>NC_084841.1:87735064-93330064 GCF_033115175.1 Lepus europaeus | reverse complement strand
TGATCAGTACCAGTGTGTACCAGGAGACGCGGTGATCAGTACCAGTGTGTACCAGGAGACGTGGTGATCAGTACCAGTGTGTACCAGGGCACGCGGTGATCAGTACCAGCGTGTACCAGGAGACAGAGTGATCAGTAACAGTGTGTACCAGGAGACAGAGTGATCAGTAACAGTGTGTACCGGGAGACAGAGTGATCAGTACCAGTGTGTACCAGGAGACGCGGTGAACAGTACCAGTGTGTACCAGGAGACAGAGTGATCAGTACCAGTGTGTACCGGGAGACAGAGTGATCAGTACCAGTGTGTACCAGGAGACAGAGTGATCAGTAACAGTGTGTACCAGGAGACAGAGTGATCAGTACCAGTGTGTACCAGGAGACGCAGTGATCAGTACCAGTGTGTACCACGAGACAGAGTGATCAGTACCAGTGTGTACCAGGAGACAGAGTGATCAGTACCAGTGTGTACCAGGAGACACAGTGAACAGTACCAGTGTGTACCAGGAGACAGAGTGATCAGTACCAGTGTGTACCAGGAGATGCGGTGATCAGTACCAGTGTGTACCAGGAGACAGAGTGATCAGTACCAGTGTGTATCAGGAGACGCAGTGAACAGTACCAGTGTGTACCAGGAGACAGAGTGATCAGTACCAGTGTGTACCAGGAGACAGAGTGATCAGTACCAGTGTGTACCAGGAGACGCGGTGATCAGTACCAGTGTGTACCAGGAGACGCGGTGATCAGTACCAGTGTGTACCGGGAGACAGAGTGATCAGTACCAGTGTGTACCGGGAGACAGAGTGATCAGTATCAGTGTGTACCGGGAGACAGAGTGATCAGCACCAGTGTGTACCGGGAGACAGAGTGATCAGCACCAGTGTGTACCGGGAGACAGAGTGATCAGTACCAGTGTGTACCAGGAGACGCGGTGATCAGTAACCGTGTGTACCGGGAGATGCGGTGATCAGTACCAGTGTGTACCAGGAGACAGAGTGATCAGTACCAGTGTGTACCAGGAGACGCGGTGATCAGTACCAGTGTGTACCAGGAGACGCGGTGATCAGTGACAGTGTGTACCGGGAGACGCGGTGATCAGTGACAGTGTGTACCAGGAGACAGAGTGATCAGTACCAGTGTGTACCAGGAGACAGAGTGATCAGTACCAGTGTGTACCAGGAGACGCGGTGATCAGTACCAGCGTGTACCAGGAGACAGAGTGATCAGTGACAGTGTGTACCGGGAGACGCGGTGATCAGTACCAGTGTGTACCAGGAGACGCGGTGATCAGTACCAGTGTGTACCAGGAGACAGAGTGATCAGTACCAGTGTGTACCGGGAGACGCAGTGAACAGTAACAGCGTGTACCGGGAGACGCAGTGATCAGTACCAGTGTGTACCAGGAGACAGAGTGATCAGTACCAGTGTGTACCAGGAGACAGAGTGATCAGTACCAGTGTGTACCAGGAGACAGAGTGATCAATACCAGTGTGTACCAGGAGACGCGGTGATCAGTACCAGCGTGTACCAGGAGACGCGGTGATCAGTACCAGTGTGTACCGGGAGACAGAGTGATCAGTACCAGTGTGTACCGGGAGACGCAGTGATCAGTAACAGCGTGTACCAGGAGACAGAGTGATCAGTACCAGTGTGTACCGGGAGACGCAGTGAACAGTAACAGCGTGTACCGGGAGACGCGGTGATCAGTACCAGTGTGTACCAGGAGACAGAGTGATCAGTACCAGTGTGTACCAGGAGACAGAGTGATCAGTACCAGTGTGTACCAGGAGACGCGGTGATCAGTACCAGTGTGTACCAGGAGACAGAGTGATCAGTACCAGTGTGTACCAGGAGATGCGGTGATCAGTACCAGTGTGTACCAGGAGATGCGGTGATCAGTACCAGTGTGTACCGGGAGACAGAGTGATCAGTAACAGTGTGTACCGGGAGACAGAGTGATCAGTAACAGTGTGTACCAGGAGACAGAGTGATCAGTACCAGTGTGTACCAGGAGACGCAGTGATCAGTACCAGTGTGTACCGGGAGACGCAGTGATCAGTACCAGTGTGTACCGGGAGACGCGGTGATCAGTACCAGTGTGTACCAGGAGACAGAGTGATCAGTACCAGTGTGTACCAGGAGACGCGGTGATCAGTACCAGTGTGTACCAGGAGACGTGGTGATCAGTACCAGTGTGTACCAGGAGACGCGGTGATCAGTACCAGCGTGTACCAGGAGACAGAGTGATCAGTAACAGTGTGTACCAGGAGACAGAGTGATCAGTAACAGTGTGTACCGGGAGACAGAGTGATCAGTACCAGTGTGTACCGGAAGACAGAGTGATCAGTACCAGTGTGTACCAGGAGACAGAGTGATCAGTACCAGTGTGTATCAGGAGACAGAGTGATCAGTAACAGTGTGTACCGGGAGACAGAGTGATCAGTACCAGTGTGTACCAGGAGACAGAGTGATCAGTACCAGTGTGTACCAGGAGACGCGGTGATCAGTACCAGTGTGTACCGGGAGACAGAGTGATCAGTACCAGTGTGTACCAGGAGACGCGGTGATCAGTACCAGTGTGTACCAGGAGACGCGGTGATCAGTAACAGTGTGTACCAGGAGACAGAGTGATCAGTAACAGTGTGTACCAGGAGACAGAGTGATCAGTACCAGTGTGTACAGGAGACGCGGTGATCAGTACCAGTGTGTACCAGGAGACGCGGTGATCAGTAACAGTGTGTACCAGGAGACAGAGTGATCAGTAACAGTGTGTACCAGGAGACAGAGTGATCAGTACCAGTGTGTACCAGGAGACGCGGTGATCAGTATCAGTGTGTACCAGGAGACGTGGTGATCAGTACCAGTGTGTACCAGGAGACGCGGTGATCAGTACCAGCGTGTACCAGGAGACAGAGTGATCAGTAACAGTGTGTACCAGGAGACAGAGTGATCAGTAACAGTGTGTACCGGGAGACAGAGTGATCAGTACCAGTGTGTACCAGGAGACAGAGTGATCAGTACCAGTGTGTACCAGGAGACAGAGTGATCAGTACCAGTGTGTACCAGGAGACAGAGTGATCAGTACCAGTGTGTACCAGGAGACAGAGTGATCAGTACCAGTGTGTACCAGGAGACGCGGTGATCAGTACCAGTGTGTACCGGGAGACGCGGTGATCAGTACCAGCGTGTACCGGGAGACAGAGTGATCAGTACCAGTGTGTACCGGGAGACGCAGTGATCAGTAACAGCGTGTACCAGGAGACAGAGTGATCGGTACCAGTGTGTACCGGGAGACGCGGTGAACAGTAACAGCGTGTACCAGGAGACGCGGTGATCAGTACCAGTGTGTACCAGGAGACAGAGTGATCAGTACCAGTGTGTACCAGGAGACGCGGTGATCAGTACCAGTGTGTACCAGGAGATGCGGTGATCAGTACCAGTGTGTACCAGGAGACGCGGTGATCAGTACCAGTGTGTACCAGGAGACGCGGTGATCAGTACCATGTGTACCAGGAGACGTGGTGATCAGTACCAGCGTGTACCAGGAGACGCGGTGATCAGTAACAGTGTGTACCGGGAGACAGAGTGATCAGTAACAGTGTGTACCGGGAGACAGAGTGATCAGTACCAGTGTGTACCAGGAGACAGAGTGATCAGTACCAGTGTGTACCGGGAGACAGAGTGATCAGTACCAGTGTGTACCGGGAGACATGGTGATCAGTAACAGTGTGTACCTGGAGACAGAGTGATCAGTAACAGTGTGTACCAGGAGACGCGGTGATCAGTAACAGTGTGTACCAGGAGACAGAGTGATCAGTAACAGTGTGTACCAGGAGACAGAGTGATCAGTAACAGTGTGTACCAGGAGACGTGGTGATCAGTAACAGTGTGTACCAGGAGACAGAGTGATCAGTAACAGTGTGTACCAGGAGACGCGGTGATCAGTAACAGTGTGTACCAGGAGACGCGGTGATCAGTAACAGTGTGTACCAGGAGACAGAGTGATCAGTACCAGTGTGTACCAGGAGACAGAGTGATCAGTACCAGTGTGTACCAGGAGACAGAGTGATCAGTACCAGTGTGTACCAGGAGACGCGGTGATCAGTACCAGTGTGTACCAGGAGACGTGGTGATCAGTACCAGTGTGTACCAGGAGACGTGGTGATCAGTAACAGTGTGTACCAGGAAAATATCAGTAAACCCAAGAACTGTACTGAACACACTGACCAGAATGGCTGCACGCACACCGCGTATTCCCAGTGCTGGGAGCTGAGGGTGGGCGGGGTGTTCTTTCACGGCTGTGGGATGACAAATAGAACAAGCTCCCGTGAAAATTGCATGGCAGTTTATTAAAAATTCAGACGCACCCCTGCCGTAAGTTTCTGCCGTTTCCTTTGTGGATGCGTACCCAGGAGGCCAAGGAAATCTCCGTTCCTGTGAACACTTGCACGTGCACGTTCCTGGCAGCTTTATTTGGAGCAGTGCAAACCTAGGAGCTGACGTCAGTGTCCACCGGGCGTGAGGGAGTGCAGTGCAGCCTGTTGTGCATCTGAAGGCTGCCCGCCGTGCACCAGTCACAGGTCCCTGCAGACGGGAGAAGCAGGCGTGTGCGCTGGCACCCACTCACCTAGAGCTCTGAAATGCACCAGCTGTGACCGGAAGTGTTCCAGGAGAGGGAGGGGCGAGAGCAGAGGGTTATCCAGGGGCCCCTGGAGATGTGAGGATGGGCGAGACCCTGAGGTATGCTGTCAGAATGCGAATCTTCAATATTTGTTGTTTGTTACGTACTACTAATAATTCTATGAGGCTGCTGGATGACAAACGGAAAACCAAATAGTTTCCCCCGGTTAAGATGCACTGTGGCGCAGGCAATTGAAGTGACAAAGTGGCTTTGGGACGGTGGCATCATGTGAGGTTAGCGTGAAGGTTTCCAGACATTACTGTATTACGACTCAATTCCAGCCCCCTTTTTGTTAATTTTTGTCTGAGGTTTGAGTGTTAGTCTACATCTGAGTTAGAGGGTGCTGAGAGGTGCCGTGTCCGCCGTGTTACCCTTCTCCCTCCTCTGGTCTCTCCAGGAGTGACAGTTCGTTCCGATTCTTCGTGTTCTTCTTCGTCTACCTCTGTCAGTTCGCTGTGCACGTGCTGCAGGCTGCAGGATTTCATAACTGGGGCAACTGGTAAGTTCCTGACCTTGCGTGTTTCAGGTGGTTAACCCGGCATCTTGATGGACCTTTCGGCTTCTTAAAACCGTCAACACAGAAGAGTCAAGTTAGCAAATATAAACAAAACCAAACATAGTAAAAACAACAACAACAACAACAACAACAAAAAAACAATTAACAATGTTCTGAGGCGTAGCCTTTGGACAAACCATTCTCTCTGAAGATGATGTCCCCGTTAAAGGAGCCGTTTGAAGGAAAACGTGTGGGAATGGGCTTGCACAGACGCCGAGGGTGGTGACGAAGAGGCCGCGGGTGGCGGAAGGCAGAGAAAGGAACTGGGCGACCTGGAAGGCGCAGGGTCCCTGCTGCGTGGGAGGCACTGCTGTAGCACTCGGCACACGTGCCCTGTGGTGCATACGTGCCGGGACCTGGTCTGTGGAGTGTGCGATCCCCGCATATCCACGCACACACGCGTCTCGCGTGCTGAGCCGTGAGCGTGGGTCTCAGCATGGAAGGTTGCTCTCCCAGTGCCGGTCCTCAGACTGGAACTGTGTGGCCCCGGGCCGGGAGGCTGCAGCGGACTTAAGTCTCCTTTCTCCCGCGCAGCAGCAAACACCTCTTTAGTGAAATGGCGAGCAGAAGGGTCCGTGTCTCTAAATTACTCGTCTTCGTCTCTGGAGTTGTGTGTGGCTGAGCTCTGTGCTGGCGGTGCCGCCCGTGTCCCTGGGCACGTGTGGCTCTGTGTCCTGGCCACTACTCAGCAGTGACCGCTGGGCGTACTGCAGGCTCCTGGCTGTGTTTGTCCACACGGAGAACTCCTGTGGCTCTGTAGGATTGGTTCCTGGAAACCAGTTCTCTGTGGTACTTTAAGCAGTGTTTTCAGTCTTTGGCATTTTAGGGAGAGGAAATGCTGAGTTTAAAAATAGACTGGTTGCTTCAGTAGCAGAAGATATGGTGAGCTTGGAGGCATTTCAGCACAGTTCCGAGGAGGAGGTGGTTGTGTTAGGGCTGCCGAGCCTGGAGGAGGCTGCCCCTGCGGGGGATACAGGAGTGACCTCGTGTCACTGGGATGTGGGGACACAGGAGTGACCTCGTGTCACTGGGATGTGGGGACACAGGAGTGACCTCGTGTCACTGGGATGTGGGGACACAGGAGTGACCTCGTGTCACTGGGATGTGGGGACAGAGGAGTGACCTCGTGTCACTGGGATGTGGGGACACAGGAGTGACCTCGTGTCACTGGGGTGTGGGGACACAGGAGTGACCTCGTGTCACTGGGATGTGGGGACACAGGAGTGACCTCGTGTACTGGGATGTGGGGACACAGGAGTGACCTCGTGTCACGGGTGTGGGGACACAGGTCAGCCTCGTGTCACTGGGATGTGGGGACACAGGAGTGACCTCGTGTCACTGGGATGTGGGACACAGGAGTGACCTCGTGTCACTGGGGTGTGGGGACAGGAGTGACCTCGTGTCACTGGGGTGTGGGACACAGGAGTGACCTCGTGTCACTGGGATGTGGGGACACAGGTCAGCCTCGTGTCACTGGGATGTGGGGACACAGGTCAGCCTCGTGTCACTGGGGTGTGGGGACACAGGAGTGAGCTCGTGTCACTGGGGTGTGGGGACACAGGAGTGACCTCGTGTCACTCGGATGTGTGGGGACACAGGAGTGACCTCGTGTCACTGGGGTGTGGGGACACAGGAGTGACCTCGTGTACTGGGATGTGGGGACACAGGAGTGACCTCGTGTCACTGGGGTGTGGGGACACAGGAGTGACCTCGTGTCACTGGGATGTGGGGACACAGGAGTGACCTCGTGTCACTGGGATGTGGGGACACAGGTCAGCCTCGTGTCACTGGGATGTGGGGACACAGGAGTGACCTCGTGTCACTGGGATGTGGGGACACAGGTCAGCCTCGTGTCACTGGGATGTGGGGACACAGGAGTGACCTCGTGTCACTGGGATGTGGGACACAGGAGTGACCTCGTGTCACTGGGGTGTGGGGACACAGGAGTGACCTCGTGTCACTGGGGTGTGGGGACACAGGGGTGAACTCGTGTCACTGGGGTGTGGGGACACAAGTCAGCCTCGTGTCACTGGGATGTGGGGACACAGGAGTGACCTCGTGTCACTGGGATGTGGGACACAGGAGTGACCTCGTGTCACTGGGGTGTGGGGACACAGGGGTGAACTCGTGTCACTGGGGTGTGGGGACACAGGAGTGACCTCGTGTCACTGGGGTGTGGGGACACAGGAGTGACCTCGTGTCACTGGGGTGTGGGGACACAGGTCAGCCTCGTGTCACTGGGATGTGGGGACACAGGAGTGACCTCGTGTCACTGGGGTGTGGGGACACAGGAGTGACCTCGTGTCACTGGGATGTGGGGACACAGGAGTGACCTCGTGTACTGGGATGTGGGGACACAGGAGTGACCTCGTGTCACGGGTGTGGGGACACAGGTCAGCCTCGTGTCACTGGGATGTGGGGACACAGGAGTGACCTCGTGTCACTGGGATGTGGGACACAGGAGTGACCTCGTGTCACTGGGGTGTGGGGACAGGAGTGACCTCGTGTCACTGGGGTGTGGGACACAGGAGTGACCTCGTGTCACTGGGATGTGGGGACACAGGTCAGCCTCGTGTCACTGGGATGTGGGGACACAGGTCAGCCTCGTGTCACTGGGGTGTGGGGACACAGGAGTGAGCTCGTGTCACTGGGGTGTGGGGACACAGGAGTGACCTCGTGTCACTGGGGTGTGGGGACACAGGTCAGCCTCGTGTCACTGGGATGTGGGGACACAGGAGTGACCTCGTGTCACTGGGGTGTGGGGACAGGAGTGACCTCGTGTCACTGGGGTGTGGGGCACAGGAGTGACCTCGTGTACTGGGATGTGGGGACACAGGAGTGACCTCGTGTCACTGGGGTGTGGGGACACAGGAGTGACCTCGTGTCACTCGGATGTGTGGGGACACAGGAGTGACCTCGTGTCACTGGGATGTGGGGACAGGAGTGACCTCGTGTCACTGGGGTGTGGGGACAGGAGTGACCTCGTGTCACTGGGGTGTGGGACACAGGAGTGACCTCGTGTCACTGGGATGTGGGGACACAGGTCAGCCTCGTGTCACTGGGATGTGGGGACACAGGTCAGCCTCGTGTCACTGGGGTGTGGGGACACAGGAGTGACCTCGTGTCACTGGGGTGTGGGGACACAGGAGTGACCTCGTGTCACTCGGATGTGTGGGGACACAGGAGTGACCTCGTGTCACTGGGGTGTGGGGACACAGGAGTGACCTCGTGTACTGGGGTGTGGGGACACAGGAGTGAGCTCGTGTCACTGGGGTGTGGGGACACAGGAGTGACCTCGTGTCACTCGGATGTGTGGGGACACAGGAGTGACCTCGTGTCACTGGGATGTGGGGACACAGGTCAGCCTCGTGTCACTGGGATGTGGGGACACAGGAGTGACCTCGTGTCACTGGGATGTGGGGACACAGGTCAGCCTCGTGTCACTGGGATGTGGGGACACAGGAGTGACCTCGTGTCACTGGGGTGTGGGGACACAGGGGTGACCTCGTGTCACTGGGGTGTGGGGACACAGGAGTGACCTCGTGTCACTGGGGTGTGGGGACACAGGAGTGACCTCGTGTCACTGGGGTGTGGGGACAGGAGTGACCTCGTGTCACTGGGGTGTGGGGCACAGGAGTGACCTCGTGTACTGGGATGTGGGGACACAGGAGTGACCTCGTGTCACTGGGGTGTGGGGACACAGGAGTGACCTCGTGTCACTCGGATGTGTGGGGACACAGGAGTGACATCGTGTCACTGGGATGTGGGGACAGGAGTGACCTCGTGTCACTGGGGTGTGGGGACAGGAGTGACCTCGTGTCACTGGGGTGTGGGACACAGGAGTGACCTCGTGTCACTGGGATGTGGGGACACAGGTCAGCCTCTTGTCACTGGGATGTGGGGACACAGGTCAGCCTCGTGTCACTGGGGTGTGGGGACACAGGAGTGACCTCGTGTCACTCGGATGTGTGGGGACACAGGAGTGACCTCGTGTCACTGGGGTGTGGGGACACAGGAGTGACCTCGTGTCACTGGGATGTGGGGACACAGGAGTGACCTCGTGTCACTGGGGTGTGGGGACACAGGAGTGACCTCGTGTCACTCGGATGTGTGGGGACACAGGAGTGACCTCGTGTCACTGGGATGTGGGGACACAGGTCAGCCTCGTGTCACTGGGATGTGGGGACACAGGAGTGACCTCGTGTCACTGGGATGTGGGGACACAGGTCAGCCTCGTGTCACTGGGATGTGGGGACACAGGAGTGACCTCGTGTCACTGGGATGTGGGACACAGGAGTGACCTCGTGTCACTGGGGTGTGGGGACACAGGAGTGACCTCGTGTCACTGGGATGTGTGGACACAGGGGTGACCTCATGTACTGGGATGTGGGGACACAGGAGTGACCTCGTGTCACTGGGGTGTGGGGACACAGGAGTGACCTCGTGTCACTGGGGTGTGGGGACACAGGTCAGCCTCGTGTCACTGGGATGTGGGGACACAGGAGTGACCTCGTGTACTGGGATGTGGGGACACAGGAGTGAGCTCGTGTCACTGGGATGTGTGGGACACAGGAGTGACCTCGTGTCACTGGGGTGTGGGGACACAGGAGTGACCTCGTGTCACTCGGATGTGTGGGGACACAGGAGTGACCTCGTGTCACTGGGATGTGGGGACAGGAGTGACCTCGTGTCACTGGGGTGTGGGGACAGGAGTGACCTCGTGTCACTGGGGTGTGGGACACAGGAGTGACCTCGTGTCACTGGGATGTGGGGACACAGGTCAGCCTCGTGTCACTGGGATGTGGGGACACAGGTCAGCCTCGTGTCACTGGGGTGTGGGGACACAGGAGTGAGCTCGTGTCACTGGGGTGTGGGGACACAGGAGTGACCTCGTGTCACTGGGGTGTGGGGACACAGGTCAGCCTCGTGTCACGGGGATGTGGGACACAGGAGTGACCTCGTGTCACTGGGATGTGGGGACACAGGAGTGACCTCGTGTCACTGGGGTGTGGGACACAGGAGTGACCTCGTGTCACTCGGATGTGTGGGGACACAGGAGTGACCTCGTGTCACTGGGGTGTGGGGACACAGGAGTGACCTCGTGTACTGGGATGTGGGGACACAGGAGTGACCTCGTGTCACTGGGGTGTGGGGACACAGGAGTGACCTCGTGTCACTCGGATGTGTGGGGACACAGGAGTGACCTCGTGTCACTGGGATGTGGGGACACAGGTCAGCCTCGTGTCACTGGGATGTGGGGACACAGGAGTGACCTCGTGTCACTGGGATGTGGGGACACAGGTCAGCCTCGTGTCACTGGGATGTGGGGACACAGGAGTGACCTCGTGTCACAGGGATGTGGGGACACAGGAGTGACCTCGTGTCACTGGGGTGTGGGGACACAGGAGTGACCTCGTGTCACTGGGATGTGTGGACACAGGGGTGAACTCGTCTTACTGGGGTGTGGGGACACAGGAGTGACCTCGTGTCACTGGGGTGTGGGGACACAGGAGTGACCTCGTGTCACTGGGGTGTGGGGACACAGGTCAGCCTCGTGTCACTGGGATGTGGGGACACAGGAGTGACCTCGTGTACTGGGATGTGGGGACACAGGAGTGAGCTCGTGTCACTGGGATGTGTGGGACATAGGAGTGACCTCGTGACACTGGGATGTGTTGGGCACAGGAGTGACCTCGTGTCACTGGGATGTGTGGGGACACAGGAGTGACCTCGTGTCACTGGGGTGTGGGGACACAGGAGTGACCTCGTGTCACTGGGATGTGGGGACACAGGTCAGCCTCGTGTCACTGGGGTGTGGGGACACAGGAGTGACCTCGTGTACTGGGATGTGGGAACACAGGAGTGACCTCGTGTCACTGGGATGTGGGGACACAGGAGTGACCTCGTGTCACTGGGGTGTGGGGACACAGGAGTGACCTCGTGTCACTGGGATGTGGGGACACAGGAGTGACCTCGTGTAGTGGGATGTGGGGACACAGGAGTGACCTCGTGTCACTGGGATGTGTGGACAGAGGTCAGCCTCGTGTCACTGGGATGTGGGGACACAGGAGTGACCTCGTGTCACTGGGATGTGGGGACACAGGTCAGCCTCGTGTCACTGGGATGTGGGGACACAGGAGTGACCTCGTGTCACGGGGATGTGTGGACACAGTGACCTCGTGTCACTGGGATGTGGGGACACAGGAGTGACCTCGTGTCACTGGGATGTGGGGACACAGGAGTGACCTCGTGTCACTGGGATGTGGGGACACAGGAGTGACCTCGTGTCACTGGGATGTGGGGACACAGGTCAGCCTCGTGTCACTGGGATGTGGGGACACAGGAGTGACCTCGTGTCACTGGGATGTGGGGACACAGGTCAGCCTCGTGTCACTGGGATGTTGGGACACAGGAGTGACCTCGTGTCACTGGGATGTGGGGACACAGGAGTGACCTCGTGTCACTGGGGTGTGGGGACACAGGAGTGACCTCGTGTCACTGGGATGTGGGGACACAGGAGTGACCTCATGTACTGGGATGTGGGGACACAGGAGTGACCTCGTGTCACTGGGGTGTGGGGACACAGAAGTGACCTTGTGTCACTGGGGTGTGGGGACACAGGAGTGACCTCGTGTCACTGGGGTGTGGGGACAGGAGTGACCTCGTGTCACTGGGGTGTGGGGACACAGAGTGACCTCGTGTCACTCGGATGTGTGGGGACACAGTTCGACCTCGTGTCACTGGGATGTGTGGGGACACAGGTCGACCTCATGTCACTCGGGTGCACGTAGATTGAGGTTTTAGTTTGAGGGCCCAGGAGGTCGGAGTGTGGGTGTGAGAAGTGGCACATGGAGAGCCTGGGCCCTTCCCCGTCCCCTCCAGTGGCAGTGTCCTGGAACAGTCTGATAAAGTACAAACACCAGAGTCTCGGTGTTGTTGGCATCAGGACCCAGCGTTTGCCTCGTCCCAGAGTGGGCCTCGTGTGGCCCCACTCAGGCGCTGCTGCCTCTGCTGGGCCCTGAGCCCTGGCCAGCACTAGCCTGGGTGTGGGTTCTGTCCCTTTGTCCTCTGGAGGGCGTCCCATAGGGACAGTCGTAGAGTAGCTGGCTCTGGCTGCTGTCCGGAGATCCTCCCGGGCTGTGGGTGTCATCGGTGTATTCCCCGGTGGTCTGGAGGAGTAGTCGTGGTCGGCTGCGTCACGGTGTGTTACCGCTGTCCAAGGCTCTCTGGATTGTCCACAGCGTGGTGCTGTTACGAGTTGAGCTGCTGTGAGCTCCCGTGACCAGGTCATTGTGTGGACCTAAGTGTTCTTTCTCGGGGGTGAATTCCCTAGAGTGTGGCTGTTGGTTGTACAGCAGTTGCGTGTCAGGTGTACGTTAACAAGCTGACAGACTCTAGCGCGGCTGTTCCGCTGTGGCTCCCAGCAGCAGCCGTGAGTGGCGCGCCCTCCGCAGCCTCCCAGGTGCCCGGCGCTGTCCCCGTTTGTCTCTGTAGCCGTTCTGGTGGTGTGGATGCTCACCGCTGAGGCTGGGGCTGATAGGCTGAGCCTGTCCGTGGGCCTGTGGCCTTCTTAGCCCACTGTTCAGGATTTGCCCATTTCCTGAATGCTTTTTTTAGGGGATACATAGAACTTTGAAAGTTCTTTGCATATTCTAGGTGCTAATCCTTTGTTGGACATAGAGTTGGCGAATATTGTATCTGTGATTCAGGAGAATTTAAAATGAGCACGAAAAGACCCAGTGATGAACTCAGAGGCCTTAGAATGCAGCCCCCGGTGGTAACGGAGGCTCGGGGGCCGAGGCTGTGCCGTGGCGTGGCAGTGGCCCTGGGCGGGTCCGCGCGGCGGCTGCTCCCTGGGAGAGAGGACCCCATCCTCCAGTGCCGCTCCCGGGAGGGACGTGGGTTGGTGGAGGCGTGAGGAGCGTGGACAGGAAGTGTCAGACAGGTGACGTCTTTGCCAGGAGCGCCGGCCGCCCCGCCTGATGCTGCCTCTCTCTCTCTCTCTGGCTGCGCAGCGGTTGGATCTCCTCCCTCACGGGCCTCAACAAGAGCATCCCGGTGGGCATCGTGATGATCCTCATCGCGGCGCTCTTCACCGCCTCCGCCGTCATCTCGCTCGTCATGTTCAAGAAGGTGAGTGCCGGCCCCGGCTTCCGCAGCCGCTCCGGGCGGGTCTGCCTGCCGTTGCTCACTGTGGGGGTGCAGCGTGCTCTCTGGGGATCACTCCTTTAGATTAAAGTTCTTCTTAGATACGTGTTGGAGAGTCGCATCAGCTCTTGAACTAATCATGAAAAGAGAATGTTGTCAAATCCTGCTAACCCTTTCGGCCACTGCAGGGTCCACCTCATTTTTAAAATGTGGGTTTTAAAACAGACTCTAATGTACTGCTTTGAGTAGGAAGGATTTTAGCCTGATTAGTAACTAGAAGTAATACTGTCGTGTGGAGTGTGTGTTTTATCCCTGTTTAAAATTTAAAGATGCTAAATTATTTATCCAAGGGTATACAATGAACTTGTGACAGGTCCAGGCTAGATGGACATGAATTTTGCCTTTAGTGACTCCCAGTTATCTTAGCCACATGTTTCGTGTGTTTTCTTAGCCTTTTGCAAAGAATCACGCTTTGTGGGTGATGAATGTTTTTATTTATTTAAGTTTTGTGCATTGGATGTTTTTGGTCTTGGCATGTATTCAAACGTGATACAGAGGCCCTGTGGATAACAGCTGTGTTTTAAAGTGGTAACGATTTTTTGGCGGGTCTTACTTTGAGTAAATAAGTCCTTAGCGTATTGATGAACGTGAAGTCCTCACAGCGTTGTATCTTTATACTGTGCAGTAACTTGGGAAAACTTGATGTGCAGGCAGCGTGTGGAATAATCGTACCCTGCGTTGAAGACCACGATGCATCTGGAAGTTCTTCGCTCATGTATTTGCTTTCTGTCCTTCTGAAAACCCCTTGAAATAAATAAAAGGAAAAAGGAGGGGCAGGTGTTCAGCCGACAGGTAGTGCACCTGCGTCCCACGTCCCACCTGAGAGTTCCTGCTCCAGCTGCTCGCTAATCCAGACCTTGGGAGGTAGCAGGTGACTGGGTCCCTGCCAGCCCACGTGGGAGACCTGGGTGGAGCTCCAGGCTCCTGGCTTTGGCCTGGCCCCGCCCTGGCTGTTGTGGCCCTTGGGGGAGTGAAGTAGCAGGTGGAACACTACCTCTGTCTGGCTCGGCCGCTCATATTAAACCCAGAGTGGAGTTTCGCTTACTGAGGCCAGGAGTCCGCCTGGCAGGACGCGGCCTCTGCGCCCCAGGCGGCCCCGCCCCGGGCCTCTGCATCTTCCTCCCTCTGTCTCTGTGTGCAGCATGTAAATGGAGGCCTTCAGCTCCGTCCGCGCCCTGCGCTCTGCTGGAGCCCAGTGTCTGCCCCTCCTGGGTGACCTCTGGTTGATTGGGGTCCCCATCTTGAAGATGGCATCGTCACCGACTCTTTCCTCCTCTCTCCACACTCCTGTTCTTCCAGACGCTCCCATTCGTGTTCAGGAGCTGTGTGCTGAGACCGCGTGTTCCAGGATTCTGTCTGTGGGACGGGGCCCAGATAGGCAAAGCGAGAGAGACAGAACATAGACCATGGCTGCCTGGGGCTGGCGTGGGCTCAGGGCTGTGGAATTTCTCTGTGCGGGGATAAAAATGTTACAGAGTAGGTTCTGCAGGTGTTGTCGTCACAGCTGTAGATAGAACTGTACAGATTTTAAATCTCAGCGAAGCTCTTTGCTTTCTCAGATTTATTTATTTGACAGTGTTAGGGAGAGACGGAGAAAGATGAGAGAGAGACACACAGAGAGACAGACAGACAGAGAGATCATCAGTCTGCTAACTTACTACCAAATGGCTGCAGTGGCCGTGGCTGGAGCAAGCTGAAGCCAGGAGCCCGGGTGTCCATCCGGGTCCCAGGTGGGTGGCAGAGGCCCAAGCACTTGGGACATTCTGTGCTGCACATTAGCAAGGCACTGGATCCAAAGCGGCGCAGCCTGGACTCCAGCTGTGCTCCTGTGGCTGCCGGTGTCACAGGCTGGGGCTGAACCCGCAGTGAAGTTGCTTTTTGTCGAGTGCCCCTGTGAGTGAGACGCACCGAGCCCCTGCGTGGCTCCACGAGACGCCACGGTGCAGCGACTGCCCGTGTGCCTGCTCCGCTGCCTGTCAGCTTCTCGGCGTCCTCGCCTCCCTCCTTCCCGTTCCTGTTGTTTTCACAGGCCACTCGCAGCCCCTCCTCCTCTCAGTCCATTTCACCTGTAGTTACTGTTTTAGTCTAAGAAAAACCCAAAAACCCAGACCCGCAGGTTTTTGTGTGGACCTGGAGGTGAGGGTGGGAAGAAGGGTGTGTGTGACATTTCACGGCTCCTGTGGCCACGCACACCCTGCTGCGCGGGGTCTGCACGCACGGCCCTGTGGTCACCTGCCGCAGGTGCCGCCTGACCTGGGTGCCCACGTGAGACCCACGCTGGCCCTGCTGCCCTTCCTCACAGTCTCCCTCGAGAGCCCGTGTCATCAGCTTCACGCCGTCCCCTTTGCTTAGGGAGCTCACGGGTGGCCTTGTTTGTCGTGGCGTGGGCACGGCAGTGCACGTGTTGGGGTGCCCAGCTTGTGAGCATTGCAGGTTGAAGGCGTCTTGGCTCTGCAGCCCTGAGCCCCGAGACAGGCTGCAGGGAGCGTGGGGAGCAAGTCTCCCCTCTGGTCTTCTGACCCCTGTGTCATTACAGCCCGGGTGTAGTGTGCAGTGTTTGCACACAGACTGTGGGCGCGGCTCACTCAGTCTCCAGGGTGCGCCGCGGGGAGGCAGGCAAAGGCGCGGGCCGATGCTGAAGTGCGTGTCCACAGCCGGGGTTCTTGGTCCTCAGAGAGGCCCCGCTGCTGTCCCTGGGGCTGACATCCGTGGCACCTCACCTTGCAGGATACACATCCAAAAGCCAGCTGGCCCGTGGCGGATGCCGATCCCGTCCACCGGGCAGCTCCCCGGCAGCACTTAGGTGAGTGCTTGATGGAGCATCAGCGACCGTCCTGTGACCTTGGCACCAGCCGGCGTCGAGGGTTGTGCGGGGTGCTGCCGGTGCCCCCCAGACAACCGTGTCAGACAACCACAGGGCACGTTTATGTCTCGGGCCCGAGCACAAGGAGCTCACACTGTGGCCGGGCGGAGGCCAATGAGCAGGCACCACAAGCCCGGGGCTTCACGGCCGTGGCAGAGGGCTGTGTGGGAGCAGTCCTGGAGGCGCCTGTCAGTCCTGAGCACGGCCTCGGCCGTCGCGTCGGCTGTTACTCGAGTGAGGGGCCGGGGCGGGGCGAGGAGGCTGAGACCGGCCGGGGAGTGGGGGCACCAGGCAGTCCCATGGCAGACATGGGGAGTTGAAGGTGGCTCGGGAGGGGTGGGAGCTGAGCTTGGGGCCTGAGCTGAGGCCAGGAGAAAGGTGGGGTGTTGGTGGAGGAGAGGGAGGAGGACTTGGCAGGCATCACTGGTCACATCCTGTAGGGTCCTGAAATCCAGGAAGCCTGGGTAAGAAATTGGCATCCTCTCCAGAAGATGGTACCATGGGGCAGCCAGGTCCCCACGAGCTGCGGAGTGCTCTGGGCTGCTCTCGGGCCCCTGGGGCAGAGCTGGGGCCGGCGAGACAGGGAGGGGAGCGCTCACACGGACTGTACAAGTGCTCTGGGCTGCTCTCGGGCCCCTGGGGCAGAGCTGGGGCCGGCGAGACAGGGAGGGGAGCGCTCACACGGACTGTACAAGTGCTCTGGGCTGCTCTCGGGCCCCTGGGGCAGAGCTGGGGCCGGCGAGACAGGGAGGGGAGCGCTCTCAGTGAAAAACAGCTGATTTTACTTCTGATTTTCTTCCAGGCCTTTGTGGGTGTGCAGCGGCGGTTCCTAGCCACCAGGGGGCAGGCTCCTCACGGGCAGCTCCTCTGCTGGCTGGGCGGCTCTGAGGGTGTGGTTTTTTTTAATTGTTTTAAAATGATTATCATTATCTTACCTTTTTTGAGGGTGTGCTTACCTTGATGGGGCACAGCTTTGGGAAGCCCGGTGTTCTGGACCTTGAGGGACTGGGGTAGGTAACCGTCACCGAGCGCCGGGCCGGCATGGGGGTGTTCTGTAATCCACAACTCAAACATTGAGAAATGCCTGTCTTTTCTACACCTTCCTGGGTAAAGCATTCCAGTCCTTGGCTTCACAGACCTGAGTTTCTGCCAGTTTACTTCTGTAAGGTATTTTCACAAAGAATTTTTTTTTTTCTTCCAAAACATTTTTGAGAGGCACAGGAGTGAGTGGGTGAGTGCGAGAGAGGAGAGAAACTGCCACCCTGTGGTTCTCTCCTCAGATGCTGGTGGTAATCAGCCAGCACCATGCTGGGCTGGGCTGGGAGGCGGGGCTCCCTCCTGGGTCTCCATGGGTGGTCAGAGCCCTGTCACTGGGCTGGGAGGCGGGGCTCCCTCCTGGTTTTCTACGTGGGTGGTCAGAGCCCTGTCACTGGGCTGGGAGGCGGGGCTCCCTCCTGGGTCTCCCTGGGTGCTCTGACCCCTGTCACTGGGCTGGGAGGCGGGGCTCCCTCCTGGGTCTCACTGGGTGCTCTGACCCCTGTCACTGGGCTGGGAGGCGGGGCTCCCTCCTGGGTCTCACTGGGTGCTCTGACCCCTGTCACTGGGCTGGGAGGCGGGGCTCCCTCCTGGGTCTCACTGGGTGCTCTGACCCCTGTCACTGGGCTGGGAGGCGGGGCTCCCTCCTGGTTTTCTACGTGGGTGGTCAGACCCTGTCACTGGAGCCAGCACTGCCTTCCCTGTCCTGGGCTAGCAGGAAGCTGGAGTCCAGAACTGGAGCTGGGCTCTGTTTGGGACCAAGCGTCTTAACTACTTGCTGACACAGTGGTTCTAGAAGGTTCCTTTCTGTTGTAAATTTTGGAAAGAAGGGGATAATATTTTGAGTGGAGGGGAAAGAAAAATGGGTCAAGTAACAATAAATGAATTCCATCAGTTAACATAGAAATGGTTAGTGGATGATCCTAATTTGTGTCTCTTTGGGGAACCCTGGCTTTATCTTTTCCACAAAACCTGAAAATTTGTTCACAGATTGTCATTTCTGTATTAATAAAAATTATTAGTTTTCTGTGTATCAAAAGAACTTTAGAAAAGATCACTTGACTTCTCTCAAAAACAAATTTTCCCAATTGATTTAAATTTTTAAGCTATACTGGAACATTTATTCTGCAGCTATTTTTTTTTAATTTATTTATTTGACAGGCAGAGTTAGACAGTGAGAGAGAGAGAAAGGTCTTCCTTCCATTGGTTCACTCCCCAAGTGGCCGCAACGGCAGGAGCTGTGCTGATTCCAAGCCAGGAGCCAGGTGCTTCCTCCTGGTCTCCCATGGGGTGCAGGGCCCAAGGACTTGGGCCATCCTCCACTGCCTTCCCAGGCCACAGCAGAGAGCTGGACTGGAAGAGGAGCAACCGGGACTAGAACCAACGCCCATATGGGATGCCAGTACCGCAAGCGGAGGATTAACCAAGTGCGTCATGGTGCCAGCCCCTTGGACCATCTTGTACCACTTTCCCAGGCCATAGCAGGGAGCTGGACTGGAAGAGGAGCAGCTGGGACTCGAACCGGCGCCCATATGGGATGCCAGCACTGCAAGCAGAGGATTAATCTACTGCGCCACAGTGCCGGCCCCTCTGCATGTGTTCTTATACTCCACATGTTTTTAGTTCCTTGAGGACCAGACCTAATTTTCACTCACTGTCATAGCTCCTGAAAGACACAACGTAGAAGCCACTGAATCATTATTTGTCTATCTGCTGGGGGATTAAACGGCCCCAAACTGTCTTCCCTGTTTTATCTAAAAAGGTAGCAAAGAAGCACAACACGTGTGCCGTCTAGCAGACGGCAGCTGTGTCACGAAGGCAGAAGCTTCCCTCGCAGCTGCTGTGGAGGGTGAGACGCCAGCAAAGAGCGCACACCTACCAGGCGGCTACAGCGAGAAGACCGTCAACAGCGAGCGCTGGCCAGGAAGCAGAGGAGCCGCTGGCGGGACCTAGGACAGTGCTGCCGCTACAGAAGACAGGCGAGAGGCTCCTCCAACAGCTGAGCCCAGAACCCCCTGCGGCCACACACCAGCTCCACGTCAGCAAACGCACAAAGGGACTGAACACGGGGCGCGGACGGACCCCGACGCCAGCACGCCCAGCGGCACCGTTCACAGGAAAACCACCTCCACCAATGCGTGGGTGCACGCCGTGTGGTCTGCACACACAGGAGTTCTGACACAAACAACACCTGGCTTGCTCTCTGCGGAGTAACAGTAGCAGTCCCTGGAACTCACTGGGAGGGGTAACAAAGTACAAGTGAGGGCCAACTTGATTCCTATGTAAGTGACCGCACGCAGGACACAAAGGACCTACTCAGGTGCCCGTCTCCCCGGGAACTCAAAACCCCTCTGCCTGCTCTGCACCCCGGGTCAAAGTGATGGAGTCCGCTGGAACAGAAAGACAGGAACGCACCGGTGTCTACCCAGGCTCAAAATAAAGTCTAAAAAAGGCGGGCGGAGCGTGGTGACCACGCCTTACTTCAGAGAGCCCGGCACGGATCTTTAACCCGCGAGGGCCAGTGCGTTGTGTGGGACCGGGCACGTTCACAGAGCGCTCGCTGTGAAAGACCAACGTCAGCAATACCGGGACAACAGCCGAGACTCGATCCTCGCCCATTCTACACGCCACACAAGTTAAAATAGCTGCAGGGGCCGGTGCCGCGGCTCACTTGGCTAATCCTCCGCCTGCAGCACTGGCATCCCATATGGTGCCGGGTTCTAGTCCAGGTTGCCCCTCTTCCAGGCCAGCTCTCTGCTGTGGCCCGGGAGTGCAGTGGAGGATGGCCCAAGTGCTTGGGCCCTGCACCCGCATGGGAGACTGGGAGAAGCACCTGGCTCCTGGCTTCGGATCAGCGCGATGCACTGGCCGCAGCGGCCATTGGAGGGTGAACCAACGGAAGGAAGACCTTTCTGTCTCTCTCTCTCTCTCACTATCTAACTCTATCTGTCAAATAAATAAAAACAAAAAACAAACAAAAAGATGGTCCAAGTCCTTGGGCCCCTGCACTCACGTGGGAGACCTGGAGGAAGCTCCTGGCTCCTGCCTTCGGATCAGCTCACGTCAGGTCTGGCTTTCGCGGCCATCTGGGGAGTGAACCAGCGGATGGAAGACCTCGCTCTCTCCCTCAGTCTCTCCCTCTCACTGTCTGTAACTCTGTCTCTCAAATAAATAAATAAAATCTTAAAAATTTCTTAAAAAAAAAACACATGTAGAAAAGCTCTACAAAAGGAGCACAATACAGAAACCCTAGAAGATGTACAAACTATTGGATCTATGCTTTTTACAAAGAAAAACAAGAATGAAAACATAGATTTAAGCAGCTCGCTTGTTTTTTATTTTCTCAGCTTTTTTAAAAGTTAATATGTTACATTAGTGAGAGCGTGATTTCTTGACATGCAGTGGAAACGTGGGCTCGGATTATTTTGAATGAAGGACTGTGGTGGTTGGCTTCTGCCGTGCGCGGTTTCCTGGAGCCCTGGCCGTGCACCACCAGGGTGCACTGTCGCTGGGCCTGGTGGCGGAAGCAGCCCTCCCTGAGGAATACTGGTGTAAGCCACTTAGATTCCGCCGGGCTCCCGGCGTTCCCGGCTTATGGGCGGTGAACTCGAGATTCTGAATGGTGGCCATGCCGTTAGAAAGTGCAGAGGACACAGCAGATCTAGTGTCCTGTTAGTGAATCCTGCGGTTAATAAAATTCTCAAAAAAGAGAAAAAAACCAGGAAGGAAGAAAGAAAGAGAAGGGAGGGGCAGGAGTGTTGTGGTGAGTGGCTGACGCCTCTACTCGCAGCACCCGAGTTCCGGATCCGAGTTGAGTCCTGGCTACTCGGCTGTCTGCTAGTGCGCCTGGGAAGGCAGTGGCAGGTGGGCCAGTACCTGGGCCCCCGCACCCACGTGGGGGACCAGCCTCGAGGGCCCAGCTCCTGGCCCCAGCCTGGCCCAGCCTGGATGTCACAGCCATCTGGGGAGTGAACTAGTGGGTGGGAGATCTCTCTCTCTGTCACTCTCTTTTCAGATTAATACACCTTGAGAAACAGGGAGAGACAGAGAGAGGGAGAGAAAGAATATCTTCCATCCCCCGGCTCGCTGGCCAGCTGGTTGCACCGGCCTGGCTGAGCGCCTGGAGCTGTATCCAGGTCTCCCCTGCGGGTGGCAGACACTCAGGGACTTTGCTCCTGGCCCGCTGCCTTCTCAGATGCAGTAGCAGGGGGCTGGCTCAGAGGTGCAGGACCCAGTGCTGGGATCGCGGATGCCGGCGTCGTAGGCAGCGGCTCACCCTGCCGGGCCGCACTGCCGCTCCGGGTCACTAGGTCCCTGTCCTGCCCCTCACTCCGCAGACCTCGGCGTTTGTTCTCGCCCTCAGATACACTTCTGGAAGCCGGGAGTCGGCTTGTGCTGTTCGCTCAGCTCATGCTGGAGCCAGGGGGAAGTCCTTGGTTAGTCCATTCCTCTTCCGACTGTTCCTGCTTGCTGTCAGGGCCTCGGAAATACTGGCGTGCCGCTACACTGTGGTGTCTCCCCTCCTTCTCCTTCCGCGCTCTGTGTCCTCCCAAAGCAGGTTCACGCGTGCCAGGGTCTAACCCAGCAGCTACGCGGTGTCTGAGTGCCTTTGGCTCCCGTAACAACAGCGAGTGGCCCACGGTCCGGGGGCTGGGAAGGTCAAGGCACAGGCAGGCTCTGTGTCGGGTGGGGGCAGCACGGACCCTCGGTCCACACAGAGGCCCTGGGCTTGGGTCTGGGCAGCTCATCTCTCCCGAGCGCCGCCCCAGCTCTTCCTCGGCCTGCAGACAGTTGCCGGATGGATGCGTGGGTTTGTTGTCCGCCTTCCCCTCTGATCTAGCTTATTCCGTCAGCTGTCCGTCATCTCCACTCTGCTTCCTGGTTCTGGGCTTGGCTTTGGGGTCTCTGGCCGGGGTTCTTTGTCTCACTCCGTGTTGACTCAGCAGTTAGCACTTCCTGCCGGGGTTTGGGGGTGAAGGTTCGGGAGGAGGACTGGGCGGGTGCAGCCGCCCCGCGTTCGGCCTGGCTGGGTTGGCGTTGCAGTGAGGGTCCCATCCTGGACCCGTCACCCTGCCTCCCAGTTCCCTCGCGTTCCCTGCTGGAGTTGGTGGGCCTGGAGTAAGTATCTGTTCTGAGGTGCTTGGTTATTTCTGTTTGCAAGTCTGTGTTAGGTTGAATGGCTCCTGTCCGTGTTGGTGGGCTTCCTGGTCTGCTTCTGCGGCCTGAAACGTACGCTGCTAGGGAAGCTCTGAGCCCCGCTCGTGAACATGAGCCCAGGATTCGAATGAGTCCGTGGAGACAGGCAATGCCGTGTTTCCTGGCGACCCCTTCAGAGCTGACCACACGCCAGGAGCTGAACGGCACGCCGAGTGGACAGCGGCGCGTGTCTGAAGACATAAACAGTGCTTGGTTCAATAAAGGGCACAGTGATAGCCCTGGGTGGTAATCGGCTGGGTGGAGCGTGTGCCGCCAGTGTAGAAACAGATCCACGGTCGTTTTCCTTGAATTGTCAGGTGTAAATTGGTATTATCGGATCCAGACTGTGTTGTCGTGTGTCGGCCATCCTGTTGTAATGCTGTGATGTCTTAATCACATGTTGGGTCCAGAGGAAAATGTAACTTTGCAGCTGGTTAAGGAATTTTTCTTGAGGGGCCTGGCGCTGCGGCACAGCAGGTTAAAGCTGCCCGCTGCCTGCCGTGCCCCCGTCCCCCATGGGCATCAGCGGGAGCCTCGGCGGCTCCGCGTCCAGCCCTCCTCCCCTTCCTGCCTGGGGAAGCAGCAGCACACGGCCAAGTGCTTGGGTCCCTGCCACTCAGGAGAGAGGCCTGAGGGAGTCCAGGCCTCTGATTTCATGGGGGGAGCCCTGGCTGCGTGGCTGTTTGGGGTTAGAACAGGCAGAGGGAAGATCTCTCTGTCTCTCTCTTTCCCTGTCTCTCTCTTCGCCTTTCAAATCAGTAAACCTTTAAAAAGGTTTCTTTAAATGACGTCTGGCTTGACTCCTGTGTGCAGAGATGGGCTCGGCCCAGCTCCGCGTGCCCGCGGGGTGGCTGCTCTTCCCTGTCCCCGAGTCGTGGGGCTGAGGTGGAGAGCGGCTGCACCTGACCGTGCGGGCTGCCGCTGACACCTCTCACTGTTGTGGCTCTGCAGGTGCACGGACTGTATCGCACCACAGGTGCCGTGGGGTGGCTGCTCCTCCGTGTCCCCGAGTCGTGGGGCTGAGGCGGAGAGCGGCTGCACCTGACCGTGCGGGCTGCCGCTGACACCTCTCACTGTTGTGGCTCTGCAGGTTCACGGGCTGTATCGCACCACAGGTGCCGTGGGGTGGCTGCTCCTCCGTGTCCCCGAGTCGTGGGGCTGAGGCGGAGAGCGGCTGCACCTGACCGTGCGGGCTGCCGCTGACCACCTCTCACTGTTGTGGCTCTGCAGGTGCACGGACTGTATCGCACCACAGGTGCCAGTTTTGAGAAGGCCCAGCAGGAGTTCGCAACAGGCGTGATGTCCAACAAGACTGTCCAGACCGCAGCCGCAAACGCGGCCTCCAGTGCAGCGACCAGCGCCGCGCAGAGCGCCTTCAAGGGGAACCACATGTAGAGCCCTCGGACAGCACCAGCTACCCGGACTGGGCTTTCTCTCCATTACTGTACTCTCCAGGTATTTGTATGTTCCAAACACACAGTGTACACAGCATGGATATTTCCTGTTCACCTGTGCATGGGCTAAGACCAGAAAAACTTCCTGTCTCATTACTTCGCCTGGTAGTTTCTTAAAATTTCAATGCCCCTTGCAGAAAAAAAAAACATGCTAAATAAATATTCTCCATATTTTTTGGGGGATGATGTTCAAATTATTTCAGTGGTGACGCACTGAAAGGAATACGGTACTTAAAGTTAAACACGCACCCAGCACTCTCGGCAGCAGCTCTTTCAAGACTCGTTAGAGGGAAGGATTAGACAAGGACCAGAGAAGCTGTTTCTCCTGTTTGTGTCGACAGGAACGGGCCAGTACAAAGGAATTGGCTTGCTTTTCAGCGGTTTCAGTCACCCGTGAGGAGCCTTGTGCACTTCCTAGTAGATACTGTAAATTGTATCTTCTTTTTCCTCTCTCTTTTTAGAGTAGTTACTATTTTGATAACAACCTCTAGCCTCGCATGGTCCCGTGTCTCTTAAATGAGAAGAATTAGTGGTTTGGGTTCTGTCCTGCCGATGGCTGTAGGGTTCAGGGGTTCTTATGGAATCATAGAAATGCCTTTCTGTAATGGTTTCTTTTAAACACGCATTATTGGGGTGCAACATGAGAATGGAACACAGTGCAGTGGGTCCTCCGGAGACAAGGTAACGGACTGGGCAGGGTGCAGTGACCACGGTTCCTTCTGTTGGTTGGTCCTCATTTCAGTGTTCACGTAGTAAAGTTCCGCTGTATGAGACTGTGTGTACCTGTGGCTCCCTTAGCTGGCTGGGCTTGTGGAGTGTGTGCGTCGTTTGCACAGAGGTAGCAGAGGCCAGCCTAGCCTTTGTCTAAGAAGCGCATCCAGGATTTACGGGATTTTCCTTTTAGCCTCTCATGTTCAGTGGCATAAAAAATAAAAAGAGCTGGTGTTTTTCCTGGGCTTGAACCCCCGGTGCACCGAAGCCTTTCACTTTTTGAGTCAGACTGGATAATTTAAAAAATGAAACCGTTAACTGGTACCAAGCAAGGGCACACAGATACGATCGGGGGCTTCATCACGGAGGCGGACACAGCAAGGTGGTTATTCTGCAGCAGGGAACGTAATGCTGGGTAGGCGTGGCTGCAAGCCTGGGGTCGCTTTTTAATACTGACTGAGCGACTGCAGGCATGTGTGCGTCACGCCCCCTAGCGCTGCAGCGGTGGGCGTGGCTCCCTGGACGCCCCCTAGCACTGCAGTGGTGGGTGTGGCTTCCTGGACGCCCCCTAGCACTGCAGCGGTGGGTGTGGCTTCCTGGACGCCCCCTAGCACTGCAGCCTTGGGTGTGGCTTCCTGGACGCCCCCTAGCACTGCAGCGGTGGGTGTGGCTTCCTGGACGCCCCCTAGCACTGCAGCGGTGGGCGTGGCTCCCTGGACGCCCCCTAGCACTGCAGCCTTGGGTGTGGCTTCCTGGACGCCCCCAGCACTGCAGCGGTGGGTGTGGCTTCCTGGACGCCCCCTAGCGCTGCAGCGGTGGGTGTGGCTTCCTGGACGCCCCCTAGCACTGCAGCGGTGGGTGTGGCTTGCTGGACGCCCCCTAGCACTGCAGCCTTGGGTGTGGCTTCCTGGACGCCCCCTAGCACTGCAGTGATGGGTGTGGCTTCCTGGACGCCCCCTAGCACTGCAGCGGTGGGTGTGGCTTCCTGGACGCCCCCTAGCACTGCAGTGGTGGGCGTGGCTTCCTGGACACCCCCTAGCACTGCAGCGGTGGGTGTGGCTTCCTGGACGCCCCCTAGCACTGCAGCGGTGGGTGTGGCTTCCTGGACGCCCCCTAACACTGCAGCGGTGGGTGTGGCTTCCTGGACGCCCCCTAACACTGCAGCCTTGGGTGTGGCTTGCTGGATGCCCCCTAGCACTGCAGCCTTGGGTGTGGCTTCCTGGATGTTCGGTGAGGACAGACTGCTGGAAGGTACCATCTGAGATCGCAGGTTGTTTTTTGTAAGGATCGGTCGGGCATAAATGCTCCAGGCACTTTGATCCTCCTGGCCACATCGGAGCTCGGGCTCTGGCCGGCGGTGGGGTTTTGCAGGCGCTCTGCCTGAAGCCAGGTGGTGCCGATCCCCGGGTGGCGGCGGTCTGTCCGGCCTGTCCCGGGCGGGCACACTGGGAGGAGACTCCCGCTCTGAGAAGCCAGGTGGTGCCGATCCCCGGGTGGTGGCGGTCTGTCCGGCCTGTCCCGGGCGGGCACACTGGGAGGAGACTCCCGCTCTGAGAAGCCAGGTGGTGCCGATCCCCGGGTGGCGGTCTGTCCGGCCTGCCCCGGGCGGGCACACTGGGAGGAGACTCCCGCTCTGAGAAGCCAGGTGGTGCCGATCCCCGGGTGGCGGTCTGTCCGGCCTGCCCCGGGCGGGCACACTGGGAGGAGACTCCCGCTCTGAGAAGACAGGGCTCAGAGAAGGGATTTACCGCTGTTTCAGAAGTCTCTGGTGAGCCAGGAGCTGCACCTCCAACCTCGCCCCGAGCGAGCCGGCCGAGCCCGTGGCCTCCCTGGAAACCCGCTTCCTCAGTGTGCCGTGGGCACGTGTGGGGCGCACGTGGCCACCGTGAGCCTGTATCCCAGGCCCATCTTTGTTTTGCTTTAAGCCACCTGTGAGAGACACACGAGAGACTTCTGAACCGGAATGTGGTTAGTATGTAGGAATTCCTAGCGAGGAGCAACTGCGCGGAGGGGACACGGTGTTCAGGTTCGGTGGGTTGATGGCGTTTTTTAACAGTGTAAACGATGCTTGCAGTTCGACGCGGTGTAAACGCAACTTTAAACTCTCCCAGTCATGTTCCCGGTCGGTTTTCAGGCCTGGCAGTTGGTGCGGTGCCTGTAACACCGGGATGACCCAGCTGGCCCTGAGGGGCTTCGCCAGGGGGCGCCCGCGCCTCTCAGTTCGCAGTGTTAAGTCATGGCTACTTTGTTCGAGACTGAAGGTCGAACACTGGAAACCATTGCTCACTGATTGTAACGCGCACTGGTCCGCACAGATGCCTCCGTCGGCCCTGATGTTGCATGTTTCCGTGGTTTGGAAGTTTTGTATATTTATTGTACTAACACGGAGTGTCACAAAATAAAATACTGTTTACCGGACGTTTGCTCCTATGATTTTGAACACCACATTCAGGTGAACGCTGTGTGCGTTCAGAAGAACTTAACGCCGACGGCTCAGTGCCCGGAGCAGCTTTCTGTTTCATTTCTTCACATAGTCTATACATCGCTGTCATGTGCTGAACACAGTAACCAGTGAGAGACGTGGTGTAACAGCACAGGACGGCTGCTCTTCTGTGGCAGTGATGGACGTGGGCTTCGCCCCTGTGGTTTCCACCACTTTTAGATAACAATAGAGACTGTTTTTAAGTTAGATTAAAAGTGGTAAAGTCTCATGGCTGCTTTTTCCTTATGGGTCAGGAAGGGTGCTGTGTGACTCGTGTTGTGTTGATCCGTGGATCTGTATGCTGTGTTGTGACCTTGCTACCCGTTGCTGTCGAGGTACCACATTGTGTGTTGTTTGGCTAAAGAAGATGTAAAATTGTAATCTGCGGTATTGCTCATCAGGAGTCTGTGTTTTGAAAAATACTTGTTAAATTAAACATGGGAACAATATTTTTTATTTCCTGAGTGTATCTAAAAAAGTGACTGTGGATTTTCACACTTCATGTACTGTATTTCCTGTTGTGACAATATATAATTCGCATCTTGAGGATTTATATGGTTGGGTTTCTGCTCGTTTGTCGAAGTTATTTGTAACAGCCTAATGCCCTTTATACCCACTGTGTATTTTCTGAAAACGCTAGTGTTAGCACCTAATTCTGCGTCTTCATTGGTAAGAGCTGTTTGGCATGGCTTTGATATACAGAGTTGGTTGTATTTTGGGCACTTTTTTATGATATGTGTAGCTTACAATTACCACAACTGTCAGAACACCTTTTCAGTGTATCTCCTTTCATTTTTTTTCTTAAGAAAAATGTTTAGAGGAATTTGCTGATTCTTGTGGTGAAGTCCAATGGGGTGAGATTATAGTGGTTAATGTAAGAGTCACAGAGTGGCTGAAAGTAGACAACAGCTTACTTTGGTAAATTTTCAAGTACCACAGTATACATCTGTTTAGAGTACTGTAGAATAATGTATCTGAAAACATTAAGGTTGTTTGGGATTTATTTTAAAAAGATTTATTTATTTATTTGAAAGAATTAGAGACAGAGATCTTCCATCCACTGGTTCACTCCCCTGATGGCCACAGGGCTGGGCTGGGCGGAAAGCAGGAGCCAGGGGCTTCCTCCAGGTCTCCCGCGCAGGTGCAGGGGCCCAAGCACTTGGGCCATCCTCCAGTGCTCTCCCAGGCTCATTAGCAGGACCTGGATCAGAAGTGGAGCAGCCGAGACCCAAGCCAGTGCGCGTATGGGATGCGAGCACTGCATATAGCTGTTTAACCTGCTATACTACCTGCCCTTGGATACTTTTTAATTAAACTAAAAAGTTGTATCCCCGGGTGGGTAAAGCCGCCGCCTGCAGTGCCGGCATCCCACATGGGCACTGGTTCTTGGCTGCTCCACTTCCAATCCAGCTCTGTGCTATGGCCTGGGGAAGCAGTGGAAGATGACCCAAGTCCCTGGGCCCCTGTACCCATGTGGGAGACCTGGAAGAAGCTCCTGGCTCTGGAAGAGCCCACCTCTGGCAGTTGTGGCCATTTGGGGAGTGAACCAGCAGATGGAAGACCTCTCTCTCTTTCTCTTTCTCTCTCTCTGCCTCTGCCTCTCTGTAACTGTTTCAAATAAATAAATAAATCTTAAAATTTTTTTTAAAGAATTAAAAAAAATTATCCCTGTGGTTAAGTATTATGGGATGTGAAATATCTGCACTGGAATTTTAGAGTACATTTTATAAAAGAGCATGCTGACTGCATTGGTGAGTTTTTAATTTTTAATTTTAAAATATTAATTAGAAAATGAAGACGCAGGAGAGCACTCCCGTCAGCTGGCTCAGCCCTCAGATGCCTGCAGCAGCCGGAGCCGGGCCCAGCGGAGCTGGGAGCTGCATGCAGGTCTCCCACGGTGGGGCAGGGACCCAACTCCTTGAGCTGTGACCAGCTGCCTCTCAGGGCACACACGCACCAGGAAGCTGGAATCAGGAGTGGAGCCGGGACTTGAACCCAGACCCCGAGACCACGTGCCCACCCTGGCGTGGGTATCCTTAAACTTGATTTCAGTGCTTTGTCACAGTGTGTAGAGCACTCGAACAGGGGGCTGGGCTGTAGAAACTCCGTTCGCTAGCCATTGCTGCTGGTCCATTCCGCACAGGCAGTAACTCGGACCTGAAGATGCTGGAGAAGAGGGGGATGTTTCCCAGCCCCTCCTGTGGATTTTATGTTCACATTTAACTGTTTGGGTTGAGTGAGGCAGAAACCTTCCGCTACAGGGTTTGCACGAGCACCGTTCACGTGGTCAGACGGCAGAACATGGCAGCTGCCTTCGGAAGCGCTGTGAGCGTTGTGTTTCGTGTTCATCCAAATCCAGGTTGACGTTGCAGCCCTTACCTGTCCGGCCTGGGCGTGATGGTCAGGCTGCGCTGCAGCCCGTCCGCTCCCACCTGGAGCAGGGACAGGAGGTGGCTCCCTTCTCCTGGGAGCGTTCCATCTGCTGTACAAGATGACGTCTCCGCACCGAAGCAGGTGCAATGTATGGAACCACACTGGGCGAGAACTGCTCGTGAGTTCTGGGGTTGTTTTCAGTACGTCCTCAGCTGTAATACCACAGCTCCTTGTCTTGTATTTCGTGGGCACGTGGTTTTCAGGGCGCACCATGAGTGCAGCAGCTGCTCATGTTAACGGTTTGTAGTGTTCTGTTGCAGGTGCTTGGGGCTGGTGAGGGGGAGAGCAGAATTCAGAGTCCTTCACCTGGTGCCCCGGGTTCCGACAACATCCGGCGTCCTTCCGCGGAGATGGAGCTCCCTGGGCATGGACGGCCTGAAGGTTTTCGTTTTTTAGTGTGAGAGTGGTGCTTACCTCCTGTAGAATAACTGAAAGACGCGTGATGTGGTAAACGGGAAAATTTAAAATCCTTCATTCTGTCACCCAGGGCAGTCTTATCTTGTTTTTTTTTCTCCTACTTTTCTGTGCAGTGTATTATTTATAGACTATAGACTTAAGGCATATAAGCGATGTAAGATTTTAAGATAATATTTTCCCCTGTCTTGGCATTTTATCATAATGGCCTGATAGTTTTGAAAAATCTTTTAATTTATAACATCAGTGCACATCCCAGTATAAATTGTAGAAAGTACTAATGAGCCAAAGAAGACAACTAAAATTGCTGATCATTTTTACACCCACGAGTACTTTCTGTTAACGCCTGGCGTATGCACTTGCATTAATTTTCCTAGGGAGAATCCCTCTTCCTGAGTCGGAGCAGGGCTGAGCCCGCCTCTCCTCGCGGGCTGTTTGCACGCCGCCACCGCCCTGATCCTGTGCTGTCTGCCGGCCCAGCAGCGGCCTCCAGGTTTGTCCTGGAGGTGACTGTGTCCACAATGACGCTGCCCCAGATTCGGGGGCTCTGGGCGCCATGCTGTGCGTGGAGAAGCAGCACCGCGGCGGCCGACCTGCACTCGGGCTGGGAGGACGGACGCCGGGGCACCGGGGACGCCGGGCAGCTCTGTGCCTCCTCCTGCCAGGCTTGACGCGCTCACCCGTTTTCCTCCCCCGGCCGACTGGAGAAGCTCAGCTACCAGAACGGTCGGTTATCTTTTCTCCCCCACCTCCAGTACGTGCGGGGCTTCTTTGCGCCTTTCTGAACGTGTTCTCCAGCGGTCAGCCACCGCTCTGTGTCTGCGTGTGTCCAAGTCGTGCCACTCCTGTGGGTTCTGATTGCCCAGTTCTGCTCTTGCAGCCCGTTCACCAAGGCCTGTGCTGTTCTGAGCCCCGGCCCCGGCTTCCGCTGGGTGTGCGTGTGTCCAGGAGGCCTGGGAGGGAGCTGCAGGATCGTCCCGGCCGCCGCCGCTGCCGTCTCCACTCGCAGCCAACACAGGATCTTCCTTCTCGAAGTCTTTCAGACCGGTGAGTTTGGACAAATAATCGGGGGTGTGTTGCTGAGGGTTTGGGGTGCTCGTTGCTGGGGCCTTGCCCAACGCGATCTGTTTCTTTTGGTTTTGCTGTGTCTCCTGCCTCCACGGAGCGAGCGTGCACTGGAGGGCCGAGGGAGCACGTGGTGGCCGCAGGGAGCCAGCCCTCTGGGCTCTCGGGGAATCAGGTCGGTTCTGAATTAGGTTCTGACACTTTACCCTGCACAAAGTGCAGGGCTAACAGCAGCTCCTACGCGATTCTCTTTCAATCTCCTCATAGCAACTGTGACTTACTGGGGACTTGATGCACACTGGAGGCCACACTAAATGCTTCCCACACGTCACTCACCCCGACGTGAGCCCGATGATGCCATTCCTGTGACCGGGCCTGTCGGGGGTCGGGGGAACGCCAGGGCCAGCCAGGTCCCCGCCCACCGCGGCCACGCAGTGCCCTTCTCTCTGCTGTTCCGTGTTCCCTCTGTCCCGCCACATTGCCAGTCATCCCTGTCCAGCCCTCAGGAACAGCGAACACGAGGCCGACAGCCGAGGAACGAGCGAGAGCGTGGCCGGGGTCTCCAGCGCAGAGGCTGCGCCCCGCCCTGACGGTGAGTACCTGCCGCCTTGGCCGCTTGCGTGTGACCTCGAGGAGCAGACAAATCGTTATTAGGCTGACCGTGCACTTACGTGGGCCTAACAGCTGCTTACTCTGCGAGGGAGATAAGCCATCGGCGCCTACCCCTGTCACGCACCTGCTGAAGTTAGAAATCATGGCTGAGGACTGGGCCGGCGTCATTTTCCACTTGGAGACGTGGCTGGGCCTTTCTGTGCCGGGAGGGGGAGATGTGTGGCGTTGCCGTGTGGCACCTGGAGGTGATCAGAGCTGTGCCTCGCCGTGCTGCCTCTCTGAGACGCCCAGTGCACCTGTGCATGGGGGCACAGCCACCCCCATTACTGCGCAGACATGTGGCCCAGGTGGCAGGCAGCGTCTCGAGAAGACGGGCGTGGTAAGCAGCGGTCTCTACCTCCAGGAGTTAACAGAGTGGCCTCGCTGGTGCCACGGCTCACTAGGCTAACCCTCCGCCTGCGGTGCTGACACTCTGGGTTCTAGTCCTGGTTGGGGCGCCAGATTCTGTCCCGGTTGCCCCTCTTCCAGGCCAGCTCTCTGCTGTGGCCCGGGAGGGCAGTGGAGGATGGCCCAAGTGCTTGGGCCCTGCACCCCATGGGAGACCAGGATAAGCACCTGGCTCCTGCCATCGGATCAGCGCGGTGCGCCGGCCACTGGAGGGTGAGCCAACGGCAAAAGGAAGACCTTTCTCTCTCTCTCTCTCACTGTCCACTCTGCCTGTCAAAAAAAAAAAAAAAGATTTATTTATGTAAAAATAAGAGTTACACAGAGAGAGAAGTTGTGGCAGAGAGAGAGGGAGGCCTTCCATTCACTGGTTCACTCCCCAGTTGGCCACAATGGCCAGAGCTGCACCGATCCAAAGCCAGGAGCCTCTTCCAGGTCTCCCACATGGGTGCAGGGGCCCCAGGACCCGGGCCACCTTCCACCGCTTTCCCAGGCCACAGCAGAGAGCTGAATTGGAAGTGGAGTAGCCGGGACTCGAACTGGTGCCCATATGGGATGCTGGTGGTAGCTTTACCTGCTATGCCACAGTGCTGGCCCCTTTTCTCCCCACTTTTTGAAAAAAAAAATTTATTTTAAAGGCAGAGTAAGAGGGAGAGAAGCAAAGAGATCATCATCTGCTGGTTCACGCCCCAAATGGCCACCACGGCAGAGATGGGCCAGACCAAAGCCAGGAGCCTGGAACTCTATCCGGGTCTCCCAAGTGGGTGGCAGGGGTCCAAGCACTTGGGCCGTCTTCCACTGAAGTCCCAGGCCATTAGCAGGGAGCCGGGTTGGGACTGGAAGCTGAGCAGCTGGACCTTGAACCAGTGTTCCCATGAGGGTGCCGGTGTCCGGGTGCTGCACCACGCTGTGCCCTCCAAACCTTGTTTTGAGACATTTCCTTCCCAAAGGCCTGCAGCAGCTAGGGCTGAGCCGGGAGCTGGACGCACAACCCAGGTGTTCCAGGGAGGTGACTGGAAGCTGGAGCCAGGACTCGGACCCCGGCTCTGGTGTGGGGCGCAGGCCGGTCTCTCTGGTAGGCTGAATGTCCCCACCGCCTTTGGTGTAAAGAAAGATGTGTCTTTCAGATAAGAAGTTAATTCCCCAGCTTGACTTGAGAGGATTCTGCCAGTTTATAATTATGTCGAGTTTCTCCCAGGAAGAAACACACTTAATTAGGTGTTAACGTAACCTGGGTAGGGCCATCCGTGTTACTAGCAGCAGAACAGCTGGGAAAACCGGAATCTCTTAAATAATTGTACATATTGTTAAGGAAAAAATACATTTGGACTGGGAGGGGTTTTATCAAATTATCTATCATATTGAACCCATTATACTCAGACTGGAAAGAAAAAGAATGAATTTGCAAAATTTGGTTTAATTCAGATGGGGGAGGGGCGAGGAACACACTGGAAATACACGCACACGGGGACCTAACCCGCGCAGAGGAACCAGGGGTCGGCTTACAGGACATGGGAGAACCGCCGGCCGGAAGGCTCAGGCGTCCACAGCTGTCACCCCATTGTCCATTGGCTCAGGTGCTGCGCGTTCCTGCAGAGCACCTCCCGCCCCCACCCCGGCTCAGTCCTCGGGCCCTCGGGCGGCGGTGCTGCCCGGGGTCCCGGCGGCCACGCGAGGTCTGGCCTCAGGCAGACGCTGCCGGCTCAGGAGGTGTGGGGTAGCCCTTCAGCAGTGGTCTGGCATTAACACGGTCCGTACAGTCACGCTCAGAAGAGCCCTTAGTGATTATGTACCAGCTACGAGTTACCACGCTAACAGAGAAGCTTCACATTTCACACGAGACTAGCATCAGCTGGGCCTGCTCTGCTGGTGTCAGTCTCACGTACAGCTAGTGACTACTCGGATGGAGACCCGGGAGAGAGTGATCCACACCAGTCTCCTCTTCACATAGGATCTGTGTAGCATTAGCATCGTTAGGGTTTTCATGACCAGCCATGAAGGCAGCAATGTTTAACTCTTCTTTGCCAAAACATCTCTGTTTTGACTCCTGTCCAGTTTTTGAAAAACGCAACATACATACGCCTGTTATTGCACATCTTTCACACAAATCTGTGTATGTGTAATATACATATATACTTTAAATACGCTACACGTACAGAAAGACTATGGCACGTTACAGAGAACACGTCGGCCAGAGATCAGCACACCACAGATGTCCGAGGCTCTCCAGAAAGCTGCCCGCTCGGGCAGCCTTGGTGAATTCGCACACAGGTTTAAAGGATCCACAGAGGGCCGAGCGGATGCCGGCGGTCGTGCAGGGCCGGGGAGCAGCGCTGGTCACGCCGCTGTGCAGCTGCCTGGGGCCCACACTGCTGTCCCACGGCGCTGGCTCAGGCGCTGACGGCAGGGGGGTCGAGGGGGACCGAGTGGCCACCGTACTGGCTCTGGAAGCAGAGCGGGGCTGTGCTGTGTGCGGGCAGTGGTCAGTGGTTTGGGGTTGTGTGCACGCATGTGCTTCCGAAGCATGGACATGAACGCGCTGAACCTGCCGGGGCTCGATTCTGGCAGGGGGGTGTGTTCCCCCTGGGGCTGTCAGGGTGGCCTCAGCCTCAGGGACACAGCAGGGGCGGCGCCTGCTCAGGAGCAGAGGCTTCACCTGCCTGGGGCTCCGGCGCAGACGGAGACGATTCCCCAGTGGTGGAAACAGGCTCTCTGTTCTAGAACCTTCCGCCGCGGCGTCAGCGTCGGCACAGGGACTCACAGGACGGAGCCCCAGCCCCTGGCGGTCTCCTCGGCCGCTGGGAAGCCACGTTTACCCCCGCCCCTGCATGTGGCTGGCCCAGGAACGGGAGCTCACAGCGCCTCCACCCCAGCCTGCCCGCGGGAGCGGTTCCGTTCAGCGTGGCCTCCGCCGCCCCAGGCCTGGCTCCAGGGTCACGGAGCGTTGACGGGATCCCTGGGTCGGTGCGGGCCGGGAAAGCTGCGTCAGCACCTTGCCCACAGAAGTGCTGAATCGGAACGATGTGGCAGCCGCAAGTGAACACCGCAGGCACCCCGAGACCGGTACTTCCTCCCCTCCTGAAGGCGGCTCTGGGCCAGTCACGAAGCCGGATGAGACACCCCGCGTCCTTCGTCACGGTGGCACCGGCGCCGTTGTGGACAGGCGCCGTGAGCTTGGCCCGGGCTCCGCCGCCTCTGGGGAACGTTTCCTTGGCAACGATGTCTTTGCTGCTGCAGACTCACGTTCCTCCACTCTGCTTTCAGGAGCCACACCTGTACCTGGAGGAAGCCAACCCCACGGCGGCTGCTCTCCCCCGGCTGCGGGCGGGGGCCACGGGTAGCAAGCAGGGAGCAGCGGAACGTGGAGGTTCCGTCCCGAAGCCCAGGAGAACGTGACTTGGGCTCAGGGGCAGCTGGCTGGGTGCTGGCCAGGGCGCTGGGCAGAGGACGCTGGTCTTCAGGAGCGAGACTCCTACTTGGATGCTCAGGTGAGTGCCCAGGGCCTGACTCCACCCCCCGATACTTCTAAAGTTCCAAGAGTCATAGCTGAGTAGATCCACCTTGGTGAGTTAAGCACGAGCCAGCGTGCGGGGGGTCCGCCCACACACCTCCTGCCTCAGTGGTCTGTGGTCCTCCTGGAGTGGAGGAAAACACAGCCACCGACGCGACATCACTCTGGGGTTGAGATGCTCACGGCGTGCAGGTTCGGGGTGGGGGCAGGAGCATGCCGGGAACCGCCTGCAGCTGAGGCTGCGAGCCACAGACCCGGCCGCCCTGAGCCCGTGGGTGACGGATCTGCACACACGCCGGCGGGCCGCGCCCTCGTGTCCAGTAGCCTGGCGTAGCTGGAGGTTGCATCTCATTCGTCCCTGGAAGGCCTGGGGCGGTGGACGTGGCGGTGGCAGGGGAGGCTGGCTCTCGGCTGGATGCCAAGGTCGCAGGGTGGACAGGGCCCTAGAGCAGGCAGATGAGGGTCTTGCCCTCTTCGATCTCTTCCTGGACTTTGTCACTGGAGGTGGCGATCTCCGCCTGTGCCGAGAAGACGGCGCACACGAAGGTGAGGACCGTGCCGCCGATGGCCGTGTAGAAGGCCCAGCCCAGGGAGCAGTCTCCAGGCTTGTAGGCAGACGCGTAAGGTCCGCAGTAGTCTATGGCCTTCTGGCAGCCCCAGCCCGCGGGGTACAGTATCAGCCCGAGGATGAGGAAGAGGCCTGCGGGAGGAGAGAAAGCAGGTGAGACCCGCGCTCGGCAGTGGGAAGCGGCCGCTCCGCCCTCCGCCTGCTCGGGGCGTGGCCTCGGCTCCTCCGGCAGCGCCGGGGCCCCCAGGAGGGCCTGCAGGCACTCGGGCCTGCTCTGGAGGACGCCATCTCGCTTCCCGGGGACGTGCACAGGGGCCTGCAGGCTGAATGCGGCCTTCCCAGCCACGTCTGCCGGAGCACGGCCATGCCCGTTCCCCTGGCCAGCCCCCGACCACGCGGCCTCCTGCTCTCTGCAGGAGGGTGCACAGAGCCCCCTGACGCCCCCTACGTGCAGGACGCAGGGGCCCCTGCGGGAGAACGGACCTTAGCCCGCGCCTGCGCCCGCGGGAGCAGAGGATTCTGTATCTGTGTATGTGGAAAGGACTTGCAAACCCCCGGAGAATTCTCTCTGGAAGCTCTGGAGTGGACGTGGCCTGCGGCAGACACTAAGCAGCTCTGCCTCCATCCTGCTGCCCCCACCCCCGGTCATTTTAACCGTTTTGCTCTTTCTCGTGGGGTCCCTGCTCACTGAGTCCCCGGAGTCTGAGAGCCCCGTCCCCACCTGGCCTCACGAGGGTGGGGGCCGGGGCCGTGCAGGCGAGGCACACACACCCTGTGCACCAGCAGGTGCCAGCCTGTGCCAGCCCAGCCCGCCCTGCGCCTGGCCCTGGCCTCTGTCTAGCAGAAGCTTCTCGTGAGAGGCGCGGGGCCCAGAGCTGACCCAGCAAAACCTGAGGAGGGAATCCCCTCTTCACTTCCCCACCAAGAGGCAGAGTGCAGGGTGGCTCCATCTACCCAGCAGGGGGACTCTTGGTTCTGATCCCGACACTGTCTCACGGGCCTCGGAACAGGCATCCCAGGCTGCCGGCTCAGCCTGGGCTCTGCGCTCTGTTCTCCCCTACTCCCCACGTGCACCACGCTCAGCTTGCAGGTCCCCGGCAGCAGCCTCCCACGGGGGGCACGGTGGGCTCCGTGAGCACGGGCAGCTCGGGGACAGTGTTTGATGCCTCAGGTCCCAGCTTCGTCCCCGAGGGCACCCTCCAAGCTGGCTTCGTGGGTCACCGTTAGAACAGAGGGGTCTCGTGGGCTCCAGCTCACGCCAGCGTCCAGCTTGGAGGGCGCAGTGGAGCAGGGGGCACCCGTGCCCGGCTGCCCCACCACCCCCTCTGTGTGCGAGCTCTGAGGCCGGCCTGGGGGCTGTTCCTGGACCCCGGCTCATGGTCTGCGTGTTGCAGTGAAGTCTCGGGCTAGAAACCATGTAACAGGCCGCTGCGTGGCCCAGGGCGACAGCGGGAGACACAGCCCAGCGCCACGGTGAGGTGCACCGAGAAGGGCCCTGGATTGGCAGTAAGAGGCAGCGCTGCTGACCCTTCACCTGCATGCCGGACTCGCCTCAGCCCCCAGGTGCTACCCACATCCCTGCACCAACCCGGAGCCCGGCTCGCAGCCCAGCATGGGGAACCCTGCCCCCAGGGCAGAGCTTGCCGCCAAGGGTGAGGGCTTGCCTCCGGGGGGGAGGGCTGCGGTTCCCGTCTAGGAGGGAATAGAGCACCCCACCTGCGCAGAAGCAGCAGGCAAGGCATTTTCTAGATGTTTCCAGGGCCTGTGCTGCACCGCCTCGTGCCCGTTCCCTGCCTGCTCCCCAAGCTGGGACCTGCGGCCCCTCCATCGCGGTCTGAGCGGCGTCCCGAGACACAGGCTGCGCCTTCTTTCAGATGAGCACGGGGTGTCCGAGCCGGAGGCAGGCCCGCGGCGAGGGAGCTGCTCGGGTCTCGGGGAGCCGCGTGCGCACGGCGGTGCCTCCACTAGATCCCAGCTGCACATGGTTTGTATTACGTGTGACTTCAGTGAGCTGAACGCGTTCTACTGTATCGGACAGAACACAGCGTGGAGCGGCTACCACACACGGGCCTGCCACCCTTGACGGGACCTGGCCAGGAGCTTCGTGCCCCGCCCCAGAGGCTCCCTGTGCTGACAGCCCAGATGGGACTGCTGCCGGCTTCAGGCCGCGTGAGGTCTTGGGGCCGCCCTGGTGCAGTCCGCGGGCAGGAGCAGCCGGGCTTTTCTTCCCACGTGGGTTGTTTTGTGAGCCTCAGTTTGACCACAGGCCCCCAGGAAGCCCATGTGTGAGGAACATAAACGGCGACGCGAACTGCACGCTCTGCCCTGCCCAGCCGCCGCGGGCGCCCGGGCCTGCAGGTGGGACAGCAGAGCTCTGCACGGGATCGGCCACTTCTCGGAGCGCCTGGTGCTTGTGCCGCAGGAACCGCAGCAAGGGGAGCGCTCCAGCCGGCCCCTGCTGCCGTCTGGGAGGGGAGGCAGAGCCTACAGCAGCCCGGGCACAGGCCCCACCCAGCACTCACCGCAGCTGTCAGTCAGACTGCCTTTCCGCGACAGGAATGCCCGTGCTCAACCTGACGCTGACCTGCCGTGTCCCGCTCTGCACACCGGGCGTGGCGGTGCGGTGCTGCACGGTGGCTGGCACACAGCAGGCTCCTCCCCTTCCTCATCAAGCATTTGAGCCCCCGTGCCCGTGGGGAGCAGAGACACGACTGGTGGGCGCCAAGCCGCAGGAAGAGAACGTGCCGTCCGTCAGGCAAGAAAACGGATTCAGCACAGTGGCCGAGGGGACTCCGCGGGGACTGTCGCCCAGAGACCACAGGGCCGGGCTTCAGTGGGAGAAGAAACCACAGTCAAGAAAGCAGGCAGCACGGACCTGTCGGCGTCACCCCGCACCCAGATCCTAGAAGCGCTGCCTCCAGCCCTCACGCGAGACCGCGAATCAGCCCGGCCACTGGGAGACCTGGCGCCGGGCCCGTGGCTCCTCTCCCCCGGCACTGCCCCACACAGCCTGGGGAGCCCGCGCCAGCCCCTCCCACCTCTGCACACAGCACAGGGCCACAGGGAGACCTAGCACCGGCCCGTGGCTCCTCTCCCCTGGCACTGCCCCACACAGCCTGGGGAGCCCACGCCAGCCCCTCCCACCTCTGCACACAGCACAGGAACCTGCACGACACCTGCCGTGTGACCCCCAGCACCACACGGGGCCCCTGGTTCTGCCCCAGCAGTGGGACAGGGCCATCTCGGGCCATGTCACCTCCGCCCTCACACATGCCTCGGCGCACCTCTGAGACCTGGGGGGCCCAGGGCCTGCCTGTACCACCAGCTCCTCCACCTTGGCCGCCCACGGAGGAGCAGGAAGACCAGAGTGGGCGTGGGCTTTGCCCCAGCAGCAGGTGTGGAGACTTCCGTCCCCATGGCCAAGTCCACAAACAGAGGCCCTAGACCTGCCTTGGCCTCACCTAGGGTGGACAGATGTCGGCCTTCATCACGCACAGGCTTGTAGGGGCCTGGCACTCGTCCACCGGTCCATGCAGGGCCCTGTGGCTGCCAGCACTCGGGCACTGCCCCACCTCCTGTCAGCAGGCAGCCAAGGGCCTGCCTTCACCTGTATCCCCACTGATGAGGGGGGCCCAGAGCAAGCACAGGCCTCTGTCCTCAACGTCAGCGCGACAGTGGGCAGGTCCTGATGGCTCCATGCCCGGCCTATCAGCAGGCCAGCCTCTGCGCCCGCCCCGGTGCTGACACCCATGGTTCCAGTTAGTGAACAAGTACCGGAACTGGGAGTATCTTTAGGAAGAACAAGTCACAGAAAACCTATTCAAAGAAGCCACAGCTGGGAACTTTCTACTCTTGAGAAGTAGGACAGCCAAGGACACGAAGCCCACAGGACCCCACGTAGACTTGGCCGGAACAGACCCTCCCTACGACTCGGTCTAGATGGGTTCTGAAAAGCAGAGTGCAGGGACAAGCAGCCCCGCTCTGAGGGCCCCAGTGCGGTTCCTCAGCACGGCCTGCAGGCCAGGAGGGAGCCGAGCGGCCTGCTCCGGGCTCTCCCGGGAGCCGTGGGCTGAGAAGCAGCGTTCGGACAGAAGTGTGCGCATACGCCTACGTGACAGACCCAAGGGGGCAACAACGCGTGATGAGACCACACAGCAGAAAGATTTGCCCAGCAAAGGGAAGCCCAAGGCTGATGGCTTCCTGCTGTGTTCCACTCAGCTTTGGAAGACGCACTCACACCAATGCGTAAACTGTTCCGTACAGCGGAGATGAGGGAGCCCGCGCACTCCTGGGGTGACACCGAGACCAGAGGAGGAGACAACAGGACGGAAGACGACAGGCCCGTATCCCGACGGCCATGGATGCAAAGATTCCCACCCAGACACCAGCACGCTCAGTCCCCCAGCACCTCGCGCGGGCCTTCACCGTGGCCCGGGGAGGGGCCCGCAGACAAAGGCAGTAAGCGGCGTGCACCAGCGGGAGCTGACGCGTTGTCTCAATAGATGCAGGGAAGCCTGGAGAACCCGAGTACACACTCAGGCTAAAATGTGCGTGAGGAGGAGAAGGAACACGCCGCGACGTGGTGAAGACACCGGCGACAAGTCCACGGCCAGCGCTATCCTGAATGGGGAAGAGATGCACGCATTTCCTCTAGGATCTAGACCAGACGAGGATGGTCGCTGCCAGCACTCTGACTCAATATGGTGTCTGAAGTCTGGAAGAGAAAGGCTACCCTGAGGAACAAGTCAGGTTATTCCTGCTTGCAAGTGATAGGATTCTACATAGAGAGAAGCTCAAAGACTCCACCAGAAGTCTATTAGACTGGGACCAACGCTGTGACGTAGCGGGTAAAGCCGCTGCCTGCAGTGCCACCATCCCATATGGGTGCAGGTTCCAGTCCCAGCTGCTGTTCTTCCAATCCAGCTCTCTGCTGTGGCCTGGGAAAGCAGAAGATGGCCCAAGTCCTTGGGCCTCTGCACCCACGTGGGAGACTCAGAGGAAGCTCCTGGCTCTGGCCTGGCCCAGCTGTTGCGGCCATTTGGGGAGTGAATCAGTAGATGGAAGATTGTAACTCCACTTTTTTTAAGATTTATTTTATTTATTTGAAAGAGTTACAGAGAGACACACAGAGAGAGGTCTTCCATCTGCTGGTTCACTCCCCAGATGGCTGCAGTAGCCAGAGCTGGGCCAATCTGAAGTCAAGAGCCAGGAGCTTCTTCCGTGTTTCCCATGTCAGTGCAGGGGGCCCAAGCACTTGGGCCATCCTCTGCTGCTTTCCCTGGCGCATGAGCAGGGAGCTGGATCAGAAGTGGAGCACCTGGGACTCGAACCGGAGCCCATATGGGATGGCAGCACTGCCGCCATGGCTCTAACCTGCTACACCACAGCACTGGCCCCTCTATCTCCAGATTTCAAATAAAGTCTTTAGGAAAAAAAAAAAAAAAAGGAAGCGAGTGGTTTTCATTCTGTTTCATGAGCTGATACTGTTGAGCCCATCTGGGACTGGGGGCCTATCTGTAGAGAAGGCAGCTGTTTGTGCTGCCTGCAAATCGAGGACAGGCCATCTGCTCGGCTGCTGGCCGCCTTGGACAGGTACCGGTGAGACGCCACCCTCGGCACGGCCGCCAGGGTGCACTCTAGAGGCAGCCTCAGGGTCCGGGCGTCCACAGCACAGGGCAGAGGGCGGCCACTGCCGAGGGCCGTGGTGGTTCAGGGGCGGAGGGTTGCTGCTCTCATCCTTCGGGCACGCATCCACCCGCAGTATCCCCGTCCCACCCACGTGTCGCCCCTGCCGCCTGTTCCCGCCGCCCTCCCGCTGCCACACTGCCACGTGGTGCGTTTACCAGCTATTTCCCGGGCTGAGCCCACTGCGGGCAGCAGAGCTGGGTTGTTCCCGAGCCTCCAGTTCCCGGCACAGTTCCCAACACCGACCGCCAGGCCCCTGCGTTCTCCATCTCCAGGAACTCTGGTGGCACATCGGTTTCGTCGTAACCACGGCCGGAGCTGCCGGTTTGTCCCAAGGCCAGAGCTCAGGTTACTTCCGGCTCTAACACAGTGAAGTCATTCACTGGAGAACACAGCAGGAGCCATCTGATGTCTGCTAATTCTCCCCAGCACTTCTCCGAAAAAATGAAATAAGAACTCCCTGCCCGGGCCCCTGTCCGCTTGTCTGGGCTGTGGACTCGGCTAAGCCCTGGGTCCATCTTTGGGGACAAGCTCAGTTCACGTGTCCCTGTTGCCACCTCCCCTCACGCTCCTTGGTCCATCACCCAGGCAACCATCTCACCGATGCCAGGCAGGGGCGTGGATTCTGGGATCCCACCCCATTCTGGGCCAGAGCTTGGCACTGCCAGCTTGTTAGGGGTGACAGCTTCATCCATCAGCTGCGGGGAGGGGCACCCACCCTGCCAGGGCTCTGCCCCCGTGGGGAGGGCAGCCTCTCAGGCCTGGCTCCTGCTGGCCCTCGGCTGTTCTCCCTAAGCCTCCCAGCCCCCAGCCAATCTCGGGACCCCTTCCCTAACCTCATGCCCGTTGTCTGTCTGGTCCTGTGGTCTCAACACTGCCCCGTGCTGCCGTCTCCTGAGTTTCGGACCTGAGATTTGCACATCGGCTGCCTGTGTGACCTCCAAACTCCCAAGTGCCACCTCCCACTTCCGATCTGTGCTTCACCGTCAGCCTCATTCCCCGCAGGTGGGCGTTCAGTCCCTGCCCCGCCAGGCCAGCACCATCGCACTCCTTTCTCCTGGACCCCATGGCAATCCGCCTGCCGCCTGCCCGCCCGCCCCTGCTGTGCCTGCTCCCCAACTCGGCTGACTCCTTCCCCTCCTCAGCCAGTCCCCCGACTCCCTCCCACACTGCCCTGCAGCCCCTGTCCTCCCGCGGACGCCGGCCTTCTGCTGGCCACTCGACCATCACGCCCAGCACCTGCGCGTCCTGTACACTTTACATATCTGTCCCGGGCTGCCCAGCAGCTCGCGTCTACATGCGGTGAGGACAGGGAACTCGGTGCTGTGTGTGTGTCCTGGCTGCCTGGAGCAGTGGTGGGCGCGGCACGCGCTTACCTGATGTTGATTATGAGGACGGGGAGATGGGGTGATGTGAGGAAGCAGAAACCTGGAGGCAGGGCGGGAGGGGTCAGAGCCACTGTGCAGCCCCAGCGCCGAGCCCGGGAGGCAGGGCTGTTGTGCGGTGAGGGCCAGCTCCTTCCCAGCAGTTCCCACATCTGGGCCCGCGCACGGTGACACGGGACACTGTGCTGTGCACGGCCTCGCCTGTGTCTGTGCGTGGCCTCACGTGCGTCCTCACTTCCCTGGCCGTCTGTCCCCAGTGTTCCTTGCTGAAGCTGCAGGTCGTCGTGGCCGTCCCTACCAGCTGTCTGCAGGGGGACATTCTCTCCCACGATGTCCCAAGGCCAGGCCGCACCCCTGCTTCTGCAAGATGCTCCCTCGCCTTGGTCAGGGCCTGAACCTGGGCCGTGTCACGGGCAAGGCCGCTGCACCCCACGGGAGAGGGAAGCGACCCACTCACCATGACACAGTTCTCAGAGAACGTCACGGGCAGGAACCTTAAAACCTACGTGGAAACGGCGAGCCAATGATGTGAAAACTTGCACAACGATGACAGTAGAACAGGTGTCTTGTCACATGACCTGCCTGGGACAGAGGGCACTGCTTCCGGGCCTGCGCGGCCCACAGGGACTCCTGCCTGGTGAGTGCGTGCTCCCCGCCCTGGCGTCTGTGTCTCCGCTCCATCCCAGCTCCACACTCCACGTGGCACTGCTGGTTAGTTTTTACTTATTTCCAGAAACTTCCAAAAAGATCTTCCATGGGAAAAACGGCAGATTCCAAGTAGAGATGACGCGAGTTGAGGTCACAGACACCCCCACCGATTTTCTACCTTCCCACCGACACTTTGGAGTTGGAGTTTGCAGAGCGAATGCTCCGATGACCCCTACGACAGTGGCCACGGTCACCATGGACACACCTGACATACACTCGGTCCTTACAGCCAGCCCGTGAAGCCGGTGCCATTACCTTACATTGAACAGATAAGGTTAAGTAAGGTGGCACCGCTGACGAGTGGCAGGCCTGGGGCCGCTCTGCTCTGGATCCACAGGGGCTACAACACCAAAGTGCCTGCCGGGCGAGGCGGGAGACGGGCGTGTGCTCAGCAAGTGGCTTCATTGCTCCTGGGGGAGCTGGCGTGTAGAAGACACGCGCCGCCCCGAGGGAGACGGCCAGGAGGCTGTGCACCTCCCACGGAGCAGGTTCGTCTCCCAGCTAAGGAACCAGAGCAGCAGGACCCAGAAATCCGTCCACACTCCTCCTCCACGCAGGGAGCAACGCTGCCTCCTTTCCCAAGTGTCGCTGCTCTGCGCTGCCTGCACCTGGCCACTTCTGCAGAGACAACCAGCCAGCAGGCCGGCAGCGTGAGGCTCGCTCAGCACGGGGAGCACCTGTGTGAGCCGAAATCTAAAACCAGGCATGAAACCCACGGCACCAGCGAGCGCCTCGAAGCCTCGCTGTCAGCTTAAAAGCGAGTCCCTGCTGAGACCTGGGTGCCTGGGGACCACGTGGAATCCCGCCTCCACCTCCATGCCGTCCACAGACACCACGCCCTGTGTGGGCAGTGGGTTTAGTGACCCCTGCTAGTCCCTGCACCTGCCTCTCACAACTTCAGGCACCAGGGCGGTGGCAAGAGCGCTTCCTGTGACTGGAAGGCTCTGGCTCTGTGTGAGCCAGCCCGAGGCTGCCCGGCCGTGGCCTGGAGCCTGCTGCCCTGCTGGTGCCGAGGTGGGCCCCTGGCTGCAGCACCGACGCAGGGGCAGCACTGGGAGTCCTGCCGGGAACCGGGCCCTCGGCTTTCTCTTCGTCTGCACCTGGGCAATCACTATTCTGGTTGGAGGTCTCTGAAGGCCACCGAGAGTTTCCAGTGATGGTCACTTCCGGATTCCTCCCACCAAGTGTCTGGATGTCGGTTCCATCAAGCCTGACCTCACTCCCTGGGAGGGCAGAACCGTGTCCGAATGGAGGCTGCGCAGTTCTGAGTCCTTATTCTTTCCCAAGCACCGTACATTCGCACCGGGCAGGCACAGACTGATGCCGGTGTCGGAACCGTGCCCGAGCACCTGCTAGGTACACAGCAAGCTCTCGCCGACGACTGGGGTGTCCCTGAGACGGCGGCCCGCAGCCCGAGGGGCGTGTGTTCTAGAACAGTGGGGCTCACGCTTCCCGATGCGCCCCCGAGCTACCACAGCCAGAAACACACTGAAAATAACCATCAGCTCCAGGAGTATTTCAACACAGAGTGACGGGAGCAGTCTGCGGATACAGGAGCCACTGCACACGCGGCGCTGTCTGCACTGTGTTCGCCCTGGACCGGGAGAAACCCTGGCATGGAATGACCGCCCTCGCGCCAGGCCGCGGCTACTGCCAGGTGCAGGGCCCTTGTGACCTCGTGAAGGGCGTGGGGTGTGCATGCGTGTGTGCGTGGAAGGTCCCTGTGGTTAGACGGGGACACCGTGCTCGGACGCCTGTTCGCTGTACACACGACCCCCCACGGGCTAAGGAGGCTCCCGAGTCTTCCGGCTCCCTGGGACCCAGCTCCAGACTTGTTTCCATTGCATCTCATGTGCAAGGTTCAAGAGTTTCCACGCAAGCTAGGCCAGGCCCCACTTGGACATTCGGTAACTGCTCGGTCAGAGGGCTCACTGGCCACAGTGTCGCCAAGAGTGGGCTGCAGCCAGTATCTGCTGAGCACGTGGTCCACGGGAGTAACACATTGTTTCAACACGTGTTCTGGGGGAGAAGGGGAGGAGGGGGAGGTGGAGGGGGAGGAGGAGGTGGAGGAGGAGGAGGAGGGCGGGAAGGAGGTGGCTGCCAGACAGGTGCAACCGTTTTATAAAAAAGTTGGTATTAATGCACATCCCATGTCCCCAGGGGAACCTAAGGGGTACCCCACTTTTGAGCACAACGCGCCCGTGGTGTCACACTGGCAGGGAAGATACTCTGCAGGGGCTGGGGGAGACCGCCGGGCCGCATCCATGGAATTCTCCGGATGACATTCGCACAGCCGTCGGAGGAAGGGCTCCCGGCCAGGCCCCGAGGAGGCGCCCGGCAGTTACTGAGTCAGTGGCCACCGACCAGGAGCGGCTCGGTGCCTCGGGTCGTGTGGACCAACAGCCCACGGGGAGACGCGGCTGCCCTGTGTGGGCCAGCAAACCTGCCCCAGCTACGCGCCCGCTCCTGTGCCAATGGCTGCCGGGCAGTTCTGGAAGGCGTGATGCTGACGCTGTCGGGACGCACCCCTGCCATCTGAGCCCGATGTCGCTTCCCATGAGCTCAGTAGGAACCTGCGCTTCGCGTACTGGGCGAGCAGCTCATCTCCTGTTCCCGACCCTGAGGAAGCGCGGTGGGAAGACCCCCGAGTCCACAGGCCCGGCCCCTGCACACACAGTGTGCACAGGGCCGACCCCAAGCCCGTCTGCCCGCACACCCCCCCCCCCCCCGCCTTCATTATCTCCCTCTGCGAGGGAAGCGCACGCATTGGCCAACCCCAAGGCACCCCACGGGGACCGGGCCCAGCCAGCGCCCGGGAGCCAAACCCTGAGCTCATTTCCGTGGCTTCTGTCCCAAACGTGAGGCACTGAGGATCACACAGACGTCTGAGAGGGCCCTACATGCGTTTCCAAAAACCCGCGGGAGACCTGGGTCCATGCATGCTATGGTTTCACGGTGGATTACAGCCCGGTCACAGCCTCAGCCGGCCTGGCACCACCCTGCTGGCCGGCAACCCAGCTGTCCTAACGCGGCCCGGAAGGATGTGAACCCATGGGTGCCTGCTCCCCGGCCACGGCCCAGCCACGTTCTCACCAGGCCGACACCTCCCGCACGTGGTGCAGCTGCTCCTAGAGGGACGTCGCTGGGGTGTTTGAGAAGCCCCCCGCGCTGTAGACCCCATGCTGCCTCCAGAGGGCGTGTGACCTGGGGTTGTCAAACGCCGATGAGAGAACACCCTCCCCTGGAGACAGGAGCGAGGGGCTGGGCCTGCACCCAGCAGCCCGACAGCCGGCCAGGAGGGACCCGGGAGGGCCCTGTGCCGTGGGCCCAACACAGCACTGTGCTCCTGAGGGCTGAGCACGATGCCCGAGTACCAGGCAGACCTCACCGGGGCCGCCGGGCCAGCCCTGTGTTCACACTGCCTGACTGCGGCCTGGCCGTGGTCTCTGTGCTCACTTTACGATGAGGGGGCCAGCACTTGGGGCAGGGCAGGCCTGAGCCGGTCTGTGGCCGCCAGTTCTGAACTCTAGGGGCAGCTGCACCACGTGTGGGAGGCGTCGGCCCAGGCTTCATGTGAGATCTCGCCGTGAAGGCCAACCCTGCTTCAGGTGAACTTAACTACGGATGCTGCGAGCACGGCTTTGTTGGCTTGTCTGTTCCATAGCCTGGCTTTGGGGTTTCCATTCTTTCACACGCGATGTGTACAATCAGAGTATCAAGACATCAACAACGCGTTTTCTTGACCGACAGCGGGGGCCCGTCTGGCCTGGAGAGTTCTGTCCAGCACAGGAACACGCTCACAGTTTGCCGCGTCTCGTTCAGTCCCACCACACAAAAACCAGCCCGGCCCCAGCCTTGTCACGAAGAACCCTCTGTGGCCTGGCCAGAGCCGCCTCTGTCACTGTTCCCTTGTCAGACCGAGAGGGGACGGGGCACCAGCAGGAGCGGCGCTCACGGCTGCAGCAAGTGCTCGGCCAAGGCCAGGGCTCGGCTGACAGACAGCAGCTCAGCCACGGCCGCCGTGTCCGTGGGCGGCCCTGGGAGTGTGGCCCTCCCCCGGGACGGAGGGCCCACGCCTCTGGTTTCAGGGCTGGCCCTCGGGGCAGCGCTCCCTGGAGAGCAGGGCGGCCAGTCCGTCCAGCAGCCTCTGCCTCTGGCCAGCTGACACCTGAGTGACCCTGGAGTCTCCGAGATGCCGCGGCAGGAGCACACGAGGCAGCTGAAAGCCCTTCGAGAAAGCCCAGACTCCGGCCCCACACGGGTGACCGGGTCACCGCAGGCTCGCCCTCACCTGCAGCCCGTCACCCTGCTTAGGCCTTCTAACCCGGGAGGGCAGTAGGTAAAACTCAGAAGGGCATGCAGTGGCCCCTACACAATGCACTGAGCCGCGTGCAGAAGCCAACACCTGGCCCTGGCGGGCAACAGAGCAACGCCGGACCCGCTGGCCTCATCACAGCGCCAGGGAGCGCCTTCGTGGCACTGGCTCCGGACTGAGCACGGCCTGGAAACAGCCCACCGGGGGAGGCCGGCGGAGGCCGGCGGAGGCCAGCAGAGCCCTGCCAGCCATGGACACAGGGCCGCGGCCCAAGCTAAGCATCCCTAGAGGACGGAGCAGACGTCTCACCCGCACGGCACACTGGCCAGGCACACAGAGCCGATGTGCAGAGCCACAGGTGAGGGCAGATGAAGCCACCAGGCGCCTCTTGGGCCCAGGGGCCCTCAGCCTGGCTGTTCAGCCGCGTGTCCTGGCTCTGTCTTACTGCAGAAGCAGAAGCCCATCTGACTTCACAGAGGACACTCTGACATCGGGAGGCTTGGCTTATCTGGCGCTGTGGCCTGGAGCCGAGCACCACGGGCTGGACACCAGGCTCGGCGCCGACCCTCCCTGCACGCAGCCCCGGCAGCCGCTCACCTGTGGCCACCCCTTCTCCTGCTAAAGCTGGCGTGACTAAGGCTCCCGGTGGAAGTCAGGGTCTACCCCCCACCCCGAGACGTCGTGCGACGTGGCACTGAGCGTGTCTGCCACGCACAGTGCCGTGTGCTGGCCCAGGGCAAAAGCCAGCAAGCCCAGGGCGAGGGCTTCCTTCTGCCTCCCCGGAAGGAGCCCCTGCTTTCCATCCGTTTGCAACAAGCCCTGGGTGAGCAACGCCCAGCAGGCAGAATGTGCTTCATTTCCGATCTGCGCGCAGAGAACCCGGTGCAAACGGCAGCAGCCAGTGTACCCCAGGGCAGCGGGAGCACAGAGCCAGCGTGGGCCGATTCCTCCCCAGCCGCTCCTGTTGGCCCAGAGCTCACAGGCAGGGGCGGGGAACCGGCAGCACCGGCAGGCTGCTGCCCACTAGGGGCCTGGCACTGCCCTCCCTGGCTTGTACCCTGGGCGCACGACAGGAACCACAGCTTAACCGGGAAAGCAAAAACCAGGAGCTCCCGCAACAGGTGCCGGGAGCCCCGGTGCCCAGAGCGGAGCGGCTCCGGCCGGGAGGGAGGCGGCGGGCCGGGCCGGCACCTACCTGCGATGCCCTGCAGCAGGCCGCACACGTTGAAGATGCTCTTCTTCATGACGCTCTGCACGCACATGGAGAAGACCGACACCAGCGCCACCGCGCACAGCACGAAGATGCCGGCGGCCAGGAAGATGGCCGTGGCCTGCCAGAAGCCGCTGGCGATCTCGCCGAAGCTCTCGGCGTAGGGCCCACACAGCATGTCGCGCGGCACCTGCTGCACGCCCGGGTTGCGGATGCAGCGTGCATACAGGCCCAGCGTCGGGTGCGGGCGCTCCAGGGCGCCCGGGCCTTGTGGCTCCGCCCCGCCGCGGCTCCGCGCCTTCCCGATCAGCCAGTCGGCACTCATGAAAGCGATCAGCTCCGCGAAGGCCACCACGATGCTCAGGAGCGTCCAGAGCATGGAGCGGCAGGTGACGATGACAGGACACATGGTGGGCTCCCGGCAGGGCTCAGGGCTCCGCGGCGCTCGTCCCAAGTCGCGGCCGGGGCAGCGGGCGGCATGCACGGGCCTCACCTGCGGGGACAGAGCAGAGGGCGTGAGTGGGGGTGGGCCTGCACCAGGTGCAGGCATAGGACCACTGGCCCGGCCCCCTGCCCTGCGCAGGCGCAGGACCGGCCCGGGTCCCCAACCATAGGCCCAGGACTCCTGCTTCTCTCAGGTGCCAGACCCAGGGCAGTGAGTGTGTGCCCCGGTTGGAACTGGCCTGGGTTCTGCAAATGGCCGTCCGCTAAGGGCTGAAGGCGTTGTGAGCGCTGGCTCAGCCGTGGCACCCATGTGCTGAGACACTCCCTGGGCACTGCTTTTGCACACGGTGCTGGCTGGGGACGCAGGCCCTGCACTGTCAGGGTGCCTGTGTGTGAGCATGCATGCGGAGACAGGGCTGAGCCGGGCACTGCGGCAGGGCCAGGCGTGTGTCCACTGAGAGATTCTAGGAGCCGAGGCCACAGCATCTGACCCTGGCAGCTTCCCGCTGTAGATCAGAAGGCAAGGAAAGACGTGAGGCCACACTGGGCCGCTGGCCGGCCAGAGACCCGAGAGCAAAGGCCTCGTCCACTCAGACAGGCAGAAGGAAAGGGTGAGGGCGTGGGTCCAAGGCGCTTCCAGGAGCCCGCACCCTCCCACTCCCCCCAGCCATGCCAGCTGGAACGTGGCCAGGGCCACCTGCATAGCCAGCAGGGCTCCGGCTTTCAGGACCGTGGACGGCAGCAGAGGGTGAGCGCCCCACAACCCTGCGCACACGAGCACTTGGTAACGTTTTCCCATCTATCCATCTGCAGCACACATTTTGTTTCTGGGCCATGCGACAATGAACTTGACCCCTCAAGACCACAGCATATACCTCCTAACAGTAAGGGCATTGTCCTACATAACCACGGCAGGTTCACCCCCCCAGCAGAAGTGGCCATCTCCCCATACAGCTGAAGCTCGGTCCACACGCAGGGCTTCCCCTACTGGAGAGCATCTCTGCACCCTCAGCTGCCCCACCTGACTCCCTGACGCTGTCTTCTAGAAGGTTCTAAGCCAGGGGTCTCACAACGACAGCCTGGATGTGTCTGTGTCCTCAGGACGTCCCTTAGGCCCATTCCCTACCCTGGGTCCCAGGCAGCGACGTCAAACTGAAGGCTACTTTAGGTTCCGATCACACGTGTCCAGTGCGGATCCTCTGTGGGGACACTGTGTAAGCGCTATTGCACCGCTCTGGGAGGCATGTGGCGGGGCCACCTGCACACGTGTGTACCCATGTATGTCTCTATAGCTCCACCCTGAGCGTCAGCAGCTCTGTCTGCACTTGTGTGTAACGTGTGCGCCTCCCCACAGGGCTCCCTCAGAACTGGTGTCTGCACACGTGTGCATGGCTATGAGAGGGACCCCGCCCGCCCCACGCCCTCCACGTCAGGGCGGGCACTCAGCGCCGAGAAGGGAAGCTGACTGCATGTGTAAGGACCTCCCTTCTCCCAGCAACACGCTGGGGTGTCACTCACACATTCTGTCATCGGCGGCAGACAAAACGCGAACCTGGAAACCCGCGTGGTTAAAGAGCGGCGACGGCGCATCCCAAAGCTCCCGGCCTGCACCGGGTGTGCGGCAATACATCGCGGCGACACGTTGCTCATCATCTGGGAACCGCTCCTGACCTGCCGGAGAGCTCCAGTCTCCAAGCCACGGCAGCAGCCGTGATTCACCCCGGGCCCTGACGCCACGGCCACCACCTTCCCCGTGGCCTCGCTGGGGCCACAGAGCGCAGAGCAACCAGGAAAGGACGGGCAACGACGCAGAGCAGAGGCCCCGGCTCGCCCAGCAGCGTCACCGAGGCGACCGAACGAGCCCGTTCATGCCGCGCTGCCCCGGTGCTGGCTGTGCAGGGCCAGGGCCACTCCCTGCCACGCTCGGCTTGAAGCCACGCCTCTGCTGTGTCCACTTCCCACGCTTCCGAAAGCCACGTGCTCCGAGAAGGACCTCAACAGCCTCAGCCTTTATGTTGGGACACACAGCCGCCCAGGGGCCAAACACGCAGGGGCCGGCCCCAGCGAGCGCCTTGCAGTTTGGTTTCTGACGGAGAGCCGCCCTGACGCCCTGTGCAGCACGGCGTGATGAGGAACACACGCCCGTATGGGACAGGAGACTCACAGGTCTGTAAGCTGCGTCCACGCCCATTCACGACCACCATCCCTAAGATTTCACAGCCAGAGGGGAAGCCACCACTCTCCCTAATGAGAACGCCGAATTCAGAACCGTGCTCAGGTTTAAACTGTTTCATTCATTAACCAGAGGAATTCCCTGATGTGCGGGATTAAATTCTGACTCACCAACCGATGGGCTGAGGCACACGTTCTACAGGCATGCACGCTGGGGGAGGGAGGGAGGGGTGCTCTCGGATCCAGCTGCACCCGGAGTGGCCCTGGCTCAGGCATCCCCCGCCTGACCCCTGATGCCCTGGGGGTCCTAGTGGGCAGGAGAGGCCCTGGCTCAGGCATCCCCCGCCTGCACCCTGACTCCCCTGGGGGTCCTAGCGGGCAGGAGCGGCCCCGGCTCAGGCATCCCCCGCCTGACCCCTGATGCCCCTGGGGTCCCAGCTGTACCCAGAGCGGCCCCGGCTCAGGCATCCCCCGCCTGACCCCTGATGCCCCTGGGGTCCCAGCTGTACCCGGAGCAGCCCCGGCTCAGGCATCCCCCGCCTGACCCCTGATGCCCCTGGGGTCCCAGCTGTACCCGGAGCGGCCCTGGCTCAGGCATCCCCTGCCTGCACCCTGATTCCCCTGGGGGTCCTAGCGGGCAGGAGAGGCCATGCTATCTGCACCTCAGCCTGGATGAAGTCACTGCAGGCTTAGCGCTCAGGAGGGACCCAGAAAACCCCTTTAGGGGGCTCCTAACCCTTGACCTCAGTCATGTGACCCAGGGCGCAGGGCCTCATTGGCACAGCCCCTCCCACCAGCCGGGCATGGCGAGCAGAGACAGTCCGCTGGCCCAAGCTGTGGGGAGCTGACCTGCATCCACCCAGGGCACGTGCTCCCAAGGGGTATTTTTGTTATGGATCTAACGAGATGTCTTGTAACCAACCAAGCGATTCGGATGAGGTGTGAAGCCCCGGACTCCCAGTGAGGAGGCTGTGGGGCGGGTGCTGATTCCAGTGGCTCCTGGTTGTGTTTGCTATCATCAGTGAGACTGTGGACAAGTTGAAACTAAAGAACAAACAAAAAAACCCTCAACTAGGATAAGCAATCTGCTCGCCATGACGACCGTGATGGCACAGGCCGGGGGAGTTTCTGGGGAGACGCTCCCTTGGTGGTCAGCGGAGTCACACCACGTGACAGGAACAGCACACACAACAGCACGTGCCCAGCTCAGCCCCTGCTGGCTCCCAGGCCCGGGCCCCAATGCCCTGTCACGGAGGTGGGCGGCCATCTGTGGGCGGTGCCCTGTGCACAGGCCCAGCCACAGCCCAGGGCCGAAGACCCCAGCAGGACAAAGGCGGTGTTCCAGGTGCAGAAGCTACCTCCAGCCGCGCGACGGCCTCGCCAATCCTCCCAGCACCGAGAATCCCCATCTCGCTCACCTCACCCTTCTCGAAAGCAGAAGCAGGAAGAGCAGGGCCCGGGGCTGCGGGGGCCTGGCTGGCACTGAGCGCCATGATTCCACGGGGTGCAGAACAGGAGGGGCCCAGCTGCTCCAGCAGGGAGTGGGGCTGCGGGGGCCCGGCTGGCACCAAGCACCATGATTCCACGGGGTGCAGAACAGGAGGGGCCCAGCCGCTCCAGCAGGGCACAGGGCTGAGGACACGACAGGACGCAGAGGCGCGGCCTCCCTGGGAACCACTCCCGGCCTCGCTCTCACGACCCCCCTGCACTGTCTGGGGTATCCGTGCGCTCTGTGGGGGCCCCATAGCTGCACCCCACTCAGGGGACCCAAGTGAGGCCATGACCCCAAATGCCCCACTGCAGAGTTTCTGTGGGTGCAGCCTCAGGTGGGCCTGGGAGGACACGCGGGGGGGTGCTCCCCGGCGACCCCGGCACGCGCTGGCCTTGGCAGACAGGCACAGGCAGTTCTGTTGAGGAATTCCGCAAGCACGGTTCAAACCGTGTCGCTGAGGCTGCGTGTGTCTGCGGGGATGACCGTGTGGCAGCTGTCCTCAGCTCCTGGTGTCTCAGCCGTGGCACCTCCCACATGGGGGCGGGAACTCGCTGCTGGGAACTGGGCACGTCCAGCAGGGGTGGTCTCCCGGCGTCCACTGTGAAAGGGCTTTGGGCACGTGCGGCCGAGAACAGCTCTGCTCCGGGAGCTGTCCACCTGCAGTGGTCGAGACCCAGGGTCTGCACTCAGACCAAGTCCGGGTCCCTGCCTACAGCGGCCGGCCTCCCCATGCCTCAGTTTCCCTGGCTGAAGTGGGGACTCTGCCGCCCACTCCTGTGTGCTGATCCCGAGGTGCCACATGGTGAACCTGGCACAGGGAGCACATGGTGAGGGGCAGCAACGGTCATGGCCAGGGCTGTGGGAGACAGAACGGAGCAGGGACAGAGGTCCGGGGCTCGGGCCGCAGCCGGACCAGTGGGCTCCTGAGCACCGTGACTCCCGACAAGGAAATCACCTTGTTTTAATCCCTCTGGGATGGAGGGCCAGAACAGAAGGGAAACAACTGGATGGAAAACAGCGGGAGCGCAGGGAGCAGGATCCCGGCACAGGAGGGCGGCCACAGTCAAGGACCCATGGACTCCCAGGACGATGCCTCGGGAAAGGGGGGGGGGGGTGAGGCAGAGTCCCGAGGGACAGGTCACACGGCCCAGCTGCAAAGGAGGGGAACTGTGTGCTCGGACCACTCGCCATTGCCGAGTCCGTGGGGGTAGTGGTCGGAGCCTCCCACTGGGGCCGTCCCACGAGGGTCGCTGGCCCCTTCCTGCCTGCTCCACTAGCCTGTGCAGTGGCGGCCACCGGCGCAGAAGGCAGAGCTCAGTGCTGGGTTTGGGAGCCATCAGCGGGCCACGGGTGCCACAAGGCAATGGGCGCCCCAGCCGTGGTCCAGGAGACAGCAGGAGACCTCATCCAGCAGCTGCTGGGAACAATCACGCCAACTCTGACTTCCGGTGATGGTAACACTCAATGGTAGACATTACCACTGCCACCGGCTCTGGGGACAAGGCCTAAAGACAGGTGCAGTGGAAAGCCATCCTCGCCGGCTTGCCGCTGACCCAGGCCCAGCACTGGACGCTGTGGTGACTGCACCCTAAGAACCACTCTGTGCCATCCCCGAGGCGCCAGCGCCAGATCCCAGGCACCCGGGCGGCCTTCGCCTTCCGGGGCCATCAGGACAGAGACACTCACCACCAGGTTAGAGAAGCAACGCACTGGCCCTCGGCAGGTACCCAGCGGCAGCACACACACAGCTGACCTGAGGAAGCCCGCGAGCTGAGCTCCGAGTCCTGGGAGCCTCCTGTCTAGTGCCGCTGCACCGCGCTCGGCCGGTGCTCGGTGAGTCACTCGGGCTCTCCCATCCCGCCCGCAGCGTCAGCTCGGGGCAGGCTCCTTGGAGACGGAGAAACAAACGCACCCAGTTCCTGTGTCTGTAGCTCGGCTCTGTGTGGAAACCAGGAAGCAATCCCAAAGGCCAGGCTTTGGGGAAGCTCTACACAGAACCTGCATCTCATGCGCGCGCGCGCTCACGCACATGCGCACACATATACCTTTCCCCCCGAGAAAGGCCAAACGGGCACAGGAACGATGGCAGCTGCCCTGGGTGGCACAGGCCACCCCCACCACCTGGGGTCACTTTAATTCCAAGGGACTCAGCACCGGGCCCGCCTCCTGTCCCTCAGTCTGTGAGACCGGTCTCCAAGGGCCAGGTCCACTGCGCTTCCAGGGCAGCCACGGTGTGATTTCACCTCGGACTCCATGCGCACAGCAGCTAACGGGAAGGCTGTGCAGTGCCCAAATCCCTACTGTGCGGTTGTGACTGCCATCAAGAGACCGACCACCGCCACTCAACAGGGACAATCAGCCCCCGCTCCCGGCGCCGGCGCCACACTGACCGGGAGGCACAGCCCAGGGTCCAGCCAAGGCAGGGCACGGAAGCGCACGGAGCAGAGTGGCCCAGGCTGCTGTCTGCAGCCCCACAGGCAGCAGGGGCGCAGGGCGGCCAGGGCGCCGGGCCCCCAGCTGGGAGACTCAGGGCGGGAAGTGAGGATTCCGGAAAGTGGCCCTGACTTTGCAATGCCGGAGCATTCCAGGGAGCGCCATCCGCTGACAGGCTGAGTCAGGGGCTTGTGCAAGGCGGGGGTTTCTAACAGAGCCGGCGTGAATCACGGCTGCCCTGTGACCCAGCGGCTCTTCCACGAGCACCGCCTCCCGCCTTCAGCTCCTCACGGACAAAGTCTGCCTGCAGAGCAAGCTCCCAGAAGCCACAAGAAAGGGAAACAACTCGCTAGTGCAGGGGGCGCTGTCCTGTTCGCCTGGGGCTGAGCCGCTGTAATCAGCCCAGGGCGCTCCGGTTCACAGCTGAACAGGACGTTGCTAGAATGAAAAGTATTTTAGAAAAATGTGAGACTGAAAGCCAGGAAGCTGTTAAAAGGTAAGGAGACACTTCCGAGGCAGGTCTCTAACAAGTCAGATCACATTAGATTTAAACAGCAGACGACCAGCGACACAGTGGCAAGCAGGCTAAGCCGCCGCCTGCGACACCCGTATGAGCCCCAGTTCGAGTCCTGGCTGCCCCACTTCCGATCCAGCTCCCTGCTAATGGCCTGGGAAAGCAGGGGAGCACCACCCAAGTGCTTGGGCCCCCGCACCCATGAGGGAGACCTAGGCCTGGCCAGCCCTGACCATCATGGCCATTTGGGGAGCACCCCTGAGTCAGGATACAATGGGGAGCCCCGTGTGTCAAGCCTTAACTGCACAGATCTTAAACAACTGCGACTGTCCCATCAGGCACTAGGGTAACTTAAACCCTACGAGCAAACTGCGCTGGAAGATGGCGACAGACACGGGGGAGTGAAGCACAGTGGGCAGCAGGGCCACTGTGGGCGCAGCGGTGGGCGGGGGGCGTGGCACGCGTGGGTCGCTGGACAGAGCATCGGTCTCCCCAGTAACAGGAGCTGGCACTCAGCGAGGAGGCTGTCATGGCTGGACCCCCGGCCCCACTCCCCGGGAAGAGCACAGAGCACGGCTCCCCTTCTCCCTGCCGGCGTGGGCAAGGCCGGGAGCTGTGTGCCCAAGTCTGCACGCTCTGCTCCGGGAGGAGGAACAGAACTCGGCCAAGCCATCCCCAGCTGACCCGGTTCCCATAACCCCCAGGACCAGCCGAGCCGACGGGCTGCCCCTCCCGCGAGCCTCCAGGCCCTGCCCCGAGGTTGAGAGAGGAAGACGGGCAGTGCCAGGGGCCATCTGTGTGATACCAGGCTCAGTCTGGGCCCGAGGGCAGAGCCGAGGGAAAGCCCCGGGAGGCGGTGATGCTGGTGGGGGACGGGCCGGCTGCATGCCTGTCCCGGGGTGTGCATGGTGGGGCTCTCAGGGAGGACAGGACTGGCGTCCAGGAACCGGCTTCCCTGCCAGCTGCGCGCCTGTGTGGCAGTGAGGCCATCGCACAGGGAGCCGTGGGGTCCTCTCTGACCTCAGGGTTTCTCTTCCTGACCAAGCCTCTGGTTCTGGCAAAACAGGGCTGCACAGAGCTGTAGGGGCTACTGGCCCCTCCCACCCACGGTGTGCCCATACCTCTCTGAGCCACGGCCCCTCAGCTCTGTTCTCCCCCAGAGGGCGCCTGTGCCCGCCTGCTGGACACTTCCGGTCTCTCTCAGGGTTCCCACCTGGCAGTGGCGACGCCCGGGCTCCTCTCCTGGCAACGCCTGCGCTGCTGTGTCAGGACTCTCGGCCACAGTCGCGCGCCCAGGGCTGGGCTGCACCGGGTCAGTCTCCAACCCACCACTCTCGCATCTGCACGACCAGGCCACAGCGCACAACGAGAAGTGTGACACCGCCCCGTCAGAACCCGGACACCCTCGCCTCCTGTGAGCTCCCATCAAAGCTGAGCATGGGTGAGAGGGGGCGGGGCAGCTGAGCGGCCCTCTGGTCAAGACCCCTCCAGCGCCCCTGGAGGCCGTGGCGATGACTCAGCAGCTGGTCCCCTGCCACCCACGTGGGGGACCTGGATGGAGTTCCGCTGCCCCAGCCGCTGCAGGCACTCTGAGTGAATCAGTGGGCCAGCTCTCTCCCTCGTTCCCTGTCTCAAATGAACAATGAAAAAAAAGGCACCTGGTGGAATTTCCCATGCTGCCTGCCTCCCCTCCCTCACGGCCTGGAGTGATGACCGTCCTCGGCCCTGCACCGCCTGCTGCGGCCAGCGCAGGAGCTCAGCCCCCGCAGGCCAGGGCCTCAGCTCTGCCCTCAGGTCCTAGACGCCAGCGCCTCCTCCCCAGGACCCTGTGCACATGGACCGGACCCCAGATCCCACCCCCAGCCAGCTTCCTCCCAGGGGCCATGGCAACCCCTCTGGCCAGCTCCTGCCCCGGACCTGCAGGGCCCAGTTAGTCCAGGACGGTCAGAAGTGGGAGGCTTTCTTAGCACACACACACCCTGGTCCCTGCTACCTGATGTTTATTCATGAGGAGCGAGATCTATGCTCAGGCACTGACGGCAGGTGCATCCCCCGTTACCCAGTTAGAAAGATCTTATCGCTTCCCAGCCTCCGGTGCAGGGTGCAGGCAGGGAGCCAGAGCTCGGCACCAGGACTTCTCGGCACCCTCCCGCACTCCCTCGGCCGGCAAGGCCACACGGCACCTACAGGGGCGCCCCCATGCTGGAGACCAGCAGAAAGCAGCTCCCTCGCTCACGCTCCCTCTACCCCACCCAAGAGGAAGCCTCATTTCTGAATCCAAATTCCCCTGGAGCAGAGGGAGCTCAGGGCTGCAGCAGAGGCTCCGGCACCCTGAGACTCGTGGGCATTTTCTTCAACCCTAACTCCCGGGGGACCTGCGGAGGCCACCACGCAGCCTCTGCCCCTGCCCTGCGGCCTGAGGCTGCAGGAACACTCTCCGAGGACACCCCACTTCTGAGCCAGGCCTGTGGGGGTCCCTCAGGCTGAGGCTGCCGTGGCCGGACGGGGCGACAGCATGAGGCCCACCTCCTGCTGCCCACTCCCACCTTCCTGCTCCCAGTTTCTCCAGCTTCTCACCAGGTTCCAATCAGGGGCTCAGAGACCTCAAGTGACCTATCCAAGACTTCTAAATTAATAGCAAACATCCAAAGGTCGGACAGCTGTGAGAACCCAGGGTCCTGGCTCCCGGGGGAGACGCGCCAGGCGCCTGGGCACATGGTGCCTCAGCCGTAGCCTCTGGTCAGGCCATGGGTCCTGAGCTGACCCCAGTGTCCACTGTCCCCTCATTCCTGCTAAGTGCTATGAGATCACAGCTGTGACTACAGCTGTCCACGACACCACCACCTGCTGTGGGCTGTCTCCCTCCCACAGGGCCTTGTGTGGGCAGACAGGCACCTGCCATGTGAGTGAGCCTCTCCTGGGGTCCCGCCTCTATGAGAGCCACGTGTCCACTTATCCACACCGTGCTTCCAAAGTGGCTGTGATCTGCGACCCGGGAGGGGTGGGGACCCCACGCAGTGGCACAGCCCTGCTGGGGTGAATGACAAGGTCTCGCCCAGATTCCCGCGGGGACTCCCTCAAGACCACCGCACACAGAGCTGGGCCCCGGGAGGTGAGGAGGTGAAGGGGCAGGGGCTCCGCCACCCACCCCCCCTGCCATGTGAGGAGACCCCTACAAGGCACCTCCAGGAGGCAGACACCCTCAGCAGGCACCAGTACTGCCCCAGTGCAGGAAGAGGCGAATTTCTGTCCCACCTCCAACAGGCCACGGCAACCCTGGGCCAGCTCCCGGGCAGCTGGGAAGTCACCACCACTCTCAGCTCTGGGAGATGCGAGAACTGCACCACGCTCGGCACATGGCCACACCGTATAGTACGTCTCGCTGCCCCCACACGTGCTCCGTGCACCGCACACGCGTGTTCACCGGTCGGCTTTCCCACTGTCTTTGCCTCGCAGCCCTACCACCGCAACCCAGAGCTTCCCCCCTCCACACAGCCAGCCGGGGTGGGGAGCCAGGCCAGGGGTCCCCGACACAAGTCACCCCACGCCGGCATCTGCGGATGTGGGCGGGGGAGGGCGTGGCCCAGCTCCGCCTCCTAAAGCCACCCCCAGCTTCTACAGGAAGAAGCCTAATGAGGAAGATGCGCCAGCCTGCACGAGCCCCTATATCTGGTGCCCGACGAGGACCACACGGCTCTGCACCAGCCCCCGGTCCTGTGCCTGTCAGGGACCACACGGCTCTGCACCAGCCCCCACACCTGTGCCTGTCAGGGACCACACGGCTCTGCACCAGCCCCCGGACCTGTGCCTGTCGGGGACCACACGGCTCTGCACCAGCCCCCGGTCCTGTGCCTGTCGGGGACCACACGGCTCTGCACCAGCCCCCGCACCTGTGCCTGTCGGGGACCACACGGCTCTGCACCAGCCCCCGGTCCTGTGCCTGTCAGGGACCACACGGCTCTGCACCAGCCCCCACACCTGTGCCTGTCAGGGACCACACGGCTCTGCACCAGCCCCCGGACCTGTGCCTGTCGGGGACCACACGGCTCTGCACCAGCCCCCGGTCCTGTGCCTGTCGGGGACCACACGGCTCTGCACCAGCCCCCGGACCTGTACCTGTCAGGGACCACACGGCTCTGCACCAGCCCCCGGACCTGTGCCTGTCGGGGACCACACGGCTCTGCACCAGCCCCCGCACCTGTGCCTGTCGGGGACCACACGGCTCTGCACCAGCCCCCGCACCTGTGCCTGTCGGGGACCACACGGCTCTGCACCAGCCCCCATACCTGTACCTGTAGGGACCACACGGCTCTGCACCAGCCCCCGGACCTGTGCCTGTCAGGGACCACATGGCTCTGCACCAGCCCCCGGTCCTGTGCCTGTCGGGGACCACACGGCTCTGCACCAGCCCCCGCACCTGTGCCTGTCAGGGACCACACGGCTCTGCACCAGCCCCCACACCTGTACCTGTAGGGACCACACGGCTCTGCACCAGCCCCCGGACCTGTGCCTGTCAGGGACCACACGGCTCTGCACCAGCCCCCGGTCCTGTGCCTGTCGGGGACCACACGGCTCTGCACCAGCCCCCGGACCTGTGCCTGTCGGGGACCACACGGCTCTGCACCAGCCCCCGGACCTGTGCCTGACGAGGATCACATGGTTCTGCATGTAGCGCTCGCAGAATCCACACGGGCTGTCCGGAAGGCCTCCAGGAGTGACGGTCACGGCGTGCCACCACGTACGGTCTGTGAAGTGCACACGCCTGCTCACGCGAATGCACACAAACGCTCCCTTCTTGCTGCCCAAACAGCCCCCTGGGTTACCGGGTGCACTGACAGTGGCAGGGTGCTGATCCGTGTCTCAAACACAACACACACGAGCCATTGACATCTGCGCCGTGTGCAGAGACAGGCTGGACGCCAGCACCACCGTGAGACGGAGGCTGCCGGCTGCCTCCGGTCCCGCTGGAACTCTGGATGGTGAACGGAAGGAAACGGAACGGGGTCCCCGTCTCACTCGCTTCTTTTCCTAAACAGGTACTCGCGATGGTCCTGGGCCACGGTCTTCATTCCGCCAACGTGGCAGAGTGGCCGGCACACACGTGACCATCCACGGCGGCAGCTCCGCCTGAGCTCCTCCAGTCTGTAGCATCAGCCGCTGACATAAACAGGCCACAGGTGCTGGCCTCTGCCACACTTTATGGGGACCCGACGGCCTCAAGTCGCAGCTCTGAGTGCAGAGGGCCTGACGGCCACACCAACTGAGGGGACGCGGGGAGGGGGCAGCATATGGCATCACGGGCTAGGCTGCCCCTTGCCGTGCTGCGTCCCATGTGAGCGCCAGGTGCAGTCCCAGCTGCTCCACTTCCGATCTAGCTCCCTGCTTCAGCCTGGCCCAACCTGGGTTACTGCAGCCATCTGAGGAGTGGATCAATGGATGGGAGTTCTCTTTCTCTGCAACCCTTTCAAATATAATTAAATCTAAGAAAAAAATAACAAAGAATGGGGAGGGGGACCGAGCCTTGGGTACGAGGCGGTGAGGTGCTCTGCGAATTCCCGGCACCGGCAGCTGCCGCCTGTCCACAGGTGGCTCTGACTCACCAGGGACACTGGCCCATGGCCCACGGCCTTAGCCCTGGGGCTGGCATGGGCCATCTGCTCATCTGACAGTCAACACAGTCCCCCGGGCGGGCCCACCCTTGCTATGGCGACACCAGCATTTTCTGCCCACAGCTCGGCATTCCCACGTCCCGGGGCAGGGGACGATGCCCAGGAAGGGGTCATGGGAGCACTGGGCAGGGGGGAGGTCTCCACAAAGAAAAGAGCGGGGCCCTCACTGATCCCCATGCTGCCAGCCTCTCAGCAGGGCCAGCAGCCCGACGCCACGCCGCCTGCCACGAGCGAGCTGGGGAGGGGGACGGCAGTGGACGAGAGACAAGAGGCGCACCAGCGAGCCCACAGGTGCTAACAAGGCAGGCGCACACTGAGCAGGCCACAGGCCAGGGACGCCTGCTCCCGAGGGAACCCAAGGGAGGCTGCTGGTTCTGTGGTGGTCGGGATCCCGGGCAGACCCCCGCGGTGACCCGCAGGCTCACAGACCCAGCCTGCCTCTGGTGACCGGGCGCTAATACCCGGGGCTCTGAATGCGTCACACCCTGGCACGGACTCGAAGCTCGTGCTCGCTGGGCAGAGAACGGCAAGGGCACAGCGGCCGAGACCGCGCCTCCCACCTGCCGAGGAGCTGGGTGCGGCAGAACCCAGGAGCGCTGTGGCCGGGTCAAGCTTAGAGGGCACCTGTAAGCTTGCTTATCTGAAAGGCGGAGGGGAGAGGGGGCTTTCCACGTGCCAGCTCCCGTGTGAGTGGCAGGGGCCCAGGGACCTGAGCCGCCACTGCTGCCTCCTGGGGTCTGCATGTGCACATGTGCAGTAAGCTGAGTCGGAAGTAGAGCAGAACTTGAACGCAGGCCCTCGGATAAGTGACACAGGCGACCCGAGCAGCGTCTTACTGCTGCACCAAACACCCCCCATCTTAAAAACCTATCTCCGTGGACGCGGGAGTAGAACAACTCAAATCTGAATTACGACCAGGGTTTGACAGGGGAGCCATTAGTGTCCCAGAGTCTCCAAGCTACAGAAATCCAACAGCTCCAAGCCTCCGGGGCCCGTCTGGAACATGACTGTCGTCGGTTTCTGCCCATGCATGAGGACCCCCAACATCACGTGGGGGGCTCAGACCTGCCTTCAGGAGAGGACAAGGTGGCCCCCCCGCAGCATTCGCTCAATGGGACCACTCTGTCCGGGACGTCCCCAGAGGCCCCTACAGAGCTGCCCGAGGAGCAAAAGTACTTGTGGCCTGCGGATCAAACTCCAGAGCCCCCGGCAGGGGCCGCTCTGTTTGCACTCTGGGAGGCGCTCAGTGCACGGTGAGCTGTGTCAGCACCCTTGTGTGCTCAGTGCACGGTGAGCTGTGTCAGCACCTGTGTGTGCTCAGTGCACGGTGAGCTGTGTCAGCACCTGTGTGTGCTCAGTGCACGGTGAGCTGTGTCAGCACCTGTGTGTGCTCAGTGCACGGTGAGCTGTGTGTGCACCTGTGTGTGCTCAGTGCACGGTGAGCTGTGTGTGCACCTGTGTGTGCTCAGTGCACGGTGAGCTGTCAGCACCTGTGTGTACTCAGTACACGGTGAGCTGTGTGTGCACCTGTGTGTGCTCAGTGCACGGTGAGCTGTGTGTGCACCTGTGTGTGCTCAGTGCATGGTGAGCTGTGTGTGCACCTGTGTGTGCTCAATGCACGGTGAGCTGTGTGTGCACCTGTGTGTGCTCAGTGCACGGTGAGCTGTGTGTGCACCTGTGTGTGCTCAGTGCACGGTGAGCTGTGTGTGCACCTGTGTGTGCTCAGAACACGGTGAGCTGTGTCAGCACCTGTGTGTACTCAGTACACGGTGAGCTGTGTGTGCACCTGTGTGTGCTCAGTGCACGGTGAGCTGTGTCAGCACCTGTGTGTGCTCAGTACACGGTGAGCTGTGTGTGCACCTGTGTGTGCTCAGTGCATGGTGAGCTGTGTGTGCACCTGTGTGTGCTCAGTGCACGGTGAGCTGTGTGTGCTCAGTACACGGTGAGCTGTGTCAGCACCTGTGTGTGCTCAGTACACGGTGAGCTGTGTGTGCACCTGTGTGTGCTCAGTGCACGGTGAGCTGTGTGTGCACCTGTGTGTGCTCAGTGCACGGTGAGCTGTGTGTGCTCAGTACACGGTGAGCTGTGTCAGCACCTGTGTGTGCTCAGTACACGGTGAGCTGTGTGTGCACCTGTGTGTGCTCAGTACACGGTGAGCTGTGTCAGCACCTGTGTGTGCTCAGTACACGGTGAGCTGTGTCAGCACCTGTGTGTGCTCAGTACACGGTGAGCTGTGTCAGCACCTGTGTGTGCTCAGTGCACGGTGAGCTGTGTCAGCACCTGTGTGTGCTCAGTGCACGGTGAGCTGTGTGTGTGCCTGTGTGTGCTCAGTGCACGGTGAGCTATGTCAGCACCTGTGTGTGCTCAGTACACGGTGAGCTGTGTGAGCACCTGTGCGTCCACCTTCTCAGCACATAGTGAGGGATGTCAGCAGCTGTGTGTTTACTGAGGGTTCCAGCCGGTATGCCCTGTGTGTGCGGCTGGGAGCTCCCTGGTACCGCAGCGGCCACACAGGAATGCCCCTGTGCCTGGCTCTCTGCTCGGCGTCTTGGATGCCTGTGGACAGATCTCTGTGGGTCCCAGTGACGTCACCCTCAGCCGCTCGGCTCAAGAGGCTGCCCCTCTGTTTGTTTTTACTAGAAGTCGGCCTCTGAAGCTGCGGTTTACAAACGTTCTTCCTGAACACGGGCTCTGTTTATCAAGCAGAACCTGACAGCTACCCAGCTCTGGGCAGGAAACCGAAGCAGAGCTGTGCTGACAGACCCCAGCGCTCCACACCAGCACCCCAGGGAGCCCCTCCACTGCCCTTGGCGCCGGGAAGAGGATGCCCCTGGGGACGGCTCTTGGGCTTCCTGTCTGGCCTGGACTCCAGAGCCCCAGGGCTGTGCTCCACTGGTCAGCTCACAGCTTCACCAGGGCTGAGAGAGCCAGAGGCCCACACACCATGCTTTACCACCTGCACACCAAGCTCCAGAGACCCAAGCCAGTGCCCAGGGCCTCTGGTCCGCACGGCCGCCAGGGCCCCATGCTCGCACAAGGAGCCAGGCCACCAAACCAGAAGAAACCAAGGATGTGCACAGAATTCTAGAGAAAAGCCCACCCCCACGGTGGCGGGCACGTGGCTGGGCGTGCTCGGAGGTGCCAGCACAGCTGCCTTGCACATGGCATCTCCCAGGGATGAGGCATCTCCCAAAGAGAGCAAAGATGGGGCGAGGGGGAGGGTACCCCACAGGCCAGCAGCCTCTCCCCTGCAGCTCCAGACACAGATGTCGCTGTGGGAACGCGGGGGCAGTGGGGATGTGTTCGGGGTGGTCTGGGGAGCCCAGCCAGGAGGGAGGGGCTAGAGCCAGCCCACAGAAAGGCCTGCGAGACTGCAGCAGCATATGTCCCCCAGGCAGGGCCTGGAAGACTCCCAGGCCGCCTTCCGGAAACACGGCTCCCTGGAGGGTCCCCAGAGAACCATCTGGCTGCAGCGGGAAGACGCCTCCTGGCCAGCTCCAACTCCCAAGGTTCCCGGATGCTGCTCCCTCCACCGGCAGAGGCTGTCCTTCCCCTGACCCCGCAGTGAGGGGGTTCTGAGGCCTGGACGCAGCTCCTGACACGGCTCCGGCCGAGGCGGTCCAGCTGAGCCCCGTGACCCTGCACCTGGCTCCGGGCACTGAGCAGGCAGCGGACGAGACCCCCACCGACCTGGCATTGCCAGACCCAAGCCGCTCCCAGTATGCCAACAGGCCCCTGCCGGCCGGTAATGCTGGCCAGCGGGCAGAGTGGAGGGGCCGCGGCGGGAGGCCCGTCTGCAGAGGCCCAGTTTCTCAGCCTCAGGTGGCTGAGCTCGGAATGCCAAGGGTTCCCTCCCAGGACACGTCCTGGCCCTCGGCGGGGGGGCAGTCCTGGAGAGCAGGGGGCGGGCAGGAGCCCCTCCACCCTCTATGGCTCTGGGCGCCAGCACACACTTCTGCACCAGGTGCCACCTCTGGGCTGTGGGCGACACGGCAAGCACACTGCATGCTGGGAAAGTCTTCACCTGACCCAGGTTTCTGGAAAATCCCCACCCGGAAGCTCAGGTGTAACCAGACGAGCGCCTGGAGCGTGTCAGGGAAAGCCTTCAGCAGCATCTTTTCTCGTCTAGTTCCACAGTTCCTGCTGGGTGCTGCCCACTGCTCTGGCCTCGGGCATCAACGGTCCTTGTCCCCCAGGACTCCTCGCGCTGGCCGGGCCGGTCCTCAGCCTCTTCCCCCCATGGCCCCACCCCTGCTGCAGGCCCCACTGGCTTCCGGCCACAACGCCCCCCCCCCCCCCCCGCCCCCTGCAGCAGTGTTGCAAGCACGGAGAGCACGGCTGAGAGCAGTGCCAGGGGGAACCTGGCCAACTCCATCAGGGAGAGCAAGGCCAAGGCCAGCCCAGCCCCGAGGTCGGGGAGGGGCCCGCAGCCTGCAGTCCCGAGCAGGCAGAGCTGAACTCGTGGCCACGCCACGTCTGTCCAGCATGCTGAGTGACGGGACTGCTGGGACTTGGCCGCCGTTCCTCGGAGCCCACGGGGACCCCAGGACCGACACCGGGCCCTGCCCCTCCTGGTGGGGAGGCCGCTGCACCCCGTGAGTCCCGCCCGGAACGTGCAGTGAGGCGCACTCCCTGCACCCAAGCCTGGGCTCTGGGGCCCAGCTCTGCTTTAGCCGAATTGTCCTTTCTCACGACACGTCCCAGACATGTCCGCAGCACCTGATGTGGGGACACAGCGGCCGGCAGGTCCCGTGGGCAGTCAGACCCGGAGCAGCGTCCACCCCGGGGCGCCTCGCCAGCCATGGACAGCGCCCCCACCCCCGAGGTGTCCCTACAAGGGCCTGAGCCCTGACGGGGGTCACGGAAGACAGCGTGAGGCTCCGTTCTGAGTCCACACTGACTTAACCCCTGGGCCCGGGCCCATGGCTAAGGCGAGCGAGCCCCTGGGAGGAGCCCTGCGCTCACCTGCCGCCCATCGGCAGCCCCCACCCCATAAACCCCTCTGTTCAAGCAGAAAGGAAAAGCGCGTCTGTCCTCTAACCAGGCTTCACTACCCACTGCTGGCCGCCTGGGGTGCCGGCGCCCGCTGCACAGAGGCAGACGCGCTGTGCACCCAGCAGCTGGGCCGTTGCATCTGCTTCCCGGAGCCTGGGAGAGTGATGGGAAGTGGCGGCATGTCAGGACTGACGGCTCTTGGCTCATTCACCGAGGGACAGCGACTCGGCCCAGCCTACGTGGCGGTCAGCGGCCGGTCCACTGAACTGGACCCAAGACGTCTGACGTTCCCTTCTCCGCTGCCAAGTACTTCTCAGCCTCTATCTTGGGCTGTGAAGTCATCGGGAAAGCATCCCCCGGCAGCCTGGTTACGCACTCAAAGCCGAAATCGGAGTGAACCCAGCGAGCAGTGGGGAATTCCATGGGAAAAACGCTCCATGAGCGATAAGAGGAAGCGGAACTCCCAAGGGACAGCGAACCGTGGGTGCACCGGCCGGCCCGAGAAGCAGAGGCCACTGCCTGGCGGGGCCACGTGGAGGGCACCACAGGGGGCTCAGGTGCTTCCGCGGGAGCAGGTGAGACGGGGCCTGGACCCACCATCCCCGCGGTTCCCACCTGCTGCCGACTCACCCCAAGAACGGCCCCCGGGGACACCATGTGCAGCCTTGCCTCACTCGGCTGAGAGGAGGACAGCACACACAGGGCGAGCTGCCGGCTGCCCTGCCAGAGCCGGGCACGAGCAGGTGCACCCCACAAGCGCCCCCACAGGCAGCAGCACCCCGGCCATGTGCGACCGCGACTGCAGCGGGGCCAGCGAGTGGGAAACGCGAGCACAGACCGCTCTGCCCGGGACTCAGCTCCTCCAGACACCCCGGAAGCGGGGTCTGCTGCAGTGACAGAAGCTGCCGGGCAGAGAGGGGGTCAAGGGCGCGTTTTGAGGGGCAGGTGCTCTGGCGCAATGGTCAAGCCACCACCACCTGCATCAGGAGGTGGTTTGAGTCCCGCTGCTCTACTTCTGACCCAGCTCCCAGTCGCGGAAGGAGGCCCAAGTGCTTGAGCCCCTGCCGCCCATGTGGGAGACCTGGGGGGAGTCCCAGGATGCTGGCTGCCGTGCGGGGGGTGAATCAACCAACGTAAGATCTGCCTGTAACTCAGCACAGGAGGACCCCATCCTAGGCCCCCACGGCACCACTTCCTTCCCCGGGAATTTCCCCGAGGACGAAGGGGCCTGGCTGCCCACAGACCTCCCTGGGCTTCTGTTTGCTCCTGGTGTGAACACACGGAAAAACTCCCGTCACTTCCTCATGGGCTGCTGAGCGCCGGGGAAACCCCAGCTGGCCAAGGGACACTGCTGGTGACGGAGTGTCCCTGTGTCACCTGGGAACAGTATCACAAGCTGCTCAGGTGCGGGAAGCCCCGCCAGGCTCCGCCCACAGCAGTGCTTTTCCGGGTCACTATCCCAGGAGCCCAGCAGCCTGGGGCAACTGCCGAGCTGCCCTCAGTGCCTGGCAATCTGTGTGTGGGACTGGATGCCAGGGACGGTTTCCAACTTCCACGCTGCTCAATTTTCTTTTATTCTTCCCAGCACCACATTTCCAATAAACCCAAGAAACTCGTACCCGGCTGGAGGATACTCTGCTGTCGTAACAAAGTTTGCCCATCCCTAGGAGACAAGTCATCAGATTTTCATCCTCAAAAATGTGCATTTTATTCCCTCCAAGCACCTTGTGAAACTATGTCCCTGGGAGGTAGCCTGGAAAACTAGTTAAGAGTAATTCCAGTGTTTAAAAAAAAAAAGAAAAACAGAAACCCAAACCAGTGCATCCTGGGACACAAAAATAGTGGAAAAGCAAAGACGGCAAGTGCTCACGTCAGAGGCCCTCGCAGGCGCCTCCAGGGTGTGTGGCGTCCCCTCCAAGCCAGCGGGACAAAGTTCGAGTGTCTACGAACGCGCCAACAGACAGGAAGTCACACGACACCAGGAACGCGAGGACAACAGCGCACCCTCAGAAGCCCAACTTCAGTGTGCTTCACACACAGTGGAAGAACCCACGTGGTCAGACAGATCTAACCGGGACAACCGGCGTCAATCAGGAAGTGAGGCTTGAACGCAGGCAGGGCCATGGAGACGTGGGGCTACGGTGACGCAGGGCCACAGGGACGCAGGGCCATGGGGCCACGGAGACGCAGGGACGCAAGGCCACAGAGATGCGGGGCCATGGAGACGTGGGGCCACAGTGACGCAGGGCCACAGGGCATAGGTCCACGGGGATGCAGGAGATGGACCACAGAGTGGGCAAACCTGACCAACAAGGCTCCCATGCCCACCGGGGCTGGCATGGAACTGGAAGGCATTTCATGATGTTGCCCTGGGAGTGCCCAGGGCGCCCACGTCCCACACTGGGGAGCCTGATGTGGAGGCCTGGCCCCGCCTCCTTCCTGCTAGTGCACACTCTGGGAGGAGCTGCCTTCCACGTGGGAGGCCTGGATGGAGGTCCTGGCTCCCAGCTCCTGTTCAAGCCATCACAGGATTTGAGGAGCACATCGGAGGATGGAGGCTCCTTCTGTCTCGCAAATTAAAAACTGAAGAAAAAAGAAAATGGATGCCCCTGTGTGTGGCTTGGGCTGGGGGCCGAGATGTGAGACATTTTATCTGAGAGGGGAACCAGGCCACAGGGCTGTGGGAGAAAAGGTGCACTCGGGCTGCACTCACCAGGAGTGGCTGCAGTGGGCAGTGGCCATTGGGGCCTGCAGCCTGGCGTGGTGCTGGTTTAGGGGATAAGTGGCAGCCAAAGCCATGCAGAGCATGGGACAACTGGGAGCAAGCAAGGGGGTGAGAGGGGAGGAAGGAGAAGGGAGGTGAGGGAGGAGAGGGGAGGTGAGAGGGGAAGGGGGAGGTGAGAGGGGGAGGTGAGATGATGAGGAGAGGGAGGTGAGAGAGGGAGAGGGAGGTGATGAGGAGGGGAGGTGAGAGGGGGAGGGGAGGTGATGAGGAGGGGGAGGTGAGAGGGGGAGGGGAAGTGATGAGGAGCGGGAGGTGATGGAGGAGGAGGTGATAGAGGGGGAGGTGATGAGGAGGGGAGGTGATGAGGAGGGGGAGGTGAGAGGGGGAGGTGAGAGGGGGAGGGGGAGGTGAGGAGGAGGGGGAGAGGGAGATGATGGAGGCAAGGACAGGAGGGCAAGCGCACGTCACACCTGTAGACACCATTGCGGCCACACCCACGTCCACTGCTACACCTGTCCCCACGCGGCCCTGGGTGGGGTTCCATCCCAAGGACAGCACTGAGCTCTACACACGCCGTGCTCACTCACGCACACGCCACGGAGGACAGAGCCTGCGTCACAGCCTGCATGGTCAGCGGGCGGAGCACTGGGCACACACGGTGGCTGAGCTTCCCGGTCCGAGCTGGGGCAGCAGCAGCAGCTCCGACGTATCTCCCTCATCACAGATCTCCCGAGTGGAAGCCATTCTCACCATGGATCCCGGCCACCCCGGCATGCGGCGTCTCCCCCATCTGTCCATTCACTCAACAGCAGCACTCCGGGCCCCTCGTGGGCACAGTCGGCCAGCGCCATCACTCTCGTGCCTTGGGGTCGGTGCGGATGGGGTGACAACATGAATGCCACAGCCTGAGGGCTCAGTCAGCCCCGCACGTGCCACACCTGCGCCGATGGGCGAGTACAACATCCAGCGTCCACAGGAGGGCCCTCGGGTGTGCTTCCATGTGCGGCAGGTAGGGGTCTGCTCAACCTCCAGCCCCACCTCCTTCTCCAGGCAGGCGGCCACGCCCCCGCTTCCAAAGGAGGCCCAGCCTCGGCAGGAGAGTCCCTCAGCGCCAGGTCCTGCTCTAACTCACCCAAGGTGACCCCACATGTCTGAAGGCCACAGAGCTGGCCCTGTTCCTGTCCAGGGTCCCACAGAGCCCTGAGCCCCGCCCCCTCTGCTCTCTGGAACCTCCCTCCTTAGACACCTTCCTACCTGCGCCTCTGGTCAGCAGGCAGTGCCGCCTTTTAAGATTTATTTATTTATTTGAAAGTCAGAGTTACACACAGAGAGGAGGAGAGGCAGAGAGAGAGAGAGAGAGTCTTCCATCTGCTGGTTCACTCCCCAGTTGGCCGCAACGGCTGGAGCTGCGCTGATCCAAAGCCAGGAGCTTCTTCTGGGTCACCCATGCGGTACAGAGACCCAAGGACTTGGGCCATCCTCCACTGCTTTCCCAGGCCACAATAGAGAGCTGGATCAGAAGTAGAGCATCCAGGACTTGAACCGGTGCCCATAAGGGATGCCAGCACTGGAGGCGACTTGACCTGCTACGCCACAGCGCCAGCCCTGGGCAGTGCCTTCCCAATGTTCTGATTTACCTCCCAGCAGCACAGCCTCCAGAGCCTTAGCCACCTGCCCCTGGCTAAGACGCAGGGTAGGATGCCAGCGTCCCACAGTCAGTGCTGGGTTTGGCACCCAGCTCTGCGGCCAGCACTGTGGCACAGAGGGTTAAACAGCCTCCTGCGATGCCGGCATCCCACATAGTCACCGGTTCAAGTCCCAGACGCTCCACTTCCAATACAGCTCCCTGCTAATGCACCTGAGAGGGCAGTGGATGATGATCCAAGGCCTTGGGCCCCTGCCATCCATGTAGGAGACCCAGATGGAGTGCCAGGCTCCTGGCTTTGGCCTGGGCTCAGCCCTGACTGTTGCAGCCATCTGGGGAGTGAGCCAGCGGATGCAAGGTGTCTCTCTCTCTCTGCAATTCCGCCTTTCAAATAAATAAATCTTAAAAAACAGGCCGGCGCTGCGGCTCACTAGGCTAATCCTCCGTCTTGCGGCGCCGGCACACCGGGTTCTAGTCCTGGTCGGGGCACCGATCCTGTCCTGGTTGCCCCTCTTCCAGGCCAGCTCTCTGCTGTGGCCAGGGAGTGCAGTGGAGGATGGCCCAAGTGCTTGGGCCCTGCACCCCATGGGAGACCAGGAGAAGCACCTGGCTCCTGCCATCGGATCAGCGCGGTGCGCCGGCCGCAGCGCGCCTAACGTGGCGGCCATTGGAGGGTGAACCAACGGCAAAAGGAAGACCTTTCTCTCTGTCTCTCTCTCACTGTCCACTCTGCCTGTAAAAAAAAAAAAAAAAAAAAAAAAAAAAAAAAAAAAATCCAGCTCCGGATCCCACCTCTGGCTCCTGCTGAGGCAGACCCTGGGAAGGGGCCATGATGGCCCTGTCACTCACAGGAGAAACCTGAGTGAGTTCTCAGAACTGGCTTTGGCCTGGCCCAGCCCTGGCTATTGGTGGCATTTAGAGAGTGAGTCAGTGGATGGAGCTGTGTGTGTGTGTGTGTGTGTATTTTTCTCTCAAATAAAAGAATAAGAACTTCTGAGGCACAACAAATGTCAAATGAGTCATCCTCTCCAATAGTTGTAAATCTGAAGTAGTATTTAAGCCCACATTCACCCGCTTGCTTGCCCAAACTGAGGTCACTGCATAGGGCCCCGTGCTGGGCAGCCTGAAACGTCCTGAACCAGAGTCCTCTTCAGAGAATGTTCCAGAACAATTCCGCACCATCACTCTGCCTCTATCCTCCGATATCCATCAAGCACTTGCTACGCATCAGCATTGCTCTGGGCACCAACTTGGAGCCACAGCCCTGTGAGGGAGCCACTGGTGGGGAGGGGGCTCTGGGAGAGTCCCAGGGTCTCCCCAGGATGCATCCAGCCTGGGTCTCTTATCAGAAGAGAGAAACAGAAGAGCGTGGCAAGTGCCCTCTGTTGAGAACATATTTAATCCCTCTGGTTTGCCTTTGCTGAGTCCTGAAGATCACATCTGGGTCCTCCCCAGTTTACTGTGTTCCTCCCCAGAGACCACGCAGGTGCCCCGTGTCCCTCCCCAGAGACCACGCAGGTGCCCCGTGTCCCTCCCCAGAGACCACGCAGGTGCCCCGTGTCCCTCCCCAGAGACCACGCAGGTGCCCCGTGTCCCTCCCCAGAGACCACGCAGCTGCCCCGTGTCCCTCCCCAGAGACCACGCAGCTGCCCCGTGTCCCTCCCCAGAGACCACGCAGGTGCCCCGTGTCCCTCCCCAGAGACCACGCAGGTGCCCCGTGTCCCTCCCCAGAGACCACGCAGGTGCCCCGTGTCCCTCCCCAGAGACCACGCAGGTGCCCCGTGTCCCTCCCCAGAGACCACGCAGCTGCCCCGTGTCCCTCCCCAGAGACCACGCAGGTGCCCCGTGTCCCTCCCCAGAGACCACGCAGGTGCCCCGTGTCCCTCCCCAGAGACCACGCAGCTGCCCCGTGTCCCTCCCCAGAGACCACGCAGGTGCCCCGTGTCCCTCCCCAGAGACCACGCGGCTGCCCCGTGTTCCTCCCCAGAGACCACGCGGCTGCCCCGTGTTCCTCCCCAGAGACCACGCGGCTGCCCCGTGTCCCTCCCCAGAGTCCATGCGGCTGCCCCTCCCCAGAGACCACGCAGCTGCCCCGTGTTCCTCCCAAGAGACCATGCAGCTGGCCCCGTTTCCCTTCAGCACACAGAGAAGCAGCTGTACCTCGTGTTTAATGCCTCCCTCCCCCACGTACTGCCTCCTACCTACGGTGAACAAATTGCCCCGAGTGACTGGAGTTTCAGCTTCTCCACGTCCTCTCAGATGGTGGGAGGAAAAGCCATCTTTCTTTCGCTAACAATTCTGCATGAAACCTGATCATGATTTCTGCAAACACAGGAGTAGCAATCCTCCCTCCTGCACAGAGCTCAGCCTGCTGAAAAGCAGTCTCACCGATCCACCTGCTCAGGGTGGCAGGGTGCAAGGATGGCCACAGACGTACCACGGTCCTCACACACGACGGTCATCACACATGGTGGCCACAGACATACCACAGTCCTCACACACGACGGTCATCACACATGGTGGCCACAGACGTACCACGGTCCTCACACACAACGGTCATCACACATGGTGGCCACAGACATACCACAGTCCTCACACACGACGGTCATCACACATGGTGGCCACAGATGTACCACAGTCCTTACACATGACGGTCATCACACATGGCGGCCACAGACGTACCACGATCCTTACACATGACGGTCATCACACATGGCGGCCACAGACGTACCACAGTCCTCACACACGACGGTCATCACACATGGTGGCCACAGACGTACCACGATCCTTACACATGACGGTCATCACACATGGCGGCCACAGACGTACCACAGTCCTCACACACGACAGTCATCACACATTGTGGCCACAGATGTACCACGGTCCTCACACACGACGGTCATCACACATGGCGGCCACAGACGTACCACGGTCCTCACGACAGTCATCACACACAGTGGTCACATATGTACCACGGTCCTCACACGACGGTCATCACACAAAGTGGTCACAGATGTACCATGGTCCTCAAAGACGATGGTCATCACACAGTGGCCATGTATATACCATGGTCATCACACATGATGGTCATCACACATGATGGCCATGCATGTACCATAAGTTTTCAGAGGATGGCCACATGCACACCACGGTCATCACACACAGCAGCCATGCATGTATCATGGTCGTCACACATGATGGCAACTTACACACCATGGCCATCGCACATGATGTCCATGCATGTTCCATAAGTCGTCACAGGATGGCCACATGCACACCATGGTCATCGCACATGACAGCCACACATGTACCATGGTCATCACATGTGATGGCAATGTACATACCATGGTTATCACACACGACGGCGGCCATGCATGTACCATAAGTCATCAGAGGATGGCCACATGCACACCACGGTCATCACAATGACCACATAGGTACCACGGTCGTCAGACATGACAGCAACATAAACACCATGGTCATCACACATGGCAGCAACATATGTACCATGGTCATAACACATGACAGCAACATACACACAATGGTCATCACACATGATGGCCATGAATGTAACAAGGTCATCATATGTGATGGTAATGTACATACCATGGTCATCACAGACGATGGCCATGTATGTCCCACAATCATCACACAGGATGGCCACATGCACACCATGGTCACCACATGGGATGGCCATGTGCACACCATGGCCACAGCACAGGATGGTCACGTAGGCACTAAGGGAAGAACTAGAACAAGGACAGCGCGGGTCTCCCCTGGCACGAGCCCCACAGCAGCTATCGGAAGGCCCCTCCCACCACCTGCAAATGCACTCCAGCGCCACCTGGGGCACCATGTGCCCTTCCCCGCCCTGTCTTCTCCCGTGGGGACAACCACGCTATGGGAGCCTCACCCCCTGGGGGACCACGGCCAGAGGAGAGTGCTGGCTCACCTGGGTAACCAGCAGTCACTGTGCCCGAGACGACAATTCCTAACACTGACTCCTGGGGCAGACGGGCCCTGGGAACATGGTGCCTGCACCAAACCCCGCGTCCCGGCCATGTGCGGAGGGGCGGACTGCGACCACTCCGGGAGGAAGCCCTGGCCAGGACGCAGCGCCAGCACACCAAACCCCAGCCCTGACTGGGGTGTCCCTGCAAAATACCCAAGTTAGGGTATTTTTTTTTTTAATTCCTCAAACTCATTCCTCAGCAGACTGTGGACAAAATCTTAACAGCAGAGAAAGCTCACTTTCATGATCTTCACGAACCATCAGGGAAAACAGCGTCTTTGCTGACCAACCAGACACTCCCCAGTCCCGTCAGGAGCCCCGTGGGGCAGTGCTGCCTGCGGGCAACCAGTGTGCGCCACGGACGGCACTGGAAACCCTGCTCCACGCTTGGAGAGCAGAAAGAAATCACGTTTCCTAATGTTATTCCATTCAACCCTGAGACACCCCAAAGCCGTCACCTAACATGCAACCTGCGTGCACAGTAACAGCGAGACAGTTACAGTCTCTTTTCCAACCTAACAGTCGGAAATCCGCCGGCTATCCTGCACCTGGAGCACCCAGCTTCCTCAGAGAACTGATCTGCTTTGTAGTTCGTCAAGCCTCCAGCTGAAAAGCCGACCCGCACACCGGCACCGCTCGAAACATGGAGTCCGCGTGCCGGAACCGACCCTGGCTCTGAATTCTAAACGGACTGAAGTTTGGAACCCAGTGCCTCCATCACACCCAGCACGGTGCCCGCCCGGGAGCCCCTTCCAGGATCCCAGTGTGAGGGAGACGGCCAGGAGGCTGCTTCGCCACATCCCACACCCACCCTCGTCTTCCCCTCGGGCAGTCTCCCCAACCACCGTGCCAGGAAGGGACCGTCCTCAGGAGAAAAGGGACAGGAGCTCCATGGGGCACAGACATGCCTGGGGTCACGTGACCAACCTGCACCTGCTCAGCAACCCCAACCCAGATCAGCGTCCAGCAGAGGGGACCTCACCCGGACCGCCCGACGGCAACACTCTCCCCAAACTCCAATCCCTCTCCTTGACCAAGATAACACTTCTACCGAGTGGACACGTGAGCAACTCTGAACACCAGGAGGCAGGAGACAGTCTCAACCCCCAGGACACACCTGTCTGCACGCCATGAGCAAACCCAGGCTCGGCGCCAACCCCAGCACCCACTGGCTGACTTAACAGTGCACGGCTGATTCTATCATCAAACTCCCAACGGCGCAGCCACACCTGGAGCAGCAGAGCGCTGGGAACAAATCCTTTATTTTCAACACACAGGAAAACTATCCTCGTATTAACAGAAAGTGGGTTCCTCCTGCCCCCGTCACATAAACACGGGGCGGCATTACAGACAGGCAGTTTGACAAGGTGTCAGTCACCAAGCTGCCCAGGATGCTACCCACCCTGGGTCAGCGCTGGCTCTCCCACGAGAAGCAACTTTGCTCAGATAACCCCATAACTCGCACTGTTTCAGGATCACAAAACAGACCAGGCTTCCCAAAGTGGCCTAGAGCTGGCAACTTAACAGCACCTGAGAAGCCAATCATGGCCGGCGCCGCAGCTCACTAGGCTAATCCTCCGCCTGTGGTGCTGGCACCCCAGGTTCTAGTCCCGGTCGGGGCGCCGGATTCTGTCCTGGTTGCTCCTCTTCCAGGCCAGCTCTCTGCTGTGGCCCGGGAGTGCAGTGGAGGATGGCCCAAGTGCTTGGGCCCTGCACCCGCCTGGGAGACCAGGAGGAAGCACCTGGCTCCTGGCTTCGGATCCATGCAGCGTGCCGGCCTCAGCGGCCATTGGAGGGTAAACCAACGGTAAAGGAAGACCTTTCTCTCTGTCTCTCTCACTGTCCACTCTGCCCGTCAGGAAAAAAAAAAAAAAGAAGAAGAAGAAGCCAATCGTGAGTGCCCAGCACTGGGGGCTGTGACGGTGACCTCCCGGCAACGAGGTGGTGCCCCTGAGGCCCCTCTGGGCAGCCCCGCCTCCACGCCACACACTGCGAGCCGAATCAGGTTTACAAACAAGGCCCAGGAGGACCTGGCTGCATGGAGCTGCAGCGTGTCCTTGGGGACGAGGACTCGGCCGCTGCCGCCTGGATGTGCCTGGACACACGCCGGGGAGCGCGGAGGCCCACCCGCCATTCCCAGTGCTCGCCAGAAGCGGCCTCAATCAGGCACAGACGTGACAGGTCACCTACTCGCCCCGACAACCCTTCCGCATGAGCTGCCGGCGAGGAGGGACACGGGGTGGCTGGAGGCAGCTACCTCTTCTTCCCTTTCAGGGAGAAGTGACAGACGGTGACGTCGTACACAGAGCGGCCCACTGGCACACGCAACTTGCAGTCGGCCACACCCGTTAGCAAGGACTCGGAAGCTCGTTCGTCACTGGCAACAGAACCAAGCATCTCAGAGCAGGTGCAGGGGAGACACAGTACTCCACGCACCGGGGTCCACAAGGCCTCCCAGGGTATCACACGGCCCTCCCGTGTGCTCGCCCACGTGGCGTCTGGTGCTCAGACACCAGACGCAGGGCTGGATAGCTCGAAGCTCCATGGCTTTTTCGAGAGGGAAGCTGACACCCTCCCAGAAAGTGTTTCCAAGGAGTCACCAGCCGTAAGGCATCCGATTTCATGCACTCACCGAGTGTATCTGCAGGAAAGCCGCAGGTCTCAGTGAGCACCTTCAGGATGACGCCACCTGGGGAAACAAAGTGAACACACGGTTGCTTTTCATTAAACGCAAGGAAGACTTCCGTGCAAGTGCCTTTCCCTTAAATATGTGATGTTCTGCACGTGGACGCCCGGGCTGCACAGGTTCAGCCTGGCCCAGAATGCGGCCACTGCTTTCCCAGTAGCTCCGATGCACAGATGCAGGGTTCCGACCACTGATCAACCAGGAGAAGCAGAAGAGCCCAGCGGGCAGTGTGCACCTCACAGACATGCACCTGCTGACAGTCAAGGGGCCGTCTTGAAAAAACAGAGCCCATGCCCACAGAGCCTTCGTGAATGACCACCAGAGCTGCCCATCAGCCAGAAACAAACTCAGGAGTGAACCGAGACACTGAGCAAGGAGGCCACCCTGGCCGTGCTCCTCAGCCTTCTCAGTTACTTTCTTAATTTCCTCCTTCCTTTTTAAAGGTTTGTTTATTGGCGAGGTAGAGTTACAGAGAGAAAGAGGGGGAGGCACAGAGAGAGGTCTTCCCTCTGCTGATTCACTCCCCAAACGGCCTTAACAGCCAAAGCTGTGCCAATCCAAAGCCAGGAGCTTCTTCCAGGTCTCCCACGTGGGTACAGGGGCCCAAGCACTTGGGCCACCCTCCACTGCTTTCCCAGGCCATAGCAGGAGACTGGATTGGAAGAGGAGCAGCCAGGTCTAGAACTGGTGCTCATATGGGATGCCAATGCTACAGGCAGAGGCTTAACCCACCACCCCACTGGGCCAGTCCCTCACTTAAAAGCTAAATTTGCAAAGATGTCAAAGCCTGGGGAAGCAGAAAAGTGGCCAGTAACACCCCACATAGTAGAAGTTAAGAAGAATTTATTTAGTGTTAATTCAGAAGTAAGGCATGCCTTTTGGTGTTCTGAAAGTCTGTAGGTAACATTTAGAAAAGCATAATCCTACTGATCCATTCATAAAACAGAGAGAAGGCCGAAATATCTGTTCAGCACTGTCTTGAAACATTAAATAGAAATGGACCAAATTACTAATATCAAAAATCGAGTTACCACTTGCTGAAATTCTGTGCACCTGGCACAGTTTTGGGTGTCACATTACTGCCTCTCCATACAAGCCTTGGTCCATGAGCAGGGGGAGGAACTCAAGGCTGGGGCGGTTGGGACCCAGGGCTTCCAAGCCACAGTCCTGCCACCTCTCTCCAAAGTGCCCCTCCTCAGACAGAAACCCAATACTTCCCAGTGCAAAACCACACGGGAAACTAACTTCTTTCATATTTGAAAGGGACTCCTTCCTTTCAGAATTGTTAGGCTAATCATGCTAGTTAAGACTATAATGTAACAGCACATATGCACACTTAGAAATAAAAGGTTACAAGTGGAGTAGTTTAGTTACACCTCAGAGGGACCACACCCGAAACACCAACAGTGTCAGTTCTACAGATAAACAGGAAAACAGGAAGCAGCCAGGTGCCTTTCTCCTATCACGACTTTCCGAGATGAGCCAGAGGCTGACAATGGAAACCTGCAGGAGGGAGCCCAGATGTGCACCTGTGGATCCAGCTAAGCAGCCTCCTACCACCAGCACTGGTGTTGCTGAAGCTGCAAACCCAGTGGGTGGCCTGAAGTCTCAATCTGAAAAATCATTATAGTTGACCAATGAACTTTAAGATACAGACAACAGTCACTGGTTTCATGTCATAAAAAATAAGTGAATAAAGGAAATGCATAAAGCCCTTTGCTGTAACCGTGGAGGGCATCCATGCTTTTACAAAATGGGTCTTTGTAAGTTAATAACGAGCTCAATTCTAAGCATTTCCCACAATCTTACTCTATTCCCTTAGGAAAGCCACGAGTGGTATTTTTACAGGAAATGACTCCGTGCAACAAGCCAGCAGGACTGTCATGAATGAGTCTGTTATAAACAGTGCTCCTGATGAACATTTCATTGCTCCTGAACGCTAGATGAGTCAGAGAAACAGTTGAATCCTAGCACTGTTCAGAATTTTTGAAAAGTCCCTCTCCTCTCTCTCCCTCCCCTTCCACCCCGACTCTGCCCCTCCACTCCGTAAGGCAGATCTCAAGCCCTGAACCGTGATAAAAAGGCAGCGTCTCATTCTGACTCCCACTTAAAGCTTTTCAAACTCGCACTGATGGCAAAAGGCATTTCCCACAATAAACAGATCTGACCCAAAGTGCTGAAAAGCAGCCATTCAGGAACAAGCTCTCGGCACCGTGACGAAGCTTTCCAACAGAGAAGTCATAGCCTGTGAAGCCAGCAGAGCGACCAGAAGGAAGGAACACACCACGGCTGTCACCGGGAGGGCGCTGTATCCGTGGTTGAGAAAGGCGGCCATTCAGAAAATGCTCGTGTGGTTCAGCAGTGGTGTGGGAGCCCCCCAAGGCTCACGTGCCGAGCCTGGTCCCCACTGTCTTAGGTGACACCTGTGGGTCAAGGATGGAGCGGCGACTGAGGGCAGGGCCTTGGCAAGTAGCTGCATTAGACGAGGCCATGGGTGTACAGGGAGACCACGTGGAGGGTGGTGGTGAGTGTGCCCCTACATCTCTGCCATGCCACCCTCCCTCTATAAGGGGTGGGGGTGGGCTGCAGGGAGGCTGCTCAGGACCCCAGAGGCCAGGGAGAGGGCATGTGGTCTGTGTGGCCAGCAGGCAACAGGGAGCCACCCCTGATGCCGGAGGCAGTCCCCGCATCCCTGCAGGGCTCACCAGAGAAGAGGCAGCCGGAGCGCGGCAGGAGCCGGCATCTTCAGCATTCCGACCCTGGGGACCAGCATCCTGCACCATCGGCAGAGCTGCATGGCTCCTCAGTGCTGGCCCAGGGCCCAAGGCCAGCGAGGGGGCACAGCCGCGACCAGGACAGGATGCTCTCCAGCCCTCGCACTCACTCTGCAGGCCTGGCAAGGAGGCTCCCCCAGCACAGGAGATGGGCAGGCAGCCAATCACGCGGAGGCTCGGCTGCTCCCACAACCCCACCCTCCAGCCATGGAGCGCCCAGAACACCAAGAGCAGAGCCAGTGTCTGCACCCAGAGCACAAGTGGTGCTCAGGCTGGTGGGAACTGCTTTTCAAAATGCATCAATAATGACACAGGCGTTCGACAGCAATGGGCCAGCCAGGGCCAGCCAAGCAGCGGCTGCGGAGCCTTGCGGGTCCAACTTATGGCACCGTCTACTGGGTCCGGGCAGTGCCGGGACCCGGAGCCCCACTGCTCGCCCTGCCCTGCCACTCAGCTCGGGGAGGGCCGACTGTGGCTCCAGCTTCCACAGACCTCGCGTGCTCTGGCCAAGCGGTGCTACTCGTGGAAACATGCCCGCCCGAGGAGCAGTGTCAGGACTCAAACGTGGCCCTCGGGGAGTTAGCATTTAGATCTCCGGGAAGAACAGAACAGCTTCCCGGCATGCCTCTGGGTCACACCCAGCCAAGGCCGGCTCTGCGCACGCCACGGCCGCTGCTTCTCCAGGGTCTACCTGTGAGTCAACGGGGCCTTCGGTGCCTCGGGAGAAGCCGAGTTCCAGCTGACCTGAGCCAGTGCGTGGCACACAGTGGACAGACGTATGGCTGCATGGACAGCTCTGCTTGCAGGTGGCCGACACGGCCATTGGGAGCCCAGCAGCTCTGAGGGTACCGGGCTGGAGAGAAGCACAGAGCAGAAGATGCCAGGGACTCGAGCAGGTGCCAGAGGATCCCGGGGCAATCTCCATGCTGCCCGGTGCAGGGGGCCCACGTGGATCTCCTGGAGCAGGCTCACAAAGGCATGAACGTGCATGACCACAGAGCTCTCTGAGAAACCTCCTCCAGTCAAACAGCACCCAGTCTCCTCGCTGTTTTTAAACCTTGAGGAGAGGCGCGTGACTGTTTCCTACCACAGAAAGCACTGTAAGCACCGCTGAGCACCCGCTACACGGAACCTCAGCACATCCCAGCCGCAGCCCAAGAGCAGGCCGGCCAAGGGGCCGGACATGACAGGCGCAGGCGCACCGGTGGCCGCGGCGAGCAGCGTGGGCGTGGACTGCAGGCCCTGGCCCCGGTGGAAACTTCTTAGCCGTCCGCACTCCGAACCTGGGCATCGACTTTAATAAACACAGGCCAGTGTTTCTGCAAAACAGACTAGATTCAACCAGACACCACCAGCACACCCTTGTTAAAAAGATTTCAGCAGAGGGCCCTGCCAGACACGCTCCGGCCACAGCACGGCACCCGTGACAAATGAGCCTGGCCAGCCACTCCACGGCCCCCATGGGTCTCCACCCACGAGCCTCCCCTCCCACAGGTGAAGCCCACTGAAGGGCTCCCCAAGGGGGACGCCTGGACACAGAGGGGAGGACCCTGGTGTCGGCTTCTGCGTCCACGGTCACAGTCTCAGCTGCTCCATCTGAAGCCGTGACCTGCAGGGCAGGTGCTTGGTGACCGCCTAGGATGTCACCATCCTGCACCACAGCTCCGGCTGCAACCCAGCTCCTGGGTGACACAGCCCTGGGAGGCAGCGGACGATGACCAAGTGCATGGGTCCCTGCCACGCACATGGGAGACCAGGATGGAGTTCCCAGCTCCTGGTTTGGCCTAGCCCAGCCCTGCCTGGTGTGGGCATTTGGGCAGTGAACCAGCAGATGGAAGGCCTCTCTGCTTGTCTCTCTGCCTTCCAAACAAAATGAAACTAAACGAAATGGAAGTACGTACCTTCTTCACCATGTCACCTACACAGAAAAGCACTCACATGTGTTACTCTCCCGCCTCCTCCCTGCAGGCACCAGGGATGCCAATCGGCCACTCCCAGCAAACATCCTGTCCAGGTGAGCTCTGCCTCCCCGCCCGGCCTCCCACACGCCTGTTGGCAGCCGCCATTCCCACCGCAGTGGGCAGTGGGCACTGCTGCCTGCCTGGGGCCCGTGTGCACCTCCAGGGGAGCCTGTACCATCGGAACTCTGGGCTTGCACTGCCTGCCCTGGCCAGGGCCGCCTGGGAGCCAGCAAGGAGGGCGTCTGGCTGAGCTCCCCCGACGCTGACCGCCATAGCCCAGAGAGGCCAAGCCTTTACCCCTTCCACGGGGGACCCTGCAGGGCAGCAAGGGATGCCGGGATCGCTAATGAAGCATTCTCACCAAGCTCACGCCAGCCCACATCTTGCTTAGCCAGACACAGTAACTCACCCACTCAGGAATGGTCCGGAAGGCCCCGGGCCGAGGAACCCTGGGAGGAGACCAGGTGTACCAGGTGCATGTGGGCACAGCCGCCGCCCCGAGGGGCCCTCCTGGGACAGCCGTGCCCACCAGACTGAGGCCCACACAGGCCGTGAGCACGGGGACAGTCTGACTTCTGCTTTTAGAGCCTTCCAAATAAAACTGGGGCACAGGACAGAAGGGGGGGCTCCTAGCACCCAGTGCCGGCACTGCACATGCAGGCACTGTGGGCCATCCCTGAGAGTCCCCATGGCACAGCTGCCCCGTTCCCAACCACACCCAGACCACAGGGACCGTGGTGGCCTCGGCCCTGCACTGAGGAAAAGCACGCCATGGCCTCCTCCTCTCTGCTCCTCCCTCAAGAGCAGGCCCCTCCCCCCCCGCCCTGGCCAGAGGCAAAGGCTCCCCCCTCAGAGCTCAGGCCCCTTCTCGCTGGCCCAGGGGTGCTCACACATCCCTCACGCAGCTCTGGTCACAGCTCTGGGACAGCAGCCTCCATGTGACCCTGCCCACCACCCACCGCTCACCGTCAGGGGAGAGGGAGGGGTGGCAATGCAGGTGCTTGGAGGACCCCATCCCTCCCCCTTGTCCACAGTATGGCCTCACAGCCGGCCCAGTGGAGGGTCCTAGGGCATAGCTGCTCTGGCTCAGGGGTCCTAGGTGCTGTTCTCATGTGGCCCATGTGGACCCCAAACTTGATGCTGTGTCCCCCAACCATGGCTCTGAGGCCCCAGGGCATCTGTCCCTATGTGCAGGGCTTCAAACAATCCATGGAAAACCGTGAAAAAAATACGAGCTTATTGTGGTGCAGTTTTTGATAATGCACCTTTTCCACGTATTTGGACCAAAAAATAAATTTTGCACTGAAATGAACTCATACTTCTAATTGCATTTTCCACAAACTTTCTGACGCCTCCACGTGGCCTTCTCATCTCCCCAGGGAGCAACGCAGCTCAGGACCTAACTCAGGAGCCGCTGTCCCCGGAGCCCTCTCCACACCTCTCCGGCCTGGACCCCGTGTGAACCACACAGGCCACCCCACAGCAGGGCCAACATGCAGCGAGTGGGCTGGGATCAGCACTCCCACACCCACTCATGGGCACTCCTGTGGCTCACCCCTGTGCTCAAGCAAACCTGTGCTGACCTCTCCAGCCACCAGCTGCCCGCCCCTATGTGCACATGGCTCACAGACAGACGAGACGGACAGCTGCCCACCCCACGTGCACACGGCCCATAGATGAGACACAGAGGGAGCGACACCAAGATGGACAGCTGCCCTCCCCATGTGCACACGGCCCACAGACAGACGAGATACAGGGGACAACACTGACAGACAGCTGCCCACCCCACAGACAGACGAGACACAGAGGGGGCGACACCGAGACAGACAGCTGCCCGCCCCCATGTGCACACGGCCCACAGAGACACAGAGGGCGACACCAAGACGGACAGCTGCCCACCCCACAGACAGACGAGACACAGAGGGGGCGACACCGAGACAGACAGCTGCCCGCCCCACAGACAGATGAGACACAGAGGGGGCGACACCGAGACGGACAGCTGCCCGCCCCACAGACAGATGAGACACAGAGGGGGCGACACCGAGACGGACAGCTGCCTGCCCCACGTGCACACGGCCCACAGACAGACACAGAGGGGCGACACTGACAGACAGGACCCTTTGCACACGTGCTCTGCCAGGAGGCCCCCTGTCTCTGGCCTTGGCCACAGGGGCCCTGTGACCTGGACCTGTGTCTGAGAGGTCTCAGTAGACATCAGGTGACAACACAGGTGTGGGTGGATGAAAGGGCCTGGATCAAAACAGGAGCCCAGGGGCTAACACAAGATCAGGTGAGGGCCGGCACCATGGCGCAGCAGGTTAAGCCTCCAGCTGTGTCACCGGTATCCCGTGTGTGCACTGGTTCAAGTCCCGGCTGCTCCACTTCTGACTCAGCTCCTTACTAATGGCCTGGTAAAGCAGCACAAGATGGTGCAAGCACTTAGGCTTCTGATACCCACGTGGGAGACCCGAGTGGAGCTCCTGGCTCCTGGCTCTGTCGTGGCTCAGCTCCAGCTCTTGCAGCCATTTGGGAAGTGAGCCAGTGGATGGAGGACCCCTCTCTCTTGTTCTGTAACTCTACATTTCAAGTAAGTAAATAAATCTTTAAAAGAAAAGACAGAGTATGGGTGGGGAGCACCTGCCTGGAAGGCCAGTGGGCAGGAACGAGGGAAGGAGCTCAGAGCAGGCAAGCACGTCGGGAAACAATCAGTACACGGGACATGGGTGAAGCCGCCATGGGGAGAGACCACCCAGAAAGCAGGTCAAGTGACTAAGGCGTGAAAACAGGCGACAGCCTCCACTCCCACACCCGCGCTGCACCCCCGTCTCCCTCCCCAGGCTTAGCTGAGTAACTCTACACAGCGCGTGCTCAACCAGTGCCTACTGGATGCACATGCGCCTCTCGCGGCTGACGGAGCCCAGGTGGAGTGGCAGGTGCAGAGCCCGTGGGCACAGCCTGTGTGCACCACACCAAGCTCTCCAGTCCAGCGTCACTGACATCATGAGATGAGGCTGACTTCTTACCTTCCAGGGGGTAGGAGAACAAGCAGAGTCTCAGCCTCCCAGATGGGCTAGGAGGCAAGAACTCCTTCCTGCAGGGCCCAGAACGCAAACACCGGCCTGGGAGCCCCAGCTAGGCACCAATCCACCAGGAGGGCTGTTCCCTGCTCAGACCCAACGCAAGTGGGAAGGGCGCCCTCTGAGCTGGGCTTAGGGTGAGCTCAATGTGAGGATCAATGGAGGGAGGGAGGGAGGGAGGGAGGGATGAAGGGAGAGAGGGGGGAGGGGGGAGGGAAGAGAGGGGAGGGAGGGAGAGGAAGGGGGAGGGAGGAAGCGAGGGAGAGAGGGAGGGAGAGGGGGAGGGAGAGAGGGAGGGAGAGGGAAAGAGAGGAGAGAGGGAGAGGAAGGGGGGGAAGGGGGAGGGGGGGAGGAGAGGAGAGGCAGGCCCAGGTGGGCAGCCTTGCCAGTTTGCAGCTAAGCACAGCTAAAGTAAAAGTAACCAGCCAGGGCAACGAGGGGAGCAGATGGCCCCGCGGACGGCACCGTCAGAAGAGGAAGTCGCAGAGGAGAGCCAGGCTCAGCACCTCTGCACTGAGTGTCCCCAGAGGGTCTCCGTGGGAGAGGCCTCTTCCCAGCCCCTGGTAGCTAGTCTCGGCTCTTACTAGGATTTCAGCTACAACCGGGAAGGGCGCTGTCAGCTCTATGGGGAGGGCGTTTGGGCAGGGGCCACCGTGCTGCTCAGGACGCCACACCGGACGTCGGAGGGCTGGGCTTCAGTTCTAGCTCCCTGCTGCAGTGCCCTGCGTGTGGCGCTCAGGGCTCAAGTCCTGCAGCCCCACCACCCACACGGAGACTGATGACTTCCCAGCTCCTGGCCCAGCCTGCCTGTTGTAGATGTCAGGGGAATGAACCTGCAAATGCAAGATGTCTGTCTGCATATTTCAATAAAACGGAATTTGAAATTTTCTAAAAAACACTTTGGGAGCCACCTGCCCTAGAACAAATCAATCTACAGGAATAAAAATCACCGCTTTTAAAATTCCAATTTGTGTCCATACTTGGATTTGATTTTATGTCTAGGACACTGTATTGACAATTACCATGCAGAAGGGGTCGTTATTATGAGATTAAGGGGTGTACAACTTTCAGAATATTTTAATTATGTATAATAGAAAAATATATCTTAAAAGATTTTATTGATCTGGAAGGCAGACTGATGGACAGAGTGACACAGTGAGACCGTCCATCCGCTGGTTCACTCCCCAGATGGCTAGGCCACCGCGACGCCAGGAGTCTGGAACTCCATCCAGGTCTCCCACAGGGTACAGGGACCCAGGCACGTGGGCCACCCTCTGCTGCCTTCCCAGGTGCATCAGCAGGGGCTGGATCGGAAGTGGAGCAGCCGGGACTGGTACCGGTGCTCCAATACGGCATGCTGGCGCAGCACGCAGCAGCTTCGGCCACTGCACCTCAAGCCTGGCCTTGTGAAGGCCCAGTTCTGCTGAGCCCTGGAAAGCAGGAGACACTGTGTCCAACACTGAAAATCTGCACGCACACAGAGACTAAGGGAGCCGTCTGCCTTGGACCACAGGACTGGTATCCTAACAACCTGTACACAGTTCCTGCATGCTGGGCTTCTACAGATGGAAATCCAGTGTTTCCAGTGTTAATTACAAAATGGAATTTAACTACATCAAGAAACCAGAGCAACTCAGAGAACAAGGAAGCTACAGCAGAAACAAAATTTCTCGTTTAATGCCAGCCCCTCTCCCAGTTCCCAAAGAGCAGCAGAGGGCGACTGTGCCAAGAACTGGGACGCGTTTTTCCAATCATCTCCGTTCTAATTCGGAGCAGGAAGCTCTCTGCCTTCAGGCCGGGGGCGCCCACCACAGCACCAAGCCTGCTGTGCGTGCAGCTGCAGACAGCATGGGCAGGGACCCAGTTGCTCCCAGGAGGAGACGCGCAGCGGGAAAAGCCTCCCAAGCCTCTACGCAGCCCGCAGCTGGCCCTGCCACACACAGGAGAGGAGCTGGCTAGGGCTAACAGCACACTCTGGACTCACGGAGACCCTGTCCACTCTCCACGCCCACACGCCAACCAGCCACATCTCCCATCCACAGCAATGATCAAGTGACGGAAAAACTGACCTGTTCACAGCCAGCCGCTGGCCGGCAAACCTCACTCCAGTCGCTGGCGACAGCCTCAGAACCACCTGGCTCGGATCTTTGGAAAACACGGTTTTGTCCCAAGTGTCAAGGCCACTGGAGCTGGAACGCCTGGCCCTGTGCTCCATGTGAGAGTCCCGGGGCAGCTGTGGGCTGGGAGGACCCTGGAGAGGCTGCAGCCGCCTCATGGAACCGGAGCCATAAAGCGCAGGAAGGCAGAGCTGGAGGCTGCTCCGGGCCGCCTCCCACATGGACCGGGCGCCTTTGCCTCAGGTTCCTCCTGTGGCTGCTTCCACGTGGGCCTGGGCACCGCGTGCACCTCAGGCACCCCCTGCTGCCTCCATGGCTCCCATGCCGACCAGGGCACCGCACACACCTCAGGCACCAGGGCGGCCATGCTTCTCTGATTGACAGATCAGGGCTTGATGCGGCCAGCGCTGGGGCGCAGTGGGTTAAAGCCCTGGCCTGAAGTGCCAGCATCCCATATGGGTGCCAGTTCTAGTCCCGGTTGCTCCTCTTCCAGGCCAGCTCTCTGCTATGGCCCGGGAAGGCAGTGGAGGATGGCCCAAGTGCTTGGGCCCTGCACCCGCATGGGAGACCAGGAGGAAGCTCCAGGCTTCAGATCAGCACAGCTCTGGCCGGCCGTTGCAGCCATCTGGGGAGTCAATCAGTGGATGAAGCCCTCTCTGTCTCTACCCCTCTCTGTAACTTTCAAATAAATAAAATAATTATTAAATAATAAAATAAATAATAAAATATTATTATTTTTATTTTTTATTTATTTGACAGATAGAGTTCGATAGTGAGAAAGATGAGAGAAAGGTCTTCCTTCCATTGGTTCACCCCCGAAATGGCCGCCATGGCTGGAGCTACGCCGATCCAAAGCCAGGAGCCAGGTGCTTCCTCCTGGTCTCCCATTAGGGTGCAAGGGCCCAAACGCTTGGGCCATCCTCCACTGCCTTCCCAGGCCACAGCAGAGAGCTCAACTGGAAGAGGAGCAACCGGTACTAGAACCTGGGGTGCCGGCACCGCAGGCGGAAGATTAGCCAAGTGAGCCATGGTGATGGCCCCAATAAAATAAATCTTTAAGAAAAAAAAAAGATTAGGGCTTGACCCAAGATTTCATCGGAAAGGAAGGAGCCACCGCAAGTCAGCAGATGCTGGCAAACCACACACGGCAGAACCAACTCCAGACAAAAGGGAAGCTGAGAGGAGGAACCGAAACCAACTGAGAGCTAACGCGGAACGAGGCAAGCAAACAGCACTGATGCCAGACACACAGCGTGGAGTTCACTGCCGTGGCACCAGTGCCACGAGAGGAGCGGAAGTGGCACGCGTGTGTTTCCAGGTCCCTGGGAAGGTCCTGGCCGGCACAGCAGTGGGCACAGCAGTGGGCACGCGCAGGCCAATGACACCCCAGCTCAGATGAACCTCCCACGATTCACAGAGGGAAGGAATTAGAGTTTTACCTCGCTGTCCCGTCTGGGAGCACCCGAGCAGCCTGCACGGCCCCCATGGCGGCCCGCAGGCGCTCAGAGCCCAGCTGCGGCCCCGGGTCAGCAGGCGGGCAGCTCTGCTCCTGAGCAGTGGGTGTCGGAACTGGGAGCAGGCTGCAGAGGCAGGAGGTGGACCCCGGAACCCACTCCCCAGTCACCACAAGCTCCGCGGCCGCGGTCTGGCGTTCCACAAAGAGTCTTTTCTTCAACTTCTCCGTTTTTGTCATCTGAGGCTCCTAAGCAGCCAGATGATTTAAAACTCTGGCCTCGAACTCCTTAACGTTTTACTGTAACAGCATCCGACCACCGGGGTCTCCCGCCCTCCTCGCATCTGCTGGCCATCAAAGCCCGCGGCGCTGGATCCCGGGCAGGGGCAGCTCTTTACAGCAAGTGCCCGCGGGCCAAGCAGTTCTTGGGGGATCCAGTTAGCCTGTGTGGGCAGGGCTCCCGGCCGCCCTGGGAAAGCATCCAACGCCGACTCCCACAGGACAGCCTCTCACTTCCCCACCCACGCGCACCTCGAGTTCCACAGCTGCCACCATCCTGGGGTGCAAACGAGACAGGGCCATTTCTGGGCCGGGGGACTCAGCACATCCACAACAAAGGCTGTTTTTCCCGACACGGGGACGTCCACACCCGCTGGCCCGCAGCTGAGCGGCCACGTGGGCCGGTCTGAGCCCTGGCTGGGTGACCTAATTTTCATGCTCCGCTGGCCAAAGGCCCCCGCGCCACCCCTGCAGCCTGACCGTGGTCTAATTTCCCCCACGGTCTGCTCCTCTCCCCTTTGCTAAGTTACCCCAGAGCTCAACTCCTACAGAAGGCAACGTATGAGCCCTGAAACTGGCAACCGGAGCTACGCCAGAGCGAGCAGCAGCGACACGGCACTGCGCGCAGGCGCGGTCCCCAGCCATGCCGCCAGCGCCGGCCTCCGCTGCCCATGCCCACGAGGTCAACCAGCGGCCCCCGGCCCCTGGAAGCAAAGGAAATCAAAGTATTTCCTGGCCACTGGGACAATCTTTTCCAGGCCTGACGCTTTCCAGATGAGGAAAACAGCACTGGGTTTTGGGTGTCCTTTTGCTTCCTCGTGTGTCCCCCTGAGCAGTCAGACTCATTTTTCTGAGTTTTCAAAAGGCGAGCTTGCACCCAGCTACACTCCGGGAGACGAGCCTTCCGGGGAGTCTGCCCGTGACACCGGGAGGAGACGTTTACCTGACCCCGCACGTGATCCTGATGAAAACTCGGGTTCTAATTCTGCGAGCTCTCCTCTCTCTCTCTCCTGGTCACGCCCGCTGGGAAAGCAAGCTGAGCCCACACGCTGGCCGGACCTCAGCTGGCACATGACAGACCCAGAGCTCCGGAAGATTCTCAGGGGCTGGGCGGAGCCGCAGAGGGGTGGCACAGCGGTGGCGCCTCACCTGCCCGGAGGCCCAGGCAGAGTGCGAGAGGCCAGAGCACTTTCTCTTGGACCAAAGCAAGCTGCCACGCACAGAAGAACAAGAGTTTCCAAAGACAGCGAGGAAGGGGAGGGGGAGCAGGAGGAGGGGAGGGAGGGGGAGGAGGGAGAGGAGCTGTGTTCTGCCCGCGAGAGACTGCAGAGTGGCCTGGGCCCAGGCTGTCTGCTGGGCGGCACTGGGGGCTGGGAATGGGCACCTCGCGTCAGGGCTAAGTTCATTATCTCCTTTCTCACAGAGGGCGGCCTCTGTGTGGTGGCTGTGGCAACTGCATTTCCCAGTCTCATCTGTCCATTTGGGAGGAGCCTGGTTACCACACACGCACGCACACACATGTATGCACACATGTGGGCATACACATAACACACATGTGTGCGTGCACATACAATGCAAGTACATGTGTACAGTGCACACACATGTAACACATACGTGCACGTGTGTACAACAGACCTGCCCATGTGCACGCACACACACAGAGCCAGGCCTTGTGTATGTCAGAGGGCGTGTGCTTGGGGCTCGGCCCCTTCCTTGACCATGAGTTCGGGCTGCCATCGAAGGCTCCACTTCGGTGCCAGTGTTCTCTGGGAAATGTCTTCCAGGACCCCTCAGGCACAAGGCCGCTGAGTCCACTCCATGTGCAGTCCAGGCTCCAGCACCACGCCTGCTCCTGGTGAGCACGCTGAGGGCTCAGACCCCGGCTGCGCCTCCCTCTACAAAGCAGGGAGCACCCTGCCTGCCAGAGCCGTGGGTCCGGCAGACGTGGGAAGACGGTGCCACTTCCACCAGGGAGCGTGCTGTGTGCCAGAGCTGTGGGTCCAGCACACCCGGGAAGACGGTGCCACTTCCACCAGGGAGCGCCTGTGTGCCAGAGCCGTGGGTCCAGCACACCCGGGAAGACGGTGCCACTTCCACCAGGGAGCGCCCTGTGTGCCAGAGCCGTGGGTCCAGCACACCCGGGAAGACGGTGCCACTTCCACCAGGGAGCGCCTGTGTGCCAGAGCCGTGGGTCCCGCACACCCGGGAAGACGGTGCCACTTCCACCAGGGAGGGCCACTTGAACCCGAGACAAGAGGGCCTTTTTCACCTCTGCCTTTTAGAACCTGGATCCACAACCAGAGAAAACTGCACTCAGCTGAAGCAACAAGTATTTCAGGTGCCCCAGAAAGGGGCCCAGATCCTGGGACTTTGTCACTTGTTGCCGTGTGGCCACTTCCCTACTGTGCGGGCGACAGGCACAACCAGCCAGAGCCAGGGCTGCAACAGCAAGTGAGGCAGAGGCGTCCCCACGGGAGCGCCGAGTGGCCGCCCGGCTGCCTGGCTGGCAGAAGGCCCGAGAACGCTCTTGAGAATGCCTCTCAGCCCCTCCCACCTGGCACTGGGTGCATCTCGCCCAGGACTTCAGCCGGGAGCACAGCAAGGTGCGGCCTCGTCCCTGTCAATCGGAAGGCCACACGAGGACGGCAGCAAGCGAGGATCTCGCAGGCATGGCGGCAACAGCAAGGGCGGACGGACAGATGGACACTGTCTCCACCTGGCTCCCCTGTCCAGACTGGCGACTTCTCCACCCCTGCCCGCCCTGCACAAACAGGGCCAGGAGCTGACAATCGGGCACCACTCTGTTTCTATGCCACCCACTACTTTGTTCTCACTCCAGGTGCCACTAAGTGCATATCCATGGCTGAGGGTTCTTTTTTTTTTTTTTTTTTTTTAATACAGATTTCCTTATTTCAAAGTCAGAAATACAGAGAGAGAGAGACACACACACACACACACAGAAAGAGAGAGAGAGGTCTTTCATCTGCCAGTTCACTCCCAAGATGGCCACAATGGCCAGGGCTGGGTCAGACTGAAGCTAAGAACCACAGGCTTCTTCCAGGTCTCCCAGCCCCGCAGGTGCTCCCAGGTCACTCAGATCTTGGTGGGTGTCGTCCTTGTCCGTTACCAGGCATTCCCGCCATCCACGCTGCCCTGTAGGGTTTGTGGAGCTGTGGCCACAACGGGAAGGCAACTCAGCGGTGCTGGCCACCATGGTACCTCCTCGGCTTCCATGCGGTCTGCAGAGCCACCTCCTTGTCTTGTCAGTGCAGGGACTGGAACCCAGGCCGAGCCGGGTCAGCTGGGGAGCCACGGACGCCTCCTCTGCCTTGTTTTGGTGGCCACAAACCTCAGCGCTGGCAGGCAGCAGGTGTGTGAGGGGCACCGGCCCTCACGTGGCTGACGCAGCCCCCACGGCCCCTCCACCAAGGCTGGTGGGCACTGCCACCTCTCTGTCCGGGGTAGCAGGGACCCCATTAACAAAGGCGGAAGCTTCTAGACCTGAGGGGAGAGCGTCCGGTGCCACCTCCTGTCCCACTGCTGCACACAGAGCCCCAGCTGATCACCCTAAGCTGTGTTCTCACTGCAACACGGCCAGAAGCAGGTTACTCTCCTCACAGGAACCAAGACTCCGAAGAGCCTTTTAAAGACAGAGGTACTTATCTGAGAGGCAGGGAGAAAGACAACAGATGAACAGACAAACATTTGGTTCCCAAATACCCACAAGTCAGGGACCAGCGCCAGGAGCCGGGGTCGCAATCCGGGTCTGCGATGTTATGTGAGCCATTGGCACCGCCTCCCAGGACGCTGGAATCAGGAGGCAGAGCCAGGAACAAACCCACGCACTCCAGTAATGTGGGCCATGGGTGTCCAAGCAGCATTTTAACGCACGGCAAAAGGCCCACCCTGGAGTGCTCTTTCTAATGTTCTCTGCTGCCTAAGAGACGCTCAGTGGACTAAAAAAAAAGTTTAATTATTTATTTGTTTTCATCTATTTGAAAGCCAGAGAGAGAGAGAGAGAGAGGGAGAGAGAACGAACAGAGAGAAGTCCCGTCCACTGGTTCACTCCCCAGATGCCCGCAGCAGCCACGGCTTGGCCCGGCTGAAGCCAGGAGCACAGCACCCCATGGCAGTCTCCCGGGAGGCAGGACCCTGAGCGCCTGCGCCATCACCACGTGCCTCCCAGGGGCGTTAGCAGGCAGCTGTACCACAGACAGAGAACTGGGCCCAGTCCGGCTGCAGGGACCCCTGAGCGCCTGCACCACCACCATGTGCCTGCCTCCCAGGGGCGTTAGCGGGCAGCTGCACCACAGACAGAGAACTGGGCCCAGTCCGGCTGCAGGGACCCCTGAGCGCCTGTGCCACCACCACGTGCCTCCCAGGGGCGTTAGCAGGCAGCTGTACTGCAGGCAGAGAACTGGACCCAGTCCGGCTGCAGGGACCCCTGAGCGCCTGCGCCACCACCACGTGCCTCCCAGGGGCGTTAGCAGGCAGCTGCACCACAGACAGAGAACTGGGCCCAGTCCGGCTGCAGGGACCCCCGAGCGCCTGCGCCACCACCACGTGCCTGCCTCCCAGGGGCGTTAGCAGGCAGCTGCACCGCAGACAGAGAACTGGACCCAGTCCGGCTGCAGGGACCCCTGAGCGCCTGCGCCACCACCACGTGCCTGCCTCCCAGGGGCGTTAGCAGGCAGCTGCACCACAGACAGAGAACTGGACCCAGTCCGGCTGCAGGGACCCCTGAGCGCCTGCGCCAACACCACGTGCCTCCCAGGGGAGTTAGCGGGCAGCTGCACCACAGACAGAGAACTGGGCCCAGTCCGGCTGCAGGGACCCCCGAGCGCCTGCACCACCACCACGTGCCTGCCTCCCAGGGGCGTTAGCGGGCAACTGCACCACAGACAGAGAACTGGGCCCAGTCCGGCTGCAGGGACCCCTGAGCGCCTGGGCCACCACCACGTGCCTGCCTCCCAGGGGCGTTAGCAGGCAGCTGCACCACAGACAGAGAACTGGGCCCAGTCCGGCTGCAGGGACCCCCGAGCGCCTGCACCACCACCACGTGCCTGCCTCCCAGGGGCGTTAGCGGGCAACTGCACCACAGACAGAGAACTGGACCCAGTCCGGCTGCAGGGACCCCTGAGCGCCTGCGCCACCACCACGTGCCTCCCAGGGGAGTTAGCGGGCAGCTGCACCACAGACAGAGAACTGGGCCCAGTCCGGCTGCAGGGACCCCCGAGCGCCTGCACCACCACCACGTGCCTGCCTCCCAGGGGCGTTAGCGGGCAACTGCACCACAGACAGAGAACTGGACCCAGTCCGGCTGCAGGGACCCCTGAGCGCCTGCGCCACCACCACGTGCCTGCCTCCCAGGGGCGTTAGCAGGCAGCTGCACCACAGACAGAGAACTGGACCCAGTCCGGCTGCAGGGACCCCTGAGCGTCTGCGCCACCACCACGTGCCTGCCTCCCAGGGGCGTTAGCAGGCAGCTGCACCACAGACAGAGAACTGGACCCAGTCCGGCTGCAGGGACCCCTGAGCACCTGCGCCACCACCACGTGCCTCCCAGGGGCGTTAGCGGGCAGCTGCACCACAGAGAGAGAACTGGGCCCAGTCCGGCTGCAGGGACCCCTGAGCACCTGCGCCACCACCACGTGCCTCCCAGGAGTGTTAGCAGGCAGCTGCACCACAGGCAGAGAACTGGGCCCAGTCCGGCTGCAGGGACCCCTGAGCGCCTGCGCCACCACCACGTGCCTGCCTCCCAGGGGAGTTAGCGGGCAGCTGCACCACAGACAGAGAACTGGGCCCAGTCCGGCTGCAGGGACCCCTGAGCGCCTGCGCCACCACCACGTGCCTCCCAGGGGCGTTAGCGGGCAGCTGCACCGCAGGCAGAGAACTGGACCCAGTCCGGCTGCAGGGACCCCTGAGCGCCTGCGCCACCACCACGTGCCTCCCAGGGGCGGTAGCGGGCAGCTGCACCACAGAGAGAGAACTGGGCCCAGTCCGGCTGCAGGCATGCCCGCGGCACCTCCACCCTCTGCACCCCAACACCCGCTGGCTGCATTTTTGCTCAGTCAGCTTATTTCTCTGAGATGGGAGAACCGGCAGCCACTGCCGCAGTCACAAACAGCCGTTAGACCACAAGCACTCCAAGCCTGTCCACCTCGCCTTTCACTGCTCACAACGAAACGCAGGCCTTAGAATCATCTGGAGTCTTGGCCATACCAGCTGTGTCCCTCAAACAGGCAGCTGAACACCATCAGAACAGGGTTTATTTACTTATTTACTTGCAAGGCAGAGTTAGAGTGTGAGGGACAGACAGATGGAGGTCTTCCATCTGCTGGTTCGCTCCCCAAATGGCCACAATGGCCAGGGTTGGGCCAGACCGGAGCCAGGAGCTTCCTCAGGGACTCCCACGTGGGTGCAGGGACCCAAGCACTAGGCCCATCTTGCACTGCATCCCCAGTCCTGTTGGCAGGGAGCTGGATCAGAAGTGGAACAGCCAGGACTCGGACCAGCACTCATATGGGATGCTGGCGTCGCAGGTGGGCGACTTTACCCACAACTCTGTTGTCAGCAGTGGAGTGCCCGCTGCACAGCCAGGGCAAGCCAGTCACAGACTCACACCTCGCACAGTCCACGGAGCCTCCTTACCAGTCGGAGCTAATGACACCATGGCACACGCCGCCAGCCAACCACTCCGAAGAAATGGGGAAAGCCCACCCCGGAATGCCGACCTCTGCAACCTCTGGTTTTGTCTCCGCACCCCACACCTGGGCAGAGGGAGGGCCGGGGCCTGACTCCCACGCGTGGCCACCGGGGGCAGCAGCACCGGGAATCCAACTCCGCATGCGCTCTCCCCCAGCTGTGGAAGTCGCCCGTGTTTGCAAAGGCTGTAATCACAGGCATCTGTAACTGGATCCCAGCGCCAGAGCAGACACCACAGGATCCCACGGGGCTTTCGCTCCACTCTTCCTGGGTTTCTCATCTCCCGCCCTCTTGAAAATTGTGCTGAGCCTGCAACTTGCAGGGAGCGCTGAGTAGCCGGGGAGGACAGCGGCCCCAGCTGCCTGCTTCTCCTCCACTCTGTAGCCCGGCACATCCTCCCCTTCTCCCTCTGGTCGGGCCCTCCCCGGCCCACCTTCACAAACAGGGCCCTGGCTCTGTAGAGGCAGAAGGTGGCAGGTGGCGGCGTGAGACGGTGAGCCTGGCTCCGGGGGCAGGTGCGTCGGTCCCACCCCACCTCTAGCTCCTGGTGCCCTGTGCGCCTCGGGGCGGGTCTGCCCTTTGACTCTCAGTGGCCAGAGTGTGGCCCGTGACCCTGAGGGACACGAACACCTTGCCCGCGTGGCTCCGTGGTAGAGAACTTGCCAGTGGTCTTTCACTCTGCAAACACAAACGTCAGGCAGGGCCTCTCCCATCTCAGAGGGACACAGCTGATGGTGCACAGGTGTGCTCCTGCAGGGGTCGAGCTCTGTGGAAACTCAGCTCTGACTGTGTCCTCTGGTCTCATCTGGACGTCCGCACTGGCTTCCACTGCCTCCTGGGAACAGGGCAGCAGAGACCCCGCTGCTGTGTGCCCAGCCCCTGTGGACGTCCATGCTGCACCACTGGCAGCACGTCCACACTGGCTCCCACTGCCTTCTGGGTACAGGGCAGCAGAGACCCTGCTGCTGTGTGTCCAAACCCTGTGGACGTCCATGCTGCACCACCGGCAGCACGTCCACACTGGCTCCCACTGCCTTCTGGGTACAGGGCAGCAGAGACCCTGCTGCTGTGTGTCCAAACCCTGTGGACGTCCATGCTGCACCACTGGCAGCACGTCCACACTGGCTCCCACTGCCTCCTGGGAACAGGGCAGCAGAGACCCCGCTGCTGTGTGCCCAGCCCCTGTGGACGTCCATGCTGCACCACCGGCAGCACGTCCACACTGGCTCCCACTGCCTTCTGGGAACAGGGCAGCAGAGACCCTGCTGCTGTGTGTCCAAACCCTGTGGACGTCCATGCTGCACCACCGGCAGCACGTCCACACTGGCTCCCACTGCCTCCTGGGAACAGGGCAGCAGAGACCCCGCTGCTGTGTGCCCAGCCCCTGTGGACGTCCATGCTGCACCACCGGCAGCACGTCCACACTGGCTCCCACTGCCTCCTGGGAACAGGGCAGCAGAGACCCTGCTGCTGTGTGTCCAAACCCTGTGGACGTCCATGCTGCACCACCGGCAGCACATCCACACTGGCTCCCACTGCCTCCTGGGAACAGGGCAGCAGAGACCCCGCTGCTGTGTGCCCAGCCCCTGTGGACGTCCACGCTGGCTCCCACTCACCTCTCTAACAGAGCGAGGTTGGCTTCTCAAGGAGGGGCCATGTCTGGCCCACCACGTGTGCCCCAGACCCTGCCTGTTGCCAGCCCAGAACATGGCACAACACAGCTGGATCAATCAACCCACAAACAGTGGCCACCCACAGTACCCGCTTCACGGAAGCCTGGCTCGTTTGACAACTACTGTGCAGTTAAGCGGCCCCAATCTGTGTGTGTGCAGGACCACACCTTGAAGAGAGTGTCTCCCTGGTCTGCGGGAGTCGGAGGTTCCTAACGGGTTGGGTTGTGGTGCAGCGGGTTAAGCTGCCGCCTGTGACCCCAGTGTCCTATGGGAGCACAGGTTCAAGTCCCAGCAGCTCCACTTCTGTTCCAGCTCCCTGAAAAGGCATCTGGGATAACAGCGGAGGATGGCCCAAGTGCTTGGGCCCCTGGACCCATGTGGGAGACCCACATGACGTCCTTGGCTCCTGGCCTGGCATAGGCTTGGCCAACAGGGCCATTTGGGTAGTCACCCAGTGGGTCAAAGACCTCTCTGTAACTCTGCCTTTCCAATAAATAAATCACTTTAAAAAAACCCAAAAAACAGAGATACTCAACTACAATAGTATTTATACCATGAGCTTTAACTCGCCAGCCCCTGGCATGTTTCCACACCGTGACACACCTGGCCAAACTTCCACACAAAAGGTGTCCCAGAGCTGGGTCCTCACCACAGATTTCCGGTTTCCGGTCTAGGAAAACCCAGACAGTGACAGTAGTAGCAGCAGCAGGAGCGGCCTTAGAGGCGAGCCTTCTGGAAAAGCTACCTCTGGATCAGTTACTCCATCCTGGACAAACCCCTCATAAACAGACACAAACTTCCACAATGGCATTCCCTGATTACAGAAGCCAAACTGAACTCCAAGGTACACTCTACCCAAACCTCAGGTTACCAGGCCTGGCTAGGTGTTTAGTTTTTTAGGCCATTTGATGTTTTCTTCACTTGAGAACTTGGTCCTTCTCCTGGGAAGGCTAAGAACCCCAACAAGGCACACGACGGCACCTCCAAACGTAAGCGAGCCGGACGCGGGCTGTCTGCAGCAGCCCTGGCACCGACTCCCAGGTGTGCGAACGAGACGTCCCCGGGGCGCAGGACAAATTCATACTGCAGCAAGCACTCAGCACACAACACCTGGACGCAGTCACACGGCTACGCTCCAACAGGCTTGCCAAAATGACCCACAGCCCCGCAGTCACCAGAGCGCCAGAGCCTGGGAGGTTTTTATACGACAGACAACGCAGACCGTGGCTCCCGTGAGCACAGAGCCGCAGCTCACTAACTCCGCTTCTGCGGAGGGATGGCCGATCTGGAAACCCCACGGTGTGTGACGCTCCTCTGTTTTCTTCATTTACTTACTGGAGAGCAGAGTTAGAGAGAGGGAGAGTCAGATCTTCCATCTGCTGGTTCACGTTTCACCCCTCAAACAGCCACAATGACTAAAGCCAGGAGCTTCCTCCAGGTCTCCCACGTGGGTGCAAGGGATCAAGCACTTGGGCCATCTTCTACGGCCTTCCCAAGCCATTAGTAGGGAGCTGGATCAGAACTGGAGCGGCTGGGACTTGAACCGGCGCTCATGTGGGATGCCAGCATCCCAGAGAGCAGCTTAATCCGCTGCACCACAAGGCAGCCCCCGATTTGTGACTTTTCCGAGAAAACCAGTGTTCACCAGCAGACACACACCGCGTGTTCTCAGTGCCAAGGGACTGACCCACTCGGTGAGCTCCCTGGCGGTGCGGAGGGAACCCCTACCACTCCAAAGCCTCCTCTCACGCCGCCCCGGCAGATGTAAAACTGGCGTGTGGGGGAACACACCCGTGCGTGTCGGCTTCCCGAGGGGAACGCAGGTGTGGGGCTGACCCCCGAGTGACCACGACAGTGTGCGGGCGGGGCAGGAAGCTGAGCCCGCGCCCTCGGGTTTTTCCCTCCGCAGCCTTTGCCACAGTCGACGGCTCCTTTACCTTTGCTGGGACGTTTTCCTCACCAGGTTAATGAGTCACTGCCGCGAAGCCTGACGCACATTTTGACGTCTGGGGAGAAGCTCGCGGTGACGGCCTGGGCAAGGACAAGCGACCTGGGGCGGGGGCCTCTGCGAGGCACCTGCTCCCCACAGCCACAGACCTCGTGCGTCTTCGGGGATACTCAGCTCTGGCAAAGCCAGGCTCTGCAAGGCGAGGGCAGGGCCCTATGAGAGCAGGCACCAAGCAGGCGGCAGTGATGGGCACGCCCACAAGCCCTCGAGCGTCCACACATGGCCATCAGGAGCACACACTCCCGAACCAGCCAGCAGGGCCTTTTCCTTCCCAGCAGGTGACGCTGGCCACACAGGGAGCTCACTGGACGTGGGGATGGCGGGGTTCAGGGAGACCAGAGGCCAGGGTGAGTGCCTCGGACGAGGAGGGGCCGGGAGGGAGCAGCCACCAGGTGGTCTCTCCAGTGTGCTCTGCTGCTCCCAGCCATGGGTGGCCACCAAGGCTCCCCTAACACGGGCCACTGGGGTCGTCACACACGCTGCTGCCTCGGCCTCTGCTTCTGTCCACACCAAGCTGACCGCTCACCGAGCTCCGTGCAAACCCCAGGCACCAGCGCCCCGTGAAGGCTGTGAGGCCGAGTCGCTGTTTCCCCGGGCACAGGGCTTCAGTTCTGCCGCGTGGGAGTCCCCGAGACAGGTGGTGGACACGGCTGCAGGGTGCAGGGAGGCCCTGAACACGTGTGCTGTGGGCTCGGCGTGTGCAGGCGGCATGTTTCAGGTCACCGCAGTGCTGCTCCTCGGGGACAGTGTCGTGCCCGGGCAGCGCCAGACGGTGCCCCCCCTCGCTTGTGGGGGCAGAGGCAGGACGTCCACGCTCTCGCTGACGGCTGCGTGGCCTCGGCACGTGAACTCGCCTCTCTGAGTGCTGGACTTCCACCACGTCTGCAGGAAGGGAGCTGCTCTGCAGCCGGGGCGAGCTCTCGGCCGAGCCGCTGACACAGTCACGGCTACAAGGCAGCCAGCCCCGGCAAGGCCACGGCGGCGGCCATTGCCACAGCCCGTCCCCACACGCTGCAACCCTTCCTGAGCGTTCCCCTAGCGTGGCAAGAACTAAAGACACAGGAAGAAAACAAACAAAAACCGGACAAACCCACAAGTCAGCAGAACGTTTTACGTTACAGCACGGTGCAAACGTTAGATGATTTTCAAAACTGACGACTCACGCAGCCTTTGTTTGATTCTGGAAGGCCAAACATTCCACAATCACTAAATCACACGCAGAATGCACGGCCCCCAACGGCCAAAGAAGGAGAAGGAACGGCCGGCAGTGCCCCAGGGAGAGGACCCGGCTGGCCCACCCCCGCACGCCGCCTGCTTCCCTCTCCGGCCGGTGGCCAGCCAGCTCTCAGGACCAAGGCGGCTTCCCGCCCGGAGCCAAGCTCTCACCGGGAGTGCAGGGCAGGAGGCAGAGCCCCGCCCCCTGCTCAGCTCCGGGATTCTCCTTCCTGGAGACAGACTGTATTTTTACAACAGCCTCTTCTATTTTCCTTACAGGCTGCTTCAAACCAAACATCTGAAATAATGAGTCACCTACTGGCGTGGATCCGAAGCACCAGGTCAAATGCAGTTCAGGCCACGCTGGTGTTCAGAGGCAGCCCCAGGAGGGCGAGTGGACAGAAACCTGCAAGGGCCCGCCACGCAGGGACACCATGTCCACCCCCCACTGCCGGGCCTGACGTAGGGATGCCACGTCCACCCGCCGGCCGCGGGGACACCAGGTCCTCCCTCCACACTTGTGGGCCTACCGTGTGCAGAGACGCCATGTCCATCCTCCACCGCCTGGCCTGACGTGGGGACACCAGGTCCACCCTCCACTGCTGGGCCTGACGTGGGGATGCCACATCCACCCTCCTCCCCCAGCCACGGGGACTCCAGGTCCACCCCCCACCACCGGGCCTGACGCGAGGACACCACGTCCACCCTCCACCCCCGGCCACGGGGACGCCAGGTCCTCCCTCCACCACCGGGCCTGACGTGGGGATGCCACGTCCAGCCTCTGCCCCTGGGCCTGCCATGGGGACACCAGGTCTTTTTTTATTTTTGACAGGCAGAGTGGACAGTGAGAGAGAGAGACAGAGAGAAAGGTCTCCTTTGCCATTGGTTCACCCCTCCAATGGCCGCCGTGGCCGGCGCACCGCGCTGATCCGAAGGCAGGAGCCAGGTGCTTCTCCTGGTCTCCCATGGGGTGCAGGGCCCAAGCACTTGGGCCATCCTCCACTGCACTCCCGGGCCACAGCAGAGAGCTGGCCTGGAAGAGGGGCAACTGGGACAGAATCTGGTGCCCCAATTGGGACTAGAACCCGGTGTGCCGGCACCGGGGATGCCGGGTCTACCCTCCACCCCTGGGCCTGCCGTGCACGGGGATGCCACGTCCACCCCCAACCACCGGGCCTGATGCGGGGATGCCACGTCCACCCTCCGCCTCTGGCCATGGGGACGCCAGGTCCACCCTCCACACCTGCGGGCCTGCTGCACAGGGACGCCACGTCCACTCTCTGCTCCTGTCTGCAGGGATGCCACGTCCACCCTCCACCCCTGGCCATGGGGACGCCATGTCCACCCCCCACACCAGCAGGCCTGCCACAGGGAAGCCACGTCCACCCTCCACACCTGCAGGCCTGCCACGGGGATGCCACGTCCACCCTCCACCCTCACACGTGCCACGTGGAAACACCACGTCCACCCTCCACCCCCGGGCCTGCCAGACACCTCCCGGTGCTATTTGCTCACCACCCCTCTCTGGAGGGGATTCCTACAAGGGGGTGCCACAGAACACACGCAGCCTTCCTTGTCCCTCACAAGGGTAGAGGGAGGGGAGGGGAGGGGGGGGGACCAGGGCCAGGGCTAGGGATGGGGTAGGGGTAGGGTTGAGGATAGGGACAGGGTAGGAATAGGGGTAGAGATGGGTTAAGGATAGGGATAGGGATGGGGTAGGTGTGGGCTGAGGACGGGGGCAGGGGTACCCATAGGGATGGGGAGGGGACAGGGATGGGATAGGGATAGGGATGGGGTAGGTGTGGGCTGAGGACGGGGGCAGGGGTACCCATAGGGATGGGGAGGGGACAGGGATGGGATAGGGATAGGGATAGGGATGGGGTAGGTGTGGGCTGAGGATAGGGGCAGGGGTACCCATAGGGATGGGGAGGGGACAGGGATGGGATAGGGATGGGGTAGGTACAGGCTGAGGACGGGGGCAGGGGTACCCATAGGGATGGGGAGGGGGCAGGGATGGGATAGGGATAGGGATAGGGATGGGGATGGGGTAGGTACAGGCTGAGGACGGGGGCAGGGGTACCCATAGGGATGGGGAGGGGGCAGGGATGGGGTAGGGATAGGGATAGGGATGGGGTAGGTGTGGGCTGAGGATAGGGGCAGGGGTACCCATAGGAATGGGGAGGGGACAGGGATGGGGTAGGGATAGGGATAAGGATGGGGTAGGTGTGGGCTGAGGATAGGGGCAGGGGTACCCATAGGGATGGGGAGGGGCAGGGATGGGATAGGGATAGGGATGGGGTAGGTGTGGGCTGAGGATAGGGGCAGGGGTACCCATAGGGATGGGGAGGGGACAGGGATGGGGTAGGGATAGGGATGGGGTAGGTACAGGCTGAGGACAGGGGCAGGGGTACCCATAGGGATGGGGAGGGGGCAGGGATGGGATAGGGATAGGGATAGGGATGGGGTAGGTGTGGGCTGAGGACAGGGGCAGGGGTACCCATAGGGATGGGGAGGGGGCAGGGATGGGATAGGGATAGGGATGGGGTAGGTGTGGGCTGAGGACAGGGGCAGGGGTACCCATAGGGATGGGGAGGGGGCAGGGATGGGGTAGGGATAGGGATAGGGATGGGGTAGGTGTGGGCTGAGGACAGGGGCAGGGGTACCCATAGGGATGGGGAGGGGACAGGGATGGGGTAGGGATAGGGATAGGGATGGGGTAGGTGTGGGCTGAGGATAGGGGCAGGGGTACCCATAGGGATGGGGAGGGGACAGGGATGGGATAGGGATAGGGATAGGGATGGGGTAGGTGTGGGCTGAGGACAGGGGCAGGGGTACCCATAGGGATGGGGAGGGGGACAGGGATGGGGTAGGGATAGGGATAAGGATGGGGTAGGTACAGGCTGAGGACAGGGGCAGGGGTACCCATAGGGATGGGGAGGGGACAGGGATGGGATAGGGATAGGGATAAGGATGGGGTAGGAGTGGGCTGAGGACAGGGGCAGGGGTACCCATAGGGATGGGGAGGGGACAGGGATGGGATAGGGATAGGGATAAGGATGGGGTAGGAGTGGGCTGAGGACATGGGCAGGGGTACCCACAGGGATGGGGAGGGGGCAGGGATGGGGTAGGGATAGGGATAAGGATGGGGTAGGTGTGGGCTGAGGACAGGGGCAGGGGTACCCATAGGGATGGGGAGGGGGCAGGGATGGGGTAGGGATAGGGATAGGGATGGGGTAGGTGTGGGCTGAGGATAGGGGCAGGGGTACCCATAGGGATGGGGAGGGGAGGGTTAGACTTGTCACGTCTGTGGCAGTGCAGGATGACAGGGGGGCTTCAACGAGCAACAGCGGTGCTGCGTGGTGGTGCTGTTAGTCGTGGCTTCGTGTCTGTCTGTGACTGCACGGAGCGCAGTCTTCCACCATTACACACAGCAAGCAGCTCTGTCCCCAGCCACTCTGGGCTGTCAGGGGGAACAGATCACAGAGGTCGAGAAAAGCTACATGCAACCTCTATGTGGCACCACGTGACACCCCCCCTCCCTCCCAGGAGCGTAGCACCTGCAGTTAAAGGCGACGGATCCCGGCCGGCGCCGTGGCTCACTAGGCTAATCCTCTGCCTTGCGGCGCTGGCACACCGGGTTCTAGTCCCGGTTGGGGCACCGATCCTGTCCCGGTTGCCCCTCTTCCAGGCCAGCTCTCTGCGTGGCCAGGGAGTGCAGTGGAGGATGGCCCAAGTGCTTGGGCCCTGCACCCCATGGGAGACCAGGAGAAGCACCTGGCTCCTGCCATCGGATCAGCGCGGTGCGCCGGCCGCAGCGCGCCTACCGCGGCGGCCATTGGAGGGTGAACCAACGGCAAAAGGAAGACCTTTCTCTCTGTCTCTCTCTCACTGTCCACTCTGCCTGCCAAAAAAAAAAAAAAAAAAAAAAGGCGACGGATCCCATCTGAATGCCCAGAGAGGATGCACAGCTGAAGCCGGCGTCTCAGGGTGGACAGAGCCGTCACTGCCCCAGACCGGCCTCCAGGGACATGGGCTGCTCACAACCACACCCTTGTTGCTTGAGCTCACAGACGGCCTCAGGGAGCAGCGACACGGGCAGGAATGAACGAACAAGTGAACAGATGAAGGCAGGCATACTGGAGTGGCACGGCCGTGAGACCGCTGAGCTCAGAGGATCTTCCCGGGGTCTCGCCATGGCCAGGCTCCCTTTGCCCTGGGGCCGCCTCTTCTCAAACACAGCCGAGCTGTGACTCAGACAAGCACGGTGACTGTTGCCGGCCTCCCTCGGCCATGCCGCTGCCCCGCTGACTCACCCCGACTCTGCTCAGGGGTGGCGGCGGCCGGTGCCTGACTGAGGCGCCCACAAGTCAGGCCCAGGCGGAGCAAGACCCTGAGCAGGCAGCAGCCGTGCCTGGGCAGCAAAGCCACACGCTGCTGACCATGGGGACCTGGGGCACAAGCTCCTCTCTCCGTGACTGCGTCGATGGCTCACTGCCTCCTTCCCACTGAGCCACAAACCTTAAGGGGCTCCAAGCTCCCTGGCTCCATAGTCTGGAATTCATAGCCTATAAAACCAAAACGTAAACATTGAAAAGGAAATTCAATTTGCGATCAGCAACCAAATCAATCAAAAAGTAACTGAACACACCAAACAACAATTCCGAGAGCAAAGCGAACGTCCATGCCTGCTCTTGGCCGCAGTCCCCCCAACACAGGCACCTGTTGGGGTGCAAAGCTCCCACTGGACCAGCCCCGGTGTGGAGAGGACCCCAGCCGAGAACGAGCAGCCGGGACACAATGACCCAGTCGTGTGGAGCCTACGTCACAGCTCCTCCCTCAGACGGCAGCACCGCACTCAGCAATAAAACCTAAGGCTCCTCTTGTTTATTTTCATTGTTCTCCCAACCCCAGATTCTCTCTACTTGGGATATTTAACCTCTCCTCCTGCTGGAGAGAAGCAAGAAACAGAGACCAAAGCACCAATGTGTGCGTCACCACGATGGCTCCACACAACCATAGAGCTGGCAGCATCCGGGGATCCTGGGCACACGTGTACCCTGGGGCGCCGTGATTCGAGCCAGGGTTCCGAGGTCCCCACACTCCAGGGATCTGAGGGCTCAGGCCTCTCCACTGTCACCAGCCAGCTTGTTAGAAATGCAGATTCCTGAGGTCCACCGCCCGCCTGCCCTATTCCAGGAAACACTTCTGTTACTCCCCAAAACCTGACCACTGCCAGCTACCCACGCCGGACGCCAACTGCCAAAGAATGCTGCTGGCAATCCTGGCAGAGAACAAGTATGGGTGGAGCGCAGGGTGCCTGCACCGCATGCGGGCCTCGGCGGGCTCGCAGGTGCGCCAAGGCGCACGGCGGGCTCCAAGGAAAACACAGCAGAGCGCTGGAGCCCACACACACCATGAGCTCACGCGCATTCTCAGAGGCTTCACATTCCTCCCAATGACATCATCCCTTTGTGAAGCCCGGTTTTTGGCAAACACTGTGACAAAAGGCCAAGTATCATCTGAAAATCAGTGCAGAGCCGGAAATGGGGCTGGGGGCAGGGACCCACCTGACTCCAAGCTTCGGGCTCTGCAGCAAGACAAGCAGACAACCCCGCGAGTATCTGAGAATGAAAGAGCCCTACCACCTTATACAACGTATTATTTTCTTTCCATTTATATGCATTCTCTTCAAGTGTCACTATGCTGTGAGGACATAACTATTTACTAGGTTGCTTGTGTACAATTACTTAATAAAAACTATTAGTACTTCTAGAAAAAAGTGTCTGCACCTGGGAGCTCAGCCACAGCCGCTGGGTCCCTGGAGACCCCCTGGCAGCCCCGGGAGGGAGTCGGTGGTGCCGGGGAGCTGCTCTCTGAACTTGGAATTAAAATCTGACATAAAAGCTATCAGTGTGGCGGACACTCCCCCAGAACCCTCTCCACCTAAGGTGCTGCCTCCCGAGGAAGTCCCAGGCCTGGGCCTCTGCAGAGAGGGAAACACTGACGCCCAAGACCCTCTCTGCTGAAGGGGGACAATGGCGGCCATGGGGGCGGGAAGCCCAGGAGGACTGCGCGAGGCCCGGGCGACACCGACACTTCTTAGACTTCTAAGGCCGTAAGGCAGGGAGGTTTCGGTTAGCATCACGGTCACGTGAGAGGTGCGACATTTACAAAACCCAGACGACTTCAAACTCCTGTCCCCCAGGGCAGTGCAGGCCAGCGAAGGAAACTGAACGCTGGAAGGCCCATGTCTTTCTCAAATCCTCTTGTTTTTACCCAAGATGCTCCTGGTCAGTCCTGCAGAACTAGGGTCTCCCGGAAGGTCTGTCCCCCTCACAGCAACCTTGTACCCCCATTCTCAGCTCCTGCACCCTCAGGACCTGCCCTGGGTGCAGGGGCCTGGCCCAAAACTCAGTGTGGGTCCCCTGAGGTCCTGCTTGGAGGTCTCCTGCTCGGGTCCCGGTCCCGGCAGATGGAGCTGCTGTCACCCCCGAGCCCTGCGTCCCCTGTACCACTTCAGCACCTCCACCCACCGATGCCGGTGCTTACCGCAGGGGTCGGTGGAGATGCCAGCTTGGGCCCAGAGTGGTTCCTAATGCACCTGAACTCGCAGCCCGTGCACTTAGCCCTCAGCTGTCTGATGAGCCCACAGCAGGCAAAGTCTCCATGCCCCTGTGTGAAAAGCACTGCTCTCGGCCAGGCGGGCGGTGCCACACTCAGGTCCTTGCCCTTCCAGCCGCCTCTTCTCTCCCATGCAATCTCTCCAGGGGGTTCAGGAAGCAAATGGGAAGTAGCAGCCTGGAAGCGAGGCTGCAGAACCCGCACACCTCTGCAGGGCTCGCTCTCTGCAGAAGCCTGGCCCCAGCAAGGAGAGGACAGAAGCCGCCGGCTCAGGACGCAAACAGTAGCTGTCTTCACAGCAGCCGCAAACCGGCAAGGACCCCGTGGCCCCAGCACAGGGCAGCCCCAGTACAAGACGACACACAAAATCACGAAATGCTAAGCTACGCAATGTGAGCAGAGGTGGGGCCGGCGCTGTGGCACAACGGCAAAGCGCACCAGCATCCCATATGGATGCTGGTCCTGGCTGCTCCTCTTCCACTCCAGCTCCCTGCTGATGGCCTGTGGAAAACGGGCCAAGCACTTGGGCCCCTGCACCCACGTGGGAGACCTGGAGGAAGCTCCTGGCTCCTGGCTTTGGCCTGGCCCAGCCCTGGCTGTTGCAGCCATCAGGGGAGTGAACAGTAAATGGAAGGTCTCACCAACCCCATCCCATCTTTCCCTCTAACTTTGACTTTCAAATAAATAAGTCTTTTTTTTTTTTTAAAGCAGAATGTGTTTAACACAAATGAATGGGATGTAAAACTACAACAGTGCTCAGTATTTTACGTGCAGTCACGGTACACACCACTGAAAACCCTAGGGCACACAGGTCCAACAGAGAGAAGTGTGAACAGCACTTCAGTCTCTGCTATCTGAGCTACCACAGAAATACAGCCACACGAGAAGTCAACCAGCGACCAGTCTCAGCCTGCTGCGTCATCGGAGCAGCCGGACCCGTGGCAGCACGTGTGCTGCGTCATCGGAGCAGCCGGACCCGTGGCAGCACGTGTGCTGCGTCATCGGAGCAGCCGGACCCGTGGCAGCAGGTGCATATCCTGCAATTCTGATCTCCGAGCCCCTGCTGTTAAAACACCCATGCGCTCAGCAGCCACGGAGGCTGGCTTTGCCGTCGGCTCCGCAGGGAGGGACGAGGCCGCTTCCCCGGCGCGCTGCTCACCACACATTCCTTCCTACTCCCTGTTTACTCTGCTCCTGAGCGCGAGCCCTCCAGACGCCTTTCATGCGAACCGCAGCGCTAAGCCTTCGGATTAAAGGCACGGTGATTTGTCTAACCATGTACTTAATTTATGTTTGGGCAATGTGTTCACAGCATTTGCACTCCAGCAACTTGCCAAATGGACCTGCACAAAACAGCGGGCCTGAAAAAGTCATCTTTCAAAATTTGTTTTATCAGAAAATACAGCAGGAGACGTCCATGGCTCCCCAGAAGAACACCCTGAGCAGAGGCTGGCGTGTGGCACAGCAGCTTAAGCCGCTGCTTGCGATGCCGGCATCCCAGGAGCGCCGCTCCCAGTCCTGACTGCTCCTCTTCCACTCCAGCTCCCTGCTCACGCGCCTAGGAAAGCAGTAGATGACGGCCCAAGTCCCTGGGACCCCGCACCCACGTGGGAGACCCCCCCAGAGTTATGGGCTTCTGGCTGTGGCCTGGACCAGCCCCACTGTGGCAGCTATTCGGAGAGAGAATCAGGAGATGGAAGTTCTGTGCGTGTGTTTCTACGAAGAATTTTAAAAATGAAAGAAAACAAACCACTGTCCAGTCCACTGTGGCCTTCTAACGCCTGAGGCTTCACTTAGATTTCAGACGGTACGAGGAAGGGTGGCCTAACAGAAAGTGCCACAGCTAACTCCCCCGTGTCCACGTGGCACAATCAGGCGCCCTAGGACATCAGTGTGACCTCCGAAGCCAGCCTGCCAGGCAAGGGGGCAGGCGGGCTCCCGAGCAAGACAACCTGTGGCTGGGAGGGGCTGTGCTGTGGGCTGTCAATCATCCCTGTCGCCATCTTTCAAGTCCCTCTCCAGGACAGTGAGGCCCTCTGTGTTCTCGTCCCCCCGTGGCCACATCACCTCCCGAAGGGATGGCATTCAGACAGGTCGCCAAGAGCACACTCTGCGTGGTTCTCTGGTTTTGCTTGTTGTAAGAAATTTATTTATTTGTTCACTTATGTACTTATCTGAAAGGCAACATTACAGAGAGAGAGAGAGAGAGAGAGAGAGACCTTCCACCCAGTGACTCACTCCCTCTAACCACAGGTCTCACTTCCCAAATGGCTGCAAAGGTCAGGGCTGGGCCAGGCCGGGGCCAGGAGCCAGGAGCCAGGAGCGCCGTCTGGGCCTTCTACGCGGTGGAAGGGTCCAGGAGCGCGGGCCAGTTTCTGCTGCTCTCCCAGATGCGTTAGCAAGGAGCTGGGTAGGAAGTGGAGTGGCGAGGACACGAACCGGAGCTCCCGTGGGATGCCGGCATCGCAGGCAGTGGCTTAACCAGCAGTGCCACAACATAGGCCCCTGCGGTGCACGCTTTTAAGAAGGGAGAAAAGGCAGGCCCCACCTTAATTAACTCATTCTTGCTGATCCACTCCCTCCTCTGATCCGTCACAAAATTTAATTCGGGAATCAAGACCCAAGACCTTCCAGATTCATTATGTGTGGATTAATCATTTCTGCATCTTAACATTCCCCAGAAATGAATAAACCCAGAACTGAAGCACCCCATAGCACTGAGGGCGGGGGGGGAGGGGCACAGCCAGGGTGAGGGCCTGCACGGCCTCTGCCCATCCCCCCCATAGCACAGTGGGCAGGGGGTCCACAGCCAGGGTGAGGGCCTGCATGGCCTCTGCCCATCCCCATAGCACTGAGGGCGGGGGGGGAGGGGCACAGCCAGGGTGAGGGCCTGCACGGCCTCTGCCCATCCCCCCATAGCACAGTGGGCAGGGGGTCCACAGCCAGGGTGAGGGCCTGCATGGCCTCTGCCCATCCCCATAGCACTGAGGGCGGGGGGGGGGGGGGCACAGCCAGGGTGAGGGCCTGCATGGCCTCTGCCCATCCCCATAGCACTGAGGGCGGGGGGGGGGGTGGGGGTGGGGGGGCACAGCCAGGGTGAGGGCTGCACGGCCTCTGCTGATCCCCATAGCACTGTGGACGGGGTAGGGGGGGCCCACAGCCAGGCTGAGGGCCTGCACGGCCTCTGCCCATCCCCATAGCACTGAGGGCGGGGGGGGGGCACAGCCAGGGTGAGGGCCTGTACGGCCTCTGCCCATCCCCCCATAGCACAGTGGGCAGGGGGCCCACAGCCAGGGTGAGGGCCTGCACGGCCTCTGCCCATCTCCATAGCGCTGTGGACAGGGTAGGGGGGCACACAGCCAGGGTGAGGCCTGCACGGCCTCTGCCCATCTCCATAGCGCTGTGGACAGGGCAGGGGGTCCACAGCCAGGGTGAGGGCCTGCATGGCCTCTGCCCATCCCCATAGCACTGAGGGCGGGGGGGGGGGGCACAGCCAGGGTGAGGGCCTGCATGGCCTCTGCCCATCTCCATAGCACTGAGGGCGGCGGGGGTGGGGGGGGGCACAGCCAGGGTGAGGGCTGCACGGCCTCTGCCCATCTCCATAGCGCTGTGGACAGGGTAGGGGTGCCCACAGCCAGGGTGAGGCCTGCACGGCCTCTGCCCATCTCCATAGCACTGTGGACGGGGTAGGGGGGGCCCACAGCCAGGGTGAGGCCTGCACGGCCTCTGCCCATCTCCATAGCACTGTGGACAGGGTAAGGGGGCCCACAGCCAGGGTGAGGCCTGCACGGCCTCTGCCCATCTCCATAGCACTGTGGACAGGGTAGGGGGCCCACAGCCAGGGTGAGGGCCTGCACGGCCTCTGCCCATCTCCATAGCACTGTGGACAGGGTAGGTGGCCCACAGCCAGGGTGAGGCCTGCACGGCCTCTGCCCATCTCCATAGCACTGTGGACAGGGTAGGGGGGCCCACAGCCAGGGTGAGGCCTGCACGGCCTCTGCCCATCTCCATAGCACTGTGGACAGGGTAGGGGGGCCCACAGCCAGGGTGAGGGCTGCACGGCCTCTGCCCATCTCCATAGCACTGTGGACGGGGTAGGGGGGGCCCACAGCCAGGGTGAGGCCTGCACGGCCTCTGCCCATCTCCATAGCACTGTGGACAGGGTAGGGGGGCCCACAGCCAGGGTGAGGCCTGCACGGCCTCTGCCCATCTCCATAGCACTGTGGACAGGGTAGGGGGGCCCACAGCCAGGGTGAGGGCTGCACGGCCTCTGCCCATCTCCATAGCACTGTGGACGGGGTAGGGGGGGCCCACAGCCAGGGTGAGGCCTGCACGGCCTCTGCCCATCTCCATAGCACTGTGGACAGGGTAAGGGGGCCCACAGCCAGGGTGAGGCCTGCACGGCCTCTGCCCATCTCCATAGCACTGTGGACAGGGTAGGGGGCCCACAGCCAGGGTGAGGCCTGCACGGCCTCTGCCCATCTCCATAGCACTGTGGACAGGGTAGGTGGCCCACAGCCAGGGTGAGGCCTGCACGGCCTCTGCCCATCTCCATAGCACTGTGGACAGGGTAGGTGGCCCACAGCCAGGGTGAGGGCTGCACGGCCTCTGCCCATCTCCATAGCACTGTGGACAGGGTAGGGGGGCCCACAGCCAGGGTGAGGCCTGCACGGCCTCTGCCCATCTCCATAGCACTGTGGACAGGGTAGGGGGGCCCACAGCCAGGGTGAGGGCTGCACGGCCTCTGCCCATCTCCATAGCACTGTGGACGGGGTAGGGGGGGCCCACAGCCAGGGTGAGGCCTGCACGGCCTCTGCCCATCTCCATAGCACTGTGGACAGGGTAAGGGGGCCCACAGCCAGGGTGAGGCCTGCACGGCCTCTGCCCATCTCCATAGCACTGTGGACAGGGTAGGGGGCCCACAGCCAGGGTGAGGGCCTGCACGGCCTCTGCCCATCTCCATAGCACTGTGGACAGGGTAGGTGGCCCACAGCCAGGGTGAGGCCTGCACGGCCTCATCCCCATGCAGAGCAGGACTCTCCAGTCATTCCGATCGGTAACACGCCGCTGAATCAGCCTCTCCAAACAAGGCTGGATGAGAGGAGAACAAACTCGTCAGGTGTCCCCAGCACACAAGTTCCTGCCGACACGCGTGGCTGGCTTCACCTCCCAGCTGCCCAAGGGCCCTGTGGCTGGGCCCGGGGTCGGGCCAGGCTCCTCCAGGGAACAGTCACCCAGTCGCAGGGTGAGCGCTGGGATATAGTCGCTCAAGCTGCCGTGTGGGACACCAGCAGCCAAGTGGGTTTCCGTTTGAGTCCCAGCTGCACCTCTTCCCACCCAGCTCCCTGCAAACGGCCTGGGAAAGCAGTGGGACACGGCCCAGGTGCTCAGCCTCTGCCAACCACGTGGGAGACCCAGATGGACTTCCAGGCTCCTGGCTTTGGCCTGGTCCAGTCAGGTTGTTTTAGTCACGTGGAGAGTGAACCAGCTGACAGAGATCTCTCTCCCTCTCTCTCCCTGAAGCTCTGCTTTTCAAATAAATTCAAAAAGCCTCAACAAGCCTGGTCCCTGAGATCCCAGTCTGGGGCCCAGTGACATGACACTGACCGGCCCTGCACCGTCCCCATGCCCTCACGGGGGTCGGCCACAGACGGGCATCCCCCTAGAGGCAGGATCGAGAGTCCCCTCTCCAGAGACAAGGCGCTAGTTGCTGGTCAGCACCCCTCAATGCACAAGACAGAAATTCCCTGAACAGCCACAAAGGACGCCCGTGTGGTGCCCCCGTGGCCGAGTCAGACCGAGCCGTGACCCAGCATGGCGGGACAGCTGGCAAAGCGGTGCCTCAGGGTCCCCACAGCTTAGCACCAGCACACACAGCTGCTGGCAGGAGTCCACCAAGAACGGGGCCTGTCCCCAGCTGCGGCCTGTGAGCCTGGCACAAGGCTGGACAGCAGCGTGAGCCCTTCCATCATCAGAGCCCCTCAAGGCCCCAGGCCTGAGGACTCACCCGCCAGGCACACCCAGGATGCTCGGGTGCCACTCCCAGAGGTTCACCTTTCACCGTTCTGCCATGCTAACAAAGGATGATTCTCAACAGCACTGGTCGAATGCCCAACACTTGTCACACGTGCGGCAGAGCCAGGGAAGCCCGTGTTTCCAGTCCAACTTGAACACGCACGTGGACCCGCTCGCCAAGGCTTCACTGACCAGAGAGAGATGCTGGACACTCCCAAATGCCACGTGAGTTTACAAAGAGAACCAGCTGGCAGCCGTGCCCACCCCTTACCTACAGTCGCCGGTTACTGGGAGCTCTGGACGCCAACCCCAGGAGTGCGCAGGGAGCCTCAATGCGCAATCACTGAGGCAAGAAAGGAAAGCTCCTTAGGAGACACAGGATCTCCTTATCACGTCACAGCTCCAGAAAGTGCAGAGCGAGATACGCTGCTGGCCAATGAGCAGGCCAAAGTTTCAGGTGACACTGGGGACTGCACAGCGGGTCAGGGAGATAAGGTTCAAAGGGGCGGAACAACAGGTCATTAATCCTCTGGGCCTGGCCAACATTCTAGAAGAAACCAGAGCCGGCCAGGAAGGCAGCGCCTGCTGCCCAGAAATGCTCCAATGCTTACTGGGGGGGATTACACCTTCAAAGAAGAACTCAGTTTCTCAAACTCCCTATCAAATAACTAAAGAGCATTTGCGACTTTTACTGCCAAAAAGTCCTCCTGGGCAAAGTGTTAGGAGCCACAGGAGACGGGGACAGACTGTCCAAAACAGAGGCTGTCGGGGGCGCTCTTCCAATTACATAACGTCCAGGTGATGACGTCTCACAGTGGAAGTCAGGAAACGGTAGGCACACGAGGGTCACCCCCGGAAAAACGCACGCGGCAGGCAGAGTCCTGGATTCTAGCTTCTGAACCTGCAAAACCAGCCCTCAGACCTCTCCCTCCTAGTTATACAAGCTCCACGTGCCAGAAAAGGGAAGCACCTGAAGTTTGGGACATTTCGTCACTTCAGACCACAGCGCAACGGGCAGGCGGCAGGTGGCGCGAGGACAGTAAATGCCAGAACGCGGCCCTGCCCCGGGCAAGCCGCTCGGCAGCGTCATGGGCACAGCCCCGAGTGGCCGGCCGCTATCCGCTCACCACACGTGCTCAGTAAGAGAAGCACCCGCAGGGAGGCTCGACTGAGCCCGAGGCACCACTGTGACTGAGGGAGAAATCCGCAGAATCGGACCAGTGACGGCGGTGCTGGTTACTCTTCAGACACGACAAGAGGTGTCCCCACACCTGAGCGCAGGCTGCAGGCCGCGGGCACAGCTCTCTCGCAGGTGCCATCCACACACTGCGCACCATCTGAGCTCTCTACAATCTGCACAGCTCTCGGACAACCAGAAAACAGCTCCTTTAACTTTGCCGCAAAGTCACCAACTTTCTAAGGAGAGGTCGACAGGCCTCCCTCCCTGCTCTCTGCGAAGTCACCGATGCAGCCGCCTGACCTGCCCCAGGCTGTGTGCCGGGGTCATCTCCCTCACCTGGCACAGCTACCTGAGTCCAGACAACAGGGACTTTCCCAGCACAGCTGCCCCAGGCCTCCCTGAAGGAAAACAGCCCAGGGCAGGAACCTCACAGCGGGGTGTGGATGCCGAGAGCTCAGAGAAGCGAGGGCGGCCAGGGAGTCAGCATGCCCTGGGCCGGTTCTCCACGATGCAGCCGGGGAGAGATGGGGTCTGAACCAGGGAGCTACTGCCCCAGTCATGTGGGGAGGAGGGGCGGGCAGAGGGCCCCCCTCCTAGGCTTCCCTTATTCCCAAGACTCAGGCATCAGCAAGGCCTTGATAAGCAACAGGGCGGCTCATCTACACACAAACAGGCTCGGAGGGCCCTCGCCGCCCCTCCCCCCTGCATTCCTGACCCACACTCTTAATCTACAGACAGTGCAGGGAGGGTGGTAGGGAGGGCAGCAGCATGTGACGCAGCAGGTGCAGAGGAGGCGCAGTCAGAGCATCCTCAGGGCCGCCCCAGACTCTGCCTGCGCTCTGCTCCCTGCTCCCCGAGGGACCCACAGCCCTGGCACCACCCAACAAAAGGTCATTCACGCTGGGAGCCGGCAAACAGATGGAGGAGCCACAAAGTCTTTCCAGTCTCTGAAACCAAATCCAGCCCAACGCCGGCAGCCATCAGGCAGGCGCAGGTGGCTGTGCCGGGCCCACAGGGGTGGGGGCTGGCGGAGGACGACGCCCATCGTCAACATCTGTGTCTGGCAGGGGAGAGCCACAGTCCAACCCGGACCCCAGCGGCTCCCAGGCTCGGCACTCTGTCCCTCACACCCCGGGGCCCGGGAGGCGAGGCTGAACCAGGACCCCCAGTGCCCTGCCACATCCCCGCCCCATCCCCCGCCCCAGCCCAGGGCCCAGAAGGCGAGGCCAAGCCTGAAGCGGGGGCAGGAGAGGGGCCGCGGCCGGTGTTAAGAGGCTCACATGTGGGGGAAGGCTGGAAAGGGAAGTTTGGGGCTGGAGGTCTGGGAGAGGAAGGGGATGTCAGGCCAGGAGAACCCTAAACAACGGGTGGGTACAGCCAAGACGGCTCCCACCATGCAGGGCACCCGAGTGCCAAGGGCGGAGCCTGCAGTGCGCACACACGCACACACACGCACACCATGCACTACGGCACACGCGGGCAGCAGTCACCTGCCCTGCACCTGTTCCCTGGCCCCACGCTAGTCTGAAACAGGCAGATGACAGACACCTACGTGTCAGGTGTGGACAAGCGCCCAGCAACGCAGGCCTGCAGGTCAGTCACGGCTCGGCTCCCGCCCTCAAACTCTGAGCTCCGAGAATGTCTCGGCGGGCCGGAGGACTTTACACGGATAGAAACATCACCCCCTTCTTGCACAAATCCCCCACAGAAGCAGCCACTGAAGCAGATCAGTGAGCGCAGAGCGGGCTGAAGGTGAACGACCGTCCCTGCCGGAGCAGTGATCCCAGAGCCTCCCGGATGGAGCGCATGGCCCCGGGAGGAGCGGCATCTGAGCCCGGCTCAGCCACACAGAGGCTTCGTCCAAGAGCAATGGCGAAAATCAGACTTCAATGGCAACACAAATCATGGGTTCAAGCGTGAGCGAGGACGCTGGGTGCACGTCCTGGTCACTAAGGCAGCCTCGGCACCGAGCAACTTCCACGGCACCAGTCCCTGGAGCCAGGGCTGTGGAGCAGGGGCCCGCTCTGCCAAGCCCTCACGGCCGGAGCCAAGGGGGCTCGGGCACTCCGACGCCCAGGCAGCAGGCTGCAGCCCACAGAGGCTCACCCGACCCCTTGGGGGAGCCCCCCCAACATGCACATGCGTGCTGCCCCACAGCTGCAAGTGACCCCGCCAAGACGGCTGCACGGCAGAGCCAGGCATCAGTCACATCCCTGCTCTGCCACTCTGGGTGGTGACGGTTACACAAGGGCTGACGCTCGGGGTCGAGCACCCCACGCAGCAGCCGTGCAGACGCACCGTGAACACACACACAGCGACTGGTGCTCAGCGGATGCCAGTCATCCCTCTCCTGCCAGCAGGCAGCCCGCCCCTTCCTGCCTTCGGTTCTCGGGCTGCACTGTGTGCCTCCATTCAGAAAGGACTCTCCACGGGGAAGTCATCCCGAGACAAAGGCCAGGCGGCGTGCAGCAGGCAGAGCTGGGGCTCCAAACCCAGCTCCGCGACTTGCTGGTTGCACGAACTCTGGAAAGCTGTCCAACCTGTGACTCAGACTCAGGAGGTCAAACACTGGGGTGGGATTGTTCCCGTCCATCAGAGGAGCCCTGAGAGTCCCCTGGGCAGGAGTGAGCAGCCGTCAGAGTGCCTGGCCCTGGCCGACATCCCGCGTGGGGCCCTGTCAAAGTGCTCTTTCCAGTCACCAGAGAGCACCCCACAGCAGCTGAGACAGGTCTCACAGGCCGCGCCTGCCGGCTCATGTTGGTTTTGGCACGGGCGCTGCTGGAATCATCAGTGGATGACAGGGTTTGGCTCAAAGCTATGGACGCCTTCGTGGGTTCAACAGGCTGAGACGGCGCTGGCCCGAGTCCGGGCTGCTGACGTGCAACGGCCGGGCAGCCCAACCTGCTCTGCTGGGGGGCTGGCGGAAGGATTGAGACCACAGCCACCGGCCCCCAGGGAGGCAGGTCCAGCAGCCGAGGCAGGCCTCCTCCCCCATCCCCACTGGGTCCCGGCGCGGGGTGGGGGGAAACGGCCACGGAGCTCTCTCCTCGCCTGCTCCAGGAGCACCTGGCCTTCTAGGAAAAGCTCGCTCATTTCAAGGAAAAAAGTCTACTTCTCGGCTCCCACCCTAGAACTGGGAAAACTTCCGAGAGTCCGTGGAAAGATAAAAAACTCAAGCTCCCCGTGCAGAAGTGTCCTGGAATCCGTGCCTACGAGGGCCTTCAAAAAGTTCATGAAAAACAGGCACTACGAAAAATGATACACAGGCGTGAGGGCAGCGCTGCACAACATTCAGCTCCTCTTGTAACTCCCCTTGCCCACCGACTTCCGGAAGCACCCTCGCAGCTGCCAGTATCGCCAAACACACCGCGTCTGCCGGACGCCACACTCCACCCACTGCACCGCCGGCCTCTGAGGAGCAGTTACGCCTTCAAGCACTTATCTAAGATCGAGCAGCTACATTGGAACCACAAACTGTCCTGAAATCTGCAGACACAAAGACTGGGAAGGGAGACGGGAGAGGTCTGTTTTCTCCCGCAGCAACTCCCGATGCTCATGCGGCGCCAGCAGCTGCTCCGGCCGTCTGACGGACACAGAAACCCCGAGACATGGTCAGCCCCAGCTTACAGGTGGGCAGACGGAGGCAAAGGGCCTTTACGGGCCGATTCCATGCCCAGCTGCGGGGCCTGGGGTCCAGAGGGCTCCCCGGTACCACCTGCGTATCTCAGCACCAAAGACTGGCAGAGCCTTGGCACCAGCATCCCAGGAGGGATGCCTGTGCGGATCCTGCTCCCCAGGCCCTGACAGCCGCAGGCAGGCCGCCCCCTCCCATATCCAAAGACCCCTGGGGTGGAGGTGTTGCAGGGGACCGCGGAGTGGGGAGTCCTGCCTCAGCTGAGAACCGTTAGAACAAACATAAAAGGACACCAAGAAATCCCCACTGGCAGGCGCAGAGGGAGGGAGGGAGGGAGACTGGGGAGCCCGGAACGGGCTTCCTCCCTGTCCTGCCGCCTTGAACCCCATGCCACAACACTGGCAACGGCACCAAAACCCACCAGGGCTCAGCAGCTAACAGAAAACTTTCCCCAAACAAACCCAAATATGGTAAGCATTCTGGAGCTGGCTTTCCATGAACCGTCAGCTCAACACTGCCCACTAAGGACAGACCAGCCAGACACTCGCCGTGGACAGGACGTCCCCCGGGCAGGGGCAGGGCCTGATCTGAAGGCCACTGTGAAAGGAGGGTCCCATCTAGACTCAGAACTAACCAGGGCCTGACCCCATGGGCCGCTCGCCTGACCCCAGAGGCAGAATAATGCACAGGGCCAAGCTGAACCAACGCCCTCCCCCCTCCCTCTCTTCCTGCACCTGTAGACGATGCCTGTAGGTCCTCCAGCTGGACGGCTGCACTGCACAGGGGCCACCTTTGCAAAGCTGTGCCTGCACCTGGAGCTGGAGGTGCCCAGTGGCGCTCACACACAGAAGCACCGGGGACCCTGCCACTTGCACCCCACTCCCACCTCCAGTCCCCCCGCCCATCCTCCACTCCCTGCGCAGGTCCACGCGACCTTCCCAGGGCTCCTGCCAGCCTTCCTTACCCGGACTAGCCTCCGAGGACACTTTCCACAAAACCTGAGGCCAGAAAGCCGAGAAGCCCAAGGGGATCACATCCCGATTCTGAGCACCACGCACATACGTGCTCACGTTCCCCGGGCCCTGGCCTGGGTCCTGACTGATCCCACAGAGGATGGAAAGGACAGCCAGCCACTCCTATGGCGGGCACTCTCCCCACCGGTGGCAACCTCAGCACCGCCATGCCTGGGCCTGTGTCCTTACAGCCTGGCCCTGCTGCCTGTGGCCACCACACCAGCCCGGTGGCCCTGGGGAGGGGTGGGGGCAACGGGTCAGTTCTGAGTTTCCTGAAGCAAACCCTGGCTTCTGGGAGAAGGCAAAGCTGGAGGGGCTCCAGTGTCTTCTGACAGTGGTCACTGTGCCACTTCTCAGGTCCCTCAAGTTGCAGTAGGGCCGGCGTGGGGGCACAACGGGCAGAGCCACGGCCTGCAATGCCGCCATCCCCTATGGGTGCCAGTTCATGTCCTGGCTGCTCTGCTTCCGATCCAGCTCTCTGCCGTGTCCTGGGAAGGCAGTGGAAGATGGCCCAAGTGCTTGGGTCCCTGCACCCAATGGGAGACCCAGATGAAGCTCCTGGCTTCAGCCTGGCCCAGCCCTGGATGGTGCAGCCATCAGCAGCTGGAAGCTCTCGCACTTTCTCTCACTTTCTCTGTAATTCTGCTTTTCAAATTAATAAATATATGAAAGGCAAATAAATCTTTAAAAAAATTGTTCCAGCAAGTGCACATGCACACGGAAGCTGCCAGCTCTGCTATAAGGAAGGCGGGGTTTGAGTAATTTCCTCCGCCCCACTGGCTAACAGCACACGCGTGTGCGCCTCTGTACTCATGTCCACACAGAGTGCTGCTCGCCTGCAGGACACGTGCCCAGGAGCACGCTGGCACCCAGCCTTGGACGCAGACAGCCCCAGTGCGTGGTGTGAGAGCACCTGCCAGGCCGTGCAAGCGGTGAACTTGTGGGAGGCTCCACAAAGCGGCTCTGGCCAGGGCACCAGCTGACCCCACCCCAGACCAGGGCTACCTCACCTGTTCCCACTGGTGTCTCAGTATTCACTGGAACGACACTTGGTGATGGCTTCCTGGACTGACCCACAGAGGCACGGGGGTCAACAGGGCAGGCCAAAGCTTGAGCACGGCCCTGACGGTCCACCACAGCTCTTCAGCAAGACCACACCACCCCCCCAAGAAGCTTCTAGACCAGAGAGGCCGGCTTAGCTTTTAAGGAGCCATCTACAGTGACAGCTTCTATCTCCTATTTTGTGGGTCAGGTGGCAAGGACAGGAGGCGTGGTGGGTGTCCAGCTGGTGCTGGGCTGGGCTGGGGGATTCAAGGCCAGTGGGGCAGCTGGAAGGCAGGGTTAGGTGGGCACTGTCCACTGGAGAGTGACACGTGGCCTCTCTTGCCACACGGTCTTAGGGTTGTCACACTTCTTAAATGGCGGCTCAGGGCTCAAAGACAGAAAAACTGTACAGTCTAGCTTAGAAAGTCACTCAGCACATGTGTGTGGCACTCCACATGTGTGCAACACTTCACATGTCACATTCCACATGTGTGACACTCCATGTGTCGTTTTCCGTGTGTCACATTCCACATGTGTCATGTTTCACATGTGTCACGTTCCGTGTGTTATGTTCCACGTGTTGCATTCCACGTGTCACGCTCAACGTGTGTCACACTCTATGGGTCAGCATGGACATGCCACCCAGATTCAAGGAAGGAGCCCTGCTGTGCCATCCAGAACTTCTCCAGCCACACGGTACGAAAAACAGCTCCCACACAGGACACAGGTCACATGCACTGTGCCGTGGCCACATGCCCTCCAAATGGCCATTTAGAAAACCAGTCACAATGGCACAGTTATGACTCGGCTGGAGCCCCACTGTCCATGACAGACTGTGCACAGACAGGGCCGTGGCAACAACCAGCCACGTTCCCCGCATGGCTCAGTCCAGGCGGAGTCCACCACGGCCACTCCCTTCCAGAAGCAGCACACTCGCCCAGTGTGTCAGCCTGAGTGTCCCCACGTCACCCAGCACACCCCACACTTGCCACGCCTCAGCGTCTCTCCTGTACCCACTCAGCCACTCTCAGACGAGGGTTTCAGGCTGAGATCGCCAAGCGATGAGCAGAGGAGGGTCCCCCTGTCACCCTCCTACCCCATCTCACACCAAGGCAGGGCTCCCAAGACGGACACCCTGGCCTCTTCCGGCCTCCAGAACACATTACCGGCAATGTCTGGGGAGGGTTTTCATCATCAAGACCAGACATTCGGGAGGTGAGAGGTATCCTAGCCATGCAGTCGGCAGAAGCCAAGGATGCTGCCCAAGACAGCACCGGACAGCGCCCACTATGAAGAACTGCCCCGGGTGGTGCTGTGGCACAGCCGGTTAAGCCGCTGCCTATGCCATGTGGGCACTGGTTTGTGTCCCAGCTGCTCCACGCCCTACCCAGCTCCCTGCTCACGCGCCTGGGAAAACAGTGGCAAATGACCCAAGAGTTAGGGCCTCTGCACCCACGTGGGAGACCTGGATGGAGTTCAGACTCCTGGCTTAGGCTTAGCCCAGTCCTGGCTGCTGGGAGCATTTGAGGAGTGAACCAGCAGATGGAAGATCTCTCTAATTCTGCCTTTAAATACACCTTTTTTGAAAAGCAAGGAACAGTCCGGCGCAGAGGGCCCGCAGGGTGGAGGCCAGCATGGGCCCAGCTGAGCAGAGCAGGGCGCCGGGCAGCTGTGCTTACGTCAGCATCTCCCTCCCTGCTTCTGAGCCACACCCGGGCGGTTTAATCTAGGAGTTACGCGCACCCAGGCTGAGGTTGCCTGAACTCTCCTACTCCGAGTCTAAAAGCCATAATCCTCACGGTGGGGCAGCTCTTGAACAACTCCAGGAAGAACCCCCTGCAGTGGAGTCGGGCCCATCTCCCAAGCAACACCGCATGTGGCCACCCCGGAGGGAGCAGTCCTCAGCGGCTCCCGCGGGCTCGGGTCTCCTGCTTCTTTACCCACTGAGCTGAAGTGCTTGTGCGGGGCCCAGGCAAACCAGGGCTTCTCAGAGCGCGCTGGCCCTCCACCTGCCCTCGGCCTGTGTGACAGCAGCACGGCAGGGGCCCCAGGCCTCGTCCTGCGGCCAGACACAGCCGACCCCTGCCACCTGTCCCGTCCGGGACGCGGCTGCTGGCCTGCCCGCCCGCCGCAGGAGCCTCGCGCCCTCCCTGCTCGGTCTGGGCAGCCTCGCTTTGGTTCATGCTTACACTGCTAAGCTGCCAAGCTCCCAGACAGAAAACACCATTCACAAACCCTTTCCTTCACCTTTGGGGAGCTCCCGAGAGTCGTTTTTACTGGGTCTCTTCCGCCGCAACTCTGGAAAGCTATTTCCTATTTCCAAACATTAATTGCTATTTTCCTCTCAAAACAAGGTTTCAACGACACCGATACGTGGCGCACAAAACCGCAGCTCCCTCGGCGGAATAAATCACTCCCCGGGCTGGCACGAAGGCAGGGCAGGACCAGCCGTGTGTGTTGGGCCGCCCCCTCCCAGGACGAGAACGGAGTTTCGGCTCTGCCTTCCCCCTTCCAGCCGAGACCTTGGCCCAAGCATGACCAGCAGCGTCCCGCAGAGCAACCGTGCCTCAGGCGGGAGGCGCCCCCCCCCCCCAAGACACCCACCCTCGGCCAATCTGAACCCCGGGGCTGAGGTCATTCCACAGATGATCTCTGTCACTCCCGCCCAAGTGCGCAGCCCAGCAGTCCGTGGGTCCCAGAAGAAAATGACGCCAGCTTCCAGAGGCTGTGTGCAGCAGGGGGTGGCGCAGCTCTGGGGAGCCCCGTGGGGGCCAGCGTCACGAGCCAGGGTCCCAGCATGCTCGGGCACCTGGGCCGAGCAGTGACGACCAAGCAGAACCCTGTGGGGCCGCTCACAGCAACCTTGCTCCTGCTCTGATGGAGATGACACCGCCCCGCAGTATGACCCCAAGACACTGCACACAGAGCCCAGGCTGGCTGGGCAGTTTCAGCCCCGCCTTGGGTGGTGGCAGGGCAGGGCGGGGCTGTCAGCCCAGCCACCTCGTGCTCCATAGGGCCTGCCTGCCACTCACTCATGCTTCCTGCCTGGTCAAACGTTTAGAGGCTGCATAATCACAGCAAGATCTCACCCAGCGTATTTAATCATTAACCTGTCCAACCTACAAGCAGGCACGGGGAGCCGGCCGCTTGGGGGCACAGCCCAGCCCCACAAAGGACCAGAAGGTACAGGGACAGTACTGGTCCGGAGGCCCGGCAGCAGGACAGGGCCCTCTCATGAGGACCGTGGCAATGGTCTGGGAAAAGGGCACAGGGTGTGTGGGAGGGGGGAGAATCATCTGGAAAATGACAGGTGACACACATGAAGAGGATGGGACAGTGGAGACCTCTCTGTACAAAGTGACAGGTGACACACATGAAGAGGGTGGGACAGTGGAGACCTCTCTGTACAAAGTGACAGGTGACATACATGAAGAGGGTGGGACAGTGGAGACCTCTCTGTACAAAGTGACAGGTGACACACATGAAGAGGAAGGGACAGTGGAGACCTCTCTGTACAGAGTGACAGGTGACACACATGAAGAGGATGGGACAGTGGAGACCTCTCTGTACAAAGTGACAGGTGACACACATGAAGAAGATGGGACAGTGGAGACCTCTCTGTACAAAGTGACAGGGGACACACATGAAGAGGGTGGGACAGTGGAGACCTCTCTGTACAAAGTGGCAGGGGACACACATGAAGAGGGTGGGACAGTGCAGACCTCTCTGTACAAAGTGGCAGGGGACACACATGAAGAGGGTGGGACAGTGCAGACCTCTCTGTACAAAGAGCATGTGCCTGCAGAGTGACCACAGAGCCTCTCGCCTGCTCCACTCCCTGCTCTGCCCTGGGGGGAAATGGTGCGCACACCACACACCCGTGCACCCTGTGTGAGAAAACTCCAGTGGACTACTCTCCCGGATTTTCTACGGCAGGTGAGAACCCCGCCAACAGAATGCCACGGCGTTTCTGCATTTACCCCCGTGAACACGAACATCGCCAGGTCCCTTCTGTGGACGTGCTCTGCACTACCGTGGTCAGGGGCTCCCACAGATGACTAGACACAGTCCCAGCATGGAGCAGCGTGGGAACCGATGTGTCACGTGCAGGGAGCAGTAGACACTGTGCCTGCTGCAGAGGCAACACAAGCACTTCTCACTCAGCACGGTCCAGCTACAGCACGCGTGCACAATGCCACTGCAGTGTGTGCGCCTGCCCTAGTGCGTCATCCTGCCACAGTGCGTGTGCCTGTGCACACGGTACTACAGCACGTGTTCCCGCCACAGCGCCTGCGCACACTGTACTACAGCACGCGTTCCCACCACAGCGCCTGTGTACACGGTACTACAGCACGTGTTCCCGCCACAGCGCCTGTGCACACGGTACTACAGCACGCGTTCCCGCCACAGCGCCTGTGCACACTGTACTACAGCACGCGTTCCCGCCACAGTGCCTGTGCACACTGTACTACAGCACGCGTTCCCACCACAGCCCCTGTGCACACTGTACTACAGCACGTGTTCCCGCCACAGCACCTGTGCACACGGTACTACAGCACGCGCTCCCGCCACAGCGCCTGTGCACACGGTACTACAGCACGCGTTCCCGCCACAGCGCCTGTGCACACGGTACTACAGCACGCGTTCCCACCACAGCCCCTGTGCACACTGTACTACAGCACGTGTTCCCGCCACAGCACCTGTGCACACGGTACTACAGCACGCGCTCCCGCCACAGCGCCTGTGCACACGGTACTACAGCACGCGTTCCCGCCACAGCGCCTGTGCACACGGTACTACAGCACGCGTTCCCACCACAGCGCCTGTGCACAGTCACTACAGCACGCGTTCCCACCACAGCCCCTGTGCACACGGTACTACAGCACGCGTTCCCACCACAGCGCCTATGCACACGGTACTACAGCACGTGTTCCCACCACAGCCCCTGTGCACACGGTACTACAGCACGTGTTCACACCACAGTGCCTGTGCCCGCCGCACACTGCCGCTACAGTGCTTGTGGCCACATCACCTGTTCACACTAACTCTCGATACACATTCCGCTATGCGTTCGAACGGCAGGCGTTCCCCACAGCCGCACCACCTATTCCTACTTTGTGTACCCGCTACAGCCTACGTTCCCGCCACACTTTCCGCTGCAGGGCGTTCCTGCTACAGTGCCAGTTTGTCTTCCAGAACCATTTCCACAGACGCTCAGGGCTCACGGCCCGGAACGCGGGGCCTCCCCACCTGTCTTGGTTTGTACTTTCCGGCATGCCTTAGAATGACTCTTCCCACATGTAAGCAGATGAACTAGACTTTTCCAAATAAGCTACACTTAAACCAGCATGCACATATTCTTAACCTGTTCCTATTTGCACACAGAATCTTCTGGGTCCAAATAACATTAACTACTCCCAAGTTCTCCGTGAACACCACACATAAGGGCCAGCTCACAAGCCTGATGGCGCTTCAGACGGCTGGTGGAAAAGTAGAATTGAATGATTTTGTTGCAAAGAAAAAAAAAACCTGAAATCCATGCACAGCTTTCACGGTATGTGTTCTCCACAAACTTCTCAAGACTCTTCCTCATCGGTGTCAGGAAACAGCCCCCAGAGGACCACAAAATCACCTCCCGGGCATTTATCTCATCTAGAGACAAAGTAACGGTGAACGCCCCTGGGCAGGTTCAGAGTGGTTCTTACATCAGAGCAGAGCGCAGGCAGGCAGACTAGCCCGGGGTTCTGCTGCCGCGGCAGCCCCCACCCACTCCCGCGAGGCCCGGTGGGGAAGTCTGAGCTGCCCCCGAGAGACCATATCCCGTGCAGCAGTGCTGAGCCCCGCCGAAGGCCATGTGGCTGCCCGCATGCGCGTGTCTTGGTGCTGTCCACGGCTGGCGCTGGGGCCTCGCTCCAGGGCAGGGCACCGGGGAACTCATCCCTCCGGGCGCTCTTCGGCCTGGACACTGCTCCATCCCAATCCAGGGCAAAAGGGGCCCCCAGAGCTGAGCCACAGGGCAGCCCCACCGCCCACCTGGCCCTCACTTTATCTTGCCACATCTACGCTCGAGACGGCGCTGCCTCTGACCACGCCTCAGAGTGCTGGACTGGGCATCCCGAGCTGAGCCCTCGCTTCTGCCTCTTCTTCACCTGGGGCCACAGGCGTGAGGGGGATGGGTGTGTGGAGACCCTGCCCAACAGGGCTCCAGCTCCCCTGCCTCTGTCGTCTGCAGGGGTGCCAGAGATGGACTGAGGCATTCTGGAGCATTCTGGAATGTTCTGTGGCCCTGAATAGCCGCTGTTCGAGCGCCACACATCACACACACAGCTTGGCCATAGCCAGATGACTCAACTGTAGTCCGCCAGCCACCAACGACTCACTTCCCTCCCGGAGCCTTCTACCAAAGGAAGACCCCCCAGTGGGCAGGGCTCCCCCCCAACGTGGGAGAGCACTGCCCCTCCTTGACCGTGGCCTGGCCTTCTGGGGGCTCCCAAGGGAACCCCGGCTGCCCAAGGGGGAGGCCACGTGTGCTTCATCTACCTGCAGGGGAGGACGGCTCCCGGGCTCCTGGGGAGCAGACGGAGGCCTGGCAGAACTGGGGGAGCCCACATCTCCGATCAGCAGTGCTGATGGCTTCCATGTCTGCCTCTGATGGGCAGTGCACTTCTGCAGGTTCCTTTGCAGAGCCAAGTTCACAGACGTCAGTATAAACGGATACAGAGGCCGACGCTGCCAACAAGGGAGGCCCCGGCCACTGGCCGGCCGGAGGGTGACTGAAGGCAGGCAGGGCAGAGGCTGGGCCCCAGGGCGGTCTTTTTCTTCTGGGGAGCCTCCCCACCTGGGGCACTCTGCCCCCTCGGAAGGAAACAGCTCCCGAGGAAGGCGGCTGCAGGGCTGTGCTGTCTTCCAGCCCAGGTCCTCTCCCCCCTGCTCCTCCTCTCCCAATGGCTTCTCGCAGGGCGGATGCCAGAGGCACCCCAAGCCGGCCAGAGGCACCACGATGAAATGCAGATACCCCAGGAGACCTTGGGCAAACGACTCCACCCTTCGCCAGGCGCCCTCGCCTGCACACGGGGAAATGGCTGCCTGTGCCCCCAGGCTCAGGAGCAGCTGCAGGGGGAAAGGAAGCAGAAATGGACAGCAGGCAGCCCGCCCAGTGTGGCTCCTGCTCAGCTCAAGCTAACCTGCAGGCCCAGGCTCAGCGCCCAGGGAGGCCTGCTCCAAGGCACTCAGGTGGGCCACGGGCGGCCATGGCCTCCCCAGCGCGTGCAAATGGCGGCTTTGGGGGATGCCACCAGCCAGGTGGCGGGCAGTGTCCCGCAGCGGGACTCCTTATTCCTGCCTCCCAGGGACCAGCTGGTCATTCCTGCTCCAACACTCGAGAAATCTAGCTCCAGGATTACCCGGCCGGGAGGGACCCGTGGGGGAGGCTCTGCTACATCCCCAGATGCCACCTCTGGGAGATAAAGATCTCAGAGGGGCAGGGAAATGGTCTCCCAGCCTTTTGTTCCCCAGTGACAACCACGGCGCCCACACCGCTCATTTAGCGCCCACTTTATTGCCTTCAGCCCCAACTCTGTCTCTTAAGCGGATGTGAGACCCTGCCGAGCAAACCAATGGGATTAGTGGCTGGTGGCTTCTTGCTCCGGGCCTGTTCTCCGGAGGGGTCACCGTCAGTTCAATCTTCATGCTTCACAGACGTCCCCTTTGAACGCTGCCAAATGGTCCCCACCCCCGCCTGCGGCTGGGCTCACAGCAGAAGCAGCCCATTCTCACTGGAGCCCTGGGGTCACCCCAGCCGGGAGGCCCAGGCAGCCACAGGAGGCCAGCACGGCTCACTGTCCCCAGAGTGAAACACAGCTGTGGCCTCAATGGCACCTCGGGAGGGCTGGCCACCCCCAAACTGTGCGCTGTGAGGCCGGGAGCAGGCCGGCAGAGTGACAACCCCAGCCTGCCGCCACACAGAAGGACTTCTCTGTAGCCAGGAACCAAGACAAACGAGGGCCAGGCGAGGTGCCCATGCAGCTGCTGAACACAGCTGCCCCTCGGGAAGGCGGCAACAGCAATTGAGACCAGGGAGAAGGCCTGTAGGGAGCCTCAGAGAACAGGGTTCCAGAAGATTCCAGAAGGCTCCAGATGCACTCAGTGTAAGAATGATGTGCAGGGAAAGGCTCCTCACTGTTAGGTTCACTGTCTTTGGCCACTCTGGGGAGGTAGCTTTAATTAACCAATATCCACAAGGCCTCCTTCCAGCTCAGGCCCACGATCCTAAAAAGAGACCAGCCACTTTATAACCACGAGAGGACACAAGACCAATTCGAACAATACCTCCAGTCCTGTGCAGGAAAAAGTGCAAGACAGTCCATTTAAAATCAAGTGGGGAGCAGGCGTTTAGCCTGGTGGGAAAGTCGCCAGTTAAGTCACCTGCGTACCTCATTAGAACGGTGGGTCGTGACACCAACTTCTGGGCATGACTCCAGCTTCCGGCCGGTGCACACCCTGGGACACAGGGAACGAGAAGTTGGGTTCCTGCCACCCACCTGGGAGACCTGGACTGCACCCCTAGCAGCCGGCTTCTGTCTAATCCCGTCCCCAGATGGCAGGCATTTGGGAAATGAACCAGCCCATGGGGTCTGGGTCAAGTTTTCCTGGGGAGAAGAACCTATAAGTTTTTACAAAAGTCCACCCAACCCAGGCAGCAAATTGTAGCTGACAAGCTCCCTGCCCCCATACTACACACTATACTACACACCCTATACTACACACTACACTACTCCCCGCACTGCACACCGACCACACCCTGCCCCCAGGGAGGGGCTCCCTACAATGCACACTGACCACACCCTGCCCCCAGGAGGGGCTCCCTACACTGAACACCCTGCCCTCAGGGAGGGGCTCCCTACACTGTACACTGACCACACCCTGCCCCCAGGGAGGGGCTCCCTACACTGTACACTGACCACAACCTGCCCCCAGGAGGGGCTCCCTACACTGCACACTGACCACACCCTGCCCCCAGGAGGGGCTCCCTACACTGCACACTGACCACACCCTGCCCCCAGGAGGGGCTCCCTACACTGCACACCGACCACACCCTGCCCCCAGGAGTAGCTCCCTACACTGCACACCGACCACACCCTGCCCCCAGGGAGGGGCTCTCTACACTGCACACCGACCACACCCTGCCCCCAGGAGGGGCTCCCTACAATGCACACTGCCACACCCTGCCCCCAGGGAGGGGCTCCCTACACTGCACACCGACCACACCCTGCCCCCAGGAGGGGCTCCCTACAATGCACACTGCCACACCCTGCCCCCAGGGAGGGGCTCCCTACACTGTACACTGACCACACCCTGCCCCCGAGGAGGGGCTCCCTACACTGCACACTGACCACACCCTGCCCCCAGGAGGGGCTCCCTACACTGCACACTGACCACACCCTGCCCCCAGGAGGGGCTCCCTACACTGCACACCGACCACACCCTGCCCCCAGGGAGGGGCTCCCTACACTGCACACCGACCACACCCTGCCCCCAGGGAGGGGCTCTCTACACTGCACACCGACCACACCCTGCCCCCAGGAGGGGCTCCCTACAATGCACACTGCCACACCCTGCCCCCAGGGAGGGGCTCCCTACACTGTACACTGACCACACCCTGCCCCCGAGGAGGGGCTCCCTACACTGCACACTGACCACACCCTGCCCCCAGGAGGGGCTCCCTACACTGCACACTGACCACACCCTGCCCCCAGGAGGGGCTCCCTACACTGCATGCACACCGACCACACCCTGCCCCCAGGAGGGGCTCCCTACACTGCACACTGACCACACCCTGCCCCCAGGGAGGGGCTCCCTACACTGCACACCGACCACACCCTGCCCCCAGGGAGGGGCTCCCTACACTGCACACCGACCACACCCTGCCCCCAGGGAGGGGCTCTCTACACTGCACACGGCCCCCTCTGTCCTCCCTACACTGCACACTGGCCCCCTCTGTCCTCCCTACACTGCACACGGCCCCCTCTGTCCTCCCTACACTGCACACTGGCCCCCTCTGTCCTATCCCTACACGGCACACGGCCCCCTCTGTCCTCCCTACACTGCACACGGCCCCCTCTGTCCTCCCTACACTGCACACTGGCCCCCTCTGTCCTCCCTACACTGCACACGGCCCCCTCTGTCCTCCCTACACTGCACACGGCCCCCTCTGTCCTCCCTAAACTGCACACTGGCCCCCTCTGTCCTCCCTACACTGCACACGGCCCCCTCTGTCCTCCCTACACTGCACACTGACCCCTCTGTCCTATCCCTACACTGCACACGGCACCCTATGTCCTATCCCTACACTGCACACTGGCCCCCTCTGTCCTCCCTACACTGCACACGGCCCCCTCTGTCCTCCCTACACTGCACACGGCCCCCTCTGTCCTCCCTACACTGCACACGGCCCCCTCTGTCCTCCCTACACTGCACACGGCCCCCTCTGTCCTCCCTACACTGCACACGGCCCCCTCTGTCCTCCCTAAACTGCACACCCCCCCCCTGTCCTTCTCCCTACACTGCACACGGCCCCCTCTGTCCTTCTCCCTACACTGCACACGGCCCCCTCTGTCCTCCCTACACTGCACACGGCCCCCTCTGTCCTCCCTACACTGCACACGGCCCCCTTTGTCCTCCCTACACTGCACACCCCCCCTCTGTCCTCCCTAAACTGCACACCCCCCCCTCTGTCCTCCCTACACTGCACACGGCCCCCTCTGTCCTATCCCTACACTGCACACTGGCCCCCTCTGTCCTATCCCTACACTGCACACTGGCCCCCTCTGTCCTCCCTACACTGCACACGGCCCCCTCTGTCCTCCCTACACTGCACACGGCACCCTCTGTCCTCCCTACACTGCACACGGCACCCTCTGTCCTCCCTACACTGCACACTGGCCCCCTCTTTCCTCCATACACTGCACACTGACCCCTCTGTCCTATCCCTACACTGCACACGGCACCCTATGTCCTATCCCTACACTGCACATGGCCCCCTCTGTCCTCCCTACACTGCACACTGACCCCTCTGTCCTCCCTACACTGCACACGGCCCCCTCTGTCCTCCCTACACTGCACACGGCCCCCTCTGTCCTCCCTACACTGCACACGGCCCCCTCTGTCCTCCCTACACTGCACACTGGCCCCCTCTGTCCTCCCTACACTGCACACTGGCCCCCTCTGTCCTCCCTACACTGCACACGGCCCCCTCTGCCCTCCCTACACTGCACACTGGCCCCCTCTGTCCTCCCTACACTGCACACGGCCCCCTCTGTCCTCCCTACACTGCACACTGGCCCCCTCTGTCCTCCCTACACTGCACACGGCCCCCTCTGTCCTCCCTACACTGCACACTGACCCCTCTGTCCTATCCCTACACTGCACACGGCCCCCTCTGTCCTATCTTTACATGCACACGGCCCCCTCTGTCCTATCCCTACACTGCACACGGCCCCCTCTGTCCTCCCTACACTGCACACAGCCCCCTCTGTCCTCCCTACACTGCACACTGGCCCCCTCTGTGCTCCCTACACTGCACATGGCCCCCTCTGTCCTCCCTACACTGCACACGGCTCCCTCTGTCCTATCCCTACATGCACACGGCCCCCTCTGTCCTATCCCTACACTGCACACGGCCCTCTCTGTCCTCCCTACACTGCACACAGCCCCCTCTGTCCTATCCCTACACTGCACACGGCCCCCTCTGTCCTCCCTACACTGCACACGGCCCCCTCTGTCCTATCCCTACACTGCACACGGCCCCCTCTGTCCTCCCTACACTGCACACGGCCCCCTCTGTCCTCCCTACACTGCACACGGCCCCCTCTGTCCTCCCTACACTGCACACTGTCCCCCTCTGTCCTCCCTACACTGCACACGGCCCCCTCTGTCCTCCCTACACTGCACACTGACCCCTCTGTCCTCCCTACACTGCACACTGGCCCCCTCTGTCCTCCCTACACTGCACACGGCACCCTCTGTCCTCCCTACACTGCACACGGCACCCTCTGTCCTCTCTACACTGCACACTGCCCCCCCCCCCACAGTGGAACAGAGCAATGCACCCACAGGTGTCAGCTCACAGGTGCAGCTCTACAGTGCAACCCAGAGGCTACTTGGAGACGCTGGCCCCTTTTTCTCTTTTCTTTATGTATTTGAAAGACAAAGTGACAGAGACAGGGACATGGATACACACACGCACGCACACACACATCCATCTACGGTTCACTCCCCAAATGGCTGCAATAGCCAGAGCTGGGCCAGGCTGAAGCCAGGAGCCAGGAGCTCCATCCTGGTCTCCCACCTGGGTGGCACTTACCCCTGCTACCTCGTCAGGTGCATGAGCTGGGAGCAGGGTTGGAGGCAGAGCAGTCTGGACTTACACCAGTGCTCTGACTGGGATGCCAGCAGAGCCAGTGGCAGCCTAACCCGCTGCACCCGACACGGCCCTGCTGCCTCCTTCTGATGGACTTAGAGCTGAAGAGGCTTCGTGGGGAGGGAAAAGACAAAGGTGACACAAGGGATGTGCCAGGCTCTCAGCCAGTCCCGCCTTCCTGCAGTCAAGTAGACAGCCGACCAGAGCCCAGTGTGCCGAGCCCAGACCAGCGCAACAGCTACTGTGCCTTGCTTGCCTCACTGTGCTCCCAACGCCCACCCTGAACACAGGGGCCCATGCTGGCCAATGCACCGACCAATGCACCGACCCCCCCGGCCCCCACACACAAGCAATCTCATCTTCACACAGCGCCAACACTCCGCTGACGGGGAGAGCAGCAGCGCCCACACGGCCAAGACAACACCACAAACACCTACGCCGTGATGCCGCTGGCTTTCTCCAGCCTCCACGTGCTCGCTGGGGAGCGCTCCCTGCGTGTCGGGCACGGCACAGGCGGACTCACAAGGGCCACCCTGCGCCTGGCCTCTTCTGGGACGGGGCGACACCGACACTCAGGAAGCTCAAGTTCCACTGGCTGCTGAAACCCACTCACATTTTAACATCCGGGCTCTTTCATCCGAAGTTACTTATTATTTTCTTGGTTTGTTTTTCAGGCACAAGGTTTGAACAGACTGTGCGGGGACTGGAAACCCTGGGCAGGGCTGACATTCTCCCGTCACCCGGGCCCTAGAAACTGGAGGACCACGAAGAGGGTCAACGGGGAGACGGGTTGCTGAATGCTCCTTCTGCCGGCGGTGCCGCCGCAACCCAGCAGCAGGGAGCAGACTCTGCCAGTCAGTGGCCGCGGCATTCGCTGGCTGGGGACCTTACACGAAAGTGCACACACAACCCAGCAGACGGCTTCTTTCTCCCTTTCATGCCACACGCGCCTAAAAGCTACCAAGGGCGGGGCAGCGCGCCCTGTTGCAGCAGCACCGCTCCCACAGGGACGCAGGCCCCACGGGGCCCCCGACACTCAGCTGACCGCTGCCCTGGGGTTTTCTGCCCCTCAGCAGGAAATCAGGGTAAAGACAGCCCTTTGTCTCTTACCACCTGATGACCTCCTAAGAGGTACGGGAAGGCAGAAGTGCACAGTTTTAAAAATTGAAAAGAAAATTCTTTATTACAATTATTTAATTTTTAAGCATTTTAAGATAAATGCTCAAACTACTGAAAAATAGTATTTCCCGCAGGGTGCCAACTGGGGAATTCTGCTGCTTGCTGACTGTGCGCCGAAGTTCAGGTTCAACGACATGGGGGTCAGCACGGCAGCCACGGGGCTGACGGGGGCTTCCAGGCTTGGGGGGACAACTGGATCCCTCAAGTGGCAGGGCTGGCAGCTCACAACCACGGGCTGCCACCTGGCACGGAACCAACCGGGACAGGCGTGTCACTTACGCCGCACGGGAACGCGGTCTAATAGAATGTGGGGGTGGAAATCCACACTCCTGTGCTGAGGCGCTAACGGCCAGCGCTCGCCTGAGTGTGGTCATGTGGGCAGTCATGCAATGAACTCAAAGAGCCCCTCTGCCAGGCACTTAGCTGGCTTAGGAGCACACTGTGGCTTTTCGTGGACACGCACTGTATTTTTTTCCCCCTCGTCTAATATTCTTTCGAGTACTGAGAATCTGTTCCAGGCTGGAGCCACGCTAGTCAGAGATGGTAACAGGACTTCACAGGCGAGTGGGGAAACGCACACAAGCAAGCAGGCCGGGCTCACATGGCAGGTGCGGTGCAGTGCCTGAACACAGAGAAGCCAGCCTGCTCTGCTGGGGGGGGGGGGGGGGCAGGAAGGCCGAGCCCCCAGGAGCCCCTCAATCACATGGCTGGGGAGCGACAGGTGGAACAGGCTGGCTGTACCGTGAGCAGGAGCGATGCTGAAACGGACACCAGAGAGCAGGGCTCGGCCCCGGGATGAGAAAGCCAGCAGCACCCAGGAAACAGCTGCACCAGGTGACCCCCGGGGGGGTGACCCCCAGCAGCAGGTGGTCACCGTCGACAGCCTTGTTAGAGATGCTGCCCGACACTGAGGAACATCCTCTCACACATGTGAACATTGCTGGTTACCATGCACTCCGTCACAGCTCCAGCCCCACGACCACTCACGGGGCACGAGCGGCCCCACGACCGCCCCTCACCTGTCCGAGGTGCTTCCCGACGAAGTGCAGGTGCTACAGGCCAGCTGCAAACTCCAACGTCTGCTTCCCAGTGCACCTGAAACATAGGAAAAGGCCATTTTGGTTGCCTTGAAGAAGCCAATTCTTTTAATGGTTTGTTTGAAAGGCACAGTGACAGAGAGCTCTTCCTCCACCGGGTCAAACCCAAATGCTTGCAGCAAGTCAGGCCGGGGCCGCGAAGAAGCTAGGAGTCCAGGACTCCAGCCAGGGCTCCCACGTGGGAGGCAGGGACTCCAGCACTCGCTGTCTCCCAGGGTGTGCGGTAGCAGCCAGCGCTGGACCCGGAGCTCTGATACGGGATACGGGTGTCCCGAGCGGCAGCTTCACCTGCTGCGCCACAACATAAGCCCGTCTTAGTGGGCCCAGAAGGGACCTGCACCCCACAGCCAGGGCTCCCGGGACTCCGAGCGTGTCACTCAGTGTCGCTCAGAGGGTTGGATCCCACAGACCCAGGTGAGATCCTGCTTGTGCAGCTCAGTGGCTGGGCCACTGCCAGACAGAACTGTACCTCCCTGTGCCCCGACGTCCCCCCCGGCAGTACGTGCCTGACAGAGGGACCATGAAAGCCCTCCGTAGCCTGCAGGTGCGAGAGTGAGCGTGGCACGGGAGTCCTGTCCTCAGGGAGCTACAGTGCATGGAGACACAGAAGCGGCCAGTTCAGATTCACGACCTAAACCTGACAGCCTACGGGGCCAAGGGGACACGGAGTCCCTGCAGAGGCACCAGCGGATCCCACAAGGGCCAGGGGAAGCCCTGGAACAAGTGAGGGCCAGGCGGAGGGGCAGCAGCTGGCCAGGCCTGAGGCGGACAAAGAGCCTGCCTGGCTGACCAAGCCACAGACGGGACACCGGATGCAGGGGCAGTGCAGGGAGGCAGCAGCTGGCGACCAATGGCCATTTCAGGTCACAGCAGGCCGACTTTAGGGCAGCCAAGACTTCCGTCTCTGGGCCGATGGCAGCAATGGCGGAGCTCGGGGGGCAGAAGGAGGCACGGCTCACAGCAGGCGCCCTGTGGCCCCAGAGGGAGGAGCAGGCAGCAGGGGGCGAGACAGCCCCTCGGAGCACCCCACAGCGCCTTGTCTCTGTGGCCAAGGGCCACCCCTGAGCAGCGTACTGCCCGGCTGAACACATCCTAGGGGTGTCACTGCGTCTCTCAGGGCGCGAGCCCCAGGCTGGCAGCTTCCTATCACCTGCGAATGAGCCAGAAATGCACACCCCAGACCTGGAGACGCAGGGTCCCTGGGGTGCCTGACCACTGGGTCCAACAGGTCTCCCAGCTGATGCTGACCCTCACAAAAGGCAGCAGGCACTGCCTCGCTCGTATGGAGAGGGACCGAGCCCAGAACCAGTCACATGTTGAACTCACAGCCACTGGTGCTACAGCGCCCTGGAGTGCACAGAGAACACACACAGCTGGCCTGGCTGAGGCTTGGAAACCTCGCAGGCTCGGCAGACCACTGGGCTAGGGCCCCCCCCGCCCCCCGCCAGGGCGGGGAACAGGTGCCAGGTCCTCCCCTGGGCGACGCCCCTGACACCCTGTACCCCCGCCCCCCTCGTTGCTTCACAGAAGGCAAAGGGGACGCGGTGGGCACAGACCTCCTTCTCTGTCCCCAGACACAGGACGTGGCCACCCCAGAAAGGAGCAGCGGGCCATCCTGAACGGTGGCTTCCCCCGCGATGGGGACAGACTGGGGTACGAAGGCACCGTGGCCCCGGAGCCACAAGAGCCCGGCTTAGCTGCCGCCCTCCCCACTGTCCGCTCCCCCTGAAAAGGTCACTTCTGTAGAAGCAGGCGAATTCTCACGTTCTTGTTTACATTTCTGGAGCTCCTGCTTCTCTTCACAGAAGGGAAAACAGGCTCCAAAGCCTAAAAACCACATCCACATCAACACAGGCTCAGCCTCGGGCTCTGCACTCACACCGGTGCCACGCGGGACGTGGCTGAGCCACAGGCCACGGAACCACGGGAGCACTCACAGCACGCTGTCTCCCTGTGATGACACTCTTTTAATTTTTTTTTTTTTTTTTTTTTTTGGACAGGTAGAGTTATAGACAGCGAGAGAGAGAGACAGAGAGAAAGGTCTTCCTTCCGTTGCTTTACCCCCCAAATGGCTGCTACGGCCAGCGCGCTGCGCCGATCTGAAGCCAGGAGCCAGGTGCTTCCTCCTGGTCTCCCATGCCGGTGCAGGACCCAAGCACTTGGGCCATCCTCCACTGCCATCCCACGCCACAGCAGAGAGCTGGACTAGAAGAGGAGCAACCGGGACTAGAACCCGGGATGCCGGTGCTGCAGGCAGAGAATTAGCCAAGTGAGCCACGGCGCCAGCCATGATGATGCTCTTAAAAAAAAAAGTTCAGGGGCTGACACTGCAGCATAGTGGGTAAAGCCATCATGTGCGACACCAGCATCCCACACGGGTGCCAGACTGTGTGCTGGCTGCTCCGCTTCCAATCCAGCTCCCGGCCAATGGCTTGAGAAGTGTTTGGGCCCCTGCCACCAATGTGGGAGGCCAGGGTGAAGTCCTGGCCCAGCTCCAGCTGTTGCGGCCATCTGGGGACCGAACCAGCAGATGAAAGATCTCTCTCTGTCTCTCGCTCTAACTCTGCCTTTCAAAATAAATCTTTAAAAACAAAAAATGTTCAGTTCCTTTTGCCAGCCACAGCCTGAGAACTCTGGGAAAATGCAAGTACTCTTGTCAGACAGGAGCGAGAAATCCCACCACAGGATGCGGCCCAGGTGGGGCAGGCGCTGGGCCCAGCAGCTGGGCCGCTGGCTGAGACGCCGCCCCCACGGGGAGTGCTGGCTCTGCTCCTGGCTGCAGCCTCCTGCTAACGTAGACCCTGTGAGACAGAGCTGAGGGCCCAAGCAGCCGGTGTCGATTCCAAACTCTGGCTTCGGCCCTGGGCCCTGGGCTGGCCTCAACTGGGGCCACTGTGGGCATCTGGGGAGTGAATCAGGGGACGGGCCCCACCCCCTCTGCCTCTCCAATTAAAAAACAAGTTTTTCCATCAGGAATACTATCTGGGCCGCAGGGGTCCCAGGAGAGCCCCGCCCTCCTCCTCGGGCCACAGGGCCCTGCTGAGCCGGGACAGACACGATCTCTTCTGAGTTTAGGATTCAGCTCCGCTCTCAACACCAACCAACTGCAGAGAAAGAGCTAAACAATCCCTGATACAGTCACGGGGCTTAACCTCCAGCTTTTCACAACAGCTGGCCAAGGGCAGCCGACAGCCACGTCGGGAGCAGACCGAGGGCCTCACCAATGGCACTGATGTCCTTGTCACACTCACACTCACACATACACACCACACCCACACACATATACACACTCACACACACACTCACATATACACATACACACACACCATATACACCATCCACACCACACACACACGTGAACCATCCACACACACTATACATACACATACCACACCCACCTCACAAAATACACATAAAACACACACCACACACACATGCAAATACCACACATGCACATGTATACCATATGCGCCACACGCACACACATACCACACACACAGCACTCACACACATACACATATACACCACACACAATATACACACACCACATACATGCACATACTACACACACCCCAATACATACACCATACACACACATCAATGTACATACCATACACACAACACATATGTGCACACCACACACACTATACACACTTCACACACCTCACTCACACATATGTACATATATACCACACACCATACACACGCCAACACACACCAGACACCACACATATGCAACACACATCACACACACATGCGTGCACACACTTGCCACACAGAATCAGCTAAGCAGCTGGCATAGAAAGGCACAGAGCCCCCAGGTACCTGGGCTCCTCCTGAGCTGTCTGGATACCTGCTGGCCTCTGGTTCCCGCCCCATCAGAACACTCTCTCTTCAGATGATCCTGAGATGTGCCGTATGAATTCATGCCTGCTGGGGCGGCTGGGGCGGCTGGGGCAGTGAGGGTGCCCCCAGTGCAGCTGCGTCCATGTTTGCTCAGAGGCTTCATGGAGAGCAATTCACCCAAATTCCTCTAAGAGTAAAATTTCAGCCACAACAGTAGATTCCACTTTGTGGGTTCAGAGCCCTTCCCACGCCCCTCCAACGCCAATGCACTGGCCGTGTCCCACTGCACCTGCTCCCTAAGCAGCCTCTGCGTGGGCGAGGGGCTCAGATGGACCCTGCGTCTGCAGAAGCCCAGGTCAGGAGCCGGAGCTGCGGCACAGCGGCCTGTGATGCCGGCACCTCACAGCACAGCGCCGTTCAAGTTCCGGCTGCTGCTCTGCTTCTGATCCCGCTCCGTGCTCGTGCCCCTGGGGAGGCAGCAGAGGATGGCCTCAGTGCTTGGGGCCCTGCCAGCCCAGGGAGACCTGAATGGAGTTCCGGCTTCAGCCTGGCACAGCCTGGCGCTCATTTGGGGAGAGAACCAGTGGATGGAAGCGCATTCACTCTCTGTCTTTCAAAGAATATTAAATCAATATTTTTTAAAAAGTTAAAGACCTGAGTGTAAGTGCACAATACAACACATTCGAAAGCGTCCAGCAATCTAGCACATAACAGGAAGACACGAGGTCAGCGCTGACATGGTGACTTGAAGCCCGACTCCCTACTCTTCCAGCTCCCGGGGATCAGAACCATGCTGGCCAAGGAGGGGCCGGCCGAGTGCGGAGGGCGTGGGAAGCGGTGGCGCCGGGCAGCCTGAGGCCATCTCTGCAGGGGCTGGGATCCTGCAGCCCACACCTCCAGGAAGGCCCCAAAGCACCCGATAACCAGAGCCCGTCACTCCTTCCTAAGCACAGGCCGCTCAGCCCGCTGACGGGGCACCCTCGGTTTGCTCCCTCCAAGATAAGAGGCCGAAGCACAGGTCAGCTAAAAACGGAAGTGGCTGCTCCGTGAGCCCCTCACCACCTGGAGGGAGGGGGGACACGAGGCCAGGGAGGTGGACAGGGCAGTGTCTCAGCCCTGGCCACTGCCCCAGGCACCCAGGGACGGGTTTCCAGCCGACTGTTTCTCTCAGATGATTTTCTAAAACTGCCCTGATCATCACGAGCAAAGTCCGGACCCCAGGGCCAGGCCGGCGTGGTGCAGACGCCGGCGAGGGGCAGAGCGGCAGGCCAGCGAAACACACCCCAGAGGAAACAATGGGCAGCCTTTCAAACTCTAATCACGTAACCTCAAAGTGAGGGTGCGTGGGAAGACGCAGGCTTAACTGAAGGAAGTGAGAGCCTTCTCTATCTAACCAGCGAGGAAACAGACTCAACTAAACTTAGCAAAAAGAAAAAAAAAAAACCACAAACACCTTCCCACCGCAGCTGGAGGACGCCCTCAGCAGAATTCCAGGGACCCTCCACCCCGCCCACCCTGCAACAGCTCAGATGTGACGCCTCCGGCACCCCAGCCGGACTCTAGCTTCTCACTCCTGCCCGGTGCCCACAGCACGAACCACGGCCACATCATGGGCCTTTCTCTGAGAGACGCAGACCCCAGGCCGGGCTGGACCAGGGGCTGTGCCGGAGCAGCTCTGAGAAGCTGGTGTGACTAGGGCCCCACCTGTCACCTGTCCCCTCATGCTCCACACCACAGCCCTCTGGGGCCAGATCCTGGCTGTCGATAGGCAGGCAGGCAGAGCGGGGCAGGAAGCACCAGTGGCCGCTGGCGCAGTCCTCCGGCTCCGGCCTCCCCGGGAAGGCAGCAGCGAGGACCCCGTGACCGTCAATCAGTAGGGACAATCAAGAGTCAAACAATGCCAGGGAACGCGGCTCTCGGCTCCAGCACAATGTTAATGAGGTCGAGGTCACGGGTATGATTAGCTTCCTCTGTATCCTGGCCCGAACCCAGCCTCTGTCCCCAGCCGCCTGCAGGGTTACCGAGCAGCGCTGCGGACAGCGCCAGGGCCCTGCAGGGCCACCGAGCCGAGCACAGCCACGAGGGTGACCGGAGCAGGACCCCGCAGGCATCACAGGCACACACTGGGAAGTCCCTAGGCTGAGACTTCCGACATCAAACACACATCCTCTAAGCCAGAGGCAATCTAGCTTGATGGCAGGTCCTTCTCAAGTGTATGTTCGGATTTTAAAACACGCACACAGTGCTGACCCGTGTGCTGCTGTGGAAGCCGGCGGGAGTCCGGCTGGGGATCACGAGGGGCGGAGGTCCCCCCGGAGCAGGGCTGACCGGCTGTCCGCCCACATGACGCCCAGGGCCTGCCACACCCTCCAGGCTCTGCCCTCGCCCGGTCCCTGCCACGGCTCCTCCCTGGCGCCAGGCAGCAGCTTTTGCTGCCCTGCTCAGTAGCTGGCTCCTGCCTCCATGCTGCCTCGTCGTCGTCCACAGAGCCACGAACACGGACCTGTGCACGAGCCGCACAACTCTGGAGCAGATGAGACCACCGAAGCACACCCGCTAACCCCCGGGGCTCAGGAGCGAGCTGCTGAGGCCAGCACACTGCACACGTGACACGTGGCCTGAGGCAACTCCAGGGAGGCCAGGGAGCTGCAGCTCCCTCAGAAGAAGCCCCCTGAGGGGCGCCGCAGGGGCCGGCCCTGGAAGGGCAGGGTGTGTTGGGACAGCCCCTCCTCGAGACTCATCTCCCAGGAACGGACGGTCGGCCTGTTACAAGAAAGGATTGAATCCAGACCTCGGCTCGAGGCGGGAGCCGTGTTTTCCTTCGGCGTGTACTCGACACACAGGGGCACCAGGAAGAGCGAGTGGACGTGGGGATGGGGGTGGAGGGAGACATCTATTCCAGTGCGAACTGTGAAGTCCGTGTAGACTTCTTCCGCCATAAGCGTCTTCCACGGACCCTGCGACGACCCCTCACACACCCACCCGTCGCCCCTGCTTCCTGGACGCCCGCGGCTCCCACTGTGCTGCGCTCTTCTCAGAAGGGGACCTCTAGGGCAGGAGGGAAGAGCGGAGGGAGCGCTCTGTCTCCAGGGTGTGGGTGTGTGCGGGTACCCTGCCTGCACAGGGCACGGAGCGCCTTCCTGCAACAACCGGCCAGCCGCCCCCAACCGGGAAAACAACACGGAGCGCAGCCGAGCACAGCTCGCCTTGGAGAAAGGAAGCTTGGACTCCAGGTGCCCTGACAACGGGGCTCAGCGCAGGCAAAGAACAGGCCCAGCAGAACGAGCCAGGCCCCTCTCCCTCTCCCAGGCCCGGGGGCGGTCTCCTCCTAAACACCAGGAGAGCCTGCATGTCAGTGGACCAAGGATGCTTCCGGAAGTCTCCGGAAACTTGGCACTCAAAGGACGAGGTGCCTGGGACACAAAACCTTCTGAAAGCCACGCGCCATCCCCTAACACACTTTCCCCACGGACTTCTCGAGGACTCACTACAGTTCTCCCCGTGGCACAGAAAACCACGCTGGGGATGCTAAGGAGAACAGCAGCACCCCCACCGCCGAGCACCGGGGCGGGGGTCTCCCTGCGCTGCTCCGGCTTTGGGTCCGAGCTGCAGTCCATCCGGTACCTTGCAGGGTCCTCCACGGTATTTACAGGTACAGGACTGTCCACCCGGTTAAAGAACTGCCCCAGGACGGGTGATCACAGGCAAGCAGAGGTGCCGGGGACCAAGCCCAAGGACAGCATCCCACACGGACCCTCTGGTTCTGATCTTAACAGTCACTTGCTACTCACAGGAAATCCAAGGAACTGACCCACCACAGCCCCACTAGCGCGAGATAACATGTGGAACTCGGAATCTGGGTCCTTGTAAGGCAGGAAAGTTGGGGGGGGGGTAGGGCGTCACTGCCAGCCCTCCCCACTGGGCCTGCAGGGGTCCTGCAGCTCCCCAGGGACCGCAGTCCCCACTTTCAAGGAGTGTTTCATGAATGAAACGCAGATGAACAGCAATAGCACCTGGGAGCCTCTGGGTAGACTCGAAGCAGATGAGCCTCGTGCCCCCGGACGGGAAAGCACAAGCTACTGTAGCCGGCAGAGAGCAGCGGACAGGCGACGCCGAGCCAGAACTTCAGCCCAGCAACAGGGCGCGTTAGTGCCGTCCCGGGCAGCCCACGCCCTGAGCACAAGCCACACAGCTGGCTCACACCCAGCCGAGAACCCCCCAACCTGGGGAGAGCGACACGCTGGGGGCTGGCGAGGACTAATGCATGCCTTGGGAGGCAGCGGCAATAGCTCCGCCTCCCGTGCCAGAGACCTGGGATGGGCTCCTGGCTCCAGCCTCTGTGCTGTCGGCACGTGGGGAGTGAGACACCAAAGGGATGCCAGCCCTCCCTTCTCTGCCTCAACAATCGACAAGATAAACAGGCAGGATTAGGTGGTGCCCATCACGAACCGAACACTAGCATTCCTCACTCTAACTCTGCAGCCAGGTGCCGGGCTGCTACCCGTCACTTCAAAACTGTGAAGTAAGTTTGAATCTCACCAGTGTTCAGGTTGATGGCAGGATTTTTTTAACACAGCATTCCTGAGACCATGCGGTTTGGTCTGGCGCTGTGGCAAAGAACGGTTACACCATTTGTGACACCAGCATCCAATACTGGAGCGCTGGCTCGAGTCCCGGCTGCTCCACGGATGCACCTGGGAAAGCAGCAGAACACTGTCCAAGCACCTGGGCCCCAGCCACCCACATGGGAGACCTGGATGGAGTTCCTGGATCCTGGCTTCGGCCTGGCCCAGCCCCAACCATTGAGGCCATTTGGGAGTGAACCAGCAAACAGAAGTTGTCTCTCTCTCTCTGACTCTCTCTAGCTCTAACTTTCAAATAAATGAATAAAACTTAAAAAGAAAACATGTAGCCAATAAAATGTGGTATTAAATAAAAATCGCAACAAAACTACAGTAGGCAAAGTCAAAAACCCTGAGCCTGAGTGTCCGCTGAGCTGACCGGGGGCTGGCAGATTCCTTAGAGAACACGCAGACGGCACACCCGTCTGTGTCCGACGGTCGCCGACACACAGGAGGAACCTTCAACAAGTCTGTGGGAACTGCATGTGGCGAAGAAGCCATGGATGAATTTCAGAAAGTTCCGCACCCACACAAACTTGTCTTTTACTCCACCTGCACCACAGTCGGGCGTAAGTCCGCACGGTGCCCTGCCTCGCCTGTGATAACCAAACACTGCAGGCCACTCCCAGAGTCCTGGGCAGGAGCCCACTGCAGGTTCCTGGTGAGGGCCCGTCCCCCAACCACAGACCAGGCCTTCTCGCCGGGCCTCGCACAGTGGGGAGAGGGTGCTCGGGGCTCCCTTCCTTCTCCCATAAGGACATGAATCCCATGATGGGCCCCACCCTCTGTACCTTATCTAAACCTAATTTCCTCCTGCAGTCTACCCCAAATGCCCTTCCCCTGGGCCTAGGCCTTCAGCCTCTGGTGCTGGGAGAACACGTGTGCGTGGGCGGAACCAACGCCATCAGGTCAGTCCACGTGTGTGCGTGCCTATGGACACCCGCTTGGCCAGGTCCGATCCTGGCTATCAGACATCCACAGGACCACTCTGTGCGTCTCCATTCACAGTGCCCCTGGCGGATCTCACCGAGGCCGCAGCATCCCATCGGCACGAGCCTGGCGGTCTCGAGCCACAGCCAGGGCCGATCGCCCTGAGCTAGGCCTGTGGAGAGGCTGAGGAGGAACTCTGCACTGTGAGGACACACTTACCCAAGCGCAGCACTGCGGAGTGAACCTCAACAGCCGGGGCGGGAGAGGGAGGCCTCCCTGCAGCCACTGTCGCCCCCTCCCACCCACCACAAGCTCCAGCCGCTCTCCCCGCCTTGGGGGCCAAGTCAGTGGGGGCAGCTCTCCTGGAAGGTTCTCAGTGTGGTGTTGGGGCCAAATGAACATTCCTCGCCCACTTGCTCGCCATAGCGGGGCCCCCGGCAATAGGTGGCACGGCCACAGCAGTCACTCAGTGCTGGGGAAGTGGGCTCTGCCTCTCTCGGCCCCACCTGCACCTGGTCCCCAGCCTCCTGTCATCTGGCCTGCTTTTCCACGCACACAGTAAGATCACAGCTCTCACCTGCTAAGATCACCTCATCCTCCACACACCTCTGAGAATGAGATCAGGTGGCTCAGCTCAGCACCCGAGACCCCACAGCCCAGACTCCTGCAGGACCCTGACCTGCACACACCTGCGCAAGCCCCGCCCCCCAGGCACCTGCATTACTACTGCAGCATGCTGCAAATGAAGGGAAGAGAAACTCTCAAAGGTTTGCAAAGAACCAAGTACCCCACCCTCTCCATCCCTCCTCCACTCACAGCTTCTGCTCCAGCAAACGAGAGCCATGGTGGCCAGTGCCCGAGGACACCGCCCTGGACACCAGCTAGGTCTTACAAGCTGGTGCCCAGACCCCACCTCTGACTCCCTCTGTGCCTCTGTGAAGCGGACCAGTCCCCCTTTCAGAAAACCGCTGCTTTCTCTGCCTGTGAGGCAACCTCGTAGCCGGCTGCCGTGGAAGGTGGCTCTAAGCCCCTCCAGGAACCACACGCACAGCTGTGTGAGGTCCAGAACGGAGCGGGCCTCCCGACCACGACCACACACACCTGGCCTGCTCTCGGTGTCTCCCCTGGAATGCGCACACGGCATCCGCTGCATGAGCAGCTCAACAAATGCACAGGCATCAGCCGGGACCACGGCTGCACCGCAGAGGCCCTGCCCCAGAGCCGCTGTCCTGCTGCGAAGAGTTTTGTCCACCTCGCTCTCAGGCACGGCCTTACCAGCAACTGGGCAGCGCACTCCTGACCCCACAGTATTTGAAAGCTGCCTTCCGCGGTAAATGCCCTTTGCAGAAAAAACACAATTACTTATTGTTTGTATCTTTCCAAGAGCACTAAGCATTGAGTAAAATGTTGCTTTGAGCATTCCCAAGAGAGGCAGCTTCCACCACTAGGATTTCCTACCCCTACCCCCAAATAAAATGTAGGTATTTCCTTGGGTGGGGCCTAGGGCCTGAGAACCTGCCTTGGGCCAGGGGAGCCAGTGGAGAGCGGGCCTGGAGCTGCAAACCTCAGCGGTGCTCTCGCTCTCAGGGCCCGCGCTGCACACCCTGCAGGTGGAGGCCCTGGAGTGGACGACCAGACGGATTCAAAAGGACACAGCTCCAATGTCTAGAAAGATGGAGTGTTTCTGAGTGCTGGCAGCGGACACGTATCGGCCTCAGCCAACGGTCGTCCACTCTGAAATCCGCCGTCCTGGGCACCCCAGCCCTGTGAACAAACGGCACTGGGCGTCTGCCGAACTCAGGGTCATCGCTACAGCTCCTCCGTCCACTCAGTCCCACACGGCAGCAGGCAGGTGGTCTGCGAAGTGTCGCTGACTTCAACTCTTGTCTTGCCCTAATGGTTTTATTTTCACTAATCTGCAAGGCAGAATGACCCAGAGAGGGAGGGGCAGATCTTCCACCCGCTGGTTTGCTCCCCACATGGCTGCAGCCACCAGGCTGAAGACAGGAGCCAGGCGCTCCATCTGGGTCTCCCTCCCTCAGCCCGCGTGGATGGCAGGAGCCCAAGCAGGGGTCCCTCAGCTCCTGCGCTCTCAGCCACGTTAGCAGAGCGCTGGACGGGGGGCAGAGCAGCTGAGCCTCGCACCCAGCTGCAGCTGCTCCGGCACCGGAGGCCCACGTGGCCACAATGACTTCACTGTGATCCCCACCATCTGACAGACACGGAAAGTGAAGCTCAAAGACATCGACTCGCCCACAGTTCAGGCAGCGAGCAGCCCACTGGACTGAACAGCCCGAACTGAGCGGCTGTTTCGGCCTCTGTTGCGCTTGTGAGAAGCTGTACGTGGGGCCGGCCCTGCAGTTCTCTGTCACTTCCTACCGGGGACCTCTGCTAGCCCGAGCAGCCCCACTGTCTGCCTCCCCAGGTGCAGGGCGGGAGGCAGCTCGCCCCTCCCGCACTCTCCGGCTGGGTCACTGGACTCCAACTGCACTGGAGAGCGTCCATTCACAGCTTAAGGCTTCTTCCGCAGGGGCCAGCTCTAGGGACCACGGACTCCCCACCCCGAAGCGCCCACCGCGCCCTCCCTGCGCAAACCCCGGCGGCGACCCTCGGGAAACGCCGCTGCCCCGCGCCGGCGTGGCCCGGGACCTGCACCCACGGCTTCCCCAGGGCCGGCCGCTGGCGCGGGTGTCGGATTCCACTCCTCTTCCTTACTGCGAGAGCCCTCCGTGTGTTCTCGCCCTTACAAGTAAAACGAGGGCCAGTAGCAGAGGAGCCGGAACACCAGGGCGCGGAAGGCACCGGCAGCCGCCCGGCCACTGCACGCCGAGCCCCGTAGCCCCGTAGCCCCGTCCCCGCCGGCCGCCCGGCGGTGCCGAGCCCCGGTCAGCCGCGCCCGCGGGGCGCCGGGACCGGGTCTTCCGCCCGCGAATGGGACGGAACTCGCAACCCCGCCGCAGCAGCGGGAGAGCCGCACGGCGCGGGACAAAACCCGGTGCCCGCCCGAGTCTCGAGGACGCGGACCGCGCGTGGAGGCACAGAGTCCAAGCCCCGCGCCCAGCCCGGCCCGGCCCCGAGCAGTGGCGGGCGGCGGGGGCACCCGCGGGGCGACCCTCGGGCCCGGGCGCGCGGCCAGCGGCGGCGGAGGCGCCGTGCCAGGCTCCGTTCTTTCCGCCTCCGCGGCCCCAGGACCGACCCGTCCCCGCCCGCGGGCGTCCAGCGAAGTTCCCGGCCGGGCCCCGCTCCCGGCTCCCCCGGCCGGGGACCCCCCACTCACCGCCCGGCCCGTGTCGCCGGCTCCCAGCCCGCGCGCGCCCTGGCCGGGGCTTTCCGCTACGCCTCGGCGCGGCCACCGCCGTCCTGCGCGCCGGCCGCTCGGGCAGGACGGAGGCGGAGGGGGAGGAGGAAGAGGCGGCGGCGAGGGGAGGGGGCTCCGGGGTGGGCGGCGCGGGGAGAGCACGCGGGGCGCGGGGGCGGGGCGGCCAGGGCCGCGGCCGCCGCTCCCAGCCCGGCCCCCCGCGCGGCTGCCCAGTCACCGCCGCCGCCTGCGTCCCGCCCGCCGCGGCGTCGCGGAGGGGTCGGCTGGGCTCCGGGCGGGTGGAGCGGCGGCCGCCGGGCCAGCAGCGGGGGTCCCCGGAGGAGGCCGGGCTTGGGCGGCGGCGCCTGCTGGGCTCCGGCCGGGTTCCCGGAGCCCGTGTCCGGGCGCCCGAGAGGGAGGCGCAGGACTCCCCAGCCTCGCCCCCTCCGGGGAGGCCCTTGATGAGGTTCTACCGGGGTCACCAGCCTTGTCCCCCGCCAGAGGCTGGGACTCCGCCAGGCAACTGTGAGAAAGCGTCCCGGTCCCCAGCGGCCCCCGGCGCGGGAGGAACAGCCGGTGACGTGGCGCTGGATTCCTCGTGGGTGCAAGGCGACAAACCCGCCCCTCCTCTGCCGGCCGGGCCCCTCGCTGGGCAGCAGGAGCTCCCCTGAGTCCGCGGTCACCTGCGGGCCTCTCCGGTGGGACCTGCTCACCATGTCTTGGCAGTCCCCATGGCACCTGCGGCCGGTCCCTGGCCTGGGGTCTGGACCCCGGGACTCCCTCCCTGCCCGGCGGCCGGCTCCGTGGCTTCAGTGGCCTCCCACCCTGCTCTGCCCTCGGGCTCCAGTCCAGCTGAGCGGGCGCCGGAGCGCTCAGCCAGGCCGCTCCCTGCTCTCAGCTCTGGAGGCCCTTTGCCAGAGAAAATCCTGAATTCCCCGGAGGCTGTTTCATTCACAAGCATCCAGGGACGGCTCCACCGCACCTGACCTCACCAGGCCTGCTCTCCTTGGCCAGGCCGGGCCGGGGCGCTGCCCTCACCTCCCTGGGTGGGAAAGGCAGGCATCCGTGGCTCATGGAAACGGGAGGTGTGGGTTTCCACGCTGGGATGGACTGGGCTGAGGCTGACTGCACAGTCTGTGGAGACCCTGCAGTGGGCGCAGGGTGGGCAACAGCGGGCATGCCACACACGGAGAGCAGGGGTTGGGGGCCAGTCACCATCTTCCTGATGAGCACTGCAGTCAGTTTCAAGGCCGAACTTGACCTCTGGTGGCTACTCTGGAGTAAGCAGGGCAGTTTGAGGCTGCTGGGTGAAGACAGGCATAGAATGTCCAACAGGGAGGGGAGCCCTCTGCCCACCCGTGCCCCCAGGCTAGAGCTTATGCCCAAACCAAGGAGCAAGAACCTGGATGGACAGACATCACACGGTCCCATAACCTGGGGCATTTGGCCACGACCGGCAGCTGCTGTGTCTGGGAGGTGCGGGGAGTGCTTGCTGGTGCGCCAGCCCAGCCCCCCCAACAGTGTCAGCCAGAGGGGAGGCCCCAGTCTGTGCAGCTCTGGCCACAAGAGCCCCCTGGAGCAGAGGTCCCTCCCTGCACGGAGATGCCTGCACCCTGCACCCCGTGCCGGGCGGCTCCGGCTCCCAGGATCTCTGCCCTCAGGCGCTGTGAGTGCCCGACCCTGGTGTCCCTGTCAATCAGGGCGTGGTCACCCTGTCCCAGTCTGGGTTACTGACGTCACAGGAGAGCCACCCAGAAGGTGCAAAACGAACTTTGTCTCAGCAACAGGTTTGCAACTGCTACGGGTAAAATCCAAGCTTATATCGCAGACTGGACAGCTGGGCTGTGAAAGATGGTGAGCACCGAACAGGGAGCCACACAGCAGGAATGGCGAGGGGCGGAGGTGTGTGGGCAGCAGGGCCAGGCGGGGCGGGGCAGGACGCCGCTTCAGTCCTGAGCTTCAGAAGCAGTGCAAGGCTCGAGAGAGAGCAAATTAAAGGGTGTGCGCCCAGCTCGGCCAGATGACAGGAGGGACAGTGCCTGCACGCCGCCCAGGGAGGTCACAGGCTGGAATGACGGTGGAGACGGCACACAGGCACTCTGGGCCTGCCTGCCCGGGCACATCGCTCTGTGCTCCCCGTGTCCGGGCACAGCACCCCCACACAGCACGGCGGGTGGGGCGGCCCACCCCACCCCACGAACCGGGGCTTCCAGGGCTTCAGCTCTGAAGGAGAGATGCATTTCTCACAGGCGGAAGGCAGTTCCACCACTGTGCGTACTGAGTATCGATGAACTTGAAATGGGTCTGTTCATCAAGATCTACAACGTCCCAGGTCCACGCCTCCCACTCAGAGAGATCTGTGGGTGATCCCAGAATCCCAGTGCAGGGCGCAGACCAGCAAGTCGATGTCTCTCTGAAGATCACAGAAAGGACAACAAGCAGCTAGGGGCCGGCACGCGGCACGGCAGGTGGAGCCGTCGCCCGTGAGGCTGGCATCCCATGTGGGCGCTGCTTAGCCTGGGCTGCTCTGCTTCCAGCCCACGCCCTGCTGCTGCCCTGGAAAGCGGCAGGAGGTGGCCCAAGCTTTTAGGCCCCTGCACCCACGTGGGAGACCTGGACGGAGTCCCAGGTTTCTGGCTTCACCCCGGCCTAGCCTGTTGCAGACATTTGAGGAGCCGGTGGATGGAGGCATCCCCCCCGCCCCCACACACACACCCATAACGCTACCTTTCAAATAAATACATGAATCTTTTAAAAACAACCTAGATAATACGCTAAGAATAGCTTCCAGGAAACTCGTGAACTGCACTTCCCCCAGTGGCCTGTGAAAGCCGCTGACTTGCACGAGGGCCTTACGACGCCTCTGTACAGGGGCCAGCGGGAGTTCTGGGAAGCCATCGTCTGCCCGCGCAAGGAAGATTCAGAAAAGGGAACTTGGGGCACAGAATCTCGAAGGGTTCGACTGACCGAATCAGCACACAAAAGCCACCTTTTGGACCACGAAAATGACCTGGCCGAGGTCCTCAGTGGACTCAGAAATGTCGTGTCTGAATTTCTGCTTCCAGCTAGCAGTGTTTGAGTCGAAGACGATCAAACAGAGGAGTCTTGAAACAGAGGAGTCTCCCTACGTGTGCTGAAACAGTCACCACGCTGCCCGGCTGGCTGTGAGTGAGGATGGCAAAGACTGCAGGTGCCACAGTGCCGTGGGGGCCATGGCTCCAAGTGGGCGCCTCGGCAAGAACCTCTCAGTAATCCACAGGGAAGGCCCCGTCCTCCCTCACACACCGATAAAGACGCCGTGCACACACCAGCCCAGCCACCGAAAGACAAGAGCCTCCCCCTACTCACGGTGGCTAAGTCACAAAGGTAGGAGGCGTGCTGCAGGCTCTCTCGCTGTTCTCGCGAGGACGGGGGGCTGCTGGCCGTCTCGCCTTCGGCGGCGCTCTGCCCCTGGCCTTCCTCTCTGCTCTCCGGCCAGCAGTAACTGCAGGCGGCCCACCTGCAGTCCTGCCTCCTGTTCCCAAGCTGCACCCTGTGGACCCTGGCAACCCCCCGCCTACCAAGGTGCTCCGTCTCCACCCCTTGTGTCACCACCATAAACAGACCCATCTGCTCCAGCGGGGCCACCCTAAGAGGGAGGTGGAATTTCCACAGGGGAGGCTTTCTTTTTTTCCTGCAATGTGACTTTGTAAGTTGCAATGTTGCTTTGTATGTTGCATGCACATTCTGCAACATTCTTACCCATGCGGTACCCGGAGACCCTAACTCCCATGCGGTACCGGAGACCCTAACTCCCATGCCGTACTCGGAGACCCTAATTCCACCTGCTGACACTGGCCTGAATTAGGAACCTTCCTCATGAGACGAACCAAACCCAAAGCCGCCTGGAGAATTAACTGCTTGCTGGGTTGGTGCCAGGCATAAAACCACCCAGGGAGGGTGCACCTTGGCCTCCGCACCAGCAGTGCTTTGCACCTGCTCGGCCACTTGCACCTTCCAGAGCCTTCTCTCTCCCGCTGTGAACTCTGTGTGGCTCTCAAGAGCTGAGGTGCTGCTGTGACCTTGGGAGAACACCCTCTCAGCAGGATTCCGTAGCAATGCTAACCCCGGCCTTGAGGGAACCGCTGCTGTTTCCCGCACTGTGAAAAGGAAATGTGTCCCTAATTTGGCCCAAACAGACAAAACCTCATCTCCAATCTGCAAATTCGGCCTGCACGGCATTTTTTCCTCTTTCCTCTTCCTTCCAGTTCTTTTCCCAGAAACAAGAACAGCATGTGCCATCTGCAATCAGCAACTGCTGGTCGGAGCACTCTGTTTACCTTTAGTGCTCGGCTTAGACGATACATTCTTGTCTATTGATAATAAAAATATGGGCATCATTGATTGCAGCCTGTATTCTGCCGACTTCCAAATGGACCTGGGTGAAAATGCCCACAGGAGATGGCCCTGGGGAAGCACAATCCACAGACGAAGATAAGAGAGCCTCTCATCAGCACCCTGGTTTGCCACACTCGAGCGTAAACTTCAGCTCTGGGCTTCTGGGAGCCAGGGCAGGAATGAGAGACTCATGCGACTGATGGTGCCCTTGTGGGGTCTGGGAGAAGAATCGCAGCTCTTCAAGTCGGGCGGCCTCCCTTGGCACTAGCTTCTGAGAGGCACCCAGAGGAGCCGGGCGCTGGGGTCTTGGAGGTGGCCCCCGCCCGCTGGTCACCATGGAAACTGCATTGTCTGATTGCTCCTGGACTCGTGCTATCACAGGAAGAAAGGCCCAGCGGGCTTGGAAGCACATGTAGGAAGCACAGTACACAGAACGCACGCCACCTCCTCCTCCACTTCCCAAATCTTTGCTTTACATCTTCTGGGGCAGGCGTGTGGCATGTGGCTCAGGCACAGCTTGGGACCCCTGCATGCCCTGTGGGGGGGTGGGGCTCTGCTTCCTGCTATGCACACCCTGGAAGGGGGGCACAGTGGGGGCAGAGCCAAGCCGCTGCCTGAGACATCCCCACCCCCCCACCCCCCCGGCATGTCAGAGTGCCTGGTTCAAGTTCGGGCTGTCTCACATCCAGTCCAGCTCCCTGCTAAGGTGCATCCTGGGAGGCAGCAGGTGATGGCTCAAGTTCTTGGGTCCCTACCACGCATGTGGGAGACCCAGATGTAGTACTCAGCTCCTGGTTCAGCCCGGCCCATTCCTGACCATCGGGGTGTTTGTGGAGTGAGCTGTGGGTGGAATATCTGTCTCTCTCTTCCCCTCTCACTGCCTTCAAATAAATAAAGAGACATTTAGAAAAACACATAAGGAGACGCCACACCACACTACAAACACTAGGGGTGGCTAAAATAAGGACAGAAAGGTAACAAGTGCTGGTGAAGATGTGGAGGAGCCGAAATCTCACACGGTGCTGGGACCGGACACGGTGCAGCCACTTGCAGGAGTGTTCTGATCATTGCTCCAAAGGTGATCAGAATGACACAGAACCCAGGAGTGCCTGTCCCCGGTGTAAACGCAGGAGAACTACAAACACTTCCGCACAAAGCCTGCCCACACCTGGGAAGCAGCACCGCTCACCGTCCCACAGTGCAGAAAACCCGGGTGTCCCGTAACTGCTGACAGGCCAGCACAGCCGGGCACAGCCGCAGAACGGAACCGAGACACGGACGAGCTTAGGGACAGCCACGCCAGCGAAGGAAGACGGACGGTCCCAGCGGACCGGGCTCTGAGAGCCCATCTGCGGAATGTCCGGGACAGGGACGCGGCAAAGCCTGGTGGGCGCCTGTGGCCGGGGAGCTGGGAGGTGGCTGCTGAGGCGTGGGATTCCTTTCTGGGGTCACAAAATGTTCTAACATCACCGTGCGCCGATGGCTGCCCAGCACGCTGGGTTCACTAAAACAAACCCACCAAACTAAATTTTAAGTCACTGAATGTTGTGCTATAGGAAGTGTATCTCAATTTTTTAAAAAAAAGGAATTAAGAAAAAAATACAGGGTAAGTGGCTGTATTTCCACCAACCAGGAGCAGCTCCAGTGAACACTGACAGTGTGTAAGGGACAGGGCGGGGCCAAGCAGGCAGGCGTGTGGCCCCCAAGCCCGGAGAGAGGACGAGTACCAGGACGAGGTGAGCGCTGCGACACCCGGCAGCCATCAGTGCCCTGCCCCGTGCTGTCCTGGGCCTGGGGGTGCAGCGCTGGTGACCCCCGGTCCTCTAGAGGCTCTGGATCTGGGGGAGGCCACAAGCTCTGGGCAAAGGGTCAGAGCAGGTTCTGGGGAGCCATCAGCTGGGGCACCAGGGTCAGCAGCACCTCTGGGGGGCTTAGACGAGTGAACGAGGCCAGTAGGGCATGGACAGAGCTCAACCGTGGCCTCCAGCAGTGGCTGGCCAGCAAGACTATGGAGGACAGCCTGGCCTGCAGCTGTGCCAGCCCGGGGACAGCACACAAGGGCCAGGGCCAGGCCTGCTGGGGTGTGGTGCACGTGACACACCCCTCACCCGAGCACACAGCACCATGAAAAGTCACGGCTGGCACTTCCCTCCTGGAACACTGCACACCGGGGGGCAAAGGCTTCCTGCTGCCCGCAGACCTGGCCACACTTTCCATGGAGCCCAAGCCAAGGACAGTCCCCTCAGTGCCAGAAGACAAAAGCTTTCATCTCAAAAACTCTGACTCCCTGGTGCTGATGAACCATGGCAGCCTCTCAGCAAGATGCAAATTTGAGTAGCAGGCAGGGGCCTCGCTCACAGGGACTTCACGCCCCAGCACCTGCCGGAAGCTATGTCAGAAATTTGTCCCAGCTGGGCTGCATCACTGTTGATATCACCGTCATTTATCAAGTGATGTGTGAAATGCGCTGAGGGTCTAAGTCGGTGTCCCCAGCAGGCTTCCCCACATTAGCAGGGTCAACAGCGAAGTGACCACCAGAAAGGACCGCTTGGGTCCTGAATGTTCTTTTGCAGTTACACCAACTACTGCCTTAGAGACCGCACACCCTCACAAAGCAGAAATGGCCCCCCGGTCCCAGTGGAATTCCTGATTCTCAGCTCATCGTAGGGTTTTAGGGCAGCTCTCTGAGTGCTGACAGGAGCAGATGCAACAGAACATAATCGATTAACTCATCCTAAAAATAGAGCTACCTCCGAAGCCATCTCTGTCTTCTAACATGGGATCCTGTTGGAGCAAAGGTCCCTTAGCAACTTGAACTTGCTCTGACCGAGGGAAACAGCCACTTCAGCAGGGGACGTGCGATAACAGACATGCCGAACTGGGCCAGTGTCCAGAGTGCCTCTGCACCCCAGAGCCTCGCTGATAACACAGAAGGCAGGCAGCAGGGACAGCTCTAACGGAGAAAACAAGCCTGCAGTCTTTCTTACTCTGTCTGGAACCGCCCATGCTCTAGAAGCTTCTCCCAGCCAAGAACCCTTCCCAGAGCCCCCAGGCTCACCATGGAGCAAGCAGAGTGCCTGGGCCAGCATCTGAAGGGGCAAGGCTGGGCACCTGCTAGTGTTTCCAGGCAAAAGCATTGTCTGTGTGCTGCTCTTCTTCAACAAGCAGGCTCACGAGCGGCCTTTGAGAAGTGTCTGTCTCGATGATACAGAACTTCTTAGTGTTGCTTGTCTGGATGCACAAGCTGAATCTTAGGGAGGTCACAGGTTTATAATATATATTTTTAAGTCTCCAATCTGACAAAGCTTCATGGAGATTACTGGCAATAGTGCACGGACATTCTGGGTGTGACGGGTGGTGGAGGGGGCAGACAGAAGGCTGCTTGCTGCCCAAGTTCTAGACAGGACAGCAGTGGAGCCTGACCAAGCGCCCTGGTTAGCAATGGGATGGCAATAGAAGGCCTTAAAAAGCCTCATCTCTAGGGGCCGGTGCTGTGGTGTAGTCAGTAAAGCTATGGGATACAGTGCCGGCATCCCATATGGGCGGTAGTTCGAGTCCCGGCTCCTTTACTTCCAATCCAGCTCCCTGATATGGCCTGTGAAAGCAGTAGAAGATGGCCCAAGTGCTTGCCTGCACCAGGAAAAAGCTCCTGGCTCCTAGGTTCGGATCAGCACATCTCCCGCTATTGCAGCCATCTGCGGATAGAACCAGAGGATGGAAGACCTCTCTCTCTGCCTCTCTGTAACTTTGCCTCTCCTCCTCTCTCTGTGTAACTCTGACTTTCAAATAAATAAATAAATAAATATTTTAAAAACAGGGACTCATGTCTAGGTTTACTTTTCTATTTGGAGAGAACCTCTGCAGAGCAAGGTGTGCCCAGCCGAGGCATCTCCCACGCCACATCTTCTGTTCCCAGCACACTCACCCGGAGATCGGTGACACCTGCCCCCACACCACGCACCCGACGCTCTCAAAGGGCACTGAGGCCCCTGAAAGAGCTTTAGAATAACGTGGGAGCGAGCCTTCATGACCTTGGATCTGGCCTTGGGTTCTTAGGCCTGACACCAAAGCACAAGACACAGAAAGACAAACAGATACATGTGGATTCTGTCCAAACTGACAACTTTCGCACCAAACCGACTCAAGGAAATGAAAAGGCAACCCATAGAAGCAGATACAATATTTGCAAATTTTATATCTGATAAGGATCTAGTCTCTAGAATACAGAAAGATTTTTTGATTGTTACTTGAATGAAAAAAGTTTAAGATTCTTTAAAAAACTATAATTCAGTTCATTTACTCATTTTATGCATCTTCTTTTTTAAAGATGCATTTATTTATTTGAAAGGCAAAGGCAGAGTTACAGAGAGGGAACCACAGAGAGACGATCTCCATCACCTGGTTAGGGAACCACAGAGAGAGGATCTCCATCACCTGGTTAGGGAACCACAGAGAGACGATCTCTATCACCTGGTTAGGGAACCACAGAGAGATGATCTCCATCTGTGGTTAGGGAACCACAGAGAGACGATCTCCATCACCTGGTTAGGGAACCACAGAGAGAGGATCTCTATCACCTGGTTAGGGAACCACAGAGAGACGATCTCTATCACCTGGTTAGGGAACCACAGAGAGATGATCTCTATCACCTGGTTAGGGAACCACAGAAAGACATCTCCATCTGTGGTTAGGGAACCACAGAGAGATGGTTCACTTCTTAGGGTCCAGGGCCCCCTGAGTGGGGAGGCCCCCAGGAGTCCCCGGGGCCCCAAGACCACGAGGAGGGCCCCCACCCCCTCCCCAGCCAGCCAGCAGGCTGAGGCTTCTCTGATTCTGATCAGAGGCTCCAGGCTCTAGTGGATGGCTGTCCCGCTGAGGCAGGGTGGGAAGGTTTGCACAGCGGGCGCTCTATCAGGAAGATCTGGTTCCTGTGTTTACAAAACATCTCCCACTTGTGGAATCCCAGCGAGGGCAGTGTGGTGCCCACACAGGCCCCCGGGCGGCTCCCATGCCAGGCTCTGTGGGAGAGCTTTCTGGCTGGGAGTGTGGGAACAGCTTGGGGAGCAGGTGCTTCTCCAGGCTATCCGCAGACAGGGCCTCGCTGGGGCCTGGGGATCATGTCCGGCTGCAGTCAAGGTGCCCCTGTCTCTCCAGGCTCCTCCCCTCCCTCCTCCCCATTCCCGTTCCACTCCTGTTCTCTCCTCTGCCTCCTGCAGCCGGAGTCTGGGCTCTCTCCCTCAGCACCCTGGCCCTGGACACCTGCATTTTCGGCCTGGGCCAGCGGCTCTTCTCTGTTCAGACAAGGCCAAGGCTTCAGCACCCTGAGACTCAGCTCAGATCCCACCTCGCGCCCTCCTGAGGGCCCCACTCTCCAGGAGGACTTCCCTAAATAGGCATCAATGGCCGATTTAAAAGAAATGCGTGAGCAGAGCTTCTATCCCCCGAGATGCTGCTGGGGCTGGGCAGGCTGGAGCCCTGGAGGCCGAGGAACCCATCTCCCTTGCCAGTCTCCCAGGGGACTCTGTTAGACGCGCAGCATTGAGGACGCTGGCTCGGGCCAGGCCGAGAGAAGCAGTAGGCAACTCAGGAAGCCAACAGCTGCAGCCAAAGAAAGGTGGACGCTTTCACTGAGGCAGGAAGGGCAAGAGAGAGACCTGTCGCCCGGCGGCTCCAGAGGAGGGGAGACGCTGGGCCGTCAGTGGGTTGTCACAGCAGTGGGCTCCGCCTGCACGCGGCTCTCTCCTCTCTCCCCCACCGTCCTCAGCAGATGCCTCATCTACAGACTCCGGGTGAGGCTAAGACAGGAAGGCTGGCAGGGTTCCACCCCTTGTTCTGCTCACGGTGAAGAGGAGGTGGAAAGGGAGGGGGTTCTCCCAGGGGCGTAGGTAGATCCCAGGACAGGGAGAAAGCACAGGAGCAGCGTGTGACCTGCAGCAGAGACGTGCAGGGGTCACCACCCACCCGGATGGGCCCTGGCAGAACGGGGATTCCGCACCTGCACGAGGCAGCAGCCCGAGCCTGTGGTAAGGAAGTTTCCCCAAGAAGCAATGGGGCACAGCAGGTTAAACCACCCCTGCAATGCCGGCGTCCCATACGGGCGCCGATCTGAGTCTTGGCTGCTGCACTTCCGATCCATCTCCTATCTAATGTGCCTGCGCCTAAGTGCTGGGGCCTCTGCCACCTATGTGGGAGACCCAGATGGAGTTCCTGACTTCTGGCTTCAACCAGGGCCAGCCCTGGCCATGGTGGCCATTTGGAGGATTAACCAGGAAAAATTAAAAATCTCCTCTTCCAGCCCTTCCCACCTCATGGTGCTTTCTCCCTGGAATCAAGTGGGAATTGTCTCACGCTGAGCACAGCTGTCGAGAATGACCCATGGGGGGCGGCACCTTGGCACAGCGGGTTTAACTACCACCTGCCTTGCCGACATCACATGGGAACGTAAGTTCCAGTCCCGGCTGCTCCTCTCCTGATCCAGCTCCCTGCTAATGCACCTGGGAAGGCAGAAGTGATGGCCTGAGTGCTTGGGCCCCTGCACCCACGTGGGAGACCCAGGTAGAGCTTCAGCTTGCTAGTTTCCACCTGACACGGCCCCAAGCAGTGTGGCCAGTTGGGGAGTGAACCAGCGGACAGAAGATCTCTCTCTCTCTCTCTCTCTGCCACTCTTTCAAATCAATAAAAGTAATTAAAAAAAAAAAAATGACCCTCAGGAGGATGTCAGCACACGTTTGCTCTGTCAGTCTGGACAAAGCAAGCCTCTTTCTGAGACGGTGGTGAGTGGCCCTGTAAGGGCTGCATCCGACCCTTTGTCATGAGCTCTGCTGGGCTGGGAGCACCTCCGAGCTCCTGCTGCTGTCATCCCCAGCACGGTGGCCCCCGCCGCATGTGGATCAGGGCCTGGCTACAGTTGGGCCTCACTGATAAGGCTGGGATGCACCTGCCTGCCTATGGCCTGGGAGCGGCCACAGCTTATTTTTTATTTATGAAAGCAAAGAAGTAGCCAAATAGCACGTCCCAGGCTGCACCCACCCGCTGCCATCTGCGTCACTGTGAAGCGCTTCGCCGAGACGTGCAGGCGGATCCTGGCTTCCGTCCGTGCAAGACTGGAGCAATAAATGCGCTCAGTGCGTCATCTAAGCGGCCTGCAGGGGGGACCTGAGGTAAGCTGACCGGAGATGAGCCCTGCCCTCGCAGAACGGGCGTGTGCTCAGTGGCCCTGAGCTAACGGGGCCCAGCTCTGCTGGACCACGCGGCGCCTCAATGCCACCGTGACAGGTGGCTGCACAAAAGGCAAGCGTGGCCGCCACATGGGGCTGCGTGGCTGCAGGCTGCAGGAGCAGGCAGGCTCCGAGATGGGAAAAATCTCGAGCGATGCTTTTTAAAGAGCACGAGGGAAGGTGGCAGAGGAGAAAAGCAGCCGGGGACAAAAGGCTGGGGGGCCTGGAGGGAGAGGAGATGGGGGCGTGTGCCGAGTGAGGGCCCAGGCCCTCGGCCGTCGTCCACACAGCGCCCTTCTTTCTCTCCCTTTCCCTACACTCACAGGGCAACAACCCAGCAGTGCCCTACGGACTGGGACCAGCCCAGAGCAGGGCAGAAAGCTCTACGGTTCACCACCACGACACTCAGCCATGTTCTCAACACACACCCGGGGGACATGGCTTGGGGCGGTCACCACGGACGGCCTTCCCGGCCTGGGCCAGCCCCTGTCCATCCTGCGGGGCCAGCATGGCGTCCAGTCCTGGACAGACTCTCTGACAACTCCAATGGCCCAGCCCACCGTGGCTTTGCCACTCTGGGGTGAGGCCGGGCCTGCCTGGACAGCAGTGGACAGACAAGGCCGTGAGGAAGGCAGGCTGTGCACGCACAGGTGCAGGGGGTGGCAGTAATGAGCCCCCCCTCACCCGACGCATGGCCCCCACAGGTACCCGGCACACCCTCCTGTCGCCACACTCACAGGAACAGACTCCAGAAGCCCGGGGACCAGGCTCAGGTGCTGAGGTCTCCACGGGGCAAAGTCCCCGGGGCGTGGTTCTGGGCACCATCGCCTGGAACCGGGGCACGACGGACGTGTACACAGGTGGGGCCCCTCCTGTGCGCCCCAGGCGCGTTCCTCCCCACGCAGGGCGCTGGCCCGGCGCCGACGGCTTTACGCCATCACATCCTCTCCTGCCCGGAGCCCCGAGGACGGCGTCATTATGGCTTTACAGCCGCATTACCTTGCTACTTTACAGTCCATGAAACCCAGACTCATCCGGCAATTCCACATGGAGCGCACAAGCAGGTGCGCAGAGCCCCAGCGGCCTCAGCCCACAACAGGGCCCCCAGGTCAGGGGTGCGGAGTGGGGAGTGGCCGCGCGGCGCCAGCCAGGCAGGGCCTCCCAGGCCCCCAATTCCCTGCCGTTGGCCCTTTCAAGACCAGAGCCCCTCCACAATGAACCTGCAAAGTGGGCAGTGCAGAGCTGGGGCTGGTGGCCTGAGGGGTGGGTTGGGGGGCGGCTGGGCCCAGAGGAACCATCCTGAAGCCACCAGCGTGGACGTGGCCTCCAGCAGGGGCACAGACCGCCTTCCGGAAGTTTCCGAGTGGGTCTGACAAGGGCTGCCCCTCCCCCTCCGCAGCAGGCCATGAACACCAGGTAGAGGGCAGGGTCTTCTGGAAGTGACCAGCAGAGAAACAGTGTCCCAGCTTCTCAGGGCTGAAGTTGTCGCCCAACACACCAGGGGCTGGGAAGCTGAGGGCTGCCTGCAACAGCTCCTTCCCGGAAGAGAAGGGCTGAGCCTGAGTCCCGCGCCTCCCAGCAGGAAGCAGAGACCCCTGAGCCCGGGACAGCAGCACCTGCCCCCCACCCCCAGGCTGCTCGGTGCCTCCAGGGACCCCTGAGCCCTGGGAGCAACACCTTCCCCTGCCACCCCCTAGGCTGCTCGGTGCCTCCGGGGACCCCTGAGCCCCGGGAGCAGCTCCTCCCCCCCACCCCCAGGCTGCTCCGTGCCTCTGGGGACCGCAGGCATTTGCACCACTGCTCTCCTGCCAGTCTCAGTGGAGCACTGTTGAAAATTTAGATTCTTTTAAGGAAAAATTGCACCATGTTCACGGCTATGATAACCCCCCTCTAAAAACATCTGGGACTGCAAAACGGACACGATTTTGAAAGATGCCTTTCAGAGCACGGCACAGAGAGCTCTCCGCGCGGCCTGGGTGGCAGCCGGGGGTCTGCAGGCCGCCTGGACCCAGGCCCGGGAAGTGATGCAGAGGCAGCAGGCACCATGCTCACACCCAAGGCGTACACGCTCTGCACCTGTGCACGGGGCGCTGGAGCGCCAGGCATGAGGTCATCTGCGGGGCCTCGGCTGTCTGCACCGAGTTAGGCCCCAGAAGGGCATTTTCGGGAGGGTGGCGGTAGGGCCCTGGCGTTTCTCTGGGTCCCTCGTCACAGCGTCTGTGCAGAGGGGACTCCCAGGGCTTTCCCGGGATCACTGTAGGACAGGCGGCTGCAGCAGCACGGCTGTGGCGGGCTGGCTGCTGGGTGGCTGGCTTTGCTTCTTTTCCAGAACGCTCAGAAGAATCGGAGCCTCCATGGCCCATCATCTTCAGGAGGATTTCCTGCCACAAGCCAGGGCCCACGCCGCCACGGCTCAGTCAGCTGGGGCTGCCTCCCCCAGAAGACTCAGGCCCAGGCTCTCCTCGCTCCGCGGGGTCTGCACTCACACCTGGGCTCTGCCGCCCCGCGCAGCCCCTGCAAGTGTCTCTGAGGCCGCCACACAGGTGCCCACAGCCCTGCAGTCGCCAGGCGAGGGCCCATCGTCTCAGCCCGCCAGCCCCGTCGCCTGACTCTGCCCAGATGCAGCAGCTTCCACTGTGTGAAGCAATGACAGCTCCACAGGCAGGCCGGGGGCATCCGGACCTGTGAGTGGGGAATCCGCAGGGCACGAGGGAACCCAGTCTAGACGGCCACCCGGGAGCCAAACACAGAGCGGGGCGGGAGGTCCAAGGCCGCCCCGGGGCCTCCGAGGGAGGAGATGCAGTCCAACAGGGGAGGCTGGGGCAGGAGGCAGGGGCAGGGGGCAGGAGTAGGGGGCAGGGGCAGGGGGCAGGGGCAGGGGCTCGCGCCAGCTTCTCTTTCCTCTGCGAAACATCAGAGTCGACTTCTGCCACCAAGGGGGGGGGGGCGACGACACCTTCAGACAGAGCCACGAGGGGGTTCAACGGAACCCTGGGAGTGTGCACAGGAAAAGTGCCCCCAAATGCTGAAACCCGGAAACGTGGGCATGCGCACGGAGGTCTGAAACACGCCAGGGCACGGAAAGGCAATTCCCCAACCACACGACTGCCATAGACGGAAAGCACTTACTGTCCCCGGGCAGCACTGCGGTGTGACCATCGCTGCCATCAGGGGAGTGAACCGGCAGACAGAAAACGAATGAATCTGTCTGTAACTTTCTTAAACAAATACAGAACCCTTTTAAAAGCAGTTTATAGGGGCTGGTGCTGTGGTGCAGTAGGTTAGCCCTCCGCCTGCAGCACCAGCATCCCATATGTGTGCCAGTTCAAGTCCCGGCTGCTCTACTTTCGATCCAGCTCCCTGCTGATACGCCTGGGAAAGCAGTGGAAGGTGACCGAGTTGCCTGGGGTCCTGCACCCACGTGGGAGACTCGGAAAAAGCTCCTGATTTCAGATCGGCTCAGCTCTGGCTGCTGCAGCCATTTGGGGAGTGAACCAGCAGGTGCAAAACCTTTCTCTCTGTCTCTCCCTCTCACTGTCCATAACTACTTCTCAAATAAATAAATAAATCTTAAAAAAAATAGTTAATGGTAAAAGCTCCGACCTTGGTAGAAAAGCGACCCACTGAGTGAGAAATGGAAGATCTGTGTTTGAGAATCACCCCGTTGCCTCTCTCCTGTCCCCTTTCCCAGCACCCCCGGGGCAGGAGTCCACGGATCCCAGTCGGGAAGAACCAGGTCTCGAGAAAGAGGACGCGTGAGCGGCGTGGCCTGACTGCCCAGGACTGCGGTAGGTTCTGGAAGGCACAGTCACTCCCCTTCCATCCTGAGTGCGTTTAACCCCTCTGTTCCCAAACTCAGCTTCGCACGTCGTAGCCTGCTCTCCCAGCAGCTACACAGCTCCTACTCCTGTTTAGACTTCCCTGGCACTGTCAAGTTCCACGGTGCAGACGGCTCTCTCAGTACAATGAATAGGGGCCCCATTTCCAGTGGCACATTCAGACTTGCGGGGTCACACCCACTCACCCCACTACGGCAGCGCCCCGCCTGTGCAAGGTGCGCGGGCTGTGTGTGTGCACGCGTGTGTGCCCTCCCCGCGCCAGGGCCGGCCTGGGCTCTGCACTGCAGCCTGCCCTTCGCAGTCTCACCTGTGTCCCGGCATGAGCACAACACCTCCACGGAGCAGGCAGCTTACCGAGAACAAAGGTCCTTTGTGGCTCGCGGCCCGGCCCAAGGTCGAGGGCCCACACCTGCTGACGGCCTGCTTGTTGGCAGAGTCCCGGGAGGCACCGGGCGTCACGGGCAGGAACTCGGAGCCGGAGACCCAGCCCGACCGGCCCCTCGAGCCAACTCTCCCGGGATAACCTTTGAACCCCGGGCCCAGCCCGAAGCCCCTCTTCAAGCCAGGGACCTCATTTCTGGGCGGACCGGCCACGGCTCTGCCATGCTCCGCAGCTCTCTCTTAGGCAGCATCACAACAAGGAAGTTTACAGACGGACACCACTGTGTGGAGGTTCGACCTTCCCCACGTCAGGGCTACGCCCGATCGGCCGAGCTCGGTCCCTCTGCGGAGCACCTGTTACAGACCAGGACGCGCGGCAGAGCTGAGCGGAGGGAACCGAGGACAGCCGCCGACCTTACCTAGGTGTCGCCGTCTTACTCGAGCAGGGGCGCTAAAGGGTTTTCACAGAAGGTGCAAGGCCCAACGCTGCAGGGTGGGCTCCCCGGCTGGCGCATTGCTGACGGCCACCATCCCAGCATGCTCTGCTCCGGAGGCCACGCCTCTGCCCCAGAGTGCCCTGCTCCAGGAGGCCACGCCTCTGCCCCAGAGTGCCCTGCTCCAGGAGGCCACGCCTCTGCCCCAGAATGCCCTGCTACGGAAGGCCACGCCTCTGCCCCAGAGTCCCCCCCCACTCCGGAAGGCCACGCCTCTGCCTCACAGTCCACCCACTCTGGAAGGCCACAGCTCTGCCCCAGAGTCCCCCCACTCCGGAAGGCCACGCCTCTGTCCCAGAGTCCCCCGCTCCAGAAGGCCACGCCTCTGCCTCAGAGTTCCCCGCTCCAGAAGGCCACGCCTCTGCCCCAGTGTCCTCCGTTCCAGAGGCCACGCCTCTGCCCCAGAGTCCCCCCCCACTCCGGAATGCCACGCCTCTGCCCCAGAGTCCCCCCCCACACTCCGGAAGGCCACGCCTCTGCCTCACAGTCCACCCACTCTGGAAGGCCACAGCTCTGCCCCAGTGTCCCCCCACTCCAGAAGGCCACGCCTCTGTCCCAGAGTCCCCAGCTCTGGGAAGGCCACACCTCTGCCCCAGAGTGCCCTGCTCCAGGAGGCCACGCCTCTGTCCCAGAGTCCCCAGCTCCAGAAGGCCACGCCTCTGCCCCAGAGTCCCCCCCCACACTCCGGAAGGCCACGCCTCTGCCTCACAGTCCACCCACTCTGGAAGGCCACAGCTCTGCCCCAGAGTCCCCCCCCACACTCCGGAAGGCCACGCCTCTGCCCCAGAGTCCCCCCACTCCAGAAGGCCACGCCTCTGCCCCAGTGTCCTCCGTTCCAGAGGCCACGCCTCTGCCCCAGAGTCCCCCCCCCACTCCGGAATGCCACGCCTCTGCCCCAGAGTCCCCCCCACACTCCGGAAGGCCACGCCTCTGCCTCACAGTCCACCCACTCTGGAAGGCCACAGCTCTGCCCCAGTGTCCCCCCACTCCAGAAGGCCACGCCTCTGTCCCAGAGTCCCCAGCTCCAGAAGGCCACGCCTCTGCCCCAGTGTCCTCCGTTCCAGAGGCCACGCCTCTGCCCCAGAGTCCCCCCCCACTCCGGAATGCCACTCCTCTGCCCCAGAGTCCCCCCCCCCCACTCCGGAAGGCCACGCCTCTGCCTCACAGTCCACCCACTCTGGAAGGCCACAGCTCTGCCCCAGAGTCCCCCCACTCCGGAAGGCCACGCCTCTGTCCCAGAGTCCCCCGCTCCAGAAGGCCACGCCTCTGCCCCAGAGTCCCCCCACTCCGGAATGCCACGCCTCTGCCCCAGAGTCCCCCCCCACTCCGGAAGGCCACGCCTCTGCCTCACAGTCCACCCACTCTGGAAGGCCACAGCTCTGCCCCAGAGTCCCCCCCCCCACACTCCGGAAGGCCACGCCTCTGTCCCAGAGTCCCCCGCTCCAGAAGGCCACGCCTCTGCCTCAGAGTCCCCAGCTCCAGAAGGCCACGCCTCTGCCCCAGTGTCCTCCGTTCCAGAGGCCACGCCTCTGCCCCAGAGTCCCCCCCCACTCCGGAATGCCACGCCTCTGCCTCACAGTCCACCCACTCTGGAAGGCCACAGCTCTGCCCCAGAGTCCCCCCCCACACTCTGTAAGGCCACAGCTCTGCCCCAGAGTCCCCCCACTCCGGAAGGCCACGCCTCTGTCCCAGAGTCCCCCGCTCCAGAAGGCCACGCCTCTGCCTCAGAGTTCCCCGCTCCAGAAGGCCACGCCTCTGCCCCAGAGTCCCCCCACTCCAGAAGGCCACGCCTCTGTCCCAGAGTCCCCAGCTCCAGAAGGCCACACCTCTGCCCCAGTGTCCTCCGTTCCAGAGGCCACGCCTCTGCCCCAGAGTCCCCCCCCACTCCGGAATGCCACGCCTCTGCCCCAGAGTCCCCCCCCACTCCGGAATGCCACGCCTCTGCCTCACAGTCCACCCACTCTGGAAGGCCACAGCTCTGCCCCAGAGTCCCCCCACTCCGGAAGGCCACGCCTCTGTCCCAGAGTCCCCCGCTCCAGAAGGCCACGCCTCTGCCTCAGAGTTCCCCGCTCCAGAAGGCCACGCCTCTGCCCCAGAGTGCCCCGCTCCTGGAAGGCCACGCCTCTGCCCCAGAGTCCCCCGCTCCAGAAGGCCACGCCTCTGCCCCAGAGTGCCCCGCTCCAGAAGGCCGCGCCTCTGCCCCAGAGTGCCCCGCTCCAGGAGGCCTCGGCTCTGCCCCAGATTGCCCGCTCCAGAAAATCCGCGCCTCTGCCCCAGAGTGCCCCGCTCCAGGAGGCCGCGCCTCTGCCCCAGAGTGCCCCGCTCCAGGAGGCCGCGCCTCTGCCCCAGAGTGCCCCGCTCCAGAAAATCCGCGCCTCTGCCCCAGAGTGCCCCGCTCCAGGAGGCCGCGCCTCTGCCCCAGAGTGCCCCGCTCCAGGAGGCCGCGCCTCTGCCCCAGAGTGCCCCGCTCCAGGAGGCCGCGCCGCTGCCCCAGAGTGCCCGGCTCCAGGAGGCCGCGCCTCTGCCCCAGAGTCTCCCATTCCCGAAGGTCACGCCTCTGCCCCAGAGTGCCCTGCTCCAGGAGGCCACGCCTCTGCCCCAGAGTGCCCTGCTCCGGGAAGGCCACGCCTCTGTCCCAGAGTGCCCCGCTTCGGGAATGCCGCGCCTCTGCCTCTGAGTCCCCAGCTCCGTGAAGGCCACGCCTCTCCCCCAGAGTGCCCTGCTCCAGGAGGCCACGCCTCTGCCCCAGAGTGCCCTGCTCCGGGAAGGCCACGCCTCTGTCCCAGAGTTCCCGGCTCCAGGAGACCACGCCTCTGCCCCAGTGCCCTGCTCCAGGAGGCCACGCCTCTCCCCCAGAGTGCCTGCTCCAGGAGGCCACGCCTCTGCCCCAGAGTGCCCTGCTCCGGGAAGGCCACGCCTCTGCCCCAGAGTCCCCCGCTCCAGAAGGCCACGCCTTTGCCCCAGAGTGCCCTGCTCCGGGAAGGCCACGCCTCTGTCCCAGAGTCCCCCGCTCCTGGAAGGCCACGCCTCTGTCCCAGTGAGACCCTCAGCTGATTGGCCGAAGTCCGCGCACGGCAGCCTGGCCCCCTGCCGACTCGCATATGGCGGGCTGAGTGTCAGCGACGCCGGCCCTATCCGCAGTCTCCCAGCCTCGCGGGTGCGTCCAGCCTGCCTCATGACGTTCCCCAGCGCGCTGCTGTGTTGCGTTTCTCCGCCCAGTTTTAAAGACGGAGAACGGAAATTTCGGGTTCTGAGAGCATTCAGCGATGCTCCCCAAACTTCGGGGAGGATGGGAACCCCACGGGCGGGGTGCCGGCTGCCAAGGGCCCCTGCCTAGGGACCAGGCATCGGGGGTCCAGGACCCCATGGGAGTCAGGGCAGCGCTGGGGACCGACCTGCCTGCCGGTTCTGATTGGGCGTTTGCACACGAGTGTGTAACTGAGCCTGACTCAGTGGTGCACACCAAGTCCTAAGCGGTTACCACTGCCCTGGGACCCAGTGGGACCCTCCCGAAGGGGCTCCATCAAAGGTGGGTGACTGCCGGCATCCCCAGGCCGAGAGGGCAGCGGCTTCCAGCCACGCCCTGAGGGGACCCCAGGCAGTGCTGGGTCCCTGGAAGGCCGACCACGGAGGGGGAGGGAGAGGTGTGCTCCGACACCCTGGCCAAGGTAAGCTGAGAGCCCGGCGGGAGCCGCCACAGCCACAGCAGCCAAGAAAGCCAGGCCCTGAGCTCCTGGGGCGGTGCCCTCCTGGGCAGGTGGGGGGGCAGGGCCCTGGGCCCTGGCTGAGGGCTGACCTGGCTAGCTGAGGCCCTGTCACCCTGGGCAGGGGGGCGGGGCAGGGCTCTGGGCCCTGGCTGAGTGCTGATCTGGGCTAGCAAAGGCTCTCTCACCCTGGGCAGGTGGGCTGGGCGGGGTGGGGTTCTGGGCCCTGGGCCCTGGCTGAGTGCTGGCCTGGCTAGCTGAGGCCCTGTCACCCTGGGCAGGTGGGCGGGGCAGGGCTCTGGGCCCTGGCTGAGTGCTGATCTGGGCTAGCAAAGGCTCTCTCCCCCTGGGCAGGTGGGCTGGGCGGGGTGGGGTTCTGGGCCCTGGGCCCTGGCTGAGTGCTGGCCTGGCTAGCTGAGGCCTCTCACCCGGGGCAGCTTTATGGCTCTCAGAAGAGGGGGCACATCCTGGTGCTGTACAAAGACTGTTCCTGTGCGTGGAGTGGAGACACTTCCTCTCCCCAGGCAGCCGACCCTGAGCCTTGGAGTGGAAAAATCTGCCTTGTATTTCTCCTGGGAAGTTAGGGCATCACACGATGGCCGCTCCTCTTCCTCCCTTGGTACCAAGGCCTGCAGTGTAACTCACAACCGAGAGACAGCATGGAAAGTCACTGCGCAAGTGTGGCCGGCACGCCCGCTCCCAAGAGAGCACTTGTGTGGCACCCGGGACAGCCAAGGAAGCAGCGTGATTGGGGCCCTGGGGTGCTGCGGCCGTGGTCTGAGATGAAAGGGAAACAGGATACCCCCGAGGAACACTTGGAGGACAGCGGAAGTGCCCTTGAACACGCAGCCCCCAGAACTGAAAGGGAAGCTTCGATGGAGAGAAGGGAGATAAAACTAAAGACAGCAGAACACGAAACCGTGGGAGGGCGGTCCAGAGAGTTCTACGCTGATGGGGGTTACAGGAGGGGAGAAAGAACCAAGTGAGAGATGGTGACACAGGACCTGATGCCGTGGCGCTCGCACCGAACACCAGCGTGGCGTGTCCAGGCCACGGAACACATGAGGCTCACCAAGTGGAGCGTCTCAAACCACAGGGCAGTTACAGGGGAAAGAAGAGAAGGTCTGAGCGGGCGTGGGGTCTGGGGCTAAGATGCCTGCATTCCACATCCTGGTGTCTGGGGTCAGATCCTGCCTCAACTGCCTGCTGTGCACCCTGGGAGGCAGCCAATGAAGGCTCAAGGCCTGGGGCCGCTGCTGGCCCCGTGGAAGATCCAGGCTGAGTCCCTTGCTCCTGGCTTTGACCCTGGCCGAGCCCCAGCCGCCGTGGGCATCTGCAGTGTGGATTAGCAGACGGGAGCTCTCTCTGGGCCTCCCTGCCACTCAAACAAAAACATTGCAAAGCATTTTTTAAAAAGAAAACACCGGAGAAGTCTCTAGAGAGGGGGTAAAAAAGCAGAGAAAAAAGTGAGAATGCAAAGGAAACAGATTTACCAAAAGGCACCGTATCTGTGCCAACAAAATCACATCCGAGTGGTGGACGTCTTCCGCGGCCGGTCTCGGAGTCCTCGGTTCCCAGCAGGCCGGGGAAGTCTGCCTCCCCTGAGCAGTGAGCGTGCAGAGCGAGGGAGCTGAGACCTGCGGCCGAACCCAGGATCTGCGCTCACCTGGAGCCGGCTGCAGGGACCCAGCAGCTGCGTGGTGTCCTGCAGGGACACAGGTCATGTGGCCCTCCCTCCGGCCCCTGGCCCTGCTCTGGGAGGCCCACCAGCCCGAGAGAGGAGGTTCTAGAATGGCGGCCTGCAGAGGAGTGAGCTCTTTCGCACGGGACAGGAAGATGGCAGCCTGCAGACAGGAAGCCCCAGGCTCCCAGGCTGGATAAGCGGGTGGGTGGGTGGGGGATAAAGATGAAGGGAGGGGAATGGGGAAGGGAGACGGAAGTCACACAGGACGGGGAGCGAGCGCCACGCTCCACTCGCCTGGGAGCACAGACCCTGACAGATAATCCATGAACACAGCCACGCCCCAAGGTGGGAGCCTGAGCGAGCCAGTGAGCTCCATCCCGTTCCCCCCCCGGAGTCAGCCAGCACCTGCTGGGGCGCCAGGTCAGGGTGGGGTGAGGCGGCGCCGTCTGACTAGCACGTTGGCCTATGGATGCACAGTCAGCTAAAACTAATTCATACACGCACAGCGCGTCCATAGGCAGGAGTGGAAACAGCACCAGGCACGCGCCTCCCTGGGAACCTGCAGGGACTGGGGAGAGGCGCAGGGGCCCTTCCCACTCACGCACCCCGCACCTGTGTCATCAGGCTGGGGTTTGTCTGCCTGCCCAGGGCTTGCTGATCCAGGCTGGGCCGTTCCTACTGCTAGAGAAGAGAAGGGAGACAAGACCGGGCCAACTGGCTGGGAGACCCCAAGGCGAGGACAAGGGAGACAGGAGCCGGGGGACTTGGTGCACAACATCCGCCTGCGCCATGTTGGCCATGGCCGGCCGGGCGGGGATTGAGGGCCTGTGCAGGGCGGGATTGCCCAGGTGTGAGGGGAAGGTGAGGGGGTGCGGGCCTCAGGGCAGGCGCCACAGACCCTCAGCAGGCGGGTGAGGCAGGGGGTGGGGGTGGAGGTCTTTGTGATTTGCAGCACCGGTGATGACCGGAGAACCAGAGAGCAGAGAGAGCACAGGGTCGCCTTTCCTAGGGAGACATAAAGCAGCCACAGCTCCGCTCCTTCTCTGTGCCGATGTCCCCCTGAGAATGGGCTAGAAGTAGGTTGGTGCAGCCCGGGGCCTTAGCACCATGAGGTTGCCCGCATCCCCACGCTCGTCAGTCACAACACACAAGCCTTTGCTTACCCACGCACCACGAGGGACGTTTGGCTGGCATCCAGTTTGGACGTGCAGTGAACCCTGTGTCCCGGCTTCGAGTGGCCTGCAGCTGCTGGTTGTGCCCTTGCGTCCCCAGAGCAGCTATACCGCACCACGTCCCCGCCGGCCATGCAGGAGGGAGCCGGTGTCTCCATCCTCACCGGGGTTTGGAGTTTTCCTTCTTTTGTGGTCAGAAACCCTCTGATGCTCCCCTCATTTTCCTCTTAGACAAGAAATAATCAAACAGGCTCACAGAGGCTGCCCAGCAGCAGGGCGGGCCAAGGGGCCATGGTGGCAGGCGCTGGAGCCATGTGGCAGGAACGCCGGTGCCACAGGAGCAGCCGGCCCGGCTGGTGCTTAGATGGCAATGCTGTGCACTCGCCCCTGCCCTGGGGCTCCAGTTGCAGGGAGCGTGGTCTGCTGTGCGAGGCCCCCGCGTGGTGGCCACTTGGGCATCAGCCACAAGAAGCCAGCTCCCGTAGGCGGTGCTGCACGTGTGCTCTGACATGGCTCCCTAGCTCCGTCAGCACAGGTCGGGATTCGGGGACCTGTTCCCGCACCACCTTGTCCCTGAGGTCCATCCATTTGATGTCCGCGGCTGTGGTCCGCTTGTTCTCACGGCTGGTGACGTCCCAGCACGCCCTTCTCCATCCTCCGTGGGGGCCTCCTGAGTGCCCTACACCAGATTAGAGGAGACTGGCTTCCCTTGAACTGAGCTGTAGCCAGGACATCACATGTGCCGTGGGCTGTCCCTTAGATACCAGGGAGACAAACCCTGGGCAGGAACTGTCCATGTGCACGCTCACAGAGCTGTGGGACCCCGACGCCCCACCTGAGGGAGTGTGAATGCGTCACCAATCGGAGGGCGGGAAAGGGGGACTGGGCGAGGGGCAGGGTACACATACACACGTGCATGTGTGCGCACAGTATGCATACATACACACGTGCACAAGCATGGCCTGGAAGGAAGCCAGTCCACGTGGGAGGAGTCAGGGCTCCCTGGCTGGGGCGGAGCCCGATGCTGGAAGGTGGCCCAGGACATGGCTGTGACTCAGCCGTGCACGGATGCCCGCCAGGGAAACTCAGGAACGGGATGACTCCCGAGAGACTTGAGTGTCCTGGAAGAGGCCGCTGGTTCCCTGGACAGGCAGCCGGCAGGAGCGAGCCGGGGCTGAGTCAGCACGGGGTACCCTGAGACGCCCGCCCCCTCGCGGGCAGCTCTGCCCTGGCCCGCCTCCCTGCCTGGCAGGTGCTTCAGCCCCCAGGCCCGTGAGTCATCTCCCCACTCCCACTCCTCAGACCCCTCCTCTCCCTTGCCACGCGGCTGAGTCCTGCCTGAACCACAGGGCTGACTGGTGCTCTCAGGGCACATGGGAGGTGGGTCCCACTTGACTCCACAGCGCAACTAAGTGGAACACTCACTCTTCCAGGCTGCGCTCTCTGTGCACACACGCACATACACACATGCGTGTACACACACATGAACAAGTGCATGTGCACACGCGTATGCACACACCCCTGGGAGTGGCCGAGCCCCAGGGCAGGTGCAGGTCTCGCCTGCTGGGCGCCCTGGGTGCAGGTGCACGGCCCTGCTACAGCCCTGGAGCCCATGAGTGAACTGAATGTCAGTGGCAGGGAAGGCCCTGGGCAGGGGCAGGTGGGCCAGGTGCCAGCACCACACGCGTGTCCTTTGGCTGCCCTGACAGCTCTGTTCCTAAGCTCACCACCGTCCTCCTACAGTGAGTGACACTTTTGCCCTCAGCCGTCTCCACAGCTGACCCCCTGTCACCCCCGATGGGCAGGCCGTGTGCGGGCCGCTGTGGGTGGCGGTGTCTGAACGCGCAGGAGACAGCCCTGCAGGCCTCGGCCCACGGCTGTCGGCGGTGGCCCCTTGCTCGGTCGTGCGTGGCTGCGGCACGGGCCCCATCTTACCCAGCAGCAGAAACGCTGGCACTGGAGCCAGGAGCTCCGAGCAGTTGCAGATGCACTGAGAACCAAGAGCCATCCTTGCAGAGCCAAAGGCAAACGGTACAGCAACCAGAATGGATGGAGACGGGCGATCGATGGGGACAGAGGCCGGGGCACCCAGCCGCTGAGCAAGTGCCGAGGCCAGAAGCTACGCACTGACGGCCCTCAAACGCGTCTTTATCCAAAGGGAAAAGAGTCCAGCCGAAGCTGGCAGGGGGCAGAATGAAGCCGTCAGGGCCGTCTGCTGTTCGAGGCCTTTGCCACACGCTGGCTCACCCGACGCTAGAAGTGGAGTTGAAATCGAGACTGTTTGCACAAGTCCGAGCCAGCCAGGCAGGCAGGGGGAAATACCCTCAAATTTGGGAAAATTACAGGCCTGCTCCTTGACATCGGCTGGAGAACAGCAGCAAACCTCAGAGCTTATCCTAAGAACTGGAAAGGGAACGGCAGCCCGGGGCTGGGCCTCTGTGACCGGGAGGCACTAGTGCAAGGCGCCTTCAGGGCGGCCCTGGGCTAAACCACCTCACCGTGCCGAGAGAGCAGGGCGCAGAGGGCCTCCCTGTCCACCGGAACCACAGAGAATACCGCCCAGACCCCACGCCACGACTACATCAAAAGCAGTCACTCACTGCTTCGTAAAACGTGAAGTGAGGAGGGCCAGGCCGCAGTATCAATACAGTCCACAGGTGCTTGTGTGCTTGTGTGCTTGTGTGCTGGGTGAGACACCACCTGCTGGGGTCCCCTCCCAGCTCCATTTCTGATCCAGCTTCCTGCCAAGGTGCACCCTGGGAGGCCACAGCCGAGGGCTCAAGTACTTGGGAACCAGCCGCCCACGTGGGAGACCCGGATGGAGCTCCTAGTTCCTGGCTTTGGCTGTTGAGGGCATCTGAGGAGTTAGCCAGTGGATGGAAGACCTCCCTGTTTCTCTGCCCTTCAAGTAAAATGAACAAATGCCATTTACATATATATACATATGTATGTATGTATTTCCTTATGTCATATCAAAAGTAAAACTGTGATATCCACACGTGTAGTCAGGGAATTCATTGAAATACACTTCAAGGTTCGAGTACAAACAAAAATTTGGCATGGGCAGCGTCAGTTGGCATTTCAAATCAGTTGGGAAACGTGACTCATTTTAAAAATGGTTTGGGGACAGCCGGGCAGCCATCCAAACAAAAACACATTCTAGGCAAAAGAACGACACAATTGCTAGAAGCAGTGTAGATTTCCATTTTTTGTAGCCGGGAACCAGAAAAGCCACTCAGGGATTTCATGCACCTACACAAAATCAAGTGTGTGTGTGAATGTTCTTTTTATCACATCGTCCGCTCATGTATTATTTCAGGACCATTTTGTTTTAAAGATTTATTTATTTGAAAGGCAGAGGGGGGGGGGTCTTCTATCCACTGGTTCACTCCCCAGATGGCTCCAACAGCCAGTTACGCCAATCCGAACCAGGAGCCTCTTCTGGGTCTCCCATGTGGTGCATAGGCCCAAGGAGTTGGGCCATCTTCTACTGCGTTCCCAGGCCACAGCAGAGAGCTGGATTGGAAGAGGAGCAGCTGGGACTAGAACCAGCGCCAGTATGGGATGCTGGTGTTGCAGGCAACAGCTTTACCCACTATGCCACAGCACCAGCCCTGGACGCATCGTTTTAAGAGCAGTTTTATGTTCTGAGTGAAACTGAGAGGGGGGTAGAGATTTCCCACGCAGGTGCACCGCCTCCCCTGGGTATCAGAGCACCATGTCTGTCACAGCCGTGGGGCCCGACAGTGCCACCCACAGCCCAGAGCTTACAGGGGCTGGGCAGTGGACCTCGTACCCCTGCCCCAGAACCCTCTGTGCTCGGCTGCTTCCTCCCCTCCCCTCCCCCAGTCCCCGGCGTAGTAGAAGGTCTGGCCGTCTCCCTTTGTAGACTGTCGCAGACTCGGACGCTGACCGCCTGTGGCCTGCTCAGAGGGGCTTTGCTCGCCAAGCAGCGCATGTGCACGCCGCCTGGGCACTGCCGAGGCCTGTCAGCTTGTTTCTTCCCGGCACTCAGTCTTGTTCCCCTGCAGGGTTTCACCTGTGGGTCCATTCAGGACGCCGCTGGCTGCACCTGTGTGAACCACGCCGCTATGAGCAGCCACGTGTAGGCTCCGGGGTGGATGGCAGTTGCCACAATGCCCCAAAATATCACCACGAGCAACAGTACAAGCAGCAGCTAGGGGGGACGGTGAAGCGTCACCCCCGCGTCACCTACACCCCGTGCCCACCCCACGGCCTCGCCTGTTCCAGCGCCTGGTCCAGGCTGTCTGATGGAGACTTCAGGAGGTGGGAACCCAGGGAGAAGGCATCACCACGCGGCCCACAGGTCAGGTGTGAGAGGGAGTGAGCAAGTGGCCGCTGAGAAACTTTTTTTTTTAGAAGTTTTTCTTAAAAAAACCTGGGTCATAAATTATGTGAGCAAAAGACCAAAAGAAAACTACTTAAAACCCAAGACAAACGTCACCAGAAATGTCACTGTAATGTAACATCATTAAAAATAAAAATGCAGCGTTACCCAGGAAGGACGCACTCTTTAAATGATGGAGACACGGGCCGGCACTGCGGCTCACTTGGCTAATCCTCCGCCTTGCGGCGCCGGCACACCGGGTTCTAGCCCTGGTTGGGGAGCTGGATTCTGTCCCGGTTGCCCCTCTTCCAGGCCAGCTCTCTGCTGTGGCCAGGGAGTGCAGTGGAGGATGGCCCAAGTGCTTGGGCCCTGCACCCCATGGGAGACCAGGAGAAGCACCTGGCTCCTGCCATTGGATCAGTGCGGTGCGCCGGCCACAGCGCGCCGGCCGCGGCGGCCATTGGAGGGTGAACCAACGGCAAAAGGAAGACCTGTCTCTCTCTCTCTCACTGTCCACTCTGCCTGTCAAAAAAATTTAAAAAAAAAAATGATGGAGACAGATGGCGGCCAGCACTCAGCCTCGGGGGATGGGCGAGGGCCCTGATCTGCGGCTGCCCCTCCTCCTCGGGGCTTCCCTCTGCCCTGGCCTCGCCCCTGGGTCCTCACCCCTCCTTCTCTGTCGCCAAGGAGGTGACCAGACGCTGCCGGGGTCTCAGCCCCTGCTGGGAGGCGGGGCTGAGGACACTGTGACAGAGGTTCTGCAGAGTGGCCTCCCAGGCAGGGACCCGGGTGTGCTGTGGTGAGACCTGGCTGCTGCAGCGTCGCTGTCACCTAGACCCTCACCTGTGGAAGGTGGCTCACGGGGTTTGCGGCAGCCATGACACCCGAACAGGGTCGGAGGGTGCCAGGGTATGACACGAGGCTGGGATCTGGGCAGATTCCGTTCGCTCGGTGGAAGCCTCGGAAAAAAGAAAGAAAAGGTTCAGATGTGCTACTTGCCAGCCATGGTGAGATGAGACAGCCAGCGGCCCTGCAGGGGAGGGCAACGCGGGCTCAGAGCAGGTCCAGGCTCTCCCTGCAAGGGGCAGAGCTGCGAAGCTTCCGCCGAAGTCTGGTGTTGCGGGAAGGCTGCTGCTGGGCACCCCATGGGCCGGGAGCACAGAACAGGGACCGCACGTGGACGAGCGTGACTGAGGGGAGCTTAGCAACAAAGTGAAGGGGACGTGGGGAGTTCACACCAGAGGACGGAGCACACTGCAGCTGCCACCTGGCTCCAGGCAGGGCAGCAGGCGGGCATGGGGGAGTGGGGGCTCCACTTGCCGGGAAAGGTAAGTGGGCAAGCTCGGCAACCCCTCAGCCCCACACACAGCAGCCCCGTCCGCTGCAGGACCCCACAGTCAGCACGCACTTCTGTCTAGTCTGGAAGCTGACCAATGAGAGAGCAAGCGCCCGGCTCTAAAGAAGGAACCCATGCTGGGTCCCCATCCTCAGAACCTGAGCTGCTGCAGCACAGCCAATGCAGCCGGCAGTAGAGTCCACTATGTCTCTGGGGCTGTTGGGTGGCCCCTGAAGCTGCCGGAAGTCCCGAGACCAGTGCAGGCCTCACAGGGCAGAGGACAACCCCCAGGCCCCACGGCTGCAGGACTGGGGTGCACAAGCCTTGGTGTCCCCCGTGCTGGCCCTGGGGAAGTCACTTCTGCATGGTGTGTGCCGGCACCACCACGGTCAGTGCACCAGCCCCAGCATCACCCCCGCTCCCGGCACAGGGGCTGGACGGGGAGTTCAGAATTGTGAGGCCTTGAGATCATGGCTGCTGGTATCACAACTCTGGCATCACCAGGGCCTGGTGTGGGCTTCTCGGGGTTGTGCAGCACCACCCTAAACCCCGACGTCACAGAGACTCGGCTCCAAGGCCCCTGAGGACACGAGCCACAGTCGCACCACTACCTCCCGCCCTGGGGCAGCCTGGTCGCCTTGCAGACACTGCTTGCTGGTGCTGAGTGCAGGTAAAGAAATCACAACGAAGCTGCTTCTAAGCTCCGCTCGAACCAGAGGTAGGGCGGCGACCCTGCAGAAACCAAGCCTCTCCTCTAAAATAGAGTCTTTGCCAACAGGAACTACTCCACCAGATTGGAAGAAACAACACATGCACGCAGACACGCAGGACACACGCAGAAGCGAGGAAGCATGGCCAAGGAACACGAGAATTCCCCAGAAATAGATCCCAGTTTGAAGGAAATGTATGAAATGCCTGACAAGAATTTAAAGTAATGATTCTAAGGCAACTTGAGGACATACAAGAGAATATAAAGAACTAAGGGAAGCCAGCGCCGCGGCTCACTTGGCTAATCCTCCACCTGCAGCGCTGGCACCCCGGGTTCTAGTTCTGGTCGGGGTGCCGGGTTCTGTCCCGGTTGCCCCTCTTCCAGGCCAGCTCTCTGCTGTGGCCAGGGAGTGCAGTGGAGGATGGCCCAAGTGCTTGGGCCCTGCACCCCATGGGAGACCAGGAGAAGCACCTGGCTCCTGGCTTCAGATCGGCACAGCGCTGGCGGAAGCAGCCATCTGGGAGGTGAACCAACAGAAGGAAGACCTTTCTCTCTGTCTCTCTCTCTCACTATCCACTCTGCCTGTCAAAATAAATAAATAAAATTAAAAAAAGAATTAAGGGAAAAGATATCATTAAAGAAATCTTGGAGCTGAAAACTTCAATCCATGAAACAAAAAATTACAAGTTGGAGCTTCAACAACGACTACACGGAGCAGAAGAAAGAGTTCGTGAGCTACGACAGGTCCTTGGAGACAACTCAGCTGTTGGACCCTCGCCAGCGAGGATCCAACATAGTCACGACACGGTCACTGTTCATCGGTTCTCTAGGAACTTTTACTTGTGGGGGCAGAAGGAAAGCGGGGAGAGGAGAAAAGAAGAGGAGGGGCTGCGGTGGCGGCCGCTGGCAGTGGCGGCCACACCAGCCTGCCCAGATCCCAATGTCCCTTTATGCTGATATCCTCCAATCAGATGAAAGGGCGCGTATAGCCTCAGGTCAAAAGTTCATCTGTTTCACCTGGTTCTTCCTAGTTTATGCAGAGTCCATTCTGTTTCATCTGTTTCACCTGGTTCTTCCTAGTTGTTTATGCAGAGTCCATTCTGTTTCATCTGTTTCACCTGGTTGTTTTCGTAGGCCTTGTGGTCGACCGATTGCTGCAAACCATGTAGATGAGGAGGTTCTCCCAGGTGGCCAGCCTGCGGGTCCCCACACCAGCCAGACTCCCTCCCCCAAAAGGGGAATTAAAAAGAAAAAAGCAAGCCGGTGAGGCACAGACATGTTGACTAAGCAGACATGCACATTAGGGGGATACCTGCAGAAGAAGAGAAGGGGAAAAGACAGTGTCCCAGGTAATGAAATAGTAGCTGGAAATGTACCAAGTCCTGAAAGAGACGACCAGATCTAGGAGGCTCGAAGAACCCTCCTGAAATCAAGCAAAAGCCCTTCTCTACGGCATGCTCTAGTCACATTAGCACAGCCAAAGGTGAGAGAGCTGTTACAACAGCAAGTGGAAGCCGGGGCTCAACAGGCTAATCCTCCGCCTTGCGGCGCCGGCACACCGGGCTCTAGTCCCGGCCGGGGCGCCGGATTCTGTCCCGGTTGCCCCTCTTCCAGGCCAGCTCTCTGCTGTGGCCTGGGAGTGCAGTGGAGGATGGCCCAAGTGCTTGGGCCCTGCACCCCATGGGAGACCAGGAGAAGCACCTGGCTCGCCTTTGGATCAGCGCGGTGCGCCAGCTGCGGCGGCCATTGGAGGGTGAACCAACGGCAAAAGGAAGACCTTTCTCTCTGTCTCTCTCTCTCACTGTCCACTCTGCCTGTAAAAAAAAAAAAAAGTGGAAGCTGTCAAGTAATGTCTAAAGGAATACTTACGAGACCGATAGCAGACTTCCCAGGCTACCAGAGAAGGGGATGATGGGTTCAAAGTCACGAAACAAAAAATAAAAACTCTATCCAGCAAAGCCACCCTTCAGAAACGAAGCCAATTCTTTCCGGGACTGGCAGAAACTGGGGGGCTTCATCGCCCCCAGACCAGCACCACCACAACGCCTAAGGGAGTCTCACAGTAGAAGGAGAAGGTGAGAGCTGGCATCATGCATACATGGGAGTCTGAACTCTCCAGTGGGACAGATGGGACAGCTACACAAACGGTAAGAGAACCAAACCTTACCACGGCAGAAAACCACTGAGCAGAACGACAAACAAGGAGAGAGTCGGGAAGGAACAAAGAACATACAAAACTGGGACCGGCACTGTGACACAGCAGGTAAAGCCACCACCTGCAGTGCCCGCATCCCATATGGGTGCCGGTTCGAGTCCCAGCTGCTCCACTTCCGACACAGCTCCCTACTTTGGCCTGGGAAAGCAGTAGAAGATGGCCCAAGTCCTTGGGCCCCAGCACCCATGTGGGAGACCAGGAAGAAGCTCCTGGCTCCTGGCTTCGGATCAGTGCAGCTCTGGCCATTGTGGCCATCTGGGGAGTGAATCAGTGGATGGAAGACCTCTCTCTCTCTCTCTCTCTCTCTCTCTCTCTCTGCCTCTCCTCTCTCTGTATAACTGGACTTTCAAATAAATAAATCTTAAAAAAAAAAAAACAACTCACTTGACTGCTGAAGAGATACATAGACTGAAAGTGCAGAGTCGGAAAAAGATGTAATTCTACACAAATGGAAACCCAGAGTGAGCAGGAACAGCTAGCTAGGTTCACATTAGACAAGACAGACTTCAGAACTGTAGAATCACAACACATCGGTAAAGGACTGGCCCAGCAAGAAGACATCACAGCCTGACACGTGTGTGCACCCAACACCAGATCACCCAGACATCTCAGATGTAAAGGGAGAGACAGGATCCAGCACCGCCCCAGCTGAGACTACAACAGCCCAGTCACCCGGACTGGCAGCCAGCAGGCAGCCTGGGGCTGGGCGCGGCCGAGCACGGGGGCCTCACCGGCGCTCCCGGAACTCTGCAGCCAGCAGACACAGCCTTCTCGCCCTCTCACGGAACATTCTGGGGAACAGGCCACGTGTCAGGCCACAAATCCAGGCTCCAAAATTTAAACAAATTGAAGCCATTCACGTTCTTAGACCACAATGGAATAAAAGCAGAAATCATCAGGAACAGCGGACAATGCACAAATACACGGAACGGATCAGCTGCTCGGGGACTGCTGGGTCACTGCAGAAATTAAAAAGGAAATAAAAACTTTCTAAGTGGAAACCTGGGTGTTTTTAAACATGCTAGTTCTTTTTCATTATTTGAGAAGCAGAGAGACAAAAATAGAGCGCGAGCGAGCTCCCTTCTGCTGGCTTATTAGCCCGACGCCCACCACATCTGGGGTCAAGGCAGGCCGAAGCCGGGGTGTGGGAACTGCATCCAGGTGTCCCCCATGGGTGGGGGGGCCCTAACTACTGCAGGCATCATGTGCTGACCACCACCCAGCCCCGCAGGCGTGACAGCAGGGAACTGGCTCTCAGAGTGCGGCCTGAACCTGAACCCAGGCCCTCTGACATGGGGTGTGGGTGTCCCAGGCGTGTCTTAACTGATGGGTGCTGGGTGCTGGGTTAAGTCCTGGCTACCCTGGGGATGTCTGCACCCCATATATGGTGCTGGTTGAAGTCCTGGCTACTCCAATTATGACCCAACTTCTGGCTACTGTGCCTGGGAGGTCGTGGGTGATGGTCCAAGCACTTAGGTTCCCGCCACCTGTAGGAGACCTGGATGAATTTGCTGGCTCGTGGTGGTTGTGGGCATTTGGGCAGCAACCCAGTAGTTAGAAGATTTATTCTCTCTCTCTCTCTCTCTCTCTCTCTCTCTCTCTCATTTCCCTTCTGTGACTCTGCCTTTCAAACAAATAAGTAGGCCGGCACCGTGGCTCACTAGATTAATCCTCCGCCTGCATCGCCGGCATCCCATATGGGCGCCTGGGTTCTTGTCCCGGCTGCTCCTCTTCCAGTCCAGCTCTCTGCTGTGGCCCGGGAGGGCAGTGGAGGATGGCCCAAGTGCTTGGGCGCTGCCCACCCCACGCACCCACACAGAGGTACGCGCTGCCTGCGTCTCCGAGGCCTCTGGTGGTTCCTCTGTTCGGGAACCGAATGGCAACGTTTCTGGTCTAGCTGAGCTTGGATGAGGACCCAGCCCTCATCCACGCCAAGGTCAGCGTGTCTGCGGTGAAGAACGCCAGGAGGGGTGAAGGCGCCGGGGACACGGTCACGCTGGCCGCCCTGTCCAGGTGGAGATAAGTGGGTGGCCGACAGGTGGATTCCGAGTCCGTACAGGAGTTCCACAGGCCTCCGGCTACAGCCACAGCAACGCTGGCCCGAGCAGCTGGTGGAGTCCTGGGGCCCTGCAGAGAGGCTGGGAGCCGAAGCCACGGTGGGAGAGGAGAGGGGAAAGCAATACCCAGGCCTCAGCTGCGCTGCCTGTCTCGCACAGTGGGAGCAAGGAACCGGGTTTCGCAGGGACCCCCGAGAACGTGCCTTGGACTCTGCTGGGGCCCTGGGACCCAGAGCAGAAAGGGCAGCACAGGGAGGGGTGGTGGCAATCTCAGGGGAAGGCTCTGGAGCTCAGACCTCTCAGGCCTCTCTGCGGGGCCTCTGCCACCTTGAACCTTGGCCAGGGGGACCAGAAACGACAATGGTGACAGCTGTAGGAGGGAGCGGCCAGGCCTGCTGGCTCCAAGGCCTTCTCCCCGGGGACTTCGGCTGGAGCCTGGCAGGGGGTGTCTCCGGCTCAGACTGTGCCCACACGATGCTGCCATGCTGAGTTTTTTTTTAAGTATCAAAAGACTTCCTCTTCTTTTAATATGATTCTTTGTGATGCAGCCATCAAAGGGGTTTCTACAGATCCTGAGGATATTATCAAAAAATGAACAATCAAGAGCAGGTGACAGGTGCCGCCTCACTCAGGAGACACAGAGAAACGGGAGAGAGGACGACGTCCCAGCTGCTTAAAAAAAAACAAACTTAGACGCTCTGTGACGGGGACAGTCGTGAGAGGTTTCACCGGGGAGATTAAGTGCCCGTCTTAAAGAACCGGCTGCCTTTCCCTTTGCTAACTTGGAAGGGGACAGAGGCAAGACCACCAGCAGCAGAGCTTAGCGACACACCAACGTCAGCAGCACAGACCAACGTCGGCAGTCACGGAAGGTAATTGGGCCGTTCACCGGGGGAGGAGCCTGACCAGAAAAGCCGAGTGACTCCTCCGAGGCCAGACAGCGGGGCTGGACAGCACTCTGTGTGACCCTCAGGCAGGTGCACGGCCGCCGGCTCAGGGAGCGGAGGCGGCCGCGGGCTCTGTGGCCTGGACATTTAAGGGACGTCCACAGGGTGACGTTTGCTCGCCGAGGAGGAGGTGGGCGGAGAAGGGGGGAGGCCAGTGGCTATTTTGCCACCTCCTGGCTGCCGGCCTGAACTGTGAGCATGAGCACTGTGAAGTCACACAGCCGTGCCAGCTCTGGGCACGGGAGATGGGGGTCTCACAGAGCACACAGACGTGGAAACAGCCACGTGCCCGTGGACTTGCAAAGTGCAGACCATGAAACGCCGGTCCTCGGACGCCATGGGACCAACCCTCTCCATAAGCAGCAGGCGTTGTGGGCTGGGCAGGCCTGGGGGGCTCGCTGCCGCGCGGAGCCGGCCCCTGCTCCCTCCTGGGAAGGAGAGGAAGTGCGGGAGTCTCTGCTCGGTAAATATTTACCAGAGCACCGCGCTGTTGGCCGCTGGGAGGGAGGAGGAAGCGGCTTCAAAAGCAGCTCGGGTGCAGTTCCTGCCCCGGGTGCCAGCTCCTGCCGAGAACCGGGTCCCTGTCCCAGCTCCGCCAACAGCAGGAAGTCCGGAGCTCTGCCTGCACCCCGTTTCCTCGCTTGCAAAATAAAAGTAAAAATGCCAGCTTCCCCCGTGCGTGGGGGGATTCAAGACGACGTGGGTGTGAGAAGGGGCCCTGGCCCCACAGGGTCACCGAGCGGGGCATGGCCTTGGGGAGGGGGCGCGGGTTTGCAGGAGCCTCAGGGAAGTTGCGCAGGCTGCAGGGCTGGGGGGTGCGGGCCGCCCTGGATTCCCGTGGTCTTGCCCTTTGAGCCTGTCTCAGTGGGGTCCACCTGCTGCTCAGCCAAAAGCATCGGGAGCCCACCTCCCACTCCTGCCCACCCACCAGCTCCAGCGGCCACACGTGGTGCCCTCGGAGTGGCAGGGACACAGGTGCAGGGGCCCTGGGACCTGAGCTGCCTCCTGGAGTTTGAGACCACAGGTGCCTGTGGGCCCCAAGCCCTGTGCAGAGTGGAGTAGATGCGGGGTCTGAGGCTCTCAGAGGGGAGGCACGAGGCTGGAGCAAAGGGCGTCCGGGGCTGTGTGGCCTGAGTGGCAGGAACCTGGGCAGGAGCAGGCCCGGGCAGCAGGCGGGGCCAGCTCAGTGCTTCTTCCACTCACGAGTGGAAAGGCACTTCCCTTGCTAGTTGCTGTGTTCGGCCAGGTGGGCAGAGCCTGGTCCAGTTCCTTGTCACCCAGAGACACCACACCCCAGAGGACATCTGTGTGGCAGGGCGCCGGCTGGGACCCCACACTCACCAAGCAGCCTCCAGGGATTAACTCAGGCTCACGCCCCACCCCATCTGGGGAAGACCCCCTACTTGGAGACACAGCCTTTGGGGGGAAGCACGTGGCACAGGGAGGGGCTCAGAGACCAGCCAGGGGCAGAAGGCCGAGCCCCTGCAGCCGGGCGCAGCTCTGTGACACAAGAGGGGACACACTGGACCCTGGTGGGCAGAGCTGGGACCCAGGTGAGGCCCAATTCCCTGCCTGGCTGAGTAAGTGGGTGGAGCCTGTGGCGGTGCTGGGTCTGGGAGCCACAGCTGTGGGGACGCAGGTCTCACCCTTCCCCCAGGAGCAGCCCCCTCCTCCTGCAGTGCGTGGCACCTTGGGCGTGCCCAGCTCTCTCTGGCCGGGGGCTGAGCCCTGGCTGCTGAGAGCACGCTGGCCGGTTCCTCTTAGGTCCGCATAACAGCACGCAATCTTGTGGTTCCCAGAGACCAAGGCTGGCAGCAGCGTCCACAAAGCGAGACCCTGAGCCAGCAAGGTCGACCTCCACAGGGAGGCCACGTGTGTGGGCACAGACGGATACGGAGGACCTGGCAGAGCCGCACGGCCCGTGCCTCCACAGGGCCTGCCGAGGGATTACTGAGAAGGGAGGGAAGGGCTAAGCCAGAGACACAAGGACCGCGCTATCTGCCGGACGCTGTTTCCACCCCCGCCCCCAGCAGGTGGTTTCCCGGGCAGCTGCAGGGACCCAGGGACCGGTACACAGGATGCAGAGCCGGAGTGGGCGGGGCCGGGAGCCCCCTCCCCTGTGGAAAGCCCCCGGTGTGCTCCTCCCTGCTGTCCTGTCTGGGACACAGCCACGGGGCCTCTGCCTCTCTGCCCCGTGAGGAAGTCACGGAGGCTCCTAGAAGAAAATCATGCCTGTCACGTGTGAAGATTAACCTCAAAAAGTTTAAAAAGAAAAAACAACGCCTTTATGGTTTGCAAATTTGGAGTCGTATTCTAATACATTAAAAACCCAGGGAAGACTGTTCACTTGTAGGCCACAAGCACAGCAGGAGACAGACCGAGGGACAGTTCCAAAAAGCCATTCAAGCAAGCAGCCAACCCCGGGAGGAGTCGATCCCGCGACAGGCAAGCGGTACTGTCCACAGCTCATGCGTGTCAACTCTCTGAATCCCAACACGGGGCACAGGGCAGCCGCTGCCGCTCCTCTTCACAGGAGTGGAAAGACAGCGCAGGGGGCCGCTGACCTGCTGGAGGGGGAAGGGGTGAGGCTGGCACTTGCACCCAGGCAGGGGGGCTTGAGGCCGAGCCTCCGGAGCAGAGTGGGGGAGGGGGGGCGTCCAGCGGAGAGGGCTGACTTTGAGCCTTAACCCCCGGGTCACCAGCTAGGCGGCAGCCAGGGCTTCCTTCAGGTGAGCAAGTGCCCCTGAGCATCTCATCACGAAACCTAGAGCACCCGGCTTCCCACGCGTGGCTTTCCCTGGAGGTTCCTCCCTGTGGGAACAGCACTGTCACCCCGTGGGAGTCACGCCAGTCAGCCACTTCTGTACGAAGGAGACATCGTTGTGCACACCGGTCAGAGCTGGGGGAAGAGAATGAGCCGATGGCAAACTTGGGCGGTCTCGTGAGCCCTGCCAGCCCTCTGGTCCTCACCTCCTTCGAAACACGGGTCTCGGTTAAGTGGAAGAGCTCGCCCAGGCTGTCCCTGTCCCCGAGGTCGGGGGATCCTGACCCTGTGGCGCTGAACTCCGAGGGGAACTCGCGTCTCCAGTGAGCTGATCTTAGAACCCACGCAAGGCGTGTCAGCACGGCCGCCCGTGACCTCAAGTTCATCCAGGAGACGGAAATTGCCGGGAGGAGCTCCAGCACGCTGGGAAGACGGGAACTCCGCTGACGACCCAGCCAGCACGGAGAGGGGTTTACAGTCTGGAAACCGCGTAGCTGGCGGGAAATCGCGCTGTGTTAAGTAAGCACTGCTCCCAAACTACATCTGGACTAATTTTTCCCCCACGCCCTAGAGCGAGGACGAGGCTCTGCGGAGGGTCATTTCGATGTGCGTTTTTGTCCGTGATCAGTTCTGTAAACCTCTCAAACGTCAGAAAGACAGTTTTCACTGAATGCGATTATTTGTCTGAAAGCAGCTTCGAGGTGAGCGTTGGGTGCCTGGACACCTGCTTCCCTGTCAGAGGGCCTGGTGCACGCCCCGCCTCCGCCCCGCCTCCGCCCCGCCTCCAGCTTCCTGCTACCTCACACCCCTCGAGGCAGCTCGCGATGACGCTGGTACTTGGGTCCCTGCGACCACACAGGAGACCGGGACTGCATTCCTGGCTCCTGCCCCGCGCCTGGCCCCTTGCTCACTGTTGCTGGCATCTGGGGAGTGAACCAACCCATGGCAGAGCTTTCTCTGTATCTGCCTTTCAAACAGAAATCAGCTAAAAGGCAGTAGCAGGAGTTTCGCCTTGGTGCCCTTGTTGCGGGCCCACAGCCAGGGGCTGGGGACCCCATCAGGGTCACTCAGGTGAGTGGCAGTGCCCCAGCTGCGTTAACAGGAAGCCGGGAGGGGCAGTGGAGCTGGGTTTGGCCCCGACACTGTGGGGACGTGGGTGTCCCAAGCAGCCGCCCCCACGGGGTCTGTCTCGGCCATTGGCCCTGGCCCTGAGCCCCACGATGTGTGTCAAGAGCTGCAGATAGACGCAGCTCCCTCTCCCCTGGGAGTGTGGCCGCTGAGGGTAGCACACAGGGACAGCCCGGGCCTGCTGGGAAGTTGAGCAGTCTTGAGGGAAGCACCTGGACCTCCCCATGAGACACAGTCACCTGTCAGAGCGGCTGCAGGGCAGGGCGGGGTGGGGGGTGATGTCCCCGCCGGGAGGCTCCCCCACTGTGTTTCCCTCTGGAGTTGACTGACGCCTCTGTGGTGTGACTGACGGGTGTCCTGAACCTTCCGGCTCCTTGTCGACAGTTCCGACTGGCCGGAGCCTCAGGGTTCAGAAGGGTGCCTGGCTCCTAGCAGGTGCTCAGGTGACAGGAATGAATGAATGAACGGAGGCTGGGATGAATGAATGAATGAACGGCGGTTGGGGTGAATGAGTGGATGGGCCGGCCACTCTGGACGGCAGCTGGCTGCTCTGGCCAGGCTGTGGTTCCCGGCTCTCAGGACCACAGCCCTCTGCTGCTGCCGGGCCTCAGCTCTCACACGTGCAGTGCAGAATGGACTGGGGGCGCCAGCCAAGCCTTCGCCTCCACCGCATCTCACCGTCTCATCTGCCGGGTGGGGGTCCATCCCAGCAGATGGTGGAACAAGGCCGTGGGCCCTGAGGCTCTCCCGTAGCCGGAGCCGCGAGATCACCAGTGTTACCGGAAGAAGAGACCGCATCACCGAGGCCAGGAACCGCCTTCCTCAGAGGTCAGAGGCGCACATGCCTAACTTCCAACACGAGAGACCCAAACCAAGCAGTGCTGAGCTCGTGAGCAGGCGAGCCCTGTGGCAGACGGCACCGGATGGCTTCTGGGCCTGGGGAGTGGGGCCGAGCCCTCGGGCTGGGAGTGAGGGGCTCTGCACCGTCCTCCACAGGCCACGCCACGGGATCTCTGCAGCCGGCGCTCCAGACTGAAGGCCAAGTCCCCGCACCTAGCGAGTGTGGGTCACCCAACACCCTGCAGCACGGGGAGGGGTGTGGGGGCAGCACGGGGAGGGGTGTGGGGGCACCACGGGGAGGGGTGTGGGGGCATCACGGGGAGGGGTGTGGGGGCAGCAGGCCAGGGGGTGTGGGGGCATCACGGGGAGGGGTGTGGGGGCAGCAGGCCAGGGGGTATGGGGGCATCACGGGTAGGGGTGTGGGGGCAGCAGGCCAGGGGGTGTGGGGGCATCACGGGGAGGGGTGTGGGGCATCACGGGGAGGGGTGTGGGGGCAGCGTCCAGGGGGTGTGGGGGCAGCAGGCCAGGGGGTGTGGGGGCATCACGGGGAGGGGTGTGGGGGCAGCAGGCCAGGGGGTGTGGGGGAATCATGGGGGAGGTGTGGGGGCATCACGGGGAGGGGTGTGGGGGCATCACGGGGAGGGGTGTGGGGGCAGCAGGCCAGGGGGTATGGGGGCATCACGGGTAGGGGTGTGGGGGCAGCAGGCCAGGGGGTGTGGGGGCATCACGGGGAGGGGTGTGGGGCATCACGGGGAGGGGTGTGGGGGCAGCGTCCAGGGGGTGTGGGGGCAGCAGGCCAGGGGGTGTGGGGGCATCACGGGGAGGGGTGTGGGGGCAGCAGGCCAGGGGTTGTGGGGGCATCACAGGGAGGGGTGTGGAGGCATCACGGGGAGGGGTGTGGGGGCAGCAGGCCAGGGGGTATGGGGGCATCACGGGTAGGGGTGTGGGGGCAGCAGGCCAGGGGGTGTGGGGGCATCACGGGGAGGGGTGTGGGGCATCACGGGGAGGGGTGTGGGGGCAGCGTCCAGGGGGTGTGGGGGCAGCAGGCCAGGGGGTGTGGGGGCATCACGGGGAGGGGTGTGGGGGCAGCAGGCCAGGGGGTGTGGGGGAATCATGGGGGAGGTGTGGGGGCAGCAGTCTGGGTCTCCCACAGCCAACAGCACTGGGTGCCCTCTGGGGCTCAGCGGCTGTCAGACAGGTAGGAGCCTGGGGCTTCCAGACGAGGGGACTTGCAAGATCCTGTAGAATCCACAGATACGTTGTTTTGGTGCAAAACACTGGAAATCTACGCCCATCAGGGGTCTTCAGGAAGCTCACAGAAAACACTCACCACAAAGATGGCATGGGTTCGAGTGTTTTTCCATTCGTAAACTCGTCCCTCGAGCCCGTTCTCCGTGAACTTCTAGAAGCCTCTTCACTCCCTCCCCACATGCCGCCTCCTCCCAGAACCACCCCACTGCAGCTCCCTCCTCTCTCCCCAGGCCCCGGTCCCCTCCCCCGCCACAGCCGGCTGGGCCGGACGGACCCCTTTGCCTTCCTAAATGGACCTCCGGAGGCACGGTCGGCGCTGTGGTTTCTGGGAGGCTGCTTGGCCAGGGCCCCCGTCAGCATCTGCAGGGCCTCCCTGTCCACCCCAGCAGGGCCGGGCACCTGCTCCACGCCGCTGCTCCCCTCCATGTCCGTGCCCTGCGCGCCCCTCACCGAGAGAGCCGTTTCTGCTGAAGCTTTGCCAGGGTGGGCGGGGCCGGGGGGCCCGGGATTCAGGTGGAGGTACTTCCTCTCTGTGCTGCCCCACATTCTGAAAGGAGCTCGCGTCCAGATCTCGGCTGTCGGGGGCTGCCGTGGGGGCAGAGGGCACCGCTGTCAGCAGGACCCTGCCCAGGGTTTAACCGTCCAGTCACCACCCTCACATTCCCCGGAAGTCTGAGCAGGGGCCCTGCCCACAGGGGTCCGCCCCGGTCACTGTCCCCTCCTCCGAGCACATCCTCCCCACGCGGGCCCCACCGGCCCTCCCCTCCATGCCCACTCACGGCCCTCTGGGCACTGGGCCTCCACACAGGGCCGTCTCTGTGGCCCCCATGCTGCCCCGGGGACGCTGCGGGATGCAGGGTCCCCAGGCGAGGTGGGGGGAGCGCTCCTGCACAGGGACTCCTGGCCCCACAGGCAGGTGGTCACTAGCTCAGCACAGAGAAGCCCTGAGTGGTGTCGCCCCTCCGCGGCTCTGAAAGCGAGAATGTTCCGGAGCAGCCGGAGCTGCGCGCCCATCTCTGCGGCTGGTGGAAGAACCTGGTTCGGGCAGTCTTGGCTCAGGGCCACCCGAAGGAACCAGAGGACACTTCTGTGGCTCGGGAAAGAGGAAGCTGGTGCAGGAGGAGGCGTGGCAGCCCGGGCGGTGGGGCTGGGAGCCGGGACACGGGAGGGAGGGTTTCTTCAAGCTCCGCCTGGCTCTGAGGACCAGGGCAGAACGCCGTGGTGGGTCAGGGGTCTGGGTCAGCTTCCCGTGCTGACCACAGCAAACTGCTACAACCTGGGCAGCTGCACACCACAGGCAGCGGCTCCCACCGTGCGACGTGCACTTGGCGTCAGCGGGGTTGGCCCGGCCCTGCTGCAGGCTCCAGGAGGACGCACTCCAGGCCTCTTGCCAGCCCCGGCCATGCCTGGCCACTGCTGCCGCCCACTCTCCGCCTCCGCAGTGTCTCTGTTGAGTCCCTCTGTGTCCTCTGAAGGACCCCAGTCCTTGGGGTCGGGGCCCTGTCTAACGCCAGGGAGACCCCTCCTCCAGAACCGATCGTCACAGCCTCTGCGGATGAGGTCACAGGGCCCAGGGTCGGGACTGGGCACATCTTCCGGGGCCTCGGTTTAACTACGCCGGGATCGTCCCGTTCTCCGTTCCGGCTTGCTCCTTGCTCCTGCTTTACTTGAGCTTTTGAGCTCTGAGCTTCCCTGTGATAAAAATCTTGCAACCCGTTATTAAAGAATAACAGCAAAACCTCTGCAAATCCCAGGCGTTCTGCAAGAATGCACCACCAGGGACTCTGCAGCTCTCCCAGGCCCCAGGAGGACAGGGTGGGGCAGTAGCGGCGGGCCTCTGATCCCTGCCGTGGGAAACCAGGGTTCCGGTCCTGTCGGTGTCACTCAGGAGTGTGCACGCGCCCAAGGCTGCAGGGCAGAGCACACAGCTGTGGCTCTGGGAGCTCTGCCGCGGATTCACAGGTTGTGGAAGGCCTAGCACCGCACTTGTGAGGAAAGCATCACACTCTTATACAAATGCAAATTGTACAGAAATACCATGGGGCCATGGGGCGCCCCCACACAGGAAACAAGCATTCAGAAACCCTGAAACTTGCAGCACAGACCCCAGCTGAAAGAGGAAAGTGGTCCCACACAAGGGGAGTGGTGTGGTCCCCCTGCATGGTCACCGTGCTGGGTCATCAAGGCCAGGAGGATTCCCCGCGGGGGCGTCCTCTCTCCAGGAGGCCACGGCGCCGCCCACTTCCTCCCTTCATGTTGAGAAAAGTCCCCAGCACACAGTGAGGCTGCTCGCCCCACCTCACACCTCCCTGCAGCCCAGGATTGTTTTCATAAAAAACAAACCAGAAAGAATAGCCAGGAAGTTATGCAAACAAACAAAGCAAAGTAGCCTGACCAGATTCTCCATGCCAGGGCTCCAGTTCCTAAAGAATGGCACGGATCCCATCAAGAATCGTAAGACACAAACACTCACCCCACTGCAGCAGTGGCCAGAGAACCACACACCCACACACCAGTGCAGCAGTGGCCATGGAGACACACACAGCCAACACTCACCATTGCTGCAGTTCCCATGGAGACACACACACCCAACACTCACACCTCTACTGCAGTTCCCACGGAGACACACACCCCCAACACTCACACCACTACTACAGTTCCCACGGAGACACACACACCCAACACTCACACCACTACTACAGTTCCCATAGAGACACACACACCCAACACTCACACAACTATTACACTTCCCATGGAGACACATACACCCAACACTCACACCACTACTACAGTTCCCACGGAGACACACACCCCCAACACTCACACTACTACTACAGTTCCCACGGAGACACACACAGCCAACACTCACACCTCTACTACAGTTCCCATGGAGATACACACCCGCAACACTCACACCACTACTGCAGTTCCCATGGAGACACACACAAGCCCTACGCTGAAGCTACTTCTGCACATTGCATGAACAACTTTCTAAATGGGAGCAGGAGTTGAGACACTGACCTCAGGAATCTGCTGTTACAAAGGCCGCGTTTCCAATCATCTAGGTGGCCATCAGGAACAAGACAAGTTGCACCCTTCCCACACCCCGGCAGTAGCGTTCTACCTAATGTGGCCAGTGTGGAGCTGTGATGATCACAGTGAGAAGGCACAGGCACCTAGGTGCACATCCACGGCAGGTGCACACACAGCGGGAACGGGAGGAGCTACACAGTACCTGAATGAGGAAACCTTTCCAACAGGACACGGACCCAGGGAAGAGAAAGTGGACTGCACACAAAATCGCACTCTGTGCATGCAAAAACCACACGCAAATTCAAAGATGAATAATAAAATTCAAAAGTTTTAAAATCCGCTCATAGAGCGAAGTTTAATTTCCTTTCTCTGTCTACACACACACACACACACACACACCCTTCTAGGAGAAGATCTAGGAAACACTAAATGCACCAAAGCTATGGGGCCTGGCAGAGAGAAAGGAGACACTGGAAAGGGGTTTTCTCACTCACAGGGAAACCCAACTTTTAAAAGCACAATTCTATTACGCTTCAGAAAAAGTTGATTTAAAAAAAAAACACACACACACGCAGACTGGAGGAACCAGCTGCTTGCACACGTATTCGACACGCTGTCTGTGCCACGTCACAGGCACTGTTCTCCCTGGTGGCGTGGGTAGCACGTGGTGGGGGGGTTGTGATGTGGCGTCCCGGGGGATGCAGACGGAGTGAGGCCGGCAGGTGCAGGTCCTCTCGGTGCTGGGCGAGTGCACGGCCGGTCTCCAGAGAGAGACTCCTTACAGCGTGTGCGAGCTCCCCTGCCCACCCAGTGTCCTTTGCACGCTTCTGAGGCTGGGCAGAGAGCACCCAGCTTCCACCTGGAGCACCGGCCTGCCTGGGATTCCCTGGAAGCCTGGATCCACCACGGGAGACATCCTTGGAGCCGCCAGGCTGCTGGAGCCCGTAGGAGACGCCGCAGTGGTTCTGGCTTTGCTGCCTCTGGGTGGTTCAGCAGGTGCCAGGCCTGACCGTGGGGGGAGGGGGCTTCAAGATGACCCCAGCCCCAGACACTGACGGTCACCCCCTGAAAGATCTCCAAGCCCAGTGCAGCTGCTCCTGCGCCTGCACCCAGTGAAGCCCACACAGCCCTGTCGCCTAAATCCGCCAGGGTCACTGACCCGTGAGACCTCGCAGCCCACCCTCCCGCAGAGGAGCCGCCGATGAAGGGCCGAACCAAACCTTCTTGCACAATCCCTTTCTCCGGATGCCCCACTTTCTCAAGTTTCCCAACAGACATAGATACGCACACAAGTGCACAGTGACACACGTGGCATTAGCACAGCGTCGTTTCAATGGAAGCCACAGGAAACACTGTGCCCCCACACGGGCTAGCGCCGGCCAGCTAGGACGTCCCGCAGAATGCTGCGCTGTCCAGAGAAGCACGAGCAGCTCTTCGTGCTACGTGTGGGAAGAACCTGCAAAGAAATCGCTAACCAAACGGCATTCAAGAAAGCAAGGCGCGGCGAGCGTGCGGGACCACGGCAGGGGAGACACGGAGGGGACAAAGGCCGAGTGTTCACAGCCGCGTGGCCGCGCACAGATCACGTCTGCGGTGTCACAGGGACCTTCAGCAGCCATTGCTGGGGCAGTGACAGGCAAGTGTATAACCTGATCAAAAATGAAGCTTAGAATTCACCTTGACCCGGAAGCACTTGTGGGTCATTTTAACGATGGACTTTGAGATGGAGTGCTGGAGCTGCAAGCCCGAGGGGCACGCAGCCTGTGGGTCCGGGGAGATTTCTTCCCAGCTGTGTACGTGGGGCCGGGGTTTCCAGCTCCACAAAGTTCGGAGAATGTTCTTTGTCCGCGAAACACCGGGCCGGCTGGTTCTACTTTCCGGCTCCTTCTTTCCCAGCCTGCCCTGCCCTCTGTCCTGCTGGGCTACCCAGGGGTGGGGGGACCTCAGGACGACAGAGCCGGGGTGATGGGAAGCCTGCCGTCAGTCTCCAGGAGAACACGCCGAGACAGGGAAGCAGCCCAGCTGCAGCAGAAGGCACGTTGCCCAGCTCTTGTTTCAAATACGCCGGAGCTGCCCGCCGGTGGAACACTCGGGACCGTGCTGGGGGCCCCCGGGGCGCTGTCCACAGTCACCGAGGACGTCAGGGAACGGAGGCTGCCTCATCAACAGCTCCTCCCGCTGCCACCTCCCACATGCACCCAGCGTCTCGGAACCCCCATGTCACACACTGCAGAGCCGGGGTTCAAGTCCTGACTCCTCTCCTCATTCCAGTACGCTAGTAGTGCGCACCCCGGACGGAGCTCGAGGTCTTGGAGTCCTGCCGCTCCGATACAGACCCTGGCTCCCGGCTTCAGCCGGGCCACGCCTGGCTGCTGCAGCCATCTGGGAAGTGCACCCCTGGGAGATCTCTCTGCCTGTCTCTCTCTCTCTCTCTCCCTTTCCAGTAAATAAAATAAATAAAAATTGAAAGAGAAAAAGACCATTCAAGCTTCCAGCAGTCCCATGTCAGGGTGAAGCTGTTTTGGTGACGTAGAAGAACAAAATGAGTTCAAAGTGAAAAGGGGACCAAGTACAATTTCACGTGTTAAAGAAAAATCTACTGATACGTTTTACAAATCATGATGGTGGATATGAAAAGGCTGTGAGATTTGGATATGTTTTAAAGAATGATGCAACCAAGCTGTTGAAAGTGTTCGTATTTATTATGTGTTGGAAATTGCGTCTTGTGCTAAACAAGCATTTTCAACAACACAGAACTGCGTAAGGGAGAAAGCAGGCTTTTGAAGCCTTTTCGGCAACACACAAACACTCTGAATTACCACCCTGGTAACTCTGGACACCCTCTGGCCCAGCGCTCTCTGCAAAGCAAACACTTGTGCATCCAAGCGAAGCCCCTCATTCAAGGTCACCGAGTGGTGAAAGGGACCAGATGCTGGCGTCCTGCCACCTGGTCCGGCCACGTTCTCCTGGTTCAGTGACCACATAGCAGAGGGGATCTGAGCACAGTGCCCTAACCCTAACCCTGCCACGCTGATAACTTTTTTTTTTTAAGATTTAGTTACTTATTTGAAAGCCAGAGTTACACAGAGAGAGAGAGAGAGAGAGAGAGAGAGAGAGAGAGAGAGAGGTCTTGCATCCACTGGTTCACTCTCCAGATGGCCACAACAGCCGGAGTTGGCTCTGACCCGAAGCCAGGAGCCAGGAGCTGCTTCCAGGTCTCCCACGCAGGTACAGGGGCCCAAGGACTTGGGCCATCTACTGCTTTCCCAGGCCATAGCAGAGAGCTGGATTGGAAGTGGAGCAGCCAGGACCAGAACCAGCGCCCATATGGGATGCCGGCACTGCAGGTGGTGGCTGTACCTGCTACGCTACAGTGCCAGCCCCGATAGTGACGTCTGCCTCAGATGACTGAAGCAGCAGCTGTGGACTTGTCTGGGATGTCAGACAATAACTCCGATCCAAGCTTTATCCACACGCCCACAGTCAACCTTCCGTGCAAAAGCTGAATCTCACGGGGGAAGATTACGGAAATTATAGTACCCAGAGCAGGCCTCAGGAGCTGATGATGCAGAGGTTGGAAATGTTCCAAGACACAAGACTGAAAAGCGATCCAAGCAAAATTACCCTGTTGCTGGTGACACACACACTGGGTAGCTATCAGAACTTCAGTGGTGGGCTGGCACTGTGGCGCAGTGGGTAAGGCCACTGCCTGCGATGCCGGCATCCCACGTAGGTCCCAGTTCATGCCCCAGCTGCTCCACTTCAGATCCAGCTCCCTACTATGACCTGGGAAAAACAGAAGATGGCCCATGTCCCTGGGCCCCTGCACCCACGTGGGAGACCCGGGTGAAGCTCTTGGCTCCTGGCGTCAACCTGGCCCCGCCCTGGCCTTTGCGGTCCTTTGGGGAGTGAACCAGTGGATGGAAGACCTCTCTCTCTCTCTCTCTCTCTCTAACTCTGACTTTCAAATAAATAAATCTTAGAAGAAAGAAAACATTTAAGTTGCTGTGACATCTTACAAATGGCGCCGCTAAAGGAAAGTTGATGCACAGGGACTTACCCAGGAGTGGAAGGGCAGGGCCAGCCCGTGCGCCCCGAGGACGGGCGGTCTGGAGCGTCAGGGCGGCTCAGACAGGTGACACTCCACCACCGGGAAGCCCTCCCAAGGGCTCTCCAGGAGCCGTGCCTGCAGGCTCCAGGAGGCAGAGGTGGCATCAGGGGAGGAGCTATGCAGAGCGCCAGCCCTGCGTGGAGAGGTGGAGACCTTATGCACAGGGAGAGTGCGTGGCAGCCACGCCTGCGTGGTCAGCACCACCCAGGGCCCCCTGCTACAGAGCGTGCCCTTGTCTCTGAGAACCGTCTCGGATCCGGTGAGCAGCTGAGCTCCAGATACTGAGAGCACACCGAAGGAGTCTGCGTTGTTCTCTGTGGCTTGTGACATCAGAAGTCGCACCAAGTGCAGTGTGGGACCGGGAAAGGAAGTGCCCTGGGCACCGCAGGAGGCGAGGGTTTGCTGGAGGGAGGTGTGAGCGCCGAGAACGCCTGAGGCCACGCTTGCCACGTTAAGTGGACTCATTACAGATGGAGTGTCCATCGTCCATTGCATGTGTCGGGAAAGAACTGGATCCCGTCCCCCTCGACCCGAGTGGTGCAATTCCAGACCACGGTGTCACACACCCAGGAGCCCCTGTGCACAGCGCTGCAGCTCAGTGGCAAGAAGACAACGCGGTATCGGGTACTGAGTTCGCAAAAGCAGAGAGGGGGTGTAACAGCCTAAGGAGTTCCTAGGCGGTCCCGACTCAGCACAGTGACCTCTGCCCCAGGGAAGTGGGCGGCTGACGGGTGGGAATGTGCCCCCGAGGTTTCACGGACTGTGGGATGAGTGGAGCAGTTCAGGGAGATAAGGACTTGGTGACAGCAGGTGGCCGTGACCCAGGACCCCCAGAGCTGCAGGCCGGGCTGCAGGCCCAGCCCCCTCGGTGACAGCAGGTGGCCGTGACCCAGGACCCCCAGGGCTGCAGGCCGGGCTGCAGGCCCAGCCCCCTCGGTGACAGCAGGTGGCCGTGACCCAGGACCCCCAGGGCTGCAGGCCGGGCTGCAGGCCCAGCCCCCTCGGTGACAGCAGGTGGCCGTGACCCAGGACCCCCAGGGCTGCAGGCCGGGCTGCAGGCCCAGCCCCCTCGGTGACAGCAGGTGGCCGTGACCCAGGACCCCCAGGGCTGCAGGCCGGGCTGCAGGCCCAGCCCCCTCGGTGACAGCAGGTAGCCGTGACCCAGGACCCCCAGGGCTGCAGGCCTAGCCCCCTCGGTGACAGCAGGTGGCCGTGACCCAGGACCCCCAGGGCTGCAGGCCGGGCTGCAGGCCCAGCCCCCTCGGTGACAGCAGGTGGCCGTGACCCAGGACCCCCAGGGCTGCAGGCCGGACTGCAGTCGCAGCTCCCTGCCCTCCAGCGCGGCATTGTCTGAAGCCGAGCTGAGGCTGCGCAGAGTGCAACACAGAGCCCGTCCCCACGCAGGGCCAGTACAAGCCCTTCCGCAGCATGTGAACCCGAGATGCGGGGCCTGGGAAGTGAGCAGATGGAATGGAAGTGAGTGAATGCCACGCCTGCCAGCAGCGCACCAGATCACCGGCCACACGAGGCCACTCGGCCACAAGGTGCCGATGCACTGGAAGCCAGGTCCCCCAGCGCGGTTCCATCAGCGGTGACGGGTGTCCCACTTTGAGGAGACAGGCATTGCAACATGCATCCATCCTTGGAACGACTTAGTGCTCCGTGCAGCTCTGTCCCTAACTCAGCATCACGGAGACCCCGCTGGGCCACACGCGGACCGGCACAGACCTGGAAAAGCAGCTTCGAGGAGCGATGCCATCCGTGCCGGCCACCGTCACACCCCCTCGCCGCAGAGAAGCAGCTCCGGCCATCACGTCAGCGGGGAGCCGGCTAAAGGTTTGACCAAGACAGCAGGCTGATTTTTAAGCTGATAATTTTGTATGACTCGCAAATGTCGTTATAAATGTCTGAATGGCCTTGGCAGAGGAAAAGGCTCCCCACCCCCACTCTTGTTGCTTCTGCTGTGACAGAGCACCCAAGGGACCTGGGAAGAGAACTGGGTTCCTTAGCCCACATTTCTGAGTCACTCCTCAAACGCCCACCACAGCCGGGGCTGGAGGCGTGAGTGGGAGAGTCAGTCCAGGCCTCCCACCCGGGCAGTAGAGACCCAGACATCTGAGCTGCCGTCTGCCACCTCCCAGGGTATGGCAGGAGGCTGGAGCGGGGAACCAGACCCAAACACTCCAGTACGGGACGTGGGTGTCTCAGCTGCACTTGGGGAGCACTGTCAGTCCAAGGAGCCCCATCCACCCCATCCCCTAAGTGAGACCCCAAAGGGCCGCTGAGGAACGAGGGTGAAGCGAGGTTCCCGGAGCCCCGTGGGGATGGAGGCTGTCTCCCAGAAGCTCCTGTCCGAACCTGGACTGGGGTCACGCGGGTCGAGTCTGTCCTCCTCTCTGGAGGAAACCACCATCCGAGACCCAAACGCATTCCACAGACCACAAACATGGCACCTGACACTCGGACGAGGAAGGCAACGTGGAGCAACTGGTCTCAGACCCACCCGCGGGAGCTGAGGACCTGGGATTACAGTAAGACCCTCTCACTGCTTGCTGAGAGAGGCCGGCGCTGTGGCACAGTAGGCTAAGCCCCCGCCTGCAGCGCTGCCGTCCAGCACGGGCACCAGTTCCTGTCCCAGCTGCTCCTCCTCCTATCCGGCTGTCTGCTGTGTCCTGGGAGAGCAGTGGACGATGGCCCAAAGCTGGGCTCCTGCACCCACATGGGAGACCCAGAAGCAGCTCCTGGCTCCCAGCTTTGGCCTGGCCCAGCTTTGGTGTTTGCAGCCATCCGGGGAGTGAACCAACAGATGGAAGATCTTTCTGTCTCTCTCTGTAACTGTGGCTTTCAAACAAATAAATAAGTAGAGTTTTTTGTAAGATTTATTTATTTATTTGAAAGTCAGAGTTACACAGAGAGAGGAGAGGCAGAGGCAGAGAGAGAGGCTTTCCATCTGCTGGTTCACTCCCTAACTGGCCGCAACGGCCGGAGCTGAGCCAGTCCGAAACCAGGAGCCCCTTCTGGGTCTCCCACGTGGGTGCAGGGACCCAAGGACTTGGGCCATCTTATACTGCTTTCCCAGGTCATAGCAGAGAGCTGGATTGGAAGTGGAGCTGCCAGGATTCGAACCGGCACCCATGTGGGATGCTGGCACTGCAGGTAGCGGCTTTACCTGCTGCACCACAGCACCGGCCCCAGTAATTTTAAAAAAGTTCAAGGGAATCCATGTTATCTTAAAATTTTTTATTTGAGAGACAGGGAAACATCTAGAGAGAGAAGAAGAGAGGCTCCCATGCCCTGGTTTACTCCTCAAATCCTACAACAGCCCGGGACTGGGACAAGCACCAAAGCTGGCGCCAGGCACGCGATGCAGGTGTCCCGGGGGCGGCAGGAACCCACACACCTCAGCCATCCCTGCTGCCTCCCCATGTGTGTGTGAGCGGGGAGCTGGACCAGAGCCGGAGCCAGGAACGGAAGCGAGGCTGACGTGAGACTCAGGTCCTAACCGGCGTCCTGACCATGAGGCCAAGCGCCCACACCGCGTGCCGTCTTCTACTCTCGCTTTTAGCAACTTGGGGAAGCTTCCTGAATATCCAGACACAGACGAAAAGACCGTCAGTTTTGGCAAGAACTGGAAGCTCTTTGAAGAAATGGAAACAGCTGGGCTCGCCGACGGATTTGACACTGGTGAAGAGAGGTGCTGGTAAAACGGCGGAGGGGGGGGGGCTGAGAAAATCCCTCAGGTGTATCAGGAAGCGATAACTCAGAGACAACACACAGCAAAAGCAAACAGGATACGGCGAGAAGACCGCACATCGGGGGAGAAACAAAATGACATCTGAAGAAACACAAATTCAGTAAAACCTCCCAACCCCAAAGGACAGCAAGGAAAAAAAGTAGAATCTCATCAGCTACGTTGTGGTAAAACCGCTAAGACTGAGGACAGAGGGGAGAACGTGGAGACTAGCGGATCCCAAGGACTCTCACAGGCGCGGGTGTAACCACAGGTGATGGGCGCTGTCCTCAAGGCATAAATAAAGTGGCAGCGGATACACTAAGAATAATGAGAAATCCATCTTAGACACACAGAAAAACAGAGAGACTTTGCAACCAGCAGACTTAAACTAAGGGACAGCGCTCCTCACGGAGGGAAGTCTGGCTGGAAGAAGGAAGCCAGGAGAAATGAACAGGCTGCTCTGACCCAGGGTGGGAGTGTGACACAGGGACACGCCCAGAACTAAAGTGTGTCGCCACAGCGGCGCACAAGGGATGGGTGGGGGAGGCAGTGGGAGCGCAGTACTTGTCCATCCACACTGTCCAGGAAGAAGAGAACAAACTCGGCCGACCATGAAGACCCATTCCTGTCTGTGTGCAGAGGGCACCACTTCTGAGCCAGGTGAGGGGGAAATGAGATGTTAATAATGTTACAATAGGGGCCGGCTCCATGGCATATTCCCATACGGGCGCTGGTTCGAGTCCCGGCTACTCCACTTCTGATCTAACTCCCTCTAACGGCCTGGGAAAGCAATACACGATGTCCCAAGTCCTTGGACGCCTGCACCCAAGTGGGAGACCCGGAAGAAGCTCTTGGCTCCTGGCTTCAGATTGGTGCAGCTCTGGCTATTCCGGCCAGTTGGGGAGTGAACCAGCAGATGGAAGACCTCTCTCTCTCTCTCTCTCTCTCTCTGTGCCTCTCCTTCCCTCTCTGTGTAACTCTGACTTTCAAATAAATATCTTTTAAAAAGTACACTGTTCATACTAAAGAAAAGAAAATGCACATAGCTTTCTTAATGCCACGTAGCATTGAGCTATGTCTCTGAAGAGGTTCACTCGATAATATGACAGACAGACATTTTTATTAGGAATATATCACAGTGCTAAATGTGCCCCCACCTAAAAAACGTGTCTTCAGAACAGGAGAAGGTAAAAGCCCACAGCACGACGTGGGAGAACAGACACAAATACGACCTTGGCGAGAATTTTTTAAGACTTTGTGGCTGAGAGTAAGCGGACAGGAGCAGAGCGGGCAGACTCTAGCAGCGTGCCTGACGGACACCTGCTGCATGGTCCCTGCGGCCACGGCGGGCCGTGCGGACATTTCCAGCATTCATGGAGAAACCGATCACAAGTGGAGTCACGCACAAGTCTCAACAGATTCCCAAGGATGGAAGTCACAGTGTACAAACTCCTGGACCATGCGAACGAACAGCAGTGAGAAAGGAACACAGGGCAGAGGCTATCCGTATGGGAGTCCAGCAGCAGGCTTCTAAATCATTCTCGGATCAAAGAGGAAATCACAGTGGAAATTAGAAAATATTTTGGGGGATGGTGTTGTGGCATAGCCTTCCATGATGAGCCTGTCCCAGAGGGAGGGGGAGAGAGGAGAGAGCAGAGGGGGGGAGGGAAAAGAGGGGAGGGAGAGAGGGAAAGGGAGGGGGAGGGGAAGGGGAGAGGGAGGGGGAGGGGGAGAGAGGAGAGAGCAGAGGGGGGGAGGGAAAAGAGGGGAGGGAGAGAGGGAAAGGGAGGGGGAGGGGGAGGGGAAGGGGCGAGGGAGAGGGAGGGGGAGGGGGAGAGGGAGGGAGGTGGGAGAGGAAGGAGGGGTAAGGGGAGAGGGGGAGGGAGGAAGGGCGGGGGGGAAGAGGGAGAGTGAGAGGGAAGAGGAGAGAGAGATAGAGAAGGGAGGAGGGGAGGGGGGAGGGAGAGGAGAGGGGAAAGAGGAGGAGGGAGAGAGGGAGGAGGAGGAGGGGAAGGGGAGAGGGAGAAAGGGAGAGGAGGGAGGGGAGAGGGGGAGTAGGGGAGAGAAAGGAGGAGGGGTGAGGGGGAAGAGGAAGAGGAAGAAGGGAGGGGAGAGGAGAGGAGAGGAGAGGAGAGGAGAGGGGAGGAGAGGAGAGGGGAGGGGAGGGGAGGGGAGGGGGAGGAGGAGTTAGTTCTCAGGATAGGAATCCTGCTATCAGGAGCACTCCCAGCTAAGCCTAGGGAGCTGAGCCCAGCGCCCTTTCTCGCCTGACCCCAGGAGAGCCTCGGGGTCACTGGGCGCAGAGGCCCTGCCTCCAGCAGCCAGAGCACAGGGAGGCAGACAGGGGCTGTCCTCACCAGAGGCACTGAAGGGGGTGAACACGTTTGTCGTCCCAACAGGAGGCCAAACGCAATTTCCTACAGAACTGCAGGGAACAGTCCCACGTGGGCAACACCCTTGTGTCCAGGTGGGAGAAAAGAACAACAAATAGCACCTGTTTTTAAAAAGACTTTTATTTATTTATTTGAAAGGCAGGAGCCATCTCCCATCTGACGGCCCACTCCCTATGCCTACAACACCCAGGGCTGGGTCAGGCCAAACTCGGGAGCCTGGAGCTCCAACCAGGTCTCCCACGTGGGTGCAGGGACACAAGGTCTTGAGCCGCCACCTGCTGCCTCCCAGGCCACCTGCTGCCTCCCCGGCGTGTTAGCAGGGAGCTGGATGGGAAGTGGAGGTGGCACTGGATCCCAGGCATCTGACAGAGGTATGGGCATCCTAGGTTTCATCCCAAGAACAAAAACAAGGGTGTGTGCCTTCCTGTTGAATTGCACAGATTTCTCTGGCTGAGCTGCAAGCTTACCCACTGCTCGTGTTTTCCTCCATCCAAGAGATTTTTGCAGAAAGCTTATGAAGACAAGCCCAGTGCCATCTGCCTCGGGGTGTGTCCGCCAGGCTGACATCACACACCCAAAGGTTTGCGCTCCCGCCACTGCGAGAAGCCGCTCTACACCCCAAACTCCAGACTCACCAGCTTGTCAGACCAGGGGCAGGTTCATTAAGGAGGTTATGAGCACTTTCCCCTTAAGATGGGAGCAGGGGTCGGCACACCCACCACCCACCACCGCTGCTGCTGCTGAGGTTCCTGCAGGCTCCGCCCCCGCCCCGCTCCCGGGCTCCGCCCACCCACGCACCCCTGAACTGGATCGGGACTTTGGATGACTTTGGACCCTGAGGCCGCACAGCCAAAAGTGACTTTGTTGCTTGGAATCCGTTATCACAGCCGTTTCCCAGTTCTTTGGTGTCAGAGAGAGATGAACCACATCGCATTGAAAACCCCTAACAGCAGGCCTTGGGAATTCTGGGAGTGTTTTGGGGGCATGGGGCGGGGTAGTCTTTTCAGAGCTCATTCAGAAAACACGGAGACCCCAGGGCTGAGCTCCTGGTCAGGTTTTAGGACCGCGTGGATAGAAACCACTCTCGATGTCTGGTCTGTGCAAGGCAGGACGGACACAGCATAGCTCAGACATGGCCCAGCGCTCTGTCCAGCCGGCCTCCCTGGCCGCCTCCCAGGCTTTCCTCCCGTTTCCATGGATACCGCCAAAGGGGCTCTGGAAGTTTCCAACACAGCCTCTGCGGCGGGGCTGTCGGCTCATGGTTCTCAGATGACGTGGGGTGTGTGTGTGTGGGGGGTGGCTGCCACTGGAAGCCAGACCACGTGTCCTGGAACCCCCACAGGCAGTGCACCCCATCAGCTGACCGCAGGTTCAAGGGAGGTGGGAAACGAGGGAGCACCTCGGGGGGCAGTCGACTAGAAATGTAAGCGCTGGCCGGCTTCAGCTGCTGGATCCTTCCGGGAAGAGTTTCGGCCCCGCGGATTGGGGCGCACAGCCCCATCGCACCTGTGTGCCCGCGCTCGGCCTCCGGAGCCCCCTTCGCCCCCTTCGCCCCCGGATGCTCTCAGAAGACCGGTCGCCCTGTTTCCTTCCCGCTCCAGGCAGGGAGAGAGTCATCCCTCCGTTCCAAGCGCTGCGGGCACGTGGTCGCAGCCGGGGAGCTGACCAGCAGGGTGGGAGGCCCAGGCCACCAGGCAAGCCAGGCGTGCAGGTGGGCTGTTGCCGGCCGGGGCTGCAGAGGGTGGGGTGGTGAATTCGCCTCGGAAGCCCACCTGCTGAGGTCATGAACCAGCCACATGCGGGCTTGGGGGTGGTCTCACACACAGGACCAGCTGCCCGCCACAGCCCAGGCCTGCCCATGGCCTCCTCACGGCCTTTGTTGGAGACCTGCTGCCTTGGGAGCCAGCAGGACCTGGTGATTAGAGACTTCATCGGTATCTTGTCACCAGTTTCCATGGCTGCTGGGCCTGGGGCTCGCCATCAGTCGGCCTCGGCTGTCCTCTTGGGTGCCCGGGCCGCGGGACAGGGACAGGCAGCGCCACAATTAACACAGCCTGACCTCCCAGGGTCTCCGCCCCTGCCCGAGCCAATCCCCAGTGTGGCCAACACGAGGCCGGGAATCGCAGCCAGGGATCCTCTCTGAGTTGTCTCCCCAGCTCCTGCCAAGAGCCACGCGGGCACCAGGCACAGGGAGCTGGACTCGGTCCACGGCCTGTGCGCGAGGCTGTCCCGCGGGGCAGTGTTTCAGGGGCTCCCTGGGGCCGGGAAATGTGCTGCGAGCTGCCCGGGGAAGCTGGCAGAACACCACCGTGAGCTCAGTACATTTTTACCAGAAACAGTCATTCTGTGGCCCTGCCTGAGAAAAACCTTCCTTTCCAACTCCTGCTGTGTGAGAGCCGGAGAAGCCAAAGGGCTGCTGCTGTACACGGCCCCGTCCCAGGGAACCCTAACCCTGGGCCGTGTGGCATCTCACTCACTCCTGGGCACCGGCGTCCCACCAGACCGGCCCTCCTCTTCCCGGAGGTCGGAGCCCAGCCTGGCACTGCGTCTCCCGGCCTCCCTCGGAGCCAGGTGAGCAACTGTCACAGCAAAGACAAGAGCCTGCAGGAGGGGGACGCTGCCTCCCGCACGCCCTCCCCCGTCCCTGGTAGCTGAGCTGCAATCAGACCTGGGCCCGTGCTGCCCCAGCGCCTCGAGCCCCGTCCTGGGCTCATCTGCGCGGGGAGGGGACCTGCGCTGTCCATGGCTGCCTGTGGGTCTTTATCGGGAAGCTGAAGAGACACACAGGAGTGTGCTGTGATGGCCTCCAAGGTGAGGCCTGCGTTTTTTGAGCCCCCACAAAAAACTGCAGCTCAGAGAAAGTAGCTCGTCTGTCTACAGCCAGGGTTAGGATTGGCAGCAGGTGCAAACGCAGGCTTCCTGGAGAATCCATGGGGTCCGAAAGCCCCTCGGGCGTAGAGGGACTGGCGGGCGGGGTGCGGGGTGCGTGAGGAAGATGCCTGCTGGTGGCTTTTGCTTTTGTTTTCCTTAAGGAGAAAGATGCTTGGGCTGGCGTTATCTTTAACATCCGACATCCGATCGTCATTCCAAGTACTTTCACATCATGAACCATTGCAGCCGCATCCACGCCCTGATCGCTATTCTGATCCCCAATATACAAACAGGCGGTGTGGCCGAGGTGTGAACCCAGATAAGAAGAGCTGGCTCTGGGATTTGAACCCAGATCCTTCACTGTAAATCCTACACCCATTCCGTCAGGCACACACGAAAACCAGCCCATGCCGGCTTGAGCAGAAGACGCGACGCACAAACCGCAGACGCACACTTCCTTCCGAGGGTCCTCAACCCCATCACAGACTGTCTGAGGCCCCCTCGTCCGTTCACTCATGGCCCTGGCCAGGACCAGGTGGAAGTGACGCGAGCGACATGGCCATCATCTGGCTGTCAGCTGTGGTCCTCCCCCCGGGGGCAGGAGGAAAGGGGCCACCTCCAAGTCTGAGCGCCTGTCCGGTGCTTGTCGCCCGTGCGTCCCGGGAAGAGGCCTTGATGGGCCCGGCTCGTGTCTGCTCCTTCTCGAGGGAGCGCTCGGGGGAGCCTGGGGACGCAGCTGGCAGTCCTAGCGGGGAGCAGGAGAGCGCGCTCAGGCGTGGGAAGTGGAGGGAGGCAGACGCCGACATCGGAGTCAGGAAGGGACACTGGGTGTGCAAACCGTCCCCACAGTCCTGCCCCGCGCTGTGCCACAGAACTGGCGGCAGCCGCCCTCAGTGTGGAAAGCACTGTGTGCGCACACACACACGTTTACTACACACACAGTTTATTTCACACGCAGTTCTCTCCGTCTCTCGTCCTCTCATGGAGTGTGGTCCACGCTGTCACACAGGTGATTCGCCTAGGACTCGTCCCACAGGGGCTGTGACCGGCACGTGTGCACAGTCCTGCCCCAGAGAGCACAGGCCCTGAGGGCTGGGAGAACGGAACACTTGCCTGGAGACGTGGGTGCCTGGGTGCTGCGTGGGGGGGGGGGGCGGTGAGTACGCACAGGTGGGACTCTGCCTCCAGCCTCTCTGGCCCCCTCTGAGGTCCATGACTCATGTCCATGGCCACCCCTCAACGCCAAGGGAAGACTAACATGTCAGGTGCACGCTGTCTGCCCCTCGGGCGTGCAGAGGCCCTGGCTGCACTCCCGGCCCCCTCCCCTCGGGCTGACTCTGAGGCAGACGTCATCCCGTGCCTGGGACCGCACAGCAAGCCTCGAGGGCCTGCTGCCCACTCCGGCACAGGCCCCACTGCCGAGACCGCGGCCATCTCTGTCCCGTGCTCTACATAAATGCTGACTGTTAAAAAGCCCATGGTGGCCGGCACCGTGGCTCACTTGGCTAATCCTCCGCCTGAGGCACCGGCACACCAGGTTCTAGTCCCAGTCGGGGCACCGGATTCTGTCTCGGTTGTTCCTCTTCCAGGCCAGCTCTCTGCTGTGGCCCGGGAGTGCAGTGGAGGATGGCCCAGGTCCTTGGGCCCTGCACCCACATGGGAGACCAGGAGAAGCACCTGGCTCCTGGCTTCGGATCAGCGCGGTGGCCATTAGAGGGTGAACCAACGTCAAAGGAAGACCTTTCTCTCTGTCTCTCTCTCTCACTGTCCACTCTGCCTGTCAAAAAAAAAAAAAAAAAAAGCCCACGGTAAAACGCCTTTCACGTTGCCCTCGCACACGTTCATAAGAGAGCTGAGGGAATTCCCCGAGAAAGCCGGCTGCCTCTCCCTGTGTAGCGCACCCCAATGTGTTCCGTTTAATTTCATCGTGTTAAAAAATGGCTGCGTGGGACCCTTACCTGACGTCACGGCAGGTGGCGGCCTGCAGCGTGGAGAGCATGTCACCTACCTCCACACACTGTCCCCACGGGACGTCTGCTTCCAGCGCCCCGAGTCTCTGGGCTCCAGCCTGCCAGGTTCAGCCCCGAGTGTGTAACCTGGCACTAAGTGGGGCCGGGGGCGCACACAGACCTTAGTCATCAACTCCCTGCCACCTTGCTCCTGCATGGGAGTCAGCCGGGTTCGCCCCTGTGCCTGCAGCAGCCGGAGCTCAGCGCCCACCGCTCAGCTAGGCGCTCAAACGCTCCCAGCAGAGACGGCCTTGCTCCGTCACCCTCCCACCCCAGCACAGGCTTTTCCATGCCTGTTTCCAAACCTCCGAAGCCGCCCTAGCTGTTCCAGGTCCCGTCACCAGTGCTGTCCACGCGTGGGGGCCGATCTCCCTGCCCCTGGCTTTCTGGACGCTCTCTCGTCGCCAACAGCTTCCCAAAGTGTGGCTCCCAGAGCAGCACACGGGTGCATGGGGTACACGCACAGGGCCCTCGGAAGTTCCCGGAACCGTACATCACGAAAAGCCTACGCATGGATTTCAACATTTTGGGGGTCCCGAACCCCATTTTTATGAGGTTCCTGACGTACCCCATATAATTTTATCTTATGTATTTGAAAGAGACAAAGAGAGGCACAGAGAGACAGAGATTCCTATTTGCCGGTTAATTCCCTAAATGCCTCCTCCAGACAGGGCTGGGCCAGCCTGAAGCCAGGAACTCAATCCAGGTCTCCCTAGGGGTGGCAGGGACCCAGCCAGCTAAGCCACCGCTGCTGCTTCCCAGGGAGTGCGTTTCCGGGAAGCTAGAAACGGAGCTGGGAGTTGAACCCAGGCACCCCGGCGTGGGATGGGGTATCCCACGGTGAGAAGCCCTCCTGTGGAGGCACCAAGGGTGCGAGGCCCGGAGCCCTGATCCCATGGCTGCAGGTGCTGTCCCGGCCGCGTGACGCTGCTCAGCCCCTTCCTTCCACTCTGGGGACGCGGTGCTCACGGGGAGAGGTCCGGGCTGGGATGGTGAGCGAGTCCTGGGAACGGAAAGAGGTGGTGTGCGGACCACACCGCAGCGTGAGTGCGCTCGTGTTTCTGAGCGGCGAGGTCCAGGCGGGGCCCTTTGTGTCACGCATCAGTCACTACTTGGGGCTGGGAAGCCCCAGGATGCCCCCCAAGCTTCTGAGGCCCGTGCCCCCGACCCCACACCGCCCAGGCTTGGAAGCCAGGCAGGACTGAGCTGGGCCCCCAGAGCCCGGGGGGGAGGGCTCCAGGTGCCAGGTGCCGTAGTGAGCAGGGACAAGCCGGGCACTCAGCAGGGGGCCCAGCAGGGCCTGAGTTCTCATTTTCAACATTTGTCTTCCTGTGAACTACAGGGGAGGTGACAGCCCCAGGACGTGACGGAGCAAGCAGGGTTCACACTCCCACACCCAGCAAAAGACAGGGGGCAGATCCTGGGCCGAAGAGAGAGAAAACCTAGCCGGGTGGGGCGGGGACCCCTCGAGAGCAGCAGCGCCTGCCACCGCGGCGGTGGGTGGGGGGGGAGAAGGAAGGCGACAAGACCCAGGGGGCGGCGACGGGCAGGGGGTTCCTGGGCGCAGCTTAAGCAGCACCTGGGCTTACAGAGCTCCCGAGGGGCTGCTGCGAACCGGGTTTGCCAACGAGGCCAATCGAGGAAGCAGACACCCGCACAGCGGCCGTGGAGGAGGGGGTCGCAGCGGGCGCCCCTGCTCCCCGTGTCGGCCTCCATCCTCGTTACGGGGCTGTGTGGTCAGGCAGACCTCATTAAAGAAAGCCAAGCGGCCATGCAGGTCCTGGCCAGCGTGGGCCGGCGGGGCTGTGACGGGGGGGGGACAGGCCTCGGATGGGGGGGGGGCGGGGGGCTCGTGTGGCTCAGGCTCCAGGCAGTTATCCCCGCCGCCTCTCTGTTCAGCAAACGCACACTCCATGCAGAGTCCTTGCAGGCCGGCTCAGCTGGACAATGTGGATGGTTTGCACTACTGCTGTAAAAGCCAGGCAAGCAGCCGTCACAGGAAGGGACCGTAAGTAAGAGGTGACAGGCGACGAGAAAGGGGTCCAGGTCCCGGACTGTCCCGTCCAGTCGCTGTTCACACACAGCTTAAAACGGGAGGGAGAAAAAGGGGTGGACCCAGACTGAAACCCCCGGGTAGTGCCTAGGCGTCCACCAGACCCAGGCCCCCCTGAACCCCAGCAGCAGGGGAGGGAGGGCTGGCCTGACCCCTGCTTCCCAGGGTGCCCGGCCACGCCTGCACGCGTGGGTCCAGGTCCCGGCTCCGACGCTCCCCTCCACAAGCTGAGGGTGACGGTGCTCACGTCACAGGGGCTGTGTGACCAGAGCAGCAGTCGGGCGCCTGTGCTGTTCCGGCCCGTGCTCGCCTGACTGCAGAGCGCAAGGCGCCCTTCCCCACACTTCAGTGTTAAAACCCTCGCGCCCACGGAAGCTGAGCAGAGCAGTGAGCGCCCACACGCCGGCCCCGGCTCCACAGCGAGCGTTTCTCTGTGTCCACCACACACCTGTCTCGCCCACCATCCCTACACGGTCACCTGCACAAGAGTCGAACATGGACTCCTCCCGCCCCAACACACACTCAAACACCTTGGGCCCAGGGTCCTGGTCCTGGCGCCCCAGGGAGGGCTGTGCTGGGGCTTGGGCTCTGCCAGTGAGTGGCAGTGGGGTGGGCAGTGAGGGGTCCACAGAGGGGGAGGCTGCCCACCTCACCAGGCCCCATGCAACTCCCTGCTCCTCTGGGAGGCCCAGGCTGAGTGACGTCACCATGCCCCAGGCCGAGCCAGCCCTGGAGGCTGTCCTGCCTTCTTGTGGAGACAACTTGAGCGTTCCTGGCAGGCAGTCACCCGGGGTCCTGCAGGCCTGGGCAGCCCCGGAGGCCTGGTCAGTGGACAGCACTTCCCAGGGAGGAGCTGGGCAGGCAGTGTCCTGTGGGGAGAGGAGCCCGGGCTCCCCGTGCCCTCGCTCTCAGGTCCCAGGTCTCTCCGCCCTCACCTGGCACACGCTGTGTCCCACACAGGGCGGCGTCCCCTTCCTGGGGGCTGGGCCACACCTCACACTTTCGATGCTGGCCTGGACGGTGCGGGTGGCCCAGTGAATGGGTATCGACTAATTCAAACAGGGATAACAGTTCACACCACCTGGCAGGAAGCAACAGACCCCGGAGTGCAAACCACTTTTCCCCCGGCTCCCGGCCTCCCTGTGGCCTCTGCAGCCCCGGCTGTTGGGGGCATTTGAGGAGTGACCGCTGGGTAGATCTCTGTCTCTCAGATAAAAGCGTTTTGGACCCCACTGTGCACGTCACCCAGTCCACGTGCTGTTGTGGAAATGGCCAGGGACTGTGACAACCTCGGGGAGGGCCTGCTGGTGCCAGCCACAGAGCAGAGGCGTCTGCCCGCCCTCTGTCGCCAAGGCGGGCTTTGATCATCGGCGCCGGGACCCAGGGAAGGCCACCTTGCTGTCCCAGAGCCTCTGAACGCAGGGTCAGCGCGTGGACCTGTCCTGGGCGCGGGCAGGGAGCCGTCTCTCAACCCCACATCCAGCCGGGGCTGCGTGGCGGGGGCTTTCTTCCCGGCCTGGCCTGTCTTCCAGACAAAGCCCCATTGTTTCCAGAGGGACCAGCGGCTTCCCCTGAACTTCGGAAACGGAAAAAAAAAAAAAAAGCCCATTTCCATCAGGGCTTGCCCGGTCACCATCGTCCTGATTCATTCCCAGGAAGCCCAGCTTGGAACGGCTCCGAGTGACCCGGCTTTGATTCCAGAAACACCTGCGTCGGGGGCGGCCGCGCTCCGCCGCCTCGGCTGCTCCACGTTTTCTCAGGTTGTGTTTCCAGAGGACAAACTCTGAGCTCATTTTGACCAAGGCTTGGGCTCCTGTGTCCCCCTGGGACCAACAGTAAAGCCAGAAATGCAAGCAGCACTCTGCAACCATGATGGGGCCATATGCTGTGTGTTTCTCTTTCCTCCAACATGCAGGGAAATTCCCCAAGCCCGTGTTCCTGAGTGGTTTCCATGGGAACAAAGAGCTGTGGACCCCATGGCCCTGGGTAGGGTCCCCTGGCAGGACGAGGAGGCCACACCCCCTGGCGGCGACCTGCGTCCCACCGCGGGGGGCTCAGTGAGTGCAGGACGAGGCTGTCAGCTGTCCTCAGGGCAGGCAGGACACAAAGGCACGCGTCCAGCACGTGCGGCACCCAGGGTTTGCTGTGGTCTGAGTGCACTCCCCCAAGTGCTGGTTCTTGGTCCCCAGTGTCGGGGTGCCTGGAGGGAGGTGGAGAGGTCACTGGGGGCGCCACTCTTGGAAGGGATCCAGGTGGCTCCCGTGGAACCCTGGTTAGCTCCTGTTAGTGTGAGCAGGCACGCACAGTGAGACTGTCCCCGAGGACCCCGGCCTCACCATGCGCACTCTCCCTCTGGTGCACGACAACGCCGTGATGGCTACTGCCCTGGCACGCAGCGGTCCCAGTGTGCACCGGAGCCCAGCAGACGGCAACACCCGGCCTTCAAACCTGCGATTCTAATCAACCTCTCTGTGCACAAAGTGCCCGCCTCGGGCGCTGTGTTACAGCAGCAGGAAACCAACTAAGGCGTCCTTGGGAGACGCCTTCCAGACGCACAAAAGAGCCACTGCGAGCCTCAGTGCGTTGCACAGATGCACTTGCTCACCACCTGCGGCCAGCACTGGCCTAGCGACCATTACAGCCTCTGACCGCTCCTCAGAGAGGCGGGGCCTGGCTACCTGGTGGGGCTCCGAGGAGACCACTCAAAGAGCAGGGTGACAGGCCAGAGGGGGTGTCCAGCACACGCGACACGGCGCCCGGGACAAGGAGCAGCAACCGCTGAACTGGCCGGTGTGCGTTCCAGTTCAGCACCAGGAAGACAGCAGCCTTGCCGACAGCCGCCGAGCCTCTGGAGCAGCTCCGCTCTCTCTGCACCCGAGTCGAAGCTCTCAGACCTGGGAGCTGCAGGAGTGCTGGGTGCTCCCGTGGCAGAAGGCGTCGGCCCTCGCCGGGCGGCACAAACTCAGACATGGATCTACGTCCACAGCCTTTGCCCCTCAGCAGAGACTGCAGGAGGGGTTAAGTTGCTCACCCAGCAAATGAGCACTGGTTTGAGTCCCGGCTGCTCCACTTCCAATCCAGCTCCCTGCTAATGCACCTGGGAGAGCAGCAGAAATGGCCCAAGTGTTTGGGCCCCTGCCGCCCGCGTGGAGGACCCATATAGAATTCCTGGTCCCTGACGGCCCAGCCCCAGCCCTTGTGGCCACTTGGAGAGCAAACAAGTGGATGGAAGATCTGTCTCTTCCTCTCTCTCTATCACTCTGCCTTCCAAACAAATATTTTTAAAACGGAGAGAGCATCTTATCATGCAGTGAGGCCATTTCTACGCCAAGCATTTTTTAGCTCCTCCTGCCGAAGCAGCGTTAAGACGCCGTGGACCAAAGCCCCCGGCTCGGTGGTCGCAGGCCTGCCTCCCGACCCAGGGCAGTCCTCCGCCGTTCACACTCGCTTCGCTTCTCTAGCCCTGCCCTTGTGCGCCTTGACAGCCAGGAGACCCCGGGAGCTGCCTGAGGACAGAGGGGCTGGGGAGACGGCCGTGAGGCCACCACCCCACTCCCTCTGAGGATGTGGGCTCTGATTGGAAGTGGGGGGCAGGCCAAGTGTCATAGGCTGAAATCGGGGAGCACTCCTTGGCTCTAAGGCAGCGCCATGCCCACCACACAGCTGTGGGTTTGCACACCAGGCCAGCAGGGTTCCACAACCTGGGGGCGAGGCACACAGGGGCCCTCGGCGGCACCAGCTGCGTCCTGGTCTGTTCTCGCTGCCATCACTGGACACCCGAGGGTGAATAATTCACCAAGTACAGAAATGTGTTGCCCACAGTCCTGGAAGTTCAAAGTCCAAGACCAAGATGCTGACAGGTGCGGCTGCCAGACGGTGCCGTTGCTCTGTGCTCTCGAGAGAATAAACTTGTTTGAACAGGACTGACCATGAGGGCGGGCCCAGCTTGTCCCTCCGGCCCTTCTACGGACCCAGTCATCTCCTAAAGGCCCAGCTTGCGATACTGTGACACTGTGGAGTGAGTCTCAACATGAAGGGGGGGGGCAGAACACTGGGCAGACACGGGAGCTGGCTTGGGTCGACGTCTGGGGGCAGTCACGTGGGACACTTCTTGTTTCTGGGAACAGAGGAGGACCAGGTGAGGGCAACCAAGTGTCGCTGAGAGCCAGGGGCTGTGTCCAGATTCGAAACCCAAGGCCTAGGTGGCTCGTCGGGAGGAAGACGGCTCTGTGTAGCAATACGCTGACACTGCACAACCTGCTTGCGTGTCATTCCCCGAGCCATCACTCACCAGCAAGGCAACAAACACCCACATCTGGCCGTCCTCTACTCACTTGTCTACACCAGCACCTGCCCTTTGCTCTGGGCCTATGAGGTCACAGCAGGGAGCTGTGAGTCAGCTCAGATCCGTCTCCCACCGGCCAGAGCCAGCACGTGGCCCCAGCGGTGAAACCAGGAGCTCAGGGATTGCCTGTGCCAAGGGCAGGGGCTGAAGCCCGCGAACGCCCATCCTGGGGAAGCTTGGCCTGCATCCTGCGTGAGCTTCTCTCTCCAGGGCCCTAGGACACAGGTTCAGTGCCGGTGCCGAGGCCTGGGTGCCGTGTTCTCAAACGAATCCCGACTGGAGCCCCTCGCCTGCACGCTTGTTCCAGGGATCTGCTGCCCACAGCACCCCAGGACCACTAGAGGGTGACAGAGCCAAGCCACAGCCTGCAGCACACCAACAGGGCTCCTGGCCTTGGGCCACATCCTCCTATGTGCCCAATGCAGGTGGAAGTGACTGTCAACACGCCCTGGTTCTGCCCCTCCCCCCAGCCCCCAGCCCCGTTTTTGGTCTGGGCAGCTCCCGCTTCACCCTAAAACGTGGTGAAGCTGCCAGCGCCTTGGAAGTGCTCCCTGGCCCCTCCTGGGGCTGGCGGTCCTCTCGTGTTCCCGCCGTACCTGTGCTTCCCCAGCATGCCGCTGTACCACAGCCCCTCCCCCCGTCTGCTTTGCCACCGCACTGCATTAAGGGAGGGCAGGGCCTCTGTCAGGCAGGAAAGCCCAACAGAGAGTGGACAGTGAGCCGGAGAAGGGAGGGTGCTCACGAGGAGGCGCCTTGTCCACAGGCGCGGGCAGCGTCCACGGAGCAGCCGGACTTGATCCGTTCACTACGGGGGGACAGGGGAGAGGGGAGAGGGGAGAGGGGAGAGGGGAGAGGGGGATCTTCCACCCACTGGATCCCTCCCTAACTGGCTGTGACAACTGGGCTGGGTCAGGCTGAAACCAGGAGCCTGGATCTCCATCTGGGTCTCCCCCGGGCGCGGCAGGAGCCCAAGCATCCGAGCCATCTCCTGCTGCTTTCCCAGGCGCAGTAGCAGGGAGCTGGACAGGAAGTGGAACAGCGGGGACTCGGATCAGTGCCCCTGTGTGATGCCGACATCGCAGGCGGTGGCTACCCGCACTGTGCCACAGCACCGGCCCCCTGTCTTGCTCTGTAGCGACTCCTCCCGGCAGACGCTCAACCTCTGCAACTTTCAGATACCAAACAGCCCACTGGGGACAGCCAAAGGCCCCGGCCAAGTCCAGAAGGGATTTCGTGTCCACGTCTCTTCCCTCCCCAGGTCTGAGCCCGGGGCGGGTGGGTACGGTGGGTCCTTGCATTCCTCCTCTTCCAAGGATCCCCTCCCTAGCTCCCCAGACTTCCTGCCTGAGGCTCCAGGCCCTCTGCACTCCAAGTCCGCTCCTCTTAGACACACGGTGAGACTCGCTGGTGTCCTCGCCTGCGCCCAACTGGGAACTCCCGCTGTGCCCCACCCAGTGCCCCCTCCAGCTGGGCTCCCACTGCCCCAACACCTGGTGCACAGCAACCTGCCCTTGGCTGTTTTAGGTGACACTGTCGATTTGGAATGACCTCCTGCAGGAGGTGGGGTGTGTGTGTGTGTGTGTGTGTGTGTGAGGGCGGAGGGGGGAGGGGGGAGGGGGGAGGGGGATGGAGGGAGGGAGAGGGAGGGAAAGAGGCAGAGAGGGAGAGGGAGAGAGGGAGAAGGGGAAGGAGAAGGAGAGAGGGAGAGAGGAGGAGGGGGAGGGGAAGAGGGAGAGGGGGAGGGGAAGAGGGAGAGGGGGAGGGAAAAAAGAGGCAGAGAGGGAGAGGGAGAGAGGAAAAAGGGGAGGAAGAGGGAGGGAGAGAGGGAGAGGACAAGGGGGAGGGGAAGAGGGAGAGGGGGAGGGGGAGAGAGGGAGGGGGGAGGGAAAAAAGAGGGAGGGAAAGAGGGAGAGAAAGAGGCAGAGAGAGGGAGGGGGGAGAGAGACCCCCGGATACCCAGACACCCATCAGTTGCTGCTGCTCTGTCCCTTCCCGCCTGTGACGCCAGCCACGCCTGCCCAGTCTGTTCAGAGCCGAGTCAGGGCCGTCTGACTCCAGAGTTGCTCACACAAGCGCCTCCATCTGTGAACTAGCGCTGCTGTGGCCCCATCCGACACTCAGAGGGCCATGCACAGCTCATATTTCTCACCCATCCCTCTCCTGGGCTCCACCCAGAGCCCCTCTCGGCTGGCCTGGACAGCAGGCTAGGGTCCACCCAGGCCGGGTGGGGTCAGCAGCTCTCCTCCCTCCTTGGGCCCCCTGGAGCGCGCAGCCCCTCCCCCGCCTCATCACAGCAGCCAGGGCAAAGGGCGGATGAGCGCTCTCCCCGAGGGCTCCACTTCCACTGCGGACACGGCTCAGCTGGAGGCGGCCGAGCGTTGGCCCCGCTGTGGGCTGAGCGTGTGGACAGCACAGCTGTCTCCATTTCATGTCCGGAGACACGAAGGCAGAGGAAGCTCTCCGCAGGCCTTCAGGGTGGGTGGCTTCCCCAGGCTCCTGCCACCCCCAAGCTCTGGTCCCCTCCCAGCTCTGGTCAGTTTCCTCACCTTCCCGGCTGCCCTCTCACAAGGCCACGTCCTCCCCTCAGGTGCACGCCCGACTCCAGGGCCCACTGCGCAGGGGAGGCCGAGGGGCCATTGGGGCGGCCGGCTCCTCAGACGCCGTGGTCATCTGTCCACAGCGCCGCACGCCTGAGATACCGAGCGCTGGCCTACGCGGGTACCTGGGCGGGCCCGGAGCTGGGGACAAGGAGGGAGTAGTCTGCGGAGTCTCAGAGCCGGGAAGGTGCTGGAAGGTTCTGGAAGGTTCTGGAAGGGAGTGGATAGGCGGTAGTGTGCCAGGCCCTGCTCCCCCATGGCCTGCGTCCCCCCTCGCTTTAACCTGGCCTGGCCTGGCCGCCTGGAGCAGGCCCCGCCATGTTCTCCAGGTCCCACACAGGGTCCCTCAGGTGGTGTGGCCTGTCTTGGCCCCACCTGACATTACGAGACCCATGGAAGCCCCCCTAATCCTCATGTCCTGGGAGGGGGAGGTGGGGTGGAGCCTCCTGCGGGGCAGGAGAGGGTGGGGTGGCCTCCAGAGGCAGGGTGCAGGGTCCAGCTTCCCAGACAGGGCCCTCCCCTCCCCTGGGGCTCCTGGAGTCTGAGCCCCACCCCCACCCCGTGAAGCCGCCCCTGGACCCCTGGACCGCTGACCCCCAGCCACTGGGGTGGGTATGCACGCCATGGGCTTCCAGGTGTGCCTGCAGGGGGTCACTCAGTAACAGATCCTGAACACGGGGAGGAAGAGGCGGGGAGGGGCTTCACTGCCTGGATTCCTACACCCCGCCGAGAGCAGAAACCAAACACGATCTCCCTGCAATCCTCCTGCTGAGCTCCAGAGCCCCAGGAGGTGGAGGGGGCAGAACTCCTGTGGAGGCTTCAAAGACATTTTTAGCAGATTTATTTATTTGTAAAAGCAGAGTGGGGGGGGGCAGAGAGCTAGGGAGTGAGGGGGGAGAGGGAGGGGGGAAGAGGGGGAGGGACAATCTTCCATCCATTGGTTCACTCCCTAGATGGCCACAACAGCCAGGTGTGGCCAGGCAGAAGCCAGGCACTCCATCCTGGTCTCCCGCGTGGGTGTAGGGACCCAGGGACTTGGGCCATCTTCCCCTGCCTTCCCGGCCATCAGCAGGAGCTGGGTGAGAAGTGGGGCTGCCTGGACTAGAACTGGCACGGATAGGGGAGGCCGGTGCTGCAGGTGGCGGCTTAACCCACGTAGCAGGATGCCGGCCCCGAGACAATTTAAACACTAGGTTTCCGGTCGGAGCCCCACACCAGCCTGGCAGGGCTGTGTCGGGGGAGGCAGGTGCTGCCCTCCTGGGCCTGCCTTCTCCCATGTGGATGTGGTGCACCTGTTCTGTTCCAGGTCCCACCACACCGCGCCCCCCCAGGGAAGAGCGAGCCTGGCTTCCCTGCTCCCCCCTGTGCCAGGCAGGCACCCACAGGAGGCGCCGAGCAAGGGAGGTGTGCGGGTCCCCTGGGCTCACTCTGACACCAGGGCCGCGGCTTCCGGGTCTGCACCTCGGCCACCGGGCTTCTCTCCAGCAACCCCAGCCCCTACTTTAAACACGTTCCAACTCCACGGTCTCGAAGGCGACACCAGGTCAGGTCCCGACGGGCACCCACTGCCACCCGTGCACGGGGAAGCGTGCCTGTCACTCCGGACGAACAGCTGGGCGGCTGCTCGGGGCAGAAGCGCTGAAGCCGGGTTTCTGCTGGCAATGCCACACACGGAACTCATTTGTCACAAAGCAGGAACGGAGGCGGAGTCTTGGGGAAGGGATGGGAGGCGAAGGGGGAAAACCTGAGTCTGTCGGAATCTGGAGACCAGAACCAGTGCCCGGAGCCACAGCCGACCCTGGAGGGCGTCCCAGGGAAACGAGGGGCCGGACAGCCACACGGTCTCCCCGGCCTCGCCGTGGTGCCAGGGCCCTCCCAGACCTGCCCCAGACACAAACTTCCCGGAGCCGCCCCTGCGCCAGGCACACACGCACAGTGCAGGGCCGGACGTCAGGGTGCGGGGCGAAGGCAGGCCTGGACACCCAGGGCGACAGTGTCACCCCGAGAGCCGAAGGCGGTCAAAGACTGCGCACCCCTGCTCCACCCTGAGACACGGGTGCTCCGGGACACGAGCCAGACCCCACGCATGGGTGCACACATGACAAATCAGTGTGCTGTCCACGCAGGAGCTTTCTGTCAAGACCGGAAGGATGTGGAGAGAAGACTACGAGAGGCGAGCAGGTGTCTGGGCCCAGGGCACCAGGGCGCGGCCGACGGGGAGGGGTGCGAGCAGCGCCGGAGGCGACAGCGGCGGCGGCGGCGGCGGGGGGGGGGGGGGGGGGGCAGTATTTGTTCCCGGGAGGCCGAAGCTGAAGTGGCATTTCCAGTTCTGAGGAGGTGTGCACACAGAGCAGGGGCGTCCTGCGCAGGTCCTGGAGGCACCCAGACAGGGGGACAGGCCGTCACGTGGGGAACGGACTGACGCAGCAAGGCCCTGTCACCAGCACCCCTCTGAGGGAGCGTGGTGTCTGGGGGTGAGGGCAAGATGGCCCAGGGACACGCATGGGGAGGCCGGAGTGGTTGTGGGCTGCATTTAAAAAAATATTTACTATTTATTTGAAGCGGGGCAGGGGTGGGGGGAGAGGGGAGGGAGAGAACACCTGCTTCCACTGGCTGGGTCACTGCCCAAACCCCCCAACAGCCAGGGCTGGGCCAGGCCCCCGGACGGGTAGCCAGGGTCCAGGAGAGCTTGGGGAGCCGCATGGAAGTGGAGAAGCTGAGACGTGAGCCGGCGCTCTGACACAGGCTGCAGGCATACAAGCAGTGCTGTGCCACAGCCCCAGGCCCCGGCTGCCCTGAGAAGACCTGCAGGGTCCGCCCTCAGCCCAGCGGGGTCACAGCAGGCGGTGGGTAGCGGCCAGTGGCCTTCCTGCTCTGGCTTCTCCCTCTCCTCGCCCCTGTTCCAATATTAATATTCCAAGGATCAGAGAACATCGCTTTGAACGAACACCAAACTATCTGCCTTCCCAGGGGGCTTTGCGAGCCTGTGTGATCCCGTCCCATCAGGAAAGCAAAGGAGCATCTGGTCCCTGCCCGCCCCGACGGCCCACGTCCCCGATGGCCCACGTCCCCGACAGGATTCGGAGCCCACACAGGAAGCACCGCCGCCGACCGCTCAGAATGCGCCGTCTGGGCCGGGAGCAGCACGGCCCCGGGGAGAAGCTGGCTGAAGCCCACCCATCAGTGATGGCTTCTCCCTCTGCACAGGGCCAGTGACACTGGGGGTGTCGGGGCTGACCAGACCATCTGAGAGCCACAGGGACTGACGACACACGGAAAAGGGCAATCGACTGGCACCCAAGAAACACCAAGCAGAAGCACGCGCATCTGTGAGGCGGTCAGTCCTCCAGAGCTAAACGTTTCACAGTACAGGTGGTGCCGAGGATCCAAGGGGAGGCTGAGGGCTCCGGCTGTGTGCGTGCAGCCTGCGTGCCCGCTTCCCACCGGACTGGACCCGGGCGTGCTCAGCCCTGGGCAGTCCCCGGGGTCTCCGAGAGTGGCACCTGCAGAAGCCGCAGCAGCCCCGGCTCAGGAGCAGAGTCCTCGGGACTGCCCTGTCACCCACGGGAGTTGTGTGCGCCACGTCTCCGGCTCGGAGCCGGCGTGGAAGCAGAGCGTGGCGTTCCCCGCTCCTGAGCACCAGCAGAGAGCTCTCCATCTTACAGGTCAGACCCAAGCAGTGTCCCTGTCTCTCACCTCCAGGAGCGCGCCTCCCAAGGCAGCAGAGTCTACACACACACCCACACCCACGGGCCCAGCAGCCCCTGATACAGGCCGGGAACACAGGGCTCTAAGCCGTCCTACCTGTCTGTGGCGCTGGCTGACTGCACAGGTGGGCGCGGTCCCATTGGCGTCATAGCAAAGGGAGGAGTCCTGGGCACCAGGAGGAGCCAGCTGCTCCAGAACGCAGCCACAGGTGAGGACGGGACGCGGGGGGAGGCTGGCCCGACAAGCCGCAGAGCCCCCGGAAGCTCCGTTTCCCAGTGAGTGCTGCCCTCAGTGCAAGTGGGGAACGCACCTGGGGCGCTCGTCTGCCCTCCCCAGGCTCGGCGTGTGCTGCAGGTGGTTGCCAACCCCTAGGGAGGGCGTGGGAGGTGCGGGTGGGCCGTCTCTCCTCAGCTTGGTCTTTGAAGCCCCAGGGAGCTTCTCTTCCTGCCACCTGCTCTTGGGGATGTGGGGCACCGTCCAGGCTTTGCTGATGCTCTGCGGCTCTGGCTTTGTCCCCGGTCCCGGACTCTGCAGGACTTCCTCCAGACTGTACTCTGCCCTCAGCGGGCAGGCCGAGGGGCTGCAGGGGGCACGGGCTGGAGTGGGGCTCCAGGTGAAAAGCAGTCACCTAACAGAACCCGCCGTGGGAGTCAGTGGCGCCAGCAAATAGGACGCCCCCAGTGAGCTCCTGGCCCTGCCCCTGGAGTTAGCCAGACGTGGCACAGCTGATGGGCTGCGGCTCAGACTGGAGTTGTGGCGAGCTGGGGCCCGATTAAGGCCCAGGAGGGTGGCCGCCTCAGGGCTGGGCGCTGCCAGCACAGGTGGAGCAGGCGTGGGTTCTGGACGCTGGTGACGAGTGTCGGTCCGGAGCACCTTGGCTTACAGGTTCAGAGGTGAGGACAGGGCCTGAGCCGCAGCCCGGGAGCTCGATAACCCCAGAAATGCCGGTGTTGCTGCTCTCTGCTCCGGACTTGCCACACCACCTATCAGACCTGCACCTGTGCGTCTGCTGTCTGTCCTGGCTTCCTCCCCCAGCCGGCCCCGCTGTGGTTCTCGCTGCCCGGCCCAGCACACGTGTGCTAACTTCTCATCCTGCTCGCTTGCAGACCCGAGCTGGGGCCACGCTTCCCCTGCAGGGGTTCTGCATGGGGGGAACACGTTGGGCTCTCCACCCTGGAAACTCGTCCTCGCTCGAGGTCAAGGGCAGTTTGCCTTCCCGGTGTGCACTCCCAGGGCTGCCCGTGAGACCCACGTCCCTGCCCCGTGGTGATAAACATTCCTGCAAGTCAGGCCTCGTAACCTAACTACAGCCCTAACGGCACAGGCTGAAGCTCCTGACTGGATCACACACTCGTGCACGTGTGTCAGAGTTTACCTCGGCCCCCAGTAAGGACAGATCGGACTGGTCAGTTAAGAGGGAGAGCGCCTCTGTAGCTGCCCACACGTGGTCAGGGTGGACCTCAGGCACATGTGCACCCTGCTGTGCCCGGGCAGACCCATGTGAGTGACGCAGGCGTGGGGACTGCTGGCGTCCCCCGCCGCTGTCTGGGCAGGGGAGAGGCCTGTGGCCGCCCGTGGTAGAACCTGCAGCCTCCACCCCAGCAGGGTCCTGGGGTCCCGGATGTGGGGACGCTAGCTGCCATCACCCGTGAGTATTCGATCAAATCACTTCTGTTCAAGCCCAGGCCCTGGCCCCCAGGAAACCCAGACGGCGACCGTGAAGCCCCAACAAGCCACACTTCCCAACACGGCAGCCGCTCCCAGTCACCCCCGGAGCCGTGAGCCCAGGCTGCCCTGTGGGAAGTGAGCTCATGCCGGCTTGGGGATGAAAACCAGAGCTGAAGGCCGAGTGGTTGCTCTGGCCCTGTCCTGGCGCCTGCACCTGCTGCCCGCCTGTCCCTCACCTTTGCACGGTGAGCGAGCACCCTAGGCATGCTCTTGTGTTCCCTGCTGACCCCCATGGTGGGGCCCGGCCTGATTGCCCCCTCTTCACCCACAGACTCCTGCCCAAAGGGCAAACAGATCCACACTTCGGCTCATTTCACGTCCCCAGACGCCGGGCCAGCTCACCTCCCTGTTTCCCTGAGGAGGGCGGATGCGTGTGGACCTGTCGTGCCCAGCTCTGCAAGGCCCGGGTCTGAGGGGGCTAGAGGCGACCCCGACTCACTGGCTGAACGGTACAGCAGCCCCTCCGGGGGCCCACGGGGGAGGGTGTGCCACGGGCGGGGCTGTGTTAATCTGAGCTCCCTGGAGTACCTGGAGCATCTGTGCTTCATTAACGCGATTAAAATGGAGATTTCCTGGGGAGGCGTCATTGCATTTGCAGATCATGTCAGTCCCTCCTGAGAGCTCAGCTGGGCACAGTGGGCCCTGCACACCAACCCCACGAGGGGCCCCTCCGCTCCGCGCTTACCAGCCGTGAAAGGTACTGGTGGCAGTTGGTGGATTGCTTAATTGCCTGTTTCTGAAAACTGCTACAGTGATCAGCGTTAGCTCTGCGGTTAGAACAGTAGCTAGGAGCTCCGTCTCCGTCTCCCACGTGGGTGCAGGGGCGCAAGGACTTCTGCTTTCCCAGACCATAGCAGAGAGCGGGATCGGAGTGCAGCAGCCGGGCCTTGAACTGGTGTCCATGTGGGATGCTGGAGCCTGCTGTGCCACAGTGCTACCCCCCGATGACCGAGGAGCACCCACGTCATACCGACCACATTCTCCTTATCTGTTGTGGACAGACACTTGGGTAATCTCCCTGATATGCTTTTTAGGAAATGTATACATAACTCTTCCTTTTCATTTTCTTGACGTAAATAACTATGTGTGGACACATCGGGTACTGGGAAGATGGGACAGGAGGACACGGAGAGGCGGGCTGGATCCTGCGAACACCTCTGGGCACTGTGACGTTCCGTGAGGCAGCGCCCAGCACGTGCCCGGCAGGCAGGCAGGCAGCGCTCACGGAGCACCAGCTCTCCCGCCGCTCGCCAGGCACCGTTCCGAATGCCAGGGCTGCAGGAGACTTCAGGGGCCTCTCACTCAAGCCATCGCCTCATCTGGTCAGCAGCAGCTCTGGGTGCGTGCGTGTGGGCGACTGCACGGCCTGGTCCCCAGGAGGCAGACGCGCCCCTTGTGCTGCTGCAGAGCGAGATGGGGCCCCAGTCCGTCGCTGCCTCTCAGAGTGGGGGCCCTGGGGACGCGATCACAGCAGGCCAGCAGCGCCCCGCTAACCTCCCCTGCTCCAGGGCGGTCGGTTGCTCTCATGAGGACGTCCGGGCAGCCTGTGGAGTGTCTACGCAGGCCGATGGTGCTGGGAGCCATGTAGGCAGTGGAAACGTCTACCAGGCCCCAACTGCATTCTCTCCGAAGACCCTAGGCAAGCCAGCCAGACCACGCCGGGCCCTGGGCCACACGCGGTGTGCTAAACGGCAAACCATGCATTCTACGCGGCCAAGGTCTGGACTGTTTGTGACACAGAGAACCTGCTCGCTCCCTTGCTGCTACTCGCTTCCCACCCCACCCTTCCTTTTACACCGTGTCATCTGTAGGGCGACAACCGACGGCCTTTTCAGCTCTATGATTTTTGCTGGCTGTTTTCCAAAGTTTTTTTTATTATTATTATTTATTTATTTGAAATGAGAGTTAGAGAGAGTGGGAGACAGAGATCTTCCATCCACTGCTTCACTCCCCACATGGTTGCGATAGCCAGGGCTGGGCCAAGCTGAAGCCAGGAGCCAGGAGCTTCCTCCAGGTCTCCCATGTGGGTAGCAGAGGCCCAAGCGCTTGGCCCGTCGTCCACTGCTTTTCTGAGCCCCTCATCAGGAGCTGGATCGGCAGTGGAGCGGCCGGGACGCGAAGGGACATCCATTTAGGGTGCTGGTGCTGTAGGCGGCAGCTTTACCCGCCACACCACACCCGCCCTGCTGTGTTTGCTTACTTAATAGATGTATTAAGATGACATTTCCGAAGTTTGGGTTAGAAACGACCAACTGGCTGGTGCCGTGGCTTAACAGGCTAATCCTCCGCCTTGCGGCGCCGGCACACCGGGTTCTAGTCCCGGTTAGGGCGCCAGATTCTATCCCAGTTGCCCCTCTTCCAGGCCAGCTCTCTGCTATGGCCCAGGAGTGCAGTGGAGGATGGTCCAAGTGCTTGGGCCCTGCACCCCATGGGAGACCAGGAGAAGCACCTGGCTCCTGGCTTCGGATCAGTGCGATGAGCCGGCCGCAGCGGCCATTGGAGGGTGAACCAACGGCAAAAAGGAAGACCTTTCTCTCTGTCTCTCTCTCTCACTATCCACTCCGCCTGTCCAAAAAATAAAAATAAAAAAAATCACCAATTGGGAACTGACCACTCTGAGAACTGTGAAATGCATGGTTGGGGGCAGAGAGCGCGTTCACAGGGGCCAGCATGTGGCACAGCGGGTTAGGCCAAGCCTGTGGCACCGGCATCCCACAGGAGCACTGGCTGGAGTCCCGGCTGCTCTACTTCCAACCCAGCTCCCTGCCAATGCTCCTGGGAAAGCAGTGGACGATGGGCCAAGTGCCTGGGGCCCAGCTGCCCAAGTGGGAGAGCAGGATGGAGTTCCAGCCTCCTGGTGTTGGCCTGGCTCAGCCCCAGCCATTGGGACTATTTGAGGGGTGAACCACTGGATGGAAGATCTCTTTCTCCTTCCCTGTCACTCTGCCTTTCAAATAGATAAAATATTTTAAAATGCATTCACAATGTTGTGCACACAGCACCACTGTCTGGCTCCAGAAAGTTCTGTACCCACAATGGAAGCCCTCCATACCAATGGCTGACACATTTTTTTTTTTTTTTGGAAAGATTAATTTTATTTTGTGCCTCAAATCTGGAGCAAATATGTAGTAACAAAGAACTGGTTTACAATTACAACCTTTAAAGGTACAAGGATTCAGAAAGAAATGACACCAATATTTCTAATGACAACACTTGAAACTTGTCACCCTATATAGAGTAAGAAAAGCTACCTAGATAGAATATTATGGATAAAACAAAAACTCAAGTAATAGTTGTGTTGAAAATTAGCTTTAAAACTCTACATCCTGGACGCAGAGCATCTAGCTGCTGGACTAGAACCAAGTCAGCTGCTGGGTGCGCAGCAGGTGCGGCACCAGGGCGGGGCCCGCGGCAATCTCATGACATCACCGCTCCCTGCAGGGCCGGGCAGGGCGGCCCAGCCTGTCTCCCATCGGCTGTGGAGACGCAGCTGACGGCGCGTGGGCAGCTGACTGCCAGCAGCAGTTAGCTCGAGGTGTCGGTGCTCCTAACAGTCGTCTTTTAAGGTAATGCAGGTTAGTAGCCACGAGAAAACTGCTGCTGACCTCAAGTACAGTTCTGCGAGTTCTGTCCTGATTACACAGTGGCTTTAGTTTCCAGTGCCCCACGGAGGTCATCGGCGGTCCCCTCTTCCCCAGCCTTGGCCACCCTGCCCCTGGGTGTCCCAGCCTTCGTCTGGGCACTGCCTGGATGTGTGCGTATTGCTCCCGTCCCCGATGGGTGGCTCGGGATGGAAAAGCGAGAGCTGGAGGCCGACTGCCGCGCACTGGACAGCGCCCTCTTACTGTGCAGCTCTGTCTCCACTCGTTGGTTTAAAAAGCAGCGTGCCAAGTGCTCTCCATGGACCAGGCCCTCCCGTGCCACCGGGGACCAGAAGTGGATGAAAGACCAGGGCGCAGCGTCTGCGCAGATCTCGCCTGCTCCGACGCTCTCGGGAGCTAGTCTGAGTGGTCCACGTTGGCAGTGTTAGGTGGACAGAGAAAGCTGTGGGGGTCAAACAGTGCACCCCCCCAAAGCCAGAGCCTGCACGCCAGCAGCAGGGCCGAGAGGAAGAGCAAGGCGGACGTGCCCACCTCTGCCCACCCCGGCGCTGGCCGCCGCCCTCACAAGCTGCCCCCTCCACCTTCTCAGCTCCAGAGGATCCTTCGCTAGGCCTCTCGCCCTGGCTAGGACTCTAACGGGCGCCGCTCACTGGGGTACCCAGAGTGCCGTGCAAAGTCACCTTCCGGGCACAGGCCTGGGGTCAAGGGCAAAGGCAGGAAAAGGGCCACAGGGAGGGGCTTGGGTGGCAGGAAGTCCAGACAGGACGGGCAGAGGTCACAGACAAAACCCGTGACAAAGACACACGTGTTTACTGTTAGACCATGGCCAGGGTGCAGGCCCGAGACCCCGCTGCCCCTCACACCGATGGGCCTCCTGCTCACAGGCACGGCCTCCACGGAGGTCACAAGGAATGGGAGTCGCTCAGTAACACCAGTGATGGTGGGTGGCAACCCAGTATCTGGCTGGGGGGCAGGAGATAGCTGCTCGGCCCCCAGGACACAGCTCCAGGCTGTGCCCAGCAGGGGGAGGGGTGGAGGAGGCCACAGGAGGGGCACAGACACAGACGCTGGCTGGGCACACCTGCTCCGGATCCATCAGCGTTGTCAATGTGTGGGGGCGGCGACGGACATGCAGGAAAGCAGGGTGGGGCAGCCAATGAGGGAAGGTGCTGGGGCCTGGCTGGGACCCTACAGCCAGGGCCCCCAGGCGCCGGTAGCCTTGGGGTCGCAGCGGGGGTCCTCGGCAGGGAAGAACACGGGCACCGAGTGCTTCTGGTAGAAGCCCAGGCGCTCCAGCAGCTTGGCCACGATGTGGGGGTACTCTTGGGACAGGTCATGTCTCTCCTCGGGGTCCCACTCGATGTTGAAGAGCCAGAGGGTCTTGTTGGGGGGGTCCGGGGAGGGCACCTCTGTGGCGCCGTGCAGCGATGGTGGGGGGATCCAGTAGCCACAGCCTGGCAGAGAAATGAGACTGTTTACCAGCGTGCTAGGGCAGGGCCTGAGGTCAAGGAGGGACCTGGGTGCTGGGCACGGACGCATAAAACACGTGGCCCCTGAGGCTGCCTCCAGACTCCTCTCACAAGCCCACGTCTAGTGGTGCTTTATAGATAGATAGATAGATAGATAGATAGATAGATAGATTTATTTGAAAGGCAGTGTTACCTAGAGGGAGAGGCAGAAGCAGACACAGATCTATCCACTGGTTCAATCCCCAAATGCCCTCCAAACAGCCAGGCTGAAGCCAGGAGCCAGGAACTCCATCTAAGTCTCCCACGTGGGTGCAGGGGCCCAAGCACTTGGGCCATCTTCTGCTGCTTTCCCAGGCCATTAGCAGGGAGCTGGATAGGAAGTGGAGCAGCTGGGATGTGAACCAGTACCCATACGGGATTCCAACTTCTCAGGCCGCAGTTTTATCCACTACGCCACAGTGCCCGCCCCCGTCTGGTGCTTTGATGAGACCATTCTTGCTGCTTCACAACCAAGACATCAAGAGAGTGTGTGTGTGTGTGTGCGCACGCGCGCATGTGTGTGTGAGATGGGGACCTCCGGCTGGCATCACCACTGGGGAGGGGTGCCCCTGAATTCGGTGGGCCTGGGCCATGCTGAAATGTCTTGCAATCCACGGTACGGTCCCCAGGAATGATCTCTTGCCCAGGTGTCAACCCCTCCCACCCCCGCCAAGCGAGGGGTAACCGCCTCACAGCCTGAACGGTCACACCACCGGCACGGCCTTTTACGGATACCATCTTTATGCAAGGCCCCGATGTCCGAGCGTGCGGCTCTGAGATGCACAGCCTTTTATGGATCCCATTTGTATACAAGGCCCCAGTGGCCGAGCGTGTGCTCCGAGATGCACGGCCTTTTACAGCTACCATCTGGACGCAAGGCCCCAGTGGCCGAGCTGGCAGCTCTGAGACGCTCTGTGACAGCTGGATGTGAGTGACCGACAGCCCCCCATGTGGGAAGTCCCAGTTCTGCGCCCCTAACCCCGCTACAGTTCTCAATTTTTAATTTGTCAATGGTCAGGATCAGTGAAGGAAACCACCCTCCTTCTCTTTCGGTTCTGCCAGAGGCTGGGTGCACCTGGTCTGGGCCGCCGTGACAAGGGAAGCTGTGTGGCCAGGAATGGGCGAGCCTTAAGGTGGGAGGACACCTTGCGTGCACAGTCTCCTGTGACACACGGCAGCAGGGAGCGCGAGAGATCTGGAGCTGAGCAGGTGGGGGAGGAGCTAAGGGGGCAGGCAGTGGGTGGAACAAGAGGGTAAGGCCTCGCTTCCCAGGGAAATGGCCCCGGACGGGCAGGCTGCACACCGCCCGGTCCCACGCTCAGCCTCCTACCTGGGTAGCCCGTGAGGAGCTTCCAGCTCCCGTGTCTGATGGCGGCGTGGATGGACGTGTTAAAGGCTGGAGACGCGGGCAGGGAAGGCTTGGCCTGCGCTGGAATCGCGCTGTTCCCGGGGCCTGTGGAGAGTTTGGAAGAGCGTCAGGCGCTGTTCCTGGACAACGTGTTTCCCCCTTGCCAGGCAGTGGCTTGTACTCAACGCGGGGTGCAGACGAGTGTCCCGCCACAGAGAGGAATCGCGTCCCCAGGATAACAGAGCTACGGTTACATCAGTGTCAGTCACAGGCCGTCACAAGCCCTGAGCAAACCCCAGAGAGATGAGGACGCCCATTCATCCCGGAAATCCGTGTTCTGCCAACAGCACGCAGCCGCCCTGGGCAGGAGACGCTTCTGTCACCCCAGGCGGGTGCTGTGGGCGGCTTTTTAACTCTACGTAAATAGCAAACACTATAGCAGGCAGGGGACAGACAGTGAGTGGGATACTTGTTTGGCATCTTCTGTCCACTAGTTCAATACCCAACACCTGCAACAGCCAGGGCGGGGCCAGGCTGAGCCAGGAGCGAAACTCCATCCTGGTTTCCAGGGGGGTGCAGAGGCCCAAGCACCTGGATCTTCATCTGCTCCCAGGATGCATCCGCAGGAAGCTGGACAGGAAACAGAGGAGCTGGGACTTGAACCAGCGCTCTGACGAGACGTGTGGGTGTCCGGAAGCAGCAAAACCCACTGTGCTAGGACACTGACCCCTTTCACTGTGGATCGGCCCATTGAGGCAGCCGATTTTCAGATGCTTCTCTGACCTCTGACCTTACGTTTCTGGGACATACCCCACTGAGTCCTGGCATACGACCCTTTTCATGTGTCTCCGGGTTCCACTTGTTAGTGTTTTGTTGAGGATCTTTGTGTGTCTATTCATAAGAAACACTGAGTTGTTACTGTTTTCACTGTTAAATGGCAAAGCGTGCGCTGCACTGTGGGCTGAAAGCGGCAGATCTCTGAGAGTGCTGACAGACAGAATCCTGGCAGAGTTCGGCTCCAGCAGGATTTGAGAGGTATTTGTTGGGTAGCAACTTTTGGTGAGAAAGTCCTGTGTCCTGCAATTCTGGGACCAGAAGACACGGACAGAGACTCCTAAGAGAAGTGCTAAAGGTGAAATCCAAGACATTTGATGACCAAAGGTTACAAAAGATACGCAAGGTCCCCAGCGTTGCACCCGGCGCTCGGGAAAACACTTTGGGTGTTGGAGCTGAGAAGCTGGGAGGGAATGGTGAGGAGCCGGAGGCTCCAGAGTCGGAGAGACAGGGTCTGGAAAGGAATGGGGGCTCCAGGGAGAGACGCCCACCCACCCTGGGCCCCGGGGAGAGATGCCCACTCACCCTGGGCCCCGGGGAGAGACGCCCACCCACCTGGGCCCCGGGGAGAGACGCCCTCTCACCCTGGGCCCCGGGGAGAGACGCCCGCCCACCCTGGGCCCCGGGGAGAGACGCCCGCCCACCCTGGGCCCCGGGGAGAGACGCCCGCTCACCCTGGGCCCCGGGGAGAGACGCCCGCTCACCCTGGGCCCCGGGGAGAGACGCCCGCTCACCCTGGGCCCCGGGGAGAGACGCCCGCTCACCCTGGGCCCCGGGGAGAGACGCCCGCTCACCCTGGGCCCCGGGGAGAGACGCCCGCTCACCCTGGGCCCCGGGGAGAGACGCCCGCTCACCCTGGGCCCCGGGGAGAGACGCCCGCTCACCCTGGGCCCCGGGGAGAGACGCCCGCTCACCCTGGGCCCCGGGGAGAGACGCCCGCTCACCCTGGGCCCCGGGGAGAGATGCCCGCTCACCCTGGGCTCCGGGGAGAGACGCTCGCTCACCCTGGGCTCTGGGGAGAGACGCCCGCTCACCCTGGGCCCTGGGGAGAGACGCCCGCTCACCCTGGGCCCCGGGGAGAGACGCCCACCCACCCTGGGCCCCGGGGAGAGACGCCCGCTCACCCTGGGCCCCGGGGAGAGATGCCCGCTCACCCTGGGCTCCGGGGAGAGATACCCGCTCACCCTGGGCCCCGGGGAGAGATACTCGCTCACCCTGGGCCCCGGGGAGAGACGCCCGCTCACCCTGGGCCCCGGGGAGAGATGCCCGCTCACCCTGGGCTCCGGGGAGAGATACTCGCTCACCCTGGGCCCCGGGGAGAGATACTCGCTCACCCTGGGCCCCGGGGAGAGACGCCCGCTCACCCTGTGCTCAAGGCTGCACCCTGCTCAGGAGACTGAAGGCACGTACTTATGTGAGTGCCACCAACAAGGCGGTGACTACCGGCTGGAGAAAGACCAGTTGTCGGGGGAGTGAGGGACGAGTGTGAGCACAGCCGAAGCCCAGGACAGGGCCCCAGGGGTCACATGAAAACCCATCAGCCACACAGCACGTGGCCGAAGTCAGGGGAGCTGAGGTCCCAGGCTGCAACTCAGAGGGGACAAGCACTCCACCTGCCCGCCTGATGGAGGAAAAACGGGTGCTGGATTGGAGAACATCTGGGCAGAGATGAGGGGCTCAGGAGAGAAGTGAAGCAACCAAGCCGTTCTCTGTCTTCTGAGCCGGAAGCCGCCTGGGAGATGGACTCACACCCAGGGTGCCGGGTGTGAGACACAGAAGGGCGGACACTGCAGGGCAAGCGAAGGCAGTTGTGCCCTTGCACGCATGTGGGAAGCACGGGGCCCCTGCCTGGGCCACCCTGGAAGCCCCAAGGGGCCCAGATTCCAGAGAGACAGGGAGCAGTGGTCCACGGAGAGCTGTGTTCTCCTGAGCTGTGTGGGTCCCAGAAGCACCTTGGGGGTGCCCTGGGAGGGGAGAGCGCGTTAGTGGGCAGGGTCCAGATCGCCTTGCCTCCGTTTCAGCAGTGCAGGGCAACCCTCATGGTCCCTACTGAACACCCTGTGCCCCCTGCCCTTGGGCGTGAAGGAGGAGACACAGCTGGAGAGACGCGGGTCGGCGGCAGGGGATGTACTCGCCGAGCAGGGAGGGGCTGAGAGGAGAGCCAGCCCTGGTGCCGTGCGGGGCAGCCCTCTGACCCCACAAGGCTGGGCAACAGGGTCCACGACTGTACCTTCATAAACACATCACGCTCTCTCACTTGGTAATTCGCGTGTCTTGCAAACACGCTGGAAAATCCAGACTAAGAACAGGAAAACAAAAGTGCCTGTGGATTTGCTGGTGGCTGTTAACATTTGGTGAACATCTACTGAGGCTTTCACCACGTAACACGTAGGCCAGACAAGCGCACCACCAGACCTGCAAGCCAGAAGCGGGAAGTTCGTGATAGGCCCAGAGAAGACAGCAGGTGTGTGGGGGATCCGCATGGACCAAACAGAGAACCTCGATCCACCCCAAGTATAAAGGGTGAGTGTGGCTGCTGGAGAGGACCATGAGGCGCCTGGGCCATAGCTAAGAAAGGCCGTTCTTACTCATCGATTTGTTTTTATTTCAAAGGCAGAGAGACAGGGAGATGCTCCATGGGCAGGTTCACTCCCCAAATACTTGTTAACTACCGGAGCTGGGCCAGCTAGGCCAAAGCCAGGAGCCTGGAACTCCAATCAGGTCTCCCACGTGGTGGCTGGGACCCAATCTTGAGCCATCACTTGCTGCCTTCCCAGGTACACATTTGCAGGAAGAAAGAACTGGAAACAGAACTGGCACTCGAACCCAGGCACTCCAACCAGCACCTTACCCACAGGCTAAGCCTGGCCCAAAGAACAGCCATCCTTCATGGCACATGTGGGGAGTGGGGGGTGCAGACTGGGGCCCAGGAGGTTGTGAAGATGTGGCAGCTGCACCCCGGACAGCAGGTGTGGGCAGGCTGCGGCCGGCAGCTGGCACAAGGGGGAACGCCAGAGGCATTGGACTCACCACCTAGCTGTCAGAGGTGGAGGAAACAGGGAGAAAGAGTAACTTTTAGAAAGCTAACGTTTACCAAATATAAGAGACCCGGTATTGTTTTAAACTGCACGGAAGTGGCAACCGAGGCACACGTGGGTTAAGGCACAGGTGCCATCCGGGTTCAACATCAGGGAAGTTCCTAAGGCTCAGAGCTTCCCGAAGACCAGCAGGCTGGGCCTCCTGGGAAGGGGGACTTCCTGGCACAGATGCTACTCACTGGGTACAGGTGGGAGGGGAGAGCAGCAAGGTGTCCTCTCACCAGCTCAGGTCTGAAATGCTGCACAGGCAGAATGAGCTGGGCACGGTGGGGTGCAGGGCCCTGACACCCCCCAACTAATGCCCCATATAACTAATGCCCCACCTAACTAACACCCCACCTAACACCCCACCTAACACTCAACCTAACACCCCGCCTTACAAACACCCCACCTAACACCCCACCTAACTAATGCCCTACCTAACACCCCACCTAACACCCCATCTAACACCCCACCTAATGCCCTACCTAACACCGTACCTAACACCCCACCTAACTAATGCCCTACCTAATGCCCCACCTAACTAACTAACGCCCCACCTAACAAACACCTGACCTAACTAATGCCCTACCTAATGCCCCACCTAACTAACTAAAGCCCCACCTAACTAACACCCCATCTAACACCCCACCTAACATCCCACCTAACTAATGCCCTACCTAACACCCTACCTAACACCCCACCTAACACCCAACCTAACGCCCCGCCTAACACCCCACCTAACACCCAACCTAACTAACGCCCTACCTAACTAATGCCCCACCTAACTAACTAATGCCCTACCTAACAAACACCTGACCTAACTAATGCCCCACCTAACACCCCACCTAACACCCCATCTAACACCCCATCTAACACCCCACCTAACATCCCACTTAAATAACGCCCTACCTAACACCTCACCTAACACCTAACCTAGCTAACGCCCCGCCTAACACCCCACCTAACTAACACCCCACCTAACTAACGCCCTACCTAACGCCCCGCCTAACTAACGCCCCGCCTAACTAACGCCCCGCCTAACTAACTAACGCCCTACCTAACTAATGCCCCACCTAACTAACTAACGCCCCACCTAACTAACGCCCCACCTAACTAACGCCGGCCCCTTACAACGTCTTAAGAGCAGTTTGTTTCTATGTGCACTGGAGACGAATTAACAATGAACACATGACTGGCTAACCACCTCTGCCTGGCTCAAGCCAATGCAAGTTCAAGGACTCCAAACTCAGAATAAAGTTCACGTCACTAACTCCCAGCCCACTGCCCAGGGCTGTGCGTCGCCCCACCCCAGCCGCAGTGCACCTGGGCGGGAGGACACACGAGGTGCACACAGGTTCAGCTCCCTGGTCTGCTCGCGGCATCACAAGTGCCGTAACGGAGAGCTCAGGCCCAGGCCCTACTGTCACCTCACTGTGTGGCAACAACTTACAGGTGTGCAGTGCTCTCCATGATTGTTGGATCTAAAAATAGAATTTTTTTTCTAAGAAGAGCCTCCTAAAATCACCAGCTGGAACACCCATACTTTACTTCCAAAGAGGGGAAAAGCCCTGGTACCCAGACGTGCAGCTCGGCCCGCTGGAGCCGGGATGGCCAGAGCTGCCAGACAGCACCAGCCTGTACCGTGCTGCTCTGCCCGGGTGCTGAACAGGAAGACAGAAGTCACAGTGGCCGTCGGGGCCACTCTGGAGTGTCTGCCCGCTCGCAGATGAAGGTGGCCAGGCAAGCAGAGCCCAGGAGCACCACACAGCCTCCTGGATTCCCATGCTAGGTGCCATCAGACGGGCACGTGCACAGAACTGATGAACATATGAAAATACCTCCCTTCCGGTCAGCTTAGAGCTGTGCTGTAGACCCGACAGCCCTCATAGGCCAGGTGTAGACAACCGGCCCACCTTGTTCAAACTCTGACTCGCAAACCAGCTACCATGCAAATGAGATATTACTAGAAAATTCTATGTGCCACACAGATCTGGCTAGACTGGAATTAGAGGGAAAAAAAAGTATGGACGCCCACTCCCGGTTCTCCACGGGATCATGTGAGCCCTGTGATCACCCAAACTCCTCACTGCAGCCCTCTGAGCAAAGTCCAGCTCCGCTCCGGCCTCATCAGGACCAGGCTGGCCCACAGGGCTGTCCAGCCTCCCGCCACCTCCAGCAGCACTTGCTGGGCTTGTGATGGTCTCTGCACAGCCAACGGCCAAGGACTGCCCTGCAAACAACCTGCAGCCTCGCTGGGCAGAAGGAAGGGGAGAGGCGCAGCGAGGGAGGGGAGAGGCAGCCGGGGGAGAGACAGGAGGTGTGGGTGTGGGGGGAGGGAGGATGCCGAGCAGCCGGGGTCTCGGGGGCGCCGAGCAGCCGCCGTCCCTCCACCCTCATCATTTACTTCTCTGCCTCTCTCCTTGTTCGCCAGCTCTTTCCAACTCGGGCGAGGCCAGGGGGTGGGGGACAGAGTGAGGTGCAGGGGAACTGGGGTTCAAGCACCGTTCGTGCCCGACTGTGACAGGCACTCCGTCAGCACCTGCAGTGTTGTCCTCCACATTGCCCGGTCGCTGACAGAAGCGTCTGCAGCGCTGACCCCTGGCTTTGGGGCTAGACTCCCCAGGGCAGCCCCTGCATTACAGCTTCGGTACCAGGGCCACTGCCTTAGCCTCTCTTCTCTCACGGGCAACACGAGTGATGGGCTCCCAGGTTCTGGGGAGAAGTGCATGACACGGAACACGGAAGGGGCCTGGCGCAGTGAGCTCCCACCACACACGAGCTGTTACTGTGACGAAATGCCGCAGCCAACGCAGTGACGCAGGGCGGCAGGGCAGTGGTTTGCAACCTTCTCAAGTGGCAACAAGCTCTTCTAAATGAATGCTACGTTTGGGGCCAGCACTGTGGCACAGTGGGTTAAAAGCCCTGGCCTGAAGTGTCGGCATCCCATAGGGGTGCCGGTTCAAGTCCCGGCTGCTCTACTTCCGATCCAGCTCTCTGCATGGCCTGGGAGATCAGTGGAAGATGACCCAAGTCCTTGGGCCCCTGCACCCACATGGGAGACCCGGAAGAAGTTCCTGGCTCCTGGCTGTGGATTGGCGCTGCTCTGGGCCTTTGAGGCCATCTGGGAAGTGACCCAGTGGATGGAAGACCACTCTCTCTGTCTTACCTCTCTCTGTAATTCTTTCAAATAAATTAAAATAAATCTTAATAAATAAATGAATGCTACGCAGCCGCCTGCTGCACACAACAGCTAACAGCAGAGCTGTCCAGCCCCTACATGGGCCTCCCTGGGCTGTCCTGAGGGGATCCCCGGGCTCCATGGACTCTGGGTGGAGGGCAGCAGCCTGGAGCACTCCGCTGTGCCTGCCCATGTGGGCACAGGTGTGGGGAGGGAGGGACTTGCTGGGAGAGGGTTACAGATGCCCTCTCTCTTCCCAGTCCCTGCTGCTCCTCAGGGCCTGCGCGCCCTGCCCTGAATACACAGCGAGGAGTCAAACAGGGGAGCCGACCATTGCTAAATGCTCTCTCGTCACTGGACTTGAGCCTAGCGGCTAAGACTGTTACTCCACACAGCTTCCCCAGGATCCCTTCTGTCCTTGCACCATGAACAAGGAGTGTCGGGAGAATATGCCAGACCCGAAGCTAATCAGAAAAAGGTGAGGAGGAATGTTAGGATGTTACGCATTACCTACGGGGAAAATCAAAATGCTCCTGACGTTTATAAATGAGCTCCACGTGCTGAGTTTTAATGGATCTGAGTTTATGATTTCAGTTTACAAAGTCACTTTCTCTGACACCTACCCTCTCAGTCCATATCTGCTGTTTTAAAGTCCCGGTGAACAAAATCAGCTTTGAGGTGGCATGCTCAGACCAGACAGAGTTCCGGGTTAACATTACTGCAGTGTGCACACTAAGTACTCAGAGCTCCTGTGTGCTACAGGGCTGGCCACAGCTGGTGAATGTGGACATCAGCCAGGAGTGCCAATCGAGTGGGTAAACCAGCACCGGCCAGGGCAGCCAAACACCGAATCCTCAATGTGCGACCTCCTGGTACATCGGGGATGTACCTGAAATGGTGACAAGATACTTTCTCGTGCGTTGGTTTAAATTGAATCTTGAATAAATAATTCACATTTTTCATTCACCTATTACACAAACACCCATTCTGCTGATCACTCTCTGTGTAAGAGGCTACCTCTTCAGACTGAAGAAACCAAGTCCGGCAGGGAACGATCAAATAATCCCTCAAACACCATGAGTTCTGCTGACGAACAGAGCACACCAAGTGCCAGGGAGGGCACTGGGGGCGGGGCCCTAGGACAGAGTGTGGCCAGCAGGGAGAGTGGCAGGGATGGGCCGGCCCTAGGGATGAGTCCCCTCTTGAACGCTCTGTTCCCCAGGGATCTTCCCTGTCTCAGTCTCTGAGCAGGGAAACGATGGCAAAGCAGACCACCTGCCATAGCGCCTGGAGCAGGAGACACAGCCCACAGGGGTCACCTCCACCTGTACAGGAGACAGTCCACGGGGGTCACCTTCACCTGTACAGGGGACACAGCCCACAGAGGTCACCTCCACCTGCACAGGGGACACAGCCCACGGGGGTCACCTCCACCTGTACAGGAGACAGCCCATGGGGGTCACCTCCACCTGTACAGGGGACACAGCCCACGGGGGTCACCTCCACCTGCACAGGGGACACAGCCCACGGGGGTCACCTCCACCTGTACAGGAGACAGCCCATGGGGGTCACCTCCACCTGTACAGGGGACACAGCCCATGGCGGTCACCTCCACCTGTACAGGGGACACAGCCCACGGGGGTCACCTCCACGTGTACAGGAGACAGCCCATGGGGGTCACCTCCACTTGTACAGGGGACACAGCCCACGGGGGTCACCTCCACCTGCACAGGGGACACAGCCCACGGGGGTCACCTCCACCTGCACAGGGGACACAGCCCACGGGGGTCACCTCCACCTGCACAGGGGACACAGCCCACGGGGGTCACCTCCACCTGCACAGGGGACACAGCCCACGGGGGTCACCTCCACTTGTACAGGGGACACAGCCCACGGGGGTCACCTCCACCTGCACAGGGGACACAGCCCACGGGGGTCACCTCCACCTGTACAGGAGACAGCCCATGGGGGTCACCTCCACCTGTACAGGGGACACAGCCCACGGGGGTCACCTCCACCTGCACAGGGGACACAGCCCACGGGGGTCACCTCCACCTGTACAGGAGACAGCCCATGGGGGTCACCTCCACTTGTACAGGGGACACAGCCCATGGTGGTCACCTCCACCTGCACAGGGGACACAGCCCACGGGGGTCACCTCCACCTGCACAGGGGACACAGCCCACGGGGGTCCCCTCACCTGTACAGGAGACAGCCCACGGGGGTCACCTCCACCTGTACAGGGGACACAGCCCACGGGGGTCACCTCCATCTATACAGGGGACACAGCCCATAGAGGTCACCTCCACCTGTACAGGGGACACAGCCCATGGGGGTCACCTCTACCTGCACAGGGGACACAGCCCACAGGGGTCACCTCCACGTGTACAGGGGACACAGCCCATGGGGGTCACCTCCACGTGTACAGGGGATACAGCCCATGGGGGTCACCTCCACCTGTACAGGAGACAGCCCATGGGGGTCACCTCCACCTGCACAGGGGACACAGCCCATGGGGGTCACCTCCACCTGCACAGGGGACACAGCCCACAGGGGTCACCTCCACGTGTACAGGGGACACAGCCCATGGGGGTCACCTCCACGTGTACAGGGGATACAGCCCATGGGGGTCACCTCCACCTGTACAGGAGACAGCCCATGGGGGTCACCTCCACCTGCACAGGGGACACAGCCCATGGCGGTCACCTCCACCTGTACAGGAGACAGCCCATGGGGGTCACCTCCACCTGCACAGGGGACACAGCCCATGGGGGTCACCTCCACGTGTACAGGGGATACAGCCCATGGGGGTCACCTCCACCTGCACAGGGGACACAGCCCATGGGGGTCACCTCCACCTGGCTTTCTCTTTGTCTCCCTTGCTGCTGCTTGTCCTCTGCTGGTCCCTCAAGTGTTTTCATCCCCCAGCTTTCTATCTGAATACACCCCTCCCCAGGAGTCCAGACCCATACCCAGAAACCATGCAGCCACTGGCCACCCTCTCCCTGCACCCCAGCGCAGCCTCAGTGGACAGGGAACTGGAGGTCCACCTGCACTGTGTGTCCCCGCCCTCAGACCGGCCCTCCTCCTCCTCTCCGTGGCCTCCCTGCTGCCTGGCCTTGGGCCCCAGGAGCCCCCTCTGCTCAGCCCTGGGTCAGGGCCTGGAGGAGCTAAGGTGTCAGACAAAGTCCCGGGATCTGCAGAGGACTCCCGGCTGGGGCCCACCCGCAGGGCCGAGTCCTGGCCCCCCAACTGGGGAACCCCTGTGGAAATAGAGGGGCAGAGGCCTGGAGAGAAGCAGCCCCCTCCAGACAGCCGGAGGGGAGGAGGGGAGGAGGGGAGGAGCCACGCCCCCAGTGGGGTAGGAGCAGCCACGCCCCCCAGGCGGGGTGGGAGGAGCCTTTGTAGACCCAGAGGCTGGACCCCACCCCGCAGGGCAGAAGGAGCTGATGCTGGGCCGCTGGAGCCACTGCAGACGGGGTGGGGGAGACACCAAGAAGGCTGCAAATGCTGGGTCGAGCCTAGAGGACGCTATGCTGATAGCGGCTGCACCCACGCCCACCCCAGACACGAACCTGGGCCCAGGGAGCCTGAAACAAGCAAGCGAGCACGACCTCCCCCAACACCGCCGTCAGTGCATGGCCGAGGGTCGCTGGTGGGCCAGCAGCCGTACCTCAGAACGGTGCCGGCCGCCCCACCATTTTTACCTCAGGACGGGTACCGGCTGCCCCATTTTTACCTCAGGATGGGTGCCGGCTGCCCCGCTGTCCCTGCCTCAGAACCGGTGCCGGCTGCCCCGACATTTTTACCTCAGAGCGGTGCCGGCTGCCCGCCATCCCTACCTCAGAACCCGCCATTTCCACCTCAGAACTGCGGCTGCCCCGAATCCACATTTTCAGTCTGTCTCTCTCTAAATACACGTTTTCCAAGTAATTGGTGGAGGCAGTCAACAAATGGCTATAAATAGGCATTGTGTGTACAAAAAAAAGGGAAACTAACCAAAAATATTCCTCCTCGGCCTGTGATTAGGAGGGAGCTTGCAGGCCGGCCGCGGGCTCTCTGGCCGGGGATCAAAGAAGATGGCTCCCGCCCTCGGCCCGGCGCGGGCCCAACCACAGGGGCTCCCGATCCAAGCCCCGCACCCACGCTTCCTCCTCCAGCGTTTTGGATAAAGATGAAATAACGCCGACGTCATCCTCCCTTCGGAAGGGGTCCTGCCCTGGAGGCAACCCTGGCCTCTGTGGGCGGCCGGGCACTGCTGGCCATCCTGAGCCCGGGAGCCCACGCCTGCGCGGCAGCCACGGTCACAGCAGAGCACAAAACCAAAGCCGGCTGCGATCTTCCCAGGATAGCCATCACACCTCCCTGCGTGGCCTAAACCCCTGCGCGGCGCGACCCTGCGGTGCCAGCAGTGGGGCCGCCAGGCACTGCTCACCAACGGGAAAAAGCAAAACCTCGAGACGGCCAGCTCTGGCGGTGGCCCGCTGAGCCCACAGAGGTTTGACATGAGGAGCTGGGCTGCCCAACACAAAACCTGTCTTCCCAGAGAAATCAAAAACACCCGAGACGTGGGCGAAGATGGCTTCCTTGCTCTGCGACTGAGAGAACAGAATGTTTCGGAAGTGGGGTGGTCCGCCTCTGGGGCCACCGTGCCCTCAGTGGGCCCGCTGGGTCAAGGGGCCTCGTGGGGTTGTGATGGCAGACTTCCTGGAGCTGGCGTCTCCCGCTCGCCGGGTGGAACCGCCTGGCCTGCTGGTCGCGTAAGGCCTGCAAGGTCATTTGCTCTGGCCCTGTAGGAGTCTGAATTCAACAAATCCATAGCAGGCTAATTTTCACGTGGATAATTTTGTGTGGCTCGCAAATGATGTTATAAATATCCAAGAGGCCCTTGGCAGAAAAAGTGTCCACACTCCCTTGCTGGCTGGATCCCGGAGAGTCCGCAGGCAGTTCTCAGGAGGGGGACTCCTAGGTCTCAACCGGCTCTCTCCTGCTGAACAGATGAAAGGGGTGGGGGTGGTGGGTGGGGGATGGGGGTTCCTTCTTTTGGCTATTTGCTCTCCCCAGGGTGAAATCTTTATCTGCACATGATAGGGATCCTTTGTGCCACAAAGAAAGGCACCCTGGGAACTGGACGGGCTTTCCTCACCCTGGGAGGGGGGCTTAATGCTCAGCAGGGGAGAGTGTTTATTCACACCTCAGAGCTGGGGCTCCTGCCCCAATTGGCCGCCCACCCCTGTGCACTGGGGATGGACGCTCCAGCCCACCACCGTGCAGCGGTGGGGACAGACCACTTCACTTCGTCCCCCTTGCTTTACTTCTCTGAGATGGGAACGGCCCCAGCCTGTGCGGATTGAGTGGCAGGTGTGTGTCAAGTGCTAAGTCAGCAGCCGCTGGCTCCAAACCACAGGTGGCCTCTGTTGTCACCATCAAGCGACATTCACCAACTGAGAAACAAAACAGGGGCGGAGCAGCGTCCTGACATGTGGGATGACTTTCTACGTGGAGGCTGTCACAAAGCTGTTCCTAAGCAAAGGTCTCTACAGATCACCATCTGCAAAAACAGAACCAGTACTGTGGGGGCCATCACTCCCACCCCCCACTGCCTAAGCTCACAGCAAACACAACACAAGTGACAGCCCATCTGTGGGCAAGTGACAGCCCATCTGTGGGCAGGCTGCTGCAGCCATATCACACCATCCAGGTCCCCGGGGAGCCACGCTTCCTGCCTGTCTCGGCACAGCAGGTGGTGGGAGGCCTGTTACACTGCAAGCCCAGGTCAGCCCCTGCAGGTCCTGCCTCAGGCGCCCTCTGCACTCGCCACTGCCCTGCCTTGCTTCCGCCCCAAACCCCCGACTGGGCCTGTCTTCCCGCTCACAGGAACAGTGTGAGGCCACAAAAATCATATGTACACTTGTGCGGGCTGGGAAGGCCAAGAGGGTGTCTGGGAAACCAGAGGGAGGTGGAGACAGCACCGCGGGAAAGACCCACCTGGAAAGCTGGGCATGGGGAGCGGAGGCCTCTGCAGGGAGAAGGGACCCCGGGCGCGTGGGCGAGGCGGAGTCAGAGCCACCCTTCGTCGCCACCCTGCTGTCTCTCGTGGAGCAGGGCAAGGCTGACTCCTTTCCGGCACAGGCCCGGCACAGCCCTGCTCCCTGGCTCTCCCTCTGTGCTGGCCTCACCCACCCCAGCCAAGGCAGGGCGACGCACGCCCTACTTTCAAGATCTTCTCCATGTGTTTGAGGGGGTGTCTGACAGGAAGGCGTTTTGAGAAGGGACCAAGTGGGGGACAGAGCGAGAACCCGGACCCTTTTCCATAACCAACGGTCTTCAAGGTGACCCCGGTGATGCCACCAAGAGACACAACAGAGTGACTCCGAGAACCCAGGGGATGGGAACAAAATGGGCCCCTCCTTGCCTTCTTTCCCACTCACTGAAAAACCCACATTATGTCGCGCGCAGAAGCTGACGGAACAGCATGCTAAACAGGAGCACACCCAACACCCAGCTCCAACAGCCGCTGACTGGAGGCCATCGCAACCCCTTCCTCTCACGTCACCCCCAAACCCCCTCGTCGTACTTCAAGGATGCTCCTGGCCACCAAAACCTCCCTGTGTAGCCATCTTAGCGCCTGAATCTAAAAGGCAAGAACTCTGAAAACTGGAACCCCAACCACCCACTGTGACTCCACTGGGACTAAGTGCAGCAGCACCCCACGCAGGCACTGTGACCCACTGCTGATAAAGGCGCCTGCACCCCACGCAGGCACTGTGACCCACTGCTGATAAAGGCGCCTGCACCCCACGCAGGCACTGTGACCCACTGCTGATAAAGGCGCCTGCACCCCACGCAGGCACTGTGACCCACTGCTGATAAAGGTGCCAGGACCCCATGCTCGCAAAGTGACCCCACCCCAGCCAAAGGTGCCAGGACCCCCCCAGCCACGCACTGTGACCCCGCTGGGATCAAGCCGGGTTTCCTAAGAGCTTCACAGATCCGTGCTGACTCCACCTAGTTCTCGTTTTTTAAGGACTTACTTATCTGAAAGGCAGAGTGACAGGAAGAGAGGAGACACAGACACACACACGTATTTCTCCCATCTGCTGGTTCACTCCCCACATGGCCTCAACAGCTGGGCTGGGCCAGGAGCCCAGAACTCCATCCAGGTCTCCCACATGAATGCAGGGGCCCAGGCACTTGAGTTACCTTCCACTGCCTTCCCAGCTCTAGCAGGGAGCTGGATCGGAAGCTGACTGGAAACAGCGTCGCAAGCAGTGGCTTACCCTGCTGTATCACAGCACTGGCCCAACTTCCTGGCTTTTAAGTCCTCTTCTAATGATGCCCACATGACCTCCTAGGTGGCTGGGGGGACACAGCCCTTGTGTCCCAGCGACTCAGGGCAGCAAGCCCTCTGGGGCACATCCTACTCTGGGTGGGGGGTGGCCACTTTGCACTGCACTGCCGCACCAAGAAGCCCTCCTAGGAACACAGTCCCCAACTTCCACAGCCACAGGCACGGCAGGAGCCAAGTACTTCTGAAGTCTGCAGGGACCAATCTCACCGAAGGCTCAAGACAGCTCTGTGCTCCACCCTGCCTGGTGCTGCAGGGAGCCAGGCTGGACCCCGGGACTCCGGGGGCTCCCACCCACCACGGTGTCCTGGCTGTGGTTATGGGGTGGGGGAAGGCAAGGGAGAAACAGCACCACAAAGTCTGTGGAAATGGAATGAAAAGATAAGTTTATTCTGATGCAACAAGTTTTGAAGTTGTATATTTCGAGTGGGAGTCTTCAAAAAGTTCACAGAACATGTGTATTATGGGAAAAAATACCACATGGGTTTCTAATACTGTTGCACCAAGATAAATTTATCTTCTAATTCCAGTTTTCCATGAGCTTTAGTGCCCTAGTGAATGCTGGCCGCCCGCCTCGTCCTGCTCTTAGATCCTAAGTGGGGGGCACAAGAGGCTCCCACGCCCGAGAAGGAAGCTGCAGATGCGCAGTGTGAAAACCAAACCACACTGCAGGCTGTGCGCTGGGATGCCATGCGTGGGGGAGCACGCATGTCCGGGTCCCCGTCCCCGACAAGCTCCACACCTAATGAGCTTGGGCAGAACCTGCAGCTTCTAGAGGCAACGGGAGATGCTGAACAGCGCCGCTGGAGGTGCGGTGAGCGCTTAACCCTGCCAGGAAAGAGCATGGCGCCGGCTGGGAAGGCCTCGACAAGCCGGGCCACAGTGGAACCCGATCTCCAAGTGTTAAGGGCGAGCACAGGCAGGAGTCAGACAGGAAGTAAGCCTTCCTGCAGGTTCTATACGTAGCACTCACCCTAACTCCACCCCTTAAGTGTCAACCCAGCACCCAGTTTCCCACAATGCACCTGAGCCTTCTCCACAATGAAGAGGTGCCATGGTCACGGGCATGCTGAGCTCCAAGTGGACACACGGTGGAAACCTTCCCAGAGGACCCTGCTCAGACACCACCCCCTTGTATATTCAATTAGGCCACCACCCCCTACCCAATAAAGGGACCCTCTAAACTGGGGGCTCTGTCCTCGTGGGGCTCCCCACATTCACGCCTGAGTGTGACCCTCTCTCCCTCTCTCTGGATACATCCTACTCCCATTTGTGCACTTCACCTAGGACCCTGCTTGGAATTCTTATCTCACCATGGGGCAAGAACTCAGGGTAAAAAGCCCAGGAAACATTCTCACCACCAAAGGTCAGGCTGCACTCGGCCTGGCAGGGAAAGGTAGTGACGGGGGAAGGAACAGCACCGTGGGGGCAAGGCTGGAGCAGGAGAGCAGGAGGCACGCTTGGGGCAGGGCAGCTCTGGCCTGGCTGGTGAGGCAGCGAGCGGGTGAGAGGCCTCTGCGGTGTGGACCCCAGGCCATGTTCGTCCGGAACAGGCGCTGAGGACTCCCCGAGAGATTCCAAGGAGGCGGCGCCTCTCCTGGAGGGGACGAAGAGCACTGTCTGGTGGGGAACACCTGCAGGGCGGCAGATCTCTCAGCCCACATGGTGGGGGCCTGTTGTGGGTCACGTCCAAGGCCAGGCGCACGGAGCAGCTGCAGAGAGGACAGAGCGGGCAGTTCCTTCCGGGCATGACCATGGAGGAGGCAGGGGCTGCAGGCATGGCTCAGGGGCTTGTATCTGCAGCACTTCTCACCGTCAGCAGGGTCAGGAGGCCCAGGCTGTCGTCAGGCCGAGGCCCACCAGACCTGGGCCACCTGCAGCTGTGTGGTTCGAGGTATCAGTCACACTCGGCCAGCTACAACCTGGCTGTCTGTCAGACCTGGGCTCTGCCCCTCTTTCCTCACAGGCCTGGCAGGGGCCCCATCCTGGAAGACTCGTGGGGCCTGCTTGCCCAGCCTCTGATTCCCCGACCCTGCGACTCCAGGCCACTGATGAATGAGTGGCAGCTGACAGGTGCAGGGGCACAGGCTGTACAAACCGGGACTGGTGGCCCAGTGTGGGAGCCCCCTTGGGACCCCGGATCCTACAGAGGGACCCTGTGCACCTCACGGCTGCCCACAGTCACTTCTCATTGTGGGAGAGACACAGACAGATCCATGTACAGGAGGCGGGGCAGGAGGCGTGCGTGACTCACAGTATGTCCTCACAGCCCTGTGACCCCAGTTTCTAATGCCAGGAGTCAGAGTTCTGAGACAATTAACCTGTGACGGACAGGTAGACACAGCACAGCGAAATCTCTGCCTGCTCTGGGTGGAAAATGAAGTTGGTGCCCGCGATTTGTTTCTCATTTGCTTTGGAAAGAGGCCGACTGGGGAATGTGGAAAGCCGCGTCCCACTTCAGAAAGCTGATTTCTGCTGACGGTCGGTCTGGCAGGGGCAGGTCTGCCCATGCTGCCGCCGGAGCTTGCTTTCTGGGGCAGCCGCTGCACCGCGCCAAACGCAGACGCCAACAAAGCTGCACCTTCACCGCGAACTCTGATCAGCACTGCATGGCTGGTGCGTTTTCACTGAGCGTGCACTTCAGGAAGACACGGAGCCTTCCTTGTGCAATCAGGCAGGGCCTCGGGGCGAGGCGGAACATCTGCAGCCAGGGTCTGCCCTGGGAGCTCCAAGAGCGCTCAGCCGCAGAGCCCCACGCTCGGCTGTGCCAGAAAACACGTGTGCTTGGATTCCTCCCAAGCTCTCCGAGGCCTTGACTCCCCGACGCGGTGTTGTTAACATTGCTAAACATCTTCCTACACAGAGGCTTTACCCAGTACAGCAAATTAGCAGTGGAAACTTGAAGTTTTCTATAGAAAAATCAAATACTGGATTGAATTTAAACAGTGAAAAAATGCCCAGAGCTGTGACTATGAGAAGCTGAAGACTCTTCCTGCTTAAAAACGTTTTTAAAATGTTGATTTGAGGGGCTGGCATTGTAGCGTAGCAGATAAAGCTGCCGCCTACAGGGTCGGCATCCCCTGTGGGTGCCAGTTCGAGTCCCAGCTGCTCCGCTTCCAATCCGGCTCCCTGCTATGGCCTGAGAAAGCAGTGGAAGATGGCCCAAGTCCTTGGGCCCCTACACCCATGTGGGAGACCTAGAGGAAGCTCCTGGCTTCAGGTCACCCCAGCTTTGGCCATTGTGGCCATCTGGGGAGTGGACCAGTGGATAGAAGCCCTCTCTTTCTTTTTGCCTCTGCCTCTCTAACTCTGCCTTTCAAATAAATTTTTTAAAAAATGTAGATTTGAGAGGCAAGGGAGAGATACACACACATAGGCAGAGAGAGAGAGAGAGAGAGAGAGAGAGAGAGAGAGATGGTGCCCCTATCTACTGATTTACTCCCCAAATGTCTGCAATGGCCTAGGGTGGGGCTAGGCTGAAGCCCAGGAGCCAGGAACTCAATCCAGGTCCCCCATGTGGGCACCAGGGACCTGAACTGCTTGAGTCATCTCTGTGGTCTCCCAGGGTGGACACTGGCAGGAAGCTGGAGTCAGGAGGAGTCTACTGAGTCCAGGCACCCGGACGTGGGCGGGGGCATCTTCTCCGGCCGGCTGAACGCCCGCCCTCTCTGCTTTCAGGGGCAGCAAGGGCGCAGGCAAAATCACGTGCTCGCCACGCGTCACGAGCTGCTGTGCCGCTGCTGTTGCAGGCCGTGTCCCTCCCACCGCACGGATTTCCAGGTCGGCACCCTCCTGCCCCCTTTCCCAGGACAATGAAGCGGCAGGTGCCCAGGGGCATCCGGCGGGAACACCTTAGGGCACACACTGAAGGGTGAGAGGCTGGGGGAAGCGGCACCCTTATGGTTCGAGGGTGGCCTTCCAAGTACTGGAACCGCTTCCCGCACTTCCTCCGTAAGAATCTCAATTTCGTCCTAAGACACAGCCCAACCAGCCCTGTAAACTACCAGAGACTGCAGCGCGTGCACAGGAGACCACGAAAGAGTTAACTCAGCCCCGGTAGGGGAATTATGAGACGAGGCTCTGAGGATTACACACAATGGATTTATAACACAATAAGTTTAAATTTTTTTTTTTTTAAGGACAAAAGTGGTGACTGGGGACGTTTCAGATGACGAAGTAACCGCGCTAACCTCACTGCTTTTTTAAACGTTTGCATCTGTGAGCGGCAGAGGTCCCAACACAAAGCAGATTTCCTGCGTCCACGGAAAGCCACTCTGGCATGAGAAAGTTCCCTTCCCTAAAGCAAAACAGATGTGGGCGAGGGAGAAGCAGTCTCTCTCACGGGCGGATCAACATGGAGAATCACGGTTATCTCAGAACCGCACGCTGTGGGAGGGAATTAGGACCGAGTCTGGGCCACGCTGTGTCCCTGCAAACTCGGCTTAGAAGCAGAAACCGTGTACCTGGGGCATGGAGAGCGCAGACCAAGAGCTGTGTGTGCTCACGTCTCAGCCCACACAGTTTTAAACTGGAAGGAGACCTGCCAACTAAACTAACTCACATCAGAGCTTAACTATTCGGAACTTTTGGCCGAGTGCTGCTGCAGCTCTGAATTCACAGCCACCAGGCCGTCCAAGCGATCGGGAGAAGCGCCATGCCTTCGCGGGTGCTTCCAAGTGGGCAGAGTGCCCCAGGCTCACCTGCACGAGAGAGCACACAGCGGGCCCACAAGCAACCCGACTGACACAGGGACGTGCACCAGGGCCAGCACCTGGAGGCACAGTCAGGGCGTCCTGAGCTCAGCTTCCCACGAGGTCCGGGAAGTGCACAGCAAACAGAAGCCAGAGCCCAGCACTGAGCTGGGAAGCAAGGGAAGCACCTCAGCGGCCTACGAGTAGTTACAAGGAGGGGGACACACGTGCCGCTAGCGGCCCTCTGAAACCAGGCTGCACGGTTGTTCAGGGAGATGTCTGACCACTCTTTTAAATGTATCCCAGACTGGTTCGCACAGAGTCGCCCAACCTTGGATGGAAAATGTTTGCAAAATAAATTGCATCTGTACTGAATACATACAGATGTTTTTTTCGGGTCATTCCCCGCAGTGTAAGTATATTTGCAGAGTGTGGAGAATGCATTAGGGACAATAACCTAGAGATGATTTCAACAAAGGGAGGATGTGTGCAGGTTTTATGCAAATACTGTGCCATTGTATCCCAGGGCCTGGCGCCTCTGAGGGCCCTGGTGTCTGTGGGGGCTGTGGTTCTGAGCCCCAGAGAGACAGAGCGACAACTGCACGTGGGAGAGAGACTGGAAATGGCAATGCAACTTGGCAGAAACGAATGGGAATATGAGGACTCCTCACACAGCTCACGGAATGCACATATGAAAAAGCTAAACACAGATTTCAAAAACACTGCGCCAAAAAGAAGCGTATCTTTTCATTCCTTTTTGCCGTGAACTCTGTGACGTTTCCTCACATGATTAAGAGAGCCCTGTGTACAGAGCCGCATCACAGAGACAGTCACGCACATCAGACGGGGAGCGAGGGCTGCAGATGCACTGGGCACATGTGAGGAACACGCCGGCGGATTCTGGGTGTGCGGAGAATAACTGAACACGTGTTCACGAATGGTTTCTCTACTTCTGCTGTTACCGGGGTTCGCGTTCAGATGCAGGCCCTCCTTGGAGCCACTCAGCACTCAGGCCAACACCCAGCAGCGCGCGGCTCCCCCGGCTGGACACAGGGGCCACCCTGGCCTCTGCCCTGGGGAGGACAGAGCGGCACAGGGAGGAACACGTGCCTAGAAGACGGACTCCAGGAAAATTTCCGTCAAGCAGTAGCGGGAACTCTACGGCACAGACTCCAAACGCCAACAGAGAGAGGGGAGTGAGCACAGCACAGCGCCTACCCTAGCCCTGCCAGGGACACCACCTGGCCGGGACCAGGGCAGCAGGGAGCCCCAAGAGCCCCAGCACTGCTGCAGTCCCGGCTACAGGGCACTCCTGCAGTCCTCACAGACTGGGGCCAGAGTGACGGCCTTGCTCCAAACAATGAACCCGCGTTGCAGCTCTCTGGCCCCGGAGCCCCAGCCCTGAGCTGCTGCAGCACAGTCAATGCTAAACACCATTCTGCCTTGGGGGACAGTAGGCGAGAGCCCCCAGAGCCAGAGATGGGGCAGGCGAGAGCCCCCAGAGCCAGAGCTGGGGCAGGCGGGAGCCCCCAGAGCCAGAGCTGGGGCACGCGGGAGCCCCCAGAGCCAGAGCTGGGGCAGGCAAGAGCCCCCAGAGCCAGAGCTGGGGCAGGCGGGAGCTCCCAGAGCCAGAGCTCGGGCACGCGGGAGCCCCCAGAGCCAGAGCTCGGGCACGCGGGAGCCCCCAGAGCCAGAGCTGGGGCAGGCGGGAGCCCCCAGAGCCAGAGCTTGGGCACGCGGGAGCCCCCAGAGCCAGAGCTCGGGCACGCGGGAGCCCCCAGAGCCAGAGCTGGGGCAGGCGGGAGCCCCCAGAGCCAGAGCTGGGGCAGGCGGGAGCCCCCAGAGCCAGAGCTGGGGCAGGCGGGAGCCCCCAGAGCCAGAGCTCGGGCACGCGGGAGCCCCCAGAGCCAGAGCTCGGGCACGCGGGAGCCCCCAGAGCCAGAGCTCAGGCACACGAGAGCCCCCAGAGCCAGAGCTCAGGTACACGGGAGCCCCCAGAGCCAGAGCTCGGCACTTCCCAGGGCAGTGGGCAGGCTTTTCAGCATCCGGCAGCTCTGGGCTTGCTGGAAACAGCCTGGAGCCACACTTGCCTGCTCTGCATGATCCAGAATGTTCCTCTCTGCTTCTTGGGGCTCAGGCCAGCAGCAGCCAGTACACAACTCCAGAGGACCAGACCCGAGGAAGTCCCCATCTGCATCTCTGAGCACAGGATGCTGGGTAGGTGGGCACAGGCCCCAGTGTCACCCTTGCCTGCCCCACAGGAACTGGGGCAGTCCCCACTGTGTCCTGCAGCTCCGGGACTGCGGCTGTTGGTGCTAGAATCCCTGGAGTAACACACCTGCCTGGGGGAGCTGGAGGGCTCCGTCTGCACTCCTCTGCTTCGGGCTGGAAGATGCCAGTCTGTAACCCTGGCGCACCTGGGGCTCTGCCTGTGCGACCTGGGTGAGGACCTCACCACACCCTGCAGAACTGGGGCTGTGAGGTTGTTTCTCTAAGTGCCAGCGACACCTGTGCTTCCGGGGAAGGCCCTACCCACAGTCCTCTTCTCCAGGCCTGCCCTGCTGGCAAACGCTCCCGGGTACAAGCTGGAGCCACCCTGCGGAATCCGGGGGAGGGGCCCTCCAAGTCCTGAAGCCCTCAGTCTGTGATCCTTCTGGAAGCCCCACAGACACCTATGCTCACCCACCAGGCTTGGGGGGTGGCCTATCTGAATCCCCCGATCCAGGCTCGCACAGGCTCCTGCACAATCCCCAGTACAACCCGGGACAACCTGTGGGCCCTTGGCAAGGTACTCTCCCAGCCCTGTAGCTCTGGGACTGTGACTATAAGTACTATAGTCCTCAAAGCCACCAGGACCCACACTAGAGCACCTATCCTACCTGTGTTCCACTGCTGCAGGCCCACAGTTGCCTGGGACAACCCCAGCCTAACACATATTCACCCTGTGGGACTGGGACAAGGTCTCCTTCAAGTCACCCAGTACTAGAACTGTAGTTTTTGGAGCTATATGCCCCAGCATCACCCTGCCCACCCAGCAGTACCTGGGGAAGGTCCCAATCACATCACAGATCCAGGGTCACAGCTGTTGGTGACACAAGCCCCAGCACCACTCAGGCTTGCCTTGTGGCACAAGGGGACAGCCCCCTCTGTGTCCCACAGAACAAGGAATATGGCTACAGCCACCACAAACCCTAGCATGAGTGATACTCAACTCCCTGGGGACTGAAGGAACACACCTCTGGAAGTCCACATCCACTTCAAAGTCAGACTGTACCTCCATGGACGTTGCCACACAAGAGACAACTACGGCGCTCACAGACAATGCCGACGTCAGCTATGGCTGTAGAGGTTGAGCTTTGGGCTCACCTAAACCAAAGCAGAAGCGACCACCCAAGTGAAGCCTCCCATTCCAGCAAAACAAGTCTTATCCAACAAAAGGTACTCCATAGAAAAGGAGGAACTGTTACACCAGATGTGCAGAGGTCAATGTAGAGATATTAGAAAGAAAGAAGCAAGGAGGCATGGCGCCACTGAAAAAACAAAGCAAAACAACCCCCCCCACACACACACCAATTCCAAGAGACAGATCCTGCTTTAAAGTCAATCCATGAAAAGCCACAAAAGTAATTAGAAATAATAACCTAAAGGAAACTCAATGAAATGCAAGAGAATGCAGATAGATAACTTAAAGAAATGAGGAAAACAATGCATGATATGAATGAGAAATTCAACAAAGAGATAGAAATAATTAAAAAGAACCAACCAGGGGTCGGGCGCTGTGGCGTAGCAGGTAAAGCCGCCACCTCCAGTGCGGCATCCCATATGAGCATTGGTTCGAGTCCTGGCTGCTCCACTTCTGATCCAGCTCTCTGCTATGGCCTGGGAAAGCAGTGGAAGATGGTCCAAGTTCTTGGGCCCCTGCACCCACGTGGGAGACCTGGAAGAAGCTCCTGGCTCCTGGCTTCAGATTGGCACAGCTCTGGCCATCGTGGACAATTGGGGAGTGAAACAGCGGATAGAAGATCTGTCTGTCTGTCTGTCTCTCTCTCTCTCTCTGCTTTTCCTTTTCTCTCTGTGTAACTCTTTCAAGTAAAGAAATAAATCTTTAAAAAAAAAGAAAGAAAGAAGAGAACCAAGCAGAGGAGCTAGTGTTGTGGTGTAGCAGATAAAGCTGATGCCTGCACAGCTGGCATCCTATATGGATGCAAGTTCCTGTCCTGGCTGCTCCACTTCTGATCCAGCTCCCTGCCAACGGCCTGGGAATGCAGCAGAAGATGGCCCAAGTGTTTGGGCCCCTGCTACCACGTAGGAGACCTATATGAACCTCCTGACTCCTAGCTTCAGCCTAGCTCAGCCATGGCCTCTGAATACATCTGGGGAGTGAACCATTGGACGGAAGATCTCTCTCTCTCTCTGTATCTCCTTATCACTCTGTAACTCTGCCTTTTAATAAACAAACAAACAATTTTTTTAAAAGAACAAACCAGATATTCTGGAGCTGTAAACTTCAATGAAACCAAAAATATAGCTGAGAGCTTCAATGACAGAACAGAAAAAGCAGAAGAATTTCAGACCTTGAAGATAAGACTTTTGAAATAACCTAGACAAAAATAAAGAGAAAAGTACTAAAAAGAATGAAGAGGAGCTGGCGCTGTGGCACAGCAGGTTAACGTCCTGGCCTGCAGCGCCGGCATCCCATATGGGTGCCGGTTCTAGTCCTGGCTGCTCCTCTTCCAATCCAGCTCTCTGCTGTGGCCTGGGAAAGCAGTGGAAGATGGCCCAAGTCCTTGGGCCCCTGCACTCACATGGAAGACCCGGAAGAAGATCCTGGCTCCTGGCTTTGGATCATTGCAGCTCCGTTGCGGCCATCTGGGGAGTGAACCATCGGACGGAAGACCTCTCTCTCTCTGCCTCTCTCTCTGTGTAACTCTGAGTTTCAAATAAATAAGTAAATATTAAAAAAAAAAAGAATGAAGAAAGCCTACAGGACATACGAGTACCATGAAGCAAACGATATTCCTATTTTAGCGCCCCTTGAAGGAGAAGAAGAAGAATAAAGCATTGAGAACCTACTGGGTGAAAAATAGTGGGACAATTCACAGGTCTAGAGAGAGACATGGACGTCCAGATACAAGAAGCTCAAAGGACCCAAACCAGATTCAATAAAAACAAAACAAAACAAAGCCCTCGTCCAAGACATATTATAGTCAAATTGCCCCAAGTTAAGGACAAGGAGAGAACCCTAAGGAAAGTGAGAGAAAAATGTTGTCATCCATAAAGGAAAACCCATTAGAATGGCGGCAGCCTCACCAGCAGGCTGCAGGACGGTTTCTTTCAGGCCTGGAAGAGAACTTCCAGCCCTGAGTATTATACCCAGTGAAGCTGCCCTGTGGACGAGAAGGAGAAATGAAGTGTTTCCCATGCAACCACGGGCTGAGAGGACGCATCCCGACCGGGACTGCCCAACAGGAAACCCTGAAGAGAGTCCTACGTTGGAATAAACACACAGCAGCACAGAGCTCCGAGACACACAACAGAGGAAGAGAATCCAACCTCATCATGCCAGCAAGCCACCTAGACACGAAGATAGATAGTAAGAGAGGTAGGAAGAAACAGTGGATACATAAAATAATCAGTAGGCATACAGCTGATTGGAGTTGGTTCTTATCTATCAACATTAACATTCAGTATAAATGGATTAAATTCCCCAGTCAAAAGAAAGAGGTGGGCTGAATGGATAAAGATCCGATGATAAGCTGCCTCGAAGAAACTTGCTTTTCAGGTAGAGATGCTCAGACTGAAAGCATAAGGTTGGAAAAAGATTTACCACGTAAACAGAAACCAGAATGAACAGGAGGAGCTATACTCAATATAGATAAAACACACTTTAAGTCAAAAACTGTAAAAAGAGACAGAGGAGGACGTTATGCATTGACAAGAGGATTAATTCAGGAAGAAGATGTAACAAAAATATACATGCATTCAACCCCAAACCACCCAAATATAGAGAGCAATTATTATTAGACCTAAAGGGAGAGATAGACGTCAACACAATGATAGTGGGGACTTCAACACCCCATTGTCATCAGTGGACAGAACGTCCACAGTGGTACATCGGAGCGGAATCCTGTTAGAGACATTCACGGAACATTTCAGCCAACAGCGTCAGAACCCACATTCTTCTCACCAGCACAGGGAACATGCTCTAGGATACAACATATATAGGCCACAAATCAAGTATCAGCACACTTAAAAAAATGAACTCATTATCCATGTATCTCCTCAGACTGCAAAGTAATAAAACTAGAAATCATCAAATAAGAAGAATAAAAGAAAATTGACAAATACATGGAACTTGAACCACCTACTCCTGAATGAAGGATCAAAGAAATTAAAAAGGAAATCTAAAAGTTTCTTGAAACAAATGAAAATACAACTTATCAAAACCTGTGGGACACAGCAAAAGCAGCATCAAGAGAGAAATTTAAATCAATAAATGCACACTTTGGGGGCCGGCTCTGCGGCATAGCTGGCAAAGCCACCACTGGCATCCCATGTGGGCGCTGGTTTGGGTCCTGGATGCTCTTCTTCCCATCTAGCTCTCTGCTATGGCCTGGGAAAGCAGCAGAAGATGGCCCAAGTGCTTGGGCCCCTGCACCCGCGTGGGAAGATCGGGAAGAAGCTCCTGGCTCCTGGCTTCAGATCGCCGCAGCTATGGCCATTGCGTCTGTCTGGGGAGTGAACCAGTAGATAGAAGACCTCCCTCTCTCTCTCTCTCTCTCTCTCTCTCTCTCTCTCTCTGTAACGCTGCCTTTCAAATAAATAAATAAATCTTTTTTCAAAAAATAAATGCACACTTTTAAAAACAGAAAGCCATCAAATAAACTCCCTAGCAGGGCATCTCAAAGACTTAGAAGAGCAGGAACAAACCAAACCCAAAATTAGCAGGAGGCAAGAAATGATAAGGGTCAGAGCAGAAATAAAAGTTGAAATTGCGACTAAAAAGATATAAAAATCAACAAAATGAAAAACTTATTTTTGAAAAGATAAAAAGTGGATAAACTTTTAGCCAGATTAATGAAAAAAACTCAGAGATAAAAATGAGAAATGACAGCTGATATCACAAACAGAAAGGTTCATAAGAAACCATGATGAGCAACTACACACTAACAAGTGGAGAACGAGAGAAATGGATTCATTCCCTGAACACACACCTTAGCAAGGTTAGATCAAGAAGATCTGGGCAATCTGAGCAGCCCTGTAATAATGAGATTGAGGCCCTAACGAAAAACCTCTCTTGAGAGAAAAGTCCAGGACCCCACTGATGGCTCTACAGAGGAGTTCTACAAAACATCTGAGGAGGAACTAACTCCAATACTTTTCAGACAATTCCAGAATAATGAGGAGGATGAACTCTGCTGAGCTCTTATGAGGCCAGGATCACAGACACCAAACCGAAATCACAACACAGAAAGAAGACCTGCAGGCCGACATCCTTGATGAGCAAAGACGCAAGAGCTCCCAGTAAAATATTAGCAAATCAAATCCAACACACATCAAAAAGATCAAACTTCACAACGAAGCTGGATTTACCCCAGAGATGCCAGCAGGGTTCAACATTCACAAATCAACAAATGTCATAAATCATGTCAACAGAATCAAGAACAAGAACCATATGATCATCTCAGCAGAAGTATTTGAGAAGCTTCGCCCTCCCTTCATGATAAAAATTCAACAAATATGGTAGAGTAGGAGCATACTTCAAAATTATAAGGCTAGATATGACAAACCTACAGCCAACAGCCTATTGATCGTATCGGTTCTGGAAAAAGATGAGGATGGCCACTCTCCTCACTCTTGTTCAATGTAGTATCGGCAATATTAGCAAGGACAATTAGGGAAGAGAAAGAAATAAAGGGCATTGAAGCTGGAAAGGAGGAAGAAAGAATGTCCACGTTTGCAGATGACAGGATGCTGTACGTGAAAAACCCTCAACACTCCACCAAAAAGCTGCTAGAACTGGTAAACCAATTAGGCAAATCCACAGGCTACAAGGCCAACACACAGAAAACTAGCATTTTGTATACCAATATGATCTTGTTGAAAGAGACATCAAGAGGGGCCGGCGCCGTGGCTCACTTGGCTAATCCTCCACCTGCGGTGCCAGCATCCCTTACGGGTGCCGGATTCTGTCCCGGCTGCCCCTCTTCCAGTCCAGCTCTCTGCTATGGCCCAGGAGTGCAGTGGAGGATGGCCCAAGTGCTTGGGCCCTGCACCCGCATGGGAGACCAGGAGAAGCACTTGGCTCCTGGCTTCGGATCAGCATAGCTCCGGCCATTGCAGCCATTTGGGGAGTGAACCAACAGAAGGAAGACTTTCTCTCTGTCTCTCTCTCTCACTGTCTGTGACTCTACCTGTCAAATTAATAAAAAAAAAAAAGAAAGAAAGAGACATCAAGAAATAAATCTCATTCACAATAGCTACTATATTTAGGTATAAATTTAAACAAAGAGGTGAACGATCTCTACAGTGAAAACTATAAAACACTGTTGAGGAAAACCATCAGGGACACAAAAAATGGGAAGATATTCCTTGTTCATGGATGAGAAGAATTAACATTATTAAAATGTCCATACTACTTAAAGCAATCCACAGATTCATTGCAATACCTATCAAAATACCAATGACAATCTTTAAAAAATTATAAAAAGCAATTCTAAAATTCATATGGAATCACAAAAGACCCTCAATAGCCAAGGCAATCCTAAGCAAAAAATTTCAAGCAAGAGGTATCACAATAGCCAACTTCAAAACATACCTTGAAGCTACAGTCATTAAAACAGCATGGTACTGGCATAAAAACTGACACACAGATTAATGGAACAAATAAAGAGCCCAGAAATTAATCCATGTACATATGGTCAACTGATTTTTTTTAAAGATTTATTTATTTATTTGAATGTCAGAGTTACACAGAGAGAGTAGGAGGAGCAGAGAGAGAGAGAGAGAGAGAGAGAGAGAGGTCTTCCATCCACTGGTTTACTCCCCAACTGCCCACAACAGCTGGAGCTGCACCGATCTGAAGCCAGGAGCCAAGAGCTTCCACCAGGTCTCCCACGTGGGTGCAGGGGCCCAAGGACTTGGGCCATCCTCCACTGCCTTCCCAGGCCATAGCAGAGAGCTATGATTGGAAGTGGAGCAGCTGGGTCTCGAACTGGCACCCATATGGGATGCTGGCACTGCAAGTGGCGGCTTACCTGCTACACCACAGCGCCGGCCCCCCAACTGATTTTTGACAAAGGTGCCAAGAACAAACACCAGAGAAAGGACAGCCTTTTTAATAATGTTGCAGGCAAAAATCAATGTACAAGCATGGAAGAATGAAATTAGATCCCTATCTCTCACCATATAGAAAAATAACTCCAGGCCGGCGCCACAGCTCAATAGGCTAATCCTCCGCCTAGCGGTGCCGGCACACTGGGTTCTAGTCCCAGTTGGGGCACCGATCCTGTCCCGGTTGCCCCTCTTCCAGGCCAGCTCTCTGCTGTGGCCAGGGAGTGCAGTGGAGGATGGCCCAAGTGCTTGGGCCCTGCACCTGCATGGGAGACCAAGAGAAGCACCTGGCTCCTGGCTTCGGATCAGCATGGTTCGCCAGCCACTGTGCGTCAGCCGCGGTGGCCATTGGAGGGTGAACCAACGGCAAAAAGGAAGACCTTTCTCTCTGTCTCTCTCACTGTCCACTCTGCCTGTCAAAAAAAAAATAATAATAATAACTCCAGACAGATCAAAGATCTAAATATAAGTCCTGAAACTATGAAAATTCTTGAAGAATACATAGGGGAAACACTTCAGGACATCTGTGTGGGCAACAATTTTTTTGGAAAAAACCCCAAAAACACAGGCAACAGAAGAAAACATGGACAAACAGGATCCTAGCGAACTCAGGAGTTTCCACACAGCCAGCAAAGGCCACAATCCGCTGAGCGAAGACACCGGACACAGCGGGAGAAAACACCTGCAAGCTCCTATCCAACAGAAGACTACTGTCCAGAATACACCAAGAGTACAACGAGCTCACCAACAAATACACAAACACTCAAGAGAAGAAACAGGAAAGAACCCGAATAGATAGCTCTCAAAAGGAGAAGTACAAACGGTTTTCAAATATATGAAAGAATGCTCAGGATCACTAGCCATCAGGGAAATGTAAATCCAAACCACAGTGAGATGCCATCTTGCCCCTGGGAAATGGCTGTTATTAAGAAGACAGAGTAGCAAGTCCTGGTGAGGATGTGGAGAAAGGAGAACTTCTGGTGGGAATGCACATTAGTGCAGCCACCTTGGAAAACACAGTGGAGACTTCTTCAGAAACTAGGAATGGATTTGCCGTATGATCCTGCAATCCTACTACTGGGTACACACCCAAAACACACAAACTCAGCGTACGGAAGAGACACCTGCTCCACCATGTTTATTGCAGCGCTGTTTACAGTAAGGAAAATGCGGTAAATGGAGGCAATAGAATTCTATTCAAGCATAAAAAACAACGAAATCCTGTAGCAACATGGAGGGAAGCCAGACTCATCCAGATACCACCAAGTTCTCCCTCGGACACAGGAGCTAAAACAAGCCTCAGTCTGAACACAGAGTGGTGGTTATTACAAGGGTGCGGGAGACAGAGCAAGTCTGCATCGTGGGTATCCAAGGTGCACAGAGGGGAGACTAGTTCACAACAGCCTAGCAGACATCACATGAGCAAACAGAAGACAGAAGTTCCAAGCCTGTTGTCAAAAGTAGCGTCAGAAAAGGGACGACATTAATTATTCCAGACTTTTTATAATATTTATTTTTTATAATTTTTATTTTATTTGAAAGAGGGGGAGAGAGAGAGAGAGAGAGAGAGAGAGAGAGAGAGAGAGAGAGATCTTCCATCTACTGGTTTACTCCCTAAACAGCCACCACAGCTGAGGCTAAGCCAGGCCAGAGCCAGGAGCCAGGAGCATCTTCCCACGTGGCTGCAGGGTCTCGAGCACTTGTTCCGTCTTCTGCTACTTCCCCAGGCCATTATCAGGGAGCTGGGTTGGAAGTACAGCAGCGGGGGACTCGACTTGGTACCCATAAGGGATGCTGGTGCTGAGAACAGCAGCTTAACTCACTGTGCCACAACACCAGTCCCAACTACACTGCTTTTCTTTCTTTTTTTTAAGACTTATTTATTTTATTTGAAACTCACAGACACCCACATGGAGAGAGACAATGACTGAGCATTCTTCCATCCACTGGTTCACTCCCTAAATGGCTGCAATGGCCAGAGCTGGGCCACGCCGAAGCCAGAAGCCAGGAGCTTTTTCTGGTCTCCTTCATGGTTGCAGGGACCCAAGCTCTTGGACCATCCTCCACTGCTTTCCCAGATACATTAGCAGGGAGCTGGATCGGAAGTGGAGCAGCCAGTGTTCATATAGGATGCTGGCACCACAGGTGATGGCTTTACCAGCTACGCCTTGGCACCTGCCCCAATTACTGTTTTTAAATAATGTTTACTCTACTTATTTTCATCCATTTGAAAGGCAGAGTGAGAGAGAGGAGGAGAGAGACAGAGAAGAAGAAGCCAGGAGCCCAGACTCCATCCAAGCCTCTCACGTGGCTGGCAGGGACGCAGCCATCATCCAGTGCCGGCCGGGATGTATCATCGGGAGGCCGGATCAGAAGCAGAGGAACTGGTAGCTGAACCGCCATGCTGATGTGGGACGTGGCCATGACCCGATGCCTGTCCTAGTCACGCTGTTGTGACAAGGCTGTTTTGTACACATGTACTGAACTATCACACTGTTCTTTAAACAATCAGAAAAGAAAGAAAACAGGCAGCCGTGACTTAGTTCTGAGCAGTCACGCGGCGCCGCGACAGTCTCCAGTCTCCTCATTTCGTGTTGACGGCGAGCGTCAGCGAAACCTCTCACTAAGCATAAAACATTTGCTGAGGCTGCATTCCCATATTTAAATTTATCTGAGTGAGAAAAAAGAATTATAAAGCCCAAGTATCAACTACTCTCCAACAAAAATACTTGGATTCCGATCCATTTAAAATGAGTGAGCCCCAAACACAGGCTGCATGGGTAAACAAAGTCTCCCCGTTGCAAAGGCTTGAGGGAACATCTCCCCGCGCTCCGCTGGCCTGCAGTGGGGCTGGAGGGGTGTGGGCTGCTTCCAACGGAACAGACCCACAGAAGAGAGGGCTCAGGGGGACGGGCTCAGCATCAGAACGGAACAGCCAGAGGCCGTCTGCAGCCCGTGCAGGTTTTCAACAGTACAGGCACTTAAACGATCAGGTGGAAACGACACATCACGCAGTCCCGTGATTAATCTCTTCTTACACGTACACGTGCCACTTAGGTTAGATTCTGCTAAAGTTTTAAAGAAGAATTGATTAACACCCATTCTTCTTAAATCATTTTAAAAGCCAGAAGAGGGGATTCCTACCAACTCCTTCTATGTGGTCAGCATTTACCTGGATACCAAAACCAGGCAAGGACACCACAAAAAGAAAGCTACGGGCTGGTATCCCGATGAACACATATGAACAAAACCAAACCCAATAGCACACGACAGAAACGTACTCATTGTGACCAAGCGGGATTCACCCCAGGGATGTGAGGACAGTTCAACACACGCGAGAGCAACGGATGTGACACATCTCATCCACACAGCGAAGGACCCACATCCTAGGATAATCTGAATAGATGCAGAAAAGAGGTTTCATAAAATTCAGCATGCCTTCGTGATTAAAGCTCTGTCCAAGTCAGGTACAGAAGGAACGCACCTCCACACAAAGGCAACGAGCAATAAGCCGGCTGCTAACATTGTGCTGAGTGGGGAAAAGCCGAAGGGCTTTGCTTTGAGAGGTACAACATGACAAGGAGTCCACTTTTACCACTGGAGGTCCTCACTAGAGCAGCTGGGCAGGAGGAAGAGAGAAATGGCATCCAAATGGAAAAAAGGGAGTCAAACTGTCACTCCTTCCAGATGACAGGACTTTACATATAGAAAATACCAAATGTTCAAACTAATAAATTCAGCAAGGTTGCAGGATACAAAGTGCACATAGAAAAATCAGTGGCACTGTTATACAGCAATAATAATTCATCCGAAAAGAGACATCAAGACAGCAATTCTATTTCCAACAGCTAAGAGAAAAAAAAAAAAAAAAAAAAAACAACCCTGAGAATAAATTTTACTATATAGGTGAAAGATGTCTACAATGTTCATGGATTGTGAGAACCAATACTGTTAAAATGTGCAGACGAGCCAAAGTAATTTCCAGATTCAATGCAATCCCTATCAAAATCCCAATGACATTTCCCCCAGAACTAGGCCCTGGTGTCCAGAGGCTGGGGAGAGAAGAGGGGAGGTTCACTGACCGGTACAGGAATACAGCTGGGCAGGAGTCTCAAGTGCTGGGTCCCCTGGCATAGGGGGCTGACTGGAGACCATGTTCACATACGACGTGTAGGACACCCAGAAGATGAAATTGTGGATACTTTCATTATAAAGGAATGTTCACGCCTGGAAGGACTAGAGTCCCCCTGCCTGGACACGGCACGGCGAATACTTAGAACGCCACACAGCGTTCATAAACGGCACAAGTTTTAACGTCTGCTAAAGGTTTTTTAATTAAAAAATAAAAAATAGAACTCTTCAAACCAACAACAAAAACCAACCAACCAACCAACAAGGACAGGAGTCAGGGTCAGTCATTTGTCTGTAAGTGAATCAGTTGTTTCGTGGAGCTGTTACTCTCACGAGAACGCCTGTATTCTAGTCCTGGGTGGGACAGGGTAAACCAGCTCCCCCGGACCGACCGGCTGCTGGCCACCTTCCCCAAGAGTCCCGCCCGTGGCATGCCTGCTCTGTGTCGCCCACCTCCCCGGGGCCCCCAGGCTCGGAGGGAGAGAGCACAGGCAGCCCCGCACGAGGCCCCGCGTGCGTACGAACGCCTGGTTCACATCAGGACGAGCACCCGTGCCATGCCTGCTCTGTGTCACATGCCAACAGCTGTCACCCACCTCCCCGGGACTCCCAGGCTTGAAGGGAGAGAGCACAGGCAGCCCCGCGCGAGGCCCCGCGTGCATACGGAGCGCCTGGTTCACATCAGGATGAGCACTCGCGCGGTGCTAGCCAGTGTAACTTGCCTGGGCTATTGTGCAACAAGCAACCTGAGCAACCGTGCGTGGCAGCCTGTCAAAAAGCCAGAGGAGGGCATTGGCTCACCCTCCTCACCCCCACGTTTTCTTCCAGACGGCATTTCCAGATCTCCGGGGTTATCTGACTTTCCCTGCCTCAGGCCAGACGCTGCTGAGCAACTGGGAAAGTTCCAGACTTGTCTGAATGAGCAGAAGCGTGTGACACGTCACCGTGAGACATGAGAACGCCTGCTTTATTTCCACACGGACACTAGTGAAGAGAAAGGGCTTCCACTTGGGAAAAGACAAAGAACCGTGGGCCCCAGGGAGGCTGAGGGATTTCCCTGGGGGAGGCTGTGGGGGCGACCTGGGGGCCTACGGCTGCTCTGAGCGGCCGCCCTGGGGCCTTGGTCTCCAGGAGGCACTTTTCCTGCACTGCCAGGTCACCTGTGCCCCAGCAGGAAGCTGAAAGGACACCCACTGTTCCCAAGCAGAAAATGTGCAACACACGTGCCTTCTGCAGTGATGGTGTGCGTGCGTGTGTGGGAGACACCTGCACGGCGATGAAACAGTCGGCTCTGGACCTCGGGGGCGGACGCCTCCTGCTGTCCTCTGGCTCCGCCTCACTGCACTGAGTCATCCACTCAACCCCAGGGCACGGCTTCCTACGAGCCAGGCCTGGGCCAGCCCTGTGCCTGGAAGACAGCAGGTGTGCAGGAAGCCCAGCCTAAGGGGGTGCCCCGGGGGGACTGGGCAGAGCTGGCGGGCTGCACAGCTGCTGGGAGCCTGGAGCTGCCAGGGCTGGAACTGTGTCCCCACCCCAGGGGAGCACTGGGACAGGTGGGGGAGCGGTGCTTGGGCTCTGAGGACTCCACCTGAGGGCAGGACGCGTGCCCTTCTCAGAGGCACTGAGTGTGCCCGTGTCCCCTCCTCCACGTGTGGACAGTGTCCATCCCTTCCTGAGGACACAGTGACAGTTGCCCTCACTCACAGGAGCCTGCGGCGACCCGACTCGGGCATCCTGGGCCTAGCACTGGAGCATGGACTTCCAGTTCTTTCTCCATGCCACTGATAAGGGGCTTGGTTAGGGCGGCAGCAGTGGTGTGGAGGGAGGAGGACTGAGGGCAGACCCAGAGGAGCCTCCTGGCGGCACGACCTCACCCCACGCACCCATGGAATCCACTGGAGCCCTGCAGGCCCCGGCCAGGGCCTCGCCAGGCCTCACTGCCCGCTGCGCACCTCCCTGCGGACTTGAGGCCACGGGCACCTCCAGGCCAGGCTGCCATGGCCACAGAGTCTCCAGAAATGGCCCGATCCCCTGGCTGAGAACCCCTAACTGCACTCCCGGAGCTGCAGCGAGTGCACAGTGGCCACCTCACCAGGCCGTTTAGGTGGAAGAGCGTCTCTCCTACACCCCTGGGTGACTCCAAGTCCCGGTCGGTACATGCAGGAGGGCCTGGGGCCTGGTCGGCACACGCAGGTGGCCCCGGGGCCTGGTCGGCACACACAGGAGGGCCTGGAGCAGGTCGGTACATGCAGGAGGGCCCGGGGCCAGTAGGCACACGCAGGAGGGCCCGGGGCCTGGTCGGCACACACAGGAGGGCCCGGGGCCTGGTCGGCACACACAGGAGGGCCCAGGGCCGGTCGGCACACGCAGGAGGGCCCGGGGCCTGGTCGGCACACGCAGGAGGGCCCGGGGCCTGGTCGGCACACGCAGAAGGGCCCAGGGCCGGTCGGCACACGTAGGAGGGCCCAGGGCGGGCACCTGGCCTCGGGGCTAAGATGCCTGCACCCCATACTGGATGGCCGCGGTCTGAGTCTCCTCTCTGCTCCGATTCCAGCTCCCTGCGGACATACCCTGGGAGGCAGTGGGTGATGGCTCAAGTGCTTGGGTCCCTGCACCTACGTGGGAGCCCCAGATGGAGCTCCTGGCTCCTGCCCATTCTTGTGGGAGACCAGGATGGAGCTCTTGGCTCCTGCCTAGCCCATTCCTGGCTGACAGGGGCATCTAGGGAGTGAACCAGCAGACGAAGGATCTCTGTCTGTCTGTCCGGACAAAGCGTGGCTGCGCCTCTGTGGGGCATGGGTGTCAGCCTGAAGTTTTTCTTCTCTCTACTGCTTGTGTTGTTAAAAAAATAAGAAAGTGGGAACGCACGCGGGGTTACAGCTTGTTAGAGTGGAGACAGAGATGAGAGAGCCCAAGGCTTAATGACGTCACTGAGGCAGAACTAAAGGGAAGAATTTTCAGGATTCGAGAAAACTGAGCAGCGCTGCACCCAGGGAAGCCACGGTCGGAGAAGCAGGAGGCCGAGGGGCGTGGCTGCCACAGGTGATGACTTCAGTACCTGGGTACCTGCCACCCACGTGAGAGGCCTGGACTGAGCTCTGGGCTCCCTGCTGTGGCTTTGGTCTAGCCCCAGCTGCTGTGGGCATTTGGGGAGTGAACCAGCAGGTGGCAGATCTCTGTCCGTCTCCCCCCTGCCTTTCAAATAAGATAAAATAAATAAGTTTTTAAAAGGTGATGGTTATCCATATCTTGAATTTGTAATCTTTATATATTAAAAAAAAAAATCTGCCCACGGAGGCTGACTGGGAAGACAAGAGGGTGGCAGGGGCCCCATCACCTGTCCTGGTGACAGTGTCGGTGTGGGGGAGGGGTGAGGACTCTGACCTCTGCGTAGGACTGTGTCGGTTACAAATGAAGGATGCAAGAGGCAGGATGTGGCTCCCAGGTGGGAGGTGGGCAGCCGTCGCGGGTCCTCCTGGGCGCAGGAAAGGGGTGAGACACAGAATGCCGACATTAGCCTGTGAGCAGACACCCACGCAGCACCTCTAAACTGGCAGGCTCTGGGCTTCCACCTGCCCCCTCCCCCAATAACTGGACCAAGGCCAGGGCTTGCAGCCTTTGCAACATTTTCACTCGAAGTCCCTCAGCCACCTGCAGCGGCGCCTTTAGCAACAACACCGCGGAAGGAGCAGGGTGAGCAGGAGGGGCGCCGGGGCAGTGGCTGCTCCTGTGAGGTCTGCAGGCCCTCAGAGGCCCCCGAATTCAGTGTGCACCTCCCAGGTGAGGACACTGACCAGGCGGGCTCTGGGCAGGGGCCGGAGCCTTCCCACGGTTCTCACTTGGGGACCACTGGAGTCACTGGCCAGGGGGCTGCTCCGGCCACCCTGGGGCAAGATGTCCACCCTCAGTCTACACTTGGGCCGGCAGCTTTCTGGCTTTGTCCACACACTCCGGAGCGTGGCCACAGTGTGCGACCCCCAGGCCTGGCCATGCCAGCCGCACATGTTTTCTCCCAGCTGGATTTAATTTTCTCCCCATAAACGGCCTGCACAGAAGAGGAAGTCACTGTGGCCCCACCACGCCCAGGAGGAGCAAGGCCGCGCTCCTGCCCTGTGTCTGCTCCCCGGAGACTGAAGTGGAAGCCAAAGCAGGCAACGGGAGCACGGTGTGCCCACGAGCAAGGAGGGGGTGGCACTGTGCCTCCCCCACCCCCACCCCCCGCAGGCACAGACAAGGCCTGTGTGTGGGCATGACCCAGAGTGAGGCTCCACGTCTGAGCCAGGCCCGGCCACGCTCCTGTCACAAGCAGCAGCAGGAGATGCAGCGGCCACAAAGCATCCCCAAGTCTGTGACAGAGATAATGGGTCTAGACGCCCTAGGAAGCCGAGTCCATGAGCAGACAGCTCCCGGCGCACAGGTGGCCAGGCCCAAACAGCCCCTGCTCCCATTCCGTGTCCTCACCAACGTCCCCCTGGACAGCTGTGTACCAGGGACACTAGAGGGCGGACGGCAAAGCCACGGCACTGGCGGTGCACACAGTCAGCCAGCTGCAGGGCGGGGGCAGGAGGCCGTCTGTGTCATCCCGGAGGAAGTCAATTTACGCCTGTGCCCACACCCAGCCTCACAGTGTGTGGAGCTGCTCAAAGACTGACAGCCAGTCCTGCCTCCCAGCCTGCTCTGGGGCTGAGACCCTGATGGGACTAGAACCTGCCACCTCTCGGGTGCACCTGGGTACAGCAACATTCAAGAAGCACTGACGTGGCCTCACAGGGACTGACAGGCCCGTGACCCGTGACACAGCGGTGATCAAAACACCCCAGACCCGTGCTCCAGACCCGGGCCCACGGGGTTCCGAGCGTTCTGTTTAGAGAGGGAAAAAAGCAGATGGAACCCGGGTGATCCATTCAACTCTACACCTATGACACTTGCCACACCTGCGGGCTATGCCTGCACACGCCAATGTGCGTCTCACCCTGCAGCCCTGCTCGGTCAGGGCCTTCTCTGGGGCTTGGTGGCCATGCGAGTGGCCGGCACAGGTGTGCAGGTCAGCAGCACTCTGCCTCACGGCTGGAACCACCCTCAGCTCTCTCGCTGGCCAAAGTTCACTCTGGGGAAACGCATACGTCCCGTCTGCCCCAGGCCTCCCTGCCACGGCCCATGAGGCCGCTCCAGCCCAGTTCTCCTCCACCCGCCCACTGCAGGCACCGCCGAGGGACTGCCAGGGCGGGAGTGTGGGCTAACTGAGGTGGGTAAGAGAGGACACAGGCACAGGCCTCAGTTCCAGGGGCTCTGCCGAGTGGGAAACGTGACCCTCCATGGGTCAGGGAGTGCCAGGGCTTCCCTTTCAAAGACAGCACGGGGCGGCCGGCGCCGCAACTCACTAGGCTAATCCTCCACCTTGCGGCGCAGGCACACCGAGTTCTAGTCCCGGTCGGGGCACCGATTCTGTCCCGGTTGCCCCTCTTCCAGGCCAGCTCTCTGCTGTGGCCAGGGAGTGCAGTGGAGGATGGCCCAAGTGCTTGGGCCCTGCACCCCATGGGAGAAAAGCACCTGGCTCCTGCCTTCTGGCTCCTGCCTTCAGATCAGCGCAGTGCGCCGGCCGCAGCACGCTGGCCGCGGCAGCCATTGGAGGGTGAACCAACGGCAAAAGAAGACCTTTCTCTCTGTCTCTCTCTCTTACTGTCCACTCTGCCTGTCAAAAAAAAAAAAAAAATCCTCAAAGACAGCACGGGATGGAGCGGGACAGACAGCCTATCAGCACTTCCCCTGGCAAAGCGCACTCAGCTCCGGGCATCAGGGCCCCTACTCTGGGCCCTCTCCAGGGCTTTGACCACTGCTGGGACCTGAAACCCAAGCATGCCCTTGGCCTGAGGGAATCCTTAGAGGTCAGTGTGGGCCTCAGACAGAACCAGCCCAGTCACCCAGGACTGGCCAGGGGAGCGACACCTGTGACACCCAGCAGGTGCGTGTCGGCACCTGGCCAGCCCCATCAGAGGACGTAATGGCCCTACCCTAGAGCCCAGCGTGGTTTCCTTGACCATGAGTTTTCTGGAAGGTGGCTCGGGGTCTCGGGTGAGAACAGGGTCACCACACGATGTCCACAGTGACAGGGGGCCCCAGGGCCCATCGGTTTCCCTTCTGCAAACGGGAAAGCTGACGCAGGAGAGGGAGGCTCAAGGGTCACCCAGAGAGGGGCGGCAGAGCAAGGAACAGAATTTCCGTTCGTGATTCATCACCTTCTGCTCCTCCTACAGCACCTGGCCGGCCCACTGTGGGACCCAGGCCAGTGTGAGGTGTTGGGGACAGGTGTCATGAAGAACTGTCCACCAGCACAGCCACTTAGGTAGGAACGAGGAACCTGGAGACACACCGCTAACGGCCACGCTGCGAGCACCAGAGATCAGTACAGAGGTAGTGAGCTGAGTGCTCACACAGGGAGAGACCTACACAGCTCAGAACTCACACAGGGAGAGTCTACACGGCCGGGTACTCACACAGGGAAAGTCTACATGGACGGGTACTCACACGGGAGAGTCTACACGGCTGGGTACTCACACGGAGAGAGTCTACACGGCTGGGTACTCACATGGGGAGTAGTCTACACAGCTGGGTACTCACACGGGGAGAGTCTACACGGCCGGGTACTCACACAGGGAGAGTCTACACGGCTGGGTACTCACACGGGGAGAGTCTACACGGCTCAGTACTCACATGGGGAGAGTCTACACGGCTCAGAATTCACACGGGTAGAGTCTACACGGCTGGGTACTCACACGGGGAGAGATCTACACAGCTGGGTACTCACACGGGGAGAGATCTACACAGCTGGGTACTCACACGTGGGGAGTCTACACGGCTCAGAACTCACACAGGGAGAGTCTACATGGACGGGTACTCACACGGGTAGAGTCTACACGGCTGGGTACTCACATGGGGAGTAGTCTACACGGCTGGGTACTCACACGGGGAGAGTCTACACAGCTGGGTACTCCGAGTCTACACGGCTGGGTACTCACATGGGGAGAGTCTACACGGCTGGGTACTCACACGGGGAGAGACCTACACAGCTGGGTACTCACACGGGGAGAGTCTACATGGCTGGGTACTCACACGGGGAGAGTCTACACAGCTCAGAACTCACATGGGGAGAGTCTACACAGCTGGGTACTCACATGGGGAGAGTCTACACGGCTGGGTACTCACACGGGGAGAGTCTACACGGCTGGGTACTCACACGGGGAGAGTCTACACGGCTGGGTACTCACACGGGGAGAGTCTACACGGATGAGTACTCACACGGGGAGAGTCTACACGGCTGGGTACTCACACGGGGAGAGTCTACATGGCTGGGTACTCACACGGGGAGAGTCTACACGGATGAGTACTCACACGGGGAGAGTCTACATGGCTCAGAACTCACACAGGGAGAGTCTACACGGCTCAGTACTCACACAGGGAGAGTCTACACGGCCGGGTACTCACACAGGGAGAGTCTACACGGACGGGTACTCACACGGGGAAAGTCTACACGGCTCAGTACTCACACAGGGAGTCTACACGGCCGGGTACTCACATGGGGAGAGTCTACACGGCTCAGAACTCACACAGGGAGAGTCTACACGGCTGGGTACTCACACGGGGAGAGTCTACATGGCTCAGAACTCACACAGGGAGAGTCTACACGGCTCAGTACTCACACAGGGAGAGTCTACACGGCCGGGTACTCACACAGGGAGAGTCTACACGGACGGGTACTCACACGGGGAAAGTCTACACGGCTCAGTACTCACACAGGGAGTCTACACGGCCGGGTACTCACATGGGGAGAGTCTACACGGCTCAGAACTCACACAGGGAGAGTCTACACGGCTGGGTACTCACACGGGGAGAGTCTACATGGCTCAGAACTCACACAGGGAGAGTCTACACGGCTCAGTACTCACACAGGGAGAGTCTACACGGCCGGGTACTCACACAGGGAGAGTCTACACGGACGGGTACTCACACGGGGAAAGTCTACACGGCTCAGTACTCACACAGGGAGTCTACACGGCCGGGTACTCACATGGGGAGAGTCTACACGGCTCGGAATTCACAAGGGTAGAGTCTACACGGCTCAGTACTCACACAGGGAGTCTACACGGCTGGGTACTCACACGGGGAGAGTCTACACGGCTCAGTACTCACACAGGGAGTCTACACGGCCGGGTACTCACACGGGGAGAGTCTACACGGACGGGTACTCACACAGGGAAAGTCTACACGGCTGGGTACTCACACAGGGAGTCTACACGGCTGGGTACTCACACGGGGAGAGTCTACACGGCTCAGAACTCACACAGGGAGAGTCTACACGGCTCAGTACTCACACGGGGAGAGTCTACACGGACGAGTACTCACACGGGGAGAGTCTACACAGCCGGGTACTCACATGGGGAGAGTCTACACGGCTCAGTACTCACACAGGGAGTCTACACGGCTGGGTACTCACATGGGGAGAGTCTACACGGCTCAGTACTCACACAGGGAGTCTACACGGCTGGGTACTCACACGGGGAGAGTCTACACGGCTCAGAATTCACAAGGGAGAGTCTACACGGCTGGGTACTCACACGGGGAGAGATCTACACGGCTCAGTACTCACACAGGGAGAGTCTACACGGCCGGGTACTCACACAGGGAGAGTCTACATGGCTGGGTACTCACACGGGGAGTAGTCCACAAAGTACGGGTCGATGTTGTGCAGCAGTTCTATTCTGGGCGATGGGCGTCCTTCACTGGAAGAGAAATTTTAAGGAAACATTAATTTCCTCTCTCAGGTGAACACGCGTTTTTTAACCTTCCTTCCTTCCTCTTGTGGGAAGAACAAAGCTCTCAGCTAACTGTGTCGTGACTCCAGAGCACTTCGGAGTCATGGTCCCTGCACCTCAGAGCTTCACACTCGAGCTCAAGCAGGCAAACGTGAAGGAGGAACACCACTGTGCCCCGTGGCAGCGGGGCCACTGTCCACGCCAGAGAGGTGAGAACCCAGCTCGTGCCGAGACGTCATCCCCAGCAAAGCAAACCAGTGTCTGCCCAAAGACCAGGCCACGTCAGGAGCCTCAGCAGCCAGGGCCTCGCATCTGATCCAGGTGCACGTGAACGTCGCGTCTCACGTTTCTTACAGGTGCGCACATCACTACACCACACCCATCCGTGTGAATCCCACCCAGGAGAACACCGAGCCCCAGCACCTGTAACAAACGCACCAGGTTCACAGCAGCTCCCTGGTAGACTGCCCCCCACACTGGGAGCGAGTGCTGAGTGTTGGCACAGTGGTTAGGATGCCGCTTCCAACATCTGCACCCTCCAGCGAAGAGCCTGGGTCCATGGCCTGGCTCTGCTGCCAGCCAGCTTCCTGCTAATGTGCATCGTAGGAGGGAGATGATGGCGCTGTGGCTCGCGCCTCTGCCCCCCACCTCGGAGACCCGGATGGAGTTCCCTGCTCCTGACTTCCGCTTGGTCCAGCCCTGACACTGTAGTTATCTGGGGAATGAACCAGCAGATGGAAGATCTCTGTTTCTCTATGCCTTTCTTTTTTTTCTTTCTTTTCTTTTCTTTTCTTTTTTTTTTTTTTTTGACAGGCAGAGTGGACAGTGAGAGAGACAGAGAGAAAGGTCTTCCTTTTGCATTGGTTCACCCTCCAATAGCCACTGCGGCTGGCGCACTGCGCTGATCTGAAGCCAGGAGCCAGGTGCTTCTCCTGGTCTCCCATGGGGTGCAGGGCCCAAAGACTTGGGCCATCCTCCACTGCCTTCCCGGGCCACAGCAGAGAGCTGGCCTGGAAGAGGGGCAACCGGGATAGAATCCAGCGCCCCAACCAGGACTAGAACCCGGTGTGCTGGCCCCGCAGGATGGAGGATTAGCCTGTTAAGCCACGGTGCCGGCCTCTCTATGCCTTTCAAGTAAATTAAAAATAATAAGCAATAAAACATTTTTAAATGATTGGAAGCATAAAAGGCACCAAATACATGCGAGGAGTACCTGAGGTACCCAGGCCACGTCTCCAGTGCAGGCTCAGCCATGGGGGCCTGCTAAGCACAGGAGAAATCTGGGGCCTGCTGAGGACTGCGTGAGGACCCAGCCCGCTGAGCTGAGTGCCAGGAGTCCACAGTACGCCAGCACCATGGGTGTGTGCACGACCCGAATGCCCAGCGAGGCTCCCGATGTCACCAACAGGACAGCTCAACGTCCACACCCACGCCCACAGCCAGGCGTGTCCAGCAGAGGTTTGGGATTTCAAAGGCCAGTAAGATTTCAAAAAATCTGGGCTGTGATCCACAACTTGGCCTTTGCCAAGGAAGGAAACGTTAAGACAAAACGCAGTTAATTAATTCAAAACAAGACTTCAACTGCTATCACCATCATTATTAAAAATAAAGGTAACTTTATCAATGCAAAGAAGGACATCAACTCAGGGCAAAGGACAGTCCTTTACATCGCACTGGAGAGAAACTTCAGCATTCTCTGTGATTTCCCTGTCCCTCTCCTGTAAAACACAGGCACCAGAGGTGTGGCAGGGAATTACTGAGGGGCCCCCCAGCGCTGGAACAGGGGAGACAGCGCTGTGGGGGAGGGGCAAAGCGTAACCTTGCAACCCTGGCCACCCCGGAGACACCGCCCCCCAGCTCCAAGTCCCAGGAGCCAGGGTCTGAACTCCAAAGCTCTGAATGCCAGCTGGGAATGGTTGCAAAGAAAATGATCAACACGAGAAGACCCAGAGAGAATGTCGATGACGACGACGATTTCTAGGTCTGTAGGCTTACAGAGGAGCAAACCCAAGGTCAGTGAGTTTGAAGATCAGCATCTGGAGGTTTTTGTGCTGTCTGGGAAGAGGGTGAAGCCAGGGGTTAAATTCAGATTTAGCCAAGCAAAATGTGTGGGTTAGACTTTTAGGGTGACTACTAAAAGTAAGGAATTTTTCTGGACCACAGGAAATCAAAACAAATTCATTCAATTCAAAAGATGGCGGCCTGGCACTGTGACCTAGTGGGTAAAGCCACCGCCCGTGGTGCCGGCATTCCATATGGGCACCAGTTCAAGTCCCAGCTGCTCTACTTCCAATCCTGCTCTCTGTTATGGCCTGGGAAAGCAGAAGATGGCCCAAGCCCTTGGGCCCCTGCACCCACGTGGGAGACCTGGAAGAAGCTCCTAGCTCCTGGCTTTGCATCAGCCCAGCCCCAGCCATTGTGGCCATTTGGGGAGTGAATCAGCAGAAGATCTGTCTCTCCCTCTCTGCCTCTGCCTCTCTGTAATTCTGCCTTCAAAATAAATAAGTAAATCTTTTTTTTTTTTTTTTTTTTTAATTTTTGACAGGCAGAGTGGATAGTGAGAGAGAGAGACAGAGAGAAAGGTCTTCCTTTTTGCCGTTGGTTCACCCTCCAATGGCCGCTGCGGCTGGCGCACTGTGGCCGGTGTACCGCGCTGATCCGAAGGCAGGAGCCAGGTGCTTCTGGTCTCCCATGGGGTGCAGGGCCCAAGCACTTGGGCCATCCTTCACTGCACTCCCTGGCCACAGCAGAGAGCTGACCTGGAAGAGGGGCAACCGGGACAGAATCTGGCGTCCCGACCGGGACTAGAACCCGGTGTGATAAGTAAATCTTTTTTAAAAATGATGGCAAGAAAAAAGAAGAGAACTCCAAAAATGTCAGAGCCAATATATTAATACATAACCACTCATATCTTAAAATTATTTATGTATGGGGGTGGGCAGTACACGTGACTCCACAAGAGGAGAAGATAGAAATAACGGAGTGTGAGAAACACCCACACACTGCCCACGGGTGTGTGAGGCCGTGAGTGCGTCACTTCCCCAGGGCTTCCACACAAGGAGCAGGTGCACACCGTGACCAGGGGCAGCTCCGACACGGCTGCCGGCATCCCACGGCGCCACACAGCCGGCCCTCTCCCCACTTTTAAACAGTCACAATAACGGATCATGTCGTTTCCCTCTCAAGTTCAGAGACCTCCTTGTAGCTCTAAGAACAGAATCGCCTGTACCTACGGGTGGAGACCATAAGGGCGTGGGTCACTAGATTCCAAGTCCTACCCCTGAAGTCGCTGTTTTGGTTTCAGTAATGGTCCAGCGTCTCAATGCCTTGGAGGCAGGGGCTGACAGAGGGACGAGGACGACTTAGGGACCAGCACGACAAGGGAGGGAGGGAGGGGCTGACAGAGGGACGAGGACGACTTAGGGACCAGCACGACAAGGGAGGGGGGGAGGGGCTGACAGAGGGAGGAGGACGACTTAGGGACCAGCACGACAAGGGATGGGGGGAGGGGCTGACAGAGGGAGGAGGACGACTTAGGGACCAGCACGACAAGGGAGGGGGGGAGGGGCTGACAGAGGGAGGAGGACGACTTAGGGACCAGCACGATGAGGGAGGGAGGCAGGGGCTGCAGGGGTCAACTAACGGTTACACAGCAAATCATTAGCACGGATCACCACAGTGATTCTATCTACACATGTACACACAAGCACACACACATACATGCACACACATGTGCACAATGCATAACATATGCACACACCACACGTGTGTAAAATATGTACATGTGCATATACACATGCACACGTGCACATGTATGTCCACATCGACACAATGCAAACATGCATGCACATACGTACAAACATGTATATGCACACACACTTAGGCATACACACCCATCAATTCAACAAAGCACAGAAACCATGGTGTAGACTTTCAGTGGTGACAAGGACACAGGAGGGAGCCATGGGAGCCCAGATGGGGCTGGAGCTGGTGGGAGTGGGGTGTGGATGGCAGGAGTCGGCGTGGACGAGAGACCGCCACACCAACCCTACACACAACCCCGCACTCCTGGGACTGTGCCCAGGAGATAAAGGGGAGTGCCCGTTTTGAAAGGACCCATGAAGGGCAGAGACGGCGTGGCCAGCCAGGGCGGGCGTGGGGGACCTCCAGGTCGGAAGATGCAGGCAGGGGCTTGGTTTCCCCGGGCCCGAGACAGCGGCCTTGGGGACAAAAGTCTGTCACTGTGCGAGAAACAAGAGAGCAAGTGCAGTGACCACTGGGCATCTTCCACGTTCCGAGGAACCAACACATCCACGCAGCTTAAGCCGGAGCAGGCTCTGAGGTCACGCAGAAGACGCGCCCCCTGTCCCCCGCATCTGGAGGGAAACCCCTGGGCTCCTTAGACCCTTCCTGCTGCTGTCACACCTCCGTGCCTCCACACCTCTACACATCACCAATGATCTTCACTCTCCTGTGCACCTCCTTCCATCCTTATGCTAAGAGCAGAACCTTGCCTGCAGGTATTAACCATCTTTGCTTGTCCATTGGCCACCTCCAGATCTCCACACATGTAATGCTCAGGCCTCGCTGTACTGCAGTCACCTGGGAGCTGTGACAGCCCCGCCCAGCAGGTGCAATGGTTTTGGCAGTCAGTGCACCAAGAACTGGGGAAGGACAGGAACAGAGTCGCTGTGTCCCCCACTGACTACGGTTGATATGACGGGTCAACCAGCAGGACAGGCCTGTCCCACGCACACCCTAAGAACTCCCTGGAGGGCCCTGGGTGCTTGCTTGGCTGGCCCCGTGGGTCTCACAGTGATCGCTAGGCACCACACACCTCTTCTGGTGCTGCACCCTGGTTGTTAACCCATTCATCCTAGGCGTGGTGAGGGGCACATGTTCTCGGCACAGCCAGCACGGGCAGGAGGCTGCCAGGGCTGTGAAGGAGGCAGACTGGCTCACTTTTCATTCCTCTCACTTTCAGGGCTGCCTAAACATCTCTGCACCAACTGCACATGCCTATAAGAACCACAGAGCCCACCGTGTCTCTGCATCCGCTGTGCTACAAAGGGACAAGCTGTTGTCTCTGCTGTTCTCTCAGGATTCAACCTGAACTCAGCCCAGATTTCACACTGTCCAGATTAGTTCCACACAACAGAGAGCAGAGCAGGGAGATGTGCAGTAATCAGCAAGCCCTTTCCAATACGCCACGGACACGTCCCCGTCTGCAGTTCCAGACACTGAGATCACAGCACTGTCCACTTCTAAACTGAGCGGCCCACGTCTAGCCTTCATGTTCCACTGTGTCGAGGGCAGGACAGGCAGGCCTTCCTATAACCAAGGGCGATGCTCCCACATTCCAGGCCCCTGCTGGCTCTGCTGCTGAGCAGCTGTCACAGGGCACATACCCTGGGAGGCAGTACCAAGTGTTCAGAAAAGCAATAAAAAATACATGCAGCAGTTTCCGGGCAGAAATTCTGAAGGAAAACCATCAGCTGTGCAGGCCTGTTCCCCTCGCTAGCCTTGTGTAAGCATCATCACCGTCATCATCATCACCACCGTCATCACCACCGTCATCACCATCACCACCGTCATCACCATCACTGTCACCTCACCATCACCACCATCATCACCACTGTCATCACCATCACCACCATCATCACCATCACCACCATCACCACCGTCATCACCACTGTCATCACCATCACCACCGTCATCACCATCACTGTCACCTCACCATCATCACTGTCATCACCATCACCGTCACCATCACCATCATCATCGTCACCACCATCACCATCATCACCATCACCGTCATCATTGACATCACCATCATCATCGTCACCACCATCACCATCATCGCCGTCATCACCATCACCGTCATCACATCACCATCATCACCATCACCATCACCGTCACCATCATCGTCACCATCATAATCACCATCACCGTCACTATCATCGTCACCATCATAATCACCATCACCATGATTGCCATCATCAATGTCATTATCATCGCCATCATCACCATCATCACCATCATCATTGCCATCACCATCATCACCATCACCATCATCACCACCACTGTTATCACTATCATCATTGCCATCACCATTATCACCATCATTACCATCATCATCACCACCGTCATCACTATCATCATCGCCATCATCACCATCATCACCGCCATCACCATCATCATTGCCATCACCATCATCATTGCCATCACCATCATCACCATCACCATCATCACCACCACTGTTATCACTATCATCATTGCCATCACCATTATCACCATCATCACCATCATCATCACCACCGTCATCACTATCATCATCGCCATCATCACCATCATCACCGCCATCACCATCATCATTGCCATCACCATCATCATTGCCATCACCATCATCACCATCACCATCATCACCACCACTGTTATCACTATCATCATTGCCATCACCATTATCACCATCATCACCATCATCATCACCACCGTCATCACTATCATCATCGCCATCATCACCACCACCATCATCATTGCCATTGCCATCATCATCATCATCATCATCACCATCACCATCATCGCCATCATCACCATCATCACCATCATCATCACCATCAGTACAATCTTCATTTCAGCAACCAAATTCTCACCGGGGGGATCTCCAAAGTTATCTGCGTGGGTTTCAAGTTTTTGCACCAAAAAAAAAAAAAAAAACACCCTTGTCTTTTCATTTCATTTCCCACGAACTCTTTGAAGCCCCCATGTGTGTTCTGGCACTGTGCTATGCACTTCCCACACATTCCTTCACCAAATTCTCACATGGTGCCTGGAGGATGGGGACCACCGTGTCACAATTCACACAAGGAAACTACTCTATGTTAATGATTAATTGATTTTAAAGGCACAGTTACAGAGATGGGGGGAGGCGGGGACAAAGAGAGAGAGAAAAAATCTTCCACCTGCTTGTTTACTCCCCAAACATGCGAAATAGCCAGGGCTGAGCCAGGAGCCAGGAACTTCATGCAGGTCTCCCGTGTGGGTGCAGGGGCCCCAGCTCTTGGAGCATCTTCTGCTTCCCAGGTGTATTAGCAGGGAGCTGGGTCAGAAGCAGAGCAGCTGCTTTATCGCTCCTTTTTAAAAGATTTATTTACGTATTTAGTTAGTTACTTGAAAGCTGAAAAATAGAGAGCGGGGCGGGGGGGAGGGACAGAGAACTTCCCTCTGCTGGTTCACTCCCCAAATGGCCACAATGGCCAGGACTGGGCTGGGCTGAACCCAAGAACCAGGAGCTTCTTCCAGGTCTCCCATGCGGGTGCGGGGGCCCAAGGACCTGGGCCATCCTGCACTGCTTTCCCAGGCCACAGCAGAGAGCTGGACTGGAAGTGGAGCAGCCGGGACCTGAATCAGATCCCACATGGGATGCCGGCGTCACAGCCTTGAACGACTGCACCGTGATGCCAGCCCCACTGGAAAATTAATGCTGCAAGATGCTATGAAACTTGCCCAAGATCGCAGACACAATAAACGGAGGAGACGGGATTTGAACCAGGTCAAATCACAAAGCGCACGTTTTTACCGCTACAGCCGCAGAAGTCCTTCCGGGCTCACTCCCTGCACTGCTCGAGCCCCAGCCTGCTGTGAAAGCTGCCTTAACTTGCAAACACTGCCACGAATGAAGAGTTCAGCACGGAAGTCAGAGAGCCGTGACCACACGTGGGGAGGAAGTATGTACGCCGAGTTCATGTGACACGGAGCGGAGGCGTGTTTTCTGATCCACGTTTTCAGTAAAGAGGTTTATCAAGTTTTAAATGTTGGCCGTGCAAGAAAAAGGTAACATTATCACAAGTCACTGAATCACATCCCTAATATCATCGTTTCCCATTCAGCACTGAAAAACAGTTGGTAGGACTTCTGGTTCTGGGTCGGTATCAGGACAAACCAGGGGCCTAACAGGCACGCCTTCCAATGTCCATTTTAACATTCACCAAGAACTGCAAGGGTGCAAATCCAGCAACACTGCTGGAACCTGAAGGGAGGACGGAAGCCAGGCACCACGGAGTCCTCGTCAATGCCAGGGGGACGAGAACCAGAGCATGATCCCAAAGACAGTGGAAAAGAGGGACTCCAGGCTGCTCAGGCCACATCCCACAGAACGCAGGCCGAGGCCACCCAGGAAGTGCCCCCACCACTGTCGCCTCCCTCACCATGCCCAGCCAGGCACAACAGCAACCTGGGGGAAGCAGCCGACTAAGAAATGGGTAGAAGCCCCTTCGGAGCCCTGTACCCCGTGAGCCAGGGGCTGGGGAGCAGCAGGCAGAAGTGTCACCCCAGAACGCTCTGATCCGGCTGAAACACACAGGACGGGCGGGCCGCGGGCGTCTGAGCCGGTCTCACATCAGTCTCAGCACTGCTTTCCTCACAGCTGAGCAGGGCCCAAGAACACGCGAGCGCCCGGATTTCTGGAGGGTCACAGTGGCCGTCTAGATTCACGTCTCTTCACACATGCTCCAGAAAAGGGGAAAGAGAAAACAGGCAATGCGGTTAACTGGTTAAGCTGCCCCTTGGGACACACACACGCCACGTCAGAGTGCCTGGATCGAGTCCTGCTTCTGCTTCCCACCCAGCTTCCTGCTGGTGCACCTGGGAGACGCAGGTGGCTCAGGTGCATGGATTCCAGACCCCGACGGAGTTCTTGGCTCCTGGTTTCAGTCTGGTTCTGCTAGAGGCTGTGTGCATTTGGGAAGTGAACCACAGAGACCTCCTTCTCTGTCTCCCTCCCTCTGTCACTCATAAGTAAATACTTACACATACATACATACATATTTTACATAACCTATTGGTAAGGAAAGGAAGCTACAGCACCCAGGACAGGAGCCCGCGACACAGGCAGGAGATAGATGGTGTGCAGTTAAACCCCAGATGGAAGTGAGGAAAGCCCTGAGCCCTGCAGAGCTGGTGCCCTGCCACCAGGGGGCAGTCAGGGGAGGGGAAGGGGCTCAGATCACTCCTGATAAGGAGAACCCGGGGAGACAGGGTCACACCCTTGGAGACACAGGCAGAGGCACGCAGTGTACCCGCAGAGGAGCGCCCCGTGCCTGCAAAGTTGACAGACAGCCACTTGGAAAGTGTGCCGGGCAGGAGCGGCCCCCCGAGCAGGCAGCAGTGCCAACAGGGGAGCCGTAGGAGGTTGGGGGTCTCTGGGAAGACAGCCAGACGTGGCCAGCACACGGCGCCCCAGTGTCACGAGGAGGCAAAGTGCTAGGACAGGGGCTGTGCTGAGGGGAGATGCTGCACCTGCTGTGTGGCACTGAAGCAGATGGAAGTGCCCAGAGCACCTGCTGTCACAGGCCTGGGCGAGCCAACCGGCGCCACATGAGCAAGAGTGCAAGAACCCACCGGAGCTAAACCAAATTGCAAAGGGGAATCCCAAACTCCAAGGGACGAAAACATGGCAGAGTGCAGAAACGGTCACCCCCTGGGGGAGCCGTGCCTTGATGCTTCGGCACGAATCAAATCAGCCGCTCCACACCCGACAGTAAGAATACCAGCGCCGTCAGACGCTTGAAAACACAAACACTGGGCTAAGGGAAGAAGCAGACAGAAGGAAAAGACAAACATTAGGAAACGAAGGGCGTTACACGCCAGCGAGAGCCTGTGAACGCACGGGGAGGTGGTTCAACGTCCGGAAGAATGAACGGCCAAGGAGCAGAGGGGCACAGGGAAGCCGGCTGAAGCACAGAAAAGGAAACCTCACGTCTGGACTGTGCGTGAACACTCAAGCAGAGGGGTGCTGGGCACGCTCCGTCACAGCAGACCCAGCTGCCCTGTCAGTGACGGGGACCCCAACGTCTTCCCGAGGCCAGACGAAAGGACCAAGGCACTGGCCCAGAAAACAAAATCAGGTGCACCCGAGACTCACCAACAGCACCCCAGGAAACAAGACCTGGAGACGTTTCAGCAAGGCAGGGAGAGACAAGGGGTGTGTGCGCGAGCACATGTGTGTATGCATGTGGCAATGTGTGTAGCGTGTGTATGTGTGTGTGCACACGTGCAGGTATGCATTGTGCACAGGTGTGTGTATATATGTACACGCACATGTATGTGTGTATGCACATGTGCACATGTGTGCGCATGTGTGGTGCGTGTATATGTGCACACACATGTGTATGTGTACGTGTGTATGTATGTGTATGTGTGCACATGTGTGTATATGTGTGCACGTGCACATACATGTGTATGTACGTGTGCATGTGTGTATGTCTGCGTGCACGTGTATGTATGTGTGCGCGCATATGTGCATGTATGTGCATGTGTGCATGTGTATTGTGTGTGCGCATGTGTGTATATAGGGGGGTGTGTGTGTGTGTGACCAAGGTTGCAGAAAATGTTTCAACAGACAGGCAACGATTCAAAGGACCCTGAGAAACGTGTTCCGGAACTAAGTCCTCCGACTGAGAGGGAGCCGTGAACACGCGGAGTGCAGAGGTGGTCAGCGCCGAGCAGATTCTCGTAGCTCGAAGACGAAAACAAAACCGCGGAGAGGGAGAGAACAGCGGCACAGAACTTACCAGGGCTCTTGAGCAAGCCTGTGGAAATGGAATTCAGAGACGTTTATTTTGGTGCCAACATTTTTTGAAATTCGTGCAGTTTCTTTCACATGTATTTTCATGAACTTTCTGAAGACCCCGCATCTGTGTGGACTTCAATTGTTTGCACCAAAATAAACTTATCTTTTCATTCCATTTTTCCACACTTTCTGAAGCAGACACGAGGGCTCTGATAAAGCAGAAATAGCACAGGTGACAGTAAAATGGAGGAGAAGGGAGAGGCGATTGGTGGAGTTGAACGCGCAGTAGCTGTGCGTCAGGACGCCGAGGACGGCGGACAGACCAGGCCACAGAGCCCTGGGTGCAGGGGCACCCGGGAAATGACAGGGCCGTGGCCGTGTCATGGCAGCCACCACATCAACACTGCCGGAACCAACACACAACAAACAGCCAAGGGCGGAAGGGAACACAGCCCCATAGGGCAAGGCCCAACCCGGCAGCACGGATACCTCACCTCCCGCACACAAACACCGTCCCTGCAGACCACAGAGAACCCGAGGCCACGCGCAGCCACTGCCCCGCCCCCCCTCTCCTCAAGCACACGGGGGCCGGCACCAGGAGAGACCATGTGTGGGCCAAGGCTTGAGTGTAAGGACTGGGATAGCAACTACATCCTCCAGCCACCACGGAGTTAAACCACACGTCAGGGGACTTCAAAAAGTGCATGGAAAATGAACAACAAGTTTATTTTGGTGCAAAACAAAATCTGAAATCCACGCATAGTTTTCTCCTAAGACACATTTTCTATGAACTCCTTCCCTAGTTCCCAGTGTAACTGGGGGAACCTGAAATTCTTGGGCAAAGCAGCAAGGCTAATCACACTTCAGTCACCCAGGAGCAGGGTCTCTCTAACTACAAGGGAAGCCACAAAGTGGGTGGTCTTGGGTGGGCCCAGGCACACAGCAGGGTCCTTGGCTCCTCCTCCAGCCCCCAGCTTTGCTGGTCCCACTCCCTGCGGATGGGCTCCCTGGGAGGTGGTGGTGATGGCACAAATAACCAGGTCCCTGCCCCCACTGCAGAGGCCTGAACTGCGCTCCCAGCCCCCAACGCAGCTCAGACACCAAGTGCGTCTGGGGAGTGGGCCAGCGGATGGGAGTGTGTGTCCTCGCTGTGTCTCCAATCAATGGAACGTCTTAACTTCTTCCTTATGTCTGAAGGGGACAGAAAGACATTCTTTCATATACAAATTCACTAAATCCTACCACTGAGATCCTACCACGGGAAAATTACTTTAAAACATTAACTAAGCAAGAGACCGATCAACTCTAAGAACTGCAGAATGGGAGCGTCATACAACAAAGGATACTGGTAGCACGAGAGACAACGAAGCCCGGCACAGGCGTGTGGCACAGGTGTGTGGCACAGCAGTTATGCTGCCGCGTGGCATGGCGGCATCCATGACCACAGAGCCTGGGTTCCAGTGCCAGCTCCGCCCTGGGCTCCAGCTCCTCGCTCACGTGCACCCAGGGAGGTGGCAGAGTTCCAGAGTTCCAGCTCCCGGCTTCAGCCTGGCCCGGCCCTGACTGTTGTAGACAGCTGAGCAGTGAACCAGCAGATAGGAGCGTCTCTCTGTCTCTCTCTGCCTTCCAAGTAAATAAACATGAAGACAAACCACCGAGAGGGCCCCAAGACAGCACCAGTAAGAATAATGTGCAGCGGCACCGCCAGTCAACGCAAAAGGACACGAGACTGCCACCTCAGTCTGATGCCTTGCTGACAGGCGGGACACAGGACGCAGCCTAGCGGTTCTTAGCCTGCGGCTCGCGGGCCGTTCCGTCTCACTGGGCCTCGTGGTATCTGAGAGAGGGGGACAGGGATGTATTTGCCCTCCACTTCCTTCCTGGGACTAAACCCTCAGGGAGCACAGTCTTCGTTTTTTTTTAATATTTGTTTTTATTTATTTGAAAGTCAGAGTTACACATAGAGAGGAGAGGCAGAGAGAGAGAGAGTGGTCTTCCTTCCATTGGTTCACTCCCCAATTGGCCACGATGGCAGGAGCTGCACCGATCTGAAGCCGGGAGCCAACGAGCTTCTTCCAGGTCTCACACAGGGTGCAGGGGCCCAAGCACTTGGGCCATCTTCTACTGCTTTCCCAGGCCATAGCAGAGAGCTGGATGGGAAGTGGAGCAGCTGGGACTTGAACTGGTGTCCATATGGAATGCCGGCACTGCAGGCCAGGGTGTTAGCCCGCTGGGCCCCAGCGTCCACCCCGGCACACAGTCTTCATGACGCCATTATGGCCATGCCTGCGCTTGTACCTCACAGGAAGTTCAATTAAAGACAAAATCAGCTAAAAAAAAAAAAAAGCCACTTAGGATAGATGAATCCTTTGGTTTTCCTTTGTGTCACCAACCTACTTGAATTGTCTCAAAATAATCCACAGGCTGTGTGTCAAGTTGAAAAGCAAGAGCACCACGGGGCTGGAAGGCACCTGGGACTGCATCTCCTAGGAGTGACAGCCCTGGCCTGAGGTCTGCAGAAGGAGCCCCCTTTGCAAACGCCACCACCCACCCCTGGACCGTGGCTGCTGCCTCTGACTGCTCTGTACTCTGTGCAGACCTCAGGGGAAGCGACAGCTGTGCCACCTGCAGAATCTCCGACACTCGGCACAGCCAACTCAACTTTCCATCGTCCTCACATTCCTACTTTATGACATTTTCAAAAATTACCATCATCTCAAGGTCGGTGTTTCCATTTCTGGAACAAAGCTCACACCTCCGGGCACAGATCGAGTATCTGTGACTTTGGCCGTCCAGTTGTTTTTCTGCTTTGGAAAAGCAGCTCCAGACGCCAGCTCGGCTGCCGATGTCTCAGCAGCAGGCACGGTGCTGGCGGCTCGGCCACCAGTGCTGGCGGCTCGGCCACCCGTGCCGAACAGCAGCCCAGCTAATGCTGCAAGGGGGTCCGGGGTGAACTTTAGCAGCTTCAAGAATTGTGTCAAGAAATGGGAGCGAGGTGAGAGCAGTTCTCCGCTTGTTAAACAGAGATCTGCTGAATTTCCAGAGAAAACATCAGGAATTTTACTTTGTTAAAAAATAAAGCAGCCGGCCGGCGCCACCGTAGCTCAATAGGCTAATCCTCTGCCTGCAGCGCCAGCCACACTGGGTTCTAGTCCCGGTTGCCCCTCTTCCAGGCCAGCTCTCTGCTATGGCCCGGGAAGGCAGTGGAGGATGGCCCAAGTGCTTGGGTTCTGCACCTGCATGCGAGACCAGGAGAAGCACCTGGCTCCTGGCTTTGGATCAGCGTGGAGCGCCGGCCGCAGTGGCCATTGGGGAGTGAACCAACAGAAAAAAGGAAGACCTTTCTCTCTGTCTCTCTCTCTCTCTGTCCACTCTGCCTGTCAAATAAATCAATAAACAAAAAAGCAGCCAAGGAAGGTGGGCCCTGTTGTGGTGCAGGACCCGGCACGGCATTCGGTCAAGGCTCGCTGCTGAGCGGTGCTCGGTCTCCGCTCCCCAGAGGCCTGGCTGCCGGGAGAAGGCGCAAGGCTGCGGCACGTCTTCTGCAGCTGCGGGGAGAGTACGCACAGCCCTTCCCACACCAGGACCCTCACAGTCCACCTCTGAGCAGGATCACGTGAAGATGGAGCGGTTAAGTCATGCCTACCATGCGCCCATCCCATCCCAGGGCGCCAATTCCAGTCCTGGCTGCTCTGCTTCCAGTCCAGCTCCCTGCTGATGCACCGGGGAAGGCAGCAGGAGACAGCTCAGGTACCTGGGCCCCTGCACCCATTGGAAACCCAAATGCAGTTCCAGGCTGCTGGCTTCAACCCCACCCAGCCCTGCTTGCTGTAGCCATCTGGGAAGTGAACCAGTGGATGGAAGATCTCTTTCTCCCCCACCCTCACTCTGCCTTTCCATTAAATAAATACATCTTAAAAAAAAAAAAAAAAAAAAAAGGTAATGTTAAGGCTGATATGTGGATTTACAAGCCAACATTTGGCATCAATGATGTGGACTTGGCCAAGATAAAATCCTCAGTGGCCCGGGGAAGAAGGCGATGGCTCAAAATGCACTCAGCACCTTCCTGCCCCGTGCAGGGCGCCACTGGGCCCGGGCTTGTGACACCTCTGTCACCAGCACACGGAACCCCCCTGACGCCAAGCAGGCCGCAAACGCTGTCGCACCCCAGCACCTCCACGCTTCCCCAGCTCCTCTGAGTCAGACCTCAGCGGCCTCCACGCGGGATGCGGACCACCACACGGGCTGAAGCTCACACCTGGCTTGGTGACTGCTGTCTATTCCCTTTTTATCGTGAAGTGGGCTTGGTTTTCGCGTTAACATAGGCAACAAAGGAACAGGTTTGTAAAGAACGTCCTAATTTTTCTAGAAGGGATCACACAGACAAAATGTACAGTCTACTCCTGATCTAAGATGAGCTCTATCAGGATTTGTAAAAAGATATTTATGTACCTATTTATTTATTTGAAAGGTGCATGACTGAGAGAGGAAGAGCGGGGGGAGACAGAGACAGAGAGAGAAAGAGAGAGAGAGAGACAGAGACAGAGACGAGGCCTACAAGGCCAGGCCCATCCATCAAGGGTTTCCACCTGTGTCTGAGGCACATTTTTTTTTTTTTTGACCCTGTAAGTTCACAGCTTTAATTATAGTCTCAGCTCCAGGATCTAAATAAACTAGGGGGAAAAAAATCATTCCTCTACCTGTGACACTGGACCCACGTAACACACATAGCATCTCAATGATTTAGGGATTATACAGGAGAAAAATCAAACCACAAAATTGAAAAGAAAATATTGAAAAACATTTAGTACATTTCAAGGTGGGAAAAAGTTTTCTGAACATCACAGAAAAGGAAAAGTTGATTTTATTGATAAATAAACATGGGAAAGACATGTCCAAAAAATCAACAAAATTTAAACGATAAGTAAGATTGGAAAAATATTTGCAAAGATATTATAGTCAAAAAACTCAATATATGGGGCCAGCGTGGCAGGGCGCTAGGGAAAGCCACTGTCTGGGACCCTGGCGTTTCCTATCCCAAGTGCCGCTAAGAGTCCTGGCTGCTGACGGCCCGGGGAAGCAGCAGACGGCGGCCCCGGTGCTTGGGCCCCTGCACCCACAGGGGAGACCTGCGTGGAGCTCCCAGCCCCTGGCTTTGGCCTGGCCCAGTCCTGGCTGTGTGGGCATCTGGAGAAGAAACAATTGGACAAAAGAACTCCCTCTCTCTCTCTCTCTTTCCTTTTCTCTCTTCTCCTCTCTCTGCAGCTCTGCCTTTCAAATAAATAAAAATATATAAGTAGGGGCTCTCCTCTCTGTAGTCCTACGTCTCAAATAAATAAATAAATAAATCTTGAAAAACTGTCATTTCCTCGGCTGGGTATAAAATTTAAAATGATTTATATCTAAGAAAAATCTTAAATGTAGACAGAGAGTTTACAGAGAAATAGTTCATTTCAGAGTTATTTATAAGAAAAGAAAGAAAGAAAGAGAGAAAGAATTAAAGAAAAAGAAAGAAGAAAGAGAAAGAAGTTAACACAAAGCAATCCGAGGGAAGGGCTGGTTGTAGGTACTGAGATGCATCCAAGGGACTCCACAGCAGATGGAACGCCTCTCTCTCTCTCTCTCTCTCTCTAATTCTGCCTTTTAAATAAATGAAATAAATCTTAAAAAACTAAACATAACAAATTTAGAACACTTGGATAGAGGTAGATAAAAGAGCATTTTAAAGAAAAACTACATCGAAACTAATGAAAAATTAAAATAAAAACATTTAAAAATTAAAAGTAAAGAAAACGCCAACTCATATGGCAAAAAACAGGCATGAAGTCATGATGCTGCCCAGGTTCCCAGCGCAGCCGCAGCCCCAGACCCAGGCTGCACAAGGCCAGGGCGGCGTCCACCCCTCCCAGGCTCGCAGGACTCCAGACGGGAACGCCGACACACGAATGCCCACCAAGCCTCCTTCGTGTGAAATGATCTCACACCAGTCTTTCGTTTGCTCAACATGTTCCACTGACCATATGGAAACATAAGAAATGACCTCTAAGCCCAGCAGCTGGACTCACGTGGACATGCCAAACACTGGATACTGTGGCTATGCACAGTCTTTAGAAGTTCAAGGACGACACATTCGATGAAGAAACATCCAGTTTCAAAAACTGGTGCACCAAAATAAACCTGTCCTTTTTTTTTTTTTTTTTTTTGACAGGCAGAGTTAGACAGAGAGAGAGAGAGAGAGAGAGAGAGAGGTCTTCCTTCCGTTGGTTCACCCCCCCAAGTGGCTGCTACAGCCAACGTGCTGCGCTGATCCGAAGCCAGGAGCCAGGGGCTTCCTCCTGGTCTCCCATGTGGGTGCAAGGCCCAAGCACTTGGGCCATCCTCCACTGCCTTCCCGGGCCACAGCAGAGAGCTGGCCTGGAAGAGGGTCAACCAGGACAGAACCCGTACCCCAACCGGGACTAGAACCCGGGGTACCGGCGCCACAGGCAGAGGATTAGCCTAGTGAGCTATGGTGCCAGCCAAACCTGTCTTTAATTTCACTTTCTGAGAGCTTTGGGAAGCCCCCTTGTCTGTGCACCATGGATTACAAGCACAAATGCTTTCAGGGCCACGAGGGTGACAAACACGAGGACACTGGGTCCTTGCTGGGACCTGGGAGCCACAGAGAGGGGACTTGGAGGGCGACTGCTCCATTTGATTCCAATCGTTGCTGCCCTTGTGGACAAACAGGAACCCACTTGTCAAGTTTTCCCATTCTTTTATTTTTTTATTTGAGAGGCAGAGCTACAGAGAGAGAGAGAGAGGTCTTCCATCTGCTGGTTCACTCCCCAGATGGCCACAATGGCCGGAACAGCGCCGATCTGTAGCCAGGAGCCAGGAGCATCTTCCCAGTCTCCCATGCAGGTGCAGGGGCCCAAGGACTTGGGCCATCTTCTACTGCTTTCCCAGGCCCTAGCAGAGAGCTGGATCGGAAGTGGAGTAGCTGAGACACAAATGGCGCCCACTTGGGATGTCAGTGTCTCAGGCGTAAGCTTAGCCCCACTACGCCACAGCGCTGGCCCCAATATCTTCCCATTCTTAAATTCTTCTTGCTTGAAAATAATTGCAAACTTACAAAGTTGCAAAAATAAGACACAGTAAAAGGGCACCTATGTCCCCATGGAGATTCCTTTATTGTTAACAGCTCATCCCTTTAGCTTCTCTATGGGCACGTGTACACACATACACTCACACACATTCTCTCTCACACACACACACTCACACGCTCACACACACAAACACTTCTTGTTTCATGAACCATTCGCGTGCACGTTATATGTATCTTGGCTCTTTATTCCTAAGCTACCCCACTGTCTATCTCTCATGAAGAAAAACATGACACCACGCTACCTTTGAGCAGGGCCATCGCAACGGGACTCAGAAGGGAGAGTCAGGGGCCCCTCCCCAGAGCACCTGAGGGGCAGCCATCCGCACTGACACCCAACAGGTTGGAAACCATGGCACCACACGCCTGCCCTCCGTCGGTGAAAGCAATGCTCCAGCACGGGCGCGGCTGTTTGTGAACTCCATGTATGCACCAATCTACTCGCCTATCACGTGCCTGTGCAACATACACTTAAAGAACGGCACTCAGGGCCGGCGCTGTGGCCCAGCGGGGAAAGCCCTGGCCTGTAGCTCCAGCACCCCATATGGGCGCAGATTCGAGTCCCAGTTGCTCCTCTTCCAATCCAGCTCTCTGCTGTGGCCTGGGAAAGCAGTGGAGGATGGCCCAAGTCCTTGGGCCCCTGCACTCGTGTGGGAGACCCAGAAGAAGCTCCTGGCTTCTGGCTTCAGATCTGCTCAGCTCTGGCCATTACAGCCATTTGGGGAGTGAACCAGCAGATGGAAGACCTTGCTCTGTCTCTCGCTCACTCTCTCTGCCTCTGCCTCTCTGTAACTCTGCTTTTCAAATAAATAAAAAAACTCACTCTTAAAAAGAAGAACAGGATAAAACTAAGTCAAAGTTTTCCTCCTGCACTCCCAGGGTGCACCCTGCACCCTCCAGGGCCAGTGCCTTCCCACACAGGGACCACTGCTCCACGCCGTGCGGGCTGAACCGAGCAGGACCACCGCCACCCCCGAAGCCGAGCCTGGGCCTGCTCCCGCCAGCCTGCTCCGTCACCACCCACGGTGCTACTCCACCCGGTCCTCGGCCCACGGCACACACCTCGCGTGCTGATGTGTCTCCTGTCTCCGCCTCCCCCCCACCAGTGCCAGCTGCTGAAGTCAGGAGCCCGCTCGTCCTGTTCACGCCCAACTCTCAGCACCTAGGACAGGAGCTGCACCTGCAGGGAGCTCACCAGATACCTCCTGGGGTGGGGCCACCCAGCCGCCCCGGCTCCTGCTGCCCGGTCCCCCACGAGCTCCATGGGAAGACGCCGTCGCCCCTGCCTGCCACTGAGCAGAGCTTCACCTCACAGCTCTTCCGTGGAGGGCGAGAGGCTGAGAACAATCCAGTTCCTTGTGGAAGACCCAGGCCCGCAATCTCAAACATTGAACTTTGATAAATACATGAAACTACGTATCTTAACACATTTCTACTTAAAAAAACCAAAAAAACAAAAAACATCAATTGTAAGCTGAAGGAGCATCTTAACAGGCGGGCTCGGCTCCTCCTGGCAGGGGAGGGAGAGGGCCGAGGGGCGGGTACCTGATGGTGTCCCACACGTCGAAGCCGTCCAGGGGCTTGGTGCCGCCGGTGTGTGCACCCGCCAGCCGTGCGAGCGTCGGCAGCCAGTCGGAGATGTGCAGCAGCTCCCGGCTCTTCACGCCCTTCCGCTTCAGCAGGGGGCTGGCCACAAAGCCCACGCCACGCACGCCGCCCTCCCACAGGCTCCACTTCCTGCCGCGCAGGGGCCAGTTGTTGCCCCCGGCCAGAGTCTGTCCGCCGTTATCTGAAACACAACAGGACCTTGTCGTGAGCACATGGAAGCTTCCGGAACCCTAAGAGAGGTGCTGGTGTCAGCTCTATCGAACCTGCTCACTGAGTGACTGACAGACTGACTGAATCAATGAATGAGTGAATGATGAATGGATGTCACCAGGGCGTTAGACTGAGGCCTCTCCTGTGCATGTGACGAGACCACCACAGCCCACAAAGAACATTCCAGAAAGACTCGGCCCAACACCTGCCTGCCGTGCGCCCTCCCCCGGCCTCGCCCTGGTCAGAAACCCTCAGGGCCGGGGATTTCCGCCTCAGAGGAGCCCACGTGATCCTCCTCACATCACCTTAGGAGTCCCTGTGCCTCCACCACGCTGAGCACGTGGGCGTCCCTGTGGGTCAGGGGCCGGCAGGGGTGGTACCGCATATGTCGGTATTAACCGGTGCTTACGGAATGAAAGGGAAAACTCATACCTTCCCCCATACCAACCACATCTCCCGTACTAACCGCCTCTCCCCTACTAACCGCCTCTCCCGTACTAACCCCCTCTCCCGTACTAACCACCCTCTCCCGTACTAACCACCTCTCCCGTACTAACCCCCTCTCCCGTACTAACTACCTCTCCCATACAAACCACCCTCTCCATACTAACCATCTCTCCCATACTAACCACCTCTCCCATACTAACCACCCTCTCCTGTACTAACTATCCTCTCCCGTACTAACTACCTTCTCCTGAACTAACTACATTATCTCATACTAACCACCCTCTCTAATACTAACTACTCCCTCTTGTACTAACTACCCTCTCCCATACTACCTTAATACTAACTATCCTCTCTGATACTAACTACCCCCTCCTGTACTAACTACCCTTTCTAGTACTAACTACATGATCTCACACTAACTACCCTCTCCCATACTAACCACCCTAATACTAACCACCCTCTCTCGTATTAACTCCTTTCTCCCATACTAACTCCTTTCTCCCATACTAACTACCCTCACCTGTACTAACCACCACCTCCTGAACTAACTAGCCTCTCCTGTACTACCTCTCTAGAACTACCCTCTCCCATACTAATGACCCTTTCCCTCTCCAGTACTAACTAGTCTTCTCCCAAGCTCCCTTCTTCTGTTCTAACTACCCTGTCCCATACTAACTACTACTTCCTCAAGCTAGTACCCTCTCCTGCACTAACCACCCTCTCGCATGCTGGTAACCCTGCTCCCTCCTGATGCTGTGGTCAGTACAGACGTAACCAGAGGCTGGAGCAGCACACATCTGATATGAGACCTTTCAATCTAGCACAGGCCCTGGTGCCACACTGCATGCTTTGTGTAGATCCACACATGTCACCCAGCACAGCATGGGGCAAGTCCCCGTGAGCTGGGATCCACACGTGTCACCCACTACAGCACAGGGCATGTCCACGAGGTTTGGGATCCACACCTATCACCCAGCACAGCACGTGGCATGTTCCCGTGAGCTGGGATCCACACGTGTCACCCAGCATGGCACGTGGCACATCGACGTGAGCTGAGATCCACACGTGTCACCCAGCACAGCATGGGGCATGTCCACGAGGTTTGGGATCCACACCTATCACCCAGCACAGCACGTGGCATGTTCCCGTGAGCTGGGATCCACACGTGTCACCCAGCATGGCACGTGGCACATCGACGTGAGCTGAGATCCACACGTGTCACCCAGCACAGCATGGGGCAAGTCCCCGTGAGCTGGGATCCACACCTATCACCCAGCACAGCACGTGGCATGTTCCCGTGAGCTGGGATCCACACGTGTCACCCAGCACAGCACGTGGCAAGTCCCCGTGAGCTGGGATCCACACGTGTCACCCAGCACAGCACGTGGCACATCGACGTGAGCTGGGATCCACACGTGTCACCCAGCATGGCACGTGGCACATCGACGTGAGCTGAGATCCACACGTGTCACCCAGCACAGCATGGGGCAAGTCCCCGTGAGCTGGGATCCACACCTATCACCCAGCACAGCACGTGGCATGTTCCTGTGAGCTGGGATCCACACGTGTCACCCAGCACGGCACGTGGCACATCGACGTGAGCTGGGATCCACATGTGTCACCCAGCATGGCATGGGGCAAGTCCCTGTGAGCTGGGATCCACACGTGTCACCCACCACAGCACAGGGCATGTCCACGAGGTTTGGGATCCACACCTATCACCCAGCACAGCACGTGGCATGTTCCCGTGAGCTGGGATCCACACGTGTCACCCAGCATGGCACGTGGCACATCGACGTGAGCTGAGATCCACACGTGTCACCCAGCACAGCATGGGGCATGTCCACGAGGTTTGGGATCCACACCTATCACCCAGCACAGCACGTGGCATGTTCCCGTGAGCTGGGATCCACACGTGTCACCCAGCATGGCACGTGGCACATCGACGTGAGCTGAGATCCACACGTGTCACCCAGCACAGCATGGGGCAAGTCCCCGTGAGCTGGGATCCACACCTATCACCCAGCACAGCACGTGGCATGTTCCCGTGAGCTGGGATCCACACGTGTCACCCAGCACAGCACGTGGCAAGTCCCCGTGAGCTGGGATCCACACGTGTCACCCAGCACAGCACGTGGCACATCGACGTGAGCTGGGATCCACACGTGTCACCCAGCATGGCACGTGGCACATCGACGTGAGCTGAGATCCACACGTGTCACCCAGCACAGCATGGGGCAAGTCCCCGTGAGCTGGGATCCACACCTATCACCCAGCACAGCACGTGGCATGTTCCTGTGAGCTGGGATCCACACGTGTCACCCAGCACGGCACGTGGCACATCGACGTGAGCTGGGATCCACATGTGTCACCCAGCATGGCATGGGGCAAGTCCCTGTGAGCTGGGATCCACACGTGTCACCCACCACAGCACAGGGCATGTCCACGAGGTTTGGGATCCACACCTATCACCCAGCACAGCACGTGGCATGTTCCCGTGAGCTGGGATCCACACGTGTCACCCAGCATGGCACGTGGCACATCGACGTGAGCTGAGATCCACACGTGTCACCCAGCACAGCATGGGGCATGTCCACGAGGTTTGGGATCCACACCTATCACCCAGCACAGCACGTGGCATGTTCCCGTGAGCTGGGATCCACACGTGTCACCCAGCATGGCACGTGGCACATCGACGTGAGCTGAGATCCACACATGTCACCCAGCACAGCATGGGGCAAGTCCCCGTGAGCTGGGATCCACACCTATCACCCAGCACAGCACGTGGCATGTTCCCGTGAGCTGGGATCCACACGTGTCACCCAGCATGGCATGGGGGGCATCCACGTAAGCCGGGATCCCCGTGTGTCACCTGGCACAGCACTGGACACATCCATGAGAGCTGGGATCAGGCATGTCACCCAGCATGGCCCAGGGAGCATCCACGTGAGCTGGGCCCCACATCCGTGGAAAGAAAACCATCTCACATGTTTACGTAAAGCTCCCAAGCAGTGGAGACGTGGGCCTCGTCAGTACCTCTGGGACAATGTTTCAGCGTCCACACTGGTCACTGAGTTGACACTGTGCAGTGACCTGAGCACTATCAAGCGTGGAAGACTTCTCGGTGGTTTACAAACGTCCCTGCAAACAGAGCAGTGGGGAGAGGGGTTTGGGGGGGAAGACCCCCTCGCCACAGGAAAGCGAGAACTCCCACAGAGTGTGCAGAGCAGTGGGGGAGGGGGTTCTGGGGGGAAGACCCCTCCCCCAAGATGGTGAGATGAACGCCTACGGAGCGCAGACCCAGGGCAGAGAAAGTGGCTGCTCCCGTGCCCCAGGGCACAGGGGACATGGGTGGCGCCGAGTAGCTGAGGTTAGCGTCCCCCCACCCGGGTGAGGGCTCAGAGCTGGGACTGTGGAAGACGAGCAGGGCTGCCACTGTATGCTGGTGGCAGAATCGCGCCAGTGTCAGAGGTGACCCCGGAGACGCCTTCAACAGGACACTAGTTGGTGTGTTTGTTATACGGAGACATTTCCAAAAAATCTCTGTAATCCAAAAGAGCCTCGGGAGGGTAGTGTGGACGACCTGCTCCATGGTGTACAGCCATCTCCCCGTTACCACAGGGAGGTATACAGTCGTCCACTTCACCATGTCGAGGTATACTGCTGTCCTCCTCATCACAGGGAGGTAATACAGCTGTGCCCCTCACGACAGGGAGGTACACAGTCATCTCTCACCACAGGGAGGTACATAGTTGTCCCCTTCACCACACGGAGGTGTACAGCTGTCCCCCTCACCACAGGGAGGTATATGGTCATCCCCTTCACCACACGGAGGTACACAGTCATCTCTCACCACAGGGAGGTATACGGTCACCCCCTTCACCACACGGAGGTGTACAGCTGTCCCCCTCACCACAGGGAGGTATACGGTCATCCCCTTCACCACACGGAGGTGTACAGTCATCTCTCACCACAGGGAGGTATACGGTCATCCCCCTCACCACACGGAGGTACACAGTCATCTCTCACCACAGGGAGGTATACGGTCATCCCCCTCACCACACGGAGGTACACAGTCATCTCTCACCACAGGGAGGTATACGGTCATCCCCTTCACCACACGGAGGTGTACAGCTGTCCCCCTCACCACAGGGAGGTATACGGTCATCCCCTTCACCACACGGAGGTGTACAGCTGTCCCCCTCACCACAGGGAGGTATACGGTCACCCCCTTCACCACACGGAGGTGTACAGCTGTCCCCCTCGCCACAGGGAGGTATACGGTCACCCCCTTCACCACACGGAGGTGTACAGCTGTCCCCCTCACCACAGGGAGGTATACGGTCATCCCCTTCACCACATGGAGGTACACAGTCACCTCTCACCACAGGGAGGTATACGGTCACCCCCTTCACCACACGGAGGTGTACAGCTGTCCCCCTCACCACAGGGAGGTATACGGTCATCCCCTTCACCACACGGAGGTGTACAGTCATCTCTCACCACAGGGAGGTATACGGTCATCCCCCTCACCACACGGAGGTACACAGTCATCTCTCACCACAGGGAGGTATACGGTCATCCCCCTCACCACACGGAGGTGTACAGCTGTCCCCCTCGCCACAGGGAGGTATACGGTCATCCCCTTCACCACACGGAGGTGTACAGCTGTCCCCCTCACCACAGGGAGGTATACGGTCACCCCCTTCACCACACGGAGGTGTACAGCTGTCCCCCTCACCACAGGGAGGTATACGGTCACCCCCTTCACCACACGGAGGTGTACAGCTGTCCCCCTCGCCACAGGGAGGTATACGGTCACCCCCTTCACCACACGGAGGTGTACAGCTGTCCCCCTCACCACAGGGAGGTATACGGTCATCCCCTTCACCACACGGAGGTACACAGCCACCTCTCACCACAGGGAGGTATACGGTCACCCCCTTCACCACACGGAGGTGTACAGCTGTCCCCCTCACCACAGGGAGGTATACGGTCATCCCCTTCACCACACGGAGGTGTACAGCTGTCCCCCTCACCACAGGGAGGTACATAGTTGTCCCCTTCACCACACGGAGGTACACAGTCATCTCTCACCACAGGGAGGTATACGGTCATCCCCTTCACCACACGGAGGTGTACAGCTGTCCCCCTCGCCACAGGGAGGTAGGTATACGGTCATCCCCTTCACCACACGGAGGTACACAGCTGTCTTGCCACCACCCGGGGGAGGTATCAGCTGCCTCCCCCTGCCCACAAGGAACACGTTGCGAGACCACCTGCAGATGCCTGGAGCTGCAGACAGAACTCAACTCCACGGGCCGTTTCTCCCTGAACACTCACGCCTATGGTGAAGTCGGAGTTCTCCATCGGGCACAGCGAGAGACGGCCAACAGCAGCTAAGACGACGGTGACGATGACGTGGAACTCACTGTAGCTGCGCACGGGAGTAAAGGGCGACCACAGCCCGGGCAGGAGGAGGGGGCTCAGGGCGGGTCTGATGTAGAACGCGGCAGCCGTTTCCACTTCCTATTTTCAGACCACGGCCATGGGTGACAGAAACTGCAGAAAGGGAAACCACGGACAGGAGGGACCACAGCACATAAAGTCTGTTCCCGAAATCGCAGACTGCTCAGAACCAAGGAAGCACACGGGAGAAGAGAACCAGCGTTTGGTGACGAGCACTGGCTACGCACCGGGCACTGCGGGAAATTTTCATGTATGTGGTTGAGAGACAGAAAGTTCCCACCGCTGGTTCACTGCCCAAATACCAGGAACTGCTGGGGCCAGACCAGGCTCAAACCAGGAGCCAGAACCCAACCCGGGTCTCTCACATGGGTGCTGGGACCCGCTACTCGAGCCATCACCACTGCCTCCCAGGGTGTGCAGAGCTGGACACGGGTAACAGGCCCGAGATGCAGGCACCTGAACTGCTAAGCCGGACACCTGCCCAGCACCGCTGTGGCTCCTGGTATGTTTTCAGGCCGGGGTTGGACAGACCCAAAGCCTGATGCTGGCTACTGGCTGGCTGTATTCCTTGAGCACTAGGCCCCTTGGGACCCTCACCCCAAATGAGGAGACCCGGCCCCTCCCTCCTGTGCTGCCTGGGAATGAAATGACACCATTTACAACGAGCACATGGCGGGGCGTAGGCCACAGCCTCGGTGCTCAGTCAGCTGCAGTGGCTCTGTTGTTTCAATGTTTACATAAACCCAAATGCTGGGTCAGATAACTGCTTCATTGCTTAAAAAAATGTGGTGTGAAGAGGCCCAACAGCTGGGGAGTGGCAAGGTGGGGATTCCCACAATGTGCGTCTCCCTGGGCGACAGTAACCTGGGCACAGCACACATCTTCCCACGGGGTGGCAGGAGAACGGGTCCAGTTCCCTCCAGGAGCCTGGGCTGCCGCTTACGAGTACGAAACTGAAGAGCTGGGGCCGCGCTGTGGTGCAGCCGGCATCCCGTACAAGTCAGTCCCATGTTAACTCCCGGCTCTATGCCTGGGAACGCAGTGGAAGACCGCCCAAGAGCTTGGGCCCTGCCACCCGCGTGGGAGACCCGGATGCAGCTCCAGGCTCCTGGCTTCACCGTGGCCCAGCCCCAGCTGCTGCAGACACCTCGGGAGGGAACCAGCAGATGGAAGGTCTCTTGCGTGCTCACTCTTCCTATAATTCTGCTTTCAAATAAATAAACAAACATAGGAACTCCTTCCTAGGGGGGAAGGAAGGAGACTACAAGGCCACTCCAGGCAGTCCTGATGCAGGTCGCGGGTGGTCCCTGTACTTTCTGCAATGGGGCTGAGTGGAGACATGGCCGGGACCAGATGAAGGTAAACTCCCCAGTGCACGGGGTGGGATGCTGGGGCAAATGGCCTTGTCGTCTGACACCAGAGACCTAAGGGGCTTTCCTCTCCTCTCACCACTTCTCTTCCCAACAGACACTCAAGACTGGAGCCTCCGCCCAAGCCGGCTTAGGAGAGCCACGATCCATTTCACAGCCGGGCTCGCAGCCCTGGGCACACAAACCAGGAGGGCGCCATCTCCAGACAGGCGCCGTCTCCACGCTGAGAGCACCGTGCAGCGAAGCAGTCGCCTGTGACCAGAGCACCTCAGCTGGAAGGAAGCAGCCACACTGGAATGGCACACAGAGCCCGGGGCTGGGACGGAACCTGCCCTGCAGAGCCGTGAGCCACACGGCTCCCAGCTGTGCCCACTCTAAGCAGGCAGCCGTCCCTGAGCCGTTACACGACCTGCCCATCAGCTCCGCACACTCGCCCGTGCCCAGCAGCACACACAGCGGGACAGCGGTGGGGGGAGCAAGCGTGCAGCAGGAGAAGGCTGTCTGGGGTCTGATGCTGGGGGCAGCCCTGCAGCTGTGACTCAGAGGACGATCCTCCGGGCCACGGACAGAACGTGGCCGCCGCCATCTCCTTTAGGGAGGGCGTGGGCGCAGGGAGCATGGCTGTTTCTGCCGTTAGCTCAGCGGGATGTTTTTGCCATTAGCAACGACCGGCGGTTCTTCCATCGGTTTTCCATGTGGCTTCCTCAATCGGCTTTTCAACAGCCCTCCAGGGAAGCACTGTCAGCGGACACACCTGCGGCTCCTGGGGCCTTATCCGGCAGCCAGCTGCAGACGTGGCTGGAGCAGGCAGCCATGCGGCCCCGCTGGGCCTCTGGCTGGGGCCAGCCACTGCTCAGCAGAGGGGCACAAGCCCCAAGAGGGTTAAAGGTGCACATCGACTGGTTCAGGCTGCTCCCTCAAGAGCTCGACACACACTGGATGGCAGCCACAGCGAGGGAAAAGCGAGCTCCCTGGAAGCAGGTAGGAGCGAGGGCTTCCCGTATCAGGGGTCCCCGACCCAACCTGAAAAGACAACAGGCCACGGCCGCGTCGGACCCGTTCGCCCCGTCTCCTCTCCTAGCTTGCTTTTTGGCAAACATTGGTTTCCTAAGATTCCATTTACAGCTGAAATTTCTGTTTCATTTCCTGGCTGACTCCGGAGAAGACGTCCTGCTCGAAATGCCTCTGGCACGTGAAAGCCATGACGAGGCGCTCTCCCGGGAAGTCCCGCGCCAGCCACGTCTTGGCAGAGGGAGAACCGAACCCTAAGACCTCTGCAGTCTGCGAGAGAAACGCCAGTGCTGCCACACGCAGACTGCACATCTCACCTCCCTGCCCACTGCTGAGCAGAAACAACGGTGAGAGTCACGGGGAGGCATCGGTTCGCCACAGGTCTGAGCAGAGCACGAAGATGGGGCGCACAGCCTCACCTAAGCCCGGCCGAGGACACGGCAACAGTGCAGTAGCGCTCCACTCACGCTTCCCCTCCCTCTGCTCCCGGTATTTTATGCCCAATGAGCCTGCGATTCTGCCAGCTCCGACTATCTCGGCCCCCACCACCGGGCTCCCACACACCCCCAGTAGGTGTTTGGAAAGCCGCAGACCAATCACCCACAGCTGTGTTTGATGGCCCGCCTGCTTGTCAGTCAGGAGCAGGTGCAAACGTGGTGCCCGCCTGCTTGCCAATCAGGAGCAGGTGCAAACGTGAGCTGAGCAGAGAGTCTTCTCCCGGGCCCCACCTGCTGTGGGCACCAACGCCCAAGACATCAACCCCATAAAGGCACCGTGTGTTCAGTCACAGAGAACTTGCCCCTCCCCGGCGCCGGGACTTGAGGGCATTCAGGGAGGTCGTGGGAAAAATGTGCCATCATTCAGCTCCAGTCTCCATGAACTGCTCGAAGCTCCGCAAGAGTCAGGCCCTCTCGTGCCAACCCTGCCCCAGCCAGGTCGGCTCCAGCACCTGCAGGGCCTCTCCCCTCCTTTCTGCCTGGCCTGACATCACCTCCTCCGTGCACCTGCTGTGCAGGTCCCAGGTCGGCCTCTTCTCTCCGCTGCACTCTGGCTGCACCCACATGTCCCTCCCCAACCCCAGGTGCCCCGTACATTGCTGATCCACCATCCATGGCTGAGCTACCCCCAACTCGGCTTGTCAGCGGTGAGAAAGTTCCTTGCTGCTTGCACTCCCAGGCCCCAGGGAGAGGCTCAATGACTTGGGATGGGGGTTGGGGAGCAAATCACCCAAGTACAGGGAGAGGCACTGAAAACGAACTCTGCTCTCCCTGCAGCTCGTCCTGAGCCTTCGACTCGACCTGGACTCTCGACAGCAGGTCCACACACAGCTGGGAGCTCCTGGGCCCCGAGAAGCCCCTACAGCGCGTGCTGGTCCAGTCTGGCGCCCGGTCAGCTGTGCCAGCCCTGGCCTGCAGGGGAACACTCACGCCTCTACACAGCTCTCTCCAGGGTCGGCCAGAGCCAGGGGCTCCGTGAAAGTGGCTGTGGCAGGACGGACAGGTGCTGTCACATGGAGTCAGGGAGGAAGGCGGTCCTGCAGCAGCCTCTCGGAGGGGCTGAAGCCAGGAGGACGGACAGAGGCATCCCAGGACCAGCAGCGAGAGCAGGGCGGGCCCAGCTGCACATCCGACTGCGCAGCGTCCGTGTCAAGTTCCTTCAATAGAGACTAATGAGGAGGAGGGTCATCCACACGGGCTCAGAGAACACGCTGCTAGAAACTCAGACACGCACTTCACAACCGCCTGGCACCAATACAGCGAGGGCTCCACGCTGCCGGCCCCCAACTCCCTGAGGGGCCCCCTTCAGAACACTGCTCCGGGAACTAAGCTGGACAATGACCAGATGTAAACGGGACGGTCCCTCATGGTTCCGTGGCCGCCACGGCCCTTCTCCACGGTCCCTGGGGGCCAGGTTACTCAGGCCCTGGAACATTAGCGGGTGACAGGCGTTAAGCTGTGGGCTCGGAGCCTGAGCATCCTCATCTGGATATGAGGACACCATATCCGAGCCACAGATGAGCTCGGTCGGTCCCGGGCCCCCTGACGATGACAGGGACCAGCGACAGCAGCAGCAGGTGCACCGGGCAACCCCCCGGTTATTTACTTGGCACATACTGGAGCCAGGTGTTTCAGCCACGCTCCACCCCAACAGCATCCTCAACAGAGAGCCCAGGTCGCCCTCCCTGCAGGCAACTTCCCGCGAGCCATGAAACCCTAACAAACTGTGACTGGCTTGGCTTTGCTATTATTTGGGGAGACCCTGGGGGACTCGTGTCAGTTTCTATGCATTTCAATAAAGCACAACAGCCCTCAGGGAACAAGGCACAGCCCCCACGGCGTGGAATTCGCTAAGCCTCAGAGGCTGGACACTGACGCAGATGCTCATCTGGATGTCGGTGGGGGGCAGGAGGTTCGCAGCCCCTGAGGCAGACAGAGCTCCTCCTGCTGGGGCACAGCCGGGCGCTCAGCAGACTCCAGCTCTGCGCGGGGAGCTCGGCCAGGGGAGTGCACCTGCCTGGCTGGGCCCTGGATTCCCAGGCTTGGGCTGGGCAGCCAGACACTGCGTGGTTGATGCAGCCACCAGCAGAGTTGAGGACAAAGGGAGACAGATAGTCAGGGAAAGGTCAACATCAGAAATGGATGGGGATTAAATAGAAAGGTGACCGTAACAGGTGTAGGAAAACATCTCCCCATTTAACAGCACCGACGCCGTTGCATCCAAGGACCAAGGACGAGACGCCAGGACATGTTCTCTCTCCTTTAAAGCTACTTCAGGACAAAAACGACCCAGAAGTTGGCTCAGGGACTGGAAACATCTGTCTTCCAACAGCTGCGATGGAACCGAGAACCAGGGCCTAACTTATTACACACTGGGAGGTAGGTGGCTTTTTTCTGCACTGCAGATGCTCAGGTAGCACAGAGCCTGCAGGTCTCCGGATGGAAGTCGTCAGCCGAGCGCCAGGTGCCCTGGGCCCAGGAGAGCGGGCCTGCACCTCCCATTCTGAACCCCTAAGCAGTTCAGGGAGCAGACCTGGGGAGCAGGTCCTGGCAGACACCAGGAGCAAACGCTCGCCCTCTCCTTCCTGGTGACAACACCCTTGCAGAGAACACTCGTCGGCTTTACGGTGACCGTCAGGGAAAATCCTGCTTCCCCCCACCCCAGGGAGCATTTCTGCTGACTCGGGCGGGAACCCCGTAGACCCAACACCTGCTCATCCTTCTGCGAGAGACGAGAAGAGCAGTGGGGGAGAGCTTGAAGCAGAGACCACGTCCTCGCTGGATCTGCTTCCTAAGCCAAAGACATGTTTTCAGGGTCACTCAGAACAATCGATACACCAGCCCGAGGGCACAGGCCCTCTGCCTCCCCAGGGCTCTGCTCTGGAGCTGTGCCAAGGCTGCAGGCCAAGCTGAGCACCGGAGAGGCACGCAGACGTCCCACTAGCACGGCTGGCTCGGCCCTGCAAAGAACGACCAGGAAGCAGGCCCGAAACAGCACAAACAGAATCCACTCGCTCCACCAGGACAGCCGGCGGCTGGTGCCAAGCATTCCAGACTCCCAAGGAGAGGATCCCCTTGGAGCCACAGTGCACGTCTGCCCAAGGCCTTGGCAAAGCAAACTGTGCGTCCCCAGATCCTGGTCCCACCGCCCACACGGGGCAGCAGAGTCCTGTGATCAGGGTGTGCACAGTGGGCGGGAGGGTGGGAGCTGGCAACCCCAGACACCCCAGCAGGAGAATGGCCCCATAATGAGGGTCGCTGGAGGGAGGCAGGCCCGACTCTGCATAACCAGAGATGTCACAGTGGAGACAAAGCTGTGCAAGGCCAGGCACTGGGACAGAGAGCAGCCCAAACAATCCAACAAACCAGAACAGGTAGCCCTGGGCAAACACCAGATGGCACAGAGAGCTGGGATCAGAGGCCAGCCAGGCACCGGGACAGAGAGCAGCCCAAACACTCCAACAAACCAGAACAGATGGCCCTGGGCAAACACCAGGAGGCACAGAGAGCTGGGATCAGAGGCCAGCTCAGTGCCTGCACGGCCTCCCCGGGGACTCGGATGGTGCACCAGGTCTGGCTTCCTAATTTCCTAGCAGGCAGGAAGATGTATGGTAGGGAGCTTCAGTGGTTAGGGTTGGCCTCTATAGAAGGAAGTGGAAGAGAGAAAAACAGCCAAGGGAAATGAAAAGCAGGCCACAAATCAGAAAGGCAGAAAGTTCCTGCAGGTCAGCAGGTGCCTCCTGGGCCCGACATCCCCCAGGGCCTGAGCACAGACTCTCTTGTCCCTGGTGGTCTCCTCTCACCTGGCGGGCAGGCAGGGCACAGGTGCATGGCCCCAGGTGGACAGTCCACAGACAGATGACCTAACGGGTTCAGCTTCCACCGTCACTCAGAGTGGGTACCAGGAGACAGCAGAGCAAAGCAGGAAAACCTGGCCATGGCCCTGGGGGATGGAGAGGGCGACAGATGTGGGGGGTCCAAGCACAGAAGGGCTGCGCCCGAGCCCTGGAGGACGCTGGGGCAGAGGAGGGCACCCAAGACTCCCTGCCCCTCCCTGTGCCTGGAGGGCACTGTGGCTCCAATGACAGGGCGCACTGGGTGACGAAGGCAGCTGGGGGGGCAGCCCCCAGTGTGGAAGCAGCTGTGAATGTCTTCTGCTCTCTGTTGAGGAGAGCACAGCCGTGTACAGAGTTGGCATGGAGATGGTGAGCAAGCAGGTGGCAGCACAGCCCAGGCAGGGGCAGGGGTGTCAGCCACAGGGCGCTCCCTCCCCCAGCCCCAGTGCCTACTCCCTGGGGGACCACAGTGACCGGGACAGCCTGCACGCACAGAGGTGCCACCCCCTTCCCCACAGGACAGGGCTCAGCCGTAGGAGAAGAGACGCCAGCCCCGTGCCTGGCTTCCACGTCACAGTGCGACTGTGTGGGCCTCACGGCCAGAGGACGCGTTGGCCTCGGGTACGGGGTCCCGTTCAGCTGTTCAGTAGAGGAACCCACTGTTGCTGCTGTCCTGTATGTTCTGATGTGGGGATACGTGAGCCGCAGACCTGCACTTCATCTCTACACAACAGGGCTAAAGTGGCTGGAAACGCCCTGGAACGCGGAGTTTGCCTCTGTCTCCTGGGCCACAAGCCTCTCCAGCCGAACCCCACTTCTCACAGCAAGTCTCGGGGAGTGCTTCTCCCACTGCCCACAGATGGATTCACACGGCTGAAATGGATCACACAATGCTGCCACCCTCCACAGGCTCCCAGGCAGCAGCACAGCTTGCTGGGCCACCAGGTGCTGGGTGGGCTGTGTCCCCTTCCGGAAGCTCCAGGGCAATCCGCTTCCTGGCCTGTCCAGCTTCCAGGGCGTGTGCGTGTTCTGCGGTCCACGCCCCTTCCTCCGCCTGCCAGGCCAGCCTTGGTGGTGGAGCCCTTCTGCCATCACAGTCCCGCGGCCCCCACTCCGGCCTCCCTCTCCCCCGTTTAAAGATACACGCAGCTTCACTGATCCAACAGCACGATCCAGCGTAGTCTCCCCTTCTCAAAGTCCACTCACTGCCCACCTCAGCTGGGTCTGCAACCAGGAATCCCCTGTACCACAGAACATACCAGAGCCACACGTTCCAGGCTCCAGGACGGGAATGTGTGTGGGGGCGGGCAGCACTGCACCCTGCACAACCATGGTGACCACGGGCACGCATCCCAGGGCTGCCTCAGTTTCTGGATCACAGAACAACGCCGTACGAATGGAACGACCCAGCTTTACGACCTGTTCAAAGCTATGCTTGTCATGACGCCGTGGCACTGGAATACAGAGCCCAGGAGAAGAACCGCATCTGGCTGGTCCTTTGATGTTCGCAAAGGAGCTACACAAGCCAGTGAGAGGAAAGATACTGCAAGAATCATGCTAGAGTGAGTGGGATCTATGTGCTAACGACAAAGACAAAACGGAAAGAACAACCTTGACCAACTCCTAGCTCACAGTTTACATAAAAGTTAACATGTGGGTCACTTTAGAACTCGATAACAAAAGACAAAGAACTCAAGCAATTAATAATATAGAGGCGCTGTGGCGTAGCAGGTGGAGCTGTGGCCTGCAGCACCTGCATCCTGTGTGGATTCCGGTTTGTGTCCCGGCTGCTCCACTTCCTATCCAGCTCCCTGCTAATGTGCCTGGGAAAGCAATAGAAGATGGCCCACATGCTTGGGCCCCTGCACCCACATGGGAGACCCAGATGAGGCTCCCAGCTCCTGGCTGGGCCCCTGCAACCATCTGAGGAGTGAACCACCAGATGGAGGATCGATGTCTCTCTTTCTCTCTGCCTCTCCTTCTCTGTAACTCTTTCAAATAAGTACATAAATCTTAAAAAAAAAATAATAAAAAAAAATCAGGCAAAGGATTTAAGTAGTTATTTTTCTAAAGAACACACACAAATGGCCGGCATCGTGGTTCACTTGGCTAATCCTCCGCCTGCGGCACCAGCTCTCTGGGTTCTAGTCCTGGTTGGGGCGTCGGGTACTAGTCCGGGTTGATCCTCTTCCAGTCCAGCTCTCTGCTGTGGCCCAGGAGTGCAGTGGAGGATGGCCCAAGTGCTTGGGCCCTGCACCCGCATGGGAGACCAGGAAAAAGTACCCGGCTCCTGGCTTCGGAGCGGTGCAGAGCCGGCCGTAGCGGCCATTAGGGGAGTGAACCAACAGAAGGAAGACCTTTCTCTCTGTCTCTCTCTCACTGTCTATAACTCTCTCTCTATGTCTCTTTCTCTCTCTCTCTCACTGTCTAACTCTGCCTAGCAAAAAAACAAAACAAAAAAAAGAATACACACAAATGGACAATGAGAACATGGGAGATACAAAGTAACACGTGAAGGAGATGCCTTTCCACACCAGGGAGGATGACACTAATCAAAATGACAATGACAAGTGGCCGAGGGGGAGGAGTCACACGGGGCAGCTTCCTTGCTGCCTGTTGGTGGCTCCAGAGTTTCCAAGAGGCCCAGCAGTTCCAGTCCCAGGAGGAGAAAGGAAAAATGCGCCCACGTGAAAACCTGCATCCCCAATCATAGCAGCATTATTCCTGACAGCCCCCCGAACGTGGAAACAATCCAACTGTCCACAACTTGATGAATGGCACAGAATGTACGTAATGAAACAACTCTTACTCACCAGGGACGGGGCGGGCAGTACAGATCCCCGCTGTCAAAGGATGAACCTTGAGATTATTATACTCAGTGAAGGATGTCAGACACAAAGGACCCGCATCGCAGGACGCATGAACAGGAAACACCCACAGCAGCAGAATCTACAGAGGCAGGAAGTAGAGACTGACAGCTGCTGGGAGGGGAGGGCCTTGGGTGCCTGCTAACAGGATTGCTTTGGGAGGTGATAAACATGTTCTGGAATCAGATTTTGGTGGTGACTGCACAACTTCGTGACAATACTGAAAACCAGGGAACGGCATGTTTCAAAAGGAGAAATTTTATGGAATCTCAATTATATCTCAGTAAAACAACACCGTGCATGAAAAATGAAAAATAAACACGGATCAAAGACCTACATGAAAGCTGAAACCATGAAACCTTACAGGAAAACACAGAATGTCTTTGTGACTCGCTCATGGTCCAAGGCTTCTTGAAGCCAACAACTCTCTGTGCATGTGTGTCTAGAAGCTGCTGAGAGCCATGACGGCATAAGAGGACACACAGCGCAGCCGTCACCCAGCTCCCGAACACCCACCCGGTGGGCTTGGTCCTCGGAGGCGAGGCGCGGAAGGAGAAGTCCCACAGACAGAACAGGAGGCGTTCGCTCTGCTTCTCGGGAATGCACAGGGCTGCGCTGGCCCCTCCCCAGCCCCACGTCCACACCAGAGCTTCTAGGACCCGCCCAGGGTCTCTGCTCTGTCCGCCACGCTGCCGTGGCTCCTCCCTCCCTTCTCGCACAGACCCCTGCGTTCACACCGCAGTTCCCTGCTGGGCCTCCCCTGGCCGGCCGAGGGGACAAAACGTGCACCTGGCACATGCATCCCAACATTCTGCTTGGACACTTCCTGCAGGCACCAAAGGCGCTGCTCCGCTGTCTGTTCCACTGCCGGCTTCCTGGACGCCTAAACACGGAATCAAGTGGAAAATGACTTCACGGTAGATAAGAGGTCACCGGAGTCTTCCATGTTCCATGTATGAAAACATGTTAACCCCATCGGGCAGGAAACGCTGTACGCGTGACCCCTTGTTTTTGTTTTTTTGACAGGGAGAGTGGACAGTGAAAGAGACAGAGAGAAAGGTCTTCCTTTGCCGTTGGTTCACCCCCCAATGGCAGCCGCAGCTGGCGCATCGCGCTGATCCGAAGCCAGGAGCCAGGTGCTTCTCCTGGTCTCCCACGCGGGTGCAGGGCCCAAGCACTTGGGCCATCCTCCACTGCACTCCCGGGCCACAGCAGAGAGCTGGCCTGGAAGAAGGGCAACTGGGACAGAATCTGGCGCCCCGACCGGGACTAGAACCCAGGGTGCTGGCGCCACAGACGGAGGATTAGCCTATTGAGCCGCGTTGCCGGCCTGTTTTTTCATTTCCATACAGTCTCAGCACGGCATGTCTGTGAGTTCTGACAGACAGTGACGAAACCACCACCACAGGCAGCATCGGGAACATTCTGGAACATTCTTTCTCTCAGCAGACTGTGTCTGAGACTCGTCGGTGCAGAGCCTGCGCCAGTAGTCCAGGACACTGCTGAGTCCACGGTGCTGTGCGTCCCCTGGGCGATAGGCATCTGGTTTCGTCCAGTTCTGAGCAGCTCTGATAAAGCGGCTGCAAACACAACCCCCGTGCTTCCTGTCTGTCCACCCGCGGCTCTCAGCAGCTGGGCTATGGCGTGAGCGCGGTTTTCCCTGAGCTCACCCTGCGCGTGTGCAATTCCCGAGCTCCCTGGATCGGCTCAAGCGCCACCCCCCCACCCCCAACCCCGGGCAGCACCTGCGCTCTTCCTCCTCTCCTGCAGGGATCCAAGCACACACAGGACAGGCCCATGCCCCGGGCTCTGCCGACACCTTCCTCTGCCCACTCTGCAGACCCACCCGGGATGGCAGCATCTTTGCTTCTGGGCCCCGGCAGGGAATTTCAGACTACGTGTGCCAGTCCTAGAATGGCCGTCCTGGTTGCTGCCGCCTTTTTGGTTTCTCATTTCTACTTCTCTGCTGAAAGTTCTGCTTTTTCATCTGTTCCAAGAGCATCTGACGCTGCCTCGCAGGGCTCGGCCACGATGTCCCCTCACACACACACACAGGGAGACCGCGGACCTCGGCCTGTGCTGGGCCCCTCGCTTCCCACCCCTTGCCACACAGGAGGACAATTACAATGGGGAGGGGACCCCCGCCACCCCCTGGGCACCTGAGGGGTGCTGGACAGCTGCACAGCGAGCAGCCGGCCTGAGACACCTGGGACAAACCCAGCTGCCCCCGGGATGGCTGCACACCGGGTCCTGCTTTGCTTTTCTGGCCTGAGGGTGCACAGACCCAGCTAACACTCAGCCAGCCCGGCAGGGTCACGGACACCTGGCGCGACCGGAGACCGCATCTCACTTGTTTTGTCTGGGAACTCTACCTTGTGTTACAAAAGATCTCGCAGCCCTGGCCTCCCTCCGTCTCCCCGCCGGCCAGCCGCTGGGACCATATTTTGTCGCTTATCTAACACAAAATAAACAGAGCAATCTGGAGCTAATTTAAGTGGTTTGCCGTATCAGGATACAGCTGGGAAAGATTTGAAGAAGAAAGCTGTTGGGGAACAATGGTGCTGTGCAGGGGGGGGGGGGGGGGGGAGGAAGGCTGTGCAGACGCCTGGCAGCCCTGGGCCCGGGCGGAGCCCCCAGCAAGGCTGCTCTGAGCTCCCCCTGGGCATCGGGGCCACCAGCCTCCCAGGAGCCCCTCTGCAGGGCTCCCAAGCAGCCGGGCCGAGGAGCCGCACACGAGCGGACGCCACTTGGCATCTCTGCACTGCCGGCCAGGACGCGGCTTCTTTCTGACGCGCATGCGCCCTGGCTCAGGAGGCCAGCAAGGCCGCAGAGCAACATCTGTTTTTGACATCCACTTCTCCTACGCTGCAGGCTGGGTGGATTTTAACTCCTTGGGGGCCGCTGGCTAGACCCTGAATTTCCTGGTGCAACTTGACGGGGGCGAGAGGGCTCGAGAGAGTTAACCCAACTCCGAGCTGCCCTGGACAGCACTCGCAAATGCTTTAAATATTAAACCCGAAGCCCCACTGGGGTCGAGCTCTAGACCAAGATCCAACTGAGACGGCCAACTGTGCAGTCCCCCAAGGCAGTGACATTTCACGCACAGATCACGGAGCCAGAAGCGCGGGCACTCGGGCTCTGTCTACACTGGCCCCTGCGGAAGCTTTCTGGGCCAGAGCTCTCTGGTGGGGACCAGAGGCCCTTGCCGTCTCCCTCCTCGGTCAGTGATGATGTGGGCCGAAGGTCAGGGTTTCCTTTCACAGACACCTTAAGTCTCTCAAGAAACAAGTCCATGTATCCGAGAAGAGCTTTAAAGGCTAGCCTGTCTCCATGCTCTAACGTAAGAGGCTGCCATAAGGCTCACTAAGAAACAAATGATACAGAAATTAAACACACCGATGCTTTGTTGGTCCCTGCTCCCTCGACTGTGGTATCACACGTCTAAAATGATCATCCAGACCCCACCTTCCACCAGCGTTCCCAGACAGAACTGAGACAAAAATCTCAGGGCACAAACAGGCAGAGACGGGGGCAGGGGTTTCAACGGGCAGGAAACAACGAAACTTTCCGTAAGATGGGCTAGGAACACGAGAGGGAGGCTGGGAAATCCATTTAACGCCTCTTCTATTTGTAGACCGAGTTCAGACAATGATCACTTCAGAAATACCCGAGCCTGCTGAAGTAAGCAAACAAAACCACCAAAAATGTAAAACCTCTCCAGAACAGCTCTCCAACAGCAGCGTGCAGAACCCTCTAGAAGCAGAACCCTCTAGAAGGAGAACAATCTAGAAGGCTTGTGAAGGCACAGATTGCTTGGTGCCACCCCCAGGGTTTCTGGCTCAGGGAGGGACCTGGAATCTGCCTCTCTCACAAGTTCCCAGATAGGGGTAATGCGGCTGCTCCCAGTCCCACAATCTGAAAACCAACGTGAGACAGAGAGAGGGAAGAGAGGGAGGGAGGGAGGGAGTTGAGAGAGAAGGAAGGAGAGAGAGAGAGGGAAGGAGAGAGAGCGAGCGAGCACGCTCTCATTACACGAAAGGCAACGGCTTCCCTCTTGAGCCTTTCATTCTTGGTCTTTTGAGGCACTGGTCATGTGGCCTGAAAGACCCGAGCAGAAACGAACGGATCGTGGATGGCTGCAGAGTTCTCAGGACGGCCACCCCAAGAGAGGACAGCTCGGCCTCCCCTTCTGTGAGGGTTAAATCAAAACTTGCCCTACAGGGCGAGGGCTGCAGGCCTGCCCCGGGGGTCTCGGGGCAGTGAGAAGCTCGGGAGGGGGCTCACAGGAGACAGGGGGAGGCCCTCAGCCCTGCAGAAGATGCGGACCACAGAGAGACACGGCCTCCCAGGGACGAGCGCAGAACCCCCGTGAAGGGACCACTGAGAGTTGCCACGAGGAGAGTGTGGTCGAGAAACAACCGTGGCATGCAGACATCGCACACGAGACACGGGCAAAGCCTCCACGAAGCCTCTCTTCCTGGAGGCACGCCCACGTCTGGCTGCCGTTCACGTGACTGCAACTGCAGGGACCATGGAGACACGCGTGAAGCAGGCCCCGGGCCAGGGTCTGAAATGCGGACCCGTCTCTGCTGTTCGGCCCAAGTCACGACTGAAACCACAGCGTCTGGGTTTGGGTCCTGGCTCACTCCCAATTCCAGCTTCCGGCTAGTGCAGACCCCAGGAGACAGCAAAACGGGGTCCCTGCCACCAACATGGGAGACCTGGCCGGAGTTCCCCCCTCCCGCCTGTGGCCTGGCCCAGCCTAGGCTGTTGCGGGTACTTGGGGGAGTGAACCAGTAGATGGGCGCTCGCTCTCGCTCTCTCCTCTTTTACTGTCTCCCTGCCTCTCCAACAAAAATACAAATAAAACAGAGTTCTCAGTTCACAGCAAGCAGCAGGGCCAACCATCACCATGGAGACGGCAGCTGCATTGAGAAGCGTCCATTTTAACGATCGAAGGCATCAGCCTGGCTCCGCCTATCCTGACTCTGCACCTGTTGGGCGAGCAGGCCCCTCTCTCCACAGCACGGGCGCACCAGCGGGCATGGGGATGGGTGTTAGTGTGGTCCTCACAGTCCATGAGAACGCACAGACGACAGCAGTGAGAGGATGGCCTAGAACCTGCTGTCTGGCAGCCCCAGCTGCTCATGGTGCCACGTGACCGCAGAGAGGCTGCCGAGGGGAAGCCATGTCAACGAGGGCCCCGTGCAGGCCCACAGCCTGCCCTGCTCTGCCTGCTTTACGGGACGCCCAGTGAATAAAGGCTGCATTCTTACAAGCTTGTCTCCCACCTGGTTCTCATCACCGCTTTTGGGAACAGGAAAAGGACCTGTCAGTTTCATCCACAGGAGGTAAAAAAGAGGCACACATTGCAGGGAGAAGCAATAGCCGTATTTGCCACGATGGCTTCGGGTTTACCAACACAGCAGGTGCAGCAGGGGCCACGACGTCTCCCCAGCCCAGGCCGGGTGATGTCACACAGCCAGGAAGAGGGAGGTGTGTCCCCCCCGACACTGCGCAGGGGCCGCCCTAAGCCCTCCACCCGTCTGCCTCCGGCCCCAGCATCTTCCGGGAAGTTTTTCTTCTTGGAACCCAGTCCCAACACCACCATCCCGATACTGAACAGACACAGGAACCATCAGAAATGACCTCCCAAGTGGCTTTGTGGGGAGACCACACAGGGCTGGAAGGAAGAACCCTGGCACCACCGTGACCATCAAACAGCTCTGTCACGGTTGTTGGGGAATCCAGGCAATCGGCAAGGCAGCCTGGGGTGGGGTGGGGGCTCAGCCAGAGCCACGGCCTCCAGCAGAGACGGCAGGAATCCCAGGAAAAGGATGCCATCACCACTCTGAGCTTCCCAAAGGCGGCTGAGTCACGGGCATCGCTTGGTCTCCCCTGTCCTGGCTGAGCGGGGCCTGCTTCCTGCATTGCATTCTCAGGTTTCTCCTGCTCCAACCAAACCCAACTGTTGTGGTTTCCACCAGCTTCTCTGCCGGACTAAGCCAGCGCCTCGGACACACATTCCCCTTGCCCGCTTGTGTCTGCAGCCGGGAGCACGCAGCCACGCTGTCAGACGCACCACCACCATCCTCTGTGACAACAGGCTGCACGTTTGTGCCAAGGTGTCCGGACAAGGCGGTGGGGGGAGGCCAGGGGAGGAGAGGCAGGGGAGGGGAGGAGTGGGGAGGGGAGAGATAGGGTGGGGAGGGGAGGAGAGGGGAGAGGAGAGATGGGGTGGGGAGGAGAGGCAGGGGAGTGGAGGGGAGAGACAGGGGAGGGGAGGGCTGGAGAGAAGAGGCGAGGGAGGGGAGGGGAGAAGTGGGGAGGGGAAGAGAGGTGGGGAGGGGGAGAGGTGGGGGAGGGGAGAAATGGGGTGGGTGGAGAGGTAGAGGAGGGGAGAGGAGAGGTGAGGTGGGGTGGGGAGGAGAGACAGGGGAAGAGAGGGAGGGGAGAGGTGGGGTGGGGAGGAGAGGCGGGGAGGAGAGGGAGGGGAGAAGTGGGGTGGGGAGGAGTAGGAGAGACAGAGGGGAGGAGAGAGGAGGGGTGGGGAGGAGAGGCAGGGGTAGGGAGGAGAGGAGGGATGGGGGGAGAGGTGAGGGAGGGGAGGAGAGGCAGGGGTGGGGGGAGAGGCAGAGGAGGGGGGAGAGGCGAGGGAGGGGAGGGGAAGGAAAGTGGGGGGAGTCCAGAGGAAGGGGGAGTCATCGGGGGAGTCCAGAGGAAGGGGGTCATCCGAATCGTTTCCTGACTTCTCTTGCGAAGCTCCAGCTCCTCATGGTCACATCAGAACAGTCCACCGCAGGGGCAGCACTGACCTCGGGAGCAGAACAGCCAACAACGTCGTTTTCTCTTTGTCCCCACAGGGCTCAGACTGCACAGCGATGATGCGCCGTCGTTTAAGTCAGAGACTAAACTAAAGCCGCTTTCAGGTGGAACTTAGGAGGAAGACGCTAAGGGGTTCTCTGGAAAGCTCATTTAAATCTGAAATACCTGCGGCTTGCTGTAGAGCAGCCTCCTCTGCAGATCCAATTATTCTACCAGGTCACTCACCCAGATGGACAGGACCAGGGGGCGTGGCGAGGAGCCCTGGAGAGAACAGAGGTGCACGCACGCGCGCGGCCGCACGGTGGCGCCAGAGCGCTCGCGACTCCCCACGCTCGCCCAGTGGTGCCCAGTGGCGGCCAGCGCTGGCCGTGCCGGGTCCACTGGCCACACGCCGTCCCTCAGCCGCGAGCTTGTGCCGGGACGGGACACAGCGCCGCTGCGGCAGGAACCCTCCCGCGTGCCAGGCACGCGTGGGCTCGGCGGGCGCCTCCTGTCCGCACCCACTGTGACAATTCCTCCGTGGAGCGAAGGCCGCCACCATCAGAGAGAATTCGGGAAGACGCGGTGCCCAGAGGCTGCGCGGGCCTCCTCAGGGCCGGCGGGGCTCGGCGCTGCTGTGGGCCGTCCAGAGGACCGCGTCCTGGCGGATTCCCGCGGTCCCGGGTGGGAGCTGCGCGCGGCAGGCGGTGTCTCTGGCAAGGCTCTCAGCACGGTCTCTGGTGCTCTCCCACGCTCGCTCTGAGGCCAGGCTGCACGGAGGTGGCCGGTGGAGAGGAGGCCAGGGTCAGAGGCCATCTTCCCGCTGGTCCACTGCACGCCGAGGAACCCCGCAGCCTGGCGCCTGGACACACGCGGGGGAGTCCAGAGCCCAGCGGGGCCCTAAATGACGACTTTGTACAACGCTACCCTTGCCTGTCTTCCGGGATGTGCACCTGGGAGAAGGGGGCCAGAGCTCACCGCCCCTGGGAGCCCACCCCAAGCCCACCGGCTTCCTCCCCCTCCAGCTGTTACCTTGCATACCAGTGTCCTCCTGAGGCTCCATTATCAAGTCCTCAGGAAACAGAGAACAGCACGGGGTGAGGAGAGACGTCCTGGAGCTGGTACGCACTGGGTCTCTGCTGACTTCTACCCCAATGCCAGATGCCGCGATACTCATCCGTAGTTACGCCAGTGTCACACACTTAGCTGTCAGCCCACCACGTGCCGTGTCCCACACAGGGCGGAAAGTGGTGGCCCACACAGACGGGGCCCTGCTCCCATGCCGCTCCATTCTGGGAGGGAGACGGGCGGGAGAAATCCCACCGACAGGGGCCAGGCAGGGAGTCAGTGAGCCAAGGAGCCACGAGGTTTCCCAGGCCTCTGTACCACTAACTCCAAGTCCACTTTCCCATGATGCACTGAGCCTCCTCCATCACGAAGACGCCCCGGTGAGCTCCATGCGCAGACACCGTGGAAACCTCTCCAGAGGACACCAGCACCCTGACCCCCCCAAACTCCGCCCCTTTGTGTGTTCAGTTGGGACCAGCCCTACCTAATAAAGGGGACCACGGGACTGAGGGGCCCAGTCCTCTCCCCAGTTCCTTCCTCTCCTCCTGGGGCTGCCCACACTCACATCAGTGTCACTCTCCACCACCTTAAATACATCCAGCCCCCATTCTTACACTTATCTATGTTTCTGCTTTGAATTCTCTCACATGGAGGCAAGAACCCAGAATAAAACAGCTGAGGGGGCCGGCGCCATGGCTCACTTGGTTACTCACTTGCCGGCATCCCATATGGGCGCCGGATTCTGTCCTAGTTGCTCTTCTTCCAGTCCAGCTCTCTGCTGTGGCCCGGGAGTGCAGTGGAGGATGGCCCAAGTCCTTGGGCCCTGCACCTGCATGGGAGACCAGGAGGAAACACCTGGCTCCTGGCTTCGGATCAGCACAGCGCCGGCTGCAGCGGCCATTAGGGGAGTGAACCAACGGAAGGAAGACCTTTCTCTCTCTCTCTGTCTATAACTCTACCTGTCAAATAAAAAAAAAAAAAAAGGCAGCTGGGGAGCCCTCACCCCACAACACCACTGTGATGAGTGCTATTATGAAAACCACACGCTCTGATAGGACAGACCAGAGGGACAGGGGTAGACTTGTGACCTGAGGATGAAGGTGGCCAGGAGCAGGGGTGTTTGGGGTAGCAGTTGAGACATTGACTGGGACACCCAAGGTTCAATTAGTTGGGCCCCTGACACCAATGTGGGAGACCCAGATTGAGCGCCTACCCCGCCCCCAGCCAGACGGAGTCCCAGCTGTTGCAGGCATCTGGGGCACTAGATGGGAGATCTCTCCCCCACCCAGGAAAGAAAGTGAACAATAAACGTAACAAATCCATCAGATGACCAGGCCGCAGCCGGGAGAGCGAGGCTGCAGGGAGCTCTGGCGCAACACTGGGCACTGGGGTGCACTGCACAGAGCTCCCTTTAGCCGGAAGACTGCGGTAACTTCAGTCCTGACACTTCTGCTTTGTGCAGACTCACACGCTACATGGGGCGGTGATGAAGCACGAGAGACCTCATGGGACTTGCTGGTCACTGTTCCTCCATTCCTGCTCTTCCTGTCTCATCGCACTGAAATGTGTTCACAGGAGAAGGTGCATGTCTGCATGATGTCCTTTTTGTGAATGCAACGGCCTTTAAAGTGGCATTGGACCATGGGCTCCAACAGAACCCAGGAAAACCGGGTAGTCTTCCATCAAATTTGGCCCCCGAGCAGTTAATTTCTCAGAAACATAAAAGGGTCAAACCTAGACAAAGACACACGTCAAAGCATCATGGTTCTTCTTCCTGTGGACCCCTCTGGATCCCAAGACGGTCCTGGGGTCAGGTAGGGACTAAAACCACCATTCCTAACTTCTGTTAGATGCAGTCAGAAGGCAACCCGTCATCAATTTTCACCCTCAAATGGCCGCTGTGGCCAGCATGCTGCGGCCGGCACACCACGCTGATCTGAAGCCAGGAGCCAGCTTCCTCCTGGTCTCCCATGCGGGTGCAGGGCCCAAGCACTTGGGCCATCCTCCACTGCCCTCCCGGGCCACAGCAGAGAGCTGGCCTGGAAGAGGGGCAACCGGAACAGAATCCGGCGTCCCAACTGGGAATAGAACCCAGGGTGCCGGCACCACAGGTGGATTAGCTTATTGAGCCGCGGCGCCGGCCTCCAAGTTTTTTTTTTTTTTTTAAATGAGATTTTGCTTTATGGAAAATTTCTGGAAATTTTTCCATTCAGTTCATTGCAGAATAAACTTCACTGAATTTAAAGGCCTTTCATACCTTTTATTTAAAAAAAAACCCCATTACCTTAGAATAGTTTTAGATGTGCGAATATTGTAAAACAGAACAGAGGTTTTCCAGGTACCTCACACTGAGCTTCCCCTATTGCTAATACCTTACATTAATCAGTCTTACCCACTGTGGGTGGCAAAAACCCAACTGCAGGTACATGACACATATAAAACACATCCAGACACATACACATTTGAAGCACTTTCAACTCAATACAGTATTTCTTGTATAATTTAGTATGAAATTGTAATCTTTCAGGGACTTATTATCTAATTTTCTGGGGCCAGTGTCATGGTACGGTGGGTTAAGCTGCCAGCATCCCACATGGGTGCCGGTTTGAATCCCAGCTGCTCTACTTCTGATGCAGCTCCCTACCAACGTGCCTGGGAAAGCAGCAGAGGACGGCCCAAGTGCTTGGGCCTCTGCACCCATGTGGGAGACTCAGATGCAGTTCCAGGCTCCTGGCTTCAGTCTGGCCCAGCCCTAGCCATGGAGGCCATTTGGGGAGCGAATCAGTGGATGGAAGACCTCACTTTCCTTGTGTCTCTCCATGTCTCTCTGTAAATCTAACTTTCAAATAAATAGATAAATCATTTTTTAAAAATCTGATTTTCTAAAATGCTACAATCACAGTGATTTATTAAATTAAGTACTTTTCTCCAGACATTTTTAGAGTTAGAACAATTTTTTTTAATTAAAGGTCACTACTAAATAATTACCTCATTAGCAACACCATTTTTTCCTCAGTTCAAAATCTAATTTAAAATTACAACCGTGAAAGGATGCTAATTGGCTTTCTACAGAAGCGTGGAGCCCGCGCGTTTTCTGTTGGCTTCACTCCTCAGCGGGTGAAGCCGCCTCATTAATCCTCTCTTGTCTGCGTTACAACCCCAGTGTAGAGGCTGCAGGCGGGAGGGATTGTAGAGGAAGAGGAAAGAGCAGATCAAGTCAGCTTTGGGATTTCCCACAGTGTGAGATCCCACCCTGCAGGCAGAACAGAGCAGAACAGAGCCGGGGCAGGGAGAACGGAGCTCAGCGTGCCCAGAGGAGCTGCCCGCTGCCACTTAGGCAGCAAGGTGGATACCCCCACGTGCCTCGGCCCTGGGACAGGCCCCACTGGACAGCGGTCACGACAGGGCGAGCTGCGGGACCCGAGTCCTTACCCTGTCACGTATCTGCCTGCCACAAATGGCAGTGCATCTGCCACACCCTGCTGGTCCTAACCACAGGGAGGAGCCGGCCTGGACCTGGTGGCCTGGGCAGAGCCAACCTGCACAGCCCAAGTGCAGGAGGGGAGCGTGGCCAAGGTCAGCTCACTTCTGTGTGCTCAGCACCGAGCCTTGCTCAGGGAACCGAGAGGAGTATATCCCGAGTGGGGCTAGGAGTGCAGAGGTCACTCACCCCCGAAAGCTGTCACACCCAGAAATCAAGGGCCTTCCCATGAGGCACCACAAAGGCCTCCTATGAATGCAGAGCGCACTCGGACTCCTGCCCCGCAAGCCACGTGCTGGGGAGTGCGTGCACTCTGGGAGGACAGCGGCCAGCACCGCCCAGCAAGGCCCCCGGGTAGCAGGAGGGCGGAGACAGGGACACAGAGTCACCTTGCACGCATACACCTTTGTCATTTTTAACCACTGTCCCTCATGCATTGTCGATGCAAAAGAAAAACCCCACATTATTTCTTTAAAATGAACTTAGGGTGATATTAGTCCTCTACACTGCTGGCCGTGGGCAGCACCTAAGCAGGACGTCAGAACCCCTGGGATTCTGACCGATCAGCACCTGGACCCTTGTCCCCATGGGTTCTGCCCCAAACCCTCGCCCTTTCCACTTCCTGGGAGGCCGCCTCTGCTTCTGCGGCTCATAGAGTACCACAGGCAGGAGTCACCAGAGCAGAGGCCCTGCTCTCCCCGAAACGTGGCTTGCGGGGGGTGCGTCCTCTACAGCTCACTTCCTAGCTCTCCCACCCTTGGCTCCAGCTGCACCTGTCCCCAGGGGAGACCACACTAAACCCCACCCGGCGTCACACTGCCTGACGGCTTCAAGACCCAGCGTCCAGCCACTCGCTCCAGCACCATTCCTGCCACCTTTCTTCATGATTTCAATATCGACACAGGAGATCTTTCCAGAAACCTGACCCCAGGGACCTGACCCTCCTCCCTGCTTTAGCAACCAGCCTCCAGAGTGAAGCCTAGATCCTCAGATTGAGAACATGTGCAAATCTCCCACCAGCTCAGCGTCCGGCATCCCTCTCTCCGCTCGGTGTCCGGCATCCCTCTCTCCGCTGACCACCACTCTGTGTCTAGCTCTCTGTCTCACTCTCTCTGTAACACTGCCTTTAAAATTAATAAATGCGTCTTAAAAACACCAGCAAGTGAGTGCAGCAGCATATTTAATGCAGCATTCACTATGATCAAAGAGGATTGACCCCGGGATGCCAGGAGTAAATATGATTCACACATTAACGGAATGAAGGACAAAAACCATGATCATATCAATAGATGCAGAACAAGTACTTCAAAAATTTAACATTCTATCAAGGGAAAACAAAAAATCCAACAAATTGGGTTTAGAAGGAATGTACAATACAATGAAGGACCCAGATCACAAGTCCACATCGAACACCACGTTTCCTCTGAGGCCAGCAACAAGACAGGGACACCCACTCTCACCACTTCTATTCCACAGGGTACTTGAAGGCCTAGCCAGGGTAATTAGGTACTAAAAACAAATATGAAGTATCTAAATCAGAAAGGAAGGAGTTAAATTGTCTCTATTTGCAGATGACATGATCTTACATGCAGAAAATCCTAAAGATTCCACTAAAAAAACTGTTAGAACTAATAAAGATTCAGAAAGTTGCAAGATACATATCAACCTACAAAAATCAGTTGTTTCTACACACCAATAATGAACTACTCAAAAAAGAATTCAAGAAAACAATCCCATTTGCAATAATATTTTGAAAAGATACTCAGAAGATAAAACATCAGTACACCAAAAACTGTAAAATATTGATGAAAGAAATTGAAGACACAATAAATGCAAAGATGGTCCATGTTAACGCACTAAAGAATTAATGTTGTTGAGGTGTTCATTCCACCTAACGCATTCTAAAGATTCAATGCAATTCCTAGTAAAATTCTAATGGCATTTTTCAGAGAAAAAACAAAGCCTAGAATTCACACGGAACCACAAAGACCCTGAGTAGCCAAAGCAGCATCAATCAAAGGGCCAAGGCCAGACGCATCACAGACGCTGGACTTCAAAACACACCACAGAGCAACTGTCATCAGCAGTGCTCCTTGACAGTACTGGGCAAACTGCGCGTCCACGTGCAGAACAATCAAACTGGGTCCTTCTCTTGAGCCATGCACCAAAAATACCATTAACTAAAAACTGATTCAAGAACTACATGTAAGACTTGAAACTAATATGAGATAATAGAAGGGAAAAGCTTTATGACATTGGTCTGGGCAAAGATTTTTGGGTATCACCCCAAGAGCACAGGCATGAAAAGCAAACATAGACAACAAGGAACGCATCGCGTTGGAAATCACAGCAACGGATAATCAGCAGAGTGGAGAGACAACCTAGGGAAAGGCAGGAAATACATAAGGAACTTAAACATTTCAGGAGCAAAACAAATTTTTAAACGCCAAAGGACCCAAAAAGACATTCTCAAAAGAAGGCATACAAGTGGCCAATAGAAGAAAATACTCAAAATCACTATTCACCATGAAAGTTAAAACCATGAGATGTCACCGCCCGTATTTTAGGATGGCTGTTATCAAAAAGTCAAAAGCTCAGTGCTGGAGAAGATCTGGAGAAAATACAGTGCTGGCACAATGGTGGTAGGGATGTAACTAGTGCATCCATTACTGAATCCAGCGTGGCATTCCCTCAGAAAATCAAACATAGAACTACCACATGATCCAGCAATTGACTCCTGGGTTTATGTTGAAAAAAACGAGAAAGCCGTGTGTTTAGAGAGATCTACACCCCACGGTCACTGAAGAGTTCATTCACAATAGCCATGATACAGAGTCAACCTAAGTGTTCATCAACAGAAGAATGGGCAAGGAAGCTGTAGCATACCAAGACTGGAATCTTATTCAACCTTCAGAAGGAGATCCATCACCTGCATCCACGTGGGTCAGCCTGGAGGCACAGAAAGACAATGGCTGCATGGTCTCACTCTATGTGGAAACTGAAAAGCTGAACTTAAAGAACCGGATAGAAGGGTGGTTACTGGAGGCTGAGGGTGGGGGCAGGAGAGCCGAGATGCTGGTTAGAGGATATGAAATTCCAACTATCCAAGAGAAAAAGGCTCAGGAGATCCACACTGCACAACACGGGGCACAGTTATTGACAGTGTGTTGTACATTTGAGAATTACGGAGAGTAGGTTTTTAAGTATTCTCACCAAAAGACATGATAAATGTGTAGGCAGTGGATACGTTGGCGAGCGTGACTTAGCCATTCCAAATGCGAACATGTCAAAACACCACATTGCACACATACATCTTTAAAAATCTGTCAATTAAGAGAATTAATTAAGAGTAATTAAGATTTAAAAAGAAGGAAGGAAGAAAAGAAATGTCTATCAGTTTTTCTGCAGAGTGTTTTCTCAAACTTTGTTTAAACCTTTGTCAAGCAAATTGATAGAAATTATAAACTACATAGTTTAAAAGATTTTGTGAATATTTTTAAATTTATAAGAATGAAAAGAAAAGCAATCAGAGTTCTTCAAGATGGCTGATGGAGGTACTAGCATTCCTCCCCTCCTCCACAGAGAACAACCAAACAGCAAGACAACAGCTGCCATTTGGGGGCTGGTGCTGTGGTACAGGGGGTTAACACCCTGGCCTGAAGCACCAGCATCCCATATGGGTGCCAGTTCGAGACCCGGCTGCTCCACTTCCCATCCAGCTCGGCAGCTCAGCCAGGGAAGCTTTCCAGAGTGCACACGGTATCTCTCCCAAGGAGGAGCTCACAGTGCCTGCCCAGCCCCCACAGCACAGGCCACGTCAGTGCCACGCCAGCGTGGGAGGAGTCAATATGGGAACTCATACAGCACCCGGCAACAGAAACCCTGACAGCCCCTTCCCTGGGGTCCCACACACATTCCACCAGCACGAAGGACCGCAGCCCCTCAACCCCGCTAGACCCAGCAGCCAGAGTGACCCCACAAGCTGTGCTCCGCAGGACACGTGGCTGGCACAGCAGCTTGGGTCCTGCTCCCAGGATGGTGCAAGTGGGGGTGATTGCCTCTGTAGATGCAGAGCCATCCCCACACCCCCTCCTTCCTTGAGGGCAGCACCTGCCATGGCCTAGAACTCTAAGTTCCTGCCTTTCTTGCCAGCTCCATCATTCTGCCCCACCTCCACCTTGATGAGGTCAGGCAGCACAGCCATGCACACCTGCCCCAGACTTGGGCCCAGCTCTGCTGTAGCTCCACTTCCAAACGCACCCTGGCTTGGTGAGTGTGCACCCCTGCCTAACTGCAGCCCAGTACTGCCATGACCCCAGCCACTACCACCAGGCCCCATGACCTCCTCCTGGGACTCAGAGGAGCCCCTCAGCCCCTGGTGCTGCTGTATCTATTATAGTGGGAGAATATACAGGGAACCCACACGTCAGTGAAAGTGAAAAAGCCTTGAATCCACAAAAGCAACTTGTTAAAAGTGACAGGAGGGGCTGGTGTCGTGCCAGCTCCAGTCCCAGCTGCTCCACTTCCCATCCAGCTCCCTGCTAATGCACCTGGGAAAGCAGAAGTTGGCCCAAGTACTTGGGCCCCTGCATTTGCATGGGAGACCTGGAAGAAGCTCCAGGCTCCTGGCTTTGGCCTGACCCAGCCCCAGCCATTACAGCCATTTAGGGAGTGAATCAGTGGGTGAAAGACCTCTCTCTTTCTCTCCCTCTCTCTCTCCCTATTGAGGTTGATTTGTTTGAGAGGATTCCTTCTGAGAGGAGGAGCATGATGGGGGCACAGAGTCATCACACAGACCCCAGGAGTCAGGTGAAAGCAGGCCTGAGGCGAGCAGCCCGCAGACTCGTTTATTTCAGTTGCTACAGCTGCTTATATAGCCAAGGCAGCCAACCCGGTCAAGGAGTGGTCTATGCCCTAACCAATCACAGCCTGTTGCCAGGCAGGCTCCAAAACCATCCAATCACAGTCTGTTGTCAGTCAGGCTCTGTTGTCCTGTGGTTTCTGAAGTCATCCAATCGTGGCCTGTTGCCAGGCAGTTTCTGTTGTCAGTGGCCATCTTGGCTTGACCTTCTCACCTCAGCGGCCATCTTGGCATGACCATTTCACCTCCTCATTCCACCACATCTCCCTCTCTCCCTGTAACTCTACCTTTCAAATAAATAAATAAATCTTTAAAAAGTGGCAGGAACAACTGATCTTCCACACGTGCAAATATTAATGCAGTGACACCTGGAAAAGCAGGGCAACAGTGCTTCAGCGTCAGGCTTGGAGGTCAGGCAGACTGGTGAGACACCTGACGAGGAGCTCCATAGAGCAAGTACACTCCAAGAGATGTGAGAAGATACAGAGAGACAGTTTACTGAAGTCAAGGAATTGGTGCATCCTAGGAATAAGAAAGTCAGCAAAGAGATTTTGAAAAATGATCCAACAGAAATCTTAGAAATGGAGGACTCAGTAAGTAAAATAAAAAATACAGTTGAAAGCCTCAATAAAATACTAGATGACGTAGAAGAATGTCTGAACTTGAATATGTTACTCAGACAAAGGAAAAAGAGAATGAATGTACGAAAACACCCTCTGAGACCTTTGGGGCGACCATTATTGAACAAATATTCAAATCATGGGAATTCCTGTGGTAGAACAGAGGACTATAAAAACAGTGAAATAATAACTGGAAGCCTCCCCAATCTTGGGAAGACATGTGTCGGCGGCCAAACAACAAACAGGCGGAGTCGCGGTAACAGGTTCTGCCATCAGCGTTTATTGCCTCATCGTTCCCAGGCCAAGGTAGGGAGCCCGGCGAAGAGGGACCGGAGGTCGTCTCCCTGGGGAGACTCTTCAACCTCCAGCCCCGAACAAAGCAGGCAGCAAGATTATATAGCAAAGCAAAGTAAACTAAAAGTATCCACCAATCATAATTCGGCTTTCACTCCCCCATACCCGACCTCTGTCCCAACAGTCCCGAACCACGATAGAAACATCCCCACATGCCACAGCCCCCTGTTTTTGAGAGTGTCCTTGAGGGTATGTACTGTCCTTTTGATAGCCTCTCTGTTTGCACACACTGGAACGGTGGGAACGTTTGGTTGTTTTAGTTCACATCAGTCTACAGGCAGGGCTAGGCAGGCAGGCAGAAGACAGAGGTTGTGGGGGCCGGCTCCCCACAGACATGGACCTCCAGGTACAGGAAGCCCACAGGATGCCAAATAAACGTGACCAGAAAGCACCTTCACCGTGACATGGCACAGCCAAACTGTCAAAAGTACACACCAAGACAGGACAGTGCCAAGTCACCACCAGGCAGCCCCCATTACATTAACAGCAGGTTTCCCAGAAACCTTACAGGCCATGAAGGAATGAGGTGACACAGTCCAAGCTCTGAAAGAAAAAACTTCCAGCCCAGAAACTATACCCAGCAGAGCTATCCTTCAAAAACAAAGGAGAAGCAAAGACGTTCTGAGACAAGCAAAAACGGAAGGAACTCATCACTACCAGACCAGCCTCTTAGGAGATGCTCAGGGATCCTACAGACAGAGCAAAAGAGAATCACTACCATCATGAAAACACGTCAAAGTACACAATTCACTACAAAAAACAGCATTCAAGACAAGCAGAATTGCTTGATGATAAAAATCTCGTTATCTATCAATAATAATATTGCATGTACATTAACTAAACTCCCCAAATAAAAGATACAAATAAGCCAAATGGGTTTTTTTTAAAAAAAGACTCATTAATACACCAGCTACAGGAAACCTACTTCCAGAACAAAGACACAGACTGAAAGTGAAAGGATGGAAAAAGATAATCTATGCAAACAGAAACAAAAAGCAAGTAGGAGCAGCTGTCATGCGTTAGACAAGACAAACTGTAAGACAAAAACTGTAAAAAAGAGACAAAGAAGGTCACCATATAGTGATCAGGGAACCAATTCAACTAGAAGATGAGCTGTCAGTGAATATGCACCCAGCACTGGAGCACCCAATTTCATAAAATAAAGGAAGCAAGCAAAGGAGTCACATCAATCAACGGAGTCGCCAGGAGGAACACCCCCCTTCAGGGATGCCAGCTCGCTGGGGCGATGCTGTGGTGCTGCGTGTTAGGCCGCGCCTCGGGATGCCGGCATCCCATGACTGAGCCCAGCTGGAGTCCCCGGTGCTCTGCTTGTGCTCCAGCCTCCTGCAGGGGCATTCTGGGAGGCAGCGGGAGACGGGCCACAGGCTTGGGCCCTGCCATCCAGCTGGGAGACAAGCACAGAATTCCTGGCCTCTGGCTCCAGCCTGACCCAGCCCTGGCCGTTGCAGGCATTTGGGGAGGGACCCAGAGGATGGAAGATCTCTCTCTCTCATTTTGTCTCACAAGAAGACAAAAATCAAAAAGTAAAGACCAAATAATACACCTAAAAAAAAAAAACCTCACAAACACCTACACTAAATAACTCAAAGGATGCAACTCCAGCCTGGCACTCCCACTGTGTGCACACCTACCCCAGCCTGGCACTCCCACTGTGTGCACACCTACCCCAGCCTGGCACTCCCACTGTGTGCACACCCACCTCAGCCTGGCACTCCCACTGTGTGCACACCCACCCCAGCCTGGCACTCCCACTGTGTGCACACCCACCCCAGCCTGGCACTCCCACTGTGTGCACACCCACCCCAGCCTGGCACTCCCACTGTGTGCACACCCACCTCAGCCTGGCACTCCCACTGTGTGCACACCCACCTCAGCCTGGCACTCCCACTGTGTGCACACCCACCCCAGCCTGGCACTCCCACTGTGTGCACACCCACCTCAGCCTGGCACTCCCACTGTGTGTACACCTACCTCAGCCTGGCACCCCCACCGTGTGCACACCCACCTCAGCCTGGCACCCCCACCGTGTGCACACCCACCCCAGCCTGGCACTCCCACCGTGTGCACACCCACCCCAGTCTGGCACTCCCACCAGATGCATGTCCACCCCAGCCTGGCACCCCCACTGTGTGCACACCCACCTCAGCCTGGCACTCCCACCGTGTGCACACCCACCCCAGCCTGGCACTCCCACTGTGTGCACACCCACCTCAGCCCGGCACTCCCACTGTGTGCACACCCACCCCAGCCTGGCACTCCCACCAGATGCACACCCACCTCAGCCTGGCACTCCCACTGTGTGTACACCTACCCCAGCCTGGCACTCCCACTGTGTGTACACCTACCCCAGACTGGCACTCCCACTGTGTGCACACCTACCCCAGCCTGGCACTCCCACTGTGTGCATACCCACCTCAGCCTGGCACTCCCACTGTGTGCACACCCACCCCAGCCTGGCACTCCCACTGTGTGCACACCCACCCCAGCCTGGCACTCCCACTGTGTGCACACCCACCCCAGCCTGGCACTCCCACTGTGTGCACACCCACCCCAGCCTGGCACCCCCCACTGTGTGCACACCCACCCCAGCCTGGCACTCCCACTGTGTGCACACCCACCCCAGCCTGGCACTCCCACTGTGTGCACACCCACCTCAGCCTGGCACTCCCACCATCCGCACACCCACCCCAGCCTGGCACTCCCACTGTGTGCACACCCACCTCAGCCTGGCACTCCCACTGTGTGTACACCTACCTCAGCCTGGCACCCCCACCGTGTGCACACCCACCTCAGCCTGGCACCCCCACCGTGTGCACACCCACCCCAGCCTGGCACTCCCACCATGTGCACACCCACCCCAGTCTGGCACTCCCACCAGATGCATGTCCACCCCAGCCTGGCACCCCCACTGTGTGCACACCCACCTCAGCCTGGCACTCCCACCGTGTGCACACCCACCCCAGCCTGGCACTCCCACTGTGTGCACACCCACCTCAGCCCGGCACTCCCACTGTGTGCACACCCACCCCAGCCTGGCACTCCCACCAGATGCACACCCACCTCAGCCTGGCACTCCCACTGTGTGTACACCTACCCCAGCCTGGCACTCCCACTGTGTGTACACCTACCCCAGACTGGCACTCCCACTGTGTGCACACCTACCCCAGCCTGGCACTCCCACTGTGTGCATACCCACCTCAGCCTGGCACTCCCACTGTGTGCACACCCACCCCAGCCTGGCACTCCCACTGTGTGCACACCCACCCCAGCCTGGCACTCCCACTGTGTGCACACCCACCCCAGCCTGGCACTCCCACTGTGTGCACACCCACCCCAGCCTGGCACCCCCCACTGTGTGCACACCCACCCCAGCCTGGCACTCCCACTGTGTGCACACCCACCCCAGCCTGGCACTCCCACTGTGTGCACACCCACCTCAGCCTGGCACTCCCACCATCCGCACACCCACCCCAGCCTGGCACTCCCACTGTGTGCACACCCACCTCAGCCTGGCACTCCCACTGTGTGCACACCCACCTCAGCCTGGCACTCCCACTGTGTGCACACCCACCCCAGCCTGGCACTCCCACCTCAGCCTGGCACCCCCACCGTGTGCACACCCACCCCAGCCTGGCACTCCCACCGTGTGCACACCCACCCCAGCCTGGCACTCCCACTGTGTGCACACCCACCCCAGCCTGGCACTCCCACCAGATGCACACCTACCCCAGCCTGGCACTCCCACTGTGTGCACACCTACCCCAGCCTGGCACTCCCACTGTGTGCATACCCACCTCAGCCTGGCACTCCCACCATCCGCACACCCACCCCAGCCTGGCACTCCCACCATGTGCACACCCACCCCAGCCTGGCACTCCCACCAGATGCATGTCCACCCCAGCCTGGCACCCCCACCGTGTGCACACCCACCTCAGCCTGGCACTCCCACCATCCGCACACCCACCCCAGCCTGGCCATTAGGGCCCTCACCAGACAATTCCTGAGCCACTCCCAAGGGGGATGAATGTCGGCTGCAAAGCCACCATCCAGAGCAGAAATGTCCAGCTGCAGTGTTATATGAACCATGTGGTAACTTACAATTCTCTACAGTGGCCACGTCCAAAAAGATTAAAAGAAACTGCAGAAATTAATATTATATCTTACTCAATCCAATATATCAAAAAGATTGTCATGTCAGCCTACAACCAATGTAAGAAATCATTGAGATACTGCTTCTTGTTTTTCCCCGCTGAGTCTTGGAGATTCAAGACTTCATGCCACAGCCCACCTAACCCAAACCGGCCACATGTAAAGGCTCCGAGGCCATGTGCGGCTGGAGCCCACTTCGGCACCACAGACAGCAGCCTTGTTCCCCACCCTGTGAGGAAGGCCGGGCACTACTTCCTGTAGGATTAACTGCGCACGCTTGTCCCGAAGCTCCTGTAACTTCTGAGCAGGTGACCACGGTGCAGGAACACAGCTGTGAAGGATGCTGGCCAGTCTGGCACTATGACAAGAGAACCTTACAACACAGAGGAGCTGACATATGGAGACCAGCACAGGGGCTCAGCCCCCTGCCACCACCCCTGCTTGCAGCAGCTACAGTGAGGGGAGGTGGCCTCTACCTAGGAAAACAGAGCCCCCTCCTGACTCAACGCCCAAACACGTGGAAAACAAAGGAGCAGCATGGGGCAGGGGCCCAGAGAGGCAGGAACCATTATGTGGGGAGACCAAGGCACCCAGGCCTCTCCACATGCCTAGAAGCATGTAGATTCGGCCCAGACCAGCCCTGTCTGCCACAGGGGGGCCAGGCCAGGGACAGCGTGTGGCCCAGCCCCAAGACTCACCACCCGGGATGTGCAGCACTGACAAGGGCAGGACACCAGGAGGGGTCTAGAGCTGTCCCCGGTCACACGGCTAGCGACACAAGGAGCCACAGCTCAGGCCTCAGCCCCCAGCGGGGACCAGTGGCCTGTTCTGACCCCTTACTTGCTTCTGCTGTTTTTGCCAATGAAAGAATGGAGTTGACCTCCTTGAAAGAATTTTAAATTCCTCCACCCAGGGATCAAAAGAGTGGACACAGATTTTGAACTTAAAAACCAGTCCATGAGAGCAGCTGAGTTGCTCCATAACTGACCCTGTGTTAGTATAAAAATGTTTTAAATTAGTAGCCGTCCACGGCTTACTTCGCCTTCCCACTCTTTCAGGCAAAGCAAACATGGGAGGGAGATGAGCCCGGTCGGTGCTGGGTGCTGGGTGCCTGCGAACACCGTTGGGGAGGCTGCACTGGGCCAGTCCCCAGGGCCAGGCCGCGATGCGCCTCTGCTCTCCTCTGTTGTGTCCCCACCACCACCCACGTCCCCAACAACCTGCCCTCTTTCCCACTCACCTATCTGTCAACCTGGATCACAGCTCCTCTTTGAACCCTGCCCTGGAAGCCCCTCTTGGTCTTTCTGTTGGTTCCTCTTGACCTGCCACTGGGGCCCACACAGGGGTGTGGCTGGCTCACTCTTGGGAACGGCGATGCCCTCGCCCTGCCGGGCACTGTGCTGCTTGCAGTCTTCACACTGCCTGTGTGCCCCTGGGGCCGGACAGAGAGGGCTGCCCAGTGCCCAGGTCGTTGGATTCAACAAAGGACTGAGGAGCGAGTCAGGGACAGTGAATAGCGAGCCCCAAGTGTCTTGTTAAGAAAGCCTCCAGGCCGGCGCCGTGGCTCAACAGGCTAATCCTCCGCCTTGCGGCGCCAGCACACCGGGTTCTAGTCCCGGTCGGGGCACCGATCCTGTCCCGGTTGCCCCTCTTCCAGGCCAGCTCTCTGCTGTGGCCAGGGAGTGCAGTGGAGGATGGCCCAAGTGTTTGGGCTCTGCACCCCATGGGAGACCAGGAGAAGCACCTGGCTCCTGCCATCGGAACAGCGCGGTGCGCTGGCCGCAGCGCGCTACCGCGGCGGCCATTGGAGGGTGAACCAGCGGCAAAAGGAAGACCTTTCTCTCTGTCTCTCTCTCACTGTCCACTCTGCCTGTCAAAAAAAAAAAAAAAAAGAAAGCCTCCACAGAGTGGGTCCGCCGGAGGGGAGTGGCCCGTGTCTGACCTGTATTCCACATCGCACGGGCCACTTAACGTAAGGAGAGGGACGTTCTAACAAAGAGGAGGAACAACATGGTTTCCAGGAAGCAGGTGCAGATTTCTGGGGACCCAGCCACTGCTTCTTGTCACACCTTTACATGGTCCCATGTTGCCTGTCATGGAGGCTGACATGTGTGTTAATCAGCTCAGGTATGATGGCCTGAAGGTCAATCTGGGCCTGTCCAGGCAGGGGAGTTCTATCCCCAAACCCATCTCCCACAGGTCCTGAGATAGCAGGCACCGTCCCAGCCTCCCCTGCACCCACACTCCCATGGGGAACGCCTCCTCTAATACCAGGGCCTTCTCGGGAAGGACTGCCCCAGCCACACGCCTCCCCCTGCATGACCACCCAGGCCCCGCAGGAAGTCTCGCCGCTGCTGTGCCCGGTGTGCCTGGCAGGGGGCGCTGTCCTCTTTAGCTCCGTGCCACCTCGGGACTAGCAGGTGTCATAAGGAAGACACAGTCAGGCTTGGTAACTGATTCCTGTTGCCAAGGGGAAAAAGGAGTGAGCAGCGGCCTCCCAGAGTGGCATCCTGATGCCCTCAGCCCACGGCAGACATTCATCGCGCCTCCCCCAGGGGACTCACACAGCCACTCTGAGCAACTGGCTTCTCACTGGAGGCCGCCGGTCAGCCTGTGCATTACTTCTGGGCTCAAGAAGGCCCTTCTGGACGGACGTGGCATCGAGGACCAGCAATATAGTGCAGAGGCTTAGGCAGCTGGGACACCACCATCCCCTAACAGAGCGCTGAATCCAGGTTCCTCCGCTTCTGATTCAGCGCCCTGCTAGTGTGCCTGGGGAAGCAGCAGACGGTGGCCCAAGTGCTTGAGTCCCTGTCACCCACACGGGAGACCAGGACAGAGTTCCAGGCTCCTGGCTTTGGCCTGCTCAGCTCCAGCCACTGCCGCCATGTGGGGAGTGAACCAGCAGATAGAAGATCTTTTTTCCCCTCCATCTCTCCCTCTCTCTTTGTCACTGTACCTTTTAGTGGTATCTCTTTGTGACTTTGTGCATTGTACTTGATGTCTCAAAGCTCAATCTACTCATTCTTAAAAAAAGAAAAAGATTTATTTATTTGAAACATAGAGTGACAGAGAAAGCCAGGTTCCATCTGCTGGTTCACTCCCCAGATGGCCTCAAGCCAGGAGCCAGGAGCTTCATTCAGGTCTCCCAGGTAGGTGCAGGGGCCCGGCATCTTCTACTGCTTTTCCTAAGCTAGCAGTTGGATCCAAAGTGGAGCAGTCAGGACAGGAACTGGCACCCACACTGCATGCCACAATGCCAGCCCCTCAAATAAAGTCTTTAAAAAAGTGGCACAAGAGGGACTTTCAAATGACAATGACACTGCACGCTCAGCACCTCACTCACTCACCCCCTGCGACCCTCCTTAATGGATGCTTCTCATTTGTGTATCTGAACACGGCATCAGACCACAGGCTGTCCTGAGGACACACAGACAATTCTCGGGTGGTCCCATAGCACTGCCTGTCATTGTTCATGCTTGCTAGGTTTTTGAAAAAAAAAAAAAATCTACTAACAAACATCAAGTGTTCTGGGATGGAACTGGTTCTTTTTAAAGCAGGAGAGAGAAAAGACACTGTACTTTGGACTGTCACGCTCCAGGCCGGGGCGGGACACGGGCCATGCTGCAAAAGAAAAACCTGAGAGGCCAAGAGATGCAGCTGGGTCAGCGCGTGAACCACAGGGAAGGAATGGCCCACGGTGCCGGTAATCCCGGGAATATTTCTCATTAAGAAAACACGGAGGGAGAGCCCTCAGGGGTCAAGGCCTGCATTGGACGGAGGCAGCAAGTCCGGGGCTTGCACACAGCGTTCTGTTGATTCTAGGGACCTAACAGCCAAAGTCAGCAAGAAACCCAGCCGGGGACTTTTCCAAACGCATTTTCATTGTTGTCTTTAGGACTGGCGGGGGAGCTCCCGCTTCTGCAAGCCCAGGAGGGGGCGGCCCCGACGGATGCCGGGCCCAGCAGGGCCGTCTCCGCCAGGGCGTGGGCACGGCCTTCCCAGGCTCCTGCGCCAAGCAGGGCGGACAGAGACAGCGGGCGCACTCCTCCCAGCCCCAGCGCCTCTTCTGTGAGCTCAGGAGTCTGGACGGACCAGCCACAGTCGGCCCTGGAGCCTGCTAGTCTGGGAGCACTCGCTCCACGGCTCGGGGGACATTCCACACACGTGCGTGCCTCGAAGGAGAGCCACACGTGCACGGCAGAGTCACGGAGACCGGCACTGTTCGGGTTCCTCAGTAACTAAAACCCAGCTGCTCTCTATTTTTCCTTAAGTCAAAAAAATCTATCATGGAGGGGCCAGCGCCTGCGATGCTGGCATCTCATATGGCCAACTGTGAGGCCCAGAGGCTCCACGTCCTATGCAGCTCCCTGCTCATCGCCTGGGAAGGCAGTGGAAGACGGCCCAAGTCCTCGGGACCCTGTACCCACGTGGAGCTTTGGATTGGCCATGCTCCAGCCGTTACAGCTATCTGGGGAGTGAACAAGAAGATGGAAGATCTCTCTCTCTCTCTCTGCCTCTGCCTTTCAAATAAGTAAATAAATCACTAAAAAAAATAAAATGAAGTAAATAGATACAAATGACAGAGGATGGATAGTTAAAAATGAAAAAAAAAAAATGTATGGATTTACTTTCTGGAAGAGATGGTACACACACCACACGGCTTGCTCACTCCTGCTCACATGAAGCCCCTTTGGAGCCCTAGTGCGTATTTGCTGCTGACATGGGAGGGTCACCCCCCACCCCATCCTCATCAGAGGGGCTCACCCAGCCGGGGGAGGAGCAAGGGCCCAGGCTCAGCCTCCCTCCCACACCAGACCCTTAGACTGCCTAGGGCTCCGCACCCTCAGCTTTGAAGTGCAAAGAATGTTCCGGAATTGTCTCCAGAGCCCTTTCCAGATCTTCTCACAATGCTCTCTCCACACGGCTCCCACGCATCTCCCCGAGCTGTGCTCTCCCTCCGGGTTCCGCCAGTGGAGATGGCTGGCGTGAGCCCTGAACCCAGCCAAGAGCGGCCTGAGCCCACTCCTCCTCTCAGCTGGCCTGCTGCTTGCTGTGGACACCTATTTCTTCCCCCAGAGGCGAGGCTAACAACAACAGGGCGTTCTCAGTGAGTCGGCACACGCACGGGGCGTGGTGCAGCGCCGGGTGCAGCCAGCGCTGTATTACTGCTCCCATCACCATCAGCTCCAGGGAGGCATGTGCCCCGGGTCCCTATCTCCCCGTGCCCATCCCTGCCCTTCCTCCCTTCCAGCTCACACCATGCAGGTGGCCTGGGCGCTGCGGCCATGAGCTGCCCTCCCTCCAGCTCCAGCCAAGGGGCAGCCCCTCCAAGGCTGCCGCCAGCTCTGAGCAAGGTCCCAAGAGGCCACAAAGTTAGGGAAGCACCAGCTCTCCCAGAAACAAGAACCATCACACTTGGGCTGCTGTGGAGCACAGGTTCAGCTGCCACCTGCAATGCCGGCAACAGTTCAAGCCCCAGTGCTCCACTTCCAATCCAGGTTCCTGCTAATGTACCTGGGAAGGCCATGCAAGATGGCCCAAGTGCTTGGGCCTCCGTACCTATGTGGGAGACCTGGATGAAGCTCCAGGCCCTTGGCTTTAGCCCAACCTGAGACATTATAGCCATCTGGGGAGTAAAACAGCAGATGGAAGATCTCTCTCCTCCTCTCTTTCTCTCCCTCTCTCTCTAACTCTGCCTCTCAAATATAAATAAATAAACCTTTAAGAAAAATAAAAAAGCAAACTTTATCAGCAGCAACTGGCCCAAGGTCTCCTAAAACCAAACAGTGAAACTCCTTGGCCTGTGCCTGTCTCTCGGCACCGGCTAGGCACCAGGAAGCTGGCTTAGGTGAGCTTCTGCAGGAGCTGCCCCAACGTGCCCTGACCTGGACGCCCACCCGGGAGAGCAGTGCAAGGCGCAGCAGAACAAGGGGACAAACGGGTCTCTGCCCTGAGCTCGGCTGGTCCAGGCCCACTGCCCCCGGGTTTTACCCATCATAAATCTACCCCACAACCACAGAACAAGTCACCGGAGAAGGAACTCAGCCGGGGTCTCTTCGCGCTTGGCTGCACCGCAGAGAGAAGGGGAGCCAGGTGCTGAGGTCCCCGCCGCGGCCTCCACGAGGCCTGGGTCTCCCGGCCCAGGAGTGCCTCTCACTCAGCGATTAGATTTTCACGCAGGCTCTCAGAACTCACAGCTCAGAGGAGCAGCCCCAGGGTTGGAAGCCGGGGTTCCAGTGGCTTCTTCTCCTCGGCCTTGGCACAGGGTCAACTAACCAACACCCTCCCAAAATAACAACACGGAGCAAGAGGAAAACCCAGCCCCACCCGAGGAGCCGAGGCCGACAAGATCCTGGAGGACTTTCCGTGAAGTACCAGGCCAAAAAGCTGGGCCAGAGCCCCTGAACAGAGGCAGGGAGACAGACGGGGAGTGCAGTGGGGCTCCTCGTGTGTGTGTGTGAGTGTGTGTGTTTACAAGATCAGAGAATTATGGGACCGGCGCTGTGGCATAGTATGTAAAAGCCGCCTCCTGCAGTGCTGGCATCCCATATGGGTGCTGGTTCCAGTCCTGGCTGTTCCACTTCCGATCCAGCTCTCTGCTATGGCCTGGGAGAGCAGTAGAAGATGGCCCAGGTTCTTGGACCCCTGCACCCACATGGGAGACCTAGAAGAATCTCTTGGCTCTGGGCTTCCGATCTGCACAGGTCTGGCCATTGCAGCCATCTGGGGAATGAACCAGCAGATGGAAGACCTCCCTCTCTCTCTCTGCCTCTCCTTCTCTCTGTGTGTAACCTTTCAAATAAATAAATAAATAAATCTTAAAAAAAAAAAAAAAAAGGCCAGAGAATTAGGCCCTCCTCAGCTTTCCGCTCGCAGTGAGACACCAGAGCTCCCAGAAGGCCGTGGGCGGGGGGGAGGGCACGCGAGGTCCTGGCACATCCCCAGAAGGCAGGCTCTGAAGCACCAGAGGCAGGAGGAGCCGGGAAGCTGTGCTGGGGCTCCCCGCATTGCCGATGAGCCAGGGAGCCAGGCAGACAGCACACCGACAGCCTGGACGCCTCTGGGGACACAGTAGGCGGCACGGAGAACTATACCAGGGCATGGGGATGCCCTGCGGGGAGCAGGTGGCCAGTTATCATTAGTAGGAAAGGATTCTAGAAAGTTCTGCAGAGGAAGAGTCAGGAAGACGCGGGTTCTCAGGGCAGGAGTGTAGGAAGCAGAGAGCGGACACAAAGGACAAGACAGGGGAGGGAGGAGGCAGAGCTGAGGCTGGGAGGCAGCTCCTCCCGTGGCCTCTCCAGGCTCTGGGTCTGCACCTGGCTCTCCCTCCCGCTGCTCTGTGGCCTCAGGCGTCGGTGAACTTTAATCCCTTTGAGCAGTCAAACAAATCTTGCTTTCTTAGCTGGTTAAATGGGGCTCAAGAAATGCACGTCCGGAGGTTACTGTAAGCACTGGTGCTCAGGCTGTGAGGATCGCGAGAGGGTACAGGAGAAAGCCAGCCAACAGCCTGCAGGCAGCGCCACCCACAGTGGTCCTGTGACCACCGAGAAGCTCAGACGGGAACTGACGGAGCAGAGACAGCACAACAGCGTCAGCAATAATCCACCCGAGACACCGAACCACAGACACAGGACTGAAGTGTCCAACACGCAGCCCGGAATGGAACAGGACGGGACGAGGCCGAGGCTGGGCCTTCGACGCTGGGTGAGCAAATGCAGGAAGCCGAAACAGGACCGAGGAAGATTCCGGCCAGGAATGATCCGCTCAGCGCAGACGGCTCACTCTGTTCCAGGCACAATTACCCTGAAGGTATTCCACAGACCCACACCTGGATAGAATCAGCAAAAAATTCACACCATGGAGATAATTTCTCAAGATTGCAGGAGTCAGGGCCATTGTCCTGGGGCAAGGGGTCAAGTGACACTGTGGCATCGTCTGTGCGCACCGTCTGAGTCCCGGCTGTTCCACTTCCCGTCCAGCTCTCTGCTATGGCCTGGGAAAGCAGTGGAAGATGGCCCAAGTGCTTGGGTCCCCACACTCCTGGCTCCAGCCTGCCCCAGCCCCAGCCCCAGCCCCGAGGCCATTTGCAGAGCGAACCAGCAGGTGGAAGAACGCTCCCGCTCCCCCAGCCTCTGTCACTCTGCCTTACAAATCAATCAATCAATCTTAAAGAACAAAGTTTCTAGGCATCAGCTTCCCTGGGAGGATCTTTCAGCTACCCTGCAAACTGCCCCAGAGCACAGAGCAGCAAAGGCAAAGCACCAAGGCGCCTCTCGGGACGCATCCGCTCAGGTAACAGGGAAGAACGAACCCAGCAGCCTACGCTCGCCTCTGACTTCAAGCAAAATCCCCAAATGACTAAAACCAGCAGAGCAACGAAAGGACAGTGACACGACCCAGTGGGTTTACCCCAACAGAGCAAAGAGAACCCCAGACTAAGACACCCACTCGCACGACACAGCGTCGGAGCCTGAGACAGCCTGGCTGCAGGCAATCCCCGTTTTCTCACTGGGGAACTCCAAATGTTACTTCTGCCAACATGAGTAAGATGTTACAGATATTCGTGAAATGTCAACTGTTCTAAACCAGTTAGCCACGTCCACTTGAAAGCAAACACTGATCTCCAAATATTTTTCTGTTCTCACGTATCGTGAAAAACTCACCTCCCACCTTTTCCCACGCACTCTGGACGCCAAGCTGGGCTGTGCTGAGACGCCTAGCATGGCCTCTGGGCTCTCACCTTCACTTCCGCCTGACACCCTGCTGCCTGCACAGGAACCCTCCTCTCCCTCCCGCAACGGCGTCACTGTCACCTCGGCAGAACACGCCTGCGTTCCAAGGCTGCTTCCCAGGAACAGCCAGAAAATCCGTGTCGCATGTCCCGGCCTCCTTCTTATTGATTGTGTCTCGAGTCCTTGATCAGGCATCCAATACCGGCGCTGACCCAGAGTTCAAGACAAGCTATGCTGACAAGGACTCCCTGCTCACGAGAGATCTGACTGGGATTTAAGTCTGAGGCGCAGCCTCTCTTCTGAGCGTATGTTTTGAAGGAAACAACAGGGTTTACCTTAGAGTCAGCTCTTTTCACAGCAGGGCAAGCTTGGGGAACCACAGCCCCTGGAGAGTGGTCCCAGGGTGCTCAGGGCAGACGCCCACCACGGGGAAACTGCTGCAGGTGCAGGTGCCACAGGATCACCACCTCGGGTGCAGGTGCTGCAACACAATCCGGAACATCCAACCTGCTTCTGCCCGGCTGTGTGACCCTGGGCACCGTCCTCCGCCCCGCAGGGCCTCGCTCTCATACCTGCGAGATACGGCAGTTAACAGTCCCCAGATTGAAAGAACCTAAGGAACTGAGAGGTGGGGTCTGCTCCCCAAGTGCTAGAGCTCGTGAACGGGGGATGGGAGAGAGGCTGGGGGCACCAACACTGGAACACGGAGCCCCGCCTCGTGCGAGGACCCGTGTCTCCAGCCGGAACCCTGCTGGGCAGCACTGTGCACACACACACACCTGTGCATCGCCAGGAAAGTTTAGAAAATCCTTTCTCGGAGAGGGGGGAGACGTCACACAAATGCCAGGTTAGGGGCAGGAAGTCACCAGCACGATGAACATGGTTTTCCAAGTTATCCCTGGGGGCCAACAGGACGAAATCATCCCCCACCCCTCTTGTGCTTTTCCTATAATCAACATACATGACTGTCAGTGTTAGAAAGCAATTTTGACATCCAAAAATGTGCACGTGCAGACTCTGCCCAGCCTTAAACGGCTCCGCCTCCTTCACAGGGCCCTCTCCAGCCAGGACACAGAGGATGACCAGGCTGAGGGGACAGCCAGACCCTGAACGCACTGCCCGCTGCCCTGGTCTGAGCCACACACACCACACTCTCGTTCTCGAGCAAACCCACAGCACAGAGTGATGTCTGAGGAGGGAGCACAATTCTTTGTCTTTAGACATCGTCCTACCCACGATGACCGCACCCCCACTTCTGCAGGCCGCGTCTGTCTCGGCAAGGACCCGCTGAGCGCCCATCTGTCTTCATCCCACTACCGAACACGGCGTCCCAGGCTTCGCCAAGAGGTGGCCTTCCTACCGGCACTCACCCGTGGAGAAGATGAGCACCGTGTTGTTCCAGAGCCCGTGGCTCCTCAAGGCTGCGGTGACGTTCCCCACGGCTTCGTCCATCAGGGACACCATGCCGGCATAGTGCTGCCGCTTCTTGTCGTGGATGAAGTCGTAGGGCTTCAGGTACTCCTCGGGCACCTGCAGGGGCTCGTGCACAGCCTGCAGGGCCAGGTACAGAAACAGAGGCTGGAGAGAGAGTTTGCACACGTGAGTCGAGAGGGCTCGGGTGAGACAGTCGATCCAAATGACACCATGACAACCTACAGAACGCACCAAAAACACCTAGGCATCCCACACGTGCTGAGAGGCTAGTACCAAGAACATATAAAGAGCTCTTGGCAACTCAGCAATAACACAGTTCAACTACCAACGGACAAGGAATTCGGATAGAACTTTCAAAGGGCATGTTGCCCCACCCCCCTCCATTACCCCCCACCCACCATTCCCAGACCCGGTGAAAACCCAGCCCTACAGCCACCCTGTGCACAGCCTCTTCACAAGAACACACTGCCACCCCTCTTTGTTCCAACAAAACATCTGGCTCTCTCTGTTGAGGTCGGCTCTGTCTCCCTTTTCTGTCGCTCCTTTCTGGGGATGCAAGAGGCCAGAACTCCAAGCTATTCCAGACCTGACACCATCAGCATAGGAGGAGATGCTCAACAGCAGTAGTCCTTAGGGAGACGCAAAACAAACCACAGGGGGATACCACCTCCCACCAAGCAGGGTGGGTGTAACTCCACAAATGGAAAACGGGACCTGCGCTGTGGTGCAGTAGGCTAGGCTTCTGCCTGCAGTGCCAACAACCCACTGGGCACTGGTTCTAGTCCCGGCTTCTCCACTTCCAATCCAGCTCTCTGCTATGGCCTGGGAAAGCAGTGGAAGATGGCCCAAGTGCTTGGGCCCCTGCACCCATGTGGGAGACCTGGAAGAAGCTCCTGGCTCCTGGCTTCGGATCAACTCAGCTATGGCTGTTGCGGTCATTTGGAGAGTGGGCCAGCAGAATGAATGACCTCTCTCTCTCTCTCTCTCTTTCTCTGGCTTTGCCTCTTTATGTAATTCTTTCAAATAAGTAAAATAACTTAAAAAAAAAAATAGAAAATGGGACCGGCGCTCTGGTGTAGTAGGCTAGGCATCTGCCTGCACTGCTGACATCCCATAAGGGCACCAGTTCACAACCCAGCTGCTCCCCTTCCGATCCAGCTCTCTGCTATGGCCTGGGAAAGCAGCAGAAGATGGGCCAAGTCCTTGGGCCCCTGCACCCACGTGGGAGACCTGGAAGAAGCTCTTGGCTTCAGATCAGCCCAGCTCTGACCACTGTAGCCATTTTGGGAGTGAACCAATGATGGAAGGCCTCTCTCTCCCTCCCTCCCTCCCTTCCTCTCTCTCTCTCTATAACTCTCTCAAATAAAAAAAATTTTTTTAAATGGAAAACAACAAGTGTCGGTGATGACTGGGAGGAACCGGCACCCTCACTGATGGCTCACAGCAGAGAGAACAGCGTGTGCAGCCGCTCTACAGAAACCCAGACTTCCCTGAAATCGCTCAGCACAGCGTCACCTCCTGAGGGCACAGCACATGTCCACACAAAGCTTGTACGCCTGGTCCCTGAAACACGCCCCATCACGGCCAAGAAAGCAGGAGTGACTCCAGTGTCCACCAGCTGACAGGTAAACAAAACACGGCATGTCTTCTGTGATTTCTGGCAGTAAAAGGAATGAGGTGTTGACACATCTACAACACAGATGAATTCAGAAAACGCCATGCAGAAGGGGAGGAGCCAGGAACATAGTGCGTAACGCCACCTGCAGCAAAGCCCGGGATGGGGGTAGAAAAGGCAGTGAACGGGGCTGGCGCTGTGGTACCATGGGTTAGCCCCACGCCTGTGGTGCACACACCACAGATGGGCACCAGTTCATGTCCCAGCTGCTACTCTTCCCATCCAGTTCCCTGCTAATGCACCTGGGAAAGCAGCAGAAGATGGCCCAAGTGCTTGGTCTCCTGCACCCACGTTGGAGACCTGAAGGAAGCTCCTGGCTTTGGATCAGCCCAGCTCTGGCCATTGCAGCCATTTGGGAAATGAACCAGTGGATGGAAGACCTCTCTGTCTCTCTCCCTCTCTGTAACTCTGCCTCTTGAATTAATAAATAAGTATTAGAAAAGAAAGAACAGGCAAGTGAGGGACAGGTGCCAGGTTTCTCAACAGTGGAATGAACGCTACACAACGTGGTGAATTTCTGTGAATCCTGCCTTTCAACTGGTGGGTTTTATTGGCTGGGTAAACTACGCCTCAATAAAGATGCTACCAAACCTAACAAAAGATGAGAGCTAAAAGCCAGGCCCTTCAACGGCCTCAAAGGCCCGGAGCCAAGCAAACGACAGCAGTAACTGTGACGGTATATTCGGCGTGAAACCATGATGCTAATCCACACATTCCATCTCACTTAATACCCCAACCACCCACGCTGTATCCAGTCTACAACTCAGTTAACTGAAGCCTGAATGGTCGCAGGCCTCGCCCAGGACTGCGCTAACTGAAGAGCAGTTTCCTGCAGGCAAAGACATGGTCACCTGCAGTGATGGGTCACCCATGGGACGCTCCCACCTGGGATTGAGTCCACTCTCCAGGGAGGGTTGCAGCAAGTAAGTGCCGAGCTAGCTGATCTCTGACGTGGGACCAGGCCGACTTACTCCCACAGGCCGAGCAGCCTGAGCTGCCGCTGCCCAGTGCACAGCCCTCACCCGGGGCCCTTCCAGCTCAGCCTCTCCTCTCCAAGGCACCTCTCTGAATGCCCTTTCATTGCTGAGGTCCCGTGCCATTCTCTCATGTGTTGGAAACACTCAAAGAAGCAACCATGCAGCTAGAAATAAGCACATGAATTTGTTCAAGTATGTCAGATTGAAATCTCAACCGTAAAAGGCAAAGGGGAGAGCGGGGAGTGGAGCCTCGCGGTGGGCAGGGCGCTGGTATTCATGCATCACGCGTCCCGTGGCAGAGTACAGCGTCCACACTGCACTCAAGGGACACCAGCAAGGTCATCTCTAGTTCAGATCTTTTGGACTTAGAGATGTCATCCTCCCAAAGTTAGAATTCTTAAGAGTTGCTAAATATGAGTCATCACTAGGAACATATTCAAGTAAGGAGGTGGGTGACCAGATGGCCGTGACGCCTACACGGGGCCAGTGCACTGTTTGGGGGTTACCTCCGCGGGAAAACACTCCAGACTCCCACGCCAGAGCCAGCTGCACAACCTCGGACACCAAGCTCTGCCTCTGCCCCCGACCCCACCCCAGCCCACCCCCAACACACACAGCTCACGCATGGTTCCTGCAGACCACGGAAGAGGCCCCAGAGCCCATAGGCGAGAATGACCCAGGCAGAGAGGGCTGGGGGAAAACATGCAGGGTCACAGCAGGGCTCTGTGGTTGGGGCCGACCACCGCGTGTGCAGCCCCTGGCACAGCTGGCTGCAGCCACCAGCTGAGGTCTAGAAGCTGACAGGATTAAAAATCAGTAGCTGGGGCTGGCGCTATGGCACAGTGAGTTAATGCCCTGGCATCCCATATGAGTGCCGGTTCAAGTCCCAGCTGTTCCACTTCCCATCAAGCTTTCGCTATGGCCTGGGAAAGCAGGAGATGGCCCAAGTCCTTGGGCCCCTGCACCCACGTGGGAGACCCGGAAGAAGCTCCTGGCTCCTGGCTTCGGATCAGTGCACCTCCGGCCGCTGAGGCCAATTGGGGAATGAACCATCAGATGGAAGACCTCTCTCTCTCTCTCTCTCTCTCTCTCTCTCTCTCTCTCTCTCTCTCTTTCTCCCCCCCGCCCCCGCCTCTTCTCTCTCTGTGTAACTCTAACTTTCAAATAAGTAAATAAATAAATCTTTTTTAAAAAATCAGCATCTACAACAAATGGCAACCCACTTAAACTGAGAGGCAGAGTTACAGAGAGGCAGAGGCAGAGAGAGAAAAGTCTTCCATCCAATGGTTCACTCCCTAAATGGCTGCAATGGCTGGGACTGAGCTGATCCAAAGCCAGGAGTTAGAAGCTTCTTCTGGGTCTCCCATGCAGGTGCTGGTTCCCAAGGACTTGGGCCATCTTCTACTGCTTTCCCAATCCATAGCAGGGAGCTGGGTCAGAAGTGGAGCAGCCAGGTCTTGAACCAGTGCCCATATGGGCTGCTGGCACTGCAGGCAGTGGCTTCACCTGCTAGACAGCACTGGCCTCCTCCTTTTATAAAAATGGGACATATCACATAGAAATTGCTGACGACTCCACGTATACACTCCAGCTGGTAACCAGAGGCTGGAGTAAGAGAAATGGGGTCACCACCACCACTGCTCCCTGACTTTCTGGGGTCTCCCCTCTGTCTCCCTGATCCTGAGTGACACCTTGCCTCACCCATCGTAAGGACCACAGCCAACACTGCTCCAAAGAAAGAGGTTAACACAAGAATGTTTTCTCTGACTGCTGGTCGCCAAAACATAGAGTACCAAAAGCCAGCACTGACGCCCTGGGACTTGCTCACTGTCGCCAGCCCTGGTCTAGACGCCTGCAGGTCTGGTCTTTCCACCGCCCCCTGTCAACTTCCTAATGCAGGAGGACTCAGTCTGCCATTATCAAGCAAACCGCAAGTTTGTTGCCGCAAACATTAAAAGAAGAAAAAGGAAGGAGGAAGGGAAGGAGGAAGGGAGGAGGGAGGAGGGCGGGAAGTATCTTTCTGTGCTCAAAATTGTGCATACGGAATCTGTTCTCTTTACATCAACACAAGAGAGGTGAACAGAGAGGCATGGCACAGCCACATCGCCTCACAGGACTCGGAGACCTGGGGAATCTGTCAGTCTCTGCTCGGGTTCAGGGAAGCATGGACAGACGTCCTCTTTGTCCAGTTGGGTCCTTAAGCATCTGGCTCCGCACACTCAGCGGGTCTTGGTTTCCTGTGCTCCCGCGCTGTGTTCTGTTGATCTGTGTTTTTTTTTTTTTTTTTTTTTTTTTTTTTTTTTTTAATTTTTGACAGGCAGAGTGGACAGTGAGAGAGAGACAGAGAGAATGGTCTTCCTTTGGCCGTTGGTTCACCCTCCAATGGCCGCCGCGGTAGCGCGCTGCGGCCGGTGCACCGCGCTGATCCGATGGCAGGAGCCAGGTGCTTCTCCTGGTCTCCCATGGGGTGCAGGGCCCAAGCACTTGGGCCATCCTCCACTGTACTCCCTGGCCACAGCAGAGAGCTGGCCTGGAAGAGGGGCAACCGGGACAGGATCGGTGCCCCGACCGGGACTAGAACCCGGTGTGCCGTCGCCGCAAGGCGGAGGATTAGCCTAGTGAGCCGCAGCGCCGGCCGATCTGTGTTTTGTCCGCGTAACTCCCAGGCCCCTCAGGACCCTGTATTTCTGCCCCTCCCAGGTCAGTGGCAGCCCTGGGGTGGGGCAGGGAGGGGCACAGGTGATGCTCCGGGCACCAGTGAGAGATCTTAGAAATCCCTGGTAGGGAAAGCACTCCACCCACCTGGTAGAATGCAACAAAACAATGTGAGCTCTTTCTCCTTATTCTTCCCTGGGGGCCGCGGCCACCACCCACACTCCACAAGGACTGAAAACGCAGGAGAGGCTGCCCAGCCCACGCCGCTGCATCGGTCAGACTTCCATGAACTCAGAACTCAGTGCCACGCTGCAGGCCGGGCCATCTCTGCCTCTCGGGCGCCTGGGTTAATGTGGGAGCCCGAGCGCCCCCTTGTCCTTTCCTGCATCCAGACCCCTGTTCACATGGACCCAGTCACAGCTGCTGCCCTTACTCCAGCCCCACTGCTTCTGTCACTCAACAGCTCCAGGCTTCTCCCCTCAAGTGCTCTGTGCAACGGCTCCATGGCTGGTGCTGTGGTGCAGCAGGTGAAGTCGGCTACGGCGGACGGCATCCCACATCAGATCTCGACGGAGTCCTGGCTGCTCCACTTCCAATCCAGCTCCTGCTAACGCACTTGGGAAAGCAGTGGAACATGGCCCGGGTACTTGGGCCCCTGCCACCCACGTGGGAGACCCGGATGCAGCTCCAGCCTCCTGGATTCAGCCTGGCCCAGCTCTAGCTATTGTGGGAATGAACCAGCAGATGGAAGATCTCTGTTTCTTTGTCTTTGTTTGTCTTTTAAATATACAAAGTAATTCTTAAAGAAACAAAGGGCCCGGTTTAGGTTGGCTCAGGGGTTCGCCGATGTCCATCTCAGCAAATGTCACCTGCATCCCCTGGGTCTCTAGCACCTGAGAAATCAGCACAGAATTGGCTGGGACACGGGGATAACACAGGAAGTGTGTCTCATGGCACCACGCAGGACACTGTCCCGTGGACAGCCAGAAGTGCAGACGTCCACGTTAGCTTTCTCGAACGTTCCTGGGTTATGACGATGTTCTTCATTCATGCTTATTCTTCAAACCGCACTCTGAGCACGCTGGGGAGGACAGGGTCCACCTGCCACAGCGTCAGTCAGACACAGGAGGGACCACCACCACAATGGCTTGCGGCTCCCCACCCCCAGTGGCCCCTAGCTGCTGCGGAGCCGCCGGCCGCCAGGGGTGAAGCTGCTGTCAGAGTGAGACCCCAAAACAGAGGTTGGCTTCCACCTGGCTCTGTTGGAGGCCTGCGGCAGAAGGCTCTGGATTGCACCGGGTGTTCACACAGAGACACGGCAGAATCCCGGGGGGCGTGGGGGAGGACAGCAATGAAGCAGCAGTGGCCCGTGGACTGTGGGACATGGCATCAGTGCCTCCCACAGGTTTCCCGGGGGATCCGAACGTCCAGCCTGCACTGCAGCCATCGGGTGGGATCACGGCCCAGGCAGGCCGACTCACCCTGTGAATCCCAAGTCAGACAGCGTGAGAGTGAATTCTGGTCCCAACGCTCAGTAGCTCCGTGACCTTGAACAAGCAAGGTGGCGTACGAGTGACAGGCTGCCTATCCGGAAGGCCAACACACTGCCCCTTAGGACCCTGCTTTCCTCTTGGGGTGTGAGCCATAGCAAACTGGGAACTTGAGCCAGTGACCTGGCGGCTAGCTTCCCAACTGTGAATCCACGGGTAAGACCCAGATGTAAAGACCTTTTTAAGAAGATGTTCCCCATTTCTCAGTGTTCCATAGCTTCAAGACATCAGCACAGAATTTAAAAAGCCAAAAGTAGGCCGGCACCACGGCTCACTAGGCTAATCCTCCACCTAGCGGCGCCGGCACACCAGGTTCTAGTCCCGGTCGGGGTGCCGGATTCTGTCCCGGTTACCCCTCTTCCAGGCCAGCTCTCTGCTGTGGCCCCGGGAGGGCAGTGGAGGATGGCCCAAGTGCTTGGGCCCTGCACCTGCATGGGAGACCAGGAAAAGCACCTGGCTCCTGGCTTCGGATCAGCGCGGTGCGCCGGCCGCAGCACACCAGCCGTGGCAGCCATTGGAGGGTGAACCAACGGCAAAAAGGAAGACCTTTCTCTCTGTCTCTCTCTCTCTCACTGTCCACTCTGCCTCTCAAAAAAAAAAAAAAAAAAAAAAAAAGAAAGAAAGAAAGAAAAAAAGAAAAAAGCCAAAAGTAGGGCAAAGCTGAGAACAGACAGAAATCAGGGAAGGACCTCCCTCCTCCCCCCGCCCCAGTAAAGGCAGAACCAGGAAAAAAACCACATCAAAGACGAGTCGGCAGCCAGGCACCAAGGCTGAGCAGGCACATAAAGCAGAAGCCACGTTGTGCTCTGCCCCAAGGGCCTTTAGGACCGGTCAGAGAGGCGAGGCGACCGACCTGGAGGCACCAAGTAGAGCAGTCTGCCACCTGCTGTCCCGGGTCCCCCAGATGGGCGGAGTCTGCAGGTGCATCTGTAGGAAGCCAGGTTCTGAGCCCACTGCCTGACATCACGAACATCACAAGCCTCTACCCGACTTCCAAAGCACGTACAAGCTAACGGTGGGGGACTCACCTTACACTTCAGCTCACGGGGCCAACTCTGGGTTAACAACAGCAGCAATGGGGCCTGCACTGTGGTTCAGCAGGTAAAGCCTCTGCCTGAAGTGCTGCCATCCCATATGGGTGCCGGTTTGAGTCCCGGCAGCTCCACTTCTGATGCAGCTCCCTGCTAATGCACCTGAGAAAGCAGTGGAAGATGGCCCAAGTGCTTGGGTCCCTGTACCCACATGGGAGACCTGGAAGGAGCTCCTGTCTCCTGGCTTTGGACGTGTCCAGCTCCAGCCATTGCAGCCATTTGGGGAGTGAACCAGCAGATGGAAGATTGCTCTCTCTCTCTCTCTCTCTCTCTCTCTCTCTTTCTCTCTCTCTCTCTCTCTCTAACTCTACCTTTCAAATAAATAAATGAATCTTTAAAACAGAACAAAACAAAACAGCAGCAGGCTGATGTTGTGGTGCAGTGGGTTAAAGCCCGGGTCAGCAGCACCAGCATCCCATACAGGAGCTGGTTCAACCCCCGGCTGCTCCTCATCCGATCCAGCTCTCTGCTGTGGCCTGGGAAAGCAGTGGAAGATGGCCCAGGTGCTTGGGCCCTGCACCCGTGTGGGTGATCCAGAAGAAGCTCCTGGCTCCTGGCTTTGGACCAGCTCCTGCTCTGGCCATTGCAGCCATTTAGGGAGTGAACCACTGGATGGAAGATCTCTCTCACACTGTGTGTGTGTATGTGTACGTACGTGTGTGCATCTCTACCTTTGTAACTCTGTATTTCAAATACATAAAATACATCTAAAAAAAAAAAAAAAACAGCTGTGACACACTTAGGCTTGTCCGACTCGCTTGTACTTTTGCAGGCAGCTCGGCCAGCAGATCTCAGCACCGGTGCCCCAAGAGCTGCAGTGTGGTCAGTGGGCAGGGTAGAAACCTGGATGCCTTAAGACCCCACTCTCCCCCACTGAGCTGTGACCCTGGCAGAAGCCACACTTAAAACAGAGCCTCTGGCAGAAACTGACCAGCTGATTCCAACATCAACATAGGAATACAAAAGGCACAGAATGATCCAAACAGCCTCGAGGTGGGAGAAACAGGTTTAGAAGATTCGCCCCAAGCCCAGCGCTTGCCGAAAGGAAGCCTTGGGGCAGCGCCAACTGCTCTAACAGTCACACTGCTGGTTACTCAGCACGTGAAACACCAAACCCACAAAACCAGATTTCTACAGACACAGAATTTCCCGGGTGTGTGTGACCTGGGACCTCTCTGTTCAGATGCAGCCGTTCAGGTTTCTCCCAAGAGGGGATGTGAGGTCTCCCCAGGGTGCAGGGCATCGCCCGGGGTGGGGCCTGGGCCTGCTCTCCACCCACCTGCATGCCAGCTTCCTCCTGTGCAGCAGCGGCCTCGGCCCCACCCAGCCTGTGATCCCAGCAAGGCCCAGGGGTAGGGCAGACGCGAGCCTCACCTTCTGGGGCGGATGGTCAGCAATGAGGGCTGTGGCCCGTTCGGTAAACACGTTCGTTGAGTACATGTTCTTGTAGCCTGTCGCCACCTCCTCGCCGTCTCGAAAATCCAGAGCACAGCGCGTGACGTTGAGGGCGTGGATCGGGGTGCAGCGCTCGTGGGAATAGTAATCTTCACTGCCCAGCAGGTAGCCTGGCACGGGAAGGGAAGACAGACAGTCAGCTCGGCACGGGGACGCTTCGGCGTGTGCCCCACCGGTGCCAGGGACCCTGGGACAGGGCCAACCAGAGCGCCCGCCCGTGTCACCTGGACCGGCAGCAGAAGGCGCTGCAACGCTGCCCTACAACCTCAGCTCCGCTCCTTACATCGCCAGAACGCAAGCTCCTTCATGCAACTGGCAAAGGAAGTGATCCCAAGCCCTAAGTTTAAAAAGACCACAGTTCGAATTCAGTGAAAGTGTCAGAATCCGAGTCCTTGAAAGCTAAGGGCAAAAATCATACAAGGTCACAGTTAAGCGGTGTGAGGCGGGTCCTCACCAAGTGACCACATGATGATGGACGGGACCCTCCGTGCTGCAGCTCCCGAGCTGGGGACTGCTTCCCAGCAGAGCAACGAGGCGTCACCGGCAGTCGGATGCTGACACCCGCTGGTGGGAGAGACAACATTTCCCAACACACTTCCCAAGAACCCCAGCGCCAAGGGCTGAACCCAAGCCCAGTGCTGAGAGGAAGCATTTCTCCCTGTAGGGTCTCGGGCTCACGCCAACTGCATCAGCACACATGGGTCAGATCCAAGCAGTGAAGGAACTGGGTTTTCACAAGCAGCAGGTGCTTCTGCAAATGCTCCCTAGTTCCCTAAAACACTACAGTGAGCTTGCTGCACGTGATAGGACTGTTTATGTAAAATGCCCAGGACCGGCAATGCACAGAGGCAGCTAGTGGATCGGCGGAGGTGAGGGAAGGGCAACAGCTACATGTAGGACAGGGGAGCAACCCCGGGCGTTTAGTAAAAGCCACTGAACTGTACACTTTCACGGGGCGAGCCGTGTGCCTGTGAACCACAAGTGAATCAAGCGATGGACAGCAGTAAGCCCCGCCCCCGCTGGGCTCCCTGCTCTCTCCTGCCCCACACTGCGGCTAACTCAAAATGAGGACGACAGAACCAGCCTGGCCCTCCCCCAGGCCTGAACCGTCTTCCCTTTACTGAAATTAACAGTCTTCTTCAGCTTCTCTGTCAACACATTTTTAATTAAGTCTTCCTTTGCCAATCCTGAATATAATTAGTACCTGCATCTCAATATATCTTTAACATTTTTAAAATTTATTTTCAATTTTATTTTGAAAGACAGAGTGACAGAGACAGAGAGATCATCCATCTGCTGGTCCTCTACCCCTAAATTCCTGCAAAAGCTAGGCTGGAGGTGCCTGAGCTGTGGTGCAGCAGGTAAAGCCGCTGAATGCAGCGCCAGCATCCCATACGGGCACAGGTTCAAGTCCCAGCTGCTCTAGTTCTGATCCAGTTCCCTGTTAATGCGCCTGGGAAAGCAGCAGCAGATGACCCAAGTGCTTGGGTCCCTGCATGCACATGGGAGACCCATAAAAGACTGCTGGCTCCTGGCTTTGGCCTGGTGCAGACCCAGCCATTGCAGCCATTTGAACGGTGAACCAACAGATGGAAGACCTCTCTCTCTCTCTCTGCCTTTCAAATAAATTAAAAAAAAAAAAAAAAAAAGGCTGGGGCTGGGCCAGGCTGAACCAGGAGCCAGAATCCCAGTCCGGGTCTCCCACATGAGTGGCAGGGACCCCTCGAGCTGTCACCTGCTGCTCCCACCACGCACTGTAGCAGGAAGCTGGACAGGAAACAGGCAGGACACAGACCCTGGCATTCTGATATGGGATGCAGGTATGCAAGCATCGGGTTAACCACTGCACCACAACTCCAGCTCCTAAGACGACTGTAGGCGACCATCTTTTCTAAGGATACGCTGAGCAATGAAAAATAAACAGGAAAAGAAACGCATCCATGGGGGAAAATTCAGCCCTCACCAGAGTGCTTAGCGTGGCAAGCACTGCGATTTTGGAGTTTTGTGAGTTTTGATAATTACTTGATATTAGAGCCCAAAAATCTCACCTCAGGCCTCTGTTGTAAACGTCAACAGCTCTCTGTGATTTGGAAGAAGGTACACACGGACGTGCTCAATCAGAAGACACGAGCGGGACAGTATGATACTGCTCTGAGATGTACACAGAACCGCGAACTCACAGGCTGGCCCCCAGACCGCCACACAGAGCTCCCCACGCCCACGGTGACCGACAGCCACACACTGAGCCTGCAGAGGAAGCCGCCTGCCAGCCGCTTGAGGAGAATGGTCACCACTCACAGGGCTGGGCACCTACACAGTTCTCCAGCTGATGAAAGGGACAGGCAGGGAGCTGGGGAAAAAATGAGCTGGAACATTTGCCCACAGTGTGTACTGAGCAGCCCTGCACATAACTCCACCCCCTCACATGCCAATCCAGCACACGTTCCCATGATGCACCTATAACTCCACCCCCTCACATACCAATCCAGCACACCCACGTCCCCATGATGCACCTGTACTCCATCCCCTCACATGCCAATCTAGTGTGCCCACTTTCCCATGATGCACCTGTAGCTCCACCCCCTCACATGCCAATCCAGCACACCCACTTTCCCATGACGCACCTGTAGCTCCACCCCCACATGCCAATCCAGCCCACCCACGTCCCCATGATGCACCTGTAGCTCCACCCCTTCACACTCCACTGTGCCCACTTCCCCATGATGCATCTGTGTGCCCCCCATGACTGGGAAGGAGACTGTGAGGAACACATGAAAGCTGAAAGCCTCACACACGGCAACCTGCCCGAGCTACAGCCCATCTGTGTGTTCCGTTAGGGCCGCACCCCTACCCAGCCAAGGGGCTGCTGGGCCCCTTCTCTTGTGCATCCCTCCTGCCTCTCTCGCAGAGGGCAGCTCTCTGCCTTCCCATGGTGGGTCTCTCTGCACAGGGTTACCCGCGCTCACTGCCCCACATGAAAGTGTGTGGGCAGCCGCAGGCAGTCGCCCCTTTTGTTTACACTTGAACATATGGATGGAGACATCCTGGCACAGGCAAAAGGCTAAGGAGGTTCCAGGAAGAGGCAGGAAGAACCCTATCTCACTGCTAAACTTCTCACAAGAGAGGATGTAGATAGTCACTCCTGAAACCTGCATTTATCACCTAGGTGTTTTACTATACCCTTGTAATCAATGATTGATAACATTTTACCATCTGTTAAGTAAAAGAACCTTGTCGGGAACTCTTTGTAACCCCAAAAGTCTTTTAGATATGTAAATCCTCTGTGTGCCTTCCTGTGTACAACTGGTCATGTTTAAATACTGCTGGATTTGTTGAAAAAGAGCCTTGATCAGGATTTGTCTTGGCTCCATTCTTTGCGTCCTTGTCCCCACATTCCCACTCTCTGTTTCAGGAAACCCGGTTGTGCTGCAGGCTGGCACAAAAGTGTATACCTAGTGTATACCCCTGCTTAGGGGCCAAGACTTGGGGTAAAGACCAGGAAACACCTTCCGACCACGCTTTTGGGCACCACACCTGAGCTGTCACAGTGAGGGCAGCTGTGTGGTCAGCACACCCTCTAGCCCCAGGTCCTGTTTGTAGGAAGGTAGAGTGTTCATTGTTCACCTAGGCTGTCACTTCTACCTTCTCTATCTGAATTTTTAAGTATACAACTTGGCTGCATTCATGGGTGAAGGCCTGGGTGAAAAACGTCAAAGGATATATGTTCTGTATGTTCTAGAAACTCCTACATGGTAACATGGTCTCACCCCAAGTCTGATTTTAACAAGTGTTTGAGGTCACTGTGGATACATCCATGTGCATCCAACAATATTGCCACGGTTGATTGGAATGTCTGCCAGGGTGCCTGGGTGGAAGTAGGGCTGACTTGATTAGCAATGTCTGGGAGCCTGGGTGGCAATGGGACTCAATTGATTGGCAATGTCTGCAGGGGAACCTGGATGGCAGTGGGGCTCACTTGATTGGTGATGTCTGCTGGGGAGCCTGGGTGGGAGTGGGGCTCACTTGATTGGCAATGTCTACTGGGGAGGCTGGGTGGCAGTGGGGCTCACTTCATTAGCAATGTCTGCTGGGGGGCCTGGATGGCAATGGGGCTCACTTGATTAGCAATGTCTGTGAGGGAGCCTGGGTGGGAGTGGGGCTCACTTGATTAGTCATGTCTGCATGGAAGCCTGGGTGGTTGGGGCTCACTGGATTGGTGATGTCTGCAGGGGAGCCTGGGTGGGAGTGGGGCTCAGTTGATTAGTCATGTCTGCAGGGGAGCCTGGGTGGGAGTGGGGCTCAATTGATTAGTCATGTCTGCCAGGAGCCTGGATGGGAGTGGGGCTCACTTGACTGGCAATGTCTGCAGGGGCGCCTGGCAGGACCACTGCTCTGCAATGGACGCCCCGTAGACTTGTAGATTTCAGCCCTGGATCCATCTGCTCTTACCGCTTTGTTTTGGCCTCCGTATGAATGACTTCCGAGTCACTCTTCTTCCCTCTGGCTGCCCTTGAACGGAAGTGTGTTATCTCGAGAAACATGTACAGAAAACCCAACGGTGCTATTTCTAAGGATGCTGTCTACCTTGCCGTCTCCCCAGGGAGCAATCTCAGGTCTCGGAGCCACAGACAGCTTCCCTCTTCCTGAACATCCGGCTCCTGCCCCTCCTGGAAATAACAGGGCTCTTACGGTTCCGTTCTCCTCTCCTTCTTTGGAATAAGTCTCACGTCTCAGAGCAGAATGTGCAACGCCTGCAGCCACCTGGCCTCTGTGCCACCACCAGGCACCATGAAGCTCCCCCGTCTCCCCGTCCCCCTGTGTGGTTCTGTGCGTGTCCAGCGTGCTTGTGGCAGAATGAAGACACAGACGGGGAGGTGTGCAGGGAGATAAGCAGCTACAGAGAGAGCCACTGGGCATAAAAAGGACAGAGGGGCTGCCGCTGCCGTGGGGCGCAATCAGCAATCACGGCAGAGGCGCAGCAGGTGTGAGGGGCTCCCATCAGAACCCCCCTTCCATCGCTGACCATCACGGGGCTGTGAAGCCTGCAACGCTGCCTTCTTAGGGTCCCCCGGGGCCATGGGTTAATTACCCTCCCCACTTTTATCTTACATTCAATCCACCTTCCCCCAGGCAGTGATTTTAAAAACAGATCTCAGCAGAGGGAGAGGTGCCAGAGGGTGCCCGTGCTCCCCAGGAAAAAGAGCAAACTCTTTGTCCAGGCCACGGAAGGGACTGCATGAAGGAAACGTGTGTCGCGTTGGCCTGGAGGTGAAATCACCCACATGTGTCCGCTAGGGGACAAGGGTCCCCACTGGCAGGGGCCGTGCTGTGGACACACAGGCTCCCCGGGGGCACCCAGCACCGGGCAGGGGCATCACCCACTGGGGCCCCAGGGCGCCCCGTTTATGGAGGCACCCGGGGCTGTGCTTCCCAGACGACCGCACAGAGAACACAGCACGCGCGCAACCATTACCGAAGTAGGTGTCAAAGCCACGGCGGGTGGGGAGGCATTCCTTCCGGTACATTCCAAGGTGCCACTTGCCCACCATGTGGGTGGCATAGCCGGCGTCCTTGAGCAGCTGGGGCAGGAGCTTCTCCTCCAGAGGAAGGCAGCTGGGCTGGCAGGGCCAGATGATCTCATGCTGCAGCCCCGTGTGGATCTGGGGAGACACGGCATCACACATGACGTCACAGATCTCAGGGAGACACGTGACATCACAGATCTCAGGGGGACATGTGACATCACGGATCTCATCCAGAGGAAGGCAGCTGGGCTGACAGGGCCAGATGATCTTGTGCTGCAGCCCCTTGCGGATCTGGGGAGACACGGCATCACACGTGACGTCACACGTGACGTCACGGATCTCAGGGGGGACACGTGACGTCATGGATCTCATCCAGAGGAAGGCAGCTGGGCTGGCAGGGCCAGATGACCTCGTGCTGCAGCCCCGTGAGGATCTGGGAAGACACGGCATCACACGTGACATCACAGATCTAGGGGGACATGTGATGTCATGGATCTCAGGGCCAGACGATCTCGTGCTGCAGCCCTGTGCGGATCTGGGGAGACACGGCATCACACGTGACATCACAGATCTCAGGGAGACACGTGACATCACAGATCTCAGGGGTACATGTGACATCACGGATCTCATCCAGAGGAAGGCAGCTGGGCTGACAGGGCCAGATGACCTCGAGCTGCAGCCCCATGCGGATCTGGGGAGACATGGCATCACACAGGATGTCACGGATCTCAGGGGGGACATGTGACATCACGGATCTCAGGGCCAGATGACCTCGTGCTGCAGCTCCGTGTGGATCTAGGGAGACACGGCATCACACAGGATGTCATGCATCTCAGGGGGGACACGTGAAGTCATGGATCTCAGGGGGGACATGTGATGTCATGGATCTCATCCAGAGGAAGGCAGCTGGGCTGACAGGGCCAGATGACCTCGAGCTGCAGCCCCATGCGGATCTGGGGAGACACGGCATCACACGGGATGTCACGGATCTCAGGGGGGACACGTGACATCACGGATCTCAGGGCCAGATGACCTCGTGCTGCAGCTCCATGTGGATCTAGGGAGACACGGCATCACACAGGATGTCATGCATCTAAGGGGGGACACGTGAAGTCATGGATCTCAGGGGGGACATGTGATGTCATGGATCTCATCCAGAGGAAGGCAGCTGGGCTGGCAGGGCCAGATGATCTCATGCTGCAGCCCCATGCGGATCTGGGGAGAGAAATGACATCAAATGTGATGTCCCAGATCTCGGGGGGAGACACGTGACGTCACAGATCTCAGGGGGAGACATGTGACATCATGGATCTCTGGGAGAGACACGACATCACAGCTGCTGATGCTGAAACACTGGCCTCACTGCTCGGGGCTGGCTTCCCGTTTGGGAACGTGAACCCGGCGGGAATGATGGATTAAGGTATCCCATACACGTGAGGTGCTTTCAGCAACTGTTTACCGCGGTGCAATGTTAGAAACCATGAACATGGGTTTTTATCTCTGAAAAAAATAAAAGGGCACAACAGTACAAGGTGTGGATCCATCAGGGACACGTGTCATTTCTGGACGGGGAAGCCGCTGTGCCGGGACAACGTTGGCGACATCTGATAGGACCAGGGAACTGACGACGCACCCTTCTCCCACCTTACGTAAGCTACGATCACAAAAGGCAGCGACCAACTTTTCCTTATTGTGGCTTGTTTATTTCAGGGACAGGGATCTCCGACCCACCAGCTCACTTTGCAAATGCCCGCAACGGCGGAGGCTGAGCCAGGTCAAAGCCGGCAGCCAGAAATCCAACCCAGTCTCCCAGGTTGGGGGCAGAGACTCAAGTACCCGGGCCGTCACCTGCTGCCTCCCAGGGAGCACGTTAGCAGGAGCCTGAGCCAAGCACTTCAATACCAGATGCTGGCATCCCAAGCTCTACAGCATGCACTCACTCAAGTTCTCATTTAAAAAAACCAGCCACCTGACCACTGTGTGGAAGTGGGTGACCCAAGGACAGCCAGGGCACAAGTTCCATGCAACACCCGGCCTCTAAGAAGTGACCAGGGGCTGGGCATGGGTGCAATGCTAGCATAACACAAACACAACTACGGAAGCCCCTCAGCTCACGACGGTGCTCCTTCCTCACCATCTCACCCTCAGTCAAAACTACTGAAAATCAGAACTGCGCTCACCACACCTCGCCAGGGCTTTGCCCTCGCACATCAGCCTGTGGCTCGGCAGCCTCCCGGAACCCACAGCCTGTTTCACAGTCAAGTGCCAGGGAGCTCACGTAGCTGACCGAATACTATGCTGCAAGTGGAAGACACAATGGTTGTACGGCTGCTTTTGAAATCAAAAACACCCTAAGTGGAACCGTGGTGAGCAGGGGGCAGGCGTGAGAAGGCTGCAGGGCTGCAGCAGCCAGATCTTCCACATCCATCAGAACAGACCGCACGCAGAAGCAGATCCTCCTATTAAGAGAAAAGATGTGCTGGGGCCGGCGCCATGGCTCACTTGGCTAATCTTCCACCTGCGGCACCAGCATCTCATATGGGCACTGGGTTCTAGTCCTAGTTGCTCCTCTTCCATTCCAGCTCTCTGCTGTGGCCCGGGAGTGCAGTGGAGGATGACCCAAGTGCTTGGGTCCTGCACCCGCATGAGAGACCAGAAGGAAGCACCTGGTTCCTGGTTTCAGATTGGCACAGCGCTGGCCATAGTGGCCATTTGGGAGGTGAACCAACGGAAGGAAGACCTTTCTCTCTGTCTCTCTCTCACTGTCTATAACTCTCTATGTCTCTCTACCTGTCAAATTAAAAAAAAAATTTAGCCAGCGCCGTAGATCAATAGGCTAATCCTCCGCCTTGCAGCGCCAGCACACCGGGTTCTAGTCCCGGTCAGGGCGCCAGATTCTGTCCCGGTTGCCCCTCTTCCAGGCCAGCTCTCTGATGTGTCCCGGGAGTGCAGTGGAGGATGGCCCAAGTACTTGGGCCCTGCACCCCATGGGAGACCAGGAGAAGCACCTGGCTCCTGCCATCGGATCAGCGTGGTGTGCCAGCCGCAGCGCGCTGGCCGTGGCGGCCATTGGAGAGGGTGAACCAACGGCAAAGGAAGACCTTTCTCTCTGTCTCTCTCTCGCTCACTGTTCACTCTGCCTGTCAAAAAAATTTTTTTAAAAAAAATTAAAAGAAAGAGAGAAAAGATGTGCTAAAGATGTGAAGCCATGCCCCTCCTCTCACAGATTTTCTTTGGGAAAATACCATTGTTTTTCATAAGATAATCATGTGAACCTGCAATGGAGTCATTATTGCTTTTCACTGGAGGAACAAAAAGCATGTAACTACTGTGTTAATTCAGAGAACGGCCAGTTTGGAAGGAGCCCACACAAATGCCTCCTCTTTAGGGTCCTCACTGTTAAGCAGGTGCAGAGGTCCCGAGATGCTCCAATGGTCCTTGTGGCTAAGAAGAAAAACTGAACAGGAGGGGGAGACACCAGAGGAAGCGCATGGAGCCTGGCGAGCGGAGGGGGCGCCCTCCACACTGGCCACAGGGCTCCAACAGGTGAGACCCCACCTGGTCACCAGCTCTGGGAGCCAGAGTTCAGCCCAGTAGGGCTCTCTGGCGCCTCCTGCCGGCTGTAAGGTGCATAGCAAGCAGCCTGTCACTGATGAACCTGAAAAATACATTTGCAGGTGATTTCAAACAACACAGCGCCAGGCCCAGGGTCCAGAGCCAGTCCCAGCTCGACCACTGACACACGAGGTAACGCGGGGACTGGCGCCAGCCACTTCCTAAGTCAGTAAGGTGAGCATGTGAGGATGCGCTCCTGCAGCCTGCCGGGCCGGCCACCCACGCACCGAGCACTGGGCAGCGGCGCCCACGTACGCCGCCCCGTGTCCATTCCAGCTGCTTCCCGGAGGAGACGCAAGCACGCCCACCGTCCTGCGATCCTCACGGAACCACCTGGCGGCGGCTCTGCTGATGCGGACCAAACACCGCCCCTTCAGTCACTCTCTCGGATGGAAACCCTGGCTGCTGGGGTCACACAGCCTCGCCCGTTGGTGTTTGGTTTCGTTCTGAATATCTGGCAATAGGTACAAAGTGCAGACAAAAAAAAAAAAAAAAAACCACTCCAAATTCACAATCATTTTCTAATTTATTATAGCTATTAAATTGCTTTCTCTATGCCGTTACACAGTCTTGAAGTTCATTTTTTGTGTGTCTTTCCAGAACTAACACTCTCGGGATGGAATCTGCTACTGCCTGACTTCCTGGCGTCCTCCCGCGCCCTCCTGAAAGGACCATCTGGAACTCGCTAATGTCAGTGGGGGCTCGCTGTGAGGGCGACTGTCGGGACACACACCCCAGAACCTGTAGGGGGATGCTCCCGTACCTACAGTCACCCGTGCCACTGCACCCCAGGGAAGCTGCTCCCAGAAGGAAGGGGGCGCAGCCCACACACTGCCCACTGCCTGCAGATCCCTCCACCTTCCCAGCTGCCCTGAGCAGCTGACCTGTGGGGCCCAAATCAAAAGGCCCCTGTGCCCTCTGGCTGCTGACCGTGCCCAGCCAGCATGGCGCCTGCCCGGAGGTGAGAGGGAAGGAGCAGCCTGCCGCAGCCCGGCTGTGTCTACTGAGAGTCCCAGGAAGGCAGCCCCCGACCCTTGACCCCACTCCCCTCCTGGGCCCGGTAACCACCCCTCCCTCTCCACATGCACACTCCTGCGCGCACACACACACACATGCACGCACATGATCAGGTGCACACTCGTGTGCACACCCACATGCAAGCACACGCATACACACCCACACATGTACACATGTGTACACTAAATCTAAAGAGGCCCTCTCCATTGTCAACACCACACACTCACTCAGCACAAAGTTGATCCGAGGCTCAAACACTTCACAGTTTAAGCTAACTGGCAGCCCAGCAGATGTAAGGATCCTATCTCACAAACCCAGAGGCCCCAGGCAGAGGACACCATCTGCCAATGTCCTCAATGGACTGTTCGGCCCCCTTACGTGGGGACGGACTCTAGCAGCCGGGACGCCGCCCACAGGGCCCTGCAGCCCACTCTGCGCAGCCACAGGCCCCTGGCCGGGTGGTCGGCTAGAGCCTCTGTCTACTGGGAGGAAAGGGGCGAGGGTTTCTAGCATGTGCCAGGTGTGCATCACGCTGAAGCCCAGGCTGCCGACGGCCGTCCACCCCAGCAGCTGAAGGAAGGCAGTGTCCCTGCACCGGCACTGGCCACACGTGGCCCCTGGCTGCGGCACCGAGAGCCTGTGCAGGCCGGGGAGCTCCCACTGGAGCCAGGCCTCAGAACAGCCACAAAGAACGCGTGCTGCGAAGACGGTGACAGGACAGGACCAAGGCCGATCGTAAGATCCGGAAAATCAGTGGTTTCAAGTCTCCCACTGACTGAAACCAGTGCATGGATTCTATTAGGAAAAGCTACAGAATTTTAACGTTTTTCCTTTAAATCGTGAGACTCTGAACAAGGGGTGATGAACACAGAAACACGATTTCTGTCTGCAGACAGCACCTGCCTCTGGAGGTGAGCAGGAGGCTCTCCAGCAGCACTGCCCAGAGCTGGGAGTCAGGCAGGCGGCAAAGACCTGCACGGACACCAGGTGGACGGCAGGGCCCAGGACCGCCGCCCGCCCTCCAGCTCCCGAGATCTGCGGATGCTCACACGGCTGACCTGAGACGCCCTGGTAACTGCACGTCCTCCCACACTCAGGATTTCAATAGCTTCCGATCACTTGGCACCTGGCAGCATGGAACGCTGTGTGGACGGCTGGCCTGCAGAACTGGCCAGGGACAGTGCCGGGGAGCGCCTTCACATGCTCACCGTGTTTTCAGGTCTTTTCAGGATGTGCCTGGCCACGTCCACCAGCATCAGCCTGGTGGCCGGGGAGGACTGGCGCGCTCTCTGGATAAGTGCGTGTGTGTGCACATTAGTGTACAAACATATCAACGTATTTTCTATTCCAAACTCCTGGATGTATTTCCACACAGCAATTTTTTTTCATAAGTTTGCTTAAAAAGGCGGGAGGGAGGGGCGGGTGTCAAACTGCATTCTAACTCGAGTGGCAGCTGTGACAGACGATTTAGCTCCTCGGCAGACTCACCGGGACGCTGCTGGATCAGAAATGTTCTTTACTGTGTGCCAGCATGGATGCAGAACCATCATTAAACAGAGGCGAGGGCTGGAGGTCTAACCTGGACTGGGAGCAGGTAGCACCGGGAGCTCCCTCCAGGCACGGGGGCCCTCACTCACTCGGCTCCCACACAGTCACCTCCTCCCTGCTCTCAGAGGCTCGGCTCCCACACAGCCACCCTCTGCCTGCTCTCAGAGGCTCTGGCCTCGGCTCCCGTCACAGCGCCCTCCTGCACAGCCAAGTCTTCCCCATCTGGGCACCGTCACCCACTGGTACTGCCGTGCCATCACCTTCGCTCTCCTCTGTATCACTCCTCGTCCACCCTCCTCACCCCCCGAGACCGTAAGCACCGGGAGATCCCATACGCCAGGGCAAGGCCTGGCCCAGCCAGTCGCTCACGAGTGTTCACCACATGAAAGAGGATCAGGACATCACCACGATGGCAACACAGCTCAACCTTCCCTCTAATACCACTTCACCCAGCGCCCTGCTGGAGGTCCCAGCCAGGGCAACTATCAAGAAATGAAGTTTAGAAGCATGCAGATGGCATAGAACAAAAATAAAACTCTATTCAGAGGACAGGATTTTGTACACAGAAAACCCTAAATGGGTATGGGGAGGTGTGCCATGTGGCACAGCGGTTTAGTTGCCACTTGGACACCGGATCCCATATCAGACTGCCCAGATTGAGGCCCGGCTACTCAGCTTGTACCGATCCAGCTCCTGGCCAAAGCACACTCTGGGAGGCCACGGTGACGGCCACTCGGGGGGGGGGGGGGGCCGGAGGGGGTCCGGGAGGCCACAGTGACGGCCACTCGGGGGGGGCTGGAGGGGGTCCGGGAGGCCACAGTGACCGGCCACTCGGGGGGGGGGGGGGCCCGGAGGGGGTCCGGGAGGCCACAGTGACGGCCACTCGGGGGGGGGGCCCGGAGGGGGTCCGGGAGGGCCACAGTGACGGCCACTCGGGGGGGGGGCCCGGAGGGGGTCCGGGAGGCCACAGTGACGGCCACTCGGGGGGGGGGCCGGAGGGGGTCCGGGAGGCCACAGTGACGGCCACTCGGGGGGGGGGGGGCCCGGAGGGGGTCCGGGAGGCCACGGTGACGGCCACTGGGGGGGGGGGGGCGGAGGGGGTCCGGGAGGCCACAGTGACGGCCACTCGGGGGGGGGGGGCCAGAGGGGGTCCAGGAGGCCACAGTGACGGCCACTCGGGGGGGGGGGGAGCGGGAGGGGGTCCGGGAGGCCACAGTGACGGCCACTCGGGGGGGGGGGCGGGGGGGGTCCGGGAGGCCACAGTGACGGCCACTCGGGGGCGGGGGGGCTGGAGGGGGTCCGGGAGGCCACAGTGACAGCCACTCGGGGGGGGCCGGAGGGGGTCCGGGAGGCCACAGTGACGGCCACTCGGGGGGGGCCCTGGAGGGGGTCCGGGAGGCCACAGTGACGGCCACTCGGGGGGGGGGGGAGCGGAGGGGGTCCGGGAGGCCACAGTGACGGCCACTCGGGGGGGGCCCGGAGGGTGTCCGGGAGGCCACAGTGACGGCCCACTCGGGGGGGGGCAGAGGGGGTCTGGGAGGCCACAGTGACGGCCACTCGGGGGGGGGGCCCGGAGGGGGTCCGGGAGGCCACAGTGACGGCCACTCGGGGGGGGGGGGAGCGGAGGGGGTCCAGGAGGCCACAGTGACAGCCACTTGGGGGGAGGAGAGGGAGGCCCGGAGGGGGTCCCACGCTGCTGGCTTTGGCCTGGCCCGGCACTGGCTGCTGCAGCACTTGGGGAGTGAGTGAACCAGTGGACGGGAGACCGATCCTCTCTCTCTCCCCCTCCTTTTAACAAATGGGGCTGGAGCATCTGGACACCCACATGAATCATAGACAACAACTGGATCCAAACGGATCAGAGATCTAAATCTAGGAGCCGAGACTATAAAACCCTCCGAGGAAATCAGAGACAAATCTTCATCATCTCAGATTAGACAGCGGTTTCTTAGGTCAGACACCGAACGCAAAGGCAACCAGAGAAAAGCACTCGTTAGTGCCACAGCGAAATTTACAGCTTTGGCTGTGACTCAAACACTATCCAGAAAACAAGACAGCAAGGCACGAATCTGACGAGGCCTGGACTTCCAGAATACCCAGCAGACTCTGCGAACGCAGCACCAGAAAGCTAACAATTAACACAGCAAAGGATCGAGCAGACATTTCTCCGAGGAAGCCACGTGCATTTCCAGGATGCATCTGGTCGCTGGGGAAATGCAAATCAGACGACCACGAGATGTCACTTCAGGCTCGCTGGGAGGACCGGAAGCTGTCAATGAGCACCACAAGGGTACAGGCACGTCCAGCTCACGTCCACTGCCACCGGAGATGCAAAACCAGGCAGGGGCTGTGTGAGACAGCGGGTGGCTCCTCAGAAAGCCGACACAGCGCTGCCCACGTGACCCGGCCCTGGACGAGATTTTCATATGAAAACCTGTATGGTGCCCACTGCACATGACATCCAAAACATGGCAACACGGGGTGTCCATCAGTTAGCGAGCAGACTGACAAAATGTGGTATCCCCACAACGGAATGCTCTGGAGCTGTACAAAGGGACACGCAGGCCATCTGCTGTGTGAGCTCACCTCCCCTGAAAATCCAGACACGGGCTGTGGACCCTTGGCTTCAGGGGCTGATGGATGGGGAGCCAGGGAGTGACTGGCACTGGTTACACAGTATCTCTTGCTGGTGACAGGAAGTGTACACTTCCAAATCTAAATTTCATAGTATGTGTACTGGAAGTTTTTTTAAAAGAAAAAAGCTGTGGTCAATATCATATATTGCTGGTGGAAATGTACAATTCTGCAATATTTATCGCAATGAAAGATTCATCTACTCTTAAACCCAGGGAATTCCTTTTTATGGGAATTTATCCTATGAATATGTGCAAAATGGCATATGCAAAAGGCATGGCCGTCACCAGTCATGGGTACATGAACAGGTGGACACAATCTACATGTCCACCATGTGAAAGATTAAATAAGTTACAATATGCCCACTCCACAGAGTATCATACACTCATAAAAACCAGCGAGAGTGTTTCTTATTTAACAACCCAGAATGATTGCAGATGGTCTATCGAAAACACCTGAGGTCTGAACAGTGTGGAGGACATTTCTATCCACCCCACATCAGAAGAGAGAAGGCAGCACCTGCACGTGGGGTTTCTTATTTCACCGTGAACACCTGTGGGGAAGTGGACAATTCAGAGAGCCCCACGAGCCTGCAAATACAGAACTCAGGGTGTACATGGCTGTGTGTCTGGGTGCGGGGCAATCGCCAATGCAAATCCTTCAGCAGCCTCTGAGTGTTTAAACCATCCGCATGTGTCTCCCAGCTTGAAAATAAATGTAAAATATATTTTAAAATTATTTTTAGGGGTTGGCGTGGAGGTGCAGCAGGTAAAGCTCTAGTCTGTTCTGCAGTAGAGGCCTCCCAAGGACAGAGAACAAGACACCTCCAGTGGAAATGGAGTGTGGTCATCATCGCTTGCCTACGAATGCTCCAACTGCAGTGCCTACCTGCTTCCACGTAACCACTTCAGGCTCTGCTTTGTATCGATTCCTGCGGCCACAGTGTAACATTAGAATATCCCATCATATAAGAGAAACAGAGAAGCTAAAAACCACATATAAGACAATATCCCGGCCAGCGCCGTGGCTCAACAGGTTAATCCTCCACCTTGCGGCACCAGCACACCGGGTTCTAGTCCCAGTCGGGGTGCTGGATTCTGTCCCGGTTGCCCCTCTTCCAGTCCAGCTCTCTGCTATGGCCCAGGAAGGCAGTGGAGGATGGCCCAAGTCCTTGGGCCCTGCACCCACATGGGAGACCAGGATAAGCACCTGGCTCCAAGCTTCGGATCAGCGCAATGCGCCGGCCGTGGCGGGCCATTGGAGGGTGAACCAACGGCAAAAAAAGGAAGACCTTTCTCTCTGTCTCTCTCTCTCTCACTGCCCACTCTGCCTGTCAAAAAAAAAAAAAAAAAAGACATTTTCCCTCTTTGTTCCAGACTCAGTCTTTTGGACACACATCCAACTGATCTTACGCTTCCTGGCCTTGGGGTCCCCTCTCTGGGGGAATCCCACTACAGCTCCACTTCCCACCCAGCTCTCTGCCAATGGCCACAGAAAGCAGCAGAAGATGGCGCAAGTGCTTGGGACCCTGCACCCACATAGGAGACCTGGATGGATCTCCTGGCTCCAGCTTCAGCCTGGCCCAGCCCCTGGCCATTGTGGCCATCTGGACAGTCAATCAGAGGATAGAATCACTTGCGCTCTCTGTGTCTCTCACTCTCCTTCTGTAGCGCTTTCAAATAAGTAAATAAATCTTTTAAAACATGTCTTTAAAATAATGACTCAATGACTAGTGGAGCTGTGGAAGACCACTCGTCTGAGTGTCTATGGAGACATGTGAATTACAGCAGTTGGGCTTAACGGTGACCTCTGACCTCTGCGGCTCTGCGGCTCCTCTCCCCGGGGCCCCTTCACCTCTGCCCAGGCTCTGCACTGTCATCAAAGAACGCAGGTTTTCACAAGTTCATCTGGAAGGCTTCCCAGAAGTCACATGTCTCTGTGTCAAAGGTGAATTCATGCCCAAGTTTAAGCAAGGTCCTGGCACCAAAAGAACTCCCACGTGCAAGCACTTTGGATGGGAGTGGTCTCTCCTTCACCCACCGCTGGGGTTAGTGCGTATGGTGACGTGCAACTGCCCAGACTAGGAGCTTCCTTTAAGGGATGCAAGGGCCTGAGTGTAAGAAATGCAGAGCTAAAAAGAGCCTCAGCATCCAGCCCAGCTCCCAAATTCCAGGAGTGGACAGGACGTCCAGTGAGGTCAAAGGGCAACCAGGCCAAGACGGAAACCTACAAAGAACCAGAAAGGCAGAAGAGCGGTGGCTCAGTGAGGGGAGGGATGCTGGAGCCCTGCAAGCCGAGGGGGCGGGGACAGCAGCAGAGAGTGGAGGGAGTGCACCCGGCAGCACGCCCCTGGTTCCTGGGCTGGACGCCCCACCACAGGGCAGAGGGGAGCCGGGGAGGCCCAGTGGAACCCACAAGCTTGGATGCCAGCAACAGTGGGGCTCCCATGGACGGCGCAGGCCTGGGGCACTGCAGGAGCCTGCACCGGGCTCTGCTCCCACACTGGCTTCCCCCACCAGAGCCTGGCTGCGTGCTGCAGCAACATTCGGGCGGCACTGCCACACTGCCGGCCCACCAGCAACCTAAGCCACCACTGGGCACAGAGACATGCATGCTACACTGCACTCCCCCCACACCTCCTCCCTGTATGGCTCCCAGGCACCCCACCCACAGCCATGGATTAAAGCCGAACGTGGGCGACACATCACCAGCGTCAGTGTGGCTACCACTCCAGCACCCTCAGACACACCTGTTCACTACAAAAGCCACCTAATAGAAGCGGTAGAGACAACTGATCTACCCCATGTGCAGCTATCAGGCCAGGGACACAGGAAGTATGAAAAGCCAAGATGACTACCGCTGGCGCTATGGCCAGCAGGTAACGTCCAACATCCCAAACATCCCAAATCAGAGTGCCAGTCGGAGTCTCCACTGCTCCACTTCCAGGCCAGCTCCCCACTAACACGCCTGGGAAACCAGAAGATGACGGCTCAAGTATTTGGGCCTCTATCACCCGCGTGGGAGACCCAGATGGAGTTTCTGGCTCCTGGTTTTGGCCTGGCCATCTGGGGAGTGAACCATTGGGTCGAAGACATCTCTCTTTTTCTTTTTCTTTCTCTCACTCTCTCTCCTCTATCCCACAGTGATCCTTTCAGATAAATAAAAATAAATCCTTAAAAATCAAAGCCTGGGGCCACTGCCTGCAGCGCTGGCATCCTATATGGGCGCTGGTTCGAGCCCTGGCTGCTCCACTTCCAATCCAGCTCCCTGATATAGCCTGGGAAAGCAGTAGAAGATGGCCCAAGGCCTTAGGCCCCTGTGCCTGTGTGAGAGACCCAGAAGCTCCTGGCTCCTGGCTTCAGATTGGCACAGTTCCGGCCACTGCAGCCAATTGGGGAGTGAACCAGTAGATCGAAGACCTCTCTCTGCCTCTCTGCAACTCTGACTTTCAAATAAATGAATAAATCTTAAAAAAAAAAAAAAAAAAGCCTATGTGACTTTTTTTTTTTTTTTTTTTTGACAGGCAAAGTGGACAGTGAGAGAGAGAGAGACAGAGAGAAAGGTCTTCCTTTTGCCATTGGTTCACCCTCCAATGGCCGCTGCAGCTGGCGCACTGCGGCCGGCGCACCGCGTTGATCCGATGGCAGGAGCCAGGTGCTTCTCCTGGTCTCCCATGCGAGTGCAGGGCCCAAGCACTTGGGCCATCCTCCACTGCACTCCCGGGCCACAGCAGAGAGCTGGCCTGGAAGAGGGGCAACCGGGACAGAATCCGGCACCCCGACTGGGACTAGAACCCGGTGTGCCGTCGCCACAAGGCGGAGGATTAGCCTAGTGAGTCGCGGCACTGGTCATGACATGATGTTTACAAAGTGACTCAGTAATTCTGCACCAATAGACCTCACACAAGAGGAGCCTCAGGAACACCGAATCGAGCACACAACACAGGGAAAGGGGGTGCAGCCCAGCAGTGGGGCCAACTTCAGCATACCCAGATTCAGTCCTCAGCTCTGGCTCCACTCCCCAGCTTCCCACCAGCACATACTCTGGCAGGCTCAAGTCAGTCCCTGCTGCCAACATGGGACACCTGGAGGAGTCTCCATCTCCCAGCTTCAGTCTCAGCCCCAGGGCCAATGAGGGCACCTGTGCAGTGACTGGTGGATGGGGACTCTCCCTCCCTGTCGGTCTCCATCTCGGCCTCTCAGATAAATAAGCATGATTATAAGGGAACTCAATGAGATGCAAGGGAATTCAGACAGTATGACAAAATTAGGAAAACAATGCATGCCAAGAATGAGAACTCCATCAAAAACTTTTTTAAAAGACTCATTTGTTTATCTGACAGTCAGAATTACACAGAGAGGGGAAGAAAGAGAGAGAGAGAGAGAGAGAGAGATTTTCTATCTGCTGGTTCACTCCCCTAGATGGCCACAACAGCCTGGGCTGGGCCAGGCCAAAGCCAGGAGCCAGCAGCTTCATCCAGGTCTCCTACATGGGTGGCAGGGGCCAAACACTTGGCTTATCTTCCATTGCTTTGCCAGGCCATTAGCAGTCAGCTGGATGAAAAGTGGAGCAGCCAGGACTTGAACCTGCGCCCATATGAGATGCCGGCATTACAGTGGCAGATTTACCCACTACATCACAACGCCAGCCCCAGCAAAGAGATCTTTAAAGAGAATCAGAAATCTGGGAAATGAAGAACTCAGTAAATCAAATCAAATCAAAGTACATTTGAAAGACTCAATAAAATAAAGTAGAAAATATTGGAACTTGAAGAGGACGACTTTGAAAAATCCACTCAGAGGTGGGCATTGATTAAGACATCACCAGCGGCTCTGGCGTGGTGGTGTAGCAGGTAAAGCAGACTCTCAAACGGGCCCTGGTTTGTGTCCTTGGCCACGGCGGCCATCTGCGAAGTGAACCAGCAGACAGAAGATATCTCTCGCTGCCTTCTTCTTCTTCTTTTTTTTTTTTAAGATTTATTTATTTATTTATTTGAAAGTTAGAGTTACACAGAGAGAGGTGAGACAGAGAGACATACAGAGAGAGAGAGAGAGGTCTTCCATCCGATTGTTCACTCCCCAATTGGCTGCAACAGCTGGAGCTGCGCTGATCCGAAGCCAGGAGCCAGGAGTTTCTTCCGGGTCTCCCTTGTGGGTACAGGGGCCCCAGAACTTGGGCCATCTTCTACTGCTTTCCCAGGCCATGGCAGAGAGCTGGATCGGAAGTGGAGCAGCCAGGTCTCGAAGCGAGGCCCATATGGGATGCCGGTGCTTCAGGTCAGGGCATTAATCCACTGTGCCACAGGGCCGGCCTCTCACCTTCTCTTTAGGTCTCTGATTTTCAAATAAAACAAATACATCTTAAAAAAAAAAAAAAAAAAAGACGTAACTTGGGACACTCACGTTCTATACCAGAGCGTCTGGGTCAAGTCCAGGCTCTACTCCCAATTCTAGCTTCTCTGGGAGGCAGCTGGGGGTGACTGAAGTCCCTGGGCCCTGCCACCCCAGTGGGGACCTGGACGGAGTTCCCAGCTCCTGGCTTCAGCCTCGCCCAGCCCTGGCTGTTGCAGGCATCTGGGGAGCTATGACAGAGGTTCTCTGTGCGCTTCCATCTCTGTCTCTGTGTGTACATCTCTCTCTGTGCCTTTCAAATAAATACAATAAATAAATTCCTTAACAAGATACCCTAGTCAAACCAATAAAAGAAAAGAAAAAATGATGCGGGCCGGCGCCGCGGCTCAATAGGCTAATCTTCCGCCTTGCGGCGACGGCACACCGGGTTCTAGACCCGGTGGGGGTACCAATCCTGTCCTGGTTGCCCCTCTTCCAGGGCAGCTCTCTGCTGTGGCCCGGGAGTGCAGTGGAGGATGGCCCAAGTGCTTGGGTCCTGCACTCGCATGGGAGACCAGGATAAGCACCTGGCTCCTGCCATCGGATCAGCGCGGTGCGCTGGCCACAGCGCGCCTACCGTGGCGGCCATTGGAGGGTGAACCAACGGCAAAAGGAAGACCTTTCTCTCTGTCTCTCTCTCACTGTCCACTCCGCCTGTCCAAAAAAAAAAAAAAAAAAAAAAAAATTATGCAAACAGCCTCTGAGCCCCTTGGGAGGCCAGGAAGTGAACAAATGTACAAATTCTTAGAGTCCCGAGGGCAAAGGGAAGGGGAAAGGCTGAGACTTGCCCCGTCGTGGGGACGACACCCACAACATCCACACAGCCAGGACCACAAAACATTCCCAGTGCTGCGTGTTTGGTCAAACCACGAAGTGTTCAGCATTCTACACAGAATGTTAAAAACCCCAAGAGACAAGACCTAGTCTGGAAACTCAGCTGGGTTAACAGAGCCTTCTCACGAGCAATGGAACAGCACATTCCAAGTCCTGGAAGAGCCCAGCGAAGCTTCCCACACAAACGAGGAGAAATGAAGACGTTCCAAGCCCAGCAAAACTGACTCGTCAGCACCCAACCAGTCTGAAGCCCTTCAAACCACGCTGAAGGGAACCCTCCAGGCAGAAGCAAAACAAAGACCAGGACTGCCACACAACACGGGAGCCTGAAACACCCACCGGAAGAGCAGAGATTCAAGAGAGGGCGAAAAGAATCAAACTGGGTCAGTGCAGCAGAGCAGCAAACCACGAGGATAAACCAAAGGTATCCAGCCCAGAGGAAACCTCGTTTATGACAAGGCTAAGTCTTATCTATAATCAAACACATTAAATCTCCCAGCTAAAAGATACAGATTGGCTCCGTGGATCAAAAACAAGACAAAAACAGACTGAAAGGAAACAGATACTCCAGGCAAAAAGAAACCAAAAGCAAGCAGAAGAGGCTACACTTCTGTCATGCAAAACAGACTTGAAAACAGAGACCAGGGGCCTGCACTGTGGCACAGCAGGCGTCCCATATTGGCACTGGTTCCTGTCCCGGATGCTCCACTTCCAATTCAGCTCCCTGCACCCACACGGGAGACCTGGAAGAAGCTCCTGGCTCCTGGCTTCTGGCTTCGGCCTGGCCCAGCTTTGGCCATTGCAGCCATTTGAGAAGTAAACCAGTGGACGGACGACCCCTCTCTGTCCTCCTTCCGTCTCTCTCTGTAACTCTGCCTTTCAAATAAATAAAATAGAACTTCAAAAAAACCGTAAAAAAGGATAAAAAAGACTCTACACAAAAAGTTAAAAAAAATCTATTCAACAAGATAAAATGAATGCAAATACATGCATTTTATAAAACAAATGTTACTAGACATAAAGGGAAACAGAGATCCCAATTCAACAACAGTGGACAGATCATTCAGACCAAAAAAAAAAAAAAAAAACCCAAAAACATTAAGCCACATTGTACACCAGAGGCCTAGAGACAGGCATGGAACCCCTTCCCCAGTGGGACAGAACCCCTCCCCCAGGACAGAACCCTGCCCCCAGGACAGAATCCCTCCCCCCAGGACAGAACTCCTCCCCCCGGGACGGAACCCCTCCCCCTGGGACAGAACCCCTCCCCCAGGACAGAACCCCGCCCCCAGGACAGAACCCCTCCCCCAGAACAGAACCCCTGCCCCAGGACAGAACCCCTCCCCCGGGACAGAACCCCTCCCCCGGGACAGAATCCCTCCCCCCAGGACAGAACCCCTCCCCCCAGGACAGAACCCCGCCCCCAGGACAGAACCCCTCCCCCAGGACAGAACACCTCCCCCAGAACAGAACCCCTGCCCCAGGACAGAACCCCTCCCCCGGGACAGAATCCCTCCCCCCAGGACAGAACCCCTCCCCCCAGGACAGAACCCCTGCCCCAGAACAGAACCCCTGCCCCAGGACAGAACCCCTCCCCCAGCGGCACACAGCACGCCTCCCTTCCACAGCACGCCTCCCTTCCACAGCACACAGCAGTCCTCCATGACAGACCCCTCTCACACCACCAAAGCAGCCTCAGCAAATGCAGAAAAACTGAAATCGTACCCAGAGTCTCCTCTGACAACAGAGAATAAAGTTACAAGAAACAAGGAAGGAATGAGCCCATGGAGACTGGACAACACGGTATGGAATCGAGGAAGACAGGAAGAAAATGGAGCAGCATACACCAAAACTTACAGGGCCCAGCAAGAGCAGGACAACCAGGAAGCTGACGGCAATAAGCACTACCGCAAAGTAAATAAATAAATAAGATCTCAAACACACAGCCCAATGATGCAACTCAAGGGCCTAAAAAAGCAAGAACAAAACCCAAAGTTAGTATAGGAAGGGAAGAGCAATAGCAAAGATCAGAGCAGAAATAAAGAAACAAACAAAAAATAAAAATACAAAGGATCATTGAGATAAAGAGCTGGCTTTTTGAAAGATAAACAACATTCTACAAACCACTGGCCAAGCTAACAAGGAAAAAATAAAGAAAACTCAAATAAAATAAAATCAGACAAAAAGGAGATACTACAATATATACCCAAGAAACACAAAGGATCATTATAGACACCAACAAACTGGAAAACTTAGAGGAAATGGACAAATTTCTGCACACACATAACGTACCCAAATTGGTGCATTGAGAGAGCCGAGACTGGCAGTGTGGTGCAGTGGGTAAAGCCACCACCTGCAATGTCGGCTTCCCAAATGGGTGCCTGTTCCTGTCCTGGCCGCTCTACTTCCAACCCAGCTCCCTGCTAATGGCCTGGGAAAAGCAGAGGAAGACGGCCCAAGCATCCACCTGGGAGACCTGGGTGAAGCTCCTGACTCCTGGCTTCAGCCTGGCTCAGCCCTGGCCATTGTGACCATCTGGGGAGTGAACCAGCAGATGGAAGACCTCTCCCATTTCCTCTCTCTCTCTGACCTTGTAATAAATAAATACACCATTTTAAAAAGAGAGAGACAGAGAAAGCCTAAAGACCAATAATGAGTATTAGATTGAGTCCATACTGAAAACATAAGAGAAACACTTCAAGACATCAGTATAGGCAAATACATTCTGGATAAGACCCCAAAAGCATAGGCAACAAAAGAACAAGACAAATTGGTTTATACAAAACCAACAGAACGAGGAAACAACACACTGAATATTAGAAAATCTCTGCAAATTATTCATCTGACAAAAGGTCGACATGCAGAACATATAAGGAACCCAAAAACACCCAAACAATACATTTAAGAAATGGGCAGGCCAGCGCCATGGCTCACTAGGCTAATCCTCCGCCTTGCGGCACCGGCACACCAGGTTCTAGTCCCGGTCGGGGCGCCGGATTCTGTCCCGGTTGCCCCTCTTCCAGTCCAGCTCTCTGCTGTGGCCCGGGAGTGCAGTGGAGGATGGCCCAAGTCCTTGGGCCCTGCACCCCATGGGAGACCAGGAGAAGCACCTGGCTCCTGCCTTCGGATCAGCGCAGTGCGCCGGCCACGGCGGCCATTGGAGGGTGAACCAACGGCAAAGGAAGACCTTTCTCTCTGTCTCTCTCTCTCTCACTGTCCACTCAGCCTGTAAAAAAGAAAGAAAGAAATGAGCAAACAATCCAAACAGACATTTCTCAAAAGAAATGCAAATGTCCAGCCAGCTCCACAGCTCACTAGGCTAATCCTCCACCTTGCGGCAACAGCACACCGGGTTCTAGTCCCAGTCGGGGCGCCGGATTCTGTCCCGGTTCCCCCTCTTCCAGGCCGGCTCTCTGCTGTGGCCAGGGAGTGCAGTGGAGGATGGTCCAGGTCCTTGGGCCCTGCACCCGCATGGGAGACCAGGAGAAGCACCTGGCTCCTGGCTCCGGCCGTGGCGGCCATTGGAGGGTGAACCAACGGCAAAGGAAGACCTTTCTCTCTGTCTCTCTCTTTCACTGTCCACTCTGCCTGTCAAAAAAAAAAAAAATAAAGAAAGAAAGAAAAAAGAAATGCAAATGTCCAACAAATCTAGGAAAAAATGCTCGACTTCACTAGTCATTGGGGAAATACAGATCAAAACCACAGGAAGATACCATCTCACCACAGTCAGAACAGATACAACCAGAGAGACAAAAACAGCACAGGCTGCTGAGAAGGCACAGGAGGGCTCCCACACCACTGGAGAAGGTACTCACTACAGCCCTTACAGCAAACTAACAACAGATGCATCACCCGACACAGCCACCCAGCGCGCGGCGTGTATCAGAAGGAACGGAGATCTGGCTATCAGAGACGCCTGCACGCCCACTTGTAGTGAATCTATTCACAACGGCCAAGAGTCAGAACTGAGTCGTGGAATGTGTGGAGCATTATTTAGCCATAAAGAAAAATGGCGTTCTGTCATTTGCAGCTAAACAGATGGAGATGGAGGGCATCATGTTAATTAAAATCAGCCAAGCACAGAAACACACATGCTGCAGGTTCTTCCTCATATGTGGAAGCTTAAAAAATATCTGACTATTGAACAGGGATCACCAGGCTAATGGTGGGGGTGACGGAGGCTGACAAATGGGGGCCGGCACAGCTGGAGGCATGGGGCTGGGGGCTCGGGGTCACAATAACTTAAATAGTCTTGAAGAACAAGTGCAGCTGAACTTAAAGCCTCCAAAGAAACAAAGCAACAGGAATGCTAATTACTGTGATTTCATCAGTATACCCGAGTAAATGTCTTGAAACATCACTGTACCCCAGAAATGTGTACAATTTTGTAAATCAAAAAATGGATACAACACTATGGAATGCAAAAGAAAACTTCATATTTTAAGCCCACTCAGTTTAGGTTGTCATTTTGCACTTTTCTTTAGCTGTCTTTTTCTTTGGCAGGGGGGAAGGAGCAGAGTTACAGAGATACAGGGAGAGAGGAAGAGAGAGAGGCTGAAAAAAGATCTTTCTTGCACTGGTGCAGTCCCTGAATGGCCCCAGTGGCCAGGGCTGGGTCAGGCTGAAGCCGGGAGCTCCAGAGGTCTCCCATGGGGACAGCCGGGCCCCAAGCATGTGGGCCATGTTCCGCTGCCTTCCCAGGCACATTAGCAGGGATCTGGATCAGTAGTGGAGTAGCTGGGACTCAAACCACTGCTCCAATATGGGATGCTGGGTGGCAACAGAGGCTCAATCAGCAGGACCACAGCACCAGCCCCTGCCCTGTTCCCTAACCTAAGGTTGGCTACTTAAGAAGGAAGTCTCTGACATTAACTTAAAGTACGGCAGCCCAGTTCATAGACATGACTCATCAGCAGTTCTTTCAAGTTCAACAAATTTCCTCATTTTATTGTCTAAAGTTACCAACAAATGACTGAGAAACCTCTTTTCACCTACACTGTATAGGGGATCCCTCCCTGGAAATGTTATGAATTTTTAAATTGAGATGTTCAGGAATGACCTAAATGTTCAAAAATAACAGACTTACTTAGCAAACATAACATGCCTCTTACAAACACTCTGAAATAATTATCAGTAGCAAAAGGCGTGGTGGCTGTCAGCAGTGGCTGTGGGCCTGGGTCAAGTGCGGGTCCTCCACTCACCAGACCCGCAGCTGTGAGAGGTGTCTAAGCCCGCGCCAGCCCCGCTTCCCTTGTTATTAAAGAGGGGACAACAGGGCCTCCCTCCTTGAAGCCCTATGGGAATTCAGTTAATGCAGCACTAAGGAAATTGGATCACTTAATGCTGCAAAGTGCTCAGGGCTACAGGGCTCCTTGGCCCTCCCAGCAATACTTAACCCTTTCAAGAGTGGGGCAGCGCTCTGGCACAGGGGGTTAAGCCACCTCCTGCAGTGCCGGCATCCCATATGGGCAACGGGTGAGTTCCAACTGCTCCTCTTCCAGTCCAGCTCCCTGCTAATGTGCCTGGGAAAGCAGCGGAAGATGGCCCAAGTGCTTGGGCCCTTGCACCCAGCCTATCCCGGCTCCAGCTGTTGGGGAGTGAACCAGCAGATGGAAGATCAATCTCTCTCTGTAGCTCTGCCTTTCAAATAAAATAACAAACCTTAAAAAAAAAAAAAAAAAGGCAGCAGGTTCTGGGACAGGCATTGAGCCTGGCAGTGGGGAGAGCAGTTAGGACACCTGCTCCAGATCGCCGGAGCCTGTGGTCCCAGCCCAACCCCCGACTCCAGCTTCCTACCAAGCAGGCCTGAGGAGGCAGCAGCCACAGCCCAGAGGGCTGGGTCCCTGGATTTAGGGCATGAACTAGAAGACGGGAGCCCAAGCCCTCTCTGCTCCAATCTCCGCGTGGATCTCGTGAACCCCGACAGAACAAAGCAGGTGCAGCCCTCGGCCCCAGCCAGCATCATTGCAAAAAGCCGCCTTTCCTGTGGATAAGGTCTTCAGGCCTCCTTCTCCCGGTCTCAGGACCCTGGAAGCCCGAGGGGACCCGGAAGGCCGAGTGCACGCAGGCTAGGGAGGGCAAGGCTCAAGCATCTCCCACGAGGGTGGCATGGGAGGCTCGGAACACCAGCGCACTGCTGAGCAGTGGGTGCTTCAGACAACTCCTGGGAAGCAGAATGAACGAACGAAATGGAGACTTCGAATTAGAAGTCCACGCACAGCGTGTCAGAGCACGCATTTCCATGAACACATGGGTGTGCGTATGCAGGCATGCAGGCAGTAACCAGCAGTCCCCACGCACTGCACTTAACAGGGACGGACTGTAATGGGGCAGAAACCACGAGGGCTCCCACCTGTCCAGGGTGGAAGCCAGGGAGACACCCAGACAACGGTCAGAGCTGGAAGCAGGGTTGCTCAAGCCAGGTGCAAGACGGGCTCACCACGGAAGCCCAGGCTCCTGGAGTGGAGGGGCCAATGCCGCACAACCCACTTGTGGGAGGGCCACGCTCAGTCACTGCAGTGCCTGGGACGGCAGGCCATAGCCATGTAACCTTTCAGATCTCTTAACTGTGACTTTTGTTTTTCTAATTTTTGGACTGATTCCCTCATCTACTCATCTGTCAGAGGGGTTCATTCATTCACTCGCTCTGCGTTAGACAGAGGTATCGTCTTCTGCTGCTCCACTCCCCAACACGCTTGCAATGGCTGTGGTCTTGCCAGGCCAAAGTCCTAGCCAGGAACTCAGGCCAGCTCTCCCCTGGGGGTGGCAGGAACCCAAGTTCTTGAGCCATCACGGTTGCCCACCACAGCGTGCATCGGCAGAAAACTGGAGACAGGAGCTGGCACCGCGTGGAGCCCACAGTGCCCTGCGGGCACAGGTGTCCTGACCAGGCAGAGTGTGTCCTCCTCGGGACACACGGATTTTAAATCGCGGTGGAAAACCGGCCTTGGCCGACGCTTAGGACGCGTTAAGGCGCCTGCACGCCATACCCGAGCGCCAATTCCAATTCCACCTCCTGCCAACGGGCACCCCGAGGAGGCAGCAGGCAGTGGCCCAAGTCCTTGGGTTCCTACCACCCGTGTGGCAAATCAATATTAATTTTGTGTTCCTGGTTTCCATTCTGGCCCAGTCCAGGCTGTCGTGGGCTGTCTCCTGGCCTCCCAAATTGATTAATTAAGGGCACAGGGGTACACCTGGCCACCGAGTTATGTGTGTCCCGCGTTCCGTGTCCCGAGGGGGTGGAGACAGAACATTCTACCGAGGTGGCGTCTGGCTCCGCGCATCAGACAGGTGCAGGCGAGGGCTGGGGAGGGCAGGCGGGCAGGGTCGCGGCTCCCCACCCTGGCTGCTTTTCCCCTCAGCCCTGGCCCGGTCAAGGCTTAGGGGGAGGGTGGCGTTACATGACCTCATCAGGGTCTCATAAAAGATGTCAACCTAGCTCCGAATGAGCGGGAAAGCGCAACTTTCAGACCCGGGGTCGCAGCCCCACCGCGGTAGCTGGGGGTCTTCACCTGGCCCGCGTCGCCTCCTGTGTGCGGGGCCAGGGACCCCCGCGCAGCGGCAGCTCTGCAAGCGGCCGCGGCGTCTCCACAGCCGGCAGCGGCGCGCGGGACCAGGGCCGGCACAGGGCTGCTGTGCTAGTGGCCGCGGCGTCTCCACAGCCGGCAGCGGCGCGCGGGACCAGGGCCGGCACAGGGCTGCTGTGTAAGCAGCCGCGGCGTCTCCACAGCCGGCAGCGGCGCGCGGGACCAGGGCCCGCACAGGGCTGCTGTGTAAGCAGCCGCGGCGTCTCCACAGCCGGCAGCGGCGCGCGGGACCACGGCCGGCACAGGGCTGCTGTGCTAGCGGCCGCGGCGTCTCCACAGCCGGCAGCGGCGCGCGGGACCAGGGCCCGCACAGGGCTGCTGTGTAAGCAGCCGCGGCGTCTCCACAGCCGGCCGCGCCGTCTCCACAGCCGGCAGCGGCGCGCGGGACCAGGGCCCGCACAGGGCTGCTGTGTAAGCGGCCGCGGCGTCTCCACAGCCGGCAGCGGCGTCTCCACAGCCGGCCGCCTCGCGGAGACGCGGGAAGCAGGGGCGGCTGCGTGCGCCCGCACTCGCCCGCGCTGCCCGCGCAGCCCGCGCAGCCCGCGCCGCTCCGCGCCGGGACCCGGAAGCCGGAAGCCGACCCGGCGCCGCACCGCGCGTGCGCAGAGCCCGGAGCCCGCGGGGCCCGCGCCCGGGCCGCGCCGCCTACCTGGTAGCGGCCGCTGAGCAGCTGGCTCCGCGACGGCGTGCACAGCGGCTGCGTGTAGTAGTTGTCCAGCAGCACGCCGCCGGCCGCCAGCGCGTCCAGGTGCGGCGTGCGGATGGACGAGCCGTGGAAGCCCACGTCGTTCCAGCCCAGGTCGTCGGCCAGCACGAAGACCAGGTGCGGCGGCCGCTCGGCCCCCGCGCCCGGCGCCGGCCGCAGCAGCAGCAGGAGGAGGAGGAGGAGGAGGAGCGGCAGCGGCGGCGCGCCCCGGCCCATCCTGCCCGCGGCCCGCGCCCGCAGCCCCCGCCGCCCCGCTTATAGACGCGGGCCCTGCGCGCCCGGCTGCCCCGCCCCGGCGCGGCTGCCGCCACGGGGAGGAGCCACGGCGAGCCGGGGTCGGCGGCCCCGGGAGGGAGGGCGTCCTGGCGGCGTCCGTGTGTGCGGGACAGGCGTGCGCCCCGGGCCGCGGGCCCGACCTGTGCGTGCGCCGCGGGCCTGACTGCGTGCGCCCCGGGCCGCGGGCCCGACCTGTGCGTGCGCCCCGGGTCCGACCTGTGCCTGCGCCCCGGGCCGCGGGCCCGACTTGTGCGTGCGCCCCGGGCCGCGGGCCCTACCTGTGCGTGCGCCCAGCCCGGGCCGGACAGGTTTGCGGTTCCCCCGGGAACGGGTCCCTAGGGCGTTGCAGCCCACGGTCACGGAGCAGCCCCAGCCCGTCCACGGGCGAGCCGCGTAACGGCTGGCTCCAGAGCAGGTGCCCAGTGGGCCCCACGCCCGTCCACGGGGAAGCGGCCATGTCCCGCTGCTCCGGTCACGTCGGGGTGGACCGCGCTGCCAGCGAGCCCTGGGGGTTACCTGACAGCCTTGTAACTTGTGGATGATTGACAGCTGTGTGCCTGCGGGTCCCACTAACAGCTGTGTGTCTGCTTGTACCTTTTAGTGAGCCTGTCCTTTGAACTGATTTTAACACCTTCAAGGAGGAAAATAAAGTCTTAGATATTCATTTTTGTATTTGTGCGATTTTTACCTCTTTTTTTTTTTAATCATCCTGGAATTCCTGCAGTGCTTCCCTTTTACATAGATTTTTTTAACTGCATGAAGATTAGTTTATGTGCTACTCATTTTTTACTGGAATTGAGGAAAATTTTTCGACCTTTTGCGTGTGTGTTAGGGGAGGGAGAGAGGGAGAAAGAGAGATGTGACTACTTACAGAATATCAGGAAGGGCAGGGAACACTGGCATGGCTGTCTCTGAGTGGACGGGACAGGAGTAGAAAGACACCTTTTCGCCACACACCCTTTCATTCCCTCTGAATTCTAACGTCTGCATACATCACCTGTTTCTGTAATTAATGGTAATAAAAAAGTTCATGTTTTTATTCTCAAAGGCAGGGAGAAGAGTGGAAACAGATAAGAAACAGGCCAGCCTCCTGTCTGCTGGTTCACTCCCGCAGTGCCCACCACAGCCAGGGCTGGGCCAGGTCGAAGCCCGGAGCCAGGAACCCAATCCTGTTCTCCGGGTCGGCGGCAGCGGCCCAGCTGCTGCCCAGGCTGTGCCTTAGTAGAAGCGGAATCAGGACTCTAAGGCTCTGGGATCCGGGCGCCAGACGCCCACCCCGAAATCCACACCTCTGCCAAGGAGAATGCACTGGATTTTTTCTTTTTCTTTTTTTTTTTTTTTTTTTTTTTGACAGGCTGAGTGGACAGTGAGAGAGAGAGACAGAGAGAAAGGTCTTCCTTTTGCTGTTGGTTCACCCTCCAATGGCCACTGCAGCCGGCGCACTGCGCTGTTCTGAAGCCAGGAGCCAGGTGCTTCCTCCTGGTCTCCCATGCAGGTGCAGGGCCCAAGGACTTGGGCCATCCTCCACTGCACTCCCGGGCCATAGCAGAGAGCTGGACTGGAAGAGGAGCAGCCAGGATAGAATCTGGAGCCGCGACCGGGACTAGAACCTAGTGTGCCGGCGCCGCAGGCAGAGGATTAGCCTAGTGAGCCGCGGCGCTGGCAAGAATGCTCTGTAAGTGGGAAGTGTTCCCCAACAGACCAGGTGGTTGTAAAGCCCCGGTCCAGCACGAGGAGACTCGTGGAGATGAGCCAGCTCTGCCCCGCCCTCGTCGCTGGCAGCTGCTGGCGGCTGTGGGTTATGCTCGGAAGTCAGGACTCCTGGGTTTCGATGCTTCTCCCAAACCGTTTTTTGTTTCAAGGCCTTTGAGTGTGAAAGGCATTGTGCACAGAGACCAGGCGATTTTAAACACCCTGTTTCAAAATGTTCAACCGTTTCAGGGAGGGCAGGGGAGGAAGCAACACTTCCCAGCTGAGATAAGAATCCTGAGAGGTCTCTGCAGAGAGAAACCAAGCTCACCGTCTGCGCGTGGGCAGCTGTGGTCGCGTGGCTCACGGCCCCAGTGCCACCCTGCACAGTGCAGGAGACGGACTTGAACCTGAACATCAGAACTAACAGCCCAGTGTGATCATTAGATGCCCTTATTTCCCAAGTGCATTCATTTAGGTTCAGAGGCTGCTGTGAGATGGAGGGGAAAGGCTCTTATCTCTGACCTGGCCTGCGGGCCGTGTGTCAGTCACACGCACGACCCTCAGGGCCGACCTGCAGGGACACCTCAGGCTCCATCAAGGCTGCAAGCTTACACAGAGTGAATTCTATGGGAGCAGCATCTTCGGGTAACCTTTGCCTTTTTTCTGTGGGGCCCGAGGGATGAAAGGCAACAGAGGAAAATGTCATTTGTGGACAAGAACTGCTGTGGCCAGCTCACAGGAAGCACCCCTGACCCCTATCCTGCCCAATGCCCATCACCACCCACCCCTCAAAAGCAACTGGGGGAGAATACACGGTGGGACACCCTCCTACAGACACAGCGTCTGCTGTGCGTAAGACCAATGCCTGGGCCGGCCTGTGGCACAGCGGGTTAAGCCGCCGCCTGTCTGCCACACCAGCGTTCCCTGTGAGAGCTCGTTGGAGTCCCGGCTGCTCCACTTCTGATCCAGCTCCCTGCCAATGCTCCTGGGAAAGTAGTGGAGGATGGCCTAAGTGCTTAGGACCCTGTACCCATGTGGGAGACCCAGATGAAGCTCCTGGCTCCTGGCCCAGTGCTGGCCATTGCAGTCATTTGGGGAGTGAACCCGTGGATGGAAGCTCGCTCTCTCTCTCGCTCTCTCGCTCTCTCTAAATTTGCTTTGCAAATAAAATAATGTGCTGCTCGCCCATCTCACAAGCTGACGGCAGGCCAACAGCCACCTCTGCCTCTCCTGGCCAGGCATTAAAATGTGTCCTCTGAATTCGAGCCTGATCAGGTAGTCAGGTTTGTCTCATTTTCATTGCCCATGCTGACTGATAAACAATTCTTTAAACTTTTAATTTGGAAAAGTATTTTAATTGTTTATTTACTTGAAAGAGTTACAAAGAAGAGCCGGAGGCAGAGAGAGAGAGAGAGATTCTGTCCCCAGTGGCCGCAATGGTTGGGGTTGTACCAAGCCAAAGCCAGGAGCCAGGCACTTCTGGGTCTCCCACGAGGGTGCAGGGGCCCAAGCACTTGGCCACCTCCCACTGCTTTCCCAAGCCATGAGCATGGAGCCGGATGGGAAGAGGAGCAGCTGGGAGTTGAACCAGCACTCATATAGGATGACACTGCAGGTAGAGGCTTAACCTTCTATGCCACAGCGTTGACTCCAGCGAAGTTTCTTTTACATGAGCAATAGTTGTGCATATAACCAGGGAGAGAATCCACATCCAGGGCTGGCGTTGTGGTGTAGCAGGATAAGCCACTGTGACCATGGCATCCCATATGGATGCTGGCTGCAGTCCCAGCTGCTCCACTTCCAGTCCAGCTCCCTGCTAATATGCCTGGGAAAGCAGCAGAGGATGGACCAAGTGCTTGGGCCCCTGCATCCACGTGGGAGACACAGAAGAAGCTCCTGGTTTGGCCACCCACTTGCTGTCCTTTGGGGAGTGAACCTGTGACGGAAGATCTGTCTCTCCGTCTCTCTCTGTGACCCTTTCATATAAGTAAATAAATATTTTAAAAATATCAGCACAGAGCTGAGTCTGGCAGAGTCATGAAAACCTTCCGCTGGGGCGGGTGCTGTGGTTCAGCAGCTGGGTCACTGCTTGGGACGCTTGCATTCCCCCTCAGGGTGTGTGGTGCCTGCATTCCCCATCAGAGTGTGCGGTTCCGGTCTTGGCTACTCTGCTCCCACCCAGCTTCCTGCTAGTGTGCACCCTTGGAAGGCGGCAGGTGATGGCTCAAGTACTTGGGTCCCTGCCACCTGCCCCTACATGGGAGACCCAGATGGAGTTCTGGGCTCCTGGGTTTGGGCTGGCCCAGCCCTGGCTGTTGTAGGCATTTGGGGGTGAACAGTGGACAGAAGATCTGTCTCTCTGTCTCAGTCTCTTTCCCTTTAAAAAAAAAATCTCACAGCAAACTCCAGAAATTTCAGTACTGTCTATCTGTTTCTTTGGGAGCAATTCTAGTTTTAAACATCTCTGTAGTTGAAAAGTTTCCCGTAAAACGCCTTCATCAGAGAATTCTTCAGACATTTCTATTACGAATGGTCGGACTTCTGAAGTGTCTCTGCATCTGGTAAAATCAGAGAAACTCGTTGAGCAGCGAGAAGCTGAGACGTTATTTGATCTATTGCTTTGGAACAAGCCCTCAGCTCTTGGCAAGAAAGATCAAGGCTCTCCAGCGCAGCGCCTCTGATGGCTTCTGGCAGCACAAGACCAGCGCCTTCCGTTGTTCGCCCAGCCATGCTTTGAAGTTTGATTTCTGCATAAAGGACCATTCCCCTAGACCTTCTTACTGCAGCCGTAACGGCCTTCTTCTTCTTCTTCTTCTTCTGCGTGCCTCTCCTTTGGCTGGAGGCTGGTATAACATTTTACATTAACAATCGTCCAGGAACAATGTTACTGAAAAATTTCAGCAGAGGTTACATCCATTGTAAATCACGTCCTAGCATTGCATGTCCTCCTTTCTTTAGTTTTTGTACAATATTTTTAAAAAGAAGGAATTCGAATTGTAAAGGTATATTAAAATCAGTGGGGCAGTCCCTGTGTGAACACAACCGTGGCCAACGCAGTTCACCCCGTTTCACAGCCCACGTGATAAAGCCAGGTGGGGACTCTGGCCACCGAGAGTGACCACTGATGAATCCCCACCGCTGTGTCTCTGCCCTGTGCTCGCTCTGCTGTCACTGCTCACTTCCAAGCCCCCGTTAACTGCAGGGTAACCAGCTCCACAGGCTCTGACGGCACAAACCGTGCCGGTAGAGAGCCGTTACAGGAAGCAGAGATGTGAGTGCTGGGCCCCGTGGCATAACCGGGGTTCCTCAAACCAACTTCCACATAGAATACAAGGCTTATTCAGGAACAAGCAAACATAAAGTGCTATTAGGAGTCAGTGTAATCACACACATGACATATTTATCACATGACTGGATCAGGTGTGTGTGCTGCTTTGCCGAATGGGATCGAATGAGCTTCACGCTCTACAGAGATGTGAGTGAAACTGACAGAGGGGAGGATTTGAGTGTTAAAGAGACAGAGGCACTTAGGGATGTCACCGGGGCCGCTCCAGACTTCTGGAGACGTGGTGCGATACAACAAAGACGTGTTTCAGTTCCTGTGGGTAGGACTTCACCCTGCCAGCCCGGGGCCCATCCTGGGAGGCCAGCCGCTCCTGCCCTCCCCCACCCCCATCCTCTTCCGGGCTGTCCCTCAGTTGTCCTCACTGCCCCTGGAGCGGCTCCTGCTGGTGGTGCCCATGGCCGATCTCGTCAGCCTGTCCTCTCATTGGGCATCTTCACCTCCTGACCCCTCCACCGCCCCCCACCCCTGCCCGGCTCTCCTGACACCATCGCACACTCTGAGAAGGCTGCGTTTTTCCTGCCCCCTTTCTTCAGCAGCAGCAGAGGAGAGACACAGACTGGCCACTGCGAGAGTCTTGTGGTAGGACAGCGCCTTGCAGTCACATGGCGCCAGGACAGGGCCTGTGCAGACCCAGGAGCTCTCCCTGCTCCCTGGAAGGGAGCGCCCACCCCTGGGCCAGGCCCGGAGGACCCACACCTGTGCCGACACAGAGCACGTTGGAGCCTGGTGGTTGTGGGAGCCTGAGCTGGAGCCACTCTCAGAGCACGGCCCCTGCTCCACCAGCTGCTGGAACCCACATTCTCACCCAAGCACCGGCACCAGCACCAGGCGCCGAGGGCTGGGGGCCCCGCTGGCCTTCTCTCTCAGCCTTCCTCCTCGTGGGAGCTCCTGGCATTCCGAGACTGCAGCTTCTTTCCTGCCCACGCACGGTCTCAGCTTCTGCCTTCAGCTCTCATCAGTTCACTCTGAGGGCTCGCCGGGCAGGTTCCCACAGGAGACATCTGGCTGCCAGGTTCTGGTGCTGGTCAGGGAGGGGCAGGCTGATCCTGAACAAGGTGACAAGCCCAGGACACTTCCCGGCGGACCTGAGGAGCTGGGTGAACCACAAGACCCAACAGCAACTCAGACACAACAAGGGAGCGGGTGAGGGCAACCTCTTAAGGAAATCAGAGTGGACTTAGACTGTGCATGGGATCTCTTTAAAAGCCTGACCTGCACTGAACGTTCTAGGCTCTAAATTGGCGGGTTTGATGCTGTGGTAAGAATCCAGTGGTGCACTGTCATTGCTGCTTCGCGATACTGCAGTATCCCCACATCAGGAGAGGGTATACAGAGGAAGAACCCAGAGACGGGGTACAGCCCTGAGGTCCCTAGCAGACAGAGGCTGAGCAGCCGCCTCCCAGGCCCAGCCACGGGCTCCAGGCTGCACCGACACTGGGGCTGAGCTAGGAGGACACGAATACCCCCAGATGGAGGTGAGGCCTGTTGCTTTCTAACAATGATCATTGTTAGAAAACATTTAAAATGTAAGTGTGGCTCCTTTTCAAGAGTTGCGTGCTAAGAAATCACTCTAGAGTTTATCATAACTACAGTCTTATCATGCCCCGTATTCAGCTTCAACACCCAGGAAGGCAGTTAATAAAGTATAGCACACAAAAAGTCTAGGGTTACAAGCTGATGGCAAATGATAAACCACCTTTCTCCAAAACCAACTGGATTTAACCAGTCAGCCAAACCCATAAGGCTCCAAGCAGCACATCAAATTTTCCTGAAGGGTTTTCTCCCGGCTGTCCCCAGGCTAAGGGCCACCCACCAGCTCCTTGGCTTCTGTCTGTGGAGGTTTTGTGAAAGGGCAAGTAGCAAGCACCCCGTGGGCAGCTCCTGAGTCCTCTCCCAGGGAGCCGCTGACTCGGCGGGAAGCTGCCAGCCCACCAGTGGGGGGGGCACTCTGGACTCGGACTCCTCCACCGGTGGTGGGGGGCACTCTGGACTCTGACTCCTCCACTGGTGGTGGGGGCACTCTGGACCCTGACTCCTCGGTGGGAAGCCGCCAGCCCACCGGTGGTGGGGGGCACTCTGGACCCTGACTCTCCTGGGGGGGTTTACAAGCAGTCTCTGCTTTCCTGCAAGTTCTAAGACAACCATCAGAAGCACAGGACAGTGCCCTATAAACAAGCTCTCAGGGAGCCATTATTAATAAAGAATAAAATTTCAGAGAATTGAATTAAATGTTACCCTATTTAGATGTATCTTAAATTCAATTTTGATCACACATCAAGAAAAATGAAAATTAGCATTCGGTCACCTAAGAGGCGATTTCTCAGTGAAATGATCCAGCAGCGCCCACTCCGTTTTTAATGTAAATCCATTTTCAGGGATCCCGAGCTGCACGCGTACGTGTGTGGGACAGCAGCGTCCTCAAGCTCAGCCGTGATGATGATCAGACGCCAGCCAACGCCTCGCGCTCGGCGACTGGGTCTCATAAGGACAATAAGGACAGGCATTTCTCATCACCATGGAAAGCTCACGTCAGTCCCTGGCCGCTGCTCCACCTCGCCCAGGAGACCTCGCGGCGCCGGGGCGCTCAGCCCAGGCGCTTCTCGCCTTTCTTCTGCAGCCGGCTCCGGATGGGCTCCGGCAGCACCAGTGGCTCCCGGGTGACGACGGCCGGGTACTTCCTGCCCAGCAGCTCCACTTCCACCTGCTGCCCGACGGCACCCAGCGCCACAGGGACATAGGCAAAGGCCAGGCTCTTGTGGATGCTGTAGCTGTAGGCCCCCGACGTCGTGTTGCCGACCACCTGGAACACAAGACCCGGCGGCCTGGGCACCTGCGCCGAGGCGGCCCGCGGGGAACGCACCCGAGGCGGCCGGAAGACTACACGGCCTGGGGACCAGCCGTGGTCTTCTCAGGGTACACATCTGTACTGCTCGGAAATTTCTCCTTCTTAAATAGTAACGCTTAGTTGCATGATTCCTGGCACCATTTTGCTTAGTTTCCTACCAAGAGATCTGATGATGGAAGACTGGAATGTCTCTATTTTAAACTTAAAAATATTTTTTTTCTTCTTGGAGGGGCGTTCAGCCTAGTGAGGAAAACGCCTGCACCCACCACCGAGTGCTGGTTCCCATCCTGGCTCCAGCTCGGCTCCACAGCTCCCTGCTGATGCACGCCCTGGGGGGCAGCAGGTGACGGCTCGGCAGCTGGGTCTCCACCACCCACCACGGAGTCCTAAATGGAGTTCCAGGCTGCCGGCTTCAGCCCTGTCCCAGCCTGGGCTGCTGCAGGCATCTGGGGAGTGAACTGAAAGATGGCTACCCTCTCTCGCTCTCTCTCGCTCTGTTACTGTCTCTCAAATGAATAAATTTTAAATAAATACAAAAATTTTACATTTTCTCTGTCATCACGCTAGCTGGGCAATACTAGGTAGAAGGGGCGGGATCTAAGACCTTGTGTCCGTGTGGGGCTGTGTGTGAGGAAGCAGTGCTGAGTCCAGCTGTTTCTGACTCTGTCAGAGCCAGTGTGAAGTGTGTGTCTGTGTGAGAACACAGTGCGTGCGACTGCCCTGCGACCTGCAGAAGGTGAGCTCCAGGAGCCCCTGCGGAAGCCACGACTCCAGATGCGTGAATCCCTCAGAAGATGTCCTGGAGTCGGCCTGCACCTTATGCGCACCCTCCCAACACCTGAACTCATCTCCCCACCCATACACAGCACCAAGGCAACGTCTACACACCACTTCTTTCACGTGGATCCACAGTAATAACTTGGCAAGCAACAAATTCAAGTTTTGCTTTTTGGAACTTTCTGGATTTTTCAAAAATATTTGTATCCAGGGTTGGCTGAATCTGGTGGTGTGGAACCAGAGGGTGCTACTGCATAGTACTGAACAATTCCTGGTCCTGTTTAGCACAAACACAGTGTGACGCTTCCAGTTCTACCATGCACAAACACCTTCTAGATGCTCATAGGGAGTGGGCAAAGCCTGCTGCCCAGCCACCCTCAAAGGCAAGCTGAGGCATAACACAGACAGAAGAAAATGCAGTCAGGAGCCATAGCAGTCTAAGTGGGCGGGGCCTGGCTCTGCACTTTGCAGTTGGCTGGACTTGGGCTGGAGAGACGAAGCATGGATCCTTCCAGAAACAGGAGAGATGTGGACTCAGCATGAGCAAAGAAAACGAAAGAGGGGAAAACGGGGTTTCCTGGGACGGCGGCCAGGGAGCGACACTGAACTCGAAAGCGACAACAGAGGCTGCAGGACCAAACAAAGCCGAGGTGCTCGAAGGGGACGGACGTTAGTGAGACCAGACCTAAAGGGAAGGGCAGAGACGCAGGCAGGCAGAGAGATCCAAGCGGGCACTGGAGAGGAGCTGACGGAACACAGCAAATGCACAGCTGGAGGTCCTGCCTCCTGGGAAGGGCCGTCCAGCACAGCAGGCTGCGTGGGGCTGGAGCCCCAGGCATCCGTGCACCTGAACCAGCCAGGACCACACAAAGATGCTAACGCAGTCTCCCAGTGCAGACTCCCGTCTGGAACGATCCCTTTGAAGCCCCGCATCAGGAGCCCTCTGTGTGATTTCTGAGCTGACTGTGGTGAGGACGGCGGCAGACCTCAAAGCACCCATCAGCGGAAGCTCCTCCCTGGCGGGGCGTTAACTGCCCAGGCAGATGCGTGCTGCACCACCACTCCACTGCTTTCGGTGCCAGTGAAGTGATGGAAGGCAGGGACTCAGGATGAGAGAAGCCGGGGTTTTCATCACAGCTTCCAAAGACCTCAGTAACCTTGGCTTCGCTTGCCAGTCTGTGAAACTGGGGGTTGAGTTTGGAGTCTGGGAGTAACCCTGGGCTGCCTGGGTATGGAAGAGACCTGAGCCAGTGTCTGGGTGCCATCTCTGGACACACCAGGCCCAAGGCGCCTGGTCACCGCTCTGACACCTTCTCCAGGCCTCCACGCTCCTGGTGCCCAGCAGGTTCACCTGGTAGTTGCTTCTGCCCTACCCACCCCCAGGAAGGGAGCGCTGATTTTATGAGTGCCGTTTTGAAAATGCGCTTTGCTCTCTTCTAGGATTTACTTTCATTCCTACTTTAATCTCTCTCATCCAGGAGTCAGCAGCCAAGTATTTCAGAAGTCTGGCCTTTCCTTTTATCTTGTCACTCCATCTCCGGGGTCAGGTTCTCCCCGGCATACTTTCCAGAAGGTTCCGCCTGAAAGCCTTCCAAGAACAGTTAGGACCATTCCTTCTCTTTGCTTGGTGAATTCGGAGAACAACCCGTGCCCACCCCTGCCCAGCAGACTCTCCTGTTCTGGGGGAACACTGGCCTTTTTTTTTTTAATCACTCTGAATAACCCGCACTTATTTGCAGTCTCTTTCTATTCCTCTCCTAAGCTCTCAGGAGTCTCTGGCTTGGGACGGTGGCGTGGTCAGTGGAGGAAGGAGCTCGGGAGGTTGGGGGACGCCCTGTGTTTCTGTGGCCCTGTTTCCAGTTAACACGATGAAAAAGAAAACTTCTCATCTCTCCAAACTTCCCTGCAAACCTCGTCTTCAAAGCTTCCTTCCTAACTAAGCTTCTTTTATGGCTAGACCACCTGATGTAATGAAAACTGTTTTCATGACCACCTGTGTCCCTGGGCACTCTTCACACCTGACCGCCCTTGGTCTGGTTTCCTGGGTTCAGTGTCTCTCCCTCCCACAAGGTGGAACGCTTGGAGGTCATAGACTCTTGCCTGTCTGGTTTGGCACTATGTCTCCGTGGGCTAGCATACTGCTGGGTACATGAGTGAATCTGTGCCCTGTCTCCAACACTGGAACCAAATGCAAGAATAAAACACCAGAAACGAAAAGCAACACGTCAGAACACAGTCAGGAAATGAAAAGCAACACGTCAGAACACAGTCAGGAAATGAAAAGCAACACGCAGGCCATTCCAGGGAGCACAGGATCAAGGACCCCGTGGAGAGCCATCGCACGCTGGAGCTGGGACCCCACTAAGAGCCACAAAGAGCAGTCAGCTCCTATCAGGAAGTCCAGGAGAGGCAGTCCTACAGCTGGGCTGGCACGTGTCGGGAACCAAGAAAACCACAGCCCGCTGACTCAGTGGACACACAGGGCCGAGGAAAGCAAGTCCTACATGGAGCTCACGCTTTCAGGCCGTTTACCGTTAGTGTGGCAGCGACACGTTTCCGATGGAGAAACAGCTGTCAGTTGTCCGTGGCTGACACGGGGCTGCACACAGAATCTTACAGCATCGCAGCCCCGTCAGCGCACGGCCAGCGAAACGGCGTTGGGAGGTGAGCTCACGGATCACACTCAGAGGTGCTGGGTGAGAACAGAGTGGAAAATGGGACGTAAGCATGGGGTGGGGGTGGAAAGCAGGGACTGGAGAAAGAGCAGGTCGCGGAGGGCAGCCTCCCAGTGCAGCCCCATCGAACGGCCTCGCTTTACAGCTGAGAGGACAGGGCCTGGACACGGATGGGGCTGCAGCGCTGGGTATCAGCAGGAAACGCGCAAACCACGACAGCCTTGCAACTGGAGGAAGAACACAGATTAAGAAAAGGGCTGAACCAGAGATAGGGAGCGGAAAGGGGAAAGAAGGGGCTGAGGAAAGGCCAACAGAACAGCAAACGTGGGCTGCGGGAGGGCGGGCCGAGGCCCCAGCCGTGGGAGGGCAACTTCTGGCCTCATGGTGTCTAACAATGCCCACCTGCCGCTCAGATGGGCAGGGCTGTGGGGACAGCAACTCCTGGGGGCGTCAGCCAGGGCAGAGAAAGAATAGGCACTCCGCGGGCCTTGGAAGAAAGCATCAGAAACTCAGCGTCCAAACCAGCCCCACCCGGCACAAGCTGTGCAGCCCCAAGCAGGCTCCTTAACCTCTCTGAGCCCACAGCCTCCTCTTCAGCATGGAGACGCTCACACGTCTATGGCAGAAGTAGAGCTGGGACTCGTGGGTGTCGGCTGTGTGTCGCGCCCACCCCTCCTCAGCCCACACTGTACTTCCTCAGGAATCCGAGGCTATGACGCGACACGGCCGGCCTCCCCACCTCTAATTGTCCTGTCACTGGGAGAAAACAAACAAGTTGGCTACGGCAAAGGACAATAAACCCAGGCTCAGAAGTGCAGCGTCCTGGGCACGGACCGAGGCTGCTCAAAGTGGACACCTGCTCAGGTAGCCCTGAAGGCCTGGGCCCCACACCTGCCTGGCCCTCATCCAAATGCTGAGCCAGGCTGGGCTGCACAGTCCCAAAGTGCAGGAAATGCAGCGCCCCTGAGCAGGTGTCTGACCGACCCTAGCTCCACTGAACACAAACAGAATGAGACGGGACTCACTCTTCCCTAGGAACTCCAGGGCTGCTGGCCACCCCCCCCCCCACACACATGTGCTCGTCTGGAATTTTCTTCTGCTGATCTGCAAAACTGCCTCCTTCTCAGAGATTCCAGTTCTTAACAAAACTCAGCTCTGCACTCACAGACACGAATGGGACGAACAAACAGTTCACTCCACCCTCTAAGCCACACCCTCCTCACCATCCGTGGGGCCACCGGCCTTTGACAACAGCATACAGAATTCCTCGTTTTCAAAGACAAGCAGCTGTCATTCCCCTCAGTTAACTGCTGCCAGCTCCTTCAATGTCAGCTCAGAAATGAGAAGTGTTGCATCCCTCCAATAAGTCAGCAGCAAAGCATGCTAGGAACGCGGAGGCCGTGTGGCTCCCAGCAGTGGGGGCCACAGAAGTCATGTGGCTCCTGGCAGTGGGGGCCATGTGGCTCCCGGCAGTGAGGGCCACGGAGGCCACATGGTTTCCAGCAGTGGGGGCCGTGGAGGCTGCATGGCTCCTGGCAGTGGGGGCCACAGAGGCCATGTGGCTCCCGGCAGTGGGGGCCATGGAGGCTGCATGGCTCCCGGCAGTGGGGACCGTGGAGGCCGTGTGGCTCCCGGCAGTGGGGGCTGTGTGGCTCCCAGCAGTGGGGGCCGCGTGGCTCCCGGCAGTGGGGTCCTTGGGCACTCACCTTGCCCTCGTACCACACGCTCTCGTTCCCCTCCGGATCGACGTCATCCGTGGCCAAGGTGAGGCAGACCAGTCTCCGCTTCAGCCCCGTGGCTTTCATCTGTCTCAGGGCGTGCTTCCCTGTGAAGTCTGCGGGCTGCGGGAACGCGAGATGATGATGATAAATGAATGCGCAGACACGGTGACAGGGTTAGAGACGCAAGCGTTTCAATTTGCCTTTGCTATTTTCTCGCCAATTACACATTAAATAAAAATACAGATTGGATCAAACGTCTAGCCAAATATTTCTTCGTCCTCAGATGACAGGATCAGCTACCTATTCCTTCAGAACGTGTTCCACGCAAGGGCGGGGGCTTGTTGAGGACAGTTCTGCCGGCGCTACCTGGGCAGAAACCCGTAAGGCATTCGCCGCCAACGCATGAACGTGACCCGCATCTAAGGCAAGGGTGGAGCATGAATGAATGCGACCGGCACCTGACACAGCCGGACAACAGCACAGCTGTCCACGGGCAAAGTGCAACTGTCTCCACCGTCGCGAGCCTCTGATGAGAAAGAAACCACTTTTCTGAATGTGATGCTAAGACCCCTCCCACAGGCCGTGTCCCTTCCTCAGAACACAGCCCCTGGCATGTCCTCGTGCACTGGGTGCATCCACTCGTTCAATGGGGTCCATTCAGGAGCCCCTGCTGTGCGGACACCACACTGGGCCTCCCGTGAGTCAGACACGCCCATCAAAGGGCTTATTCTCTACGACTTAGCTTCTCTGTCCTTTTCCCTTCTTGTGTGCAACACATGACGGGTGACACTCTGCTTGGCACGTTCTGGGGGGCTGCAGCCCGGGGTTATTCCCAAGACAATGCACGTGACTGACAGTGACACTGGCTCGGGGTAACCTTGAGTCCACACTCACGTGTTACAAAGGGCAGGAATCAAACCTGAAAGCGCCCTGGTTATCACTAAAACTCCATAGGTGGGTGACGACTCATCAACAGGGAGCCAGGCTCCAGCTCAGCCAGGGACACGGCCCAAGTGTGGGAAACGGGCTGAGGCCCCAGTAGCCAGGGCGCCCAGGCCAGGCTGACGTCCACACGGGGCTGAGGGGAAGGCGCCCCCACCCCGCGTGCCCAGCAAGTCTCCGACCCTGTGGGGACAAGGGCACCTGCTACTATGGGTCCTGTCACTGGTGAGTGAGCTTGGACAAGAGCGCAAAACAAAAATGAGGTTCTCAAAACAATTCTCACTTACAGACAAATGCTCTGCCACTCTGAAAACTGTGTGGGGACATGGCCACGGCCCCCAGGGACAGGGACACGGCTCCCAGGGACACGGCCACAGCCCCCAGGGACAGGGACACGGCTCCCAGGGACACGGCCACAGCCCCCAGGGACGGGGACATGGCTTCCAGGGACAGGGACACAGCTCTCAGGGACACGGGACATGGCTCCCAGGGACAGGGACATGGCTCCCAGGGACATGGCCACAGCCCCCAGGGACAGGGACACGGCTCCCAGGGACAGGGACACAGCTCTCAGGGACACGGGACATGGCTCCCAGGGACATGGCCACAGCCCCCAGGGACAGGGACACGGCTCCCAGGGACACGGCCACAGCCCCCAGGGACGGGGACATGGCTTCCAGGGACAGGGACACAGCTCTCAGGGACACGGGACATGGCTCCCAGGGACAGGGACATGGCTCCCAGGGACATGGCCACAGCCCCCAGGGACAAGGGACATGGCTCCCAGGGACAGGGACACGGCTCCCAGGGACATGGACACGGCTCCCAGGGACAGGGACACGGTGCCCACCTCCGGGCTGGCCAGCGAGGACACAGACCTTCATGCCCAGGCCGCCCCCAGCTGCCCACGCGGAGGAGGTTGCTGGCCTGGGCAGGAAGCATCAGGCGGAGTGCGATCGCCCCACACCTCTCACTCCACCCTGCTTACTGCCAGCGCGGAGTCCACAGACGCCGCCACTTCAACTCCAACCCACGCAGAACCCCGCAGAACCCACACCGCCGCACCACACCGCCATTCACGCCCCTCCCCCGGGACCCTGCCATCACGACCAATAACAATGCCGCAGCAGGAGCTCCTGCACGCACAGAGGGCCTCCTCACTGTCCATCAATACAGGTCCCACAGGGAGGGCGGAACCCACAGGAAACCCAAGCTCAGAATGGCGGGAACATGCTCAGGGACCCGAGTGCGGGAAGAGCACCCAGCCACGCAAGCGCCTTGCTTTCTAGTTTTTTGTTTTTAAGATTTATTTGTTTGTTTGGAAATCAAAGTTACAGAGAGAAAGACACAGATCTTCCATGTGCCGGTTCACTCCCCAAATGGCTGCAACAAGCAGAGCTGGGCCAGGCCGAAGCCAGGAGTCTGGGTCCAGGGACCCAGGCCCTTGGGCCGTCCTCCGCCACCTCCCAGGCCTTTAGCAAGGAGCTGGATGGGAGTGGAGCAGCCGGGACGCGAACCACTGCCCACTTGGGACTTAAGCGAGGCAGGCAGCAGCTACACCCGCTAAAGCCCCAGGGCTGCCCCGGCAGACAGCCATGGACAAGGAGCTCCAGAGTCCTCACCTCCACCGTAGGCAGGTCTCCACCCAACAGCCAAGCGGCCCGCACTGCACGTGTTGGGATGGCGCCGTGCCCGAGGCCTGACCCCTCCCTGCCCTGGCCTGGCATTGTTTCTACCACTGGAGATTCATTTACGTCTTGAGGCTTTTGGTCTTGCTGAATCCCCTATAAGGAATCTACTGCAGTTGTTGACCAAGCCTTTGAGCCCTGCCGTGTAATGCCCTCTGGTTAGGCACCGACTACTCGGAGCTCAGCAGAAGCTGGTCTTGAAGTGCAGGAGACCCCTGCGGAAGAGTGACCTCTTTCCCCCACACCACAGCAGAGCCAGTCATGAAATTTCCTCACGGCAGAGGAAAAAGAACGATTTGAGAAGACCAGAAGCATGGTAGCACAAGGCACACACAACACACAGGCCAGGGCGGCCCACTCAGTGACGTGACTTGGTCAGTTCTGTGCGCTCCCTAGGGGTAGAAGTCCCAACATCTTTTTTTTTTTTTTTTTTTTTTTTTTTGACAGGCAGAGTGGACAGTGAGAGAGAGAGAGACAGAGAGAAAGGTCTTCCTTTTGCCGTTGGTTCACCCTCCAACGGCCACCGCGGTAGGCGCGCTGCGGCCAGTGCACCACGCTGATCCGATGGCAGGAGCCAGGTGCTTATCCTGGTCTCCCATGGGGTGCAGGACCCAAGCACTTGGGCCATCCTCCACTACACTTCCTGGCCACAGCAGAGAGCTGGCCTGGAAGAGGGGCAACCGGGACAGGATCGGTGCCCTGACCGGGACTAGAACCCGGTGTGCCGGCGCCGCAAGGCGGAGGATTAGCCTAGTGAGCTGCGGCGCCGGCCCCAACATCTTATACATCTAAACCAAGGGCATCAAGGCGTGGAGACAGAAATGCAAATAAGCAGACACCCTGAGAGAGGGGTGTGCTGTGGGGCCCGAGCCAGCCTCAGGGGACAGTGGGGTGGGGGCAGCACCCGCAGCAGTAGCAGCACAGAGGAAGTCTCTGGAGCTGAGCTTGGAAAGATGGGGCACTTCCGTCATCACGGCTGCATTTCCAGAAGGGTGTGCACTTGCGGGATAACCCTCTCCACTACAGCCTCCTCACGGCAAGTCTCGGTTCTAAAGGAAGTGACTTGACTCACTTGAGCCACCTTCAGCTGCTTTCCACCTGCTAGCTCATTTCAGAATGGCCGCAACAGCTAGAGCTGGGCCACGCAGAAGCCAGGAGGCTAAAACGCCAGTCAGGACTCCCACATGGGTGCAGAGGTCCAAGCACTTGGGCCACTCTCCGCTGCTTTCCCAGGTGCATTAGCAGGGAGCTGGATCAGAAGTGCAGCAGCTGGGACTCAAACTGGTGTTCATATGGAGTGCCAGCACGGTAGACGGAGGCAGCTGGCATGCTGGCTCTCAAGTAAATTTTTAAAAATCTTTTAAAAGTTGTTTCTAAAATGTTTAATACTGGGGCCAGTGCTGTGGCATAGTAGGCTAAGCCTCTGCCTGTGGTGCCAGAATCCCATATGGCTACCGGTTTGTGTCCTGGCTGCTCCTCTTCTGATCCAACTCTCTACTAATGCACTTGGGAAAGCAGCTGAAGGTGGCTCAAGTGCTTAGGCCCCTGCACCCACAGGGAGACCCAAAATAAGCTCCTGACTCCTGGCTTCAGACTGGCCCAGCTCTGGCTGTTGCAACCATGTGGGAAGTGAACCAGCGGATGAAGACTTCTCTCTCTCTCCCTCTTTGTCTGTAATTCCGCCTCTGAAATAAGTAATTCAATATTTCAAAAAAAAATGTTTAGTACTAGGAATAGAAGTAAATGGCCTCAGAGCCAGCATTGTGGCAAAATGGGTTAAAGCCCTAGCCTGCTGGTTCGAGTCCCAGCTGCTCCTCTTGCAATCCAGCTCTCTGCTATGGCCTGGGAAAGCAGTGGAAGATGGCCCAAGTGCTTGGGCTCCTGCACCTGCATGAGAGACCTGGAAAAAGCTCCTGGCTCCTGGCTTTGGATCAGTTCAGCTCTGGCCATTGTGGTCATTTGGGGAGTGAACCAGCAGAATAGAATACCTCTCTCTCTCTCTCTCTCTCTACCCCTCTCCGTAAATCTGTCTTTCAAATAAAAAATTAAAAAAGTAAATGTCCTCAACTCGATAAAAACCTCTATGAAAAACCCACAGCATCCACCAAGCACCGGGAGACTGAACGTTCCCACCCGGCTTCCAAAGCAGCCTGGGGTGTCACTGTGACCACTTCTGCCCAGCATTGCTGGAGGCCAACCAGCAGAGGCTCTGGCTAGAACAGGAAGCCAGAATAGGAAGTAAAAGACACCAGACTAGAAATGACAAAGAAAATCCTCACTTTTACACCTCGTGACTAGTCATGTAGAAAATCTAATGGAATCTACAAAACGAGCCATTGGAATGACAAAATGGACACAGAAGCCACAGAGCTTAAGCTTAAACTTCCAAACTAATTGTAGAAGAAGTCTTCAAAAGGTTCATGGAAAGTGTATATGAAAAAAACTATGCACAGATTCCAACATTTCTACACCAACATAAGCTAATCTTTTATTTTCATTTTCCACCAGCTTTTTGAAGTACTGTCATATTTCCATATCCTAGCAATAAAGAACTAAAAACTGAAATTTAATACACCATTTACAGTAGCATTGAAATCAGGAAGACTTGAGGATAACTCTGCAAGAAGATGTGCAGGATCTACAGACTGAAAACCACAGACCTTCCTAAGAGAACCTAAGATGACTTTCATGAAGAGAGATGACTTGTCCATGAGTTGGAAGACATTAACTGACCTCTGGATACAATGAAATTCCAAAACCCCCGCAAGCTGTTTCATATAAGTTTACCAGTTGCTTGTAAAACCTGCAGAAATCCCAAGGACCTAGAAGAGCCAAAACAACTTTCTGAAAAAGTGCAAAGTTGCAAGGCTATCACAGCCTTATTTAAACAACAGTAATCAAGATTGGGAATACTGGGGCCAGTACTATGGCCTAGCAGGTAATGTAGCCACCTGCGACACCAGCATCCCATATGGGCACTGCTCCAATTCCAGTCCAGCTCCCTGTAATGGCCTGGGAAAAGCAACAGAAGATGGACCAACTGTTTGGGCCCTTTTAACCCACTTCAAAGACTGTGATGAAGCTCCTGGCTTCAGCCTGGCCCAGTGTTGGCTGTTTTGGCCATCTGGGGAGTGAACCAGAGAGTAGAACCTCTATTTCTATCTCTCTCTCTCTCCCTTCCTCCCTCCCCTCCTCCCTCCCCCTTGCCTCCCTCCCTCTGTAATTTCAACTTTCAAAATAAATAAATAAATCTTTTAAAAAACTGGAAGTATTAACACAAAGGAAAATAAACCAATAGAACACAGCAGGGTCCAGTCCTTCAACCCACACCTCACAGTAGATGCAAAAATTAACACATTTTTACAACGGTAAAACTTCTAGAAGAAAACACACAAGAAAATCAAAGTGGCTCTGGGTTAGGAGAAGATTTCTTACATACATAAGAACCAAAAACACATAGGACTTGCAAAAGAACAAAAGGATAAGGACTTTAAAAAAACACTTCAATTTGTTGAGGGCGGGGTTAGCAGAGAGGTTAGGATATCTGCATCCCACATCAGAGTGCCTGGGTTCAGTTCCTGGCGCTCTGACGCTCCAGACCCAGGTGGGAGACCTGGATTGTGTTCCCGGCCCCCAGCACTGGTCCTGCCCAGCCACCCTGCCTATCACACCATTTCAGGCATATACCTGATAAAGGACTTAGATACAGAGTACATACAAATTTTAAAAATTATCAATAATAATAAAGTCAGATAAAAATGGGTAAGAGATTTGGCCAGATCCTTCACAAAAGAAGAGAGGGGGAGGGGGTAGGTGGCATTGTAGTGCAGCAGGTAAAGCCATTGCCTGGAACACTGACATGGCACATGGGTGCCAGCAGGAGTCCCAGCTGCTCCACTTCTGATCCAGCTGCCTGTTGATGGCCTGGGAAAGCAGCAAAGATGGCCTGAGTGTTTGGGCCCCTGCCACCCACATGGGAGACCTGAAGGAAGCTCCTGGCTCCCAGCTTCCGTCTAGTCCAGCCCTGGTTGTTGGGCCATCTGAGGAGTGAACCAACTGATGGAGGACCTCTCTCTCTCTCTCTCTCTCTTTCTCTCTCTCTCTCTCTCCCACACACACACACACACACAACTCTGCCTTTCAAATAAATAAATCTTTAAAAAAAGAAGAAGAAGGGTAGAGTGGTAGGGGGCATAGGAAAGCATGCCCAACAGCATCAGCTACAAAGGGAATGCTGGAACATGCTGGGATGCTATCACAGGCTTGTAGAACAGCTCAGGCCAGGACAGTTGACCATGGCAGGTGTGTGGAAGGAAGCAGGGCCCTGGAATTTCTCAATGCTGCCAGCAGGAATACAGAAGATCAAGTGCTTGCGCCCCTGCCACCCACGTGGGACGCCCAGATGGAGTTCCAGGATCCTGGCTTTGGCTTGGCCTCGTCCTAGCCATTGTAACCATTTGAGGAGTGAAACAGCGGATGGAAGAGCCCTCTCTCTTTCCTTCTATCACCATGCCTCTCAAATAAATAAATCTTCTAAAAAAAATCAGAAAACATATTCACTTACTGCCCACTACTGAAAGAAGAAACAAAGACTCAGCATGGAGTCTCATCCCCCACAGCCTGGGCAGAACGGGCCACAGGGCTGCTAACTCAGCTCCCAGGCACTGCAGACTCCGCCTCACCTGGTCTCCTGGCTTCCTGTTAACTCAGGAGCACAGCTACTAGGAGGCTAAGGAACCCAAACAGCGGTTCTCAGTCTTCAGGGCATCAAACAAAACATCTATAAAACTTCAGAAAGACACCTGGGGGTGGGTGACTGGCCTGGCAAGCATGGCACCTGAGTCCCCGTCACGGTGCCTGGGTTCAAACCTGCCCTCTGTTCCTGACTCCTGCAGACCGTGGGAGCCAGCAGTGATGGCTGCAGGACATGGATCCCTGCCACCACATGGGCGACCGCCATCCCTGCCACCCACGTGGGCGACCGCCAATGAGCTCCCGGGCTCTGGGTCAGCCCAGCCGTGGCTGTCACGCGGGGACTGCACTGTGGATGGAAAATCTCCGTCTCGCTCTCTGACTCTCGGATCAATAGATTGAAAAGAAAGAAATCCAAACGGCCGCCCAGAGTGGATCTGATTGGGTCGGCGCGGGACTGTGTTCTCGAGCAGCAGCACAGCTGCCTGGGGCCTGATTCCCACCGCTGGGCCCCGCTGTGGCAGTTTCGGATCCTGGGGGTCTGGTACGAGACCCGCCGCCTGGTGTTCTCTAAGGAGTGCCGGCTGCTGCTCTGAGGGCCACACTGGAGGACCAGTGTGGCAGAGCGTCGGGATTTTTTTTAAATTCTCAGGATAGTAACTACAGCCAGTTGGAAATCACTGGTCTCCAACAGTCACTCTCCACTGGAATCACCTCAACGAGTAACAAACAAACAAACAAAAACTATGAATGCCCTAGTCCCTGCCCCAGAAATTCTGCGTTAACGATCTGGGGTGCAGCCTGGGCCCTGGGAGTTTTAAAACCAACACACTATTTAAAAGACTCGCACGGCCCGGGATCCCACCGCCCAGCCAGCCCTGGGTGTGGGTGCAGGAGCTGCCCCTCAGTTCCTGGCGCCATTTATCTACAATTGCCCAAGCGTCCGATACTTCCTCCCATTGTAACCGGTGAGGAGCCTTCAGTAGTCACGGAAAGTGGGCGCCACCTGTTAGTTCCCTTTCCCCGAGGGGCGCTGTGAAGCGGCGCGGGGCCGCCCGGCGCCCAGTCCCAGCCCACGGGAGCTGGGCTCCGGCCAGCGCGCAGGCCGGCGAGGCCTCCACAGCCCAGCGCCCTGTTCCCGCCTCCGGCCCGGCAGAGGACGCCGAGCCACTGTTAGTTAACGCACTGCTTCCACTTCCTCGTGCTAAAAATAAAAAGCAAGAACGCCCCGATCTCTCCCCTCAGGTGACTTCCGGTGGAACAAACGAGAAAGCCGGGAAGCCCTCAGGCCAGTGTGAGGCCCGCGTGTGGCCCGCGTGAGGCCCGCGTGAGCGCTCAGTCCTGCGCTCCCCAGCGTCTGCGGCTCGGCTTCCGCCTGCTGCACGGGGGCGCTGCCGCAGGCGCGGGGCCAGCCTGCAGGGTCTCCAACTGCACAACGCCCGGGATGCGCCCTGAGCGCTGGTCCCGGGTGCCCCCTAGGGTGGCTGAGCGCCAGCCTCGCACAGCTCTGCTTTTCCAAGGCCTCCCAGCTGTAGGTTATGTGAACTGGGACGCGGCACCTCCCCCCCAAAGGGCTCTAAAGGGAACACGTGTTTCTGTAGTTAGGGTAACTCCTTTCAGGCATGAGATTTGGACAATCAAGTTACACGGCTTAGTTTGTGACAAGTCTTTCAGGAGCTTAGGCTGCTACGGAACCATGATACAGTGGTGAAGTTATCAATAGGCTATAACACGATTGATCCGATCTGTTCATCTTAGAAGCATCAGTAAGATTACTGATGGCACAAGGACAAAAGCCTTAGATCCGTGTTGACGTCTCACCCACACAACAAAGCAGGCCCCATGTCCCTGCCCTGCTAATCCAGCCCACCCTGTCTTGACCGGCCCTGCCCTGCCTGGACCGCTGGACACACCACTATGTGAAGAGTCCAGCCTCAGCCTGAGCTCTCCTCCCAAGCTCTCTCCCTGCAGCTCAGCAGCTCCGCCTCCACCCCCGCCTCAGCCCAGACCCCTCCCAGCTCACCCTGGGATCTCACAGGACCTTTAGAAAGAGCCCAAGCCTCCCTCTGTCTCGGCATCCCAGCTTTAACTCATATCCCCAAGCCCCCCCTGCCACTCTGTATTCTATAAACCGCTAGTCTGTAAGGGAAGGCGCGCGCTCTCTCTCTCTGCCATGTGTCCCCTGGAGTGGGCCCCTCCCAGGCTTTGTTCTGGATAAACCTGGTCTGGCTGTGGCTTCTTGCTCTGTCTCCTCTTTCCTGACAATGACGTTGAAGCCGACCAATCACCTGAACCAACATCACTGAAAGACTTGGTCCACTGAGGGCCAGGTCCTGGGACTGCCGGGACTTTCAGCACTAACTCACCAGCGATGAGCTCCGTGGCACCTGGCTGAGGACCGACAACTTAGAAGTCATAAAATTGTGTCATAAATCAAGCTTGGTGTCTACTGTCGAACCAACTCCACTCTGAGCCAGGCTTTGGCACATCATCTAAAAGAACTCATAAATACATCAGCCACTCCTGCTGACCATCACAGAGTTCTTTGGATTCCAAATGCAATATGAAGTCTTCGATGGCTGGCGCCGCAGCTCACTAGGCTAATCCTCCGTCTGCGGTGCCGGCACCCCAGGTTCTAGTCCCAGTTGGGGCGCCGGATTCTGTCCCGGTTGCTTCTCTTCCAGGCCAGCTCTCTGCTGTGGCTTGGGAGTGCAGTGGAGGATGGTCCAAGTCCTTGGGCCCTGCACCTGCATGGGAGACCAGGAGGAAGTACCTGGCTCCTGGCTGTGGATCAGCGCAGCGCCAGCCGTAGTGGCCATTAGAGGGGGTGAACCAATAGAAGGAAGACCTTTCTCTCTGTCTCTCTCTCTCTCACTGTCTAACTCTGCCTGTCAAAAAAATAAAAAAAGAAGTCGTTGATCCCTGCCTGAGCCCCAAACAACAATAGCCAAAAATCAATCCCAAATGGAACTGCAGCAGTTTTGAGGGCCAGGCCCCTTTCTCCTTGTTTTAACAGCTAAGCCAAGACTCGTGCTGTCAGAAGGAGCAGTCTGCCGCTCGGTCTGCACGAGCCCCAGGCACCTGCTTCCTCTGGTCCGGAGGCCGATGGCACACCATACAAACAGAAGCCACGGAAGAGAATGGCACAGAGAGACGCTCCCTTTAAAGCCCTCAAGGAGGCTCTTCCTGCTGCCATCCGACACTACCAATATACACGGTTATGCTAATAGTTCAGTTCAGGATCTGGGACAGACGCAGCAGCAGCACAGAGTTCCCTTAGCCTGATTCATGAGCGTGTGTTCCGGAATCCCATAGGGTAGGAAATCGCCTTTAGCTCCCACGCACCCAGGAAAGGGCCGTCTGTTCTAGAATTCTGGCAAGCACCCCACACGGCAGTGGCTACCACGAGCTGCACCTCTTCTAAGTCCTTTCATAATGGACCTGGAGATCACTATGCTACGTGAAACAATCCAGACCCAGAAAGACAAATCTCACAGGTTTTCCCTTATTTGTAGAAACTGATCTAGAGAGGATGAAAACTGTGAGGATGTCGTATCCTTCGGGATACGATTATAAATACTGCTTCACCAAACCATATCATGCAAATGATGATTTACCCTTCTTTCCCAAGTAATGATCGTTGTCATGAATCCTTCACTCTGATATTAATATCAATGATTTCAAGAAAAAACAGTAAATCTGTGAATGTATGTAATGTCTGTATTCGAGCTGAATGTGGCAAATGTTTTTTAAAACACAGTAAAATAAGGGGGGAAAGTTCTTTCATAATCTGAATCACCTCCTTTAGATCCGTAAGCACTGGAGAAACGAGCGGGGCTGTAACAACTCGGCCCCATGTGGGTTGGTAACCCTCAGACCATGGGGAGCTCCTTCAGACGCACGCTTCACAGCCTGACTCCCGGCCTGACTCTTGGCCTGACTCCTGGCCGGCGGAGCAGTCTGCGTGGGACCTGAGAGTCCGCGCTTCTCACAGGCTGCCTGCTGATGCCAATGCTGCTGGTCTGAGGACCACACTGTGCGGACCACAGCTGCAGGGACTCCCCCGGGACATTGGTACTGGTTATGATTCTTTGGGCCTGTGCTGTCCTGGCTTCTCGGTTGACACCACCTGCTGCTGAAGGCATTGCAAATGCACGCTTTGCTTCAACACAGAAGTCATAGTTTACGCACAAAGACGCTACCACGCAGCTGGATCTGCTGAGTGAGCAGCCTTGTGCTGTGAGCCTCCAGAGAGCGCGGGGGAGGGTGGGCCTCCACGGTGCAGCCCCACAATTCCTGCTGAATGTCTGCTGAAATCTGGTTATTATCTTATCCTCACAAATCTTCATCTTGGAACTTAGAGTTAGCCCTTAAATAAGCCCGATTCTGCTAACTGAAATCTGTAAGCACACTCCAGTAGTTTGAGCTGCTCAGATTTTGACAAAACAATAATAAGCAGCAACCGAGCAATGCTTAGTCTCTGTTTATGCTCACTTCATTTCTTCCACGATCGTCCTTGGTTAAATTTTAACATACAGCTTTGTCATGAAACAACGTGATCGTTTCAGGAAGCGCTTGCAGCGCCCTCTGGAGTGCAAACATACCTTATCCAACTTGACAAAAGGTTCCAGTCCAGCTTCCAAGGGGTTGGTATCACAGTTCATCTGAAAGGAAAACACACGTGTGGGTGCGAAGCATCTCAACAGCATCACTTTCATCCGGTGTCTTTGAGGAGAGAGAACGACGCGACTCCTGAACAGATTCTGAAAGAGGCCAATTACGGGCTGGTCTCTAAGGTGCTTTTTTCACCCAACATTCAAGTGCAGCCTTCCACAAACACCGTCATGCGGACATGGTTAATACAGAAGCTGCAAGTGTTTGTTTTCATGGCCTTTTATTTTAACCAACACCTGAAGGGGTAGCACATGGCGTGCCTTCTAGAAATAGTCCTTTGCACCTCTTATGTAATAACTTTATATAAGTGGGTTTGGGAAAGTTATGTAATTTACTGACTTTACAATCGCCCAACCATCAGTGCAAGGAGAAGGAAAGGCGGGTGGTAGGAAAACGGCTTCTCCTGAGGTCAGAAAAAAGAACTGAGAAGAACACAGACGCTGAGTTTAGTCTTTGCAGACGCAGTGGGATCACTGCCCTGTAAACCCAGCTGGGGCTGAGCCGGTACTTGGCAACAGAGCGGAAGTGAATGATTTTTGTCTCTGTGTTTTGTTGCTGGCTTTGACTGGAAGGGAACTAACTAATCTAACTTCCTCCCTCAAAAGTGGTCAAAATCTCAAAGACAACTCAGCACTTGCATAATCAAAATGAACAGTAACTTGTTTCACGTGCTAGAAAATTTTGTCTCACATTTCTTAATCAGTTTGAGCTGCTCTCAAATTAATTTTGATATTCTCAGTTTCAGAATTTCTTGGGGATGCAGCACCACTAGAGGGCACTCTGGCACCACCGGAGCCGGCAGGGTCGGGACTGGGCCACACACTGCCTGGGTAGGGGTGGGGGTGGGGGAGCGGGAGTGGGGAGTGGAGAGGCGGCAGATCTCAACGCCTGGTAGCGCCTGGCCCTTGATAGACTCCGGTGCCACAGGGTGAATCCTGCGCTTCCAGGAAAGCAGAGGTTCTGCAAAGTTCGCTGTGCCGAGGTGGAGATAAGCAGGCCCGGGAGTCCCCACTCTGGGACTTTTATTTCTTAAATCACTGTCCCTTATCTCAGCTCTCAGGCCTGAGACCACAACGTCTTCCCAGGAAACGATCAAATCTGAACAAGAGAGAAGTCCAGAGAGAGCCCGCTGCACCACAGATAAGGCCGAGTCTGTCTGACCACTGCCCGGCCGGCCTCTTACTGTGTGGGCTGGGCCAGGCTGGGCACCGGGATTGTGTGTAAAACAAGGGGGGGGGGGGGGGGACAACAGGGGACTAAGAAGTCGTGCAGGTGAGGAAGGCGTGTGGATGGGACAGCACTGCACGGACAGGGACTGGGGAGCGGCTTAGCCTGGCGGGGGAGGTGCTGGCTGGTGTGCCCTGTCACACACGGGAGCATCTCTCACACCCGGCACCAGATGCTACTCCAGCACCCCGCCAATGCAGGCCCTGGGAGGAGGGAGGAGTGGCCCGGGTAAGTGGGGTCCTGACACCCACAAGGGACGCCTGCCTTGCATTCCCAGCTCCCAGCTTGGCTGCTGCAGGCATTTGGGGAGTTAACCTATAGATGGAGGTGCCCCTACCTACCATCTCTATCTCGCTCTCTCTCCTGCCCTCCCTCAGCCAAGGAAGGAAAGGAGAGATGGAGGGAGGGAGGAGTGGTGGGCAAAGGCTAGACCAAGGCATGCTGGGCCATGGCCCTGACCACGGAATGCATGTCAATTCACCAAAACACGAAAGACAAGGAGGAAATGCGGGGAGAAAAGGATGCGAACCGGGTGCTCCATCCCACAGGCCAGAGGCAGGGGGCCCGGCCCCTTGGGAGCAATCAGCAGGACAAAGGTGCAGGCCGAACTCCCAGGAACACTAGCCAGGGAGCCCTCACGGAGCGCAAAACCTCCTCCCCTCAGCCTAGGAGATCCCAGGCCAGGCGCAGGGGAAGCAGCGCTGGCCCAGCCCGCGGTGAGGGACCCCCTCGCACCTCAGCGCCCCAGGCGCGGAAGCCCTTCTCCAGGCGCAGGACGTTGAGGGCATAGGTCCCGAAGTCGGCGATGCCCTCCTCCTGGCCGGCGTTCATGATGGTCTCGTAGAGGGCCATGGAGTCCTCGCGCCTGTGGTACAGCTCCCAGCCCAGCTCGCCTGCAACACACATGCAGAGTGAGGGCTGCCGGCCCCAGGCCTGATGCCTGGCCGCCAGAACACCACATGCACGCACCACAGGTGCTGCCGGGTATAAGAGACTGCCGGTGAAAAGTTGTCCTTGGGCACCAGCTGTGGCCATGCCCAGCCCTGACTCCCACGTGGAGGCTGGCGCGTGGCACGTGGATCTCGCCACACAGATGGGTGATCTGCACCCTGGACCCCAGCCTCTCCACGAGGCTGGCCTATTGTAGGTGAATGACAATGTCGTAAATTTGATCAAGATAGGGGGTTCAAGTCCAGACACCCCAACACCAACTCCGTTGCCAAAGAAGCAGCGGGCTTACAAACAACCAGCAGACAGCTGTGGGGAGCTGTGGCTTGGGGCTCGAGCCACGTCCACGTCCCACGTCCCACGTTCCAAGTCCCATGACCCACGTCCCACGTCTCCCCTCTGCCCATTCCATTCACCATCAGGACTCCAGGCAAAAATCAGCAGAAAGGGAACCCACCCCCAGGGAGTCCTGGGGGCTTCTACTCATTCACCATCGCCACAGGCTGTGGGAAGACGAGGGTAGGGGTGGAGGGGTGGGAAGGGGAGACGACCTGGGAGGAGCTCAGGCCTCTATCACCAGGTGCCCCTTGCTCCCAGTGCTGAGGGCTGATGGGGATGGGGATGGGTTCCTCGGCGTGCCCCAGTACAGGAGCCACCTGCGCTGGGTGGATGCTGGGGGCATACAGCACTTCTGCTGGACCAGACAGGGAGGCCTGGAGGACCTTGGCCGTGAGCCCGAGCACCAGCAGGGAACTGGAGCCCGTCTACCCCCGTCTGTGCCGGCTGGCTGCCGTGTGCATCGTCAGTGCCGGAGGAAGCCTTTCTACACAATGCAAGGCTCTAGGAAGGGGGCTCGAGAGGAGACTGTCCCAGGGACATCGCCCTGAGTGTCCCCAGAGAGTCTGCTGGCCTGGACATTCCCATTACCCCAGCACAGCCTCTTCCCACTTGTCAGCTACTCTGCCCCACAGTCAGCTACGGACCTGGAGCAAGACAGGAAACCTGTGGGGCTCTCTCCAGAGAGACACCTCCCTCACAGCCACATGGAAAACAGTGAGTGTGTGGGTGTGAGAGTGTGTGTCAGCGTGTGGGTGGGTGGGAATGCACGTGTCAATGACAGTATGTGTATGAGTGTGTGTGCAAGTTTGAGTGTATGTGTGACGGTGTGGTTGTGTGTGAGTGTGAGTAGGGAGATGTGTGAGTTTGAGGGTGTGTGTAGGTGTGAGTTGAGTGTGGGTAGGTGTGTGCGTATGTTTGCATGTAGGTGTGAGTGTATGAGTAGGTGTGTGTAACTTCAAGTGTATGCATGTAGCTGTGGGTAGGTGTGAGTGTGTGTATGTGTGTAGGTGTAAGTATGTATGTGTGTAGGTGTGAGTGCATGAGTAGGTGTGTGAGTTTGAGTGTATGCATGTAGCTGTCTGTGGGTAGGTGTGAGTGTGTGTGTATAGGTGTGAGTATATGTGTGTATATGTGTGAGTGTATGAGTAGGTGTGTGTGAGTGTATACATGTAGCTGTCTGTGGGTAGGTGTGAGTGTGTGTGTGTGTATAGGTGTGAGTATATGTGTGATTATGTGTGAGTGTATGAGTAGGTGTGTGTGAGTGTATGCATGTAGCTGTGGGTAGGTGTGAGTGTGTGTATGTGTATAGGTGTGAGTATATGTGTGAGTGTATGAGTAGGTGTGTGTGAGTGTATGCATGTAGCTGTGGGTAGGTGTGAGTGTTTGTGTATGTGTATAGGTGTGAGTATATGTGTATGCATATAGGTGTGAGTGTATGAGCAGGTATGTGGGAGTGTGAGTGTATGCATGTGGCTGTGGGCAGGTGTGAGTGTGTGTATGTGTAAGTATGTATGTGTGTAGGTGTGAGTGTATGAGTAGGTGTGTGAGTTTGAGTGCATGCATGTAGCTGTCTGTGGGTAGGTGTGAGTGTGTGTGTATAGGTGTGAGTATATGTGTGCATACGTGTGAGTGTATGAGTAGGTGTGTGGGAGTGTATGCATGTAGCTGTGGGTAGGTGTGCATGTGTGTGTGTGTAGGTGTGAGTGTATGAGTAGGTGTGTGTGAGTGTGAGTGTATGCATGTAGCTGTGGGTAGGTGTGAGTGTGTGTATGTGTGTAGGTGTGAGTATATGAGTAGGGAGGAGCATATACATGCAGGTGTGAGTGTGGGTAGATGTGAGTGTGTGTGTATGCATGTAGGTGTGAGTATATGAGTAGGGAGGAGCATATACATGCAGGTGTGAGTGTGGGTAGGTGTGAGTGTGTGTGTCAGACTGTGGTGTAGGTGTTAGTACATGAGGAGGTTGTGAGAGTGTATTGTGTAGGTGTGAGTAGCTGTATGTGTGAGCCTGTGAGTGCGTACATGATTGTGTGTGGGTGTATGTGTATAGGTGTGAATTGTGAAGTTGAGTGTGAGCAAATGCATGTGTGTGTCTGTGAGTGAGTGTGAGCAGATGAACATGTGTGCCTGTGAGTGAGTGCACGCGCACATTTCTGGTAGCTCCTTTAGCCCTCGGGCTGTTTTCCGTTTCTTACCGGTGTAAGAGATCCTAATGGCCGTCACGGGAACGTGGGCGACCTTGAGGTGCTTGACCTGGAGGAACTTGAAGGCGCCATCGCTGAGATCCTCCGAGGTCAGTTTCTGCAGGACCTGCCTTGCCCGGGGCCCGGCCACGCCAAGGACGCCCAGCTCATCGGTGGTGTTGCTGATTTCAACTTCATATCCACCTCTGATGGCCGCTTCTTCAATCCATCTGTGCTCAAGGCATAATCATCGTGTGAAATACGGCCTGGATAAGGCACCTGGTGACACCCGAGCTCTGTGAAGAGGCACTTCGTGTCTGGGATCATCAGAGAGTCCCCAGAGAGACATTTTTTGCTGTTAGCACTGAGGAAGCCCAGTCCTGAGACATTCAGTGATGTCTCAATCACGCCTTACAAACCTGGGGGCGACTTTTCACGGCACAGAGCACCTTTCAGTTGAAACTATCTCTGCACGTCTCTTTCCGTCGGTGACAGCCTTACTGCATTTAAACGAATGATTCAATCGCCAAAAATTAACTGAAACCCACTGTGCCCTGGAGTCTGTACACAGGAGGCACACTTGGGCCACCACAGGTCAACAGCGCACCTGCCACGAGACGTGCGAGTGCCCTAACATCACCAGGAAAACTCCAGGTCCAGGTCCTGAGTCTTGATGAGTTACTGGAGTTCAGCGGAAGGTTGGCGTCTCACTGAGTGGCCCCTGAAGCTACGCAGGTGGACTGTAAAATACCTGTCTGGATTTACACGAAGCTAAGCCATTGCGGATGGGGACACGTGACTCGCAGCATTTCACAGCAGTGGTGAGAATCCGTCAGGGGAAGCCATGTGTTATGTAATAAAATGCAATATAATGACACTCCAAAGATTTCCACACTGTTAGACTAGAGACCACAGACATCCTGGTAAACTAAGAACACATGAAGGCAGACCAGCAGCTTAGCTGGGGGCCGCAGAGCACCAAGGGTCACCCACAGGGTGGAAAGCCCCAGAAGACAGTCAAGAGAGGGGCCGAGACTGGCTGGCCGGTGCTGCTTCAACCGGCACTGCTGTGAGGACACATCAGGGAAGGGGGTGAGGAGTCTGGCACAGCGATGACGCTTCACCTATGGGAGGTGGGAAGATCACAATCACAGCCCCACGCATGGGTCCGTCTGACGGCTGCAAGGGGTCCTCACCCCAAGACTTCTCTATGTGAAGTTTGTGTGAAATGATCAGACCTAACAAGAGTTACAGTTGCGCTTTCAAGTCCTGGTGACAGGAAGCTCAGGGTGAGGCACACGGTTCCTCCCCAGGTGCGCCCTTACCTGAGGTCATGGAGCTCTGACCCGGAACCAGTTACCAACAGGAAGTCGCCGGGAGCCCGGTGAGACACGGTCAGCTCGGCATACACTCGGCCTCTCGGGGTCAGCATGTGGCTTATGTTGGTGAAGCCCACCTGCACAGAAGCAGGCAGCGTGGCGTGAGACACGTGGCTGTCACTATGAAAAGCACGCGACGTGCATCGTGTGTATCAGGTTCATACCCGCAAACCAAATCCTAAGATCAATGTCGAGGTCTCCATGTCAACAATTACTTAAAACTACTTGTCATAAAAATTGCACTTTACTTAATGGTAGTCACGGTTAACTTCCTGTCCACACAGTTAAGCAAAGTCGCATGTCCTGAGTGACAATTCAGCCAACCGGAAGTTGAAATAACATGGGTTTTTGGAAAAAATGAGGAGCTGGAGAATGAAACGGGTGGGAACTCCGGACACTGTGTTTACCTTGGGGACAACGTTGGCAAAGAGATTGTCCAGCAGTGTGACCGAGTCTCGGCCTTTGATGTGGAACTTCCCGAAGGGCGACAGGTCGATCACCCCCACCTTCTGCATAACCTGTTCGTACTCGGACCCCACAGGCTCAAACCAGTTCGTGCGCCGGAAGCTTGGCCTGGAACCCAATACGCGGTGTTATAAAACGGCGGTCGCTCACTTTCTGAACAAGTAGGGACCAAGGACACTTTAAGAAACTCCACTCATCTGGAAAATTCTACAGGGTGGAGGCAAGGGCTGAGAGCTGGAAGATGAGACTGCGATTTGGAAGCGGAGCTTTCCAAGTAACTCATCCGCCCCCGGACCCAGTGCCCAGCGAGGGAGGCGCTCGTTAACCACAGTGACACCGAACCCGCGGCTCTGAGCTGGAGGAGTCTGGACGTGAAGCCCGGTGCCTTTCACGCCTCCCACGCCAGTCTCCCGGGCAGCATTTGGCAGCCGCCAGTGGTGGGGCTCCATTAATGCAGAGTATCTAAGGGGAGGAGCTCTCAGACCCAGGGCTTCTCAAATGCTAATGTGAACACTAGCTGCTTGCATTTGTTCAAATCCAGGTGCTGCTGCCCCTGGCCTGGGCTGGGGCCTGGGTGTGTGTCCAAGCAGGCTCTCAGGTGACGCCCATGCCATCGGCCCACCCCCAGCGGGAGCAAGGGTCTGGGCCTGCAGTGTCCTGTTACGGAGCACAGACACCAAGTGACCTCCAAGGCCCGTATTGGTTGATGTCAGGCCTGGGCCTGGACAGAGGTCTCCCGACAGGATGACACGTCATTTCCCGTTCCCCAGGTGGACGTCTAACACGGTATTGCAGCTGGAGAGGGGGGTACGTAGGCTGCAAAGCCGGCTCCTAGCAGTTTAGTTGTGAAGATAGCAACGACCCTGTGGCCGGACCCAAAGAGCCCGCACTGAGGAAGAGAGCTGGCGCTTGTCTGAGTGGTTTAGGGAAAACCAACCCCCGTATGGTCACCGTGTGCTCTAGACTGGCTGCTTAGGGAGCCCAGATGTGTTCCTGAACTGCCCCTCCCCTGCTACGCTTTGCACCATTTAGATCTGGTCCTTAAGTAGACATCAAACCCATCTACAGAAGCAAAGTGACAGCTTGGAAATCAAGGTCACTGCTTAACTACCAGGTTTGCTATTTGCTTCCTCTTGGTTTCTGGATTTTCATGAGAAAACAGGTATAACCACCACTAAACCCAGTGCAACAATGGCATGTGACATACAGGGTGGGTGGGGGGGATCAGAGGACATTCTGTGGGGCTGGCATTTGGCACTGTGGTCAAGTTGCCACCTGCGTCACCAGCATACCATATGGGATTGTTTTGCATCCCAGCTGCTCTACTTCCCATCCAGCTCCCTGCTAAGGGGCCTGGGAAAGCAGTGGAGGATGGGACAAATATGTGGACCCCTGCACCCATGTGGGAGACCCTGAAGAAGCTCCAGGCTCCTAGCCTTGGATTGGCTCAGCTCTGGCCATTGCGGCCATCCGGGGAGTGAACCAGTGATGGAAGATTATCTTGCTCTCGCTCTGCTCTTTCAAATAAATAAAGTAAAACTTAAAAAAAAAAAAAGAGGACATTCTTGTGGTGTGCTCTATGAAACGCTAAACAAACGATGCTCTCCCTAACTTATCAACTGTGCTATCACTGCAGGGTTAGAAAGCCCTCGCTTTGAGCCATTTTTAAGCAAGATTTTTCATTTGAAAGGCAGAGTTACAGGGAGAGAGCATGTCAGAAAAACACCCCGCATGATGGGTGGCACCTGGCCTGGTTATAGGACACGTGGGGCCAGTGTCACCCAGGCTCAGCTACTACTCCAGCCAGAAGATGATCTGTGCAGGAAGAGGCCAGGGAGGCACGCTGTGGGGAGGGCAAGTGGCTCCTCTCTGCCACCCCTCCCCCTGCCTTGTGGCTTCTCCCTGGATCACACTCGGGCAGGCGGCAGCCCTGCCTTACCTGTACTGGGTGTCCTGGCCAGGTCTGTAGAACCAGTGTGGCTGCTCCCAGCCTGCGTGGAAGCCCATGGAGCACCTGGGCTGCAGGATGCTGTAGAGCCCGCTGACCCGCTGCGTCGGCCGCCCGGCAAAACGCTCTTCTTTAGGATAGCCGACTGCACGGGGCAAACGGGCACGGTCAAGAGCAGCCAACCGGTAGCACAGCGCCACAAAGGGACCCAGCAGATGGACACTGAAGCACCTCGTGTGTACGTACTTAGGTAAAACACAAAGCCGTCGCCTTCACTGACCCTCAAAGGATAACGTAAAGCACATATTTAATAATCAGAATCTGAAGTCAATTCTGCGCTCCACACAGCAGGCACCAGTGCACACATCCCTTGGCCTCAGAGGCACCGTGCTGCCCAGGGTCCCTCACCATGACAGAAGGAAGGTGCCCGACCATCACAGCTGTGCAAGGCAGCCCTGCAGGTGTATGGCAGACAAGATGGACACACTCGCTCCTTACCCACGTTGTTGAACCCGTAGGACTCTCTGGCTTTGGCCTCGGTGTACTGGGGAGTGGTCCATCTGCCGTAGCGGTTGGGGTCCAGTTCTATGAGGTCAAAAGGAGGCTCCCCACCCAGGATCCACTCGCTGAGGTACTTCCCGATCCCGCCAGCGTGGATGATGCCGTAGCTTCCAAACACAGAGACAGAAACCCCATCACTGACACATGCTGGTTTCAAATACCAAACACACCTGGGTACTTCACAGGGCCTCAACGCTGGAGGGCTCTGTTCTTAGAACTCACAAGTACCAGGGCCCTACACTGTCCACTGGTCCTAAAAACCACGTACGCAGGCATCCAGACCCAACACGCTCCTGTGTTTGCAGGCTCAAGAGTGGCACAGCTGCAAGTTAGCTCCTGGCTGGTATGGAACGGGTGGCAGGGAAGGAGGCCCTGTGTAGGGGAAGCGTGTGTCCTGTAAGAGTCCCAGCCATGGCACACTCAGGCCAGCCCCGCCCCCTTAGGAGGCGACCTCTGTCGCTGGACAGGAACCGTGATCTCAGCAGCATTCACACCGAAAGGGCACCATCCAGGGAGGGCACTGGGGACAGGAACGCTGGACCCCATAATCTGCAGGGAATGAGTCACTTGGTGGGGAAGGCACTTGTTCCCATCTCCATAGGAGGTGGTAAGGGGAAAGACAGACTCTCACCACCACAGCCCTGCTCAGGACATGGTCAGAGGACAGGCAGACTCATACCACACAGCCCTGCACAGGACATGGTAAGGGGAAGGCCTGACTCACCCCACCACAGCCCTGCACAGGACATGGTAAGGGGAAGGCCTGACTCACCCCACCACAGCCCTGCACAGGACATGGTAAGGGTAGGGCCTGACTCACCCCACCACAGCCCTGCACAGGACATGGTAAGGGTAGGGCCTGACTCACCCCACCACAGCCCTGCTCAGGACATGGTAAGGGTAGGGCCTGACTCACCCCACCACAGCCCTGCACAGGACATGGTAAGGGTAGGGCCTGACTCACCCCACCATAGCCCTGCACAGGACATGGTAAGGGGAAGGCCTGACTCACCCCACCATAGCCCTGCACAGGACACGGTAAGGGTAGGGCCTGACTCACCCCACCACAGCCCTGCACAGGACATGGTAAGGGTAGGGCCTGACTCACCCCACCACAGCCCTGCACAGAACACGGTCAGGGGACAGGCAGACTCACCCCACCACAGCCCTGCACAGGACATGGTAAGGGGAAGGCCTGACTCACCCCACCACAGCCCTGCACAGGACATGGTAAGGGTAGGGCCTGACTCACCCCACCACAGCCCTGCACAGAACACGGTCAGGGGACAGGCAGACTCACCCTACCACAGCCCTGCACAGGACATGGTAAGGGTAGGGCCTGACTCACCCCACCACAGCCCTGCACAGGACATGGTAAAGGTAGGGCCTGACTCACCCCACCACAGCCCTGCTCAGGACATGGTAAGGGTAGGGCCTGACTCACCCCACCACAGCCCTGCACAGGACATGGTAAGGGTAGGGCCTGACTCACCCCACCACAGCCCTGCACAGGACATGGTAAGGGTAGGGCCTGACTCACCCCACCACAGCCCTGCACAGGACATGGTAAGGGTAGGGCCTGACTCACCCCACCACAGCCCTGCACAGAACACGGTCAGGGGACAGGCAGACTCACCCTACCACAGCCCTGCACAGGACACGGTAAGGGTAGGGCCTGACTCACCCCACCACAGCCCTGCACAGGACATGGTAAGGGTAGGGCCTGACTCACCCCACCACAGCCCTGCACAGAACACGGTCAGGGGACAGGCAGACTCACCCCACCACAGCCCTGCACAGGACATGGTAAGGGGAAGGCCTGACTCACCCCACCACAGCCCTGCACAGGACATGGTAAGGGTAGGGCCTGACTCACCCCACCACAGCCCTGCACAGAACACGGTCAGGGGACAGGCAGACTCACCCTACCACAGCCCTGCACAGGACATGGTAAGGGTAGGGCCTGACTCACCCCACCACAGCCCTGCACAGGACATGGTAAAGGTAGGGCCTGACTCACCCCACCACAGCCCTGCTCAGGACATGGTAAGGGTAGGGCCTGACTCACCCCACCACAGCCCTGCACAGGACATGGTAAGGGTAGGGCCTGACTCACCCCACCACAGCCCTGCACAGGACATGGTAAGGGTAGGGCCTGACTCACCCCACCACAGCCCTGCACAGGACATGGTAAGGGTAGGGCCTGACTCACCCCACCACAGCCCTGCACAGAACACGGTCAGGGGACAGGCAGACTCACCCTACCACAGCCCTGCACAGGACACGGTAAGGGTAGGGCCTGACTCACCCCACCACAGCCCTGCACAGGACATGGTAAGGGTAGGGCCTGACTCACCCCACCACAGCCCTGCACAGGACATGGTAAGGGTAGGGCCTGACTCACCCCACCACAGCCCTGCACAGGACACGGTAAGGGGACAGGCAGACTCTCACCACCATAGCCCTGCACAGGACATGGTAAGGGGAAGGCCTGACTCACCCCACCACAGCCCTGCACAGGACACGGTAAGGGTAGGGCCTGACTCACCCCACCATAGCCCTGCACAGGACATGGTAAGGGTAGGGCCTGACTCACCCCACCATAGCCCTGCACAGGACATGGTAAGGGGAAGGCCTGACTCACCCCACCACAGCCCTGCACAGGACATGGTAAGGGTAGGGCCTGACTCACCCCACCACAGCCCTGCACAGAACACGGTCAGGGGACAGGCAGACTCACCCTACCACAGCCCTGCACAGGACATGGTAAGGGTAGGGCCTGACTCACCCCACCACAGCCCTGCACAGGACATGGTAAAGGTAGGGCCTGACTCACCCCACCACAGCCCTGCTCAGGACATGGTAAGGGTAGGGCCTGACTCACCCCACCACAGCCCTGCACAGGACATGGTAAGGGTAGGGCCTGACTCACCCCACCACAGCCCTGCACAGGACATGGTAAGGGTAGGGCCTGACTCACCCCACCACAGCCCTGCACAGGACATGGTAAGGGTAGGGCCTGACTCACCCCACCACAGCCCTGCACAGAACACGGTCAGGGGACAGGCAGACTCACCCTACCACAGCCCTGCACAGGACACGGTAAGGGTAGGGCCTGACTCACCCCACCACAGCCCTGCACAGGACATGGTAAGGGTAGGGCCTGACTCACCCCACCACAGCCCTGCACAGGACATGGTAAGGGTAGGGCCTGACTCACCCCACCACAGCCCTGCACAGGACACGGTAAGGGGACAGGCAGACTCTCACCACCATAGCCCTGCACAGGACATGGTAAGGGGAAGGCCTGACTCACCCCACCACAGCCCTGCACAGGACATGGTAAGGGTAGGGCCTGACTCACCCCACCATAGCCCTGCACAGGACATGGTAAGGGTAGGGCCTGACTCACCCCACCATAGCCCTGCACAGGACATGGTAAGGGTAGGGCCTGACTCACCCCACCACAGCCCTGCACAGGACATGGTAAGGGTAGGGCCTGACTCACCCCACCACAGCCCTGCACAGGACATGGTAAGGGTAGGGCCTGACTTACCCCACCACAGCCCTGCACAGGACATGGTAAGGGTAGGGCCTGACTCACCCCACCACAGCCCTGCACAGGACATGGTAAGGGTAGGGCCTGACTCACCCCACCACAGCCCTGCACAGGACATGGTAAGGGTAGGGCCTGACTCACCCCACCACAGCCCTGCACAGGACACGGTCAGGGGACAGGCAGACTCTCACCACCAGCCTCTCTGTAGGACATGCTTTAAAACCCATCAGAGGATTGCACATTGGATATTGGAACGTAGGGTCACAGCTGCACACTGGCCATGTTCCCTGCTACCTTCTCCCATGCTTCTAACCAAGGCCTTTTCTCTGGGTTCCTATATAGTAAGCAAAGAGGCTGCTGGGAGCTGAATGAGCCAAGTCCTAGGAGGGGGCCCAGCACAGGAGCCTCACGAGCAGACATCCAGTCACAGAAGCCAGGGAATCTCAAACGACAGCAGCTCAACAGCGAGAGCCAGAGTTTCCAATGCCCGGGGAACCTCAGCCAAGACCAAAAATGCTGATTCTCCCACCGGGAGACAGCAGCGGTGCTATTTTAGAAAAATGCGTGGTCAATTTGTTCCGGGGATGTTTCTCAAGGAGAATAGGAGGGTAGCAGTGAGTACTCCCTGGGCAGCCAGGCACGAGGCCTGGGCCACAGAGCGCAAGCACTGAGGACAACAGAAGAAACGGCCAACTAACGTGGGGAAGGCAAACGGAATTTTCTAAGCTGTGATGGGACAGTAAAGGACGTGTGACGTCAGCATCCATGGATTCACGGCACAACAGTTAGAAATGAGACACTCGAGTCAACAGGGTCATAAGTGAGGACGCATACCTGAGGACACCCAACATGGAAAGGGCCAGGAATAATGGGAATGGCAGGAAATACAGAGAAAGTTCCGGAAAACCATTATGCTCCTGGGTGCTAATCCTTATAAACTATTCCAGAGACTATATCATTGCATAGTCAGTGTTTAAAATGTGTGTTCATGGCTGGCGCTGCGGCTCACTAGGCTAATCCTCTGCCTTCAGCGCCGGTACTCCAGGTTCTAGTCCCGGTTGGGGCGCCAGATTCTGTCCCGGTTGCTCCTCTTCCAGTCCAGCTCTCTGCTGTGGCCCGGGAGTGCAATGGAGGATGGCCCAGGTGCTTGGGCCCTGCACCCACATGGGAGACCAGGAGGAAACACCTGGCTCCTGGCTTTGGATCGGCGCTGTGCGCCAGCTGCAGTGGCCATTTGGGGAGTGAACCAACTGAAAAGGAAGACCTTTCTCTGTCTCTCTCTCTCACTGTCTAACTCTGCCTGTCAAAAGTAGAATAGAATAGAATAGAATAGAATAGAATAGAATAGAATAGAATGTATGTTCTTCATATTATTCCCTGGGTATAAAGGGTAGAAAATTCTTACACACACACACACACATACACACGCGTGCGCGCACACACACACACCCGTCCCTCCCACACCATGCTTCTTTCCCAGAGATGGTGGAGCAGACTGAGCTAAAACGGCAAATCTACGAGGAGCGCAGAGTCTCACCCAAAGCCCACCGCCACCCAGTAGTTGCGGACCCCCTGGTGGGGCCCCACCATGGGCAGGATGTCAGGGGTGTAGGTGATGGGGCCGTTGACCACGTTGACGATGTCAGCCTTTTTCAAGACCGGGATCATCTCCATGGCAATCTCCAGGTGTTCCGTTATCCGGTCCAGGTCGGCCTCAAAGAGCTCCTTCCCAAAACCTGCAAAGCCGGCCACTGGGGTCAGGGCGCCACAGCCGCACGGATGGGCACTCCCCGGTGGGGCCGTCTGCGAAAGGTGCCCAGGGAGCCACTGCCTGTTTGTTTTTTAAAATCTGCACTATCTGTACCAACAATGCCACTGTTTTTGAAATAAAATCAGTTCATCATTTTAGTTAACAGAACATTTAAACGCATGCCTGCTAAGTTTCCATTATTTAATCCAACCACAGTTTTGGAAGGAAAAAAAACCCACGGGCTGACATTGTGGCATAGAGGGTTAAGCCACCATCTGCAATGCCGGCATCCCATGTGGGCATGGGTGGTTCACGTCCCCAGGGCTCCACTTCCCATCCAGCCTCCTGCTAATGACCCAGGGAAAGCAGCAGAAGATGGCCCAAGAGTTTGGGCCCCTGCTACCCACATAGGAGACTTGGGGGAAGCTCCTGGCTCCTGGCTTCAGCTTGGTCCAGCCCCAGCCACTGCAGTCACCTGGGGAGTGACCCAGTGGATGAACGATCCCTCTCCGCCTCTCCCTCTCTCTCCCTAACTCTAACTTTCAAATAACTAAGTAAATCTTTAAGGAGAAAAAGAGGCTCCTGTTTCACTCCCGAGGCGGAAGTCTCTCCAGGACACTGGGAGCAGTGGACACTACTCCAGAATCTGGGCTGACAAGTTCGGGGCCCCTTCCAACTCTCCCTTCAGGAATGTCACGGGTCTCCTTCCACCAGCCCCCACCCACAGCCAGGGGCTGTGCTCTGGGACAAGAGGTAGGTCGGGAGCACCATCATCTTGTCCTAAAGTCACCGAGGCTTCAGAGGCCACACAGAGGAGCTTCCCGAAGAAGGGAACCACAGGGGCTTCCCCTTGCACCTGCTGGGGCCTGCACGGTGGGTCAGCCTCACGGAGGCCCAGACATCACCACAGGTTGGACCTGGACATGTGGGCCTCAGCCCAGGCACGGAGAGCAGTCTCCCCGGCCTCCACCCCAGCTGGGATTGCTGAAACCCAACCCTGGCATGGAGTAGCGGCTGCTAGAGACAGGCAGGCAGAGAGGGAGCCCTCCCCGGGGGGAAAGAGTGAGGCTGCTGGGGCCCAGGTGCACAGAGCCTGCTCAGCATCGCCCTTTGCAAGTGCAGGGGAGCAGGAACAGGAGAGGTGGGCACATTCCCTAACTGATCCAGGCGTAATTCTCCAACGGCCACCTCCCCCACTTCTCCATATTCCCGGGAGTGCTTCAGTGCCTCCCTATAAAGAGCAAAACCTGAGAAGCCTCCTTAGGCAGCCCCCTCCTCAATCTAGCACTGTAGGGGGAAGCGTCAGGCACAGTGGCTCAGGTCACCCTGGGGAAGCCCAGGGCATGCCACGTCTGGGCGCCTGGTTAGCGTTCAGCTCCTCCCTGCTGACCCAGCTCCCTGCTAACTGCACCCTGGGAGGAAGCAGCTGACGGCTCCAATACTGGGGTCCCTGCCCCCAACAGGGGAGACCCGGATGGAGCTCCTGGCTCCTGGCTGCTGCCTTGCTGGGCTCTGGTTGTTCTGAGCGACTGGGGAGTGAACCAGCAGATGGGAGATCTCTATCTGCCTCCTTCTCTTTGCCTTTCAAATAAAAACACAGCATCTAGCGCTGCAGAACCCGCTCCTGAAAGACAAAGCACAAAGCAGTCCCAGCTCCCATGGACTGCAAGGGAGAAAGGGCAGGGCTCCCGCAGGAGCCCGAGGCCTGAGCCTCCCCACCCTGGGCGTGGCACCCAGCCCCTCTCTGCTCTGTCCTCCACGGCTCCATCCTGAGCAGGCCGACGTCCCGCCTGTAGCACCTCTCCTGCTTCCCCACAGAAGCACCATAGCCGCTTCGTACAAACCTAGAAACCAGACCAAGCAAGCCGCAAAGGGAGGCGACAGCAACCCAGGAGTCCTGAACCCACCTGGAGGGGTCCCACTGGTGACCAGGAGTCCTGAACCCACCTGGAGGGGCCCCATCAGTGACCAGGAGTCCTGAACCCACCTGGAGGGGCCCCATCAGTGACCAGGAGTCCTGAACCCACCTGGAGGGTCCCCATCAGTGACCAGGAGTCCTGAACCCACCTGGAGGGACCCTGCTGGTGACCAGGAGTCTTGAGCCCACCTGGAGGGACCCTGTCAGTGACCAGGAGCCCTGGACCTACCTGGAGGGGCCCCGCTGGTGATCAGGAACCCTGAACCCACCTGGAGGGACCCCACTGGTGACCCAGGAGCCCTGACCCACCTGGAGGGGCCCCACTGGTGACCCAGGAGTCCTGACCCACCTGGAGGGGCCCCACTGGTGACCCAGGAGTCCTAACCCACCTGGAGGGGCCCCATCAGTGAGCCAGAAGCCCTGAACCTCCCTGGAGGGACCCCGTCAGTGACCCAGGAGTCCTGAACCCACTTGGAGGGGCCCCATCAGTGCCCAGGAGTTCTGAACCCACCTGGAGGGGCCCCACTGGTGACCCAGGAGTCCTGACCCACCTGGAGGGACCCCGTCAGTGACCCAGGAGTCCTGAACTCTCATCTTCTCCTGACGCTCGTAGGGGCCCAGCAGAAGTCCATCCCTCTCCTGGCGCACATAGTAGGATCCTTCCAGGTCACGGAGCACAGCGAGTTCTCGTTTCAAAGCCTTCACCTCGGGGATGGTGGACGTGACGAGGTACTGGTGCTGGACCGGAATGAGAGGATGCTCCAGGCCGATCATTTTGCCCACTTCACGAGCCCAAAACCCTAAATCAAACAATCAGAAAACATCATCACACACGTAGGGCAAGTGATCATAGCAATTCCTACTAAAACTCGACGGCTTGACTACTCTCAGAATGTCAGAACAGTCTGCACGTTCCCTCGCTGCAAACTAGAAGCAGAGGGGGGCGGCGCTGTGGAGTAGCGGGCAAAGCCACCGCCTGCAGTGCCAGCATCCCATGTGGGCGCGGGTTCGAGACCCGGCTGCTCCACTTCCAATCCAGCTCTCTGCTATGGCTTGCGAAAGCAGTGGAAGACGGCCCAAGTCCTTGGGCCCCTGCACCCACATGGGAGACCTGAAAGAAACTCCTGGCTCCTGGCTTCGGATCGGCGTAGCTCCGGCTGTTGCGGCCAACTTGGGAGTGAACCAGTGGATGAAAAACACCGCTCTCTCTCTCTCTCTCTCTCTCTGTCTCTCTCTCTGCCTCTCCTTCTCTCTCTGTGTAACTCTGACTTTCAAATACATAAATAAATCTTTAAAAAACAATAACTAGAATGGGGGAGGAGCAGACAAGAAATGTTACCTGTTGCCTGGAATTTTGAAGATGGCTGCTATGGAAGGGAACTCTGGTCCTGAGAAAAGATTTTGCCCATGAGCAACGTGGCCAAAAAAACACAAAAATTCCAAAGAAAAGAACGAACAACTCAAATGCACAGGTGTGGGTAAGGAAGACAGAAGTCATCCTCTGTGGATGGGGGTGGCCAGGTGGAGGCAGAGGCCCCATGGGCAAGGTCCATAGAACCCACCCGGCACTGGCTGCGGTCAGGTCACGGACACGCTGGGGCCCGGAATTCCACCAGGGCAGGGCTGTTCCGCCCACTTACAGTGAGAGTGTGCCCCAGCCTCGTCACGGAGGTCACGCAGAAACGGGCCTCAAAGACAAGTTTCCTCTGAGACTCATGGGTACGAGGAAGACCCCGGGGCCAGGGTGGTGGCGCAGCCCATGAAGCCGCAGATGCAACACCAGCATCCCAGGTCAGAGAGCTCCTCTGGTCCCAGCAGCTCCACTTCTGATCCAGCTCCCACTAATGCACCTGGGGAGGCAGCGGAGGATGGCCCACGTGCCTGGACCCCCGCACCCATGTGGGAGACCCAGCTGAAGTTCCAGGCTCCTGGCTTCAGGCTGGCCCCGACCCCAGACTGGGCTGTTGCAGCCATTCGGGGAGTGAACCAGCACACAGAGCATTGCTCGCCCGCTCTCGCTCCGCCTCTCTCTAACACTCTACCTTTCAAATAAATAATTGTCCTTTTAAAAAGGAAGACCCTTCCTATATACTCTGGGGGAGACGGTCCACCAGGCTTTATCAGTTCCTGTAGTCTTTTCCCATAGAAGGGCCGGAAGGCACCAGGGGTCACAGCAGGGGAATAGAGAATCCTACTTGGGCACCTCATGCGCTACAATTTTTACCATTTCCCTTTCAGTTGCTTTTCAGAATCTAAGGAGCCTGAAGCCCCCATCATTCTGAGGTTCACAGCTAGGGAAGCGTCTCCGATTATGAGCCAGCCTTGGAGTCCCGATTACACACTCTCATTGCCAAGGTTTATGTCCGCTTGGCACCCGACAGCACCCATGTGTTCTGCTGCTTCATTCTGGCCTTAGAGCTAAGCTGGGCGTTCTTGTAAAACCCCAGCAAGGGTGCCCATGCGCAAACCAGGGAATCAGCCCGTGGGCGGCAGAGCTGTGTGTGGGTCTTTCGATATTTCAGAGGCGGAATTTGTTCCTGCTGTTAGGAAGGCAAGAATTGCCGATCTCTGAACTTTCCGGAAGATAGAGTGAAGTCACGTTTTCTATTTATACACACTAGAGCGGTTTTAAAAGATGAAAGTCAAAGCACCTAGTAATTCGAATCACTGTGGCGTCCTCAGTCTACTTGTTTCAGTTAAAAACATAAATTGAAAACAAATTTTCTGTCCTGTTCAGACACATCTGTGAATTTCAGGGCTCAACTGCTTGCTTATTAATACGCTTCATCATTGAAACGGAAACGTAAGCAGAAGCATCAGAGAACCACATTACTTCGAATCCCACAGGAACTTCTGAACTGTTCTGCCTTATACCATTGGTGTCAGTTGGTCAATGCCAACTATACGTCTAATTCCCCCACAGATCAATTAAATAAACCTAAATCTAGCCAGGACTACACTTCAACCCCTGTTAGCTCACTGCCCTCCTCCATACACACACACACATACACCAGGTTCAAATGGAAGAGACAAGTGAGAAGTCACTCCAAAATCCACCATTATTACCCAAGTGACAACGGAGGAGGCAGTAAAAATGCGCATGGAAATGGCCTTGATGGCTTCAAGATGCAGGGAGTAAGAAATGGGGTTAGAGTGAAGGGTGATGCTTCTACTAGCTGGTTTAGCAGCGACCATGGAGAGATCAGACAAAATGAAGCAATTCTTTAAGGCTGATCCTTGGGCTTTAGAGGATGCAACCACAGCTCTGATCATCCAGATCAGGAAAATTCTGCAGTCCATGGGACAGCCTACACTCCCTGACCCAGGCCCCTGCACTCCTGACCCAGGCCCCTGCACTCCCTGACCCAGGCCCCTGCACTCCTGACCCAGGCCCTCCCCCAACTCCCCCCCTACCCTCGCACTAAGTCTGGGATGTCAACATCCCAGCAGAGTGGACACTGGCAGCGTTAGGTTAGGAGGCAGGAGTTGAGCCATCTACAGAAACACCATGAAAAGCTGACCCTGGCCCAGCCGCGGGCATGTAACACTCATGTTAGTACAGCGAATTCTCGGCAGGATTCTGTACTCATCAGTTAGTACTGCGAGTTCTCGGCAGGATTCTCTACCTGGGGAGCCCTGTTCTGGGGACTTTACCTTCCTCTTAGCTCATTTCCTGCTGCTGGTAACTTTGAACTGGCCAAGCTCCAAGGCAGGCAAGGCCAGGAACTGGGCTGAGACTCCACCACCCTGGACCACGTCGGGAACAGCCCACACCCTGGGCTCCCTGTGTGAGGACGTGTGAAAGCCCGGGCAGCTGTCACCTCCCCCACATGGGGGTCCTACTTCTGAGTCCATAGCCTGGTGGCTGTTTTCTTGTCAAACATTGATTGATTGATGTGAAAGGCAGAGTGATGTGAGATTGGGAGAGAGAGCACTTCAATCCACTGGTTTCCTCATCAAATGCCCACAACAGCCAGGGCTGGACCAGCAGAAGCCCAGAGCCTGGAACTCAATCCGAGTCTCCATGTGCCGGGTGGCAGGGGCCCAAGCTCACTGCTTTCCCAGGCGCTTCACTGGGGAGCTGGATCAGAAGCAGATTGGCCAATATGGGATCAAGTACCACAAGTGGCGGCTTAACCCACTGCGCCACAAGGCCAGTCCCTGTCCTGGTCGCTTTAGGTTTTGGAACTGGCCTCAGGGCCAGGCTGGTTCTGGTCTCCCTGGGCCACTCCCACAGCTCAGATCCCCACAGTGCGGCCTGGACTCGCACCTCCACTCTGCGTGAGCTTAGGTTCTAGAAAGCGCTGCATCCAAACCTCTCCTCCCACTCCCTGGTCACCAGGCATCACCCATGGGAGGCTTCTACCCTTACACGAGGGACTTGGTTCTTTGTTCTTTCCTACACATTTGCAAATAATTCAACACAGCGCCCTCTCCACACCTCCTGCCTTGTAATAAGGCTGATCTCCTCCGGCCACTTTTGCCCACTGCACGAGGAGAGAGGAAGTCAAGGGACAGAGCTGATAGGAAAGAGGAAAACAAAACAGAGCACAGCACAGACAGCAGAGGCCACACAGGCTCAGCAAGGCGCTGCGTGCAGGTGCCTGGCTGGCGAAGCCTTGGGCATGGAGGGAGACAAGACCTGTCCCACCACTCCACAGGAAGTGGCCTCTGCTGACCAGGGTCCTGGTTGGTCAGGCCTCTTTGGAGATCACTCATGTGCCCCATCTGTGACTCCTCATAGCACGGAGTTTAGAAAAACGCATTACAATGGCGACTTACTGTGGAAATAAATATTGCTCATTTTAGGAAAGCAACAAATAAAGTAAGGTCTTCTATGTTAGTTCTCAAAATATGAGTTGGGAACGTGTGGCTACCAGAAGCACTGTGTTGAGAAAAGTGGTGTGGCTTCGCCCAATCCTGAACCAACAAGTGTATGGATTGATTAGCCAAGTCTGCTGCAGGTGCGGGATATGGGAGTCGGTGTGTGTAACATTTGCTATCACCATGGAAACCATCGCATGGTTTCAGGAAGTGAACTCGTGAGAACAGGAAAAGCATTGAAAGATTACAGAAAATCCTCCCAACTCAGAGAAAAGTGCAAATGATTTCACAGCCTCGGATTTTCTTACAGAATATAAACCGGGGGTTCCCAGGGCAGCGGGAGAGGGGGTGCAAGGAGGAGAATGTGTGGGCAGCAGAGGCTCAGACCCAAGGCACTGTGACTTTATGTCATTGCTTTCATTTTCCATGCAAGTCATTTTGCATTTTTTAAATCACAAATTATAGTGAAGACAGCATGGGACTTCTACGCTTTTCCAACAGGAGGCATGGGTTAGAAAAAATCAGAAATACTAAATGAGACCCTCAAATACTGCAGCTATGACTCCAAGGACCAGAGGGAAGTGCCCATGGGGAGCTCCATCTGAGAGGAAACGATGCTAGGGGCCCATGCTTCCGGCATGTATGGGGCATACGTTTTGATCTGTATGTAGGAAAGACTGATTTCGGTTTATAATTTAAGCAATGACCCAGTGAAAATGAATTATGGCCTCCTGCTTCTCCTGGATTTTAGTTGACCATTATGAACTGCAAGAAAATATTAACTCCTCGTCCATTTTAGATGGCACACACACTTCCAGTGGCATCTGCTTTTGCAGGTGTGACGGTCGGAAGTGACTTCAGAAGGGGTCAGTGTCATGGCACCGAGGGTTAAGCTGCACCTGCTGGGCCAGCATCCCAGATGGGCGCCAGTTCAAGTCCTGGCTGCTCCACTTCTGATCCAGCTCCCTGCTAATGCACCTGGGAGGGCAGTGGAAGATGGCCCAAGTCCTTGGGCCCCTGCACCCACGTGGGAGACCCAGATGGAGTTCTTGGCTCTCAGCTTCAGCCTGGCTCACCCTGGCTGTTGTGGCTATGTGGGGGAGGGAACCAGAAGATAGATCTCTCTCTCTCTCTCTTGCTTTCTCTGTCACTCTGCCTTTCAAATAAATAAATATCTTCTTAAAAAGAAAGAAAGCAATTTCCAAAGCCACAGGTCTGTGAGACATGTGTTCCCTCAGCATTAAAAGACACAGTCCCATGTCACCCGCTGTGCAGCTCAGCCACGGAGCGCTGTCCTGCTGGCCCTGCCCTGTACCGATGAAAGGTGAGTGGGGCCGGTTAGCTCAGACGGTTTCGCTACTCTGTGAGTCTGAGTACAACAAAGTAACCTACAGAAAGGATCATGAAATAATCGTACTGATGTCTGGGAAACGAAGGATGACAAGTGCATTGCTGGAGTGGAAAGTGACCAGAACTGGATGAGAGAGAACCCAGAAGGGCAAATCAGCCCGAAAAAGCCAGCTGAGGATGAGTGGGAGGAAGTGAGTTTGACACCAGGATTTGGTTATCACCAATAAACAAAGAAAGAGCAGACACAGGAAAAACAGGCATAATTTGGTAAAATAATAATAAATAAAATGCCTGGAGCAGAAGAAAACGGAGAAAAACTTCAACTTGCCGTGGACAGGCAGGGACAGAGCAGTGCGCACACAGCAAAAGCCACACGCGGCCACACTCCTGCGGAGCCTCTCCGGGGGCTGCCCAGGGCCAGGCCCCCTCCCCAGTCATGCTTCCTCGCCCCTCTGACAAAGGTGCCAGGCTCACCGGCGGCATTGACCAGGCGCTTTGCTCTCACGGAGCCCTGAGGTGTGTCCACGTCCCATGTGCCGTCCGACCTGGGTGCCAGCGAGGTCACCGGGGCAGGGTACTTCAACAGGGCTCCGTACTTCCTGGCCCCAGCGGCCAGGGCCATGGTGAGCGAGTACGGGTCAATGTGGCCATCTCCGGGGTTGTAGAGCCCAGCAAGAACCTGCACCGGTCAGAGAGAGCCAGTGTTACAGCGGGCATGTGCATGCCCAGTGCAGACAGGCTGTCATCCCACAGTGTAGACCAGCCTGTAGTCCCCTAGTGTAGACACAGCACATCACCTCCTAGTGTAGACCAGCCTGTCATCCCACAGTGTAGACCAGCCTATTGTTCCCCAGTGTAACACAGCACATCACCTCCCAGTGTAGACACAGCCTGTCGTCCCCCAGTGTAGACACAGCCTGTCACCAGACACTTACTGACACTCGGCACCAGGACACGCACCACTGCCGATGTGGGGATGTTTTTGGAAGGGCTTGTGAAGAACTGTAGGGATGCTTCACGCAGGGTCCGGGGGAGTTCCCCAGCCGTGCCGTAACGGTCAGAGTCAGGGTTTGCTCACTGATTCCATCGTTTTATTGCGGCAGCAAACAACCCTGGCCCAGACCAAGCGTGCAGAGCTCCGAGATGGTGCTCAGTGGCCACCAGCAGCGAACACAAGCTTCTGCCCCCCACCAGCCCCACCTGGGGCATGCAGGCCAGGTGTGCACTGTGGAGCCGAGAGCCCGGGTTCGAATCTCTGCTCCGGCTCTCTCCGCACAGTGAACCAGCGCTGCTATGCAAACTGTCTACACTCCAGTTTCCGTATAGGAATCGTACATGCCCCTACTATTATTGTGAGGATTAAACGAGATCACACACAGGGCTTAGTGCAGGACCTGGTACCTGGACAGCAGCTGCAGCAAGTGTAGGTGGCAGCTGTTATTATTCAAAAGGGATCATCACCCAGTAGGGAAAAGATGCTGTATCTCCCCCCCCCCCCCGAGCATTCTCTCGAGCAAACAGGGCTGTGAACAGGGATCCACGCCCAGCGCAGAGCGGTGAGGCACCAGTGGTGTGTGTAGCGCACTGTGACGTGATTCTACCCTGAGTTTTAAATGTGAACAACACGCTCTTCCTAGACATGTGCTTGTCTGGGTGACTCTCCACAATCGATGCAGAGAAACTGTTCTGTGTGGGGGCCACAGTAGCAGGAGCTTACTGAAAACGCCTCCTTGGGGCCCTGCGCCGTGGCTCGGCAGGCTGCCCCCCCCCCCCCCCCCCGCAGCACTGGCACCCCCTAGCTCCAGTTCCAGTCCCCGCTACTCTGCTTCTGATGCAGCTCCCTGCTAACTGCCTGGGAAGGCAGCGGAGGATGGCCCAGGCGCTTGGACCTCTGCACCCCCGCGGGAGACCCAGATGGAGTTCCAAAAACTTCTGGCTTCTTTGCAGCCATTTGGGGAATGAACCATTAGATGGAATATTGTCTCGTATCTCCTCTATGTCACTTTGGCATTCAAATAAATAAATCTTGTAAGGAAGGAAGGAAAGAAGAGAGGGAGAGAGGGAGGGAGGGAGGGAGGGATGGAGGAAGGGAGAGAGGGAGGGAGGGAGGGATGGAGGAAGGGAGAGAGGGAGAGAGGGAGGGAGGGAGGGAGGGGAAGGGAGGGGGGGGAGGAAGTTAGGAAGACAAGAGGCTTCCTCAGTTGCCATAGGTAGAAAACTCTTAAGATTTTCACTTCCTTTTCATATCTCATTTAACAACGATGTAGTGCCCCCAAATCCCCAATCTAATCATCTGGTGCTGCCACTCAACATGTGAGCATCAAGTTCTTCCAACCTCAGTTACCTTCTTGGAGTAAGGTCTGCTCACTTAAATGCAAGTGTACGAAGCGCGCTGCCCCGGGAGGAATACCTTGTCCACGTTGAGCAGGGGGAACATCTCCTGGACCTTCTCAGGCCCGATCAAGTACTGCTCCGTTGCATGCCAGCCGGCGCGCGTCATCTGATACTTAAACTCATCCACCCGCACGGGCGTCGTGGCCAGCCGGATGCTGCCTGGCTGATGGAATCCCACCGCCTGCAGCATAAGAGCACAGAAAGCAACCATGATGTGGTTCTCCTCCGGCATGCGGACGATGCAGGTGTGCGAGCCAGGAGATCCGCTGTGCAGGCAGAGTCACTTACGAAAAGGCACTGCTCTAAGTCCCTCCCACCGGCTGGGACCAGGCTGAGCCGTGCGATGCTGGTGCAAGCAAAGCAAAGGCCCCGGGGTGCTCCCGGTGCACAGGTGCACACATCAGTGTGTGACCCTGACCAAAGGGGTGAGCAGCATGTGCAGAGTGGGAGAGAGAGGGACCAAGGGTTCGAGGGGGCCCACTCTGATGAGGCAAAGTCTGAGCTGAATTCAGCCTTCACGTGACATTCCAGGACACCCTGCAGCTCGCTGAGTTCTCTGCCAGACCTCACAGTGCAGGGACAACGATGCCGCCCTGGGCTAGGGAGTGAGAGGGCCTGACCCGCAGGCAAGGGAGGCTTCCCAGGGGAGGAAACCCTAGGGGAGAGGACACTGTGTTGGGACGGGGGTGAGGGGATGTTGTTTCAACCAGAGGAGGCAGCAAAACAAACCCAGGAAACTGGGCTGAGCCCAACACATTCCAGACCTGGACATCATTGAGGACAGCTGAATGAGGCAGAAGAAAACGCTGGCGAGGCAGGCAGGGGTCAGCAGACCTGTGGCCTCGGGCCGACAGACCTGGGCCATCAGGTGGTGCTGAGCGGGGACACCCCGCAGAGCACTCGGGCAGGCTCCATCCTGGCCTGTGGGCGTGCAGAGGGGAGCAGGTGCGGGCGCAGGCCTCAGGACAGAAACAAGCGGGCTGGGCTCTGAGCAGCGCTGTCTCCAGGCTGCGGGACAACGTGGCGCCCACCCTCTTACATCCTTGGCCACGCACCTGCTGAAAAGCTCTGCTTCCTGAGTTCTGGGGAGGGCAGCTGGCAAAAGGTGCTTTCAAAAGCTACTTTTTATCCTTTCTTCACATAAATAATCAAGAATAGCTAATGAGATGGAGAAGTTAAATGATTTTAAAGCAAACTCCAGGGGTTGTTAACGTCTCACCCTGTTTCTGTACCACATTCAACACTGACATCGGCAGCTCCACAGGTGTCAACCCCGCCAGAAATCTCACTCGCTTGCTGTAGACCCATCTCAACCTGCAAACAGTTTTGTGTGAAATGCATTTACCTGCCCCGTCTCTTCTTCCAGTTTCTCATACAGTTTGATGCTGTCATAATGTATTTTCTTCAGATTTATTCCAGGATGGAAGTACGTTGTCAACCCCGCCTTGAAAGAGAGGAGAAGAGGAAATATTGAAAAAAAATCGGCATTCTCAGAATGTTCCCTGCCAAACCACTGCACAGTGCAGGAGAGGGCTGTGTGGCCATCGAGACCGGGATGTTCAGATGGAAGGTTTGGGAACAAGAAGTTGGTAGGAAATGGAATTAAAAGATAAATTCATTTTAGTACAAAAAATGTGGAATCCACTATAGCTTTTACATAATATTCATTTTCCAAGAACTTTGTACAGACTTCTCATATGCATGGATTTCAGATTTTGGCTTGTTGCACAAAAATAAGCTCATCTTTTAATTTCATTTCCACAAACTGCTTGAAGTCCCTGGTACATGCTCTCAGGCAGCGTAAGTGGGGAGGACCCCTGGACCAGCAACTTGCGTGTGTGTAGCCACAAAACTGAAGGACCCCGGGCCAGCAAAGGGGTCTCCCCGACCCAACTCCCCCTCTCCCTCGGATGGAGCAGACTCCAAGCAGGAGAAAACTCATCCTGGAACCCTGTGAGGAGGCACCCTGGGAGCTCACCCTGCTGGATGAGCACACACGTGGTACCTGCCCACAGGGACGAGCTGCTCGCGAGGGGAATATGTGAACATCAGCCATGCCTGAGCTGCCCAAGCCAGCTCCTGTCCACACCACGAACTCTCAGCAACTGCATGAAGCCGGTCCTCTGCTGTTCCCATGTCTGGGGCCTCATTCTGCAGCCACTTCTGTATGGGCACGGCCCCTGCACTCACAGAGGGCTCAGGGTGGGCTCTGGGCACACCTGCCCCTCTCCTTTCTCAGACATGTGCTGTCCAGTGCGTGAGTGGACAGCTCTGCTCTGTTGAACAGCAGGGACTCCGGCCCTCGGGCACTGCCAAGTGGACCTCACTGTGCTTCGAAGCATCTCCTGTCAGCTGAGAGAACCCAGCCGCAGGCTGGCTGCTGCCCCTCTTCAAGATCACAGAGCTTGGTGCCTGGATGCAGTCGGACCACCAGGAAGCACTGCTGTCTACACTGCATGGTCCGCTTCTTCCTGCCCAGGAGCAGGAGATCAGTGCCCTTCCAGGTGAGGGTCCCGTGGGTTCACTGCCGTAGCACTGTCGTTCCAGGCAGCCGGCCTTGTCTCAGGGGCACATTCTCGTGCAAGCTCATGGTCAGGGAAGTCAGTACCCATGGCTGGACAGCAGCCGCATCTCTATTGAATGCCCCCACCTCGCTGCCAGGACGGAGTACAGTACAGGCTCTGGTTCCTTAAGCACAACAATTAAATCCCAAGCATTGGCTTTTGTCTGTTCATGTCTTTAAAATTTGGGGCTGTGCATTTCAGCCCTCCGATTTAAATGGTTTGAATGCCACACCTTGTACTGCACCCGCTGCTGAGTTAAGAGCCAGCCTTGTGACTCGGGCTATGAAGAAGGTGCCACGTCTTTCTCCCCTGTGACTTCACCAAGGACACACTGAACGGGAAGTTCAAGAACAGAGAACCCATTGCTCTGACCTTCAGGATTCTGCAGTTGTCCTGGAGTCACGGCACATTAATGCGTGCAGCAATTAAACCCAGGGTTCCTGGTGACAGGCGGGCACTGTGACCCACGGTTAGGACCCCTGTGCCTCACACCTGGCTCAGGCTGCGGACTCCTGTTACTGCAGACCCTGGGAGGCAGCCGGCCATGGCTCAAGTGATTGGGTTCCTGCCACCCACAGAGAGAGCAGGAAGCAGCTCTTGGCTCCTGGTCGCAGCCTGGCCCGGCCCTGGCCACGACAGGCATTTGGGGAGAAGCCAGCAGATGCGAGCTCTGTCTCTGTCCCTCCTGTTCCTCTGTCTCTTAGATGCATTTATCTGTTTTCAAGGCACATGACTAAGCGACAGACCCGCAGGCCAAGGTAGAACTACGGGAACCCCAGGAAGAGTAGCTGTAGGTGGGGAGGGTTGCAGAGGCCTTTGGGGCAGGGGGCTTAGCTCTGGTGTGAATACAGACAATGGAGGGGAAGGCGAGACAGGGACACCCACTAAGAATGACAGCCCTTGGGAAACGAAGGATTGGTGAGGAACAAATCAGTGAGGGCGAGGGAAAGCTGTCGGGGCTCAGGACGATGCCCCCCACTCTGCTTCAGCACCCTCTGCACCCCCAAGGCCCTGGACTGGCCACACACCCCCTGCACCCCAGGGCTCCCGGCGTCCAGCCCACACTCACACCCCAAAAAGCTCAGCACAGCCACTGGAACACAGATATCCACTGTTCACCCACAACATGCCAATCAAGACATACTCCCCTATCCAGAGACCAGAAAACACACGGAACCGGCTCGAGATGGGAGCCGCTACTCCTCACCCACACCTGGGATCCTGATGACCTCTGACCACAGTGCCCGTCCTGTCCCTGTCCCCTGTCACAGAGCAGCGGGAGCAGCGGGTCTCTGCATTTTAACTGCAGGGGACAAATCCCAGAGAAACAAACGCCTCACTAGGAAACACCTGCTAGCTGTCTCTCGCAGACAGACGCGTTTCCCTCCGTGACCCGCGCCACTGCGGCCACAAGACACAACAGCGCTGGCCACACTCCCGACACAGGAGGGCCGCCCCTGGACACCCACCCTCAGGCCTTCACCGCGCCCCAGTGGCTGCCTGGAGGGCCCACGCCCCCGCCCCGTGCGCTCCTGAGCCCTGCTGCCAGCGCCGAGACTTGAAGCCGCATTTCTATGGCCATCTGGCAGCACCTGTGCACGCCTAGCGCAGGGCATGGAGGACGTCGACAGGAGGGACACGGGCGCCCGCACCTCGCTCAGGTCGGCCCCGGAGTCCCACCCAGTGCACCCACACGCCCAGTGCGCCCCGGGCACGAGAAGACTGCATCCACACAGTGGCGACGAAGCCCCCTCCTTGGGTCCCCTGGTAACTACAAACAGGAACTGCAACATCGCCTTCCGGCTCCCAGCAGCTCCCCTGCCCCTCACCTGCCCAGGGCAGCGGCTCCGGGGAGCCCGCACTCCACACCGCTCCTCTGTCCACTGCATGCAACATGCCAGTGCCTGGTGGACCAGGCAGCCCTGGCAGAGTTCAGCGGAGCCTGGGCACCTGTGGGCTCATTCTTATGTCCTGTGGAGGCCAAGTTTGCCTCACAGCACAAATCTAGCTTCACAAGTGAATAAAAAATCCAACCACCACCAAACAGAGGCGAGGGAGTCTACCAGGGCACCGCCAAAGTTTGTGGACAAAATGAATTAAAAGTAAGTTTATTTTGTTACAAATTTTGAAATCCATGTATATGATTCAAAAAGTTCACGAGGAATGCCAATTGTAAGGAAGTGACACATGGGTCATCACACCACACAAGAATAAAACCTTCCAGTGCCACTTCCCACCACCTTTTGGAAGAGCCTGGCAGATCAAGACTTTGGGCTAATACTCAGGATCGCTCAGGCGGTGTCCTGACGCACGGAACACGTGTCCTGTGTTCGTCACGCGTGCCCAGAACAACTCAGCTTCAAGCACCACCACTAGTCCCACTTCACACTTCAGGAAACGCAAGCCTAGGGAACTTGCTGAAGTCACAGGGTGGGAAATGGTTTGCAAGGCCAGGACTGGAACCCAGAAGCCATCAATCAAAACCAACACAGGGGGTGCCCTGGCGCTGTGGCCTAGGGGCAAAGTTGCTGCCTGCTGTGCTGGCATCCCATATGGGCTCTGGTTCGAGTCCTGGCTGCTCCACTTCCCGTTCAGCTCTCTGCTGTGGCCTGGGAAAGCAGTGGAGGATGGCCCAAGTGCTTGGGCCCCTGCACCCACGTGGGAGACCCGGAAGAAGCTCCTGGTTCCTGGCTTCGGATCAGTGCAGCTCCAGCCACTGCAGCCAACTGGGGAATGAACCATGGAATGGAAGACCTCTCTCTCTCTCTCTCTCTCTCTCTCTCTCTCTCTGCTTCTCCTCTCTCGGTGTATCTCTGACTTTTGAATAAATAAATAAATCTTAAAAAAAAACCAAAACCAACACAGGGACACTAACCAAACCGCAGCTGCATTTCCTGCTCTGGTTCCAGGGAACCACTGCCCCAGGAACCGTGCTCAGAGGCCAGGGGAGGGCAGCCTGGGCTGGGCGCGGGCTTGCTTACTGCGGGCCAGGTGGACCTGGGGCTGGGGGCGGGGCTTGCTTACTGCGGGCCAGGTGGACCTGGGGCTGGGGGCGGGGCTTGCTTACTGCGGGCCAGGTGGACCTGGGGCTGGGGGCGGGGCTTGCTTACTGTGGGCCAGGTGGACCTGGGGCTGGGGGCGGGGCTTGCCTACTGTGGGCCAGGTGAATCCTGGGGTGGGGGCGGGGCTTGTTTACTGTGGGCCAGGTGGACCTGGGGCTGGGGGCGGGGCTTGCTTACTGTGGGCCAGGTGGACTTGGGGCTGGGGGCGGGGCTTGCTTACTGCGGGCCAGGTGGACCTGGGGCTGGGGGCGGGGCTTGCTTACTGCGGGCCAGGTGAATCCTGGGGCGGGGACGGGGCTTGTTTACTGTGGGCCAGGTGGACCTGGGGCTGGGGGCGGGGCTTGCTTACTGTGGGCCAGGTGGACTTGGGGCTGGGGGCGGGGCTTGCTTACTGCGGGCCAGGTGGACCTGGGGCTGGGGGCGGGGCTTGTTTACTGCGGGCCAGGTGGACCTGGGGCTGGGGGCGGGGCTTGCTTACTGCCTGCCAGGTGGACCTGGGGCTGGGGGCGGGGCTTGCTTACTGTGTGCCAGGTGGACCTGGGGCTGGGGGCGGGGCTTGTTTACTGCGGGCCAGGTGGACCTGGGGCTGGGGGCGGGGCTTGTTTACTGTGGGCCAGGTGGACCTGGGCTGGGGGCGGGGCTTGCCTACTGTGTGCCAGGTGGACCTGGGGCTGGGGGCGGGGCTTGCCTACTGTGTGCCAGGTGAATCCTGGGGCGGGGGCGGGGCTTGCTTACTGCGTGCCAGGTGGATCCTGCCGTGAGCTCCGACTTCTCCAGCAGGACCACGTCTCTCATGCCTGCCTTGGCTAGGTGGTAGGCCAGGCTCACGCCCACACAGCCCCCTCCGATGATCACTGTTTCCGCTCTGTCCTTCCATGTCGTATCTGGTTTTTCCTCCCTGGAAGACAGTTAGGTCTTAAATGAGGACTTGGCTGGGCTGCGGCGGCTGTAGTTTTGGTCCGAATGGTGTACTTCCATTACCCATTTCTCTAGTACTGAACACCTGGTGACTGTGAGATTTGCCGATTTAGCAGTTTGGAGCACGTGAACCGACGTGGGCAATCCGGCTATGCGGGCGGTGGGGGTGGGGCGACATTTTCGTCCCATCCCATTTACTGATTCTGGTCCATGGTAAGGAACCAACACAGCTAAAGAAATGAACAAGTAGCTTCTTTAAAAAAAGAGACAGAGAGAGAGTACAGAATACTTTTTCTCACTTAAAAAGAAAAACCATAATTATCTTGACATTTAGCACCTGTAAATCTAGTTCACCTCATGTCTCCAGTGCTTTCCAGGCTGAAGAGAATGGAGTAGGACCTGACTTCCCCACAACATGCACCTGCTCCTCTGCTGACAGCCAGGTGGGACCCCACTCTCACCCCCGCCCCGTGCACCTGCTGCTCTGCTGACAGCCAGGTGGGACCCCACTCTCACCCCCGCCCCGTGCACCTGCCCCTGTGTGACTGCACAGCTGTCTTCCTGGCTGCACTGGCTGCTGCTTGAAGGCAGGCACAGTGTCTGCCCACATCTGCATGAGTAACGAATGAAAACCTCTGACACTTGCCGCAGCTGACGCTCAACCCTCCACAGACCACACTGTGCCTAGGTTTATCCCACAAAGGTGGTGCTCATTAGCATGGGGCATCTGTTAATTACTAGCACAGGTTATACTTTTGCTTGACTGGCTGATTCATTCATTCTTCCCTCATCAGATCTGCTGCCCGAGTTCCCACCATGAACAGGGTGCCAGACAACACCGTGCTCTCTGCAGCACGGTGAAGTAGCAACTTGACAGTAGGGACTCCATTTTGGAGCACTTGAGACTCCACTCTGGGAAAGCACCCCCCCCCCCCACCGTGAGACTCTGGTCTGAAACTATCATCTAAAACAGTAGAACAATAGCAGTCCACTACATCACACTTGGCAGAGCATAGGAACCCCCTAGCATAATTGTTCAAGCTTGAAAGTAGAAAGGTTGCACCTGGGTTAATGATAAAAATGTAATTTGTCTATGTCCTACATATAATTAAAACCAATACCTGGATTAATGTCAGGATTTTAAGATTGTAACTGGTATTGTCAAGATTATAATTGATACTAGTTTCGCATAGGTTTTAGGTCAGCTTGACCCCGGTAACCATGTATTCCCCCCTGTTCCTAGCAACCATGAATTCCCCTCCCGATTTTGTGGTTTTTGCCTTTATAAACCCTGTTGCTTTAGGCTTCAGGGTCGAGAGTTCTTTAGGGCATGAGCCCACTCTCCACCACGGGCAAATAAAGGACCATCAAATTTTATCAATGTGTGGAGCTCCTTTGTTCATACTCGCTCAGGTACAACAGTAGGAGCCAGGAGCTCAATCAATCAAAACCACAGAGTGGACATCATAAGACAGCTGGTGGGAAGGAGGGGTACGTGCAGGAAGCAAGACAGGTGAGGACAGGAGGACACTCCAGGCTGCAGGGACAGCCACGTGGCAGGGCCGCAGAGGCCAGCGAGTGCAGGCCCCGTTGGAGGGGCCCGAGGAAGCCCCCACCTCTCTTTTGTTCTGTGCCTCATTGCCGTGTGTCGAGCCCCTGGGACCGCTGGTTCTCAGTACATACTGCTGAATTCGTCTGTGAATTATGTCCTTCGTGTTGTTCTTTCTTCCTGCAACAATCCCTTAATTATATGCAGCTCTACCTTAGAGATTCAAAAAAGGAATTACTAAAGGTGCAAGGATCGCTCCCATATAATATTTTAGTAACAAAAGAATCTGAAAGCTGTGAGTCTGAGGAAAAGTCTTAAACCAAGGGAACAAACCAACAGGAACTTTCCCTGAAGTTAACACAGTGATGGCGTCTGTTTCACTCTCTACTTGGAAGGAGGTCATGTGTTTGCATTCCATGTTGCTACCCAGTCCTGAGACGTACAACATAGACTGCCTTCAGTTTGTCATCCGAAGTCAGGTCTCTGTATCAGTTAAACTGATTTGGAAACTTTGTATTTTCATGTAATTTCAAATTTAAGAAAAATTGCCTAAATTGTACAAGTAACTCTTAGAATACCTAGAAGGGAAATGATATCTCTAATTTATTCTCAAACACATTTTTCCATGAACGTCTGAATTCCAAGCACTCTGGAGTTGATTTGTAGCATTCTACTATAAGAAAATATTTTTGCCCTGTTTGTTTGCTGCTTATATGAACATGAACCATGTGGACAGTTGTCCTACTCAGGGGTTTATAATCCATTTCTGTGGGGATTTATTTTATAGCCATGCTGTTCCGGGTTTGACCAGCAGGGGGTGCTCTAAGCTGATCCCTGTCTGACACGGCCACAAGATTCTCCAAGCAGTTCCTCCTCTGTGGCACCAAGACAGCTCCAGCACTTCTGTCCCAACTAGCTTCTAAATGACTCTTACCATCTCTTTGTGAGCTACATAAGAAAACAGTGCCCCTAGGACCCCACTGCTTTGCACAGACATCCACTTCGGTTGAGACCACCATGGTACTTCATAACTTGGGAGGTTCATCTGTGTGTTCGGGCGAGAGAATACGATTTCTTTTAGGGACACAGTCAGGTACAAATTTGAGATCAGGAAACCCGAGTCCCACTGATCAGCTACTTCAGGGACATTCGGACGGGGGTCCCCAAATTCCCTCCCCAGCAAAACGGGGCTATGACCGCACTGTGCTGCTCCCTGCTCCCTGCGCCCTGCACACCGTTCACAGCGGCATCCGGAGGCACGTGGACAGCTGCTCTGTCTTCTGCTGGTGGGCTTCAGGGAAAAGCTGAAGCCGTGGAAAACACCCACCTCCCCTATTAGAAGTGGAAGACATTAATGGCCTGTGGGCTTGCCCAAGTGCCTTCCACCATACGGCATCTTCCCGATGGTATCGGTCGGGGTGTGCGGACAGTTGGCCATGGAAATAACCCAAATCTGGACCCTTCAACACAGAACCGCCCTTGTGCATCGGATGCGGGAAACGATGCGGCCCTGGGTGTCTCGTCTTTTCAACTCTGCTTTAAAGAGATCGTCTGGTGGCGCCACGGCTCGCTAGGCTAATCCTCCGCCTGTGGTGCCGGCACCCCAGGTTCTAGTCCCGGTTGGGGAGCCAGGTTCTAGTCCTAGTTGCTCCTCTACCAGTCCAGCTCTCTGCTGTGGCCCGGGAAGGCAGTGGAGGATGGCCTAAGTCCTTGGGCCCTGCACCCGCATGGGTGACCAGGAGAAGCACCTGGCTCCTGGCTTCGAATCAGCGCAGCACCGGCTGCGGCGGCCATCTGGGGAGTGAACCAACGCAATGAAGATCTTTCTCTCTGTCTCTCTCTCACACTGCCTACTCTATCTGTCAAAAAAAAAAAAAAAAAAAAAAAGATCAAGTCATCCTGCACTGGACAATAAGTACCGCCCTTGTGTATTCCCCTGATGCTGTGGCCACCTGCGCTCTGTTCCACGTGGCAGCAGCCCTGTGGGCGGGCGAGGAGCCGCGAAGTCAGCGTGGCCTGTATCCGGCGAGGTCATCACCGAGGTCACCGCGCCGGGGCAGCAGGGCCAGTGCCCCGGTGGCTGTGACCCCCAGAGACTCACAGACATGGAGAAACCATGCCGAGCAGCCGGCCGGGGGCTCGACCCAAAGGCTGCCACCGCGCCGCGGCACTGTCTCTTCACAGCCGGGCGGCGCCAGAGCTGAAGCAGCGGACCAAGCCTCCCCGTGGACGTCCTAGCCACACACGCGGGCGCACACCCAACAGCCCTCCAGGATCCGGGGACCGCACGGGACCCACACGCGGCGCGGAGACCCTCACCACGCGCACCCCGCGCCACCGAGTCCACCCTCAAGGCGGGACGTCCCCGGGCGCACAGCCGCGCGCGAGCCACACCTGCGCGTCCTGTGTGAGAACGGAGCCCGCGCCTGGGGCGCCCGGGGCGTCTGGGAACCCCAGCAGCGCAGCCCCCTCCGAAAACATCCATCCACCCCAGAAGAAACCCCAGGGATCCGCCGGTCCCTGGCCGCCCCACTCACCCTTGGCTGCTACTGCTGGAGCGCAGGCGTCGGGGCGAGGCGCAAAGCGGGAGACCCCGCAGCCCCCGTAGCCCCCGTAGCCCCCGCAGCATAGCGCGACCGAGGCGCGAGTGCGAGCGCCTGCTCCGGACCGGGCAGCCTGGGTCGTGGAGCCAGGGGGTGGTGCCGGACCCTCCCCGGGGCGGGGCGCGCTCGAGGGCTGCCAAGTGCCAGGACCTGCGCCCGCAGAGCGCAGCGCGATGGCGGCAGGCGGAGGCGCGCGGGCCGCCAAGGTGAGTCCCCCCTGCCCTCACGGGCTCCAGGTTCAGACCCGGCGGCCTGGACGGCTCTGCACCCCGGCTTCCGCTCGCCATCGGGATTGTCCCCGCTTCCAAGGCTCGGAGGCTGAGGCCCCAGGGTTGGTCGGAGCCAGCCTCACGCTGCGAGCGCGGCGGGCCGGGCGCGGGGACCCTCCAGGTTTCACACCTGGCCGGGAGGCCTCTCCCCTGCCTCGTACCCCATTCTGTGACGCGTGTGCGACGGAAGGGACCCGGCGACCCCACGAAACCGGGAACCACCTCAACGCGCCGCGGGCACCTCTGGGGACCTCTGGGGACCTGAGCCCCCTTGGCAGGGGGCGGGCGTGAGCGGGGCTACCAGGGCACGGGGACGCACACCTCTGAGTTGCTCAATCGCTGTCGGGGACAGTGGGGACACCAGGGACAGGCGCGCTCTGAACACCGAAGCTCCCTCCCCCGGGTTCCCAGGCCGCGGTTAGCACTTGGCGGCGATGGATCTGGGGAAGGGGCCCTGCCGCGCGCGCCTTGGGGACCTGGTGGTGTTAGCTGAGTACCGTCAGGCATAAGGCTTGGAAACCGTGTTGGGAACTGTCTGATTATAGCCAACGGCGGGCATGGAGGGAAGCAGCTAATAAAAAGTGCAGAGCTGCCTGCTGGCGGACTCTCTCTCAACCGTGGGTGAAGCCATGTTTTTACAGTCCACTTTTTTATAAAGATTTTCAGACTCTCCCTGTCTCGTCCCCTTGGGCCTTTCCTATCACAACACCAGGACAGCTGGGGATTAACTCCACCTGGCTCCTGATGGGTACTTTCTTTTTATAAGATTTATTTATTTATTTGGAAGGCAGAGGGATTGAGGGGTGGCCACAATGGCTGCAGCTGGGCCTGCAGCCACAGCCTGGAGAACGGAGCTCCGTTCCACAAGCCTGGAGCTCCATCCAGGTCTCCCACATGCATGCAGGGGCCCAAGCACATCTTCCACTGCTTTCCCAGGTCATAGCAGAGAGCTGGATGGGAAGAGGAGCAGCCAGGACTTGAACCGGTGCCCACAATGGATGCCAGTGTTGTAGGGGCGGCTCACCCGCTGCACCACAGCACGGGCCCCAGCAGGTTTGCTCTAACAGTCCATCCATTTGCCACAAACACCCCTCCAATAAGTTCTTTCATTCAAAGGCCAGTCCTTCTGGCACCCCCAGGCTGAGGGGGCATGAGGGTACTCCAGGGGACGCAAGCCCACCCAGGGCTCACTGTCAGAGGCAAGGCAGGGTCCCCGCTGGGGGGAGTGGATGGGACACATGGGGGGCCTGTCTGACCCTCCTGCCCTGCCTGAGTCATCCCGGAGGTGTTTTCAGATCCTAGTGGTGCGCAGGTGAGTTGACGTGATGCCTGCCGCAGGGCAGAGGGCTCAGGGACGCTCTGAGTGACGGTGTTGATCATTTAGTATTTTGCACATGGCTGTATTGGGAAATGGCAGATTGAAAATGTTGGGCATTTAGCCGAGCAGTTAAGATGCCCAGGCTGTACACCAGAGTGTCTGTATTCACCACCCAGCTTCCTGCTAGTGCACACTCAGAGGCAGCAGGTGCCGGCTCAAGGACGTGGGTCCCTGCCACCCACGTGGGAGACCTGGATGGAGTTCCCGGCTTCAGCCCCAGCCCAGTCCTGGTCATTGCAGGCATCTGTGGAATGAACCAGCAGAGGGGGTTTCTCTGTGTCTTTGAGAAAATAAGACGTTGGACAAATACCCAGATAACAGGTGCAAATGCCTTGTGTTTAGTTGGCATCAGGAAGATGCAGTCAAGTATAAAGAGTGGCTCTTCTTTTTCTCCTCAGGGCCAAACTTCTAGCATCCGCGACATTTCCTAAACAGTGCACAAGGAGAGAGCCAGGCCCACGGGAGAGCCAGACACGGCTGCAGACAGGGCTGGGCTGCACAGGGGGGTGAAATCAGGGAACTCGGCGGAGGCTGAGCGATGGTTCCCCCCAAATGCTGCCTCGGGCTGCCTGGGAGGTGGGAGACTGGCGCCTGTCCACCTTCATTCTGGTCTCTGTTAGTCCGGGAGGGAGGCTGAGGACAAGTGCACTCCACTCTTGCTCCTGTTGGCCCTGCTGGGCCCCCAGCGTCTTGGAAGAAGACTGAAGGAAATCATTTATCAAGTCACAAGGCCAAAATGTGGTCAGGATGTCCCGGGCAGCTCGTGCTGACCCCTGGGCCGGTCACGTGGGGTGCAGAGCGGGCAGTGGAGAGACAGCAGGTGCCAGACCTAGGACAGACAGAGCCGGTGTCTCTCAGAGTCAGCTCCGAGGGCAATGCCGTGACGGTGGGGCCCGGGGCCGTGCACAGAGCAGCAAGTCCTCCCCTGGGGTGGGCATGGGAGTCACGGGAGCGACGTCCCAGCCTGGGCCCCCACTCGCAGTCTCTGTCACCACACTTCGCTTGCTCGCCCTTTGGGACAGAACAGGGCTGCGACGCTAAGCCAGCCTCACACATGCCAAAGAGAGTGGGGTGGCACACACTTCTCTGCCAGCCCCTGCCGCGGGCATGCGGGGTGGCACACACTTCTCTGCCAGCCCCTGCCGCGGGCATGCTCGCTGAAAGACGGCAGGACTGTGCACCACGACACTGCTGGGCAAGAGGAAAGCCGATGGCCTTCATGCAAAGCCACCACTGTTGCGAGGCCTGGCCTTACCCTCATGTCCCTGCGTCTCGATGGTCCATCTCTGGACCCTGCTTGGTGTCCCCTGGGATCCCAGAGCTGAGCTTCCCAGGACACAGAGGCCGGGTGCACAGGGCACCTGCAGGCCTTTCTCCCTGATGGCTGCCCTCATGACTCTGTGCCCAGCTGTGGCAGGAGATGAACTGGCCCTGATTCGCAGTAAAGTGGTCTGTCTTCAGCCACTGCCCATCCACGCAGGGTCAAGGTCGCCATGGGAGCATCGCTGAACAGGTGACCTGACCCAGGCCTGCAGGAAGGGAGGGGTGAGCCTGTCGGAGACAGGACAGGGGAACAGTGGGCCTCGGCTCACTGCTCCGCACCCAGCCTCTGGCGCACGCAGTGGGCTTCGTAGATGGGGCAAACAGGAAGTGAGTGGGGAATCAGGAGATCTGAAGTCCGCTCGGCTCTGCGGCCTTGGCAAGTCGCACCTTGCTGACCCTCCGTTTCCTCATCTACACGTGGAAGAAAAACCGACTTCTGCCTTCACACGTGGACTTCTTGGGAGGTCTGCGTCGGAAGATGCCGGGCAGGTGCAGGCAGGATTGCGAGACCTACACAGAGTGTATTCTTCTCACCCAAGGAAAGGCATAGAGGTGGCCACCCTGGCCGCTGCAGTGACTCCAGGATGCTGTCACGGACCCATGTCACTCAGCACCACCAGACTTAGCACAGGGCTGCCAGTGGCCCACTGTAGAGGCATGGCTATACTCCAGCACGGACTTGCCATGCCAAAAGAGAGACAGAGGGAGCGAGTGGGCATCTGGGCCAGCAAACAAAACCTTTCCCGAAGCCTTGGCCACTTCTATCAGCATCGCAGGGCAGCACTGGGTCACGGGGCTGCTCCCGGCAGCATAGGGGGCCTGTGAGTGGTTTCTGTTCTTGTTTTTGCCTTTAAGTTAGGGGTGTTTTCTCCCCGCACAAAATGCAGTAGTAGAAAATGAGAGAATCCTTTTAAGTTAGGCCACTTAAAGAGTCGCCACAAACACATTGAAAAACCAAGTCACTCCCATGGAACCCACTCCATCACTGTGATTTCACTCCGATTCGGTGTGATTTGGAGAAGTCTGTCATCACAACCCTTTGCTCACAAAGCGGGTGCCTGGATTGCTGAAGAAGTAAAACGTGCTTCCAGCTCAAGTCCCAGCGGCTCTGCTCCCTATCCAGCTCCCTGCTGATGCGCTTGGGAAGGCAGCAGAGGATGGCCCAAGTGCTGGAGCTCCCGCACTCATGTGGGAGCCCAGGATGGAGTTCTGGGATCCTGGCTTTGACCTGGTCCAGCCCCTGCCAAGGCAGCCATCTGGGGAGTGAACCAGCACATGGAAGATCTCTCCCCCTCCCCACCAGGTGTATATGTCATTCTGCCTTTCAGATCACTAAAAATAATCTTTTTTTTTTTTTTTGACAGGCAGAGTTAGACAGTGAGAGAGAGAGAGAGACAGAGAGAAAGGTCTTCCTTTTCCGTTGGTTCACCCCTGAAATGGCCGCTGCAGCCGACGCGCTGCGCCCATTGGAAGCCAGGAGCCAGGTGCTTCTCCTGGTCTCCCATGGGGTGCAGGGCCCAAGCACTTGGGCCATCCTCCACTGCCTTCCTGGGCCACAGCAGAGAGCTGGACTGGAAGAGGGGCAACCGGGACAGAATCCGGCACCCCAACCAGGACTAGAACCCGGGGTGCCGGCGCCGCAGGCTGAGGATTAGCCTAGTGAGCCACGGCACCTGCCAAAATAATCTTTTTAAAGAAGTGACACGGGCTCAGTCTTGCCGCCCCCCGCTGGTCAGGATGTTGTCAGAACTGGAGCTCCCCACACAGAGCACCGCCTCTCCTAAGATCAGGGCTCGCTCGTGAGATAAAGGGTGGGCATGTCCCCACGCTTCTCCCTCCTCCTCCTCAGGGCATCCTGGAGCGCCTGGACAGCGGGGAGGTCATCGTGGGAGATGGCAGCTTCCTGATAACACTGGAGAAGCGGGGCTACGTGAAGGTCGGGCTCTGGACCCCCGAGGCCGTGGTAGAGCACCCAAGCGCAGGTCAGTGCCCCGGCCCAGGGCCCTGAGCTCCTGCTGCTCCCCAACACCTGCGCCAAAAGCAAGAAATGACAGGGTCTCTTCCTCTGTCGTACATGGTGCAGGGACAGTGGCTGGGGTGCTGGCGCCGCTCTCCCCCGACCCCTGCACACACACACACACACTCACCTGCACGTCCACACCCTGACAGCCTCTCCAGGAATGGGCACAGCCCCCTTGTGATGGCCGCACTGTCACCTGCAGGCCCCAGAACCAGCTCACTGGTCACCACCACTCTGCAGGCCCACTGCCAGGGAGCCCCTGCTGGGGGTGCAAGGGCAGAGGCAGAGCCAGGCCCCCATCCTCCTGCTGGGAGGCCAGAGTGGGGGACAGGTGGTGATGGGACTGGTTAGCCCTGTAGGATGGGAACTGCTGTTCTCCACTGGTCTGCTGTGCTTGGTCCCCTGCTACTTCAGCCAACATTGAATGTCCAAGGCAGCGTCCACACTGCCAGGGGAGCTCACCCCGACTCAATGCCCAAATGCCTGGGGTCAGACAGGCAGATCCTGCCTCTGCTCTTCCCCGCACAGCCCCATGCACCCCTACACAGCCCTACATACCACTATGTAACCCTACACACTCCTATACACCCTACACACCCCTATGCACCCCTACATAACCCTACCTACCACTATATACCCCTGCATACCCCTACACAGCCCTGTGCACCTCTACACACTCCTATGTACCCCTACATACCCCTATGCAACCCTACACACCCCTATGCACCCCTACACAACCTTACATACCCATATACTTCCCTGCACACCCCTACACACTCCTATGTACTCCTTTGCACTCATACACACCCCTATGTACCCTTACACACCCCTACACAACCTTACACATCCCTACAAAGTTGTACCCACACCTGGACATTTCTATACAAGCTTACACACCACAACACACCCCTAGCAAACCTTAGATACTCCTACACATCCCTACCCATCCCTACACAACCGTATGCATCCCTAAACACCCCCAATACACCTCTACACACCCCAGCATACCCCTACACATTCCTGCAAACCCCTATGTATCGCTACACATCACTATGCATCCCTACACACCCCTATGTGCCCATACACACCCCCTGTGTTCCTCTATATACCCCTATGCACCCCTACACACCTCTACATACTCCTATGCATCCCTACCACCCCTATGCAGCTTAGACACCCCTGCACACCCCTACACAACCTTACACACCACTACATACCCCTACTGAACCTTACATACTCTTATGCAACCTTTGACACTATGCACGCTAAGTGCCCGTGTATCTAACACTCCTGCATTCCTCCTGGCCTGAATGTCACGGCCCTGCTCTGAAACCTCCCTGGGTTCTGGGTCGGGAGGGCGGAGGGGCTGCCACCACAGCCCATGCCCCTGGGACCCTGACCTTTCCATCTCAATGTGAAAACCTCCGGCCCGAAGTTCGCCAGCTGCACACGGAATTCCTGAGAGCCGGGGCCGACGTCATGCAGACGTTCACCTTCTCTGCCAGTGAGGAAACCATGGAAAGCAAGGTGACTGACCGGGTGTCCCCGCGCCCCGTTATACACAGTCAGAAAACCCCGATCCCTTGCCCCGCAGGACAAGGCCACGGGGAGCGCACCACCTCCCTGGGTGCTGCCTCGTGGAGAGGGGACACACAGAGGGTGCTCTGGGCCTCCTCATCCTCCCCACCCCGCCCCGCCCCGGCCCTGTCTGCATCTCCACAAGACTGTGTGAGTCGTTCGGCTGCCGTGGGCTCTGCTTCTCTGTCTGCAAAGTGAGGTGATGGCAGGGCTGCAGCTCCTCGGGCAGGCGAGGTGAGGGGGGCAGCGTGTGTCCCTGTCGATGCCGTAGCTTCACTCAACCCGGTGAGTGCGTGCCGTGTCCCGTGGTTGTAGCCCGCGCACTTGGTGCAGGGCATTCTCTCTGCTAGAGGCTCACGGTCAGGCATGGGAGGCCGAATCCACAGGGCTGGACACCCACTGGGGAGAGTGCGGTGATGGAACCAGGAGGACACCGGCCCTGCCGCTCCTCGCCCTGAGGTTTCAGCGCAGTTGCTACCCCCTCGTGCCGCCCTGACTCCCTGTTGAGCCCTTGGCACTTATCGCACCATGCATTCAAACGCCAGCCTCGCCCTCCACCCGCAGTGGGAAGCCGTCAACGCCACTGCCTGCGACCTCGCCAGGGAGGTGGCCAGCCAAGGTGACGCTCTGGTGGCGGGGGGCATCTGCCAGACCACAGTGTACAGACAGCACAAGGACGAAGCTAGAATCAAGAAGCTTTTTCAACTACAGATAGAGGTGTTTGCCAGGAAGAACGTGGACTTCTTGATTGCAGAGGTAAGCCTTGTGGAGGGCAGATGGAGCCGGTTTTGACCAGTACCCGTGCCTAGTCTCCAGCGGGCACTGGGCAGCGGCCTGCCCTAGGCCCTAGTTCCTCCATTTGGGCGGTCAAGGCCATTGTACACCAGGTCCTCTGTGAGGCCAAAGGACAGACCTGGGCAGCGGGGAGCTCTGGTTTCCTAAGCCCTGGGTGGCTGCAGCAGCCACTTCTGGGGGCCCTGCCCCCCTAGGGTGAGAGGAGAGGGACAGTGACCCAGGGAGCAGGAGGCCATGAGGGAGCAGAGCCCAGGAGGGGGGCTGTGCAGACTTCCATGGCCTGCAGCAGCACTGGATAGCGAGAAGTGTCCTTCCCTGCCCCGCCGGCCTTGGTTATTTGCTCAAATGTGGACAGCTCCAGAACAAAGAGACAGGAAGGGGGAACGTCCTCTCCTCTCCAGCCCCAAACAGAAGTCCTGTGCCCCATTGCTCAGCGCTGTCCCTGCTGCCTGGGCCAAGCCCTCAACCAGCTCTCATCTGTAGCTGCGGCTCCAAGGGACGTCCAGCCCTGGCTGTCACAGGCATCTGGGGAGTGAGCCAGCGGGTGGGGGAGCTTGCTCGCTCTCTGCCTTTCAGATAATTAAATGTATAACATTTTACCCTGAAGAAGGAAGCAGCATCTAGCCTGTGTTGCCCCGCGTCCTCTGGGGGCCCAGGACAGCCTGCAGGGCATACGCCCTGGCGGCGTCTGCTCTGTGCCGTCCTGTGCCCAGAGGAGAGACACACTGATATCTGCCGACTCTCCCTGGTGGCCTTGAGGGGATTCCGAGGCGGGACCCTGCAAAGGACACAAACGCCCACGCAAGGCACCCTGTCCACAGCTGGCAAAGCAAACACAGGGCCTCCACTGCTCCGTGCCTGCCCCTCCCACCCGGGCACAAGCTGAGCGTGAGGCAGCCGGGAGTGTCCAGCACACAGAAAGACAAACGACTCTTCTCTGCAGAGGTCACCCAGCGTGGGAAACAATGAGGCTGAAGCGTATCAGTAAAATTGTCATTCCTTCTAAATAGATTCTCGATTACCCTAAACATCTCTGATTTCTGTTTTTGACAAAAGTTGTCATCTCTCTGAATTCACGATCCCTCGTGAAAATCTCCTGTCATGGGGGGAAGGATGGACACACGACTCGGAGGCATCCCTTCCCTGTCCGTGGGACAGAGGCGGCTTCCCCAGCGGGGCTCAGCCCCGGCTGCACGTGGGTCATTCCGACGACCCTCCTGCAGTGTGTTCTTTCTCCTGTAGTACTTCGAGCACGTCGAAGAAGCCGTGTGGGCTGTGCACGTCCTCCGGGCAGCCGGGAAGCCAGTGGCGGTGACCATGTGCATCGGGCCGGAGGGGGACATGCACGGCGTCAGCCCTGGCGAGTGCGCCGTGCGCCTGGTGCAGGCAGGTAACTCGCACACTTCCTGTGGCCACGTGACACTCAACCCGGGTGCCTGCCTACTGTGGGAGTCCTTTGCAGGAACCAACTATAGATCTAGGGAGGTGGAGGGGAGAACTAATGGCCAAGCTACACTGTAACTAGTTTTAAAAGCAGCAGCAGCAAGGGCTGGGGCTGGGGCTGGGGCTCAGTGGATTAAGCCATAACCTGAAATGCCAGCATCCCATATGGCCACTGGTTTGAGTCCCGGCTGCTCCACTTCCGATCCAGCTCCCTACTAATGCACCTGGGAAAGCCGCAAAGATGGCCCAAGTGCTTGGACCCCTGCACCCACCTGGGAGACTCAGATGCAGTTCCAGGCTCCTGGCTTCGACCTGGCCCAGACCAGCCTGCTATGGCTATTTGGGGGAGTGAACCAGCAGATGGAAGATCTGCCTTTCAAATAACTAAATAAATCTTAAGAAAAAAATAGCAAACAAATGACTAAGCAACGGAAGGTCAGAGGTCTGTTTGCTCGCAGGGGCTGACATCGTGGGGGTGAACTGCCGCTTTGGGCCCTGGACCAGCCTGGAGACCATGAAACTCATGAAGGAAGGGCTCCGTGCCGCGGGGCTGCGGGCCCACCTCATGGTGCAGGCCCTGGGGTTCCACACGCCAGACTGCGGCAAAGGAGGCTTTGTGGACCTGCCCGAGTACCCCTTCGGTAAGCTGCAGTGCGCACGGGGCCTCGGGTTTCCTGTGACGGAGTTCTGTGGTCATCACAGGCCACGGTGCAGGGTCTTTGTGGGAGACGGCCCGAGGCAGGAGCCACGTGTGGCCACCAGAGCCAGCTCTCTGAAAACTCTAATTCGTCATCGGCGGGTAGTGGGGGAGCCCAGCAGAGCACCTGTGGACCGTGCTCACAGTGCACACTGCTCCTTGCAGGCCTGGAGCCCAGGGTGGCCACCAGATGGGACATCCACAAGTACGCGCGGGAGGCCTACAACCTGGGCGTCCGCTACATCGGCGGCTGCTGCGGCTTCGAGCCCTACCACATCAGGGCCATCGCCGAGGAGCTGGCGCCAGAGAGGGGCTTCTTGCCCCCGGCATCGGAAAAGCATGGCAGCTGGGGCAGCGGCCTGGACATGCACACCAAACCCTGGATCCGAGCGCGGTGAGCGTGTGCTGGGGAGAGGGCTGCGGGGGGCGTGGCTTGGGCAGGGGCGTGGCTTCGGCGGGGGCGTGGCTTCGGCAGGGCAGGGGTGGTGGGTGGGGTGGTGGGTGGGGTGGGTTCGGAATTGGACAGGCACACCAAACCCTGGATCTGTGCGTGGTGAGCAAGCATGCGCCCGGGGAGAGGGCTGCGGGTGGGCGGGGTGGGTGGGAGGGGCTTGGGCGGGGCAGGGTTGGTGGGAGGGGCGGGTTCGGAGCTGGACCTGCACACCAAACCCTGGATCAGAGCCCAACGGCAAACTGAAAATTCACATTTTTATATTTTCCTTAAATCTCTTTATACCTATTGCGCATATGCATAGTAATGACAGTTCAGAAAGCATAGACGTGTCCAAATGGAAGATAAGCTTGACCTCCCCCTGTACAACACCACCCCACCCCCACACGGGACAGCAGTGCAGCTCCACAGCGCGTGAACTCCTGGACGCTCACAGAAGGCGCATTCTTGCTGGGTCCCCAGTGGTGGCACAGGCCAGCAATCTGGGGTCGCTTCCTTCTTTAACAAATCCAAAAGGCAGAGTTACCCAGAGGGAGAGGCAGAAAGAGAGGTCTTCCATCCACTGGTTTCACTCCCCCAGGTGGCCACAACAGCCAGGGCTGAGCCAGACCAAAGCCAGGAGCCAGGAGCTTCTTCCAGGTCTCCCACATGGGTACAGGAGTCCAAGCATTTGGGCCATCTTCTCTGCTTTCCCAGGCCATAGCAGAGAGCTGGATTGGGAGTGGAGAACTGTTGCCCATGTAGGATGCTGGCTCGGTAGGCAGCAGTTTAACCTGCTGCGCCATAGCTCTGGCCCCTCTGAGTCCCTTTTAAAAGGGTACAAGGGGTCTGCATGGTGCCACAAGGGATTATACTGTTGCTTGTGACTCCCAAGTCTCATATCAGAGCGCCAGTTCAAGACCCAGTTACTGTTTCTGATGCAGCTCCCTGCTAATGCATCGGGGAGGCAGCTGGTGACAGCTCAAGAGCTTGGGCCCCTCCCACCCACAGGGAAGACCCTGGCTTTAGTCTGGCCCAGCCCTTCCTGTTGCAGCCCTTCCCTTCGGAGCTGAGTCTTGGATGGAAGATCTCTCTGTCTCTGTCGCTCCCTCTCTGTGCCTTTCAAATGAATGAATGAGTGAATGAGTGAGTGAATTTGTTTTAAAGAGAGGGCACCAATCTCTTCACGAGGATCTACCTGTGTGACCTTAGCACACCCCCCTCCCCTGCCCCACAGGCCCTGCCATCACAGAGGGGATAGGGCTCGGTGTGGGACTTCGGGGCAGGCAAGCTTTAAGACTGTGGCACAGAGGTCCGTGTGTGTCACTTGTGCCTTGAGGTCCACCTGCTGTCAGTGGAGATCACTGACGACCCTTCGCGAACACTGAGGAACCCAGATCACGCCACCTGCCCCCGCTCCCCTCAAATCTGCTTTTGCCAGTTCAGATTCAGGGTGTCTCCATTTCTTCTGTCGCCCGTGTTTTCGAGGTCTAGCTCTTTCCTAATCTGTCACTGTGAGGCAGGACTGGACCGCGGACTCCACCGTGTAGAACAAGAAGCGATGTCCTCTGCTTCTCTCCATCTCTCCCCGCCTCCCATCTCTTCTGGACCTGTCCACTTCTCTCTGTCCCACCACCACGTCTCAGAACCGGCGTGTTCTCCTCTGCAGCTGTAGTTAGGTCTCCCAAGCCGTGTCTGTAGGTAACAGCTGCAGTGACTGCTGTAGTCAGCAGAGCCCCAGGGTGTCCACTGTCCCTGTGGAGCTGCTCGGTGGGGACCCCAGCCCCGCCTCCCTGGTCCTGTGGGCAGCGCAGGTCTCCCCCAGTCATTTGCCTTCGCAGTCTCCGTTCTGGGGCTAACAGGGTGAGATCTACGGAAAAGTCACAACTCAGAACAGGTTCTGAGCATGCTTCTCCCGCTGTCCAGCCAGGGCCCCCAGAGAGCCGGTGTGAGCCTCCTCTCCTTCTTTGGGCTTGCTAAGCAGGTCTCTGACCGCCTCACTGCCCGAGTCAGCAAGGGCATGGAAGAGGGAGGCGGCCTCCCTGTGCCCGCAGGTCTCTGAGTGCCGGGCTCTGCTCTGGGCTCTCCAGCCCCAGGGGGTTTTCTCTGGCTGCTGCTCCCCCTACACAGCAGGTGTACCTGGAGGTGCCACTTTCACTCTTCCCGGTGAGTCTCTGGCCCTGATCCTGGACACCTGCAGGTGGGCTTTGCTATTCTCTTCGGGCTCCAAGCATCTCCCCCTGTTGTTCACAAAAACCCCAGAATGTGGCCTGATCCTGCTGCACACCCCTGCTCAGCACCAAAGCAGATTTCCCGGGGTGGGCTCCGGTGAGCCACCAGGCATGGAAGCGTCCACAGCCCTGACATTCACATCTTGGCTTCTGCATAAAACTTCCCATGGGATACCCTGTTGTGCACATGGCTTTTGGAGCATTCACTGCAGAACAAGGTGGTGTGCCTGGGACCATGGGAAAGAGAAAGAACTGAGTTTCACATAGCTGGAGCCCCTGGTCAGGCGATACCAAAGCATCAAGGTCAAATGGATCCTCTCGGGTTTAATCTGCTGTCTGAATTCATGTCTTCAACTTGCTTCCTGCTTGAACCTGCTTTCTTTGCACCTCTGGTTTCCAGCAATGCCAAGTTATAGTCCTTTTTCATTGTTGAAAGAAAAGTTGCAGGCCTTCACCTTTCTAAGGTCTTACAACTTCCAGACTGTACTATCTGTTACTCAACCATTGTGCTCGCTTTGGCAGCACATACACTGAAGTCAATCGTTTCCTTATTGAAGACATTTTTCTTGTGGCTCCCTGAGTTCTGGTTCTGTGTGTCTGATAGCCCACCCCATGGATGGATGGATGGATGGATGGATGGATGATTGATAGACACATACATAGATGATAGAGAGATACAGACAGACGATCCATAATTTATAGACTGATTGACACACAGATGATAGAAATATAGATGATACATAGGTGTTAATACATAATTGATAGATTTGTAGATGCATAGATGATAGGTGACACAGGTAGATGACAGATGAGAGACACAAACGATAGAGAGGTGGATGATAAATAGATGCCAGAAACATAGATTGTAGATTGATAGATACATAGATGGTAATACAGATGATAGCAACATAGATTGATAGATAGACAATGGGCAGATGATTGACAGACACCGTCAGTTCAGTACCATCCCCTCCCATATTCTAGGAAGCAGTCTCACCTGCTGCTCTCTCTCCCTGTCTGACCAGGGTTGTTGAATGCTCAGTCCATGTTGTACCTTTTTATTCATTTCAGTGGGATGTGAAGCAGACTTCCTTTTCAAATTGGAACAACTTCCCTGTTGTAAAATTATTTAGATTGTAGAAGCAAGGAATATATCATTTAACTAAACCTCTCTTCTGGGAGATTTGGGTACTTATCGTTAGAGAAAATGTATTTTATGGGTAATGTACTTAGAAAATACTAAATCTACATATCATTAGTGAGGAAAACAAACTTTGGTGGCGATTAAAACAGCTTAACTAAGTGAGAAATGGCTTATTTTAATTGTCATCCTCTGGGGCCATTCTTCATGAGCCATTGAAGTTAAGACATTATTCTGTCCACTAAAGCAAGACATTCCTTTTACCCCAAACTCTCAGCACTGCTGACACTCGTGGGGATTCATGATTACAACGAAGCCTGTGTCAGCCTCAGGTTTCTAGTATTTCACCATTTCCAGATATTGATTTGTTCACCGTTTTGTAAGTAAAGTGGGGAAAACTCTGACGAGCATTTAACACAGAGGTCTGTCACCAGGGTGCTCCTACTCTGTCGTAACACAAGAACCAAACGCTGACAAAGGAATTTATGTTCTGTTCTTTGTTGCTTTTTGACGAACTGCACTTGGTCTTGCTGCATTAAAAACTGCCTTCCTGTACTTCTCATTCCATTAAAATATTGAGGCCGGAGGTTTCTGCCGGACATTTCAGAATAAAGTCATTCATAAAGACGTGTAAAAGCGGAGCACACTGCCTTGTTCCCGAGAGGTGGCGTGACACCTCATGATTGCTGCGAGCACAGAGACGTGGGAAAGACCCTTTGCACCAATGGCTGTGCATGCGGCTTTTCTCTATCTTGAAACCAAAGTTCTAATTTGGCCTGATCATCGATGAAGCCTTCAGGTGTACGTGTAGCTCTTAAGTTCATGTGTACACACTAGAGTACTTCAAACTGTTCATGGAAATGCAAGCGGGACGATAAGCTGGGGCAGGCACCCAGCCTAGCAGTTAGTGTGCCATGTCTACACTGGGTACCTGGGTTTGACAGCTGGCTCCAGCTTCCTGCTAACAGGGACCCTGAGAGGCAGTGTTGCCGGCTCAAGCACTTGGCTCTCTGCTGCCCACCAGGGAGACTGAACTGAGTGTGGAGCTCCTGGCTTCCTCAGCCCCCGGGCTGCTGCAGGCATTTGGGAAGGGAACCAGTGGCTGGGAGTGCTCATTCCCTCACTCTCTCCCCCTTTCCCTGCTTTCCCTACCAAGAGAGCAGGAAGAGAGGGAGGGAGAGGGTGGGTTTTGATGCAAAGATCTTGGAAATGCCTGCATAGTTTTTTCGTTATATGTACTTTCCGTGAGCTGCTTTCAATAGCTTTCCTGTGCATGGATTTCAATTTTTTTTGCACTAAAATCAACTTACCTTTTAATTCCATTTTGTACCAGTTGTTTGAGGTACCTCATCTACGACAAAATGGACTTACAAAATAGGCAAGGGGCATCTAACCCATTACCTGTTTGTGCCAAAAACGCAGGGCCAGGCGGGAGTACTGGGAGAACCTGCAGCCAGCCTCGGGCAGGCCCTTCTGTCCCTCTCTGTCCAAGCCGGACGCCTAAGGAGGGGACAGCGACAGCAGAGCAGGAAGAAGCCACCCTCGGCCCCACTGCCCCGCTCCTCTCTGCCTGCAGCCCCACCCCCCAGCCAGCGCCTGGGCCCTGTGTGGCTGCCAAGGGACCCTGTCCCACCCTGTGCCAGCCCATGGTCCCTGAATGCAGCCCTGCACTGTTTGAGATTGCCACGCACACAGCCGCACTTATGTTGGAGGGTGAATCTGACGTCGTAATCCGACATCACTTAGAAATGAACCGAGACCAGAAATCAGCACACGACCCTGCCGCGTCTGCTCTGTCGGGGCACCTGCGCCCCTGGCTCGGGCAAGAGGCTCGGGCAGGAGGACTGACGTGTGGGACCACCCTCCAAAGCGATCCTTCCCGAAGGAGGCCTGCACTCACGGGTGTTAGGTCTCAGCATCCTAGAACTGCATCTTTGTGACCACAGATGGCCACACCAGGAGCTCTGCCGGAACAGGGCCACCTCGGACGCTTGTACCTTTCCTTCCTTAGCACTGTGCTCGGTGTAATCACAGATGTTCACTCACAGATGAGGGGCGCTGATTATTTACAACAGCAAAAGGAGAAAGAAGACCTTAAAGCCAGATCCCACCTGCCCTGCCCGAATCCTTTCTTGGCTTTCTCTTCTGTCCTCCTCTGTCCCTGTGTCTGTTATCCACAACAATGTAAGAATGAGCGACAATTAATAAAGATACAAATAGTGCACTTGTTACACTGCTTCAAACTGTTTTAAATTCCATGGCATTCTTTATATTAATATTACTCATTAGGTCCCTGTACTTCTCTCATTATTAAGCCACATTATATGTAATACAGATAATAGGTAAGATTGCAATGACCAGGGCTAGGCCAGGCCAAAGCCAGAAGCTTCTTCCAGGTCTCCTACATGGGTGCAGGGGCCCCAGCATTTGAGGCATCTTCCACTGCTTCTCCCAGGCCATTAGCAAGGAGCTAGATCGGAAGTGGAGTAGCTGGGACAGGAACTGGTACCCATGTGAGATGCGGGCATCACAGGCAGCTCCAACCCCTACACCACAGCACCAGCCCAGAGACGGTGTCTCCAACACAGTGGTTCACAGGCTAAGAAACAGCCATGTAGTGAGGCTAAGTGACTTTCCAGAGGCCACCGCATGTTTAGTGGTGTGGATTAGAACATACGTGGTCTGGCCCTGGAACCCACGTCCCAGCCACTCTCCAAGTGCAGGTGTATCCGTGGCCGAGCTACAGGGGTTTAGCATCACCTCTCCATCTCAGGAAGCCGTTGCTGTAACCCAGGGCACTGGAATCCCAGCCGTGCTCCCACCATGCACTGCCTGCCCTGGTGGGAGTCCCAGGGGTCGGTCAAGTCAGGCGCTGATGGAGGGCGGAGCACCCCCGCATGTAGCCCATGCCACCTGCAGCAGGGCCGCCAGCCTCCATTTGCAGCTTTGGGGGGAAGTCACACCTCACGATCATATTTCCTTGCTAGGACTGCTCTCACTCTGGGAAGCTTATTCCATGTGTTCACCCACAACCTCTCCCTATTGGGCCAGATAATAGACTCTGAACGGCCATGGAACAAACGCACGGCTTCTCCCACATGCTGCCTCTTCAGACGCTCACAGATTGCCGTTAGGGCTTTCCTAGGCTTGTGCTGCCTCCTTCTCTTTAACCCGCAAGGCACAGTGTTTTACCATGTGCTTTGCCACACACCGCATGTGTGCTAAGAGACAATTTGAATTTCTCTATTTGTGGAATGAGGGTAACCATGGAGCCATCTTCGCCCCGGCACCCTGACCACCAGCTGTGATAGCAAGAACCTGGGGAGCAGGGCCCGGAGCGTGGCAGACCCTCGCTCCCTGTTGGTTTCCAATCCCCTCGTCCTCACCGGGGCACTCACCCGGGCACACCTTGTTGGCAAAGCCTCTGCTTATGACTTGTGCCTGGTCCTGAGCAGCTCCCTCCAGGAGTGCACCTGCTCACGCAGTACCTGCCTACTGAGTGGGTCAAGCATAAGTGAAGGGGTTGGTGCACAGTGCTGGGAGAAGAGCGGGAGAGCTGCTGTCCCCTGAGTCCCTCCCCTGGGCCTGCACCTGCACCTGCACCAGCTAAGCCCTCCCCCTAGTCTCACACTGCTCAGTCTGGAAGCCTGGAGGGGATGGTGTTGTGGCTTAGCCAGTAGAGCTGCCACCAGTGATGCTGGCATCCAATGCGAGGGCTGGTTCAAGTCCTAGACATTCCACTTCTGCTCCAGCTCCCTACTAATGGCCTGGGGAAAAGCAGCAGAATATGACCCAAGTGCTTGCCCCTTGTGAGAGACCCGGATGAAGCTCCTGGTTCCTGGCTTCCACCTGGCCCAGCCCCAATCATTGTGGCCCTCTGGGAAGTGAACCAGTGGATGGAGGATCTCTCCTTCTCTCTATAACTCTGCCTTCCAAATAAATAAATAAATCTAATAATAATAATGAATGGCATATATAGGTGGTGATGCAGTGTTTTTAAATCTAGTTCCATTGCCCCATAAAAAAGGGGAAATCAGCTGAGGTCCATACCGACAGTTCGTTTAGACTTAGAGAAAAAGTAAAGGTGTTCATCAGACTCCCAGACGGACATCTGTGGTACATACAAAATATGTGTGTGTTGGAAGGTGCTAGTCATGGGAGTGGCACGGCCTGAGAGACATGAGTAAGGACAATCATAAGGAAAATGAGTGGGAAAACGATTTGCCGGCCAAGAGTCACAGGGAAGGTGAGACCCAGTGCCACGGTGGCCAGGGCCACAGGGCGGAGCCCAGGCCCAGCCACTGAAAGCTTTGCTTGGGGAGTGCGTTCACGGCCCCAGTGTGCGTGCAGCTCTGCTCTGAGGACTCAGACCTGAGCATTATCGATGGGACAAAAGTCGTCTACTTTGTTAAACACACAGGTTCACTCCAGGAGTAGCAAGTGCAATGCCCTGGAGTTGATGTTGACGAGACCAAAGTTGATACGACTTGCAGCAGAGAGACCCTAGACCCATCAAGTAAAATTTCAAAAGCGAGTTCCTGCTCTGAATGTGCGTAGGTCATGGTTGGGTCACACTTTAAGCAATCATGAAGGTGCACTGAGGGACAATATTTCAAGCAACACAGTTCCTACCACAACTTGAAAATTGTGCCCTACATGAAGTCCAGAAAGTCTGCCCAGTTCCTGTCCTTATTTACCATGCTCCAGAAATGATACATGGGATATTTATGTGATGTTAAGTGTTAGAAAAGCAAAAACAAACTGATTATTCTGTGCAGATGCAATAGTTTCAGAGCTCGAAATATCACAAGGGGAGAATTCAGTATTGTGTCTATTTGAAAATGTTTTATACAAAAGTCACTGCTTTTCCATACACACTGACAACTGATTTGAAAGCATACTGACAAAAGAGGTCTATTTTACATTTTTAGCAAAATGATTACATATCTAGGGAAAGGATTAATGAGAACCACACAAGAGCCACTGGGGAGACTGTGGGTGCCGCTGTGTAGGCTGCTGAGCAAGACTGAATAACCCTGTGCAGGAAGACAACAGCGGGGCATCAAGCTGCTCTAAAGTGATTGACAGGGTGACGGAATGCAGATGAAAAGCACCATTGGCACTGAGGGGGCGTGGACATGCAGGCGCTGGGGTTCCGGGAAAGCCAGGAAAAAGTAGGGCTCAGCAGACCAGTGCATGTAACAGAGTAACTAAACCACTGCTTACTTGTATAAAAGCTGGTGCAACCGAATACAGTTAATATGTAACAGAGGGGAACCTCAGAGCAGTGAGCAGAAATCCAGTGATTAATCATCAGGGACAACTGGTCAACCATGTGGGAGTAAAAGGGTGCATCTCTTAGAGTAAGTTCCAGGTTGGTCAAAGATTGGGTCATAAATCTATAAAAGAAACCAGTGGATAAATTCTCCCAAATAAACAACACCAATACAAACACCACCAAATACTCCACACGAAGGTCAAGTCGAATGGGAAAATGTGGGTCAGGGTCAGGAGTGGGTCTTCCAGTACAGGGGCCTTGAGCTGTGTCAGCGCAGCCTCCCCCAGCCCTGCACCTGAGTGACTGGTGTTCAGAACTCAGCACCCGGCTGTCTCGGGCTCCCCGGTGTTGGGAGAGGGGGATCCACCAGCGGGGGCCCCCCTAGTCAACACCAGGGCCGTCACCCTCACCCTGCCTGGCTGTCACTGTTTCAGGTGCAGGAGGTACTCCTTGAATCACCTGCTCCAGGAGCCCCAGGGCACCTGGTGGAGCTCACAGGAGGGGCTGGGTGACTGGCTCTGCAGGTGCTGACCCAGAGCACCAGCAGCCTCTGAATATTCACACACTTCCCCAAAACGTGGCACCCACAGGGCCCAGCCCTGCACAGTGGGGATCAGTTCTCAGCTCCCGCGTGCTCACCTGCACCCCACACTGCCTCCCCCTGCCCACTGGAATGCACCTGCACCCCACACTGCCTCCCCCCTGCCCACTGGAATGCACCTGCACCCCACACTGCCTCCCCCCTGCCCACTGGAATGCACCTGCACCCCACACTGCCTCCCCCCTGCCCACTGGAATGCACCTGCACTCCACACTGCCTTCCCCCTGCCCACCGGAATGCGCACATGCCTCTCGCTCTGTTGTCACAGGGACATCGTCCCCACAGCCGTGGGAAACAGAGGCCTCTGCCCTCAAAGCGCCCCTACTGGAGGGAGGGAATACCCTTGCTTTCTGTCTTCCCAGGACAAAGCAGCAGGGGATAAGCCCTCCACAGATGAAAGCAGTCTGAGTGCTACCGCCCTACCACAACGGTTTGCGCAGCTTGATATACTTGAGAGAATGTCTTTAACTTACAAACTGGGAAATAGATTTCCTTCATCTACTAAATAAGGAAGAAAATAGCACATTCAAACTTAGGTAAATGTACAGCAAACCAATGAGATATTTGCTCCTGTCACCGACAAAGACCAACACATTGGCAATCACTGATGTTGGTGAGGGTGCAGGGGGCAGGCACTCTCATGCCTATGTTCTCTGTGGAGGTCAAGACCTGGACAAGCTACTCAGAAAGCCAGCGGACCCCACCTATCAAAGTCTAGAATTCACACATCCTTGGACAAGCAATTTCATTCTTTTATTTTCTAAAGATTTCTTTATTTGAAAGACAGAGTTACAGAGAGGCAAGGCAGGGTCGGGGGTGGGGGTCTTCCATCCAAACTGGCGCCTGTATGGGACTCCAGCACCACTATGCCACAGCACCAGCCTCAGATAATCTTTAAAACAAACAAACAAGGAATTCAGCACTAACTTTAGCTATAATGGAGCAGGTTCATTATCATTGGAAAAAAAGTATAATTTTCCTAAATGTGAATTACTGTTCATTTTTAAACATTCTAGTATATTAAAGTGAGTTGCTTTGAATGTGAGATTTGCACAGGTTCGATCTGGCTGAGGGGATAAGTGCGACCCGGCTCTTCCCAGGGGCATAGCAGGTGCCTGCCGGACTACAGGGCCCTCACAGTGGCAGGTGGCCGCCTGTAAACCCTGCAGGGCAGAGGGAGCAGTGCAGACCAGCCACAGCCTGCGTGGAAGCCCCTGGAAGGGCCCAAGAGGTGTGTGGAAAGTGAGAGAAGAGGTCAGCTGGAGAAACATGTGCCGCTTCCAACAGTGCACACAGAGCCATAAGCAGGCTTGGGCAACCCGTCTTGGCTGTACAGTCAGCTGCCTAGAAGTCGAGCACAGGCCGTGTTTAATGAACAATGAAGAGGGGTGTGGAGCCACGCCATGGGGCCTGACATCAGGTGGCTCCATTAAAGGGGCTTGAAAGGAGAGACAGGGCCCGCTGACTGGGGCGTGGCTGCAGCTCCCGCAGATTTCTTACAGCCTCTGCCGATTGGTTGGCATGGAAAGGAGGGGAGTGAGGAGACAGGGGGAAAAGGCTGTATTTTTAATGACACGGATCCAGATGAGCAGGGCCCCTCGCTAGAGACAGCAGACGCCTCCTGCCTTGGGTGGTGACTGCGGCCCTAAGGTTCTTTGCTCTCGTGGCCACGCACACCCAGTCTCTCCTGTCTTCACTCACGTACTCTATATCCAACTCACCCAGTCACACGTGTTTAGGGCTCGGCCCACAGCGGTCGCTGCACCTCTCCTACTCGTGCCCGCAGGGCTCCGGATTCAGCATGCGTGTGTTCGGTGTGGCTCTAACCGTCCCTTGGTCATTCTTGCTTACTGGCCTGGCCCCTACTTAGAAGCACTAGGAAAATGTCTCGTTCGTTGTTGGATTTTCAGCCCTGGAGGTCACAGATCCAAAGAAGGCGAAGTGTGGAAAGGAATGACAGAGCGAGTGAAGGAGCACGCAGCCCCGCTGAGCCGAGGTGTGCAGCACTGAGCAAGCACTATCCTGGCTGCCCTGCTCCATCTCGACACGGCTCCTGTGGAGAACACATACGTGGCTTAGGCAACACCAGCATCTGACAGTGCTGGCTCCAAGAGGCTGGAGCAGGGAGCAGGTGCCAGACCCAGAGGCTGTGCACACACTCGGCTCAGGGCAACCCCAGGGAGGCCCACACTGGAGCAGGCAGGGAAGTTTTCGGGATGGAGGGGCACACTAAACTCAGGCCCACAGCAATGGGGAGAGGTGGGGCACACTGGACTCAGGCTCATGAGCAGTGGGGACAGGTGGAGAGAGTCGGACTCAGGCTTAGGACCAGTGAGAACAGGCACACATTTTAAATGCACCATTGCCATTTCGAAGATGGGAACTCCTTTAAAGTCTGAAAAAAGCAAAACCAACACAACCATCTGAACAGGTCACATAGAACACGTGTGTCGGACACGCTGCTCAAAACCACTGTTGGCGACAGCAGAATGGGTCAATCATATGTTCTGGCTGAGACAGTGGAAAGGCCTGAGCCCACTTGTGGAAACTGGGCCTTTCCACTCCAAGGAAGCCTCGCTGGTGTCGCGGCGGACGGACAGACCTGCACATTCTGATGTCAGGGCCGCCTGTCTTAGTCCGCTCTGAGCTGCTCTCACAAAACTCCCGAGGAAGAACAAGAACAGAAATCTGCTCTCAAAGTTCTGGAGCCTGGGAAGCCAGACGCCGGGGCGTCAGCCAGGTCCGGGTCTGGCTGCCCGCTGCTCCCAGGGTTGTGCCTTGCCACTGTGTGCTCCTGACAGGGTCCCCGATCCCCACAGGGCAGGAGGCAGAAGGCCAGACCAGGCCCACGCGCCCCCGGCCGAGCCCTTTGCAGTGCTGCTACTCTGCTCACGAGGCAGATCCTCGCCACGAAACACCCCCTGCTCTGCCCACCGTGGGGTGGGTTCCCAACACATGGCACCCACAGACCACAGCACCAGAGGGGATGAGACCCACAGAGACGCGGACCACAACACCCTCACCCCCTTTATTTTTCTCCAGCACACATTACTGATCCGTCTCTTCTCCTACACGCACAGAACACAAACAGGGCAGAAACCCTGCCCCTCTGCACACTGCAAAGGGCAGCACGGGGCGCATGGCAGGGGTCCGCGAGTAGCTGGAGGAGGGAGGGGCCCCATGGATCCATCCACATCTTCTATCTGAAAGCCCTCTGGACTCAAAAGCTGGTTTTTGATGGCTCTCAGTTCCAGACTAAGATGATCAAGCAGAGAAAGCTAGTGAATGCCTGGCGGGGCCAAGAGAGTCGCTCAGCTGGGGGTGCAGAGCAAGTGGCGGGTGACCCTCCCAGCCAGCCCGGAAGCGGCAAGGCATAGGCGTGGTGTCCCCGCCAGTCAGTAGGGACTGGGGTGAATGAAGCCGTGTGTGTGATGCAGCAGAGCAGGACAAGGCCTGGGGAACACAGCTGTCTGTGTCTTGCGAGGAGCTGACTGGGAAGAGGACTGGGAGGGACCACAGGCAGGGCGGGGCTGGTGTGCACAGGCATCGCAGGGTGCTAATGGGGATGCTGTTCCCTGCTCCCTGCACAAAACAGCCCAGAGTGGGCACTGAACCAGGCCTGAGGGTGTCACTTCTTAACTTTTGAATTTGGAACCATGTGAATGTCTCACCTAACTGTAATGAAACTAATTAACTTTTAATGAATGGACCTTCTCTGCCTGGTGCCACAGGCACCTGTAACAGCCATTTAAAACTAAAACTGCAGAGGCCAGCACCGTGGCTCACTTGGCTAATCCTCCACCTGCGGCAACTGCATCCCATATGGGCGCCGGATTCTGTCCCGGTTGCCCCTCTTCCAGTCCAGCTCTCTGCTGTGGCCCGGGAAGGCAGTGGAGGATGGCCCAAGTGCTTGGGCCCCTGCACTCACATGGGAGACCAGTAAGAGGCACCTGGCTCCTGGCTTCAGATCAGCACAGCACCGGCCGGAGCAGCTATTTAGGGAGTGAACCAATGCAAGGAAGACCTCTCTCTCTCTCTCTCCCTCTCTCTCTCACTGTAACTCTACGTGTCAAATATTTAAATAAATAAAAATAAAACTGCAGTCCTGAAGTGGAGCTTTGACTTTTCTGTCTCATGTTCTGTATTACGATGATACAGCTGATGTCACAATCAATAACCTCTTGAATTCCATAGGTACAGAGTATACATGCATCTATATAAGGAAATGCACATGGATCTATAAATGGATACACAATATCTGCATACATGGAGAGAGAAAGAGCGGCTGAACTTATTTTTCAAAATGGATTACTTCACAATAAGGAGTCCAGTGGTGGTAGCACCATGCCTAGATCATTGCTTGCCACCAGGAAAATGACTGGATTCAGAATCTAGACTGCTTTGTCTTAGTTCATTTCTCTTCATGAGGCCTTTCTTAGAATTCACCAAAGGTCAAAAAGCTGCTTTAGCTTGGTTTCCCTTTTGTTTTTCATTTCTTCCTGAAGTCTAAGATACACCCAGAAAAGTAAACCAGCTGAAAATGTGCCACCTGTGGGCACTGGCGCTCACACGTGCTCCCTGCAAGGTAGAGCAGCAGTGTGGTGAGCCTTGTGGTGCAGCAGGTGAGGCCACTGCTTGGGGTGCCAGCAGCCTACTCTGGAGTTCACGTGGGAGAACCAAGTGGAGCTCCTGGCTCCTGCTTTACCCTGGCCTAGCCCTGGCCCAGCCCTGGCCCTTGCAGCCTGTTGCAGGGAAGTGAACCAGCAGATGGAAGATCTCTCTCTCTCTCTCTCTCTCTTTCTCTCTCTTCGATAACTCTGCCTTTCAAATAATATTTAAGTCTTTTAAAAAATAATTTCCTAGGTGATCAAAGGGCTGTGTCCTGGAAACGATGCCTGGGAATGAAATAAAGCCACACACAGCCCACTGGGAAGAAAGGCTGTGGAGAATGGGGATGTCTCTCGCCGGCGCCTCACCCGAAGCCCTCTCCCACTCCTCTTCACGGGACGGTGATGTGCAAGCCAGCAGGACACGGAAACAGGCAAACAGCCCCACCGTGAGGCAACGTGGTACAGGGGCCTTGGATTCCAACCTAGAAGTGCACACTCCTCTGTGTGGTGCCAGTTTGTGTCTCCCAGACCAGAAGCCACATCGGCGCCCATGGCTGGACTCGCTGCATGCTGGGAGCACTTCCTCCATGCCCCCAGCTCTCCCACACACCACACATCCACCACCTGCTGCAGACTGTCCCTGCGAGGGCTGGGCTGGGCAGAGCCACACGGCCCTGTGCTGTGATTCCCAGACCAGGAGCTGCACACGGTGGGGCCACACAGACCCCGTGCACCAGCCACCCCCGTCTTTCCCGATCAAAGCGGCAAGCTTCGTGTGCTGGCTCATCTCTCAGTAGCTCACAGAGGTGAAGGAAACCAAGGTTTCCCTCCTATTCTAGGAGCTTTGCTTTCTTAGCACACATCTAGAGCAACAGCCAAGCTTCGGAACGACTGGACCACCCTGTGTTCCCGCACTCCAGCGGCCGGGGGTGCTGCCCGGGCAGGGCTTGCTGTCTTCCCATGAAACGGAGGTGACGCCACATGCCTGGGCTGGGCCAGCTGAGTGGGAGCAGCCCTGGGTTGGAAAAAGTTATCGAGAGTTTGGGAAGTCATTTAGGAAAGTAGCTCACTGAGGAGCAAATACCAGGTAGCTCTGCAGAGCATGTCTCTGGCTCCACTGGGCTGAAGTCCTCTGCCAGCTCTAAGGCTGGGTCTGGACATGACTGTGCACTTGACCTCTGTGCCCCTCAGGGATGCCCTCAGTGAAGTAGGGCCAGCGTGGTGCTGCAGTGAGCTGAGCTGCTGCCTGCAGTGCCGGCATCCAAATCAGAGCTCTGTTTCCCATCGAGCTTCCTGCTAACGTGCCTGGGAAGGCAGCAGGAGACAGCAATGCCTCCCGCACGGGAGATGAGATGGAGCCTGAGCTCCTGCCTGTTGTAGCCATTTCAGAACTAAATGAGCAGATGGCCGATCTGTCTCTGTCTCTTTCTCTCACTATCATCACTCTGACTTTCAAGTAAACAAACAAATCATAAAAAGAAGTCAGGATGGGCCAGCGCCGCGGCTCACTAGGCTAATCCTCCGCCTTGCGGCGCCGGCACACGGGGTTCTAGTCCCGGTCGGGGCACCGATCCTGTCCCGGTTGCCCCTCTTCCAGGCCAGCTCTCTGCTGTGGCCAGGGAGTGCAGTGGAGGATGGCCCAAGTGCTTGGGCCCTGCACCCCATGGGAGACGAGGAGAAGCACCTGGCTCCTGCCATCGGATCAGCGCGGTGCGCCGGCCGCAGCGCGCCTACCGCGGCGGCCATTGGAGGGTGAACCAACGACAAAAGGAAGACCTTTCTCTCTGTCTCTCTCTCACTGTCCACTCTGCCTGTCAAAAAATAAAAATAAAAATAAAGAAGTCAGGATGGCAAAGTCCCTAGGTCTCAGGGTTATGGTGAGGGCTACACAGGGCCCGCAAGGTACTCAGCACAGCTAACTCCACACAATGCATGCTCATAAAGTGACAGTTGTCTGTCTTTGTAAATGACAACAGCAAAAGGACACATGGCATTCATTGGTCGTGGTCCCAACCTGGGGGGTACTGGAGAAATGGTGTTGAGTGGTCCTGGGGTTAACCTGGGGAGTACTGGTATAGTGGGTGTTGAGTGGTTGTGGTGCTAACCTGGGGAGTACTGGAGAAATGGGTGTTGAGTGATCATGATGTTAACCTGGGCAGTACTGGTGAACTGGGTGTGGAGTGGTCATGGTGGTGCTAATCTGGGGAGTACTGGTGAACTGGGTGTTGAGTGGTCGTGGTGTTAACCTGTGGAGTACCGGTGAAATGGGTGTTGAGTGGCCATGGTGTTAACCTGGGGAGTGCTGGTGAAATGGGTGTTGAGTGGTTGTGGTGTTAACCTGGGGAGTACTGGAGAACTGGGTGTGGAGTGGTCATGGTGTTAACCTGGGGAGTACTGGTATAGTGGGTGTTGAGTGGTCATGGTGCTAACCTGGGGAGTACTGGTGAACTGGGCGTTGAGTGGTCTTTGTGCTAACCTGGGCAGTACTGGTAAAAGCATTAAAGGGAGAGGCTGAAGAGATAGGGGAAGTTTAGAGAGTGACTTGGATCAGTTATGAAGCTGGGAGGGGTCCTGGGGAACGGGGTTGCAGGACTCACAGCTGTACTGGCGGGAGGGCTCCCTGATCGCAAGCCCTGAGGGACGCATTGTACCTATGGTGGGAGGAAGCCCCGAGCATCCAGCAAAAATAAAAACCTCCCAGCGTGCTGTCTCCAGGCACGCAGGAATTACAGTGAAGCTGGAGACAGGGACGCAGCCAGAGGCCCCTCGGAGGTAGGCCGCTGCAGGAGTGCTCGCTGACCGCAGGCTGTCGATGCTGTGTGTTCACGCCGAGTCCATTGCAAAAGGAATCTGTTCCTGCCTTCGCTTACGAAAACACAAAGGCCCTTCTGAGGGAAAGGGTGCATGGTGTAGTTGGTGTGCCAGGTGCACTGGGGTGCATGCATGTGCCTGACGCTGTGGTAGGGGATGGGAGGAAGATAGGGGAGCCGCCCTGGGCACTCAGGAGGAGCCCTCGGGGACAAGTTTGCCCCACTGTTCTTGCAGTGTGGTCCCAGATGGAGAAAACACAAAGGGCCTGAGGTCCGTGGTAGCAGAGAAATCAAACCTTCTGGTCTTGATCTATTCGAGAGGCACACATTTTGGGCATCCCCAAATATATCCATTTACAACCAAGGTTGACAGCCCAATGCCCGCAAAGCGAGGAAAGCGTGTGAAGGAGAGCAGGGCGGCCAGAGGGGTGTGGCACTGACTTCCAGGCTTGAAGGACCACGCTCCACACACAGCTTCCCAAACACACGCGCTTGGCCAAAGGGAACATACGGGTAGCCAGTGTGCACACAGAGTAGACGTGGACACACCTCAGTGGTCCCAGGCCAACTGTCCCAGTTTGGGTCTCAAAAGATCCAGGAGAAACCAGATGCATTTTAGAGACCTCGATGGAACAGCAAGTGAAAAGTCCCAATATTTTCCCATCTACATGTTGATACAAGCAACAATTTAGCCCTTAGATGTCCATGGCCCCAGTGAAAGGAAGGAGGTCTCTCACCTCCAGCACCAGCACTGTTTGAAATGTTGTTTAATGGTGCTGATGAAATGTTTGTTGAATGAATAAATAAGGGTTTAAGTAGAGCAAAGCAGTAACTGGAGGAAAAACAACCTCCTCCCAGGTTATAAAACCAAGGGGTGGCTCCCGAGCGCTAACCTTCCTCTCCCCCTTTGAGATTTACTTTCAACACCAAGTCTCTCTTACCAGGTCAAGGACTCTGGGAGGACGCCCTCCTCCCACGGCTGTGCAGAGATCAGAGAACATGGCAGTGTCCCAGGATCTGCTGCTTGCAAAGCATTCACGCGGACTTGGTCCTCTGGGACCAGGACAAGGACCTGCAGGGCTCCTGACATTGTGGTCCGGTCACAGGGGAAGGGGGGGGGCGACCTACTTCTGGAGTTGAGGGGAGAAAACATTTGGCTGGTGCCAAATGATGAGCCGTGGTGGTCATTACCCACCATGGAAGCAGCAGGTGAATAACTCCTTTGTAAAAGGACCCAGAGCGGGAAGGAGGAAGTCAGAGACAGAGGCTGGGCCTCCACAGCTGCCCAGCAACCATCCCGGGCAATCTCCAAGCACTCAGGAGCCTACATTCACACACATGCTCGCACCCCTGCATGCCCCTCACATGGGCACAGCGCTCCAGGGCAAGCTACGTCCAGGGACAGCACTCGACTGGCAGCAGCTGTGAATTTTTCAAATGTTAGCCTGGGTCGTAATACATGTTTTTAAACCTAAGGCTACCAGTTTAAAATCTCTCCTATGCGTTGCTGAATTTGGGGGGAGCTGGAAACCGAGTGTCTGAATTCAGCGTTTCCTCGCAGTCAGAGTCCGGACACCGGCCCCTAGTCCCAGTCCCCATCACTGTCGCAGTACTCACGAGGCTAGCACCACGACCACTCCACACCCAGTTCACCAGTACTTCCCAGGTTAACACTATGACTACTGAACACCCAGTTCACCAGTACTGCCCAGGTTAACGCCACGACCACTCAACACCCACTACACCAGTACTCCCCAGGTTAACACCACGCCACTCAACAACCATTTCTCCATTTCTCCCCAGGTTAACACTATGACTACTGAACACCCAGTTCACCAGTACTCATGGGTCAACACCACGACTGCTCAACACCCATTCCCCAGTACTCCCCAGGTTAACACCACGACCATTCAACACCCACTTCACCAGTACTCCCCAGGTTAACATTAGCACCACCATGACCACTCCACACCCAGTTCACCAGTACTGCCCAGGTTAACATCATGATCACTCAACACCCATTTCTCCAGTACTCCCCAGGTTAACACCACGACCACTCAACACCCAGTTCACCAGTGCTCCCCAGGTTAACACCATGACCACTCAACACCCATTTCTCCAGTACTCCCCAGGTTAACACCACAACCACTCCACACCCATTTCCCCAGTACTCCCTAGGTTAACACACAACCAAACACCCATTTCTCCAGTACTCATCAGGTTAACATATAACCAGTCAACACCTATTTCACCAGTACTCCCGGGTTAACACACAACCACTCAACACCCATTTCACCAGTACTCACCAGGTTAACACCACAACCACTCCACACCCATTTCTCCAGTACTCATCAGGTTAACATGTAACCAGTCAACACCTATTTCACCAGTACTCCCGGGTTAACACACAACCACTCAACACCCATTTCACCAGTACTCACCAGGTTAACACCACAACCACTCCACACCCATTTCTCCAGTACTCATCAGGTTAACATGTAACCAGTCAACACCTATTTCACCAGTACTCCCGGGTTAACACACAACCACTTAACACCCATTTCACCAGTACTCACCAGGTTAACACCACAACCACTCCACACCCATTTCACCAGTACTCATCAGGTTAACATATAACCAGTCAACACCTATTTCACCAGTACTCCCAGGTTAACACACAACCACTTAACACCCATTTCACCAGTACTCACCAGGTTAACACCACAACCACTCCACACCCATTTCTCCAGTACTCATCAGGTTAACATATAACCAGTCAACACCTATTTCACCAGTACTCCCGGGTTAACACACAACCACTCAACACCCATTTCACCAGTACTCACCAGGTTAACACCCCAAGCTGTCAACACCCATTTCTCCAGTCCTCGCCAGGTTAACACACAACCAGTCAACATGATAACTGAACTGTGCCTTCATGGTGGAAATCCAGCCACTGGGGCAGATGGCGCAACCTCATGCCTAGTTCTAGCTGACCTGAGGTCTCTGCTGGCGATGGGGGTAGGTGAATCGAAGATCTCCCCTCCCCTTGCTCTCTTTGCTTTCAGATTTAAACTTGAGTTACTTATCAGAAGCAAAAGGACTATGTCTGCTTCATGCATTGCATCTAAGGGGCACATCCCATTAGCCATCATCTCTCTCTTTTTTTTTTTTTTTTTACTTATTTGACAGGTAGAGTTATAGAGCCATCATATCTTTTTAATTCACCATTTGGGGGCAATTTCTCTCTCTCTAGGTTTCTCAGGTGTTTTTATTTGGGTAAAAGATTCCAAATTCTGTTTCAGACGTTTCAGCTGTTCTATAAGCTATTTATGGTCGTGGCATACTGGTTTTTTTTTTTAAAGAGGGTGTTTTTATTATTTTAAAATCAATGCATTTTCGTTGTAAAAATATATTTGGAAAATACAGTAACACAACTGCTGTGGCCGTTCAGATTTCCTTCCCAGCGGGGTTTCACACGCAGCCCTTGTCCACACCTGGCATGGAACGCTAGTGGCACACCGCAAAGGGCTCCTTGAGAACCAGAGCATTGCGCGGGTTCAGGGTACAGCTGAATCCGGACGTCCCTGGGAGCTCCCCTAAAGGCGGCCCTGGCCTTTGACAGGTGCTTGGCCGGCCTTGGGCAGCATTCCTAAGGACCTGGCCTGGGCGTGATCCCGGGTCGGGGTCGAAGACTGGAGGGCCAGGGCGCGGGTGCGTTGCAGACCCGAGCGACCTACCGAGCGGCTGCCCTGCTTTTGTTTATTCTGCGCCCGGCACCCCTGCCCGCCTGGAGAGCGACCCCGCCTCCTCCACGGGGCGCAGGGCGGGTCTGCGGCCCGGGGCGCCCTGCCCGAGCTCTGCGGATAAAGCGCTGTCGCCGCAGGAAGGCACAGCACGGGCTCACCGCGACAGTCGCAGGGCACCGCACACGAGTCCCCACACCACGAGGATGGCACCCGTCGAGGGCAAAAAGGCCAAAAGGGTGAGTCCGAGGGACACTTGGGAGCCAGGTGCAGGCTTGGAGCAGCTCGGGCGCCCAGGGCTTCTCGGCGGGACCCCGAGACCTGAGCGCCGGCACTCCTGCGCCGTGCCCAGGGCATGCCCCGAGGCCCCTCGCCATCCAGACCCCAGCCCACTTGGGACAGTGCGGCGCCCAGACTCCACCACGGAGGGCTCGGGCGCCCCGCGTCCTGAGCAGACCGTCCCGAGAATGCCTGCGCCCAGCCTGCGGCGCTGCCCGCTGGGTGTAGGGGGTTCGGGCGCACTGTGGTGTCAGCTGTGGCCGGAACGTGCAGAGTGAAATGGGCAGAGCCGCTGTGAGGTTCAGAAGGGCCGCTAAGGAGAAGAAAAACACGCACACCCAGACCAGACGGCGCGGATCCTGTTGGGGAGCGCACGCGGGGATGGGGCGGGGACAAAAAGGAGGATGCGTCTGGCCTCCCTCCAGGAAGGCCTGCTCCCTCCAGGAAGTCAGAGAGCACGGGGGACCTGGAGGAAGCTCCTGGCTCCTAGCTTCAGCCTGGCCCAGCCCCAGTCATTGCGGCCATCTGAACCAGAGGATGGAAGACCTCTGCCTCAAAAATTAAAAACTATATGCATATTTTAAAATATATATATATATATATAAAAACAAGCATATGCGCTGACGCATAGATGCAAGGCTTTGCTACACAACAGCTGCTCTCCTGCAGGTGGCGCTGCACACAGAGCCCTGCCCCAGTGTCCATCCAGGGGCAGGGCACGGCCCCCGGCACGTGCACAGCAGCCCGCAAATTATCATTATAGATGCATTTTTAAGGGTAAATGTACACCCATTTTTTTCTGAGAATTAGGACTGTACTAAAATAGGAAACTGTCTTTTTGCCCCCTCTGGGATCCCAGGGCATCCTGGAACGGTTAAACGCCGGCGAGGTTGTGATCGGAGATGGAGGCTTTGTCTTTGCGCTGGAGAAGAGGGGCTACGTGAAGGCGGGGCCCTGGACCCCGGAAGCTGCCGTGGAGCACCCAGAGGCAGGTGGGTACGGCGTCAGCTCCACGTTCTCAAGAGCTGTATGTGGGCTGAGCCCAGGCACGGGAGGGCTCACACACAGGGCAGCCGCAGGCTCCCGGCCCCGCCCCCCTCTAGGTGGGTGGAGACCCTGGCTATGGCCTCCCCCTCTGCCCCACCCTCTCCCCAGCCCAGGTGACTTCCAGGTCCATTCCGAGGAGGCAGCCAGTGCTTCATTCTGAGCTCATGTGCAAAGAGCTCCTCTTCTCCTCCCCAGCACCCCACTCCCTGGCCACACCTGCTGTCTCCTGCCCATGCCAGTGCAGTGTCCATGGCCCATTCTCCCCCAGAGCCACCCTGGCCCTCACCCACGCGGGGCTCCACACACCATATCATAACCATGCTTGCAGATAAGCCCTCCACGTCGTGCTAGCCTCACTCTACTTGTTTCCAAGTTTTTATTTATTCTCTTATACTTGGAAGGCAGAGACTGACGGAGATCTCTGCCGCTTCACTACCCAAGAGCCCACCACAGCCAGGGCAAGGCCAGCCTGAGGCCAGGACCAGGAACTCCATCCAGGTCCCCGTGTGGGTGGCGGGAACCCAAGTACTTGGGCCATCACCTGCTGCCTCCCCGCCACATTTGCAAAAGCTGCATCAAAAGTGCCAAATAGCTGGGCCTCAAACCAGGCGACTTAGCCTGCCACTGCACAAGGTCACTTTGTGACCATGAATCTACACTGGCCAGGGAGGGAGTAGGCGGTGGGTGGGGGATCCTGATGATGTCTCCTCAGACAGAGGCCTCCTCATGTCCCCTGGCAAGGGGCAGGCGTGGCCCTGTCTGCAGCCCCCAGAGTCCATGGGGCCCTGGTCTTCCCAGTGCCGGAAGGAGCCTGCCTGTGTGTCGCCTCCCCTACTCGCAGGTCCCGCTTCTAACAAATCAGACTTTGCAAAGCAGCCTGGCTTGGCAGAGGCTCTGCCTCTCTGCGGCTCCGCTCCTGCCCAGCTTGGCCCTGGGCTGCTCTCTGGCTTTGCCTGCTCTGTAGCCACAGGGAGTGCGCCTCTTTGGTGCCATACAAGAGACCCCGAGACTTTCACCCTGCAGTGCGTTCTCCCGAGCACGGGTGCCCAACGACAGCCCCCAGGATGGCTGCTTCCCCAGCCCATCCTGCCTTGCTTGCCTCTGAGAGCCAGCACCTACTGGTACCCACTGCACCTGCTAGTGCCTCCCCTTCTGGGCAGCCAGCCCAGCTCAGCATGGTGAACTCTGTCAAGGGGGCAGGCACTGAGCCGCAGCGCTCCCCTGCGGCCAGCAGCGGGTACTCCTGCCTAAGGGCCCCGTGAGTGGCTTCCTGAGGTAGCCCCAGCTCCAAGTGCTGCAGGCCAGGTGCTCAGGAGGTGGACTGAGTGGGGCACTTCTGGCCAGGAGTTGTGCCCCGAGGGTGCTCTTCAGAGACTGTCCTTGAGGGGGAAGCAGAGCAAGGCTGGCCTGAGGCTAACCGAGGCCTCGGCCGAGCCTCCAGGAACTCCGGAGCTGGACCGCAGAGTTACCACAAATTGAGGTGAGGCACTGGGACCCTGTGTCAGCCCAGCACTCCACCCCTCGCCAGGGTAGCTGAGTGTGGGCAGGCCTGTTAGGATGTTGGGAGGACTAAGTACGTTACAGGAGGGTCTTAAGACAGTTCATGGGAAATGCATATTATGAAAAAATTATGCATGGATTTCAATTTTTTGGTACCACACTTAGCTTTTAATTCCAATTTCCAAGAACTTTTTGAAGTACCGAGCGTCTAAAACAGCACCCGGATGTTTTTGGCGCTGTGCACTTTGCCGTTGAGCCTGCTGGCTGTTGTTCCTGATGGTGCCCTTGGTGGCAGGTGGGCTTCTGCGGAGGGTGTGCAGAAGTACCAACAGTCGGCCCCTCATCCCCTCCCCCCCAAGCAAACGGCTGTGAAGCCCAGCAGAGCTGCACAAGGCTTACCTCCTCCTTACAGACACAGGGAAAATGCTGCATCCCTCCAAACACAGAAGATGAAACTCACTCAGATTATGGTCTCCCCAGCAGTTTGTTAGAAATGACAAACTGGGCAAACGTTCGGATCACTGGTCAAGATGGCCACATCCCCTGTCAGCGACCATGAGAGCAAACCTCAGCTCTGGCTGCCGACTCCACTTTTCTGCCAAGGCACAGCCTGGGAGGCAGTGCTGATGGCTCAGGTCGCTGGGTCCTGCCACTTACGTAGGAGACCCGGATGGAGTGCCCAGCTCCTGGCTCTAGCCCAGCCTAGCCCCAGCCTTCGCAGGCACTGGCGGAGTTAAGCAGCAAATGGCAGCTCTCTCTTACAGGACACTTTTAGAATGAGATTCCCGGGCTGCCCGGCAGAGGCTGGGTCTAGTGTGCTGAGGGGGAGCCCAGGAACCCACAGCACCATCACTGCTCGGTGGCCGTGGAACACAGCGGAACGAGCCATCAGGAACCAGAGTGACATCGCAAACCCACTTGTGGTTTTCCACTTAGGCACTGCCCGCCAGGCTACACTCAGAATAAAGCATTTCTTGGGCATAACTAACGTTAAAGATGAGCTACCTTGGCCCAGACTCTGTCATGGAGACAAAGTAAGATTTTGATCGAAGCCTCAAGTTTGTTTTGTAAGTCACTCTTGTTCCACAGTGCTGTGCTGTAGAGCCTGCTGTACCAGGCTCCTGCACGCTGTTCAAGCAGAGACAGGCGGCCATCTCATCCCACACTGAGGCCCACGCCACCAGACCTGCCCTCTGGCTACACCAGGCTGATCACAGCCTCGCTCCTTGGTTCACCCCAGGCTGGTCTCCGTTTGTCCTCCGCTCCTGGCAACCTCTCCCCATCCCCAACCCTTCTGGGCTCCAGGACTGGCCACCGGTGACCTCCCCCCATGGAGTGCCTGCGCTCACACAGGTCCCTCTGCGGGGAGCACCTTGCCCTGGCTGGCAGACACACCATGACTGCTGGTCTGTGGGGCAGCCCTAGTCACTCTGTACCTCCCCGTGCTGTCTCCCCGCAGTGCGCCAGCTGCACCGTGAGTTCCTGCGGGCGGGCTCCAATGTCATGCAGACCTTCACCTTCTACGCAAGCGAGGACAAGCTGGAGAACAGGGGCAACTACGTGGCCGAGAAGCTGTCGGTGAGTGGGACGGCACACGGGGGAGAGGTATACCGTCTCTGCAGACCACGGGAAGGCAGCTCATGGAGCACCTCCAAAAGGGGGCGTTTGCTGTCAGTAGTACCCCCTTCCCTGGGGGAGGATGCGGAGCAACGTGCCCCCTCTCAAGTGCTTCCAGCCCTGGGGTCTCAGTGCCACCCAGGGAGGGCAGGGAGCTCAGAGGCCCCAGGGGGTGGTAAGCTGCTGACCCAGCTGCCACCCTCTGAGAGGCAGGGCAAACCCCCACCCCATCAGGGCTGGGACCCCTTGCCCGGACCTGACAGGCGGTGCTCCGGATGCCTGGTCTGTGCCGCCATGGCTGCTGGGTCTTGGGTTTGCCGTTGTTTTAGGGTAAGGGTCCAGTTTTAGTGTCTAAATCATTAGGACAGACCCAACTGGTTATGCATCTATCAGCTGATTGAGAAACTACACAACAACAAAAGACCAAGCGCTCTGTGATCTTTCTAACTGAACTGTACATATTTTTAACCATACAAGCAACCCCTCCTCTTCCTCTTCCTCCACAGTCTGCTGGGCAGTCCTCCAAGTCCGGCCCAGGCATGAAGATGGCAAACTAGACCCTTTAAGTGAGACCCTTGTCCTCTCACAGGTCTTGGGTGTCACGTTGCGTCCTAAATGCTGCCCTGAGATTTAGTCGCTGTCCTTAGGATCAGCACTGTCACTGCAAACTTCTCAGCTGGTGGAGTACAGACCATCACTTTCTGGGATAAACACACAACTGAGACCAGGGCATGTGAACCTTTCTTTAACTTCATGTGAACGCATAGATGCCTGGTGTCCCCTGTCCCCCCCATTTCAGGGTCAGAAAGTCAATGAGGCTGCCTGTGACATCGCACGGCAAGTGGCCGATGAGGGCGACGCTTTGGTGGCAGGAGGCGTGAGCCAGACCCCGTCCTACCTCAGCTGCAAGAGCGAAGCTGAAGTGAAAAGCATCTTCCAGCAGCAGCTGGCCGTCTTCATGAAGAAGAATGTGGACTTCCTGATTGCCGAGGTGAGCGAGGTCACGGTCAAAAACAACTCAAGCACGCGGGGTGCACGGCCTTGCCTGTGCTGCTGAGAGGGCATGGGGATGGGCGCCAGTCAGGACCGGCAATATTAGCCTTCAAAATCTTTCCGGGGGGGCCCAGCACTATGGCACAGTGGGTTAAGCTATGGCCTGCAGTGCCAGCATCCCATATGGGTGCCAGTTCGAATTCTAGCTGCTCCACTTCCTGCCCAGCTCCCTGCTAATGCTCCTGGGAAAGCAGCAGAAGATGGAAGAATAAATGCTTAGGTCCCTGCTACTCAAGTGGGAGACCCGGATGGAACTCCAGGCTCCTGGCTTTGGTTTGGTCTAACCCCAGTTGTTGCTAGCATTTGGAGAGTGAACCAGTGGATGAAGCATCTGTGTGTGTGTGTGTGTAAACTACTTTTCAAATAAAATCTTTTAAAAAAATTTTTTTCTCCCTGGGGCTTTGGCTAAACTTAAGTCAATCTAATGAAGTCCTTTGCGAATTCTGGACTGAAATTCCCACTAGCAAATCATCCCTTATATAGAAACTGCTCGCGAGTGGCAGCCCGGTTAGAGAAGCTTGAAGTTGCTGGCCACGCGGGCGGCCCCACTAGGACGGGGACTCACGGTGCCCTCCCTGGTTTCAGTATTTCGAGCACGTTGAAGAGGCCGTGTGGGCAGTGGAGACCTTGAAAACATCCGGCAAGCCGGTGGCAGCGACCATGTGCATCGGGCCTGAGGGCGACCTACACGGTGTGTCCCCTGGCGAGTGTGCCGTGCGCCTGGTGAAAGCAGGTGAGGGCAGAGCCCGTGGGCTCCTGGTGGGCAGGGCTCTCAGGGTGGCACAGGCACGTCCCCAAGCGGTCACCTGTACCGGGGTACCAGGTCCAGCAGAGGAAAGGTAGGAACATAAGCGCCCCAGCTTTCGAGAGGGGCAGCTGGATCCACACTTGTAGGCTCAGCCTGAGACCAGAAGAATATTCTGGAACGTTGAAAGAAGCAGTAGAACGTGAGACATTTTACTTTAAACTTGGCTCCAGTGGAGGCCTGGAGCATCAATAACTTTAGTTAGCTGGCTTCTCCGTCAGAGTTTTTCTACTCTCATAAATTATGAGTATGTTTTACTTTTTGTAATTCATATAGAAAATTTAAAAAAAAAAAAAAACACCGTTGATAGGAAACACAGACCAACAAATAAGTCTGGTGGAATTTCCATTCCCAGTGCTGGGTTTCATTTCGATTAGAAGACGCTCAGGGAGCATTTTCTAAGGTGCCTCACTTTGGACCCCAAGGAATCCCGCAGTGTTGGTGGACGGGCCAGGCTCACCCCATGAAACAGAATCTGTGACTGAATGCTGTTTAACATCTGATTCCTGCCCAGAACCTGACTTCTCACACAAGCCCCTTGGCATCCAGGAGACTGGATGTCTAGACCTAGGAACGAGATTGTACAACCCCAACTCTTGGCGGGAAGTGTAAAACCAGGGCAGAAGCAATCAGCTCGTATCAGACGAGGGCTCCTAGGGGTGTTAGAGAGAGAGCTGGGGGATGTTAGAGAGAGAGCTGGGGGGTGTTAGAGAGCTGGGGGTGTTAGAGAACTGAGGGTGTTAGAGCTGAGGATGTTAGAGAGCTGAGGATGTTAGAGAGCTGAGGGGTGTTAGAGAGCTGGGGGGTGTTAGAGAGGGCTGGCAATGTTAGAGAGCTGGGGGTGTTAGAGAGAGCCGAGGGATGTTAGAGAGCTGAGGATGTTAGAGAGCTGAGGGGTGTTAGAGAGAGCTGGGGGGTGTTAGAGAGGGCTGGCAATGTTAGAGAGCTGGGGGTGTTAGAGAGAGCTGAGGGATGTTAGAGAGAGCTGGGGGGTGTTAGAGAGGGCTGGCAATGTTAGAGAGGGCTGGGAGATGGGGGCCACCAGTGAGCCTACAGCTCCAAGCCCTGGGACTGAAACAGAAGTGGATAAGCAAAGACGACAGAGCCCCAGACACTTCAGAGTTCCCACTCAGCCTTGCAAAGTCTGCCTGGGAGGAGGGAGCAACACCCCGAGGGCGTGGGGGCCTCGGGAGCCAGGAGGAGCAGGTGGAGGAGAAGGAAGCCGTCACTGCGCTGAGTGCTGCTGGCACGTTCGGCGAGGCGGGGAAAGAGACACAAGTGCTGGACCTGGCAAGACTGAGGCCATCGCTGACCAGGACAAAGGCTACTGCAGAGAAACTGTGGGGAGTCAGGCCCCCGGAGCAAACATAGGAGCAAACTGCGATGCAGCCTGTGGGGACCACCGAGATACCCACCACCGAATGCTGGGCACCACTGGGTTGCGACATTGGCTGCTCCTGGAATCTAACATTAGGTCACTCTCGTTGCATCCAGAAACATTGCCACCTGGCCTGTTTCTTGGTGTCTCCAGATGCAAGACACAAGATCCTAGGCCATGAGCCCAACAATTATAGATGCTTCTGGAGTGGGAACGCTCCAGGAATCCCTCAACAGATGAACGAATAAAAGTATCAGACGACGGGAAACTACTCAGGCATGGAAAGGAGCAGAGCCGTCATACACGCTGCGGCGAGAGAGAACCTGGAAGACAGCTCATCGAGTGACGTAAACCAGCCACAAAGGAACAGATAGCGTAGAACTACTCAGAATGAGCGAACCCACAGAGAGAAAGACTAGAGACTACCAGGGGGAAGGGGAGAGGGAAATGGGCTGTGATTGCTTAATGGGTACCAAGTTTCTCTTTGGCAGGACGAAAGCTTTTGGAAAACTTGGTGGTGGTGTTTGCACAACGCTGAAAACGAAATGCATGCCACTGGACTGTGCACTAAACGTGGTCAGAACAGCCAGCTTATGGGACACACATTGCACCACAATTTCTTTAATTTAAAAAAAGAAGTTAGAGAATTCTTCCCATTCTGAGATGATGGGATAAGAATGAGAGGGTGACGCTGCCTGCTCGAATCTTTCGGAGGAAAACAGTGCGAAAATTGCATCTCACAGCTGCCAGGATAAACCACCCTTGCACCCATTGTAATTGAGAACATGACTGTAAAGTTAGTTTAAAAGAAAAAAAAGAGAGAGAGATGTCCGCAACACTGTTTTCTCACTACATCAAACTTCTCAGCGAAGGATTTTAATTTTCAAAGAAAGTGCTACAAGGACACCCAGGGCCCTGTGACTGTGGGAGGGGCCGACACGTGACGGAGACACCTGTCACAGTGCCCCAATCACCTGGAGCAGTTCAAGTCACAGGACTTCTTGAGATTTTTGTTTGTTTGTTTGCAAAATTGCCAATCCCAGAGACAAAATTCCTGCTAGAAATCCCATTTCTGAGGACTTCCCCAAATTCTCTCTCTACTCTCATGCTCGCGGCCGCTCACGCTGGGGGGTGGGGGGTGGGGGGTGTGGTGGGGTGGGATGGGGTGTCACAGGTCTGGTGCAGGAGTGTGTGCTCCAGCTTTCCCGGAGCAGGGCAGACAGCGTCTGCAGTGCCGGGACAGTGCCGGGCTCACAGGCAGAAGGCTCACGATGGAGACCTGCCGAGATCTCAAGTCAGAGCAGAGCTCTACAGATGGAGGGCTTATGTGTAGAACAGGTGGTCCGCCAGGCGTGCAGGGGCCACACGCCAGCATCCTGAGAGCGGTCACCTCCTGCCGTGACTGATCCTTCTGGCCCAGGGCGGGAGGGGGCGGCACTTTGTGGGGAGAGGGAACACAGGCTCCTGTTTCCAGTTCAGCACTCCCAGGGAGAGCTGCCTGGCCGAGCAGCAGGTGTACCCAGGCCCCCACGCCCCAGACTGAGCCCTGGTTCTCACCCCCAGGGGCGTCCATCGTGGGTGTGAACTGCCACTTCGACCCCATGATGAGCCTGCAGACGGTGAAGCTCATGAAGGAGGGCCTGGCAGCCGCCCGCCTCCACGCCTACCTGATGAGCCAGCCCTTGGCCTACCACACCCCGGACTGCAGCAAGCAGGGCTTCATCGACCTCCCCGAGTTCCCGTTCGGTGAGTCACGGCGAAGGCGCGGTCTCTTTGTTGGACAGATGGCTGTGTCTAGGACAGGGAGCTGCCGCATGGTCAGGAGCTGGCTGCGCCTCACCCACTGGCCCTCGTGTCTGCCCCTGGGTGGTGCCCAGCAGCGGAAGGAGGGGTGACCAGCATGCACGAGGCCCCTGGGCTCAGAACAAGCGCCTCTATGCAGACAACAGGGTCAGCAGAGCTGTGGGCTCCTCTGGATCTTGGTTTTCCCTTTGGGCCAAGGATGCCGGCCATCCCCCAGGTCCTTTCCTCCAAGTCTGGTTACCACCCCAGGGCAGTACTGCAGAGCTGCCGGGGCCAGGGCCCAACACCATCCCAGTGACCATGTGGCCAATGGGAAAGGCAGGAACACGCAGGCAGAGCGAGTGGATACTCCCATTTGGGCAGAGGGCAGCGGCCCTGAGCCTGGCCGAATGAGGCTGAGTCCATCCTGAAACCCAGGCCAGAGAGGCCAGTGCCTGCGCCCTTCTGTGATCCCCATGGGTGCCCCGCACTCCCTAGGAGCCTTCAGAACAGTCTCAAGGTAATCACCCCAGAATGACCGAGGGGAGGAGCAAGGCCTTGGTGCTGCCTGTGGCTGTACCACACAGGGCTACAAACTCGGTGTCTCGCAGACAAACCTTTAAAGAGATATGAGTGATGGGGTTGGCTGGCATTGTGGCAAAGCGGGTTAAGCTGCTGCCTGCAGCACTGGTAACCTATATGGACACAGGTTCAAGTCCTAGCTGCTCCACTTCCCATCCATCTGCCTAACGCACCTGGGGAAAGTAGCAGAAGATGGCCCAAGTGCTTGGGCCCCTGCACTCATGTGGGAGACCTAGATGAAGCTCCTGGCTCCTGGCTTTGGCCCCAGCCATTAGGGCCATTTGGGGAGTGAACCAGCAGATGGAAGATCTCTCTCCTTTTCCCTCTGTAACTATGCCTTTCAAATAAATAAAATAAATCTCTTTAAAAAAAAAGACTTTAGAGGCAGACAGAACTCCCATTTGCTGTTCACTCCTGTAACAGCCTCAGGTTGGGGCTGAAGTTGGGGAGCCTGGAACTCCATCCAGGTCTCCCACTCCAGTGGCAGGGACCTAGCCACTGGCACCATCGCTGCTGCCTCCCAAGGTGTGCATTAGCCGGAACCTGCAAGGCGGGGAGCCACGGCGGCAAACACTGAGCGGCCGGCGGGTGCAGAACCCTAGAGCCAGGCGCCGACACCCGGCATCCGTGCTCACAGTGCACACCGCTCCTTGCAGGCCTGGAGCCCAGGGTAGCCACCAGATGGGACATCCACAAGTACGCGCGGGAGGCCTACAACCTGGGCGTCCGCTACATCGGCGGCTGCTGCGGCTTCGAGCCCTACCACATCAGGGCCATCGCCGAGGAGCTGGCGCCAGAGAGGGGCTTCTTGCCCCCGGCCTCGGAAAAGCATGGCAGCTGGGGCAGCGGCCTGGACATGCACACCAAACCCTGGATCCGAGCGCGGTGAGCGTGCGCTGGGGAGAGGGCTGCGGGGGGCATGGCTTCGGCAGGGGCGTGGCTTGGGCGGGGCCGGGCTTGGTGGGCGGGGCTTGACTGGATAGGAGAGGAGATGGAGAGGAGCAGAGCTTGGCGCAGAGAAGCCCCAAGTTTAAGAATAGCCGGCCACAGTGGGATGGGGTACCGAGGGGCAGCCTTTTGAGATTCCCTCCTTCCACCGGTGCTACCTTGTCCCGCAGGTAGCGGAGCTGCAGGGGCGCACATGGCCGGGCAGGTAGCAGGGTGCAAGGGAGCCTTCCAAAAGGGCTGCCAGGCGCTGGGGCCCGCCCCTAAGACAGACCAGGAAACCGAACCGAACCAGAAAGAGGCGGGGGGTATGCGTGGGAACAGGTAGCAGTTGGCACACGGCACGCACATCCAACAGATGCAGCGTAGGGGCCCGGCCGGGATCTGTGGCCGTGCCTTGCCGCTCACGCTCTGAAGCCCAGCGGCCGGGCTCTGACCGGGGCGCTTTGTCTACAGGGCCAGGAGGGAGTACTGGGAGAACCTTCGGATCGCCTCGGGCAGGCCGTACAGTCCTGCTATGTCCAAGCCGGATGCCTGGGGGGTGACCAAGGGCACGGCGGAGCTGATGCAGCAGAAGGAAGCCACCACGGAGCAGCAGCTCAGGGAGCTGTTTCACAAACAGAAGATCCAGTCTGCCAAGTAGCCGCAGCGCCCCGGGCCCGCGGAGGAACAAGGCCATTGTTCCCCCTTGCCAGTGGCATCACTGGCTGAGCTTAAGAGAATTGCAAGTAGCACTTGATAGCTTTAGAAGCTTGCTTTATAAGTTCACTAAGAAGCAAAAAAAAAAAAAAAAAAAGAGTAGGAATGGGTTTGTCCAGCACCTACCAGGTACGAGGTGTTATGTGAATGTCATGGAAGTGCTGTGGCCGCTTCAGGGGACATCGACTGTCACAGCGACTTAGTCCCCGTCGGGGCCAGAGCACTGTGGGAAGTGACTTCCAAGCCTTCCTAAGAAACCCACCTTAGATAATGAGCCAATCACCACTGAAATAAAACGTGTGATCCGTTCTGCCGTGTCCTCTCCCATTCATAACGACAGCCTGCTGCCTGCAACCCTTGGCACTGGCTCCTGGGACCCTGCAAGGGTCTCAATGCAGTTTGAACAGCATGGCTGGGTGGGGGGAGGGGGGCTTCCGACATGGGGGCTGCGTTACCAGAGTCATCCGGCGCCTGAGCAGAACGGATCCAAAGTCTGGCTCTCAGAACTCCGGGGCCACTCTCAGCACAGAGAAATGTAAAACTATGGGGAGTAGGGAGTAGGGAGCCCAGACTGCTTATCTGGGCTTTCTCCATGCTGCTCAAAGCCAGAGCTGCCTCAGAGCCTCACTCAGGAAGGCCGAGGAGTGGTGAATCCGTGGTACTTTCGTAGCTTGAATGTACACACGTAACAACGGGGGTTGGGCTTGGTGAGGCAGTAAGGGAGGCCCCCACTTGGGGCACCCGTCTCTCGTATCAGAGCGCTGGTTTGAATCTGAGCTGCTCCGCTCCCTGCTAACGCACATGGTACAGGAGATAACAGCTCCAGTGCTTAAGCCCCTGCTACCCACATGAGAGACACAGACAGGGTTCCCGACGATTGGCTTTGCCCTAAGTTGGCAGCCACTTGTGGATTGAAGTAGAAGATGAAGGTTGTGTGTGCCTACCTCTCAAGTAGGTGGAAATAAATATTTTTAAAAGCACAACAAAGGGAAAGTAGAGGATTGTTCCAGCTGTAGCCAGGTCTCCCTCTGATATCCACTCGCCTGTGGGAGCTCAGGTCTGCAGACACAGGACTTTCAGAGTAAACACGGCTACCCCGAAGGACAGGAAAAGAGTTCACGCTGTTCTAGCAACATTCTGTGGCTCTTCCAAGAGCAATGAGACTGTTTTGGCTATATGTGATTCTGATTTTAGTTCTACAGTTTGAAAATCTTGTATGAAATCTCTATACCTCAATTTTTCCATTAGAAAATTAAGTAAAAAAAAAAAAAAAATTAACGTAGCACCTAATGATGCTGCAGTCACACATCGGGGTGCCTGGCTTGGACTCCTGGCTCTGGCACCTTGCTCCAGCTTCTTGCCAGTGCAGACCCTGGCAGGCAGTGGTAATGGCTCCAGAGGTTGAATTCCTGCTACCTACACGGTACCCATCATTCTTATATCCTTAGTTTTGCAAAATACATCCCTCAAAAGGCACTGTGTTGCAGATTCTCGAACACTACGTCAGCACTGCCTCCTAGTGGTGCATTTTGGATTTTGCACACGAGCTCTGACATTCACCCCTGTTCCAAGCATAGTGGTTTTATTTCCAGCAATCTGCCCCATTCAAAGAGAAGGCTCATTTAGCACCCAAGAATGGGTGTCACAGGTTACGACTGTTAATGCAAACAGAGCAAGAGAGACCTTGGAGATCAAAATCCAGATGCTCCCTTTCAAGGGTAAGATTGGTGGGGCAGGACACAAGCCGGGAAGTGTGCCCAGAAAGAAGGCTGGACCAGGACATACAGTTCTTCCCAAAACAAAGGATGCCCCGCCGGCCATGAATATAGATTCTTGGCTCTACTCCGAGTCCACATAAACTCACTCAGTTGTTTGCCTTCTATGGCCTGATTCTCTTGCACCCGAGTGAGGCGCCCCTGGGTAGGAAAGCCCAGCCAGCAGAAAGGAACTGAGAATGCTGGACCAGAAGCTTCAGTTCCCAACGTGTCCAGAGGGGGGCAGCAGGGTGCCAGCATAGAACGCCTGAGCAGCCCGGTGCCACTGAACTTCAGCGTGCTGCTCACAGGGCACATATCCATGGCTTCTCCCTGTCACGGTCAATTTCCCCCTAATCTGTGTGGATCCTGGAGCTCTGCCCTGGAGAACTCACCCAGCAGGGAGAGCCATTCATGTCAGCAGCCTCCCTCCTGTTAGCAGCTGGCCAGCCAGCTGCGTGTCCCTAGCAGTCACAGCCCTGCAGGAGCGGGGGTGGAGGCAGCTACGCTACAACAGAACATGAGCCCCAGTGCCCGAGGGGCTCGACAGCCTAGTGATGAGGGCTCTGTGTCGGAGCAAGGCTGCCCAGTGCCCAGGGTCACCTGGTCACCTGGCAGGGTTGTTTATGAGATGGGTGGGAGGGGACAGACCGCCCAGAAACGCTTCCTGCGTGCCCACAGCAGGAGGCCTTGGCCTTGAGTGGGCACCAAAGAGGATGAGAAGGGAGAGAGCCGGGGTCATCAACTGTGCTGCCGTAAGCTATCGGCCCGATGCCAGGCAAGCCGAGCGCAGTCAAATCCTAAGAACCGGCAGGGAACCAGCACTGGGACACGGTAGGTTAGGCCACCACTTGCAGCACCTACATTCCATGCCTGGGTATAAGTCCTGGCACTAATGCACCAGGGAAAGCAGTAGGTGATGTCCCAAGTGCTTGAGCCCCTGCCACCCACCTGGGAGACTCAGATGGAGCTCCTGGCTCCTGGCTTCAGCCTGGCCCAGCCCTGGCTGCTGGAGCCATCTAGGGAGAGAACCAGCACATGGAAATCCTTCTCTCTGTGCCTCTCCCTCTCTGACACTCTGCCTTTCAAATAAATAATTTAAACCTTACAAATTAAAAAAAAAAAAGGGTGGCAGTTTATGTGCCATTAAGTCAAAGGCACAACTTAAAAAAAAAAAAAAGCTTTATTTATTTGAAAGGCAGAATTGCATAAAGAAAGGTGGGGGGACCTTCCGTCTACTGGTTCTCCCTCAAACAGCCACAGCAGCCAGGGCTGTGCCAAGCCAAAACCTGGCACTCCATCCGGGTCTCCAACAACCAGTGCTCCAGCACAGGGCACCAGTGCCGTAGGGCGTGGCTGAACCTGCTGCACCACAACCCCTGCCCCCACGGCACAGCCCAACTAGAACTTAACTTTAAATTTATGAGAGCTTTGGGCTGGCGCCGTGGCTCACTAGGCTAATCCTCCACCTGTGGCACCGGCACCCCTGGTTCTAGTCCCAGTCGGGGCACCGGATTCTGTCCCAGTTGCCCCTCTTCCAGGCCAGCTCTCTGCTATGGCCCGGGAAGGCAGTGGAGGATGGCCCAAGTGCTTGGGCCCTGCACCCGCATGGGAGACCAGGAGAAGCACCTGGCTCCCGGCTTCGAATCAGCGTGATGCACTGGCTGCAGCGCGCCAGCCGCAGCGGCCATTGAGGGGTGAACCAATGAAAAAAGGAAGACCTTTCCCTCTCTCTCGCTGTCCACTCTGCCTGTCAAAATAAATAAATAAATAAATAATTTATGAGAGCTTCCTATACATGTTCACAGTTGAAGTAAGTTTTGAAAGGAACATTCAACAAGTTTAATAAAAATCTATTTCCCCCACACACTAAGTCTCCGCTGTCTGTGCCTTCAGGCCCCGTGCTGTGGCAGGTTCGCCCCGTGGCCTCGGGTGAAGAGCACTGAGCTACCTTGGGAGCAGGTCAGCCTTATCCTCCCGTGGGCCCAGCCACTCTCCATTGTTCAGATTGAAGGAGACACTGCTGTTCTGTGGGACGGCGAGTGTCGTGTCCCAGACATCTGAGCAGCCTCGTGGGATCCAGCCACGCCCCGAATCCCACACAGCGCCACAGGGAAAGCCCCAGTCCCTACAGCGACCCCAGGCCCTGCTCTCACTGCAGCAGGACAGGGAGCCCATCTCCTTGCTTCTCTGGCTTCTCTTCTGTGCAGGGCTCACCATGCCAGAAACCTCCCCGGTTCCATTTCCAGAGTGCTGGCACTGACCAGTGACTGCCCCAGGGCCAGCAGGCTAGGCGTTGCCTGATGCTATTCCCAACAGACTCCACCATGGTGGACGAAGGCTGCGAGTGTAGACAGCCAACCACAGGCAGGGGAGGTGCTGCGAGTGTAGACAGTCAACTACAGGCAGGGGAGGCGCTGCGAGTGTAGACAGTCGACCACAGGCAGGGGAGGCGCTGCGAGTGTAGACAGCCGACTACAGGCAGGGGAGGCGCTGCGAGTGTAGACAGCCAACCACAGGCAGGGGTGGGTCTGTGAGTGTAGACAGTCGACCACAGGCAGGGGAGGTGCTGCGAGTGTAGACAGTCGACCACAGGCAGGGGAGGGTCTGTGAGCGTAGACAGTCGACCACAGGCAGGGGAGGTGCTGCGAGTGTAGACAGCCGACTACAGAGGGGAGGGTCTGTGAGTGTAGACAGCCAACCACAGGCAGGGGAGGCGCTGCGAGTGTAGACAGTCGACCACAGCAGGGGAGGTGCTGCGAGTGTAGACAGCCGACTACAGGCAGGGGAGGCGCTGCGAGTGTAGACAGCCAACCACAGGCAGGGGAGGCGCTGCGAGTGTAGACAGTCGACCACAGCAGGGGAGGTGCTGCGAGTGTAGACAGCCGACTACAGCAGGGGAGGGTCTGTGAGTGTAGACAGTCGACCACAGCAGGGGAGGTGCTGCGAGTGTAGACAGCCGACTACAGCAGGGGAGGGTCTGTGAGTGTAGACAGTCGACTACAGCAGGGGAGGTGCTGCGAGTGTAGACAGCCAACCACAGGCAGGGGAGGGTCTGTGAGTGTAGACAGTCGACCACAGCAGGGGAGGCGCTGCGAGTGTAGACAGTCGACCACAGGCAGGGGAGGCACTGCGAGTGTAGACAGCCGACTACAGGCAGGGGAGGTGCTGCGAGTGTAGACAGCCGACTACAGGCAGGGGAGGTGCTGCGAGTGTAGACAGCCGACTACAGCAGGGGAGGGTCTGTGAGTGTAGACAGTCGACTACAGCAGGGGAGGTGCTGCGAGTGTAGACAGCCGACTACAGGCAGGGGAGGTGCTGCGAGTGTAGACAGCCGACTACAGCAGGGGAGGGTCTGTGAGTGTAGACAGTCGACTACAGCAGGGGAGGTGCTGCGAGTGTAGACAGCCGACTACAGGCAGGGGAGGTGCTGCGAGTGTAGACAGCCGACTACAGGCAGGGGAGGTGCTGCGAGTGTAGACAGCCGACTACAGCAGGGGAGGCGCTGCGAGCGTAGACAGTCGACCACAGGCAGGGGAGGCGCTGCGAGTGTAGACAGCCGACTACAGCAGGGGAGGGTCTGTGAGTGTAGACAGTCGACCACAGGCAGGGGAGGTGCTGCGAGTGTAGACAGTCGACCACAGCAGGGGAGGTGCTGCGAGTGTAGACAGTCGACCACAGCAGGGGAGGCACTGCAAGTGTAGACAGCCAACTACAGGCAGGGGAGGGTCTGCGAGTGTAGACAGCCAACCACAGGCAGGGGAGGCGCTGCGAGTGTAGACAGTCAACCACAGGCAGGGGAGGGTCTGTGAGTGTAGACAGTCGACCACAGGCAGGGGAGGTGCTGCGAGTGTAGACAGCCAACCACAGGCAGGGGAGGCGCTGCGAGTGTAGACAGTCGACCACAGCAGGGGAGGTGCTGCGAGTGTAGACAGCCAACCACAGGCAGGGGAGGGTCTGTGAGTGTAGACAGCCGACTACAGGCAGGGGAGGCGCTGCGAGTGTAGACAGTCGACCACAGGCAGGGGAGGTGCTGCAAGTGTAGACAGTCGACCACAGCAGGGGAGGTGCTGCGAGTGTAGACAGCCGACTACAGGCAGGGGAGGCACTCCGAGTGTAGACAGCCAGCTACAGGTGAGGAGGCTCTGCAGGTATAGACAATTGACTATAGGCAGGGGAGGCTCTGTCAGTGTAGATAGCCGACTACAGGTGGAGAGGCTCTGTGAGTGTAGACAGCCAGCTATATGTGGGGACTCTCTGCAAGTATAGACAGCCAACTACAGGTAGGAGAGGTGCTGCGAGTGCAGACAGCTGACTACAGGCAAGGGAGGCCCTGCGAGTGTAGACAGCTGACCACAGGGAAGGGAGGTGTGGCAAGTGTAAACAGCCAACTATAGTCAGGGGAGGCACTCCAAGTGTAGACAGCCAGCTACAGGTAGGGAGGCTCTGCAAGTGTCGACAGCCGACTACAGGTGGGGAGGCTCTGCAAGTGTAGACAGCTGACTACAGGTGGGGAAGCACCAGGACAGGGATCTGCACTGCAGCCTGAAGGGCCTCTACCTCCTCCTGCACCGCCCACTTTTTTTTAAAGAAAATATATATTTGTATATTTGAAAAGCAGAGGTAGAGAGAGCTCTTCCACCTGCTGGTTCACTTCTCAATCGGCCACAACAGGCAGATCCGGGTCACACCAAAGCCAGGAACCAGCAACTCCCTCCAGTCTCACACATGTACTTGGGCCACCTTTCACTACCTTCCTCAGGTTTTAACAGGAAGCTGGAAGGGGAGCAGAGCAGCTGGGGCTTGAACCAGTGCTCTGATGTAGGATGCCGTCTTCCCAAGCAGAGGCTTAACCTGCTGCCCAACTCTGGCCATGCTCTCTCCCCTCTTCCATCCCCTCCAAACACCACACACTTTTGTGTCCTTCTTGGCACCTACCACCAGGGAATCCACAAACACTCCTCCCTGGTTATCCTACAGAAAACAGCGACCCCCTCTTCCCTGCGTGCCCGCCCCCTTTCTCTGATGGGCCACTCCTCCCTGGATACCCTACAGAAAACAGTGACCCCTGCTCCCCCGGCGCACCCACCCGGTTTCTCTGTTGGGCCACTCCTTCTCCCTGATCACCCTACAGAAAACAGTGACCCCTGCTCCTCCGGTGCACCCACCCAGTTTCTCTGTTGGGCCACTCCTTGGCCACTGTCACGAGCCTGCCCTGCACTTCCAGCCAGTTCCGCTTGTGCACCTGCTCGCTCAGTCCTCGCTGTCTCCCTGTGCCCTAGAACACAAGCTCCTCAAAGACGGGCCTGAGCTCTGCCACTCCCATGATCCCGTGCCTCCATGAACAACTCGGATAGAATAAGCGCTGGGCCCGGCATCAAGGAACAGGAAAAGCAGGTGCAGATGGGGAGCCCCCTGCAGGAACGAAGGGAACCAGAGCTGTGGGAAGACCCCACTGCCCTTCCTCGGACATGTGGACTAAGTGGAGGCCCCAAAGATGCTTGTGGTTGGCTTGGGACTTGCACAGGAGAGCCGGTTCCCTTCCTCCTCACTCCCACATGCACACACGTGTGCTTCACGTGCAGCCAATTGCTGAGCCAATCGCTAGGCTTAGGGCAAGCAAAACAGGAGGGGGATGAGACCCTGGACCAGTGGGGAGACAGGTCATCCCCGAAGGAGCTAAGTGCTGAGGCACAGAGCCACTCTGCTCAGCCCAGCCCTGAGGAGGACCAGGGTGTCCCGAGGAAGGCCAGGGAAATCCCTGCATGCGCCTCACCTCCCCCTATCCTGCAACCACCACCCACGCTCATTTCTGCCACAGGGCCTTGGCACGGCTGCTCTCACTTCCCAGGGTGTGGTACCCTGCAGATTTTCCACAGCGTGGCATCTCCTTGCCATTCCCATCTCAGATGTCACCGTGGCAGGGAGGCCCCCCTGAGCGCCTCATCTAAGAGGGCCCACTCACGCCCGTCTCCCCAAGCCCCACCCTTGATGGGGCACTGTCAGCCAGGCCTCTGCCCCTCACTGCCCTGCCCTTGGCCTGTTCATCGTGGACCATCTGTCTCCACTGCAGTTGGGGTCCTTGCTGGCCTTGCCCACAGCTCCTACCCCAGCCCCTACTAGAGGACCTGGCATGCACAGGGGCTCAACAAATGTTCATGCAATGATTCTGTGGAAAGCACTGAACAGGGGGCACTGCTGCAGAGACAAACATCGCCCGGGGAGGGGGCAGGCGTGGGAGTGGGCTCAGGCAGAGTTTTGCAAAGACGCAGGTTTGCAGCTTCCCCGCCCCCCATTCCCCAGGGCTGGGTGGTGGACTAGGGCTCACTGGGCTATTCTCTCCACTTCTGTAGTTGGACGTTTTCCATCATAAAAAATTTCGGAGGCCAGAAGGAAGTAAGCACAGGAAAACCTGGGGTTTCAGCCCAAAGATGGGACCCAGGGTGGATGGCAGATAGCAGGCTCTGTGCAAATGTCACACTCCCCCCAGACTCTGCTGAGACAGAAACAAACCCAGCTGCATACAGCTGGCCGCGACCCCCGCACAGGGCCCACAGCCCACAGGAGTGGGGAAGAGTCCCTGCCCAGGACCTCACTGCCACACACACCAGACCCTTCGCCCTCCTGCCTTCCCCACGCACAGGTCTCAACCCTGTCTCGCCCCTCACCCCCAGCACTGCACCCCCACCCTCTTTCCCCACCCTTCTCGAACCTTCCATCTGCTGTTCAGCCCAACTCCATCACCTCCGGAGGGCTCCCTCAGCCTCCATGCCGGGAAGCTGGAATGATGGCAGCCCCTCCCTCCCAGGGCTGCCCAGCAGCCCCACTGGGTCAAGCCTCATCTGCCAACTGCCAAGCTGGCAGCCCACACTCGGGGCTGCTTCCCTCACCTCCAGGGTGCTCACCCTTCCATCAGCTGTCGGGTCCCAGTCTGGTGTCACCGGTCCCGGCGTGCAGCTTTGCTGGGCACCCTCAGAGGCAGCTGGGGAGCGTCTGTGACTCGGGGTGCTGGGGCTGCCTCCATCCACCATGCCAGCTGCCCCGCCCCAGGGGACTGAGGCGGGCAGCCAGGGCAGAGAACCCTCGGAGCCCTGTGACCCAAGCCCCAGCTTTCACCTGTCGAACCCTTACCGCTCAGCACCTTCACCTCCTCACCGAGCCCCACCCCGACCCGCTCTCTCTCGGGCCATGTGCTCCCCAGAAGGCCGCAGCTGGGAGCAATCCTGATCCAATAGGAAAGTCTCTCACCTGCTGCGCTGTCCGCAGAGCAGGTGCCTGGCTGTAGGCTGGGACTGACGTCCCCAGGGGCCATAGCCCACTCTACGCGGAGTGAGACAGGTGAGCGAAGAATTAGGCTGTGGAGAAGGAATCTGATGTGCACCTGAACCGTGGCTTCAGCCCTGGTCCAATTCGTCACGGCGGGCGGCTTAGCCTGCCTGGGAGCCCAAATAGGGCCACCTGCTCCCTAAACACAGGGCAGGCGCCCAAGAGTTACTCTTCCTAGCTGGAAATTGGGGGCCGTGAGAATCTGAGCTTCTGGAAGGTTCCAGGTAGGGAGGCAGGGATGAGGGAGCAAGTCGGGGAAAGGGAAGCTGAGAGACACAGGCCCCGGTCTAAATGTAGCCCCACGCTCCAGGTTCTCGGCCCAGGACTTGGTACCCACGCCCCCTGTGACTGAGCGACAGGTAGAAGGAGGAGGCTGCACAGGGACACTGCCATGGCCGAAGGCGCACTGAGAAGGTTAGAACAGCGTGAGAAGGCAGAGAGGAGACAGGTAGGGACATCTTAAATATGCAGGACAAGAAACCGGGGCTCTGCCTGGAAGGCAAGGGGGAGATGGGGCCCCTGCAGAGGGACGTCTGCAGATGAGCCATAGCTGTGTGACTCGGCCATGCAGCTCTGGGGACTTAGAAATGTTCCGCAGAGGAGAGTGTGGCCTTGGATGTGTGGGCGGGAGCGGTACAAGCCAGACTGCCCCGACGCGCAGCTGGGCTGATGTTTTCCACTGAGGAAGAGGCAGCAACAGTGCCACCCAGGGCGTGGACACAGCCTCAAGCCCGTGCATGAGCAAGGACGTTTGCTCTGCAGGAAACTTCGCAATGCATTTCCTCGAGCACACCCAGGACTGAGTCAGTGGGACCCCGCAGGTGGGTTCACAAACTTGCTCTCTGGCTCCTGGGCTTTAAGATCTGAACATTTTTTTAAAAAATTATGTATTAAACTAGAAAAAATATACTTATGTATTTATTTGAAAGAGTTACAGAAGGAGAGATCTTACATCCCCTGGTTCGCTCCACAGATGGTTGCAATGGCCAGACCGAAGCCAGGGGCCAGGAGCTTCATCTGGGTCCCCTACACAGGTGACAGGGGTCCAAACACTTGGCCTGTCTGCTGCTGCTTTTCCCAGGCCATTAGCAAGAAGCTGGATCAGAAGTGCAGCAGCCTGGACACAACTAGCGCCTACACGGGATGCCTGTTGCAGGCGGCTTTACCCAGCACACCAATGCTGCCCCATGAAATCCGGCCCCTGGACTTGAATAACCCAATACCGTCAGAAAGTCAGACATGAGCGAGACCCTCCGCAGGAGGAGAGACCGGGGATGCCGCTCTGCACCCAGGCCCACCCAAGGCCACCCCCTTAGTGGTTAACTTGTGTTCAGAGTATCCTGATGAAACAGGAGCTCAGCCAAACAGAATAGTCTGGTTGGTGGCCCAGGCTCGGTGAGATCCAGTCTGACACCAGAGAGACCTTCTTGTACGACGATTAGAATGTAACCCACCAATTGCACCAGGGAAGTCGCATGTGCAGAGTCCAAAGGGATGCCACGCCCAGATGTCCATCAACAATGCCAATCAGGAGCATCACGGCCACCTCATCAGTCAACAGCCTTAAGCTTTAGGCGTGGAGCCCCATACCGTGAGGAAAGGGGGCCACTGCACGCTGAGAGGGACTTCAATAGATTTTGCTTTACTCTCCCTCCTTCATCTCTGTGAACTGTAATTCTTCCTCCATCAGCAAAAAGAATCCAGGCAAACCAGTGACAATACCTATTCCATGACTAAGATCAAGGGACGGGCAGATCCAACTCAGCATGAAGACTGCTTCGGAAGGAGCCGGTGCTGTGGCACAGCAGGTTAAGCCTCCGTCTGCATCACCAGCATCCCATGTGGCGCCAGTTCAAGTCCCTGCTGCTCCACTTCCTATCTGGCTCCCTGCTAATGTGCCTGGGAAAGCTGCAGAAGATGACCCAAGTACTTGGGCCCCTGCCATCCATGTGGCTTTGGCCTGGCCCAGCCCTTGCTGTTAGGACCATTCTCAGGCCCCTCCCAGCAACGTGTGGTAGATGAGCTGCCCCTGGAAGCAGTTCTCACAGAAAGAGGTGAGGAGAGGGGAGCACACAGGTGGGTGTTGGGGCCTGGAACGTGCACCATCCCCTTGGAAGGGGGAAGAGCAGCCCCCTTATTCCCCTCGCACCAGCCCCCAAAATGCCACAAGAGGCTGCTGTGTGCAGGGATAGGTCCTCCGGCTCCTCACAGTGCCCGGAGGTTCTCTAAGAGGGGAAGTGCTCTCTCCACGAGGTCATTATGATTTGGAAAACCTGGGCTTTCCTGGAACTATTTTGTGTGATTTAAAATGAACCTATACCGTGATTCTCACACCACAGACTGCTAACCAAAGGCAGGGAAATGCTTGAACACACACACAAAACCCTCTGCAAGTGAGCCCTGAGGTTCCACTGAGCAGTGAAGGGGAGAGCGAGCGAGCGAGCGAGCGAGCTAGCTGAGATACCAAACATCAGAACGCGGGGAGACCCATCAGTAAAATGTTGCATGGGGAAATAGCTCGCTGTGCCGAGAACGCGGTTCCCATGCCCAGATGATACTCACTGTTCTTGACCCCTTCTCTGGTAAGTGCTCCTCTGTGTGGACGGCGTGCCAGGTGCTGGGTGGAAGAGGAGTGAAAATGGTGTTACACACCTGTCTCCTCCAGCCCCACACAGGAGGAGGAGCTCTGTATTCTTCCTGCCATTTTCCAGGGGAGAAAACTGGATGCCTAAAGCCATGGATACCAAAAGGCCAGGGCAGGAGTTAAGGTGGAGGCAGCCAGCGTGGGCTGTGCTCAGACACTCTGGACATGCCTCCCCGCCATGAGCCAGCGGGTACCCTCACAACACACCTCCCTGCCATGAGCTAGCTGGAACCCTCTCAAAATCCCTCATGGGCCAGGATACTCCTGGCACGTAGCAGACTCAATATTTGCTGAAGCGACTATTTGGCTAAGTGGACAATATTTGCAGAATTGAACCATTAAAATAAATGGAAACTACTTACTGTTTTGAAATGGAATCTCCAAATTTGTGTTTTAATTGCGGTTTATCTTTTTAGCTCCTAGTCTGATAGGCGGCTGGGGCTGTGGACAATTAGAGCCTCGCGGCTGGCTTGCACCAGGCCAGGGGTCTGAGAGTCCGGCTGCCGTGGCCAAGCTCCTGGCGGGAGGGCCTTGGAGTCAGGCGGGCTTCAGGAGCGCACTCGCCCTGTGACCCCGCAGCCCTGCAAGCCTTGCCCTGGAAAGGTGTCTCAGCTTCTCACGGAAGCAGCTGGAGCATCACAGCTACCAGAACTCAGAGGCGTGGCCCAGGATGCCTGGATCTGCTCTCAAAGCTGCCGTGGCGGCGGCTGTGACCACTGACCCGCACCTGCTTACCAAGTGGTTCAGAAGGCACAGACTTCAGGCACAGTGGCTCAGGAGTTTTCCCTTGGGGCTCAGACAAGTCCGTTTTATTTTCCTTTCTTTCTTCCTTTCTAAGATTTATTTAATTATTTGGAAGACAGAATTATAGAGAGGTCTTCCATCTGCTGTTCACTCCCTAAACAGCCGCAGCAGGGAGAGCTGGGCCAGGCTGAAGCCAGGAGCCAGGAGCTTCATCTGGGTCTCCCTTGTGGGAGCAGGGGCCCAAGCACTTGGGCCATCTTTCGCTGCTTTCCCAGGCCATCAGCAGGGAGCTGGATAAGAAGTGGAGCAGCAGGGACCCAAACCAGTGCATATGGGATGCCAGTATTGCACAGGGCGGCTTAACTGGCAGACAAGTCCTTTCATCAAGTTCCACTGGGAGAAGCATGGTGATATTCTGTGATGAATCTGCTAAGCAGCATGCCTGGCCCAGGGGTCCTGAGTCCTCCCCCCAACCACCACCACCATTGACAATAAAACGTGCCTTCCACTCCTGGAACCCAAATCAGGGGAGGCTCCTGAATCCTGATGTGGACAACATAGGTGACCTTAATGACTGTTAAGTCATCCTTGTTCCCAGCTACTTCCTATGGATGCAGCCTATGTGTGCTGATACAGCATTAATAATAATTCTTGGGATGTATCATTGCATGATTTCTCATTTTTTTTTAAATATTTTGTTTATGAAAAATGTAGTTACAGAGAGTGAGGAAAAAGAGAGATCATCCATCTGTTGGTTCACTCCCCAAATGACTGCAATGGCCAGTCATGGTTTTGGGCTAGGCCAAAACCCAGAGTCGGGAATTCCATCTGGTTCTCCCACACGGGTGCAGGGGCCCAATCACTTTGGCCATCATCTGCTGCTTTCCCAGGAGCAGTAGCAGGGAAGTGCAGCAGCCGGGACTCCAAACAGCACTCACATGAGATGCAGGTGTCTAGGATGGTGGCTTAATCTGTTATGCCATGATGCTGGACTCCTGATTTCTGATTTAAAACCTAGAAGGAATTCAGAGAATTCTATGATTATGCTGCAACAAAGTCTGCTTGTTTCTGCGAGCAAGACTTTTCAGGGCTTACACCTGAAAATCAAGAAGAGGCATAGAAATGATGGAGACTCTGTACCAACCTAACCTTGAATGATGAGGCACGGATACATGGACTGGTTGGGAAAATGCATCTACCCATCTTGCTCATAAATAATTTCTAATACAATTTTAGTTTTCATTGCATAACTGTGCATCAAAATGGATCATGTCTTTATATTCTGATCATCCATTCTATGACACTGAGACTTGGGACCACAAAGTACTTTACAGATGTAAATGCAGATTATGTATGATTTTGGGTGTGGTAAATTTTAAATGGCTGGGGCTGGCACTGTGGCGTAGCACATGAAGCCGCTGCCTGCAGGGCCAGCATCCCATACGGATGCCAGTTCAAGTCCCAGCTGCTTCACTTCTGATTCAGCCCTCTGCTATGGCCTGGAAAACCAGAAGACAACGGCTCAAGTGCTTGGGCCCCTGTACCCATGTGGCAGACCCAGAAGAAGCTCCTGGCTCCTGGCTTTGGATCAGCCCAGCTCCAGCCATTGCAGCCATCTGGGGAGTGAACCAGCGGATGGAAGATCTCTCTGTCTGTCTCTTTCTCTGCTTCTGCCTCTCTGTAACTCTGCCTTTCAAATAAATAAGTAAATCTTTTTAAAAAAAATTTCAGTGGCCAACTCTTGAAGACTTCAAGACACAAAATAGATAGAACAGGGGGTCAACACTCACAAAGTACAAGAACAAGTTCTGGAGGTTAATGTCAAATCTCATTTGTCATTCACCCTTCATTCACCTGACAGAGGATGGAACCCTCCCAGTGGTCCACATCACAGACACACACTTTATCCATACACACACCATATCACTTACACAGACATCACATACATATGTCACACACACCACATACATACCACATAAATGCACATTACATGCACACATCACATATACACCCACAACACATGCATTCCACACCAGACTGCACACATCACACCATACACCTACCATACCACATACATTGACATCATACCATGAATACACCACACCACATACATATCACACCATACACATCACAAACACACACATCACATACATACCACACCATACCCCAAACATCATACCATACACACACCACATCACATATCCCAAACACAGCACACATACATATTACATACCACATGCAAACACATCACACCACACACACATACACACACATCATATACATGCCGCACCATACCCCACACATCACCATATACACACCATACCACATACATATCACATACAAACACAGCACATACACAACACATACACACATCATACCTTACACATCACACCATACCCTCACCACACCATACACATAGATATACCATACACATCATATACACACAAGACACAGATCTTACATAATATACCCACATACACATAGCATACACACAGATACACAACATATACACGATAACACATACCACCACAAATGCCACACCAGCTATAACCAAAACTGTTAAAACGCCCTAGTCTTAAAGCTCTTTTATGAAAAAATTTAATATCTTAACAACAATCCTAAAAATGTGCATGACATTATTAACAATGAGTAAGGAATGCAAAAACATGTTTCTAAAGGTTCTTTTACTATGTAGCTGCAAGGTGGAGAGAGAAAGAGATTTTCCATCTGCTGAGTCACTGTCGTGAGTGTAGTACTGGCACCAAGGCAGTGTTGGTTCCATTTAGGAGGTTTTTATGAAGTCACACGTTCTAATCCACACAACACACTGGGCAAACCAACCACCCAAGGTCCCCACGTGCCTGCGGTGCTCCTCATGATGTGTCTTAGCCACAGAGGGCGGATTCTCACAGCATCCACGCCAGTGTTGCCCCGAGCGAAGAATGCAGGTCTCGAAGGGCAAGTAGAGTCAGCTTCAGGCCAGCTCAGGGCCTTGACACCAGGCAGGCACAGGGCTGGCTGGGAACTCTCTTGGGGTAGGGTCTGAGTGTGGTGGGCCAACCCGGAGCTTTCACCCCACTGCTCTCAGGTGAGTCTGTTCAGAGTCTCCCTGGGCCTCTTCAGTCTGTGGTTTACATACACTGGGGAGTGAACCAGTGGATAGAAGCACACTCTCTCTCTCTCTCTCTCTTGCTCTCGCTCTCACTCTCACTCTGCCTCTCAAATAAATAAAATCTTAAAAAAATTTTTTTTTAAAAGTGTAACTTCCTCACAGCTTAATAAAATCCTTATTGGAACCAGCACAGTCTCGGTGCCATTACTGCACTCGCGACAGTGGCTAAACACACTTGCTGTGTGGAAAATACAGCACAGCATTGTCCAATGAGGATGTGGTTGAGGAACATGCAGCCAAACGGCAGAGCGAACAAGATGGGGACAGGCCAGGGCGGGGTCAGGACAGGGTAGGGGTGAGGTCAGGACAGAGTGGGATCAGGACAGGGCAGGGGTCAGGGCAGGGTGGGGTCAGGAGGAGATGGGGTCAGGGCAGGGGTGAGGTCAGGACTGGGTGGGGTCTGGGCAGGGCAGGGGTGGCATCAGGACGGGGTGGCATCAGGACCGGGTGAGATCAGGCAGCTGCTTGGTGAAGGCGGGCACGGCTCTGACCTGTGCTGTGGTTCTTCGTCTAAGTAGGCGCCCCCTTTGTATGACTTTTACATTCACAACTTAGTATTCTCGTTCTCTAATTACATAAACTTCAGCTCCCGCGAAGTCTCTGTGTTCCAGGGGTTGTGGGACTGGATGGCGGCTCCAGGGCTGGCTGATGGAGAGGAGACTGAAGGCCGCGAGCCCTCGGGAGGGCGCCCGAACGGGGTGGCGGAGAAGGAGGCTCTGCAGGGCCCGAGGCCTCAGCCTCACACCCTCGAGGCCTCTACCTCACACACCCACAGGGCCTCACACACCCAGGGGCCTCACACACCCACGGGCCTCACACACCTCGGGGCCTCCACCTCACACACCCATGGGCCTCACACACTCACGGGCCTCACACACCCTCGGGGCCTCCACCTCACACACCCACGGGCCTCACATACCCTCGGGGCCTCACACACCCGCTGGGCCTCATACACCCTCGGGCCTCACACATCCACTGGGCCTCACACACCCTCGGGGCCCCACACACCCGCGGGGCCCCACACACCTGCGAGGCCTCCACCTCACACACCCAAGGCCCGCAGCCGCGCGCACATGGGAAGAACCGGGGTTTGGCTGGGCCTGGGCATGCGCGTGCAGGAAGCCCCGCCCACTCGCGACGACCGGAAGTCGCGGCCTCCAGCGTGATGGCCGCTGCCCTCAGTGGCCCTGACGAGAAAAGGCGGGAGAAAGGAAGAGTCAGAATAATGCGATTTCTTCCAGCACGGCCGCCCGCTCCACCGGCCCAGTGCGGAGCGCTGTGTGCGGCACCGCGGCCGGGCGAGGCCGCGATGGGGCCGAGGGAAGAGGGCGAAGGGTTCCGCCAGTGGCCGGGGAGCGTCTTCGGGCCCTGGGACTGGGGTCCGGCCCCTTCTCGTCTGGGGGTCGTGGCAGCCCCGCACCCTGCAGCCCGTGCACAGCGTCTCAATCTTGGTTTCTAATGGATGCGTTCGGCGGTCACGCCGTGTCAGGAGTCTCAGAGCAGCTCCGGGCTGTCTCCTGCGTGGACACCAGGGGTCTTTAAAAGTTTGTGGAGAAATACAACTAAGGGCTAAGTTTATTTTGGTGCCAAAGAAGACATGTGAACCCCACGCTTATGTTTTCATGATGCCCATTCCCCTGAATTCTCTGAAGCCGCTCTTGCGGGCCTACAGGCGGACATCTGGGTCATTTCCAGGCTTCGGCTTCCAGACACCGGGCCACAGCAGATACCATCATGCATAGCGGCCACATGTGGAAGAGCAGGAGAACGTCTGTCAGAGAAGTCCCCAGGGCTGGAATTCTGGGCTCAAACAGCCTGGGTGGACATTGCCAGGAGGCCTCCTCAGTGACATCCGCTCACACAAACCAGGGAGCAGGTGACAGGTGAAAAGTGGGTATCTTGTACAGCTTTCATTGTACTCTTACCAGAAGTGAGCCTGATCAGATCCGAGCTGAGAGCTAGTGGCTGCCGTGAATTAAAAATGACCGAATGTGGGCCAGGCATTATGGCGCAACAGCCAGTTAAGCCGCCGACCAAGAGGCCGGCATCCTATAGGGGAGCATCAGTTCCGGTCCTGGCTGCTCTGCTTCCAGGCCAGCTCCTTGCCAACGCGCCTGGAAAGGCAGCCAAGGGCGGCCCATGTGGGAGACCTGCATGGAGTTCCAAGCTCCTGGCTTCAACCTGGCCCAGCCTGGCCCAGCCTCAGCCATTGTGGCCATAGAGGGAATGAAACAGCAGATAGAAGGTCTCTCTCTCACTCTTTCTGTCTCTGTAACCCTGCCTTTCAAATAAATACCTGAAAATTTAAAAACAATTTAAAGAAGTTAAAAATGACCTAATAAGGCTGAGAGCTGAGCAAAGGCCTAGGCCTCAAAGCAACATTTCATTCATTAAACAAAAAACAGTTGTGCCACAGCCACACTCCCAGGCCCTGATGCACCTGAGACAGGTGAGACCTGGTCTGCCCCAGGTGAACTCTGGTACAGAGAGGGAGACAGGCAAGGAGGCACACAGGAAACTGAGGTGGCATTGGAACATGGGAGGAGGAGACACAGAAACGTAGGGGCAGAACAGCAGTGCCAGGCCTGATGTTCACACAGATTTTCCTAGAAGACTTAAGTGTGAAAGGCAGGGAGCTGGGGGAAGCAGGTGATGAAGACTTACCCACTTTTAAGGCCTCCTTGGGTTCCTTGTAAACCCGGGTTCCATGCATCAGCAAAAATACCTGGAGTGTCTTTAAAGGAACTGAGATTTTTAAGAAGGGTGTAACTAAAAATATTTCTGAAATTATGGCAAGATCCACATCAGAAAGGCGAGGGATGATATGTGGTGACCTCCTTTACAAGTCTGAGGCCACGGTAGGTTTCATGCAGAGGCCCCCATCTGGGGAGTGAACTAGCAGATGAAAGATCTGTCTCTTTCTGTCTCTCCTCTAACTCTGACTTTCAAATAAATAGACCTTTTTTTAAAAAGGGGGAGGCACTGTGATGCGTGCCGGCTGTCCTGCTGACCATGGCAACTGGTTCATAGTAAACTTTTTTTAGAAGGAGGAGGATGCTTAAACATCGTAAGAGACCCAGTGCAGTGAACACACAGGTCCACGATGTGGTAGGTTATTAACACGATCAGGCGTGATGGACTGTGTGTGTGTCACCATACATGCTGTGCTTTGGTTGTTGACACCGGCACTTTCACAAACACCCAAGCAACACGCTGTGCTGTAGCGTCAAGCGTCCCCAGGCACTGTAATCTCACAGGACCATTGTAGGCCTTGTGGGCCTTCATTAACTGAAACGTGGTCTTGCAACTATGACTCAGTGGGTCAGGTGCTCATCGCTGGAGACAAACAGCCTCTGGCATCTGAATGGTTCCGTGGAGGAGGAGGGCATGGCAGCAAGTGGGGTGTTTGCTGTGCCTCTCTGATCCCAGGGAGCGAGAACTGAGAGGTTCTAGGACCCAGGGCAGAAGAGTACCTGTCAGAACCCAACACTCAGTGGCGCTCTGGGAAGTCTGTCCTTCTTGGGCCCCAGGAGCCCGGCCTGTAGGGCTGGGACTTGGCCTCCTTGGGAAAGGGAAGGGGCCAGGGAGTGCTGTGCAGTGAGCCTGTACTTCACAGACCAGTGCCTAACCCGGCTGTTGTGCCAGGGCCTGCCCGGGTGTGTGCGGCTCATGCCCACAGCTTTCCAGGCTCCTTGCTGGCGAGCACCATGTCAGGCCTGGGGCACAGGATCTGCCAGACCTCTCTGGATGCTGGGCCCCTGCTCCCGAGAACGTGGCCCCCCATTCTGTGAGGTCTGTCCCCACCCTGTATTGTGTCCAGCAGAATGCCTTCCTTCTGAGTTACCCTGAAATTCTAGAAGTCCTCAGGGCTGTGGTGCCCTGAGCTCGAGTACAGCTGCCCTGGGAGTCAGGGGCCTGTGTCCGTGGTGAGGCCTGTTCCTCCCATGCAGGCAGGAGGCTCTCTCCCACGAGCAGCGCCAGAGAACTGGCACAGCCATCACACCCCACAAACACCCTTGTCCAGTGACCCGCAGTCTGCAGAACAGAGACAAGGAGCCTCAAGGCTTCCTGTGGGCCCCACTGCCCTCTCGTTCATCCAGCAAATGACCACCAAACACACCGCTGCAGACACTGGAGCTCTAGAGGTGCCAGCTCACTCCTCTGTCCCGGTCAGGAGAGAGGCGACAAGTATTAAACACATCCAGGCAAGGGCTCATCCTGCTCAAGTCCAGGAGCTACAGATTCCCTGGGCAGAACGGAGAGCGATGTTCCCTGGAGGAGGGGCGCCACCTGTTGGGAACGATGAGTAGTGTAGCAGAGAAATCATTGAAGTTAAATTACAAAAATTAAAAAGGTAAGCGATAAAATATGAAAAACACAAAGCACCTGTGCCATGTGGCACTTTGTCAAGGTGGAATAATTACTCATGTGTTCAGCGAAGAGTTACTCCATCCTTCGCAGCTGCTGGACTTGAAACGAGGTACAGGGAAGCCCAGAAAGGCAACAAGGCAAAAGTAGGAAGAAGCAGAGGCTGTAACCTCAGGAGCCAGGCCCCCAAGCAAGAGTACAGCTCAGAACAGGGAGACGCGGACAGGAGTCTGCAGAGGTGGCACAGAAGCAGGGACCCACATAAGACAGCAAATGGGAAGCTGAGCAAACGGCCTCCCAGCAGAAGGAACAGCCGTGCAAAGGCCCTGGGACGTTAGCAAGGGTCCATGTGCCTGGACAGCGTGAGTGAGGGGGCAGGAGTTACAGGGTCAGCGCCGTGGCTCACTTGGTTAATCCTCTGCCTGTGGCGCCGGCATCCCAAATGGGCACTGGGTTCTAGTCCCAGTTGCTCCTCTCCCAGGCCAGCTCTCTGCTGTGGCCCAGGAAGGCAGTGGAGGATGGCCCAAGTGCTTGGGCCCTGCACCCGCATGGGAGACCAGGAGAAGCACCTGGCTCCTGGCTTCGGATCAGCGCAGCACGCCGGCCATGGCAACCATTTGGGGAGTGAACCAACGGAAGGAAGATCTTTCTCCCTCTCTCTCTCTCTCTCTCTCTCACTGTCCACTCTGCCTGTCAAAAAAGTTACAGGTGCAGGTTGGGGCTCATGTACGCAGATGAGGGGCTTCTCCTTTATTCTAGGTGCAGTGGAAAGCACCGGAAGATGCTAAGCAGGAAAGGATCTGATCTTCTGCTCTGGTTTTAAAGAGTTACCTCCACTAGCTTTGTGAACAAGTGGCATGGAGGCCGCTACATGCGTAGTTGGTATCTCGTCTGAAACATGAGACAGATCCGAAACTGAACTGTGTTCCTTTCCTCTCCTTGTCTGGTGCACCACCCACCTCCTAAGGTCATTTCGTCTCCACCCCCAGGCTCTGTCTGGGAAAACAGCACCCACCCTGAGTACTTCAATGAGGGGATTTGATATGGGGACATGGTTACAAAGATGTAGGGAAAACAGAGGAAGGCAGGCAGTGCGAGCAAGGCAGGAGGCCATGGTCACCTTGACGGCAGCAGTGACACAGAGGGTAGTGTCACAGTGTCACGGTGTCACGGTGCCCCACAGGCAAGGCCACCCAGGGGGAGCTGGAACTTCACACAACAGCAGGAGCTGATAGCAAAAGAGACAGGCACTGCAGGTGAAGCCCCAGGAGCAGCGAGCTACCTTAGCCTCGCCCCTCACACCTCCCCTGCGGCTGTGCCCATCCAGAAGCCAAGGAGGCCAGGCAGCTGGACAGGGTGACTGCCAGAGGTCCGCTCCCCACCAGGCAGAACAGGGCATGGTTCTGACTCAGAGCAAATCTGAGCTGAGCAGCTGCACCCTGCCACCCAGGTGACCATCCCTGAACTTGGAAACAACCAGGCCGTCTGTCTGAGCTGTGATTCACACAGCCGGCGTCTCTGCTCCACCCCGCAGCTACCACCTCCCTTCCAGGCCTTCTCTCTCCTGGACAATGGAAGGCTTTCTGCCCTGCTTCCCTGCCTCCCCTCACCCCACTCCAAAACCCCCTCCAGAATTAATTTTTAAACAGAGCCGACTGTGTCCCGACCTCTGCCCACAGCTGAAAGCCACTTCCTCAGGGCCCCTGGCGGTCTGGCTCCAGCCGAGCACTCCCTCTTAGCTTCCTGCACACGCACCATGCTTGGCCACAAAAGAAGAACTTGCCCGCAAGCATGGCAGGTTCTGTCACGTCTACACCCTGTGCCCACACCCCCTGGAATTCTCCTTTCGAAATCCTAACTCCATCCTGCCAGGCACCTGCCAGTGCCCAGCTCCCACAGGCACAACAAGCTCTCCCAGATGCTGTGCTCGGTGCCTGCGGCTGGCACAGCTGCTGACTGCACTGAGGCTGCGACGGAGCGTGCTCTGTGCAGTGAGGGTGCTACCAGCTGCTCAGCCAGAGCACAGCCCCCAGGGTCTCCCTGGTGTCCGTGCCACGCTCCCACTACAGGCGCAGAGCTGAGCCGCTGCTGACTGTGATGGCCCCATGCTGGATTGCCAGCTCTCAGCCGATGCTGGGCACGTCGTAGGTGTCCTGTGTTTTCTGGAAAGAACCCAGCTATGTGGGTCCAAGAGTAAAAGGAAAAGCCAGAAACACAAGAGTGACACATGCAGAGGGGAAGGAAAGCTGTCTTCCCAGGCTTAAAACATTAAGACTCATGTGTGTTTTCAAGACAAAAAAAAAAACAAAAACAAAAACCACAAAGAAATGGCTTTCTAGCTCTGCATGAAGACGTTTGCTTAGGCCTAAGGAAGAAGGCGCTCAAAAAGGAGAAAGCAAGGGCTGTGCTGCCTCTATGAACTGAGAATGGCAGGAGTTCTGGAAGATGAAGGCAAGCATCCAGGGTTTGGTGTGAACTGAGCACCTGGAGGGTGTCTAGCTAAGCGTCTGTAAGGAAATTAATCACTTCTGCATGCCAGTGTGGGCGTCCCTGGGCACAGGTGCAGGGAGGGGGCAGGTGAGCCCTGTGCTGATAAAGGTCAAGGTCTCCTTGTCTGGCTTGGGAATGTGCAGCTGATGAGTCACCCAAAGCTCGTGGCCACAGAACATGGAGCATGAGCTAAAACCAACTCAGCTGAAAAACCCAAAGTGCTGCGGTCACTCCACATGCTAGAGCAGATTGTGCCCATGTGCGAGACTGGCAGGCAGGAGATTCTACTCCATGTAGCAAGTAGAGCCCAATGGGGGGTGTGCTCTGGATGGTGCTGGTGACAGCAGCGTGTGACTTTACCAACACTTAAACCTCCAGTTATGTTACAGTGGTCAGCTTAAGACCTCCAGCATCAACAACAGGGTTCTGGAGGATGGGGCCAGCTCTGTGGCACACCAGCATCCCATATGAGCACTGGGTCAAGTCCTGGCTGCTCCACTTCCTGTCCAGTTACCTGGGAAGCAGCAGAAGGTGGCCCAAGTACTTAGTACCCAGTACTCGTATGGGCAACCCAGATGGAGTTGCTTCCTGGCTTCAGTCTGGCCTAGCCCCAGCCATTGCTGCCTTCCCAGGCACATTAGCAGGGAGCTGGATCAGCAACAGAGTATCCAGGACTCAAACCACTGCTCACATGGGATGTCAGTGTCTCAGGCAGTGGCTTAACCTGCTGTATCACAACGCTGGCCCCAAGGTTTTTTGTTTCTTGTCATCATTCCCTAAACAGTGCAGTTTGACAGCTGCTCACATAATGTGTTTGTTGCATGAGATGTCATAAGTTATCTACACATGATTCCCTTTGCCCAGGAGGATGAGTGTGGGTTTTGTGCCTGCCCTTGTATCCAGGGTCCTTAACGGGCTGAGGACTGAGTTTGTGAAGCCAAGAGGAGAGCCCCATGGAAAACAGACCTGGTGCCTGATCCCTCATGGACTTCCATGCAGTGGGAGCCAGCCACTTCCCCACGAGCCTGGGGACCTCAATATATCTTGGGAACCTTTGGGAAGATAGGAGTACACCCAAGAGCTACAAGTGAAACCTGACAGCAAGTCCTGGCGTGGCTGTCCAGCCTAGAAAGGCTCTGCAAAGATGTCTAAGCTGATTCCTCATTAACTACCAGCAGGGGCTGGCATGGTGGCATAATGGGCAAAGCTGCCACCTTCAGTGCCAGCATCCCACATAGGCACCTGCCTGTTCAAGTCCCCACTGCTCCACTTCTGATCCAGCCCCTTGCTAATGTGCCTGGGAAAACAGCGGAGGATGTCCTTGGGCCCCTGTGCTGACATGGGAGACTGGATGGCGTTCTAGGCTCCTGGCTTCAGTCTGGCCCAGTCCTGGCTGTTGTAGCCAGTTGGGGAGTAAATTCTCTCTCTCTCTCTTTCTCTTTCTCCCTTTCCCTCTCTCTGCTTTTCAAATAATAATCTTTAAAAAAAAAAAAAAGTTCCATCAAACAAACTTAAAAAGAGCTGTTTTATCACGCTTTATGCAAATAATCAGGCCAAGTTTAATGAAACTAAAACTCATTTTACAAGCAAATTGGGCTTACCGTGATTATGTTTGGTAGGAATGGGGGCTGGAGAGAAGAGCTATGTTTAAGAAGAAACTTACAGAACACTTGATAGGTTCTAGCCCTGCTCATTTTTTTGTTTGTGTTTTTTTATCTTCTATCGTTTATCAGCAATTTGATCTGTATCTTAAAATCTTCCCTGGCTGCAAGTCTAATATTTCCACATGTCCTCCTAATTTTTCTGACTTGGACTCACTAAAATGAAAATTGCTTTTTTCCTGAAGCCCTGCAAGCTGGGACTGGTGAACGTGCTGATGTGAGGAACTCACCATGGGCTATGCTCCAGGGAAGCCCGGCAGGCGGCCGCTGCCCGCCCCCAGCCCAGTGTGAGGTTCTCCAAGTCACCTGGAGAAGTCTGCAGACGGCTCTGCAGGCCCCGGCTGGCTCAGAAACTGCTCCAATTATTGAATTTTTTTTCATCTTATTTAAAAGGCAGAGACAAAGATAGAGACAGAGCTTCCTTCTACTGGTTCACTCCCCCAGTGTCTGCAACAGCTGAGAGTAATCCAGGCTGAAGCCAGGAGTCTGGAATTCCATCCAGGTCTTCCACAGGGATGGCAGAGACATAAGTACTTGAGCTATTGTCTGCTGCCTCCCAGGGCAGCAGGGAGCTGGGTCAGAAGTGGAGGAGCTGGGACTTGAACCAAGCACTGTGATATGGGATGCAGACATCCCAAGTGGAGACTTCACCCAATACCCACCACCAACCATTAACTTGTTTTCCTCCTGTTTCTGTAGAAAGGCCTCTTCCCAGGTGCTCACTCCTTGGTACCAAGGAGAGACTTGAGGGAGACACCCCTGAAATGAGGCACACCTTTCTAGGGGACTAACTTACCCCAGCAACAGGAAGCTAACCTGATGATCTACTTGGCCACTTGGTCCCCACGTGCACTCTGCCTCCCACACACACTGTTGAAAGTTGAGTTTTCTTAAGGATTTTTATAATAGGTGTCATGTCTTTTGGGTTAACTCTTCATCAGTCCTTTGTGGCATCACGTGTCTCTGTCCATATTCCTAAATCTGTCTACCTGCTCTGCGGCCTCAAAGATTCTGACCAAGAATCAGAGTGATCTGCTCCACGCTCAGGGACGAGGAGTAAAAGGCACATCCCTTCCCAGGTGCTCACTCCTTGGTTCAGTTTCTGCCTGGCCATTCCTGGACTGATGACGGATGTTCATGTCCACAGCCCAAGCACCTGCCTCCCCAGATTCTAAGCTTGGTTGGACAACTGTCAAAACACCTGGTCCTCCTGGGACCCTCAGAGGTACCCAAGCTTAACAAAAATTCATGTTCTCCCCATCGCCAGCATCCACCAGAACACCACACCTTGTGTCTTTCTGTGGCCCATTCTCAGTGATCTAGCCCTCCTGCTGAACGAGTCTGGAACCCAGATGCCTCCCTGTAGTTGGGTAATGACTGGATCATGCCCACTGTTGAGGTCCCCTGTGACCCAAGGCTTGGTCCACAGGTGGCACTGCTGGGGGATGCTGGGACCTTGGGGAGGCGGGGACTGCTGGGAGGCCCTCACATCAGTGGGTGCACAGGTGGTTCTCCTGCACCCCCTGGTGGTTCTGTCTCTGCCTCAGCTCAGCCTCGTGCCGCTCCCTCTGACATGGGCATCACTGCCTGCTGCAGTGTAACACAGCCAGTGCAGCACTGAGCCCTGGAGCCTCCAAACTGCGCTACTTAGAGCTCTCTGCTTCCTGAGCAGTCTCCCCGGGCTGTTTTGCTACAGTAACTCAGAGCTGACCTGACAGCTCTCTGTCCTCACCTCCATGAGTCGGAACTCCCGGCCTCCACCTCCTCAGTGCAGCTTTGTTTCGAAGCAACTCTCCAGTCAGTCTACCTAATCCCTCCTAAGTGTAGCCAAACCTGTGCACCAGATCATAGCAGATGTCTGTGCGTATCACAGCTGACCCTGCACACCACAGGCCTTTCTGATGCCTGCTTTCTCTTGCTAACAACCCCACCTCCTTCAGCTCCAGCCTTTGTTTCCCAGGGAGGCCTTCTGGATTTTTGTGGACAGAAGAGCGGTCCACTCCCTCCTCTTCCAGCACTTGGCACACCCCCTCCCTGTCAGGTCATGCCCTGCTGTACGACCATCCTGTTATATTGTCTCTCAGTAGTCTAAGCTTAAAGAACGTATCAGCCATGCCTGCTTGTTTTTTTCTCCCTGCTGCATCGAAACTTCTGGCCTAGTGACTGATGTATACCAGTTGCTCAAGAAATATTTACTGAGTAACTAAATGCGTAAGTTAAACTAGAAATAACCAACATCACACTCTTCCAAGAGCATGTTTTACAACAGATACCGACCAGAAGGAAAACAAAGCATTTTCTCGAATGAAAGAATGATGAAAAATGCCTGGAAGGCAGTGGAGGTGCAGTTTCCTAAGACTGACTGCTTTACAGCTCTCCCGGAGCCATTCTGCACTCTTTTTTTTTTTTTTTTTTTTTTTTTTTTTACAGGTAGAGTGAATAGTGAGAGAGACAGAGAGAAAGGTCTTCCTTTTTGCCGCTGGTTCACCCTCCAATGGCTGCTGCGGCCAGCGCACCGCACTGATCCGAAGCCAGGAGCCAGGTGCTTCTCCTGGTCTCCCATGGGGTGCAGGGCCCAAGCACTTGGGCCATCCTCCACTGCACTCCCTGGCCACAGCAGAGAGCTGGCCTGGAAGAGGGGCAACCAGGATAGAATCCAGCGCCCCAACCGGGACTAGAACCCAGGGTGCCAGCGCCGCAAGGCAGAGGATTAGCCTGTTAAGCTGCAGCGCCGGCCATCATTCTGCATCCTTAACCTCCGTGTATTTAAGGTGAGCAGGACCAGCATGCCGTGTTCTTCTTGCAGGCTGCGAATAATGAAGTGTTTCTTTTTGTCTGTCCCTGCTTCCAGAACATTCCTTGCTTGGTGTAAATCGACTGTAACCACACAAGACCTAGCAGGGCAAATGAAAGGGTCGCGAGGGTTTCCTTTGCGATCTGAGCAGCCGCCTTTGGAGGAAGCTGTCCGGTCGTCAGGCTGGGGTAAAGACCACTCTCTAGGAAGGGGATTACCTCTCATCGTGGGCCTGAGAATGCGGGACTTCACGCCTCGCTTCCTCAATGTGTGAGGTCCGCCAAGAGTGGAAGGTGCAGGGTTAAGTCTGGGAGTTCGCCCAAGGATGCATCCCAATAAGGACAAGCTGCAAGGCGCCCGGTTGCTTTGTAGGACAGTTTGAAGGCTTGGCACTGTTTGCTCGAGACAGCCTCACAGCAGCGCTGGCCTCAACCACACAACCCAGATCTCCCTGGCTACAGGCATGCTCACACCGGGGCTGCTCAGTGCCTGCCGCGTCTGAGGTGGCCCCCGCTCCCCTGATCACTGGCTGCTCCTGCCCATGTCTGCTGCTCCTTGGCCCCGTGACTCACAGGACTGAGCTCCCCATGTGCAAAGGCAGAAGGGTGGGTGTCTGAAGTCCTTGACATCCATCTCAGGCCTGCGGTCCTGCCAGTGGGTTGCAGTCGGAGCATTCATTGGAGCAATCTGAGTGTGTGAGGAGGCAGGTCCCACCCCCGCCTCAGAAGGGTCCATTCGCAGAGGAATTTGTGCCTCCTTACTGCAGGAAGCAGGGTAAGAGATAGCCCTTCCTCTTCGGGTAGCACAGGGCTCCCATTGGGCACTGACTGTGGGCGAGGCCACCTGGGGAACGATGAGGCAGTGTTGGCCCCAGAAGGCATCAGCTGATTCCCCGTCACCACGGCTCTGACCTCAGCATGCAGGTGCTCACGGGAGTCACCTCTGCTGGCCTTGACCCACAGGGCTCAACTGGAGAACAGCAGGACTTCTACACTCATCACAGCTATAGAGCAGCTCTTTGTGCATTTAAAAAAAAAAAAAAGTATTCTCTCAAGTAAGGCCTTGGCAGGCTTCCCATGACAGAAGGTATCAGAGGCAAGGAAAAGATGTCTACAAGGACTCGGAACAGCAGGAGACTACATGAAGCTGCTCCCAGCACTTCCTTCCCCAGCACATGGGAGGGACAGCTTCTCTCTCCTTGTGGATGAAGCACCTGGTCCCTGCTCCCAGGCTCTACCATGAGCAGGAGGATCCCAAAGTCAGCCTCTTGGTCTATAGAAAAGTCATTAGTTTGTCATCTGCCAGAAAAATATTCCACATTCAACTTTTTAAAATTTGTTTATTTGAAAGGCAGAGTTACAGAGAGGCAGAGACAGAGAGAGGTCTTCTATCAGGTGGCCCACTCCCCAGATGGCCGCAACAGCTGTGCCAATCTGAAGCCAGGAGCCAGAAGCCTCCTCCAGGTCTCCCATCTGGGTGCAGGGGCCCAAGGATTTGGGCATCCTCTACTGCTTTCCCAGGCCATCACAGAGAACTGGATCGGAAGTGGAGCAGCCGGGTCTTGAAACAGCACCCACATGGGATGTCGGCACTGCAGGCGGTGGCTTTACTCACTGCACCACAGTGCCGGCCCCATCCACATTCAATTTCTTTACAAATGATAAATACACTGGCTTGCCCAGGATATATTTTTTTCAATGTTGCACAAAATAGAATCTGTCAACTAATTTTCACATCCAATGCCTATAACTATGCCATCTGTAAAGTGCAGCAAAGTATATTTTAAGAATAAAATCACAGGGCTCAGCACTGTGGTGCAGCAGGTTAAGTCCCTGCCTGTAGCACCAGCATCCCATATGGGCCCCTGGCTTCAGCCTGGCCCAGCCCTGGCTGTTGTGACCATTTGGGGAGTGAACCAGCAGATGATAGATCTCTCAATCTCTCTCTCTCTCCCTCCCTCTCTCTCTCTCTCTCTCTGTGGTTCTGCCTTTCAAATAAATAATTAAATCTTTTCAAAAAATGAAATCATAAACTGACATTTGTACTTGGCTATAACACACAGTGTTTATTTCTCGACCAGCTTTGTCAACTCCCTTCAGAGTTAAGTCTGCTTGCATTAACTGAACCAAAGGTTGACTTTAATCTTACATAGACATAATGAAAAAGAATCTCTCTGTTTTGAAGATCCGCAATATGAGCTCATTCTTTTGGTATCTGGTCCTACAACCTTACCTGGACTATTTTGAGTCCAAGCCAATCTTTCCATATTTATTTTATGTATGAAAACACACGTGTTCCTGTTGGTTACGCGGCTTCCATTATGAAAATCAGTGACTCTGACCGCCCACTGATGTCCTTGGCGTCCTGGGGCCTCTAATGCAAGTGTCCCAAGTGATCAGAGACCTGGCCCATCCTGCTGCGTTCATGATGAGTAACACAGGGAGACTGACGCTGTCATGATTGACAGTTTGTCTCTTGCTTTGAAGTTCCAAAACAACATGCTCCAAATGTATGGTCATCACTGTTGATGAGTTGGTCAGGTTTCAAAGCAAATTTCTCATTATTTAAATTTGAATTACAAGGTGTCTAGGTTACACACAGAATACAGAAATATGTGACCTGTCGGGTGAAATCACCGTTTGAGGAGAGCTGCTCCTAACATCTCAGAGACCGGTCCCACCAAGACAAAGACGGCTCTCCTTAGGAAGCAAGACAGCGTTCCAGCGATGGTGATCTACACTGATCTTTTCAAATTGCTGATCTTTATTTTTTTCTCCTTTAAAGATTTATTTATTTGAAAGAGAGAGTGGGAGAGATGAGAGAGAAAGAGGTGTTCCATGCATTGGTTCACTCCCAAAATGGCCACAATGGTCGGGGCGGGGCCAGGCTGAAGCCAGGAGCCTGGAACTCCATTCAGGTCTCCCATGTGGGTGCAGGGGCCAAACACTTGGGCCATCCTCTGCTGCCTTCCCAGGTGCATTAGCAGGGAACTGGATTGGAAGGCAGCTATGCTCACCACTATGCTACCAACGCACCCAGGGAACTGGATTGGAAATGGAGCAGCAGGGACTCAAGCCAGTGCTCCTATAGGATGCTGGCATTGCAGGCGGCAGCTTAACCTGCTGCCCCACAATGCCAGCCCCATAAATCACTTGTCTTCAGACCCAGGGGAATCTGATGTCTGGTAAGCTTGGCCTTCGTGGTCCCCTCCATCCCCACCACATTATGGGTGAAATCTCGTAATACTCTCTCAAAAGCCATTGTCTCGCCTTCCCTCTGACTCTGCCTCCTATTTCTGTAGGCTAAATTTGTTGATAATGTGACCCCCAAAACTCTACTCCTATTTTCATCCATCTCCATAGTAACTACACATCCAGAAAACTAAAACGTTCCACCCAAGACAAAAACATAAGACATGGCTGAGAGGAACATGCTTTCTGAGCCTGGGCTCTCTGAGCCGGTCTGGTGTGCTTCATACAAGTCCCATCTCTGCATCTCTGCACTGGCGCTCACTGCACCCTTCAAGCCTTCCTTTCCACAGAATCGACCCAAGGGTGACCGAAAACTATGCATCATCTCCAAGGCTTGCTTGGAACACAAAGGTAAAAACCAGCGATTGCCAGAGAGAACTGCAGAGGGAGGCAAAATCCTGAATCAGCCCAGGCTTCCTAACACTCAACGCGCCCCTGCCGACTGCCTCTGCTCCCACCTGCAGGCACATCCTGGTGGTGTGAACTTTGATCCCCATGTGATGACCTCGCAGGCCTGCACCTTCTCTGGACAAAGGCGACAGCCTGGAGTCCTGCCTGGCGGGCTGAGCAGGTGGGTCCATGTCCCCAGCTTCCGCCATCACGATGCCAGGTGTGATAACAGCTCCGCTATTACAGCACAAGAGACTTCCACCGGCTTGCACAAACCACGCAGTCACGTTCTCATCAGCCGGTGATGCGGACAGTTACAATGCAAACAGCAGTAAGCAAGTCCATAAACTGGACCTGATGTTAAGAAAACAAACAAAGCTTTCCCATGTGGAAAAAGAACAAAACTGGCCCAGAACCACAGAGCCTCACAGCTGGAAGGTGATTTGAGGTTGTTTCACTCAACCTGGTGCAGAAGGTTCTGCAGATTCTTGACAGGAGTCCCTGCTGCTGCTCCCTGTTCCTGCACGCCACTGCACCTGAGCCAGAGTTAGGCGGAAACTTCCACGGCTTGACTCTTGTTTGTCTTTGATAGCTTCTAAATCCATTCTGCCAGCAGCCCCTATCCTAGTTCAGGTGGTTGTTTAAAATACATTATAATAGAGCCCGGTGTTGTGACATGGTGGATTAAGCCACTGCCTGTGACGCCAGCGTCCCATATGAGCAGATTCAAGTCTCGACCGCTCCACTTCCCATCCAGCTCCCTGCTAATGTGCCTATGAAGGCAGCAGGAGGCAGACCAAGTGCTTGGGTCCCTGCCACCCATGTGTGAGACCCAAATGAAGCTCCTGACTTCGGCCTGGTCCAGCCCTACCCATTGCAGCCATTTTGGGAGAGAACCCATGGATGGAAGAACTCTGTGTCTCTCCCTCTCCCTCTGTAACTCTGCCTTTCAAATAAATAAATATTTTAAAAATACATTACAGTAATAACAGTAAGCATTCACTGAGTGCTCTCTATGTGTACACATAGTTTTATATAGGAACTATCCTGTTTGTTTAATGATTATGGGCATGAACTCTGGAGCCAGACTGTCTGAGCTGTGGCTCACCCTACCATTTGCTGGCTGTGATCTTGGACAAGTAGAGCAACCCCTCTGTGTGTCAGTGCCTCGGCTGCATGTAAGAGGGCTGATCATCCGTATGGTGTCTGTCCTGTAGGGTTTTGAAGATTAAATGCCAATATCTGTAGAGTGTCTCAAACAAAGCCTTGCCCAGGAGAGAAATGACACACCTTGCTGTGTGACTCCCTGTGACGCTTCCTCTTGTGCTCCCATTTCACAGCTGAGAAGACTGAGGTTAGTGAAGTGATCAAACAACATAATAGGGGATTTTTTTTAAGTTATTAAATCTGGAATCAATTGATTAGCAAAGGAATTTGCTATCCCTTGTCTACCTGCTATCTCACCTACCTTTGCACATTTGTCTGTATTTCCACAGATTTGATGATAGGAATCTGTTTCAGTGCTGGATTTGCCGAGTTTGGAAACAAGGTCATGACTCCTCCAGAAGCACGACTGTTGTTTCATTTTCCCAACCTCGGGATGGAAACTGGAGTCTGGACAACAACATGACAAAAGGTACTGAGACCACAAAACTGTTCAGAGCCTTAGATTCAAGCATTGTGCTCCTGCACACTTACCCTAAGAAGTGAGCATACTTCCACGTCCTCCTTATCTAGTGCCCCCCAAAATATTAAGTGTAAATACTAGTGGTAGATCTAGGGAAGTTATGATAAATAAACATGAAGGAAAATTACGTAGAATACTCACCTTGGTATATAAAAGCATAGAAAGAAGTCCATAATGCTGAAAAAGAAATCTAGATTGAGTTATAGTGGGGTTATCACTAGTAAGACATGTATGCTTTGTTAAAGGATAAACGTAGAGGTCGGCGCCTGAAATACCAGCGTCCCTTATGGGTGCTGGTTCGAGTCCCAGTTGTTCCACTTTCGATCCAGCTTACTGATAAAGTGCCTGGGAGAACAGTAGAAGATAGCGCAAGTGCTTGGACCCCTGCACCCACATGGGAGACCCAGAAGAAGCTCCTGGCTCCTGGCTTCGGCCTGACCAAGCCCTGGCTGTAGCCATTTGGGGAGTGAACCAGCAGATTGAAAGTGCCTCTCTCTCTCTCTCTCTCTCTCTCTCTCTCTCTCTCTCTCTCTCTCTGCCTTTCTAGTAAATCAATAGAGGATAAAGTTAGGCACATTAACATATTGAGGGGGAACAAGCACTGGGCACAGTGGGTTAAGTTACCCCCCAGGACGCCTGCATCCCATATCAGAGTGCCTGATAGCGAGTCCCACCTCCACTTCCAATCAGCTTCCTGCTGCTGCAGGAGGTGTTTACCCAAGTAATTGGGTCCCTGCCACCCATGTGGAAGACCCGGCTGTAATTCTAGTCTCCTGAATTTGGCCTGCCCCAACCCAGCTGTTGCGGACATTTGGAGAGTGAACCACAAATGGAAGCTCTCTGTGTCTCTCCCTCTTTCTCTCTCTCTCACTCTGCCTTTCCAGTAAATAAAAGTTGAAAAGAAAACTTTTGAGCAGCTTGAGCATTCATAATTGGGCAGCTTTGTTAGAACAGTACCAGCACGGGCTCGCTCAAAAGTGTTTTAATGTTTCTGTGATAAATACCATCTAGTAGTGAAAAGGAGCTAAGGCTGCGTGTACCAGCAAGTAAATCTGGAGCAGAAGACGCGTTTCAGAACGATACATGCACCGTAATTCCACGCATGTGTGGTTCTGAGAATACGCGCGCACCACACCACCTGCTGTTCAGGCTGCAGGCACACATGTGAGCGTGTGGTTGAGGTTCGAGTGTTTGGGGTGAGTGAAGTCTGCCAGAGTCAGGCCCAGGGACTGCTTCTGGGGCCGGAGGGAGACGTGACCATGGAGGGATGTCTTCCTAAGGGGACTGGTGAAGGAGTAAATTACCTTCTACCAGAGCTCAGAGAATCTGAGGGGCATACTAAAAACAGGTGTTGGAGCCCCGCCGCTGGGGACCAGATGCAGGGCCTGGGAGGCAGTAGGCTGATCGCGGAGGACAGGTGCGGTGGAGAACGCCCGGGTTTCTCAACATCTAACACGTGCACAAATGTTTGGCCTTTACTGCTGATCTGTTGCTTCAGCAGTTAAAAAACAAGATTTATAAAATGCTCATCTTAGGGTGTCTACTTATAAAATGACAGAATCTTCCAGCTCTCCAAGGCTGGGTGTCACGGGCTCTCTGCCATCCACGGCACATGGAGCCTGGCGAGAGTGGGCGGCAGGGCCGTTCAGCTGGTGCACACACACCTGAGAGTGGCAAAGGTGCTCCCTTGTGGAAGGAGCCAAGTGCACCTGCAGCTTTTTCGGTCTCTGGCCTCATGCTGAGTGTGCTAGAGGGAAAAGGAGAAGCCAACCTGTCCATCTCCACCAGGCAAGGTGCTCAGACGTGCAGGGTGCCCAGCCAGAGGCCACCCAGGCAGACCCGTGCTGGCCTCCCACGGCCTTCTGAGTCCTGCCTTGGCCAAGCCCTGGCCTGGGGCTGGCTAAGGGAGGAAGAGGAGCCCAGAAGGGCTGAGGGCAGCCCCCCCATCCTGTGCCACCCGTCAGCAACCTGCTCAGCCTCTCTCTCCTCTGTCCCCTCCCTCAGAGCCCTGACTGGGGTTTTTGTCTTGCTTACTGAATCTCCGAGTTTTCTTTTTATTTTTTTCTAATTTTTAAAAAATATTTATTTTACTCATGTGAAAGACTAAGTTACAGAGAGAGAGATCTTCCATCAGCTGGTTCCTTCCCCAAATGGCTGTAACAGCCAGGGCCGGCCTATCAGAAGCCAGGAGCTTCTTCCAGGTCTCCCATGGGGGGTGCGGGGGCCCAAGCACTTGGGCTCTCCTCCGCTGCTTCCCCAGGTGCATCAGCAGGGAACTGGATGGGAAGCAGGGCAGTGGGGTCCATATGGGGTGCCGGTGTTGCAGGCGGTGGCTTTACCCGCTACGCCACAACGCCAGCCCCCCGGGGTTCTCTTTAGAAGCCAGAGTGCAGCTGGTGGAGGAGAGCATCCTAGCAAAGACAAGGAAGCCAGTGTGGTGGGGACTGGAACAAGGACTAAGTGGAGGGTGTCAGGATGGGGCCGGAGTGGAAGTAACCGAGGAGCCTTTGTGAGCGACTGGTGCTTCTCCGGCAGCACGGGCCGGCTTCTGGCCCACGACCATCGCCCCCAGCCCCAGCTGTCCTTCCACCGTGTGTCATCAGCAGGTCCTGGAGGTCAGCTAGGACCCCAGCACGAGAGACCACTGGGGACTGGGAAATCCCACTGGGTCAGAAGGGGTTAAGCGTGGGATTACAAAGAAAAGGGGGAAAGACTGGAAAAAAACACACACACAGCCTCGCTGACGTCATTTTTATTAAGAACCCGAGGCTTTTCAGTGGGGGTTGGTCAGTAAAATACTAAGCGTGGGTGAAGGGACTTCCTGTCCTCGGCCAAGGGGGTGTATGTCAGCGCGTGGTTCCTCGGGTGCGTGTGTCAGTCGCGGTTCTTTGCAAAGGCTTGGGGAGGAGACGGCGCGATTGTCTCCAGACAATCATAAGCCATGATTAATCCTGAGCCATCGCAGGCGGATGTGCTTGTAAACAAACGTGGGCAGGAGCACAGGGCGCTGGCTCAGAGAGAGCGCTCTCTGCCTGCTCCACAGCCCCCGCGCCAGAAGCCAGCGCCGAGGCCAGGAACAGTTTGGGTAACACGGACTATGTTGGTCAAACAGACTCGGAAACAACAAACAGAAATACATCAGGCCGCACTTCGGCTCCAGGAGCGACCTCCGTGTCAGGGGAAGGTTATTTCAGGCTTGTAAAGGAAGTCCAGCCGCCAAGAGCCAAGAAGGCAAGCCAGGACCCTGGAAAGGAAGGCCAGAGTCGCCTTCCGTTTTCCTGTGAAGGGCTTTTGAACAGCAAAGTCCACACTAACGACTCGTGTGTACTGCTGTGTCTCCGGAACTGTGTGCCAGGAATTTGCCGCAGACTTGGTTGGCATTCTGCAGTCATCAAGCAAGAACCAAAGACCAGTCAGACAAGTCTCCAGGGGGACATAAAGAGAAAAAAGTAGAGATAGGTGATGAGACGTGGAGAAGGCAGAGCCTGACAAGAAACAGAAGACGGCGCCTGTGGAGTGAAAAGCTCAAGGTCCAGTTACAGACTCAACGGATCCATGGACATCGTGAGAAGCTGCACGGACTCTCCATTCTCACTTGGGTAGCCACGTGAATGCCTGCCTCAGATCATTCGGGATTAGCAGCACAACGATAACTCACACAGAAGAGCTTCTTCAGCATGTAAAATGATTCAGAGACATTACAACATTAATCTGTGCCACTGTGAAGAACAGGTGGCAAAACAGGACCTTAACACCAGCACTCCCAAGTCCAGAATTGCTGACCTAACCACCACGTGAATTATACTTGATCTTAGCCAAAAGTCCGAGCAGCGATCCCACCACATTGAGTGAAGGCTGAGGCTCCGTCTGGGCGGATTGTGATTGAGTGATGAAAGCTCCATCAGGAGTGTACATACTCTAGAGCGTTGCTTTGTTGTTTTTGTTTTGTTTTGTTTTGTTTGAAAGGCGGAGTTAGAGAGGGGAGGCAGAGGGGGAGAGCTTCTATCTGCTGGTTCATTCCCTTAAATGGCCCAAAGGGCCAGAACGGGGCAGGTCTCAAGCCAGGAGCCAGGAGCTTCCTCCAGGTCTCCCATGTGGGTGCAGAGGCCCCAGCACTTGGGCCATCATCTGCTGCTTTCCCAGTCAGGTTAGCAGGGTGCTGCATCAGAAGTGTAGCAGCCGGGACATGAACCAGCGACCCTCTAGGATGCTGGTACCGCAGGTGGAGGCCTAACCTGGTACGCCACAGTGCCAGCTCCTAGAGCACTGCTTTCTAAGCTGGGCTGTAGGTCAAAGGTCACGTTCAGGGTGTCTGCCTTCAAGAGCTCTGACGTCATCTCTTGTGTAGCCATCACAGTGCAGGCGGCTCCAGCCCCGGGTGTCTCAAGTAACAATGATAGTTACACTCAGTGTACACAGGATTAAGCCCATTGAAAGAGAGCTCCCAAATGCCTGCAACAGCCAGAGCTGGGCCAGGCCGAAGCCAGGATCCAGGAACTCCATTCAGATCTCCCTCATGGGTGGTAGGGACCAAGATAGTTGCTGCTTCCCTGGTCTGCATTAGCAGGAAGCTGGAGTCAGGAGCCAGAGGCAGGTGTGAAATCCAGGAACTCTGATGTGAGATGCAGGGTGCGTAAGCAGTGCTTAGCCATTAGGCCAAACGCCGACTCCTGAGGTTCCATATTGAGCGTGGACGCCACCCTCCCCCAGCGTTGCTTAGACTGGATTCCAGTGGTGGTGCCCACTGGGTCAGATCCCTGGCTCTGCCACCCCCGCTCATTTGCCATGTCATTCATGGTGATGTCAAAGGCTGGCTTGGGGGGACACTAACACACCCCTTTATCACCTTCATTTCACAGCAAATGCGGTCTCAACTGGGTGAAGCCTTTAAGCCTCTTCTTTTTTTTTTTTTTTTTTTTTTTTTTTTTGACAGGCAGAGTGGATAGTGAGAGAGAGAGACAGAGAGAAAGATCTTCCTTTTTGCCGTTGGTTCACCCTCCAATGGCCACTGCGGCCGGCGCATCTCGCTGATCCGAAGCCAGGAGCCAGGTGCTTCTCCTGGTCTCCCATGGGGTGCAGGGCCCAAGCACTTGGGCCATCCTCCACTGCACTCCCGGGCCATAGCAGAGAGCTGGCCTGGAAGAGGAGCAACCGGGACAGAATCCGGTGCCCCGACCGGGACTAGAACCGGGTGTGCTGGCGCTGCAAGGCGGAGGATTAGCCTGTTAAGCCACGGCACCAGCCATTAAGCCACTTCTATATGTCAAAATTCTAGAGATACGGTTGCATTCGTCTTTCACAAGCATTCTGTGAGGCGTGGGGCTGAACACTGAGGCTGCCAAGAACCAGCTCTGCCCAGGTCCCTACCCATGCCCAGAGCTGCAGAGCTGGGGTCGTGCTAGCTTGGGCTCAGGTGCAGACAGGATAGAGTTAGGAAGAGAATTCTGGCTTCTCTGCTCCAAGGCTGGGAAAGACCTAGCAAAGGACCCAGCATGTAGACGTCCCTAGACATTCTCAACTCAGCAAAGCTGGAAGTGGGAACTCCAGTAGACGCCTGTGGCACCTTTCAGAAGTAACAGCAACTCTCAGTGAGCCTCCAGCTCCATAGATGCCTTTTGTGACCCATGCCTCTATCAGGGATGCTGTCCCCAGCACAGAGCAGAATGCTCTGTGGACTCACTGCGACACTGGCCATTGAGTCCAGTGTGACCTCACAGACAGGGTAGCTTCCCCAGGCTCAGGGGCTCCTATGTGGGGAGGACAGGATTCCAACCCTGCAGGTCTGTGCCTCAGCTGCCGTCTGCTTGGGACGCCACTGTTCCTCTTGCCGCCATGCTCTGGAACCTTTGCAATAGAATGGCAGCGATGACTCTGGGGGAGGCTCCTCTGCAGCGTCGTGACAATATCTCAGGGCGGGCAGCGCAGGTCTTGGCCCAGCTCCACCACTCAGCCCTGGGGACAGGCCAAACCTCCCCTCCTGACCACTACTCAGCCTCCGCATCCCAGCAGAAGTGCTGCCGTGGCCTCAGAGCGCCCTCTTGGTCCTAAGACTCAAGGCTCTAAGAAGTGCATGTTCTAAACTAAGGACCCTAGCTTACATAAGTTAGTCTGTAGCCATGGAGTTGAACTTGACTGTGCCTTAAAGGAAAACCCAAGAGTTCGTGTTGTTTTGTAAAGAGCTTTAAAGCGTGAGTTGTTGATAGAATGCAACTTAAACATTACTTCATTTACAGAAGGGAGGCAGAGTGGAGCAGAGGTGGGTGTGGTCTGCAGTGCTGTCAGGACACCTGTGTGGACACCAGGGAGTTGGAGGGTGGCGGGAAGACAGAAGGTAGGAGTGAGACAGGAGGAAAAGGAGGAAAGGGCGGGACATGCCTGACAGTGACGCCGCCAGCGGTCCAGTCAGTGTTGTCTGCTCAGGGAAGCAAGTTTGTGCATCAGTGTGAGTGATTGCAGGCCTGCCCAGCTGGCACCAACCACTCAGCCCTGCTCCAGGCCGGCTGCCCTCTTCCTCCTCCTCTTCCTCACACTCTTCTCCTGCTTGTGTCCCTGCCTAGATGATATCTTAAAAGTGGCAGGGGTCTTGTTTGGGCAGAAATGGGGACAGAAAGGAGTTATGATGCGAATTCTGATGTCTGAAGGCTCCTAAACTTGAGAAACATCAAGGAAAAGGATCCAAATTGTTGATAATTTCTAAATATTCAGTGGTGTAACGTCGGACCCTGAAACTGTGGCAGATACTCCGTGTGGAAAGCTGATATTCACAAGCGCTTGCTGAGTGTTGTACACTGCTCTAAGGAGACTGTATGTAGCTTGTTTCCCTAACAACCGTGTGAGACAGGAACTATTCTCTTTCCTGTACAGACGAAGAATCTGGGCACCGAGAAGCCAAATCATTTTACCGCAGTTTGAAGATGCCTGGGGTACGATCTCAGGCTGACTGGTTCCACAGTCACACCGGCTCCTGGCTGCTCCCCTTGCTGCCGAGACATGGGCATGGCTTCCTCTCATAGCAACGAGGATTCCAAGAGCCAGCTTGCACTCACACAGCTGAAGGCATAGACAATAAGAGGCAAGGTCTGCCAGTTTCTAGAACAGTAATTCTTCTGTCTTTTGCTGATCTGATGGGGTTGGGACTTGGTGACAAGAGAGGACGTTTGTCTCAAGTTTCTCCTTATTGCTTTGCATAGGAGCCTGGTGGTGTGGCTGTTCCCGGAGCAGCTCTGGGTCTCACGGCACACCCTGGGTGGAGCTCACTGCTAGCAGGGAGCTGACAGAGGCCCGCTGGCCATGCGCTGAGAGAGGCACCCAGCTGTTCATCCTCAAGGATGAAACCAGCTGCCTCCCTGAGCAGCGCCTGCCTTTGCCTTTCTCCAGTTATTTCACACACATGCACACAGACACACACATGTACGCACAGGTACACACACATGTACATGCACAGGATACCGTCTAAGGACCAGCAATAATGTCCACTGGTAGCATCCTCCCAGGAAAGTGTGTCCACAGAATGAAACTGCCCACCAAGTGTCAGCTGCCCGGCATGCAGCCTCAGATGCACCGTGGAGAGGCCATGTCACGGCGCGGTCACGCTGGCATCTGTCTGTTGAGCCAGGCCCAAGTTCTGAACTCTCCCAGCATATTAGCCTGCACCCACACCCGGCCGACTCTGACTTTGCAGGCATTTTTCTGTTCATCAAGATTAGACTCTGCAACAACACATCTTTTGTCTCTCATGATGATTTCTGCAAGGGAATGACTCAAACTGGAGGGCTTTTTTTTAAAATTTATTTTTATTTACTTTCATGTACTCGAAGGCAAAGCCTCTGAGAGAGAAAGAGAGACAGAAAGAGAAAAAGAAAGATCTTGCATCCGCTCATTCATTCTTTTTTCTTTTTTTTTGACAGGCAGAGTGGATAGTGAGAGAGAGAGACAGAGAGAAAGGTCTTCCTTTGCTGTTGGTTCACCCTCCATTGGCTGCCGTGGCCGGCGCACCGCGCTGATCCGAAGCCAGGAGCCAGGTGCTTCTCCTGGTCTCCCATGGGGGTGCAGGGCCCAAGCACTTGGGCCATCCTCCACTGCCCTCCTGGGCCACAGCAGAGAGCTGACCTGGAAGAGGAGCAACCGGGACAGAATCTGGTGCCCCGACTGGGACTAGAACCCGGTGTGCTGGTGCCGCAAGGCGGAGGATTAGCCTAGTGAGCCGCTGCGCCGGCCCCGCTCATTCATTCTTCAGAAGCCTGCAACAGTAGGGGCTGGGCCAGGCTGAGGAACTCCATCTGGGCCTCCTGGTTGGGTGGCAGGGGCCCAAGTGCTTGAGCCGTCAAGGCCTCCCAGGAAGCATTAGCAGGATGCTAGAAGTAGAAGCAGAGTAGCGGGACTCGAGCTGCTGCACCACAGCACCTTCCCGAGTGTGAGGACCGACTTTCTGTGCTGTCTCTGGAAGCCAGGAAGTCAGGGAGTTGAGGTGAAAGTTTTATTCTCCATCATGTGGGAGACCTGGATGAGGTTCTTGGCTCCTGCTTCCTTGCCCAGCCATGGCCGTTGCAGCTATCTGGGGAGGAAACTAGCAGGTGGAAGACCTCTCTGTCTCTTCCTCTCTCTCTCTGTTACTCTGCCTTTTGGATAAAGAAACAAATAAATTTTGTAAAAAAGATTTACTCTCTGAGGTTTACTAATGTCACTATTTTTATGTGTCTTGAAAACTTTCAGCATGTTTTGTTTTAATCCAATAAAACGTTCACGTGCACATTGTGTGTGTGTGTGTGTGTCGGCTGATTTAGTAACATAATCATAAAATGTGCCAAACAAAATCATGATTAAACTGTTGACTCAGAGGTGATTAAACTTTGCAGTGGGGCTGGGCATTTGGACAGTGATTAAGAGTCAGCATCCTGGGGCTGGTGCTGTGGCAGAGCCGGTAAAGCTGTCACCTACAGCGCTGGCATCCCATGTGGATGTCGGCTGCTCCACTTTCAATCCAGCCCCTGCTAATGGCCTGGGAAAGCAGCAGAGGATAGCCTAAGTGTTTCGGTCCCTTCTACCCACCTGGGAGACCCAGATGAAGCTCCTGGCTCTCTCCGGCTTCGATCTGGCCCAGCGCTGGCCATTTTAGCCATCTGGGAAATGAACCAGTGGATGGAAGATCTCTCTCTCTCTCTCCTCTCTCTTGGTCCATCTCTCTCTGCAACTCTTTCAAATCAGTCAATCAATTTTAAATACATAAAAAGTCTTGCATCCCATGTCAGAGCTCCTTGATTCAGGTCCTGGCTCAGCTTCCCACCCAACTCCCTGCTAATGTGCAGTCTGGGAGGCAGCGGTGTTGGCTCCAGTCGTTGTGTTCCTGCACGCATGTGGCAGACCTGGGTGGACGTCCGGGCTCTTTACTTGAGCCTGGCCCAGCCTGGCTCTTGTGGGCTTCTGAGGAGGGAACCAGTGTTATCACTGTCTCTGTCTCTCTGCCTTTCAAATGAAAGGTGAAAAAGAATACCAACAAAAACTTGTCAGTGAATTCAGAACTCTTTGTTTCAAATGTTTCATTTCCTAATTAGACAGCAAGAATAATCTGAAAAAGTTACAAAACTAATCACCACTGGGTGCATTGTGTCAGGGCAGGCTTGTGGTGCAGTAGTTAAGTCCTTGCTTGGGACACCCCCGTCCCATCTTCAGAGTATCTGGTTTGAGTCCCAGCTACTCCACTGCCCACCCAGCTTCCTGGGAGGCAGCAGACCATGGCTCAAGTTGGATCCCTGCCACCCATGCTGCAGACCTGGACTGAGTTCCTGGCTCCTGGCTTTGGCCTGGCCGAGCCTTGGCTTTGAAAGGCATTTGGTGAGTGATTCAGTGGATGGAAGATCTCTCCCTGTCTGTCTCTCTTTCTCTCTGCCTTTGAAATAGAATTAACACCTTTTTATTTTAAAAATGCATAGGCCTTCTAAAAATGAAACTACTTTCAGTTATGAGTTGAGAACCTTATTAAAGTTAAATAAATAAAAGATAGGGAGATGCAGTCAAATATATTACCTTCCATCTTTCAGGGTAGTAATCTAAATTTAAATTTAAATGAACTTTATTTAAATCAACTCCCTTCTAAATTATATGCATCAGTGCAATCATCCTGAATAGTAGATGAAGCAGATTCAAGATAAATAATACTCAGAGATTAGTAGGATGAATTTAAAAAAAAAAAAGGAAACTCAACCTGTTCTAATCAGAGGCACTGACAGGGAAGAAGTAACCACTTGAGGAAGTCTGTGATACAAACAGTAACTTCGTGACTTCATAGAAGGGGCACTGTAGGAAGAAAGCCTAGGCTCACCGTAGTCAAACCAGTCCATCCGGCTCTCCTAGACTTCTGTGTCAATCCATTGTCCCAGGTGTTCGTCAAGCCAAGTTGTACAAAGAGGTGCACCTAGGAAGAAAACAAAAGATAGATTCGGAGGAAAGTGAACCATCAACCAGCATCGTGAGAGTTCACTGTTTGCACCTTGTCAGCTCGTGGTTCGGGTCTATAGCCACCCTGAGGTGTGCTCTGGGGTTCCACGCTAAGAAACCAATTATGAATCCACGTGAAATAGTCACGGAAGTTCTAGCTCAAAAAAAAAAAATACCCAGATGGAAATGGCACTGGCACTGAAGAGGCCACTCTTGGTCGCCCACGGAAATCCAGATCCCTCCTGCGCCACCAGGACGGACACTGTGGATGTTTGGCATTCTTTTGTGCTCAGCACCAGAACCTTGTGGCTGAGTAGCTCCCATCCTGCAGCCTGCCAGGCCCCTTATCTCTGGGATGGACTCAGACGGCTTGTTCTCTGGGTGTGGCTGGGAGCAGAGCAGAGCCCGGCAGGATGCACGTGGGAGGCAGAAATGACGGAATGCTGGCCATCTTGTGGGTGTTCTACCCGGGGGTGCCACGCACTCATTTCCTGCAATTTGATGCCTGAACCCTGGTTTGCTCTGGGTTGCAATCAGAGCCAGCCGCCCAAGAGGCTGCTCGGTCCTCAGCTTATTGAGGCCCCTGTGCACCTTGCTCAGAGCCACGACCAAGAGGGCATGGTAGGCAGACTGGTGCAGGAAATCTGCTTAAAGAAGTGGTTTAGGCCGGCGCCGTGGCTCAACAGGCTAATCCTCCGCCTTGTGGCACCGGCACACCAGGTTCTAGTCCCGGTTGGGGCACCGGATTCTGTCCTGGTTGCCCCTCTTCCCGGCCAGCTCTGTGCTGTGGCCCAGGAGTGCAATGGAGGATGGCCCAAGTGCTTGGGCCCTGCACCCCATGGGAGACCAGGAGAAGCACCTGGCAGCCATTGGAGGGTGAATCAATGGCAAAGGAAGACCTTTCTCTCTGTCTCTCTCTCTCTCACTGTCCACTCTGCCTGTCAAAAATAAAAAAAAGAAGTGGTTTTCCCAGAGCTTTCCCTGCACAGCCACGTCAACATCCCCCAGGAGTGGGTGAGGCCTGCACGGAACTGCTGGCCAGAGGCTCTGCAAGAGGGGCCAGCCACACTGCAGGTGCGTCTGGCGTACCCAAGTTGGAGAACCAGCAAATCAGTCATGCCCCAAAATGACACCACTTTTTAAAATGTGTCATACAGGGGCCAGCACTGTGGCATAGCAGGTAAAGTTGCCACTTGAAACGCCGGCATCCCAAACAGGCACTGGTTCCTGTCTCAGCTGCTCCACTTCTGATCCAGCTCCCTACTAATGTGCTTGGGAAAGAGCAGAAGATGGCCCAAGTGCTTGGGCCCCTGCACCCACGTGGGAGACCCAGAAGAAGCTCCTGACTTAGGCCTGGCCCAGCCCCTAGATGTTGTGGCCATTTGGGGAGTGAACCAGCATATCTCTCCCTCTCCCTCTCCCTCTCCCCCTCCTTCCTCCTCCTCACCCCCTCCCCCTGTGCATGTATGAATGTGTGTGTAGCTCTTTCAAATACACACAACAGACATTGTATTTATAGGTACAGCATTGGGGAGGTCAGAGGTCAAAACCCCTGCCCAAGACCTGTCAACTGACATGGGATAAGCAGTCGGGAGGTTACTTCAGGCGAGCTGGAATTCTTGTACCCCTGCAATGCAACACTGTCTCTTTAACTGGCAATTTGCACCTGTCACTTCCAGGACCAGGGCGTGTGCTCACAGCCTCCCCAACCCCCCCAATCCCCCCCCCGCCACGTTTGCATATCCAACTGGGGCACCATGCCCTATCCTTACAAAAAGAGATGGAAGGTGGGAGAGAGCTCTCTCCGCGGTGGGCCTTGGTCAGGGTGCCTATCTCATTGGTTAGGGGTTCAGCCCATTTCTGCCATTCCATTGCAGAAGCACTGGGACGTGCCACTCTCTGCTGTCTTCCGCCGCTGAGCCAGGTGGACCCTCCCAATTATAGACATGATTTTCTGGGTATTTTTTTCTCTCTAGTTTATGGGCAGTTATGTTGGGGATCACTTATGTTGGGGATCTCTCAGTGTGGGCCACCCACACTTGTGTGTGAATGTCTGTTTATACCAGTCTCCACTTAGTACTTCTGTCTCCGCAGGAGGCAAGAACCTGGATGGGAAATCAGTGTATTCATTGCCCACTTCACAACCATCGGCCAAGGCCTCTGGGGAACAGCCTCCTGGATCAAGGTAGGCATCCCTCTGACTTCTACGGTCCTTGCTGCCCCAAGACAGCACCAGCCTGACCCTGGAGGAGAAGCCGGACATCTAGGGTGTGGGTCAGCTGCCTTCCTGTTGTGTGGGGTGTCCAGGGTGGCTGATGTTGGCTTCTTTCCACTGTGACCAGGCTCGACTGACCTGCAGCTACGGCGCCTGTCCCTCCCAGCTCCAGCCTTCCGCTGGCCTGTGGGGTCTGGTGCCAGAGGGGGGTGTGGAGGGCTGGCCGGGGCCCACTGGGAGTAGCTCAGCCTCATGCTTCCTCCACCAAGGCCACTCTGCCTTCTCCTCCTCCTCCTCCTGCTTCGGCCACGACCCAGGTGAAGTCTAAGGCAAGCTAATGCCTTTCCAGCAACTCCCCTCCAGATCTGAGCCCTGAGCAGGAAGCTGGAACTGCATGCAGCGTGCAGCTGGAGCCCCCCTCTGAGGGCTGACCCTGGGGTCGTGGCTGCTCCCCACCCTTTCCTATCAGCCTGGCCAGCTGGAGGCGGGCAGCCTGCCAAAATGATGTATGTTCACGACAGGGCTTAGGGGATGAGTGACGCTTAGGGTGTTTCTCAGAGTGGGAGGAGGGTGAGACAGGCGCCATGTGTGCAGAGACCTGGGCTCGTCCCAGGTCTCCTCCCAACACAGCCCCAGAGATCAGGAGTTTTCCCGGACACAAGGAAGCGATCCCAGCCCCCACGCCTGACCCTGGCCATGGCACTGGGGCTGCAGAGACAAAAGCACAGCCAGATTGGGCCCTGAGCCAGCCAGGGGCCCAGGAAAAACAAAAGGATCCTTCCTGGGAGGGCAGGGGCGGAACCCAACACAGAGACAGCTGCAGAGGCAGCACGGGTCCCAGGGAGAGGACAGTTTCTGTGTTTGTCCACCGAGGAGGTCCAGGGAGGAAGTGAAGGTGGCAGGGATGGGCCCTCCCACCCCCACCCCCATCACCTGTCCCAGTGACAGTGCTGGTACAAGGACAGTGAGGGGAGTGTGGGTGAGGGATGAGGATTCCAAACAGCCACCTGTGGCGACGTCAATTATGGATGAAGGGGTGACTCAGGACTTATTTAGGCGTAAGAGGTGGGGTGCGGGTTCCTGGTCTGAGTGTGAGTGGCTCTCAGGGTACTCTGAGGCACAGGCAAGGCTGTGGTGAGCTCTCTGTCATTAGCAGATGCTAGCTGAGAAGTCTCCGGGCTGACAGGCTCTGGGCTGTGCACGGAGCACCTGGGAGTGAGTTCGAAAGACAAGCCCCAGCAGTCCTGGGGCTCCTCTGTGTCTTCCGGGGTTTTGTCGTGGTCGTTTTTGATGTGGGCCTGGTGTCCCCGTTTCCAACCCCAGTTCTTGCCCCACAGAGTCTAAGGTCTCTCAGCAGAGGCAAATACAGGGTGCAAAGTACGGGCGGGCTTTCTTGAAAAGGTTAGAGAGTGGACACAGGTGAGTGTGGGCTGCCTCGTGTGAATACCCAACATGTGCGGGTCCCAGGGTTGTTGACAGAGAGGAGGGAGGGAGAGAGAGGGAAGGACGAAGGGAGAGGGAGGGAAAGCCCGGTCATCCTTAGGGACAAAAATAGGGCTGCCCTCCATTCTCAGTCTCTTTCATGAAGTGAGAGATATTGCCTTAGTGGAAGAAACAAACAGGGGAGGCCTTAGCGTGGGAGAAGCCATCTAAGACTTCTGTGGCACCTCTCCCTCAGTCTAACATGCACGCGGTCATCATGGTGTCTCCTCCTTCCTGGTCCTGAATGAGACCCAGGTGCACCTGGGATGGTGGGTGTTTACACTGACAGGCGAAGTGATGGGACTGCAGGGTTGGCAAGAATCCAGCTCCTCGAGGTCTAACTCCCTGCCTATTCACATCATATCATTCTACTTTTTTTTTTTAAAGACACTTCTTTTTTTGGAAGGTAGAGTTACAGAGGGAGAGACAGAGAGAGAGAGAGAGAGAGAGAGAGAGGGCTCTTCCATCTACTAGTTCACTCCCCAAGTGGCCACAATGGCTGGGGCTAGGCCAGGCTGAAACCAGGAGCCAGGAGCTTCTTCTGGGTCTCCCACATGGATGCAGGGGCCCAAGCAGTTGGGGCCGTCCTGTGCTGCCTTCCCAGGCCATCAGCAGGGAGCTGGATCAGAAGTGGAGCAGCTGGGACTCGAACCGGTACCCATAGGTGTCGTAGGCAACGGCTTTACCCTCTGGGCCATAGCGCTGGTCCTGCATTCCTGTATTCTGACCCAAAGAATCCAATAAGGAAAAGGACCTCTTATAATAGCAATAAAAACAAAGATACCTAGAAATAAACCAAAGAAGATATTTTGAAAATTGTAACACTGAAATCCTCACTTTTTCGCAGACAAGCAAGCTGCATACTGTTTCAAGCCTCCAGACTCCCCATTGCTGTTTTGGAACCATAGCCCGCTTTGCATGCATTCTGTCATCTCTAAGACATACTTTTCAGAGCCAAATGGAAAAGATTAAGCTTTTGTAGAACTAAAGAAGAACAGATAGGTAATTATTTGAACTCAGAATGAAGAATTTTTTTAAAAAGATTTTATTTGTTTGAGAGGCATAGTTACAAAGAGAGAGACAGAGAGAGGTCTTCCATCTGCTAGTTCACTCTCCAAGCGGCCACAACAGCTGGAGCTGGACCAGACTGAAGCCAGGAGCCAGGAGCTTCTTCGGGGTCTCCCATGTGGGTGCAGAGGCCCAAGGACTTGAGCCATCTTCCATTGCCTTCCTAGTCCATTAGCAGTAGCTGGATCAGAAGTGGGGCATCGGAGCCGGCACTGTGGCTCCAGTAGGTAATCCGCCTGTGGGCACCAGCATCCCTTATGGGCGCCAATTCTAATCCTGGCTGCTCCTCTTCCAATCCAGCTCTCTGCTATGGCCTGGGACAGCAGTAGAAGATGGCCCAAGCACTTGGGCCCCTGAACCCGCACGGGAGACCTGGAAGAAGCTCCTGGCTCCTGGCTTTGGATCAGCTCAGCTACAGCTGTTGCAGCCATTTGGGGGGTAAACCAACGGATGGAAACCTTTCTGTTTCTCCCTCTCACTGTCTGTAACTGTACCTCTCAAATAATTAAAATCTTAAAAAAATAAAAAGAAGAAGTGGAGCATCCAGGACAGGAACCGGTACCCACATGGGATGCCGATGCCACAGACGCAGCCTTAACCTAGTTTTTGAGGGGAAGATTTTTCTCCAGTGCTAAACCCTGAAAGAAAAGAAATCCATCCCGTGATGCCTTCGGCAGGGCACGTGGAGGACATCTTAGCAATATCTGGACAGTTTCACAGCACAGTCCTCACCTCTCTAAATGAGGGCGACATCAGCGTCACATCGACAGAGACTAAGAGTGACATGACGTGATGCGCACACAGACCTTAACACTCTCCAAAAAGCCGAGGGACAGCCAGGCCCTCATGCAGTCTATTCAGCCAGAATCTGGACTGCTAGGATTTTTTTTTTTTTTGACAGGCAGAGTGGACAGTGAGAGAGAGACAGAGAGAAAGGTCTTCCTTTGCCGTTGGTTCACCCTCCAATGGCCGCCGCGGTAGGCGCGCTGCGGCCGGCGCACCGCGCTGATCCGATGGCAGGAGCCAGGTGCTTATCCTGGTCTCCCATGGGGTGCAGGGCCCAAGCACTTGGGCCATCCTCCACTGCACTCCCGGGCCACAGCAGAGAGCTGGCCTGGAAGAGGGGCAACCAGGACAGGATCGGTGCCCTGACCGGGACTAGAACCCGGTGTGCCGGCGCCGCAAGGCGGAGGATTAGCCTAGTGAGCCGCGGCGCTGGCCAGCTGCTAGGATTTTATGTTGCTGACTGAAGGAAATGTGTAACTCTTGTAAACCTGGCGGGCAGGCAGCAAGGGCTGACGTCTGATTAGGTACGCTGAGACACTGGCCCAAATTCTGTGCTCTGAGGCAAAGTGGCCTGCACAACACTTGGGCCAAAGCCAGGGTTTCCCCCCCAGGAAGCACCTGCCCTTCCATTCCAGGGCCTGGTGCAAAGCCTCAGGAAATGCCCAGATTTGCCAAGCTGCCTGGGGCGCATCTTCTTGGCAGCCGTGCCCGGGCAGCGCCTGGTGCACATGGCCTGTCCTGGAACACTGTCAGAGCAGGTACCCTCAGCACGGCCGCCCAGCCAGAGCGAGAGTCCGGTGCTGCTCCAGTGGAACGCGTGGTTCTGCACAGCATCATATCCGGATGTGCCTGCCAGAGAGAATTCACCGCACGAGCTCCAGCCAGGCTCCTGCACAGCCTGAGCTGCCGTACGCGGTTCCTTCAACTGTGGCAGACGCTGACACGTGAGCCTGTCAGGAGCTGGGGGGTGGCGGGAGGAAGCCCACAGAGCCCTCCTGGGCTGTGTGTTATTAAAGCTGCATCAGAAGCACACAGAGGCACACCTGTGCCATTAGCACTGGCCAAAGGGATTGCGTGGCAGTCGTCAGAACGCGGCTCCCATTAAGGAAGCGTCAATTAAGGAATGAGGCAGATCGAGGACAGCCCTGCTTCGTGACTCCTGGGACTGGCGTGTGATCTCACCACCTTCTCTTGGCTCCTTTGATTTTGAAAGGGGCTCAAAAGAAGGATGTTTAGGTGTGGCCGTGTAGCTCGGTGGCTGAGACACTGGTTGGGACTCCTGCATCCCTGTGAGAGTGCCTAGGTTTGAGTCTCGCCTCTGCTTCTGATCCAGCTAATGGGAGTCCTGGATGGCAGCAAGTGATGGCTCAAGCACTCGGATCTCTGCCACTGGGTGGGAGAACCAGGCTGAGTGCTGGGCTCCTGGCTTTGTCCAGCCGCAAGCTGCAGGGAGTGAAACAGTGGATGAAAGACCTCTCCTTTTCCCCACACCTCTGTCTCTTTGTCTTTCAAACTGAAAAAAAAAAAAAGTGGTAGGGGAGGTTGTCGAAAGGTGTTGAATTAGGGATCTGGAGCCAGCACTGTGGCATAGTGGGTAAAGCCACCACCTATGATATTGGCATCCCACATGGGCACCGGTTCGAGTCCCAGCTGCTCCTCTTCCGATCCAGCTCCCTGCTAATGCACCTGAGGAGGCAGCAGAGGATGGTTTGAGAACTTGCCATGCACATGGGAGACCTGGATGGAGTTCCTGGTTCCTGGCTTCAGCCTGGCCCAGCCCCACTTTTCGTGGGCATTTGGGGAGAGTTGATGGAAGCTCTTTCTTTCTATGTATCTCTCTCCTCTCTTCCCCTCTCTGTGTCATCCTGTCTTTCAAATAAATAAATAATGAATAAAAATCTTGTTTTCAAGAGGTAAGGATGTCTGCTGTGAGGCTGGCCAGTGAGTGAGCAGCTCAGCCTGGTCCGCAGGAGATGGCATTTCCCCCTCTTGTTGGCTACCCTCCAACTCCGTCTGCAGGGGTGGCCCCAGCATCTCCACTCTGCTCACCTCAGGCTATGCTCAAACTGCTTTGTGCAGGTCACACCTGTCCTGAGCCACACAAGACACCCCCGTGCTTGCCATGTCAAACCAGAGAGTGACAGAGGTCACCGTGGCTCCGCGAGGGCACAGCCCACACTGAGTCCAGCCATGTCCTAGCCTGAGAGTGAGTGGAATGCTGGAGGCAATGAGACAGAGGCACTGACCTGCTCACTGTGGGGCGTCCCTGTGTTAGTGCCAAGCCACTTGCAATCCAAGGCCTCACAAACCTGGCCCCCATCAGAATTCCACCCACAAAAATCAAAACTTGATTAGATTTCAGAGAATATCCTAACAGTTACTATCCTACTTGATTAACTGGCTATTAAAGCACAAACACAAAAGGTGTCTCCTCTCCTGCATGTAAAGACCAGGTGCATGGGCGCATCTCCACCGTTTGTCCAACCCACTCTGCTACAGGGCACTGTCAATCAGTTTCTCTTCTTTCTCCCCCTGCCCACCCTCCTTTTGGGGATGGGAGTGGTTGTTTTACTGTTGTTGTTTTTCTTTTTTTTTTCTTTTAAGACTTACATATTTATTTGAAAAGCAGAGTTACAGAGAGAGAGAGGGAGAGACAGAGAGAGAGATCTTCCAACCACTGTTTCACTTCCCAAGTGGCCACAATGGCCAGGGCTGGACCAGGCCAAAGCCAGGAGCCAAGAACTCCATCCAGTTCTGCTGTGTGGGTGCAAGGGCTCAGGCACTTTGGCCATCTTCCACTGCTTTCCCAGGTGCATCGGCAGGGAGCTGGATCAGAAGGGGACAGCCAGGACTCAAACCAGTACTGCAGGTGGTAGCTTAACCTGCCACATTACAATGCCAGCTCCCGTGTGTTTGCTCTTACAGGTGCTGTTTTCAGCAACGTGCTGTCCGTCATGCTCTCTTCCACACTTGGATGATATGGATCCATCCCCTTTTCTGTTGGCTTGTTTACATTAATTGCCGAATAAGCAGAAAGTTAAAAAAAAAAAGATACCAAACAATGTAGTGAAGGTGTTTCTGGGTCTGGTGTTGTGGTACAGTGGGTTAGACCTCTGCTTGCCATGCCACCATCACACATGGGTGCCGGCTCAGGTCCCAGCCACTCCTCTGCCCAGCCAGCTCCCTGCTACTGGCCTGGGAAAGCTGTGGAAGATGGCCCAAGTGCTTGGGACCCTCCCACTCATGTGGGAGACCCAGATGGAGTTTCAGGCTTCTGGCTTCGGCCTGGCACAGCCTGAAGTGTTGTGGCCATTTGGGAAGTGAATCAGTGGATGGAAGACCTCTGTCTCTCTCTGTCTCTGTCTCTGTCTCTCTCTCTCTCTCCCTCTCTGTCACTATGGCTTTCAAGTAAATAAATTTGTTTCTGAAATTGTTTCTGCCTCTCTCTTGTCTCCCTGACCCCCTTCTCCGTAAGCAGCCTTGCTGCCAGCTGTCCTGCGCACCCTTCCCGACTTCCCGTGGGTGAAGTTGGACCTGCTGACGTCACTCGCGGGCCGCAGCTGGAGCTCTGTGCTGGGCCTCCACGCTGCCTCCCTCTCAGGCTGGGCTGTGGGCTGTTCATGCCCTGGACTCCCTGTTCCTCCACTATCGGTTGCTACTCCCTCCTGGGGCCCTGGGTTGCTACCTCTGCTCTGCCTACCTGCCTAGAACCAGCCTGACTCAGCGGCTGTTGAGGGGGTCGTGGGCTGGCCCTGGGGTCCAAGGAAGGAGACTCCTACCTTGGTGTGGTTCACACGTGCTCTGCTGGAGCCAGGGTCCTGTGGGCTCAGCAGGACAGCAAGCCAGCTGGAGGCAGGAGACTGGCCTCGTCCCAGGTGAGCAGGAGGAGCACCTGTGAGTCTTATCTGAGCCGTGGGGGGATGCCTGGCTCTGTGCCGTAAACCCACAGCAGCAGCACAAAGAGGGGATTTCTTTGACCATGGCTGTTCTCCAGGCTCCCAGGGCCTGGATGAAACCCAGCCTTGGCCGTGCCCACCTGAGAGGTGGATGAGGCTCCGTGAGTCCTCTCTCCCCCAGGTCTGCTTCTGAAGGTGCAGTGGAGTGATGGAAGATGCTCGTGAGACAAACCTGGGCAGTGCCTTTGCTGTAGTTTCCTTCCCGACAGGTCTGCCCTTAGAGGCTGGTTGGTAGGTTGGGGAGGTGGAGGCACAGGGTGCCAGTGATGGGGAAGGAATCCCACTAGTCCCAACTGTCAGGCTAAGGCCCCGAGGCGCTAGGATGAGGAATGACTCGGCCAAGAGGAAAACCTGCCCAGGTGGCGGGCACGGGCCCCTCCCCTGGCACAGAAAAGCAGCAGGTGGGCCGAATGTGACACAAAGGCCCACGGCTCCTCCTCCCACCCAAGGGCCGAGGGAGGAACAGAACACCTTTTCCATTTGTCGGGAACCTTCGGGAGGCTTGAGGCAGCACTGGAAAGGAAACACTCTTCCCTCTGTCACAAACAAAATCGCAGCAACCCTGCAGATCCCAACTGGCTTTTACACGCCACTTCAGAACAGGCGGCGCCTCTTCTTCTAAAACAGGATGCCTGTTCCCAGGAGCTGGCCGAGGAGGTGGCCTTGGGGACAGGGAAGGGCTGAGGAAACCAGGAAGGAGAACAAAAGGCAGCCCGGTCACTTCAGAGTCACAGCGCCGGCGGAGTGAAGGCAGAGAGGGCTTCCTGAGCGCGCCGGCCGGCCGGCTCTGCCTGTTGCTCTTCTCTCTCTCTCTCTCTCTCTCTCTCTCTCTCTCTCTCTCTCTCCCCCTCCTTCTCTCCCTCCCCCTCCTCTGTCCTGATTTCTCTGGAAGGCATATAAACAACCAGCTTTGGAGCCTGGAGCTCCAGCAGGCGTACCTCCATTTTGGTTTGATGTCATGAGCCCAGTGCAGGAGCTCAGCCCAAACCAGGGGCCTCCTATAAACCAGTGGCCTCGTTTAGTAGCTCCTAGAATGACTGCCTTGCTGCCAGCAGTCTGTGGGTACCAGGGCCGGCCCTGGGGCTGCAGCCCAGAGCCCCCACCTCCTGCCGACTCATAAAGCCCCCGCCCCCGGCCCCGGAATCATGCCCTGCTGTTAGGCGCAGTGCTTTATGTGTGGGTGGAAGGAGGCTATAAAGTTCTGCAGGAACTATTTTCCACCAGGCTGGTTAGCAAGGCCTCTGCAAAGGCGGCGCTGTTGTGGTTTCGTTGTTACTGTCATCAGGCTGTTAACCTGCAGTTGTTCTGTGCCTCCTCTCCAGTTCTGATCTGTTTTCTAGGGGAATAAAGTAGCCATGTCAAATGTCCCCCTCCTCAACCTGACCAGGTTCTGTAAACTCGGTGACAACAGGGACTTGGTGCTACCTTTTTCGGCGTGATCAAGTGTATACTTTGCTGTCTAGAGCCGGTCACTTTTAAACCTCTAATGCACTTTACAACAAAACTATTTTCAGTAATAATCATGAAATCAAATTATTGAAACCATGGCCAGACTCAGAGTAAAATTTTATTTTTTTGCATTTTGTCTATATAAAAATGCTAATGAAATGACTAATAAAATAATGATTGTATACCAAAGTGGAAAACTCTAACGAATACAATTTTTTTATGTTTTTGTTGATTTGATTTTATTTGAAAGGCAGAGAGACAGAGGTCTTCCATTCACTTTACTCCCCATTTGACTCCCCAGATGCCTGAAAGAGCCAGGGCTAAGCCAGGGCTCGGCCAGGAGCCAGGAGCTCCTTCCAGGTCTGCCATGTGGGTGGCAGGGACCCAAGTGCTTGAGCCACCATCTAATCAGCCCCAAACTCCTGAGACCAAGGGAGCTCTGAATTAAAAGCTTTTGTGGAGCTGCTGGAGATGCGAGCCCCCGAGGAAGGAGCAGTGCTGGGTCCAAGCAGCAGGCCCGGGAAGACTCACGAGTGGTTCTAGAAAACGTGGGAAGGAGAGCGTCAGCTGTCTGCCCCGAGCCTTCACAAGCTGTGGATCAGAGGGTCAGGAGGGCTGCAGGCTGGGAGCGCTGGGGGAGGGCCGGAGTGGAGGGGCTGTCGCCTTGGGGTGGGCTGGGTCTTGAGTCCGGGAAGTGCATGTGTAAACAGGGCGTTCGGGTGGCCTGCTGGCCGGCCTCAGTCTAGGGCTCAGCAGACACCCACAGGCTTGGGTGGGTTCCCCCACAGCTGTGCGCGGACCGACTTCCTTATCTCTTCCTGTCTCTGGGCTTTGTAACTACTTCTAGGATGTCTCAGAACTTTCCTTTTATCACCATCAGCCCTCATTCCAGATCTACCACGCAGAGAGGCAGGAATACCAGTGTCACGGGGGCCAGTGCACCCAGGGCCAGCTGTCCAGCACTCACTGGACTATAAAATGATGGTGAACGCCAGCTCAGAGAACCCCTACCTGGCTCACGGAATGAAGTGTTGCCCGAGTCTAGAGTCACCCAAAAAGCCAGCAAAGACCTCCAAGTTGTAGTGGCTTTGTCTTTGCACAGAGGCCAGCCATTCAAGGCATCTCAAATGGAGGGGCCCCACTGGTGTCCCCTGACAAGGGTTTGGAACACACCTCAGGAGGGTCCCTGGCAGTGAGCACTGCTCCCATGAGCACTTACTCAGAAGACTGAATTAGAAGCATGCACATTTTCTTCACTGGTTTGCAACAATTGCTTATAGCTTACATTTTTTTTTTCAGAGGGGCCAGTGCTGTGGCGTAGTAGGTTGGGCTTCCAGCTGCAGCATGGGCGTCCCATATGGGTACCAATTCGAGTCCCAGTTGCTCCTCTTCCAATCCAGCTCTCTGCAGTGGCCTGGGAGCAGTGGAAGATGGTCCAAGTGCTTGGGCCCCTGCACCCACATGGGAAACCCAGAGGAAGCTCCTGGCTCCTGGCTTCAGACCAGCCCAGCTCCAGCCATTGTAGCCATTTGGGGAGTGAACCAGCAGACAGAAGACCTCTGTCTCTCCCTCTCTCTGTCTGTAACTCTGCCTCTCAGATAAATAAATAAATCTTTTTTTAAAATAATAAAAAGTTTTTAGAGACAAGTATTTTATCAGTGGCACTTCAGACTTGCCATTGCATGGTCAAGTTTTTATTATGGTTTTTCAGTTCTTTCCAAACAGTGCACCTGCACTCAGAGCAGGTCACCTCAGGCACCTTACTCCTGCCTGGTGCAATCCATGGGCAGCAGAGGAGCGCCTTGCTGTGAGCAGGCACACGCTGGAGTGCTGATGGCCCAGACTTTGGAAAATCTGCAATTAGATCTCAAATGGCAACAGTACACACAGAGCACATAGAGACTGATAATGAAAGCATGGTGAAATTATTTTTCGTGTTTATTTGTTTTCATCTACTCAACAGGCAGAGTGACAGAGAGACCCTCCATTCGCTTGTTCATTCCCCAAATGGCCAAGACAGCTGGAGTTGGGCCAGGCCGAAGTTAGGAGCCAGGAGCTCCATCTGCATCTCCCATGTGGCAAACCTAGCCACTTCCTCTCTCGTCCTGATTTCTCAGAAGCTCAGATAAACAGCTTAGCTCCTGCCTGGTGACGGCAACATTAGCATGAGTGACTCCATTTTGATTTTTCGTGTGATCCGTTGGGGCCATGCAAGAGCTTAGTCTGAAACACTGGCCCCCTATTAGTTTTATTTGTTTAACAGTTATATAAACTGCTTTTCTAAGGGGATATTGTTGATAGTGTCAAGTTTAAATTAGGCTTTTTATTTTTAGAATTATTGATTTGAAAATCAGAGTTACGGAGAGAGAGGAAGAGACAGAGAGAGAGAGAGAAAGATCTTCCATCTGCTGATTCACCCCCCAGATGGCTGTTAACAGGTAGGGCTGGGCCAGGCCAAAACCAGGAGCTGGGACCTTCATTCGGATCTCCCACATGGGTGCAGGGGCCCCATACTTGGCCGTCTTTCGCTGCTTTCCCAGGCAATCGACAGGGAGCTGGACGGGAAGTGGAGTAGCTGGGGCATGAACTGGCACTCATATAGGATACCTGTTTGCAGGTGGTGGCTTTAACCACCAAGCCACAGCGCCAGCCCAAGGCTTTCTTCACACATGTGGTTGTACTGTGGGGACTGAGAACACTGGCTGGACTCAGAGAGACCCCCAGCTAGACTAGGTCCTGCTCCTGGTCTTCGTGCATGTAAGAAGGCAACCAGGAGACGTGAATTGAAGTGAACAGAAAAGCAGGATGTTCTGAAAGGCACAGACAGTACACACTCACACGTGAGTGCCCCCCACCGAGGCTGGGGCAGGGCCAGACTGGTGATCCGAAGGAGACAGGATTGGGTGGGGCAGGTTGGTTGTCTCCAGGAAGGTGTCCTGGCCCCTGGTGCCTGCTGTAGGGTGAGGCTTAGCTGCAGAATGAGGGGTGGGTGAATCAGCAGGGAGGGTGATGGGATTGGGGTGGCACCCGCGGCTGGGGTGTTGGCTGCCCTCAGCTCCTCACGCCTCCCTGCCTTACCCATGTCATTTCGACTGAGCAAAAATTATTTAGCACTCAGTTCAGAAGTTTTCCATTTCATCACATCCTTTTTATAGAGCAGAATAAAATCAGTTTGTTGTGTGAATGAGAAGAATGAATGTAATTGTTTAGGTTCCAGTTTTGTTCACTTATTTTTTAATTAATAGATTTCACTTCTAATCCAGTTTTAGGTTCAGAGCAAAACCGAGCAGCAAATGCAGAGGCCCCCCACCCCCAGCCTGACACCCCCCGACTCCCACAGGGACAACCTGCCTGCTGGTTCCCAGCCAGGGAGCAGCATCTCCGCCTAGCCCTGGCCACAGCTCGAGGCCACCTTCAGTGAGCCTCAACAAATGAATAACGACAGGTGTTTACTTGGCATCACACAGAACAGTTTTGAACTGAGTTTTTAAGAAACGAATGTATCTAGACGATACTTTTGGGCCGGCGCCGTGGCTCAATAGGCTAATCCTCTGCCTGCGGCACTGGCACACTGGGTTCCAGTCCTAGTCGGGGCGCCAGATTCTGTCCCGGTTGTCCCTCTTCCAGGCCAGCCCTTTGCTATGGCCCCAGGTGCAGTGGAGGATGGCCCAAGTCCTTGGGCCCTGCACCCACATGAGAGACCAGGAGAAGCACCTGGCTCCTGGCTTCGGATCAGCACAATGTGCCGGCCGTGGCGGCCATTGGAGGGTGAACCAATGGCAAAAAGGAAGACCTTTCTCTCTGTCTCTCTCTCTCACTGTCCACTCTGCCTGTCAAAAAAAAAAAAAAAAAAAAAAAAAGACAATACTTTTTAGAAAATGAGTTAAACTCTAGTGTTGAAAAACGTCAGTATTTATACTCATACTAGAACTTCCATCTTGGTCAGTAAGTCCTGGGGATACTTCAAAACGGTCCCGTGGAGAGTGCAGTCAAGAGCGGGGAGAAGGGGCCGACACGGTGGCACAGATGGTGCTGTGGCACCAGCATCCCGTATGGCCTGCGGTTCAAGTCCCAGCTGCTCCACTTCTGATCCAGCTCCCTGTTATCGGGCCCGGAAAAGCAGCTGAGGACAACTTGAATGTTTGGACCCCTGCAGACATGTGGGAGACCCTGATGAAGCTCCTGGCTCCTGGCTCCAGCCTGGCCCAGCCCTGGCCTTTGCTGTCATTTGGGGAGTGAACCCGTGGATGACAGACCTCTCCCTCTCTTTGTCTCTCCCTGTCTCTGACACTCTGCCTTTCAAGTAAATAAAATAATGAAACTTTTTTTTTTTTTTTGACAAGCAGAGTGGACAGTGAGAGAGAGACAGAGAGAAAGGTCTTCCTTTTGCCGTTGGTTCACCCTCCAATGGCCGCCGCGGCTGGCGCACTGCGGCCGGCGCACCGCGCTGATCCAAAGCCAGGAGCCAGGTGCTTCTCCTGGTCTCCCATGGGGTGCAGGGCCCAAGCACTTGGGCCATCCTCCACTGCACTCCCTGGCCACAGCAGAGAGCTGGCCTGGAAGAGGGGCAACCGGGACAGGATCGGTGCCCCGACCGGGACTAGAACCCAGTGTGCCGGTGCCGCAAGGCAGAGGATTAGCCTAGTGAGCTGTGGCGCCGGCCATGAAACTTTTTTAAGATTTATTTATTTTTATCTGAAAGAGTTACACAGAGAGAGGAGAGGCAGAGAGAGAGCGAGGGGTCTTCCATCCGATGGTTCACTCCCCAGTTGGCCGCATTAGCCGGAGCTGCGCCTAGCCGGAGCTGCGCCAAACCGAAGCCAGAAAACAGGAGCTTCTTCCGGGTCTCTCGCACAGGTGCAGGAGCCCAAGAAGTTGGGCCATCTTGTACTGCTTTCCCAGGCCATAGCAGAGAGCTGGACTGGAAGTGGAGCAGCCGGGACTAAAATCGGCACCTATATGGGATGCCAGCGCCTCAGGCCAGGGTGTTAACCCGCTGTGCCACAGCACTGGCCCCAATAAAACTTTTTTTAAAATGATGTATGAATATTACAATGGGCTTCTGTTATACTACTAATTTTTGGTACACCTTTAACATTATCATCATAACAAGTCTCTGAGACTTTCATTCTTTAATATTTAAATGCTTTCACTAAAAAGCTACCTGTTCCTATATAGTTCAGCACTTTTAGGGAATAAAATAAGCATGTGTGTCAAAAAAAACAAATCCTATTTAGGTAAGAGATTTTATTCTTTTTTTAAAAAACACTCAATTTATTTTTGAGACAGAGAAAAAGAGGCTTCCCTCCAGTGGGTCACTCCCCAGATGCCCCTGAGAGCCAGGGCTAGGCTGAGACAGAAGCTGGGAGCTCAGAGTTTGGACTCAGGCCAGGTGTGCCACCTGGGTGCGGGAACCCAGCGTCTTGAGCCGTCACCACTGCTCCCCAGGGTCTGTGTTAGTCGGAAGCCGGGGTCCAGCGCTGGGCTCGGAACTGAGCTCAGGTAGTCTAGTAGGGGAAGCAGCCGTATCAGCTGCTGGGCCCAGTGTCCACCCTGAGAGATTTGATTTGAAAGGATCAACGCGAAGGGTGAGTGGCGAAGGGACCGTGGCACTAGGGGATCAGGTTGTCAGGGTCCAGCCCTGCTCACAGCCTTTGAGTGCATCGTGCCTCTGTTAATTGTAAGCAACTGACCGGTATGGACACGTGAGCCACTGGGAACACTGTGTGGTGTGAAAATCTGCTGCTGTGGGCTTTTCCCTCTTGGCTTTGCTGCGGGGTTTTGTAAGGAGCCTGACAGGAGATGTTGAGAAGCAAAGCTAAGAACTCATCTCCTGACTTCTCCTGTGGGACTTCAGATTTGGGCAAAGCCCTCTCTCTCTCTCTTTTTTTTTTTTTTTATTATTGTTATTATTATTATAGGTGCTGGTGTTGTGGAACAGCTAATTATTTATTTTTAAAGACTTATTTATTTATTTGAAAGTCAGAGTTACACAGAGAGAAAAAGAGGCAGAGAATGAGAGAGAGAGAGAGAGAGAGAGAGAGAGAGAGAGGTCTTCCATCCGATGGTTCACTCCCCAGTTGGCTGCAACAACCGGAGATGTGCCAATCTGAAGCCAGGAGCTTCTTCTGGGTCCCCACATGGGTACAGGGGCCCAAGGACTTGGGCCATCTTCTACTGCTTTCCCAGCAGAGAGCTGGATTGGAAGTGGAGCAGCTGGGACTCGAACCGGCAACCATATGGATGCCGGCATTGCGGTTGGAGACCTTATCTGCTGTGCCACAGCACCAGCCCCGAAGCCCTCTCTTCTTGAGGTCTCCCAGATACCAAACAGTTCCTGGGCCTCCCAGGGTGTGACCTCCCTTCCTCACCAGTAAGGCCGGGAACTTGGCAGCCAGGAGCTGGCTGCATTTTCCCGAGAGAGCCTGGTAGGCATTGGCTCTGTAAAATCAAGCTCAGCTCCATCAGGGTGCTCTGCTCTGACTCCGGGAGCATCCTACTCACAGGCGACGTGGCCGCCGAGCTTTGGTGATGCCGCCAAGGCTTGCGATCCTGCCTGCCAGCCAGGGGGTCAAAGGCCTAGTGCATCCACACAAAACAGTGATTGGTCCCTGAAAAGCAAAACAGTTCACGAGAATTTCCAGATTCTGGAGGAAACAGGCAAGAGGAAAAAAGACGAAAGTTTCACATAATCTGAGTTATGAGTGTAGATGACGTGGAAGGAAAGAGAGAATGGTGCCCTCTACCCAGAAAATAGAGCCCACGGTCATCCATCAGCCCCTGTGATCCACCCCTGGCTCTGTCATTCACTCAGCCTGTGTCTCTCTGCCTGTCCAGTGTTGGGTCTGCAATCTCGGAGCCATCGCTTCCCCACCTGAGTTCTCAGAGTTAATGGAGCTGGGCCCCAGAGCGTCTGGGACAGGTCTTTGCACAGCTGGGCCTCTGCAGCAGGGGTGAGTGCTCTCAGCGTCAACCTGACACTTTTCTGTGCTTCACGTAAAAGTCAGATTGTGGCAAGCAACTTCCGTGAGCTCCTAAATGGGCTCCGGGGAGCCGAGAAGCTGTAAATGGGTAAAATGGAGAACGAGGCCCCTGCTGGGAACCAGGTCCTTGGCTTCATCGGAGGCGGCTTTGTTACCAGTAGCTGTATTGCAGTTTAATTCTAGTTTGATAGGTTTGGAAATGGAAGTCTATTGTTCTTTCTTCAAACTTTAATACTAAAGACTTGTGTGAACTTCCGGAACAGGGATTTTGCTCGGTGGGTGGTCTCAGAGTGTTTGGGGTGAGTGTCAAGTGCTGGCTCCTGACTCCAGCCTCCTGCTAATGCAGACCCTGAGAGGAAGTGCTGGTGGCTCAAGTAGTTGGGTTCCTGCCCCCGACGTGGGAGACCTGGATGAACTTCCCTGCTCCCAGTTTGGGCCTCAGCACATTTGGGGAGTGAACCAGTGTGTGGGGGTGCGCTCTCTCTCTCTCCCCCCCCACCCCCATGTGTGTGTGTATGTGTGTGTGTGCACACATGTGTCTCCCTCTCTTTGCCTCTCAAATACATTTTTTGAAATTCTGAATTTCTAAGATGCAATTCTGGGCCATTAATTTTTCAAATGTCTCAAACTGGGGTTTTATTTCAACCTTTGAAGATTCAAATACACAGCAAGGAAGGAGTATGGGAAAATGGCACCTGTGTCAGGACCCTTGGCTCTGACATTGAATCTATCCACATAGACAGGTCAATATGAAACCCAAACACTGCCTTGAAACCAGTGGGAACTTGAGCGATAACATCTTGCAACTTTGTTCAGAGTTAAAACAAAGGACAGAATTTCTGGCTACAGGCCACAAAAACCTGACTCAGTATTTTTAAAACCAATCCTCAGCCTTATTTTCCAATCAGCTAGAAATTGGGCTTTTAAAATACTTAGATTTGCTTAAGGTTTCTTAAAAATATTGGTGCTCAAAAAATATTAGGGGCTAGTGATGATATGTGTGTTTTTTCCCCCCAATATCAGATTAGAGACCGACTGGCTTTGTATGGAGAGTTCTGGAACTAAATAAAAAAACCTACTAAAGAATGTCTCAGCGATCAGTGTGTTGAAAGAACATTTTGTTTTAATGAAACTAAAATTATACCTGGTAAGATTGTTTTGAACTGGCCACTGCCGTGAAAGGTATCACTCTGTGGGGTGCACCATGTTTATAAAGCAGTGTGGGTAGCGGAAGGTGTGTCTAGAGCCGTGTTTGGCAAAGCACATGCTGGTGGCCACAGTTCTGCAAGATCTTCCCCCAAAAGAACACAAGAGTCGCGTGGGCCCAGGGTGCCCCAACAGCGGTATTCCTGCGAGGGCTCCACAGTGCACGTGCGCACTCAAGGCAAGTCCCGCGGCTTGGGAATGCCCTTCCTCTCGTCCCATACACCGACCTCCGTGCGTCTGTTCCTCTGGGTCCTCCATGCTAACAGTGGCGATCCTGTTTAGGCAGCCTCGCTCCTCCAGGGAAGGCCCCAGATGCCCAGGGTGCCAGGGAACGAAGGCACCGGGGCTAGGGGAGATCCTCCATTGAGGACTCACATGGCTCTGATTCTAATCCTAGCTCAGCAACTTAGAAACTTTGTGAGCATGCTGATCTGTGAAATGGGTATGAAAACAGTGACCCCAGAAGGCTTTTTGTAAAGATTAATCATAGGATGCACCAAACATCCAGCCCGGTGTCTGGTTCTTCATGAGCTAATGAAACGTCAGGGTCATCTCTTCCCCTTGTTAAGTGGGAGCAGCAGGCAGGATACTGTGTGGGAAGCTTTTTGTATACCCGATGCCTGTCCAAGTGCACTTAGAGAACTGACAGGGTGCAGGACACTGTGCCCTAAACATGGCTCCGTGGCATTGGAAAGCAGCGGAAGCAGGGGGACTCCCAGGACCTTCTCCACGCGCTTCCCCCAAAGCAGATCAGGGACCCTTCATCCAGGGGTGCCTCCCTACCTATCCCCAGAGGGAAGGCACATCGCATCCTCAAAGACACAGAGGCGCCCAGGAGAACCGAGCAAACAGGCCTCTGCGCCCCCAGTTCCTTACACTGCCGCACGCCACTGGCTGGCTCCATGCTTCATCCATCCTGTGCTTGAAGACACACAGGGGTACCTATTTCTCTAGGTCTTCAGTTGTTTTTTAAAATGTTTTTTCTAATTTTATTTGAAATGCAGAGAGATACAGAGAAAGAGGCAGAGACAGACAGGAAAAACTCTCCTGCCTGTTGGGTCACTCCCCAAATGCCCACAGCTGTGGCTGGGCCAGGCTGAAGTCAGGAGCCAGGAAATCCATCTGGGTCTCCCCCATGAGTGCAGACAGCAAAGTACTCGAGCCTTCACCACTGCCTCCCACGGTGAGCGTTAGCCAAACGCTGCATCAGAAGCAGAGTAGGCGGGAGTTGAACCCAGGCCCTCCCATGTGCGACGCAGGTGTCCTGACATGCCAAATGCCCATCCTACCAGAGGCTCTGTGTCACGTGGAACTGATGTTAAATAAGTGTGCATGTTTGTCTCTTGTTGGAGGTGCCTCAGCCACAAACCTTGCCAGGGATGTGGGAAAATATTACCTGTTCTCCCCTACAGAGCCATTGGGCAAAAGTTGTAAACTTGTCTCTGTGCATATAGCATAAAGTGCTTTATGGTGATCAAGCAGACAAAAAATGGAGAAGATGCCTCACTAGACGTTGAGCTCCGTGGCATCAGTCACCTCTAAATGACTGGAAAGTCCCATGGGTAGAATGCCAAAGACGAGCTTCTCGTGATGGTGGAAGACCCCAGCCCACCCCAGACTTGACGGTTCTGATTTCACACGGGTAGGGGAAGCTTGGGATGCCACATCCCACATCCCTTGCTCCACTTCCAATCCAAGCTTCCTGATGATGGGCACCCTAGGAAGCAGAAGATGATGGCTCAAGTCCTTGGGTCCCTGCTACCCATGTGGGAGACTTGGGTTGAGTTCCTGGCTCCCAGCTCCAACCTAGCCCAGCCCTGGCTGTTTGGGTATTTGTGGAGTCAACCAGTGGATGGGGTATTTCCCTGTCCCTTTTTCAAATAATAATTGCATAAATAAAGTCATTTCACAGAGGTACCGCCTCTCCATATATACCACATTTCAGGGGTAAACACCTACAAAGGGCACAAGTACAGGGTCCTGAGCTTCTACCCATAAGACCCTGTGGGTGCCCATTTGGGGAGGAGAGCATCTCTTGCCCATGCTCGGTGACCAGGAGATCTGGCCGGCAACCCAGCCCTTAGTTCCTCAAGTTCCAGAGTGTCCTCCTGCCCTCCGGGTGCACTACTCTGTCCCTCACTCAGCCGGACCAGGTGTCAAAGCCACACACTCCCGCCCTCCCAGCTTTGCCAGCTCCTTGTAGGCCCAGCACCTGAAAGCCCGTCCCTCTGCCAGCAGTGATCAGCATCACCAGGAAGAGAGAGCCACATGTTCACACAGAACGAAAGGGTTAACAGTCATCAAGGAGCCTGGAATTCGGCACATTAAATTTCCTGTGTCACCCTGCATTTGAATCAGTTTGCTCTGGAACTTTTCTTTCTTTTTTTTTTTTTTTTTTTTTTTTTTTTGACAGGCAGAGTGGACAGTGAGAGAGAGAGAGAGAGAGAGAGAGAGAGAAAGGTCTTCCTTTGCTGTTGGTTCACCCTCCAATGGCCGCCGCGGCTGGCGTGCTGCGGCTGGCCTACCGCGCTGATCCAATGGCAGGAGCCAGGTGCTTCTCCTGGTCTCCCATGGGGTGCAGGGCCCAAGGACTTGGGCCATCCTCCACTGCACTCCTGGGCCACAGCAGAGAGCTGGCCTGGAAGAGGGGCAACTGGGACAGAATCCGGCGCCCCGACAGGGACTAGAACCCAGTGTGCCGGTGCCGCAAGGCAGAGGATTAGCCTAGTGAGCCGCGGCACCAGCCATTGTTCTAGAACTTTTACACCCAAGATTGAATGGCTCTGCTAGGAACTTTGGTTTCTCCCCCAACCCAGATGTACCATCACCATGCCTTCACAAGTGCCCGCAGGAAGTGTGGACTTCCCGTGTGTGCACAGTGACCTCCAGGAAGTGTGGACTTCCCGTGTGTGCACAGTGACCTCCAGGAAGTGTGGACTTCCCGTGTGTGCACAGTGTCCCCAGAAAGTGTGGACTTCCCGTGTGTGCACAGTGACCTCCAGGAAGTGTGGACTTCCCGTGTGTGCCCCGTGACCTCCAGGAAGTGTGGACTTCCCGTGTGTGCACAGTGACCTCCAGGAAGTGTGGACTTCCCGTGTGTGCACAGTGACCTCCAGGAAGTGTGGACTTATCGTGTGTGCACGGGTGACTTCCAGGAAGTGTGGACTTCCCGTGTGTGCACAGTGACCTCCAGGAAGTGTGGACTTATCGTGTGTGCACAGTGACTTCCAGGAAGTGTGGACTTCCCATGTGTGCACAGTGTCCCCAAGAAGTGTGGACTTCCCGTGTGTGCACGGGTGACTTCCAGGAAGTGTGGACTTCCCGTGTGTGCACAGTGACCTCCAGGAAGTGCTTCAGTGGATGTCCGTGCCCTCTGGCTTCCTGCCAGCCCAGATAACGGTGAAATGGAGGAAGGGGCACGTGGTTGGGCTTTACTGCTCTCATCCTGCCCTGTGGGCGTTACCATTTTGACAGAGATCTCAGCTCCCTGAAGTAGACCCTCCACACAACCCCAAGACCAGCCCCTGGCCTTACTCAAGGCTGGTGTAGCAGATCTATCAGCTCTTCGGCTGCTGCACTAGGTTTGGCTTCCCCATGTCTGTCCACACTTCTGCTTGAGTCCCTCCCTTACACGTTCCTGGAATGACCGTGATTGGTCACCACACGTCAGGACCCTGCCCAATGCACCATCCGTCACTCCTGCTGAGTGTCCCTGAGAGAGCTTGGACTACAGTGCTTAATCAGCTTGAATCTTTTACCAGGGGCCGTGTTGTGCTGAGTCAGATGCCCACAGAGCACCTGGGAGACTGTAGAAGTGAGGTGAGCCTCGCTCCTGGCTGGGCATAACCTTGTTGGAATAGGGACAAACGTGACCTCTTCGGCTTATGAGTGGACACACACAGAACAACAAATGGTGCTACTCAGTCAGCAGCACAGGGCTAGGGCACCAAGGGTCAGGTGTCCGGGGTGACGCTCTGAGGACAAGGCCCTAGCACAGGTGCCAGTGGGTTGTAATCACTTCCAGCTTGCATGGTGTTCATCTGTTTGTTTGTTTTAGGATTTATTTATTTATTTGAAAGGCATAGTTACAGGAAGAGATCTTCCATCTGCTGGTTCATTGCCCAAATGACTGTAGCAGCTGGAGCTGGGTCAGGTCAAAGCTGGGAGCCAGGAGCTCCATCCAGATCTCCCACCTGGGTGACAGGGCTCCAAGTACTTGGGCCATATTCCGCTGCTTTTCTGGGCACATTAGCAGGGAGCTGGATGTGAAGTGGAGCCACCAGGACTTGCACCGGCGCCCATATGGGATGCCGGCATCACAGAGCATGACTTAACTCATTGCGCCACAATGGCGACCTCTGTCGCTGCCTGTTAAACTCTCATGCAGTTCACAGGCATCAGGTATTAGGCTGTGAAGCGGATAACCACCACAGGGTTCCTGCGGGTCAGGAAAGCCGGGGGACTCGGCGCACAGGACAGCTGCAGGGCCACTCCAAAGCTGTGGCCTTGCAGTGCCGAGTGGAGGCTCTGACTGCCATGTTCACGATGGTGCTGGCTGCCCAGCCTCCTCAGGCCCTGCCATGCAGGCCCTCCACAGGGCTGCTCAGAACCCGCCGCAGGCTTTGCTCGGAGTGACTGGGGAGCGGGAGCGAGCGAGCCAGTGAGTGAGCAGGCCACGGTTCAAAGTCCGGGACCGGAGCCCCAGTCCTTTAACAACCTGACCTCACTAAGGGTCACATAGATGAACTGTAGGGGACCTGAGAGGGAGCCAACGGGACAAGGCTGTGAGTACCAGGAGCAGGCTGGCTGCCATGACATGGTGTGAGTGATTCTGGCACAGATGATCATCAGGGCCGGGTGCTGTGGCACAGAGGGTAAGCCATGACTTAGGCCAGCCACCTCCCATGTCACAGCACCGGTTTGAGTCCCGGCTGCTCCACTTGTGATCCAGCTCCTTGCTAATGAACCTGAGAAACAGCAGATGGTGGTCCAAGTGCTTGGGTCCCTGCCACCCACGTGGGAGATTTAGATAGAGTTCCTTGCTCTTGGCCTCAGCGCGGTTCAGCCACAGATGTTGAGGGGGATTGGGGAGTGAACCAGTGAACGGATCTCTTTCTCACACTCTCTGTGTGTGTGTGTGTGTGTCTACCCCTTCTCGCTTTCACTTTGCCTTTCGAATGAGTAAATATATAAATATTTTAAAAAGAATTATTTTCTACTCCCTCGAGAGCCACTTATTTCTGCAAAGGGAAAAGAGCCGACCCTGTGCTGGGAGACACAGACGTCCTGAGGCGAGAAGGAGACGCGTCCAGGGAGGGCAGGTCAGGCCAAGCGCAGAATACTTCCGCCTGAATTCAGCCCCCGCTGAGCTGCTGTGCTCGCTAGGCAGTCCCGCTGTGGGCGAGTCCCATGCCAGCACGGACCGTTCTCAGGACACACAGTGAAGCCACAGACGGCTGTGCAGCAGGCAGGCAGCAAAGGCCATTTTTCTCTCTCGTGTGGCTTTAAAGACCCCGTATGTGCATCACAGGGCCCCTGGCTGCAGCACTGATAGCACAGCAGGGGTTGGCTGAGCACTGGGCATCCTTTCTGGGGGTGTTGATCAAGGGGAGAACAGTGGCTCTCCCCAGACCCCCGTGTCAGGAACCACCGGCCTCAGTCTTGTCCTCCAGCCCCGCAGTCTCCGGGAATGGACCAAGTCCCGACACCTCTCAACACCAGTTTGCACTGTGCTGGCTGGGGCAGAGCTGTGGATTCAACCAGCGACAGGCAGAAAACATTCGAACAAAACACTCCCACCTTGGGGCAGGCATTGGCTGATGGGAATGCTCGCTTGCTCGCTCTTTCTCTGTTTACCTATTTTTCTGTCTCAAACGAAAAACAAACTTCCGTGTATATTAAATATATATAGACTTTTTTATCTTGCACTCCCTAAACAATACAATACGACCACTACTTATAAGGCATTTACAATGTATTGTGTGTTACTACTACTAGAGATAAACCCATAACTAATATTAAATATAATTTTATGTAAAAATGAAGAAGGCATCCTACTGTGTAAATCCTTCTGGAACTCCTTTTTTTTTTTAAATTTATGATAGCTTTTGAAATATATCTGTGCTTGTAGCTGTAATTAATTTTGTTTTTACAAATTCTTAGTACTTTTCAGTATTTTTTTTCCTTTCCCCACTACCACAAATTATGCAGTCAAGTTTCCCACATTTGGGGAAATTGCAGCGGTTAGCACATCTGGAATGTGATGGATAAGCCTCACCCTGGGAAAACCACCTTTGTGATCTTGCTATCTCCCCTGTTAGGCAAGTATTTTAAGTAATTTTATTAGGAAATATTTTTCAAATGCAGAAAAAAGTTGTTATAATGGCCACCCAAGTATTCAACATCCAACTTCATCATACACTAGCTTTGTGCTATCATGCCATGTTATTTCAGGGGTATTTTGTTTCTTTTATTTTTTTAGGATTTATTTATTTATTTGAAAGCTAGAGTTACAAAGAGAGAGAGATCTTCCATCTGCCATTCACTCCCCAAATGGCCACAATAGGGCCAGGCCTGGAACAGGTGGAAGCCAGGAGCCAGGAGCATCTTCCAGGTCTCTCACATGGGTGCAGGAGCCCAAGCACTTGGGCCATCTTCCACTGCCTTTTCCAGGCCAGTAGAGCAGCCAGGAAACAAATCGGCGCCTGTATGGGATGCTGGTGTCACACACGGCATCCTAACCCCCTGCACCACAGAGCTGGTCCCAGGGTTCTTTGTTTAAAGAAATGGAAGTTACAGATACGGTGACGGCCTCTGAGTCCCCGTTCCTGATCCTATCCCTCCCTCCCTTCCCTTCCCAGACGCCATGATGAGTTAGTGTCTGTTCTTCCTATGAATGTTAGTATCTTTCCTATATGTTTATGCTATACGTTCATGCTATACATTTCCTAGACGTTTATGTTGCAGTGTTAGTGTGCTTAAATCCTCAGCAGTGGTGCACTTGTTTCCTTCTCTACGTGCTGTTCCTGTTGACCCTCCCTTCTGAGATGTCATCATGTTAGCAGACGGGAAACCTCGCTCTTAGCTCCAGTAGGTGTGTGTACCGGTTTTCATGTTCTTGTGGGTTACTGTACGATGCAGATTTGGTTCGTTTCCAGTTACTTCCCGTGATCAACAGCACTACCAGGAAGCTCATGGCAGACGTGTCCTTCCAGGCAGGCTGTGGCCTCCATGGCTGTGGAGAGTGCTGTCCATGTATGTCCTCACGCAGCTGTCAGCCCCACTAGGGAGTTGCGTCGCTTCATCCAAGCCCACACCCCTCCAGGACATCCCACATTCAGAGATGGGCCCCATCACGGGAGCCCCTGCGCCAGTCCCCGTGGAGCCAGGGCTGATGGACCCCAGCACAGCTGGCTGCTCCTCTCCCCACTCCCGCGCCTACCCCTTCTTCTCCACAAATCTCCATCCCAGGACGTGGGCCTATGGAACTGCATCAACATTAGCCGACTCCAGCTGTCCCTGGGGTATGTATCTGGCCCAGCAGTTAGGACACTTGATTAGAGGCCAGTGTCCCACATCAGAGTGGGCTGATACCAGGCTCTGGTTCTGGACTCCAGCTTCCGTGAATGTGCACTCTGAGAGCAGCAGGTGATGGCGTAAGTGATTGGGTCCCCACCACCCACATGGGAGACCTGAATCGTGTGCCAGGTTCCTGGCTTTTGCCTGGCCCACTCTCAGCCATTGTGGACATTTAGGGAGTGAACCAGTATGTGAAGACCTCTCTCCCTCTCTCTCAAACAAATGAATAGAATTTTAAAGCATTTAGAAATAAAGCTGTCTCTCAGTAGATGCGGCCAGCCGCTCTGTGGGACAGAGGGGCCACATGGCAGCACGTGGAAGCTGCAGACATGGAGGGAGGAGGGCAGAGTGGGCGTCCAGCCTGACTGGGCCCCCAGTGAGCACCCCCAGACGCAGTGGACGTCCAAAGGCGAGACGGGATAATGCAGAATGACTGCTGCCGTTGTTGAGGATGGTTTGTTATGGAGCGGCACCTGAGGATCGTGGGCTAGAAGGTGGCTGCCTTGAGTTGGTGCTCACCTGCCCACACTGGACAGGCAGCTCCAGGGTGCTGAACCTGTAACATCTCCCCACAGCGTCCAGCGGGAGACCAAGGGACCCCAGGGCTGTCTCTGCTCAGCACTGCTGGGGCCTTGGCGGCAACACCCAGGCTGGGCAGACTGTGTGGGGTTTACACCCAAGGAGAAGAGGGGGAATGAAGGCTACCAGGGGCGTCGTGGCTGCTTGTCCAGGCCAGACGCTGAGCAGCAGCGGGAGACAAGGCAGGCCTGATCCTGCAAACAAGACCCCTCCCACAGGCACCTGTGGCTGGAGGACGCCCCCGTGGCCTGGCAGAAGCTGCCTCAGACTGTGTTACCATCTCAGCTGCTTCCCTCACTGCCTGTCTCGGGTCAGACATGCACGGCCTCCTACTCGCTCTCCCCTCGCTCGGGCTTCCTTGTCGTTGTCCCTCAAGTCTCACGCACGTCTATTCTTACCCTGGGATCCACTCCTTGGGGGACCTTAACTGACTCAGAGGTCAAATGGACGAGCTTCGGGGCGGGCATTTGGTGCAGTGGCCAAGCCATTCCCATACCCCACGTCAGAGTGTTAGCTTCCTGCCAACTTGCTCCCTGGCAGGCCATGCACATTGGGGAAGCTCAGATTGGTTGCCTGTTCTTGGCATTAGCTTGGCCCAGCACTTGCTGTTGTGGGCATTTGTGGAACGAACCAATGGATGCAAGGTCTCTCTCTCTCTGTGTGTGTCTCTCCATCTTTCAGATAAAATGAAAGTAAATTTTAAAAGAATTAGATGAGTTTTTCTAAACAACATATGCTTGAGTTAAAGGAAAAGAAAAAATGAGGAAGTGGACATTTAGCCCAGTGGTTAAGATGCCCAAATCCTGGGTCCAGGTGTGAGAGTTCTGTTCCCAGCTCTGGCTCCTGACTGTAGGTTCCCCCCAGTGCAGTTCCTGGGAGGCCCCTTCACCATGCCTCCAGCAGCTGGGTGCCTGCACTCCTGTCGAGGCCTGGATGGTGTTTCTGGGTTTTGGCTCTGGCCTTGGCCCAGCCTCCCTCCCCATCTTGCCATTGCTGGGATGTGGGGAGTGAACCAGTAGTTGGGAGCTCTGTCTCTTGCTTTCAGTCTCTCAAAAAACCAAAAAAATCTAACAAGAACAAAAAGAGAGATAATTAAAGAAGTGCTCAAGGCTCTAGGCACAGGAATGAGGGTGATGATAGCCTGGGTGCTCCTGGAGGCATAGGATCAGTTACCCTGTAAACACACCCTGGGATTCTTCTGAAATGAGTATCTAGGAACTCGGAATGAAACAGACAGCTCATAGAATAGCTTGGGTTTCCAGTGGAATCTAAGTTTTGTGAGTTAGGTAGAAAAGGCATACACTAAGTAGTTCTAGAGGCTCCGTCCCCAGGGAGTATTGAAGCTTCCTTGCTTTGGTTTCCCTACAGCTTAGCCTGTGTACAGGAGCCACAGACTGGTTTTGCAAGAACATTTAAGGAATTTGTTTTTGGTTTTGCCCAGGCTTTGAAGAAATACTAAACTTCTCAATGAAGCCTGCTCCTCCTAGTCACTCTCAAAGGTTAAACCAAGACCTTATCAGACGCAAACTTTGTTCCCCTGCCAGGAGAGAAGGCAGAGCCCTGGGAGCTGGGGTGCTCAGGCCCCCTAGGCTGGAGAGGTACGGCCTGCTGCGGCTGCGCCTTCCTGCAGGGAAACCTGGGCTCCCACCGGGGGCCTGGCCTTGGGGCTGCCGGAAAGGAGCCAGCCTCTGGCTCTCTCTCTTCTGTTTACTTGGCTGTCTCTTTCCGCTTCCCAGGCCACGCTTCCCTTTGGTGCTGGCCCCTGCCTGTCTCTCAGGCTACTTAAGGACTCTGGACCACAGCCAGCCTGGTGCAGGACTCGCACAGCCACTGCTCCCGGCCAGGCCCACAGCTCTGCAGTCCAGCTGAGCTCACGCACTGGCAGTGGCCCCTCGCCCTTGACAGACAGACAAGACAATGGGAGCTGACACCGCCGCCTTCTGGGATGACCCCAGGCAATGACAGACAAGGCCCAGGTTCCCCCCAAGTTAGCCCTGTGCCAACACCACTCTGAGTCTGCACCGCAGGCTGATGGGTGCCCTGCCCGGCTGCCTCCCTTGTTTTTTCCCTGTCCCTCTTATATCCCTTACCCCCTCTCTGTGCCGGTCTCTCCCCCAAGTCCACCTGGCACCACTGGCGCCAAGAGTGGTCAAGGAAGCAAGCAGTCAGGTGGGGTTGGGGCTGGATCACTTGCACCTGGCTAGCAAGACACATCCCATCCTGAGAGCTGAGTGGTGCACCAGAGGCCCTGGCGGATGTGGGAGCCACGTTTCTAACGTGATCCCTGGTGGCCCACCTGTGAACTGACAGTGCAGAGTTGAGGGGGTCAGTCTCTGGGACAAGAGAAGGTAAGGTCCAAGCTGCTGGGGCTCCTACTAGGCCAGCCAGCGACCACGGCAATGGCTGACGTGCCATGGTTGGGGAGGGGGGCAGAATAAGGGCTGTGCTCCCCAGGAAGGCCCAGAGGACATGGGAAATGTATGGGCGAGAGGGGCCCAGGCCATGAAGGAGTCAGCCCAGGGTTAACGGCGAAAGAGGGTGCTAACGAATTGGGCTCCCAGTAGCAGAGATTCCCCACCCAGTGCAGTTCCTGGGAGGCCCCCTAGCCTAGATCTGAACCCATATTCTCTCTTCAGACCTGGTGCCCGTTGACCACAGCGACGGCAGGTGTCAGTGCCAAGGACCCTGTAGTACCCAATGGTTTCCCCAGTGCTGTCCCAAAAGGGGTCTTTTTAAAAGGTTATTTTTCAGGGGTGGTGTTGTGGCATAGTGGGTAAACTCACTGCCTGCGACACCCATATGGGCGCCAGCTTGTGTGGCAACTGCTCCACTTCTGATCCAGCTCCCTGCTAACGCATCTGGGAGAGCAGCAGAGGATGGCCCAAAGGCTTGGGCCCCTGTGTCCACGTGGGAGACCAGAGAGAAGCTTCAGGCTCCTGGCTTCAGCCTGGCCCAGCCCTAGCTGTTAAGGCCATCTGGGGAGTGAAACAGCTCTTTCTCTGTCTCCCTGTTTCTCTCTCTCTCTTTATAACTCTTACAAATAAATAGACTTTTTTTTAAAAAAAGATTATTTATGTAAGATGCAGAGAGCTAGAGAGAGAGAGAGAGAGCTACCATCTGCTGGGTCACTTCTCAAATGGCAAACCAAGGCCAGGAGCCAAGAGCTGGATCCTTGACTTCCAGGTGAATGGCAGGAGCCCAGCGACTGTAGCCATCACTGCCTACTCACAGGGTCTGCACTGGCAGGAAGCTGGCATCAGAGCTGGATACAGAACTCAGGCACACTGGGACAGGACAAGGGCGTCATAACTGCTAGGCCAAACGGCCATGCCGCCGGCTATGTTCCGAACGATGGCTCACTGGAACAGGGCAATGCAGACACAATTCAAGGAGCGCTGGAGCCACATGGAATTTCATCACGGGCTCTATGTTTGAGTGAGGCAACACAGGGGCCAGATCATAATCGTGCTCTTGGCCAGAGTGGCCAAAGGATCTGTGAAGTCACCCGGGGTGGATTCCCTGGCCCCCAGATGTGCGATTGGGATCGACACATGTGGCAGTTAGAGCAGTCCTGGCCATGCATGCTGGCCCTGGTGGTGAGCACTGTCACAGCACGGAGGGCCAAGCTGAAGGCCAGAGCCACCTCCCTCCCACCACGTCTGCGTCCAAACCAGTGCAATTCTGGAGAGGGGTGGCGGAAATCAGTGCCCCTCGTAAAGGTGCAGGCATGGTGGCCCCTATTACGTCTCTGCTTCATTTGCTGCTCTGGTCCTTGCAGGAACCAGATGGGTCCCAGAAAGTGTAGCTGGCTTAGCCGCCAGTCAGCCACTGTTGTAGCTGCTTAGCCAGATGTGGTCTCTGCGCTACAGCAGACACTGCAGGCTGTAGTGCAGAGTGTGTGGCCGTTGACTTGGTACGCGAGTTCTTTTCTATCTCGGCCAGAAACGGCTTGCTCCAGGGCTGTGTTAATGATCCGACCATCTGTCCTGACGCAGCCTGCAGACATCTGGGCATGTCACAGGACATCACGTGGGCTCATTACTCGGTGACATCCTGCTGGTATGGCAGGATGAGGAACAGGTGCTCAGACACTGCAAACCTCGAGCATATGCGCTCGAGAGGCAGAGAGATACAGCCTGCAACATTCAGGCCCCAGCCGGTAACCTGCCAGTGCATCCTGGGGGCCACATGCCACGGCATTCCCTTAGAAGTCAAGGACAGGATGGCCGGCGCAGTAGCTCAACAGGCTAATCCTCCGCCTTGTGGCGCTGGCACACCGGGTTCTAGTCCCGGTTGGGGTGCCGGATTCTATCCCGGCTGCCCCTCTTCCAGGCCAGCTCTCTGCTATGGCCCGGGAAGGCAGTGGAGGATGGCCCAAGTGCTTGGGCCCTGCACCCCATGGGAGACCAGGAGAAGCACCTGGCTCCTGGCTTCGGATCAGCGCGATGCGCCGGCTGCAGTGGCCACTGGAGGGTGAACCAACGGCAAAAAGGAAGACCTTTCTCTCTGTCTCTCTCTCTCACTATCCACTCTGCCTGTCAAAAAAAAAAAAAAAGAAGTCGAGGACAGGGGCCAGCGGTGTGGTGCAGCGGGTTCAGCCACTGCCCGCCATGCCAGCATCCCGTATAGGTGCCAGTTGCAGTGCCAGCTCTTCTACTTCTGATCCAGCTCCCTGCTAACGCACCTGGAAAAGCAGCAGCAGATGGCCCAAGCTTGGGCCCCTGCATTCATATGGGAGGCCTGGATGGAGTTCCAGTTTCCTGATTTGGCCTAGCCCGGTTCCTGCTGTTGCAGCCATTTAGGGAGTGAAACACAGGATGAAGGATTCCTCTCTCCCTCTTTGTCTTCCAAATAAACACATGACTCTTTAAAAGCAAACAAGTAAAAGGCAGAATGCTGCACACTGACGTTTAGGCCTTCTCGGGCTTTGGGGATGACACATTCCATACCTGAGGAGACTGCTCCAGCCTCTACATCAGGCGTCTGGAAGGCTGCCAGCTTTGGGGGTGGGGTGGGGCATTGTTCAAAGTAGCAGGGCCCTGGCTGCAAGCACACAGCCCTGCTGCTTGCAACCATTGATCCTAACATGTGAGGGGTCTTCAAAAGGTTCATGGAAATCCTTATTACAAACAGACGGGGCACAGTTTTCAAAAGTTTTGCAGCAGAATAAACTTGCCTCTCTCTCTTATTTGGAACGTTTTCATTTTTTTTTTTACAGTTATTTATTTGAAAAGTACAGAGAGAGAAATTTCGTATCCACTCATGCTCCAAATGACTACAACAGCCAGGGGCTGGGCCAGCGTGAAGCCGGGAGCCAGGAACTCCATCAGGGTCTCCCATGTGGGTGGCAGGGACTCAAGTACTTAAACTGTCACCTGCTGCTCCTATTAGCAGTGGCATGGACAGGATGCTGGGAGAGGCAGTAGAGACCTGAACCCAGGCACACCAATACGGGGTGCAGCTGTCCCACACGGTATCTTAGCTGCGAAGCCAAATTTCCAGCCCTCAACTTGTCTTTTAATTCCATTTTTCCACACAGTTTTTGCAGTGCCCTTGTGCAGCGCAGTAGGGAGGGAGGCCACACACAGGTGTAGTTAGCAGGGTTCCCACTCCGCAGCAGCGAGGGTTTGGGGTACGTCAGCAGGTGAGTCACGGGCGTGAGCAGAGTCAGAGTCTGGAAGTGGAGGAGGGAGCTGCTGGGTCCCAGGGTCCCACCTGCAGCCACGAGGTCACCCGTCTGCCACTGAGGGCTGTCGTCATTCCCCTAACCTCAGTCTTGTGTTTCCCCTAGGGAAGAGAAGCCTACCAGAGCCCTGGAGGGCTCAACGTTCTTACAAAAGATTCATGTATTCATTTGAAATGCCAGGGAAGAAGGAAGGGGGCTGGAGGAGAATATGAGACTCCTCCACTCCCTGGCTCACCCACCCCCCAAACAGCCACAAAGGCTGGGTATGGTCCATGCCAAAACCAGGTGCCAGGAATTCCATCTGAGCCTCTCACATGGGTGCAGGGACCCATGGACCTGGGCCATCTTCCGCTGCTTTCTCAGGCACATTTGCAGTAAGATGGATTGAAGTGGAGCGGCCAGGGCTGTAAGTGGTGCTCTGGTATGGGATGCTGGTGTCACAGGAGGCAGCTCAGCTCGGCTCCCTATGCCGCAGTTCCAGCCCCTCCCCAAACGTTTTTATGAAGTGGATCCTGGTGGCACACGAGGTAAGCTGGGGCGGATGTGGAGATGAGTCCATCAAAGCTCCTTCAGGGGCCAGCATTGTGGTGTAGTGGGTAAAGCCACCGCCTGCAGTGCTGACATCCCATATGGGCACTGGTTTGAGTCCTGGCTGCTCCACTTCTGATCCAGCTCTCTGCTAGGGCCTGAGAAAGCAGTGGAAGATGGCCCAAGTCCTTAGGCCCCTGCACCCATGTGGAAGACTCTGGCTTCGGATTGGCACAGCTCCGGCCGTTGCGGTCAGTTGGGGGAATGAACCAGCTGATGGAAGACCTTTCTCTCTCTTTCTCTGACTTTCAAATAAATCAATAAATCTCCTTCAGGGAGGGCTCACCGACCATGCCGACGTGGGTCTAGAACAGGCCCCTGAACTGAAGCGTTCCCTGCTCCCAAGCCTGGACCTCCCGATCAGAAACTGCAGTTTCCTCGTATGTAAAATTAAAGACACTCACTCCTTTCAGACCCACTGTGAGGACAAAGAAGACGCGTGTGGGAGAACGCTGTGCAATCTGGTAATCACTAGGTAAATCCTTAGTCTTTATCCAAAGGCCTCACGAGCTATCCGGACAAGCCCCAGTGGGTCTGGAAACTTCAGACCGGGTTTCAAGCCCTCCAGGCTGCTCCCGGGCGTGAGCCTCTGCTGTGGCCTCCCGGGTTCCCAGGGAGGAGTTTCTACATGGGGTTCTTGCTTGATGGTCAGCTGCCGTGGGAACTCTACATTGTTTCTCTTCGGTTTTGGAAGAGCAATTTCGGAGAGGAAACAAAAAACATTTCTTTTGATTAGAAGACAGTGGCCGGAGTTCTGGGGGGTGGGGAGGGGGGGATTACTTAACACCTGTGTAACCACACACCATTGTGGTAAGATGTAATTTTACATCTGTGTATAAATATCACAATGTTAAAAGACGCCTAAATAGAGATACTGCCTGTAGCCGCAGGGTCTGGATTCCACCTGTGTATTCCATTGAATGCAAAGCCAGCGATCAATCATGTCAATCTCTTTTGATGACAAAGACTTTTCCCAGATACTTTTTCACACAAAAGGAGAGACATTTCTCTAGAATGTGTTCTCGTTTGCCTAGGAGGTGATTCCCATTAACGGTGGGGTTTTCTCCCTTTCTTCCTGCTTTTAAAAGGTTTGTCATTTGCATTGGAGTCTTCACACAGTTCAGTTACAAGCTTTGAGAACAGTGGTTCCATAGGAATTAAATGTTAAAAGCTTAAAAATCAAAGAACTTTTTCCATTTTCTCACCCTATCCAGAGCGCCTGCTTTGGCATGAGGGGGTTTGTGGGTTGTCAAGGCAAATCCATTCCTCTAAGAAGTCCAGCTGGGGGTGGGAATGGCACAGTAGTTAAAGTGCCATTTGGGAGACCTCCATGCCACACGGAGACCTCCACCCACACAGGAGACCTAAATCCACACGGGAGACCTCCATCCCACACGGGAGACTTCCATCCACACAGGAGACTCCCACCCCACACGGGAGTCCTCCATCCAACACGGGAGTCCTCTATCCCACACAGGAGACTCCCACCCACATGGGAGACCCCCACCCCACACGGGGGACCTCCATCCCACACGGGAGTCCTCCATCCCACACGGGAGTCCTCCATCCACACGGAGTCCTCCACCCCACACGGGAGACCTCCATCCACACGGGAGACCTCCATCCACACGGGAGACTTCCATCCACACGGAGACCTCCATCCCACACGGGAGTCCTCCATCCACATGGGAGACCCCCACCCCACACGGGAGTCCTCCATCCCATACGGGAGACCCCCACCCCACACGGGAGACCTCCATCCCACACAGGAGTCCTCCATCCACACGGAGTCCTCCACCCCACACGGGAGACCTCCATCCACACGGGAGACCTCCATCCCACACGGGAGTCCTCCATCCACACGGAGTCCTCCACCCCACACGGGAGACCTCCACCCCACACGGGAGTCCTCCATCCACATGGGAGACCCCCACCCCACACGGGAGACCTCCATCCACACGGGAGTCCTCCACCCCACACGGGAGACCTCCATCCACACGGGAGACCTCCATCCACATGGGAGACTTCCATCTACATGGAGACCTCCATCCCACACGGGAGTCCTCCATCCACATGGGAGACCCCCACCCCACACGGGAGACCCTCACCCCACACGGAGACCTCCATCCCACATGAGACCTCCATCCCACACGGAGACCTCCATCCACACGGGAGACCCCAACCCCACACGGGAGACCCTCACCCCACACGGAGTCCTCCATCCCACACGGAGACCTCCATCCACACGGAGTCCTCCACCCCACACGAGAGACCTATTCCACATGGGAGACCTCCATCCACATGGGAGACTTCCATCCACACGGAGACCTCCATCCCACACGGGAGTCCTCCATCCACATGGGAGACCCCCACCCCACACGGGGGACCCCCACCCCACACGGGAGTCCTCCATCCCACACGGAGACCTCCATCCACATGGGAGACCCCCACCCCACACGGGAGACCCTCACCCCACATGGGAGACTTCCATCCCACACGGGAGACCTCCACTCACAAGGGAGACCCCCACCCCACACCGGGGACCCCCACCCCACATGGGAGTCCTCCACCCCACACAGGAGACCTCCATCCACACGGGAGTCCTCCATCCACATGGGAGACCCCCACCCCACACGGGAGTCCTCCATCCCACACGGGAGACCTCCATCCACACGGGAGACCTCCATCCCACACGGGAGTCCTCCATCCACATGGGAGACCCCCACCCCACACGGGTGTCCTCCATCCCACACGGGAGACCCCCACCCCACACGGGAGACCTCCATCCCACACGGGAGTCCTCCATCCCACACGGAGACCTCCATCCACATGGGAGACCCCCACCCCACACGGGGGACCCCCACCCCACACGGAGACCTCCATCCCACACGGGAGTCCTCCATCCCACACGGGAGACCCCCACCCCACACGGGAGTCCTCCATCCACACGGGAGACCTCCATCCACACGGAGTCCTCCATCCCACACTGGAGTCTGGCCCTGCTTCCTCCTAATGAGCACCCTGGGAGCAGCATCCATGGCTCACGGACTGGGGTCCCCGCCACCGCGTGGAGACCCGGATGGGGTTCCCAGGCCGGTTGCTGCAGGCATCTGAGAAGTGACCCGCTGGCTAAGAGAGTCTGTCTGTCTCTGCCTCTCTCTCTCCCCTTTCAAACGCATCTCCAAAAAGTAAGGAACCATTTGTCTTCAGCGTCCAGGGCCGGGGATGTCAGAACAACTCGGACCCGCGCGCCGATGGCCCTGGGAGGCTACTGCAGTCGCTTTGGCACCAATGACGGGAACGTGGACAAAGCCCAAAAGGGACAGTTTCCAGGGTCCTGACCGAGCACCGGCACCAGGACCTAGGCCCGCGTCCGCGCTGCCGGGAATGGACGCGGGGTGCAGGCCGGCGCCCGCTGACCTCCCAGGGGGCGTGCAGCAGCGCTACCCGGGGCCACAGAGGCCCCAGGGGGAACGCAAACAGCCGCGCCGGGGCGGCGAACCTGCGCCTCACTGCGCCCCGGGCTGGATCCACCCGCCGGCTCGGAGCCCTTGGAGACTCGGGGGCCGCGGAGCCCGGCACACGGCCCTCTCGGGTCTCAGCGGCCTTCCTCCGGGCGAGTGCAGACAGGAACACAGCCGAGGGTCCCAGAGTTCGAAACGCCTCTGGTCCTCCGTCTTTGCCCTTTCCCCGCGGAGCGCAGACTCCGAGTGTGTGCCGGGCGCACCTGCCGCTCCCCGCGGGCTCCAGGGCCGGAGGCGGGGCTGCGCGCGGACCGCGAGAGCCGGGAGCGCTGCCGGGCGCCGGCAGGGGCGGAGCCGGAGGCGGAGCGGGGGCGGGGCCTCCGCGCGCGGGCGGGGCCGGAGGCGGGCAGGGGCGGGGCAGGAGGCGGGGCGGGGCCGGGCGCGGGCGCGCGCGCCGCCGCCGCCGCGTCACCAGCGTGCGGCACGTGCCCGTGTTTACGTCCCTCGTGGAGCCGCCGACGTCAGCAGCCGAATGGCAACACTGTGGCGATGCTGAGGCGCCGAGCTTAGCAGACGCGGCGTTCTGTCCGGCGGGTTCCGGTGGTCCGCGGGCGCAGGGGCGGCGGCGAGGCCAGGCCGGCCGGCCAGCGCGGACACTCGCACGGCGCCGGCCCGGGCCCGGGCCCCGGCTCCTCAGCCCCCGGACGCGGTCCGGCGGCCTCGCGCGGGAGGCGGCCGCGGGCCGGGCCCGAGACCCGGCGGCGCGGGACCATGTGAGCCGCCTGCTCCGGGACGCGCATTGTCTGCCCCGGAGCCGCGCCACAAAGGGGCCGGTCCGCCCGCGCGGCGGCCGGACGCTAAGATGGCTGCGGGGTCCCGGCGGGCGTGAGCGGGCGCGGCGCCGGAGCCATGTCGTTCGCGCTCGAGGAGACGCTCGAGGCGGACTGGGTCGCCGTGCGGCCTCACGTGTTCGACGAGCGCGAGAAGCACAAGTTCGTCTTCATCGTGGCCTGGAACGAGGTGGAGGGCAAGTTCGCCATCACCTGCCACAACCGCACGGCGCAGCGGCAGCGTAGCGGCTCCCGGGAGCAGGCCGCCGGCGGGACCGCGTCCGACGGGGCCCGCGGCCAGGGCGGCGCGGCGGCTAGGGCCCGGCCCGCGGCGCCGCTCCGCAGCCCCGGGCCGCGGCGCGGCGCGGCCTGGCCGGAGGCCGGCCCTCGCGGGGCCCCGGCGTCCACGGTGCGCGTGGTGGGCGCCCCCGGGGCGGCCGCGGAGGAGATCGAGGTGCTGGAGCTGGTGCGGGACGACGAGGCGGACGCGGCGCCGCCGCCCGCCGCCGAGCCGGAGCCGGCGGCCGAGGAGTGCAGCTGGGCCGGGCTCTTCTCCTTCCAGGACCTGCGCGCCGTGCACCAGCAGCTGTGCTCGGTGAACTCGCAGCTGGAGCCGTGCCTGCCGGTGTTCCCCGAGGAGCCGTCGGGCATGTGGACCGTGCTGTTCGGGGGCGCGCCCGAGATGAGCGAGCAGGAGGTGGACGCGCTGTGCTACCAGCTGCAGGTGTACCTGGGCCACGGGCTGGACACCTGCGGCTGGAAGATCCTCTCGCAGGTGCTGTTCACGGAGAGCGACGACCCCGAGGAGTACTACGAGAGCCTCAGCGAGCTGCGGCAGAAGGGCTACGAGGAGGTGCTGCAGCGGGCGCGGAAGCGCATCCAGGAGGTGGGCGCCGCGCGGGCCGGGGCGCCGGGGCCCGCTGCCTCCCGTCCCCCCTTCGCCGTCTTTAATTGGGTCTCTGACGGGCCCTTGGGAAGTGAGTGGGTTCCCGCCCCGGGTCCCCTCGGGTCCTGGTGGGGTAGAGGGAGCCTCCGGGAACGGGGGTGCCGCCACCGTGCGCCCGGGGCGCCCGAGCCGACTTGGAGGTCGCTTTTCTGCGCGTGAGCCGCTGACAGCCGGGTGCCCCCAGCCCTCGGCGGCGGCGCGGGTTTGCCCCGCACCGAGAGTCGTCGGGCAGGGGGAGTCAGTGCGGGCGCAGCGAGAGGCAGGTACGCAGTGCGGGTGAGGCCAGGCCTCCGTAGCTTCAGGTGCACGGGAGGAGCCTGTGGTCTGTGCACGATGGGCCTGGGTGCGTTTTAGGCTTGGGGCTCGCGGGAGGCCGGGGCGCCGAGCCCCCGGCTCCCCCGTAGTACCGGGCGGTTTTCTCCTCTAGATGGGCCCGGGTGCGTTTTAGGCTTGGGGCTCGCGGGAGGCCGGGGCGCCGAGCCCCCGGCTCCCCCGTAGTACCGGGCGGTTTTCTCCTCTAGATGGGCCCGGGTGCGTTTTAGGCTTGGGGCTCGCGGGAGGCCGGGGCGCCGAGCCCCCGGCTCCCCCGTAGTACCGGGCGGTTTTCTCCTCTAGATGGGCCCGGGTGCGTTTTAGGCTTGGGGCTCGCGGGAGGCCGGGGCGCCAAGCCCCCGGCTCCCCTGTAGTACCGGGCGGTTTTCTCTGCTAGACTGCAGTAAATAACCGCTCACACCGAGATAAGCTTATCGCTTTCCGAATCCGGATTTTCGCTCCTTCCCACGGGTTTGCTTTATGCTAAATGTGACTACAATTCCCTGTTTCTCTTCTGGACTCTGTCTACCCTAGCATCTTTTTGGAAGGAAGTGTCAGGAGTATTTGCTGTGGTGTTCTGTATGGTTTGCCGGCATTTCTCCAAGGTCAGGGCTGCTTTTTTTACTCGACTTAGATACATAGTAGACTCTACATCCCTGGCTGAGTAGGCCTGTCTGATCTAGCTTTAATGATACACTGAAAAGGGCTGTGGTTTTAAATTCAGGCAGGTCGAAAATGAGCTTCTGAAAACTAGCTTTCTCAGACTTGTTAGAGCGACGGTAGTTTTTTAAGTAGTGTGTTTTCCTAGTTAAGATTCTATTGGCTTTAAAATTTTCTTCAACAGAAAAAAATTAACTTTTTAAGGCCATTGGGAAACAATTAAAAACAAGTGAAGTTTATTGTACATCATTGAAAACTAAATTGTTTCTTTTTTGTCTGATTGCCTTGGTCAGTGTTTGAAAAGTAGCTATGGAGGAGGACAGACCGGTTTGTTTGCTGATTTCTAAGGGGAGATTAAATTGAGAAAATCTGGGGCTCGGATCGGTGGTGTGATTAGTGATGTCTGCCGTGGGCGTGGTGTTAGAAGTGTGCAGGAGGCTCCCTTGTGTTTGGCTTTTGCAGCTACGTCATGTCTGTATTCTGAGCTTAGTAATTCCACCGAACTCAGTGCCTTTCATTTTCAGTTTTCAAGTTGGTTTAGCTTGTGGAGCTAGTGATAGCATTTCTTCAAAGATGTATTTGTTAATGTCTTTGAAAGGCAGAGTGACCAAGAGAGGGGGAGAGCGAGCCGGTAAGTGAGGTCTTCCATGCCCGTTCACTCCCCGGGTGGCAGTAACCAGGAGCCTGGAACTCCATCCAGGTCTCCTGTGTAGGGTTGGGGCCCCGGCACTGCTTTCCCAGGAGCGTTAGCAGGGAGCCGGATCGGAGGTGGAGCCGCTGGGTCCCGTGTGGGATGCTGGCATTGGGGGCTGTGCCTGCTGCACGGCGGTACTGGCCCTGGAAGGCTTTCCTGGAAGGTGCTCAAAGAGCTGAGCCTCTCCGCTGGAACTGCCTGCTTTGTGAGCTTGGGGCACACCCTTCTTGAAGTTGGATTTTGGAACACCCTGATGATTTATTACGGGGCCACTGAGACGTATTCCCATATCTTTGTCCGGTAGAATATTGAAGAATTAAGCCTTAGATTTTCTGCTAGAAGTTTTTGTTAATGATTCACAAATTTGGTTAACCGATTGGAAATTAAAATTTGTGAGGATTTAGAATTTATGCAGTGTTAATGGGAATATTTTTAGGTGACAGAGTTGCAAGATTGTATACTACAAAGTATATACATGTTTTGTGTGAATTGCTTGTCAGTGTAAATGTGAAATTGGCTCCAGGCAGGTGTGCCATGGAGTTTTCCAGGGTTGACAGTGGGAAGTGTGGTGTGTACAGCAGGCACACGGTCCCGCAGGGATGCCAGAGCTACCAAGGCCCCTCTGGGCAGTGGCCGCTGAGCAGATTCCCGTTCACAGTAGGGCGTGTGTGCTCGGCTGGGTGGTGCTGGAGCTCGGCTTTGACCGGGTTTCTGTAAGGGCAGACAGGTAGGAAGGGCTGATGTACTGAACGCTGATTCCTGCCCCGTGGAGACAGGCAGGTAGGAAGGGTTGATGTACTGAACGCTGATTCCTGCCCCGTGGAGACAGACAGGTAGGAAGGGCTGATGTACTGAACACTGATTCCTGCCCAGTGGAGACAGACAGACAGGTAGGGTTGATGTACTGAACGCTGATTCCTGCCCAGTGGAGACAGACAGGTAGGAAGGGTTGATGTACTGAACGCTGATTCCTGCCCTGTGGAGACAGACAGGTAGGAAGGGCTGATGTACTGAACGCTGATTCCTGCCCCGTGGAGACAGACAGGTAGGGTTGATGTACTGAACGCTGATTCCTGCCCCGTGGAGACAGACAGGTAGGGTTGATGTACTGAACACTGATTCCTGCCCCGTGGAGACAGACAGACAGGGTTGATGTACTGAACGCTGATTCCTGCCCAGTGGAGACAGACAGGTAGGGTTGATGTACTGAACGCTGATTCCTGCCCAGTGGAGACAGACAGGTAGGAAGGGCTGATGTACTGAACGCTGATTCCTGCCCCGTGGAGACAGACAGGTAGGTAGGGTTGATGTACTGAACGCTGATTCCTGCCCCGTGGAGACAGACAGGTAGGTAGGGTTGATGTACTGAACGCTGATTCCTGCCCCGTGGAGACAGACAGGTAGGTAGGGTTGATGTACTGAACGCTGATTCCTGCCCCGTGGAGACAGACAGGTAGGTAGGGTTGATGTACTGAACGCTGATTCCTGCCCCGTGGAGACAGACAGACAGGGTTGATGTACTGAACGCTGATTCCTGCCCAGTGGAGACAGACAGGTAGGGTTGATGTACTGAATGCTGATTCCTGCCCAGTGGAGACAGACAGGTAGGAAGGGTTGATGTACTGAACGCTGATTCCTGCCCCGTGGAGACAGACAGGTAGGGTTGATGTACTGAACACTGATTCCTGCCCCGTGGAGACAGACAGACAGGTAGGGTTGATGTACTGAACGCTGATTCCTGCCCCGTGGAGACAGACAGGTAGGAAGGGTTGATGTACTGAACGCTGATTCCTGCCCCGTGGAGACAGACAGGTAGGAAGGGCTGATGTACTGAACGCTGATTCCTGCCCAGTGGAGACAGACAGGTAGGTAGGGTTGATGTACTGAACGCTGATTCCTGCCCAGTGGAGACAGACAGACAGGTAGGGTTGATGTACTGAACACTGATTCCTGCCCCGTGGAGACAGACAGACAGGTAGGGTTGATGTACTGAACGCTGATTCCTGCCCCGTGGAGACAGACAGGTAGGGTTGATGTACTGAACGCTGATTCCTGCCCCGTGGAGACAGACAGGTAGGTAGGGTTGATGTACTGAACGCTGATTCCTGCCCCGTGGAGACAGACAGGTAGGAAGGGCTGATGTACTGAACACTGATTCCTGCCCAGTGGAGACAGACAGACAGACAGGGTTGATGTACTGAACGCTGATTCCTGCCCAGTGGAGATCGCCATTTGCGAGCACATGTGGGGTGCACAGCAGGAAGCCTGCCGCAGCTCAGTGAGAAAGACCTGGGTGTGAGGTGGGGCTTACACTTGTTATGACCTCTTGACAGCCAGGACTGGGAATGCTGGCAGGGCATCTCAAGATGAAGAGTGGATGGAGACTTCCAGGAAGCGTCCTCTCTGCTTGCATGGGCTGTGCGTTGACAGCAGCCTCTGTAGAGACAGGCCCGCTCTGGGCTCTTCACACTGCCCATCCTCAGAGACACGGCCACAGCAGCAGTTCCCCGCCCGGTGTGGGCTCTGCAGCCAGGGAGCCCCCAGACTCAGATCAGCTCTGCGCTGGGCTCAGCCAGACTTGTGTCTGGTCTGCCAGGCCTCAGCACCTGTTTTTTTTTTTTTTTTTTTTTTTAAGATTTATTTTTATTTATTTGAAAGGCAGAGTTAGAAGAGGAGGGACAGAGAGAGCATCCGTCCGTGAGTGGGCCTGAATGGGGAGAAGGGGCGTCACTGACAGGATAGCTAAGGCAGCAGAGGACAGCGCCAGTGCAAGGGTTGCATGATGGGTGGGTTTCTGAGGAGCCCCACCTGTGCCCAGGGTCTGCAGAGTGGGTCTGGGGGTGCCTGGGAAGTCCTGGGAAAGTGAGCCTGAGGAAACCAGTCCATCTTTGTCGGGGGATGATTTGTTTTGTTTTGTTTTTTATAAAGATTTACTTTATTTGAAAGGTAGTCAGAGAAGAGAGAGAGATCTTCCACCTGCTGGTTCACTTCCCAAATGGCAACAGCAGCAGCTGAGCCGGGCTGGAACCAGGAGCCTGAACTCCATCCAGGTGTCTCCCACTGAAACTTTATCTGGCTCTCCCACTTGGGTGGGATCTGCTGCTGCTTTGCAGGCTCATTAGCAGGGAGCTGGATCAGAAGTGGAGCAGCTGGGACCCCAACCAGTGCTGTCGCGGGATGCTGGCATCACTGGTGATGGCTTTACCGCCTGTGGCTTGTCTTGATGCCAAGGCCTGTGTTCCTTCACTGAGACATTGGAAGGTTGGCAGGCTCCGCGGCTGAGGACGGAGAGTGGCATTATTTTACAATTCCATCAGCTAAGTCATGTGGCTTTTAAAGTAAAACAACTTGTCTTGTTCCAAATTAATTCTGACAGGCACGAGGTGAGGGCCGCCTGCGTGTTGTGTTTTAGTGGAAGGAGGTTGCTTAGGGATGGAGGACAGGTTTATGTTGAGAGTGCCCAGGCGTGGTTTTCCTTTGTGTCCTAAAATGGCTCAGTAGCGGCAGTTCTGCGTGCCAAGGTTGGTCAGCAGGGGAGAGCCTGGCTTGTCACCATTCCTTCTCCCTACTGGTCATGGAGCCCTGCTGAAACCCAGCTATGTGTACGTTGGAGAGGTGGCGGTGCTCGGGACACTGGGGTCCACCTTCCGTGGGGCCAGGAAGCCAGGACTGGGTATCAGCAGGCGGTCGAGGCCGGTGGGAAGGACTTGCTGACTGCAGCCAGGGAGCTGCTGGGCTGCACAGCAGGCGCTGTGAGGGAGGAGGTCGAGGTTTGAGGCCGGTGCTTGGACTGCTCATGTTCTGTTTCTTTGAAAATAGGGCAGACTGCTAAGTGGATTTTGTGGGGTTCTTAAAATGGTGATGAAAGATTGGAAAGCTGGAGGCCTTTGAAGTAATGATTTTGATACTAGTCATTGTCTAATCCTGGGTCCAAACAAGCTTTGGTCATTTTTTGTAGCACTGACAAGAGTTGAGTGCGGAGAAGAATCCGTGCTCCCAGGCAGTGCGGCCGCCTTCCTGATCACTCGTTCACACTGCCCATGCAGCATCACCTGCCACTCGCCCTGTCCACAGCAGAGTTCACAGACAGACTTCAGTACTGTGTGGACAGAGGGCTGTGTGTGTATCAGGAGATGGTGGGTGGCAGGATTGCTGTGTCACACAGAACATTAGCCATCTCCACTTCCCAGATGCTCACCCGTAACTGCTCTCAGTCTGGAAATATTTATTTACTTGAAAGGCATCTAGTGCATACTTGATAAAGCTGAGCTTCTGTTAACACTGGTCTTCATGTCAGCCTAATGCCTGTGAGCACTGGGCCAGGAACACAGTTCAGATGTCCCGCTTGGCTCGAGGAACCCAGTTGCCCGAGGCATCCCTGCCGCCGTCCAGGGTCTGCGTTAGCAGGAAGTTGGAGTCAGGAGCCAGGACTGGGCAGCTAACTCTGGCGCTGCAGTGTGGGATGGGGGAACCTGAACCAGCACCCTAACTTCTGCTGTAAGCATCTGTCCTGAACTTCGGTACATTTGCCACGTCCAGCAAGGGAGAGAACTGGGTTCCCGTCCAAGCCTGTCTGACACCTCTGCCTTCTGCACTGCTGGCCTCTCCCCACCTCTGTAGTGAAAGAGCAAGGCTCAGTGGTAACTGTTGCCAAAATGACATCTGTAGTCAGTGTCTCAACCCTGGACAGAAACCCATAGTGCCTGCAGAGGACTGTAGTTGGAGAACTCCGTGTGCATTCACTGTGCACACCTGTTTTGTCTGGGATCACAGTATTGTGACACCAGAGGAGGCTAGTCCAAGTTTGTACCTCCGTATTTGGTATGCAGAGCACTGACTCAGAGTGCACATGCGGTTCTCAGGCGGGTACAGCAGGAGCAAGTTTATAGCAGTGCTCAAATGTTCCCTTCTGTATCCTGCTCCATGATAACATGGCCGGGAGTGGGTTTGCTTAGGTGCTGTGATCATTTTCTGTAAAAGTTTTCACAGGTATCTTTAAAGTAAGATATCTTACTTGACAGAACTTATTTTCCCTCTAACATTTCCTGATACTTTTTTTTTTCTCCCCACAGTAAAATTATGGAATTTGTTGTAGTCTAAGCAGAGGCCTGAAATTTACCCCTTCCTGCTCTCAAATTTTATTCCCATTTAAAATAGTCTGTAATATTGAATTTAATCGTGAACTGTCCCCTCGTAACTGGGCTGAATAAACAGTCTTCCTTACTGGCTAAATTGTTCTCACTAGGCCAGGAGGTCTGAGGGGACGGTCCCAATGCATGGTAGCATCTCTAGCTATATTTTAGTTTGGCAATCTTGCCTCTTTCTTCTATATCAGGTGATGTGAATTGGTGTTGGGGTTGCCACGGGAAATAGAAAGGTCATGACTAGTGGGGTTGACGAGGACTGTGGCAGGTGTTTGGTCTGCTGAAGATGCCCCATGGATCCTGTACCCAGCCCTGGCTTCCCATCACTGCAGACCCTGGGCAGGGGCTCACGTGTGTACCCAGCCCTGCTTCCCATCACTGCAGACCCTGGGCAGGGGCTCACGTGTGTACCCAGCCCTGGCTTCCCATCACTGCAGACCCTGGGCAGGGGCTCACGTGTGTACCCAGCCCTGCTTCCCATCACTGCAGACCCTGGGCAGGGGCTCACGTGTGTACCCAGCCCTGCTTCCCATCACTGCAGACCCTGGGCAGGGGCTCACGTGTGTACCCAGCCCTGCTTCCCATCACTGCAGACCCTGGGCAGGGGCTCACGTGTGTACCCAGCCCTGCTTCCCGTCACTGCAGACCCTGGGCAGGGGCTCACGTGTGTACCCAGCCCTGCTTCCCATCACTGCAGACCCTGGGCAGGGGCTCACGTGTGTACCCAGCCCTGCTTCCCGTCACTGCAGACCCTGGGCAGGGGCTCACGTGTGTACCCAGCCCTGCTCCCGTCACTGCAGACCCTGGGCAGGAGCTCTCGTATTTACATTCTTGCCACCCATGTGGAGGGAACCTGAACTGGGTCCTGGTTCCCAGCTTCAGCCCCAGGCTGGCCTTGCTGTTGGATATTTGGTTGGGTATTTGGTGAGTGACTAGCAGTTGGGAGCTTTCTCTTTCTGCCTCTCAGATAATATTTTTGAAAGATTGAGAGGGATGAATCAACAGTGGCAGTGTTTAAACCTGGAAGTTAGGTGGGAATGGATAGCATTCATTATTTTACGAAACGGAGATGATACGCTAGCATGCCTGTGAAGCGCGCTTGGAGGACTGTTTTGTCAACAGTGAGTTTATAAAGTTTGGTTCCCTGGAGGGCCTTGGAGTTGGCTCTTAGCAGCTTTTACTCTACTGTTTGGAGCTCTCTGAGACCTGAAGTTTGAAGTAACACTGTCTATGTTGGTGGAAATTATCATAAAGGAATTTGGGAGAGGAACAGTTGCCCCCCCCCCTTTTTTTTTTAATTTGTTATTTGAGAGGTAGACAAAGAGAAGGAGCTACCATCTGCTGGTTCACTCCCCAGGTGCCTGCAATGGTTGGGGCTGGGGCCAGGGCTGGGAGCCAGGACCTCCAGCCAGACCAACTGCTTGAGCAGTCGCCTGCTGCCTCCTAGGGTCTGCATTGGCTAAATGCCTGCCTCAGGAACAGGTGTTCCCTATCTGAAATAATCAGCATATTTCTGAGTTAGAAATGGGAAACTGGATGGAATTACAGAATTACAGTTTTGTTCTCTGTCTTGTCTGCACTGTTCTTCCGTTGCTCTGTTCACTTTGTCTTTCCATGAAATTTCATTATATTTTCGGTCTCCCTAGACTTAAGAAACAGGTAAAAGAATAGACCTGCATGAGCGGAGGAGGCCATCTGGACCAGTGGTTTGGGTTCGAGCTGGGCTGTGGGGGTCCACCCTTTCTGTCTCCCAGCAGCTTAAGTTTTGGCACCTCTGTGAGCCCCTGCTTGTAGTTATTCACCTCCAAAGTGTCATAGCAGCTTCACCTACATCAGAAGTTGTCGGGGGAATTGAAACAGTGTATGAGTGGCTGCGATGCCTGGCACAGAGAGACCTCAGTAAACATCACCTTTATTACCACGGTTGTTCTGCATCTGCTCCTCCTTGTTTCCCACATGCTTGTTTACTGCTGGGCTCCTCCCAGATCCATGCTGTTTCTCTTAAAGACCAGGTTTGCTGTAGCAGAAGCTGGTGCCCAGCGTGTCAAATGCTTGCAAACGAGGAACAGGTGTTGTGGCTCAGTGGGTTAAGCTGCTGCTTGGGAGGCTTGCATCCCTTATTGGAATGCCTGGTTCCAGTCCCTGCTGCTCTGCTGTCCCAGCTTCCTGCTAATTGGTCCTGGGAGGGCAGCCAGTGACAGCGTGAGTGCTCGGGTGCCTGCACCCATGTGGAGGCTCTTGGCTTTGCTTTGGCCCAGCCCTGGCTCCTGCAGGAATCTGGAGAGAACCAGCTGGGGGAATATCGCCTTGCACCACTCCCCCAACTCCTACCCCCAGCGCCAGTCACTGCCTTTTATGCAGATAAAAAGTTAATACTAAATTTTTTCATTTGTCCCAAATAAAAACAGTGTTAAAACAGCAAAGAAAAGAGCAACCGGTGGGACTTGGAAGAAGCTCCTAGTGCAGCGCACACAAGCCCTTTTGCTGCTTCCTGTGTGTGCTGCTACGGGACACGGGGTCATGTGATCCATCTTGTGCAGGGGTATAATTGTGATTCCAGCATTTCCTCACGTCAGCTGTCCTGATAGCTCTCTTCTGTTTGTCAGCGTGCCGTGCAGCCCTCAGCAGGCTGACTTGCAGACGCTGCAGTGGGATAACTACGAGGGAGGCAGTAAGCAGCAGCCTTTGGCGGCCTCCTGTACCAGCCGTTTATTCAATGAATGGGAGACGGCGCCCTCCGGTTTTACTGCAGAGACCTGTGTGGATTCTTTCTAGCTAGACCTATATTCTGACATTCCCCCAATGCCCACCACAGTTAGGGCTGGGCCATTCCATAGCCAGGAACCTGGAACTCAGTCTGGGTCTCTTAGGGTGGCAGGAAGCCAGCAACTGGAGCTGTCACCTGCTGCCTTCCAGAGTGAGCTCTGCGAGGCCCGCACTGCTGGGACGGTGGGGGACGGCGCGCTTCCACACAAGTTTCGGTGAACGTGTCCGCTTTGTTAACGACCATGCACACCGTTTGGGGCGTAGCTACTTCAGGGCAACACTAGTTCTATAGGATTGAGCCCACATGGCACTGCTATGCTTCTCCAATCAGCTTGAAGGTCATGTAGGCTACATAACCTTCCTGATTGGCCTGGACCACACTCGGGAACAGTTTATTTATTTAGAGAGAGAGAAAGGTCTTCCTTCCATTGGTTCACCCCCAAATGGCCACTATGGCCGGCACGCAGTGCTGATCCAAAGCCAGGAGCCAGGTGCTTCTCCTGGTCTCCCAAGCGGGTGCAGGGCCCAAGCACTTGGGCCATCCTCCACTGCCTTCCCGGGCCACAGCAGAGACCTGGACTGGAAGAGGAGCAACTGGGACAGAAACCTGGCACCCCAACTGGAACTAGAACCTGGGGTGCCGGCGCCGCAGGCGGAGGATTAGCCAAGTGAGCCGCAATGCCGACCTTGGGAGCGGTTTACTTGATTGGCGGGGGTGGGAAAATTTGCCAGCAGTCAGGTTAAGCCCCCACATGGGCAGTCTCCCAGGCAGGCACAGGATCGCCCACGGAGCTTAAGCAGGAAGCTAAAATCAGAAGTAGAGCCATGACTCAAACCCAAGCGCTCTGAGACGGCTGCAGGCATCCCAGGTGACATCCTAGCCACTGCACCGAGTACCATCCTCCAAGGCTTTTCTTTTGTAGTAATAATTTAAAATAGCAATTTTAAAATTGTGTAGCTATATGAAAACAATTTTCATTATATCCTGTAGGTCATTTTCTGTTTTTAAGATTGAAATTTTTGTGGCTGATGCTGTGCTATAGTGGGTAAATCCACTACCTGCAGTGCTGGCATCTCATGTGGGTGCCGGTTCTGTTGCCGGCTGCTCCTCTTCCCATCCAGCTCTCTGCTATGCCCTGGGAAAGCAGTAGAAGATGGCCCAAGTCCTTGGGCCCCTGTACCCACGTGGGAGACCCAGAAGAAGTTTCTAGCTTCAGATTGGCTCAGCTGTGGCCATTGGAGCCATTTCAGGAGTGAACCAGTGGGTGGAAGACATCCATCTCCCTCCCTCTCTCCCTCTCTCTCTCTCTCCCCCTCTCTCTCTCTGCCTCTCTGTAACTCTGCCTTTAAAATAAAAAGTCTTTTTTAAAAAATTGAATTTTTTTTCAACTGAAACTTTGAAGGCCCATTGTGTCACTGTCTTCACATGCCCATCTGGTCTTCTCCCCTCCCCTCCCCTCCCCTCTTGGAAAGGGAAGCCCTGTGAGGCCTGCTGCACACTGCGTTGAAGTCCTCAGGGCATACATGTGGACCAGCCTCATGGCATGTCGTGTGTGACATGTGGCACTAATAGACTTCGCGTCCTGCCCTAATAGGGGTGACAGTGGGCTTGGGAAGTGTTCTGACGGCAGGGAGACCAAGCCCATGATCTGCAGTGAGCGGTTTCATCTCCCTGAGCTGTGTGTGTAGATGCAGCATAGGTGGGCTAGCTGACTGAGCCTGTCTCAGCGTGCCCTTGTGTGGGGTGAAGCCATCGCAGGAGGAGCTGGCCGAGGTTTCGGCCCTCGTTGCCTGTCCTCACCAGACGAGAGATGCAGTACTGCAGACCTCCCTTCTGAGGACCCTAGACTCCTTTTCTGATGCCCTCACTGGAGAAGTGCAGGTGGGCTGGATGTAGTCTGATTCCTTTAGGGTCATTGTGCTATGTTGGAAAAATGTGTGTGTGTATGGTATCTGAGTTTCTGTAAGTTGTTGGTTTTTTGGTTTCCTAGGTAACAGATGAGCAGGTGGTTTTTACAGCTGGTGTTTGGTATCTGTGTGTGTGTGTGCGCCTGCGCACCCCTGGGATCACAGTGAAATGTCCGTCTGCTGCTCTGTGGTCGTCTCCCAGTCCAGAGCCCTGCTCCCGCAGGTCTCACTCTCCCTTGCCCCTGGATGTCCTGCCTTCCCCTCTTGGGTCCGTTACCGTGGCACGTCCTCTGCCTGCTGTCCCAGATGCCGGCTCTGGCTCTTTGGAGTCTGTTTTCCTGGAGTTTCCCTCATCCCATCAATTCCTAGAGTGAGTTGGTTCTTCCAGATTAGGTATTTGTTGATTTTGGGAAGCCACTGATTATGATACATGGTTGATTTTTTTTTAAGCTTTTTTTTTTTTTTTTTTTTTTTTTGACAGGCAGAGTGGACAGTGTGAGAGAGAGAGACAGAGAGAAAGGTCTTCCTTCTGTTGGCTCACCCTCCAATGGCTGCTGCGGCCGGCGCATCATACTGATCCGAAGCCAGGAGCCAGGTGGTTCTCCTGGTCTCCCATGGGGTGCAGGGCCCAAGCACTTGGGCCATCCTCCACTGCACTCCCGGGCCACAGCAGAGAGCTGGCCTGGAAGAGGGGCAACCGGGACAGAATCCGGCGCCCTGATCGGGACTAGAACCCAGTGTGCCGGCACCGCAAGGCGGAGGATTAGCCTAGTGAGCCACGGCGCCGGCCCATGGTTGATTTTTATAGGGGTTTTTTCAGTGTGAGAGAGCAGCAGTGACGGGTGCACTGACTGAGCGCGGGCTGACTCGGAGTTCCCTAGGAACGTGAGGACTGAGGACCTGCTCCCTTGTGCACCCACTGGACTGGTTCAGTCTCGTTACTTCTTCCCTGAACTGGGTGTAGATCTCTCTAGTGTTTTCTTGCATTGTAGCCTTGCTCCCAGACTTCTTTAAAGCCTGCTTGGTACCTTTATATCCATCTTTGCAGCCCTACCTAGCAACACAGAGCAGCAAGCGGAACCTTCATCACTCACCATCACCATCATCCTACATGCTGAGTCCACATTCCGGGCGCTTAGGGTCATCTGCATCTCGCTTACCTGCTACTCGTAGCTCATGCTGTTCTCCATGAACCCGTTCATTCTGGAAAGCTCTTTACCCATTAATTGTGGAACTCACTGTGTCCATTTCTCTCTTTATTCCGTTATCCAGGACCTGCCCCCCCCCCCCATGCCTTTGTTTTTTGGGTTAAGTTTCACCCTTTTTTTTTTTTTTTTGACAGGCAGAGTTAGAGAGAAAGGTCTTCCTTTTTCCATTGGTTCACCCCCCAAATAAGTTTCACCCTTCTTTTGAGAGCCAGGTCAAATGCCTCTCCTGTTCTTGACCACTGGGAAGGTGGAGATTGCTGCTGAACGTTCAGGAATTAGGGAGGCCTTCAGTTACAGCTCCTGTCTGTAACTGCTGCCCTGGTTTTTCTCTGTAGCGAATCCCTTCTCCCCTTCAAAATCCTTTTAAGGGGCAGGCAGGTGTTTGGCCTAGCAACTGAGAGGCCTCTTTTGGTACTAGCTTTCACATCTGAGTGGCTGGATGTGAATTCTGACTCTCATTCTGATTCTGGCTCCCTGCTGGTGTAGACTCCGAGAGACAGTAGTGATGGTTCAAGTGCGTGGGTTCCTGCTACCTACATGGTAGACCTAAATTGAGTTCCAAAGTGCTGGCTTTGGTCCACCCAAGTCTGAGCTGTTGCTGGCATTTGGAAAGTGAACTAACAGATGAGAGTTTTCTCTGTTTTTTACCTCTTAAATAAACATGTTAAACTTTAAAAAAAAAAAAAATGCATTGTAAACCCCTAGGATACAAAGACAGATTTTGCTTTGTTTTTAATATCGATGTATTTATTTGGAAAGCAAAATGACAGGAATAAAGAGACAAAAACTGGTTTTCATCAGCTGGATCACTCCTCAAACGTCTACAACGGCCAGGAGCCAGGGGCTCCATCTGGGTCTTCAACGTGGGTGGTGGAATTCAAGTACTTGGGCCATCTTCACTGCCTCCAAGGGCCGGTAACAGGAAGTAGCTGAGAAGCGCGGAGTATCTGGAAGTCAACTAGGCCCTCCAATATGGGTTGTGGGTGTTGCAGGTGATGGATTAATCTGCTATGCCACATGCCTCCTCCGCTGCTGCTTTATTTTTTTTTAAAGAAAGTACCATTGTTTTAACAATTATTTTATTTGAAAGGCATAATGACAGAGAGACCCTCCATCCACTGGCTCACTCCTGTGAATGGCAGCAGCAGCCAGGACTAAGCTGAGCCAGGGGCCAGGAATTCTATCCACATGTCTCATCTGGGTGGCAGGGGCCCAAGTGCTTCCCAGGAAGCTGCATGGGAAGTAGAGCAGCCAGGACTCAAACCAGCACTCCCATGAGGGATGCTGGCTTCACAAGTAGCAGCTTAACCTGTTTTCTAATGCTTCACTTCTCCCAGTAGAAAAAGCAGGTACACAAAATATACTGTTTTTTTTTTTTTTTTTTTTTTTAAGATTGATTTCTTTATCGAAAGGCAGTAAAGAGAGGGAGAGACAGGTTTTCCATCGACTCGCTCACTTCTCAAATGGCTCTGACAGCTGGGGATGGTCCAGGCTGAAGCCAGGAGCCAGGAGCCCCGTCAGGGTCTTTCATATTAGTGGTGAGGGACCCAAGCCCTTGAGCTGGTATCTGCTGCTTCCCAGGTGTGTTAGCAAGGAGCTGGATTCACAGTGCTGCAGGTGGAACAGGAACCAGCTCTCCAGTATGCGATGCGGGCATCCGAAGCAGCGTCTTAACTGGCTGCACCACCCTGTTCACCCCAAAGTGTTCTTTGACCCATTTTAATGTTGGTTTCTGTAAATGACAAGTGTGTGTTTTAATGAAAGGTATATATTTCTCCAGGAGTAAAATGCAGTCAGATATATAACTTAAAAGGAGCTAAAATATTTTTTAAAAAATGTATTTGAAAGAGATAGGAGGAGAGAGAGGGTTCCTTCTGCTGGTTCATCCCTCGCGGGTGCAGGGGACCAAATACTTGGGCCATCTTCTGCTGCTTTCCCAGATGCATTAACAGGGAGCTGGATCAGAAGTGGAGCAGCCAGGGCTCAAACTGGTGCCCATATGGGATGCCAGCACTGCAGATGGAGGCTTAACCTTCCACAGCCACAGAGCTGGGCCCTAAATAATTTTAAAATTCCGGTTGAGTCATTACTGTCATTAGCCCTTTCTACAAGATTTCAGTGTTGATGGTACTAACAAAGGATCCATAATTAGCCTAGTAATAATATGAAGATGATTCAGCAGAGATTGGTGAATATGGATCATGTTTGAGGTTGGCCCTTCTTTGTGACATGAGAAGAGACCCAGGAGACCTGGGGTGGGGTTCCTGGTCACTGCCGGGCCCTCCTGTCTGTTGGAGTCACCTCTTTTCACAAGCAGGTGATTGTTTGCATGCTTGACTAATATGTCAGTGGTAGATTTTATGTTGCTTCTGACACATCACCCTAATACAAAAGTACAAGGGGGCACTCAGTGTAGGATTTGACATCAGATAAGGGAGAAATGCTATGGACATGATAGCTTGAATTTTTATGTAGAATTTTAAAACTCATTCCAAGCTCTTCAAGGATAGAATGAGTCTTATGAGCCCAGTCAGAAATGGCCCCAGGGGAACTCGGGGCTAGCAGGGTGAAGCCTGGCTGTCTGCTCTGTAACTGGCCGCTTCGCTAGAGGCCAAGGTGAGTGGTGCAGGAAGGGAGTAAGTGCACAGGGTCCTTTTGACAGTTTCACTCTTTGCATTGTATTTGAGACAGAAAATCATCCACCCATGGGTTCACTTTCTGTATGCTCACAACAGCTGAGGTGGCCAGTTCAAACCAAGGAACCCATAGCCCAGTCTGGGTCTCCCAGATGGGTGGCAGGGACAAAAGTGAACTTGAACTACCATCTGCCAGCCCCTAGCCCGCTCACCAGCGGGAAGCTGGGGTCAAATGCAGAGCATGGACCTGAACCCTGCCATCCCAGGCGGCATCTTAACCCCCCAGTTTGTCTCACAGTGGTTGTAGAACTTGATAATACCTGAGTTCTGGCCCTGGAGGAACGTTTGCATGGGCACACTTTGCTCTCAGGGTCGGGTAGTTGAGACCGTCCAGGTGAAGTGCCAGCCGATTTTTATCAGGGCTACACTGAGCGCAACAAGAAAGCTCTCAGGGGAGCTAGAAAGAAGGGAAGGGAGGCTGTGTTCTGCTTACCAGGCTAGCACCTGAATGCTTTACAGAATTCTACTTCATGTCTTAAGGGAATCAGTGGAGCAGAATAATTTTCTAAAATCTCACCGTAGGTGTGTCGGAATTTGAGCGTGGAGGAATTCAGCACTCGACTCACCAGGCCTGTGCTGTGCCTGCCCGTCTTGCTGCAGCCTTCAGGTTCTGGGGGTTGCTCTGGGGCACGTTCTCAGGAATCCTCTGTTGTATTCTCACCAGATCTGTCTGCATTCCCAGTGTCTAGGTGAAACCCCTCACATTTAGCAAAGCTGCGTCCTGCTGTGCCCTAAAGTTCCTTAATCCTAAAGAATCCAGTGTTCTTTACAGTTGCTCCTTTGTCTTATTTGGGGCATTATTTGTAGCAGCATGCATATTTTATACTTCACAAATTGCTAATGTCCAACAAAGCTCAGCTTTCTATTCCCTGGACTTTGTCAGTTTTTGGTTAGCAGAATAGGAAATGAAACTAATTATAACAGGGCAGTGATTCCTGTTTCATCATAAATTACAGGAAACAACCTAGCCTAATATGGAGTAGATTGCATCTTTTGAAATGAGGTTGTCAGATGCATTTTCTTTAAGATTGGAAAAGCATGATACTTAAGAGCAAAGACAAATGAATAAATTAGCAGTGTTAGGTGAGATGCCATGGGCCTCTCCAAGAGTGTTGACTTAGTTCTTGCAAAATAGCTGTGTAAAGTACTATTCGGTTTGAGGATAGGAGGCACGAGGGAAACAATGTTTCGTATTTGAGTAGCACATCTGATGTTCCGCCTTGTCAGTTGCACATATTTATGTAGAGCTGTATTATAATTTAATGCACACAATGATTTAGACTCTTGTTTTTGCAGAAAGTACTATCTGAAGTGTTTGTGTGTCCTGTGGTGTCTGAAAGAAGAGCTCTAAGAAGCCCAGTGTGTGAGGGCTGGCCTGTTGAAGGGGTGGCATTTGAGCCCTTGTAAACGACTTGGGAGTGTTACGTTGCTACCATTTTCCCCCTCATTCTTATTTTTTTTTTCTTTTATTAAAGAGTTACAGAGAGGCAGAGGCAGAGAGAAAGGTCTTCCATCCGCTAGTCCAATCCCCAGGTGCTGCAAGGGCTGGAGCTGGGCTGCTCTGGAGCCAGGAGCCAGGAGCTTTTTCGGGGTCTTCCACATGGATGCAGGGGCCCAAGGACTTGGACCGTCTTCTGCTTTCCGGGGCCATAACAGAGAGCTGGATGGGAAGTGGAGCAACTGGGACTAGAAGTGGCATCCATATGGGATGTCAGCACTGCAGGCGGCGGCTTTACCCGCTGTGCCACAATGCCGGCCCAGCCCCCCATTCTTTTAACAGTTTTGCTATTCCTCATATTTGGGTAGAAAATCATTATCTGAAAATGTTCCACTTTCAAGTGGAATAAAAGATAAAGGATTCTGAACATGTACATTATTTTGCAAGGAGAGGATTATTGCCTTCAAAACTGTAAAAGGGAGGGGCTGGCATCGTGACAGTCCTGTATTGGAGTGCTGATCCAAACTGCTGCTTGTGACCCAGACGCCTGCTAATATGCCTGGGGGGGAGCGGATGATGGCCTCGGTAGTTGGGCCTTTGCCATCCGTGTGGGAGACCTGGATCATCGAATTCCAGCTCTTGGCTTTAGCCTGGTCCAGTCTTGGTCATTGCGGCCATCTGGGGAGTAAACCTACAGATGGAAGACCACCCCCTAGTCTACCTTTCAAATAAATTAATACTTTAAATATATATACGTGGATAGTTTATAATTCATAATAAAGATGCATTTTTGTTTTTATTACCTGTTAATTTTTGTTGCTTTCTTGTCCTACCCCCCTCCCCTTTTAAAATACTTATTTATTTGAAGGGCAGAGATACAGAGATAGAGATACAGAGAGAGAGAGAGAGAGAGAGGTGTTCCATCCTCTGGTTGACTCCCCAAATGGCTGCAATGCCCGGAGCTGGGGCTGTCTGATGCCAGGAACCTGGAGCTTCTTCCAGGTCTTCCATGGAGATGCAAGGGCTTTTCCCAGGCCACGGCAGAGCTGGATCAGAAGTGGAGCAGCTGCGACTTGAACTGGTGCGCATATGGGATGCAGGCACTTTGGGCTTCGACTTTGTCTGGTACGCCGCAGTGCCGGCCCCATCCCACCCTTTCTTAATGTGTGTGTTCTGTCTCTGGTGGGCTGCAGCCTGGAGGCAGTATGCCTTGGTGGTCGGGGGCTCCGTGGCTACTGGTTAGAGCTGACTGCTGGGGCCTGAGAAGAGCTCCATGGAGCCTGGGTATTCCAGCAGCTCTATTACTTCTGTAACTCTCCTTTTCCCTTTTAGTAAGGTAGATGATTCCACATGTGATTTAACTGCTTCTGAGTGATAGGCGAGGCCCACAGGAAGAGAGGCAGATAGCATTTTCAGACTTGTCCTGCCCCAGCTTCTGGGAAGCCTGCGGTCTGGGACTCTTTGGTGAAAGGAGTATTTCATTTCCCTTCTGCCCTGTAAGCCAGAATACCTTTGGGGTGGGGGTGGGGGCGGGGGCGGGGCGGGGGCGGAGCAGGAATGGAGTAGGAGTGGAGTGTAAAACCTTGCTCTAAAAAGGACATGCCTGTGCTTGTAGGGTGATGGTCCAAAGAACTGTATGAGAATTATATGTCTGCTCCATCCTGTGGGTTCCTCTTTTCAGAGGCAACTGCCCTTAAGTTTCTTGTTATCATTAAGATAAAGTGACAGATACAAAGATCTATACATACAGCTTTTTAAAAATCCAAAAGGTAGTAAGGACACTGTCTACTTGTGTACACCCTTTTCTTTAAGTAGGCTGTGTTTTAACAGCTGTCTGATACTCAGTGAATTTGTTTTGAGATGACGCCTTTTGGTCTTTGTGTGAGCTGCTCTATCAGTTGGATAAATTTGTGAATTTGCTGGGGCACAGGTAACATGCACTTTTTTACATCGCTTTCTGTAGAGGATGTACAACCCATTGCTTTGAAAAGCTTTACAATCAGTGAGAAGCTCTAGTTGATAATTCATTTAGCCTCTTGAGTGAGTTTTACATTTTTTTAAAAGATTATTTATTTGAGAGGTAGAGTTACAGACAGAGGGAGAGACAGGAAGATTTTTCCATTGGTTCACTCCCCAAATGACTGAAATGACTGAAAGGTGGGCCAGTCCGAAGCCAGGAGCCAAGAGCTTCTTCAAGGTCTCCCACATAGGTGCAGGGGCCCAAGGAGTTGGGTCATCTTCTGCTTTACCAGGCTATACCAGACAGCTGGATCAGAAGTGGAACAGCCAGGACTAGAACCAGCACTCATAGGGGATGCCAGAACCATAGACAGTTGCTTTACCTGCTATGCCACAGCGCTGGCCCTGAGTTTTATAAGAAATGTGGCCGGCGCCACGGCTCAATGGGCTAATCCTCTGCCCTGCGGCACCGGCACGCCGGGTTCTAGTCCCGGTCGGGGTGCCAGATTCTGTCCTGATTTCTCCTCTTCCAGGTCAGCTCTCTGCTGTGGCCAGGAAGTGCAGTGGAGGATGGCCCAAGTGCTTGGGCCCTGCACCCCATGGGAGACCAGGAGAAGCACCTGGCTCCTGTCATCGGATCAGCGTGGTGCGCTGGCCACAGCGCACTGGCCGCGGTGGCCATTGGAGGGTGAACCAACGGCAAAGGAAGACCTTTCTCTCTGTCTCTCTCTCTCACTGTCCACTCTGCCTGTCTAAAAAAAATAATAATAAATAAAAATAAAATTAAAAAAATAAATGTTTTCTGTGATCTCACTCTATTCTTTACCTTTTTTTTTCTTTCTTAGATTTATTTGAAATGCAGAGTTACAGAGAGGCAGAGACAGAGCAAGGTCTTCCATCTGCTGGATCACTCCCCAGATGGCCACAATGGCTGGAGCTGGGCCAATCGGAAGCCAGGAGCCAGGACCTTCTTCCAGGTCTCCCACGTGGGTGCAGGGGCCCAAGGACTTGGTCCACCTTCTGCTGCTTTCCCAGGCCATAGCAGAGAGCTGGATCAAAAGTGAAGCAGGCCAGCGCCATGGCTCAATAAGCTAATCCTCTGCCTGCGGCGCCGGCATACCAGGTTCTAGTCCCGGTCGCTCCTCTTCCAGTCCAGCTCTGTGCTGTGGCCCGGGAGTGCAGTGGAGGATGGCCCAAGTCCTTGAGCCCTGCACCCGCATGAGAGACCAGGAGAAACACCTGGCTCCTGGCTTCGAATCAGCGCAGAGCGCCGGCCACAGCGACCATTGAGGGGTGAACCAACAGAAAAGAAAGACCTTTCTCTCTGTCTCTCACTGTCCACTCTGCCTGTCAAAAAAATAAATAAAAATAAATAAAAACTTAAAAAAAGTGAAGCAGCTGGGACTTGAACTGGCGCACATATGGGATGCTGGCGCCGCAGATATAGGTTTAACCTTTATGCGACAGTGCCAGCCCCCCATTCGTTACCTTTTTAAATACTTTTTTTCAAATAAGACTTATTTTATTATTTCTTTGAAAAGCAGTGTTGTTAGAGGGAGGGAAGGAGATTTTCCATCTACTGGTTTGCTCCCAAAATGGCTTCAACACCCCGGGCTTGGCCAGGCTGAAGCCAGGAGCTTCATCTGGGTCTCTCATGGAGGTGCCAGGGGCACAAGTACTTGGGCCATCTTCTGCTGCCTTCCCAGGCACTTTAGGAGGGAGCTGAAACGTAAGTGGAGCAGCTGGGACTCACACTGGCACTCAGGATGCTAGGAGACATTCTAGGTGGTTGCTTAGCCCACTTGGCCACAGTGCTGGTGCTGGGGTTCACTGTCTACTAAAAGGTTTTCCACTTGAGTACCTTGAGTGATTCTTTAACATTTCCCATCCTTTAAGACCTAGTTCAGTTCCCTGTAAAACATGTTTTCCAATTACTGTAGTCCAGTCTGATTCCTCTTTTCTCTAAACGTCTGTCCTTTACGGTCAGCTTTTTGCATTTGTGTATGTTGATGTGGTTTCCTAGTTCAATAGTAGGCTTAAGGACGAAGTCTGTCAGACATTTAGCAACCCCTTGGATGTGTAGAACAGTTGGTATGCAGTGCACTGACGGTCTCTGGTAACTCCTGTGCTGTATGTGTATTCCATGAGCTGACCTGTTAGTGGCCACGGCGGGACCAGCCGCACTTTGTTCTCTCATGGAGTGAGAGGCCCTCATGGGCTGTTAGTGTTTCTGGGCCTCCCCTTCTCTCCTTGGTCCAGGTTGCTGATCTTACTGTGTGGTCTCCACTGGGGCCTGGGGCCTTGTGCACGACATTCAGTCTTTTTGTCCAAGTCTTGCCTGATTTGTGACTTTTCAGTCTTCAGAGAACAAGTCAGGACTCTCTGATGGACTTGGAAATCATTTCCTGGGACTTCTTGAAACCAGAGAGGTCTTGGAAGGGAACAGGAGGCTTTCTGGATTGCCCTTGCTTTCAGAGTCAAGCAGGGTTCCATGGGGTCTTTCCTGCCTGCTAGTCTCCACCCTCACTCACAGAAAAGATTGCTGTCTGAAGCTTGTGGGGGAGTTGGATTAACAAATGTCTTCCTTTTGAAAAAATTTATTTTTTGAAAGGCAGAGTTACAGATTGGGGGAAGAGGGGGAGAGAGGGAGAAGGGGATGAGGAGGAAGTGGGGGAGAGAGGGGAAGAAAAGGGGTGAGAGAGAAGGGGAGAGGGAAAGGGGAGGTGGCAGAGAGGGAGGGAGAGAGAGATATCTTCCATCTACTGGCTCATGCCCCAAATGGCTGCAATGGCCAGGACAGGGCCAGACTGAATCCAGGGTCCTGGAGCTTCCTCTTGGTCTCCCACGTGGGTGCAGGGGCCCACGTGCTTGGGCCAGCCTCCACTGCTTTCCCAGGCACACCATCAGGGAGCTGAATTGGTAGCGGAGCAGTGGGGACACAACTGGGCACCTACATGGGTGCTGGCACCACAGGCAGCAGCTTTACCTGCTGTGCCGCAGGGCCTGCCCCTGTTGGCTTTGTTTTTGCTCTGTTGATCTGATCAGGTGCTCCTTCAGCCTGTGGACAAGATGGATTACCTCAGCTGAGCTTAAGCCCTGGTCCTACCTTGCATACCTGGGACAAACCACGTTGGGTTCTGGTACGACTTTTTTATACACTGTTGGGCTTAACTTGCTGGTGTTCTGTTAAGGGTCATGGGAGATGCTGCTGTGTATTTTTATTTTTTGTAATGTCTTCGCTTTTGGTGTCAGCTGTTGCCTGATAGGATAAGTTGGGAAGTATTCTGGTGGCTTCTGTGTGGAGGGACTGTGGAAAATTAATAGAACATCCCAAAATAAATGGTAGATTTTACCAATGAACCCATCTGGGCCTGATTTTTTTTTTGGTGGTGGAAAGTTATTAATGATTCAGTTTGTTAAATAAATTATCTCTTTAACCTTGTGAGTTTTATTAGATTACATTCTTTTAAGAAATTCATCTATTTTACCTAAGTTATCAGGTTTGTGGGCACATTAAAATCTTTTTAATGGAGGCTGGTGCTGTGGCATAGTGGGCTGAGCCTGTGCCTTTGGCCCTGGCATCCCATATGGGTGCTGGTTCTAGTCCCGGCTGCTCCATTTCTGATCCAGCTCCCTGCTGATGTGCCTGGGAAAGCAGTGGAGATGGCCCAAGAACTTGGGCCCCTGCACCGATGTGGGAGACCTGGAAGGAAGCTTCTGGCTTTGGATCGGCCCAGTTCTGGCAGTTGCAGCCATGTGGAGAGTGAACTAGCGGGTGGAAGACCTTTCTCTCCCCTTCTCTGTCTGTAACTCTACCTCTCAAATAGATTAGTAAAACCTTAAGAGAATCCATTTAATGCTCCTCATTTCAGTAGTGCTGGCCTCCTCAGGCCTGATGTTCGTAATTTGTGTCTTCTCTGTCTTTGTTACCCTTGCAAAAACTATATCAATTCCATTGTTTTTTTCCCCAAATAATCAGCTTTTTTGTTGTTTATTGTATTGATTTTCCTTACTCAGTTTCACTGGTCTGTCCTTGAGTTTTGCTAACTTCCTCTGCTTGCTTTGAATTTTAAAGTTAAAACCAGTGTGCCTGAACTGCTGTAGCTGAAGCTGTGTGTCCTTTGAACAGTGTCTTTGAAGAATGTGCCCTGGATTTACTTTGCTTTCCTTTCTTTTTTTATTTTATTTTTTTATATTATTTGAAAGGCAGAGTGATAGAGGGAGAGGAAGAGAGATCTCACCCACTGTTTCGCTCCCTGGGTGGCTGTGGAAGCCAGTCCCAGAACCTCCATGTTGGTCTCTCCCTGAGCGTTCGAGGCCCAAACACTTGGACCGTCTTCCCTTGCTTTCTCAGGCACATCAGCACAGTGCTGGTTTGGCAGCTGAGCAGCCAGGACTAGAACCAGCATCCAGATAGGGTGAGATTGCCACGGCTTAACCCATGAGGCCAGAATGTTGGCCTCCGTGTTTCATTGTTCGTTTTTTTGATTTTTGGAAATCTGTCCGTCTGCTTCTGATTTTACATGTTGCCTATTTTTTTATTAGAGCCCTAGCATATTAATTGTATTTTTAAAAAATTCCTTGTCTGAGAGTTCTGACATCTCTGCTTTATATTAAGTTGGTTCTGACAGTTTCTCTCTTCAAGTTGTGTTTGTCTTTTGCATGCTTTTTAATTAAAGCCGCATGTGGGATGGTGAGTTTCTCTTTGTGCTGTGTAAGCAAGTTTCCTTGTGCCCTTTGACATCATGTAATGCTGCTTTGACATCTTGGCTGAGTTTGTTTGTGTCATCTTAGAATTTTTTTTCCATGTTTTACATTCTGAATACTGAGTTTGGTTTCCCTCTTTCTTCCTTCCTTCTTTCCTTCCTTCCTTCCCTCCTTTTTCATATTTATTTATTTACTTGCAAGTCAGAGTTACACAGAGAGAGGAAAGGCAGAGAAAGAGAGAGGTCCTCCATCTGATGGTTCACTTTCCAGTTGGCTGCAATGGCCGGAGCTGCGCTGATCCGAATCCAGGAGTGAAGATCCTCTTCCCAGTCTCCCGTGCAGGAGCCCAAGGACCTGGGCTATCTTCCACTGGTTTCCTAGGCCACAGCAGAGAGCTGGATGGGAAGTGGAGCTACGGGGACTAGAACCAGTGCCCATATGGGATGCTAGCGCTTTAGGCCAGGGCGTTAACCCGCTGTACCACAGCGCCGGCCCCTTTGCTGTTTGTTTATAGGTCTGCTCATTATGGATCATATCCTGGACATTATAAGTGAGACCTTGTAGTGTCTGGTTTCTGTTGCGTTCCTCCAGAGTGTCGATTTTTAAGGTTTCATTTGAACAGTTGATTAGATTCCAGCTGCAGGTCTGCCTCACAGCGTGTTGTCTGGGTGTGCATGACCTCAGTGATGAGCCGGAGAGTTCTGTGGAGTGTATAGAGGTTGGGGCTCCCTTCTCCTGGGCTTTCTCCTCAGTATTGCCCCGTTTTCTACCTTGGGTTCCAAACTCCATCTTCTGATACTTTGAGCTGACACAATTGGTTGTTCTTAATTTCTGTTTTCATTTCATTTGAAAGACACATATCTCTTTCATCTTCTGGTTCCACTCCCCAAATGTCAGTAACAGTGTGGGCCAGGTCAAAGCCAGGAGCTTTGATGAGGCTCCCATGTAGGTGGCAGGGACTCAAGTGCTTGGACCATCCTCTCCTGCCTCCCAGGGTGCGCAGAGCTGAGCGCTGGATCCGAAACAGTGGAGTCAGCACCCAAACCTAGGCTCTGGTTAGAGATTGGGGTCCCAAGCCACATCTCTGCTGCCCCAGATGTTTTGCCAAGACTGTGGGTTTCTTTCTTTTCTTTTTGTATTTTTTTTTTCTCAGATTTATTTGTTTGAAAGTCCTGTTATCTCCTGTTGCTGATCTTGAAGGAGATGGTAGGCTTAAAATGAAAAAGTTAATTGATGGAGTGGTCCGGATTGGGAAAAGGAAAGATGTGGCCCAACTGGGGGAAAATAGTGGAAGACTAGTGGCTAGAGTCTGCACGTTCCTTGTCAAAGTGCCAGTGACGTTGATGTTTGAGCACATTTGGACAACACCGCTGGACATGGGGGAACGGTGTAGAGTGATGGGCTGGGCAGGGGGTCTGTTCAGGCAGTGTCGGGTATTGAGATTTGCCTGAGGTGTGGAGATGCACAGTGACAAGCAGTCTGCTTCTTAGTTCTCGTTTATATTTGTGTTGTGGGTTCTGAGGTCCTGAGAGGATGGGGGGAGTAAAGATCGAGTATTTATAGGCTATTGCAGTTGGTGACTTCAGTAATGGAACTTTGTTCTGCAGCTCTTGGATAAGCACAAGAATACAGAGAGCATGGTGGAGCTTCTGGACCTGTACCAGAGGGAAGACGAGGCCTACAGCAGCCTTGCGGAAGCCACGACTGAACTCTATCAGTATTTACTGCAGCCGTTCCGAGACATGAGAGAACTGGCCATGCTGAGAAGACAGCAGATCAAGGTATTCTCTTCTGTCAGCCCAAGTGGGAGCCTGTTTCCCAGTGCCCTGCCCAGCGGGTTGCATCCCAGCTACACACACACACGCTGTACGTCTCTGTGTAGATGCATACCTGGTTTCTGTTCCTGAAGGCCGAAGGCCAGGGGAGCATCTCATCTGAATGCATCTCACAAGCTGGTTCTGCCGAGTGCCGCAGTAGCACACTGTGTGCAGCACCAAGTGGTAACTGCACTGGGCGGCCTCCGCCTCCCTCTTCCTGCGCTGGCCGCCTCTGCTGCTGTCTCCCTTCCGGTGTTTGCTTACTCCGTGGTCCTAGAGTTCTTCATCAGAAGGCTTGGGAGCATTTCTTTGGGGAAGGATTTGTTTTGAAGGGTAGAGTGACTAGAGGGTAGAGTTTTAAAATGTGTAACATGGAGTTTTGTTGAAGGAGTGTGTATCCCATTTGCTCAGGCAAGTATTTAAGGGTTGGATTTTATAGCTGACCTCAAATTATGGAAGTGTTGTTGAACTAGGACATTAAGATTGTTTTTCCTGATGGAGTAAGTTGGGACCGTGTTGTGTGAGACTGCATATTCGAGACAGTTGGCAGGTGCCCTGAGGGAGTAGGGTGGCTGTGTGAGAAGGGAACCTGTCCTGGAATCTCCTCTTCCCTTGACAGCACAGGCCCGTGATGGATACCCTGTCAGGTGTCTATTTTGAAGAATTTTGTGTCAGCAGTATTATCATAAGCTTGGAACTTAGGTTCAAACGGTAACATGCACTGTGAGTTTTCATACAGCAGAGGTTGCTCAGTTTTAAGAAATGGGCTCAATGGATGCTTATCTGTTGAACAGGACTGGAGGGCCATGCCCCGCAGACGTGGCCTCCACAGCGTGGTGCTCTGTGTTGCACCTGGTTTTCAGGCTGTGCTGTCCCCCAGCAGCACTGACCGCTCTGGTTCTCCTGGGAAGCAGCTGGGGGTGAGGAGGAACAGGCACTGTGTTTTCAGCACCTGTTACATGACCTGCATTTCATTCTCTAAGACGTGTCCCTCGAGTGCCCCTCCAACCATGACTGCACTGAGGAACTTCCACAGACAAACACTTGTTCATGAACAGCCAGATTCAGTCAGCCGGCTGGGAGTAAGAGGTGTGCCATTAAGATGAGTTAAGTCATTCACCTCCTAGCAACACTGTGATTAAAAGCTCTTATCTCTGCTTCCGAGATAAGAAAAGAATATTTGGATTGTCTGTGTCCTTGTCACAGCTAGGTAGGAAGTAGTGGAGCAGGCACCCTACTGATTCAGCATATGATTCTAAAGACACTCTCCTACCCCCAGTTGTGGGTTACTTGTTACCTTTAAATTGGAAAATTCACACTCGTAGAAAAATTCTGTAATTGACTTGGCAAAGTATTTGATTTAGATAGTAGTAAAAATGTTACGTATTTTTGTGTGAAGCGCTGTGTGGATGTTCTTCTGAAGATGAATTTACAGTCAGCTAATGCTGACTTGGAATCTTGACCTTCATGTCATGTGTAGAATGTATTTGTTTTACTCAGGTTAACTATTTCAATAAAGATATCTTTCTGGTGCAAACTTACAAATTAACCCTTTATTAATCTAGTAAGATCTGTTAAGTAACTTGTGATATCAAGATACAGAATCATTGCCTAAAATAAAATAGACCAAGAAACCTGTTTCAGGGACTGTCACAGTGGGTAAAGCTGCTGCCTGTGACGCTGGCATTCCACATGGGCACTAGTTTGTGTCCCAGCCGCTCCACTTCCAATCCAGATCCCTGCTAATGGCCTAGGAAAAGTAACAGAAGGTGGCCCAAGTGTATGGGCCCCTGCCACCCACGTGGGAGGCTTGGAAGAAGCTCCTGGCGCCTGGCTTGGATCTGGCTCAGGCCTGACCATTGCAATCCTGTGGGGAGTGAACGAGCATATGGAAGACCTCTCTTTCTTTCTCTCTCCCTCTTTCTGTAACTCTTTCAAGTAAATAAGTAAGTTTAATGTATACATATATATCAATATTATATCTCTAGATTCTACAGATAATAAATGGGTAGTAAGAGAACAAAAGTTAGTAAATTCTGCAACTTAGGTGAAGTGGACACAGTTTCAAAATGAATTTAAGAAATATCTATTGGGGCCAGCGCTGTGGCGCAGCGGGTTAACGCCCTGGCCTGAAGTGCTGGCATCCCATATGGACCCCGGTTTGAGACCCAGCTGCTCCACTTCCCATCCAGCTCTCTGCTGTGGCCTGAGAAAGCAGAAGATGGCCCAAGTCCTTGGGTCCCTGCACCCACGTGGGAGACCTGGAAGAAGCTCCTGGCTTCGGATCAGTGCAGCTCCAGCCATTGCTGCCAATTGGGGAATGAACCATCGGATGGAGGACCTCTCTCTCTCGCTCTCTCGCTCTCTCTGCCTCTCCTCTCTCTGTGTAATTCTGACTTTCAAATAAATATTTAAAAAAAGAAGAAATGTCTATTAACAGAATTGAATTCATAATTTAAAATCTTTTCACAAAACTCCAGATTGAGATGACATCATTGGAAGACTATAAAATATTTAATTGAAAAGTTTAATCTTATTCATTCTTTCAGGGGATAAAAGATGAGAATACTTTTTTTTTTTGACAGGTGGAGATATAGACAGTGAGAGAGAGAGACAGAAAGGTCTTTTTTCCGTTGGTTCACCCCCCAAATGGCCGCCACAGCCGGCACGCTGCGCCTATCCAAAGCCAGGAGCCAGGCGCTTCCTCCTGGACTTCCATGTGGGTGCAGGGACCAAGCACTTGGGCCATCCTCCACTGCCTTCCCAGGCCACAGCAGAGAGCTGGACTGGAAGAGGAGCAACCAGGACTAGAACCCGGCGCCCATATGGGATGCTGGCAGCGCAGGCGGAGGATTAGCCAAGTGAGCCACAGTGCCGGCCCCAGAGAATACTTTCTTTCTTTTTTTTTTTTTTTTTTAAATTATTTATTTATTTATTTTGACAGGCAGAATGGACAGTGAGAGAGAGAGACAGAGAGAAAGGTCTTCCTTTTTGCCGTTGGTTCACCCTCCAATGGCCGCTGCGGCCAGCGCATCGCGCTGAGCCGAAGCCAGGAGCCAGGTGCTTATCCTGGTCTCCCATGCGGGTGCAGGGCCCAAGGACTTGGGCCATCCTCCACTGCCTTCCCGGGCCATAGCAGAGAGCTGGCCTGGAAGAGGGGCAACCGGGATAGAATCCGGCGCCCCAACCAGGACTAGAACCCAGTGTGCCAGCGCCACAAGGCGGAGGATTAGCCTGTTAAGCCACGGCGCCGGCCTCAGAGAATACTTTCTATCTCACTTATGAGGCTAGCATTTATCCAGATACCAAAATAAAATGAAGACATTAAAGAAAAAAGAATACTAAAATATCTCATCATAAAAATTTTACTTTAACCCTTTAAAAAATAAATTGGACCCGGCTGGCGCCATGGCTCATTTGGCTAATCCTCCACCTGCGGTGCTGGCACCCCGGGTTCTAGTCCCGGTTGGGGCACCGGATTCTGTCCTGGTTGTTCCTCTTCCAGTCCAGCTCTCTGCTGTGGCCCTGGAAGGCAGTGGAGGATGGCCCAGGTCCTTGGGGCCTGCACCTGCATGGGAGACCAGGAGGAGGCACCTGGCTCCTGGCTTTGGATCAGCGCAGCATGCCGGCCACAGCATGCCAGCCGTGGTGGCCATTTGGGGGGTGATCCAATGAAAAAGGAAGACCTTTCTCTCTGTCTCTCTCTCAATGTCTCACTCTGCCTGTCCAAAAAAAAGTAAATTGGATCCACCAATCTACAAAAAGGGTGCTATGTTATGATCAGGTGAGACGTATCTCAGATGGAAGGTTAGTGAAATAAATAAATCAGTGTAATTCACTACTATCAGAACGATCAGAATAAAGGAGTGGGCACAATATATTTTTCAGAGATAGAAAAGCATTTAACAAAGTTTACTACTTTTCTGTGATGAAAACTCTGAATAAGCCAGGGAGAAGGGGAGAAAGACATATGTGGAAAACTCAATGTTGTCCTTTCCCCATAAGACTGAGAACCAAGCAGGCCTGCCTGCCCAAGTGCCTAACCAGTTCAGTGAGACACTAAAAGCAAAGGAAAGGGTACATACATTAGAAATGGTGTGGTGTGAAATTATACTTATTTGTAACTCCTGTAATTGTCTATGTAGAAGATCCCAAAGAAGCTAGTAGAAGCAATATCACAGTTTAGTGTAGGGGCCAGCGCTGTGGTATAGTGGGCTAAGTCCCAGGTGCTCCACTTCGGATCCAGCTCCCTGCTAATGGCCTGTGTAACGCAGCAGCAGATGGCCCCAGTGGCTGGGCCCCTGTACCTGCTTGGGAGACCCAGAAGAAGCCTGGGCCACCTGCTGGGGCCATTTGGGGAGTAAACCAGCAGAGGAAACCTCTGTCTTTCTGTCTCTCCCTCTCTGTGTCTATAACTCTGCCTCTCAAGTAAATAAATACATCTTTTAAGAAAGAAGTTTATGGCTGGTGCCGTGGCTCAACAAGCTAATCCTCCGCCTTGCGGCGCCGGCACACCAGGTTCTAGTCCCGGTCGGGGCACCGGATTCTGTCCCGGTTGCCCCCCTTCCAGGCCAGCTCTCTGCTGTGGCCAGGGAGTGCAGTGGAGGATGGCCCAAGTGCTTGGGCCCTGCACCCCATGGGAGACCAGGAGAAGCACCTGGCTCCTGGCTTCGGATCAGTGCGGTGCGCCGGCCGCAGCGCGCTGGCCACGGCAGCCATTGGAGTGTGAACCATCGGCAAAGGAAGACCTTTCTCTCTGTCTCTCTCTCTCACTGTCCACTCTGCCTGTCAAAAATAAAAAAAAAGAAAAAAAGTTTATTGTAATTTTGGAATACAAAGTGAATATTAGAAATTCAGTTACATTTTTATTTTCTAGATACAAACAACCAAAAATTGAAATTTAAAAAAATACCATTTATATCATCATCTCATTCATGGATTATTTAAGGGAAAATTTTGAAAACTATACGGAAGTCTTGGATATTAAAAACTACAGAAGTTTGCTGAGAGACATGGTAGCACGGAGAGAAGAGCCTCACACTAGATTGAAGACTCCATACATTGACTTGAAAATCCAGCAGGGTCTTTAAGTTTATTTTATTCTTAATTTTTAAATCAAATTAAAATGGGGTATATTTTCCAGATATACCGTGTTTTGGAATGTGTGCATTATGCAATGGCTGAGTTGAGCTACTTAACATGCATTACCTCATGTACTTGTTTTCTTGTTATGAGAACACTTAAAAATGTATGCACTCGGGGCCCGTGCTGTGGCATAGTGAGTAAAGCCGCTGCCTGTGGTGCCAGCATCCCATATGGGTACTGGCTCTATTCCTGGCCACACCACTTCCAATCTAGCTCTCTGCTGTGGCCTGGGAAGACAAGAGAAGATAGTCCAAGTCCTTGGGCCCCTTCATCCATGAGGGAGACCTGCAAGAAACTCCAAGCTCCTGGCTTTGGATCTGCCCAGCTTCGGCCGTTGTGGCTATTTGGGGAGTGAGCCAGCAGACCTCTCTCTCTGCTTTTGCCTCTCTGTATCTCTGCCTTTCAAATAAGTAAATAAATCTTTTAAAAAAATCTATACACTCATCAGAATTTTCAGGAGTTCAGTACATGTCTAGTAACATGGGGAACATGTTCTGAAGTAGATCTCTTCACTTAGTGAAAATATCCTTGGACCAGGATTACAACTTTCCTGCCTGTACCCCAGCCCCACAGGAACTTGGTAACCAATATTTTTATTCTCTGCCTTGAGTTTAACTCTTTTTTTTTTTTGTTTTTTGTTTTTTTTGGACAGGCAGAGTGGATAACGAGAGAGAGAGACAGAGAGAAAGGTCTTCCTTTTTGCCGTTGGTTCACCCTCCAATGGCCGCTGCAGCCGGCTCATCATGCTGATCCGAAGCCAGGAGCCAGGTGCTTCTCCTGGTCTCCCATGAGGTGCAGGGCCCAAGGACTTGGGCCATCCTCCACTGCCTTCCCGGGCCATAGCAGAGAGCTGGCCTGGAAGAGGGGCAACCGGGATAGAATCCGGCACCCCAACCGGGACTAGAACCCGGTGTGCCGGCGCTGCAAGGCAGAGGATTAGCCTGTTAAGCCATGGCACTGGCCTTGAGTTTAACTCTTAATTAAAATTTATCTTTATCTATTTGAAAGGCAAAGAATGGAGACATAGAGATCTTCCATCTGCTGATTCACTTCCTAAGTGCCTGAAACAGCCGGGGCTGTGCTAGGCCAAAGCCAGGAACCTGAAACCCAGTCTGGATCTCCCTGGTAGGTGGCAGGGGACCAAATACTTGGGCGTCACCCGTGCTTCTCAGGGTGCACATGAGAAGGAAGCCAGAGTTGGAAGTGGAGCTGAATAAATGAACCCAAGTGTTACTATGCGGGATGCAGGCGTTGTGACCACCAGGCCCAATGCCTGCGCTACATTTCTTTCTGTTAGAAAGGTGAGTAGTAATTCAGTTGTGCATGTGTGTATATGGGATCTCCCTCGCTTGTTGGACAGAAGCTGATTCTAAGTCTTGGCCATTCCAAATAAGGTGGCAGTGCAGATGTCTCAACGTAGGGATGTCAGATACTTAGCATGGTCCCCTGGGAGTGGGGGTGCTGTGTCATGTTGGTGCGGTGTCTGAGGAATTTCCAGACTCCCATAATGACTCTAGCACTGCGCAGGCATCCACCTCCTGCCAGCACTCCCCTCCTGAGGTTTTGGTAGCAGCCCTTCTGAAGGGCGATGTCCCTTATTAGTGGAATTGAGCATTTTCTTTATTCCTGCTGGTCTTTGTCTTCTAGTCTACCCAGGAACTTTGCCTTTTTTTTTTTTTTTTTTTTTTTTTTGGACAGGCAGAGTGGACAGAGAGAAAGGTCTTCCTTTTCCGTTGGTTCACCCCCCAATGGCCGCTGCGGCCGGCACACTGCACTGATCTGAAGCCAGGAGCCAGGTGCTTCTCCCGGTCTCCCATGGGGTACAGGACCCAAGCACTTGGGCCATCCTCCACTGCACTCCCGGGCCACAGCAGAGAGCTGGCCTGGAAGAGGGGCAACCGGAACAGAATCCGGCGCCCCGACCGGGACTAGAACCCTGTGTGCTGTCGCCGCAGGTGGAGGATTAGCCTAGTGAGCTGCGGTGCCGGCCCAGCCAACCTCTTATTAAAGTGGGTGATTGTCTTGCAGTTGGACATTTAATAATAGTGGCTCTTTGACTCCATAAACTCAGGGTATCATTCCATTTATTCTTTCTGTTTTGAACAGTCCGGAGATCTTTTTATTGATTGACTTCTACCCTTAGGAGGCTGTTCCGTAGGGAGTGGGCTCCACAGCTCCGCCTCCTCTCCCTGGGTTCTGACAGAGTGGGCATCTCTGGGTGCAGCAGGCTGGGCTTCACTTGACCCAGCGACCTTTCTCTCTGTCCTCCTTGTCCTGGTCATTTCCCTTCACATGTTCAGGAAGCTCTCTCGGCTCTTAGAGGGCTTCCCATGCTGAACACTTGTTAATTCTCTTAGCAAGAATCTTGCCCTTAGCTTGCTTGCAGGATGCTGCATCACAATGTAGACAATTCCAGTTCTGTCCTGGGAACATGTAGCAGGCATTCCTTTTTTGAATAGTGTGTGTTCCCTTGATGTCTGCAGGATCACCTTTCTGGTTTGTGGCCACGTGTGTCATTCCCCCAAGTAGACTCCTCAGCAGTGCACATGGCTAGACAGATCATTCATCGGTCAGAGAGATCTCACAGTCATGCTAAACCTAGCAAGCCAGCTCTAAGTGGAGAGAGTGCCGGAGGGCGACTGCCCACGCGGCCCAGTGAGTCCGGGTGTGGTGGGGTTTCCTGTGTCCTGCTTGTGTCCCTGAACACAACACTCAGTGGATTCACTTGATTGGTGTGTAACTTAGGTTTAATAAAATTGCTTATGAAGAATTAGGCTGAGCAGAAAAATACCGGGCAGAAATATAAACTATGATTCCGTGGATGTGAAGTTCCAGCAGTGAGCATGCTGCTGTGTGCTGACAGAAAGCTGACCAGTCGTCACCGCCTGCGGTAGAAAGAAATGAAGCTGCCATAAGAGAATCCTTTGGGGTAGTGGGTATCTTCCAAATCCTGACTACAGTGGCTATGAAATGGGCCATAAAATTAATCAAAATTTTAGTTAAAAGGATACCTTTTCTTGTATGTATATGAATTACATATCAGCAATGGTGCTTGTTTTAAAGGATGAAAATTGGGGCCAGCATCATGATGTGGCTGGTAAAGGCGCCACCTACAAAGCCAGCATCTCACATGGGTTCAAGACCCATCTGTTCCACTTCTGAGCCAGCTGCCTGCTAACGTGCCTGGGAAAGCAGTGGAAGATGGGTCAAGTGCGTGGGCCCGGGCACCCACGTGGGAGCCCGAGAGGCTCCAGACTCCTGACTTCAGCCCTGGCTTTTGTAGCCATTGGGGAGTGAACCAGCAGGTGGAAAACCTCTGTCTCCCCATCTCTCTGTAACTCTACCTTTCAAATATGTAAATAAAAGTTTTTTTTTGTTGTTGTTTTAAAGGAAATGGGATATATAGACAGTGGAGTGCTGGTATGTTGTACGCAGGTTCATCTTTTTTTTTTTTTTTTTTTTAATTTTATTTATTTGAAAGGCAGCATTACAGAGAGAGAGAGGGAAAGAGAGATTTTCCATCCACTGGTTCACTCTCCAAATGGCCGCAGAAGCCGAGGCTGGGCCTGTCAAGTCAAGGGCCAGGAGCTTCATCTGGATCTCCCACATAGGGGCAGGGGCCCAAGGACTTGGGCCATTCTCTGCTCATGAGCAGGGAGCTGGATCTGAAATGGAGTAGCCAGGACTCAAACCAGTGCAGGCAGCAGCTCAGCCCATTGGACTACCACACCAGGCCTCTGCAGGCTCATCCTTGATCTTTAGATTTTTGGGAACTAGGGTTTCAGAAACCTCGGCATTAAGGGGTGCTAAGAATGGAGTCAGTTTGGTACTCCAGATGTATAATGTGTATTTTACAATAAATGTGTTTAAATACAGTGTTGGGCATTAAAGTAATGAATAATTTTTTGCTGATCTCTGTCTTACCGCCTCTAAGTGTTAGGCAGCTCCTGCCTGATGAGTGTTATTTCAGGCCTGGAATCCATTCTGAGCCAGACAGCCCTTTAGAGAGCCTGCGGTTGCCAGGCTGATGTGTGAGCTCACGTAACGTGTCCGCTCTGGTAGCATGGGTTCTTATGAGGTGGCCTCACTGTGCTCCCTTGTATGGAGACCCCGGGGATGGGGCTCAGCAGTCTTGGTCTTAATGAGGCCCTGGTGATTGTGATACACTCTGAAGCCTGAGAGGCACCAGCCAGGAAGGCAGGAGCAGATGTTGGGCACAGTGGTCAGGGTATCCGATGGGATGCCTGTGTCCACCCACATGGTCAGGGTGTCTGATGGGACGCCTGTGTCCACCCGCATGGCCGGGGTGTCTGATGGGACGCCTGTGTCCACCCGCATGGCCGGGGTGTCTGATGGGACGCCTGTGTCCACCCGCATGGCCGGGGTGTCTGATGGGACGCCTGTGTCCACCCGCATGGCCGGGGTGTCTGATGGGACGCCTGTGTCCACCCGCATGGCCGGGGTGTCTGATGGGACGCCTGTGTCCACCCGCATGGCCGGGGTGTCTGATGGGACGCCTGTGTCCACCCGCATGGCCGGGGTGTCTGATGGGACGCCTGTGTCCACCCGCATGGCCGGGGTGTCTGATGGGACGCCTGTGTCCACCCGCATGGCCGGGGTGTCTGATGGGACGCCTGTGTCCACCCGCATGGGAGTGCATGGGTTTGGTACCTGCCCCTGGATCTTATGGGCGGCAGTGGTGATGGCTCCAGAGTTTGGGATTCTGCCAGGCCCAAGCCCTGGGCACTGTATCCATTTGAGAAGCGAGCCAGCATTCACATTCTCTGCCTCTGCTTCTGCCTCTCAGAAGGTGAAAAACTTTTTTTTACGAAAGGATTTGAGACAGCTGGCTGGTTCAGCATAATGAACTCGTAGTTCTTCTGAGTTCCATTTTTCCATCCATAAAATGAGATTTAAAGTAGATGGCCTAAGTGGTGGTGAAGGTGCTGCTCAGGATGCCTGCATCCCGTTTGTGTGCCTGGTTTTGAGTCCTGGTTCCACTTCCTGCCAACGCCTGTTCTGGAAGCAGCAGTGATGGCTCAACAGAGGAGACCCAGATTGAGTTCTGGGTCCTGTGTTGGCCTGGCTGACCTTTGGCTGTTGTACCTATTTGAGGAGTGAACCAGTGGGTGGAAGATCTGTTTCCCTGCTTTTTAATTTTATTTTTCATATTCATTTGAAAGGCAGAGGGAGAGAGATCTTAATGGGTCAGAAAGTCAGTGAATTGGTTGCCTGTTCATATTCCCGAATCTTCTTCCTGTGGGGCCGTTGGTCATCTTCTCCCTAAAACAGTTTGGAGCTCGTTTTCCACTTGTCTCCTATGTGACTCTTCAGTGTGCTTGTCTTCCACATCACCCAGGCAAGTGTAGCTGTGGAAACAGAAGAATGGTGCCTGCCTCCATCCCCACCAGACAGACTGGATGAGGGCCCCTTCTGGGCAGCTGCTTATTAGCAAAGCAGGGCTGGCTCCCCGTCTCCCAGCCCTGCCTCTGCCCCGTGCATCCTTTTACTCTCTTCACTGGGCTGTAAGAAACTCGGCATCTACTTTAAATGTCAAGGTGCTTCAGTCGATGCTGCTGAATCTGATCCTGCCGTCCTATGAAACTGTTCAGGAGTCGTCCTGGAACTCCTGGGCCTGGGAGAATGTGCAGCTTGGCTACCACCACATTAGCACATTGGAATTTATCCCAGCATCTCAACAATAGGTAGGAATAACATAAGATTCTCATAAAGCCAGTATCCAAGCAAGTAGTATAATTTAAATTTGTGTTTATAAACTAGGTATGCTATCCTAGCTACCTAAGCTGACGCACAGTTTTTTCCATGTCAAAAACAGGCCCTGTTTTCTTTCTAGCCCTGAAATTGAAAGCAGACGTGTCGCTGTTGTAGCACATGATCCAGATGACCAGTAGTGTACGTCTGCACACTTGCCTAGTTAGGAAAAGTCTCGGTCTCCTTGCCCGGTGCATCAGGCACAAAAACACTGAAAGGCTGGAGCGTAGAAGGGTGTGGCTAGGAGTGTGCCTGTTGTTGTGTATAACACTGACTGAAGGAAGCGTGCCAGGGTGGGGGCAGGGCAGAGAGATCATGGTCCCCCCCCCTCTCCCATACACACTCTGAAGTGTTTGCAATGGCCATGCTTGTCTTGTCAGAGCCAGGAGCCCGGGAACTCCATCCTGTTCTGCCAGCAGGTGACAGGGTCCCAGGTGCTGGGCCATCTTTGACTTTCATAGGTGCATTAGCAGGGGATTGAATCAGAGCTGTGCTGCGATATGGGATGGTTGCAGGCAGCATGTTAGCCCTTGGTGCCACACCGCTGACCCCGCGAAGGTGGACTATTGGCTCTACAGTGAATACAAGTTATGTTCTGATAATTCCTTCAGGATTTAAGAGGGAAAAAAACCTTTTGTCTTGAAAAGCCACAGTGCAAGTCTTCATCGCTCCTTTTTCCGTTTCCTGTTGCTTAAGGTTACAGTACCTAACCATGCGCGTAGAATTCATTCTGCTTTAATGTTCTGAGTAGAGAGGTCTGAATTTTGAGCACTCGTTATTTTGTTTTTTGAATATCTATTACATAATTGCATCTTTTGGAGTCTTCTCAGAAAATCAAACGTTAGAATAATTAGAGGGACTTAAGAATGATTAAGTAGATGTCGAGTTAGTAATCAGACGATGAGAAAGGCAGGAAAGATACTGTAAGGAGTGCCAGAGGGAGCCACAAAGCAGCTGGCACTGCTGGTGTGGGCAAGCCACCAGCAGAGGCTGTGAGGAAGAAAACGCCAGTGTCGGAGTCCTCTGGCTTAGAGAGCCTCCTGGCGAGTCCCCCTCTCTGGTTCGGAGAACCACTCATGGAGATTACACACACACACACACACACACACACCCCTTCCCCTGGCTCAGAAAACCTCACAGGGCAAGTCCCCTTCCCTGGGTTAGAGAACTCTCCTGCGAGTCCCCCTCTCTGGGTTAGAGAACCTCTCGTGGTGAGTCCCCTTCCCTGGGTTAGAGAACCTCTCCTGCGAGTCCCCCTCTGTGGGTTAGAGAACCTCTCCTGCGAGTCCCCCTCTCTGGCTCAGAGAACTCTCCTGCGAGTCCCCCTCTCTGGGTTAGAGAACCGCTCCTGCGAGTCCCCCTCTCTGGCTCAGAGAACCTCTCGTGGCGAGTTCCCCTCTCCGGGTTAGAGAACCTCTCCTGCGAGTCCCCCTCTCTGGCTCAGAGAACCTCTCCTGCGAGTCCCCCTCTCCGGGTTAGAGAACCGCTCCTGCGAGTCCCCCTCTCTGGCTCAGAGAACCTCTCCTGCGAGTCCCCCTCTCTGGGTTAGAGAACCACTCCTGCGAGTCCCCCTCTCTGGGTTAGAGAACCTCTCGGGGCGAGTCCCCCTCTCTGGCTCAGAGAACCTCTCGTGGCGAGTCCCCCTCTCCGGGTTAGAGAACCTCTCCTGCGAGTCCCCCTCTCTGGCTCAGAGAACCTCTCCTGCGAGTCCCCCTCTCCGGGTTAGAGAACCTCTCCTGCGAGTCCCCCTCTCTGGCTCAGAGAACCTCTTGGGGCGAGTCCCCCTCTCTGGGTTAGAGAACCTCTCCTGCGAGTCCCCCTCTCTGGCTCAGAGAACCTCTCCTGCGAGTCCCCCTCTCCGGGTTAGAGAACCTCTCCTGCGAGTCCCCCTCTCTGGCTCAGAGAACCTCTTGGGGCGAGTCCCCCTCTCTGGGTTAGAGAACCTCTCCTGCGAGTCCCCTTCTCTGGCTCAGAGAACCTCTCCTGCGAGTCCCCCTCTCTGGGTTAGAGAACCGCTCCTGCGAGTCCCCCTCTCTGGCTCAGAGAACCTCTCGTGGCGAGTCCCCCTCTCCGGGTTAGAGAACCACTCCTGCGAGTCCCCCTCTCTGGGTTAGAGAACCTCTCCTGCGAGTCCCCTTCTCCGGGTCAGAGAACCTCTCGGGGCGAGTCCCCCTCTCTGACTCAGAGAACCTCTCCTGCGAGTCCCCCTCTCCGGGTTAGAGAACCTCTCGTGGTGAGTCCCCTTCCCTGGGTTAGAGAACCTCTCCTGCGAGTCCCCCTCTCTGGCTCAGAGAACCTCTCCTGCGAGTCCCCCTCTCTGGGTTAGAGAACCGCTCCTGCGAGTCCCCCTCTCTGGCTCAGAGAACCTCTCGTGGCGAGTCCCCCTCTCCGGGTTAGAGAACCGCTCCTGCGAGTCCCCCTCTCTGGGTTAGGGTTCTGTGGAGCTGGTGCCAGTGGGTCCTGTGGGAAGCAGGATGTGATGCACCATGAGGCAAGGGTTGGAAAGAAATCTCCAGATGATTTCTGTTCCTGCTTCAGAGGGAGCTGCTGCTGCTGGTGAAAAAGTGGTACTGGGGACACTCACAGGAATGGCAGCCAGGGAGGGTCAGGCTGGGAGGAAGGGGTCTGCTCTTCCTCCCCAGCCCTCCTGTGACAAAGCCTGGATGGGACGTGCAGTTCCGACCCCGAGCATCATTGGCAGGGGTGGGACCTGGAGACAAAAGGCAGGAATTGACATCCCTGTTAAGACTTTTAAAACTTTTATTTATTTATTTATTTGGTAGGTAGAGTTACGGGGCTGGGGGGAGGGGTCTTTCATCCGCTGGTTCACTCCCCAAGTGGCTGCAGTGGCCAGAGCTGGGCGAACCCAAAGCTAGGAGCTTCTTCCAGTCTCCCGTGCAGGTGCAGGGGCCCTACTACTTGGGACATCTGCTGCTGCTTTCCCAGGCCATAGCAGAGAGCTGGATCAGAAGAGGAGCAGTTGTGACTTGAACCAGTGCCCATGTGCGATGCGAGGCTTAGCTTACAACACCACAGCACTGCCCACCCCTGCACCCCTTAACACTTGAGAAGCAGGTGGGGAGAAGTACACACTGGGCATATCACATTCCATTGTTTTGTGGAAGTAGCAGCTTAGCCTCAAGTCACTGTCAAAGAATGAGGCTTTCTCATTAAAAATTTCTCATTATGAAAAGCTGGGATACAAGTCTCATTTCCATTTTTCTTTCCTCCATGCTCACATTATTAAAAGACGTGAAGTTTAGCCACATCATGGACAAGGACTTGTATGTTAACCTTAGAGGGGAGTTTATAATGCCAAATTTCCGTTCCACACTTGGAAATCCCGATCTTTTGCTTTTGACTTAGGTGTTTGAAAGTCGGAAGTTGTCGTGATGAGGAGCCTGAACTTCAGTGTTAGGGCAAGCAGTCTCCAGGACCCTTAAGTCTGGGACGAGGGCTGCACGGGCCACTCGCTGCTCAGGAAGCCGCGGGGTTTCCCTGGAGTGACCTGCCTGGCTGCTCTGTGTCCTGCCTTGGTGTGGATGTGGTTTGTTTCTGGAGGGCCCAGATGGCGGAGCTCGATTCCCAGAGTGGCCATGTCCCATTCTGCAGGGCCTCCCGAGGGGGTAAGGTGGTTCTTCTGGGAAGCTGGTTGGCTCTGGACAGAGCCTGAGCCCCCACCTGCCTCTCTGGTTTCTCATCTCAGCCTGTCAGCTCTGTGCTGTGCACACTCCAGTGGGACATGCGGCCAAGAGCACCCTCGTGGGAACCGAGCCACCCAGACACCAGGCCCTTGAAGCTGTGGAGCTGGGAGCCAGATAAATCTCTTTTCTTCATAAGCTTTGCCTGTCTGAGGTGTTTTGATGTGGTAATGAAAAACTGGATAATTCATGTTTGTTTTTCTTTTTTAAAGATTTATTTATTTATTTTTGAAAGAGTCACAGAGAGGTAGAGCCAGAGAGATAGAGAGGTCTTCCATCTGCTGGTTAACTCCCCAATGGCCAGAGCTGAGCTGATCGGAAAACAGGAGCTTCCTCCATGACTCCCACATGGGTGCAGGGGTCCAAAGACTTGGGCCATCTTGTATTGCTTTCCCAGGCCATAATAGAGAGCTGGATGGGAAGTGGAACAGCTGGGACTTGAACCGGTGCCCACATGGGATGCTGGCGCAGCAGGCCAGGGTTTAACCTGCTGTGCTGTGGGGTTTTTCAGATGAGGAGACAGGACATGGGAGCGGCCATTCTAATAGTGCGCCACCGGATAGCTGCGAGCTCCCACTTTTATTTAGAGGGTACCAGCAAGTCTGCAAGCCAGCAGGCACATGGGTAAGGTTATACATCAGCTTAAGGATTTGGGAAAAGGAATCTGGTCTGATGGTCTAAGATAGGGAATAGAGCTGTGTTGCAAATCTTCAGAGACAGGCCCATTTAGGTGCTCCTGCAAATCTGAAATATTCCAAGTACCAATTAAGGTCCATTAACCCCCTGCTGCTCCCGCGGCCACATTCCTTTGGGGGCGGGTGTGCCTATCCCTGGCCTGTTGGCCTGTTGAGCTGTGGAGCAGAAACTGCAGCCATGCCTCTAATTTCAGGGGATGTGCCCCACCCTCCAGGCACTTAGGGCAGCATCTCTACAGCACCATCCCACTAATTCATCTTTTATTGTTATGTGTTTTCCCTGTGCTCCTGCCAAGCAGGCCTGCGGGGGTCCCCTGGCATGCCCTGAGGGTGCCTGCCTCGAGGCTTCTGCTCAGCTGGGCCCTGGCCCTCCGCACACCTTTCTGGCCTTGCTCTCTCCCTGTTTGCTCTGTGCTGCTCAGTCCCAGCCCTCCGTCGAGGCCCGCTGTGGCTCTGAGCTGCAGTGCAGTCTGTCTGGACCGAAGTGTGTTCTTCCAAGTCCCTTTGACTTTTCTTTTGTTTCTGACCCAGAGAGGCACTTCACCATCTCCACTGATTTTGTTCTTTGAGAATCCTCTCCGCATTCTCTGCTGGGTTTCTGCCCAGCCGTGCACTGCCTCTCTGCTCGGCTCCGCCTGGCATCCTGGTACACTCTCCCAGCAGTTTTCCTGCTCTTTGAATGGTAAGCTGAGTATCTCTGGTATTAGCACTGAGCAGATGTGTAATGTGTCCTTGTTAGGATGCAGTGACTGAATGCTAAGTGATTTGTCCCAGGTCTCCCAGTTAATAAGTCACAGAGCCAAGACTCGGGTTTTCGTGACATTTCCACATCACAGATCTCTCTGTGCCCCACCCCCGCCCTCCAGACAGTGACTGGTCTGACTCATATTTGTGCCCACAGAAGCACACAGTAGAGGGGTCTTTATTTGCAGATATTAGCCATGCACGTTGTCTGGGAGGAGTTGAGAACCAGCCATATCCAGTGTGTATCTGATTCCTACAGAGTGGGGTTCAAGGCACTGTCGAGTATCAAGAACCTACGCAGCCGCTGCAGGCTTAATTTTCTTTGCCTGGCACAGTTTTTATAATCTTAGCATTGAAGCTCATGTTATTCTGTTTCCCAGATATTCAGGATCTGATATTATCTCTACTTCCTTTCTCTCTCCAGTGCAGTGGAAAAAAGAAGTAATTGTTGTAATTTGCCTTGCGATGCCTCATATATGAAAACATGAGCTCATTGTCCGTCTGACTAGGAACAGGAAATTGGACAGTGGGCCTGCTGGCTGTCCAGTGGGATGGCTTGTGAACCGTTAGAAAAGGGAAGGCATTTAGAATTCTTTATGATTACAAAACCCATGTGTTTGTGTGATGAAGAAAAGTGGGGGAAGTGTAGGTATTTGTTTTTAAAGGTGATTTTTTTTTAAAGATTTATTTTTCTGAATAGCAGAGTGACAGGGACTTCTGATTGGAAAAGCAGAGAGTGAGAATCTTCCCTGAAAGACTGCACTAGTCAAGGCTGGGCCAGGCTGAAGCCAGGAGCTCCATTCTTCTCCCCAAAATGGGTGTCCAGGACGCAGGTCCTTGGGCCAGCTGCGGCATTCCCAGTCACAGCAGCAGGGAGTGGCTGGAGTTGAGCAGTATGAGATGCCCACGCGTCGAGCAGTGGCCACAGCCTGGCCCGTGCTCTGCTTTCAAGCAGGGGCAGGATGTAAGCACAGACGTCTCTGGCCCGTCCCTCTCGTCCCTCTCGAGCCTCTGTGACCACGCCCTCTGCTCTCTACCCTGGTGTCTCACACGAGCGAGGGGCGCTCCTGTGAGCCCTGACCTCGCTCCATTATTCCTTCTCTCTCCCCCCAACTAAGCACATTGCTCAGAAGAGTGTGTGTGCTGTCCACGTTTCTTTCCTCCAGCTGTGTGGAGCGAGTTTTTAGATGCGCTTTGCTCAGGAAGCAGGAAGCTTGCACAGGTAGGCAGTGAGCCCCGGAGGGGCTGTGATGGGAGCGCCACACGGGGCACGGCCTGGCCGGCTGCATCCACGCGTGCTGGTCATGGTCCTTGCGGGGCTCCGGGACCTCCGTGCTGCCCACTCTGTGGGTGCCGAAGCAGAGGCCAGCGTCTCTGTCCTGTGGGGCCTTGGGGCTTCTGTGACCCCCATGTGTGGCATCGGTTCTGGAGGCTGCTCTTCACTACCTGTGGGGGGGGCTCTCCTCACAGTTGTCAGGTGATGTCGTCTGCTCTCTGGGCTTCAGATGTCGTGTGTCAGTGATACCCAAACGCGTATTTCTGGCCATCACCTTTGGAAAGTCAAAGTTGGCACACGTGAAACTAAACCCTGGACTTCTCCCGCGTGACATCTGCTGCTCCTGCCTTGGCTGGCTCTCCGTAAGCGCCATGCACTGCTGCTTTAAGGTGACACCGAGGTCAACTCTCTGGGTTCAGGGGTGAGGTCAGATGATGACTTTATTTTGGTTTTCGACTTTGTTTTAATTTATTTCCTGGTTTAGAGAATATGGCTTATGATTTGCTAAGTTCATCCCTCCTGTTTTGTGGTAATACTTGGTAAGTTTTTTTAAGTGTTCCATGAATGAGTTAGCATTCCTCATTAGCAACTTACTGTTGAATTTCTGATAATTTTTCTCTGTGTGGTAAACCAGGTTTGTAGTACGAACAGTTGATTGTTGCGATTGCTGGGTTAAAACATACCTGTGTGTGTTCTGAAATACATGTTTATAGTAATACCACTTGCATGGGTTTCGTGTTCGCATTTACTTGATACATCACACAGATGATTCGTAACCTGCTCCTTGTACACAGAGGCAGTGAGTAGCTCATGATCTCGACACACAGACGTCCTCGGTTGTCCTTTGCTTGTATATGGAGTGGGGGGAGGGTCCGGGCATAGATGTTGGATGTCGTTAGATAATCTTTGCGTATCAGTGAATCCTCCTCTATGCACAGTCCTTACTTGAACATTCAGAAAATGTTTAGGAATGAGTAAAAGAAACGAATGTCCTGATTTCCCCTTGTGCTCTCTGAAGATCTCCATGGAGAATGACTATCTGGGACCCCGAAGAATCGAAAGTCTCCAAAAGGAAGACGCAGACTGGCAGCGGAAGGCGCACATGGCTGTGCTGTCCATCCAGGACCTCACTGTCAAGTATTTTGAAATAACTGCTAAAGCACAAAAAGGTAGGCTTCCCAGTCAGACTGTCCCTGTCGGCATGGTTGTGAGGACAGTGAGGGACCCAGTATGTGATATTTGAAGTAATGATTCAGGAAAGGAAGTGCATGGAAAATGGGATTAAATGTTTATCTTGCTGCAGAAAAGTGTTTTGGAGCCCATGGATGCAGTAAAGACCACTGCAGCTGCGAGCCGTGGCAGCCCTGGGCTGGGGAGTAGGGGTGTGCCCTTCTCGCCTCCCTGGCGTGTGTGCACCCACCCATCCCCCTGCCCTCGGGAGCAGCGCGTGTGTGCGCAGCCCTCCCGTTGACATTGTGGGGAGAGGAGGGAGTGGAGGGTAGCATCACACAGATTCGGCTGTGCACATGCAGAATGATGAACTTTGGCTTAACCACACACCTTTTATGAAGGTGAATTCAAATGAATAATAGGTCTAAATGTAGAATGTTAACCTAGAAAACTTCCACAAAACCAGTAAGAAAAATCTGTTTCCTCAAGTTCCATGTATCTTTGTAACTAAGTCTAATTGCAGATCCTGTGAAAGTAATCTGGTTTTTCTCTTATGAACATTGTAGAATCTTTTCTGGGGCGGGTGCCGTGGTGTAGCAGGTAAAGCCGCCACCTGCAGTGCCGGTATCCTATATGGGTGTCAGGTCTAGTCCTAGCTGCTCCACTTCCAATCCAGCCCTCTCTGCTATGGCCTGGGAAAGCAGTGGAAGATGGCCCAAGTCCTTGAAGCACCTGACTCCTGGCTTTGGAACAGCGCAGCTCCAGCCATTGCAGCCATTTGGGGAGTGAACCACTGGATGGAAGACCTCTCTCTCTCTCTCTCTGCCTCTGCCTCTCCTCCTCTCTCTGTGTAACTCTTTCAAGTAAAATAAATAAATCTTTTTTAAAAAAGAATCTTTATGTTTTACTGTGGAGAGTTTGACTACAATGTGTTGTGAAAATCTTTTCTGGTCATGTCTATTAGAAGTTCTATGGGCTTCCTGTACTTGGACATCTCTTTCTTTCTCCAAATTAAGGAAGTTTTCTGGAATTACTTCACTAAAAAGGCCTTCTAAGCCTTTCTCCTTTAGGAACTCCTGAAATCCATATGCTGGGTCATTTGATAGTACCCTATAGATTTCCAACATTGTTTTTTAGTTACCTAATTTCTTCTTCTTTTTTTGATCTGACTGTAAAATTTCCAGAGATTTGTCTCGTAAGTCAGATATTCTTTCTTCTGCCTCACCGGTTCTGTTGTTAAGGCTTCCTACCACATTTTTTATTTGTTCTGTGGAATTCTTCATTTCTGATAATTCATTTTGATTTCTCTTTAAAATCTTAATTTCATGAGAAAAATTTTCTTTGATGTCATGAACAGATTTCTTTAGTTTGTGGATTTGCTTCTAATTACTTCTAAGTAATCCCAAGTCAATTCTTTGAATTCCGTTTCTGGCATTTCTTCAGCGTCTTCATTTTCATATTCTAGTATTCAAGTGTTGTGTTCCTTTGGAGGAATTGTGTCATCTTCGTTATTCTTGTTTCTTGAATTGCTGTGTTTATTAGGCGTTTGTGGAGATACTTGTTGTTAGTTTGTTTTTCCCTGTGATGGCTTTTGTCTTTGGCCTTCGCCTCTGTGGATTAGTGGAGTGTCTGCTCTTTCAGTGAATACCCTGAGGGTGTGCTGGGAGTGCCCAGGGAGCTCCAGGATGAGGGGAGTGTCGAAGGTGACACACAAATTGGGCGTGATAAATCTCCTCTTTTTAAAAAAAAATCAGAGGGGAAGTCTGTTCAGCTCTGCTGGTGAGTCTCAGGCTCACCTCCTCTCAGAGGAGACCAGTGCCTGGGCGCTAGCCCCCGTGGGTACAGTTTTCATCTACACTGCCACAAAGGATCTGTGCAGTCCTCATTGTGAACACAGATCCTGTAGCAATGACCCCCACCAGGGAATCAGGGAGCATGGAGTGTGTGGAGCCACCCACAGTGGCCCAAAGACCCAGCCTCACCCTGCGCCCTCACACACAGCCACAGTGTTTTCGCAGTCCCAGCACAGAAGGCTCCTGTAGTCACGAGCACCCAGCCCCCTGTCAGTTCTCCCACCAGACTCAGGCATCTTGTCTCAGCTGGTTGCTGGGTGCTCAGACATGAGCTGGCACAGCTGTTACGTATGCCTGTTTCATATCGTTGCAGGACACTGGTGCTGGGTGGTCGAGGAGAGAGAAATGTGCCCCACCCCTTTCTCCCTCTAGGTTGGCAGGTGCACTGTCCCCCACAGGGCTGCACGCCAGACTCTGCCAGGCTCTTCCCGCAGCTCTACCGCCAGTGGCTTGGGCTGCTGCAGTCTGGTCTCGCCTCACTCTCTGGTGCAGAGGCTCTCGGCTCTGGGGTCCTGAGTTGTACGCGTCCACGCCCTCTGTGTAGATTCACTGTGTCCCTGTAATTTGTGTGAAGTTCACTCTGCCGTGTTCTCCCAAACCCTTCCCTGAGAGTGCACTCTCTCCACGTTTTTCTAAACTGTCTTCCAAACATTTTCTTTATATCCAGGCAAAGGTTAGTGAAGCATCTGTCTTGGAAAAGATGTTTAGTATGTAATAGCACAAAATTTTTCACTCACTTTTTTTTTTTTTTTAAGATTTTTATTTATTTATTTGAGAGGCAGAGTTACAGACAATCAGAGGGAGAGAGAGAGAGAGAGAGAAAGGCCTTCCATCCTCTGGTTGACTCCCCAGATGGCTGCAACGGCCGGCGCTGTGCTGATCTGAAGCCAGGAGCCAGGAGCTTCCTTCAGGTCCCCCACGTGGGTGCAGGAGCCCAAGGACTTGGGCCATCTTCTGCTGCTTTCCCAGGCCATAGCAGAGAGCTGGATCGGACTCCAACCGGCGCCCATATGGGCTGCCGGCATTGTAGGTGTAGGATCAACCTACTGAGCCACAGCTCCGGCCCCTTCACTCACTTCTAAACATATCAAAGAACTACCTGTGAGTATAGCTCAAAGATCACATTTGGTACATGTCATATGGCCTTTTTCTTTTGAAAAAAGGAAAGTGTGACTGTATAGTTGTGAAGGGTGGTTGGGCGTGCGGCTAGCCGTGTCCTGCCACTCCGGCACCAGTGGGCAGCTCGCTTGGTTGAAGGGTGTTCGGCTGCCAGCATTGTCTTTGAGGCTGGGCTTGTACTGGGACAAACTGAAAACGTCTTCGTTGCTTGCTTGAGGAGGGGAGATGGGCCGTCTCCTGCGCGCCTGTGTGCACCGCTCTGACCTGCTCAGCCACCGTCCAGGATGTCATCTTCCTGGAATCAGGGTATGGTGGAGCTTTCAGAGCACTCAGGAGGAGAAGTTAAGACAGCTGTTCATGTTTTCAGGCGTTGGGCTCTGACTTCCACATACCTGGTAGGAAGCATACACCCTCACGGAATCAGGTTTTGAAAGACAACACTGGACACCTGATATAAAAGTTACCGGGACAGCAGTGGCTCCTCTGCGGAACGTTACTGAGAGGAGGAACTGAAGCATTAGACAGATCATGTTGCTGAGTTCTATTTTAGAGGCGTTACAAGTACTTTTTCTTTTTTTTAAAAAAGATTTTTATTTACTTATTTGACATCTAGAGTTACAGACAATGAGAGAGAGAGACAGAAAGGTCTTCCTTCTGTTGGTTCACTCTCCAAATGGCCACAACGGCTGGAGCTGCACTGATCCGAAGCCAGGAGCCAGGTGCCTCTTCCTGGCCTCCCACGTGGGTGCAGGGGCCCAAACACTTGGGCCATCTTCTACTGCTATCCCAGGCCACAGCAGAGAGCTGGACTGGAAGAGGAGCAGCTGAGACTAGAACTGGCGCCCATATTGGATGCTGGTGCCGCAGGTGGAGGGTTAACCTGGCACCGGCCCCAACAAGTACTTTTTCATGTCAGGATTTGTGTGTGGTCAGTGAAATCTGAGGGTTTGTCTCTTATTAGCAGCTGTTCATTATTAACATCTCTGAATATTACCACCAGCGGTGTATGACCGGATGCGAGCCGACCAGAAGAAGTTTGGCAAAGCCTCGTGGGCAGCCGCAGCCGAGCGCATGGAGAAGCTGCAGTACGCCGTCTCGAAGGAGACGCTGCAAATGATGCGAGCGAAGGAGATCTGCTTGGAGCAGAGGAAGCGCGCGCTGAAGGAGGAGGTAACAAAACCGTCCCAGACAGATCTAAAGTCAAAGTCAGCATCTGCCGTTTCGTAACGACACGACGTTTCTGACGGTGTGCACAGTTGGTCTCCCCTCTCTGAAGAGTTAGCCTCACGGGGCGTCTCAGAGCCCTGCAGTGGTGGTTAGGCAGCCGTGCACTGTGGACGGCACAGCCTCGCCAGCAGTTCCTGGGGAAGTGCTGCTGCGGGAGACACAGAGTGAAGCCGCTAAGGCCATGGCGCTTGGTTAGGGGTGAAGAGGCCGTGCTCACATCGTCGCGTTTCATGGAGCCCTCTCCTGACCACTTCATGGTGGAATCAGCAGCGGGCAGGGAGAGAACTCCAGTGTTTTGTTCCTACAAAACGTTGTTTAAGCCAAGAATATTCTTAGAATCCTTGGAAAGAGGTGCTCATCTTCATAGTCAAAACATATTGAAGATGATATTTTAAAAATGATTAGCCACGCTTTTCATTGCCATCTTGTTCGTGATTGCTCATTGTGCCTGTGCAGCACTGCGCGCGCCATGCTGTGGAACGCTGAGACTGTCAGCACACCACTGAAACCGTCGGTGCCCGCGCCGAGGCTCAGATGTGAACTGCCCTCCCTTGTGTTTTTTCCAGAATGGCCCTACGAGTACACTGGAGCAGAAAGCATACTTTCAGTGGAAAGGCACTTCTACTTGGTCCTCTGCGGGTAGTTCTAAGTATTAAAAGAAGCAAATGTTGAGAACACGGAATTCAGTATTTATGAAAACAGGTAGTTGAGGCAGTGCGTGAACTTTTTGGTTTTTTTTAAGATTATTTATTTGAAAGGTAGAGTTACAGAGAGGCAGAGAGGGAGGGAGGGAGGGAGGTCTCCCATTCTCTGGTTCACTCCCCAGATGGCTGCAATGGCTGGAGCTATGCTGTTCCAAAGCCAGGAGCCAGGAGCTTCTTCCAGGTCTCCCACGTGGGTGCAGGGGCCCAGAGACCTGGGCCATCCTCCACTGCCTTCCCAGGCCACAGCAGAGAGCTGGACTGGAAGAGGAGCAGCTGGGACTAGAACCTGGCGCCCATATGGGATGCCGGCACTGTAGGCAGAATATTAACCAAATGAGCCATGGTGCTGGCCCCAGCCCCAGCGATTGAATATTAATTGTATGCCATTGTAGGTGTGAGCTCAGGATCAGAACAACCTGCCGTGGGTAAAGTGTTTTGTGTGTGCACTCCCCAGTAGGGTAATTTCCAGCCACATGTGGCTTCTGGAGTAGTTTGACAGCCTCTCTCGTTCAGTTTACATTGGAACAGCCACACGTGGCTGTTGGCTGCCGTGTTGAGCTACTGTGCAGGCCACAGTTCTGCAGAGTCCCGAGTGTAACCTCGAGTGAGAGGGACCTAAGAAGTATGCAGTAGCCTTCTGAGGGTGCTGTGACCGCAGAGGTGCTGTGTCTCTCGGCTGGCCTTCCAGGGCCTGGCCTCCAGTGAGAAGGCAGTGACTCGGAGCCGTGACTGCCTTCATTCTGTGCTGGGGTTTAGTGCGTATCACGGAGGTGGGCACAGAGAGGACAAGGACGTTTCCTGTTGCAGATGGTCACTTGCCTCAGCAGATATTTCTGGTTCCACCAAAAAACGTTGTAGAAGGTGGCGAGATGTTTCACGTGGGCCTCACCGAAACCTGACAGCAAGGAGCTTCGTGGCAGCCACGGAGCGAGCAGAGGCGGGGAAGCCACGCTGCTTGTCTGTGCAGGGAGACTAGGTTTTTATTGTAAATTTGTTTCTCGATAGGCAGATTGTTGCGTATCTGCTCCCTAGAAATTGTCACTCTCTAAGCACAGAAACCCATTCTGTACACGGAAGGGTTTTTTTTTTTTTTTTTTATTGCTTAAGCTCTGTCTTTGCCAGCTACATTGGCAGTGGTTATAAAAGGCAAGTAGAAAGCTGTAAATGTTTTAGGTCCTGTCCTTAGTGCTTCATTTATGTTATCTCATCTTCAAACAAAGCCCTTTGTGTTATAAGCACATAAGCCATCATTTACAACCCCTAAGGCTACGTATGTCTCAGTTCCAAGTTTCTCAGACTTTAGGAAATGATATGGAACCAGTAGCAGGTGGCAGGTGTTGTCACTTCATTGTTGAAACACAGTTACATTAAGTGAACTCTACTAGCAACATGGTCTTGTGAGATTAGGTTGTCCAACATTTCCAAAATTCCTTCTAAAATTCCTTCCAGATGATTCTGTCGCCTCATCGCACACATAATTGTGCAGCTGTTACTGACAGAAGTCATGTTAGTGCTCAGGTTCGTCTCCTGTTCTTCCCACCTTTCCCACACAGAGGGTCTGGTCTTGGTTCAGAGCTTGTCTGAGGCTGTGCCTAGTTCCCACAATTCATTTATTTGAAAGGAAGCGTTAGAGGGAGAGGTGGTGCAGGAGATCTTAACGGTCACAACAGCCAGGTCTGGGTCAGGCCAAAGCCCATGGGTGACACCACCCAAGTACTTGGGCCGTCTTGGTTCACTCCACAGATGGCCACATGGCCGGGAATGGGCCAGGCTGAAGCTGAGATCCAGGAACTCCCTGGAAGTCTCCACATGGTGAGTGGCAGATGGCGGCAGCTCCACCTGCAGCACCACGATGCCCCGCTGAGGATTCCGCCTCCACATGGAAGTTAGGCTCCCATATCCCTTTGTCCTTAGCTACCCCACAGAAGGCTGGTGGACTATGCTGCTGCCACCCTGGTGTTTTAACGAGGATCCTCCATGGCCCACCGAGTGTTCTCTCAGGCGCACTTTCTGTCCTTGTGGACGCTTGCTCTGGGTTGAACTTACTGATCCAGGAAACTGGGGATGAGCTCCCTGCTTGTAAGAGAATCCCGCCTCTCCCCTGAGCTGATGTTTGATGCTGCCCGGCTCGGCAGCCCCTGTGGCTCAGTGTATGTGCTGTCTGCCCTGGAGGAAGGTCGGAGCCCTGTCGTGCTTGCATTTGAGGCAGCTCGCGCTGTTGATGCATGCCCAGGGCTCACCCTTCTTCCACGAAAGGCTGCAAGTGCTGGCAAGACGTGGCTCAGCATCCCCGCGTGGAGCCTCCGGCACACACCCGAGCGCCCCTGGAGGCCATCTCGATGACAGCTGCCACACAGACTGTGCTCTAAGGTTTCACTGATGCCACTGAGAGTGACCTTGTGAGCTGAGCAGGGGAGGTCCTGGGCTGGCTCCAGAGTGGAACAGCCCCGAGCCAGCATGAAGAGGGCTGTGTGTGAGGGGGCGAGACGGGAGTATGCAGGTGGACACGTGCAGAGGTTCTGTTCTGTCCTCCCTCTCCCTCCAAGGCTAAGTAGCACATGTCGAGTCTCTTCTGTGTGTAGTGCTTGTGGTGGAGGAAATACTTCCTGTGCAGCAGCAACGCTCGCGCCAAAGCCAAGATGAAGTGTTCACTCACCAGCATTCTGAGGACTTACTATTTATTCGAAAGCAGACTTAGAGATCTTGCATCCCCAGTGGCTGTGGTGGCTGGTGCTGAGCCAGACCCAAGCCAAGAGCCGGGAACTCCAAACAGGGTCTCAAAACAAGGGTGGTAGAGGCCCAAATACTTGGGCCGTCTTCTGCTGCTTTCCCAGGTGCATCAGCAGGCAAGTGGATTGGAAGAAACAGCCAGGATTTGAACTGGCACTCACGGGATGCCACCATTGCAGGTGGCGGCTTAGCCCACCACACCACCACACTGGCCCATAGCACTCTTACATTTGCTTAATTCTTGTTACTGTGAACACTGCACATTTGGGCAAGACCCTAACTGTACTTGTCAGCTGGGACATCAAACCGGCACTCTGATGTGGGGTGCTGGCGGTGCAGGCGGCCACGTGACCCTGTGTGACACAGCATCAGCCCCTCCGGGGCCTTCTGAGTGGTTGTGTGTCTGTGCAAGGACCTTGCTGTTTCCATCAGGAATGACTTCTGCAGCTGCCTTCTCCATGGAGCCAGATGGGAATCCATGGGCCCACGGGCTGGATCCGGGTCTGGTGCCTACGCTCCTGTCTGTGGTTCCCGTCAGGTGCCTGGCAACAAGATCCCCTTCTCGCTTCAGTGTCCCTCAGCAAATAAAACAGTCTGGATAAGGCCTCCCACTGCTTCATGATCGGCACCTGGAAACTGCCGAGCCCGCATCACGTGGGGTCACTGTGCAGCCGTCTGTGTCGGGTAGATAGCGGTGGTCGCTGTCTGCAGATGGCAGCCCTCCCACCCCCCACCTTCTGCTCTGGCCGGCAGGTCCTGTGGCAGCTGAGCTGCGGCCAGCTTCCCCACTCCACTGCAGATGTCCTTCTCTTCCATGTGCTGATAGGAAAAGGGTGTCTGTCGGACTCACCCACCATGGAGACTGAGAGGACGCTGTCATTGACGTCAGGGTGATGAATGCTTCGCCACCGCCAGTATGAAAGAGCAGTGACGTGAAGTTGAAAACCTGGCCCGCTGCGTTCCAGAGCCGCGTCGTGTGACGCGATGTTTGTGTTTTGATGTTTATTTTAAAGTTTGTACTTCCTGCCTCCACGTTTCTTTCTTAGAGCAAATGCTCCATAGGTTTATTCTGTCTGATTTCTGTTTCCACAAACTGGAAATGTTTTCGCTTTCCATGCAGATGCAGAGTTTGCAGGGTGGCCCGGAAGCCATCGCCCGCCTGGATCAGTTGGAAGCCGATTATTACGACCTGCAGCTTCAGTTGTATGAAGTGCAGTTTGAAATCCTCAAGTGTGAGGAGCTCCTGCTAACAGCTCAGCTGGAGAGCATCAAGCGGCTCATCTCCGGTAGGGCGTGCTTTACGGCCGGGCCCGCGGGGGTTGAGGGAGTGGGGAGGGCACACGGTGAGAGTCCTGATGTGGAAGAAGCCTTGGCACAGAGCTAGGAAGTCAGACGCCAATTCTGCAGGCTCAGCAGGGCGCCTCTGCAGAGTGGCTGCAGCCAGTCTGACTGTTGCAGGTGCAGTGGGGCGTGGCCACACTGATGCGTGCATCTGCTCCGAGGGGCACTTCCTAATGAGCCCGGCCTAGCAAGGAGCTGGGGGGCGGGTGGCAGCTTGGCTGCAAACTGGGGAGCCGGTCCGTGGATTTGAGCCCTGTGGCACCTGGTCCCCACCGAGCAACCAGTTAAGCACCGTCACTGCTGCTCTCCCCGGACAGAAAAGAGAGACGAAGTGGTGTACTATGACACGTACGAGAGCATGGAGGCCATGCTGGAGAAGGAGGACCTGAGGGGGCAGAGGGAGGAGCTGCAGAAGCTGCAGCAGAAGGCGCGCCAGCTGGAAGCCCGCCGCGGCCGCGTCTGCGCCAAGAAAGCCTACCTCAGAAACAAAAAGGTACCCGCGCCGGGGCCCCGGCTTCCTCCCGCGGCTCCCACTTCCTAGACAGTGCGTTTCCAGAGGTCTGGTCCTGGCTGATGGCTGGACTGACTCCTTTTGTCTTGTCTGCTGATCCAAATGCAGGCTTTGTCTCTGGAGCCAGCACCCGGGCCTGGCCCGTTTGGGCTCCGCATGCTGCCTCTTGGCTGTGAGGTCAGCGCTGCAGGCCCCAGGGGGTGGCCGCCTCGCTGCTCCCCGGCACACCCTCCCGTTCCACTGGACACCAGGGTCCCCCCCAGAGCCGGGGCCTGCGGGCCTGTTTGGCCTCCCCCTTTCTGGGAGGCAGGAGGGACGAAACGTGCTTCCTGGTGCAGCTGGTGCCCGCCGGTCAGCACAGCCCCTCGGGGAGCAGTAGAGGTGCTCACAGACCAGGCGGAGTCTGCGAGGGTGAACACCGTGAGACCACGCGGTTCGGCTTCTGCCAGGCCTGGGGAGAGGCCCTGTGGATGTGCAGGGGGAGGCGGGGAGTGGTGCTGGGGGCCCGGTCCAAGTTGTCCCGCCTGGGTAGAAACCACCAGTTTGATGGTGTTGACAGTGATGAGGAGCAGAACAAAAGGCACTGCAGACTCCCACGGCACAGCCCATGAGGGTTGTGTGCGCGCTCAGAGGGGCTGCGGTGAGCCAGCCGGCGGCCCCATGCCCTCGCTAACCAGCCCGGCTCTGCTGTGAACCGGGGGAGGTGCCCAGGGTGTGCTGAGCAAAGGGGGAGGACCTGTGGACACGGTGGAGTGGGAGCGAGGAGGGGTTTGGCTGGAGGGCTTCATTTCCTCACCACACTGAGAGTGTGCACTGGGGTGGCAGAGGCGCACATGGCACTGGCACAGTGTGAGAAGTGTCGGCTTCCGAACCTTCCTTGGGGGAGAGAGGCTGTCAGGCTTGGTGATCTGAGGGGAAGGGAAGAGGGGGTCTTCTCCGCCCGCTCCCGGGTTTCTAGGGTAGGAAGAGCACGTGCAGGCGAGAGGTGACGAGCTGTGTGTGTGTGTGTGTGGGGGGGGGTGTGTGTGCAGGGACATCTGGGACATCCGGGCGGAGGCGGCGGTGAGCAGGGGCCTCTGCTGTGAAGGGAGGGTGGGGGCACGGTAGCGGCCCAGTGGAGCGGCGCCCTCTGTGGTTCAGAGCTCAGCAGGGCGTCCTTGCTGGGCGTGAGTGTGGTGTGAGGAGGTGAGGCCTGGAGGAAGGCACCCCGGGGAGCAGGTGAGCGGTGAGAGTTGTGTGGAGGAGGCTCACGGGGCTGACTTGGAAGAATCAGGAGAGGGGGGTGCCCAGAAGGGGAGAGGGAGCATGGTTCACAGAGCAGGTGCCAGGGCTCCGGGGCACTGCATGTTTGCAGCGACGGGGCCTTGTGTTGGGAGTTTGGGGGAGAGTGGGGGACAAGATTCAGATTGCACTGGGGGCCCGAGGTGAAGCCAATGGGACACAGGGAGCTGACCGCACCCAGGAAGGTGCCGAGCAGGTGAGCTGGTGACCAGGGCTTGTGGAGCTGCTCCCTGAGTGACCTCCTACGCTGGTGTGTGTGTGATTGGGGCGCGTTGTGACACTCTTCATCCCGTGGTGAGGAAGCAGCCCGGGAGATGCTGCTGTTGGAGGTGGCCGTGAACTGCAGAGGGACGAGGAGCAAAGACAATTAATTAAACGCTAAAAAGAGCAAGGCTGAGAACAAAGCCCTTGAGAGACCTGCGCGGCACCGTCTGCACAGCCACACGTGGGCCCTGCACCTGCCCCCGTCACCTCGCTCGTGGCTTCAGGCCAGTGCTTTGTGACTTCAGGGTTACGGAAATAACGTCTTCTTATGTCCCAGCAGCCACGTGGAGTCACTGTCTCAGCCTCATAGTCCTTTTCAGCGGTGAGGCAGGCAGCCAGAAAAGCCAGGTCTCATGACTGTTTATGAAGCCAATCTGGGCGGTGTCGGGGTCTCACCAGAGAGCGTCCGGGCACACGATGGCGCCCTGCCTGTGTGTGACTGCATTTAAAGAATGTGCTGGGACTTACAGTGTTCTAGCCATAGACTGCTGTGCTGAAAAAGGACATGGGAGATTATCTGAGGACACCACCTTGCACCCCACCTCACCCTTAGCACCTGCTACCAGATAAATAGCCAAATAAATAAGAAATAGAAATCAGGAGGGCTGGGGGAGGCATTGCGTGTTGGGTGAGAGCGCTAGCAAAGTCAAGTAGGCGATTGGACGAGAGGCGGAGAGAAGCTCGCGTCCGACCGCACGCGCCTTCTGGCGGGCCTGGGCGCTCGGCGGGTGCCACGGCAGGAATCCAGACGAAAGGCAAGGCAGCTCTGCTTCCCTTACAGGAACTGTACGGTGAGCCCAAAGTGTACGAAGTACACCTCAAGGTGGTGATGCCCGTGTTACCTGTAGTAACGCACATTTTGTGTATTTATAGGAAATTTGTATTGCAAAACACAATGAGAAACTCCAGCAGCGCTTTCGGGGTGAGGATGAGTACGCCGCCCACCACGCCGTGCAGCTGGTAAGCTTGGACGCCTGGTTTTCTGTGACTGAAGGTAGCTAAAGTCTGCAGAGAAAGAGAGAAATCTCAGAATTCAATGTTGGCATAGTTTACTTTTTATATGGAGGCAGTTTTTCGGCGAAATGGAAAGAGTGCAGAGTCCCCACTCTGCCAGGCCCCACTCTACACGGAGCTCCCCGCACCACCTGCACGTTGGTCAGGATCCGCGTGAACAACCAACGCTGCATTCTGCGCGGCTCCTTCTGTGGGGCAGATTGCTACGTTGGAACTCAGTAGTTTTACTGCCCTAAAATCCTTTGTTACACCCGTTAACTCCTTCCTCTCCACAAGTCCCTGCCAAAAAGCCTGATCTTTTGGCTGTCCCCACAGGTGTGACTTTAACAGCAAGTATGTGGGTACTTCAAAGGAGCTCTTTGGAAAATGGAATTAAAAGATGTGTATTTTGGTGCAAATAGTTTTCAAATTCATGTAGTTTTTTCATAATGTGCATCTCCTCTGTGCTTTCTCAAGGCCTTACATCCAGCTGTAATCAGGCAGTGTGAGATACTGCAGTGTGAGATAATCAGGTGGGCCTTGTTCACTTCTTCCTACGAATGTGCAGGCTCGGCAGGTCCTTGGGACAGCTCATTCATTTCTAGCAGTAGGCAGGTGTACTGCAGTTAGTGTGTCTGTTCACCTGTAGAAAGACATCTTGGTTAAAATTCCCAGCTGCTGGGTTTGTGGTCCAGCTCCCCACTAATGGCCTGGGAAAGCATTAGAGGATGGCCCAAGTGCTTGCTTGGCCCCTGCACCCACGTGGGAGACCAGATAGTTTCTCCTGGCCCCTGGCTTCTACCTGGCCATTGTGTCCATCTGGGGAATGAACCCCATTTAGAAATGGACCAAAGTAACGTTTTAATCTACCTTTATCTGAATTTCTTGGCTGGTGGATTGTTGGAAATGTAGATGTTTATCTTTCTGTTTTACCAGTTTTCCCTGGAAGTCCTGCACATTAAATAAATTAGATTCAGAAAATTGATTTTAGTACTTGATGTAAACTCTTTAAAACAAAACAGTTAAAGGAAATGTCAAGATTACTTTTGGGGCTGGCACTGTGGCTCACTAGGTTAATCCTCTGCCTGTGGCGCCGGCATCCCATATGGGCACTGGTTCGAGTCCTGGTTGCTCCTCTTCCAGTCCAGCTCTCTGCTATGGCCCGGGAAGGCAGTGGAGGATGGCCCAAGTGCTTGGGCCCTGCACCTGCATGGGAGACCAGGAGGAAGCACCTGGCTCCTGGCTTCGGATCAGCGTAGCTCTGGCTGTTGCGGCCATTTGGGGAATGAACCAATGGAAGGAAGACCTTTCTCTCTCTCTCTCTCTCTCTCTCTCTCACTCTCACTGTCTGTAACTCACTTGTCAAATAAAAAGATCACTTTTTTGGTTTGTGTTTTGTTTTTTTTTTTTCAAGATTTATTTACTTATTTGAAAGGCAGAGTTACAGAGAGGCAGAGGCAGAGAAAGAGAGAGGTCTTCCATCCGCTGGTTGACTCCCCAGATGGCTGCAAAGAGCAGAACTGGGCTGATCTGGAGCCAGGAGCCAGAAGCTTCTTAAATGTCTCCCACATGGGTGCAGGGGCCTGAGCACTTGGGCCATCTTCTGCTGCTTTCCCAGGCACATTAGCAAGTAGCTGGATCAGAAGTGGAGCAGCCAGGACTTGAACTTGTGCCCATATGGGATGCTGGCACTGCAAGTGGCAGCTTTACCCACGACACCACAGCTCTGGCCCCTCTTAGGATGTAATTTTAACTCAAAGAAAATGAGTAGATCCATGTGCCTGCCCTAATGAAGGTCAGAAGCTTCCACCTTACTCCAGCTAGGAGAAGTATTTGTTACTTTTTGTATTTTGGAGTTGTCCTCAAAAACACTCTCAGATTATAAACACCCCTGCACCACTACCCCCCAACACACACAGTTCATGGCTAGGAGCCACACACACACACACACACACACAAACACACAGTTCATGGCTAGGAGCCACACACACACACACACAAACACACAGTTCATGGCTAGGAGCCACACACACACACACACACAAACACACAGTTCATGGCTAGGAGCCACACACACACAAACAGTTCATGGCTAGGAGCCACACACACACACAGAGTTCATGGCTAGGGGCCACACACACACACACACAGAGTTCATGGCTAGGAGCCACACACACACACACACAGAGTTCATGGCTAGGAGCCACACACACACAGAGTTCATAACTAGGGGCCTGAGCTGCTCACCTCCCATCTCTGCCCGGCGTCTTCAGATTACAGTAGACCAGGCTCTATGTATACTTTCTACAGCTTTTCCAGGTTGGAAGTGGAGAAGCTGGGACTCAGACCGGCATCCGTATGGGATGCCTGCATAGCAGGCAGTGACTGACGTTGTGCCATGACACTGGACCCTTGGGGCAGTGCTTACTGAGAGTGCACGTGGCAGCGTTGTGTCTGCTCTTACCGCAGAGCTCAGCTGTTCTTTGCCCTGGTTCGGGAGACCTCTAAGATTCTGTAGCACCTGGGGGTATTGCTGAGGGTGCCTGGCTCTGGTCTAGTGAGAAAGTGGGTCAGAAGTCTCCCTCGGCATGTGACGGCCACCATCCCCCTCTGCTGAACACGCTTTGTGGCCCACCCTGGAGTTGAACCGAGTACCTGCTTGGACTGGTAGTGGTGAGAGGGGACTTTCTGTGTTGGAGTAGCTTTTTCCTTGCTATACTGTCGTCGATGAGATTTTACCATGCTATACGACTTTGTCTACTTCTTGATCTTAAAACATTTTCTTGCTTTTAATTTCTTGTACATAAACAAGACTTTTTTCCTGAATAAATTAGTATCTTGATGTCTGTATGAATTCTGATCACACACCAGATGTTATAACACCTTTTCCTGCTGTTTTTAAGATCCTTCTAATATGAGAAGTTTTAATTAGTGCCTTGCAAATCAGTTCTCAACCATTCACAGCTCTTCTGTGATTATGAAGAGGTCCATGGTCCTGGAAAATCCACTGAGAGTTCACGAGGCACTGCACACCATCAGTGGGTCACTTCCCATTGGACTCGTGTGGATCTGGAAGAGCTCTCAGGCTTGAGAAGCTTGCTAGGTGACAAGAAGTTGGTGTTGTGGTTTAAAGGTTCCTTCAGCTGCGTAGACTTGGGCTGTGAGTGGTGAAGAGAGGCGTGCTTCTCCCTAACTCCTCTCCCCCACCTCTCAGTATGCTGTCTTCAGAATGAAAAAATTAGCTTTTCTTAAAAAAAAGAAAAAGAAAAATCAAATTTGTTCCTTGGAAAGGCAGAGTGCCGCAGACAGATCTTCCATCTGCCTGCTCATTCCCAGACGGCTGCGACCCTGGAGCCTGGGCCACGTTCCGCTGGCGTCCCAGGACACTAGCAGGGAGCAGGACTGGAGCGGAGCAGGGGCACTTGGACCACCACCTGAGAGTGGTCAACCTACTCCACCGCACAGACTCCTCGACAGCTTTCTCATTCTTGGCCTCATGTTTATGATTCTCAGGGTTCTTTGGATTCAGCTTTTCTTCCCGTGAGGCGCTTAGTGCCAGTGTGTGTACACAGCTTCCGTGTCCTGCCTGGCTTTATTTGGGCTCTCCTTGGAGTTGTCTAGGTAGCCACGTGGTGAGCGGTGTGTTGGCAACACTGGCCCGCATGGGGCATGCTCCTTCACCAAGGACAGTCTGGACAGGCGCTCGTGCCACGGCTGCCCCCCATCAGTGTCCCTGGAGGTCCCGCCTGCACCTTTGCCTTTCTCACTGTTGGGATGGGGCAGAGAGAAACCGGGCCCGTGCCGCCCGTTCCTCAGAGGGCTCTTCCGCCTGCCCCTCATTGCTGTCCGTGAAGCCCGGGTGGTTCCGTGGGTCTGTGACAAATGGGAGATGCCTGCCCCTCGGCAGCCTGCCCTTCGGGGCTGTCGAGAAGGGACAGTCACTGAGAGAAGCTGCTTGTCTCCTCTCTTCTGTTTAAGGGGTTGCCAGCTTCTCCTGTGCCTTGTCCCTCACTCTGCTTTTGATCCCTGAGGAAATTGTGGTGTTTTTTTTATATTTTGAGAATTATGGAGTTTTTAAAAAAGATTTAATTAATTTATTTGAAAGAGTTACAGATGAGGTAGAGACAGAGAGAGGTGTTCCATCCTCTGGTTCACTCCATTAGCCGCAGTGGCCAGAGCTGCGCCGATCCAAAGCCAGGAGCCAGGAGCTTCTTCCTAGTCTCCCACGTGGGTGCAGGGGCCCAAGGACTTGGTCCATCTTCCACTGCTCTCCCAGGCCATAGCAGAGAGCTGGATCAGAAGAGGAGCAGCCGGGACTGCAGGCAGCAGCTTTACCAGCTACGCCACAGCACCGGCCCTGAAGATGAGTTTTAAGATCATTTGTTATAGTCAAAAATTGATTGTGTTTGTCAGGTACTAAAATGCTGTGTGGCTTGAGGTGGTTGTTCTGTGTGAAGATGACATTCCCTTGTTTCTGGTTGGTTTCCAGGAAGAGAGGAGGCAGTAGGGAAGGAGCTAAGACTGCCTTCATTCCACACTATAGTGGGCGGTTCCCTGCCCACCTGCACAGTGACAGGATCATGGCCTGGGAGCTTTGCCCAGCCATAGCCTCTCTTGCTTTGGGTTCTGCTCATTTGTGTCAGACTCTGAGAGCTAGTGTGGATCCTGTTACAGGTGGTAGAGTACTGTGTCCTGGTACTCTGAGAGCTGGTCTGGATCATGTCACAGGTACTAGAGTACTATGTCCTGGTGCTCTGAGAGCTGGTCTGGATCATGTCACAGGTACTAGAGTGCTGTGTCCTGGTACTCTAGAGATGGTCTGGATCCTGTCACAGGTAGTGGAGTGCTGTGTCCTGGTACTCTGAGAGCTGGTCTGGATCATGTCACAGGTACTAGAGTGCTGTGTCCTGGTGCTCTAGAGCTGGTCTGGATCATGTCACAGGTACTAGAGTGCTGTGTCCTGGTACTCTAGAGATGGTCTGGATCATGTCACAGGTACTAGAGTACTGTGTCCTGGTACTCTGAGAGCTGGTCTGGATCATGTCACAGATACTAGAGTGCTGTGTCCTGGTACTCTAGAGCTGGTATGGATCATGTCACAGGTACTAGAGTGCTGTGTCCTGGTGCTCTGAGAGCTGGTCTGGATCATGTCACAGGTACTAGAGTGCTGTGTCCTGGTACTCTAGAGCTGGTCTGGATCATGTCACAGGTACTAGAGTACTGTGTCCTGGTACTCTAGAGCTGGTCTGGATCCTGTCACAGGTACTAGAGTGCTGTGTCCTGGTACTCTAGAGCTGGTCTGGATCCTGTCACAGGTAGTGGAGTGCTGTGTCCTGGTGCTCTGAGAGCTGGTCTGGATCATGTCACAGGTACTAGAGTGCTGTGTCCTGGTGCTCTAGAGCTGGTCTGGATCCTGTCACAGGTACTAGAGTACTGTGTCCTGGTACTCTGAGAGCTGGTCTGGATCATGTCACAGGTACTAGAGTGCTGTGTCCTGGTGCTCTGAGAGCTGGTCTGGATCCTGTCACAGGTACTAGAGTGCTGTGTCCTGGTGCTCTGAGAGCTGGTCTGGATCCTGTCACAGGTAGTGGAGTGCTATAGTATAGGCCTCTGCCTGCAGCACCAGCATCCCATATGGGTGCTGGTTCGAGTCCTGGCTGCTCCTCTTTCAATCTAGCTCCCTGTTAATGTGCCTGGGAAAGCAGCAGAGGATGGTAAAAGTACTTGGGCCCCTGCACCCACGTGGGAGACCCAGAACAGGCTCCAGGTTCCTGGCTTCAGCCTGGCAAAGCCCCAATCATTGTGGCCATTTGGGGAGTGAACCAGCAGATGGAAGATTTTTCTCTAGGGCTGGTGCTGTGATACAACGGGTTAAAGACCTGGCCTGTTGTGCCAGCATCCCATATGGGTGCTGGTTCAAGTCCCGATTCTCCACTTCTGATTCAGCTCCCTGCTAATGTGCCTGGGAAAGCAGTGGAGGAGGTCCTTGGGCCCCTGCCCCAGCATGGGAGACCTGGAAGAAGCTCCTGGCTTCTGATCGGCCCAGTCTGTTGTGACTGTGTAGGAGTGAATCAGAAGATGGAAGACCTCTCTCTCTTCCCCTCTCTGTCTATAACTCTTCTCTCTCAAATAACTCAAATCTTTAAAAAAAAAAGCTGAAAAGCAGTAAACCAATTTGCCTGTCCTATGAAGTCTTGACACCATCTATTTTACCAAAGTTTATTCTGCCAAGTGAGATTTACCATATAGCTCTACAGTTGCTAAGTAACTTGCAATATGGGAAAATGTAAGATCGTACGTGCTTGACATCCTTTCCCTCGCTGCTGCTCCTATTGCCTGAAACTGTAAACGTGAATTACTGACCAGCTCTAAAAAGAAAACCAGAACCCGCTCTGTTACACACAGTACCTGCCCGCAGGAAGTTTTGGTCACAGAATCTCCTTCAATTCGCCCATCTTTACAGCAGGAGCCCTCAGCCTTTTTTTGTATCAATAACAAAGACAAATGGAAGACTTCCTAAAGGAATTGTTGTTAATTTTTACAGAAGAGGGAGAAATTGCACGATGAAGAAGAAAGAAAAAGTGCCTGGGTCAGCCAGGAGAGGCAGAGGACGCTGGACAGGCTGCGCAGCTTCAAGCAGGTGAGGAGTGCGCTCCGGGCATCGAAGGATCTCTGTGTCACCTGTCTAATCACGTTGTAGGGAGCAGCACTGGGTCTGCACTGGGAGGATGCGCACGTCCGTAGAGGGCCTGCGCTCTGGCCTGGCTTTTCTGCAGGTCGCGCAGTCCTGGGAGGGAGCAGCTGATGGCTCAAGTTGTCGGGACGTCGCCAGCCAGGGGAATCCTGGCTGCAGCCCCGGCCGCTCGGCCCTGTGGTGTGGAGAGTGCTCACAGGCACTGTTTCCCTCCCGCAAATGAGCACGCCTCCGGGGTCCCGGGACGTACTGTGAGCGCACCGGGAAAGGGTTGTGGCCTCGGGAGCCTGGGCTCCTGCAGTTCCTAAAGCAGCTAACTCACTGTCCACGCCCACCACATGTGTGGACTTGTAGGAGAGGCGTGTGGGTGAGCCGCGTGAAGTTAAAGGGGCGGTGCACACCCGGCCCTGAGTGGGGCGGCCTCTTGAGGAAGGGAGGGTGCTGCCCCCACCTGCACCTGGGCTCCTCTTCTCATAGGTAGGGTCGTGCCCGAATTAAATCCTCAAAAGGGGCGGAGTTTGGACGGGGCTTCCCCGCGGTTGCCTCAGAAGTGTCATGCGTCTGCACGTGGGGCTGTAGCACAGGTGGCGTCCATCATGGTAAGCGCTAAAAGATGGCAGCCATGATCACTGCACTTCAGTACTTGAAAAAGCTGAATCCTCTTTTCCTCACTGTATTATAAAATAGAAATGTTAGCAAGAACTCTTTGCCATTGAAATAGTTTTATTTTTCTTTCATCTGTAACCATTAGAAAGTAAGTTAGAGTCTACTAGTAGGCTCTTAGCCTCTGCACAACAACAGCATCTGTGTGTTTAACTTTGTAAAGTTACTGATTGATTTGAAAGGCAGAGTAGCAGAGCGAGGGAAGGGGACAGGTCTTCTGGGACGGGATTCACTCCCCAAGCGAGCGCCCACCTGCTTTACCAGGGGCACGCGCAGGGAGCCGGATCGGAAGTGGAGCAGCCGGGACTTGGGGGACACAGGTGTTTCAGGCAGCGGTTTGACCTCTGCCTCACAACACCAGCCCCTTATGTCTTGTATCTTACATGAGATGTTGGCACTTGTATCTGTTCTAGATCTGTAAAATCCACGTGGTTGTTTGAACAGTTAACAGAGTAGAGACAAGGCCGCAGTAAGGGACTTGGTGAGTAGAGTATACGGAGTTGGTGATGGCTGGTTGGAAAGGCGAGGCATGTGTGTCCAGTCTGTCTTCTCTCTGAAAACCGCACAGGGGCCAGAACAGCTGCTGTGGGTGAGGCAGGAAGGGAGCAGGTTTGTTCACACGGCGCCCTCCTGTCACTCAGCCGCCATCCCTGTGTTTCAGAAGTACCCTGGGCAAGTCACGCTGAAGTCCACCAGGCTGCGGCTGGCTCACGCCCACAGGAGGGGCACGCCCAGCACGGGGCTCCGCGAGGACACGGGCACCCCGGGCCCGGCGGGGACTGCGGAGGAGCGGGCCGGGACAAGCGCGCAGCCCCCCAGCCTCCCGGACGCGCCCCCGGCACCACTTGAAGCCACCTCATTACCTCTCAGCACAGCGACCTCGACCTCGGAACCGCCTCCCGCCCTCTCCCTGCCACTGCTGGACGGAGGCCCCCAGCCACCTCCCAGCGCCCGAGATCTGCTCCCACCCCCTCTCCCTCCCACCCCACCCCCACCGCCGCCCCCACCGCCTCTGCCCCTGGCCAGGGACAGCACCCCGGGGCCTCCGGAGGAAGGGCTGCCCACAAGGGAGCAGCCTGGCGAGCGGGGCCCCAGGCCCACCAGCGCGCCCTCCGCGCACCTCCTGGACAGCAGCCAGTTGCTTAGCGCCCGCAGGAAGCTCCGCAAGACGGCCGAGGGCTCGCCCCGGCGCAGAGGTGAGGCCTGGATGACGTCTGGCGGTGGGGGGGTGGGGGGCAGCAACAGCACTCACACGTGGCGGTGGGGGCAGCAACAGCACTCGCACGGAGCAGGCGGCCTCTGGTCAGGGCTGGCACAGCGTCCTGTGTGTGCCCCTAGAAAGAGGCAGTGATGGGCTAGCGGGCGCTAAGGGCCAGTCCTGGCCTGAGAGATGGCCTGGGTGTGACCCTGGCCTCCCGGGAGCTCGGAACCTGCCTGGGCTGAGGCTCTGGCTGCTGGAGCATGGCTCATCCAGACCCCGGAGCTTTTCAGCCTGGGATTATCGGCGTGTACCAGTGAGGGGAGTCGGGGCGGAGCCTCGGGTCTGAGCACAGCACCCACACCCCCGCCCACAGACCCAAGGCCGCTGTAGAACTTAGCCTGGGAGCCCACAGACACAGGTGAAAACACTCAAAACCCTTCCTGGGGTTTGGTATTTCTGTGAACATCATCACCTCCGGTTGCGTCCATGCTGTCAGTGACAAGTTGTGATCCTTTTTCATGGCCAAGTGGCATTCTGTGGTGTTTGTACCACCATGTCCTCCCTCGCTCCGGGGTGCACTGGGGTTGCCGCCAGTGGCTGTCGGGAGTGGTGCTGCAGTGCACACGGGACAGACAGATTCCGTGTCCCAGGGATACAGCCAGGAGTGGGGTTCCTGGATGGAACCGTACTTGTCCTTTTTAGGGATGTCTCTCGTTTTCCACAGTGGCCGCCGACCGGGAGGGTTCTCTGTCCCCGCCCTTCCCTGGTGAAGTGAGGTGGGCTGTGCGTTGCCCTCCTGGCCGATTTTATGTTTGCCTTTGGGAGAGGGTGCTTTAGATTGGCACATTTTCATTGGGTTTTTTGAAGCTGTTTTTGCCTTTGAGCTGTTTGGGCTCCTTTATATGTGGAACTTCTCACTCGTTGGCATCACGTGAGCTCTCAAAGTGTCAGAGTTTAGACTTTGGGTTAGGGAGGCTTAGCCCACAAAGCAATCTGTGTATCTTGTTTATTTTTAAATTTATTTGACAGGTAGAGTTACAGACAGTGAAAGAGAGACAGAAAGGTCTTCCTTCCATTGGTTCACCCCCCAGCTATGCTGATCCGAAGCCAGGAGCCAGGTGCTTCCTCCTGGTCTCCCATGCAGGTCCAGGGCCCAAGGACTTGGGCCATCATCCACTGCACTCCCGGGCCACAGCAGAGAGCTGGACTGGAAGAGGGGCAGCTGGGATTAGAACCCGGCGCCCATATGGGATGCCGGCGCCACAGGCGGAGAATTAACCTAGTGCGCCATGGCGCCGGCCCGAATCCTGTTTATATTGAGGCAGTTCTGATAATAATCCGAGTCCATGTTTACAACAGCTGGGTGTCTGAGTCCGTGTGTACAACAGCTGGGTGTCTGAGTCCGTGTGTACAACAGCTGGTGCTGAAAGCACAGCCAGCGTCGTGAACCAGCAGGCTCAGGGAGATTAAGAAACCTCAGTGGCAGCACGCAGCATGGCCGCCGTCGCGCCCAGGCTGAGAGCGAGCGAGCGAGCGTCCTCCCCAGACCCCGCCAGGCCGCCCCCACCCCGCCCTGCCCCTGCCCTGGCGTGGCCCTCACTGTCCCTGTTGGTCTCTGCCCAGTGAGCTCGCCCATGGACGAGGTGCTGGCCTCGCTGAAGCGCGGCAGCTTCCACCTGCGGAAGGTGGAGCAGCGGCCCCCGGCGCCGTTCCCCGACAAGGACGACGGCAACAACATCCTGGCGCAGATCCGCAAAGGGGTGAAGCTGAAGAAGGTGCAGGGGGGCGTGCTGCGGGAGCCCTTCACGCTGCTGCCCGACGCCGACCCCCTGACGCGCAGCATCCACGAGGCCCTGAGGAGGATCAAAGAGGCGTCCCCCGAGTCGGAGGACGAGGAGGAGGCCCTGCCCGGCACCGACTGGGAGAACTGACAGGTGCGCGGGGCTTGTGTGCAGGCAGGTGGGCTCCGGGGTGTCAGGGAGCCTGGGGCCCGCTGCTCTCACATTGCACACTTCTGGTCCCTGTCCCAAGCCCCTAAACATCTTCTTAGGTTTCTTTCTCAAATCTTAAAGAAGGCAGAGCCACACACGAGGGGAGAGAGAGATCTCCACCCACTATTCACTCCCCAGATGGCTGCAAGGGCAATGGCTGGGCCAGGCCAGAGACAGGAGCTTCTTCCGGGTCTCCTCCATGGGTGCAGGGGCCCAGGGACTTGGGCCATCTTCTACTGCCTTCCCAGGCCATAGCAGAGAGCTGAGTCAGAAGTGGAGCAGGCGGGACATGAACTGGTGCCCATATGGGATGCTCTGACAGCACCAGCCCCTGTTACAGTTTCTGGACACTTAGGACGGCAGGCACACACTTTGTAAGGACTATTGCAGCCTTACCAGCCCGTACCTGGGCGGAGGGCTTCTCTAGCGGGGATGGGCCCGTCACGCAGAGGTGCCCACAAAGGCGTAGGAGACCTTACATGGCGTGCTTTCCTCCACCTCTGCCGAGGCCCATCACTGCCACTGTGTGCAGGCACACGTGGGCCGCCACAAGGTCTTGCCCGCCCAGAACACGCGGGTCACACAGGTGGAACGTCCCTGAGAAGAGGGGGAGTGAGCCGGTGCCAGCCAGGTGCCCTGCAGTGGTGCTGAGCACACGTGTGGCGCTGTCACGGAGCTGCTGGCACGGGCGGCCTGGCCAGTGTCCACGCCGACAGCCTGGGAGCTCACGGCACACGCAGCCTCCTGGCCTTGAGCAGACGCAGTGTGCGCACAGGCGGGATTGGCCAGCTCTGGGTCCTGACGTCGTGGGGAAAAGGACTGTGCTGTCATCACACTGTCGCTGGAAGCAGCTTCCTTGTCGTCTGAGCGTGTGTCCTTAGGAAGACGCCCTGCCTTGTGTCCCCACACTGCCTGCCCAGCATCTGCATGGAGCAGGAGCACAGCTTGGCGGCACTGCCGTCTTGGCCTGCGGCAGCCCCTTCCACAACACCAGTGTGCCGCTGTGTCCTGCTGTGCGCAGAGGCCCGAGTATGCTGTGTGGGGCGTTGGCTGCACCTGCGTGGGAACCGGGGCCTCGGCGTGCTGTGTGGGAACTGACCGCCAGAGCCTCGGGCCAGTCTCCCAGGAACACACATAGATGGCCGTCGCTTCCTGTCACGTTGTCTGCTGCTGCCTAGAGCTCTTAGCCGCAGCCTAGCCCTGGTCATGTTTTATTTGACGTGACACAGCCAAATATAATCAGAATAAAAAAATTCTGTTGCTTCCTTTTGTGTGCTGTGTCCCCAGAATCTCGGGTGTGTTTTACACTTCTTTGTTCATCTCAACTCGGAGGTTAACTGTTGAAGGGCTAAAGTGAAACAGTACAACTGTAATGAAACAACTTATATTTTAGTTTCCAGTTAGACTGAGAATTTGAGCTTTGCAGTTGCAGTCAGATTTTCTCCAGTAAGCTCGACTGCAGGGACACCCTCCTGCCCCCGAGGCTGAGCTCCGGCCCTCAAGGTTGGTGTGGTAGATTCTCATGCTTCAGCTCAGACCAGAAGCCCACAGGCGGCCTCCCTGCGGGCCGTCACCTGCTGCCTCCTAGGGTGAGCGTTAGCAGGAGGCTCAGTGAGGAGCCACTGCCAGGCAGCAGAGTGACGCAGGGCCTGTGGGCCGCGGGCTCCTGCACCCGCCTGCTACATTTCGAAGGTGTAAGCAGTCGTTCTTACAGGGCTGGCAGCTTACGGGAAACTGCGTCAGACGAAACTTGCTCTCCTCCTGTGGAGGTCTGACGTGACATGCTCAAGTAGGAGTCAGACATCTCTAACACCAAGACCAGTTTCTGGTTATTCTGTGTTCATTTCTACCGTTGTGTGAGCACAAACACGTTCCCTACGAACACCCTTGTGTGCCGTGTTCCTCCAGGCGTTAGAGGGTGAGCGGGTGCGAGTGAGACACGCTGTCGTCTTCTAACGTCGTCTTCTGTTTTCTTTGTGAACAGGTGACTTAACCAAAAAAGGAAGATACTCGCAGGTGAAGGTGTGTTCCGATTCTTCGGGAAAAGAAGTTTGCGTTCCCAGCTCCTGGCTGGGCCTCCCTGAGCTCCAAAGAGCGCTGTCGTGGGCTGAAAACAAGACCCACGCCCGGCTCGTCTCCGCACAGCAGAGGAAGGCCCTGGACGCTCCGCACCTTCCCCTCCGCCCCCACCCGGCGCCAGGAGCGCACTGGGTGGTCAGCAGGATTGGGACCACTGGGGGTCCTGGCCACACTCGGCCGCTGCCCCGTCGGCTCAGAGCCGCAGCAGCCCTCCCCGGAGAGCGGACGGGGACGCCCGTGAAGCTGCAGCAGACACAGACCTGTGACCCCCACGCGTGGCGTGTTCTTCGAGGGCCACAGTCTCCACTTTGTAAGCTTTTGAAGTATAGAAAATTCCATCCTTTTCATAGCTCTTTATAACACTTGGGATTTTACGTGCATCTTGGAGAAGCAATACCGTCGCGTTCTGAAGTGTCTCATTCCTCTCGTCTGAACTGTCGCTTGGTGACTGTCAGGCCTGACTTGCTGGGGGTCAGGGTTCAGTGGGGCCGCGCCTCGTGTTGGAGCAGGCACCAGTCCGAGCTTGGGTGCCATGCCGCACGCGCACAGGCAGACGAGCCTCGGGCCAGCATTTCACCGTGCGAGAGGCTTTGGATGGAACTGCAGGAAGGAGCCGTTGTCACTGTCCTCGGGCTCGAAGCTGTCCAGGCCCGGGGTGGGCGTGGCCGTGCCTTGGGACCACGGGCCTGGCCTAAGCTGTTTTCTCACTTTTATTTCACCTGGAGAAAACTACCGAAGTATACTGTGGGAAATTCCCCGGGGCTTCCTGGTCTGGTCAGCTTCGGTTATGCCGGTGGGCGAGAGCAGAGCCCAGCCGCGCCCTCCTGCCGCCCCGCCCCCACAGGACCGTGGTCACTGCAGGTCCCGAAGCACAGGGGCTGCCCCCCAAGGGGAGGCCAGCCGCGGGGCCGTGCCCAGGGCAGAGCTGCCTGTAGCACGGGCACACTTCCCTGAGCCAGTGGCTTCTGTCCACGCTGCTGCCCAGTCCACGCGCAGTGGACAGTGTTCAAGGGAGCAGGTAGGTGACGATGTTTTGAGATCAGTGTGTGTACTGAGTTCCAGACATGCCTCTGCAGGAGAATGCACGCGTGGCGTCCTGTCGCAGTGCGGGCTGTGCGGTGGCCGGCGGTGCAGCGGCCAGGCCCCCCCCCCCCCCCCCCCGTTTATTTTAGAGGCTCGCCAGGTCTGGGGGCAGCACAGACCAATCATTCCGGGGTTCCTGCTGGAGGACGAGCAGCCTGTTCCCGGGTACTCCTGGGCACAGCTCTGCCTCCCCTGCAGGGGCTTCCCGCATGGTCACTTCCTCCCTGCAGAGTGGACCAGGGCAGCGGTGTCTGTTAGCAAGAGGCGTGGCCCTGTGCCGCACAGTGCGTTCCGCTGTACAGCGCCCTCGAGCCGTAGCCACGTGCACGGTGTGCGCACCCAGCTGTTCCTCGACCACACGCCAGCGTCCTGTGTCCGCTGTCAGGCACCTAACGGGCAGAGCCGCCTGGGAAGTGCTGGGGGCCTGGAGTTAGGCCACTGCGCCAGGTGACCGGAGAGCATTTCTGCAGTGTCCCGGGCACCCAGCAGTGCGGCCATCTCCCCACAGGCGCAACTGCGGGGAGGCCCAACTCTCGCACTGAATGTCAGTACCACGCGGTCAGATGTGCGTTTGTAAACCGTTTCCCGTGTGCTGCCGGGCGGAGAAAGCTGAGCCCAGGCGACCCCTCCTGCCCTGTCTCCTGGCGTGCGGCGTGGAGCAGTGGCGTTTTAACCTATGAGTATCATGTAATCTACACACGTTTGCCCTGCACGATCAGTGACTGCAGCCTACATGATCATGTAACCAGATTTTTTCAAGGCAGGAGCGAGTCGGGATTCAGAGTGTGCGAGAACACGAGGCGTCTGCCCCCTGAGGCACAGGTGTTTTCTCTAGAAGGTTCTGTGCTGCACACGGTAGCTGTACAACCTGGGCTCTGTAGAACTGACAGAATTCCACATCTTCCCCCCGCTTGCCCCGTCAGGTGCACGGACAGGAAATACCTGCGGCTCCACTCGGTAGTGTGCGAATGTTCTCGGGCAGACTCCACGGTCAGTCTTCCCTTCGCTATGACCCTCGGGGTGGGGGTGGGGGGGCATGTCGCCGTCCACTGGGACTTGCAGTCCCTCGCGTCTCAAACTTCACCCTGGTAAAACCGTGACAAGCAGCGGGCGAGGGACAGGAGGCTGCCGGGGTTTTCCATGGAAACAGATGACACTTGCGCGTGAGTGGGGGTGCGTGGCCGCTGCTGCGCCGCTGGGCTATGAGGGCGGCGTGCGCGTCTCCAGTACTTAGGCAAGGCTCAGCTAACACTGAAGTATTCAGAAGTACAAAGAAAAGCTAAGCGAGCACTAGAGCAATACCGTGAACCCCAGTGAGCCGTTGCCTTCGGTTCTCAGCGCGGCTCCGCAGCACCGTACGGCTGTATCGCTCTGTAGTTGTGTTTTACACTCGACTTCCGCGTTAGTTCCTGTACACCGAGCGCACGGGCACCTTCCTCACGGACATGCCGCCTACCAACATACAGTTTCGGTGCTTAACAATCTTCCTTTCTTCAATAAAGGATATTTATTTGAATTCACACAGGTGGCCTGGTGGGCTCCTCTCGGTGCTTTCTGGACAGCGGGGGTGGGTGGGGGCGGGAAGACCTGGGACGCGGACACGGACGCAGGTTGAATTACACCGCACAGAAACGTTTTTGTTGGATTAAGTCCCTCGCTGGGCTTCTTTTAGACCGCTGCTCCGTGAGCACCAAGCACGTGCCCTGCGACAGCTGTTCTCTGGACAGGGGACGGGGGAGGGGGCCCACGGCGGCGGTCGTGCGCAGAGGCCCCGGCGCCAACCCCTCCGCTCCCTCCACCGTGGGCCCTAAGACTGCAGTGTCCCGGGTGTGAGCTTGAGAAGCCCCTGAGCACCGCACAGCCCGGCAGGTCCCTTCTCGGCCTGGTCCGTCCAGCGGGAGTGGAGTAACGGCGTCGCCTCCCGCTGGTACCTGAGGAACTGGGGCATGCTCGCAGAAAATAAAAGTTAATTTGATTTTGATGCAAAACATTTTGAAATCCATACAGAGTTTGAGAGGTTGGTAGAGAGAAGGAGAGACAGATCTTCCATCCACTAGTTTACCAACCCAATGGCCACAACAGCTGGAGCTGCGCCAGTCCAAAGCCAGGAGCCAGGTGCTTCTTCCTGGTCTCCCATGTAGGTGCAGGAGCCCAAGCACCTGGGCCATCTTCCACTGCTTTCCCAGCTGCACTGGCAGGGAGCGGGACTGGAAGTGGAGCAGCCGGGACTTGAACCAGTGGCCGTATGGCATGCCCACACGGCAGGCGGCGGCCCCCACGCGTAGTCTGTTCATGATAGAACTTCCATGAACAGGTTGGAGACCCAGGCACATTTGAAGTGCGCTGAAGTCTTCGTGGCACATCCTGAATATGGCCTATTACTCCCTTTAGACACGAAGCCAAAATACTGCAGAGAGCCTTAGAAGCAAAAGCATCCACCCGCGACTTGATACTTCTGGAGCATTCTGAAAATCAACACGTGGCAGACATTTTCTTAACAGACACGGGGTGGGGGTGGCACAGTGGGTCACACTGCTGCCTGCGGTGCTGCCATCCATAGGGGTGCTCCCCTTCCCATAAAGCTCCTTCCAGTGATCCTGGGAAAGCAGTGGAGGATGGTCCAAGTCCGTGAGCCTTGACCGGACCTGGATGAAGCTCCTGGCTCCTGGCTTCAGCCTGGCCCAGCCCCTGCTGATGTTGCTATTCAGGGAGTGAGCCAGCTGGTGGAAGCTCTCGCCCCATCTCCCCCTTTCCCGCCGCCCCCCCGTCCCCCCCCCCTTTCTGTAATCCTCTCTGAAATGAATCTCATGGTGGGTGGGGACGACCAGGGGAGGGAGGCAGGCATTGGGCCCCCGCATTTGGCCACGGAGTGCCTGTGTTCAGGTCCAGCTTCCTGCCGGTGCACACGCTGCCTGGGAGGCCACAGGCTACGTCTCAAGTAGTTGGGTCCTTTGTTAGAGGCCCTGGGAATTCCTGATTCAGTCACAGGGCACCAACTTGGTGTTACTAGATAGGGAGCATTTTAAATAATCCTTTACCTTCCTTCCTGCTTGGTCTTTGTAGAAGGAACAGGGTGCAACTGAAAAATGAAGACAAAATCAAGCAGTTCCAGAAAGATGAGGTACACCAGCGCATGAGTGGACCGGGTGGTTTGAAACTCCTCTTAGGATCGGCGCTGTGGTACAGCTGATGCCCATGACGCTGGCATCCAGCAGTCCCAGCTCCTCCACCTCCGATCCAGCTCCCTGCCGATGTGCCTGGGAAAGCCAAAGATGGCCCAAGTGCTCGGCCCTCTGCATCCAAGCGGGAGACCCAGAGGAAGCTCCTGGCTTCAAATCAGATCGGCCCAGCCCTGGCCACTGTGGCCATTTGGGGAGTTTACCAGCGGGTGGAAGATCTTCGTGTAACTCTGCCTTTCAAATATATAAGACAAATTTAAAACCATCCAACCAACATGGTTTTCTGGTATCCTTGTAAAGCCCTCCCGTGGAACAGGGCAACAGGAGGGCCGTGCCCCTAAGACCCGAGGCGTGGCTGGTGCCTGGCCTGCACCCTGGAACGTGGGGGTGGGGAAGGGTGGGAAGGGGAGCGAGTGAGACAAGCAGGAGACCCCACCTGCTGCCCTCGCCCACTGCAAGACAGCAGGAAGGCTTGGACTCCTGTGCCCAGAACCAGAGCTCTGGGTGCTGAGCACTCGGGAGACAATGGGCGTCTTCCTCCAAGAGGCCCCCGGGATCCCGGCCGCTCCCTGGCCCTTGACCAAGCCCTGTGTGTGTGGCCAGCCCCTCCCTGTGGAGCGACAGTGGCTGACACACACATACAGAAGAAAACACCCCGGCCGGCTGACCAGAAGTCACACGCAAGACGGCATCTGCAGGCCTAGTTGGGCTGAGACACGGAGAAAGCTGAGCCGCAGGGGCGCTCGAGAGGAGGGACTTACCCAGAGAAACTGCAGCTGATGCTCAGGACAAAGACCTCTGGCGACCCCGACATCCCCAGCGTGGGTGGCGACGGGGCAGGGCCCAGAAGTCCGAGGAGCGCAGGGGAGCCCCTGAGTGCATGAGGAAGGAGGGAGAGGCCAGGCGCTACAGCGATGTGCCACCAGCAGCAGCCGAGGGCGCTCTAACGGCAGCTGTCTTCCCCGCACGTAAACAAAAGGCTGCAAATAAAGGAAACAGAGAGGAGGAAGCTATGAATCCAGTGCCTAAAGGGACGGCTGGGGGTCGAGGCCATGGCGAGGACCCACTCTGTCACTCACAGGACAGCCACACCTCTTCGGGCCACGGAGGGTTTTCTAGAACGTTCCTGCCTGCCTCCTACGGGGAGCTCAAGAGGCGCCTGCCTCACCCCTACAGAGATCCAAGCAGCCCGCAGCTGAGGCTTTGTCACCTGCCTGCCCCCCAGCCAGGACCCCATTCCCAGCACCCCCGGGACACCCCCGGGACACCACCGCGGACACACACAAGGCCTGCGCTCCACCCTCACGCTGGGCACCCAGGCTCGAACTGTGCAGCAGCCACTGTGCCCAAGACAGATGGCGTGTGCTGCAGTCAGGGGAGGGCCGAGAACCCTGGCAGAGCTGTCAGCCCCTGGGGGTGCAGGGCGGCCCCCACGCCCAGAGGCCCGGAGTCAGCACCCCAGCCATCTGGGAGATCTGCACAGCGGGCAGCCCACAGCTGGGTACACCACTCCGCAACACGGCTCAGTTCTGCCTCGCCCCGACTCCCAGTGCGGCTGTGATCTGGCTGTGCAGACTTGTGACCCACAAGGGCGTCCTGCCCAGGCCCGGGCCTGCCCAACTGTGGTCTGAGACCTAGAGCAGCGTGGGCTGAGCGTCCGCTGTTTCCAGAAAGGCTGAATTCGCTGGTGTGACTGACTCCCCTTGGACCAGGAATGGGCAGTGAGGGCACGTGCTCTACATAGGATGCCTGCTGTGGCCACAGCCAGCTCGCAGCCATGTCATCAGGAAGCTCCCACCCCACAGGGACCCCACGCCATTTTTGCAAATGCAAAATGGAATGCAAATTGGGGGCCAGCACTGTGGTGTAGCAGGTAAAGCCACTGCTAGCAGGCTGGCATCCCGTATAGGCGCCAGTTCAGGTCCCAGCTCCTCCACTTCCAATCCAGCTCTCTGCTATGGCCTGGGAAAGCAGTAGAAGATGGACCAAGTCCTTGGGCCCCTGCACTGGCGTAGGAGACCTGGAAGAAGCTCCTGGCTCCTGGCTTCGGATCAGCTCAGGCCCAGCCATTGTGTCCATTTGGGGAGTGAACGAGTGGATGGAAAAATCTGTCTGCCTCTTAACTCTGCCTTTTGAATAAATCTTAAAAAAAAAAAAAAAAAAAGGAACTTGAACATGGTCATTTCCACCCTGTTGTGAGCTTTCCAAGTCCAACAGTGGTTGTCAGCCGGCGCCCACTCATGAGGTCTGGGGCCCTGGTTCACAGGGGCGCTCCGAGTGCTCACTGCTGTCTCCCCCAGGGCCCAGCTGGGCTGCGGCACCCTCAGAGAACCTGCAGCCGGATCTGCGCTCAAGGCCTCGGGCTGTGCACTTGGCCTGCCCGTGCAGAGCACGCCCAGGGCCCTGGTGTCCGTTCTCTCGGGCCACTCAAGCACCTGCTCTGGGCATCTGTCCCGAGGAGATGCCCCTCCCTGCTGGTGCCTGCCCCACTGTTTCCCTTCAGCATCGTTTTGAAAAATCTCACCTCTAGGGCCGGTGGTGTGGTGCCCCGCGCCTCGAAGTCGTGCGTGGGAGGCCCACAGCCCCGGTTGGAGCACCCGTCCAGCTCCCTAATGTGCCCGGTAGAGCGGATGATGGTTCCAGTGCTTGGGCCCCATCGAACACAGGGGAGACCCGGATGGGGCTGCAGGGTCCCTGCTGTGTGGCCGTTTGGGGAGTGAAGCAGTGGCTAGGTCAGCTCTAGCACTCTGCCCTTCAGATACACAAATCTTTGTTTCTAAAGACTCTTTCTGAAAGGCAGAGTTAGAGCTCTTCTGTCTGCTGGTTCACTCCCGAGATGGCCCAACAGCTGGGGCTGGGCCAGACCAAAGCCAGCAGCCAGGAACACCATCTGGGTCTCCCATGTGGGTGCAGGGGCCCAACCCTTGGGTCATCTTCCACTGCTTTCCCAGACACCTTAGGAGGGAACTGGATGAGAAGTGGAGCAGCTGGGAATCGAACCGGTGCTCACATGGGATCCTAGCGTCACAGATGGCGGCTTATCCCACTACCTCACAACAGTGGTCCCAACAGATTTTAAATTAAAAAAAATCTTGAAGGTGGGAGGCTTGTAAGTAGAGAACCAACTCTTTTATTACTGCACAAACACCAAACCCTGAAGGCCCTGTGCCGGAACACCCAACCGCGGTGGGGAGGGGAAAGGAAAACAATGCCAAGGAAGGTGCAGGAAAGGCAGAGAGAATATCGCCCCCTTACCTCGCCTGTCTGTGTCAGCTCTGCTGTTCATCACTGCCAGCTGTCCCGTAGCCCACCTGGACTGCTACGATCCAGAAAGAAATGTCCCCATGGCTCCCCTGGACTGCTACGATCCAGAAAGAAATGTCCCCATGGCTCCCCTGGACTGCTACGATCCAGAAAGAAATGTCCCCATGGCGCCCCTGGACTGCTACGATCCAGCATGCCTACATAGCGCCCCTGGACTGCTACAATCCAGAAAGAAATGTCCCCATGGCGCCCCTGGACTGCTACAATCCAGCATGTCCCCATGGCGCCCCTGGACTGCTACGATCCAGAAAGAAATGTCCCCATGGCGCCCCTGGACTGCTACAATCCAGCATGTCCCCATGGCGCCCCTGGACTGCTACGATCCAGAAAGAAATGTCCCCATGGCGCCCCTGGACTGCTACAATCCAGCATGTCCCCATGGCGCCCCTGGACTGCTACGATCCAGAAAGAAATGTCCCCATGGCGCCCCTGGACTGCTACGATCCAGAAAGAAATGCCCACATAGCGCCCCTAGACTGCTGCAATCCAGAAAGAAATGTCCCCATGGCGCCCCTAGACTGCTGCAATCCAGCATGTCCCCATGGCGCCCCTGGACTGCTACGATCCAGAAAGAAATGCCCACATAGCGCCCCTAGACTGCTACAATCCAGAAAGAAATGTCCCCATGGCGCCCCTGGACTGCTACGATCCAGAAAGAAATGTCCCCATGGCGCCCCTGGACTGCTACGATCCAGAAAGAAATGTCCCCATGGCGCCTCTGGGCTGCTACGATCCAGAAAGAAGAGTCTGCTGGCAGTCTTCGTTGTTTCTGATGATGTCGGTTTTTGCTTTTAAAGATTTATTTACTCGTTTGAAGGGCAGAGGTACAGAGAGGCAGGGAGAGAGGTCTTCCATCTGCTGATTCACTGCCCCAATGGCCAGCAGAGCCAGGGCTGGGCTAGGCTGAAACCAGGAGCTAGGAGCTTCTTCCAGAGCTCCCTTGCAAGTGCAGGGGCCCAGGCACCTGGGCCGTCCTCTGCTGCTTGTCCAGCCTGTTAGCAGGGAGCTGGATAGGAGAGGAGTGGAGCAGCTGGGACACGTATGGGATGCTGGCATCATAGGAGGCCCAGCACAGACCCCACTGGCATCTGGCCTTGGCACAATTTTTTCCAAGCTGTTTTTTGTCTCCACATCAATCAACCATGTTTCTACTCTTCTTCAAGGAGGTCAGTGCCTTCCACGACCTCTGGGAGGGCCAGAGCTGCCGAGGACACGAGACGGCCCATGCCGCCTGCAGGAGCTCTGCGGCTCGCTGGCCTCCATCACCGGAATCTTCCAGGGGGATCGACTCCTCTCCCTCTCAGTTCCAACACCCCCTCCTCCATGAGCATGGGCAGCTCCCCGTGGGCTCCTCCCCTTCCCAATAGCACTGATATCTGCAGCTCTTTAAAAAGAAAAGTACTTGCTACAAAGACAGAGCCCTGGAGAGGGATCTTCCATCTGCTGGTCCACTCCGTAGATGTCTACACAGGCAGGGCTGGGCCAGGCAGAAGCCCGGAACTCCACCTGGATCTCCTCCATGGGCAGCAAGGACCCAAGCACTTGGGCCATCCGCAGCTGCCCCCAGCTGCATTGGGGGGAGCTGACAGGAAGCAGAGGCAGGACCCCGGGCACTCTGACCGTCTGCAGCTCCTGACTACCACGTGCCCTCCGCTCACTGGACCGTACGCTGCTAAGAGGCCGCACTGTCTTCCAGCGTCCCCTCCACACTGCCCAGCCTCGTGGCCCTGGAGGTGCTCACGGGACGTTTCACTGGACCGAAAGCCGGCGTCAGAGCAGGGACCTCGCCTGGCTGCCTCTCAGCTCAGGCATCTCCACGTGGCGCTTCCCTTCCCATCTGCCGTGGCTGGGAGGTGCAGCGGCTTCGGTGTTCCGCCGTCCTCGCCTCGGCGGTCCCCTGGGCTTGCCCTGGGCTCAGACAGCGGCCCTGCATGGCGGCTGCTGGACCCGTGACCGAGCGGAGCTCCGCACTGCGGGTCCTTTTCCTAAGGCAGTCTCTAAGGTTCAGTCCTTCAACAGTCACCGGGCAGCCACTGCAGAGCGCGCTGCTCGATGGAGTTGTAGGCGCTCCGACAGTCGCTGGGTGACGTAGACACTCCTTCCCGTAACTCGGGCCTTCAGGAAGGTGAATCCACGCAGGCCATTCCCACCCACGACGGGAGGCAAGCGTGCTGTGCGGCTGGGTGACTGCGTGCCAGCGAGTGCCGAGCACCCCTAGGACAGAAAAGCCAAGAATAAACATGGAAATCCTCACATCAGCACCCCCACACCGCGGCGTGGTCCGAAGGACTGAAGAGAAATATCCTGTGTGCACCAAAGTGCATCTCTCCTCAAATAATTTAAGCAAAAAAACTGTAGAACAAGACTTCTCATCACGCAATTTGTGTCACCCCCTCCCCTCATCACGCAATTTGTGTCACCCCCTCCCTCAATACTAAGTATTGCCACTGAATAGGCAGATTTGTATATATTTGTATATGAAAACGCCACACGCGCGCACACACACACACACACACTCGACACAGGAGGGTGATGGGGTCTGGGACACACACATACACGCACACACGACACATACAGGAGAGTGATGAGGTCTGGGACGGACACACACACACACACACACACACAGGAGGGTGAGGGTTCTGAGGTCTCGGATCGCACACACACACACACACACAACACAGGAGGGTGAGGGTCATGAGGTCTCGGATCGCACACACACACACACACACAGGAGGGTGAGGGTTCTGAGGTCTCGGATCGCACACACACACACACACAACACAGGAGGGTGAGGGTCATGAGGTCTCGGATTGCACACACACACACACAGGAGGGTGAGGGTTCTGAGGTCTCGGATCGCACACACACACACACACACACAGGAGGGTGAGGGTCATGAGGTCTCGGATCGCACACACACACACACAACACAGGAGGGTGAGGGTCATGAGGTCTCGGATTGCACACACACACACACACAGGAGGGTGAGGGTTCTGAGGTCTCGGATCGCACACACACACACACACACACAGGAGGGTGAGGGTCATGAGGTCTCGGATCGCACACACACACACACACACAACACAGGAGGGTGAGGGTCATGAGGTCTCGGATCGCACACACACACACACACACAGGAGGGTGAGGGTCATGAGGTCTCGGATCGCACACACACACACACACACACAGGAGGGTGAGGGTCATGAGGTCTCGGATCGCACACACACACACACACACACAGGAGGGTGAGGGTCATGAGGTCTGGAATGGAAATGACGTGTCCAGGGGATTTGTTCTTGCTCTGTACTGTTGAATGTTTATATAAAGACAGCACTTAGGAGCCACTTGTATCATCAGCATGTTCTTGTCTAAAAAGAGGAGGGGAGGGAGAAGAGAGAAACTCAATGACCCGATACCGCTATGAAAAGCAAAACCACCCACCACATTCTTCCCATCACCGCGCAGGTTGCTAGGTGCCAACTGGCCAACTTTCGAGCCTGCTTCCTGTCCGACCTGGTCTGACCTCCTACACATCCTTCCTTTGCACACGGCCTTCCTTTGCACACGGCCCACTCTGCAACCCCTTCGTTCCTTCTCCCCTGAAGCCTCAGGCAGGCGTCGCCCTCTGTGCGAGTCCTGTCCTCTGCGCCCTGCTCTCCCACTGTCCAGGCACCGACATATCACAAAGTAGCGGGGTAACCCCCCCACTGCACAGTGAGCCAGGGCTATTCCAGAATGGCACCCGGGATGCAGCAGGTGCTCAGCACGCATGGCCGGAGTGAACAGCAGGGATGAATCCCAGGACCAGTGCCCACGCACCTGTCCACAAGCACAAAGCACTAACCTGAGGCTGCGGCTTCCCTTGTCCCAAGGTTACCCAATTCAGATCACACCTTCCACAGCTGCTCCAAGTCAGACCCAGGGTCGCCCATCCAATCCAGCAATGGCACTGACACACAAGGGAAGAGAAAGCAGGCACTCCCACATAGGCACAGATGGCCACAGCAGCCAAACGCAGCGGACACCCCGGTGGCCACCGCCAGACGGACGGCTACACAGGCATGGTATATCCACACAGTGGAGTATCATTCAGGCTCAAAAAGGAATGAGATGACACACGCCACGGTCCGGGGGGAGCTGAAAGGCTGTACTAAGTGACAGAAGCCAGACACAGAGATGAACTGTGACTCCGCTTACGGAGGTATTCCGAGAGGCACAAATACGGAGGTATTCCGAGAGGCACAAAGCAGAACAGGGGCTGTAGTGGGAGAAGACAGCTATTTCCAAATGGGCAAGGAGTTTCTGTCTGGGATGATGCAAAGTTTTGGAAAATCAGTGGTGATGGTGACACAACACTGTCAGTTCACTAAATCATACTCTTACAAGTCGTTCAAGTGGAAATTTAATGGTAAAAAGAAAAGCCAACAATTTGATGCATTTTAATACCCTCAATCCCAGATGCATTAGTCACTGAATGTCTGCTCTGGTAGGGATTTTACAGCGTTGTCACCCCGATCACCCTTGCCTACCCACGTAAAGACCCAAAAGCCACCAGCTCCTCCTGTGGCTGCCTTGGAACCTTCTGTGGACCCTGCACTGACCACAAACCCACACCCTGCTCCAGTGCGGCCCGGAGCGGGGCGATGGTTGTACACAGGCCCAGCGTGTCTCACTAGGCCACTCCAGAGGTGAGCTCTCTGCTTGCCACTCATTTCAGACTAAAATTCTGCACATGAACAATTACTTAGTTTTGTTAGATTACTGCAAGTCGGTAAGCTTTTATAACATCGGGATTAAAACCCATTTCATTAATACCACACCTGCAAACAAAGTGCTATGCTACCAAGCATCGTCAACAGCAAAGAAGGAAGAAGGTCAGGAAGCGCCCTAATGGGCTAGAGGCGCAAAGCACACACGTCCAAAGGAAAAATGATGCCCCACACAGGAGCAAGGTCCTGGCCTTCGGCCCGGGGCACTGGTAGCACAGCACTGCCGCGACCTGTCCCCCAGCAGCGCCCTCCCCTTCCAAAGCGTCACCCCGAGAAGGGCCACCGGACCGAGAAATAAAGCGGCAGGCGTCCACTGCGGGGCCTGTCACACGGTCTGCACTGAGGCTGGGGAGGAAGTGCTGGCGCCGGCCGCCTGCCTGCCAGCCCTGCCCCGGCGACAGTCACTTCCCAACGGCAGGCACCCAGGCCCACAGACCACACGGATCCACCCGACACGCTAAGGACCCGTTCAGAATCAAGCGGCCTTCAGAGTGGAAAGGCGGAGTGAGCAGACGATGTCAACTTTCCAAGCGTATCTGTACCACGGTGAGATGTCATCGCACGGACAATCACGGTGACAGACACATTCACACACATTTCTCTGTGGCACAGAAACGGCCTTGACTGCATTGAGCAGGACCCAACACCATCACTTGGTGTTACCAGAAGAAAGCAGAACAACGTTTGTACCCTGGGGGACATCCAACACAACAGTAACGGAAGATTGGTCACAGTGCCACAGAACGAGGGGTCCGGAATGTCAGGTTTCACGTTAGGTTAGAACCCGACAAGAGCCAGGGTCTCCTGAGAACTCACACTCATCAGGGCAACCCCAACGAGTGTCGGGAAACAGCAGCAAACAGGAAAACGGCTGGGGAGCACCCTGAGGCCTGTCTCCGGCTGTGGGTAAAAACAGAAGTGACACATTGCTATACTTTGTGCTTTCAAAAACACATCCTCCCCATACCTAGAAATACTCTCGCACCGCGGACTGTGTCCTTTCGTCTGAAAGACAGAAGGCTCCTTACAGGACAGGGGATCCATTGGGAGCCAAGTGGGAGTCTGCGGGGGTCTATCCTGTCACAATGGCAATTTCTCTCCCTGACCACTTGTTTTTGGTACATACAGTTTCTGTTTTGTTTTTAAGACGTATTTATATTGAAAAAGAGTTACACAGAGGGCCGGCCAGACAGCAAGAGACCTTCCATCCACTGGACTGGTTCACTCCCCAAATGGCCTCAATGGTCAAGGCTGGGCCAGGCTGAAGCCAGGAGCCTGGAACTCTATCTAGGTCTCCCAAGTGGGTGGCAGGGGCCCAAGTACTTGGATCATCTTCTGCTGCTTTCCCAGGTGTATTAGCAGGAAACCAGGTCAGAAGTAGAACAGCTGAGACTCAAACCGGTGCTCATATGGGATGCCGGCATTGCAGGCTGGACTGCGGCTTAACCCACTGTGCCACAACGCCAATCATGGTAAAAAGCTTTAAAATGTGCTTCTCCAGTTACGCCATACAGAAATCACTAGGCTGGGTAGTGCTGATTCGAGTTTTCTTTGATAAATCTGTTGGCTATTTTACTAATTTATGTAAACAAAAAATGCACAGTATTCATTTACCAGAATGGCTTCTATTGGTACAGTATTTATGTATCAGTGTCCTACAAAGAAAAATGGTCATTAAAAACTTAAGGTCTGGGGCTGGCGCTGTGCGTAGTGGGTAAAGCCGTCTGCAGTGCCAGCATCCCATGTGGGAGGCCAGTTTGACACCCGGCTGCTCCACTTCCGATCCAGCTCCCTGTTGTGGCCTGGGAAAGCAGCGGAAGATGGCCTAAGTACTCTGGCCCCGGCACCTGCTTGGGAGACCGAGAGGGAACGCCTGGCTCCTGGCTTCGGATCGGCCCAGCTCCAACCATTGCGGCCATCTGGGGAGTGAACCAGTGGAATAGAGACCTCTATCTCTTTGCCTTTGCCTCTCTGTAACTCTGCCTGTCAAACAAATAATTTTTTTAAAATAAGTCTTTAAAAACAAAAACTTGGGGATGCACTGTGGTGTAGCTGGTAAAGCTGCTGCCTGCAGTGCCAGCGTCCCATATGGGCACCCATTCAAGTCCCGGCTGCTCCACTTCCGATCCAGCTCTCTGCTATGGCCTGGGAAAGCAGTAGAAGATGGCCCAAATCTTGGGCCCCTGCACCCACGTGGGAGACCTGGAGCAAACTCCTGGTTCCTGGCTTCAGATCAGCACAGCTCCAGCTGTTGTGGCCAATTGGTTGTGAACCAGTGGATGGAAGACCTCTCTCTCTGCTTTTCCTTCTCTGTGTGTAACTCTTTCAAGTAACTAAATAAATCTTTAAAAAAAAAACCACACACACCAAAACTTAAGGTCAGACGCCTGTATTCCACGTTGCAGTGCCAATTCAAGTCCCAGTTGCTCTGCTTCTGATCCAGCGCCCTGCTCACACCCCTGGGAGGCAGGGATGATGGTTCATGTGCTTCAGTTCCTGCCACCCATGCGGGAGACCCTGGTGGAATCTCCGGCTTCTGGTTTCAGCCCGGCCCACTCCGAATGTTGTGGCATTTGGGGCGTGAGCCAGCAGGTGGAAAAACTCTCTGTCTGTGTCACGCTGTCTTTTAAATAAGTAAGTAAATCTTTAAAAAAAAAAAAACAAAAAAAACCAAAAAAAACCTGAAGCTAAGGTCCAGTTTAACACGAATACAGGGAAAAAACACACTTTTACAATGCTGAGTAAAGCAAACAATACGTTTCCATTCTAAAGTGATCTTTTATACTAATTCCTCAGATATTCTTCCACAAAAAAAAAAAAAAAAAATCTTCAACTAAATTTATTTCTATGAAAGTTACAGCACAGTGAGTACTCTGGGAAAAAAAATTTAATGTTAATCTCCACTACTTCTTACTTGAAAGCTTTCTCCCTTAAGATTTCATGTAAACTGACCACATGAATGATAAAAGAACAAAGCTATATATTCAGGAACAACGTAATGAAGACTACTTCACAGAGTTTCAGAATCTGAAAATCACCTGACACTGAATGAATGCAAGTATCAGACAACAACAGATCACTGGCAGCTCCGTCCCCCCTCCCGCTGCCCGCTGCCCGCCCCAGAGCTCACAGAGAATCGAGAGCAGCCGTGTGCGTTCCAGTGTTCAACACAACCACGGACGAGTGAGGCGCACACGCTCAAGAGTACGGAGCAGGGCAGAGCGAGGCGTTTTAAAAGGTGGCTGCGGTGGCTTCATTCTGAGTCTCCTTGGGGTTCCACCTGGAACAAACAAACAAAGCAGCGCACATCTAAGCTCCAGCTCCCCGGCAGACCGACGGTGCCGCTGGGGTCTTCGACAGGCCGCAGAAGGATACGACTGTGAATTCTTCTCAGTCTGCAAAAAGAACCAGGGGAGGAGGAGAATAAAAACCAACTTTCCAGGCAGGGAAATACTTAGAAAGCCTTTTATGTCAAAGTCAGGGTTTCACAGCACACTAATGTAAAATCCAGTAGCACCTGTAAGGTTTAAGTCAATGCTGCCATCACTTAAATGCTTTTAAGTACCTGCAAAAGACTGAAGAAAAAAGAGGATAAAGTACATTCTCCAGAGAACAGATGTATTTCAAAATAAAAACTGTATTTTTTTCCAGGTTTTGCTTTGTACAAGAATCCATGGTTGTCGTAACTCATACACAATGGGACCAACGCTGGCTCTCTTCCTGCACAGCACAAGTCCACAGGCTCAGGCTACAGTCCCCAACATCATTTTCTGATAAATACATTACCGCATTTTGATCTAAATATAGATACATCATATAATACCAGTCTCTGGGAAAAGTCAAATTTTAATGTGCAAATGTTTATCTATATAATACAGAAATGGAAAGACTACAGTAGGCACACGAGCTAATGATGACTGGCAGGTGATGGTCTCTAAGTAGCCCTCTACAAGGACTTGGCTGTGAGAGTCCTTCCGAGAAGGCTTCTCTATCTGTGCACTTGTGTCCACCTCATCCCATACACTGACCGTGGCTACTGACAATCTGGGAATTGAAAGGTACAGCCCTCAAGAAAGTGTTAAGTCACTAAAAAAACAAAACAAAGCAAAAAAAATTAGGCTCTACTGGACACGGAAAACACTCACAAAAGTTCAATTTCAAATTTCGTATCAGTAGGAAAATATTAAAAATAAATTTCTGTATATACATATGGGTATATGTATATATTGAATTATTCATGTCTCACATCATCAACATAAGCCAAGTGGAGACATTCTGGTAAGTTATTTTTCCCATTTTAATGTAAATGACTACTATGTCAAAATTTTAAAATATTTTCTTAAACCATTAAAATACTTCACTTACCATTTCAACAGCTTACACTGTTTTTAAAAATTTTTTAGCTGTTCCTAACTAAATTCCCTAATCCCTATGTAAATGAAAACCTATTATTCCTTGTTACTCAGCAACTCATAGACAAAATCACATCTACTGCAACATTCTACCAAATGGATAGATTTTATTACCTGATTTATCTCAGCTCTGAGCATGTATACCTAAATTATTCTCACTACAACAAACAGGTGAGGAAAATATCCTAAAATAGAGAGAGGTAATATGACGCTATGGCACATATAATATACGGTGATTAAGTGTCTGATATAAACGTTTCAGAGACACCTGAAAACTCATTTTAGAAACTAACTTTAGAAACAAACCATTTATTTTTCACTCTAATATAAATTAATATGTATGTATTTACGTACATACACATACATATAAAACAAAATTGTCTAGTGTTGAGTAGCTGTTTATGAGTGAAAAATGGTTACAAACTGAGTAATTAGCTTAAATTTGTAGTTGACAGTTCAGTCATCTTGGGATACAGACAGAAGTCGGTGCATTACAGACTCCATGGAGTCAGATACTCAAGCACACACTTTACAAGAGAATCCTCCTCCACGCGACGGGCATTGTACAGCAAGACATGTGCTCCGATGCAATCCCACTCCATAAGCAGACCAGACAGCACGTGGCTTACTTTTAAAATAGCTTCATGAAAGAAATATATCATATAAAGAAATGCATGTTTGCTAAAAGTCTTTTAAAATTACATCAAAACAACATTAAAACCTGCTCACTGAGAAGAGCCTACTGAATGTCATTCCTGACTGGAAATGCCTGGTGAACAGTTCAGACCCGTGTCTGGCAAAGTCTGCGTGATGACCCAGAGTGCACGACTCCAGTGCCAGCGGCCGTGATCCCAGCTCAGTCAGTCTTCTCTGGTTGGCTGATGTGGGTGAGTCCCCTTTAAAACAGCAATACACCTTAAAATTATCTATAGGAAACAGTTCCCCAGCAACCATTAGTATTCGTAAATTGAAATGCATTGATCATTCAGAAAAGATTTCTTGCAAAATATATAAATAAATGTTAACTGCATATTCTGTAAATATACTTAACGTTAATTAACCAGGCCGTCAAGGACGGTCTGTCCTATTTCAGAAGTGTGTGTCAAATTTATTAGAAATTTAAAAAGAAAAATTTCTGAGGGACTCAGCTGCCTTCGTTAGTTGGCTTTAAAATGTGTAATAAAATGGGAGACAGTATCTTCTCAAACGCATGGATCAATATGGAAAAGTAACCTGTGCACAGACAAGGTTAGAGGACACCAAGGTACAGAGTAGTCACCGCAGTGAAGTGTCTTCCATACAAAAAGGGAAGAGCTCATACACCCAGGTAGAGTATGTTCAATTAGAGACGCAGCTCTCTCTCACTCCTGGCAAGAATTAATTGGTAATGGCACTGCTTCTCAGCAGTGCAAAAATATCCTGAGAAATTATTCAGATTACAACAAAAGACAGGGCTTTTCCTCACTTAATTTTTGCACAAAACACAGCTCTAGATATCGTAAATAAATCAATTTAAAAAGCAGATCATCTTCACTGTGTTGAACACAAAAAGGGTATGTGACCCAGACGTTGTTAATGCTCCCATTGGCTAATATCAGAAAAAAAGATTGCATCAAGTGTCTACTGATAACGTTCTAGCTAACTATGGCCAATAATATACATGGAGGTAATTTGTAGGTCAAGTGTTTCCTTTCTTCTGTTTTCCCCCAACTAGCCACAAGCTAGATTTTAAAATTTACACTGAAATATACAATTCCAATGTCCAAAAGCCCCTCCTCCTGGGGAGTGACACTCAGTGTTTTTGTGCAATCTTGATGCAGAGCCCGAGCAGTCCTGCGGAGAAAGACGGCGCATTTCCCATCACCACCACGGCGGCGCCACGGGGCTCCCTCTCCTTAGCTGCACTCCAGCAGCTTGGCCAGGCTATCGCGTAACTCCGTCAGTTCGAAGATCTTCCCGTCCAGAATCTCGAGGAGCGTCTTCAGGTTATTGCGAAAAGCTTCCTGCTCGTTCTGACTTCTCTCCAGACGCTGCTCCAAGTCAGAGAGTTGTCCCTCCAGGTCTTTGTTCCGAATTTCTACTTCCTTTAGAGACAAGAATGTTGAAATACACGTCAATACGGCAGTCAGAAAATCCAACTCTCTGGGATTACTGATTTGACAACCAGGATGAGCTTCTGAACCTCAATTTAACACACTTAAAGGAGATACTACATCTGGTGACTGCACTGTTTACACATCTTTGCATCCATACAGCAAAAGATTATTCATTACTTCGTGCCAGGAAGCGCTACAGGCACTTCGCACACCAACAGATGTGAACACCCTCTGTGGTTACTTCCATCTCTCTTTCATTGCTGCTCACCTACTTTTCTGTTTCCACCTACTTTTCCTAACACACAACCGTAAGTAGGTTCAGCGAGACAGGCAGGGGGAGGCCGAGAAACGCACCTTTCTTCCTTGCTGACAATTCTGAAGAGAGGTTTAGAGAAGAAAGCACCACCTGTGTGGGACCACCAGCGGTTCGATTAAACTGCTCTGGGTTCTGCCTCAGAAGCAGATGTACGAAGGATAGAGAACACAGCTCAACTGCTAAGAACTGCACTGAAGATAGCTAAGAATGTTACATGGGAGAGAAGCATAAAGGTGACCCCCCCTAACACCTCACACACCAGGGACAATGCCAACACCACAACACCCTCACATCAGGGACAAAGCAACACCCAACACGCCACACCAGTGATAAAGCAACACCCAACAACCATCACACCAGGGACAAAGCAACGCACCAACACCCTCACACCAGGGACAAAGCTAACACCCAACACCCATCACACCAGGGACAAAGCAACATGCCAACACCCTACACACCAGTGACAAAACCAGCACCCAACACCCATCACACCAGGGACAAAGCAACACCCAACACCCTACACACCAGGGACAAAGCCAACATCCAACATGCCACACCAGGGATAAAGCAACACCCGATACCCATCACACCAGAGACAATGCCAATACCACAACACCCATCACACCAGGGACAAAGCTACACCCAACACCCATCACACCACGGACAAAGCAACACCCATCACCCATCACACCAGGGACAAAGCAACACCCAACACCCATCACACCAGGGACAAAGCAACACCCAACACCCATCACACCATGGACAAAGCAACACACCAACACCCACAGTGCTCCACAAACTCATCAAAAACTGACACTTCTAACAAACCAAGGGAAGAAAGAAAAGACAAAAGGAAGAAAAAGTTCATGACACAAGAAATGTTTAGAAATTGATAAATACTTCAAAACAGTTAGTAGAGACAATTTTGAGTGTTCTCAAAACTAATAATGATAAATTTTTCAGGTTATGGACAAGCAAACTACTCTGATAAGATCTTTACTTATAGTACGCATTTATTCAAATATCACACTGCACCCTATAAATCTTAAAAATAAAAATTTTAAAAGACTAGCACAAAGCCAGCGCCGCGGCTCAATAGACTAATCCTCCGCCTAGCGGCACCGGCACACCGGGTTCTAGTCCCGGTCGGGGCACCGGATTCTGTCCCGGTTGCCCCTCTTCCAGGCCAGCTCTCTGCTGTGGCCCAGGAGTGCAGTGGAGGATGGCCCAAGTCCTTGGGTCCTGCACCCCATGGGAGACCAGGATAAGCACCTGGCTCCTGCCATCGGATCAGCGCGGTGCGCCGGCCGCAGTGCGCCGGCCGCGGTGGTCATTGGAGGGTGAACCAACGGCAAAAGGAAGACCTTTCTCTCTGTCTCTCTCTCTCACTGTTCACTCTGCCTGTCAAAAATTAAAAAAAAAAAAAAAAAAAAAAAAGACTAACACAAAAACTTAACATAATAAAATCTGAGAAATTTAAAAATTACTTTAAAAATCCTACCTTTAAAAATGTTTCTAGGCCAGCGCCGTGGCTTAACAGGCTAATCTTCCACCTTGCGGCACCGGCACACCAGGTTCTAGTCCCGGTCGGGGCACCGGATTCTGTCCCGGTTGCCCCTCTTCCAGGCCAGCTCTCTGCTGTGGCTAGGGAGTGCAGTGAAGGATGGCCCAAGTCCTTGGGGCCTGCACCCCATGGGAGACCAGGAAAAGCACCTGGCTCCTGGCTTCAGATCAGTGAGATGCGCCGGCCGCAGTGGCCATTAGAGGGTGAACCAACAGCAAAAAGGAAGACCTTTCTCTCTGTCTCTCTCTCTCTCACTATCCACTCTGCCTGTCCAAAAAAAAAAAAAAAAAAAAAAAAAGTTTCTAGAGGCCAGTGCTGTGGCACAGTGAATAAAGCCTCTGCCTGCAGCACCAGCATTCCATATGGGTGCCAGTTCGAGTCCCATCTGCTCCTCTTCCAATCCAGCTCCCTGCTGACAGCCTGGGAAAGCAGTGGAAGATGGGCCAAGTCCTTGGGCCCCTGCTCCCAGGTGGGAGACCCAGAAGAAGTTCCTGGTTCCTGGTTTCGGATTGAACCAGCTCTGGCAGTTGCGGCCATTCGGGGAGTGAACCAGCAAATGGAAGACCTTTCTCTCTGTCTCTCCCTCTCTATCTGTAACTCTACCTCTCAAATCTTTAAAAAATGTTTCTAGCATTGAAAAATATAACAAAATGAGTCTAAAAAATAAAATGATGTATATCAAGCTACTGATGCAATTTTGAAGGTGTTGTTGAGTTGCCACCCACTTGGGAGACATGATGCCCCTGTCAGTGTGCCTGGAATCGAGTCCCAGCTCTGTCGCTCATGCAGCTTCCTGCTACTACGATGAGGAGGCAGCAGTGATGGCTCCAGGAATGGGTTCCTGTCACCCACAAGGGAGAGCCAGATGGAGTTCCTGGCTCCTTGCATTGGCCTGGCCCAGCCACAGCTCTTGGGTCCATTCTGGGAGTGAATCAGACTATGGAAGATCTGTGTGTGTGTGTCTGTGTGTGTGTGTCTGTGTGGCCTTCTGTCTGTTACTTTGCTATCCTCACAGTGTGCACGGTGTCAGAGTTAGCCATGCAGGTTTCTTATCTCTTGCAATCATCTGGTGAAGGTAAATAAACTGAGGTTACCTAACAAAACACTTATAAATCCAGATGCCAAATTCATACAGCCTTTGACTGCAATCAAACGGACCAATCCCACTGGAGAACGCAGAGCACGCCCTCCTGCAGACATCGACAACAAGAACCAGGATAGAATGTGTCCACCCACAAAAAATACCAAATGTCATTTACCAGCAAACACCCCCTCAGCTAGCCCGCCTGAAAAATGGAAGGCTCTGGGTAGGCGCTGTGGCATAGTAGGTTAAGCCTCTGCCTTCAGCACTGGCATCCCATATGGGCTCCGGTTTGAGTCCCAGCTGCTCCACTTCTGATCCAGCTTCCTGCTAACGGCCCAAGAAAGCAGTCTAAGATGGCCCAAGTGCTTTGGCTCCTGCACCCATGTGGGAGACCCAGAAGAAGCTCCCAATTCCTGACTTTGGACTGGCTCAGCTCCTGCCGTTGCAGCCATTTGGCACCTGGCTGCAATGACAGTCTATCAAAACAACACATTTCGAGGGTTTCTTAGACTTGGTCACTGGATTAAAATGGTCGGTGTACATCTCCTACTGTGAAGCACTACAGTGCACAGGTGGGGCTGCCTGTGAGCCTGCACAGCCAGGGTCTGGACTGGGTTTAGGGTTACAGGACTGAAAGACTCCTGTTACTCAAGGAGCTGAGGCAATATGACAACAGTAAGGGACCAGAAGAAAGTCCTGGCTCCTGGCTTTGGATCCGCCCAGCTCTGGCCATTGTGGCCATTTCGGGAGTAAGTCCACACATGCAAGATCTGTCTCTCCCACTCTCTGTAACTCTGCCTTTCGAATAAAATAATCTTTTTTAAAAAAAACCAGGAAGCAAACAATAAACATTAGTAAAAGCAGACTGAAGAAAGAGAGAGAGCGTGAACTTGCACTCTATTAGAGCAGAGTTCCTATGTCGAATGAAACCTACTTCACACAGCTCCAGCCGAGGCAGCCATTTGGGGAGTGAACCAGCAAATGGAAGACATTTGTCTGTCTCTCCCTCTCTAACTCTGCCTCCCAAATACATAAGATCTTGTGAAAAAGAGAAACTTCCATAATAGCTGACTAAAGATGATGTGTAAATGACCACCTACGATGACTGTAAACTACCACAAGGCGTTACCAAGTGAATGATAAGAACCCAAGGAGCAGGCGTGCATCTCAAGTCCTGGAAGAGAAAAACCATGGCGTCCTCCAGAATGGAGTCTCAGGAAGGTCCCTGCTACGTCAAAGACGGACCCTTTCCCTGCACAAGTGTGTGTGCGGTGTCGCACGGCTCACCTGCAGCTTCTGCGTCAGAGAGTCCCTCTGCTCCTGCAGTTCTCTGGCATTATCAATTTCTTGTTTCAATCTCTCTATTTCCTAGAAAAGGTAGAGCAAAGCCTTTCAGGACAACATCAAAACCGTACCAAGCAAAGGCAAGGCCTGATTTTTCCCTGGAATTATTGCTGCCGTTCTTAGAGGATTTAGAAGCCATTCTTTGGTGCTGGCTTTTCAAGGACAGGTACGCCGCTAGAACACAATGATCCCAGGCAACAAGTGCCATTGGTGGCTTTCACAGGGCACTGCTTAGAAACCAGGTACCAAGACTTCAGGGCTGCTTCAAGCTTTGTGGATACAAACAATTCTTTCATAGCATATTAAGGCTTTTGACTGGAAACCAGAGAGCACCCACTTGTAAAATTTGTTTGACTCATCATGGTTTTCCGTTAATTCCACGAATGTGAGTGACCCTCACACAGCAGGCAGTGGCCAGCGTCTCAGTCTGACTGCCTCATTCCAGCTCACAGCAGAATCAGGGGTGGGGGTGGCAGGGGAGACCAGAACGAGTTTACAAAGCCCACAGTCTCAGTTTATTCCGCAAACTGCCTTTAAATGTTACATAGGTCCTACTATTTGATAGAAATACGTTAGCTGGATGACAGATGAGCTGAACGTAGCAGATACCTCTTCCTTCACTTTCAGCGTCTCCTCCAGTTCCTGGATCGTCTGGTTTAACTCTGTCTTGTGAGTGTGCACAGCGTTGGCTTGGCTGCTGACACACTCAAGCTCAGTAACCTGAACAGGAGTGAGAACACAGGGCGTATAAATGACAATTTCAGAGAGCTCCCTGCGGAACACACAGTAAGCCTCGGTAACTGAGTAACTTTGAGCCAATATGTAAAACTTAAGTTTGAAAAATATTCAGAACGACTAGATTCTTCAAAGATAGTAATTTAGAACAAGGGAAAAGACGACCAGTAATTCTTTACGTGCTAGTCATAGAAAGACCAGGAAAACTTAAGTGATTAACAAGTAGAGATTCTGATTAAAGCCTTCTTTAAAAATTTCTTCAGAAAATGTTCAATATTAAGTACGGCCATCGGCCCTCCGTCTGCAGACTCCAGATTAAATATGGTCCCACACGAGTGAGAAGTTTTTCAAATACGTTTTCCAAAATGTAAGACAATCTGGAAGAAAAGATATACTTAAAATACAACTTAAATCACCTGATACTACCGTGACTTACAGCAACAGTGCCTCTTACAGGGAAGACAACAGTCCTTTAATCAGTAAGAATTCACTAAGGCCCAAAGAACAATGTAACTTTTACCTGTTTTATAACATTTTGATATTTTTTGAGAACAGAGAGGGGCAGTATCCTTGAAAGTTATACCAGGCAGAGTTAACACAGATAGAAGACACACACACACACACACAGCTCTTTATCCATGCTCTCGGTTTTTGGTTGACTTTAACACAGTACATTCTGGACTACTAAGAAAACAGCAAATTCCTCTACCTTGTATTTTTCAGTATATTATTATCTTCTAAATTCTCCTCATCTACCTCTCCTGGCATCTTCTTCCTTCCTATTTATGCACTGATGATCCTGTGCAGACCCCTTTCCACCTGGCCTGGACCCAAAGCTGCAGACGTTCTCTGCCTGTTCTCATCTGTTCCACAAATTGCCAACACACTCCTCCTTCCTTCACTGGGAGGCTTCTCCATTCAAACCCTTTCAAAGGTTTTGTTTGTTTTTGGACAACATCGAATCTAACTTCTAGGTCTGCACACATTCATCCCAACCGCCGTACCATCCTCACTGCCCAGGATGCCCAGTGTGTATTTCCAACAAGGCAGGCAAGTCGCCTTCTTCCTGGAGAACTGTTCACGTCTACATTGCAAAGCCTAGAGTATACACCACTCTCCCTCCTTCCCCGTAACTGACTTTTTAGACATGGGCTAGAATGATATTTACTCAGATTTCTAACTCTCCCTTACCGTTCTACTTCATTTCCATCATCCTTCCCCAGTCACCCTGGTCTATTATACTCCTCAAGCTGTACTTTGTCACTAAGCCATTCCTTATTGTCTACAGGATTCACTTCCTTTTAAAAAAGGAAATGAGCGGTACTGGCTTTCCTGTTGGGTGAAATGTATTTCTAGGCTTCGAATGAAAAAACTTCGTAGAGGATTGTTTAGACTTCCGATGTTCATGGTACTGGGCTATTTCTGATTTTCTTCCAACTTTTATATAAATGAGGTTCTACCCACACTTCCAAACTCTTCCTTCTTTAAAAAACAATAAAATCATTAAATTTTTTAACTGTCTTGAGGCTGGCCCTGCAGTGTAGTGGGCTAAGCCTTTGTCTGCAGCGCCGACACCCCATATGGGCACTAATTCGTGTCCCAGCTGCTCCACTTCCAATCCAGCTCTCTGCTATGGCCTGGGAAAGCAGTGGAAAATGGCCCAAATCCTTGGGCCCCTGCACCTGTGTGGGAGAGCCAGAAGAAGCTCCTGGCTCCTGGCTTTAGATCGGCCCTGTTCTAGCCACTGGTCATTTGGAGAGTGAACCAGCAGATGGAAGACGTTTCTAACTCTGACTCTGCCTCTCAAATAAATAAATCTTTTTTTTTTAAAAAAAAGTTTTTAACTGTCTCACTGTAACTACGATTCACAGAGTCAGTACAATAGGTAACGTAAAGCGTCTCAGTTCATTTTCTCAGGACTTGCCTATGAGGGTCTTCAAAAGTGTCGTGGAAAATATGTGCTTTGAAAAAACCACACATGGATCGCAAAAATCTTTTGCATCAAAATACTTAATTTTTAACTGTTCCCCCCCCTCCCTGCAAACTCTCTGAAGTACCCTGGCAATACTCTGTAACAGGTGAGAATACTAAGCTGAGAGAGGGAAATAACTTACCAAGATCACATAGTCAGTCAATGGGTGCTACAAATGGAATTTGTGATCAGGTCTTTTGACTTCAAGTGACTTCATGCAACTATGGAGAATGTTTCTCCTAACCACACTGACGTAAGAAAACCCATGAACTCCTATATGCCCTGGTGGTCAGTGGGCAGCTCCAGATGGCCCTCTGCTGGGTCTACATTGACACTGCCTCTCATCTGGGAGCCCCACGGCCCCGGGACGGAGGCCCGGCTTACCCGCTTGTGCAGGCGTTCTGCCTCCTCCTGATAGGCGGCGAGCTGCTGCTTCCACTGCTTCACGTTGGCCGTGGACTCCAACAGGGCCGCGGTCAGCTTGGCATTGTTTCCTTTGAGGGTAGCCAGTTCAGCCTCCCAGTGTTTGCTGATCGCTGAACTAAATTAAAGAGAAAATGTCCCCATTACACTGAATACTGCAGTACTAGTTCTATCACAGGGTCTATAATCTAAGAATTTTTTTGAGGAAAACTCCAAAATACAAAAAAAAAAAAAAAAAAAAAAAAAATTTTCTTGGCAGGAATAACGTGGAAAGGTTCTGACCTCCATGAGGGCAGACACATGTATCTACTCATTTTGAGAGTTAAAATGACGTCCTCAGAGGGATTGGTGCTGTGATGCAGCAGCTAAAGCCATCACCTGCAGTGCCAGCATCCCACATGGGCGCCAGTTCAAGTCCAGGCTGCTCCATTCCTGATCCACCTCCCTGCTAATGTACCCGGGAAAGCAGTAAAGATGGCCCAAGTGCTTGGGCCCCGACACCCACACAGGAGACCTAGAAGAAGCTCCTGGCTCCTAGCTTCGGATCAACCCAGCTTCAGCCATTATGGCCATTTGAGGAGTGAACAAGCGGATGGAGGATCTCTCTCTCTCTTTCTGCCTCTGCCTCTCTGTAACTCTGCCTTTCAAATAAATAAATTTAAAAAAAAATTATATCCTCAGAAACATCTATCAAACCTAAAATAAAACCTAACAATGTACTACATTTTTTAGGCGTATCAAAGCCTGAAATATAATCTCATTCCTTAATGAAAAATATGCTTAAATGTATTATGTATTATAGTATTTCTTTCTTTTGTTAAAAAAATTATTTGAAAGGCAGAGTTACAAAGAGAAGAGGAAAGACAGAGATCTTCCACCTGCTGGTTTATTCCTCAAATGGCAGCAACAGCTATGGCTGGGCTAGGCCAAAGCCAGAAACTGGGGCTTCATCCAGGTCTTCCCCGTGCACAGCAAAGGGCCAAGCACTTGGGCCATCTGCCACTGCTTTCTTAGGCACATTAGCAGGGAGCTAGATCAGAAGTGGAGCAGCCAGGTCTTGAACCAGCGCCCATGTGGGATGCCGGCACACAGTTGGAGGCTTAACCTGCTACTCCACAATGTCGGCCCTGGTATTTCTTTTGAAGTTATTTCTTTGAAATTATTTATTTTGAAGTTATTTCATCTTACTCAGAATTTTAAAATCCAAACACAAAAATTTGCTGAGATTAACAGATTTCATGCAGTATGCTGGATCTACCAAAACCTTAGTTTCTAACTTAATTCCAGCATCATTTATAGAAGACTAAAAGCAATCAGCTTTCTCTTCATTTAATGTTCCAACATTTAAGCCATGTAGAAATGAGCATCTCAACCAACACAAGTTTCTATTACAAAGACAATTCTCTCAGTCGGCAAGACCCCTCTCCTGGTAATTCCTTCTTTAACTCTCTGGTGAACAAAGAATTGTTTAACTTGGGGCTTAAAAGGTTGCTTCTCTTTCTCATTATTGAACAGTTCATTTCAGTTCATCAAATTCTACTAATCCTATCTCATTAACTAAGTAGCGATGCTTTTAAATCACCATTTTATGTTTGATAAGTCATTTGCATCACAGGACCAATGTTTTATTGGATATTATACAGTCATTTTAATATATACTATATAAAAGAAAGCATAGTTGCTATTAAATTTTCTTTTTTAAAGTTCAATTAGTTATTTTTATTCATTTGAAAAGCTGAGCAAGGGAGAGATCAATGTTCCACCTGGCAATTCTCTCAACAACAGGCAGGCACATCCAGGCTCACGCCAGGAGTCTGAAATTCCATCTGGGTTTTCTGTGTGGCTGACAGGGATCCAAGTACTTCACCATTACCCATGGCCTGTCAGAGTGTACGCTAGCAGGAAACTCAGTCAGAAGCTGTGGCAGAGGTGGGACACGATTCCAGGCACTCCGAAGTGAGCCAAGGTGTCCCAAGCTCCGTGGCTATCAAACTTGTAAAGCTCATCACACAATGAGACACATAAGCTTCATGCATCCTTTATCTGATGCACACAGAAGAACGTAAGAGTTTCTGTCCCACTCGCGCCAAAAATGGGTAATGAGAAAATCCTGTAAACCTGAAGGGAGGAAAACTGCAAAACAGCCAACCGAAACTTCAGAAACGTGAAGACGACGAAAGGAAAGATCAGACCGAGGCGCAGCATGGAGGAGGCTAGGAAGGAAGTGCGACGCAAGGCCATGCGGGGCGGCACCACTGCTGATCTGGGTGTGGTAATTGGCTATGCCACGTATGATATTAACAGGCTCTGTAGGGACTCTGTACAGGCTTTGTAACTTCGGTTAAGTACAAAACTGGTTTAAAATGGAAACTTAAAAATGTTCAAGTTTATACAGTGAGAACATCTCACTCAAACGTGAAGGGACAAAAATCAAACGGTAAACTGTTAATTTAACAACCATTTCTACCTTCAAGAAGAAAACTTTTTTCTAATTCTTCCTTGGTGGGAAGAAGTCCAGATGCGGATTTTCTGAGCAGAGCTGCACTGCTTCTCCGGCTCTGACTGAACTACAGACGTCTTGGGCCAGCTACCAGCTTTCCCCGACACAGAGACATTTTATTTAAACAGGCCCTTCAATCTTACAACTGAAATCTTATTGAACAATTTAAATACTTAATATATGCAAATATCACACCCCTTTAAAAATTAAAGAGAAGAAAAATGATTTTGTAGATTTTGTTCTAAAACCCATTTGTCAAAATTACACAATTAAAAAGTAAGATGGATCACTGCATGTCTTAACAGCATGAGGAAGAACAAAAAATGGGGTGTTTTAATATTTTATTTCTCTGAGGTTTCATATTATAGTCTACAGGTATCAAAATCCACTAACGATTTTAGAACTTGGCTTATATCACAATTATTTGAAAAATAATTACCTGGTGACCCTGGGCCAGCTGTCTTTATCAGGTCAAATAAAGTGATCAGTCAACATCTGGACTGCCTGAATGTTAGCCATCAACTAACCTAGGAAGCTGGAACACCACGCAAACACATAAACAAGATGTGAAAACTGAAGCATGTATTTCAAGCAGACTGGCACATTCTTCAAATTCGCCCCAAGATTTTCCTTTATTTTCATATTTGGCTGACATTTAGACTCTGGGAGGCTCAAGTTAAGATGCAACTCTTGGAAAATCTTAAAATAAAACATACTTCACATTAATGGTAAAACCTAGCCATACTACCCATCTACCTGTGTCATGGTAACTTCAAGGAGCCCACATTGCAGAGCAAGTGGGTTAAGCCGCTGCCTGCAACACCAGCATCCCATACGGGCACTGGTTCAAATCTTGGCTGCTCCACTTCCAATCCAGTTTTGTGCTAATGTGCCTGGGAAAGCAGAAGATGGCCCAAGTGCTTGGACCCCTGGACCCACAGGGGAAACCAGGATGAAGCTCCTGGCTCTGGCCTGGCCCAGCCCTGGCTATTGCACCATTTGGGGAGTGAACCAACAGCTGGACAATCTCCTCTCTGTTTCTCCCTTTCTAACTCTGCCTTTCAAATAAGTAAAATAAATATTTTTGAAAAAGAGAGAGAGAATTTCACAATTTTGTGCTTGGGATGGTATTTGAGGTGAGGCGGATGGTCATCCAAAATGTGTCTAAGATCCCTGGGTGCCGCGACACGGGGGAGTTAGCCTCTGCTTGCAGGTTCTTTACCACAGACTTCTGCCAGGCGGCCAGGAGAAAGACCATAGGCATTAAGACTATAGGAGGGTCCTGTACCAGGGGAGAGGCCGATGCTGTGTGAAGGCCAAGAAGCCTGGCCAGGATTCTTTCCGTCCATGAAGCAAAAGCCTAAGCTACCGGGAGAAGGTGCCTGCCCCCAGCTGTAACACCTCCACTTTCACAGACACAGGTAGACACCTTGTGGCTCGGGCAAAGAGAACAGAACTCTGGGACTCTGGGAGAGGGGCAGGGAGCTCCTGCACAAAGCCCTCAAATACACAAAGCTGAACTTGCCTGGTACTGTGAGGCGACAGGGCCACTAAGCCAGCCTCAACTCTGAGACCCTGGGAGCCATGGCCTACCCAAGACAGCTCAAGGAGAACAGAGATTCCCACCCTGCCCTTTACCAGGGTGGGAGGGTGAAGAGCATGGTGAGAGACCTCCTCCGAGGCACAAGCACTCGAAAGACCAAAGCTCTGTAAAGCAGCCCCAATTCTAGCACCAGGTCGTGCCTGACTTGTTCTGATTAAAGGTGATGAAAGCAAACATGGAACCCAAATTCGGTTCAACTCCTGAGAATGATTTAACTAATCTACAACCCAGCAGCAGAACAGTCATAACCATTTCCCAGAGGAAACAAAACCAGCTCTTCATATGCATGGGTTCTGCATCCATAAACTCTATGAGCCACGGATGGAAGACATTAAAAAAAAAAGTCTCAAAGAGACATGTGCAAGGGCCAGTGCTGTGACATAGTAGGTTAAGCCTTCACCTGCAGCACCAGCATCCCATATAGGTGCCAGTTCGAGTCTTTGTTCCCTGTCAACAGCCTGGGAAGGCAGCAGAAGATGGCCCAAGTGCTTTGGCCCCTGCACCCATGTGGGAGACTCGGAAGAAGCTTCTGGCTCCTGGCTTCGGATCGGCCCAGCTCTGGCCCACTGCAGCCATTTGGGGAGTGAACCATATGATGGAAGACACCTTTCTCTCTGTAACTCTGTCCCTCAAATAAATAAGTAAAATATTAAATAAATAAATAAATAAAGTGGAGTAGCCTGGACTCAATCCAGGGCTCATAGGGGATGCCAGCATCACAGGCAGCAGCTTTTTAACACACTATGCTGGGACCAGCGATGTGGCATACTGGGTGGGGCCGCCGCCTGCAGTGCTGGCATCACGTATGGGCGACGGTTCAAATCCTGGCTGCTCCACTTCTGATGCAGCTCTCTGCTGTGGCCTGGGAAAGCAGTGGAAGATGGTTCAAGTGCCTGGGCCCCTGCACCTGCGTGGGAGACCCAGAAGAAGCTCGTGGCTCCTGGCTTCAGATCGGCGCAGCTCTGGCTCTCTCTGCCTCTCCTTCTCTCTCTGCCTCTCCTTCTCTCTCTATGTAACTCTGACTTTCAAGTAAAATAAATAAATCCTTTAAAAAAAAAAACCTCTGCCACAACACAGGCCCCAACAAAAAAAAATCTTTTCAATATACTAAAAAGCAGGGTGAAAAACTCCTCATTGTCAAGAGAGAAAGCAACAAACATACTCCTACTCATCGATGCTGGGTATGTTAAAAGTCTTCCTGGAAAACCAGGACACTGCTCTGGAGGAGAATGAATTTCAGTAGAACAGTGGGAACTACAAGGAGGAGTACAACGAAAATCCTGGCCACGAACAGGTAACAGATGGAGAACGACTCTGACAGATTCACTGACCCTGACACAGCTGCACAGTCAGTCAGTGAACCTGAAAACAAATCAAGTAACAAAAAACATCAAACTAGCCGGCGCCGCAGCTCACTAGGCTAATCCTCCGTCTTGCGGCGCCGGCACACCAGGTTCTAGTCCTGGTCGGGGCACCGATCCTGTCCCGGTTGCCCCTCTTCCAGGCCAGCTCTCTGCTGTGGCCAGGGAGTGCAGTGGAGGATGGCCCAAGTCCTTGGGCCCTGCACCCCATGGGAGACCAGGAGAAGCACCTGGCTCCTGCCAACGGATCAGCGTGGTGCGCCGGCCGCAGCGCGCTACCGCGGCGGCCATTGGAGGGTGAACCAACGGCAAAAGGAAGACCTTTCTCTCTGTCTCTCTCTCGCTGTCCACTCTGCCTGTCCAAAAAAAAAAAAAAAAAAAAAAATCAAACTATAGATCCAGAAAGTCTAAAAACACCTTGCAACTACAGTAGTATAAAATGTGCAATCCAGGAGATGATGGAGCCACAATGCTGAAAGTAAACTACTCTCAAACCACAATTCTGCACAAAGGAAACCATCTTCCAATATAAAGGTGAAATAGTGCTGAAGCAACCGGATGACCATATAAAAAATGCTAACCTGCATCTCATATCCTATAAAAACCAACAAAAAATATGCAACTCCTACAAAATATGAAACCATAGAACTTCAAGGAAAAAAAATTGTGATTTTTAGTTAGGCAGATTTTTTAGATATAACACAAAATCATAGATCAGTTTAAACTGGTGAAAGGAACTTCACAATGTTAAAAACTTTTCTTTAAGGTAGTATATTTTTAAAAGGCTTCATGTAGTTTTACTATTTAAAAAAATTAGATCCTGGAATGCAAGGATGGGTCAGCATATAAAAATCAATATGGGGCAGGTGTTCCATACAGCTGTTAAGATGGCCCTTGGGGGCCGGATCTGTGGCATCGTGGGTGAGGCCATCACCTGCAGTGCTGGCATCCCACGTGGGTGCTGGTTCGAGTCCCGGCTGCTCCACTTCCCATCCAGCTCTCTGCTGTGGCCTGGGAAGGTAGCAGAAGATGGCCCAGGTCCTTGGGCCCCTATACCCATGTGGAAGACCCAGAGAAGGCTCCTGGCTTTGGATCAGCATGGCTCTGGTCATTGCGGCCAGCTAGGTAGTGAACCAGCAGATGGAAGACCTCTCTCCCTCTCTGCCTCTCTGTAACTCTGCCTTTCAAATAAATAAATAAATCTTAAAAAAAAAAAAGTTAGTGGGTTCCTGCCACACACATGGGAGACCTGGATTGGGTTACTGGCTCCTGGTTTTGGCCTGTGGCCCAGTCCAGGGCTATTACAGACATTTAGGAGTGAGCCAGCAGATAGGAGGGCCGTGTGTACGTTCGTGCGTGCATTCGTGCGTGTGTGCGTGCATGCGCACGCGTGTGTGTGTGTATGTGTGTGTTCTGCCTCTCAAATAAAAAACTTTAAAAAAATTTTAAATCATTGTGATATACCATTTAAGCAAAATGAAGGGGGAAAAAGAGATAAGCATCTGACAAAAATTCAATGCTCTTTTCTGATAAGAATACTCAATCAACTAGGCACCAAAGGAAACCCCACACAATAAAAATCACACGTAAAAAGCCCATACTAACAGACTTGCTGGTAAAAGACTGCAAGCCTTCCCCTTGGGTTAGGAACAAGACAAGGATGGCATGCTGTAGCCACTTCAGACTCATCAAAGTATTAAAATTGTTAGCCAGATCAGTTAGACAAGAAAGAGAAATAAAAGACATGCAACTTGGAAACAAAGAAGTAACACTTATCTCTATCTGTGGATGATGTAATTTTATACTGGACAACCCTGAGGCATCTACAAGGAAACTGTTGGAACCAGGTGAGTTCAGCAGAGCTGCCGCATACAAAATCGTGACTACAAGGGCCAGCTGAATAAACTGATGAACAATGGACAACCTAAAAGGAAATTAAGTGAACAATTCCATCCACAGTAGCATCAAACAGGACAAAACACTTAGGAGTAAACTTAACCAAGGAAGTGAAAGACTTGTGTGCTGAAAATAAAAAAACACTGCAGTAAGAAATTAAAGGAAACACAAAATAACGGGAAGATATCCCACAGCCCTGGCCTGGAAGACTTTGTTTTGTGAAGATGTCAATACTGTCCAGAGCATCTGCACACTTATTGTAACTCCTACCAGAATCTCAATTATATTTCTTGCAGAAATAAAAAAAAAAATCCACCCTATGGTGCTCGCTGCACGTGACAGTGGCATCCCTATCAGAGTAGCTGCACCTCTATCCGAGTGCTAGCCTGAGTTTGGCTATTCTGCTGATTCAGGTTCCTGATAATGTGCCTGGGAAGGCAGAGACAAACGGCCCAAGTACTGGGGCCCCTGTCACCCACGTGGGAGACTCGGATGGAGTCCCTGGCTCCTAGCTTCAGCTTGGCCCAGATCTGACTGTGAAGACCATTCGGGGAATGAACTTAATGGATGTAAGTTCTCCATCTCTGTCTTTCATAGATCAGTAATCTTGAAAAAGAATGAAGTTGGAGTACTCACACTTTCTGATTTCAAAACATGATACAAAGCTACAGTAATCAAAACATGAATGAAAACAACATTACAGACCAACAGAACAGAGAATTCAGAAATAAACCCTCACATATATGGCCAACTGATTTTCAACAAGGGTTCCAAGACTACATAATGGAGAAAGTGTTAGGTAGGAAGTCAGAATTGAGCCTATGTGTATATGAGAAAGGCCTGAAGACCAGCACCCACTGCGGAAGCTCCAGAAACCCAGCATCTTGTACTTCAAAGTCCTTCCCAGATCCTGATGACCTCTCGGGGGTCCTGCCCCTTCTACCTGGCCTGATAACCATCCTTCCTCTAAGGCGGGGTGATGCCAGCCAGGCCTCCCCTGTCTGACAACTTCAGGGGGGAAACTCAGACAGGAATTTTTCATATTTACACCCAACAAGTCCTTTGCTTGGGAGAAGAAGAAGGAGAGGGGGAGAGAAAAGGCGGGAAGGCAAGATCCATCCTCTTAAAGACCCCAGCCTAAATGTGAACTGGGCACTCTCTCTCTCAGGTTCTGTCTGGAGAGGTGCCCATCTGTTCTTACAGATGTTCCTTCCCTAATAAATTTTGCTATTCTGCTTTCCACTGCTCTCTGTCTCATGCCTGAATTCTTTCTTGCGCAAAGACAAGGACCCTTTGCATCTCTGGCAACAAAAGGACAGTCTTTTTAATAAGTAATGCTGGAGGGGCCGGCATTGTGGCATAGTAGGCTAAGCCTCAGCCTAAGGCGCCGGCATCCCATATGGGCACTGGTTCTAGTCCCGGTTGCACCACTTCCTTTCCAGCTCTATGCTATGGCCTGAGAAAGCAGTGGAAGATGGCCTAAGGTGTTTGGTCCCCTGCACCTGCGTGGGAGACCTGAAAGAAGCTCCTGGCTCGTGGCTTCAGATCGCCCCAGCTCTGGCTGTTGCAGCCATTTGGGGAGTGAGCCAGGGGTAGATCTTCCTGTCTCCCCCTCTGACTTACTGTAACTCCACTTCCAATCCAGCTCCCTGCTAATGTGCCTGGAAAAAGATGACCTAAGTGCTTCAGTTTCTGCACCTGCATGGCAGACTCAGAAGATCTCCTGGCTCCGGATCAGCTCAGCTCCGGCCACTGCAGCCATTTGGGGAGTGAAGACCTTTCTCTTTGTCCCTCTGTGTCTGCAACTCTACCTCTCAGATAAATAAATAAAATGTTTTTTTAAAAAATTACATTGGGAAAACTGGATATTCAGATGCAAGAAAATTAAACTGGGTCCTTACCTTACAGCATAAAAGAAAATTAACTCAAAATGGACCAAAGGTCTAACTGTAAGAGCTGAAACTATAAAATCCATAGAAGAAAACACAGGAAATAAGCTGCGTCACACTGAACGTGCAAAGATTTCTTGGATATGACACCAAAAGCACAGGCAAGAGAAAGGAAAACCAGATAAATTAACTACATAAAAATTTAAAACTTCTGTGTTCAAGGACACAAGCAATACAGTAAAACGGCAACCCAACAAATGGAAGAAAATATTTTCAAATAATTTATCTGATAATGGAAGAAGACTACTACAACTCAGCAAGAACAATGATTAAAAACTTGGGTAAGGCCGGCGCCACGGCTCAACAGGCTAATCCTCCGCCCTGCAGCGCCGGCACACCAGGTTCTAGCCCCGGTCGGGGCGCCGGATTCTGTCCCGGTTGCCCCTCTTCCAGGCCAGCTCTCTGCTGTGGCCAGGGAGTGCAGTGGAGGATGGCCCAAGTCCTTGGGCCCTGCACCCGCATGGGAGACCAGGAGAAGCACCTGGCTCCTGCCAACGGATCAGCGCGGTGCGCCAGCCGCAGCGTGCTACCGCGGCGGCCATTGGAGTGTGAACCATCGGCAAAGGAAGACCTTTCTCTCTGTCTCTCTCTCACTGTCCACTCTGCCTGTCAAAAAAAAAACAAAAAACAAAAAACAAAAAACAAAAAAAAAACTTGGGTAAAGGACTTGAACAGACATTTTTCCATGGAAGATATATAAATACCCAAAAGAACTTGACGCTCAGAATCACTAATCACCAGGAAGATATAAATCAATACCACAATGAGATACTACCTCACACACATGAGAATGAGTAACATTCAAAACTGAACTATTGTGCACTCACTACTGGTAGGAAGGCACAATGGTGCGGGACTGTGGAAGACAGGACGGCAGTTCCTCAAGAAACTAGAAATATCACTACCATGTAATCCAGCAACTCCACTTGTTGGTATTCACCCAAAGGAAGTGACAGCAGAGCCTCAAAGAGATGGAACACATCTATGTCCATACAGCATTACTCACAAGAGCCAAAATGTAAGAGCAATCCAAGCATCCATCAGCAGACATCTGAATAAATAAAATCTGGTATATACAAACATGAAACGGAATAGCAGCCTAAAAACGGAGGGAAATTCTGACACGCGCCTCAACATGCACGAACCCTGAGACATATTAAGCAGGATAAATTAGTTTCATAGAGACAAGTACTGTAGAATTCACTTATATGGGACACCTAGAGTGGTCAAATCCACAGAGGCACAAGCAGAAGGGTGGCTGCCAGAGGCTGGGCCTGGAGGAATGGGGACTTGTTTTTTTGTTTGTTTTTTAAAGATTTATTTGAGAGGCAGAGGCAGAGAGACAGAGACAGACAGAGAGGGGTCTTCCATTGCTGATTCACTCCCCAGATGGCCTCAAGAACCAATCCGAAGCCAGGAACCTAGAGGTTCCTCCAGGTCTCCCATGCGGGTTTAGTGGCCCAAGGACTTGGGCCATCTTCTACTGGTTTTTCAAGCCACAGCAGAGAGCTAGATCAGAAGTGGAGATGTCAGGACTTGAACCAGAGCCCATACAGGATGTTGGCACTGAAGGGTTCCATGGTTTAGTTTTGCAATAGTTTGAGAGACTGATTCCACAACAATGTGAATGTACTTAATACTACTGAACATTTAAAAATGGTTAATCTAGAAAACTTTGAAAGAGTATTTTAACACAACTAAAAATCATATACACACTGTATGGTTCCACTTCTGTGACATTTTGGGAAAAGTAAAGCTACAGAGACAGAAACTGATCAGTGGTCACCAGAGGGTTGTTTGGGGTGGGGAGAGGGGCTGCCCGGCCAAGAACACGAGCGCACGTGCTGGGTGACAATGCTCCTCTCTCCTCCACGTTTGCTCAGAGCTGTACACTAGCAAGAGATCTCACTGCTATGTAAGTCATTGTTCAGTTTTAATAAATTACAGCCTCCAAAGAACAGCAACAATGAAGCTTTCTAAGCACTCTCAGATGCTCAAAGAACCAGCAGAACTGGAAAGCCAGGTAGAAAGGCTTCCGTAAGCCAATCCCTCCAAGTCTGTATTTCTTGGCCCAAGAAGAGCCTGGGTGGGCAGGAAGCAGAACACTGAGCCCCAGATAAGACAGCGAAGAGGAGGAGGAAAGGACACCGGCTACTCAGAGGGGTGGGGAGCAGTAGATGGGCCAAGGGACGACAGAAGCAGGCAAGCAGAAAGGAATGGACACCAAGACACAGAGTGGTTCGAGGCAGAAGGAAAGCCTCAGGAGCAGCATAGAAAGCAGCTGAGTGCCAAGTCCCGACACACCACAACTTGTCTGATTCACTTCCATGAACCTGTCTGGAGTCCCTAATGCACTAAGTAATGAAAGTGGGCCACAGACGACCTGACGGACCCTCACTCATCTTCTTCACTCTGCCGAGCCCCCAGAGCACGGCTCACTGCACTAACACAACAGCAACGCTGGAAGAGATGTCAACTCAAACATTCCCATGCATCGTGTGGAGCCCAGTCAATCCCGACCATCTGAGACCTAGCAACCCTGGAATGAGGGCTACAGGACAGCATTGCCACGCAAGGTTTTTTTCTGCATTTTCTCAGATTTGACTCCAAAGCACATAAATGTGTGCTGTTGAAGCTATGTTTGCAATACGAACCAAGATTTTATCTTTGTTGGTAAATCTGAATCTTTTAGAGAACATTCTTACTTCCTCTACTTGATAAGCTGCTCTTTCCAGTAACTGTCTTTCTGGAACACAGTGTGAAGAACACTTAGGAAATAGCATGGTTTGTGGCTTGTTTTTTTTAATAATAAATATGCCTTCACTGTTTTCTCAGAAGCTTCTTATATTCCTCTCACCATCGAGTACAGAAATGTTCCTACTAGAATATCCTGTATGTTTATATAATTTTAGCTGACAGTAAACTCCAAAGAGTATCCTGAAGGAAGCTGTGCTCAATCCGTAAACACACACATGCAAGCACACATTAACACCTCACACACTGTGAGGAGCCAAGTTCCCCTCTTCATCTTCAACTCAGTATAGCAGCTTCCGGCCCAGGAGACGGATTTCCAAAAGTCATCAATGCCTTCTGATACCCAGATTTTAAGTCAGCATCGCACACGTCAGGAATCCTAATGAATGCTGGGGTTCTCCGTTAGTTTGGTTCCTTTTTATAAAGGCTTAGTTTTACCTCAAGTCGACTGTTCACAGAGAAATCACTAAACGGTTTGCTTGGAGACAACAAGGATTCATAGAGACTGAGAGACCAGTGTGATCTCATTGTTGAACACCAGGAGGAGGGCGAGACAGTTCTTCTGTCCAGTCAAGTTTTCCTTCAAAAAGGACCAGCTGGCTTCCTGTTGGCCTCGAATCCACAGAGAATTCAAAACACCCCCAACACATGATTTGAAAGGTTCCTGAAACTGGAATTTTACAGTTTTCCTTTATCTAAGATCAAAGTTTATGAGCAAAGATTAAACTTCACTAAGTTAGTCATGTAAAATCAAGAAAGATAATACTTCAAAGAACCGCAAAACAAAGCCAGAGACTAACACATGAGCAATGCACTTGCTTAGCCTGAGAGCGAATGGCCGTGTTGGGAGCGGAAGCCACCTCCCTCCGGGCCTCCGGGCCAGCAGCCATCATCAGTCTTTACAATGCTTTGCACGTACTTTCTAACCATGTTAATTATATAGAATTAAGAAAAAATATTCAGATAATCTTTGTAAAGAGGATTTAAAAATAGGTTGTGTAGGCTTTTGTTCTCAACATTACTCTGTAATGCGGTGAGGTCAATCTTTGACTGTGAAAGCACTCCACAGTGAGGCTCTGTCTTGGGGACCTGCCTGTGAGACCGTCTCCTCACTTTTATTTTATAATACATCTTTTTTTAAAAAAATTATTTATTTATTTCAAAGAGTTACAGGGGAGAGAAGGAGAGGCAGAGAGAGACAAAGAGGTCTCGCATGTCACTGATCCGCTCCCCAAATGACCACAACGGCCAGAAGATCAGAAGCCAGAAGCCAGGAGCTTCTTCCAGGTCTCCCACGTGGGTGCAGGGGCCCACGGACTTGGGCCATCTTCTACTGCTTTCCCAGGCCATAGCAGAGAGTTGGATCAGAAGTGGAGTAGCTGGGACGTGAACCGGTGTTCACACGGGTGCCGGCACTGCAGGCAGCGGCTTTACCCACTACACCACAGCCCTGGCCCATACTGTCTCCTCACTTAACTGTGACACAGAAACCACCAACTTTGACTCACACCCACTGCTGGGCCACTTTCTGGGCTATGTGCTTTCATAACAGCATGTTGGCCCATGCTAGCTCACTTAGAATCTACTAGTATCTTCTACAGTTTACGGTCTGAATTGTTGTTTCTTAAAGTTTAAATTATCCCTTTAAAGGAAGGAAGTCCCAAAGCCAGTGTTGTGGCCCAGGGAAGGTAAGGCACTGCTGGCAAAGGCAGCTTCCCTTCCTGGGATGCCAGTTGCAGTGCCAGCTGTCTTTTTTTTTTTTTTTTTTTTGGTTTAATTTCATTGAAGGTATACCAATTTCATGTGTTTCATGTATACAGGTTTAGAAGCACAGTGATACTTCCACCCCCTCCCTACCCTTCTTCTTCCTCCTTTCTCCTCCTTCCTCTCCTAATCCCTCTCTTAATTTTTAGGATGATTTGCTTTAAACTCGTAAGATTAACCCTACAGGACCGGGCGCTGTGGCAGAGTAGGTCAAACTGCCACTTGCAGCACCAGCATCCCATATGGGCACCAGTTCCAGTCCCGGCTGCTCCACTTCGATCCAGCTCTCTGCTGTGGCCTGGGAAAGCAGTGGAAGATGGCCCAAGTCCTTGAGCCCTGCACCCACGTGAGAGACCTGGAAGAAGCTCCTGGTTTTGCATCGGCCCAGCTTCAGCTTGCAGCCATTCAGGGAGCGAGCCAGTCGATGGAAGATCTCTCTCTCTGTCTCTGCCTCTCCGTAACTCTGCCTTTCAAATAAATAAATCCTTAATTAAAAAAAAAAACAACTTAACCCTGCACTAGCTAAAGAGGTCAACAAATATCCACAAGAAAAAAAAAAAACAGTGTTTAAGGCTGTGAACAATCATCAAAGCTCAAAATGTCAAATTCACTCCTAGGCATCACATTTTCGGTGCTCTATTAGTTAACCACAGACCAGGGAAAACATAAGGGTATTTGTCTTCCGGGGACTGGCTTACCCCACTTCTGACACAGCTGCCTACCAGTACCTCTGGGAACACAGCAGTGACGGCCTGAAGGCTCGGGCTCCCTCCAGCTACGTGGGAGACCAAGATGCAGCTGCAGGTTTCTGGCCATAGCCTACCCCGAAGCTGGCTTTGCAGCTGTCTGAGTAGTGAACCAGGGGGTGGAAGATATCACTGTCTGCCTCTTCTTCTTCCTCAGTTGCTCTGTGTTTCAAATAAATAGTCAATTAAAAAAAAAGTAAAGAAATCCCTACTGAATAGACAGAGTAACCTTCCATTGTTTATAAATAACACATATTGGCAAAAGACTAGAATAAGTATGGGTTTCTGCCTTTTCAAACAGCGTAGAATACGAAAGGATTTTTTTTTTAAACATTGTATTTATTTGAAAGGCAGAGTGAAAGACATAAAGAGATCTTCCATCTGCTGGTTCTCTCCCTAAATGGCTGAGATAGTCAGGACTTTGAGAACAAAGCCAGGAGTCAGAAGCCCCATGCAGGGGTCCAAGCACTTGGGGCATCTTCTGCTACCTTCCCAGGCACAGTAGCAGGGAGCTGGATTGGAAGCAGTGCAGCAGGGACTTGAAACCTGCTATGACGTTGGATGCCAATGGTACCACAACACCAGTCCCGTGGATTTTTTTCCTAGTAGGTATAACGCAAAGCCCCAACTTGCCCACCTGCTTCACAAGATGTCTCTGAAAGCTTACTGCATTTTGGCAACTCGTTAATTCACTCATCAGGTGACTCCTGGGTTCCGCTTCCCACACGTTCAGCATGTTCTGTTCTTTGGTTCTCCACTGGCACTTCTGAGCACTGCCTCCTCTGACCTGTGCTTTTTTTTTTTTTTTAAATGTAAGCCTTGATAATCCTGCAAGTCTTATTTTCCATCTCAGATATGTCACTGGCTCCCTGCCACATAATCCATCATCTTTGCACACAGCCTGGCATACGTGGACTGACACACAGCACAGAAACTGACGGCTTGGGTGAACAGATGAAGACATCTGCTGGCTGATAAAGCTTTAAAGGCAGGTTCTGCAGCGAACTGGAACTCGGTCATATTCTGGGACACATGGTGCTTAGAACTGAAATGAACTTAAGTACTAAAGCTTCTAATAAACATCGGCTGAGAAGAAAATCAGACAAGAGCAGAGTTGTTTTTAAATAAACACTGTACCGCTGTTGTTGATGGCACAAAAGATAACATAGGAGTAAAAAATTTGGCCATAAATTATAGATTCCAAAACTGAATCAGGAGAGACTCTGAAGATGATGAAGTTATAGGAATATCTGAAACTACTTGTTTTACATAAATCAAACATGTACAAAAGTAACCTTAAAACCTACATCTAAATTTTAAAGTCTAAAAGAGCTATTATAATCATAGTTTAATTGACAATACTTTCTCTTGGCAGTATGCAAAATAATGGTGTGTCTTATACAACAGAACTTCAGAAAGTGTGGAAAATGGAATTCAAATGTTTCTTTTGGGACCAGTATGTGGTAGAGTGGATAAAGCTGCCATCTGCAATGCCTGCATCCCATAGGGGTGGCTAGTTCATGTCCCAAATGCCCCACTTTCAATTCAGTCCCTGATAATGGCCTGGGAAAAGCAGCAGAAGATGGGCCAGGTACTTGGGTCCCTGCCACCCACATAGGAGACCTGGAATAAGGTCCTGACTTCAGCCTGGCTAGTGTTGGCCACTGTAGCCATCTGGGGAGTGAACCAACAGATGGAAGCTCTCTCTCTCTCTTTCCCTCTCCCTATTCTGTAACTCTTTGAAATAAATAAATCTTTTAAAAATTTTCTTTTGGCAAAGAAAATACTTAACTACACATATATAAGTAATCAAAGTCTCAGACAAAATATGGACTTCTACTTAGATCTGATCAAGTCAAACTTTTCTGAGTTCTAAAATTAACCTGGAACAAATTATTTCAAAATGCCTAATATATTCCTGTATCAGCCTATAAATATTTGAGTTGTGAAGAATTTTGTTAAGCACATACATTAAGCAAGGACAATCTGTGGAAACAGCAGGTAAAGCAGAGGTGTGGGAGCCCAGGGACTTCATTCTGACTGCAGCCTCCGTCAGTGACAAGTTATCTAACCTCACTAGTCTCTGCTTCCCCACCTGCAAGATCAGGATAGGTAACGACCATCTACACAGAGCAATACTGAGAAGCCAGCAGCTTGTACACGAGGAATTCTATTATGGATGCCCACCTTCCCTACTCACACAAGCAAGAAGCTCCAGTGAGTTATGAAAAAGATAAAATGCTTAAATTCAAATACTTAAAGGGTATTTTGGATTAGTCATGTAAGTAACTGGATTAGATACAATTTACATTCAACCCACATCAAACACACACTCGATGATTTATGTTGTTATCCTCAGGTACTTCTTATAACAGATTTAAACCTTTGGCATACCTCTCAGAGTAATATTTTTAAATTTGTTTTCTTAAACTTTGAGAGAGAGAGAGTACACGCACACTCCCTTCCACTGGTTCACTCCCCCCTATGCCAGTGACAGCCCAGGCTGGGCCAGCACAGGAACTCATTCCAGTTCTCCCATGTGGGGGTCAGGAAACCAACTATTAGAGCCCCCCTCGCTGCCTCCCAGCATCAGCAGGAAGCTGGAGTCCATGGTCTGAGTCGGGTACCAAACCAGGTACTCCAACGTGGGATGTGGGCATCTGGGCCGTCATCGTAACTGTCAGGCTTGCCTATCTTGGGAAAACTTCAGTGCGTTAATGAAGCAGTGAGGAGCTAAGGAAACAGAAGCTATTTTCAAAGTGGTACTGTTGATTTCTGACCGTGAGGCTGCAGCGGGAAGCAGCTCAACTTCCACCTTGATCACGGGATGTGCACCTCAGAGAAGCATCCTGCACACACAGCACAGGCTCCCTTCTGATTTCCAAGGCACAAAAACCCCTAGCTTGGGGCTGGTGCTGTGGCACAGATTAAGCCTCTGCCTGCAGCACCAGCATCCCATATGGGCACTGGTTTGAGTCTCAGCTGCTCCACTTCTGACCCAGTTCCCTGCTAATGTGCCTGGGAAAGCAGCAGCAGAAGATGGCACAAGTGCTTGGGTCCCTGCACCCATGTGGGAGGCCCAAAAGCAGTTCCTGGTTCCTGGCTTCAGCCTGGCACAACTCCAGCCCTGTGGCCATGTGGGGAGTTCACCAGCGGATGGAAGACCTCTCTGTCTCTCCCTGTCTCTAACTCTGCCTCTCAAATAAATACATAAATCTTTAAAAGAGAAACAAAAGCCGGCTAGCTTTACCTCCATCTTTGTTAGCTAAAATGGAGACACCCATACACGGTCCCTACCAACGCCCTGGCTCACAACCATGCTCCTTCAAGTCAAAGTCTCTCCCTGAGTTGACGGGCTGCACTCACTGGAGACAGGAGCATCCCCAACACCTGCTCATCTCTGCAGACTGCGTCCCTGGCTCAGCGCCTTCTGTGGTCTCTGCCATGTGCCCTAACAAAGCCAGGGTTCAGGAATGTAAGTTAAAGGATGAAGGGCCACGGGAAGCCCGAATTTCACTTCCACTTTATATTCTCAAGAGACCTTTGAGAAAACAGGTTTAAAATTTTATTTACTTTTTTTTTTTTTTTTTTTTTTTGACAGGCAGAGTGGATAGTGAGGGAGAGAGATAGAGAGAAAGGTCTTCCTTTTTGCCGTTGGTTCACCCTCCAATGGCCGCTGCGGCCAGCGCATTGTGCTGATCCGAAGCCAGGAGCCAGGTGCTTCTCCTGGTCTCCCTTGCGGGTGCAGGGCCCAAGGACTTGGGCCATCCTCCACTGCCTTCCTGGGCCACAGCAGAGAGCTAGCCTGGAAGAGGGGCAACCGGGACAGAATCCGGCGCCCCAGCCGGGACTAGAACCCGGTGTGCTGGCGCCGCAAGGCGGAAGATTAGCCTGTTAAGCCACAGCGCCGGCTAAAATTTTATTACATTTTATTTGAAAGGCTGGGACAAATAGATGAAGTGTTCCACCTTTTGGTTCATTTCCCAAATGCCAACAGTCAGGGCCATGCCAGGCCAAAGCCAGGGTCTTCCATGTGGGTGAGAGAAACCCAAACACCTCAGCCACCACTTGCTTCCTCCGAGAGTGCGTGCTAGCAGGAAGCAGAGATGGGACCTGAACCAGGCACTCCAGGAGGCAGATGTCCCAAGCTAGGACTTTACCACTGTGCCAGATGCTCGCCCCTCTGCAATTTCAAGCAGCCAACTATTTTCTCGAAGGTGGAAGATGTGGATACCAACTTCCTGCTCAAGAATATTGTGAAAGACTCAAACTACTGTGCAGATGCTTTAAATATTTCAACATAAATCAGTTTTCCCTGAATCAGATCACTTGGAAGGGGAGGACCAAGCTAAGAGAAGGGAATAAAATGCTATTCAGACTGCTGGTTCATGAGAAGAGAGAATTGATCCAAGTCAACACTGTCAATTATGTATTATATTCTTATAAATGAATACTTAGTTGATGTCCATTTTTAAAATTCTGACCCTCACAAAGTTTTCTTTGGAAATTTATTCACAGAATGATGCTAGAAAATCCTATTGGAAAGATGCGTTTATGAAACTAGTCATACTTATCAGGTGAAAAACTGGGTTTTGATTACACATCTATCTTGTGAAGCAGTTAGATCACTTAATTTCAAGCCTGTCCTTTTATTTACCAAGTAACAGCATAATCATTATAAACCATTCAGGATAGAAATGAGTATTTTTATCTATAATCTGGCTTAGTTTTAGAGGCTAAAATACCTGTTTCCTTACAAAGTAGGTCACATAAGGGAAATTTACCCTAAAGATGGTTAAGCACAAAATACTAAAAAATGTTTAGCACTGCTGAGGAAAAACATTATAGATAAATCACTCCAGATAGAGAAAAAATTGGAAAGATGGCATTAACAGATTTTATCACAGCTAAAACTGGGTGCAAATAAGTGGACAATTCCACAGTAAGGTGTTTCCCAGTTTCCTGTCATGAACACTTACCACCTTTAGAACCCAGCAGGAATCGAGAATTAGATCAGTCGCTTAGTTGAAATGCAGAATTAGAGAATTTTAAACATTTCAGTTGAAATTTTGTTTTTGAAGAGGTGGCCAAAATCAAAGGACATACCTTGAAATTACTTAATACCTGAGTAACAGCACAAAGAAAATTTTATGTGTTTCTGTTACTGCCTGTTAGAGGCAGAAGAATCATCACCAACCTCCTGTATTTAATGCACATAGAAGCTACGTGAGCACTGTGCGACAGTAAGGGCCCCCATCAAGAGTGCTAGGTGAGTACTGTGCAACAGTAAGAGCCCTCATCAAGAGCACTAGGTGAGTACTGTGCAACAGTAAGAGCCCTCATCAAGAGTACTAGGTGAGTACCATGCGACAGTAAGAGCCCCCATCAAGAGTACTAGGTGAGTACCGTGCAACAGTAAGGGCTCTCATCAAGAGCACTAGGTGAGTACTGTGCAACAGTAAGAGTCCTCATCAAGAGTATTAGGTGAGCACCGTGTGACAGTAAGGGCCCCCATCAAGAGTGCTAGGTGAGTACCGTGCAACAGTAAGGGCCCCTATCAAGAGTACTATGTGAGCACCGTGTGACAGTAAGGGCCCCCATCAAGAGTGCTAGGTGAGCACCGTGCGACAGTAAGAGCCCCCATCAAGAGTACTAGGTGAGTACCGTGCGACAGTAAGAGCTCTCATCAAGAGTACTAGGTGAGTACTGTGTGACAGTAAGGCCCTCATCAAGAGTAGTACGTGAGCACCGTGTGACAGTAAGGGCCCCAGTCAAGAGTACTAGGTGAGCACCGTGCGACAGTAAGGGCCCCCATCAAGAGTACTAGGTGAGTACCATGTGACAGTAAGGGCCCCCATCAAGAGTACTAGGTGAGTACCGCACGACAGTAAGGGCCCCTATCAAGAGTACTATGTGAGCACCGTGTGACAGTAAGGGCCCCCATCAAGAGTACTAGGTGAGTACCGTGCAACAGCAAGAGTCCTCATCAAGAGTACTAGGTGAGTACCATGCGACAGTAAGAGCCCTCATCAAGTTACTATGTGAATACTGTGCAACAGTAAGGGCCCCCATCAGGGGCACTAGGTGAGTACCATGCGACAGTAAGAGCTCTCATCAAGAGTACTAGGTGAGTACTGTGCGACAGTAAGGGCCCTCATCAAGAGTAGTACGTGAGCACCGTGTGACAGTAAGGGCCCCAGTCAAGAGTACTAGGTGAGTACCGCACGACAGTAAGGGCCCTCATCAAGAGTACTAGGTGAGCACCGTCAGACAGTAAGAGCCCTTAAGAGTACTAGGTGAGCACCGTGTGACAGTAAGGGCCCCCATCAAGAGTACTATGTGAGTACCATGTGACAGTAAGGGCCCCCATCAAGAGTGCTAGGTGAGCACCGTGTGACAGTAAGGGCCCCCATCAAGAGTACTAGGTGAGTACCATGTGACAGTAAGGGCCCCCATCAAGAGTACTATGTGAGCACCATGAGACAGTAAGAGCCCTCAAGAGTACTAGGTGAGTACCACGTGACAGTAAGGGCCCCCATCAAGAGTACTATGTGAGCACTGTGTGACAGTAAGGGCCCCCGTCAAGAGTACTATGTGAGCACTGTGTGACAGTAAGGGCCCCCGTCAAGAGTACTATGTGAGCACTGTGTGACAGTAAGGGCCCCCATCAAGAGTACTAGGTGAGCACCGTGTGACAGTAAGGGCCCCCGTCAAGAGTACTAGGGGAGTACCGCATGACAGTAAGGGCCCCCATTAAGAGCACTAGGTGAGCACCATGTGACAATAAGAGCCCTCATCAAGAGTACTAGGTGAGTACCATGCCATCAAGAGTACTAGGTGAGTACTGCGTGACAGTACGGGCCCCCAACAAGAGTAGTATGTGAGTACCGTGTGACAGTAAGGGCCCCTGTCAAGAGTACTAGGTGAGTAACATGTGACAGTAAGAGCCCTCATCAAGAATACTAGATGAGTACCATGGCATCAAGAGTATTATGCGAGTACTGTACAACAGTATGGGCCCTCAACAAGAGTAGTATGTGAGTACCGTGTGACAGTAAGGGCCCCCATCAAGAGTACTATGCGAGTAATATGTGACAGTAAGGGCCCCATCAAGACTGTTGTGCACGCCAACTACAAGAAAGTGGGGAAAGCCCAGTGGACAGGCCCAACAACAATGGCATAGTGCAATACTGACCACTTGGCTGTTCCCTACGCCTTCCTGGTCAGCTGGGATGGAAGCGAAGGTCTAGCTCTTGGGCTGTTTTTCCATTTTCCTGAGCGAGGTAAAGAAGCCTGGCTGCACTTCAACTTCACATCATTCCAACTGTCGACCTCTCTACCTACAGGAATATGACCACTGAAATTGCTGCCCGCAGGACACTTGCTCTGTTGGTTTTTGTTAACAGTGACAGACTTGGGCATTTTTCACCATAAAAACACAGTCCCCCTTGATCTAACATCCCCTTTTGTCATCTGTGACTTTGAAGGTTTTCCTTTGTGGCAAGTTGTCATCAAGATCAGTAACTGAGGTTCCAGTTATACCAAACCTGAACTGACACCGACTATTTAATCCCAATGCTGGGAACAGGAGGGGACTTCATCCTCTGAACATGGCAGAAGAGCTGGACCCTGAAACGAGATTCCTGCCTGAACGGCCACACCTTTTCTCACAGGTGCTTCGTCACTTCATGGATAATGTGTGACTAGCTATACGACAGGGTGGACAGGGGTGTTGACAACAACAAAAAGCAGGTGACTACTTCTCACCTGGTTTGGAATATGGATTAATAAAACTTTCACGTTACAGTAATCAGAAATGAAAACATTAAAGTTGGGCTCAAATTCTTGAATAGTCTGGTAAAGTACAGGCTTAAGCACATTTTTATCAGTATTCCAAAGACTAAAACATCACAGATTAGTAAGGCAAATACGGCCTTACTAATGCAGCAGAAGCAACCACTACATTCCTTTTTGAGGGTATGCAACCAGTAGATGGCTATACCACTAATACTTGCACAGAAATGAAAGACTTTATACTATGGAGATGGAGGACTAAGTGCTTTGCTTGTATTTACATGGAAAGCAAGTAATTTCCAACACGTTTAAATCTGCACCTCTGGGGAGCTGCTTCTCTCAGTCCTAGCCAGGATGCTTTCTACGATGAATGCAGATTCCACAAACGACAGGCTCCGACGACTACCATGTGCCTGCAGACGTCGGCTTGGCTTACTCAACGCTCTCAGAAAACCGTCCCAAACAACCACGTATTCTAAGCTCAGAAAGAGTTTTCATCATGTATGTTGTGTTCACCAACATGGTTTACTTAAATGTCTTATGTTATGTGCTTGTGACGACTGTTTCTTTTTCTCACCTTTCAGCCAGCTGAGTTATATCTGTGATTATTTACGATTTACAGAAACTCTATGTAATACAGATCTGGAAGTCTAGCTGCTGTGTTGGGTTTTTTCAAGAATTACATGAAAGGCACACAGTTTGCGAAGCCTAAAAATGTTAGCCTTCTAGCAATAAAGTTACATTATTCCTTAAAATTATTCTTTCACTTATTCTTGTAAAAGTGAATAAAGAAATTCAAGAAGAAAAACTTGACTTAGATTCTATTTACTGATGCTACTTAAAACCATATTCACAGAGAATGTTAAACATGCTAAATGGTATTCTGGATTGTAACACAACCAGAAGCATCTCTTTAAAACTTTAGCAATTGAGAACCATATGACACATTCCATAAAATCTGGACATAATTTATATATTTCGGCTCTTGGGTTTTATCTGGGTAAGATGTAATTAAAGAAGTGTCAGTTCCAGGCCGGCACTGTGGTGTAGCACGTGAGGCCTCTGCCTGCAGTGCCAGCATCCCATATGGACACTGGTTTGAGTCCTGGCTGCTCCACCTCCAATCCAGCTCTCTGCTATGGCCTGGGAAAGCAGTAGAAAATGGCCCAGGTCCTTGGGCCCCGGTACCCAGGTGGAAGACCCGGAAGAAGCTCCTGGCTTCGGATTGGCTCAGCTCCAGCCGTTGTGGCCATTTGGGGTGTGAACCAGCAGATGAAGACCCCCCCCCCCTTCTCTTTCTGTGTAACTCTGGCTTTCAAATAAATAAATAAATCTTTTTTAAAAAGTGTCAGTTTATTTTCTATCTGCATTCAAGTCTGCACTTCTTATTTAGACATGTGATGTTAGTATTTTGATGTATAATTTAACAAACTGTCAGACTGTATAATTTCTGAACTTAGTTCAAAAAAACCAATGTATCAAATGTAATAAATCAATAGTATTGCCTCTTATGTGTCCAGTATTTCAGAGGACATAGATATGTAATCTCTCTCATGCTCAAGGACTCTCTACCCAGACTGCAGGAAGAGAGTCTACTGTGTAACAAACTGTTAACCAGTCACCTGTCTTCCCTCATGTTGACTGCACACCTCTTGTGCGTCAAGCATTCCAATGGACCTGTGACTCAAGGAGGAATTAGATGGCTCTTGTTCTCAAAAAGCTTACGGGCTCAAGAACTAGAAAAACGTTCATTTCTTCCTATTCCCTCACACTCAAAGCTAAATTGGGAACAATCCCTCATTTCTTCCAACACAGCCTCTCTCTGTAGATTCTTTCCAGTTCTCACTACCATGACCTCAGACAACAGCACTAACCACAGAACTAGGCCAAGGCCAAGGCAGGCACCCTCGCTCTCCGTTTCAGGTGCTCCTTCTCCATGTTCTACCCTACGGAAGGATGAGTGACAGGTGATCACACCTGGGGGCTGTCCTGCTCCTGTGAGGCTGCCACACTGTCATAGGCCCTTCTCTTCTCCCTAATCTCTTCTTGCAAAGCGCTTTTCCTAACAGTAATTATTTAACTATCCATTTTATGATTTCTCTTACTCCTCCACTTAAGCTTAAACACCACGAGAACAGAGACCTTTTCCTTGTTTGCGGACGCATCACTCAAAGTACGCATCGCAAGAGAGTAAAGGGAAACGGGATGAGAGGCTGCTGAAGGTGCCACAGACACAGCTGGGGGCTCTTCTCTGGAGTTGTCAGGGCACCCATGGACCGCTGCTGACATATTCCGCTCCTCCTCACACCCGTGGTGACAACCGTTTTCATCTCTGTACCGGCACAGACATCCTGATGAATGATTACAAACAAAGGAGTCCTCAAACAGACGTGCACATGGCTAAGTGCCAGAGAGAGCTGGCCATGCTTAGAGGGACCACTGACTGCTTGGGAATGCGATCTCATGCTAATCTGACGCCCACTACTGGTTAAACAATTCCCCATTCATGTCATCATACCTGTAGAGACACACACAAAAACTCCACAAAGGTAACCACACCTACCAGGTGCCCCACCCTCCAAGTCTGAGAACCAGATTTACAGCAGACATACTTCTGGTATTTTAAAACAATTTTTAATATTTTTTAGGGTTTTTTTAGTTTTTAAGTTTTTAACATATTCAATGTCATAGATTTAATTCTAAGAATATAATGATATTACTTTATTCTCTCCCTCTTACCCCCTCTCCCTCTGACCCCTACTTTTGACTAAAACTTAGAACCTAGTTTTGAACCATCCATGGTCTACAAACATATTTTGCAACAAACCTTGGAAGCTACGCTGCTGCTCTTAGGAAATTACTCTCTAAATGTTGCTGAGGGGGCTGGCATTGTGGTGTAACAGGTAAAGCTGCGACTTGTGGCAACAGCATCCCATACACGTGCTGGTTTGAATCCCCGCTGCTCCACTTCCCATCCAGCTCCCTGCTGATGGGCCTGGGAAGCCAGAAGGAGATGGCCCAAGTACTTGGGTCTCCGCACCCACACGGCAGACCTGGAAGAAGCTCCTGGCTCCAGTCTGGTCCCGCCCTGGTCAATGCTGCCATTTGGGGAGCAGGCCAGTGACTGGAAGATCTCTCTATCTCTCCCACTCTCTCTGTAACTCTGCCTTTCAAACAAATAAAATTAACCTTTAAACAACAACAAAAAAAATGTTTTCAAGGTACTGAACCCTTACATGCAAAGCTGAAAACTTTAATTATTTTAAAGTATTTATTTATTTGAAACTTGCAGTTACAGAGAGAGATAGAGAGCAAGACCAAGAGTGAGACAGAAATCTTCCATCCGCTGGTTCACTCCCCGTATAGCTGCAATAGCCAAGGCTGGGCCAGGCCAAAGCCAGCAGCTTCCTCCAGGTATCCCATGTGGGTGCAGGGGCCCAAGGATCTGTGCCAGACTCTGCTGCTTTTCCAAGAGCATTAGCAGGGAACTGGATTAGAAGTGGAGTAGCTGGGATTCAAACCAGCGCCCATATGGGATGCCGGTACTACAGGCAGTGGCTTTACTTGCTACATCACAGCTCTGTAAAGCTGAAAACTCTAAGGACAAGTGTCCCAGGTCTTTTCTGATGCTACAATGGTTTAAGAAACTCAAAACTTAGCTCTAACGCAAACTGAAACCTTCAGCCAGCTACTTTGCTAAGTACACAGACTGGATTCTTAGCTCTATCACTACATCAACAGCCTAAAGAGCCAGGAAAAATATATAATGTATAATTAAAGTTTACATATTTATTAAATAGCCCAAATCTAAATTTTTTTGGTAATTTTGCTTTGCAAATAAAAACTACCTGTTATATAATCAAGAATACCATGATTACACATACACACCAGCACACACACTAAACCATTTGAGGATATCTGTCAATATAAATAACCATGCTGACTTAAGCTAAACACACAGTATGTTCTCAAATCAATGCTTATAGACAATATCACCGGTGACTTTCACTACATACTTTTAAAAAATCAATCTATTTTGAGGCAGGATATGAAGGTTCTTTTAAAACTTCATGGAGGGGCTGGTGCTGTGGCATAGGTTAAACCTCTGCCTGAAGCGTCTGCACTCCATATGGGCACCAGTTCGAGTCCCGGCTGTTCCTCTTAGAATTCAGCTCTCTGCCGTTGGCCTGGGGAAGCAGTGGAAGATGGCCCAAATGCTTGGGCCCCTGGACCCATGTGGGAGACCTGAAAGAAGCTCTGGCCATTTGGGAGATGAACCAGGGGATGTGAAGACCTCTCTGTCTCTTCCCACTCTCTGTAACTCTACCTCTCAAATAAATAAATCTTAAAAAAAAAAAAAAAAAAGCTGGCGCCGCGGCTCACTAGGCTAATCCTCCGCCTTGCGGCACCGGCACACCGGGTTCTAGTCCCGGTCGGGGCACCGGATTCTGTCCCGGTTGCCCCTCTTCCAGGTTAGCTCTCTGCTGTGGCCAGGGAGTGCAGTGGAGGATGGCCCAAGTCCTTGGGCCCTGCACCCCATGGGAAACCAGGAGAAGCACCTGGTTCCTGCCATCGGATCAGCGCAGTGCGCCAGTCGCAGCGTACCAACCACGGCGGCCATTGGAGGGTGAACCAACAGCAAAGGAAGACCTTTCTCTGTCTCTCTCTCACTGTTCACTCTGCCTGTCAAAAAAAAAAAAAAAGAAAAGAAAAGAAAAACTTCATGGAATTAAAAGTTTATTTTGCTACAAGAAATTGAAAAATTCATGCATTTTTTAGTAATATGCTATTTTCAACAAACTTTTTGAACATGTCTTATATGCATAGATCTCAAATTTTTTCATTTAATTCCATTTTCCACAAACTTTTTAAGATATCCTTGTACCGAATCAGTCTTGTTACATGTTCATTATCTTCCTGGAGTTTGGTCTCCATTTCTTTTTTCTTTTCTTTTCTTTTTTTTTTAAATTTACAAATAGCCGCCACGGTCGGAGCTATGCGGATCCGAAGCCAGGAGCCAGGTGCTTCCTCTTGGTCTCCCATGAGGATGCAGGGTCCAAGGACTTAGGCCATCCTCCACTGCCCTCCCAAGCCACAGCAGAGAGCTGGACTGGAAGAGGAGCAACCAGGACCAGAACCGGTACCCATATGGGATGCCGGCACTGCAGGCGGAGGATCAACTAAGTGAGCCACGGCGCTGACCCCTCCATTTATTTAAAACAGATTAGGGAACATCTGAGGCAGGGAAGCAAAAAATTCATGTCAAGCTCTAATTCTGTTCTTAGAATTTACAAAAATTCCTGAACTTTCTTGTTCTTCACCTTTTTTTCCCTCCTGAAACAATGGGAAATTTTATCTGTACTATTTTTATGAGGCAATTATGAAATCAAATAAAACTGCTACAAATTATAAATTATGAAATCAAATAAAACTGCTACAAATTATAAATTATAAAAACATAAGATTAGATATAAACCTGACTAGGCCCTTATGGACAGATTTCCATATAAACCACATCATCTAATTTTTGGAAGTACTAAAGTATTCCACACAGTCGAACACTCAGAGTTTTGAAGTGTTATTGGCAATAAACTATTACAAGATCATCTCTTGAGGAAGACAAGTGTAATAACCACAAAGAGTATTTTTTCTTCAATATTACTGAACTTCAAGGAATTCAATGCATGGGGTACCCTTCCCTGGCCTTGTTGGGTGTAATGCTGTTTAGTCCAGACTTAGATTAGATTATCTATGTCACAGATGAAATACCCAGTACTACTTGAAGTATTTCATGTCTACACTGTTATTTCCAGGTAGAATAGCACAGCTCTTAGTAAGGGCCTACAGCTTGCTTTCCCAGAGAATAGTATTTTAGACACCAGTTTCCATCGATTGCATCTGTACTTTATCTCAAAGAAAGTTACAAGGCACAGTAAGCTTTTTTCAGTTTATGGGTTATGATTTAATATTGCTTTATAAATCATTCCTGAGAATAGAAGATTTAATTAAATACACTGGTAGAGTTATTAATCTAGTCTAATTTCAATTCGTAAGTCCAGTTATGAGACAGTATCGTTATAACTATCGCATTAGAATAATCTACTCCAGGTATTATCAAATTACGAAATCCCCAGTGCTAGTGCTCTACTTGTAAGTGATAACGAGTGGATTGCACATTTGAATTCATAATGCCATCTGGAAGGAACTCAAATGATCTTAATTACGTATGTATATAATGTAAAAGCATAGGATATTACTTCTTCCTAAAGTCCTAAAGACAGAGCTGGCTAATTTGCCTTCAGTATGTGTTATTTTGTAGCATAGCATCATTATCATTTTTTAAATTACAAACTCAGTACTAAATCTCATGCCCAGCCTCAACAGACAAGAGGACATCTCATTCATTTGCTGGCCTAAGGCGGGATGACCTGAAGACAATCAAGCTAAAGGTCTTTCTAAGCCATTTCCCACCTATCCCCGTTTTACTCAGTTGACCCAAAAACCATTGCTCAGAGAGGTGAGGTCACTTGCCAAAGCTAATACTGCAGGTGCATGGCTAAAGGCCGCCAAGAATAATTCCTTTACTTCTGAGGGGGAGGTCATGGTTAAAAAAAAAAGGGAGGGGTTATTATTAATTCTCTCAAATCCTGTTTGAAATGCATTCTATAAACTGTTCCCAGAATAAACAGGAGCTGATATAAGAAAGCCCTTCTAAGACTTAAATATGAGAAAAGCAAAACTGCTAAGGTAATCACTAATCCTATTTCTTTTTTTTTTTTTTTAAGATTTATTTTATTTATTTGAAAGTCTGAATTACAGAGAGAGGCAGACACAGAGAGAGAGAGGTCTTCCATCTGCCGGTTCACTCCCCAGATGGCCGCAATGGCTGGAGCTGTGCCAATCCGAAGCCAGGAGCTCCTTCAGGGTCTCCCACGCAGGTGCAGGGGCCCAAGGACTTGGGCCATCTTCTAATGCTTTCCCGGGCTATAGCAGAGAGCTGGATCGGAAGAGGAGCAGCTGGGACTAGAACCGGTGCCCAAATGGGATGCTGGGGCTTCAGGCCAGGGCTTTAACCCGCTGTGAAACAGTGCCAGCCACTGCATTTCTTGATTATCTCTGATCACAGATCACTTTACTAACTTCAGTATTTTCTCTCTAGGAGATTGGCCAGAAGAGCACACAAAGTGTAGTAGATGCTATTGTAGAGAAAGAAAGCACACTTCCTCTGGATATTTTATTCAGAAAATAACTTCTTAGAACAAATTTTCATTTTTAGTGTACAAACAGGCAATGGAGACAATGGAAATGAGGTGCAAACTATTTCAAAGAGCTTAATTTTTATTTCATGATTATCATCAATCTAACTCTTTACATACTTTTTCATCGTGACATAAGAATGTCCATAACATTATTCTTGCTACAGCATTCAAATATATGTGTGTTGGGATGGATGAAGACTACTACACTGAGGACCAATTTGTATCACTCAGGTCATTAAAAAATGCTCATGTTAATATACACATAAAATGCTTCACTGAGGGAAACCCATCAACTATGACACAACGAACAATTGCAGGGACAAACTGAGGGCCAATGACCGGCCTTTTCTATAGTTCCAGTTCCCACACCAGTTAAACAAGTGAACAAGCTGAACACTGTGAGAGAGTGGGCCATGCTGTGTGTCTGACCCAGGAGCAGTAGGGTCTCTGGTGAAGCATGTGAGGCCATCAAGAGCCAGCAATGTTTTGTACAAAGCGAGGCGCACCTGGTAATTCACACACTGTGACCACCTCCAGGCTGTGACTGAGAGAAACGGCTTGGCAGATGTATGTGAATCCGAAAATGTTATACAATTACTTCTCAAAACAGGATAAAAAGATTAAACCATACAAATGAATCAAAATTCTGCAGGCTACTAAAAGATTCCTGTATCTCAGTTTTAACTCACTTGGGTATTTTTTCCCTTACTAATGATACGAAGCACGTGTTTATCAAATCTCTTTCTACTGTAATCCTACTTTTAGTGAAAACAGTACTTCACCTGTACTTAATCACTGAGTCTTCATTTTCCCTCCCTTTAATTTGTACTTATTTCAGTGTGCTGTTCATTTCTACCATTAGAATTTGGTAAACTGCATATTACTTTTGATCCAAGAAGTATGAATAATTAACTCCCAGCCAAACAAAAGGGGAAACCAGGCAGTTTTACTTTAGTTTTTCTTTAATTAGGAATTATATAAAATTTCTCAGTCAAAAAATCAATTTAACATACAACAAATTACTCTCCATACAAGAATCTCATGGATAAATCAAATACAATTTTCTTGTCTTCACTTAAAATGTTACCTACTAATCATGCTTAACTTGTAAATATTAAAATAAAATCTTACAACTATAAAAACTATCAACAAGGAAACAGGCAAGAATCATTATTTCTCAATTTTTCTTAGGAACACTTAACACGTGCCTCACAACATCTCTTTGAGGTAGGGAGTTACATGTCCACACAGGACAACAAATTAAGTTGGGTTAGGCATGAGTATCAGACTGTATGACAAAAAACGACTATATACAGGTAATGGCATCACTGAATTGGTTCAACTTAGCAGCCCCGGAAACTTCCTTTGCTTGTTTCCGACGTTCTTGCTCAGGAATAACACCTTTTTTGATTCTTAATAGACAGAAGATTCCCCATCAAAGGCTTTAGTCTTCTGAAAGTCAGTAGCTATAATGGCACGATGGCCGAGGAACAAAACCCAAGAGGCCAGCGAAGTGCCTGCTTCTCCCTCTAGGTGGAGGCAGCCGCAGTGCTGTCCCGGCACGCACCGGAGTCCAGGCAGTGAGCATCCTCTTCAAAGGTCCTCCTTTGTGTCCTGGAGGACACTCTCCAGGTTAGAAACGGGATCCGTCTGCTTAAACTGCCATGTTCCTGCCGCCTTAGTTTCTTTCAGCCAGGGACTAATCGCATCTTTTCAATTCGGATAAACAGCAGATTCTTTTCTTCCAAGGGATACAGTAACTTCAACAAGTTCCAGAATTAAGGGTGATCATAGAAGTCATCCACCAAGAAAAATCAGCTATTTTTCACAGTAGAAAAAAAAAATCTAACTCATAGAGAACTGATCTTTCCTGACTTTCAAAAAATAATAAAGCAATCCAATAGGTATCAGGATGTAAAGCGTCCAGGCTTTTCATTAAAAATGTTCACAATTTTTCTTTTTAAAAAATGCTTACTTATTTATTTTCATCTGCTTGAATGGCAGACAGAGAGCAAGTGAGCGATTTTCCACCCACTGGTTCATTATCCAAATGCCTACAACAGCCAGATCTAAGCCAGGAGCCTAGAACTCCGTTCACATCTCCCACGTGGGTGACAGGGGCTCAAGTACTTGCACCATCACCTGCTGCTTCCCAGGATGCACAAGCAGGGAGCTGGTGGGTCAGAAGCAGAGGTGCCAGCACTCCAATACGGGATGAGGGTTTCTCAAGCACAGCTTAGTCTGTGCACAACACCTGCCCCAGAGCATTTTCAAAAAGTGGTAATCGGGTATAAGGAAGAGAATCTTCTCATGTATGTTATGTTCTTTATTACTTACTGTCTGAGATAATTCTATGAAAATTCCAAATGCGATAATACAAAGGGTATTATGAAAACACATACTATGAAAAAACCATGCACAGACTTCAAAAAAATCTTGGCTTCAAGTAAACTCATCCTAACTTGCTACAGCGTGTACGAACAGGTTCTAGTTTAAGGCTCTACAAGGATAAGAAATCAGTTTGAGAAGAGCCCCTGCCAGAGTGAACGTGAACTCTGCCAACACTGAAGCTACAACAAGCATCAAATTTATGGTTATTCTTGGGCAGAAAAATGGTGAAACCACCGATTCATTTCAACATCCACAACCCTGCAGGAAATCGGCGCTTTACAAAGTGTAGTTAATTTGAAGAAGGAAGGTGATGCCCGAGCCATCAGCCCATTCATGTCCTTTTGTGAGTGAAAAACCCGCCCTGTCTGTGCCCTGACTGAAGGGCTCTGATGACTCACAGCACAAACAGCCAACACCAGACACTTCCACTGGGGCAGCTTACACAATCCTGACTGCAACAGTGAAACAGAGCAAACAGTCTCTCTGGCAGATGCCAAAGCTGCTGTGCCCAGATCAGAGCAGAGCATTCAAGGGGTGAAATTTTAAATGCGTGGACCAAAATCCAGAAGCATCTTCAAAGAAATGCAATGGGATGCAACACGGCATTCCTAGCACCATCCTCAAGACAAAGCACAAGCAACGCGATGGCAGCCGAGAGGTGGAGGTAGGTGGTCCAGCAAAGTCAAGGTCAAGGCAACAGTTTTGGGGATGTCAAGGTCCTTTGTTGACTTCCTTGAGGGCCAAGGAATGAGAACTTCTGACTAGGAGAATATTCTGAGAAAGCCATCCTGAACTTGAGCCGGAAAAACCACCAGGAAAGCTTCACCTCCCAGCAACAATGCTGCCGCTCAGCAAGGGCGCCCTTCTAAGAGTCTCCATGGGAGGCTGCTTGGCTCCCACCTCACAGACTGATCTAACTCCTTCCGACTCCTTAAATCTTCAAAGGGTACACATTTTCCTTCTGTTAATAATGTAAAAATGCACTGAATCTGTTCAATTCCCAGGGAGGGATATAAATGGCCTGCATTATTTATCAAAGTGGCTCAGACTTCATGGGCCTTATACTGATAAGTAAGGCTTACGTTTTTCACTTTAATCTTTTATCCTGTTTTTCCTTGAACTTTCTGAAGCACCCTCATACATCCAGCACTAGTTCTCGATATCCAGTAGGTTGTGTGAGTTGCAGCAGTGCTAAGATCAAGTATGGTTAAAGGTAATCTCCCTTCCTCGCTATGAAACCACTTTCTGACCGTATGGAATGACGACGGAATGGACTATCCACACCTTTTAAACGAAGGTAAGGAACCAGGACTACTATATGGTAGCAGTATTACTGGACTCATGTAACATCCTATGTCACAAATTACTAACATCTATTCTTTTTGTCTCTAGAGGAAAAAGAAATCTATTTCATAAAATCAGAGACAATTAGGTGGTCTCCAACAGTAACTTAGTTCGTAATGAAGCGCACCCTAGAATTATCCAGTTAAACACTATTAAGCTACAGGATTGAATATGCTTTAAGACACATGTGTTAACAATGAATTCCATTAACCTCATGTTATAGTCGCCAGCACAGCTCTGAAGTAATTCTTTCCTCATAACTACATTTACGGTTTCATATTGTCATGGAGAATTTTTATTGTTGAAAATTAAAAATTAAGGGCCAGCGCTGTGGCGCAGCAGGTTAACACCCTGGCCTGAAGCGCCAGCATCCCATATGGGCGCCGGTTCAAGACCCAGCTGCTCCACTTCCTGTCCAGCTCTCTGCTATGGCCCAGGAAGGCATTAGAAGGTGGCCCAAGTCCTTGGGCCGCTACACCCATGTGGGAGACCAGGAAGAAGCTCATGGCTACTGGCTTTGGATCAGTATATCTCCGGCCACTGTGGCCATTTGGTGAGTGAACCATCGGATTGAAGACCTCTCTCTCTCTCTGTAACTCTGACTTTCAAATAAATAAATAAATCTTAAAAAAAAAAAAGAGAGAAAATTAAAAAAATAAAACCCTGCACTGTTTCAGGTAAAATCTGACTTAGTGATTTTATTTTATACTTTGTACAGGCAGTCTTTAAAATGTCCTGCAATACAAGTGTAACATTCCTATACAGATTGAAGGGATGCTGAACACTTACTACGGGCATCCAGAAACACAACTCTTCTATGAAAAACTAGGTAGACCACTGCTGACATAAAACAAGATCACAGAATTAATGACTTTAAATAATTATCAGCTGACATTTCTATAATACAATAAGCAAAAATGCCTAGAGTAATAATTACACTAAAACTCAGCTATTTGAAATAATTTTAGTAAGTGCATTCTGAAAATAAGAACATGTTTTATGTTTATTAGAATACTATTTAAATAATTATTTAATTATTTAAATTATATTAAATTATTTAAATTATTTAAATAAATAATTTAATAATGCTATTTATCTTTTTTAAAAGATTTCTTTTATTTGAAAGGCAGAGTTACAGAGAGGCAGAGAGACAGAGAGAGACAGAGAGATCGATCGATTGATCTTCCATCTGCTGGTTCATTCCCCAAATGGCCACAACAGCCAGAGCTGGGTCAGTCTGAAGCCAGGAGCTTCTTCTGGATCTCCCAAGATGGTGCAGGGGCCCAAGGACTTGGGTCACCTTCTACTGCTTTCCCAGGATATAGCAGAGAGTTGGATCAGAAATGGAAGAGCCAGGACTTAAACTGGCGCCCATATGGGATGCTGGCACTACAGGCAGCAGCCCTGCTGGTATTTATCTTGTGTATGTAGGTAACTTTATTTGACAGGCAGAGGGGCAGAGAGAGAGAGAGAGACAGAGAGACAGACAGACAAAGAGTTCCTACCACTGTTCCATTACCAAATTCCTGTGACAGCCTGGGCTGGGCCAGACTGAAACCAGGAGCCAAGTGTCCCACAGAGGTAGCAGGAAGTCAATCAGGCGCACATCGCCTGTGCCCCGAGGGTCTGCACTAGCAGGAAGCTGGTATTAGAGCTGGCGCCGGTTATTACACCCAAGTACTCCGTGAGGGAGGAGGGTGACTCTGCCCTCCACCACACGGTAAATGTACTTCACTTACAGGCAATCAGTGGCAAGTGAAGTACGCACATACATTATTATCATAAAATGCATCTGGAACAGAGTAAAAACAGAAACCATAAATAGAGAATTTCAGCAAGAAACATTCATCAGCACAATTCTATATCTAGATTTCACAAATGAGGATTGACATCTTCCCTGAGTCTTTTTTAATTAAAAAAAAAAAAAAAAAAAAAAAACCTGAGAAATTACAGGTCATTTAAACCTTACCAACGATAGCTAAAAAATCTTGTAATTTGAAATATAGGGTTTTATAAAAACACCGCCTTCAGAATGGATTTTTTTTAATTTATATTAAAAATTCACCTTTATATAATTTTCAATTAATAAAGCAAGTAGTCATGTGTGAATGTATAAAAACATGATCACAACATCTAGAAAATATATTGTAGAGACATGGCATCTTGGGGCAGGCACTGCAGTGTAGCAGGTAAAGCCATTACCTGCAGTGCCAGGATTCTATATGGGTGCCAGTTCGAATCCTGGCTGCTCCACTTCAGATCCAGTTCTCTGCTAATGTGCCTGGGAAAGCAGTGGAAGATGGCCCTGTACCTGTGTGGGAGACCCAGAAGAAGCTCCTGGCTTCGAATCAGCTCAGCTCTGGCCTCTGAGGCCATTGAGGAGCGAACCAGCGGACGGAAGACCTTTCTCTTTCTCTCTCTGCCTCTCTGTAACTCTCCTTTTCAAATAAATAAATCTTTTTTAAAAATGGCATCAATATTTTATTACTTAAAAGGTGATCATTTAGTAACAAACGATTCCATTCTTATGAACATGATCACTTTGATTAAAGTTGAAATGTTTGTTTTTACATATTATATGTATTAAAAAACAAATATTTAAAATACCAGTATCTTCTGCATTTTGCATGTCTCTGATCTTGCCTCCCTCATTTGTCTTCACTACCTTTTTTCAATTCAATGGTGTACATATTTTGCCATTTTTAAATCACTTTTTTTAAAATAAATTTTTTATGAACATAAAGAGAACAGATTTCATGTATTTCATAGGTATAGGTCTAAGAAGATAACCGTACTTTCTCCCTCTCCATCCCCCACCTTCCTTCCTTTTTTTTCTTTTTGCAAATACATACTTTTAATGCACTGTATAATCACAGGCTTAAAACACCACTAACCATTTTACTCAACAAGTAAAAAAGCAGTGAGACCACAGTTCAACAGCAGTATAAACAAGGGCTTAAAACAACCATCATGGGGCTGGTGCTGCAGCATAGCTTGTATGGTCACTGGTTCAAGTCCCAGCTGCTCCACTTCCAATCCAGTTCTCTGCTATGGCCTGGGAAAGCAGTAGAAGATGGCCCAAGTGCTTGGGCCCCTGCACCCACCTGGGAGACCCGGAAGAAGCTCCTCGCTTTGGATCGGCATAGCTCCGGCTGTTGCGGCCAATTGGGGAGTGAACCAGCGGATGGAAGACCTCTCTCTCTCTCTCTGCCTCTGCCTCTCTGTAACTCTGCCTTTCAAATAAATAAATAAATCTTTAAAAAATCATTTCACAGAAAGTCTGTTTCATTCCTATACAGTTTATTGTAGTTCGTATTAACTGGCCATATATCAGAGAAAACATATGGTATTTGTCTTTTGGGGACTGGCTTATTTCACTATGCATAGGGGCTTCCAGTTATATCCATTTCGGTGCAAAAGCCAGGATATTATTTTCTATGGCTGAGTAGTATTCCATAGTGTATATACCACATTTTCTTTATCCAGTCATCAGTTGATAAAGACATTTGGGGTGAATTCGTATTTTAGCTATTGTGAACAGACAACTCTTTAATATGTTGATTTAATTTCATTTGGTAAAATTCCCAGGAGTGGGATGGCTGGATCACAGGGTAGATTTTCAGATTTCTGAGGAATTTCACAATGGTTGTACTAGTTTACATGCCCACCAACAGGATATTAGGGTACCTTTTTCTGGGTTGTGGGTGTCTTAACTGGTATCTTAAAAGGCAGGCCAAACATACTTGTCCCTGGTGTATTTTTTAAAGGTACAATTACTTTTGTATGTCTTCTTTAAAAAAAAAAAAGGCATAATTCTATTAGTGCTTTTAAATAAAAAGGAAAAACAAACTATACTTCTTAAAAAATCAGACAGTAGATGTATTCAGCCTCTATAAGGGATGTTTCACATACTGTGAGGGTTTTGTATTTTTACATAGGAAAATCGAGGCTGTGATGAACCACAAACCAGTGACGAGATGGTAAAAATTCTTCCTCTCAGTGCAGCTGCTTTGTCCTTTAAAACAACCTGTCAATCAGCTTTAGAGAAACAAAGGTAAGGAAGATTTGCTGCTACACTGTTCTAGGTATCCCAAATCACCTTCTTGTGGGAATATGAGCAGAGGAAGTCACTAAACACCAGGACTAACTACTCATGGTAAAAATGAGAATCAGGAATAGAGAGAAATCCTCACCTCGGTAAAAAGCAGAGCTAACACCACACTCGATAGTGAGGATGGGCAGCTCAACCTGCAAAGCCAGGACCAGGACGAGGTGTCCACCTTGCCACTTCCACTCAACTCTGGCCTGACCAAGCCATGTGCACACAACAGGACTAACTGCCCATCCCTGGGATCTGCTTCTCTTAAACAAACTGGAGAGACTGCCTAACAGCTAACGCTCTTCCACCTCCAATGTCCTAATACCAACTTTTAGGTTTTCATTCAGAACAGAGGGTTAAAGATTAACAATTCTGTCAACACAGAATCTATGGTCAAGCTAAACTACACAGTGGGGAAATGTCAAGCTGACGAAACAAAAAAGACACGCCTGCAGTCACACATCCTGGAAGGCAGCCTCTGGAGCCTAACTACCTCCAACGTGCTCTAGTGAGTTAACTGACAGCCGGTTTTCATTTTAAATGTGAGTCTATGAAGCTCAGCTCGGCCTCGATCTTTAACAAAGATTCTTTGCAAGCATCTACATCACAGACCAGGGGCTCCCCTAGTCTCCTTCCCTCTGTTCGGCCTCATTTTAAAAGAGTCCTCGATGTCTTTCCATAAACTACGCACACCCCACCGTGCCACAATCTGAACCACTCCTTACTGCCGTGCACACCACCGACTCCACATGACTGTGGCTCCCTTGGCCTCTGCCCAGGTCCATAATCTGCTCTGGCCCCAGTACTATGCTGGTGAGAGGAACAGATGGCAGCCAAACCCCGGGCAAAAGCAGCGTTCTAACTCCTAGAGCAGAGCTGCCCGTCTCACACACCTTCCTTCCAGGGGAATTCCTGCTGCGTCTGCTAAGAACAAACAGAGAGGGTGGGAAAGGCATTTTTGGAAAACAGGCAAGAAACTATAATTAATTGAGATCAGTGTGCTCCACAGCCAATGGCCACAGCTCCACCTCCAGGTCTTGGAAGCAGAAGATGGCAGCTACCAGGGAGGGACTGGACTCTTTCCCGTGGATAATAATAATGGGAAGGGACTAACCCTACTCCAAGATGGGCATGTGCAGTCTTTACTTTTACATGAAGAACAGTATTGCTATACTTGTGAATCACCTGTATCACATGAAAACGCCTGACAAAATGCTCAAGCATAGCAGGTAAAGCCACAGCCTGCAGTGCTGGCATTCCATATGGGCGCCTGTTCTGCTCCAGCTCTCTGCTATGGCCTGGGAGAGCAGTAGAAGATGGCCCAAGAGCTTGGGCCCCTGCACGGGAAACCTGGAAGAAGCCCCAGGCTCCTGGCTTTGGACTGGCACAGCTCTGGCTGCTGTGGCCATCTGGGGGAATAAACCAGCAGATGGAAGACCTCTCTCTGCCTCTGACTTTCAAATAAATAAATAAATCTTTTAAAAAATGCTCAAACTTTAATATGTTTCTCAAAGTCATTCAACAGACTTTAAAAGAGAATAAAGGTCAGTTCTTACAACTTTAAGATAGGAAATGTAGGCGTATCTGTTTAGAAAGCCACTAAACATTCCTGCTCACCATTTTTTATGCAGTCTTGTTTTAAAACACGAAAGTTGCTTCTCGGCTTCCACAGGAAAACGTATTAACAAACTACGACAGCTCTCAGTAAACCTGCAGCATGCTTGGACCTGCTGAGGCCCTGTGCATTCCTAAAGTGCTTGCTAGAACAGTTTGCAAATGATTTGAGGACCTGGCCTGCTCCATCCAGAGCAAGGATACAGACCTTCCGTACAATTAAAAAAATTACTATAGCACTTCTTGTAAAATTATGAAATTCTGAAAGCCCTAAATTGTTGACATGTGAGCTCTTGCAAATTATTTTTTGCTTTCATATTAATTTTTAAAAGATTTACTAATTTATTTGAAAGGCAGAATGACAGTGATGGAGAGACTGATCTTTCACGTACTGGTTCAGTCCCCAAATGCCCAGAAGAGCTCGGGTGGACCAGGCCTAAGCCAGGAGCCATCATTCACTCCTTCTAGGTACATCGGCAGGGAGCCGAATTGGAAGTAGAGGAGCCAGGACTGGAACCAGCATCCCAATATGGGATGCACGTGATCCCAAAGGCTACTTAAACTGCTGTACCCTATTATCTGCCACTTTCATATTAATATTTCAAAACTTTACCTAATTCTTGAGGTTCAATGGAAGAAGAATAATGGTATTTAAGTCAGTTATAACCAGCAGTAAATGGAATCCTACAACTTAATCTTTCATATTCAGTTACATTAATGGTAGTCACTTCTTGTACAATCAAATCCCAGCTACAGACTCAGCTTTATCCAAAAAGAAGAGCTATTCATGGGGGCCGGCGCCGTGGCTCACTTGGTTAATCCTCGCCTGTAGCACCGGCACCCTATACGGGCACCAGGCTCTAGTCTCGGTTGCTCCACTTCCAGTCCCACTCTCTGCTGTGGCCCGGGAGTGCAGTGGAGGATGGCCCAAGTGCTTGGGCCCTGCACCCGCATGGGAGACCAGGAGAAAGCACTTGGCTCCTGGCTTCGGATCGGCATAGCTCTGGCCATAGCGGCCATTTGGGGGGGTGAACCAACGGAAGGAAGACCTTTCTCTGTCTCTCTCTCTCACTGTCTAACTCTGCCTGTCAAATAATAAAAGAAAAGCTATTCATAGAAATTATTTTTACTTTGGGTCATAGTCTCAGTTTCGCTTAACACTTATAAAGAACAGACAGATGCCACCGCATGGAGAAGACACCATCATTCACTTTCCTCCTGGTTGTATCATCATGAAAGTACAAATCATGTTTACGACAAAGCACTTCTTCGCTTTGACATATTTTACGACATATAAATATTTTAAATTTATTTTGTTTTGTTGCTGTTTATTTTAAATGTATGTAAAATTCCAATAAAAATTAGTTTTGAAATTATACAAAAACCCTACTCACAATTTAAAAAAAAGTTGTGGCTTTCCTATACTTTAGCAATGAAGGGAATTATGATAATAGAAGTGGAGCAAAGGCCGGCGCCGCGGCTCACTAGGCTAATCCTCCGCCTTGCGGTGCCAGCACACCGGGTTCTAGTCCCGGTCGGGGCGCCGGTTCTGTCCCGGCTGCCCCTCTTCCAGGCCAGCTCTCTGCTGTGGCCAGGGAGTGCAGTGGAGGATGGCTCAAGTGCTTGGGCCCTGCACCCCATGGGACACCAAGATAGGCACCTGGCTCCTGCCATCGGATCAGCGCGGTGCGCCGGCCGCAGCGCGCCTACCGCGGCGCCATTGGAGGGTGAACCAACGGCAAAAAGGAAGACCTTTCTCTCTGTCTCTCTCTCTCACTGTCCACTCTGCCTGTCAAAAAAAAAAAAAAAAAGTGGAGCAAATCCACCCAGATGTCATAAATTTTGATAACATTATAATTATACTGATTTAAATCAAATCAATATACTAGAAAGTAACATTTATGCACACATCCTTTAATGAGTAACTGCTGGAAACATGAAGACAGGAGGTGCAGAAAAAACTCTGACAGAACAGAAGATACATGCAGGGCCCTCAAAATGCATAAATTGCAGCAGCAGCATGAGAATACATCACCCAGACATGGGAGCAACCTAAATATACTCAGTGACAGGCAGAGTTAGACAGTGAGAGAGAGAGAGACAGAGAGAAAGGTCTTCCTTGTGTTGACTCACTCCCCAAATGGCCGCCATGGCCGGCGCACTGCGCCGATCTGAAGCCAGGAGCTAAAAGTCTGTTTTTCCATTAAGGTCATCAAACTTAATCAAAATTTATCAGTACAAAAATACCCTCATAAACTGGTAATGTATACAGGTCAGTTCTAAACTCTCAAAAACATGACAGCAACTTTTCATCAATATAGTACTGTATATCTGAGGATCCTAAAACTATAATGAACAAAAAAAATTTTAGTTATCTGTAGTACATCCCAGTAGCACATCCCAACAGCACTGGTATACTGGAAAATGAACTTTCCAAGAGAATTTTAGGGCTCTTAAATCGTAAGAAATAACTCAATTTTAAAATTGCACACAGATGATGTTAGGAAGCAAAAACCACCGCCAGAAAGCAGAGAACAAACCTCCCCTAAGATGCGCACACCACTCAGTCAGCACAGCTCATCCAAGAGCCAGCCCCAAAGCACACCTTGCAGCCTTCAACGGTCAGCGCAAACCATTCGGTCCCAAAACCATGCTACCGCTTGGGACTAGGTTTTTTTTAAAACACTTTAAAAAGATACTTCAGACAAAATTTTAATTTCCTGAAAGACACTAGTCAACATTTTCATTCTCAGAATTTCTCTATTTCACACACATCCCTAAACATCTTCAAACACTTGAATGAGTATATAAAAAAAGTATTAACTCACTGAAAACTCATCCAATGAGAATGCTTCTGTATAGCTGATGACAAGGACATGAAACAGTACCAGCACTTGACCAAGAAGTACTGAGCAGCAGTGTAACTAAAACTGAGAAGTAGTGAGCGATTCACAGTAGCCTATGATGACACAAAACCAGTTGAAATACAAAAAGCAATGGCCTGGTAAATATGCTTTTTGAAAGTTCAAATATAATTTTTAAAAAGTACTTGTGAATAAAATTATATGTTTGGGCTCTGCTTTAAAAATCAAACAGTGGTGGAGCGGTGAGCAGAGGCAGAGTGATACAAAACTGGACATTTTTTCATACTGTCAAAGCGGAGTGTTCGTAGGCGATCACTACAATATTCTCTGTTCAAATATATTCTAAAATTTTTACTATAAAATGTTACACTAAAAATCAAACATAATTTCTACAATCTTATTTTAAATCAAGAACAAACTATATTACTAAAAGTTTGAGATGTAAATGAAAATTAGAGTTTTCTTTTTGTTAAATGAACAAATTCATGAAATTTAGGCATTGCATTTGAATTTTAAGAAGAGCACAGGGGCAAGTGCCGTGGTCCAGCGGGTTAAAGCACCAGCCTGCAGTGCTGGTATCCCATATGGGCACTGGTTCGAGTCCTGGCTGCTTCACTTCCAATCCAACTCCCTGCTAATTGGCCTGGGAAAGCAGCAGAGGATGGCCCAAGTCCTTGGGCCCCTGCACGCACTTGAGAGACCCGGAATAACTCCTGCCTTCAGCTCAGCTCAGTTCCAGCCACTGCAGCAATTTGGGGAGTGAACTAGCAGATGGAAGATTCTCTCTCTCTCCCTCCCTAACTCTTTCAAATAAATAAAATAAATCTTTAAAAAAAAAAAAAAAAAGACCACAAATTGGCTTGCTAGGTAGCTATTACCACAGTTGATTCTTTAATTTTACAAACCAGACCACTATTTCCTGTATTTCCCCCTATCTTTTTCTGAATAAAAAAAAAAAAAAAAAGGAGGGGAGCACCTAGCAATTTTACTCCTTATTTTATTAACAAAAATGAATCAACAAAACCAACAGTGGTAAAATTTTGTGCTACTTGGTCTTTTTTCTTAAAACAAGTATTAAGAAAAGGCAAAACAAATAGTTGTAAGTAAGCCTTTCAAACCTTGAGATTCTATTTGTCTTCCTTTGCCATGAAAAAAGCCAACAGTGTATCCAGTGTAAACACAGGTATGTTAGCGGTCTTTTTCTCTAGTTCCTGAAACACAGTTCTTACTCCTTCACAGCCTCCCAGGACAAGAACTGTACCCCCATTTTTCAAAAATTTGTTTCCAACAACAGTGTGTGTATGGGAGATGACTACCCGCCTAAAAGGCGCTGTGATTTGACATACGTTACGTATCAGGGTCATAAGAACCAGGAGGGGTCTCAGAGTTGCTGCCAATGAGTCCCCTGACCCAGGACATACACCTAACCTCTGGGTTTCGGTCTCCTGATGTGCCTGAGGCACAAGCTTTCAGACTTCCACATTTTACTCTGTGATCCAGCACACACACGTGTATTACAGAAACAGCTTCTGTTCAGCATTGGGATTCACTCTGATGCACGGTTTGGTCAAATAGCCTATCGAGTTGATTTCACACTACAATTTGGAAGAACCAGGACTGCATCATCTCTGAGCCTCCCCCAGCTCTGACACCCTGGGATTCCAGCATGGAGTGCAACACTTCGTATCTTGTACCTCAGGGGGAAACCACGTCAGCCAGGTCATCAGTGTCCACAGTACTGATTAACATATTAGGTAAGGATGTTAAACTAGCAAACTGCAGGACTTTAACATAATCAAAAGCTGAAGCTGACTTGTTGCGTTCTATACTTGGAACTGTCAATTATCTCCATGGCTAATCTACACACTCCAGTAGACAAAGCAGCTGTATCTTCAAGTCAAAGTAACTTCTATTAGACTCTCTACAGAGGAAAATAAGTAGACAGAGACAAGTGCCAGAAAGGAACTCTAAATGCTAAGGATTAACAAAACAGTAAAGATTCTGAAAATTTTATGTGCATAAAGTAAACTAGAAATAGCTCTCACAAATGTTAAATACAAAAGTTCTTACTTCTAAATGCTACAGTATTCAATGCAGATGGCTCAATTTAAGTGTCAGCCAAAGAAATCAAGTATATAATTATGTTCAGTGCAGTTATGTGTATTTATTAAACGGATATGTTAAATATAATTTAATAGGAAGGAAATTTTTCCTTCCTTCAACATAAGTAAAAATATTTTTAAAAACTGTATACTGATAACATTCTTTAATTTTAATTGCATATTTTAAAAGGCTGTATGTTTAACAAATCAATGTGAACATACAGTCTTCAGATTAGAAACTTAAACCTGTCACACTCAGTCATCTTTACAGTTATAAAAAGAAAATACGCAAAATATGCAAAAGTTAATGAAATCCATGGTAACTCCAAAATACATCAACTATTTTGTGCTGAATTATCAGTATTTCTAGCAACACATTAGAATAGCCTTCCAGGCCGGCGCCGCGGCTCACTAGGCTAATCCTCCGCCTTGCGGCGCCGGCACACCGGGTTCTAGTCCCGGTCGGGGCACCGATCCTGTCCCGGTTGCCCCTCTTCCAGGCCAGCTCTCTGCTGTGGCCAGGGAGTGCAGTGGAGGATGGCCCAAGTCCTTGGGCCCTGCACCCCATGGGAGACCAGGAGAAGCACCTGGCTCCTGCCATCGGATCAGCGCGGTGCGCCGGCCGCAGCGCGCTACCGCGGCGGCCATTGGAGGGTGAACCAACGGCAAAAGGAAGAGCTTTCTCTCTGTCTCTCTCTCACTGTCCACTCTGCCTGTCAAAAAAAAAAAAAAAAAAAAAATAGCCTTCCAATCAAACAGCTTTTCACTGTTCATGCCCAGAAAACCCTTCTTAACTAATTTTTCTTCTTCTTAGCCTGAACATGAGGTTCCCTCATGTCTTTAATGTTATGCTCCTAATAGTCGATAAATTTCAACTAAAATCAAAATGCTTATCAACAAGTATTTGGAATATCACACTTCACAATTCTTAACACACCAAAGAATTTGACTGCTTTAAAAACTGGTCCCCAAAAGAAATGTACCATAAAAGAAAATTTTTTAACTAAAACTACCTGTGAAAAGTTTCCAAGGAAGGGAAACTTAAGACAATTCACTGGTAGGTATTTGTTCTCCTTTTGCAGTGTTGCGATTTTATAGAGCTCCTCACATTCTAAAAATACATTATGGCAAACAATTAATACCACCAGTCTGGCTTTATCTCCTGTGCGTTGGTATGCAAACATAAACCTGCCGTTATGCTGACTGGCTCCTGCCAGAAGCAGCCCCTCGGCCGGCCGGTTCCTTCTGGAAATCACAGGCAGATCCCCTCTGAGACTGCTTAACCTCAGAGGAGCCTTTTTAAGGAAAAAACAAAACTCCCAACTAATAGCCTTTAAGAACAAACATGCAAACAGAAACCAGGATGACAAAGGCTGTCTTTTCAGGGCTTTGCTAAACAAAGGTGGAACTGGCCAACTGGAAACGTTTGTACTCCAATTAGCTTAGTACTTCTTTCTCTACCCAGAGGAAGGACACGTTCGCTCAAGTCCATCTGGACAACTACACTTAGTAAGTTTTTCTTTCTTTCCTTTCTGCAGTTAGCAGAGGCAGGGCAAGGGTGAGAAGTATAATCTCATCTGGAATTTCCACTCAAAGGTTTTAAGTGCAAGAGCTTCCAAAACCAAGTACACACTCATGACTGCTGAACTCAATCTGTACCTATGTGCAAACGGCAATGCGTTCTGAGTCGGCTCCGCCCTCGGCTCCGCATTCTGTGTCACGTCAGGTGTCCTCTCATCATCTGTCCCATTGATACTCTCCGGTGTTAAAGGAGACTGAAGATCCCCACCAGCGGATTCCTTCAAAGACAGGAGGGTGCGAGGCAAAAAGAGTTACACTCTTGTCAAAGGATACATCATCGTAAAATTAAAATTGACTGATGATGACTACTGAATGATCCAAATTCCGATTCAAATTTCAGCCGAAGATTAAAAACATAAAACTTGGAAAAAAAAAAAAAAAACAGTTTTGTGGGAGAAAAGCAACTCATTAAAAAAGAAAAACAAAGAACCTCACAAACAAAACACAACTTAGAAACGCAGCTTCAAAGAGCTGAAAAAGTTCTGGGTTTACATAAGCAACCAACTGGGTACAATAAAATATATTCTAAGAATTAAGAAAAAGGAGATGGTACAAAAAAGACAGCAGTTTTATTACAGAGGAAGCAGCAGAAAACAGGAGGTGTGCGCAAGATGACCGTGAGGAGGAGAGGAAGGTAAATGCAGAATGAAATCCGCAATAATTTCACATTTTTTAAATGTGGCCTACTTATCAGTTCCCATAGGGCTATTCAGAAACCAACAAGAAGCATCTCTGTAACATATTATACATAATGCTAGCACATCTCAGTTTTTCTTGTCTGGTACTCATAACAGCATTATTTTTCCTCTCAAAATTTCCTTATTTTTATTATTAATAAAAATCTGCCTCTCAAGCAAATTTAATTGATCCCTCTGGAGAAGAAATGAAATTAAAAATGAAGCTCAGACACTTATTTTTTGTGTCTGCCATCGTCAGGCTACTCAGATTTGATATTACAGATCAGAGTGAGGGCCCACTTGCCAGAGCAGCGTTTGCTGGCAGCTCAGTGGACCCCTAGTGACTTCACAACTGACACGGACACAGGTAAGAATGTGTCCATGGAGAAGTGGTTAGGCATGGTTGCAATTAGTCTACTTGAAAGAATTCAAGATGAACACAAGCTGAGGGGTGCGAGTGACTGATGCAGTTAAGACAAGCAAACCGCACACATCAGAGCGCCTGGGTTCAAGTCCTGGCTCTGCACTCAACTCCAGCTTCACATCCTGAGAGGTAGCACAGCAGGTGATGGCTCATTCTTGGGTTTCTGCCACCCGTGTGCACGATGTGGACAGAGTCCCCGCTTCAGTGTGGCCCAGCTCCAGCTGCTAACCAGCAGGTGGGATGTCTCTCTCTCTCTCTCTCTCTCTCTCTCTCTCAAGTAAATAAAAATGAATATAAGCTGAAAAGGAAAATGTTACAATTGGAAGAAATCTGACAAAGCAGTATCCTGGTTACGATAATTTGTATACTTTATACTAAGAATGCTGCACATGGAGTACTAGGAGGGAATACAGAAAATATTAATGTGGTGAAACTTTCCTTATTGGGACTTGTCATTTTATATTACTGTATTTATCTTATTTCACAATGAAATGGTTCAACAGCACCATGGTACTATAAATTATATAAGCAATCAAACACACAAAAATATTTTACCACTATCATTTAAGTATTTTTGAGTTATCAGTGAGGCCTCTTATACTGATATTTTACTTGTCTTTTTAAATCATTCCCTGAAATCCTCTTAGTTTCCACGAACCAACAGTCCATGCAGGAATCAATACTACAGTAAAAGCAGACAACCTGAAGTTGCTTTACAACAAAGCCAAATCCTGAGGAAATAATGGGAACATGAGCCACAAATTCACTACTTCTGGTCACTTGTGGGACGTTACTAATTAACCATGAGGTTGTCATCTTGGGTAATAAGAAACCAGATCTATTTTCCCCCGAGACAGACCAAACTAAACTAGTGAAAGTTGACAGTTCAATCTGCTAGACAGCTAAATTAGCCATGATCTGATTAGATAGAAACGTTAACAGGAACAAATCACCCTGACAAACTGCAAGTGCACAACCCAGAGGACAAAATCCGGAAAAGGATCCAGAGGGGAAGCAGAGTAACAGTTTGTCTGTTGGTCTCACCACCCCCATCGAGGCAACAGCTGCTGTCACTTTAGGGAGAGAGAGCTAGCATTAGGACGTGGGGAGGCCAAGAATGCAGACATCCCGAAGGAGGACGGCTACTCTGAGCGGCGAGTCAGGAAGAACACAGGGAAGGGACGAGGTTCAACAGTTCCAGCTTCTCAAAGTGGCAGCCTTCGTAAGATGTGAATATCATTCACACCGAACCAAAGGCATATGTATCCGTATAGATAAGTATTTATAAATCTAGGTCATTATATATAAAAAGAAATACAAAAGCCTACCAAAAGCATGGTTCTTTAAAAATACGGTTTTAAAAAAATATTTGCTTATTAGAACAAGAAAGAAGCTGCGAGAGTACATCAGGACATAAAAAGACAATGAATCCACTTGCGCTCCAACTATCCCACAGGCAGCCCAAAGTCTTTTTGTAAAAATTCCAGAAATTTTATGTTAAAAATAGCGCTGTGGGTCAGCACTGTGGAGTAGTGGGTAAAGCCGCCGCCTGCAGTGCCAGCATCCCATATGGGCACAGGTTTGAGTCCCAGCTGCTCCACTTCATATCCAGCTCTCTGCTATGGTCTGGGAAAGCAGTGGAGGATGGCCCAAGTCCTTGAGTCCCTGCACCCACATGGGAGACTTGAAGAGGTTCCTAGCTTCAGATCAGCTCAGCTCAAGCCGTTGTGGCCATCTGGGAAGTGAACCAGTGGATGGAAGATCTCTCTCTCTCTCTCTCTCTCTCTGTGCCTCTGCCTCTCAAATAAATAAATCTTTTTAAAAAAAAAAAAAGCATTGTGATATTTAATATATAAGAAACATCTACTTTTTAAATCTGAATTTTCTGCAATTTCCTAAGCATTTAGCTCTACCAATTCTTTAAAAAAAAAAAAAAAATTACTCCTACATGGGGCCAGCATTATGGCACAGTGGATTAAGACACTGAGAAATCATCATCCCATGAGTACCATGCTGATTCCAGCTGCTCCACTTCCCATCCGGCTCCCTGCTAACATGCCTGGGGAGTCCTTGGGCCTCTGCTATCCATGTTGCAGATGCAAATGGAGCTCCAGGCTCCTGGCTTCAACCTAGACCAGCCAGGGCCATTAAGGCCATTTGAGAAGTGAACCAGAGGATCGAAGATCGTTCTCTTGCAATACATCTTAAAAAACAAACAAACAAAAACTACTACAAATTGGACATTAAAATAAAAAGCTTTATTGGTCATTTCTATAATAAATATTCAAGGAAGAGCTTTTTTTTAAAAAAAGAATTATTTACTTGAGAGAGTTAGAGAAATCTTCCATCCACTGTTTCACTTCCCAAATGTCCACAACAACCAGGCGAGGCCAGGCCAGAACCAGGAGCCAGGAGCTTATCTGGGTCTCCCAGTCCTCTACTGCTTTCCCAGTGCATCAGGAGGGAGCTGGATCAGAAGTGAAGCAGCCAGGACTCAAACAGGGCTCTCACATAGGATGCCCATTGCAGGCCATGGCTTTATCCCGCTATGCCACAGCTCCGGCCCCAGGAAAAACATTTCTAACTGTATCTTTGATCTATCTGCATACACATAACACATCTGTGTACAAAAAACAAAGTTGATAAAAACATTAAAAGAGCAAAAACTAAAAAGTAAATGAAAACAGATCCAGTGAACCTCTCCATTGCCTTTATATCTTAAGAATACACTCACATCTCGCTTAGTTTCTAGGAAACTCTCTAACCCACAGTAAAACAACCTACAATTAGAATAAGAAAAATGATAGGCAAACGAATGAGAAAATGCCTTTTTGGAAATTTAACTCTAAGTATCAAGGAAGCCAAGACTAACAGACACGAACATCCCATTAAAAAGCATCCGAGCATAAATGTCAATTGGGGAAATGCTTCTTCGGAATTCTTTCTTTTTATCCACTCAGGAAGCAGCAAGGAGGCCAAAACCCTAGGAATATTCTGAATCCCAGGAAAAGGAAGTGATGCGGCCCTCACCGCAGATTCACCCCTGCAAGAAGAGTGGGCAGGGCGCACCGGGCTGCACTGGCTTTCCCAGCACACCAGGCCCACAACCACCTTCCACCAAATTCCACGGTTACAGCTTACAGGGCCTCTCCATCATTAACAAACAGTCACCCCAAGTCCAGACGAACAAGAGAACGCCACTCTTTTCCGAGCAGCGGTTCTGAAAGGAACCGAGGAAGCTGCTAACGACGCTGAGTTCTAACTGCCGTGGACGCCAACAAGAGGACACACAAAGGCAGCCGAGGCCGAGCGCTCAAAGTGTCACCTGACCCTCGTCATACACTGCTGCCCATATCTGGTCTTCTCCCAGAGCCACCACCTCAGAAATCCCACTTGCTGACCATCACACACGTCCGTTCCCCTGACTGTCCAGTGAACCCCTGCGCTCCCTTTCTGATGTGACGAGCCCCAACAGATGGATGCCCAGGGCTGGTGGCCGCACCTCCTTCTGGCCTACGTATCTGCATCCACCACTGTATTAAATGTGCACCAAAGCCAGGTGGTAACTCCTTACACCAACTGTGTTTAAACTGAATTAAATATTATGTAAGCCAATGAAATTCGAATGTAAACCACAGTGGTTATCTTAATGAAAACTAAGCACTTTGAAATGACTAAAAGGTAAGTGACTAAAAACTAAAACTCACAATTCAATTAGGCATATATTGTGATACAGTATCATGTAAGATAGTACCTTATAGTACCTTACAGTGCCAGAAAATTACACAAAAATCTGCTAGTATCACACTCAGATTTCTTGGGAAGTACCAAAGCTCAGCTATACTTAAAACTTGCAGGTATCAGCACAGTTTTTCTAAGATAACGTGGGATGCTAGACAGATCATACTCCAAGGCTTTATACCAAAAAACGTGAATAAGTTAAATTCTGTAGCATTGAACTTTAATCCATATATATTTACTTAATTTTTATTTGTTTATTTTCACTTTATTTAAAAGGCAGAGACTCAGACAGATCTTCTACACTCATTCCCCAACTGCCCTAACAGCCAGGGCTGAGATAGGCTGAAGCCAGGAGCCAGGAACTCCATCAGGGTGTCCCACACGGCTGGCAGGGATCCAAGTACCTACACCATCACTTCTTGCCCACCAGTTTGCACATCAGGAGGCAGCTGGACCAGAAGGGACGGAGCCAGGACTCCAACCAGGCACTCGGACATGGGTGGGATACAGGCTTGCCAAGCAGCAACTGAACTGCTGCACCAAACTCCCACACTTGATTGATACAATTTAAATTAAGAAGTTGCTTTTAAATATTCCTCATAGTAACTGAATTTTTTGAATAACTGGTCAACTACTGGTTTTGATTCCAACAGACAAGAAAGCTTGTGTACACCAACTCCTGTCCTCCCTGTGTGTCCTGCTGACTCAGCACAACCTCCAGACTCATGGATCACACTACTTTGTCAGATTCATGCTGGCTTCCTTTCCCTCCATACGAAGCCGAAAGTATGGCCTGAGCTCAAGAGTCTAAGACTGGGGCAGTGGCTCAATGTGCTCTAAATGCCAGGCCCGCTCATCACAAGCCTTTAGGGAGGTGGAGTGGTCTGTCTACGGCACAGCTGCTCCAAGTGTGGCCCCTGGAACAACAGCATCAGTGCCTCCTAGAAAGGTGATCCCCACCTCACACCCACTATGGCACAAACTCTGGAGCTCGACTCAGAAATCTGTTCTTAACAAGCCTTCACAGTTAAGGGATATGGAATTTTCCAGTTGACCGTCAGGTGCTGGGCCCCATGTTAAGGCTTTACATCGTTATCCTTTCTATCACAACCCAGAACAGATGTTACCTTTACTGTACACTAAGCAGTTCTCACCCTTGTTTAATTCTCACAACAACCCTAATGAGGACAAACTGTTCTGATTCCCATCTCATGGATGAAGAACACTAATAAGACTTACAGCCGAGACCCAACTCCAGGTCCTGGAGCCCAGGGCCTAGTCATTACTGTTCTTATTTATCTCAATAATCCTGAAAGTAATGTAATACGACACAGAGAAGCAACTGGGTTAACCAACCAAGAGCCCAGAGCAACACGGAAAAAAGGATTCCTGTCTGTCTGATTCAAAACGTCATACCCCTAGCCAGTCTGTTAATCCTCAAATAAAAACAAAAGCTACAATCAAACGTGTATCAATTAAAGAAGAGGCCATCAAAGAAGGATGTACTTTTCTCTGAAGGGAGGACAGAATGTCCACTTTGCATATGGCCCTGTCTAAAAACCAGCGGAGTTTGTGGACTCAAGAGGCTTCCATAGCCTTGACAGCTCATGTCAAGAGCCTCAGGTGATCACTGATGTCATAAATAAGAGTGTCAGTTGCTAAATCAACAACAGGAGTCACTGTGCACTTTGCTCCCCATGTAGGACCTCTGTCCTTAATGAGTTGTACTATGAGAATTAATAGTAAAACTTGTCTTCAAACTGTACTTTATACTTTGTGTCTATGTGGGTGCAAATAGTTGAAATCTCTACTTAATATAAAGTTGATCTTCTGTAAATAAAGTCAATTAAAAATGATTTTTTTTTTTTGACAGGCAGAGTGGACAATGAGAGAGAGACAGAGAGAAAGGTCTTCCTTTGCCGTTGGTTCACCCCCCAGTGGCCGCTGCAGCCAGGCAACGCAGCCAGCGCACCGCGCTGATCCAAAGCCAGGAGCCAGGTGCTTCTCCTGGTCTCCTATGGGGTGCAGGGCCCAAGCACTTGGGCCATCCTCTACTGCACTCCCGGGCCACAGCAGAGAGCTGGACTGGAAGAGGAGCAACTGGGACAGAATCCGGCGCCCCAACCAGGACTAGAACCTGGTGTGCCGGCGTCGCAGGCAGAGGATTAGCCTAGTGAGCCGCGGTGCCGGCCAATTAAAAATGAATCTTAATGGAAAATGGAAGAGGAGAGGGAGTGGGAGGTAGGATGAGAGTGGAGGTGTGAGGGTGGGAACAGGGTAAGAAACACTATATCCCTAAAGGCTGTACATATGAAAATTTGCATTCATTAAATAAAAACCTTCAAAAAATGTTCATCAATTACCCCATTTAACCTCTCTTTTACTGAATTCCTAAGTAATACAAGGGTTCTTCGAAAAGGTCAAGGCAAATGGGTATGAAGAAAAGACTATGCATGGATTTCAAAACATTATTGCAGAGTGTTAAGCTTGTAATTATAAAGTAAACTGAAAGTATGTTATTGTAAAAATTTTTTTAAAAATCAGAAGGGAAGGAGGAGGCAAAGAGGTTGGAGGAAGAAGGAAAGTATCACTATACTATTGAAACTATACATATGAAATACATGAAATTTGTGCCCTATACATAAATTAAAAGTAAAAAAGCAAATTATTGCACCAAACTCATCTTTCAATTCCATTTTCCATGAACTTTGTGCAGTACCTTCATAGTTTATTCTTCAGGTGAGCATTACTTTAGCAAACTGAATTAAACCAGTCAGAGTCCAGCTCTGCCTTTTAGGTAAGTATGACAGTAGTAGTCAACTCAAACTAAAACAGTAATATTGGGGACTATTGCAAAAAAGGAGAAGAAAGAACAATGAAATATGATTTTATTATTCTCTATGGTTTCTGTACATTAACAATCAGACTTCAATTTTTTTTGTGGGGGGGTATTTATTTGAAAAGGTTAGAGAGAGAGGTAGAGACAGACAAAGAGAGCTCTTCCATCTGCTGGTTCATTCCCCAGATGGACACAATGGCAAGGGCTGGGCCAGGTCAAAGCCAGGAGCCAGGAGCTTCATCCAGGTCTCCCACATGGGTGGCAGTGGCCCAAGCACTTGAGCCATCTTTCACGGCTTTCTCAGGTACATTAGCAGGGAGGTGGATTCTAAGTGGAGCAGTTGGGACTCAACTGGCACCTATATGGAATGTCAGCATTGTAGGTGATGGCTTAACCCACTCTGCCACAATGCCAGCCCCACACTTCTAATGTTTTGACAACATACATTAAGTACCATATATTCTGCCTCCCAAATGCTTGCTAAACGTAAGGGGGCCGGCACGCTGGCATCCCATATGGGTGCCGGTTCTAGTCTCAGCTACTCCTCCTCCTATCCAGCTCTCTGCTATGGCCTGGGAAAGCAGCAGAAGATGGCCCAAGTCCTTGGGCCCCTGCACCCACCTGGGAGACCCAGAGGAAGCTCCTGGCTCCTATCTTTGGATCGGCGCAGCTCCGGCCATTGCGGCCAAATGGGGAGTGAGCCATCGGATGGAAGACCTCTCTCTCTCTTTCTAACTATGACTTTCAAGTAAAATAAATAAATCTTTAAAAATTTTTTCTTTAAAATTTCATGTTTTCCCAAATAAAATTATCTTTGGTATTTTTTTTTTTTTTTTTTTGACAGGCAGAGTGGACAGAGAGAGAGAGAGACAGAGACAGAGAGAAAGGTCTTCCCTTTGCCGTTGGTTCACCCTCCAATGGCTGCCGCGGTAGGCGCGCTGCGGCCGGCGCACCGCGCTGTTCCAATGGCAGGAGCCAGGTGCTTCTCCTGGTCTCCCATGGGGTGCAGGGCCCAAACACTTGGGCCATCCTCCACTGCACTCCCTGGCCACAGCAGAGAGCTGGCCTGGAAGAGGGGCAACCGGGACTTAATAGAGATTCATTTTCTTCATTTGTTTTTTTTTTGTAAGATTTATTTTATTTATTTGAAAGATAGAGTTACAGAGAAATGTAGAGACAGAGAGAGGTCTTCCATCTGCTGGTTCACTCCTCAGATGGCCACAACGGCTGGAGCTGCGCCGATCCGAAGCCAGGAGCCAGGAGATTCCTCTGGGTCTCCCATGTGGGTACAGGGTCCAAGGACTTGGGCCATCCTCCACTGCTTTCCCAGGCCATAGCAGAGAGCTGGATCGGAAGAGGAGCAGCCGGGACCAGAACTGGCGCCCATATGGGACACCAGCACCTCAAGCCAGGGCTTGAACCTGCTGTGCCACAGTGCCAGCCGCAATTTTCTGCATTTGAAACACAGTGACAGAGACAGTGTACAAGAGATCTTCCATCCGCTGGTTCATTCCTCAAATGGTGGCAACGACCAGGTGTGGGCCCCGCCAAAGACAGGATTCCATCTGAATCTCCCATATGGGTTGCACATGCCTAAGCTCATGGGCTATCTTCCACTGCATTCCCAGGCACATCAGCAGAGGGCTGGATGAAAAGTGGAGCAGCTGGGACTTGAAACGGCACTCATATGGGATGCCAGCATCACAGGCAGTGGCTCAACCCACTGGTGGTGCCACAATGCCAGCCACTTTGGTACATTTCTTTGATGGCAGTAAAGCCATAACGACAAAGTGAACTGTAACTTCTGTGTCTCAGTGAGAAGCATAAAGAAAGATGTTCCGGGGCCAGCTCTGGTGTAGCAGGCACAGCTGTCGCCAGCAGTGCCGGCATCCCATATGGGCACTGGTTCGAGTCCTGGCTGCTCCTCTTCTGATCCAGCTCCCTGCTGATGTGCCTGGGAAAGCAGCAGAAAATGGTCCAAGTGCTTAGGCCCCTGTACCCACGTGGGAGACCTGGAAGAAGCTCCTGGTTTTGGATCTTTTGGGGAGTGAACCAGTGGATGGAAGACCCCTCCCTCCCTCCCTCTCTGCCTCTGTCTCTCTGTAACTCTGCCTTTCAAATAATAAATAAATAAAATTTTTAAAAAATAAGATGTTCCAACCTTCAGATTTAAGCACACTTTAAAATCTGGTAGAACAAACTTTATATTTTTTAAATCTTCTGTATATTATGATGTTTTCACATCTTAAAAAAAAATTCCAAAACCTTTTCTAACTGTCAGGGAGACTGCTTCACCCCGTGAGGTGAGCCAGCTCTCAGGGACGGGGGGACCTGTCAGGACCCTGGCTTTGGTGCACCACCGGCCAATCCAGAAGCACACCCCAGGGCCAAGGACCAGCCTACTTGGGATTCACCACCCACACAGGTGAGAGCCCACTGAGACGACCCAAGCCTGTCACCCCTGTTCTATTTCCCTAGCTGGGCTGGCCTTTACTAAGGAACGCCAAACCTCACCTTTCCCCCACTCCTGCTTCCTGCCTGCTAACCACCCTGAGGCTTCTCGCCAGGCCCTTCGTGGTGTGGAAAGGCACGGATAATCAACATCTGACTTCCTGAGTCTTCCTTGGGACTCCTCTTGTGGCGGAATCCACGTAACCATCACATAACAGAACACATCTACGATCGCTATGTACTTTTGTTCTTAAGTTGCATGCACATTCAATAATTTGAATTTTAATTACCAGACTGAATTTTAAAACACTCTTATACACGCTGGCATACACAATGCAAAAAGAAACCTTTCTCCATAGGTACAGGTAACTAATGGCTGCATTTCCGTGTCGTTATTTTCCCAGCTGAGGTGAACGAGGCTCATCAACAAGAACAGACGTGAAACACCCACCTGTGAAGGTGTGCTGGTGAGTTCCATCTTCTCCTGGGATTTCTCCTTGGCCAGTCGAGCAGCTTCTTTGAATTCCTGGAACTTTTCTGCAAACTGAATGGATAAGGACGATATCCATTAACCAGACAAGAACAAGCCACAGCGCCCTCTTTCACCTCAGCTGCCATTCGTTTCCTCAACAGTTGGCTCTTACACAAGCCAAAGAGCCTCCAAATCAGTTACCCCTCCCAACACGAAACTGATGGAAAAAGAAACCTAACACCAAGCATCTGTTGGTGCACTGCCTTTGACAAATCTTACTCAGAGCCATCAGGATCTAAGTCAGTCAGGATTCAGTGTCAGCTACATACCTATGTGCCTCCTTGATTGTCCAAACTGTAATTTACCATGACCAAGATTTGGGGGAGGGGTGGAGCTAGGGACCATTAAGGATAGGCAATCTGTGTTTTGTTTATTATTGTGAAAATTGAATTTTTTAAGTATCCACTTGTAATTATCACAATGCTGAGAAATGTTAACTTTTACTAAAATATGTAGTCTCGTGTAAGGCATTTTATTTTCAACAATAAAAACAGTAAAATTTACTTAATCACTGACAACCAAAGATTCATTTCCAAAGATTTCTAAACAAAAACAGAAAGGAATACAATACTCCAAAGGGCCTTAAGAGACCTAACAACTCAATATCCATGAAATGCTCATTTGTAGATGACCGTAGGGAACTGTTAAACATAACCAGACCCACGAAGAGCATCCTTCTATGTTTAACAGCAGACAGTTGAGTTATCACTATAATCAGATTAAGTTAGGTCTACAAAACAACCATATTTTCTATGTACTTAAAACATTTGTTACAGTTGGAAATAAAAACATAAAAGCACAGTTCCCTTCTGAAACCCTAAGAGCAATTCAGATTCATTCCCATCTTTGGGAGGAACATTCTAGAAGGAAAAGTTCATGATCCTCTGACCTGCCTGAGAGACGGGGCAGGATTACAGAGGAAAGCTGCCATCATCACAACTCTTCCTTCTTAATGAAGACTCTGTCCCCTTCCACCCGATCTGCCGATCAGGGAACTGAATGTGTGCCCCTATCCTACCTAAACAGAAAACCTCCTTACATTAAAAAAATCTGAATCTACAGGTCTCATTCACACTGGTCGAAAGGAAAAAAAAAAAAAAAAAGTAATTACCCTTTATATAATGTGAAATAGCGCACAAGCTAAGTCTTATAATAATTTAGCATTCCAAAATAATTGTTTGAAGCTTCCTCGATGTCATAAAATACCCACACTATAGCTAATTTTTTATAACCTTAGTCTTCAAAAAAATGTGAAGCCTTAAGTTTCCATAACAAAATACACGTTGTAAGCACTCCAACAATTCAAGTACAGTTGGAACTTTGCTCACACCAGTCAACCTCAGGAGACCATACACTGCTTCCAACGATGTTGCCTTCACTTATTTTGAGAGGTGCTTGTCTTCCACTGCCTCTACAACCTTCTCTCAACCCGACATTACGCTTTAACTCACTCCTGGTTTTAATGATTAAAAAGCCCAAATATGTACATACTGGCTTCACTTGTGGAAAAGATTATAAACTCCTGTGGGTGCGCTGCAGTCTGCAACGCTCCAACATTAATATTCGAGGTAGCTTTACAATAAATCCCAATCTTTGTCATCTTTGAATCAAAACATTCTGTAGAGACTGACCTTAACCTCTTGGAGCCGGGTCCAATGATTAAACAAACCAGACCTGGCTCCAGAAGCTTAAGGGTAGTTCCCTAACACCCAATCCACACTAAGACACTAGCATTCTCACCAGAAATAGGCTAAAAGCAGCTGCTAACTTTAAAAAGCAAAAAAAAAGGTCTTGAAAAACAAAGAGCCCATTTCCAGACTAAAGATCAAATAGAAGACAGCATGACTGACAGAATTTAATAACCGACTCCTTTAAGTGCATGAGCTAGCTGCTCGGTAACTTGAAAGAATTCAATGAAGAACATAATTTACAGCCAGAATTACACAGACTCAAAAATCATTTCATGCAAGTTTATTTGAGAAATTAATCCACAATTTAGTTCATGTGTTTTAAAGTCAAGAAATTCAGCAAGTAGAATATACTTAAGATTTTTATATTTCTTTTTCCTATATATAGGCTTTCATAGATAATTCCAAAAGCAAAGTTTCAAAAAAAGCATGCTAGGTAATGGAAATATCGGAATAAATGGATCATATCCCAAGGGGGTTGTGTATGGACAAGACTGGTGTGTCTGTCTTTGTCATGTTGAAATACTTTAAAATCAAAAACCTGTCCTTTTGCCACAGCTCAAGAAATGTATTATGAGAATTTGATATGTGTAAGAGAAACCAAATTAGGTAAGAGTTGTTTGTCTCAATCATCCGACACATAGTGATTTATCATCACACAAGGAAAAGGTAAAATTGTCTTAAATTTGAGCTTTAAATTATAATTTATATCCAAAAGGTAACAAAATACTGAAGACAGCACTGTTAAGGGATGTTTAAATAAATCAGAAAAAAGGTAGATTATTTTAGCTACTGAACTATTGATACTTTCAAGTCAGTATATACTCACAACAGGATAGGCATTTTAAGAGGAACCTCTTTTCAATAATCTGAATGGTTTCTGTAATTTCATGTAAATATCAACAGTGTTTATCTGCTGGAGAACGATTCCCCAGCACTTCAACAATTTCAACTCTGAAGACATCAGACCTCTCTATGTACCAAACCACACGTAAACTGTTTCCTTTCAATGGAGACCCTCAGACAGAGACTAAGCACAGACCTCAGTACCCGGATGTGTGCTTTCCTTCCAGTGACTTTCCACATAACATACACAGAATTCAAAGTGACACTGGTAGGAACCATGCGTGGGTTTGCTTATAGGCAGAACACCTATTTCCAATTTTTCGCCTGGTAAGCTCTGCATTTTACAGGTTTTTCTAGTCACAACTGATCAGTATTATCCATGAATTCCCATGCTGTCTCATGGATCTCTGCATTGCAGCAGAGAGCTCGAGTACCCCACTTTCAGGTAAAACTCGGTTCTCCCTACACACCATAACTTCCGAGTGTCCGCTGTTGTGTTAGAAAGCTAAGAACTGTGCACCATCAGCTAGAGCTCTCACAACTCAGAAGGCCTCGGTGTGCACCTGCCCTGCAGATCACCTGCAGTGGAGGGTGCTCATCCCTGAGCACCTTCTGCGCTGACAGTCCCCACCTCTGACGTTCCACCAGAACAGCAGTTGATACAAACCTTTCTCGATCAGTGGTGACGGCTGTCAGCGGGCAAAATATACAGCAGAATGCAACGCTAAAGTCACTACAGTGGTCTGAGATAGCATGCAAATGTCCCCCTGTATCTTACACTTTCCTTTTGCTATTATTTAAGACACAGGACTTGAAGAGTTTCACGGGGATCTTATGGTTCTACTTACTTTGGAAAGATGATGCTCTGAGGAGAATCCCAGTCCATAAACAGTGTTTGCCCGACTGTCGGCCCACTGGCCGAACTTCTGAGACGTTTTAGTGAATGTCATGTTTGGGGTGATGGTGCTGTTTATTATTGCCTGAAAAGCAGAGAGAGTCTGAGGAGCTGACGACAATTTCAACACAGAGCCTCTCAGGTAACGTAACAACATGACACCATGTTAAATAAGTAAAAATAATCACAGGAATAGTTGCTGGCATTGTGATGGTGGAGAAACATGGTTAACTAATGGAACAATCAATATCATGACACTATCCAGAACTTCAACCATTTACACCCAAATCTGCCTATGATCAAAAAACTTCAGTTTTTACTAGAGTCAATTTCTTCCCTTTGAACATTCAGGATCAATACTGACTAATTCTGAATGACATCTACTAGGAGAAGGCTTTAACAGTTGCTGTTCTCAAAGCAGGGTCCTACCCTCTAAAGCAGCTCTCAAAAAGGAATCTATCAATATAGAAACTGATAATTGTCTAAAATCCATAATCAAAAGTTTCCTTAAAGCTGACTTACATGAAATATGATACAGAGAAGATTTTCAATCACTTAGCACTTTTTCCTTCACTCAAACAAAAATCAAATCCACAGACACATCATTTTCCTCACACAGCAGTACAGATTTATGTTATGGAGAACTGTTATCATTTCTATCTAAAACAGTTTCTTAAGAAACTATTATTTGTAGCATCTTATTAAATATATCAACTATAGTCAATTTCAACTATTGTAACATGAATTTATGCAACTGCTAGTGCCGAGAAAGTGCCAATGCCCTCTAAAATTAAGCTTAAAGACTGATTTAATAGAAAGACATGTTAACAAATCCATAAGCAGTCACTTGGTGAACTAAATGTGTAATCAAAACAAAGCATTACCAGAACAAAGCCAAATGTATTTAATGTGTGAAAAACAGTATAAATAAAAATACTGATGAGCTATACAATTATTGATAAAACTACACCAAGGAATACATGACACTTCTATTAAAAAAAATAGCAAAATGGAGCAGTCCTTTCCCTTCACAGACAGCACATGCATTATCTACTAGTCTATGAGAGTCCTTACCCTCAGTTAGCATTTTTAATTTACATATTCATATACAAGCGCAGATACTTACTTATACATTCATATGTCAGTTTATATATTCATATTTATGTAGTTTCTAGACCCTTCAGTTCAAAAACTGCTTTTCTGCATGTCATTTCAGATCTGCTGTAACTTGGGGGGAGGGGACTGTCACCAAATTAGAGACTAATGGAATTAAAAAAGTTAAAGAACCACAGATTTATTCAACATGTTTGAGTGCCAGGCACAATTCTAGAAATCTGAGACACAGCAAGAGAGGCAACACCACTGTGAGCTGCATTCTGGAGGAAGACATTCAGTCAGAGCACAGCACAGCCGAGTGAGGGGACAGGGCCGCAGGAGCAGGGAGGACCGGGCGCCAGGACCGGAGAGCAGGCAGGCAGCAGAGACTGGCCAGCTCGGGCTTAGGCTGTGTGTCCCCGCGAGGGCACCAGTGAGAGCTGGGGTTTCCAAGAGCACAGGTATTTCACGTGAACCCCAGTGACTCTCAAAAAGTGGGTAAGCAACAGGTTTTATGGGCGTCTGAGAAAACTGGTCAATTTGCTATTGGTGACTGATTCCCCGTTTTAAATATTACAAAATAACGTCTTTCTTTTTCTAAGCTAAAGAGTTGTATTTTTAATATGTATTCTTCTGACCTTTCCCATACCTCAGTATTACTTTTTTAATCCTTGAAGAACGTTAAAATGATGAATGACTGCATACTTTAAAAAGTGAATTTCTTAGGTAGGTCCTCTGAATAGATGCTACTATGAATCCATGTAAAGAAAAATTCAGGGGCCAGCTTTATGGTGTAGCAGGTAAAGCTACCATTCGCAACGCCAGCATTCCACATGGATGCCAGTTCAAGCCCTGGCTGCTTCACTTCCAAACCATCTCCCTGCTAAGGTGCCTGGGAAAGCAGTGGAAGGTAGCCCAGTTACCTGGATCCCTGCCACCACATGGGAAACCTGGAAGAAGCTCCTGGCTCCTGGCTTTGGCCTGGCCCAGCGCTGGCCATTGCTGCCATCTGGGGAGTAGCCAGCAGATCTCGTTCTCTGTCATTCTCTCTCTCTAACTCTGCCTTTCAAACAGGTAAATAAGTACTTTTAAAATTTTTTTTAGTCCTTTAATTTACTTAATCAAAATAAATGTCTCCCAACCGCAGAATCCTTGTGCTTTTAAGGAAAGGAGGTACAAATGCTGTGTCATTATGATCATGTGGTACCCTGATGTGGCCCGCGGCTATGCTCATGTGCCTGAGGCATGATCAGAACACATTGAATCAAACTTCACAGGCACAGCACAGGCACAAAGTGAGAACAGCTGAGAACTTTGTAGTGGGGGCACTCCGTGAGAGCAGGACTGGAGGCAGCTTCAGGAAGGAGAAAAACACTCATGCAACCCAGTCAACAAAACCACTATTGCCTACCAAAACACCACCGTCGTAAGGACTGCAGTCGGTAACATCAGTTTAGAAAAGTAGCCAAAGGAAAATGTGACAGAAACACAGAAATGTGGCAGAAAACTCCGCTACAGAACACAGCGCGGGTTAAGAGACAACACGGAAACCTCTCACAGGAGTTAAGCAGTTAGGTCCACTTGGAAGTGGAAATGCCAGAATCAACAGTTCTTTCTGCTTCAGAACAACACATGAGGATTCTTCAGTCACCAAAATGCCTTCCTTGAAAATAACTCAGAGTATTTTATCTGGTAAAGGTTGAGTTAGCAACAGCCATCTATTTACTTTTTTACATATAGTTCTTATTCTTTGGCATGAACTATTTCAACAGACCTTTATTTGAATATACCATTTTATTTTTTGACAGGCAGAGTTAGACAGTGAGAGAGAGAGAAAGGTCTTCCTTCTTCTGTAGGTTCACTCCTTTAATGGCCACCACGGCCGGCGCTGCGCAGATCCGAAGCCAGGAGCCAGGTGCTTCCTCCTGGTTTCCCATGTGGGTGCAGGGACCCAAGCACTTGGGCCATCCTCCACTGCCCTCCCAGGCCACAGCAGAGAGCTGGACTGGAAGAGGAGCAACCGGGACTAGTACCCAGCACCCCAACCGGGACTAGAACCCGGGGTGCCGGCGCCACAGGTGGAGGATTAGCCAAGTGAGCCACAGCACCGACCTTTACATACCATTTAATCCTATCTAATAAAACTGCATTTTATCTATGGTTTCAGCCAAGAGATGAACAGATTACACAGAGCTGAAGGTTCAAGTCAGGGAAAAGAAATAAATTCACAGTCTAGAATGTGAGATTATCATACTTACTATTTGTCAAATTTCACTAAACCCAAGAACTACAAAATATGACACAATTACTATTCACCAGGCAGCAAAGTGTCTAGCCTATCCATTACGACATCACATCCCACCTCGCACGCCTGGTGTTAATTCCCCGCACTGGCCCTGGACTACAGCTCCCTGCAGATGCAGACCTGGGAGGCAGCAGTGATGGCTCAACTGAGCTCCTGCTGCCCCTGTGGATGATCTAGACTGTGCTCCTGGCTCTCGGCTCCCGGCTCCTGCCCCAGCCCCAGCCCCAGCCCCAGCGGGCATTTAAAGAGTGAAATAGCATTTGGGAGCCTTTTCTCTAATAATTTTTTAAACTTACTCTTCATTAAACAGAGCTTCACAGAAATAAACTAGTTCTCTCTCTCTCTCTGGCCTCCCTTGCCCTCCCTCCCTCCCTCTCTTGCCCTCCCTCTCAACTCTGCCTTTCAGCCCATCAGAACACTTCCATCTGCTGTGCATCCAAACTGGCTCTGGAACAACTGTTTCCCCCACCCTTCGGCTGATCAACTGGGTTTCTTCCAAGGATCTTTGACTAGATTGTCTTCACTTGGAAACACATGAGGGAAGAATTCTCCGAGAAACTCAGGGGGCCGTTGCTGTGGTGTAGTGGGTAAAGCCGCCACCTACAGTGCCAGCATCCCATATGGGCGCCAGTTCAAGTCCCATCTCCTCCACTTCCAATTCAGCTCTCTGCTGTGACCTGGAAAAGCAGTGGAGGATGGCCCAAATCCTTGGGTCCCTGCACCCATGTGGGAGACCAGGAAGAAGCTCTTGGCTCCTGGTTTCAGATGGTGCCAAATAGGGAGTGAACCAGCAGATGAAAGGGCTCTCTCTGCCTCTTCTCTCTCAATGTGTAACTCTTTCAAATAAAATAAATCTTTACAAATCCTAAAATTCCATGTCAACATAGATCACTTCATAGAGAAGTTCTGGAAATCATACAACATGAGATGAATTGGGAAAGAAAATATTCAGTAGAAATTATATTGGATTGTTAGCAGCCTATTTATAGAACTTTACCTTTTGTTTATAATTCAAATGGAAACTTAAAGAATAAAATCCGATCACCCTTTTGTTTATTTTATGAATAAATGTCAACTTTTTTATATTACAACTGGCAGGGAGAGGTCTCATTGTTCTAAGCTGTCTTGCTGGGATATTGCCTACAAATCTCTAGCAGAGACAAGGTTTTCGAAGGTAATTAGTTGTTAATCTCAGCATTCAGGTGCACTTTATTTTTAGAAATGTAGAGGAACAATAGGATTGTGATCACCTCCAGTTTCAAGTCACTCTCCAAAATAAAAAAAAAAAAAAAAAGAAAGAAAGAAACTAGTTCTCAACTCCTTTAAATCCTTCAGCTAGAACTGAAAACATCAACTGTTCAAGTTAAAGCATGTTAGTCCCTTCTGTATTAGACGAAAGCTCAAATAGCCCCACAGGTCCTATAACTCACTAGGGAGATAAGGTAGAGCAAATAGACTACATTTGGCATTCAATTAAATCATCTTCTATTTCCTTAAAGCCCATCAAGCAGTACATAATTAATAGCCCAATAACATTAACAATAGTAATTACTAAACATACTCAATACTTTTGCCTAAATTTACTCTTCACAAAAATCTTTTGTTTTAATGAAGTCTTTAGTTTTTCTTTTTCAGAAATATTTATTATTTGAAAGGCAGAGTGAAATCGAGACACACACACACACACACACACACTGCTCCTTTTGACAGATGAAGAAACAGAGGCACACGCAGTTACAACGCTCAGGGCCAGCAAGCACTGGTCAGAACTCAAACCAGACAATCTGCTCTAGAGTGAGCTCTTGGCTCCCATATTCAGCTGCTAAAATTTGTGTTTTTGTTTTGTTTTTTGACAGGCAGAGTGGACAGAGAGAGAGAGACAGACAGAAAGGTCTTCCTTTACCGTTGGTTCACCCTCCAATGGCCGCCGCAGCCAGTGCACTGCAGCTGGCGCTCTGCGCTGATCCGAAGCCAGGAGCCAGGTGCTTCCTCCTGGTCTCCCTTGCGGGTGCAGGGCCCAAAGACTTGGGCCATCCTCCACTGCCTTTCCGGGCCATAGCAGAGAACTGGCCTGGAAGAGGGGCAACCGGGACAGAATCCGGCACCCCGACTGGGACTAGAACCCGGTGTGCCGGCGCCGCAAGGCGGAAGATTAGCCTATTGAGCCTCGGCGCCGGCCAGCTGCTAAAATTTGCAAGGATGTAAAGGCCTATGGCTTTAAGAAGGCTGGAAGACAGGAAGCCTTGTTTTTCTATGTTCATATCCAGAATCTGATGTCTGGAATTTGCCTGAGTTATACAAAATCCCCTGATGACAATATGGATTTCCCCCCTTTCCAAAAGGTTCAATATCTACCCAAGATTGATCTAAGTACTTTGCAGATTTTTTATTAATTTTAAAAGATTTATTTATTTGAAAGAGTTACAAACAAAGGGGAATCTTCCATCTGCTGGTTCACTCCCCAAATGGTTGCAAGCACCAGGACTGGATCTGGCTGAAGCCAAGAGCCAGGACCTTCATCCAAGCCTCCCACGTGGGTGGCAGGGGCCCCACTATTTGGGCCATCTTCCGCTTTCCCAGGCATGCCAGGACTGGAACCTGGTGCTCATATGGGATGCCAGCAGTGCAGGCAGCAGCTTAACCTGTGGAGCCACAGATCCGACCTCATTGTGTAGATTTAACTCATCTCATCTTCACAACTATCAGCAGTGGGGTGAGAAGGAGGCCACTCAGAGAAGGAACTCACCCAGTGTCAACACTCAGCAGGTGGAGGAGCTGAGATGTGAACCTAGGCAGTGCTTGCCCTGGGTGTTAGACTACCCGCTCCTCCCAAAGATACAAACCCAGCCGTCGCCCCTCCGCTTCCCTTCAGAGAGGGGACTTAGCTGCAGTGTTGACACCGATGCACTTCACATGATGTGGAGGTTCTGAACTGCTTGTGAGTCCACAGAGGTAGATTTGGAAAGAATTCTAGCTCCTAGAATTCCAGACCATATCCATTCTGTTCCATACATTCCTAGTACCAAACACAGTATCTGACACGTAACAGACACGCAATGACTGCTAAACTGAATGCCCACTCTCTCTGCCTCTTGATCTCTCTCTCTTGATCTCTCTCTTACGCTCTCCTTCTCCCTTGTTTTCCTTCTTCGCCCCTTCTCTCTGGTGTGTGGCGTTTCCCCCAATAAACCCTTTCCCTTACTCCAGTGTTTGGTGTTTTGTGGCAGCCTTACATTGGTGCTGCGACTCAGATCCAGGCTCTTCCAGTGACTTTGCTCTCCCTTCGGGGATCTCTGAGCTGCCTTGGGGTCCTGGATTTCTGCCAGTCATAAAACACACCCCTGGAACTCCTTCCACGTCAACAAATGCTTTGTGGTCTCCATCCACACACCAGCCTTCCAAATTCTGAGTGTTTACAGTTGTTGATAATGGAACAAACCAAGGCCTTCACCAACCTGGAGGTCAACCAAATGCTGCTACAGGGATATACTTGGTTCCCTACCCAGGAGACAGCGGCTTGAGACATCGCCCATGCCAGAGAGTACCTCGTAGACCCATGCAAGCAGGAAGTAGCTCTAAAGACAGATCATTGTCCCTCTATCCCTCCTGGACTTTTGGGGCTAATGTAATCCCATACAACTCTTGCTTTGTAAAAAACAAAAGGGGGGAATGTACTAAAATGGCACAGTCTTGTCCATGGTGCAATCTACATCCCAGACACCATCCTAGGCTCCAGCCCCGCACACCATTGCTGGAAGCCAGGTGACCTCATGGCCCAATCACCAGTGTCAGCTCCAACCCCATCCTAATGGGATTCACTGCTCCTACTTCCCTGCCCACCCCCCAGCAAAAGTTTAACAGGACCTGTTCCTGAACACGTGGCTCTCTCTCTCTCTCTCTCTGCCCCCCTCTCTGTCACTTGATCTCTCTCGCTCTCGTACACTCTTCCTTCTCCCTTTTTCCTTCTTTACCCCTTCTCTCCAGTCTGTTGGGTTTCCCCCAATAAACCCTTTCCCTTATAAAAAAAAATAAAATAAACTGAATGGCCTCACCCAAGTGGAGTATTTTGGTATGCTACTCAATGTGACGAGGTGTTCGACCCAAGTACTTCAGAGGACAATAAATGTTGCTAGCCTAGTAATGATTGTCTTGGCTTCATAAAATTTTTAAAATACAAAAGAAAATGCTTCATTTTAATGAAGCTAAAATCCCCTAAATAAAGCTGGAATGCTGGACTGTATAAAGCAAAGCAGCCAGATTATTTAAAGTAAATGTAACTCACCTTTGAGCCATCTAAACTGATTATCCTGTACACATTCCTTGTGCTGTCATAGAAGTAAGACACAGTAACTGCGTGCTTGCTGGTGGGGACCCAGTTCTTCTTTGTGTTTGGGTCGATCTGGAAGACATGAGCTCGGGTGCTGAAGATAGGTTGCTCCCTGTAGAACAGAAAAGAAAATGATGAAATCAGAGCAGGCAGTTCTGGTCCACCGGACAAAGAAACATGAAAACGCTGAGGATGACTCTGCCGAGCCAAAAACTTCCGCATATCCGGAAATTAGAAATTTGCTTTCAAATTTGTACATTCTAAGTATTCACTCTTCCTCAGCTCAGTCTCCCTAGTCACAGATTCTGTACATGCAAATCTCCCTACTACTAACTTTATCTGTAACCACAAAATCAACACTGGGGATACTGTCAGACTCTCAGACATACATGCACACAGCAGTGGGAGAAGACGAGTCACCTGAGACACGTGTTTGCACCTGAGGCTGAACAGGATGGTACTCTGCCTTCTTGTTTCCAGCTTTCACACTATTCACAATACTCTTCACTGTCTATTTAGCACCAGACTTTTCCCACTTTGCTACTTCCTGGTGGTGCTTCCCTTGGTTAAAGCTGCCTAGGAGTACAGCCCCGAAGCAAGCCCAAGGTGTGGTATGCGCCGAGGATCCAGAAGGCTGTGGGTTAGGTGAGCCTCACTCAGGCACGCGCTCGGCACTGAAGGCATTAATAGCCAGTATGAAGTGTGGCGCTTTACAGACTCACACACAACGGGGTGACAGACTGGCTGGCTGACGAGAACGCTGTGTAGCAACACATGCTGAACTCTCCCCAGGTGCAATGGCTCGGCAGGGGCTCAGTGTCCGCTCACTCCGGGTCGCAGAAAGCCAGGGGAGACTGTCATCAATGCGCCCTGCCCAAGTCCTGGCATCTCTGTTTGAACTCCACAGGGTTCAGTTTCTACCCACCTAAAACTGTATTATTCTGCAGACAGGTAAACTTGCTAGGAAAACTTACATTCAATATAATCTCTACTATACTGAAAAGTGTATGGAAAACAAACCTCTCAAAACCACAGGTATCTTTTTTTGACAGGAGGAGTTAGACAGTGAGAGAGAGACAAAGAGAAAGGTCCTCCCTCCACTGGTTCACCCCCAAAATGGCCGCTATGGCAGGCGTGCTGCACCGATCTGAAGCCAGGAGCCAGGTGCTTCCTCCTGGTCTCCCATGTGGGTGCAGTGCCCAAGCACTTGGGCCATCCTCCACTGCACTCCCGGGCCACAGCAGAAAGCTGGACTGGAAGAGGAGCAACCAGGACAGAATCTGGTGCCCCAAACGGGACTGGAACCCAGGGTGCCGGCGCCACAGGTGGAGGATTAGCCAATTGAGCCGTGGCACTGGCCAAAACCACAGGTATCTTTTGGTTAGTTCAGGAGGTCCTTAAAGAGACAGATTTACAAATTACAAAGAACCAGAGGGACTGGTGCTGTGGTGCAGCGGGTAAAGCTGCCACCTGCGGCACAGGCATCCTGTAACGGCACTGGTTCAAGTCCCGGCTGCTTCTCTTCTGATCCAGCTCCCTGCTGATAACCTGGGAAAGCAACAGGGGATGGCCCAAGTGCTTGAGCTCCTGCATCTGTGTGCAGGACCTGTAGGAAGCCTCTGGCTACTGGCTCTGGTCTGGCCAGACCTGTCCATTGTGACCATTTGGGGAGTAAACCAGCAGATGGAAGACTTTTCTAACTCTACCTTTCAAAAAATAAATAAAATAAAAAAATAATTTTAAAAAAAGAGCACAAACTTCTAAAAAAAAACTGTTTTAGAAGTAACATTTGTTAAGCCTTTAATAAACAAAACAGAAAGACCAAATAAAGCTCATCTCTCTCATTTTACCACCTATCTTTCCTTTCTAAATCAGCTCAAGGTCCTAAAGAGAATTCTAGTAGTATTTTGTTTTAAATTAAATAAATTTTAAATCTTACTTTGTAGAATTCAAATTCTTTATTTTTTTTTAAGGACGTAAAGCTGAATATAGAAAAGAGAGAAATTAGAAAAGCAAGGGAAGACAAATCTGAGACCGTGAGAAAACTGCTCTTCAGCTTCGTAATAAAGGGCTGGGTGTCTCCGTCTCCCACGTCCCAGCAGCCCCAGAGCCGATGTGAGAGAGAGGCGCTGCAGATAACCCGGCCCTCTCCCAGATTTATTTCTAGAAAATTTCAGTACAACTTTCCTCACTAAGCAATCTCTTCTGGAAGGCAGTGATACATTTTATATTACTCTCTAATAGCTGCAGTGCAGAGTCAGGACTTCTTGCTGAAGAGCCACTGCACACAGACTGGTTTAACAAATCATCATTATCAACCTGGAAGGCACCGTGCTGGGATGAAGAATTCTGAATTGGGAGCAGTTTGACTCACTCCTCCTCTCCCTGTCCTCGATCTGTGAGGCCAGTGCTACAGCAGCTACCGAAAGCCCTGTAACCCCTATTTTAGGAAAACGTGTAGCTGGTCCCACTGACCATGGCCAGTTCCAGTTCACAGCAAATCGCAAATCCTTTTCACAAACAATTCCACTAAGGCACACAGGAAAGCGGTGGGACCCCTGACCAGCTTGATAAATTTTTTTTGTTTGTTTTCACTTGATAGAAGTTAAATTTCTATATCAACGCAGGCTAGTGAATATAGAAACATGTTTTTAAAAGCATATGTTCTAAAAGTTAAAAGTTGTTAAGATAATGATATTGGGGATGGTGCTGTGGTATAGAAGGTTAAGCCTCCACCTGTAATGCCAGCAACCCATATGCATGCCAGTTCGAGTCCTGGATGCTCCACTTCCAATCCAGTTCCCTACTAATGTATCTGGGAAGGCAGTGGAAGATGGTCCAAGTACTTGGGCTTCTGCTCCCATGTGGGAGACCCAGAAGAAACTCCTGGTTCCTAGCTCCAGCCTGGCCCAGGCCTGGACTTAGCAGCCATTCATGGAGTGACCCAACGAAGATCTCTCTCTCCTTCTCTCTGGATTTCTTTCAAATGCACAAAATTTCAAAAAAAGAAAAAGGATATTGGATTGTAAGTTTCATATGACCAATCAACAAATCCTCACTCGACAGAAATACAATGTCTTGAGTCCATATTTCTATATCATATTAATTTACAGAATTTAATTGATCCACTCAATTTACTCCCTTTCAGCATAAAAATCTTTACGGTGAACTAGCTGTTTTAAAAGTAAACGAGGGGCGACCGGCTCAACAGGCTAGTCCCGGTCGGGGCACCGATCCTGTCCCGGTTGCCCCTCTTCCAGGCCAGCTCTCTGCTGTGGCCAGGGAGTGCAGTGGAGGATGGCCCAAGTCCTTGGGCCCTGCACCCCATGGGAGACCAGGAGAAGCACCTGGCTCCTGCCATCGGAACAGCGCGCTGCTACCGCGGCGGCCATTGGAGGGTGAACCAACGGCAAAAGGAAGACCTTTCTCTCTGTCTCTCTCTCACTGTCCACTCTGCCTGTCAAAAAAAAAAAAAAAAAAAAAGTAAACGAGGGGCCGGCGCTGTGGCACAGCAGGTTAACACCAGGGCCTGAAGCACTGGCATCCCATATGGGTGCAAGTGCGAGACCTGGCTGCTCCACTTCTGATCCAGCTCTCTGCTATGGCCTGGGAAGGCAGTGGAGGAAGGCAGTGGAGGATGGCCCAAGTCCTTGGGCCCCTGCACCTGCATGGGAGACCCAGAAGAAGCTCCTGGCTCCTGGCTCCAGATCAGCGCAGATCCAGCCATTGCGGCCAATTGGGGAGTGAACCAGCGAATGGAAGACCTCTCTCTCTTTCCTCTAACTCTGACTTCCAAATAAATAAATAAATCCTTTTTAAAAAATTAAATAAATAAAAGCAAATGACATTTGGAGCCAGTGCTGTGGCACAGCATATTAAGCCACAGCTTGCAAAGCTAGCACCCCATATGAAGAGATCCAACTTGGGCCGGCACTGTGGCTCTTGGCTAATCCTCTGCCTGCGGTGCCGGCATCCCATATGGGTACCAGGTTCTAGTCCCGGTTGCTCCTCTTCCAGTCCAGCTCTCTGCTGTGGCCTGGGAGGGCAGTGGACAATGGCCCAAGTGCTTGGGCCCCTGCACCTGTGTGGGAGACCAGGAACAAGCACCTGGCTCCTGGCGCGGCGCCGGTCGTGGCAGCCGTTTGGTGGGTGAACCAACGGAAGGAAGAACTTTCTGTCTGTCTCTCACTGTCTAACTCTATCTGTCAAATAAATTTAAAAAAAGAGAGCTCCAACTTAAGTTCTGATTGCTCAGCTTCTGATCCAGCTCCCTGCTAATGGGCCTGGGAAAGCAGTGGATGCCACCCACAGAGGAGACCTAGATGGAGTTCTCGGCTCCTGGCTTTGACCTGGCCCAGCCTCAGCTGTTGTGGCCATTTGAGGAGTGAACCAACAGATGGAAGACCTCTTTCTCCATCACTGTGCCTTTCAAATAAATAAAATAAAAGCATTTTATTTTTAAAATAAAAAAGCAAATGACAGGGTCATCGTTATGCCACAGTGGATAAAGCTGCTGCCTCTGACACTCGTATCACATATGGGTGACAGTTCAAGTCCTGGTTTCTCCACTTATAATCCAGCTCCCTGCAAATGGCCTAGAAAAGCAGCAGAAGATGGACCAAATGTTGGATCCCTGCCACCCAGGTCGAAGACTTGGAAGAAGCTCCTGGCTTCAGCCTGGTCCAGTCCTGGGCATTGTGGCCATCTGGGGAGTGAACCAGCAGATGAAGCATGCTCTCTTTGACTGCGAAGCAAATAAATCTTTCCAAAAAAAAAAACAAACAAACAAAAAAAAAGCCAATGACAACTGAGTATCAATCATGAATTTTGCTGTCTTCAATTCTCTTCTAAATAGGTATTTTCCGAAAGCCATGTTTCAAGATTTTTGTGGGCAAGAGCCTACTGTCCACTCTGGGATAATAAAGACTAGGGAAATGATTTCACGACTAACCCAGGAGACAGAGTTCCTAGAAGTGATGAAGACATTGTTGGGGCCGGCGCTGTGGCGCAGCAGGTTAAAGCCCTGGCCTGAAGAGCCGGCATCCCATATGGGCACCGGTTCTAGTCCCAGCTGCTCCTCTTCCAATCCAGCTCTCTGCTATGACAGGAGTCCTTGGGCCCCTGCACCCATGTGGGAGACCTGGAAGAAGCTCCTGGCTCCTGGCTTAGGATCGGTGCAGCTCTGGCCGTTGCAGCCATCTGGGGCGTGAACCAGCGGATGCAAGACCTCTCTGTCTCAACCTCTCTCTGTAACTCTGTCTTTCAAATTAAATAAATCTTCACACACACACACACACACATTACTGCATCTGACAGGGCATGTGAACAGAGGGATCCCACTGTTACTGAGTAACTGTTACAAGCCAAGGACTGGGACAGAGATGGCTCCTGCCCTCGAGAGGTTCAATTTAGTGAGTCAAGAGAGGTACGTTAAAAATGAAATACTCTTCACCACGACAGAGTCTCCAAAAATACAGGACTGAAAGCTATGGCAGGGAAACTGATGCCTAAGTAGAACCCAAAACAAACTATGGTACAGTGGAAAGAGGGCACAACACACTGCTGTGTGTAGCAAGACCCTTAGTGCGAACAAGAACCCTTAGTACCTTTAGAATGGAGAGAGGCAGAAGCCAGCTCACAAGGTCTACACTGGAAGCTGCTGAGAGATTATAAATAGGAAACAACCAAATAGGAAGCACTGAAGGACTGGAAGGAGGGAAAGCAGTATCAGACTCAGGGAGCCCCGTCAGAGTCTTGCTAAGAAATCTAAGTTTTATAAAATAAAGAGGATGTGAGGTTAGGGACTTGGGTGGATTTGTGAGAAGGCACAAAGGGCAAGTTCAGAAACACCATCAATTAGATTAAGTCTCCGACTGAATTCTCAAACTCAGGTGATCTAGCCCTGAAAGGACATTTCACAATGACTGGAGACACTTTTGGCAGCCAACGGGCAGACGCCAACAACGTGCTGAACATCTGCGATGCACATGACAGCTCCCCACAAAATCACCCAGGCGTCAGCAGCGCACAGGTTCAGAAATGTTGTTACAGATGGAGGAGCAATCGCATCTCCCAGGTTTCCACTTTAGGTGTCTGAAAAAGACGACAGTGCCATCAGCCAGGATGGGAGACAGAAAGCGGGTTTGAGACTGGGGGGAAGAGAGAAGAGAATGAGCTCAGGTTTGACCTGCTGGGTCAGGAACTTAAAAACACTCGTTTGGAGCTCAGCAGTTGCAGCGTGAAGTCTGGGGAATCACCAGGAGATCATACAGCTGGTCTCTGACATGTTAACACCAAGCACGTTCAATAAACTGCTTGTCAGAAAAGCTGCAGAAGCGCAGTAGGGAATCTATACCTGAAATCTTAAAACTCTTATCCTCTTAAAAAGACCTAAAAGGTATTTGAAACTGTTTGTCCCAGGTGTGCAAGTGTTACAGCTAATACCTTTCCAAATAAACCAGGCAGCACTCATAAATAAAGATCAGACACACTGCGTGCTTTACAACAATTCACACAAATACTGACTGGATCAAACACCAGCACTTGGGACCAGCCCTGTGGCATAGCAGGTTAAGCCACCATCTGTAGTGCCAGCATCCCCAGTGGACCCTGGGTGCTCCAATTCTAATCCAGCTCCCTGCTAATGTGCCTGGGAAAGCAGTGGAAGATGGCCCCTACACCCACATGGGAGACCTGGAATAAGCTCCTGGATTCGGCCTGGCTCAACCCCCACACCCCGCTGTTGTGGCCATTTGGGGAGTGAACCAGCAGATGGATGATCTGTCTCTCCCCCTAATTCTGACTTACGAATAAATACTTAAATCTTTAAAAAAAAAAAAAACAAAAAACAGCATTTCCTAAAGTTGTGTTCTAAGAAACAACAGTCCAAGAAATGAGTGTTCCTGTTTAAATGAGTTTTGCAGACACTGCTATATCCTATTCTGAGGTATTTATAATGTACATTAGAATATTGAAAGTTCTGAGACACCTGTTTCACCCCAAATAACCAGCATGTGGCAAAATTATCTGACCTCAGGATTATTTTTAAGCAATACATGAATATCTCCTAAGACTTGTAGTTATAAGCACAGGAGACTCAAAGGACCAACCTCAAGGTAAATACATCTCATTGAAAGTTTGGATAGTTGACCAGCTTTACCGGTTTTCCTAATTACACTTAAGCAGCAGAGGTTCTCAGAACATGTATACAAAAGACAAAACTAAACTGAGGCCTTGTTTAGTATTATTTCTTATACAGGTATTTGTTAAGAACAAAGTAATTATTCTAGGAAACTGAATGTTAATCTCAGAATCAATTTTAAAAGTAGACTCAGCATAAAACACTTCAAAGTATCGTTGAGAAGAAAAATCACACACACACATAAGTGCATGCACAAACATATTTTAATCCTAAAAAATCTCTTAGTTGGTAACGTCTTACATCCAAAACCAGAACAGTGAGTAGTTCCAACAACTCTACTAATTTAAGTTTTCTAGAACATTTTCCTATAGGTCCAAAAATAATTCTACAGAACTGGTTTAAGGATCATCTCATTTTCTTTACCTCGGGCTGAAGTTCTTTAACACTACTATATACAGTGATGGATTCTGAAATGGATGTGGGAAACTGTAAAAACATTAAACATAACATGAGCATGAGGAAAAAATCAGAATTCTGGCTTGAAAATAACCATTACTCCCCCAACCCCCGCAGCACTGGCATCCCATATGGGTGCCAGTTCGAGTCCCGGCTGCCCCACTTCCAATCCAGCTCTCTGCTATGGCCGGGGAAAGTGGAAGAGGATGGCCCAAGACCTTGGGCCCCTGTACCACGTGGGAGACCCAGAAGCAGCGCCTGGCTCCTGGCTCCGGATTGGCTCAGCTCCAGCCATTGCGTCCATCTGGGGAGTGAACCAGCAGATGGAAGACCTCTCTACCTCTCTCAGGAACTCTTTCAAATAATAAAATAAATCTTAAAAAAAAAAATTTAAAAAGAATAATCCTTATTCAAACTCAGCAGAGTTGACATTGAGAATTACTATAGTTACGTCTCAGGTAACCATGTTTGTTTGTTATTTATATTTACAGAAAGAAAAAAAAAGATCATAAAAAAAAAAAGACTTATTGCCAGGAGATGAGTACTAGCTCTAGAAAAACAAAGTTTATATTTGTCATCTGAATAGCTTTAACTTAAAAAAATGAATATTGCTTATGAATGACTATTAAAGTCTATTTCCACAAATGCTGTTATTACTCAATACATCTTAGTTCCAAGTAAACACAAAGGTGTGGGTCCAATAAATACAATGAAACCGTCTACGTTGAGTACCTAGCTAACACATGTCCTTTTCAGATTTGCGAGCACAGATGTGTGCGGCGGCGAAGGAGGTACAAAGAACATCACGATTGTGAGTGATTCCTTGACTTCCTGCTTACTTTTTCAAAGAAGCAAAGTAGCCTGGCAGACGTGTTGGAGACAAGCCGGCTGTATTCGCCACAGAGAGCCAGACACGGACACAGTCAGCTAACCACTGCCCACTGCTCTTTCTCACCCTCCTCAGCTCTGGGAGCCTCACTTAGCATCATCTCAGCTCTCCCACCTGCCTGGAGCTGGGTTAGGGACACACCTCTGAAGCATTTCAGTTTTATGAGATAACTGGGAGAAGCCTGCTGGAAGCCACTGGGCACACTCAACAAAGATAATTACAAACCCAAGACTTGTTCCCTTAGATAACTTGTGCACGTAACTTAAGGCATCTTATGTGAGAGGAGCATGCCTGAGAACAAAGCCAGCATTCTCAACCACCAGACCCAAGAACAAAGAATCCGTTCCCAGGTTATGTCACAGAACCCATGAATCAGCCTGGCTTCAGGCTTCTTGTGTGACAAACAAGTTTCCTAATTTCTTCAATAGCTGTTATTTTAAAAATCACACAAGTGGTGATTGCAGGTTTATATGTAATAAACTCGGCAATACTGAGCTCCCCGCCCAGTGTAATGTTAAGGGTGGTCCTCCAGAATTTTCAGCTGGCTACGCACTGGTCATCAACTACTTCAAAAGATAACCACGCAGCATACACGTATCGATCTGGGAGCGCCATTTAAAAATGCAGAGCTAGCCAACAGGGACCTTTTTAGGAATCGATACACCTAGGTGGGCCAGAGGAGAAAGAAGTGGACAGAAGAAGGTGGAAATGGTCAAAGTTCACTATCAGTTGACTTTCTGATACAAGGAATAAGCACCCAAAGCTTTTAATTAAGAAACAGTGGTGTTGGGGCCAGCACTCTGGCATAAAGGGTTAAGCCACCGCTTGCAGCGCTGGCATCCCATATGGGCGTTGGACCGAGTTCTGGCTGTTCCTCTTCCTATCCAGCTCCCAGCTAATGCACCTGGGAAAGCGGCAGAAGATGGCCCTTGAACCATGTTTGAGACACAGAAAAAGCTCCTGAGTCCTGGCTTCAGGTCAGCCCAACTCCAGCCATTGCAGCCATTTGGGGAGTGACTCAGCAGATAGAAGACCTCTCTCAGCCGGCACCGCGGCTCACTTGCTTAATCCTCCGCCTGCGGTGCCGGCATCCCAGGTTCTAGTCCCGGATGGGGCGCCGGATTCTGTCCCGGTTGCTCCTCTTCCAGTCCAACTCTCTGCTGTGGCCCGGGAAGGCAGTGGAAGATGGCCCAAGTGCTTGGGTCCTGCACCCGCATGGGAGACCAGGAGGAAGCTCCTGGCTTCAGGTCAACATGGCGTGCCGGCTGTTGCAGCCATTTGGGGGGTGAACCAATGGAAGGAAGACCTTTCTCTCTCTCTCACTGTCTAACTCTGTCAAAAAAACAAACAAACAAACAAAATAACTCTGTCTCTGCCTCTTCCCCCTCACTCTGTCATTCCAAAAAAAAAAGACGTGGTGGCATTAGAACTTAATCATAAGAACGCAACTACCAAAAGCAATAAAAATTGGAATTCTCAGAAGGAGCAGCCTATGGGGATGCGGAGGTCAATGGTAGGTATGGGGTGGGGGACTAGCACACTGCTTTATAATCCTGTAAGTACTATTCAATCTTTAAAATTTTGTCACAGGTACTACCTTTTTAAAAATTGCACTGTGGGAAAATTACAATTAACACAGAGCAAAGACTGCTTTCGTGGTCATTTTTTAAGTTTCCCAAAGAACTACAGAAAGATAACTTTCAATAGCTTGAAACTCAATCAACTTAGAAAGACGAGATATTAAAGAATAAAAGGGAAGTAGGAGTGAAGCAGAAACCCAGACATCGTGAACCATGGGACTAGAAGTGCTGAAGGCAAAGCCAACTCCTGATGAAAATATTCCCCTCAACTAGAGTCAGGCCACGAGAAGACACTCTACCTTCAGTCTGGACCCTGGCGTCAGGCCCAAAGAACAAGGCAAGGACAAAGCAAAGAGCGGGGGGCCCTGCAGCACAACCCAAGTTTTGTTTCAGGACCCATGAGCGGCACTGCCTGTCTTCTGATGAGCAAAGGGTCAGGCACTGGGATTTCCTAAACAGAATTGTCCTGGACGAGTTACCCATGGGGATTCTAATTCTAAGGATCACCAGGGAACTGGTTTGAATCTCTTTTCTCTCTCATATATACACACACTCTAAGAAAAATCACGTTGACTACAGTGTTTTGATGTTGCTAAAAACTGCAGCATCCGACAGCAAACTGCAATCCTATTGCAACACTACGTGTTTTAACAGCCGACTGCTTTAACATAGGATGTTCTTTTATTAAAAAAAAAAAAAAAATGCTTACTTGGAGGAAAGCAAGGATTAGTCTAATGGCTACCCAACACATAGATATACTGCTAGAGCTCCACCTAGTGACAAAGCAAACACACAGCAGGAGCATGGCTTCCCCCCTCTCCCCTCAAAGAAACTACTTAGTGAGTACAAATTTTGTAAGTACAACTTCAGGAAAGACAAGGCTGTTCAAAGTCATGGCTTCTCAATGTGTCAATTTCACTTCTACAGACTGCCTTTTAGGTGTTCTATTTTTGTTGTTGTTGTTGTTGTTGTTGACAGGCAGAGTTAGTGAGAGAGAGAGACAGGGAGAAACGTCTTCCTTCCGTTGGTTCACTCCCCAGATGTCCGCTATGGCCGGTGCTGCGCAGATCTGAAGCCAGGAGCCAGGTGCTTCCTCCTGGTCTCCCACGCAGGTGCAGGGCCCAAGGACTTGGGCCATCCTCCACTGCCTTCCCGGGCCACAGCAGAGAGCTGGACTGGAAGAGGAGCAACCAGGACAGAATCCAGTGCCCCAACCGGGACAAGAATCCGGGGTGCCAGTGCCGCAGGTGGAGCATTAGCCAAGTGAGCCACGGTGCCGGCCTCTATTAGTTATCACAAATCAGGGAGAACATATGGTATTTGTCCCTTTGGAACTGGCTTATTTCACTAAGTATGAGTTTTCCAGATTCATCCATTTTGTTGCAATGACTTGATTTTTTTACTGCTGTATAGTATTCCATTGAGTACATATCCCGTAATTTCTTTATCCAGTCTTCATTTGACGGGCATCTAGGTTGATTCCATGCCTTAGCTATTATGAATGGAGCAGCAATAAACAGAGGTACAGATAACTCTTACTTGCTGATTTCATTTCTCTAGGGTAAATTCCGAGGAGAGGGATGGCTGGGTCATAAGGTAGGTCTATATTCAGATTTTTGAGTTATCTCCAAACTGATTTCCACAGTGGCTTTACCAGTTTACATTCCCACCAACAGTGGACCAGTGGACCATCTTTCCCCACATCCTCACCAGCATTTATTGTTTGTTGATTTCTATATGAAAGCCGTTCTAACTGGGGTGAGCCATTCTAACTTCATTGTGGTTTTGATTTGCAGAAGCATAGCTTTTAAAACTCACAAATGTAACAGAAGTATACAGACTTAAAATATGGCACCAACAAGCAAAAAATGTCTTCTGAAAGGATTTTTTTAAAAAGCATGAGTTTAATTCCTTGGGCTTTTTAACTAGTTAACTGCACAGTGAACTGAAGTATTTATTTTATTAGAACTGAGCAACAGAAATACTTTCATGACATCAAGTATTTGAGTTGGTTTATTTAAAGAAAATGTCATATTAAACATTGCTATTTGGAAATGAAGATTATTAAATTATAAACATATTTAAGCAGTAATACTACTTTATATTCCTCACACACTGTCTCTCACAACAAGAATAATTTTTATTAACCTCATTTCAATAGGTCACAGCATTAGTTATTTTTAAAAACATTTATTTATTTTTATTTATTTCAAAAGCAGAGCAACACAGAGATAGAGGAAGAAATCTTCCATCCACTTGTTCACTTCCCAAATGCCTATAAAGACAGGTCTGGGCCAGGCTGAAGCCTTGAGACAGGAACTCCATGCTGGTCTCCCACACGGGTGGCAGGGGCCCAATTACTTGAGCCATCTTCCATTGCCTTCCCAGGAACATCAGCAGGAAGCTGGATAGGAAGCGGAGTAGTCAGGACTCAAAGGGGCACTCTAACACAGGAGGAAGGCATCTCCAGTGGCGGCTTAATACACTACAACACAATATCTCCCCCCACAACGCTAGCTATTAATAGATTTTAGTACTTATATATTCTTGAGCTCTTTAATCAATGGCTGCATTCAAAAATTATGCAATGTGCTGAAACTCAAGACATAAAGCAAACACATAGAATATATTTGTATATATTTAACATGCTCAGTGTTCAAAAACCTGGTCTGCTATTTATTAAATAACAGCCAATGTCTGCCCCTTCTACACATTTTTAAACTCCCATCAGATTCAGATAAAATAGTGGGTATTTTTAAATACATCAAGAGTTGTGCCTGATACATTTACAATTACATTTGCACAATTATATTTAAAATTAGCATTATATTTTCAATTTTGTTAGGCTGTAAGTATTCTTCTCTTACAGCATGAACTGTATTAAATAAAACTAAACTTTAATAACTGACAGGATACACCAAGGAAATCTTATTAATAACTGGGGCTTAATTCTAATTAATACAGCTGGTACAACACTAAAAATGTACCATAAGTGATTTCCCAATAGACATTCTGTTAAAAACCCATCTAATTCTACCACCAGGAGAAGTTGGTTAAACATCAGTTGAGGGAGCTGGCACTGAGGCAAGGTGGCTAAGCCTCTGCCTGCAGCGCAGGCATCCTGTATGGGTGCTGGTTCCTGTCCTGGCTGCTCCTCTTCTGATCCAGATCTTTCCCTATGGGCTGAGAAAGTAGAGGAAGATGGCCCAAGTGCTTGGACCCCAGCGCCTGAATGGGAGACTCAGAACAAGTTCCTGGTTCCTGGCTTTGGATCAGCCCAGCTCAGGCTGTTGCAGACATTTGGGGAGTGAACTAGCGGATTCAAGACCTTTCTGGGGCTGGTGCCGCGGTGTATCAGGTAAAGACGCCACCTGCAGTCTCAGCATCCCATATGGGCACTGGTTCAAGTCCCACTTCTTCCACTTCCAATCCAGCTCTCTGCTTTAGCCTGGTAAAGCAACAGAAAATGGTCCAAGTCCTTGGGCCCCCACACCAGTGTAGGAGACCAGAAAGAAGCTCCTGGCTCCTGGCTTCAGATTGGCGCAGCTCCAGCTGTTGTGGCCATTTGGGGAATGAACCAGCAGATGGAAGACTTCTCTCTTTCTGCCTCTGCCTTTCAAATAAATAAATCTTTAAATTTAAAAAAAAAAAAAAAAGACCTTTCTGTCTCTCCTCTCTGTCTGTAACTGTACCTCTCAAACAAATAAATAAAATCTTAAACAAAACAAAAGAAAAACACCGGTTGAGATGACCACATTCTATACTGGAGTGCTTGGGTTCAAGTCCTAGTTCTGCTACCAATTCCAGCCTCTTGCTCATGAGCAGCCCGAGGGGCAGCAGGTAATGGCTCTAGCAGTGGGCTGCTACCCACACAGGAGACACTGATTCAGTTCCTCGTTCTCTGTTCTATCTGGACCAGCCCTGATTGCTGTGTACACTTGAGGAATCAGCCAGTGGATACATCTCTCTCCCTCTCTTCTTCTCAAATGAAAGTAATTTAAAGTAAATAAATAAGTTCTATCACTTTTAAGAAACAATGATACTCCTATGTAAGCTTTTATTTTACACCTGCTATGAACTAAACAAGCAGACACTCAATTCATGTGTTAGTTATCCAGACTAATAAATATTCTAAAAGCAGGATCTAAAAGAAATATTTGAAAGTACTTTGGCAAAATGTTAATATACCTGAAACTTAAAAGAGTAAGTACATGAGTGTTATTATTCCCTACATAATCCTGAACATTTAAAATTCCTGAGGTGTGGGCATTTGAAAAGACAATTAAGATGCTACCTAGGGGCTGGCACTGTGGCACAGGTTACTCCTTCACCTGCAGCGCTGGCATCTCATATGGACGCCAGTTCTCGTCCCGGTTGTTCCTCTTCCAACCCAGCTCTCTGCTATGGCCTGGGAAAGCAGTGGAGGATGGCCCAAATGCTTGGGTCCCTGCACCCATGTGGGATACCGGGAAGAAGCACCTGGTTCCTGGCTTCAGCGCAGCTCCGGCCATTTGGGGGCTGAACCAACAGAAGCAAGACCTTTCTCTGTCTCTCCTTCTCACTGTCTCTAACTCTACCTCTCTAATAAGTAAATAAAATATTTTAAAAAGAGATTAAAAAAAAAAAAAAAAAGATGCTACCTAAGGGGACTAGTGCTGTGGTGTAGCGGGTAAACACACTGCCTGCAGTGCAGCATCCCATGTGGGCACCAGGTGAATCCCAGCTGCTCCTCTTCTGATCCAGCTCTCTGCTATGGCCTGGGAAAGCAGTAGAAGATGCTCCAAGTCCTCAGGCCCCTGCACCCAATGTGGGAGACCTGGAAGAAGCTCCTGGCTCCTGGCTTTGGATTGGTCCACCTCCGGCAGCTGTGACCATCTGGTGAGTGAACCAGTGGATAGAAGACTTTCCTCCCTCTCTCTGCCTTTGGCTCTAACTCTACCTTTGAAATAAATAAATAAATCTTTAAAAAAAAAAAAAAAAAAGATGCTACTTAGGACACATTCGATCCAGCTTGCTGCTAATGCACACCCTAGGAGGCAGCAGGTGATGGCTTCCAGTCCTTCAGTCCCTGCTACACACACGGAAGTCCTGTATTAGGTTCTGGTCTTGGAGCTGGTGCTGTGGTGTGGTGGATAGGGTCGACGCCAGTTCAAGTCCCGGCTGCTCCACTTCCGATCCGGCTCTCTGCTGTGGCCTGGGAGGGCAGTGCAGGATGGCCCAGGTCACTGGGACCCTGCATCCATGTGGGAGGCCTGGAGGCGGTTCCTGGCTCCTGGATTCAGATTGGCCCAGCTCTGGACGTTGCAGCAAGTTGGGGAGTGAGCCAGCGGATGGAGGACTTCCCTCTCTCTGCCTCTCCTTCTCTCTCTGGAACTCTAACTTTCAAATAATAAATAAATCTTTAAAAAAAAATACAGTAAGTTGTGGTCTCCTCCTAACATATGATCCAGCAGGCTCACTTCTTAGAATTTACCCAAACCAAAAGAAATCAGCATAAGAAAGAGTTATCTGTACCCCCATGTTCATTGCAGCTCAATTCACAACAACTAAGGCAATAGAATCAGCTCAAATGTTCATCATCAACTGATGACTAGATAAGGAAATTATGGTATATATATATTCTATGGAGTACTACTCATCTGTAAAGAAAATAATAAAATCCTGCCTTTTGCAACAGAAGACACAACTGGAAACCATTCTACTCAGTGAAATAGACCAGTCTCAAAAAGAGATAACGTGTTTTCCCTGATCTGTGGTAACTAATACAGTATCTAAAATGACACTGAAAAGTCTGAATCAATCATATTTTATTTTATACTTACACAGGTCATCCATTTTAACTGTCCCATACAATACACATTATGATTACAACTATCTTCCAGGGCTGGCACCGTGGCTCACTTGCTTAATCCTCTGCCTGTGGCACCGGCATCCCATGTGGGCGCCAGGTTCTAATCCCGGTTGCTCCTCTTCCAGTCCAGCTCTCTACTGTGGCCCAGGAAGGCAGTGGAGGATGGCCCAAGTGCTTGGACCCCTGCACCCACATGGGAGACCAAGAGGAAGCACCTGGCTCCTGGCTTTGAATCAGTGCAGCGCTGGCCATGGCGGCCATTTGGGGGGTGACTCAACGGAAGGATAGACCTTTGTCTCTCTCTCTCACTGTCTGTAATTCTACCTGTCAAAAAAAAAAAAAAAAAAAACTAGTTTCCAATATGGCAGCCAGATGACTACTGAATATTTGAAATATAGCTAGTGCAACTGAGAAAGTGGATTAAACTTTGATTCTCAATTCAGTTATCGAAAAAAAATTATGTGTGGGACTGCTTAAGTGAATCAACTCTTACCAGCAGAAAATGTTATGAAATTTAAATTCACATCAAGTATTTCTGACAGCAATGTCACGTCCAAAGTGAGATGTGCTATAAATGCGAAAGCACTATGGATTTTGAAAGACCTACCATGAAAAAAAGAGTATAAACCATCTCAGTGGTTTCTGTACTAATCACACGTGAAAAATTTAGTGCGCTTTGTCAGAGCCCAGCTGTGCTACATAGAATGCTTCAGTCATCACAGACCACAGATACCAGGGTGGTCCCAGGAGGCTCTATCCCCTAGTGACAGCCACAGACCACAGACCACAGATACCAGGGTGGTCCCAGAGGGTCTATCCCCTAGTGACAGCCACAGACCACAGATACCAAGGTGGTCCCAGGAGGCTCTATCCCCTAGTGACAGCCACAGACCACAGATACCAAGGTGGTCCCAGGAGGCTCTACCCCCTAGTGACAGCCACAGACCACAGATACCAAGGTGGTCCCAGGAGGCTCTATCCCCTAGTGACAGCCACAGACCACAGATACCAAGGTGGTCCCAGGAGGCTCTATCCCCTAGTGACAGCCACAGACCACAGATACCAAGGTGGTCCCAGGAGGCTCTACCCCCTAGTGACAGCCACAGACCACAGATACCAAGGTGGTCCCAGGAGGCTCTATCCCCTAGCGACAGCCACAGCCACAGACCACAGATACCAAGGTGGTCCCAGGAGGCTCTATCCCCTAGTGACAGCCACAGACCACAGACCACAGATACCAGGGTGGTCCCAGAGGGTCTATCCCCTAGTGACAGCCACAGACCACAGATACCAAGGTGGTCCCAGGAGGCTCTATCCCCTAGTGACAGCCACAGACCACAGACCACAGATACCAAGGTGGTCCCAGGAGGCTCTATCCCCTAGTGACAGCCACAGACCACAGATACCAAGGTGGTCCCAGGAGGCTCTACCCCCTAGCGACAGCCACAGACCACAGATACCAGGGTGGTCCCAGGAGGCTCTATCCCCTAGTGACAGCCACAGCCACAGACCACAGATACCAAGGTGGTCCCAGGAGGCTCTATCCCCTAGTGACAGCCACAGACCACAGACCACAGATACCAAGGTGGTCCCAGGAGGCTCTATCCCCTAGTGACAGCCACAGACCACAGATACCAAGGTGGTCCCAGGAGGCTCTACCCCCTAGCGACAGCCACAGACCACAGATACCAGGGTGGTCCCAGGAGGCTCTATCCCCTAGTGACAGCCACAGCCACAGACCACAGATACCAAGGTGGTCCCAGGAGGCTCTATCCCCTAGTGACAGCCACAGACCACAGACCACAGATACCAAGGTGGTCCCAGGAGGCTCTATCCCCTAGTGACAGCCACAGACCACAGACCACAGATACCAAGGTGGTCCCAGGAGGCTCTATCCCCTAGTGACAGCCACAGACCACAGACCACAGATACCAAGGTGGTCCCAGGAGGCTCTATCCCCTAGTGACAGCCACAGACCACAGACCACAGATACCAAGGTGGTCCCAGGAGGCTCTATCCCCTAGTGACAGCCACAGACCACAGATACCAAGGTGGTCCCAGGAGGCTCTACCCCCTAGTGACAGCCACAGACCACAGATACCAAGGTGGTCCCAGGAGGCTCTACCCCCTAGTGACAGCCACAGCCACAGACCACAGATACCAAGGTGGTCTCAGGAGGCTCTATCCCCTAGTGACAGCCACAGACCACAGACCACAGATACCAGGGTGGTCCCAGAGGGTCTATCCCCTAGTGACAGCCACAGCCACAGACCACAGATACCAAGGTGGTCCCAGGAGGCTCTATCCCCTAGTGACAGCCACAGACCACAGACCACAGATACCAAGGTGGTCCCAGGAGGCTCTATCCCCTAGTGACAGCCACAGACCACAGATACCAAGGTGGTCCCAGGAGGCTCTACCCCCTAGCGACAGCCACAGACCACAGATACCAGGGTGGTCCCAGGAGGCTCTATCCCCTAGTGACAGCCACAGCCACAGACCACAGATACCAAGGTGGTCCCAGGAGGCTCTACCCCCTAGTGACAGCCACAGACCACAGACCACAGATACCAAGGTGGTCCCAGGAGGCTCTATCCCCTAGTGACAGCCACAGACCACAGATACCAAGGTGGTCCCAGGAGGCTCTACCCCCTAGCGACAGCCACAGACCACAGATACCAAGGTGGTCCCAGGAGGCTCTATCCCCTAGTGACAGCCACAGCCACAGACCACAGATACCAAGGTGGTCCCAGGAGGCTCTATCCCCTAGTGACAGCCACAGACCACAGACCACAGATACCAAGGTGGTCTCAGGAGGCTCTATCCCCTAGTGACAGCCACAGACCACAGACCACAGATACCAAGGTGGTCCCAGGAGGCTCTATCCCCTAGTGACAGCCACAGACCACAGATACCAAGGTGGTCCCAGGAGGCTCTATCCCCTAGTGACAGCCACAGACCACAGATACCAAGGTGGTCCCAGGAGGCTCTACCCCCTAGTGACAGCCACAGACCACAGATACCAGGGTGGTCCCAGGAGGCTCTATCCCCTAGTGACAGCCACAGACCACAGACCACAGATACCAGGGTGGTCCCAGAGGGTCTATCCCCTAGTGACAGCCACAGACCACAGACCACAGATACCAAGGTGGTCCCAGGAGGCTCTACCCCCTAGTGATAGCCACAGACCACAGATACCAAGGTGGTCCCAGGAGGCTCTATCCCCTAGTGACAGCCACAGCCACAGACCACAGATACCAAGGTGGTCTCAGGAGGCTCTATCCCCTAGTGACAGCCACAGCCATCCTGTGACGTCCCACTGCTCAGAACACTAAGCCATCACTTAGGGACCATGGTGCACTCCTTCTTGAAGGTCTCTAGTTGGCTGGGCTTAGTTGGGTGGCTCTCACTTGCGGCTTAACCAGTGGGTATGCTGTGTCAAAATGTTAATTTCACCTTCTTTGAACATTAAATTTTCAATTACGTTTTGTCTAAATTACACTGCTAGACAATGTGGCACTAAACAATATTTTACATAGTCATTTCCTAACTAAGTTGTTCCTATTTTTGCACTACTGCAAGTCCTGATCCTGTACATTTTTCTGGGCATGCATCCAAGAGATGCACTGGAAGCAGAGTTCCCAGTCATGGGGTTGTAACCACAGCAGATATGTAAACTCTTCTTCATAGCAATGTGCCAGCTGACATTCCTGTTCACTGTGCGTCACACCATTCCCACACCAGGTTACATACAAGCTACACCTTTAATCTGTGCCAACTATTATGGGATGGAATGGTGTTTCACTGCTGGTTCTATCTGCTCATCTCTCATCATCAGAGACACTGAGCAGCTCTTCATGTGTTTCTGGGCCATTTGAGCCCAGTCGATTTCTGCACTCATTTCTGAGCTTATTCAAAACTTTAAGCTCCAGATCGTCCAAAGGCCAAAATCTAAAACTCAGCACTCAGACCACACAAATGGAAACTTCCACATTCAATTCCAACCATACAGATAAACTCACATCAACACTCACTAATGTAGAGCAAAGCTGCTTATTTTTCCAAGTTTCCTGACATTCAATGTTTAAAAAATCAGTATGCTATAAATGCAACAAACATATTCCGCTCTTTTATCAAAGGTAAAGAAGGGTCCTTCAGTAGAAAACTTTATGTTTTTTGCTTTACACATGGAACTGTTAGGGAACTCTCTGTTAGGGAAGGGTTCCATTCACTGGGTCGCTCCTCAAATCATGGCAATGGCCGGGGCTGGGCCAGGCTGAAGCCAAGAGCCTGGGACTCTATCTGGGACTCTGACATGGGTGGCAGGGGCCCAAAGACCATCTTCTACTGCTTTCCCAGGTACATTAGCAAGGAGTTGGATAGGAAGTAGAGCAGCTGGGACTTCAGCCAACACATTGATATGGGATGCCCATGTTGGAAAAAGGGGCTTAACCCACTGTGTCCCAATGCTGGTTCCCAAGCAACACTTTTTTTAAAATTAACAGTTCCATTTCCAAATAGGTTCAACTCCTAGGTACTCAAATTATAACCACCACCACTTTATCCCTGTATGCATTTTCATGACACCATCCCTCAAGACTTCCATCTGATTAACTTTTCTCTAATCACAGTGATTAATTACAGCCAGGTAACTCCTTTCTGAATGGTTCAAGTTGTCCCAGCTGTAAGTCCACCCATGAACAGCATGTGATATTTCATGTGCAGTGGCCACACATTCTCAGTTTCTCTGGATTATCCACCTTTCTTATTGAAATTCGACTGAATTAAATGCAACTAAATATGATTTATATTTTCCCTTTAGGTAACAAAGAGTAACAGACAAAATCTTTGTCAGATGTTATATCCCAATTCAGGGCTTTGCAAAGACGAGCCCTGTATGGCATGGTGTTTCTGTTCAAATGTACTTCATCTTTTCCACAACTCGGTCGTCATGGCAGAAAAGCCCAAACACATATTCTGGCTGTGATGGTACTTAACATTTTTCCTTACTGAAGATTTGATACAGGAACATAACACTGCTAGATCTGGAGCTTTCTGGCTATTTAGCATTCTTGAAATTAAAACTTTATCAGAGAAAGAGAGAGGCTGCCATCTTTGCTACCAGTAAAGGGAATGACAGATGGAAGACACCTAACATGACACAATATTTCACAGACTCACGTCACAACCCAGAGGGCCACCTGTGATCTGATGGCAACGGCAGCATTTTTAACGTAAGTGAGGACGTAAAACACACAGTGCATCATGCCTGGTTAGGGAGGTTGTGTTGTTCCATTGAACTTTCAGCCACATTTACATATGCTTGTCATAAAACTTAAAGTTCATGTGTTAAAAGCATACAAAATGCCTTTATACAATGTTCATGAAAACCCCCTGAAGCAGTTACATAGCACCCATTGCATAGCACAAAACCAGAGGTCCTGAATGACCTGAAGTCACATAGCTAGCAAATGACATGAATGAGCTTTTAAAAATACAAATGAAAATGAAATTGAATTTCACTAGACATCAGAGAACTGCAGCTTGAAAACAAGTTATTTTTTCACCTGTCAAAACAGGAAGCTTTTCAATTTAGTGAAAAATTCCATGTTGGTGAGTGTTCAAGGAGATCTGACATTCTCCAAAGCAGCAGGTAGGAGTATAAATTAACGGTGTTCCTGGAACACACTTTGTTGGTGCTCATCAAAAGCTTTTAAACTTCTGAGCAAATCCTCAGACATTATATGCTAAGAACGTACCCTGCGGAAAAAACCACAGATGTATGCAGAGATCTGTCTACAGCAATGGACTGACACACCGCTTACAGTAACAAGGCCGTAAGTTAAAATGTCCAATAATGTGACCAAATGAGTTATGGTACATCCACCTCACTGAATACAACACAACCATAAAACACAAAATCCTAGAACACGCAGTTACAGAAAATGTTCAACAAATGAAAACAGTTGATCAATCAGTGGATACAGGACAAAAACCTATCTATGTGCATAGGAAAAAATATATGAAAGATAGACTAGTTTATTTCAGCTTTTCCTTGCCTTCCCTGGACAAGAGAAGCCAGAGTAATCCTTTCAGAAGCCTAACTTTGTACTGGGAGGGGAGATGAGCAGGACACACATGGCAGAAAGTGGGTGGCAGTGCAAGGTACTGTCCTGCATTTCCGGAAAATGCTGTAATACACACGTGGCTTCTAGCCAGGGGATCCGAGGGCTGCTCACCTGCATTTGTAAAAGCCCATGGCCTTGAAGCGGCCCACCAGCCTACCACTGGTTCTTCTTATCCCTGCCTGCAATGGAGAGCCATCCCTCACTCCACATCAGTGAGCTAGGCCCACGAACCAGTGGCACAGCATCAGCACTTCTCAGAAGCTCCCAAGGTGATTCCCAGGTGTCTCCAAGACACAGCCCCTTGCTCCCTCTCCCGCTGTGTTTGCCTCTTGCCCTCTTCTGCTCCAGCCGCACTGGCCACCCTGAGGTTTCCCAAACATGCTAGGCTCAACGCTTTGCCTAAAATAAAATGCCCTTTGATCTCTGCCTGCCCAGCATCTTCCAGGTCTCTGCTCAGATGCTACCCTTCCAAGGAGGGCTGCCTGTTCACTCTACATAAAAACCACAGCCTCTTCCCTTGCTGTCCCAGGACACTCGGACAGCACTTACTCCCACCTGACTGACCATCTGCTGGGTTACCACTCCTCTAACACAACTAAAGCATCGCCTCTTCAAGAGCAAGGACTGGATCTATTTCTTTAAATTTTTATTTATTTTCACTTTACTTGAAAGGCAGCGAGGCAAGGAGTGTGGGAGGGAAGGAACACACACCCATCTGCTGGTTCACTCCCCAACTGCCCGCAGCAGCCAGGGCTGGGCCAAGTGGAAACCAGAAGCCCAGAACTCAATCTGGTCTTCCACATGGATGGCAGGGATCCAAGTTACCAGAGCCATCACCACTGCCACCCTGGGTAAGCATCAGAGGGAAGCTGGAATTGGAAGGAGGACTAGGACGTAAGCCCAGGCACTCTGACAGGGGATACGGGCATCTCAAGTGGCATCTTAGCTGACTGACCAATTTAACCACTGCTGTGTCACCAGCAGCTCAAATACCCGGGACATATCAGGCCCTCAGAAAATAATAAATCAATGAGTGGATGGATGACTATACACCAAAACACTTAAGAGTTCTTGGTGGTCAGATTAAAAATGACATTGTATGTCAAGTTTCTATGTGAAAATGTATTCTATTTATGAGTAAGAATAATTGTGCTTTTGAAGCAAACAATTTCAATCCAATTTATTTGCTTGCTTTTAAAAACTAACTGGTGGGGTGAGTAATTGGCACAGTAGCCAAGTCACTACTAGAATGCCTGCATCCCCTAACAGAGCATCTGGGTTTTGAGTCATGGTTCTGTTTCCGATTCCAGGTTCCTGCTAGTGTGTACCCTAAGAGGCAGCCGTGATGGTGATGGCTCATTGGCTCATGTACTGCAGTCCCTGCTATTACACGGAACACCTGCAGATTGAGATCTTAGCTCCCAGTTTCAGCCTGCCCAATCCTCACTGTTGCAAGTATTTAGGGAGTGAACCAGCAGATGGGGGGGGGGGGTGTCTGCCTTTCAAAATAAGTAGTTTTTTAAAATACATAGCTGATAAAATATGGCCCTGGTGACCACACAAATAAACATATATGTAAATATTCATTTAACTATAGGTTGGTACTACCTAGTATTTTTAAAAAGTGAATAAAAATACAGCCCTATCAATACTGTGTATGTCCAACAAAAACAGATTTGGGGACACTCTTGCCCAGGGAATGCTTCCTACGAGAAGTCACTCTCAGACTTCCCGGTTGTCCCACCCACTCTGCTCAGAATTCCCTTTGATAAGCTTGACCATCCCCTCGAGCTATCCACACCGCAAGCTTGCCCTAAGGGATCTCATCAAGTACCAACTTTTCAAATTTTATTCATTTATTTTCATTCTATGTGAAAGGTCAAGCAGAGTTTACGATTCCAATCACCTACAGCTGGAGGATGTCCCCTAACTGGTTCTCCGGCAAACAGAACCTAAGATGATGATGGCTTGAACAGGTAAGGTACGGGGCACCGGATTCTGTCCCGGTTGCCCCTCTTCCAGGCCAGCTCTCTGCTGTGGCCAGGGAGTGCAGTGGAGGATGGCCCAAGTCCTTGGGCCCTGCACCCCATGGGAGACCAGGAGAAGCACCCATCGGATCAGCGCGGTGCGCTGGCCGCAGTGCGCCAACCGCGGCAGCCATTGGAGGGTGAACCAACGGCAAAGGAAAACCTTTCTCTCTGTCTCTCTCTCTCTGTCCACTCTGCCTGTCAAAAAAAAAAAAAAAAAAGAACAGGTAAGGTAAGTACTAAATGATGAACCAATTGATAAACAGAACGTGAATCCCACTGAAGCCGTTATGCTTGGCAAGCATCTGCAATTTTGAAATGAATAAAATCAGAACTCCAATCAAGGCTGTCTCATCCAAGCACTTGGAAACCAGTCCCCTTCAGTTCTATAAATGTCATTCTCTGGAGCCTGGACAAATCGGCAACACATACTCTCTAATCTTCCCCAGTCACAAACAGCCTCTCTCATTCTGAGAAACACGTGCTGAGGTCTCAGGAAAATGCTTTTCTAAGACATTTTAGAAAAGCATATCACCCTTAATTCTCAAGACAGAGGGGTAGTGTAACCAGGATACTACAAACAACCGCATGATGGCCAGTGACTAACAATTTTACATCACGGTAACTTAAAAACACTATCAAAGGGGCCGGTGCTGTGGTGTAGCACGTGAAGCCGCCGCCTGCAGTGCCAGCATCCCATAAGAGCGCCAGTTCGAGTACCAGCAGCTTCGCTTCCGATCCAGCTCTCTGCTCTCTCTGCTCTCTCTGCTATGGCCTAGGGAAGCAGTAGAAGATGGCCCAAGTGCTTGGGCCCCTGCACCCACTCGGGAGATCCAGAAGCAGTTCCTGGTTCCTGGCTTCAGATTGGTGCAGCTCCAGCCACTGCAGCCAATTAGGGAGTGAATCAGTGGATGGAAAACCTCTCTCTGTAATTCTGCCTTTCAAATAAATAAATCTTAAAAAAAAAAAAAAAAAAAAGAACTATCAAAAATATTATCAAGAATGCAGTTTTTAGTAAGCGAAATCATTAACATCTAAAAAAAAATTAACAGGGGCAGGTGTTTAGTGTAGAAGTTAAGATGCTGTGTGGTATGGCAGCCACATCTTGAGTCAGAATACCTGGCAATGCACACCCTGGGAGACGGCAGCTAATGGCTCCAGAACTTCAGTCCCTGCACCCACGTGGGAGACCTGGATCCAGTTATAGGCTCCTGGCTTCAGCCCGGCCCAGCCTTTGCTGAGCATCCGGGGAATGAACCAGGAGATGGAAGATCTTTGTCTGCCTCTCAGCCTTCCGTATAAAATAAATATTAAAAATAAAGCTGGGCCAAGAGTTGGATCACTGGAAATGGACCTGCCCTGGAGTCGAAGGATGCCCAGGTCAGAGCCACAGATCTTATTGGCTCTAAGCTGAAAAGCCCTTCACTCAGCCCAACTTCCAAAGTGACCACTGCAGCTGAGGGGATGGTCAAGTAGGGTCAGCAACATTGCAGGCAGAACTGTAAATTTCTTGTTAGAGATGCCCCCTGCCTTTACCTGGCCAGCTCTCCTCCCAGGCCAGCCAAGTAATGAAAGTCAACAGAGTGCCTTCCCCTAGGAGGTTCACACCTCCCTTAGGATATACCCCATGTGAAGAGATAGATAGGTCTGGGCCTCTGAATTTACAAGGCCTAAAGCCCACCAGATTATTATCAAGCCGCTTCTGTCAGGTTCTATTTGCCTCTCAATCAGAAAACTTAATTGTAGCTTAGACAGCACCTTTCTTAGCTCCTCTAATAATGACTCTGTCCTTTGTTCTAGGCCCTGTCTAGTGCACTTGGGCCTCATTCCTTTGTAATCATAACCTCTACTCTACCACCAATGGCTCTACTCCCAACCTGTGTGTACTGATGGTCCTCTTCCCCACTTGATGCTGTATAATTGTTCAAACCTGGTAAATGCCACTCTTAGGATCATTGGTTACTATCCTCACTCTGTCTTTTATGACCTTGTCTAAATATGATCAGAGTCGGAAAACTTGGAAGGCTTCCATAGCCTTGGCAACTCATGACGACAGCCTAAGATGGTTACTGGCGCCATAAACTAGAGTGTCAATTTGTTGGGTCAACAACAGGAGCCACTGTGCACTTGCTCCTCATGTGGGATCTCTGTCCTTAATGTGCTGTACATTTTGATTTAATGCTATAACTAGTACTCAAACAGTATGTTTCACTTTGTGTTTCTATGTGGGTGCAAACTGTTGAAATCTTTATACTAAATTGATCTTCTGTATATAAAGAGAATTGAAAATGAATCTTGATGCAAATGGAAGGGGAGAGGGAGCGGGAGGGGGGAGGGTTGCGGGTGGGAGGGAAGTTATGGGGGGGGGAAGCCATTGTAATCCATAAGCTGTACACTGGAAATTTATATTCATTAAATAAAAGTTAAAAAAAAATAAAAAAAAAATTAAAAAAAAAATAAAAAAAAATAAAAAAAATAAAGCTGGGGCCAGCACTGTGGCGTAGCAGGTACAGCCGCCACCTACAGTGCCAGTGGTTCAAGTCCCGGCTGCTCCACTTTTCAACCCAGCTCTCTGTTATGGCCTGGGAAAGCAGTGGAAGATGGCCCAAGTGCTTGGGCCCCTGCACCAGCGTCAGAGATACAGAAGAGGCTCCTGGCTCCTGTCTTCAGATCGGCATAACAGTGTGGGGAGTGAACCAGCAGATGGAAGACCTCTCTTTCTCTGCCTCTCTCTCTCTCCGTGTTAACTCTTTCAAATAAATAAATCTTTTAAAAAAAATAAATAAAGCTGATCTCAAAAGTGAAGTGTAGGGCTGGCGCCACGGCTCACTAGGCTAATCCTCCGCCTGCGGCGCCAGCACCCCAGGTTCTAGTGCCGGTTGGTGTGCCAGATGCTGTCCCGGTTGCTCCTCTTCCAGTCCAGCTCTCTGCTGTGGCCCGCGAGTGCAGTGGAGGATGGCCAAGTGCTTGGGCCCTGCACCCGCATGGGAGACCAGGAGGAAGCACCTGGCTCCTGGCTTCGGATCAGTGCAGCGTGCCGGCAACAGCGATCATTTGGGGGGTGAACCAACGGAAGGAAGACCTTTCTCTCTGTCTCTAACTCTGCCTGTCAAAAAAAAAAGTGGAGGGTAGAGGTTGGCAGTGCAGCATAACAAGTAAAGCCACCGCCTGCAATGCCAGAATTCCATACGGATGCCAGTGTGTGGCCTAGCTACTCCACTTCTGATCCAACTCCCTTCTGGTGGCCTAATAGAAGCAACGTAAAATGGCCCAAGTGCTCAGGTCTTTGCACCCAAGTGTGAGACCTGGATGAAGCTCCTGGCTTCGGCCTGGGCCCAGCCTGGGCCAACGTAGCCATCTGGGGAGTGAACCAGATAACAGAGATCTCTTTCTCTCCCGTTCTCTGCAACTCTGACTTTCAAATAAAATAAATAATCCTTTTAAGGTGAAGTGTGATACCTTCTTTAAAATTCTGTTAACGATTAAAAAAATTAGCACTATCCTATCCCCAGTATCCTAAATGCCTTCACTCTTTTCCACCATTAAGGTGCAGGAGAATGGTTCCAGGACCTCCTGCAGATGCTCAGTTCCCTCATAGAAAATGGTGATGCCTTTGCATGACACAGGCACATCCTCCTGCATATTTTAAATCATTGCCAGATTATCTGTAATGCCTGTTATAGTGCATGCTATGGAGTTAGTTGTATTACTTAAGGAACAGGGACAAACACCTGTACATGTTCTATACAAACATTATTCTTAAATACTTTTGACCTGCAGTTAATTGAATAAACACGTATGTACATATTCATTGAACTGCAGATTTATAATGCTTTATATCATGTTATATATGTTACTACTCTTTAAAATTAAGTTTCAATAAGTCTTTAGTAAGTTTTAAATAGTATGTTATCACTGTTATGCTGCAATACTGGCCCCTACACTTCACTTTTGAGATGGGAGGGAGAGGAGGTAGAAGGACAAAGCTGGTTCGCTTTCCAAATGGTCAAAACAGCCAGGGCCAGGCTAGGCAGAAGCTACATCACAGGAGCCAGGAACTGTAACGGTCTCCCACATGGGTGCAAGGGCCCAAGCACTTGCACCATCTTCCGTTGCTTTCCCAGGCTAATTAGCAGGGAGCTGGATGGGAAATGGAACAGCCAAGAGTTCAGCTAGCTCCCCAGTACGATGCTGGTGTTGCAGGTGGTGACTTAACTGTTACGCCACAAGGCCAGCCCCAGGTTTTTATTTACTTATCTCCGCTTTACTTGAAAGGCAGAGGGCAGTCAGTTCTTCTACCTACTGTTTCCACTCTCCAAATGCCCTCAACAGCCAGGGTGGGGCCCAACCAAGGCCAGGAGCCCAGAACTCAAGTCAGATCTCCCACGTGGCTGGCAAGGACAGTAGAACTTGAGCCACCACCTGCTGCCTCTCAGAGTGTGCATTACCAGGAAGCAGGAATCAGAAAAGGAGCCAGGACACGAACCCTGGCTCTCTGATAGGGGATGCAAGCATCCCAAGTAGCATCTCACACTGCTGCACCATCTGTTTTTCAATACTGAATTTTAACTTTACTGTTTTACCCTTGTTTCCGACTTCACAAAATACAAAAATTCTCTGTGTAAACATAAAGATAACAGATCTAATAAAAACTGAATAAACACCAGAGAATGAATTTCAAAGTCAACACTGACAGGAAAAAAGTTGTTTTTCATCTTTTATGGTTGGAATCAGATGATTTCAACAGTTTTCCTTTTCTAAATGAATGAGCACATAATAAATTAACAATTTCAATCGTTCCTGCCTACGGAAGGAAGCTACAGATTGAATATTTCAAGCTAAGAAATTCAAATTTGCTGCTTTACTTTTAAACCTGAGGACAAAGCCCTAAAGTTGGAAACGTGTAGTGTAGTTAGAGTTCACACTTCTGAGAGCCTACGTCATGGTGAGACCTTGGTCTACGTACTCAGCTCTTGGCTCCTGTAAGGAAGTCACAATTATCCGCCCTTTGAAGATGAGGAAGCAGAGGCATGGAGAGCGTCTGTCACGACCTCAAAACACACAATGCATGGCCAGTATCCACAAAGCCTGGCTGCAGAACCCACATCGTTGTCCTGTAGCGTCTCACTGAACTCAAGAAAAATTCTCTCATCACGTAACTCTGAGTTAACGCTCTCACCAAATCCATGCCTGGCCCACGGAAGGTGGTCAGTCAGTGCTGGAAGAATTAAATTCATACAGGTTTTTACAACAAAGAAATCACGCCAAGAAAGAAAGTCTGGGACGGAGGGGTGAGGGGGGAGTATTTTGCATGTTTAAAGCTCAGACTTCACCTAAATATGCATATTCTTCCCATGACATCATCCTTTTCAGACATACAATGTAACATGAAAGACAGCCAATATTTGAAGACAGAGTTTGGAATCAATAACCAACTTCTAGTCTCAAAGATCAGTGCCCTTGGGGCCAGCACTGTTGTGCAGTGGGTTAAAGCCCTGGCATCCTATGTGGACATCGGTTTGAGTCCTGGCTGCTCCACTTTTGATACAGCTCCTTGCTAATGCGCCTGGGAAGGAAGCGGCAGATGGCCTGAATCCTTGAGCCCCTGCACCCATGTGAGAGACCCAAAGGAAGCTCCTGGCTCTGGACTGGCCCAGCTCCAGATCCTTGGCCATTTGGGGAGCAGACCAGCACATGGAAGACCTCTCTCTGTCTCTACCTTTCTCTGTCAGTCTATCTTTCAAATAAGTGAAATAAATCTTTAAAAAAAAAAAAAAATCGGGGCCGGTGCCGTGGCACAGTGGGTTAATCCTCCGCCTTCGGCGCCAGCATTCCTTATGGGTGTGGTTCTAGTCCCAGCTGCTCCACTTCCCATCCAGCTCTCTGCTATGGCCTAGGAAAGCAGTGGAGGATGGCCCAAGTCCTTGGGCCCCTGCACCAATGTGGGGAGACCGGGAGAAAGCTCCTGGCTCCTGGCTTCAGATCGGCACAGCTCTGGCCATTGCAGCCATTTGAGGAGTGAACCAATGGAAGGAAGACCTTTCTCTCTGTCTCCCTCTCAAATAAATAAAATTAAAAAAAAAAAAAAAAAATCAGTGTCCTCTGGGCCAGCGCTGTGGTGTAGCAGGTAAACCCACCACCTGCAGCCCCTGCATCCCATATGAAGTACAAAGTGTCAGAAGTGGGGCTGGACTGCTCTCAGAGCCCATCACTCTCAGAGAAGATAAACAACCTTTCGAAAGAAAGCCCAGGTGGGCAGTGCCATCGGGGCAGGTGGTGGGTCTTGGGTAGAGCTGATTGCTGGGTCCCTGTTCTGTTTAGCTTTTGAGAACTTGGTATTTGGAGGCTTTGTGCTATTGCTATTGTCAGGTAAAATATGTCAGTGACAAGACTGACACTTCTGATCCAGCTCCTAGTGCACCTGGGAAAGCAGTGAGAGATGGTCCAAATCCATGGACCCTTGTATCCATGTGGGAGACCTAGAAAAAGCTCCTGGCTACTGGCATGGGATCTGCTCAGCTCTGGCCATTGCGGTCATCTGGTGAGTGAACCAGAGGATGGAAGCTCACTCTGTCTGCCTCTGCCTCTCTAACTCTGTCTTTCAAACAAACATATAAATCTTTAAAAAAAAAAAAAAAAATCAGTGTCTTCACCTCAATGGCCTATCAGTATTATTTGTATTCCTTTGGTGGGAGGGGTAGCCTATTACAGAGAAAGTCTGCAGAACAGAGGCTCAAAAATAATCACTGGCATGATTAGAAGTCACTTTGGGGAGCAAGCATTTTGCCTGGCAAGTGAGATGCGTGCATTGGAGCACCTGGACTTGATTCCCTGTTCCAAGCTCCAGCTTTCTCCAATACAGACCCTGGGAAACTTGGTAATGGACTTCCTGTCACCCACAGAGGAGAGCTGGCTTCAGCCCTGGCACATCCCCCTTGCCATGACAGGCATGTGGGGAGTAAACAAGCACACACATCTAAGAATATGCACACGCTGCTTCTTCTCTAAAAGTAGTTTAAACACACTACCACTTCAACTCAACACACCAGTACAAACAACCTCAGAAATACAGGCAGACGGACAGATGCACCAACACATGAGAGCTGAGTACCCTAAAAGTGCTTAACAAGCACAGTAACCACAGCTGTACTACTGGACTATCCCACTTCTGCCAACTCCAAAATTCTAAAGGAGAGGCCGTTATGAAAATAAACCTATAGGTTGTCACTACGTCTAGAAGCTGACATCACGCTCTTCATTCGCCTGTCAGTCTTGTCACTGACATATTTTACCTGACAATAGCAATAGCACAAAGCCTCCAAATACCAAGTTCTCAAAAGCTAAACAGAACAGGGACCCAGCAATCAGCTCTACCCAAGACCCACCACCTGCCCCGATGGCACTGCCCACCTGGGCTTTCTTTCGAAAGGTTCTTATCTTCTCTGAGAGTGATGGGCTGTGAGAGCAGTCCAGCCCCACTTGTAACACTTTGTATTTCCTGGACTCTTTCCAAATGACCTAACTACATGCAGTCCAGAAACTATCGGACAATTCATTATTACTGGAAAACACATCTCCGCGTTGTATCTTTTAAGTTGTAGGTGTCTTTAAACTCATCTTCCACCTTTCCATTCACTTGTCAGCAGGGAAGAGATTTCCTCTTTCCTTGGCAATCTGGACAGCCTGGGCTGAGCTTTCCTGTTTCAGAAGTTCCAGCTTCCTCTGCTACCCCTGCTGCAGGCTGGGTCCAAGGCCACTGGAGCTGGACCTCTCAGACCACAGATGTCATGGGCAGCAACATCTTGCTATAAAATAATCTGTTCCAATCAAGAGGAACAGGGAATTTCTCAGATCATCCAGGGTTAAAAAGTAAGCAATAGAACTATCATCAATTGTTATTTCAAAATTTCACATTTGGACAGGGGCTTAGGGAAATTGTTGAAATGTTTTAACAGTTTTTGAGAGGCAACACATACAACTTGAGAAAAAAAAATGACAGGGCTCTTAATGTGAACAAATTTTAATTACAATGAAAGAGCGAAAATAGTCCATATGGGCTGGTGTTGTGGCACAGCAGGTTAAGCCATCACCAGCAACACTGGCACCCCACATCATGGTACCAATTTTGAGTCCCAGCTGCTCTGATTCTGATCCAGCTGCTGCTGATGTGCCTTGGGAAAGCAAATAAGGATGGCCCAGATAGTTGGAGCCCTGACATCCAAGAGGAAGACCCGGATGGAGTTCTGAGCTGCTGGCTTCAGCTTGGCCACTGGAGTCATTTGGAGAGTGAACTGTAAGATCTCTCACTCAGGGCCAGTGCTGTGGCACAGTAGGCTGAGCTGCCGCCTGTGGTGCTGGCAACCCATGTGGGTGGTAGTTCAAGTCCCGGCTACTCCTCTTCCGATTCAGCTTTCTGCTGATGGCCTGAGTAGGCAGTGGAACATGGCCCAAGTGCTTGGACCCCTATACCCACATAGGAGCCTGGAGCTCCTGGCTTCCAATCAGCCCAGCTCTGGCCATTTGGGGAACGAACCAGTATGTGGAAGATTTCTTTCTCTCTCTCTCTCTCTCTCTCTCTCTCTCTCTCTCCCTCTTTCTATAACTCTGCCTCTCAGATAAATGAATCTTTAAAAAAAAAAAAAAAACAACAAACTGTCCAATTCTTGCTCTCCTCCCCTCCCCTTCACTCTGCCTTTCAAATAAATAAAATCTTTTTTAAATATTAACTCAATAAAAAAAGGAACACATTCCATAGTAAATCTTAAATCCAAGTTTAGCCAGGAGTTGTAAATATGGTTCACAAACCTCTTTATTAATATTCATCATTCCTTCACTTTCTCCTTTCGCTGTGAAATGTCAGAGTACATAGCAAGGCAGTGAAGACATACCTTGAGGTATGCCACAGATTACATAACCAAACACTAAAAATGTCTGCATTGCTCCAATAAGCTATTGTTTTCAGTTTTTACATTATGATCCTTATATTAATCTTGTGAAATATATATGGCAATTTTAGTAAGACCATATTTATATTTAGAACTAGGCATTTAAAAAGTATGGATTAGAAAACACATCTTCTCATTCCAAATTCAGGGTTCTATTACCACTTCGTGCTGAGTTCAAGGTGTCTTTGCTGTGTAACTCCAAGAAACCTCACATGCACTGCGGCACGGTAGCCTCGTCTCAGAAATGCCTGGTTACATCCCAATGCTTGGGTTCAGATTATAGGATAAAGGGTCATGTTACATGGCAAACGTACTAAGTAGTGAGCTAGTACAAATTATGCTGGAATTTGGAATCCAGTTAGTAAACAACCTAAAAGAAACTCCAGAAACAACATTTACAAAAGAAAGCTAAATAAACAAAGAAAAATGCCAGAAGGTTGTGCTAGGTGACAGAGCCAGTTACTGGAACAAAGAAAAACTCCACAATGAAACTGGATTTGTCAAGCAACCTGGATCACTTTAAACCTCTGTGCTGCACAACGACCTTGGTTTGCCTTTGGGTGTCATTCAAAATAGTAATTCCAATCTGTCAAAAATCAACCATACCATCACTATCTCAATATCTCAAAATGTACTGTCAGGATGAAATGTCACCGCTAGTTCACTGTGCTTAGTCTTTGATAAAGGAATTTTTTTCAGGAAAATTTCTTGCTTCAGTTTTTAAAAAGTCAATACCAGATGCACTTGCAGGGAAGTTGTATTTCTTTTCTGTAGAATCTTTCTGAACCATTACAGGATTCCTACACACAGACACATACAAACACCATCAAAAAGGCTGGACTGCAAATCCGGTTCCATAAAATGGTTTGTATGAACTCTTAGAAAGTATCAACTCTTTTAAATTGGTACGATACATACGTATGCATCTGCAGCACAGACAGCATATGTGCGTGCTACCGTCATCACCCCAACCTACTACTTCCTACATGTCTGCAATAGCCAGCACTGGGCAAGGACAAAGCCAGGAACTCTATCAGGGCTGCCCACATTGGGCAGCAGGGACCAACCACCCGACCCCTCATCTGTGGCCTCCCAGGGTACACATCAGCAAGAAGCTGGGATGAGATGGAGCACCGGGCACTCCGATGTGGGGTGTCGACTTCCCAACTGACAATTCAACTGAGAGACTGCTGCCTACCCCTGAAGTGACTTGCGAGGCAGGCACTGTGGCTCACTTGGTTAACCCTCCGCCTGCGGCACCAGCATCCCATATGGGCGCCGGGTTCTAGTCCCGGCTGCTCCTCTTCCAGTCCTACTCTCTGCTGTGGCCCAGGAAGGCAGTGGAGGATGGCCCAAGTGCTTGGGCCCTGCACCCACACTGGAGACCAGGTGGAAGCACCTGGCTCCTGGCTTTGAATCGGTGCAGCGCCGGCCATAGCGGCCATTTGGGGGGTGAACCAACAGAAGAAAGACCTTTCTCTCCTCTGACTCTCTGTCTATAACTCTACCTGTCAAATAAATATAAAAAAAAAAAAAATCAAAAGGTCTAAAAAAAAAAATAAAGTGACTTGCAAAGCAGCCTTCTTGTGAATGGTCATAACCACCCATCTGTGACACAGAAACCTGAGGAAAACCCACTTCACTGGGTGAAAGGGTCAATAGCAGATAGAAAAGGGAAAAGGGCTTCAGCAAACTTTTTTTCTTTAAATTTCCCCATAAGAGGAATTTTATTGATGGCTCATTTATTCCTTCCCAAAAGAACAAATGGGGGCCAGCACTGTGGCGCAGCGGGTAAAGCTGCAACCTGCAGTGTCTGCATCCCATATGGGCGCCGGTTCAAGTCCCAGCTGCTCCACTTCAGATCCAGCTCTCTGCTATGGCCTGGGGGAGCAGCAGAAGATGGCCCAAGTGCTTGGATCCCTGTACCCACGTAGGAGACCCAGAAGAAGCTCCTGGCTTCAGACTGGCACAGCTCCAGGTGCTGTGGCCATTTGGGGAGTGAACTAGAGAATGGAAGACCTCTCTCTCTCTCTCTGCCTCTCTGTAACTCTGCCTTTCAAATAAATCTTTAAAAAAAAGAAAAAGAGGGGCCAGCGCTGTGGCGTAGCGGGTAAAGCCACCGCCTGCAGTGCTGGCATCCCTATGGGCGCCGGTTCAAGTCCCAGCTGTTCTACTTCCTATTCAGCTCTCTGCTGAGGCCTGGGAAAGCAGTGGAAGATGGCCCAAGTACTTGGGCTCCTGTACCACGTGGGAGACCTGGAAGAAGCTCCTGGCTTTGGATCGGCTCAGCTCCCACCTTTGCAGCCATCTGGGGAGTGAAGCAGCAGATGCAAGACCCCTCTCTCTCTCTCTGCTTCTCCTTCTGTGTGTAACTCTTTCAGGTAAAATAAATAAATCTTTTAAAAAAAAGAGAGAGAAAGAACAAATGAAGTGAACAATAATCTTAAGATTTTACCGTCTGCATAACAAAACAAGATGAAGCTTAGAACTGGATCCCTTGACCCTTTCTCGTCTTAGCTTTTCCCAGTTTACGTCTCTTTTCAGCCAGCGCTGTCCTGAACCTGCAGTTGGGTTCCAAACACTCAAACCTCAGCACAACCTTCTTTGTAGTAGTCTTTTTCGGGAAAATTGGGTAAGTCTGCCTGCCACAGCCACTCTGCTTCCTGTCAAAGCGCCAGCATCCTTGGGCAGACAGTACTGGCTCTTACTGCTCTATGCCACTTTGGGGGCTGCTGTTTGCCACACTTTTCACGTAACATCCGGCAGGTTTTAGGAACATTCACCACATCTGCTAGGGTGCTATCAGCGCAGGAGGAAAATGTAGAACTCTATTTTTAAACTCATAATATTTGAAAAATAGAGCTTGTTGATATCGCTTTTAAATGATTGTGGAAGGCTAAATAACGGCTCCTGGAGATACCCAGGCCTTCATGTCACTGTGAACGTCACCTAATGGGACGACAGGAACTTGCAGACACAATGCCAGTGAGGCTCCCGAGATGAGAGCCCCTGGCTTACCTGCGGCCCACCGTGCAATCCCAGCTATTCTTCCCAGGAGGCCACGGAAGACTGAACTGCCAACGGAAGTGATGGGGATGAAGGGAAGAGGCTACGTTGCCGGCTCTGAAGAAGGGGAGGCCGGCCAGGAGCCCGTCACGCAGCACCGATGCGGGAAGACGCCAGGAGACCATTCTCCCCTAGAGTTTCCTGGGGAGCACAGACCTGGGGGTGTCTCTTGGCTGCAGCCTCCTTATGCTGCTTTGGGACTTCTGATCTCCTAAGTGTGTTTTATTTCAAGCCACAAGGTCCGTGGTAAGGCCTTACTGCAGACATTGGAAGCTAACACAACATCAGATATAGCCCTTTATTCAGTTCATATCTACTAACTCTCCTCCAATTACAGACGTCGCTAAGTTTCTAATCACATATCTTAAAGAAAGCTTCTTCAATAAAAAATTACTTTTAAAAAAAAGCATAAAATATTAACAAAATCAACTTCCCAGTTATTAAAGCATTTTAGGCAATACATTTGCCAACAGCTTATCTTTAACTGCAATGTAATTTAATGGAAATCAAAGCTCAAGAATAATCAATTATTTACTGTCAAGGCTAATAGTAGTTAACAGTGCTTGAGTAGTGAGGCTGTTTTTCTCCCCATTGAACATCAAAACCACATGTCACCAGAAGTAGCACCATTACAAAATTAAACAGTAAAAGAACAGGAGGGGGGCCAGGCTGTGGTGCAGTGGGTTAACGCCCTGGCCTGAAGCGCCAGCATCCCACATGGGCTCCGGTTCAAGGCCCGGCTGCTCCACTTCTGATCCAGCTCTCTGCTGTGGCCTGGCAAAGCAGAAGAAGATGGCCCAAGTCCTTGGGCCCCTGCACCCATGTGGGAGACCCAGAAGAAGCTCCTGGCTCCTGGCTTCAGATTGGCCCAGCTCTGGCCGTTGCGGCTAATTGGGGAGTGAAGCAACGGATGGAAGACCTCTCTCTCTCTCTCTCTCTCTCTCTCTCTCTCTCTCTTTTTTCTCTGTGTTAACTCTAACTTTCATATAAATAAATAAATCTTTAAAAAAAAAAAAAAGAATAGGAGGAAAAGATGAAGGCAGAAACTAACATCTTTTGGGGACCAGTGCTGTGGCACAGCAGGTTAAGCCACTGCCCTCAATGCCATCATCCCATGTAAGCACCAGTTCAAGTCCTGGCTGCTCCATTTCCAATCCAGCTCCCCACTAATGCGCCTGGAAAATCATCAGAAGACAGGCCAAGGACTTCTACCTCTGCCACCCTTGTGGGAGACCCAGACAGAGTTTTAGACTTCTGGCTTCTGCCTGGCCCTGTCCTGGCCATTGCAGCCATTTGGGGAATAAACCAGAGGATGGAAGATCTCATTCCTCCCCCACTCCCCATAACTCTGTCTTTCAAATAAATAAATAAATACCTTAAAAATTAATATCTTGAATTCCTATTACATGGAAACATCTTTCATATATTCTCATCTGTCTCATAGCAATTATAAGCTATAAAAGGTTAGATTAAAAAAAAAAAAAAAAACCTGTTTACAGGGATAGCTTAAATAAATGACCAAAGTTCACAGCTACCAGTAGTATTTGTGGGATTCAAATCCAAGAGTAACTACAAAGCTCATGACTTCCCACAACAGCCAAAAAAGATAATGGTGAAACTAAGGATACCTACCTCCTGTATCACAGCTTATGGGTTTCGGTCCCAGCTCTGCTTCTGAACTACCTTCCTATTAATGTGTACCCTGGGAGGCAGCCACGTGGGAAACTCAGATGGAGTTCCTGGCTCCTGGCTTCAGCCTGGCCCAGACCTGACTATTGTGGGCATTTGGGGAGCTAACCAGTGGAAAGGTGATTATCTCCCTCTCCCTATATTTCTTGCTCTGTGCCTTTTAAAATAATAAATGATTTTAAAAACAAAACTCAATTTTTTAGCTTCAGAATAACTAAGTGACCAAACCAAAAGCTTGTAAATTGTGAATTTTTGTTATGACATGCTTACAGAATAATTCAATTTCCTCACTGCCATTATAGCTATCTAAGTTGTTATACCCTATGTAAATATTATAAAGTATTCTACTTCTTTAATTAGGTCTTTCTACACATGGAGAATTTAAACTCTGCTGTTGCTAATGAACTTTCCATAAATCAAAATCTGCAGATGTGAACCCCGAATTGTGATCTGATTCCTTTTGGACCTCAGCAGCATGAGCAAGGAACCCAACAGAGTCCTACATTTAGGATTGGGCTGAAAATTGGGGGGAAGCAGGCAACCAGCATTTGCAAGACGGTGTATGAGAGAGGAAGGAGCTGACCACGGAGAGCTGCACAGCAAGCACACGGAGTTCCTCCCATGTTGTCAGCAGAGGCGTAATCAGTATGAACACAGGACAAAACAATCAGACTCCAGGGAGGAACTGTCAGAAAGAGTAGGCCGAACCATTCCTGGGGCTCACATAAAGCAAGAAACAGTTCACATCCACCCACCCAGGAAGGAGAGGACATGGGACACTGGGTAAAGTATACAGAAATGCATATTCTCAGTAACAAGCTAAAATAAGCCACAGAGTAAAGCACTCCTCTGGTCCTACACATAGCACAAAAGGCAAGCCTGAAAGAACAACCACACTGTTCAAGTAACTTGTCCGCGTTCCAAAACAAAGCTCAAGAATATTGATAAGTGTATAGCAATCAATAATGTAAAATTCTAAAACCTAACATATTCAATGGATAAATATAACCCATAATGAACACAAAAGTCAATCAAGAGAACCTTACCCAGAAATGACACACAAGATAGACTGGTAGACAAAGGCATGAAGATGGCTTTTCGAACCATAAGCCACATGGATTATGTGCAGAGAAGAGCACAAGACTTTTTTTTTTTTTCAGATTTTACTTATTTATTTGAGAGGCAGAGTTACATAGAGGGAGAGACATAGAGAAAGGTCTTCCACTCACTGGCTCACTCCCCAAATGGGCCCAACAGCCTCTTCCAGGTCTCCCGCGTGGGCACAGGGGCCCGTGCACTTGGGCCATCCTCCACTGCTCTGCCAGGCCATAAGCAGACAGCTGGATCAAATAGCCGGCAGCCAGGACACACACCGGTGCCCACAGGGGATACTGGCGCTGCAGGAGGCGGCTCAACCTACTATGCCACAGTGCCAGCCTGAGCACACGGAGACTTAAAGACGTAAACCCCCTCATCAATTTTCAACAGATAAAAATATAATGTCTAAGATGAAAAACATACCAGATGATAAACGGAATAGACACTGCAGAGGAAAAAATAGCTAATCTGAAGATCAGAAATAGAAACTATTCAAAATGACGAACAGAAAAAAAAACCAAAAAGCACTTTAAAAAAATACAACCTTAAAAAATGAGGGTGGGGGCTGGCACTGTGGTGCAGCAGGCTAATGCCCTGGCCTGAAGCGCCGCCATCCCATTTGGGCACCAGTTCGAGACCGGGCTGCTCCACTTCCAATCCAGCTCTCTTCTACGGCCTGGGAAAGCAGTAAGAGAATGGGAAAGCAGTAAGAGAATGGCGCAAGTCCTTGGGCCCCTGCACCCCCGTGGGAGACCCGGAAGAAGCTCCTGGCTTCGGAATGGCGCAGCTCCGGCTGTTGCAGCCAATTGGAGAGTGAACCATCAAATGGAAGACCTCTCTCTCTCTCTGCCTCTCCTCTCTGTGTAACTCTTTCAAATAAATGAATAAATCTTAAAAAAAAAAAAAAATGAGGGTGAAATATCTTGTCAGGCAGACAAGTTCTAAGAGTGGATCATTAGTGTACCTGTGAGAGAAAGTGAAAGGGAAGCACTAGGTAGAAGAAAAAGGCTCCAGATGGACAGCTGCATCTACTCCAAAGAATGAAAAGCCAAAATTAGCACCTCAGTGTGTATATACGGCATCTTATTATTTTCAGCATCTCCTCATACCTTGAAATATGCTGGTCAAGCATCAGTCTTTGATGTAAAATTTGTTGGTATTTTTTGTATTTATATTTACTTTATTAAACTGGCCATGAAAATTTTATGTGTTCATGGAGCGCAATGTTTACCAGGCTCCTACGGTACATGAACTGGTACACAGTACCACCTGAAGGTCGACTCTGTTGACTTAGACACACACTAACAACCTAGAGAATCACTGGGGGTAAGCATATGTACACAAACAGAGGAGGTAAAAGGAACTATCTTTAAAAATAATCAAAACAAGGGCCAGGGCTGTGGCGTAGTGGGCAAAGCCGCTGCCTGCAGTGCCACCATCTCATATGGGCACTGATTTGAGTCCCAGCTGCTCCATTTCTGACACAGCTCTCTGCTATGGCCTGGAAAAGCAGTAAAAGATGGCCCAAGTCCTTGGGCCCCTGCACCCATGTGGGAAACCTGGAAGAAGCTCCTGGCTTCGGATGGGCACAGCTCTAGCCATTACAGCCATCTGGGGAGTGAACCAGTGGATGGTAGACCTCTCTCTCTTTGCTTCTGCCTCTCTGTAGATTTTTCAGATAGATAGAGATAGATAGATAGATAGATAGATAGACAGACAGACCTTTTTTAAAAAAAATCAATATAAAATAAGGCAAAAGAGAGAAGAGCATGGGAACAGAGAATAGATGAGACAAGAGAATACATGTAAGATGGTGGACTTAAACCCAGGCCTAGCAATAATCACACTGCCTAGAAGACCCAACTGTATGATGCTTATGAGATGACATGATATTCAGGCTACAATGTCATCATTTTATTCATCTGGAGTGAACCAGCTGATGCAAGATCTGTTTCCCTTTCTCTTCCTTCTGTAACTCTTTGAAAAGTAAATAAATTTTGCAGTCACCATTGTGGCGTGTAGAAGGTTAAGTCATCATTGCAGAGCTGCAATCCCATATGGGCACCAGTTCATATCCCAGCTACTCCACTTCCAATCCAGTTCCCCGCTAATGCACCTGGGAAAGCAGTAAAGGACAGCTCGAGTGGTTGGGCCACTGCACCCATGTGGCAGACCCAGAAGTTCCTGGCTTCAGCCTGGCCCAACCCCAGTCATTGAGGCCATTAGGGGTACTGAACAAGGAGATCAAAGATCTCTCCCTCTCTCTCTGTAACTCTGTCACTGAAATAAACAAAATTAATTTTAAAAAAAATCAACCTTTACATAAAATATGGAGAAATTAAGTAAGAATTTAAGCATTCAAACTGCTTTCTCTCCCACCGTTCCTCACAAATTTTATACATGCTTTTCTTCTCCCCTAATCATCACCTTTAGCTAAGCAGTAGGACAGGAACTAAGACGGGTTAGGTTCAAACACTTCTGCTGTTTCTATGTATGTCTTCTCAGTATTTCCACAGTGCAAGTGTGATAGATGGTGTTTCGGCTGATAAGTTACAAACAATACAGGTTGGCATTCCAACCCACAATGCTAGGTACTATCCTAACCATCATGGACCTAAAACATCCTTACAAACTGTGACAACTGTTGCCAAGGAAAATAGAAAGCTATGAGAAAGACAGCATACATTGGAAATGGAAGAAGGGGAACCTATTGTATGCTGGAGAGTTAGCTCAAGAATGAGAATCTGAGATCACTGCTTTTCAGACTCCAAACACAGCTCATGCGTGGCATTTTTTAACAATGGCTGCATCCCTATTGTAGAACTGTCACCACCCGTCAGGAAGTGGAGGCTGCATGCTCTCCCCTTAACCTGGGTGGATCTTTGTGACGCCAAGACCAGAATGCTGAGGGCAAAGGTGACACTATGCACACCCGAGTCTAGGCTCTAACAGTTCATTCAGTCTGGCCCTGGCTATTAGGACACTCACTCTCAGAACTCAGCACCATGTTGGGAGGATGACCAAGCAGCCTGAGGAGAATGATCAAGGCCTCCAACCCCAGATGACTCTCTAGTCAACAGTGGACATTATCTTGCCAACCACATGAGTGACCCACTTAGAAGATCCCAGAGCCCCCAGTTAAGCCATGTGGCCCAATGTCACATACAGCTGATGAACCATCCCCTCTAAGCCCTGCCAAACTGCCTATGTGTGAACCACATAAATGATTGCTGTCTTTTGTAAAAGATTTATTATTTTTAAATTATTTATTGGAAAGGTAGAGTTGGAGGGTAGGGAGAGACATCTTCTAACTGTTGTTTCACTCCCAAATGGCTTCCAATGGCCAGGGCTGGGCCAATCCAAAGCCTGGAGCTTCTTCCAGGTCTCCCACGTGGGTGCAGGGACCCAAGTACTTGGGTCATCCTCCAATGCCCTTCCAGGTCATTAGTAGAGAACTGGATCAGAAGAGCAGCTGGGACACAAACCAGCCCCCATATGGGATGGCAGCTCTGCAGGCAGAGGCTTGACCTACAACACCACAGCACCAGGCCCAGTGATTTATATATTAATCATTGCAGTAACTATCAGAGCACCAATGTTACATATAGGGAAACTGAGATAAATAGCAGTTAAGTGGAGCCAGTGCTGTGGCAGCAGCAAGTTAAGCCACCACCTGCAGCGTCAGCATGGGTGCTAGCTCATGTTCTGGCTGCTCCACTTCCGATCCAGCTCCCTGCTGATGTGCCTGGGAAAGCAGCAGAGGATGACCCAAGTCCCTGTACCCTTACCACCCAGGTGGGAGACCTGGGGGAAGCTGCTGGCTCCCAGGTTCAGCTTGACCCTGCCCTGTCATTACAGCTATTTGGGGGGGGGGGGTACTCAATCAACAGACTGATGATTTCTCTGTGTGTCTATCCCTCTAACTCTTTCAAACAAATAAATAAGCCTTAAAAAAAATGAACAAACAAGTAAGTAACTTGCTCCAGATCACATTCAGCCTAGTGCAAGAGCTCATGCTGATTCGGAGTGGCACTGTGGCACACAGGACTAAGTAGCTACCTGAGATACTGTCCCTGCTTCTGATCCAACTTCCTACAAACATGTCTGGGAGGCAGCAGATGATGGTCCAAATACTTGAGTCCCTGCCACCCACGGGGGAGACCCATATAGAAGATCTCTGTGTGTCTCCCCTCTGTCACTCTGCCTTTCAAACAGAGTTCATGCTACTAACAGTAAAGCCACATTATCTCTCGAAGACGAAATGGCCTAACAGGAGGTTAAGAAAACAGGTTACAGAGATCTCTACAGACTATTGTGGGAAGGTTGGGTACTAGTTTATGAGCAATGGGACATTATTACAGAGTTTAAAGCAGAATAATATGTAACCCAACTTTTATTTTTTTCTGGCTGTATATAGAAAATAGATGAGAAAAAAAGCAATAACGTTTGAACAAATACTTCTAGAGAATAAAATTACCGAGGACCAAAATATAATGGTTTCCTTTAAAAAAAAAAAACACATTTCACAATGGATGTATCAAACTGCTAACACTGAACCCCATAATCAATCTTAACGTAAGAATGAAAAACGGCAAGACATTGTTATGTGCCTCCCAGTACAACACAACAGGCAGTAAGAATACCACACCACCTACGATGAACACGTGAGGGAGGAAAGTTGAAGCCTGAATCTGACCAAGCCTGGATACAACCAAAAGTTTATCAGAAAAAGAAAGAGGAGCATGTTAAACGACACTATAAGGATGCAGTCTACCAAATCCAGAATGTGGAAAATTCCCAGGACAAATTTGATAAGCAGCAGGAAAAGGAACAGACAGGCTGCTAAAGATGAAAACAAACTCAAGAACCAAAGAATCAAATGCAATGTGTCAACCATGTCCAGGAGTTGATCTGAACAATCCAATGATAAAAAACAGATACTGATGAGGTGCCAGCCTGGTGGCACGCCAGGTTTAGCCACTACCTGCAAGCCAGCATCCCTTTTCTGCACCAGTTCTAACCCCAGCTGCTCCACTTCCAATCCTGCTCCCCGCTAATGCGCCCATGAAAGCAGCAGATGATCAAGTACTTGGGCCCTACTGGCCATACGGAAGACAAGGATGGCGTCCCGGTGCCTGGCCTCAGCTCGGCCCAGCTCCAACCATTGTGGTTATCTGTAGAGTGAACCACAGGATAGAAGATCTCTTTCTGTCTCACTCTCTGCCTCTCAAATAAACCAATAACTCTTAAAAAAAAAAAAAAATTGATGAGGCAATTGAGGAGCTCTGATCACTGATATTAAAGGATTAGAGGGTTTTAGGGTTTATTTCCTGGTATGATGGTAGTATCATAGATGGATTTTTTTAAAAAAGCTCCTATTTCATAACACTCAAATGCTTACAAATAAAACTGTATGTCTAGAATATGATTTAAAATAATGTAGAGGAGCCGGTGTTGTGGTGCAGCAGAATAAGTCACCTCCCGTGATCCCAACATCCCATATAAGAGCCCCAGTTTAAGTCCTGGCTGTCTCACTTCCAATGTGGCTTCCTGCTAATACACCTGGGAAGGCAGCAGAAGATGATCCAAATGCTGGGGGCCCTGCCACTCACACAGGAAACCCAAATGGAGTTCCTGGCTCCGGGCTTCAGCTTGACCCAGCCCCGGGCCTTGTGGCTATCTGAATAGTAAACCATGGAGCTGGCGCTGTGGCACAGCGGGTAAAGCTGCCGCCTGCAATGCCAGCATCCCATATGAATGCTGGTTCAAGTCCCAGCTGCTCCTCTTCCAGCTCTCTGCTAGGGCCTGGGAAAGCAGTGGAAGATGACCCAAGTCCTTGGGCCCCTGCACCCGCATGGGAACCCGGAAGAAGCCCCTGGCTCTTGGCTTCAGATCAGCGCAACTCTGGCCATTATGGCCACCTAGGGAGTGAACCAGCGGATGGAAGACCTCTCTCTCTCGTTTCTGCCTCTCTGTAATTACTTTTTTCAAAAAAAATAAATCTTTAAAAAAAATTAAAAAGTAAACCAGCAGGTCAAAGATCGAGCTAAGTGCCTTTCAAATCAATAACTAAATAATATAGAGTGGTACAGACAAAACAATACAGGCCATATGTTAATAATTCTTGAAGCTAGGTAATACATACGTAGGGTTAATTATACAATGCTTTTGTGAATTTTGTAGGCTTGTAACTTTTTGTAATTAAATTTTTAAAAGTTTAAATTTTTAAAGAACATTTGGAGTCTATGTAAGCTCGGCCATCCAACTAACGTGAGGCTATAAAGGCAGGAATGACAGGCTAACAACTAAGTACAAAACCTCCTGCAGTGCTGTGCCTTCTCCTTCAAGAACACGCAAACCCAAAGCAGGTAGCTACATATGTCAGAAGGTGGGATCATGAGAGGTGATCAGGCAGTGCCTCTGGAACTCTCTGGGGGAAGAGGGGCTCTTTACCTGAGCGGCCCAGAGACTGATGCATGAATCTAGCATAGCACTAGATACCCAGTCAACCCTACTTCCCAATAGCCTTCTGTTTACAATCTGGTTTCTGTGGGGCATTTTATTCTGAGGGAGAGACTGTATTCTTAATGGTTTATTAATAAATTGCCATTCCACTTTTAGCATCATCCTTTGAAGTTTTAAAAGTAAATCATTTCTTAGAGCTTAAAACCAATCTTTTTTAAAAGATGTATTTATTTATTTATTTATTTGAAAGAGTTACTGACAGAGATAAAGAATTAGAAAGAAAGGTGTTCCCACTGCTGGTTCACTCCACAGATGGCTTCAACAGCCAGGGTTGGTCTGGGCTGAAGCCAGGAGCTACTTCTGGGTTTTCCACAGGGGTACAGGGGCCCAAGCATTTGGGCCATCTTTAGCTGCTCACTCTGGCCATTAGGAGACAGCAGAACTAGAAGTGGAGAAGTCGGGAATCAAACGGGTGCTCAGAAGCAATGCAACTGTTGCAGGCGGTGGCTTTTCCTGCTACACCAAAACGCCAGCCCCAAATCAAACATCTTACAAAAGCCATGAGTGAGCTAAAAAGCCCAGACTACTACAATGTTGTCAACTTCTCACTATGATTCTTTACCTGTTAATGCACATTCTTTACATAGTAATAGGGTTGTCTTTGTTACTAAAACACATGCATTTGTAATATACACAAAGTAAATTTCAGGGGATAGCGCTGTGGCACAGCAGGTGAAGCCGCCTCCCAGAATGCTGGCATCCCATACTGGAGTACTGAGGTCCTGGCCGTTCTGCTTCCAATCCAGCTTCTTGCTAACGTGCCTGGAGGCAGCAGATGATGGTCCAAGTACCTGGGCACCTGCCATCCACAAAGGAGACTGGATAAAGTTCCAGGCTTCTGGTTTTGGCTTGGCCCACCCTCAGCCGTCATGGTCATTTGGGGAGTGAACCAGTGGATTAAAAATCTGTATCTAGGCCGGCGCCACCTGCGGCGCCAGCACCCCAGGTTCTAGTGCCGGTTGGTGTGCCAGATTCTGTCCCGGTTGCCCCTCTTCCAGGTCAGCTCTCTGCTGTGGCCCGGGAGTGCAGTGGAGGATGGCACGGGTACTTGGGCCCTGCACCTGCATGGGAGACCAGGAGAAGCACCTGGCTCCTGCCTTCGGATCAGCGCGGTGCGCCGGTCGCAGCGACCATTGGAGGGTGAACCAACGGAAAAGGAAGACCTTTCTCTCTGTCTCTCACTGTCCACTCTGCCTGTCAAAAAAAAAAAAAAAACCTCTGTCTGTCACTCTGCCTTTCAAATAAATAAATCTTTTTTAAAAAAAAGAAAGAGTTACACAGAAAGGAGAGGCAGAGCGAGGTCTTCTATCCACTGGTTCACTCCCCAATTGGCCGCAACGGCTGGAGCTGTGCCGATCCAAAGCCAGGAGCCAGGAATTTCTTCCGGGTATCCCACGTGGGTGCAGGGGCACAAGGACGTGGGCCATCTTCCACTGCTTTCCCAGGCCACAGCAGAGAGCTGGATATTAAGTGAAGCAGCTGGGACTCAAACTGCTGTCCATATGGGATGCTGGCACCACAGAAGGTGGCTTTACTCGCTACGCCACAGCGCCAGCCCCTCAAATAAATAAATCTTTAAAAAAAAAAATAAAGGAATTCAAATGGAGTAATAACAGCACTCACTGAGTGGCTATTAGTACAAAGGGCACTAGACTCTTTACATACATTTTACCACGATCTTAAAGCTGGACAAGGCATTCTTACTCACATTTTACAGATGAGGAAAACGGCGTTACATGATCTATGAACACAGTCAAGTGGAGGATGCAGCCAGAATTCAAATCTAAACCTAAGGATGAGCCAAACAGCCTCTTAAAAGGTAGAATAAACAGTCGTATGAGTTCACAGAGTTACCAAAGCAAGCATATAATCTCTGTGAGTCTATGTGTAATGGCTTGTGAACCAAGTCAATGTTAGGCATTCAGTTCTGGAGAATATACAAAAAGGAGACACATGCTGTAGTATTCTACTTTCAAAGAGGTTTCATATCTGAAACTTCTAAAAGCAGAATGTAACTACAGTGACAAATGCCACATGGCAGGTCACCTACAGTGCCATGACCACTCACAAAAATAGAGATCTCAAAATTTCAAAATGCATTCAAGAATGTATAAACTTGTCCAACAACCCATTTTGAAGCTGGCATTCTTTTTTTTTTAATATTTATTTATTTACTTGAGAGACAGAGTTAGAAACAGAGACAGTGAGAGACAGGTTTCCCATCCACTGGTTCACTCCAGAAATGGTCGCAACGGCTGGAGCTGCACAGATCCAAAGCCAGGAGCTTCTTCTGGGTCTCCCATGTGGATGCAGGGGCCCAAGGACTTGGGCCATCTTCTGCTTTCCCAGGCCCTAGCAGAGAGCTGGATTGGAAGAGAAGCAGCCGGGACTTGAACCAGCACCCACATGGATTGTCGGCTCCACAGGCGGGTGCCTAAACTACTACTATGCCACAGTGCTGGCCCCCAGGCTGGCATTCTAAGTGGTGAACATTGCTCTTCCCAGGGGAACGAATACCCGGCCAATCCAAAGAAGGCTAGACCACCACCAACTGCAACTGAACTCCCAACAGAAGACCAGACTGTTCCAAAACTAGCCAGTACTGAACTTCGGGCAAAGTCTGCAGCTGCCTCACTTAAAAATCACACACACACCAATTTACAAGAGGTCATTCTATACCTGAACACAGAGGGAAGAGGAATGCGATACCTTAAAAATAAAATAGGATACATTATCACTAAGGTTCTTTCCTCAAAAAATTTACTTTAAAAAGTCAATATACTATTATCTTTTGTTTTAGTTCTTCTCAAGTTAGATCAGAACATTCAAATACTCAAAGAAAACAAAAAACACAGCCCTTTTAGTGTCAAACTAGAACATCCTTTGCACCTCTGCATATTGCTACAATATAAAGGGAACTGAAATTCTACTCTGATGGTTAAAATACTCCAGACACCACCAAGACCCATAGAAGGGACCCAGGAGATCCCTTCTATAAGTGGACTTACAGCACCTAGCAGTAACTGGAGAGGCAGCTTGGTTTAGCTGTATCCCTAAACTCAGCCTGAGGCAGCTACAGGCCTTGGGGAAAAGAGCTTTGAAAATCTGACACAACGCAAGCACTGCAGATACAACTTATGTAAAATAAAAATCTTTGCCCGTAAGAGATTCTATCTATTATGTTCACTGCCAGCACATTCCTCAAGTTTAAGAGTGCCAGGCACACAGTAGGTACTTGGTAATCAGCTGTTGAATAAATTTATAGATAGGGCAGTCTTGGTCCTCATGACTCTAGTCTAAATTAATGCTATCATAAGAATTTAGTAACATTTTTAGGTAATAAAGATCAGCATGTTTTATTTTTGTTGGTTTTGTTTATTTAACTTTATTAAACCCATATATTAAGCCCAGTCGGAGCAACTTAATATCTGACTTTAAAGTTTCCCACAATTGGTGAACAGGTTTAATAAATCAAATAAATATTTTTCTGTAGACCGACCAAAAATATGGCTTAACTACTTCAGAATTTTTATTAACACATTATTATTTAAGTGTATCTGATAAATTTTGTTAAGTACTACGAGTGATTATCTGTATTAGACAGTATCTTTAAAATGTTTGTTTACTCATTTTTATTTATATGAAAGGCAGAGCGCAAAAAAAAGAGGTCTTATATCCACTATTTCACGGTCCAATTGCCTGCAACAACTGGGGCTGGGCCACGAAGAAGCCAGGAACCAGGAACTCCAACCAGGCCTCCCACGTGGGCGGCAGTGACTTGGTACCCGAGCCCTCACCTGCTGCCTTCCAGGTGACTGAGCCCGAAGCTGGATCACAAACACAGGAGGATATGGGGCTGGGCCCCAGGCATCCCAAGTGGCAGCTTAGCCCACTACACCACAACACCTGCCCCTCATATCTGCGTTCAAACCTCAACTTTCTTAGCAGGAGGCAGTATTTCTGGGGTGCTATACTTTGTCCCCCAAATGGCATTATACTTGAAGAGAATCAGTTGAAATCTGAAACCTCAATAGGTAAGAAATAAAGCACAGGGACAAGAAAAGGAAAGCAAATTTTTAAAAATAGGTATTTGTTAACAGGGCAAATTTTTGAAACTTAGTTCTGGCCTTCACCATTAGTAACTTTAAGAAACTGTCTTTTCACATTCGTCATTTAGAAATTAAAGCTATGCTGGTGCTGTGCTGTAGCGGGTAAAGCCACTGCCTGCAGTGCCGGCATCCCATATGAGCGCTGGTTCGAGTCCTGGCTGCTCCACTTCCCATCCAGCTCTCTGCTATGGCCTGGGAAAGCAGTAGAGGATGGCCCACGCCTTTGGGACCCTGTGCCCACGTGGGAGACCCGGAGGAAGCTCCTGGCTTTGGATCAGCGCAGCTCCAGCAGTTGCCGCCATCTGGGGAGTGAACCAGCAGACAGAAGATCTCTCTCTTTCTCTCTACTTGTGCCTCTCTGTAACCCTGCCTTTCAAATAAATAAATGTATCATTAAAAAATTAAAGCAATACTGGAAACCTAACTGGATCCTCATGCTTCCTGGCTGAGCTCTCGGTACACTGAAGACCAGACTGCCTCTCAGGGGCCATGCGAGTTTCCTGACACTGGCGCCATGCATTCAGGAGAAAACAAGGATTCTGCCTTCTGACGGCATCTCCTTGATTAACGATCACCAACAGCTTGGGAACAGTGTCATCCATTGGGTGCTTTCCTTACATGGGAAATAAAGTAAAATACAGCAAAAACTACACCTTTGGTGTAGTCGTTATTTCACATGTGTGTATTCAACCAACCACACTGAACACATCAGGGGATAAACTTACATCTGAATGGAATTTCCCTGTCATCAGTCCCTAAGCTATATAATAATTACACTGTATTAGGTGTTATAAATAGAGAATCTGAAAGTAGACAGGAGGATGGGCTTAGCTTGTATGAAAATCACTACCCCATTTTTAAGGTACCAGAACATCCCGAAAGTCAGTACATGGAGAGTGCTGTGTGGAGCCAATCACCCAGGGAAACCCAGGGACTGCTGTAGTGAGAGCTACGGTTTACCGAGCAGTTACTGTGTGCTACAGACTTGCTCTAACGACCTTCTTCATATTTTATTCCTTAATCGTCACAATCCTAGCCTCATTTCACAGACGAGGAAAGTGAGATGCACACCACTTAAGCAGCCTGTCAAGATCACGCAGCTAAAACGATCACTAACTTCCACGCAGCTGGCGTCTGGCTCTGCAGACTCCGGGACTCGCTAAGCTGTTCTGCCAGCAGAGTATGCTATGCTACATCACTTCCAGTTTCTGCAGCGTGAATCCCTATCCCAAGGTGAAAAAAAACATTTAAAGGAGTGAGCTTCATCAGTTTAGAGCATAAGGATGAAATTATATTAAAAAAAAAAAAAGAAATTATATTTTACAGGAAAAAAAAGTAAAGTAAAATTTATTTCATCTGAATGTTTTTTGTTTTTTGTTTTTTTTTTTGACAGATCGAGTTAGACTGTGAGAGAGACAGAGAGAAAGGTCTTCCTTCAGTTGGCTCACCCTCCAAATGGCAGCTACGGCCACAGCTACACCAATCCGAAGCCAGGAGCCAGGTGCTTCCTCCTGGTCTCCCATGTAGGTGCAAGGCCCAAGCACTTGGGCCATCCTCCGCTGCCCTCCCGGGCCACAGCAGAGTTGGACTGGAAGAGGAGCAACTGGGACTAGAACCCAGTGCCATATGGGATACTGGCGCCGCAGGTGGAGGATTAATCAAGTGAGCTATGGCTCCTGAAGCTCGCTTAACTGATTATAGTTACACAAAAAAGAAAAATACTGCTCAGTAGCGACTGGCACTGTGGCACAGCAGGTCAAACTGCCACTTATAATGCCAGCATCCCATGGACACCAGTTCAAGTCTCAGTTGCTCCACTTCCAATTCAGCTCCCTGCTAATGTGCCAGAGAAAGCAGAAGATGGTCGAAGAGCTTGGGTCCCTGCACCCATGTGGGAGACGCAGAAGAGGCTCATGGCTCCTGGCTGCGGTCTGGCCCAGCCCTGGCTGTTACAGCCATTCGGGGAGTGAACCAGCAAAAGGAAGATATCTAATTCTGCATTTCAAATAAATGAAATAAATTTTATATAAATAACACTAAGCTATCGTAAGATCAGAATTAGTAAAGGGATACAGTGACTTAAAAAAAAGCTTACCCTGCCCATAAAGATTAAAAAATCTTTTGTTTTGTTTATTTATTTGAAAGGCATAGTTACAGGAAGAGGCAGAGAGAGGTCTTCCATCTGCTGGTTCACCCCCAAAGGGCCTCAATGGCCAGAGCTGGACCAATGCAAAGCTAGGAGCCTGGAGCTTCTTCTGGGTCACCCATGTGGGTGCAGGGGCCCAAGGACCTGGGCCATCTTCTGTCGTAGTTTTTCAGATGTTGTTTGGACACCTACATGCCACACTGGAGGGCCTGGGTTCAAGCCCCAGTTCCATCTCCAATTCCAGCTTCCTACCAACACTCAAGCAGCTGGGTTCCTGACATCCATGCTGGAGACCTGGATTGAGTTTCCAGCTCCCGGATGTGGCCCAAGCCCTTGCTTTTGAGGCATTTGATCAGTGAACCAGTTGCTAGGAACTCTGTCTCTCAAATAAAAAAGTCAAAAAAAAAAGACTAAAAAGCATTTATTAAGAGTAAGAAAGTTAAGTTGTAAAACTTCTTTCGGGGGCCAGGACTGTGGCATAGAAGGCTAAATCTCTGCCTGCAATGTCAGCATCCCTTATGGGCACTGGTTCAAGCCCCAGCTGCTCCACTTCAGATCCAGCTCCCTGCTAATGCACCTGGAAAAGCAGCAGAATATGGCCCAAGAAATTGGACCCCTGCATCCACATGGGAGACTCGGAAGAAGCTCCTGACTCTTGGCTTCAGTCTGGCCCAGACCCAGCTGTTGCAGCCATTTGGGGAGTGAACCAACGGATGGAAGATCTTTCTTCCTCTAATTATGCCTTTCAAACAAATAAATAATTCTTTAAGAAAAAAAAACTTCCAAAATAATAATACACTGAGCTTTCAGTAGGAACCAAAACAGTGTTTAAGGGGCCAGTGTTGTGGCACAGTAGGTTAAGTGTCAGCCTGCGGCACCTGCATCCCTTATGGGTGCCAGCTCAACTCCTGGCTACTCCACTTTCAATCCAGCTCCCTGGTAATGTGCCTGGGAAAGCAGTGGAGCACCCATGTGGAAAACCCAGAAGCAGCTCCTAACTTCAGATCAGCCAACCTCTGGCTACTGCAGCCATTTGAGGAGTGAACCAGGGGATGGAAGATCTCTCTCTCTCTCCCTCTCTCTCTCTCTCTGCCTCTCCCTCTAACTCCGCCTTTCAAATAAAATAAATCTTCAACGAAAATAAATAATTCTGAATAGACCTTTAAAAAAAAAAGTGGACCATAGGGTTGGTGTTGCAGCACAGTGGGCAAAGCCATCACCTGTGACACCAGCAATCCATATAGGTGTCAGTTCTAGTCCCAGCTGCTCCACTTTAACACAGCTCCCTATTAATAGTCTGGAAAAAGCAGTGGAAAACGGCCTGAGTGACCTGGATGAAACTCTTGGCTTCAGGTTGGCCCAGACCTGGGGAGTCAATCACCGGATGGAAGATCTCTCTGTGTCTGTCTCTCTGTAGCTCTTACAAATAAATCAATCCATTAAAAAAAAAAAAAAAAAAGACCAATTCCTTTTGTGTTCCCTTCTTCTACAGAATGGAGACCCCTGAATCCTCCTGCGTGCCCCGCTCCCAGCTTTAGAGGCTCCAAGAGTACCCATCTCAGGAGAGCCCTCTGAGCTCCTCCTAGCTCAGGCTGGAAACCTCCTCCGTCCTTCCAAAGGCTCTGGCCAACCTATGCACTCTCTGTGCTCAGCAGGCTTTGTCCTTGATCTTTCACTAGAATACAAGCTCGGGAAGCCATAGCTCTTTGTATACGGATGTATCTCAAACACTTCAACAGTGCCCAGCACATAGCAGGTCCTAAATAATTGTTGTCAAAATAATCAGTGAATGAGTTGAGGACATGGGGTCATCAAGTAAGAATTCTTGTCTCCTGCTCTTTAACCCACAGATTTAATCTGCTTGCAGATTTCCCTACCTCCTTCTTCCGGTCTACTGAACTATTCCACATCATAGCCTCTTCCATCTTTTCAGTCATGACCCCTCTCAACTGTAATTTTAAAATACTTCAGCTACAGACTCCTTTCCAGTGCCTTAAAAGAATGTTGAATGCAGGGCCAGCTTCGTGGCACAGTGGGTTAAGTCACCCCCGTGATACAGGCATCCTACAATGGAGCGCCTTTTTCAGTCCAGTTGCTCTGCTTCTGATCCAGCTCCCTGATAATGTACCTGGGCAAGCAGCCGAAGATGACCCAAGTGCTGGGACCTCAGCTACCCAGGTAGGAGACTGGATGCAGTTCTAGCTTCAACCTAGCCCAGTCCTGGCTGTTGTGACCATCTGGGGAATGAAATCAGTAGATGGAAGACCTCTTTCTATCTCTCCCTCTGTCACTCTGCCTTTCAAATAAATAAAAACCAATCTTTTAAAAATGCTTACTCTGGGGCCGGTGCCATGCCTTAACAGGCTAATCCTCTGCCTTGCGGCGCCGGCACACCGGGTTCTAGTCCCGGTCGGGGCACCGGATTCTGTCCTGGTTGCCCCTCTTCCAGGCCAGCTCTCTGCTATGGCCCGGAAAGGCAGTGGAGGATGGCCCAAGTGCTTGGGCCCTGCACCCACAAGGGAGACCAGGAGAAGCACCTGGCTCCTGGCTTCGGATCAGCGAGATGCGCCAGCCGCAGCGGCCATTGGAGGGTGAACCAACGGCAAAAAGGAAGACCTTCCTCTCTCTCTCACTATCCACTATGCCTGTCCAAAAAAAAAAAAAAATGCTTACTCTGGTTTCATAAACAAAACCAAAGGAACTTCCGGTGCCCTGCAGCCTGCTCACGTGGTACTCTCCTGCAGAGGCTGGGTCTGACAGCAGACACCCACATTACCAGGGCTTCCTCCTCCTCCATCACCCGCACTCTGCAGCAGGTCGATTTCTGCCCTAGGCTGCTCAAGCTTCTTACAGGACCATTACCCGCCCGATCTAATGGACACCTCGTGCCTCATTTGATGTTCTTGAAACTCACTCCCCTTCTCAGCTGGCGTGCCACTGTTCTCACCCGACAGCTCTCTCAGCTCCTTTTCCTGTGCCTCAAGTGACTATTCCCAGAGATGCCTGATCTGCTCTCTTCTATAAATACCCTCAATGAGCTCATCCACGTTCAGGGCTTCAACTAATACTTACAAGTTCTGATGATTCCAAAGAATGCATCCCCAGGCCAGATCTCCTGTCCTGAATACCAGACCTGGAGACCCAGCAGTGACATCCCCACAGAGGCAACCAGGAATACATCCAATCCCAACAGGGCCTCATCTCATCCTGCTGCAAACCTGCCTCCCCCACCTGCTTTCCCCTCCTTAGTGGAGGGCTGGCCCGGCCAACCTCTTCACCCCCTGTCTTCCTGAATCCAGGCCTTGCTTGACTCTGTTCTAACTAAAGTCTTTATTCCTGACTAAACTGCTACAGTTAAGCTATTCTGCAATTAAACATGAGTGTTTCTGAGACCCTAACCCTACATTCTTGTGCGTGAGGGCGCGCACACACACACACACACACTCACCCCTCTTCCCCCAGTCCAGCACCTCCTCCATACTGTAGAATGAGCAGGTAACCTAAAATGCAAGCACAGTACTAACTACCCGCTCAGAAACGTTCTATTACTCACCATCCAGCAACAGCTTCTCAAGAGAGTAGCTTTCTTTCACTTCTACATGTTGTATAAGATACGTACACTTGTGTACACATACATACACACATACAGGATACAGTACACAGGTGAAGGAAGACGTGCAGGATCTTTTACTGACATTAGTACCAAACCAAAAACACATGACAATCATTCATTAGGGAAAAGCCTCACACTGTCCACATGGCTCCCGACTACCATAACTACCTCACTTTCCAACCAGCGCACTCATCTCTGAAGCTCCGTCTAGGCCACCCCTGCCGGAAATGCCTCCGTTTACTTCCCACTCCCAATCACCTCCGCTTTAAGCGGCAAACAACCGGCCCCATGAACTTTCCCTGGCCGCCCAAGGCGCGGGCAGGCACCTCTTCTCGGCGCTCCCACGCACCAGGCACACATCTCTTGCAGCACCTGAATCACAGCACTGTAATTTGGTGTTTACCTGTCTGTCTGCTCATCTTTGTAGCGTCACTGCCTGCCATGACTCAACACAAACTAGGTGCTAGGAGGCACCGTGTGTAGGGACAAACTGCAGCGACGGCCCTATAACGGACACGGCCGAGCAAGGGCTCTATTTCGCTGTATGAATACAGCACGAAGCTTCTAATTTTATGATGTGCTTACACCACGCGCTGAATTTTCGGGTGTTGGTTACAATGAGAGATTTTTAGAAAGCCAACACTTTACCATCCACCAAATTCCAATCAATTAATTGCCAACAATGTCAACGCATCCTGAGAGATGCCTTAGAAACTGAAAAGCTACAAGCTCAGCATTCCGGTCAGCTGAGGCAAATCAACTGCACACATTCATCTTCCTCCCTAAAGCCCCATTAAAATGAAAGTGAAGGGAGAAGAAGGTACAGTAACATCCAACAACACAGAGAAGCACTACCGTGTAAGTCCTTCTAACACAGTTTTCAAAGATGGAAAACAGAAGAAATACAATACAAAAACTCAGGAACCACAAAGATCCTGCAGGGCGGAGCTAAGAGAGCCTCGTAACCAGGATGTGGGGAAAAGGGAGTGCAGAGGCGGTGAGAGGTATGGGACTGAAATCAGGACGCTGATTAAGTTTAAGGGGCGGGCACTGTGGTGTATTCAGTTAAGCTGTGGTGCCAGCATCCCATATGGGTGCAGGTTCAAGTCCCAGCTGCTCTACTTCTGATCCAGCTCCCTGCTAATGGCCTGGTAAAGCAGTGGAAGACCGCTCAAGCACTTGGGCCCCTGCACCTACATGGGAGACCCAGAAGAAGCTCCTTGCTAACTCCTTCCTAACTCCAGCCATTGCAGTCATTTGGGGAGTGAACCAGAAGACGGAAAACCTCTCTAACTGCCTCTCAAATAAAGCTTAAAAAACATTGATTTAGGTGTCGGCACTGTGGCACAGTGGGTAACGCCTTGGCCTGAAGCGCTGGCATCCCATATGGGCACCCATGGCGCCGGTGCGAGACCCAGCTGCTCCACTTAATATCCAGCTCTCTGCTACGGCCTGGGATAGCGGTGGAAGATGGCCCAGGTCCTTGGGCCCCTGCACCCACGTGGAAGACCCAGAAGAAGCTCCTGGCTCCTGGCTTCAGATCAGCGCAGCTCCAGCCATTGCAGCCATCTGGGGAGTGAACCAGCAGATTGAAGACCTCTCTCTCTCTATCTCTCTCTGCCTCTCCTCTCTTGTAACTCTGACTTTCGAACAAATAAAAAAGTCTTTTAAAAAAGCATTGATTTATTAAAAAAATAAGTAAACAGCACAGTGAGACAGACAACCCCCGCCCCCACAGCCAATCACCCAACTTTTCCCACAGCTGAGGACAGGAGTGGGGCCTAATGGGAACAAGAGCACTAAGAGAAAGGCTCCACCAGCAGCCCACCCCCTCAGAAATGCTCCCCTCATGGCTTCCAGATTACGGCAGATAATACGCCACATAGGTATAACATATACTTACCATGCTCTCAGAAAGCCAAAAGCAGTGTATTCTCTACAGAAACGGTCTCGCTGAGAAAACCCACCATCTCCAAGAACTCAGCGTGCCGACGCGTGGAGGCCACCAAGGAGAAGGCCAGTGTACTGCCCCCACAGCCAACAGGACGCCTAGCACTAGGGGCCTCACCAACAAAGAGCTGTAGTCAACATTTCCGTATTTCACTCTCATATGGTGAGGAACACCAGCTATTCCGGGCAGATTTCTAAATTGAGGCAAGAAACTAAACCAACACAAAGAAAACAAAATCTCAAAACACTGTACACATCCTCAAATAAAAGAGATACTGGGAAACAGGACTTGAAAATTAAAAATGATGTAGAAGTAAAAGTCCAGGATTAAAGTTGGAAGATGAAGTCAAGGAAAACTCCCTTAGAAAAAAAAAGGGGTGGGGGGGAGATAGACAAGACGAAAAGTTCTATCCAACTAATGAAGAGCAGAAATAAATGGACAAAGCATTTTTCAAATATAAGAAAATTTCCCAAATTTAGGCAAATGAGCTGCCAATCTGAAAGGGCCCATCAGTGACCAAAAGAACAAATGATTGGGGCTGGCGCTGTGGCGCTACAGATTAACACCCTGGCCTGAAGCAAGCACCAGCATCCCATATGGGCGCCGGTTCTGGTCCCGGCTGCTCCTCTTCCAATCCAGCTCTCTGCTATGGCCTGGGAAAGCAGTAGAAGATGGTCCAAGTCCTTGGGCCCTGCACCCGCGTGGGAGACCAGGAAAAAGCTTCTGGTTCCTGGCTCTGGACCAGCACAGCTCTGGCCATTGAGGCCAACTGGGGAGTGAACCATCAGATGGAAGACCTCTCTCTTTCCCTCTATTCTCTCTGTGTAACTCTTTCAAATAAAAAAAATAAATAAATCTTAAAAAAAAAAAAGAACAAATGATCAAAAACAACAGGGGCCAGCTTTGTGGTGGTTTAAGTCGTAGCCTGCAATGCTGGCATCCCATATGGGTTCCTGGTCAAGACCCACCTGCTCTGCTTCTGATCCAGCTCTCTGCTGTGGCCTGAGAAAGCAGGAGAAGACAGCCCAAGTGCTTGGGCCCCTGCACTCACATGCGAGACCCAGATGAAGCTCCTGGCTTCAGCTTGGCCCAGCCCTGGGTAGAAGCTAGCTCTCTGTCTCTGCCTCTAAGTCTGGAACAGACATAATGACCTCTGAACATCTGGAAAATACCCAGAGGTGTGTGCTAGACAGAAATCTAACTAAGACTAACCCCCAAGATGGCCACACCCAGGTGGTCACTCACTGCATCATCCCGAGGAAGGACAGACAGCTGATTAGCAGGGGATAGCATGAGTGATTAGGCCACAATCAGCTCATTGTTGAGCTAATCAAGAGTGAGATTATCCTGAGTAGCTGGTCCTTATTCAAGTAAGTCCTGTACTTAAAAAAAAAGACAAAACACCAGAGAGAGGCTCCTCTGGCTGGCCTGAAGATACCTCAGTAGTTGTATAACCACAAGGAAATGAATTCTGCCAACAGCCACAGGAACTGGAAAGATGCCCTTCCATGGACAATACCCTAGTCCCTGTTGCCACCTACTGCTGCCTTGTGAGACCCTTAACAGAAGATCCAGCTAACTGGTGCCCTGACTCCCAACCATAGAAACCATGAAATAATAAGCAGGTGGTAATTAAGCCACTAAAATTTGTCACTTGTCAGATAGAAATAGAAAATTAATATTTATGGCATGAGGACAACCTTACTGACCTAAGCAAAATAAATGACTTAAAAGGAAATCCTATTTCTTTCCAAGGCATAAAGCTTCAGAAGTCAAAGCAGCGTCAGTTTAAAAACAACACTGGGGCGAGCGTTGTGGCACATGGTGAGCAAAGCTGCCGCCTGTGATGCAGGCATTCCACACGTGTGCCGGCTGTTCCTCTTCCCATGCAGCTCCCTGCTAATGCACCTGGGAAAGCAGTGGAAGATGGCCCACGTGACTGGGCCCTGCTATCTATGTGGAAGACTAGAAAAAGCTCTTGGCTACCAGCTTAGGTTTGGCCTCACCCTGGCCACTGCAGCCATTTGGGGAGTGAACCTGCAGATGAAGATATCTCTAACTTTTTCAAATAAATAAATTAAAAAAAAAAAACTTCAGAAATGACAAAAAGCAGAACTCTGCATAGGAAATGGGCATAGCTGGTTAAGAACTGCTGTAAGTAACCAGGTTTAAACCAAGACCAGTTTCAACTTGTCCTCCATCTTTTAGATTAAAAAAAAAAAAAAAAACAAGACAGGTATTTGGCTCCACCAGGTTTTCCTTTCCCTCAGTTCAAAATTTTAGTTTTTGCTTGAAAGGAGAGAGAGAGAGACAAAAGAAACTTCAGGGAGGCCAGCACTGTGACATAGAGGGTAAAGCCGCTGCCTGCAGAGCCAGCATCCCATATGGGCATCAGCCAGAGTCTGGACTGCTCCACTTCAGATTCAACACTCTGCTATGGCCTGGCAAAGCAGAAGAAGATGGCCCAAGTCCTTGGGCCCCTGCACCCACATGGGAGATCTGGAGGAAGCTCCTGGATTCTGGCTTCAGATCGGCCCAGCTCCAGCCATTGTGGCCACTTGGGGAGTGAACCAGTGGATAGAAGACCTCTTTCTCTCTTTGCCTCTGCCTCTGTAACTCCACCTTTCAAACAAATCTTTTTTAAAAGAAAGAAACTTCAGGAACCGCTGGGACTGTCTCCCACTTGGAGGCTTCATTTACCAAATGCAGTGGCTCCCAAAGCAAGGTGCCTGGACCAGCAGCCACAGCACACATAATGTTAGAAGATCGACCTGTGGACCCCATTCTGAGACCCACTGAATCAAAAACTCTGGGAGGAAAATAGATGGCTAAAAAACAAAGACAATAACTGTGTGGGTGAGGAAACCTAGCAATCGGTGTTTTCTTTTTAAGCCTTAGTGTTTCTGATGCAGGTTCAAAACTCAGAACCACCAATCTAATGTTAATTCCTACCGTTGTCACATTACACCAGGTCATCCTTCTTCGGTCAAGTCATTTCCCGACTGTTAGTTCCCAATTAGTTATTCCGGTCATAACAACACAGTGGGGGCTCCAAAAACGTTTGCTGAATAAGTGAGGGACCAGTCTTCAGATGTCTTTCTAAAACACCCTATCAAGGCCGTTAGCAGGACGTGCTCGGCTCACTTTCCCACAGTCCCCACCAACCTCTTCTCTCTCCCACCAGATACTTCTCACTCACTCATCTGCCAAGCCAATGACAGCAGTAGGCTTTGGGACCTCCAAGGAAAATAATTCCAGAAGTTTAACAGTTTTAAAATCCAGATACAACATGGTCCAATCTTCTCTTACGAACGAGGGAACCGAGTAAGTTACAGCTACCTCACAATGATGCAGAAACTGACCCTTCCACATTGCAGTCTCCACTTGTAACCCTAAGGAAAATGGGTCAAGGCAATGTCTCAAGCTTACTTTTTCTGGTCTTAGATCTCCAGAGAAATAGATCCCACCTGCTTACATCTTCCGAGGCTCATGTGCCTGACAACACACCTGCAGTCAGTATAGAGTTTGATTAATGCAATTTACAAGTTAGTAACAACTTCAGAAATTCTACACCAAAGACATGCAATAAGGTCCAATCATTTACAAGTACTTAAATGTACTCAAAATGTAAGGCACTGGGAAGATTTAATTATACTACAATTAAAAGGCAGTTTTCAGTCTAATCAGAAAGAAGACGCTATACATTTAATGAACTCACCACTAAGATCCTAAGCTTGCACTAAATTAGATTCTTGTAAAGACTACGAGAGGCCTGAAATCCCTCTCCGAAGCCTCCCTAGTGTGTGAGCATGCAATCAGGATCCCCTGAACAAATGCTAAGAGCTCCAGTAAGCCGGAGGGTCACGATCATGCTCCACTGTGTCACAGCCACAGAACCTCTCCCAAGTCACAACTTCCCCTGAGCTGTCTCACTCCCCATAAAATGAGTTGATCAGCACTAATACTCTCATAACAGTAGAAATATTCCTTACACTGATGTAGTATTACAGAAACCATTGCTCTAGCTAATCTTGGAAAGAATGGAATAAAATTTAATAAAGAAAATCAATACATGAGTATCAATGTGCAGGAACAATAACTGATTCTGATAGCTTACCAAACATACTAAGTTTGTTTGTTTTTAATTTACTCATTTACTTGAAAGTCTGACTTAAAGAGAGAGATAAAGAGAGGCAGAGAGAGAGATTCTCCATCCACTGGTTCACTCAGTTGGCCGCAATGGCTGGAGCTGTGCAGATCCAAAGCCGGGAGCCAGGAGCTTCTTCCGGGTCTCCCACATGGATGCAGGGGCCCAGGGACTTGAGTCATCTTCCACTGCTTCCCTAGACCATAGCAGAGAGCTGGATCGGAAGTGGAGCAGCCGGACTCAAACCGGCGCCCATTTGAGATGCCGGCACCACAGGCAGCAGCCTTACCCACTAAGCCACAGAGCCGGCACCCTAAGTTTTTTTTAATGCCCTTACTTTGAAATGTCAAAGGAAGTTCTAAAACTTAATAAATTGGAAAGAAACTAAAATTCAAAATGAACAATGATTGTGTGATATTCTACCACAGATATTAATTCATCTCTTTTTTTTCTTTTTTCTTTTTTTTTTTTTTTTTTTTATATGACAAGCAGAGTGGATAGTGAGAGAGAGACAGAGAGAAAGGTCTTCCTTTTTGCCGTTGGTTCACCCTCCAATGGCCGCTGCGGCCAGCGCATCTCGCTGATCCGAAGCCAGGAGCCAGGTGCTTCTCCTGGTCTCCCTTGCGGGTGCAGGGCCCAAAGACTTGGGCCATCCTCCACTGCCTTTCCGGGCCATAGCAGAGAACTGGCCTGGAAGAGGGGCAACCGGGATAGAATCCGGCACTCCAACCGGGACTAGAACCCAGTGTGCTGGCGCCGCAAGGCGGAGGATTAGCCTGTTAAGCCACGGCGCCGGCCTAATTCATCTCTTTTTAAGATTTATTTTATTTGAAAGGCACAGTTAGAAGGACAGACAGAAAGAGGTATTCTGTCTGCTAGTTCACTCCCCAAGTGGCCACAGCTAGGCCAGGCCGAAGCCAAGAGCTTTTTCTAGGTCTCCCACATGAGTGCAGGGGCCCAAAGACTCGGGTCATCTTCTGCTTTCCCCAGGCGCATTAGCAGGGGCAGGATCAGAAATGGATCAGCTGGGACTGGAACGGCACCCATAATGGATGCTGTTGTCACAGGCAACAGTTAGGCCACAACACTGGTCCCAATATTAACTTTTTTTTTAAGATTTATTTTATTTATTTGAAAGTCATTACAAAGAGACGTAGAGACAGAGAGAGATCTTCCATCCACTGGTTCATTCCCCAGATGGCTGCAACAGCTGGAGCTGTGCCAATCCGAAGCCAGGAGCCAGGAGCTTCCTCTGGGTCTCCTACGTGGGTGCAGGGGCCCAAAGACCTGGGCCATCCCCCACTGCTAACCCAGGCCACAGCAGAGAGCTGGATCGGAAAAGGAGCAGCCAGGACTAGAACTGGCACCCACATGGGATGCTGACACTTCAGGCCAGAGCTTTAATCTACTGAGCAACAGAGTTGGCCCCCTAATATTAACTTTTAATACCCTTTTTTTTTCTTTATTTGAGAGGTAGAGTTACAGACAGAGGTCTTCCATCTGCTGATTTCACTCCCCAAATGGCTGCAGCGGCTGGAGCTGGGCCAACCTGAGGCCAGGAGCTTCTTTCGGGTCTCCCAAGCAGATGCAGGGGCCCAACTACTTGGGCCATCTTCTACTGCTTTCCCTAACCATAGCAGAAATAGAACGGAAGAGCAACCGAGACTAGAACCAGTATCTATATGGGATGCCAGCGCTTTAGGTAGAGGCTTAGCCTACTTCTCCTCAGTGCCGGCGCTGCCACCCCTCCCCCTTTTTCTAAGATTTATTTATTGGGGCCAGTGCTGTGGCCTAGTGGGTAAAGACGCCACCTGCAGTACGGGCATGCCATATGGGCACCGGTTCGAGTCCTGGCTGCTCTTATGATCCAGCTTTCTACTATGGCCTGGGAAAGCAGTGGAGGGTGGCCCAAGTCCTTGGGCCCCTGTACGCACATGGGAGGCCCAGAAGAAGCACCTGGCTCTTGCCTTTGGATCGGATAGCTCTGCAGCCATCTGGGGAGTGAACCAGTGGATAGAAGACACCTCTCTCCCTCTCCCTCTCTGCTAAAATAAAATTTAAAAAAAAAAAAAAGATTTATTTATTTGAAATAGAGTTACAGAGAGGGAGAGAAAGAGTCCATCCACTGGTTCACTCCCTAAGTGGCCACATCGCCTGGGCTGGGTCAGGGCAAAGTCAGGAACCTAGAACTCCATCTGGGTCTCCCACAGGGTGCACTTGAGTCATCTTCCGCTGCTTTCCCAGACACACTAGCAGAGCGCTGCATCAGAAGCAGAGCAGCTGAGACTCAAAGTGGCACACTCACACTCGTATGGGATGCTGGTGGTACAGGTGGCAGCTTAACCTACACTGCACCACAAAGCTGGCCCAAATGCCCTCACTCTTAAAACAAGTTCTGAAACTTAACATGCTCAATGTAGATAGATACACTAAAAGATTCAGAAAGACTCAAAAAATAAAACTTCCACAAAGGCACTATGGAGTAGTGGGCTGCCACCAAGGACACATGCATCCCCTATCAGGGTACCTGAGATTAACTGCAACCTCTGCTTCTAATCCAGCTTCTTGCAGATGTGCTTGGGAGGCAGAAGATGGTCCAGCTGCTCAAGTTCCTGCCACCCACAGGGGAAACCCAGATGGAGTTCCTGGCTTCGGCCTGGCCCAGTCCCAGTTCTTTAGGGCATTTGCGGAGGGACCCAACAAATGGAAAATCTCTCTCTCCCTCAGCTCACTCTATCAATCTACCATCCAAATAAATAAAAAATTTTAAAAATTTTTATGAAAATTCCCACCCAGATATGGTAGTGCTTTACTGATTCTCCTTCAAAGCTTTAACACAAATGCAGAATGTTTTATAAGGCTGAAGTCACAGGAAATACACTGTACAAGTTCACATCCTAGTTTCTAACGGACCAATGCACCATCTTCGAGAATTCTTCAGGCCAGCTCCCTACTGTATGAACAGCCTATAATTTAATTACACATGAACCACATACTGGTTACTCAATATATGAATATGTGGCAAAATATAGAAATATTGTCATTAATTTCTTTCCACCACACTAACATATGCATAGCAATAAACATGAATTTAACATTAATAAGAAACTAAATGAAAATAGGTAACTAAAATTCCAAAGATTATCACCTGAGTAAAAAGGCAACCTACAAGGTCTAGAACTAATTTTTTAAATCAACAGACTCTCAAGATAGTTTAAGGGTGACTTGGGAGTCTTCCCATTTAGCTTATTATATACAGATCCCTGGTGTTACTGAGTAAACAAGAGGAGATGGAATCCTCATTCTGTAAACACCTTGGGAGCAGGCAGGGTGATTATGCAAAAGCACATGAATTTTAATGTTAAAAGTCAAGAGACTCATAACAAAGTAAGATAGAAAATGGCATTGTTCTACGAAATAATGCACAAAGAACAGAAAAAGGTAAAGGATAGACTAACCGCCTTCAACTATTATTAATAGCTTCAAAATAATTATCCCCATGTAAATTAAGAAAGATACAACCCTACCTTACCTTTCATGACGGACAGAATTTTTTTTAAGTTTTTTTTAAGATTTATTTTTATTTATTTGAAAGGCACAGTTACAGAGAGGCAGAGGCAGAGAAACAAAGAGAGGTCTTTCATCTTCTGGTTGACTCCGCAAATGGCCACAAGGGCCAGAGCTGGGCCGATCCAAAGCCAAGAGCTTCTTCCTGGTCTCCCATGTTGGGACAGGGGCCCAAGGACTTGAGCCATCTTCTACTGCTTTCCCAGGCCATAGCAGAGAGCTGGATGGGAAGTTCAACAGCCAGGACTCGAACCAACACCAATATGGGATGCCAGCAATGCGGGCGGTGGCTTTAACAGCTACACCACAGCACTGGACCCCAGAAATTTTTTTTTAAACAGAAACTTCTAATATGAGGATTCTGAGATCTTGATAGTCAAATCCATTTTAGATAATTTCCTAGAAGCCATTACTAAAAACCTAATGGGAGAAATTGAAATTAGAAAGGGCAAAAAATTCCAACTCACCAAAAACTCTCATTTTTAATAACCCTCAAACTTCTTACTTTTTAAGTAAGACAGAGGGAAGATAATAACCATTTAAGTAAGACCAAGGAACACTTAACTGTCAAAGTGAAAGGATCTAGTAACCAGAAAAGGCATGAGAAAAGTAACTGGCACACTGAACTCTATGACCAGCTCACAGGAATCAGGATTTTCTGCACACCAATCCCACTCCCCAGCTCTCAGAAGTGTTGCATCTGTGTGCTGGTCTGTAGGAAGGGACAATGTCTACTGCCCATGGACAGACGATTCAGAGCCATGCCTCTGGCACAGGGCTGGGAAGGCTATCCAAGGGAAGAGAGAACACATTAGGAACGCACACCTTGAAGGGGAAAAGGCAAGGACATGCTCTTCCGCAGCACTCTGGACCCTGAGGCCCGTGAACAAGTGCAGCCAGACAATGCTACCCGATGGTGAACCGTCAACGTGACTTTCCCTGACTTCATGAAGCAGCCCACCTGTGTGCCCTCAGGGCAGTAATTTGTGCATTATTTCTACAGAACTCTTGCTTGGTACTCTTTTTTTTTTTTTTTTTTTGATAGGCAGAGTTAGAGAGAGACAGAGAAAGGTCTTCCTTCCGTTGGTTCACCCCCTAATGGCCACTACACTGTACTGATCCAAAGCCAGGAGCTTCCTCCTGGTCTCCCATGCAGGTGCAGGGCCCAAGCACTTGGGCCATCCTCCACTGCACTCCCGGGCCACAGCAGAGAGAGCTGGCCTGGAAGAGGGGCAACCGGGACAGAACCAGCGCCCCGACCGGGACTAGAACCCGGGATGCCAGCGCCTCTGGCGGAGGATTAGCCTAGAGAGCCGCGGCGCCGGCCGCTTGGTACTCTTACAAAAAGCACTTAACTCTTATAACCACTCTGCCTTGAAGACTTCGTGCCAATACCTTCCAAAGACCATGTGAAACCCCTTAATGTTTTACGAAACGATATTAACCCACAACATCCACAGGGCAGTGCTGCTTTTTTTTTTCCCAAGCCTAACATTAGGTGTCAAAGCGATGAAGGTGATCTTTCAAAGCTCGACAAAATGCAAAAGTAAACTGCACAATGAAGACAAAATATTGATTAGATGGCTTATTTTTTGTGTATAAGCAATTTTATTTTCCAATACAAGGAAGAAAACAGTAACTTTCTACCTTCCTTTCGTAGCCTACCTTTAAAAAGGAAAGAAAATTGGGACTGGCACTGTGGCATAGCGGATAAAGCCGTTGCCTGCGATACTGGCATTCAATATAGGTGCCGGTTCAGGTCCTAGCTGCTCCACTTCCCATTGTGCACTCCCTGCTAATACATCTGGGAAAGTAGCAGATGATGTCCTAAGTACTTGGGCTTTTGCACCCACGTAAGAGACCCAGAAGAAACTCCTGGCTTCAAACTGGCCCAGCTCTGGCTGTTGTGGCCATTTGGGAAGTGAACCAGCGGATCTCTTTCTCGCTTCCTATCCCTGCCTTTCAAATAAATAAATCCTAAATAAATAAAAAATAAATTAATAATAAATTTTAAAAAGTTATATGAAGTTCAGTTCTTTTTTTTTTTTTTTTTTTTTTTTTTTTTGACAGGCAGAGTGGATAGTGAGAGAGAGACAGAGAGAAAGGTCTTCCTTTGCCATTGGTTCACCCTCCAATGGCCGCTGCGGCTGGCGCATCGTGCTGATGCGAAGCCAGGAGCCAGGTGCTTATCCTGGTCTCCCATGGGGTGCAGGGCCCAAGGACTTGGGCCATCCTCCACTGCCTTCCCGGGCCATAGCAGAGAGCTGGCCTGGAAGAGGGGCAACCGGGATAGAATCCGGAGCCCCAACCGGGACTAGAACCCGGTATGCCGGCGCTGCAAGGCGGAGGATTAGCCTGTTAAGCTATGGTGCCGGCCCGAAGTTCAGTTCTAGACTAAGTGTTAGTTCTACATATTTAAAATTATATTAGCTACACAAGAGCCATACTGGCTCCATGATCCATTAACAGAAAAAAAGAAAAAAAAAAAAAAAAAACTATGATGAACAGACTGTTTCCTTCTTTTTGAAAGCTCACTAACAAAGACATCCCTATAAAATTAATTCTAAATTATATTTAGTCAAGAAGTAAATATATTTTAAAAAAACTTTTAAAAACAAGATAGAAGGGGCCAGCACTGTGATGTAGCGGGTGAGACCCTCACGGTGATGCTGACATCCCATATGGGATGCTGCTCTATTTCCAATCCCGCTCCCTGCTAATAGTCTGGGAAAGCAGTGACAGATGACCCAAGGGCTTGAGCCCCTTCACTCATGAGGGATACTCAAAAGCTCCTGGCTGCTTGCTTCAACGAGCCCAGCTATGGCTGTTGCAGCCATTTGGGGAGTGAACCAGCAGATGGAAAACCACTCTCTCTTTCTCTAACTCTGCCTTTCAAATAAGTAATCTTGAAAAAAAGAAAAAAGAAAAGGCATAGGTGGCCTTGTGACGTAGCAGGTAAAGATGCCAGGTTGGCACAGGCATCCCAAATGGGTGCTGGTTTGTGTCCTAGTTGCTCCACTTCCTGTCCAGCTCCCTAATGGCCTGGGAAAAGTGGCAAAAGATGGTCTGAATGTTAGGGCCCTTGTCATTCACATGGGACACCTGGATGAAGCTCCTGGCTTTGCCCTGACCCAATCCTGGCTATTGCAGCCATTTGTCTCTCTGCCTCTCAGTCTTTCTCTAACTCTGGCTTTCAAATAAATAAATACATCTTTCAGGGAAAAAAAAGAAAATGCAAATGAAGGACAAAGGCAAAGCACAGAAAGATAATTTTGATGTAACAATAACCTCAGGGCCGGCGCCGCAGCTCAGTAGGCTAATCCTCCACCTGCGGCGCCGGCAACCCGGGTTCTATTCCAGTTGGGGCGCCCGTTCTGTCCTGGATGTTCCTCTTCCAGTCCAGCTCTCTGCTGTGGCCCGGGAGTGCAGTGGAGGATGGCCCAAGTGCTTGGGCCCTGCACCCGCATGGGAGACCAGGGGAAAGTACCTGGCTCCTGGCTTCAGATTGGCGCAGCACCAGCCATGGCGGCCATTTGAGGGGTGAACCAACGGAAGGAAGACCTTTCTCTGTCTCTCTCTAACTCTGCCTGTCAAAAAAACAAACAAACAAAAAACAAAACAAAAAAAAAAACAAATACAGTAACCTCAGCCTCTTCTCTCCAAAACATCGCTCATAACAAGCAGCATTATCAGTTTCATCTCTTTTTCCTTTGTCAGACTGAATGATTAGCTTTTAAAATCTGTACCTACTCTTGAAATACGATGCAGTAAGATTTGAAATTTTATCTCAATTCTTCTATGTGGGCTAACAACTGTATAGATAGTCCTCTTAGGAGAGTCTTTTGAAATGAAGATGCTTAATGAATCCGCAATCTTATAGTGCCTCAAAATCATTCAGTTTTTCAATAATTAACAGAGAAGTGTTTTTGATCTTCAGGAATATTGTGCTCCCTCCAAGCAGAATGAAATCTCACAATCTGTATCAGCCACAGGTCACAGGCATTACAGATATGCAACACAAGCAAAAAATGGCACGTTTCATCCCCTTGGGTCCCAAGATACAGTAAAGCTATTTCATATGTTTTTATAGTCACTCAAAAATTCCATCAGGAAAAGAGAACAGAAAATATTAAATAGTTGGGACTCATTTTCCCTACTCTTCTGACTACTTAACTGGATTAATCCTCAACTAAAAATAAATGTTTCAACTAACCACTAAATGACTAAAAATCAGCCAGGAGCTCAGTCCTTTTGAGATGCTACCTTCCCCTGAGACATCCATCACTCAAAACCACAGACCACGAATAAGGAGTTTCTTTTGTTGATCCCTTAACTCCCACATTCACTAGCTCACAACCCTCTGACAGGGAGCGACTCCACTGGTAACTCACCAGACTGCTCCCTGTATTTGTCACTCTGCACAGGAAATGCCTAGCTCTGCAGATGCACTCAGCCCACTGCACACCTCTCAGTCACACGCCTTCCCTCTCCACCATGGAACCTTCCAGGGCCTGCCCAACTATTTCCTCTCCTCTACCCAGCCACGAATCATCGCTCTGCCTTGGTGTTTCCCCAGGACAGAACGCACAAAACCAAATTCCAAACGATTTTACAAACTATTTTCTCACCCTCCTTGCCTCATCCTTCATGCTATCTGCCTAAAATCCATTAGTGGTTCCCACAGCCAGTGGGAAATTACCAGCTGCTGCCACGGATTCTTAAATAAATTCAGTGGGTTCTCACATCATTCTTTCTTAAAGATAGAGTGAAACAGAATAGACTGGAAACTACAAGAGTGTATCACACAAAGCAAGGGTATTATTTTGACATTTTATCACTATGTATGAGCAGACATGGACAAAGTCACAATGTAACAATGTGTACCTTACCCAGAAAGCTTGAAATACAACCACAAGTCTTTCACTTGGTGAGCAAGGCTCTTAGACCTGTGTCTTGCTACACCCAGTGAAGCCCAAGCACAGGAAGCCCCTCACTCCAAGCTCCTTCACAGTTCATCTCGCAGGTGTCAATCATATTGTTCCTCTACCTTGAATGCCCTCCCAGTAGTCTACAAAGTCCACATGGAACTCATCGCCGCCTCCACGAAGCCTCACCTTCCCTGGGCAGCTCGTGCCACAAACACTTTGAGACTTGGATGCTCTGCTGTGTATCTCCCAGCATTTCCCTGCACTTTCTAACGTCGGGCTTGACTGTCTTCCCAGTTTCTAAACCATAAGCTCCTTGAGGGAAGCAGCACATTGTACTAGTCTTTATTCAGCTGGTACTGAGCTCAGAATGCCAAGTGCTCAAAGTCCTCCAAATGAGCAAACAGAGAATTAAGGAACTGCATTTCGCTTCTTTGTTGTACAGTTGCCTTTGCAACAAAGACCACTCATTTCGAAGGCCTGGGTCCACTCCCCTCTTTGCTACAATCCCTAGAGGGCAGACCCTTCCTGTCTTACAGCAGAGAAGGGCAAGGTAGCAGTCCCCGATTCCTGCTTCACAAAGTTATTTAGGGAAAGAGGGATCCGAGGTTCCCACAGGCAGGTGAGTCAATCAGAACTAACATTACCAGACTGCATTAGCAGGAAGAACCCATTTTACTCTTAATGGGGTGGGGGTGGAGGGGATTCTCTATTCCCTTGCTGGTGGCACTACACTGCCAACAGGAGCTAAATAAAAACAAAAAGCAGCATGGAATAACTGCCTGAAGTTACCCGATTTCCGCTGCCTGTTCTAATCGTTCGGAAATAGCTCCTGACTCACAGCTCTCATTCCGAGATACTACATGGGGGTGGGGAGGTCCGATCTACCCCGCTCCTCCTCGGAGGCGCTCTGACACCTCCCATGGACACCACCTCACACACGTGAACGCCGTCCTCAGGGGTTTTCTGACACCTATTTTGCAAGCCCGTACTTCAGCTGCCTCCACTGCAATTATAACAGTTCAGGCAACATCCAAGATACTTTGACAGACTCTGCCAACTGTCAGTTTCAGCTGTTCTTTTCCATTTCCACACAGTGCAGAAACCACTAGCGCGGGAGCCATCATCTTTTTTTTCTGCCTAAACTAACCACCTATTTTGTCAAAAATAATTCCTCTGCTTAGACTTCGCCCCAAGACGTTCAATTATATGCCTAATGAAGGCGAAGATAAACTTTCAACAACCCGATGTGTTTGTAACAGGTGAAACTCTTCACCCGCACCCCTGAACTGTAGGCACCAGTCAGAGCCAAAGAGCTGGGATGGCCTGGGTCAAACATTAACGCCTTTCTCAGGGTCCAGGCAGCTTGGCTCATTCCACAAACATTAGCTACAGCTCCGGCCAAGCACGGAGACTTCCTCAAATGCCTTTGCTGCCTGCTCCCAGCCTGGCCCTCTCAACAACTCACATGACACAAGTCACCCCAAAACTAACACCACACCTCTCCTTTCTCAAGTCAATCTTTAACAAAAGAGCAAATAAACGTGCTGTGCTGATAAGTTTCATTATGTTGCCTGTCTACACGTGCCTTATCTTACATGAAGGGCTTTCATAGTTTAAATACCAGTCCTCTGATGTCAACTTTATCCCAGGTTCCCTTAGTACAATGCTGAGCTCGGCTATGCAAAACGGGTTCTCTTCCATGATGCTCCCACAGCACCGTCTACAGAGGACGCAGCTTTCAACACGGGGGAAAAAAAAAAAAAAACTGCTTATTTTTTTTTCTCCAACACATTTAAACAGAGCCACTGATGCTCAAGGGAAGCCATATTTTCAAGACTCTCATTTAAAACTGGTATTCATCTGAAGCAGTTTTCAAATGCTAGTATTTTCCGGTGTAAGCACTTCAACTGCTTGGGGGAAAAACTGCCATCTGAAACAGCTACTTCAAGAAACCAGCCGGTAACCATTAAAACGGGAAGAAGGATGAGGAAAGAAAAGAATTCATTTTCACAGGTTGGAGCCTTTTTAAAAGGCCATCTCATAGAACTCCTTCATTCTACAGAAACCACGAGTCAGGGAGGTTAACCTGCTTCCCAGCACTAAGCTACGAACAGCAGCACCAGAAACAGGACTTCTGATTTAATTACTCTTAGCACTGCCCCACATCGGGCAAGTTCAGAACATTCATCACTGATCATTTAATGTTTCAAACATTCAACTCCTGCGAATGGACTGCTACATCGTGTATTCCGAATTGTTCAAGTCCACGAACTTCAAGTGTAATTCCAACAGAAAGATCCTACCCAAGAACTCTGGAAGTTTCAGGAAGTGTGGCAACAGCCCTGAGCCTCACAACGCATTTCAGAATCCCCTCCGTCAAATCTTGCCCTCAACTACACTCAGCGTAGTTGTTTAACCACAAAACAAGGAAGATTCTGGAAGTTCCCCTTAGACCGAAAGCACGGGCGATCCATGACGGGCAGGAGTAGCTCATTACTCCAGTATTATACGGGTTTCCAGGCTGGATGAGGAGGTCGCTAGGATTTTATCCAGTGACAGTGCTGAGAGTTAATCAAAGGTTGGGAAAATGCACTCTGGACTGGCTTTGGGTCAGAAGGCAGGAGAAGGAACGGCACTTAACACAAACAGCAGGTCTGAGCGACACAGCAAAAAAAAAAAAAAAAAAAGGCAGAAAAAGTGAACAAGTTCCTTCAACCACGAGCCTTTCCACGTTCGATCTCCGCTCCGCGCGCCGGCAGCAGCAAGCCTGCGACTCCCAAGTGTTCGTGCCCCATAAATCAACCCCACGCACTTCGGCTTCGGCTACTCAAGGGCAACACAGAGGGCACGGCGAGGGCAGCGACAATCGACCGCGGATCTGCCCCGGGCTCTGGGAGCCGCCTCCACAAACCCCGGATCGCGCGGTTCTGCTCAGAAACCCAAGCAGCAGCCAGACCGAAGCCCGTGCGGGCAGCGAAGGCGCCCGCGGAATCCACACTCGCCTGCATGCACGCCTTCCCTCGGACCTCCGGAGTCACTACAGAAATAGCTCGTGGAAAGGTTAGCGCGCTCGTGTTTTAAGGCAGGGCCAGCTCAGCAAGGTGGCAGACGCGTCGGGAAGCCGCGAGCCCAGCACCGGCAGCACGGCCGCCGGCCGACACATGGCCGCACACACATCCTTACCCCATCTTGCCCAGCGAAAACTTGCTCGCAAGTTCCTGCTCGCGGCGCCGGGGTTAGCCGGCGGGCAGAGGGGCTTCTCCGAGCGGCGACCTCGCCGCGCCGCGCCGCCCCCGAGGTCCTTCGGTGCCGCCGACCGGTCACTCCGTGCTCCCTCCGAGACACCCGCGCGCCCGGACACAGGTGCACCCGCTCGGCAGAGTCCACGAGGCTGCGCGGAGGAGACGGCGGCCGCGCTACTCCACGGCGGGAGCCTCCATGGGGGAGGACCGGAGCCGGCTTCACGGAGTCCTCGGAAACACGGCCGCGCCGCCCATTCCGCTCAGGCCCCTGCACGCCTGGGCAGGGCCCGGGAAGCCGGCCTTCTCGGCGCGGGGGCTGCGGGTTCAAATTTCTCCACACCAGGTCCCCGGGGGGGTGGAGCGAGCGAGCTGGCCGACGTGCACTTCAGCAAAAAAAAAAAAAAAAAAAAAAAATCCTAGCAGCAGCAGCAGCAGCAGCAGCAGCGCCGCTGGCCCGCGCTCCCGTCAGCAAGAACCGCACAGCGAGCCCCGCTCCGAGCGCACAGCCGGCAGCGCGCGGCGTGCACGGCGCTCCACATCGGAATCCGCCTAGCGCCTGCCCTGCGCGGACGCCGAGCGGGGAGGCGGCGGGGAGGCGGGCGCGAAGGCTGGGCAGGGCCGCGTCGCTCCCCCGAGCGCAAGCACCGGGGCCATGTCCAGGCCGGCAGCGGGCTGGGGGCGCCGCGCGCGCGGGGGCGACCCCGCGCCTCAGCCCCTGGCCGGCCCCCGCCGCCGAGCACAAAGGGGCCCGGCGGGCGCCCCGCTCCGCATCCGCCCTGCGCGCGCGGCGCAGCGGCGGCGAATGAATGACTCAGAGCCCCGGCGCCCTGCCCCCGCGCCGGGCGCCGAGGGCCGGCAGAGGGAGCGCGGGGCTCCGCGGCTCGCTCGCTCCGCGCCGCTCGGGCTCCGGCTCCCTCAGCGCCCGCCGCGTTCCGGTCGGCGCCGCCGGCGTGAGGCGAGCGCGGCGGCCGCGCGGGGCGGGGGCGGGGCGCGGCGCGGCGGGGCGGGGCGGGGGCGGGGCGGCCGCGGGGCCCCGCCCACCGGGCGCGGCGCGGGAGCGCGGGAGCGCGGGGCGCGCGGGGCCGGCCGTGCGTCCTCGCTGGCCCCCGCCGCTAGTGGCCGGCGGCGGGCGAGCTGCGGGCCGCCGCCTCCGCGCGCCGCCCCGGGTGCCCGCGCTGTGCCGCCATCCTCCCCGCGGGAGGACCTTTAAATAGCCGCGTCAGCGCGCTCTCGCCGCACGCGCGTCAGCCGCCGCTCGCGTCACCCGGTGCGGGGGATGATGTCACGCGGCCGGAAGTCCTGCTAAATTAGGGACGGCGCAGGGGAGGAGGAGCGGGCGGGCTGCCGGTGCCCACCTGCTCGGCTGCTCCTGAAAGGCCGCCGCACGGGCGGAGGAGGGGGCGCGCCCGCCCGAGTGACTCACTCGGGGCCGCGGCGCGGGTGCGGGCTCCCGGCCGCCCCGGCGGGTGGCTGTGGGCGGGGGTCCCCGGTGGAGAGGCTGTCCCCGCGCGGGGAAGCGACTCGCGGGGCCGGGCGACTCCGGGGCTCGCCGTGCTTACCCCGAGAGGGCCGAGCGCGGAGCCCCGAGCGGCCGTCGGGGCGCTGGACCGCCGCGGTCACTGCCCTGACCGGGGACGCAGGCCGCGCGCGGGCGCAGTCGCCCTGGTCTGCGGCGGGACCGTGGGCGAGACCCGTCCGCCCGGGGGATCGTCCTCGTCCACACGGCGGGCGGCACTGGTCCCCGCGCCCCGGTGTGTCCAGGTGTGGGCAGGAGCAGTGGCAGCCCCGCTGGGTACCTGTTCCTTAGCACGAACAGCGTCAGGTGAACCGAGATCCCGTAGGTACGGAGTTGTTTTTCGGGCTGAGTCTAGGTGGTGGCCACGAGCGTCTGTGTCTATAAAGGGATTTTATGAAGGCTTTCCGGTCCTGAGCACCACGGAGTTCTATTAAGAGTCCCACTTGTTTTAGCAGTTTGTTTTGGAGGTAGTTTCAAATAATGAGCTTAGGTTTGACTTTGTTTAGATCGATGATCATGGTCCAGAAATAGAATTAACTGTATTTAGCCGAAGGCCATTAGTGTTCCAGAGTTAATCTATAAAATCAGTGAGCATATTTTCCAATCCACACTGCCGAAACACCTTTCGACATTAGAATTACTGGAATCCTAAGTGACTTGGGAAATTCTGGATTTAGGATTAGCAACTTGTAATTTGTTGGCACAGTTAGAAATCACTACCAGTGCAGCTCAAATACAAAAAGTCAACTTTTATAGAATGTGTACCACGTGGAGACAGAGAGACGGAGATCCTACATCCTCTGGGTCACTCCCCAAATGGCCACAAGGACCATGGCAGGGCCCATATGTGGTGCCAGCATCGCAGGCAGCAGCTGAACCCGCGGTGACACAACGCAGGCCATGTGTGTGGTTTTTTTAAGCCACGTTTTAATGTTAAATTACTCACATAGTTCCTAATTAAGGGATATTGGGTTTGCAGCTTCTTACATTTACATTTTCTTCCTCAAAATTAAAGGACAGCAGCAATCTAAGAGCCAGTTTGCTACTGATGGCGGTTTCCTGGTGATCTCCCATAGGTCACACCCCAGGTCCTGGCGCCACACAAAAGGGCCCGGCCTTTGGAACTGACCAGCAGAGCCACCTGCACCCTGCCAAGCTCCTGTCCACCCCACCCCTGCCGCCCTCCCTGGATAGGGACTTGCTCAAACCCACCCATTCGGCCCTGGGAACCCTGCCTGATGTCTGGAATCCACAGCCCGGCTCCCCCTTAGAGCAACATCACACTTGCCTGCGTGCCCTGTGATCCGCGCTGACTCCACAGTTAACTGCCTGTCGCTCATTAAGAAGGCCTCCTGTTGTTCTTCTCTTGGTAAACGTTCGATCTCCACGTTATAAAATCGTGATCTTACTTAAAGTTTGAAATATTACTGGTAGTGAGAGTTTCTTAAGGTTGAAACAAAGGGTTAATGAAAAGCAAATCCTGGAGTCAGTGCTGTGGCTTAGCGGGTAAAGCGGCCGCCTGCAGTGCCAGTATCCCATATGCGTGCCAGTTCGAGTCCCAGCTGCTCCTCTTCTGATCACAGCTCTCTGCTATGGCCTGGGAAGCAGTAGAAGATGGCTCAAGTCCTTGAAACCCTGCACCCGCGTGGGAGACCCAGAAGAAGCTCCTGGCCCCTGGCTTCAGATCGGCACAGCTCCAGCCATTGTGGCCATCTGGTGAGTGAACCAGTCGATGGAAGACCTCTCTCTCTGTCTCTGCCTCTCTGTAACTCTGACTTTAAAGTAAACAAATAAAGTTAAAAAAAAAAAAAAAAAGAAAAGCATATCCCTACTTGCCAACTTGTCTACTATATATTATCAAATTAATAAAAACTTGAATTAATCTGGATTCCATTCAAGCGGAATTTCTTAAGATTTATGTATTTGAAAGGCAGCATTACAGAGAAAGACCTTCCATCTGCTGATTCACTCCCCAAATGGCTGCAGTGGAGCTGGCCAGTCTGAATCCAAGAGCCCGGAGCTCGGTCTGGTTCTCTCACGTGAGTGTAGAGGCCCAAGCACTTGAGCCATCCTCTGCTGCTTTCCCAGGCCCATCAACAGGGAGCTGGGGCGGAGGTGCAGCAGCCAGGACCTAGACTGGGGCCCCCAGGGGATGCTGGTGCCACAGACCGCAGCTTTAGCGGCTACACCACAGCACCAGCCCCTAAACTGCCATTCTTGAAATAATGTCACCCCCTGGACCCTGCAAATTAAAATACGAAGTGTTGCTCTACGAGAACTTCTCTACAATTTGCTATCTGAGCTGGATGACCCCTTTCCCTCCTCGTTAATGCAAGCTCCCACTTTGCAGATGCAGAGGCTTCTCTCTGCCCTTTCATTGTGTCTTCCCCGATCTTGACCTTGACCCAAGCCGTCAGAACAGCTTGTCAGCCTCGTCCCTACCTGGGAGGTGCCGACCCCCCCCCCCATTAAAGTTTTCACTCTTGACCATGTGAGCCCTTCTCAGCTGTTCTTTTGTCAACCTAAAATTCAGAGCAATGTTCTTCTACAGAAATCTAGAACTGTCCAGAGTTTATGTGATTAATTTCAACCTGTTAATCTAGAAAATGCTACCTATAATTGGTCAATTTTCCTTTCTAGTTTGTGCAGATTAGTGTATTACAAAGTGCCTATGTCTATGAACCCAAAGGGAGAAGTAAGATTTTGGGATATTTTATGTAATATGGAATACTTTCTCAGAGAAAATAAATTCAATGCCTTTTCTCCCTCTTTGAGACAATTCTAATAATTGTGTTTGTTATAATTTAAAAAGCAGAGAGACAGTGGAAGACATCTTTCATGGGTTGGGCCTGGCTGAACTCCATCCAGCTCTCCCATCCAGGTAGAAGGGAGACGCCGCCCGTGGTGCTCATTAGCAGGAATCTGAAACTAAAAGCAGACTAGCTGGGATTGGAACCCAGGTCCTCCAGGATGGAATGCAGGCGCACTGTCTCAAAGTCCACCCCTCCCATTCAGCTCTGAGAGGAGTCAGAGCGTTCTGTGGCTTTGCACGTAGAAGTAATTATGTCTCCTGAAACAAGCTGATGGAACTCAGATCTAAGGGTTCCCAACTCTGATTTCCTTGCATTAGTTTAAGAATTACTTTAATTAATTAATTAATTACCTTAAAGAGAAACAGAGGCTTTCCATCCCTGAGTTCATCCCACAAATGCCCACGGTGAATGGGGAGCTGGGCCAGGCTGAACCAGGAGCCAAGAAGTTCTCCTCCATGAGATCTTTGCCTGATCCTTTACCCGCTTCCTCTGAGGGTGGGTGTTGGTAGAAAGCTGGCATTGTCAACGGAGCCAGACAAATCCAGGCCCTCCAACGACCGTGTCAGATGCCCGTGTCCCGAGCACTGTCTTAACCACTGCACTGCCCCACCTCGTATGTTTTTCAAATTAGTGAGCTTCCTAGAAAGTAACATTTTCTTTTACCGGAAGAAGAAAGTACTTAGTGGTGTGTCAAGTTTTCAACAGTTCCTGTTTCCTCTGAAAATCTGTGGGGTGGTTTATGAATACCCTCTGATTTTAGAATCTGTGGGCGAAGGCATCTGTTTCAGTTACTTCCATGCCCTTAACAGGCGATGGCACTCCTCAATGGGGTGTTCCTAGCTGGTCATGACATGTGTCCTTTTCAATGAAAATAATTCTATGAGATAGAAAATCCATGCAGGAAAGAGAATTAAAGCCAGCTTTTATTTTTTTTAATAACCTAACATTAGATAACAGCAATTCTCTTTCAAGTTCTTTCTTTTTAACTACCAAAATACCACTACCATTTCAAACAAAATCATGGGGAGAAATAATAAGCAAGAGGATATCTCTCCATACGCAGAGATATCAATATTCTTGATTTATGGACATACTCATTGTTACAAAAAAATTAAGAAACCAGGAGAGAGGAATGGCAGGAGGGAAGGCATTAGTCGTAGGATCCTCGCATCCATATCAGAGCGCTTGGGTCCTAGTACAGACTCCACTTCCAATTCCAGCTTCCTGCTACTGCACACCCCAGGAGGCAGCAAATGATGGCTCAAGTATTTAGGTTCCTGCCACCCATGCGGCAGACCCAAATGCAGTTCCTGCTCCTGGCTGTTGTGGGTGTTTGGGGAATGAGCCAACAAATGGAAGAAGTTTCTTTCTCTCTCTCTCTCTCTCTCTCTCTTCTCTCTTCTCTCTTCTCTCTCTCTGTGTGTGTGTCTGACTTTCAAATGATACATAATTTTAAGTGAATAAGGATAAAAATTATGTTCTTTAACAAAAGTAATGATTTAAAAAATGAAAGAGTTGTAAGGAAACAATCCATGGCTGGCACCGAGGCTCACTTGGCTAATCCTCTACCTGCGGCGCCAGCACCCTGGGTTCTAGTCCCGGTTGGGGTGCCGGATTCTGCCTCAGTTGCTTCTCTTCCAGTCCAGTTCTCTGCTGTGGCCCGGGAAGGCAGTGGAGGATGGCCCAAGTGCTTGGGCCCTGCACCTGCATGGGAGACCAGGAGAAGCACCTGGCTCCTGGCTTCAGATCAGCATAGCACGCCAGCCATGGCGGCCATTTGGGGGGTAAACCAACGGAAAAAGGAAGACTTTTCTCTCTGTCTCTCGCTCTCTCTCACTCTCTAACTCTGCTTGTCTCAAAAAAAAAAAAAAGGAAACGATCCAGTTGATTCTCCAAAATCATCCCACTTCCTCCACAACATAGCAGGTTTGGCAAGGGTGGGTGTGGGTATGTGTGTGCTGGCACTGGGGCTTAGTAGGTTAAGCTACTGGCCTGCAATGCTGGCATCCCAAATGGGCACCAGTTTGATACTGGGCTGCTCCACTTCCTCTCCAGCTCCTGGCTAATGGCCTGGGGAAAACAGCCAAAGATGGCCTAACTGCGTGGGTCCCTGCAACCTATGTGGGAGACCCAGAAGAAGCTCTTGGCTCCCGGGGCTGGGCCAGGCCATTGCTGCCATCTGGGGAGGGAACCAGCGGATGGAAGACCCTGTCTCCCCCTCCTCTCTGTAACTCTTTAAAATAAATAAATATATATATTTTTTTAATGGCATGTACTGGGCACCACTAGGTTGCATTTAGCCCATATAAAATTGTCATTTATTATTATCGATAATCTCCAGAATACAAACAGAATCTCAAAGGTGGAAATACAGGTTTGGCATTTCCAGAGCAAATACTTGAGGACAGTTGCGAGCCCACATCTTTTTATCAGGGTGTTGTGAGAGTGGTGAAGGGAGGGAATCAGAGAATTAGCCTCAGGAAAACTGATACAGAGCCATGGAAACTCGCTTCGCAGAACTATCAGGGGCTCTGATTTTTACTGCGCATTCATTGTTTTCTAAGCATAGTCAGAGGAATAGAGGTGCAGTCATAGACTTGGGAAAGAAGATACCAGAAAGTTTGCAGTTAGGGGCTATTGAGGGCCCTTGTACAACAGCCATGGAGGAAGTCACTGAGCGGCTGTCCGTGTCAACGTTTGGATACTGGGAAGAGCTGGGACACAGTGCCTTCGAGGCACAGCTTCCTGCAGGCTGTCCGTTTCCTGGTGGCTTAGCTGACTGACGATCGCTGTAAGCAGCAGTCTCCGAGAACAGGCTGGAAAACACGCCGATCCGCAGAGAAGCACAGCGCCGAGTGAGGAGCAGGCATGCACTCCACCTGGGAGCTTCCTCGAACGGAATGCTGTGGGAGCCGGTTGCCATGGTAGCCAGCAATCTTTTTCCTGAGTGGGGGAACGGAACAACCAAGAGGAAAATGTTTTAAATGAGCTACCTTCTTTGTGATTCTTTGGTGCCAGGGAGGAGCCAAACAATACCCAAGGCATTTAGGACAGCCATGCTGTTGAAAGGAAGTTGCCTTCTCAATGGGATTTGGCCATGGCCACTGCAGAGTGGAGTCAGTGAGCCTCTGGCCTGGCTATACCTGGAACCGAGTGAGAGGTTCCCTCAGCATAAGGGGTCAAACATGGAGAAGGATTCTCCACATTTGGGGCTTTCAGCGGACACACTTCCTGAGTTACTGGGGCTTATTTCTTTTAGTCTGGTTCTGAAAAGTAATTTCCTTAAACATTAAAGTGAAATGGCAAATATATCTGTATTTGGGTTCTCCAGAGAAATGGAATGAATAGGACATAGACAGGGAGATATGGGCTGAGAGATGGAGAGAGAGAGAGAGAGAGAGACAGATGATAGAGGTGGAGGTAGAGGTAGAGAGAGAGAGAGGGAGATAGATGGTAGAGGTGGGGTGGAGGTAGAGGTAGCAGGGGGAGAGAGAGAGTGAGAGAGGGAGAAAGAGAGAGAAAGGGGAGACAGAGAAGCAGGGGAGCTGCTGCTGTAGCTCAGCCTGAGTCCAAGGGGCCTGCGATTCGCATGAGGCCAAAGACGGAGCACCTGGAATTCAGGCACCCGAGGCCAGCAGAGGGCTGTTGCCCCAGCTCCAGGAAGGGGACGGTAGCCACAGAGCAGTCGCCGTCCTCTGCCTTTGTGCTCCGCCCAGACCTCAGCAGATTGGCCAGCACCCGCCCATGGTGAATAGGGTGGACTGTCTTTTGTCCCTTCCGGAAACTCCTTCACACACACACCCAGAAGTAGCACTTTGTCAGCTGTTTGTGTATCCCTTATGCCCTTGAAAACAACCAGTACAGTATTTAGTCAGTACCTACTACTACTTTGTGATGAGCTGTGTTTTTATCGTATTTTACCACATGGTAAGTGTGTCTGTATCAGTCAGGTTCTCTAGAAAAACAGGCTCTGTAGGATTCACATGGGGAGACAGAGATCTGTAGAGAGAGAAAGGAGGAGGAGGAGATGAGGCTGCTTAGGACAAATATGGGGATACTTCATGCAGTTCCAGAAGAATGGAATTAAAAGTATGAGTCTATTTTTGTGCCAAAACAATTTTGAAATCCGTGTATAGTTTTTTATATATGCACTTTCCATGCAGTGTGAACAAAATTATTTGCAACAAAACAATCTGCACTATAATAAACTCATTCTTTTGTATAATTCCATTTTTCCATGAACTTTTTGAAATCCCCTCATATATTTGGGAAAAATATAATTTACCTATATTGATTAAGTCATAAAACAATTAAAACTTCTTACATTTAAAATAAAATCCACATTCCATACCTTGGAATCACATGACCAGATTCCTACTCAGCTGTCTTACTCTGGTTACCATTCCCCTCTCTTTGACAGTGCGTGAGTTCAGAAGCCCCAGTTAATGATGACTTGGCTACGTGCTTGTCTTTTTTTTTTTTAAGATCTATTTATTTATTTGAGAGGCACAGTTACAGAGATAGAGAGAGAGAGAGGGAGAAGGAGGGACTTCCATTTTCTAGTTCACTCCCCAAATGGCCATAAGTAATAGCCAGAGCTGCGCTGATCCAAAGCCATTTCTATTTTTTTTTTTTTGACAGGCAGAGTTAAGACAGTGAGAGAGAGACAGAGAGAAAGGTCTTCCTTCTGTTGGTTAACCCCCCAAATGGTTGCTACAGCTGGCGCGCTGCGCCGATCCAAAGCCAGGAGCCAGGTGCTTCTCCTGGTCTCCCATGCAGGTGCAGGGCCCAAGCACTTGGACCATCCTCCACTGCACTCCCGGGCCACAGCAGAGAGCTGGACCAGAAGAGAAGCAACTGGGACAGAATCCAGCACCCCAACCGGGATTAGAACCTGGGTTGCCGGCGCCGCAGGTGGAGGATTAGCCTAGTGAGCCGCGGTGCCGGCCGATCCAAAGCCGTTAGATAGGAGCTTTCTCCAGGTCTCCCATGTGGGTGCAGGGGCCCAAGTGTTTGGGCCATCTTCCACTGCCTTCCCAGGCCATAGCTGAGAGCTGGATCAGAAATGGAGCAGCCAGGACTGGAACCGGCCCATATAGGATGCAGGCGCCACAGGTGGAGACAGCCTACTGTACCACAGTGCTGGCCCCAAGATATTTTTTAAACTGCTTATTTAACAGGAAGCCTGGAGCTAGGTGGTCCCCAGTGTTTATTTTTCATCTTGTATTATTCTTTCACCTTGGGCAAGTAAACCTCTTATTCATGTGTTCTTTTAAACCTGGCTTATTGTCTCATGGGCGTTAGAAGATCAGTGGTGTCCAGGGGTCAGGATCAAAGAGCATCCAAAGCAGGAAGGGCGGGCAGGAGTCTGGGGAATTTCTCTCACCTGGGAGAGGGGCCTCTCTCTCCTGGGAGACAAACTCAACAGGCCCCAGGGAATGCCCGCCCATTGGCCAGAGCTCGACTCCATGCTCATCCCTAAATCAATTACTCACAGCTTGGAAGAGAAGTTCACCACTGGCTTAGACAAAGGGTGGCTCATCCCTTATGTCCGCACACTGGGAGCACGCTCAGTAAGAGAGGAGGGTCGACGGCTCTCGACTCTCGGCTCTCAGCGAGTGCATGTCTGCCACACAGCCTGAGCCACTCCAACGTTCCCGCCTCTTCACAGCTAATGCACTTGTTGCGAGCACACGGCCCTGGCTGCTTTTGTTTCGGTTGCCTGCAAGAGCTTCATGTAGTGTGTTCCTCCTCATCTGTCCATTTTGTGCTCAAACTACGACTCCAGAGAGGGAGCTCCTGAACACCCTTTATGAACCCTCTGTGCAGCAGTTGTCACCAAGCCGCCAGTGAATTGGCTTCGTCTTCTTCTAGATCCGTTCAGCGCCGTGTGTCACCGCACGTCGGCTGCTGGGGGGCTCTTTGCACAAGAGGAGCAGTGGGAAGCGAGGTAGCAACGTGTAGTGAAGAGAGCACACCTCACGGTCCTGTCCCGGCGTGCATCTCAGCAAAGGCTGAGCGCGCAGTCTGCATTCACACTGGAGTTTTTATGAACATGAGCGTGGGTCTTCCATCTCTTCTCCCCTCTTCCCTCTTCTGGGAAATGGTGGGAAGGGGGTTTCCGGATGTAGAGTTCCCGAAATTCCTCCCAGAATGTCATCAGCACACTGTACCAGACCTAGTAGCCCAGGTGCAGCTGCAGGTCTGCTTTCAGATTTCTTTCCTTTTTTTTTTTTTTTATTAAGATTTAAAAAAAAAATTTATTTGAAAGGTAGAGTTACACAGAGGGAGAAATGGAGAGACAAAGAGAAAGGTCTTCCATCCATTGGTTCACTCACCAAATGGCTCCAGTGGCTGGGGCTGGACCGATCCAAAGCCAGGAGCCAGGAGCTCCTTCCAAATCTCCATGTGGGTGCAGGGGCCGTCCTCTGCTGCTTTCCAAGGCACATTAGCAGGGAGCTGGATTGGAAGCAGAGCAGCTGGAGCCTACATGGATGCTGGCACAGCAGGCAGCTCTACCCACTATGCCACAATGCCAACCTCTTTTTGTTTTCTTTAAAAATTCTCATTATTTTTCAGCCCCTTTTACACACAAAAGGTCATGTCTACCTAGCTGCCTTAACACATGTGAAATCTTGCTGTGTGTCCACCAGTGTGCCTGTTAGATTCTGCCCCCTGAAGAACACTGTGTCTCTTGCTCCCTTCCCCACCTACAAAAACAAGAGAGTGTCTCGCACACAGTGGGTGCTTGGTAAGTAGTTACTGAATGAACGAATAGCTCGTGCACACCACAGCATAGGCAGCAACCAGAGCACGGGGACTCAGAAGAGAGGGAAGCAGAGCCCCCAGGATCGTGGGGGGGCCCAGGGAACAAGAGCTGTGGGGAAACCGATAGGACGCGCCAGTTAGGTACATGGAGGACTGCTTGACAAAGACGACGCTCTTCATAGTGCTGAGGCAAGGGCGCGGAAGCCGGAGGCCAAGAGGGCTGCGTGGAGAGGGCTGCCTAAAGGAGCTGCTCACGGCTCCCAGCCAGCCCCTGGCTGCCCAGGGGATAAGGACCTCGTTTCATGCTCTTCCCTGCCCCCAGGCCTGCCCTGCTCCTGCTGGTGGCTCTCCTCTGAAGCTGCTGAAACAGGAGCCGGCACGGGCGTCCACGCAGACTGCTCGCGGGCAGCAAGCAGGGCGAGGGGGGGTGCACTGGATCTGGAGGCGCTAACAGAAGACTTCGGGCCAATTCCACTCATCTGTCAGCTCGGAGACTAGGATACTTTAAAGTCTGGCATAAGGGAATCCAGGCAGGACCACGGCGGAAGTCCACATGGGTGTACCCTTGGAGACATACATAGAAAAGCCTACTTCAAAGACTTGATCCTACAGATAGGTCTTCTCAACTATTTCAAACAAAGGTAAAGATGTGCTTGTATTACTTTGCAAAAGGGGAGGAGCACAACCTGCATGTCTGTCAGAAGACGGATAAAATAAATGACACAGTGATACAATGAACTACAACACAGCTGTTAGAAAGAATGAGGTAGATGCAGGTGCTTCTATGGAAACACAGCTGATACAGAAATGCCCTGAATCCCACCATGGTTGCCTTTCAGAAGCAAGGTTAAAGATTTGACAGGGGCCAGCACTGTGACGCAGCAGGTTGATGCCCCATCTCCCGGGTTTTGGCACCATCTGCAAGGTGTCCGGAGCGTAACAAATCTTCCCAGGCAGATGAATCAATTAATTCACAGGATTTTATTGGGATTCTGCTCCTGGGCGAGGTTCCCCGCTCCCAACAAGAAACAGAGCAGGGGCCCGGGAAGTCGCCTGTCAGAGATTGGGAGGGCTCCTTTTATAGATTGAGGGCATGGGGGTTAAAGGTTGAGGCAGGTCTGATCCTCATTGGTTGACCTGTAGGCACCCGCAGGGACCTTGACAAGGACTTTTCTTCCCCGGAAGTACAGGTAGGGATTTCTCCATTCCCGAAGTATAGGCCTTCCTTCCATTCGGATCCCAAAGCTACTATCCCGGCCTTTTGATGATAGGAAAGGGGGCGACGATGAGTCTCTCTGGCTACTTCCTGCTGACTGGGGATGTCATCTACAGGGGCCCGCTGTGGATATCTTGGGGCTCCGCAGAGACAGGCATGTATGGATGGAGAAGCACCTGGTTGACCGCTATGCAGGTTCGGGACCAGGCTGCTCCTCTTCTGATCCAGCTCTCTGCTATGGCCTGGGAAAGCAGTAGAAGATGGCTCAAGTCCTTGGGCCCCTGCACCTGCGTGGGAGACCCGGAGGAGGTTCCAGGCTCCTGGCTTCAAATTGGCATGGCTCTGACCGTTGCAGCCAGTTGGGGAATGAGCCATCGGATGGAAGACATCTCTCTCTCTCTCTCTCTGCCTCTCCCCTCTCTGTGTAACTCTGACTTTAAAATAAATTAATAAATCTTTTAAAAAGATGATTTGAGGCTGGCGTCACGGCTCAATAGGCTAATCCTCCGCCTGCGGCGCCGGTCCCCCTGGTTCTAGTCCCGGTTGCCCCTCTTCCAGGCCAGCTCTCTGCTATGGCCCAGGAATGCAGTGGAGGATGACCCAAGTTCTTGGGTCCTGCACCCCATGGGAGACCAGGAGAAGCACCTGGCTCCTGGCTTAGGATCAGCACGAAGTGCCAGCCGCAGCGTGCCGGCCACAGCGGCCATTGGAGGGTGAACCAACGGCAAAGGAAGACCTTTCTCTCTGTCTCTCTCTCTCTCACTGTCCACTCTGTCAAAAAAAAAAAAAATGGATAGTTAGAAAAGGGGGATTTTTGCATTTTTTCTTGCTTTTCCCTAATATCATTTGTATCACTTGAATCTTTCCCATGAGTATATTTTATTTTAATAGTGCAAAACCAAACCAAGGGGCTAGCGTTGGCATAGCAGGTTAAAGCGCAGCCTGCAACACCGGCATCCTATATGGGCGCTGATTTGAGTTCCAGTTGTTCCATTTCTTTCTTTCTTTCTTTTTTTTTTTTTCAAGATTTTATTTATTTATTTAACAGGCAGAGTTACTGACAATAAGAGAGACAGAGAGAAAGGTCTTCCTTCCATTGGTTCACTCCCCAAGTGGCCGATGGCCAGAGCTGCGCTGATCCGAAGGCAGGAGCCAGGTGCCTCTTCCTGGTCTCCCATGCAGGTGCAGGGCCCAAGCACTTGGGTCATCCTCCACTGCATTCCTGGGCCACAGCAGAGAGCTGGACTGGAAGAGGAGCAACCAGGTCCAGAACCAGCATCCATATGGGATTCTGGTGCTGCAAGCGGAGGATTAACCTAGTGTGCCACGGCGCTAGCCTCCCAGTTGTTCCATTTCTAATTCAGCTCCTGGCTCCTGGCTTTGGCCTGGCCCAGCCCTGGCTGTTGCACCACTTGGGAAGTGAACCAGCAGATGGAAGATTCTCTCTCTCTCTCTCTCTGTGACTATGACTTTCAAATAAATAAATCTTTTTTTAAAAAAACTACTTAAGAGTATTTTTAGGAATAATAATTTCTAATATTTAAATTCAATTGTAGGGAGATAAGACATTAATAAACATTTAATTTTCCTGCCTCCCTCACATTCTTTTTGCAAGAAGACACGTTGAGGTTACAAAACACTTTACTAAAAGAGAAAAAACAAAAATAGGGTACATTTTTGGAAGTAATTCCACTGTGCTCTCCACTGATGAAGCCAGACAGGGACGTTCTGTTTTAAGAGAGATGCTGGTGAGATGGCAGGGTAGTTAAGATGGGGAGACCAAGCCACAGCCATGCGGGGTGGACGAAAGCAGATGTTTAATTTGCGGAACACAAAACCACAGGGAGAGATGATGGTTGGCCTCATAGCAGGGCTATCAGAGGCATACATAGCAGCTATGTGAATATGTGTTCCGGGAGATAGTAAAGAATCGATAGTAAAAATGATTAAAAGGCAGGCTTCCGCTGAATGTGAGAAAGAATGCCTTGAGCAGCCGCATCTCTACCGTGTCGGAACATGACTGGCTTAGCTCCTCCTCCCTGATCCTCTGAAGCGGAAAATCCTCACGTGGCCGCGCTGGGAAGGTGCAGAAAAGATGTCTGCAGCACACAGGAGGTTGAACTTAAAACTCTGAAAGTTGTTTTATTTTTTCAGAGATTTTACAACAGCTGGAGACGGGGCTGACATCCATGGTCCTCCCCACCAGCATCTCCCGCGGTGTCCCTGGGGAGCTCCTCTGGTCCACAGGGTCCATCACTGCCTCTTTTCTCCTTGCCAGTTCTCACCTCTAGCCTACTTTAAAGTAAAAAACGGTTAAACCAAATCCAACAACTTAATCCCCCACACTCATTCTCTTGGGATTTTCCTAGTTTGTACACATGATTGCTCAGGCACGATTCATCTGTTTGGCCAGGAAAGAAAGGAGAAGTCCTTTTGGAATTCAATTTTTAACCTACCTAGATGGTAAAAGAAAGCACAGCTGGGGCAATGCAGAAAAGAGTGGGGCCGGACAGCGATGGAAGCGAGTGATGAAGCGAGCCCCGTGGCCCAGCAGCTGGTCTGGCTCCAGCTCAGTAGTCTGTAGGCTGCAGCTGTACTGAAAACGGGAAGACTGTCCTGTGATAAAGCACTTGCCTGGCCTTTGTTCCTGATTCTTGGTGGGGAGGGGCACTGAATCCTGTAATTTCCCCTGGGATAGGAGTACCTTTGTCATTCCTAGTGGGCCCTGGGACCCAGCCTGAGTTTATGCTAATAAGATGAAACACCGTGGGTGGACCACACCAGGAAAGCCAACCAGGTGATTGGAGGGTTGTGGCTTTGAGCCAGGTGATACAGCCCAACCTCCAGGGAGGGGGTGGCTAAAGATTGAATTCAAGCTCAGAGGCCGTGCCTAAGTCCTGCCCAAGTAAAGGACCCCCCCCCCCCCCCCCCGCCTCCAATAAAAACTCCGGACACTGAGGCGCAGGTGAACCTCTCTGCTGTAGTCACGCCCTGGGGTGCTGGAGGTGACACACTCTGAGGACATGGAAGCTTCACACGGACAGCCTCCCAGGCCTTGTGCCGTGTGTCTCTATAGTCAGCCGGGCCTCACTGGTAGCCAGTTTTACTCATAATAAAACTGTGAACAGCAGCATAGTCCGTTCCTGGGTTCTGTGAGCCATCCTAGCAAAATGATCAAAGATGAGGGGAGAGCAGGAACCGCGGGATTTGCAGCCTGTTGATCAGAAGTGTTGGTGGCCTGGGAGCCCCCGATCTTGGGGCAAGTACCCAGAGAAAGGGCGATCTCCGGGAGCAGTGCTGTTAAGTTAGCTTGTGAAATCTAACTCCAGGTGGTGAGCACCTGTAGGCAGAAAGGCATACCTCCTCCATAGGCAGGAGGGCTGAGAACCGGTTTCACCCTAGGGAAAGGGAGGCCGGTGAGGGCTGGCCTTGCCGCAACTCCCCACAGCCACTGGCTGGCGGTCTCCAGTTGCAGCAGGATTATCATGGGCAGTCTGCCAGACTAGCATCAGCTGCAGGGAAGCCCTGCATTACAAAGGGTCTGGAAATAGGTCCACAACATGGTGGAGTGTTGGAACAGAGGGCTTTGCTTTTCTTCTTGCTGCCTTTCCTCTTCAAACTCCATAGGGACAATTAGGGTGGCAGATATGTGTGGGCTCTGGGGACATCCTGCCTGGGTTTGGATCTCAGCTCTGTCATTCAGTAGCTTCCTGTCGCTGATACTGATCTGCGAACCTGCCAGTTCATCCCAGGCCTCCGCCAGCTTCTAGACTCTCTTAGCCGTGCGTTCACCCCCTTTACTTTTTTCATCTGTAAGGACATGGACATCATGCAGAACTATCAATTCCTTTCCTGGAATGAAGATACAGTATGTCCACAGAGCTCCAAGGTAGGGCCAGCAGTGTGGCACAATGGGCTAAGTGGCCGCCTGCAATGCCAGCATCCCATATGAGCTCTGGCTGCAGTCCTGGCTACTTTGTTTCTGATTCAGCTCCCTGCTAATGCGCCTATGAAAGCAGCTGACGGTCCAAGTCCTTGGGCCCCGCCACACATGGGAGACCCAGATGGAGTTCCAGGCTCCTGGCTTCAGCCTGACCCAGCCCTGGCTGTTGCAGCAATTTGGGGAATGAACCAGCAGATGGAAGATTTCTCTCTTTCTCTCTCTCTTTCTGCTTCTCTCTCTCTCTCTCTCTCTCTCTCTCTCTCTCGTAACCTCGCCTTTCAAATAGCTACAATAAATCTTTTTTTTTTTTTGGTAAAGATTTATTTATTTTACTTGAAAGAGTTACAGAGAGGAAAGGCAGAGAGAGAGAGAGGTCTTCTATCCAATGGTTCAGTCCCCAATTGGCCACAACAGCCAAAGCTGCGCCGATCCGAAGCCAGGAACCAGGAGCTTCTTCCAGGTCTCCGACGCTGGTGCAGGGGCCCAAGGACTTGGACCATCTTCTACTGCTATCCCAGACCATAGCAGAGAGCAGGATGGGAAGTGGAGCAGCAGGGACTCGAACAGTTTGCTCATATGTGATGCCGGTGCTTCAGGCCAGGATGTTAACCTGCTGCGCCACAGCACCGGCCCTTACAATAATTCTTTAAAAAAAAAAAAAAAAAAAAAAAAAAAAAAAAAACAACTGACGCCGTGGCTCACTAGGCTAATCCTCCGCCTGCGGCGTCGGCACACCGGGTTCTAGTCCTGGTCGGGGCGCCAGATTCTGTCCCGGTTGCCCCCCTTCCAGGCCAGCTCTCTGCTGTGGCCAGGGAGTGCAGTGGAGGATGGCCCAGGTGCTTGGGCTCTGCACCCACATGGGAGACCAGGTAGAAGCACCTGGCTCCTGGCTTCGGATCAGCGCGGTGCGCCATTGGGGGGTGAACCAATGGAAAAGGAAGACCTTTCTCTCTCTTTCTCTCACTGTCCACTCTGCCTGTCCAAAAAAAAAAAAAAAGAGAGAGAGAGAAGAAAACTCTTGGTTTATCATTTTTCGCTTCTCATTAAAACAACCCAGGGTAGGTGTTCAGCTTCTTGACTAAGATGCCCACGTCATGGGTTCCATTCCCACCTCTGACTTTTGACTCCTGCTTCCTGCTAACACAGGCACCGGGAGGCTGAGATGATGCCTCAGGTGGCTGGGTCCCTGCCACCCATGTGCGAGACCTGGATTGGGTTCCTGGTTCCTGGCTCTGGCCTCCACCCAGCCCTCGTCACTGCAGACATTCGGGCAATGAACTGGCAGATGGCAGTGCTCACTCCCTCGAATAAGCAAAAACCACATGACCCCATGAACAAATAAGAACCACACTGGTTTCCCATCATTGTTTTCCTGGTGAACCAAGACTCAAGCAAATCACTTGGCCCCTGCACGCCCCAGTTTTCTTATTTGTAAAATGGAGATAAATAATAGTCCCTACCTCACAGAGTTGTCAAGAGGATACATGAGTTACAACAAACAAAACCCTTAGAATAGTGCCTGGCATACAGACAGCACTCAACAAATGTTAACTATTTTTAAGACTTTTATATTTGACTTGTATATGGTGGCTTCATATTATTCTAAATAAAAAAAAATCAGGAGGAAATATACAAAAATATCAAAATTTCTGTTATACTCTTATATGTCTTAGTAATTAATATTTTCAGTTCTCAGCTAGATAAATTAACTAAACATTTGTGCATCCTCATAACACCTCATCATGTATAACACAGTTATGTATACAAATGGGAAAAGTTCAGAGAAAGCATTTGACAACATAGGTGGATATCTTAAATATATACATCATACACATATACATACATATAATTTAAAATTACTTATCATTCTTTCATCACAGCCAATGATTAACATTTTCATCTCATATATATTTAAAGGAAATATATTAAAACGCTCGTTATATTTTATCTCTGGATAATAGAATTTTGGATTTATATTTCTTTATATATTTTACATATTCTAAATTCTTTCAAGTAACTATGAACCACTTTTTGTAGCCAGAAAAATGTTCTCTTTCAAGGTAAAGTTATTTTTATCAGAACTCTTTCTGTACTGCACGAAGAAGAGAGTAGAAACAAAGGGGCTGGGACTCCAGTGACATCAAAGATCGCTTTTGAAACATTCTGAAGTTATATTTTTATTGGTTTTAACAAGATTTACAACCCACTCGGAAGTGCGGAGGGTGGGCACCAGGAAGCAGATTTCCAGGAAAGCTTCAGGACCAGCACATGAGCAGGCTGGACACTGAGCAATGTTCCCTGTTGACTAATAGCTTCTGTAACCCATCATCATGAACGTTGTGGAAATATCTTCACAGCGGAGAGTAAAGATGGGGAGCATTTTCATGCAACTGCCCCTTATGATGTCAAGAATAATCACAATCAAATAAAAACATGAACTTTGAGCATACCTATGTTCTTAAGTTTTATAGGGATTTTAAAACAAGGATTTTGGAATCAGATTTTGAGTCTGAGTCCTCCTGAATCAACTATGTAATATCTCTGTGCACTTGTTCCCCAGAATCTAAAACATGGATGATGACCGTACCTAAAGGGCTTGCTGTAATACTTACACGACGTGGTAGGCCCTAAGCAAATGCTTAGTAAACGTGCTTCCTGTAAGAGAGGCAAGTGTCAGTCTGTTTCTTTACTGCATTCTTTTCAGCCCTTTGGCTATACTGATTTTATTCTTGGCTATATTGCCTTTATTCAGCTGCTTAGAAAGAACTACATAAATGGAAAACAAACATTAGACTGTCTAAGAGTGAGAGAATCTGAATGCAATTGTCCTTCTAAGATGCCTTGTTTTCCTTTAAATATCCCAAACCTGTGGGCTTTCGTCCCAGAAGCACACTGTGCCCACTCAGGTGGTCAGCAGCAGAGGGGAAGGCACACAGACGCTCAGGCGCCGCGCTCGGCAGTCTGAGTCCTGGTGAACTACTGGACGTCGGTCTCATCCGCAGACCGGCTGCCCACGACCCGCGGCCGCGGGCTGACCGCCTCGGTGCTGGGATGAGCTCCCGCTCTGTGACGACGCCTCTCCTTGCCAAGGCGGTGTCGCCCCTCGGAGCCTTGGAGGGGGCACGTGGGGCACCTAACCTGCACAGCACGCTCCTCTGCCCGCCCACTGCTGGAGGAAGACCTCTCTGGCAGGACAGAGGCCACGTTCTGGACCGCAGAGACAGGAGGCCGGTTCCAGCCTCTGCCCGGCTCCTACCTCAGAACGGGCGTGTTTCTATCCCTAACCAGCAGCGTCTCTCTGGGGTCCTCTGGTTTTAGCAGCCCATCAACGCTCCTAGGCAAGACGGTGAGAGCTGCCATCGCTCGGCCCGCTCACCCAGGCCTCTGGCTTCCTGCCTGCTCCCAGTGCCGTGGCTGGCAGTGTCTACGTGTGAGAACTCAGGGTCATCTGCCAACCTCGTATTTTGTCTTCCTGGTGACTTACACACATTTTAAATGTGTTTGTCCCAGCGCAGAGGCACCCCTGAAATGCTGCTCTCTGTCTCTAAAGCAAGACACGCCTAGTGATGAACACACTGCCTTCGTTTTTAGATGGCTTCCTAGTCCCATTTTTTAAAAAAGTGCTGCCAATCCAACGATGACCCAATCCTTCAAACTTTGTATTTAAGGGAAGGAAGCGTCTTTGCATACAGATTTGGGGCAAGTCTTATATTTATAAATTTTATCTGCTGGCTTTCCTCTAGGCACAACAGTCCTCATTTTTCAAAAGGTTCTCATAAATTTTCCTTAGAAGCTATGCTGCCTTTTCCCCAGTCGGTTGTTTTTACATTTTTCAGTGGTCCTGTCCTTTAATTGCAAATTCAACTTGTTTGTCCAGTATAGTGTGTGATACGATCCGTAAATTTCCACAGCTATGCCTGCAATTCTTCTTTTAGATCGAAATCAGATAGGTCATCCATCAGTCCCCTGGAAAGTTTGCCGTAACAGGATGCACAACTTTGCTAGCAATTGTACGATTTCCCCCGTGCTGTTCTTTAATAGTCTAGGTAGATGTGGCCGCGTGGTGTGGCACAGCAGGCTAAGGGCTACTTGTGACACTGCATCCCATATCAGAGCACCAGTTTGAGTCTCAGTTGCTGCGTTTCCGATCCAGCTCCCTGCTGATGGCCTGGGAAAGCAGCAGATGGCCTGACTACTTGGGCCCCTGGTACCCATGTTCCAGACCCAGATGGAGTTCCAGAGGCCCAGCTCTGGCCTGGTCCAGCCCGCAGCCATTGTGATGACTTTGGGAGTGAGCCAGTGGAGGGAGATCTCTCTCTTCCCCTCTCCCCCTCTGTCACTCTGTCTTTCAAATAAAACAAATCTTAAGAAAAAATCTAGATAGATCAATAACATTAATCTTTGTGATTCGAAAGGTAATTTATTTATTTCTTTTTTTCTGTAAACCTAAAGCTGCTCTAAAAAGTAGTCACTTGTTGGGGCTGGCACTGTGATGTAGCAGGTAGAGCCACTGCCTGCAATGCCGGCATCCCATATGAACACTGGTTTGAGTCCTGGATGCTCCACTTCTGATCCAGCTCTCTGCTATGACCTAGGAAAGCAGTAAAGGATGTCTTGTCCCCCTGCACCTGCATGGGAGACCTGGAGGAAGCTCCTGGCTCCTGGCTTTGGATTGGCACAGCACTGGCTGTTGCGACCATCTGGGGAGTAAACCAGTAGATGGAAGACACCTCTCTCTCTCTCTCTCTCTCTCTCGGCCTCGGCCTCGGCCTCGGCCTTGGCCTCTGTGTAACTCTGCATTCAAATAAATAAATAAATCTTTAAAAAAAAATCCATGCATAGCTTTCTCATAATACATGTTTAAAAAATAGTCTATTGTTTTAAAAAGTATTTAATTTATAAAGGAAAGTTCTGGTAATATTTCCTTATTAAAGATGAAAAAAAGAGAACAACCAGTTCATTTCTGTTGTGAGGCCCCTGGCATTTCTTCTCACCCCAGTCACTCTCTACTTCATATCTGCTGATTTACTTAAAGGTTCTTTTCTTGGTTTGGAGTTTCCTGAACAGTATCTCTCAAAATCCTTTTTATTTCTCCATAATTTTTTATTAAATTGCAGTTGATCTTTAAAAGAAGGTAACAATTTTTTTAAAAGATTTATTTGTTTACTTCAAAGGCAGAATTATAGAGAAAGGGAAAAACAGAGACAGATCTTCCATCCACTGGTTCACTTTCCAGGTGGCTGCAATGGCTGGGGCTGGGCCAAGCCACAACCAGGAGCCAGGAACTCCATCCACATCTCCCACATGGATGCAGGGGCCCATCAAGGACTTGAGCCATCTACTGCTGATTTCCCACGCACATTAGCAGGAAGTTGGATCAGAAGTGAACCGGATGGGGCTTGAATCAGTGCCCACATGCGATGCTGGCTTTGCAGGCAGCCACTTTATCTGCTGCACCACAATTCTGGCCCTGAAAATCAAAATTTCTTTATAGTACCATATAATAGCTTTTGTTTATTGGGCACAGACTATGTGCCAAGCATCATGCTAAGCATTTCAGTTATATTTTCTCAGTCAACCAATTAAAACCCTAAGGAGGTAGGTAGTCTGCCTTCCTCCCATCTCCACAGGGGAGGAAGTGCAGACTCCACAGGGATTTATTATTTGCCTAATATCTGGCTGGATTATTTCTGCTCAATTCCAAACCTTTGCCCTTAACCCTTATGCTCTTTTGCCAGTTAACTGGAGCTGAATCAAGCATTTCTAGTTGTGAGTAACTGGATTTGAATGTCGACTTCTGTGTTCTGTTATGGCTGTGACATAACTGACTATTTGGTCAAGGGCAAATGGCTTACCTTTCCAGTTGCTTTATCTATTAAGTGGGACAGGAGGCTACAGTGGTCACGAATAGGCATGAAACTAAAGCAAAAAAAAAAAAAAGATAATGTAAATAGCAATGTTTAAGTTTAAAGAGGACTCCTGATATTAGTCATAACAATTCCTCCACACGGGAGGTACGTGTTTGTTCTATTATTTTACTTTTTAGCCCCAAAGGTCCCCAGATGCAGGCAGCTCCTTCCCCAAGATGGAGGGAACTTAATCCAGTTTTGGTATTTAGACATGTTAGGGTAAAGCTGCTGGGATTCACCACAAGAGACCTGGGCAGACACTTGTGCTCCCTGTCTCTTGCCAGATGAGGCTCTGTACCACCTTAGGACTCTGCCAGCAAGAAGAGCCCAAGCCAGTGGGGCCCACCTGACCTGGGACCATGAACTTTCAACACCGTGCACCAAAACAAACCTACTTCCTTTGTACAGCTAGTCTGCCTCCGGTATTTCATTACAGTGATGAAAAGCTAATGCAGCAGTTGAGAAACAAAGAACCCAAAATGCTCATTAAACAGGGCAAGCCTTTCATCTGACTCTGATAGCAATGATGTCTGAAAATGAATCCCACTCATTGCCTTAGTGATGGGTATAAATGTTCAGCTCCTGATGTGGCAATGCAAAATGTGAGTCTCTGAATTGAAGAGCATTTATTTCTCAGATTCAGATTGTATTTGGGGAGATTTCATGAAGAAAATTGACAGTGCCAGGGCCTCAATTTGGCTAAGTTAGACTCGGGTTTTCTCAGATCACTGCTGAGTTACCAGCATCTTTTATACTGAATGCCATGATTCAGTTTGCTTCTTGTTTCCCGCCTATAAGAGAACCCTAGGCTGGCCCTTCTGCCTGTCCTGCTCCAGTCCTGCCCAGTCCTCTCCGCCTCCACCTTTCCTGCAGCCTGCTCTGCCTGCTCCATGCCACAGAGGCTGAACTTTGCTGACTGCGGCTCCGCAGCTCTTTCCACGCCGGAGCGTGTAGATCTGACTGTCTGCCCACGCTGACGATACTTCCCCATGGTAGCCATGTCACTCCCAGCCGCATCTCTGCAGGCCAGCCTCCTTGCCCAGCTCCCGCCTCTATTGGCTTCAGCTGACTTTATTTCTTTTATCTTTTCAGCCCCGGAGGGAAAATGGTTCTCCCTCTGTAGCCAGTCCTTGGCCTCCTCACCATACTGTATTTGTTTTCTTAAACTTGCCTGCACTCTGATAGAGTGCAGTAATCTTTTCATTAAAGACATTTTGTTTGAACCATCTGGGATGTTTTGTTTCTTTTTTTAAAAAAATATTTATTTTATTTATTTCAAAGACAGGGTTACAGAGAGAGGTAAAGACAGAGAGAGAGGTCTTCCATCCGCTGGTTCACTCCCCAGATAGCTGAAACGGTCGGAGTTGCGCTGATCTGAAGCCAGGAGCCAGGAGTTTCTTCTGGGTCTCCCACGCAGGTGCAGGGGCCCAAGGACTTGGGCCATCTTCCACTGCTTTCCCAGGCCATAGCAGAGAGCTGGATCAGAAGAGGAGTGGCCAGGACTAGAATCGGCATCCATATGGGATGCCAGCACTGCAGGCCAGGGCTTTAACCCACTGCGCCACAGTGCCAGCCCCGTTTTGTTTCTTCCCTTGAGCCCTGACCGGTTCGCCATCTCTTTCCTAAAATCCATGGAGTTAGAAATCAAACCTGTCATTCTAGAGGGGGCAGGTGTTTTACTTCAGTCGGGATGCATTTTGAGCATCTTCACATGTTCAGCATTGTACTAAGAACTAGGAGGGGTACAAGAGACATTTGTGTCACATTCTTGTCCACAGAGCCCATGATCCCCTATTAAACAATGAGTATGTTACACACAGCTGTACATCTGACATTTGACAGTCTTGGGACTAGCCAGGTGACATAGGATAATATTAAAACAGGGGGAAAGCCCCATCTGCAGGTGTACTGTTATGCCCACTTCGATTATCCCCAAAGGCCATCAAGGAGTCAACACTGTTGTAAGACACACGAGAGTTTTATTGCAAGATCGAGCCAGGACTCCCAACTATCACCGATGCAGAGGATCTGAATTGAGAGCCCCGACTCTTCAGTTAATGGGGTTTTTATAGGTTTTTCAGAGACATTCTATACATTATAGCACCATTCAGCAAATCATCTCATTCCACCAGAAATCCAAAGAACATCTTTTAAAACTGATTAGTGCATCCAGCGGCGGGAATGGACCCAGTAAAGGTGGTTGGATGGCTTTGGGGTTGATGCTTTTTAAAATGATTGGCTAAAGTCTAGCATCCGAGCCACTAGGGTGTAGGTGCCAAACTGCAGGGTTTCAGGATGTTATCAGTCACCTTAACTGTCTGAAAAGACACCTGGAACTTTAGGTATTTCCCTGCTATCTGCTGATTGGCTGTTGCTAGGGGAGTCACAGGGGAGTCTTTTTGGCTTAGGGTTCAGGCCCTGGTCAGGCCCGAGATACAAGATGGGGGCCTAGTCTAAAATAGCTGCACCTTGATCCAGGCTCAGGTCTCTCAGTACCATACTTCTTGAATCTTTTTTTAAGATTTATTTATTTTTATTTGAAAGTCAGAGTTACACAGAGAGAGAAGGAGAGGCAGAGAGAGAGGTCTTCCATCTGATGGTTTACTCTTCAGTTGGCTGCAATAGCTGGAGCTGTGCCAATCTGAAGCCAGGAGCCAAGAGCTTCCTCCGGGTCTCCCACACGGGTGCAGGGGCCCAAGCACTTGGGCCATCTTCTATTGCTTTCCCAGGCCATAGCAGAGAGCTGGATAGGAAGTGGAGCAGCCGGGTCTCGAACTGGCGCCCATATGGGATGCCAGTGCTTCAGGCCAGGGTGTTACCTGCTGCACTACAGTGCCAGCCCACTTCTTGAATTTTTTAAAAAAAAGTGTTTGTTGAATTGGAAATTCAAGGGGTGGGCCAGGCCAAAGCCAGGAGATTCATCCAGGTCTCCCATGCAGGTACAGGGGTCCAGAGACTTCGGCCATCTTCTGCTGCTTTTCCAGGGGCATTAGCAAGGAGCTGGATCAAACTGGAGTAGTGGAGACTTGAACTGATGCCTATATGGGATGCCAGTGCTGCAGACATGGCTTAACCTGCTACACCACAGTGCCGACCCCAACCAATTATTAAGAGCTTGGTTCTTCAGAGTACACATTTGACAGTTCCTCCATCGAAATATGCAGGAAGGTCTTGGGTTCTCTCTGCCTGTGTACGGACAACACTGGGATGCAGGGTCACAGCAAGGAAGGATTCACATGGGACTTGAGGCTTGATCAAAAACTTCCATAGTATTCAAAAAAATTCCATAGAATTCAAGAGAGGAGGGTCTGCAGGAAAGAGCAGGAGAGTGAGAAGGCAGAGAGGTGGGAATGTGTGAGGTATTGTACACTCCAGGTATTACACAGAGGACAATAAAGAGACTGGGTGGACTTGACGGCCAAGTACACCTGGAGCAAAGGTAACACTCAACAGATGGGATATGGGGCAGATCACCGTCTTGTAACTATGTTGGTGAAAGAGCACCAAGGTCAGAATTTCAAAGCATTATCGGTAACCCAATTTCTCTGTAAATAATGTAACTTGTTCTTAACTATTAAGTATTAATGTAGCCACTCTGTAGAATCGTGGCTGGTTAGAAACTGTAATCATATTTAACAAACACTGTTTAACTTGGACAGGATCTCCTAAGATTCCAAGTCTGGGAGCTAATTTTAAGGTCCTGCCCATGTTGCAGTAGCTGTAGGAAGAGAAGTTCAGAAGTGCTTTCTCAGCTAGACCGAGGGTGAGGACAGACCTACTAATGAGGCTGAGATAGGCTTGCAGCTGAGTTTGCAACAATAGTGTCATTCAGGGTGCTTCCCTAACCAAAGCAGGAGACCACATAACAATGACTTCCTTTCCCTACATAGAGCAGTGTGGGAAAAAGGCAAGAAACACCAGTGACTGCCAGCCGCACCATGATAGGCACTGAATAAACAGGGGTCACAGGGATGGAGAAGTAAAGGAGGGGCTGGGAACGCTGAGGTCTTCGAGGGCACTGTCCTGCAGGCGCTGCCTTCTCTGTCCTCTTTCCCTGCTTGACCTTGTGTTTTTTTTTTTGTTTTGTTTTGTTTTTTATTTTTTTTTTATTTTTGACAGGCAGAGTGGATAGTGAGAGAGAGACAGAGAGAAAGGTCTTCCTTTTGCCATTGGTTCACCCTCCAATGGCCGCCGCGGTAGCGCGCTGCGGCCGGTGCACCGCGCTGATCCGATGGCAGGAGCCAGGTGCTTCTCCTGGTCTCCCATGGGGTGCAGGGCCCAAGGACTTGGGCCATCCTCCACTGCACTCCCTGGCCACAGCAGAGAGCTGGCCTGGAAGAGGGGCAACCGGGACAGGATCGGTGCCCCGACCGGGACTAGAACCCGGTGTGCCGGCGCCGCAAGGCAGAGGATTAGCCTGTTGAGCCACGGCGCCGGCCCCTTGTGTTGTTCTAATTCCACTCAAGCAGATGTGGCAACGAAGCTCACCAATCACTACAACTGCTACACAAGCAAGCATCTTTCAAATACTTGGTTTGGGAGTAGCAATTACCGGAGCATTTGACCAATAAATTCCTGGTGAATATGATCTCTAGAGATCAGAGAATTAGATAAGAATGGTTGAAAGCTGGATAGTAAATTGGAAGCATCAGTTAGTGAGGTGACATGCAAGTGTTCTTCACATTAAGATTCCAGTTTGATGTAACTCTTCCATCTTGACAGTGGCCTTGGCTCTTTGAGTTAGCAAAGTACTTATGTGCTATCTATTTAAGGAAGCAAAAACGTCCAAGTCAGCACCATTCTTTCCTATAAACCTGTCCTGCATGCATCAGATCAGTGTGAGAGGTAGATAATTATGTGAAGGTGCTTTGTAAACTGAAGAACTGTATAATGGTCAAGAAATGATTATTACGATCATTTAGGGAATCTTCAAAGAATGTCCTGGAAGGTCATGTATAGGACAGTCTTCTTATGTTCTAGAAATACGCACCTATCATTAACAACCAAAGGTGCTGAAGAAGATTTCTGAAATATTCATTACAAGTTTGATATGCTGGCAATAATGACCTGAACTGCTAATGAGAATGAAACACATTAAAATAGTGCTATTCCATTACTTCAAAAAATGCTTTAAAGTTTTATGGACCAAGTACTTATAGATGTGTTCAAAAGAATATTCCCTGCAATGTCAGTATGGAAAAAAAATAAAACCAAATTGGGAATAATTAACATGTCTATCATTATGGATCTGTTTAGGTAAGCTATGATGTATAAATATGGAATGCTATGTAGTCAATGAAAAGAATGAATTAGACTTTGTAAGTAGTTATATGGAAAATATACATGGGATATTACATGATAAAAACATGTGCAAAGAGTATATAATTTACGATCAGTACATTATTTCTAAGATCTACACAATGCTCAAGGAATTTTTAAAAATTTTCTGCATTTACTGGAGAGGCGCAGACATAGAGAGGGAGATACAGATAGGGACAGAGACAGAGATAGAGGTGTGTGTGTGTGTGTGTGCACGAGAGAGAGAGAGAGGGAGAGAGAGAGAGAGAGGCTCTCATCTGCTGGTTCACTCCCCAAATGCCCACAGCAGCCTCTGCTGGAGCTGAAGCCAGGGGCCAGCTCCTATCCAGAACTCTATCCCGCAGGGTTTGCAGAAACCCAATTTCTTGAGCCATCACTGCCTCCTCTCAAGGTCTGCATTTGCAGAAAGCTGGGGTCTGAAGCTGGGGCTGGATGTCAAACCCAGGTGCCCCAGTGCGGGACACGGTTGTCAACTGTGAGGCCAAACACCCCCCTTAGTCAAGGAACCGTTAAGAAAAAATGGTGTCTTCATGGAGTGCTGTGTGCTAGTAACCGATAAACCATTCTTGAGGAATGTCTGCTACTCATCTGTTCATCATGGCTCTCCATAACAAGAGTTTAACTTTCGGCCAGCGCCGTGGCTCAACAGGCTAATCCTCCGCCTGGCGGTGCCGGCACACCAGGTTCTAGTCCCGGTCAGGGTGCCAGATTCTGTCCTGGTTGCCCCTCTTCCAGGCCAGCTCTCTGCTATGGCCCGGGAGTGCAGTGGAGGATGGCCCAAGTGCTTGGGCCCTGCACCCCATGGGAGACCAGGAGAAGCACCTGGCTCCTGGCTTCGGATCAGCGCGGTGTGCCGGCTGCAGCTCACCGGCCGCAGCGCGCCGGCCGCGGCGGCCATTGGAGGGTGAACCAACAGCAAAGGAAGACCTTTCTCTCTGTCTCAAAAATAATAATAAAAGAGTTTAACTTTCTATAATAGTTCTGTATTTTTATGATGAATTTATACTACTTTCATCAGCACAAAAAGTCAGGGCTTTCACAAATCATAAAACACCTTCAAATGCTTCAAACAAAATCTGAACACCTTAGTGTGTAAATGTGACTGACTTTCAAAACACTGAAAAGAAATGTTGAAGGTTTGAATTGTTAAAGCCAAACAAAGTTTACTTCAATTTGCTAAGGTTGATCTGGAATTGTAGGGCTTGGAAAAATGCTTCAAAATATTGATCCCACTGCTCTAAGCAGCAGGCAATAAGTTCAAAATAAGCTTCAGAGTCTCCATGGGGTTGGAGCAACTCTTCCTACTAACATGAGCTGAAACAAAGAGGAGTTTTACCCCCTTGCAAGATTTTAGCTCTTTTTTCTGACCAATTAATCAAAGGTCTACATGTTTGCTGAAGGCACTCTAAGCCCCAGAGTGAAATCAACTAAAATGGCTGGAACCTGGGTTGAACAAAGTCAACTTGAACTTGCTCAAAAGGAAGTACTGGTAGCAAGCTGTTTGTTCTCCTATTTGCTGTCCAAAGCAAAACACTTGGAATATGCCCTGTGTACAAAGGGGGATGTAATGTTTAAGAGACTCATCCTGGGGCTGGCATTGCGATGTAGTAGGTTAAGTCACAGCCTGCAACACCAGCATACCATATGGGCACTGGTTCAAGTCCCAACTTCTCCACTTCTGATCCAGCTCCCTGCTAATGCACCTGGTAAAGCAGTGGAAGATGGCCCAAGTCCCTGAGCTGCACCCACTGGGAGCCCCTGATGGAGTTCCTGGTTCCTGGCTTTGGGCTGGCAGATTTGGGGAGTGAACCAGTGGATGGATGGAAGACCTCATATTTTCTCTCTCTCTCTCTCTCTCTCTCTCTCTCTCTGCCTTTCAAGTAAAATAAATCTTTAAAAAAAGATTCACCCATTTCAGAGATAAATGGTTATCCTAACTATACTTATTTCCTTTCATTTGTCCATTCTGATATCTGTTAAAATGTCTAACTGATGGCTGAATAAACTGTGTGTGTTTGTAGATAGAGAAAAAAACCATGCTATTAAACTTACAATTCTACAGACCAGCAACATTCAAAACAAATATTTATTTTATTTGAGAGGGAGGGAGAGAGACAGAGAGAGACCTCCCATCCACAGGTTCGCTCTCCCAGAATGCCCAGGACCCAGGAGTTAACCCTGGTCTCCCACGTGGGTGGCAGGGATACCTGCTGTCTTCCAGCACGCACAACATCAAGAAGCTGGACTGGGACTGACCTTGGGCACTCTGACAGGGCACGCAGGTGTCTGACGCAGCAGCTTAACCACTACACCAATTGCCTCCCCCTGTTTCCCTACCCCCCAAAAAAATCTTATGCAGAAACACAAAATAATGAAATTTTGTATTGAGAAAATGTTAAGGCTGTGGGTGATTTTTTAAATTTCCCATTATTGTTTTAAAATACAGGGAACCACACATTAAAAAATAAGAGCCTTTAAGAGAAAAAGATGATTCTATAAAAATGACACTTGTTTTTACTTTCTCAAATAATGTACAAGAGGGAAAAATCTTGCAATACTATACTTGGGAAAGTAGTTTCGCCCAAGAGAGACTCTTAGAAGGCTTCGCAGTGAGTTGTGAATGGAGCAGGAGGAAGGAAACTTGCTTTTGGTGTCCACCTGTGACCAGTCGCTCCCGTGTGTAGCAGATTCTGCACTGTCCCTTCACGGGCAAGTGATCAGTGTAGAGAGCCCTGGAGAATCAGGAAGTGAGGTCCTGTGAGTCCACTATGTCCCCTGGGACGTTAAGCAATGGGAATGCAAAATAAACATGACTTGGTTAAATGATGCCCCTTTCTAGAAAAAGAAGTAGTAAAATGAAAAAGAAACTTCATGTCTGCTATTACAGAATTACTACAAGTTCTGAAAAGGTCTCTTGGAAATCAAGGTCCAGGATCCATAATACTTATAACAGAAATATTGTGAACATTGATATGTTTATAAATAAAACATCTGAAACCATATTCAATCATATTGGAGTGGTAACACAAATTCCAAATCTTGATTCAAAAGTATTTTACATGAACAGAGTTCTTCTAGGGGCTGGCACTGTGGCGCAGTGGGTTAAAGTCCCAGCCTGCATTGCTGGCATCCTATATGATATTCAGTTCCCGGCTGCTCTACTTTCAATCCAGTTTTCTGCTAATGTGCCTAGGAAAGCAGTGGAGGATGGTCTGAATCCTTGGGCACCTGACCCCATGTAGGAGACCCAGAACTGACTCCCAGCTTTGGCCTGGTCCAGTCCTGGCCATTTCAGCCATTTGGGGAGAGAACCAGTAGCTGGAAGATCCCTCTCTCTCTGTCTCTCCCTTTCTCTCTGTAACTCTGCCTCTCAAATATAATAAATAAATCTTTTAAAAATTCGACAATATTGATTGGTAGGTGAGTTACATGATTTTAGAGTTATACTGATTTCAATCAATTTTAATCAAAGATTATGCAATATAATCACTTCAGTTTCGTTCTTTTCTTTTTAAAAAAGATTTATTTACTTGATAGGCAGCGTTATAGAGAGACAGAGGGAGAGACAGAGAGAGAGGTCTTCCATCTGCTGGTTCACTTCCCAAATGGCCACAATGGCCAGAGTTGGGCCAGTCCAGAGCCAGGAGCCAAGAGCTTCTTCTGGGTCTTCCACGTGGACGCAGGGGCCCAACTTCTGCTTCTTTCTCAAATTAGTAGGGAGCTGGGTCAGAAATGGAGCAGCCAGGACTCGAATCAGCAGCATATGGGATGCTGGCGCCACAGGCAGCAGCCTAACCTGCTATGCCACAGCACCAGCCCCATGTCTTCATTCCTGTAAAAACAGTATTTAAATGGTAATATTTAAGCTCTAACCTAAAGATAAGAAGGTATTTCAAAAAGTTCTTGGAAAATGAAATTAAAAGATAAGTTTATAGTTTTTTCATAACACACATTTCCCATGAATTTTTGAAGACCCCTCATATTCGTTTTTCAGTATGACTGAGCTGTGGCACTGCACTTGTTTCTTTAGCTGGAGTCTGGTGTGCATAAATTTACTCATTTTTATGCATGCCCAGTGATACTCCTTTTATAGAAATCATAATGAGAAGTGAAGGGGGCCAGTGTGGTGCAGCAGGTCAAGCCACCATTTATCCTAGAGCTGCTTCAAGTCTCCACAGCTTGGCTTCCTGTCTAGCTCCCTGCTAATGCACCTGGGAAACATCAGAAGATGGCCCAAGAACTTCGGGCCCCTGCCATCAAAATGGAGACCTGTATGGAGTTCCTGGCTCCTGGCTTTGGCCTGACCCAGCTTGGGCTGTTGTCACCCTTAGGGAAGTAAACCAGAGGATGAAAGATCTCTGTCTCGGGGCCGGCGCCTCCACCTGTGGCGTTGGCATCCCATATGGGCGCTGGTTGCAGTTCTGGCTGCTCTACTTCTGATCTAGCTCTTCGCCGAGGCCTGGGAAAGCAGTAGAAGACAGCCCAAGTCCTGGATCCTGGCTTTGGATTGGCTCAGCTCCAGCTGTTGGCAGCCATTTGGGGAGTGAGCCAGCAGATGGAAGATCTTTCTCTCTGCCTCTCCCCCCCACTCTCTGTAACTCTACCTCTCAAATAAATAAATAAATAAATAATCTTAAAAAATAATATAAGAAAGATCTCTCTCTCTCTCCATCCCCCATAACTCTGCCTTTCAAACAAATAAATTTTTTTTAAAGTCCTTGGGAAAACAAAAATTAAAAATAAAGGCAGTGTGCATGGATATATCTTTATAATATTTAGGATACAATAAAATCAAATATTTTTTTAAAAACTCATAATTTCATGTAACTTTTTTTTTTTTTTTGACAGGCAGAATGGACAGTGAGAGAGAGAGACAGAGAGAAAGGTCTTCCTTTTTGCCGTTGGTTCACCCTCCAATGGCCGCTGTGGCCGGCGCACCGCGCTGATCCTAAGCCAGGAGCCAGGTGCCTTTCCTGGTCTCCCATGCAGGTGCAGGGCCCAAGGACTTGGGCCATCCTCCACTGCCTTCCCGGGCCACAGCAGAGAGCTGGACTGGAAGAGGGGCAACCAGGACAGAATCCAGCGCCCCGACCGGAACTAGAACCTGGTGTGCCGGCGCCACTAGGCGGAGGATTAGCCTGTTGAGCCGCAGCGCCAGCCAATTTCATGTAACTTTTAACAACTTGGACCCTGAGAGATATTGGGATAAATGGTAAACAAATGGAAACACTCTCATAGTTATGTTAGCAGAACAGATCACAAATATTTCATGCTGTACAGTTCTTCAGAACAAATACAGTTACCTTGTTATATGTGTTTGCACCTTCAGTATTTCAAATAAGAAATGTTTTATAAAAGTAGCAATCAGTGACCACCATCTGCCTAATGAGCTGCAGTAAAGCTACTTCAAGTAAGAGAATCCGTTAAAACATAAGCATTTCTCCCAACACAATTCAGAAAGGATTTGTTGTTTGTTGACTCCATGACAAACGCCACATGAATAAAATACAGCTGCTGTCCTCAGGCACTCCTGTCGATGGGACTCCTAAGTGAGATGCACGAATGATCGCCATGCGGTGTGATGAGTGCAGTCGCAGGCTTGTGGGCAAGCTGCAGGGGCACCAGGGAGTAGTGACCTCCAGGACTGACCCGGAAGGCCTGAGGCCAGGCGGGGATGCACACACCGGGCTGAAGACAGGACTGCAGCGTCACGTGAGGGTCAGGCACGTGCAAACGCACCTGCTCACCTTTCTCATTCTTCATCCACAGAGTACTGCAGTTCTAGCATCACTGCTGCACAGTGCAAATGGGTTTAGTGTCGAAATCGATCGTTGTAAACAACTCTGATTAAATAAAATAGGCTTCCAATGCTATGTGTTTGTTGTTCCATAAAATTAGAAGGTTAAAGGTAGTGGACGATGGCCCAAGTACTCGGGTTCCTGACACCCACATGGGAGACCTGAATGGAGCTTCTGGCTCCTGGCTTTGGCCTGGCCAAGCCATGGCCATTGGGGCCATTTGGGGAGTGAAAAACAGCAAGTAAAAGTTCTTCTCTCTCCCTCTGTCACATTCTATCTTTCAAATAAATAAAGTAAATGTTTAAAAAATATTGATCAAAAATGAAAAGGCACCTCTTTTTTTAAAAAAAAATTTATTTTGGGGATGGTGCTGTGGTGCAGCGGGTTAAAGCCCTGGCCTGAAGTGCCAGCATCCCATATGGGCGCCGGTTCTTGTCCCAGCTGCTCCTCTTCTGATCCAGCTCTCTGCTATGGCCTGAGAAAGCAGTAGAAGATGGCCCAAGTCCTTGAGCCCCTGCACCCACGTGGGAGACCTGGAAGGGGCTCCTGGCCCCTGGCTTCAGATCAACGCAGCTCTGGCCGTTGCGGCCATCTGCGGAATGAACCAGCAGATGGAAGAACTCTGTCTCTATCTCTCTCTGTAACTCTTTCAAATAAATAAGATAAATCTTTTTTTAAAAATGAAGAAAATGAATCTCTATTAAAAAAATACCAAAGATAATTTTGTTTGGGAAAACATTATGTGTAGCATTCATTTATTTATTTATTAAAATTTATTTTTATTTATTTGAAAGACAGAGTTACAGAGAGAGGTAGAGACAGAGAGAGAGAGACTTCTTCCATCCATTGGCTCACTCCCCAAATGGCCGCAAAAGTTGGAGTTAAGCTGATCTGAAGCCAGAAGCCAGGAGCTTCTTCTGGGTCTTCCATGTGCGTGCAGGGGCCCAAGCACTTGGACCATCCTCCACTGCTTTCCCAGGCTGGATCAGAAGCGGAGGGGATGGGACTCGAACTGGCATCCATATGGGAGGCCAGTGCAGCAGACCAGGGCAGCAATCCGCTGCACCACAGCGCCTGTTAACTTGTAGACTGGTGGCCCAGGGCAATGACGGCACAGACCCTGGCATCGTCTCTGGCTCTGCTTGCCTGCTGTGCAGTTCTGGGCAAGCTCCTCGATCTCATTGTCCTGCGGTTTCCTTGTCTGAAACTGGAATGATGATAACAGCAGTGTGTGCTTCAGAACAACAAAACATTCAGCATAGTCATATCTAGTATGTAGTATAAAAATATTAGGTTTCTTTCTTTCTTTCAAGATTTATTTATTTATTTCAAAGTCAGAGTTACACAGAGAGAGGAGAAGCAGAGAGAGAGAGAGAGAGAGAGAGAGAGAGAGAGAGAGAGAAATGGCTTCCATCCGCTGGTTCACTCCCCAGTTGGCCGCAATGGCCGGAGCTGCACCAGTCTGAAGCCAGGAGCCAGGAGCTTCCTCCAGGTCTCTCATGTAGGTGCATGGGCCCAAGGACTTGGGCCATCCTTTATTGCTTTCCCGGCCACAGCAGGGAGCTGGATCAGAAGTGGAGCAGCCGTTTTTTCCTGTTTTGTTTTTTGACAGGCAGAGTTTAGACAGTGAGAGAGAGAGAGACAGAGAGAAAGGTCTATCCTTCTGTTGGTTCACCCCCCAAATGGCCGGGAGCTAGTCTCCCATGCGGGTGTAGGGCCCAAGCACTTGGGTCATCCTCCAGTGCCTTCCCAGGTCACAGCAGAGAGCTGGACTGGAAGAGGAGCAACCGGGACAGAATCTGGTGCCCCAGCCAGGACTAGAACCCGGGGTACCGGTGCCGCGGGTGGAGGATTAGCCTAGTGAGCCACGGCGCCAGCCAGCAGCCGGGTTTTGAACCGGTGCCTTTATGGGATGCCTGTGCTTCAGGCCAGGGCGTTAACCCGCTGTGCCACAGTGCCGGGCCCTAGGTGTTATTTCTATCAAGTATTTCTTTTACTTTTAAGAAGTTTTTGTTAACTATTTGAAAGGCAGAGAGAGAGAGTGCGAGAGCAAGAGAGAGAGAGAGAGAGAGAAATCTTCTATCCACTGGTTCACTCCCCAGATGCTTGCAGCAGTCAAGGCTGGGCCAGGCTGAAGCCAGGAGCTGGGAACTCAGTCCTGGTCTCCCTCATGAGCGGCAGAAATCCAAGTACTTGAGCCGCCCCAGGGTGCACAGGAGCAGCAAGCTGGAACTGGAGTGCAGCTGGAACTGAGACCCGGGTGGTGTCTCAAGCGGCCTCCTAACCTCTGACCAAGATCTGCACCTGCACCTCGCTCTGAGACACTCTAAGTTCCAGAGTAACCTCGAGTCCTGTTGCAAACGATGAGTCATTTGCAATCCACCTGCTCTTCTGTGGAGCTGAGACTTCCTTGACAAATTCCCCAGGAAAATCTCCCAGCACCGTCCCCTTGGTCTTTGGCCAGTGACTCCAAGTACACTGAGTTGAATCCATGCTTCTGGAAGCATGGCCGGTGAGTCAGCTAGGAGAGAACCCACCTGCCCATTGCGGGGTTGCCCGCATTCCAGATCAGAGTGTTGGGTGAGCCCTGGCTTCTCTGTTTCTGATCCAGCTTCCTGCTAATGTGCACCTTGTGAGGCAGCAGGTGATGGTGCAAGCACTGGTTCCTCTCCCTTGGCTTCAGCTTGGCCCAGCCTTGGCTGTTGTGGACACTTGAGAGGGTAAACCAGCAGATGAAAGATCTCCTTCTGTTTTTCAACTGAAAAAAAAAAAAAACAAAAAAACCCTAAATTAAAAAAAATATAAATAGTCTGCTTTGGGTAGTGATATTATTTAAAGAACAAAACAGAGAGAGAGAAAAGCACCTGAGGCTTGCTACTTTGTAAAGAAAGAGGTGTGTTGAGCTCATGGTCTTAGAGGCTGAAATCCAGGAACAAGCTGTCCCACCCCGCAGGCTCCTGGTGAGGGTCTTCCAGCTGTCTTGATGGCATCTAGATGGCATCACGCAGTGGGGCTTGTGTGAGAGAGATCACATGACAGGACAGGAGGCAGGAGATGAGGGGAGCACCAGCCTAGTTCTACAGCAGCCTGCTCTGGCAGCGATTAACCCAGTCCTCCGAGAGGCAGCATTAATCCATCCATGAGGGCGAGGGCCCCCATGATCTAATGACCTTCCTTCCCCTGGGCCTCCCCTCTTAAGGGTCCCAACACTTCTACTCTGCAACGCTGGAGACTGAGACGCCAGCACATGAACCTGGAGAAGACCAACCACCTCCATCTTAGCATTCTCTCTTTGCTGGCTGGACAAACACAGACAAACACCCTTGTTTTTCTACAAAGTCACCTTGTACAGGGCGGCAACCCTCCTACATAGGCTGTAAACTTGAACTCACTTACACTCTCATGTCACTTTTTTTCAGAAAGATGGAAAATGAACAAAACCATTCTAAAGTCAGTTGGCAATGCACAAGCTTATCCAAATGAAATACTGCTATAAGAGGCAAAACCCAGTTTTAGAAATATGAACAACCTACTTATCAAATAAAAAAAGCAAACGGCCTGGCAGCACTTCCTGTCCAGCTGCCCGGTCAGGGATCCTGAGGCGCTCCTAATACAGACTCTGTGGCAGCACAGTTGGAGCCCTGTGCAGTGCTCTGGGGCTCTGCTGATTTCCGTGGAAGCAAGCTCATGGGCACGACCACGACCTCAGGGGCCGGTTCCGTGACTCTGCAGCCACTGTGGGCATAGCACACGGGCGGTTCTTGCTGTGCACGCTTTTCAAAGGAGAAACCTGAGGCACAAACTTGGGCCAAGAACACACAGTGAGTTTTACAGGGAGAGCTGCGGCCCTGCCCTTCGCTGAAGCTCCCGTCCTTGTCCTGCTCTGTGCCCCTCTCCAGCCCTGAGGGGAAGCAGCACTTCTCTGTTAGCAGGAAGGGTCAAGATGTGAATGGGTTTGAGAGGGAACACAATCAACCGTAGGCAAACATGTTCTCCAACGTAAAGCACCCTTGGGATTTCAAAGACTGAAAGAATGGAAAATAGCAGTATCTCATTATGTACTGCTTTTTATATTAAGTGTATATTGCAATGATGACATTATTGTATGGAGTTAAACATTACTGAAACTATTCTTATCAGTTCCTTTTCCTTCTTTTCAAGTAGCTCTTAAAAAAATCTAAAATTACCCATGTGGCTGGCATTGGCTTTCTGCTGGACACGTTACTCTGTTCGAACTCTCAAATCTCCTTTAGGTCATAGCTCAGCTCAGCCCTGGGACCCCCAAGACAGCCTCAGATGTGATGGGAACCCACGCTGGGGCCAGATGAGGGCCTCCAGCTAGCTGTAGTCTGCCATCTACAGCCTGCAGGTCTGTGTGCTTACTCTGCCATGCCACTCTTACTGAGAAACCATTTTCAGGTGCACAAACACCTAAACTCTGCTGAGAGTCTGGAGGAGGACCCAGAACATACACACGTGAACTGTCAGGCCACAGTGTGGACAGTGCTGATCAAGGCAGGGGGAAGAGTTAGGGTCCTAAAAGAGCAAGGGATTTTCCAGATTAAAAGAATGTTTGGCCTAGGGATACACAATACACGTTTAAGGGGACATGCGTGGGTGGGAGAGGTGACAGGGAAGTGGAGAGCTGCCAAGGATGAAATGCTGTAACGACCACACGGAGAGCACTCCTGGGGGCTGGGACAGAATGTATGGGACAGGACGGCGAGGGCCACCCTGAGGGCCAAAGCTTGTCATGCCAGGCCGGCCCTGGAGGGCAGCCAGCCTGGCAGGCACGGTAAGGCCCCAGAGGCCCAAGAGCAGCTGCAGAAGTGATGAGCAGGCAGGCTCCAGGTAATGAGATCTGTTTTGCATCAGAGGCTGAAAACCTGGCCCAACACCGGCCACCAGGAAGGCCAAACCACCTTAGCAGGCAGAGGGGCATGGGCAGGGCAGAGAGGACAGGACATAAAGGAAAGCCGGTAAAAATCAAGAGAGAGGAGAAACTGGCGTCTCCGTGGAGAAAATAAACCACCAATCACTCCAGGAGACCCTCCGAGGAGCTGGTGTGACACTACCAGGGGCTCCAGGCTAGGTCCACGGCCCAAGCTGTGCGTGGGAAAGTCTTGCATAACTGGGACTTCAGAGAAATGGTAATGTGGTTACAATGGCACACTTTTATAAATAATTGCGTGTGCGAGCACATGAAAGATAACAGGTGGAAGGCAAGAAGAGAAGGAGAAAATGAAGACACACCCAAGCAGAAAACAACAAGCCACCACCAATTACAAAAAAGAAAAAGGGCCCCACCTGGGAGATTCTGATCTGAGTAAAGGACCAGGCATGAGTCCCTGTAAACCACGATGCCAGGGCACGGCCAGGGCACGGCCAGGGCACGGCCAGTGCCCGCTGGCCAGAAGCTGCACTGATGCCTGTGGCTGCGTGGCCGGTAGGGAGATACTCAAAGAAGGCGGAAAAGCAGCCCAGCGTTCGCATACAGGAAAACAGAACCGGTCCCATGCCGCACTGGTCCGCACGTACCCATCGCTGGCTGGCATTGCTGACTGTGGCATGTGACATGTAGCGACAGGCAGCCATTTTCCCGCATGAATCTCATATGCCTAAAATCAGGGGAGGTTTTGGGTCCCACATGTCCTAGGGACATTCTCTTTTTGTGGAATCATCAGCACGTAGGGAAGTGTCTCCTGATGCCCAAGATTTCTGCTTAGTTCAGAAGGCAGAAGATGCTGGGAGCTGATGGAAGGCAGCAGCTGCAGGCTGCAAACGCCAGCGCAGGACCGGGCTTTTCCGGCAGAAGACGGACTCACATAGAAACACCCTTGATTAAGCAGGCAAGGGCATGGAAGCTAAAAAGCAACTAAAAATAGTATCTCACCTTCTAATAAGGAGAGGACATCTGTCTGCATTTAAAATCAAGAACAGGAGGCTGGCGCTGTGGTGTAGTAGGTTAACCTGCCCATACGGGCACCAGCTTGGGTCCCAGCTGCCCCACTTCTGATTCAGCTGTCTGCTGATGTGCCTGGGACAGCAGAGGAAGATGACCCAAGTATTTGGGTCACTGCCACCCATGTGGGAGAGCCAACGGAGTTTCTGGTTCCTGGCTTCAGCTTGGCCCAGTGCTGGTTGCCGCTGCTATTTGGGAAGTCAACCAGTGGGTGAAAAATATGTCTCTCCCACTCTCTCTGTAACTTTGCCTTTCGAATAAGTAAATAAATCTTTATAAAAACACCCAAGATTAGAAATATGAAACTTTCCACAGACTCAGCCTACCTGACTGCCTTCTTCTGTTTAATAGGCTTTTATTTTACTTCCATTTTCCCAGGAACTGCTTATTTTTTTTTTAAAGATTGATTCATTTATTTCAAAGACAAAGTGACAAAGAGAGAGAACAGGTGCTCTTCCGTCTACTGGCTTACTCCCCAAATGCCTGCAGCAGATGGAATTAGGCCAGGTTGAAGCCAGAAGCCTGAAGCCCCATCCAGGTCTCCAACGAGAGTAGCAGGGATGCAAGAACTTGAGCCATCATCTGCTGCCTCCCAGGATGTAGATGAGCAGGAACCTGGATCATAAGTGGGGCAGGCAGGACTTGAACCGCCACTCCCATGTGTGATGCAGGTGTCCCATGCAGCTTAACAACACCTGCTCTGTGACTGCCTTCCTTAATATTGCAGCCCCTCCTGTCGCCTGCCTGCCTTTATCTCCTCCCCACAGCACTCACTTGCTTCCACACAACACAACTGCTCCATACAACACAACTGATCCATACAACACAACTGCTCCATGCAACACAACTGCTCCATACAATACATCTGTTCCATACAACACAACTGATCCATACAACACAACCGATCCATACAACACAACTGATCCGTACAACACAACTGCTCCATACAACACAACTGTTCCATACAACACAACTGATCCACACAATACAACTGATCCACACAACACAACTGATCCACACAACACAACTGATCCATACAACACAACTGATCCACACAATACAACTGTTCCACACAACACAACTGATCCATACAACACAACTGATCCACACAACACAACTGATCCATACAACACAACTGATCCATACAATACATCTGTTCCATACAACACAACTGATTCATACAACACAACTGATCCACACAACACAACTGATCCACACAATACAACTGTTCCACACAACACAACTGATACAACACAACTGCTCCACACAACACAACTGATCCACACAACACAACTGATCCATATAACACAACTGTTCCATACAACACAACTGATCCACACAATACAACTGTTCCACACAACACAACTGATCCATACAACACAACTGATGCACACAATACAACTGCTCCACACAACCCAACTGTTGGATACCTTTTTTTGTCTCTCCCATCTCCACTAGGATGGAAGCTTCATAAAGAATAGATGGTTGTTTTATTTTCAGCTATATCCCAGTGTAGAGCAAAAGTAGGGGCTCAAGAAACAATGAAAATTTGAGTGAACTGCTTAAAAATTTTATTAGTTTAATGTGTCACAAAAGTATTTTAGAACAAGAACAATAGTGTGTCTCATTAAGAAGCAAACTTAAAGATATTACTCTTCTAATGCTGTTTGAAACAAGCCAATAACACATAGATGGCAGTTGTAAGCTTAAAATCCATTAGGAAGCTGGGAGAAGTGGGATGGAGTTGTCAACAGCCATAGGATTGCCTACTGATGGAAAGAGGACCCTCTGAATCAAGGTCGTACACTTTTTTCTCCCATCCCTGCCCTTACCTTGCCCTTTTGCTATTAGGCCAAAGGCTGAGGTCAGAAAGAACAGTGAGAATTGGAGGAAGCTGCAAAGGTTTCTTTTTATACATTTTTAGCTAAAGCAGAGCGAAAACAAGGATTTCTTGCCTACAAGGATATTCTTGCTCCAAAGTCTCACAGATCCCAGGCCAACGTTCCCCAGAAGACTTCTGATTCTAGGAGATTTATGGCAAATTTAATCACCCTAGGCCTGAGTGATACTGGCTTACTTTAAGCCAAGGATTATCATGCAGAGTATTTGACTATGGTTACGTTAAAGGTTCTTGGCTGTAGAAAAATGTTAGCATTTCTTGACATCGTTATGTATTGTGATCACTTTCTAATTAAATTAAGTGCCATCATCATTATGAATTTTGCATCATCCGCCTGTCATTTCATTGTCTGAGTCTGAAGTGCAAAGATATCACTTGGCAGTAGTTATCAAGTCCTGTGAGAAGCCTTCTGATCTGGCCATGCCGTCAGCACTTCTCACCTGTTGGCGCTGGCTCAAGTTTAGGCACGGTCCCAAGTGGTGATCCAGGCTTGGGGCACTCACTTACACTCTCAGTACAAAGGCATCGTGCCTCCAGCAATAATACACTGCTTTCGGTTCTACACTGGAGTTAGTCAAGAGAGACGAACAAATCTGGAAGCTGTGGAAGGAGGAGAGAAAGAAAACTGGACAAATTGGAAGGTAAGAAGGAGAGAAGGATGAACACCAAGGAACTGGAGTAAGACCAGGTGACAATTGACAGTGAGAACAACTCTGCTGTGTGGACTGTTGTGCGCACACTCACGCCACTGTGCCCAGGCACCCAGTGATCCCGGGAAGAAAGATCGACTCACATAGAAAGCACTTCAGTGATGTTTAAGGTTTCTTACTAAAGGCTTCTAAAGACGTTTCTTTTTTTCCTCCAACAGATAGAAGGGTTCCTTCAAAATTTTCATGGAAAATGGAATTAAAAATGGTTATTTTGTACCAAAAATGTTGGAAATCCAAGTATAGTTTCTTCATAATATACATTGTCCATGAACTTTTTGAACACCCATTATCCACTGTACTTGCACGATGAACAATGCAGTTAAACCAAAAGTAGAAGGTTGTCCAGGGGCTGGGACTGTGGTGTAGCAGGTAAAGCCACCGCCTGTGGCATTGGCATCTCCTATGGGTATCTGGGTTCTACTCCCAGCTGCTCCTCTTCTGATCCAGCTCTCTACTATGTCTTGGGAAAGCAATAGGAGACGGCCCAAGTGCTTGGCCCACCTGCACCCTTGTGGAAGAACTGGAAGAAGCTCCTGGCTCTTGGCTTTGGAACTCCAACCATTGTGGCCATTTGAGGAGTGAACTGGTGGATAGAGGAGCTCTCTCTCTCTCTCTCTCTCTCTCTCTCTGCCTCTGTCTCTCTGTAACTCTGCCTTTCAAATAAATAAATCTTAAAAAAAAAAACAAAACTACACATGAGATGGCCTGTGTTTTCGGCATCCTATGTGGGTGATGGTTTGGGTCCCAGCTGCTCCACTTCCGATCCAGCTCTCTGCTGTGGCCTGGGACGGCGGTGGATGATGGCCAAGGTGCTTGGGCTCATGTGGGAGGCCTGAAAGAGGCTCCTGGCTCCTGGTTTTGAATAGGTGCAGCTTTGGCTGTTGCAGCCATCTGGGGAATGAACCAGCGGATGGAAGACCTCTCTCTCTCTCTCTGCCTCTCCTTCTCTCTCTGTGTAACTCTGACTTTCAAATAAATAAATAAATCTTAAAAAAAAGAAAGGCACTCAATATGAATGATACACAGAAGCTTCAAACTACAAGTGTGCTAGTATCTCTCCAAGCTTCCCTACACCCTCTTTTGGTCACCTTTGTTGACCACAGTCTTATGCCACACGACCTTGCATCTCCACTCCCAATCACGGGGCATGGTGCTCAGAAGCAGTCCCTGGCCTAGGTGTTGCCTCCTCCAGGAGGCAGGCCATTCCGTCTGCCTTTCTCTCCGCCTTCACTCCTGCCTTTACGCGAGTGCCTGCACGTATCAGGTGTTCCACAGTATTCAGTGAATGAGTGGATGAATGTAGTTTAGCCCAAATAGACGAGCTGTGTCAATGAGAGTCTTCTCCTGTGGATCTGAAATTTGAGAGAGGAAGTAGTGGGGGCAGAGAGAGAAAGGATGTCAGGGACTTGAACGGTGGCCAACATTCCTGGGCAAGTTAGCTGGAAACTGGAAACAGATGGAGCTGAGAGGAAGTGACTAGAGCATATTCAAATAAAGACGCCATGGCGCTGACACGGGACCGAGAGGTGGCCCTGTGCCAGCCACATTTCTCAGAGGCTTCCCGTACCTGGATCCCCCTGAAACCATTGCAGTGTCTGAAAAGTACTGGAGTTAGCTACCGTAATCCTCTGCTTCTTCTGATGAGAACATTCCTGACCTAGGCAAGAATGTTGTAGCTGATACAGTAATATGCCCAGGTAAAGATCATCATAGCCACTCACATGCATACTGGAAGAAAGGTGCTACAAGGGCGGGCGCTGTGGCACAGTGGGCTAAGCCTCTGCCTGCAGTGCTGTCATCCCATATGGCCAGCAGTTCTAGTCCTGGCTACTCCTCTTCTGATCCAGCTCTCTGCTGTGGCCTGGGGAAGCAGTAGAAGATGGTCCAAGTCCTTGGGCCCCTGCACACGCGTGGGAGACCCAGAAGAAGCTCCTGGCTCCTGGCTTCGGATCTGCCCAGCTCCTCCCATTGCTGCCACTTGGGGAGAGAACCAGTGGATGGAAGACCTTTCCCTCGGTCTCTCCCTCTCTCTGTCTGTAACTCTGACTACCAAATAAATAAATAAAATCTTAAAAAAAGGGTGCTACAATGTGCACAGAAAGTATTAAAACCTGAGAAAATGGCAAAATGAAATGTGTACAAGAGAGCAGCCTAGAGGCTAAGAATAACGGAGAGTATTCATTGGGGAAGCATGGCTGTCAAAGGCTGACTGGGTGCAGACGTGTGTCAGTGACTGGAGACAGCACCCAGGAGGACGCCACCAACCCTCCTCAGGAAGCCACTCATTTGCTGATGGCCTGAAAGGGAGAACAGCAGGTTCAACAGAGAACTGCAAAGAATCCAAACAACACCAAAAGGTAGCAGGGGGAGGGAGGCAGTTTTGAACTGAGATGCGAAGAGTAGGTAGGATTTGGACAGCAAGAAATGAGAAGATTCTGCAGAAAGATTGTGCGGGAGATGCCGAGTGGGAGGAGGACACCTAGGGAGCAGGAATAAGGGTGCAAATGCATGGAGGCAGAGGGAACACAGTCTTGGACGCGGGAGTCTGTGCAGAAGGCGGAGCTGACGGGTGGGCAGTGGGAGCTGGTGGTGCAGGCGATGAGGAATCAGCGCTCTAGGTGATTAGGAATGGAAAGGCTACCGAGCACAAGGAAGACACGATTACACTTGTACTCGAGGAAGAAGCGGGGTTACAGAGAAAGCTGGACAATGAGGGGTTTGGACTTGATCATTGATGAAGTCAAGATTTGCTAGACAGAAAGGAATAAAGATGTGAAAAATCATCATTAACCTTCAGGAATAACTCTCCTGTTCCCTGAAGAGAACTTGCAGTCCTCCACTCAGGCGTCACTGTAGGAGAGCCACTGCAATGATCAAAAGCCCCGTCTCTAAAATTTTTTAAATTTATTTTCATTTTATTTGAAAAGCAGATGGAGTGGGTGGTGAGAGATCACCCACTTGCTGGTTCAATCCCCCAAAGCCTGCAACAGCTGGGGCTATGCCAGGTTGAAGCCAGGAACCTGGACCTCAATCCAAGTCTCCCATGTGGGTGGCAGGGATCCAAGTTCTTGAGCCATCACCTGCTGCCTCCCAGGGTGTACATTAGCAGGAAGCTGGAATGAGAAGCAGAGCTGGAGCTGAACCCAGCACTTTGATATGGGGTGCAGGGGTCTGGAGCTGCAACATAACCACTTTGCCAAACACCCACCCTGAAAACCTTCAGTCCTATGGAAAAGTCTCAGGGAGCTGAAGTGGCTTGCCCAAGGCCACCCACACTCCCAGAGTCAGAATCGGAGCTGAAGCTGAGTTTCTCTGACTTGAAGCCCATTCTTCCTTCCATTGGGCTCCATGGAAATCAGCACTGGAAGCGCAGTAGCGTTTCTCCAGTGCTGAAAAGGCACCATCCTCATCCATCAACAACAACCAGATGATTAAGAGGTGGAAACTCTTATCAAAGCACTTTACCGTAATTAAACTTATTTTTTACTTGTTCACTGAAATGCTGAAGGAACTAAAACATTTTGGACTCACAATTTGATTCTTTTATAAGTATGTATTGATTTTGCATTGAAATTCAAAAGCAGGAATATTCATTTTTCTCATTTTCCTCTTTGAAGAAAAATAGTACTTTACAGTTTTATAAGCAAGGTTATTTTTCTATCTATTTATTTATTTAAGAGACAAACACAGGGAAGAGTCACACACACACACACGCACACGCTGGCAGACAAGAGAACTCTCATCTGCTGGTTCACTTCCCAAATGCCTTTACGGGCTGGAACTGGGCTGCAGCCGAAGAGGGTAACTGGAAACTCAATCCGGATCTCCAAAGTGGGTGGCAGGAATCCAGTTATCTGACCCATTACCACTGCCTTCCAGGGTGCACATTAGCAGGAAGCTAGAACTGGTAGGGGAGAACCCAGACACTGAGGGGTGCTGCAGGCACCCCAGCTGGTGGCTAACTGCCAGGTCAAATGCCCACCCCAGAGCAGTTTTGCTTTTCTCATTGCATTTTCTGTTTCTATTCTTTTTGAAAAATGACACGTATAGACAGTTCTGGACCTACAGTGCTTGGCTTAGGATTTTCTCACATTACAACAGTGTGAAAGTAATACACGATGGGCCGGCACCCTGGCTCCCCTGGCTAATCCTCTGCCTGCGGCACCGCCACCCCGGGTTCTAGTCCTGGTTGGGGTGCCAGGTACTAGTCCTGGTTGCTCCTCTTCTAGTCCAGCTCTTTGCTGTGGTCCGGGAAGGCAGTGGATGATGGCCCAAGCGCTTGGGTCCCTGCACCTGCATGGGAGACCAGCAGGAAGCACCTGGCTCCTGGCTTTGGATCGGCAGAGCCCGGCCCGTAGTGGCCATTAGGGGAGTGAACCAACGGAAGGAAGACCTTTCTCTCTGTCTCTCTCTCTCTCACTGTCTAACTCTGCCTGGCAAAAAAAAAAAAAAAAAAAAAAAAGAAAGAAAGTAATACACGGTCAGTAGAAACCATCCTTTGAACTTCTATCTTTTCCCAGGTGAGTGATCTGCAGCAGGATTCTCTCTCTCCTTCCTGGACAGCGGCAGGGAGCCACAGCCCCCAGCCGCGGGATCACGGATGGAAACGCCTACTGCAGTAGGCACTGGGTTGCTAGGCAATAGTGGCTTGCAGGTTGTGTGTATTGAGTGCATGCTCCACTTAGCGTATGTTCATTTCATGCTGGGCTCTGAGGCATAACCTGTCCCAAGTCAAGGAGCATCCCTAACGCACAGTACCCCTGCAGCCACTCCGCCGACACTGCTTCTCTAAGGAACATGACACTCTTCAACAACATTCAGCTCACTGGTCTCCATGATGTCCTGGGCACTTTGACACCAGGAATTTGTATTCCCTCCTTGCAAATGGAGAAACTCAGTCTTAACGTGGTGAATTCTGTTGTCGAGGGTTTCAGAGTAGATCAATATTATTCCTTTCACCTGAGTCTCTAAAAACACTCAGCCTCCCCTGGAGAAAATGTTTTTCTCTTTTTAAGATTCATATTAACATTCATTGAACAAATACTGAATTCCTACTATGGACTGCATACTAATTCAGTTACTTCATTTAATCTCCAAGAATCCTCTAGTCTTTACTTAATGATTATTGGCACTGATCTAGGAAAAGGGCATGGCATTAATTGCTTTTTTTTTTTTCATGTTGAGGGCAACATGAGTCCTGAATCCTTTTTTTCTCATGTTGTTTTGAAATTGAGTCAGGGGCCAGCACTGTGGTGTAGTAGGCTAAGCCTCCACCTATGGCACTGGTAACCCATATGGGCACCGGTTCTTGTCCTGGGGTTGCTCCTCTTCTGATCCAGCTCTTTGCTATGGCCTGGGAAAGCAGTGGAAGATGGTTCAAGTGCTGCACCCACATGGGAGACCTGTTTCTAGCTAACTTGCCAGGAGCTCCTGGCCCCCGGCTTTGGATTGGTGCAGCTACGGCCATTGCGGCCATTTGGGATGTGAACCAGCAGATGGAAGACCTCTCTCTCTGTCTCTGCCTCTCTATGACTATAATTCTGCTTCTCAAATAAATAAATGCAATATTTAAAAACAAAATGAAGTGAGTTGCAGTTATATAAAAAATAAATGCAAAATCATAAGTACACAGCAAAAGCACATGATTTTTTAAAATTTATTTTTAAAAAATATTTATTTTATGTACTTGAAAGTCAGAGTTACACAGAGAGAGGAGAGGCAGAGAGAGGTCTTCCATCTGCCAGTTCACTCCCCAGTTGGCTGCAACAGCCGAAGCCGCACCGATCTGAAGCCAGGAACCAGGAGCCAGGAGCCAGGAGCCAGGAGATTCTTCCTGGTCTCCCACATGGGAGTAGGGGCCCAAAGACTTGGGCCATCTTCCACTGCTTTCCCAGGCCACAGCAGAGAGCTGGATTGGAAGTGGAGCAGCCGGGACTTGAACTGGTGCCCATATGGGATGCCGGCACTGCAGGCAGCAGCCCCACCCACTATGCCACAGCTCCAGCCCCAGGACATGATTATTTTTAAATGGCCTTCATGTTTATTTTGTTGCTGATGATTTTTTCAAAGGAGATAGTCTAAATATCAGAAGTCACAGTATGGATTTAATAAAGGTTGAAAGGTATTTTATATGTATCTCTCCCTATATATATATATTTTAAAGATTTATTTACTTATTTATATATTTGAAAGGCAGAGTTACAGAGAGGCAGAGGCAGAGAGAGAGAGGCCTTTCATCCACTAGTTCACTCCTCAGATGGCCACAACGGCCAGGGCTGAGCCAATCCGAAGCTAGGAGCTTCTTCTGGGTCTCCTGCATGGGTGCAGGTGCCCAAGGACCTGGGCCATCTTCTAATGATTTCCTAGGCCACAGCAGAGAGCTGGATTGGGAGTGGATCAGCCGGGACTTGAACCGGCACCCATATAGGATGCCAGCACTGCAGGCGGCAGATTTACCTGCTAAGCCCCAGTACCGGTCCCTCTCGCTATACATTAAAGGATGTAATGTTAAAACCAAATATTAATTCTTATCTGAGAAAAATAATTTTTCACTTGAATGTGTTTTCAAAATTGTTAATAACCTCACAAAAAGTTTTTTTTAGTTTTCATATTTCAAAATTATAAATTCTAATTTTTGAGAGGCAATCACCACCATTTTAAGTTTCTCTAGCTGCACGACCAGAGGGAACCACAAGGGGGCAAGCAAAACTGTCATTTCCAAAAGTGTTCTGCAGAGCTGGAAGCGACCCAGAGGTCATGGAATATAAACGTTGTAGTTTTTGAACTTGAGAACGGAGAGCCAGAGAGGCTGCCTGATTTGCTCTCTGGAGTTTGTCCAGCAGCCATATTCTTCCTTTCAGCCAAGCGTCAATTTCCTTCCTATAAAGCACCACGTGTCAAACACGTACCACAGACTTGGTGAACCACCTCACTGAAATTCCCATCCTCTGAGCTTTTGCCTCTAAGTTGGAAAACCTGAGCACTTGTGTCAAGTTTCTTGGACTCTCTTCCTGTGGGACTGGTGATAGTTAAACATTGTCTTGAAGCCACAGCAAAAAGCACAGCTCTTCCCACTGTATCAGCACAGAAATCGCCATCATCACAGGACACATGTTCTGTGAATACTGTAGTTTAGTACTGCTTTGATTTCTTAATCTGATTTTTGGCCTAGGATATTGCCATTTGTTTAATTTAAAATTGACAGTAAAAATCACATATAATTCTGAGGACAACATGATGTGTTGATACATGTGGAACGGCTACATGAGGCCAGGTACCAGGTGCCTTGCCTCACGTGTGGAGAGAATGCTTGCAGTCTCCTCTCTGAGCAACGTTCACGATGCACGAGAGACAGCACGTGCTCAGTCTTCCTGCTTGACTGCGACTCATCTGCTTGCGTGCGCACTGGAACGCCCCACTCTAGCTTTGTACTCTGGAGAAACTTGTGCACAGACACACATTCATAAAAATGCTGAGAGCACAACCATTCGTAAAGAGACAGAAAACTGGAAACAGCTCCGATAGCCGTGAGTGGTAGAATGGGTTACTGCTGCTGGAGCTGTGGTCTACTCAGACAGTGGAACACTGCAGAGAAGCAAAATCCAGTAAACCACAGCTTTACGTATCTGTGGTTGATGAATCTGCAAAACAGGTTGTAGGGCTGGTGCTGGGGTGTAGTGAGTAAAGCTGTTGACTGTGACACCAGCATCCTTTATGGGCACTAGTTCAAGTCCGGGCTGCTCCACTTCTAATCCAGCTCCCTGCTAATGACCTGGGAAAGCAGTTGAGGATGGCCCAAGTGCTTGGGCCCCTCCATCCATACGGGAGAACCAAAAGAACTCCTGGCTCCCGGCTTCAGCCCAGCCCCGGTCATTGTGGTCATGTTGGGAGTGAACCAGAGAATGGAAGCTCTCTCTATGTATCTGTAGCTCTGACTTTGAAATAACCAAATAAATACATATTAAAAAAAAGGTTGAACAAAAAAATAAACCACACAAGCCTATATATGTTTGATTCCATTTATGTGAGTTGCACAAGCAAGAAAACTAGACAGCAAGAGAGAGAGGGAAGAAGGGAATATCATTATATTTTTGGAATTATATTTACAAACTATGCTGAATTTATTAAAAACTAATTAAAATGTAAAACTATAAAAAATTAGGCAACATAATGCTTAGGGACACAGACTATGATAAAGTAAATAATAGAAGCATGGAAGACTAAAAAAGGTTCAACATAATTGTTAATCAAGGATGGGAAGGGGGTGGCCATCAATGGCAAAAGGCATAAAAGAAACTTCTGAGGTACTGGTATTCTACAGAACTGGTTCTATTCTTAAGATGCACAGTAGATACAGCATGTATTAAAGTGATTTCTCTTGGGACCAGAGGTGTAGCACAGTGGGTTAAGCCTCCGCCTGTGATGCTGGCATCCCAAATGAGCACCAGTTCAAGTCCCAAGTGTTCCTCATCTGATATAGCTCCCTGCTCATGTGCCTGGGAAAGCAGTGGAAGATGGCCCAAGTGTTGGGGCTCCTCTACCCATGTGGAAGAGCCAGGTGGAGTTCCAGGCTCCTGGCTTTCGTCCGGCTCAGCCCTTGCCATTGTGGCCATTTGGAGAATGAACCAGTGGATGGTAGATCTCTCCCTCTCTCTGCAACTCTGCCTCTCAAATAAAAAGATAAAAGTATAAATCTTCTTTGTAAGAAAAAAAATTCATGTTATTTTAAAAAGATTTATCTATGGGCTGGTGCTGTAGCATAGCAAGTAAACCTGCCACCTGCAGTGCCAGCATCCCATATAGGTGCCAGTTCAAGTCCCAGCTGCTCCACTTCTAATTATAGCTCTCGGCTATGGCATGGGAAAGCAGTAGAAGATGGCTCAAGTACTTGGGCCTCTGCACCCATGTGGAAGACCTGGAAGAAGCTCCTGGCTCCTGGCTTCCGACAACTCTGGCTGTTGCGGCCATTTGGAGAGTGAACCAGCAGATGGAAGATAGCTCTCATTCTCTCTCTCTCTCTGCCTCTCTGTAACTCTGTCTCTCAAATAAGTAAATAAATCTTTTTAAAAAGGGGCAAGGGAGAGACAGAGGGAGCGGTCTTCTATCCACTGGTTCACTCTCCAAATGGCTGCAATGGCCTGAGCTGGGCCAATCCAAAGCCAGGAGCTAGGAGCTTCTTCCAGGTCTCCCACATGGGTGCAGGGGCCCAAGCACTTGGGCCATCTTCCACTGCTTTCCCAGGAGCATTAGCAGGAAGCTGGAAAACGATTCGTCTTTAAATGGCACATACACATATGTATACCCTCACTGGGGGTCTGACACATTTCACAATAAGAAAATGTGAACAATAAAAAACTAATGTTTTCTGACTTAAGTTAGAAATCCTTTATTGCAGTTACAAAGACATACATTTTAAGTAACTGTGTTTTCATTTAGAGTTAAAGCTTGGTTTTGACTTGTATCTCAGAACATACCCAGAATTAAACACGGTACAAAATATTGCACAAAGAACCATGTTTGAAGAACCATGCCTGAACTAAAGACGGGTGGGCTAAATATGGCCAGGTCTGATAGTGTTGGATAGAGCTAAATTTATGTTGGGCCAGCACATTGGAAAAACCAAGCATCCTCTTTTCATTGATATTTCAGGAAATATGACATCATATCTGGTAAGCTTTCCACTGAAAACCAGATCAGCATGGTAATTTTTTCCTCTGTTTTAGGCATGCTATTATAAAAGCTAAAGTTGTCAGAAAGAACAAATCCTAAGCCATGTGGGTAACTGAAATTTGTTTTTGCTGAAATTAACAGCCTTAAACAGGTATGTGTGTGTACCTGCACTTGAAACATTTTTGTTTTGAAGCCCACTGACTTTAGTGATCTAAAAAACTTCTTTTTGAGTGTGCAAATGTCACTTCAAATCTATTTACTTTCTAGCTCTATGAGAAAGAGCATTCTGAAAGCAGTGTAGCCGGCAAACATTCACAACACTGAACACCGAAGAAGCACAAATCTTTTAAAAGCCGCAGGCAGAGGATGGGACTATGAACTGCTCACATCAGGAAGCAGAGACTAACCAAGTAGGAACAGACTATACTCCCCACAGTGGGGTATCATGGAGGCAGACCACTCATGATGGTAATTACAACAATGGAATGTACTAAAATCTTTTTGTAACGATTTATTTATTTATTTACTTTCTTTGAAAGGTAGGGTTACAGACAGAGAGAGGGAGAGACAGAGAGAAAGGTCTTCCATCTGCTGGTTCACTCCCTAAATGGCCACAATGACCAGAGCTGGGCCGATCTGAAGCCAGGAGCCAGGAGCTTCTTCCCGGTCTTCCATGTGGGTGTAGCGGCCCAAGGACTAGGATCATCTTTCATTGCTTTCCCAGGCCATAAGTAGAGAGTTGGATGGGAAGTAGAGCTGCTTGGACGCAAACTGGCACCCATATGGGATGTTGGTGCTGCAAGCAGAGGCTTAGCCCACTAGGCCACAGCACCAGCCACCGGACTAAATCTTTTTGAGGACAGCAACTGTTCTGCCAAAAAAGGAGCCAAAGGGCACCAAATGGATGGGAGGGGAGGTTGGGGTGAGGGAAGGAGCCAGGAAAGCCGGAAATAAATGGACGGAAGGAAGATGCTGCAAGAGCGAGAATTCTAAAGAAGCTGAAGAGGTGCTGGGAGGAACCTCCCAAGGACCTTGGAGTCCGCTGCAGGTGAATGGCCAGACTCTGTCTTTGAACAGCACAGGGAGGAGTCCTCCCTTGGCTGCAGACGCTACAGACTCCATGTTGGGGCTGCGGACTGAGGGCTCCCAGGGGAGCAGCACAGGAAGGCGTCGCACCCAGAGGAGTTCCGCGGCTGCCTGCATTGGCACCCCTGGTGTCCTTTAGCCAGCCCTGGAAGAGGGCTTCTTCTTCCTTCCGCACCGGAAGCTGGCCAAGGGCCACAGAGGCCTTGGAGAAGCCCCTTTCTTCCAGCTGCTTCTTGAGCTCTCAACCAAAGGTCATTGAATGAATGAGTACATGAACAGGAGACTCAGAAAGAACAAAACCGCATTTCCTCTCTGTGGTAGTGTCCTGTTCAAGAATAGATGTGGAGAGTTAGACTTACCTACAGCAGTAAGATCGGGTGCTGCCGTCATTCTAGACAGAACACAGGGTTCAGATCTGAACTGAAAAGTATCTGTTCCTGACGGTGTGACTGGTGTGGGCAGGGCAGATGGAGGGACGCTGGTCACATCTGGACCTAAAGACATTGGAGAGATTGGGTGGGTGTTAGGCCCTTCCAGACATTCTGGTTATTCTATCATGCATTTGAGGTTTTCTATCAGTCTGGCCTAACCTAAGTTCTCCATGGAGTCATCTTCTAGTCGACTCATGTATGATGGGAAAGTGATGAGTGCCTGTACCTCCACTAGGGGACAGGGTATTTCACACCTATGTCTCTAGGCAGAGATGAAGGGGGCTTCAGGAGCCCCTTTGACAGCTTGGCTTATGTCCCTGGAATTGGGAAGAGTCATGAACCTGTCATACATCTGGAAACATCTCAGTGGGAGGAGGTTTGGTGAGGGTTGTGTGATGGCAGTGAGTAGAGCTGGTGATGGCTGCTGTGTGTCAACGTGGCTGGACCACAGGATGCCCAGATATTTGGTTAAGCTTTATTCTCTATGTGTCTGTGAGGGTGTTCCCGACTGAGATTAACCTTTGAGTCTGTGGGCCGAGGAAAGCCTGTGGCCCCACCTCATGGGTGGCTGGACCCCATCCAATCAATGAAAGGTCTGAGTAGAACAAAGAGGCTGACCCTCCCATGAGGAAGGCAGAATCTCTCCTGCCTGATTGCTTTTAAGCTAGAACATCTATTTTAGTTTCCTGTCTTTGGACTTGAACTGAAACATCCGATCTTCCTGGATCTTCATTTGCTGCTGCTGCTGGTGCTTGGGATTTAGACTCCTTAAGTACATGAGCATTTTCTTTATTAATTCTCTCTTCCATCTTCATCTGTCTGTATCTTTATCAATATCTGTATCTTTATCTATCTATCTATCTATTACTGGAGAAGCAAAGGGTCCTTGTCTTAGCACAAGAAAGAATTCAGGCATGAGACAGAGAGCAGGGGAAAGCAACATATCAAGGTTTATTAGGGTAGGGACATCCATAAGAACGGATGGGCACCTCTCCAGACAGAACCTAAGAGAGAGTACACAGTTCACATTTAGGCTGGGGCTTCTAAGGGGATGGGTCTTGCCTTCCCGCCTTTCCTTCCCCTCTCCTTCTTCTCCTCCCGAACAAAGGACTTGTTGGATGTAAATATGAAAAATTCCTTTCTGAGTTTTCCCCCTGAAGTTATCAGACAGGGGAAGCCTGGCTGGCGTTGCCCCGCCTTAGAGGAAGGATGGTTTTTGGGTAGAAGGGGCAGGACTCCCTGGAAGGTCATCAGGATCCGGGCAGGATGTTTGAAGTGCAGATACTGGGGCTGTACCTGGAAGGTTATCGGGATGATTTTGAGATGCGGATGCTGGACCTAGATGTCAATTCCTTAGGCCTTTGTCACACACAAATAAGCTCATTTCTGACTTCCTAACTAATCTATCTATCTATCTATCTATCTATCTATCTATCTATACCTGTATCTATATCCCTATACCTGTATCTATATCTATACATGTCTACATCTGTATCTCTGTCTATACCCATACCCACATCTAGGTCTATGCCCTTATCTCTATCTCTATCTGTTTTTGCTTCTCTGAAAAGCCCAAGTTGTAAATCAATCCCTGTGGGGAAAACATACAGGTTTTTCCATGGGAAGCATGTGGGTTACTTTCAAAGAGCTGGATTTTAGTCATCTTAAAGGAGGTTCTACCAAAATGACCTTTGTAAACAGCAATGATAGCCATGCAAGGCTCGCAGCTGGGGACAGCATTTGGGGTCGGAAGTGGGGGAGAAAGCAGTGGTCAGCGTGGTTTTTTTTTTTTTTTTTTTTTTTTTTTTTTTGCTGAAGGAGCCTGGAGGTAGCAGGGCCTGGGAAGTGGGGACCCAGAAAGTTCACCACACCTGCCACAGAGCACTTCCCTACAACCTGTCCCCACTGATTGTATCACACAAGAGGCTAGAAAGTTTGGGAAGTACATTTAGGAAGTAAGACATTCTCTCCTCTGTGCCCACACTCTGCATTTCCCATTTGCTTGAGGCCTGAGGACACAAGGAAGTGGGGGAGGGGAGGCTGGCAGAGAAGCTCTCCATCAAATGAGAGTTAAACATTTTCATATTAAATGACAGTTGACCAGGAAAGCTAGGTTGTCTGCCTAAGATTTCCTGCAAGAATGGGGAAGAATGTTTTGATGGAAGGGGTGTAAAAGAGGAAAGTTGTGTTCCTTTGCCCCCAACTGTGTCCGGCTCATTCAATGAACTGGTTGCTTGCAGTTAGCCAAAAATGGAGCTCCGTGATGGTTCAGTGTGCAAAACCTCTGTCACTGCTTTATTCCTAAAATTACAGCAGAGAGCTAAGAGCGCCCCTGAGATTGAAGCCCCAGGGCTTTCCTCTCTTTTTCTCTCTCCAATGACTCTGCAATAGGCTAGCAAACTCATTTCCTGGATCAATTGCATGATTCAAAGTTTCTCATCTCCGAAGTATAGCCTTCAAATTCATTAAGCAGAGATTGCATTTTGTAGCTTTGTATCTATCATTGTAATAACACATACATCACAATGACACCAAGATTTAATGAGCCAACAAGGTAGCGATTAATTCACGTTGGTGGGAGTCGGTTGAGGGGAAGGACAATGCCTAGGCAGGAAAGGAACTGCCTTTATCAAGTCAAAGAGGCTTCCCCACAGAGGTGCAGATCTGTTTGTCCCTAGGAATGAGACAATTGTAGGGCTACAGCATTCAAACACTGCCCTTATTTCCAGAAAACAATACCTTCCCCTTAAGTATTCATGACAATCTCTCAGCATTTAGCAATTCACTGCTTTTTGCTAGTCAGCAAAGTTCTCTGATAAAATGTTGTCGGATCATCAACCTACAAGCTATAAACCACCTACCCACCAGCTCTGTTCCTCAACACTAATTTTCTTTTAATGCCTGTTTGTTTGGCGGGGAGGGGGAGTAGGGAGTTATTTTGATGATTTATAGCATCTGCTTGGTCTCCAGGATTCGGTTTGTTTAAATATTGAGTCTGGTATTCAGAAAGCACTTGAAAAGTTTTGTAAATAAGTGAATACCTTTTTCTTCAAATTGAACCAAAGGAATGATTTATCACTTGCTTGCTTCTGGTTTGCCTGCAAGTGGAGAAATCAGAAAACATCAAATGGTGGAACTGCCTGTTGTGCCAGCTTTGATTTAAACCCAAACAGAGGATGAAGCATCCAGGGGCAGTAAACTCGCTTTGGTTTTCTGAAGCGTTCTCCAGGAACTCATCAAAGGGCAGAATTTCAGGATCACCACTCTTATCTCGGTGAATTTTCCATATCCCACATTGCAAACCTCTGCCCTGCAAAGGAGAACTTCTGTTTCTATTCTCACTTCCCAGCCTCAGAGAGACTTCCCTCTGCAGCTTCTCCTGTCCAGATGAAAGGTGGACATCTCTGGTCTCAAGGCATCCGTGTGAAGTGGAAACAGGAGGGCCTCAGGATTCTCACAGTGACTGGGAACCCGGCAAAGAACTCTGGACAAGCCCGCAGTTGAGGGACTGAACGCTGGTCAGTCTACGGTGCCGTGCGCACACATGACTCGTCCTGCTCGAGCCACGAGCTCTACAGCAGCACCGTGAGACCCCATGACTGGAAGCCTTCCTCTCTGCGAGCTTTCACTTCCGCTTAGACAAGGGGGCAGTAACCTTTTTGGCCTTGAACGGCAACAAGAAAGCTGTTGATGGGTTTCCGAGATAGGCAGAGAGAAAAATGAAAAAGCAGAAAGTAACGGGATTGAGTGAGAGGAAGGGGAAAAAGAGCAAGCAAAGCATGAGACAGAAGGCAGGAGAGTGCCAGGGGTGGGCGAGGACTTGATGTGGAGCCTGGCACATCATGAGTATCACGCATGCCAGAGAAGACACAGGGCCTACGTTCAAATACACAAAGCACATAAACTGTGCAAGCCTCTTGCATCTTCTCATATTATGGAAGTCACCAGAACATTCCCTTTCTCTTGGTGTATTTCACATTTTTGGTCTTAGTCATTTTTATTTTTGACATCTATGTTAGGTGGGAAGCTAGAAATTAGCCTGTGTGTGGGGGTGGGGCCAGAGGACACCAGCATCTGCAGAGGCCCACTTTGGAAGCAGCCCAGCATCCACTCTTCCAAGTCCTGCCTAGACCCCGATAACCTTCCAGGTGGCCCCAACTCTCCCCCAAAGGAAAGCTCCCAGGAGAATTCTCTCTCCACCTGCCTGGATAAACGTGCTTCTCCCCAGACACGCACCTAAGGGGGATGCCCCTTTGCATGGTGCCAGCAAATCTGGGGAGGAATTTCCTACTTGACACTCATCCAACAACCTTTGTCCTGGAGGAGGAGAAAGAGGGGAGGGGGAAGGAGAAACCTGGACCCCTTTCCCTAAAAGCCTGAGTCTAAACATAGACTGCCGCTCAGCTCTCTGCTCTCCACTGAGCCACCCGCCTGGCCTACCAGTTGTATTCTCTCCATTTAACCATGTAACTGCTTTCTTCTGGTCTGAGTGACCGGGCACTCTCTCTGTCCCTTCTGTTCTGACGGATGCCTTGTCCCCAGAAAAACCTTGCTACCCTGCTCTCTGTCTCACACCTGAATTCTTTCTTGCATGAAGACAAGAACCCCATTACTTCCGGCTGGTGACATACATAACAATATATTTTGACATATATTGATATATGATTGATAATGTTGATTTGGTTTAATATATGCTTTAGTATATACTATTGGTTTTGAAGAAAACTACACAAAAAGTGCAAAGGTAAATAAAACATTTAGACTAACACCTGCCACCTCGTGAGCTCCCAGTGAAACGTGAGATTCCCTTCCCTCTGAGATGAGAGGTAGAAGTTTTTTCAAGGTAGGAAAGGAACAGGAGAAAAACCACCATGGCAACAACAAATGGGTGGGATCTACAAACACTGAGGTGCTCTCTCTTCCCTTTCTCCACGGCCCCTACCTCGGGCTGGTGGCCACTGTAGACATCAGTGAGGGGAGTTTGCGTCCATCTTGCTTCAGTGGGGTAGTGGAGAGCTCCCAGGACCATTCTGCGCTAAGCTCAGAGTGCACCTTACTCTGCAGGCTGAGGAGCCACCAGCACTGCCTGACCAGCGGGGGTGGGTATGGCACGGATGTTGTCCATTTCCAAACACCTGTCTGTGCAGGAGTGGAGAAGAGGAGGAGGCTTGTGGCTAGAGGTGGTTTCTTTACTATCAGATGTGTACTGGGAGCCTCTTCTGCAGCAGATACTAGGGAGATGAAGTCTCCTGCCCATTGGCACTGACCATACAGCCAGGTGGAGCCCTGAGCAAGCGCACAAAGGACCCCCCGCGAGGAGAAGTGCTGTGTGGGCCCGAGAACGAGAGGAGCAGGATCTCCACGGGAATCCTTCCTCCGGGAGGAACCTCAGACTGCCTCTGTGCTGGAGAGAAGGGCGAGGGAGACACAGAGAGGGCGAAGGTCTCAGTGCTGGGGAACGGGCAGCCGGGGCAGCGGGAGAGGGTGCAAGGTGCCCTAGCCGGTGTTCTGTGGCTGTCATTTAACACCACAGACCAGGTAACTTATAGAGGTGAACAGGACACGTGGTTCTGGAGGTCCCAGGTCAAGGGGCCGCTCCCAGTGAGGGCCTTCTTGCTGCAAGGTGTCATGAGCGAGGGCATCACATGGTGAGACAGAGGTATAGCTCAGCTCTCTCTTTCCTCCTCCTTATAAAGTCACTAACGCCATCGTGGGGGTGCCACCCTCATGACCTCATCTAACCTTAATCACCTTCCAAAGGCCACACCTCCAAATCCCATTAACAAGGGGCTTTGGGGGTTTCCTTTCCCACGTGGATTCCGGGCTGCACACGCCCTGAGAGAGCAGCAGGAAGAGCGAGGGCAGCAGCAGACAGTCTGTACGCAATGCCTCAAGTTCCCGCAAAGCAGCTCGAACGGTTGCTGTGTGCCAGGGGAGCTGGGAGGGTACAGGCCTGCGCCAAGCGGGAAAGCACTGAGGGGGCCTCTTCCCCAGGGAGGGGGCCTAGCACAGCAGTCCTCTGAGAGATGCCCTGTAGTGTCCCTTCTCCCTTACACAGTTTTCCCGGTGTATCTGTGCCTCCTACACAGAAGAAACGCATTCATGCAGGCCTGCTTTCTTCCCACTCTTCAATGAGGCCTGATAATGAGAATGGCAAAAATGAAATATCTGACAATATTGAGTGTGGGTGTTGATGTGGGCACAAAGGAACTCTCCCGCGTCGCTGCGTGCGGTGCAGATTGGCCCAACTACTCTGAAGATCAATTCTGCAGTACCTTGTAAAGCTTCAACAGCTGTAACAGGCACACATAACCGAGTCTCCTCTTTGAACTGCAGATGGAGATCTCCGTGGTGCATCCAGATTCAATTCAGAGGGTCTCAACTGGCAATGCTAAAAAATAGATTCATGGCCAGCGCTGCGGCTCACTAGGCTAATCCTTTGCCTGTGGTGCTGGCACCCGAGGTTCTAGTCCCGGTTGGGGCGCCAGATTCTGTCCTGGTTGCTCCTCTTCCAGTCCAGCTCTCTGCTGTGGCCCGGGAGTGCAGTGGAGGATGGCCCAAGTGCTTGGGCCCTGCACCCGCATGGGAGACCAGAAGGAAGCACCTGGCTCCTGGCTTCGGATCAGCGCAGTGCGCCAGCTGTGGCAGCCATTTGGGGGATGAACCAACGGAAGGAAGACCTCTCTCTCTCTCTCTCTGTCTAACTCTGCCTGTCAAAAAAAAAAAAAAAAAAATAGATTCAAAGTAGGTAACAGCAGAGGACGTTGAACATCTCCTTTACGAAACTTTGGTTTCAGTTATGTCTGTAACCGGTCACAATGAGAAATTTCTCTCTGTGGGCTGGGCTCAAAACACCCGAGAAACACTGCTGTACAGAAACCCTTGCCCATGCTTACAAGGAGACACGAGGAAGCTACTTGGTGCAGCTTTGATTATATGGTGACTTACAATCCAGGGGACAATCTCCAACAACAGATGAACTCAAAGCAATTTACTCAGTGGGATATTGAACTAAGTCTAAATGTATCAGCATATGTAAATTTCAAAAACAAAACTCAATGTAAAAAGGAAGTTCCAGAATATGTATTATACCATTTATTTATTTATTTTTAAAGATTTATTTATTTATTTGAAAGTCAGAGTTACTCAGAGATAGGAGAGGCAGAGAGAGAGAGAGGTCTCCCATCCATTGGTTCACTTCTCAATTGGCTGCGCCAGTCTGAAGCCAGGAGCCAGGAACTTCTTCCGGGTCTCCCATGTGGGTGCTTGGATCATCTTCTACTGCTTTCCCGTATTATACCATTTATAAAAAGTTTTAAAAAACTACAACATAATCCCATGCGTTGTTTTCATTGTTTATATGTACGTCAAAATTTTAAAACAGAGTGGGCAGATGCATCACGTAATTTGACTGCTGTTATGTCTGGAGAGTAGGAAGGGGATTGGGACAGGGCATATTTCTAATATTTTATTCTTTTTATCAAAAGTGTTCTTGAAGAAAATATGGTAATAATTGCCAGTTTGTGGCAGGGAGCACACCACCGTTTTGTCTTTCTTTGTATTCCTTGTAGTTTTGAAGATACATTCATAAATTCTTCGATGTTCTCTCCCTGAGAGGTGGAGCTTAGCTTCTCTTCGTTGGGGCTGGAGTTGGTGTCTTGTTTCCAGTAAACAGAGTATGAGCTGTCGTGGCCAAGACTAGGAGACTGCCGCTTCTCTCCTGAGCTCGTTCATGTCCCCTCTCTCTGGGGTGTGTGAGGAACGGACTCCCAGCAGCAGCCATACGAGTGAGCTCGGAGGCAGACCCTCCCGCCTCTTCGAATGAACACAGCTCTGGCCAGCAGCCTGACCATGACCTTGTGAGGCTGAAGAACAACCACCAAGCGATGTCACTCTCTGCTTCCGGACCCTTAGACATCAGGTGACATAAAAAATGTTCGTTTTTTCAGAGTTGTGAAGTTTTGGGGTGATTTATTATGTGGCATTAGATAACCAATGTTGAGTTCTTCTCTGTATTTTCTTTCTCAAAAAAGGAACAATGCCCCTAAATAAACTAAGTCAATAAATTGTTAAAATAAGGCAAAATAAAAAGAATTTAGAAAGACATCTCCTTCAGGTCTGAACAGAAAGCAAAGCCTGCCTCAGTGTTGTTGTGATGATTACAGAATCAATCAGAAGCAAGCAAGGAGGGCAGTGCGGGCCACACAGTGAACATTTAATGCGTGTGGCTACTATTGGTTGAGGCAGACGCACCTAATGGTGTCCTCACGCCCTGTCTCCCCTCTGCAGGTGACGTGAGCAGAGGTTCAGACAGGTGCCGATGCTTCTTGGATCAAAGCCTCTGAGCTATTTCTCTGCTGAAATGTCATTTCCATGAAAATGAATTTTCCTTTTTTTTTTTTAACTTTTATTTAATGAATATAAATTTCCAGTGTACAGCTTATGGATTACAATGGCTTCCCCCCCCAATAACTTCCCTCCCACCCGCAACCCTCCCCCCTCCCGCTCCCTCTCCCCTTCCATTTGCATCAAGATTCATTTTCAATTCTCTTTATATACAGAAGATCAATTTAGTATAAAGATTTCAACAGTTTGCACCCACATAGAAACACAAAGTGAAACATACTGTTTGAGTACTAGTTATAGCATTAAATCACAATGTACAGCACATTAAGGACAGAGATCCCACATGAGGAGCAAGTGCACAGTGGCTCCTGTTGTTGACCCAACAAATTGACACTCTAGTTTATGGCGCCAGGAACCATCCTAGGCTGTCGTCATGAGTTGCCAAGGCTATGGAAGCCTTCCAAGTTCACCGACTCTGATCATATTTAGACAAGGTCATAAAAGACAGAGTGAGGATAGTAACCAATGATCCTAAGAGTGGCATTTACCAGGTCTGAACAATTATACAGCATTAAGTGGGGAAGAGGACCATCAGTACACACATGTTGGGAGTAGAGCCATTGGTGGTAGAGTGGAGGTTATGATTACAAAGGAATGAGGCCCAAGTGCACTAGACAGGGCCTAGAACAAAGGACAGAGTCATTATTAGAGGAGCTAAGAAAGGTGCTGTCTAAGCTACAATTAAACATAAAGAAAAGATCCTAAAAGGTGCAAGAGAGAAACGTCGGATCACTCTTAGAGGATCTCCAATTAGACTCACAGCAGACTTCTCATCAGAAACCCTACAAGCTAGAAGGGAATGGCGAGACATAGCCCAGGTACTAAGAGAGAAAAACTGCCAGCCCAGAATACTATATCCTGCAAAGCTCTCATTTGTGAATGAAGGTGAAATTAAGACTTTTCACAGCAAACAGAAACTGAAAGAATTTGTTGCCACTCATCCTGCCCTGCAAAAGATGCTTAAAGATGTGTTACACACAGAAACACAGAAACATGGTCACCAATATGAAAGAAGGTAAAGGAAGGAAACCTCACAGCAAAAGATCACAGGAAGCTCAATTTCTCTTTGACATAGAATTAAACTCTGATGCTCTGTTAAAGCAATGTGTTAAAGTAATCTATTATGTTCTCTTGATGTCTGTTAAATTCTAATTGTTCAAAAACAGCTGAATTTTTATTAAGAGCTATGGGTTATTTAAATATGTGCTTTTTTCAAAAATTTGAATATCTGCTGCTCATAAAACTAAAGCGTTGTTGGTTCTGTGTTTAGCTGTCCTCCTATAGGTTCCTATGGACTTTTTCCAGCCACTTTTATTGTATTCAGTACTTTGGGATGGCTCTGTAAACAGATGAAGCCAATAATGTATTAACAGTACCAACTGAGAGAAAGTATGGTTAACTGAGGTTACTAAAAAGAAAAAGCAATTCAAATCAATTGGCAATCTACAAAAAGAGTTAAAGATTTTAAAAGCTATTATTAAAATTGATATATTGGTCTATTATGCTATATTATATGTGTGTACATATTGTATGTCCACATGGGGAAATTTTATTAAGAGTTTTATTTTAAATGGCTTATAGATAAGATTGTCCATAAATTTAAGCTGCTAAAATCAATCAAAGATACATTTTAATTTGTGGGACCTGAATCTGTATATCATATGTTTTAGACTTGTTGGTAGAAAGAAACTAAAAACATTTTAGATGGTTGTGCTTAAGTTTACTGGCTAAACAAACTACACCATGTTAGATATTTAAGAGGTGTTTTCAAATACATGATTCTTAAAATTTATAGAAGGCATTGGACCTTCTGGTAAATGTTTTCTTAAGTTGTTATCTAATGGTTGAAACGGTTTGCTAAGTATTCATGTGATATTGCTATTGTCAGCAAGCGATCTAGGACTTGCTCCCTCATTTCTCTATTCTAAGCCCAACTTGTTCTTTCATTTCTCTATTCTCTTCAAGGTAGGAAACTAATTCTATTATGAAGGAATCTGTAGGATGCACAATTTAATCTTTAGACCTTATAAAAGAGATGGCTAACATTTTTCTGCAATAGCATAGCCAAAATAAGAACTCAAATAATAATCTCATAGCTAGATTCACTTCGCCATCAGCGAAGTATACAGTAAGTAGAAAAAACCTCCCTTTCAGACCAAAGGGAAAGAAAGTTTTAAAGTGAGAATATAATTTTCCTCATGGGCATTGTCTACCTTAGAAAAACTACTACAGAACATGCCTGTGACTATAGACTTGTAGTTCAGGCCACCGAAGATTAGAGATGGGAAACGGGCACTCCCTTGACTTGCATCCTCTGGTCTGCTTTAACACAAACCAGGAGGAAAAGAAAGCTCGGCATCAGAAGCAATGGGTGGCAGGCCTATTAATGGTTGATCTGTACAGTGATCTGCCCTCAAGGAGACCCAACAGGCCAGTCCACTGCAGTGGCTTTCAATGTGGTAAGCCTGGGCTTCAGCAGAAGTCAGCTTGTGAAGAGCCCTGGCAGCTCTGCCAAGAGTTGGATCACTGGAAATGGACCTGCCCTGGAGTCGAAGGATGCCCAGGTCAGAGCCACAGATCTTATTGGCTCTAAGCTGAAAAGCCCTTCACTCAGCCCAACTTCCAAAGTGACCACTGCAGCTGAGGGGATGGTCAAGTAGGGTCAGCAACATTGCAGGCAGAACTGTAAATTTCTTGTTAGAGATGCCACCTGCCTTTACCTGGCCAGCTCTCCTCCCAGGCCAGCCAAGTAATGAAAGTCAACAGAGTGCCTTCCCCTAGGAGGTTCACACCTCCCTTAGGATATACCCCATGTGAAGAGATAGATAGGTCTGGGCCTCTGAATTTACAAGGCCTAAAGCCCAACAGATTATTATCAAGCCCCTTCTATCAGGTTCTATTTGCCTCTCAATCAGAATTTTCCTTTTTTCCTCCCGTTACCTTACTTAAATCTAATGAGTGTCACAATGTGCAAGGGCCTAATGCTTCTTCACATACAGCGCTTTGTAAAATCTTCAACATTCTGTAGATATTTTTATCACCTCCGTTCTGCAAGAGACTCTGAGAGTTTATCATTTGCTTATAGAACCAGTTGGTGGCAAAACGGGAACTGAAGCTCTGATCTTGGTAACGAGATTAAGGCACAGATACTTTCTTAAGCAGTTGGTGGTATTTTTTATAAAATATGTTACTCTATAAAAATGTTTTTAAAAATTTATTTATCTGCAACGCGGAGTTAGAGAGAGAGATGGACACACACACACGGACACACATGCACACAGATATCTTGTACATGCTGGTGGACAATCCAGATGGCCACAACAGCCAGGGCTGGGCCAGGCCTAAGCCAGGAGCCATGAACTTTTTCTGGGTCTCCCATGTGGGTGCAGGGACCCAGGTGCTTGGGGCATCTTATGCTGCTTTCCTTGGCTCATTAGGAGGGAGCTGAATTGGAAGTGGAGCAGCTGGGTCTCAAACCAGCACCCATGTAGGATGCTGGCATCACAGGCAGCAGCTTTACCCGCTATGCCACAGTGCTGCCACCCAGCTGATGGTGTTTTATAATTGATCACTTTGATTAGAAAGGTCTTGTCAACTGTTCTGCCTATGACTTTATAGAATTCTCAAGATGTTTTCTTTGCACTCTTTTTTTTTTTTTAAAGATTTTATTTATTTATTTGAAAGGTAGAGTCACAGAGAGAGAGAGAGACTGAAAGACAGAGAGAAAGGCCTTCCATTCAATGGTTCACTCCCTAAATGGTCGCAATGGCCAGAACTAGGCCAGACCAAAGCCAGGAGCCAGGAGCTTCCTCAAGCACATTAGCAGGGATCTGTGTTACTGGTGAAATGGTGGCGGCAAAGAGATGACCTCAGTTCTTTGTCTCACATGGAAGAAAAATTTCCAAGAGGACAAGGCAAAGAGAAAAGCAAGACGTATTTAAAAGCAAGATTTATTTAAGTTAGAGACTTTCAACCAGAGTGGCCTACAAGGGGACTCCGAGAGAGGCAAAATTCTTTGCATTCTTTTTTTTTTAAGGCTTTTATTTAATGAACACAAATTTCATATGTACAGCTTTTAGAAATATAGTGGTTCTTCTCCCCATTCCTGTCCTCCCACCCCACTCCCATCCCACCTCCTACTCCCTCTCTCATCTTATATATCTCCCATTTATCTACCTTTGCATTCTTTTTGGAGGCTATTATGGACCACATTCATATTTTTCTGGGGATGACCAAATCTAGGATCCTGATTGATCTTTCAAGAAGAAGACCGATTTCCATATGATGCATCGGTCTGTGTGGTTTCTTCTACTTTGTTGGCTATTCTACATTTAAAAGAGGAACAACCCAACCAACCACTAGAAATTTGCATGCCACCCAGTAAGAGTAAGCAGAAAGGGGCCGGCACTGTGGTGTAGCGGTAAATTTGCCTCCTGCAGTGCTGGCATCCCATATGGACACCAGTTCGAGTACTGGCTGCTCCTCTTCCAATCCAGCTCTCTGCTATGGCCTGGGAAAGGAGGAGAAGATGGCCCAAGTCCTTGGGCCCCTGCACCAGCGTGGGAGACCTGGAAGAAGCTCCTGCCTCCTGGCTTTGGATTGGTGCAGCTCTGGCCATTGTGGCCAATTGGGGACTGAACCAGCGGATGGAAGACCTCTCTCTCTGCCTCTCCTTCTCCCTCTGTGTAGCTCTGACTTTCAAATAAATAGAATAAATCTTAAAAAAAAAAAAAAAAAAAAAGAGTGAGCAGGAAAAGGAGACTGAGGAAATACTCCCATTCTATTACCTGCAGTGAAACTTGGTGAGTCAACCATGATGCTCTCAACAGTTCCGTGAAGCCTGCTGAGACACTGCCCTGTGCTAACAACGAAGTCACAGAACTGCAGGGAGTTGAAGTGACTTGTTTAGTCACACAGATTAGAAGTGGCAGAGTTGAAATTAGATGTGAGCTGTATCAGTACCGTGCTGAAAAAGCCTGTTTGAAGGCATCTCAGAGTGCTGGCCTAGAGATCCAGCTCCTGCCCAGTGCCAAGAGCCACAGAGCTCTGAACTCTGGGCCCTGTGCTGCTCCAGGAGAGCTCCCGCCTTGCCCTTAGAGCGCGTCTACCTTCAAAAATGAAAGTTTCAGAAGTCCGGGTGTTTTTGACCAGGACCTGCACCCACATACAAATATATTCCAAAGAAGAAAATGGAGGAGAATCAGAGCAGCGGGGATGTATTTTTTGTCACACAGGCACTCCGAGGAGCACAGACCGTGTGTCCAACTATGGCCGTTCCCTTATCTGCCAGGGAAAGTGGCTGAAGTCAGAAGAGGAAATGATCCGGACAAGGTTTTTCTCTGGTCCCAATCACTGGATTTAACAAATGTGAACTACTGAAATATGTCAGGATAAAAACAATTACACATGCAAACTGTCTCAGTCAACACTGGTATTGTACATTATAAATCATAATTTCTAAATCTAAATTTATTTTATTGTTTTTGACTTTCTAAACCAAGGAACTGCATATAAAAGCTGTCTTTTTTTTAAATTTTGAAACTCATGCATTTTTTTTCATAGTATGCATTCTCCTTGAACTTTTTTTTTTTTTTTTTTTGACAGGCAGAGTGGACAGTGAGAGAGAGAGACAGAGAGAAAGGTCTTCCTTTTTCCATTGGTTTACCCCACAACGGCCGCTGCAGCTGGTGCGCTGCGGCTGGCACACCATGCTGATCTGAGGCCAAGAGCCAGGTGCTTCCTCCTGGTCTCCCATGCGGGTGCAGGGCCCAAGCACTTGGGCCATCCTCCACTGCACTCCCGGGCCCGGCAGAGAGCTGGACTGGAAGAGGAGCAACCAGGACAGTATCTGGCGCCCCGACCGGGACTAGAACCTGGGGTGCCAGCGCCGCAGGCGGAGGATTAGCCTATTGATCTGTGGCACCGGCCAAAAGCTGTCCTTTTAAAAATATTTATTAATTTATTTGTTTTTTTTTTCATTTTCAATTCTCTTTATATTCAGAAGATCAATTTAGTATATATTAAGAGTTCAACAGTTTGCACCCACATAGAAACACAAAGTGAAACATACTGTTTGAGTACTAGTTATAGCATTAAATCACAATGAACAGCACATTAAGAACAGAGATCCCACATGAGAAGCAAGTGCACAGTGACTCCTGTTGTTGACTCAACAAATTGACACTCTAGTTTATGGCGCCAGTAACCACCCTAGGCTGTCATCATGAGTTGCCAAGGCTATGGAAGCCTTCCAAGTTTGCCGACTCTGATCATATTTAGACAAGGTCATAAAAGACAGGGTGAGGATAGTAACCAATGATCCTAAGAGTGGCAGTTACCAGGTCTGAACAATTATACAGCATTAAGTGGGGAAGAGGACCATCAGTACACACAGGTTGGGAGTAGAGCCATTGGTGGTAGAGTGGAGGTTATGATTACAAAGGAATGAGGCCCAAGTGCACTAGACAGGGCCTAGAACAAAGGACAGAGTCATTATTAGAGGAGCTAAGAAAGGTGCTGTCTAAGCTACAATGAAGTTTTCTGATTGAGAGGCAAATAGAACCTGACAGAAGGGGCTTGATAATTATTAATTTATTTGTAAGAGTTACTGAAAAAGAAGAAGAGAGAGTGTGAGAGAGCGCTTCCATCTGCTGGCTCATTCCCTAGATAGCTGCAGTGCCCATGGCTGGGCCAGGCTGAAGCCAAGAGTCAGAAACTTCATCTGGATCTCCCACGTGGTGGCAGGGGTCCAAACACTTGGGCCATCTTCTGCTGCTTTTCCCAGGTCATGATCAGGGAGCTGGACTGGAAGTGTAAAAGCAGGGCCATGAACTGGTGCTCAAATAGGATGTCGATGCCATAGACGGCAGTTTTACCCACTATGTCGCTGTGCTGACCCCAGGTCATATTTTTCATAAAACATTTTTTTGGTAGAAGGAACCAAATGAAGTTACAGAGTTAAGAATAGAAAGAACTTGGGGGCTCCCTGGAGCTAGTGCTGTGTTGCAGCAGGTTAAGTTGCACCCCATATCCGTATCGACACCAGTTTGAATCCCCACTGCCACACTTCCTCTTAGTAAAATGGCACGGTCCTGTCTGTGGTGCCACCTAAGTCCCAGACACCATCTTAGGCTCTGGCCCCCATCCATCTTGCACAGTAAGCTGCAGTCCTAAGCCCAGCCTGGCTCACTAGATGTCAGGTGACTAAAAGGCCCGGCCACAAGCATCAGCTCCATCCCCATCCTAATGGGATTTGCTGGCCCACTTCCCTATCCCCTGCAAGAGCATAACAGGACCTGCTTCCCACACATATGTGCTCTCTCTCTTCCTCTGGCCTGTTGGCTTCCGCCACCCGACAATAAACCTTTCCTTTAACACTGGTGTTTGGTGTGTCTTGTGGTGGCCTTACACTTCCAACCCAGCTCCCTGTTGATGTACCTGGGAAGGCAGCAGGAATTGGCCCAAGTCCTCGGGTCCCTGTCAGTGACATGGAAGATCTGGATGCAGTTCTGGGTCCCTGGTTTCCTCCTGGACCAGATCCATCTGTCGTGCCTATTTTGGGAGTGAACCAGCAGATGCAAGATCTTTCTCTCTCTCTTTCTCTGCCTCATTCTCCCTCTCTCTCCGTAGCTCTGCCTTTCAAATAAATAAATCTTTAAAAAAAAAAAAAGAACAAACATGGAGCTTCCTAACTTAGTGTCCTTTACAAACCATCCCTGTAACTTTCCCCAGTAATTCCACATTTGGAAATCCAGCAAGTCAAAAATACTCCCAAAGTGTGCGTGCTGGCATTGTTGTAAAAGTTTGGGAAACTACCTAAGTACCCAATCATAAAAGATTATTATTATTAAAGATTTATTTATTTTATTTGAAAGAGTTACACAGTGAGAAGCAGAGAGAGAGAGAGAGAGAGAGAGAGATCTTCCATCTGCTGGTTCACTCCCCAAATGGCCAGAGCTGGGCTAGACCAAAGCCAGGAGCCAGGAGCTTCTTCCAGGTCTCCCACATGGCTGCAGGCACCCACATACTTGGGCCATCTTCCACTGCTTTCCAAGGTGCACTGGCAAGGAGCTGGGTCAGCAGCTTAATCCACTATGCCATAGCTCTGGCCCCATCATATAAGATAATTTAAATAGGGGCCAGCATTGTCATGGCCCAGTGGGTTAAGCTGCTGCTTGCAATGCCAGCATCCCTTCTGGACACCTGTTTGAGTCCTGGCTGCTGCCCTTCTGACCCAGCTCCCTGCTAATGCTCCTGGAAAAGCAGCAGAATATGGCCTAAGTCCTTGGGTCTCTGCACCCACTTGAGAAACCAGATGAAGCTCCTGGCTCCTAGCTTTGGCCTGACCCATTCCTGCTCATTGCAGCCACTTTGGGAGTGAATCAGAGAATGGAAGAGCTCTCTCTGTCTCTGTAACTCTGCTTTCAAACTCAATAAAATAAATCTTAAAAAAATCATTTAAATAAATTATGACCCTAAACAGCTACTTAAAGGAATAAACAACTATATGTACACACACAGGACTACTAACTATATTGTTGAAGTTAAAAAGCAAGTTGCTGGGGTCGGCGCTGTGGCATAGCAGGTAAAGCTGCTGCCCGCAGTGCCAGGATCCCATTCGCGTGTTGGTTCATGCCCCAGCTGCTTCATTTCTGATCCAGCTCCCTGCAAATGTGCCTGGGAAAGCAGCGGAAGATGGCTCAAGTGCTTGGGCCCCTGCTACCCATGAGGGAGACCTGAAAGAAGCTCCTGGCTCCTCATTGGTCCAGCTCTGGATGTTGTGGCCATCTGTGAAGTGAACCAGTGGAAATAAGACCTCTCTCTCTGTGTAACTGGGCCTTTCAAATAAATAAATAAATCTTTCAAAAAAAAAAAAAGCAAGTTGCAGCATATTTACAGTGTAATTTCACTTTTCTATGCAAACAAAATTTATGAGAGGCTGTTTTGTGGGACCGAGCCCCTGCGTTAGGGTTCCAGAAATCATGCTGCAGGCAAATGCAGTCACTCATGCTAGATGATAGGGAATCAACCTGAAGCTTTAGGAAAACAGATCCCAAAACACACCGCTTTTTCCTGAAAATAGGAATTCCGGTCTACCCAGAATCGTAGCCTGAAGTAACCTCATGTGAGCCCAGCAGTTTTTTTCTATTACTCTATTCCCTTGTACCCACCTGGCCAAACCCACTGTTGTGCTGTTGTTCGGTGGAAGCTTTCCTTCTATTTGTAGAATGAAATTCAAAAGGGGCAACTAGACATGTAACTAAAATTTCTTGTAATGTTATCACATGCATTGGGGGGCCCCTTCAGATTAGTATTCTGTGTATTTGAGAAGGTCTGGGAAAACCCACAACACACTGTTGACAATAATCCTTGGGTAGAAGAGTTGAGAGTGGTAGAGAAAAAGGCACGTGGATTCCCTTCCATTGTTTATATTTTTACTGTTACATTATTTTCATAGCTGAATAAAATGTTTTATATTGAATTACTGCCAACTTTACAAGGTTACCCTGCCTCTCAAATACTCATGGGAACTTCGTTGTATGTGCACTCAGCAATCTGCCAGGGGTTAAAGGACCCACAGGGAAGTTCTCATGAGGAACTTGGTGTCGGGCTACGGACGAAAGCAGAACTTTGACAATGACACAATGTGATGGCTGGGGACATGACAAGCCGGTGCAGCCATCCGGTGCTGTTAAAATGGGATTCCATTCTCTGACGGAGGCTTGGTGTAAGGGAAGCTGCCTCAGGTCACACATTTCCCTCACAAGGAGCTAGTGCAACGTTCAATCTCACTAGGATCACAAACTGCAGTATAGTAGAACCAGTTACACTAATCTGTCTTCTCTTCATTCATCCACCATTTGTAATATCGAGGACAGAATTTGATTGCTTGATCTCACTGGAAAACAGTAGGAATGAAGTTACTAGATAGAAACTGGGTGAAGTCACCCCAGAAGTACCTGGTGTCGGTCATGCTTGGCCCATTTAGGGCCATCCTTGCCTTGTATATCAGTTCTCTTTCCAATCCAAACAGCAATGCCTGGGGTTTGGGGTCAGTTTTTGTTTTTTAAAGATTTATTTATTTACTTATTTGAAAGTCAGAGTTACACAGAGAGAGGAGAGGCAGACAGAGACAGAGAGAGAGAAAGAAAGAGAGAGAGAGAGATCGTCCATCAGATGGTTCACTCCCCAACTGGCCACAACGGCTGGAGCTGCGTCGATCTGAAGCCAGGAGCCAGGAGCTTCTTCCGGGTCTCTCACACGGGTGCAGGGCCCCAAGGACTCAGGCCATCTTCTGCTGCTTTCCCAAGCCATAGCAGAGAGCTGGATCAGAAGTGGAGCAGCCAGGTCTTGAACCGGCGCCCATATGGGATGCCGGCGCTTCAAGCCAGGGCATTAACCTGCTGCGCCACAGTGCTGGCCCCTGGGGTTAGTTTGATAGACAAATCATGAGCTATGGATAAAGAGCTAACTGGTGCCACTTTTCTTCACAGCCAAGACTTCGGACTCCTCCTCCAGTCCCATGGCCACAGGTGAGCGCAGACAAAAAGGAAGGACAGTTGTGCGTGAGGACAGCTAAGGTGAGAGAAGTCAGAGTCAGCACCTGTGAGGCAGCTTCTCGGGCAGGCCTGCTCCGTGCTGCTGAGCGAGCTGTCCCTGCAGCAGAGCATCAGGCAAGGGAGTGAGGGGCTCAGAGTCAGGGTTTTACTCTCCAGGCAGAGCGGCGCCAGCTGCGTGGCTACGTCATGTGGCTCAGCACCCTGGGAGGCTCAAGCCCTTTCCAACCAGTATCAAGGGAGCAGGTCTTGGATTAGTGCACCGTTGTGGCTTTGAACTAGAAAACTGTACTGTCAGAACTGGGGGCCAAGCTGAAGGAAGAGGAGAGAAGGGAAGCTCAAGTAAGTGTTTCCAACTTGAGCCTGGTGCCCAGCAGATGTCCAGTAGGTATTTGTTACGTGAATACAGTGCTGGGCCTAGAGTGATGAGCGAAATGGACACATTTCTCAGCTGCTGTAGCAGATGAAAGTAGAAACTGAACAACATGTATCATAGGAGATCACATATATAAAGGGCATAATAAAACAAAACTGAACTGTGAATACTCTATGACTCAGTCCTAGTTTTGGGCTATACAGAAATTTGTGCTTTTAGGAGACTTGTAAAAGAACATTAAGTGTAAATATTTGTGTGCTAGCACAAACAGAAAATGTAAACAAAATGAAACTCTCCAAGGTGCAAACAACCCAAATGCTTACTTTTAGAGTCAACACACTGTAGTATATTCACACAATAGAATTTCATGCTGCTGTGGACAATTAATTACTACACATTTATTTGTGGATGACAGATACCATGCCTGGAGCTAAGGCAGCCATTTTGACACCATACAGGAGGACATTATATCATCAATTACTGAACCAATGCTAGCAGCTGCTTGCTAGATAAATAAACTGTAATCAGTTTAGGGCAGTATTTATGTGCACACACAAATATTCCCAATTGTTGGGAACATGAGGCCGAGAAGTAAAATTTATCCAGCTCCCATGCCTCTGTGCCTTTGCCCCCTTATCTGTGTGCCTCTATGGCAACCGATGTCATGGTAACCAACAGGCCCACCTGCTTGGCTTGCTGCCCACAGCCCTGTTAAGTAACTGTTTGGCTTGGAGCCACTACTGCCTGTAAGTGCATGTAAAGCTGAGGCGTGTGGCTGGATGCAGATACCTCCTTGCAGTCCAGCTGACACCACGGGTAAAGAGTTGTTTTCCTGTGTACATTTTAGCCCACAGCGGTGAACAAAGAGGTATGAATTTGCACTAAGGCTCCCAAGTTATTTTTTGGCCTGTCAAACCCAGACCTAGTTGCCTGGTGGGCGAGTTCCTGATCACACCAATATGATAGTTACTGTGAGGAAGGATCAGGACCTATTGAGGTCATCCTCAATAGGATGACAAGTCAGGGGGGACCTCAGTGTTCAATGTTGAAATGTTTAAGCATGGGGTGGGCTTCGTGGTGCCTTGCAGGAGTGAGAAGGAGCCATTATGGCACTGAGAGACCAAGAGGGCTGAGGCCAGCTTCTCTTTGCTCCCTCTCTCTGATCAGAGACACAGCAGTCAGACATCTGCATCCCATACTGGAGTGCCTGGGTTCAGTACTAGCTCTTCGCCCCATTCCAGTTTCCTGCTAATGCACAGCCTGGGAGGCAGTGGTGACAGCGCAAGTACCTGAGTTCCTGCCACCCACGTGGAAGACCCACGTTGAGTTCCAGGCTCCTGGCTGTTGCAGACACCTGGGGAGTGAACCAGCAGATGGAAACTCTCTCTCTTGCCCTCTTTCAAATAAGAAAAATTAAAAAAAGAAAGTGGTTTCTAACTAGAAATTTATACAAAAATACATTTATACCATGATTGACATATGCATAGTTTTTTCATAATATGCATTACCTTTTTTCTTTTTTTTTAAATTTTTTTTACTTTTGACAGGCAGAGTGGACAGTGAGAGAGAGAGACAGAGAGAAAGGTCTTCCTTTTGCCGTTGGTTCACCATAATATGCATTACCTATGAACTTTTTGACAATCCCTAGTATACAGGTTTCATTTTTTTTGCATCAAAACAACCCTGTTATTTATTCCATTTTCAACAAACTTTTTAAAGTGCCCTGTATATGCAGCTATAGTTTATTCTCACTGCTGTATTGCACTTCATTTCATGAGTGCACTGCAGTTATGGCGCAGCAGGTTAAACCACTGTTTGGGATGGTGACATCCCACATCCAAGTGTCCAGATCATATCCTGGCTACTCTGCACTTTTTTTTTTTTTTTAAGATTTTATTTGAAAGGCAGAGTAGCAGAGAAAGAGAGACAGATCTTTCATCTACTGTTCCACTCCCCAAACGTCTGAAACAGCTGGGCCTGGACTAGCCTGAAGCCAGGAGCCAGGAGCTTCATCCTGGTCTCCCACATGGGTGATAGGGGTCTAAGTACCTGGGCCATCTTCCGATGCTTTCAAAGCAGGGAGCTGGATCGGAAGTGGAACAGCCAGGACTCAACGAGTGCTCATATGGTTGCCCACAGTGCTGGCCTGACTTTGCACTTCCAACCCAGGTCCCTGCCTGCACCTAGCAGGCAGTCTTTGGTGGCCCAGGTACTTGAATTCCTGCCTCTCATGTGGAAGAGCCAGGCGGAGTTCCTGACTCCTCGCTTCACATCAGCACAGCCTGTCTTTTGCAGGCATTTGGGAAGTGAAAGAGCAGATGGAAGATATCTTTCTCCCTGTTTCTTCCTTTCTCTCTGCCAGTTTGTCTTTCAAATAACTAAATAGATAAACAAAAATTTAAAAGCTCTACAGTTTAGTTATTCAATTTCTTGTTAGGAATGCTTGAAACAATGCAGTCTTAACATTCTGGTACATGCCTTCTGGGTGAGAATTTCTTTAGGGCACAAACTCAGGAGTGGAAATGCTGGATTGCAGGGGATGATGGTATTTCAAAAAAAATTCATGGAAAATGGAAATTAAAAGATGTCTATTTTGGTCTACAAAATTTTGAAAGCCATGCATCATGGGTATATACAAATTCAACTTTATTTGAACTGCCATAGTGTTTTCTAAAGAGGTTTTAAATGATTTACTCTGTCACCAGAAGTATTTAAGGGGTCTTGTTCTACATCCTTTGCAATATTTCATGACTGGCCTATTTTCAAATTTTCACCAGGGATGTCATTATGATTGCTGAACATATCTTTTTTATTCTTGCTGATTTCATTTTTACATCCATCTTTACCCTCAGTTTGGAGGTATTTTTCTTTTTAAAAATATTTATTTTGGGGCCAGCACTGTGGCATGGTAGGGGGAAGCCTCCGCCTGCAGTGCCAGCATCTGATGTGGGCACTGGTTCAAGTCTCACTGCTCCACTTCTGATCCAGCTCTCTGCTATGGCCTGGGAAAGCAGTGGAAGATGGCCAAGTCCTTGGGCCCTTGTACCCATGTGGGAGACCCAGAAACTCAAGGCTCCTGGCTGTGGATCGGCATAGGTCTGGCTGTTGTGGCCATTTAGAGAGTGAACCAGCAGATGAAAGACTCTCTCTCTCTCTGCCGCTCTGTAACTCTGCCTTTCAAATAAATAGATATTTATTCGAATACTTATTCAAATACTTATTTGAAAGGCAGAGTTTCAGAGAGGGATTTTCTATTCACAGGTTCACTCCCCAAATGGCCACAAAGGACAGTGCAAAGGCCAGGCAGAAACCAGGAGCCAGGAACTTCACCACATCTCCCTTGCAGGTGCAGTGGCTCAAGTATTTGGGCCATCTTTCATTGCTTTCCCAGGCCATTAGCAGGGTGCTAGATGGGAAGAGGAGCATCCAGGACTGGAACTGGTGCCCATATGGGATACCGGTGCTGCAGGAGGCAGCTGAACCCACTGGGTCACAACACTAGCTCTGAAGTTATTTTTTCATCATCTCCCATCATCATGTATACTTCTTTCTTTCTTTCTTTCTTTTTTTTTTTTTTTTTGACAGGCAGAGTGGACAGTGAGTGAGAGAGAGACAGAGAGAAGGTCTTCCTTTGCTGTTGGTTCACCTTCCAATGGCCGCCGTGGCCGGTGCGCTGCAGCCAGCGCACCATGCTGATCCGAAGGCAGGAGCCAGGTGCTTCCTCCTGGTCTCCCATGGGGTGCAGGGCCCAAGGACTTGGGCCATCCTCCACTGCACTCCCTGGCCATAGCAGAGAGCTGGGGACAGAATCTGGCGCCCCGACTGGGACTAGAACCCGGCGTATACTTCTTCTATGTCATTTTCAAATTGCTTTCCAGGTGCTGAGTAGAGTGCTGGATGCTACTCTGATTGATTGATGACTAATATTGGTTATTCATCAGCATGGCACCATCTGGGCTGTGCTCTGGCACAACTCTAATTTTTCCAGCATTCCCTCTAATAATACTAAGAATTTAACCTTTTATTTTCTTTTTTAAAAAAGATTTATTTATTTGAAAGGTAGAGTTAGGAAGAGGCAGAGGCAGAGAAAGGTCGGTCTTCCAATCTGATGGTTCACTCCCCAAATGGTCCCAAAGACTGGAGCTGGGCCAATCTGAAACCAGGAGTCAGAGCATCTTTTGGGTTTCCACTTTAGTGCAGGGGCCCAAGAACTTTGGTCATCTTTTACTGCTTTCCCAGGCCACAGAAGAGAGCTGGATCAGAAATGGAGCTGGCAGTGCCCAGATGGTTGCCGTCACTATAGGTGGTGGCTTTACTATGCCACAGCACAGGGCCCAGAATTTAACACTTTCAACATGAAGGAAGATGTTGCAGTTATTCCTAGGAGGGTAAGGAAGCTAAGCTGCAGATTTGAAAGTAGCTTGTCAAGAACTTGGACCACCACTGGCACAATCGAGCTGACGGAGATATAAAATACCCAGGCTAACAGACAATTGCTTCTGAATGCAGCCAAGACTTAGAATCCTTTTACTTTTCTGATTTGATTTTACTAGCATCTCTATTTTATGTAAACCAGAAGCCCCACTCCCAAGCCCTATTCTTAGAGACTGGCAGCTTGAACACCTGCCAGCTGACTGGCATCTCAGACTTCTTCTCAAAGTACTTCTTGTAGGTGGCAGTGTTAGTTTCAAATCCTACTTTGCATTTTTCTGGGAAAGATAGAAAAAGCCATCTGGTGAGCATTACCCCGAAATATTCTCCTCTGAGTGGAGCTTCCTGAGTGAAAAATTCTAAGACATGAGTGTGTGGTGGAAAGCTAGGCAGAATACAAATGGGAAAATTTAAAAAAATGAGGCACCAAATTTTGATACTTATGAGAATCACCTTTCAGTACAAAACTCACCCCCCCCCCCAAGTCCTTTTCATAGTTTATTTTGAGGAACGATGTTTTTGAATGAAACCCAGTTCCTGCATAATATTTTTCTGGGACTCGTTTAAGTCCAACCCTGTTCTCATGCAACTCGATTGGTCTTGAATGTTGGCCTCCTTTGCTCGTCGGCTGCCTCTTCCATTCGCAAGACGTCATTCCTGTCACCCCACCTCCACACGTGGCATTCTTCCCTATCTGCCTAGAACAGAACCTGTCAACAGTAGGCCTTCAACACTACATATGTTGACTGAAAGATGCATGGGGTACGCGAATGAATGATTCAGTGAATGAAAACCTTCCCAGAAAGGGAAGGAACATTAAGGAGCAGAATTTCCTACGGAAGTGCTTGTTGTTGCTATTTCATCTGCACCCTGGGAAGCAGCAGAGGCCATCTCAAGGGAATGGGTTTCTGTCACCCACACGGGAGGCTCAGGCTGAGTTCCTGACTTCAGCTACGGCCAGAGTGAACCAGGGGAGAAGAGCTTGCTTACTTCCTGGTTGTCTGCTTCCGATAAAATAATACATAAAAATAATCAGGTTTGGAAACCAACCTGTTTGTATACTAACTGTGCTTTTATTTATTTACTCTCTAAATATTTATTTTACTTGAAAGGCAGTTACAGAGAGGTAGAGAGAGTGGGATCTTCCATCAGCTGGTTCACTCTCCAAATGACTCAGTGGCCAGGCTGAAGCCAGAAGCCTGGAATTCCATCCGGGCCTCCCACCTGGGTGGCAGCGACCCAAACCTCAGGCCATCTTCTGCTACTTTCCCATGAACATTAGATCAGAAGTGGAGCAGCCGGGACTCAAACCGGTGCTCATCAGGGTCGCTGGCTTTGCAGGCTGAAGCTGAAGCCAGGAGCCAGGAGATTTACCTGGGTCTCCCACATGGATGGCAGGGGCCCAAGGCCTTGGGCCATCTTCTGCAGCTTTTCCCAGGTCAACAGCAGTGAGCTTGATTGGAAGTGGAGCAGCCAGGACACAAACCGGGACCCACATGGGATGCGGTGCCGCAGGAAAAGGCTTACCTGCTACACCATGCTGCCGGCACCCTCTAGTTGTACTTTAAAACAACTGCCTGACATTTGGGCAGCTTACAGCTCATCCTCAGTTTTGTTGTTCGTATAATAGGGTTACTAATAAATCTCCCTTTGTCCAAGTGTGTATGCCGGATAACTGCACGCCACACCGAGAACATCAGCACTCTATCAAGTCAAGCCATCTTCACTGTGTTCCAGCCCTGTGCCAGGCACTGTGCCAAGCCGTCTGTACGGGACTATTCCTTCTTCCCTAAGTTTTCACCTAAGTTCTGCTCTTTCCTCAGGGAGATTTCCCAGCGCTCTCAGTTAGTTTAGGTTATCCAGGAAGTGAATGCCAATGTTAGGTAAGACACATAAGAGATTTATTGGTGGGAGCCTGCATTGCTGGAGGAAAAAGGGCAAGAACCAAGAGTAGACAGAGAAAGCGTCAAATTTCCATGCAGGTCTGAGATCTAGTGAAGAGGAGGAAGTCAGAACTGGACGGGCAAAGAATGCAACCAGGCCCATGCCAAGTTCTCAGGCTAGAAGTGCTCATTAGAGAAGTTCTTCACCTTGCCTAAACTGCCTGGCACCAGGTCTGGTCATCAGCTGGCTGTAGCTCAGGAGAAGCATGTGTGGCCTTAGCCCTACACGTGGTAGAAGTCCAGAGAGGCAGTCTGCTGTGCTCTCCAAACATGAGTCCTGCATACCCATGGCCATCACACCCTCCAGAGTGAGTTAGAGTTCCTCAGTTACTTGCTCTTAAAGCAACACGTGTTTTCTTTTTCTCAGTTATCAGCATTAAAATTTAAATTTTGTTTTAGACATTTTAAAGGTTATGCTCTCTCTCTGAATGGTAAGCTGCATCAGGGAAGTTGCCTAGTTATCAATGCATCCCAAGACACACAAAATGAGATGGCACACAGTACGTACCACATACAATAGTCACCATTTTTATCCATTTGCTATTCTGTTCCATTCATTACCACATTCAAGCTGGCCTCACACTGCAATTAAAAACCACAGATCCCAGAGCTCAATGTTATTTCTTCTGGAGCATCTTAGTTTTTATATAGTAGCCAAGCATAACCCAAAGTGATGAAGTTGAAGATGCACTTTTAGGACTGTATTAACATACATTCACGCAGAGATAAAGAGAGCTTGGGTCCTATTGTAGGTTATTTCCAATTTCCTGAGTGAGTATACTCTGGTGCCTGCTGTCTTCTGGGCTGAGATTCCTGCAGCCTGGTGATCATGTCTCTCTAAATAACCTGCTTCCTCAATCCCATCTCCTTGCCAGAAAGTAACATTTCTCAGCTGATGTAGTATAAAGTATTGGGAAAAGAGAATGGGACATAATTAATAAAGGGACCTAGGAAGAGTTGCAGATGATTCTAAATCACAGAAGAGCTCAAACACCATTCTCAGGCCACAAGTGAAATTAAAAACCAGGGGTGGGGATCTGGCCCAGAGGTTACAAAGCCCATGTCCTGCTTTGGAATCCGCGGGTTTACTCATCAGCTCTGGCTCCCAACTCTAGTTTTCTGCTAATATGGACCCTGAGGGCAGTGGTGACGGCTGAGGGGGTTGGGTCCCTGCCACTCATATAGGAAAGCTGGATTGAATGCCCAACTCCTGGTCTGCCCATTTTCTTCCCGCCTTGTCCTCCAGCTGTTGTGGGCATTTAGGGGTGAACCAGCAGATGGGAACTCTCTCACACTCCTTCAAATAGATAAATAAAATTAAAAAAATCACAACAACCACATGAACATCCTCCCCCTATCTTGTAGCCAATCCCCCCTCCTTCTCTGATTCTGCCCCAGGGGTGGCGGCTGAGTGTAGGAGGGGTGTAACACTGATGGGGGGAGGTGTAGAGTGCTTAAGATCAGACTATTTGGACTAAAAACTTGTTTTGGGGGGCTGATGCAGTAAGTTAAGCTTCCCACATGGGCACCAGTTCGAGTCCTAGCTGCTCCACTTCTGATCCAGCTCCCTTCTGATGGCCTGGGAAAACAATGGTAGATGGACCAAGTGCTTGGGCCCCTGAGACCATATGGGAGACCCGGAAGAAGAACCTGGCTCCTGACTTTGGATCAGACCAGCTCCAGTGGCTGCGGCTATTTCAGGAGTAAACCAGTGGATGGAAGATGTCTCTCTCTCTCTCTGTCTCTCCCTATCTCTATAACTCTGCCTCTCAAATAAATAAATCTTAACAAATAAATAAAAACTTGTCTTGGGCAATATTTGTGGGATACGGAGCAAGTTACTTGAGTCTGTTTTGCCACCTTTAAAGATAATAATAGTAGTTATGTTAGAAGGTGGTTAATCAGATTATAGGAGATAAATTACATAAAGTGCTTAGCAAAGTCCTTGGGATATAGTAAACTGATAAATCTCCTTACTATCAATTCTTGTTACAATTTCTGTATTACATTACGCAAAACATGATCTACAGCCACATTCGGGAGTCATGAGGTTAGAACTAGTTCCACAATTATATTAAGTTTGTTTACACTTTTTAAAAAAAAATTTTTTTTTTTAAATTTTTGACAGGCAGAGTGGACAGTAGAGGGAGACAGAGAGAAAGGTCTTCCTTTTTGCCCTTGGTTCACCCACCAATGGCCGCCGCAGTAGGTGCGCTGTGGCTGGCGCACCGCGCTGTTCCGATGGCAGGATCCAGGTGCTTATCCTGGTCTCCCATGGGGTGCAGGGCCCAAGAACCTGGGCCATCCTCCACTGAACTCCCTGGCCACAGCAGAGAGCTGGCCTGGAAGAGGGGCAACCGGGACAGGATCGGTGCCCTGACCGGGACTAGAACCCGGTGTGCCGGCGCCGCAAGGCGGAGGATTAGCCTACTGAGCCACGGCGCCGGCCAAGTTTGTTTACATTTTTATGTGTTAACATTTGCCTGACGGTTCAAAAGCAAAAAATTACAGATCACAATGTGATGTCACTTTACACCCACTAAGATGGTTATATTAAAAAACAATATTAAGTGTTGACAAGGATGTGGAGAAACTGGACATACACTGCTAATGAGAATATAAATTGGTATATCCACTTTCAAAAAGCTGTTTGGTAGTTTCTCAAAATATTAATCGTAGAGTTACCATATGACCCAGTAGTTTCACTCATAAATACTACCTAAGATAACTGAAAGCATGTTTGAACTGAAACTTGTACCTGGATGTTCAGGGAAGCATGATTCATAATAGCCTCAAAGTGATAACAACCCTAGTGTCTACCACTTGATGAGTGGTCAAATAAAACGTGGTCTGTTCATAGGATGGGACATTGGGTTGGGTAGCATTCCTGGCTATGAAACTAATAGATGTCAGTTGTACTCTCTTCTCCAAGCTGTTATAACCAAAAATGTTTCCATATATTGCCAAATATCCCCTGGGGGCAAAACTGCCCCAAGTTAAACACCACTGGCACAAATGAGTACTCCTTAAAGTCTTCATTCGCCTGTAGTTAAAAAAATTTCATTTCACACAAGAATGGCCTTAACTTGGCGCTTGTGGCGAAGTTAAGGCTCCACACTAGCATCCCATATTGGCACTGGTTTGAATCCTGGCTGCTCCCCTTCCTATCCAGCTCTCCGCTATGGCCTGGGAAAGCAGCAGAAGATGGCCCAAGTGCTTGGGCCCCTGCACCTGCATGGGAGATCCAGAAGAAGCTCCTGGCTTCTGGATTTGGATGTGCTCACCTCCAGTTGTTGTGGCCATTTGGGGAGTAAAGGAGTTGATGGAAGACCTTTCTCTCTGTCTCTCCCTCTCTCTGTCTGGAACTCTACCTCTCAAATAAATAAAAATAAAAATTAAAAACAAACAAACAAAAACGAATGGCCTTAATTATGAATGTCATGAAATACCTTTGAATACACATCTTTTAAATATTCTATACAAGGGGCCGGCGCTGTGGCGCAGTGGGTTAACGCCTTAGCCTGTTTCTGGAGATCAAAAAAAAGATCCCGCCTCCTGGCTTCCAATCGGTGCAGCTCCATCAGTTGTGACCAACTGGGGAGTGAACCAGCAGATAGAACACCTCTCTCTCTCTTTCTATACCTCTCTGTAATTATTGCAAATAAATAAATAAAAATATTCTATACGAAAAAACAAGAAGTATTCATAAAACACTTCTGCTGTATACCAAAGTACTCCTCTGTGCTTTTCCTCTAGAAAACAGCTGCAAAAGGATTAGGCTTCGAGCTGAAGCAGCTGCTTTGTCATGTAACACCATTTTTACTAAAAGGTCTACTGGCAAGTAGGTTATTCAGAGTTGGATATTTGACAAATATTTTCTCAAAATTAAATATGGTGAAACTATCAGTTCAAGGAAGACATCTACGTGTTGTCACTGATACAACTGGCCTTTCTAGCAAAAATAATTTTGTAAAAGCTATACTGTCACTCTGGTCTGGGCATCTTCCAAATACTTATATTCTGCTGAGTTTGGAGTTATAATTTTCGGTAGGATGAAATGTGTCAAAATTTGGAAGATCTGCATAACAGTAGTGAATATTTCTAAGTGTCCAGTATACCATATTATAAAATCATGCATGATTCAAGAGATTTATTGAAAATGAAACATGGACAAATAGTTTTGACAGCTTTTCTGAAGTATAATTAAGACAGAATACATTACACATTTTTACATATGAATACACACATGAAACTATAATCAAGATAAAGAACATGTGTTGTCAATCCCAAAAATTTCCTTGTACTCCTTTGCAATCTTTCTCCACTACCCTCCTCCACTCTTCCCCTTGTCCCCTACCATCTACCAGGTTGTTTCTCACTAAAGATTATTTTTTGGTAATTTAATATAGATGGGATCATATATTGCATCTACATTTTAGGAGGCCTGATATCTTTCATTGATCATAACCATTCACAGATTCATCCATGTTTTTGCAGATATTCGTAATTTTTTATTCTTAGTATGTTCCATTGTATGGCTATATCATGAACGACTTATCCATTCACCTATCAATATACATTTGTATTGTTCTAGTTTGTGGCTATTATAAATATAGTAGCTGTGAATATTTGTGTATAGGTCTTTTCTAAAAAATTATTTATTTATTTGAAAGAGTTACACAGAGAGAGGAGAGGCAGAAAGAGAGAGTCTTTCCATCTGGTGGTTCACTCCCTGATGGGCTGCAACTGCCATAGCCAGGAGCCAGCAGCCAGGAGCCAGGAGCTTCTTCCAGGTCTCCCGCGTGGGTGCAGGCGCCCAAGGAATTGGGCCATCCTCTACTGCTTTCCCAAGCCATAGCAGAGAGCTGGATCAGAAATGGAGCAGCTAGGGCTTGAACTGGCACTCATATGGGATGCCAGCATCACAGGTGGCGGCTTTACCTGCTAAGCCTCAGCGCCAGCCCCTTATGTATAGATCGTTTTGTTGGGGGCTGGTATTGTGGTGTAGCAGGTTAAGCTGCTGCCTGCAACGCTGGCATCTCACGAGTGCCGGTTCGTGCCCCAGTTGCTTAACTTCTGATTGGTTCCCTGTTAATGCACTTGGGAAAGCAGTGGCAGATGGCCCAAGTACCTGGACCCCTGCCATCCAGGTGGAAAACCAGTATGGAGCTCCAGGCTCCTGGCTGTGGTCTGGCTCAGCCCTGGCCATTTTGGCCATTTGAGAAGCAAACCAGTGGATGAAGATTTCTCTCTCTGTAACTCTGCCTTTCAAGTAAATTAAAAAAAAAAAAAAAAAAAAAAAAGACTTCATCTGGATGTATACTTTCATTTCTCTTGGGTAAATACTTAGAAGTGGAATACTTAGATCATATGTAAATATTCTACTTACAGTTTTCCAAAGTAGTTATGCCATTTTACATTCCAGTAGTAGTATATCAGAGTTTGTTACTTCACTTTCTTACCAACACTAGGTATGGTTAATATTTTGATTTTTTTTTTCTTATCATTCAATAGGTGGTAATGGTATCTTATTATAGTTTTACGTGCTATTTCCCAATTCACTAATGGTGTTGCACAACTTTTTGAGTGTTTGCTCACCATTCATATGGCTTCTTTGGTGAAATGTCTATTTGAACATTTTACCCATTCGTTTATTGGGTTATTTTCTTATTATTGAGGTATGAAAAAATTTTTAAAAGTAGACTCTCTGGATACAAGTTATCAGACATGTCATTTGTAAATATCTTCTTCAGTTTTTGGTTTGTCTTTTTGTTCTCTTAGAAGTATTTTTTGAGATATCTGGTGCATCCAGTGCAGTGGTTAAGATGCCACTTGGGATGCCCACCTCCCATAGCAGAGTGCCTGCATTCAAGTCTCATCTCTGCTTTCAACTCCAACTACCTGTGAATGTACACCGTGGGAGATAGTAGATGATGGCTAAAATTCTTGGGTCCCAGCACCCACATGAGAGATCTGGACTGAGTTCCAGTTTCCTGGCTCTAGTGTGGCATAGCCAGAAACACTGGCTGGTTTCAGGCACTTGGGAAATGAAACAGCCAATTTGTCTGCCAATCTCTCTTTCCCTTTCAAATAAATACATTAAAGTCTTTTGAACAGAAGTGTTCAATTTTGATGAAGCTGAATTTATTGTTTTTTTTCTTATGATAGTGCTTACTGTATCATACCCAAGATATCTTTGCTTAACCCAAGTTCAAAAATATTTTTGATATTATAAATGCTGTTTTTAAATTGTAATTTCAGATTGTGTTGCTAGCATAATACAAATACAATTGATTTTTATGTATTGGTTTTATAACTGGTAGTCTTGTTCACCTCATTTGTTAGTTCTGACAGCTTCTTATAGAATCTTCAAGTTTTTGTAGGATTTTCAAAGCTTGTCACTTAATAATTAAGAGGCAGTTTATACTTCTTTCCAATTCGAGTACCTTTCATTTCTTTTTCTTGCCTTACTGAATACAGCAGAACCCACAGTACAACACTGGACAAAAGTGGAAAGAACAGAAATTCTCGCTGTGTTCCTGACCTTGGGCAAACACACTCAGTCCTTCACTATTAACTATGATGCTTTTTACAGCTGTTCTCCACCAAGTTGTGGTGTTTCCTTGCAATCCTAAGAATGGATATGGGATTTTGTCCAGTGTTTCACTGCATCTATTGAGATGACTATATGGGTTTTTGTTGTTCACTCTTATTTAATATGATAAATTACACTGATTGATATTCCAATGCTAATTCAACATTGCATTGATGGAATAAGCCCCCATTTGGTCAAGTTGTAACATCTTCTAAAAATATTGTGGACTAAAGACAGCTAGAATCTTGTCAAGAATTTTTACAGCCATGTAAAGGAGGGATACTGGTCTGTAGCTTCCTTGTTTAACATCCAAGGTTTGGGTATTAGAGTAATGGCTCACAGAATGAGCTAGGAAGTATTTCCTCTTCAAATTTCTGGGGAACTTCATATATATTTGGAACTATGTTTTCCTTTAAAACATACCACATCAACACTGGATTACAGAATTCTGGAGTGGCTGTATTACTGTCAGATTAAGTATACTGCACATCAAACACTACCAGGAAAGAAGATGGTCTTTCATAAAGTGGATCACTTCATAATAAGAGGTGCACAAAGGATATATTCATCAAACTAAAAGAACAATTATAAATGTCGATATAACTCGAAGCAAAGCTTCAAATTACATGAAGCAAAAAATTGATGACTAGTTGAAACATTCACAATTCAACATTCCTCTTCTATAATCAACAAACAGAATACCAGCAGGGATATATGAAATGTGAAGTATTTTATGACCACAGAGGGATTAAATAAGAAATCAACAACAGAAAGACACCCAGAAAATCCCCCAGTATTTGCATACTAAAAACACACTTACCAAAGCTCCTGAGTCAAAAATTAAAGTGATCTGTTTCCCAGGTAAGAAACTAGAAAAAGAAAAACTTTCAAAAATTAAAAGCAATTCAAAGCAGAAAATAAGAAATTAACTAACAGAAAAACAGTAGAAAAAAAGTAAGAAATCAACTTAAAACAGAACAACAGTAGAAAAAAAAAAAAATCTACAAATCAGCAAAAGTGCCCTTTGTGATCCTGGGTTCCTGAAGCTAAGTTACCTCCGAACAGGAAGAAAGATGACACAAACCAGTCACTTCGGGAATGAAGGGTCAGATTGTTTAAGTGTTAGCAGGCTCACAATAAAACCACGTAGGCCACTCCACAGACTTAGCGCTCACGCACTCAAGAGGAAAACCAAACACCTGAGGGCTGGGTGGACACTCGCTGTCAGGGCCAGGGCGCTCCAGCCCCAACTCAGAGCTCAGGGCACCTTCGTCCCCAAGCTGAGGGAAAAGACAAGCTTAACGCTAACCCGCAGGATCAGAGCGAGCGGCCGCGAGTCCAGGGCGCGCTCCCCGCGACGCCTCCCCGCCGAGCTCCCGACCCTGAGGAGAGCCGCCGCGCGCGGGAACGCCGGCCTCCCTCAGCGCACTCCCGCGCCCCGCGGGCCGCCGAGCAGCCGGCCCCGGGCGCGCGCCAACCTCGCGCACGCGCACTCCGGCACGGCGCGAGCCGGACGTGACGGCGCGGCTGCCGGAAGTTGTGACCTCCAGCGCCCTCTGGCTATTCGCATCCGGGGTCATCGCGATCTTCCGGGTGTTTCTGACAGTATCTTCGACGCCGCTTTTTTTTCCGGCTGCTTTTGGGTTTTCCGCTTTTGGCCACCGCCCCCACCCCACCCCACCCCACCCGCGCCTCAGCCCTCCGCACCCTTCCGGACCCTGCCTTTTCTCGGGCCGCTCCTCCCCCGGCGGCCGCGCCCGGGCTCGGGTCGGAGCGGGAGGAGGGCCTCGCCGCCTGGGGTCGGCGGCAGCTCCCGGGGTGGGGAGTGCCTGGGGGCCCCGCGTAGCCGCTTCCCCCGGACGCCGGAGTCGGGGGCTGCGGAGGGGCGGCGGGGCGGCGGGGCGCGGAGGTTTCCGAAAGTGCGGCGTTGTGTTGTGCGCGGGAGCCGGGCGGGATCGCCGACTCCGGGGCCGCCGCGCCTGGCTCCCTCCCTGGCTTCGGCTGCCCCGGCCCCGGGAGCTGCAGGGGGTCGCCTCGTCTGTGTCTGAAAAGGTGATGAGGAGCTGAAGGTAAAGTCCGGGTTGTTGGGCGATCGTGAGGGGCGTTTGTCCTTTGTGAGACGGCACCGAAACGGGCTTCACTCTCGGGACAGGACTCGAGCGCGGACCTGGGGGGCTGTGAATTCGTCCCCCGTTCCGCCTCGGTGGCCCGGGGTCTCTCCCTCCGCTCGGCGGGCGCGCCAGGGGCTCGTGTGTCTCCCGTCTGCGGGGTGGGCTCGGCTCCCTCCAGCCCTCGGAGCTTGCAGGGGGCGCGGACTCGAACCCGCGGAGCGTGTGCGGTGTGCGCCGGTCGGCAGCGCTGCGGGTGTGGACTTGGGCTGCTCGGCAGCCGATGGCTGCAGCGGGTGTGTGCGGGTGTGCCTGGGGCCGCGCGCGACGGGACACTGGCCAGTCCTCTCAGAAAGTCTGTTCGGAGCCATGTGACTGGGTTCTGTTTGAGGGCTTGGGCGGAATTCTTAACGGAAAAGGAATGTCGTGTTCCCAGCCTGAAGGTGGGGTTGACAGTGGTCAGCAGGATTTGGGAGCTGGACTTAGTGTCCTGGGAAGATAAGAAGCGGGTTTACCGCATCAGAGGGGCTTGGGCAGGTAGATGGATTCTGTTCTGTTCTTTATCGTGGGTAGTTTTTTGCTTTCAATGAATCCTCATAAAGGAATGTATAACCCTGAGTGCTCTCTTAATTTGTTCAGAGGTTAAATTCAGGATATAAACTCCATATTGTAAATACAAGACCAAATACTTTATCACTAGGAATTCCCTTTATCAACTAGTTTGTTACTACTTTGTCTCATATATTTTGTTATTTACATGTAAACGTGTATGATTTCCCATAGAGTCAGTCTTACTCAGCAATCAGTCTTTTAGGTTCTCTCGATAAGGCAAGAACTGATAGAAAGGTTTTTCAAGCAGTTGAAGTTTTAGCCAGAGTATTCTATGTTATAGTCAGGTACAGACTGAGCAAAAAATAGGACATTGCCAGTTGCATCTGGATTTTGTTTATTATGAACTTTGTGAAACCCACTATCACATACAATGTGGAGTAGCAATTCCTACATGTTGTCTGTACTAGTGAAGAGGTGCTTTGTTCAGAATATAAAGCAAAGATTTAAATTTTTGAAGGAAGTCTCCTTAATAGTGGTATATTGCTGCCGCCGTGGCTTAACAGGCTAATCCTCCGCGTTGCGGCGCCGGCACACCAGGTTCTAGTCCCGGTCGGGGCGCCGGATTCTATCCTGCTTGCCCCTCTTCCAGGCCAGCTCTCTGCTATGGCCCAGGAAGGCAGTGGAGGATGGCCCAGGTCCTTGAGCCCTGCACCTGCATGGGAGACCAGGAGAAGCACCTGGCTCCTGGCTTCGGATCAGCGAGATGCGCCGGCCGCAGCGGCCATTGGAGGGTGAACCAATGGCAAAAAGGAAGACCTTTCTCTCTGTCTGTCTCTCTCTCACTATCCACTCTGCCTGTCCAAAAAAAAAAAAAGTGGTATATTAATAGTTCTATTGGATTTTAATCTATGAAACTCCATATTCTGTTCTTTTTAAATATTTATTTATTTATTTATTTATTTGAAAGAGTTACACAGAGAGGAGAGGCTGAGAGAGAGAGGTCTTCCATCTGTTGGTTCAGCCAATTGGCTGCAGCGGTCGGAGCTGTGCCCATCTGGAGCCAGGAGCTTCATTCGGGTCTCCCACGACGGTGCTTGGGCCCAAGGCCTTGGGCCATGTTCTACTACTTTCCCAGGCCATACTAGAGAGCTGGATCGGAAGTGGAGCAGTTGGGACTTGAACTGGTGCCATATGGGATGCTGGCACTGCAGGTGGTGGCTCTACCTGCTATGCCACAGCCCTGGCCCCCCATATTCTGTTTTTTTTATTATTATTATTTTATTTATTTTTTTGACAGGCAGAGTGGACAGTGAGAGAGAGAGAGAGACAGAAAGGGTCTTCCTTTGCCATTGGTTCACCCTCCAATGGCCACAGCAGTTGCGCTGCGGCCGGCGCATCGCGCTGATCCAAAGCCAGGAGCCAGGTGCTTCTCCTGGTCTCCTATGCGGGTGCAGGGCCCAAGGACTTGGGCCATCCTCCACTGCACTCCCAGGCCATAGCAGAGAACTGTCCTGGAAGAGGGGCAACCGGGACAGAATCCGGTGCCCCGACCAGGACTAGAACCTGGTGTGCCGGCGGCGCAAGGCGGAGGATTAGCCTATTGAGCCGCAGCACAGGCCTCTTTTTTTTTTTTTTTTTAAGATTTATTTTATTTATTTGAAAGAGTTACAGAGAGAGGTAGAGACAGAGAGGTCTTGCATCCACTGGTTCACCCCCCAGATGGCCATAACGGCCAGAGCTGTGTTGATCAGGAGCCAGGAGCCTCCTCCGGATCTCCCATGTGGGCGCAGAGACCCAAAGACCTGGGCCATCCTCCACCGCTCTCCCAGGCCACAGCAGAGAGTTGGATCGGAAGAGGAGCAGCCAGGACTAGAATTGGCACCCATATGGGATGCCGGCGCCTCAGGCCAGGGCTTTAACCCACTGTACCACAGTGCTGGCTCCCCATATTCTGCTTTAAAAATGATTTCTTATGGGCCCGGTGCTGTGTCACAGCGGGTAAAGCCGCTGCCTGCGGTGCTAGCATTCCATGTGGGTACTGGATCAAATCCTGGCTGTTCCACTTCCAATCTAGCTCTCTGTTTATGTGATTGGGAGAGCAGTGGAAGATAGCATGGATGCTTGGGCCCCTGCACACGCATGGGGAACCCGGAGGAAGTTCCAGGCTCCTGGCTTCAGATTGGTGCTGCTCTGGCAGTTGCAGCCATCTGGCGAGTGAACCAGTGGACCTTTCTGTAACTCTGCCTCTGCCTCTCTCTAACTCTGCCTTTCAAATACATAAGTAAATCTTTAAAAAAAATGATCTCTTATTAACAATAGATTATTGTTTGGTGGTATTTTTATTTTCAGCCAAATCAGTGTTCAAAGGTATTAGAAAAAGAAATTAAGGGGTGGGCATTTGGTACAGTGGTTAAGATGTCTCTTGGGAAGCCCACAATCTGTCAGAGAGCCTGAGTTTGAGTCCCGGCTCTGCTCCTGCTTCCAGATTCCTGCTCATGCACATCCTGGGAGGCAGCGGATGGTGGCTCAGGTGTTTGGGACCCACTTCATACATGGGAGACCCGGTCTGAGTTCCTGACTCCTAGCTTTGGCATGGTGCTAGCGGGATGAGCCAGTGCATGAGTGATCCTTCTCTGTCTCTGCCTTTCAATGAATAAAATAAATAGGTAAAAAAATCTTTAAAAAACATCTTTAGATGGTCATGCAGGATACCCTACGTTGAATGCCATAGGTTAAATTTCCCAGGAATGATTCTTTTTACTTTGAAATCTGGACTTGAGGACCAAGATTCATGCTGAGGAGAGCCTGATAGATATTTTGTATTAGAGAGACTCCGGAAGCTCTGATGATTATCTGAGGTTTTGGAAAGGCGAGATTAGATATCTGCACCAAGAGTGAACTTTTGGCTGTGGAGTTGTTCTCAGTTGTAAGCCCAGGATAATGTGGTCATTAACTTTGTGGAGTAGTTCTAACTTGTCACTAGTTTGGATTTGATCATATCATGGGATACGAAATAAGAAATAAAGTAAAGTTTGCTGTTAACTTCATTTTAGGTTTTCAAGTCTGGATGCGTGTGTATAGGATCTTACTTGGGTGCAAAGGAAAAACACAGCATGTTATTGATAGATATAAAGTGCCTAGACTTGGGGCTGGTGTTGTGGCACATTGGGTTAAGCTGCTGCCTATGGTGTTGTAATGCCGTTACAAGTGCCAGGACTTGTCCCAGCTGTTCCACTTCCTTTTCCTTTGTAAAAGAGATTGATTCATCTATGTGAAAGTCAGTTATCCAGAGAGAGAGGGAGGGACAGAGAGAGAGAGATCCTTCTTCCGTCCGCCCGTCCACTCACCAAATGGCAGCAACGGCCAGGGCTAGGCCAGGCTGAAGCTAGGAGTCAGGCGCTTCCTCTGTATCTCCTACATGGTTGCAGGGACCCAAATACTTGGGACTTCCTCTCCTGCTTTCCCAGGTGCATTGGCAGGGAGCTGGACCAGAAGTGGACCTGCTGCTTGACTTTGAATCCAACTCCCTGCTGATGCATCTGAGATGGCAGTGGAAAATGGCACAAGTGCTTGGACCACTGCACTCTTCATGGGAGCCCCAGATGCAGTTCCAGTCTCCTGCCTTTGCTCTGGGCCAGCACTGGCTGTTGCAGCCAGTTAGAGAGTGACTGAATGGATGGATTGTCTCTCTCTCTCTGTCCCTTCCTCTCTCTTAAAATATTTACTTGAAAGGCAGAGTTACAGAGAGTGAGGAAGAGGAAAGGTATTTTCTACTCACTGGTTCACTTCCCAAATAGCTGCAACAGCCAGGGCTGGGCCAAACTGAAGCCAGGAACCAGGAACTCTATCTGGGTCTTCCACATGGGTGGAAGGGGCCCAAGCACCTTGGGCCATCTTCACTGCCTTCTCAGGTGCGTTAGCAGGGAGCTGGATCAAAAGTGGAGCAGCCGCTTCTCGATGGGTTGTGGTAGTTTACATATGGTGGCTTAACATGCTACACCATAACATTAGTTCCATAAATTTTAAAATAAAAAAGTGCCTTGCCTTTTAACTACGAACTGACTTAAGTAAACCTGAAAGCAGAACAGTTTTAATTTTCTAGATTAAAAAAAAATCCTTTTCTTTGATTATAGTATCTGTATTCTGACAAAATGAAATGTCAAGCAAAATTCATTACACTGAATCATTGCTAATATTATTTTCTCCTAAATCCATTGGAAATGGGCATTATATTTTGTGGGAAGTTAGGTCGGGGAAGCAAGGAAAAGAAGGCTGAGAAGAGTGTTGACCTTGGTGAAGGGTAGAACAAGGTCTTGGTTGTCAGCTGCGAATCCAGCAGTACATGATTAATGAATGCATTTCTAATAAAGGGAGTCCTGGGAGTGCCTCTTATTTCAAGCTGTTTGTCCACTTATTCTGACCAACGAATGTCAGGGAGTACAGGTCAGCAGTTGGGAGAGGATTGTTTCTTTTTTTTCCCCTCTTTTTATTTATTTATTTTATCTCTAAGAAGAAACCTTTTATTTAAGGTATACAGATTACATGCATTTCTTTTTTTTCTCCAAATTTTTATTTTATTTTATTTTATTTTATTTTATTTTATTTTATTTTATTTTTTGACAGGTGGAGTGGACAGTGAGAGAGAGAAAGGTCTTCCTTTGCCGTTGGTTCACTCTCCAATGGCCGCCGTGGCTGGTGTGCTGCGGCCAGCGCACCACACCGATCCGAAGCCAGGAGCCAGGTGCTTCTCCCGGTCTCCCATGTGGGTGCAGGGCCCAAGCACTTGGGCCATCCTCCACTGCACTCCCAGACCACAGCAGAGAGCTGGACTGGAAGAGAAGCAACTGGGACAGAATCCGGCACCACAACCGGGACTAGAACCTGGGGTGCTGGTGCCACAGGCGGAGGATTAGCCTATTGAGCCGCGGTGTTGGCCAATCTTAGAAGTTCTTTCTCAGCCATTGTATTATCTGTGTATATAAAGGCTGTTGATTGTTGTGTATTGATTTTATATTCTAGGACTTTACCAAACTCTTCTATGAGTTTCAATAGTCCCTTAGTGGAGTCTTTTGGATCCCCTATATATAGAATCATGTCATCTGCAAGTAGGGATAGTTTGACTTCTTGCTTCCCAATTTGTATCCCTTTGATTTCTATTTCTTGAAACTTCCAGGAATAGCAGTGATAACAGAGGGCATCCTAGTCTGCTTCTGGACCTCAGTGGGAATGCTTCCAGCTTTTCCCCATTCTATGGGACACTGGCTGTGAGTTTGTCATAAATTGCCTTGGTTGTGTTGAGGAATCTTCCTTCTATACCCAGTTTACTTAGAATTTTCATCATGAAAGGGTGTTGTATTTTATTACCTGCTTTCTCTGCAGCTATTGAAGTAATCATATAGTTTTTGTTCTAAAGTTTGTTAATGTGATTTATCACTTTGATTGATTTGTGAATGTTGAACCATCCCTGCATACCAAGGATAAATCTCACTTGATTTGGCTGAATGATCTTGATGTATTGTTGAATTCAATTGGCTAGAATTTTGTTGAGGATTTTTGTGTCTGTGTTAGTGAGAAATTGGTCTGTAGAGGAAATTGGTCTGTAGTTCTTTTTCTCTGTTGCATCTATTTCAGGTTTAGGAGTTAAGATAAGGCTGGCTTCATAGAATTTGGGAGGATTCCCTCCCTTTCAGTTGTTTTGAATAGCTTGAAAAGAATTGGAGTTCTTTAAATGTCTGGAAGAATTTAGCAGTGAAGCCATTTGGTCCTGGGCTTTTCTTTGTTGGGAGGGTCTTTATTATAGATTCAGTTTCCACCTTGGTCATGGATCTGTTTAGGTTTTCTGAGTTTTCCTGACTCAATATAGGTGGATTGTATGTATCCAGGAATCTATCCATTTCTTCTGGATTTCTCTGTTGGCATACAGTTCTTTGTAGTAATTTCTGATGATTCTTTTTATTTGTGTGGTGTCTGTTGTTACATTTGCTTTTTCATCTCTAATTTTATTAATTTGGGTCTTCTCTCTCCTTTTATTGGTTAGTTGGACCAATGTTTTGTCAATTTTGTTTATCTTTTCAATAAACCAGATTTTCGTTTTGCTGATCTTTTATTTTTGATTCAATTTTGTTGATTTCTTCTCTTCTTCTCTAATTCTTTCTTTTCTTCTATTAGTTTTGGGTTTGGTTTGTTGTTGTTTTTCTAGATCCTTGAGTTGCTTTGATAGCTCATTTATTTGATGCTTTTCCAATTTCTTGATGTAGGCATCAATTACTATAAACTGTCCTCTTAACACTGCTTTGGCTGTATCCTATAAATTTTGTTATGTTGTGTTGTCATCTTCATTTGTTTCTAGAAATTTTTATTTGTCTTTTGATTTCCTCAGTGACCCACTGTTCATTCAGGAGCATGTTATACAGTCTCTGTGTGTTTGCATAAGTTCTAGAGGTTTCTGAGTTGCTGATTTCCAGCTTCATTCCATTGTGGTCCGAGAAGATGCATGGTATGATTTAGATTTTTTTGAATTTGCTGAGCGTTGCTTTATGGCCTAGTATGTTGTCAGTCCTAGAGAAAGTTCCACGCACTGCTGAGAAGAATGTGTATTCTTTAAGTGTAGGATGAAAAGTTCTGTAGATATCTGTTAGGTCCATGTGGTCTACAGATTTAACTCTGCTGTGTCCTTGCTGATTTTCTGTCTGGTTGATCTGTCCATTGCTGGAAGTGGGGTATTAAAGTCCCCCATTAGTATTGTATTGGAGTCTATGTCTCTTGTTAGATCGCTTAACATTTTGTTTAAATTGCCAGGTACCCTTAATTATGTGCATATACATTTACAATAGTTATATCATCCTATTGAACTGATCCTTTAATCATTACGTAGTGCCCTTCTTTGTCTCTTAACAGTTTTTGTGTTAAAGTCTATTTTGTGTGATATTAAGATGGCTACACCAGCTCTTTTTTGGTTTTTGTTAGCACAGAACATCTTTTTTCTTCCTTTCAGTTTCATCTTCATGTATCTTTGTTGGTGTTTCTTGTAAGCAGCAAATAGATGGCTTTTGTTTTTAATCCGTTCAGCTAGTCTGTGTCTTTTAGCTGGAGAGTTGAGGCCATTTACATTCAAGGTGACTATTGTTAGGAAACGACTTTACCCTGCCATTTTCCCATAATTATTTCTATTTTTTACTTTGGATCTTTTGTACATTTTTTTTTTTTTTTTTATAATTTCCTTCCTTTACCTTTTTCGTAATGATGACCCTGTTTCTGTACACAGCACATTCTTAAGCTTCTTTTGTAATGCCGGATGGGTGGAGACAAATTCTTTCATTTTCTGTTTGTTATGGAAGGTCTTTATTTCATCTTCATCCTTATATGTGAGCTTTGTGGGGTACAGTATTTTGAGCTGACAGTTTTTTTTTTTTAATCTTAAGTCTTGAAATATATTTTGCCATTCTCTCCTATACTGTAGGGTTTCCTCTGTGAGTCTTAATTGGAGACCCTCTGAAAGTAATCTGGCATTTCTCTTGTGCACGTTTTAGAATTTTTTTCTTTATGTTTTACTGTGGTGAATTTGATTACAGTGTGTCATGGTGAAGATCTTTTCTGGTCATGTCTATTAGGAGTTCTATATGCTTCCCGTACTTGGATTTCCCTTTCTCCAAATTAGGGAAGTTTTCTGTTATTATTTCACTAAAAAGGCCTTGTCATCCTTTATGTCTTTCCATGCCTTCAGGAACTCCTAGAACCCTATGTTGGGTCATTTGATAGTATATTGTAGATTCTCAACAATATTTTTTATTTTTTTTAAAGATTTATTTACTGTATTTGAAAGAGTTACACAGAGAGAGAAGAGGCAGAGAGAGAGAGAGAGAGAGAGAGAGGTCTTCTATCCGATGGTTCACTCCCTGATTGGCTGCAATGGCCAGGAGCCAGGAGCTTCTTCTGGGTCTCCCATGTGGGTGCTGGTAGCCCAAGGACTTGGGCCATCTTCTACTGCTTTCCCAGGCTGTAGCAGAGAGCTGAATCGGAAGAGGAGCAGCTGGGCCTAGAACTGGCACTCATATGGGAAGCTAGCACTTCAGGCCAGGGCTTTAACCTGCTGCGCCACAGCACCGGGCCCCTCTGCAATGTTTTTTAGTTTTCTAATTTCTCTTCTTGTTTTTTGTCTGACCGTATAATTTCCGGCAATTTGTCTTTGTCCTTCATTGATTCTGTTAAGGCTTTCCACTGCATTTTTATTTGTTTTATCGAATTCTTCATTTCTGTGATTTCATTTTGCTTTCTCTCTCTCTTTTTTTTTTTTTAAATTTTTTTTTCCCTCATGCCCCGCACCCTGCTCCCATCCCACCTCCCATTCCCTCTCCCATCTCCTTCTTCATTATGGATTATTTTTAGTATGACTTTATATACAGAGGACCAACTCCATGCTAGTCATAGATTTCAACAATTTGCCCCCATGCCCACACACAACATATAGAGTACAGTTTGGGGAGAGAATTTGCAGTCAATTCTCATATTACGATTCAATAAGGACAGAGGTCCTACCTGGGGAGCAAGTGCACAGTGACTACTGCTGTTCCTTTAACAATTAACACTCTTTTTTTATGACATCAGTGATCATTCGAGGCTCTTGTTGTGGGCTGCCAGGGCTGTGGAGGCTTTCTGTGACCATAGATTCTGTTGGTATTTGGACATGGCCATAAGCAAATTGGATGTTCTCTTCTCTTGAGAAGAGTATCTCCTTCTTTGATGACCCTTGCTTTCCTCTGAGGTCTCAAAGATCCTCCATGTAGGAGTTTTTTTTTTTCTTCCACAGAGGAAAGACCTTTATCTTAAAAACAACTAGATCAAAATACTCATCTCCCTTCCTTTAGATTCTGTTCCAAAAGACAATGTGTCCCTTGTTGTAAGAACTTCAAAAGATTTCAAATCTCTCATAGCTACAGAAATTTCTTTTCCTACTCCGATGGTTCTTTACTACTCTTAAAAGATTCTGCTCCCTTCTGAATCATGGTTCTGGAACATATTGTGAAATTCTTTCTACAGTAATTTTTATTCAGCCCCTTCTGGGACACTCTGCTATACACAGAGTATATTCAACAATTTGAATAGAGGTGAATTGTCAGGGTCCCCACATCCCAGGAAAGTTCAGTCCAGTGAAGAAGCAGCAAGGAGAGGTGAGCAACTATATTATCAACTGTAAACAATAGAGAACACGACAGATACAAGAAATCATGGGGCCAGCGCCGCAGCTCAATAGGCTGATCCTCCACCTGCGGCGCCGGCACACCAGGTTCTAGTCCCGGTCAGGGTGCCGGATTCTGTCCCGGTTGCCCCTCTTCCAGGCCAGCTCTCTGCTATGGCCCGGGAGTGCAGTGGAGGATGGCCCAAGTGCTTGGGCCCTGCAACCGCATGGGAGACCGGGAGAAGCACCTGGCTCCTGGCTTCGGATCGGTGTGGTGCGCTGGCCGCAGCACACCAGCCGCGGCGGCCATTGGAGAGTGAACCAATGGCAAAGGAAGACCTTTCTCTCTGTCTCTCTCTCATTGTCCACTCTGCAGAGCCGGAGAAGCCAGCGGGGACCAGAAGTTGCTGAGAAGAATGGACGCAGCCGGATCTCAGCCAGCGGGCAGGGAACGAGAGCTCATTTTGCTTTCTCTTTAAGATCTCGATTTCATGGGAGAGATTTTCTTTCATGTCATGTACTGATTTCATTAGTTTATCCATTTCCTTATTACACTTACGTAATCTTATGATCAATTTTTTGAACTTCATTTTTTGGATTTCTTCAAATTCTTCATCTTAACAATCTAGTATTGAAGTGATGAATTCTTTCGGGAGCACCATGTTGTATTCCTTATTGTTTCTTGAATTGGTGCATTTATTATTTGACATTTTTGGAGGTATTCATTGGTTTCTTCTTTTTGTTTTATTTATTTATTTATTTTTGCTGTGGCGGCTTTTATCTTTGGACTTTGTTAATTAGTGGAATGTCTGCTCTCAGGGAATACCTAGTGTGTGGTGGGTGTGGCCAGGGAGCTCTGTATTCAGTGCTCCATAGCGAAGGGAGTGTTGGGCATGGTAAATAAATATCCTCTTTTTTTTTTTTTTAAAGCAGATGGGAGGTTTTTCTTCTGTTGGTATAGACTCAGTTCATTTCCTCTCCTCAAAGGAGACCAATGCCTGGGCACTTAGCCCCAGTGGGTGTAATATTCATCCTCACATCCACAGGGACCACAGAAAGGATCTGTGCAGTCCTTGGTGTAGGCAGACTCTCCAGCAGTGTACCTCACCAGGGAACAGGCAGCCCTGAGCATGTGGAGCCTCCCACAGTGACTGCCGAAGTCCCAGGCACACCCTGAGCCTCCCCACACAACCTCTGGGTTTTCAAAGCCCTGGCAGACAAGCCTCCTATAGTCATGAACACCTGTCAGTTCTCCCCACCAGACTTAGCTGATTGCTGGGCGCATACACGAGCTGGCACAGCTGTAGGTTTGTCCAAAATGGCACCTGCTCTGTATGGGCTTGTTACAAAACATCGTTGCGGGGTGATTAGGGAGAGAGAAACATGCCTCCTCCCTTTTTCCCTCCTCTAGTTTTGCAGGTGTATTATCCCCCACAGGGCTCCAAGGCAGATTCCGTCCAGGCTTTTCCTGCAGCTTTTATCACCAGTGGCTTAGGCTGCTGCAGTCTGGTCTCATCTCACTCTCCAACACTGGTGCAGAGGCTCTTGGCTGCTGGTGTCCTGATTTGTGTGTGCGCCACCCTCCATGTAGGTCCACTGTGTCCCTCTGATTGGGGTGGGGTTTTCCTCTGTCGTTTTCTTCCTAACTCTTCCCTGAGACTGCTTGGGCTCTACATTTTTAAAACTACCTTTTCCTAGACTAGAGTGGTAAGCTCCCTCCCTACTCGATCATCTTAATACAATCCCTAGTTTTCTTTTTTACATTCTCTTATAATAATAGGTAAGGGCTTGCTAAAGCAGATTGAAGAACTCTTGTTTTCTGGTGGTAATATGTTGTCTGTGGTTTGAATCAAAGTCAGTGTTTTGAATGAGATCTGATGTGATAGTTTTTATAATTTAGTATATATTGCATTTCTTTATATGTATTATATAAATACCCATTCATATTACAACTTTTGTGTATGTATGTACAGGTTAAGAAATGGTATGAAAACTGCTAAATCTTCATTTTCACTAAGTATAAATTTAAAAAGTGAGCTGTTTAAGCTCTTTAAAAATTATTATTTACTTACTTGAAAGGCAGAGTGACAAAGAAAGAGGGAGAGACAAAGAAAGATCTTCTACCTGCTGGTTCAGTCCCCAAATGCCCACTACAGCCAAGGCTGGGCCAGGCTGAAGCAATAAGCCAGGAACTGCATCTGGATCTCCCCTGTGGGCGGCAAGGGCCCAAGTACTTGCATTATTATCCACTGCTCTCCCAGGTGTACTTCCCGGGAGCTGGATCAGAAACAGAGAAGCCAGGACTTGAACTGGCTCTCCATTAAGGGATGCCAGCGTCGTCACAGAGGCTTAATCCACTGTCCCACATTCTGATTCCTAACTCCATTTTTATCACTTTCCTCTTCTCTGGAATATTTGTAAGTTTGTTTTTCATGGTATTCTTTATTTCACCAAAATATGAGTTGCTTTTTTTTTTTTTTAATTAAGTTTTGAAGTTTGTCCTTGTTTGGTCTTTTCAGTCTAAGATTTGATTCTGCCAAGCCTGGACATTTTCTTGTTTTATTTAATTTAATTTCTGTGTATTTTCTTTGTTATTCCTAGATCTTCTGGTGCACTGCTTGATATTGGGTCACATAATTTGGTTCTCTTTTACTTCCTTTTCTTGTTGCTCTGCCTATTTGACTCCCAGTATTTTTTCCTTTTCATCTTTCTAATAAATTTCAGCATTATCTTTAAACTTTCTACTAGATAGTTCTGCTTTTAATTTGTAGTTTTCAAGAGCTCATTTTATTTTATTTTTTTAAAAGATTTATTTATTTATTTGAAAGAGTTACACAGAGAGGAGAGGCAGAGAGAGAGAGAGAGAGAGAGAGAGGTCTTCCATCTGATAGTTCACTCCCCAGATGGCCGCAATGGCCAGAGCTGTGCCGATCCGAAGCCAGGAGCTTCTTCCCGGTCTCCCACGTGGGTGTAAGGGCTCAAGGAGTTGGGCCATCTTCTACCGCTTTCGCAGGCCACAGCAGAGAGCTGAACAGGAAGTGGAGCAGCTGGGTCTTGAACCGGCGCCCATATGGGACGCCTGTGCTTCAGGCGCCACAGCGCTGGCCCCTATTTTAATAAAATTAAAACAAGTTATTTGAAAGGGAAAGAAGCAGAGGCAAAAAGAGCTCCCATCATCTGGTTCATTTTCCAGGTGCCCACACTAGCCAAGATAGGCTCAGCCAGGAGCTGGGAACTAAATTCAGATCTCTCCATGGGTGGAAGGAGCCCAACCACTTGAACCATCACCTATGGCCTTTCTAGAGTCTTCATTGGCAGGAAGCTGGAATTGGGAGCCAGAGACTCTAAACTGCTAGGCCAAATGCCTTCCTGCCTCTCTTTTTAAAATAGCCTATTCTTGTTTTTTAAATATAATATCCTTTCATCAATTAGAGACCCTGTTTCTTGATGTGTTAATTTTTTCCCAATATTGTTTCCATTTATTCTCAGGTCTTTTAAAAAATCTTGCAGAGGCTGGCGCTGAGGCCCAGCTGGTAAAGCCGCTGCCTGTTGTTCCGGCATCCCATATGGGCGCTGGTTCAAGTCCTGGCTGCTCCACTACTGATCCAGCTCTCTGCTATGGCCTGGGAAAGCAGTGGTAGATGGCCCAAGTCTTTAGGCTCCTGCACCCAAGTGAGAGACAAGGAAGAACCTCCAGGCTCCTGGCTTTGGATTGGCACAGCTCTGGCTGCTGCTGCCATTTGGGGAGTGAGTCAGTGGGTAGAAGACCTCTCTCTCTCTCTCTCTCTGCCTCTGCCTCTCTGTAACTCTGCCTTTCAAATATATATATATATATATTTTTTTTTTTTTTTGACAGGCAGAGTGGACAGTGTGAGAGAGAGACAGAGAGAAAGGTCTTCCTTTTGCCGTTGGTTCACCCTCCAATGGCCGCTGCGGTAGCGCGCTGCGGCCGGCGCACCGCGCTGATCTGATGGCAGGAGCCAGGTGCTTCTCCTGGTCTCCCATGGGGTGCAGGGCCCAAGGACCTGGGCCATCCTCCACTGCACTCCCTGGCCACAGCAGAGAGCTGGCCGGGACAGGATCGGTGCCCCGACCGGGACTAGAACCCGGTGTGCCGGCGCTGCAAGGTGGAGGATTAGCCTAGTGAGCCGCGGCGCCGGCCCCAAATAAATATATATTTTTAAAAAATCTTGTGAATCATGGGTATCTATTTTTTTTAAAGTTTTTTTTTTTTTTTTTTTTGAAAGGCAGAGTTACAAAGAGAGAGGAATCTTCTAGCTGCTGGTTCACTCCACAAATGGATACTGAAGCCAGGAGCAAGGAGCTTCTTCCAGGTGTCCTGTGTGGGTACAGAGGCCCAGGGAATTGGGCCATCTTCTGCTTTCCCAGGCACATTAGCAGGGAGCTGGATTGGAAGTGGAGCAGCCAGGATTTGAACCGGCACTCATCTGGGAAGCTGGTGTTCTAGGCCGTGGTTTGACCTGCTGGCCACAGTGCCAGCCTTAGAGATAACTATTGTAAGTGAAGGGTGCTGGAATTGGAAGCCTCCAAATGTGTAGGTGGGGTCTGTCAACTAGTTGGCTTCCTTATAGGTTGATAAATAGCTGGTATGACTTTTCCTTGGTGGACTACTAACCGTGTCATAGACTCTGTGGTTATTGTGCTGCATAGTTTCTCTCTAATTTTTGTCGAGAAAAGTTTTCTAATGGGCCAGGCCAAAGCTAGGAGCCAGGAATTCCATCCAAGTCTCCTGCATGGGTGACAGGGCCCCAAGTACGCGGACTGTCTTTCACTGCCTTTCCAGGCACATTAGTAGGGATTTGAATTGGAAGCTAAGCAGCTGCTCCCATTTGGATGCAGGTGATGCTAGCATCTTTAATGCCATCTCCCAGTGATGTGTTCTAATTGTTTTGATGGTTTTTCGTAATTCTTGTGAAATAAAGCCCTCTTTTATTAGAAGCCTTTTGTATACATTATGCAAACTGAGAGGAATCTCAGTTTTAAATTAGATAAAAGAAATTACCTTTCTTTTTGATCAAATCTGTAAGATCCAAATCCTAGTAATCAGGTTGGCTTATACTTTTTTTTTTTTTAAAGATTCATTTATTTATTTGAAAGGCAGAGTTACAGAGAGGCAGAGAGAGAAAGAGAGGTCTTCCATCCGCTGGCTCACCCCGCAGCTGGCTTCAGTGGCCCAAGCTGTGCCATTCTGAAGCCGGCAGCCAGGAGCTTCTTCCTGGTCTCCCACACGGGTGTAGGTTCAGGGGCCCAAGTGCTAGGGCCATCCTCCACTGTTTTCCCAAGCCACAGCAGAGAGCTGGATCAGAAGTGGAGCACTGGGACCTGAACCAGCGCTCATATGGAATGCCGGCACTGCAGGAAGCGGCTCCACCTGCTATGCCACAGCACTGGCCCCATATACATTTTTATAAATTGGATTGAGAATAAATTTAAGAATTTGTGAGATTTCATTTAGTGTGTCTCTTGAATGGCTTCCTTTTATTTCTCAGAGTATGATAACTTGATTCTCTAAAAGCTTTATTAATGTTGGGGTAAACTTGTTAAGTAAATTCATCATAAAATTAGAAACATACATATGTTTTGCTGTTACTTGAGTACTATAGTTAATTGAGATTTAAAATCATTGTTAGTTTTTTTTTTTTTTTGTTACAGTGGAACTTAATAGATTTGTTTAAATTTCAAAAAATAACTTTGCAGGGGCTGGCGCCGTGGCTCACTAGACTAATCCTCCACTGCAGCGCCGGCATCCCATATGGGCGCCAGGTTCTAGTCCCAGTTGCTCCTCTTCCATTCCAGCTCTCTGCTGTGGCCTGGGAAGACAGTGGAGGATGGCCCAGGTGTTTGGGCTCTGCACCCGCATAGGAGACCAGGAAGAAGCACCTGGCTCCTGGCTTCGGATCGGCGCAGCTCCGGCTATTGAGGCCATCTGGGGAGTGAACCAACGGAAGGAAGACCTTTCTCTCTCTCTCTCTCTCTCTCTCTCTCTCTGTCTGTAATTCTACCTGTCAAATAAATAAATAAAAATAAAAAAAAAAACTGCAAATGAAATGTATAACTTGGTAACCAATTATTTTAAATAACATAATTAGCTACTGAATAGTTCAGTATAATAATTTAGTACTGTTTTTTAAAAAATTTTTTTTAGGTAGAAGAATACATGTTCACTAACGGTGAACAAGAGCATGTTCCCAAATTCAATCTTGGGTCGCCCGCCCTTCACTCCAAGCCATCAGCAGCATAGTAACTTCTTCACCCTGTCTCCAAGTCTTTACTCACACCAGCAGTTTATAGATGCACAATTCAACTTTCAGAATGCAGAGTAAGTTATGGTGTTGTTTTGACTCAACTTGTTTATAAATTTCATTTTCTGTTGAACGTGGAGCTTTTTTTGTATGAAATGTTTGAAGGTAGAGAAAGTGTTGTCATTTCTTGTTTTCTTTTAATTAGTGAAGTATTTAGTTTCTCTGAAGTTTGTTTTTAAGAAAAAGAAATATACAGACTATACTGCTGTTCTTTTTTGTTTTTGTTTTTGGTAGCTTGTCTAGGGCCGTGTCATTACAGCAGCTTACATATGGAAATGTCAGTCCAATACAGACCTCAGCTTCTCCATTATTTCGAGGAAGGAAGTAAGTACTTTTCATTTAATTACTTTAGGAGAAAATGATGCAGTTTGGAGAACTGTATAACAGGGCATCTTACATTAAAATTTATAGACAATATGTTCTAAACTTTGTTTTCTAGGACCTGTATTATCCCATCAGCCACAGAATTCTAAAACTCTTATGTGCTTTATCAATTTTAGGGATTCTTTTGTTGATTTAATTATTGAAATTATTATAAGTTTCGGAGGGAATGAAGCTGTATTTCTTCAACAAGCTACTTTCTGGTTGAGATTTCTGACTAAATCATCACATGGCTATAATAAAGTACCCCAGACTAGGGACGTTAAATAACTGAGTTGTTATTTAATCTCTTAGTTCTGGAGGCTGGAAGTTCAAGATCAAGGTGTGAGCAGGACTGGTTTCATTTGAAGCCTCTCTCCTTGGCTTGTAGGTGGCTACCTTCTTCCTACCATGTTCTCATGTGGTTGTCCCTGTCTTTGTTTTCCGTGCATCTCTTCTGAGGGCAGCAGTCATACTGGTTTGGACCCATCCCAAAGACTGCAGTTTAACTTAATTACTGCTGCAAGGGCCTTGTCTGAATACACATTCTGAGGTGCCAGGGCTTAGAAATTTTTTTTTTAAATAAATGCCAAGAGCATTGTAACTTTTTTAAGATTTATTTACTTCCGTGAAAGAGTTAAAAGAGAGAGGGAGAGACAGAAAGAGAGGAGGAGAGAAATCTTCCATCTGCTGGTTCACTCCTCAGATGGCTGCAACAGCCAAAGCTGTGCCAGGCTGAGGCAGGAGCCAGGAGCTTCTTCTGAGTCTCCCACATGGGTGGCAGGGGCCCAAACACTTGGGCCATCTTCTGCTTTTCCCAGGCCATTCACAGGGAGCTGCATCGGAAGTGGAATAGCTTGGACATGAACCTGGTGCCCGCATGGGATACTGGTGTCACGGACAGCAGCTTAATCTGCTATGCTACAATGCTGGCCACCCATAACTCCTTTTTTTTTTTTTTGACAGGCAGAGTGGATAGTGAGAGAGAGAGAGACAGAGAGAAAGGTCTTCCTTTTTGCCGTTGGTTCACCCTCTAATGGCCGCTGCAGCCGTTGCACTGTGGCCGGTGCATCGCGCTGATCCAAAGCCAGGAGCCAGGTGCTTCTCCTGGTCTCCCATGCGGGTGCAGGGCCCAAGGTCTTGGGCCATCCTCCACTGCCTTCCCGGGCCATAGCAGAGAGCTGGCCTGGAAGAGGGGCAACCGGGATAGAATCCGGCGCCCCAACCGGAACTAGAACCTGGTGTGCCAACGCCGCAAAAGGAGGATTAGCCTGTTGAGCCACGGTGTCGGCCCATAACTCTTTCTTTCTGGTCAAGTTACTGTATGTTTTTCTTTTGATTTATTTAAATCTTATAGAGACAGTATGATGTATATATCCATGATACCAGATAATCATAGAGTAAAAATTTCTACATAGACATAAGACTTTCTGCAATCAAATGAGGAGCCAATTTATTTTCACTTACCTATTCAGTGAGAAAATTCATATATCATGAAATAATTATAATAGAATGTAAGGAATGCTATTAAAATAACATTTGACAATACATTGTGAAATGTTGCTATAACTTTAAAGCCTGTAATAATGCAAGCAGAGAATAATCAGTCACTCACTATGTAGTAAGCATTGTTCTAAGGACTTTATAAGGAGTTTTTTTTGATGTCTCCTAGGCAGATGCTGGTATCCCTGTTGAGGAGAAGCACGCAGGTTAGCAGTGACACAGCGGGGATTTGACATCTAGTGGTCTCCTGAACCTCATGCCTATGAGCAGAAATCGTCCTTTAGGGTTGTCAGGGGGACGGTTGTGTAATGATTCTGACGGTATTGACTGTGTTCCGATTTTCGTTTATTAGACATTTCCCTGATGGCTGATTTCTGAATCATGGTTGAAAATAAGTTCCATTATTTGTAATTATACATTTTTTTAAAAGTTTTATTTTATTTATTTGAAAAGCAGAGTTACACACACACAGAGAGAGAGAGAGAGAGATCTTCCATCCTCTGGTTTACTCCTCAAATGGGCGTAACAGCTGGAGCTGGGCTGGTCTGAAGCTAGGAGCTTTTTCTGGGTCTCCCACTTGGGTGCGGGGGCCCAAGTAGTTGGACCATCTCCCGCTGCTTTCCCAGGCACATTAGTGGGGAACTGGATTGGAAGTGGAGCCGCTGGGACTTGAACTGGCACCCACTTGGGATGTGAGTGTGATGTGTGGCGACTTATCCCACTACACCACAGCACCTGCCCCAGTTATACATGTTTCTAAAACTAAAGTTGGCATTCTGAATGGAAGATATGTGGCATATATAACTCTAAATTATTTTTATATTTAAAAGCAGCACACATGGGATGGTTCAGATACCAGGTGAGATGCTGTGTCCCATATCATAATGCCTGGGTCCACTTCCTGACTCCACTTCCTCACTCCATTGTCCTACCAGTGTGCACTCTGGTTGGCAGTAGTGATGGTTCCTGCCACCCATGTGGGAGACCTGTGCTAAGTTCTCAGCTCCTGGTTTGACCTGGCTCCTGGCCGTTGTGGGCATCTGGGGAGTGAACTGGTGGATTGAGCTGTCTAGCTCCCTCTGTCTCTGCCTCTCAAATACATAAATGCATTTTAGAAAATAAAAAAAACCTCCTATGTATTTAATACTGTATACTGTAAATCTATCAAGGAGATAGGAATTGACATAATCCCACAGTAGTATTATGATAAAAACATCGGGTGGTTCTGATCTGTAGCATTTAGAGTTTACAAGGCATTGGACCATTGTTTATGGCATAAAATATTACCTGCATGAAAAGCTTAATGTCATATAAATAATTTTTCCCAACATATATTTGCTTTTTAGTTATTTTTCCCCTTTTTATTTTGAAAATTGTTAAATTTCTTCCAAAACTTAGAGTGATGCAATGAGTATCTTTATGGCTTTTACCTGGAGTATTCAATTAAATATTGCCATATTTTATTATTTCTGCCTCTTTTTGTTTTTACTCTAGTGGATTTTTTTCCTCTGAACCATATGGAAATTGTTGACATTTTACTTAATCCCAGAACGTCAGCTTATTCCTCCTAAAACCCTGGGTGTTCTCCCATATTCCCAGGATACATTGATCGTGCCCAAGAATTAATAACAGCTGCTATAATCTGAAGTTCAGTTCACTTTCACATTTCTTTAGTTGTCCGGTATCTTTATAACTTTTTGGGAAGGCATGTGATGTTGTCTTTCCTGGGGTTAGCCAGAACACAGGTGTATTTGCTTGTTTTTTTTTTTTTTTTTTTAAATATTTATTTATTTATTTGAGAGTCAGAGTTACACAGAGAGAGGAGAGACAGAGAGAGAGAGAGGTCCTCTATCTGCTGGTTCACTCCCAAACTGGCCGCAGTGGCCAGAGCTGTGCCAATCCTATTCCAGGAGCCAGGAGCCTCCTCCAGGTCTCCCAAGCTGATGCAGCGGCCAAAGGATTTGGGCCATCTCCCACTGCTTTCCCAGGCCACAGCAGAGAGCTGGATTGGAAGTGGGGTAGCTGGGACCCAAACCGGCGCCTATATGGGATGCTGGCACTGCAGGCGGCGACTTTACCCACTATGCCACAGCGCCGGCTCTAAAAATGATTTTTTAAAAAATATTTATTTATTTGAAAGTTAGAGTTACACAGAGAGAGGAGAGGCAGAGAGAGAGAGGTCTTTTATCCGATGGTTCACTCCCCAAATGACCGCAATGGCCAGAGCTGCACTGATCCGAATCCAGGAGCAAGGCGCTTCCTCTGAGTCTCCCGTGTGGGTGCAAGGGGCCCAAGGGCTTGGGTCATCTTCTACTGCTTTCCCAGGCCATAGCAGAAGCTGGACTGGAAATGGAGCAGCCAGGTCTCAAACCAGTGCCCTTACGGGATGCTGGCGCTTCAGGCCTGGGCATTAACCCGCTGAGCCACAGTGCCGGCCCCATCCAAGGATGATTTTTAATCTATAATACTTAGCTCATTTAATCTCCTGTTCCTTTTCTTAGAATTTGTATCTTTAGTTCTTGGTGATTTTTGTTTTGTTTTGTTATTTTTTAAAGATTTTATTTATTTGAAAGACAGAGTTACAGAAAAGAGGTAGAGACACAGAGAGAGGTCTTCCATCTGCTGGTTCACTCCCCACATAGCTGTAAACGGTGGGAGCTGCACCGATCTGAAGCCAGAAGCCAGGAACTTCCTCTGGGTCTCCCATGTGGGTGCAGGGGCCGAAGGCCTTGGGCCATCCTCCACTGCTTTCCCAGGCCATAGCAGAGAGCTGGATGGGAAGAGGAGCAGCTGGGACTAGAACTGGTGCCCCTATGGGATGCTGGGGCTTCAGGCCAGGGCTTTAACCCACTGCACCACGGTGCTGGCTCCCTTAGTGATTCTTTAAACAGACATTTTGCTCCAAAGTTTTCACTGCTGAGATGAAGCATCGGGGTAGATCCAGTGTGGGAGACCCAGTCTCAGATGTATGTATAGTTTGTTTTTCTAGATACGTTATTACTATTCACTTTTTCTGAGGTATGAAGAGGCATTTCTTGTGCTGAAAATGAAGATTTTTTAAGAGTGAATAATGTGGCTTTCCTGAAGAAGTCATATAATTATCATGTTATAATTGTGTATTTCACTTTTTTCAATTAGTTATCAGAAGTTTATATTCTTAATTACTAAAATATGTTGTTTGTTTTCAGGAGATTAAGCGATGAAAAAAACCTTCCTCTTGACGGTAAACGGCAGCGTTTCCATTCACCCCATCAAGAGCCAACCGTAGTAAACCAGATAGTGCCTTTATCAGGTGAACGAAGATACTCAGTGCCGCCAGTGTTTCATGCACACTTTGTACCAGATATAGTCAGATGTGTTCCACCTTTTCGAGAAATACCATTTTTAGAACCTAGAGAAATCACACTACCTGAGGCCAAAGATAAGGTAATAATAATGTAGACTTTAGTTTTACCTTTTTGGATTTTAATATAAATAACATGTTAGAGGAATCAGAAATAATTAATGTCCTGAAATAAGTAGAACATGCCTCTTTTTGTTTAAAGTACTGTTTTACCCAGATTTCTGTCGAAATATTATTTTGTTTTTATTAGTTATGCTTCTGTGTAGTGCAGCTATCAGGATACCAGATTTTTCCTGATTCATAAAAATCTGGGTGTTGATGCAGATACCTGTACTTTGTTAGTTAGCAGACTCTTGTTCTGGTTACAGAAGAGTTTGTATATGGTTATGGTAATAAAGGATTAAAAAGAGTTTTCTTCTGGGGTGTTTGTGTTGATGGGGAGTTTTTTTAAAATGGGGAGTCCAGGAGCCACTGAGTGCTGCGTTTATCAGAAGCAGTGTTTAAGCAGAGTTTCACATAAATGAGATGAAACTGTTTAAAGTGTACTTCTTGGAAAATGACAGCACTGGGAATAATGAGTTACTGAACACCTGGTGTGAGAAGCAAGTTTTCTCTCCCCTGTGTTCGGTGAGACCTTGAACACCTCCCGGTGACGGGGACGTGTATGGTGTGAACGTCTGCATTCTGCTGACTGTCTGCAGCTCAGTCTTGCTGTTTTTGCATTTCACAGAGCTGTCCCACTCTTGAGAAAAATGACAGTAGTCGGCTCAGAAGAAGCCTGAAGAAAGTGTAAATACTTTGTTGTACACATCTCTGGGCTTCTAGCAATAAACATAGGCCTAGAACATAGCACATGTTCAGAAAATTTTGGGTCAGAAAAGAAATATCTGGTTCGTTCCTTAGTTATGTTGCTGTTTATTACTTGATCATTTTTTTTTTTTTTAAAGATTTATTTTATTTATTTGAAAGAGTTACAGCTTCTCTGCCGGTCTGGTGCTCTGCTGTGGCCCGGGTAGGCAGTGGAGGATGGCCCAAGTACTTGGGCGCCTGCACCCGCATGGGAGACCAGGAAGAAGCACCTGGCTCCTGGCTTTGGATTGGCGTAGCCCCGGCTGTAGTGGCCATTTTGGGGAAGGAAGGAAGGAAGACCTTTCTCTTTCTCTCTCTCTCTCTCTCTCTCTCTCTCTCTCTCTCTCACTGTATAACTCTGTCAAATAAATAAAAATTAAAAAAATTTAAAAAAGATTTTATTTATTTGAGAGGCAAGGTTACAGACAGACAAAGGTCTTCCATCTGCTGGTTCACTCCCCAGATAGCTGCAACAGCCAGGGCTAGCCCAATCTGAAGCCAGGAACCGGGACCTTCTTCCAGGTCTCCCATGTGAATGCAGGGGCCCAAGGACTTGGGCCATCTTCTGCTGCTTTCCCAGGCCAAAAGCAGATAGCTGGATAGGAAGAGGAGCAGCTAGGACATGAACCGGCACCCACGTGGGATGCCAGCGCCACAGGCAGAGGAGGCTTAGCATGTTATGCCACAGTGCCAGCGTCTTTGATTCCTTTTTATAATAAAATAATATCCCACTATATGGAAATATCACATGTTATTATTGCATTCCTCAGCTGATGTACATTTTTGGTTGTTTCCACCTATGGGCTATTATGAATAATGATGCTATGAATATCTATATGAATTTCTGTGTGGGTGTGTGTTTTTAATTCTCTTGGATATGTACCTACATGTGAGATTGATGGGTCTGGAGTTAACTTCTTTAGTATTTTGAGGAACTGTCAAAGTGTTTTCTAGAATGGTTGCACCATTTTATATTTTCATCGTCAGCATCTGAGTGTTCCAGTATCCTCACTTCCTTGCTGGTACATGAGAGCCTTGTTACTTTGTGATTATTGCAGTTCTAGTGGGTGAGATTTGGGCTCTCATCTTGATTTTGATATGCATTTCGCTAATCACTAATGATGTTGTCTTTTCATTTGCTTGTTGCATTTGTCTTTGGAGAAATGTGTGTTTATATTCTATGCTTATTTTAAAATTGAGTTTTTATTATTGCTGAGTTGTAAGAGTTCTTTATATATTCTAAATACTAGGCCCTTGTCAAGTGAAGGATCTCCAAATATTTTCTCCCATTCTGTGACTTGCTATTTACTTTCTTGCTGGTGAGCTTTGTAGCACAAAAACTTTTCATTTTTATGTAGTCCAGTTGATTTGTTTTTCTTCACTTGTTTGTGTTGTTGGTATATCTGAGGAACCATTGCTCATTTCAAAGTCATAAAAATTAATGCCTATATGTTGTTCTAAGGATTTTATGGTTTTAGTTCTTCTTCTTCTTCTTCTTTTTTTTTTTTTTTTTTGACAGGCTGAGTTAGACAGTGAGAGAGAGAGAGAGAGACAGAGAAAGGTCTTCCTTCCGTTGGTTCACCCCCCAAATGGCTGTTATGGCAGGTGCGCTGTGCTGATCCGAAGCCAGGAGCCAGGTGCTTCCTCCTGGTCTCCCATGCGAGTGCAGGACCCAAAGACTTGGGCCATCCTCCACTGCCTTCCTGGGCCACAGCAGAGAGCTGGACCGGAAGAGGAGTAACCGGGACAGAATCCGGCGCCCCAACCGGGACTAGAACCTGGGGTGCTGGTGCCACAGGTGGAGGATTAGCTTAGTGAGCTGCGGTGCTGGCCTGGTTTTAGTTCTAACATTTAATATTTTGATCCATTTTGAGTTTTTTTTTTTTTTTAATATTTATTTATTTGAGAGTCAGAGTTACAGAGAAAGAGAGGAAGAGACAGAAAGAGAGAGGGAGAGATAGAGAGGTCTTCCATCTGCTGGTTCATTCCCCAAATGGCTGCGACAGCTGGAGCTGGACCAATCCAAAGCCAGGAAGCCAGGAGATTCTTCTGGATCGTCCTCGTGGGTACATTGGCCCAAGTACTTGGGCCATCCTCCGCTGCTTCTGAGGTACGTTAGCAGGGAGCTGGATTGAAGTGGAGCAGCTGGGACTCAAATTGGCGCCCATACAGAATGCCAGTGCCGCAGGTAGTGGCTTTCCCTGCTACACCACAGTGCCAGCACCTCAGCTTCATTCTTTTGCTGTTGGTCAAGTTATCCTAGCACAATTGAGAAGACTGTTCTTTTTCTCCTTTGTAATTCTTTTAACATGAAGTAGGAAAAACAATCTTACCAAAACCAATAGGAAGCAGGAAAAACCAAAATAAAATTAGAAAAGACTGACTCAGGCTGTTTTACCATCCCCTTCTTCCCCTGTTCTTTCTCCTTTCTTTGCTTCTCATTTTGAAGAGTCTCTCTTGATACTATATTGTGAAAGCCTTTGGTGTAATCAAAATCAGTTCATTTCTCTGAATGAATATGTAAAAATCTTTCACTTTAAGGAGGGTTTTAATACTAGCGTATGTAAGCCATTAAGCCCATTTTTTAAATTAAAGATTTTATTTATTTATTTGAGAGGTAGAGTTATAGACAGTGAAAGACAGAGAGAAAAGTCTTCCTTCCGTTGGTTCACTCCCCAGATGGCTGCAACGGCCGCAGCTGCACCGATCCGAAGCCTAGTGCCAGGTCTTCTTCCCAGTGTCCCATATGGGAGCAGGGGCCCAAGCACTTGGGGCGTCTTCTACTGCTATCCCAGGCCATAGCAGAGAGTTGGGTTGGAAGAGGGGCAGCTGGGACTAGGACCGGCACCCATAGGGAATGCCAGCAACACAGGCTGGTGCTTTTACCAACTGCGCCACAGTGCCAGCCCCTCTTTTTGTTTTAAAAAAGTTTTTTTTTGTTGTTGTTGTTGTTTATTTGAAAGACAGTGACAGAGAGGGAAAGAGAGAGAGTTCTTTCTGGTTCACTCCCCAAATGCCTGCAACAGCGAGGTCTCATGTGAGTGGCAGGAACCCAGGTAACTTGGGCTATCATCTGCTGCCTCCCAGGTGCATTGGCAGAAAACTGGAGCGAAAGCAGAGGCAAGATTGCATCCCAGGCCGTTCAGTATGGGATGGAAGTGTCCCAGGGGACAGCTTAACCTGCTGTACCACAACACACACCTCAAATTGGTTTTTTCCTTTGCCTCTCTCTCTAAGATTTACTTATTTTATTTGAAAGGCAGAATTAAAGATCTTCCATCCACAGTTTACTCCCCAGATGGATGCAACGGCTGAGGCTGGGCTAGGTGGAAGCCAGGAGCTGGGAGCTTCATTCAGGTCTCCCACGTGGGTGCAGGGGCCCAGGCACTTGGGCCGTCTTCTACTGCTTTCCCAGGTCCATTAGCAGGGAGCTGGATGGAAAGAGCAGCCAGGACTCCAACTGGTACCCATACGGGATGCCAGCATCACAGGGAGCAGCTTAACTCGCTGTGCCACAGCGCCAGCCCCCCAGACCAATTTCTTGAGTGTTATTCCACCTGCCTTACTATGGGGAAAAGAGAGCAAGCAATTACTTTTTAAAAATATTAATATTTAATTTATTTATTTGAAAGGCAAAGTGACAGGACAGAAAAGACAGAGCACATACACACGTACATACACAGATCTTACGTATTTCTGCTCAGTCCCCAAATGCCTGTAGCAGCCAGGGCTGAGCTAGGCTGATGCCTAGAGCCTACAGATCAATCCAGGTTTCCTGTGTGTGTGGCAGGGATCCAGGTACTAGAACAATCACCTTTGGCCTCGCAAGATGTGTGCTTGGATTGGAAGTTTAACAGGAACCCAAATCCTAAGCACTGACACAGAATTTAGGCATTCTAAGTGGCGTCTTAACTACTGTGCCACCACACCTGCCCCCTTTCACCACCCCCACCCCCCTTTTTTCTTCTTCTCCTTTTTTTTTTTTTGACAGGCAGAGTGGACAGTGAGAGAGAGAGACAGGGAGAAAGGTCTTCCTTCTGTTGGTTCACCCTCTAATCGCCGCCGCGGCCAGTGCGCCGCAGCCGGTGCACCGCGCTGACCCAGAGCCAGGAGCCAGGTGCTTCTCCTGGTCTCCCATGCAGGTGCAGGGCCCAAGCACTTGGACCATCCTCCACTGCCTTCCCGGGCCACAGCAGAGAGCTGGACCGGAAGAGGAGTAACCGGGACAGAATCCGGTGCCCCGACCGGGACTAGAACCAGGTGTGCTGGTGCCATAGGCGGAGGATTAGCCTATTGAGCCGCGACATCGGCCCCCCCCCTTTTCTAATAAAAGGTTTATCTATTTTAAAAGTAGAGAGACAAAAAGGTACTACTGTTTATTCTGTCACTGAACACTTTTTTTTTTTTTTTTAAGATTGATTTATTTATTTGAAAGGTAGAAATACAAAGAGAGATCTTTTACCTTCTGGTTCACTCCCCAAATGGCCTCAATGGACTGGGCTATGCCAGGCTGAAGCCAGGAGTCAGGAGCTTCTTTTGGGTCTCAATCATGGGTGCAGGGCCCAAGCACTTGGACCATCTTCCACTGCTTTCCTAGGCTGTCAACAGGGAGGTGGATTGGAAGTGGAGCAGCCGGGACTTGAACTGGTGCCCTAAGGATGCTGACACTGCAGGCGGAGGCTTAATCTTGCACACTGCAACACTAACCTCAAGTGAACACTTTTAGGAAAATATCAGGGCCAGCACTGTGGCCTAGTAGGTTAATCCTCCATCTGCGGTGCTGGCATCCCGTATGGGCCGCAGTTTCAATCCCAGCTGTTCCACTTTGAATCCAGCTCCCTGTTGATGGCCTGGGAAAACAGTAGAAAATTGCCCATGTGCTTGGTTCCCTGCATCCACGTGGGAAAACCTTAGGAAGCGTCTGGCTCCTGGCTTTAGATTGGCCCAGCTCTGGCCATTGCATCCCTGTGGGGAGTGAACCAGTAGATGGAAAACCTCTTTCAGTCTCTCCCTCTCTTTAACTCTTAAAAAAGAAAAGAACATATTTATCAATGTCTGCTTGTTAGGCATTCTATAAATTCTGTGTCATTTAGTTTTTTCAAGAACCCCATCGCATGGGATTGTTCTTTTTTTTTTTTTTTTTTTTTGACAGGCAGAGTGGATAGTGAGAGAGAGAGAGACAGAGAGAAAGGTCTTCCTTCTGTTGGTTCACTTCCCAAATGGCCGCCATGGCCGGTGCTGTGCCGATCCGAAACCAGGAGCCAGGTCCTTCCTCCAGGTCTCCCATGTGGGTGCAGGGGCCCAAGCACTTGAGCCATCCTCCGCTGCCCTCCCGGGCCACAGCAGAGAGCTGGACTGGAAGAGGAGCAACCGAGACAGAATCTGGCGCCCCGACCGGGACTAGAACCCGGTGTGCTGGCGCTGCAGGCAGAGGATTAGCCTATTGAGACACGGCGCCGGCCATGGGTATTGTTCTAATTTTGTTCAGGCTCAGAAAGCTAAATGGCTTGTTCAGTGTCGCAGCTAGTAAGTGGCAGAAACAAGATCTGACCTTTGTTTCTAAAAATTACAAAAAGGAAGAACTTTAGTGCTTCAAATTCAGGGGAGGAGCTGACATTCTTGGAACTGACGGTAGAACTAGGTGAAATGGGTAGCAGTAAGTCATCATTATTGAATGTCTTTGCAGCAGTGTGCGCAGTAGTTTACCTGGTCCTCATGTGAAGTGTAAAGTGAACAGAGGAGTCAGCATGACGTAGAAGTAGGACAGTGGTTAGGATTGAATACACAGAATGCCAGCGGAGGTTTGTGAGTAGAGGAGTCGTGTGATCAAATTTGTGTCTGCAGGAAGCCAATTCTCGTGGAGTGATGGAGTTTGATTTGGAATGAGATGGGCCTAGAAGATGAGTGATTGCCTTGAAGGCTGTTAAATTTGTCAAATGGGAGGTGCCGCCTTTGTGTTATGACAGATGGTAGTGAAAATGATAAGAGGAACAATGTGGAAGGAGAATTGATTGAATGTATGGAATGATTGAATACACTGGACAGAGGGAGCAAAAGACATTTGAGAACCTGATGATTTGTTTCTGAGCTACCAACAGAGAAAAAGAGCTTGACTTTGGACACATAAGCTGACTGAGAAAATAGTAAAAAGTATTTCCCATTTGCATGGGAAAACCTGCTATAATGTTTGTGCTCTTGAGAAACCTTATGTTTTACATATTGTGCACTAAGCATTTAGGGCTTCTGGGAAGCAGGGCTGGAGTGGACTGTTTTAAGCAATTTTGTAAGTAGAATACTGTCAAGAATATTAATTCATATCTTGGGAAATAGTTTGGGCAGACCAGGCAGGCAGCTTAGCATGTTGCTGCAGGGAATATTAAAAATATACAAAATAGGATCAGATGCTGGTTTGTGAGACAAGATTTAAAAGATGATGCTTTTAGGCTGTTGCGGCTGTTTGGGAAGTGAAACAGCAGATGGAAGATCTCTGTCTCAATCAATCTTTCCCTCTCTTTCTCTCTGTCATTTTGCCTTTAAAGTAAATAAATAAATGTTTTTTAAAAATCATGCTAAACGCAGCAGTATTTATAAGTTCCATGAAAGAAACAGAGTGCTGAGAGAATGTTTTTGGGGTCTCAGGGAAAGTCTCCTTAAGGGACCGTGTTGGAGCTGAGATATGAAGGGTGAATAGGAATTGACTAAAGAGTGATGGCCATGGGAAGATTGCTTAAGAAAGAGGAAGCATGTTTGAAAGTCCTTATGCTGCAAGGAGCATGGAGCCTGCAAAGAACCGACAGCAGATGAGAAAAGCTAGGGTTTGTGATAAACTAGGGGAGAGTGGTTGAGGTGTGATGGGAAAGATGGAGGGAGGGGGATTAGGCAAGGACTGGCAGGACGTTTTGGGTTTTACCCTCAGAACAGCCATAGCCATTCAGATTTTGTTTGTTTGTCTTTAAGCAGGGAAGAGAAATGAGTTATGAATTTGACTGCAGTTGGGAGAGAAGTTGAGCATGCGGAGTTATAGGAAGGTTGTTGTACTCCACGTGAAAGGAAATTGTATCTTGAATTAGGAAGTGCTGATATTTAAGATGAAGAGAATTTGGTGGATGTAAGGTATGGTGAGGAGGTGGAATTGGCACGATTTGGTAATAGGTTAGATTGTGGCCTCTAATCCTCTGTGATGTTGGTATTTCTTGTCTGCTTTCTTTGCTCTGTGATCCTAGGATGCCTGGCAGCATTCCTGACTTCCTCTTAGCAGGTGCTCCCAGTTCCCAAACGGGAGAGTCTAAAATGTCTGCAGACACTGCCAGTTGTCCTATGAGGGGCAAAATGGCCTCTGGTTGAGAACCATTGGGTTCTACAGAAAACCAGGTACTGAGGATTACTCTCCAGTTCGGGCTTTTTTTTTTTTTTTTTTTTTTTTTAATAAAAAAAGAACCATGGATTCATGGTTCTGTCATTCATTGAAACAGAACCAAATGGAAGAGTAGCAAGATGGGAATTGGTTCATGTGGTCTGTGGATACATTGTCTTTGAGATGCTTTTGCAGTGTCAGAGTGGATAAGAGTTGATAGTTGAACATGTGTAGATCTGGAATCAAGAGGAAGGGTGTTGGTTGAAAATGTACTTTTTGTTGGTACCAGCATTCAGATGGTCGTTGAAGCCAAGAGTGTGGACATGATTGTCCAAGAAGAAAGCCTGTGTCCAATATGTTGGAGTAGGTTGATAAAAAATAATAGAAAAACAGAAATGGAAACAACAGTGTATGTCATTATGAGTATTTTTGGGAATTTGGCCATGAAGGGGAAGAACTAAAGGTTCTTTTTCCTAAGGGGAAGAAGTTTTAGCCACACATAAATATTTATGGCCAAGATTCCATAGAGAAGCAGGACCTGGCTGACCAAGTCTGGAAAGAAAAGAACATTTGTGAATAAGGTCTTCTAGAAGGTAGAAAGGGATGGGTCCTGTGTTTAGATAGAGTGATTGGCCTTTTTGGAACTGGAAGGTTGGAGGAGAGAAGAGGAGAGAAGATACCGGAGCTATAGCAGATGTGGTGGGGAGATGTAGTGGAGTCCCCACTGCTTCTTGTCTCTCCTCTGACTTCTGTTCAAGGTCATCTGTTGAGAGGGAAGAGGATGAAGGAGGAAGTCAGAGTTTTGAGATTAGTGGAAAAGTTTGAAATAGCCTCTGTGGAATGCAGGAAATGGAACTGATTAGAGAAAATGAGTGGAGAAGGTTTGAAACTGTGCTTGCTGGGTGGTGTGGAGGCCTCACTTAGGATTGGTAATAACGAATCAGTCAGCTGGTGCCAGCTCCTGGGAAAGGTTTTGTTGGTAGATGTTTTCTTAACCTCTCTTGAGGATTCCTATTCTGTGTTTCCTAAACCCAGAGAAGTGAATTTTGAAAATGAGCATCTTCTGAGTTTAAGCCAGTTGTCCAGTGCTGACAGGCAAAATTGCCCTTACTTGAGAACCACTGGCTAAGACAGAAAAGAAGTATTTATTGTAGTAAATTCACTAAGTGAATGACTAGCCATGAGGAAAAAGTGAGTAATTTCATAGGAAAACCTTTTGGAGCTCTGTTACAGTAGCCTTTAGGAAAGTCGGAATGTTTCCATGCATGTAAAGAAGGGGAGGGAGCAAGAATATGGAATTGCACATTTTGCACATGATTTTAACTTTCTTCATCTGTGAGTGTTTCTACAGGAATTTAGTCATTCAGATGAAAGAAACTTATGATTTCATTGGCCTTGTTGTAATGAAATTTACTTATTTATTTCATTATTCCACAAATTTGAGTGCCTGCTGTGACTTTCAGGATTATGTTGATCCGCGCCACCAATACCTGATCTTAGAGGTTGGCAAACTTTCTGTAAAGCTTGTATTTCAGGTTACATAGGGCCTCTATTGCCTGTTCTCTTTTCTCGGTGCTTAGAAAATGAAAAAAAAAATCATTTAACTTGTTACCCATGCAAAACAGGCCAGAGCATGCATTTGGTACAGAGGGCACCGTTTGCTAATCCCTGCTTAGGTAAATAAAACTTAATCCTTCAAATATTTAAAATTTTCATTACCCACTTACAAAGTTGGATGCCTTTTTAAAGTTTTTTTATTATAGAAAATATGAAACCATATACAAAAGTACTGAGAATATGTTAGCATACATCCTTTTATCATCCAACCATTAGCTTACCTATCTACCTGTGACTCCTGACTTCAGATTCTACAAACCCTCGTAGGCAGAGTTGATGTCTCAAGTAATTGGGTTTCTGCCACATAGGTGGGAGACCTGGATTGAGTTCTCCTGGCTTCTGTCTTTTGGCTTTTGAAAGCACTGGGGGAGTGAACCATCTCCTGCCCCCTCCCCAAATAAATAATTTAAACAGATGAACAGGTACCAACATATGATCTATTTTATTTTGTCTGTCCTCCTCTCTCTTACTAGTCTGAATCTAATTCTAGTCATCAAATTTTATTTCTAAATATTTCAGTATTTTTATTTTTTGTTGATGCCATAGTGTCTTTTTATTTTTTTTTAAAGATTTATTTAGTTTATTTGAAAGTCAGAGGTATGGGGATGGGGGTTTGGAGAGAGGTATCTTCCATCAGCTGGTTCACTCCCCAGATGGCCACAATGGGCAGGGCTAGGCCAGGCAGACGCCAAGAGCCAAAAGCTTCTTCTGGATTCCCCACATGAGTGGCAGAGGCCCAAACACTTGGGCTATCTTCTATTGCTTTTCCCAGGCCATTAGCAGGAAGCTGGATCAGAAGTGGAGTAGCCAGGACACGAGCTGGCGCCCATATGGGATGCTGGCTTCATAAGCAATGGCTTTACTGGTTACACCACAGTGATGGCCCTGAGGCCGTAATATCTTGATGACTGTGACTTTATAATATGTCTAGTACTCTAGATGGAATAAATCCTCCGACTTTATTCTCTTTCTTGGCTGCTCTTGGTCATTTAGCTTTTCCAAGTAAAATGTACAGTTATTTTGTCAGTTTCTCGAAAGAAGCCTTTTGGTATTTTTATTTTAATTGTATTGAATCTTGAGATCAATTTCAGGAGAATTGACATACTTAATGATAGTCTTTGACCTGTGAACATGATACATACACACATATATATAGTCCTTTAATTTCTTTTTTTTTTTTTTTGGGGGGGGACAGGCAGAGTGGACAGTGAGAGAGAGAGACAGAGAAAGGTCTTCCTTTGCCGTTGGTTCACCCTCCAATGGCCGCCACGGCTGGCGCACCACGCTGATCTGAAGCCAGGAGCCAGGTGCTTCCTCCTGGTCTCCCGTGGGGTGCAGGGCCCAAGCACTTGGGCCATCCTCCACTGCACTCCCTGGCCACAGCAGAGAGCTGGCCTGGAAGAGGGGCAACCGGGACAGAATCCGGCGCCCCGACCGGGACTAGAACCCGGTGTGCCAGCGCCGCAAGCCCCTTTAATTTCTTTCATCATCATTTTATAGTTTCAGTGCACAAGTCTTATATATATCTTAGAAAATACATTTCTAAATATTTTAAGCTTTTTGCAACTATTATAAATTTTTTAAAAACAATTTCCACCTGCTTGTTGCCAGTATAGATGTATGCTTTAAATAGCCACCTATCTTTTTAGAAAATGAAAATGAAATAAAATGTCTTGGTTTTGATATAGTAAGATTTTATCAGTTTTGTGGACATGTCTTCCTGGTATGCATCATAATCTATAGGACTTTTACTTCATTCATCTTATTTTTCTTTTAAAAGCTTTGGGAGTTGATGAGAATCCTTTTAATGAGAATCCTCTTCAGACATTAATCCTTCAAGTAGTTTTCTCTGTTCTTTCCCATCCTCGCTTGTGCTTCTGAGATGCCGATTCTTTCTCCCGGTTACTTGTTTAGGTGAGTGGGGAGGGCTGGGCAGGCCGGCGTGCTGGCTCCCCCTCTTCTGTTGCAGTATGTTTTCTTGCTTCCCTCTGCAGATCGGGAGTTTCACCTTCTACACTGTTGGCATTGTGGGCCAGGTTATCTCTCCTACGGAGGGTTGTCCTGTGTGCTGCAGGGTGTTTAGTGGCACCCTGGCCTCTGCCTTCTGGATGTCAGTGCCCACCCCACCCCCCGCCTCATTGTGGTAACTAGAAATGTCTGCAGACATTGTCAGATGTGCCCTGGGAGTCGAATCATTCTGAGCCTTCCCTCTGCCCCTCATGGCTCTGCCTGGCAAAGGTTTCTCCTTCTGGCTGTTTGCACTTTGCTGTATTACATTGCCTTGGAAGAGAGATTCATTTAATTTTGAGATTTCTGATGTCTCCTTGGCCCCACTCCCCCTTGCATTTGCTTGTGAATTGCAGCTTGTGAAGCTCCTTCCCAATTTTGTCTGTGATTTTGCACTGTTAGAGCCCTCAGTTTGAAGGGTGAAGGAGGAAGATAATACCTATAGGCAATTTGGTTTCAGAGTGTTTTGGTTCTTGAGATGGCTTAATTTCCTTTCCCTTCCTTTTTAACTATTTCTAATACCATATAAGTCTTGCTGCTCTTGGTGTTTGGCTCCAGCTAGCGAATTTTGGGGTTTGTGAGGGATACCCAATCAATTATTTGTTGCCCTTTGCTTGGTTTGATTTGGTTTGCTCTGTTTTATTATTTAGTTTATTTAGTTTCTTTTTTGTTGGATGAATATTCAGGGACATTAAAAAATTATGTCTTTTCATTGCCAAGATTTCTCTGCCTTCTTAGAATGAGTCTTGTAAATACCATAAAGGAAGCCACTTTAAGTAGTGGGTGAAACTTTCTCTGCCATATGGGCGATGAGAAAGTCTCAGGGAGGGGTTGATTGAGAACAGAAGAGAGAGACTGAAAAGCTGACAGTGTTTGTTGCTAGAGGTGACCAAGAGGCTTAATCACAAGAGTATTGGTAGAGGGATTAGCTTTGAATAGGGGAAGAGGGCAATCTGTCTGACAGGAGGGGTAAAGAGATTTTGTTTCACGTATGCCAGTTTGTAGGTCTGCCACTAGGAAGCTTGAGGAGTATCACATCTGGTATCCTCAATTTCCCTAGTAGATTTCAGTGTAAGCTTATTTTCTGAAGAAGAGAAGACATTTAAGGGACGTGGGGGAGGTAGTAAGGATTTGGAGTGATAATCGTAAAAGATGGGAGTGATACCTAACCAGAGACATGGAAGTAATTGCTAAGTAATTAATGCAGAGTCTGGCCCTTAGACTATCAATTTAAAAGACCAGTTTTGTGATTTTTAGATTTTTCCTAGTTTTGTTTCTTTTTTTATTATTTATTTATTTTTAGATTTTATTTATTTATTTATTTGAGAGGTAGAGTTACAGACAGTGAGAGGAAGAGACAGAGAGAAAGGTCTTCCTTCTGTTGGTTCACTCCCTAAATGGCTGCAACAGCTGGAGCTGCGCCGATCCGAAGCCAGGAGCCAGGTGCTTCTTCCTGTTCTCCCACGCAGGTGCAAGGGCCCAAGCACCTGGGCCATCTTCCACTGCCCTCCTGGGCCACAGCAGAGAGCTGGACTGAAAGAGGAGAAACCGAGACTAGAACCCGGTGCCCATGTGGGATGCCGGTGCTGCAAGCGGAGGATTAACCTACTGTGCCACAGTGCCAGCCCCACCTAGTTTTGTTTCTTAGCAACTTAGATGCAAGAGCAGAGAAGGTGTATTTGTGTTGTCCTAAGGCTAGGTAGGATGGTGCACGACAGATGTGACATGACAAAAGGATATTGTTGTAGGATACAGGCTGTATAGTGAAGGAAATTACTCCATTCAGGTGTAATTTGGAAAAAAAGGAACATTTATTTATTTACTATTTTTTTGTGGTTCCAAGAGCAGCTATGGGATAGCAAGAGAGTAAGAGTTGGGTAGGAGTTTGAAGCAGAGGTGGCATATTGGAATTTAAAGTTTTAGGGCTAGAGCAGTTCCAGTTTATTTTATGAGACTATATAATGTTTTTTTTTTTTTTAAGATTTATTTATTTATTTTGAAAGTGAGAGTTACGCAGAGAGAGAGAGAGAGAGAGGTCTTCGATCCGATGGTTCACTCCCAAATTGGCCGCAACGGCCGGAGCTGCGCCGATCTGAAGCCAGGAGCCAGGAGCTTCTTCCAGGTCTCCCATGCAGGTGTAGGAGCCTAAGGACTTGGACCGTTCTCTTACTGCTTTCGCAGGCCATAGCAGAGAGCTGGATCAGAAGTGGAGCAGCCGGGTCTCAAACTGGCACCCATATGGGATGCCGGCGCTTCAGGCTTGGGCATTAACCCGCTGCGCCACAGCGCCAGCCCCAAGACTATGCTATGTTTATAGGAGTGTACACTGGTGAAAAATGCTTGTAAAAGAAATCCATAAGTACAGTAAGTTGTGATGTCTAACCCGTTACAGATAAGGAAATCACATAGGAGTTGGGCTGGATGGAAAAGTGTGAACCAGATTGATAGATCAGTAGGGAGGTCAAAAAGATGGCAACAAGAAGTCCGTTTCAGATTTTTTTAAAAGAATGGAGAAGAGAGTGGTTTACCTGAGCATGGAAAAAATAGGGACTTGTGTTATATTTGGTGTTTATGTTTTAAAGATTGATTTATATATTTGAAAGGCAGAAATACAGAGATGGAGAGAGATCTTTTATGTACTGGTTCATTCCCCAAATGGCCACAATGGCTGGGGCTGGGCCAAGCCAAAGCCATGAATTTCTTCCGGGTCTCTACATGGGTGCAGGGGCCCACGAACTTGGGCCATCTTCCTCTGCTTTCTCAGGGAGTTGGAAGTGGAACAGCCAGAAATCAAGCTGGCGCCTATATGGGATGCCAATACTGTGGGCAGAGTCTTAACACTGTTTTTTTTTTTAAAGATTTATTTTATTTCAAAGGCAGAGTTAGACACACACACACACACACACAGAATCTTCCATCTGCTGGTTCACTCCCCAAATGGCTGCAGTGGCTGGAGCTGGGCAGATCCGAAGCCAGGAGTCAGGAACTTCTTCTGGGTCTCCCATGTGGGTACAGTGGCCAAAGTATTTGGACCATCTTTTGCTCCTTTCCCAGGCACATTAGCAGGGAGCTGGATGGGAATTGGAACAGCCAGGGCTGGAACTGGTATCCATATGGAATGCAGGCTACACGCCCCAGCCCCAGCTCCATGAGGCTTAACTTTCTATGACACAGCACTGGCCCCTGTGACTGTACTTTTATGTAACTTGTCAGTGAAATTTTATTTTGAAAATTTCAATGGAATTTCTCAAGCCATTGTACTCAAGTAACAGTTTTGTCTCAGAATGTGCTAAGATATTTAATATATTTATTTTTAAAATACTGCCAGTAGAATTGATTTACATTTTTTAATATTAGTATCGTTAACATTTCTGAATAAAATCTTTAATCTTTTGTGGTGAATTCAAGTTGAGTCAGCAGATACTGGAGTTATTTGAAACATGTCAGCAGCAAATAAGTGATTTAAAGAAGAAAGAACTCTGTCGAACACAGCTGCAGAGAGAAATCCAGCTGTTATTTCCACGTATGTTTCCCTGTTTTGCATGCTTTTTTTGCTTATACGTTCTTATTTCAATTTTAAATAGCATCTGAAAATTGTCTTCTGTTTCTCTAGAAAGCAGACTTTTTTTGGTTGGATCCTCTTTAAATGGATTTGGTACTCGAACCAGTGATGGTGACTTATGCCTAGTTGTTAAAGAGGAACCAGTAAGTAACGAAGCATCTATTCCAAGTGTCTTCTTGTGTTGTGTCATATAAAGGACATTGAGGAAAACAGCTTGCTTTGTTTTAATTGTTTTTCTGGATTTTCTATTTATGATAATTCTAGGAAACCCAGGAAATGCTTCTTTTTCGTTTAAGACATGTGCACAATCAATATGCCAGAACCCTAACATAATTTAGTTGTAAGTTATTAAAGTGAGATGGCGCCATTATATATTTTTAAGAGCTCTGCCTCTGTTTTGAAGCACCATTGGGTTGGATGTATTGTCAGGATACAGCAAAGAAGAGCATGTGGTATTATCTTCCTCATCTATTTCCTCTCCATTTGAGTCCTCAGTGATTTTGTTTTTAATATTAATTTTTTTCCCTCGATAATACTGAGATTTGGAATTCGTAATTTGGGAAAACAAAAAGAGGTTTTACTGAAATTTAAAATAAGATTGTTGTGATTTATTAAGTATATTTTTCTTAGACATTTTGGCTTTTATTTAGCAATCAGATTGAATTATTTAGGACTATATTTAAATTTGCTGTTAATGATACTCTTGGGTGTATCTTCATACCTCAGTAATTGGTGTTCAGTAAGATGAGCTGAAGCAGCGCTTTTAGTGTGGTGAGGTTTCTTTGAACTCCACAGCTTAAATTCAGTTCAGTATGATTTTTTTTAAAGATTTATTTTATTTATTTGAAAGAGTTACAGAGAGAGGTGGAGACAGAGAGAGGTCTTCCATCTTATGGTTCACTCCCCACAGGGCTGCAATGGCCAGAGCTGTGCCGATCCAAAGCCAGGAGCCAGGAGTTTCCTCCAGGTCTCCCATGTGGGTGCAGGGGCCCAAGGAGTTGGGCCATCTTCTACTGCTTTCCCAGGCCACAGCAGAGAGCTGGATCGGAAGAGGAGCAGCTGGGACTAGAACTGGCGCCCATATGGAATGCCGGCGCGTCAGGCTAGGCCTTAACCCACTGCGCCACAGCGCCGGCCCCCAGTTCAGCATGATTTTAATGGGGATTATGTTCAGAATCATTAGTACAAAAGAGCCATTGCTGGGCTTTGAAATCATATAAAGGAAAAGCTAAAAAAAAACAAAAAACAAAAAAACAGTATCCTCAAATTATAAACATAGTGCAGCTTATTTGTGTTTTAAAAAATACGTTTTGGGCTAGTGTTGTGGTGCAACTGTTGTTGTTTTTTGTTTTTTTGTTTTTTTTACAGGCAGAGTGGACAGTGAGAGAGAGAGAAAGGTCTTCTTTTCACCGCTGGTTCACCCTCCAATGGCCACTGCGGCTAGCGCACTGCGCTGAACCAAAGCCAGGAGCCAGGTGTTTCCTCCTGGTCTCCCATGGGGTGCAGGACCCAAGGACTTGGGCCATCTTCCACTGCACTCCCAGGCCACAGCAGAGAGCTGGCCTGTAAGAGGGGCAACCAGGACAGAATCCGGTGCCCCAACCGGGACTAGAACCTTGTGTGCTGGCGCTGCAGGCGGAGGATTAGCCTATTGATCCACAGCGTCGGCCTGTGGCACAACTGTTAAGCCTCTGTCTGTGACTCTGGTGACCCTTATGGGTGCCAGTTTGTATCCCTGCTGCTCTGCTTCCACTCCAGCTCTCTGCTCGTGCTCCTGGGGAGTAGTGGAAGACGGCCTGAGTGCTAGAGCCCCTGAACCTACGTAGGAGACCTGGATGAAATTCTGGGCACCTGGCTTTGGCTTGGCCCAGCCCTGACTGTCTTGCCCGTTTGGATAGAAGATCTCTTTGTCGCTGCCTCTCTCGGTCACTCTGTCTTTCAAATAAGTAATGTAAATGTTAAAAAAAAAAATTTTTTTTTCTTTTGTGAGAGGCAAAGAGACACACTGACAGAGAGCTCCCAGCCGCTGGTTCACTCCCCACATGACTGACTGGAGACTGGAACTCAGTCCAGATCTCCTCCCTTAGTAGCAAGGACCCAACTACTTGAGCCATTACTGCTGTCTTCTCGTGGTTCACATTAGTAGGAAATTGCAGTTGGGAGCTGGACCAGTAATGGAACTCTGGCACTCCTATAGGGGATGCAGAAGTCCCAGGCGGTGTCTTAACCACTAGACCAATATGCCTGCCCCTGTAGTGGAGTTTTAATGAAACAGTTGTTGTATGGTTAGACTACACTCAGGCAGTCTCTCGGATCCTCCAGTCTTAGTCACATGTCCGAATCATAATGTCGTAGCTTATACTCAAACCAAGACAACGCTGTATGTAAAAACCTGTCCTTAAGTAGTCCCCAATCTAGATAGGGAAGTAAAACATGTCACAGAAGTTAAAGTTTTCTTTATTTTTGTTGGAGAGGAATTTTGTTGTATATTTTTCTTGAAGGGAGAAAAATCACAATTATGACTGCTTCAAAATTTCTTGAAAAGTTACGCCCTAAGCTAAAAGCCAGGTATTGATTTAGAAATGTGGCTGTAAAAAGCAACATTAAAGCTTAGTTTTTTCTGTAATGTGGTTTAGTGTGAATTCAAAACTGACTCCCAAGAAAAAGATGCTTTGTATGTTTTCTTTTTGTTAAGATCCTTTAAGAACGTGAAATACTAAGCTTAACAAGATAATGAAGAAACTCTTTGTTTGTAACTTCTCAGTCTTTTTTTCAGGTAAATCAGAAGACCGAAGCACGGCATATACTCACCTTAGTCCATAAACACTTCTGTACCAGACTCTGTAAGTCTAACTTGCCTTAGTTGTATGTCATCTCACATAATTAATTATTTAAAATGTCTCTCACCTTACTTTTAAGAATTATTTTCTGATCAAGATAAAATGTGGACCCTTTTTTCCCCAAATGAATTCCTTTTAACTTGATTAAAAAGAAGAGTGACTATAGATTCAACACATCTTTATTATCTGTAGAAGATCCAAGTGAATGAAATTAAAGATTTAAAGATAAATTAGCTTTGGTTCTTTTTCTCACAAAAGTGTGATCTGTGAGAGGGAAAGGAAGGTCTGAATGAGTAGCTGTAACCCAGAGTATCTGTGAAAGCCCAAAGAGTGATACAGATTAAGACCTGTAGCCATTGGAAGAGAGAATTTCATATGTTTTGCTATGGTTCATATCTTTACCTACTTAAAAAATATGAATATTGACTGAACAGTGTTACTCCGACAGAGAGCAAAGTTGTTGACTTAGATTAATTTATTGTAAGAATGTATTCTTTAAGTAGACTGTAAACAGATTTTAACCTGTATGGTTAAGTCATCTCAGTGTATTTTAAACTTCCACAAAATCTTGAGCAAGGTTGGAGTCATATTAACTGTGGTGTTAAAAAGGTGTTTATCCATTTACTTTTAATGGACACTTGTTATGTACAAAGCTTTGAGGTGGAAAATATAGTCAAGTAAGAATTTACTATCCTGTAGAGTAGAACAGTGACTAATTTCAGCAAACTTAAGTTTTTACATGTGAAATGGAGTAATTCATACCTTCAGTGGATTTCTGATAGATGTTAAACTAAAAAAATATTTAAAATGGAAGGGACTTTTAGGATCATCTAATTCAAATGAAGATTGCCTCCTAACTTGGATTATTGTTTTTTCATTTTTTTAAAGATTCATTTTATGTATTTGAATGGCAGAGTGACAGGAAGCATCAAACAAAGAGATCTTTTGTCCGCTGGTTCATTCTTCAAATGGCCACAATGGCCCAGGCTGTGCCAGGCCAAAGCCAGGAGCCTAGAACCCTATCCACATCCCCCATGTGGGTTGCAGGGACCGCAAATACTTAATCCATCTTGTGCTTTCCAGGCGAATTGTCTGAGAGCTGGTTTGGAAGTGAAGCACCTGGGACTTGAACTGGCACTCCAGTAGCAGATGCTGGCATTGCGGTGGCAGCTTTACCTGCTGCTCCACAATGGGGTTCCTGATTATTGTTAAGAAGGCTAGTGATCAATGAGTTCAGTTACTTACCAGTCAAGTATGGTTTATTGATGTCAGAACTTGTATTTGTCATGAAAAACCTTTAAAATCCTAGTCTTATTTTTCCTTGAACTTCATTGAATTCTGGTACATATTCTGTTTTGAAGCTTGATATATTTATGATTTTGATGGTAGGAATGTAACAGAGAAGTTTCAATTTTCTTTTTCAAAAATCTGTCGTTGGAACCGGCGCTGTGGCATTGTGGGCTATGCCTCCACCTATGGTGGCACCAGAATTCCATATGGGTACCAGTTCTTGTCCCAGCTGCTCCTCTTCCGATCTAGCTCCCTGGTATGGCTGGGAAAGCAGTAGAAGGTGGCCTGAGTGCATGGGCCTCTGCACCTATGTGGGAGGCCTGGAAGAAGCTCCTGGCTTCAGATCGGCCCAGCTCCAGCTGTGGTGGCCATTTGGGGGAGTGAACCAGCAGATAGAAGACCTCTCTCTGTCTGTCCCTCTCTCTGTCTGTAACTCTACCTCTCAAATAAATAAATAAAATTGTTTTTGACTACAGAAAAAAATTTTTTAAAAGTCTGATAAATAGCTCATTTTGGGAAGCTTTACAGAATTTTTTAAAAATATATTTATATTTTTCTCATTTTCTACAAGAACATGTATTTGAACTCAGAATAAGTGTTTTTTCTTCTTAGAGATCATACTTATTTGAACATGTCACTGTCCTCATGCTGTAAGCATGTCTGTATTTAACTCTAAATATGACTGCTTTGGCTGCCATATCTTAACTGTGTGTCATGCCAGAACCCAGCTATCACACTGCTACTAGCTAGCATGTTTTTTCACTCTTACAGTGCTCTGATGAACTTCTTTATAAATACTGTTATAAATTAAATTAGACCATATTCCTAGAAATAACTTAAAGATGAAGATCTGTAACTGGTATTACTAGACCCACCAACCTTAAAATTTGATAATCTCATTTTTTTGCTTTATTTCTCAAAGACATACTCTTGAATTGGTTTAGCTTAGTAAAATGCTATTTTTAAAAACTGCATTAGAACACTGAGTTTGAGAAGTGTTTGCAGATACTCACGTTATCTTTTATTCTTCAGCTGGCTACATTGAGAGACCTCAGCTGATTCGTGCAAAAGTGCCAATTGTGAAGTTCAGGGATAAAGTCAGGTAATTAATTACCGAACTCTTTTCATTATTTTGCGATATTTATCTAATACAGACAATTAAGAGATGCATTTTATAGCTTAATAGGTTGTCTTCAGTAATATTTAGAGGTCACTTGAATTGGTCTTTGAAGTAGTATTTTTAGGAACCTGCGTTGTGGCTTAGCAGGTAAAACTGCTGCCTGTGATGCTGTCGTCCAATATGGCACTGGTTTGTGTCTGTCTGCTTCACTTCTGATCTAGCTCCTTGCTGATGGCCTGGGAAAGCTGCCGAAGAGGGCTCAAGTCCTTGGGCTCCTGCCAACCAGGTGGGAAACCCTGATGAAGCTCCTGGCTCCTGGCTTTGACCTGACCTAACCCTGGCAGTTGTGACCATTTGGGGAGTGAACCAGTAAATGGGAGATTTCACTCTCTCTCTTCTTCTTTCTAATAAAATATGCTAAAACTTTTATATTATATATATATATATATATATGTATGTATGTATAAAGAAACAGTAGTTTTAAAATAGGCTGAGCAAGTTCCTCATGTTTAACTACTTAGTTATTCTACAGGACATTTTGAGTATTTGAGATTATTTAATTGAAAGAATATGTACATATTTTATTTTGGGGGTTCTTAAATGATCTGTCATCTTTTGAGTTTGTAATGCATTCTTAAGAACATATCTTAACTGATGAAATTTGATGTGTATATCAAGGGATTTTTTGTAAGTACAGCTATGGTATAAATAAAGTAACTTTTTTTTTAAATGAGGGGCAGAGAGAGAGAGATCTGTGGTATACTCTGTGCTGCAGCTAGGAGCTGGGAGCCTGGAGCTCAACCTAGGTCTCCCACATTGGTGGTAAAACCCAATTACTTGCTATCACCGCTGCCTCCAGGATCTGCATTAGCAAGAAGCTGGAGTCAGGAGCCAGAGGCAAGAATTGAATCCAGACACTCTAATATGAGACATGGTCATCTTAAGTGCTAGGCTAAGTACTCATCCCTTCTGTTTCATTTCAGTGGGACCCAGATAATACCTAAAACAATGAATATTTTAAAAGCTCACAAAATAGACTTACTCCACTTCAAAATTCATATTTTACTATGTAATCTACCAGCCTGGATTCCGAGTTGCTTAAGAACAATAAAATCTTTTATATAATGACTACATATAAAATAAAATTAGGTGGTGATTTTTTTGATTAGTTCAAAAAGATCTTTTGTTTTCTAAACATAGATAAGACTGTTAAATCATGTTTCTCTAGCTTAAGTTTTACAAAAGTAATAATGAAATTAAGAGTTTATCTTTATTGTTCAAGGAGTCTGTTTTCACAATGCATATGTTTGCTAAAATGTGTTGGTAACCTCCTACATCAGTATTTGTATACTTTGGTGGTCATCTGCAGACACACATGGAGAGGCCACATGTTTGAGTTGCCTCACAAGCTTGGTCCCAGCTGGGCCTGAATAAGGCAGTGCTGTGCTTTCTTGTTGCAGCTTTAGTATTGCAAGCATTTGTCCTTGTCCCAGTCTACTTAGTGCCATGTTTTCCACGTTTCTGTGCGTGTTCACTGTTCAAATGGCCCCAAGTGTAGTCATGAGTTTCCTGAATACAAGAAGGCTGTGGAGTGCCCTGTGGAGAAAACGTGTGTCAGATATGCTTTATTCAGACTTGCGTTACTGGGCTCTTGGCCATGGGCTCGCTGTTGACAGATCAACTACACACACATTAAATAAGATGTCTTTAAACAGAAACACAATATAAAGCAGTTATGTATTGATTGGTTGATGAACATGCTATGACTTGATTGCCAGAAACCTAACACTGTATTCCCTAAGAACAATGGTTAATCTGCTTATTCAGTGTCTCAGGTACTATGAATTTTGAGAATTGACTGAATATATATATATACACACAAATACATACATATATATATATATATATATATATATATATATATATACATTTTAGACAAACCTTAATGGCTGGTTCAAGCCTTCCCTTCTATTCATCTAATATATGAATGCTTCTTGAATTGTTGTCAGATAGCATTATAGTTTCCTGAAACCCAAAGATAAAGAGGGAGATAAACTTCTAAAATATTAACTAATTATAATTGTTTTTAATATTTACATGAGTGTAGTAGATAGATAAAATTAATTATTTTTGTATTTAAGTTTATTATACAAATGTTTGTCATGATTAATTTTTATAGGCATCATTTCATAATTCTTCTCTATACAAATCATAAAACACACACAAAGACACACAAACCCATCTATTCCTAACACCCAAAGTTAACAGATGTTGACATTTCAGTATAAATCATTCAATCAATGTCTTCTATGCATGCGAGTGTATAAGGATTTTTTAAAGTAAAATTGGGATCTTTTTATTTATAACCATATATCATGAGCACTTGCGTATGTCATTAAGTATTTTTTTGTGGCATCAAGTGAATAAATTATCTAACTTAATCAGTATCTGTGCTTGAGCATTTGTTTCTATTTTTTAATTGCTATAAATAAGCATTTTGTGATTAAAATTCATCCCCTATTGATGATTACTTTATTGGTATTTCCAGAAGTAGTATTTTAGCAGTGCTTTAGATGTTTTAAAGGTTAAAATTCACATTTTTGAAAAAATATTTATAGACTTGTTTCTATCTAAGTTTTTTTTTTTTTTTTTTTTTTTTTTAAGATTTATGTCTTTGAAAGGCAAAGTGACAGAGATATCTATCTGCCAGTTCACTCCTCAAATGTCTGCAACAGGCAGGTCTGGGTCAGGTCAAAGCCAGGACTCTTAACTGCATCCAGGTGTCCAGTGTGGGTGACAGGAACCCAAGTACCTGGGCCTTGTCTGCTGTCTCCCTTGCACATTAGAAGGAAGCTGGATCGGAATCGGAGGCAGGACGTGCTGGCAGTAACTCCAGTAAGGGAGGTGGGCATTCCAAGCAGTGACTTCACCTGCTGTGCCACAGTGCCTGCTCCTTCACCTATTTTTTTTTTTCCTCTGTGGAGTGAAGTGGAGGAAGTACAAACTGGCTTCAGTGTGGAACTTACACAAGTACAGTAAAGAATGTAATTCTGTTTTTTTAAATTAAAGATTTATTTATTTATTATTTAAAAAAAAATTTTTTTTTTTTTGACAGGCAGAGTGGACAGTAGAGGGAGGCAGAGAGAAAGGTCTTCCTTTTTGCCGTTGGTTCACCCTCCAATGGCCGCCGCGGTAGGCGTGCTGCGGCCGGCGCCCCGCGCTGTTCCGATGGCAGGAGCCAGGTGCTTCTCCTGGTCTCCCATGGGGTGCAGGGCCCAAGAACTTGGGCCATCCTCCACTGCACTCCCAGGCCACAGCAGAGAGCTGGCCTGGAAGAGGGGCAACCGGGACAGGATCGGTGCCCCGACCGGGACTAGAACCCGGTGTGCCGGCGCTGCAAGGCGGAGGATTAGCCTACTGAGCCGCGGCGCCGGCCAAGATTTATTTATTTATTTGAGAGAGTTACATACAGAGAGAGGGAAGGACAGAGAGAAAGGTCTTCCATTCTCTGGTTCACTCTCCAAAAGGCTGCAGCAGCTGGAGTTGAGCCAATCTGAAGCCAGGAACTTTTTCTGGGCCTCCCACGTGGGTGCAGTGGCCCAAGCACTTGGACCGTCTTCCACTGCTTTCTCAGGCCATAAGCAGAGAGCTGAATTGTTAGAGGAGCAGCCAGTACTTGAACCAGCGCCCATATGGGATGCTGGTGCTGCAGGCAAAGGCTTGGCCTACTGCGTCACAGCACCGGCCTCAAAAATGTAATTCTGTTGTTACCATGAGTTTTTCAGTGCTAAATATGTTTCTGAGGTGTTAATACTATGGTCCATTTTTATTCATATACAAGGATAATGCAGATTGTCATATTGTTTTGTGTTCCCCCAACAAGAAAAACAGATGATAAATTTCAGATGTTGTAGTTACAAGCTGTGGAAAGGTGTTTTGTCAGATTTTTACTTTAAGCAGTCTTTTCATTGAAAAATGTGGTATTCAGGGGGTGGTATTGTGGCTTAGTAGGTAAAGCCACTGTGATGCCAGCATCCCATATGGGTGCTGGTTTGAACCTTGGCAGCTCCAGTTCTTGTTCAAATCCCTACTAATGGCCTGGGAAAAGCAGCAGAGTATGGCCCAAGTCCCTGGGCCCCTGCCACCCACATAGGAGACCTGGAAGAAATTCCTGGTTTAGGCCTGGTCCAGTCTCTGCCATTGCATCCTTTTGGGGAGTGAACCAGCAGATGGATGACCTCTCCCTGTCTCTCCCTTTATCTCTGTAGCTCTGCCTTTGAAATAAATAAAACAAATCTTTTCTTTTTTTAAGTTTTTTGTTTGTTTGTTTGTTTGTTTTTTAGAGGTAGAGTTACAGACAGTGAGAGGGAGAGACAGAGAGAAAGGTCTTCCATCTGCTGGTTCACTCCCCAGATGGCCGCAGTGGCTGGAGCTGAGCTGTTCCAAAGCCAGGAGCCAGGCGCCTCCTCTGGGTCTCCAAAGTGGGTGCAGGGGCCCAAGCACTCGGGCCGTCTTCCACTGCTTTCCCAGGCCATAGCAGAGAGCTGAATTGGAAAAGGGGCAGCAAGGACTGGAACTGGCGGCCATATGGGATGCCAGCATCGCAGGTGGAGGATTAACCTACTGTGCCACAGCGCTGGTCCCAAAGCACATCTTATAAAAAAGAAAAGGAAAATGTATTCAGAAGAAGTTGGACTTTGTAGAATTTCGGTATTACTTAAAAATAACCCTTCCTTTTATAATGAGGTTAGCTATTCTTTTTTATTTTTATTTTTTTATTATTTATTTTATTTTATTTTTTTTGACAGGCAGAGTGGATAGTGAGAGAGAGAGACAGAGAGAAAGGTCTTCCTTTTTGCCGTTGGTTCACCCTCCAATGGCCGCTGCAGCCAGCGCATCGTGCTGATCCGAAGCCAGGAGCCAGGTGCTTCTCCTGGTCTCCCTTGCGGGTGCAGGGCCCAAGCACTTTGGGCCATCCTCCACTGCCTTCCTGGGCCATAGCAGAGAGCTGGCCTGGAAGAGGGGCAACCGGGATAGAATCTGGCGCCCCAACCGGGACTAGAACCTGGTGTGCTGGCGCCGCAAGGCGGAGGATCAGCCTGTTAAGCCACGGCGCCGGCTAGGTTAGCTATTCTTTGTAGTTTCCATCATTATTGTCCAATTTTCTACAATGCTAAGTGGACGATATCTTAGCTTTTAAAGTAGGGGCTGGCAGTGTGGCACAGTAGGTTAAGCTGCTGCCTGCGTCGCTGGCTTTCCACGTGAACATTGGTTTCACTTGGCTTTTTGGGTCCAGACGGTCCAGTCCTGGCTGTTGAAGTCATTTGGAAAGTGGACCAGTGGGTGCTTTTTAACTCTGCCTTTCAAATACATAAATAAACCGTATATAAAAAAAGTATCCTTTCTGTTACATGCTTAAGCTATATTTGATGTCTCATAATCCATTAGCCTTTTCAGAAGGAATGGAATGTTTAGTTAGACACTTTTAAAAAAACACATATTTGACCCTTTATTCCGATTGTTTTAAGGTAAATAATGCAGTAGTTCCAGATTACTTGAGAATATATGACTTAGTGGGACAACTTGCCCAGAAAGAAGTGTTTTTTGTTATGTAATCTTGTTTATCTGGAAAGGAGCACATGATTGTAAAAATTCCTTTCTTTGGGTAATTGGGACCTGTCTAGTACATTATAGATCTTTCAGTAGTAGTCTAATCAGCACCAGACCATGTCATGATGGCTTAGTAAGTATTTATTCTTATATGCCTCATTTTAAAAACACATCTAGAAGGAGGCTGGCACTGTGGCATAGTAGGCTAAACTTCTGCCTACACTGGGATCCCATCTGAGCACCAGTTTGTGTCCTGGCTGCTCATCCTCTAATCCAGCTCTCTGCTATGGCCTAGCCAGCAGTAGAGACTGGCCCAAGTGCTTGGGTCCCTGCACCCCCTTGGGAGACGCAGAAGACGCTTCTGGCTCCTGACTTTGGATTGGCCCAACTCCAGCTGTTGTGGCCATTTGGGGAGTGAACCAGCAGATGGAAGACCTTTCTGTCTCTCCCTTTCTCTGAAACTCCATCTCAAATAAATAAATGAAATCTTTAAAAAACAAACAACACAAAACCCCATATCTGGGTCCTTTGGACTCGTGGTATTCTGTCTGCACTGCCGGGTTGATGGGCATTAGCTTAGTTACTAGGGAATGAGGTTATTTGTAATTGAGCTACAGCTTGTTTCCCCCCCTTTCTTTTTCTTTTAATAGTTGTGTGGAGTTTGACTTGAATGTAAACAATATTGCTGGAATAAGAAACACATTCCTTCTCAGAACTTATGCATACCGTAAGTTTCTGGTGTATTTATAAATGTCATTCTTTATTCCTTTTAAAAGATGTTTGTAGTAAATAGGAACATTTCATTAGTTGTGTTTAGGGATATCATGTTTTACTTGATTATTTGTATAGGATGTTGCTATTCTAAAATCATATATTACCAGAATTAAAGGTAAATCAAGTATCTTTTAATATTTGATAGTTTTTTAAAGGTAACAGGTAAATTTCAGAAGTGAAAAAACACAATTGTGTTTAGTATACAGACAGTGATCTTTTATTGGTACAAAATTGGGAAATGATTTAAATTTTTAAAGAAATTGATATCTTCTTACCATTTTTAAGTTTTAATTTTACTTTCAGTTGAAAATCGAGTTCGTCCATTAGTGCTGGTGATTAAGAAGTGGGCCAGTCACCATGATATAAATGACGCCAGTCGTGGTACTTTAAACAGCTATAGTCTTGTATTGATGGTTTTGCACTATTTACAGAGTAAGTATGATGGTTGTTTTCCCAAATTTTAAAACTGAAATGCAGCTAAACTATATTTTGCTGTTTTCTCTGTAGATCTTATCTTTAAATAGTATTGTTTTAGGGAGTTCTTTCTAAGGTTCGCGAAACTATATTTCTGTATTGTTGCTTTGAACAAATCTTTAAGAAATGTGGGTTTCACTGTGTTTTTATTTTTCGACAGTTTTTCTATATCCACTTTTATAGCCCAAGATTACTTTGTTGTGGACCCATTATCTTGATGCAGCTGAAGGTTCGGAAGACCTATGAAAATAAGCACCAACAGCATTCATCGTGGTTTTATTTTTCATTTGAGACAGGAATTAAATTATTCTCTTGTTGTTGAAAGAAATTTTAATTATTATGAACTTCCCTCCCTATCTAGATTTTATCATTTATAAAAAAATTAAAACTTTCTAGTTTACTCATTTTCATTGTATTTGAAAAGCCAAGAGACAAGAGAGACAGAGAAATCTTCATCCTCTGGTTCACCTCTTCAGATGCTTGAATTTTAGAAATTTTTTTTTGGAACTGAAATAAACTTTTTCTTCCATTCTCCACAAACTTTTGGAAGTACCCTTTTATAATAGTCATTTGTTTATTCCATGGGAGTATAGCGGTGGACAGGGTAGAAAAACAATTGTTTTCTTCCTGGACCTTACATTCTTTGCTTCTAAAAGTTAACATTTTAACAGCTGTTACCTGCAAGCATATGAATTATTAATGGCTTACAGCTTTTGGGTTCCTAATGTATCTTTTGAAGCACCTTTGGGTAAATGGAACTGCTTTGAGATGACTGTCAGTGTGTCGTTCATCTGCTCTGTAACAAATTATTTTTTACAATGCAGCTTTTAAAGATACCTATTTAAAATTTCCCTCTATTGCAGTTTGATGCTTTTTACATTTACTTGTTTTTGAAAGAATATGTATTTATTCATAAATTCATTGGTTTATTCATTCATTCAAGAGGCAGAGAGCAAGCTCCCATCCACTGGTTCACTCCTTGTATGTCTGCAGTGGTCCTGGACAGGGACTAAAGTCTGGAGACAGGAACTCAGTCCAGGTCTTCCACGTGGATGGCAGGGACTCAAGCACTCAAGCGGCCCGGGGAGCCATCTCCCAGGGTGCACATCAGCAGGTAGCTGTTCCCAGGAGCAGATTGGGAGTTGAACCCAGGGACTCTGATAGCCATGTGAGATTCCTAACTGGATGTCTTAACCACTGGGCAAGTGACTGCCCATGATTTTTATATTTAGATTCTGAAAAATATAAATTATTTTATATTTATCAGCAATTCAGTCAAAGACACCAGAAAAATAAGAGTTTGGAAAGTTGAGATGATTTGCTGTCCTAAAGCAGTGTTTCTGTACAAAGAATATTGGGAACTGGGAAAAAGGAAGGCTCATTTTTTTTTTTTTTTTTTTTTTTTTGGTACATGGATCAGAAACCATCAAGGTTGAGGAATACAGTTTTGTATAACTGTAATTTTTAATTCCTGGGAGTCTGTTCTTTTGATGGCTATTGGGAAGATGATACCCAAATTGAGAATCCCTTTGTAGAAGAATAATGGGAGGATAGAAATGTTTGGAGACGAAATAAAAGATTGTCATGCTTAAATCCTTTAAAAAAGAACAGTTCAAGAGTAAGGTAGTTTGTCAGAAATTCTGTGTTTTTTAAAGATCTTGCTTAGCATAGCACTTACTTGTTTGCAATGAATGAATTGAACAATGTATTTTGCAGTTATTCAGCCTCACTATTTTAATCAGTATAGAAGCATGAATAAGATTCTGTTCACATTTAATTTTGTACTTTTATTTCAAGCTATTATTTAAAATAATTAAAGGGTAGTGATATTAAGATATAATTACACTTCTAAATCCTATTGTGTTTTTTTTTTAAGATTTATATATGTATTTGAGAGGCAGAGCTGTATAGAGAGGGTGATATATATAGAGAGAGGTCTTCCATCTGCTGGTTCACTCCCCAAATGGCCACAAAGAACAGAGCTGGGATGATCTGAAGCTAGGAGCCCGGAGCTTTTTCCAGGTCTACAACATGGGTGCAAAGGCCCAAGCACTTGGGCCATCTTCCACTGCTTTCCAAAGCCATAGCAGAGAGCTGGATTGGAAGAGGAGCAGCTGGGACTAGAACCAGTGTCCATATCGGAAGCTGGCGCCCCAGACAGAGGCTTAGCCCACTATGCTACAGTGCCAGCCCCAAAATCCCATTTGAATAAATTGTGCATATACACCACAGAAAAATCTTAGAAGTACACTATAGTGGAAAGAAGAAAAGAACAATGATTTTTCTGTAATTCATTGTCCAGAGATTGTTGCTGTTAATTATTTTTTCCTTCTTTCACTTTCTTTGCAAGGGTATCAAAATGTCAAACCAAATCTAGCCAGACATAAATGCTAATTCTTTTAATTTAACTTTTTTGATAAGTGAGTAACTATAATGAGTATACTTTTTTCTCCTTCTCTGCCAAAAAAAAAAAAAACAACACCACCCAGCCTTTTTAAATTATGTTCTTGTATTTTCTTCTAGCTGTGTGTTATGGTATGATTCCTGACTTCTAGATTACAGGGAACAGGAAAATTTCAACAAAAGACCCACTCTTTTGAATTTTCATTTTGCCGCTTGAAATGTCAGAACCAAAAAATATGACTACTACTATGACTTCACGAAAAATGGTATATGTTAACACCAAAACATGAGATGGATCGGAGTCAGAATAATGGGTAGACCATGCCAGACAGCATAATTGTTCGCCCTCCCACTTCACTCAACACACTTGCATACACACTTACTTTTATTTTCTCAGTTCAGGTATTTTTCCTCTAGCTGAGTAATTTAGGGATTGGTTTTTCAGAAAATCTTGATTCTACCTTCAGGCACGTCTTGATCACACCTTCAGAGAAGCCCTTCTGTTGGACCAACTGTTTATGTAAATTTTCTTGATTTTCATAGGATGTCACCGTTTTCTTTCCTTGGCCAGCAAAGCATGTGACATGCTCTTGGCTTACATTTGGTATTTGTCCTGGCAGAGAACATAACCTTATACTCTAAATTCCTTTTTTTTTTTTTTTTTTTTAAAGATTTATTTATTTATTTGAAAGAGTTACAGAGAGGGAGACACAGAGAGATCTTGCATCCTCTGCTTCACTCCCCAAATGCTGCAGTGGCCGGGGCTGAGCCAGGTTGAAGCCAAGCGTCCGGAGCTTTTTCCAGGTCTCCCACATAGAAGCAGAGGCCCAAGTACCTTGGCCATCTTCTGCTGCTTTTCTCATGCTATTTATTAGCAGGGAGCTGGATCAGAAGTAAGTGCACCAATCAGAACGTGAACTGACACCCATTGGGATGCTGGTGTCACCGTGGTGGCTTTACCTTTTACATCACAATGCTGGCCCCTCTATACCTGTTTTTGTAAAAAAAAAAAAAAAAAAGATTTATTGATTTATTTATTTGAAAGGCAGAGTTAGAGGCAGAGAGAGAGAGAGAGTGTCAGTCTTCCATCTGCTGGTTCACTCTCCAAATGGCTGCAGTGGCTGGAGCTGGGGTGATCCAAAGCAAGGAGCCAGGAGCTTTTTTTTTTTGACAGAGTTAGACAGTGAGAGAGACAGAGAGAAAGGTCTTCCTTCTGTTGGTTCACCCCCCAAATGGCCGCCACAGCCGGTGCACTACACCACTCCGAAGCCAGGAGCCAGGTACTTTCCCCTGGTCTCCCATGCGGGTGCAGGGCCCAAGCACTTGGGCCATCCTCCACTGCCTTCCCGGGCCACAGCAGAGAGCTGGACTGGAAGAGGAGCAACCGGGACAGAACTGGCGCCCCTACCAGGACTAGAACCCGGTGTGCCATCGCTGTAAACGGAGGATTAGCCTAGTGAGCTGTGGCACCGGGCAACTTCTTTTGGGTCTCCCACATGAGTGCAGGGATCAAGCACTTGAGCCATCTTCTGCTGCTTTCCCAGGCACATTAGCAGGTAGCTGGATCAAAAGTGGAGGAGGTAGGACTGGTGCCCACATGGGATGCCAGTGCTGCAGGTGGCAACTTAACCTGCTGCGCCACAGTGCCAGCTCTCATGATACACTCTTCTTTTTTTTTTTTTTTGACAGGCAGAGTGGACAGTGAGAGAGACAGAGAGAAAGGTCTTCCTTTTTGCCGTTGGTTCACCCTCCAGTGGCCGCTGCGGCCGGCACATCGTGCTGATCCGAAGCCAGGAGCCAGGTGCTTCTCCTGGTCTCCCATGCGAGTGCAGGGCCCAAGGTCTTGGGCCATCCTCCACTGCCTTCCCGGGCCATAGCAGAGAGCTGGCCTGGAAGAGGGGCAACTGGGATAGAATCCGGCGCCCCAACCGGGACTAGAACCCGGTGTGCCGGCGCCGCAAGGCAGAGGATTAGCCTGTTAAGCCACGGCGCTGGCCAGATACACTCTTAATTAACATCATAATCAATTTTATTTTAAGAACCAACAGAAGGAAGACCTTTCTCTCTGTCTCTCTCACTGTCTAAACTCTGCCTGTCAAAAAAAAAAAAAAAGAATGGTAAATATATTTGTGTTTGTGTATATATTTATATGTATATGTATACAAATACTAAAAAAGTATATGCCAAAAATTTTTATTAAAGACTGATTTTGTTTTGTTTATATTTTACTGTTACTGTAGATGTTTTATTATATATTGAATCACAAGATATTTACCTTTGAATGATAGAGTCCAGTGGTTTTTTTAACTGTTGAGAAAGTCTTAAAATAATTTAAAAGGGCCATACTTACAAATGAGTTAGCAGAAAAGTTTTCAGTTATTCATCAGAAATGCATTTTTATTGCTGACAAGTCTTGGATATTTGCTAATTTGGTGATCAATTTGCCCATTAAAAGGATTTGAAGTGTGTCAGTGGCTGTTTAGGTACTACATTGTGTACTACTAATTATTTTTTGTTCAATTTTACAGTTGAATCTGAAACATACCACTTCTGATTTTTATTTCTAGGAACTCTGCTCTTATGGATTACAGTTGACTCTTCCTAAAAATTGACAGATTAGGAGGATTTCTTATAAATATATGTATGAAATGTAAAGAATACTATGACAGGCATGTACTAACACCCAATATCTGTCCATGTTTTAATGTTCATAGTGATTAAAATATTAGGTTTGACTAACGTGTCTAATTTGCTGGAATGTCTAAAAATGTGGCTCTATCCTTCCATTTTTAGTAATCACATTGACAATTTTAGTTTGTTTCACCTCTTTAGAAAATGTATTTTGGGGCCAGTGCTGTGGCGCAGCGGGTTAATGCCCTGTCTTTAAGCGCCGGCATCCCATATGGGCGCCGGTTCTAGACCCAGCTGCTCCTCTTCCGATCCAGCTCTCTGCTATGGCCTGGGATAGCAGTACAGGATAGCCCAGGTCCTTGGGCCCCTGCACCTGCATGGAAGACCTGCAGGAAGCTCCTGGCTTCGGATCAGCACAGCTCTGGCCGTTGTGGCCATCTGGAGAGGGAACCATCGCATGGAAGACCTCTCTCTCTCTGCCTTTCCTCTCTCTGTGTAACCCTGACTTTCAAATAAATAAATAAATCTTTTTTTAAAAAAAAAATGTGTTTTAATCATAGGTGGCCTGATGTGGCTTTGTAAGCAAATGGAGAATTCCGATGTTAATATTTCGCCAGTGTAGTGAAATCACGCCAAAATTTGGTTTGTTTTTGACAGTCATCCCATTTACTGAGGTAGTTTGTGATCAGTGACATTATCATCAGCAGTTTCTTTCAGTCTTGAAAGACATCAACTCTCCAGAGCAAATCTGGGCAAATATACTGGCAAATATAAGGTACCGCTCTGTAAAATATATTAGAGTAATGAGTGGCAGTATCCAATTACAGTGAGAGGAAAAGACCTACAAGATAAAATTCTTCCAGCTGGGCAACAGTTTTTGTAATTTTGATTGTTAGTACCTCTTGGCCTGAGTAAATGAACTTTGAGTTTTATTTAACTTCTTCAATGTTTTAATGTCTTTTCTGCCCTGACCAGAGAAATGAAACAAGTCCTCAGTATGTAGAAGGGATTTTGTAGAATGAATTTCAGTGGTTAATTGAAAACAGTGACTCATCATAGTTTTTTGGGGGGGAAGGGGAACTCCAATAAACAAAAAAGATTCATTTATTTATTTGGAAGAGTTACACAAAGAGAAGGGGAGACAGTAAGCAAGAGGGAGAGAGCTATCTTATCTTCTGGTCTACTCATCAGATGGCTGCAACAGCTGAGGCTGGGCCAGGTGGAAGTCGGGAGCCACTAGCTTCCTCCAGATCTCCTTGGGCCATCTGATTTTCCCGTGCCATCAGGGAGCTGGATTGGAAGTAGGGCAGCAATTGCCCATATGGGATACCAACATTGCATTGTGGCTTCAGTGCCACAATGCTGACCCCTCAATTTTTTATTTGATAGAGCAAGACAGAGCATCCGTCTGCTGGTTTGCTCCCCAAATGCATGCAAGGGTTGGTAGGTGACGCTGCAGCTGGGTATTAATGCAGGTCTCCCGTGTGGGTGGCAGGAATCCAACTACTTGAACATCACCTGCTACCTCTCAGGGTGTGCACTGGCAGGAAACCGGAATTGAGAATGGGACCCCGGACTCTGATATGGGTTGCAGGCATCCCAAGCAATGTCTTTTTTTTTTTTTAATTTCATTTCTTTGAAAGAGTTACAGAGAGGTACAGACAGATAGAGAGTCTTACATCTGCTGGTTCACCCCCCAGATGGCCTGCAACGGCCAGAGCTGCGCTGATCCGAAGCCACAAGCAAGGAGCTTCTTCCGGGTCTCCCGCGTGGATGCAGGGGCCCAAGGACTTGAGCCATCTTCTACTGCTCTCCCAGGCCATAGCAGAGAGCTGGACTGGAAGTGGAGGAGCCAGGATACGAACCGGTGCCCATATGGGGTGCCAGCGCTTCAGGCCAGGGCTTTAACCCGTTGCGCCACAGCCCCGGCCCCACCAAGCAGTGTCTTGACTGCTATGCCAAAGCCCTGCCCCCATCCTTGCATTTTCAAAATTAATGATTAATATTGGTGAAGGTCCCTTTTAATAATTGATTTTCAGAAAGACTAATTTATTTGAAAGGCAGAGTTGATGGTAGTGGTAGAGAGGAGACAGAGATCCACCTTCCATCTACTGGTTAACTTTTTTTTTTCTTTTTAAGATTTTTTTTAAAATTTATTTGAAAGAGTTACACAGAGAGGAGAGGCAGAGAGAGACAGAGAGGCCTTCGATCTGATGGTTCACTCTGCAATTGGCCACAATGGCTGGAGCTGTGCTGATCCGAAGCCATGAGCCTGCAGCTTCCTCCAGGTTTCCCATGCGGGTGCAGGGGCCCAAGGACTTGGGCCATCTTCTGTGCTTTCCCAGGCCATAACAGAAAGCTGAATGGGAAGTGGAGCAGCTGCGTCTAGAACCAGCACCCATATGGGATGCCTGCGCTTCAGGCCAAGGCGTTAACCCGCTGTTCTACAGCCCCGGCTGCTGCTGGTTAACTAAATGACTGGGGCTGGGCCAGGTCAAAGCCAAGGGCCAGGAAGTCCAATGTGATCTCCAATGTGGGTGGAGTCAAAATAGTCGTCATTAAATCTAAATATAATTAGATTCTTTCAGAATTTATATTGGTTTGGAATATGGTAAACAAAAAGTACTCAGCTCCTGGAGCCTGCTATCAAGACAGTGTTAGCTAGTAATTATTGTAGTGTATTTATTGCTTCTCTAGTGATCGGTGTTTATAAATATTCAAGATTGTAAGACACAGGGTTTATGGAATGATACCCCTGCCTCCAAAAGCTTTCAAATTGCTTAGTTTTAAAGACTCTTCTGTCACTTAGTGTTAGTATTTATTTTCCTTTATTGGCGTTCTAGTTAGGATTTTAAAATTGAGATAAAGGGTCTTTTTTCTATGCTGCTACAGTCTTCATTCTTTGATTTTAATTTTAATTCATGGTATAATCAACAGGAAGGAGTTCAGGTTTTTTCAGTGAGTGCTGGGGAGAGAGGGGAGACAGATAGCCCGCTATGCACTGCACTGGCTTATTCACCAAGTGCCGGCAATAGCTGGGCTAGGGCAGGCCAAAACTGTGAGCCTAGAACTCAGTCTAGGTCGCCCAGGTGATGACAGGAACCCAAGTATTTGAGCCATCACTGCTGCCTCCCAGGGTCCATACTGGTTGGAAATGGGATTCTGGAGCCAGAGCTGAGGCTCAACCTCAGATACTTGAGCCATCATATGCTGCTTTCCCAGGATGCATAGCAGAAAACGACCAGAAGTAGAGCAGACAAGGCCTGAACCAGCAACTCTGGTATGGGATGTCAGTGTCCCAAGTGGCAGCTTAACCCGTGGCACCAATATTCTGGTCCCCAAGAATTCACTGTTTTAAATAAACTAGCTTTCTATAAAGTTTTTCTCCAATTTCACTTATTGTAAAAATGATGAGAAAGCTGTAAAAGAAAATGTTACACAAATGGAGAATTAAAGTGTCTGGGGCTTCAAAAGTTCATGGAAAATGGAATTAAGAGGTTATTTTGATGTAAAAATATTGAAATTGTTGTGTAACTTTTTCATAATAGTCACTTTCCATTAACTTTTTGAAGACTTCTCCTTTCTAATCACTTTACTTCCTAAGAGTTATCCTGGTAAGTAATAAGATAATTCTTTCTTCTGATATTTTCAGCTGTATAGTACAGTGTGACAGGATTTTATTTTATCCCAGTTTCTAACTTGGAAATGAAGCACGATACAGAATGGGAATTTAAGTAAAGCATCCTACTGTCTTTTGTGTGGTGGAAATTTATACCCATGTAGTTACAGCTGTGAATCATGTCCAGTTGGTCATAATGATTGGTTATGTGTACATTGATGTGTTCCAGAAGTCATTTTTGCTAAATAATGAATTATTTTTTGCTACTGAGTTTATCTAGTTACCTGATTTTTAAATACAAAGTTTGTTATATAGCACTATGGTCTCCAATATTAGAGAAATCTTAAAAATACTCAAAACATACTATTTTACAGTTATATTTTAAATGTCAGTCACTTTTCCTTTTATAGTGTTCCAGTTATAATGATAATGAAATTACTGTTAATGCTTTTAGGGAGATTGGATTTGTTGAAAAATGAAAGATAAGGCATCAAAAAAATTGGTAGTGACATGAAGATAATGAGTCCTTTATATAGAATTTTATTTATTAATAACAGAGTGGTACAAATCTCCTGATATAGCTATCTGACTTCTGCTAAGGCATTCTTTTATAAGACTGAAGTTGAAGATTTTCTTTTCAGTTTTGTTTGATTTACTGGATGTTTTCCTGGAACTCTCTCATTTTGATATTAGTAGAAATTTAAGATTGAACTATTTGGATAGAACTATCTCATGATACAGTATCATTGAATTGTGCTTGTCATATTATATTTTTTATAGCTACATCCATCTTAACAATGTCTGTTTGGTACCTGTTGAGCAATTCTTGTCTTGCTTATTTTGTGTGTGTTTGATGTCAGACCAAATGACATGTGTCCCTTTAATGATAGTCTGTTCTAAAACAGTGCAAGAAACATTGGTTTCCGCAGGCCTATACATAGTTCATTACCACAGCCTTAAACTATCAACTTAGATATTTTATAAATTTAAAATTTTAATGGGTCATAATTAGTCTCAGGAAATGTATGAAAACTGTTGAATTTTAGCATAAACCCTTATACCTGGGGTGTAGCTGGCAAATTATTGCATTATAAAATGAATCATGTAAATTACAGAAGTTTTGAACTTTTTCTTTTTATAGCCTTACCTGAACCCATCCTTCCATCCCTCCAAAAAATTTACCCAGTAAGTGTTTCTTATAAATTATTATAATATATATTGTAGTCAAGTGTATGTGGAGTTATTTTATGCAGTATTAATGTGAATATAAAAGTAGTAAGGCTAAGTAAATAATAATGTTTTTCATATAGGCTGAGGCATTGGCCACTGGAACATTTAAATGGTTCATAGAATTTCTCAGAAAACTCTGACACTGAATTTGGATATTGGTGCAAAGTTTGGTCAGTAAATGTAAGGGTTAGAATTCTGCACGGTGCAGATTATTACCATTGGGGATTAAATATACTCTGTTGGTGAAGGTCTGTTTGGTTTTTACCAGTTTTCTTTGTACTATTTTAGAATATAGATTCATAGTGTTTCTTTAGTTAGTATCTCAATTTTTTTAGCCCAGTATATTCATATTTTGAGACCCAGAGGAAAAAAAATAAGAGGTTGAACAGTTGGATAATTTTTTTTAAGGCTTGTTTTAATTTGAAAGGCAGAGTTCCAGAGAGGGAGGGGCAGATACAGAGAGATCTTCCATCTGCTGGTTCACTCCCCAAATGGCTGCAACAGCTGGGGCTGAGCCAGGCTGAAGCCAGAGCCAAGAGCTTCTTCTGGGTCTCCCTCAGTGCAGGTTCCCAAGCACATAGGCCATCTTCCTCTGCCTTCTCAAGCGCATTAGCAGGGAGCTGGATTGGAAGTAGAGCACATTTGGGATGCTTGCATTGCAGATGAAGGTTTAACGCATCAGGCCATAATGCTGGCCCTATCTGGATAATATTTGTATCTTTTATTAGTTCTTGCCAAGTCATACGCCAAAGAAAGTAATGTTGTATACCCTTCTTCTATGTATGATATTAAGAATCCTGCTGAAATTATGTGCAAACAGATCATTCAAGAAGAGAAGTGTGGGTGCTAGGAAAAGATTTAGGATGTTGCTCACTTTGAGTTTAGAGAAGCCTCGGGAATATGTACATATTGATAGCGGATATGAATCCTTCTGTTGCTTTTCCAGTTTTCATTTGTTCTTCCTCCAGGATTCTGTTTCCTTGTTTTATACTCCTGCCATCTCTGTTTTCCTCCGTAGTCATCCTTGTTCTGATTTTCTTTGGGTATAATATTTAAGTTCCTTGTTCAGAATGTTTGACAGACTTCTGCAACCACATGGTTTTTACCTGTTTCGTACACTTAAAAGAAGAGCTGTTTTTTAAACTTAGGAAATGGTCATATTATAAATAAAAATATATCCAACTTGAAATCAATGTTTTAAAAAAATTATTTATTTGAAAGTCTGAGTTACAGAGGGAGAGGTTGAGTCAAAGAGCTTCCTCTGCTGGTTCACTCCCCAGATGGCCACAACAAGTGATGCTAGGTCAGACCAGAGGCAGGTGCTTCCTCAGGTGTCCTGTGGAGGTGGCAGGGACTCAAGTAGTTGGGCTGTATTTTGCTGCTTTTCCTGGGCCATTAGGGCACTGAGTGGAGCAGCTTGGACATATACTGGCACCCATATGGGAAGCTGGCATTGCAGGCCGTGGCTTTACCTGCTAACGCCACAGTGCTATCCCCAAATTATCAATTTTTAAAGAATTTACTTATTGTATCACACAGTATAATTAATATGTTTGATATGGAACATCATAAATATAAATTTGTCTCATGATTATGAGGAACTGATGTTCTTGGTTTTGAGCATTAGCTATAATGCACACAGGCAAGATACTGGATAGCAAAGATTCACTAATAGAGTCCTGCTGTAATGGGGCTTTCTCAGTTTCTGGGTCATCTACCAGAAGGCATCATGGCTAGAACCTTTGGAAATCTGCCTGTTTCATTTCCTTCTTTTCAAAACTAACTTCTGGGCCTGGCACTGTGGCATAGCGGGTAAAACCGCTGCCTGCAGTGCTGGCATTCCATATAGTCCCAGCTGATCCAATTCTGATCCAGCTCTCTGCTATGGCCTGAGAAAGCAGTGGAAGATTGCCCAAGTACTTGGGCCCCTGTATCTGCATAGAGAACTGGAGGAGGCTCCTGTTGCTGGTTTTGGATTGGTGCAGCTCCTGCCATTGTGGCCAATTGGGGAGGGAGCCAGCTGATGGAAGATTCTCTCTCTCTCTGGCTCTGCATCTCTCTCTCTCTGCAACTCTGACTTTCTAATAAATAAATAAATCTTTTAAAAAAAAAAGAACTAACTTCTGCTTCTTCTATGAACTATTATAATGACTTTGCAGTATAGTTAGGTATTAGTCTTTAAGTTTTATTTACACATTATGAAAAATGTAAGCATCAGAAAGTACAGAAATAACTTGACCTTTTTAAAAAATAGTTTTTTGAAAGGCAGAAAGAAAAATGGCCATCCATTGATTCAGTCCCCCAAAACAGCTGTCTCTCAACAGCTAGAGCTAGACCAGGTTAGCGCCAGGAGCTGGGGACTCCGTTGGAGTCCCCCTTGTGGGTGACAGGGACCCACATGTTTGGGCCATTTGTGGCCTATCCAGGGGCATTTGCAGGAAAGGTGGGTCAGAAGTGGAGCAGCTGGGACGCAGACTGGCACTCTGATACGGGGTGTGGGCATCAAAGCAGTGGCTTACTCTGCGCCACCCCACCCACCCTCGAGGACCTTGAACTTTTAGCCTTACTCATGAATGGCCCCGCTGCCCTGTATTTATTCTTTAGCTCAAGCTGAAGGGTGAGAGATAATTGTGGTGTGTTTACTATTTCATTTTATTGTCCCAACAACCTATTTTTCTTTAAAAACCAGCTTTCATTATTGAAAGAGCTACATATATTTTTCAGCATACAAGGAATAGTATTAACTTAGAGTTAAAAAGAGTCTATTATTCTGTATTGAAAAATACTTCTGTGAAAATCTCAAAGTCCCATGCTACGTGAGCTCCTTTTAAACTGAGATTCTGGGGACATATCAGTTAAGTATTTTGTGCTTGGGGGAGAGGTATTGCTTACTAATATATTCTAATTGAACAACCTGAGTTTTCACGTGTGTCCATTTTCCTGTTTATCTAGTTTTCCTCCATGACAGAGTCCTGACTTCGTATCTGTTACCTCTGGTCCTTCCTGTCCCCTCCATTTGCTAATCATCCTGTTCCTATACCTGCACCGAGGAGATAAATGGAGTGCTAGCGCAGTCCCCAGGCGTCACCAGGGAAGGCATTCTTGTGGTAGTGTTCATTAACATGTCATTTCATCTAATTTCTGTTACCTGTTAGGTTCTTTCTGTATATCTCATTGTTTCCATACAGATACAGCTTTAAGAGAAGTGGGTTGGGGAGAGTTGGGTTGGGGTGCAGTGGGTAAAGACTGTGATGCTGGCACTGATTCAAGTCCCACCTGTTCCACTTCTGATCCAGCTCCCGGCTTATGCACCTGGCAAAACGGTGGAAGATGGCCATAGTCCTTGGGCCATTGCATTCATGTGGCCATTTGGGAGACCCAGAAGAAGCCCCTGGCTCCTGGCTTCTTGTCTGGCCCAGCCTTGGCCATTGTGAACATTTGGGGAGTGAATCAGCAGATGGAAAATCTCTGGCTCTCTGTACCCACCCCTGCCAGAACTCTGTGTCTCAAATAAGTAAAATATTTAAAAAGATATGATACAATTTGCGCTTTTATAAATAAATTTGAGAATGACTTAAAACTTTAGAGTAAAAAAAAAATTTTGCTGCTTTGCAAAGAACCACACGTTTATTTTAAACTTTGAACTTCTAGTTAAAATAAGATTTTTAAAAAAGATTTATTTATTTGCAAGAGTTCCAGAGAGAAATAAAGAGAATGAGAATCTTTGATCTGTTGATTCATTCCACAAATGGCCACAATGGCTGACACTTGGCCAGGCTGAAGCCAAGGGCCAGGAGTGTCTTCCGGGTCTCTCACGTGGCTGCAGGGGCTCGAGTACTTGGGCTTTTGTTGACTGCTTTCCCAGGCACATTAGCAGGGAGCTCGATTGGAAGTGGAGCAGCCAGGACTTGAACAGGTGGTCTGATATGGGATGTTGGAGTCACAAATGGTTTCTTAACTTACTTCATTGCACTGCCAGCCCTGGCAACTTATTTCTTCTATTAGTTTTTTGTTTTTTTGTATCTTGGTACTCTTGGAAGCTGTTTAACAGAATAGAGATGTAAGAAAATAACCTTTCTTATAGTTAGGAAATAAGGAATTAGCTTTTCTGTGCAGTTATATGTTAAGAGATCTTAAACTTTACATATATACAAGCACATGCTTATAGCAACCTTTTGTTTTAAAATACATAAAGCATGGTAAGGGAATTAATTATCTATAATAGGCTATAAATGAATACCTTTGAGGAAAGAAATTAAAAAACCTAGGTGAAGATTTATTTTTTTAAATGAGTAAAAGCTTGTTTTAAAATGTACTTGAATTTTGAAAGCTATAGGGAAATTTGTTTTAAAATAATATGTTAAAAGTTTCAGGAAGTAACCATTTTATATAAATGCTCAGTTAATAGTGCAGTGTATGAGTGTGTATTTAATAATTATGATACATGGTGTATCCTAAATAATAAATAGATAATACTGCTATGCTTTACATGCATCATGTCATCTAACCTTTGTTATAACCCTTTGAATACTGTTATTTTCCTTACAACTGATTTAGCTACACCTTTGGAAAATTTGGTAACCAGATAAAGTTCATATTACAGGTTTTAAATCTAGTCTGTGTCCAAAGCTCATGCTGTTAAAAGACTTCATTATCGTATCTTGACTTTGTATTACATAGTTATACTGATTTCAGAGCTTGAAGAATCTCAGTAAAATAAAATCCAATTTTGGAAATTTAATGATCAATTTTTTTTGAAGATTTGTTTTGTTTATTTGAAAGAGTTACAGAGAGAGAGAGACACACACACACAGAGGGAGATCTTCCATCCGCTGGTTCACTCTCAAAGTGTCTGCCATGGCCAGAGCTGAGCCGATCTGAAGCCAGGAGCCAGCAGCTTCCTCTGGGTCTCCCAGATGGTTGCAGGGGCTCATGTACTTTGGGCCATCTTCTGCTTTCCCAGGTGCATTAGCAGGGAGCTGGATCGGAAGTGGAGCAGGTGGGACTTGAACTGGCACCCATATGGGATGCCATTGCTGCAGGCTGGGGTTTTAGCCCACTGTGCCACAGCGCCAGCCCCTAATGATCTAGTCTTTAACATACACCACCAGGTTGGTGGCTATCCACATGCAACAAAGATAGCTTGGCAGGAACTTTAACATACCACTTTGTTCTTCCCCTGTTCAGGCAGAACTCTTGTGCAACTTAAATTTCCCTCTGTTTGCCTGGAGATGGAAAGTAGCCAGTCATCTTTCATTTAAGCACATTTTTTGTTTTTTTAAAGTAATTTATTTATTTGAAAGAGTTACAGAGAGAGCGGGAGGGACAGAGAGAGATATCTTCCAGCCACTGGTTCACTACGCAAATGGCTGGAGCTGGGCCAGTCCGAAGCTGGCAGCCAGGAGCCAGGAGCTTCTTTAGGACCTCCATGTGGGTTGCATGGGCCCAAACACTTGGGCCATAATTGGCTGCTTTCCCAGGCATGTTAGCAGGAAATTGGATTGGAAGTGGAGCAGCTGAGGCTCGAACCAGTGCACATATGGGATGGGCAACTTTTCCCACTGTGCCACAATACTGGCCCCTAAGCACATCGCTATGAAAACAATTATCAAGAACAAGTTTAACCAGCCTAACTTATTCCATTAAAATGTATAATTGTCCAAAATTCAAACTTTGAAAGTAAAGTTAGATAGTATGGTACAGCCTCAGGAAAATGATGAAATCTGTTGAAAGATGTTTTTGCCATTTTTAGACAATAACAGATTTTTAGATTGTTTTTCAAAGAATTACATTTAAATTTTTCTTAACTTGTCATTGATTGAAATGAAATGGAAAATTACATATCTTCATCACAAATGTCAGCATTTAAATATCACCTGGGAAAGTTTTCATAAATTAGGTCATTACATATTTTGTTATTAGAAACTCAAAATAAGACTTTAACATGAATATAATAAAGAAGACTTCCATTTGTTTAAAAATATCCAAGAGCAATAATTATCGGTAATCCAAATAACCTCTTCCTGAAAGAGGTGAATGTTATTAGTTAAATCGCCTGTCCGTGGACTGAGTGTGATTTTAAGTTGTCCCTGCTTTGGACTCCGATTGCTCTTTAGGTGCTAATGTAGTGGCTTCAGTTCTGCACCCCCTCATCCCATCCAAAGTAGCGTGCATTTTTCTTAAACATGCAACTGCAGTGGAGAGCCCCCTTGTAAGGAAATTATTTGTTGGGGCTGGCATTGCGGTGCACTGGGTTAAGAAGGAAATTATTTGTTGGGGCTGGCATTGCAGTGCACTGGGTTAAGGAATTATTTGTTGAAATTTTTTTTCAATATTTATTATATGAAAGACAGTTACAGAGAGGCAGAGACAGTTCTTTCATCCGCTGGTTCACTCCCCAGATGACTGCAATGGCTGGAGCTAGGCTGATCTGAAGCCAGGAGCTTCTTCAGGGTCTCCCATGCAGGTGCAGGTGTCCAAGGACTTGGGCCATCTTCTGCTGCTTTCCTAGGCCACAGCAGAGAGCTGGATTGGAAGTGGAGCAGCCGGGACTCAAACCAGCACCCATGGGATGCTGGCGCTGCAGGCAGTGACTTAAGCCACTACGCCACAGTGCCAGCTCCTGAAATCTTCCTTAAGGCAGGAATCTTTATTTCTTTGTTTTCGAATCAGTAGATCTTTTACTGCATTATTGAAATACCAAAAGACATAGTCTGGGTTCTTCTTTCTGTAGCCAAACAACTTTTAGATCTTGCTTATCAGCCTACTGAACTGTTCCTTTTTAGATACCATCCAAAATTTTTTAATTGTTGTTGCCTTCTGAATTTGAAACAAAATTCGTTGTTATTTCCTTCATGGAGTAATTCATCTTTCTGGGCTTGAGCTCCTGAACAAACAACACTTGGCCTTACCTGAACCCTTTGCATGTACTTTTCACCCAAGAAATTTCAGATTTCAACAAGCTACCCATTCTGCTGAATGAGCACATTGATGGGGAAGTGAGCACACACAGACCTCATCTTGTGACGGAAGCCTTGTGTAGCGCCCACGACTGCAGACAGCGTGAACAGTTGCCAGTTCCTTTCTGTTTCCCGCCCTTTGTCATCCCGGAGCCTCTTTCTTTCCAAGGAGGCTGAGTTCTACCCTGACATGAGTGAAGTCCTTACGCAGAGTTCCTCTGGGTCCCTCTCCAGTAACTGTCTGCCCCTTCAGATGGACATCGACACTCTCTGGAATGCTGACCGTCCGATTGTTGAGTATGGTCTTCATTCTCACAGTAGATTCAGCAGGAAGAGGCGTCTGTGTACTGTGAATAATAACCAAAAACTGGTTATTTTTGGTGGATACATGAAATTCCTGTTGTAGCTGCTTTCAGGATGCCCTAAGTTGTGTTCTTTTTAGATTCGGATTTCTTCTTCAGTTTTCTCTCAGTAATTATGACATAGTTCTTGTTTAAGACTATGAAAACAGAACTGTGGAACTAAGGGAAGACTGGCCAAATTATTGTCCCAAGGTCACTGAACATTTTCTATTTTTTATTTTTTTATTTTTTTATTTTTGACAGGCAGAGTGAACAGTGAGAGAGAGGGACAGAGAGAAAGGTCTTCCTTTGCCGTTGGTTCACCCTCCAATGGCCGCCGCGGTAGGCGCACTGCGGCCGGTGCACCGCGCTGATCTGATGGCAGGAGCCAGGTACTTATCCTGGTCTCCCATGGGGTGCAGGGCCCAAGCACTTGGGCCATCCTCCACTGCACTCCCGGGCCACAGCAGAGAGCTGGCCTGGAAGAGGGGCAACCGGGACTAGAACCCGGTGTGCTGGCGCCGCTAGGCGGAGGATTAGCCTAGTGAGCCGCGGCGCCAGCCTGAACATTTTCATAGAGTAGATCTCATAACGCTTCAGTTTCAATCTCAAAATTGCAGATTTTTTTCTCTAAAGATTCAATGAGTTTTAAACTTCAGATAAGAAAATGACTTTTTTATTTTAACATCAACTTATAGATGGAATGCTTTTTTTTTTTTTTTTTTTTTTTGACAGGCAGAGTGGACAGAGAGAGAGAGACAGAGAGAAAGGTCTTCCTTTTGCCATTGGTTCACCTTCTAGTGGCCACCACGGCCAGCATGCTGCGGCTGGCGCACTGCGCTGATCTGAAGGCAGGAGCCAGGTGCTTCTCCTGGTCTCCCATGGGGTATAGGGCCCAAGCACTTGGGCCATCCTCCACTGCACTCCTGGGCCACAGCAGAGAGCTGACTTGGAAGAGGGGCAACTGGGACAGAATCCGGTGCCCCAACCGGGACTAGAACCCAGTGTGCCGGCGCCGCAAGGTGGAGGATTAGCCTAGTGAGCCACGGCACCGGCCAATGGAATGCTTTTTGTGCAGGCTGCTAACCGTGAAGTAAACTTCCAGAGCAGAAACTATTCGGCAGTGATGACTTTTCTGATTTTAATTGTCACATAATTATTCTTACCACTTTTCTTTTTTTTTTGTTTTAAGATTTATTTATTTTTTTTCTTTTATTTATTTATTTATTTTTTTGACAGGCAGAGTGGATAGTGAGAGAGACAGAGAGAAAGGTCTTCCTTTTTGCCGTTGGTTCACCCTCCAATGGCCGCTGCGGATGGTGCACTGCGCTTATCCGAAGCCAGGAGCAAGGTGCTTCTCCTGGTCTCCCATGCAGGTGCAGGGCCCAAGGACTTAGGCCATCCTCCACTGCCTTCCCGGGCCATAGCAGAGAGCTGGCCTGGAAGAGGGGCAACCGGGATAGAATCCGGCGCCCCAACCGGGACTAGAACCCGGTGTATCAGCGCCGCAAGGCGAAGGATTAGCCTGTTAAGCCACGGCGCCGGCCTTACCACTTTTCTTAGCATTTGATTTACATTATACTTTTCACCTGATCCTAGGAAATAATTCAAATTTGAATTTTGAATAATGTTTAATATAGTCTAAGTTCAGTTCCATACATGACAAGAGACTAAGGGATTAGTCTAGGTGTTCTTCCACCTGCCTTTACTCTTTGAAAGGGGGCTCCTCTTCTTTTCCCACCATGTCAGTCAGACTGGACAGTTAAGGTTTCTGCCTGACTCCTAGGATATAATACCACAGCTGTTAGAAATGGGAAAGGGCCCGTGTTTAGGAGTGCCAGCTTTGTGGATTATGATTATGGTTGGGACAGAAATTTTCTTCTGAGAGGAAAGTAATCACTTCTTGGAAGTTAACTTCATTAGTAGTATGACATGGCACAAGGGAGGGAACACTTTTACTTTTTGCTCTTGGGTTTTTACTGATTTTTTTCAGGATTAGCATTAAATGATGCAAGATACTTCTCTGTGCTACCGGCTAGTTCAATAGGAAGCCTGCATTCTTTAAGTTGGACTTACTTAGTGGGTGTTTGTTGAAATGGTATCTATATACCCAGTGTTGATTTGTTAAATTGTTGGAAAGTTTAGCTTTAGTTATCATTCTTCTGCCTTAAGCAACTGATTTTATTTTTAAAAATCTATTTTTACTTTGATGGCAGTGCAGAAATACAGAAAAACATTCTTGATGGTACTGTGTAGTTTCCTTAGATGATTAAGTTGTGGGTTTTTAGTATTTGAGAATCTATGGTTTAGTTAGTATTTTTCAGAAACAGAACTTGCTGCTAATAGAGAGGTCAGATATGAAAATGTATGGCATACTACAGGCAGAGAAGTACTTGTTAGTATTATTTCTAGCAAGAACTTATTTGAGCTTACATTGCAAGTAAATAGTATCTTGTGGCAAAATTTTGCTGAGTGTTGCTTATTGGTATGTTTGGTGTCTTTGCTTTCCCTGACTCTTCTTGTCAGGTTTGTTTTTTTTTTTTTTTTTTTTGAGAATCTATCTTCTGTTCCCTCTGAGATACTAAATAAATAAATAAATAAATAAAATGGTAACAATCTTAAAATCTTTGTACTGTTCATATATTAAAGTACTGTACATACATTGAGCTTCTTTGAGAAGAGTTTAAGTGGCAGTGAGACAAAGCTCTTATCTTTGTGCCTGGTAGAACCTTCATACATGAAGTCCTACTGCTCCTTGTAGAGATAATTAGGGAGAAGTGTTTTTTGAAGAAATCTATATGTTAATTGGATCTTGGTATCTGCATAAGTTTTTATTAATGTGTTAGAAAATCTATTGCTACCATGGGGATATATTCGGTTAGCTGAAATACTGAAGTCAAGTTTAGAATATCTTGGCTTTTCAGGTACATTCTGATGTACTTCAAGTGCTGGTGAAAGTTTTAATGGAAGAAAACCTTCAAATTTCCAAATTGCCAGTATGAAGAACTTTCTCTTCTTCAGAGAGCCTAGATCAGGAATTACCAAGTGTTCTAGTGTGCGTTTTAATGGCTTTACACCCTTACCCTTTCTTTTTGACAGGAATCCTTTAGTCCTGCTATCCAGCTGCACCTTGTACATCAAGCTCCATGTAATGTTCCTCCTTACCTCTCAAAAAATGAATCAACTCTTGGAGACCTCTTGCTGGGATTTCTTAAATATTATGCTACAGAATTCGAGTAAGTAAAACTGTAAATTATGTCTATTCCTTTATATATAAGTGAATGCCACAAATGTGGCCAGAAGCTATAGCAATTGCAAAGCTGCACACTTGTCCAGAAATGAGCAGTTTATAAAGCTTTGTATCTAAGAGGTAATTATTGGAAACTAAACAGATTCCATATTCATAGCTAATTAAAAAATTACAGTTATTGTAGTTCAGTAAGCCCAGTTTTAGTTTATTTCAGGAGCAACCTCATTTTATGTGTGGCTACCTCGTTACACAGTGGAGCCTGTGTTGGTCCTTTGTGGGTGCTCTGTGGTTTGGAGCATCTATTTTCTAGGAACTAACAAGTGTAGGGTGAGAACCATGCCCAAGACAAACTTGGAAACCGCGCCCCTCCCCCTCCCCCTTTTAAGATTTATTTATTTGAAAGGGAGAGTTACAGAGAGGCAGAGGCAGAGAGAGAGGTCTTCCATTCACTGTTTCACTCCCCAAATGGTCGCAATGGCTAGAGCTGAGCCCATCTGAAGCCTGGAGCCAGGAGCCTCCTCTGGGTTTCACATGCAAATGCAGGGGTCCAAGCACTTGGGCCATCTTCCACTGCTTTCCCAAGCCATAGCAGAAAGCTAGATTGGAAGTGAAGCAGCCAGGACTTGAACCGGCACCCATGTGGGATGCCAGCACTGCAGGTGGCGGCCCCCTGGAAGAATCCCTTTAATGCTTGGTATCTGAATAAATAGTTGTGTTGTTATGATGCACAAGTCCAGGAGTATATTCTTTCCCTGTTTTCTTTGAAGGCAGTGTATAAACATGAAGCATAGTGTCTAATCAGGCTGGCCAGGATGGAAAGTTCTTTCGGAGAGTTCTGAATTCAGCATACAGTGGGGTTAAGGGTTGTTTGCAGCTCTTCTGATCAGTTTGGAAAACTTTGAAGGTAGAGGGGAAGAGATGGAGCTTGCACTGAGATACAACTCTAGACCACAGCTGGTGTGGATAGTACTTCAGACACTTAGGACTGCAGGAGTCACTTAGGAGTCTTCACTGCAGTGCTGGCATTGTCTTTCCTGCTGTGGTGCAGGGAGCTTTAGTCCTGTTTCAGGTGTTGTGGTTTTTTTTTTTTTTTTTTTTTAAGATTTATTCATTTATTTTGAGAGGCAGAGTTATGAGAGAGAGAGAGAGGGAGGTCTTCCATTCTCTGGTTCACTCCCCAAATAGCTGTAATGGCTGGAGCTAGGCTGATCTGAAGCCAGGAGGCAGGAGTTTCCTCCAGGTCTCCCACATGGTTACAGGGGCGCATGCCCTTGGGCCATCTTGTGCTGCTTTCCCAGGCCATTAGCAGGGAACTGGATCAGAAGTGGAGCAGCTCAGACTGCAGCTGGTGCCCATGTAGGATGCCAGCACCGTAGGCGGAAGCTTAACCTACTATGTCAGAATGCGAACTCTCAGGTGTTGTATGCAGTAGCAATGTTTAGTGTTTACCCAGTGTCCTATAGTGTATTAAGTGACTCCTGTGTATTTAATCCAACTTGCTCTCCTAGTTCACTCACATCTTCCAAGCTGAAAAGGTTTAAATGAAGCCAGACTGCTGCAAGTGCACCTGGGAATAATGAACTAACAAAATATGGGAAGAGGCTCACATGGCACAGGGATTCAAATAGTGCCATCAGTGTCATTATTTTTATTTTAGCAAAGCCAGATTTCAAATTCTAAACATCTGTGTAGACTCATAGAAGCTGCAGCTTCTAGGAACCTTAAAAGATAGCTATTTTTAATCCTCTTTATTCCCTTAATCCTTAATCACATGTCACCATCAGGGTCCTTAATCACATGTCACCACTACTGATCTTACCTGTTCAACTAAAAATACGTGTCTACATACCCAGAAACATAGATTCCTTTAAAAAGGGAATATGCAGGCCCAGATTTTCTATCTCCTTGTGTGTTTGGGCCTTTCATTTCCTTTACTTTCTAAATATTCATTGTGTGCCTACTGTATGCCAAGCTATTTTTTGTGCACTGGGTGTAGCAGCAAACAAAACCAGCCCTCCTGGAGCTTACATTATAATGTGAAGAGGTAGACAGTAAGCAATAAACAATGTGCAGTGCACTAGGTGGCAGGAGCAGAGGAACATAAAGCAAAAACCACCAAGGACAGTCTGCTGTGGCTAGCTGTGCAGTTTCAGTCCCCACAGTGCAGCGTGTTACCTGTCCCCCCTCAAGAGATGACCTATGAACAATGACCTGATGAGGAGGGTGATGTGAGGTGGCTGGCTGTATGGGAGCTGAGCTTTCCAAACAGAAGGAAAAGCAAATGCCAAGGCTGTGAGGGGGCCAGTGCCTGACATACTCAAGGAAGAGCAAAGAAGCTAGTGAAAGAAGAAAGTAGAAGGAAATGGGGCAGATGTTGCGATGTAGGAGGCTAAGTTTCCGCCTGCAGTGCCAGCATCCCATATGGGTGCTGGTTCAAGTCCTGGCTGCTCTATTTCCAATCCATCTCTCTGTTAATGTGCCTGGGAAAGCAGTGGAAGATGGCCCAAGTGATTGGGTCCCTGCCCTCAAGTGGGAGACTGGAAAGAAGCTCTGGACTCCTGGCTTTGGCCTGGCCCAGCCCTGGCCATTGTGGCTATTTGGAGGAGTGAACCAGTGGATGGAAGGTCTCTCCCTCTCTTCCTCTCTCTATATAACTCTGCCTTTCACCACCAACAAAAAAACCCAATAAGGCTAAGAAAGTGGAAGGACATGACATCAAAGAGTAAGGAAGTCTACTCATGCAGGGTCTTGTAGTTAATTTTCATGATTTTGACTTTTTTTTAAGATTTAATTATTTGGGGGCTGGTATTGTTGCATAGTGGGTAAAGCCACTTCCTGTGATACTGGCATGACCGTGGGTACAGTGCTTTGAGTCCTAGCTGTCCTACTTCCCATCCAGCTCCATGTTAATGAGCCTGGGAAGACAGTGGATAATGACCAAGTCTTTAGGCTTTTACCACCCAGGTGGGGGACCTGGCGGAAGCTCTTGGCTCCTGGCTTCAGAACAGCCCAGCTGTGACCATTGTGGCCATTTGCAGAATAAACCAGCAAATGGAAGATATTTCTATCTCCCCCTTTCTCTCTGTAACTCTGTTTCAAATAAATCTTTTATAAAAAATAAATCGGACATGGGAGCCAACCTGTGGCAAAAAGAAAAAAAAAGAGTTATGTATTTGAAAGAGTTACAGAGATAGAGAGGGAGAGACAGAGAAAGATATTTTCCATCCACTGGTTCACTCCTCAAATGACAGCAGCAGCCAGGTCTGGGCCATGCTGAAGCCAGGAGCCAGAGCTTCTTCCAGGTCTTCCATGTCAGGTGGCAGGGGCTCAAGCACTTGGGCCATATTCTGCTTCTTTTCCTAGGCCATTAGTAGGGAGCTGAATCGGAAGTAGATTAGCTGGGACAGGATCTGGCACCTCTGTGGGATGCCTTTGTTGCAGCTGGTAGCTTAACCTTCTGTGCTACAGTGTGTGACTTCCTTTTTAAACAATGTTTTTGTTTATTTGCATCTTATTGGAAAAGATGGAGAGATGGAACAGGAGAAAGATTCTTCAACTGCTGATTCATCCCCCAGTGCCTGTAATAGCCAGAAGTGGGCCAGGCCCAAGCGAGGGTCCCCAGGAATCAGTCTGCATCTCCTCTGTGACAGGAATGCGAGTAATGGAGCCACGGGGTGCAGCAGCAGGATGCAGCAGCAGGAGCAGTACTTGCAGCAGGCACTCCAGCAGGGATGAGGTTGTCCCAGGTAGCCTCTTGTCTGCTTGATAAGAACAGTTTCTGTGAAAAATGGGGATAAAAAGCATCAATGGTGTGGACTCAGGGAAGTCCAGGAGGAGAAACCGACAGAGATCTTGTAGTTCATGTGTTTGTGAAGGAGAGCAGAAGAAACAGGGCGGGTTGGGGATGTCGAGTGTTTGTTTTTATGGGAGAAGTAACCTATCTCAATGAGAGTAGAGAAGGGCATTGTGAACTGTTGGGACCAGCATCCTTGTTTGGGTCAAGAAGAATTGGAATCCAGAGCATGAGTAGAGTAGAAGCACGGATGATTTATTAATAACGAGGAAGAGCAGACACTGGGCACAGGTGATGTAGAGGGAGTAGTGTGATGGAAGGTAGTGGGGATCTTTGCAAGATTGCTGTAGTTACTTAGTGAAATAAACCATGAGCACTTGCTGAGAACGACTGAGGGAGGAAATTTGAGAAGTAAGGAGAAGGCAAGAAGTATCCGTACTGGAGTAAAAGGGTGAATTAGCTATGGAACTCGAGTGTAACTGGTGGGCTGGTGTATTCAAGGTCCTTCTGAGTTAAGTGGCCATGAATTTAAAGTGTGATCATTCTGCCTGATTGCATCTGCACGTGTGTTCAGCTGCGGGAAAGAACTGGCGTGGATTTAATTCAGGTTGTGTTTCAGCCCAGTACGTTCAATGGAGCAAGCAGGGTAAGCTGGTTTAGAGTATATGCAAGGAAATGATTTTAATAATTGACTGTCGGTAGAATATATTACCTTCAGTCTTGAGAATATGTGCCCAGGGATGCCTATAGGCAATAGTTAGTTGTAAATATCAGCCTGGGGCTGAGTGAAATATTAGAGCTGGGTCAAGGATTTGGGAAAGAAGTGTTGGCTTTCTGCGGCCTGGCTTGGTTCTCTAGCGTTAGAAGACTCAGGTGGGGCTCTGGTAGAAGAGGACGAGCCTGTTAGAGCAAAACAAAACTAGAGTGCCGCTTTCTCTGCTTAAGACACAGTTTGCTTTCTGTTTACTTCCCAACCCTTGATTATGCAACAAATTATATGCATTTGTTGACTTAAATGGCTTAGTCTAATATGCATATATATGCAACAGTAGATCAGGCTCATAATTTTTGACTTTGTCAGACAGAAAACTTTTCTTTTGGTAATATTGTTGAAGGCTACATTCCAGTTTAATTGGTCGTGTCAAAATACTTTCTGTTGATCACAAAAAGAATACCTGTAAGAGTTACTTGATAAGCACTAGTGTGTTATCACCATAGAGAAGCAAGGACTTAATATAACGGGGAATCTCAGGGTAATATAAGATCTAGTATAGATTAAATTTAATTTAGATATATTGAATATTTCTTGGAAAATGCAGATTTAATGAGCCAATATGGTAGTGACTCAACATACTCCTTTTCCCTTTGGAGTACTTTATTTGATATACTAATTTTAAATAACTGAATTACTTAGATTGTTTGAAGGTTGGAGCTTAAATGCTACTTGGTTAGGGATTGTCAATAAAATGAATACATGTATGTTACGTACTGCTTCTGTGATCCAACTTAGAAGAGACCAGTGGCATGTAATATAAATTCCGGGTTGAATAGAAATATAGTTATAAGGCTAGAGTTCCCTTGAATTAAGGAAATAAAGGTTGCAGTTTACCTTTAGGACACAGTATTTAAATATTCTGAACTCATCTAAAAGAAAGAACCAGATCTATGCCTTTTATTTATTTTATTTTTTTAAGAGGTTACTTCAGATTTTGTGGAAAATGGAATTAAATATGTACATTTTGGTACAAAAATGTGAATTCTGTACTTTGCAGTGTCTTCACAAGATTCATGAGAAATGCATGTGATGAAAAATTGTTAATGTATTTAAAAAACAATTCTACTTACAATGTTTTAAAATATTCTCTTGTCACACACACAAACTAGATACAAATATATATATATATTCATGTGTATTACAATACATACTCTATGTTATATAATAGGATATAAAGCACACATTGGAAATACAAGCTGCGCTGATGACAATTGAAACAATTGCTCAGTTGTCCATGGTCCTTTCTTTCATAATTTCCAGCATTAGGGAGAGAGAGGCAAGGTCTTACTTCAGTTGTGACTGAGTCACCTGGAGTTAGGAGGAGTCAGGGGCAGAGTTGTCCCACTGGATTTCTGCCTTTTAAAAATAACGTTGGCCGGTGCCGCGGCTCAATAGGCTAATCCTCCGCCTGCGGTGCTGGCACCTTGGGTTCTAGTCCCCGTCGGGGAGCCGGATTCTGTCCCGGTTGCTCCTCTTCCAATCCAGCTCTCTGCTGTGGCCTGGGATGGCAGTGGAGGATGGTCCAAGTGTTTGGGCCCTGCACCTGCATGGGAGACCAGGAGAAGCACCTGGCTCCTGGCTTTGGATCAGCGCGGTGCACTGGCCACAGCGGCCATTGTGGGGTGAACCTACGGTAAAGGAAGACCTTTCTCTCTGTCTCTCTCTCTCTCTCTCTCACTCACTGTCCACTCTGCCTGTCAAAAAAAAAAAAGAAAAGAAAAGAAAAGAAAAAGAAAATCATACTTTAGGTTGCTTTGTGAACAAACCTGACAAGATGCAAGCTTTTTCTTGTGTAGTTAATATAGAAGATAACCTCATTTCCAGAAATTCACGGTTATATTCTTAGGGATTCTTTCTCTGATAGAGGAAGAGTAGAGTGAGAGTTAGAGGTAGAAGATCCCAAGCCTTAGTCTTTCTCTGTTTGCTAAACTGGTAGAGAAAATTAATGATGCTGGAAAAAAGATAGCAGCTATTCACCACGTTTATTTTTCTTGTACACAAAAGCTCTTAGTAGTCAAAATTTTAAACAATTTTGTGCCAAAATAAGCTTATATTTTAATTTCACTTTTCCACAATTTTTTTTTTTTTTAAGATTTGTTTATTTATTTGAAAGCCAGAGTTAAAGAGACGGAGAGGCAGAAAGAGAGAAAGAGAGAGAGACAGAGAGAGAACGTGATATCTTAAATCTTCAGGTTCACTCCCCAAATGGCAGCAATGGACAGGGCTGGATTAGGCTGAAGCCAGTAGCCAGAAACTTCATCTGGGTCTCCCATGTGGGTTGCAGGAGCCTAAGCACGTGGGCCATCTTTCACTGCTTTCCCAGGCAATTAGCAGGGAGTTGGATGGGAAGAGGAGCAGCCAGGACTCAAACTGGAGCCCATAGGGGTGCTGGCATTGCAGGTGATGGCTTAATCCACTGTGCTACAACACTGACTCCTCCACAGACTTTGAAGTACCCTTGTATTATATTCCTTGAAAAAAGAAAATACAAGGCCGGTGCTATGGTGCACTGGGTCACTCCTTCTCTTTCTCTGTTAATCTACCTTTCAAATAAATAAATCTTTAAAAATTTGTAGTAACTGTTAAAAATGTGAAGAAATTCTTAAAACTTTAAAAAAAAAACAAAATGTAAGGCTAGTATATACTGAAAGCTGGACAGATTACATGCAGGCATGCTGATAAAATTGTCCTACTTGAATAAAATTTTACTGTTGACAGCTACACATAATATCTAGTACTTACAGTTTGTTTTCTTAGAGTATTAATCATGTTTTCCTAAAACTGTATATGCCTGGGATATTTTTATTGGAAATTCCCACTCCTATTGGAAAATTCCAAATTGTCTCCCAAATCAAGCAAATAAAGATATACCTGAACAAAAGTTGTTTAATGGTATCAGAAGACAAAAACAAGAAGATAAACTTTCTGTTAACAAATAAAAACTTTTTTTTTTTTTTTTTTTTTTAAGATTCATTTATTTGGGGGCTGACGCTGTGGCATAGCAGGTAAAGCCGCCGCCTGCAGTGCCAGCATCCCTTATAGGTGCTGGTTTGAATCCTGGGTGCTTCTGCTATGGCCTGGGAAAGCAGTAGAAGATGGTCCAAGTCCTTGAGCCTTTGTACCTACATAGGAGACTGGGAGGAAGCAGGCTCCTGACTTCAGATAAACCCAGCTCCAGCCACTGCGGCCATCTGGGGAGTGAACCAGCATATGGAAGTCTGTCTCTCTCTCTCTCTCTCTCTCTCTCTCTCTCTCTCTCTGCCTCTCCTCTCTATAACTTGATCGTTCTTGATCTTTCACTTGCTGGTTCACCTCCAAGATGTCTGCAGTGGTCAAGGCTGGGCCAGGCCAAAGCCAGGAGCTTCATCTGGGTCTCCCACACAGGTGGCCAGGGGCACAAGCACTTAAGCTGTCTTCTGCTGCTTTTCCCAGACCATTAGCAGGGAGCTGGATTAGAAGTGAAGCAGCTGGGACTCGAACTGGTGTCCACATCGGATGGGTCATTTAGGTCAGTGGCTTTACCCATTATGCCACAATGCCTGTCCATAAAACACTCTTAATGGGTTGTTAACAGTGAGAATAGTTTATTGATACACACACACATTTGCTTGTACTTATTTTTCATATTCATTTATTATTATTACACAATACCTGCTATATACTAATAGTGCAAAGGGGTGAACAGTGAAAGTAACAAATATCTCATCAGTATGCAGCTGTCATTCTCCTTGGAGGCAATATGTAAACTAAGTGTTGTTAAGTAAGTGAATTTCGGGCGATCAATGCCATCAAGAAAAACATGGAGGAGGGAAATGGGACTGTGGTGCTGAGGGTTGAGGCAGGTTTCTGTGTTCTCCGGAAGTGTCAGGTGAGCCTTACTGTTGATAGAATGGTTACGAAAGTGCTTAACATGTGAATGTTTCTCCTCTTACAGCTGGAACAGCCAAATGATTTCAGTTCGTGAAGCCAAAGCCATCCCGAGGCCGGATGGCATTGAGTGGAGAAATAAGTACATCTGTGTGGAAGGTAGCGTTCCCCAGGCAGCCCCGCCTACCCTGCTCTGGGAGTCAGGCCTCTGAGGATGGCTCCTCGACCTCTAGCTGGCCTTCTGAAGTGATTTACAAGCCTTTCAGTATAAGCTTTTAATTAAAGAATCATTTAAAATTCTGTAGTTGTAAGAAATAGACATGAATTGGGGCGCTTAATTCTCCTGTGGGTAAGATTTGGGCTGTCTGCATTCCTCATCCTTGTTGACTGAAACCGAATCTCGTGATTTTCATATGGAACAAAAGTTCATCTTTATTTTCAGATAATATAATTTATTTGATATCTTTTCACACTAAAAATATTGCTTCTTAGTGTAAACCAGATTCTTAGCAATAGTATTCGATTTTTACTTTAAAAATTAAATGATCTGAGGTTATTCTTTTCTCTAAAACTGATTTGATGTAGTTGAACAGATCTTTGAGACATTTTCTTTGAAATCAGTGGAAATTGACTTCAAGAAGCACAATTGTTCTGTGGATACCAAATTGATGAAGTAAAAAACAAAGGATTGAGAATCAGCATTTGTAGAATACATCTAATGTAACATATTTTTTTATATTGGTTTAAATGCAACATCATAAGAGTTTGTGAATATGAAATTAAATATTTTGGTGTCTGGTTTGCTAATTGTACAGTGGATGTGTATTATTTTAGTTAGTATGTTGTACTGAATATTGAACACTGTGGTAGATTGTGTACACGATACCATCTGAAACAGTTTGGCTTATTATGGCTATACTCTGTAAAAAAAGAAACAGGGATTGGCATTGTGGCACAGCAAGTTAAGCCCCTGCCCTTGTAACTCTGGCATCTCATATCAAAATGCAGGTTCCAGTTCTGGCTGGCTTTGCTCCTCCCTCCCTCCCTCCCTCCTTCCCTCCCTTCCTTCCTTCCTCCCTCAGAAAGAGAGGGAGGGAGAGACAGAGATCTTCCATCCACTGGTTCACTCCCCAAATGGCCAAAACAGCCAGAGCTGGGCCTGTCCGAAGTCAGGAGCTTCTTCCCAGTATCCCATGTGGGTTCAAGGGCCCAAGTACTTGGGTCATCTGCTGCTTTCCCAGGGGCAGTAGCAGGGAGTTGGATCAGAAGTAGAGGAGCCGGACTCGAACCGGCACCCAACAGGATGCTGAAGCCGCAGGGGGAGCTTTACCTGCTACTCTGCAGCGCCAGCCCTCTGCTTTGCTTTTGACCCAGCTTCCTATTAACACTCCTGGGAGGGCAGTGGAAAATGGCCCAAGAACTTGGAAATTCTCTCGCTGTCTTTGTCTCTCTCTGTCACTCTGCCTTTCAAATAAATAAATAAGTAAAAAGTCAGTCTTATAAACAAAGACGAACAATGCAGAATTGTGACACTAAATTCTGTTTAAAAATAGCCATTCTGGGCCGGCGCCGCAGCTCAATAGGCTAATCCTCCGCCTTGCGGCGCCGGCACACGGGGTTCTAGTCCCGGTCGGGGCGCCGGATTCTGTCCCGGTTGCCCCTCTTCCAGGCCAGCTCTCTGCTGTGGCCAGGGAGTGCAGTGGAGGATGGCCCAAGTGCTTGGGCCCTGCACCCCATGGGAGACTAGGATAAGCACCTGGCTCCTGCTATCGGATCAGCGCGGTGCGCTGGTCGTAGCGCGCCAGCCGCGGCGGCCATTGGAGGGTGAACCAACGGCAAAGGAAGACCTTTCTTTCTGTCTCTCTCTCTCTCACTATCCACTCTGCCTGTCCAAAAAAACAAAACAAAACAAAAATAAATAATATTTTAAAAAAATAGCCATTCTGATCAATGAAAAATAAAGGGAATTTTTCTAAATCTCGGATTTCTAATAGACTGCTGGCATTGTTCTGGTGATTCCATCTCACTCCCAGTCCCTTCAGTCATCCCCCTCTTCTCGGTGTTGTCTTTGGTTTCCTTGTCTTCTGGTTTTTTCTTTCCTCTTTTCTGTGCATAGATATCCTCTGATCTTTGGGGTGCACAGTGGGTAGGATGGAGATGTTGACATGGAAGGAAGACACAGACACCTCACAGTTATCTGTTTTCTTCCCGTCTTCCCTGCTTGCTATTTTGTATCTCTCTTATTCATCTGCCAGATTTCTCATCTAAGTCCTGACTTCAGTCTTTTTCTAAAGCAGCCACAACACTGTCTTCCATGTTCTCTCTTATTGAACTTCTGCTTTGAAAGAGTATTGACCTTTCTCCTGCTGGACAAAATCAGCTTTTCAATTAAAGCTCAATTTTAAACCATAGGGGCCGGCGGTGTGATACAGTGGGGAAAGCCGCTGCATGCAGTGCCAGCATCCCATATGGGTGCCAGTTTGAGTCTTGGGTGTTCCATTTCTGATCCAGCTCCCTGCTATGGCCTGGGAAAGCAGTAGAAGATGGCCCAAGTGTTAGGGCCCCTGAACCCACGCGGGAGACCTGGAGGTGGCTTCTGGCTCTTGGCTTCAGATTGGCACAGCCTTGGCCGTTGCAGCCATTTGGGGGAGTGAACCAGCAGACGAAAGATCTCTCTCTCTCTCTTCTCCCCCCATTTGCCTCTGCCTCTAACTCTGCCTTGTAAATAAATAAGTAAATCTTTAAAAAATTTTAAAATCATCAATGATACTTGACATTGACCACCACTCTTTAATATAATGCTTTATTCTTTTTGTTTTAAAAAAGATTTATTTATTTATTTATTTGAAAGGCAGAGGCAGAGAGAGAGAGAGGTCTTCTGTCCACTGTTTCACTCCCCAGATGGCCTCAATGGCCGGACCTGGGCTGATCGAAAGCCAAGAGCCAGGAGCTTCTTCCAGGTCTCCTATGGGGGTGCAGGGGTCCAAGGACTTGGGCCATCTTCTACTGCTTTCCCAGGCCGTAGAGCTGGATCGGAAATGGAGCATTCAGGACTCAAACCGGCACCCATATGGGATGCTGGCACTGCAGGCCGCGGCTTTACCCACTGTGCCTCAGCGCTGGCCCTGATAATGCTTTATTCCTTTTTGAGAACTTTCTTTCAAAAGATTTTTTTTAAGATTTATTTTATTTATTTGAAAGAGTTACAGTCAGGGAGAGACAGAGAGAGAGAAAGAGGAAGAAATCTTTATTTACTCCCCTAGTGACCTCAACAGTTGTGGCTGGGCCAGATTGAAGCCAGGAACCTGAAATTCCATTCAGGTCTCTCACGTGGGTGTCTGGGGCCCAGGCGCTTTAGGAGGAAGCTGAACTAGAAATTATGCACCCAGGACTCGGATATGGGATACAGGATGCTGGCATTGCAGGCAGCAGCTTAACCCACTGTGCTACAATTCCGGCCCCTCTTTTTGATAACTTTTCATTCTTTAACTTATATTTATTTTCCTAAGGGTAGATCTTTGACGCCCTATAATTCTTCAGATATCTTATTCCCTTGTATGGTTTAGACTTGATTCATCTGTGCTGATGACTTTTTACTTGTCTTCTCACTTAAATTGCATCTACCTTATTAAACAGTTCATAGCCATATTAAACTTTTCTATGAGCATAAACCAAATAAAAGTGTTAGGTTGGATCTTATGAAATTACTGTTTTTGTAGGCCCCACATATTATCAGTTTCATACTCATTTAAATAATTTCTTCCCATGTGTGTTTAACATTACAGAGCCTTTTGATGGAACAAATACAGCCAGAGCTGTGCATGAAAAGCAGAAGTTTGACATGATCAAGGATCAGTTTTTAAAGGTATACAGTTCATCAGGTTAACTTCAGAAATATTAGTGGACTAGCGTGCTTTAAAAGGAAAAAAAGGTAATAGGAGAGAATGGTCTTGGTTTCTCTTGTGAGGCCATTGATATAGCATGAAAGGGAATTTAGAGCCTGAATTGAGAGATGCTTTTCCTTCAGAGAGAGCTGGTGTTTTCCTTCACATGGCTTTTACTTTCCTGGAAGTAAGCATTTTCACAGGAAGCTTGGTAAGCTCTCAAAATAAGTGCATAAAATTGAACAGACGCTTTTTCAATCCTTAAAATATTGGGGAATTTACTTCAGCCTTAGAAGAAGCTAATGTCTAACTTACACTTTTTCTTCTCTATATTTACAAGGAATTAGATGCCAGTTTATTTTTGTTTACATTCTGAAACGTTAAAAAAAAAATACCGTGTGTGGCTATGTTCCAAAAGTCGTTGTCTTCATTGGTGGTGATGCGAGGTGTGGTCCCTGTCTTCAGGCATCCAGATCCCAGTGCAGAGCTAAAGACATGAGTACCGTGAGAGCCAGAGGCGGGCATGCATCGTAGGAGACAGAGGTTGGAGTCTGTGGCAAGCAGGGTAGAGGCCTGGACTCTAGTGATAATTACAAATGCAAGTATCAGAAACTGTCCTTCACATTGGGCCCTCTGCATTGGTGAGCCAGAATAGAACATTTGTCCTGTAAACAAACACCGAAGTTGGAATATTTTGTGTATTAGGTTATATTAAGGACTCAAAAATAGCATTGCTGCATTGTTGGTCTTATTGATAGGTAAACATTTTGGATTGTTTAGCTGTACAACCAATCCTGTCAGTAGGTCCAAGAACTGATGTGAAAATAAAATGACAAAGATATGCATCCACCAAGTTAGGAAGCCAGGTCTTATAGCTTGTGATCAAGAATGCCAGGTGTTTTTTTTTTTTTTTTTTTTTTTTTTTTTTTGTATAAATTCTGTTGACTGTTTTTTTCAGAGGCATACCTTAATGGGCTTTATTATAGATTTATTTCCTCCTTAATAGATGTTTTCAGTCGGAAAAGCTACTAAGAATATAAAATGGTCAGATAACTGAAATAATTTCCCTTATCCTTTTAAATCCAGACGTTTTGTTTTAAATGCATTGCTGTTTTAGATTAAATGATTTAATCTGTGAATAAATGTTAATATTGTCCATTGTATCTTTTCCTACCACCTGTGTGCCCATTTGTTTATTAATGAATTGGAACCACAATGATACAGAGTTTTAAAATAATATTTTCTTTTCTGGAGACAAAAACAATCCTCGTAAGTTTTAGTTATGCCATGCCTACTTGTCCATCTCCATTGCTTGTTTTCTTAGGTGCTTCCTTGATTAATGATAAAACTCGTTCTCAAGGACTTAACTTTCCCGTAATGTATTAAGTGGAAGATATTCTTATGTCTCATAAGTTATAGTTATGTCTTAGTGCTCCCAAAAGATGTATCATGCTTGGGTGTTTCTTTAAAGTTAATTAAGCTTCTAAAAAAAAGTGACATTGAACAGCCCTTGTCTGGATTGTTGGAACAGTTTTTTGGATTTTTCTGTGCAAATTGTTGAACTGTTTACTTAGTATAGAATTGGTCTTCTGTGTATAAAGTTAATTGAAAATGAATCTTAGTGGAGAATGGGACTGGGAATGAGAGAGGCAGGAGGAGGAGGGGTGGGAATGTGGGTGGGAGTATGGGTATGGTGGGAGGAATCACTATATTCCTAATTTTGAACTTAGGAAATGCATGAATTTTGTATTCCTTAAATAAAAGGTTTCTTTGGGAAAAAAAAAATCCATGTACTTACTAAAAACTTGGGAAATAAAAACACTTAAAGAAGAAAAAAGTCAACCACAATTTTACCACCTGAAGAGAATCACTAAAGATTCCTTTGAGTGTCTTGTTGTGCATGTATTTTGGATTTTAAGAATGATTTCTCTTTCTCTCCCAGTCATGGCACAAATTGAAAAGCAAGAGAGACTTGAACAGCATACTCCCCCTGAGAACTGCCGTCCTGAAAAGATAGCCGGTCGCTTTCTTGGTGTCACCTTGGAGAAATAAAGAGCATTAGCTATGTCATTTGCATTATGTTTACCTCCATCATGGTTTCTTTCTGATTGTTCTTTTGGTTTTCATGTTTTATTTTTAAAAGGACATACTTATATAAAGATTGCATATTTTATTATGACATTTCCTAATAAAACCCTTTGATTTAAAAATACGTTTCTGAAAATGTTTACGTCAATGATTAGTAATATTATGTCATGAATTTTCAGGAGACCAGATAAAATATATTTTGGGAAATTACCTGAACATGCTAGTACTGACATGAAGTGTGGAAATTTGGGGCGGGTCTGTTGGTGAGTGCTGAAGTATAACCTCCAAGAGATAGTTTGTTGCCTGAAGTGAAGACTGACGTCAGTCACTCAGTTACTGGAAGTGACTGAAATGGCCGCAGTCAGGAAACCCTGGACAGGAGCTTTGTCTTCACTTGGTGGGCTGGCCCAAGGCTTTGAGCGTGTCCTGTTAGCATTCCATTGGTACCTCACGTACTTCTGCAGCGCTCAGAGACGGCTTTAGATTTTGTGTTGAGATATTACATTTTGCACTGCAGCACTGAACGCTAACTCTTCCAGCAGTTAGTGACGTGTTTCACAACATCAGTTCCATACGGGGGTTTGAGAAGATTGTCCCCAGTGCTCGGTGACAGCATGGTGCAGTGTGCACTTCTGCTTTCCTTCCCATTTTCCCTGTGACATGAAGCAGCGGGAATGAAAAGACCAGAGTGGAGGTTGTGTCCTATCTGTAGTCTCAGATTTTGTTATCTGTGTACAATCACAGGATTGTAATCTGAACTGGAATTTTTAGGCAGTAAGCCACTACAAAATGTTTTAGATAAGACATAAAGATTATAAATAAGAGCTTAATGTTTATAAAAATATCTTTTTTAGTATTTCTTTTCCACAAGAAGTGGTGGCTGCTAAAAAAGCTACAGTGTTTATTAAGGTTTTTGATTTGTGTAAATATATGTAAATGTAAATGTAAAAAAAAATCTTGAAAACAGTTTTAACTTTTTCAGAAGGACTGTGTACAACTTCTTTTAGACCTACTGTAGCAGTTTGTACCTCTAATGTATTTTTTGCAGACCAATTCAAATGCTAAAACTTTTGATTTTCTCTGACTTGTAAAAGGTGCATATTTTCATTTTCTCCTTTAAGTTCAAATTTTTGTATGATGTTAAATGGAATAAAGTTTATATATGGAAATTGTTGAAGTGATTTTTTTTTCTGTGCAAGTCTGTTTTTGAGGTTAGATGGAGGCTGTAGTTATCTTGAACTAAATTGAATCCAATTGTACTTGATTTAGTATAAATATTTAATTTTAATTACTAAATATAAATTTTTAAATATATTGTGCTTGATGATTTAGATAATACAGAAAATATCAGCATCAGATTGTTTTGTGGTTAAGCCACGTAAGCACATTAACACCTTATTTCTCTGGAATTATTAGGAAGGAATTTCCACATAGGTGAATTAAGGTGAATTTTTTAAGGTTACTGATATGTAGTACTTTTGACACAATTAAGCTTTTTATATTCTTTTCCTTGGAAATTTTCCTGAAGTTTCTTATGCACTATGCAACTTTTCTTTATGAGGATGTACCGAGCGTAGTTAATGTTCTGGTGGTGACTGGGTAAAACATAGTCCCGGCATTCAGTAACACTGCAGCGCCCTGCGGTTGGGTGAGGGTGTGGGGTGCTTGCTTTGCAGGATACCCCCAGAAGTTTACCACCGTGTGGATCCTGCACTGCCACTGTTCTCCCAGCCTTCAATGGCCCCACCCTTATCCCTGCTTCTTAAAAGCTGTGTTACTGGGCTGGCGCAGTGGCTCACTTGGCTAATCTGCTTGCGGCACCGGCATCCCATATGGGCCACGGGTTCTAGTCCCGGTTGCTCCTCTTCCAGTCCAGCTCTCTGCTGTGGCCTGCGAAGGCAGTGGAGGATGGCCCAAGTGCTTGGGCGCCTGACCTGCATAGGAGACCAGGAAGAAGCACCTGGTTCTTGGCTTCGGATGGGCGCAGTGCTGGCTATTTGGGGAGTGAACCAATGGAAGGAAGACCCTTCTATGTCTGTCTCTCACTTTCTATATCTATCTCCAAAAAAAGCTGTGTTACTGTAACAAATAGGTCCAGAGGTTGATAGACTGCAGCTGAATTTGAAGTAGGTGGGCTGGAGCCTAGGATCCTCTTCCCTTGGGGAGGCCGGGGAGGTGGGCTGTCAGTGTGTGAGTTTTTTTTTTGTTTTTTTTTTTTTTTTTTTGGGACAGGCAGAGTGGACAGAAAGATCTTCCTTTTCTGTTGGTTCACCCCCCAATGGCCGCTGTGGCCGGTGCACTGCGCTGATCCGAAGCCAGGAGCCAGGTACTTATCCTGGTCTCCCATGGGGTGCAGGTGCCCAAGTACTTGGGCCATCCTCCACTGCACTCCCGGGCTACAGCAGAGAGCTGGACTGGAAGAGGGGCGACCGGGACAGAATCCGGCGCCTCGACCAGGACTAGAACCCGGGGTGCCGGTGCCGCAGGCGGAGGATTAGCCTAGTGAGCCGCAGCGCTGGCCTCTGCCTTTCAAATAAGTAAAAAACTGAACACATGTGCAGTCTGTGCTGCAGTTCTGAATTCTGGATGGGTTTGAACTAAGACCTCTGCAAATCTTGTGGACTGTAGTGTTTTAAGATACTTTGAATTAAAGCAAGGACCATAGAAAGGCTGCTGTTGCTGATGAGTGCTGTGTTCCCCTGCTGCCCACCTGCAGTGGACCCTGCTGCCCACCCTTTGCCAGCCCTCCACGTTGGGTCTGTACTGTGAACTGTGGGCAGTTCTTTCCAGCAGACAGGCGTGTTGAGGTTGATTCGTTTTCTGTAGGATTCATTCTGAGAGGAGCGTGGTGGGGGCAAGAGGCACCGAGTCACCACACAGACCCTGGGAGTCCGGTGAAAGAGGGCCTGAGGCGAGCAGCCCCCAGACTCCTTTATTTCAGTTGCTACAACTGCTTATATAGCCAAGGCAGCCAATCCGGTCAAGGGGCGGTCTATGCCCTAACCAATCACAGCCTGTTGTCAGGCAGTTTCCAAAGCCATCCAATCACAGCCTGTTGCCAGTCAGGCTCTGTTGCCAGGCAGTTTCTGAAACCATCCAATCACAGCGTGTTGTCAGTCAGGCTCTGTTGTCACGTGGTTTCCGAAGCCATCCAATCACGGCCTGTTGCCAGGCAGTTTCTTTTGTCAGTGGCCATCTTGGCATGACCTCTCACCTTCTCATTCCACCACAATGGTGGGTGCATACAAGCTAGCGCAACTGGCAAATAATGCCTGCACTACATTCATTGTATTCAGCAACTCTGACGATAGGATTTGCTGTCAATAACAATAAACGTTTGCTGCCCTAGCCTTAAGACCACTGCCATGAAAAGAAGTGTCTTTGTCTCCACCTGTTGTGCGTGTGTAGCTGTCCAGTAGGTACTTGGCTAGTTTATGGGCTTGTGAAGAATGGGAATGAATAATAAACCTACAGACTACCTAGGGCAAAAGTTACATATCCTTTGAACATAGGATGACGGGGAAACCAGAAAGGCGTACTGGGTTAAACCTGGGGGTTTTAGAGAAAGGTGGTGAAGCTGAACACTGAGTGACCAGGTAAACCAAGAAGGAAGAACCCTTAGGTGTGGATGAAGGCACAGTGGAGTGACTCGAGACCCTGTTGGGCGCCCCTCGGACCAACGCAGGGAGCAGACAGGTGGGATGGGTGTTGCCAGGTGGCCCGTGGGCTTCGTCCTGAGCAGTGCGGGCACACGGAGGGGCTGTAGACACTGGCTGGGCAGGACCTCAGGCCCGGAGGGGTCTTTGGGCGGAGCTGCAGAGAACAGTTAGCCTCTGGCTAAGGGGAGGAAAATCAGCCCTCCAGGTTTGGGGTGAGCGCGCGTGAAGTCTCCTGGCCGAACAGTCTGGGGCCACCGAGGACGACAATGCACGGCTGACTGACGCCCGCGAAAGGAGGCAGGGAGGCAGCCCGGCCTTGCTTCCCACGGCCCGAGGCCACAGCAGCGAGAGCTTCGGCCGCCTCCGTTTCCCGCCCGGGCACGGGCCGCAGGGCCAGCGAGGCGGGCGGGCGGGCGGGCGCGGGGAGGCCGAGCCCTGCAGGCCACACTGCCGCAACTTCTATTTAAGTCGCCGGCTGCCCGCCCCGCCCGCGCCGGCAACCCGAGCCGCCGGCCGGGCCGGCCGGGCCGCAGAGAGGGAGCAGAGCGGGCGCGGCGCGGACGGCTCCGACTCCGGCTCCGGCTCCGGCCCGCCCGGAAAGCACGATGGCGACCAGCGACAGCAGCCACGCCGGCGACAGCGTCCTCGGCTTCGACGGGGACGAGGAGGCGGCCCGCGAGCTGGCGAGCGAGGAGGAGGAGGAGGAGGAGGAGGAAGAGGAGGACGGGACGGCGGCGGAGTCGGACGAGGAGCCGGGCGCCAGGTAGCGGGCCTGCGGCCTCTCTCGGGTCCGCCGCGCGGACGCCGCGGGGAGCGGTGCTGAGGGGGCGAGCGGCACCCCCAGCTCCCCGCGCCCGCCGGGGGTCCCGCCTAAGCGCAGAGGGGCCGGGCGGCTCCGTCTGAGGGGACTTGTGCGGCACACGCACTGGGTGTGTGTGTGTGTGTGGTGTGTGTGGTGTGTGTGTGCTGTATGTGTATGTGTGTGTGTATGTGTATGTGTGTGTGGTGTGTGTGTGTGTGTGTAAGCATGGGTCCGCGTGTTGGGGTGCGGGCGCTGAGGTGAGGGCAGTGCAGCCCTGGGCTCCCGATGTGTATGTGTGTGTATGTGTGTGGTGTGTGTGTGGTGTGTGTGTGTGTGTGTGTAACCATGGGTCCGCGTGTTGGGGTGCGGGCGCTGAGGTGAGGGCGGTGCAGCCCTCGGCTCCCGGTGTGTGTGTGTGTGGTGTGTGTGTGGTGTGTGTGTGCTGTATGTGTATGTGCGTGTATGTGTATGTGTGTGTGGTGTGTGTGTGTGTGTAAGCATGGGTCCGCGTGTTGGGGTGCGGGCGCTGAGGTGAGGGCGGTGCAGCCCTTGGCTCCCGGTGTGTGTGTGTGTGGTGTGTGTGTGGTGTGTGTGTGTGTGGTGTATGTGTATGTGTGTGTATGTGTATGTGTGTGTATGTGTATGTGTGGTGTGTGTGTGTGTGTGTGTAACCATGGGTCCGCGTGTTGGGGTGCGGGCGCTGAGGTGAGGGCGGTGCAGCCCTGGGCTCCCGATGTGTATGTGTGTGTATGTGTGTGTGTGGTGTGTGTATGTGTGTGTGTGTGTGTGTGTGTAAGCATGGGTCCGCGTGTTGGGGTACGGGCACTGAGGTGAGGGCGGTGCAGCCCTCGGCTCCCGGTCTGGCTTTCTGGAAGTCCGGGCGCCATGTGTGCGGCGGGCCAGGGCTGTGTGGTCCGCAGTCTCCACCGCAGGTTGAGTGAGGAGGGTGAATGGTGAGGATTTCAGCGGGGAGGGCCGGGCTGTGGCCACTGTTCACCCAGGGGAAGTTGGGGCTCATACATCCCGCGCCGTGGGAAGCCGGGAGGGAGCGTGGTCGTGGGGCTGCCGAGACGCCTCGGGAAGGAGGCGCGTGAGGCAAGAGGCGAGCAGGCACCTGTGGAACATGGCGGAGTGCACTGGGCCTAGGGACTGAGAAGGGGAAATCTGCCAACGCCGGCCTTTGTCCCCTTCTGCCTGGTGCAGTTTGGGATCCTCACGTCCTCACCCCAGAAAGTTACCCCAGGAGGACCTGACGGCTCACTTACACTGCACTGCGAATGGCTGACGGCTGGGCATGGCACTGCTGGCCCTCACAGGTAGCCTCAAACCTCGCGGTGAGGTGCGCGCCAGGCAGAGACTGGGAGGAGGACAGGGAGCGGGCGAGGGAGCCTGGAACCGCTGAGTGCTGGTTTGGTGGCATGGTGTGGGTGAGGAGGGGCCACTGAGACTGCGATCAGCATTTGGAACACATTGTGTGGTTGACACTAGGACCATGGCCCCCAGTGTGGCGCTCCCTGCTGTGTCGTGGTCACAAAGTCAGTGGTGTGACGGGCAGGCTTGGAATCAGGGAGGCAGTGGTGGAAGGAAGGTGCTGTCTGGGGCTTGGACCAGGGTGGAGGTGCTGGGAAGGAGACGCCGCTGTGGCTGGCCCGGGGGAGATCAAGGGAGGCTGCCCTGGGACCCCAATCCCTCCTGCCCGCGTGCTGCTGGGCTCCGAGCTTCCACGAAGGCGGGGCTGGGAATCTTTTCTCTGCCAAGGGCCATTGGGATGTTTACATCATCATTTGAGGGCCATGCAAAATGACCACCTGAAACATTAGCCTGCTGCAGATGGACTGCATTTGAGGCCCGCCTGTGCTTGGCCTGGCAGGGTGATTTCACAGCCCTTCCAAGGCCTTCGAGCCGGGTTCGCCAGCCTTGCCTCGAGGCCTAAAGTTCTGTGGTTTCCCGAGACAGAGGTGAGATTCGGAGTGTGCCCTGAGGAGTGGGAGTGAGAACGAGGGACCAGCCTGCTTCCCGCCTTGCTCGCGGCTTGTCCCCCACAGAGGCCTGGCCACCTGGCCACCTGGCCACAGGCGCACTGTATCCCGGATCTCGTTCCTACAGCCTCCAGCCACAGTCAGGCCTCGTAGAAGAACCAGGATGTGAGCCCACATGTTCACCAGGTCCTTCCCGTCCTAGGAGGGACCCTTCCTTAAGTGCTTGGTGACACCAGGGTGGCTCGGCCGAGCTTTGGCTTAGGAGAGTTGTTACAGGGAAGGACAGACCATCTGCGTGCTCTGTCTTGCTGCCTGTTTTTTTTTTTTTCCCTGGAATGGCAACTTGGAAGTCAAAACGTGAAAACAGCCTGAGTGGTGGCCACACGGGGCTTGGCTGACACGGGCGCTTGGTTGGAAAATACTGCTTATGACCTAGGACTGCTAGGACCCTAGCAGTGGAAACGGATTGGACTGAATGTGAGACAAGTTCTTTACAGTACAATTTAGAATGGTGTCAACGACAAAATACAAGAGGTAGTGGGAAAAGGTTAAAAAGTTAGTAAGAGTTATGTTAAAAAGTTGTCCTTAAGATTAAAAAGAAGCTAATAGTGGATGTCTCTTAGTGATGGGATAATGGTTGATCTTTTTTATATTTATCTGAACTTTTCAATTTTTCTAAAACAAGAACATAGTACATATTATTATCAGAAAAAAAACCCTTTGCTTTAAAAATATTTAGAAGGGAAAAAGTTAGATGCTTGTAATGCTTCTCTTTATGCCTCTGGGTATAATATGTGGCCTTGTCTGTAGCTACTTTCTGGACTGAGGAGAAACGCCCTGTGATCTGAAAAACTCTGAAGGTGCCCAAAGCACCCCGCACCTCCCGTCGAGGATGCCACAGGGTGCGGCTCTGATCTACGGCACCGAGACTTGGGTCTGAGGCCCGTTAGCCTGTCGCGGGCAAGCACTGTCCTCAGCGAGCGGTGTCTCTCATCTGTAGAACGTGGTGACCTGCAGATCGTCACAGGCGTAAATGGTGTGGATGTGCGCAGGCCTGCTTGGCTCTCGCTCAGCTGAATCCTCCGGCCCACTCTTCACCAGCGCGGGCTGGCATGGGCTTGGTCCCCCTAGGTCTGTGACCTGAGGCCTCAGCATTTGTGTGGGGTGCCTGCTATTGCCATGGACCACACCAGGTACTGGGTCACAAAAATCCTTGGGGGTCTGCGGTCGTCCTCACCGTTCCCATGCTCAGTGGAGCAGCAGGCAGACATGACTGTGTCCTGAAGGAAGAAAGGTCTGTGGGAAGCACCTCAGAGCAGGGTGCGAGTCCCAGGCTCCATCCTACCTGCGGGGACTGGAAAAGGCAGGTTTTGTGTCACAGGCAAGAGCAGTTTGTGAATGTCCGCAAGGATCCTTGTGTTGCTAAAACTTCGTTCAAGGCCGATAGTCAAAGGCGGGCTTTAGATCCATCCCTCCCCAGCAGTGCTACAGACTCACAAAGGGGCGTCAGGGCCCGTCTGTCAGGGCCATCATGCAGCTTCCTCCTGGTAGAATGAGCACCAGGCCCCAGTGTCTGGCTCAGTCTGATGTTCAGTAGCTTCTTCACCCAACAGATACTTGTTGCTGTCCTGCAGTGCGCCCGGCACTTCTCAGGCACGAGGGAAGGGGCAGTGAACGCGGTCCTAGCCCTCGGGAACCAACAGCCACGTAAGATGTCCACGTAACCTGTGAGCTGTATGAAGACATACACCGAGCTATTTTGGTTTAGGGTGGTGAGGATAGCCATCCTGGTGAGGTGACATTTGAGCAGGGACTGGAGGAATGTGTGTTCTAGACAAGAAGAGGCAGGTGCAAGGGCGCTGTGGCGGGAACGTGGGGCTGGCCTGAGGCGACAAGGAGGCCAGGTGGCTGGAGAGGGGGCAGGGGAGAGTGGTCAGAGCTGAGCCTGAAGGAGTCGGGTTGCGGCCGTGCAGTGCTTTGCAGGCCGTGGAGGGACTCAGGTTTGATTTTGAGTAAAACTTGAAAGCCTTGTTCTGTCTGCTGTACCACACAGGGTTTAAAAAAACAAAAAAGAAAAACAAAAAGGTGGTGTTTGCGGGGTTCCTGTCGATAACAAACGCCTGTGTATGCACATTTTCATGTGAAAGACATTTCTTGAGCACGTACCATGTGCCAAATTCTGAGCTAAATGGTTCAGACTCGCGGCGTCTGGGAGAGGCGAGCAGATGCTCTGGCGGCAGTTTGGAGCTCTGCTTCCTGAGGACCCGTGATGCCCAGCTCTCTCCACCGTCCCCACAGATCCTGTAGAAACTTTTCAGTTTTGTTCCGGATCACTGGCCTTGGGCAACTTTAATTTCCCTACTTCAGCAAGGAGGATTTTCGTTACAGCAGGACCCAAAGCTTACAAATCAGTTGAGCTTTGCCAGTGCCCACGTAGAGCAGGCCTGTCTAAGCTGACAGAATGAAGACGATTAGTGACCTTCACAGTCAACCAGTCATGTGGGAGACAAGCCGTATAAAGGCGGAGGGGCCTGCGCGTGGTTCCTCTTATCTGCACGGAGCACTCTGTCTCCTCACGGCTACTTCTGCGGTGCCTGCCAGTGCAGTGCTTACCTAGGTGTTTTGACAAGTGTGTTATTTGAGCCAGCCCCTTCTGAGGTCAGTGGAAAGAGCTGGGCTGGGAGGGAGCTGCCCAGGATGCCAAGGCCGAGGGGGGAGAGAGGATAAACCCAAGTGCTTGGAGCCAGAAACTGAAGAGCTATTTAAGTGTTGGCTGCGTGCGTATCACATGCCCTTGGGAAGACTGATACAGCAAGAGTGGCAATTGTTATTTCTTGTTTAAAACAGCAAAACTTCTAAAGTGTGAGACATACTGATGATAAAATTTGACAAATATTTGTATATATGACTCGGATATTCTGAACACAGGCTGAATGAAAACCTTGTTAGAAGGAAATTGTCCATGCTACTAAAAAAAACTTAGAAAAACAAGAGATTGAACGTGTTTTGCACATGAGAATTAGCCTTAATTTACTAAAAATAATCTTAAATCTTCTAGTAGCCATGGTAAAAAATTGAAAACAGGTGATATTAATTTTAATAATCACATCATTTAACCTAAACCCCAACTATTATCATCTCAACATGTAATCAATGTAGGAATTATTAATGAGATAGCTTATTTTGTGCTAAGTCCCCGACATTTTATATATATGTTGCCCTTACGGCACATTTCAGTTCTTCTTCTCCAACTGTACCTCCAGTGCTGTGTGTGATCTCCTGTGGCTAGGGGCTACCATATTGGGCAGTGCAGGTCCAGTAATACCGAGAAATCTGTTCTGTTGGAATCCATAGAGCAGCTCTACTAGTACTGGGTTCTGTGTGCAAGGCCCTGTGCTGGGTGCCAGGGACATAGAGATGATTGGGTGGCAGGGCCTCTCCTCCCAAGGAGCTCGCCAACACCATGTCCTCAGCACTACATGGAGGCTATTAACAAGGATTGGCAAAGGACCCTCCTACAGTGGCATGTAGAGGTCTGTAGGAGTGACACTGAGCTGGGTAGAAACTTGCTGCAGATGCACTGTGCGGCTAGATGTTCCTCTGCTTCCTGGTTCTAGCTCTGGGACTCCTCATGGCTGTTCTAAGCTTTCTTTCAGTCATCCAGAATCACTCTGCATTTCCAGGGTTGATAATATTTGTTGACTGAATAAGTGAATGGTGTGAATAATGATGTTATCAGACTGCTGCAGGAAGCAGGGGTAGCTGGGATGTTAGATCTGGTAGGCTTTTGCTGGTTGTTGGCATTTGCCAGGGGCTGACCATGCCCGGAGACTCTGGAAGTACAGTAGTGTGGACGGGACGGTGATAAGTACTGGAGGATTGTTCAATTACCATGTCTGCACTTGTCACTCCTGCCTTCTGTGACGTGTTGGGATGCTTCCCCGAGACTGGCCCTGCAGCCAGGTCATGGATGGGAGCATAAGAATAGGCCTTTCTTTTTGTCCAGAGAAAAGTTCTCCATTAAGGCCACCAGAGTGGACTGAGCTCAGAAATTCCATCTCCTAATCTGATAAAGTCCAAGATATGTGGGAAGCTTAGCTGATGCTGCTGTTGAGGCTGTGAATGCTGGGCACGACGAGCCCTGTCCCCGAGCTCTCATTGTGCTGACTCCATGGCCTGTGCTTCTCTTTAAGAAAACCCATGTGGGCTGGTGCCGTGGCTCAACAGGCTAATCCTCCGCCTTGTGGCGCCGGCACACCAGGTTCTAGTCCCGGTCGGGGTGCCGGATTCTGTCCCGGTTGCCCCTCTTCCAGGCCAACTCTCTGCTGTGGCCCGGGAGTGCAGTGGAGGATGGCCCAAGTTCTTGGGCCCTGTACCCCATGGGAGACCAGGAGAAGCACCTGGCTCCTGGCTTCAGATCAGCGCAATGCGCCGGCCGCGGTGGCCATTGGAGGGTGAACCAACGGCAAAAGGAAGACCTTTCTCTCTGTCTCTCTGTCTCTCACTGTCCACTCTGCCTGCAAAAATAAAAAAAAATAATAAAAAAAAGAAAACCCATGTGTGCCAGAGACATTTATAGTTACTGTTGCATTCCATAAATACAATTTGTATTTGTCAATTTAGAAAATTTTTTTAAAAAGTTGCTTTCCCAACAAATTCCCTCATAAAATTGTTGATTTGTAATTTAAATTAATTTCCTCCATTTTCAGAAATGTACCTCCTGTAGTAAGACAGACTGATTCATTCACAAATATTTATGGTGGGCCTACTGTGTGCCAGGCTATATGAATGTGAAAGAGACAAAATAGGTAAAACCGGGGCTGGCGTTGTGCCCTAGCATCTATTATGAGCCCTGATTTGAGTTCCGGCTGCTTTATCCAGTCCCGCTCCTTCTAATGCACCTGGGAAGGCAGTGGAGGATGGCCCGAGTGATTGGGCCCTGCACCCACTTGGGAGACCCAGATACAGAGTTCCGGGCTCCTGGCTTTAGCGGCCATCTGGGGAGTGAACCAGCAGATGGAAGATCTCTCTCCCTTGCTCTGTCCATCTCTCTAATTCTGCCTCTCAAATGAATAAAATAAATCTTTTAGAAAAAGTAGAGGCCGGCGCTGTGGCTTAACAGGCTAATCCTCCTCCTTGCGGCGCCGGCACACTGGGTTCTAGTCCCGGTTGGGGCGCCGGATTCTATTCCGGTTGCCCCTCTTCCAGGCCAGCTCTCTGCTATGGCCCGGGAAGGCAGTGGAGGATGGCCCAAGTTCTTGGGCCCTGAACCCCATGGGAGACCAGGAAAAAGCACCTGGCTCCTGGCTTCAGATCAGCACGATGTGCTGGCCGCAGTGGCCATTGGAGGGTGAACCAACGGCAAAAAGGAAGACCTTTCTCTCTGTCTCTCTCTCTCACTATCCACTCTGCTTGTCAAAAAAAATAAAATAAAATAACAAATAAAAAAATTTAAAAAAAAGAAAAAGTAGATAAAATCTCTCATCTTTAGAGTTCAGCCCCTGGGGAAGGCAGACAGGAAATGGATATCTCAGGAGCTCCTGTGGCTTCACTGTGTCCCCCAGGGATCCTGTGTCAGACACTTAATGCCAGTGGGGCGGTGGCTGGGGGTGGGGTGATGGGAGGTGTTTGCCCTCAGGGGTGGGTTGACGTCACTATGGTGAGGGGGGTCTTCACTCCAGGAGCTGGCTTGTTACCACAAAGTGGGTTTGTTGATAAGAGCGGGCCCTCTGGCCTCCTCTCTGCCCACCCTCAGCTGTGTTGGGACTCGACAAGGAGCCCCCCGCCCAGATTCAGCCTCCAGAACTGAGAAGGGACGTATTGTGTGCATCATCGTACACTCTGCCGCACTGATAGAGCGAATCCGCAGTGGGAAGCGGGGGTGGGGTCTACTAGAACCCCTGCCGTTCAAGTCAGAGTCCCTAGAACTTCCTTGCTCGTTCCCCTGGGGGTCCCTCTTGTTAGTTCTTCTCCATGTGCCCTGAGCATGTGTCCTGTGGTGGGAGCCCAGCTGTGGGGACATGGCTGAGCAGGGACCTTCGCTGGCATCTCCTTGGCCCTCTTGTTTCTGGTGAGTGAACAGAGGCCCAGGGGAGGCAGGGCCAGCAGCTCTTCCTAATCTCTCGGCACTGCCACTTGTGATTCTGTTATTTTCACAACAGCTTTGTCCTGCAAGCACAGTCTTCATCCTCATTTCAGAGAAGGGGAAATGGAGGCCCAGCCACGCTGAGTAAGGTATTCATCTCGGACAAGTTTCCCGGCAAGCACTCCACCTTGGTCTAGTGGAGCAGCCAGAGCTGGAGCACTCCCGGGTTTGGCGCTTGTCTCAAGATTTTATCTATGTGTGCAAAGTCTAATACTATACACACGCCTAGTCTTCATTAGATAACTGATTTTTGGAGCGTGCTCTTACTGTTTTATTTTAAAGATTTATTTTATTTATTTGAAAGAGTTACAGAGGGAAGTAGAGAAAGAGAGGTCTTCCATCTGCTGGTTCACTCCCCGGATGGGCGCAACGGCCAGAGCTGTGCTGATCTGAAGCCAGGAGCCAGGAGCTTCTTATGGGTCTTCCACGTGGGTATAGAGGTCCAAGGACTTGGGCCATCTTCTACTGCTTTCCCAGGCCATAGCAGAGAGCTGGATCAGAAGAGGAGCAGCCAGGACTAGAACTGGCGCCCATATGGGATGCCAGCATTTCAGACCAGGGCCTTAACCCGTTGCACCACAGCGCCGACCTCGCTCTTACTGTTTTAAAATAATTATTTCAATCTCTTTTAAACTTTTTTGAAACCAAAAGCTCAGAAGACTCAGCAAGTCTACAGCGTGCCTCCTCCTAGCCAGCACCTTAGCTGTATTAGGTTTCCTTGTGTGTCGTAAGCAGAGAACATCTGAGGTTTAAAAATAGGCAGCCCAGTGCGAGCGAGGCCCCTCTCATAAGGTCAAAGACAGCAACACGAAAATAACTCCCCTGCCTGCTACACGGGATCGGGGGAGCTTTCAACAAGTATTTGCCCTGCTTCTACACGGGCCAGGCTCTCTGTTTCAGAGGCTGGAGGTGGTGAGTTCTACAGTCATTTTTAGACCAGGACATGAGGAGACGAGAGCGAGACGTTGGCCTCTAAGAAGGGCCTCAAGAGATCCATCCTGAACCAGCTCCGTGCTGGGGGGAGCGTAGGGGCTTGGGGCCCCCTCTTGCCTCTGCTGCTCCCTGGCTGTGTCACTGAGGCCGAATACTACCTCTGTCTGAGCTTCCGCGGTGGCTTTCACGGCCCCCTGAGCTGGTGCCTGCTGGGCCCTCTCTTGGCTCGTCTCAGGGTCTCAGCGTTGTTCAGGGCCACGCTGGCTTCTCGCTGAACGCCCGGCAGGCCTGGGCGGCTCCTGCACGCGGGCCTTCATGCCTACTGCTTTCTCTCCGTGGGAAGCTTCCTCCACAAACCCAGTCTTCAGGTTTCTGGGCAACCGCATGTTCTCAGAGAGGCTTTTCTAAGCACCAAGTGTGCGGGCTCAGGTCACTCCCTTTTGCCTTTGACGAACACCTAATTCACCTTTCCACGTTGCTCTTTGTGGGGCCTGTCACTGCCGGAAGCTGTAGTCCTTGGTTATTGACTGACTGACTGCCAGCAGGGAGGCTGAGCTCACGCGGGGAAGCACCGCCCGCAGCCAGAGCTGTGCGTGAGACCCAGCGGTGCTCAGGAAGCGCAGGTGGAGGGAATAGGTGGTTGGATTTTACTACAGCACTGCATCCCCGGATCTCAACTCCCCCGATGAACCCCCATCCTGACGTCACCCCTACCCAGTCACCTTGCTCTTAGACGTCAGAGCAGCCAGGGCCCAGGGAGCAAGGGTATAAGAACGGCCGCTGATTCTAGAAGGTGTGTGGAAACACAGGCACCTTGGAGGGGTTGACAGCTTAGTCCTGTCAGTATCTCTGTTGCCTGGATTCACTTCTGAATGCATCCTTTCAATAGGGGACCTGGGAGCCTCCACTGGAACAGGGAACTGGCAAGGGGGAGGGGAGGGTGCTTAGGAGAGCAGCAGGAGGCCCCGGGCTGGCTGGTGCTGGGTCGGTCCTCTCCCAGGACTGAGCCCCAGAGCTGCAGTCATTGACAGCTTTGGGAGGGAGGGACAATCTTAGTTCCTGGACCCCTCAGAGAACCCAGGACGCAAAGCTGGAGGGGCATATATGGAGCTGTGTGGACGTGAACACTAGCGTAGCCTGTTGACCAACGTGTCACGTCGGCTCATGGGATTCGGAGCCCTGCTTCACTTACATCCTTGGCTTTGATGGGAGAAGTCCTCGTGGGTCCCTGCACACCCGGCTGGGCTAGCAGGCAGTGGCGGTGTCGTGGAGAGCACCGCTGGCCTCAGGGGCAGGGTCCTATCATGTGAGCAGCTTGCTGGGACCGGGGGCCCAGTTTTCTTAGAGAAAAATGGTGAGAAACGGCAGCCACATCAGTGTATCCTCTTCCTGCTTGCCCCCGCTTGGTCTTGCTGCTTGGCCTGCCAGCGCGCCTGCGTGTCCGTCCCATCCGTCTCCTCTGGCTGAGGTTTCATTGAGTGCGGCCCCAGGCTTTTGTGACAGCTGCCACCCAACAGATGTCACTGTTTTGGGAAAGCCTCTTGTAGGTTTTCTCCAGGTGACAGGGACTGGCTTGGGCTCCACAGGCCTCATGAACCAGGGCTTTGGGTTGCAATAGAAGCAAACTGCGATCGACTTAGGCAGCTTGTAGAACCCCAGGGAGGGTGGAAGACTAGGCTGTGAACAGCCAGGAATGGCTCCTCAAATCACACCCTCAAACTAGCCTGGTGAATTATGACAACTCAGTTATATGAAGATTAACCGCTCAGTTTAAAATGGGCAAGGATTGGAATAGGCAGTTTCCCAAAGAAAATATACAGCGGTCCAAAGAGCTCGTGAAAAGATGCTCAACACTGATAATTGCCAGAGAAACAAAATGAAAACCTGAAGGCAGTACCTCACGCCTTCCAGAATGGCATGATTGGAAAGACAGATAATCCCAAGTGTTGGTGAGGGTGAAGGTGACAGAGATCAGACCCCTCGGGCAGTGCTGTGTCAGTGCACGGTGGTGCTGGCCCTTGAGGGGGCAGTGGCAGTTCCTGCAACTAAGAGAGGTGGGTAACTGTGATTCAGCAGTTCCACCCCTAGGTACACACCCGGGAGAAATAAACACTCACGTCTGCATGCAAACTTGTGTGCTAATGTTGCCGGCAGCATGATGTACGATAGCACAGCAGTTGAGAACAACTCAAACATCCATAAAGCAATGGATGGGTGAAGAAGTGGTTTTTATTCATGTGGTGGAATATTGTTTGGCCAGAAAAAGAAATGAGGTACTGTTGTGTGCTACAACGTGGATGCAGCTTGGAAGCAGTGTGCTGCAGATACAGGGGCACCTGTGGTACAGTTGTGATGATAGAGCCAGAGAGAGAGAGAGAGAGAGAGAGCAAGAGCCAGAGAGACAGAGAGAGCAAGAGCCAGAGAGAGAGAGAGAGCCAGAGAGAGAGAGCAAGAGCCACAGAGAGAGAGCAAGAGCCAGAGAGAGAGAAAGAGAGCAAGCGAGAGAGGGGCCGGCGCCACGGCTCAATAGGCTAATCCTCCACCTTGCGGCGCCGGCACACCGGGTTCTAGTCCCTGTCGGGGCGCCGGATTCTGTCCCGGTTGCCCCTCTTCCAGGCCAGCTCTCTGCCATGGCCCGGGAGTGCAGTGGAGGATGGCCCAGGTGCTTGGGCCCTGCACCCACATGGGAGATCAGGTGGAAGCACCTGGCTCCTGGCTTCGGATCAGCGCGATGCGCCAGCTGCAGCGCGCTTGCTGCGGCGGCCATTGGAGGGTGAACCAACGGCAAAAAGGAAGACCTTTCTCTCTGTCTCTCTCTCTCTCACTGTCCACTCTGCCTGTCAAAAAATAAAAAATAAAAAATAAAAAAATAAGAGAGGGAGAGAGCAAGAGCCAGAGAGCCAGAGAGAGAGAGAGCAAGAACCAGAGAGAGAGAGAGATGTTGCCTTGAGCTGGGAGGAGGTGAGGGGGAAGGACGGGGTGCTGCGTAAGGGCCATGATGAAAATGTCTGCAGCTGACTACGAGGGTAGTTGCCCGACTGAATGTACTAAAAGCCAATGGGTTGTCTCCTTTAAATGGGTGAATTAATGCTGTGTGAATTACACCTCAATAATCTACTTTTTTTAAAAAAGCGATCTGGTGAGGAAGCAGTTGCCATTACTGTGGGCCCTCAACATCCCGATTGGTGTTGTTGCCACTTCTGCACTGGCAGCTCAATGTCGCAGCAGCGGGGACCTCGGCCAGGTTGGACAGGTGTGGGAGCGCACCGTCTGCTTTTTGTCCCAGGGGTTCTCCAGCCGTCTGGAACAGGCATGAAGCTCATTGCTGGGAGAGCGTCTGGCACCGTCAGCTCTGTCTCCCAGAAGCACCAGGGTGGGCGGCTCACACTACGAGGAGGGACGAGCCGCTGCTCCGGCAGGACAGGTGCCAGCCATCTCGCGGGTCACCCTGGCTGGCCTAGGCTTCCTAGGGGTTGCTGCCTGGCCCTCGATCATTGAACACACCATGTGGTCCCATGCAGTCACTGTGCCTTCTCTGTGGATTTGAGCAGAACACGTAAACTAGCACTGTTTCCCCCAAGAAAGTTGAGAGAGGCGAGCAGATGCAGCTGTTTAAGGTTCAAGTGTTCATCCTCACTGAGTGTCAGCTGAATCCATTTCCTGTTAACCCGGCCCGGGCTTTGTGTTTTACAGTGGAAATACGTCCTTCACTTGGGTCTCCACGCTGTCTAACATATTTGCCGTCTCTGCTTTGGGCTCAATGCTCTGTTGATAACCCCTCACAGTCTGCCACTATCAGAACCGTAGTTCCCTCTGCTCCTCTGGGTCTGCATCCTAGGGCAGTCCTCCTGGACTGGACTCCCTCTCGCAGGCTGGGCGAACACAGGGCCTGGGTCTCCTGCCTGGCTGAGGACAGAAGGGGCTCAGGAGCCACATCCTCTCCTCGGCTAACCTGGGGCTGGAGACACGGATTCTGCTAACTTTGGGGCAGAGAGAGCGGGAGGAGCGGGGTAGGTCCCAGCTGTTTGGAGTAGTTGACCTTGTGGTAGGGAATTGGCTGTTAGGTTTGAAAAGTAGCAATAGGTAGTTTCTCTGTCAGAATTCTCTAAAGGGACATCTGCAAATGGCCCAAGACGTGGTCGAGAACAGTCCCTGGAGTGGCTGAGCATGACGGTGTCTGAGATGGTGTCCTGAGAAGGATATTACAAGGTGTTTTTGTTTGTTTGTTTGTTTTAAAGATTTTATTTGTTTGAGAGGCAGAGTTACAGAGAGAGAGAGAGGTCTTCCATCCGCTGGTTCACTCCCCAGATGGCCGCAGCGGCCGGAGCTGCGCAGAGACAGAGGGAGAAGCAGCGAAATCCCCTTGTTGGAAAGCACGAGCTTGCCTTTGCACTTGGTTTATGTCCATCTCCTTGAGAAATAATTTACTGTTGTCCCCAAAACTAAGGACTCCAAAAGATTTCTGTGGACTCTGGATCAGAAGTGGAGCAGCCAGGTCCCTGAACTCACACCCATGTGGGAACCCAGCACTGCAGGAAGAGGCTTAACTGCTATGCCACAGTGCCGTCCCCAGTCCCTATAAATTAAAGTGTTTTTTTTTTTTTTTTTTGACAGGCAGAGTGGACAGTGAGAGAGAGAGACAGAGAGAAAGGTCTTCCTTTGCCGTTGGTTCACCCCCCAATGGCTGCCGCGGCCGGCGCACCGCGCTGATCCGAAGCCAGGAGCCAGGTGCTTCTCCTGGTCTCCCATGGGGTGCAGGGCCCAAGCACTTGGGCCACAGCAGAGAGCTGGCCTGGAAGAGGGGCAACCGGGACAGGATCGGTGCCCCGACCGGGACTAGAATCCGGTGTGCCAGCGCCGCAGGCGGAGGATTAGCCTATTGAGCCGCAGCGCAGGCTAAAGTGGGTTTTTAGATCTTCCAAGTTTGGACTTGACAGAGTGAATCCAGCACTGGAGAGGAAGCGCAGGGAACAAGCACGTGGACTGTGTTGGGTGTCAGGCGTGAATGTAGCGAGGGCATTTCACACACCAGCACGGCCACCTGAGCAAGTAGATGCTGGTGTCCCCGTTTCATTGAGGGAGAAGTACTTTGTCCAGGCGCACACGGGTCTTAGTCTGTTCCTGGTGCAGTCACAGAACACTTGAGGCCGGTCCTTGTCAAACCATGGAAATCCGCTGCTCCAGCACCAGGCTGGGAAGTGCTGCACGCTGCGCAGATTCTGTCTGCTGAGGGGCAGTGCCGCTGTTCCAGGTGTCCATAGGGTGCAAGGGGCAAAGGCTAGGGGACGTCCTTCCACCTTGGCTCGGAGGCCTGTATGACCTCTCTGATGAGGGCTCTATGCTTGTGCCTTCGTTGCCCCGCATCCCCAACACCATCAAACCAGTGATGAAGCTGCCACCTGGGGAGTGAACCAATGGACGGAAGACCTCTCTCTCTCTGTCTCTCTTTCTCTCTCTGTCTCTGCCTCTCCTCCCTCTGTGTAACTCTGACTTTCAAATAAATAAATAAATCTTAAAAAAAAAAAAAAGAAGTTCAGGGGCTGGCACTGTGGCGTAACTGGTAAAGCAGCTGCCTGCAGTACTGGCATCCCATATGGACACCGGTTTGAGTCCTGGCTGTTCCACTTCCAATCCAGCTCTCTGCTATGGCCTGGGAAAGCAGTACACGACGGCCCAAGTCCAGGGTGCTTGGGCCCCTGCACCCACGTGGGAGACCTGGAAGAAGCTCCTGGCTCGTGGCTTCTGATCGGTGCAGCTTCGGCTCTTGCAGCCATTTGGGGAGTGAACCAGTGGATGGAAGACCGACCTCTCTGTCTCACCTTCTCTCTCTGTGTAACTATGACTTTCAAATAAATAAATAAATATTTTTAAAAAAGAACTAAGTCCGTAGAAATGTATGCAGAACTATAGTGCTTTACAGTTACAAACTTCATATACTTCATAATTACTACTTTAGGAACATGGTGATTCTTCCTACCTTGCCTACCCTTACTCCCATACTCCCAACCCCTCTTCCTCCTCCCTCTCTTATTCCCTCTCTTATTTTTTTTTACTAAGATCTATTTTTCAATTGACTATCCACACATATGCTTAACTTTATGTTAAGTAAAGAGTTCAATAAAGAATGTGTGTGTGTATATATATATGTATGTGTATATATATATATGTATATGTATATATATATAGTATTCCTCAACAGTCTAGAAGAGGGCTGTTCAAGTCACTGTATCTCAAAGTGTCAGTTTCACTTCCACAGATTGCCTTTCAGGTGCTCCGTTAGTTATCACAGGTCAGGGAGAACATGTAATATTTGTCCCTTTGGGGCTGGCTTATTTCACTAAATATAATGATTTCCAGATTCATCCATTTTGTTGAAAATGACTGGGTTTCATTATTTTTTAATCACTGTGTGGTATTCCATAGTGTACATATCCCACAATTTCTTTATGTAGTCTTTGCTTGATGGGCATTTAGGTTGACTCCATGTCTTAGATATTGTGATCTGAGCTGCACTAAACATGGAGGTTCAGATAGCTCTTTTGTTTACTGATTTCACTTCCCTTGGGTAAACTCCCAGGAGTGGGTGGCTGGGTCACATGGTAAGTCTATATTCAGATTTCTGAGGTATCTCCAGACTGTCTTCCCTAGTGCCTTTACCAGTTTACACTTCCACCAACAGTGGACTAGGGTACCATTTTTCCCACACCCTTGCCAGTATTTGTTGTTTGTTGATTTCTGTATGAAAAACATTCTAACTGGGTTGAGGTGCCACATCATTGTGGTTTAGATTTTCATTTCCCTGATGGCTAGTGATCCTGAGTTTTCTCATGTCTGTTGGCCATTTGGAGTTCCTCTTTTGACAAGTGTCTGTTTAAGTCCTTTGCTGATTTCTTCACTGGGTTTTTTGTTTTGTTGTTGTGGAGTTTCTTGATCTCTTTATTATTAAGCCTTTATTATTGCATAGCTTGCAAATAATTTCTCCCATCTGTCAGTTGCCTCTTTACTTTCCTGAGTGTTTCTTTTGCAGTACAGAAGCTTCTCGATTTGATGTAATCCCATTTGTGAATTATGGCTTTGATTGCTTGAGCCTCTGGGGTCTTTTCCAAGAACTCTTTGCCTATGCCAGTGTCTTGCAGAGTTTCCCCAACATTCTCTAATAAGTTGATGGTGTTGGGTCATAGATTTAGGTCTTCAATCCATTTTGAGTGGCTTTTTGTAAAAAGTGTAAGGTAGGGATCTTGCTTCATACTTCTGCATGTGAAAATCCAGTTTCCCAGCACCAGTTTTTGAATAGACTGTTCTTGTTCCAGGGGTTGATTTTAGCTTCTTTGTCAAATATAAGTTGGTTGTAGATGCTTAGCTAATTTCCATTGGTCTATTCATCCATTTTTGTACCAGTACCAGGCTGTTTTGATTATAACTGCCCTGTAGTATGTCTTTTTTTTTTTTTGACAGGCAGAGTGGACAGTGAGAGAGAGAGACAGAGAGAAAGGTCTTCCTTTTGCTGTTGGTTCACCCTCCAATGGCTGCCGTGGCCAGCGTGCTGCGGCCGGCGCACCGCGTTGATCCGAAGGCAGGAGCCAGGTGCTTCTCCTGGTCTCCCATGGGGTGCAGGGCCCAAGCACTTGGGCCATCCTCCACTGCACTCCCGGGCCACAGCAGAGAGCTGGCCTGGAAGAGGAGCAATCGGGACAGAATCCGGTGCCCCCACCAGGACTAGAACCCGGTGTGCCGGCGCCGCAAGATTAGCCTAGTGAGCCGCGGCTCCGGCCTGTAGTATGTCTTGAAATCTGGTATTGTGATGCCTCCGCCTTTGCTTTTTTTTTTTTTTTTTTTTTTTTTTGACAGGCAGAGTTAGCGAAAGAGAGAGACAGAGAAAGGTCTTCCTTCCATTGGTTCACTCCCCAAATGGCTGCCACGGCTGGCACTGCACCAATCCGAAGCTAGGAGCCAGGTACTTCCTCCTGGTCTCCCATGCGGGTGCAGGGACCTAAGGACTTGGGCCATCCTCCACTTCCTTCCCAGGCCACAGCAGAGAGCTGGACTGGAAGAAGAGCAACCGGCACTAGTACCCGGCGCCCCAACCAGGACTAGAACCTAGGGTGCCGGTGCCGCAGGTGGAGGATTAGCCAAGTGAGCCACAGCGCCGGCCCTGGCTTTGTTTTTGTTGTATAAGATTGCTTTATCTATTTGGGGTCTCTTCTGTCTCCATATGAATTTCAACATCATTTTTTTTTCTGTATCTGAGAAGAATGTCCTTAGTATTTTGATTGGTATTGCATTGAATCTGTAAATTGCTTTTGGAAGTTTGGGCATTTTGATGATATTGATTCTTCCAATCCATGAATATGGAATATTTTTCCATTTTTTTTTGGTATCTTCTTCTATTTCTTTCTTTAATGTTTTGTAATTCTCATCGTAGAGATTGTTGATATTTTTGGTTAAATTTATTCCAAGGTATATGATTTTTTTGGAGCTATTGTGAATGGGATTGATCTTAGAAGTTCTTTCTCAGCCATTGCATTATCTGTATACAAAGGCTGTTGACTTTTGTGTATTGATTTTATATCCTGGGACTTTACCAAACTCTATGAGTTCCAATAGTCTCTTAGTGGAGTCTTTTGGATCCCATATATATAGAATCTGGTCTTTTGCAAATAGGGATAGTTTTACTTTCTCTTTCCAAATTTGTATTCTTTTGACTTCTTTTTCTTGCCTAATGGCTATGGCTAAAACTTCTAGGACTATATTGAATAGCAATGTTGATAGTGGACATCCTTGTCTGGTTTTGGGTCTCAGTGGGAATGCTTCCAACTTTTCCCCATTCAATAGGACACTGGCCATGGGCTTGTCATAGATTACCTTTTTTTTTTTTTTTTTTAAACTTATTTGAAATGTAGAGTTATAGACAGTGAGAGAGAGAGAGACAGAGAAAGGTCTTCCTTCTGTTGGTTCACTTCCCAAATGGCCGCCATGGCCGGTGCTGTGCCGATCCGAAACCAGGAGCCAGGTGCTTCCTCCTGGTCTCCCATGCGGGTGCAGGTGCCCAAGCACTTGGGCCATCCTCCACTGCCCTCCCGGGCCACAGCAGAGAGCTGAACTGGAAGAGGAGCAACTGGGACTAGAACCTGGCGCCCACATGGGATGCTGGTGCACAGGTGGAGGATTAACCAAGTGAGCCACGGCGCCGGCCCCCATAGATTACCTTAATTGTGTTGAGGACTGTTCCTTTATACCCAGTTTGCTTAGAGTTTTCATCATGAAAGGGTTTGTCTTTTATCAAAAGCTTTCTTCTCATATGTTGAGATCATCAGATGATTTTTGTTCTTTTTAAAAAAAAGATTTATTTATTTATTTGAAAGGCAGTGTTACAGAGAGGCAGAGGCAGAGGCAGAGAGAGAAAGAGAGTGATCTTCCATCCGCTGGTTTCTCCCCAAATGGCCACAAAGGCTGGAGCTGGGCCAATTTGAATCTAGGATCCAGGATCCAGGAGCTTCTTCAGGGTCTCCCATATGGGTCTTGGGCCATCTTCTGCTTTCCAAGGCCATAGCAGAGAGCTGGACTGGAAGTGGAGCAGCTGGGACTACAGCCGGCGCCCATATGGGATGCCCGCACCACAGGCGGAAGATTAACCTGTGCCAGAAATTCACTGCTTTCAAAACAGATCAAATGTCCTGCACAGGCACACAACAGATTGCAGGTTCGAGAATGAGGCAAAAATGGAGGTTGGAAACTTTTTTTTCTTTTTAAAAAGATTTATTTATTTGCAAAGGCAGAAATGGGGTAGGGGGGAGGAGAGACAGAGACAGAGACAGAGACAGAGATATCTTCCATCTGCTGGTTCATTCTCCAAATGGCCACAATGGCCAGATCTGGGCCAGGTTGAAGCCAGGAGCCAGGAGTTTTATTCAGGTCTCCCATGTGGGTGCAGGGGCACAAGCTCTTGGGCCACCCACTGCTGCTTTCTGAGGTGCCTTACTAGGGATCTGGATCAGAAATGGAGCAGCCGAGACTCAGTCCGGTGCCCTTATGGGACTCTGGCGCTGCAGATGGCAGCTTAACCTTCTACACCACGGTGCTGGCCCCAGGTCAGGTTTCTAAAGATTGTGTGTGTGCATAGAAGAAGACGTGCTCTAACTTGCCCTCACAGAACCACAGTTAATGTTCTTAATGAGGGGCTGGCACTGCAGTACAGTAGGCTACGCCTCTGCCTCTAGTGCGGGCATCCCATATGGGCATCAGTTTGAGTCCTGGCTGCTCTACTTCCAATCCTGCTCTCTGCTTATGGCCTGGGGAAGCAGTAGAAGATGGTCCAAGTGCTTGGTCCCCTGCACCTGCATGGGAGACCCGGAAGAATCTTCTGGCTTCGGATCGGGGCAGCAAGGTTTTGGAACTCCATCAAAATCCAGCGGAGGAGCTCTGGGAAGTTAAACAGGAGGTGTGTGATGGTGGCTTATGCTTTTCCCTCTCATCTCTGGCTTCCTCGTCTTCCTCTGCACACAGCATCCCGGTGGGTGCTCTCCAAAGAGCTGGAGGTGCCCCCTGGGAATGGAAGATTCACATCTCTGAACTCTATCCACACGGGGGCCAGGAGAGCAGCTGTGGCCAAGACTCTGTGGCTTCAACCGCAGGGTCCTCCCTCAGGAGCTGCGGAGTGGAGGGGCATCCATCCTCAGCCCAGCAGAATCTGCCCGAGTGGGGATGTGGCCAGGTTTTTCTTTCGTCCTTAAAACATGAAAAAGACAAGACCTATGCTACTGTGTACCAGACGCACCAGTTTCATCCAATGGGAGGGCTGGGTTTCATTTTTAATATTGTTATTTTGAAGGTAGTCTGTTTTCCAGGTGACAACATCAGGGCTCTTTCTCTGTTGCAAACTTCAGAGAGAAATTTGCTGGAGGGCCCCTGAGGACATCTGATCAGGTTTGTTCTGGTTTTTGGACCAGGGAGCCTCACGGGTGCTGCTCTGACAGAATTGTGTTTTTAAAAAGCCAGTGGAACAGCAGCGAGAATCCACCCAGCTCTCTGACGCTGTGTTCTGATGGTGAGTGCCATCTCGAGCTCGTCACTCACAGGCACCTGACAGCAGGGGCTGGCTCAGCACACTAGCACGCAGTAGAAGGGGGAGGCATTCCAGTGCCCGGTGTTGAACTCCTCCCCTGGGCCTCCCAGAACGGCCTGTTCTTGCCCTCCAGGGCTGTCCTCTCACACCTTCAACCAGGGCTGGTATTGCTGAGTGAGTGTCCTTTTTCCCTCTTGGGTCTGCCTGCACCGTGGTTCTCAGCCAGGTTATGTCTGGAGACGTTTTGAAGGCCGCAGCTGTGGATGGGCACTGCTGGCATCTGCTGGGTGGGGCCAGGGTCGCGTAATAAACACCCTCAACACATCGGACAGCTCCAGTCACAAAGAATCATCTAGGGGCTGATGTTGTGGTGTAGCAATTTATGTCCCGGCTGCTCGACTTCCTATCCAGCTCACTGCTGATGGCCTGGGAGAGGCAGCAGAGGTTGGCCCAAGTTTTGGGCCCCTGTCATTCATGTGGGAGACCTGGATGAAAACTCTTGGCTTCAGCCTGGCCCAACAACGACCATTGCAGCCATCTAGGGAGTGAACCAGCGGTTGCAAGATCTCTCTCTCTCTCTCTCTCTCTCTCTCTGTATCTCTTTCAAATAAATAAATAAATAAATCTCAAAAACAAAAACCCACACTCATTTAGCCCTAGGGTGCTGGGCTGGTAGCACTGATGTTGATGAACCCTCCTCCAACACCACAGATAACCTGAGTGGCCCGAGTTTTGGCCTGATGCGGTCACTGAGCTATGAACCACTGCTGTCCCTCCGTAGTTCATTTGTTTTGCATCCTGGAGCTGGCAGCTTCTATCTCTGGTCTCCTATAGCAGTGGAGCATTTATGTGGATGAGTTTCTCTACTTTCTCCTGGTATATCCTGATGTCTTCCCAATTTTTAAAATGAAGTCATAGCGTCCAACCCATGGTCAGGATCCATCCCAAGTATTTATAAATTGACCACGCGTGCTAAAGTCTGAACTACTCTGTTTTAATTTGGTATAGAGAAGTGATTTCTGTGACTCCAGAGCTCTGGATTGGCCATGGAACCCCTTTTCGCACAGGGTGGACGTTTTCCTCTTGAACTTGACAGAGAAGTTTGTGCAAATGGCCCCTGTACCGTGTGTGTGTATATATACGAAGCAGTTTTATTTAACAAAAATGTTTGCTATGCCCAGGCCAGACACCTGTATAGGCACTCAGTGCTGAAGTTACCTCAAGTGTTAATAACAGGAACTGTATGAAAAAAATGCATATGAAGAAAAAGTTGCATGGATTTCAAAAATTTTTGAACCCAAATAGGCTTATCTTTTAATTCCCTTTTCTGTGACTATTGTGTATGCATAACCATCACTAACTGATGGTCACCAGATAGGAAGACGGGGAGAAAGGCATTGTGCCATCTGCTTAGAGGCTGCAGGGGCATTTGGTAGCGTCTGCACCTGCCATGGGAGGCTGTGAGCCTGAGAGAAGAGAAATGGGCTTGGTGTTGGTGAGCTGGCCATCTCCGGTGGCAAGCGAAGAGACTGCTATGTCTATGCCAAGCAGAAAGTGGACTCAGCTGGGGAACCCAGAGGTGCTCCCAGACCGAACGTAGGCTGGAGAACCAGGCTGGAACTAGGGAGCAACAAAGGCCAACCATCTCACCTGGGAACCTGGGGTTACTTGGTTTGAGATTCAGGTTCCTAACTGGCCAGGGCAGGGGTGGAACAGAGGGGCCCTGTTGGCATTGCTTAGTGCCTGCCTGTCCCTGACGGCGTGGCTAATGGGCCTGTAGCCAACCATCTCATACAGAGCTGAGTCCACACACTCCTGGAGCCCACTGCACTGCTCCTAGCTGCTGTTGGGACCTCACCTCTTGCCACTCCTACCCTGTAGCCCGGCACACGCTGCCTCTGCTCTTGTTTGACTGTGGTGAGCACAGCCCCATGGCAGTGCTTTTCCTGCTGTCACCGCTCTGCCCTGCCTCTGCTGTTTGCGTCCCCTCCCTTGCTGTGTCTGCTCAGTGTCCTCTGACTAAGAGGTCTCCCTTGACTGCCCTCTGTGCCACAGCACAGCATAGCCAGCATCTCCACCCATGAACCCCATTTTTTTTGACAAGCAGAGTAGACAGTGAGAGAGAGAGAGAGACAGGTCTTCCTTTGCTGTTGGTTCACCCCCCAATGGCCGCTGTGGCTGGTGCACCACGCTGATCCGAAGGCAGGAGCCAGGTGCTTCTCCTGGTCTCCCATGGGGTGCAGGGCCCAAGCACTTGGGGCATCCTCCACTGCACTCCCGGGCCACAGCAGAGAGCTGGACTGGAAGAGGAGCAACCGGGACAGAATCTGGTGCCCCGACTGGGACTAGAACCCAGAATGCGGGCGTCGCAGGCGGAGGATTAGCCTATTGAGCCGCGGCGCCAGCCACGAACCCCATTTTGTTATCTTCACAGCACTCAGCTTCTCTACTACCTTAAGAGAAGTGAGAGCTGGGACTTTGTTTTGTTTGGTGCTGTAGCCTCATTGCCTCAGTCTGGCATGTGGTAGGTGCTAAGAACTCACTGAACAAAGCAAATTATGAATTTAAGGGCAAAAGGAAATGATATGTGAAAGTATTTTGAAAGTTGTCACGTGATCTTACAGTATTTCTAAATATTGTTGCAAACCAGAGACCTAGTGAGTGTTGGCGTAAGCGCTAGAATCAGCCCATGGAGCAGGGGCAGCTCGAGGGCTGGTATGGCCCAAGTCTGAAGTGACCGTGTCAGGTCTTTATAATTTTTAAAATTTATTTGAAAGGCACAGGGACACACACACACAGAGAGAGAGAGAGAGAGAGAGAGAGAGAGAGAGAGAGAAAGCGCCTACCTGCTGGCTCACTCCCCAATACGCACAACAGCTAGGGCTGGGCCAAGTCAAAGCCAGGTTCCTGAAACAGCTGAGTCTCCCATAATGGTGGCAGAAATGCAAGCACTCGAGCCATCACCTGCTGCCTCCTGGGTTTGCGGAGCAGTAAGCTGGTCACAGGCGGGACCTGAACCCAGGCACTCTGTGTGGGATGTGAGTGTATGAAGCATCCACCTCTCAATTCTTTTAAGAATGCCAACTTTTGTGTTTTTTGCAAATCTGACTCACATTGTCAACACTCTTCTTTCCAGCTTGTGGGTGTTGTGGCCATGGGTATATTATCTATCACTGGCCATGGCTATATTATTTATCACTGGCCATGGGCAATGTACCTCTGACCTTGACCTGTGTTGCGGGTAAAGCCTCTCATTAATCATTCTTCCTGGAGTTCTGAATGACTGTTTAAATGATGAGATGCAGGTGCCTGAGGAGACCCATCAGGGCACTGTGGAGTTCACACAGTGGGTTCCTTGTGGCCTGATCCGTCCACACATCCATTTGGGGTGGATGCTCTGAAGCATGTGGGTTGCCCATCATCTCTGTTCTTGCTGTCACATGATGCCCACCTGCTGCACATGGAGCCACGTGTCCTGGCATTTGGCAGTAGAATTCTTACACAATACCCTCTTTTCCTTGTCTGCACTTTGAAACAGTTGAGGGGCTGGCGCTATGGTGCAGCGGGTTAAAGCCCTGACCTGCAGCGCCGGCATCCCATATGGGCGCCAGTTTGAGTCCTGGCTGCTCCAGTTCCGATCCAGCTCTCTGCTATGGCCTAAGAAAGCAGTAGAAGATGGCCCAAGTCCTTGATCCCCTGCCCCCATGTGGGAGACCAGGAAGAAGCTTCTGGCTCCTGGCTTCGGATCAGCTCAGCTCTGGTCATTGTAGCCATTTGGGGAGTGAACCAGCGGAAGGAAGACCTTTTTCTCTGTCTCTGTCTCTGGCTCTACCTCTCTCTGTAACTCTTTCAAATAAATAAAATAAATCTTAAAAAAAGAGGGACAGTTGATAGATAGGTTGAAGGAATGGTAGAGGGAGTTCAGTATCAACCTTATCACTTAGGAAACTGCCGTGTTTCCAATACTGACTCTCAGAAACAGATTTAAGTGCCCACTCCCAGGTTCTGCAGGACCCCAGGCCTCCACAATGAGGAGCGGAGCTGAGTGGGGAAGAGTGGGACGGGGAGGCCAGGCCGGGAGTGGCATGTGGATGGATGTCCCCTGCAATGAGACATGAGTATCCCGACTAGTGATTTTAAGCAAATTGCCACCAAGTATTCTAAGAGCCATTACAGATAAAATGCTTTTAAAAAGCTAAAAAGATGCAACCCTGTGTCTTAGAGTGTGTTCCTCACCTCTGCGTGGACAGGGCCAGGCGATGTCCACGCCGTGAGCGCTCCTGGGGCCTGCCGGAAGAGTGCTGTTGTGTCTAGCAGTACTCTTTCCAGCCAGGCAGAAGCTGAGGCAGCCACCAGCCTGCTACGCTTTGCAGCTGCCTCCAGGAAAGATCCAAAGACAGGCTGGATCTCACAGGAAAAAAAAATATAAGACAAAATAAAAGTTGTCTCATAAAACCTGAAGCTCAGACCAAAGTAGTTAATTTGAAGTGAACTCTGAAGACTAGAAAATTCGCGCCGAACAGTAATCTTACTCAATTTGAGCTAAATAAAAATACTTGTTGAGTGAGTGGGTCTTGACTTTGGGCTTCAGTTTGAAATCACTTGCAAGTCAATGATGACTGAGAAAGTCTTGTTTCACCTGAAGTTGAAATTTCATGAAGGTAAGCATTTGTGAATGGAAACTAGCAATGTGCAGAAAGACTAACAGAAGTACTTTCAACCACTTTTCATTAAACCTACTTGACTGGAGTAACCCATGCTCCTGTTTCTGAGGATCCATTGTGATGGTTGTTGATGCTTTAAATATTGGTTGCGCATACTTTGTAATAATGTGATTTAATCAAATATTTCCTCACCTGCGGAGATAGGAATCCAAGAAGAAAATAGCTTTTGCTCCTCTGACAGCAGAGTTGAATGTTTGGGAAGGGTTCCTAAGAGAATGAGTGAAGGAGGTGATCCTGCTACAGTAAGTTGATGGTCCTATAGCAGAGCTAAGGTACAGAAAGCACTCACCTGTAAAGTGATTAAGATTCCAGAAGTCCAGAGGGACAAAGTTGCTTCAGACTTGCAGAATCAGTGACAACTACCAGAAGTTGTTACCCGAGCTGGTCTATGAGGAAGGGAAAGTTAAGCTGTGCAGAGCGATTCACTCCTGTGGAGAGAGAGCAGCAAGCACAGGCACCCAGGGTCGGCTCCCCATGGGAAGATCCTACGCTTCAGACAGTAAAGGGCCCTGGCTCCCAAGCTTCTGATGGATCTGGCGATCGATTGTGATGGGATACTACTTCTCTCTGTCCATAACAAACCTGGGTAGTCGTTAGTCTGTGTACGAAATGACTGCTTATGTTTATGGCATAATAATGGTGGATAATGATTTTTTTTCACTCACAGTATCATGGATGTTTTCTTAACTCCCTAATGGTTACTAAGCTCCTTTTCATCTAAGTTCTTTTTTATTACTTTTGTTCAGCAATGTGTATGATGTATTTTCTGCTAGAGATATGGATGTTTAATACTTGGTGAAATGTTAATTGCAATTAGTGGTTGCATTTCTAAGTATTTTTAAGGCCCATAAAACACTAACAATTTATGAAATTTGTGAGGTCACAAGCTTGCTTAGTGTTTTTTTTACTTTAAAACATAGTTTTTAAGGTTAATATGAGCAGGGTCATATGTGACTTCCCTATTTTTATTATTACAATGGCTGTTTATTGCATTTACAGTGATTTAGTTGGAAGAAAATCCTATTATCATACTAACTCGTATTAGTGCCCTGTGATTGATTGAGAGAATAAGATATAATGCATCTCCAAGGTTTTACTTGTAATTGTATTCCTATAAGGAACTTTAATATTACTTTTTTTTCTTTTACAATTTATTTATTCAAAAGTCAGACAGAAGGTGAATGGAGAGAGAGAGAGAGAGAGAGAGAGAGAGAGAGAGAATGAATCTTCTATCTGCTGGTTCACTCCCCAAGTGTCCCAAACAGCCAGGACTGGGCAAAGTCAAGTTGGATTTCCCATGTGGGTGGCAGGGTACTTGAGCCATCTTCTGCTGGCTTCCCAGGAGCATTAGGAGGAAGCTGGATCGGAAGTGGAGTAGGCCAGGATTCTCACTGGCACTCTGATATGGGGAGCCAGTGTCACAGTGGTGGCTTAGCCTACTGTGCCACAACGCTGGTCCCTTTAGTGTCACTTCAACTGCTGACGAGAGGAAGGAGCTACCAGTTCCCAGAACACAAGTCTCGAGTCCAACAGAATAAAGTGCAATAGTAATAAACTTCTACATAAAAATAGACTGAGATCCATTTCAGTTCTACAGAAGTGTAGGGTTTCTTTTTAAGGAAAGAACAAAAGTACAGTTACTTTGCTAGCTCCACTTGATGGCTAACCATTGCCTTCTTGAAAAGTTTCAGTTTTTTTGTTTTTGTTTTTGACATGCAGAGTAGACAGTGTGAGAGAGAGACAGAGAGAAAGGTCTTCCTTTGCCATTGGTTCACCCTCCAATGGCCGCTGCGGCCTGCGTGCTGTGGCAGGCGCATCGCGCTGATCCGAAAGCAGGAGCCAGGTGCTTCTCCTGGTCTCCCATGGGGTGCAGGGCTCAAGGACTTGGGCCATCCTCCACTGCCTTCCCTGGCCACAGCAGAGAGCTGGCCTGGAAGAGGAGCAACCAGGACAGAATCCGGCGCCCTGACCGGGACTAGAACCCCGTGTGCTGGCGCCACAGGCGGAGGATTAGCCTATTGAGCCGCAAAGCTGGCCGAAAAGTTTCAGTTTTGACAAATGCAGCTCCCTTCTTGTGTCTTCACTTTAAAATGATTATAAAACCACAAGGATTTTTCTACTCATGAGTCTTAATGACTTAATTTTCCATAAGTTACTGATGTTTTTTTGAGTAAGGTGACATGCAGGGAAAATTTACTTAGAGTGATAATGGACTAAACAGGGATTTTTGACATGGTCATTGTATTCCAGGACCCGCTCTTTCATTTCAGAAAATCAGCAGTTACATTTGTAAGCATATTTAATGAAATCCATCTCTTGAGGACGGACTTATACTAATACAACTCATACACAAAAAACCAGAAGATGGGATGTCAGGTTAACAGTTGCAGATAGAAATTTCAGCAGTAAGCACCACCCAGCAGTCCTCACGTTTCCTCCCTGCCACTCAAAGGAGCATGGACGTACGTTGTTAATGTAAATTAGGGTTTCCTGGGGGAAGTTCAGGAGTGAAGACGTAACGGTGCACATAACTCTTTACGCTCTCATTTCATGAAGCATTGGGCTTGTGCACACTGAACTGTGGGAGGAGAGGAATTTCAGTGGAAGAATGATGCTTCTGTAAGTATTGGGTGTGAAAACAGACTGAGAACTGTGTCAGAGGATGGGAAAAAAGAAATTCTAGAAGTGAATAATAGAACAAAAACTAATATTTGATGATTTAGTAAACAGTTAAGACACAATTGAAGATAGAATTAGTATACTGGATGATAGATTGGAAGAAACATCCAAATGAAGCATAGATAAGAAACAGTGAGAAATTCTAATTAATGAAAAATTAGAATCTCAGGAGAAAAGTGAGGCAGTGGGGCAGCAGCAATATTTGATTAGAGTAGGACTGAGAGTTCCTCAAAAATGATGAAAGACATTGATCTACAGATTCAAGTAATCACACAAGTTTCAAGCAGAATTTCTATCCTTACGAGAGTAACTTCTTAACACTAGTGATAAAACCAGATCCTAAAAACAGTGAGGGGTCGTAGGGGGAAAAGTTCAAATTACGTTCAAAAAAGCACCAGCTTTTCTGACAATTTATCAAAAGAAACTATGGAAATAGAAGAGAACGGGATGCTATTTTAAGGAGCTGAATCAAAGTATCTGCCAATTTAGAATTTTGTGCCCTGAAAAATTATTCTTTCTTTAAGAAGGAAGGTATAAAAGGACTTACTGAAAAAGCAGAAAGAATTTTTGACCAGGAGATTCAAGCAAAAGAAAACACAAAAAGGAATTCTTCAGGAAGGAGGAAAATGACCTCAGGGTGGACACTCAGGGATACAGGAAGGATTGCAGCACAAGAAGAAGTCCGGTATCTGGGACTGGTGTTGTGGCACAGCAGGCTAAGCCATCATTGGAGCACTGGAGTGTCATTTATAAGTTAAGTCCTGCCTACTCTGCTTCCAGTCCAGCTTCCTGCTTCCTGCTAAGGCATCCTGGGAGGCAGCACATGTTGGCCCAAGTACTTGGGCCCCTGTTACCCCTTGGGAGACCCAAATGGAGTACCTAGCTTCTGGCTTTGGCCTGGCCCAGCCCTGGTTGTTGCAAGCATTTGGGGGAGTAAAACATTAGATAGAAGATCTCTCTCTCTCTCTGTCTCTGTCTTTGTCACTCTGCCTTTCCAGTAGATGAAAATGAACATTTTTTTTTAAAGTTCAGTATCTAAATCTGAATGTTTTACACTTAAAACAATAAAGAGAAGTATGTCATGGGATTTAAAAACATTTTTAGGCTTAATATATGCAATTGTAATGACAAATTCATAGTTCTTGTATTGTCTAGGAAGAGATAAAAATACCGTGTTAGACATTAATGAGCCAAGGATGCATATCTCTGGGGTAATTGCTAACAGAATAGTAAAATAGAATGTAAAAAACAAGATAACAAATGAGGAATGGAATAAGAAATATTCAGTCCAAAATAAGACAAGGGAGGAGAGAAAAAGGAACATAAAATAGGTAATACAAGTAGAAAACAAACAATAAAATAGAAAATGTATTGATTATTATGTTAAATTTAAATAGACACACAGAGCAGAAGAGACACTGGTTCACTCCCCAGATGGCCACAATGGCCAGGGCTGGGCCAGTCCAAAGCCAGGAGCCAGGAGCTTCTACCAGGTTTTCTATGTAGGTGGCAGGAGCCCAAGCACTTGGGCCGTCTTCTACTGCTTTCCCAGGCCATAGCAGGGAGCTCAATTGGAAATGAAGCGACCATTATTCAAACTGGCACCCATATCAGATGCTGGCAGTGTGAGAGGCAGTTTAACCCATAATGTCACCGTGCTGGCTGCTGGTGTGAACTTATTAAACACAGCATTAGCTAACCAAATCCTGCATCATAGAAAAGGTGTAGTAGATCACAGCCATGTTGAGGTCAGTTCAGGAGTTCAAGGGACAACGGGGCATCAAACACTGTAATCCACATTAACAGCATGAAGGAAAAAATAGTCATCTCCATGGTAGGTAAGATTGCTTAATAAAATTTAACATTCATTCATGACTTAAAAAAGTCTTAGCAAACAGGAATGGAAGGAAACTTCCTTAATCAAATCAGGTTATCCTCCAGAGGAAGGCTGGAGGCTCAAAAGTGCATTTCTGCTACCAGTCTAGCTCTCCTTGGTCTAACTCAGACCTGCAGACCCTTCTCGCCACCCAATGCTGAAGTGGGGAGGAAATGAGCTTCCTACGTCATTTGACTGGTCTGCCTTCACTCCTGTAGATACATCCACAGGAGCCTTGTGTGAGCGGGTGAGGAGATGCTCAGAGCTGGAATCCTGTAACTGTGGAAAGCTGATGCACACGTACATGAGAACGTTTGTGTGCCTGAGGCCGAAGCGGCCCTGGAGACGTGTCTGAGCTCTCTGGGGACCGTCTGCCTTCTGTTTATGCCTTGTTTCACTGCACTGAGTGCAGTGTGAATTCAGGGGCCCTGGTGTGACAGTGCTAATACAGTCATTCTCTGACTCCTGTTGGCACTTTGAACTTCGGGTCCCTGGTGAGCCAAATGCTTGAATCACATGTGCATTTGCATACCCTGTGACCGTCTCCAGGAGTCACCCCCGCCCTCCCACTGCCTCCCCTCTTCCTCCATTTGGCAAACTCCTACACCCCAGTTGCTATAGCCTTCCTCCTGCAGTAGTCCCGGCTCCACCTCCTTGTCTCCTGCCTGTCATCTCTAACTCTGTTTATTCCCTGTGAAAACGTTCAGCCCTGTCTCCTCATTAGGTTCTGAATTTCTTCAAAGAAAACTCTGTGTCTTTATGTTTGTGGAACAGAAACGTCCTGGCTGCATGTCATAATGTTGCATTTCCAATTGCCTCCTCTTTCTGAAGTGACCTGGAAGGGAGGAGGAGGAGTGTGAAACGCTGAGGAAGAGCTTTAACTGGGTGTAGAGTCGGACTCAGAGAGCCGATCAGCTCCTAATTAAGTTCACTGGTTCAGCATCAAAGCAAATAGCTGAGAGCAGAGCTGCCCGGGAAATGGAGAAGCTGCTTCTCCCCGCTGTTTCCAGCCCACTTCACTCATGGCCTGTGTAGAGAATGCTACTCGGTGGCCCCCTCGGGGAGTGGATGAGGCTGCTGGCTGCCGCAGCTCCACCTGGCTAAGGAGGTCAAGACCTCACACAAGGAGGCTTGGGGGAAGCTGAGGTTTTCCAAGGGGAGTAGAATGTCCCTGCTAGGACCAGGGGGTCCAGTCCTCAGCCAAACCTGAGGCCGCAGGGCGGGGTCAGAGGAAGCAGGAAAGGTTGTGTCGTTTGAGTTTCAGCTGTGGAGGCAGCGATTTTGAGCTCCGGTGTCTACTGGCGTCAGCTGGAAGCTTTGACAGTGCACAGCATGGCAGTGTGCAGACTGTAGCCTAGTGCGGTTAAGTCAGAATCTGTGCAGAGTTCTGTGGAGCTGTGTCAGTGTTCAAAGAGCTCCCTACAGGTGATTCTAAAGTTGTCTTCGAGTCAAGCGCCGCTGATGTAAACAGTCACTGATGAGTAAGAGACCTGAATTCTGTGTTACCTTTTAAAAAAGTGCCTTAACGCAATACTCATGCTTAGTGGTGTCAACAAGGGGATTGTTTGGTTTTTATTGTTGTAGACATGTATAAGCCCGGAAATGGCTTGGATTTGTTTGACAGCGTCGCCACATTCCTAGGAGGGAACACCCCATGGCGTTTTCCCTGGAACTCCGTGTCTAGGAAGTGGTGGGAAACATGGCTGCTGTATCAGTTGAGAATGGTAACAGTGGAGGTTTTAAATCCAGCCTGGAAGAGGAGATGGGGTTTCAGTCTGCAGAAGGGCAGGCGCTGGGGGGGGGGGGGGGGCAAGCGTTTGAGGTGCACAGGCAAGGAGGGGGCTCCAGGGAAGGAGAAAGCTGCCGAGTCGGAGCAGGGCCCAGTGGCTGGAAGGGGAAGCCTGAGCCTGCTGCTCCAGAGGGGACGTGGGAGCCATCGGGGAGCCAGGTGTCCGCTCCCTCTCATTCCATCGAGAGTGCCATGCCCCGGTGCCAGGATTGCATGGAAGGCCTGATCGCAGGCACTGTTGACTGAGCACTAACTCCTAGGAGGCACTTTCTCTAAGCATACTGAGTGAATTAACCGGTCAGCTAATCTGGTCTTCACAACAGCCGTGATAGGTAGGACCTGTCCTTACCCCGTTGGCACAGGAGAAGTGAAGCGAGTGGGCTGAACTTTTCTGTGACCTTTCTATATTCAATGACCTGTTTTCCCTTCACCCTGACCCAGAGGCCCCAAGATCTGTTATGGTGCACATCAAAATCTGTAGTTAGAAATGTACCCCGTAGCGGCACAGAGGAGGTGGGCCCTTGGGAACAATGTTAGACAAGTATCAGAGAACTGTGTGACCCCCCACCACACACTCCCTGTTGTCTGATTTCCTGTCTTGATATGTGATCTCCTTGCTCCCTGCCGTCACCCAAACTGTGAACTAAATAAACCTCTCTTCTCTCTATATTACCCAATCTTGGGTATTTCATTATAGTGATGGAAAACAGACTAACACACTAGGTTAGGTGCTGACAGTAGTAACAGATCACACATCCAAGGGTTATTTTTGAAAATCCTGGTGAATGGAGGACAAGCTGTGGGGAGGTTAGGGGATAGCCCCTGCTGGTGGAGAGCTGAATTTAACTTCAGTTTTTTTTTGAGTTTGCAGAATGTTGAGTGAGTGTGACCCAAATGTCTTATTCTATTTGGATCTTTAACTTTAAAAATTTGTTTATTTGAAAGGCAGAGAGGGGGGTTGGGGGGGAGAGAAGAAGAAAAGGAGAGGGAGAGAGAGATTTACTATCCACCAGTTCATTTTCCATATACTTAGCAACAACCAAGGCTTGACTAGGCTGAAGCCAGGAGCCTGGAATTCAACCCAGGTCTCCCACATGGGGGACAGGGACCCAAGTACTTGAGCCGTCACCTGCTGCCTCCCAGGATGTGCACTAGCAGGGAGCTGGACTGGGACTCAGACCCAGGCACTCAGTATGGGATGCAGGCATCTCAGGTGGCAATTTTACCACGGCACCAAATACCTGCCCCAGTTAAACTTTTTGTTTTAAATACAACCTTATTTTTTGATGTGGATAGGAATAACATTTTTATTTTAATAATGTTACTTCTTTACCTGCTAAACCACATTTATTTATTATTCTATTAACATCATGATATTAATATAATAATTGGTATTATCATTTACCGCAGCTTATCAGACCAGGATGAAGAGGGTACAACCAGGCAGGACTGCATCGTCTCCGACCCGTCCTTTTCCATGGTGGCGGTCCAGCGGGAGGACAGTGGCATCACCTGGGAGACCCACTCCAGCGGATCTTCCACTCCCTGGGCCTCCGAGGGGAGTCAGACTTCTGGTGTGTACAGCCCAGAAGGGTCAACCGTGAGCTCTCCTCCAGGAAACGTTTCCTTTGTGATGGGTGAAGTCAAAAAGGGTCGGAAAAGAGCTCACAAGTCCAAGCCTGGCTCACCCTCACTGCGCCGGAAAGGCGGCAGGAAAAGGAATTCTGAACCCCAAGCTGTCCCCGCACACAACAAGGGCAGCGCTTTAATTTCAGGAAGGCTGAGCCCCAAGAAGGAGCAGTCACCTGCGGGCATCTATGATAAGACGAGGAAGAAGACCACCTCGAACACGCCCCCCATCACTGGGGCCATCTACAAGGAGCACAAGCCGCTGGTGCTGAGGCCGGTCTACATCGGGACCGTGCAGTACAAGATCAAGATGTTCAACTCGGTGAAGGAGGAGCTGATCCCGCTGCAGTTCTACGGGACGTTGCCGAAGGGCTACGTCATTAAAGAAATACATTACAGGAAAGGGAAGGAGGCCTCCATTCGTCTCGAGCCAGACCTGGGCGATCGCGACGCCAGTAGGGCTTCCCCCACGGGCACAGCCGCAGCCCGAAGCCTAGCTGAGGACAGCATCCAAGGGCCTAGTCCCCCCTGGAGAGGGGCGCTCTCCAAAAGACCCTCGGCCCTGGCCTCACTGACCGCACAGGAGGATCAGGAGAGGCTGGTGGACTCCCCGCTGAGGGCCGCCCTGGCAGCTCCGCCAGCAGTGCCACAGCAGCCAGCGGCCAAGGAGCTGACCCCTCCTGCCCTCGGCCCACTCGTGTCCCTGGAACCTGCCGGGGTACAGCTTGAGCCTGGTTCTCCAGGAGCCGCGGCTTCCGAGGAGGGCTCCAAGGCCCGGCCCTCGCCAGAGGAGGAGGTGCGGGCCGCGGGGGCAGGGCCACCGGGCCTGGCCCCGGATGAAGACCGGCTGGACCTGCCCTCACCAGAAAAGGCGGCGCCCGGCCCCGAGCAGTGGACCCCTCCTCACGCCACTGCCGAAGCAGAGCCCGTGGGCCGCGCGCCTGAGCCCCCGGCGTGGGAGGGCGCGGAGAAGGAAGAACCGGAACCTTCCAGGCCCACAGCCGCCAAAGACTCGGACCTGGCGGAGGAGGAAGAAGAGGAGGAGGAGGAGGTGGTCGAGCTGGAGTACCCCGAGAGCCCGCTGCCCGGCGAGGGGCCGATCCCGCCGCGGCTGCCGGCGGAGCTGGAGCCGCAGGACGAGGAGCCCGGGCTGCCAGCCCCGGCAGCATGCTCGGACCTGGCGGAGGAGGAAGAAGAGGAGGAGGAGGAGGAGGAGGAGGAGGTGGTCGAGCTGGAGTACCCCGAGAGCCCGCTGCCCGGCGAGGGGCTGCCCGCGGAGCTGGAGCCGCAGGACCAGGAGCCCGGGGCATGGCCGCCGGGCCGCGCCGCCTGGTCTGAGGAGGAGCGAGAGGAAAGCGAGTCTGTTTCCACGGATTCTGCTTTCGTGTCGGAGTTCTCGGGGCCGCGGGAGGAGCCGGGGCCGGAAGCAGTGTCCCCTGCTCCCCGAGGGAAGGCCGCCGAGTGGGCGGAAGGAGCGGCCCCGGGGTGGCTGTCCCCGCCGTCCTCCACCGCCTCCTCAGAGCTGCGCGGCCCCTCCGCCGCCGAGAGCGGGCGCTGCTCCGCACAGGCCTCGCCCGCCCCTGACGACGCAGCTCCGTCCCCAGCTCCGTCCCCGGCGACGCAGGAGGCCCTGAGGGAAACGCCACCGCGGGCCGCAGGCGCGTCTGAGCCCGCGGCGCTGTCGGGAGGAGAGCAGGAAGACGCCCCCGAGCTGCCCGTCTCCACACTGGCCGCTGAGAGGACCCCTGAGCGCCTGCCGCCGCCTGCTACGGCCGATACCCAGCACCTCGGCCCCTCAGGAGGGGACAGAGGACGTGAGCGTGTCGCCCCAGATTCCAAACTGGTCTCCGAACACGCAGCTCCACCAGACGCCACACAGGAATCCCAGAAGGAAACCATCGAAGACGTGCCCCAACTCCGATCAAAGGGTATTCCTGAGCACGCAGCGCCATTGGAAGAGAAGGAAGAGGCCAGACCACATCCCCCACCTGCGGCCTCTGTGTCTGAGCACGCTCTCCCACCCCCTACACTGGAGAGGACCCCAGAGCTCCAGCCCCCACTGCCCCCTACTGCTACCGTGGAATTCAAGGTCTCACCTGGAGAAGGCCCAGGAAGTGAGCGTGTCACCCCAGATTCCAAACTGGCCTCCAAACACGCGGTTCCACCAGATGCCACACAGGAATCCCAGAAGGAAACCATCGAAGACGTGCCCCAACTCCGATCGAAGGGTGTTCCTGAACCCACAGCGCCATTGGAAGAGAAGGAAGAGGCCAGACCACATCCCCCACCTGCGGCTTCTGTGTCTGAGCACGCTCTCCCACCCCCTACACTGGAGAAGACCCCAGAGCTTCAGCCCCCACTGCCCCCTACTGCTACCGTGGAATTCAAGGTCTCACCTGGAGAAGGCCCAGGAAGTGAGCATGTCACCCCAGATTCCAAACTGGCCTCCAAACACGCGGTTCCACCAGACGCCACACAGGAATCCCAGAAGGAAACCATCGAAGACGTGCCCCAACTCCGATCCAAGGGTGTTCCTGAACCCACAGTGCCATCGGAGGAAGAGAAGGAAGAGGCCAGACCACATCCCCCACCTGTGGCCTCTGTGTCTGAGCATGCTCTCCCACCCCCCAAACCAGAGAGGACCCCAGAGCTCCAGCCCCTACTGCCCCCTACTGCTACCGTGGAATTCAAGGTCTCACCTGGAGAAGGCCCAGGTGTTATCCCAGATTCCAAACATATTTTCAAACATGCAGTTCTTCAGAAGGAAATAATCGAAGACATGCCCCAACTCAGATTGAAGGGTGTTCCTGAGCACGCAGTGCCATTGGAAGAGAAGGAAGAGGCCAGACCACATCCCCCACCTGCGGCTTCTGTGTCTGAACGCCCTCTCCCACCACACACACCAGAGAAGACCCCAGAGCTCCAGCCCCTACTGCCCCCTACTGCTACAGTGGAACTCCAGGTCTCACCCGGAGAAGGTTCAGGAAGTGAACGTGTCACCCCAGATTCCAAACACATTTTCAAACACGCAGTTCTACCAAATATTTCCCAGGAATCCCAGAAGGAAATAATCCATGATGTGTCCCAGCTGAGATCAAAAGGGATTTCTGAGCACACGGTCCTGTCAGAAGAAGAGAAGGAAGATGCCGGACCACATCCCCAACATGTGGCCTCTGTGTCTGAACTCCCTCTCCCACCCCGCACAGCTGAGAAGACCCCAGAATGCCAGGCCCCGCTGCCTGCAACGCCCCCAGCTGAACACGGGGTCATACTGGAAGGGGCGCCAGTGGAGGGGGAGCGCTACACTCCCTCTTCTACGTCCGCTTCTGAATTTTCAGTGCCGCCATTCGCAACCCCAGAGTCGCTGGAGGAGGAAATTATCTGTACTTCCCCTCTGAACCTAAAAGGGGCCTCCTCCCCAGAGATGTTCTCAGAACAGGAGCGTGACGACGTTGGACTTTTTTCTCCAGACTCTGCTTTTATTTCCGAATTCTCATTTCCACCCTCTGCAGCTCAGGACACAGAGAGAAGAGAACTTGAGTGTGGTTCTCCGCTATCCTTAACCTCCCCGTCTGAACACACAGTGTTCTCAGATGAAGACACGGAAGAAATTGAGCTCTTTTCTCCAGACTCAGCCTCGCAAGTTTCAATCCCACCCTACAGAAGCCCAGGAACAGAGAAGAACGAAACAGAGCCCCACTCACTGCTGCCTGCCAGTTCTGCTTCCAGTTATCCCTGCTTCTCTGGGACAGATGAGGAAGACGGCGGGTCCACTGCCGCCACCCCCACGCCTGAGCAGTTGGATTCTTCACCAGGGCAGAACACACCTGAAGCAGTGAGTCCGCCACCTTCAACAACGAAGGCAGAGGAAGCAGAAATTAAGCCAGACGCTCACGTGACCTCAACATCTGTATCTGAATATCTCGTCAGGATGCAACAGCAGGGAAGTCAAGCAGTTCTAGAGCCTGAGTCTGAAGAGTTGATTCCATCACATGTAACCAGTGAGCTGGAGAAGGGAGAAGTCAAGACCAGCTGGTCAGTAGCCACACCTCCTTTGGCACCTGCACAGTCATCTGTGGAGAAGGAGGAGACCCAACCTGTTTTGCCTGCATCCCAGCCTTCAACTTTACTGGATTCAGCCCATGCCATGGAGGAAGAACAGGAACTCCAAGCGTCACTCACTCTGAAAGCTGTGAATGAACAGATGGCGCTGCAGGAAGTCAGAGAGAAGGCAACGGTGCCTGATTCTCAAGGAGCTACAGCACAGGCATCACAGGCTCAAAAGGTGGAGCCGCAGCTTCCAGATGTTCTCTGGTCTGAGATGAAACCGTCAGCTCTGCCTGACGCGGTAGAGGAGCCACAGAAGGAAGTCAAACCCAGTTTAGCTGCAAGTGCAGCTTCTGAACCCGAACCAGAGCAGAGAGTGTTGTCAGAGGGTGAGCCTGCGGGAATAAAACCTCCTTTACCCCTGAGGGAGACAGCTTTGTCTGGACTTGAGGTTTCATCAGATGTGAAAATGGAAGTGAAATTCAATTCCAAAGCAGCGGGGCCACCCGGTACAGGAAAGGAAGTTGAAGAGGGTCTGCCTGCATCGGCATTTCCAGCTGTGTCAGAAGAAATAAAGAAAGAAATTGAACCCAGGTCCTCCACAACCACAGCGTCTCTAGCTAAGCTCGATGTGAACATTACCAAATTGGAAAGAGATTCAGGTGCCTCTCTTGCTACCCACGTGGAGGGTGTGGTCCCAGCCCAAGCAGGACAAGATGCCCTAGGAGGTGTTTCGGTGCCACCTGCAAAATCTGAAAGTATGCATCCAGTTCTTAGAGAAGAGGCAGTGTTTGAAAGTGCTGCTTCTCTCACTGAAATGTCTTTGTGCAAAGGCTCTGCTCGGTCAGAAGCAGAGAAGGAAATTCAACTGCCTTCACTTCCACGCATGCCGTCTGCATCGGAGCATGCTGCTTTGCTGAGGGTGGAAACTGAAGAAGTGAAACCCGAGTTGTCAATAACCAAGATGCTGTCTTCTCAGCGTTCAGAAGTGTTTGAGGAAGCTGGGGTGGGAGATGAACAGGGTGTGTCACAGTCTGCAGTCCTCGACTCTGAGCACGTGGTGTTGTCACAGAAGAAGCCCCTGGCAGCTGTCTCAGCAGCATCAGGGCCTGAACACGAGCTTTCGCTGGAACTAGGTGGTGAGAAAAAGCAAGAAGAAGCAGAATTCCATCTGTTGCAGAATGTGTCGCCTGCAGCCCAACACGCAGTTCCCAAAAGCAAAGGGGAGGAAATGGCAAGTTACTCCAAGGTGGATGTTTTAGCATCAGAAGATTCAGCCCTGACATTCCTGACCCCCACGCGGGTGTTGGAGACATCTTTGGCAGCCCAAAGAGGTTTCCTGTCAGAAAACTGTGATCTTGTTCAGGCAGAGCAGTCATTGGAGCCTGAGAAGGAAGTAAGACCACAGGAAGCACCAGAATTGCCAGAGCCTGTGTCTGCTTGCACTAAAGGTGGAGATAGTGACTCTGTACGGGCAAAACAAACAAGACCTCTGGTAACAGAAGCAGTGGACTCCATCTTAGAAAAGAGTCCAGCTGAGCTTAGGCAAAGAGGAGAAGATGAAACCAGGGAGCTTCTTGTGTCTACTGTAGAACTGTCAAAGGCCACGTCCAGCCTCCATGTGGAACAGGAGCAGCCAGAAAAAGCACACCATTCAGATCAGGTGGTTGGATTGCCTGATGTAGGTGGATCTTTTGTGGGTAAAGAAGATCTGGGTACTAAACAACTTCTAGTTAAGAAAGAGAGTTTGCCTTTGGAACAATCGAAATCGTTTGTGACAACCGAGCCTGCAGGTATCAAAGAAACAAAAATGAAAGAGCCTATCATTTCTCCAAAGGATAAGAACAGGACACTGGAAAAGCCAGAAAATATGGCCAGCGAACAGGAGGAAAGAAGGCAGGGGCCTGTGCAGCTGCATTCTGCTGAGAGCGAGGACCGCATGCCAGTACAGTTTAAGGCTGGGGAGACCTTGTCCACTAAAGCCTCTTCTCCTGAGGAAAGACAGCTGGCTCACGAGCCAGCACCTTTAGATCTGGCTGGAAATATAGAGAGAAACACAGCAGAGGAGGTGCAGATCTGTTCTGTGGTGGCCGGGGAACGTTTGACATCACAGAAGGCAGACACAGAGATCCCCAGGCCATGCAAGGAGGAGGGCCAGGAAGAAACCAAGCTACCTCTTGCAGGAACTCTCCAGAAAGCAGAGTCTGGTCTGTTCGCAGAGGAAGGGAATCCAGAGGCTATCCTGTCTCCTGCCCAAGCAGCCCGTTTCCCGGCTGATGTTAGGGATCCTGCTTGGGGCCATGAACAGGAATCTCGTGGACACACACCTCCATTACCTGTAGAGAAGCTGCTAGAAGAGGCAAGAAGGGTCCCACCGAAGGTTGTAGGTGATGCTGATGAGGAAAAGACACCTGCCCCTGCAGTGGAAACTCCCCCTCAAAAGTGGCCCCTGTCCCCGATCCCAGCCAAAGAAGAACTTCTACCCCAGGATGCACCAGAGGAGGTGCAGAAGCTGCCCGAGAAGCCAAAGGCAGCAGAGCCAGCTGTCCCTCAGGAAAAGGGAAAGAGAGGGATTTCATCTTTCAGATCCTGGATGTCTAGTCTGTTCTTTGGATCAAGCACTCAAGATACCAAAGTTGCTGAAAAAGATGTGGAGCCTCTGCCAAGTCCCTCTGTAGCGAGCACAGGGACTGTGAGAGTGCCCGAAGGGGAGAGTCCCGCTGAGCAGAAGGCAGCCAGGAAGCCGGGAGCAAGACCTACAGCTGCCGAGGGACCCGGAGACGCCGTGGTTACACCTGGTGAAGGCCAAGGCCTTAAAGACACTCTCACAGTTTTATCGAAGGTGGAAATTTTGCAGCAGGCACGATCCAGCCCTGAGGCATCTAGAGAACTTGGAAGGGAAGAAGCTGCACCCCGCCCAGGAGAGGTAGACAGAAACTCAGCAGCTCCTCCTGCTGCTGGCGGGGACCATGTGGGAATTCAACCCTCTTCTCCCATGCATGAGAAATCTGCTCCAGCTACCGATAGTAAAAGATACCAGAAGCCAGCGATTTCTCCTCCCTCAAAGTGGACCATTTCTGTTCAGGAAGAGCCAAGAAGTGACCAAAAAGAAAAATCACTGTTTTCATTTGATGTCAATAAGGCGCCACAACAGCCCAAACCAGCTTTATCTGACGTCACAAGCAAGAATATCATGGGGGAATCAGAGAAGCCAAAGTGGATCATTTCTCCTGTAGAAGAATCAAAAGGTAGATTAGCTGCTCTTGGAGAAGGCAGACTAAAGGAAGACCTGCTAGAATCCACTTCCTCAGGAGGTTTGGAGGAAGAAATAAAACTCAGGTCTGCTGGCTCCGCGGGGGAGAAAGGTAACTTGGAGACCAGATCCTACACCCTGGCCGAAGCACAGGAAACGGTGGCCCTGACAGAGCTCAGAGAAGATAAGGAGCCAGGAAAGGCACATGTCATGCACGAAACAGAAGAATCCAAGATAACCATACCACCGCAGCTCATCGATCAAAATGGAGACCACAAGGAAAGCTCCAGAATTGCTGTTGGTTCTGAGGAGGAGAAGGGAGAAGAAAAAGAAAAGCAGACACGTGTATTTTTGGAAGAGAAGCAGCAGCAGGAATGGGCCAGGTCTGTGCCTAAAGAGTCGGATATCACTTTAGTTCATTCCAGGGGTGAAACGGAACCATTCTTGGTAGTTAAAAAGGCATCAATTATTGAGACACCTGAAAGCATGATCTCAGAGGCTCCCCCTGAAGTCAGGGAAGCAAAGGCAGGAGGAGTCCCACCACACCTATTAGAAGAAAGTATAGTTTTGGGGGAGAAAACCCAAAGTTTCCATCCAGTGGGTCTTCCTTGCCACAGTGAAATGGATAACCACTCCGTAGCTCCAGAGGGAGACCTGGTGTTTGAAAAACCATGCAGGGGTATGGCAGGCCCCAGTGAAGAAAAGGGTCAGGTGCCGCTGTCAGAAGCATATGAAGGTGGTTCTGTTGCTGTCAGGAAAGAAAGAGTGAAGCCTGGCGCTCCGTCGAAAGACTCCCAGAGGACTTTGGATCAGCTTTCTGAGGAAGCAAAGAGCTTAGAGACTCCACTGTTGCCATCACCTCTGAAACCACAGACCGCTGCTTCAGAAGAGTCTACAGAAATAAATGCAGTGGAGAAGCAGGACGTGCCACAGTCGGAGTGGCCTGCAGAGCGCCATACGGTCCATACCAGCCAAACTAGGGACCGCGCCTCTGATGTTCCTCACCAGTCCATTCTCATCTCAAAGCACCACATGGTAGCTGCGGAGGATGCCCGTGTAAGTGAACCATCGTCTCCAGCAACAAGCAACTATGCCCAATTTATAACCAGCGCATCAACAGCCAGTGCTGATAAAGTGGCTCCTGCTAAAGAAACACGGGAGAAGGCTGAGGACGAATTCACAGTGACCAGCAAGCCAGCCGGGCTTTCAGAAGATCAGAAGAGCGCCTTCAGCATCATTTCTGAAGGCTGTGAGATACTGAATATTCACGCCCCTGCCTTTATTCCTTCGGTTGATCAGGAGGAAAGTGAACAATTGCAGGATAAGTTAGAATATTTGGAAGAGAAGTTCCCAATTAAAACCACAGCACTCCGTGATGATAATGAGGCAGCTGCTGTCCACAGAACATCAAAGAGCAACTTAGAAGATTCTGGCAGAAAACCCACATCTTTCAAAGAAAATGAACAAAATGAAAGTTATAAAACAGAAGAAGAGATACCCACAGAATCGGAAGCTGGTGATTTAGCTTTTGCTCAGCCCACAGTCCCCAGTGAAGAGGATTACTTTGAAAAGTATACTTTGATTGATTATAACATCTCGCCAGACCCAGAAAGACAGAAACCTCCACGGAAATTAAATGTTGAAGAGGAACTCACAAAGGAAGCAGCCAAAGAAATGATCTCTTTTCCAGAAAGTTCAGAGGAAACCGTCCTGGAGCAGGATTATGACTTGGTGAAACTAGATGAAAGCTTTTATGGGCCGGAAAAGGACCACAGCAAGTTATCTCACCCAGAGACCCAACAATCTTTTGTTATCCAGAAATCGCCTGATGAAGACACTGCAAAGGGATTGCACAGAGATGTAGAGTCCAGATCTCCTGGGATGCCTTTATTTGACACAGAGGAGGGAGTTTTGTCGAGAACCCAGATATTTCCTACCGCAGCCAAAGCCATTAACCCTGAACTTCTGGAGCAGCCGCCTGCACTTGCATTTTTGTATAAGGATCTGTACGATGAGGCAGTTGGAGAGAGAAAGCGCGACGAGGAGACGGCTTCTGAAGGAGACAGTGTGAATTCGGAGGCTTCATTTCCAAGCAGAAAATCTGATGCTGATGATGCAACAGGAATGTATTTCGAGAAGTACATACTCAGAGATGACATTCTGCATGACACTTCTGTAGCTCAGAAGGACCAAGGCCAGGGTCTGGAGGAAGAACCCATTGGTAAGGATGAGTCCTACCACCTGATAGCTGCAGAAGGGGAGATTTGGGGCAAGTCTGGAACTGTTCTGGGGAAGGAGACTCTGGAAGAGGAGCAGAAAGCTGCATACAGGGAAGGGGAAGCCGAGGGCCACGTGGAGACCCCTGGCGATGCAGCAGTGCTGCCGAGGGAGGCGCCCGTTGTCGAGGCAGTCACAGCAGCCACCCAGAAGGTGAGCTACGCGATTCCGTTTGTCGACACTCGTCACACTCTGGCACACGTGGAGGGGGCGACCAGTCAGGGAAATGAGGCAGCGCATGCAGGTCCAGAGAGCGGCCTGAATGTCCCCGAACAGGTGTCCTTCCCGGAGGAGGAGTCTGTGTCTGGTGCAGCTTATGCTCGGGAAATACCACTAGAAGGACCTTCAATACCGGTCCCCACTGAGCCAAGCCAAGAGAGGCTCCGCAATAGCCCTGTTCAGGATGAGTACCCATTTGCTGAGTCTCTCAGCTACGCAGTTGTCGGTGAAGACATCTCATCGCAAGAACTGCATTCAGAAGCCGTGCCTGGAGACGAGCTACGACCTCAAGGCCAGGAAGCCTTGGAGCCCATCAGCGCAGATGCACTCATGAGGGAGGCAGAACAAAGCTCATCAGCCAGACAGGAAGATTGGGGCACAGAGACGACTGCCCAAGACCAAGTGTCCCCAGAGTCAGTGACCGAGAAGGCACCAAAGGACCTGAAAAAGCCCCAGATTGACACGTACTGCTACACCTGCAGGAGCCCAATCTCCACTCTTGACAAGGTGGCGGGCACCCACAAAGACCACGAGGTTTCCACGCTTGACACAGCCATAAGTGCTGTGAAGGTGGGTACATTTCAAAGCTAACAAATAACAGCACAAGTGCATTAAGTTTGTGTTCCTGTTGTCTTAATTTTGTAAATGATCAATATTTGATGCATTTATCTTTAATGCTGAAGGATTTGCTGAAAGCAGACGGAGAACACTTCTCCGGGAGCTTGGTTAAGGTTGGGTTGACAGCCATTTATTTATTTATTTATTTGACAGGCAGAGTTAGACAGTGAGAGAGAGAGAAAGAGAGAGACATGTCTTCCTTCCATTGGTTCACCCTCCAAATGGCTGCTACAGCTGGCGCTCTGGCCGATCCAAAGCCAGGAGCCAGGTGCTTCCTCCTGGTCTCCCATGCGAGTGCAGGGCCCAAGCACTTGGGCCATCCTCCACTGCCTTCCCGGGCCACAGCAGAGAGCTGGACTGGAAGTAGAGCAACCGGGACAGAACCGGCACCCCAACTGGGACTAGAACCTGGGGTGCCAGCGCCACAGGCAGAGGATTAGCCTAGTGAGCCGTGGCACCAGCCGACAACCATTTATTTGATATTCACCAAATAAATGAGCCAGGCATTTTTAGAGTCTGGAGACATCAGGATAAATAACCACTGGATCATGCCTTTGAGGGGCTCTTGTAACAGTAATAACCCTTATTATAAAAATTGCCCAAAACTTTAAATTAAAAAAAAAAACCTTTGAGTATAAAATGTCACTTACTTTCTATCCTCTTCAATACTATCCTCTAAATATTGAGCAATTTTATCATAAGCTTTACAGAAATACTCAGAAAGTAAGACTTTTTTTTTTTTTTTGACAGGCAGAGTGGATAGTGAGAGAGAGAGAGAGAGAGAAAGGTCTTCCTTTTTGCTGTTGGTTCACCCTCCAATGGCCGCTGCGGCCAGCACATCTCACTGATCCAATGGCAGGAGCCAGGTACTTCTCCTGGTCTCCCATGTGGGTGCAGGGCCCAAGCACTTGGGCCATCCTCCACTGCCTTCCCGGGCCATAGCAGAGAGCTAGCCTGGAAGAGGGGCAACTAGGATAGAATCTGGTGCCCCAACCGGGACTAGAACCCGGTGTGCCGGCGCCACAAGGTGGAGGATTAGCCTGTTAAGCCATGGCGCCGGCCAAGACATTGTTAAATTCCAGTTTGCTCCATGCTTCCTTTTCATTTATAAAATTTATATTCGACATAGAGAATCCACTCAGAATAATCAGGTGAATTGGACCAGTTCAGCAAATATGCTGCTGTCTTAGAATGTATGAAAATTAGACCTCACCAACGAGAAAGCATTCATGTCCACTGTTCCTTAAAACACTGAGCTCACTCATTTCCCAAGAAGATAAACTGTCTTTGTAGAATTACTTGGGAGCTTTTACTCACAGACCCTCTAATTGGTTATCATACAGAATTATCTAGAGTCAATTTAGATGAAGCAGCAAAGACAATTTGAAGATTGATTTATCAGTGAATGCAGTATGGTAAATCAACTTAGAAGGCAGTTGGAGGCCACCGCCTGAAGCTCTTTGCCCAAGTGTCCTTTATTAAGAACATCCTCATTCTCTTCTTCAGGTTCAATTAGCAGAATTTCTAGAAAATTTACAAGAAAAGTCCTTGAGGATTGAAGCCTTTGTCAGTGAGATAGAATCTTTTTTTAACACCATCGAGGTAAGTTCACACTGCTGTTTCTCTTTGTCCTGTCTGTCCACAGCTCAGTGGTTCTGAGCTGAAAGGGCCTGACTTGGAGTTGATGTGTGCATGGGTTGTTGCCATCGGTGGTTTTGTTCTATTCAGAATAAGGATTTTGGAGTCTCCCCTGTGTGTGTAACTGGCCAGACAACCTTCTGCCTACGGATGAAAGATTTGCCTTTGAAAACATCCATGCATTTATTGAGCACTTACCACAGAGAACAGTACTTCGTGTGCTTCATCTAATTTAATCCTCACAGTGACCATTTTACAGATAAGAAGTTCAGACTTAAGAGTTAACTACCAGAGGGTATTAAGATGATGGAGTAGAGGAGGAGCTTACCACTCTAGTCTAGGAGAAGATAGTTTAAAAAAAAAGTGGAGAGTGCAGTAGAGGAAACTCCACGTGAATTAGAGGGACACAGCAGACCTGCGTGGAGGGTGTGGGCACACACAAATCAGGACCCCAGCAGCCGAGAGCTTATGCACATTTGGAGAGAGGTGAGACCAAACTGCAGCAGCCCAAGCCACTGGTGATAAAGCTGCAGGAAAAGCCTGGAGGGAATCTGGCTTGGAGTCCTGTAGGGGATAGTGTACCTGCAAAACTAGAGGCAAAAAAAGGGTGGGCATGTTTCTCTCTCCCTGATTACCTTACAATGACATAGCCTCTTCAGAGCAGGTGCTATTTTGGACATAGGTAACAAGAGTGCCAGCTTGTGTCTGTGCCCAGCAACCAGCTGAGCAGAGATGCCTGAGTCTGGCGGGGAGAACTGGTGGGGGACTGGGTGCTCATGACTGCAGGAGGCTTGTGTGCCTGGACTGTGTAAACATGGAGACCGCGGGGCTTTGAAAACCCAGAGGCTGTGTGGGAAGGTTCAGGGGGTGGCTGGGACTTTGGGCAGTCACTGTGGGAGGCTCCACATGCTCAGGGCTGCCTGTTCCCTGGTGAGGGACACTGCTGGGGAATCTGCTTTCACTGAGGACTGCACAGATCCTTTGTGTGGTCCTTGTGGAAGTGCAGACAATTATTATACCCACTGGGGCTAGTGCCCAGGCATTATTCTCCTTTGAGGAGAGGAAATGAGCTGAGTCTATGCCAACAGAAGAAAAACCTCCTCTCTGATATTAAAAAAAAAAAAAAAAAAGAGGAGATTTACCATGCCAAACCTGGGTGTCACATGACTCCCCCAAAAGACTACAACACTTCAATACTAGACTGTGAAGATGAAGAGTTTGAAGAAATGAGAAAAACGGAATTCAAAAAATTGATCTTAAAATTACATAGACGTAATCAAAAACAAATGCACAAACTAATGTAATCTGTACATGATATAACAGAAAATTTCTCCCAAGAAATTGAGATCTTAAAGAGAAACCAAAGTGAAATCTTGGAAATGAATAATTCAATAGAACAAATAAAAATGCAGTGGAAAGCCTTAAAAAACAGAATCAGTAAAGCAGGAGAAAGAATATCTGACTTAGAAGAAAAATTACAGGAAATTATATAGTCAGAACAAAACAAGAAGAGGAAATTAGAAAACTAAAAAACACTGTTGGGAAGCCACAGGATACTATCAAATAACCGAATATATGGGTTTTAGGGGTTCCTGAAGGCATGGAAAGAGAAAAAGGATGACAGGGACTTTTTAGTGAAATAATAACAGAAAACTTCTTAATTTGGAGAAAGAAAGGGACATCCAAGTACAGGAAGCACATAGAACTCCTAATAGACATTACCAGAAAATATCCTCACCATGGCACATTGTAATTAAAGTCTCCACAGTAAAACATAAAGAAGAGATTCTAAAATGTGCATGAGAAAAAAGCCAGATTACTTTCAGAAGAACTCCAATTAGACTTACAGCAGACTTCTCATTTGAAACCCACAGGATAGGAGAGAATGGTGAGATATATTCCAAGTCTTAAAAAACTGTCAACTCAGAATATTGTACCCCACAAAGCTCTCATTTATGAATGAAGATGAAATAAAGACCTTTCATGTCAAAATGAAATTGAAAGAATTTCTCACCACCTGCCAGCCTTGCAAAAGATGCTGAAGAATGTGCTGCATACAGAAACACAAAAACAGGATTGTCACTGTGAAAGAAGATAAAGGAAGAAATAGTACAAAGTAAATCCCAGGTAAATAATAGGCATATTTAACGAAAAATGGCAGGGCAAAGTCGTTACTTCTCAGTAGTCACCTTGAATGTAAATGGCTTCAACTTTTCTGTTAAAAGACACAGACTGCCTGAGTGGATAAAAAAATCCAAAACAAAGAAGGACACTATGAAATAATTAAGGGATCAGTTCAACTGGATGATGTAACTATTATAAAGTTACATACCTAATTATAGGGCACTTAGCTATTTAAAAGAAATGTTAAGAGGTCTAAAGGGAGACACAGACTCCAGTGGGGGTCTTCAATACCCCACTTTCAGCAATGGACAGATCAAACATACAGAAAATCAGTAAGGAAACCACAGAGTTAATTGACACTATAGACCAAAAGGACATAACAGATATCTATAAAACTTTTCATCCTACAGTTGCAGAATACACATTCTTCTCAGTAGTACATGAAGCTTTCTCTAGGATTAACCGCATGCTAGGCCATAAAATGAGTCTTAGCAAATTCAAAAAAACTGAAATCATATCATGCATATTCTCAGACCACAATGGAATGAAGCTGGAAATCAGCAACTCAGGAATCTCTAGAGCATATGCAAATACATTGAGACTGAACAACGTGCTCCTTAATGAACAGTGGGTCATTGAAGAAATCAAAAGAGAAATCAAAAAATTTCTGGAAACAAATGAAGATGACAACATAACATATTAAAACTTATAGGATACAGCCAAAGCAGTGTTAAGAGAAAAGTTTGTAGCAATTGGTGCCTACATCAAAAAATTGGAAAAGCACCAAATAAATGAGCTATCAATGCATCTCAAGGACTAGAAAAACAACAGCAAACCAAACCCAACCTAATAGAAGAAAAGAAATAATTAAAATTAGAGAATAAAAAAGGGAAAAATACAAAAGATCAAAGAGCTAGTTTTTTGAAAAAAATAAATAAAATTGACACACCATTGGCCCAACTAACCAAAAAAGGACAGAGAATACCCAAATTAATAAAATTAGAGATGAAAAAGGAAATGTAACAACAGACACCACACAAATAAAAAGAATCATCAGAAATTACTACAAAGAACTGTATGACAATAAACTGAGAATCCTGGAAGAAATGGATACATTCCTGGACACATACAACCTACCTAAATTGAGCCATGAAGACACAGAAAACCTAAACAGATCCATAACCAAGATGAAAATTGAATCAATAATAACCTCCCAACAAAGAAAAGCCCAGGACAGGATGACTTCACTGCTAAATTCTACCAGACATTTAAAGAACTAACTCCAATTCTTCTCAAGCTATTCAAAACAATTGAAAGGGAGGAATCCTCGCAGATTCTATGAAGCCAGTATCACCTTAATTCCTAAAGCTGAAAAAGATGCAACAGAGAAAGAGAACTACAGACCAATTTCCCTCACTAGCATAGACACAAAAATCCTCAATAAAATTCTAGCCGATGGAATGCAACAACACACATGAAAGATTATCCACTCAGACCAAGTGGGATTTATCCCTGGTATGCAGGGATGGTTCAGCATTCACAAATCAATCAGTGTGTTAATCATCACATTAACAAACTCATGACAAAAGCCATATGATTATCTCAGTAGATGAAAAGAAAGCACTTGATAAAATACAATACCTTTTCATGATGAAAATTCTAAGCAAACTGGGGACAGAAAGAAGATTCCTCAACACAATTAAGGCAATCTTTGACAAACCACAGACAGCAGCCTAGTGAACGGGGAAAAGTTGGAAGCAGTCCAACTGAGATCCAGAACCAGACAGGGATGTCCACTCTTACCATTGCTATTCAATATAGTCCTGGAAGTTTTAGCCAGAAGCATCAGGCAAGAAAAAGAAATCAAAGGGATACAAATTAGGAAGGAGGAAGTCAAAGTATCCCTATTTGCAGATGACATGATTCTATGTATAGGGGATCCAGGAGACTGTTGGAACTCATAGAAGAGTTTAGTAAAGTCCCAGGATATAAAATCAATACACAAAAATCAAGAGCCTTTCAAATGTCACAATGTCACAGCTGATAAAGAACTTTTAAGATCAATCCCGTTCACAGTAGCTCCAAGAAAAAAAAAAATCAGGTACCTTGGAATAAATTTAACCAAGGATGACAAAAATCTCTGATTGAAAATTATAAAACATTAAAGAAAGAAATAGAAAAAGATACAAAAAAAGGAAATATCATCCATGTTCATGGATTGGAAGAATCAATATCATCAAAATGTCCACACTTCCAAAAGCAATTTACAGATTCAATGCAATACTAATCAAAATCCCGAGGATATTCTTCTCAGATCTAGAAAAAATGATGCTGAAATTCATATGGAAACACAGAAAACCCTGAATAGCTAAATCAATCTTATATAACAAAAAACAAAACCAGAAGTATCACAATGCCAGATTTCAAGATATACTACAGGGCAGTTATAATCAAAACAGCCTGGTACTGGTACAAAAATGGATGGATAGAACAATGGAACAGAACAGAAATGCTGGAAATCAATCCAAACAGCTACAACCAACTTACATTTGACAAAGGAGCTAAAATCAATCCTTGAAGCAAGGACAGTCTCTTCAATAAATGGTGCTGGGAAGCTGGATTTCCACATGCAGAAGTATGAAGCAAGACCCCTACCTTACACCTTATACAAAAATGCACTCAAAATTGATAAAAGACCTAAATCTATGGCCAGACACCATCAAATTATTAGAGACCATTGGGGAAACCCTGCAAGACATTAGCATAGGCAAAGACTTCTTGGAAAAGACCCCAGAGGCACAAACAATCAAAGCCAAAATTTACAAATGGGATTACATCAAATTGAGAAGCTTCTGTACTCCAAAAGAAACACTCAGGAAAGTGAAGAAGCAACTGACAGAATGGGAGAAACTATTTGCAAACTATGTAATGATAAAGGCTTAATAACCAGAATATATAAAGAGATCAAGAAACTCCACAACGACAAAACAAACAGCCTAGTGAAGAAATCAGCAATAGACTTAAACAGGCATTTTTCAAAGAGGAAATCCAATTGGCCAACAGACACATGAGAAAATCTCAGAATCACTAGCTGTCAGGGAAATGCAAATAAAAACCACAATGAGGTTTCACCTCACCCGGGTTAGAATGGCTTTCATACAGAAATCAACAAACAACAAATCTGGCAAAGATGTGGGGAGAAGGGTATCCTAATCTACTGTTGGTGGGAGTATAAACAGTTAAAACCACTATAGAAGACAGTATGAAGATATCTCAGGAATCTGATTATAGACCTACCATATGACCCAGCCATTCCACTCCTGGGATTTTACCCAAGGGAAATGAAATCAGCACATGAAAGAGTTATCTGCACTTCAGTGTTTTCTGCAGCTCAATTCACAATAGCTAAGACATGGAATCAACCTAAGTGCCCATCCACAGAAGACTGCATAAAGACGATTGTGGGATATGTACACTATGGAATACTACACAGTGATAAAAAATGAAATCCAGTCATTTACAACAAAATGGATGAATCTGGAAACCATTGTACTTAGTGAAATAAGCCAGTCTCAAAGGGACAAATACCACATGTTCTCCCTGACCTGTGATAACTAACAGAGCACCTAAAAGGCATCTGTAGGAGTGAAATTGACACTTTGAGATGTAGTGACTTGACTAACCCTCTTCTAGACTGTTGAGGAGCAGATATATATATATATATATATATATATATATATATACACACTCTTTGTTGAACTCTTTACTTAACATAGAGTTAAATATATCTGTAGAAAGTCAACTGATGGCTGGCGCCGTGGCTCACTTGGTTAATCCTCCGCCTGCGGCACTGACATCTCATATGGGCACCGGGTTCTAGTCCTGGTTACTCCTCTTCCAGTCCAGCTCTCTGCTGTGGCCCAGGAAGGCAGTAGAGTATGGCCCAAGTGCTTGAGCCCTGCACCCACATGGGAGACCTGGCTCCTGGCTTTGGATTGGCTCAGCTCTGGCTGTAGTGGCCATTTGGGGGGTGAGCCAATGGAAGGAAGATCTTTATCTCTGTCTTTCTCCCTCTCACTGTCTAACTCTTATCTGTCAAAAAAAAAGTCAATTGAAAAATAGATGTTAGTTAAAAAAAATGAGAGAGGGACTAAGAGAGGGAGGAGGAAGAGGGGTGGGAGGGTGGGCATTGTGGGACGAATCACCATGTTCCTAAAGTTGTAATTATGAAGTGTATGAAGTTTGTAACTGTAAAGCTATATAGTTCTGCACACATTCCTATGGATTTACTGTGAGGGTACAGTTTATAAACTTGCATGGGACCCCAACTCCCTTTAAGCTTGGTGGTAAAAATGCCATCTGAAGTGTTAAAGTGATCATATGGATAGGGTTAAGTGTCTATTGATGATAATAATAGAATAGATAGAATTAAAAAGGAGGGAATGTTCCAACATGGGAAGCAGTCCACACAGCAGACTCGTAGAATGACGATCCCTCTAAATAGCACTCTCTGACCTCAGAATCAGCCCTTAAGGCATTCTGGTCTGGCTGAAGAGCCCACAAGAGCATTTCAGGCATGGAGAGTCAAGACACTGAGGCAAAAAATGTCCTAAGTGAAGGACCTCAGTGGATGAGACCCCAGGGGGAAAGAAATGGCCAGCAAAGAAGGAGATGCTTATCCCTGAAGAGAGGAGAGAACTTCTGCTTTCCTTATGGCCTTGTCTAAATACTGACGGAATTTGTGGATTCAAAAGGCTTCCATAGCCTAGGCAGCTCATGTCAAGAGCCTTGGGTGGGCCTGTGCCACGGCTCACTAGGCTAATCCTCTGCCTGCGGCGCCGGTACTCTGGGTTCTAGTCCCGGTTGGGGTGCTGGTTCTGTCCCAGTTGCTCCTCTTCCAGTCCAGCTTTGCTGTGGCCCGGGAGGGCAGTGGAGGATGGCCCAAGTGCTTGGGCCCTGTACCTGCATGGGAGACCAGGAGGAAGCACCTGGCTCCTGGCTTCAGATCAGCTCAGCTCTGGCCGTGGTGGCCATCTGGGGGGTGAACCAACGGAAGGAAGACCTTTCTCTCTGTCTCTCTCTCTCTCACTGTCTAACTCTGCCTGTCAAAAAATAAAGAGATCCTTGAGTGATTACTGACGTCGTACATAAGAGTGTTAATTGTTAAATTAACAACAAGAGTCACTGTGCACTAACTTCCAATGCAGGACCTCAGTACTTATACGTTGTATTATAATTATGTCTAAGTGCTCCCAAAAGATAGATCATTCTTGGGTGCTTCTTTAAAGTTAATTAAGCTTCTAAAAAAAAAAAAAGAAGTGAAATTAACTTCAAGATGCAATGACTGAACAGCCCTTGTCTCGACTGTTGAGGAACAGTTTTTTGTTTTTGTTTTTGTTTTTTTTTCCATGCAAACTGTTGAACTCTTTCCTTAGTTTAGAGTTGGTCTTCTGTGTGTAAAGTTATTTGAAAATGGATCTTGGTGAAGAATTGGAATGGGAGAGGGATGAGGTGGAGGGGTGGAGAGGGGTGGGAGGGCAGATGTGATATGAGGAATCACTATATTCCTAGAGTTGTACTTGTGAAATGCATAAAGTCTGTATGCCTTAAATAAAAGCTTTCTTTGCAGGGGGGGGGTGGTGGTGGTGGGGTTCACTACCTCATTCCTCTTCCGTGCCCCTCACTGTGTTAGCCTTGCGGAAATGCTCTAAGTCACTGACCAGTGCCCCTGCTCAGGCCAGTGGGGCCTCCTGTGGTACAACTGTCATTAAGTCCGTGCTCACCCATCTCTGCCCCTTGCCACCTCACAGTGAAGGGAGAGCCATGCTCTAGCCTTATTCAGGGATGGTCCAGGTACCCTCTCTGTCAGTCAGGAGCAGTAGAGGGACCAAGGCCACTGCAGAAGCCTGGGCACAGTCCCCTAGTACTAGGGCAACTCCACACCTTGGTTGCTTGTGAGAGATCTCCTTAACTCCCATTACAGGTCCATACAATTGTTCTTACTTCTCCTTCACCCAGCGTTCCTTCTGACCATGAATTATGTAAGTTATGATCACCTTATCACAGATCCTGCTCCTGAGGATAGCCAGGCATCTGTGTGTCCTTAGGGACCATAAGGTCCCTAAGCCTCTTCCACTGTAGAAGGAGCTGCCCCTCACTGGAGAACACCGGGAACGTAGCTCCTTGATCTGTATGCTGACTGTGCCCTTCCCAGACTATAATTGTGGTGGAGCCGAGAAAATAACCCCTGCTCCTTTCTGCTCCCTGGAGGCCAGCCTCCTCACGCCTGTGGGAACGCAGTAGGCAAGCCTTTGATACAAATATCTTTAAAACAGACCTCCATGGCTGAGCCCTCCTTGTGCTGTCCTTACAGTGAATTCCCTTGCACAGCTAATTATGGCAAAAGGGGTTGCCAGGTTGGAAATGAAGACAGTGCACTTCCTGTACCAGTGCCAGAGGCTAGTTCTTTAGAAGCCTGATGTCTCCCTAAAAAAGGGGGAAAAAAGGGAACCAGCATTGTGGCATAGTGAGCTAGGCTGCCTCCGGCAATGCCAGCATCCCATATCGGAGCACCAGTTTGAGTCCTGGCTGCTCTGTTTCCCATCCAGCTCCCTGCTTGGGAACCATGTTGGAAACCCAGATGGAGCTCTGGGCTCCTAGTTTCAGCCTGGACAAGCCCTGGCTCTTGCAGCCGTTTGAGGAGTGAGCCAGAGCGTGGAAGATCTCTGTCTTCCTGTCTCTCCCTCTGTCACTTTGCCTTTCAAATAAATAAATGAAATCTTTAAAAGAAAAAAAAGCACACACTTCCTGTTGGACTCAGAAGAGATTTTGTTGTTTGGCTTTGTTTTCAGGAAAACTGCAGCAAAAGTGAGAAGCGACTGGAGGAGCAGAATGAGCAGATGATGAAGAAGGTTCTGGCGCAGTACGACGAGAAAGCCCAGAGCTTCGAGGAGGTGAAGAGGAGGAAGATGGGGTTCCTGCATGACCAGATGGTGCGCTTCCTGCAGAGCATGGACACGGCCAAGGACACGCTGGAGAGCATCGTGAGGGAGGCAGAGGAGCTGGACGAGGCCGTGTTCCTGTCTGTAAGCACCGCTCGGGCGCGAGTCCATTTCTCAGACTTCACCTTTCCACATTCCTTGAGATCAGTTCTGGCCCAGTGTGGGGTTTACGCCATAGAGATGTTTAGAAGTTATCCAGGCTTGCTGATGCCGAAAGGAAAGGCCCCATAAATCCCGAAACAGCGGGAGGATCCCTGGAGTCAGGCCACAGTGTCGCCATCCTGGCTGTCACTGTGTCCTCGCCGTCTCCTCGGAGGGAAAGAAAGCAGCCCTGGAAGCCTGTGTCTGCCCTCCTCTCCCTGCCCAAGGCTAGCCCTGTCTCCCGGCTCCCGACATCCCCCAGCTGGCCCCGGGCCCGACCTGCCCACTTCCTGATCCGCGACCTCCCACGGATCACGGTCACCTCACAAGAGGCGACCTCTCGTGCAGATCATTCTCTCTGAGCCTCACCACCTGGCTGGGAGTAACGCTTGCACACCCTGTTAGTGCACACAGGGTGATAGTATGTGGTCACTCTCTGTGGTGGCTCGGTGTCTTAGGAAGGGACCTCCTGGGCAAGTCACCTGAGGACACGTGAGTCCCTCGGGGCTGCCCTGATGGCCCCAAGAACACAGACTGCCTGCTCCTCACGGTTGCCTGGAGCTTCCAGTGGGATGCTGGTTCTCCTGGAGCCAGGATAACCAAGGGTCCTGGGGATGTTGGCCTGGAGGGCAGCCCCAAGTCCAGATGTCCAGTGTGGCCAGTGCCTTCTTACGCTGTGGGGCCTTGTGTCGCAAGACTGGAGGTAAAGCTCGACAGAACTGGACACTGTGAGGCTTTTGGCTTATTTCTGGGGACACCGCCAGCCAGAGCCAATCCGAGCGGACGTGGCCTCTTTAAGGAGAGCTAAGACCGTCAGACTGCATCGGTTTCTTGAAGGCTGAGCATGGACATTTCTCCATGAGGCCCCTCTGGGGAAACAGAACATTAATAAAGTGCTTCTTGTTTCCCGAGCAGCTTATCTCTGCTTGATAAGAATATTTCCTTCTCTCTGAGACAACAAATTGTTGTTTTTAAGGAACAGCCCCCTGCTTATAAAAGTAATATGTATGCATTTTAGAAAAACCAGAAGCTACAGAAAAGCACGGGGAAGGTAGCAGTCAGAGACCCCTGCAGATGACATCTTTGGTGTTCAGCCCACAACGAATAAATTGAAATCATTTTTCCTGCTTTAGAGCCTCCTGTTCTGGAAACGCAGCCATTTGGTAATGACTAGCAAGAAGCAAGACACGGACTGCTGGGCAGAGGGCTGAGCCCAGCTCCTTAACCTGGGGGCCACTCCTTGCTGTCCCCGCCCCCACCTCCTCCTTACCCAGGCAGCAGCCATGGCGTCAGGGAGGCAGAAGGGCAAGGATTTTCCAGTGAGTGCAAGCTTAGAGATCTTACTTGTTTTTCCTCCTGTGTTAATGAGTCTCTCTTTTTCTCCGTCTCTCCCTCTCTCCCTCTCCCCATCTCCCTGTCTCTCCCCTTCTCCCCCTCCCCCCCCCCCCCACATCCTCCTCTCCCCACTGGCTACACTCTGTTCCCCACTAAGTCGTTTGAGGAGATCAATGAAAGGTACACGAACCATGGTGACTGGAGATGGCATGGCCGTGCTGTGCTGCTAATATTCGGGTGCTTTGTGGAGCCTGAGCCGCTGATTCGTAGAACAGTGTGAGCTCCTGGCTTTTGCGCTTGTAGACACCGGGCTTTCAAAAGCCAAGTGACAGCTTTGGAGGAAAACTGCATGTGCTTTAGGTAAATAACGATGATCATAAAGCAGATTTCTGACTGCTTCCCTGAGATGTATTCTGCGTTTTCAGCCTAATCTAGACCATCTTGCCTGTCACTGCATACAAAAAATTTTGTGGATACTTAGATTTATTGGTTAAATGTGAGTATTTGAGAGAATCATTCAGCTCTGCCTTGAGTAGTTTGATGACTTATGTAATCCTAATGGAATGTTATCTCATTTTCTTTTCAAAAGAGACATGCATTTATCTTTTTCTGCTCGGCTAACCTAAATGAATCCTCCTTTTTTGTTTATTTTGTTTTATTTTTGTTGTTAACAGTCTAAGACAATTCTTAATTCTTTTGAAAGGAAAAGCACTCAATAAGAAATTAGAAAATGTCTATTTAAACACAAACATTATTCAGTGTACACAGTGAATACTGAAACATGAGGTATCCCATAAATATAATTTTTACATGTCAATTAAAACAAAATTTAAAACAAAAAAAAATGCAAAAAAACTGAGCACATCGGACACTGAGGTTAGTGCTGCTCTGACTGTCCCTTTTGGCCCACGGCAGGACCCGAGGTCCCGCCGTCTGGCTGGGCCTAACATTTTATCATTTTAAAGTAATTTTGAATGCAGTTCCTAAATTGTAAATATTGCCTCTGGTTTACTTTCATGTCAGTTCAGGTTGTGAAGCAGTAACATAGAACACAGAACTGTGTATCTGTGATACACTAAAGTAGGAGGAAATGGATTTGGATTAGAAACCTGGTCTTTTTGGGTCATTGAAACCTCATAAATGAATCCTATTTACTTACAAAAACTCTGCTCTGCAGAGTGTTGCCAGTACGTCTTACGGAAATTACTTGTATGTTCATTTGTGTGTTTGTTTTTAAAGATTTATGTATTTATTTGAAAGTCAAAGTTACATAGAGAGAAAAGGAGAGGCAGAAAGAGAGAGAGAGGACTTCCATCCACTGGTTCACTCCCCAATTGGCGGCAACAGTTAGAGCTGTGCTGATCTGAATCCAGGGGCCAGGAGCTTCTTCCAGCACTTCCACGCGGGTGCAGGGGCCCAAGGACTTGGGCCATCTTCTGCTGCTTTCCCAGGCCATAGCAGAGAGCTGGATCGGAAGTGGAGCAGCTGGGTCTCAAACTGGTGCTTGTACATGATGCTGGCACTGCAGGCAGCAGCTTTACCTGCTCGGCCTCAGCGCTGGCCCCTCGTCTGCGCTGTTTCACCTTGCTGCTTCTCTCCGCCTCCAGTCCTGCTCTATCTCTAAAGGCAGTGCTTGTGTATTAAATGGCTTTTTTTCACAACACGAAAAAAAGCTTAAATTAAGGAATGCTGTCAAGCATATTTAGACTTAGCATTTGCATATCTTGAAAAACACATTTGCTTAGAAAACGCTGTTCTGTTAAGGAGATGCTTATTTTTTTTTCTCCACTTTGCTCTTTTGTGTTAAAATAATGAAGGAAGAGTTGCAACCAATGTAAGAGCTGCTGGAGAAAACATGTCCACTCACCATTCCATGTGCTGGTGTTAAAATCCAACAGGCCTGGGCATCGGTGATCTCGAGCACTTTGTGACATCTACAGCCAGAGTTGTTGGGCTCAGAAAGTCCTGCCTTTAGTTGGCGACTGTGCTGAGAAGGCCTGGCGTGCATCCTGGTCACCAGCTCGTGTTCATTCTGAGTCTGCATCTCTGCCCTCTGCAGCCCCAAAGCCTACACCAAATCGTGGGGCCTCCCTGGTCTGCTTGCACTGCTCCTTCCCCGACCCCTGCCAGGGTATTCTTCCCTTGCATGTGCACTGCTCTGGCTCTCCCTGCCTTCAAGAGGAAACGGAAACTCTGCGTGGGCATGGAAGGCTCTTGCAGTCGAGCCTTGAACCCCCTTTGGTTTCATCTCTGACTGTCCCCGTGTCACGTCCTCGAGGCTCCCCTCGGTGCCCTGTGGCCCTCGATGGTGCCCACTGCTCCCCTTGCTGCCTAGACAGCTCCCTCTAGTTCTTTAACACCCGGCCCAGCTGTCACCTCCTGTGAAGCTGTTACAGGACCAACTCCCCTAAATCCAATGATAGGCCGGTGCCATGGCTCACTTGGCTAATCCTCTGCCTGCGGCGCCAATACCCCGGGTTCTAGTCCCGGTTGGGGCGCCGGTTCTGTCCCGATTCTCCTCTTCCAGTCCAGCTCTCTGCTATGGCCCGGGAAGGCAGTGGAGGATGGCCCAAGTGCTTGGGCCCTGCACCCGCATGGGAGACCAGGAGGAGGCTCCTGGCTTCAGATCGGCGCAGCATGCCAGCCATAGCAGCCACTTGGGGGGTGAACCAATGGAAAAAGGAAGACCTTTCTCTCTGTCTCTCACTCTCTCACTGTTTAACTCTGCCTGTCCAAAAAAAAAAAAAAAAAAAAATCCAATGATAGTGGTTTGTTATTTCCAACCGTAGTAACTGTGGAAGGCATTCGTCAGATATTTCAGTTGTGTTTTATAATCTTTCCCCCTCACACTGACCCTGAAATCCAGTGTCCCCGAGATCCTGGCATCCTCACCCAAATGAGGTCGTTGGCTCCTTATTCATTCAGGATGCACTTATTAAATGCCTCCCACATGCTGAGGAAGGCACTGCAATGCGGCTGTGGGTGAGACAGTCCTTTCCTGCCTACGGGGTGCGTCCGGTGACGAAGGCAGATGGAACCCAGCCAGGCCAGGATAAGGGGAGGCAGCAGAGGGGATGCAGGGGAGCCTCTGCTGGGCTTGCCAAGGAGCTGTTTGGCTGGGGATTAAAATTATACGAAGGGAGGAACCATGCAAAAGTCTGGAGAAGACAGTTCCATTAGCAAGTGCAGATGTCCCCAAAGCCATGGCAGCTCAGCCCAAGCAGGCAGCCTGGTTGCTGGCAGAGAACTGCAATCCCCCACCGGAGAGGGGCGCAGGGGAGAGCTCCCTGCCCACTCTGGGGCCCCTCGGATAAATCCTCTTGCACACTCTCCTTTCCTGCTTTGTTCCTTCTGTTTGTTTCATTCCAGATTTCACCTGGATGGGAATGCTAGAGTTGGCCACAGTTGGCTTCCTCCCAAGAGGCTCTAGAGCCTGTCAAAGCTATAAGTTTACAAACTGCTATTCTGTCACTTGAGAGTGGCTGGCCTTGCAGTGCTGTTTGTGTGCACCTGGTGTGGCGCCTGGCAGGAGGCAGGTGAACCAGAGTTTGGTGACTGAATGCCTAGAAGCCCTATAGTGGGGCTCAGGGACATCAACGCTGTCCCACAAGGTGCGTGTGTATTCCAGACAGGCTCTGGACATTTACCTCCTTTAGGAAGGAAAGAAAATAACAGTGGAAATGGAGAATGTGTTAGGACGAGCCTTATCAAGAAAACATGTAAAACTGTACAGTTTGATGGGCTCTTTTCTAATTTGAGGATCTGGCAATGAAGTTTTCAGTATTTCCATTTGCCTAAGAACCTGAAGAAGAGATTTTAGACTTATGGAGGTTTTTCAAAAAGTGTCTGGAACCTGAGTGTTGTAATTATGCATGGATTTCAGAAATGCTTTGCACCAAAGACAGCCTGTCTGTAAGTGAAGTCGCCTAACACGTTTTCAGGCTTTGGAACTGTTGACGTCCTCTTTGGAGACAGAGGGGCCTGCCTGTTGCTCCCCTTGAGCCCGGGTGCTGACCGCTTCCTGACTGATGCCCAGCTCTGCCTCCCCCTGTCCTCGCCCCCCAGGTTGCTTTCTGCAATGGAGAGCACTGCTTCTCTAGAGAACGTGCCTGCTGCGTTTTCTCTCTTTGAACACTACGAGGACAGCTCAGCGAGAAGTGACCAGGTGCTGAAGCAAGTGGCCGGTAAGCACGTCCGTGTTAGTGACCCCGCTGGAATTCGGCAGTTTGGGCCTGGTCCTTTGTGGAGTGTGATAATCTAAAGACACAGACATGGAAGAAAGAAAGTGTGGGGCGTACAGTTTTAAAGAGAGGCTCAGAAATAAGGCTGGAGAGGAGAGCCCAGGTCCATGTCCAGCTGGGTGTCCTCCACAGCCCCTTGGACGCTGGGGAAACGGAAGGCAGAGGCGAAAGCCATGGAACCAGAGGGCCTCCTCTTTTTCTGTTTTTAAAAATAAGATTTCTCTCCTTTTTCTTCTTGGAAGAATTATTTGCTTCATACCAGCAGTCAGGTACAGAAGGGAAGAGAAATCAGATACTTTTGTAGGTGTCCAGCAGAATTTTCCCGGTGAGTGGCTGTCCCCTCTCCAGTTCTGTTCTTTTCCCTTTTGTTGCAAACTAAATAGATTAGCTCAGAGAACTCGGCTCAGCACCGCAGGCCGTGGCCAGCAGCCTCCCACTCAGCTCTGGGAAACATCCTGCTTGTCACAGTCTTCTTAATGTTCTGTATTAATAAACGAAACAACAGAACTTATTTAGGTTTCTGAAAGCTGCCGAGTTTCAGCAGAGTGACCAGTGTCCTTTGCTGTACCACGTGCCCACGTGTGTTCCTGTGTAGGTGGCCGTTGTATAGTGACAGCTAGCTTTCATTCCTGGAGAAAGACTTTCAGTTTAGTATCTATTGAAGGGTTACTATGTCTTTAAAAGGCAAAGAAACAACAACAACAACACACACACACACACACATCTCCCCAAATCCCACCACACCTGTAGAGAGTAAACAATGCAGTCATTTTCCTAGTGAGTTTTCTCCAGAAATAGCTCAAAACAGAAGGGACTTTTCCTTGTCTTCAAGGACATTAGACGAGAGCAGTGACTACCAACGAAGAAATCCTGATCCCCACAGCAGAGCTGTTGTTCGATCAGGATGTACAAGGGTCTTCAAACGCTTACGGGGAGATGGAATTTGAAAATATGCTTCTTTTGGTGCAGACAATTGGAATCCATTCGTAGTGTTTCCTTGATACGTGTTTTTCCATGAACTTTTCGAAGAGCCCATGTACATGTTTCAACACTTTGAACAACTGTTAGACAGCGAGAGGATGCTGTATACGTTTTAGGGGTCCTGTTTCTGAACGCTCTGTCCCTGTTCCCGGTGCCATATCAAAACCGCGAAGACAAGGTTTGAGGGTAAAGGAAAGAGAAAGTTGAATCTGTTGGCAGATGAGGAAGGTAGCTGACGCATGTCACAGATACGGGTCCTGCTCGGTGGGGAGCATCTGGGACTGATAGGAGGCTGTGCTGCTGAGCAGGTGCTGACCCCAGTAGGGGGTCTGATAACAGCAATCAGATGTGGGTGCATTTCCTGGGGAAGCTTGCTTGACAAGCTCTGCCCCAGCTTCCGAGACCCTTGGAAAAGTGGAGACACTCTGGGTGCTCCACGTCAAAATGTGAGAATTTTCTTTCTTTTTAAAGCTGAATAATATTCACCATTTTTTTTGGCCCATCAGTCGGTCAATCCACTTACTCACCCACCCATGGATGGGCAGTGGATTCCACTTCTTGGCGACTGGGAATAGTGCTGCTCACCTGGAACTTTTTGAGTGCTTGCTTGAATGGAAATCTGTATCAGGCCCCAGGTTCTGAAGCCCAAGTCGATTGATTAGTGCTTAACTCCGCGAATGGGGCGGCTCCTACAGGTATATTTCATCAGGCACAGGGAACCTAGGGAGGGATTCCAGTGCCTCATTCCTTAGCCCCTGGTAGAGAAGCCCTATGTTTCTGTTCTGTTCTGTTTTGCTATGTCGTTCACTCTAGTCTGTCACTATAGTGCTGTAGACAGAGTTGCTAACAGAATCCGGGCCGCGGACGTTCTGCCACACAGGAGTTGTAGATCCAGTCGTTGTTGGATTCCACCTATGGAATATTCTTATTCTCCTTCATTTTAAAATACTTGGGGAAGTAGAAGCCCTTCCTTGTTTTTCAGGAACTATGTCAGTGCTTTAGGGAAGGAGCACAATGGGAACAAGAGTATTTGTAGCCCACACATTTGCTTGATTCCCCACAACTGCTTCTTCCTGAAAATCAGGTGTTATTTTAGGTCAATTTTCACTTTTTAAGTTTGTTAAATTAAGAAAGAGAGATGTGAAAAGATGTTGCCACTTAAAAATCCAGAGGTGGCCCGGTATGTAATTCATAGGAACAAAAACAGGGTGCGTTTTCATCCCTCATCCTTAACGGGTTCTCTGTCCCAGCTCTCGAGACCCTTGGAACAGTGGAGACATTCTGGGTGCTCTTCAGTGACGCTGGTGTTTATCTTGGATGGACTGCCGTCTTCTGCTGGGAAGACAGTCTAAGATAGCATAAGGGTCTCGGAGCTGTTATCAGCTTGGGGGAGGTAGTCTGCCCGTGGCCTTCTGCTCACCATGGATCCCCAGGGCTGGCTTCCTGGCCTAGCCCCAGCTCTAGGAGTTCCCTGGTCCAGCCCCGTCTCTAGGAACTCCCTGGTCCAGCCCCAGCTCCTGTGCTCCTTTGCGGTGGACACGTGTGCCTCTGCACATGAGCACAACCTGCAGCTTGCTTCTCACCGCCCTGGGAGGGAGCGACACTGTTACTGTCTCCTCATGTTGGCAGTGTGGGTGCTGAGGCTGGGGGACACAGCTGGTGAGTGGCGGAGCTGGCATTTAACCCTGGGCCCACCTCCCTTTTCTGAGCCCAGGAGCTTACCCGTTCTGCCATCCTGCCTCTCGTTTAAACTCTTATTATTCAGCTCTTTATTCCTATTGAATCTTTTCAGTTTGTCTCCTTTTGTTCTATTCTTTAGACCCGTTTCCTTTTTCCAAACTTTTTGTTGAACTAACCTTAATTTCCTTTGCCTTTCAAGTCAGCTTTTGATAAATCTCCTAAGATCTGGCCCATATTATTTCTGCAAGCTTTCCCCTCAGGAAATTGTTGACGAGGAAAAAATTACCATGCACAATAATTTAGGAGCATGACATCTTTCCAACTATGGGAATAACCTTCTCCTCCAGTTTGTAATATATGTTCAGTGATTTTGTGTCATCAATTTTGGGAGAGAATTGCACAGAGCTTGATTTATAGTGTGGTATATGCCATTAGTGGTCAACAAATATAATCACACACTTCAAAAATCTCTAAGAAAGCATTTAGGAATATTATTAGCTTAAAAATTCAGAACAGCTGAGTTAAACCACGTGTCCAAAACTTATAGCTGACTCAGCCAACAGGTACTTTCCCCCCTGTGTAGTTTTTATTTTTTATTTTATATTTGTAAGTGTGGCTGTATTGGAAAGACAGTGGGGTAGTTGTTTTAGGAAGTGCTTTGTGATATTTTATGCATGTAAGCCTTCTTCAGCCTTGAAGGAATTGCAACTGTTTCTAAAAGCATCTCATTGTGTCTTTGTTAGAGTATGGACTTTTTAAACTACAGAACAATGAAACACTGGTTGTCTAGCAAAGCTTGTTTATGGAGGAGATTTTAACGTGAAGGAACATCAAATGTTTACATGCATCCGCTAGCCTGTATGAGTTTATTATGGGATTGCAGAGTGAAATTACCAAGTTACCCTGATCTGTCATCCATTCTTACTTACACCCATTTGGATTATATGTGTGCAAATAATCAATAGCATGCCAGATGGCGACACTCAACCGGGGAGGGATTACATCCAAGGATGCAATGGGCAGGAGGGTGTTGGGAGCAAGGGAGCCTTCTACTTTTACTTCCTGTGTTTCTGTATTGCTTAATTATTCTCAGCAAGCACAAGCCACTTTAGCAAACAAGCAAGAACAACCAATCGATAGGAACAGCATCAACTATGACAAATGTTGCCTGCATTGCAGTTCCACAGCCTCCGAGATTAGAACCTCAGGAACCGAATTCTGCCACGAGCACAACCATCGCCGTTTACTGGAGCAGGAACAAGGAGGACACCATCGACTCCTTCCAGGTGTACTGCATGGAGGGGCTGCAGGACGACCAAGACGCCAACGGTAGGATTGCGAGCACAGAGCTGTGTGCGCACGTGCTGCTTCTCACTGTGACATTTTCAATAGTTGTATATTATGACTACAAAGCATTGTAGCCACTTACAAAACAGCAGAACCAACAACAAAAACTCAGCAAGCGGAGAGTGAAATCATAACCTAGATCCAAAATTTGGAAATCGAGATCACGGGGGAAAATTGATAAATAACAAAATACTGGTCCACAGGAATATTGTAATTGAGATTCAGATTTGACTTTCAGCTCTCAGGAGAATAAGAGCAACTGCGTTTTCGGAAAGGAGGACACACTGGAGTTTCAGGAACAACGAAGTGTTTGTGCTGAGGTCTGAACGAGGAGTCCACCACTTGATGCAAATGTAGCGTTGGGTGCCATGTGTTGCCAGAAGTGTCCACTTGAGGCAGAGCAGTCATACAGAGTGAGCAGAGAGATACTTCATGGGCACACTACAAGGGAATGGCAGGCAGGCCAGCCAGCAGCTGTCTGCTGCAATAGGGATGCCAATTCAAGAGCCATACTTCTCTGTTAGGGTGAGTTTTCTTCCCATGAACCAACAGGTTTATCCTGTTGATTTGCATTTCTGGGTGGAGCTGGGGAGTCTGCACTGATTTGGGACTTTTCCGATGCCTTGGAGCTTCTCTCCACACACGATTGACAGTTACTCAGATTTACCTTTGTTAAGAGCCACAGACAAGCCTTAAAGGGGAATTTAGTGTCATGATTCTCAAGACATGGGCTAGGTATGGTGTAGTTTGGGGCTGTCCCAGTTACCGTGAGGACAGCAGGGGAACAGCTTGGCAGGTTCGAGCTGCATGTCTGACGGAGGGGCCTCTGCGGGGAGCAGTTTGCCCTCTGGCGAGGCAGGAAGCCTGGCAGCAGAGGCTGCACTTCCTGATCCCTCCAAGCTGGCCTGTGGCATTCTTGTCGCTGCCTTGCATAGAGCTGGCTAAGTTTCACTCCTGTTTCTTTCTAAAGGTTTATTCATTTTTCGAGAGGCAGAGTTAGAGAGGAAGAGACAGAAAGATCTTCTGTCTGCTGGTTCACTCCCCAGATGGGCACAACGGAAGGGGTTCTGACAGGCTGAAGCCAGGAGCTTCTTCCAGGTCTCCCACGTGGGTGGCGGGTGCCCAAGCACTTGGGCCATCTTTCACTGCTTTCCCAGGCCATAGCAGAGAGCTGGATCACAGCTGGAATGTGAACTGGCCCCCATATGGGATGCCGGCACCACAGGCCTACTATGCCATGGTGTTGGCCCCTCCCTCCTATTTTTGAGGATCTTTTCCCAAATCTGTATCGCAGCACCAGGAAACAAGTATTATATCCCCATTTGTAAATGAGGAAACTGGGGTGAGGTTAAGTCACTCGTTCAAGGGATTAAAACGTAGATCTTCAGGCTCCTAAATAAAGCTTGTGTTTTGGTGTTTGCCCCTGTGTCCAGTTACCCACGTGTCGTCTCCTACACCATGGCTCTCCAAGACCCATCGCCCGGGACACTTTTGTGCATGCTTTACTCCCACCCCACCCCAGACACTTGCTCAGTGCCCAGAACTGTGCTGAAGACAGCTGGCCAGGCAGAGACTGCCCTGCAGCACAGACCTGTGCCTGCCACGCCTCCAGGCATTGGCTACAAGCACTGCTGAAAGGAGGGAGCCCACACGAAAGTGAAAACGACAGCCAGTTCCTGGGCCACGGGGAAGTGTTTCCCGTGGCTGGGTCCCTCTGACCATCTCCAGGTGGAACTGTCTGCCCAGAAAGTGTAGCTCACTGGGAAAAGGAGAGGCACCTGGATGGACCTGCAGGACTGGAGAGCTCCTGTTGCTGTGGAGGGAGCCGTCTGTGTTCTTACCTGGAGGAGTCTTGCCGATGGAACCTTCAGGAATACAAAGCAGGCAACCTCCAGTTCACTGAAGAAAAGAGAATCGTCTGTGTTTTTAATAAGATTTATTTATTTATTTTGGAGGGCAGAGTTATATAGAGAGGTATCCCATCTGCTGGTTCACTCCCTAAGTGGCCCCAATGGCCAGGGCTGGGTCAGAAGCCATGAGCCTAGAATTCCAGCCAGGTCTCCCACCTGGGGAGCAGGGGCCTAAGCACTAGGGGCATCTTCTGCTTTCCCAGGCTCAGTAGTAGGGAGCCGGATCAGAAGAGGAGCAGCCAGGACTCGAAGTGGCACTGTTACAGAATGCTGGCATCACAGGTGGTAGCTTAACCTGCTGTGCCACAGTGCCAGCCACGAAAATCAGCTTTTTAAGGGAAAGGAAATTTTTAGTAAGGGTTGTCAGCCTGTCCTGAGGGTCAGGTGTCCAGATGGGCACTGAGTAGATTTTACTATGAAAATATTGACAGTACAGTAATTTACGAAATTTTGAAAGGAAAATGACCCAATTGGGCAAAAATGCTTTACAGAATAGTGTGTGGTCTATCAGATTGATTCACATATTTCTGTACATTGTGGATATCTCTAGTTGGAAGAGTTCTGGCATTCTTGAGAAGGAACCAGAATTTGAAATTTGGAAAGTCTTACTGTATCTAAAATAGTTCACTCATCTGTGACGATGCTTTGTAACATCGTAAGTCCAGAAGATAGGAGGTTGAACTTCTTTTATAACGTTCTCTTCTGAAATATTGGCATTGGCTCTCAGAAATTTTCTTGCTAATGTGTTACTGACACTTAAGCTAACATACATTTTATGCAATTTTAATATATGCTATTGTAATAAGTCAGTTTAATTATGGCACAGGAAGCTCAGAAACTTACTAATATGCTATTATCTTCTGATAAGTGTTCTCAAGTAACACTGTGTCATTCTAAATGTTTCTTTTCTGAATGCTGCTGTTTCCTTATATATTCCACAGTTATTCCATAATATCTGTATGAATGTGAGTTTGGGTTTTCTACTGGAAAAAATCATAGATAATTTTACAATAACTATAACTTTCTGTTGACTTTGGAAGATGCCTTAAAGTTTATGATTGTGTTTTATGCTAGAGTTGGTGGAAGAATACAGATTGACAGTGAAAGAAAGCTGCTGCATTTTTGAAGACTTGGAGCCTGACCGGTGCTATCAAGTGTGGGTGATGGCTGTGAACTTCACCGGCTGCAGCCTGCCCAGTGAAAGGGCGATTTTCAGAACAGGTAAGGGGATGCCAAGGAGGTGGCGGGAGGCACTACTCAGTTCATCAGAGAAGCCCAGGACAGCCGGGAAGTAGTCACTTAGTGCCTGCCGGGCCCTGGGTGCTGTGCCAGGTGCTGAGTACACAGCAGTGAGTGAGGCTGGGTCCAGTTCTGGAGATGCTAGTGGTCAGGTGGTCCTAGAAGATCTCTGACAAGGGCTGTGGGCCATGGTGAGCCCACTCCACTCCAGTGCAGGTGCCCGGGGCAGCCAGCGGGGGCAGGATCGTGACCTGCCGCTGGGGCTGTGGCATGTGGGGAAGGCTTTAAAGGTTGGCTGGGAATGATCGTGTTCCCGCAGCATGAGGCCTGAGACAGGGCGGGGGTAGGGAACAGTGGGGATGTGCAGCGAGAAGGCTCAGCTCCCAGAGGCTGTGTGAGGCTGGTGCCGGGAGCCCCGTCCTCAGCAGTGGTGTTGGGCTGGGACTGCTCGCTCATGATGAAGTCTTTTCCCCAAGGCTGCAGTAGGAAGTGCGGCGTCAACACGCCTGCATTGCTGTAAGGGAACTGCATCGGGGTCACGGGAGGATACAGCTTCCGCCACCGCTGTACAAGGAATTCTCATCAAGCAGCTGCTGGGGGCAAGGCCGTGGCTGTGTTTGGTGTAAAGGAGGTGGGCGTGTCCTCGCACGCGTCTGATGAAGCCGGGGTAGGGTTTGGAGGAAGCTGATGTTCCAGGCCGTTTGGGGGCGGGTAGGAGCTGGTGAGTTGGACGGCAGGAGAGAGGGGAGACTGACTTTTCTCTGCATAAATCTTTGCTCCATTTGGGCTTTCAATCCAACATATACTGTTTTTATTAAAAAGAAATAAAGAAAAAGTCCTGGCTGAGTGTTCTTCCAGAGAGCAGGGCAGCAGAGCTGGCACCACTCACAACTGACAGGGCTTCCTCTCTGCAGCACCCTCCACCCCAGTGCTGCGCGCGGAGGACTGCACGGTGTGCTGGAGCACGGCCACCATCCGCTGGCGACCCACCAGCCCGGAGGCCGCGGACACCTACACTCTGGAGTACTGCCGGCAGCACTGTGCCGAGGGCGAGGGCCTCAGGTAAGGGCCGCGCCCCAGCCACGGGGCTCCATGAGCAGAGCATCCTAACATTGCCACGGGCTCATCGAGCTGTTGGCGTGATCTGTGGCTCCATCGCCGTTCGTCAGTGAGCTCCACGTTTGTAATACAGCACCTGCTACAGTGCAGAATCCTAGCTCCCTGGTGAGAAAAACGTTTGCGGATTTTAACAGGAGAGAATATCCTTTGAGGTATATTTAACTTGAGTCATTAGACAAGGTTTATGCATGCGTATGCCCTTTCTACTAGCAGTATCAGCATAGATGCATCACCCAGCTAAGGGCGAGCGTTGAGGTAAATCTGGACATCTCCAAGACTTATCAGCCACGTAAAGGAGCTGATTCCATATGTGGGATCTCAGAGGCATGCCTGCCCCTCCCACAGCCCACAGAATCGAAGGAAAAAGAAATGTGAAGCTCTCTCCCCAGAAAGGTGAGGCCGAGTCTTTGAGTAAAGGACTGTGTGTCCGCTCGGCATCTGTAGCTCTGCACTCACCTACCGCGGTGACCTGGCTGTCCAGGAACTTGGCTCGCCCGGATGGATGTGCAGATTATTACTGTTAATATTCACACTTTGATACGAGACATTGTCTCAGTTTTTCTTTTCCATCCATGTTTACTGCGGTAGACTGTTTTGGTAGGATTTGGAAATTAGGAATACTGGTATGAACTCAGTTTTTTAACAGCGTGTATTATTGAAGCTCTGGATTATCTTCATGATCCATCAGCAACTATGTATTCAGCTGTGGTGTGAGCTTTCCTGTGACTGAGGAGTAGTTACAGATTCCTCCAGGTTGAATCATGCCTGGCTGCGCTGGGGTGGGCGGGGTGAGCATGGGCGGGATGTGGGCATCTCAGCTGAAGCGAGAACATGGCAAACGCACAGGAAACAGCACCTCTGCTCCCGGGCCGGCTACTGGGAGGCGGCGTCAGCAGTCAGCAGAGAGCTGAGCGCGACCTCGGCCAGGGCAGAGAACGACATGACTGCCGTGTGTGCCGGTCGGTGTTTCAGGACCACAAGCATCACTCTCACCCTCACCAGAGCTCCGGGAGAACAGACTTGGAGAAGCTGCTGGGCTAGGGAGTGGCGATCAGGAATCCAGTCCTGCTTGTCCCAGATTTCAGGGTCCAAGCTGCTGTCCCGTTTCCTGTCTCAGGAGGGTCCTGCACCTTCCCTGGGCCAAGCCCCTGATGCTGTGAGACCACCATCAGTCCCCAGCTGGCATTTGCAAAAGCTGTAGCAGCACAGTGGACACTGACACCAGCAGAAATCGGCAAACCCGAGACCTGGTAGCCGTCTCACTAAGGGGAGCCGATGTCACCTCGAACGTCCCCGAGGGCAGAAGGGAAAAGGGGGTACAAGGAGGAGTGCTGTCCGCTGGGCACCTTCTGTGTGCCGGAAACTGTGTGCACGCTCATTTAACCTCCTCGGCAGTCCTGAAGGTAGGGTCGGGTCCCTTAAATCAGACTGAAGAGGTTAGATGATTTAGCCAGTGAAGCACACAGTGCAGGGAGCGCTGGGGTCAGCATGTAAGCCTGCTTCTGTCCCATTCTTTGTCCTTGTTGAAAGACTTGTTCTGTTACACGGACTGAGCTAGCAAACCACACCCTCCTGACAGCGGGGTGTCACTGCGCATCTGTGTGCCCCTGTCTCACGTGAGGACATAGAAAGCATGAGAGAACGTGCTGCCTCTCAGCCACCTTTCTTTCCGTGCCTTTCCTGTCCTTGATGATCCCGTGGCACTGAGAACCACGTGGATAAAGAAGAGGTCCATTTAATAGCAACAGCGCGTTCTGAACAAGTCCCTCTAATCAGAGCCAAAGAAACCAGTGACAGTTCCACTTGCAGGGGTAAAAACTGGCCATCCTCTGATCCCCTTAAAACCCAAGCAGAGCTTATTAAAACAGAAGGCGTGTCCTTAGTTTACTGTATTTGCGACATTGCCCAAAAGGTGGTTTTTGTTTTTCTTGTTGAAGCAGAGCACTGAGGGGCTGGGTCAGTAGCTCGCGGTGGGTTCAGAGCATTCCACAGGGCCTTTGTTGTTGAGGGGGGCTAGCCCAAAACTTGGACGGGGAAGGGGAGTTCCGTGCTGTGCTGTGCTGGGCGTGGGGCTGCTTTCTGTCTGGGGCGCCAGGAGGTACAACGCTGGGTCCCCTCCACGGCCCAGGGCTGACTCCAGCCTTTGGATCTCTGCTGAGTCTGTCAGTGGATACATTTTGGAAGCGAGCAGAATTCTCTTGGGCACAAATCACAGCCGTCTTTGTAAGTCTGTTGCTGACCTGCCACATCCCTCATCAGTCCACGCCTGTCCTGCACCCAGTGCTGGCATCAGCAAACTGAACTGAGTCACCCGGAGAGCCTCATGCAGGCCCGCACAGGGCATGTGTGTCTCTGGCTCCCCAGTTGGAGAGTTCTGTTACTCAAAGTGGCCGTGTATCTTCCGACAACCCACCCTAGAACATTCCTCTGGGAACGACATTTGAAAACACTGCAGAACATGCTCTAACTGCAGTCAGAGCTGGCTAAGGAGGGCCGGTCAGTAGATCTCACGAGTAAGGAGCTCACAGTTTGGTCCTGTCCAGTCTTCACAGGCGAGCAGTTCCTGCCTTTCCTCACTGTGTGGGAAGCACCCCCTTCGCTTGGGTTCTGCACAGCCCTGTCTCGGGGAGGAACAGCAAGCCAAGGAGGTGTGATCCCACTCAGAGGTTGGCCCCGTGAAGGGCTCATTGGGTAAAGCTGAGCCTCATTGCTTGGGACAGTGCTTGGCCATTTGTAGCTAGGAATGTGTTACCTGCTTTTGTAAGCAGCAGCAAACACAAATGCTGACCAATAAGAAAAGGCCAGATCTGAAGATAATATCTTATTTAAAATGAAAAAATAAACTGTGCCAACTGAAGAAAGAAGAGTGACGTACTGTTAGTAATGATTGGCTCAGGCCAATGCTTGAATACCCGGCCCGTGGATGGGTCCATCTCATCTGTGGGTAGGTAGCCTACACGCGTAGGGAACTGTGATCCCGTATTGTTGTTCCCTGAGTATGTAACCCATGTGTGGGTTCTGGGTCCCACAGACAAACTCTGTAGAAGACCAGATCCAGAGTCACTTAGGGGGAGGAAGGAGGATTAAAGATGACTCTTTTTTTTTTTTTTAATGAGCTAGGTAAAGTCGAGGAGCCTCTCAGCATAGATGCCTGATAATGAGCCACTGAATGAACAAGTGAATCGGATTAGCCAGTCTCCTTCAACTCAGCCAGTGCTGGAATCATTAGTAAAAAGAGAGAGGGAGCAAGAACTAAGTGAGAGTTAACACCTCTTTCCCACCCCCTAGTCCTTGCAAAACAGGGCAGCCTTGAGAGCTCTGATGTAGGAAGACAAGTTGAAAGGAAATGAAACGACACACACAGAGAGGAGTTGTATTAAATCGGTCTCTCGTGCACACACATACACACGCATGCACACGTAGGAGGGCTCTGTCCTAGACATTCATTTGTTCTCCCAGTGCTGTGGCCTCCAGATACTCAATTTAAGACCCACGGCGCCAGCGGGTGCTCGTGGTGGGTGTCTGAATGGAGCGAGCCTGCCTCACCCCCGACTTCGCTGACGCAGTGTCTGAAATAGCTGAGCCATTGCTGTTCCCGGATCCTCAGACACATTTGCATATTTTCGTGTGTGGGTGCGAGGTGGTCCCAGGAGCTGGCCCCTTATGGGATTGGGGGTGGGCGGGAGTGACAGTCCCAGGCCTGTGCGCGGGGGCTTCGGGAGCTCCTACTCACCCTCTTCCTGTTTTCCTGAGTGCTCTCCCCAGCTTGGGTGGGCTCAGAGCACTTGCAGAAATGTTCCAGCGCGCTGCTGCTTCCTCAGCGGCTGCCTGTCTCCTGTGCGGAGAGAAGTCAGCAGGGGCGTGGGTGGACGAGGGAAAGCTGGGAAGCACAACGCAGGCTTCGCTGTGTGGGCCGAGCTGGGGAGCTGACACCAGATGACGAATCTGCGAGACTCCGGGTGCCGCAGGCGACTGGGAGTGCGCTTGCTGCTCCTCGGCCCTGGCAGGGTCCTGGGGCTGGCGGCCCCTCGCTGGGCCACCTCCCGGGGCAGCACCCCCAGGCAGCATGGGTGCTCACGTTCCCCTTGCTGCCAGCTTTTGGGGCCAGTGTGGGTGAGCAGGAGGGGAACTGCTGGTAACGAGTGGGTGTTTGGCTGGGGACCGGTGTGGGCGAGCTTCCCAGGGAGCTTCCTGCCTGACCTGAGCAGCAGGGAGCCCAGCGTTTCTTTCTTTTTGGGAAACTCTTACTGAGCTTTCAGATGGGTAGTTGACAAGCAAGGTCAGCAGCATGTGGTTTGGCCCATGGGTGAGGGAGGCCATTCCTGTTCCCTCCCTCCCTCATAGGGTGGCAGGATGGCCTCCATGAGCCAAATTTCACTGAGCCATTAGGAGCTAATTGCCAGTATTCATGTAGTGTTGTTCTCTTGATCCAAGTTCTAAATATACCCCTGCGGGAAGCCTTTGAAAGATAAGTTATGTGAAGGTGCTTTTTAAATTTTTCTTGGCATTCAGACTTTTTCTTTTTCTTTTTTTTTTAAAGATTTATTTTATTTATTTGAAAGACAGAGTTACAGAGAGGTAGAGACAGAGAGAGAGGTCTTCCAACCGATGGTTCACACCCCAAATGGCCACAATGGCCAGAGCTGCACCCATCTGAAGCCAGGAGCCAGGAGATTCTTCCAGGTCTCCCATGTAGGTGCAGGGGACTAAGGATTTGGGCCATCTTCTACTGCTTTCCCAGGCCACAGCGTAGAGCTGGATTGGAAGAGCAGCAGCCAGGACTAGAACTGGCGCCCACATGGGATGCCAGCGCCTTAGGCCAGGGCTTTAACCCTCTGTGCCACAGCGCTGCCCACCCCCCCGGACTTTTTCTAAATTAAATCTTTCTTTTCAATCAAATCAAATTTACAGTCCCATCCATCTCCTGGTTGTCCAGTAAAACCTGAGCCAGTGGAAATCACTGCTCCCTCACTTCTAACTCATGTTCTAGTTTCCAATTGGATTCAAGGTGGTCGTGGTAAAAGAAACGGATGTAAACCGAACCACCGAGCTGCCCTTGGTGGGACGAGCGCCAGGTCACCCAGGAGTGAGGAGCCTGGGAGAAAGCACCGGGCGAGAACCGCGCCCCATGGAACAGGAGATGCAAATCTGAACTTCCTGGCAGTCAAGTGAGAACAGGAGCGAGGGGGAGAGTGAGGGAGAAAGCGATTGCATAAGGCGTCTCTTTTTAAAAGGAAGCACAACATTTCACTAATAGAGACAATTATATGTCTTGACATTCAGCTCTCAGATGAATTTTTCATGGAGATCTTTATGTAAGGGCTACTGAAGACAATAGCAGTGATTGTCTTGAAGGCAAAAGATGCAGAGACATTCCTGTGTAACCTTTTTTTTAAAGATTTGTTTATTTATTTGAAAATCAGGCTTTGAGGGAGAAAGAGAGGGAGAGCTTCCATCTGCTTGTTCACTCCCTGGATGGCCGCAGCAGCTGGTGCTGACGCAGGCCGAGGCCAGGAGTTTCATCAAAGTCCCACGTGGGCGGCAGGGACCCAGGTATGTGGATTATCTTCCGTTGCCTTCCCAGGCACATGAGCAGAGAGCTGGATCGGAAGTGCAGCAGCTGGGACTGCAACTGGCCACCTTTTGGGGATGCTGGTGTTGCAGGTGGTGACTTTGCCCACTAGGCTACAGCACTGGCACCTGTGTAATCATTTTTTAACCAGGATCTTAAAGGCATAACATGGAATCCCTGTGCTGGTGGATCTAGGAGCCCCATGTTTGGCCATGGAATGGTGACAGGGACTTAGTGATATCGGAGGCAAGTGACTGTTAACAGGCTCTGCGATTCTCTACCTGAAACAGTGCTTTCAAGCTTTGGGGATGCAGGGGGTGGGGTGGGGAGGGGTAACTGGGAAACACAGAAGCCCAGCGTCTCTGTCCTGGAAGTTTGGGCCCCTGTTGATTTTCTGAGAGATGCTAACTCCTGGGGAGCCTCAGGCCCTGGCCATTGGCTTCGGCTGAGTTACTTCCTACACTGTTATGAGGTGGTAGTAATGTTTGCTTCACACAGAGTCTCCTAATGTCTCCAGTTAACAAAAGTAGTCCTGTTGGAAATTTTTATTTGGGATTTTTTTTTTTCTTAAAAAAGGGAAATCAGTATGTAGAGAATTCTCTTCTTAACCCTGCTATAACCACAAATGCTCATCTTAAACCACAGTTCCATGCTCCTGGTTGGTGAAGGCGGTCCCAGTGGCTGTAGACCTCGGGGGCTGTGGGTGAGCCACCTTCGCCTCAGCCTCTGTCTCCCACTTCTGCTTGCCGCACCATCTCTCCTGCACCTGGTCGCGTTTCCTAACCTGAGTGTTAGGTTAACAGCTGGGGGCTGTTTGTGCAGTCTTTGGAGCCACAGGTCCCTGGGAACAGAGTAGATCTGGAAGACCACCCATGTGCAGGCAGGGTTGGGAGCATAGGCCTTCCCGGCTGTCCCAGGGCCCTCCTCATGGCTCCTACGCAGCGTGTTGACTGGCGAAGTGTGGGTGCTGCCAGTGCGAATGCCAGGAGGCGCCAACTATGCTTTTCAAAAGCGGTTGATTCTTGGCTGGCTGTCACGCGCTGCACTGCACTTGGGGGCTGCTTCTGGGAGTCATGGCAGGGATTCCTCCAGGTTGCTTCTCCTGGGGAGAAGCGTGCTGAGATCCAGGTGCCAGGCAGGCAGAGAGCAGCCACTGCCGCCACGGCCGCCAGCCCCTCGGGCATGCACGCTCCCCTTCTTTCCTACTGGGTCCAGTGGTTGAGTTGTCCACCTCCTGAAAAGCTACTTAACCAGACTCAGACCAACGCACCAACACATCAAACCAAACACCGAACTCCTCGGTGCCTAACCCGACCCCAGCAAGGGAGGTGTTTAGTGCTTTCTGGATAGGTCCTGCGGAGGATTTCTTTTTCTTTCTTTCTTTTTTTTTTTATTTTTTGACAGGCAGAGTGGACAGTGAGAGAGAGACAGAGAGAAAGGCCTTCCTTTGCCGTTGGCTCACCCTCCAATGGCCGCCACGGTAGGCGCGCTGTGGCCGGCGCACTGCGCTGATCCGATGGCAGGAGCCAGGTGCTTCTCCTGGTCTCCCATGGGGTGCAGGGCCCAAGGACTTGGGCCATCCTCCACTGCACTCCCGGGCCACAGCAGAGAGCTGGCCTGGAAGAGGGGCAACCGGGACAGGATCGGTGCCCCGACCGGGACTAGAACCCGGTGTGCCGGCGCCGCAAGGCGGAGGATTAGCCTAGTGAGCCGCGGCGCCGGCCCCTGCGGAGGATTTCTACCACAGCTTGTCAGCTCTCCTCCCTGGAAGAGTCACAGCTACCTGACTCATGTCTGTCCTCTTGGAGGGTTCTGTGTACACACAAGCGTCTGTGGTTTTTTAACAAGGGCTAGCATACATCCTGTGTTTCTACCACCTTGCTTCCCTTGCTTACCCCGTTGTGAGCATTGTGTCAACATATAGGGAACTGCCTTGGTATGAATGAACAGTTCCATTTTTGTATTCTGTCTAGAGAACAGAACTTGACTTACTCAATCCATTGGGAGGCATTTGTTTTCATTCCCTTGCTATGGCAAGCAGTGCACACACAAACGTGTCTGTAGGATAAACTCCTCGAGGTAGAAAGGCTGGCTTGGAGACGCGCATGATTGGAACCGGGACAGATGTCACCAAGCTGTCTCCACGGTGACTGTTGCTGTTCACACTCTGGTGACATGGCGGAGGCCTGGCTGTTCCTCCCCTTGTCTTTGTGCGGTGTGACGAGTACTTTACCACTGTGACAATGGGATGGGTACAAGCTGGAACTTCAGTATGTTGCTCACCTCTCTTCCTGGGCTCAACACTTCTGCAACTCTTCCTGTGTTTCAGAGCCGTGTTCTTCCTTTCTTGTCAACTGTTCATTTCCCCGAGCTTCTTCACCTGTTGGGAATTTGTAGAAGCACAACTCATGCACTCTCTCTCTTGCTCTCTCTTAAGAGAGTTGGGTTTCACGTGTGATATAAGTTGAACGTCTTTTTTTTTGTTGTTGTTACGCATACGTCTTAATTTAGTTTAGTTCTTAGTTTAGTTGAATTTGTCAATCTCTTTTAAAAATAGCTTTTAGTTTTTGTATAATATTTTAAACTACATCCCTCTCTATCTCTCTGTGGATACATATAAATTATATGTACCTATATAGGGTCTCCCATTTTTTGTAGTCAATAAATTTCTTTTTTTTTTTGCACTGGACACCTTATCTAGAATGTATTCACAGGAGATGTGAGAAGGGAATGTGTCTTCATCTTCTTGTGCGGCTTTCCCACAAGAAGGCCCATTTCCCTTCTGGTCTGGGATGAACCTGTTAGCGCACAGAGTACAGAGATGGTGTGTTTGGCTATATTCCTGCCCTCATAACCTGGTCCTTCATCCATCTAGGACAAACCACACTTTTCCCACGCTGACGGCACTTTCCGCAGATTTCCTTGTGTTTTTTGGATAACCCATCATATCATCTGTAAATGGTAATCATTTTACCTCCTAATTTTTTGGCCTCACGTCTCTCTGCTTTGGTGGGAATGCTGTCAGTGTTTCCCTCCCCTCATCTGTCCCTGGTGATTCTTTACTCTGTGATGTCCCTGTCAGTCCCTGGGAATGCCCTTGCCCGACTGTCCACGGGTGGCAGACCTTGCAGCCATTCCCCACAGCACTGAAGGAGGGCAGGCTGGGCAGGAAGGCTGCCATCCTGCTGAGCAGTGGTCAGCTTCCCGGGGCTCCTGCTGCTGCCTCGGAAACGGCAGGGTGACCACAGTCCCTCAGTCGCAGGGCAGCCCTCAGGCCTCGGAGGGGACGGTGGGGCCCCCGCAGTCCTTTCCCTCCACGTGGCCATGATGGAGCGCCTCCCATGTCTCTGTCCTCCAGCAGGGCAGGGGCAGTCCCTTTGTGCCGAGAGCCAGCTGCGAGTACCAGGCCCCAGCACAATCAGCACGCCTGTTCTAGGTGCTGGTTCTCACAAGTATCTCTGGAAATGTCATCCTAAAGCCACTCCTGCCCACCACAGGTGGCACATTTGGGGAGAATCCTACACACATCCCAAAGTGAGGCCACTGGGGCTGTGCCTTTGGAGGTTCAGTGTTGGCTCTGGACTCCTGATCATGAGCTCACGAGTCATTATTTGCTGGTCTAAAATCTCTTCTTAGCTGAGCACCAAGCAACCTGCTGTGGTTCTGCCCTGGAAGGGTCTCCAGGTTCTTGACGCGTCCATGTTGAGGGGAGCAAGCGGGTATGGGTCATTGTAAGCAAAAGGCCTCCTCAGGAGGGGAGAGTGGGCAGGCTGGAGAGGCAGCATCTGGGTAGAGCCTGAAGTCTCTATTTCTGTCCATCTTGTAACGATGGGCGGGACTCTGCATGAGACATGGAGGAAAGTTCTAGGAATAAGGCAAGGTTTCCTGGAATTGGGGAGCCCCTGTGTTCTTTCCTAATGAGGTCATGGTCATGGGTCTGTCATGGTGATCTTGGAGGTGGATCCCAACCACACCCTCAACGCTAACGATAGCATAGTGAGCCCGGCATGACTGAGGTGATGAGATGGCTGACAACAGGCCTGCCTTTCCTGGGACGCTGGCTGGCCATGAGGCTTCTGAGTTGTTATGATAAGGAGAGTCCATGAGTCTTTGCAGGACACTGAGGCCCTGCTCCTCTGTGGCGGTCTGCCTGCTCAGTTTCATTTGCTATCTGGTCTCTGACCTCCCTTTGGTGTTTTGTGAACTTGAGTTCTGCAAACAGTGCTAAGCTCATTGTCATTCATGTGGGCCCAAGGGCAGTTATAACAAGTTTTGTTTTGAAATTAAAATCATCAGAACCTCTGGAAAGGTGCTACTCTTTGGATCTCAAATTCCGAGCTTTTCAAAGTTCTCATTTGGCTTCAAAGCACAGTCAGCTGACCTGGAGACTCGGAGTCAGGGTCACGGTCACGGTGCAGAGCCTTCGCGTCTGACCTTTCGGCTTTGTGCTGGTGCTCGAGCGCAAGATGGCAGACTGCTGAGAATAAAGCACCTTGTGTTTCGTGTTCTTGTGTTTCAGACCCAGTGCTTTGACTTGACAGATTCAGTGAGAGCAAAGCGTTTTGTCAAATTTGCACGACCTGTTTCATGGAAAAGCAGAAGTGAGAGCCAATCCTGTGTTCTGACTTCAGTACCATTGAGCCTTTATTCTCTCAAGTTTAAAGATGCATTCATTTATTTAGAAGACAGAGAGAAAGAGCAAGAGACAGAGGGATATCTTCCATCTACTGGTTCACTCTCCAAATGGCCGCAATGGCCAGGGCTGAGCCAGGCCAAAGACAGGAGCCTAGAACTGCCTCAGAATCTGCCACATGGGTGGGAGGGGCCCAGGGAGTTGGGCCATCTGCTGCTGCTTTCCCAGGCACGTTAGCAGGGAGCTGGGACAGAAGTGGAACAGCTGGGACACGAACAGGTGCTCTTCCGGGATGCCGGTGTTGCAGGTGGTGGCTTGACCAAATGTTCCACAATGCAGCCCCAAACCTTTATTCTCTAAATGACACCTAGCACGCAGCTATATAGGATTACATATGGCAAATACATATGAGTTTCTCAGTGACAAAACCCGAGAACAAACACCTAAGAAATAGTGTTGTTGGTATTTAACCACTGCATGGCCAGGAAGTGAAGCCGGCAGGTTCTCCTCAGGCTCAAGCAGAGGCAAGACCCAGGCGCATGCTAAATGGGTTTGTTTAATGAGCAAATGAAATATGAAGTTCAGTTCAGGTTGCGTGTGCTTAGTGAGACAGTACTTTAATCACTAATTATAATTAATGTGTATTTAAAGCGTTTCTCCAGTGACCAGCTCAGGTAAGATAAGCAGTACATCCACCCAGAACAGTGTTCTAGATTTAGCCACATTCTGCACCAGAGGACGTGATCTGACCGTCGTTAACTGCAGTGTAATTAGTTGTCAGTGGGCGTGTGGCTCAGTTTCATGGACGCGTTCTCATAGCCGCTAGACATAGCAGTCTCCTGAGGCCTGGTCCGGTGATGACCCTGAAATGATAGCGACCCACAGCACTCAGGGAGGGGGCGGGTGGGGTGCACGGACCTTCACCAGGTGCAGGTGCTGAGTAGCAGAAGCCACTCACCTCCCCGGACTTCTGAGGAACACACTGATTTTTGCACTTCATTAGTCCGCACAGATGGTTTTCTGGTTTGTCAAGAAATTCTTCATTTATTTTAGAGGCACACACACACACACTGAAATGGAGGGAGCACCCATCTGCTGGTTCACTCCCTAGATACCCCTAGTAGCTGGGACAGGAGCCGGCAGCAGGATGCTCAATCCAGGTTTCCCACACAGGGGGCAGAAACCCAGCCATCCTCACTGCCTCCCGGGTCTGCATTACAGGCATCTGAAGTTAGCACCTGGAGACAGGACTTGAACCCCAGCATGTGGGATATAGACATCCTAACTGATGTCCTAACCACTCAGCAAAACATCCACTCCCAGATTCTCTTTCTCAGAAGTTTTAAATTAGTTTGTTACTCCATTTCACTTCTTTTTTTCCGGTTCCCGCTGTGATTCTCTAAGACAAGTATTGAAAAATGAAATAAATCAACAAGAGAAATCACCTGAAAAAAATCATCCAAGGATAAAAAATGAGCTTCTTAGATTCTAATGCTTTTATGGTGTTCTCATTAATAACAAGCAGAAACAGAAGCAGAAACGAATACAAAGCTCTGCCTGTCTGAGAACGGGCGTGAAAGCTGGGGTGATGTTCCAGGTTTTGCTCGCCATCACACAGTACACATGAGCCAGCATCAGGCTCTGCCCGTCCAGCACTGCCCGGGGACTCCCTCAGGAGCCAGGAGTCTGTCTCCGGCCTGCCGGAGGCGCTGCCAACATGGCTTTAAAACGCAGCCATGTGCATTGTGTCTGTGCTCAAGGTTGTGATCCCAAGCAGGTGAAAGAGAACGGAGAGGAAGCCACAAACGACGCCCGCTCAGCAGCAGTGTCAGCACCACTGTCAAACCCAGCAGATGGGTGTGAAGGGCTGGGCTGCTACCCTGTGCCTTGTCCAGCCCCCTGCCAACTAGACACCACTGCCAGCACTCCACTTTGCATTCAAACGGGGCATATGGGCATAGTGGCTTGGAGGGTTTCTTCTTTTTTGCAGGTACATTCTCTCTTATTGCCAGGAGAAGGTTTGTGTTAAAGATATCATCTCCCTTGAAGATCTTCTGTTTCTTTCTTTCTTTCTTTTTTTTTGACAGGCAGAGTGGACAGTGAGAGAGACAGAGAAAGATCTTCCTTTTCCATTGGTTCACCCCCCAATGGCCGCTGCAGCCAGTGCCCTGCAGCCGGTGCACTGCACTTACCTGAAGCCAGGAGCCAGGTGCTTCCTCCCGGTCTCCCATGCAGGTGCAGGGCCCAAGGACTTGGGCCATCCTCCACTGCCTTCCTGGCCACAGCAGAGAGCTGGACTGGAAGAGGAGCAACCAGGACAAAATCCAGCGCCCCGACCGGGACTAGAACCTGGTCTGCCGGCGCCGCAGGCGGAGGATTAGCCTAGTGAGCCGTGGCGCCGGTGATCTTCTGTTTCTATCAGCATTGGTGGCTTTGGCATGATGGCCACATAAGAAAAGCATTGGTCACTGAGATTTTTCACAATTTGGATCTGTTAATGAGATAATTCAGGTCATTTGTGTTATAAGTTGGTGCAACGTCATCTTCACCTAGAAGTGCCCTCTCAGCCAAAAATGGATAGAGAAGTCTGTCAACTCTTGGAGATTCATTAGCTATATGATTAGACTGTTTTCTGAATTTGTTCATTTTATTTTATTTGAGAGGTGGAGTTACAGAGAGACATGGAGAGAAAGGTCTTCTATCCACTGGTTCACTCCCCAAATGGCCACAATGGTCAAACTTGGGCCAATCCAAAGCCAGGAGCCAGGAACTTCTTCCGAGTCTCCCATGTGGGTGCTAGGGCCTAAGCACTTTGGCCATCTGCTACTGCTTTCCCAGGCCATAGCAGAGAGCTGGATCGTAAGAGGAGCAGCCAGGACTAGAACTGGTGCCTTTATGGGATGCTGGCCCTGTGGGTGGAAGCTTAGCCCACTATGCCACAGTGCCAGCCCCCTGATTTTTTTTTCTTTAAAGAGAGTGTCCTATTCACACACACACACACCCCACCTCCACCAAAGAGCGTTCTGGAAGGCACATACTGGACAAAAGTTGGCCAAGATAGAAATGGTTTGATGGCAACATCTTAGTGGACAGTTGCCATTCGTCAGGATCTGGCTTACTAACTCCAGTGGTCATAAAAAGGGAAGAAAATATGTTGTTAATAAAAGATGTGCATTCAACACAGCGTTGAGATATGAGTCACTTAGCACATGGTGTTGTGTTTAAAATTAATGTTCCCTTTGCATTCAGATCTTTCTCTGGGATTAAAGGACTCCAGCTGAGAGTTAACCTCCAGCCCAATGACAGCTACTTTTTCTACGTGAGAGCCAGCAATGCGTTTGGGACGAGTGAGCAGAGTGAAGCCGCCCTCATCTCCACCAGAGGTACTTCCTCTGTTGTGCACAGCATGCGACACCCAAGCATTTCCATTCCTGCCCCCACTGCCCTCCCCCTCCCCCCCCCCCACACACAGCCAGAGACGGTATCCTGGGGCACAAATCCACAAGGACCCACCTGCTGCCAGGGCTGGGCTAGGTTTTGGTCATGAGCGCAGAGATTGGTCGAAGGTCAGATGTTCCTTTTATGTATTCATTTAGAGGCTGTCAAGCTTGGCTGCCCGTCAGCTAAGCAGTCAGTCAGGGTGCCAAGGAATGCACATGCCCTGGTCCCACTTCTGGAGGTCCTGATTTGGTTACTCTGGAGACGGGCTTGGACATATATAATTCTACACATTTCCCCAGACGATTCTGGTGGGACTCACAAGGTGAGTCATTTGTGGGTATGTTGTGGTGTGTGTGTGTGTGTGTGTAAGATAAAGATTCCATCTCATGGTTCACTCCCCCAAATAGTCCCAATAGCCAGGGTTGGGCCGGGCTGAAGCCAGGAGCCAGGGACTCTTTCCAGGTCCCCCAAGTGGCAGGAACTCAAGTACTGGGTCATCATCCATTGCTCCCCAGGCACGTTAACAGGGAGTTGGATCTGAAGCAAACAATCTAAGACTTAAACCAGCACTCTGATATGGGATACGGGCATCCCAAGCACGGGCCACAATGTCTACACTGGGATGTTCGGTTCTGTTACCCTGAATGAATGAATGAAGGAAGGAAGCAATGAAAATATCTAGGGGGAAGTGCCCAGGTGATGCCAACAAGAACTGTTTGGCAGTTCTCAGTTGTTGTGAAAGGGTTTTATTTTCCTCTCCCAGACCCAGATGGCACAGGGTTGGTGGGGGAGCACATTCGGTGGTTTGCTTAGCCAGAAAGAACTTGGCGCGTGCCTTGTTGGTGGTGTGGTGAGGGGTGGTGTAGTTGATGAAGGGATGATGTGAGGTGTGAGGGCTGCCTGCCAGAAATGTTTCCCCCCGGCCCCAGTCCCAAAATAGTGCCTGCATCTCCCATCATTAGACCACTCATTTTTTTTTAAAGATTTATTTATTTTACTTGAAAGTCACAGTTACACACAGAGAGAGAAGAGGCAGAGAGAGATAGAGAGATAGAGAGAGGTCTTCCATCCACTAGTTCACTCCCCAGATGGCTGCAATGGCTGGAGCTGTGCCAATCCGAAGCCAGGAACCAGAAGCTTCTTCCAGGTCTCCCATGTGGGTGAAGGTGCAGGGGCCCAAGGACTTGGGCCATCTTCTACTGCTTTCCCAGGCCACAGCAGAGAGATGGACCAGAAGTGGAGCAGCCGGGTCTCGAACCTGCGGCCATATGAGATGCCGACACTACAGGCAGCAGCCTTACCTGCTATGTTACAGCACCATCCTCTAGACCTCTCATTTTTTTTTTTAAAAAGATTTTTATTTTATTTGAAAAAGTTACAGAAGAGGAGAAACAGAAAATGCGATCTTCCATCTGCTTATTCACTGCCCAAATGGCCAAAATGGCCAGAGCTGGGCCAGGCCAAAGCCAGGAGCTTCTTCCAGTTCTTGCGTACAGGTGCAGCGGCCCAAGGACTTGGCCTGTTCTGCTGTTTTCCCAGGCACATTAGCAGGGAGCTTGATTGCAAGTGGAGCAGCTGGGACTTGAACTGACACCCAAATGGGATGCTGGCATCACAGGTAGAGGCTTAATCTGCTGTGCCACAGGGCTGGCCCCTAGACCCTGTTCTTCAGATGATGCCAGCAAGCCCCTACCCCCGATTTTAATGTGCACCCAGGTCCCTGAAGGAGCCTGTTCAAACGCAGGTTCTGACTCAAGAGGTCTGGGGTGGGGCCCACGACTCTGCATTTCCACCTGGTTTCCGGATGATGTAGATGCTGTGGTCCAGGACAGGACACACCTGTGAGGGTGCAGCTGGAGCTCCAGGCAGAGGTCACCAGCCCCCGGCATCCACAGGTGCCCTCTCCTTAGTGTAGTATTTAGCTGGGAGTCTAAAAACACCAAGTTTGATGTCCAGTCTGAAATGTGGGGCTTGGGGCAGCACGCGATGCTCGGCCAATGTGGTAATGGTGTTTTCTCACCTGCAACAGGAACCAGATTTCTTTTGTTGAGAGACACAGCTCACCCTGCTCTGCAGATTTCCGCAGACGGGACAGTGATCAGCTTCGCAGAGAGGAGACGGCTGACAGAGTAAGTAGGAGGTGGCAGCCCCAGCTTGGGGCTGCGTCAGCAGGAGAGGCTGAGAGCGTGTGGCCTCCCCGGGCCTCCCCTGGGCCTGTCCGTGGCTTCATGGACATGCCGGGATGTGGCCTCGGCCGTAACTGTGTGCCCATGCCTGCCCGTAGAGCTCAGCTATGCTCGTCCCTGGGGAAGAGGCCGCGTAGGCCGCGACTGGCAGCAAGTGTCAGTGTTTGTATTGGAATACAAATACAGATGGTTGTGTTTAACTCATTGTCTGTTTGAGTATTATCTCTGGTTCTGTAATAAAATACCTGGCAATTCTTCTATGGTTTTCAATAGCATCCAGGGTTTTGTACCAACTCCCCTGAGTTTCCATGGAGGCCACAAATCCTGCCCCACCGAGGCTCACACAAAAGGGAGCACAGAAGAAGAGAAGCCAGATCTGGGCCAGGGTGGGGAGGCCACCCTGCTCCTTTTCGTGGCCTCTCTGCATTCCTTTGAGGGTCAGAACCAGCAGATGGCAGGAAGCATGGGACACTGTGTCCAACACAAGAGAAGCACCCTGGCTGTGGGCACCGTGAGGCCTGCCGTTTGCACAGGCTCTCAGCCAGGCAGCCGGCATGTGCACTGCTTTCCCATCCGGCTGCTGTTTGCCCAGCCATGGCCCAGCTCAGCAGGGATTTGCCGTGGGCCCTGGTGCCCCCTCATGTCACCTGTGCAAAGGCACTGACGTGTGGAGCCGTTTGTCAGCCTCCCACTCGTGAACAGTTCTTGGGCAGCAGCCTTGTCTCATGCCTCTGACTTGTGCAGAATCTTGCATGGGCCTGGAACATGGTAGGTGCTAAAAATATACAAACGGGTGAATTCAGAAAGGGGAAAAAAGATCTGAGAGATAGATTGGGCTTTTCTGTCTTGTTTGGGTTTCTTGAAAAAAAAATCAAAAAGCAGAGAAATAGACTGGAGTTTGGTAGGAGTTCAGAGAGGATAACAGTTGATAGCCGCATTGTATTTTCTAGAACTTTATTTATGGTGAAGCTGAAATTAGCCCATAAATATCAAGGGCTTGTCAGGAGCCACCTCCTAGAAATGAGGCTGCTGGGCAGGTGCGGGAGATGGTGAGCGGTGGCTTCTGGGAAAGATGCCTCCCTGCATCTCCAGGCAACATCCAGGTAAACCAGGGCCCAGCAGTCAGGGCGAGCGCTTTGGTTCACGGCATGGGGCCTCTTGCCCAGGCAGCCCAGGCAGCCCAGGCAGCCCAGGCAGCCCAGGCAGCCCAGGCAGGAGCCGAGCTCTGACGAACACAGCTGACGCACTTGCATCTGCTCCTTGGTGGGCCTGGGCTTGTTCCTGCGTTGCGAGGCCTCTCTGCATTTACCCTAGCTGTGGTTCGCCTCCATCGCTGCTCCCCAGCCCCTGAAGGGGTGCTCTGTGCAGCCCGTGTGTGTTGCCTGTGACACAGCTGTGTCAGGTACGTGTGGGGACTCAGGGCACTCCTGAGGTGATCTGGTCCAAGTTAGAGGCTCCATGAACAGAGTGTCCTTGGTCAAATCCCGGCAGTTTCTAAGGACAGAATCCTGCCAGTACTACATGAGTGTCAGTGCTCGTGGGGGAACGGCTGGTGATCCCTGCACTAAGCGCCATCCATCCTTTCTGCCCACAGAATCCCATCCGTGCTGGGTGAGGAGCTGCCTGCCTGCGGCCAGCATTACTGGGAAGCCACCGTCACAGACTGCCCGGCGTACCGTCTCGGCATCTGTGCCGGCTCGGCCGTGCGGGCCGGGACCCTGGGGCAGGGAGACACCTCGTGGTACATGCACTGCTCAGAGCCGCAGAGGTAAGCGGGGCCGGCCCCTCCCATCTGCCTCCAGCATCTGCAGGGGAGGTCTGCACAGGGGTCTTGGAGGAGCCTGAGGTGTGGCCTCCCCATGTCCCCATGCAGGCTCCACACCCACTCAGGAAGCAAGAAGCAAGCTTACGGGGACGGTGTGGTCACTCTGATTGCCGAGGACGCTGATCTTAGGGGAGTGGCTCAGATCTGAGGCCAGAGAACTTTTCCTAGGGAGCTCTATTATTAGAAGGAAGAACCAAGCCAGAGCCTGGCCAGGCCGGTTTCCCTGGCCTGTGGGGCCTCTGTGGTCCCTGGCAAGCAGAGTGTCACCTTCATGTCCTCAGTGAGCCCATGACCAAGGGCCAGGCAGGCCAGGGGCTGTGGGGCCGCCCACGGCCAGTTTTCCTTTGGAGATTTATCTTCTGTGGCCCTAGGGAGTCTCAGCCTTAGTCCCTGGGTAAGTCATTGGCAGTTTGACTGTGTCCTGTCTCATCAAGTGCATTTCCCAGAGGGCAAGGTCAGTGCCCTTTAACCTTTCACAGCCCCAGAGCGTCCGCAAAGTGCTGGGTGCACAGCCCTGCCCAGTGAGTCCTCACTGGACCAGCTGGAGGTGAACTCAGGAGAAGTCAGAGGCAACCCTGGGCTGCCCACAGCGGAAAGCGCCAGCAAGGCGGAAAGCAGTGAGGCTTGGGCAGGTGCGGCGTGCACAGAGGATGCAATTGACAATAATAATGAAGTCTTTCTTAAACTTTGTTAAGACCCTTATGTAAGGTGCCTATAAATTTTTTAAACTGTAAAATTAATGCATTGTGTGGAAGGCAAGCCTACGGGACTTTTTAGATCCCATGGCAGCCTCAAAGGAATTTTATTCAAAAGAGTGACACGCCGTGAATGCAGTAGTTAAAACCTGTGGGCAGTGGGGAGAGATTAGCATGTGGGGAGAAATCAACAAGGGAGGCGTTTGCTGGTTATTCTGGGACTGCCTCCCAATGTGGAAGGAGCAGTTATTAAACATGGTCTTCGGTTGGGGCGAGCTGTGCAGGGATCTGATGTCAGTAATTAGCCCAGCGTTATCGCAGCTCAGTGTTGCACGTTTCGGTTAACAGCAGGAGACGCGGTTGTTTGTGGGGCCTTTTCTGTATCCCACTCTTGAGGCCCTCCGGAGGTTTTCACTTCCCGTTGCTTCCTTTCAGATACACGTTTTTCTGCAGCGGCGTTGTGAGCGACGTTCACGTAACGGAGCACCCAGCCAGGGTGGGCATTCTGCTGGACTACAGCAGCCAGAGACTCGTATTTGTCAACGCGGCCAGCGGCCAGGTGCTCTTCATCGCGAGGCACAGCTTCACCGAGGGGGTCCACCCTGCCTTCGCCCTGGAGAAGCCTGGCAGTTGCACCTTGCACCTGGGGGTAGAGCCCCCGGATTCTGTAAGGCACAAGTGACCCTCGGCTCTCCCGCTGGGCAGTCAGTTAGATTTCGGGCGTGGGGAGCTGCGCTGTTCTTTCCCCAGGATGCTGCTGCCAGACATGGTCCACGGTCCCCCACACATTGCACTCACAGCAGCTATGCGCACCATCATCAGCGCGTGAACAAACCAACAAGAAAACCCCGACCTGATAGAGCAGTGTGTGAGTGAGGGGACAAGAGCCCCACACCCTTTGGCTTCTGTGTGCTGGGATTCCTTCCTCAATTAAAGGGACTTACACTTGACTGGGGAACCAGCATAGGTGGAATTCCATCTGGACTTCTGGTGAAAGACATCCTGGGACGGACAGGTTGGGGTGAAGGGAAGGCTGAGCTGCTGGCAACATGGCTCCTGACAGCGAGCCGCGGGCTTCCTCCCCGAGAAGGGAGTCACCCCCGCACTGAAGGGGCATGAATCGGAGTTGTCAGAGAAGTGTCTTAACCCATCAAAATGTATAATGCGCTCTTTTGTAATAATGTGTACTGTCGAACGTGAGTCTCTTTTCCCTGAAATTGTAAATGTAGAGAAGTGCTAGATATTAGAAGTCTCCACTTTGTTAAATAAATGATTAGTCTCTGTTTCAAAAACATGGGCTATGTGGACTTCTTGCATATAACTTAGCAGGTGGGCTTCTCTGGTCCAGGAGAGGGAACACTCACCACACGTCATCGATTGGGCTACTGTTGAATTTCATGTGAGAATTGTACATGTCCATATTTTAAAATCTAAGCACTTTCAGCTTCTAGTTACAGTCATGTGCCAGAAGCTGGGAATATATTTTTACTAAAAAAAAAAAAAAAAAGTGGTTGGTCATTTTTAGATATTATCCTGAAATCTCTCAAAATTTTCCTAAACTGTGTATGCAGAGTAGAGATATCTAGAAGGCATATTGAGATGATTGTTCTTTTCTGTAATGTAAGTGCTTTGATCATATTTATATTTTCAAGAGCTATTGAAATTTCAAGGGTCTTTTGGACTGAGAAATAACATTCTGTATTTTGGACAGATTCTAAAATGTGCTAACAGTGAGAAAATCAAACTGGATCCGTGCATGCATGAAGCGGTCCTGGGAGCCTGCAGGGCCTTGCTTGGGTGTTAGAGCAGCTGCTGGCAGGAGGGAGTCTCTGTGACACTGGAGAAGCTCACTGCTTTGTGGAGAATGGCATTGTCACCTTTTCAGATCCTGAAGGTATCGTCAGTTGCTCATTATTATTACTTTTGTATTGGAATGGAATGTAATGAAAACCAGTAACTGTAGTAATAGCAATCACATGAATTTTAGAAATTGCCCTGGTCTGAGGTTCCTCCCACACTGACCTCCTTAAAACCACAGAGCTGGGGGTTTCCAGGGGGTGACTCCAGGAGGAACCCTTGAGGAAGTGAAGAGAGACAGGAAGTGCGGAAAGAGAGACAGGAAGTGGGGAAAGTGAGACAGGAAGTGGGGAAAGAGACAGGAAGTGAAGAGAGAGACAGGAAGTGGGGAAAGTGAGATAAGGAGTGGGGAAAGAGGAAGTAAAGAAAGAGACAGGAAGTGGGGAAAGAGACAGGAAGTGGGGAGAGACAGGAATTGGGGAAAGAGAAAGGAAGTGAGGAAAGACAGGGAGTGGGGAAAATGAGAGAAACTGGGGAAAGTGAGACAAGAAGTGGGGAAACAGACAGGAAGTGAAGAGAGACAGGAAGTGGGGAAAATGAGAGAAACTGGGGAAAGTGATATAGGAAGTGAAGAAAGATGGGAAGTGAGAGAGACGAGAAGTGGGAAAAGAGAGAGAGGAAGTGGGGAGAGATAGGAAGTGGGGAAAGAGAGATAGGGAGTGGGAAAAGAGACAGGAAGTGAAGAGAGAGACAGGAAGTGGGGAAAAAGACAGGAAGTGGGGAAAGTGAGATAGGAAGTGAAGAGAGATGGGAAGTGAAGAGAGACAGGGACTAGGGAAAGAGAGACAGGAACTGGGGAAAGACAGGGAGTGGGGAAAGTGAGATAGGATGTGGGGAAAGTGAGACAGGAAGTGGGGAAAGAGAGACAGGAACTTGGGAAGGAGACAGGGAGTGGGGAAAGTGAGACAGGATGTGGGGAAAGTGAGACAGGAAGTGGGGAAAGAGAGACAGGAACTTGGGAAGGAGACAGGGAGTGGGGAAAGTGAGATAGGAAGTGGGGAAAGTGAGACAGGAAGTGGGGAAAGAGAGACAGGAACTTGGGAAGGAGACAGGGAGTGGGGAAAGTGAGACAGGATGTGGGGAAAGTGAGACAGGAAGTGGGGAAAGAGAGACAGGAACTTGGGAAGGAGACAGGGAGTGGGGAAAGTGAGATAGGAAGTGGGGAAAGTGAGACAGGAAGTGGGGAGAGTGAGACAGGATTTGGGGAAAGTGAGACAGGAAGTGGGGAAAGTGAGACAGGAAGTAAAGAGAGACAGGAAGTAGGGAAAATGAGAGAAATGGGAAAATGAGATAGGAAGTAAAGAGAGAAAGGAATTGAAGAGAGACCGGAAGTGAAGAGACAGGAAATAGAGACAGAAACAGGAAGTGAAGAGAGACAAGAAGTGAAGAAAGTGAGACAGGAAGTGGGAAAGTGAGACAGGAAGTGGGAAAAATGAGAGAAACTGGGAAAGTGAGATAGGAAGTAAAGAAATCAGGGAATGGGGAAAGTGAGACAAGAAATGGGGAAAGTGAGACGGGAATTGGAGAAAGTGAGACTGGAAGTGAAGAAAGACAGGAAGTGGAGAAAGTGAGATAGGAAGTGAAGAAAGAGAGGCCGGCGCCGTGGCTCACTAGGCTAATCCTCCGCCTTGCAGCGCCAGCACACCAGGTTCTAGTCCCGGTCGGGGTGCCAGATTCTGTCCCGGTTGCCCCTCTTCCAGGCCAGCTCTCTGCTGTGGCCCAGGAGTGCAGTGGAGGATGGCCCAAGTTCTTGGGCCCTGCACCCCATGGGAGACCAGGAAGAAGCACCTGGCTCCTGCCTTCGGGTCAGCGTGGTGCGCTGGCCACGGTGGCCATTGGAGGGTGAACCAACGGCAAAGGAAGACCTTTCTCTCTGTCTCTCTCTCAATGTCCACTCTGCCTGTCAAAAAAAAAAAAAAAAAAAAAGGAAGTGAAGAAAGAGACAGGAAGTGGGGAAAGTGAGACAGGAAGTGAATACATTTGCTATGTATTCCTCAGACCTCTGTTTTTCTGTTGGGATGCACATATTTTTTAAAATGCAAGTAAAAATCACTGTTACAGAACCTGCTTTTGTCGCTTAGAGCTATGTTATGGACAGCTCACATCAGCAAGACAGATTCACACCACTATGTAAAAAAAAAAAAAAAAAAGATTTACTTATTTGAAAGGCAAAGTGACAGGAGGGAGAGAGAGAGAGAGAGATCGTCCATCTGCTGGTTCATTCTCAAATGCCCACAGTAGCCAGGGCTGGGCCAGGCTAAAGCCAGGAACCAGGAACTCCATCTGGGTCTCCCGCGTGGGTGCAGGGCCATCACCTGCTGCCCTCCCAGGCACATTAGCAGGGACTGAATTGGACATGGAGTACATGGGACTTGAACTGGACCTCCAGTGTGAGATGAGGGGGTCTCAAGCACTGACTTAACCTGCAGCAACGCGATGCCAGCCCCTTATGTTTCTATGTTATGTCCAGTTGCAGGCCACTGAGAAGATGGACCTTGAACAGCTGGCCCCTTATTGCTACAGGGATAATTGACATTTGAGTTTTCATTTCCATTTCCGTAAGAATGCTTTGATTTTAACGGCATCAACTTCATCATTTAGCCTAGAGTTTATCTTGGATCTGTTGTGGGAAAATATACTGTATTTCCATATTCTCTCTGAACTTTTAATCTGTTTTTATAAATCCAGCTGGGGAGATTGAGTGGAAACTCTTTCACGGGGCAAGCTTGTGCCCATTTTGACTTCGAGTCAATTTGGTGTTGTATTGTATTCACCCATATTCAACTGAAATATGTTTTTTAGTGTCTGTGATGGCGGGACATTGTCCTGGCTCCTGCTGGCACCCAAGATGAGTGAGACACAATGAGCACCTTCCAGGAAGCCGGGGTTGTGCACAGGTCTGAGAACCCCGGGGCTTCAGGGTGGGGAGAGGGCCTGTCTGTCCAGAGTGACCAGGGAAGGATGTGCAGAGGATGGGGGGTGCCTTGCTGCCCACGGGGGTCGGAATAGGTGGGGATGAGGGTTAAGGCAGTCTTGGCAGGGCAGTCTCCTGAGACAGATAAGACTGGGAGCTTGGGGGTTGTTCCACCTGGTGCAGGGAGCATCCCAGGAAGTAGGAGCAGCACAACTGAAAGGCGCCTTGAGCCCGAGTGACGGTGGCTGAGCTAATAGGCGGGAGTGTTTTTACCTAGCACAGGACACAGTGGGCATTAATAGAGGCCTTTGGCCTGACAGTGAAGTGGATGGAATCGTAATGATCACAGATGTGGGCTGCTGACCTGCAGCATAGATGTCCAGGAGTGGAATGGTGGCGGGAGGAGAGGGAGAGGGGAGAAGAACACTGATCTGGGCTCCAGGGGCCACAGGTGGGATGGGAAGCAGGGTCGAGACCGCCTGGTCTTGCCTCTGGGTCTTGGTCACGTGACAGTGCTATCAGCGGAAGAGGCCACAGTGGACACGTGACTGGCTTGTGGGGAGAGAGATCAGCTGAGCTGGGGACCGGCTGGGTTTGGAGTCATCCAAACGGAGCTGTCTGTCAAGTCTCAAGCTCATGGGAGAGTTCAAGTCCACCACAGGTACAAATTCAGGGTTGCCAGCACTCTGTGACTCCCTCGCCAGCTTTGTGGACTTGGGTGGGTGGGTAGGAGGCGCCAGTTCATCTTTTTTTTTTTTTTTTTTTTTGACAGAGTTATAGACAGTGAGAGAGAGACAGAGAAAGGTCTTCCTTCTGTTGGCTCACCCTCCAAATGGCCGCTACGGCCAGCGCTGCGCTGATCCGAAGCCAGGAGCAGGTGCTTCTTCCTGGTCTCCCATGCGGGTGCAGGGCCCAAGCACTTGGACCATCCTCCACTGCCTTCCCAGGCCACAATAGAGAGCTGGACTGGACGAGGAGCAACCGGGACTAGAACCCGGTGCCCATGTGGGATGCTGGCACCGCAGGCGGAGGATTAACCAAGTGAACCACGGCACTGGCCCCAGTTCATCCTTTCATACCTCAGTGTTGTCTGTGAGACTGGGGCAGGAGTCGCCCTGTCTGCTGTCCTGTAGAGACGCCACGGGCAGCCAGTGGTGTAACGTGCATGCGTCAGGAGCCCACAGTGAGGGTGAGTGTGTGCCGCCTGCAGGCAGGATTGCTAGACTGCTGATACAGTCACGGAAGACACTGTATTTTTATCCGCTGTGTCCTTCTGCGTTTATTCTGGGTGGAAGAAGGCCGAAGTGACATGTAGGGAGAGAGACTTTGTTAGCAGAGAGAGCTGCAGCTGGCCTGAGGTCTGTGTGGAGGCTGGCTGCGCTGAGGGCACTAGGACAAGAAGAGGGTCCCCGAGGGTGTCAGGGAGGGGCTGACCGCCTCATCCTCTGGGATCAGCCTGGCTGGGGGATGACTGGGTGACCATGGGGGCCCAGCAGGTAACTTTGGGTGACTATGTGGATGCTTGTCGAGGTTCCTAGAGGGAGGGTTTTTCTCTGTGCCAGGTTAGCACAGGTTCTTAGACAAAGTACGCAGGACATAAACACTGTGGAAAGTGAAGCCTGTGCATCATACAGATTTTTGGCTCTTCCTTAACGTGAATTCCCCGTGCACGACTGAAGTGGCTCTGCCTCGGCTCCCCAGGCCGCTTCCCCGGGCAGGTAGGGCTGCCTCCAGCTGTCATCACTGTGAGTCCGGGGCATCCGCCATCTCTGTGGGTTCTGGGGGCAGAAGCTCCGTGCAAGGCATTTGCTGCTAACTGAGTTTCTGCTGGGGAGTGATGGCCGAGAGCAAGGGCAAGGCTGAAGCCTCAGGGCCAAGAATTATGGCTTAGATAGGCGAATGAACTTGACCAGAACACAGAGGATTTCCAAGTATTGCTCACGGATATCGGGAATCAGCTCTGGGTGGAAATGTCATTCGTGCTGCCTTTTTCTTACTTTGTCTCTTTCAGTGAATGCCAGCTCTAACTCAGCAGGTTCCTTGTTTGCATTTCTCCTTGCTTATTCTGAGCTAAGCTCTACCCTGCAGAGCTCCAGAGAATGGATAAAATAGGCTTGAGTGTGGAACGCAGCAGCAGACACCTACACCCCACACCCAGGCTGTGTGGGACGCAGACACCTCCCCCAAGTCATCTCAGGTCAGGAACACCTCTGCTGCTAGCGCCTGCCACTCAGGGGCCCCCACGCATGGTCGCTCTGTGCACCTTGCAGTGTGAGCGTCCAAGCAGCCCACTGCTGTACACCCTCCCTGCAATAGGATCCCCCTGGAGACGGAAGGGGTTCTCTGTTTATACAGCCCAACAGGAATCCTGTGAATACACGGTTAGGACTTGAAATTAAAATCACAGGATAACTTTGCTTTCTTGGCACCCAATTAGCAGAGCTTCCTTCTAAAAATAACATTAATGCCTACATTGTGGGACACCAGGAAGCTGCAGGGGACAATGGCGATGGCAAGGAGAAGGATCCTCAGCTACACACACTCAGTTGCCTCTTGCCTCCCCCCCCCCCCCCCCCGCTGTGCAGGTGCAAGGCCTGGGAGTGTCCCAGCATCTTGCAACACTGAGGGTGAAACCCACCTGCTGAGCATGGAGGGGCCTGAAGGAACGAGCCTGCACCTGCAGCCCAGGCCTGCTCACCTCTGCAGATCTGCTGCTGGAAAGAGAGACACTTCCGTCCTTTACACTGTTAAAATAACCCCTATGGAAGGTAAGACATACACTCAGAAGTTGTGTAACACGCTCACAGTGCAGTACTTTTGTTCATAGCTCACACGTGCAGATAATTTTCAAATCAAGAAAATCCACATTATCATCACCCGGAAGTGACTCCCTATCTCCCACTTGTGAAAGTAACCGGAATCCGAGAATAACCATAGATTAGTGGTGCCTGTTCCTGAGCTCTGTGTGCCTAGTCCTTGAGATTTTTCCATGCTGTTGTATGTAGCGTTGTCTGATCCTTTTCTGTGCTGTGTGGCAGTATGATTTATGAATATGCCACAATTCATCTATTCGTTCTGTTGGTGGGCATTTGAGTGGTTTCCACTTTGGGGCTCGTTGCAAGTTGTACTGCCGTGAGCAGTCTTGTACACATCTTCTAGTGAAGACATGTGCTCTGTCTGTTGGGTAGATATCTAGGAATAGAACTGATGGGTCAGCTTTAGTAGACACTGCCAAAGCTGGCATATAAGTGACACGCAACCAGGGGTCAAGTTTCTAATTCTGGTTGGTATGTAGCAGCAGCACACTGGAGGTTTAATTTTTTTTTTTTTGGAGGTTTAATTTGTATTTCCCTCATAGTTATAGAAGTTGAACACCTTGGTATTTTTATTGGCCATTTGGATATCTTCTCTTTTTAAGTTCCTGTTGAAATATTTGCCCATTTCTGTATCATGTTATCTGTCTTTTTATTGGGGTTAAGGTTATTATATATATTCTCTTGTCAGATATATGTTTTGAAAATACCCTTCTCCCTTTCTGTAGCTTAATTTTAAACTGTCTTGATGCATTTTGAAAAACAGAATTTTTTAAAAGTTCAGTAAAATTCAATTTTTTCTTTTTGATTAGACATTTTCATGTTCAACTTAAAGTTTTTTCTACTCTTTGGTCACAGAGATATTTCCTTTTAAAAGCTCTATTATTTTATCTTAGCTTTTTATTTAGGTTATATGCCTATAAGTAATATATTGGTTAACATATATAATTGACACAAATAATTATATGTAATTGATGCACTATATATAGTTGGCTTTTTGTGTATGTTGTGAGGTAGGAGTCCAAGTGCATTTTTTTTATTATGGAAAAGAATTGACCCAGCCACATTTATGGAAAACCCACCCTGCGCCTTTGTCACAAATGCTTAAGCCATTTGAGTTTTTGTTGTTGTTGTTGCTTTCAGCAGAGAATCACATGTGATGTGTGTGTGTGTGTGAATATATAAATACATATTTTCTTCCACATCCTTGAATATGCTTTAAGAACACAGTTTCTCACTTGTATGTGATAGTCCACTGTGGTGAAGTGTCGTCATTTAACCACTACTCTGGTGCTGAACTTCTAAGTTGTTTCTGACTTTTGTTTATTACAAATGATTCTAGATGGATGTCCTTGCCCACACAATTTTTTTAAGGATTTATTTATTTATTTGAAAGAGTTACAGAGAGAGAGAGAGAGAGAGAGAGAGAGAGGTCTTCAATCTGCTGGTTCACTCACTAAATGGCCTCAATGGCTGGAACAGGGATGACCTGAAGCCAGGAGCCAGGAGCTTCTTCCGGGTCTCTCACGCGGGTGCAGGGGCCCAAGGACTTGAGCCATCTTCTACTGCTTTCCCAGGCCATAGCAGAGAGCTGGATTGGAAGTGGAGCAGCTGGGACTCGAACCAGCACCCATATGGGATGCTGACTCTACAGGCGGCACCTTTACCTGCTACGCCACAGCGCTGGCCCCTTTGCCATACAGTTTGCACACACATCTGACTGTTTCCTTGAATTGTAATTATGGTTAAAAACATAAACTTTGAGGCTTTTTGTAGATCCTGCCCATCAGGCATGGAGTTAAACAGGATCTGAATAAGCATGGGGAGAATGCACATCTCGAGCCCCCAGTTCCACACCTCAGAGGCCAAGATGACCACTTTCAACGTACAAATAGGTTTATTTCTGTTCAGTAAACTTTACTGAATTGTTCTACTCTTTACCTTCCTGATGAGAGCAGAGCTCAGCAGATGGAAATTCCTGGGCCTAACTGTGAGATTGGCTGTCCAGGGCTGGATAGTCAGCGGAAGCCTGCCTATTTATTGCCTGTGCTGGAAGCCAGGGGGACCTGTAGTTGGAGCAGGTATTTCTCTCGACCAGCACGTTCTCCTGCTTTCTGTTTGTCTCCAGTGGACCTTTTCCTCTTTCTTTTGCTATTGCCACTTTCTTTTCTTTGCTGGGCTACACGAGGCCCAGAAAGGATGGAGCCTGTTTGGCGTTTTGGAGGGAGGGGGTACTTGACTGATAGGGGAGCTGCGTAGGGAGCCGCTCCCAAACCCTCAGCTCCACAGTGCCTCTGCTTCTTCAGCCAGGGAAGGAAGGCGAGGTGGGAACAGGAGACAGGCTGGGGGGAGGCAGAGGTGCTGGGGGCTCTGATCACTCAGGAAGATGGCAGACCACTCGGAGCCACCTGTCCTCTCCAGACAGAGTGGACTGAGCTGAGGGTCTCCTGCATGTGGTCACTTGTGCTGGCAGCCCCAGGAGCTTGGTGCATGGCTGTGGGGCTCAGGGAGCCAGGGAGCGGCAAGGCTCCCATCCCAGGGGAGATTCCAGCAACCACAGGGAGGGAGCGGGGACAGAGCTGCTCTCGGCTACAGAACTTTGCAGCCCACAGCATCCCCAGCAGTAAGATCTACCCAAGTCTCAGCGGGTGCACGGGCACCTGACAGGGTACAGTCCCGGTTTAGCTGGACCTGAAATTCTAAATAAATTGTGGTTTAAAGCAGAGAAAATGAACTCGCCCCTCTCAGTGCACAGTTAGGTCGAGCTGAGGCTGTTCACGTTGGTGGGGCCCCGACTGTTGCTGTAGGGTTGGAAAGTACTGCACTTGCTGAAGCGGCTGTGCTGCAGGCAGTCCATCTTCACTCCCCACCTGCTGAGTCCACGCGGCAGTCTCAGTGCACATCTCCATGTTGTGCTTCGTTTACCTGGGCTCAAGATGGCTGGCACAAGGCCTTGGAATTGGCAGTTTCGAAGCCATCACTTAGCAACCATGCTTGAAGCTACTACTGTGCTTCATTTGAAATTGTACATTAAATTGGCTTTGGTCAGTCAATGCCAGGCGTGAGGAATCAGGTATGTGGGCTGTTCTTAGGCTGTTGTATCGATTGCAATGGTTCCAGGAGATGCTGTGGACAGGGAGAGACAGAGTGCCATCTGTGGGGCACAGAGCCGGCTGCTTTCCGAGGCAGAGAGCTGCGTGGGTGGAGCAAGGCCCCATGGAGGAGGGGCCCCTGCTGCGGCTCTTTGGGAAGAGCTCCAACAGCGTCGCAGGCCCCCGGGGGCCAACTGGCCTACGAAGTGCCCAGGACATAGCAGATTGCAGGGCCAAGGACTGACAGTGGAAAAGCACGGCGGGCTTCCACGGACGCACGAAGTCGTCGTCCCGCTGCTGTGGCTGGATCCGGCCTCTTAGATGAGGACAGTGGAGTGGGGGAAGCGCCGAGGGTGCCCCAGAGCCCTGGCTCTTGCTCCATGTCCAGTGCTTCCTGGGGCACTCAAAGGGACTGCAAAAAGTTCCCGGAAAACTGGGATGAAAAGATGGGTTTATTTTGCTGCAAAACAATTGTGAAATCCCATGTGTAGTTGTGTTGCGATACTGGTTTGCCATGAGCCCTTTGAAGGCCTTTGTGTTGGCTTGGGTTGAAGAGGCAGCAGCCGCTTCCTGACCGAACCACCCGAATACATTGCATTGAGTGCAGCTTTAAGAATTCTTATTTTTAATTGACATGCAATAATTGTGCTTATTTAGGGGGCACCATATTACAATTTGAGAAATGTATACAAGGTGAAATCATCAAATCGGGGTAACCAGTGTTTCCACCCCCATATTCTGCACTGAGAGCTCGGCAAGGAGGCTCCTTGGGCAGGGTAGTGGTGGCGGTGAGAGGGGTACAGAGCCAGCGTGCCGCCCTCTGCCGCCCCCCACCCCGTGCTGAGATGTTCTCGTGACGCTGCTCCCCGTGATGTGCACGTGCTGTGACTGCCTGGCAGGGCTGCATCCTGCCAGGCTGTGTGTTTTGCTGGGCTGTTTTTTTTGTTTGTTTGTTTGTTTTAATTTTTTTTGTTCTTCACTCTGCTTGCTTGCTTTCTGCCTGCCTTTCTTTTTAAGATTTATTTATTTGAGAGGCAAAGTTACAGACAGAGAGAGGGAGAGGCAGAGAGAGAGAGAGGTCTTCCATCTGCTGGTTCATTCCCTAAATGGCCACAATAGCTAGAGCTGGGCCCATCTGAAGCCAGGAGCCTTGAGCTTCTTCCGAGTCTCTCACGCAGGTGCAGGGGCGCAGGCACTTGGGCCATCTTCACTGCTTTCCCAGGCCATAGCAGAGAGCTGGATGGGAAGAGGAGCAGCTGGGACACAAACTGGTGCCCACATGGGATGCTGGCGCTCAGACAGAGGTTTAGCCTACTATGCCATTGTACCAGCAATAATAACCAACTATGCTGTTATTCTTGTGAGTCTAAATAATTTGGTGTTTTGATCATGAAGCACTAACTGTATCTTGTAACAGGAGCTGCAGCTGCGCCCCGTTGCTGGCTGGTAACAGGGAGGCCGGCCACCTGACTGTGGCTGGCTGATGGCCACGTGGAGAACTGTGTGTCCACATGCAGGTGGGGCAGTTTGGGTCAGGACTCTCTTTTCAAAGTGATCTGGAAGCCCCCCGTGGGGCAGGAAGTAGTAGTGCCTCCAGATGACTCCCATCGCGACTCCTCTCACCTCCACCTCCTGCCAGAATCCACTCAGAGAAGGGGACTGCCAGCCAAGTCCTCCTGCGGTGAAAATACCTTTGCTTCATTTCTGAAGCTTGGCAGTGTCCGGAACCCTTGGGAATCGCCTCCAGGGGCGATTCTCCTGGGCCATTTGGAAAATTTCCTCCCTGGACACACAGCGTCTGCTCTGTTCCTAGCACTCGATGCTGGAGAGCTTCCTTTATTTTCGTCTACTTTTTCTTGCGTTCTTTTTGCATATTTTTGCCTATTCTGCTTTTGTGCACATTGCAATAATCTCATAAATTCAGGAGCTATCTTTGCCTCACTTGGTTTGTTATTTGATTAAAGGATAAAAGGACCTGGCCCCCTTGCAGGTGAAATTGTCCCCAAGTCCTGGGAAAATGCCCCCCGCCCCGGCTGGTCCAGTGTGACAGGGCCTGCCTGGTCATTGCCCCAGGGAGGTGCTGGCATGGTCTCACATTCTCAGGCCAGCCACCTTCTCCGGGACAGAGTCTCCCTGTTGGTGCTGTCCTGCTGCTTTGGGTCCAGTGATAGAGACAAGCGTGAATTATTTTCCATTTAAAGTTGATTGAGACAAAACCGAAAACCAACCAACTAACTAACCAAACAGAAAAACCCTTTGTATATTGCAAGGAGACATGGACAAGTGTCTTCACAGAAACAACCCAAGTGCCCATCAATAGCACTACAGTACGTACATTATGGGATAACTGCATCACAGAATATGAAATAGGACTGAAAACGGAAGAAACAGAGCAACAGTGGAGCTGATAGCCAGTGTGGCTGATCTTTGAAACATAACAGTGTTAGGCCAAAAAAATTATAGAAAAATACACACCGAGTGATTCCATTTCCATAGTGTTTAAAAAGCATACAGGGACCGGTACTGCAGCATCTGAGCCACCACCTAAAATGTGGCATCCACACAAGGACAGGTGAGAGTCCCAGCTGCTCTACTTCCAGTCCAGCTCCCTGCTGATGTGCCTGGGGAAAGCAGTGGAAGATGACTCGAGTGCTTAGGCCCCTGTCACACATGTGAGAGACCCAGATGCAGTTCTGGGACCCTGGATCTGGCCTGGCCCAGCCCTGGTGGCTGTGGCCCTTTGGAGAGTGAACCAGTAGATGGAATCTTGCTCTCTCTGTCTGTCTGCCTTTCTCTCTCTAATAATTCCTTTCTAATAAAATAAATCTTCGCTAAAAAGAAGCATGTAAAACAATGCATTTTGGAGACATATGCATACCCAGCAAAGCTATAAAGAAAAGTTAAAGGAGCATTAAGCATGGGTTCAGGAGAGTGACAGATTCTGGGGAGAAGTAGGGGATGAGATTGGGAAGGAGCAACTGCTCTTTTGTTCTTATACCTTAGATGCAAACTATAAATCATATATTTTCATTATATCAGATATTCAATAATATTTTAATAAGCCCATTTCACATCCTCATTTTTCTGATTTTCCAATGGACTGTCGGAAGTGTCTTCTGGTCTTTGAGCCAACGTGTGTAGCCCGTGCCCCAGCTCAGCATGGTGGTGCAGGATCACAAGCCCCCTCCTGGCCTTGGCCTCACATTTCAGTCCTGTTTCCATGGGTCATTTGTCCTGTTCGTCTTGAGAGTCTGCGTGGACCTGTTGCCCTGGCCCAGTTACAGTGCATTCAGAAGGGGCCTGGTTTGAAAGACAGATGGTAGCAAGTTCTGCTGAGTGCGTGCGACCCCTTCACGCTCAGGAGTTCAGAGTGCCCAAAGAACTCACAGACCCCCTCCGTTATAGACTGCGGGAACACCTCAGGAACACCAGTGACTGCACTGGTCCTGCGGCTGGGATCAGGATATGCTGGCTCCCTCCCAGGGCTCTGCTGCCGAGCTGCCTCGACCTTAACCGAGTGTGGGAGTGCGCCAGAAAATGCTGATCCCACAGGCAGGAGAGCTTGATGAGCACCATCGATTGTCACGTCTGCAGGAAGATTTATGGAGATGGTGTTTGAGAGTACACGGCAGGTTGCGAGGAAGCTGGCAGCACTTCAACAAGACAAGCGTGGCCGGTTTTTGATTTGTGACATCCCTGGGCTGTAATTCATAGAATGATGTCTTTGGCCTATGAACCGTATGCAAGAAATATCACCTGCCACAGTGAGCTAAATAAAAAACCCACCAAACTGCAGTAAATGGGCCTTTGACCACCTCCCTCAATATTCTGTTCCTGGCAGCCGTCCCAGACACAGAGGGACCCTTGTCCTGCACATCAAAGGAAGGGAGATGAGGGTGGAAGGAGCGATGGTCCCAATCCCGTTAGAGACCAATAATGCACTACTGCAGGGCTCGGCGTCCTAGCAGTTTCCGACTGCATGTAGATGTTTCTCTTGGTGAACTGTCAGCTGCTTAACACACAGCAATTCCTTTGTTTGTCCAAAGAGTCACCTGGTAGGAGTTTCAAAAGGTTCCCACTGTGCTTTATCTCTTCATGTTGTGATGTTCTGGAATACAGTTGATTGATGGTAAATTGCATATACTGAAAGTGCAGTCTGTTGGGTTTTGACATCAGCACAGTTCAGAAAGTGAACTTAAACATCACCGTAAAAAGTTTCAGTCCCCGCTCCGTACCCAACCCTGTGCCCAAGCGGCCTGTGCTCAGCTTCCCATCACTGCTTACGGTTGCCTTCTCTAGACTTTAATGTAGATGGAAGCATACAGTGTATTTGCCTTTCTGGGTGCAGCTTCTGTGACTCAGGCTAAGTAATTGGAGATCCAACACGTTGTGGCCATTAGTGGTTCATTCCTATTGGTTTCTGAGTAGTATTTCACTTCGTAGATAGACACCATTTTTTCATTCACCTGTTGATGGGCCTTAGGGTTGTTGCTAGTCTTTGGCTACAACAGCTGTAGCTGCTAAGAACATTCATGTACAAATCTATGCACAGGGAGGCTTTGATTTCTCTAGCATAAAAACTCAGGAGTAGAATGTCTGGGTCACGTGATAGATGTATGTTTTAAGTTTTTAGGGAATGGCCAGATTTTCCCAAGTGGTTGAACTCTTCTCATCAGCACTGTAAGAGAATTCAGTTTTCCCGTATTCTCCCTGACACGTCACTTGGTCAGTCTTTCTTTTTGTCACCATTGTAGGTGATGTGGAGAAGTATCGCACTGCAATTTGAAATTGTGTCTTCCTGGGGCTGGCGCTGTGGCGCAGCAGGTTAAAGCCCTAGCCTGAAGTGCCAGCATTTCGTATGGGCACCGGTTCTAGTCCTGGCTGCTCCTCTTCTGATCCAGCTCTCTGCTATGGCCTGGGAAAGCAGTAGAAGACGGCCCAAGTCCTTGGGCCCCATAACCCATGTAGGAGACCCAGAAGAAGCTCCTGGCTCCTGGCTTTGGATCGGCGCAGTTCTGGCCGTTGCAGCCATCTGGGGAGTGAACCAGCAGATGGAAGACCTCTCTCTGTGTGTCTCTGTCTCTACCTCTACCTCTCTGTAACTCTGTCTTTCAAATAAATAAAATAAATCTTAAAAAAAAATAAGAAATTGTGTCTTCCTAGTGACTAATGATGTTGATAATAACTTCTTATTTTTCAAATTTATTTATTTGAAAGGGAGAGAGAGAAAAATGTCTGACATCTTCTGGTTCACTCCCCAAATGCTCACAATTGCCAGAACTGAGCCAGGCTAAAGCCAAGAGCTAGGAACTCAGTCTGAGTCTCCCACAGGAGTGGCAGGCACCACTGCTGCCTCCCACAGAGTGCGTTAACAGGAAGCTGGAACAGGAGTGGAGCTGGAAGGGAAGCCCAGCAGTCTGGTGTGGGCTGTGGTGCCCCGGGCAGCAGCTTAACCCCTGCACCAGGTGTCCTCCCCTTGATCATCTTTTCCTGTGCTGTTTCTTTTGTATATTTTTTGTGTGCAAAGTGTCCATTTTCAAACTGGATGCTTGACTTTTTGTTACTGAGTTTTAAGAGTTTTATAATATATGTTTTCCCGATTGGTATCTTACCCTTTTCATTTGAATAGCAGTGTCTTTTTTTTTTTTTAAAGATTTATTTATTTATTTAAAAGTCAGAGTTACACCAAGAGAGGAGAGGCAGAGAGAGAGAGAGAGAGAGAGAGAGAGAGAGAGAGAGGGAGAGGTCTTCCATCTGATGGTTCACTTCCCAATTGGCTGTGACAGCCAGAGCTGCGCCGATCCGAAGCCAGGAGCCAGGAGCTTCTTCCAGGTCTCCCACGTGGGTGCAGGGGCCCAAGGATTTGGGCCATCTTCTACTGCTATCCCAGGCCATAGCAGAGAGCTGGATTGGAAGTGGAGCAGCCAGGACTAGAACCGGCGCCCATATGGGATGTCGGCGCTACAGGCCAGGGCGTTAACCCTCTGCGCCACAGCGCTAGCTAGCCCCTGAATAGCAGTATCTTTAGAGATCAAATTTAATTTTGATAAAATCCACTTTATTGTTTTTTTCTTTAACAATTTTTATTTGTGTCATCCAAAGATTCTAAAAATTTCTCCCAAGTTTTTTTCCAAAGACTGTATAGTTTTACATTTTAAGTCTTTGATTCATTCTGGATTAGTTTTTGTATGTGGTGTGAAGTGAGAGTCAAGGTTCTTATTTTACTGTCCAGTTCTTCCAGCATCATTTGTTGAAAAGAGTATCCTTTCTCCACCAAAATACTTGCGTATTTGTTGAAAATCAGCTGACTTTACATGCATAAATTATTCTCTTCCATTGATTCTTATGTGTGGTATGCCAGTACCACATTATCCTAATTCTTTACTTTTAATTTTGTTTAATTACTTTGTAATATTTTAGAATCATTTCCTCGAAGTATTTGTGTATGAAGCCTATCGAATTCCTTTAGAGATTTACAAACTTTGGTCAAAACCCCATCTTCCTGTTTCTCTATAGAATGAGAATTTTAATTTTTTTTATTTTTAAAGATTTGTTTTATTTATTTGAAAGACAGAGTTGCAGAGAGAGGTAGAGACAGAGAGAGAGGTCTTCCATTTGTTGGTTCACTCCCCAGACGGCTGCAATGGCCAGAGCTGTGCAGATCCGAAACCAGGAGCTAGGAGCCAGGAACCAGGAGCCTCTTCTGGGTCTCCCACGTGGGTGCAGGGGCCCAAGCACTTGAATCATTTTCTACTGCTTTCCCATGCCACAGCAGAGAGCTGGATCAGAAGTGGAGCATCTGGGACTAGAACTGGCGCCCATATGGGGTGCCAACACTTCAGGCCAGGGCTTTAACCCACTGCGCCACAGCACTGGCCCCCAAAATTTCAATTTTTATGTGTTATCTCCCTATCCAGAAAGTTGATGATAAGTGGCTCTTTATTCCATTTCTTCTACTCCTGGTGTGCCTTCTTTGAATGCAAAATAGCTACGCATCTCTATATGTAAAGCACAATGGTTGGCACATGAGTAGGCATAATAGAGAACAGAGTCTCCCTCTGTTGTTATATCACTTTTACCATTATTACTCCTGCAAATGCACTTTGGTTTCCAGATTCTTCCAAAATACACAGTTACCCACCCTAGTTCAGGCCCCAGCAATTGACCCAGATAAATTCCTTCAAAATAACTTAAGGTGGCTCCCGGGTTTCATAATAGCTGTTCTAGCAGGTAGGTGCATTGAAGTATTGCATTGCGATTTTTTTAAAAGAATTATTTTATTTATTTGAAAGAGTTACAGAGAGAGGTAGAGCAGAGAGAGAGGTCTTCATCCACTGGTTCAGTCCTCAAATGACTGCAACAGCCAGAGCTTAGCTGATCTGAAGCCAGGAGCCAGGAGCTTCTTCCGGGTCTCCCATGTTGGGACAGGGGCCCAAGGAGTTGAGCCATCTTCTACTGCTTTCCCAGGCCATAGCAGAGAGCTGGATCAGAAGTGGAGCAGCTGGAACTTGAACCGGCACCCATTTGGGATGTTGGTGCTGCAGGCTGGGGCTTTAACGCATGGCGCCACAGCGCTGGTCCCACATTGTGATTTTAATTCACATTTCCATAATAATTAATTCTGTTGATCTCAGTTACGTTGTAGACCTCTAGGGACATACACAAAACCCAGATATGACTGTCTGATAAATGTAATGTAAATTCCTTCCCCCTAAGTATATAACGGAACACTTTTTTCCACTGATTGCTTTCCGGGGATGTTCCCCATTCATTCACCTTTGACCATTGTGTGGTTTGCTGTGAACAAAATAAGCAGTTACCTGAAAAGTCTTCCAAAAAGTGGAGATTTCATTGGATACTTCCTCCTGTAAAAATAATTTTTAAAGTTTTCAGTAAGAATTATCCTTGAGCAAACTCGAGAAATCCCATTGAGAGTTCTTCTCCACAGGGAGATGCATCCACCACTCCCTTTCTCTTTGTTTTCTGTCTAAAACTAATCCTGAGCCAGGATCCTTAAAAATGCAATTCTGAAAAGTGTGTGTGTGTGCACATGTGTGTGTGTTTGTATGTGTGTGTGTGAGAGAGAGTCAAAGGCTTGGGAACATGCAAATCACAAACTCAGCAACACCAGGCTTGCAGCCCTGCCTCCGTGCTTGATGAAGCCAGTCATACTTTTGCTCAAGTTTCAGCAGAATTCCGCTCTCAGCACTGTTGCGACTTTCAGTGGGGGAACCTCCTTCAGCTCTCATGGCATTCCGGAGGCAAAGGCGGGGAGGTGACAGGCAGAGCTGTTAAATGTGAGCCCCAAAGCTGAAAAGTCATCTAATGCAAAGTGACTCAACCTCCAAGTGGGAGCGCTCCGGAGGGCTTTCTGGGAAAGAAGGGAAATGGCAAGCCAGAGCCACGGAGGGGAAAGTCGCACGGAGCGGGAGGGAACGCTCTTCCAAGTTGCCTTTTTTTAAATTAGGGTGAGGAAGATAGATGGGTGCGGGTCGGGGAGCAGGCCAGTGCTGGCTGAGCGAGCCTGTGGGGCATCCTGGGGAGGTCCCACCTCATGCTAAGGATCTGAGAACTGGGCGAGAAGCTGCCTGCAGTGGGAATATGAATTAAGGAGGGAGACCTTACAGAAATCAAAAAGATTGGGGGCTGGCACTGTGGTGTAGCAGGTAAAGCCACAGTCCGTAGTGCCAGCATCCTTTGTAGATGCCAGTTCAAGTCCTGGCTGCTCCATTTCTGATCCAGGTCTCTGCTGTGGCCTGGGAAAGCAGTGGAAGATGGCCCAAGTCCTTGGGCCCCTGCACCCACGTGGGAGGCCTGGAAGAAGCTCCTGGCTTCAGATCTGGCCATGCCACTGCAGCCGTATGGGGAGTGAACCAGTGGATGGAAGACTCTTTGTCTCTCTCTTTCTTTCTAACTCCACCTTATAAATGAATGAATGAAGGAAGGAAGGAAGGAAATAGAAAAGATGACCTCTCTGATATCTAGAGATAAATGGTGAGGATACTAACTACCCAGAAAATAAAAATCGTTCAGATTGGGGTCTGAAAAGACCGAGCTCATGGCTGACCGCACTCATTGTGGCTGGGCCAGCAGCCGAGGAGGATGCACTGTGGTCTCCGCCACAGGACAATACGCTTGCTGAAACACAAGGTGTGCCCTCCTCCCCCCAGAGGATGTTCATCCCAGAACAGCCCTTTCACCGCGTGACTTCACTCGGCACCCTCAGCCTAACAGTCGTGAGACTGTTTTCCGTGTTATTTCTAATTCTTTTAAAAGAATATTATTGTTGTATTTGATGCTTCGGAGTTCTATGCATGTTAATCTAAAAAAGTAAACTGAAGGTTTGCCACTCAAGTTCAGTGCTGTTCACCAGAGGCAGGGGGAGGCAGGGCGAGGCAGCCACAGTCTTTTCCCCACCACGTCTTCCCCTGTCTGGACGCAACGCAGCCTCCTGCAAGAGCTGTCAGCTGCTCTTCTTGCTGCCCGCCGGGCCCTTCGCCCAACCCTCTCTCGGCACCACCCGTCAGGGTGACCTTTCTGAAATGCCATTTTCATCACTCACCCCACTGGTGCTGCGTTCTCCACGCCACACCTCACTGACCACAGCAAAGTGCAAGACCCTTTAGCCGCACGCCTTCCGCTCTCATTCCTCTCCCAGCACCAGCCACGCCTGCCCTCGTGGTCCTGTCCTTGGGAGCTGTGCCAGCAGATTCCTTCTGCCCCGACGTCCTTCTCCCCTTCCTCCTCCTCCCTGCGATTGAGGACTCCCTGGTGGCCCTGGCACTCCCAGTGACAGCCAGCAGCCCCTCCCATGAGGGCTCACTCCGTCCCCCGCCTCTGTCCTGACACTTGCACTGTTTTGCTGCTTGTATTTGTGTACGGATCTATGATAGAGAAGCAGTGGTTTTCAAGCTTTAATGCACTTGGGGGGATTTAGACTCATCCAAGGACTTTTGTTAAGAAAGCAGCATCCTGTGGCTGCATCTCCCATTGCTGAGCCCAGGGGACACACACCTGCCGAGGCACTGGTTTGCCAAGGGCAGAGGGCGGGGTGGTCCCAGGGTTTCTCCCCAGTCACTGACTCACAAGGAGATCAGTTTATGAAGTCTCTCCACCCCTTGCCTCCCCTCCCACTCTTTTGGGGTAAAATATGCGAGCCTCATTTATATTCCTGCAAGTAGGTGAGAACAACATTCCAGGCCATCACCGCTCAATAATGGGAGCTGTGTGCACGGTAGTGACAGGTGAGAGGAATGATTTTGTTTTTCACTGTGACGATCGGGTGAAGCCAGCTCCTGGCGGTTCTGCCAAGGTTTTGTGCCCACATAGTTACCCAGGGGACCTGCTTAGCAACCAAGAGAGGCTGCACGGAGAGGAAGAGGCAGCCGCTGCTCTCAGAGGCGTCTTGGTGCGAGATGCTGAGTACCGGCCGGAGGGTGGGCAGTGCCCAGGTGGACGTCCGGCCAGCGCTCTGGGCTCCAACAGGATGGGCTGTGTTGGGGGTCCCTCCCCCACCCCTGGAGCCTCCCACACCCGAGCATGGTTCCCCCGCGGGGCTGGGCTGTCTTCACGGCATGGCGTCTCTGTGCCACTGTTGCTTTGTGACCACAAGGTACAGCCTGTGTGCTGCAGGCGGCTAATCACAGCCCTCTTCTTCCAGGCCTGGGTTTGTTCTGAGAAGGACGAGCCAGAGTAGGAAGCTGGCAAACCCAGTAACACCCTGCCCCTGGGAAAGCTGAGTCTGCCGGAGGCAGCTTATAGCTGCGGCCTGTGGGGTTCCTCACTTTGAACCCCAGAACTGAACCTGACCCCTCTAAACAACAAGCCTCCCCTCCTCCCACAGGGCAGGGCCCTTAGCTGTAATCCTGCCAGGTGCTGGGTCAGCCAGGAGGCCTTGCTCTGGCCGTGGGCTGATTCCCTGGCAGAAGGGGAATGGCAGGGGCTGGACAGTTCCAGGGTCCCTTCTAAGCCCTCCTCCGACACCCCTACCCCGTCCCCACCCACCTCCCCCTGCCCCCCAAGCAAAGCAAGCCCAGGGCAGGGGGAGGCCTCAGCACCATGGCCTTTGGCCGAGCAGGGAACAGCAGCTGTGGAACCAAGCATTCCCCTGGCCCTATCATGTTGATTGCTAAGGATCTGGAAAGTATACAATAGAAGAATAAATTTTAAAAACCGTAAGTATTTCAGGCATGAGGTTAAGTCCTATTTCTCCCAAGGTGTATACTCTTCCTCCTTCTAATGTGTCTTGAATTGGGACGGATTTTACAATTGATGCATATTTAATAGGCTGTGATTATTTCTTCCTAAATGACCTTTGCTACGCCTAAGGTGCCTCTTTCAGTTGTTGGGATCTTGGCAATGATGCAGTGTGGGACACTGAGGCTGTGTTTAAGAGATAGCTGTTGTGCAAGGACATCTCCCTGTGCTGATGGGTAGTGAAAACCTGATGGAGTAGAAGGACCACAAAACACTCTGACACCTGAGCGCATGGAGTGTATTCCACTGAGCTCTGCTCCTTGGCATTGGCAATGACAGACAAAGATGCGACAGACTTCCTGGTGCCTAATTTTCCCTCTTAGGAGCTGATTCTGAAGTCAAGATAATAACTTTTTTAAAGCTCCTTTTTTTAAAGATTTATATATTTATTTAAAAAGCAGAGTTAGAGAGAGAGAAATTTTCCATCTGCTGATTTAGTCCCCAAATGGTCGCCGTGGCTGGGGCTGGACCAGGCTGAAGCCAGGAGCCTGGAATGCCATCTGGGTCTCCCACGTCGGTGTCTGGGACACAAGCACTTGGGCCATCTTCTGCTGCCTTCCCGGGTACATTAGCAAGGAGCTGGATCAGAAATAAAGCAGCTAGGACTTGAATGCCGTGTGGGACGCTGGTGTTGCAGGCAGTGGCTTAGCCTGCTGTGCCACAAGGTTGGCCCTAAAGCTCCTGGCTATGTGAGCATGTAGCCCCTCAGAGGAGTGAGCTGACTCCATCTCCAGTCGGCATTGTCTGAGGGCCCCTCTGCACTGTCAGCAGCACTGGACATCATGGCCGCCCTTAGAAGGGAGTGGTTCCCCCTCCAGGTTCCAGGAGTGCCCTGACACTCACCCTGCATGTGGTCTCATCCTTCCTGTCTTCCTGGTCCAGCGCAGTCCAGAGTGTCCCTGGGGGATAAACAATACGGTATACCTGCCTGCTGGTCAGTGCTGCAGACCCTGGCCACCAAGCACTCCAAACCCCTGTGGGTCAGGCTGATCCCTGTGGACAGGAGTCTCACCCTGGTGAGGGGTCAGCCTACATGGCCTGCATCCAAATCCAGCAAAGAAGCACCCACAGCCTCTCTCTACCTCATCTGGAGGGAGCCCTGCTTAGCAGGTGGTGGGCAGCGTGTTGGCCTGGATGCCCAGCGCGTGTGGGGGCTGTTTCCTGACTGTACCTGCTCTTTCACTGCCCCAGGGTTCAGGACGGGAGGCCAAGGGTCCTTGCTGGTGTGGGAGCCATATTATGTCTCAGTCTCCCTCAAGCCCACCCAGAGGCACAAGGGGGCATGTAGCCCTGAGGCCAAGGGAGGCCACACACCACGTTTGAACAGCTCTGGTGGCAGGAAGGGCAGGATTCATTGCTGAAGGGAAGACAGGGCCCTGGCTCTGTGGATTCCATCCCCTGCTGAGCCTGCCCACTCCTCGGGTACAGCCAGGGGCCTTTTGCGTCACAGAGCCACAGGCAGAAGCAGCCAGGACTGTGGCAAACGCAAACTGGATGTGTTTCCTGGAAAAGAAAAGCTTTTCCCAGCTCTTGGCTCCTGGAGAATAATTTCCCCAAGCAACATGGCCCGGGGACTCTCCCAGCAGCGTGGCTCCCACCCAGGTGAGAGAGAATTCTAGGGACTAAGGATGCCTGTTGTGCACCTGCTTCTTCCTGGGGTACAGACTCCCACCTGAGACGTCTCACCTCATCTTGTGGCCTGGGCCCCTCAAGCCACGGCTGTTTGTGCTGGATCGTGACTCTGTTTCTAGAATGGAGGGGGCTTTGGAGGACTTGTGAAGCTGGGATGCTGTACTCGGGCAGAGCTTGTGCCTGGACCCCACCGGGGACAGAGAATTTGCACAGCTTGAATGGCCAGACTCTTGGTCAGGAAGGTCAGAGGAAGGGACCCTTCCCAGGTCAGGCAGGCGTGCTGAGAGCTGGGTGGTGCGACAGTGGGGTGGAAGCCCCAGTCCCCTCCTGGGGAAGGCAGCCGCCTGTGGGGCTTTCCCGCAAGGGGCTCAGAGGAGGCTGGGAGAGAAGTCACCTACAGGGAGCACCCAGGCAGGTGCTCAGCACTTTCTCTCCCCAGAGGCCGTCCTGTTCTCCCGTGGCAGGGTGGGGAAGGGTGGCAGCGTTAAGTGAGACACAGTCCCACAGCACAAAGATGCTCAGTGCACAGACACAGAGGGAGGCCGGGGGCTCCGCCTGTCCCAGGAGGCTCACTGCTGCGGGAGCACAGGGGTCTCCACCCAGGCTCCCTCCAGGAAGCCGGGAGAGTGTGTTTGCCCAACAGCTCTTCTCTGGGTCGGAGGACCCCACAGGGCAGCTGGCGGGAAGGGGACCTTCAGCCTGTCCAGACGGGGCCATTCCCAGCATATGAAAGAGGAATAATGGAAAACAAAGAACTGAAAGGCAATAAAGACAATAATAAAGACTACTGAAAAATTACCATGGGCTTACAGGCAAATATTTTAAGCCAGAAGAGACATTTAAAAATAAGCTCAGAGGAAACAATGAACTCAGCTTTATCAGAGTGCCTGGGAGTCCTGCTGCCGGGTGGCCGATATGGCTCCTTGCTAATGTGCCTGGGCAGCAGTGGATGCTGGATCGAGTGCTGGGACTCGGTCTCACATCACAGTGCCTGGGTTCGATTCCTGACCCTGGCTCCTAACTCCAGCTTCCTGCTGATGTACGCCCTGGGAGGTAGCAGCACTGGGTTGAGTCACTAAATCTCTACCACAGGAGTTCTTGTCTCCTGGCTTCATCCTGGCCCAGTTCTGATCACTGGAGGTATTTGGGGAGTGAACCAGTGAATAGGAGCTCTCTCTCTCTCATTCAGATAAATAACATAATTCTTCAAAAGCTTAAAAATAAGTAACTTCATTTAAAATTTCAATATAAATAAAGGAAGAAAGAATAACTAATTAACATCTTTTCAAATGAAGGAAATAAAAGGCCTTCAATTTAAAAAACAAAATCGAAGAAATTTTATATCTACAAAGTTGAAAGAAAAGTCACAGTTCCAATAAGAGTGTTGTTGTTACTTTAAAGACAAGATGCAACTGGAGGAGCTTAAAATGAGTCAGAGGCTGAACTCCAGGGGAGATTGAATCCCCAGGAATGGAGCTGCAGGTACTTAAAACCAAGGCAGGGTGCCAGAGGTGGGTGCTCAGGACAAGGCAGTAAGTGAAGCTGGCAATGACACAGGAATCAGACACACTGTAAGACAGAGGAGGGGGGCTGGTGAAACAGGCGGCAGCTATGCCAGCATCCTGTATCAGAGAGCCGGTTCAGGTCCTGGCTGCTCCACTTCTGATCCAGCTCCCTGCTAATGCTCCTGGAAAGCAGTGGACGATGGCTCAAGTGCTTGGGCCACTGCCACTCTCATGGGAGACCTGGATGGAATTCTGGGCTCCTGGTTTTGGCCATTGCAGCCATCTAGGGAGTGAATCAGCAGATGGAAGAGTCAAGTACACAGTCTTAAAATAAACAGAGAAGACATGGAGCACAAAATGGAAGTGGAGAGTTGAGATGAGACAGGTGACGGCAGAGGCTGGGAGCAGACGCGGCAGCATCAGTGTCTGTGGCATCGACTCTAGAGGCAGTGGCCTCTGGCTCAAGGGGCACCATTTATTTTTAGGGGGGACCTTCCTTGTTGGAGCCCGCACCCCCACTGACTCACAGCATGGTCTGACCCTGACTTCTCCCTCCTCTTGGCCCCCAAGGCTCTGTGGAGAGGGGTTGTGCGGAGCCCCTGCACCCACAGGCAGGGCAGGCAGCCCTGGGTCCTGGCATCTCAGCCGCCCTGCAGAGGAGGAAGAAGACATGGAAATGGTGGAGAGAGTCAGATGTGGATTGAGGGTGAAGTTTCTAGAACTGTGGACCGTTCATGAACACCTCTTTTTTGCGTCTTCCGCATGGGAACATAAATACCAGTGGCAGGAAGCTCATCTTCTTAAGTCGCTAAAACTTACCCCATATGTAATTATATCTTCTCACTGTATTGGCGCAAAATTGTGCAGAATAAAGTGTAACCTAAAGAGGAACCAAAAATAGTTCCTTGGTTTCCTTTGCCAAATTTTCTTGAAAAATGTAAATGCCTGAGAATTTGAAATTCCGTCTCAGCTGGCAAGACCTTGCTGAGCATCCTGTACCAGGAGCCTGGCCATCCCGCTGGGAGCCATGAGGACAGACTTCCTGGCTGCAGCCGGGCCTGGGAGTCCCACAAATGTGCCAGGCTGGCATTTTACGTGGGCCCTACTCTTCACCAGATTGAAATCCAGACCACCGATTCCGGAGTCTCTTGCTCCTCCAGGATCTCACATGTCGCTCCCTGCTCTTGGAGACAGTGGGCTGAGTCCTTCCCGGAGCTCTTCTCCATAAAGACTTGGATGAAGAACCATGGGCTTAGCTCCCAGGCAGTATGATATGGATACTATATGTTCCCCTCTCCCCACACAGATCATCTCCTAGCAGGCCCTTCTGCCTCCCCTGTCAAATGCCATCCCTGATGCTGGATCCTACCTTAGCCTCAACCTGAGAATCCTGCTCCAAGAAGAAACTGAATCCCAAGATGGTGAGCAAGTGACACGTCCACCCTGAGGCTCTACCTCATCTGCAAAAGGTGACCTGCCCTTCTTAGGTCCATAATTACCACATGATCTCCTATCTGGCCCCAAACTACGACAAGCCAGAAGTGGAGGTCTTTGAAGTCTTTTGGCTCAAAGAGGCAAACTGTAGGCAGGATGGTTTGCTTTGCCCTAATTTAATCTCTCGGAAGATTAAACTTTCTATGAATTACTTACATATTTTAGTAGTATCTCTCCAAGAGACTTGTAGATGTCATAGGTACTGGAGGTGAGGTGTGGTAGGCAGGCATTTGGGGGGGGGGAGAGAAAAAAAAAAAAAAAAGTCTGGGCCCAGCAGCACCTGCATAGAGTAGATCTGGTAAGTCATGTTTTAAATAAGCTCAGTAGTTTGTGAGACAAAGCTACAAGGATTGGCCAAGGGACTGGCAAAGACAAAACTAGAGTTACTCTTCTATGCCTGCAGCCATGGCAGACATTACTAGTGGATTGTGGTACACTTCCTATCTGAGCTGAAAACTGATCTCCCCTTGTTTACAGGGTGATAAATGGAGTTGGATGGGAGATAGTTTCCTAGACAAAGCTCATGTGTTTATGCTGAGAGATTTGAAGATTATCGTTAGGCCTGAAGAGCCCAACAAGAGCAGTAACGAGAAGCTATAAAGAACCCTCCATGGCCACTGGCTGGAGGGTCCTGCTGCATGCACTGTTTGGGCAACGGGTGGTGGTTTGCAGAAAGACCATGGACCAAGAAGGGGCCAAGAGAGGAGTGGGAGGGGTCAGAGCTTCCTCTCTGTTGCATCCTAGTTATGCTTACTCACCCTGAAGACTCCCCGAACACACACATGTGCACACAATTAATCCTTAAACTGTCACATACTCAAATACTTGGCGATTTTGGTTTAGATAAATTGAAATGAAATATGCTGTAAAACTGAGTTCTGCAGTTGCCCCATTCCCTTTCCCTGTGGTGGGGGCTGGTGTGGAGGATGGCATAGGTTGGGTGGACCTTCCTTACGATCTGCACAACAGCCTGGTGCACAGGCTCCGCCCCTTCAGAGGGTTTGAGGCACACAGACCTGTTACTGGAACTCACTTCTGACTCACTGCCTCAGATAAGCAGACTGGGATGCGGCTGGGGGAAAGAAAAGGAGAAAACACACGGTCTCAAAAATCAAAATGATTTTTCTTCAGCACAGAAGTTACAGGAAGAACAGATGGCATTTTTTAAAAAATGGAAAACTGGGGTTAAAGAAGAGGAAAGAGCCAAAAATGAACCTCAGGGCTGCTGTGGCTCTTTCCTGACCACCCAGCCAACTCCGCACAGTGACACACACACGTGTTCTTCGTGTGAAGATTTGGGCACACAGAGTGCTCCCACGTTCACATTCAGCCAGAGAGCAGGTGCGCGATTTGGCCCCACCTCTTGTGGTTTGGGGGTTCCCTCCTGCTGCTGTCTGGTACAGAGGCAGAACAGACAGCTCTGACCTTGGGGCAGCTCCTGGGGTTTCCGTGACAGCTTCTCAGCAGGAAGCTCTTTGCTCATTTGTTTCTAGACTTTTCTATTTCAAGAGAAAAGTGTGGCCAAATTGACCTGGGGGAGAAAACAGATTAGGCGGAAACTGCCTCTCAGGCACTCACTCCACCTTCCCTGAAGTGGCCCCAGCGGGGTGCTGGCAGTGGCCGAGCAGGCCAGGCCAGGGGGACGTGAAGTGAGGTCTCAGTTTGGAGCAGGTGCCTGCTGAAGACCGGGAAAGTCAGCAGCGGCCGAGCCGAGTGCTCCCAGTGGGTGCCCGGGCCTGGCAGGGGCCAGTCCTCCAGCAGCCGGGTTAAGGATGGGTCCTGTCCCTGACTGGCTCGGAGAAGGAGGGGGTTCCACATGCAACAGAGTGGAAGGAATTCCAGCATCATCCTCCCGGGTCCCTCCCTGAGGAGCTGAAGGCCAGGAATGACCCATGGTCCTGTGACACACAGCCCTGGGACCTCAGCATGATCACCCGCGCTAACGAGAGCCTCCTGTGACCCAACCTCAGGGAAGTCAGGGACACGCTTATCTAGCCAGTGGCTTCTGAGACGGGCCGCAAAGCCCTGAGGTCTCTCGATGGTTCTTCAAGGCCACAGAAGTGTGGAGAAAAAACAAGGGAAGCCCCAAGTGTACAACATGCAGTCCCACACCCCTGCTGTTGCCTGATAACAGGTTATGGCAGCAAATGCCTGCTGAGCCCCCGCAGTCCGCGGGTACCTCCCTAGTCAGTGCAGTATCTCCATGGAGGTGTTCCCCCTATTTCACAGACGGGGAGACCGAGACCCAGAGGATAAGCAGCTTTTCTGAAGTCGCACGGCTGCTCAGTGGCAGAGCTGCTGGGGTTCACTAACCTTGCAGATGTCTGATGCTCTTAGGTACTCTGTAGTATTAAATCCACAAAGTGGACTCACAAAAGCATGAAAACACATCTCTATGCCTGCATTTTATGCAAGAATCAAAGGCCCAGAGATGAAATAACTTGTGACCATCAAGTCACAAAAGGAACACAAATGTCAGGATCTGGCCCAGTGAGGTCATTGCCTCCCTCAAGAGAGGCTAACTGGGCTGTGACCCGGGACAGCAGTGTGTGCCGGGCCATGTGTCGGTGACACCCCGCCCACAGGCTGAAGGCCCCTTCCTGGTTTCCTAGGGCTGGCGGACACCATCTCTGAGGGTGTGGCCCCTGCTGAGGGCTGGACCTGGGACCAGGGACGCTGAGCCAAAGGAGGAAGCAAAGGTCACTGTGCATGGTGAGTGAGTTCCTCCCTCCCCTCATGGTGGAGCAGGAGACTGGGACTCGTTTGTCATCTCGCCCTCGGCCCCTTGACAGCAACCTGACCCTGCCACAGCCCTGCTAGAATTCTCATCTGTGTGGCCCGGCCTTCCTGGAAGGGTGGAACATTTTCTTCCAGAGGTGGCTACGTTTCAGGTGCTGGTGCCATGTCTTTCTTCTCTGGGGCCGGCTCATCAATCACTCGGAGATGTTTTGCAACTGAAGGGCAAATGCATTTCTCAGAGGTGCGGCCTCCACCCTGGGCTCCCCAGCCAAGGCCAGGTCAGGAAAGGGCTTAGGGAGCAGCCAGCCTGTCTTCCAGCAGTGGCTGTCCTGAAAGTGAACGTGTTCGCCCTCTGCCCCATGGGAGATGCAGGCACTGCGCGATGCCTGTGAGGCCTGCTCCTGGAGCAGGTGGGCTTCTGTCGGCCCGCTGGCCCTCTGAGGGGGAGAAGCAGAGGTTTCTGAGTGGCCCTGTCTTTGCCTGAGGAATCAGCTGAGCCTCCAAGTGATCTCAGTGAGTGTCCAGGCCCCAGTGTTTGGTCCAGGCCACTGTTGGAGCTATCTTTCCGTGCTGAGAAATCAATTATCTTGAACTGTCTGAGTGGATTCATGTATGCGTGTTAGAGAGAGGCCTTCGCCCTGGAGGGTTCTTCTTGGCTGATGTGCCTCTTGACATCAGTCTCTCTTGGGTGAGTAGCTGGGGGCTTACTTTAGATGGGGACACTTTTTTTGACTCCTTATATGGGATCCTGGTTCTTTAGGTTTCCAAAGATTGATTTATTTGAAAGGCAGAGTGACAGGGAGGGGAGGGAGATAGAGATAGAGAGAACGGGAGAGAGAGGGTGCTTTCACTCGCTGGTTTACTCTGTAGATGGCTGCAGCAGCAGGGACTGGACCAGGCTGAAGCCAGGAGCCAGAAACTTCGTCCAGGCCTCCCATGCCGGTGGCAGGGATCAAAGCACTTGCACCATCTTCTGCTGCTTTTCCCAGGCCATTAGCAGGCAGCTGGATGGGAAGTGGCACAGAAGTGACACAGTGCCCACGAGGCATTGTCCTAGGTGGGGGCTTCACTTGGTGCAGCACAAAGCCGTCCACACCTGCAGCCTCCGCGGCAGAGGATGGCCCTGTTACCTCTCATAGGAGCTACATCGCCGGTGTGTCCCGGCACGAAGTCCAACAGTGAACACACCTGACCCAGGAAGTCCAAACATGACAGGCAGAGACGGATGAGCCAGTAACACAGGGAAGGCGGCCGTGACTCCTCCCTCACCCCCTGTGACTCCTCCCCCTGCCGCTGTGACTCCTCCCTGCCGATGTGACTCCTCCCCCTGCCGAAGTGACTCCTCCCTGCCGATGTGACTCCTCCCCCTGCCGATGTGACTCCTCCCCCTGCCGATGTGACTCCTCCCCTGCCGATGTGACTCCTCCCTCACCCGCCTTGACTCCTCCCTCACCCGCCCTGTCTCCTCCCTCAGCCGTCCTGTCTCCTCTCTCACCCGCCCTGTCTCCTCCCTCAGCCGCCCTGTCTCCTCCCTCACCCGCCCTGTCTCCTCCCTCACCCGCCCTGACTCCTCCCTCACCCGCCTTGACTCCTCCCTCAGCCGCCCTGTCTCCTCCCTCAGCCGTCCTGTCTCCTCCCTCACCCGCCCTGACTCCTCCCTCAGCCGTCCTGTCTCCTCCCTCAGCCACCCTGTCTCCTCCCTCAGCCGCCCTGACTCCTCCCTCACCCACCCTGTCTCCTCCCTCAGCCGTCCTGTCTCCTCCCTCAGCCGTCCTGTCTCCTCCCTCACCCACCCTGATTCCTCCCTCACCCACCCTGTCTCCTCCCTCAGCCGCCATGACTCCTCCCTCAGCCGTCCTGTCTCCTCCCTCACCCACCCTGACTCCTCCCTCAGCCGCCCTGTCTCCTCCCTCAGCCGTCCTGTCTCCTCCCTCAGCCGCCATGACTCCTCCCTCACCCGCCGCGTCTCCTCCCTCAGCCGTCCTGTCTCCTCCCTCAGCCGCCCTGTCTCCTCCCTCAGCCGCCCTGACTCCTCCCTCAGCCGTCCTGTCTCCTCCCTCAGCCACCCTGTCTCCTCCCTCAGCCGTCCTGTCTCCTCCCTCACCCGCCCTGACTCCTCCCTCAGCCGCCCTGACTCCTCCCTCACCCACCCTGTCTCCTCCCTCAGCCGTCCTGTCTCCTCCCTCAGCCGTCCTATCTCCTCCCTCACCCACCCTGACTCCTCCCTCAGCCGCCCTGTCTCCTCCCTCAGCCGTCCTGTCTCCTCCCTCAGCCGCCATGACTCCTCCCTCACCCGCCGCGTCTCCTCCCTCAGCCGTCCTGTCTCCTCCCTCACCCGCCGCGTCTCCTCCCTCAGCCGTCCTGTCTCCTCCCTCAGCCGTCCTGACTCCTCCCTCAGCCGTCTGTCTCCTCCCTCACCCCCTGTGTCTCCTCCCTCACCCACCCTGTCTCCTCCCTCAGCTGCCATGACTCCTCCCTCAGCCGCCATGACTCCTCCCTCAGCCGTCCTGTCTCCTCCCTCACCCGCCGCGTCTCCTCCCTCAGCCGCCCTGTCTCCTCCCTCACCCGCCCTGTCTCCTCCCTCAGCCGTCTGTCTCCTCCCTCACCCACCCTGTCTCCTCCCTCACCCGCCGCGTCTCCTCCCTCAGCCGTCCTGACTCCTCCCTCAGCCGTCTGTCTCCTCCCTCACCCCCTGTGTCTCCTCCCTCACCCACCCTGTCTCCTCCCTCAGCCGCCATGACTCCTCCCTCAGCCGTCCTGTCTCCTCCCTCACCCGCCGCGTCTCCTCCCTCAGCCGCCCTGTCTCCTCCCTCAGCCGTCCTGTCTCCTCCCTCACCCACCCTGACTCCTCCCTCACCCACCCTGTCTCCTCCCTCAGCCGCCATGACTCCTCCCTCAGCCGTCCTGTCTCCTCCCTCACCCACCCTGACTCCTCCCTCAGCCGCCCTGTCTCCTCCCTCAGCCGTCCCGTCTCCTCCCTCAGCCGCCATGACTCCTCCCTCACCCGCCGCGTCTCCTCCCTCAGCCGTCCATCTCCTAGCTCCGGAGGAACTCGACCCTGATAGGACCTGCGGGCCCGACCCTGGATGTTCCGCTGAAGTTGGGTTATGGCTTTGGCCACAGAAATGGCTTGGGTGCGCGTGGCCCGCCGGGAGCCGCTGGTGGGCCTGCTCCGTCCGCCGCCGTCTGGAGCGAGGCGGAAGCCTTCCGAGCTGCAGTGCGGGGTCTCTGTGCCAGCCTGGCTGGAGAGCTAGGTGAGGCGAGGAGAGGGGCAGAGGGGGAGGTGAGGGAGCTAGGGTGCAGCAGCGCAGGGAGAGGCGCAGGGACCCAGGCGGGAGGGCCCCGGTCCAAGGGCTGGGCAGGAGGCGCGCTGGGTGGTGGTTTCGTCAGCCGTCCTGAACCTCGGTTTAGAAGAGCTCCCACGTGTCCGCCCCATCCTCACCTCCTACCAGCGCGCGGTGGCATCTTACTGCCTCTCGGAGCACACCGGAGACACAAACAGCCCGGGATGCAGCCAGGCGGCACGGCTGGAGATCGTCCAGGCGCCCTCCTTAGTGCCCCTGCGGCCTTGGCCGCTCGGCGTGCGGACGTTAGGCTAAAGCTGGAGTGGGGCACAGGGGCCTCCCGATCCAGTCCTGCAGAGGTCCGCACGCCTACGGGGCAGCTCTGGAGGGCAGCTTCCGGTTCCCAAGCTCTCCTTTAGGGCCGTCTCTCAGGCAGCTGGGGAAGGGCCTCCCCTACGAGGTGGTGTCTCCCCAGTCTGCGTCTTAGTCGTCTCACACAGCTCTTGAGTTTGGGACAGCCCCTGGCCTCGCCGGGTTTCCTGGCCTCAGAGAATCCTCCCCCGGGACTCTGCTGGACCTTGTGGCTGCTGAGCTGGGGGCAACAGATGCCTGTGGAGTTGAGTGCCCAGGCAGTGTGGGAACATCTTGTGCTGTGTACCTGCTAAGGGCACACGTGGCGGTCACTTCCAGTGCTCAGCTCCGCATTGGTGTGGCTGACGGGGAAGCGCATGGGCACTCTGGGGTGGTTTTTCTCAGCTCCACAGAGTGGTCTGTGGGAACGGGGCCTCCTGAGTTTCTCTGACTGGCTGGGCCCATGATTTCTCTAGCACTAAGCTTAGGCGTAATTTCAAGTGACACCTTATGAAGAAATTTAAGATTTTTATTTTACTCATTCTGCATTTTTAAATATTATTTATTTACTTGAAAGGCAGAGAGAGAGGGAGAGAGATAGTCAGATAACTCTGCCATGTGCATTATCTGGTGCCTATGGGCTGCCTTGGGACAGCCTGGCACTACAGCAGGTGGGGTGCGAGCCTCTGAAAGCCCCCCGGGACCTCACTCTTCCTTCCCACTCACCTGGCAGCCGACTTTCTGGAACAGTCTCATTTCCCAGAATAGAGGCCCCCAAATGGGGAGAAGGGGCTCTGGGCTCTACTCCAAGCAGCTACACAGAGAAGCCAAGGAGACATCCACAGACAGCGAGCCACACCTGACGTGGACTGTTGTTCCATGAACAGCCCCCCATGTGGACATTTGTTCCACGGCCTACCATGCTGTGGACCACTGCTCCCTGCAGCTTTTCTCTGGCTGAGCTCCTTCCTCGCAGACGTTTTCCCCAAGAGCCACCGCAAGACCAGGGTAGTCTGTGCCTATTTGATAACTCAGTGGGATTCTGAGCTGGTTTTGTGGTATCACCTACAGTTGTCAGGGAGGGAAACCTTACAGCAAAAGGCACAGTGCGCTTAACTTTTTCTATTTCGTGATGTGTTCTGTATGATTGGAGTTGGAAGGCTAACGGAGGAACACATTGTGTGGAAATCCCTAAAGCAGACTGAGCAACAGCGGGGAAGGCACAGCCGTGCGAAGCCCTGGAGGAACCCTGCATCCCCACGAAGGCGTCTTTCCATAAGAGCTCAGGCTTGCCCTGTGATCACATTGACGGTGGAGCTGAAGGGAACATGCCAGCTGTAACGATGTTGCTTAAAGGTTTGGCCAAATGCTGAGCACGTGTGGAGGAGGCCACTGACACCCTGGCACTAGGAGTGTCCAACAGGTTCACAGGGATTGGCATCTTGGTTGGGAGCAGCTGTTTAGCTGGGTGGAAGATTCCAGAACTGCATCCAGGGTCATCTGCAAACCATCTGATGATCAACCAGGGCTATCAGACATCGCCAAGGAAGGAGGCATGGAGCCAGGACCTCTTGTGCTTACCATCCATGCATGTACCATCCACGCAGCTTACAAGGAGATCTATTGTGTCTCCCCTCACTGCCTGAGGAGCTGTCACCTCAGCAGCTGTGTCTGTGCTGGGTTCTTTCAGAGCACAATGCAGTCTGTCCCCTCCCTCTACTGCTCTCCTGTCATCACGAGGCACTCTGCCTTCACTGACCGTGTTTTCTCTAACACCCCCGGAGGGCTACTACAGAGCCCTTTTTAGGGTCCCCGTATGTCCCCTCGCCCACCTTCCTCCCTGCTTCCTGTAGGTGCACGGTGAGTTTTCCAGTGACAGGACTGATGTCATGATGATCGCCAGTGGGTTGCCAGAGACGACACCTACTTCCTGAGTAACATCTGTGAGAACCTAGCGCAGGACCACAGCTGAGTCACTCTCCCTGTGGACGTGAGTTGCAGATGTCGGGATGGAGGCCCAGCATGGCTTCCTTTGGAAACGCATCCATCAGACGGCTGCTGCCAGCCAGCACCATGAGCGGCAGGATGACCTTTCCAGGAAAGGAAGCGCCCCCTGTGGACCGGTGAGACTCCTGCTGGCGTAGGCGCAGGCCAGCCTGCCCAGTGGGAGCTCAGAGAATCAGCACTCAGTATTTCTTCCACGGAAATATTTGAAATCACAGAGCACCCCATTAAAAGGGGTTAGAATGTGCATTTGTCGTCACACTGTAGTCACAAATACTGACTTTATGCTCACCCTAACTCAAGGATGTGAAGGGCTATGAAGACGCTACCCCCACCTTAGGATTGAGATGAGGAAGGAGGGTGGTGACGTCATGCCTCCCCCACACCTGACCCATGAATGGTTGAGGCAGGACTCAGGCCTCTGGTGATTCCTCCAGACAGACTTGTCCCACCTCCTCCTGCCTTTGCCGACTGGAGACAGCTCCAAAGTTAGGAAGCAATGCATTTATTGTTCTTTCAGAGACAAATGTATCTTTAAAAGAAAGAGAATGAAAAATTATATCACATAAACATGAAAAAATACAGCATTTTAATTCTATTTTATCATGCATTGAAAGATATTTTAAGGTAGAAAAACTAAGGCATGGGCAAGTAGAGACCAAAAGGAATGGAAAAAGATACATCCAGAGGGCCACACATATCTTAAATTTGCATGGAATAATAGCCCCAAAGTGGGACTGTTTACGACATAAAAGTGTTTGTGTTGTTACAACTATAAGCAAAAAGGTGGCAGAACTTCCCTGGGACCTGGTGAGTTTTTTTTTGTTTGAAGATTTACTTGTTTATTTAAAAGGCAGAATGAGAGAGGAATACAGGGATAAAAAGAGCTCTTCCATCTGCTGCTTCACTCCCCAGATGTCAGCAACAGCCAGGCTGAAGCCAGGAGCGAGGAGCTTCATCTAGCTCTCACAAAACCTTGGGCCATCTTCTGCTGCCTTCCTAGGTGCATTAGTAGGGAGCTGGGCCTGAAGGGGAGAGGCCAGGGCTCAAACCAGGCATTCTGATATGGGATGCTGGCGTTGTAAGAGACTTAGCCTGCTGCATCACAGCACTGGGACCCTGCTAACTTTGAGGATAAAATGTGAGTCAGGAACTGAAGTCTCTTAGCATTGACCGAAAACTGGGGGAGAAATCCTCATGAGCCTGTGCTGTTGGACTTCCTGGCTCCCGCTCTCTTTGACAGCAGTAATGATTGATGAGCCACTGAAGCTGGATCAATAAAGGAAGCGTGATGAGAGGGAAGCCAGGGCACGTCACTGCCTTGTCCTAGCAGGTCCCAGATGTGCCCATGTCAGCTTTAAACACTGGGCCACCCCCAACCCAGGGGGACAAACCCAGAGGGTGGGACCCAGACATTAGTGTGCAAAGCTCCCAGGATGGCTCTGATGGGCAGCTGGGTTAGAAGTCCTGGCGTGAGATATGTGTGCAGAAGGACTGACGGAAGAAAGGGAGATGCGTTAAACAAATGAGGGCTGAGGGGAAACTGAGGAATGGCCAAGAAATGCCTGCCTGAAACAGGGAGGAGACCAAAGCCTGGGAGGGTGTGGGAGGCCAGGATGCAGGACACATGCAGCCTGAAGGTGGCCTCTTTCTGTTTGGACTTTGGGCCAAGACACAAAGGAGAACCTAGGGACTACCATGGGCACAGCGGGTGGAAGTACCTGCCCATGGCTTTGACTAATCTTTATGTACAAGGAGAGGGCTTAAGCAAGAGTGTAAAATCTCCTAGTTGATTCAGGTCTTGGCCTCTAGACATGCGCTTACTTAAGGAATGCTCACCTGAGGGCACAGGTGCTTGGGGAGGGCTCCTGGCTTTAATTATTGGTCGAGCGCCAGCTGTTGCAGGCATTTAGGGAGTGAACTAGTGGATGGCGTTCTCTCTGCCTCTGCCTCTTGAATGAATAAATCTTAAAAACCATAGCTTTTGGAGCCAGGAAGGCAGAGGGCAGAAGGGATGGCATGGTCTGGTCTCACACTTGAGCCCGGCCAACACATCATGGAGGCAATGGAGAGACCACTGCCCTGGGGTCACTGCTTCCCAGAAAACGTGGCTTAGGATTCAGGGAGAAGATTTTTGCAATGCTGCAGACCTTTCTGGAAGGCCTATACTACTCTGAAATTGGGTGTCCAAGTGGGCCCAAGGCCTGATTTTCTCCTGATGAGAACATTCTAGTTTCCTCTGCAACAGCAGGTCCTGAGTAAGCTTCTGGAACCCTGTGGAGCCCTGGACAACATGGTGCCTTCTGAATACAACATCCTGCTCACTCCTGGGAGCGCCTTGGCTGCTGTCTCCTCGACTCAGAGACTGGCTTGCTTCTCCCTAGCAGGTGAGCCCTTCCCAGTGTGAGACCTCGCTCCTGCCCTGATGTTCTTGGGTGATCCCACTCTGAGGCAGAGCTTGGAGCCTGGCCTGAGCTTCCTGAGAGAGGAGGCAGATAGATTGATCAGGGCCATTACAGAGCTGGGACAGACAGGGCAGGCTTTGGCCACGGTGCTGGTGATGAGGTCAGAATCCTTTGGCCTGGCTGCTGGGCTCCCTCGGACAAAGAGAAACAAAAGGCGACTTTGATTAAGGCCTAGCGGGAGCTCCCAGCCAGCAACCTCGTCAGCACCCAAGAATGTCTGCTCTGGGTGCCGAGGTCCCATTTGCCTTGTGAGCCGCAATGCTGCACCTGCGCTGGCTGGGAGGCCGTCAAAAGAGGGCGCCTAGGAGGTGAAAATCGAGGTCAGCTGGGTGACCTCCCGTGGCTTCTGAGTTTGTGAAGTGAAATGCTTCTGATTTGGCTCCAGGGCCACCTGTAGGAACACAGGTGCCTTCAAGGAAGTCAAGTGGCCGCCTAGAAACACCACAGATTTCAAAAAGTTCATGGAAAGTGCATGTTGTGAAAAGCTGTGCATTGGGTTTAGAAAGTTTTTTTGCGCCAAAATAAACTTATCTTTACTTCCCTTTCCCCGTAAACCTTTGACCTCCCTCTGAGGACGGTTCGTCTGCAGGTTGACCATGGCTCTGTGAGTGCTCGGGCCCTGGCCTTCAGGGAGGACTGAGTGGAGAAACCTTCCCAGGGTGGTGAGCCTGAGAGGCTGCGAGTGCTTACTGGCCTGTGGTGCTTGCCCTGAGGGCCCCTGGGTGTGTCTGAGATTGAACCCATGAGCGCTGTTTACACCTTCTGGCTGGGGAAGCCACGGAGGGCCAGCAGCTCCCTGTCTCTCAGGGGAGATCAGGTTTTGGCCAAAACTTGTGCAGTCTGACGGCACCTTGGAATGGTGTGGAGGGATGGTTAAAAGTGTGCATGCTGGGGTCTCCCTAGACACCTCTCAGGCCATCAGTGGGGTGGGGGTCAGGCCTCGGGATTGCTTTGAGGCCTTCCAGGTGACATGAGGTCCTCAGCTGAGGGGAAGCACATGTGCATGTGTGGGTCCTGTCTTGTTGTGAGAGCGTGCATGTGTGGAGAGCCAGACAGAGTGCTGCGTACAGGGGTCTCGGCGTGTTGGCAGCACGCACAGGCGGGCAGTGTCCTCCCCTCAGAGACCACAGAGACAGCAGCTGCTGGCTAAAACCCTGGCAGTACCGGGGCCCTGGGAGGGGCTGGGTCAGCTGGACCTGCGCCATTCCACTCAGCACCGTTCTGGCTGCTTGAGGGGGTCGGGGCTGCAAACCGCCACACAAGGCCAGGGGCAAGGTTGTGTGTGTGTGTCTGTGTTGGTGTATATGTGTGTGCTTGTGTATGGAGTCTGACACAGCAGAGGAACTTCATCCCGGGCCATCTGTCTGCCGTCTCCTGAAGACCATGGCTTTGCCACCTGTCTCATCGGGAAGGGCCCTTGGCAGTGGTGTCCCACGTACCCCCTTCTGAGTCCACACTGTGGGTCTGAGCGTCTCGCTCTGATGCAGATGCTGTCCTCAGAAAATGGAGAGGCCAGAGGAGAGTGACGGGGCTGAGCTGGGGCGAGAGTGAAGCCCTCCTGGGAGCGTCTTGGTGAGGCAGCACTGCTAACCCTTTCTTTCACTAAAGATACAAAACGGAAGTGCATTATTTCTTAAAGTAGCAAACGCAGACAGGAGGGGTTTGAATCAAGCATTTGAGAAACTGCACTCTCACCATCAAGTGCTTAAAAAGAAAACCCAAAGCAGGTTTCTTGCCTGCCTTTCCTTTTCCTTTTCTCTTCCGCCCTCCCTTTCTTCTCCTAAACACCAATTAGCTAAGAAGAAAATGCCACGCTCTCCACGTTGCTCAGAGGGGTTGTGACTTCACAGGGGAGGCAGGAATGGCGGGGGACGCTCTGGCACAGGTAGGGCGGGGGTGTGAGATGTGACTCGAAGGAGAGGACCTGGGGAAAGGGGGCAGCAGAGGGGTGAGAGTCCACACGAAGAAGCCCAGGACCTGAGAGGACACCCAGAGTCCCCGTGGGACCCTTCCCCAGTCAGAGGCTTCGTGGCTTTTCATGGGGTCTGGCAAGGGTCTTCCCATGGCCAGACAGATCTGGCATCCCAAGACGAGTGCCAGGCAGTGTCCAGGACCCGTTGGTTGTGAGACACAGAGGTCTCTGAGCGGCCCATGCAGCTGGACCGTCCAGGAGGTCTGCCCGCAGGCGAGGCTGGGAGTGGGGGCCCCTCTGTACGCTTCTCTCTCTCTGCATCATGGCTTTGTTCTCAGCCCAGCACCAGGTGGAGGCCAGTCTCCTGCCCTCAGGACACTTGGGCCACTGTCATGAGCTCAGCTCAAGTTGGGGGCTGCCCCAACCTCATCTCTGAGTTCCATGGCTGGGGCTACGGAAACACCTGAGCCATGAGCGTGGGGGAGGCCTCGATCCTCAAACAGCTCTGGGGCTAAGACCAGAAGTGGGGAGCTGTGGGTGCTGGGCAGTCAGAGAAAGCCAAGTCCACTGGAGAACAAAACCTGCACTTCTGTGTGTCAGCCTACGAGGGCAGTCACCCCCTCGGCAGCCCTGACCTTCTTAGGCTCAGGCTGAGCCTGAAGTCCACCCGAACTCCATGCCACTGCCCTCATCCCACAGCACCGAATCTGAACCCTATGGCTAAGCTTCTGGGTTGTGCCTTCCATTCTGGTTCTGCTGGTGCTTTAGCCTAGGAGGTGGGGCAGTACTTCCTCCTGCCAACCCCATGCCAGCTCTCACTGCCACTGTGGCTCAGAGGTGTGTAGGCCCAAGGTGGTCTTCATGGGTGGGAGGGTGACCTGGCCATACCGAGGGCTGCGACACACATGTGGAGCACTCCCTTTGGGTGGGCATCTGCTGACCAGAGCCCCACGTGCTGGGTCCTGCGCCGTCTGCTCTGACTCCCATCTTGGTTGCTGCAGGGAAGGAGGTGGTCTTTGTACCCAGTAGGTAGGGGTGGGAATTTGATGGAGCCGGAAGTGGGTGGGGCTGAAGGTGTCAGAGCTTCACATAGAAAGCAGGAGAAGGGAAGGAAGCCACTTGGTGAAAGCAGCCCTGGAGCCAGGGGCACAGGCAGGGAAGAGACAGAGCCGGGCTGGGCTTGACTGTCAGGGTGGGGGCTGCCTTCTGGGATCAGGGAGGAGCCCTTAACCCGGGTGACTGCAGCAGAGGCCATGGGGCAGAACTGCCTGCAGGAGTAGGCTGGCTGCTGAGCTGCAGAAGGGGTTGCAGGCCAGGGTCAGGACACGGTGTGGTGTGGGTGGAGGCGAGAACAGGAGGGAAGAGGGAGGGTGTTCAGAGGCAGCTCAAAGAGGCTTGGCGTGTGTGTGTGTGTGTGTGCTGGGGGGAAAGGCAGGGCAGCCAGAGGGGAGGGACAGTTAAGGATCACCCCAGGGGTGCAGCCTGGGGGAGAGCTGGGGACCCTCACTACCTGATCCAAATCAGGATTATCAGGGAGTGCAGTGGATTTGGAGAAAGAGAAGCTGGGAGAGAAGAATTGCAGGCAAGTCAGACATATCGGTTGGATGCCAGGGGAGACTGGCACGTGGTGATTAAGGGGGTGGGGCCTAAGTTGGAATTAGCGGTGAGAGTTTGGAGAACTGAAACTGCGGAACTGTTTGTGTCAGACAAGGACAAGGGTGCAGTTGGTGAGGGCTATGGGTAGGGGGGGCGCAAGCTCACCAGCATTCGCACATGGGCATTGCCATTCCTGGGGACTACATGTATGGGATGGGAGGCTGACAAGATGCCAGTGATGGGGAAAGAGAATGGACAAGGAGAGCTGAGACTGTGCACCCTCACAACCGTTCAGGGCTCTCTGTACACGGTGGGTGATGGGAAACCCATTGAAACTGGTCTAATACAAAAGGGTGTATTGGCACACATAACTGGTGAGGCCAGGCTCAGATGTGTGCAGGGGCTCAAAGCTGTTGGGGCTGCCTTTGTTCCTGTTTTCCTCCCTGGCTCAGGAGTGGTCTCTGGGAATGAAACAGCTGCCAGCAGCCCCATCCCATCTTCTCCGGAAGGAAGTAGATTTCCTCCAAACAGCTCCAGCAAGGGGCTCTGCCAGCCAACTGGAATTCAGTGCCATGATGTGCTTGTTTTTATGCCAAGCTCCAGCCCAAGAAGTCATGTGGCCTGATGTTTAGAGCTAAGTCAAGGCCCATCTCTGGAGGTACACGTGGAGGTTCTCATGGGCTGAGACCAGGAGAGGGTGTTTTCTGAGAGTCAGATTGGGGTACTGTGCCCAGGAGGAGGTGGAATGGGGGCAGCAGGAACAGTGGTCTTGCTGCAGGAGCCCAGGGCAGATGGTCCGGGGGTGGCAGCCAGCAAGGTCAGATGAGCTGGACCGGTGGGTGAGGAGAGGTGGATGGGCACAGACTGTAGCCGTGATGGCTGAGTCTTTTGTTTCTTTAAAAGGTCAGAGCTAGGGAGGAAAGCAGAGCCTAGTGCATGAGGGGTGAGTGGGAGTAGAAGCGCTATAAAGGCAGAGATCTGCTATTTTAAAGAAGTCGTTCATGGAAGGAAGTGGAGATGCCAGCTGTGCCCCAGTTCTGCCCGCAGTTACTGAGCCAGGAGGTGAGCGAGGCCTGTGACCTCTGGGACACATGTTCCCACGCTGTGTCCTTAGGAGTCCCGGGGCTTGCACATGAAGAGAGAAAAGCAAGTGGGGGAGGGCTGGGGACAAGAAACACGTAACCATGATGCGTGGTTTCAGGATGGGGAGGTGTCACAGAAGAGAGAAGGGAAACCCATCCAGGGGTCCCGGGGCGTGCCTGGGCTGGGCCTTACAGGATGGTGGGATTTCATTCGAGGAAGCAAAACAGGAAAGGAAGGGGAACAGGCTCCCCTCTGATGCCTACCCTAGAGGGCTGGAGTGGAAGGACCTGGGTGTGGGCAGTTGAAGAGTGACCCAGGAGGTGTGCAGGGCTGGGCTTTGTCCAGCACATGATGGCCAGGGCAGAGAAGGGTTTTAAGTCAGGGCAAGACAGAGCCAAAGCTAGCATCAGGAGACGCTTGGTTCAGAGTATGGACCGGGATGAGAGGCAGGGACAGGGAGGAAAGACTGAGTGAGCGGTGGGTGACCACTGGGTGGGGAGGGAGCATGCGTTTGAAGACAGGTGAGGGTTGGAGGGAAGGAGGAAATGAGCCCCTGGAGTGAGAGACCCTGACAAAGGTGCAGGTGGGGAGGAGAGCGGTCCCCAGGGGGCCAGGATGGTGGGCTCAGATGCAGAGGAGGTGGGGATAGGCGGAGCATGGAGTGGGGAGGAAGGAGAGGGCTGTGGGCGAGGACGCGGGTTGATGCTGAGGAGGGAGGAGGTGGTTGGAGCTTGGCTTCTTCCATTAAGAAGGCAGTGAGGACGCCTGTTGGGAGCGCGTGGGCTGTAGACTTCCCGGGGAGGAGGGGATCAGAACAGTCAACCCTTGGCTGAGTCACCCCAGCTCTATTTCCACCTGTCCCCTGCCCCCTCCTCTGCTGCCTGCCCGGCCGGGTCTGTATTTGCACACCACAGGTCCCTAGGATGTGTTGGGGTGTCCGTCACAGCCTCTCGATGCTAGGGGCTTGCCCTGGTACCTGATTGTGGGGGGGGGGGTCTGGAGGGGGAGCCCAGCACGTGAGCTTTCAGAGCATTCCATCTAGGAGATTCTGCACACATCAGCCCCCAGCCACAGCCAGAGTCTCTGCAGGGCCTGGGACCGAGTCCCAGAACTGGCGGCCGTGTGGGCGAGGAGGGGGTGCAAGTGACTGCAGAGCCTGGGTGGGTGTGAAGTGACTCAGTAGGGGCGACGGGCAGGCGGGGAAGGGAGGGGCTGCTGCTCTCAGCCACTCAGTGGCCAGACCAGGCCCCCACCCTCCCAGGCTGCTCTTTGACGCTTTCCCTTTATCTCATGGCCACCAGCCTGCACATGCAGAGTGATGCCAGGCGATTCGTTTGCCGGCTTCCACACAGGAGGCTCAGAACTGCCAAAACTGAGCACAGTGAGGGTAGCCGAGCTTTTCTGAAATGTCACAGGCAGTCTTCTAAAGGCGAGGAACGAAATGGGGAGAAGAAACTAAACTGTGGAGGATGGAAAGGCTGTAGCAAGGTGGACAGCCGCCCTGCTCGTGTGCAGCTCGCCCTCTGCTGGTCATTGGTGGGCCTGCAGCTGTAAGGCACAGTGCCCTTGACACTGGACCAGAGCAGGCAGGGGGCAGGTGCGCTGGGCCTCGGAGTGTGGTAGGTCAAGTCCCAAGCCATCACCCGTCCACACGAAGCTATACCTTCCAGGTACAAACTGCCTGCACCTTTGCACTTGGAGATTTTCTCGTTCAAATAAAGATGCAAACTGTCCAGGAAAGACAGTAAGGCCCTCAGTAAGTTTCCACCAAAAATATGTGATGTGCACAGTACAGCCAGTCACCTGGAGCTAACTCATGGGGGTAGAAATGTTCTCTTCAATTAATGAGCCTTCAAAAATCTCTGATGATTTTGTGCTGTTAACAATGGCCAAGGGGCCAGTGCTGTGGCATAGTGGGTAAAGCCACCTCCTGCAGTGCCAGCATCCCATATGGGCACCTTTTTGGGACCTGGCTGCCAAACTTCCAGTCCAGCTCTCTGCTATGGCCTGGGAAAGCAGTAGAAGATGGCCCAAGTGCTTAGGCCCCTGCACCTGCATGGAAGACACGGAATAAACTTCTGGCTCCTGGCTTCAGATTGGTGCAGTGCTGGCTGTTGCAGCCAATTAGGGAGTGAACCAATGGATGGAAGACCTCTCTCTCTGCCTCTCCTTCTCACTGTGTAACTCTGACTTTCAAGTAAATAAAATGAATCTTTTAAAAAACAATGGCCAAGGGGCTGGTGCTATGAAGTAGTAGGTTGAGCCTCTGCCTGCAGTGCCAGCATCCCATATGGGCGCCAGTTTGAGTCCTAGTTGCTCCACTTCTGATCCAGCTCCCTGCTAATGGCCTGGGAAAGCAGTGGAAGATGGTCCAAGTGCTTGGGCCCCTGTACCTACATGGGAGACCCGAAAGAAACTCCTGGCTTTGAATTGGTCCAGCAACAGCCGTTGCTGCTGTATGCGGAGTGAATCAGCAGATGGAAGACCCCTCTGTCTCCCTCTCTCTATCTGTAACTGCCTCTCAAAAACAATCTTCAAAAAAAAAAAAAGTCAAAAAAATTGACCAAGAAGTACAGGACATTGATAGTCACTGGTCTGTGCATTACATCTGTTGACTTGTACAGTAATCATTTACAGATGAGATAACTGATGTATAAAGAGCCTAAGTTTCAGGGTCAGGGTCACAGAGCCATGGCTGAGGAAGAGGTTATACTCAGAGCCATGAGGTAGCCTGCTAGTTAAGGCCATGCCAACCCCTCCCCCAGTGTGTAACTGCTCCACCACAGGTGTTTATTCCATGCTCCCACAATGGTCCCAGGTGGGAGTTTCTTGGACTGTGAGTTAGGGATTCAGATCTCGATTCCAACTTGTGCCCCCCCCCCCCCCCCCCATAATCTGGGTCTGCTCACTGGCTGCACATTTGTGCTGGCCAGAGGGATAAGAGGAGCAAAGAGAAGACCCCCTTCCTTCTTAAAGGCCATGGCTCACAGCACATGCCAATAACCAGTCCTTTGCCATGCATTGATGCAGGACATCTGAGAAACACAGCTGCTGGCTGGCCAGCCCCTGTCCAGCATGGACTCCATGCCATGGAAGAGGGGCGGGCAGTCTGGTGGTCAGCGGCTGTCTCAGTCCTCTCTCTGGTGAGGATGGGGTGGTCCTCAGAGGCTGTCTCATGGATTCCTGTGTAGTGGCACAGTGAGCTGCTGAGACAGGGTTCTTCCGCAGGAAGTCTAGGCCAGGAGCTTTTCCTGTGGCCAAGGCACTGTCGCACTTGCTGTCCCATTTAACTCTTCGCACTCCTCTGATGTGAGAGCATTGTCTTGGCTTTACAGAGAAGGAAAACAAGGCAAGCAGCCAGGAAGTCTGCCCTGTCCCCAAGGCTGGGACCCATCGCCGTGTCTGGCTACAGAGGCTGGTGTGGAGCCCAGGTGGGGCTTGACCACTGTGCTTTATGTGGGGAGCGGGAAGGAGGCAGAGCTGTGGGCAGAAACAGGTGGTCGCAGGTCCATGGCCTGATGACGTGGCTCATTAAGTCTGGTGACTTTTTGTTCAGTCTCTGCCAGGAATTCTGAGATTGGTAGACACTGGGAGAGAAGAGTGGCAGATGGATGTTGCTGGAGAGACGGCAAGGTCCTGGAAGTTCTTCCTTGTTTTCTCCCCCGATTAATGCCAGTGGAGCACACAATTTCTCTACTGGTGATCTGTGTTGTGGATCCGTTTGCTCGGACAGTGCTGTCGTGGTCTCAGTTTTTCCTTCTGAGAGGTAATGCGGATCCTCACTCCCTTCCTTCTCACCCCTCCCCACTCTTAGCCTTACCAGAATCCCCATCATAATCTTGTTATGAGGGGGAGGGGGCCACATTATTTTAATTCTCACCAAGCTTTCATTTTGACATGTAAGCTTTTATTTTATATTTTTATTATGAAATGTTTTAAAAAGTTAGAAAATGAAATGATATGTTTATTTTGGTACATATTTTTTTTTGAAATTCATATAGAGTTTTTTTTTAAAAAAATATGTGTTTGCCATGAACTTTTTAAGCACCTTTTATATATAGAAAAAGAAAGTTATCTACCTAGACCATGTAGGTACTCTCAACTAAATTTTAAAAAATTAGCCAGCATTTTCCAAATATCTGTATGTTATTGATTGCTAAATTCCATGATATTTGAAGAATATATGTTGTTTGCCTTTGATTATTTTGCTCAGGCTTAAGTTTAATTGTAGTGCAGAATAGGGTGTGTCCTAGTGAATGTTCCATGCACATTCTCTTATTGTGAGTAACATGTTCTGTCTAAACGCCTTCAGGTCAAGTTGGTTGGTAGTTGTTGTTCACGTCTTCTGTATCCTGGATGATTTTCTCTCTACTTGTTCTACTAAATGCTGAGAAAAAGTGTTAACTCTCCAGCTATAATTGTTGATCTGCTTGTTTCTCCAGTTTTTGCTTTATATATTTTGAAATTCTATTGTTAGGTGCATATGTGTTTAACACTGGTATCTTTTTAATGAAAAGATTTTTTATTTCATACCTGTTTTTTATTTCATACCTACTTTTGATTTATTTGAACATTTACTATTTTAGTTTATATTTTGAATAATATTCTAATATTATTATATACAATTATATATAATATATATAATAAGACATTATAAATAATAATCTTCTAAGGCTTAATACTTTAAATTAAAAAATTGGTACTATCCCAGGAGTTAAAACAAACATACCTAAACTTCGACTTGTGTCTTAAGGTAATGTTTTGCCTCTTCCAGTAAAACACAGAAGTCTTTTTTTAATTTTTATTTTATTTATTTTTTGACAGGTAGAGTTATAGACAGTGAGAGAGACAGACAGAGAGAAAGGTCTTCCTTCTGTTGGTTCACCCCCCAAATGGCTGCTACGGCCAGCGCTCCGCTGATCTGAAGCCAGGAGCCAGGTGCTTCTTCCTGGTCTCCTATGTGGATGCAGGGCCTAAGCACTTGGGCCATCCTCCACTGCCCTCCTGGGCCACAGCAGAGAGCTGGACTGGAAGAGGAGTAACCGGGCCTAGAACTCGGTGCCCATATGGGATGCCAGTGCCGCAGGCAGAGGATTAACCTAGTGAGCCATGGCGCTGGCCCAAAACATAGAAATTCTAAAACCACATTGGTTCCTTAACCTTTCTTCCTACCTCTTGATGCATTGAAATCCCTACTCCACAGTTTTTTTTTACTTTGTTTTCATTAGTCACATCTATTTTTAGTAACTGAAGAAGAGCTTGTTCTCATCACCCCAGGTGTGTACTAAATCTTGCTCTTCCTTCATTCCTTGACTGAGTTCCAGGTTTTCCTCTGATGTCATCTCTCTTCTGCCTGAGAACATCTTGAGTATTTTTTCTAGAGCTGGTCTGTGGTGATAAATTTTTTTCCTTACCTCCATGGCTAGAGACCCCATGGGGACAATAGTTAGGAACCACCCTTGGGTCCAAGGGACAAGAGAAGAGGAGGTGAGACACCTGACGTACATCCCTGACACAGATTTTGTTTGTTTCCTCCTATTTTGGCCCCTTCTCTTGATTAGACTTCTTGGCTTTACTTCTCGTGGTCCTCAGGGAGCTGTCCTTTGCTTTCATCTATCACGTTTAGTTATAATCAGGGTGCTGGTCTGTAAGGGGCTTACTCCATCTTGGCCCAAGCCTGTTTGCTCTTACCTTTGCTTTAATTTCCTTCATTTTTTTTCCAAAAATATTTGAGAGGTAGACAAACAAAGTGAGCTCCAGTCTACTGGTTCTCTCCATAAATACTTGCAAGACGCTGCTGCGTGCAATGGCCAACAACAGGAACTCAACCCAGGTCTCCCACATGGCTGGCAGGCAGCCAGGGTGTTTGTTAGCAGGGAGTTGGAGTCGGGAGCACCGCCAGGACTCAAGCCAAGGCACTCCGTTCGGGGGTGTGGGTATCCCAAGCAATATCTTAATCTCTATAAGGAATGCTCACCCCAATTTTTAGATGTTAATTGACATTATATTTATAAACATATATGGGGTACATATGATAACAGGCATAGACTGTGTAATGAGCAAACCAGGGTGATTAGCATTTCCATCTCCTCAAACATTTATCATTTCTCTGTGTGGGAAACTTCAGACCCTTCTCATTATTTCGAAATAAATCCCACATTGCTGTACATTATAGTTACTCTATTGTGCTATACAACACTAAGAACTAGCTCTTCCTGTCTAACCATGTTTTGGTGCTCTGGCCATCTAATCTCTGTCTCTCTTCCCTTCTCTCTTCTGCTCTGAGATGAACTTTCTAAAGTTCCACAAATGAGTGTGACTATGCAGTATTTGTCTTTCTGTGTCTGCCTTATTCCACTTGGTATAATCTGCTCTAGTTCCACCCACATTGCTGCAAATGACAACATTCCATTCTTCTTTGTGGCTGAGTAATAGTCCATGGTGTATCTCTGCCGTAATTTCTTTATATAGTCACACACTCCTAACTCCTGCAGTTGGTTCCATAATGTGGCTGTTGTGAATAGTGCTGCCATAAATATGAGAGTGCAGGTATCCCTTTGAAATGATTTAATTTCCTCTGCACATTTTTTTTAAGATTTTTTGATTTACTTGAAAGTCAGAGTTACACAGAGAGAGAAGGAGAAGCAGAGAGAGAGAGAGAGAGAAAGAGAGAGAGGGAGAGGTCTCCCATCCACTGGTTCACTCCCCAATTGGCCGCAACGGCTGGAGCTGCGCCAATCCGGAGCCATGAGCCAGGAGCTTCTTCTGGGTCTCCCACGCAGGTGCAGGGGCCCAAGGACTTGGTCCATCTTCCACTGCTTTCCCAGGCCACAGCAGAGAGCTGGATCAGAAGTTGAATAGCCAGGACTTGAACCAGTGCCCATATGGGATGCCAGCACTGCAGGCAGCAGCTTTACTCGCTACACCACAGCGCCGGACCCTCCTCTGCACATTTATGCAATAATTTAATTTTCTCTTCTTTATGTACCTTCTTACAAAGGGAGCTTCAATACAATCATCAATTTGAGACTTTTTTTCTTTTCCATCAAAGAATCTGAAACAAGAAATACAAAATTCCAAGATGTCAGTAACTGATTTAAAGCTATAAATTTCTCTTCAGAGATATTCTACAAATTTTAATGTGTTGTATTTTAACTATTCAGCTCAAAAATATTTTCTGTTTTCTCATGTGATTTCTTCTTTAACCTATGATAGTTAGAAGTGCATTATTTTATTTTTAAATGTGTAGAGGCTGTCCAGATATTTTTTGTTAGTGATTTCCAATATGATTCTTATTTAATTCCTCTCTCCAAATAATGACTGCACTCCAGGGCTCTTTACTGCTCTTGCTCCTTCCATTGTTTGTATTGTCTTTCTTGTACATTTTACTTCTGCATTTTCTGTAAATCCCATATGCGCTGATACTATTTTTGCTTTAAACAATCAAGTGTATGTTTAAAGAGGTTGAAAATTAGAGATAAGTGTTTTACATTTGGTCACATATTTGCTGTTTCTGGTGTTCTTTGTTCCTTTGTGTGGATCCTGATTTCTATCTGGTGTTATCATTTTCAGCTTAAAAATATCCTCTTCTGTTTCTTGCAGTGCAAGTGTGCTGCCGGTGAATCTGCTCAGATTTTGTTTGCCTGAAAATGTTCTTCATTTTTGTCTTTTTCTTGAAGGAAATCTCTGCTGTATATAGGGTCTAGGTTAGCAGTCTTTCTTCTTCTTCTTTTAGTGCTTTAAAGGTGTCATTCAGTTTTCTTTTGACGTTTATTGTTTGTAATAAGTCACCAAGAGTTTTTCTTTGTTCCCCTATGTGTGATGTGCGTGTTTTCTGGCTCTCTTTGAGATTTTGTCTTCATTATAATTTTTTTTTAACAGGTAGAGTTAGAAACAGTGAGAGAGACAGACAGAGAGAAAGGTCTTCCTTCTGTTGGTTCACCCCCCAAATGGCCGCCACAGCCGGTGCTGTGCCAATCCGAAGCCAGGAGCCAAGTGTTTCCTCCTGGTCTCTAATGCGGGTGCAGGGGCCCAAGCACTTGGGCCATCCTCTACTGCCTTCCTGGGCTACAGCAGAGAGCTGGACTGGAAGAGGAGCAACTGGGACAGAACCGGCGCCCCAACTGGGACTAGAACCTGGGGTGCCGGTGCTGCAGGCAGAGGATTAGCCTAGTGAGCGTGGTGCTGGCTGTCTTCATTATAATTTGATTATCATGCATTTTGCTGTGGTTTGTTTTAATTTTGCTTGGACACTGCTGAGCCTTTTGGATCTGTGACAATAGAAATTTCATTAAATATGGAAAATTTTTGGCCATTATTGTTCAAACGGGAATGCTACTCCCTCCCCCACATTCTCACCATTTCTGGGCCTCCACTTAAAATTATTGTCCTAGCAATCACTGAGCCTCTTCATTTATTTATTTTTCAAGGTAGAGAGAGACATGCACAAAGAGACATAGAAACAGAGAGGTCTTCTGCTCACTGATTCACTACCCATATGCCTGCCACACCCAGGGCTGGGGCAGGCCAAGCTAGGATGCAGGTCTTCCATGTGGGTGGCAAGGACCTAAGGACTTGTGCCATCACCTGCTGCCTTCCTGGGTGCGCATTAACTTGAATATGGAATTGGGGGGCCAGCGCTGTGGCTCACTAGGTTAATCCTCCACCTGTGGTGCCAGTATCCCATATGGGCGTTGGTTCTAGTCCCAGTTGCTCCTCTTCCAGTCCAGCTCTCTGCTGTGGCCTGGGATAGCAGTGGAGGATGGCCCAAGTGCTTGGGCCCTGCACCCGCATGGGAGACCAGGAGGAAACTCCTGGCTCCTTCCTGGCTTCAGATCGGCACAGCACCGGCCATTGTGGCCATTTGGAGAGTGAACCAATAGAAGGAAGACCTTTCTCTCTGTCTCTCTCTCTCTCATTGTCTCTAATTCTACCTGTCAAATAAATAAATAAAAAATCTTTAAAAAAAAATAGAATATGGAATTGGAAACAGAGCCAGAATTTAAACCCATGTACTCTGACATGGCGTGTGAGTGTCCTAAGCAGCATCCTAACCACTGTGCCAAATGCCTGCCTGCCTTTTTTTTTTTTCCACAGGCCATAGCAGAGATGCATTGGAAGAGGAGCAGTCAGGACTCAAACTGGTTCCCATATGGGATGCTGGTACCACAGGGAAAGGCTTAGCTTACTATGCCACAGCTCTAGCCCCTTCTGAATGATTTTAAATTCTACTTTTATCATGTACTAAATTCTTATAGGTGTTTGTATTTGATATAGTTTCTATTTAGTTCCATTGATCTATTTCTGCTTTTGAGCTCTAGAATTATATTTTTTATAGCTAGCCTGTGTTATTATCTGGTAGAGTTAGTTCTGTCTTAACGGTTTTGCTTTTCTGTCCTAGCTTATTTTTACAGATGAAGTCTAAAGTCAACTTGTCCAACTAAAAGAAAATTCTATCGACATTTTAAAAATTATACTTACAAGTTTACTTAGGGGTCCTTAACACTTTTCTCCTGTCATGTCTTCCTGTGCATAAATAGAGTTTGCCTTTTTCATGAGTTTCAAGTTTTCTTTTGCATTCCTAAATACCATTTTAAAGTTTTCTTTATATAGGTCTTAAATATTTCTTGCTGTATTTATCTCTGGGTATTTTATATTTTTGTTGTATAGTCATTATAATTGAGGTCTCTGTGTTATTGTATGTTCTAAATGTCTTTTATGTAGGGAGTGTATTTTACGTAGGGGTAGGTTTTTTTTTTTTTTTTTTTTTTTTTTTTTGACAGGCAGAGTGGATAGTGAGAGAGAGAGACAGAGAGAAAGGTCTTCATTTTTGCCATTGGTTCACCCTCCAATGGCCACTGCGGCCGGCACATCTCGCTGATCTGAAGCCAGGAGCCAGGTGCTTCTCCTGGTCTCCCATGCAGGTGCAGGGCCCAAGCACTTGGGCCATCCTCCACTGCCTTCCCGGGCCATAGCAGAGAGCTGGCCTGGAAGAGGGGCAACCGGGATAGAACCCGGTGTGCCGGCGCCGCAAGGCGGAGGATTAGCCTGTTAAGCCACGGCACCGGCCTTACATAGGGGTAGTTGTAACCCAGCCACCTTCTGTGTTATGTTATTATTTCCAACTTTCTTGCTTATGTTTTTTAGGTATACACAGTAATATCCAAAAACAGTGTTTTCTTGAATTTGCATTTTCTCTTTCATAATGTCCTGATGCTGCTTTATGTCTTTCACTTTACCCCTCTTGTTGGATATTTTAAACATACTCACTGAAAAAAAATATTTCCCATTATTTCATTATTTGCAGTTACTGGATGTGCATTTTCCCTGCAGTCTCATCTGGCGACTGTATTCCACCGTCATTCCCTTCCTTGTGTGCTCAGACGTGTGTTTCGTGAGCTCATCCTCAGGAGGAATGGTCTCCTGTTAGCTTCTACAAGTCTGTGCTGTGCAGGCAGCTGGACCATTTGGTTCTCATGTGCCCATCCTTAGACAGTTTCTATGTTTATCTTTTGACTGTAACTTCTTCTAGTTATGGTTAGGAGAAATCTTGACGACGCCCACATGTGGGACAGTTTTGGGAGTTTGATTTCTGGAGGTCTCCTCTTTCACCACTCATGACGCTGGGCAGATGGTCAGCTTCCTGCCCTATCTTTGGAGCGGTGCTGAGTTTTCACAGCCCTTCCTCCATGGAAGGAGCAGCCCCTCTGGCTTTGAGCTTCGTTCAGAGATGTTGGTCCTGCTTCTTATCCCCTGCACGCCTGACGCTCAGTGCTCTCTTTGTGTGGGTCTCAAGACCTGACGTCACGGCTGGCACCTGTTTCTCTGATATCCCTATCAATCTTTTGCTTTTAGCACCTGCTGGATTTTGCGAGTTTGAGTTTCAAGTTCTTTCTTGGGAACTGGAAATTTTCCTGGCTTAGTTTTGAATTTGGTGATGAGGACAAGAATTGTTGTATTTTATCCAGAATTACATGGGCTTGCGATACCGTGGGAACTTCCCACTCAGTGCGGTCTGAGGGAGCCAGGGTCTCCTGATGGTCCTGTAAGTCCTTCTGACACGGGCCCTCTGCTGTCATGGTCAGGGACACACCCTCGAATGCTCCGGGCCAGGCTGGAGGAGGCCTCCAGTTGTTCCTGTTTGCTCGTTCACTCAGCAACTTTCCCCATGTTTTGCTTTCTCCTCTTTTATATACAAATGTTGATTGAGCATCTATTTTGTGCCAGGAACTGAGCTTGTTATCTGGATATGGGACTTGGAAATGTGAGGTCACTTCCTCATGAGACAATTGCTTTGCAAGGCCCAGAGTCTGGGGGCAGTTTTACTCTGGTAAGGACCCAGAGTCGAGGCAGGGACCGTGAACTTGCAGGGAAATGCAGTTAGCAAGCTGTGTATATGTGTGAAACAGAGACCCCCGTGTGTCTGTCTCTTTCTTTTGCACATCCTAGAGGCATGAGGAAGAGTGGGAAGATCAGCTGCAGGGGGTGGTGGAGGGAGCCTGAGTCTGCGGCCAGCAGCCCTGCTCACTGGTGGTCGTTGCCCACCTGTCACGGGCTCTAACCCCAGTCGTCCTTCAGAGCCCTGCCTGAGACCCTGCCCCAGCGGCTGGGGACAGAGTCCAGGCGTCTGGGATTGGGCTTCTGGAGGCGACTTTCCTGTGCGGGCACAATCGGCCTGTTCACTACAAGCAGCACCCCATTTTCTCACCAGCAGGGCCCTCACCCCCACTCTGAGAGTCCTTGTGATGCATGAAAGGTCAGCCTTCCCTGCTGCCCATGTTCCTACCAGAGGCACACTCTCCACACTGCAACTATGGGGTTGTAAGAGCAGGAGGAGTCTACAGTGGATGAGAAACTCATGGGGCCACCGTGTTCCTTTCCTGGGGTTGCCTAAGAAGGTGCACAAACTGGGTGACGCAGGGCCACAGAAATCCATGACCTCATCCTGTGACGTCCGGCAACCATTTGAACTCTGATCACTTCTGTGCCTTGGGGTCCCCACAAAAGCAAACCAGTCCAACAACTGCCCAAGAGTGGAGTACTTTTGTGTTTGTTGTTGTTGTTGTTGTTGTTATGAATTACAGATATGTCACCTCACTGAGTTTAGAGCTTCAGATAGTATTTTCCCAAGAGAAGAGCATCAGTAGATTCAAATGAGAAGCAGACGTGTGTTTCTGTTATCTGATGTTGTAATTTGGCTTCCAAAAATTAAGTGATGGTGATTGGTGTAACAACCTGGCCAGCTGGGCGACCTACATCTACACGCAGTTTTGTAAGGAGGCAGAGTTTCACAACGTGTGGAATCTACCTCACCAACTCACAGTCGCTCCTCAGGGTGTGTGTTGGGGCGTAGACACGAGACTGTGAACAGCAATGTATGAGCCCAGTTGGAGGAGCACAGAGAAGTACTCGGAGGCCAAGGTTCCAAATGTTTCTCGTCAATTATCTCCAAGACAAGTTCCCAGCTAAAAGTCCCAATTAGGGAGCAGCACATGGCTTAGAACACTGTGGTGGTAAATTTCCTGATGGACTGGTTTTCATTTTGGAGATGAGTATAGCTCAATGGAAAAAATGTGGAGTCTGGAGCCAGCCAGACGGGGTTCAAGTTCTGGCTGTCCAGTTCTGCGACACTGGACAAGTTACACAGCCACCATGAGCCTCGGTTTCCTTTTCTGAGATGTGAGAATGGCAGCCATAGCACCCAGCTCCCAAAGCGATTGTACAGATTCCATCAGCTAGTACAGAGACAGCACGTGCAATTTCTAGACGTTGAGGAGTCTTAGGTGTCGTTATTTGCACCAAGAGGAAGATTTAATCCATAGGAACAAATATTAAGGAAAGTTGAGGCAAAGACAGCAGGTTTCTTGTGATGAAGTTGGGAGGCGGGGAATGGTGTCTGCCAAAGCCCCGCACTGCTGTGTCCTGCTACGTGGGAAGCTGGCCTTGCCTGTGACACAGCCCACCTCTGGGTGGTGGGCTGACAAGGACAGCACTAAGGACTGTACAGATAGTCTGCAGGGCCTGACCAGAGGACCCAGGGCCCGGGGCCCTGTAAATACCTCTGACTCAGGTTCCTGAACTGTGTCTGGCCCTTTGTCTCAGCCTCACCCATCCAAGGTGGGGCTCCTGTGCCCAGGTCCTCGTCTTCCTCTGAGGATATGGTGGGGACTTGGCCAGGAGGCGCCTCTGGGACCCCAAACAGAAAGGCATCACCCTGGCTGCAAAGGCCTGGTGGCCGTGTGGGTCCTGCTCTCCCCCTTGGCCACATCTTTCCTCTCACCCATGTGTGCCGAGGGCAGCGTTGGGAACAGACACGGGCCAAGCTGGTGTCACTGCTTATTGGCGGGGACTGAGGAGTCAAGTCCATTCTGGTTTAATTAAAAGAGATCAGGCTAATGGAGCACACTGCAGAAGGAAGCGGGAGCAAAGGGAAGAGGCGAAGCCAGGGAACGCCCCTGTTTGGGGTGATCCTGAGCCGTTGCTGAGTCGCCCGGCGTCTCCCAGAGGAAGTGCATGGCCCAGCCCTGGAAGGCAGAGGGTCGGGCCGCCCCCTTGATGACTTGTTCTCGGCTGCAATTCCCATGGGGCTGGGAAGCAGGGGAGGAGGTGTCATGGGCAGGAGCCTCCTGGCTTCCCTGTTCATAGTGAGTTTTGGGGATCCCTGAGAAGCAAACTCCTGTGCCACGTGGATCCCTGCTGTGGGGCTCACGTTCCACTCTGAGCCCGTGGCTGTCCTGGGGGCAGCAGCGGGAGAAAGGTGAAGCTGATGGGGAGCTCTCAGAGCCATTGCATTCGTTTCCTGGGGCTGCACTGACAGAGCACCGTGGACCAGGAGGCCCAGAGCCATGCAGTGCCCGTCTCTGCTCTGGAGGCTGGAAGGCCAAGACTGGGGTGTTGGCATGGCTGTGCCTCCTCTGTAGGTGCCAGCAGGCTCTGGTCCTGGCCTTTCTCCTACTTTTTTTTTTTTTAATTTTTTTTAATTTTTTTTTTTTGACACGCAGAGTGGATAGTGAGAGAGAGACAGAGAGAAAGGTCTTCCCCTTGCCGTTGGTTCACCCTCCAATGGCCGCCGCGGTAGCGCGCTGCAGCTGGCGCACCGCGCTGATCTGATGGCAGGAGCCAGGTGCTTCTCCTGGTCTCCCATGGGGTGCAGGGCCCAAGGACCTGGGCCATCCTCCACTGCACTCCCTGGCCACAGCAGAGAGCTGGCCTGGAAGAGGGGCAACCGGGACAGGATCGGTGCCCCGACCGGGACTAGTACCCAGTGTGCCGGCGCCGCAAGGCGGAGGATTAGCCTAGTGAGCCGCGGCGCCGGCCCTTTCTCCTACTTTCAAGTGGTCCCAAGGCTTGTGGCAGCGTCACGCCTGTCTTCATGTGGCCGTCTCCTTGTGTGCACATTTCCCTTCTTGTAAGTTCATCAGAGGCCTGCCCTGCTCCAGTGTTCTCTTAACCTAACCAGTCCTGTCCGCAACAAGTAAGGTCATGGTCTGAGACACCAGGGTTAGGACTTCAGTATAAGAATGGGGAAGGGGCTACAAGTTGACCCCCACAGCCACAGCTATGTCCCACCATGGAATCCACATTCGATTCCACCATGGGGGTCTTCTCTGTGCGGCCCATTCCAATCTCCACACTCATGTTGCCAGGGGCCACGCACTTAATGGGACCACCCTGACCACTGGTCCTCTGTGTTCTGGGAACAAGGCCAGAGGTGTGGGCAGGGGCTGCCTCAGGCAGAGCCCGTGTTCATCCTAAGAGCAGTGGAGAGCCCTTGCATGTTTACCACCGGGAGCAGGGTGATGGGGCTCTAGAAAGATTCTTCCAAATGCAGCACTGAGGAATAGTGTGGAGGTGGGGGAGGCTGCTGTGGGTGTGCAAGCTGGTGATGGAGCTGGCCCGCACCTCAGTGGTGGTGGCAGGAAGATGGGAAGGTGACTTGGAAGAGGGCTTACGACTCGTGTCAGGTGCGTGAGTGAAGAGGACCAGCAAGGACGTGCTGTTCTAGCAAGGGAACTGCCGTGCGGGCGTTGTTGGCAGAGAGCGGTGTTGTTTGGCTTTCTAGGAATGGACACTTGAATTTGGGAAGAAGTCCCCTTCTTGGCAAGGACGTTGCTAGGGTAAATAAGCCAGTCGCCCCCAGAGGCAGTTAGGGCGATCTTGGAATAGATGGTGAAGGTCTCCAGCCCAGGTGGCAGCAGCAGAGTGGGAGGTGAGGGGTGAGAACTGGAGCAAAGTGCACCTGAGGTGTGGATTTAGGTGCGCTGCTGGCATCCCCGGGGATCCGTCCCCATCGCTGCTGCAGGACACGCCCAGAGATCCTCCCTGCTGCTGCTTCTTGTTAGGTAGATCAGGACTTGGATGCTGCTCTCGCAAGCCCAAGTCAAGTTGGCCAGGTTGTGTCCCCTGGAGGCTACAAGACTCCTGCCTCTGCATCTGAGGCCACCCACATCACCTGCCTCATGGCTCCTCCCTCCCTCCTTAGAGCCAGCTATGGGGCCTGTCTCTGGTCCTGAAGGGGTGGGGCAGGAGGCAGAGGTGGGGCAGGAGGTGGGGCAGGAGACGGAGGTGGGCAAAATACAGAGGTGGGGCAGCTCAGAGATGTGATATGATGGAGGGATGGGACATAAGAGTGAACTTCATCATAGGCCTCGAAACCACACCCAGTACCCCTTGGAAGGCAGCAGCCCCAGCAGATGGGGCCATGGCTATGGTGGGTGGGATCTGGGTTCTGGGGCTCCATTTCTGAGAGGCAGAAGCAGAGGACAGACCTCTGCCTCTGTACCCTGGCTATTACCTGAGGCCACTACTGGAAAGCCAGACAGGGCCTATGGGCTGGGTGTGGACAGATGGGAGAGGGATTGGCTGCTCATGGCTGCAGGAAGTAGCCCCCCTCCCTCCCTCGCCCAGTCCCACTGTGGAGAGGCTCAGCTGGGCAGGGGCTGTTGCTTCCATTCTCAAAAGGGAGAGGTGGTTCTCTGCCTGATCTAAGTGGAGAGTCCTTTTTTTCAAATTAATTCTTGAATTTATTGTATTTGCCATGGAGAGAGAGTGAGAGAGAGAAAGAGATTGAGAGTGAGACTGAGACGTAGCTCTCCCCCCACTGGTTCACCTGCTCTATGTGCCATAGCAGGAAACTGGAGTCAAGAGCCGGGGCCTGGACCCAGGCAGCCTCAGGTGGGATCTCAGGTGGGATGCAGGCATCCTAGGCAGCATCTTCGCTCCATGGCCCCATGCCTACCCAGGGCAGGTGCCTTCTTCATGGAGAACTTGTGTCCTTGGCCCTCTCATCTCCTAACCTTCTTGGCCTTGCCCAGCCTCCTACTTAGAGGATAGTTTCTGCTTTACCTCTTCTAAGTTAAGCTTGCAGGGGCCTAGCCTCCGACACCCATCCCTCCATTATCCACAGAGCACGTGTTCCTGTGGCAGGAGTTGGGCCACCGCGCATCCCTGGGAAAGACTCAGTGGGACCTTTCAGTGATAGGCAGTGAACTCTGACAAGCATCTTCTTTCTCCCCAAATCTCAGACATTCTGGGAGCAGCAGGAGCACAGTCCTGGCTCTGAGGGCCATTCTTGGCCTGCCCAGCCTGTCCCTCAGGACCGGTGGCTTTGACTTTCTCTCTTCCGTACCCACTAAACCCTGTGCTGTGTGTCTCCACCATGGGGAGCCGACTGGAGCTTGTCCTCCAGAAATAATCCAGACCCCAGCAAGACTCGCTGGAAATCCACCAGGGCCCAGAGAGGTGGGAGAGATGGTGGGGGGCTTGGCTGCAATGGCTGGGGCTGTGCCAGGCCAAAGCTGAGAGCCAGGAGCTTCATCCAGGTCTCCCATGTAGGTACGGGGACCCGAGCATTTTTTTCTCCAGGCCATTAGCAGGGAGCTAGATCTGAAGTGGAACAGCCGGGACACAGATTGGTTCCCATGTGGGATGCCAGTGTCATGGGTGGGGGCTTTACTTGCTATGCCACAACACAGGCCCCAGGACCAGGCCATTTTCTTTGGAGCAGGGAGAGAACATAGCATAAGGGGTGCAGTAGATGTACAATGGGTCTTTTAAGAGTTCATGGAAAACATGTATTATCAAAAACCTAGCATAGATTTAAAAAATTTTTGCCTCAAAATAAACTTATTTTTTAAAAAAGATTTATTTATTTATTTGACAGGCAGAGATATGAAGTGGGGGGAGATCTTCCATCTTCTGGTTCACTCCCCAAATGGCCACAAAGGCAGTAGCTGGCCAATCTGAAGCCAGGAGCTTCTTCAGGGTCTCCCACATGGGTGCAGAGGCCCAAGCACTTAGGCCATCTTTTGCTGCTTTGCCAGGCTCATTAACTGGATTGGAAGTGGAGCAGCCATTTGGGATGCTGGCATTGCAGGCGAAGGCTTAACCTTCTATGCCACAGTGCCGACCCTATAAGCTTACCTTTTAATTTCATTTTCCGTGAACTCTTTGAAGTACTCTTGTGAATGGGATATGATATTTGTGTGTATGAGATGCCCACATGTAACTGCTATACGTGTAATGGTGCAAAATCAAGAGGTGAGACAGTCACATCGTCAAAGTCTCTTTGTGTCCTTGCTCCATGGGCACCCACCTTGCTCCCTAGAGGCAGAATAAGTGAAGAAACATTTCCCAAATGCAGAGAACCCAGCCATGGCTGGAGGGCTGAGTCACCGTCTGAGTGGCCGTCTGAGCATGGGTGTTTCCGGCGTGTTCCCTGCCATACTCTGTGGGCCGCCATTCACCACCACCAAAGCCTCTCATGCCTTCCTTCAGATGCCACTTATAGGGACCCAGTTCCTGTCTCAGGATGCAGAAAATTTGAGAGCCCAGAGGTAATTAGAGGTCAGCCTCCCCTCCCCACCCCTCCCAGGAATCCACAAGACTCGCAGGAGGATACGGGCTCCCACAGGGCAGGAGCTGTGGGTATGAGCCGAGAGGATGGGGATTCAAGAAACTGGGGGCCGTAGCTCACAGAGGCCTCCAGGAGTCTGGCCTGAATGGAGACCGAGCAGCCTGGGAAGAGGCAAGGCTACCCCCTGCCTGAGGCTGTGTGTGAAGGGGGTGCCCAGGGGCCACCGGAGCAGTGCTTCCACTGGGCCTGGACAGGAGCAGGGCTCACAGACCATAAGAAAGAACACACAGGGCTGGGTGCTAACGTCGCCATCCCACATCAGAGTGCAAGTTCAAGTTCTGGGTCCTCTCCTTCCCGGCCAGTTTCCTGCTGATGCAGCAGATGATGGCTCAAGTACTTGGGACTCTACTAGCCACGTGAGAGACCCAGATGGAGTTCCTCAGGCTCCCGGGCTTTGACCTGGCTCAGTCCTAGCTGTGGTGGGCGTTTGGGGAGCGATCTAGCAAATGGAAGATCCCTCTGTCTCTGCATCACTTTGCCTTTCAAATCAACACATCTTTCTTTTTTAAAAAAGAACCGAACACAGGGGGATCCAGCTCTGCCCAGATGCCTTTCCTGGCTGGAGAAGGTCTCATCTAAAGGTTATGTGGGAGGACTCCCATCGCTCTGCCCTGCTGTGAAAACAATTAAGAGCAGGACGGACATAAAATGCTCCTGCGACCTCGTCCACCTTGGCTCCCTTTCTTCCTGGGGCTGGGCCAGCCCAGAGTCAGGAGACTCGAGTCTCATGGTCTGAAAATGCTGCAGTGGTTGGAATGGCTAAGACCTATTGCTCCAGCTCTTCCCTGGGGGGACCTGTGGCTGCAGGAGAAACTGTCTCCCTGGAAGACCGATGGAGGCGAACCCGTGGAGAAGGGGGTGGGGGCGGCCCCAGCCTCAGCTGCAGCAGCTTCAGGACTGGTCTAACCTGGGCAAGCAAGCTGGGTTGAGAAGAGGATTCATCTCCCACACATCAGTACAGATGGCTTCTTATGCTTACACACGCTGTGCTACACGAACCAACTCCAATTTTCATTCCTGCTTTGGGCTACAAAAAATGGTGATAGATAACTTTCATTGAGTGCTACTTTGTGCCAGGCATAGAATTAGGCACATTCCTTAAAGGAACTCTAATTCTTACTACATCACTGAAGATCCAGTAGTATTTCCTTCCATTTAAAATTAAGAAAAATGAGGCTCAGATGGTTAGCAAGTGGCAAAACCAGGTCCAAACCCAAGTCTATTTTCGCTCCCTGACTAAGTTAAAACAACAACAGCTCTCATTTACGGGGCTCTCGCTTTGTGCCCAATGTTGACGCACAGCAGCTGAAATCCTAGTGCCCCACGAGACAAGTTCCTCACGCTACACTTTACACATGGAAAAACCCTAGTCCTGGCAGTGATCCAAGGTCACAGAGCTGACTTGCTGAGGGCTAGCCTTGAACACAGGTCTCCTTGGGTTGGTCGATGCTGGCATTCATTCCCAAGAAGCCACAGAAGTTGAGAGACCCAGGTGCTCCTGTCCCCAGGTACTTCCAGTGTGCACACTGGGGCCAGAGAGGGGCCCCTGCTGTTGGCCCCTAGTGAGCGGAGCAGGGCTGCACAGGAATGGCTCTGTGACACGGGCCCTCCTGGCAACGAGTGATGTCCCCTAGGGCCTTGGCTGTCAGCCAAGGCCTTTTAGATATCCCAAGTGACACTGTGCTGAGCGTCTTGGCTGGACTGACTTCTCTGTCAAGTTGTCTGCTTCCTTCCATGGAGCCACCCACATTTTTTCTGCTGGAGAGGATCAGCTGGAGCTAACTGGGTGACGTGCAGGGCCCTGCCATGAGCTCTCGTGGCTGAGAGGTCCTCACGGACCAGACAGCTCTGCGTGGCTCTCAAGCCAGCCTGTCTTCCCTGAGCACTGCGCTGTTTCCCAAGGCCCAGCCTTCCCCAGAACTCTTGGGGAGTCTTGACACCCCAGCGCACATTTGTCTTCCCTTCACTCACTTGCCTCTGAATTCCCTCACCCAGAAGCCAGAGTCCACAGATAGTAGCGACGACAGACACCCCACGTCAGGCTGCCATCCAGACCTGGGCTCAGTATCCTCCTATCTGCTCTATGGGGGTTCCTACCAAGAAGTGTGCAGGCTGGTTTCATAGGATAAGTGTAAGGCCTGAATGGCGTCCAGAGGAGGCCTAAAATGGTTTACACTGGAATCCTCGCTCTGCCTCTCTCTAGGCTCTGTTCTAAGGCCAAGTTAGGAAAACAGCCCCCGTGACTCAGAAGCAGTGCCGGGGCTTGAAGTGTCTCCCTACAGGGGTCATTGCGTTTTTCTGAAGGGGGCAGGCACTGTAGTGCATGGGTTAAGCCACTGCCTGTGACTCCTGCTAACTCTGGTTACTCTGCCTCCCATTCAGCTCCCTGCCAGTGCACTTGGGAAAGCAGCAAGTGCGTGAGCCCTGTAACCCACGTGGGAGACCTGGATGAAGCTCCTGGCTTCATCCTGCTCCAGCCCTGGCTGTTGCAGCCTTTTGGGGAGTGAACCAGGGGATGGGAGACCTCAATCTTTGCTCCCCTGCCCCCATCACTCTGTCTTTCAGGTAAATAAATGAATAAATCTTCCAAATTTTGTTCTAAAAACAACGTGAAAATGGTCAGGTTTGAGCTGTTTGGCGCCAGTGACTGGTACTGACTCATTCAACAAACGCTCAACGTCTTTCAGGGACTGGGTGTTGCCACGCTCTGGACCTGGTGGGATCATCACAGGCAGCCAGGCACCCTGGAGGCCAGGGAGCAATGTGGTGTGGCAGGGGTGGGGGGGTTGGTGATGGGGGCAGGTGATTGAACAGGGGCTCACTGCAGGCTGAGCTGCAGAGGGAGGGCAGGGCAGCCCCTCCCACATCAGGGCTGGGGACAGCTTCCCCGAGGAAGCCATGTGTCAACTACGACTTGGAGGATAGGAGGTGGGGGCAGGGGGAGAGGTGAGCTACAGTCAGGGCCTCCAGGGTTGGGGATCTTGATTGACCAAGGGCTGCCCTGTGCACTCTGAACTCCAATCATGCTTCCCAGAAGCTGCCAGGCAGCGACACAGCAGCATGGTCTGTGGACTCCTCTGGGCTCCAGTGGCCAGCTCTGGCCCAAGGACCCCCCTGTCAGCCCTGCCGAGCTTGCTCCCTTTGCACGTAGCTCTCTGATGTCTCCCCACCTCCTTCACTTGGAGTCGCTGGGAGCTCTTTCCCCTACCCCTCCGTTCCACTGTCTGCCAGGGAGGAGGCACTATTGCCCCAGGAGGTGAGCAGTGAGGGGAGGAGAGCCCGGAGCCAGGACACGGAGGGCCAGCGCCTGGGCCAGAGCCCAGCCAGCTCCGCTGTCTGAGTGGGAGCAGAAGCTGGATGGAAGGCACCAGCAGGTGACCCCAGGGATTGTGTGGGACTCACATTCTGTCCCTTCCTTAAGAATTCCAGCCTGGCTCTGGCTCAGGCACCCCATTCCAGGACACAGTTCCGGAGGGTTCTGAGGTGTAAGGGGAACTTTTCCTGATGTTTTTGTCACAGTGTTAGAAGAAAGTGATGCTTGGGAGCCTCCCCATGGCAGGGTCAAGCCCAGGCTGACCTTGCACTTGGCAGGGCTGGTCCAGGTGTGTCCTGTGGTGACAGACCCCCGAGGGCTCTCGGCTTGGTGCATTTAGCATCTAGAACTTTCTCATGGGCTGGCTGGGGTCCCTGGTCCCATGGGTCAAGGTCCTGCCCTGGGTGCCTTGGCAGAGGGAGTTCTTGCATATTAATAAATCTGTTTTCTTGTTCCATTTGACAAAGGCATAGCGTGCAGATCACTCGCAGTACAGGAAGCAGCACAGCCTGGGTATGGGGGTTAGTGTGGCAAGAGGGGGTGGAACCTGTGTGGAGCTGGCCTTGTAGCTGGGCTGCGCCCCCAGGCAGTGGTCATCGATGCCTTTCAAACCTGGCCCTTGTCTGCGGGAGGCCTGTGTGTTCCATGGGAGGAACAAACCCCACGGTACAAGAAGAGGAGTGTGGCCCTGGTGGCGACCATTTAAGGAGTATTTTAGGACACAGGAGGAAGTGCTGCTTCACAGCTGGTAGCCTATAAATGGAAGCTTTTACCCCATAAGGTGTTCAGGATGAAAAGGAAAAAACGGGTTCCTGAGGAGGCTGGATAAATTCACAGGTGTTAGGTTCAGCGGCCGTTAGGGCTGACCTTGCAGACTACATCAGCACAGAAATGTTCCTGGCGCCTCCTGGGGAGCCCACGTCCAGCCAGGTCCCCGTCCTGGCTTTGCCTCCAGCCTCCCCAGCCACTGTCCTCTAGGGCCAGCAAACCACCACTCACTCTGATGTGGGCGAGGCCCTCGTCAGGCACATAGAGGAGTGTGCTAAGTGCTGACACATAAGGAAAATTCTATTCAGAAGGTGAGAAAGTGAACACACACACACACGAGCACGGGTTGCCACCCACAAATACCCACCAGGAGTGGGCAGTGGGCCAAAAGGTTGCCCGAAAGGAGGAAGGGTGGAGGAGAGGGACAGAAAAACTCCTGGCAGCCCTCCCAGCCGTGCTCTTCAGTGAGAGAGAGAGAGAGCGCGAGTGCAAGAGCGAGAGTCCCTCGTAGTTGTTTATCTCTTTTATGAGGTGGGAGGTGATGCCTCCAGTTGTGAAGCCACCTAGGGATTATATGGCACCTCTACCAGTTCCACATGGAGCGTAACATCCATATTTTCATGGTGTCCCCACTTAGATCCTGGATGAAGCATATGCATCCCAGGAAAGGGGACATTTTGATTGACAAGTTGGAGGATAGAATTAGATGGGGGCTGTGACTTCCAGCTTAGCAGACCTATATAGCTGCTTGCCTATCCCATATCAATTTGTCAAGATCCATGTCCACGGGTGCCTTTTCTGGAAGGCCACTGGGACCCTACAGGGCAGGGCAGCCACCTTCTCCTGTGTCCCCACAGTGCACTGCACAAAGCACCCCTGTGGCACCCCCCTTATTGCACTGTACTTGGTCTTCCTAACTGGACGACCAGCTGCAGGGCAGGGTGCGTGATTTGCATGGGACTAGCGAAGAGGCTGCCCCGTGCCCCCAAGCAGAAATGTTTGTTGAATGAATGAATGAATGCTGAGCTGTATCAAGCAATGGTGTCTCTGCTTACAGAGCGTATATGATGTTTTTCATGACATCAGCTTTGCTGCTTTTTTTTTTTTTTTTAAGATTTATTTGAAAGTTGGAGTTACACAGAGAGAGAAGGAGAGGCGGTGAGGCGGGTCTTCCATCCACTGGTTCACTCCCCAATTGGCTGCAATGACTGGAGCTGTGCTGATCCGAAGCCAGGAGCCAGGAGCTTCTTCCAGGTTTCCCATGTGGGTGCAGGGGCCCAAAGACTTGGGTCATCTTGTGCTGCTTTCCCAGGCCATAGCAGAGAGCTGGATCAGAAGTGGAGCACCTGGGATTCGAACCGGCACCCATATGGAATACTGGCACTGCTGGCAGCAGCTTTACCCACTATGCCACGGCGCTGCCCCACCCCCACTTTTTTTTTTAAAGATTTATTTATTTATTTGAAAGAGTTACACAGAGAGAGAAGGAGAGGCAGAGAGAGAGAGAGAGAGAGAGAGAGAGAGAGAGAGAGGTAGCTTTGTTCTAACATCACTTGGACACTGCTGTTCTTCCAGGACATGAGCCTGTTTATCTCAGTGAATATCAATGCTGGTCTCCAAAGCAGCTGTCTGTGTAGCGGAGGGGAAGCAGCCAGGAAGCTCATTGAGATTTTAATGTCTTTGACTTTAGCTGTGTCTCTCAGACAAGTGAGCCAGTTCCTCAGAAATCTGGTCTGGAAAAATTGCCAATGCGCATTCTTGTGAGTTAGGGATGTTAGGAAAACAGGCGGATCACCTTTCAGGCTGCAGTCGCTGGGGACTGCATTTTAAACCTGGCTTTCCTTCCAGATCCTTAGGTTGTGAATGGCACACAGTCTTGGAAAATGTATGAGATCATCAAGATGCTGGGCTCTGTTTCAAGAAGCATCTCACCACAGATCAACCAGACGCAGCATTTGCATGTTTTAAGAGCAAAAGCCCAGCAAGCAGAAGTCTCCTGGTCAGAACGCTGCCTGAGGCTAGCCGACAGGAGGGCTGCTTGGGCTCAGATGAGATGTGGAGACGGAGCAGAGGGTGAGTTGCAGGCAGAGAGAGGGGAGCAGAGCCTGGGAAAAAGGGAACCTGAGGATTATTCCCAGGTCAAGAGAACAACAACCCCTCATCTCCTGGAGTTGAGAACCCTGCACTCCACCCCCAGATTTTGCCTCCTTAGAAAATCATTTACCCTTAACTTTCTGCAAAACATCAGTAGTCCACTGAAAAGCAGACATCTGCGGCCTCAGTGCACCTGAAGGCCAATGTCAAGTGTTTTGAGGGCCCACGTATGTTCGTGCATCAAATCACTGTTGAGAAGCCAATGTGACCAGGGCATCTGCTGGGCCCTGGGATGCACAAGGAACAGATGTGAGGTTACTACTGCCCTGGAGGAGCCGGCCTGGGAAACATTGTCACAGGGGTGGCTGGGGACACACAGCGGGCCCTGCCAAGGCACAGCCAGCGACACAAGCTGTTGCAGGGCTGGGAGGCTCCCCTTGAGCAAGCCGTGCTGCAGCTGCTGCTGGATTGAGGTCAGTGTTCAAGTGGACGGGGACTCTGACTCTCCCAGAAGTGCCAGAGCCCAGAGCGGGAGGAAGAAGGATATGAGGAGGCTTGGGGGAGCGGTAGCGACAGATGAAAACATTTCTCAGCTGAGACACGAGTGTAAATTCAAAAGTCATTACGTAAGCCCCACGCCTTAAAAGGTGTTCCATTTTATTCTCTAAATAGGCTAAATTATAGACATTATTCAACCTTGTCCCTACTCAGAGATTTAAGTAATAGTACAAATTGCTCATAGTTATGATTTTTTTCATTTGATATACCTGCTGTTAGATAAATGAAGCGCTTAAGTCATAATAAAACTTTTCCAGTGTTTTACCATGAAGTGTCTGGTCACTACGTAGTATGTAGACCGAAGAGGATTCACTTAACTTTAAGAGTATTTTTGAAGATGCCCAATTTTCTCTCAGCATCTACTGGATGCACAGCAATTGTGTTAACAAAATTTCTTACCCCTCATAATACTGTCTGAGATTTTTATCAATTCAATATCTTTATATTGGCTGAGTCATGGAAACACGTATATCAGAATAATGAAACTCAGTTTAACCTAATGCTTCCACTCCCGTTGTCAGTGAAGTAGTGGCTGATGGGCTGAGAATGTTGGCTCGGCCACTTGGGTTTTAAGTAACCTCAGTGCACTTCAGTTTTCTTGTGCATAAAATGGAGATATGAGATCTGTGTCCTCACCTGAAATCGTATACACTCAGAGTAACACAGAACTAGCACCACTTACCCGTCAACTCTCCCTTTAGAGATGAACATTGGGTAGGGTTTAGCCAGGCCTTCAGATAAATGAAGCAGAAGTTGAACAGGGATGGCTTTCACACCGGTCTCCACAGCAGCCCTTCAGATACCTGTCTTTCTCAAGGGTGCCCATCCTCCCTGGCACCTCACCAGCACCTGGAGGGGCTGTGTGAACACCTATCCTTCTGTGCTCTCATGGCTCACTCCACACACTGGGAACCCAAGTACAACAGAGGTGGATGTCCCCTTGTGTGGCCAGGCGTGAGCAACTCTGAGACCATAGTCTTGGAGGGCCCTGGGGTGCTGTTCCCTCCACCAGGGGGAACCTCACTCCCTTGCCACGTGGATTGGGAACGTGCTGCTCAGGAGTCTTTTCAGGGACCAGGCTGGAAGCTTGGGAAGCAAAGATGGCTGGTGTGCTGTGTAGCACCAGGCCTCTAGTCAGCAGCCCTGGGATGAACCTACTCTCCTAATAGCAAAGCCTTGGAGTCCATCCTCTGGGGAAACTGACTGGCATGGGTGCCCACCAATCAGAACATATCCAACACTAACTCTTGAGTTGATGGGTAGTGGTGGAGGGAGTTCTAAAGTGTGGGAGAATGTCAGTATTGCAGTAACCACTGAAACCACACCCACAGATGTAAGTTGCATGTTGGCCCTGATAGCCATAGCAATGGCAGGACTGAGCGTATGAAGAGCCACAAAGATTCCAAAAAGATTTAAGGTTGCTTTTAACAAAGCGTTCTAAGCACATCATGGACAGGTTGAAGGAAAGCAAGACACGAGGCAATGAGACCAGCTGTGATGCCCTTCCAGGGGTCCAGGTGGGCCACGAGAGACATTTTGTATGTGCAGCTCTGAAGTCCTTGTGCCTAATTAGATGGGGAGTCAAGGGAAGGAGGAGCCAGGGGAGATTCCTGGGTTTCTTGCGTGGAAAATGAGGCAGATGACGGTCACCATGACCTTATCCCTATATGGAAATCAGGTCAGGGAGGGGGTGTGAACCGTCTATTTTGGATAGGACCGTAGGAAGAGCTCTAGTAGGCAGTGGAGGATAAGGGTACAGTGTGGAGATAGGCCTGGTGGAGATGAAAGTCTTGGAGTCCTTCCTGCTAGGGTTTGGATGTGGTTTGTGACCTAAAGGTCCATGTGCTCACAGCGTGGTTCCCAGGGTTGCAGTGTTGTGATGAGACCTTTAAGAGATGATCCTGTTGAGAGGCAATTAGATCATGGGAACAACACCCCCAGAAAAGATCCATGCCTGGGTCGTGGAAGTGGGCTGGCTCTGTGTGACTAGATCAGTTCTCACGAGAGCAGGTTGTTACAGAACAAGACTACCACACGTGTGGCCCCTTCCCCACGTGGCCAGTCCCATTCTGCTTCTACCACGTGTTGTGTTGCACCTGGGGGCCCTCGCCAGAATGCCAAGTCCATGTTGTTAGGATCTTCCAGCTGCCAGAACCATGAGCCAAGTAAACCTCTTCATTTTGGATGTTACTCAGACTTGAGGATTTTGTTACAACAACACGCAAGATACACGGAGACACTCAAGATACACAGAGACACTCAAACACTGAGTGCAGGAAATTGCCCAGACAGAATTCAGAATGGTTAGCGATAGATCTGAGTGTAGAGTAAAAGCAACACATAAGGAACAGGTAGAAGATGAGATACCACAGGGTTAGCAGAAGGCAAGAGAAAGTTGTGTTGGTGCAGTCACAGGCACTTGGCATCTGTTCCAGTCTTCTGTGCTGCCTGTGTTGTCTCCCAGATTCCCTTGCAGTCAGAGGATGGGATACAAACTGGTTTCCCCCAATTACACGTATCACGCAAGGTTTAGGAGGTGAAACGGAGACAGAGGCTGCCACCCGGCTTCTTCGTGCTGTTTCCTGTTGGCGTGTATGGTGCTGAAGCTATGGAGCTTCCGGTGTGCAATCAGTGGCTGCGTGGTCACTTAGTTGTCATGATGGCGGTAGCTGCTTTTTAATTCCTAGATGGGAGCTGCAGTGGTTGCTATGGTTTAGGTATTAGTTTGGGTGTCCCCGCCAAAGGCCCGTGTGTTAAAGGCTTGATACACAGGGTGGTGTTGGTGGAAGGTCGTGGACCCTTGAGGAGGTGGGACAAGTGGAAGGTCTTCAGGTCACTGAAGGAATGCCCTAGGATATAGTTTTTCTGTGACCTCTTGAGTTCTCATGAGAGGGTTGTTAGAGAAGCCTGAGTTTGGCCCCGCAACCCTCTCTGCTTCCTGGCTCACCATGTGACTGTCCTCTGCACGTCCACACCGCTCTCACAGAGGCCAGCCCAGTGGGGCTGCCCAGCCTTCAACGTGAACCTCCCACACTGAGCTACGTAACGTGTTTCTCTTTGTAAATTTGGTTGCCTCCAGTATTTCACTGTAGGACTGAAAGCTGCTAACTCAGTATTCTGTTCTGATTCCTCTCTGTACCTGCCGGACCTGGGCAAAGGCACCAGCTCCTTGGCAGGCCAGGGGTTAGGAGCACTGCTGGAGATCCAGCTATGGCCCAGACCTGATTCCTGTGTTAAGTCTTTTATGCTTAAAATATTGACAGTGGCATTTCTTTCTTTTTGAATTCTAACTGACATGGAAGATTTCCGGGAGGAAATGGTTGATTATATTAAATACTGCCAAGCGAACAGGGACTGTGAGAACTTAAAAAGTCCAGTGTTTGTGGTCACTTAGCTCGTTGGTCATTTTGTTGGTAGATGTCCACGTAGACCCACTGAAGCTGGTAGGCACGCACACAGCATCCAGGCTGTCTCTTCACCGCAGACAGGGCCTCAGAGCTCTCGCCGGTTAGAGCGATGCTGTTTGGGGGAGGACTCTGGAGCTGGGAGACTCATCACCTACCCTCTCATCGCCCGATCCAGGTGCCCGTGCAGACTCAGGCCTCAGCGTCCTGGCTGCCTCGAGTCCTTTCTCCTCCCTGACTCTTGGCATAGCTTCCTGGCCTCTCTGACACCCAGCAGTAGCAGGTGGTGGATTTGAGAACACTCTGAGGGGCGTGGAGGAGAATCACAAGGCAGAAATGGTGAAGTAGAAGAGGATAGCAGATGACACTGCTGGAGGCGTCGTCTAGGTCTAGACTCCCAATCCTCATGTTCCCCAGGAAAAAGGACGAAATCCTGCCCCAGCACTGAGTCAGTTTTTGAAGGATAATGAACTCTGTAGCAACATCTTGCCCATGCTGTAGGCAACTGAATCCCATTTGTTAGAGCCATTTCCTTCTCCATTACATCCACCTTGCCATTCTAAAAAAGGCCTTTTTTTTTTTTCTTTCTTTCTTTTTTTAAATGATCTTGCAGTCATCAGACTCCTGGAAAGATTCGGCTCCTGCAACACTCCCAAAGCTGTCTTCCCCAGAATCTGAGTTCTTCTCCCTCCCTAGAGGGGCAGGCACAAACTACAAGCAGATGTTTAGGTTACTTTTTCTCCACTGCAAGGGAGCGTAATGATCCCACATGATAGCCTCGCTGGGGTTAGGTTATAAGAACCAGAAGAGAACATGGGGTCAGACTGCAAAGAAAAAACTCAATCACTGAGGCCCATAAAATTGGAAAAAATAGATGCGTAAGGTCTATAGTTAACAGTATTATACCCATGTCAACGTCCTGTTTCTGATATTTACTAAATTTACATGTGATGTCACCACAGGGGGACCCTGGGCAAAGGAGTGAAGTAAGGGACCTTCAGGAACTATTTTTATAACTTATTGCAAGTATCTAAGCATTTCAAAATGTAAAGTTTAAAAATGAGTTGGAGGAAGACCACCTAAATTCTGGATCCCTGATGTGATGTCTTCTCATTGGACAGTTTAATCCATTTATATTTAGAGTAATTACTGATAAGGAGGAACAAATCCTGTCATTTCTCTCTTTGTTTTCTGTGCCTTGTAGGGTTTTGTTGGTCCTTCATGTCTTGCATGACTGTCTTCTTTGTATTCAGTTTGTTTTTCTTCATTTTACGATTTTTAAAAGCATTTTCCCATGTTTACTTCAGATGTAGATGTTATATACATACATATTTATACTGCTTTTTACAGTGACACATTTTAAATTTCCTTCTCATTTTCTTATTGGTGTATTCTCTAGCTCTTTTTTTTGTGGCTCCCATGGAGATTGTGTTTACCCTAACACTGTTATAACACACAAACTTGAATTTACCCCGGTGTAGCATCAGTGATGTAAAAGAACTCTCCTCCTATCTAGCTCCATCCCACCCTTTTCAATTACTGGTCACAAAATTGCATCTTTATACAATGCATGTCCAAAAACATAGATTAATAGTTATTTATTATACATTAATCTCTTAAATCCTGCAGAAGAAAGCAGAAGTGCAGAGTTACAGTGAACTGGCTTTTAAAAGGGGCCATTGTGTTTGGCTTCACCAGAGACCTTTGTCCCTGAATCACTGTATGGTGGCCTTCCATTTTAACCTGAGGGATCCCTGCAACTCTTGTTGCAGACCAGGTCTAGTCATGAAGTCCCCTGGCTTCCCCAAGTATCATCCTTATTTTTAAAAGCTGGTTTCCTCAGATCTAGGATTCCTGGTTCATGGTTTCTATTATTGTTATTGCTTTTATTTCTTTGGAGCCCCTGGAATGCATCAACCCACTGTTTCTGGCCCCCCAGGTTGCTGATGAGAAAACTGCTGGTCACTCAGCGGAGATTCCTTGTGTGACAAGTCGCTTGCTTTGGCTGTCAGCATTTCATTACCCTGCTTTTGGTGTGGGCTCTGTGAGTTCATCCTGCTTGGAGTTTATTGGGTTTCTTGGATTTTTACATTCATGCATTTCCTCAAATGGAAAGTTTTCAAGGATTCCTCTTCCAAACGGTCCTCTTTGATTTTCTCCGCCTCTTTCTGGGCTTTCCATTATGCGCAGTTGGTCCACTTGATGATGTCCACAGGTTTCCATCTTCCTCAACCTTTTGTCTTTAAGTTTATTGGATGAAAATCTCTCTCTCTCTCTCTTATTTTTTAGCATTTTATTTCCAAATAGTTTTGAATTTAAAAAGCAAAAATTGTGAGGTAGTAATATAGAGTTCCCATATACCTTCACCCTAGTTCCCCTATTAACATCTCATATTAGAATCTTTGTCACTATCAATGAACCACACCCAGCTTTCCTTGTTTTTTAATAAAAAAATTACCCCCCATTCTATCTTCACATTCACTGAATTTTTCTTCTGCCTGCTCACAGCTTCTTTTGAAACTCTAGAAAATTGGACAGCTCTGGAATTTCTATCATTTCCTTTTTATATTTTCTCCCTGTTGATACTCCCATTTTGCTTATATATTGATTTTTACTTTGGCTGTATCTGCTTTAGTTCTTTGAGCATCTTTACAATAGTTCTTTCAGCACTTTTGCGAAGAAGTTCACCATCTGGTCTTTCTCAGAGGCAGTTTCTGTTGATTTGTGCTTTCTTGTGAACAGGGTACGCTTTCCTGTTTCTTTGTCTGCCGTGTGATTTTTTTTTGTTGTTGTTAATAAGAGTACCATATGACTCTGGCTATCTGGAACTCTTCCTTTCCCAGGGTTCGCTGGATTTTTATTTCTTGTTTCCTGCTGTTTTGTTTCTCATTGTTGTAGGGTGCAACTGCACCAGGACCAGCCCGGAACACACACCTCGCCCTTCTTGGGTACTGTCAGAGAGTCTATACCTTTCCCTGGGCGTGCACAATGAGTTCCTAAATTTCCTCATAAATGTAATTGCACTTGAATGCCCTGGTCCCTCTGTGTCTGGCTTCCAAAAGAAGAAAAAGTTAAAAATGAAGGAGGGAGGCCAGCGCTGTGGTGTAGCGGGTAAAGCCACTGCCTGCAGTGCTGGCATCCCTATGGATGCCAGTTCAAGTCCCGGCTGCTCCACTGCCAATCCAGCTCTCTGCTATGCCTGGGAAAGCAGTGGAAGATGGACCAAGTCCTTGGGCCCCTGCACCCACTGGGAGGCCCGGAGGAAGCTCCTGGCTTTGGATTGGCGCAACTCTGGCCGTTGTGGCCATTTGGGGAGTGAACCAGCGGTGGAAGACCTCTCTCTCTCTCCCCCTCCCCCCTCCCTCTCCTTCTCTCTGCCTCTGTCTCTCTGTAACTCTGCTTTACAAATAAATAAATATATCTTTAAAAAAAGTGAAGGAGGTGGGAGGAGGGCACCAGTCCTTCAAACCCCTGGGAAGGTGCTTTAGTCAGAGGAGGAAGGCAGTAACAATGGCCGTGAGAGTCGCACCAAGACTGCCCTCTTGTCCGTCTCCAGCTCCACAGCCGGCAACAGCAGTCAGAGCACGCGTCCTTGCTGTCTGGGGGACAGGGTCCTTGTAGCTCACCCTGGCTCCCCAAGGCTGTACCAGCTATGCCTGGGACCATGTGCACTGTCACCTGCCATGGAACTGGGGGTGCGATGGGGGTTCACACTGAGAGCTAAGGTTGACCGAACTAGCCACAATTTACTAGACTAACCAGTTATCCTGATGTGGAGAGGGTCCCTGCTGCCTGCTCGCAACCTCTCCAGAATCTTCTTCCATATACATGGGCTTTTGGGAAACACTTACGAAAGACCTTCTGGAAAGTGAATTACATCTCAACAAAACTCATATTAAACAGATATTGGGGGGGACAACTGGAACATTGTTGATATGGACCAGGCAAGAGATGATAGCAAGAACTTGTTTATTTTCTTAGGGGCCCTAACCATTGTGTGGTTATGCAGGAGAACACCCTGATTCCTTAGAAAAGACTGCTGAAATATTTAGGCACGAAAAGTCATGACATGCACAGTGTTCTCTCAAATGGCCCAGCACAGAAGAGAACATTCAGTATAGAAAGAAATGATGGGAGAATGATCACTTTTGGAACCCGTGTGGTGTATCTATGGGTGTTCATTGCTCTGTTTTCCAACTTCGGCATCTGTTTCAGATTCTTTGTAATGAAAAGTTGTGGCCAGGAGAGAGAAGATGCAGAGAAAGTGGTTTCCTGTTTGAGGGCCTGTCTCATGGCCAGATGGACAGCACACAGAAAGAAGCCATGCGTTTTGCATGTGAGGTGTGGGTGTGACCCCACCCACCTGGAGGGCGAGCCTTCAGGGCCCGTGATGTCACAGGACACAGTTTCTGTTTCATCTGTGAGCAAAAGGAAGCCCAGAAATAGCTTTCAACAGAAGAGTGGGGGGAAAGGACATTTGTCCATTTGGGAAATATCAGGTTGAGGGGAACGGTTAGAAGGTAGCAAGGGGGGATGGGCTGCCAGGGGCAGACGATGATGGGACCGCAAGTAGGCCAGTGACAGTGGCAATGTTGAGAAAGAGGACAGATGCCAGAGAATCCAGAAACAGGGGATGAAGGGCTCTAAGTCTCTCATTTCTATTAACCTCGGTTAAAATTGGAGACTTCTGTCACCGCAGTGTTTTAAAAGGACCCCTGGAAAAGAAGAAATCATGTGGTCGATGCAGTACTTCAAGGTTGCGTGCTATGTTACTCGTGGCCCTTCTCAGCAAAATGAGGAAGGCAAAAGCTTGTAGACTGTTTATGGTGCAGCAGCAACAGGAATATAATGAAAAAATAATCCAGGTGGGACAAAAGACGCAGGGAGAGCTAAAATGTATGTGCTCTGAATAGTGAATTGTGAATCATAACTCCAGTTCCTCTCTGTGGTTAGGATTTTCAGTGAGAAAGGGTCAGGGTTCATTGAGATATTACAAGCGTTTTTAGTTGATTTTTTAAATTTAATGTCTCAGAAACATAACCTTTGAAGGTTTCTGATCATCTCCGAGGGTAGGACTTGTATTCTTTCAACAAATTGTTGACTTAAGTTGTAAATGTGTTGTTATGGGAATGTGAATTTACTTGTGTAGTTGATGGGTGAACTCAGCAGCCATATTAACTAATGCACCACTCAGTGTATTTTGTTAGATAGAACGCACCTGACTGCTTAGTGTAGTTTTTCTGCCTGCAAAGTGCTTGAAATCATAGCATGCCTTTAACCTATTCTGATTTACACACAGGGCAAAGCTCTTTTCTTCTGTGTGTGGTAGAACAGTCAGGGTTTGGTGATTGGTGTGGAAGACTGAGCTTTGAGGAACTGAGGCGCCGGTGCTGTGGCATAGCCAGTTAAGCCACCATCTGCAGTGCTGTCATCATATGTGGGCACTGATTCCAGTCCTGGCTGCCCCACTTCCAATCCAGCCACCTGCTAATGTGTGTGGGAAAGCAGCAGAGGATGGTCCAAGTGTTTGGGCCCCTGCACCCATGTGGAAGACCCAGAAGAAGCTCCTGGTTCCTGGCTTTGGCCTAGCCCAGCCCTGGCCGTTGCAGCCATCTGGGGAGTGAGCCAACAGATGGAAGATCTTACCCTCTCCCTCTGTCTCTCACTCTCTCTCTGTTACTCTTTCAAATAATAAATAAATAAATCCTAAAAAAGAAAGAAAAAGAAGAAGAAGAAGACGAATCAAGACTGGTGCCCAGTTGCTGGCTTGGGGAACCAGGAGGGGGTGAATCTGCTTTCTGAGTGGGAGATCGAGAAGGGGAGCAGCTTCCCAGGGAAGACAGTGAGTGTGATTGGAACCAGAGGAATCCGAGAGGCCTGCAGAACACCTGAGTACTGGAACTCAGAGGAAAGATCTGGGAGTTTAAATCTGGAGCTAACCACACTTGATTCAGGTAGAGGCACTCTCAGCTTGGCTTGGGACCCTTGTAATATAATTTGACCCAGAAAGATTCAAATGTTTCTTTCTTTTTTGTTGTTTTTTTAAAGATTTATTTATTTGAAAGGCAGAGTTATAGGGACTCACACAAACACACACACACACAGAGAGAGAGGGGGAGAGAGAGAGAAAGAGAGCGAGCATGAGTGCAGAGGGTTCACTTCTCACATGGCCACAATGGCTGAAGCTGGGCTGGTCCAAAGCCAGGAGCCGGGAGCTTCTCCCAGATCTCCCAAATGGGTGCGGGGGCCCGAGGATTTCAGCCATCTGCCACTGCCTTCCCAGACGAATTAGTAGGGAGTTGGACTGGAAGCGGAGCAGCCAGGACTTAAACCAGCAGGCAGCGGCTTTACCCACTAAGCCGCAACGCCAGTCTTCAAATGTTTCTTAAAATTTTAATGCTTCCCTCATTGAGAGTAGACCATGTCAATTTTTTAAAAAGAGTTATTTATTTATTTGAAAGTCAGAGATACACACAGAGAGAAGGAGAGGCAGAGAGAGAGAGGTCTTCCATCTTTTGGTTCACTCCCCAATTGGCTGCAATGGCCAGAGCTGTGCTGATCCGAAGCCCGGAGCCAGGAGCTTCTTCCAGGTCTCCCACGCGGGTGCAGGGGCCCAAGGACTTGGGCCATCTTCTACTGCTTCCCCAGGCCATAGCAGAGAGCTAGATTGGAACTGGAGCAGCCAGGTCTTGAACTGGCACCCAAATGGGATGCCGGCACTTCAGGCCAGGGCTTTAACCACTGCACCAAGCGCTGGCCCCGAACATGTCAATTTTGATAGAAAATCAGTTTTCACCATGGCGAATATTACCTGTGCATAAATTTTAAAAAAGAATTCTTATTTAAGAGTCAGAGAGAGAGAGAGAGATGACAGATAGATAAGTAGACAGATGACAAATAGAGCTCCCATCTACTGTTTTGCTTTCCCAAGTGCCCACAATGGCTGGGGCTGATGTGGGGTGCCAGGAACTCAATCCAGGTCGCCCACATGCGCTGCAGGGACCCAGCTGCTTGACTGCTGCCTCGAGGGTCGAATCAGCAGAGCTAGGACTCAAGCCCAGGTCTCCAGGAAGAGATGCAGAGGACTTAACTGCTCAGCAGAGGCTGGCGCTCCACACTGTGATGCAGTTGGGGTATACGGTCAACGGGAAATGCTAGCCACTCTAGCTCCTAGCTCTGCCATGTTCCCAGAGCCCTAGGGTCCTGTCTTTACAACACGGGAGAGGGGCATGACCAGATTTCTCCTCCCCGTCCTCTCCAGTCCTGGCATAGCCACCTCCTGAGCTGGACCTAGCACCCTCTGGCAAAGCAGATCCCAGAGACGTGAGGCCATCTCACGCAAGCTGCTGGTTGCAGCCCACACAGCCAGCCTTCATTTACACAGGGGGCGAGCATTGGTGGTGAAAAGAAGCACTCCAAAGGCGACCTCAGAAACAGGTGTTTAGAGACCCAAGCAGAGCTCCTCTCTCGGAAGCTAGAGCACCGTGCATGTGTGTGTGCGCATGTGTGGGGGGGGCATGTGTGTGTGTGTGAGGTATGCACGTCTCAGCAACACCTGCTCTCCCAAGAGCTGAGTTTGTTTGCTGAAACCTGTCTGAGTGGTCTGGTTTGGTCTTCCTGTTGCATCCTGGGCTCTGGGGTTGGTTTTACTTTGTGGGGCTCTCAGGGACAGGTGCGTCCCGTCTGCTGACTTACTATTGGCTCTTGTAGGACAGCTCCTGCTCAAGTACTGTGTCTTCTGGGTTTCGGCGTCTGCATCATTCTCCCCTCCAGCTTTCTGTCCCCCTGCTGGTCCCAAAGGACTCATGTTGCTTGACGTTCGGCTCTCAGCTCTCCACCTGCAGTTCATCAGTATGGAGTGAGCCTGGGAAAGCCAGCAACTCCATTTTCCACTGGAAAATACCCAGGGGCTGGCTCACAACAGACGCACTCACGGGGAAGGAAATTAAGCCTGATGAAATGGCATAGAGTGGCGCAGGGAAGCTCAACCAACAGGAAGTCCCTTACCTGCCGCTGAGGCCATGGTCTATTCTATATCAAAGCAAGATCTGACATGCGGACTCTTTTTTTTTCTTTCTTTTCTTTTCTTTTTTTTTTTTTTGACAGGCAGAGTGGACTGTGAGAGAGAGAGAGAGAGAAAGGTCTTCCTTTGCCGTTAGTTCACTACCCAATGGCCGGCACGACTGGCGTGCTGCGGCTGGCGCACCACGCTGATCCGAAGGCAGGAGCCAGGTGCTTCTCCTGGTCTCCCATGCGGGTGCAGGGCCCAAGCACTTGGGCCATCCTCCACTGCACTCCCGGGCCATAGTAGAGAGCTGGCCTGGAAGAGGGGCAACTGGGACAGAATCCGGCACCCCAACCGGGACTAGAACCCGGTGTGCCGGCGCCGCAGGTGGAGGATTAGCCTATTGAGCCGCGGCGCCAGCCACTCTTTTTTTTTTTTTTTTTCTTTAAAGATTGATTTATTTGAAAAGCGGAGTTGCAGAAGCAGAGAAAGAGAGAGAGAGGTCTTCCATTTGCTGATTCACTTCCCAAATGGCAGCAATGACTAGAACTGGGCAAGCTGAAGCCAGGAGCCTGGAGCTTCCTCCCTCTCCCACGTGGGTGCCGGGCCCCCAGGACTTGAGGGCCATGTTCCTCTGCTTTCCCAGGCCACAGCAGAGAGCTAGATCAGAAGTGGAGCAGCCAGGACTCAAACTGGCGCCCATATGGGATGCCACACTGCAGCCGGTGTCTTTATTCTCTGCACCACAGTGCTGGCCCCTCACTCATATTGAGTCCCTTCTCATTTTCTCTTAAAATATTTGTGTTTGACTGGTTTAGAGCATTTTGTTTCTGAAGTGGGAGGAGAGGACCATGCTAGAAATTTTATCATCATCATCATAGTCTTCGTCATAGTTGTGTAATAGAAGCCTTTGTCCCTAGTGCCCAGGCAGTAACTTCTAAAGTTGTGGGATTTCCTGAGTGCCAGGAGCATCCTTGTTATTCCTGGAAGGCTCCATTCTTGAGTTTAAGCCCCTAAGAGGACTCAGGCTGGGGACCCGCTCTGCTGGAAAGGCTAATTAATCAGTGATCAGCCCAGCCTTCCAGGCGGAAGGGGAGCTGGAGTTCAAGGGCCTCATCAGTCATCAGCCAGGGCTGTGTTATAAAACCTCAGAAAAACTGGGGATCCAGGCTCCGTGGAGCTTCTGGGTAGGTGGAAGAGGGCTATGTTGAGGGGTGACGTGTGCTAACGTGGATGCTGCGTGTACCCTTTATAATAAGACTGCAGTCCTAAACACAATCTGTCACTCACTCCAGTGAAGTCTCCAACCTGAGAGGGAGGTGGGACCTTCTGAAGTCACAGCCACTCGGTCAGACGTGCAAGTGGCCTGGAAACACTGGTTCTTACAGCTCAGGCCTGAAGTCAGTGGGGTCTTTCCTTGTGGGTCCATGCCTTTAAACCTGCGCAGTCTGTGCTGGCTCTGGGAAGGTAATGTCAGAAGTGCATTGCAGGCCGGCGCCGTGGCTCACTAGGCTAATCTTCTGCCTGCGGCACTAGCACCCAGGGTTCTAGTCTCGGTCGGGGCACCGGATTCTGTCCTGATTGCTCCTCTTCCTGTCCAGCTCTCTGCTGTGGCTGGGGAGTGCAGTGGAGGATGGCCCAAGTGCTTGGGCCCTGCACCCACATGGGAGACCAGGAGGAAGCACCTGGCTCCTGGCTTCGGATCGGCACACTGCGCTGGTTGTAGCGGCCATTTGGGGGGTGAACCAATGGAAGGAAGACCTTTCTCTGTCTCTCTCTCTCACTCTCTAACTCTGCCTGTCAAAAAAAAAAAAAAAAAGTGCATTGCAATCCTCGTCATCATCACCATCATCGTGTGCAGTACCACCATCATCCTCCTGTCATCGCCAGCACCATCATCACCACCATCCATCAACGTCATCATCTCCACCATCATTGCCTTGTTTTATTGAGTTCTTACCAAATATTTAGCATGTGTAATTGAACCCCCAAATGTATACTGAAATATACAAAGAAATGTTGTTCTCCGTGGATTGCGTTTGCCTAACCATCTCTAGTCCCCTCGTTGAATAAGGTGAGAAAAATAAACAGAATTTAGACTTGATTCTTATAGTGTCAGAGTCTCTCAGATTAGACTGTCTTATGACTTTCTCCTTAGAAAACACACTCAACCTTCCAAACTCCTCTTCCCACCTCACTAGTATTTTTGATTATATATTGAAATGATAATAATTTGCCTATATTGAATTAGATAAAATACATTATTGGAATTAACATCATTTCTTTCTGGCTATTCTGTAGGCTTTCTGTTGCCTTGTCCTGATTTTCTTTCTAGGTAATGAATGTAGAAACTGTCTCAGGGCTATACCCTTGAGTCAATTAAGAGAGAAAAACTGGTAACTCTTTTTAAATAGGAAAATGCCCAATTGACCTGGCTCCTCGACAGCCCCCAGCCAGAGTCAGGGTAGCCGTGGCACCCTCACCTCCTCTGGAGCCTCCCTCACTGGCAGCCGTCCACACTTGGACACTGCAGGAGGACAAAGGTCCGATGTGGACTCTCAGGACATGCAGGCTGGGTGAGCTCTGGCTCTGCCCGAGGGATGCAGGAGAAGTGGGCGCTTTCTATGGGACATGGAACCATCATTCAGGAGAAGTTGTGTGACTGACAGAAGACAAAGGAACCAAAGACCAACACGATGGAGGTCGCTTCAACAAGAGTCGCATGGGCTCTCAGTATCCAGTTGTCCCAGGCGCCTGCGGTCAGAGTGGGGAGGTGACCACTCCTTGAGTAACCTGGTTTCTATTCCAGCATGCTGAGAAGGTGAACTAACTTTCTCTCTCTTTCTCTCCTCTCTCTGTCTTGTTTTTTAAAGTTTTATTTATTTGTTTGCAAGTCATAATTATAGCAAGGGAGTGGCAGAGGTAGAGATAAAGAGAGAAAGGAAGAGATCTTCCATCCGCTGGTTTATTCCCAAAGTGACTGCAATGGCCAGGGCTGGCCAGGCTGAAGCCAGGAGCTTCATCCAAGTCTGCCACATGGGTGCAGGGGCCCAAGCACTTGGGCCACCCTCTGTTGCCTTCCCAAACACTTTAGCAGGGAGCTAGGTCAGAAGTGGAGCAGTTGGAACTGGAACCAGTGCCCATATGGGATGCCGGTGCTACAGGCAGTGGTTTTACCCACTCGGAGCCCATTCAGCACTGAACTTGGACGTCCTTATTGGTGAAGTCCTGCACCCTCCCCCTGCCCGGAGGAAGTTTCATTCACATTGTGCTGACAGTCCCCTTCCCGTCTCACTCACCGCTTCCCTCACCAGCTCTAGTGTGACCTCTCGTGGTTCCTTGTTCAGTGGAGCACGCTTTGTCTCACGAGCCCAGTAACGCATCTACCCACTTTCCCAGGCAGGTGTGTTCCCAAACAAGCTCACAGTGCTCTCCTTAGACAAACGTGCAGTCAGCTTTTCAGCTCCTGCTCCTCCCTCCCAGCCAAACGACGCTAGGTGCTGGAGCACCCAGGACAGGCAGCGACTCAGCCTTCAGAGGACGGCCCGGGCCATGTTCCTGGAGCACTGTCTGCACACTTGGCACAGGGGGCCCAGTGTGGGGTCAGGACATCTGGGAAATACACGCCTTCCTTTCATGTGGCGAGTGGGCAGCTCAGTCCTTCTTGACAGATAAACAACCAGGGACTTTTGTTTTAATAAGACAACCGAGTCATTTAAAGCAGCGCTTCACCTGAGGGCAAACAGAAACGTCGCATGTACTCTAGTTACATCCACCGGAGAACATCAGGGCGCTGATGAGGTGGCTGAGAAACTGGGAGCGTGGGGAGCTGAGCCTGGCACTCAGGGCTCTTTCTATCACAGGTGTCCAACAATTGCTGAGTCGACTGCTGGAGGGCAGGACTGTTTGGAGCAGCTTTGAGGGCTACCTGATCAAAGTGGGTTCTAGGGCCCCGAGGTAGCCTAGTCCCACACTTTAGAATGGGACCCACAGGTTTGCATTCCAGGAGTAAGCATGAATCAGAAACACAAAATGTATTTGCGGCCCGTGTTCAGGCATCTCAGTGGCTCTGAGAGACATCCAAGCTCTGGACTGAAAGTGACTTAGTGCCCCAGGCTCCTGAGAGAAGCAAACAGAATGCCTCCCCCAGGAATGTAATGCGGTCTGGACTTTAAAGCGTTCACATAAACAAACTCTCAAATGTCTTGCCCAGTGCACAAAGATTAAAAGCTTATAAGAGGATAAGAACCAGAAAAATAAAATAAAATTTTAAAGATTTATGCATTATTTGAAAGGCAGAGTGACGAGTGGTGCGGGGAGACCTTCCATCTCCTGGTTCACTATCCAAGCTGAGCCAGGCTGAAACCAGGAGCAAGGAACTCCATCCAGGTCTCCCACATGTGTGGTAGGGGCCATCTGCTGCCTCCCTGCGTTAGCAGAAAGCGGGGTGGGACATAGGGAGTAGCTGGAACTCAAATCAGACATTCCAGCAGGGGATATAGGTGTCCCAAGCAGAGACTTAACCCACTGCGCCACAGTGCCCACTCCTGGAAAAAAAAATTATCAATAGCAGAAGTAGACCATTAGGAACCTAAGAGAGACCATGAAGCAGTTAATGATGCTTCCTATGATTAAGAAGATAAAATACAAGTTTGAAATTTCAGCAGAGAATTGAAAGATATTTGAAAAAGCAATACAGTAGATATAAAAGATGCTAAAATGATAAGGCAAAATAATAAAAATTAAGCTGACAAGGGAGGAGGACAGGGAGGAGCAGCTGTAGCTGAAGATAGAGTTAGTGAACTGGAGAGAGGCAAAAAAAAATATGAAGTACAGAAAAAAGAAGAAAGGAAGGGAGGGAGGAAGGAGAAAAGAAAAGGAGACAAGAAGGAGGGAAGGAAGGAGAAACAGCACAAGGTGATCAATCACACAGTGAACTGGGGTTCCAAAGAGAAAGAGAAAGATGTAGGAAAATATAAACAGACAGCCTAAGAATTTTCTAAGAATCACGACATGCATCAAGCCACAGATTTAAGAAGCACCATGAATCTGAAGAAAGCTAAATACAAAGAAAACCAGCTTTAGACACATCATAGCGGAACTGCAGCAAACCAAAGATAAAGTCATACAAACAGTTCAAGGAATAAAAAGGAGTATTTTTTAAAAGAGAAATAAGTAGATGGTGATGGATATCCTGGGAGGCGGCAGATGATGGCTTATGTACTTGGGTACCTGCCACCCATGCATATCAGTTTCAGAAAGTTGACACGAAACAGATATCGCCCACTGGTCAAGTTACTGACTGTGAAAGAATCTTCAAACGTTCCTAGAGAAAGAGGGAAAAATCAGGAGACCACCCCCCTCCCCGGTTCTGCACAGACAGCTTTACCTCAATAGAAGCGATAAAGCACTATATGGATGACAATAGAGAATTTAAATGTAGAAGACAATGGAGCAATATATAGAAACTTCTGAGGTTTAAGTATGACTCAAGCCGGCTTAGCAAAACCAAAATTGTCCATCGCACGTAAAGGCAGCAGACATTAATTTTCAAATACAAACAATCCTAAAGTCCTTCTTGGAAAATGAATTCAACAACAAACCAGCCAAAAACAGCAACAACAACAAAGAATAAAAATAAGAAACTGGGAAACAGAGAATTCATGGAGAAAGGATTGTTGTAAACAATTTATTCAACATAGAGAACAAAACTAAACATCTGGGGAAATTTGGTTGCAAGATGGAATTTAATGTTAGGAACTTGAGCAAAGTCTACTGTAACCAACAACAATAGAGAGGGAAAGAGGAGAGATGAGACAGGTTCGAGCAGGCCTGAGCTCCTTCATCATTTGGAGCCAGCTAGTGCTGTCTGCACCTGGGAAAAGAGGGCTTTCATGACCAGTCATGTGGTGTGTAAAGTCTGTCTTCTTAACCTTACACAAATTTTACAGGAGTTACTATTTCTTGTAGCAGGAGAGTATTGATTTAGAATAGCTGTTTTTCAGCGTTTCATTAGCATATTTTTCTTCTGTTGAATTTAAAGAGGGGGAGATGTTAGTCACAGTGATTCAGTCAGTACACATTATGTACGTGTATTCAAATGTTGTACTTTACCCCATAAAAACGTACAATTTTTGAACATTTTCAAATAAATAAAAATACTACTTTTTAAAGCAAATTAGATTTTTTTAAATTATAACACGTAAAACCACGTGCATGAAAATAACAACCTCACACCGTACCAAGGACCAGACACAAGTAGCAGACATGTAGCCCAACAGTTAAGACGCCTGTGTTTCATACTGGAGTCCCTGGGTTCAATTCCTGGCCCTGGCTTCTGACTCCAGCTTTCACTTTCCTACACCTGAAGCAGGTCTGCCACCCTTGGCACAATCTCCAGTTCCACCCTGACTCCCACAGTTCCTCAGTGTGGTCCATCCAGATGCCTGCCTTGTACAACTTCCTCCCCAGGACACAGCTCCATACAGTCTGCTTGACCGTCACTGCTGACCCCTGTGGCAACCACCTCTCAGTCAGTGTGACCCCTTCAGAGCTTGTGCTGCTTGCTTTAAACTCACCAATTAGAATCCCTGTGAGAAGCCGGTTTGGATCTGACCCTGGACGCCAGTAAAGGCATTGGTTCCTGCGTCCCTCTGTCCTCCACTGTCGCGACCTGCACCCCGATCTCCATGTGTATGTAGTCGGGGGGCCATGTACCCTCCAGGTCTGTAAGTATTGAGATCTTCGTTTCCATCTGTGTCCCTTCTAATTGTTAGAGGATGTTCTCCAGCCTAGATTCCAAACTGGAACAGTGTAAGCTCTTAAAAATTCAAATTAAATTAAATACAGTTTTCATTTGAACTAGCATAGATAGTAAAGCTTAATTTCAAAATTTTGTTTATTTGACAGGTAGAAAGAGTCAGAGACAGACAGACAAACAGACAGAGATCTTCCACCTGCTGGTTCACTCCCCAAACGCAAGCCTGGGCCTGGCTGAAGCCAGGAGCCTGGAACTGCGTCTGAGTCTCCCATGTGGGTGGCAGCAAGGACTCAAGCACTTGAGCCGTCACCTGCTACCTCTCAGGCTGCTCATTAGCAGGAAGCTGGACTAGAAGCAGAGCTGGGTTTCAAACCCAGGAACTGATGTGGGATGAGAGTATCCTAAGTGGGTCTTAACAACTGTATCCAATGCCCAGCCCATACATCTTAGTTTTTAAGAAACAGTGTAGCCAGCCCTGTGCTGCAGTTGTATTGAGCCACTGCTTGCAGTGCCACTGTGTCAGCAGGTCTGAGTCCAGCTGCTGTGCTTCTGACCCACTCCCTGCTAACGTACCTGGGAAGGTAACTGAAGATGACCCAAAGTGCTTGGGCTCCTGTCACCCACGTGGGAGACCCAGATGAAGTTCCAGGCTCCTGGCTTTGGCCTGGCCCAGCTCTGGTTGTTGTGGCATTTGGGAATAAACCAGCAGGTAGAAGATTCTCCCTCTTTCTCTTCCTCGTTTTATTTCTGTTTCTGTTTCTCTTGTTCTCTTTCTTCTCCTTCTCTTTCTTACTTTCTCTCTCATTCTTCCAAATAAATAAATAAATATTTTTAAAAGGTATTTTAATTTGTCTGTTTATTTTTTACCTCTGTGTATCTAGAGAGATAGCTGATTAAATACCATCAAGTGACAGCAGTTGGAGATTTCAGGATGAAGAGATCTGGGTAGTTTACTGCTTTATTTGTAGCACTTTTCTACGTTGCTTAAATTTTTATAATGAGGATAGATAACTTAGTGAACTATAAAATTATTTTAAGTGATAATTTAGGTCAATATTTGTGGACCCAAAAATGCCTTAGATGTTTTTTAAAAAGATTTATTTGTTAATTTGAAAGGCAGAGAGAGAGAGAGAGAGAGAGAGAGGTATTCCATCAACCCGTTCATTCCCCAGATGGCTGCAAAGGCCATAACTGGGCCTATCTGAAGCCAGGACCCAGAAACTTCCTCAGATCTCCCACGTGGGTTCTGGGACCCAAGGACTTGGACCATCTTCTACTGCTTTCCCAGGTCATAGCAGAGAGCTGGATCGGAAGTGGAGCAGCCGGGACTCAAATTGGCATCCATATGGGATGCTGGCACTACAGGTGGTGGCTTTACCTGCTATGCCACAGCGCCAGCCCCTAGACATTTATTTTTAACTACAACAGGAATTGTATAATATTATGATTCGATTTCATTCAGACAGACGTGCAGACACATTTGTGTCTGTGTGTGTTTCCTAATGTCTAGAATCTTGGACAGCAAAACCACCAGGAAATCCCAGCAGAAACGTTTATTGGTGCGATGATCTCTGGGTGGTGAAATTACAGAGAATTTTTTCTTTTATCTTTGTATTTCTTTATGTTACATGATTTTAAAAACTTTTATGCATTATGTAAAGTTCTGTAATAAGGAAGCATTGCTGTGTAGTAAAAAAAATCTTGCTCTTTTTATTGAAATAGGGGGAAGAGGAAGAACGGAGGAACAGCCCATTAGAAATGTGAGCCTGGAGCACCCTGGGGAGGAAGGAAGTGGCTGGACTCCGGGAGCCGCTGGGATAGGCCATGCACCAGAGTCCTTTCCTGGAAGTGAACTCCGGGGACCAACGAAGAATCTGAGTTTTGCTAAGAATGGTTGGAAGACTGGAGAGAACAAGTGTGTGGATTCGGCTCATGTGACAACAGATGTGACACAGGTAAAGAGCGCATCTCCACGCGTGGGCAAGGCATGTCCTGGCGTCACAATGTGGAAGAAAAATCACTAGGCCAGTGTTTCTGTCTCTTTTTAAAGATTGATTTATTGATTTATTTATTTGAGTTTTACTACTTACTCATCCATGTGCTGTAGTCACAAATAACAGATTTACACATTAACTGTTATTCCATATGTGGGGATATGTCATCACCTGTCTGCAGAGTCTATTGCTGAAGATTTATTTATTTATTTGAAAGGCAGAGGTACAGAGAGAAGGAAAGACAGAGAGAAAAAGAGATTTTCCATCCTCTGGTTTACTTCCCAAGTAGCTGCTTGGGCAAGTAGCTCCTGGCTTGGCCAGGTGGAAGCCAGGAGCCAGGAATTCCATCCAGGTCTCTCATGTGGGTGGCAGGGACACAAGTGTTTGGGCCACTGCTGCTGTCCTGGGTGCCTTAGTAGGGAGCTGGGTCAGAAGCTGAGCAGCCGAGACTGGAACTGGAACGCATATGGGATGGCAGTATTGCAGGCAGCAGCCTAACCTGTAGACCACACAATGCTGGTCCAGGGCCAGTGTGTCTGCACACGCTGGGGAATGAAATGTGTTTTCAGAGGAGTTTTAAATCTAGAATTTGTGGTTTTATACCAGAGGTTCAAGGTCATCGATTCCTACTTATCGTCACATAAGCCCTCAGGATGGAAGGAAACACACAGGTGTAGAGCACAGTGCTATCCACCGAAAGAAACATATCCAGGGTAGTGAGCAACAAACATTCCCGGAGCCTGTGTAGAATGTTCCAGAATTGCACATTCCTGGTGGTGAAATACTTCATTATAGACTAGCTTTGTGAAACTATGTTTAACTGGGATCTTTGTGCATTACGGAGAGTAACAAGTTAATATCCCCAACATACAGAGTTCTAGAAATCAAGAAGAAAAGGTGAATGCCCTACAGAATAGGATGGAGCACACAGACGGGTGACATGAGCATTGTAACAAATGGTCAAGGTGCACTGGAAACGCAGTCACCACTTCTACAAATCAAAAATGCAAATAAAAATGATGAGATGACATTTCTCGGCCCAACGCATCATTACAGATGTGGAAGATGGGTAGTGCCTGGTGTTGGAGAACTGACATCTTATGATCACGGTTCATGTAAATTGGGGCCACTTTTCTGGATGGAACCTTGGCACTGAGGATCAAGGTGCTACACAGGCATTTCCTTCAACCCGTGAGTTCTCTTTCTAGGAATTTAGAAGATGGTGGTAACTGGACAGGCACAGAGAGTCTTCATATTACAAACCCAAATGCAGTGCACCTGCTCATAGCCTGTTGGGTCACGTGCTGTGGCACAGCAGATCAAGCCTCTCCCTGTGACTCTAGCATCCCATGTACGTGCTGGCTTGAGTCCTGGCTGCTCTGCTTCCAAGCCAGCTACCTGTTAATGAGCCTGGGAAAGCAGCAGATGATGGGCCAAGTACTTGGGTTCCTGCCACCCACGTTGGAGACCAGGATGGAGCTCCCGGCTCCTGGCTTTGGCCTGGCCCACCCCTGGCTGTTGCAGCTATCTGGGGAGTAAACCAGCAGATGAAAAATCTCTTTCTCATTTGTCTCTCCCTCTCTCTCTGTAACTCTGCCATTCAAATAAATAAATAACTAAATCTTCATTAATACAATGTTGAGGCAGTTGATGACATATCCCCACACATGAAATAGTAAGCAAGTATTAAAAGTCAACGTGTAGATCTGTGTTATTTGTGACTACAACACACAAATGAATAAAAAAGCAAGTAGCAAAAAACATGCACAGCACATCCTCATTTTAATTTTACATATGTGTCTGTGCATGTGTGCCTCTCTATCTCTAAGTATAAACATACTTATCAGGAAAGACAGTCTGGGTGGGTATCTGGCCAACTTCACCAGCTGTTCACTTCTGAGGTGGAGTTACAGGTGGTTTTCATGTTTTGTTTTTATTTACAATGAGTAGACTTACTTAATAATCAGAGTAGTAGTATTTGACTTTGGAGTTGAAAAGATTATAAACCTTAAGAAATTTCAGAGGAGACTCTACAATTATAAGCATTATAAAGTGATGATTATAAGTATTCTTACATAAAAATCCCCCAATTCAATTCCTTGTAACATGGCACAGAAAATAGGCGGATGCCCAAAGGCCCAGTGAGTGAGCCAGAGCATGGTGAAAACCTACATGAGAACAGCGCATCCTTCCCTAACCACAGCCAAGGATTTCACCATCTCCTCGTTTAAAGGGATAATTGAGGCTAACCTCACAATCAGCCTGTAGCTGTTTATGGTGGGTGACAAGGACAGCCGCCCTCCACTTCCAGGGGTTCCACATCTGTGGATTCAACCAACCACAGGTCAAAAATAATCAGAAGAAAAAATTGTGCTTGCACCAAAAAAGAACATTGCTTATTTTTTCCTTCTCATTTTCCCTAAACAATACAGGCTGACAGCTATTTGCATGGTGCTTACATTGCCTGGGGATGTAGAACTCATCCAGAGATGATCTGAAGTGCTCCAGGGGATGTGCTCAAGTTCTACACCGTCTTACATAAGGAGCTAACAGTATCCGAGGGAGGTCGTGGAGCCAGCCCCTGCAGATACCAGGGGTGATGGTGTGGCTGCTTCAGTTAATTCTGAAAATATTCAGAGTCAGAGTGACTCTCAGAATAGTGGAGCAAACTTTGAATACCTGCTCTTCCATACAAGCAAGGAAACTTCTGACCAAAATCAGCAAAGTGAGTTTTGTCAGAACTCTGAAAATCAATATCTGGTTTGCAGTAACTTGCAAAGCTAAGCAGCATATGTATCCTGATTTTTTTTTTTTTTTTTTGGACGGGCAGAATTAGACAGAGAGAGAAAGAGACAGAGAGAAAGATCTTCCTTTTTCCATTGGTTCCCCTCCACAAGTGGCCACTATGGCCGGCGTGTTGCGGCCGGTGTGCTGCGCCAATCCGAAGCCAGGAGCCAGGTGCTTCCTCCTGGTCTCCCATGCGGATGCAGGGCCCAAGCACCTGGGCCATCCTCCACTGCCTTCCCGGGTCACAGCAGAGAGCTGGACTGGAAGAGGAGCAACCGGGACTAGAACCCAGGGTGCTGGCATTGCAGGTGGAGGATTAGCCTAGTGAGCCCCAGTGCCGGCCTATGTATCCTGATTTTAAAACTTACTACAAAGCTAAAAGTGATCCTGACGCTGTGGTGTTGGCATCAGGATGGACGAGCAGAGAACGTGACAGAGCTGAGCCCTGGGATTTATGGTCAGTTGATGTTGCCAGAGGGCCTGCTGGGATCAGCACGTCTCAGTCCTCCAACCTCATGGCCGAGGCAGGAGTAAGGAGGGGGTCCTCAGGAGGTGGTGGAGTCCCTTGGCCATTCTCCTGCCTGGGACTCGATGCCTCCTTGATTTCAGGTCTTCTTTCCAACTGGAATCCCATGTTTAAGGACGTTGTGGGGACACAGAAGACAGTCGGGGCAGCACGCCTGTCTCCTGGGCCTCACTGCTATGTTTTGGCTGGTGGCCTCCACCTCCAGTGTACACCTGCCAGCCTGGGGCCTGTGTCACCATCATCCCCAAGATCCTGTGTCTCTCGCCCAGGCTGGAGTTTGAATTTCCTTTATACCAAGTCTTGCTCTTGCTGAGTTTGATCCTTTTTTTGGTATAGCACATCTTCTGGTAGATTCCCGAAAAAATACATAGAAGGTAGATTCATACTTTCTTTTTATTTCTTCTTCCTTTTCTTTATTTCTGTCAACTATTTATTTATTTGAAAGGTAAGTTTACAGAGGGACAGAGAGAGAAAAAGAGAGATCTTCCTTCCATTCACTGGTTGACTTCCCAAATGGCTACATCTGGGGCTGGGCCACACCTAAACCAGGAGCCAGGAATTCCATTCAGGTCTCTCACATGGGTGCAGGGGCCTAAATACTTGGGCCATCTTCCACTGCTTTCCCTGGTGCATTAGCAGGGGCCTGGTATTGGAAGTGGAGCAGCTGGGATTCAAACCAGCATTCTGATGTAAGTGGTAGCTTAACCTGCTACAACATGACGCTGGCCCCTGGGAGATTTTCTTTATTTATTCTTTTTTAAGATTTTATTTATTTATTTGAGAGGCAGAGTTACAGGGAGAGGGAGGGAGAGACAGAGAGAAAGGTCTTCCTCCTGCTGGTCTACTTCCCAAGTGGCCGCAACAGCTGGAGCCGGGCTGATCCGAAGCCAGGAGCCAGGAGCTTCTTCTGGGTCTCCCATGTCGGTGCAGGGGCCCAAGGACTTGGGGCATCCTCTACTGCTTTCCCAGGTCATAGCATAGAGCTGGATCAGAAGAAATGCAGCCAGGACTCGAACTGGTGCCCATGTGGGATGCAGTGCCACAGGCAGAGGCTTGGCCTACTATGCCACAGCACCTGCCTCTGGGAGATTTTCTTGAATCCTCTCACTTAAGTTTCCTTCCTTCTGGTTTTTTTTGTTGTTGTTGTTGTTTTTGTTTTTTGTTTTTTCTTTCTCAAATTTCTATTATTTGGCCTTTGGGGACCCCCAACCTGAATAAATCCTTTTACTTCCTCCCCCACCCCCGACGTGTATTTCTTTACTTTCTCCGGGCAAGTGTTTGACATGAGCCTCCATCCCTCCTAACGACATTGTCTTTGTTGTGCTGTCACATCCTTCATTTCCAGTCACTCCTTTCCTCTCTGAATGTCTCCATGTGTGTCTCTCTGTGTGTGTGCAAGCGTGTTGGGGGGGCATGTAACATCCGGTCCTTAATTCATGGATGCAGGGTCTTCGCTCAGCCTTCTGATGACATTACTTAGACTTGTGTGTTTCTTCAGTGTTCTTCTCCCAACTTCCTCCAGGCTGCTTTTTCTTGTTTGCATCTCTATCTTCCATATTGAAGACTCTGCTCAGATGTGGTCTGAGCAGTCCAACTGACTACTCGTGGTTGAGGGTGGAGGGCTGAGGGGCCATTTGGAGCTTGGAATAGCAGCCTGGCTTGAGGGCCTCCACAGGGCTGTGGGGCGGACTGGGTGGCCACTGCCAGGAAGACCTTGCTCCTGGACTTTCCTCTGCACGGACCAAATAGCCCAGGCTTTGTGAAGAGCCCTGGCAGCTATGCCAAGAGTTGGATCACTGGAAATGGACCTGCCCTGGAGCCGAAGGATGCCCAGGTCAGAGCCACAGATCTTATTGGCTCTAAGCCGAAAAGCCCTTCACTCAGCCCAGCTTCCAAAGTGACCACTGCAGCTGAGGGGATGGTCAAGTAGGGTCAGCAACATTGCAGGCAGAACTGCAAATTTCTTGTTAGAGATGCCACCTGCCTTTACCTAGCCAGCTCTCCTCCCAGGCCAGCTAAGTAATGAAAGTCAACAGAGTGCCTTCCCCTAGGAGGTTCACACCTCCCTTAGGATGTACCCCATGTGAAGAGATAGATAGATCTGGGCCTCTTAACTTACAAGGCCTAAAGCCCAACAGATTATTATCAAGCCTCTTCTGTCAGGTTCTACTTGCCTCTCAATCAGAAAACTTAATTGTAGCTTAGACAGCACCTTTCTTAGCTCCTCTAATAATGACTCTGTCCTTTGTTCTAGACCCTGTCTAGCGCACTTGGGCCTCATTCCTTTGTAATCATAACCTCTACTCTACCACCAATGGCTCTACTCCCAACCTGTGTGTACTGATGGTCCTCTTCCCCACTTAATGCTGTATAATTGTTCAAACCTGGTAAATGCCACTCTTAGGATCATTCGTTACTATCCTCACCCTGTCTTTTATGACCTTGTCTAAATATGATCAGGGTTGGCAAACTTGGAAGGCTTCCATAGCCTCGACAACTCATGACGAGAGCCTAGGGTGGTCACTGGCGCCATAAACTAGAGTGTCAATTTGTTGGGTCAACAACAGGAGTCACTGTGCACTTGCTCCTCATGTGGGATCTCTGTCCTTAATGTGCTGTACATTTTGATTTAATGCTATAACTAGTACTCAAACAGTATGTTTCACTTTGTGTTTCTATGTGGGTGCAAACTGTTGAAATCTTTACTTAATATATACTAAATTGATCTTCTGTATATAAAGAGAATTGAAAATGAATCTTGATGTGATTGGAAGGGGAGAGGGAGCGGGAGAGGGGAGGGTTGCGGGTGGGAGGGAAGTTATGGGAGAGGGAAGCCATTGTAATCCATAAGCTGTACATTGGAAATTTATATTCATTAAATAAAAGTTAAAAAAAAGAAAAAAAGAAGAACAAACAAACAAACAAAAAACCAAATAGCCCAGGCTTTGTTTCCCTTTGCCTTCGGAGGGGGTGCAGTTCTGAGCGCCCTCACTCTGGTTCTGAACGTGGGAGGGGCTGGGAGTCTCCGTAGTCAGCCTTCAGAAAACAGGCACTCAGTTCCCCGGCTCTGGGTGTTCACCGGGCCTGTCGCTCCATCAACACGCCCAGTTCCAGCAGAAGCCCTAGAGGTTTGGTTGAGTTCTTGGCCTTCCCCAGCCTGGTTGAGAATTGTTCTTCCCTGGGTCCAGGAAAGAAGGGTTATGAAGGCAGAGGTGCCAAGAACAAGAATCCAATCTTAGCTTTGACATTTCAACAGTCTGAGTCCCGAAGGACTCAGGACAGAAAAAAACCTGTGTCCTTTGCAGGAAAACCCATCTACATCTTGGAAGTAAGCAAAGACCATGGCTGTGTGACCTTCTGCAGCCTGTGAGGGGTCAGCTGACTCACGCAGGAAATGCGCCCTTGACCGTGATCCAGACCTGTCATAACCCTGGAAATTTAGAGACGAGCTTGCAGCAAAACAGGGTGTGATGGTTTGGCAGAGGCAGGGGGCTTGGTAGAGCAGAGACCCCAGTGCTGAGGTCACCCCCGCTTCCTCCAGCACTGATAGGTCCTGTGTCTGTTTGCCGTCTCACTCCAGCATCGTTCTCCCCACTAACTGCAGATCCCTGCTCCTCATGTTTTTCAAACTCCCTCTTGCTTGCTGCTTCTTCTTCCATTAACCATTTTTTTTAAATTTTTTTTTAATTTTTTGACAGGCAGAGTGGACAGTGAGAGAGAGAGAGAGAGAGAAAGGTCTTCCTTTGCCATTGGTTCACCCTCCAATGGCCGCCGCGGCTGGCATGCTGCGGCCGGCGCACCGCACTGATCTGAAGCCAGGAGCCAGGTGCTTCTCCTGGTCTCCCATGGGGTGCAGGGCCCAAGCACTTGGGCCATCCTCCACTGCACTCCCGGGCCGCAGCAGAGAGCTAGCCTGGAAGAGGGGCAACCGGGACAGAATCCGGTGCCACAACCAGGACTAGAACCCGGTGTGCCGGCGCCGCAAGGCGGAAGATTAGCCTATTGAGCCACAGCGCCGGCCCATTAACCATTTTTTAAAATGGTGGCATGAGCTTGCCATCTACACAGAGGGGAACCATGTCTTTTTAACAGTTTGAGAAAGATCTAGAATTCTGTGCCACGAAAAGTTGTTTTTCCCAACGCTCTTCCCAGATTAGATCAAGTTTCCCTCAGGTGGGAGACAGAAGGGTCAGAGGCATGACGGGGCCACCCGGTAGGTTTGGGAGGGTGAGAGAGACCTGGTGTCTCTTCCTCATGTGCCCTCTGGTGCCACAGAGGCTGGGAGGCACGGCTTTCTCACCTGGAAATGGGTCCAACGCAGCACCCCAAGCTCCTGTGCAGCCCACCTTGGTGAAGGACAAGTTGGGCACATCCCATGTGTGAAAGGAACCAAGGATGCTGGACTTCAGGTCCCCTGTGACTGCCATGAAGAAGATGGCCGGTGTGGACCCAACGACCAAGACAAACCAGCAGAAGCCTGTGCACCCGAAGACAAGAAACCAGATGTCTCCTGCCTGGCCTCGTGCCACTCTGACTGCTAAGCCTCTGGGAACCTAGAGCCAGATCCCTGCAAAGAGAAGGAACCACAAATAGACTGCCCCCTCTGCAGAGGGGGGGCTGGACATAGACGCTGGCTGTGGAATAGAAATGGCTTACTTCTTAGGAAAAGTCATTTATGTTGTATGCATTACTTCACACTCCACTCAACAAAGACCATGAGCATCTTCATAGGTCAGTAAATACAGCAGCATTTCCATTGTTGTGTGGCTGTATTAACCTTTCTGTCTCCGTAACAGGGATCTGAGAGGAGCTGCCGATGAAGGACGATTTGTTTTGGCTCACAGTCGTGGAGGTTCCCAGTCCGAGATTGGTCCAGCGCCTTTGAAGGGTGGAGGATGGTAGAACGTGTGCAGAGGGAGGATCACGTGGTGAACCAGAAGCAGAGAGGCAGGGCAGCCTCGCTCTCCATGTGAGTGGTCCTTTACAGAGCCACTAGGGTTTTACTCTGGGGCCGCCACCTCAGCAACCTAATTCAATTCAAGCACATCCCAAGGGTCCCACCTTTGGCCACCACAAGTGGATTAAACTTCCACCCTTAATCTGTTAGCCATTAACAGGAGACTTGAAGACCCATTCTCCAACATATATGCCTTTGGGGAAAAGCCAAACTAGTATCCAAACTGTAACCGCAGCATCACACCCTGGGAACCTCTATAATGGTGTGGAAAATTGCACATTTCTCCTTCCAACGGGAAGGCAGTGGATCCCACAGTCTCCATTATTTTGCTTTTTACGTCCTGAGTACTTGTTAGAAAGAATTCTACATGGGTAGACCCCACCCAACAATTATAGTTAAGGATCTGCTGACCAGAGTTTGCAAAACCAAGTTAACTTCTTTTTCAGAAAACCAGTAATGAAGTTGGTCTTGCTTAACCTTGGCGATCCTACGTGAGCATCGCTGACTCCACTCCTTACCAGGAGGGGTCTGGGAACAGAGAATCCTTGTTCTGGGAGCCTCCCTAAGGTGTGTCTTAAGTAACAGCAAAGCCCAGCTATCTGCCAGCTCCAAGGTGTGTGTCCATGCAGCCAGTGACGGGGAGGGGAGGCAGGGGTGTGCCTGCTAGACAGTTAGCCTGTTCCCAAGGTGACGCATGGACTTGCTCCACAGGGTGGGGGAGACTGCTGTGAGCTCCAGGAGTTGAAGGAAGGAGTCCTCCTGTGATGTAAACAGAGACAGCAGTGTCCAAAGAGCCGCAGTGCCCTCAGCAGCTACTAAGTGGAGGTCCAGGAGTTATCAGTCACCTGTCAATCACCCCAGATGCTGGTTTTAAACATCTAATTATTTTGGTTGCTTGTATTTACCACAAATCAAAGTTCTTCCAATTGAATTCTTCCAATCCTGTGCTGGGATTTCACTATTATTTTCTCGTGGTCATCATCATTTGCTTGCTTGCTTTCATGCCTGTAGCTATGACTAAGAAAACAGTGCATTTTGATTAAGCAGCAGCATTTTGGGCAATATGATTTGGTTGAAACGTATTTCTAATTGTCCTTTCTCTTTTGTGCATCTTCTAAAAATCAAAGACACATAATCGACTTAACAAGGTCACAAGAAACTTTTTAAAAGTTTATTTCATCATACAAATTCTTTCTTTTTATGAGAAATAAATGCCATTTTCCTCACAAGTGTTAAGAGAAAAAAATTTGCACTATGAATTCTGTTACTAAATCAATTATAGGGACAACTATGACCATTGCCTTGCTGTTTTAATAGTGTTGTGTTGTATTTCATACATATTATCTTCATTAGTTGGAAGGACAAAATTAGAATCATATGCAGACTTTCTCAGTCATTCGTTTAATTTCCTGTTTTTTGTCTTTTTGGTGACTTCTGTAGAAGGGCTATTTAGAAGTTTTCCTTTTGAAAATGGCCCAAAGAGCAAAGGAAACTTGTATTTTAATGCTTTGTGAGTCTGTGAAAGGAATGCACGTCACCAAGTCCAACTTCCATCCAGTGACTGGACCAAGAGAGAGGAGCGAGAGAACGGAGCTCGGGCAGGGTGTGGGTGTGAAGAGCGGAGGGGAGGGCCCATCGGCTGCAGAGAGCACGGTGATAATGTGTTTTCCACGTGCTGAGGCTTGGAGGAGTGACACGAAGCCTGCTTGCTTTAACTGGGTCAGAAAAATAATATCGACTTCAGAAACAAAGCAATTAATGTGGTAACTTAAGGAAAAGTGACCACGCCAGGAAGAGGTCCAGAAAATGAGATGGCTCTTCTGCTTGAAAAAGGAAACCTGGGTGGCCAAGGCAGCAGACTCCACCCTTTGGCCCTTCCCTGCGCCCCCTCCCATGCCCACACAGGGACCCCGCACTGGGGCTGAGGGCGCGGTGCCCACAGGTGGTTGGAATGAGCACTGCGGCCTCTTCCTGGCTTCCTGGACACCTGTGTGAGGCGTTCCCAGAAGCCCCAGGCTCTCCTGGCTGCAGGACTCACCCCTGTCCTGTACTGTCCTGCAGGCCTGGTGGGACCCCGCACAGGGGCTGAGGGTGCGGGGCCCACAGGTGGTTGGAATGAGCACTGTGGCCTCTTCCTGGACACCTGTGTGAGGCGTTCCCAGAAGCCCCAGGCTCTCCTGGCTGCAGGACTCACCCCTGTCCTGTACTTTCCTACAGGCCTGGTGGGACCCCGCACAGGGGCTGAGGGCGCGGGGCCCACAGGTGGTTGGAATGAGCACTGCGGCCTCTTCCTGGCTTCCTGGACACCTGTGTGAGGCGTTCCCAGAAGCCCCAGGCTCTCCTGGCTGCAGGACTCACCCCTGTCCTGTACTTTCCTACAGGCCAGAGGAGACCCAGAAAGAGGACCCATGGCTGCCATGATCTCTGCTTCTCCGTTCCCACGGCAGAGACCCTTCAAGGTGAGCTCCAGGGACCCTGTTGTGGGATGCACTTAACCTCCTGAGACAGAATGGTCCTATCTTGGTCTGAGGTACCCAAGTCCTTGACTCCAAGGGGACTGGCGCTGTTGCTCGGACTGGAGAGGAGGACGAGCCGCCTCCCGTCCTTGACTCCAGCCCCTTAGAAGAGAACTGTTGTGCAGTTAAAGGGCATATGCCTTAAAACCTGATTTGGAAAATACATGATGAAAACTTCGTCCTCACAAAAAGAAAATGTTCTGTTTTTCCCATTATAAGCGCCTTGCTTCCTGCCAAACCTCTTCCTACCCCAAATGTCTTGGAATATCTTGGAGTAACACAGCACCAACAGGGCAGCACAAACCCCGAGTTACAATTTAACTCAACATACACTTGGGTACGCTAAGAACAGCTCCCCGAAACCTCGCCCCCTGCCCCCATTAACGGATCCCTCTTCATGATCCAAGTTTTAGAAATTCTCCCTTTGTAGCAAGGCAGTGATGTTTAATTTGGACTTTGCCACAGGCGTGTGGGGCTAGGAGTGGGGAATGGGGCCAGGTTCTCAGGGCCCCATCCTGAGCCTGACGGTGGTGTCAGGGACCATGCAGAAGGCTGGACTGACCACCTGACTTCCTGAGGCCTGGTGGGCACGGGAGACCTCGGGGGCAGGGCCCGGGAGGGTCTCATGGAGTGGGCAGCTGCTAAATCCTAAGGCTGAGATCCACAACTTGGGGTCTGCAGGCTCGAGGTCTGAATTCGCGGTGCTGCTTTGTGGACTACACGGGTGGACTTGTGGGGGCTTGTGGAGCTGCCGGCCAAAGGCTGCAACGTTTCATTAGGGAGGAACGTGCCTAAGACATCCGGGACACCACGCTGGCCATGTCATTAACAACACACACATCATGTACCTAAAGATCGCTGAGAGAGGAGAGCTTTTTTAAATGTCAATATACTTTATTTTTTTTAAAAGAAACCTTTTATTTAATGAATACAAATGGTTCTTCCCCCCATACCAGCCCTCCCACCTGCTCCCTCTCCCAAAAAAAACGGTAAGTATGTGAGGTGATAAACATCAGCATGACAGATCCATTCCACAGTGTGTACCTGTATACCAAAACATCCTGGGGGCTGGCACTGTGGGGTACATAGTGGGTAAAGCCACCGCCTGCAGTGCTGGCACCCCATATGGGCACCGGCTCAAGTCCTGGCTGCCCCACTTCCTATCCTGCTCTCTGCTATGGCCTGGGAAAGCAGCAGAAGATGGTCCAGTCCTTGGGCCCCTGTGCCTGCATGGGAGACCTGGAAGAAGCTGCTGGCTCCTGGCTTTGGATCAGCACAACTCCAGCCATTGTGGCCATTAGGGGAGTGAACCAGCAGATGGAAGACGTCTCTCTCTCTCTCTCTGCCTCTGCCTCTCTGTAACTCTTTCAAATAAATAAATCTTTATAAAAAAAAACCATGTTATATGCTATAACTGTATACAATATTTGTCAGCTAAAAAAAAGAAGAAACGATGTGTGTTGCTTGGCTCGGAGAAGTCTGAGCTGGGCTGCTCCGCGTGGAGGAAGTTAAGCTGACCAGAGCTTGTTCTTTATAGTGCTCAGTCCTTCTCTTGGGCCGCTCTGCCTCGTGTCCTTGGGTGGCTTCGGTTCCTTCTTGCATGGTCTTAACCATTTGAACTGAAGAACGAGGCTCCTCTTTCTTTGTGCCTCTGAAACCGGCCGCATCCCATACCCCTGCTTTGCAAAGCCCCTTGTCTGCCATCCACACGGTCAATATCTCATCCAAAACCCGCTCGGGCTTCTCCATGCCAGCTCATGCCCATGGTGCTGCTGCTTACTGCTCTATTCCCAGCACTCGAGGGAATTCTGCGTTTTCACACAAACCAATTATTTTAAAGATTTATTTATTTATTTGAAAGGCAGAGGGAGAGAGAGAGAGGGAGAGAGAGAGGTATTCCATCCGCTGGTTCACTCCCCAGTTGGTTGCAATGGCCAGAGCTGCATCAATCTGAAGCCAGGAGCCAGGAGCTTCCTCCTGGTCTCCCACGTGGGTGCAGGGGCCCAAGAACCTGGGCCATCCTCCACTGCTTTCCCAGGCCACAGCAGAGCTGGACTGGAAGTGGAGCAATCGGGACTTGAACTGGAGCCCATGTGGGATGCCAGCACTGCAGGTAGCAGCTTTACCCGCTATGCCACTGTGCTGGCCCCCAGATTCTGTCTTCAAAGACACCAAGGCCCAAAGAAATCACGTGCAGGCTGAATTCAACCAGAGCATACGAGCTCACCAGCACTCATTAGTCTCCAGTTCCTCACTGTGTAGCAGGCAATGAAGACAGAATGCAGGTTTTGCTCAAGGTCACACACAAGCAACTGCTTAGTGAAAACCAGGAGAAGCCTGGCCTTGGGTTTCTTGCTCCAAGCTCAGAGCCCTGTCCTTTGCCCCATGCTGGCTCTGTAATATACAGAGGACCCCACCTAACTGTTGTCGATGAACACACTCACCTGTCACTCTGACTAAATTAAACACGGCCCTACTTCTTTCTGTAGGCTTCCTCTAACGACAAGCTCTGAAAAGTGTCAGGGCACGGGTAAGGTGGTCCCCAGCACAGGCAGAAGGCAGGCTGGGCTGTTTTCATGAAACACCTGCCGGTCTTGACATTGGGCACTGCTCAGGTTTCCCCTCCTCAGCCATGAACCCAGACAATAGTGCAGACAGCCAGTAAATCACATCCAGGCAGCACCAGGTGGCAAGGTCAGGGTTTCACCCTTGGAGCACCCCAAGAAACAAGTTTGTCCCACTTGGGAATCACCTCTGACCCCTGGGGGCCTGTGCGTGGCCTCTCCGTGGCCTGGAGGGAGCTGGTTTTGCGGGAAGGTTCATGTGGCGTGGTGGCAAGCCACCTCTGATCAGCCTCTCCACTGCTTCCTGCCTTCAGTGGGTCAGCAAACGCCCTGAGGCGCACTGGGCAGGGGCTCTGTTCCAAGCCCCGAGGAAACAATGGTGAGTATACACGTCCCTGCCATCACCAAGCAGGACAGGACACACGCGTGCTGATAAAATCCAGGAGGGGTGGAGTCTGAGGGCTGCAATGGAGATGGGGCCTTCAGCCGAGGCGTCCGAACACAGCCTGCAGGAGGTGAGGGAGGGAACTGCAGGGCGTTCGGGGTGGTTCCAGAACAGCCAGGGGGCCTTGCTCTGGAGGGAGCAAGTCTGGCAGCGCAGGGCTGTGTGGCTGGGGGCGTGAGGGTGACGCCGAGGTCGTGGCTGGCACGGGCAGTGAGAGGGGAGCTGCTGTGGGGGAGTGTTCTGGAGAATTTCCTGTCAGAGGGAAGGAACAGCCAGGACGAGCAGTCTCTAGCTTAAGCAGCTGGAAGAATGGAGGAGCCCTTCACTGGGACAGGAAGGCAGGCAAGGCTGGGAGCTCGTTTCTGGGAACGCTCAGGGAAGGTGATGGATGAAGACTGCGTGTGAGTCTGGAGTGTGCAGGACGGGTGGAGGCTGAGGCTATAAATCTGGGGTCACCCAGACAGCATGTCCAGCTGTGAGCTGCGGTGATGTCACAGCGGCGGATGGGAGACAGGAAGAGAGGGGGCTCAGGGCCCCACCCCGGGACACCTGCTACTGACCTTAACCTGGCTCCCCCCTCTCCCGGACCTGCTCCATTTGGGACACAAAACCCAAGCCCCTGCCTCAGTTCAGAGGAACTTTGACCCCCCCACTTGCCTGTCCAACTTCTCCCTGCCTGGCCCTGCTGCTCCATTCCGCCCCGGGGTTGGTTTTTAGGGCACCTCCGTGCAAATCTCCACCTTGGCCACTTCCCCGGGAACCTGCCCTAGCACAGCAGCCTCAGGGCCCAGCACTCCTTTCCTGTTTGCTGTATAGTCATGTCCACAGGGCTAGGAGCCCTGGACACAAAGGCTCTGGAGCAATGCCTGGTGCATGCATGGTAGGCACCCAAACCGGCAGCTCTTCTTGGAGAGTCAGAAGTTCGCGATTCCATCTTCCCCAGGTGGAAAGATTACAGAAGGCTCCCAGGAGGGCGGCCCCGGCCCCCCTGAACCCCGAGCCTGCGTCTGATGCTCCTTGCATGTGCTCTGGGCACACCTCTGCTTCTCATGTCATCATTACAGGTGCACATGTCGTGTCTCCCACCCTTTGTCCTGTGTGCTCCACGTCTCTTAGTCATGGCTCTGTCTCACATGAGAGGCCTCCCAAAGATACTTATTTATTTTTAACTAATTAGAAAGGCAAAGAGACTGAGTATTAGACAGAGCTCCCATCTGCTGGTTCACTCTGCAAATGCCTGAAACAGGTGGGGCCAGGCAGAAGCCGGGAGCAAGGAACTCAATCCAGGTCTCCCAGTTAATTGAGCCATCTCTGCTTCCCAGGGCGTGCACTAGCAGGAAGCCAAATCAGGGGTCAGAGTCTGGAATGAAACCCAGGCACTCTGATGGGGGATGTAGGCATCTTAATCACCAGGCCAAAAGCCCACCCCCATAGATATTTATTAAATTGACATTTGCAGCCAGCGCCACAGCTCAATAGGCTAATCCTTCGCCTGTGGCACTGGCACACCAGGTTCTAGTCCCGGTCGGGGCGCCGGATTCTGTCCCGGTTGCCCCTCTTCCAGGCCAGCTCTCTGCTATGGCCCAGGAGTGCAGTGGAGGAGGGCCCAAGTGCTTGGGCCCTGCACCCACATGGGAGACCAGGAGAAGCACCTGGCTCCTGGCATCAGATCAGCGTGGTGCGCTGGCCGCAGCGGCCACTGGGGGGTGAACCAACGGCAAAGGAAGACCTTTCTCTCTCTCTCTCTCTCTCTCTCTCTGTCCACTCTGCCTGTCAAAAAAAAAATGCCATTTGCCTGAGTTTTTTTCTTTTTTTTTTTTTTAACTAAGTCTGGGTTCAGTTTGGTTCCACTCTGGGAATTAGTGACTTTTCTGCAGACTTTGGTCCAGTCCTCGAAGCCCCAATCCATCCCCTTATCTGTTACGTGTTCCTGGAGCAAGACCTGGGGCCAGGCACTAGAAACACAGCGGTGGACAGGATCCTACAGTCAGGCTGCGAGATAAATAATGAGCAATAAAAGCAAATAACTAGGCAACCATGAGACTGCCGCTGGGCGGGGGTGGGGGTGGGCGGGTAGCGGGAAGAAAAGGGCAGTGAGCAGAGACTCAGGGACCCGAGGAAATGAGCAGGAGCCTCCTACAGGCAGGTGGGAATGCTTCAGACCAGGAAAGATCCCAAAGGTTCGGGAGGTCTGAGTGCCGGGAGAGCAGAGGAGGCACAGGTGCAGAGTCGGAGGCTCTTCTTGGCTCCGTCTAAAAGATGGGTGTGCAGAGTCAGCCAGAGGTGCAGCAGAGTGGGTGACCATGCATAGGAGGGGAGGGCACCCTCTTCCACGTCTGTGTTGAAGGGAGCCATGCCAGGGCCCACTGCAGTGGGGAACAAAGAATCAAGAGAGGCTCCCGTTTGGGGCAGATCTGCTGTGTGGACGGTATGTGGGTGCAGGGATGTGCAGGATGGGTGGGATGGGAGGATAAGGCAGGGTTTTGGGAGAACCAAGAATCCTTCTGGAAATGTTATATCTTGGATACTCAAGGGCCTGCCCTGGGACAGCCGGCCCTGGTCATCCCCTTTCTGGGACCTGGCCCTGATGAGAACACGGTCCATACGCTGCTGGGATTTCCTGAAGTTCTGGGGGCCCCAGCAAGTATGGGAGGGAAGGGCCCACAGTGCTCGCGGTGAGCGAGCCCTAAGGGAACAAAGCAGAAGATGGCTGGGCCCCGAAGAGCCCCACACTCTGTGTTCTTGGAACCCAGATGCAGGAGCTGGAGTGTGTGCAGCCAACAGCTAGGAAGCGAGGTGTCAGCCGCCAGGAGAACCGCTCGCCTCCAGCTCCCGGCACGCCGCCCGTAGCTCCATGAAGGGTCTCTCGGCCCACGCGCCTCTGGAATGGAAAACAGATTGGAAGGCAGGCGCAGGCTGCCAGCTGGGTGCGGTCAGACATCTGCCGGCCATCAGGAGCCACCTCGTGTTCCTGGTCCTCTCGCAGCTCGCTGCACAAGAACGGGAGCAAGTTTCTCCAGGGACCACGGGCCTGTGAGTGCACAGAGTGTGCTGAGCGGCTTGCTGTGGGAGGCCTGGCTCAACCTTGGGGGACAGGAGGGCACTCAGCCCACGGACCCCTTTTTCAGGCAAGTGTCAAGAGCAACTCAAATCCTAATGCACCCTAATGCACCCCGCGGAAATCCTGCCACTGCTCAGCCTGGGTCACAGAGCTCCCGTGTCTGAGCTCTGGGGACTTCCCTGTCTGCCACTGTGCTCTGGCCACTTCCCACCGTGGCCCAAGAAATCGTTTTCTCTGTCCGTCAGGCGTGGATGACCTCTCTGTGCTTCCACTGGTCCATGCTGGTGAGGGGGTTTCAAACGCTACCCACACTGCCATCTCTGGATTTCCTTGTCAGCCTAGAAAGATTCCGTACGAGAGGGACTTCAAAGAGCTCATGAACATGAAATTAGAAGATAAGCTGACTTTGGGGCTATTTCTGCGATTCATGTAGTTTTTGTATGGTATGCATGTCCCATGGACGTTTTGAAGACACCTGGTTTGCAAAGAGGGGATGGGCAATGGCCAGGCCTCGTGAACACAGAACTGTGTCCTGCAGCTGGCAGCTTCCTGTCCAGGAAGCCCGCCCCTCGCCTACACACCCCACCCCGCAGACAGCCTGCTGTCCATCAACTCCCGAGTGACAATTCAGGAAGCAAGACGGCAACTTCCCTAACATTCTCTAATGTGGCCAGGACCTGTTTAATAACCGCTTTCCTCGTTGTTGTCCCTCTGGGTGCCTGCACACAGGGAGAGCCCTGGGAGGCTGCTGGCCTGGAGACAGCCACTGCAGCAGCTGGCTGCTGCCCTGTGCCTTTGGCCTGCTCCTTGGAGCAGCATGTCCTATGGCTCCCTCTGACCTGCACGGGCTGATTCCCTGCTCCCACTGGGTCCTGATGCTGATTTTTCAGCCATTCTAGGCACTCAGAGGCTCAGGGCCTGCAGGTGTGCCCAGCAGTGGGACTCATTTCCAACAAGAGAGTGGGGCAACTTCCCAGGAGGGGACTGTAAAAAGAAGTTCACGGGAAATGCAAATTATGAAAATGCTAAGCAAGGATTTCAAATTTTCTGCACCAAAGTAAATTCATCTTTTAAGTCTGCTTTTCCATGGACGTTTTGAAGGCCCCCTGGGGAGGGGCAGGACAGGAGGCTCCCTGGGTGGAGGCATCCCGCTGGGGTCGGTGATCCAGCTCGGCCTTTAACCCAGAGCCCCTGCTCAGGCAAACAGACCTGGCTCACTTGAAAAGGCCCCCACTGCAGCCCCAGCACCTCCCTCAAGGGGAGCGTATCCAGCGCGTCCTTCTACTCTTCCAGGAAGTCCTGGAAAGCGTGCAGTCCTGCATCCTATTCCGTTTCCGGGAAGCGTAGCACACCTAGCAGAGCGCAGCCGCGCCCTAATGGTTCTGTTCACAGACAGTGCAGCACCACACAGCCCTGCCCCCCGGCCTGCAGGTGTCACCTCCACCCAGGGTGCCTGATGGGAAACTGAGCACCGCAAAGCTGCCTGGGCTGCAAGGAAGCAAATCAGGGTGTAAAACCAGACAAACAGGGTCTGAGAAGTGGGCTGTGTGCCACTTTTACAGTCTCTTAATTCAAGGTTGCTTGGGAAAAAATCCTCAGTTGTTTCCAGTTTGAGCACCTTTGATATTAATTCTGACTGGAGAAAAAGAAAAAAGAAAGATGCTTGTTCCTCAGGATTTCAGTCCAAGAGTTGTATTAAATCAGACCCTGGGGACTGGCGCTGTGGCACAGCAGGTTAATGCCCTGGCCTGAAGCACTGGCATCCCATATGGGTGTCGGTTCAAGACCCGGCTGCTCCACTTCCAATCCAGCTCTCTGCTGTGGCCTGGGAAAGCAGCAGAAGATGGCCCAAGTCCTTGGGTCCCTGCACCTGTGTGGGAGACCTGGCAGAAGCTCCTGGCTCCTGGCTTCAGATCAGCACAGCTTTGGCTGTTGCGGGCAACTGGGGAGTGAACCATCGAATGGAAGACCTCTCTCTCTCTCTCTCTGCCTCTCCTCTCTCCATGTAACTCTGACTTTCAAGTAAATAAATAAATGTTTTTAAAAAATTAACCTTTAAAAAAAATCAGACCCTAGGGTGTACTGGGTTGGGCTGGGAGCTTTCTCTGATTCCTGCTCTCCCCCAGCCCAGCTTGCCCAGGACCCACACAGGCACACAGACCTTCTGCCACTCTGCCTCTCTGTGGTTGGTCTGGGAACTGGGGGTGGAAGTTACCTGACTGTCTCTTTACCTTTAAGTGATGCCATTATTCAAGTCCCAACACCTCCAGTTGTCTCCTCCATTAGCCCTTCCAGCTCCCTGGTCTGCTAATACGAGGGGAGCCGTGAGAAGAGTGGGCCATCCCTTCCCAGTGGTCAGCATCCCGGGACTCTGACCACTACACCGCAAAGCCCGAAAGATGAAGAGAAACCGCTTCACAGGCACAGACGACGCTGGGCTCTGCCTTCCCCTCAAACCCACGAGGCGGCTTTCACGCCAGACTTTCGAATGCCTCGACTGAGAGGGAGAGGATCTGTGATGACTCAGCACTTTTGCTCTAAGTACTGCTCTGGGGGGCAGAATCTGTGGATGACTGAGCACCTTCGATGTAAGTACTGCTCTGTTATCAGTGTGCTAGCAGGAGCAGGGAGAAGGGGGCAGGTGGATAACAAAATCGGGGAGCAGGTGGGAGGGAAAGAGGGTCGTGTGGGCTGTCTCAAAGGGGACAGGGTGTGTGGCACCCTGCTGAGGTGAGTGGAGGGGCAGCGTCCCCACACGGGGTGTCACCTTCCTCTGGGGCAGAGCGGTGCTGTCTTCCGGCTCTTGCAGAGATGCAGAGATTATCCACCTTTGACGCCGGTGCCGCAGGAGTGCGAGCTGTGCAAAGGGGGATGGCGGGGCAGCGACTGCCTCCTGCTGAGTTTGCTCGGGTCTACCGTGCTGGGAAAGCAAGAGTAATTACTTATAGGTGATGGGTGGGTGGATGGGTGGATGGATGGTGGTGCAAGACTTTTAACTCACTTTGAGAGAAAAACTGTTACACCGAGATTGGGTTCCTACAACCTCGCTGGGCTCCGCAATCCTGTTAGGACAAAGCAGTGGCCTAAGATGGGGTCTTGTTAATCTGACATTGGTAACAGTGTAGGTTGACTGCCCTGCCGCTCCCCAGCACCACCACACACACTTCTGTTTAAACTTTTACTCATTTGGCTCGGAGCCACCACTGGTCTGCAGTTGCGTTTCCCGAGGGGCTCTGCGGGCTCCACGGGCTGGAGCCCCGTCCTGGCTTCAAACCCCTACACACCCAATCCTCCTGCTCGCCTGCCTCGTGCTGTTTCCTGAGTGAGGGTGGGCACTTAGCCTTCTTTGGAAGTGGGCATACCTCAACCACAAGCCCCACTGAAGGCCTCTGCTGCACACAGCGTCCAAGACAGCAGGGACCCAGCAGCTCCCCTGTCTCATGCCACGATGGGAGGCCAGGGTCACAGGGTGGGGGTGCTTTGCAGCCAGGCGCAGGGCGATGTCAACATGACCAGGGTTGGCTCCTGCCCTCCCAAAATGCGAGGCGGCAGGTTCCCAGCGTGCACTGCTCTGCTCCCACTGGTTCCAGACACACGAGGTTGGCAGGCGCTGCCACAAAGCACCAGGCTGTGCTGTGCTTCAAGGCCAAGTGGCTGGCCTCCCCTTCCGCCCAGGCCCCGGGAACACGCTCACGCTCACCTGGACTCCTCCCCCAGGCAGCCCGAGCAGAGCAGCCCAGGCAGAGACAGGGCAGCCTCTGCCCCCGCGTCCCTCGCAGGGACCGGCTGACAGATGTGGCTCCCAGCACAGCTCCTCCTGCACCTGCTGTGAAGCCAGCCCCCTTCTCTGCAGCTTTGGTAACAACCCCAGATGTCCTCGCTAAGCGGCACGGTAGGTGCTGAGATTGCTACTCTGAGACCACCACAGATTAAACTTTTTCCTTTACTTTTTTTTTAAGATTTATTTATTTATTTCAAAGGCAGAGTTAGAGGCAGAGGTGTGGGGAGGAGGTCTTCTATCAGCTGGTTTATTCCCTATATGGCCACAACAGCCAGAGCTGCACTGATCCAAAGCCAGGAGCCAGGAGCTTCTTCCAGGTCTCCCATGCAGGTGCAGGTGCTCAAGCACTTGGTCCGTCTTCTACTGCTTTCCCAGGCCATAGCAGGGAGCTGGATCGGAAGTAGAGCAGCCAGGACTTGAACTGGCACCCATATGGGATGCTGGCACTGCAGGTGACAGCTTTACCCACTACTCCGCAGCACCGGTCCCTGCTTTACTATTAACTGTTGTCCTTATTATTTTAATTCAACAACACTTGTTTATCTGATTTCCACGCTGGGCAGCTTGAGCTATTTTAAAAATTAGGTAGAGACTCCTCCAAGGAATGTATCACAGTGGCCTAGTCAGATACAGCAGTGTGCCCCCTTACCTGTGATTTTATTTTCTATGGTTTAAATTACCCACAGTGAACTGAGGTCTGAAAATATTAAATGGAAAATTCCATATATAAAAATTCATAAGCTTTAAATAAATTTTATTGTAATATATTGTTAAAATTGTTCTATTTTATGATTAGTTGTTAATCTCTTAACATAAGTGTGTATATGTAGGAAAAAATGTAGCATGTAGAGTTTCATACCTCTGCATTTCAGGCATCTGTGGAACGTTCTAGAATGCATCCTCCACACATAAGAGGGTCTGCTGTATACCCTTTGTCATATAAATCTAGTGCCACAATAGTAAGTGCACAACAACCAACCACAACCCCTCTGTGGGCTCACAACAGAAGGATGTACTTACTTTATGAGTCAGGTCTGTGGGCAGGTGGCTTTGGCTGGGCTCCATGGGCCGCTCTGGTCTCCGCCAAGCTTGCTCCTGTGGCTTTCACAGCGGTGACTCAGCTGTGTGGTCTTCCTCCTTGAGGCTCATTTGGGCCCATTCTCCCAATGCCTGCCGAGGAGTCAGGTGGAGGGGACACAGCCTCCCACTGTGGCAGCTGGCCATGTCAGCTGGCCCAGAGAGCGTGCACAAAATCGCCTGGAGAAAGATGTGGCTGTAGGGTGGGAGGAGAACTGAGGTAATGCTGGTGCCTTTTGTCCATGGAGGACATGGCCTAAGACCCCCACTGGACACCTGTACCCATGGACTGGGCCTAACCCTGTAAAATACCATGTTTTTTCCTAGACATACATACCTGTAATGACGTTTAATTTATAAGCTAGGCACAGTGAGAGAGTAACAACTATAATAGAACAGTTGTAACAATCCATTGGAATAAAAGACAGAATAGCATGCAACTTAAAACAGGAACTGTTTACTTCTGGAATTTTCCATTTCAGATCTTAAGGTGGGGACTGACCATGGTAAGGGACACCGCGGATGGGGGAGGGGTGGCCGAATGATCACTTCGACCTGTTGGCTTTCTACTGGGAATGACTCCCGCGGGAAGGCAGGCAGTTGGAAAAGCATTTTCCCCTTCGACTTCTCCATCCCACACACGTGCGCTCCCCGCAGCAGGCTGCGCAGAAGGCACAGCTGTTCTGTGAACACTTACTAATGAACGGCGGTGAGCTCCTCCCCGGGAGCACTCCGTCAAGAGGGGACGCCGCCCAGTGTCGCTGCGGGCGTGAAGCGCACGGGTGAGGCGTTCCCGGCCCCGCACGTGTGGGGTGTTCACGTGTGAGGTGTTCCCGGCCCCGCACGTGTGGGGTGTTCACGTGTGAGGTGTTCACGTGTGAGGTGTTCCCGGCCCCGCACGTGTGAGGTGTTCACGTGTGGGGTGTTCACGTGTGAGGTGTTCCCGGCCCCGCACGTGTGGGGTGTTCACGTGTGAGGTGTTCACGTGTGAGGTGTTCCCGGCCCCGCACGTGTGAGGTGTTCACGTGTGAGGTGTTCCCAGCCCGCACGTGTGGGGTGTTCACGTGTGAGGTGTTCCCAGCCCGCACGTGTGGGGTGTTCACGTGTGAGGTGTTCCCGGCCCGCACGTGTGGGGTGTTCACGTGTGAGGTGTTCCCGGCCCCGCACGTGTGGGGTGTTCACGTGTGAGGTGTTCACGTGTGGGGTGTTCACGTGTGAGGTGTTCCCAGCCCGCACGTGTGGGGTGTTCACGTGTGAGGTGTTCCTGGCCCGCACGTGTGGGGTGTTCACGTGTGAGGTGTTCCCGGCCCCGCACGTGTGGGGTGTTCACGTGTGAGGTGTTCACGTTCGCTCGTGTGAGGTATTGCCGGCCCCGCGAAAGCGAGGCGTTCACCCCCGCGCACATGTGAGGTGTTCCCGCCCCTACATGTGTGAGGTGTTGAGAACATGTGTGAGGTGTTCCCGCCCCTACATATGTGAGGTGTTGACGAGAACACGTGTGAGGTGTTGCCGGCCCCGCCCGTGTGAGGTGTTTGCGCCTGCGCAGAGTGAGGTGTTAACACGCGCGCTCGTGTGAGGTGGTTCGCGCCTGTGCACATGTGAGGTGTTCGCGCGCACGCACGCACGCACAGACGCGCACATGTGAGGAGCCAGGCGGCGCAGCACCCAGTGCGGCTCCTCACCACCCATGCTGCCGGGAGCGGCCCCTCACGCGGCTGCTGAGAGCCCAGGTGTCTCCACGGGAGGCAGAAGCGGAGCCGCCTCCGCGGGGCCTGCGGCTTAGCCCGCGCAGCGCGTTCCTGCTCCCGGGACGCAGCCTCCGGAGGAAGCGGAGAGACCCCCTGGCAGCCAGGTCAGTGCGGCCTCCCCTGCCTCGGACCCCCGGGCAGCCGGGTCAGTGCGGCCTCCCCTGCCTCCGACAGCCAGGTCAGTGCGGCCTCCCCTGCCTCGGACCCCCGGGCAGCCAGGTCAGTGCGGCCTCCCCTGCCTGGGACCCCCGGGCAGCCGGGTCAGTGCGGCCTCCCCTGCCTCCGACCCCCGGGGAAGCCGGGTCAGTGCGGCCTCCCCTGCCTCCGACCCCCGGGCAGCCGGGTCAGTGCGGCCTCCCCTGCCTCCGACCCCCGGGGAAGCCAGGTCAGTGCGGCCTCCCCTGCCTCCGACCCCCGGGCAGCCGGGTCAGTGCGGCCTCCCCTGCCTCGGACCCCCGGGGAAGCCGGATCAGTGCGGCCTCCCCTGCCTCCGACCCCCGGGGAAGCCGGGTCAGTGCGGCCTCCCCTGCCTCCGACCCCCGGGCAGCCGGGTCAGTGCGGCCTCCCCTGCCTCCGACCCCCGGGGAAGCCAGGTCAGTGCGGCCTCCCCTGCCTCCGACCCCCGGGGAAGCCAGGTCAGTGCGGCCTCCCCCGCACCCGCGCGGTCCCCGCCGACCCCTCCACCTGGCAGCCTGTCTGCTCTTCCTGCGCCCGCCGCCGTCTTCCTCGCTGGTGGCTCCGGGGTGAGGGAGAGCATCAGAGAAACCCGGCTTTCCTGTCCGGCCCCCACCTTGGGGCTCTGAGTCTGGAGGCGAGGTCATCACTGCTTGGCCCCGGACGTCTGTGAAACGATGGGGGTGGTGGCGTTCCCCTCTCGGTCTCTGTGCAAGCTGCGTCGTTTCCACGTGTTAATAAAATTGGACAGAATAATGAACCAGTCCTTCAGAAAGCGGGGGGGAAGCGGAGTTCAAAGAGAAGCTGATTTTGGTGCAGAAAATGTTTGAAATTACCTAGTTTTCTCCTAATAGGTGTTTTCCGTGAACCGTGTCAAGTCCCCACACAGGAGATAAATACCTTCTTGGAAAGTGTAGGGCACCAGAGATACTCATTTTCTGTCTATTGTGTGTTAAGTCCTTTATTCACAAACTGTGCGACTCCTGGGTGGTGAGGATGGAGAGGCGGGAGCGCCTGCAGGAGGAGGCCGGCACCGCTTCTACACCCTGGGACGTTTACTCCTGGCGTTGGCAAAAAACAAGTGACTGTCCTACACTGCAGGGAAAACCTAGTTATCTTTCATTTCCACAGAACATTCTATTGTGAGCGTTCAACTCGTAATATGGAATAATATATGATTAAGTAGTGTATTATTATATTTGATAACAAGGCAAAGTATTCCCTGGTATCTCCTCTCCCACCCAGAAAGAAAACAACACATTACTATAGTTTGGCCCCCACCCTTGTTGCTGGTTTGGATGTCACCACACACATGCTCTTAAACACTTAGACACACACACACACATGGACTCAGGACTGGCATTTTGCTTGCAAAGTGGAGTCACACGATGGACATTTTGCACCTGCTTTTCATCAACTCTTCCTGTGTCGGTGTGTAGGACCCAGTCCTCTGTAAGCACCACTCAGTATTCCTTTGCCTTTCTGTACCCCCAAAGTATCTATTGTTAGAAAGCTTGGGTCAAAAACAAAATGTGTTCTTTTAGACCTTTTATTCCTTCTCTCAGAACATCCCAGAAGCCTTTGGAAAAGAAAGAAGTGGCTGGAAATCCAAAGGCAAAGGGAAAAGCAAACGCAGCTCCTGGCTGGGAGGCGAGCCGAGCCACATGGGAATGTCCGGCCCCATGGGGTGCTGGTTGACCCTGTGAGATCTCAGGGCTCAGTGAATTCTGGTTGAAAATAGAACGGCTTCCGCTTTATCTTCAGACATCAGAATGGTGTCAAGACATGGCTGCAGACACACTGCAGACAGCAAGCCCGGAGGTTTCCACATGCTGTGACAGCTCTATGCTGACGCTGCGCACGCATCCCAGACAGACACCATGGGGCCGACAGCAGCAGAATGAGGAGCAGAGTGGCGACTGGGTTTCCTTCTGGCGCCTTGTCCTTATCAGACCAAGATTGCAGAAGAGTTCTTTGATAGGGCAGAGGGACAGTAACCTGCTAACGTCCTAGCTACCCCTGTCGGGTGAAAAGACAAGCAGCGGGGCCACATTTGGCACTGTGGCTGCATCCCCCTTGGGATGACTGCATCCTGTGTACAGTACCTGGGGTCCAGTCCTGGTTCCACTTCATTTTTTTTTTCTTTTTTTTTTTTTTGATAGGCAGAGTGGACAGTGAGAGAGAGAGACAGAGAGAAAGGTCTTCCTTTTGCCGTTGGTTCACCCTCCTGTTCCGATGGCAGGAGTCAGGTGCTTCTCCTGGTCTCCCATGGGGTGCAGGACCCAAGGACTTGGGCCATCCTCCACTGCACTCCCTAGCCACAGCAGAGAGCTGGCCTGGAAGAGGGGCAACCGGGACAGGATCGGTGCCCCGACCGGGACTAGAACCCAGTGTGCCGGCGCCACAAGGCGGAGGATTAGCCTAGTGAGCCGCGGCGCCGGCCCTGGTTCCACTTCAAATCCAGCTTCCTGCTAATGGGCACCCTGGGAGGCTGCAGGTGATGGCACAGGTACTGTGGCCCCTGCCAGACGTGGGAGACCCGGATTGAATTCCAGGGCCCTGGCTTTGACCTACCCTAGACCCAGTGGTGGGCATTTGGGAAGTGAACCAGTAGATGGGTGATCTCTTTTTCTTTCTTTCTGCCTTTCAAATGAATACTCTGTAAAGAAGAGAAGCATCGCCCGTCCTCCTCCAGCCAGTTGGTGGTGGTTGTCTGTCCACCACACCCTGCTCCAGGCCTGGAGCCTGGGCTCTTGCATCCCAGAGCCTGCATTCTACAGGCCAGCAGATGGAAGGAGACAAGTACATTACAGAGTGTGTTTGAAGTGACAACTGTTTCTAGTGAAGTAAAGGAGAAATGGGGGCTGGGGGCTTTGAGGCGGGGTTTTCTAGATGTGCATCCACTGTGTATCAAGTTTCAGGGCCACACTCACCCCAGAAGCTCCTGAGGAGAGTAAAACTCCCACTCCTCTAGCTCCCAGTGCTGTAGCCCTCCTTGGCATTCCTTGGCTTATGACAGCATGACTCCAACCTCTGCTCCTCTCTGTGTCTCTGTCCAAGCCACCCCTTTTTTTATGAGGGTATCAGTCATTGTGTTTAGAGCCTGCCTAATGCAGTATGACAGAACCTTAGCTTGATTGCATCTGCAGAGACCCTGTTTCCATATGAGGTTGCATTAATGGGTACTGGGTGTTAGGATGAGATGTGTTTTTGGGGACACGTTCAACCCAGAAGGGCAGCAGGACTACCTCACTGAGAGGGCGACATCTGAACAGAGCTGAAAGAAATGAGGGAGTGGGATGTGCAGGGGCCTGGGAGGAAGGAATCACAGGCAGAGGGGCAGCTGCAGGAAGGCATGGAGGTGAGTGAGGACTGGGATGGCCCAGGAGCAGCAAGCTGGCTGCAGTGGACACAGCAGTGTGGACAAGGGCGAGATGAGCAGGTGGAGAGGTTGGAGAGTGTGGGGAACCGCAGGCTGGCCACCTGTGAGAACCTCCTCATCTACATAGCTTGCAGCAATCGTTCGACCACAAGTCCTACGAAAACAGCCAGGTGAAACAGATGAAACAGAATGGACTCTGCATAAACTAGGAGGAACCAGGTGAAACAGATGAACTTTCGACCTGAGACTATACGTGCCCTTTCATCTGATTGGACGAGATCAGCATAAAGGAACATTGGGATCTGGGCGGGTGGGCACGGCCGCCGCCCCTCCTCTTTTCTCCTCTCCCCACTTTCCTTTTTCCCCCACAAGTAAAAGGTCTTTGAGAACTGATAAACAGTGACCATGTTGTGACTGCGTTGGACCCTCGCTGGCGAGGGTCCGACAAATGGTGCCGTGACTCGGATAGTCAGACCGGTCGCTGGAAGCAGGAAAGAAAAATTAGAACGTGTGTAAAACACGGGACTCTAGGCAGGTGATATAAAAAGCCTAGGGTTGGTACCGCGGAAAAAAGGGATCCCTCAACAACCAAGTTGTCTTTAAAAAAAAAAAAAAAAAACAAAAAAACGGGGATGCCCATGAAAGCGCCGCTATAAAGCGGTGAGTCAGAACAGGAACAATGGCATAGGGTCGGAAGACAATTGAGGGCAGCAGAGAAATCGCCTGAAGTCCTTAGGTTATGGCATCTGATCGACCAAGCTCTCCATGATGACTTGGAGGAAATCGCAACCCTCTTAGATGAAGGGGCTGATTTACTAGAGGAAACGCAGAGAGAATCTCAATCTGGGAGCCTAGATGGAGACAAAGAAGAAGGAGACAGAGAAGACCAACATGGGTCGGGACAGAGGGAGGATGAGAGACCCCTTCCTTCTGCACCCTCCTATTCGAACCAAGACACTCCTCCTCCACGAGAGAGACAAAAGGCGGGGGCTTCTCCCCGGAACCTCCTCGAGAAAAACTGGCAGGAGGCGGCACTCCCCCTAAGTGGGAAGAATACCACCACATAAATCAGGCTTTCCCTGTGATAGTGGATGCACAGGGCAACCAGGGATGGACCACCCTGGACCATAACTTGTTGAAGGAATTACAATAATCAGTACAATTATATGGACCACATGCTAACTTTACTAAGGCGGTCCTAGATAACATAGGCACCAATGGACTAGTCCCAGAGGACGGGAGGAACCTAGCTAAGGCAGTGCTTGGTGGGGGAGACTTCCTCCTCTGGTCCGTGGCTTACAGAGAGCTCGTGAGGGCTCAGGCCCACGATAACGCTAGGAACGGTCAGCCAGCCTGGAACGAGGATATGCTAATTGGGGAAGGAGCTTTTAATGACGAACAAGCCCAGGCTAGATGCCCTAATGAGGTTTTGATGCAAGTGAGAGAACTAGCCCAGAGGGCGTGGAAGGTCATTCCAAGGAAAGGGGAGATCAGACACAGTTTATCCAAGATTACACAAGGCCCCACAGAGCCCCATGCTGATTTTGTGAACAGATTAATGGAGGCTGCCGGCAATATCTTTGAGATCATGGATGAGGCTATGCCTTTAGTCTGAAGGTTAGTCTATGAACAAGCAAACAAAACCTGCCGCGAGGCTCTAAGACTCTGGCAGCACAAGGACATTCCCACCTTTCTAAAAATCTGTGGGGATGTCATGGGTGAAGTAGCCTCAAGAGAGCACGCAGCAGTTGCCAGGGCCAAAATTATATGCAATAACGGGCTAGGACAAAAATATTTTAAGTGTGGAAAAGAAGGTCACATGAAAAGGGAATGTACAGAACAGACAATCAGGATGCCAACCAGGACTGTGTCCTCAATGCAGTAAAGGCAACCATTGGGCAAATGAGTGCTATTCCAAGCAAGATAAGGCAGGCAATCCGCTCCTATCGCCCACCAGATCAAGTGGCCATAATAGTACATTCCAAAAAAAATGAGTGGCGGGCCCCCACACCCAGGGGCCCGAAAACTCAATGGGTGAGAGGACAAACCATGGGAGGAGTAGGACCGTCTCAAAAGGACCGGCAAGCGTTTACTGCACAGAGCTGCGAGCCACCAACTATTTAGTATTAACACTTCAAATGGGAATCCAGGCAATAAATGTGGAACCTCAGGAGCCCAGGGATGATATCCACAGTTTAGGCCTTACTATAGGAAGGGCTACAAATTCATTAAAGGGATTAGTGGTTATAACGGGGCTTATTCAGTTGCCTTGCTCACAGCTCGAAGTAAAGTTCCAATCTACTAAGGGGATAGTGCAGCTGTTGCCATTGCAGCCCATTGCTCAGCTGCTAATAACAAGCCCTGTAAAGGATACTAGAGGTAATCAAGGAAAGCATTTTGCAGCCCTCACTATGACTCTTGGCGAGCGCCCACTATGGACTCTTATTATCAAAGGAAAGGCAATCAAGGGGCTGTTAGATACAGGCGCAGATGCTAGTATTATCTCCAAACAAGACTGGCCTCCTTCATGGCCCCTCCAGGAAGGGGATAACACCTTGGTAGGATTAGGCACCGCTGTTGCCCCATCCCGAAGTGCGCAAGTGCTAGACTGGAAAGATCAAGAAGGCACCACAGGCAAAGTATAACCTTACGTGTGTGCTATCCCTTAACTTTATGGGGGAGGGATGTCTTAGAGCAACTTCATTTGCAGACCTGTTGTTGGCAGCTGCGAGAGAAGACACCCTAGAAAGAGCATTTACCATGCTAACCTCATGCTTGCAGCAGACGGCGGGGTTACAAATTGCACCAGAAAAGATTCAAAAGGGCACTGTGGTCCAGTACCTAGGCCTAAGGTTAACACCAACTACTGTGGCCCCTTTAGATTTTGTTATATCCACTGCAGGACTTAAGACCTTAAATGACTTCCAAAAATTATGTGGTAACTTAAACTGGATACGGCCTTATTGTAAACTAACCACTGATGAAATGTGCCCATTGTTTAACATTTTGGAAGGCGATTCACAGATCGCCTCACCTCGTACGCTGACCCCAGAGGCAGCTGCAATCTTATAGAAGGTTGAATGCCTTAAAATCACGCAGATGCAAAGACGCCAGAGCTGTTTGCATGTGTCGGTGGACACGTTCTCTGGAATTGTGTCAGACACGGCTCTAAAAGAAGGAACTCAACAGGTTATTCAACACTGTCTACAGTTCTTTGCCACTTGGGGGGTGCCCAAAATTATCAAAACAGATAACGGGCAGCGTACACTTCGGCCCGTTTTGCTACATTCTTAAAAGAGTTCGGCATAAAGCACATTACGGGTGTGCCCTATAATCCCCAAGGGCAGGCAACAATTGAACGGACTCACCTGTACTTAAAAACTTTAATTAATAAACAAAAAGAGGGAATAGGAAAATATGCGGTAGCTAATCGCGATGCATAAGCTATAGCTCTATATACTATACATTTTTTGAATAGGAAAAAGTGTGGCAAAACTCCTGCTGAGTTACATTCCTATTTGGCCGACAAAGAGCCAGTACAGTGGGTTATGTGGAAGGACTTACAAGATAACCAATGGAAAGGCCCATATCCCCTACTAAGAAGGCTACGAGGCGCTGTCTGCTTTTTTCCGCACGGGGCCTCCCAACCCATTTGGACTCCGGAAAGGAGGATTCGACTCCTCGCAGAAATCCCTGACGAACCCTTCCCAGTGGAAATGACAACAGACTTATCGACAATAGAAAGCGACTAGCTTATAAGTGATGAACTGATAGTCTTATTGATTACCTTCCTCCTAATCAGCAGGGTCATCCTGGCAGTAGTCAGGAATCAGCAACGCACTAACCTAGTGGTCCGATAGGCTATGCTTGCCATGTATTGCTCTGACCCTCAGCAACAGATATGGCTTGGCATGAAGCAAGTGGCGCGTCGCTGGGAACCTAAGACAGGCACAACTCCGCGCCATAAATAACAAAAAAGGGGGAGCTGTGGGGAACCGCAGGCTGGCCACCTGTGAGAACCTCCTCATCTACATAGCTTGCAGCAGTCAACTACAAGGCCTACGAAAACAGCCAGGTGAAACAGATGAAACAGAATGGACTGCATATACAACTAGGAAGAACCAGGTGAAACAGATGAATGTTCGACCTGAGACTATACGCGCCCTTTCATCTGATTGGACGAGATCAGCATAAAGGGACATCGGGATCTGGGCGGGCGGGCGTGGCCACCGCCACGGTCCCCTCCTCTTTTCTCCTCTCCCCACTTTCCTTTTTCCCCCACAAGTAAAAGTTCCTTGAGAACTGAGAACAGTGACCATGTCGTGACTGCGTTGGACCCTCGCTGGCGAGGGTCCGACAGGAGAGGAAGCTGGTGGGGCTGGGTGATTCTGGACAGCGTCTGGCTTGTGTCTCAGAGGCTGTCTCACCATTGTGCTAAGAATAACTGACAAGGAAGGAGGGGACGCTGGGGACTGTAACTGGCAAGACTGGTTAGCCTCTGGTTGTTTAGCTTAAAGGCATGTGACACTAAAACCACTCTCCATTGAGGGAAAAACAAACCAACAGCTGGAAGGAACCTGTGGAGTGGGATACTGGGTTGAAGGGAGAAGGGGCCATGGGTGGCAGTCAGGGAGGCAGACAGGAAAGGCCAGTGGGCAAGGTGCAAGTGTCCCCCTGGGAGACCCGATTCCAAGTCACGAGGCAAGAAGAGAAAGACTCGGCCTGAATGCCAGCTCCACAGGGCAGGGACCTTGGCTTTGCTTTGTCCAGACCCAGAGTTAAGTACTTGACACAGAGTAGGCATTTCATAGGTATTTGTTGACTGGCCAGCTGAATGACTAGTGAATGAACAAACGAGAGGGAAAGAGCTCTTCCCTCCCATCCGTGTTCTCCATAGTGCTTGACTGTCTGGTAGCAAGGTCATGGAGTGGACAGTGGAAGATAACTTGCAGAGACAAATGCCCACCACCATTAATAAAACTCCACGCTCCAGCCAAACTTATTCCCAGCAAGAGTTGCTTTTTCTTTTTCTTTTTTTTTTTTTTTAGACTTCTTAAAAAGATTTATTTATTTGAAAGGCAGAATTAGAGAGGCAGAGAGAGAGAGAGAGAGAGAGAGAGGTCTTCCATTCACTGGTTCACTCCCCAGGTGGCTGCAACAGCCAGAGCTGGGCTGATCTGAAGTCAGGAGCTTCTTCCAGGCCTCCCACGTCGGCAGGGGCCTAAGCACTTAGGCCATCTTCTGCTGCTTTCCCAGGCGATAACAGAGAGCTGGGTCAAAAGTGGAGCAGCTGGGACTCGAACTTGCACCCTTATGGGATGCCAGCACTACAGACCACGGCTTTACCACTACACCACAGTGCCGGCTCCAAGAGTTGATTTTTCCTAATGAGCTAGCAAGGGAACGATTGATGCTGCCTGCTGAAGTTGGCTTCGGTACACTTGAGAGACAAGGACAAGGGTGTGACAGACCCTAACAGTTTGCCCAGGGCTCTACTGCCTGTGCACCGCTTGGCTCACAGGCTGAGAGAGAATGCCCAAGTATAATGCCCACAGGTGCGTTTGAGCCAATAGAAGCTAATACTTAGAGAACACGGTGGATCAGTTTAGTTCCATTTTAAAGAAAAAAAAAAAAAAACACGAAAGACACATCAACAGGGCAGAGCCAGAGGAAAGATTTTTTGCAATTCATACAGATGACAAAGGATTAATACCAAGGACAGAAAGAATCTCTATGGCCTTTCCCTCTCAAAATGAACAATTTACATAGCAAACAAAAATAACCTTAAGAAAATCTTCATCTCATCAGTGAAAAATTAATAATATGCATACTAATCAAATGGCACTAATTTAGAAATGTGATACTATTCGGATTTGCCTGGGATGTGGGAGACAGGTGTGCTGACGTAAGCCCAATGCAGACACAGAGACCAGCATGGTCCCTTGGGAAGCAGTGCAATCGCATCTTGGGAACTAGAAACTCATGTTTCCTCTGCTGTGAGTGTTCCCTCCCTTGCTTCCAGGGAGGCTGATAGGGGGCATGGGAGGGTGGAAACGTGATCCCCCTGAACTGTGTGCAGGGGTCCTTGGGAGAGGAGTGGGACCAGACAAGGGCAGCAGAGCGGGGCCCCCCTAGGTTGAATAATGAATGGTGGCTTTACAGAGACAGGGACAGAGAGGTGGGCCTGTGGCACAGCAGGCTCGGCTGCTACCTGTGAGATACCCACATCTCATATTGGAGTTCCTGCCAATCTCTCTCTCTCTCTCTTTCTCTCTCTCTCTCTCTCTTTCTCTCTTTCTTTCTCCCCTCCTCCTCTCTCTGCCACTGTGCCTTTCAAATAAGTTTTTAAAAAACAAAATGAAGAAGAGGGCCAGAGAGCAGAGGATGCCAACAACATGCTCCCTGTCTCAGCCCCCCTGGCCCCTCAGGACTGAGCAGGAGAAGGCCATCACCAGATGCAGCCCCTCGACCTTGAACCGGAACCATCAGGCACAATCAACCTCTTTAAAAGATACGCTGTCTGTGGTACTGTGTTGTTAGCAACAGAAAACAGACATCAGGGGACCCAGCAGTTTCCCTTCTTGGGACTCGCCCTCCGGAAACACTCCTCCCTGTGGACAAGACGCTTGCTGTTTGTCACAACCAGAGTGGGGAGGCCTGTGAGGACCAGTGACATGGATTGCCACACACACACACACCCTGGAGTATACCATGCCAATAGCTGGAGCTTCAAGATACGACCTTAAGCAACAGAAGAAGTTACCAAGCCTGAAAACGTGGTGCCGTTTATGAAAATGGAAAAGAACACGCGACTCAGTAGTGTCTGTGGGGGCACAGGGTCTGTGCACAGCAGGAGGATCTGGAGGGACACCACCAACTGACAGCAGTGACTTCACACGGGGGGGGCGGGGGCAACTTAACAGGGAGAATTGATTCATGGTGTTGCCCGAGTTCTTGGGAACAAATTGTTCACACAGACTTAAGTCTGCTGGAAAATAAAAGAGACTGTTTCCCCTGAGCACACTACCGGGCTTCCAGAGGGGCTGCAGCACCAGGGGGCTTATGAGGAGCATCCTTCAGGGTATGGGGGCCTGCGGGCAGCGTCTCCAGGGCATGGGCTGCCTTGAGCAGGGTGTGTGGGGAGAACACTGTCTTGCCTGACCTCTCTGAAAACAACTGTGACTTCTGTGTGTGGGGTGACAACCTGAGCTGAAAGATGCTTGCTACTCTTGTCCGAGTGTCCAGTGGTCACAGACAGAGATAAGGGAGAAACAAATCTCACCCGCTAGTCCCCATCGCAGAGGCACGGCCAGGGACAGGGCTCCGGGATGCACCTGTGCCATGGGCTTGTGGTCCAGGTGGAGGCAGAGCCCATCTCATCCACAGCCCAGCAAGGAAGGAGCTGCCTGCAAAGTCGCAGGGCTGGAGGTACCAGTGAGGTGGGCACAGGGATCTTCCAGAGAGGGGCGATTTCCTTTTGCAAAAGCATGGAGAAAATGCCAGTTTCTCAAAAGCGCCTCTTACCCCTGCAGGTGTCCAGCTGGGTCCTCAGCAGAGGCAGAGGACAGCTCCATGAATGTCCACATGTGGGCGCCACCTCCGGACTTGGTCTCCAGGCTGAGTTTGAAGTGCTGGGTGCAAAAAGCCTTTGTCCTGCTGGTAACTCCAGAGCCCCTCCCACCACACACCTGTTAACGCGGGATCAATGTGTGTGTCCGTTCAGGTGAGCGCGTGGCGACTGCCGCAGTGTCTGGGGTTAGGGCAGCCCATGAATAGAGCAGAAACCATCTTCTTCCTTAGAAGCACCGGGGACTGCCTGGGTGGCCAACGGCCACATCGGTGAGCTGGGTCTGTTCACAGCAGGAGGCCCTCAGGGCATCTCCTGTCAGCAGCCCCTTGTTCTCTCTGATTTGCATCAAACACAATCATGAGGCCAGGCGCCTGATGGTGTAGCAAGGGTTGTGCTGGGGTCCAGGGGGGCCAAGGTGAATGAGACACCACCCCTGGCCTCCAGGTACTTATCTGGTGACACTGACACAGATGGAGTGACGGTGACAGAAGCCAACTGTAACTAAATGCAAGGGGAAAGGGAAGGACAGCCTGTCTGTGTGCCCAGGGCTTTCACCTAAACACACTTAGCAGAGCCAACGTAGGGACCGGCTGGCAGTCTGGGGCCTCTGACAGGGACGGCACAGGGCTCAGCCACAACACCCAGCATTTTCCTGGCCTGCCGGCTCCCTGCCTCTCCTTTCCTCTGCACCAGGTGCTAAGGCCCGCCTGTGTGAGTCTCCCATGGTGACATCCCTGGGTGCTGTGTGAGGATGTAGCATCTGTTGACCACCTTGGCTCGTGTTCTGGGGAAAGGTGTGCATTGGGAGTGTCGCCTTAGGGTGGAGAAGGCCTCCTGTTGCCTGGCAACGAGGACACGAAGCTAAACCTTTCTGCCGAGGCCCCTGCTGGTGGGCTCAGTGGGCAGCCCAGCCCTTGGCCCCTCTCCGCTAGTCACACTCGGGTCACCGCCCTCCTCTCTCTCTCCCTCCCCTGTGTTTTCTGATCCGTCCCTTTGCTGGAGTCTGCTTGTGGTTTTAAGGAGCCCTGGGCAACTGTGTCCTCAGATTTCCACTAGAAACAGGGTTGAGGGAGCAGTTGCTCAGCCTAGCTGTGAAGATGTCCATGTCCCACGTCAAAGCACCTGAGTTTGAGTCCTGACTCCACTTCTGATTGCAGCTTCCTGCTAACGCACATCCTGGGAGGCAACAGTGATGGCACAAGTGGTTAAGTCCCTGCCACCCACAGGAGAGGCCTGGATTAAGTTCCTGGCTCCTGGCTTCACCCTGGTTCAGCCCCAGACATCACAAGCATTTGGGCAATAAACTGGTGGATAAAAGATTCTTTCTCTCTTTTTCTCTCTCAGAAAATAAAAAATAAATTAAAAATAACAAAAATAAAATTTTAAATAAAACAAATCAGAGTTGAATAGGACTCAGGTTATGGTGCTGCCCTCCTCATGTCCTTGGCCTGGGCCTGAGCCAGAATCAGACAACAGAAGAACCGTCTCCACGGCCCTGTCATGCTGCACCAGAGCCTGTTCTGGTCCTGGGCTTGGAGCTCCTTGGAAAATCCACAAGGATCTGTCTGCTCCCTGGGATCAATCCCTGGTTTTACAGTTGTCCTCACAAGACCCAAGCTTCTAATTGTTGATGTGTCATGGGTTCCAATTTCAGTTATTAAAAAAAAATAGTTTTCCAGAATTTGAAAGTGTTTTCTGGGGGTTGCTCCTCCAGGGCCCTCTGAGAATACTGGTGCTGGCCCTCAGTGCCGTCCCCACATGCCACGGGGCCATGATGTGACACAGCCAGAGGGCTCTGGCCAGGTGCCAGCACTGTGCTCTTTTTTCTTTATTATTATTATTTATTTATTTGACAGGTAGAGTTACAGATAGAGAGACAGAGAGAAAGGTCTTCCTTCTGTTGGTTCACTCCCCAAATGGCCGCTACAGCCTGTGCTGCGCCGATCTGAAGCAGGAGCCAGGTTCTTCTTCCTGGTCTCCTATGCGGGTGCAGGGACCCAAGCACTTGGGCCATCCTCTACTGCACTACCGGGCCACAGCAGAGAGCTGGACTAGAAGAGGAGCAACCTGGACTAGAACCGGGCGCCCATATGGGATGCTGGCACCGCCGGCGGAGGATTAACCAAGTGAGCCACGGCGCCGGCCCAGCGCTGTGCTCTTGACGTCCCGGCCTGCAGAACTGTGAAATAAGTGAACTTTTACTCCTTATAAATGTCCCAGTCTCAGGAATTTTGTTAGAGCAGCAGAAAATGGAGCAAGACACCAGGTTTGAAGTTGAGGGGAAGACTGGGGAGCCCCTGCCACTGGACCCTGCCCTGGCTCCTGTCCTCCCTTCCATCATCACCTCTGTGTCCCACCCACAGGGTCTGTGTTGGATTCATCCATTCTGCAGTGTTCGGTGCAGAGAGAACAGCAGGTATCTCAGCCTGGACTGGGTGCCAGTTCCCCCATTCCCTTCTGCCCCCAGTGTCAATTTTTCTCATTTTCTACCAGGAAACACCAGCTCTCTTCTGCCCCCACTTCCTCCTGCCCCAAGGACTTAAACATCACCTGCTGCCAGCTTAGCCAAAGCACAGCATGTTGTCTCAGTCGCTTCCTAGAAGAGCGTCGCAGTGGAAGCCACTAGGATGCCCTCTGGATCCTCAGTGGCATTCAAGTCTGCTTTTGGCTTAGCAGTTAGGATGCCACTTCCCCATTCTAGAATAGCTGAGTTTGGCTCCTGGCTGTGGCTCCTGACTCCAGCTTCCTGCCAGTGCAGGGCTTGGGAGGCAGCAGTGATGGCTCAAGTACTTGGGTTCTTTTCACCCATGTGAGAGACTTGGGTTTCCTCTCTCTCTCTCTCCCTCCCCCTCCCTCTCTCTGCTTTTCAAATAAAATAAAAAATGCAGAGGGCCCATGGTTCAAGAACTCCATTGTCCAGGTTTCCCAACTCTGTAGGCTTGTGGAGACCACAGAGCTCCAGATGTATGACCTCAGGAAGGCAGGGCAGACCTGAGGAGAAGACCCCCTCACTTCTACACAGCCTTGGAGGTGAACCAGCAAGGGGTCATCACAACCGGCTCTCTTCCCACTGCCTGGCCCAGCACCCGTATCTTTAGTCCATAGCATAGTGAATTGCATTAGTGTAATTTCTAATTTTGTGTAAATAGTGTGCTATTATTGAACATACCATTCTGCAACTTTTTTTTTCCCCTCAAGTTTGTTTATAACATTTTTTCTAATTTTATTGGAGAAACAGAGCCTCCCATCTACTGATTCACTCCCCTAATGCCTACAACATTCAGGGCTTGCCCAGGCTGAAGCCAGGAGTCTGGAACTCCATCTGGGTGTCCCTTGCAGGTGGCAGGGGCTCAAGGACTTGAGCCATAACCTGCTGCCTCCCAGGGTGAGCATTACAGGGAGCTGGAGCCACAGAGTAGCCAGGACTTGAACCTAGGCCCTCCAGTGTAGGATGCTGGGGTCCCACATGGCAGTTTAGCCATTAGGCCAGGCACCTGCTTGTGTAGCATCTTTAAATCTCCCTAAAATATTCCAGTGTTTGTACATAGAAAAATGTACACTCCTCCCTAGCAAAACCAACCTGCTGTTCATACCCTGGTGACAATGGGTGGCTGTGCCTGCCTGTGTCTGGTGCTGGATGTGTGAGTACTTCTTTTAAAAAAAAAAAAAAAAGATTTATTTATTTGAAAGTCAGAGTTACACAGAGAAGGAGAGGCAGAGAGAGAAAGGTCTTCCTTCTGCTGGTTCACTCTCAAGTTGGCCTCAATGGCCAAAGCTGCGCCGATCCAAAGCCAGAAGCTTCTTCTGGGTCTCCCACACAGGTGCAGGGGCCTAAGGACTTGGGCCATCTTCTACTGCTTTTCCAGCCCAGAGCAGAGAGCTGGATCAGAAATGGAGCAGCCGAGACTCAAACTGGCGCCCATATGAGATGCCAGCACCGCAGGCGGTGGCTTTACTTGCTATGCCACAGCGTCGGCCCCATGTGTGAGTGCTTCTTGCTGCTCTCCCCTATGCCCTGTGCCTGCCTGTCTGATGGGCATCTCCTGTGGCTGTGATTGGCACGGTATCATGACTAGGAGGGGTGGTTGACCACACAGGCACTGTTGCCATCTTTGAGGGGTCCCCATTGCCGATAAAGCCACCACAGAGGGTGCATATGCTGTGGGCCTACGCCAGTGAAATGTGGTTTATCGAGCTGGGCAGCCGGCCAGTGGGCTGTGCCGTCCAACCCTTGTTCAGGACAGATGATGTCTGTACTGTGAGATACACACACTACAGAAGCATGCACACAAGCATCTGGTGAAGTTGCTGCTGAGGGACAGGAAGGGTTTCCGGGTCATCCTTCCAGGTTAGATGTCTTCTTCATGAGAGGAAACGGGCCAGGGGGACTCGGAGATTCCCACAGCCCATCTGTGGGGCCAGCTGTCGCACCGTTCCTCCCTCCTCCTTTGTCAAGGGGCGTTCGCTGTTGGCAAAGCAGCCCTGCTGCTCTCAGGTGTGAACAGGGGACACCGCCAGCTGCAGAGGTTGTACAACGCGCGTCTCCCGTGGTTATGCCTGACCTGGGAAAGCACAGGGACGACCCGGCAGCAGGTGACGGCCAGGGCAGCCTGGGCGTGGTCCCTTGGGCGCCCCCATCGGGAGAGCCCAGTTATGCTGCGCTGATGAAGAGAAGTAGAGAAGGACCCCAGGGAACTGGGCTTTCAGCGCTGGCCCCTCTCACCAGCTATGACAGAAAAGCTGCCCAGCGTGTCCAGTGGCTCTGAGCTGGGGCACACGGCAGGTGCTGTGGGTCGCATCCAACTTGAGCACGTAGGATTTGAACACAGGTCACCCCTCCTCCCCCAAAGAACCCCAAAGCCTATTCCACCCCCAGAAACGCCCCCTGTGAGTGATGTTCCCGTCCTCACCCATTCCCTTACTGCCGCCAAGCACAGGAGCAGAATGCCTGGAGCACCACCACAGAGGCCTTGGGGGAACCTACTGCTGGCCCAGGCCTGTGCTCCCTGTTACTCAAATGCAAATCCATCGGGAGCTCCTCCAGGCCAGTGGGCCTGCTCTGGCACACTGTCTGCAGGAACCAGCTCAGTGCTCTGAGGAAGGCAGTGGAGGCCACACTGGACCCACAGCGAGTTCTCAGCAAGCGTCTTGCCCAGGAGCTGCTCCTGTTAAAGCTCGCATGTCCCGAGTTGTGTCCCAGGTCCCCAGGGAATGCTGACACAGCAGAACTTGGGTCACGCCAGTTCCTGCCATTTTTACAGCTGCTCGCAGGGGCCCATGAGCAGTCCTGCCCTGGGTGCCTTCCCCAGTGACTTGCATAGATTCTGGAACAATCCTCCTCCACTACTGGAGTGATGTCCTGTCTTCCAGACACCACCGTTCCTTCTGGGGCAGTGATGGTGTGCTCTGCCCAGATGCACGGTCATTCACAGCCTGCCAGGTCCCCAGGGCCCAGGGCAGGAGCAGCCGTCAGCCCATTCCCTGCCGTCTCGCTGACTTGTGCTCAAGGAACAGAGTGTGTGAGACTGGGCGGGCATTCGTGTCCTCCACATCCAGCCCCACACCTGCACCCTGAAGCCTGAAGCCCAGGCTGATGGTGGGGACGATGTGAGGAGGTGGGGACTTGGGTGATTAGGTCAGGAGGAAGGGGCCCTTGCACGGGGACCCTGAGGGGCCTCTGCTCTCCCCCACGAGAGGATACAAGAGGTGGCCTTCTCAGCCACAGAGCGGGGATCCCCCAGACACAGGTCTGCTGGCACCTCCATCTTGACCTGCCCAGCCTTCAGAGCCATGAGAAGGACGTTTGTGACAGCCACCCAGTCCATGGCATCCTGGTACTGTCCCCAGGGACCCCAAGTTCACACCGCTATCTGTGCCATTTACTTCCGAAGAGACGGCTCAGCAGCAGAAGTGAGAAGTCACTTGCAGAATAAAGGGAGGCTCTTCGAGTCCGGGGCACTGGGCTCTGCGCACGCATTCTACACCAAAGCTAAAAGCTGAGTTCCGTTTTAGACCAGTGAGACCTTGGCCAGTGACAAGACTGACACGGGGGCTGGGCTTCAGAGCCAGCCACGAAGATGGTTCCCAGGTCCCCAGAGCTCGCGGGAAGGTCCCTGCTTGTCCCCGGGCCCCGATACCCTGCAGGCCCAGGCAGCTGTGACCACCGTAAAGACCGCTGAGCCACGCTGCTGCCCCTGGGCCCAGGCCTGGACTTTGTTTTTCTGAGTGAATCAGACTCAGAAATGGTGGCTTGCTGCAGCCGGAGTCGCAGGAATGTCAGGGACTTCGGACGAAGTGCAGGTTCAGTGAGCGTCTCGGAGCTGACCTGGGAATTTGACCACACTTGTTCCATTGTGTGCTCTCCAAACAAATGATGTGGAAGTGGGGTTTGGAGCAGGATCCGTGTGGGGAGGGGAGGCAGCCCGTGCTCCTGAACCCTTCAGATTCAGTACACAGAGGTGGCCTTGTGCCTAACCACTCCCCCGCCTCCCGTTCTTTAATGAGCCTAGAGCAGTTGGTGGAAACCTGCGCTCTTGCCCTCTCTGGATGTCTGCCTGGAGGGTGCAAAGAGAGCCCAGGGCTCAGTCTCTCAAGCTGCCCCGGGCGGGGGGACAGGCTGCGCCAAACCCCTGTGTCCTCCTGAGCCCACGCTCTGACACCTGGGCTTTCGTGGTGAGGGGTTCAGGGGGTGATGGGATCTTTTGTGGCTCCCTTTCCTGATCAAAACGCAGTGAGAATGGTCTAGCCACTTCATTAGGATGTTATTTTTATGACCTTTCCAGCAAATCCCTCACTTTACTTGGTTGGCCTGGATTTTGGGCCACAGATCTGGCCATTATGTCCTCACATGCTCTCGACAGAGGAAGCAGGAGGCAGGAGCTTTGCTAAGTTCTGTGACTTACGGTTCTTGCTGGGGTTTTGATTTGACAAATCTGCCTCACCTCCGTGAGTTCTTGAGGCCTCTTTCCCCTGGACCTTTCCTGTGTCTTTAGAAACAAGCCAAACAGTACGCTGTAGAACCGGCAGTCTCCCGGTCAGGAGGGTGGAAGGTCGTTGGTGTCACCCTGGAGGGAGGCCTCTCTTAAGTGTTTCTGAGCTCACCGTGAGCTGCGCCTTCAACCAGGTGAAGGAACCTGTCCCTTGGAAAGCTGTCCCTGGCTCAAGTCCAGCAAGTGCCATCCTCTGTGCAGACCCAGTCCCAGCACCCCCAGAGAAATCAGGGTGCCTGAGCATGGGATATTGATGAGCAAATGGAGTGGCCCCTCGTCCAAGGTCTCAGCAAAGCTGCCCACTGGACCTGGGACCTCGCCCTCTGCTATAATTAGGCCCTTGGGGGCAGATACCTGGTGGCTTCCTGCCCTGATCCCTCCCTGGTTGGTGGAAGGCGGGTGATGATAGTGACAACAGCAGGAGAATGGCATCTCTCGTTTATTTGGAGCTTGGTACAGGGCAGCTAAGGCTCTAGGTGTTGTATGAAGCCGTTAGGCTTGTTATGCATGGGGGAGAGGCGCAGTCACATGATCTGCCCCAGAACTTCATAACCAGCAATAACAGGTCTGCAACTTAAACCCAGGCCTGCTGGGTGAGGGGCCCATCTTACTGCACTGCGAGCAGGGATCTGAACGTGGGTGGGGACAGATGGGGGGTGGGAAGGGGAGTGGACCTGCCCCACTCCTTCTCGCTGACACAGCCCTCCAGGGCTCTGAAACAGCCCAGCTGTCCCCGGATCTGCTGATGTCACAGCCATCTCCCCCGCCCTTCCTCCCTCCCTCCGGAAATCCACACCTCTTCCTCTTGACTGTCTTGTGTGTCTCTGGCGGTGGGAGCAGGCCGCCTGTGAAACCGGAGCCACACTTGCCCTTCCCTTGTCCCCCATCCGCTGTCTTTCTTCAGCCGTGTGACACTGTGGCTTTAATGACCTGCCATAGCTCTGGGGGAGGGGACACTAAGCCACCCATGACTTCAAGGATCTTGGGCCAGACCCTGCTCTTCTGCTGTGGCTTTTGCGTCTGGTCTCTGGCTGGAGGGGAAAGGACTCCTCCTTGTGTCCCCCTCTTTCCTGCTTCGTTTTTCCTAGTAGGATAGGCTGGCTGGGCAGGTGTCAAGCTGCAGCCTGCCTGGACTCAATGAGGTGTTGCGTTCCTTCTGCCATCCCAATGCAGTCTTTGCACAGGCCTGGGTTTGCTGGGCTCACACTCTTGGCTCCTTTGTGGTCCTGCAGCCAATGCACGCCCCTGGGCCACCTTGCCCATCATAGGGAGGTGTGCCCCCCAGGACTCTGGTCCTGCTCTGTCATTTGGTGCACATGTCTGTGTGTAAACCCACAGTCCCCTGGGCCCATGAGAATTAGGAAGCAGCAGAGGGGGAGGGGTAGCATTTCCTAACAGACTCAGGGTGCCAAGCTCAGGTGCAGGGCACGCGTGCCATGCTGGTGGCATCTGAGGCTACAGTGACTTTACTCTGGGATCCCCATCTCCCTGTCTCTCTGCCATACCCTGGCCCCATCCAAGCAGTTAACAGTTGCCTGCACTCCTGCCTCGTAGGAGGCTCAAGACGCAGCTTTGGAAACAAAAGCCTAAGCCTATAGAGGACTTTTAGAACTGCAAGACAGACTGTCCTGAGGAAGTCTGGGAGGAAGGAAGCAGTTCCTCACTCTAGGAAGCTTCTGTTTGGAGGCAGGAGGTGAAGGGAGAGGGGGCGCCTGGCTCTGTGGCTCCAGGAGCACAGGACCAAGCCCTGCCCCCCAGGAGAGCGAGAGCAGCAGGACCCAAAGTTGCTGGGGGTGCCTGGGTTACAGCTCAGAGCGGCTGGGTTAGGGTAGGGAAAGACAGGGCCCAGCTAGCTGGGCAAGGCTGTTTGAGACGCGCTGTGTGGAGAGAGGCAAGGACCCGGGACCTGTGCCCAAGGCCCTGGCACTTCATTAGCTCCAGAAACGCTGGCACTGGGAACCTCCGGGAGGGACTCGAGTAATGGCTGAGGGAGGGCAGCCATCTCCTGTGCCAGAGAACCGAGCGTCGGAAATAAGCGTTTCTTCAAGAAACGAAGACTGTTGTTGTTAGGCTCTTTTCTGTGGACCGAACTCATGCACCCATCACAACCTCACGCTGCCTGAGTTAGCCCAGGTCAGAGCTCTGAGTCCAGTCAGATGTGGGGGCCAGGGACAGGAGGCCTTTACCGCGAATGCCTTCAGGTTGCACTGACTTCGTTTCGGTAATCACTTGATGAAGCAGTCTCAGATGGAGAGCGTTCGGCAAACACCGGTCAGCTTTTCCAGGGTCTTGAACTTCAGTGGCAAAACCATCTTCAGAGAAGTCCCCAGCACTCACAGGGCTGAGACGACGCATCCTTGAGAAGGGCTCTTGCTGGACCCTGCAGCCTGGGACCCTGGCCTGTGGTGCAGCCCCTTTTGCAGCCACACCTTGTCTTTGCAGCAGCTCTGCCGAGAAGCCTGGCACTGCGTCCCTGACGCCGTGTGCCGTGTGGACAAAGCTGATGAGACACACAGATGGCGGGGCACTCATCAGACCCCGGGGAGTCTGTGTGGCAGAGCCAACAGCAGGGCAGGGACACCACAGTGCCACGGAGACACTGAGACTCTGAGCCCGGCCCAGATCCAGGGCCAAGCAGGCCCCTCTGTGCCCTGGAACTGTGGGAATCAGAATGGAAATGGTGACTCCACTGGCATCCGCCTCGGCCTGGATCCTCTTACAAACACCCCCCGTCCTGTCTGCTGGGGACGAGAAGGTTCTTGTTTGGCCTTCGGAAGTTGGACGCTCTGTGGGATGACAAACAGGCGACATCTTTTTCCTCTGGCTCACACGGGCGCCTCTGGCAGTGTCTGGCAGGTCATAAACACACATGAAGTTCTCAGCTTAGTGGACTGTCCGATGCTTCCTTAAAGCCGAAGCATGCTGTGAAGACAAGCTGTCTTCTGTCTCCTTTTTTCCCACAGTCTCTGCGCCAACACTCATGTGCCCCTCACTCACCTGCGTACAACAGCGCTTCTAAACTGAACCCGGAGCCCTTCTTGGAGCGCAGGTGATGTGCTGGGCTCAGCCCAACACTGCCAGTCAGGCTGCCAGGAACACTCACGCTGACTTGGTTGGAGAGACGTGGCCGTGTCTGTGGGACAGGCTCTGTCGCAGCCGCCATCGGCACCGCCTTATGGAAGAGCGTCCTGTGCCACGTGTGGCTGCTCTCGGGATGCCTCACCCGCTCCCTCTCGTGGGCTCTTCTTGCCTGCCCGTTGCTGGCTTCACTCCCACACTCCTGGGCGCTGTCCACCCCCGGGCTGTGGCTGTGGCTGAGGCTGTGTGCACAATGCTGCCTCCAGCCCCGCCTCTCCCTGAGCTCCCTCCAGATCCTCAGTGGTGACCCCGCTCTACACTGCTGTCTAAAGCCTGATCCTGGCCATCCTTAATTCCATGCTCCCTGCCCATCACCACATAAACCTCACCTTAACCAGCCAGCCAGCTCCTCCCACTGTCCCCAGCTTATTCCTGCCCTCAGCATCTCTTGCCTGGATTTCTGTACCCAGCTCTAGACTGGTACACCTGCTTCTCATACATCCTCCCGCCTGCCCTGTGCCGTGTCACTCTCCTCTGCCAACACCCTTGCCCAGGATTCTCGCAGCATACTGGGACACAGTATGACTTTCCACAGGCCAACCAGGCCTTCCCACAGCCTTCCCCACGTCCCTACCTGGCAGCAGTGATGGCACACGGCCTGCGTTTTCTTCTCCCTCTGCTGAGAACGCCCTCCCCTCCCCTGGACTCTGCCTGGTCTCTTCTGCTTTCCCCCTGCAAGAGGTCACCTCCCCTGGGAGGTGCTCTCTGCCTTCCAGGGGTGCGTTAGGGGTCTTCCTGGGTGCTCCTGTAGCTGCTGGCGCCTCCCTGATCCATGCCCTGGCCATGTGGGATCGCAGCAGCCGCCTCACATGCCAGTTGGGTGAACTAGAGATGCCTTCGGGAAGAGGGGTGCTTTGCTCTTCGTTGCCCCAAAGACTGGTTCATTTTGGTGCTGGGACACACGTGAGGGATGGACAAATGCAGCTATCTTAGAGATCTGTTTCTCAGCCTCCTAGTTTGGAATTCTGAAAAGAAGGAACCTAACTTTCCCAGCTGGGTAAGTTTCCACCTCTGGCCCAATGAGCTAGCCAGGCTGTGACAGTAGTGTGTGGCATGCGTACTGGAATGATACAGTAATGGAAACAAAGACCCTGCGTTTAAAGAATACACTGCGGGGCAGGCTCTGATCTGGCACTTCAGTCACTGAGTCCAGCTCCCGCTCCTGACTTCATCTTCCTGCATCAGCAGGCCCTGGGAGGTAGTGGTGGTGGATCAAGCAGATGGGTCCCTGACACCCAACAGGAGACCTGGATCGAGTTCCTGGCTCCCAGCTTTAGCCTGGCCCAGTTCCAGCCATTGTGGGCATTTTGCAGGGGAGGGGGTAAATCAGTAGAGGGGATGCTTTCTCTGCCTCTCAAATAAATATTTTGAAATTATATATTTGTATGAATTCATACAGCCTCCTCCCATTAGTCCATTATAAAGAGATGTAACTACTTTCACTTGAATATGTCCATAAAAGTTTCACATGTCAGCCCCTTACTCAATACTAGTCACTCATCTGTCTATCCGTCCATTCACAAATATTGTCCAATAATTCTGTGCTGGAGTACAGAGTAGAACATGAAGCAAAATCCCTGTTCTCGTGGTGCATGCTTTATTTTTTTTAAGATTTATTTATTTATTTATTTGAAAGCGTTAGGGAGAGACAGAGAGGTTTTCCATACATTGGTTCACTCTGCAAATGGCCGCATGGCCAGTGCTGGGCCGATCTGAAGCTGGTAACCAGGAGCTTCTTCCAGGTCTCCCACACAAGTGCAGGGGCCCAAGGACTTGGGCCATCCTCTACTGCTCTCCCAGTCACATTAGCAGGAATGCTGGATCAGAAGGGGAGCAGCTGGGACTCGAACCAGTGCCCCATGGGATGCCTGTGCCATAGGTGGCAGCTTTACCTGCTGTGCCACAGCACCGGCTCTGTGCTTGTTTTGTGCAGTAAGGACACACACACACATGTTGTCATCATGGTGGGATGGAATCTGCAGGAAGAGAAAAGGTGCTGTGAGAAGGAATGAGAAGGGGGTGGGGATCAGGCACAGGAGCCGAGGAGCCTTCCCAGGAGGAGGGTCACAGCTGAGCTAAGCCCTGGCTTTTTGGGAAGAGGAGCTGGGAGTGGAGCACCCCGTGAGTTATGTGGTTGCCCCAGCAGAGCGCTAGGGTGGTGTTGTCTGGGAGGTTTGAGGGGGACTGGCTGCGCCCTCCTCAGCTGTGTGTGAGGTGAGTGAAGGCAGACGCCAGGGCTGCAGCAGGGAGGTGGCAGGCAGGTGAACGCTGGACTGTCTGAGCTTAAGTCCCAGTTCCGTCAGTGAGCCCTGTGATCTCAGGCACATCACTCCCTGTCACTATTCTCAGTTCCCTTACCTACGAAGTGGGTGACAGCGATGGAGGCTCCTACAGGAGGTGTTCATCTGGACTGGACAAGTCATCAAGGGAGTGGCCTTCAAAAAGTTCATGGAAAACTCAGATTATGGGGGGGGGGGGGGGGAACCACATGCAGAGAGAGAGTCTTCCATCTCCAGATGGCTGCAATGGCCAGGGCTAGGCTAGGCTGAAGCCAGGAGCTTCTTCTGGGTCTTCCACGTGGGTTCAGGGGGCCCAGACTTACTTCTCTGTCAGGCGTATTAGCAGGAGACTGGGTTGGAAGTGGAGCAGCTGGGGCTCCACGTAGAAAACACCCATGAGTAATTTGCCTCCCCCATCATCTGCTGCACTAAGAGATGAGGGGACTTCAGAGAGATCATGGAAAACAGAATTAGTTTTCTTTCTTAGTCTCTGACTCTCAAAGCAATTTTTCAAGGTTTGAGTTTGGGGCTGGTGTTGTGGAGTAGCAGGCAAAGCCCCTACCTGTAACACCAGTGTCCCTTGTGGGGTTGGTTCAAGTACCAGCTGCTCCACTTTCAGTCCAGCTCCCTGCTAACGGCCTGGAACAGCAGAAAGTGCCCCAGGTGTTGGGCCCCTGCCACCCTGGTCTATGTTCAGCACTGGCACTCAGGGATGCTCTTAATAAGCAGCCACAACATCACTCCTGCACCCAGAACCTTGCAGGGACTAAGCAACATCCAGCACTTTGCATCGGCTGGCCTGCTCCCAGCTGGAGCTCTCAGACCTCCTCACTTTGGCTCTCCCCCTCACCTGCTTTGCTTCAGAGAGCCCGGTCTCACCCCTGTGTCTCAGACGCGCCACACAAGCCTCACCTTAGCGCCATGGCTCTGCCTGTGCCCTCTACCTTACAGGCTCTGTGTCAGAACCAGGAAGGAGGACCCCCGCTTCTTGCAAGTCTCTGTGATGATGCTGTCCTGCAACGTGCCACCCGCCATGGCCCTCCCAGCCCCTCAGGCTGCCTCACAGCAACTCCTCATCACTCTCCTCTCCGCACTCTGCTGAGTTCATTCCTGTCTCCCCGCCGCTGGAGTTAAGTTCCCCCAGGGCAGAGGTCTTTGCCTGGTTCACCGGGCACCTTGAACCGTGCCTGAACACAGGAGGCATTCAACAAACACTTTTGAACGGATGCATGAGGTCTTTGAGGCTCCAGCCACAGGAGCTCCGGTCAGAAGGTTAAGTGTCACTGGAACTAGTGACACACTCAGCGTCAGGCTTCTGGTCTGTGCCGCTAACTACCCTACAAGCTAGAACTGGGCCCAGACATGGCTTTGCTGTGTCTCTTTCTAGCTCACTCCCACATTCCCGCCCTGCTGGTCTCCTGGTCTCCTTGGGGTGGGAAATGGATGCCGTCCATAGTGGCTGCACCTGGTCTTCTTTCTCCTCATTGCCACAAGACCCTCACAGTGACCTAACTCCCCAAGCCCTGGAACTAGAAAAATGAGTGGTGGCTTCATTTTTTTTAAAAAAAAGGCAATTTATCAGACCAGTACCACCAGTACATCTGGTGTAGCTGTTTGATATCCAGAGGAAGCACAAGTGGTCAGCAGGCCCCTGTAGCAGCAGAGAAGGACCAGGAGTGGCAGGAATGAGCAGCGGGCTGGGATGGGAGTTCTGGTCTGGAGGTTAACACGAAGGCAGTGGAGAGGGAAGGGGGCCATGGCTGGAGGAGCAGCTAGTGCCCGGGGCAGCCACCGTGAGAGGCGTGTGTTTGCCTACGCGGGAGGGTGAGCCCTGTGGGCCCCCACATGCTGGAGCGCCCACGCCTGCCTGGTGGAAGCGCTGTGGGAGAAGGCGCTCGCCCCGAGTGATGGATGCCTGGGCAGGTGCAAGGCGAGCAGTCTCCACGTGGAGCTCTGCTGGAGGCCCCTGGCTGCGTCCTGCCCTCTCCCTGCTGGCCTCACTCCAGGACGTTAGCATCAACTAGTGGGAGGGCGAGCTTTGGCTTCATTGAGTTCTTGTGCTTAACTAACCCTCAAAAAATTTCTGTTTCTGACCCAGCACTGAAATGTTCCACCTTGGCAGAAAAGAAATCACCCTGGAGAGGACGGGGCACATGGTGGGCGCGCAGCCACTGCTGCTCCTGCTGCTGCCTCGCCCTGGTGCTCCTCCTGCGCCGTGGCTGTTTTCCGACTTTGTCTCTTTCGTGGTGTCTCTGCATTTCTTCTCACTTGGCCCCAGATGTCAGATTGGCTTGCATGGCTCCAGGCTGAATCATCCGATTTCCTGTCCATGTTCCTAACCTTTCCAGACCCTCTTGTATCACTCCTCAGTCATTCCCGCTGTTTACAGGGCCTCTCCATCAGAGCCATCTGCAGATCTCATTAGCAAGCCGCTCGCTCCCTCCCCCACCACCACAGAACGCGCTGACTAAAACAAGACCTGGCACGGTGCTCCCCTCCCCACGGAGACATGCCTCCCGGGGCTGCTGACCGTCGTGCAGCCTCGCCTTGTTACTGCACACGTGCTTGCAGGTCCCGGTAAATTTAACGTGTGGAAATCAAGATTGGTCACTTTTTATTTTTATTTTATTTTATTTTATTTTTTTACAGGCAGAGTTAGAGAGAGAGACAGAGAGAAAGGTTTTCCTTCTGTTGGTTCACCCCCCAATTGGCCGCTACGGCCGGTGCTGCACCGATCCAAAGCCAGGAGCCAGGTGCTTCCTCCTGGTCTCCCATACGGGTGCAGGGCCCAAGGACTTGCGCCGTCCTCCACTGCCCTCCCAGGCAACAGCAGAGAGCTGGACTGGAATTGGAGCAACCGGGAGAGAACCAGCGCCCCGACCGGGACTAGAATCCAGGATGCTGGCGCTTCAGGTGGAGGATTAGCCCAGTGAGCCGCGGCGCTGGCCAGATTGATCACTTTTAAAAATTAAGTTGTTATTTGTTTTGAAAATAATCATTCCTTTAACCAGTCACTTTTTTGCAGGAGCGAGTTTTCTGGGTTCTTTTCTTCAGCTCAGTATAGAAATAAGAAGGAAACAATTTGCAAAGAAGTAGATACTTTCGGCTGGTGCCGCGGCTCACTTGGCTAATCCTCTGCCTGAGGTGCTGGCACCCCAGGTTCTAGTCTCGATTGCTCCTCTTCCAGTCCAGTCTCTGCTGTGGCCAGAGAGTGCAGTAGAGAATGGCCCAGGTGCTTGGGCCCTGCACCCGCATGGGAGACTGGGAAGAAGCACCTGGCTCCTGGCTTCAGATCGGCGCAGTGCCGGCTGTAGTGGCCATTAGGGGAGTGAACCAGTGGAAGGAAGACCTTTCTCTCTGTCTCTCTCTCACTGTCTATAACTCTCTAATTCTTCCTGCAAAAAAAAAAAAAAAAAGAGTAGATACTTCCATTTGATTGGCAAGTGACAGGAAAGCATCTGGTCCAGGAGGAGACCAGGCAGAGGGTCCAAACTGGACACTGGCTTTGAGGAAGTGCCTAGGATTTTAAAGCGTTTATCTGTTCATTGGGTCATTCTACTGGGGGTGTCCGTTGGACGACGGTTTCACATATGTATGTTGATTGGCTTGGGGCTCATGGAGACAGCAGGGGTTTCCTGGAGATGGCCTGATTCTCCCCAGGGGCTCAGACCTTCCTCTGCCAGCCCTGGGTGAAATATTGCAGACACCCAGGAGGTGTGATTTAAAGCCACGAGGTCATGGATGCAACACAAAAAGCTGTTAGTGGGGGAGAAGTGGAGTCTGGAGACAAGCTTTTCATTCATAGCTGGCGGCCTACTTGTAAAGGACATCCTACCTATATCTGAGGGACCCACAGACCCTTGGCCCCACTGATGGCCTCAGTCCAGGGGAATCTAAAAGTGAAAAACAAGATGGATCAGTTCTTAAAAATAAGTTATTGGCCAGCGCCGCGACTCAATAGGCTAATCCTCCGCCTGTGGCGCCAGCACACCGGGTTCTAGTCCCGGTCAGGGCGCCGGATTCTGTCCCAGTTGCCCCTCTTCCAGGCCAGCTCTCTGCTGTGGCCAGGGAGTGCAGTGGAGGATGGCCCAAGTGCTTGGGCCCTGCACCCGCATGGGAGACCAGGAGAAGCACCTGGCTCCTGGCTTCAGATTGGCGTGGTGCGCCGGCCGCAGCGTGCTGGCTGCCAATGGGGGGTGAACCAACGGAAAAGGAAGCCCTTTCTCTCTGTCTTTCTCTCTCACTGTCCACTCTGCCTGTCAAAAAATAAGTTATTTGTTTTGAAAAATAATCATTCCTGTAACCAGTCACCTTTCTGTGCCCACCAAACCCACCCCCTTCCCAAGGCTAGTGGCAGCCTCCGACGGGGTGTCGCGGGTCCTCCAGCAGCTTCCGTCTGCAGGAACTGTTTCTCAGTACAGCTTGAGAACAAGACCAGAGTCTTCTATGCCAGCAGGAGGCATCTGAGGAGCCCACCAGATTTCCCATTGCTGATTCACTGGCTCTTGGCTTCAACTCTTTCCTGATGCACTCAAAATGTTTTCCAATCCTCTCCTTCCTTCTCAAAACCTTGAATCCGTCTACACCCCAAGCACTGTGTAGTGTTGGGGTCCCACAAAGGAAAGGGCTTGTCCTTGAGGAGCTCACCATGGAGGCAGGAATGTCGGGGGAGGGAGGGAGGAAGTGGTGGCCCTCCACATGTTGCCCTCCCCAGGTGTGATCCCAGGCACACACCACTGAAGCCCCATCTCACAGCTGAGAGAACAGGTACAGAAAAGTATTTTTGATACAGAATATGAATAGAAATAGACAATTTAAAGCTGTACTAATGGACAGCAGGCAAATGAGGAAAATGCTCAGCTTTCCCTGTTATCAAAGGAATATATTGTTAATAAATAAAAAGCTGTTTTTTCCCCATGAAATTGGTAAAGAGAAAATAACTTTGTAAGATTGATTTATTTGAAAGGCAGAGCAACAGAGAGAAACACACAGACACACACACAGGGAAAATCTACCCACTGGTTCACTCCCCAACTCCATCTGGGGCTCCCACAAGAGTGGTGGGGACTGAAGCATTTGGGCCACCTTCTGCTGCCTTTGGGAAAATTAGGGAGCTGGATCAGAAGTGGAGCAGCTGGCGCTTGAACTGGCGCTAATATGGGAGCAGGGGTTGCCAACAGCAGCTTAATGGGCTATACCCTGAGAGGGGCCCCAAGAAAAATAACCCTTGAAGTTGATGGGGTTGCTGAGGAATGCAGGGAGTACAAAGTGGCGTGATCTTCCTGAGAAACAGCTTAAAAATGTGTAACAAGGCCATTGCCACAGCAACCAACCACAAAGTGTCCATCACCAGAGAGTACAATAAACAATGCTACATCATACAAGAAGTTGCACACAGCCAGGGAAAGCCATGCAGAATATGTAATAACCTACAAAGGCTTTCTGAATATTAAGTGCTGTGGCTTGATGCGGTTTGTTCTGCGGGGTCCATGTGTTTGGAGGCTTGGTGATCTTGAGGTGGGGGAGCCTTTGAAATGTGGGGCACATTGGAAGCTCCATAGATTGCCCGGGGGCACTGATGTGGAAGGGAGTACTGGTTTCCCAGAGTGAGTTTGCCTGAGCCTGCCCTCATTCTCTCTGACTTCCTGTTTGGTGATGTGGTTGTCTACTTCCATGTGTTCCCACTGCTGCCCTCCATCAGAATGGGATGCAGCTGAGGGGCCTCCCCAGAGCTGAGCCTGTGCAGGTGTCATGCCCTTGATCCTCCAAAGCTCTGAGCTAAACAAACCTGTTTTCTGCTTGAATAATTTTCCATGGATATTCTATTGTAGTAGTGCAAAACAGACTAACAGATTATAAACGTGAAGAAGCACATTATAAATGTGAAAAGGCACATTACAGGATAGTATACAGGATTATAATATATACAGAGTTGTGTGTATGTATAGAAATTAATGACTGGGAAAATAGATGTCAGTGCTCACAGAGGTTACTCATAGCAAGTGAATTGGGACTCCTTCTATTGGCATTTCCTAAGTTTTGATCATTTTTTAAAAATAAAAAACAAAACATTTTTCCATTCAGATCCAGGAGAGAGCCATGCAGACTGAGTCCAGAAACTTGGCCAAACCACCACTGTGGCACATCGTGTTGAGCCAAGCCTTCAGCTCCAAGACCCATTGTCTCTACATCCCGTTCATCTTCAGCCTCCAACCCTGATGACATCACACGGCGAGCAAGCCTCGATGGCCTGTCCCATGTCAACCTCTGCTTTTTGTCAAGTGTAACTTCTCCCCGCGAGATGGCTTGCTCTTCTTACATCCCTGGCCTGGCACTCTCCCTGCATTGCACAGCTCTGTGTGAAGCCTGCTGGCAAGTCATCCCAGTCTTCACCAGCTGCCTCTGTTCCACCCAAGCTTCTGAGGGCTGCAGCCTCTCAGCATCAGAAGGTTGGTATTTGGGCTTGGACAGCTGGTTGTTAGGCAGGGCCTCCCCCCACCCCAGATGCCGTCAAGGCTTCACAATAAAAGCATGCAAAGGTCGAGGAGCAGCTGGAAGCCACCTGATGGTGGAACCACCCTACTCAAATGCCACACTCCCTCCCAGCCACACTGGCCTCGCTGCTGTGCTTCCTGTGAGCTCCTGAAGGCAGGGATTTTGGTGGGGGGAGGACGTTGCTTCTGTCATGTACACAACCACCCTTGTATTAAATTTCCTCCCTTTGGGTATTGGTTAGTTCTTGATTCCATTGTAGTTCCATGCAGCCTCCCTCAGTGATAGACAAACCAAGCAATGAAACCCACCACTGGTTCACCATGCTCCGGCTGAAAACATCTACTACAAGACCTCGGGGTTTTGCAGTCTGAGCTCAGAACTACATCTGCACTTTGCGTTGCCTTCCATGTTCTGAGAAAGTGTGAACTCTGTGGAGCAGAGGGGAGACTGGGTGCCAAGTCACTGCCTCTGGCTGTGCTTTCCACATGTCCCCTATCGTGCATGTGTGGGAGACTCACTCCTCTAAGCAGTGGTGTGCACAGGTGGCACCCTGAGGAGGTGATTAGGTTGTGAGGGCGTCACTCAGGCAGTGGTGCCATTATCGCAAGAGTGGTTCTGTTACCATGCAGTGGGTTCCTGCCAGAAGGGACGAGTCTGGCCCCCTTCTCCTGCCCTTCTGCTTCCACTATGGGATGGCAAGGCCTTTGGCAGATGTGAGCCCCTCAAACTTGGACTTCCTCGCCTCCAACACGAAAGAAATCTTTTTAAAAATTACTCTGGTGTTTTCCAGCACTCAACACAAACGAGACTCAGGACCATATTGACTTAACGCACATCTCTCCCATACACTGCTCCTTGAGGGCAGGCTTGTAACCTTCTCTTCATGTTTCTCCCACACGTGCAGCACCTCACAACAGCCCTTCCTTGAGCAGTTAAGGAAGCAGAGTAGGAACGTGGTGGTTCAGCCACACGGACGTCGACGACGACAGTGATGGATGCTGAGCTGGGTGGGAGCGTGACTGGGACAGCTCCAAACCACAGGGCAGACACATCCTCAGTGATTCGATTTTCCGTACATTTTCCTGACTATTATGTGTGAATGTGTATGTGCATTACATACAGTCCTTAATTGTTCCTTTTGATTTTTAAAAAGTTTATTTGAAAGAATGACAGGGAGTCACACACAGAGGCAGAGAGTGAGCAAGAGAGATCTTCCGTCTGCTGATTTACTCCCCAGATGACTGCAACAGGCAGGGATAGATGAGGAGGAAGCCAGGAGTTTGGAACTTCACCTGGAGCTCCCAGATGGGTGGCAGGAACCCAGGTACCTGGCCATCGTCTGCCAGCTCCCAGGTGCATTAGCAGGAAGTTGGATTGGAAGTGGAGCAGCCAGGACTCAGGCCAGACACCCTGATATGGAATGTGTGTCCCCAGCAGCAGTTTTTAGTCCGCTGCACCACAATGCATGCCCATTTCCTTTGTTTCTTTTTCCTGTTAATTTCTACATCTGTTATATCTGGCAGACCCCCCTCCCGCCGAGTAAGCCATCTTAGCAGTACATGAATCTGATGTCACACAGAATGTAATCATGTCCATCAGGTGGGAAGGCTGTTTCTCCCCTGTGGAGAAACACAGGTCAACACCTGCCAGGATGGCATGACCTGACCATCTCCAAACACGTCCGTTTTCTTCTTGTTTTTAAAATAGAAGAGAAGTGTGTCTGGTCTGAGTTGTGTTTGGAAGGTCTCACGCTGCACCAAGACTCCCTAACTTTCCCAAGATATGAATTCTTGTGAGGATCACCTTCCCCATGCCAGTATCTGACAAAGCAACCCCCACCCCCACGTATGTTCACGTTGCTACAGTTCTGTCCTGCCCATTCTAAGAGAGAGGGTAGATACCATCACTGCTGCATCACATCTGGAGCCTCAAGGGGCGCGCGCGGCTCACGGGGCCAGGGTGCTGCTGGGGGCTGGGGCACCTACAGGAAGGGACGGCCCCTTCTGTCTCCCGCAACTGCTGTCAGGTCAGGAAGACACTGGCCTCTGCCCAAACCTTGTCCACCCGAGGCTCTTGGGGCAGACAGACCCCTCCCTTCTCCACTGAAGTCTCCTCCCTGTTCTCGAACACAGGGCAGCCCTGCATGACCTGGCCTGCTCTGGGCTAGCCCATCCTTCTCCCGTGGAGATGCACATAAGACAAGGGCCCAATGTGATGAAACGGGGCCCCTCTGTGGCCTACCAGCCACCGCAGCGCCTCACCCTCAACAGATGTCCAGGGGTTTCTGGGCACCATGCAGTCCCAGCGCAAAGCCAAGCCTCGGGGGTGGGCAGCTAAGCACGGGAAGAGCTGCCTGGCTCCTGGCGCTGGCAGTGACTCCCCTCCCCCAGAGGACTCCACGACCACGTCCTCAGCAGCAGCTCTCCTTGTCTTCTGCAGAAATCAGGTGTTCCAAGGACTTCCGTGCCCCAGGGACCTTCCTGCCGCAGCCCAGCGCTCAGCCAAAGGACGATCTGTGCTGGGGACTGGAAGCATCATCGGTGCCGATGGACCAGCTCCTCGTGTGGGAGGAACGCTCACCTACCTGAGCAGGCCGACTTGAAGGTAATGCACGTCACCATGCGTCAGTCAGACCTCAGTTTCAAAACATTCCCCAGCCAAGACACCCATTTCTCAGGGACCTGCCCCTGTTTAACTCACACGTGTCAGTGACAGAGCTCTCTATTCCCCGCCTCCCCCAGTGTGAACTGTTAACAAGCTGCTAAACACCCGCCTGCCTTCCCTGCTAGCTAATGCCGGGGGTTTCTTCTCAGCATGTCTTCCTTTTAATGAAATGGAACATCCCTAGACTGGGTGGGCAAAAGGGGACGTCTGCCAGACACCGACTGAAGAGAAACCCACAGTCCTTCCTGTGTGCGTCTGAGGTGGCCCTTTGTGTGGGGTGGAAGAAGCGCACCAGTGCGAGAATTCCCAGGCCAGCGCTGCCTCAGCCCTGGATAACCATCGTCAACAGCAAGATACTCTCCACTGAAAACATTCACCACGGAATGAAGATCAGTAAACATGCAGGTGATTTGAAGTTTTATTGAGAAAATAACTTCTGATGTTATATCCATTTATCAGAAAAATGTTTACAACAGTGATCACCATCACCACTTCTGGTGTTTATACATTGTCTCTGAGTAAAATACATTCATACTAGGCAAGGCTAGCATACTGGAATTTTGGCTAATGTTGCTTACAAGGAGATTATAACAAAACTATAATATCTGCACACTAGGTTTACCATTCAGAGATAAGCACGGTGCAACAACCATTATGCATATGTATGTGTATTTCTTATTTGTCGTCTTGACTGTCAGTCTTGCCGAAGGCTCATTACCTTACAGATGCCCACTCTGAGATGAACAGAAACAGGAGGACATCACTTCCTGTTTCACAGAATACAAACGAGAGGCAGATGAGGAGGAAAGCTCACCCCTCTGTCGTGAAGGCCTGAGCGCACCTGCCCTTCTCCACAGGACCAGGAGGCCCTCGCTGAAGGAGACGCAGCCAGCACGGCCGCTCTGGGGCACGGCTGCTGCAGGCACAGCCCCTGGAAGGCTGCAGCGGTCCCTGGCAGGCCACGTTTCATGATTCCCAAGGGCCTAGGCCATGTAAACGCAATGATTAAAGGCATTTCTCGGACTGAAAGGGCAAAACTCGGGGATCTGAACAAAGACCCAAGTGCTCTGAGTGCGGCTGGACGGTCATCATGACACAGGGATGCAAAACCAAAGAAGCTTTCGCTTAGTTACACCCGGCAGGAGGATTCCAAACCCACAGCCGTGTACAATGCAACAGGCAGCAACATCCCCATGCCTGTGTAGTGATCGGCTTTTGTCCTGTGAAGCGGAATAACATATTTCGTTAACCTTCTCACATTTGGAGGCCTGTTGAGATCTAAAATTTTTAGGGCAGAATCTGCTGAGAACTTAATGAAAACCACAAGCCCCGCCCCAGAGAATGCATGTGTACATGCATGTACATGCACATGCACGCAGTCCTTGTTCAGCTGACCCCTCTGGGGACGGAATAAAACATGAAACACTGAACGTCCTTTACTCTGCCCCTGAAGCAAGCACAGACTTCTCATGGCATTCACAGCAGAACTGGCTTAAATGTGACTTTCATACTATCAAACCCACTGCCTTTTTGGCACTTTAAAATCAATCATGAAAGAATTAGAAAATTGTTCTGGAATTACAAGCTGCTTCCTTCTGTCTCAGGACACCCAGGACCCTGTCAGTCCTCTGAGCACATCAGCTCCGACGGCTGTTCCCGGCACACAGGGTTGGGACCCCACTGTGGCCTCCCAGTGCCTCCATAACTGGGCTGTCTGCCGCCTCAACTCCACGTGGGGATGGCCTGGCCTGTCTCTTCCCACTCCAGCACTACTCAGCAGGGGGCCTCAGAGTAAGAAAGCTTTGCAGCCAGCACAGACAAGCAAAAACACTGCAGGGCAGCATGTCCGCAAGTGGAGGCTCAGAACACAAGCTACCTACTTGAAGTGCAAAAGGAAGAAGGGCCTACCTCACCCAGCCATGGAACCTAACCTGGCTGTGGGACCCCATCCAGCTACCCCTACAATCTGCCAAGACACACCTTGAGAAACTGCTTCTCTGGGGAATTAAGAAGATGTTTTAAAAGATTTTACAGTCTAATTTCAGAGGAGTAATAAGGAAGCTATAAAAGGACTTGTTTTGCTGTCTTTTTAAAAGAGACATTGAATTTGTTCTGGGTAATCTTATCTCACAATGTCACCCTCTACTCACTCAACCCAAAGTCACTCTTTGTAGTAGCACTGCCCAAGAATGGGAATTCTCACCAACAATCCATGGCACCCTTTCTGGACAAAACCCTTCTGTGAGTGCCTGTCCGCCTCCCTCACCAGGGCTGCAAGTGCAGGGCAGGTGGCCAGGCCTCTGGCATGCACTGCATCCCAACAGACAACATGACCTTGAGGTTAAATTAATTTTGCAAGCCCTTAAATATCAACAAGCAAAAATTTCATCTTTATAGCATTTTGAACATCAGCATTTTGAAGGTCTAACAAAATTTCAGGTAAACCTTTGAGGAAAACCAGATCATGGATCTGTCCTCTGATTTCATGTAATAACAAATTTTTTAAAAAATCTGCTTAAGAAATGTGAAAACACTGAAAAGTAAACAAATCCCACCAAGCTGAAAAACAGCAAAAAAGAGACAAAAACCAATTCTTAATGCCAAGAACACATCCAAAGACCACCATCACACTGCAGATTATTTCTGTGACTCCACTCAGGACTTCAGTAAACAAGATAACCAAACCAAGACAAATCCCTTGGAGCTTCAAACACAAGGCACCATACACGTCTCAGCCTCTTCACCAGAGTGTGGCCCAGCTGACTCGGGCAAGGGGCGAGCAACACGTTTCACCCTCAGAGGTCAGCCCAGGGGGAAGACAGACTCAGAAATAGGAGATCCCAGGCTTTTGATGCCCCAAGGAAAGGAGTTCTTGGTGTTAGGCCATTTGTCTAGTAAGGCCAAAGAGGTCTGTAGAGAAGCATTTGTTACAAACCTGAGGATTTTTTTTTTTTTTCATTCAAACTCAAGAATGAAACATAAATTTAACTCAATTTGTTATAATTTATTCATCTGAAACTAGATAGTATGGAGCATTAAATCTCAAATCATAGTTTATGTAGATAATGGTAGGCTTACTCTATTGAATTTATTTAAGAAAACTTTGTTTTAAATAATGATAGACTCCCAGCAAATAACAAAAATAGTATAGCAACCTTGGTGCACTCCCTACCCAGCCTCTGTCTTTATATTTACAGTAGGATTTTTAAAGGTTAATGTTTTTGAGTTTATGAAAAGCTGCATATTTTTGCAGGAAGTGCTGAGGAAACGCATTAACAAACTCAGATACCATTTTTATCACACAAAACTACTATAACAAATAGCTTTTCTAATTTGTGCCCTTTTTTGATGTTCAGCTTTTTCCATTTTTACAGACTTGTGAAAATTTTAATATAGCTCCGATTCAAATAGGCTTCACCACCCCTTCACGTTAATACAACTAGCAATATTAAATGAACAGAAATTACAAATGGAAATTAAATGCTCGCTTCTGTAAAGTCTCTAATCCTCTAGTACCCCAACAAATTTAATAACACCTAAGTTGAAATTTGATTTGTCAGTGCCAAATGTTTGTGGGGATAAAAAATCATTTTGTTTGAAAGGCAGACAGAAAGAGCTCTCCTATCTGCTGGTTCACTCCCCAGATGCCTCCAATAGTCAGGGCTGGGCCAGGCTGAAACTATGAGTTGGAAATTCAACCCAGGTCTCTCATATGTGTGGCAAAGACAACCGGCAGCAGGCCATCACCTGCTGCCTCCCAGGTGTATGTTAGTAGGAAGTTGGAACACAAATACAGTCAGGACTCAAACCCAAGCACTGCAACAGGGGAGGCAGGTGTCCCTGTGCCAAAGGCCCACTCCCTCCCCCCATCACACACCATCAGAAAGAATAGGTAAATGACCATCCTCAATGTTCTTTACAGCTTTTTTAGTGCTTTTTAAACCATCCTTTTTTCGTATGATTGATACATGAGTTTGTTGACAGAAGATATTCATCACAGAGGAATTATCTGACCCTTTTTTCCAACCTTTTTCTATCAACAAGAACCACCACCAGCACATTCCCTTTTATCCTATTATTCTCCACCATCACCTCTGAAAGACAGCGGTGCACAGTGCTGTGTGTAAGAGTGTGGACCATTTAGCTCAGCATACTCACACTTCCTCCAGGCTGTATCCTGACAGGCCATCACAAGCCTTCTGGTCAGGCTGAAAAATTCCTTTCAATAGCTTCCTAAAGCTGGTCTCTGATGTATTTTGTGCTCAGTTATAACATCGTCTTATCTCATTTGCTTCCATAACAAAAGCTCAACTAAGTAGCCCCACATAAAAATTCGTACCTATATCACATTTTGTTTCCTAGCAAAAGTAGTCTCGAAGCATCATGGACTATGTAATATAAGGCCAAAGGCAGCTGAAAACAAGGATGACCAAAAAGCCAATCAGTCATATTTATAGTCATCCCTTCCACTGAAAAGGATAAATACTTGCTATTCTAAAATGACCTCATATGATTAAAATTTCAGGACATGAAACATTACATTTCTGGTTGAAACCTGCATACCGTAAGAACAAGATCTCTCATATTCTTCAAATATGTAGATACCTTTTTCTTTGTCATGGACATATGCAGTTTTATTTAAAAAAAATTTCACAGCCCAGTATTATCTTCTGACTTGGAGCTACATTTGCCATTCAATTTTAGAATCTGTTAATGCTGGCATAGTTCTTTCTCCTACAACTTTTTAATTTTTTTCCAGAAACTAATTATAATTTTCCTGTTTTACATATGTTTTACAATTGTAAGCCACTCCAAATGCTTTTTGGAAGGCATACTATAAATCATAATTGAAAATGACTAATCCTGAGTAAAGCATAAACAGATGTCTGATTAGTGTGTTAACCACGCTTCTCCAATACACATCAACCCTAGACAACAAGAGAGTCTCATGGTCATGATTTTCAATATAAAATATCTTCACAGATTTCAGATTGCTGGACTCTAATAACCTGCCTTAGAAGACAAAGGGCACACGCACACACATGCATGAATGCAACCGCCGTAGAAGTAATGCAGGTTCATTAGGTACTTTCCCTAAATGCATCCAAACAGACGAGGCAGATTTTGAAGACTACCTGTTTCTCATTTACTTAAATCCCTCAAGAAAAATATTTACAAGGCTGGAAGACTCCTGTATAAAGCACTACCTCAGTGCAGAACAGATGAGGAAAGTGGAGGCCAGACACGGGAGCGCACTCGGCCACGTTAGCAGACTCCTCACTACAGAGCTTGCTTTCCTGACGGCGTTGCTGAGGGACTGAGTGAGACCAGCTGAGCATCGTGCTCATCTTCTAATGCACTCAGCAAAACGTGCTCAGGCATTTTAAAAACCCCAAAGTGGTTGCAGGACAACAGAAGCACCTCGACCACTAAAATAAGCCAGTTTCTGTTAAAGCCAAACTGCCACACAGCCAATCCTTCAACAGCTCAACCACCATTAAATAGAAATATTCAAAAAAATGTGCCAGTTTGGATGATTCCTTTGGATCCCTCAACTGCAGCTATAGTATATAGTATATCATTGGTGTCAGAGGCTTTCTGCCCATGTGAGATGCGCCCTAGAAACAGTGAGGCCCAAGCCCCACACAGGGGCCTGGGGCCAGGCGCACGGCGGTGTCTCTGCTCTCCTGCCACCACCCCTCCTGAGCAGTGCCGACCCACTGCACGAGCGCCCGGATTTTACAGCCTAGCAAAGTGACGATGCTCAACCACATCCAGTTTTCCTGGAGTCAAGACAGGAAAGAGATGAGCGGGTGAGAGATACAGTGCAAATACACGGGTCTAAAGTCGCCATGTTGGCCCACGAAGCTGAGAGCCCTTGCTGATCCCTACTGGACACACCAGCAGACACCACTGTTGCAGTGAAGGGCACCTCATCAGAAGTATGCTGTCCTCGGCCACCTTCAACAGTGACAGATGTGGTACTGGACCCAGACTTATGAGAGCACACTTAGGAGAGCATAATTAAAAAGCGTATTCCTCCTTTTTCAATTAAACACAGGCTTTTCTATTGAAGTAACTTACATTTTTCCTGTTCTAACAGGCATCAGATTCCTAAACTGAAGGGAAAAAAAGCCTCAGCCAAACAGCCACATATTAGAATTCAGCCTTGTCTAAGAAAATCAAGTCAATAAACTGAATAAATTAGCTGGGATAAATGATGAGTACACATTCAGCTTTTGGTCAGCAACATGTGGCCCGCAGGCAAAGCGGGCTTTTATGTACAGTACAAAGTGCTTTTTCCCTGCCCACCAATGCTCAGCATTCACCTGGATTATGGAAAATACACGGCCAAGCCAGAACACAGGCATCCTAATTTTAAAAAAGTCAGAAAAGGTTCTTTTTGTTTTAGAGTCTTCTCTACACCCATGAGAGGTGTTTTCTCTCTGCCTCGACACATCTAGTGTGCATCACCATCACCACCACCACCATCTGACTTGGCACACAAAGCATGACAGCCATCAGGGCGACAGCCGCTGGAAGGAGTTACTGTCTTCCTCTGCCGGAGTCAGTTTCAGTGTCGGCAGTTTCCGAGGAGGGAGCTGAGGGCTCTGGCGGAGCTTGTCATCCATCTGCAGAAAGCACAAAAGGTTCATCTGACTCACGCCTGGCAGTGCTCACGTGGCCGGCGGCGCCCCATGCACACTGCCGTCCAGGACAAGTACGGAACCATATGCTCCGAGGATGGCTACAGGAACCTCTCCTCCAAATAAGCTCTCAACCATCTGAATGTCATACCTCAAATACCAGCTGACTCAGTATTTGGAAAAAGCAATGCGGCTCAGCCTCGATACCCTCACAAAATAATGATTCCATAAAACGAAACTTCCACTGAACTTGGCCACGGCACGACTCAGTTGAAGGGGACTTCAACAGTAAGAGTCAAAGCAGTCCTGCAACACTGAGCACCATGGTTTACAAAGCAGCTCGCATACCTCACTCCTTCCCCCCACACGCTGGGAAGAACAGGCAGCCGGAGCCCCTCTCTGCACTGCACACAAACCCAGCAAGACTGGGAACTAACTAGTGATCTGCCCAGGTCACGACGCTGGTTTACAGCTGAGAGCTGTAACCTGAACCCAGGCCTTCTTACTCCAGCACCATCCTTCTCTCGAGTACCCCTCCGTGCCTCTGTGACAATGACCATAGCCACTCAAAGAGCAGCTCTTTGATGCCTGCAGTCCATGGACAAATGAAGCAAGGAAAAGAGGCAGACAGGATTCAGACTTCACCCAGCGGCCTTCCAAACTCGACAAATCCCAGGCCTGCAGGGAGAAACCAACTAATGTGGGCACATTAAGACAATGCCCACGAGTTTCGGCTTACCCAGAGAGCATCACTTTGCATGCTGGAAAACACGGAGGCAGGGATGATCTGGCACTCAGGCCGTAAGAAACCACTTCTAACCGGGGCACATCAGAAAACAGCGTCACGTTACCTGCCTGGGGCATGCAGAACAATGGCCCTCTGCCTCAGCCTCTCAGGATGTGCTTACAAAGCATGCAGGGAACATTTCAGCAGAGGGTCACAGGATTCATGGGAAAGGAGCGGGAATAAAAGACGAACCTTTCATCGTCCAACAGAGAAAAGTACTACCAAGGAGCTATTTAAATTAACTGACTGAAGAGGTCTTTTCCTTCCAGGGAGAACTAACATCATCAAACAAATCATCTATAGCAGTGACCAGTAGGATTTGTTGCTCCCGTGTCTTGTGGCAAACAGGAAACCCCACACTTCCCATGGCAGATCAAGTGTGAACAAAAGGGTGTCTGGGAAGGAAGAGTCTGAGATGGGCCCGAGATGGGGGCGCACAAAATGGTGCTCTGGCATCCCCCTGCACACACAGGGGCTGCACAGCTCTCTTCCCATCTGTCATGAACCTGCCACAGGGAGAAAACGGAAACGGTGCTGGACAGCCCTCATCTAACAGGTGCGTGAGCTTTAATCCCGCACACTCAGCGTTTAATGTATTTCCTCACATGACACTTATGGATGGAGCTAACAATTCAGACAGACTGAGCTTACCAAAACTTCAGTAACATGAACTCACACAATCTTACCACCCAGTGTTACTTACCTCTCAAATTGGAACAATTTGTGCAACACTACAGAAAGTACCAGAAGGTCATCCCGGAGAATGAGAGCTGGAGACCTGCCTCCACGCACTCCTGAAATGGTCACTCCAGAGAACTGGATGGTGGGCTGCCAGAAAGCAGAGCCCACTGGAGAGTGCAAGCTGAGCCCATAGCTAGGGTTCAGTTGACCGTGCTAGGTGACAGAGACTGCAAAGCTTCAGGACTCCCCGTGGGGACATGGACATGACCACATGTGAGCATGCACAGAGCTGCGTGAGGGGAGAGAGCGAGCTGGGTGATGCTCAGCTAAGATGAGGCCTGTCACTCTGATGGCAACACGGCCAGCCTGGGTTATTGGGCCATGTCACCCCTCCCATGCTTACTGAGAAATGTGCAGATCTCCTGTGTTTTCCCTGTAAGAACCACATCTCCATTCCTGGCTGTCACCCCTACCCAGTCCTTCGACATCTCGCTCACAAAGAGGACACTGCCCGCAGTGTCAAGATACCCACCTGGTGGGAAACGCACAGAGCACATTTACGAGAGGAGAGGAAGGACAGGAAGGAGCAAAACAGCTCATGTGGAACAAAGACAGACACTACGGTGCGACACTAAGAGCACACCGGCACAGGCGGCTGCCCTCGGACGATGTCAGCCCAGACCGAGGGAGGCAGACCAGCAAGCAGGATGGGTTTTTGTTCTGGTTTTCCAAAGCCAACATTTTGTATTCCCAGCTTGAAAAGGACTAACTGTGAGGCAAAAGTAAACTCTCTCTGATCTCCCAAAGTGATCAGACCACTGTTGGCTTGACACAACATTATATGCAACTTAGTAAACTTCTACTTAAATAGCTTTCTGGAAAGTAAACTAAAAACTAAGAGGGCTGGGCAGTTAATACGTGGCCTGAATGATAATATTAATAGCAGAAAGAAAAAACACTAAACTACTAGGAAACAATGAGTGAGGTAAACGTGACCTTTTCAATCAAGTTGGACTCCTTATTGACCAGCTGCGTGAGCTTCCGCAGATTGGCGTCTGCCGATTCAGGCCCAGCTGGAGGGGTGCCTAAAAAGCCAGGACGGAAACCAGAGGACAGGAGACAAGAAAGCCTTTAAAGCTGCTCAGCCGGGAAGGATCTGGGGTCCACCCACCCTGCCACTTGCCCCACCCTCCCCCAAGATGCAGAGAAAAACCATTCTGGGTTCAAAGGCACAGTTACAAGGGTCAGGAAAGCTCGGAAACCAAATATTAACAAAAGGAGAAAGGGTGTCTGCAAAGCAGACCATGTCGGGTGACATGCAGGGAGCCAAGCAGTCCTCAGGCCCACCCCTCCCCACACTTCAGTTAGGTCCTTGGACAGCTTTCTAAGAAGGTCACCCCCAGATAGCCACCCAGCAGACATGCGAAGTATCAGGGACTTAAAAACTGCAATTCCTGAGGTCTATCCCCGAGAGGCCATATTAGTAAATCTGGAATAGGACCCAAGATTTTCTGTCATGTAGGCAGGTTTGCTAACCACTGCTCCAAAGTAACAAGGTTAAGTGTTATTTAATTTTATGACTCCCAAATTATTAACCCCTCCCTTTATACAAATCACAAAACCCACTCAAAATATATGTGTGTGTGCATGTGCCTGTGGCTCCACCTAACCCAGTTATCTTTATCACTTTTGTTTCTTAAAAAGACAGCTTCAGCCATCTTTCCCAATACAAATTTAGTATGCCAGTGACTTAAGCACAAGGCCCCACACTGTCAAAGTATCACATCCAAAGTGACAGGTGCCCTCTATTTACGATACCTCCAGTCTGATGCAATCAGTTTTCAGGGAGTAGAATCAGGGGAGTGTACCTCACCAAAATCAGTCTGCTGCTGATTTCTGTTCATGCAGGAAAACGCTAGAAGCAGCGGGTAAGAATCATTTAGAGTAATTACCCATTAGGATAAATACCATTTTTTTTTTAAAGCATGGACTCAGTACCTATGGTTTTATCTTTTGGAAGAAAATGACCCATGTCAGAGGAGCAATATTTCATGGACAAAAAGGAAAAAGTGTGTGAGACTCAGAGCACTAGATAAAAGGCAATGACCCATTCCTCTATTTAAGTAAGAATTAAACCAAGCTGGAAGTTCTCTGACCAGCAGTTCAGGACCACACACACACACTTTCTTCTTCGTTCAGGTAAGTGATGCATTTAGAAGCATTTGCAAATACTCTGCACACAGACCCTGGTTGAGTAGAGTGGCTCACCTCCAAGAGTGAGCCTGAAGTAGCTGTGGAGGATGTCGTCACAGAAGCGACACAGGTTGGAGAGCTGCTTCAGGTGCTCCTGCAACTGGACTTTAGGAAACCGAACTTTATAAAGCGGTGCGAGGAAACCAAAAACGTAGGCATCCAAGGTGCAGGGCCTAGGCACACAGAAAGGACCTCTTTTTAAAGCACATTGGAAAATGCTAACTTAGGATGGTGTTTAAAATTTTCTTCATAAATGTCTGTCAATTCCTAAGGATACTGTAGTCTTTCTGAAACGTTTGAAGATTTTACAATTTAGTCTTTTAAACCTTTCAGTTTATAAAAAATAATGTAACTAGGATTTTACTCATGAAGTACTTTTTAAAAATACTCCTTTAGAAGAAAATGAGGTTGTAATTAGGGATTCATTTTTACTCACAAGTGTTAAATTGGAGGCAGGGCAAGAACATTCTCAGGTGTTTTAAAGTTGCAGCTTATTGATTCAATGTTAGATTGCCTCTTTAAGTGAAAAACTCATCTTTTCATGGTACAAGGGGCTTGCTTTAAGAAAGTGCTCAGTGAATAACTGCACAGCACAGCACAGCACGATGGCATCTAAGGGCAAGTACTCACGTGTCTCCAAAGAAAAACTGAGACGTCCCCAGTCTGTGTGACAGAAGGTTGAGGCACTCCTTGGCATCTCTGTAGATCTAGGAAGGAGAAAATCTCGTCTCAGAAGCAGCACAGTGCTGGAACGGTACTTGGGAGGCCGGCGTCTCTCAGTGGCTCACCTGGGCGCTCTCTCGCCCCTTCTTTGGAGAGCAATGCGGACCATACCTGTGCTTCCACCTCTTGGAGCTGGTAGAGGGGGGGCGCTCCCCTGGTCAGGAGAATCCTGTTCAGCGCCCCCCGAGACATTCTTCCGGGCAGGATCAAACTCAAGGGGAAAGGAATCCGAGAGGCAAACCACGGCTTTGTCACAGTAAAGTAATTGTCACTCTCAACCCAGAATGTGTGAAGCTACAAAGAGAACATTACAGGTGTGTTCCTTTACTAAAAGATCACTCAATCAACATGAAAGTTTTTCATAACTATCTTTGTATAAAGTGATATTTGTATAAACTGACCACAGGTTCCAGTTAGAATGACTCAGGAAAAGACAAAATTATTTTAAATGTGTGAGTTTTGTTGACTGATGTATTGCACAGCCCTGGAAGAAGGTCTGGCACACAACAGGTACTCAGTAAGTTTTTGCTGATAAAAAATTATGGCCCACCCAACTCTTCAGGGAGTCAAGCATTTATCTCCCACAAAAAAATTTTTATTTGCAAAATGACATCATCTTTCATGTTCATATTTGGCATACCACCTGAATGTCTAAAGGAATCCAACGGCACAGACATATAAGAGAAGCAAGGTTACTATGTGAGTGGAATTTCCTATTTTAAGCCCTCTTCTTGGTTTTTCTTCTAAACGCACTAAGAACTTCCAGCCAGGTCACTAAGTCCCGTGCTGCTCAGGAACTCTCACCACGGCAGGCAGAAGCTTCTCTTCGAGGAGAGCGACGTAAGCCAGCGTGTCTGCACCTTGCTTTGCAGTCAGCTCATAGTCAGCATTGTATTTCTAGGAAAAAATAGAAGTCAAAGGGTACCTCACAGGCAGGGAGGCTAAGCAAGTGAGGATTCCTAGTCTTCCTCATAAATGGTAAACATGACATGGAAAGGAGGAAAAGGAAACACAAACTTGGTCAAAATTGCTGCTTACTGCACTTAAAGTTCTTAGCATGGCATCAGGCAAAAAGTGAGGTAAATAAATGTGAATGGTGATTTTTTATTAACTGCTATTATTTCAATGCTCGTTAATGACCTTGTTCAGTAAGGGGCATGTAGCCCAAACTTAATAAATAAAAGCAATTATTATTTTTCACAAAAAGGCAAAAGTTCCAACTAGTTGCATTTTTTTCCAATTTAGAAAAGCCTCAAATTTTATTGACACAATTTTTAAAAAGTATTGACAAAACCAGACATTTGCTTTTTTATGTATCTTCACATGCTTAAACATTTTGGATGCATTATATAAATCTTTATACACTCAAACATTTCGGATATATTATTTCACAAAACCTTTAACGAAGGCATCAGATAAATGCTTTAAAAAAAAAAAAGTTGCTATTTCACAGGAGCTGCTGTCACACCCAGCAGAAGATATATAGCAACTATGTGACTAGTCTTATCTGTAACTTTAATAGTGAAAATGGTTACACTCAATTTTCTTACTTATACATTTCAATGAAATCCAAGCAAAATGCATGAAAATTTAATTTGAGCATAATCAGTATGTGACTTTCCAATTAAACTAAAACTCATGCTTTAGAGCGAAGACTCGTCTATTTTCTTTTTTTAATCAGACTTCAGGTATCTCAATTGTCTAATGAGTTGCAAAAAAAATCTAAAAAAAAAACAAAAAAAGAGACAATGTATTTTTTAAAAAGTAACATGCAGAGATCAACCATCTACATCTTCAAAAGGCAACACCCACCTGTCTCCTTAAAAAACTGAGGATTTTTGCAGGCTGACAAACAATGCTGTCTTCAGCTGTCAAAATTGGTACATCGCCTACAATCAAAAGACAGTTTACACACAGGGAACGTGGTGAATTCCTGCCTCCAGGCCCCTAAAAGCTACAGCCGTCCCACACGTGGAGGGGAAAGAATGAGTACGCTCGTCTTCGGTTTTGCAACTTAACAAAGGGCAGTTCCAGAGAACCTTCTCATGTCTCACAGTTTCCACTGCTGGCTCCACTCCGAGTAATTACTCAGAGTGATCGAACCGAACCGTAAGCGACACAGCCAAGGTGCGGGCAGCGACCAAGCCCCCCAGGCGCTCCAGCGCGCAGGCCTCGCGGCCTCACACGGAGCAGGACGCAACGCGGGGAAGGGGAGTCTGAAAGCTGTACCTCTCGAACCTCGCCAGGTGTTATCTATGACATGGACTTGCAAGGGTGCACCACAAAATTTGGCATAAGCCTGAAACAGAGTTTGCAAGAAACCATTTTAGACCGAGGCCGTCCCGCCCACCGCAGAGCAGCTTCCCGGGACAGCCCGGCGCCCCACCTCCAGCCGGGACGGCGCGCCTGCGGCCGGCTCCCGGGGACCTGGCTCCCCCGAGCATCCCGCGGAGCCGGGCTCTCCTCCGCCAGCCTGGGGAAACTCGGGAGCCCGGCGGGGAAGCCGTGATGTTCCCGCCGGGCCTCGGCGGGGCCCGGGCCGGGTTGGGGCTGGAAGGCCGAGGGGAGCCCAGGGAGGTGCCGCGAGCCGCACCGCGGGACCCCGAGTCCGGTGGCCTCGCTCCTCCGGCCCCGCCCCTTCTCCCCGCGCCCTGGCCCGCGAGGCGGCCTCACCAGCACCACCAGGGATTCGCTGTGCACCGAGGGGAGACCCCAGCCGCCTCCCCAACAAGTGAGCTCCAAGGGGGCCGCCATGTTGCCGGGGCCGACCTTCGCTGCCCCGGAAGTACTTTGCCGCTCCAGCTTCCGGCAGGTGGAAAGGCGGGGGCGGGGCGAGGGACTGGAAGGACCCTGTGGCCTCCTGATCGAGGCCGAGAGGGACGCTCGAAGGGTCCGCCGAGCTCGCAGGAACCCGGCGCGGGCGTTGAGGCCAGGGCCTGAGTCAGCACTCCTCAAATACTTAATTGGATGCATACTGTGTGAAGTCCTGTGAGCGTTAGTCCGGCAGGCCTGTTTGTAAGAATGACAGTTCGCGCACAAGATTGTTGTGTTTAAAATGGTGACGCAGGGGAAGAACACGGTGCACAGTAAGCGCTCAGTGGTCGTTCCATCCCCTCCCCTTTGCAGTGTGCGTGTCGCGCGGATTTGCGCCACCCTGCCACCCTGCCTCAGAGAACCGGGTTCCTGGCGTTTGGCGTTGATCTGCTTCCCTTCAGTGCTGCTCCTTGACCCGCAATGGCTCTCCTCCCTGGCTAGCGCTCCCTCAAAATCAGCATAAGTGTCTCCTTCCCCAGGGAGATTTTGCAGAGGTAGGGGCCTTGTAAGATCCTAGAGCCCCTTGGCGCGCTTCCTGGGTAATGGACCTGTTGGCTCCCACCGTGCAGAAGCTCTTGGAAGATAGAACAGGACCGGCCTTTCCTCGTGTGGAACCCATGCAGCCCTGCAGGCGTCTGTGCTCTGAGTTCCTCTCAGCTGATGTTCTGCTGTACCTATCTTGAGTTCTTCGTAGTTACTGAGCCAACAGCCTTGCATTTTTCTGCGGCTAAGGCCTACGAATCTTGTAGCTAGCCACACCTGTGGGCCAAATGGACATTGGCTGTTTCTTGAATAGAAAGCCCAACTCTTTCTTCTTCTTATTATTTTTTTAATAAAAGAAGTATTTATTTGAAAGGCAGAGTTACACAGAGAGGGAGAGGGAGAAGGAGAGAGAGCTTCTGACTGCTGGTTCGCTCCTCAAAGGCTATGTCTTTCATTTGGGTCTCCCGTGTTGGTGGTAGGAGCCCAAGTATTTGGGCCATCTTTTGCTGCTTTCCCAGGGGTATTAGCAGGATCTGAGTCAGAAGCTCAAAGAAGTGGAGAAGCTCAAAGAAGTGGAGCAGCCAGGTCTCGAACTGTTCCTTGTGTGGGATGCTGTTGTCATAGGTAGTGGCTTCTTAACCCACTGTGTCAAAATGCCAGCCCCAATTCTGACAATTTCTCAGAAAAACCATTAAGGAGAAACATAGGCCTGGGAAATGCCACGGACCAAACTCACCTGGAACCCAGAGTAAGGATGTGGCTGTTGGGTCTTTGTTCTGGAAGTCCTGGTAGTCTTTCTGGGGTACCCCCCAACACACACACACACACACACACTCATGTGCCTATCCCTGGTTCCCCTGAGATGATTGGATCCCCTTAAGCAACTGACAAACCCCAAGACATCCCTATTACTAATCAACAACAATGTGCTAGGCATTCCCTGTTTACATGGCCATTTAAACTGCGGTGCCTGTCTGCCACAGGCTTTTCAAGTTTCTAAAAGCAACAGATAAGAGTCCATGAATAATACTTTATATACTTTATACCTGGGAAATGCTTAGCCCATGTACCGTTAAGACTGAACACCACAGCATGTACTGAGCAGCCGTTATGCCCAACACACTGCAAGGCTCTGGGAGAATGCAGAGATGGGTGAGACGTGACTTCTCTTCACAGAAGTTTTTGGTCCACAGATGAGGCATACCCAAAACTCAGTAGCTTGCTAGATTATCTTTCTTCTTGTAAATACATTAGGGATGCAAATAAAATCTGACAGCGCACAAAGACAGGATGCCACATCCTTTGTAGGGTCTGTGGATGGGGTCAGTGAAAAGAAGGTAACTCAGCTTTCCAATTCAAGTCATGGGACCTCCCTGCTTTGAGGTTTAAATCCCCATCCATAAAGCTCAGTAACTGCGTAGTGCCAACAGGCATGTAAGATAATCATACCCAGGGCATGTGCATATCCCCAAGTGGTGTGTGTAGGAGAGTTGGCTGGGATGGAGAGCTCGAGGGAGAACATGCTTCATGGACATAAAATGTAATTACCCGGTGTGGCTTCCTCCCTTATTGCCGCCTGCCACCAGTATTTGCATCAAACAGAAATTAAATCTCTCCCTTTGGTGTTGAGCTGAGACAGAATCATGTGCCACTGCGTCCGATGAGAGGATCATTACACATAGGTTGACTGTGCCTGGTTCCCAGCAGCCTTTCGTTGCCGGGATTCCTCTTGAGAGTCTGCCTCTGCTAGATTGGATTTTAAGCCTTAGCTTAGCTGATTGCACAACCAGGCTGAGTATTGTTCTGGAGAACTGCGCCGAAACCTGAAACCTTTAGAAGCTGTGCCTGGGATGGGTGGTTGGCTCCTGTGCCTTTTCCTGGCTGCTGAAGAACATTGTTCAGAATTGACCGAAATCGTAATTTCAGATTCTTACCAGGAAGCACACTCTCTGCAAAACATCCATGTGTGTGTGGGATGGCCTGAATCACAGCTTTGTAACGAGTGTTCCAGACAGTGTTTTCCCTGAGAAAGAAAGCTTATTTTTCAAAAGACGGGCATTAAGAATGGCTTCATCCAGTGCAGGTCATCTGAACTCAGGGGACCTGGCCCTGCCCTCCATTCCTGTCATGTGCTGCTGGAATCTTGGGGCTGGGTGGTTCCAAATCTATGACGTGGAGCTGTGAGCAGAGGTGAAGTGTTGGTGACAAGTGACCATGCGGTGTGATCTCTTCTGGGAAAGTTAAGCTGAAGAGACATGCGCGTCCCTTTCAACTTGAAGGTTCTGTAATTGAGTTCTGTGTTCAGGTTTAGAATCCTTCAGGAGGAAAACAACAGCACAGAGCAGAAGTCAGGAGATTGGGGTTCCTCACCTGGCCACTAGTCAGCCATGTACCCTTGAGCCGATTCCTCAGCTCAGCTGCGTACAAGATGAAGATGCTGGCATTCTGTGTGTGAGGAGCGTTCAGTAATCACTGACGTTTGTAGAGCAATGTCTCGATGCCAGAAGTTGTGTTCACACCGAGTCCTCAGAGGAAGGACTGTCATTTTCCCTTCTTTTCAAGGAGGGACACTAACATCCAGGTGTTCATGGGCTTTCTGAAAGTCAGATAGCCAGGAGGTGAGAGAGCCACGATTTGAACCCAGGCAATCTGGCCTCAGAGCTCATGCTCTCTTTTTTTTTTTTTTTTAAAGATTTATTTACTTATTTGAAATGCAGAGTTACAGAGAGGCAGAGGCAGAAACAAGGAGAGAGAGAGAGAGCTTTCATCCACTGGTTCACTCCCCAAATGGCTGCAACAGCCAGGGATGGGCCAGTCCAAAGCCGGGGGCTTCTTCCTGATCTCCCACATGGGTGCAGGGGCCCAAATGCTTGGGTCATCATCTGCTGCTTTCTAGGCCACAGCAGAGAGCTGAATCGGAAGTGGAGCAGCCAGGACTCAAACCAGTGCCCATATGGGATGCCAGCACTGCAGGCAGTGGGTGTATCCACTGTGCCACAGCGCCGGCCTAGAGCTCATGATCTTAATCACTTAGTATCCTCCTGCCCCTTGTACCCTGTTGCCACTGGAGTTCCTCCGCTTGTAGCCTTCTAAGTAGTTTGTGAAAAAGCCTTGCTGCTATCAAAGTGGAGATCTCACTGCCCTGATATCACTGTCATTACTGATCTGAGTCATATTTGTTTAGCATTAAGCCATTCAACAAGTTCACTAAGCAACTCCTGTATGCCCAGCACACTGCAAGGGCAAGGCTGTCAGAATGCAAACTTGGGTTCATGCTCTCAGAAGGATAGTTGATGAAAGAAGGCCTGCATCACTGGGATAACCATAAGTTGTTCGGAGGTAGCATTTGGTCTGGAAGACGGGTCATCTAATCTGGTTTCAGATGCGTGCCTTAGCACTACTGCAGTGCTTGGCCAAGGTCTCAGAGGAAGCAGGCTGCTAGGTGACCTTTAAGTATGAGCCCCAGGTTCACATTAGCACAGAGGAAAGTCTCCACGTGGGCCATGCTACACTGGTGGAGGCTTGGAAATAGGAGTGTCCATGCCAAGGATCTGAGGATGAATAAGCAGATCCTGTTAAGTTAGAGGCTTTTTTAGGCTGTGGTTCTGGGGTGCAAGGAGTTGGGTCCTCACTTGGCTGTGGGCTTCTTGCTGGCGAAGTCTAGAAGCAGTGTGGAGCCTGGGAGGAGGATATTGAGGCTTTGAAGAGAGAGAACATGTTAGAGAACATATCAGGAGTTAGTAAAAAGTGGGAGTGCAGTGGACAGGGTGATGGTCAAATATAAAATCCAGGCCGGCGCCGCGGCTCACTAGGCTAATCCTCCGCCTTGCAGCGCCGGCACACCGGGTTCTAGTCCCAGTTGGGGCACCGATCCTGTCCCGGTTGCCCCTCTTCCAGGCCAGCTCTCTGCTGTGGCCAGGGAGTGCAGTGGAGGATGGCCCAAGTGCTTGGGCCCTGCACCCCATGGGAGACCAGGAGAAGCACCTGGCTCCTGCCATCGGATCAGCGCGGTGCGCCGGCCGCAGCGCGCTACCGCGGCGGCCATTGGAGGGTGAACCAACGGCAAAAGGAAGACCTTTCTCTCTGTCTCTCTCTCTCACTGTCCACTCTGCCTCTCAAAAATAAAATAAATAAATAAATAAAATGAAATAAAATAAAATAAAACAAATATAAAATCCAGTTAGTATAGAGGAGGTACATCACTTGACAGCCATGGGCAGAGTTCTTTAAATATTCCTTAGACTGCATTTAAATGGAAATAAGGTTGGTTCCAGAATGTAAGAGGTCAATTTGCATTTTGCCCATTAGGATCCTAGTCTTCTGGGAAGATCTGATTGTCAGAGCCCCTGGCTCTCAGCAGGAGGGGGAGAGAGGGACAGGAGGACTCTGAGGGTTGCCCAAGGAATTGAAAGATGAGTCTACAGCTTCCACGCTGTGGGGTCAGCCATCCCTATGTCTAGCTCATTTTGCCCAGTTGTATTGCTTCTCCCAAAGCTGCTTCCGTGCCCCGTAGCATAGTTGGGGAGCGGGTGCGTTTTCTGACTTGGTAGCTGCGTGAAGGCCACCAGGCAGTGGTAAATCTTAAAGGGGGCTCATGCTGTCCCTGCAGCATGGGAATCTGCTGTCTGAACTACAACAAACGTGAAAATACGCTCATTGACACGATGCTCAGTTTGTGTTCAGGAAGAAGGATGATTATACTTCAAAACTGAGAATGGTTAAGGGCCCTAAACAGGAATGGGGCTCCTCTCTCTCAAAGGGGCAAGCATCCCTTACCACTATACTGTGATGTTGTATATATATGTTGTAGTACTAAGGACAACCACTAAGGAGACCGTAACAGTGATACACTCAGAAACATTACATAGATTGAAATAGAATTTCTTTAAAAGAAGGCATGCATACACATGTGCAGGAATGAGGAGACAAATGAATGGCAAGTAGGGAACAGACAGAAATAATAAAAGGACAAATTTAAGCCCTAAAATATCAATATTTAATATAAATTTGAATGATCTGAATGTACCAGTTAAAAGGCAGAGATTAAGTGTTACGCCGTCACAAAACACACCAAACACTGGAGTAAGGGAAAGCGAGAGGGAGTCATGTGTTCAGGAACAGGTCCCTTTAAAACTTTGCCAGAGGGCGGGCAGGGAAGCAGGGGCAGAGAATCTCATTAGGATGGGGGTGGAGCTTGACACTGGTGGTTGGGCCTTGTGGCCACCTGCCTTCCAGCAATGGAGGCGGGGGCTAGAATCTAGGATGGTATCAGGGTGTAGACCGCGCGCCATAGATAAAACTGCGCCATTTTCCTAACATTAAGAGAGTGAATTTTAAAACACCAACCAAATATATGCTATTAATAAGAAACTTTCAACATAATCACAGAAGTACGTTGGACATAAAAAGATGAAAAGAATTATACCACAAAAACCTTGAGCAGGAAGTCAGAGCACTAGTGGATATTTCAATATCAGGTACTGCAAGGTTCAGAACAAAGATCATTACTGTGGACAAGAAGGGCGTTACATTGGTCCATCAAGAAGACAAAGCTGTCTTGATGTGTGCTTTAAAATGCACAAAGCAAAAGCTGATAGAGGTGGAAGAAGAAAAAGATCAGTTTGTAATTACAGTTACGTAGTCACATCCCAACTCTCAGCAGTGGAGGGGACTACTGGACAGAAAACAAACAGTGCTATAGATGAATTAAGCATTGGGATCAAATTTGCACTAAGAATGTTCCACCCAGCAACAGCAGAACGCATCTTGTTTCCATTCTCCTGTGGAACATGGACCAGGTTAAGCTATTTTGAGTCACAAAGCAAATCCCAACTAGAATTTGTAACAAATCACACATAATATATTCTTTGACCACACTAAAATCCAGCTAGAAATCAGTCAGTAACAGAAAGACAAAATCTTCAAACACTTGGAAATTAAACAGTATACTTGCAAGTAATCAACAGATCCCAGAGGAGCTCTCCATGGAAAAAGAAATGCATTCAATAGAAGGATTGTGAAGAAACAACACGCGCTATTCAGAGAAGGAAAAGTTAAGCCACAGACTGGGAGAGAAGTTTTCAAAACACATTTCTGTGATAGGACTTCGACCTACAATATACAAGAACTCATAAAACTCAACAGGAAAACCAACAGCCTAATTTAAAAATAGAAAAATATATATATATATAAACAGATACCCACTGAAGGGGGATATAAAGGTGTATGTGTGGGTGGGGGTCTGTGAAAATGGGATCCCTAGTATTTGTCTTCAGGGAATTGCAAGTTGAGCCACAGGGAGATACCATTGTGCACCTGTTGGAACAGCTGCAGTAGGAACACCTGGCCACACGTAACTCCTTTGCAACAATGTGCAGGAACAAGAACTCTTACACAGTGCAGGTAGGAGTGTGAACTTCCAAGACAACTTGGCAGTTTCTTCCAAAGCCAAACTTTTTCTTGCTGTGTGTTATGGGCTGAATTATTTCCCTCCAAGAAAAGCTTCGTCTTGACCCCAGCATCTGTGAGTGTGACCGTATCTGGAAATAATCCATCAAGTGAAGATGAGATCATGCGGGATTAGGAGAGGCCCCACTTGCAATGACTGGTGTTTCCTAAGAAGAAAGAAACAGAGAGACACAAACTCAGAGAGAAGGGAAGTGGCCAGGAAAGGCAGAAGCAAACACTGGCATGACAATCTACCAGACAAGGATGCCTGGAAACCACCAGAAGCCAGGAATACATAAAACGGGATTCTCTGCTGGTGCCTTCAGAGGGAACATGGACCTGCTGACACTTGGTTCTCAGCCTCCCAGCCTCCAGAGGTGTGAGAGAATAGCTTTCTGTTGGCCTAAGCTGCCCGTTTGTGATTGACTGCAGCAGCCCTCGGAACCTAGCAACCGTGCAACGTAGCACTTGTGGTCCTAGCTATTCAGTCAACCGATCGCAAGACCCGTGTCCACAGTGGGGTCTGCACAGGAATGATTATAGCAGCTTTACTGATAATCGCCCAAAACTGGAGGCAACCATGCTCTTATTTAATAGGTGAATGCATAAACTAACCATGGTATATCCATATAATGTTGTATTATTTAGAATAAAAATAAATGAGTTATTAAGCTCCAAAAAGACTCAGATGAGATTAAAATGCATACTACTAAGTGTCGACAGAGTCTGAAAAAACGTCTAATTTTATTTATGCAACATTCCTGAAGCAGCAAAACTACAGAGACAGGTTTAAAATGCACTGACTGCCAGGGCTTTGGGAGGGAGGTGTGGGGAGTGAGGGGTGAAGCGCAGAATGTTAGGTAGCATGGTGAAGGTGCTCTGTGTGCCGCTGTAACGGAGCGCATTATGTTTGTGTTTGTCTAAGCCCACAGCACAAAGAGATCCTTAACAAGTGCCAATTTAACAAATAGTTTAGGAGTGTGGGGGCTCCCAGAAGGATATAATCTCATCACAGCCTCACTGCCGGTGGTGGTGGTGGGGTAAGTAGTGATCCAAGAAACCCTGTTATGAGTGTAGTCAGCAACAGTGAGGGCCAGAGGAATGGTACAGAAGTTCTTTGTTCTGGTTGTTAATGTTGCATTCCACAGGGATAGATGATCACTTCGTGTACGGCTGTACTTGTACGTAGTCTAGAAATGAACAGTTAAGTAGGTGGATGGCAGATGGTGGGAGCCTCGTTGTTGGAGTGGGAGTTGATAGATGATATAAAATGAGGGAAATCTGAATGAAGTGTGGACTTTGCTGATGATTCACAGTGTTGTTCATTAATGGTAAATGCACCACACTCATGAAAGATGCAGAAGACCTTGCGAAGGGGATGAGAAGACAAGAGACAGATTTGGATAAACCACGTATTTGGCAAATGATTTATCTAGAACATATAAAGGACTCTGAAACTCAGCAGTAAAATAAACAGCTAAAATAGCAGAAAGACCTGGGTAAGCATTTCATTGAAAGCATGGCCTTCTTGTTCTGGTTTGTAACTCAACAGCTGCAATGCCGGATTTATCCAGAAAAATAAAAACCTGTGTTCAAACAAAAACATTTTAAATCATGTTTGTGAATGGTCATAGCAGTTTTACTTAAGATTGCCCAAAACGAGAAACAACAGGTAAATGGTCAAATAAAAGATGGAACACCATAGACTATTACTCAGCAATAAAAAAGGAACAAACAATTGATATGTACAACTTGTATGTATCATAAGGAAATGATCAAGGTGGAAAAAAGTCAGTCTCCAAAAGCTATAGAACAATTACATTTAAGTAATATTCTTGAGATAATAAGAGGTGGACAGCAGATGAAGGATCCCAAAGGCTAGGGAGGAGGGGATGGAGAATGTGGCCACAAAGTGATGGCACAGAGGAGAGCTTTGTGGGGATGAGATGACCCTGCTTGTTGACTGTGGCAGTGGTTACACAACTCTACACAGGTGACAAATTACTTACAACTGCACACATGCACAAATGAGTGCCTGTAAAACTGATCTGAGTAAGCCCTGTGATTTGTAACAAAGCAGACTCCCTGGTTTTCCTGTTTGACTATGATTATACAAGATGCTAAAGCAGGCCGGCGCCATGGCTCAATAGGCTAATCCTCCACCTAGTGGTGCTGGCACACCAGGTTCTAGTCCCGGTCGGAGCGCCAGATTCTGTCCCAGTTGCCCCTCTTCCAGGCCAGCTCTCTGCTATGGCCCGGGAAGGCAGTGGAGGATGGCCCAAGTGCTTGGGCCCTGCACCCGCAAGGGAGACCAGGAGAAGCACCTGGCTCCTGCCATCGGATCAGCGTGGTGCGCCGGCCGCAGCGCGCTACCGTGGCGGCCATTGGAGGGTGAACCAACGGCAAAAAGGAAGACCTTTCTCTCTGTCTCTCTCTCTCACTGTCCACTCTGCCTGTTTAAAAAAAATATATGCTAAAGCAGACAGTATGAGGAGAATGTAGGACTTCCTTGAACATGTGTTTTGCAAATTCCTGTGAGTCTATGCTTAATTGAAAACAGAAGATGTTTTAAAGAATTAAATGTAACGACATGGTGCGTGATGCACAAATGGGTTCATGAAGTACCAGAACCATGAAGTACCTGTAACCAGGAGGCCACGAAGGGTGTGGACCATCTGCATACATGCAGCTTTGCGTTTGGGACATCTTTCCAGCAGCAGAAAATAATTTATTTTAAGTATCTTAAACATTTAAGTGTTTTCCTGGAAGGGGTGCTGAGCAGTGTTTGGCCGACCACAGGGCTCCCCAGAATCAATAGCAATCAGTAAGAATGAACAGGTGGTAGCCAGGAATCACTCCAAGACATTCTCAGCACCAGGTAACTCCTGCGGCCCCATGGGACATGGTCAGCCTCAGAGATCCTGGGAACCCTCAACGTGATCTTCAAGCAATGCAGCATTCTGTGTTTGAGCTGAACAGACTGCTCAGAGTTGTGGTCAAGAAAAAAAAAATCAATGTATTAAAAGGCTTTGAACCTCTCTACATATACACACACACGTTTACTAGAGTAAAAAACAGTACATTCACATACCTCATTTTGGTGGTAATTGGAAAGTTGTAGATGTAGTCCATTTTCTAAAATATTTTTAAATGAATATATAAAATGATTTGAGGGGATCAGTGTTACCTTTCCAGATTAATTAGCTACCTTCGCTGATAGTGAGGAAGAAGGAATTCATGCTTTTAAAATTCTGCCATTTTAAAATCTGTGTAAGGAAAGGTTCATTATTGGTGGTTTCTCTGCTTTATACATAAATTGTTTTAAATGGCAAGCTCTCCTAGCATTTGAAAATATAAAAATATATACAAATTTCTGTATTCCCAGTCATATGAGTTGCATAAGTCAAGCCATATATGATTCGAGACCTGACTTTATGGAACCTCCCTGTGAAATGTCAGCTGTTGCTCACAGCTGTGTTTTAAATGTCGTCTTACCAGATTACAAGGGATTAGTGATTGTACTGTGTAATGGGGTGATTTGGAAAGAGGAAGGAACAGAACCCCATGAGTCTGCGTTTGTATCACAGGACAATTTGACACTTGCACGTGGTTCACAGCTCTGTAAACCTTCTTGCTTTCCATAGTCATCGAGGTTCTGTGGCAGCAACATTAAACTGAAGGCAAGAGGCCCACAGAGCAGGTCTCTGGGAGGATGGCATGTGTGTTAGCTACCTGGTCAAATATGTGGATCGTTGTAACCTAGATCCCTATGCTTACTGTGCTTACGCACACTGTGTGTCCACCTGACACACTGTCTCTGTATGTAATCCACATGGTCCCTCCACTTACACCATGTGTCCGCCTGACACAGTGTGTCTGCGTGTAATCCACATGGTCCCTCCACTTACACACAGTTTGTCTGCCTGAAACAGTGTTTCTGTCATCCACATGCTCCCTCCATTAACACACACAGTGTGTCTGTGTGTAATCCATGTGTTCCCTCCACTTACATACATCATGTATCCACCTGACACAGTGTCTGTGTGTAATCCATGTGCCCCCTCCACTTATACCATGTGTCTGCCTGACACAGTGTCTCTGTATATAATCCACATGGTCTCTCCACTTACACTGTATGTCCGCCTGACACAGTGTCTCTGTGTGTAATCCACATGGTCCGTCCACTTACACCATATGTCCACCTGACAGTGTCTCTGTGTGTAATCCACATGGTCCGTCCACTTACACCATATGTCCACCTGACAGTGTCTCTGTGTGTAATCCACATGGTCCGTCCACTTACACCATATGTCCACCTGACAGTGTCTCTGTGTGTAATCCACATGGTCTTTCCACTTACACACACCCTGTGTCCACCTGACACAGTGTCTCTGTGTGTAATCCACATGGTCTCTCCACTTATACACACCCTGTGTCCATCTGACACATGCTCAGTATGTAAACTTTAATGGTCTCTCCACTGACACGTGCCATGTGGCTGCCCACATAAAAGCCGTACCCTGTTTTTCTCCTTTAACTCCTTATGTCTTCTGCATCATCCAGAAAACCAGCGATAGCTGCTGATAGTTGATGGACACAGAACATTCTGGATGCTCAAAGAGCAGAACTACTACTGCTCTTTGTGCTTCCAGTGTTCAAACTCACCTGGCAGTGGCTTCCCCTGAGGCTTGTGTTCTGTTTCCTCCGCCTCCGTGCTGCACTCCCACTCGGTGGCTGTGACGTCCCCCCTCTGCTGACCCCTGGCTCGCCCAAGCCTGTCCCTCCTTTGGCTTCCCCATCTGCCATGCCTGCCGTTCCTGCCTGCCAGTCCCCACCTCTGACTAGGATGTGCATAAACACAGTTTGTGCATGGATAATCAGGAGACCCTGAACTCGCACCCAGGACTGACTCAGCACTGGAAACCGGAAGGATGACAGGAGAGGGGGCAGGCCCATGGCAGCGCAGCGGCTCAGTGTGGAGAGCCGCGGTTGGTGCTGCCAGGGCCATGCACGCGAGGTCTTCAAAGAGGTCATGGAAACCCACATCGTGAAAAAAACTGGGCATATATTTCTTTTTTTTTTTTTTTTTTTTTGCACCAAAATAAACTTAACCTTTAATTCCATTTCCCACTAATTTCATGAAGTCCCGTGTGTGTGTGTGTGTGTGTGCGCGTGCAGTGATGGGTAGAAGGGTTGCAAGCAGGAATTATTGTAGAATCTTCCTTAGCTCAAAGAAATAGTCTCAGGAGGTCTTCATCTTGGAGAAAACATTCCCTTCCCTCTGACCTCTTTGTTGGGAGATGTCTTCGTTATGCATGTGCACCTGTTGTAAGGCAGCATGTGTAAACATTGTTCTTCAAGACCATCACTCATACCTGTGGACCTGGCCAGCAGTGCGTGAGACCTGAGAGAGACCAGCTGACTGCCGGTTAGACTGCTCATGGCCCCTGAGTATCTTCCCCCTGTTTGATTTACAGAAGGCAATTGCTGTCTTCAGAGCGGCAAATGCACTGGCAGTTCTGCCAGGCGTGTTTCTCTATAGAACACGCTATGAGCACAAACATGACATCGAGAGGTGACTGTCAACAGATCTGTTCTTTCCACGGCTGTGTTTTAGGGCGATGCGGCTGGGTGGCAGAACTGGCAGCGGCGTTTATCAGGTCCCTCCTTGCCACAGCTGGACGGATAGTGGTGCCCTCCTGTTGTACATAATCCCCTTTCAGCCCGCCCAGCGCGCACGGAGTCTGCAGGATGCTGGTCGCAGCGACGCCTGCGTCAGAGCACATGCCACGGCCGTGCTGGATGCTGGACACTGGGCGCTGAGGGGCTACAGTCAGGGTGATCCAAGGCTCCCCTGGTGGGGTGGAGGGGCACCAGGAGGAGCCCCCTGGAGAGAACAGCTCACTCGGGACAAGCAGCTGAGAGGCCACAGGCTGTGGACTGAGTTCCGTGTGTCACTCCGCCTGGCGGCAGGGAAAAGCGAGCAGAGGGTCCCTGGGAAGGGGGGCTGCAGGCCCCGTCAGAGGCCCCTGGGCGAGCTGTCCGGTCCCCAGACGTGACTGCCTGGGGCTTCTCACCCAGGTGCTCGCCTCCAGAGCCAGGGCTGGTTACGCTGAAGCACGTGTGTTTCTGAGACCTGTTTACACCTCTCATCAAAGAGGAAAAGAAATCACAGGGGAAGAGAAGTCCTGCTGGTTTGGGAAGGATTTTTATGCCGTTGTTGGAAAACACCAGTGTTTCTCGGTACTCTCGGAGCGCCGAGTCTGCCGGTCAGACACTTTTCACTCCATAATCAGAGTGCGGTGCCCTTTGTTTTTGTAGAGTCTTGTTCATGTCAAAGCAGCACACTGGCAGGGCCCGCCCACCGCAGGTGTCCTGTCTGCAGACAGGCACTGGCCTCTGCAGCTGTGCCACCCACAGGGGCTCTGAGGGCCTGGTCCGCTGGGGCTGATGGGGGCGGAGGGCTCTGCCAGGCCTGGCCTTGGGGACATACGCCTTTCAGAGGGTGCAGGGGCAAGCCCCGCTGCCCCGAAGCAGAGCAGGGCACCAGGGGCCATGCCCTCTGCTCCCCTCAGTAACCAAGAGCCCCACCCGCAAGTGAACCCTGTCCACGCTTGTCACCAAACCATCTAAAAAGGACAGAGTCAGCCACGCTCACTTGGTGCAGAGCCGAAGGCAGCAAGTGAGTCGTCCATGCAGTCAGGCCACGGTGCGCCCTGAAGCTGGGGAGGAAAAGAGGACCTGTAGACTGTGGAGCCAGGAGCGCGGATGGAGAGGAAGACCTCTGGCCGCAGCGTTGACTGCCCCTCACACCGGTCCTGCAGGGACAGTGACCTCCGGAAAAGGTCGCTTACAAACTCCATCTCCTCTTCTCTTGAAAAATGCAGTTAAGTTCCCTGGCTCATAAGAATGTGGAATTTTATTGTTTTAATTAATGTTCTTTTCTGGAAGAACAAGCTTGTTTTCAGAAACTTCCTTTATGGAGCTCTGGTACAGGTGAGCGGGTAGAAGCACCATCTTGTGATTAACTCCTTGGTGCGGACTGGGGTAGGAGAGGGACACTGAATTACTGAATTACTGAAGCGGCTTCAGTAATTCGCAGTGATGACGTTGTCAGCTGGGTGGCAGGGACAAATGATGGCTGCCTTGCTCCTGTGTCTTGATGTATGCCAGAGCATTGCAAACATTTATAACGTCTGAAAAGAGAATTCAAGATTCAAGCAATGTGCAGGGAAAAGAGAGGGAGCAAGGAAGAGATCAGAGAGGCCGAGGGGCAGAGGACACGGAGAGCCGGCCTTTACCTGCTCAGCACTTGCAGGGTTAGGTGTGGTCGCACCTTGCTGCTGGCTGCAGCTGAGGGTCCTGCCAAACACGACCCCCTCTGAACATCTCCTCCAACGTTTCTCACCAAACGGGAGCCTCAGGCAGCTGCCCAGGGCCTCCTGATCCTGGCAACCCAGCCACGAGACAGCTCCAGCCGACTTAGGCAGTTCGTTTTTCCCCAATGGAATAAGAAAAAAAAAAAAAAAAAAAAAAAAAAAAAAAAGAAGCAGCAGTGACTGCAGTTCCCTCAAGAAGAATAGACAAGGCAATGAGCATCTGCTATGAATGAGCCCAAGCACTCTCACGTCCTCCCTTTGGACAGAAGTGCGTGCTGCAAACAGGCACAAAATGGACCCCACGTGGCTGCAGACCCCTCTTGCCTGTCACGTTGTAATTTCCATGCCAGTTGTCTGCATAGTTCGTCTTCCCCTGCAGCATCTGGTGTTTATAACCAGAAACAGATGGGTGAGAAATCCGGAGAGGCTCTTCATGTATTGTGCGTTTTGTTCAAAGTGCAGCTGGGTGCAGGGAGATACAAGGGTACCTCAAAAAGTCTATGGAAAATGAAATAGAAGATAAATTTATTTTGGTGCAATAAAAAAAAAAAAAACCTCTTTTAACGTAAGTTTACAAGCCTCTGTGGAAATCCATGTGATGAAGAATCTATGCGTGACTTCCCAGTGCCCTCGCACTGGGAGTAAGTGTGGGGGCAGGGTCACTGGTTCTGGCGCCTGGCTGAGTCGGGGCCAGAGGACGAAGGTCAAGGTCACAGATTTCTCTAGCCAGAGCGCACTGGAAATTTTGCAGGCAGTTTTCTCGGTCTCCACACGTGGCCGCTGCCTTTCACCTGGAACCCTAGCCACAGTGGCTAAGCTGAAAAGCAAAGCTATGTTTGCTGAAGTGTTGCTCATAGTGGCTTCGAGGTCTCTTGTTTTCCCACCAAATGGGAGGAAATGGACAGTCTGTAGATGATCCACTTGTGAGTGATGGCTGAGATGTGTGAAAGGCATGGCTCGGATTCTCCGTGAGACTCGGGGTTCAGCAGTGCACCTGCACCTGGCCCCGGCAGTGTTTCCCAAAGCTGGGGCCATGGGACACCCCCCAGGGTTTGTTCCGGGGGTGGATCTGGGTCCTGCACAGGCAGTTTGCAGGAGCTGTGTTGGTCCCTTGTCATTTCTTGTCTGCCACAGCCTGCCTTCCTTCCCACAGCCCCTGGATTTGATGTAGAAATTCACAGAAATGCAGAAATGAACACATGGACGGAAGATAAGCAGTCAGTTCATAGGGGTAAAGCTGCGAGTTTCAGCATTCTGCGATCGTGTTAACTGTAAAAAACAGAACAGCTTAAGAACTGGAGTAGTGATGAGAGCTCAGCGCAGGGGAATGCTTAGACGAAGTGGAAGTGGAAAAGTTACAGTAGATACATGTGGGGGGCAGAGTGATGTTTTTTCCTTAGCTCCTTTTGTGAATATTTATTATCAATGCTACTCAACAGAATGTCCCAAAAAAATTGCAAATGTCTTGATTTCCATAGTACTATTCACCAGCTGATCACATATTGGTGAAAAGTAATGGATTATGGGTTTTGTAAATTTAGCAGCTTGTGGTTGCATGTGCAATAAAAATCAGTAAGTAGTTAAAGGTTAATGTAATTAGTAAATTTGCAGCTATCTAAATGAACTGTGCTTTAACTTTCATTTCCAGACCCGACAGCCGTGGAACAAATGGCGTCATCACGAACGTGTTTACTCAGACCTGGCTTCATAGAGAGCATGGTGCAGAGGGGTGAGGGCTAGGAAAGAATTCTGGGGAGCCAGGGTCAGGGCCAGCTCCTGCCCAGGTTGGCCTGCACAGTTCTGGTCATGGGCATGGGTGGCTATGTCCCATGTTGTACAGCGGGGAGCACTGACCCCTGTGCCTGGCTGCCTGGAACCCTGCACAGGGATGGACCTGGCTGTGGCAAAGCAAAGCCTGCACTTAGTTTTCCTGAAAGGTGATGGCTTCCAGAAAAGGACCTGGGAAAAGACCTTTCCCCTCAGTGCTGTAGGTACTGGGAGGTTGCACTTCTGCAAGTGGTCATCTCTCCTCGACTCTCATTCCGCTGGGGACCGGGCCTTTCCCTCCCAGTGAGGCTGGGCAATCCCCCTGTCCCCTTCTGCTGCTGGGTGTTGCCCTGATGATAGACCTTGCCCGTCTGGGATGGGAGTGGCCGAGGAAGTGCTCTCCCATCTGGGGCAGGAGCCGGCTCCGACAAGGGGCCCGTGCCTTGTGTTGGTTCAGCTGTTTACCGTGCACCGACTGTGTGCAGGCACTTTCTTTTGGACCTCACTAAGCAAAAGGGACAGAAATCCTCATGGAGCCCATACTGGAAAACAGGATGCCAAGGACAGCAGCACCCGGGGAGACCAGATGCAAGGGAGGGCGGCTGCTGCCCGGTGAGCAACAGGAGGAAGCCCAGGCAGTGTCCACCCTCAGCATGGCTGCCCAGCCACGGGCCACCAGACCTGGACCTAGGCACGATGTGACCATGTCCTGCCTCGGGGGAGTCGGATGACTTGTGAATCTCTCAGATGTATCTAAGAGTCTGGCTAGAAAGTTTACTAACGTGCAGAGTTAACAGAAACCTGATTGGTATAATTTTCAAAGAAGTGTCAATGCTATAAGGCTGTTGCCTTAACCCATTTTCTGGAGCTATAGCAAAACACCTGCACTGGGTGACTTACACAGAAAAGTGGCCCACTTGGCTCTCAGTTTTGGAGACTGAAGGTCCAAACAGCATGGTCCAGCTCTGGCCAGAGCCCTGCTCCTGCCACCCCCACCAGCTGCATCACATCACAGCAGGAGCATGCAAGAGCCGCAGAGCACTGGGCCTACCCTGCCAGTCCTGGTCTGGGAGAACTACCTTGATCCCTTCCAAGGTCAGCGCCCCCAGTGACCTCCCTCTAGGTCTCTAGGCTCCACCTCTCCCACAGTTGCACATGGGGCCAAGCTTCCAGCCCCCAGACCCTGGGGGCACTCCGACCATATCCAAGCCCCAACAGCTGTGCTCACAGCCGTGTGTCCTTGCATAAGGGTGGCAAGTTCAGTGTCCCATGCTGACACAGCTCAGGGGGCACCTCCCCACCACAGCAGGGCTGTGAGCTTGGCGGTAAAGTGGTTCTGGCAGTGAGAAGCCAGGGCAGGCGTCCTCAGCGCAAGTGGGGTTGTCAGATAAGAGATGAAATGTCCAGCTGAGTTTTAATTCCATGTGAACACTGAATCATTTTTCCTAGAAGTAGAAAACTTTAAATTTGACTGAGCTTCCTGTAGTTTAATTTGTCAAACAGGGGAACAACAAAGAAACCACAAACAGTTTCTGGAATTAGTAAGCTAATGTTGGTGCAAAAAAATGTTGACATTTGTGCAGTTCCTTTTTATTAAAGGTTTATTTATTTATTTATTTATTTAAGGGTCAGAGTTAGAGAGAAATCTTGCATCCACTGGTTCACTCCCCAGATGCTGCAGTAGCCAGGGCTGAGCCAGCCCAAAGCCAGGAGCCAGAAGCTTCTTCTAGGTCTCCACATGGGTGCAGGTGCCCAGGGCCTGGACCATCCTCCACTGCTTTCCTTGGCATATTAGCAGGGAGCTGGGTCGGAAACAGAGCAGCCAGGACTGGAACCAGTGCACATATGGGATACTGGTGCTGCAGCCAGCGGCTTAACCCATCATGCCACAGTGCCAGCCCCTATGCAGTTTCTTTATAATATGCGTTTTCCGTGAATTTTTTACCCCAAGTGTAATCTAAGAAGCGTTTTGTTTCTCAACACTGTTTCTGAAAAAGAAGTAACAGGCTAGCCCATTGACCGGGAAAACCACGCAGATGCTGACATCTCACAGCAGGGTTCTCCACTCTTGCAGGTTTTTCCTTCCACCAGACTTGTCCAGATGCTGCCGGGTTCTTTGTCTCGCGTCCACAGTTAGGCCCACGGACAAGGAAGCGTGAGCCAACGGAAGGACGTTGATTAAGCAGAAGAGAAAGAGAAAGCCCACAGCAGTTCTCCAGAAGGCATGGCTGAAAGAGAGGTTGGTCTGGGGGTCATGTGCTTGTGAACGGGGAGCTGTCTCTGCCTGGTGGCCACGTAGGCTAGGAAGGTGAGTACCATGGGCCCCTGGGAGCAGCTGCCAGAATCACCTTAGTTGTACAGGTATCCAGAGAGGTCAGGGCCAGGCACAGGTCAGAGCTGCAGTACCTCGTTCTGCATCGGCACGGTGACAGAGTGCTCAGACAGGTCCGTGGGGGTCGGGGCCTTCGGCTGCTGGGACCTTGTCCGGCGACGGTGCTGCTCTTCCTCAGGGGCCCCTTGTCCTCCCCCCTGCGTTAGAACCTGTCATCTCCCGTCTCTGTCAGCACCACTGGCGCGATGGTCTGGGTGTGGCTTTGTGTGTGGAGGGGTGTGTGTGGAGGGGGTTGTCCGGTGCATTGTCAAATGCTGAGCAGCACCCCAACACCAGTGCCAGTAGCATCCCGTCATCGTGACAACCAGAAATGTCCCCAGACGCTGTCAGGTGTCCCGGGACTCAGGGAAGGGGGCAGCCGTGCCTGGTTGGAGACCACTGTCTGGGGGGGAGAAGCTTGTTTCCAAGTGCACCACGCGTGTTTAAGTAGGAAACTCCTCCGCCCGGGTCAGGAAGAAAGCAGACAGCTGTATGTCATGGAGTCTGCACTCAAAAACATTTATCTGAAAGAGTGACAGAGAGAGGGAGGGATAGAGAGAGAGAGAGAGATTTCCATCTACTGGTTCACCCCCCGAAAGGCCCAAAACAGCCAGGTCTGGGCCAGGCTGAAGCCTGGAGCCAGGAACTCCCTGGTGGTCTCCCAAGTGGGTGGCAGGAGCCCAAGTACTTGAGCCATCCTCCACTGCTTTCCCAGGCGCCTTAGCTGGGAGCTGGATCTGTAGCAGAGTAGTCAGGACTCAAATTGGCACTCTGGCATGGGGTGCTGGTGTCACAAGCTGTGGCTCTACCCTGCCGGGCCACCACGCCGGCCCCTGTGCTCTTCAATTCAGAGTCAGGAGCCACCAGGGGAGCCCTGAGGACAGTGGCAGGGCTGGAGGAGGCAGGGCTGTTTTGCAACCTGAGGCTTGGGTAGAGAAGCGTCTTTCCGCCCAGGAGCCCCAGCAAAGGCAGTGGAAAGTGCTGGAGACAGGGCTCGGGTTACCCCAGCGGCCTCTGTCCAGGCCACGCAGGAACAGTTAGTACAGAGGCCCAGGACTCTGGAAAAACAGTGCTTTGTTTGGAGAGCAGTAACTGAAATTCCAGCCTAGACCACCCAGGTGGATAGCCCTGGGGGTGTCCCAGAAGTCAAACAGCCAGGAGATGCCGGCCCCAGGACCCCAACCCCTGAGGACCCCCGACCCCGGCGGGAAAACCAGGCCCAGGTGCTGTCGGATTTTCAGAAAATTTCTCTAAGACGTTGCCGCTCCTGCGTTCCCCAAGGTCCCTACGAGTTTGGTTTGTGCAAGTGTTCACAGGTATCCCAGGGACGTAAAGAGTTCACCCCTCCAGTCTTCGTGGCTCTCATTACTGCCTCCCTGTCATATAGTGAGAATCACTAATCGTTCCTGCCTCCAAGGACTCTTCAACATAATCCTATTTTCTACTCAAATTCTAAGTGATTGCCAGATTGGAGTGAAAAACCAAATTGACTTCCAGCAAAGAGAGTTAGAAACAGTGGCTCAGACAGCAGGGTTCCCCAGAGAACCCATGAGCTGCCTACACTGCCTTTTAAAACTTGAAATCTACATTGCAAAAAAAAAAAAAAAAACTACCATGCAAAAAAAGAAATTCATTTAATTGAGTCATCCTAGCTAAATTTAGGAGACAAATATCCCAGCGGCCTCCCTTCTAAAAACGCTGCATCAGGGCCACTTTACTGAAAGGGCCCGTGTGCTCTTGTGAGACAGGACGCTGAGGGCCCAAGGATACAGAAGCCCTGGCGGCCACGTGCAGGTCCCACCTGCAGTCCACGAGGCCCTGTACCCACCTGGAGCACATCAGAGCTGCACCAGATCTGAGGGACAGGCTGGGCACGTGGCTCCAGCACCGGCACGGAACTCCAGGGCTCGGGTGAGATCAGGTCTCTTTTCTGACAGCATCCAAGTGTGCGGGTGTCCTGGAGGAAGCGTCGTCCCATACGGGAGTGCCTGGGGCTGAGCCCCGGCCCGGCTCCCTGCTAACGCCCACGCTGGGAGGCAGCAGGGATGGCTCAGGCACTCGAGTCCCTCCCACCCACATGGGAGACCAGTGTTGAGGCCTGGGTTCCTGCCGCTGGCCAAGCCCTGGCGGGTGCAGGCATTTGGAGGGTGAACCAGCGGACGCTTCCGCCAAGGCGGGGACCCCTCCCGGGGCTTGCGTGGCCTGGCCACAGGAGGAGGCACTGCAGAGACAGAAGGGACATTCCAGGGGCCGAAGCCTGCCTCCCTGTCAAGTGGGGACGAGACACTGGGAGCCCCAGGAGGTATGATAACAGTGGAGAAGCCATGTTGTGCAGCCCAGCCCTCTGCCTTCCAGAACCTTCCAGAACACTTCACAGGAACAGTATCATCCTCATCACAAGCAAAAATGACTGCTAGTGGCCAGCACTGGTGGACAGGGGAGGTCTGTCCACCCGGGGAAGATGGACAGGCCGGCTCCCAGGGCCAGTGCTTTGAGCCTTGAGACATTGGAACTCTGCTCCCATCCATGCAGAGGGGAGTTGAGGAACAATGACTGATGCCACATTGTCATGACAGGGTGGCATGGCTTTTAGGAGGTGGACGTTGGCACCAGCCTGGCAGGTACATCCTTGGGTGATGACTGGGTGGCAAGTTAGCATCCTGGGCAAGCAGCAAGGGTGAGACACAGCCAGGTCAGCTGTGATCACCATGACATCTGTGCCTACCCTGCTGTGCTGCCTGCTCTGGACCTGGATGGCCCCTCCCCAGACAGGCCGCCTCCCCCCCCCAATCCACCGCCCAACTCACTCTTCCCAGGCTGCTCATTTCCAAACCCACTCACTGATGTGTTAATATCATTAATCGGGACAGGTTAAAGTCAAGGATGTGGGCCTGGTGCTGTGGCCTCATGGGTAAAGCTGCCACCTGCATAGCCAGCATCCCATATGGGCACCAGTTCAAGTCCCGGCTGCTCCACTTCCCATCCAGCTCCCTGCTAGTGCACCTGGGAAAGCAGCAGAAGATGGCTCAAGTTCTTGGGCTTCTACAGGCTTCTGGCTTCAGATAGGCCCAGCTCCAGCTGATACGCCCATTTAGGGAGCAAACCAGCAGATGGAAGACCTCTCTCTCTCTCTGCCTCTGCCTCTCTATAATTCTGCCTTTCAAATACATAAATCTTTTTTTTTTAAAAAAAGTCACAGATGTGACATAGACTGTTTAGCACGCTGGCCGAGGGCCATCTCCTGTCACAGGACTACTCTCGGGATCACTCGTAGGGGCAGCCCCCGCCCCATAACACCTACACCGAGGCCTGAAAATGTCACTTTGCTTTATTTCCTTTCACTCTGACTTCTGTGTCCTTTTGAATGTCTCTGCTGATTTTTGAGTGGGATTGCTCTGGGAAACAGTATTATTTTTAGCATAAATTGAATCAAGGGAGACGACATCTCCTAAGAAATTCAACTGCTTCGTTTTGTCACAGGAGGGCAGCTCCCTTAGCGATGACAGTTTCCGTGGGAGAGAGGAAGGGACGTTTGTCTAACTGATGTGGGTGGGTCTGGAGTTACCAGTGGGGGACGCTGGTGAGCAAGGCGGGGGCAGTGGGAAGCAATGCGTGTCCCTTTCTCCCTGTCACAGTAGATCCGGCTCGTCGCGCTGGTGGCTTGCAGCTGCTACAAACCCCAGTGTAGACAAGCCGCTTGCAGCTCCACCCTTGGGTGACCTGATTCAAAGGCCTGCGCAGGTCCCCCATGAGTGCGAGAACTGGCTGCCACTCCCAGAGTTCAGTCTTCCGTGTGCCGGACTCATTTCATGTTGGTGTGTTGTTTATTCCGTCCAGTTACACGTTTATTGACTCCTGCCTGATTTTCCAACAGCATTAAAGACAGATGACAGGAACGTAAGAGAAAAACTGGAATTAGGAACAATAAAAGGAAAGTTTAGGTGATGAAGGTGGGAGGGAGGGGTTGAACGAGACCTGAGACCCTCGCTGGCTCCTCCGTAGCTGTTCACGTGGTGGCCAGTGTTCAGGCTGTGCCTCCTGGTGGCAGAGCCAGAAGTGCAAAGGTAATGGGCACAGAATCGTGGACGATCCGAAGATGAGACCTGCGGAGACACAGGAAGCACTGGGATCTGAGAGGTGTGTCTCACTTCCATCCTCAGCTCAGAAGAACTCGGGCCGTGGAGGACCGGAGGACGGGAGGGCGGGCGCCCCCAGCAGGGTCTGGCCGAGCAGCCCAGCAGGATGCGTGTGTCTTCCCCGGGGGTCTTCCTTCCTTCCTCCTTCCCTCTCCCATTTCTGAGCAGTGTCTCCCCCAGAGTGAACCTAGGTGTTTAACATCTAATAAAATCCAAGCGTAATCGATCTTTCACCCGCTCCTGAAGAATCCCGGAGCTTCTGACCACATCAAGTGGCTCCCCTCCCTCCCTGACAGCATTTTGATTGAGGTCTGTGGCTCTGTTTTGCTTTTTAATTCTATAAATTAATATCACTATTGTCTTCTGTGGCAAGCGCCTAACTTTATTTATTTACAAATGTCTTTGCGCACTATTTTTGCATTTCAGCTTCTCCGCTTGGGTTCATTTTCTCTGAGCCTGGACTACATGCATTAGAATTTCCGTTTACGTGGGTCTCTCCGCAGTTATGTTTGCCTTCCGGTGTCTTCTGCTTTACCCTTGTTCCTGTATTTATTTATTTTCATTTACTTGAAAAGCAGAGAGACAGATGGACATCTTGCATCTGCTGGTTGCTTACTCCCCCACCTTTTGTTTTTTACAGATTGATTTATTTTATGTGAAAGTCAGAATTACAGAGAGAGAGATCTTCCATTCACTGGTTCACTCCCCACGTGGCCACAACAGTCAGGGCTGGGCTAAGCGGGAGCCATCTTCTACTGCTTTCCCAGGTGCATTAGCCGGGAGTTGGATGGGAAGTGGAGCAGCCGGGACTTGAACCCGTGCCCATGTGGGATGCAGGCACTGCAGGTGGCAGCTTTATCCACTGTGCTACAGCGCCAGCCTCTCCCTTCACCCCTGAAGGCCACGGGCCCTGCCCCACCCTCAGGGGAGGGCTGCCTGTGCTGCTCGCCGGCCGGGCTGGGCTCCTGCTCTCACTCTGTCTGGCGCCCAGGTGTTTCTGGCTTACCTGCCAGCTGCCATTCATTTCCCTGTGAAGCTGTTTCCCACTCCCGATTTTCCGTTGTTTCTCCTGGAGGGTCAGTTAGGACACCTCCTCTCGTGACCCTGCAGAAATCTCAAGGCAACAGCATTGCAAATGGAAATCAAGTCACAGCTCTGTTTCTTCCCGTGTGTGAAGAGGTAAAAATGGTAACTATGACGACAAGTTGTCCACATAAGAAGCCATTGTCCCGGGCGCGCATCGTGGTGCAGCGGGTTAGGCTGCCACCTGAGACTCTGAGCACAGTTCCAGTCCTGGACGCTCTGCTCTGACCCAGCTCCCTGCTAATGGCCTGTGAACCAGCAGAAGGTGACGCAGGTGCTGGGGCCCCCACGCCCACATGGGAGACCCAGACGAAGCTCCAGGCTCCTGGCTTTGGCCTGGCTCATTCCCAGATGTTGCAGCCATTTGGGGAGTGAACCAGTGGACGGAAGATCTCTCTCTCTCTCTCTCCCTCTCTCTAACTCTTTCAAATAAATAAATAAGACTTTTAGGCACAAACCCAAAATATTTACCTTGCCCTCCCCCAGCTGAAATATAGCTGTCTCACCCCAAAAATGTGCGCTTTCAAGCCGAACTTTGGTCCTATTTTACACAGCCCTTGTATCCAGTCGCTGTGAACTCCAGACTGCATTCTGTAATGAAGACGTGTGGCTGGTCTGGACCACGGAACAACACCTCAGCCAGTCGTAAATCCCCTTCGTAACAGCGCCCGGAACAGCTCTGCTGACAAGAACAGTACATTCCTTTTCCAAGCTGTGTTCATGTGCTAGAACTTTCTTATATAAGAGAAGAGGGCTAAGCCCACATCTCTCACATTTGGATGTTGTCACAGCAGAACTAGCGCCTGGGTCAGGCCACTCCGAGGATATCACACTTTCCCCGCACCAGGCTCCCCTGAGATCGGGTAGATTCCTTCCCCTACAAGCTGAGTCATTGCCATCAACTCCCTCAGTTGCCAGGACACCAGCCTCGGTGAATGAGGGGAATATTCTTTAACAAAGGAAAGCCAGTAGGCAAACATCACGCACTCCCTGACCAGCGAGTCTCCAGATGCTAACAGGGCAGGCATACCCCAGGCCCTGAGCGTCGACCACAGCTGCAAGGGGAGAGCATTTTCATCCTGGGAACTTCCTTGGCCCCAGCCAGCCCCCTGTGTTGCCCGCCATAGCCAGCCGCACCTGCGCACACAGCTCCAGGTCTCTGTCCAGGGCAACACAGCCTCGCCGGTTCACTCCAGGCTCCATGGGCAGCCGGAAGCGGCACAGTCCTCCAGCCTTGTTCAAGGTGCCACCTGCCACAGCTTCAGTTAGCCACAGTCAACCACGAGCTGAACACGTGACATGGAAGAATCCCAGAAATAACCCACTCTTGGTTGGCAAGAGTACATGAGGCCCCGAACAATGTGGCAATGAGACATTGCCCAGTGTCCTGTGGGGGACTGACCCACCCCCAGAGACAGCAGAGAAGGGGCATCCAGTGCTTGCTTGCTTTTCCTTTCCTTTTCTTTTTTTAATTTGAAAGGCAGAGCAACATAGAAAGCTTCCATCCACTGGTCCACTCCCCAAATGCCCGTCACAGCCAGGCTTGGGCCAGGCCCAAGCCAGGAGCCCAGGACTCTTATCTGGTCCCCAGTGTGGGTAGCAGAGACCCGAGCACTTGCGCCATCACCTGCCGCCTCCCAGGTGCAGTAGAAGGAAGCCAAGATCAGAAGCAGAGCGGGGACTCCAACAAGGCACGCGGATGAAGGATGCAGGCGTCCCAAGTGGGATCTTAACCTGTTTTTTTTTTTTTTTTTTAATACTATTTATTTTGAAAGAGAGAGTTACAGGGAGAGAGACAGGACCAGAGAGATCGTCTATCCACTGGTTCACTCCCAAGATGCCTGCAACTGCTGGCGCTGAAGCCAGGAGCCAGGAGCTTCATCTGCATTTCCCACGTGAGTAGCAGGGGCCCAAGCACTTGGACCATCTCCTGCTGCTTTTTCCAGGCCATTAGCAGGGAGCGGGGTCAGAAGTGGTGAAGTTGGGACATGAACCAGCATCCATATGCTATGCTGGCAGCTTTACCCACTACGGCACACACCGGCCCTTGGATCTTAACCAGCGTGCCTAGCACTAAAACCTGCCGGTGACTGTGTGAGTGTGTGTGCCTATGTGTAGACGTGCATTCGTGCACACACAGGAACAGGAGCCAGCGGGCTGTGTACGTAGCCGCGGTGTGCAAATGAAGAGGAGAGGACGGGGCTGGAGGGAGCCTGCGCCCCGACTCGGTGGCTGACCTGCAGGCGTGTCGGCTGCTGGGACCAAGAGCGCAGGCATGCGAGCCCGCAGAGAACTGGCACCAGAGCTGGCGACCCACAGTGAGCAGCGCAGGGACAGGGCTGGGGAAGGGAGGGAGCCATAAACAGACCAGGGCTTGATCAGGGAGAGCGCCTCCCACGGGCAGAGGCAGGGAGGGCAGCACGCGCCTGCTGCCCTCACCTTCGGGAATCTTCCCGAGCCCTTTGCTGCGCGGGTGGTGCTGTCGTCAGTCTTGACATTCAAGTCCAATCTTGAACGCGGGCGCGTCCCTCCTGCTCCAGCGGGGTAAGTGGGAGAAACGGAAATCACCCAGTCATACACTGCTATTTGGCTGCACAAAGTAGAAGTTTTATGCACATAAAGTTACCATTAAAGATTTCACTCTTTAAAAAATATTTGAAAGGCAGAGAGACAGACACCTTCCATCTGTTGGTTCAGTTCCCAAATGGCTGCAACAAGCAGAGCTGGGCTCGCTGGAAACCAGGAACAGGAACTCCATCCGGGACAACTGGACCTGAAGTCGGGAGTGAAGGCCAGCGCCTCTTCAGGCGCCGCTCCCCTGCACCCTCAGCCCTGGGCTGCCCCCTCGGTGTCTAACGGTGATGGTAGAGCCAGCAGCCCTCAAGCTCTGTGTGCGATTCTCCTTGTGCTTGCTAAACCCAGGGTGAACGAGTGCTGTGCGATAACAGGTGTGAGACAAATGGGCAGAACACTCTCAGAGTCACCCAGCGTGGACGTAGGGGTTGAGAAGCTGGGGTAGTGTGATCTGAGGGTGGGGCTCGTCCACGGGGAAGGAGCCGTTGGGAGGGCAGGGCAGGCGCTGCCCGGGTTCCTGGGAAGACGTTGAATGGAACCCAGAGAGCGAACCCGTGCAGGGCAGGAATCAGCGCTGCCGGTTCCCGATGAGCCCTCCGAGTTCCTGAGGGACCAGTCTGGATGGCCAGTGTCCTTCCCAGCTCCAGATCGAAGTTTGCATCCTGAAAATGACACGCACAGTGACAGAGTGTGTACAAAAGGATGCTTGCCTGCCAAGCACGAACCCTGGAGCTGCTCCTCAGTTATCCAGCAAATGGCTACTATGTGTCCATCCATTATTTCTTCCGCAAATATTTGTTGAAAGTCTTCTAGAATGTTCCCAGATTTAATGTGCTAGGGGTGGGTGCTGTGGTACCAGGGTTAAGCTACCACTCGGCCACCATATCCCATATTGGCCTGAGTCCCAGCTACACTACACTGCCCTCCGCTCAGCACCTGGGAAGACAGCCCAGGCACTGGTCCCCACCACCTGCGTGGGAGACCTGGACCGAGTTCCTGGATTCCAGCTCTGGCCTGGGCTTGCCCTGGCTGGTGCAGAAATGTGGGGAGTGAACCAGAGGGTGGGAGGTCTCTCTGTTTCTGTCTCCCCCTCCCTGTCTCCGCCACTTTGCATTTCCAGTAAATAAATGTTTTAAAATGACAAACACCGTGTTGGGCGGTGACACACAAAGGCGAGCACAGTTCCTGTCCTCGCACATCGTCACCGTCACCGACACAGGGGACAGACAAGCAGCAGGAGGGCTGCCACGGGGCTCTGGCTTGGAGAAAGGCACAAACGGCTTCCCAGAAGAGCTGGCCTCGCCCGGGCGAGGAAGGAAGGGAGGGGTGTGGCTAGTGGAAACCACGGAGGAGGTGTGCAGCGCGTGTCCACGCTTCCCTCTGGGGCGACTCGGTGGGGTGTCCCGCCACGCACGGAGACGCGAAGGGCTGCGCCCCGTTGGCGTTAAGGCCCCTTCGAGCCATTCAGATACAGCTGTTCCTTCGGCACGGAGCTGGGTGGGCCGGTCACCAGGAGCAGGGTACCTCGGCACGCTGTGGCTGTGGAAGAGCCCACCCAAGGAGAGCGTGGTGTGTACAGCAGGGGAGAAGAGGCCCCAGGGCCGAGGGGCCAGGGGAGCGAGAGAGGCGGCGGCCAGCAAGCAAGGTGGACGCGTGTGAAGTGTGGCGGCTGGGCGGGGGGCAGCTCAGTGGGGGCAGCAGGTGCGCGGCATTGAGCAGGGAGAGGGTGAGGATCTGTGCTTCCTCAGCAGCCTGCTCGTCCCTGGTGCGTTAACAGCCGTGGGGCAAGCCGTGTGGGCGACAGAAAGGCCTTGCCCGACGGGCAGTGGACACAGGTGGGCAGCTTCGGGAGGTGCCGGTGGGGGGCAGGCGGGGTGGGGGGCAGGGGGGCTGTGTCTCCACGGGGTGGTGGGCCCGTGGGGGCAGGCGGGCTGTGTCTCCACGGGGTGGTGGGCCCGTGGGGGCAGGCGGGCTGTGTCTCCACGGGGTGGTGGGCCCGTGGGGGCAGGCGGCCTGTGTCTCCACGGGGTGGTGGGCCCGTGGGGGCAGGCGGCCTGTGTCTCCACGGGGTGGTGGGCCCGTGGGGGCAGGCGGGCTGTGTCTCCACGGGGTGGTGGGCCCGTGGGGGCAGGCGGGCTGTGTCTCCATGGGGTGGTGGGCCCGTGGGGGCAGGCGGGCTGTGTCTCCATGGGTGGTGGGCCCGTGGGGGCAGGCGGGCTGTGTCTCCATGGGTGGTGGGCCCGTGGGGGCAGGCGGGCTGTGTCTCCACGGGGTGGTGGGCCCGTGGGGGCAGGCGGCCTGTGTCTCCACTGGGTGGTGGGCCCGTGGGGGCAGGCGGGCTGTGTCTCCACGGGGTGGTGGGCCCGTGGGGGGCAGGCGGGCTGTGTCTCCATGGGGTGGTGGGCCCGTGGGGGCAGGCGGCTGTGTCTCCACGGGGTGGTGGGCCCGTGGGAGCAGGCGGGCTGTGTCTCCACGGGGGGGTGGGCGTGGGAAGCAGAGCTGCCAGAGGGCGGAAATAATGAGCAAATCGCCTCAATCAAGAGCCCTGAAAGTGTAACTGGCATCCGTGGGGCTACCTGACGTCTTCCTTTATGGGATGGCTTACACTTCACAAGTCCCATCGTCCTAACCACCAAACCTCCCTGGAATGAGAGCTGTGTGAGACAGGCAGGAATGGAAGCCCCGCCTCCTCTTGTGACAGACAGTTCTGCGAGAGTACCAGGGTGCCTCAGTGACAGCACTGCTGTGCTTCCCTGTCAGCTCTTGGACTCCCCTCATGGTTGCAAAATGGCTGCTGCAGCTCCAGACGTCTTATGTTTACACGGCATCATCCGAAACAGGAAGCAAGCAAAAGGCCGGGCTTTTGCTCTCGTAACATTCTCGCTCTGTGTCTTGCAGTGAGGAAAACTTCCCAGAAGGCCCCAGCAGCCTGCTCAGGTCTTAGGGTCCCAGAGTGGGTCACACACACGTGCAAGTGCTGTCTCCCAGGACAGGACGAGAGAATGCTGACCAGCGTTTTTCAGCCTCTGGTCTGCCAGGAAGGAAGAGGAGGGGCTGTGGCCTGCGTGTCCCCAGCCGTGTGTGCCAACTGCACGGTGCCCGCCAGCACCAGGGCGCTATGGCCTGTGACAAACTCCCTGGCTCTCCCGCGAGGCCGAGGTGGGTGACGGAGGGAGGCCGAGGGGGAGGAAAGGAAGGGCAGAGAGAAAAGGTGGCGAGAGAGACGGTGACCTCGCTGTGGCTGGGTGTAAGGCAGGCTGCCTGCATTGTGGACAGCGTGCCAGCGTGCTGGGGCAGGGACTGGGGGCCCGGCCCGCCGCCCCGTCCTGCAGGCCAGCCACGTGGTTCTGAGTGCTGGCTGTGACACGGGAAGTTCAGATCTGGGCACTTGTAAGGAACGCAGCCCCGAGCATCTGCTGCGGCTGCTTTTGGAGCACAGGGCAGAGATGAGGCACAGCATCAGAGCCTGGCTCTCTGCTGACACGGTGAGGCTCTCTGGGGGGAGCAGCGTGGACTCCCAGGCTGGGGTAAACACGACCTGAGACAGCATGGCAAGGAGAATGGCTCTGGGGTTTCTGTTGGGGGAAAGGGAGGGTGTCTGGGTTCAACGCCAGCCCCAGCGCCTCATCCCAGCTTCCCGCGAATGTGTGCCTCGGGAGACAGCGGTGACGGCTCAGGCAGCTGGGCCTCTGCCACCCACGACCCACGTGGGAGACCTGGATTGAGTTCCTGGCTCCCGGCTGCAGCCACTGTGGGCATTCGGGGATTGAGCCAGCAAATGGGAGCTCCTTGCCTCCGTGTCTCTGCCCCTCAGGTCAATGTTTTTTCACTTAAAAACGCAGGCTCTCTGGAAGCCAAGCCGGACTGTGGGCGCGGTTCGGCTAGCAGACGCCATGGATTGTTCTGGGTCTCCGTATCTCAGTAGGCACGCGGTTCAGGCACGGCGTACTCTGTCCACCTGTGCGCGCCGCCTGGCTGAGAATGCGCTAGGAGCTGGGTTCCAGCAAAGGTGACAGCAGGAATGGCTAAAAAAATGGCGTCTGCCTTCCCACAACTCACAGTCGTCCTATTTATACATCAGGAAGACAGAAACCACCACCGGGCGTTTCACACGGAGGCGATCTGGCGCAGGGCTGTGCTGGTACAAGGGGCAGAGGGGCTGGGGTGCGGACAGGGAGCAGCGTGGCGAGCCCAGGGAGCCACCGCCTCTCCCACACAGATGAGGACAGGGCAGCGCTGGGACCACGACCTGCGCGGCCACCAAAAGGGAGAGGGAGGTGCTCTGGTGTCTCCCTGCTGCCTGCGTCTCCCATTTCTCGGGCAGGCAGACTGAGGCGGGGTGCTTGCCGGACCAGGGGGACGCGGCTGTGTCCGGCAAACCACACAGGAACGCACCCAGGCTGCACTGGGCCTGTGAGGTGACTCACGCAGGGAGTGGTTCTATCGTACGGGTCAGGGTAGGTTCCAGCGCAGTACGTGAGGCCACTTCAGAAAGTTTGTAGGAAATGGGATTAAATGGCCAGTTGATTTTGTTGCAAAAAATGTTGAAATCCGTGCATAGTTTTTTCCATAGTACACATTTCCCATGAACTCCTCACAGCATGTCAATTCTTTTATTTACTTTATTTTTATTTGAAAGGCAAAGAGAGAGATCTCCCATCTGCTGGGTCACTTCCTAAATGTTCCACCAGCTGGGGTTGGGCCAGGCTGAGATGGAGCCAGGACCTCCATGCCGGTCTCCCACATGGGTGCCAGGGACCCGAGGACCAGCCACCGCCTGCCAGGTGCACCGTGCCAGGGTGCAGAGACTGAAACCAGGCGCTCGCCTGTGCCACGTGGATTCCCAAGTGGTGTCCTCAGGGCTGCTCTGGACACCCGCCCCCATGTGTGTGTTTTCCACTTCCCCTTGGAGCTGGGGCTACACTCGGCCCCTGAGAGCCACTGCACAGCGCACAGCCCTCTTCACAAAGAGCTGCCCGGGCTGGGAAGCCGGATCTCCCCTCTACTCCCCGGACGCAGTCTGGGGCCCCGAAGATGGCCGCGTGGGGCCCCTGTTAGCGCAGCCGGGTTGTGTTGGTCGCAGGCAGCCTGCGCGGGCCCTCTGCCTGCTCTCATAGGGAGGCCTATGGCCACTCGTTCCTGGCACGGGCTCAGCGGCCCTAACCTGAAAACCTGAATCCAGAACGCTCCAAATCCGAGAGCTTTTCGAGCATGGACGTGGTGGCTCCCGTGGAAGACCCCATAGCTGGCCTCGCGCCAAGGGTTACAGTCACGGCCCAGGCTCGAGGTACTGCGAAAATTCCCTTCCCACACCATGCGTGCGGTGCGCAGCGAACGCAAACCGAGTTCTCGTTTGGGTCTCATTTCCTAGATATCGCCTCACCTATGTGCAACTTATTCCGAAATCTGAGATCCAAAACACGTGGGATCCCCAGCGTTCTGGAGACGAGAAGTGACTTTCAGGTAAGGTGACAATAAGGCAAGCCCGGGGAGCCTGTGCGAACCCCAGCCGGAGCCTGCAGCTCTCCGCGCGGTCCGCAGCAGCGCCAGGCCGGCCCAGCGCGGTCTGGGACACGGCAGCCGGCCATCCTGCCAGAAACTCGGACACAAGTCAGGGCTGGAAACGCTTGGCTGGGCCCTCCCTCCCTTCCCTGAGACGGCTGCAGGCGACAGTGCCGCTGCGTGTCACTTTCCCTCGCGCTAACCCAGGGTGCCCAAGGGCCTGTGCCCAGGACAGGGCGCACGCGGGGAGCCGGCCCTGCCCGGCTGTCCGCGAAAACCAGAGGCGTGCCAAGGCTGCCTACCGCGGAGAACGGTAGGGACCGGCTTAAAGACCCCGGAGAGACCCCTTACGGTGCTCCGGCGGCGGCGGAAGCCGGCAGGGACCCCGGGACCCGCGGGCACCGGGGGCCCCCTTCCTCCGCGTCCGCCCGCCGCCCGCAGCGCGCCGCGGCTCGGCCCTCCCCACCTCCTGCCCGGCGGGGCCTGCCCGGGCCGCCCCCACCCTTGCGGCCAGAGGGGATTCCGGCCAAGGGGGCCGCCCCGGCCTCGGCCCTCCCCCGCGCGCCGCACACCATAAAGCGCCGGGCGCCGCGGCCCGGCCCAGCCGCCAGCGCTCCGCTCTGCGCACGGCCGGACTCCCCGACGGCAGCGCCGCCCGCTGCGCCCCGGCCCCGCGCGCGCCCCGCCGCCTACAGCGTCCGCACCGCCCGGAGGGGTCCCGGCGCGCCGGCGCCCCGAGCCGAGATGCGCGCCCCGCGCGGAGCCGCCCTGCTGCCTCTGCACCTGGCCCTGCTGCACCTGGCCCTGCAGCCGTGGCCGGGGGCCGGCGCCCAGGCCGCCCCGCAGGGTAAGTCCGTGCGAGCCGGGGCGGCGCGCCGCGGCCTCGCCCAGCCCCTGCGGGCACTCGCGAGCCCTGAAATCCGAAGGTCCGGTGGGTGATGAGACCTTCCCTCAGTAATGAACTTGGGGGTGCTAACCGTATTGGGAGCCCATGCAAAGTTGCGGGGTTCACGTCGGAGCCCTTGAGCCGTGTGGCCGGCGTGGAGCGACGTCCGAGGTCTGTGGGGCGCGTCCCCTGTCCCCTCCGTCCTGCCCCGGGGCGGAGCGGTGCTGTCGGACATTCTGCCTGCTCCTGAGAAAAACAGGACAGAGATGGGCCTTTTTCTATGAAAAGGTAGAAATTCGATAAATAGTTGGAAAAGATCACCTGGATAAGCCTAGACAGAAACAGCTGAAAATAATCGGAAGGCACTCGGGGTAAGCAGCATTTTCTGTGAAGACCGAAAGGAGGGAAGAAGGGATTTAACCAGGAAGGGATCGCCGGGCTGGCCCTGGCAGTGCAGGGGTGGCCTGGGGGATTTATTACCGGCTGGGGGAAGCACACCTCGAGTAAGAGGGGAGCCCTTCGGCCCCGCGCACAGACTGCGGGGCTCCCCGGGCAGCAGGCCCCAGTGCACTCGGCGTTATACCAAATAACTCGCTTGGATTCCAACCTGGGCAATGCAGAGTGGTCTCTGGGGATTCTGTCCTGCTAGCTCCCAGCCTGGGTAGAACTGTTGGAGGTGCCCGAGTGTGTGGGGTGCCCCGTGCCCCGTGCTTCCGGGAAGGTGGGAGAGAACCCGGGTTAGCACGGTGGGCTGTCTGCCTGGGGCAGAGGTCACTGGGCGGGCATAGCGGCTGGTGTTGGAGAACGTCTCCAGGTCTGGACACATACCTTCGTGGCTTCCGCCTCTCCTTGCGTAGATCGGGGTGTTTTATGGGGACCGGAACCCAGGCAGGACAACTGAATTACCTGGCTGGCGTGCGTGGTCTGAAATCCGGTTCTGATAGATTCTTTCCCTGTCTTGCGGAGTCGGCAGTCTTGGCTCACCGGCACCACTGGCTGCTCGCCCTTCGCCTCTGCCTGTGTTGCTGGTCTTGAATTCCTCTGTGAGTGATTCACACGCCTCCTTGCCCGTGACAGCACTTCTCCTCCAGCACCGGAGGGTCGGGCTCAGAACCTGGCGCTTCCACTAAAATGTAATAACCTTAACAGAAAAAATGCTAGCGTCTCATTTCCTTTTCATAATTCTCCCTGCGCTCACTGCTAACCATCGCCAGCTTGTCTGCTGAGGGAGAGGCGGGTAGAGCCGACGAACCACACAGCCGTGTCGCCTGAGGTCACTGGTGGACTTTCACAGTTCACGCAAGCAGCAGGTGCACACACACACACACAGCCTACAGGTCTCCAATCCAGAGACTGTCTCCATTACTGTTCACATGTTATATCTTTCAAGTCTTGCTCTTTGCAGACATATAGTTCAAAGGGATCATGTTGTATGTGTAGTTTGATCGTCTTTTTAAATGGAATACGGCGTGAACACCTTGCCGCACCTGTAAGTGGGAGAAGTAAACACCTTGCTCATTGTCAGGGTAGGCTCTGTGCACCTGAAGAGGAGGTTAGTGGCCAGCACAGCTGAAGCGGATGCCAGGAACTCTGCAGCCTGCTAGCCCGCTAGCTACTCAGCTAATGAGGAACGGGGGAGGGACCTGCGTGCTAGGGGATAAACCACGCCGGCTGTGCTGGCCCACCCACACCCTGTCCTCCAAGCCCAGCCTTCTCTGCCCTCCCTCAGTCTGAGTCCATCCTTGGAGTGGGCGGGAGGCGCAGTTCTCACAGTAAGTACTTAGCTGCATTTCAGACAGTGTCCCGCTTCAGGGAGGGCCAAAGGTGATCAGCTGAAGTGTAACAGGGGGGCCTTTAAGTTGTTGGCAGTGTTTGGATGCGGTGAGGTTAGCACTGAGCCTGCAGGGCCGTGGTATGGCTGGCTCGGCGCTACACAGCCTTCACGCTCTTGTCACCCCCTTCCTTTCTGACGTCTGTTTTCCTAGTCCAATGTTAGGCCAAAAGAGATCCGTGTTTCCCACCTCCTCAAAACAATCAGCTCTGCACCTGGTTCCTTCTAAAATAGTAATTCTGGAGTTATCACTGATGGCAGAAAAAGCCTGGCCCTGAGTCGCTGACCATGTTGGTCGTTATCTTCTGAGGATAAATTCCCCTAAGTGGAATTCCTAGATGGAAAGGCAGATGTGTTTTGGGGCCTCTGGTACTGCTGTTTAAACTGCATTCAGAATGTTTATCCCAGTTCAAGTCATACGGGGCAGCATGTAAGATGTCCTGGACCCTCACCAACAGGGGATGCTCTCTGTTTGCCCAATTTGACAGCAAAGATGTTACTTTATTTTTAAAATTGATTTATGTGCAAGGCAGAGTGAGACACACACACACCCAGAGAGAGAGCGAGCAAGTGTGAGAGCGCAGTCTTCCATCCACTGGTTCACTCGCCAAGTGCCAGCAGGAGCCGGGACTGGGCCAGGCCGGAGCCAGGAGCTCCATCCTCGTCTCCCACATGAGTATCAGGAACCCAAGCACTGGGTCGTCTTCCACTGCCTTCCCAGACACACTGGCAGGTAGCAGGACAGGAAGTGGAGCAGCTGGATGTGAACTGGCACTTACCTGTCCCCCGTTTCTTAGCTGAGACTTGAACCAGCCCTCACCTGTCCCCCATTTCTTTAAGCCGCTCCTACTTTGCCTGGCGGGCATTTTCAGAGCCGTTCTTTGAGCCCAGTCCGATTTTCTTTGCCAATGTCATCTTTTCCTAAGGGCTGTCCCCAGCGTCCATGTCCAGCCATCTGGGGACCTGGCAGTGTGGAAAAACGATGGCAGGATTAGCTCCCACGACTTCGTAGACTTCGTCAAGAAAAGAGCAAGTGTGTCTTCCCAAAAGCTCAGTCTTGTGCTGACCACGTCTCCCATTCTCTGCAGTCTTTGACCTCCTGCCGCCCTCGGGCGAGAGGCTGAGCCCCGGGGTCCTGCAGCCACTGCTGGCCGACCCTGCCCTTCACGACCTCTACATCCTGTCCACCTTCAAGCTGCAGACCAAGAGCTCCGCCCCCATCTTCGGCCTCTACTCCACAGCCGACAGCAGCAGGTACTTTGAGTTCACCGTGATGGGACGCTTAAACAAAGGTAAGCGAGTGTGCAGAGGGCGTCTTTGCCAAAATCCCCCTTTCCTGCTGCAGGGTTCAGGGGTGCTTTTCCGTAAGGTGGTCTCCTGGTACAATCTCATTCTCAGCCGCTGCCGGCTGCAGGTTGCAATACCAAATTGTTCCTGGTGTACGTTTGCCTGTAGAGCCGTGCTCCTGCCTCTCTGAGCGTCCCTACGCGGCCGTTGCCTTGGTGAGCTCTGGCTGCTCTGACCAGCATGGCAGAGGGCAGCTTTGCTAACAGACAGTGGTCTCTCAGGGCTCTGCAGGCCGTGTCCACAGTGAGGGCCCGCCTGCTGCCTTTGCCTTGCACGTGTGCAGGGTGGAGAGAGCAAGCCGTCTCCTGTCTGCCTGGTTTGATGGACAGAATGTGCCTCCCCCAGGAGAGCAGAAAGAGCGGGTCTCTGGGCACCAACTTCTGCCAGCTCACACCGTCACCTGGCTGAGCCCCGTGCTAGTGGCCATTTGTCACAATGAGTTACAGTCAGCACGAGACATGACCTCGAGGCGAAAGGCCACCCCTTTTTCATTGCATCCCCTGGTGCCCAGGGACACACCTGTCGCTGTTTGTCAGGGAATGTGACAGCCGTGGGGCTGCTCGTGCGGTGAGTGAAAAGAAGAGCTGGTCCTCCCAGCGGGGTCACCTGCTCGTCCGGGTTTGCTCTACAGAGTCGACCACTGACCACCGTCTGCAGCACCTCAGGCTCCGCGAATCGAGCACTGGCTGCAGGCGTTGGGAGCTGAGAGGCGAGCCGTACCCTTTAAAGGGCCACAGAGCTCAAAGCAAGAGAAGTGGGGCTCTCACCATTGCGTAGGTCAGCCTCAAACATCCTGCCTCCTTCCTCCTACCCCGCCCCCTGGGCGGTGGTGAGGCCCTGCACAACCGGGGGAGCTGGGCACGTGGTCAGCTGGTGCCTCGGCACCTCCCAGCAGCCCAGTCATGGCGTGCGCTCTCCTTAGCCTTCCTCTGCAGCCCGGCAGCCTCGCTGAACTCTGCTCCCTGCGTGGGAGAGGCTCGTCTCTGCGCGGCCACCGCTTGGGGGAAGGTCCACTCCTAGTGTTCCGCCCTTGCTGCACCTCGCCCTGCGTCTCTAACCTGGCCAGGGTGTGAGCCCCTGCCGGGAATTCAGGAAGCAGCGCGACACGCTCAGCTTACTCTCCAGGGGCAAGAGAGACGCGAGAGGAGCGGCAGGTGGCTGGGCGCGGGTGGCGTGGGCACATTGCCTCTGCGGTCTCGCCAGGAACCCGGGTCAGCTGTGAATGCAGCTGCTGGGGGGCTCGGGAGAGGGTGAACCCCACCCCCACCCCACCCATACGAGAAGGTGAGGGCTGTCAGAGTGTGGGGAAGAAGGGACCTGGACCAACCCAGCCACAGGGAGTCTCAGAAAACAGTATTGGGAGAGGAGAGGTCTGACAAACATGGCGTGGAGGTTGCTTTCCTGGAGCCACGGGAAGAGCACAAAGATTGGCTATCCCTGGGAATTGGAAAGTTCTAGAAAGGGGCAGCAGCCCAGTGAGACAGAACCACTGAGAAAGTCGCTGGGTCTATGGGATCCAAGATGGCTGTGCCTCTCTGAGATGTACGGTGGTGTCCATCCTAGCCAGACCATACATGGACAGCACATTCCAGAATTACCTTCTTGGGCAGCCAGCCCCAGATGTCCATCAACTGGCCAAGGCTCAGCTGATCGCCACCTCTGCTGATCTTCATGGAAAACTAACAGAAACCCAGATGAGCCAGCTGTATCTCTGCTGACTGACAACACCTGAAATAGAATACTTCCTTCCTTTGGTTACTGTCCATGGGGGGTGGGGGGCGGAGCAGAGAGGACCTGGTCACCCGGGCCCCACCCAGGCTCCTCAAACTCAACGGTAGCTACCAACGATGGCACAGACTGAGGTTTCCACTGAGCTCTCTGCTTCCCCTCTCATCCTCTCACGCCATGCTACCCATGGGCACGAAGCATTATGTTCATTGCTGCTCACAAAATAGCGTTTGGGCTGAGCTAAACCCACCTGGTGTGCAGGTGCCCCAGCTCGGCCTTCAGGGCTTCCCCTGCGTGATCCCCACCCAGCTTTGCCCAGTGGTTCCCTTGTTCCGAGCCTCTGGGTGGCCCAAGCCTCCGCTGGGTGGACCAGCTCCCACTCGGTGGACCCACTGATGCTGACCATCCTGTCACCTGTGGCTCCTGCCCTCCGCTGGCATGTCCTGCGCTACCTTCTGATACCAGAATCCTACACGTCCAAGACCCCTCTCCAAATCCCAGGGATGTTTTCTTGGTCTGCCTCTGTGCTTCCTGGGGGAAGCACTAACCTTGGTTTGCTTTGTCCTTGAGTGACTGCTGGGTCATCTCTCCTGTCGACTGTGAGCTCCCTCGGGCAGGGGCTGTGTCCCCTGACTTAAGTGTCTCCCACAGCATCTGATGGGTTGTCTGGTACACGGACGTGGTCCATGAGCAGATAGAATGGGATAGATGGAGGCTGGGACAGGAGACGGGTTTGCTAACGAGGAGAGAAACAGTGGTAGGAGTCCTGGGATTACACAGAACCTGGCACACGGTAGGTGCTCAGTGTTAATGAACGTTGACAAACTTGGACGAGGATACAGGAGAATACAGGTGCCACTTCTGGTAGGAGTGATCTGCCAGATTGTGAACACAGTTGACACTGCCTTGATGGACACGTGGCAGAGAAAGCAGCCGAACGCGTGGATTTACGGCTGATGCCCTCCAGTGCCTGGCGTAGATCAAGCTTTCCGGGTCGTGTCCCGAGTTCAAGCCACAGCTAAGAGTCTCACCAGTTGTGTCCCCGGGAATCCATCTCTGAAGCTGTGCTAGCCCGAGCTGACCACGTCTGAGATGGACACTAGCTCCCTCACAGGTCCATCTCAAGAGCTGAGTTAGGTCAGGCACAGTAACTTCCCGGGGAGCATGGCGTTCAAAACTGGAAGGTTCTTAGGTCAGACCGATAGATGGTGCGCTGATGGGGAGACGTTGGACTGACAGGTGACAGACTGAGAGATGACAGACGGACAACGGCTGGAGCTCGTCTTGCCTCCTGGGCAGCTTCACCCTCAGAAAAGACGACAAGTGAAACTGCTCTTTGGTCTGAATTTGGTGTCACAAGAAGTGCTTGGCACTGTGGGAAACCCCAAGTCTTTTCTGGAATGGCTGTAGAGTTCAGCTCCTTAGCCTGAGCCAGGAGATGTCAGATGGATCACGGTAGTGACGCTGAGGCCTACAGGCTAACGAGGAGTGTGACTTAAGAGAGACGAGAGAGTTTAAAAATTAACAATCTGGGGGCCAGTGCTTGGCATAGCAGATGAGGCCACTGCCCGAGTCCCTGGTGTCCCATACGTGTGCTGATTCATGTCCTGGCTGCTCCCCTTCCTGCTAATGGCCTGGGAGAGCAGCAGAAGATGGCCCAAGTGCTTGGGCCCCTGCTACTCACATGGGAGACCTGGAAGGAGCTCCTGGCTTCAGCCTGGCCCAGCCTGGCTGTTGCAGCCACCTGGGGAATGAACCAGTGGATGGAAGGCCTCTCTGTCTCGACCCCTCTCTGTAACTATGTCTTTCAAATAAATAAAATAAATATTTTTTTAAAAAAAGAATGCACCAGGACTGCATGCCTGGTTTGGCCTCTGTTGCCTCTGTGGCAATGGTGGAGATGCCCTGGAGTGGACTCGGTTTCAAAGTGGTCGCATGCAGAGGACGGAAAGAATCTGCCAAGTGGACACAAAACTGAGGATGAGGACAGAAAACCGTAAACCCGACTGAGTCGGAGTGAGTGCGTCACACATAAGATAACAAAAGGGACGCTTTCTGTCCCGGCAGAGAACTAGAGAGGAGCGGCCCCTGCCTGGGGCGGGGGACGCAGGGCCCGCAGCCCAGGGAGCAGCCGGCTCTCTGGTTTCTCGCTCGCCGAGGGCAGCGTTCTTCCCAGCACCAAAGACAACCAGAACCTGAGCCCGACGAGGCGACAGCAGAGAAGCCCCTGACCTCCCGGGGGGGAGGGGGGGGGGTCGGTGGCCCAGGCCCGGTGCCTCCGGCTGAGAAGTTCTCTGAGTGAAGCGAGTGCCAGCGGGTTTAGAAATCGGGGAAAACACGGAGGTCTCGCGGATGCGCACATGTTTCCATTCTTACAAAGAAGGAGACGGTGGATTCTAAAAACCTCAGGCTAATAACCTCCTCCAGAGTTCTACGGTTATTTCTGTGTTTGAGGATTGCCTGGAAAAGAAATCAGGGGTTTTTTGAATGGGTTTATTAAGAATAAATCCCACCAAGCTGCTCTTTTTCCAGTCAAGTTTCTAAGCTGATAGATCAAAAAGATGCCGTGGTCGTCACGTATGTTACGCAGAGAAGAGCCTTAGAAGTCAGTCCTGACCTTTCTGAACACGAGAGCAGGGAGCCAATAGCGTTGCCCGCAGTGCGGGAGCCAGCAGGCTCAGGAGGCTCCGGGGTGGGCCTGGCGCCAGTTGCCGTGTCAGTGACAGAGTGAGGGCCGGATATCACCGTGTCTGCGGCTGACACAGAGCCGGGAGAGCTGGACGTTTGGTCGTCCTTGCTCATACATAGGGGGCCCTGCCATTGGCCCAAGAGGCTGCAATCAGCCACACGAAATGGGATGGAAATGAACTTAAATCCAGGATCGAGGCGTGCAAAGGGCGCGGCACACGCACAGGGCTTGGGAGATGTGAGATTCTCTGTATGTCTTGGATGCCCTCGGCCGCGGGCTGCGGGAGGGAGCGAACAGACCCTGTGAAGCGGCTGCTGCACACGGGCTCCCCCAGTCTGCATTTCATCCCCAGGCTCGTGGCCAGCTGAAGGGAGCCAATTGTCCCGCTGTGTCCTGGCTGTCACGCTGTGGCCAGTCCTGGACACGTTTCACGGGGCACGGTCACGGCAGAGTCTGCCTTCAGGAGAGTCACTGCGGTAGCACCTGTTTAGACCCAATTTTTATCACCTCCAACTCAGGAAGTGGAAGGGGGCTAGTGTTGTGGAACAGCAGGTTAAGCCACCAGCTGTGACGGCGGCATCCCATATGGGTGCCGGTTCAAGTCCTGGCCGCTCCACTTCCAATCCGGCTTCCTGATCATGTGTGTGGGAAGGAAGTGGAACATGGCCCAAGTGCTGGGGCTCCTGCCCCCACGTGGGAGACCTGGGTAGAGTTCCAAGCTCCTGGCTTCAGCCTGGCCCAGCCCCAGCTGTTGTAGGCATTTGGGGAATGAGCTAGCAGATGGAAGATTCTCTCTCTCTTTTTCTTCCAAAAAGATAAATAAATCTTAAGGTTATAAAAAAAAAAAAAAGCCCTGAAGACATACAGAGCCAGACATGAGAGATGGGAGACTCCCTCTGCCTGCAGCTGTGAGGAGCAGGACGAGGCCCCGCTGCTGGAAACGGCGGAAGCCGGTGTTGGCTCCGCGTTAGGAAAACCTCACGGGGCCGTCCAAGGCTGCACTGGGTTTCTCTGCAGAGTGACGAGGCCCCGCTTACTGGCAATGTGCTCGGAGGGGCTGTGCTGCTACCGGAGGGGTGTGTGAAGTGACGTATGTACCGGGTGACTTACAGTGCTCACGTCTGGGATTCTGCTGAGGCCAGAGCGGCCCAGGGGCACGTAAGAAATTGCTTTGCCCTGCTCTCCTGGACGCAACCCTGGGGCCCTGCACACACGCTCGGCTTTGTCACCCACCACGCAGTCGTGTGCTAGAGGAAGTCTCATTTCTCAGAACATAAAGGGCTCTGCAGATGTGTAGTGCAATTGCCGTGTTTCCTTCCGCTGGCTGGCTTTGCTGTGTGTGTGTGTGTGTGCGTGTATCCTGTAAACCTCATATTTGTTCACGCCACCATAACACAATTCTGCGACAGATTGCATTTACCCCAGGGAGGCGCCTCCCAGAGTCATTGGCAGCAAAGCTGTTGGGTGATTGACTTTTCACATGTATCTCCAAAGCACTGGGCTCACCAGGCCCTGGGCACAGGGTGTGACGATAACTCAGCAAAAGCAAACAGGAACATCCATCACTGGAGACGTTAATGGCGAGAAGGCGGTTTTTCAAGTGTGCAATTACGTGCAGAGCGGAGGGAAGGTTGACAGCGATGCCTTTCAGCCTGTATTGAAAAGCACCAAGGAGCAAAGCCGTTTGCCAAGCAAAGTAGAAAATTACAGGCCTCGCTGCTCCCCGTGCCTTCGCCCCAACTGGCACGAAAGCACCCCTTGCAACGTGGAGAGCTGGTGCGAGGCTTCATGACCCTGACGTGTCCCGTCGCGTCCAGTTCCTGATGCCCCACATCTGCTTTTCAGAAAGTGCCCTTGGAGAAGCTCTGCAAGGAGTGAGGCGGCAGTGCTGCACCCTGCCTCTGCCGGGCTCGCTGGTTCTTCCCCTGCCCGGCATCACCGAGACGGAACCGGATCCGCCCAGGCCCGCGTGGTTGCAGTGTCAGCCAGGCGCTGTGGGTGCGGACGGAACTTGTGGACGGTGCCGAAACTCAGGCTGCACATTGTCAAGTTCACCAAGGCTCATAGTTTAGAGAAGGATTTTTATGAATAAGCCAGGACGGAGTGTCCCCAGGCCTTACAAGATGATGTAATTGTCAGTGGCAAAAGTCAGAGTGGAAACAGCAATGCTGTATTTTGCGGACACTTTTTTATTCCACAAGTAGTTGTATTGGTGCACTTGGGCGCAATGGTGTATGGGAAAATTAGAGCTGGCAGCCTAGCGGGGAGTGAGGGTGGCAGCAAGGTTGGGGCCAGTCCTGGACTAGGGAGTTAGGATGTTCTGTAGGAGGCCCACTTTCCATCTGCCATGGTCGGCCCTCTGCACCAGCCCTGCCAGGGAACCAGGCCGTGTGTGCATGTGTGTGTGTGTGTGTGTGTGTGAGAGAGAGAGAGAGAGAGGCAGGTGAGCCTAGGAAAGGGAGGGAACCAGGTCTGTCCTCTGCCCCTCTCCGTGGTACTGCCCCCTGGAGGCGGTCAGGGGAACTTGCAGGGAACTGAGGACCCTGGGGTCACAGTGGGCAGCTGCTTGTGGCTGGTCTGACCGTGGGGATGTAGCCCCAGTGTCCTGAGCCCCCTCCTGTACGGCCGCCAGACTCATCTCAGCGCTGTGAGAGAAACCGAGGGTGAGGCTCGGGAGTCGGCACTAGAAAGAAAAAGAGAAAGCGTGGCACGCGCTGGCACGTGGACTTCCCAGGTCAGAGTGAAGGGTGGCCCGTGTCGAGCACTGGGGACTGACTGCCAGTGGGCCCCGTGGGGCGTGGCCTTCCCAGGACCCTGCCTTTAATTCCCTCTGGCTACTGTCACAGGATCCAGCAGCGCGCAGGCCTTGGGTGTTGCCTTGCACCAAGAAGCGAGGCAGAAGCCTAGGATCCCCTTAAGTGCGAGTGTGAGTGTGACGCTGGGCTTTGCTCCCTGGATTTAGACACTGAGCACCGCACTGTGAATTTTATTTTCTATAGGCAAAGCTTCACATGCATCATTTAAGTGTTTATTGGACGTCTGTGCTCATGGCATTGGACGTGCGTCTGTTCTGTGGGGTGTTCTCCGGTTTATAAGCTGAAACTCAGCTCTGCAGTTGGGAAAACAAAGCCTGGCCCACGTGCCCTGCCAAGGCCTAGCTGAAAGCAGGCCTCGTGCCTGGGAAAATAGGTTTCCCTTGAGTTTTACAGAACCTTGGTTTTCTGGAGCAGAGTCGAGAGTACGTGGTTCAAGCCGCTGTGTGTCCTCGTAAGTTCCCGATGCAGGGAGCAGAGGCAGCGGCTGTGATGGGAGCGAGGAGGCGCTGGGACCCCTGTGTGGCCGGGTTCCAGCTGGGGGGCCACATGGTGTCTTTGTTGGCCTGCACAGCCCCCGGCAGTCGCACAGCTGTGCTAAGTGTGCAGGTAGCGCGAGCTGTTAAAGTGGGCTCAGTTTCTCCTTGGTTACTAGAGATGCCTGCGGCCACGCGGCTGCTGTGGTAAATTCTAGACAGTTAGAACGGGATGGAAGGGTAAGGAGGCTGCCATAGCCGGGCTTAGACATGAAGGAGCTTCTCCTTGGAGGCACTTTGCCTTCGCCAGTTACTTTCTTCCTCTGTGTGCTGCGTGGATGTCAGTCGTGCCCGAGCTGTATTCCAGGAAACTCGGTACCACGCTGTGGTCCCGGAAAGTCTGTCTAGCCGTCAGTCTGCCTTGCCAGGCCTTTCCAGTGCCCTTCTCTAGTGAAACGTGGTGGCGGCCACATAGCCAGAGGTCTCCTGGCTGGCTCCTCCCAGCATCCGTCTACCCCACAGCACCTGCGGCCAACTGGCTCGTTCCGCACCATGCTTAAAGGGAAAGAACCTAGAGAGTGGAGAAAACCTTGAAATCTGTCCTGAAGGGCTCCGAGCGGCGGCTGCTTCCTTTGGCAGGATCACAATGTAAACAGGTATCCGTGTCAGCGGGTCAGCATTCACACAGCACACAAGAGTGAAACAGCAAGGTCTGAGTCCCTCGCCGCAGTGACAGAGCGACAGAAGACGGGCGCGCGTGTGTGATACGTTTCCTGTCCTCCTTTTGTATATGAGAAGAGATTTTTTTCTTGTTAGAAAAGTGGGTTTCTGAGTTGTAACCTTTTCTCCCCTCTTAAAATACCACGACTATCTTTCTGTGCTTTTAATATGCAACTATTCCATAGAATTCCATTTTATCATTATACTCTGAAACAGCCAGCCCTGCCCTTGTAGATGTACATGTGATGCCAACTGTGTATTATAATATTTCTGAAATTTTTTACTACCCATATATCTTGGAGCTTTCCCTCTTTCAAAATTCCCTTAATTTCAGGTCCTAGAGGTGGCCTTTCTGGGCCATTGGCTCACTGTGTGTCTAAGGCTCTGAGCCACATCGCTGTGGCCCCGTGTTCACCCCTCAGTCATCCAGAACCACGTGCCACCCTCTCCAACCTTGCTCCCATTCTGTTCTCGGTGCCGAGCTGGGTGCGGGAGCAACACCTGTACTTAGACCTGGGTGTGGTGTTGGAAGCCTTGCTAAGACCTTGGAAACAAAGCACTCTGGTCTTTGTAGCAAACCTCAGCCACTAAGCTCCGCTCACAGAGGGTCAGCCTCCAGGACCAGCTGTCCACTTAGGGCCTGATATATCTAGGACAGTAATGGAGCAAAAAGCAAGTGCTAAAAACTTGAATGTTTAAATTGTCTAAGTTTTTATTACGTGAGCTTAGAAAGATGTGTGAGTTGATGACCTGCAAAGAACAGCACTGAGCAGCCAGGCAGGGTGCTCCCTCTGGATCCTTCTGTGAACAGCCACATGTGTGTTTTTATTTATTTATTTTTTAAGGCATACAAATTTCATAAGTACAACTTTAGGAATATTGTTATTCTTCCCACCATACCAGCCCTCCCACCCACACTCACACCCCTCCTCTTCCTCCTCCTCCCTCTCGCCTTACGAGTCCCATTCTCCATTAAGATTCATTTCAATTAACTTTGTACACAGAAGACCAACTCTATATTAAGTAAAGATTTCAACAGTTTACACACACACACGTACATACACACACAAAAAAACAGAACTGGTTTTACAGCTAACTCTCAATACAACTCATTGAATACAGAGGTCCTGCATGGGGAGTTAGTACACTGTGACTCCTGTTGTTAATTTAACAATTCACACTCTCGTGTATGACGTCAATGATCACCTGAGGCTCGTGACATGCGCTGCCGAGGCTATGGGAGTCTTTTGAGTACACAAACTCTGTACTTTGATTTTGTATTTGAACAAGGCCATAAGCAAAGTGGAGGTTCGCTCCTCCCTTCAGAGAAAAGTATCTTTTTTTTTCTTTTCTTTTCTTTTTTTTTTTTTTTTTTTGACAGGCAGAGTTAGAGAGAGAGACAGAGAGAAAGGTCTTCCTTCTGTTGGTTCACCCCCCAAATGGCCACCACGGCGCGCTGCACCAATCCGAAGCCAGGATCCAGGTGCCCCCTCCTGGTCTCCCATGCAGGTGCAGGGGCCCAAACACTTGGGCCATCCTCCACTGCCTTCCCGGGCCACAGCAGAGAGCTGGACTGGAAGAGGAGCAACCGGGACAGAACCAGTGCCCCAACCGGGACTAGAACCCAGGGTGCTGGCACCGCAGGTGGAGGATTAGCCTAGTGAGCTGCGGCGCCGGCCAAGTACCTTCTTCTTTGATAGCCCCTCCTTTCCACCAGGGTCTCACTCACAGAGATCCTTCGTGTAGAATAATGTTTTCCACAGTGTCTTGGCTTTCCATGCCTGAAATGTTTTCATGGGCTTTTCAGCCAGACCAGGAAGACTTAAGGGCTGCTTCTGAGGTCAGAGTGTTACTTAAAGTGAACGGCATTCTGTGAGTCTGCTGTGTGGACTGCTTCCCATGTTGGAACATTCTCTCCTTTTTAATTCTAATTATTATTATGAGGCACTTGATCCTATTTATATGATCTTGTTAACACTTAATCCTATCTATATGTTCACTTTAACACCTAATATGATCATTTTAACAATTAAGATGGCATTTTTACCACCAAATTTAACAGGATTTGGAGTCCCATGACAAGTTTTTAAACTGTACCCTTAGAAGTAACTCCAAAGGAATGTATGCAGAACTGTATAGCTGTACAGTTACAAACTTGCTCCTCTCTCTCTCTTATTCCCTCTCTGATTTTTTACTGAGATCTATTTTCCATTGACTTCATGCACATATGGTTAACTCTGTTAAGAGTTCAACAAATAGTATGAAGGAAAAAAAAAGGAGGAAAAAATAAATAAAATGAAACTGTTCCTCGACATTCAAGACAAGGGCTGCTTAAGTCATCCCTTCTCAAAGTGTCCATTTCACTTCTACGAACTTCATTTTAGGTGCCTTGTTAGTTCTCACAGATCAGGGAGAACATAGGATATTTTTTTTTCTGTTTATTTTTTTTATTTTTGACAGGCAGAGTGGACAGTGAGAGAGAGAGACAGAGAGAAAGGTCTTCCTTTTGCCGTTGGTTCACCCTCCAATGGCCGCCGCGGTTGGCGCACTGCAGCCGGCGCACCGCGCTGATCCGATGGCAGGAGCCAGGGCTTCTCCTGGTCTCCCATGGGGTGCAGGGCCCAAGCACTTGGGCCATCCTCCACTGCACTCCCTGGCCACAGCAGAGAGCTGGCCTGGAAGAGGGGCAACCGGGACAGAATCTGGTGCCCTGACCGGGACTAGAACCCGGTGTGCCGGCGCCGCAAGGCGGAGGATTAGCCTAGTGAGCCGCGGCGCCGGCCAACATAGGATATTTGTCCCTTTTCAGTAAGTATGATGTTTTCCAGATTCATCCATTTAGTTGCAAATGACCAGATTTCTTTTTTTTTTTTTTAACCGCTGTGTGGTACTCTATAGTGTACATATCCCATAATTTCTTTATGTAGTATTTGGTTGATGGGCATTTAAGTTGACTCCGTGTCTTAGCTATTGTGATTGGAGTTGCACAAAACATGGAGGTTCAGATAGCTCTTTTGTTTACTGATTTCATTTCCCTTGGGTAAACTCCCAGGAGTGGGATGGCTGGGTCATATGGTAGGTCTATATTCAGATTTCTGAGGTATCTCCATACTGTCTTCCCTAGTGGCTTTACCAGTTTGCATTTCACCATCAGTGGATTAGGCTAACTTTTCCCCCATATCTTCACCAGCATTTGTTGTTTGTTGATTTCTGTATGAAAACCATTCTAACTGGGGTAGGTGAAGCCTCATTGTGGTTCTGATTTGCACTTCCCTGATGGCCAGTGATCCTAAACATTTTTTATGTGTCTGCTGTCCATTTGGATTTCCTCTTTTGAAAAGTGTCTGTTTAAGTCCTTGGCCCATTTCTTAACTGGGTTGTTTGTTCTGTTATTGTGGCATTTCTTGATCTCTTTGTAGATTCTGGCCATCAATCCTTTATCTGTTGCATAGTTTGCAAATAATTTCTCCCATTCTGTTGGTTGCCTGCTCACTCTCCTGAATATTTCTTTTGCTGTACAGAAACTTCTCAGTTTGAAGTAACCCCATTTGTTAATTTTGGCTTTGACTGCCTGTGGCTCTGGGGTCTTTTCCAAGAACTCTTTGCCTGTGCCAATGTCTTGCAGGGTTTCCCCAATGTTCTCTAATAATTTTAAGCTGTCAAGTCATAGATTTAGATCTTTAATCTGTGTTGAGTGGATTTTTGTGTAAGGTAGGGGTCTTGCTTCATACTTCTGCATGTTAAAATTCAGTTTTCCCAGCACCATTTGTTGAGTAGACTGTCCTTGATCCAGGAATCGGTTTTAGCTCCTTGATCATATATATAAGTTGGTTGTAGGTGTTTGGATTGATTTCTGGTGTTTATATTCTGTTCCATTGGTCAATCCATTTATTTTTGTACCAGTACCAGGCTATTTTGATTATTTTAATTGTAACTGCCTTGTAGTATGTCTGGTGTTTTTGTTGTTGTTTTGTTTTGTTTTGTTTTGGCAGGCAGTTAGACAGGGAGACAGAGAGAAAGGTCTTCCTTCCGTTGGTTTACACCCCAAATGGCCGCCACGGCCGGCTCACTGTGCCGATCTGAAGCCAGGAGCTTCCTCCTAGTTTCCCATGCGGGTGCAGGGCCCAAAGACTTGGGTCATCCTCCACTCCCTTCCTGGGCCACAGCAGAGAGCTGGACTGGAAGAGGAGCAACTGGGACTAGAACCTGAGGTGCCAGCACCACAGGCAGAGGATTAGCCTAGTGAGCTGCGGCGCTGGCCTGTAGTATGTCTTGAAATCTGGTTTTGTGATGCCTCTGGTTGTGTTATTGTTGTATAAGATTTCTTTAGTTATTCAAGGTTTCTTGTGCCTCCATATGGCATCATTTTTTCTAGATCTGAGAAGAATGTCTTTGGTATTTTGATTGGTATTGCATTGAATCTGTAAATTGTTTTTAAAGAATGGACATTTTGATGATATTCTTTCAATCTATGAACATGGAAAACTTTTTATTTTCTTGTATCTTCTATTTCTTTCTTGAATGTTTTGTAATTCTCATCATAGAGATCTTTGACATCCTTGGTTAAATTTATTCCAAGGTATTTGATTTTTTTGTAGCTATTTTGAATGGAATTGATCTTAGAAGTTCTTTCTCAGCCGTGACATTGTCTGTATATACAAAGGCTGTTGATTTTTGTGTATTGATTTTATATCTTGCTACTTTGCCAAACTCTTCCATGATCTCCAATAGTCTCTTAATGGAGTCTTTTGGATCCCCTATATATAGAACCATGTCATCTGCAAGTAGTGATAGTTTGACTTCTTCTTTCCCAATTTGTATTCCTTTGATTTCTTTTTCTTTCCTATTGCCTCTGGCTAAAACTTCTAGGACTGTATTGAATAGGTGTGGTGAGAATAGGCATCCCTGTCAGGTACCAGATCTCAGTGGGAATGCTTCCAACTTTTCCCCATTCAGTATGATGCTGGCTGTGGTTTGTCATAAATTGTCTTGATTATGTTAAGGAATGTTCTTTGTTTACCCAATTTGCTTAGAGTTTTCATCATGAAATGGTGTTGTATTTTATCACATGCTTTCTCTGCATCTGTTTTTATAATCATATGGTTTTTCTTCTGCAGTCTGTTAATGTGGTGTATCACATTGATTGATTTGCGAATATTGAACCACTCCTGCATACCAGGGATAAATCCCACTTGGTCCGGGTGGATGATCTTTCTGATGTGTTGCTGGATTCGGTTGGCTAGAATTTGTTGAGGATTTTGGCGTCTATGTTCATCAAGATATTTGGTCTGTAATTCTCTTCATTGAATCTTTTTTAGGTTTAGGAATTAAGGTGATGCTGGCTTCATAGAAATAATTTGGGAGGATTCCCTCTCTTTCAATTGTTTTGAAAAACTTGAGAAGAATTGGAGTTAGTTCTTACGTAAATGTCTGGTACAATTCAGCAGTGAAGCCGTCCAGTCCTGGGCTTGTCTTTCTTGGGAGGTTCTTTATTACTGATTCCATTTCTGTCTTGGTTATGGGTCTATTTAGGTTTTCTGTGTCTTCATGGCTCAATTTAGGAAGGTTGTATGTGTCCAGGAATCTATCCATTTCTCCTTGTTTTCTTGATTTGTTGGCATATAGCTCTTTGTAGTAATTTCTGATGATTGTTTTTATTTCTGTGGTATCATTTCTTTTTTCATCTCTAATTTTATTGATTTGGGTCTTCTCTTTCGTTTTTTGGTTAGTTGGCCAATGGTGTGTCAATTTTTTCAAGAAACAGCTGTTCATTTTGCTGATCTTTTGTATTTTTTGAGTCAATTTTTTAATTTCTTCTCTAATTTTAATTATTTCTTTTCTCCTAGTTTTAGGTTTGGTTTGCTGCTGTTTTTCTAGATCCTTGAGATGCATTTGATAGCTCATTTATTTGGTGCCTTTCCAATTTATTGATGTAGGCAGCAATTGCTATAAACTTTCCTCTTAACACTGCTTTTGCATAAGTTTTGTTTGTTTGTTTTGTTTTGTTTTTTGACAGGCAGAGTGGACAGTGAGAGAGAGACAGAGAGAAAGGTCTTCCTTTGCCGTTGGTTCACCCTCCAGTGACCACCGTGGCCAGCGCACTGGGGCTGGTGCACCACAGCCGGCGCACCGCGCTGATCCGAAGGAAGGAGCCAGGTGCTTCTCCTGGTCTCCCAGGGGGTGCAGGGCCCAAGAACTTGGGCCATCCTCCACTGCACTCCTGGGCCATAGCAGAGAGCTGGCCTGGAAGAGGGGCAACCGGGACAGAATTTGGCGCCCCGAACGAGACTAGAACCTGGGGTGCCAGCGCCGCAAGGCGGAGGATTAGCCTATTGAGCCGCGGCGCTGGCGCCCATAAGTTTTGATACGTTGTGTTGTCATCTTCATTTTTTTCCAGAAAGTTTTTGATTTCTCTTTTGATTTCTTCTATGACCCACTGTTCATTCAGGAGCACGTTGTTCAGACTCATGTATTTGCATATGCTCTAGAGATTCCTGAGTTGCAGACTTCCAGCTTCATTCCATTGTGGTACGAGAAGATACATGGTAGGATCTTGATCTTTTTTGGATTTGGTGAGACTTGCTTTATGGCCTAATATGCGGTCAATCCTAGAGAAGGTTCCATGCATTCCTGAGAAGAATGTGTATTCTTCAAGTGTAGGACATCTGTTAGGTCATGTGGTCTATAATGTCGATTAACTCTGCTGTTTGCTTGCTGATTTTCTGTCTGGTTGATCTGTCCATTGCTGAAAGTGGAGTATTGACGTCCCCTTAATAGTATTATATTGGAGTCTAAGTCTACCTTTAAATCCCTTAACATTTCTTTTAAATAGCCAGGTGCCCTGTAATTAGATACATATACGTTTATAATAGATCTTCTTGTTGAATTGATCCTTAATCATTATATAGTGCCCTTCTTTGTCTCTTAACAATTTTTGTGTTAAAGTCTTTTGTCTGATATTAGGATGGCTACACCAGCTGTCTTTTGGTTTCTGTTGGCATGGAATAACTTTTTCCATCCTTTCACTTTCAGTCTGTGTGCATCTTTGTTGGTGAGATGTGTTTCTTGTAGGCAGCAAATAGATGGGTTTTGTTTTTTAATCTGTTCAGCTAGTCTGCGTCTTTTTTTATATATTTGACAGGTAGAATTACAGACAGTGAGAAAGAGACAGAGAGAAAGGACTTCCTTTCATTGGTTCACTCCCCAAATGGCCACCATGGCCGGCGCTGCACCGATCCAAAGCCAGGAGACAGGCAATTCTTCCTGGTCTCCCATGCGGGTGCAGGGGCCCAAGAACATGGGCCATCCTCCACTGCCCTCCCGGGCCACAGCAGAGAGCTGGACTAGAAGAGGGGCAACCGGGACTAGAACCAGTGCCCATATGGGATGCTGGCACCGCAGGCCAAGTGATTATCCAAGTGAGCCATGGCACTGGTCCCCAGTCTGTGTCTTTTAACTGGGGAGTTGAGGCCACTTACATTCAGGGTGACTATTGATAAGTAATGACTTTGCCCTGCCATTTTTCCAAAAACGTTACTGGTTTTTTACTTTGAATTTCCTTTGAACTTTTACTGAGGTTTTCTTCCTTTACCTTTATTCATAGTAATGACCGTGTTTCTGTGTTTCTGTGTCCAACACATCCTTAAGCATCTTTTGTAGGGCTGCATGGGTGACATTCTTTGAATTTCTCTTTGTTATGAAAGGTCTTTATTTCACCTTCATTCATAAATGAGAGCTCTGCAGGGTAAATATTGAAATTTTTTACCTGTTAAGACTTGGACTATATCTCACCATTCTCTCCTAGCCTGTAGGGTTTCAGACAAGACTTCCACTGTGAGTTTGAAAATAATCTGGCATTTCCCCCATGCACATTTTAGAATCTTCCCCTTGTTTTACTGTGGAGTTTGATTACCATGTGTTGTGGTGAAGATCTTTTCTGGTCATGTCTAATAGGAGTTATGTGTGGTTCCTGTACTTGGATGACCCTTTCTTTGTCCAAATTAGGGAAGTTTTCTGTTATTATTTCACTAAAAAGGCATTCTCATCCTTTGGTTTGACTGTATACTTTCCTGTGCTTTGTCTTCTAAGTCTGATATTCTTTGTTCTGCTTCACCAGTTCTGTTGTTAAGACTCTCAACTGCATTTTTATTTGTGTTATTGAATTCTTCACTTCATTTTCATTTATCTTTAAGATCACATAGTGGGAGAAATTTTCATGCCCTGTATGGATTTCAGTAGTTCATGCATTTGCTTCTGATTACTTCTATGTAATCTTATGATCAATATTTTGAATTCCACTTCTTGCATTTCTTCCATCTAATCATCCTCACAATCTAGAATTGAAGTGCTGTGTTCCTTGGGGGCATCATGGCATCATGTTGTCTTCCTTATTCTTGTTTCTTGAATTGGTGTGTTTGTTGTTCAGCATCTGTGGAGATATGCATTGGTTTCTAATTTTTTTTTTTTTTTTTGCTGTGGCAGCTTATATCATTGTAATATGACTCTGCAGATAAGTGGGATGTCTGCTTTCAATGAATCTTTAGAGGCTTGTGGTAGGTGTGGCCAGAGTTCTTATCAGTTCTTCAGGGTTAAGGGCTTGCCTAACATGACACCCAGGTTTGGCATGGTAAATCTCTCTCTCTTTTTTAATCTGAAGGGAAATTTATTCTGCTCAGCTGAGCTCCCCTCCGCAGTGGAGACTAGTGCCTGAGCGCCAGCCCCAGCGGTATAATATTCATCCGCTCTGTCCCAAGGTCCACACAAAGGATCTGTGCAGTCCCCCTTGTAACTTCGGATTCCCCAGCAGAGTGTCTCACCAGGTAACCAGGAACCCCCAAGCTTGTGGGGTCTCCCACCAAGACTGCTCACAGTCCCGGCCACACCGTGAGTCCTCCCACACACGCTCAGTGTTTTTCACAGGCGGGTACAGAAGCCTCACACAGTCACAGGCTCCCAGCCCCCTGTGAGTTCTCCCCGCCAGAGTCAGGAGTCTCCACTCAGCTGGTTGCTGGGCACTAGCTGACACAGATGTTATGTATATCCAAAATGGCACCTGCTCTATCAGCTTGTAACAGGATGCCATTGTAAAGTGATGGGGAGAGAGAAACGTGTCCATCCTTTTTTTTTTCCTCTTCTAGTTTGGCAGGTACACTGTCCCCCACAGAGCTCCAAGCTGGGTTCCCTCTGAGTCTTCCTGCAGCTCTGTCACCAGGGGCTCCGGCTGCTGTGGTCTGGTCTCACCTCAGTTTCCAGCACTGGTGGGTGGGCTCTCGGGTGTCCACATCCTCCACACAGGTCCACGATGTCCCTCTAATTTCGATAGACTTTGCTCTGCCGTTTTCTCCCTAACTCTTCCCTGAGACTACACTCTCTCCACTTTTTACAAAACTCTCTTCTCCTGGAATAGTGTGTGTGGTTCGTCTTGTGAGCAGTGAGCCCCAACGTGACGTATGCTTGCCCAGGCCTGTGCTTGCATCCCCTCGGCCACTCTCGGGCTCAGGGTCAGGTCCTGCCACTCACGAGGCCCTTGTGCAGGCTCCTTCCTTCCTGGCGTGTCACTTTCCTTCTCTGCACTTTCTCCCGTCTCCTAGGGCTGCAATGAGGGGACACTGAGCGTTGAAGGAGCTGCCATCCCCATAGCACGTGTTTGGTGAAGTCAGCAATTCATGCTCCTGGGAGCTTACTTTTTAGCTTGCCCTTAAAAAATGATTTATTTGAAAGGTGGAGTGACAGAGAGAGAGAGAGAGAGAGAGAGAGAGAAATCTTCTATCCCCCAGTTTGCTCTCCAAATTCCTATAACAGCCAGGGCTGGGCCAGGCCAAAGCCAGGAGCGCCTTCGGGGTCTCCCACGTGGGTCATCCTCTCCTGCCTTCTCAGATGCCTTTTAGCAGGAAGCTGCATCAGAAGTGGAGCAGCTGGGACTTGAACTGCACTCTGATCTGGGCTGAGGGTTTCGCCACTGCACCACAGTGCCAGCCCCTTCCCTGCTGTCCGACGTGGTTCTGTGTGCTCACGGAGCCCATCGCTGTCTGCAGTAGTCCTGAGCGTTTTCCCACTTGCTCTGAGTTGTGTGCTTCTCCACCCACACTAAGATCCAAGGGAGGAGGGTGGCTCCTGGTGCCTGCTGCCTTCCCGCGCCCAGAGCAGTGCATGGTCCCGGGAAGACGGTCAATCTGCCGAGCGATTCCTCCCCTGACCCCGCCTTGTGCCTGCCCTCCGCCCATCACGCGTTCCTTGGTCTGTGCTCCCTCCAGCCATCCTCCGTTACATGAAGAGCGATGGGAAGATCCACCTGGTGGTGTTCAACAACCTGCAGCTGGCTGATGGGCGGCGACACAGGCTGCTCCTGCGACTCAGCAACCTGCAGCGAGGGGCCGGCTCCGTGGAGCTCTACGTGGACTGCACCCAAGTGGACTCTGTCCACAACCTCCCCAGAGCCTTCGCTGCCCTCTCCCAGAGTCCCGAGTCCTTTGAGTTGAAGACCTTACAAAGGAAGGCACAGGTAGGAGCCAGAGTGGAGGGGCGGGCTGCCGGGCCGGGGAAGCCGAGCAGAGCGCGCAGGACGGGCTGGCGGCTCCCGCACCGGCTGCTCTGCTCTTAGATCGCTGGGAAAACCTGGGGGCCACGCCCAAGACAATGCGTAGGAGGACCTGTAGGAGCGGTGCCTAGGCAGCTGCCTTTTCAAACTTACTCTAAGAGGCAGCCCAGATGGAGAGCACCTAGCTTCCAGCGGTAAGCAGAGACTCTCCGGAGTTAGAAGGCAACAGCTGAAAAAGAACTATCTTCCTGTGCCTGGGCTCTCTATTTTTTTTAATACTTCTGATATTTATTTTCAGTGAAAACTAAAAAAAAAGATTGAGAACTGCCAAGCACTAGAAGTGTGTTTCAGGTCTTGTCAGGACATCCACTGCCGAAAGGAATTTATTGTTCCCTCTGCAAACCCCTCAGCTCTGCCTTCTGTTTTTACACCATGCTCGGGGCATTTTTTATGATACCATTGCACCTGCTGTAGAAATTGCCTTTTAGAATTTTGTGCTGGAAAATGCTTTGTTTCCTATAAAGAACTCGTATTCTTTGTCCTTCCCAGTAATTTATAACTGTTCATAGTTCCCGATTTTTATCCAGTACAGAAGTCAATGCCATAGTCAGTGACTACGTCCAACTGTTATGGTCGATAACATGGTCATGTTCTATCTCCCAACCCTCATTTTCCTCGCGATTTTCTTCATTTTGTGTGCCTTAGTGACGAGCTGCACGAGCCATTTGTGCGAGGTGGCAGGGTGTAGGTAGGGATCGCCACCACAAGGAGGCGCACTGCTAGAGAGTGATAAAAGCAGAAGTTCCAGAGAGTAAGAAAACCTGCAAATCTGGGCCTGGCGGTTTGTGCGTGAACAACAGGGAGCGTTCTTTAGCAGCAGTTACAAGAAAGCTGCAGTCTAATTTGTTTTCTGTTGATTTGTCTCTGCTGAGCCATATACATGTGCCGATTTTTAAATATGTAAGTTTATATGCAGAAAAATGTAGTGACTAGAGAGCTAACTAAACCCTACTTCTGAATCCCCAAAGTAGCTCAGATAATCAGAGTGACAGAAATGCTGTCGCTGATCAGGTCGGAAATTAGCATCCACAACCACATATGTCAGTTTCTAAAACCCGGGACTCTTCCATGGCAAGGTCTTCGGAAACTGTCCCCACCGGGACTTTGTCCAAAGCTCTGCTTCCTCGGACGGTGAGCAGGGACCACAGAAGTTGCGAGATGAAGGGTGGACAAGCTGACTTTGTGATTGTGTGAACGATTGGCATCACTCAACGACACAGGAATACGGTGCCAACTATGTACCCAACAGTCACACAGTCACAGAGACCTGTGAGATGTGGTACCGACTACTTAGCGAATGGTCACAGATCATCTGTGAGATACAGTGTCAATGACCTACCCAGCGATCACAGATACCTGTGAGTTGTGCTACCCACTAAGGACCACAGATACCTGTGCGACAGGGTGCCAGCAGTCACAGACACACTGTTTATTCATTTTCATAGCCCAAGGAGATGAGAGACTGCCGGAATGTGGAGCCAAGAACCCTACCCAGCGCTGTGTGAAGCTGGGATCGATAACTCCATCGGCAGGTTGCAGGCAGCTCCTCGGTGGCTGCGGCCGTAAGGAACGGGCTCACCGTGAGGGCCAGCAGCCTCTCCTCTCAGCTGCCCCATGAGCCCCTGGGCAGATCGGAGGCCCACGTTTTCCTGGGCTATTGGCCACTCCCATGTATGCTTTGGTCAGAAGGTTAGGGCTGCTGGGGTTTAGGAAAAAGGTGAAGCCAGAAACTTGGGTGAGATGTCGGTGTCCAAGCGGGCGGGGCTGCTCCGTGATGAAATCCGGTGTGTTCTCCAGCCTGTCGCCTTCAGCGCCATGGCAGAGGCTGTGGTTGGGACGTGGTGGTGGTGGTTTCTTTTCCAGGACTTCTTGGAAGAGCTGAAGCTGGTGGTGCGAGGCTCGCTGTTCCAGGTGGCCAGCCTGCAAGACTGCTTCCTGCAGCAGAGCGAGCCGCTGGCTGCCGCCAGCACAGGTGCGGGCCCGCGCAGGTGCACAGCGTCGTCAGCACCGACCACGTCCAAGGCCCCCAGTGGGCTGGTAGGCAGTGAGCAAGCGACCCACGAGGGCAGCTGCGGAGGTCAGGGACTTGGGCAACATCCAGGGCAAAGAATATTTTCATTGCGCCTTTATTTGGACTAACCAGCTGGTGGCGCTGTTCTCACAGTTTTCTTAGGTGAATTAGCTCACTCTCCAGGTCAGTTCAGAGACCCTAGGGACTCCGTCATCCTTGCTGGGTGATGGGCGGGAGGTCACTTGGGGTCATTTAGAAAGGACCGTCACTGGCTGAATGCGCCTTGCCTTGCACTCTTCCTCCAGGGGACTTTAATCGACAGTTCTTGGGTCAGATGGCGCAACTGAACCAGCTGCTGGGGGAGGTGAAGGACCTCCTGAGAGAGCAGGTAACACGCAGGACGTCACCGGGGCACAGCCTGGGCCTTCCAGAGCAGCTTGCCACTGGACGGGGGTGCTACAGCAGGGCAGGGTGGGGGGAGGCTGGCCCTGAGCCACACCACAGCTGGGTCCCAGGGCCACCTCAGCCCCATGGTGAGGGGTGTGTCCCCAGGGGGTCACCCCAGCCCCACGGTGAGGGGTGTGTCCCAGGGCCATCTCAGCTCCATGGTGAGGGGTGCGTCCCCAGGGTACCTCAACCCCACTGTGAGGGGTGCGTCCCCAGGGTTACCGCAGCCCCACTGTGAGGGGTGCGTCCCAGGGTTACCTCAGCCCCACTGTGAGGGGTGTGTCCCCAGGGTCACCTCAGCCCCACTGTGAGGGGTGTGTCCCCAGGGGATCTCCCCAGCCCCACTGTGAGGGTGTGTCCCCAGGGTCACCTCAGCCCCACTGTGAGGGTGTGTCCCTAGGGGGTCACCCCAGCCCCACTGTGAGGGTGTGTCCCCAGGGGGTCACCCCAGCCCCACTGTGAGGGGTGTGTCCCCAGGGGGTCACCCCAGCCCCACTGTGAGGGGTGTGTCCCTAGGGTCACCTCAGCCCCACTGTGAGGGGTGTGTCCCCAGGGTCACCTCAGCCCCACTGTGAGGGGTGTGTCCAAGGGGGTCACCTCAGCCCCACTGTGAGGGGTGTGTCCCCAGGGTACCTCAGCCCCACTGTGAGGGGTGTGTCCCCAGGGTCACCTCAGCCCCACTGTGAGGGGTGTGTCCCCAGGGTCTCCTCAGCCCCACTGTGAGGGGTGTGTCCCCAGGGTCACCTCAGCCCCACTGTGAGGGGTGTGTCCAAGGGGGTCACCTCAGCCCCACTGAGAGGGGTGTGTCCCCAGGGTCACCTCAGCCCCACTGTGAGGGGTGTGTCCCCAGGGTACCTCAGCCCCACTGTGAGGGGTGTGTCCCCAGGGTCACCTCAGCCCCACTGTGAGGGTGTGTCCCCAGGGGGTCACCCCAGCCCCACTGTGAGGGGTGTGTCCCTAGGGTCACCCCAGCCCCACTGGAGGGGTGTGTCCCTAGGGTCACCTCAGCCCCACTGTGAGGGGTGTGTCCCTAGGGTCACCTCAGCCCCACTGTGAGGGGTGTGTCCCCAGGGGGTCACCCCAGCCCCACTGTGAGGGTGTGTCCCCAGGGGGTCACCTCAGCCCCACTGTGAGGGTGTGTCCCCAGGGTCACCTCAGCCCCACTGTGAGGGGTGTGTCCCCAGGGGATCTCCCCAGCCCCACTGTGAGGGGTGTGTCCCCAGGGGGTCACCCCAGCCCCACTGTGAGGGGTGTGTCCCCAGGGGGTCACCCCAGCCCCACTGTGAGGGGTGTGTCCCCAGGGTCACCCCAGCCCCACTGTGAGGGTGTGTCCCCAGGAGGTCACCTCAGCCCCACTGTGAGGGTGTGTCCCCAGGGTCACCTCAGCCCCACTGTGAGGGGTGTGTCCCCAGGAGGTCACCTCGGCCCCACTGTGAGGGGTGTGTCCCCAGGGGGTCACCTCAGCCCCACTGTGAGGGGTGTGTCCCCAGGGGGTCACCTCAGCCCCACTGTGAGGGGTGTGTCCCCAGGGGGTTACCTCAGCCCCACTGTGAGGGGTGTGTCCCCAGGGGGTCACCCCAGCCCCACTGTGAGGGGTGTGTCCCCAGGGGGTCACCCCAGCCCCACTGTGAGGGGTGTGTCCCCAGGGTCACCTCAGCCCCACTGTGAGGGGTGTGTCCCCAGGGGGTCACCCCAGCCCCACTGTGAGGGGTGTGTCCCCAGGGGGTCACCCCAGCCCCACTGTGAGGGGTGTGTCCCCAGGGGGTCACCCCAGCCCCACTGTGAGGGATGTGTCCCCAGGGGGTCACCTCAGCCCCACTGTGAGGGGTGTGTCCCAGGGGGGTCACCTCAGCCCCACTGTGAGGGGTGTGTCCCCAGGGGGTCACCTCAGCCCCACTGTGAGGGGTGTGTCCCCAGGGTCACCTCAGCCCCACTGTGAGGGGTGTGTCCCCAGGGTGTCACCCCAGCCCCACTGTGAGGGGTGTGTCCCCAGGGGGTCACCCCAGCCCCACTGAGAGGGGTGTGTCCCCAGGGGGTCACCCCAGCCCCACTGTGAGGGGTGTGTCCCCAGGGGGTCACCTCAGCCCCACTGTGAGGGGTGTGTCCCCAGGGGGTCACCCCAGCCCCACTGAGAGGGGTGTGTCCCCAGGGGGTCACCTCAGCCCCACTGTGAGGGGTGTGTCCCCAGGGGGTCACCCCAGCCCCACTGTGAGGGGTGTGTCCCCAGGGGGTCACCCCAGCCCCACTGTGAGGGGTGTGTCCCCAGGGGGTCACCTCAGCCCCACTGTGAGGGGTGTGTCCCCAGGGGGTCACCCCAGCCCCACTGTGAGGGGTGTGTCCCCAGGGGGTCACCTCAGCCCCACTGAGGGGTGTGTCCCCAGGGTCACCCCAGTCCCACTGAGAGGGGTGCCTCCCTAGGGGGTCACCTCAGCCCCACTGAGAGGGGTGTGTCCCCAGGGGGTCACCCCAGCCCCACTGTGAGGGGTGTGTCCCCAGGGGGTCACCTCAGCCCCACTGAGAGGGGTGTGTCCCCAGGGTCACCCCAGCCCCACTGAGAGGGGTGCATCCCTAGGGGCTACACAAAGACTTCCCTTCAATCCTCTTTCTCCCCTCGCACAACCCAAGGTCAAGGAGACGTCGTTTTTGCGGAACACCATCGCCGAGTGCCAGGCTTGTGGTCAGTACCATGTGGGTCCCTGGCTCTCGCGTGGGCAGAGATGCGGCCGTGGTGACCATGGGCTGTGGGTGTAGCACAGGGTAGAGGGAGAATGGCGCTTCGTGGCGTGTCCGGTCTATTTGCCTGGTGATGAATAACCCCTGGGACTGTTTGTCTCCAGGTCCTCTAAGCTTTCAGTCCCCAACCCCAAACACCCTGGTGCCCCCCGCTCCCCCGGCGCCCCCAACACGCCCACCACGCCGCCGTTGCGACTCCAACCCGTGCTTCCGAGGCGTGCGCTGCACGGACACCAGGGACGGCTTCCAGTGCGGGCCCTGCCCCGAGGGCTACACGGGGAATGGCATCACCTGCTCTGATGTGGACGAGGTGAGCTCAGCACGTGGGAGCTCCCTGCGACCCCCCCAGCCCCCTGCAGCTCCTGGGGAAAGAAGCCGCACTGATGGCAGGGCACAGGTTGGGTCACCTCCCGGGCACCACGCAAAGGACTTCCTTATGAGTCCTTGGCAGCCCCCAGGGAGTGGCAGGACACGGCCGTCTCTGTCGCTGCCCGCGCAGCTGCCCACCTGGCTACAGGGCTGCGATGCCCGCCTGCCGTGGCCTCTGTACCGTTATTTCTCAACAACCCGTGTGCCACTCACCCTCCCACACTTCTGCCAATGTGGGCAGGGTGGATCGGTGGGAGGGTTTGTTCGAGGGGGCATGGTGGATGCCTTCAGCCTTCCTAAAGTGGGGGAGCAGTGGGCAGGGAACCTCAGACCAACAATATCCATCAGAGAGGCCCCATAACCCAGGAGTACCCCAAAGTGCCAGGGACGCAGCCAGAGTGAGCACTGGCAGCAGATACGGGCTGTGTGCCTGGCTGAGCTCCTGGAGAGACCGCTCCGGGGCCGTGGGTAACCAGCCACACATCCAGTGCCCAGGCAGCATCCACAGCAGGTGGCAGCCTTTCCCCTCACACATGGCCGACAGGAGACGTGGAGGGAGAGGCCCCGTGGGGACCGCGGCTCAGCGGCCAGCCCCGGCAGGCTGCAGGAGCGCTGGCAGTCACCTCCCCGGGACTGCACAGCTAGAAGGAAGCCCTAGTAAACCCGCGTTGGACACACATCTCCGCACACTTCGCAGAGCTGCGTCTGGTTTTTATCTAGGCGCTGGAATTTTCCTACTCTTGAAAGGGCAGGAAGTGGTCATGTTTTTTACATTAGCTGAAAGTGGTTTCAAACAGAAGGAGAGGGAGACCAATCTCCTCGATTCTGAGAAGCTTAGAATTGCCTGGACGCGATCAGGTGTGGGCCCCGGCAGCCACCTCACCCGGAAGGAGCGCCTGCCTGGCTCTGTCTGCCCCGGGGCTTTCCATCTGAGTAGTGGCTCACTGACACCTTTGGGGTCACCGACAGCCAGGTGACATGTGGCCCAGGGACACGAGCTGTCGCAGACTTGTAGATTGCCAGCTAGAACGTCAGGGCACCTGTTCCCCAGGGAGGCAGGCTGGTTCACACCGGGGACCCTCTGCGTGTCCACGTGTCATCCTAATACCCACGCTGACTGAGAGGTGGGGGCTCAGAGGTCCAGCAGGTACCCTTGGAGGTGCGAGCCTTGGCTTCCTCCAGTCACTTTCCCCACCCAGACATGCAGGGCATAAACGAGCACGTGCAAAACGTTGCATGTGTTTCTTCCGTGTGACTAAAGACAGCTTTTTTTTTTTTTTGTCTCCAGTGCAAATACCATCCCTGCTACCCGGGCGTGCGCTGCGTGAACCTGGCTCCTGGCTTCAGATGCGACGCCTGCCCGGTGGGCTTCACGGGGCCCACGGTCCAGGGTGCCGGGATCAGTTTTGCCACATCAAACAAGCAGGTGGGCTCAGGGTCCGGACCGCAGCTGCTTTTCATGGTAACACACAGTGGGGGTGGGAGCCAGCGTGTGCGGAATGTGGTGACGTGCAGTGGGCAAATCCAGGACGTCAGCTCACTCTGAGTACACGCGTTCATAAAGCCCCAGAGCTGGGGTAGCAGTGATGGGAGTGTGCGGAAACCTGCACTCACTGGTACTGAGAAACTGGGGGCTCCCCTTGTTGGTAGCCGTTGGACATTGTATCCTGGGGAATAACTTGAGAAGCCAGGGACGCAGATAAAAAGCTTTCAAAGCTCAGGTCACTTGTTCAGAGGCATTGTTGCCCATCAGAAGGTGTTTTAGAGAGGGTGTCAGAAGTAGAAGAAACCCCCCGAGCAAACCCAGCCTCTTCTGGGAGATACAAGCTGTCAGCTGCCGAAAGGCCCTAGCCCAAGACAGCCTCCACGTCTCACCGGCTGCTGCTCCGTCCTGGTCCTTACTTAACTGGCAGGCGGGAAGTTCTTTGTGACGCCTTCAGCTCTGAGTCGGTGGTAATGAATACATTTTGCTGCCTTAGCTCTGAAGAAGGGCAGGTGCCCTTCACTTGCTAGCTGCCCATCGAAGAGTTCTAGAGGGCATCTTTCTTGAGACCAGAAAAAGGCAGACATGGGGGAGTGACAGGTGGAGGAGGCGGGGCAGTCGCATGGGAGTGCCGGGGGTGGGGGGTGGGGGTGGGGAGGCGGGGCAGACACATGGGAGTGACAGGTGCCCAGCAGAGTAAAGACCCCAGGTTTTCTTTCCCTCCTCTGAATTCCCTCTAAGACAGTGAAACACGGGGTCCCATCTGACTCCCAGCAACCTGGTGGGGTGAACAAAGTGTGGCGGGGTGGACAAAGTGTAGGGAGCCACCTTGCTAAATTTAGCAACAACGTGTAATGCGAACCAGGTCAGAAGAAACAGAAAGGAGGCAGGCAGAGCAGCACTGGGATGGAAGACTGCACCGCTCGTGGTGGGGTGGGGGCAGCACGTGCAGCCCTGGGCCTCCACAAGGACCTGGCACCCAAGGAGCTGCCCCACCCACTGCGAGCAGGTGCTGCCCCCCCCCCCAGTCCTGAGCCACTGTAGGAAGCTTGGCTTCAGCTTTGGGACCTGGTTGACAAAAATACAAAAAGAGAAGCAAGTGAGAGGAGCTGCGGATCTGTGTTAGGCCTGTAATACAGAACCACACATGTGCCAAAAAGATCACACATGTGCCAAAAAGTTGGCACCAAAACCAGCCAGAGAGCAGTAACCTCCCCACGGTCCTAGCTAAAGCCACTGATGTGTGGTGTGTGAGGTCAGCCTGAGACCCGGGGCCTGAAGAAAGGACAGGAATTCTTGGGCAGAAGAAGCACGTGAGTCCCAGGACTGATCCTAAAAATCTCGCCTGGCTCAGGCGGTTTGAGCAGGTGCGACTTCTCTGAGTAGCCATAAACCCACGAGGGCAGCTGTCGCTTGAAATTTGCTGGAGAGCATCTGCCGAGCCCCTGAGGCTCCTGCGCCGCCTGTCCCCCTGCACACATTCACAAAGCAGGGGCCACACCCATGGGAGGCTGGCTCGCAGCTCTGTTGACACGGCGTCTCTCTCCACGCCAGGTCTGCACCGACATCGACGAGTGCGCCAACGGAGCATGCACGCCCCACTCCGTCTGCACCAACAGTGTGGTAAGTGCGACGCCGTGTCACGAGCTCCTCCCCCACACCCACAGGTGACCTGGGGCCCCACACACCTGACGGGCAGAAAGTGCTTTTCTCTGTAAGAATGACTTTGTAAATGCCAGGTTTGCTCTTTATCTTCTGTCAAAGTTGTGATCCTGGGCTCTTGGGTAGCTGTTTATTAAATGGAGTGGCACTGGGCCTGTATTATAGAAACAGGAAGATCTCGTCGGTCTGTATTAATAGTTAGGTGTTTTGCTGATAATTACGTGGTCCCCAGAGGGCATTCTGTTTTGTGTAAAGTTCTTTGAAGCTCATTTGTATTGCATGGAAATGCTTAGCATTAAGGGAGGTCTGTACCTGAAATGCTCTGATCTGGGCTTTGCCTCTCCAAGTCCCTGTCACCTGGTTCAGGATGAAGGGTGCGGCAGATCCGGGGAGTGGGGGGGGGGGGTGACGGAGCTGTTAAAGCACTGCGTACCGCACCCACTGTGTACCACGCCCACTGTGTACCGCGCCCACGTCGGAGCCCCTGGGTTTCCTTCCTGCCTCCCCACTCCTGCACCCAGCTTTCTGTGTGAGTGGCTCGTGTCGTTGGGTCCCTGCCACTCACTCCTTGGTTGAGCTCCTGGCTCCCAGCTCAGCCCTGTGTAGTCCCAGTGGCTTTGAGCATCTGGGGAGTGAACCAGTGGATAGGAGTTGTCTGTCAATCTCTCTCTCAGTGCCTCTCTCCCTCTCTCCAATAAATAATGTCAAAAAAAGAAAGCTGTGGCACAGCAGACCAGCAGCAAAAGAGCAGCTCATTTCCTGTCCCGACTGTTCCTGCCTTCCCTGTGTCGGGGAAGGTCTTTAGCCCCCGCCGCCCTGTTTTCTGTGCCGCGCTCCACAGACACCACATGAGCTCCTTCCATCATGAGAGCCCTGGGAGCGGCGCTGTTGTTCCCCCATTTTACAGCCAAAGGAACCGCAGCACAGAAGTCAGACAACATCTCCCAAGTCTTCCAGGGGCCCGCGTCTGGCACAGAGGTTGAGACGCCACGTGGCACACCCACAGCCCGTGTCAGGGTGGCTGGGTTCGAGTCCTGGGCCACGCTCCCCATTGCAGCTTCCTGTTAATGCCCGCCCTGGGAGGCAGCCGGTGGCGGCTCGGGGTCTGTGCCACCCACATGGGGAGACTGAGCTCCTTGCTCCAGACTGTAAGGGCCTGGAACTACATCTGAGTCCCCCATGCGGGCGGCAGGGCCCCAGCACTTGGGCCGTCTCCCGCTGCTTCCCATGCCTTGGCAGGGAGCTGGGTGGGAACGGAGCAGCCGGGACTCAGACTGGTGTACCTGTAGGATGGTATACCTACAGGATCACAGACGGTGGCGCAACGCCGGCCCCACCAGCTTGCTTTTGAATAAGCCCTCCTCCCCCATTCCCGAAGCAAACCCTCTCCCTTTGTCTCCCAGGACCTCCCTGGAACTTTGAGCTTTTCCCCTACTGCCATCCAGAGGAACTGGCAGGTGCAGCCTCCAGAGCCGCTTCCTCGTTGTCCAGGGGCCTGCAGCAGCCTCCTGTCTGCTGACGCTTCCCAGCACCCCCTTGCCCCTGGAAGACACAGAGCTGAGGGCCCGACTTTGTGGCGCACGTGGGCTAAGCAGCTGCCTGTGATATCTGCATCTTGTATCAGAGAGCCTGTTCGAGTCTGGGCTGCTCTGTTCCCTCTCCAGCTCCCTGCTAATGTGCCTGGGGAAGCAACAGAGGATGGCGCAAGTCCTGGGGGCCCTGTCCCCGACATGGGAGGCCCGGATGGAGCTCTAGGTTCCTCCTGGCAGTTGTGGCCATTTGAGGAGTGATCCAGCGGACAGAGGATCTTTTTCTCTCCGTCTCTCTGCCTTTCAAATAAATTCATGTAAAAAGGAAGAAGACACATTTGAGCTGGGATAGCAAGGGTCTTGCTAGGTGCCGAGAACCTGTGGGAATGACTCGGCCACAGATCCTGCTCTCCCCGGTGTCCCCGCAGGGATCCTACCGCTGCGGGCCCTGTGAGCCCGGCTACACCGGGGATCAGACGCGGGGGTGCAAACCCGAGAGGAGCTGCAGAAACCCGGAGCTGAACCCCTGCAGCCCCAACGCGCAGTGCATCCAGGAGCGGCAGGGGGATGTGACATGCGTGGTGAGTGCCGTGCAACGTGCCCCCGCCTGCCCTCTCCCGTCTGAAACACCACCCCTCTGCGGTGCCTGCGTGCCCCCGGGTGAGACGGCGGAGTTGCCACCAGAATGAGCAGAGTAGAAGCTGGGTTTGGGGGGCACGGTCTGACGTCCGTCTTGCTGCTCCCACGTGGCCGCCCGCTTGGGCACCGGGCGGTGGAGCCCCTGGTGCGGTCCCAGCACATCCCATGTTCCCCACCCCTGCTTCCCGTCTTCAGCCCGTCTCCTTGCTTGTGTTCTCCCCACCCTGAAGACTTCCAGTATCAAAGTCTGGCCAGCACTCCCAGGGGTAGGTCGCGACGTAGACCCTTCAGCACCCCTCCTGTGTCCATGGTGCTGGGCACTCGGGCAGTGAGGGCCCAGCCCTGCAGTCAGTGGGGCAGGAAGAGGCAGGGAGAGAGCATGGGTCGCGGACAGGCACTTACGGTGCCGGGTCCCTGCCGCATCACTGGGAGGTGGGAGAGATGCTGGGGGAGGGTCCGCTGCAGGATAACAGTCATGCTCCCGCCTGCTGGAGAGCCCACAGTGCAGCCTGGCCCCGAGCTGCAAGGGCCGGGGCCTCGCCCCCTAGGGGCGCCACCTGCTATAAGGAGAGGCTGTGACAGGCAGTCCCGCACCTCCCCGGCGCCCTGTTGGCATGGAAGGACCCGGAAGACATTGATTCAGAGAGATGACAGTGGCTCGAGATTGGAAATGATGGCACCATGGCAACCAGGCCACCGTTCCAGCCACTTCCCGGGCAGAACAAGCTGGGTACCTGGACTGGAAGAAGGACAACCGGGGTAGAATCTGGTGCCCCGACCGGGACTAGAACCCGATGTGCTGGCGCCGCAGGCGGAGGATTAGCCTATTGAGCCGCAGCGCCAGCCAGCAGCAGGTTTAACATACAGCTTCACTCCCTTTAAACCTAATCCTGCCTGCAGCCCCAACACGCAGTGCGTAGGGAAGCCATTCTGATGAGAACTGAAAATGGCAGATATGTGGTGTCTTCAAAAAGTTGGTGGAAAATGTCTATTCTGAAGAACCTTCGCATGGCACCCAGATAAATGGCCCTTTGAGTCCACTTCCCACACACGTACACAGCCCTTAGGAGCAGAAGCGCCAGCCTGAGCCGAGTCCCGTGCAGAGGGAGAGGCGCTGGGGCCGCGAGGTGGCTCTGTTGGCCAGAGAAAAGATGTGGGGAGCCCGACTCCAGCACGGGAAACCACAGGTCCGTACGGGCTGGTGTGTGCGGAACCACGGCCTCATCCCACGGGGGCGCCGGCTCCAGTCCCGGCTGCTGCACTTCCGATCCAGCTCTCCGCTGTGGCCTGGGAAGGCAGTAGAAGATGGCCCAAGACTTTGGGCTCCTGCACCCATGTGGAGACCTGGAAGAGGATCCTGGCTCCTGGCTCACTGCAGCCATTTGAGGAGGGAACCAGCAGATGGGAGATCTTTGTCTTTTAAAAAGAAAAAGATGAAGGTGCAGAATGTGTGTGTGTGTGTGTGTGTGTGACGTGTGCTACGGGTAGTGCCCGGGGCATCGCCTGGGAGCCTGAGCCGTGGGAAGGAGAGCATCCCCTCCTGCCTCGCTCGTGCCCCCCTATGATGAACCCTGAGACCGCTGAGCCGCCACGGAGCTGTTGAACCTCGCCCAGCCACCTGGGAGCTGCAGGCCCCACCTTGGGAGCCTCGCCCACCAGCCTCTGACCTGCTTTCCCTTCCTCTGCAGTGTGGGGTCGGCTGGGCTGGTGACGGCTACGTCTGCGGGAGGGACGTGGACATCGACAGCTACCCCGACGAGCAGCTGCCGTGCTCGGCCAGGAACTGCAAGAAGGTGAGGGGTGCGCACACGCACACACACTCGTGCACACACACACCCACACGTACCTGCACACGGAGGGGCTTGAAAAAGCGCAGTGGGTTAAGCCGCTGCCGGTGACGCCGCATCCCATCTGAGCGCCACTTCGGCCCCTGGCTGCTGGTGTCCCACCCAGGTCCCTGCTCCTGCACCTGGGAGGGCAGCCGAGGGTGACTCCAGCACGTGGGTCCTGGGCGCAGTTCCAGGCTCCTGGCCTCGGCTTGGCCCAGCCCTGGCCGTCGCTGCCATGTGAGCCACTAACGGTCTCTCTGCCTTTCAAAAAACAATCTTTTTTTTAAAAGTCATGGCAAGTGGAATTAAAAAATTAAGCACTTCCATTGAGCTGTCCGAAGAGCCTTCCTCTGTGTGTGGGCGCTTGTGCACACACACGTGTGCACACACTGTGACCTGGGGGCAGAGGTCGGGCACGTCCCATGTAAAGTAGTCGCATCTCAAAGGAAGCAGGATGGCTGCTAAGATCCGCCGGCCGCCGGCGCTCCTGCTGCGGAAGACGGACAGGCCGGCACTCAGAGCCCGGCTTTCCCTCAGGACAACTGCAAGTACGTGCCGAACTCGGGCCAGGAAGACGCCGATGGAGACGGCCTGGGAGACGCGTGCGATGACGACGCTGACGGTGACAGCATCCTGAATGAGCAGGTATGGCTGGGCTAGGGTGGGGCTCAAGGAGGCTGCCCGCTCTCTAGAACCATCTAGAATCTTCTGGAGTCATCTAGACCGTCATCTCCGTGCCTGCCTCCCACAGCCCCACAGCCATTACTCCGTGAGGGTGGCAAAGGTTCAGAACGTGAGGCTGGCAGCTGCAGGCCCCCAGAGCCACCATGGCGCACAGGCCAGGGGAGGTGGGGGCGTCCGCTGAGTCGGCTGCCTGTCCCCGCAGGACAACTGTGTCCTGACTCCCAACACGGACCAGAGGAACAGTGACAAGGACATCTATGGGGACGCCTGCGACAACTGCCGCAGCGTCTTGAACAATGACCAGAAAGACACAGATGGGGATGGGAGAGGAGACGCCTGTGACGACGACATGGATGGTGACGGTGGGTGTGCCGCACGGTGCGCTTCCTCGGGGATCGGTTTGTGTCCCTTTGCCCTAGTTCCCTTGTGTGCGGCTCAGGGCCTCCCAGCCTGGGCTCGCCGCAGCCTGCACCTGAAGGGCCCAGGTTGGCCTCTTCTACAGAAGGGGACTCACAGCCCACCCCACCGTTGAACAACCCTGGAAGCTTCTAGAACATTGTCAGAGCCATGCGAGCTGCTTCTCTGTAGGGCAGGTGCCTTGCGGATGACCCCTTACTGGCCCATGTGGACAGCTGATGGGGTGGGCTTTGAGGGGGTCACAGCTGCACCCCTGGGCACTTCCTAGAGATGTGGCGTCCTCCAAATGCAGACACCACCCAGAGGAACCACACATCCTGCGAGCCTGGCGGCCCAGACCCGGCACTGGGCCAGTGGCGCCAGCTTTGCCAAACAGCTGGGGAGCCCTAACTGGTGCTGGTGACCCTGGCAACACCACTGACTCTAAGATACCAGCAGGCCAGCGCCAAACGCAAACCTGAGAGACGGCCATTGCAGCGTGGCCCTAGCACGTGGCCCCCGCCCCAGTGCTCAGGCCCCCTCTTCCTCCCCAGCGTCAGGCCACCTCAGCCTCGTGCCCCCTCCTCTCATTGCTGTCTAGCTGGGGACATTCGAGGCAAGCTGGGATTGAGTGGATGAAGGTTCCGTGGGCCGTGCACTGCTAACCCCAGAATCCACCCTTCCGGTCGGCTCCACATAACTGTGGCAAGGGTGGTGGCTGTGCGGCCATGGCCCGGGCCGCAGTGGCTCCCGCCCCGCCTGAGCTCCCAGCACTTGGAACTTGATGCGTTCCATCGCCACCCGTGGCGTTGCCCTGATCTTTTCTTGCAGGAATAAAAAATATTCTGGACAACTGCCCCAGAGTGCCCAATCGTGACCAGCGGGACAAGGACGGAGACGGTGTGGGGGATGCCTGTGACAGCTGTCCTGACGTCAGCAACCCTAACCAGGTCAGTAGCTGAGCTGCCCTCCCCAGGGGCGTGCAGGGGACCGTGTCAGGGAAAGGACAGGAGCCCGGGGGCTGCTGCTCGGCCGTGGCTGCTCACCTAGAGCAGAGACAGTGAGGTGACACCTGCAGGCCTGCAGACGATGGGCCACACACTGCAGGATGCCTTGGGTGCAGTCTCACAGGCTGGGGAGTGCTGGGTAATGGGCGAGGTGTCTGGGTGGTGGGCATGGTGTCTGGGTGGTCAGTGAGGTGTCTGGGTGATGGGTGAGGTATCCGGCTGATAGGCATAGTGTCTGGGTGATGGGCATGGTGTCTGGGTGATGGGCGAGGTGTCTGGGTGATGGGTGAGGTATCCGGCTGATAGGCATAGCGTCTGGGTGATGGGCGTGGTGTCTGGGTGATGGGTGAGGTGTCTGTGTGGTAGGCGTGGTGTCTGGGTGGTGGGTAAAGTGTCTGGGTGGTGGGTGAGGTGTCTGGGTGATGGGCATGGTGTTCAGGTGATGGGCGATGTGTCGGTGATGGAGTGTGATGTCTGGTTGATGGGTGTGGTTCTGGGTGATGGGTGAGGTATCTGGGTGATGAGTGAGGTGTCTGGGTGATGCATGTGGTGTCTGGCTGATGGACGTGGTATCCAGGTGATGGGCATGGTGTCCGGATGTTGGGCGTGGTTCTGGTTGATGGGCGAGGTGTCTGGGTGATGGGGGCATGATTCTGGGTGATGGACATGGTGCCTGGGTGATGGAGTGTAATGTCTGGTTGATGGGTGTGGTTCTGGGTGATGCATGTGGTGTCTGGCTGATGGACGTGGTGTCTGGGTGATGGGCGTGGTGTCCGGGTGTTGGGCATGGTTCTGGGTGATGGGTGAGGTGTCTGGGTGATGGGGGCATGATTCTGGGTGATGGACATGGTGCCTGGACATGGTGCCTGGGTGATGGAGTGTAATGTCTGGGTGGTGGGGGCGTGGTTCTCAGGCATAGGGCGTGGTGTCTGGGTGACTGCTGGGGGAGATGGATGGATGGGGGGGGCGTGCTGTGCCCCTTAGTTCTAAATCCCTGGAAGAGGAGATTCAGTCACCCTGTGTGACTCAGTAGCCATCTTGACTCCCTCCCCAAATGCAGGAGCAAGGCAAAGTGAACCTGCCTGTGTCCCCTGCTGGTGGCTGGCAGCCTTCTGGCCTGTGCCAGAGCCACGTCTCCGGCACCCTGCCCTCCGTCCACGCGGCTGTTGAGAAATTCAGCACTCTGCCCCCACTGCTAGGATGCTGTTACTGCGCAGCTCTGTGCCAACCCGTTCCAAACGATTCCTGAGGCCTGGTTGTGATGGGCCAGGGGTGCCCTCTGTGGACCTCTGTGTGGGCCACACAATGGCTGACCACATGTTCTGTTCTCTCCACAGTCCGATGTGGATAATGACCTGGTGGGGGACTCCTGTGACACGAACCAGGACAGGTACGGACAGCGGCTCTCAGCCTCCGCGGGCCAGACCGTGTTCCCTCTTCAAGGTCTCTGCTGTGGTCTTGGCATCTCTGAGTGGCCGAGCTGCTGGGTGACAGGTCACCACTCCGCCCTGGGCAGGGCCTTGGGGCCAGCTGGGTCCTGGGTGCTCCCGCAAGGGGGCTCTTCCAGGAGGGCAGGTCGCAGGTGGATGTAAACCATGCTCCCCCTCCTCCAAGCCGGCTCACCACAGGCAGGCTACCTGATCTCTCTGTGCCATGGTTGCTCATCTTACAATGGGGTGACAGTGCACAAGCTGACTGGATCCGTGGGAAGTACCTACTGTGATTTGCGTGACAGGCATGGTGCTCTGCAGACAGCAGCCTCTCATCAGGAGATGGGTTGCCTGGGTTGTGCATAGGAAAGTTCAGGTCTGCACAGACAGGGAGCTGGGTTGTGCACAGGAACACTCAGGACGGCACAGACGGGGAGCTGCGTGTTTTGCACAGGGCCGCTCAGGACTGCCTAGAGGAGCAGCTGTGTTGTGCAGCAGTCTCAGAGCTGCACAGATGGAGTCCCCACGGTGCACAGGAACCTCCCTGGCTGCATGGACATGGAGCTGTGTTTATTGCACAGGAACACTGAGGCCGGCAGAGCGGGGGCCATGTTCCCTGCAGTAATCACAGGGCTGCAGACAGGGGGCTGTGTGTTGTGTACAGGAATGCTCAGGACTGTATATATGGGGAGTGGGGCGCTGTGCCCTGGAGCTTACAGGGCTGTACAGATGGGCCACTGTGCATTGTGCACAGGAGCGTACAAGCTGTGTGGACAAATCGGGTGTGCACAGACGAGCTGCGCTGGGTGCAGAGCGCTTAGCTGTGTCTACAGGCGAGCCGGGTGCTGTGCCATGTTTGCTCGGAGCTGCACACAGGGGCAGTCAGGACTGTAGACAACGGGCTCTGTGTCGTGCAGAGCAAAGCCCAGACTCCCCAGACAGGGAGTTGTGTGTTGTGCACAGGAAGCTTCAGTTCTGCGTGCTCGGGGTGCTGTGTGCTGAGCACAGGAAATTCTCAGACTGTCCCAGTGAGCACGCGAAATCTTCAGCCCCGATTTCTGCCAGCCTTGGTGGGGCCCCTCTGTGCCCAGTGGAATGTCCGTCCTCCCTGAAGGCTGTGGGGGCAGAGCCAGTACAGGAGCACACACCTGTCTGGAGCAGGTGCAGGGACGCCCGGGGCCCTCAGCCTGGGAGGGGTGACCCGCAGTGGTGGAGGAGGGGCCTTAGGTGTCCTTTCACACAGCATGAGCCTGGCCCCAAGTCCCCTTCTCCCTGCGGCGACCCTGCGGCTCTTGGGTCTGAGCCCTCAGCAGGTGCCCGGGAGAGGAGGGGGAACACCAGTCAGGTACCAGGTGCACCGTAGGTATGGGGGGGGGGGTGTGCAGCCACCTCAGCCATGCTTCATTGGTAAACTTTTTTAAAGATTAATTTATTTGAAAGGCAGAATTACAGATAAAGAGAAGTGGGAAGATACAATATCTTCTATCTCCTGGTTAACTCGCCAAATGGCCACCACAGCCAGAGCTGGGCTAATCAGCAGCCAGGAGCTTCCTCTGGGTCTCCCACATGGGTGCAGGGGCCCAAGCACCTAGGCCATCCTCCACTAATTTCCCAGGCCACAGCAGAGAGCTGGATCGGAAGAGGAGCAGCCGGGACTGGAACCGGCACCCATATGGGGTGCCAGCACTGCAGGCTGTGGCTTCACCTAGTATTCCACAGTGCCGACCCTACACTGAGAAATTGAAACTGTGCCCAACTGTGGCCGTGTGCTCTATGCGGCAGCCCCACGAAGCGTGGGTGCTGTCTTCACTCCTGACCTGCACCCGTGGGCATGGAGCCACCCTGGTCCCTTCCTGAGGTCCCACCCTGACTAGCGGCGGAGCCGGGATTCACAGTGGGGCCATGGGGCTCCACTGGCCCTCAGCCGTGCCCTTCACGCACTCTGAGGCAGTGTCACCTCGCAGTCCTGGGCACCGTCTGGCAGCACCGACCCTGGGGGTTGCTCCAGGGGGCTGTGATGCCCTGCGGGCAGTGCTCCCAGGTACTGGCCCCACCCAGGGCACCCTCCTGCGAGCACCGCACCTGGCTCCAACCTCTGTTCCCTTGTAGTGATGGCGACGGGCATCAGGACAGCACGGACAACTGCCCCACGGTCATCAACAGCGCGCAGCTCGACACGGACAAGGATGGGATCGGCGACGAGTGTGACGATGACGACGACGACGACGGCATCCCCGACTTCGTGCCCCCTGGGCCAGACAACTGCAGACTGGTCCCCAACCCAGCGCAGGAGGACAGCAACAGTGAGTGGGCGCGGCCTGGGGCTGCCCCGGGGCTGGGCAGGGGGCGCCTTGCTCACCGTAGCTGACCAGCAGGCGGCGTCCTGGAGGCACACAGGGAGAGCTCAGGGTGAGGATGGAGAGGCAGGCGCAGGCCAGGCAGGGAAGGTGGTGGGCAGCGAAGCCCACCCGGCCATGGCAGGAAGTGGCGCATCCAGCCACAGTGGATAGTAGATGGGTCACACCTGCCCAAAGCCCCGTGAGCTGAGCACCCCAAGGCTGAGAGCCAGGCTCGGCCCAGAGCGCCACCGGGCTGCCCTCGGGGATGCTCTGTACCGCGAATGTTGCACTCGCTGCTGTGTCTGGGCGAGGGGAGGAGCAGGAGCCTGTGGGCCAGCCGCAGGGCAGTGCTCCTGTGCAGGGGTGTGTAGTGCAAGCTCTGGGTTGCAGCACACCCGCCCGTCCCATACACCTGCATCCCACGCCAGGCCCGGCTCTGCACCAGACTCTAGCTTCCTTCCTGCGAAGGCAGGGCCTGGAGGCCATGGTGATGGCTCAGGTACTGGGGTACCCACCGTCCCCAAGGGACACCTGGACTGAGTTCCGGGCTCCAGGACTGAGCACGGCCCCTCCCTGTACGAGGATGGCATTTGGGGAGTGAACCAGCAGCTGTGCGCCCTCTTCTACCTTTTCATTTTTTTTTTTTTTTTAAGATTTCTTTACTTACTTGAAAATCAGAGTTGAGGGGAAGAGAGAGGGATGTCTTCCACCAGCTGGTTCACTCTCCAGTTGGCCACAATGGCCGGAGCTGCGCCAATTCGAAGCCAGGAGTTTGTTCCAGGTCTCCCACGTGGGTGCAGGGGCCCAAGGACTTGGGCCATCTTCTACTGCTTTCCCAGGCCATAGCAGAGAGCTGGATGGGAAGTGGAGCAGCTGGGACTTGAACCGGCATCTGCGCTGCAGGCAGCGCTGGCCCCCTACATTAATTTTTTAGAAAGGGACAAACTCTGGGCACTGGAGGATGGGCAGGGCCCACAGTGGCTGCGGGGTGGGGCTGGGCTGTTCCTCTGCTCCCTGCCCAGGCCCTGCGCACCCCTGTCCCCTTCCCCTCCCCCAGGTGATGGGGTGGGAGACATCTGTGAGACGGACTTCGACCAGGACCAGGTCATCGACCGCATCGATGTGTGCCCCGAGAACGCCGAGGTCACACTCACCGACTTCAGGGCCTACCAGACTGTGGTCCTGGACCCGGAGGGCGACGCCCAGATCGACCCCAACTGGGTGGTCCTGAACCAGGTGCGGGGCGTGGGGGACCCCCGGTGGACAGGCAGTGCTGCCCGGGGCGGTGCTGACCCCGGCCCCGCCTCTCCGCAGGGCATGGAGATTGTGCAGACGATGAACAGCGACCCTGGGCTGGCGGTGGGTAGGTGTGGGGTCCCCGGCTGCCTGTGCGTGGGGTCCCGCCGGCTGCTCGCGGGGTGCTGCCATGCTGAGCTCTGCCCGTGCCGCCAGGGTACACGGCCTTTAACGGGGTGGACTTCGAGGGCACCTTCCACGTGAACACGGTCACGGACGACGACTACGCCGGCTTCATCTTCGGCTACCAGGACAGCTCCAGCTTCTACGTGGTCATGTGGAAGCAGACAGAGCAGACCTACTGGCAGGCCACCCCGTTCCGGGCCGTGGCTGAGCCCGGCATTCAGCTCAAGGTGACACCTGCCTCCCCCTTGGCCTGGCTGTCCCCTCAACGTGACCCTGGCAGATGCAACAGGCCCTGCCTCCCGATCCACCTGCCTGCTGGGGCCCAGCCCCATTCCAACCTCTGCGGACCCCGAGGGTGGGAAGTGGGGCCACCAGCGGGGCCCAGGAGGGCAGGAGGCTGCGGCTGCCCCTCCTCCAGGAACAGTGGGGCCCCAGCAGGAGCAGCAGGGAATGGCAGTGGGACAGCAGCCGATGCCCAGTCCCAGGGGCTGTACTCGGCCAGCGGCAACCACACCTGGGCGCCTGTGGTTTGTTGACCCCACCCCCTGCCCGTGCCCACGCACAGGCCGTGAAGTCCCAGACCGGCCCCGGGGAGCACCTCCGCAACTCGCTGTGGCACACGGGGGACACGAGCGACCAGGTCCGGCTGCTGTGGAAGGACTCTCGGAACGTGGGCTGGAAGGACAAGGTGTCCTACCGCTGGTTCCTGCAGCACCGGCCCCAGGTGGGCTACATCCGGTAGGCATGGGACGGCTCCAGGAGAGGCCGCCAGGCTCTGCACGCCCTGCCCAGTGGGGATGGCCTGGGACAGCCAGACCTCAGGGGGCACTCAGCGCTGGGGGCCAGACGCCCTTCAGAGACACCTGGCAGCGGCCACGCCCCCTGCCCGCAGAGGGACCACTGCTCAGGGCCCCAGCAGCCTCTCTGCCCTGCGGGGTCTTACTTGGTCCTGGTCGCCGCCCCACCTGGCCTGAGCAGGCCCTGCTGCCTTGCTGCTTTCCCGGGAGCTGGGAGGGCAGAGGCTGGCCTCAGGGAAGCAGGGCCAGGGGCTGTCCCAGGCACAGCACCCACCCTGCTCACGTGGGGCACGCAGGAAGGAGTGGGGGGAAGTGCCTGCAGCCCGGGCAGCAAAGCCGGCACGGCCGAGCCCGAGCGTGCTCCCTGGGGTGGTCAGGGCCACAGCCGCACTCAGCCAGGAGTCTTTTGTAACACATTTTGTAATGCCCCATCTTCTGTCCCCAAATCCAACTGGAAAACCTACCCCACGTTCACGTCCGAGCCCCAGCTGTGGGAGAGCCAGTGAGAAATTCCCAACAGCATCCCGGGAAGGCTGGGCGTGCCAGGTGCATGCCTGTGAGGTCACAGCATCTACACTTCCCGGCTCATCAGCGTGTACAACTGTGGCTGCGTGACGCTAAGGCGGTGCTGGCACCTGCCCGCCCACAGCCCCGCCGGGAGGTGCTCCAGGGCCCTCGTCGCCGTCTGGGGCTGGCCAGGGCACAGCTGTCCGGCTGGGCAGGGCTCAGGCCGTGTCCCCTCAGTGCCATGTGGCTGTGGAGGGTGCTTCACCAAGTTCCTGGGGACGGGAATAAAAGCTCCATTTACTTCTGGTGCAGAGACATTTTGAACTGCACACACAGTTTTTTTTTAATACTATGCATTTTCCATGAAATTATGGAGACCCTTGTATATGCAATTTCAAAATGTCTTGCACCAGGGCAGGTTCAGCAGGTTCAGCCACCCCAGGCAACACTGTGTGCCCCGCGCGGGTGCCTGCGGTGGAGTCCTGGCTTCCGGCTCCCGCTCACCCTGGGAGAGTTAATCAAGGGCTTGTGTCCCTGCCACCCTCAGATGAGACTCAGTTCCCTGTCCCTGACCTTGCCAGGCCCAGCCTCAGTGGTTACAGGCATGTGGGGGGAGTGAACCCGTGGATTGAAGATTCTCTCTCTTCCCTTTGATTTTTTTTGACTTACTTGAAAGGCTGGGAGACTGAGATCTTCCAACCATGGTTCACTCCCCCAAATGGTCTCAACAGTCGGGCTGGGCCCATGCAAACCAGGAGCTGGACCTGCATCCCGGTCTCCCATGTGGAGGACAAGTGCCCAGCGCCTGGGCCATCTCCCACGGCTCCGTAGGCCCATTCACAGGGGGCTGGGATGACAACAGCCCAGGCACTCCCACTGGGACACTGGTGCCCCAAAGAGCAGTTTAACGTGTGGCACCCACCATTCTCCCACCAGTAACTTTTAAAAAAAGACGTTTTTTGCACTGAAATAAACCCACCTTGCAATTTCGTTTTCCAGCGGCATTTCTGGAGTAGGCTTGTACCTGTTAGGTTTGCACCCACAGAGAGGCGTTGGCAAGGACAGCGGTGGGGTGGCGTGTGCGGGCGCCCAGCCCAGGGGGATGCCAGCCCCGCGAGGGAGGGGGCGGCCCCCCGCTTGTGGTGACCCCGCGCCGGCCGGGGGGCCGGCTGTGCCGTCTGCAGGGTGCGGTTCTATGAGGGCTCCGAGTTGGTGGCCGACTCCGGCGTGACCATCGACACCACGATGCGCGGAGGCCGCCTGGGCGTCTTCTGCTTCTCTCAGGAGAACATCATCTGGTCCAACCTCAAGTACCGCTGCAACGGTAACGGCCCCCGCCGGGCTCCCCGGGTGTGGGCTGCGGGCGCCCCCTGCCGGGACACGAGCACCAGCCCCTGACCGCGCGCCTCCTTCCCCGCAGACACCATCCCTGAGGACTTCCAGGAGTTCCAGACCCAGAGCTTCGACCGCCTGGAGAACTAAGCCCGGGACGCAGCTCTGCCCGCGGCCGCGGCCCCGGCCCCCGCCCCCTGCTGCCGCTCAGCCCCGCGGGCTTGCTTTGACCTGTCCAGGTGCATGGAGACGTCTCCTGCGCGCGTGGCAATAAAGGAGAACGCGTGACCTGTGAGGTCCCCGCGCCGCGATGTTGTTCCGGGGGGGCCCCCGACCCCGCAGGTCGAACTGGGCGGGGCACCGGGCGTGCGCATGCACCGAGCCCCCACCACTCACCGAACCAGAGCTCGTCCCCCAGGTGGTTCCACAGCCACGGAACACCCCGGCCCCACCCCTGCGGGCGCCCACGGTCCCCACCTCCGTTGCGCTCTCGCCCTGCTGGAGGGCGTGCTCACTGACTGGGGTCCCTGCTCAGCGCGAGGACCCCCGCACAAACCCCCGTGTGCAGGACGGCCCACTGAGGAAGGAAGCCCCCCTCCGCTGCGTGCCAGGGCAGACCCCGCCCAGCCTCTGGATTCCAGCCACCTACAACGCGCGTGCGTTTTTCAGAATAAATTTCCAAGGAATTTAAGTTCACGGAGTATCTCCCGGCCGCTGTTTTCCTAGCTCTTAGCACGCGTCCCCATGACTGGTGCAAAGTGCGAGGCAGCAGGGACCGACCCAGGCTTCTGGATGCCCGCACGCTATCCTGCGGCTCCCACCCCGGCCACTGCCCGGGAGCCCGGGTTCTAATCCCGGCTGCTATGCTTCCGCTGCAGCTCCCTGCCAATGCTCCTGCGAGGCACCAGCGGACACCCCACGTGCTTGGGCCCTGCACCCACTGCGAGACCTGAAGGGGGTTCCGGGCTCCTGGCTTGGGCCTGGCCCAGTCCCAGCGGTTATGGCCCCGTGGGGCTGAACCAGTGGATGGAAGATCAATTTCTCTCTACCTTTCAAACATTTTTTTACAAGTCTGTCGAGCCTGTTCTGCACTGTCCCCGCTGCGGTCCAGTCTGGGGGACCTGGGCCAGGCACTGCCTCCAAAGCCCCCAGCACACTGCTGCTCCCAGCCTGAGCCCCCACATCCACGGCGCTTTCCCGGTCCCCGCACCAGGGACCAGAGCTGCATCCACGGGGCGGGGGCTGCCCCGCTCCCGCCCACCTGATGTGGCCCACTGAAAGGTCACTTCCCTCTGGCCCCCCAGGCTTCTGGCTGCTGGGCACAGCCGGGCCACACCCAGGGGCTCCTGCGCCTGAACCCTTGGTGGTCTGGCAGCTCGGGGGTCCCAGGAGGTTCTTCTTGAGTGGTCTCCATCCTGAGTCAAGTGTATCCAGTCCTAAATGCAAAAGCACGCACCGGCCAGGGGATGTGCGGGGAGTGGACCTGGCTGTGAATCTGAGCTCGACCCTTACCTGATTCCCCACCCGGTACCCTACCCCTGCTCGCCCCTGCTCGGCCCCCTGCTGCCCACCCTGGGACAGCTGCAAAGCCACAGGCCCCCAGGAAGTGCCTTAGCTGCTCAGGTCATTTGTAGGCCAGGCCAGGTTCATCTCCATCTAGAACGTGACTCTGTCCCCGAGGGGCCTGGTTACATTCCCGTTACCTTGTTGGGAGACGGGACCTGCTGTAGATGCAAGCCAGCCAGAGAGCAAACGGAAACAGGCACCAACTATTCCCTGTTTACTGTTTTGATTCAAGAGATGAGGGAAAACGCCCACTGGCTGACTTACCCACCAGATGCCCCAGCAGCCAAGACTGGGCTGGGGGCTGGAGCCAGGGGCCAGGCGCTCCATCCAGATCCGCCACGCGGGTAGCAGGAACCAGCTACTTGAGCCCCCATCTGCTGCCTCTGGGGACTCCACTGGGGCGGCTGCAGTCAGGAGCCAGGATTTGAACTCCGGTTTCCTGACGTGGGTCATGGGCATCTGAACAGAAAGGCCCAGTGCCCCAGATACTCCAGTTTTGGAAAATCTGTGAGCCAGCTGCTGTTCCACATTGCTGACACTCTGACATCGGACTTGCTGGGAACACTTACACCCAGAAATCAGCCAGGGCTCCAGGTCCCCACTGCAGACGCTGCTGGTTCAAGATCAGGCAGTGGGGGCCGACACTGTGGTGCAGCAGCTAAGCCACTGCTTGCAATGCTGGCATCCCACATGGACACCAGTTCAAGTCCCAGCTGCTCCACTTCTGGTCCAGCTCTCTGCTACTGTACCAGGACAACAGCAGCAGATGGCCCTTGGGCCCCTGCACCCGTGTGAGAGACCAGAATGAAACTCCTGGCTCCCTGCTTTGGCCTGGCCCAGCCCCTGGCATTGTGGCCATTTGGGGAGTGGCCTAGTAGATGGAAGAGCTCTCTCTAACTCTGCATTGAAAGTCAGAGTTACACACAGGGAGAGAGGGGTCTTCCATCCGCTGGTTCACTCCCCAGTTGGCCGCAATGGCTGGAACTATGCCGATCTGAAGCCAGGAGCTTCTTCCGGGTCTCCCATGTGGGTGCAGGTGGGCCATTCTCTTCTGCTTTCCCAGGCCACAGCAGAGAGCTGGATTGGAAATAGAGCGGCTGGGACTCGAACCGGCATCCACATGGGATGCTGGCATTGCAAGTGGCGGCCTTACCCACTACACCACAGCGCCAGTCCCTTGGGCCATCTTCTACTTTCCCAGGCCATAGCAGAGAGCTGGATCGGAAGTGGAGCAGCTGGGACTGGAACCAACGCCCATACAGGATGCCGGCACTGCAGGAGGCAGTTTTATCCATTATACCACAGTGCCAACCCCAAATAAATAAATAAAAAAACAAAAAACAAAAAACAAAAACCTGTCAGTACACAGCTGGATTCTGAGCTCACCCTAGTCCTGGTCACCCACCCTTGCCTCTCAACTCGGGAGCCCAGGGAGAAAGCTTGGAGCTTTCAGCAAACATCCTATCCAAGACGTGGGAAAGTTGGGAAAGCCAGGAAGCACTGAGCAAGGCTAGCCCGGTGCAGAGTAGGGGAGTGGGCTGGCGGCTGTGGCTCTGGCTCCCCCAGGTCCCTCCCTCAACTTCTAGAATGTTCTTCATGTTCAACCACAACACAGTGACCCTGTGCTAAGAACCCTGTTGGGGTTCTGGCTGGGTTACCACTGGAATCCTACTAATGCCTCTAGGAGTCTCAATGGCCATCCGTCTCTCACCTGCTAGTCTGAATTCATTCCCACGCTTGTCCCCTCCTCACTTCCCCCTGAAGTCCCGGATACGGAGGCGTGGCCGGGCAGACAGGAGCTGTGGGGGAGGGAGGGAGAAGCTCTGGGGACAGGGGCGGCGCTGGGGCATTGGCAGCACCTTCTGCCCAGAGCCAAGACTGAGACAGGCAGCTCTGCGTTGGCCCACGCCCACCGGGCTGAGTCCCGAGCCTAGTGCACAGCCCGCCTCTGATGCAGGCTGCACAGTGCAAGAGGTGGGGAAAGGTGCGGACACGGCCACATGCCATTCACACGCCTGCAAGCACCGGTGGGTGCTGACCCACGCAGGCCACGAGGCGCGCTGTGATCCACAGGGCACCTGCAGAGTGGGGGGCGGGTCACCCGACTCTGGGGCGGGCTCTGCGGGGCACACACGGGGTCCCATGCCAAGGGGAGCCAACCTTCCCTTCGCGGTCCAGGGAGAAATCCCGGCCACCACTCCAGCCCTTCCTCCCTGGCCCAGCTCTGGCTGATTGACAGGCTCAGCCCACTGAGGGATTCAACTACTACGTGAGGCGGTACCGGTGCCTTCCTGGTAACACAGAAACACTGAGGAAGTCACACATGGGGGGACTCGGGCCCGACCTCAGTGCAGACTCCAGACAACGAGGGCCACAGTTAAGACTGTTTAACGTGTGGACAGGTGGGGGTGGGGGCAGATCGCCATCTCAGGACCATTGTGCCGCTTATCGAGGACGTCTGGGGTTGACCGTGCCACTTACCGAGTGTTGTGCCCAGATCGTTAGATCCCCGCAGAGACCCCCAGAGAGTCGATCACAGTGAACTGCAAAAGCAAGGTTTATGCGGGAGTACAAGCCGCGACAGGGACCCCATCCAACCAACCAGCACAGTGGAGGAAGGAGTGAGGCCCCGGTCTTTGGGAAAGTTTTTAAAGGAAAAAAGGGCTACATCAGCAGGAAAAGAGTTACCTACAGCATGGAAGCTCTCGGCACAAGGAGTTACAGCGGGGGCTCACAGCACGGAAGATTTGGGCGCAGGGAGCTACTTTGTTTAGCAATCTCTACTGTGCTGTCCTTGGTCTACCAAGCTAGCTGTGCCTGGTGAGCTTTGACATCTCCGGAATGCCGGAGTGCCTGCTTTTACAAGGACCCGGGTCTGCCATGGGAAATGGAGGCTGCTTTTTGTTTTAAAATGGAGTCACTTTAGTTCTTCATTCCCCCCTTGTTTTTGTACATATTTGAAAAATCCAATCATGGGTTTTAGACTGACAATTCATAAGTTTCACAAATGTTTACGGGTCTATACTGGGACCGTTGGACCATTAACTGAATGGTGCCCAACTTCTGTTTTATGAACTGCACCAGTCTGTTGATAATGTAAGGGCCAACAGTTAAGATTAGAATTAGGAGAATGAGGGGCCCTATGAGTCCTGTTAGTAGGGTGGTTAGCCATGGCGATGCATTACACCAAGACTCAAACCACCCCTGAGAGGCCTCCTGTTCTTTTTTTCCCATGTTGCCAGTCCTTCCCTGACTTTAGCCATGTTACTTTTATTAGGCCCAAGTGATCGGCGTAAAAGCAGCATTCTTCCCCCAGAGCAGCGCACAACCCCCCTTGTTGTAAGAACACTAGGTCGAGTCCCCTCCTCATCTGTAACACAACTTCAGCCAGAGATGAGAGGGATCGTTCTAAGTGGGTAATGGAGTTTTCTATGCGTTCTATGCCAATGTCTATGCTGCCCTCAATTTGGAGTACTGTTGGTTTTGGTTTACTAGGGCCGACACCCCGATGCCCAGCTACCCCAGGCTGGCTCCTATTAGTAAACTCAGAGTTAGGGCAGTTATGGACTCCCTTTTGTATCTGTGGGTTTTAATTATTTCCTGTTTGTCCTGGACTCTATTTAGGAATTCACTATTTGTATGATACAGAATTTTGGAGACCAATCTAACAAGTATGCAATAATCAGTTGATTTAAGACCTGGAGGTGGACACAAAGGGTAAGACCAGTAGAACAAGCCCACCAGGTGTCATTGTGAGGTATGATATACCGGTTTGCTGGATATACTTTAAGAACAGAATTATAGAGATTTTTTTTTTCTGTGGGACCTGTCCCAAGTAGAGTCCCTGCCCGGTAACCTGTTCTAAAGTTAAACCCTGGATACGGCTTTTCCATCTACAGTTAGTGGAGGAGGTAGAGTTAGAAAACATGGCGGTTACTGCATAACCTTCATAATGGGGGGGGGGGGGGAAGCTATGTCATAGCAAAGCCAACAAGCCATTGTTAAATTTGGGTTGGTATCACTTAGGACCTGGAAAGACTGGGCAGGCGAATCTAATAATAGCAGGCATTTTACAGGAAATTGAGGATCAAGGGTGTTGGGGCATTAGTAACCCTTGGGAGTCCAGAGGAAATGGTAGGGCTTATTGCGTCGGCTTTAGAGGCAATAATGAGGCCTGCTGTACTGGGGGTCGGCTTTTGGGTTGGTTGAGGATTTACTACCCGACTGGGGCCTATTGCCACTGACTCCTCTGTCAGAAACCTCTGAATGGAAAATATCCCCCCGGATCTGTTCTTTCTAAATAGTATCTAACACCCCAGCTCCCTCCACAGGCCCATCTAGGGTCACTGCGGGCGGTACATTAATTTGGATTTGTTTACATAGTCGGTTGCCAATTTTGTCTGCTCCCACCACTCCCAAAAGGGCTGTTAGGTACACAGTTTTCCGGCCACCACTGTACCTTGGTATCTGGATCTTCTCCTGGCTTCAGCATCCAGCTGGGTGCTATTGTTTCCCACCCCCAGCAGGCACAGAAGTAGTGACCGGGACTGTTTCGGTAGGTCGGTCCTGAAGCAGGGCACACAGAGAAGTCCTTAGCATTTAAGAAGCGGCCGAGAGGGGCTAGGGCACAAAGGGTCGTTACAAAAGATGCCGCCGCTGGCCCACCAAGTGGTCCGGTCTGTGACTGTGGACCTTCGCCGTGTCTACTGAGCACCCACCGGTCCGGCTGGTGAGGGTTACTTACAGCCGAGGCCTGACGGAAGGAAGAGAAGAGCAAGAGCAGAAGCAGAATCAAAGCTAGCGGGGAGGGTTTTGGGATCGGCCCCCATCTCTGCGCAATCTGAGTCTCAGTGGGCTGGACGGATGTTTGAGGATGTTCCAGGTTTCTCCTTGGGGCTCCGTTGTCGGAGGAGCGGGCAGGTCCGTCGGCCGGGCGTGAGAGTAGTGGGTCCATGCGGCGACCCCGTCTACTTTGAGAGCCATGGGAGTTGTCATGGGGACGACGAAGGGGCCCTTCCATCGAGGCTCGAGAGTCTTGCGATGATGTCTCCAAACCAGGATCCAATCCCCCGGTCAGAATCTATGAGGGGTAGGAGGAGAAGCAGTTCCATATACAGCTTTTAATTTAGGCCAAATATCCTGGTGTGTTAGCTGGAGCCAACGCACAGCGTCCAGGACATCCTGGTCACCTAGAGTAGCAATCAAATCAGACTGTAAGCTAGGCATTAGGGGAGGGGGTCACCATACATAATTTCAAAAGGAGTAAGGCTCAGCTGGTAGGCGGAATTTCTAACCCAGAACAGAGCAAAGGGAAGGAGAGTTACCCAGTCCGCGCCAGTCTCTAAGGCCAGTTTAGTTAAGGTCTCTTTTAGAGTTCTCTTCATTCTTTCTACCTGTCCTGAGCTTTGGGGCCGGTATGCACAATGTAATTTCCAATTTGCCCCCAGTGCAGTGGCTACTCCCTGGCTTACCTGCGAGACGAAAGCCGGGCCGTCGTCTGACCTGATCATGGTGGGAAATCCATACCTGGGCACGATCTCTTCAACCAGTTTTTTTGCTACCACGTTGGCAGTTTCATGTTTTGTGGGAAGGCTCAGTCCATTCAGAGAAAGTATCTATGAGTACTAATAAATATTTATAGCCAAATTTTCCCGATTTAATTTCGGTAAAGTCAGCTTCCCAGTATGTACCCCCTAATTCTTGCACCTGAACTGTTAGGGCCAAACAAGCGTTAGTCAACCGATGGGCGCCGCACTTGGACGCAATCTCTTTGCTAAGGTCGGTGTCATCGGTGTCCTCAGGTCGGATTGCTTGAGCAGGCTCTGCATCTTTAGCTCCCAGGTGGGAAGCCTGATGGATTTTCCTTAAAATGGTCTGGCCTCATTTGTACGGTAGGATGACTCGTACCTCCGCTGTCCTCCACCAGCCTCTGTCTAGGTGGGCCATGGGTTGGTCATTTATCCAGATTAGGTCTTCAGGGGTGTATTGGGGGGTCTCTGGCAAATCTCGTGCCCCCGGGTCCACCAGAACAGGAGTAATTTTCCTGGTTTTAGCTATTTCTTTGGCAACCTTATCTGCCAAGTTATTTCCCAGGTGGATAGGCCCTGAGCCTTTTGGTGGCCTAGGCAATGAATGATTGCCAGTTTCTTGGATCCCCATGGAGCTGCAAGGAGACTCAAGATTTTGTTTGCTTTTGACAGTCTTTCCTTCTGCAGTCAGCAGGCCCCTTTCCTAATAGCCCCGTGGATGTGGGCGGTGGCGAAGGCATACGGACTATCGGTATAGACATTTAATTTTTGTCTTTGCCTAACTTAAGGGTCATTGTTAGGACCATGAGTTCCGCCCTTTGGGCTGATGTCCCGAGGGTAAGGGTTCTGCCCAGATGGTTTCAGTGGTGGTGGTGCCTGCTGCATCAGAGAGCCGCCACTGGCCATCTTCAAGCAGGTATCCCAAGTACGTCACCTTAGATCTGCAAATCTGAGCCTTTTTGGCAGAGGCTCGGTGTCCCAAGTCCCCAAAGTCCGCAGTAAGTCCTCAGTTCCTCTCAGGCAGGTTTCCCGGCCTGCAGCCGCCGTTAACAGGTCGTCCACGTACTGTAACAGACTCACATTAGGATTTAGGGTTCAATACTCACTCAGGTCTTCATGTAGGGCCTCATCAAAAATAGTCGGAGAATTTTTGAATCCTTGGGGTGATCTTGTCCAAGTCAGCTGGCCATATCCCAATCTCAGGGTCCTGCCATTCGAAAGCAAAGTACATTTGGCTTTTGGGAGCCAATGGCAGGCTGCAGAAGGCATCCTTTAGATCCAGGATGGTGCACCACTTCCTGTCTGGAGGCAGAGTACTAAGGAGAGTGTAAGGATTTGGAACTGCAGGGTGAATGTCTATTACCTTCTTATTTACCTCTCGGGAGTCCTGGACTGGCCGGCAGTCATTGGAGTGCGGTTTCTTTACCGGCAGCAAGGGGGTGTTCCAGGCGGACTGCACAGGCTTCAAGACCCCCAATTTCAGCAACCTCCTGATGTGCGGAGTTATTCCCTCCTTTGCTTGTAGTGGCATCGGGTACTGGCGGACCTTTACCGGGTCGGCACCTGCTTTGAGCTCCATCCACATACACTGAGGGGTCGGTGCTTGGCCAGTCCCATACCCCCGGTCTCAGCCCACGCTGATAGAAATCCTTGGAGCCAGTTTGTTATTTCTGTCTCCGGGGTGATTGGCTGCCCATCACCATGGAGCAGTCACGCCCCGTGGCCTGAAAAGCGAATTTGAGCTTTCATTTTAGACAAGAGATCACGGCCCAACAAGGGGTGGGGCATTCAGGTATGACCAGAAACGAGTGGGTTACCAGTCCCACGCCCAAGTCCACCGTTCTTTGGGCAGTCCATTTATGGGGTTGGTGCCCGTGGCCCCTTGGACCCAAGTTGTCTTATCAGACACGGGCCCTCCAGGAGTTAGAGAACTGAGTTTTCAGCTCCCGTGTCTACCATGAATTTTACTGGCTTCCCCTCCACTTTTAGGGTTACCCTAGGCCAGGGAGGGGGTCTGAGCCCCGTCTCCCCTAGTCGCTCTCCTCCTCCAGGGTTGCCTGGAGGACCCGAGCTGGCTGGGGCTGTCCTTTTTCTAGGGGGCAATCCTTGACCCAGTGCCCCTCCTCCTTACAATAGGCACATTGGTTTTTCCCCACCTTAGGATTAAGGTGTGGTCCTTCGCTCTCTTGTAGGTGGCTTAGTTGTCTCAGTACCAGTGGCAGTGAGAATCTCGCATAATTCCTCCTGGTGTTGTGCCTGTTGCTGTGCTAGGAGCCTCGCTAAACTCCTTTCCTGTCTCCTTTCTCGTCTTTTTGTTCTCCTGTTTCTCCTTTGTTAAAAACTTTTTCTGCCACTGCCACAAGTTCTCAAAGGTGTTTTTTGCCTATTCTATCTAGAGACTGTAGTTTCTTTTTTGTGTCCGGTGCTGCCTGATGTATGCAAACATTATCACTTGAGCCGATTCCTCTGCCTCAAGGTTATAGGGCAAATATTGGCGAAAAGCCTCTAGCAGCTGTTCTAGATAAGCTGCGGGGCTCTCGTTTTCTCCTTGTTTTATATCAAACTTTGGCCATGTTGGTCAGCTTGCGTGCCACCGCTTTGAGACCCACCAACAGAGCCTGGTGATAGACTTGGAGTCTCTCCTTACCTTTGCCGTATTGCAGTCTCAATTGGGATGGGTGGTGGGAAAATAGGCATTAAAGATCTCAGGATCTGTCACAGGGGCCCCAGTCAGTCCCGGTACTGCTTTTCAGGCTGCCTTCAGAATCCGGTTTCTCTCCTCCATAGTGAAAAGGATGCTTAAAAGTTGGTTACAATCATCCCAGGTGGGCTGGTGGGTAAACAAAACAGTTTCTAAAAGGTTAATAAGCTCTTGGGGATTTTTAGAGAAAGGGGCATTTTGTGTTTGCCAGTTGTACAGATCACTGGTCGCGAACAGCCAATACCAAAGAAGTTGGTTGCCATCGGCATCTCCTGGTCCTGCCGGCCTTAGGGGCAGGGTTACTGTGGTGTCAGGCTGGGGAGGGGCTCCCCTGCAGCTCTGGGTGGACTGAGCTGGCCCCTGAGGGAGCTCCTCCTGTAGCTGCACCTCCTCCTGTGGTGGGGCAGCATCCCCCTCCAGAGGGGAGTAGGGTGGGGGGGGGGGAGTTCTAACTCATCCGGTCCTCCTTGGAAAACAGGTGACTTTTGTTTTTTTTACAGGGAGCACCTGCGAGAGAGTAGACAGATTAGAAAACGGTATTGGGGAATTTGGTAGAAAGGATCAGACACAGGGGAGGGGTCCATCTGCCCATTCGATGAGACTCCTCCAGGTTACAACGTAGCGTACTTGGTCCGGGTGTCCTGTTCGAGGCTGAAAGATTAAATCTCCAACTTTGGAAATAATAGTTAAGTTAAACGTTCCTTCTCAGGGCCAGCCCACATCAAAAGTGGGCCATTCCGAGGTGCAGAAACTAACCCACTTGTTCTTTTTAACATTTACACTGTTGTTATGAGCCACCTTTTTAACATCTTTCCAATGCACAAGGGTCAGGTCTAATGGAGAGGAAGGAGTCGCCCCCATTTTCCGTCCCGTCGATTCAGTCGTCCACAGAAATAGAATGAGACAAACACTAATTAATGAAAAGACAATTAGACACTGGGCCCGTACAGAATTTCCGCGGACAGATTCAGATGTCTTGTAACAGAAGATCTTAGTCGCTCCGAGGGCGAGCCTCCGGGAGTTTGTAGGAGACCAAAGACCGTACAGATGGGATGAGAACTCTGCCGCAATCCCTCTTCTCTTTGTCCCCAGATACAGATCGGATCTTCCCAGGTCCCCAGATACATATCAGACCTCCCCAGGTCCCCAGATACAGTTTAGACCTCCCCAGATCCTGGACGAGGAATCGGGACGTCTCCCGTTTCCTCCGGGGTGTGCCCTGCGAGCGCGTCCGCTCGGGCAGTGACCCTCCATAGATTCGGAATGCAGATGGAACAGATGCTACAGATTCAGACTCACAGTTAACAACGAACAAATAGACTAACGAACTCACCCCGTCGACTGGAGCAAACCTTAAGGGTCGAGGTTGCTGGGGGGCTTTTGGGGATCACAATCCCTGATGAGCCCCCAAATTATGTTGTGCCCAGATCGTTAGATCCCTGCAGAGACCCCCAAAGAGTTGATCACAGTGAACTGCAAAAGCAAGGCTTATGTGAGAGTACAAGCCACGACAGGGACCCCATCCAACCAACCAGCACAGTGAAGGAAGGAGTGAGGCCCCGGTCTTTGTTTGGGAGAGTTTTTAAAGGAAAAAAGGGCTACATCAGCAGGAAAAGAGTTTCCTACAGCACGGGAGCTCTGGGAGCAGGGAGTTACAGGGGGGCTCACAGCACGGGAGCTCTGGGAGCAGGGAGCTACTTTGTTTAGCAATCTCTACTGTGCTGCCCTTGGTCTACCGAGCTAACTGTGCCTGGTGAGCTTTGACATCTCCGGAATGCCGGAATGCCGGAATGCCTGAATGCCTGCTTTTACAAGGACCCGGGTCTGCTATGGGAAACGGAGGCTGCTTTTTTTGTTTTAAAATGGATTCACTTTAGGCCGGCGCCATGGCTTAACAGGCTAATCCTCCGCCTTGCAGCGCCGGCACACCGGGTTCTAGTCCCGGTCGGGGCACCGGATTCTATCCCGGTTGCCCCTCTTCCAGGCCAGCTCTCTGCTATGGCCCGGGAGTACAGTGGAGGATGGCCCAAGTGCTTGGGCCCTGTACCCACATGGGAGACCAGGAGAAGCACCTGGCTCCTGGCTTCGGATCAGCGAGATGCGCCGGCCACAGTGGCCATTGGAGGGTGAACCAACGGCAAAAAGGAAGACCTGTCTCGCTATCCACTCTGTCAAAAAAAAGGATTCACTTTGGCTTTTAACATGTGAACGGATGGGGGTGGGGCAGATTGCCATCTCAGGACCACTGTGCCACTTAGCGAGGACATCTGGGGTTGTTATCAAAGCTGCAGAGAAGGGGGCTGGCTTCACAGCAGGTGCAGGAGGAGCTGTGCTGGGAGCCACATCTGTCAGCCGGTCCCTGCGAGGGACACGGGGGCAGAGGCTGTCCCATCTCTGCCTGGGCTGCTCTGCTCGGGCTGCCTGGGGGAGGAGTCCAGGTGAGCGTGAGCGTGTTCCCGGAGCCTGGGCGGAAGGGGAGGCCAGCCACTTGGCCTTGAAGCACAGCACAGCCTGGTGCTTTGTGGCAGCACCTGCCAACCTGTCTGGAACCAGTGGGAGCAGAGCAGTGTACGCTGGGAACCTGCCGCCTCGCATTTGGGGAGGGCAGAAGACGACCCCGGTCGTGTCGACATCGCCCTACGCCTGGCTACCAAGCGCACTGTGCCTTCCCAAATCCACGCGTGGGTTTTCCAGCACATGCCTCTCCCCCAGCTTTGGCAGACCCATCATATGTGTGGATTTCACGATTTTTTAGCACCATTTTTCATCAACATTTGGAAGTGCCCTCAGATTTGTGTGGGGTATTTGGGAATTTTCTTTGAGTAAGTAGTAAAGTGCTTGGAGTATTTAACGAAGTCTGATTTACTAAGGACCCCAGGGGTTGCCACCGGTGACTCCATGTTACTGTGTACAGCCGAGGGCAGGCACGCGGAGCAGCAGGTGAGGCTGTCACTTGCCACACCCACATTCCGCATCAGATCCCCTCTGCCCTCAAGCAGCCCTGATGGGCTCAGGACTTGAGCCCCTGCCACCCACGTGGGTGACCCCAACAGAGCTCCCAGCACATGGCTTTGCCCTGTCCGACCTTGGCTGCCAGGGGCATTGGGAGAGTGAACTGGGGGATGCAAGATCTCTCTGCCTTCTGCCTGTCAAATAATCAAGTCTTTTTTAAAAATGTCTGAGAAAGATGGATGAATATATATGTGCATATACATATGAATATGTATATATATGTATATATATACACACATTTTATATATATATGTATATGTGTGTGTATATATATATATATATATATATATATATATATATATAGCCAAGCTATCTTCAGCCGCTCTGGGACACAAAAGGAACAAAGGAAGAAACCACATTTCCAGGCACCAGGCTGCCAGAAATTGTCAAGGAAGAAATGAAAAACCAACAAAGACTATCTGGGACAAGGGGAGATGAGACAGAGACACTGGGGCCGGCGCTATGGCACAGTAGGTTAAGCATCTGCCTGCACCGCCGGCATCCCATATGGGCACCAGTTCGAGTCCTGGGTGCTCCACTTCCCATCCAGCTCTCTGCTATGGCCTGGGAAAGCAGTGAAAGATGGTCCAAGTCCTTGGGCCCCTGCACCTGGATGGGAGACCTGGAAGAAGCTCCTGGCTTCTAATAGGCGTAGTTTCAGCCATTGTGGCCAGTTGGGGAGTGAACCAGCGGATGGAAGACTTCTCTCTTTCTGCCTCTCCCTGTCTCCCTCCCTCCCTCCCTCTCTGTGTAACTCTGACTTAAAAAATGACACAGCCAGCTGCTGGCTCAGAGACACATCCTACCAGGTGCAAGTGGGAAGAAATGGCCACCCACCCTGCTGCTCATGGTTTCAGCTGAGGGAATGTCACAGTCACCCACTGGCTTTCACTTGAGCCTGGGGAGCCGACTGGGGTCTCAGCAATCCCCGGGCTGGAGGACATTCACAGTGAACTTCATTGAAGAGTGAATTTTGTTTTATCAGTGGTATTACCTGTAGATGTGTGGATGTTGTACATGAAAACATCACACATCCAATAAATGATGATGAACACACACCCAAGAATGAACAAAAAGGATGTGATGGAGGAGAAAATACCCAGATACAGATGTTGCAGAGTCCTCAGCCGAAAACTCATGATACGTCAGTGTGGTGGAATGAGAAGGCCATGCCAAGATGGCCACTGGCAAGCGGGCATTAGTTACTCAGGAATGGCTGTGAATCCCACCTGGCAATGGAGCCTGCCTGACAACAGGCTGTGATTGGACAGCTTTGAATCCCACCTGGCAATGGAGCCCGCCTGGCAACAGGCTGTGATTGGATGGCTTTGAATCCCACCTGGCAATGGAGCCTGCCTGGCAACAGGCTGTGATTGGATGGCTTTGGAAGCTGCCTGGCAACAGGCTGTGATTGGTTGGGGGCATAGACCACCCCTTGACTGGATTGGCTGGTCTTGGCTATATAAGCTGCTGTAGCAACTGAAATAAATGAGTCTGTGGGCTGCTCACCTCTGGCCCACTTTCACCCAACTCCCGCGGTCTGTGTGGTGACTCTGCACCTCTTGCCCCCACCACACTCCTCCTCTCAGAAACAAATCCACCGCAACATTGTTGAGAAATCAATGGCAACATCTGGCGCCCAAAGTGACAGAGACAGTGTGTCGGACTTGGCGAGGTCCCCCCTGGATTTTGGCAAGTAGGCCCCTCGGTGTTTTGTGTGCTGTTCGGTTCTGTGAGGGTGAGCACAGAACCCCCTCCTACACCCCTTTCCTTGTCCTTGTCCTCAGTCTAAGTGACCCGAGGTTAGCACACACTGCCCAGAAGCGTACGTCGCTTCTCGGCTCCTTTTACTTTTGGTTCACCCAGCGAATTCACATAATGGACTGATCATCCCAGAATTCGGAACCAAGTCATCTTCCCTCACTCAAGAGAGGTGATGCTCCAGAGACACCGTGTGGGCATACAGCCTTGACCTAATGAATCAAGGAAGTCCCCCACTAAGCACAGGACATACGTACGATCTGATACACCACTGTCTGTTTGTCTACCGTAGGGAAACCTCCTGCAAAATGCCATCAACAGCTGAGGTGCTAGGAATTTGCTGTTATGGCAGCAGTGCTATGCGTCTTTCCTTTGGCTAGAGTTGGCATGCCGTGCCGCTCTTAAGCGCTCAGACATGGCAAAGATAGCCCCCTCTTAGAAGCACACACAGATTACCAAACACAGTGAATCTGTGAGTGATAAGAGCCTGTCACTCCAGGTCCCTGTCTCACAGACAACAGTTGATGACTTAGGGAGAGAGAGCTCCGACAGTGAAAATGACAAGGTAGCAAACAAGGTAGCAATGCCTAGTCAGCCACCCCCCACATACCCATGAGATGAACTTAGAGGATCTCTAGACAATAACTCATGCAAGGTCATCCCATCCGCACCCAGTGAGGATCCCCACATTTGTGGCAGTACTCGGACACCCCAAGCTCTTAGGGCAGCTGCTAGACCCCATCCCACCTGCACACTTGCTGTTAACGTAGGAGCGGATGCAGAATCCAGGCCCTAGACTCCAACACCCAAAAATGACCTTACTGTGCTAAAACAGGCTTCTCAAGAGCCAGGTCCTGACTCTCCCTACTTTGAACAGGTGCTCACACCATGGGCAGCGAACCTTCAAACTCATTTTGACTGGGTTGCACTGCTCAAGGCATGTTTGTCGAGACCACAGTTTTTACAGTGGAAAGCCTCCTATCAGGAAGAGGCTGAAACTGTGGCGAGGACTAACGCTGCCTATGGAATAGCAGTAACCTTTGATATGCTTACAAGCCGTGGCACCTACATATATCCTCAAGAACAGGCCCGCATTGGAGTAGTTGCCTATTTTGATCAGGTCAGAGATTTGGCAACTAAAGCCTTAAAAAATATAAATCCTCCTGGTTATAGTCAGCTCTTTAGAAATCTAGTTCAAGGCCCAGGCGAATGGTTCCCCAATTTCCTTGCCAGTCTTAGAGGCAGTAGAGAAAAGATTACTGCCTGGCCCCGATCAAGACAATTTGGTCAAACAATTAGCTTGGGAAGGTGCTACCAAAGAGGCAAAAGCAGCAATTGCCCCAGTCCGTAATGAAATTTCTAAATGGATAGTAGCCACAAAGGTGGTAAACCCTGCCGATACACCCATACAGGCCCTAACTACAGTCATTAACAAATTGAACACAAAGAAGTCTAATGACCCTCCAGTTTGTTGGGGATGCCAGGAAACAGGACACCTAGGCGAAACTGCCCAAATGCTGAAAGATGGGGCAAGCCCAAAACGCTGTGTCCCAGGTGTAAAAAAGGCTTTCATTGGGCAAAAGATTGCAAGACCAAGCCTTTAAACTCCCAGTGGGGCGGCCCTCAGCCCAGCGAGTAAGAGGGAGTCCCATCACCATTAACTGGTCGATGCCCATCTTCAATCTGAGGCCAAAATTGACCCTATATTTAGATGACATTGCCTTTGTGGGTTTAATTGATACAGGAGCAGATGTTACTGTCTTAAAAGCTAGGGATGCAAGAAAAATGCAACATTGGAAGACAGCACCGGACCTGACCTCCAAGGTGTTGGAGGATTAAAATTGGCTGATCAGGTCATCACACCTGTAACTGGGTGAGATAACAATGGAGATACAGGAACCATCTTTCCACTAATTGCTGTGGTTTCCATGACCTTATGGGGGCGAGATGTGCTCTCACAAATGCAAGCGGTCCTTACTATGGATCACAAATCTCCACAAGCCAACAGCTCTAATGGAGAACCTACAAGTAAGATTCACCCCCAATTCTAGGGGCCACTGCTCACCTCAAACAAAAGCCAAGCCCAATCCCCACTGAATGGGAAAAAAAAAAAAGAACAGGAAACATCTGGGTAGAGCAGTGGCCAATAATACAACCCAAACTTAGCATCCTTAAAGAATTGGTACAGGAACAATTGGAAAAGGGACACATAGAACCCTCCACTAGCCCTCATAACACGCCCATTTTGTGATACCAATGAAACAGGGAAAATAAAGGCTTCTACAGGATTTGAGAGCTATTAAAAAAACATAAAAAAGATGGAGCATTCCAGGCTGGCATTCCCCATCCAGGGGCCATTCCTAAAGGATACCACATAGTTACCACTGATATCAAAGATTGCTTCTTTTCCATCCCCATTGCGGAGCAGGATAAGGCTTACTTTGCCTTTACAGTATGGGAGCCCAATTTCCAGCTCCCTGCAAAAAGATTCCAGTGGACAGTACTCCCACAAGGCATGAAAAATCACCCTGCCATTTGCCAAAGATACGTTTCCCATGCGACCAGCACACGTAAAGATCAGTGGACGGTATCTTACTTGCTTATAAGAATGCAGCAACTCTGAAGGCCTGTCTAAGTGAGACAGTGAGAAATTTACAATTCCTGGGTTTGTCTATTGCCACAGAAAAGGTACAACATTTTCCTCCCTTTCAATTCTTGGATTATCAAATCTCCTCCCATGTATCTCCAATGGGCCCAAACCTAAAAGTCAAGCATAAATACTCAATGAACTTCAGCAACTATGTGGCCAAATTAATTGGCTGAAGCCCTTCCTTCCCCTAACACCTGCAAAACTTAGACCACTGTACTATTTACTAAGGGAAACAGTCCTTCTTCAAAAATCACAGCGACACCAGCAGTCAAATCCACTATAGAAAAGATTAACACCCAGTTATCAAATTTAAAAACCTTTAGATATGACCCTCAGGTGCCTCTATTTGCCATAACCATATCTACCCTCAAGGTCCCCTTAGGAGTTATTTGGCAACAACACGGACCACTTTTTTGGGTGCACATAGCCTGGAGCGAGTGTCGTAAAATAGTAAACAAAGTAGATGCCATCTTTATGACAGGACTTAAATTAAGATATTATACCAATAAGATATTTAACACAGAGCCACACATAGTGGTCCTACCACTATCACAATTAGAACTGTCTACATTGATGCAGAATAGCACGCTCTTTCAAACTTTAATGATAAATTTCCCAGGACAGGTTGACAATTACCTGCCAGCGGACAGGCTACTCCAGACACTAAAAACCTTAGAAATAGACTATCCAAAACATGCTTTCCCTGCTACTCAACCTATACCCACGGCACCATGTGCGTTTACAGATGCCAACAAGTCACTGTTTGGAATAGTGATCCAATCTTTAACAGAAAAAGATAAGATCCATGTAGAACCCCATGGGGGATCAGTACAGTTGGGAGAAAAAGGAGCAATAGTCAAGGTTCTACTCCTTAGCCAAGATGGACTGGTAAATATACTTTCGGACAGCAAATACTCAGTACAGGTAGCAAAGATGATCCCTTTTGCAGTCTTTAACCCAACCAATAAGCCAATTGACTAGATGTTCACAACACTTAAAGAGCTGAGAACAGAAAATACCCATGGTATATCTCACACGTAAGATCACATACTGGGTGACCTGGCTTTATTTTCCAAGGCAACAGAAAGGTTGATCGTCTTATCTCCTGCAACACAGCTTCCATTGGACACTTAGAACAAGCCTGTATTTTACACCAAAAATTTCATGTCAGCAAGCAACATAAAATTGCTTTCCCCAGAGCTAACAATGAGCCAGTGCAAACACCTAGTGCACTCTTGCAAGAATCGTGCACCCCTCACCCCGTTAGGCCCACTGCAACAAGCAGGAGTGAACCCGCGAGGCCCTGCTCCTAATAAGCTGTGGCAAGTGGACAACACCCACATTAACTCCTTTGGTAAACTTAAGTTTGTCCATGTGGTGGTAGATACTTATTCAAAGGCTGTATTTGCAACAGCCCAATCCAGAGAAAAGGCTACTAATGCGATAAAGGTGGTTAAATCAGCCATGCTGGTCCTTGGTGTCCCCTGGACCATAAAGACTGATAACGGGCCAGCGTATACATCACAGGAATTTAATTCCTTCCTAAAATCCTGGAACATACCGTCTGCCACAGGTATCCCATACAACCCACAGGGACAGGCAATCATTGAAAGAACTCATCGGACGATTAAAGATCTCTTACAAAGAGAAAAACAATCATATGCCCTCAGACCCACAACTTGCTTTGACTGAGGTCCTTTTCACTATCAATTTTCTTACTTTTGATTCCCAAGGGATCAGCCCAGCTTATAAACACTGGGGATCCTTTCCATCCCAGGCCCCAGCCCCTATGGTTAGGTGGAAAGACCCCCTGACAGGAGAATGGAAAGGACCACACCCCCTGCTAACCAAAGGTCGAGGATATGCTTGTGTCTTTCCAGAGAATGAGGGACAGCCCATTTGGGTACCAGCCAGAAACATCAAGCCTGCAACTGACAGCCAGCCAGAACCAGCTGAACAAGACTGAGAATCTGCCTTGTTAGCGACGCACCTGCCCTATCATCCTACCCTGAGAAACTGCCCATAGCGATACCTGTTACTGTTTTGTACCCCACTAGCTGTGGTCAGCCACTCAAACGGCCCACAGCCTGTGTGCGGTCATGCCATTCCTGATAACCATTATTCCTCATTACTACCCCTATCTGAGCAAGCAATCCTGTGGTCTCTCCATTTGAGCGCTCGTTAGTCAATGACGGGTAAGATCCCCTGGGGACAACCTAAGACAAGCCCAGCTGCGAACGGAGACCACATGGAAACGGGGTCAACAATGGTATGGCCAAGAATCATACCTCCAGTTGCTCAAAAATAAACGAAAAGGGGGAAATGTGGTGGAATGAGAAGGCTATGCCAAGATGGCCACTGGCAATCGAGCGTCAGTTACTCAGGAATGGCTTTGAATCCCACCTGGCAACGGAGCCTGCCTGGCAACAGGCTGTGATTGGATGGCTTTGGAAACTGCCTGGCAACAGGCTGTGATTGGTTGGGGCATAGACCGCCCCTTGACCACATTGGCTGGTCTTGGCTATATAGGCTGCTGTAGCAACTGAAATAAACGAGTCTGCAGGCTGCTCGCCTCAAGCCCGCTTTCACCCGACTCCCTGTGATGGAGGAGAAAATATCCAGATACAGAAGCAGCAAGGCAATCCGGGAAATGACAAAGAGGCGGGCACGAAGCTGAGCACGGAAGGACACGCACCACTACACGGCAATGTAACATGCCTGTACTTTTGCTAGGGCATGTCACTTAGCATTTCTGAGAGAATTCTAAGAATAAAAAGATATCCTGATTTCATACCCGCCCCTCCCGCAGAGCGCAGTCCTCCACACAGGTCAGAGTCAGCGCCATGTGGGGCAAGGGACAGCGCCCCGGCTACCGTGCGCGTTGCACTCACGCACTCTACTGGAGTCCGGGGGAGGCACCGCAGCTGCTGGGGCCAACACCAGAGGCCACAGACACATCGCCCCCACCCCGCAGATCCGGGTAGAACCCCAGCACACCCTGCAACACCGGGACCGTGCACTGACCACTAGACCCAGGCAGAACCCACCTGCGCGCCACCTGCACTCACCCTCCAGGCAGCAACCGCTGCCCACCCTGACGCCACCGTGCAGGCAGGGCAGCGCTCAGCTCGCACCGCCAGGCCGGGGTGCTCCAAGCCATCGCACCAGCGGCACTCTGCCAGCAGGACCCGCTCAGGGCCCGTCCACACACACAGACCTGGGGCCACAGCCATCGGTGCCACAGCCCCAGCCGCCTGCAGGCTTGCCAGTGGGCCAAGGGGACAGCCCCTGTGTCCGCCCGCATGTAGACCAAGGCCCTGGGTAGCAGTCACCAGGGAGACTGACAGCGAACCCGAAAGCCGTCCATCTCAGCGCACTCCAACCCGGGGAAGCGCGGCAGGCCAGACCACTGCGCACGCTTTAGGCAGAGGCGATCACTCCCAGACCACACCCCGGGCTCCCCAGACCCAAAGCCACGCAGCAGGCCGAGTGACAGCCTGCATCCCAGCCAAACCATCAGCCCCTTCCCAGTGAAATCCACGCCGTGAAGAACGGAGGGGTGCGGACAGCAACGCGGGGACACGGGAGCAAGAGGCCCCTCGGGCCACACACGGTCCACCGTCCTCGCTTCTCGCCCGCCCCAATCCGCAGGGCCGGGGTCCCACAGTCACGGTCTGGGGGCGCAGTCCCGCTCCTGCCCGCACCGGCCACCAGGGGGCAGCAGCGCCGCGCTCACAGCCGCGGCGAGCGCGGGCCGGGCAGCGACGCCGGCTCTCACCTGTTCCCGGCCCGCGTCCAGCGCCGGCCACGCCGGCCTCCCCAGGGACGGCGCGGGCCCCCGCGGAACACAGGGAGCTTCGGCCGAGCCCGCGGGGCCCTGTCCTGCCGCACGCCGACACTCGCCGCCAGAGGGCAGCCTCCGCACGCGCCCCGGGCCCTGCGCCCCGGGCCCTGCACCCCGGGCGCTCGGGGCCCCGCAGGGGACAGCGGGCCGGCTGGACACCGTCCGTGCGCGCTGCTACGGCGGCGGCCGGGTCGTCCACCCGCACGTGACAACCTGGACTCGCAGCTGCGGCAGGCCCAGCCAACTCCCACCAGGGCCGGTCTCCCGGCGGACAGGGATGACCCCTGCACCTGCGGGCCACGCTGCCGGCAGGGCCTGGCCGAGGCTCTGGGCGCCGGCCCCGCTCTCCGCGGCTTCAGGACCAACCCCGGCCGCGCAGACCGCGGTCCTGGGGCCGCTGCCGGGCCCCCGGCCTCCCCTGTGCCGGCCTGGGCCCTCAGACTCCGGCCTCGCGGTGGGGATGCGCCCGGAGCTCAGGGCCCGAGCCCCCGGTAACAGGAGCCTCGGCTTGTGAGGCCCACGCTCCGTGCGCCCAGGCTGGAGGCGTTTACGACGGCTGGCGCCCAGGAGACATCTTGGGTCGTGAGGACAACCGGCGAAGAGAAGCATCCTAGCGGAGAACAAGCTGGAAGGGGCACCAGACGTGGGCAGTAAGCCCGCCGGAGGCCGCCCGCCCAGCGAAGAGCGCACCCGAGGCAGGGAGCCAGGGAAACGCGAGGCTCCGTTGCCGCCTTCGTCGCCAGCCTCAGCCCGCGGGGAGCGGCGAGCACGAGGGAGACGCCAACGATGCTTTTATATCCGGGCCGCAGTCCCGCCCCCTACGCCCATTGGTTCGGCGCTCAGGGATTTCAATCCTGCTGATCGACGTTACAGACGTAGCGAGGGGGTGATAGGCTGTTACTGAGAATGGGGCGGGACAGGAAGGGGCGGGGATCAGAATGCTCCGCCCCCGTGCGCAAGCGTGCTCCGGAAGCGGCGGCCTTGTTAGGCCCCGCCCCTTCGCTAGCTTAGGGTCACTTCCGCCCTGCGTGGACCTCAGCTGCTGTCCGAGCCAGTGCTGAGGCCCGGCCTCCCGGACGGAGAGCCCAGACCCCACCACCGCACAGGGGCCACGGGCTCCCCTCAGGGAAGGCGCCCCGGGAGGGCCGGGCGCCATCTCCCACCCGCGGGAAGGGCCGGACCGCGTCCCCGGAACCTGCCCTCCCCGGCCGGACCGCGTCCCCGGAACCGGCCCTCTCCGGCCAGGCCCGTCCCCGGAACCGGCCCTGCCCGGCCGGACCACATCCCGGAACCGGCCCTCCCCGGCCGGACCGCGTCCCCGGAACCGGCCCTCCCCGGCCGGCCCCATCCCTGGAACCAGCCCTGCCCAGCACTGTTTTGCCACGCCAGACCTGGCTACCCGCTGACCACGCCTCTGCCCGTGTCGCCATTCCTTCTCGCACAAGGAGGGAACAGCTTCCGTCCATTTCTGCCAACACCCGATTCCCGAACGTGCGAAGGTGTGCTGGCACCTGCCGGCTGCTCGCCCTCCTCTCTGGAGAGCAAGTACCCGTGAGCAACTGCGCTCAGTTCTGCCCCAGGGCCTTTGGACAGGACACAGAGATTTGTCCATTTCCTTGGGTGACCGCAGAATCGCCCGGTACCACACCTGCAGGCGGCGGGGCCATGGTTCTAATCCGCTGAGCTTGCACTTGGGGAAACTGAGGCCAAGGCCCTGTGAGTGTCAGCTTCGAGGACTGGGGTCCTGTTTGGGAACTGCCGCTCCTTGGCTCATGGCGAGGTCTGCCTCGGTGAGGCCAGGGGCCCAGTCCAGGAAGTTACTCCTCTCCAGAAGACTCGAGACACGCTGGTGGAAGGTTCTAGACAAAACCCAGGGCCGCCCCGGAGGCCATCACTCCATGTTTTGCTGGGAGCCGGCTCAGCAGAGGAAGGCGGATGCCTGGGCCTCCGAATGCCGCCTCCGCAAAGGGCTCCCTTGGAGCCCCAGTCCTGGAGCGTCTGCCACTCCTGCCAAGGGTGCTTCTTGGCTGTGTCCCCCTCACCCCCCGTGGCCAGTCGTCTTCACCACTCCCTGGAGCAGGGCACCTCAGGGAGCATGTAGGGGGGAATGGAATTAAAAGGCAAGTTTGTCTCGGGGCAGAAACAATTTGAAATGTGTCCACACGAGAGAGCCTCAGGAAGCTAACAGAAACGTGTGTGCTAGACCAGTAGGCGTGGATCCTGGGTCTCTGCACCAAGACACACTTACCTTTTTTATCTCCATCTTCCACGCACGTTCTGAAGTGCCCTGGTGCACAGGTGGGCTCAGCCCCAGGCTTGCACGGAGCTCCTGGGGTCTGCCTGGCCCCCTGGTGCACCCCAGCCTTACTCACACTGGGGCAACCATGCTTTCTCTGGCGCAACAGCCGCCATTCTGCCCTGGGGTGGGGGGCACCTGGTGGGAGTTGGGGCGAGAGCTCCCGGCCCCTCGCCTGTGGGCAGAACCCTGGACTCCACTCCACTGCAGTCCCCAGCCTGGCCAAGCCGCTGTGGCCCCAGTATCACCGCCGCCCCCTGCTGGGGAGCTGCTCTCGGGTCCCCAGCTCAGGACCTGCCTCTGGGGAGCCAATAAGGGTAGCACCCATCCGCACTAGTCCCTCTGTTCCTGAACCCAGAGCAGGGGTGCTGGGTGCCAACGATCCCAGGTGCTCCTGTGCAGGTGCGAGGAGTCACCTACAAATGCCTCCTGGGTCTTCCAACCAAGCAGCCCCAGGCATCCTCAGGCCTCTGCCACTCAGCTGGGAGAAAGGCCCAGCTGGCCAGGGAGTGAAGTGGCAGGGAGAACAATGAGGGGCTTGACACTGGAGCTCTTTCATCTAGCAGCCCCACCCCCGCCATGACACCCACCCCACTGGCCTGCACCTGCGTGGGCCGGCCTGGGCAGCAGGCAGCCACCCCGCTCGCCTCCTGAATCAGCGTGATGGTGCCAAGGCGAGGCCCCTCTCCTACCCGGGCTCTCTCCGCGGCGAGGGAGCCCCATTCAGCTTTGCGCCCCACCCCGTGCATCCTCAGGAGCGGGTGCCAGGGACACGGCCCAGAACAGGCTGCCCGTGGAGAAGCAGCGCAGCTGTGCTGCCTGCCCACAAGAGCAGAGAATGCCAAGTTCAGCCTCCCCCCCCTCGCAGGGCCCTGACAGCTGTCATCTTCATGAGCCCCTTGAGAGCTGGGAACTCACGGCCGTGTGAGCCGGCCTCTGCTGAGTCCTCTGTTGGGGGAGGGGAGTCAGAAATCAGCGACCTCGGGGTCCCAAAGCACCTGCACAAAGGAGTGCCGCCTTGGGAGAGCCCAGCAATTTCCACGGGGTCCTGCCCGCACCATGACTACATGTGGTCCCAGCCTTCCACTCAGGAAGAGCAGCCCGGAGAATCCTCTCTGCCCAGCACGACAGGGCTCGCTGACAACACTGGGCAGTAACACGTGGGAGGCATGTTACCTATTTCACACCCAGCAACCCCTCTGCCCAGGAGAAGAGGGTGAGGGGAAGCGGCCGGGGAATGACCAGACCCCAGTCCCTTGCAAGCTCCTGTCTGAATGCAGACTGGGCGCTGAGTCTCTCCCGGGCTGCCTGGCCCGTCAGGTGTATTTCCCTCAGCTCAGTGACGAGTCCTCTGCTGAGATGCCCACCTGGACTAGCAGGTGTACGCCAGTCCTCAGCTCCCAGCTCCTTACAGAGACGCTGCCTGGGCTGCCAGTGTATTTTCTCCATCAAACTATGTAACACGGCTAACCCCAGTCTGAATGGCTGGGCGCCCGATCTCAGACTCCAGCTGAAGATGTAGACATCCGTCCTGATGGATGCCCTGCCCCATCCTCGCTGACCACTCCTCTGTCTCCCACCTGAATTCTTTCTTGAATGAAGATAAGAATCTCTATCCCACCCACATCTGCTAACAATTCTTCCTTCTAAGTTTATTTAAAAGGTGGGGTTTAGGGGGCTCTCTTCCACCTGCTGGTTCATTTCCCAAATGCCCACCATAGCCGGGGCTGGGCCAGGCTGTAGCCAGGACCCAGGAGCTCCATCAGGGTCTCCCACTTGGGTGGCCAAGGCCCGAGCACTTGAGCCATCACCTGCTGCCTCCCGGCGTGCATCAGCTGGGAGCTGCATTGGAAGCAGCAGCCATGACTGGAGCCTGCACTTGGATGTGGGATGCAGGTGTCCCAGGTGGCAACCTAACCTGCTCTTCCACAATACCTTCCCATTCTTTTCTTAAAAAAGATTTATTTGAAAGACAGAGCTACAGGGAGAGACAGGGACAGAGAGAGACAGACAGCTCTTCCATCCTTCCATCTCCTGGTTCACTCCCCAAATGACAGAAACAGGCAGATCTGAGTGAGGATTCAGAAACTTCTTCCAAGTCTCCCACATGGGTGCAGGGGCCCACACACTTGGGCCATCCTCTTCTGCTTTCCCAGGTGCATTAGCAGGGAGCCAGATTAAAAGCAGAGTAGCAGAGGGGCCGGCGCCATGGCACAGTAGGTTAATCCTCCACCTGTGGTGCCAGCATCCCATGTGGGTGCCGGTTCTAGTCCCGACTGCTGCTCTTCCAATCCAGCTCTCTGCTGTGACCTGGGAAAGCAGTAGAAGATGGCCCAAGTGCTTGGGCCCCTGCACCCACCTGGGAGACCAGGAAGTGGCACCTGGCTCCTGGCTCCTGGCTTTGGATCAGCGCAGCTCCAGCCATTGTGGCCATTTGAGGAGTGAACCAACAGAGGGAAGACCTTTCTCTCTCTCCCTCTCACTGTCTGAAACTCTACCTCTCAAATAAATAAATAAAATCATTAATAAAAAAAAAGGCAGAGCAGCAGAGATTCGAACCAGCGCCCATATGGGATGCCAGTACTGGAGGTACCGGCTTAACACGCTGTGCCACAGCACCAGCCCCCACTCAATCATTCTTAATTGTAACACTTAAACACTTTCCACCTGCCAGCCACTGTTAAAAAGTGCCTGGGGACCAGCAGTATGGTGCGGCAGGTTAAGCCACGGTGATGCCGGCATCTTGTATGAACAGCAGCTCATCTCTGAGCTCCACTTCTGAGCCAGCTCCATGCTAATGTGCCAGGGAAAGCAGCAGATGACTCAAGTGCTTGGTCCCCGGCACCCATGAGGGATACCTGGATGGAGTTCCAGGCTCCTGGCTTCACCTGGCCCAGCCCCAGCTGTTGCAGCCATCTGGGGTGTGAACCAGCAGGTGCAAGATCTCTGTCTCTGTAACTCTGCCTTTCAAACAAGTAAATAAATCTTTTAAAGTAAGTGCTTGGCCTGGGTCAAGTCACTGAAGGCCCACGGCAGCTCTGGGCCAGTGCTGCTGTCACCATCCCCGCCTCACAGGCCGGGAAGCCAAGGCTCTGTGCAGTGAGTCAGTGGCCCAAGGTCACGGAGCTCGAGTAGGGCAGGAGGAGAAATTCCGAGCCCAGGAAGCTGCTCCAGAGTCTGCCCGCCTCCATCCCGAGACTTAGGGACCCTGGCTTGGGAGCACGCATCCGGAGGACACGCTCCTACAGCTGTGAGGAGTGAGCCGCCCACCTGTGGACCCCGTTAAGAACCCTCTGCCTAACAGAGAACACTTTGTTTCTGCATCTCCTTGAAAGTCTTTTGAGGAACTTTTCTGTGTCAGATGAGCTGACCTAGGCTTCTTCGGGTTTAGTTTTTCCTGTTCTAAAGAGAATGTCCCACCTCACCAGCAATCAATCAGTCAATGAAAGAGAAACACAGTAACGCGGTTCTGTACCTTTGTAACAGCAAGACTGGAAAACCAAGTTCCGCTGCCATTGCCGCTGCCACAGGACCGGTTGCAGCACCCTAACAAAGACACAATAACACACAAGAAAATGTTTTCATGGAAATAAAAGCCATATGCAGAAAAATATTTACAACTTAGGTCTGTGATCCAAACAACAGAACAATTGGGAAAATACGTAAGCACATTCATTAAGTTAATGGAACAATGGAGCGTGTTAAAGTGGCATTCGGGTGGGACCAGCCTTGTGGTGCAGCAGGTGAAGCCTCTGCACCCCGCACCTGAGTGCAGATGGGTCCCGGCTGCTCCACTTCAGACACAGTCCCCTGTTAGTGCTCCTGGGAAAGCAGCGGAGGTGGCCCCCGTGCTTGGACCCCTGCTACCCCCACACAGACCAGAATGGAACTCCTGGCTCCTGGCTTTGGCCTGGTCCAGCCCTGGATGGTGCAGCCTTTTAGAAGAGTGACCCATCAAATGGAAGATCTCGGTCACTCTGCCTTTCAAATAAATAAATGTTTAAATAAGTGGCATTCAAGGAAAAAGCCAGAGCAAAGCAATCAACACCATGATGGTTGTCAGGGGGCGACGGAGCTGAACGTCCAGGGAGCTCTTAGTGACACAGTCAGAACATAAACAGCTGTGAGGGAGGGAGAGGGTCAGAGGACCCCACTGGGGTCAGAGGACCGCTCAAAGCGAAAGAAAGCCCACAGATAACGTCCACCCAATGTCAAGGGTGTGTGTGAGCAAGAACACGTGCTGTCGTCTGGGAGGAAGAAAGGAAAGCGTTCCTGCAGTGAGATTTGTGATCGCTGAAATAATACATTCAACAGAAACCCAGGAAGATAAAACAGGAACCACCCAGAAAACGGAGCAGCAATACAGAGAGAGAAGACGGGACAGGAAAGATGACCAGCGTGCAAGGCCCAGTCTCCACCTACTAGGAGGCCACCGAGAGACAGCAGAGGCCACCCGAGGACACACAGCTCAGAGCGGGGTAGGGAGTGGAGCCCTGGGCCCTGCGCACTGCCTCCCTCCCTCCATGATGACACTCAGGGGTGTGCTCCCCACGGGAAGTCACGGGAACTGTTAGGGCCTGGGGGTCAGATGATGGGAGGGCCAAAAGCTCCCAGCGTCCACTCCAGGGCGCCCTCTGACTGCTGGGAACCAGGAAGTCCTCTCTAAATCTCAGTGACTTAAGGTCTGGGCGGCCCCTCGTGTGGCCCCTGCAGCATCAGGGCTGAGCAGCCTGCTCTTGGCTCACAGAGCACCTGGTGCGCCCAGCATCCACAGGGGAAACTCTAGCCCCAGGTCTCTCCCTCCTCCTCCTCGCTTCATCTCACTCAGGGGCTGCCCGTAGGTCCCCGGCTCCTCTCATCTGGGAAACCAGCCAAGTAGAACTGTGGGTGCCCTGGCCAGCCCCAGGTAGCTGGCACTTCCTCCACACAGCGAGCACAAGGTCCCAGTGCTGGGCTGGCCGGCGGGCAGCCATGTAGGGGTGCAGGAATGGTCACTGCGGCTGCTCTGGGCTTCTGGAAGGTTCTGTGGGTACAGCTGTGTGGGCGCCTGTCTTGGGCCAGGCCTCTTGGAAGCAAGGCCCACTCGCTGGACGGCACCACATGAGCCATTTCTCCCTGGGCTCTGCAGGCTTCTTCAGGTGCACAGGGCCCAGGGTGGTCCCTCCCACCCCAGGACCGGCTTCTGGGCACCACTGTGGGTTTTCCTTCTTCCTGAACCAGTACAGAACCCCTCTGTACCTCCCAAGAAAACCTACCACCCCACACGCCCAGTCCCCACACACTCGGGCTGGACCCCAAGCCCTACCATTCTGGGGTAGCTTTGAGCTTTTTAGGATCTGAGCCTGGTCCTGTCTTCCTGTCTGTCACATTGCACGCCTGAGCCCCAAGACAGCCACTGGGATATGGGGGGTGGGGGTGGGCCTGGCCGGGAGGGGCTCACATCTCAAGCATGTTCTCCTGTTCCCCCAATCTAGTCTGCTCTGTAAAATGCCTTAGGGCCAGTGCTGTGGCACAGCCAGTTACACTGCCACCCACAACACCAACATCCCAATATGGAGGCCACATCAGGTCCTGGCCACTCCAGTTCCCATCCAGCTCCCTGCTAATGCGCCTGGAAAAGCAGAGCTTGGGCCTCTGCACCCACCTGGGAGACCTGCACGGAGCCCCGGCCACTGCGCCCACCTGGGAGACCTGCACGGGGCCCCGGCCTCTGCACCCACCTGGGAGACCTGCACGGAGCTCCGGCCACTGCGCCCACCTGGGAGACCTGCACGGGGCCCCGGCCACTGCGCCCACCTGGGAGACCTGCACGGGGCCCCGGCCACTGCGCCCACCTGGGAGATCTGCATGGAGCCCTGGCCACTGCGCCCACCTGGGGAGTAAAACAGCCAATGGAAGCTGTCTCTCTGTTCCTTCTGTCTTTGTAACTGCCTTCCAGATAAGTCTCTGAAAACCAAAATAAACGAAATGCCCCCGGCACTTGGTGTGTCACTGGCATCCGCTCTTGGGGACCAAGATGGACGACCCACCCCCGGGCTGGATGGCTGTGGGCAGCTTGGAGGCCCGAGCCCTTCTCTGTGAGTCTCTGTCCCCTCTTGCTGGCCTAATGCGGGGGAGTCACCTCCCCCATGCGGCTACACCACCCCTTCAGGGAGGTGCCGTCCCTCTGGGCACTGGGTCGCCTGGTGCTTTTTGCCAGGCTTCAGTGGGATTCCCAGCAGGGGCAGCCAGAGACCCTTCCCCACCCACCCAGGCCAGAGAGACCCTTGAGGACTCCCTGTTTGCACTTCGGCATCTTTCCAAGGTCATGGGGACAAGCCCCCTGCTGAGAGGGCCAGGCTGGAGGTGAGAGAGAGACCAAGTGGCAAGCCGCCCACCCCCGGCCCTAAGCATCAGGAAGGGGGTTGGGTTAGGCTGGTGTCACTGTACTGTGCAGGGCCCGGGCACAGCAGGAAGAAGCCCAGTCCTGGGCCTGGGCTTCGGGGAGGACTTGCACTGAGGACTTAGACCCAACATGGCGGGGGGAAGAGCAGGGGCCGGTGCAGGCCACATGTGTGATGGAGGAGGGGAGGGGGTGGCGCAGGTGGCACAGCAGTTCACAGTGACAAAGCACCTTCCACAACAGGAACTCACCAGGCGGCGGGGCTGCAGGACCGGCCCAGGAAATCAGGATGTTGGCAGGGCTGGCTCCTCCGAGGGCAAGCCGGGCCTTCCCCAGCCTCTCTCTTCCTGTCTTCCCCTGTGTCTCTGTGTCCCAGTGTCCCCTTCGGTCCGACAGCAGGCCCCTGGACTCAGGGGTCTCTTCATGACCTCATTTTACTGTGGTTTCTTCAGATACAAGAGCGCCTGTGAATGGGGCTGCTGCCAGGGAGGGCGCCGCCCCTACCACCCTCTCTCTGTGACCCCCACACCTTGACCTTGCACGTGCTGGCCCCCAGACCTGTGGGACAGACATTGCTGCGCTCTGCGGCGTGGACGGACAAAGACAACACTCAGACGCAGGGAAGGTCAGACGCGTCCTGCTGCCCACGTGGGCGGCCTCAGGGCTCAGGACACGGACTTCAGGAGTCATTCCCAAATGCTGCTTGCCACGGGCTGAGCAGGGTCCCTCCACCCCCAGAACATCAGCAGGACCTGCATTGGAGGACAGAGCTCAGAGGTTGCTGAATTCATAGGACAGCGCGAGGGTGGCCCTAGGCCAGCATGACCAATGTCACATCGACAACACAAGGACAGTCACCAAGACACAGGAGAAGATGGCATCCTGGAGCCCAGGCGGGCAGCCTGGGGGACACAACCCTGCTCCACCTCCATGAGCCTCCAGGCCTCAGGACAACAGCTGCTGCTGCTGGGGCCGCCCAGGTTGTGGGACGTGGTGACAGCCGCGTTGGCACCGAAGGCGATGTCCACCACGTTCACACGGTGCGTCTGCCAACATGGACGTGCAGAGGGGCTGGCGCTGTGGCTCAGTGGGTTAAGCCTCTGCTTGCAATGCTGGCATCCCATGTTGAGGCCCCGGCTCCAGCTCTGGCTGCTCGACTTCTGACTCAGCTCCCGCTAACGTGCCTGGGAAGGCAGTGGATGACAGCCAAAGCTGGGCGCCTGCACCCATGTGGAGTTCCAGGCTCCTGGCTTCAGCCTGGCCCAACTGTGACCATTGTTGCAATTTGGGGGGAGTAAACCAGTGAATGGAAGACCTCTAACTCTGCCTTTCAAATAAAATATTTTTTTTTTAAAATTAACATTTAGGATGTCAGTTTAGCACATATATAGACCTTAACACTTAAGCTGATCTTTGGCTTTTCTGCGTTTTAATATATTGGGAACCACCAGCAACCCCTACAACGAAAGGAGCCCATCTCTGTCAGTTATGCCTTAATATCAATAAATAAAACAGGGGCCGGGAGAGAGGAGCCAGACGTGCCTGCGTTATGGGACACGGGCGTCAGCCTCCCCTGCCCTGACTCAGAGACCATTGCCATTGCCATCTGTGCACCGGTGCCCTCCCTGATTGGGGGGCTTCCTGGTGCCCCTCGGCCAGCTCCTGCTCCCTGCATCCCCAGCCCAGCCCAGTGGAGCCTCTGCAATTCCAACCTGTGCCCAAGGAGGGAGAGAAGGTACAGGACGAGGCAGCCAGAGGCCAGCTCTGGCAGGAATGGGTCTCCATGGAAACTGGGCTGCTCAGAAAGGAGACCAGGAGCCAATCTGAGCTGTGGCCTGGCCACCCCGGGGCACATGCCCCAGCCTCAGGGCGGCATTTAGCCGGGCTCTCAGGCCCCCACTGGGACTCATCAGGGCGCACCTGAGAAACAATGCCAGCATCCAACATCAGAGCAGAGGTCCAAGTCCCTGCTAATGCACCTGCTTGGAACCCTGCCACCCACGCAGGAGACCCGGATGGAGTTCCAAGCTCCTGGCTTAATACTTGCCCAGACCTACCTGTTGTGGGCAACTGGGGAGAAAACTAGACTTTGAGCAAAGTGAGTACAAAACTCGCTTCTGTTCCTCTTTGTGGAAGCTGACAAGCAGCAGGGCCATCACACAGCTCTGTTGAAGAAGCGAATGAATAAATGGGTAAGTGTCTTTTTGGTGACGCTTGGTAAACAAACCCGACTGCAATCCCGGTTGCTGTCCTGGAGCCTGGGCGAGCATCCTGCAAGACAGCAATGGAGGCCAAGAGCAGGTACCCTGTGCAGGCAGGGCGGCTCCCCAGCAAGCCGGCAGTGGCTCCTGCCTCTGCAGACCACGGGGCAGATCGCAGAACACAGGGAAATCCCAGCCTAGGGGACTTCACCCTTTACACTGAAAGGGACCGAGGACCTCGTCAATTCCAGACCCCACGGAAGCCAGCCTGCAGCCCCTGGGACCCCCGGCTGGAGAAGCCTGGCCGAGCCCGAGGCTGGCAAGGTGGCTGGAAATTCCACTTGGCTGCACCAACCCAAAAATAGGCCTTTCTGCTTGGCCCGTGTCCTCGGGGAGAAGCACCAGCCGCCCTCAGCCGCCTCTTGGACGCACGCTTCCCGGGGGCCAGACACTTCCCATTCCGTCTCCCACCCAGGACAGTGAACCTGAAGCTCCTGGGGAAGGAACACAAATGACAGTCTCGCCTCCTGTGCTGGACTGAGCGGGACATGTCCAGGGGTCTACATCACGGGGGAGCGCACGGGAGACCTCATCCATCTTTGCTCCCCTTTCTGGGACCTGGTGCCCCCTCCCCAACCCCTGGGCTCCAGGTAAGGCAGGGAGAGACCTCCAGTCCTCACCTGCTTTGTCCCCCACAGCAGGCAGCTCACCTGCAAAGAGGGTCCCCCGCACCCTCTGGTAGCCCCAAAACAGCTACAGAACAGTTGCTCTCGCCCCATTCACACCCTCATCCACCCAACAAATGACCGGAGCCAGCCCACACTGGCCTGCACGGGGCGGCCACCCGGGAGGACTCAGGTTCACTGAGACAGCGACTCACCCAGCCCTAGATCTTGTCCTGCTCTTTCCACACAGCTGAAGCCCAGCACAGAGGCTGGCATCACATAAACACGTCCTCCTCCATTCTGGAAGGCGTGGAGCCCCAGGCCGAGGCACCAGCAGACCCCGTGTCCGGCCACCGACAGCCACTCCTCCTGCTGCTCCCGGCGGAAGGGGCGGGCATTGCACTCCTGACATAGTCACTGCCAGGCAGTCACGCCTTGTTGGGAAGGATTTTAACCCGATTTCTGGGGGAGGCATGTTCAACCCTTCGCACCGCCACTCAGCGCTCTCCCTGATGTGCCAGCAGTGTGCACGCTGGAATCCGACTGAGCGGAGCAGGCTGGAACCACTGAGTGCTGAGTGGCTGGCCTCAGTTGCAGGCGAGGACTTCACATCTTTGAGCCTCGGCATCTAGGGAACGCTGGACAGCGCCTCTTCCTGTCTGTGAGATAAAGAGGCCAGTGCGAAAAGGTGCTCAAAGACAGCTGTCGTCACGAACGAGGGTTTACCCTGCCAGGCTGCAAGCTCCCCTCTGCTCGCTTCTGAGGCCTCACGCAGGTCTGCTAATGTCATGCAGGAAACGGATCGAGGGAGTGACGGGACAGCCAGCGTCAGTCACAGGAGACCACACAGGTGTGAGGACAGCCAGCGTCAGTCACCACAGGAGACCACACAGGTGTGAGGACAGCCAGCATCAGTCACCACAGGAGACCACACAGGTGTGAGGACAGCCAGCGTCAGCACCCACAGGAGACCACACAGGTGTGAGGACAGCCAGCGTCAGCACCCACAGGAGACCACACAGGTGTGAGGACAGCCAGCGTCAGCACCCACAGGAGACCACACAGGTGTGAGGACAGCCAGCGTCAGTCACAGGAGACCACACAGGTGTGAGGACAGCCGGCGTCAGTCACCACAGGAGACCACACAGGTGTGAGGACAGCCAGCGTCAGTCACAGGAGACCACACAGGTGTGAGGACAGCCAGCGTCAGTCACCACAGGAGACCACACAGGTGTGAGGACAGCCAGCGTCAGTCACAGGAGACCACACAGGTGTGAGGACAGCCAGCGTCAGTCACAGGAGACCACACAGGTGTGAGGACAGCCGGCGTCAGTCACCACAGGAGACCACACAGGTGTGAGGACAGCCAGCGTCAGTCACAGGAGACCACACAGGTGTGAGGACAGCCAGCGTCAGTCACCTCGGGAGACCACACAGGTGTGAGGACAGCCAGCGTCAGTCACCTGAGACCACACAGGTGTGAGGACAGCCAGCGTCAGTCACAGGAGACCACACAGGTGTGAGGACAGCCAGCGTCAGTCACCTCGGGAGACCACACAGGTGTGAGGACAGCCAGCGTCAGTCTCTACATATGATCACACAGGTATGTGAAAGCCAGCGTCAGCACCCACAGGAGACCACACAGGTGTGAGGACAGCCAGCGTCAGTCACCTCGGGAGACCACACAGGTGTGAGGACAGCCAGCGTCAGTCACCACACTAATCACACAGGTGTGAGGACAGCCAGCGTCAGTCACAGGAGACCACACAGGTGTGAGGACAGCCAGCGTCAGTCACAGGAGACCACACAGGTGTGAGGACAGCCAGCGTCAGTCACCACCTGAGACCACTCAGGTTGCGAAGAGCTGGACTTCAGTTTCCGAGGGACCTAGTGGAGGCCTTGAGAGGGGTCCCCTAGGGGGCACCTGTGTGCCCCCACCCGAGCCGCACACAGCTGTGAGTGGCGCTGGGCAGACCCAGAGCCCACACGCCCACCCTGCCCTGCCTCGATGGTGCACTCCCTCCAGTTCATAACCAAGTCACGTTTTGGTGATTATCGCAGTGTTTCCAACATTGCCACACCAGGGTGAAGTGTGACTGGTGACACTCGACGTTGCTCTGGTCGGTGTGGTGGGGGCTCCTCGAGCCAGGCCAGGCAACGGGCAAACTTCAGCAGCATTACGTGTTCTGAGTGCTCCACTAACCGGCCACTCCCTGAGACACAGCAGTGACATTGGCCAATGAGTAACCTTACAATGGCTTTGAGGGGTTCCGCTGGAAGAGTTGCACCACTTTAAGTTAAAAGCTAGAAATATTTCCACTCAGCCAGCAGCAAGGCCTCTTACCAAACAATTAGCCAAGCTGTGAGCGCAGAGGGAAAGTTCTGGAAGAAAACTGCAAGTGCTGCTCCAGGGGAGACACAAATGCTAAGCAAGCAGGGCGGCCTTTGTGCTGCTAAGGAGAAAAACAGGGTGGTCTGCACGGCTGGTCACGCCAGCCACACCCACACTGTCACTCTCTCCAACTTACCAAAGCAGCGGGCAGCCAGGAGGCGCCGAACAAAAGCCCAACGCTAGCAGAGGCCGGTCAGGCGGTTTAAGCAAAGAAGCTGCAGCGAGTTCTCCCAAAGAGCGGAGACGACCCAGGACGACGGCCACACTAGCCAGAGTTTCAGTGCAGGCAGTCGGCCCACAGTGCCACCCAGCATTGTACAGCTAGACAGGAGAAGTGCTGTCCGGCTGTGACGTGGAGGACCAAGCTGTCTCTCCCGGCAAAGGCTGCTGCGGCTCTGACTTTAACCTGAAACCAAGACTCCCTGCCCATCCCCAAGTCCCAGGGAGTCCACCCGGCCTGTGTTCCCAAGTGGAACCACAGCGCTTCTCTCTGCAGCTCGATTCACTGAATCATGTAAGCCTACTGTTTAGAGACACTGCTCAGAATAAACCTCCCTTTCACGATGTTCCAGCTCAGGGACAGTGCACCTGCCATCCAGGGCTCTTCTGGACACCAGTGAGATGCTGTTCTCACGTCCGCTGACGCAGCATGAATCCCACAGGCCACAGACCAGCGTGTGACCCAACTGGGAGGTCTTTTCACCCTCATATGAGAAACACATTCCCTACGCCTTCAGCTGCCCTAGATGGCAACTCCTCTGATGGATCCAGGCAAAGAAACCTGTAAAGCTTCTAGAAAAGAGTTAGCATCTCCAATGTCATTAAGAACATCCGTGCATGGCCGGCGCCGCAGCTCACGAGGCTAATCCTCTGCCTGCGGCGCTGGCACACCGGGTTCTAGTCCCAGCTGGGGCGCAGGTTCTGTCCTGGTTGCTCCTCTTCCAGTCTAGCTCTCTGCTGTGTCCCGAGAGGGCAGTGGAGGATGGCCCAAGTGCTTGGGCCCTGCACCCACATGGGAGACCAGGAGGAAGCCCCTGGCTCCTAGCTTCAGATCAGCGCAGCACGCCTGCCATAGCAGCTATTTGGGGGTGAACCAGCGGAAGGAAGACCTTTCCCTCTGTCTCTCTCTCTCTCACTGTCTAACTCTATCTGTAAAAAAAAAAAAAAAAAAAAAAAAAAAAAAGAACATCCGTGCTTTGTGGAGGAGGCCCAAACATGCACCATGACAGGAGCTGGAGGGAGTTGATTCCAGTCTCCGTGAGTGACCCTGCAGGGTTCAAGCCTTGAGTGGGGGAGGTCACCGCAGGTGCGGTGGAAGCAGCCAGAGGACAAGAAGTGGCGCCGCAGATGGACCGCACTGCCACCGTCTCACAATGAAGCCCAGGGTGAGGCGTCGCTTCTCCCGCACGCACAGAGGAAGCGGGGTCTCGAGATGGAAGCCGCTGCCGGTGAAGACACAGGGAACAGCGCAGGATGACCACAAATCTTCAGGTCATCATGGCAGCCTGGCAGGTGCCACAGCGGGCGGGCAGCAGAGCACGGACCCCACGCGGATGGCAGCTGTGCTGTGGTGGCATGCCGGCACACCACAGCACGTGCCACAGGGACACTAGTCGACACCGCCAGCTTCATGAGGTCTCACCCTAAGCAACTGTGGGGCGGGCATTGGGCACAGCAGCTTAAGTCACTGCTTGGGATGCCCAAGGCCCTGCGGGAGCGCCTGGGTCAGGTGCAGGCCCTCAGCGTCTGGCCCGGTTTCCTGCTAAGGCTCACCTGGGGAGGCAGCAGGTGCAGGCCCAAGCACCTGGGTCCCTGCTCACCGCGTGGGAGACCCAGATGGAGCTCCTGGTTCCTGGCTTCAGCCTGGCCCAGCCCTGGCTGCTGTAGACATTTAGAGAATGACCAGCATCTGGGACATCTCTGTTTCTCTTTCAAATAAATGAAAATAAATAAAAATTTTCAAGAAAAGAAAAAAGGACTTGTCACAGCCACCTTACCCCTCAGCCACCAACACTTTGTTTTGTGAGTTGCCACCCACATCGAGGCGCGGCCCTCCACCAGCAGAACATTCCAGCTTGGGTAACAGGCCTTCACAACAATGCAGGATTTTTCATTGAGCCAAGCACATTGTTTCAGACATAATGCTCCTGCGCACTTATTAAACCACTGTATGCGATTCACTTTATCGCAGTGGTCTACACACGACTGCAATGTCTAATACCTGTGCGGTCTGCCTGTATACACACAGTCCCCGGACACCAGCGCCCCATCCAGGAAGCCAAACAAGAACTCCTTCAGCAGCGGGCCCTGAGTGGCCAGGACTTGATGATCTACTCCAACGGCCTCCCGGATTTTTGTCCTGCATCCACCTTTGGAATAAACCCCGGGGACACCTCCCTCTGCTCCGTCCGCCTGTAGCCCTCCCTCGGCAGGGGCGTGCAGCCGGGGCCTCCCGAAAGCCTCCCCTTTATTCTCCTGGACCTCCCCCATCAACTCCCAGGTGACGGACGGTGGCTGACTCCCTGTGACGGCCTGCTCTGAACAAGCAGCCTCCGTGTCTTCCCGCTGGGGGTGGTCCCTTATTTCCGGTCTTTCTCTTCCCTTGGGTACAGGAACTCTCACACACAAGCCAGACTCACACAGTGTCTCGTGGACCCTGGAACTCCAGGAAGTGGCTGGGCCACAGGAAGACCCCAGGACCAGAGTCTGGAAAAGCACCCACGCTCCCCTGGGCCCCACTTCTCTCTTTCTCCGGCCCAAATGGCCAAGGCTGTGCTTGTGTAGCTACCTATGGAGGTGCCGACTCTGATGTGATTCAGGTTCATGGGGACTTCACACAGACTGGAACACCTTGGGTCACGTGTCATCCTGGACCAATTCTCTGAGCATCCAAGACCCACCCTGGGCAGGTGGTACATGTGGACCGTGTGGTTATGGGCACACGGAAGCCATCAGCCAGCGTCAGCAACCACGTGAGACCACGCAGGTGTGAGGACATTCCTGTAGCAGGCAGTCCAACAGGGCCCCCATTCCCCCAAGGCGCCGCGGGAATGGCCAGGAAGTGCTAGGCTGTGCCCCATTATCCTGGCATCTCTCACCAGCATGGCGCCGTCACTGACTGCCCCCAGCCATCCATTTGTCCATCCATCCATTCATTTACCGAACAGTCATACATCCCAGCCTTATACGAGTGCTAGGTGTGCAACAGTAAAACAAAACCCATGATCTCTGCCCTCAAGGTGCGGGCGGCGGTAGCACATAAGCAGACGGTGACAGCACCATGAAAGCTGTCACATACACTGGGGTGAGAGCACTGGGCGGGCCAGCAGCATGCAGAAGCCGCGCATGCATGAGGAAAGCCCATTGGCATCTACTCAGGGAATCCCAAGGCTGAAACCCCGTCCAGACTGCTGCTCTGCGGGGAGGGAGTGCGGGAGTCACCTGTCAACGCACGCTCGTGAGTCTCCGTGTCCACAGCACGAAGGATGAGAGGGAAGCTTTAGAATCGTTGTGATGAGAACTCGGCTGAACACCTGAACGGTCCGGAGGGAGCAGGGAGGGGAGGAACTGAAACCCGATTCAGCCTTGACCCCAAGAACTGGGACAGCTGCAAGCCCCTGTCAGCACCCAGTGTAGATCCAGCGTTGCTCCATCCGGGACACCAGAGCCAACGGCAGACTCAGAAGCAAGTAGTCACCTAAGCACCAAAGCTTTGCCAGGACGCAGCGTGCAGCAGGTGCGGACAACGAAGCTGCCTGCCAGGCGGACACAGAGCCTTCTCGGGAGCTCAGATCACGCTCCTGACACCTGCCAGACGCAACCAGCCAAGCTCCATCACTCGCTGATGCCTCAGTCCTGAACACACGACACATCGACTAGGCAGATCCAAAGCACAAGCTCGCCCACGTCCACGTCCCTCCAGCCTTGTGAGATGCGTCTTCCTGCAACCCTGCCACGCACCACCCTTCCTGCATGGAACACGGATGGATCCAGGCCACCACCGAGGTGGAGTGGGTGAAGCTGCCACCTGCGACGCTGGCATCCCACACCGGCCCCGTCAGCACCTGGCTGCTCCGCTTCTGATCTAGTTCCCTGCTAATAGCCTGCGGAAAGCAGAGACGATGGCTCAAGTGCTTGGGTCCCTGCCACCCACATGGGAAACCCAGAGGAAGCTCCTGGCTCCTGGCATTGGCCCAGCCCAGCCCAGCTCCAGCTGTTGTGGCCATTTGGGGAGTGAACCAGTGGATGCAAGCTCTCTCTGTCTTTCCCTCTCTCTATGTAATGCTTTCAAATAAATAAATAAATCTAACAGAGAGAACAGGTCATCCGCTACCTTCTTTGTCCAAAGAAACCACTAATAACTAATGAATAACTAATAAATAAATAAATAATAAAATAAATAATAAATAATAAAACTAATAAGTTTTTCGTTTAAATTTTTCATTTGGCTACAAGAGGAATAAATACTCACTGTAGAAAATTTGCAAAGACAATTCAAATCACCAAATCCCAACACCCAGACACAATCACTTCTGCACGTCAGGACATTCCGACAGCATGTGCTACAGAGGAAAAGTAAATTGCAAGAATATTTTTAAAATATTGCTCCCCACAGGGTAGATTGTATTATGTTCAAAGTATGTGAGCCCCACCCTGGGAGGGCTGATGCTTCCCTGCCTCATTGCCTCAGCCTGAGGGGCCGCCCCTGTGGGGGATTACAACCCCCACCCTGCATGCGGGCCTCCAGGGTGACACAGTGACAACAGGGACAGGTGCCACTTCTAATCAGAAGCCTGGGATACCAGGAGGCTGTGACATTCTCTCCCTCTTCCAGCAAATCCGCACTACCCCACATGGACACCACGGCGCCACTTTGGACCCAGAGTACGGAGAACCTGGGCCAACCCAGTGCAAGCGAGAACTCTGGTCCTTGGAGGCATAGAGATGGGGGGGGAGGGGCGCTGTTGCCATGGCAGCGTAACTTACCCTGACAGCGATGCACCCCTCCACGTGTGAAGTGTGCTTTTCCCGTGTGTGCTGCAACATGTTGAGCCTTGGGATAAACATTTGCTTGAGTTTTTACTTAGGTTTCGTGTGCTCATATACATGATGTATTTTGAATCTTAATTTTGAAGCCTTTAAACTGATGTTACCTTAAAACTGATCAATTTTGTATTAATCTTTTGTACTAGTTAATGAATTAGTGTTCTGTATTAGCCTCTTTTTTGATTAATGCAAATTGGCTTATGGATGTAAGTACACTAAAATATTTATCAAACTCAACATTTAGAAATTTCAAACTATTATCTAATTTTAATTAATTTTTCTCAAGCCTCCAAAAATCAACAAAGCAGACGTAGACTTCTGTGGAGAAAGTGTTGCCAAACACTAACAGCACACTCACCCTACAGTGCTTACTGAACTCTACAGACTTCACTACATCTTACCGACACCCAAAACACACTAAAGCTCCATCGAATAAATTATGATAAACCTGTAAACAGTGATTCCAAAGTGAATTATCTGTATCTTGTGAATTGTTTACTGATATTTCGCACTTGACCCACTGAGCCCCCTACTCACTTTACAAAGCAGGAAAGTGTGCACAGAACACAAAAACAATTAAAAAACTTACTTCAAGACGAAGCCCACGCCTCCACGGGGCTCAGGGTCAGCAAGGGTCTTTGGGAGCAGCCGTGTCTTCCTGTAATGACGATGCACACTCACCTCGGTGCTTCCTGCTTCAGGACAGTGTCCTTCCCAGGGAGCCCTGGGGCCTTGCTCAGGCTCAAGCTGGAACGCAGAGGCCAGGGGTCTGCACAGGCCGAGCAGGAGCCAGGGCCACTCCCCAAGCAGGGAGGAGAAGCGGCCAGGAGGGGGCACTGCTGTGAGAGCACATGGTAGGTGAGCGAGACTCCGTGCTGGGGCACCAGGATCCCACAGTGGCGTGTTTTTAGAAGACATTTTTTAATGTGTTTCTTGTTTAGAGATTTATTTATTTGAAAGTCAGAGTTACACAGAGAGGGAGAAACCGAGAGATCTTCCATCCCTTGATTTACTCTCCAAATGGCCAGGAGCTTCATCTGAGTCTCCCATATGGATACAGTGGACCATCCTCCACTGCTTTCCCAGGCAATAAGCAGAGAGCTGGATAGGAAGTGGAGCAGCCAGGACTTGAACCAGCAGCCTATGGGATGCCGGTGATGCAGGCTGTGGCTTTAACTCATTGAGATACAGCACTGGCCCCAGGTTTTTAAAATTATTTCCCATTTGGGGCCAGTGCTGTGGCACAGTGGGTTAAGACCCTGGCCTGAAGCACCAGCATCCCATACGGGTGCTGGTTTGAGTCCTGGCTGCTCCTCTTCCCATGCAGCTCTCTGCTATGACCGGGTAAAGCAGCACAAGATGGCCCAAGGCCTTGGGCCCCTGTACCCACGTGGGAGACCCGGAAGAAGCTCCTGGCTCCTGATCAGCGCAGCTCTGGACATTGCGGCCATTTGGGGAGTGAACCAACAGATGGAAGACCTCTCTCTCTGTCTCGACCTCACTCTGGAACTCAGTCTTTCAAATAAATAAAATAAATCTTAAAAAATTATTTCCCATCTAACACATACGGAACACATTCAGTAAATCTTGTTTCCGCAGACACTGTATTGGCTATGCACTGTTCCCATGAGCACAGGTGCTGGATGAACTTTAATCATGATTGTTTTTATAAAACATCTGTTCATAGCACACTCATGCAGCAGCCTACCTGTAGTTATCTACTACCAGTAACCGCCTAGGGAAATCCCTTCCATCGGAGTTGCTAGGGCAAAAATTGTGCTACTGTGCAAGGGGTTTGATACATCTTTGTGAGCATCTTGGGCACTTAGTCACACTCACACAGCACAGGATGCTGTCCTGGGGGCAGGTGCTGGTGCAGCAGGTTAAGCCAGCTTGGGACGCCCACATTCCGGAGGAGTGCCGGCCGCTGTGCTTCCGATCCAGCTTCCTACTAACTGCAAGCTCGCGGGCAGGGGATGACGCCAAGTCCTGGGTCCTTGCTACCCCTCCTGGAGACCTGGATGCAGTTTAAGGCTCCTGGATTCCACCTGGCCCAGGCATGGCTATTTTAGGCATCTGGGGACAACAAGCGAATCAGGGATCTCTCTCTGTTACTCTGCTTTTCAAATAAAATAATCTTTAACAAAAAAACCAAAATGCCAATTTCTTTTTTTAAAGATTTTATTTATTTATTTGAGAGGCAGAGTTACAGACAGTGAGAGGGAGAGACAGAGAGAAAGGTCTTCCATCTGCTGGTTTACTCCCCAAATGGCCATAATGGCCAGAGCTGGGCTGATCCAAAGCCAGGAGCCTGGTCTCCCACGTGGGTGTAGGGGCCTACAGACTTGGGCCATCCTCTGCTGCTTTTCCAGGCCACAGCAGAGAGCTGGATCAGAAGTGGAGCAGCTGGGACTAGAACTGATACTTATATGGGACTGCAGGTGGCGGCTTTACCCACTATGCCATAGCACCAGACCCCAAAATGCCATTTTCAACATCGTTTTTAGCACTGTTAAAAAGTCTTGCCAGTTTGGTGGGTAGAACACTTCTTGGATTTCTAGTGAGGCTGAGCTGAGTGATACGTTGGCACTGGGGCACATTTTCCTCATCTGTAAGGAGCCTTTAGTGTTTAAAGGCAGCAGCACTTGGTCACGATGCTCGCGGTTTCCTGACCTGTGATGCTGATGCCATTCTTTCTACCTTTGGATACACAGGTCTCCTGCTGCCTGCTGGGAAGGGAGTGGGCCATCCCCTGCCCAGCCCCCACCCACAAAGCAGCAGGCGTCTCCAGCCTTGTCTTCCACCAGTGCCAGCCACAGGTCCTTTGGCCCATTCATTCATTCATTCATTCCATCACTATTGACTGAGCCGCTGAGATGCGCCAGGCACCACCCTGGATGCGGGGGCCACGGTGTGAAGAGAAAACTGCCTGTCCTTGGGAGCTCAGGCTTAGCATCGGAGGGAGACTACGTGAGCCAATGAGGACACGTACAGGAAGTGGACAGTGCTGAGGCCAGAAAAACCAACAGAGTGGAGGAAGAGGGAAGGGCCAGGGCAGCTCACCCCGGGGGGCGGGACTGCGGCACAGCGGGCTCAGCTGCCACCTGCTATGCCGGCTTCCCATCTCAGAGTGCCCTTCTGAGTTCTGGCTAATCCGCTCCGGATTCCTGCTAATGTGCATGGCAAACGCTGGGATCCCTGCTGCCCACGTGGGAGACTGGATGGATTTTTTGGCTCCTGGCTTCAGCGGAGCATAGAAAACCATTTAGGGGAGTGACCGGTGAATGGAAGATGTCGGTCTCCTTACCTTACAACCTTAAAACAAGAGGTCACAGTGGAGGAGACGGGAGGACGGACAGAGCTTGGGTCAAGGGCCTCTCCCACGGAGAAGCCAAGAGGCCGGGGCAGGGCACACATCATGGCTGTGAGGCACCCGGAGTGGGTGCAGAGGAGGGGCCCGGGTCTGAGATGGGTGAGGTGGGGATGGGATTACGCGGGCTTTGAAGGCTGCGGTGGGGGCCCGTGCGGCCCCTGGGTGTGGTCACGTGTGTCCCCAGTGGCTGCTCCGGATCCATCGCCCCACACAGGGCGGGGTCAAAACACACACCTGCAGTGGACAGGAGGAGGGACCTGGGATCTGCAGCCGACAGGGGGTGACCCACTAGAAGGTACCGGGAGAGCGGGATTTCAGTGTTGGCACCTCAGCTTGACTCTGCCACGCCAGAACATATTCCTACTTCAGAGCAACACACTGTACACCAGAAACACATACAGCTGTTAAAACAAACAATCAGCGTAGACGCTCTGACACTGAAGAGGGAGTGGACCACCGTGAGAAGCCTCTTTGGGCAACGCCGAGCAGGAGACGTCGCTAAGTGTGTCTCAGAGAAGGAGGAAACACCCGGGGTTTCAACATTCTATTTTATTAAAGTACGGAGTTAACAAGTTTTGAGTTTTCGTACATAGGAAAAGACTGGTCAAGTTCAGGCGCTGTGTAGAAAATCTCGCATTCAAAAAACAAACATAAATCCGGAATCGGCTCCGTGATAAAGAAATGAAGTCAGAGGACGTCTAAGCAGACCGGAGACCTTCAGGAACTTCAGACAGCACTCACAGTGCCAAGTTCAAGTGCTAATACAGCAAAGCCTAACCACGGAATCCAGCAACATCAAATGGTTCCAGAAGAGCTTAAAACATGAACAAAGTCACGACTATAAAACTTTCATAGTTGTTTTCGCAATGTAAAAAAAGCTTAAATCTTTAATAAAGGGGAAAAAATCCAGAATCCTCTTAAACCTCTCATAAATAGCTCTCAAGACATATATTAGGCATCTGCCATAAGCTCTCTCTACCTGAGCGCACCCCGGGACCCCGCAGCCCGAGGGACCACCATCAAGGTCACTCCACGGTTCTCACACCAGCATGGGCCACACCCACAATGGATCTGGACACACGCATTCTTCTACCCTTTCCCACTCACGTTTTCTCTGAAAGGATTTTGCTTTTAAAAAAACACTCTTTGGTTGAAGCCAGGTATTTCCACCTTTCAACAACTGTGTCTGCTGATGCTTTACTGTGGGGACAGAGCCCCACCTGTGTGTGGGCACAGCTCTCCGACCTGCAAGGTCACTGGCCCCAGGGGGCAGGGCGTCCCCTGGCAGCACATTCGCCAGCAGGTCATGGACAATCTCCTGGAAGAGAGCGCACCAAGAGCCAAGGGTGCTGGGGAGGCCCAGCGCTGGCCTGGCCCGCTCCCCTCCAGGAGGGGTAGCACACAGGTGCACATCAGAGCGAGTTCCCACTCAGAAAGGCCATGCAGAGAGGCAGGAGCGCAGGCAGCTCGGCTACGACTCTGCTCTGGGGGCGTGAAGCACCAACGGGAGGAGGACTTCTGGCAGAACCCAACACGGGCGCCAGCTCTGCAAGGCAGGGCCCACGGGGGCTGGGGGCAGCACTACGCGGAGGTCAGTCCCAGCGCAGGGTCCCTGAGGGCCTGGCAGCAAACGCTGTCCGGGGAACCCCCGAGCCACCCCCGGACACTGCAAGGACAGAAACAAAACAAGCACTGAACCAGGCGAGCATGCGCTAACAGTGCCCAGCCCAGGTAACAGGTGCAGGAGCCACGCGCCCGTGAGAATCCCTACACACACACACACACACACACACCCCAGCTTAGTGTTTCATTTAGGAGACTGCAGGGCACAGAGAACATGGACACACACACCACGCGTGCACAGACACACACGCAGCTCATCTAATCACCTGTGGGCTGGGCGTTGGGCTTAGCAACCACGACGCCCACATCCTCCACTGAGTGACAGGGTTCGATCCCCGGCTGTGGCTTCTGACCCAAGCTTCCTGCACATGCAGACCCTGGGGAACAACAGTGATGGCTCAAGAGACTGGGTCCTTGTCACCCACATGGGAGGCCTGGATTGAACCCCTGGCTCCCAGCTCCGGCCCCAGCCCAGCCCTGGCTGCTCTGGACATTCAGGAAGTGAGAGTGGACAGGAGCTCGCCCTCTCCCCATCTCCAAAATTAAAAACAAAAACCCACCGCTTCCGGCTTCCACCCCTCAAAGAGTCTGACCAGCAGCTCCAGGGATGCACATTTAAACCAGGGACGAAAGGTCATCAAAAGCCAGGGTTATGAGAAGCCATGGTTATCAAGAGCAAGGGTATATTATTTTTTTACCGTTATTAAAATGTACACTAATCTTATGGCAGCTCAAAGCAATTGGCACAATTTTTCCAGTTTCTTAACTCAACAGCACAAAAGGTGGGTTCTTTAACCAGGGCTGACCCACCCCCTGAGAATCGTTGATCAGGATGCATAACCATTAAAGCCCCTTCTTTGTACGCCCTCCGACCACCCCATCTCTGTCCCTCACCCAGACAAACCTGCCAATATTTTCAGCTGAGAACAAAAGAGCCATTGAACACGAGGCCACAAGCCAGGAGGATGGGCAGTGAAGGAAGGCAGGGACAAGGGGCCGCCCTGGGCCCGTCCTTTTGTGTGGTTCCCTGAGCTGCTTCCGGCACAGGAAGGGGGACTTCAGGCCAGGCTGGGAGCCTCCAGCTGGTGTCAGGGCCCGCAGGCTGCCAGCCTTGGCTGAGACCCTGACCCCAGCAGGGGGGCACTCCACGGAGCTCCACGCTGCGGCTTCTCACACCGCTCCCTATGGGCGGTCCCCGCGTCATCCCACAGAGGCCAAGTGTGCCCCATGCCCTAACCTGTACCAGCCGGGGGCTCCCACCCAGCCAGCTCATCCAGGTCCCCTAGCACCTGGCTGCCTGTCGTGAACAGGACGCCCTTGGACCTGCTGAGCAGAGCTGCCGCCCGACAAGACTGAGTGGACACAACAGGGATCCCTGCACACATGCACACACACACACACGCACACACGGGTGTGGCCCAACACATGCAGGCGCCACACCTGCTGCAGGAGCTCGGAGTGAGTGACAGCGCGGGTGGCGGTGCCACTGAACTTTGTGGAATTCAGACAGAGATGCTGAGCACAGACAAGTGAGGATCCTGCCAGGCGGTGGCTTCAATGGGGAAGGCCTGGGGGCCCAGGGAGCAGCCCGGGGGCGGGGCTAGGGGCCGGGGCGTGTAGTTAGTATCCTGGGACGGGGTTAGGATCCCGGAGGCGGAGTTAGGAGCCCAGGGGTGGGGTTAGGAGCAGGTGCCTCCTCTGGTGCCCTGTGGATGCCAGCTGTGTGGGAGCGGAGGCTGGGGAGTGGGGTTCAGGATCTGTTGGGGCTGGGGGCACCAGGTTTTGGCATGTTTCTCTCCGAAGGATGAGAACAACAGGCACACGGGTGGGTTTTACCCTTGTGAAAAGGCGCTGGGCCCCAGCTGTGTCTGGGTGTCAACATGCTAAAGCTAAATGCTAACACTAACACAAGTATCCGGCTTCCAGGCGCACGAGCACAGAAAGCATGGGTCACCTGTGGTCCCTAGGGCTGACAGCCTCAACTCCTTTCGGATAGACTCGTAGTTTCTTTTCAAATTTCAGAATGAAAGAGCTAACGAGGAGACTTCCTTCCTGAGAGCTTTTCCAGATCCATTCAAGCCAGCGGGGGGCGGGGGCTGTGAGCGTCCCACAGGGCGCCAGGCACTGCTCCAACCAGGACGCTTGTTCGGGGACAGCTCTCATGGGCTGCCGGGCTCCTCACACAGAGAACTGCCGGGTGGGGCAGCAGAGCGGGGCCACCAGCGTCCACAGGTAGAGCAGCACGCACATCCAGCACGAGGCCATCTTAACCCAGAAGATGGACCAGCTCCCGCTGAAGAACGACTCCATGTTGGCGCTTTCATAACTGCAGAGGCGAGAGACGCGGTGGTCAGGGCGGGGAGGGGTCTCTGAGCGGCTCCTGCTCCTCCACAACTCCAGTGACTGGCAGTGCGGCCCCACCGGACCACTGCATTCAGTGGCGCCTGAGGTGTTCCCAGCCTTTGCACAGCCCTCACCCCCATCCATTCCAGAACATTCTCAACACCCCACCGAGAGACCCAGGGCCCCCTTCCTCCTGTGCTCACTACGTGGGTTTTCGGTGGGTCGGCCGACGGTGGACGTCAAGGCCGGCTTCTCAGGGGCTACCTGCCGTTCTCACGGCTCCTCCAGGCCGCTGCTCGGCAGCAGGGGTCAGCGACATGGAGTGCTCACCCAAGAAGTGTCTCAGGTGTGGGAGGACCTGCAGCCCTGGTACCAGGCACCCCGACCTCAAAGGCTCCAGGGTACCAAACCCGCGAGCCGGCGAGTGTCTGTGTGAGGGACTTGGCCTGTACTTGGCTCCTTTCCCTGGCTCAGTGACAGCTCACTGTGCACAGCGCCTTCTGCTGAGCCGCCACTTGGCCTGCCCCCCACCCCATGCCCGGTCTGGGTCATCGCCTCCTCTGGGCTTCCGCGGATAACGCCGCTGGGGAGGTTGAGGTACCAGCTCCCTTTGTCGTGGCACAGATGCAGGCCTGGGACGGCGGGCCGACCCTGAAGCTCCACAGCTGACGGGCCGGAGCCCGCCGGCGGCTTCGTGGTGCGTCCTTGCCCGCCCTACCGCACCTCCTCCCTGGGCTCCTCCAGCAAGATGCTGGGCAGAATCTGCCCGGCCCCCACCTAGCAGGCCACCTCCCTCTGCCTCCTGACACTCAGCACGGTCACTCGCTGGGCTGGCCACACTGCCTGCCCCGAGCGATCACACTCACGAGGCAGCTGGAGCCCTGCACCTGTGCGCGGAGCTGGGGCCGTGGGACGGGGACAGCCGACTAGGAAGAGACATGTGTGTAATGACATGTGACAAAAAATCACATGGCCCAGTCCATGCACACGGGAGAACAGACAGTCTACTTTGCTACGTTTCATACTAACATGTTGTTTTTTCAAAGATGTCTAAAAGTTTTTAAATGAAAATGTGGGGCAAAATGGAAAACAATAAAGACGTGCGGCAGGGGCTTTTCCTCCTTTACTATGACTGGGCTCTGCGAACTGCTAGGGCTCGGAGCTCGCAGGCCAGCAGGCCGGGGTGACCTGAGCTGACCCAGAGGTGCCAGCGGCGCCCAGCCCTGGACAGCAGCCTGCCCCGGGAGCACTCACTTGAACCAGCTGGTGACGGTCATCATCACGTAGAGTGAGGCCAGCAGGAACACCAGGTGGAAGAAGGAGTAGCTGTAGACCGTGCCCTTCTTCTCGTCGTAAATGACCCGCGGCCCCTCCTTCACGCCGCCCTGCTCCTCGGTGTCTGTGAGGCAGAGGGGAGCGGGGCTCAGAGACTCCCACCCGCCAAGCCTGAGACGGGGCGAGTGCCCTGGGCGCCCCCCAGCCCCCCACTGCAACAACCTCGGCCACAGGTGTCTTAGCCGAGCTGGGGAAGAGCGGGCCCTTAGAAAGCATCACACACGGGCAGACACGTCGGGGAGAGGCAGTGTGGAGAGAGGTCCGCTCTGGTGCGGGGAGACAAGCGTGCAAACGTGCGAGTGGGGGCGGACTGTGCGCTGTGCCCAGCACCCCAGCAGCTGCCCGTGTGCCACCCACACCACACGGCTCTGAGGCCCCTGGTGTGATAAGCTCAGCAGGAGGCCACAGAGCAGCCTGGGACCCTCCGTGCCAAAATGAGGTGTGGGAACCTCTTGGTATTTTGCAAATCATTTCTTCCCCAAAACGTCCTTTGTGCCTTCTCTAACTCTCACTATACAGCTTAAATAGAAGGCAAAGTGCAGCCAGATCCTCCCCAGCCAAAGTCCAGCACGAAGCCCGCTGCCCCCAAGGAAGATGGGGCTGGGGAGGGGGCAGCTCGGGGACTGGGGCGGATGCTCGCTCCTTGTCCCCGGGAGCAGCGCCTGCAGGGCCACATAGGCACGAGACAAAGTCCTCTACTTACCCTTCCCATCGGGGCCAAAGCAAAAGCAGCACCGGGCAACCTGCACGTGCAAAAGGGCGAGTCAGGCGCTGTGCTCAGCTGGTTCTACGCCCAGCAAGCAGGAGGCCACCACACCCGGGCCTGCCCGCCCACCCACCGGGCCACATGTGCCTCCCCTCAACAGGCACCTGTTCCCCCCACGTGTGCTGCGAAACCCTGGGGACACAGAGGTGGTCACCGGATCCCCTCCAGTCGCCTGGGCAACGTTGATGAGGGACAGGTCCGAGAGGCCATGGAGGCGGCCTGGGGACCACAGCGCTGGCCTCCCCACCTGCACGGCCTGGCCGCTTCACCGTGCCCAACCCAAGTGAACAGCCCACACCACCAACTCTGCCATAGCACCTGCTGCTGGCGAGCTCAGCCTGCAACGCAGCGAACCCGAGCCGGGCCCCAGGTGGCTGTGCTGCCGCACAGGCCCCTGCGTGCAACCCTCTTCAGCTGCAGAGGCTGGGGTCACCACCCTGCTCTGTGGAGGACACTGAGGCCAGGCAGCTCAAAACCTGAAGCCGCTTTGCTAACCCAGTGACCGAGCAGGGCACACACACAGGTCGGAGACTCCAAGAGCATGACGGGTGACGACCAGGGGACGGTGAAACCACAGAACTCGGGACCCATTTTCCACTAAGACCACTGCTGACCTGGCCATGGACAGCATGGGCTGCTGCCTCTGTGGCCTCCGGTCCCTTCCCCATGCAAAGCAGCTTAACTGTTAACAAGACCAGGCTGGGACCAACTGTCACATGACGCCAGAAGGACCCAGCTGACAGAGTCGCCAGAGGTCTCTGTACCCAGAGAACCAGGGACGAAGCGGAGGGCACGAGGGTCTTCATCCCACACAGGCGCCTCCAGGCCAAGCCCGGTGTCCCTCCTGTGTGACAAGGACCCTGTCACAGAGGCCGGAGGCTCAGATCAATCACGAATCCACTCGCGATGCTCGTCCTGGGGCCTGCGACAGGGGCACAGCCTCCCCCCCCCCCCCCAACCCCCGCCACCGCCACACCCTCCAGCTGCTCAGTTCCCCCTGCAGACAGAAGCAGGCATCCTCGCTTTAACCTCCCATGCACTCGCTGTTCTCTGAGCTTCAACTGGCTCACAACAGGGGCATTGACGCCGCAGCCAGCCGGCCTCCGCAGGCGGCCTCTCGGCCAGCGCCGGGAACAAGGCCGGCCTTCTAGACATTCCGGGGCCCACTCTTTTCAAGTCCATCAGTGTTCCCCTTTTAGTGACCAGGGAGCTGTGAGTGACGCTGGCAGAACCACCACCCTGTGCAATGGCTCACTGTCTGCAGGTCAGGTGCAGGGGGACCAACCCCAGCCAGACACCAGGCTCTTTCATCCAGACAAAGCTACCGCGACAGCAGAGGCCAGACGGCAGGAAGGGCGGCAGCAGGGGTCGGGCACGGCAGATGGGCTCCTGTGCAGCAGCGGGCACGGCAGAGGCGGACAGACTGCACGGCTTCCCTGCTGGAAACCCAAACCCGCACGTTCCAGCGGCTTAACTTGTCTGGGCTTCCCTTCAGTCAGCTGCAGGTAACAGCACCTCACTGGGTTATAGGACGAAACAAACTTGTACACGGGAGCTCCGAAGAGATGAAGGCACAGAGCAAGTGCTGCACGTCCCAGCCTACCACAACCCGGGCTCCCTGGAGCTGCAGGTCCCAGCCCCACTACAACCCGGGGTCCCTGGAGCTGCAGGTCATGATAAACCCACACCCCACCTGAGCAAGAGGAGAAGGATAGGAACTCACCTCCAGCTCCGGGGCCGCGTACCGCCCCTGCAGGGCATCCGAACTTGATCTTGTTGTCGATGTCAAGCTAGGAGACAGACAGAGAGTCAGCAGGCGACAGCCACTCACTGAGACAGCGGGAAGCTAAGGCAGTAGACTGCCATGCACTTGACCCCTACAGAGGACAGAGGCTGAGAAGCGTGGCTTGGCGAGCGCCCTGGCTGCTCTGCTACCATCCAGCTTCCTGTCAATGCCCCGGGAAGTCAGCAGAAGATGGCCCAAATGCATGGGCCCCTGCACCCACGTGGGAGACCTGGATGGAGCTCCTGGCTCCAGCCTGGCCCAGCCCTGACCATTGTGGGCATGTGGGAAGTGGACCAATGGATAGAAGCTCTCTGCCTCCCCTCCCTCTCCCCGCCCAACCCTGGTCAATACGCATGACAATAAAATTTTAAAAAATTTAAAGCTTTTAGATCTTTCAGCCTAGGGTCTTATCCTCTACATTCGGGGTATTACAGAGCCCCAAATGCTTGTTCTGCAGCACACAAAAGCATTCCTGGGTTACCCACGACCCCTCCCCCAAGACAGTCCCAAGGGGGCAACACCATGTTGCCTCTGCTGCCTTTGTCCAGGACCCCAGAAGTCGTGACAACCAAAACACGCCTCTCCTCATCCCGCCCACAAGCTGGTTCACACTGGCAGAGTGATGCCCGGTGTGGGAGCCCCTGGTGCTGGCTTCACTGTTCTGGCTCACAGAAAATTCGGGAAGCCCGGGCCGCTCTCCGCACCACAGAGCCCAGACGCGGCCTCTAGGCCCGCACTCAGGACAGGTTCTCGGCACAGCCCGTGGGTGACCAAGTCCAGTCCTGTTCCCACTGTCCACACATGGATCCTAAGGACACGGGGGAGGCCACATGTGCCCTGGTACAGGGTCTCCACCTGGTGGGCTAGGCAGGGGCAGGCTTCCCAACACAGAGACAACCACCAACACAAGCAGCGGGCCCAGAACACACTGCGAGAAGGATCAGCCCCTCGATCTGCCAGCTTTCCTCCGTTAAGCCGGGCTCCCCCCAGCACCCACACCTGACTTCCACAGGGTCCGCAGCATCAGGCCAGGGGCCCTCGGGAGGAGCCCTCATTTGCCCATTTTGGTATTCACAAGAAATGCCAGGGGACGACTTCTCTTAGGCTCAACTAAAGCCGACAACGCCAGGGAGCAGCTCCAGCACCTGTGTCCTGCACCGGCCTCTCCTGCCGCCTTGAACAGGCCGCGGCCCCAGCAGTGCCAGAAGAACGGGAATGGGGGGAGGGGGGACACGAGCAAGCAGCCCCTCCCTTGGCTCCGGCAAAGGAGATTTGAGAGCCGTAAGCCTGAGGGTTGGTGGGGGAGGGGGCTACAGGGCAACATGGCCAGGAGGCCGCGAAGGGCCCCCATGGGGTCCAGGCTGTCACTCCCTCACAGCAGCTGCGCCAGGGCCAAGCCTGCCTTCCACCCTGACACAGAGACCCCCTCACGAAGGAAGTGTTCCGGCGTGGGGGGAGGGCTCACGGGCCTTGGTGCTTCCATGTCCTGCAAGAGAGAGACCCCACGCACTCGTGGCCGCGTGTGAAGGGTGGAGACCTTTCCCTTTAATCCACACGCTGCCCGCAGTCTCCACCGGGAATTCTGGACAGCCCTGTAATCGGGGTCAAGTGACATTCCCTGCAGACAGGGTGGCCCCCTCCTGCACGGCCACCCTCTCATTACCCGAGCCGGGGCAGACCGCCACCCCAGCAACACTTCCCTTCGGAGGCCCTGCGAAGTCTGAATTCCCTGTGAACTCCGGGCTGGGCTGTTGATAACCCGCTCCACGCTGGCCCCTGCCTGGCCACAGAGGTCGGGCGATTACAGCCCTTGGCTGCCCCCGGCCCACCCCATGCCTGCCTGTCTGCCGGCTGCCGCCCTGTGCTGGGTTCACCCCACCCCAGCGGTGCACTCTGATCACCCACAGTCGCCACCCGCTGTGTTTGGACAGACTGAAGCAGCACCTGTCAGCAAGGAAGACTGACAGCTCAGGGAGCGCTGGTGAGCCCCTGCTGGCCTCCACGGTGGGCCTCAGTCCGGGAGGAGAGGGCGGCTGGAAGAGGCTTTGCACCTGCTGGAGGCAGTGAAGATCTGGCTCCAGCCAGTCCAGCGAGTGCACCTGCGGCCGCCAGACTTGGGGCAACCCAGAGCCCGATCTGCGGCCGCCGGACTTGGGGCAACCCAGAGTCTGATCTCACAGACAGGCAGGCGTCAGCGCCCCACAGCCACGTGGGATTTTACTCTGATCACTGGCCCTTCACAGTTTGTCCCCAGCATCACAGAAGCGAAGGGAGACGCTGCTCACGGCCTAGAACCAAACTCTTTTAAGTGAGAGGAAGAGGAGGATGAAGGTGTGAACCTCTGACCCCGGCCCAGTGCCGCATCGGCTTCACCTCTTCCGGTGTCTCCCATGTGCATACCCAGCTGTATTTTATCCAAAAAGGCAATCATCCTGTACACTTGGCTCAGTGTCGAACTCACTCCTCGCCTGATTTACAACCCCCCCCAAAAAAAAAAAAAAACCGCCGGCGCCGCGGCTCACTAGGCTAATCCTCCGCCTTGCAGCGCCGGCACACCGGGTTCTAGTCCCGGTCGGGGCACCGATCCTGTCCCGGTTGCCCCTCTTCCAGGCCAGCTCTCTGCTGTGGCCAGGGAGTGCAGTGGAGGACGGCCCAAGTGCTTGGGCCCTGCACCCCATGGGAGACCAGGAGAAGCACCTGGCTCCTGGCTTCGGATCAGCGCGGTGCGCCGGCCGCAGTGCGCCAACCGCGGCGGCCATTGGAGAGTGAACCAACGGCAAAGGAAGACCTTTCTCTCTGTCTCTCTCTCTCACTGTCCACTCTGCCTGTCAAAAAAACAAACAAACAAACAAAAAAACCCATTTTACCTGCCTGTGCCAAAGCCAACGGAGCCTGCGGTGCTACCCCATCCCACACAGCCCCACGGCCCCAGACCCAGGGAGGGACGCTTCCTCGGGAGCTGGGCACGGCGGCCTGGGTCTGAGTCCTGACTCCACTCCCTTTAGAGCTTCCTCCTAACGCAGGTCCCATGAGACGGCAGGTGGCAACTCATAACAGAGCTCCTTCTACCCACGGGACAGACGTGGACTGAGCTCCGAGCACCCAGATTCGGGCTCCTATCAGCGAGTAGGAGCTCTCTCTCCCTCTCTCTGTGTGCCTCCCAAATAGATAAAGCAACAACAAAATGGGCAGTGGAGCGGACGGTGGCAGCCGGCAGGACACAGCTCAGGACACGTGTCCCACACTGCGGCATCTGGGTTTGGGTCCCAGATTCACTTTCGAATCCAGCCTCCTGCTAACACCCTGGGAGGCAGCAGGTGACGGCTCAAGTACCTGGGTTCCCTCCGCCCGCATGGAGACCTGGATGGAGTTCCTGGCTCCAGGCTTCTGGCCGGCCCAGCCCTGGCTATCACAGGCATTGGGAGAGGGAACCAACAGACAGAGGTCTCTCTTGAACTCTCTCTGCCTTTCAAATTAATCAACTAATTATTAAAAAAAAAAAAAAAAAAAAAAAGAGGAAGGCAAGAGGAGCTAAGACTGAGGATTCCACAATTGGTGGTGTGATGGTTCCACCGAAAACCATCGTGGACCCAGGCCGGAATCCCCTTCACTGCCTCACACACAGTAGGAATGAATAAAAATGAAAGTGGTCACCAGGTCCCTTTCACCACAAGGACACGCTGTCATCTGTCATAGACAGGCTGAGAACGAACTGGATGCAAGACACCACCAGCTTAAATTGGGGAGACATAGGACACACACGCACACGCACACACACGCACACACGCCAGCATCCGGTGGCCAAAGCACAGCGCAAACCCTCAACCTCTGTGTCTCTGTCCCCCCGACAGCTGGAGTTGTCGGAAGCTGTAAGAGAAAATGCCAGTGTCCTTACAAACTGTCGTGGCCAGGGCGGCTCGGTGTCCGCAAAGGGAAGATGATCAAGAGAAGCCGCGTTTCTTAGCCACTCAAACGTGAGAACGCAAAACAACAAAGCGAACCTACAAGGAAAGGCTTCCAAGAGAGGCAAAGTTCCCAGCGAGACACACGACCTGAAGCGGTGAGTGCTCCCTTCTCGTCTCTCTCCTCCCACACCACGGCGGGGGTGCGGCCACTCGCACCTCACGCCGGTTGATTGTGCGGTGGCACTACGGCCAGGGCAGGGACACCTGCTGTCCCTGCACCATGCGCAGGATGGCCACAGCATGGAGCAGGGAGCTGGGTCAGAAGCGGAGTAGCCAGGACTCAAGCCAGCGCCCGTGAGATGCTGGCGTTGCAGGAGGCAGCTTAACCCACTATGCCACTGCACTGCCTCTACCTGCATTTTTTTTTTTCATTTTATTTATTTATTTGAAAGAGTTACATAGAGGAGAAGCAGAGAGAGAGGTCTTCCATCCACTGGTTCACTCCCCCAATTGGCCACAACAGCCGGAGCTGCACTGATCTGAAGCCAGGAGCCTGGAGCTTTCTCCGGGTCTCCCACATGGGTGCAGGGGCCCAAGGAGTTGGGCCATCTTCTACTGCTTTCCCAGGCCATAGCAGAGAGCTGGATCGGAAGTGGAGCAGCCGGGACTAGAACCGGCGCCCATATGGGATGTGGGCACTGCAGGTGGCAGCTTTACCCACTATGCCACAGCACCGGCCCCTGCGGTTTTTTATAATATGCATTTTCAGAGGCTTTTTTTGGAAGATGTTCCCTTTGCGTGATTTCAAACTTTTTTCACCAAAACAAACTTACCTTCGGTTCCACTCTCCATGGCTCTCTGAAGTCCCCACACGCGACTCGTCCTCACTTTACGCCCTTCTGCCCTCCAGGAGTGCTGTGGGAACTCATACCCACCGGCCTCAGAAGACATGAGGCCACAGCGCTGCCGTGTGCCACACGTTCATTTTACGTGCCCCACGGCGACACCAGGAGGCACACAGAAGCCGACCCAGCCGGTCCACGTGGCGAGCTGCCTTCCCTCTCCCTCGCTCACTCTCGTTCTCTCGCTCACTGCCCCACAGCTGCTGAGGGCTCCGCTCCGCTCCTGGAACGGTGGCCTCGGGCGACGCCAGGACTCACCACGAGTACAGGATGCAGGCGATCAGGAGGCCGGTGCCCAGGCCGCTGACCAGGTTCTCGTCTCTGTACAGGTCCTGACCGAAGTCGGGGACGCAGATGCTAACGTTCTTCCCATGCTCATCCAGAGCTTGTAAAGACAACAGCCAGTTAATCGCCGTGAAACCGGGTGGCCGGCGGACTGCACGGTCCCCTCCCCACCCGAGAGGAGAGGAGTCACCTCCCTGAGGCCCCTCAGAACAGGAACCCTGTACTAGAACCCCCCAGCCTCTCAGACCAAGGACCACTGCGACGCGGTACACGTGGGAAACAACGCAGGGTGCCCGGCGCAGCTGCAGGGCTCGGCGGACCCGGAACATCCCAGTGAGCCTCCGCTCATCGGTACCAAGCCAACGGCAGGGAAAGGGCAAGCCACGGACACTCTGTCAATCCCGCAGCCCCCTAGCCTAGCCACAGCGCCACAACCCCCGTGACTCCCTGGGACCCGCTGGGAAGGGGAGGGGGTCTGGATTTTTTTTTTTTTTTGACAGGCAGAGTGGACAGTGAGAGAGAGAGAGAGACAGAGAGAAAGGTCTTCCTTTTGCCGTTGGTTCACCCTCCAATGGCCGCCGCGGTTGGCGCACTGAGGCCGGCGCACCGCGCTGATCTGATGGCAGGAGCCAGGTGCTTCTCCTGGTCTCCCATGAGGTGCAGGGCCCAAGCACTTGGGCCATCCTCCACTGCATTCCTGGGCCATAGCAGAGAGCTGGCCTGGAAGAGGGGCAACCGGGACAGAATCCGGTGCCCCGACCGGGACTAGAACCCGGTGTGCCGGCGCTGCAAGGCGGAGGATTAGCCTAGTGAGCCGTGGCGCCGGCCAGGGTCTGGATTTTTTTTAAAAAATTGCCAGGCTGAGGCCAGTGTTGTGGGGCAGCGGGTGAGGCCACTGCCTGCGGTGCCGGCATCCCATACAGGTGCTGGCTCAAGTCCTGTCTGCTCTACTTTCCATCCAGCTCCCTGCTAATGGCTGGGAAAGCAGTGGGGGACGGTCTCAGTGCTTGGGCTCTTGCCGCCTGTGTGGGGGACTGGGATGGAGTTCCTGGCTCCTGGCTTCGGCCTGCCCCAGCCTTGGCAGCCGCAGCCATGTGGGGGGCAAGTCTGCGGATGGAAGACCTATTTCTGTCCTTCTCTCTAATTCTGCCTTGTGAATAAATAAGCCTTTAAAGAAACTGCAAGGCTACAAAGAAAGGTTTCTGTGTGGTGACTATTAGTTGTCGTTCACCTTCTGTGGAACAGGCAGAATTCAAACCTCCACACCCAAGCCAGGGCTGAGGGGCCCCACGCCCCAAACAGGGGAAGGGGAATGAAGGGGCCACCCAGACAGCAAGGCACAGACACGCCCAGCCCACGTGTGTGCAGCCACGCAGAGACGACCACGGGGCTGTGTGCACAGGGCTCTGAGGAGGCTTTGTTCTTAGGCCAGGGAGAAATCCAACAACACAAACATTGCTGTCTAGGTGTGGTAGCATCTGAAATTACATGTAAACTCTTCCTGGGTTTCAGACATAAAAAAAGAAAAGCTGTAAACAAGACTCCGTTCAGTGAAACCAGAGGTTAACGTCTAACAGAAACGCTGGCCGCAGCGCCTGCCTGCTTTTCTTCTCCTTTGTAAGGGGCTGGTCAGGTCCGTACTGTGGGGCACTGGGTGTGGCTCACTATAGGCTCACAATATGCGAGGACCTGTCGGGGTGACTGGCACCCCCGTCACCTCAGACGTCCGTCACTTCCCCATGCTGGGAACCCTGAAAATGTCTTCTCCGAGCTACTCCGAAATGTTCCATTAATTGTCAACATAAAAGAAACTCTTAAAGAGACATGATTAAATAAACATAAAAGTCAAGAGTGGTTTTTGTAAAATTAAATCCAGGGTGGACTTAATGAAAGACCTCCAACTGTATCACTTCCCTACAAACAGCTACGAAATGCTACCACAGATGGTATGTGTATAGATTGTATCTTTCCACTTTATAGAGGCTTAGCTTTGTAAAGTTAAAAGACAACTTCAGTTTTCTATTTGAAAGAGGCAACACTTATTTAACTTGATTTACACGAGATTAAACATATACATATTTACAAATGTTTGTGTGTGTGTGTGTGTATCACAGAGAAGATGGATAAATATAAAGATGATAAAATATGAGGTTAGGAATAAAAATCTTAGAAAATTTTGGTTGCAGAACTGACAAGGTTTATGGGTGCATTTAACACCTTGATACAATCATGCTTTTATAGTTTAAAAATATAGTTTAAAATACAGTATAAAAATCTCTTAGGGTTGGCGTAGTAGCACAGTGGGTTAAGCCACACTGGCACTCCCTCTCTGATTGTGGTTCAAGTCCCAGCTGCTCCGCTTCTGATCCAGCTCCCTGCTAATACCACTGGAAAGCAGTGGACAATGCCTCGAGTCCCTGCCACCCACGTGGAAGACCAGGATGGACTTCCCAGCTCCTGGCTTCAGCTCGGCTCAGTCCCAGTTGTCCTCTCATTTGGGGAGTGAACCAGCAGGTGGAAGCTTTCTCTGTCATTCTTCCTTTCAAGTAAATAAATAAACCTTTTTAAAAAGAACACTCTTAAATAATGGCCACAGCTACTCTAGAACAACAGCTACCTGCGTGCCAAGGATGTCGTAAGCCACACCCAGACACCCTGCCTCACGGAGTTTTCACAACACTCCCTAAAACAGGAACCTTCTAACTCAGTTACCATATTCAAGTAATAATCAAAATTCTAATTTGAAAGAGGAAGGGCCCATGTGCGAGTTCCCTGGGAGCAGAGCCCGGCGGCCGGGCTCCCCCTGCCTCTGCGGCGTGCGTCAGTAAACTGCCAAAGGCAGTCGGCACCAGCGCTGAGCTCCGGCAGCCAGCAGACGCCCCCCTCCCACTTGCGTGCTCTCCCACTTTCTCTGCTACTCTCACATAAAGTAGCAGCTGAAGAAAAATAAGGGATGGGTGTGTGGTGCAGCGGTTTGGTGAACCGTCAGGGTGCCTGGGTTCTGGTGCTGGCTGCTGCTTCCAATCCCGGCTTCCTACCGGTGCACATCCGGGGAGGCAGCAGGTGCCGGCTCAAGCACTCCCTTGAGTCCCTGCTATCCACAAGGGAGCCCTGGGTAGCGTTCCAGACTTCAGCCTGGCCTGGCTGTGGGCATTTTTGGAACGAACCAGCTGATGATGGGAGACCTATGTCTGTCTGCTTTCGGGTAATTAAAAATAAGTAAATAATACTGTAAAAAAGAAATTAACCAACTTGAAGGAACCTAACAAAGGGAAACAAAACTTCTCCTGGAATACGCAGTGCAGTACATGTGTATTAGGACCAGCAAGTCCCAAAGGGAGACCCAGGCAGCAGCCCCGGTGCATGTCCGCCACCCGGCAGAGGGCTCAGAGAGAATCCTCATGTCACAGCCCAGGTGTTCAAGACAAAGCCCAGAGCAGCTCTCTCCTGCCACTGGCTGCATCCCTGGTATTTACACAACAGCTCCTTCCTCCACGAAGGACAGTGGTCGCCCCACAGCCCCTCAGCCCCTCCCCACGGCCGGCTTACCGACTTCCACGGGCTTGCTGGTCAACGCCGAGAAAGTGAGGTAGGTGACATAGCAGCTTATGAGCCCCGACTGCAGCAGCCCGGAGTGCGGCTGTCCTGGAGGAGACGAACGGAGCGGAGACAGCCTTTAACCTCGCACGGCAAGCCAGCATGTGTCTTAAAACAGGTTCCCCTCCAGCTCCCGGGCCACGCCCCCCAACTAGAGTGCCCGGAACAGCGGATGTGCGGTGCTTCTCAGACAAAACTGGAACACCATGTGGGGACGGGGTCACAGCCAAGCCTGATTCTGCTGTTACAGAGATGCCGAGTTTGCCAAATCAACATACACCTGTACTCACACACTGCCCGGCTCCCTCAGCACCCGGGCTATCACATGAGCTCCTTTACTTGTTTTATTTTTATTTATTTATTGGACAAGCGGGAAGAGAGACAAAGAGCAAGTGCCCATGCACTGGTTCAGTCCCCAAACGCCTGCAACAGCTGAGGCTGGGCTAGATCAAAGCTAGGAGCTAGGCACTCAATCCTGGTTCCCACAGGGGCAGCAGGGACCCAACTATTGGGGCCAGCACCTGCTGCCTCCCAGAGAGCACGTTAGCAGGAAGTTGGAGTCAGGAATCCCAGAAGCCAATGCAGGACTCTGATATGGGGTGCAGTTCTCCTGGTCAGGACTTTAACTTTTAGGCCCAAATGCTGCCCCACAAACACTTCCTGAAATGAGAGTATAAACAGCAATCAGACACCAGCACTGTGGCATACTGGGTTCAAGTCCCGGCTACTCCACTTCAACCCAGTTCCCTGCTAATGCACTTGGGAAGTGACAGAGATGGCCCTAGTGCTTGGGTCCCTGCACCCACGTGGGAGACCCAGATGGAGCACCAGGATCCCGGCTTTGGACTGGCCCAGTCCCAGCTATTGTGGCTATTTGGGGAGTGAACCAATAGCTACAGGATCTCTCTCTTTGTCTCTCCCTCTCTAACTCAGCCAAATAAATAAATCATTAAAAAAGAAATAAAGAAGGAAAGAAGGAAGAAAAGAAGGAAGGAAAGAAGGAAGGAAAAAAAGGAAGAAAGAAAGAGCAGACAGTCTTTCGAGAAGCATGTCCTAGTTCCATAGCTAGTGTGAGGAACCAGACTAGGTAGAGAACCCAGGGCACTGATGTGGGGTGGAGGTCTCTAACTGTGAGGCTAAACTGTAATATTAGTTCTTAAGTCATGCAGTCAGGAAAAAGATTACCCTCACTACTTGAGAACGGCACAGCCCACTGTGGTAAAACAGACCTCAGGGAGCGTATATTCCGAATTGCACAGGGCCATGAGCCACCTCCCATCCATGGCACGGCAGCAAAGCAGTTGTAGGGCAATGGAAAAGACACTTGTTCGGAGCACTGGGGAAATGCCAGTATGCATGCAGACTCAAAGGGAAGCCTTAAGGTTCTACATTCTCCCAGAGAGGAGCTTTTAAAGCCACAATGTTTCGATTACACTGAGTGGACCTAACATCAGAGCCACCAGGACAGGAAGGAAGCAGACTTTGTATTTGCTGTTGAAATGTTTTGCTGAAATTCCTGCCGGCAGGAAAGGATTCGATTTTACCCAGTCTTCCTTCTAATGGAATTTGTTTCCAGTATTATTATTAAATTAATTACTGACTAAAGTACAGGAATAGATCCTTTTAGAATGTGGTTCTTTGACAAGGGACTAAGTCTTACTTTAGCAACTAATAGCAGCAAGCCAAATATTTCAAGCTGTTACACCTATTTCTAAAGGCAGGATTTAACAAAGGACATTCTAACTGAGCAGTTACAGGCAATGGGAAAATAACACTATTAGCACTATGGATTTCAACAATGGTTTGCTTCTGGTTGCCTTTTTTTTTTTTTTTTTTTTTTAATTTTTTGCCAGGTAGAGTTAGACAGTGAGAGAGAGAGACAGAGAGAGAGTTATAGACAGTGAGAGAGAGACACACAAAAAAAGCTCTTCCTTCCGTTGGTTCACTCCCCTAATGGCCATTATGGCTGGCGCTGTGCTGATCCAAAGCCAGGAGCCAGGTGCTTCCTCCCGGCCTCCCATGCAGGTGCAGGGCCCAAGCACTTGGGCCATCCTCCACTGCCCTCCCAGGACACAGCAGAGAGCTGGACTAGAAGAGGAGCAACCAGGACAGAACGGGCGCCCCAACCGGGACTAGAACCTGGTGTACCGGCCCTGCAGGTGGAGGATTAGCCTAGTGAGCCATGGCGCCAGCCTCTGGTTGCCTTTTTAAACCATTATTTTAGAAAGGACTCCAGGTGGGGGTGGCACTGTGGTTTAGGTGGTATAGCTGCTGCCTGCAGCGCTGGCATCCCACATAGGTGCCGGTTGGAGTCTCAGCTGTTCCATTTCTAATCCAGCTCCCTGCTGTGGCCTGGGAAAGCAGTGGAGGATGGCCCAAGTGCTTGGGTTCCTGCACCCCTGTGGGAGACCCGGAAGAAGCTCCTGACTTCAGTCTGGCATAGCCCTGACCCTTACAGCCATTTGGGAGTGAACCAGCAGATGGAAAAACTCTCTCCATCTCTTTCTCTCTACCTCCCCTTCTCTGTAACTGACTTTCATATAAATAATCTTAAAAAAAAAAAAAAAAGGACTCAAGGGGACTATGGACTTGGTACAATTTCCTTTCCCTTCTAAAAACCTGAATGTCACCCGCACTTCAACACCAAGGAGCATCGGACCCCGTGGGGAGCGTGTCGAGGACAATGGACACCTGCACTTTCTAAAGCACTTCTGAGCAAGGCCGGGCTCTCCGCTGTGCTGGCCACACTAAGAACCGGGGTCTGAGGCAGGGGAGCCGCAGGCCGAGCCGCGGTGGGATTTCCTGCTTCCTGACTCCTTGACCACGCTGTCCCCTTTCCGGTCCATGGCCTTGGGTCAAAGATGACAGCTGCTTCTGCAGCCCTGTCACTCAAGCTTCACACGGAGACGACGGGCAAGCTCATAAACCCCACTCTGAGCACACACTCGGGGCGCTCCCGGTGGAGCGTGATTAGTGCCAGCAACATCGGCCTCCCTGCACGCCGGCCTCCCCGCACACCACTTCCTTCCTCCAAGTCCCTTTAGCCGGGAGGCGTGTGCAGCCTTCACAGGCAGCCCCGTGCGGCGGGGACAGGAGCCTGGGGTCCTGCCTGTCCCGTTGCTGCCACATGCGAGGCAAACTCCGGAACAGGCCTGGTTTCCAGAAAAACCGCTGGGTTTGCTCAACGACACTCGGCAGAACGGGAATGTGGAACAGCGGAGGAATGAAGAGACGTGCTCACGTTTCTGGACGCAGGGAGAGATGGCGACCATGGAGATGAACAGGCAGAGGCCTCCGTTGACCCCCAGGAGGATCTTGTTTTCCATGCAGCCGTCCTTCTGTGTGTAAAACACGGCCATGAGGATCAAGCCCCCGGCGGCGACCGAATACATGATGAGCGTCACCAGAGCCAGCGAGGCGTACCACAGCTTGTTGCTGGCCGTGCCTGCGTTCCTGTTTCTCCGGACACAGGGAGGAGGGGAGAGAGAACACTGGTCAGCGAGGCCACCTTTCCCTCGGGCTCGGCGGAGGCCGCCAGCCCCAGGCCACCACGTCTGTGTGGTGCAGGGGGACCCAGCATGTCAGCTTCTGTGGCAGAGCCAGATGCTGGTTAACTCACAACCCTCTCGGATCGAGCTTGGGATTTTCCCTCCACACTCGAAGAATCCTATTGGTGACTCAAGCGCCCTCATCCACTACAGTGAGTGGCCACAGGCTCCACTCGGCTTCTCCATGCTGCAATGTGACGGGTGTGGGCCATGCTAGAGTGGCTCCCGGAGCCAGACCTTCAGCATCCTACAGGTGCTGTTAGGATGCTCGCCTTCCACATCGGAGCGATGGGTCTGACTCTAGCTTCCTACTAACGTAGACCCTGGGAAGCAGCAGGTGAAGGCTCAGGGAGTTGGGTTCCACACGGGAGCCCTGGGTTCCATTCTGGGGTTCTTGTGGGCATCTGAGGAGTGGGACGTGGCCCACTCTCCCTCTATGTCCAGCACCATATTGCTGCATCTCAAATAGGCCAATTCAAATGTTAAAGAAAAAGCGGCTCTCCGCTGGGGTTCTCTTCAAGTCCTCTCTCTGAGTGCAGAGCCTGGAGGAGCCCCGGCCTCTCCCTCCCACCAGCGCCGTCAGCAGCTCTGCTCACTGAGGCCTGTCCCCTCTCCCGGGACTTCCTCGGAGCGAGGCTGGCCGCCCTGTGCTCGCTCCCACCCAAGCTGAGAGGGAGGATCTGCACCAGCATGGCTCCTCCAGAAACCTAGCAAGAGACTAAAGGGAAGTAGTGCTCAACAGGGCAGAGAGAACTGGTCAGGGAGAGCAGACGTCCTCAGGAGCCTGGGGGGAGGACCGCAGTGTGCTCCAGCCTGCAGAAACACGTGCAGGAGGCGGCGGTGCGCGTCCAGAGACCGCTCAGAACCGGGAGGAGCCTGCTCCTCGCTGCCAAGGGAAGGCGACGGCACTGAGAGTGGCCGGGGCCACCGTCGATGCCCTGGCTGGAAACACTCTCCGCCCCGAGCCTCCCAGGGCAGGCAGCTTGCTCCACACGTCCACAAGACAGGCAAGGGTGCAGGCGGCCCGGCTCAAATACTTCAGGGATGGAGAAGTCGCTGTGGCCAGACATGAAGGAATCAGGGGATACAGGCCAGAATGAGGACCTCCCCCCCGGCACCCCTGAAAGCCAGCCGGCGCGACGCAGCCACGGAACAGGTGCACGAAGGACACGGGAAAAGAGACTCGGAGGGAGAAATCATCTCCAAGCCCAACGCTGGCCACCGACAGGCTGACAGAAGGAGTTCCAGACACACGAGCAGGACAAGGGGCCCTGTTTCTCCTGACTACACCTCTCCATCACGGGTTCTTACAGAGCTAATTCATGCTTGCAGTCCCAAAGCCACGGCTTCAGCACTAACCTTTGCTGCAACCCCAGATTGCTGCCAGCCAATGGTTTATTCACTCCATGGGGGTTATTCAGCATCCCAAACCCAGCACCGCCCCCAAGCCTGCTCTTGTGCTACCCGTGCCCCACACCCTGGCCCCCTTTCACACAGAACACACAGCAGCTCTCGGTCCTCCTCGATTCAAGACTCTCCAGCACCCTCCTGTCTCACTGAAAACCCAAAGCCTAGGGCGCTGTGGCACAGTGGGTTAAGCTGCCACCTGCGACACCAGCATCCCACAGGAGCACCAGGTTCAAGTCCCAGCTGCCCTGCTTCCGATCCAGCTCCCTGCTGATGTGTCTGGGAAAGCAGTGGAAGATGGCCCAAGTGCTTGGGTTCCTGCCACCGTGGGAGAGCAGCAGGAAGCTCCAGGCTCCTGGCTTTGGCCTGGCCCAGCCCTGTAGTCATTTGGAGAGTGAACAGAGGACAGACGACCTCCCTTTGCCTTTCTTATTTTCTCTCTATATAACTCTGCCTTTTAAATAAATGAATAAATCTTTAGAAAAAAAAAAAAAAACTAAAGGTTTTTCAATGCCCCCTCCCAAGGCCTTCAGGATGTGGCCTGGGCCGGCCTGTCCAGCTGCAAGCTGTGGCACAGCACGTTACGATGCCAGCATCCCACATCCGAGTGCTGTTAGAATGCTGGCGGCTCAGCTTTGGACCCAAGTCCCTGTTACGGCACGCAGGAAGGCAGTGGAGGGGGGTCCAGGTGCCTGGGCCCCTGCCACCCACACGGGATGGCAGCTCTGTCCTGGTCTCCTGACTTCAGGCTGGCCCAACCCCAACTGTTGCAGCCATTTGGGGAGTGAGCCAGCAGATAGAAGACCTCCTTCTCTCTCTTTTCCTCTCCTCTCCTCTCCTCTCTCCTCTCTCCTCTCCCCTCTCGCCTCTCTCCTCGCTCATACTCTGGCTATCAACCAAATAAATCTCTTTGGGGTGGAGAGGGAGATCTGGCCAGTGCTTAGTCTAGCTTAGTCGGAACTTCAGGTGTACAAACCAACAATGAATATGTTGGCAGCAAGGATCTGCTGGGGTTCAGGTCTCCAAGTTGGAAAACTGCAACAACATTCCTTGCAGGGCAGGAGGTGTAGGGCAGTGAGTTAAGCTGCCACCTGGGACGCCTATAACCCAAACTGGAGAACCAGTTCAAGTCTTGGGGACTCCACTTTTGATTCGGCTCCATGCACAGCCTAGGAGGCAGAAGGTGATGGTTTAAGTGCTGGGGCCCCTGCCACCCACATGGGAGACCTGGACAGAGTTGAGGCTCCTGGCTTTGGCCTGGACCAGTCCTGGCTGCTGTGGGCATTTGGGGAGTGAACTAATGGATGGATGCATGCAATCTCTCTCTCTTTCCATCTTCTGTTTCTCTCTCCCATTGCCAAGGTCTTGGGTCATTCTCACTGAGCAGTTTCTAAAGCAATCAGAAGCTCCCAAAATACTTGCTAGAACCTGGCACTGATCATCAGACCCAGGAAGTGGCTTCAGCGACGTCCATCAAAACATGATGTTTAGTTCTCAAGGAACATGTTCTCCAGTGGGCCAATCAGAAACCCGCTATGAGAGACGCAAATATCTCAACGTGAGGTCCCCACTCGAAGGACATTTGCAAAAATCTGAGGATGGTTTCATAGTGACGTTACATCACGAATTATCACAGAAAAAGTGGTATTCAGTCAGCTGAAACCATCTGCACCTTGTCATGGGCACATCTTCTACACAGCTAAGAAAACAGGGGTGTGTGAAAGCACAGTAACCCCCCCGCCGGCTTCCTCTGTAAGAGAGCCCAGCTGCCTCGGACTGGACCCCAGGGAGACCACAGCGCAAACTGTGAGGTTCCAAGAATGGCTAAGACTGCAGACAGCGCCCAGCGCCCTGCTCGACAGCGCCACTCACACTCGCGATCCGCGTCGCTGCGGGGACCAAGTTTTTAAAATCCCACGACCTCCTGCGGTGCAGCTCTGTGCTATGCAGGGCGCTGGGAACATTTTAGAAGTGGCTGCATTTGGCTGTATTAATTCAGTATTGCCAATAACAAAATGACGAACATCTTTTCTCTCATCAATATCATTCCCAATCATGGCAACTGTATCTCATCACTTCATCTTTTTCTCTTTTAAAGATTGATTGATTGATTGATTGATTTCAAAGGCAGAGTTACAGAGAGAGGGAGAGACAGGGAAGAGATCTTCTATCTGCTGGTTCACTCCCCAAATGGCTGCAATGGCTGGGTGGGGCTGGATCAGACAGAAGCCAGGAGCTTCATCTGGCCTTCACATGAGTGGGAGGGGCCCAAGCACCTGGGCTGTCCTCCACTGCTTTCCCAGGTGCACTGGCAGGGAGCTGGACCTAAAGTGGAGCAGCCAGGACTTGAACCAGCGTTCATAAGGGATGTCTGTGTTGCAGGCAACGGCTTAACCCACTGTGCCACAACAGCCCCTTTTCACTTCATCTTTAATGTTACTTATTTATTTATTTGTTTGCTTGTTTGAAAGGGAGAGAGAGAATGCTCCATGTGCTGGATCACTTCCCAAATGCCCACAACTGACAGGCTGGGCCAGTACCATGAGCCCAAGACTCCATCCAGGTCTCCCACATGGGTGGCAGGGACCCAAGTCCTTCAGGCTTCACCTGCCTGAAGGTGCACATCAGCCGGAAGCTGGACTGGAGGCGGGGGACCCAGGACCTGCGCCGGGCACTGCAAACAGCAGCTTGACCGCCGCACGACACCTGCCGCTCTTTAGAACATGAAATGAAAATAAAACAACTACCAGAGCTGAAGAAAACATCCAGAACAAAAAGGACTGACAGGCTTGGCCAGACTCGTTCAGTCCAGGATGAAAATAAATTCACACTCCCACAGCGCTTTTCTTTTTTAAAAAAATTCAGTGTAAAATAAAATGATGTCTACAAAGCTACAAAGTCACAGAGCCTTCCTGGGCACAGCAGTAAGTAAAGCGAGCGAGGCAGAGAATCACAAGAACCGGCCCCAGAGCTCCGCGGCCGGGCTGTCCCTCCCTCAGCACGGCTCAGAGGAACCCACTGGGCCAGACTGCACAGACAGGGGCCAGTGACGGGGCTGAGCGTGGCTCACGCAGGTGCTGGTTATGGGGCTGAGCGTGGCTCGTGCAGCACTGGCTGACAGCACACGAACCAGAGGGCCCAGAGGAAGAATCGAACGCAGGGAGGGAGGGTGGATGGATGAGAGAAGCCCACGGGAGCAGCATGAAGGGAAAGCGTCCCCGCGACCGACTTGGAGCCGTGGCCGCTCCGCTGTCGCCAAGGCACGTACCAGTTCTTGTTCCACTTGTGTGCGAACTCCACGATGAGCAGGAGCTGGATGAAGATAAAGATGAAGGCTCCGACGGCTCCCACGTAGCGCCAGGCTGCAAGAGACCCACCATGGGCGGTGAGGCGCCCGCCCGTGTTTAGCTCAGGGGAGCCCTCAGCACAGCTCACTACCACTGCCTGCCCACAGCACCTGTAACACGCTCAGGCCATGCCGCGATGCAACGCGACAGGGTGGGCTCTACGCTCCCTGCCCTACTGAGGGGGAAGGCTCGGGCCAGTCAAAGGCACGGCCAGGCAGAGGACACAGGACACCGGCTGCACAATGTCCACACTCAAGCTGGACCCCCCCCCCCCCAATAGATGTGGCGATTCCAGAAGCCCTAGAGGACCCACAGTGTAGAAGCCACAACAGCTGCCAGGACCAGCAAGTCTCAGATAGTATTGGGGGAGGGGTCATCAGAGTCCAGTGAGGAAAAGGACTTCAAACTTGGGCAGACCATGGCTCAGGGCTACTCCCGGCTGCGCCCCAAAGACGCTAGGGCTGTGGCTAGACCACGTCGCGTGGCTCATGGCTCTCTACAAAAACTGCCCGGTGGCTCAGGGGACTTCCGGGGCCCTTCTCACCCTAAGCACACTGTTCCGCCTGAGCCACTGAAATTCAGCCTTCTCACACGAGGAAGGGCCCCGTGTCGGCTACCATGGAAGCCTTTGTATTAAATGAGCTTTGGTAAAAACTCTATCAGTTAGGAATGGATGAGGATATTTCAAAAAGCTCATGGAAAACTGGATCACAAGATAACGTTCATTCTGAGGCAGGGTGACTTGGAAACCCACGCATGCTGGTCCTTCGACGTCCCACAGCTTCCTGCAAGGTGGGTTTAGAGCCAGACTGGGAGGCGCCCAGCCCATCCGTGGGAGCCGCAGCACATTTCAGTTGCTCAAAGCCCCGTGGTGCCCCCTGGGCAGTGCTGAGACGGCACGGCGCCCCTGGGCTGGCAGGGTCCCTCAAGTTGGCAACTTAGAACTGTCACACGGCCAGGGGCGTGAGCAGGCGGGGAGGACCAGCGTGGGCAAGAGAGGCAGGAAATCCCCTAATTTGTAACATCAAGGCAACCTGGACTATCTGGGCGAACCCTTCGACAGGACAGTGAGTCTCGGCGCCCCAGAGCCCCGGTGAGTACCATTCAGAAAGGTCTCCTGGTCGGGAATGAAGAAGGCGCCGGAGCACATGGCCCCCAGCAGCAGCAGCTTGAAGAACCAAAAGCTGCAAGGGAACAAGACAAGAGAGAGGAAGGGCATTTCAGTGCGATTCCGGGCAGGACAAAGCCCCCTGGGAGGCAAGCGGTGTCCTGCCTGACCCTTCCACTGGTGGCGCTGTCCCCAGATGGACAGGAGCTGAGGGACTGAAGAGGCCCCCACCCCATCATTAGCCAGCCTCAGGCAGCCTCTGACCCTGCAGGGCTGAGGATGACCCGATGACCCAGGGAGGCCTCGCCCCAGGCGTGGTGACAAGCAGAAGTTGCCCCGGCCCCCCAAACCAACTGCAGGAAGGGCAGGGAGCCTGCAGGGGGCAGAGGGGACCGTGGACCCACCCGTTGTGAATGTGGGCTCTACAGCTTTTGCTGTTGCTGATGTTCAAGGTCAGGAGGCAGAAGAGGAAGAAGAAGCAGGCCATCCCGAAGCAGACTCTGTACACCGCCGAGTAGCCCACCAGCTTCTCGCACTTGTCGCCAGCGCGGATGCCTTTGCAGATGTCCTCAAAGAAAGGGATCTGGGGAGAAAGGTTCCGGACAGGCTGACCTGGGTCGTTCACTCGGCCTGCAAGCTAAGACCCCTTGGGCACAGGGACCGCATGGGCAAGAGACCAAGAGGGAGAACAGCACACAGCCCACACCTCGCACTCGGCTGTCACCTACCCCAGAGGATTCCTGAGCCAGCAGAACTTCCAAGCTACCTTTGCAATAGAGGAGCACATTGTTCTTGACCTGCACCAATGCACCTAACAGTCACAGCTTGGCAGGTAGTGTGTTTTGGTTAGTTCACGTGTATAAATGTATACAGTGTATGGATAGTGTATATGTACAATGTATCTATACAATGTATATAAATGTACATGCCGCATATACACAGTACACTCACATGCTCAGATGGCACTATAGACACAGATATACAGTCTTATCTTTTCAATCAGTTAACTTTTTTTTTTAGCTTTTTAACTTTTCATTTCAGTCGCAAGGCTGAGATACAGAGAAAGAGAGAGAGAGAGATTTTCCATATGCTAGAGCACTCCCCAGATGGTCTCAAGAGCCAGGGCTGGACCAGGCCAAAGCCAGCTTTCCCTCCCAAGTACACAAACCACCACCTCGCTCTTTGTAACTGCCGTAGGGCACCTCGGTCAGGCCACGGAGTCACTGCCACACGCCGATCCTATTACTTCTGTCCAGTGGCGGCTTTTGTGTCATTTGTACCTCTTGCTGTCATTCAGCAAATGCCGCTGCGCACACACACGGTTACATCACGCATGTGCACACGGTTACATCACGCATGTGCACATCACGCATATGCACACGGTTGCATCACACATGTGCACACGGTTACATCATGCATGTGCACATGGTTACATCACACGTGTGCTGTCATGCGTGTGGACTCCTGAGCTAGGAGACAGGCAGTGTCCACGTTTTACACTTTCAAGGGATAAAGTCCAATCCTACCTTCAAAAGCTGCACCAGCTTAATCCCAGTCCCACCAGGAATCTGAGACTCTGCTATCCCTGCCTGACCATCCAGGTTTTAGAAAGGTGAAACCCAGCACGCTGTTTGCACGTGCGTCTTCATTGCTGGTGGAGCTCGGGATCTGTTCTCACACTGCTGCCCTCCAACTCGACCCACTGGAGCTCGCCACGGGTTCCAATCCGGTCAATGTGACGGTGGTTTACCCAGTCCAATTAGAAGGATTCGGTGGAGAATCTGCTCACGTTAGCAGAATCATCAAATTCTTGCTCAGTGAGAACAGGCAGTGAAACCGTACCCTGCGAGTTAAGAAACGGAGACTAGAGACCCAGCACGACCATGAGGAGCAGCAAGACACTTCACTGAGACGCCCAGACAGACGAGGCTGGACGAGCCAGAACCACGGGACATAACGCCACGTGTGTCTCTGACCGCTGACCACAGTCTCCCCACTGCTGCTGCTAAGGCTGCCATTCCTCAACATGCAATGTGGGGAGATGGCAGGGAGCTGGCCAGGCCTGCACAGAGGCTGCCAGCACTCTCCTTCCTCTGTTAGCCAACATCCAGCTGCGCCCCTTGCTCCCTCCCTGGGTAGAGGACTCAGAGCCCCGCACGGCTGAAGGCTCTGGCGACCCTGGCTTCGCCTTCTGATGCAAAACTCTTTCTTATCAACATCAAAGTTGAATAATCTTCAGGACCAAATAGTAAGTTAGAAAATCACGTTAAGGTTGCCATTCACAAGACCAACACTGGCAGTTTCCAAACAGGGCTCAGAGCTGAAGGGTGGTAAAGAGCTCGGGTTCTTCTTCAGAAAGTCTTAAAGTAACAACGGAGGTGGCCAGGGCTCCTGGAGCAAAGACCCCGCAGGCACAGGAAGAGGGGGCTCGACTGCCCACCCCACACAGTCAGGGCCGTCACCGCATCTGCTTCCCAAACACTGCTGCGAAGTGGCTCAGGCACAAAGGCCACTTCCGAATGTGAGGCTGTCGCGGAGGCAAGTCCAATGCCTGGCTTCCAGCAAATCCCTAAAACCGCAGATCCTCCCCCCGAGCGAGACGCAGAGGACCAGGGAGGCCTGTTACTATAGCCAGGCCACTGAGGGGAGTAAGATCTCTCGGGCCAGGGACACTGCCCTGACTGCTCCTGAGAGTACTGGCTATTCAGGGGGACTGTACGCAGAAGATCTGCAAACTGCCCTTTCCCAAGGCAGCGTTAGGAAACCAGAGCAGGGGACACAACCTTCCTCTCCGGGACGCCCACTCTGCCAAGGACAGGGGCTCTTCACAGAAGAACTGCTCCCCGGGACCGTCCACACGGGACACAGCCTGCAGTGGGCAGGCAGCTCCTGGCGCCCACTGCACTGAGTGACACACGTTGTGCAGGGTGTCTTGGTGGGCGCATCCGAGCTCTGCGCTCCATTGTGAACCCTCTGTCGGTTTCCCCGGTACACAGAGGTCCCGGAGTGCTGGGCGGAAAAGGCTGAGCCTGCCTGCCCTACCACGCCCCATGCTGCCTGCGCCAGCGCCGACTGCACACAAGCAGCGGGTGACTGCTTCCGTCCAGGAGCAGCTCACGCAGCGCCTGGGACACGCCCAGACTGCATATGTCTCAACACTCACGCCTACACTGGAACAGCTCTTCCTTGGCAACAGCTGAGGCCTCAGACAGGCAAGGTCTCTGGCTCAGCACTGTGGCAAGGAGGAAACGGAGCCGGAGCTGCCACCTGGCACACGGTGGCCACAGCCACACCTGAGGCAGGAAGGCAGGTGGGAAGGCGCTGGCGGGGGTGCGGCTTGGTGACAGGCAGGGTGGCGCCTGGGGGCACCCTGCTTGCTCTCCGTCCTGCAGGGCGGAGGGGCGTGGCGGGTGAGGAACAGGCAGGTGCGTCCTTCCCGTGTCTGGCCTGGAGTGGGCGCCACGCAGGGAGGAGGACAGGACATGGGGCAGTACACGTCCTGATGGGGCCCAACTGCCAGTGTGTTTGAATGGGGTTCAGCTCTTGTTTCCCCTCCCTTCTCTGTTCCACTCCATCAGCATCACTAACTCTGTCTGCGCCCCTCCCAAAGCACCTGCACCTCACCCAGGACCTGGGGCGCAAGCGCCAGACACCCTCAGGGCCCAGTCTCCCGGCTCCTTCCCTGTCTGAAAGGGTCCTCGCCAGGTGTAGTGACTGCAGACTGCAAATCTGCCACTCGCTAAAGCCAGTCCCTGAAATGAGGAAGTGGTGCCGCTGGCCCCGCACGGCTCTCATCATGGGACTCATGCGGTCATTTGCTTTCCCAGTCTGTTGCTAATTCCCCAACAGACATCTTCATATTCTCGACAACACCTTGGTCTTAACCAACAGACAACAGCTTGAGGCTCGGTCTCATCTGGAGAACCTCCAGGCCTGGGGCATAAAACAGCCACCACCTGCCGGGAGCCCTCAGACCGACACAAGCCCACTTGGCCATCATCAACATTTCCTAAAAGACTCGGTACTGCCGACCAGCCCGAGAAGGGTCATGAGCACTGGAGACCAACCAGAAACTGAACACATCCCCAGCAGCTGCACACACACCTCCAAGCCCCAGCTTCTGTAAGAAGCTTCACCCCTAACCCTTCAGCTGGCGGGCTCCCTGCTCTGCGCTTTGCAATAAACACCTCCGTGCTTCCACTGCCCCGGGCTCAGCGATGGGCTTCCTGCACGTCCGGCTAGCAGACCCGGTTCTGGGGGCTCCTACAACCCCTCCAAGCAGGCAGAGGGTGGTTTCCGGCTCTGGCCTGTCATCTGCACAGCTCCTTTCTCCCCCAGCCTCTTCTGCACCACTGCTCCCCAAGCCCGCTGCTCTCCTCGCCTCCTGCGGGATCCATTGCTCGGGAAGGAGACACCAGCAGGCGTGAGCATCCCCTGTTCACGGCGCCCAGGGCCCTGGCGCTTCGCCATAGGGTGGTGTGTGGCCCTGTGTATTTCACCAGGAAGAGTGGGCCAACATCCGCCATTGCGAGCGCCGACCAAGCCCCTTTATGCTGCCTGGGTGACACAGCAATTTCAGCCTTTGACAGGCAGTGAGTATTTTTAGGCATAGACACTCCACGTGGAACAAGCTGCAAGAGTTTTTAGCCAGGGGAAGAATTTGCTCTGATTAAATATTTGCTGTTCTAAACTCCAGCCCAGTTTTAGGAAAAGAAAACACACACCGCACAGACTCTATGCTGTGGGGCAAGAGGACGTGCCCGCCAAGGGTGTTGCCTCTGAAGTCGGGCTCTGGGCACACACACACACATAAACACACACACACAGTGTCTGTGCTGGTTCTGGACAGGCCTCTGAGAGCTCCCAGCACTTAAAATAGTCAAGCTCAAAGCCACCAAGGATCAAGTCAGGATAAACGGCTCACACGGATTTGTGGTCTCAATTCCACTGCTAACCCAAGCAAGCTTCGGCTCCCCCCTCTGTAAAACGAGATAATCCCAGCGCAGCCCTTGCCCGGCGCAGCTGCCCAGGACCCCCCTGAATCCCAAGGCACTCTTGGTTCTGTGAACGATCTGTCAGGGGAGGGAGCCAGGTAGAACGGAGCACCACAGGAGACTGACGCTTTACTCAGCCAAAGGATTCACCTTCAGCAAGGTGGGTCCTTCCCTGGTACACCTCTACAAGAACTGAGCTCCAGAAAAAAGCCCTAACTTGCCCTTCTTTTTAAAGATTTATTTATTTACTTTGAAAGGCAGCTGCAGAGACAGAGGTCTTCCATCCACTGGGTCACTCTGCAAATGGCTGCAGCCTGGTGATGAGCCAGGCTGAAGGCAGGAGCCTGGAACTCCATCCTGGTCTCCCATGTGGGTGGCAGGGGCCTAAAGACTTGGGCCAAGACTCTTCTGCTTTCTCAGGTGCATTAGCAGGGAGCTGGTTGAGAAATGGAGCAGCTGAGACAGGAACCCGGTACCCACATGGGATACCAGCATTGCAGGTGGTGGCTTAACCTGCTCACCACGATGCCAGCCCCTAACCTACCTTTCTTTCACAGACTGAGCAGGACCCAACATGGAAGTGCATCTGGGGGCCGGTGCTGTGGCATAGCAGGTAGAGCCCCCACGTGCAGTGACCTCCCCTCAGAGGTCAGGGAGCAAACCCTGGGGTTCTGTGACCCCAGGGAGTGCTTCCCATATTGGCGCTGGTTCTAGTCCCAGCTGCTCCTCTTCTGATCTTCTCTGTTATGTCCTGGGAAAGCAGCAGAAAATGGCCCAACTCTCTGGGCCCCTGCACCCACGTGGAGACCTGGAAGAAGCTCCTGGCTCCTGGCTTTGGATCAGCACATCTCTGGCCATTGCGGCCATCTGGGGAGTGAACCAGCAGATGGAAGACCTCTCTCTCTGCCTCAACTTCTCTTTGTAACTCTTTCAAATAAATAAATTAAATAAATCTTTTTTAAAAAGTGTATCTGGGCTGGTGCCGCGGCTCAATAGGCTAATCCTCTGCCTGCAGTGCCGGCACCCAGGTTCTAGTCCCGGTCGGGGTGCCGGATTCTGTCCCGGTTGCTCCTCTTCCAGTCCAGCTCTCTGCTGTGGCCCGTGAAGGCAGTGGAGGATGGCCCAGGTCCTTGGGCCCTGCACCCGCATGGGAGACCAGGAGAAGCACCTGGCTCCTGGCTTCGGATCAGCGCGGTACGCCGGCCATGGCGCGCCAGCCGCAGCAGCCGTTGGGGGGTGAACCAACGGAAAAAGGAAGACCTTTCTCTCTGTCTCTCTCTCTCACTGTCCACTCTGCCTGTCAAAAAAAAAAAAAAAAAGTGTATCTAGGTTCATCAATCAGGGAGAACATTTCTAACATGTAGACACAATTTGTATTCAGATCAGGGGAAGACAGGTAGAAAGAGACACCTGATGGGGTGGTGCTGTGGAGCAGTGAGGTAAAGCCCCCGCCCGCAGTGCCACCATCCCATATGGGTGCCAGTTTGAGTCCTGGCTGCTCCACTTCTAATTCAGCTCTCTGCTATGGCCTGGGATAGTAGCAGAAGATGGCCCAAGTCCTTGGGACTCTGCACCTGCATGGAAGATCCAGAAGAAGCTCCTGACTCCTGGCTTCGGATTGGCGCAGCTCTGGCTGCTGTGGCCATTTGGGAAGTGAACCAGCAGATGGAAGACCTCTCTCTCTCTCTGCCTCTGCTTCTCTGTAACCCTGCCTTTCAAATAAATAAATAAATTTTTTAAAATGTTTTAAATTTTTTTTTTTTAAAAAAAGGAGACACCCTTGATTCTGCCCACACAGGGAAGATGCTAGCTATGACTCTCAATCACCTTCAGCCTCAGGCACACACTTACACAAGGGAACAGCTAGAGAGGCCCACTGGTCACCCTGGCCACGGTCCCAGATGCTGCAAGAACACAGAGGGCCTCTGACTCCTACAGAGTGCGGAGGAGAAGGCGGGAGAGGGTTCCATCACCACGGTACTGGAGAGCGCTGAGAAAGTGTGTTATCAGCAGGGCCCATTATTCACACATTCCATTATGGCACATTGCTACAGCAGGGGAAGAAACCAAGCTGCAGAGGAAGAAAGGCAAGGCTCATGGAAACCAGAAGAACTGGACCTGCAGGTTCCCCGCTCCCCTGGGGGCTGGAGCTCCCCTTTCTCAGATCCCACTCATCTGTGCTCCTCAGGATGCTTTGCCTGAGCCATGGGAACCATGGGGAGCACTCCCCCTCCCTGGGTGGCCTCTGTCAAGGCTGGCTTCTCCGTGAGCAGCTCCCACGCCCCTTGGGTACCTGGGAGCTATTCAAAAACACAAACAAGGGCTGGTGTCGCCACGGCTTGGGACGCCTGCACCCCAAATCAGAGCACGGACTACTCTGTACCTCCTGAACCCCCACCATTCCACTTGGGAGGCAGTGCTGCAGGCTCAAGTACCTGGGCCCCTGCCACCTGCATGGGAAACCCAGATGGAGCTCCTGGCTCCTGGCTCCTGGCCCAGTCTCAACTGTTACAGCCATTTTGGGAGTGAACCAGCACATGGAAGATCTTTGTCTCTGTCATTCTATCTTTCAAATAAATAATCACCAATTAAAAAAAAAAGAAAAAGAACAGTAACAATGGGCAGGCGCTTGGCCCAGTACTTAAGGCACTGGTTAAGAACAAAAGCGGCCTGGGTTCAATTCCCAGCTCTGGTTCCCACCTCGAGCTTCCTGCTGATACAGACCTTGGGAGGCAGCAGTAAAGGCTCAAACCGCTCAGTCCCTGCCATCCATGTGGGAGACCCAGACTGAATTCCCAGCTCGGGCTGCTGCAGGCATTTGAGAGGTGAACGTCTCCCTTTTCAAATACATAACTTAAAAATCAATGAATTAATATTTTTTTACAAAGAACTTGGGTTTCCTTCACACAAAGCATAGGCCCTCCTCCCCAGTCTCTCCTTTAGAGAGAAAGGTCGTAACTGCACGCCAACACGTGGTGCTCCAGATGTAACACAGCAGCCAGCAGACCCCAGCCCCGGGGACGCTCATGTAAATTCAGACTTGTTACTCGCTGCAGCCTCTGTGTCAGGGCTGCACCACAGCAGGTCCGCAGCCGCAGGGCTCACCTACTGGCTCTGCACAGGAACACACCCACACCTGCACCAGCAGGTGGAGAGGCTGAGAGGCTGGGGGAACCCCGGCTGCTGAAGAGCAAACCAGCAGGCCAGAGGCAAGGGCAAGGGTGATGACCGGCTCTGCAGGCGGAAGGCCGGCACGGGCCTCCGCCATCTCCCACCAGATGCGCCCTCGTCGGAGCTGTTGCAGCCGGAGTGAGGCTTACCCGCTCCAGCTGCAGACCTCCCACGAGCCATTTCAGGAGCAGCACATCAAGCGCCTGAATTTATCTGCCCACGGAGGGCTTTCTGGAGCGGGTGGGAGGGGCGGGCAAGGACATCTGTTACTTTCAGGGCTCTCATCTCGGTTACTTCCAGGGCTCTCATCTCTGCGGCTCAGAAACCCTCACCCAGGTCGCGCAAACAGCCTGTGCAGCCACAAGTGAAACCCACACAGTGGGAAGCCGAACCTGACTCGCTGGCTGACTGCAGGGACAGCCTGACCCCTCAAACCAAACCCCAGCGACACCCAGCCCAACACGGCTACAAGCACAGCGCCAATGCACCTGGGCTCTCGGTCCCCTCAGAGGTCAAGGAGCAAGCCCTGGGGTTCTCCCGTGACCCCAAGGCTGCCAGGGTGAGGCTGAGCTGGCACAGCTCCAACTCTCAAACCCGCTGGCCGGCCGTCAAGGGCTCCTCCCCAGCCTGAGGTCCAGCGTCCCAGGGTCCCAGGGGTTCACCTGCCCGAGAGCCACACACTCACTGGTGTACGTCCAGCACACACATGGGAATGAGTGCATGGCGTGGCTGTTAAACCAAGCAACACAATCACCATCGAAGATCCAGACTGAACTGCTGTCGGCCCCTTCCCTGGGGGCACCCTGCCAGGACCCCCGTGGGTGCCTGAAATAGCAGGTGGTCCCCAAATTCATATACGTTTTTTCTTAAGCATTCACACTCAGGATAAATTTATAAAGAAAGCATAGAGTTTGCACCAACAACCAGTGTTGAGTGGAACAACTGCAGGAGTCTATCCTAATACTGCCAGCAACACTGATCTCACGCGTTGGGGACAGTATGAAGTTCAATAAGGGCCATGTGGACACCAGGTCGGACACCACATTGGGCCACTGGACTGTCCCCTCCAACCCACATCCCGCTGACTGACAGGTCCTGTACTCTGCCCTGAAGGCTGCTTCGAGGCCTCTGTCAGAAGCTTAGGGAGGGGCCGGCACTGTGGCAGTAAAGCCACCGCCTGCGGTGCTGGCATCCCATATGGGTGCCAGTTTGAGTCCCGGCTATCCCACTTCCCATCCAGCTCTCTGTTATGGCCTGGGAAAGCAGTAGAAGATGGCCCAAGTGCTGGGGCCCCTGCACCCGCGTGGGAGAGCCAGAGGAAGCTCCTGGCTCCTGGCTTCAGATCAGCGCAGCTCCGGCCGTTGTGGCCAATTGGGGAGTGAACCAGTGGATGGAAGACCTCTCTCTCCCTCTGCCTCTCCATAACTCTGCCTTTCAAATAAAATAAATAAATCTTTAAAAATAAATAAATAAAGCAAGCTTAGGGAAGGTGTCGAATGATCAGGGCCGGGAACCCCTCCACCTCTCACCACCCTTTCTCAACCAACCCTGAAAGATCAGCCAACATCTGCGGCTCCCAGAGGACTGCGGGGGCGGGCGGGCCCTTCACAGAGCAGGGCAGGAGTCCGGTTTCTGTTCCCCCGCTCCCTTGGCAGGCGCACTGCTGCTGGACGATCACCAAACCTCCTTGGCCTTGCTGCAGACCGAGACTCTGCAGGACACACGTCAGTTCAGAGAAGCGCAAGCCGGCTCTCCCCACCCCAGCCCAGTCCTGCGGGTGGGGGCTGGGTCCCCAGGGAGGGGGCGCGGAGGGAGAGGCGGTCTCCTTGCTTTCTCCCACCTGAGGCTGTGTATGTGTGGAATGCAGACTGGGGATGAAGCTGTCTGGAACGTGTGCCCAGGGCCAATGCTCCTGGGAGGGGAGGGCACCCGCTGTCAGCTCCCTGCAGGTGCCCCAGTTAGCCACAGGGCAGGCAGAGTGGCCCTCACTGCTCTACAGAGGGGTGACAGCCTTTCAGCTGGGACTCACTTTCAGCCCTGCACCGTGATACACCTGACCCAGGTGTGCCACAGCAACGCAGGACTGCAGGTGCCCCTGGGAAAGAGCACCCACCACACGGTCCACCGCAGCTACGGCTGGCCAGCACAGCTCTTGGAACACTGACCCAGTGAACGCCCTGTTCAGTGCCAGACCGATGGCCCGCCCCAGCGGGAACGCCCAGCACTCTGCGCTGGGACACGGTTCCCAGTGCTGAGGTCAAAGAGAAGCAGTTTCCAGGGGTGCTTGCTTGCTTTGAAGAGGTGGCCACACAAACACAGCCTGAGGCAGGTTCTGCTGCCCACGCAAAGCCCCGGAGCAAACAAAACACAGTGTCTGCGGCTCTTCCTTATTTTCTACTTCAGACCGGCAGTGCTCCCTGGAGCTCGGCTTCTGGCGTCAAACCAGGAAGGAAGCAGGTGGGGGAGAGAAGCCCAAGACAGGGGAATCCTCTCCCCACACTGCACCCAGAAAAAAGGGGAGGAATGGAGGAAGGGGTGCTCCCTGAGGGCCTCCACGGCCACCCTGTGAATGTGGCCCCGCAAGGACACCCAGCGCCAGCTCCATGCGGCTCCTGGCCCCAGGTGCTAGTCGGGGCTCCACCTGTCAGAAGCGAGGTGGGGGCGGGAGCAGAGACAGCACACGGGGTCCTAGCACCTTCACGTCTTCCAACGACGTGGTCAGAGTTCTATCCTCCAGAAAGCCGTGGCCATCTCTGCTGCACCGGCCACCACGCGTGCACCGTCCCCCGTGCCCTCACTGGCCAGGCCCCCTGAGGGACGGACCTTCCTGCAGGCAGTGTCACATCCCTGGCCTCCCTCACACAGCACCTACACTATGATCCTCTAAACTCTTTGGGTTAAAAACAGGAATCAAACAGCTCAGCTACCGGAGTTCAGGGTCTCACACATACTGGATCGAGGCCCCGTGGACTCCAGGGACCACTAAAGACATTCACACCCCTTATCAGAGCGCCTACGTTCAAGTGCTGGCTCCAGCTTCCTGCTAATGTAGACCCGGGGGGCGCCAGGGGAGTAGGTGGGCTCCTGCCACGCACATGTGAGGCCTCGCCCGTTTCCCAGCTCCCAGCTTTGGCCCTGGCCTTGGCATTGTGTCAGCTATTGCAGGCATCTGGGGAGTGAAGCAGCAGTTCTGCCTGACACTCAAGTCAACAAATAAATATGTTTTTTAAAAAAATCAGGGAGCTGGTGTGGTGCTGCAGTAGGTTAAGCTGCCACCTGCGATGCCGGCATCCCACACACTTTAGATCCAGCTCCCTGCTAGTGCACCTGAGAGAGCAGCCAAAGATGGCTCCAAGTACTTGGGCCCCTGCCACCCATGCAGGAGACCCAAATGGAGCTCCAGGCTCCTGGCTTCAGCCTGGCCGTTCAGGACATCTGGAGAGTGAACCAGCACAGAAGATCCATCTCTCCCTCTAACGAGAGGCCTTTCAAATCAATACATGAATCTTTTAGAAAATATCACTAAGGTGTTTCTAAAGAAAGTAGCTCCTGTGTTCATTTGTGGTTGCTGCACTGTGGTGACCCCAGAACTTGCAACAGGGCACCATCTGGGAGAAAGACAGAGCAGAGGGCACGCTCAGTTCCCCAGGATGGTCAGGAAATCTGAAGGAAGCCGGGCACAGGAGAACAGAGCACAGAACGTGGGGGAGCCTGGCCTGGCTGAGTCACGACCACGTGGAAGGCGGAGTAGAAGCCTGACACGCCCCAGCCTGTCTGTGGGCAGCACGCACTCAGCCTGGACCTAGAGAGGGGGTGATGGAGAAAGACTGTGTCCGTGTCCCCAGCACTGCCCGAGGACAAGTGCGCCTGGCCCCACGAAGAGGAGTAATCAGGCCCGACAGGTGCGAGCTGCCCGGGGAGAACACGCGGCAGCGGCTAAGGCACAGCTGAGAGGGGGCCGTGCCTGCGGCATATGGTGAGAACAGGACACAGCCCAGGCAGCGGGCAGGGAAGCCCAAGCCCTCACACAACCGCAGGGGACAGAAATCGGCCGGGGGCTCCACATTCAGGATGGGGCTGCCGGGCCATCCGAGCAATCCCACCCCCGGTGCATCGCACACTCAGACGCAGGGGTCTCCAACCCCAGCACAGGTCCCCAACAGCCACCGGCAGCCACACTCAAACAGAACCCTGCTGCCAACGAGAGCCTGCAGGCCAAGTAGACCCTGGGCAAGGAGTCCCCCAGGTATCCAACAGAGGCTCCCCTGCGGTCTCGGATGTGGGTCTGGCGAGTTGGGGGTGGGTCTGGCTGACTCTGGTCCATTCTACAGAGAGAACAGCATGGAGGAGATAGGGCAGCCACAAGGCCCACCACTCCCAGAGCCTGGACATTCCCTCAAAGCCTGCTCTACCCTGTGACATCATCCCGGGGACAGCAGCCACCCCAGGCAGGCAGTGCTCACAGGGGAACTGCCTGATCCCACTGGCAGGAAGCAAGGTGCACAGAGTCTAGGAGAGACAGATCCTGCAAGGTCACAAAGCCTGACGCCCTCTGAAGCAAAAGAAGGAACAAAAGACTGCGATCAAAATAAAGCCAGTGGGGGCCGGCACTGTGGCGTAGTGGGTTAAGGCCCCGGCCTGCAGTGCCGGCATCCCACATGGGCTCCAGTTCAAGTCCTGGCTGCCCCACTCCTGATCCAGCTCCCTGCTAATGCACCTGGGAAAGCAGCAGAGGATGGCCCAAGTCCTTGGGCCTCTGCACCCATGTGGGAGAAGAAGCTCCTGGCTCCAGGCTTCAGATCAGCCCAGCTCTGGCTGTTGTGGCCATCTGGGTGAACCAATAGATGGACGAAGACCTCTCTCTGTCTATACCTCTCTCTATAACTCTGTCTTTAGAATAAGTAAATCTTAAAAAAAAAAAAAAATTGAAGCTGGTGGCAGCCTTGGCGTTTACGGCAGATGCACATCCCACCGCAGCACCAAGGCCAGGGGTCTCACGTGACCAGAAGCCCTTCCCCCACTCCATACACCCCACCTCACGGTATTTCGCCTAAGTCTAGGTTCTGAGAATATAAAATATACAAAATGCAGCCATCTTCAGGCATCCTGGGGCCAGCGGGATCATGGGAAAGAAAAGGAATCCAAGGGGTGAGTGGCATCTCAGGCTCCTCCCACCCAGCCTGGCTGAGCTCTGCAGGCCTGGCAGGCCCTGAGCTCCCTTCTCCAGCACAAGCTGGGCTCCAGAAAGCGCCCTCCTTTCTGCTCCTTCCCCAACTGTCTCCCTCAGGCACCCAAACCTGCAGTGTCACTGCCTTCAACGCACAGGTTACATGTGCATCCAACAGGTGCAGCAGGAACTACTCTCTCACCTGTTCCTTTTCCTTTGCAATCTACTTCAGGCAGGCAGACAGGGAAGCTCCCATCTGCTGGGTCACCACCCCCAAGCCACCCCCCTGGGGATGTTGACAACAGCCAGGGCTGGGCCAGGCAGCAGCCAGGAGCTCAGAATTCAACCCAGGTCTCCCACCTGGGCGTCAAGGACCCAAGCACTTGAGCCACTGCCTGCTTCCTCCCAGGGGCACATGAGCAGGAAGCCAGAATCCGGAGGAGAGCAGGACCCCAGCCCAGGCTCTCTGATGTGGGATGAGTCCTAAACAGCATCTTAGCTGCCTCCGAAACAGATTTTTAATCTTTGAGACATCAAATACTTCCAGTTTGATCCTGCTTGGATTACAGGGTTAATGACAAGAACGACCTGCAAAAACAAAACAAAATAGGGCTGCTGTATTCTGAAATGGAAAAAGAAGTCAAACCCATGCCCTATCCAACCCACACAGAGGGGCTCTCACCCCCAGGTCTCCCCAGGTCCCTCTCACATGGTTTAAAAACTCGGGTACACTCTGAAAACCACCACAGAGGGAGCTTCCCCACCTCTCTGACCTGTACACCAAACACCCTGACTGTGGTCAGGCCTCTCTACCACCAGCCCTGCAGTCCCTGACCCACACCCCAAGGCTTCCACCCCTGGCCCCATCGCCCCTGACCTGCACCCTAAGGCCCCTCTGCAGCTGGCCCTGCCACCCCTGACCTGTACCCCAAGGCCCCTCCACCCCAAACTGGCACCCCAAGACCCCTCCACCTCTGGCCCCACCGCCCCTGACCGGCACCCCAAGGCCCCTCCACCCTTGGTCCTGCCACCCCTGACCAGCACCCCAAGGCCCCTCCAGCCCTGGCCCCACCGCCCCTGACCGGCACCCCAAGGCCCTTCTACCTCTGGCCCCACTGTCCCTGACTGGCACCCCAAGACCCTCCAGCGCCAGCCTACTTTCCTGATCCACACCCCCAGGTCACATGATGGTGGCTAGGCACCTCGGGCACAACAGACAGGAATGTGGTGGGAGGCCGTGACTCCCTCTTCCGCGTGATACACAGCTCTGTCTCCCCTCCCAGGCAGGACCGCGGGCATCTGCACGGCCCACAGGGCGAGCGCTGCAGAAGCCCAGTGTGTGCCCCACAAGGAGGCCTTTCAGCTCCCCCAGAGGGTGAAGTCAGCATCCTCCCCTAGGCCACAGAACAAGCTGACTCGTCTGGCCAGCTGGTCGGCTCGGAGAAGCCCCCAGCAGGAACCTCACTCCCCACGCAGAGGTCCTGCCATGGCTTTGTAAACACGCACGCTCGGAGGTCAGCAGCAGCCTCCAGGGGTCGGGTAGCGCCAGGTACACAGACCCCCACCCTCATGGCCTCCCCAACACCTCCCCACCGCCCCCTGCCTTTCTTTTCTGGTTCTGAGATGACAGCTCCTGCTCCAGAATAAACAGGCCTCAGCGCTGGGGCCCGGACCCCCCCACCCCGGCGCTGCGGCCCGGACCCCCCCACCCCGGCGCTGGGGCCCGGACCCCCCGACCCCGGCGCTGGGGCCCGGACTCCCCCACCCCGGCGCTGGGGCCCGGACCCCCCCACCCCGGCGCTGGGGCCCGGACCCCCCCACCCCGGCGCTGGGGCCCGGACCCCCCACCCCGACGCTGGGGCCCGGACCCCCCACCCCGGCGCTGGGGCCCGGACCCCCCCACCCCGGCGCTGGAGCCCGGACCCCCCACCCCGGCGCTGGAGCCCGGACCCCCCCACCCCGGCGCTGGGGCCCGGACCCCCCCACCCCGGCGCTGGGGCCCGGACTCCCCCACCCCGGCGCTGAGGCCCGGACTCCCCCACCCCGGCGCTGGGGCCCGGACTCCCCCACCCCGGCGCTGCGGCCCGGACTCCCCCACCCCGGCGCTGGGGCCCGGACTCCCCCACCCCGGCGCTGCGGCCCGGACTCAGCCACCCTCCATGCCCGCTGCTCTCCATCCTTGGTCCCCGCTCCCTCCTCATCCTGAGCTAACTGTCAGAAGCTGAGAACACATTCAGCCCGGATGGAATCCCAGCTCCACCACTGAGTGGCTGGAGCCCTGGGACAAGGTGTTTATACCGCTGCCCAGTTTTCTGGTCTGGATCGGGGGCAGGGACAACCCAGTACCTACTCAGGGGGGCACAGTGCACGCTACCCAGGCAGATACAGAATAAAGCCTGCTGAGAATAAAACCTGGGACCTGGGACCACTCACAGACATTAGTAATTGAAACACTTACTATTACTATTATTGTTGTTATTATTCATACAGTGTCACTTCTCCCAGGCAACATCTGTCCCTGCAACATCCCATCAGCAGTCAGCACAGACCCGGGGTGGGCATTCGCCTCAACAGCTAAGATCCTGGTCAAGACACCCGCATCACACAGCTGAGGGCCTGGGGTTCAAGGCCCAGCTCTGCCTCCCGACTCTGCTCATGCACACCCTGGGAGGCAGCAGGTGATGGCTCCAGTACGTGGGTTCCCACCACCCCCGGGGAGATCCAGACTGGGTTCCTGGTTCCCAGGCCAGGTCCTGGCCCATCTGTGGAGTGAACCATCACATAGCAGCTTCTCTTGCTCCCTCTCATAGATAAATTCGGGGGAAAAAAGACAGAAACCAGCTGGAGTTGTTCGGGATTATTCCACTGGACGAGTTACTTGAATGGTAATTAGGTGTTAAAATCTTTATGCAAAATTGCTATGAGAGCCATATCCAAAAATACACAGCTGTGGCTCCCAAGTCATCTCTACTCCAGCGTGGGGACACTACTTACCTGTACGGTCACAGACCTTGTTTCTCGAATGCCAGGCATAATTCTATCAAGGAAAAAACCCCTTAGAAGCTGGGGCCACACCACAGAGAGCTGCTGCACTTGGCACTCCCAGGGGATCACAGCGGGCGCCAGCCAACGCTTATGGAATATAGAACATTACACACTGGAAAACCAAAGGCAGTGGACAGGAGATGAAGGGCCTTCAGAACACGAGGGGAAGCAGCCTTTGCAGGATTCCGTTCACAGATTTTTTGCCACAAACAAGACTTAGTGACCAGATCGGAGTAGGGGCACCCAGCGCCCGGGGCAGGAGGCGGCCTGGGTTCTCAGCCCCCTGTCTCCCCAGAGACTGTACCCTCTCTTCTAACAAGAAGCTGTCTGTCAGAGGCAGGCCCAGTGCAGTGGCTAATCAGAGCCAGCTGTACAGCGATCTGGGTGGAAACAAAGTTGCCATTTTGACTGTGGTTTTCACCATATTCAGACACCAAGCACAATGATAAATGCGTTACCCAAGAGAAAGCTTCAAGGAAAAGGATATAGGTGGAGAGAACACACCCTTCTGAGTCACTCATGGTAGGGGGCCATCTTCACTGTGGGGGCCTCCTGTGGGCCTGCCCCAGCCCCTGCTCCCGCGTGGGAGGTGCAGTGCTGAGTGCTAGGTGCTGAGCGCTGAGTGTGAGCGCTGAGTCTATGTGGTGCCACAGCCTCCTGTGGGCCTGCCCCGGCCCCTGCTCCGCGCGGGAGGTGCAGTGCTGAGTGTGAGTGCTGAGCGCTGAGTCTATGTGGTGCCATGGCCTCCTGTGGGCCTGCCCCGGCCCCTGCTCCCGCGTGGGAGGTGCAGTGCTGAGTGCTAGGTGCTGAGTGCTGAGTCTATGTGGTGCCATGGCCTCCTGTGGGCCTGCCCCGGCCCCTGCTCCCGCGTGGGAGGTGCAGTGCTGAGTGCTGAGTGCTGAGTCTATGTGGTGCCATGGCCTCCTGTGGGCCTGCCCCAGCCCCTGCTCCCGCGTGGGAGGTGCAGTGCTGGGTGTGAGTGCTGAGTCTATGTGGTGCCGCGGCCTCCTGTGGGCCTGCCCCAGCCCCTGCTCCTGCGTGGGAGGTGCAGTGCTGAGTGCTGAGTGCTGAGTGCTGAGTCTATGTGGTGCCATGGCCTCCTGTGGGCCTGCCCCTGCCCCTGCTCCTGCGTGGGAGGTGCAGTGCTGAGTACTGAGTGCTGAGTGCTGAGTCTATGTGGTGCCATGGCCTCCTGTGGGCCTGCCCCTGCCCCTGCTCCTGCGTGGGAGGTGCAGTGCTGAGTGTGAGCGCTGAGTCTATGTGGTGCCATGGCCTCCTGTGGGCCTGCCCCAGCCCCTGCTCCCGCGTGGGAGGTGCAGTGCTGAGTACTGAGTGCTGAGTGCTGAGTCTATGTGGTGCCATGGCCTCCTGTGGGCCTGCCCCAGCCCCTGCTCCTGCGTGGGAGGTGCAGTGCTGAGTACTGAGTGCTGAGTGCTGAGTCTATGTGGTGCCATGGCCTCCTGTGGGCCTGCCCCGGCCCCTGCTCCTGCGTGGGAGGTGCAGTGCTGAGTACTGAGTGCTGAGTGCTGAGTCTATGTGGTGCCATGGCCTCCTGTGGGCCTGCCCCGGCCCCTGCTCCCGCGTGGGAGGTGCAGTGCTGAGTGCTGAGTGCTGAGTGCTGAGTGCTGAGTGCTGAGTCTATGTGGTGCCATGGCCTCCTGTGGGCCTGCCCCTGCCCCTGTTCCCGCGTGGGAGGTGCAGTGCTGAGTCTATGTGGTGCCATGGCCTCCTGTGGGCCTGCCCCGGCCCCTGCTCCCGCGTGGGAGGTGCAGTGCTGAGTGCTGAGTGCTGAGTCTATGTGGCGCCATGGCCTCCTGTGGGCCTGCCCCGGCCCCTGCTCCCGCGTGGGAGGTGCAGTGCTGAGTCTATGTGGTGCCATGGCCTCCTGTGGGCCTGCCCCGGCCCCTGCTCCCGCGCGGGAGGTGCAGTGCTGAGTGCTGAGTCTCCGTGGGTCCAGGTCCTTGAACACCGACATTCCTCTGCCCCCTTCCTGGGCTGAAGCTGCCCCCTGACCACGTGTGCCGCCCTCCCTGGCAAAGGCAGGCGGCCCTGCCTCGGCACTGGTGGCCGCGTGGGCTCACTGAGTGAGGGGGAGAAGAAGCCACCTCCCTGCAGGCAGGAGCCCCGTCTCACCTCAGCCCAACCAGCAGTAAAGGTGAGGTGCTGGCATCGGCCTGCTGACACCCTGGCCTTTCCTGTCAATGGGGTCAGAGCCTAGGAGGCTCCCTCAGAAGCCCACCAGAGGCCCCCGTGTGAGGCCGATCCAAAGCCCCACAGCGGCGAAGAAGGGCACTTCAGCTCTGCAGCCATCAGCGCCAGGCGCCAGGCCAAACGCCACATCCACTGCCAAGAAACCCGGCTCTCAGCCCTGGAGATGCCACCCTGCGGGGTCTGTCCAGGAGGCAAACACCAGCCAGGGCCCCACCCCATTCCCGGGGGAACCCCAGGGCCAGAGCAGGCGGGCATCCCAGGGCCAAGGACAGGCGTCCAGGAGAGGAGGCTGTGGGCTCATCAGGACAGCCGCAAAGGTGGCGGGGACGAATCACACCCTTTGAAGGAGGCCGTCCCCACCCCGACCACCAGGGGCACCCCCCCCCAGCGTGAAAGGCCAAGGCCGGCTTGGCAAGAGACTGAGCCCCACCCCACACGGCCCTCCCAAGCCCAGGCCGCAGGAGGAGAGGGGAGGGACAACTCACGTGGCGCCTCATCTCGTTGGCCACAGTGTGGGACATCATGACGCAGCAGAGCACGGCGACCAGGATGAAGTAGAGTGCGTACATGAAGCGCGTGCTCCGGGACTGGCGGATCTTGGGGCAGCAGCCGCAGCACAGGGAGCAGCCGGCGGTGCCGCAGCAGCAGGCCAGCTGGAAGGGAACACGGGGGCTCTCAGCACACGTGGGCGATGGCCCCCGCAGAGGCGGTGGGCTTCGGCCCCGGCTCCCCGCACAGGAGCCCCAGGGATGTCCTGGGTAAGAGGAGCCTGGGGGCACAGTTTCAGCACACCCCCACCCAGCTCTGGAGAACACAGGGAGCCGGGGCCCACCTCCAGCGCCCAGCTCTGGGGAGCACAGGGGAGCTGGAGCTCACCTCTAGCACCCAGCTCTGGGGAGGGAACACGGGGGAGTCAGAGCCCACCTCCAGCGCCCAGCTCTCTGGAGCACAGGGAGCCGGGGCCCACCTCTAGCACCCAGCTCTGGGGAGGGAACACAGGGAGCCAGGGCACACCTCCAGTGCCCAGCTCTGGGGAGGGAACACAGGGAGCCAGGGCCCACCTCTAGTGCCCAGCTCTGGGGAACACAGGGAGCCAGGGCCCACCTCCAGCGCCCAGCTCTGGGAAGCATGGGGGAGCCAGAGCCCACCTCCAGTGCCCAGCTCTGGGGAGCATGGGGGAGCCAGAGCCCACCTCCAGTGCCCAGCTTTGGGGAACACAGGGAGCCAGGGCCCACCTCCAGTGCCCAGCTCTGGGAAGCATGGAGGGAGCCAGAGCCCACCTCCAGTGCCCAGCTCTGGGGAGCATGGGGCAGCCAGAGCCCACCTCCAGTGCCCAGCTCTGGGAAGCATGAGGGAGCCAGAGCCCACCTCCAGTGCCCAGCTCTGGGGAGCACAGGGGAGCTGGAGCTCACCTCCAGCGCCCAGCTCTGGGGAGCACAGGGGAGCCAGGGCCCACCTCTAGCACCCAGCTCTGGGGAAGGAACCCAGGGGAGCCAGGGCCTACCTCCAATGCCCAGCTCCAGGGAGCACAGGGGAGCCAGGGCCTACCTCCAATGCCCAGCTCTAGGGAGCACAGGGGAGCCAGGGCCTACCTCCAATGCCCAGCTCTAGGGAGCACAGGGGAGCCGGAGCCCACCTGCAGTGCCCGTGATGGAATCAGCTGTGCCCACACAGTGGCCTTCCTGAGGTCTGCGGGCCATCCTAGCCAGGCCTAGCCAATCTCTGAATTTACAAAGGGGGCGGGGAAGCCCTGACTGACAGTCAAGCAGTCAGGAGTACAAGCATTTCAAGTTGTTCACGGAGACGGGAACTACAGGATGAGTTCAGCCGCAGGTGTGTGGCCTAGCAGTGCAGACACCCACGCCCCATATGGGGGGTGCCTGAATTCAACACCCAGCTCTGGCTCCTGACGCCACTTTCCAGCTAACGCAGACCCTGGGCGGTGGCAGTGATGGCCCAAGGAGCTGGGTCCCTGCCACCCATGCGGGAGTCCTGGGTTGACTTCCTGGCTCCCAGCTTCAGCTCCTGGCCCCTCAGGCATTCCTGAGGGTGTCCCAGCATTGGAGATTTTCCTGTCTCCTGCTCTCAAAAACCAGTAATAATAATAAATTTTGCTGTAAAAGATTCAAAATCCATACTTCTTTTTTCATGCCATGCACTTCCATGAATATTCTGAAGACTCACCAGAAGTGAGGCATCTTGGGGGCCCCAGGCTCAACCAGTGGGGTCTACACCAAGTCCAGGCAGTCAGTGTGGGGACTGAAGTGAATTGCAGACACCGAGCCAGTGTCGTGCATGGAGCTGGTGTTGCCCAGACTTCCACGGGGTGACCTGAGCGACCCGAGGCTCGTTCTGGCCAGCGCCCTGACCACAGGACATGCAGGAAGAGTCCATGCCACCCACAAGGTGGTCAGCAGGACTGGCCTGGCAGAGTGGCTTCACCCACAAGCATCAGGGGTGTGGGAGAGCCTGACAATGAAACAGAACAGGTTCAACTCATCTGAAGCTCTGTCATTAGCCCTCTTCGACGAAAGAAAGATTACGGCAATCAGCGAAGAACAAAACCAAAAATGGAGCCAAGAACTAGGACAAGGACAGATGAAGAAAAGGTCATTAAAAAAAAAGCAGTTGAGGGGTGTAGTGGGTGTAGTTGTGGTGCAGTGGGTGAAGCCACCATCTACAGCATGGGCATCCCATATGGGTGTCAGTTCAAGTCCCAGCTGCTCTTCCTCTTCCAATACAGCTTCCTGCTAATGCACCTGGGAAAGCAACGGAAGATGGTGCAGGTCCTTGGGTCCCTGCACTCACATGGGAGAATCCCAAGAAGCTGCTGGCTCCTGGCTTTGGCCTGGCCCAGCCCTGGTGATCAGGGCCACTTGGGGAACGAATCACTCTCATTTCATTCTCTCTCTCTCTCTCTCTCCTCCTCCCTCTTCCCCCACCCCCAGCAATTCCTTCTAATAAAAAAAGAATGAATGAACGAACAAACGAACAAGCAGTTGCGCTCAAGAAACTGACTTATCTGACTGATGAGCATGCAGGAGACTCGGGAGAACGGCAGGAGCACCAGGGACCTGCTGGGGTGGACAGGCTATGCCTGGGGGCCAGCACTGGGCTGCAGTTGGTTGAGCTGCTCTTTGTGCCGGCTCCCCATACAGGAGTGCGGGACACAGGAGCCCTGGTTCGTTCCCTCCTGCACCACTTCCAATCCAGCTCCCTGCTACTGCACCTGGCAGGGCAGCAGAACATGGCCCAAATATCTGGAGCCCTGCCACCCACATGGGAGACATGGATGGAGTTCCTGCATCCTGGGTTTGGCCTGGTCCAGCCCTGCCTGTTGCACCATTTGGGAAGGGAACCAGAAGATGGGAGATCATTCTCTCTCTGTCTCTCTCTCTCTGCTGCTCTTCCCAACAAACAAGCCTGTTTGTAAAAGACCACCATGCCTGCAGGAGACAACTGGAGTAAGTAGAGTAGGAAGCCCCGAGGAAGAGGAGCGTCTTTTCCCAGAGCTGTACACCCCTAAGGGTGGAGCCTGGACCCAGGGGAGCACAGGGCTCCTGCTGTACCTCTAACGCAGACACACCCCCGACCTGGGGAAACCAGACCACAGCGATCGGGCACAGTGGCTAAGACCTCAGGCTCGGGCAGTCAGCCTCCTGGGTGCGCACTGTGGCTCTGCCACCTAACAGCTGTGGACCATGAGCGAGTAAGACTTAGTCACCTCATCTACAAAATGGGGCATGGCAGCCGTGCTTATGGTGCGTCTGTGGTCTCTGGGACGACCTGATCAGACACCTGGTGGCAGAGGACATTGCTCTTAAGCAAAGAATTCTACAAGGCAGAGCGCCATAAACTGCGAACTACAACCCAACCTGTGTCTCAGCAACTTGCTCTATATGAAACCTAAAACTTAATGATTCATTCCACCTCTTGATAATGATTAGGAAGGAAGCACAGGACTTAACACACACGAATTAGGAGGCCCCGGAGGGGACCCCGACACTGCTGCACGGGCGCTGCTCCTCAGGCAGGCCCAGAACCCAGTCCTGTCCTTAGCTTTTCTGACCTCCTCCCGCTCGTGCTCTCTCCCCTCCTCCACCGCACCGGCTGGGCCAAGCAGGCCTCCCTCTGGGCCCCACCCCCTGGCCGCTGCTGACTCCCGTGCTCTGAGAACACCAGTCTATCGCAAATCCAAATGCAATAAACAAAAACTTATGCTACTTGGGGAAAGAAATATTTCAGAACGAATTCATGCTTCCCATGATAGCAGCTTCCCACGGCAGAATCAACATTCAAGCTTCCTTCCACCCCCACAGAAGGGAGCAATGAGGTCAGACCCCGAGCGAGTGTAACACGTTGTCTAGGGATAGACAAAGGGGAGAGAAGGGACGCGCTTGCCGGAAATCTGAGAATAAAGCCGACTGCTCCCACCCTGTTCCTTCCCCAGAATCAGGTATTGCCGTATGGGTCTGAAATCTCAAAGACCTCCTTAATTTGACTCCACACAACGCTATAGGATTTGAATACAAATGCCTCCCCCCAAGCCGTGCTGTGGTGTAGTGGCAAAGCCACTGCCTACAACACCAGCATCCCAGATGGGCACCAGTTCTAGTCCCTGCTGCTCCACTTCTGATCCAGCTCCCTGGTAATACACCTGGGAAACCGCCGAGGATGGCACAAGTGTTTGGGCCCCTGCACCCACATGGGAGACCCAGAAGAAGCTCCTGGCTCCTGGCTTCAGATCAGCCCAGCTCCAGCTATTGCAGCTGTTTGGGGAGTGAACCAGCAGATAGAAGACCTCTCTCTCTGTAACTCTCTGAAATAAATAAATCTTTAAAATACATATACAGTGGCCAGCGCTGTGGCACAGTAGGTTAATCCTCTGCCTGCAATGCTTGCATCCCATATGGGTGCCAGCTCGAGTCCCAGCTGCCCCTCTTCCAATCCAGCTCTCTGCTGTGGCCTGGGAAAGCAGTAGAAGATGGCCCAAGTGCTTGGTTCCCTGCACCCACATGGGAGACCCAGAGGAGGTGCCTGGCTCCTGGCTTCGGATCAGTGCCGCTCCAGTCATTGTGGCCATCTAAGGGGTGAACCAACAGAAAGAAGACCTTTCTCTCTGTCTCTCCCTCTCACTGCCTGTAACTCCACTTCTCAAATAAATAAATAAAATCTTAAAATAAAAACAAATACATATACATACACACGTATATAAATGTCTGCTTCCGTTTGTGTGTGTGAAGACACAATCGCCGTATTTAATCCAACAGCGCTCTCCTACTCAGCTACTGAGCCTTTCTCAACTCAGCAGCCCAAAGCCAAGGGGACAGGCACACTCTGGTCAGCCGCGGCCCGGGACTCCAGGTGGAAATCCCAAAGAGCGCCACAAGAGAAATGTTGATCTCACGGCCAGGAAGCTGCCACAGCACAGCGGCCAGCCCCCGCCTCTGACAGCGCCGCTCCTCGGAGCAGGCCACATCGGTCCCTGGCCAGGATCACTCTTGGAGAGCAGGGCCAGTGCCTGCTGGGCCTAGCTCCAGAGGGCATAAACTTCTGAACAGGGCATGGTAAAAAACACTACCACCACCAGAGTGGAGCCCAGTGCAAACTGTGGGTCCTGGGTGATGACGACCCGTCCATGTGGGTTCACCTACTAGCGGGATACAGCCCTCGGGCAGGGGGGTGCTGACAATGAGGGGGTGGCGCGTTGATTGTGTCAGGCAGAAGGTGCACTGGGAAATCTCCACCCCTCCCTATTCAGTTTGCTGAGAACCTAAAACACCTCTAACAAATGAAAGCTAATTTTTTTCTTTTAGAAAACTAAAATAAAATAAAGATACAAATGAACAAAACAGCGCCTGCCACCCAAGGCTCCCTAACCAGATGCAGAGTGAAGCTTCGGTGGGGACACCCCTGCCCATCCCTGGGCCCGCCTGCACCCAGCATTCTCACGGCAGCACTCCATGCCAGGGAGTGTGATGGACCACTGCTTGTAAAGATTTTCTTTTCATTCATTTGAAAGGCAGAGAGTGAGAGAGAGAGAGAGAGAGAGTGTTTGTATGTGTGTATATGAGAGACAGACAACAGACAAACAAAGACAAAGACAGAGAAAGGGAGGTCTTCCATCCACTGGTTCACTCCCCAAACAGCCTCAACAGGGTGGCCTGGGCCAGACCAAAGCCAGGAGCCAGAAACTATATCCAGGTCTCCTATATGGGTAGCAGGGGTCCAAGCACTCGGGCCATCTTCCTTGCTTTCCCAGACACAGCAGCAGGGAGCTGGATCAGAAGCAGAGCAGCTGGGACAGGAATCAGCGCTCTGTGGGATGCCAGTGTCGTGGGCAACGCCTGTCGTGGGCAACGCCAGCCGAGGTGGACAGAGCGCTCTCTGCTCTTCCAGGACAAACCACAGCACAGTCACAAGGGAGTCAGACGCGCACCTGCGGCTCTCCTTCCACCAGGCCTGGAGATGCAGGCACAGGGCTGCTACAAACACTGGGGCACACAGAGCCTGGCTCCACTGGCTAAGGGCCAGCCGCTCATGGGAGTCCTGTTGGTCAAAGTCCGACGGTGCTCCGGGCTGAGCTTGGTACCAACTCAGCGCTCGGGATAGAACTCTGCAAGGACACAGGGTGGTGAAGAGGCCCCGCTGGGTGCCTGCGGCAGGAAACGAGGAGACAGACACACGGAGGGCTGGCCGGCAAGGACCCGGCGAGAAGGCAGCATCCACGGCCCAGCGAGCCTGGGGGATCACCTGACGGCACCCAGCCCTCAGTGCCAACCTCCAGACTCCAGTGTCAGTCAGGCCTCCCGGGCAGTGCGCCTCAAGTCTTACACGCGTGTGCCGTGTCTACGAGGATGTACACGTGTGTGTGTGTGCATGTGAGGAAGAGGCTGTGTCGGGGTATCCTCTTCTCCCTGCTCCGCCCCTCCCCCCACAGCCTTTACAATAAAGGAGCAGAAAGCTGACCCCTAGAAAAAGCAGCCGATCTGAAGACACGGACACAAAATATTTGCAAACAGGGTACTGGCTCTGAAGTGCGGGCTTTTTCCCTTCTGGAGGTCCTTCCCCTCCCCCACACATGCTGCAAAGAGAAGTCCTTCACCCTCTGCCCAGACCCCACTCCTGCTCTCCCCTGCCAGGAGCGCCGGCACGGGCAGCCACGGTTTCTGGACAGGGCCAGGACCACAGCCAAGGACAAGGACAGGGCCAGGACCACAGCCAAGGACAAGCCGCCGCTGCCGCTCCGGCCTGAGCCCAGCCCCCTGGGAGCTGCCTCTCCTTCACTCCCACCCACGCACACACACACCGCAGGCCCTGGGACTCCAGCCGGGGCCTTGCTGAACTGAGAGGAAGCACCACAGCTCCCAGCTGGAAACAGCAAAGAACGGGGAGAGAAGTCAAAGATGGCAGAGTCGGCGCACGCGGGCACACACCCCACTCTTAAAAGGCTCGCGGCCGACTCTTCCTCTCAACTCCAGCCACCCCCCAGGCTCTCTCCTACGTCCCCAGCAGGCAGGAAGCAAGGGCTGGTGGGAAGAGCACGGGGCAGGAAGCAGAGGGCCTGGACTGCAGCCTGCAGGGGCTCTGCGTGGCGAGCTGCCCTCTTGTCTCCCTGGTCCTCGGTGTAATCTGAAGGCGCCAGGAGGGCAGGGGCTGGGAGGGGAGCAGCTTATGTCTCCCATCCGACGCACTGGCAGTAGCTGCTGGGACGCCACGTGGGGCTCGCAGGCACGGCGGTGGCGGCGCCTGCACCACATGCTTGTCATCTCCACCACCCGTCAGTTCCTGGATGCTGGAAGTGAGCTGTACTTGGCAAGCCCGCCGAGTGAAGCCCGAAGCCTGAGCAGAGGGAAGTCATCCAACGGCAGCAAGGACTCCAAGTGGGACGGCCGCAAGCGCTCCCAGCACCCCCGGGTCACGCTCACGGCCCAGGCAGCGCCGCAATCCGCCCGCGCCACTCAAGGAGGCCAAGAAGGCTTCAAGAAAGCTTCCAGTCTGTCGCCACCCTTCGTTCAGCCCCTCTTCCTGGCTTCTGGAAAGACCTGAGGATTTCCGTTAGCTACACAAGGCACAGAGCTGTCCCTGCACAGGTGGCAGTGCGTGGTGCGCAGGACCGAGGTCCCCAAACGGCCAGAGGCAGAACTCGGAGCACAGCCTGGGCCCCCGTGCCGGGGGTGGGGATAAGGAGAGGAAAGCCCAGAAATAGCTCAAGATGCCGAGTCCAGCTCACAATCCTCTCTTCAGGTACACGCGATCTCTATCCCACAGCCATGCCAGCGCACGTCACAGAGCTCACAGGAAAATCCAATTAAAACGTAAGTTTATTTTGGTGGGAAAAGATTTGGAAACTCATGAATAGTTGTTTTTTCCCATAATACACATCTTGCATAAACTTTCTCAAGACTTCTCATATGTGTGGATTTCAAAACTATGTTCCCCCAGATAACATTCTCTTTTCATTCCGTTCCCTGCACCCGTTGGAACTACACTCCTGTTTCGGGGTCTCGGGCTCAGTGACACGCAGGACCACGCATCCGTACCACAGCCGCTTCCCGGGGAGGCTCCAGGGTTCACTCAGAGACACCTGCGGGCAGCAGAGGGCACAAACACGGAACCCACTCTGAGCAGTGACAGGCCGCGTGACCCTGGGCCCCACAGCCTGCATCCCCCACTCCTCCTCCCCAGCCTAAGCTCCCTTTTCCCACTGAGCCCACAGAGACAGTGCGCCCCCAACGAGACGGTGAGGGGCTTTACTGCAGCTCCCACCACCCCTGTGCCTGCTACAGGCCTTGACGGGCGGCAAACAATGATGACTTAGAGCCAGGAGGGAAAACACCAGAAACATATCTGTGCGCAGAAGGAAGGCCTTGGGCGCGGGCGTGTGGCACAGTGCCTGCCGAAGCTGCTGCCCGGGACGCCTGCGTCCTACCAGGTGCAGCTCCACTTCCGACTTCAGCGTCCTGCCAGCGTGCGCCTCGGGAGGCACAGGTGGTGGCTCAGGTACAGGGGCCCCTGCCACTCCCAGAGACCTGGAGTGAGCTCCGGCCGCTGCAGGCATGTGGGGAGTGGACTGGGGGGTGAGCGATCTCTGCCTTTCTAATAAAATATATAAAATGTTTAAAAAAGAATGCCTCATGGCACAGCCGGGATAGCTACAGGTAGTCCCACATCCACAGAACGACCACACCATGGAAACTGAACACATACATGTAGTTAGCATGTTGGTTTTTCGGGGGCTTCCTGAGGGTTTATCTCATGCAAATAAGCCATCTATTAAGGTTACTTTAGAAGCTGACACATATTAATCACTCGCTGCTGCTGCTAGAAGGAGGCGGCAGGTAACCCAGCCCCAGCACCGAGCCTGGCTGCCCTGGGAGGGCAAGAAGCAGGTTTCTCTCCCACCTCACACAGAACGAGGGACTCAGCCCACAGGCGGGGCTGAGCTTTCCATTCCGCTCCTCCACGCGTGGTTTGAAGACCCCTCGTATCGGAAGAAGCCACCTCCCTTCGGCCCCTCCTGGCTCACATGCAGCCTCCAGCCTCAGTGGGCGTAAGTGGTGCCCACGCAGCCCGACCGTTCCTCACCACATGCACGGTGGTGACCGCCAGGCCATGAACCCGCTGAGCTGACACCGCACAGCAGACCTGCTGTGTGCCGTGTGGACTCCTGGGATGGCGGCAGCGCACAGAGACCGCGTCCCCAGCCCACCCCCGCACTGTTGAGGAGAGAAAGGAAACGCTGGCGTTCACCGGACAGAGCCCTGATGGCATAAGTCAGGGCAGCCCCGCATCGAAGAATACAACGCACACGTGGAAATGGCACGCGTGTTACCCAGGAAAGCCCACTGCCCCGCCCCCAGCATGGACTGGACACAGCAGTCACTCAACAGCAGTGACAGACAAGGGAAGCCCAGGCTGCCTGTGTCCCCAGTGCCACAAGGGTCGAGTGACCACGCTCCTCTGTGTTTCTGAGCTCTCGCAACGGGCACCTCTGGCCAAGAGAGGCGCCTCCCACTGTGGGAGAACAGCCAGCAGCATTCCGGTTCCCCCTCGCAGGTGGCAAACACTCAAGTATCTGTCGAGTCAGGCTGGTGGAGAACAGCCAGGATGAAACACGGCAAAGACACCTCTGGACTGCACCCCGGGGCTCGGTCAGGGCGGACCTTGCTCCATGTTTCATACCACAAACAAGAAAGGCAGCTCTCCCTCCCGCTGTAATGTTTACAGCTTAACTGATGTAAATGAACTTCTGGGCAGAATGTGAAGCAACCAGAAACGGAAAGAATTTAAAAATCAGCTCCCTGGAAGTCAAGAAACTGAATGCTGCCCAGCCCAGAAACCAGCTCTTCCACTGCCTGCTTGCTTGCTTTTTTAAGATTTATTTTAGGGGTCAGCCCTGTGGGGTAGCAGGTAAAGCCGCAGCCTGTAGTGCCGTCATCGCATACGGGCACCGGTTCAGGTCCCAGCTACTCTGCTTCCAATCCAGCTCTCTGCTATGGCCTGGGAAAGCAGTGGAAGATGGCCCAAGTCCATGGGTCCCTGCACCCACGTGGGAGACCCGGAAGAAGCTCCTGGCTTCAGATCAGCACAGCTCCGGCCATTGTGGCCATCTGGGGAGTGAACCAGCGGATAGAAGACCTCTCTCTCTCACAGCCTCTCTCCTTCTCTCTGTGCAACTCTGCCTTTCAAATAAATAAATAAATCCTTAAAAATTAAAAAATATTTAAATAAAATATTTACTTGGAAGGCAGAATAGCAGAGAGAGGAGAGACAGAAAGAGACAGAGAACTTCCCTCTGCTGGTTCACTCCCCAGAAGGCTGCAACAGCTAAGACGGGAGCCAGGAACCACAGGCCAGGAGCAAAGGAGCCTCTTCCAGGTCTCCTATGGGAGTGGCAGAGACTCAAGTACTGGGCCATCTCCCACTGCTTTCCCAGGTGCAGTGGAAGGGAGCTGGCTTTGGGAGTTAAGAGCCAGACTACGGAGTGAGACGGTCAGCATTCGCACTCCACCATCAGAACCCAGATCTGAACCCAGGGAACTATCCTAGCAACCTGGGGAAAGCTGTGTATGAAAACCCTTCCCAGGCAGGCGCCGAACACAGGTGTGAAGATGCTGCCTGGGACCGCCTCCCACACTTTGCTGGCTCCACCTACGACCCAACTTCCTGACAATGCACCCCCCGAAGGCACGAGGTGGGGCCTCCAGGACTTGGGTCTCTGCCACGCGTTAGACCTGCACTGAGTTCCTGGAGACTGGCTTCAGCCTGGCCCGCCTGGCTATGGCAGGCATTTCAAGCGTCAATCAGTGGGTGGAATATCGATCTCTCTGGCTCTATCGCTGTGCCTTTCAAATAAATAAAAATTTAAAAAAACACACAAGCCCAAAATCTACAGCCATCTTTGTACCTTGACTTGCACTGTGAAAAGCAAGGTGTTGGAAGTGCTGCCTGCGCTCAGTGAAGCAGCGGAACGGGGCTGGGAAGCGAAGCCAGCTCCAGAAGACAAAGCTTGAAATCCAACATGGACAGTACGGGAGAGTTCGCCGGGTTCTGAAACACTGTTGTAAGTTAGTTTTGAAAGGCGGGAGGGAGCTCCTGCTTGCTCTGCTTCACGTTTGAGAGCAAATCTGCTGGCAAGGATGCAAACACCAAGCCCTCCATTTGCCCGCTTGTGTCATGGAGATTATGCTGCAACGGAGAACCCGCCCAGCCCTTTCCCAGAGGAGCCCGGTGCCAGCCCAGGCCCCGCGCCTGGCCAAGCCGCAGAGCCAACGACACACGAAAGTATGCTGCGGCAGGGGAGCAGAAGTGAGCTCACTGCGTGGCCCTCTCAGCTGGGCTGGGAGGGACCCAGGGCTCCAGGGGCTGACTGAGCGCCCTTCCCTGTCAAATGGAGTCTGTGCACAAGACATCACAGCACACGGACACACGTGATACCACGCGCACAGTTCACGTGGATACACAACACGGTGCTATACTACATACATGCACTGTGATGCCACACACGTGGTTACATATGCCTAAAGCAAATATGATGGAGTGCTTCCCAGTGACCAGGCCTGAGCCAGGAGGCGTAGGGCAGTCCCCCACCCTCACGAAGCCCCCATTCTAGTGGAGGCTTTTAAATTAATTTATTGATCTATCTATTTGAAAGACAAAGAAAGTGGGGTTTTCCACCAGCTGGTTCGTTCCCCCAACAGCGACCACAGCTGTGGCTAGATCAAGTCAGAGCCAGGACCAGGAGTTGCTTCCGGGTCCCCCACATGGATGGCAGGGACCCATATATGCGAGCCATCAGCCACGGCTTCCCAGGCACATTAACAGGGAGCTGGATCAGAAGCGAAGTGGCTGGGACGCAAACTGGCACTCAGATATGGGGTGTGGGCAGCCCAAGCTGTGGCTCCTCTGGGGGATTTGTATCCCACTCAGCATCTAGGAAATCCATCCCACACTGGGGTCTGTCCCGGAACCTGGTTCCAGCCTCTGGTCCAGTCCAGGCCTCGCATGCTCCTGATGTGAAAGCTGAGGGTGATGTACACCAGCGTAGCTACAGAAACCACACCGGTGCCAAGGGCTCTGCAGCCTTTGGGTTCCACGGGCCAGCAGTGCACATCAGATGTTCAACCCCGGTGAGGAGGCAGTGAGGGTCTCAGAGTCCAGTACGCAGTGAAAGGCTCCCAAGATGCACCCTGGGGGGCTCACAAAGCAGAGCACCCTCAAACCTGACCTACAGCTGCACCACAGTCTCCGCTCTCCTCATCCCACAGCAGCAAATCATAAACTACCACTATCCCGAACCCCACTCACAACCCACCTGCCCACTCCCTGCCCACGCTGCTAAAAACAGCACTGCTGGCCCACAGCCCCCAGAGCCCAGGACCTGCCGGGAACTGACAGGGCACACGCCACTGCCTGACCGGCCAGAGCCGGCAGATTCCACAGCATACACAAAACACCCAAGGCCCAAGAGCTTTCCCATTAATAAATCCTTAAGATGGAGACAGGCTGTGAGAAAACCTGCCTGTGGTGTGGCAAAGCCACAGCCGTCCCCAAATGGTGCCAAGGCTCAGGGCTAAGAGCCAGGGAAGGGGCAAGAGAAAAGCCCCCCGCAAGGCTCCAGGCTCATGTCCCAACCTGCAGAGGCTGTGCTGGACCAGGGGTCCACCCCGGAAGTCAAATCATGGTTGTCTGTTCCTACTGCATGGGAACAAAATGCAATACAATGATTTCTTTATTTTCTGTATTTTTTTTTCTTTTTTAAGGATTTTATTTATTTGACAGGTAGAGTTACAGACAGTGACAAGGAGAGACAGAGGTCTTCCATCCATTGGTTCACTCCCCAGATGGCCACAATAGCCAGAGCTGCACCAATCCAAAGCCAGGAGCCAGGTGCTTCTTCCTGGTCTCCCATGTGGGTGCAGGGCCCAAGCACTTGGGCCACAGCAGAGAGCTGGATTGGAAGAGGGGCAGTTGGGACTAGAACCGACGCCCATATGGGATGCCGGTGTCACAAGCGAAGGATTAACCTACTGCACCATGGAGCCGGCCCCTCTGTATTCTTTTTTTTTTTTTTCCAAAGATTTATTTTTTATTTATTTGAAAGGCAGAGTTACAGAGAGAAGAGGAGACACAGAGCAAGAGAGATCTTCCATCCGCTCGTCCATTCCCCAAATGGCCACAATGGCTGGGGCTGGGCCAGGCCGAGGCAAGGAGCCTGGAGCTTCTTCTGGGTCTCCCACATGGGCACAAGGGCCCAAGGACTTGGGTCATCCTCCACTGCTTTCCCAGGCGCATAGCAGGGAGCTGGATTGGAAGAGCAGCCAGGTCACGAACAGGCACCCAGATGGGACGGCAGCATCGCAGGCAGAGGGTTAACCTGCTAAGCCACAACTCCAGCCCTCTTTTCTATATTCCTGATGCTCTGGAACCTGGGGTTTTGGTGACCCAGGAGGAAGTACCCCTCCCAGGGCTGGCTAATTCCTGAGACAGCAACAAACTACTCCAGGTGAGCACAGTTCTCTCCTGCCAACCTACCAAGCCAGGGCCACAGCAGCCATGACCCCCAGCTGAGCACAGCCCTCACCTTCCAACCAAGCCCGGGCCACACAACCACCTCTGCTCCTAACCAGAGCAACACTGCCCTGTGTGGTCAACCCAGGAGCCACCAAAATCCTGCATGACAGCCCTCTAAACAGCCGGCCCACCTTGCCCGGGGTTTCTGGTGAGCAACACAACAAAAGCACGTGCCCACATGTCCCCCTGCACGTGTCCCTGTGTGCTGTGGCCCCCTCTCTGGGAACTGTAAGCTACAGCTACAAGCCTTCGTTTCAGTGCACTGTCTCCTGATCTGGCGGCCTCACCACACCTGAGTAGCAAAGCCCACATCTTCAACACCCACACCATCAGAGGCTCCACTTCCTGTATTTCCTTCTTCCAATTCCCCAGTTTCCAGAAGGCTTTATACCACATGTTCCCAATGGTATGTGGGCAGACGGCAACAGAAAGAACACAACACAGATCGGCTCAGTCCGGCCATCGCAGCCATTTGGGGAGTGAACCAGCAGAAGACAGACCTCTCTCTCTCTCTCTCTGCCTTTCATATAAATAAATAAATAAATCTTAAAAAAAAAAAAAAAAGCATGCCTGGGATGTTTGAGGAGACATACGTGTCCTCCCGCACGCAGCTCCCATCACTGGCTTTCTCAGCAAGTGTGGAGTCGCCATTCTACCTGAACCAGCACAAAGCCCAATCTCAGAGGCTATGTTCCTGGTACCCCCGGGCACCCAGAGTGACTTGAGAGGATGCACTGAGGGGCTTGAAGGGCCAGTAAACTGTCACCGCACCTGGAACAGGCACAGACTCAGAGACCTGACCTGCGAGGACGCTTCCCACTCGCCACCAAGAAAGGAGGTACTTGAACGGCAGGTGCAACAGCCAACATTCAGTCTGGCCAAAGAAGGCCAAGGATAGGAGCCAGCGCAGTGGTGCAGTAGGTCAAGCAATGCCACCATCCCATATGGGCACCGGTTCGAGACTTGGCTGCTCCGCTTCCGATCCAGCGTCTGCTAATGCCCCTGGGAAAGCAGCCTTGGGCCCCTGCGACCCATGTGGGAGGCCGGGTTGGAGTTCCAGGTTCCTGGAGTTGGTCTGGACCAGCCCTGGCCATTGAGACCATTTCAGGAGTAAACCAGAAGATGGAAGATCTCTAAGTTTTCCTTTCAAATAAATAAAACATCAAAAGTATTAAAAAAAAAAAAAAAGAGGCCAAGAAGCAAGTGGGGAAAGATAGAGAAAACACGTAAAACATGTACTCCCGAGTGCGCACAGAAGCCGTGTACTGAGCACAGCACACACCGCCCTGGGCTCTTCACGCCTGCGTCACAGCCTCTCTGACAGGTGAGAAGGCCAATCCGACAGGCACACCCAGGAGGTGGAAGACCTGGGACTTCTGCACTGTGGAGCTGGGGATTGGGTGGGGAGACCCACAACACCAGGAGAGACAAGGGCTTTGCTCCCTGGCCACTGCCTTGACAGCACAGGCTTCCGCATGTACACACGTGATGTGCCCATGCATACGTGTGCGTGCCCAAGGGTGCAGACACGCCCCAGAGGCCCAGGTCAGGCTGAACATCAGACAGCAGGAATGACAGATGGGAGTCTCTGGGGAAGCAGGCGGCCCTCATTATGGGTAATAGTCACCTGCCACTTCTCGGCTGCCCTGTCATCACGCAGGGCGTGTAAGGCCTTCTTTCATGTCCTCTTCAAAAGGGCCCAGCCATGCAAGTGTCACCCCACTCCCACTCCACAGGGGATGCAATGACCTTCCAGAGCCACTCTGGAACAGAAGCCCTGCCCTGTGACTCTCAGGCCCATCAGGACTGAGCCGGGGTCTTATCACGCCCCCAGACACCTGCAGCACACCGGCCCCTCCTCCACCCACCCCACAGAGAAATCTCAAGGCACTGATCCCAGGCTCCCGGCTCCCCACCCCCCCTCCCCCGCCCTCCAGGGTGACTGCAGGGGCACCGGCACAGCAGGAGGTCACCCCTCATTGTGCTCCCAGTGTGTGGCCAGGGCAGGCCCAGCAACCCCTGAAACAATAGAGAAGTGTGCCGCGTGTTTCCCATGTGCCAGGCAGGGTCCTTGGTGGATTCACTCCAATCCCAGGGTAAACACTGTCGTTTTTGACAAATGACAAAGTATTACTTAATTGGGGCCAGAATTTGTACTTTTATAATAAAAAAAAATGTAGGAGCTACATGACTGAAAAAGCCACAGAGAGGCAGCATTTGGCACGCAGTTAGGATGCTGCATGGGTCACCTGCACCCTGGATCGGAACACCTGGGTCAAGCCAGAGCTGCCCTCCTGATTCCACTTCCTGCTAATGAACACTCTGGGAGGAGCAGGTGACGGTTCAACTGCCTGGGCCTCTGCCACCCGCCCAGGAGACCCCGCCTGAGCTCCAGCTCAGATGCAAAGATCTGTCCTGTCTCCTCCTCTCCCACTCCCTCCCACACGCTGTCACTTTCTGCTGTCTCCCTTTCAAATAAACAAAACACATATACAGAACAAAGTTTAATAATCAAAGTCTATTAACTAACCAAAGAAAAGAGGAAGTCAGAGATACACAAGAGAGGCAGCAAAAAAATAAATAAATAAATAAAGAGAAGGAAAAGGGAAAAGGACTGCCATCTTTTTTACAAATGGGGAAACAGGCAGGTGGCCCTGAAATGGCCCTGGCGTCAGGTTACAGAGCCCCTCCAGCTTGCTACCCAAGAGCCAGACCCCACTCCCTCTCCCGCCTGCCATACCAGCAGGTCACATGCCTCAGATAAGATAGCTCTGCAGGCTGGGATTCACCAGCCCCTGCATCTCAGAGCTGTCTTACCCTGCCGTTGTGATTTGTTCATCCCTGAGGGCCCATAAGATAACACAATGTCCCACTCCCAAACTGCCTGGTTACTGCCCTAATTTAGGATATAAAAGTAGACGCACGTAAATCAACTGTGCGCCTTCCCTAGAGCTCTCTTTGCTTTCTCTGGTCTTTTGTCTGTAACAATGGGCTCAGCCAGCCAGGTGCCTCCCTAGGTGCTAGGGCACTCACTACCCCACCCAGAATCCTGCTCCTAGGGAGAGAAAGGCTACAATGTTGCAGCAACCGTCCTGCACATGGACAGAGCTGCAGGCTGCAGCCCAGGACCTGTGGCTCCATCTCAGCACCCGTTCCCCACCGCGACTGTGACCATTCCACACAGAGCGTGCCCCTGGGATCCAACCTGCTCACGGACAGCAGCAGAATACCGCCCACTCTTTCTAAAATAAATCTAAAAAGAGCAGAAAAGACAGAAAACAAAAATTACACTTAGGCTTAAAGCAAACGTAGTGCTAAGTTCAGAACTGTCCCTTTTCTTGCCAACGCCGCGGATATTTTACAACCTGTAGACAAATTTCCTACTGAGTATCCAGGTTTTTTCTTTTTCAGAGACTGCATTAAACAAAATAGGTTTTTTTAAAAATCGCTTTTAAAGTTGTCAAGTCACTAAAAGTGATCAGTATAAACGAAAATGTGAACTCAGAGTGAACATTCCTAGTGTGAGGCAAAACTAGGAAGAGATAAAAGTAACAAATCACTTGGGAAGGAGTCCCTGGGCCAGGGGAAGCTGTGCTGAGAGCTCGTGTGGGACCACGCAGCAGGTGAGCAGGTGTGCGGGGCACCGGGCAAGCGCTCAGTTAGCTCACTGCACTGCAGACTGCACCCCGCCACCTCCTGCCCGGGTAGAGACGGTCCCAACACAGGACCGAGAAGGTTCTCACGACGTCTGCTATCAGCAGGATTCTTAGTGCCCTGGGAGAGCAAGCTCAGGGCTGAAGGGCTGGGAACTGGCCCCAGCTACTCCAAGGCACCAGCCGCTCCCTTCCTCCAGCTCAGCCTGTGGCTGGTGGTGGTCGGGGGACTTAACCAGGAGACACACTCTTGGCAGCTCTGCCTGCTGGCCAAGACCTGCAGGCTGGCATCCTCCACTCCATCACCCCCAACTCACACCTGGCACTTGCTCCCATGGAGGAGGAGCATCAGACACAAGGTTGCAACATGACAGCAAGTTTGCAAAGCAGGTACTGCCAGCGCTGGGAGACTCCCCGCCTCTGGGCAATTCTACAGCCAGTGTGCCTCTTGCTGCTCCTCCTCATCTCTGCTCCAGCAGCCAGAGCCTGGGCTGCAGGAAGTAAGCTGTCCAAGAACCCCGCTCAGAGAGATTGAGGGCAGGGCCCAAACCTCGGTGAATTCCGAACCAGCACTCAACCACCTCACCCCACTGAATGTGGAAAAGAGAAAAAGCAAACAGCATGCTTTAAAAATCAGGAATTATCTGAAAATCAAAATTCACCTTCTAATTAAGTTACTGCTTACTAAGGGAAAATATTTACACACACACACAGAGCTAACCACCATAGAGCAAGGAAGTGTGTGTCAGTCCCACCAGCTCCTTCACTGGGGGGCACAGCCCAAGTGTGGCATAGGATACCCCCCAGCAATCACCGCTGAGGAATGATACTTCGTGATTTGTGTAAATAAACTGTCTCCAGGCCTCTAGCAGCATCCACTCAGGCCTGTGTGGCTGACATGGAGCTCTGTAAATATTTAATCTCATGATCACACACAGACAAATCCACTCTCTAACAAGGACTGGTCACCAACCCCCAAAAGGCAATCTCCATAAAGACCGACCCGTCCTACTGCTCACATCTCCCAGACGCATTCCTCCAACTCAGTCAATTTTTTAACATTAACAGAGTGACGGAGCAAAGACAAAAAGCCTTCGATCCATACTGACATCTCCCCTGCAGACAGCAAGCAGGCCCCCAGGTCCCTGCCCTGCTGGACGGCTGGGCACACCACCATCTGCAGAGTCCAGCCTCAGCCTGAGCAGTTCCCGCCCCTCCCAAGCTCTCTCCTTGCAGCTCTGCAGCTTGGCCCCAGGGTCCAGCCCAGCCCCAACCCCAGCCCCAGCCTCAGCCCAGACCCCTCCCAGTTCACACTGCAATCTCACAGGACCTTTAGAACGAGCGCTCTCCGTCTATAACCCAGCTTTAACGCAGACCCCCAAGCCCCTCCCCGCCACTTCGCACTACATAAACTCCTGCACTGTGGAAGGTGCCCTCTCTCTGCCGTGTGTTCCCCTGGAGTGGCCCCTCCCAGACTCCCAGGCTTTATTCTGAATAAACCTGGTCTGGCCTGGGCTTCATACTCGTCTTCTTTCCTGACACAGAGTCCAGAAATAAACTTAACGTTTACAGTCAGTTAATTTTGCCAACATAATTCAATGGGTAGAGAACGGTCTTATTGACAAATGGCACTGTTGGGTAGCAAGTTAGAAATCAGCCCGTGTGAGAGAGGCCTAAGGAAAAGAAAAGTTGCTTCAGAGAAGGATCTAACAGCCTCAGAGGCAGACCAGTACCTTGCACTGCACAGTCCTGCCGATACCCTGATAGCTTTAGAAGTGGTCTCAGCCCCACCCACCTCAGGAGAGCTCCTGGAAGAATCCTCTCTGCTCACCAGCAAACAGGTTATCTGGCCTGATAGCACTGAGCAACAAAACCTGACATCCTTTCTCCAAGGAAGGCACCTGGGGGAGGCTCCTCTGCCCAGAGCAGCTGGGTGGGCTTCCCGGTCTGACCGCACTGAGCAGTAAAACCTGGGGAGGAATCTCACCTAATTCACACACAGCAAACACTTTGTAAGGAGAAAGGGGGACTGGCAGCACAGCCCCAGCAAATAATCCACACAAAGTCTTGCACCCGGACGCCCCCAGCAGTGTTTTTAGAAAAAGGCAAAAAGAGGAAACCAGCCAAAGAATGGGTGCATAAGCAGAGGTGGGTACTGCGGTTCTGCGGAGTAAGCCAAGCTGGGGACTCGCAGGCTCCTCATCGGAGTGCATCTGATCCAGCTCCCTGCTAGCGCGGCTGAGCTGACCGAAGACAAAGGCTCAAGTGCTTGGGCCCCTGCCACCCGTGTGGGAGACCCGGATGGAGCTCCTGCATCCTGGCTTCAGTCTGGCCTGGTCCAGCTGTTGTAGGCAGCTGGGGAGTGAACCAGAGGATGGAAGATGGATCTCTCTCTCCCTCTCCCTCCCCCCTTCCTGCCAATAAATAAAAACCTTTTAAGAAATGAAGAAGCAGGACGGCGCCGTGGCTTAACAGGCTAATCCTCCACCTTGCGGTGCCGGCACACCGGGTTCTAGTCCCAGTTGGGGCGCCGGATTCTATCCCGGTTGCCCCTCTTCCAGGCCAGCTCTCTGCTGTGGCCCGGGAAGGCAGTGGAGGATGGCCCAAGTCCTTGGGCCCTGCACCCGCATGGGAGACCAGGAGAAGCACCTGGCTCCTGGCTTCGGATCAGCGTGATGAGCCGGCCGCAGCGGCCATTGGAGCGTGAACCAATGGCAAAAAGGAAGACCTTTCTCTCTGTCTCTCTCTCTATCCACTCTACCTGTCAAAAAAAAAAAAAAAGAAAGAAAGAAATGAAGAAGCAGAATATGTATGTTTCCATTAAAAGGAAGGAGGTACTTGGTGACACTAAGTCACAAAAGGCCACTCTGTGTGGCTCCTCCACTTGCAGGCCAGGTTCAGAGGGGGGAGACCTGCAGGGGTCGGGGTGGGGGGTGACTGCTGGCAGTGAGGTTACACATCTCCGGAAATACACACTTTAAACAGGCAGGCATACACGGCATGTGAGTGAAACTGTCTCAATAGAACAGTTTTTCCTTAATTTTATAAAGAGTTTTAAAAATTAAGATCTAGTATAAGCCTTTTAGGATGAATAAAGAAGTATAAAGAACCTCCAATAACAATTTTAAATTATCTGATTGGACATTTCTGCTCACTGCAGAAGTAAAAGCTTGGGCCTTTTCCAACTTGAAGAATAAAACAGGTTTCCAAACACCTGCTCCCTCACACAGGAGCCAAGTGTCCCCAAAGGCAAGCTCCCAGCACTGGAGGGGCTGAAGCAGCTCATGTGTTTCCGAGTTATTATTGGTCTGCAGTAAAACGCTCTGTAAAGTTTACACAGAGAATTTTATAGATCTTTCACCGCATAGTTCTCTTAAGAGGCTGCACATTGGAAACAGCTGAATCTCAGAGCAGCGCCCCAGCTGCCCCACCAATGCTCCCGTCTGGACCACTGTGGCCCTCGGCGAAACACGTGCTGCCGACCACCGCCGGCAGAGACGAGCCCGCGGGCTGAGGGGCTCTCGAGGTCTGGGCGCCCTCATCCACGGCTGGCACCGCCCTCTCTTCTGTGTGGACACCTAAGCCTTCCACAGAAGGACTGAAAAGAAAAATTAGTAAAGAAAAATCTACATTTACATATGCAAATTGTGGTCATACAATTCAGAATACATTATACCACATACTCACACCAGATGTGCAATCAAATTGATAATCTGCTCCCTTTCTAATGCAAATATGGGTTAAATCTGTTATCTGCAAACCACTTCCTAAATACACCACATATACCAAAGGCCCCAGGCTGGTAGGGGGGTACTAAAATGAAGACAGAGAGAAAATGCAACTTAGGACGCGTTGAATTCACAGCTCGGTTTGCCAAATCAAGCTTTAAGAACTTAAAGAAGTTACTGACACATGCTTGTGATAAATTACAACAGCAAGCAAGTTGTCAAATGAAAAACAAATGCCCCGCATTCCCCCTGCCCCCCCCCCTTTCTACTGCACATCTCAAGACTGAAATCCGTGAGTACACACAGGATGGACACAAACCCCTACACGCACGTGCACCGCTCCTTTCGAGAACCATCTGTGTGGGTCCAACAAGCACATACTGTTCTTTACCTTTGCTTTTTTATATATTTACTTAAAAGGCAGAGAGAGAGACAACAGCGAGAGGGAGGTCCCCCATCCACTCCGGAATGAGGCTGGGCCAGGCAGAAGCCCGGCACCAGGAACTCTACACAGGTGGCAGAGATCTCAAGTCATCAGAGTTGTTAGCAGAGATGGCTAGAACAGAGATACTTGGGGCTGGTGCGCAGTGGGTTAACGCCCTGCCCCGAAGCACCAACATCCCATTTGGGCGCTGGTTCGAGACCCAGCTGCTCCACTTCTGATCCAGCTCTCTGCTGTGGCCTGGGAAAGCACTGAAGGATGGTCCAAGTCTTTGGGCCCCTGCACCCGCATGGGAGACCCGGAAGAAGCTCCTGGCTTCAGATCAGCGCAGTTCGGGCCGTTGCAGTCATCTGGGGAGTGAACCATCAGATGGAAGACCGCTCTCTCTGCCTCTCCTCTGTGTAACTCTGACTTTCAAATAAATAAATCTTAAAAAAAAAAAACGAACAGAGATACTTCGTGCAATAGAGAATTCAGACAGAGGAGTGGTCAGCAAGGTGGATGGAGGGCACCTCTCCAGGTGGAATGTTAGAGTGTCTGGCCCTTAAGACTAGGAAGGCAAGGTTACATAGCTCAGTGGTGAGAATACACCTGACAGGTCAGGCATACATCTCAGCAGAGAGCTGAAACACACCTGCCGGCCAGGTGGGCTCAAGAGGTCCAGGGACTGGGCTGACGAGGTCCAGCAGTTTCCCCTTAGCCTGGGTGTGAAACAGGTGAAATTCCTTCCAAGGCTTTATTACCCAGTGTTACCAGACTGGGCAGCCCAGCAGGTGCCGGAAAGAGAGGGTTCCCCTAGGGTGCTCTCCCTGGGGGAAGACTGGGACCACCTGTACTTACTGGGGGTTCGGCTGGGACTTTGTGGTGTGAAGTACTGGACTGCTCCCATAGGCTAGTTCCTATCATCCTACCTAACACATAGTCAGTCTCCTGCTGCCTCCCGGGAGTCAGGGGCCAGAGCGAAACTCAAACCCAGGTGCTCTGATGTAGGATACGGGCACCTTAACCACGGGGACACAGACGCGGCTCTGGACCCTTGCTAGCCCACTTTAATACGGTTAAATACGAGATCTGAGCATTATTTTGATGTAAACGGTGTAGATCAAACATCGCATCTGTTCACAACTTCCGACTTGGACACTCTCTCCCAAGGAAGAGCGACGTCAGCCCTTCCCACCACGAATCACGTTCACGAAACCATATTCAGGGTCAGCCACGGTCCCAAACCCAAAATCCTACAAGAGACACTGGTGGTCGTTGGGGGGCAGGATTTCAGGGGTCGAAGGCGGTGGCCAGTTGCAGGCCAGCGTGGAGGAGGAAAGTAAGGTTGCAGCCCATCTAGATAGTGGATGGGGGCCAGGGTTCTGAGAGGGGATCCAGCCCCCCAGGCAGTGGGCAGCGGCCTTTTTCTGCTGTTTGTTGGGAAGGAGACCCACACCCACTACATCCTCCGTGTCTACTGCAATTTATGAAGCATGATCTTGCCAGTCTGGTATGTGCAGGGAGTGGTGTTGCCCGTGATATTGGAATAGGCCTCCTAAAATATGATATTGGAATATGGCCCTCTTAAAGCCCCCCCCCCCCAAAAAAAAAAACAGGCTGGGTACACTGTGTCCCAGGCCTTTAATCCACTTTCAAAGGGGAGGGTTAATTAACCTAATTGGCCAGTGCATGCACAGGTGTGACCAGGCAGGGGCATGAGGTCACACAGGGGCGTGGTGAAGGCGTGGTCTTCCAGCTCACAAACTTGATCACTTTTATTCTAAATGCCTGCCTACAACACCAGGAGCTGGAGGCAGCCCCACCTGTGTGGCAGGGCCGAGATGGACTACCGGTGCCCCATTTTACCGGGGTTCTGGAATTAACGAGCACAGCCTAACAGACCCATTTTGTAGACACAGGAAGCAACGGGCAGCGACAGGAAGCGACTGCTCGAGGCCGTGCCCCTGCTTTGTGGCACAGGACACAGCTGAACTCCCACCTGCCACCAGCACTGGCTCTAACCCGGCTCCACCACCTGGGACCCTCTGACCAAAGCCCTACCAACAGCACCACACCGGTTTAAATGAATTCCCTTGCTACGAAGCCTGCTTTTCCTTTTATCAGACCTACAACTTCAGCAGATGTCAGCACTCCATCTTACATCCTCCCAGGTGGAGCAGCTCTGAAATACAACCTGCCACCCCGGAGTCAGGCCAGGTTCCTGACCTGTGCCAAGGCAGTGCTGAGCGAGGCCTCCCCTGCCGCTTTCGGCCCTCGCTCATCTCTGCTAAAGGTCAGGGCTGCCCCATCGAAGTTCCAAGATGTACAGGAAACCAGCAAGCAACACCAGCCCCCGCTCCATCCGCGCAGCACCACTGCCCCTCCCGGCCCTGGGGGTCTTCGGTGGTCAAGGCAGAGAGCAGAGACCCAGGGGTAGCAAGAGCTGCGCACAGGACCCCCTCCCCAGGCGCAGCGCTGCTGCCCGGCCTCTCCCCACCGCGCTCTCCTCTCCAGTAACCCCACAGGCGGAGCCTTAGGGACAACTCTCCCTGACTCCCCACGTCTGAGGGACAGCAGGAAGGGGAATGGAAGGATGGCGCTCAGTGCAAGAGGGGGCCCCTAACAATCTGAGAATGCCCCAAGCCGCCCACTCTAGGGCAAAGGCACGGGGCATTCACTCTTGCAACCAGGGTCAGGCTCAGGCCAGCTAGAGTCCCAGCTCCAGGAAGCAGCAGTGGCCCTCCCCCCATCACAAGGAAACCATTTGCTGCTCAGAGCTTTTTGAAGCCCGCAGCCAGAAGTCGCCTACTGGCAAAACGATTTGCATGAGGCGCCTCATTGGGTAGCCAGGGCCCCTTACTCAGCAACCTGCTGTGCTGGGTAAGAAAACAAAGCCTCACACACCGGTCTCCTGTGAAATCCCGGGAGCCCTACGCAGAGCACAGCTTTCTGGGGAAAACAAAATTAAGCAACCGCTTGGGGGGGTTAGAGGGTGTAGCAGACAAAAAAGTTTAAGCTGATTTTATTACAGTAAAAAATCCAGTCTAAAAAGCTAATTTGAGATTTTAATAAGATTGTGTCTAAAACCTGCAGCCATGAGCTCTTGGCTGGACTGTTCTGCACAAAGAGCAGATGTCTTTGGAAAGAGACCAGTGTTCATTCATGAACTCACCCCATTGACCGGGCGTCAGCTGGGCGCTGGGGAGAGCGGGGTGCCAGTCCCTGCTGTGAGCTGCAGCTGTCAGCTCTCAGAGCCCTGTGCCCCCCACCACCACCAAGGGGTTCCCACTCCCTAAGGATCCTTCTGTGTGACTTCCCAGGGTCTCCACAACGCATGTCCAGAGCCAGCTTGCAGGAGGGGTGCCGCTGAGCGCAGGAACCGCAGCCCCAGCCGAGCTGCCTGCCACAGGCTGCCCGGCCACTCCTCTCACCCATGAGTGTGCTGAAACGTCAGGCTTTTTGGCTTCCCGGTGGAATTTCTCACACGCACCGGCACCAGTCCCTGTGGTCAGCTGTCCCAGTGCCGCCAGTCAGTCTGGGTAGACGCTGGGGCTTGGATGTCATAAGCAGGAGCCGGAACCTCGACCCAGCTGTGGCCCTCGGACCCAGAAGCGTCGGCCAGGCCTGTAGCTGCTGCCTCCTCAGACTCCATCAGTGAAACTACTGTACCCGTCCTGGATCCGGCCAAGTGGCCGCAGCCCTGCTGAGCGGCGAAGACAGGCATCAGAGCAGGGAACCCGAGGGAGGAAGTGGAGCAGAGGTGCCTTCCAGCACCACGTTTTTGGGAGCTGGTCCAAAGGGCACCTGGGCCAGCTGCCTCCCTGGGCTTCCGGCAGAGGTGCTGTGTTACTGATCAGAGGCATCTGAGTTACTTAGCACCATCACTCTGAAATCTGTCCCACCAGGACTGACTTGTCAGGAGACGATCGGAGCTCAGCCAGGCAGCGACACAGCTCCCTCGGTGTGCTCCCAGGCATACCTGCTGTCACAGCCTGTGGACAGTTCCACATCACCCTTCTCTCCGCCTCTAGCCTCTCAGACTCTTCCAACACTGCTTTCCAAGGCAAGTCTCAGGTGTTCCTCAGCTGACAGGCTGAGCATCTGTAATGCAAAACCCCAAACGCCCAAGGCCCAAGACGTGCGTGAATCCCGCTCATCTCGAGCGATGAGGCACAAAAACGCAGATCGCTGCAAATATGTATCAGACGACCTTCTGGCTGCACACAGGTGCTATCTGACCCGGAAGTTAATTTCCCACTGAGACATCCCATTGTGTACGTGCCAATATTCCAAAATCTGAAAAAAAAAAAAAAATCCACAACACTTGTGGTTCCCAGCATTTGAGATAAGGGACACTGAGATTATAATACCTGTGCATTTTCCTGGCCATTCAGTATTTGTCAAACTCCAGTACTGCTTTTATTAGCTTCTGTTTTTTCCTAATGTGTCACAAATAGTTTAATTTTTCTGATAATCCCTGTGCTCTTCACTGTGAAATGTTGGTGGTTTTTAGAAAGCCTGGGTTACAACCAAATGGACGACTTCCAGAGCTCCAGCCTGGAGTAAGACACACCATTTATAACTTTGAAAACACAATAAATGCCCTAGAAGGAAAATATTGAAAAGTTTATATAACCAATTAAATGTGATGTAGCCATTTAGTGTTTCCTTTAAGAATCATGACGTGGGGCCTGCACTGTGGTATAGCAGGTGCAGCCGCCGGCTGCAGGGCCAGCATCCCACATGGATGCTGGTTCGAGTCCCAGCTGATCCACTTCTGATCCAGTTCCCTGCTGACATGCCTGGGAAAGCAGCTGAAGATGGCCCAAGTGCTTCTGCCCTGATGAAGCTCCTGGCTTTGGCCTTACCCGGTCCTGTCCATTGTGGCCATCTGGGAAGTGAACTAGCAGGAAGAAAATCTCTCTCTGCCTCTCCTTCTATGTGACTCTTTCAAATAAATAAATAAACCTTAAAAAAAAAAAAGAATTGTGATGTATGAAAATATTCGTAATGTTAGCCAAAATTAAATTAGGGTACAAAACAGTAGAGTATGGGCCAATTTATTTCATTTGCAATGAGAATACATCATAAACACAAGAAATATATCAAAATACTAATAGTCTGTTCTTTCTGAGATTATGAGTGGTATTTTAGTTTCCTATTTATACTTTTATTTCCCAGATTTTCTGATAGATATTATTTCCAAAAAGCATAAAAATGGTTTTAAAATTGTTTTCAGGGGAGAGGTGTGCTGCACCCCGTATCAGAGTCCCTGGGTTGAAGGCCCAGCTCCACTTCCCATTCAGCTTCCTGCTAACCCACACTCGGGGAAACAGCAGGAGATGGCTGAAGTTCTTGGATCTCACCACCAATGTGGGAGATCTTGAATGAGTTTCAGGCAGGCTTGGCTTCAGCCTGACCCAGCCCTGCTCTGGCTGTTGCCGGAATTTGGGACATGAACCAGTGCACAAAAGATCAGATAAAACAAAAATAAATAAAAATTTGTGAAATCAGCTCTCACGTAGCATTACTAAGTTCATCATCCCAGGATTCGGCACACAGCAAATCGATCTACCTCCCCACGGGGAAATTCTGACTCTTGTCTCAGGGTGTGGACTGAAGTGATCTGGCTCCCACACGCATGCAATTAACCCCCAAGTCTCCTGCTAACAGTTACTGGATAATGGTTCCTGGTTCAGGGTGGAGGCGTGGTCCAATGATGCTGTCTGAAGGAGAGGGCCTTGGGGAAGCAACTGGACCGGATCAGGCTGCGAGGGTGGAGCCCCACGATGGAATCACAAAGACTTTATAAAGAAAATGCGTGGACTTGGAGAAGAGTGCACTCCCTGGCTCACCCGATGCTCCCCTGCAGGTGCTGCACCTGCACCTTCCTCCTCAGAACCAGGGCCTCACGCAGCCTTGGACAGTGAACCTCCTAATGCTTACTCGCATCTCCCTCCTTCAAGATGCTATACACCACACTCCTTACAACACCTTAAGAAATAAGACAGCATAGAAAACATAATGGAAAATTATCAATTAACCCTCTCCTCAAGCATAACATAGAAGAACAAGAACAGAAGGGGAAATGGAAAACAACCAAGAATTTATAGCCTTTTGCTCAAACATGTGATCAACTACAATAAATGTAAATGACCTTGGCATTTAATGAAAAGGTACAGACTGTCGGGTTGAATCAAAAAGCAAAACCCAACTGCATGTTTACAAGAGACAAACTTTGAAATGCAAAGACAGAGATGAGGTGGAAATGCAAAGGCTGGGACAGCCAACAATGATGACAGAGATTTAAGACAAAGATACCAGAGGAAAAAAGGAATCATTTTGTAAAGATAAAACTATCAACTGATCAAGGAGACACAGCTATCCTAAATGTGTATATACCCAACAGAGCTTCAAAATGTGTTAAACTAAAATGAACAGAATTCATGGGTAAGAGAGAGACAAACATAATTGTATTTGGAAAATTTATCACTCTTCTATTAATAATTGATAGGTTAGATACGCTCCACCCACCAAACAATTGTGTAAAGACAGAGAAGGTAAGTGCAACTCCACCAACCACCTCAAAATACTACTCAGTAACTGTAGATATTTTGTCCAACAGCACATGAAGTACTCACCTAGGTATGCCACATCCTAGATAATTAAACAATGGATTTAGAAGAAATGAATATATGCATGAAATTAAATTAGAAATTGAGAGCAACACTACTCCTGGAAAATCCCCAACATTTGGAAATTAACTATATATAACTCATGTTCAAAGAAGAAATCACAAGGGATTTAGAAAATATTTTGAACTAGGGTTAGTGCTGTGGCGTAGTGGGTAAAGCCACCGCATGCAGTGCCAGCATCCCATATGGTCACCGGTTTGAGACCCAGCTGCTCCACTTCTGATCCAGTTCTCTGCTATGGCCTGGGAAAGCAGTAGAGGATGGCCCGAGTCCTGGGGCCCCTGCACCCACTTGGGAGACCCAGAAGAAGCTCCTGGCTCCTGGCTTCACATCGGCACAGCTCCAGCCATTGCAGCCAATTGGGGAGTGAACCAGTGGGATGGAAGACCTCTCTCTCTCTCTGCCTCTCCTCTCTCTGTGTAACTCTGACTTTCAAATAAATAAATAAAATATTTTGAGCTGTATATAAAAATATCAAAATGTGTGAGGTGCAAATTTATGGCTTTAAATGCTCACTTTAGGGGTCAGCGCTGTGGCACAGTGGGCCCCTGCCAGCTGTGTGGGAGACCTGGAAGAAGCTCCTGGCTTCTGGCTTTGGATTGGCCCAGCTCTGGCCATTGCAGCCATTTGGAGAGTGAACGAGAGGATGGAAGACCTTTCTCTTTGTATCTCCCTCTCTCTGTCTGAAATCTTTCAAATAAAGTCTTTTTTAAAAAATGCTTTGTTTAGAAAAAGATTTAAAATAAAGGTCTAGGCTTTACCAAAGGAGCAAATTAAACAATGCAAGCAAAGAGAGAGAAATTAGAGCAGAAAGCAATGAAACAAACAATTTCCAGTGGGGAAAAACTGGTCTTTCACAAGATGAATCCAACTGAGACGCCCTGTCCTTGGATTCTTCAAGGAGGGACGGAAGAGACACGGGAGACAGATTTCAGGAGCGACTGACAGATGGATGTTACCAGAACGCGCTATCCTACACTGCCCATAACAGATCTCGCATTCAGAAAACCCGTCACATTAACGCCTATTAGGGCTCAAAAACTGCAGGTGGATGACGCGACTGGACGTGTACTGTAGCAGAGGGATGAACTTATTGGCAGCAGGGGTGGGAGACAGGGCCGCTCCCTGGGCCCACATGAGAAACGGCGTCTGTTTGTCCAACTTCCTGCCTCCGGCCCAGGCCCCCAGCCCGCTGGCCTCATCTGCTGTTGCCACTTCCCTTGCGGTCAAGGCACCGGCAGGAAGCAGAGCGCTGATGACCGGAGGGGCTCCCCACACGAATTATTCAGAGCTTGCGCTCGCTCGGGGTGGCCAGCTGGCCAGCTCTCACTCAGCCCCTGCCCCAGCCTCCCCCAGCGTCCTGCAGGGCTAAAGCCCCTCTCTGGGTGTTCAGACACCTGCTGGGGAGCAGTGGCACTCAGCCTCTGTTAGGCAAAGGTGTGGGGGAGGGGAGCCAGGCTCCTGCTGTGGTGTGTGGCCAGGGTCCAGCCCCCCCCCACCCCTCCCGCTGCTGGGTGTCAGGTGACTCAGCTCAGGGGTTGACCTGGATCCCTTCACCCTCCGGTTCGAGTCCCGATGGCAGCCCCTGGATTCTAGCTCCTCCAGTGCTTCTCTGGCTAACTCCTGAACACCTGACTCCCCACGGTCAGCCCTGGTGAACACCTCGGGTGCTCCCGCTCCCCGCGCTGAACCCCGACACAGCCGTGTCACCGCTCTGCAGATACCCAAGGCTGTTCTGTACTGCCGCACTTCAGAGAGCCTGTGGGAAAAACGTAATTGGAAGTTCACGTGGTGCAGCAATTTCTGAAATACAGGCAGCTGAACAGAATGCACATTTCTATCCATTTTTTGAAGAGCCCTCATATGCATAGATTTCAAACTTTCCATATCAAAATAAACTTCTACATTTTTATTTTTGTTTCCTAAAGGCAGAGAGACAGCTGAAAGGCGAGCTTCCAGATACTGGTTCACTCCCCCAAGGGCCTGCAACCTCCAGGGCTGGCCCAGACCAAAGCCTAAGCTCAGACCTCCATCTAGGTCACCCACAGGGGACCCAAGCACCTGCCTGTGCTGCCCGAGGCAGCTTCACCCATTGCAAGCAACACAGCGCCCGCCCCGAGCCCTCAGAGCCATCCCTGCTAACTCTCCTCTGGGAGCCTGGATGCCTTTTCCAGTGCCCTTCTCAGTGTGTCTGTGTCCAGGGCTCACCAGGGTTCCTAGAAAGTTGTTCGGGTTTCCATTTCCTTGTCTAATGGGAGAAACTCCCACTTTGTTGTTAAAGCTACTGAAATAAGACATCATGTGAGGGTGCATCGCGGCACGACAAAGTTCATGGAAAATGGGGGACACAGTGGTTTAGGATGCCGCCTGGGATATCTGCACTGTAGTCCTGACACTTCGGATCCACTCCCTGCCAACACACATGGCAAAGCAGTGGACGATGGCTCAAGTATTTGGATCCCTGCTACCCAAGTAGAGAAGGGTGGAGTTCTGGCTCCGGGCTTTGGCCTGACCCAGCCCTGGCTACCGCAGACATCTGGGGAGTGAACCAGTGGATGGACTATAGATACACATGTACAGCTGGCTCTCAAACAAATAAACAATCTTTTCCTTATAGGGGCTCGTGCTGTGGCACAGCAGGTTAAGCTGCTGCCTGCAGGGCCAGCATCCCATTTGGGCACCAGTTCAAGTCCTGGCTGCAGCACTTCTGATCCAGTTCCTTAGTAACCCAGCCACATCCTTGGGCCCCTGCACCCACATGGGACACCAGGAAGAAGATCCTGGCTCCTGGCTACAGCCCTAACTGTTGCATCCATTTGGGGAGTGAATCAGCAGATGGAAGATCTCTCTCTCTCTCTCTCTCTCTCCCTTTCTCTGTCTGTAGCTCTACCTTTCAATTAAATATTTAAAAAAAAAAAAAAAAAAAGATCTTTTCCAGGGATTTCTGATTCCTTTGTTTGCCTCAAAATCACCAAGCAAGCAGCAACACTGGGATCTCTCCAGGACCAGACTTACTGTTCCAGAATTTTCTGAAGAAAAACAGAATCCCTGTTAGCCGGATTCAACAAATGTAAACAGAACAGAATCACAAGGGAAGAAAAAAATCAAGAAGGAGGTGGCAGGACCCAGGTCCAGGAGACAGCGGGGCCAGGACACCCCTCCCCTCCTTCAACTGGGCAGGAACGGCCACGCCTCTTCCCACCTCTCTCCAAGGCCGAACCAGCCCAGGCTTTCCTCTGAAGACAGGCAGCTGCTACAGCCCCTTCCTGAGCACACAGCTCTCTGCCTTCTGCCACCCCCTACGTCTTCCTGTTACTTAAGCTCTGGGGGCCTCTGACCCCTGCCACGGCTCCACCAGCCAGTCCCAGGCTCGCTCTTGTCCTGGCAGACCCATCTGTCTGCCCCTGCTTCGCACAGAGCGATCCACCTTTCGGAAGACTCCCCTGTTCCATGGTTGTTCTTTCCTGCTCACCCCACAGCTGGGTCTTTCTGAGGTCAGACGCCTCCTGCGTGAGGCAGAGACTGGTACAGACCCTCTTCTTGGGGAAATGCTCAGAACACACACAGACATCACCTAGGCACCTGCTGTGTGCAGCCCAGAGAGCCCACGAGTGGGCCCCCCTCCCCAGTACTCCCTTGTGGGGGCCCATCTATTCCCACCAGCTTGCCCTCCTGTCCCAGAAAGGGCCACAGCTCAGGCACACAGACCCTCGCTCTGGTCTGTGGACAAGGTCCGGCCCAGGGACAACCCCACCAGGCCAGCAAACCCAGCACCAAGTCCCAGGCTGCTCTCCACACTGAGGGTGCCTGTGACAGCCCGGGTGTGACTTTATTCTAGGCACCCAGTGGCTATTTGTCGACTGATATACTGCCTTAGGGATTGCATTAGCTGTGAAGACACAAACAGGAACGAGAGCAGATGAAGAAGTCAGCCACGGGCCGGCGCCGTGGCTCAACAGGCTAATCCTCCGCCTTGCGGCGCCGGCACACCGGGTTCTAGTCCCGGTCGGGGCACCGATCCTGTCCCGGTAGCCCCTCTTCCAGGCCAGCTCTCTGCTGTGGCCAGGGAGTGCAGTGGAGGATGGCCCAAGTGTTTGAGCTCTGGACCCCATGGGAGACCAGGATAAGCACCTGGCTCCTGCCATCGGAACAGCGCGGTGTGCCGGCCGCAGCGCGCTACCGCGGCGGCCATTAGAGGGTGAACCAACGGCAAAGGAAGACCTTTCTCTCTGTCTCTCTCTCTCTCTCTCACTGTCCACTCTGCCTGTCAAAAAAAAAAAAAAAAAGAAGTCAGCCACGCCCAGCGTCATCCTGGAATGACACCGGTGACACAGAAAGAACTCCTACTCAAACCCGGCTCCTGAGCACACACAGCTGCAGGACCATGGTCGCCAAACACCGCCAGCGTTTCCGGGAGCACGGCTGGAGATCGGCACTCAGGGAGTCAAGAACAAAGGACGAACGCATGGGGGCCCCATTCCCAAGGACGGACCGGAACAGGCAGAGCACCCCCCCACAGAGACCTGGCGAGCCTGTCCCAGAGAGCCCCGGACTGGCTTACACACATCTCCCCGGTGACCGTCCCCTGTTCAGGGGGCTTGTGTGGGTTTTCCTACTTCTGTCCTACATGGGGGAGAGGCTGCCGTGGAATCACGACCCCACGTGTATCATAGCTTCCCTTCCAACCCACAGAGGGCCTCGAAATCCACTCTGTGCTGAAGCTAAGCTTTTCCATAGCAGCTGCTTCCCTTAAACATCAGCAACTTTAACTTCATGGGGCCAACTGCAGAAGAACAGCCAAAGCAAAACTCTGTCTCTTTTAAAATTCAAACAGATGTTTTATATAACCACACCAGGCGCCTGTTTGAATTTCCTACAACCATAGATTGTATTCTAAAATCATTTAAAGTTTCATTTGTAAGGTATGTTTATCCTCATCGGACACTACATAACGCACACGCATATCAAAAACGTCACATAGCATCCCATAAATATGCAGTTTGTGTGTCAGTTAAAAACTTTTTAATTAAAAATATAAAAGACAGGTTACTTAAGACAGAAATAAATACTGATCTTTAGGACGTAAAAATCTTTATATATACATATATATTCATATATACACACATATTTATTATATACACACACACAGCCGGAAGAAATGGTGATAGCCTCAGTGGAAATGTTTTAAGAAACATTTAAATATAAGGAAACTTCGAAAGCTCATGGGGAAATGGAATAAAAAGATACGTTTATCTCCGTGTAGAAACACCTTGGAATCCACACGCAGTTTTCTCCTAAGATGCACTGTCCACACACTTTCTGACTAGGGCTGCACGGGCCCTCTCTGGACCACCGGGTGTGGTCAGGGGTATTCTGGGAGAGCCCTGGCCAGTGCTGCTCTGGGCACCCAGGGCGCTGGCAGTGCTGGCACAGGCAGGCAGGGGGGGGCTAAGGGAGACACAGCAGCCAGGGAAAGGAATGCCGCAGCCTGGGAAGCACGGCCTGGAAGCAGCCCAGTGCTGTACACCACAACGTCCTGCCCTCACCCCAGTAACTTTATAGGTGGACTCAGCCTCCTGCCCCACCCCCAGGGAAGCCCCCCAGTGTGATAACCCTGGGCAATAACTTACTTCACACCCAGGAACCCTCTGCTTAGGAGAAGGGGTGGGGGGGACCAGTGGAAGACCCGGACCACGTTCCCCTCTAAGCCCCAGTCTGCACAATGACTGCGTTCCCAGCGCCTTCCCGGCCACCCGCCCGCCCGGCCTGGGAGCCGCACGGCTCTCAGGTGTCAGCTGAGTGCCCGCCTAGCCTAACCTGTCAGGCGTATCCTCTCTCTTACGCTGTGCCATCTTGCTTATTCTGGGCGCTCTCTCTAAGGTTCTGTCTGCAGCGGTGCCCATCCGTTCTGACGGAGGCCCTCCCCCGCCTCCCCGAGGCAGGGGACACAGGGCCCAAGGCCATGTGGCCAAGGTCTGGGTAGGCAACTGAAGAAAAAGAGCAGAGATCATGAAAAGGTTGGACATGACTGGAACAGCTCACTAATGGTGACATCTGAAGTGGGTGTAATTACAGTTAGCCTCCTGGGACTAGACACAGAGCCCTATTAACACATAGGCCTATTAAACTGACTTCCACGTTTTCAACTTTAACAGCCCAGTGGTTGGGGCACACTGAAAAGCTCCTTCACGAGCCCCCCCACCCCAATTCTGCAAAGAGCGGGATCACTTTCAGCGTGATCCCAACTTGGCTAAGTGGAATCCCACACAGTGAATACAAGTGACTGAACGGGAAAGCTCGGGCCAGGTCCTCCCTGGGTCAGGATGTGTGGTTCTGCACCACGTTTCACAAACACCCCTCCCCCGCACTGCTCAAAAGCACAGCAGTCACGGAAAGAATGACTTGTGCCCGGAGCCCGTCTGTGGGTAGAAGGGACATGTGACAGAATGGAGGCTCACATTTCCAATCAAAGGAACTAAGGGACAAGAGTTTTGTAACCAAGGCACTCAGCAGGGGGGTGGGCGAGGCCCCAGGACCAGCTCTGCCCTGGAGGACAAAGGACCCTGCAGGAGCCAGGACACAGTCCCAGTGCATCAAACCACCCAGGGGTAGGTGGTGTGGGCAGCTCCAAGTGCTGGGTCTTTGAGGCTCTCATTAAGAGATCACTACCTAGCAAACACTCCTGCCCTTGCCCAGCCTTCCAAGTAACGAACTGGCTCTGAGAGAGAAGGGAGAGGGAGAGAGATAGAGACAGAGAGACAGAGAGAGACAGAGACAGAGAGACAGAGAGAGAGGAAGGGAGAGACAGAGAGAGAGCAAGAGAGAGAGACAGAGAGAGAGGAGAGAGAGAGGGGGCAGTTCTGGAACACCATTACCACAGGTGTGTGATCTGCTTTTCAAATAAGTGGTGGAGGGGTAAGCGGGGAGAGTTATAAGTAAGTTGGTTCGTTCACTCATTTGAAAGCAGAGACACAGCGACAGAGCTCTTCCATCTGCTGCCTCACTCCCAAATGGCTGCAAGGCCAGGGCTGGGCCAGGCTGAAGCCAGGAGCCAGGAGCTGCATCCCGGTCTCCACTGGCAGGGGCCCTAGTGCTCGGGCCACCACCTGCTGCTTCCCACGAGCATTAGCAGGACGCTGGATCAAAAGCAAAGCAGCCAGGGCTGGAACCTGTGCTCCCGTGTGGAATGGAGGTGTTACAAGTGCAGGAACCCAAGAACTGCAAAACCTTCAGGCGGGTAAAGCAGCCGCCTGAAGCACAGGCATCCCATGTTGGTGCTGGTTTGAGTCCTGGCTGCTCCACTTCTCATCCAGCCCCCTGTCAGTGTGCCTGGAAAAGCAGCAGAAGATGGCCCAAGTCCTTGGGCCCCTGCACCTACCGGATGAAGCTCCTGGCTCCCGGCTTCAGTCTGGCCCAGCTCTGACCGATGCGGCCATGTGGAAAGGGAAGCAGCAAATGGAAAATGTAAGGAAAAGAGTGCAGATTGCTGCTTTCTCACACGGTGACCAAAATCTAAGGAAAGAGGCACAGAGCAGAGAGGAGGCAGCCAGACTGAACATTCAGAGACAATAAATCCGCAGAGGTGGGTGACCAACCCACGAGCATGCACACTGCCGCGGGAGGCCCAGACCCCAGCAGGCTGGGCTCTTCTATACCCCAGGAGGGCTAGGGCAAGGGCTGGGGGTAGGGGCAGCAGGTGGAGGTGATTCCTCCACACTGGTTTCTCAAGTGGCCGCCAGGCTTCCAAACCTGGGGAAGAATGCGGGGGTGGGGTGGAAAGCCAATAGGGTATGAGACCAAATCGAGATTCAGAGACAAGGGCTAAATTCCGATTTCTATCTGTCTTTTGGGCCATGAGCCAGAATTCCATCAGAAGACCTCTCTTCCTCTCTGTAGTGCTTTCAAATAAATAAATCTTCAAAAAAAAAAAAAAAGAAAAGAAACCCTCAGGCACGCAACCTCTCCAGGAGGCCCAACGCCCACACTGAGGGCTGAGGCAATGACCAGGCTCCACACAGCTTCGAGCAGCCCACGGCGGCCCCCACCCCCTGAGTGCCAGGCTGGATTGACTGCCGGTTCCAGCCAACACCTGCCCTCCCTTTTTGTAGTGGGGCCTTGCCACTGTGAACCCTCCTCCGGCCCCTCGGAGATGCCTACACAGCTCTAACAACCCAGAATTGTCTTGCTCAGGGGCCTAGAGGTGCGCCTGGGGGAGGGCAGGATCCCAACTCCAATCACAGCCGCCGGCAGACCCAGCTGGCCCAACTGGCCTAATGGGTTTCCACTGACACCCTCTGTGGCCATGCATTCAAGCCTCCACTGGAGCTGGCTCCCGGCTCCCTGCCCCCTGCCCCCTGCCCCCTGGGTGGGGCCAGCTCCTTCAGGAATAAAACTCACTTCTCCTGCCTGACCCACTGTCTGCCTTTATCTCTGACCAGGATGGTCCCCGGTGGCCCGGAGCCTCTGTTAATGAATGCAGACACTGGAGATGGGTTTCCACCAGGGAACAAAACACAGACTCAGGCGGGAAATACCTGGGGCTGGGCGCCGCGGCCCTCGCCCGAACTGGCTGCAGGGCCGGCGGGCACCTCCACGCTGGGAACGGCAGCCATGGGTGCGACGCGTCCAGGTGGGCCTGCGGCTCTGGCGTCCGAGTGCCCCCCAGGAGCTAAGTGCTGCCCACTACGACGGCATCGGGTCTGCCTCGGGGGAGCCGTCCACGCAGGACGTTCAGCACGTACATGGAGCTGACCTTCTCACAGCCCTGGGGCAGCCTGCTGACAGTGGGCCCGCCGATCGGCTACTGCCCGGGCAGCAGAAGTGCGTCTCACTCAGCCCGAGCCAGGTATGAGGAAGAAGCCAACCCTCACCCGCCCACAGCTGCGGGCCGCCAACAACATCCAGCCAAACAGCCTCATGGCTGTGTATTCAAACCGCCCTAGGTCCATTCGCAAGACCAATTATTATTGATTATTATTTATTCCCACTGCAGCAGTAAGAACAAGGAATAGCAGTAGAGCACAGAAGCCATCCAACTCGAGCCAGACGGACCAGCATTCAAGGCCTGGCTCCAGCGCGGAGGCCGGTTCCTCTGCACTCCCTGTAAAAGCAGGCCAGGGCATCACCCACCTCTCGGGGCTCTGGTGAGTGGCACAGCCAGCCTCTCTTATCATTAATGCTTACATCCGCCTGCATCATGACCCGGCCAAGCCTGTTCTCAGACTGCCTGGCCTGCCGAGGCACACCTCGGAGAGCGACACGGTCACTTCCCACAGGAGTGTCCCCCAAGTGCCACCCCAGCCAGCCCTTAGGCTGGGAGAGCACCGGGTGCCCAGGTGCCTCGCACAGTTCTCTGGCCCAGACAGAGCTAAATGGCCACACCCTGGTCACCTCTGCCTCCGCCGGCATCTGCTAGCCAAACTTCAGTGAATGTCAGAACAGGTGCAAGAAGACCTGGAGACTGCTGGTGGCCATTAAGGAACCAAGACCTGGTTGGGGGGGGGGGGTGTCCTCAATGCCAAACCCTGTGTGAGAGATGCACGCCTATCACCGTATGGGATCCCATTGAAACTCTGAGATTATCACACCCATTCTACGGCTGAGAATAACTGAGGTCATCAAGGGCTTTTCCACAGCGCAGCAGCCCTCACTACCCAGCTGCCCCAATTCAAAGCCTGGTCCAAGTCCTGGCTGCTCCTTTTTTTTTTTTTTTTTTTCTTTTTAAAGATTTTATTCATTTATTTGAGAGGCACAGCTACAGACAGAAAGGGGCAGAGACAGAGAGAGAGGTCTTTCATCCACTGGCAACAGCGGGAGCTGAGCCAACCTGAAGTCGAGACCCAGCAGCTTCTTCTGGGTCTCCCACGCCAGTGCAGGGGCCCAGGGACTTGGGCCATCTTCCGCTACTTTCCAAGGCCGTAACAGAGAGCTGGATCAGAAGAAGAGCAGCTGGGACCAGAACCGGCACCCATATGGGACGTTAGCGCCACAGGCAGAGGCTTAGCCTGCTATGCCACAGCACTGGCCCCTGCTCCACTTTTGATCCAGCTCCCTGCTAATGCAACTGGGAAGGCAACAGAAGACGGCCCAAGTTACTTGGTTCTCTCTCTCTCACGTGGGACACCCCTCGAGCGTTCGGGGTCCCTGGCTTCAACCTGGTCCAACCACAGCTACAGTGGGCATCTGGGGAGTGAAGCACTGTTACTTTGCCTTTCAGATAAATAAATAAATCCTAAACCCCGCCTGACTCCAAGACCCACGCTCTGTTCCGGGCACACCTTGTCCCTGGCGTCCATTTGCAGACGGGTGACTTGCTATCTGAGCCCACCTGCTGGTGCTCTGAGTATGGAAGCTTGCTAACTTTCTTACAGTGCAGCATCTGTGCAGGGCCTCAGGTAGCAGGCAGCCAGGGGGAGCCCCCGGTGCCCGGTGCACCAAGGCCACTGCCCGGTAACCACCACTCTGTACGTGGACCGGCCTACCTCCGTGTCCCCACTAACCATGCACCTGCATCTCCATGCAACCTCTAACTGACCTGGGAAAAGTCACAAAGCCAGAGGCAGCCAACGCCTGGTTCCCCCTCAGCCACGACTCCGCCTCGTACAGGGCACCAGCCACCCAGTTCTCCAGGCTGCTTCTCCACGCCCCGGCTCTGCGGCTACTGTCCAGCCTGTCTCTGAAATGCACACGGAGGCCCCCTCCTCCCCAGGAGCCACTCCACAGCCAAGGTTACATGACCGGCACCAGGCTCCCACCTCCTGGACTTCAGCCACGGGATCTGCCAGGCAGGGATTTTTTATGTTTTATTTGTGGCCCCTGCTGAAGTCCAGGCTGCTCTCGCCCCTCCACCTCCAACCCCGACAGGGTGCCACCTTCACAGTCCCCAGAGTGATCTTCTAAACAGCAGCTCGGCCCTGCTCAGCGTCCTCCATCCACCCCTGCATCTGGAACAGAACCCACCCTATCAGCAGCCCCTCCTGGCCTTGCCTGTCCCCCTGACCTCACCTGCTTCATCTAAGTCACTCCGGCCTCCCTGGAGCCCCCACACTCCCAGAATGCCCCGCGATGCTCCCCACCCAGACCCTGGCACAGGTGCCCCTCCCCACGGATCTCAATGGCAGGAGCATCAGACCACTCCCCACAACCCCACCCAGGCTGCTGGACTGCCCAGCCTTCTACAGTGCAGTGTTCATCATTTTACAGTTTTCGAAAGATTTATTTATCAACGCTATATTCCTAAAAGTTGTACATATGAAGTTTGTATTCATTACATAAAAACATTTTTAAAAAGAGATTTATTTATTTATTTACTTGAAAAGCAGAGTTACAGAGAGACACAGCATTCTATCCACTGGTTCACTCGCCCAGATGGCCGCAATGACCAGGCTGGACCAAAGCCAGGAGCACACAACTCCATCCCAGTCTCCTAGGTGCATGGCAGAGGCTCAAGTACTTGGGGGCCATCTTCAGCCGCCTTCCCTGGAACATTGGCAGAGAGCTGGATCCAGAGCAGAGTGGCTGGGTCGCAAACCGGTGCTCCTATATGGGATGCCAGCATCGCAGGTGGCAGCTTAGCCCACTGCCCCGCAGCGCCGGCCCCTGTCCTCTCCCATGGGACACGCTCAGGGAACGCGCCAGCCTGCACTGAGGGGACAGGTCTTCGTCTGCATTACCACTATATACCACGCGCCTGGAACAGTCTGGGCACCCTAACACAGGGCATTCTTGGAGGTGGGCACTGGGCACAGCGAGCTGTGCCTCAGCTTAGGGGACGAGCATCCTCTATCAGAGTGCCTGGTTCCAGTTCAAGCTACTCTGCTTCTGATCCAGCTCTCTTAATAGTAACACATCCTGGGAGGCACTGGCCCAAGTACTTGGACCCCCGGCACTCAACTGGGAGACTGGGATAGAGTTCCCGGCTCCTGGTTTGGCTTGCCCCAGAGCTGGCTACTGCAGGCATTTGGGGAGTGAACCAGCAGATGTTAAGATCTGTCTCTCTCTGCATTTCAAATAAAAAGAAAAGAAATTAAGAAACCAATCATCCTTTATGGGAAAAAGTCCCACAGAACTGGTAGGCTTAGCCTCTGATGATGCTGTGAGGTGTGGTTCAGGCTTTCTGTAAGTGTAACCTCGTCCACATGAAATCATAGTGTGATCGCCGGCTCCGGTCACGGGGACCCACCGCAGAGCTGCCCCAGGAGGGCCCAGAAAGCAGAAGTTAACTTTCCTGTGATGAGGGGCCAGGATTTGGTTCTTTCCAAACGCCTGCTGGGGGTTTTAAAGCCAAGTAATCAAGTCCGGACAGACACCAGTCACACCGATCCCTTTCGGGGAGGACACGGAGCTAGCCTGGTCAGCTCCAGTCCTGCCCCGCGGACCTCCCTGGACACCAGCTGTCCTTTTCAGAGCCCTGAGCGAGGCCCTTGGAGTCACAGAGCCTCAAGGGGCTCCAAGGAACCAGGACAGAGCCTTGCAGAGTGCCCACCCCTGGGGAGAAAGCATCCCAGCACCTGCACAACACGGGCGAGCAGGGCTTCCACCGAGCGGGCTTTCCGGCTCCACCTCTTCCCCCAGGCCCCGCTAGGAGGGGGCGCAATCTCTCTGTCACCTCAAGCCAAAAGCCTCAACTTCCTCCTCTCTGAACTGACCAGCCCGAACCCAAACTCGGAATGAGACTTCAGAACCCCAGATGACACCACGTGGCCCCTGCAGCGGGCGCGGACTAGCAGCCTGCCCGGGAACCCTCGGCCAACCCGCGCCCCCGACCTCGGGCCTGGCCGCCCGGGGCTGCCGGCCAGCACGGACCCGCGCGCGCCCGCCCCGCCGGGCAGAAAGGTGCACTTGACCCCGTGAGAGACGGCGCTGACTCGCGGCTGCCCAACACGTGCCCAAGACTTCCCGGGCTCCGCTCTCCGAAAAGCTGCGGGGTGGGAGCCGAGGGGCCAGCACCTGCGCGCCTCGCCCCGGGACAGGCTCGGGCAAGCTCGGCCGCCGGGCCGGGCCGGGCCGGGCTGCGTGAGCTCACAGGCGGAGGCGCTGACCCTGCCTGCAGCCGGACCTGGGCTCGGGGTCGCACGGCCAGGCCGGGCCGGGCCGGGCCGGGCCGGGCCGCGTGAGCTCACGGGCGGAGGCGCTGACCCTGCCCGCGGCCGGACCTGGGCTCGGGTCGCACGGCCGCTGCGCTCCTCCCGGGCGCCGCCCGCGCCCCGCCCCGCGCGGAGTCCCCGCGGCCGCCTCTCGGGCTTCCCGGTCCGTCCCACAGTCCCTGCCGCCGGCGCGCACCCCGCTCACCTGGCCCGCACAGCACCGAGCGGACATCTCGGCGGCCGACGACAGGGGCGCTGCTCCTCCCGCGCCGCTCCGGGGCTGGCTCCCCGCGCCACGAGCGTCCAGCTCCGCCCGGGCACGCCGAGCCCCAGGCTGAGCACCCTGCCGCCGCCGCCCGGGTAAAAACAACCGCCGCCGAGCGCCGCCCCGCCGCGCCAGACCCGCCCCGCACCAAGCGCCGCCCCGCGCCGAGCGCCGCCTCCGAGCCCGGCCGCCGAGTCCCGCTTCACCGCCCAAGCCCCGCCTCCGAGCCCGCCTTCACCGCCCAAGCCCCGCCTCCGAGCCCGCCTTCACTGCCCAAGCCCCGCCCGCCGCAGCCAAGCCCCGCCTCCGAGCCCGATTTCACCACCCAAGCTCCGCCCGCCGCAGCCAAGCCCCGCCTCCGAGCCCGGCCGCCGAGTCTCGCTTCACCGCCCAAGCCCCGCCTCCGAGACCGACTTACCGCCCAAGCCCCGCCTCCGAGCCCGCCTTCACCGCCCAAGCCCCGCCTCCGAGCCCGCCTTCACCGCCCAAGCCCCGCCCGCCGCAGCCAAGCCCCGCCTCCGAGCCCGGCCGCCGAGTTTCGCTTCACCGCCCAAGCCCCGCCCTCCGCAGCCAAGTCCCCCTCTAAGCCCCACCCCCCACGGAGCCCCGCCCCGCCACGTCTCCTAGGTGCAGTCAAGTCCCACCACCACCCCAGTCTCGCCCCGCCTCCAGCCCGTCCGTCACCTAGTCCCGCCCCCCACCGAGCCCCGCCCCGTCCCAGCCAAGCCCCGCCCCCCCCGCCGCCCGCTGTCCTCGGGTCCCCTGAACCCCGCGACGGAGCAGGGTTTTCCGGGACCGCACTTCCGCTGGCGGCCGGCGGCTGCTCCTCGGTCGGACCCCGTCGGCTCAGCAGGAGGAGCCGGCTGCTGCCCGGGGAAGGCTCGGCGCCCGGCGGGCGCTGCCAGCGTGTCCCGTCCGGGCCCGGCGCGCGTGGGTGCCCTGCCTCGAGCCCCGGCCGCGGTCCCCGCCACGCCGCCTCAGCGCATCTCCTCCGAGGGGCGCCGGGGCGGCGCGCGTGGCAGGGGCGCGCTCCTCGCAGCCCTCCCCCGGGAGAGCCCGGTCCTTGCCGCACCCTCGGTCAGACGAACCCCGCGGCGCCCAGCCGGGGAGGGGTCAGCGCGACCCCAGGGCGCACGCGTGTCGGGGCAGTGTCCGGCTAGAGGGGCTCGGGCACCTGCAGAGTAAGGGGGAAGCCGGAGGGGAAATCTTGGGGCCCGAAGGGGCCCTGCCCGCCCCGCGGAAGCAAGGAGGAGCATCGTGTGTCCGTCAGCACTGAGCGCAAGTGCCCGCCACCGGCCCGCAGCAGCCCAGGGGTAGCGGCTTCTCCCGGGGACTTGATGCGCGCGTCCTTGTTCACCCGCTCCGGGCCTGGGGGCACCAGCTGGCCAGGCTGAGTTTCTGTCCCGCGGGAGATGAGCTCCCCGGGCAGTGAAGAGGGAGGCGAGGCACGCGTGTCTGAACAGGCTGAGGCCTCCTGGGGAACCGGGGTTCAGGGAGACAGTCAGGGGCGGAGCATGCTAGGATCCAGGCCTCTTAACCTGAATCCTGTCTCCCTGTGTCAAATGATGCCCGCCTGGGAGAGTGCCCGCCTGGGAGAGAGCACAATTCTTAGTAACCTGCCTCCTTGGAGAAGGTACGTACCCAAGATACCTGAATAGGACCATGGGAGCTCATGCTAACAGCGCCAAGAACCGGCTGGGTGAAGGGCCCCAGTGTCCCGATCTGCAGGACCAGGCTGAAACCGAGCCCTCAGGCAGCCGCTCAGCACCGGCAGGTGCCAGCAGCCACACACACACACACACACACACACACACACCCCAGCCTCCCAGCCGCCCTCCCTGCCCTGCCTGTATGGCTGCAAATAAACCATTTACTGACATTCACTCACTGAGGGGCGGCGGCGTGCCCCTTGGGCTATGCCAGCACTTGGGACTCCCTCATCCCAAATGGAGTGCTGGCTTGGGTCCCAGCACCTCCACTTGTGATCCAGCTTCTTGCTAATGTGCACCCAGGAGGCAGCAGGTGATGGTGTTAGTAGGAAGATGGAGATGAGCCCACGGGTGTGTGAACGGGGCCAATGGAAAACAAAGCACCTGCCCGAGGAATGTAGCCGCCTGGGAAGCAGCCCGGCCTTTACAGCACAAACTCCTGCACATACTGCAATAACTTTATGGGTGGTCTCAGCTTGCCCCCAAAGAAAGCGCCCCAAGAGTCCTCTGCCTGGGGCAGCAGGCTACCCAGTCTGATATCACTGGGTGACAGGACCTTGGGAGCAATTTCACCCATTTCACACCCAGAAGAAGGGAGGGGGAGGAGAAACTGGAAAGAACTGGACCCCATTCCCTTACAAGCCCCAGTCTGAATGCAAACTGGGCTCTCAGAGTGTTGTTGAGACGCCTGCCTGGGCTGGCAGGTGCAGTTTCTCCACCCCGCTTTGCCACCTTGCTTACCCCAGTGTGAACGCAGACTGAGCACTCATTGGTCTGGGGAGGTGCCCATCCATTCTGCCGGATGCACTGCCTCTGGAAACCTCGCTGCCCTCCTTCCTACTCTCTCATGTCTCAAATTACACTCTTGGGGCTGGCGCTGTGGCTTTTAGTGGGTAAAGCCGCTGCCTGCAGTGCCAGCATCCCATATGGGCACCGGTTCGAGTCCCAGCTGCTCCACTTCTGATCCAGCTCTCTGCTATGGCCTGGGAAAGCAGAAGAAACTGGCCCAAGTCCTTGGACCTCTACACCCATGTGGGAGACCTGGAAGAAGCTCCTGGCTCCTGGCTTCAGATCGGCGCAGCTCCAGCCATTACGACCAACTGGGGAGTGAACCAGCGGATAGAAGACCTCTTTCTCTCTGCCTCTCCTTCTCTCTATGCATAACTTTTTTCAAATAAATAAATAAATCTTTCCAAAGAATAAATAAAATTATAATCTTAAAGGACAAGAACCTCTATTCCAGCCATCTCTGCTAACAATGGCTCTAGTGCTTGGCCCCTGCCACACACATGGGAGATCAGGATAGAGTCCCGGTTTAGCCTGGGCCAGCCCTAGCTGTCGCAGGCATCTGAGGCATGAACCAATAGATGGAAGCGCTCTTTCTCTCTCTCTCTTTCCAAGTTTAATCTTTTTAAAACAATAGATACAATAAATTAACTCACTAAATTGAGGGAGTGGTGCAGCCAGCCATACAAGCCTCTAATCACTGGCCCTCTAAGTTTCTTTAAAAAAAATTTTTTTTTATTTGAAAGCCAAAGTGACAGAGAGGGAGAGAGAGAGAGAGAGAGAGAGAGAGAGAGAGAGAGAGAGATCATCCATCTGCTGGTTCACTCCCCAAATGGCTGCAATGCCCAGGGTTGGGTCAGGCTAAAGCCAGAAGCCTGGAGCTCCATCCAGATCTCCCTCATGGGGGCAGCAGCCCAAGTACTTGGGCTGTCTTCTGCTGTCTCCCCAGGATCATCGCAGGAATCTGTGTCAGAAGCAGAGACTTGAACCCCCTGTGCCATAATACTTCTCCCTCCGAAGGGTCTCATCACCAGACCTGTGAGGTCAGTTATCTCCTCTGGAGATGGCATCTTGATGTGTTTGGCTTTGTCTTGAGCTTCTTTTCCAGGAACTCCAAGCCCAGAGCGAAAAAGCGCTCCCCCTTGCACATAGCCTCCACACTGACTGGATCCCACTTTGCCATCACCAGGTTCCCTAAAGGTCACAATGTCGCTGACCAACCAGGGACTGGGACCCGTGTTGAATGCATACCCCTGAACCCACCTTCAGACTGCAACACCTCGGGGTACCCGGGAATTCAGCCCTGGCCACCCAGCTCCTTGCTCTGCATTTTGTAAATGAACACCTTTGCTTCTGCCACCCCGGTGTGGTGATTGGCTTCTGCGTGTTGGGTGAGAGCGTCCGGCTCCGGGGCTCCTGCAGCAACCTGTCCAACCAGCCGTGGGGGTGTTGGCTATGAAGGCCAGTAGTACACCCTCCTAGGATGAGGTCAACTCAGCCCTACAGCCTGCAGCGCAGGACCTGGCCTCCTCGTAGGCGCTGACTTCATGATTGCCCTGACTGGGGTTAATAAACGAGTTAAAAAGATAGAACGGCTTTCCCTGCTGGCCCCTGGCACGCTGGGAGCCATGCGCCTGTGCGCAGGCCTGACCGAGTACAACAGTCACACTGCAGACAAGCCAGGGCCGGGAAACCTGCTGGCGAAGCTAGGAGGTGGCCCCAGGTTCCTGAGAAACAGGACCGTGGCGAGGGGCACACTGGAAGGACCTGAGTAGGAGCCCACTAAGGAGACAAGGCCACCAGCATGCAGCTCCCCAGGTCAAAATCAGGATCCCAAAGGGCATCAACCACAAGCTCATTCGTCTGCCACCACGGCCCGCCCCAAGCTCAGGAAGCCCTCTCGGGCCCACAAGGTCCATGGCCCCGGCTCCAGCTGCAGCTCCAACTCCCAAAGGTGCCCAGCACCCACAAAAGGCTCTGTCTGCCCCTATGTGAGGACGAAACAAGAGGGGCGACTCTGCCTTCGCATGGCTGGTCTGCTCCTGCGCTGTTAGCACAAATGAACCTGAGGCAGGGTCTGTCCGTCCAGGAAATCAATGAGACCAGCAAAAAGAGAAGTCTAATCATCTCTGAGGCAGGCCCACTCCCCCTTGTCCCTCAAAACCCCGAAGGAATGCGTCCAGATCGGGACGCTTCCCGCTCTGGGGTTGGCTAACAGGAGGAGGAGTGACGTGGCAGGCGCAGCATGGAACAGTGGCGCCTTAGCTTTGGGTCCAGGTGCTCTGTGGACTTCTGCTGCTCCTGGGAAAACTGGAGCTCCTAGCAGGCCAGCTCCTTTGATGTGGATTGTTCGGGAATGAGCAGTGAGGGACCTGTTGGACTCGGGCTGTGAATCCTGGCAGACCATGTGAAATATTTTCCCCACAAAAATGTTCTTAAATTAACTGAATTAGCTCCTTTTATATGATACAATTATATATGTGTGAATATATAAAACATAAATAACTGGCTTATAATTTGGGTTTTTCTTCCCTCCAAAATGTGAAGCATTTTTCTTTTTTGGTAGAACTTGGTGTTGACTTTAAAAATATTTCACACTGAGCTGAAAGCAGTAGTACACGTGGGTTATTAAAGAAGTATTTCAGACATACTTTTCTTTAACTTTTCGTAAATTTAGAAAACTTCACTTCTGGTTCCAGAAAGGCCCAAGAGCAAATAAAATGCATTATTCAAATTCCCCACAGCTTCAACAACTTTGAGAAAAACCTAGTCAAAGTGTTCTGTTGGTTTTTAAATATGGAAGGAGAAATTTCTCTTAGCTTATCGAGTCTCTAGGGGCTTCAGTCTAGTGGTTGGAATTTAATAATTTCAGTGAAAAGCAAACAATAACGTATTCATTTAGATACAAATAACTATAAATCTAGGGGCCCCAAGCATAAAGTACGACAAGTGACTCACCACATGGCCACTCGCTGGCTGACACAGCAGTTCTCTCCCATCAACCTTTTACTTCCCAACTCCATCCCCTGCAGCATCTGCTCTGCTCCTGGGCCTTCCTGGGGTCTGTCCTCACCTAGCGGTGTGTTCCACGCAGGAGGGCAGAACCCAGCCTATGGGTGTCCAAGGGCCAACAGAAAACAGAGCACCTGTGGGAAGGAAAGCAGCCCACCTACCTTTGCAAGCCCCCGTCTGAATGCAAACGTGGCTCTCAGCTCTCAGCTTTGCTGAGAGTATGGCCTGGCCCGACAGCTGTGTTTCCTTCATTGCGTGCTTAGCCCAGGCTGAGAGGCTGGGCGCTCCCTCCTCTCAGATGACCCTGGAGAGGGACGCACTGCCTCATGGAACCTTGTGGACCACCACTCTCTGAAATTCTTTTCTAAGGGGAAGTGTTGGGACTTGCTGGGGCCCTGGGGCACAAAGAGTTAACTTCACACCTGGCAAACGACCCTGAGGAAGCCACAGTGGAATTTGATGGCCAGAGATAATGCCTGCCTCTGGCTTTTGCAACTGGACATCTCCGCTGATAAGACCTTTGTAAATTGCTGACTTCAAGGCTTCCGCAGGTCAGGGCCAGGTGGTCTCTGCAGGCCTCCTGGCCCTTTCCCAGGCCAGAGGCGTGAGAAGACCATGCCCAGCCCAGCACACTTGCTGTCCGAGTGTGACTGTCACCCTCGCCCAGCCCAGCACACTTGCTGTCCGAGTGTGACTGTCACCCTCGCCCTTTGTCTTTGCCGCGGCTCTTCCTGGAGCCCTGGTTTCGGCAGAGCCGGTCAGCAGTCTGGACTCCAGGGCCCGGCTTCCACCGTGAGTGTCGCGGCAGAGGACAGAAAGGGCCAGGGCCAGGCCCACGTTCTTTTGTGCTGCAGACCAAAACCTGAACGAAGCCGACATGGACAGTAAGTGTGACAGCAAAGTTTGTTTTTTTTTTTTTAGAAAAAATATTTATTTGTTTGAAAGTCAGTTACAGAGAGAGACAAGAAGAGCAAGAGCGAGAGAATCTTCATCCGCTGGTTTACTCCCCAAATGCAAATGGCTACAGTGGCCAGGGCTGGGCCAGGCTGAAGCCTGGGGCCGGGGGCTTCTTCCAGGACTCCCATGTGGTTGGAGGGACCCAAGCACCTGGGCCACCCTCGGCTGCTTTCTCAGGGGCATTAGCAGGGAGCTGCATCGTTTGGGACCCAGCACCTCAGGAGGCGGCCCTATCCGCCACAGGATAAGACCAGCCCCAACAGCAAAGGTTTATCATGGGAAGAGCAGAGAGAGGAGAGAGAGAGGAGAGAGGAGAGCGGGCTCCACCCTGAAGGCCACGGGGCTGTGCTTTCCCAGGAGCTGTGGTTCTGAAGCCACCTGGCCGCCCCCCAAGCTCGCCATGTCCTTTCCTCAGTTTCCCCAGTCAGCCGTTTTTGTGCAGGTAAGGGAGGCCGAGAAGGAGAGCACCAGGCTCTGAGTGTTTCCCAGCTCCCCCAGGGAGCCTGGGCTGTCTCCGCCTCCCTGCACTGCCCAACTTGAATGTAACGCGGCCGACTTCCTTCCACCACTAAGCCCTGCTGTGCCTGGCCCTCCCTTCAATACCCATCTCCTGTCTCTCCTTCAATTCTCCCAAGCGCGCTCAGGAGCTGTGCTCAGGCCACAGACACGGTGAGCTCGAGCTCGGTCCTGAGTTGAACAAGAGACGACCCCTCTCTGGGCCCATGCCACTTGTCCCCTCCCTTGGTCCTAAAACTTCTAGGAAACAAAGCCTGGGTCTCTCCCTCTCCTGAGCTCCCCATGGCCTAACTTCCGGCCCTCTGGCCCCAGGAGCTGCTTCCGGGTCTCTGGTTCCCCAGTCCCCTGCATAGTAGCTGCTGCTGCTGCTTTTTTTTAAGATTTATTTTATTTGAAAGATAAAGTTACAGAGAGAGGTGAAGACAGAGAGAAAGGTCTTCCATCCACTGGTTCACTCCCCAGATGGCTGCAATGGCTGGAGCTGCCATCTGGGGAGTGAACCAGCAAAGCCAGGAGCCAGGAGCTTCTTCCAGGTCTCCTACATGGGCACAGGGGCCCAAGGACCTGGGCCATCTTCTACTGCTTTCCCAGGCCACAGCAGAGAGCTGGATCGGAAGAGGAGCAGCCGGGACTCGAACCGGAGCCCATATGGGATGCTGGCGCTTCAGGCCGGGGCTTTAATCTGCTGCGTCCCAGCGCCAGCCCAAGAGCTTCATAACTTTTTCTTTTTAACTCTTTATCCAAAGTCAGAAAGAAAACTGAATGTAACTGCACTGATTCCTATTGAGGGGAATTCTTACAGAAATGCACGAGTATCTTCCACGTTCGAATAACAACTGCAAACGGGCTAGCAAGGTGTTGCCTGGTCACCATCTTTAGGGGAGCAGAGCAGAAGTCCCTGTGTGAGACCTGAGCCTGGATCAAGGTGTAACTATTTTAAATTAGGCCTCCATCTTGTAACTTGGGCCTGACCAGGCCCTGAACCCTAAGCCAGGAGTAAATAAATGAGCTCACCTTGCAATAAAATCTCCTAGCAAAGCCTATTAACAGATAACAGAGAAATACCTAGAGTCCCTGGTGTCTTCTCAGGGCAGATAAGGTGACTGATAGCTACCCGAGACCCTGCAGTTCAGCACGCACACCCCAGCAGCTCGGACCCTGTGCTTCGGCCAATCAATTCAAAAGGCATCCACCCCAGAGCCATCCAACCACCGCTAGTAGGTCCGTTCCCGCCACCGGATGCACTAATCAATTCTAGGAGATGTCCTCTGAATTTCCCTCGGGATGAGATGATTTGCTAAATGGTACCATGAGGTACAGAATGTCTCTGAAAACCCTACAAAAACCCTGTTAACTGAAGGGTCGGGGCTCTCAATTCAGACCTGCTGAGTCTGTGTTGACTGAGAGACCAGGCCGGACCTGCAATAAAACTCTCGTGTGCTTTACAGCGGTAGCGGCTCCTTGGTGGTCTCTGGGGACGACTGCACTGGGCATTACACCTGACTGTGTCAGCGAGGAAACCCGAGGGCTTTCAGGCCTGGAATGGCGCCTCCAGGGTCTGCCTGGTGTTTTACAGATGCTCCCTTGAGTCCCTAGAGCCGGAACCAGGGCGCACACTGCTTTATGACAACCCCAGGGACACCAAATTCCCCATTAGTGGAGCAAGTGCAGCATTGCCCAACCCTCCTGGGAGCCAATCAGTTATTGACGTCCTCCCCGGCGAGGGACCCGGCTGGATCTCAGCGTGTGTCTTTTGCCACCCTCCAGCCCCCATCTGGGACTGTCTCAGGTCCACTCGCTTCGGAGTTGAGAAAGCTCAGTGACCAAGTCTCCGTGGGCTTTGCCTCTCAGACGAATCCAGATCTGTTCTAGTCGAGTAGATGGGAAAGCCTGTCTGCTTCCTTTCTGGATGTCCGGGAAGCTCAGGCGAGTCAACGAGACAGACTTCAAGGTGACCACAGCGCTAAGCAACTTTCTAAAGGCAGCTCGCTTCTGCTCTCGCTCACCGCGAGAAATGAGGATCCTAGCGTCTTGGGCCTTGAACCTTGCCCCGTCCTGATGCCAGGTAAGCACATCCAGTTATGTCTGAGGTTGAGAAGGGAAAAGGGAAAAAGACACAGTGGAGAGCAGCCTCTTGCGTTTTCCCAGTGCAAGCCCCTCCTTGTCACGGGTTCAAGTTGACCCGTGCTGCTCAGGGCAGGGTGGTCAGCGCGGCAGAGATGAGAGTCCACGCGGGAAGCAGGTCTGCAGGTGGCCCCAGCCTTCAGGTTAGCAGGGGACTTTCAAAGGAGAAGGGGAGTTGGGGTGGCGTTGAACAGGTGTCTGGGGCTGACAGGGCTCTGGCTGGTGTTGTGGCTGTGGTGGATTCCTCCCTATCTGAGCTTTGCTTTTCTGCCTTCATCATGCACCCAATACTCAGCTTCTGGAATTCTCCAGGGCACATCCGCGAGAACAAATGAGAGGAACGCGCACGGTGGTTGCACAGCTAGCTTCCTGCAGGAGAGGCGGAGGGGCCCTGTGTGCCCATAAGTGCACCCTGGCTGTCTTATCTTGTAATGTGGATAAGACACTGCCCCTGCTGGCGTCGCTTAAACTAGCTTTTGAGGATGGGTCCTGGACAACCGGCTTCCTCCGGAGCGGATGGCTTTGAAGAAGCCAGTAACTGCCTGTGCAATAACACAGTTTCATGAAAATCCACAGAGGCTCCAGCCGAGGACTGCGCCCGGAAGGTGCTCACGGGGTTCTGAGCAGGGTGGAAAGGCGGGGGGAGTTCCTGAGGCCTCCCATTCTCTCCCAGTGGGAGTGCACTTACCGAACATTCTAGATCCCACAGCAGAATCTTAAACGGCAGAGAAAGGCTGGCAGGACAGTGTTCAAAGACCGTTTCATTTCTGTTTACCTCTTTCACGCAAAAGGAAGAATCAAGCATCAATCGAGAAAGGCAAACTCTGGAATCCAAGTGTGGTTAGAAACAGACGCTTTAGAAAAAAATAAATACATAAAGCCTGCACTTCCTGACTGATACCCACCCACCAGTCATCTCAGACGCTTTCCTTTCTGCCCCCAAAGGACAAAGTGACAACACTTTAGCTGGAAGGTCTTAATGGGCTCTGATGTTGGTTCTGGAACCAGGCCCCAGGCTGGCTTCACGGGCAGCAACAGAGGATGGACGCAGGGCGGTGAGGCCCACGTCACGCTCTTCCCAGTGCAAGGACAAAGAGAATCTGGGGGAAAAGGGGTGGATTACTGCCCATCGGAGGAGACAACTTCCCGGGCTGGGGATCCGGTAGTTCCGTCTCCATCGCAGTCCCTGTAACGAGCCTGGTGCCAGCTCAATGACAGGGAACTTCCCCGGGAGGGGCTCCATTCCCATCACCAGCCTGAGCTGTGGCGGCCCAGTGCAGGAGTCCAAAACCACGGCCTCCTGCCACTTTTATTTAACAGGACTTAACTTTTAAGAAACTAAAAATAATACTGATGCCCATGCATTTATTTTCAGCTACTTGAAAGATCAAAAGGGAAAGAGAGAGAGAATTCCTCCATCTGCTGGTTCACTCCTCAAAAGCCCACAGCAGCCAGGGCTGAGCCAGGCCAGTCAGGAGCCTGCAACTCCGTCTGTGTCTCCCACAGGGGTGCAGGGCCCAGGCTCTTGGACTGTTGTCTGCTGCCTCCCAGGTGCATTAGCAGGAGGTTGGATTGGAAGCAGAGCAGCCAGGACTTGAACCCACACTGTGATATATAGGATGCAGGTGTTGCAGGCGGCAGCTCTGGGGGAGCCCATGTCGGACAGGTCCAGGTGACCCATGTGACCCTGCGGCCACTGATGGACAGCCCTGACAGCTCCAGCGTGACCCCCTGGGACGGTGCCAGCAGCCCAGCCTGAGCCATGTGACAACCCCATTCCTGTGCACCATCCACGCCTTCCCTCTATGCACCGCCCCTCACCCCTTTCCACACAGCGGACATCACAGGTTCAGGATGTTGTGGACTGAGAATCAGCCACAGCTGGAAGCCTCCAACACAGCTGCAGGGTTGTCCCCACAATGACCCTGGGTCATTAAGATACTGTAAATTAAGTCTGTAATGTCCTTATGCCCCCAGGTCACTGTAATAAAATACAGGAGGGGCTTCTGTGAGTCTCATGGAAGTCAGAGCAGGGAGATCTTTGCAATCAGCCAGTTCCCGGCACGCAGACGGCTTGGGATTTCCCAGCCTCCACCACGTGCGTGCGTGCAGGGCCGCCAGCCTTCCCCTCTGGTCTTGTCTGCCCCTGGACACCTCAGGACACCACTCTGAGACAGTCTCCCGCTCTCCCACTAAGCAAACATTTCAAAGTATTTTTTTAAAGCATCAAACAGTGCCCCCTTTCTCTGTTGTTTTGTGAAATATACTTATTTTGCCTAAAAATGTTATTTTTACTAATATGCAATTAAGTTTTCAAAATGAAGTACATATTTAAACATTTTCTAATTTCTATTTTGTAGTACTTGTCAAAACCCTTTACTGTAAGATTTTAAAAATAGAACTCCTTTAAGAAAAATTCAGCAGGGCCGGGCACTTTGAACAGCAACGAAGACACCACTTGGGACACCAGCACCCCATAATTGGCGCGCCTGGGTTCCAGTCCCACCTCTGACACCAGTCCCGACTTTCCGTTAGTGTGGACCCTGGGAGGCCACAGGTGATGGCTCAAGTTCTTGGGTCCCCGCCACCCCTGTGGCAGATCTGGGTGGAGTTCCAGGATCCTGGCTTCAGTCTGGCTCAGCCGTGGCTGCTGCAGTCATTTGGGGAGTGAACCAGCAAACCTCTCTCTCTAATAAATTAAAAAAATATTTTTAAAAAATCAGAAATTTACAATACACATCTGTATACCACCCACTGAGCTTGACACTTGCTAACATTTTGCTGTTTTTGCGTTGCCTACTTGTGTGTGCCTTTCCTCCCTGGGCCACTTCCCGGCTGCGGGTGTGCTGACAGCCCACATCTGTGGAGCCAGCACGTGTGTCCCAGGAGACAGACACATTCTGACCACACGTGAGACGGGTAACCCCAGGGCCCCAGGATCGCCCACCCCTCTTCCGTTCAAGCTCACCACCTGCTCCCGAGCACGAGCCGGACGTGTCAGTTTGAGTTCTGGGTGACTACAGAAACAGTGCTCTCTGGGGATCCCTGTGATAGCTGCACAAGGGTCCTGAGAGAAAAACATTTGGGGACTGCGCCTCCAGGGCTGGGCTTCCCGCTGCCGCGCTATCCGACGTGAACACGGACCTGCGGCTCCGCGATCTATTTCCAGACGCCGAACGTCCACCTGAGCTCTGCCGTGGCCTCGCCTCGGCTTCTTCCCGACCCCCCCACCCCGCGCCTCCAGCAAACTTTCCAAACGCACTGGCCTTACCACACCTGCTGGCCGGGGGCGGTCCTGCCGTACCGGCCCTTGCCTGCCACCTCGTGGCAGCGACTGGGAAGTGCATCCCCGCGGGCAGCACAGACACGAGTGACGTGGAAGACGGGAGTGCGGTTGCTTCTCCCGTGCCGGCAGGGGCTTGCGTGCAAAGGAGCGCCCGAGTGGGACTCCACTAGCCGCGCTGACCACCAGGACGATGTCCGCGCACCTGCACCTGTTCATACCATCAGGTTAGAAAGACGTCACTACAAAGTGTAAAGCGCGTCCCGTGAGTAAAACATCAGAGTGACCGGAAGGAAGATCCCAGCCGGACTCGCTGCGCTTTTTCTTCCTGGTGGCCCACGAAATGAGCGCGTAGCTTGCAATGAATGGGGCCCCAGGGTCCACAGCTCGCCCCTCGCAAAGGGCAGACGTGGGGCTGGCACTGTAAAGCCCATGCCCGTGATTCTGGTAGAGGCAGGCGGAGGATAAATGGATTAGGTCTGCGAGCTGCAAGGCCACGCCTTCACCGCGCTCCTGTGTGATCTCATCCCCCTACCCGACGCCACCTGTGCGCCCACCTGCCAATCAGACTACGTAACCACGCCCCTCCGGAAGTGGCTAGAAGGCCCGGACCATCCCAAAGTCTCTCTCTTCTTCACCCTCCCTTCACACTCCTGCTGAGCTGCTCATAACCAGGTGCTCGCTGCACGTGGCTCTCGGCCCGCTCTCTGCTCGGTATGGACCCCAACTTAATTAATAAAAAGCTTAAAAACTTACCATGCTGCCTGGTTTATTTGAGCCAGAAGTCAGAATTCTTCTCTGAATTCATGGCAACAACCCACACAGCTTATTAATTTTGGAAAATATTAATAAGCAAGTTGGTATCAATTCCAGCATCCCATATGGACACCAGTTCGAGTCCTGGCTGCTCCACTTCTGATCCAGCTCCCTGCTGATGGCCTGAGAAAAGCAGTGGAAGGTGAGCCAAGCGCTGGGCCCCTGCACTCATGTGGGAGACCTGGAAGAAGCTCCTGGCTCCCGGCTTTGCTCTGGCTCAGGCCTGGACATTGCAGCCATCTGGAGAGTGAGTTAGTGGGTGGAAGATCTTTCTCTCTGTCTCTCTGTAAGTCTGACTTTCAAATAAATAGATCACTAAAAACAAAAAGTAATAAAGCAGGCATCCGTCCGCCGCTCATCCTGCACCTCCATCCTGGGCTGGGAGCCCCTGGGAAAGCCAGAGCGGCTGCCCTGAACTTAGGAGCTTCTAGGGGGCTCAGATGTCAGGAGTGAGGCCACTTCCGCGCTCTCCAGGGAAGAAACGCTGGCGGCGGGAGGGCTGGGCCCCTGCACCCCGTGTCAGAGAGCCTGCTTCTACTCCCCACTCCGATAAAGCACCTGGGAGGGGCAGGTGACGGCTCCAGCAGTTGGGCCCCTGCCCCCCACGTGGGAGACGTGGATGGAGTGAACAAGCACATGGAAGACGTCTCTGTCTGTCTGTCTGCTTTTCAGATAAAAATGGAAGTAAATGCATTTTTTAAACAAAAAGCAGTACTGGAGGTTGAAACGGCTCACGGTCACTCAAAGGTCCAGGAAGCCAAAGTCCCCTGAGCTCCCACGGCTTCCTGTGGTGGAGCCGCCTGTGTCTCAGTGCACCCGGCCAAACCCTCAGCTGAGCGTTTCCAAAACAGACTGGTGTTTTTGAAAGCATTGTTCTGCAAGACAATTAAACTACATTGTATTAAGTCATATAAAATGTTCCGATTTCAGCCACTCATTTTATTTCATCTTTAAAATGTTTAATATGTTGTACTTACTCCCAACAAAAACTAAAATTAAATTATTAGTCATTTCCTACACACTATCATTTTCATGTTTTTCTTCGACACATAGAGAATGGCTAAAAGAATGACATTATTTTTGAAAACTTCATAGCTTTAAAAATTGAGTTATCTTTAAAAGTTAACACCACATTCAATGCACACATTCAGGTTCACTGAAGGAATGCTGTGTCTTTAAAAATCACCTTGGGGTGCAGGTATGTGACACAGTGGGTTAAGCGGCCACTTGGGAGGCCTGTAGTCCATAGGGCAGTGCCTGGTCCCTTTGCTTGACGCAGCCTCCTGCTAAGGGGCTGTATCACCCAGGGCGGCAGCTGGTGATGGCGCAAGTGCTTGGGCACCTGCCACTCATGTGGAGATCTGGAGGGAGTTCCCAGCTCCTGGCTTCAGCCCCCAGCCCCAACTGTTGCAGCCATTTGGGGAACGAACCAGCAGGTGGAAGATCTCTCTATCTTTCCTTCTCTCTTTTTCCATCTCTCTTTCTCCCTCTTTCTCTTCCCCTCTCTCTGTCACTTTGCCTTTCAAATACACAAAATAATTCTTTTTTTTTTTAAAGTTGACATCATATTGGGCTTTTCTGCAGAACACACAAATGCACACACGCACATGTCTGCACACACGCATGTCCCAGGCATGTGCGCCCACACATGCGGTTTCCCTCTCCGTCCTGAGTTGGTCAGCCCCACAGCCCCTCCACTTCCAGCACGCAGAACTCTGCCAGGGGCTCTGGGATGAGGACCAAGCACCGAGGCTTCCCCTCCGTTCCATCGCTAACACAGCTGCTTCTTCAAGGCTCAGACGGGGCGGGTCTTCTTCCCATGTCCCAGCGGCCTCTGCATGGCTGTGGCAGAGACGGCCGCCGTCTCCTCCAACACCCGTGTGCCTTTCTGAGGATTCTCAAACGAAGCACAAGAAGGAACACCAAAAACCTCATCTATGAACCTCGTGGGAAAGTCCCGTGACAGAAGTCACTTCCACTTATGCCCCCTTGGCCAGCACACTGTCACTTGCCCACACCTCGTTGCAAAGACACCTGGGAAATCTGCTCCAGGCAGCCTTGTGGCCCAGAGTCCCTTCCCACGGCCTCCACGCAAGGTCAAGGTGGGCGGAGCGTCCTGCAGAAGCCCTCACAGGGGAATCTTTGTCACCCACACTCCCGCACCAGACTCAGCTGGCAAAACCCAAGGTCAAGCTCACCAGGATTGGGCAAGGCACAGGAGGAAGAATGGGTTCCTGGCTTCCTCTGAACGCCTCTCTGCCTGGTGAGGCTCTGTGTGTTTTTTGCCAGCTCAGCAGTATGGTTACAGAATTCCAAAACGAGCGCTCCAGTGTGAGGAGCAGTTGTACTGGGAGCTTCTCCAGGGTATTTCACACCCATCCCACACAAGAGAAAGTTCACACTGGTGTTGTAGCGGGGTTCCTGTACCGAGACAGGACCCCAAGGCCTTTTAACAGGAAGTAGCCTTTTATTACACCGGCATAAGGCCCAGGTGGAACTTCTTATCCAAAGCCCGAGCCCAGACCAAGAGAGGGGCATTTCTTTACACATTTTAGCTTCTTTGTCTCCCTTATCTGGCCACACGCTTACGTTGGATGGGCTGTTCTAAGCTGCGCATGTGCACATGGTTACTGATGGCGCTGGGTCCACACTCACTGAGCTGAGTGACTGGTGAGGGTTAACACCGCTGCTCTGCCCTGGCAAGGGGAGCCTGGAGTGGTTAGGGGCAGCAGGTGGGGCCTGCAGGTGGGGCCTGCAGGTGGGACGCTCTTGGGCGAGCAGGTAACAGCCACACTTCATTCCCGGACGGGATCCTCCCCTTCTCTCCTGACCTTGGGAAGCCTCTTCCCCAGCTTTAATCACGTCTGGTGGAAACCAGGATTAGCTGAAAGACAAAGGCCTCTCCCACAGTATTTTTAGAGGCTTGATGAACAAAACTTCAAAGCCCGGCCAATCATCTCACACCAACTCCTGCAGGAGGCTTAACAAGCCTCCTTCAGCTGGGCTATGGAGCAGCCAGACACAGCTGAAGGTCATTCCCACTGCCAAACCTCATGGGCTCAGGACTGGACTTCCGGTTTAATTTGCCATCAAACTCTATTTTGTGCTTAAAAAACGTTGTTTCTAGCATACTCAAAAAGTCCTATTTAAAAAACAAGCAAATTCATTTCAACAGTGTATTTTTTAAAGAACATGATTCCAAAATAATTCAATAATGGGGTTTTGGGGGCCGACACTGTGGCATAGCGGGTAAAGCCACCACCTCCAGTGCCGGCATCCCATATGGGTAACAGTTCAAGTCCCGGCTGCTATACTTCTGCTCCAGCTCCCTGCTGTGGCCTGGGAAAGCTGTGGAAGATGTACCCATGTGGAAGACTGGGAAGAGGCTCCTGGTTCCTGGCTCCTGGCTTCAGATCGGCCCAGCTCTGGTTGTTGTGGCCAATTGGGGCGTGAGCCAGCGGATGGAAGATATCTCTCTCTCTCTCTCTGTCTCTCTCTCTCTCTCTGCCTTTCCTTCTTTCTCTGTGTAGCTTTCAAATAAATAAATCTTTAAAAATTTTTTAAAATAATGGGTTTTTGTTTTGTTTAAATAAAAAAATTCAAGTATTTGAAAGGCAGAATGACAGAGGAAAAGAGGGAGGGAGGAAAGGAGGGAGGGAGCGAGCGAGAGAGATCTTCTAACCACTGGTTCGCTCTCTGAATGGCCCGCAACAGTCAAGGCTGGCCTAGACTGAAGCCAGGAGCCAGAATCTCCACCTGGGTCCCCACGTGGGTGGCAGGGATCCCCAAGTACTTGGGCCATCATCCACCCCCCCCACACCCACCCCCCCAGGTACATCAGCAGGAAGTTGGTTCAGAAACAGAGTTGCCAGGACTCAAACCAGCACTCCAATGTGCCACGTGGGTGTTGCAAACTGCATCTTAACCAAATACACCAGTCTCACGCCCATTTTAAATGAAGTTTCCTGTGTATATTTGGGGCTCACAGCACGGTGCTGTGAGAGTCACACGAGGAGTAAACTGGTGACTGGTGAAGCACGTGAACTGTAGACTCGCGGTCACTTTCCCTGTGACAAGAGCAGCTGAACCTGATGACTGAGCGCAGACAACTGTCACAGCTGTGGCCCTCCCCCGGTCCGTGCTCTCTCTAGACCGTCCATCTTACTCTGCGGCTGCTCGCTATCCTCTGAGCTACATCTCCCTGTCCCCCACCCCTCCCCCATGGTTTACGATCAGACCGCTCAGTGCTAGAATCAGATTAACAGATTTCAGGAGGTTGCCTCAGGGTCACTTCAGTAGCAGCAGAAAACACGTGGGATGGAAGCCAGTGCTCCCACACACTGGAAACAGAAGGAAGCTTCTCCAAGCAGGGACCCAGCCTCTGCCCGCAGTGCCCTTCACACGGCCAGGGGCGGCTGCACAGCCAGGAGCTGGCCGCTGCCCTGACAAGCACCCCAGGGCAGACTCGGTGCTCTGACCGCTGTCTCCCACATGAGCAATCTCTTCCCAGGACCTCCCGGAGAGCACCACCACTGCCCCTGGTCTGTCCCTCTCCCTTCATTCTCTGCCCACTAAGCCTGAGTGGACGCCAGCAGGAGCGGCCCTGCCCACCTGTCTCACAGGTGACATGTGTGAGGCCAGAGTGACATGCTCGGGCCTGCTAAGGGCACAGCTGGCAGTGGGACCAATGTCCTGACACCCAGCCTCTGGCCTCCGCACCTCATTCTTGTACAAGAACCCTAAGACTCGGGTAGGGAGGTGCGCTGAGGGAGGCAATGCTGGGCTAGAAGAACAAACACCACTTCGTGTGGGGCCACCTGTTACGTCCAGCCTCAGGGAGAACCGGAACGCAGAGAAAGAGCTAAAACCCTGGAAAACAAGAACTCCTTGGAAACACCAGGCGTTTACTAGGGCTTTTACCGAAATGCCAATGGAGGAAAAAGAAAACACCACACATCAGATACTTGAATACTTCTCTAATCCTTATTATTTTCTCTAATCTTTGTTATTTTCTTCTGCGAGCTTTGGGCTTACTTTTTTCTTTCTTTCCTTTTGTTTTTAGGTCCTTGCGGCATGGGATTAGGCTGTTCACTTGCAGCCTTTCTCCTCATCGCAGGCACTGACTGCCATGAGCTCTCCTGTTGGAACTGCTTTTGCTACATCCCAGGTTGTGTCATGCTGTGCTCCCGTCTTGGACCTGCCACGCAATCAGAGTGTGTAGTTTAATTTTCATGTATTTGTGAATTTTCCAAAAATGCACCTGTCACTGATTTCTAGCTTATTACTGGTGTGATGAGAACAGATACCTGAGACAACTTTCATCTTCTCAAATGTGTTAAGGCTTGCTTTGTGGCCTGGCGTATGGCCCATTGTGGGCAACAGTCCACGTCCACTGCTGTTGGACGCAACGTCTTCTAAGTACCTGTCTGTGAGGTCCTTTTGGTCTCTGGTCTCACTCAAGCCTTCGTCTCCCTACTGACTTTCCGTCTGAGCGGTGTACCCGTTGTTGAAGGTGGGGCATGGGCTGCCCACTGATACTGCACTGTCGTCCACCTCTCCCTTCGTTCTGTAGGCTGTGGCTGTGTCTGTGGAGGTGCGTGGACACCTACAACTGTCAGGTGCTCCTGACGAGCTCACCCTTTATCATCACACCTTTATCAACACACCTGGGCAACCTGTGACAGATTCTGATGAAAAAGACTATTTTGCCTAATGTAAGTAGAGCCACTCTTGCTTTCTTCTGGGTATCACTGGCAGGGAATATCACTGCTTTTTAAGATTTATTTTATTTATTTGAAAGGCACAGTAAAATAGAGGCAGAGACAGGAGAGAAAGAGATTTTCCCTCTACTGGTTCACTCCTCAAAATGACCACACCGGTCAGGGCTGGGCCAGGCTAAAGGTAGGAGCCTGGAACTCTATCCCACATGGTGGGCAGGGGCCCAAGCACTTGAACTATTCTTCCACTGCTCTCCCAGGCACATGAGCAAGGAGCTGGACCAGAAAGAACAGCGGGGACTCGAACCACTGCTCTGACAGGGGATGCTGCTGCTGCAGGTGGCGGCTCAACCGCTGTCCTACTTCCGCCGTGTGGGTGGGGTGTCCTCCCACGCCTTCAGTTTCAGGCTGTTGGTGTCTCTAGGGGGGGAGCAGGTCCCTTCCAGGCAGCGTACTGCTGGATCTTGTCTTCTGTATCCTTTCATTCAGCTACGCTGTCTTGTTTACAGGATTCATTTACATTTAAAATTGAGAGATTTTCGACATTCAGGCCCCATTTATTACCATTCCCATTTGTTAATCAATTGCTGTCTAGTTCCTTTATTCCTGCCCTCCAGTTTTGCTGTGGTCCCTTGGTTGAAGCTCCCCGCGCTGTGCTCTGGTCTCCAATCCCTTCCTCTTCACCTCTCCCGTGCAGTCATTCCTTGATGTGCATGGGGGATAGCCCCACTCCTGAGCACCCAAATTTGCTGATGCTCAAGTCCTTTATTAAACTTTATTAATTTTTAAAATATAACCTCTCATACTTCAGAGCCCCTCAAGATTACTTGTAATACGGAATGCAATGCAGGTGCAGTGTTAGTGGTTGCTGCTTGGGCAGTAATGACCAGGTGGAGCAAGTCTCTCAATCTTCAGCTTATTCTTTTCCCAAATAGCTGTGATCCACAGTTGGCTGAACCCACAGATGTGAAACCATAGCTATGGAGAGCCAAGTGTGTCCATCAGAGACTCTCTCTTGTGGCGACCATGGGCCTTACACAAAACAACTTCAAGTTAGACCAATTGCATGCAAAATCTCTACACATCATTTCCCCCCTACAAATTTAACACATTAACCATGAACTACTCAAAAAACAAATCAAGAGAATAGCTATACTTACAATAAGTCAGAAAGAATATTAAAACTATAAAGACAGAAATACATACAAGTAGACACAAATGGAAATATATCCAATACTGGCAGAAGAATTAATATTATTATAAAGTCCATACTGTCCAAAGCTGTGTACAGATTCAACACAATCCCTGGCAGAATTCCAACGGCACTTTTCAAAGAACTAGAAAATGCCATCCTAAAATTACTATGTTACGCCGGCGCCGTAATCCTCCGCCTTGCGGCACCAGCACACTGGGTTCTAGTCCCGGTCGGGGCGCCGGATTCTGTGCTGGTTGCCCCCCTTCCAGGCCAGCTCTCTGCTGTGGCCCGGGAGTGCAGAGGAGGATGGCCCAAGTGCTTGGGCCCTGCACCCGCATGGGAGACCAGGAGAAGCACCTGGCTCCTGCCATCGGATCAGCACGGTGTGCCGGCCGCAGCGCACTGGCCACAGCGGCCATTGGAGGGTGAACCAACGGCAAAGGAAGACCTTTCTCTCTGTCTCTCTCTCTCACTGTCCACTCTGCCTGTCCAAAAAAAAAAAAAAATTACTATGTTACACAAAAGGTCATGAACAGCAAAAGCAATCCTGAGAAAGACGAAGGCAGGAGGCCCCCCAACTCCCTGATTTCAAACGCACCCCATAAAGGAGCGCCTGGGCTCAGCTCCCAGATCTGGGTCCTGGTTCCAACCTCCTGCCAATGCAGCGACCTGGGAAACTGGGGAAGCAGCGACTGGGCCCCTGCCACCCACATGGGAGACCCAGCTTTAGCCCCGTCCAGCCCCAGCCACTGCGGGAATCTGGGGAGTGAATCAGCAGAGGGGCGCTCTCTGTCTCTTCCTCTCTGTGTTTCTCTGCCTCTCAAGTTGAAAAAGCCATCTAACAGGTTGACAACAGAACCAGCATCAATCCAGCCATCTCACTACAGAGGAAATGAAGGGGGTATGTTGAGGAGACACCCGCACTTCGTGTTTGTGGCACCGCTACTCACAACAGCCAAGACATGGCGCCCACACACCCAAGAGTTCACGGAGAGAAGAAAGAGGGAGGAAGTCCTGCAGCAGCGTCACCCAGGCTGGAGGGAGCTGCTCAGGGAACAAGCTGGCCACAGAAAGCCAGCGTAGCGTACCACTCAGGCGTGGAATCCAAACGCTCACAGAGAATCGGCAGAACAGGGTCGCCAAGAATTCCAGGCGTGGGTGGGGGAGATGTGGATGCAAAGACACAAACCTTCAGTTACAAAGCGACAGGCTCCGAGGACCTATGCCCGCCAAGCCTGGCGAGGCACCTGCCAGGGGGTTTGACGGTGATCGTTACACAGGCAAATGGCCACCGCGTGCGTTTTGAACAGGTACCATCCTTATTTGTCAAGGGAATGTTGAGCGACAGAGAAACTAGAACAGGCGGGGGATCTGGTGATCCAGTCAAACCCCGCCGGAGGTTTCCAAAAGACAGCGAGTGCCCTTGCTTTCCAACAAAATGAGACTCGAGTTCTGGGTCAGGCCATTGTGCAGCTGAAACACTGGCAGGTGGCCAGCCTGAGAAGTCAAAGAACTTTCTCAGCTCTCACAAAAGGAATCTTTGTTAACGACGCTTGACAGAAGATAAAGGTCATCCCAGCTGCGCGCTGAGCTGAGCGCTCAGGGAGAGCTGGAAAACAGGAGTTGGAACACAAATCGTGCTTCCTGCCTTCAGCCAAAACTCTGCCGGAAAAGCAACACAGAACCTGGCATCAGCAAGCGGATGTTCTGGAAACCAGCCCTCCTCCAGCGAGAGGAGGGACAGCGGGCAGAGCAAGGTCAGGAATGCCGAGTCAGAGCAGGTGAAACGCTACACGTGGGCACCTCGGGAGTGGAGGGTGAGTTACAGAGCACAGACCTCCCCCGGATCTCCCCTCGTGACCGGCTGGTGCGTGGTGCAGCAGGGTGAGTCACCGCCCACAACGCAGGCATCCCACACGGAAGCTCCGCTTGAGTCCCAGCTGCTCTGCCTCCGATCCAGCTCCCTGCTAAGGCACCTGGAAAAGCCACGGAAGATGGCCCAAGTCGCTGGGCCCCGTCACTCATGTGGGAGGCCTGGATGGAGTTCTGGGTCCTAGCTTCAGCCTGGCCCAGCCCTAGCCATGGCAGCTATCTGGGGAGTGGGTAGGAGTAGAATGGAGATTCTCTCTCTCTCCTCTATGTAACTCCTATAAAATATTTATTAAAAAAAAAAAAAAAGACATAGAGCTCCCAGTAAACCCTGGAAGACCGTCTTGACAACCTTTCAGAGGGCTTTGCTAGGGTGAGACTCGCACGGGACCCACACCCAGAGCCTCTGAAAAGCGCCAGCCTCCACGGTCACTGGGTGTCCACTTGGGACAGAACCTGTGTTCCAGGAGGGTCCCCCGGCAGGTGGGGGGGTCACTACACTTGCCTGTTTCTCACTGGGGCCATCTTGGGAACACTGCTTCCTGGGGGAGGCTGCGCGGAGGACACAGCCCCTGGGCAGGGAGCTGAGTGGCCACTGGGGCCATGTCAGGGATGCGGGACAGACACCAAGCATTTCAGGAGAGCGGGCAGCCTGCGTGAAGCCTGAGAGCTGACAGGGGCTCCGATGTTCTCCAGCGAGTGAGGGAGTAAAACTGCTGACGGCTACAAGATAAGGCACGTAAGGGAATGTGGTGATCAGTTGCAAAGGTAAACCCCAGGGGCCAGCAGTGTGGTGTACCGGGTAGAGCCGCTGCCTGCAGTGCCGGCATCCCATATGGGTGACGGTTCAAGTGCCGGCTGCTCCACTTCCAATCCAGCTCTCTGCTACGGCCTAAGAAAGCAGTACAAGATGGCCCAAGTCCTTGGGCCCCTGCATCCATGTGGGAGACCTGGAAGAAGCTTCTGACTTCTGGCTTCAGATCAGCACAGATCCAGCCATAGCGGCCAATTGAGGAGTGAACCAGCGTATGGAAGACCCCACCCCCACCCCGTGACTCTTTCTTTCCTTTTTTTTTTTTTTTGACAGGCAGAGTGGACAGTGAGAGAGAGAGACAGAGAGAAAGGTCTTCCTTTTCTGGTGGTTCACCCCCCAAATGGCCACTACGGCCGGTGCACTGCACTGATCTGTAGCCAGGAGCCAGGTGCTTCCTCCTGGTCTCCCATGTGGGTGCAGGGCCCAAGGACCTGGGCCAGCCTCCACTGCACTCCTGGGCCACAGCAGAGAGCTGGACTGGAAGAGGGGCAACCGGGACAGGATCGGTGCCCCGACCGGGACTAGAACCCGGGGTGCTGGCGCCACAGGTGGAGGATTAGCCTAGTGAGCCGCAGAGCCGGCTGTAACTCTGACTTTCAAATAAATAAATCTTAAAAAAAAAAAAAAAAAAAATTAGCCGGCGCCGCGGAGTCGGCGACTCCCTGGCCAGGCCGTGGTGCCCGAAGCAGACGGCGGCTGCACGTGACAGAGCAGGCCTTACAAGAACTCCCGCCGAGCGGACGGCAGATACGTAACAGCAGCACGGGCCGCCGCGGCAGGCAGCTCCCTGCGGGTCCAACCAGCTGGGCCTCGAAGTCCCCGGGGAACAGCGGCTCCGCCCCAGCCAACGCGGCTGCTGGTCACTGTCCCGAGCCTGCAACCCAGCGGCGATCCGCGCGGCCCCGAGGCCGCCGCGCGCGACCCGCAAGCACACGGAGGACGCGTGCGGAGAGACGGCGCCCAGGGACGGTGCAGGCGACCCGGCGTCCACCCTCCCGCGGCCTGCAGCCGGCTCTGCGCAGCGGCCACGTCCAGCCGGGCGGAGCCGCGTCCCACAGCGCCGCCTGCTGGTCGGAGGGAGGACGACACGCGAGGGCACCGGCTCCCGGAAGTGCTCTCCGAGGGCTGCGCGGCGCGCCTCAGAGCACTGACTCCGCGTCTAAGCCGGCTCCTTCAGTGTGCCGGGCACACCCGAAAGTCTGACAAATCACGACGCTTAACAAAGCACCCGCTTCCCGGGCCCGCCGCGCGTCCCGTCAGAGCTGCAGGGCGACGGCTGAGCCCGTCCCCGCGCGGTGCCCGGATGCTGCTCCCGGGCCCTGGCCGCGCAGGCCCCGCCCCCGCGCGGTGCCCGGTGCCCGGATGCAGTTCCGGCCCCTGGCCGCGCTGGCCCCGCCCCCGCGCGGTGCCCGGATGCTGCTCCCGGGCCCTGGCCGCTCTGGGCAGCGCGGCGGTGGACGTTGTGGGCGGAGCCGGCCGGGTCCCTCGGTGTCTCCTGAATACGTTTTTGCAGAATGTAAAGCTCACGGCCTGTATATGGGATCCTGGACGACTAGTAAAACTTCGCATAATCGTCACCGAGCAGTTGTCTTTGGTTCCGGGGAAGACTTCATTAGACGAAGTAAACATGTTTTTTTGTACCGAAAGAGCTACGGGTTAATACGGGACAGCCCGCGGCGGCCGCACCCGCGCTCCTCGGGCCCTGCGGGGACCCCGCGCACACGGGACCCCGGGACGCGACAGGGCCGGGCGCGGGCTGGGGACGCCGCCTCCGTGCCGGCCCCAGCTGCCCCGCTCCGGCCGGCTCCGTCCCGCTCCGTCCCGCTCTGGCCCCAGCTGCCCGGCTCCGCCCCGCCCCGCCCGGCTCCGCCCCCCCGCCCGGCTCCGCCCCCCCGCCCGGCTCCGCCCCCCGCCCGGCTCCGCCCCCCCGCCCGGCTCCGCCCCGCCCCGCCCCACCCGCCTCCGCCCCGCCCCGCCCCGCCCGCCTCCGTGCCGGCCCCAGCTGCCCGGCTCCGGCCCGCTCCGGCCCCACTCCGCCCGCCTCCGCCCCGCCCGCCTCCGCCCCGCCCCGCCCCGCCCGCCTCCGTGCCGGCCCCAGCTGCCCGGCTCCGCCCCGCCCCGCCCCGCCCGCCTCCGTGCCGGCCCCAGCTGCCCGGCTCCGGCCCGCTCCGGCCCCACTCCGCCCGGCTCCGCCCCGCCCCGCCCGCCTCCGCCCCGCCCTGCCCCGCCCGCCTCCGTGCCGGCCCCAGCTGCCCCTCTCCGCCCCGCCCCGCCCCGCCCGCCTCCGCCCCGCCCGCCTCCGTGCCGGCCCCAGCTGCCTGGCTCCGCCCCGCCCCGCCCCGCCCCGCCCCTCCCCGCCCCGCCCCGCGGGTGTGGCCAAGGCTCCCCCACCCGAGACCCCGGTAAGGCCCGGGTGGGTGCGGCGACCGTGAGGTCTGACTCCGCGACGGCAGGCTGGCTCCCAGCTGTGTCACACGTGCATCTCCTATCGTCATCCTATTTCAGGTCGAGGATCTTCCACCCGCTGTTCACTCCCCAGGCGCCAGCGGCTTTCCCAGGCGGTGACGGCATTCAGGGCCCTGAGCCGTCACCTGCTGCCTGCGGGCGCCTTAGCGGGAGCTGGGTTGGGAGCACAGGAACCGGCACTGTGATAGGGCATCGGTATCCCAAACGGTGATTTAGCGGCTGCACCAAACTAGTTCTTTTTTTTTTTTTTAAAGATTTATTTATGTGAAAGCTAGAGTTAGAGAGAGGAGAGGCAGAGACACAGAGAGAGGTCTTCCATCTGCTGGTTCACTCCCCAACTGGCCACAATAGCTGGAGCTGGGCTGAACTGAAGCCTGAAGCCAGGATCTTCTTCCGGGTCTCCCACCTGGGTGCAGGGGCCCAAGGACTTGGGCCATCTTCTACTGCTTTCCCAGGCCATAGCAGAGAGCTGCGTTGGAAGTGGAGCAGCCGGAACTCGAACTGGCATCCATATGGGATACCAGCACTGCAAACAGCAGCTTTACCTGCTAAACCACAGCACCAGCAGCTCCTCATTTTTTTTTTTTTTTAATATTTTAAAAAGCAGCTCACTAGGCTAATCCTCCGCCTGCAGTGCCGGCACCCCAGGTTCTAGTCCCGGTCTGGGTGCCGGATTCTGTCCCGGTTGCTCCTCTTCCAGGCCAGCTCTCTGCTGTGGCCCTGGAAGGCAGTGGAGGATGGCCCAAGTGCTTGGGCCCTGCATCTGCATGGGAGACCAGGAGGAAGCACCTGGCTCCTGGCTTCAGATCGGCGCAGCGCGCCGGCCGTAGTGGCCATCTTGGGGGTGAACCAACGGAAGGAAGACCTTTCTGTCTCTCTCTCTCTCTCTCCCTGTCTAAATCTGCCTGTCAAAAAAAAAAGAAAAAAGAAAAAAAAAGATTTACTTATGGAAGAGGGAGAGAGGAAGGGAATATCATTATATTGTTTTAAAAGTATTTTAATTAATTAATTTGAAAGGCAGAGTTATAGAGGCAGAGAGAGAGAAAGGTCTTCTACCCACTGGTTCACTCCCCAAATTACCACAACAGCCAGGGCTGAGGCCAGATGGAAGCCAGGAGCCAGGAGCTTCTTGATAGTCTCCCACGTGGGTGCAGGGGCCCAAGGACTTGAACCATCCTCTGCTGCTTTCCCAGGCGCATTAGCAGGGAGCTGGGTCAGAAGTGCAGCAGCCGGGACTCGAACTGGTGTCCATCCAGGATGCCAGCACTTCAGGCGGTGGCTTTACCTGCTATGCCACAGTGCCAGCACCAATGTCATTATATCCTTAGAACTGTATCTCTGAACTAGACTGCAACTGTTACTGTGGGTGATACTGCACCTGGGAGGGAGTCTGCCTGCCCTGTCCATCAGGAGACCGGGAGGGCGCTTTCCCCGCCCCTGCTTCCTGCTACAGGACTCTGGAATCTCTGTAATTGCCAATCAGGTAAACAGCTTCTGGTGTGGCCCAGGCCCATCAGGACCACCGGGAAAGCTATTCTAAGTGACCTGCAAGCTGACATGAGAAGTCTAGCAGCGCCAATATCGGTTCTATCCTATAGAATTAGTGTTGCCCTGAAGTAGCTACGCCCCTTCTGCCTGCCCTTTAAAAGGTGCACATGGTCGTTAATAAAGTGGACATGTTCACCGAAACTTGTCTCTGTGTTCCTTGTCGAAGAACGCCATCCCCCCACCATCCCAGCAGTGCACGGGTTGGGCCCACATGTTAAAAACTTAAAAAGCTAAAATAAACGATAAAACAGGAAAAAATGTATTTGAAAAAGAGAATCTTTCATCTGTGGGTTTACTCTGCAAATGGCTGCAACAGCTGGGACTGGGCCGGCCTGAAGCCAGGAGCCTAGAACTCCACATCTGGGTCTCCCATGTGGGTGGGTGCATTTGCTGGTTTACTCCCCAAATGTCCACCACAGCCAGGGCTGGACCAGGCCAAAGCCAGGACCCAGAAAACTTCATCTGGATCTCCATGTGGGTGGCAGGAACCTTGGTACTTGAGCCATCACCTGCTGCCTCCCGGTGTGTGCATTGGCAGGGAGCTGGAATACGGCACAGAGCCAGTCGGTGACTCCTGCCTGGATTCAACAGGGAGGGTAAACATCCCAGTTAGCATCTTAGCACTGTGCCTGGGGTACCTGTGACCCATATCAGAGAGCCAGTGGGCTGTGGTGTGGGGCAGGATGGGTGTGAGCTGAGGCAGGCCCCTTGCACACTCAGGATGAGATGTCCCCAAGCCTAGACGAGCAAGGAAGGCAAGGAGGGTGGTGGAGCCCTTTCTTTTCAACAGCTCGCGGTTGATTCTGATGCCCGAGTCAGTGGGCAGGACTTAAAGAGGCTTCCATTGTGACAAAAGGTGATAGAAGCTGGGGCCAGGCCACAATGGTGCCATGACAGAATAAAGACTCGGTTGCTAGGGTCAGGGAATAAAGAGGGGCAGGCTGGTGGAGGGGAGGTGGGGCCCTAGTGCTCAGCCCCCAGCTCCCCTACCCTCCCTGTCCCCTTAACCATCTGCGATGTCACCTCCCACCTGGACACCACCCCTCCAGGTCCAGGCTTGACTCTGGTCTCCACACACTTCAAGGGGGCCACCACCCTCCCCTTCCTGGGATCTCCGAGGATTCTGCTCTCCTCCAGCACCCATGGCCAGCAAGGATGGCGCCGCTCAGAAGCCCACCCTCTCCCCACCCCTGAAACCCACTCCTCACCCAGAGTCCTCAGACTCTAATGTCACCGTGGCCTTGATCGAAATCGGCTCCCTGCCCGCCTTCAGCTGGGGGCCCTTCCCTTCCCAGAAGAGAAGAGGCCATCAGGTCACAGATGGGCAGGACACGCAGAGGTTTGAAAGACTCCTGAAGGAAATTAAAGACGTCCTCAAAGGGATGGTGAGCTGTGAAGACAAGATCACAGATGCCGAGGAAAGCAGGATTTCCAAGGATGTGTCAGACCTTAAAGAAAAAATCCGAGGACTTGACAAGATGAATAAAATGCTGCTGAGAAACCTGCTTGTCACCCTGAATCCAGAGAAGGGGCAGAAGGCAATGAGAGCAGGGCTGGCGCTGCAAATCCAGAGCTCCGACGGCCCTGCACACGGCCCCGGGCGCCCGGAAGAGCAGAGGGCCCCCGGTGAGAAGGCAGAGGATGCCCCGCTGCGGGCTCCGGAGGAAGCTGCATGTCTCCGGCGCGGCATGGAGCAGCTACTCCAGGAGGCCGAGCACTGGAGCCGGCAGCAGACGGAGCTCAGCGAGCTGATAAGATCCTGCCAGGTGGCTCAGAAGGACCTAAGGGACACTCTTGACAACAGTGGAGGCGATGTCCAACGCCAAGCAAACGGGGACGTGGCAGCCAGGCGCGAGCTGGAGGAACAAGCGAGGAAGCTCAGCCGCGACACCTACTCCTTGCATGTGGTCGCAGCTCTGCTGGAGAACGAATGCCAAATCTTACAGCAGAGAGTGGAGATTCTGCGGGAGTTCCACCTCCACCAGCAGGGGACCCTGCCAGAGAGGCCGATTCCCATCAACCCCCAGCACCGGCAGAAGAATCAGAAGGCATGGGAGGCAGAGAAAGCTCTGCCCTCTAAGCAGGGGGCGTTTCAGAAGAAAGCCAGAGCCTACAGAAGCCTGGACGTGTGTCTCAGTAAGAAAGCACGGAACAACCGCTTCAACAATCATATTGCAAGGGCTCTTATGGGAAAAAAGAGACCAGTCAGTAGCCCAAGGTAGAAAATATGAAGACACAAGAAAAGGTGACTCCTTGAAAATCCACATCCACTACGTCCAACTTCAGTCATCAACCCAGGACAGAGCCTCTGGCTCGACCAAGAGAGGCTTGTAGAACAAGACACACACGTGTCTAATCCAGGACCTCAGTACCAACGCAACGGAACGGGACCACTATGTCAACACCAAGTTCATGACTTTTCACCTGGACCGTCTGCTTGGGTTTTATGGTTATATGATCGAGATCCTGTAACTCTTTACCCAAAAGTGAAAAGTTAAAGGCCCAATTAAGCGAAGCTCTAAATAAAACCAGACTGCAAAAGACAGCGATGTTTTTCTTTAATCGTTTTCTGAGGGGAGGGAAGTTTGGGTGGCAGGGGGCAGGGGGAGGGTGTATTTAATGCTGTAATTGTGATTTTTATTTTATTTCAAAGTCAGAATTACAGAGAGAAAGGGAGAGAGAAAATGGATCTTTTATCCATTGGTACACCCGCTAGATGTTTGCAAAGGACAGGGCTGGGCTAGGCCAAACCCAGGAGCCAGGAGCTTTATCCGGGTCTCCCAAATGGGTGGCAGGGGTCCCAACACTTGGGCCATCGTCAGCTGCTTTTCCCAGGCCATTAACAGGGAGCTAGATTGGAAGTGGGGAAGCCAGGACTCAAACTGGCACCCATATGGGATGGCAGCATCACAGGTGGCAGCTTTACCGGCTACACCACGATGCCAGCTCCAATCGTGATGTTTTAAAACTCCCTTTCTCAATATGTGTTTCCTTTTCCTGGTGCTCACTGAAGTGGGCAAAGCGATGCAGTAGAAGATACCGGCAAGCCACCCCGACAGTCATACTCCTCAGTTCACAAATCTCCCCATCTGCTGGCTCCGCTCTTCTTACTGTTCCCTCCTTGTGCCCAACTGAACTGTGGGTAGACTGGACAGCAGAGGCCTTTGGGGAGGGGCCCTCAGCCTGTTAGCAGGGACGATTTCCCCCACCCCTCCAGATCGGGGCAGCAGAGCTCCCCGGGGATTAAGGCAATAGCTGCCATTAAGGAACTAGATTTGTGCTTCCAAAAGACAGAGCAGGTGCACTTGACCTTATTCCTCTTACTAAGTAAGCTAGAAACCCTCTATCTTTTACACAGACAAATCTAAGAAAACTGTGAAATACGGCGCGGAGGAGGTGGGCTGGTCAGGGACCCTGGCACTTGAGGAATAGCCTGGGGTTGAGTTTCCTTGATTTCCTTTCTGCTGCTTCTATGTCCTGAGTGAAGTGACAAAAATGGCCCCCCAGCGAGCCTGCTTTCTCTCGTCAATCCAACAAGACAGGGTCTGACAAAAACTGCCCTTGTCCAGTCAGATGGCACACGGAAGACTGCATGCCCACCACCGTCTCCCATGCAGCAGGTACTGAGCACAAGCCTCGACTCCTCCCCTATTCCTCCAGGACGGTGCACAGGAGGCGGACGGGGAAGGCCAAGGGTTCGTCCTCCATCTGCTGGGAACAAGGTCAGGTCCTTGTACGCTGGAGAGGTCCTGTGGGGAGTCCAGACTTCTACCCCAGCCCCCTGCTGGCACAGCACCAGCAGAAGCCTACAAAAATAGAGACTTAATATGATCTAGGTTCTCAGAACACGCTGTTCAAGATGTTCAGGAGACAACAGAAAAACCATATCACACCAAGAACAAGGAAAATCACAGCGCGGCAGAGAAAAGACAGTTACCAGAGGACAAAACTGAGAGCACACAGACGCTGGAAATGACAAGACTTCTAAAGCAGGCCTCATGAAAATGCTTCATTGAGCAACTACAATCACACTTGAAACAAATGAGAAAGAAAGAGAAGCAGAGACAAAGAAGATATAAAGGAAACGTAGTGGCAATTGCAGAACTGAAAACCAGAATAAGTAACGGATTCGTTAGATGGTCAACAGAGGAATGTTGATGTCAAAGGAAAGATTCCATGACCTTGAAAGATAGAGCCACGGAAATCACCCGCTGTGAACAACAGAGAATACACTCAGCGAGAGTTTCAAGTACATGTGTAACAGAAGATCTAACACTGGGTTATCAGAGTCCCAAAAAGAGACAGAGTATGAGCTAAAAAAAAAAAAGTATGAAAAGAAACAATGGCTAAAACTCGTTTTTTAATATAGTAAAAGGTATAAATCTACAGACTCAAGACATTGAGTGAATGCCAAATAGTGCACACTCAAAGAAATTCAAAACCACATAACTGCATTTCTGAAACCCAAAGACAAAGCAAAAATCTCGAGAGCAGCTAGGGAGAAAGGACTCATTGGGTCAAGAGCTGTGGTTGTGCACTTCACATCAGAAGCCATGGAGGCCGGAGGAAGTGGATATTTTTCAAAAACAGAAAGAAAATAAATGAAATATCAACCAAATATGTTTTACCCAGTCAAAATATCCTTCAGGAAGGAAAACGAAATCAACAGGGGAAAGCTGAAAGAATCTGTCACCATCTGTCGGAAGAATCACATAAATCATTATTTTTTCTCATCAAGACATTGAACAATCCCAATAGCCCCAAACTCTGTTCTGCTCCTTTTCCATACAGAAATTTCACATGGGAAGTGCTAAAGAAATGACTGAAATGAGAAACAACATGACCAAGCCCACCACTTCCTCTGCCTAGGTGTTCATCCGCACTACATGAACGAATGCTGTCACTGTAGCTTTCCTAGCAAATGTGAAGTGGCTAATTCCACAGTTCCTAGGCTGGTTCCTACACAGATTCACAAGGGCACTGCAGGAGTGTTAGAGCTGTGGAGGAAGCACAGCAGTAGAGAACGCCACCCTTGAGGTGGTCCAGAGTTTCAACATTACACTGCACGTAACAGCACGCCAGAAGTGAAGTTTTCCATTGGTGACAAGGCCACCTCCCTCTGAAAGTGACTGGGAAACAGGGTCTTTGGCTGGCCAACCATATGCTCGGGAGAAGGAACCATTAATTTTGGAACGCTGTGGGGTATGGAGAAAATAATTTGTGTTTCTGCACAGTGAGGGCTTTCTGGGCAACTTTTATGAAAATCTGAGAGATCTTGGACTAAAAGCAAGCTCTAGCAGGGAACTTCCAACGGTACAGATGGTGAGAACGCTAGTGATTTACCTCATTTCAGAGATGAACACTTGCATTTCAAGGCAGGGTGAAGCTGGCAACCTCGGAGACAGCTCTGGGCTGTGCGGCTGGAGACGCCGGGCTTGTCTGGCCCGGGAGAGGTCTGTTTTCATCCCAACAGGTTGGAGTGAGAACTCGGGACGTTTCCATCTTGCCTTCCAGAAGCACAGGGGGCTTCCTTCCTCCTGGGAGGAGGGGAGGTCAGCTGTCCCTCTCTTCTGTGCAAATGCGCAGCCTCCCCTTCTCAGGAGTGTGCAGTTCGGCACAGGGGCATTACGTGTGGGGTGGCATCTGATCCTCATCACATCTCCCCAGGGATACAGACTGCGGCAAGGGGGCCTAGAGCCATCATTATTGTGTGTCTGATGCAAAAGCCTCATGCGTGCATCAGCACCAGGTGAAGATGAGCACTAAGAACCCATCAGGTGGGCACTTGTGCAATGTAAGGTGCCACTTAGGACATCTGCATCGCACATCAGAGTCCTGGGTTCAGGTCCCAGCCCCACTTCGGATTCAGCTTCTTGCTCATGCGCACCCTGGGAGTCAGCAATTATGGGCCAATTAATTCAGACCCTGCCACCCACACAGGAGATCTGGATTGAGTTCCTGGTCCTACCTTCAGTGCAGCCCCACTCCAGTCGTTATGGGCATTTTGGGAATCCACCAGTGGAGGGGTGCTCTCTCTCTGTATGTGTTTCTCTGTGCCTCTCAAATAAAAAAACAACAAGAAAACCTCATCAAGGATGATTGCAATCTCCACAAACAGCATCTACTATGAATGTGAGCATAGTGCACAAGACATTTTCCTACGTTGCAAGTACTGGAAGTACATCCTAAAACATGGTTCCCTACTCCAGAAGCCAACATTCTTTCCTGTGTTTGGAATGTGTATCACTTTACAAATAATCTAGATGCCAATCTATTACAGGCCTTAGTTACAGTAAAAAGAGAGGATCTCATTATGGCACAGCTAGTTAAGTCACTGCTTGCAATGCCAACAGCCCATAAATGATAGCAACCCATATTGAAATGCTAGTTTGTTTTTAAATTAAAAACATTTTTTAAAAAGAGAATTACAGAGAGGTAGAAAGAGAGAAAGAGAGAGACACACAGAGAAAGAAAGAGAGAGATCTTCCATCTATTGGTTCACTCTTCAAATGGCCATAACTGCCAGAGCTGAGCCAATCTGAAGCCAGGAGCCAAGAGCTTCTTCTAGGTCTCCCTCATGGGTGCAGGGGCTCAAGGACTTGGGCCATCCTCCACTACTTGTTCTTGGCAATGAATTCTCTTCAGTAGAGAGTGTAAGATCCCAAGGCTGACTTGTTGGGTGCCACTGCGAAGCCATGGCATCTTCATGGGCAAGTGAAGCACGTTCAAGATGACATGTTAAGACTTCAGTAAGAAAAAGCACCTCCTTTGATCATTGCAATAAATGCCCAGAAACCAGAAACCACAACACAGTCTTGTTTTTTTTCAATGGTTTCTTCCTCTGTAACTGCTGAGTGGCATAAACGCACCAAGTGTAGCTGCCAGTACACTGAGAGGTCTCTGGATGGTCTCCAGTTCTTAGCTTTTCTTTTTTAGAGATTTATCTACTATTTACTTAGCTTTTTATTTTTAAAGATTTTTATTTATTTGACAGGTAGAGTTACAGACAGTGAGGAGAGAGACAGAGAGAAAGGTCTTCCTTCCACTGGTTCACTCCCCTAATGGCCACTACAGCCGGCGCTGCGCCAGTCCGAAGCCAGGAGCCAGGTGCTTCCTCCTGGTCTCCCATGCGGGTGCAGGGTCCAAGCACTTGGGCCATCCTCCACTGCACTTCTAGGCCACAGCAGAAAGCTGGCCTGGAAGAGAAGCAACCAGGACTAGAACCAGCGCCCATATGGGATGCCGGCGCCGCAGGTGGAAGATTAACCTAGTGCACCATAGCGCCAGCCCCTTACTTAGTTTTTTAAAAAAGATTTAGTTTATTTATTTGAAGGAGAGAGAGAGGAAGAGGGAGGGAGGGAGAGAGACATCTTCCATCTGCTAGTTTACTACCCAAATGGCTGAGACTGTCAGGCTGGGCCAGGCTGCAGCCAGGAGCCAGGAGCTCCACACAGGTCTCCTGTGATGGTGGCAGGGACTCAAGCACCTGTTGGCTTCTCATGCACAAGTAGCAGAGAGCTGGAACGGAACTGAAGCAGCCGGGACTTGATCAAGCACCCATATGGGATGCCAGCCTTGCAGGTGGCAGCTTAAACCCTTGCGCCACGTTTGCCTCAGTTTTTAGTTTTTATAAATAAAATTGCTACAAATGTGTATGTAGTTTTTCTTTTAAAAATGTTTTATTTAAGGGCTGGCGCTGTGGCACAGCAGGTTAAAGCCCTGGCCTGAAGCGCCGGTATCCCACATGGGCACTGGTTCTAATCCTGGCTGCTCCACTTCCGATCCAGCTCTCTGCTATGACCTGGTAAAGCAGTAGAAGATGGCCCAAGTCCTTGGGCCACTGCACCTGCGTGGGAGACCTAGAAGAAGCTCCTGGCTCTTGGCTTCAGATCGGCGCAGCTCTGGGTGCTGCAGTCATCTGGGGAGTGAACCAGCAGATGGAAGACCTCTCTCTGTCTCTGTCTCTGTCTCTGTCTCTCTCTCTCTGTCTCTACCTCCATCTGTAACTCTGTCTTTCAAATAAATGAAATAAATCTTAAAAAAAAAAAATTAAGGCAGAGAAACAGAGAGACCAGATAGAGATCTTCCCTCTGCTGGTTAGCTCCCTTATACCTGTACAGGGCTGAACCAGGCCACAGCCAGGGCTGGGAATTCATTGCGGTTCTCCCATTGGGTGGCAGGGAACTAAGGCATCACCTGCTGCCCCCAGGGGTGCCCTTAGCAGGAAGGTCAAGTCGGGGGCCTGAGGCAGGATCTGAATGAAGGCACTGAGGTAGGACACAGGCATCTTGGCCACCAGGTTAAATCCACACTCCCCAAGGTGTCACTTTCATGATGTCACACCAGGGGTCCACACTATCAGCGTGGTTTGTGACTGTTGCTGTTGACCTTGGGCACCTCATTTTCCACCGGGAACAGTGACCCCTGATCACTTCATGCCATGCTCTGTGGAAGGAAGTCACCGCGCACCCACACTTTCACCGGGACATTGGCCCACCTCTCTGACTGCGAATTGGTAGCAGTCAACACACCAGGGCGACTCACAGCCTGGCTGGAACACTGTCACTTAACGCCTGAGTGAGCTTAGAGAAAGTTTCCATTCAAAACAGCTCAGAGGTGAGTCACGACAAAAAATACCCGTGAATTCTTTATTTCCGAAAGGGCCAAATGTAGTAAAACACACTTCCCCCAGAACCACGTGCACGTCGATCTACCTGTTCTTAGTTTTGTTTTTTGGGGTCTTGCAGCGAGTGCACCAGCATCACTGACAGGCAACGCTCAGATTCAGGTCAGCAAACCACAGATGTTTATTATTTAAGTCACAGCTAGTCCTACCTGTGACCCAAAGGAAAAGCCAATTTTTCCTAAGTTTTCATTAACTGTTTAGCTACCTGGAAGACACTAACGTGTTAATTATTCTTCTGCTATCTTGTTTCCTGACCCCACGGTCTTTGCACTGTTGGATGGACTCATGGAGGACTTACCTCTGTCACTCTCTCCAAGGACGTCCGGCGAGCGCTTTGCACACATTGCGGATATGGCTGTGCTTAGAGCATCCAAAAAGCAGCTCCAACAAGAACAGACAGTAAAGAGCAGCACCTGGCACTAGAGGACAGTGGCCTATCAGCTGAGGGTCTTCCCATGAGCAACTTTTTTCCTGCTTAACCAACAACCATCTCAGCACCAGGAACAACTGCTGATGTGTGGAGCCATCCAGACTGAAATTCCGGAGGCAGGATCTGTAAAGGGACAAGGAGCAGGTGCTTGGAATGAGCAGCTGCATGCTGGCAGCTAATGCCTGTAACCAGTGGTGGGGATTGCCTGGGCTCCGTCTCAGGCCGCTCAGGCTTCTGTGACACAATGCCACAGGCCTGGCAGCTGATACACAGCGGTGTGTTTTTCTCACAGATCAGAAGAAGGGGGGAGGTCCGTGAGCAGGGCACCAGCAGACCCGGTGTGTGCTGGGTTTTCTGGCCTCCAGACAGTGCCTCCCTGGTGAGTCCTCACATGGGGAAAGTGAGGCGCGAGCTCCCCTTGGGCGGACTTTATCAGCAAGTGCTGGCACTCATGTGAGTTCTACCTTGGTGACCGGATCACCGTCACAAAGCCCGCACCACCTTGGCTTCTGTGTAGGAATCTGGGGCCATGGGGACGCAAATCTTGGGACCATGGCCCAGTTTTGGATCACCGCTGCTCATAACCTTAGCAGAAAGAGAGGAAAGATCTCCTGGGGTTGTCGTTGGATTACCATTTGATTTCCAGGTGGGGGTAAAAACTGAAAAGGGAATGTCCCTTTTGGTGCCTGTTTTGCCAAAGCTAAAGTGACATACTTATTAGAAATTGGAGGATTATTTTTGTTTTGTTTTGTTTTTTGACAAGCAGAGTTAGACAGTGAGAGAGAGAAAGGTCTTCCTTCCGTTGGTTCAACCCCCAGATGGCTGCTACGGCCGGCGCGCTGCACCAATCTGAAGCCAGGAGCCAGGTGCTTCCTCCTGGTCTCCCATGCAGGTGCAGGGGCCCAAGCACTTGGGCCATCCTCCACTGCCTTCCCGGGCCACAGCAGAGAGCTGGCCTGGAAGAGGAGCAACCGGGACAGAATCCGGCACCCCAACTGGGACTAGAACCTGGTGTGCCAGCGCCGCAGCCGGAGGATTAGCCTAGTGAGCCTCTGCGCCGGCCAGAAATCGGAGGATATTTTTACAACTTGAATGAGCTTGGCCTTTCAACCAAAGTCATTGAGACTAGGACAAGTGGGGTTTACCACTCACTGCCAGGAGGGAGAGCAGATGCCACAGGAAACCGCCACGTGGCAGTAAAGGTGTTAGGAAAACCCTCACACGATGTGGGCTTGTGTTAGGGGACACCGGGGGGCTAAGGAGGCTGGGATTGGTTCTGGACTGCAGGTGGTCAGGAAGGAGGGGTAATTTGGAAATTCGGCGATTCGGTGTCTAACTACACCTCCCCTGTGGGAAGGGAAGAGCTAACCCACACCAAGGCTGCTCTGGGTAGGGAAGCAGCTAGCATGCACAACAGCCACTCTCGGGAGATGCTGCTATTTTATTTTATTTTATTTTTTTTAGAGATTTATTATTTATTTGAAAGGCAAGAGTTACAGAGAGGCACAGAGATGTCTTCCATCTGCTGATTCACTTCCCGTGGCCACAATGGCCAGAGCTGGGCCAATCCAAAGCCAGAAGTCAGGAGCTTCTTCCAGGTCTCCCACACTGGTGCAGGGGCCCAAGGACTTGGTCCATCTTCCACTGCTTTCCTAGGCCATAGCAGAGAGCTGGATAGGAAGTGGAGCAGCCGGGACTCAAATAGGCACCCACATTGGATACCAGCACTGCAAGCGGCAGCTTTACCGCTACGCCACGGCGCCGGCCCCCGTGCTGCTGTTTGGAGGTTGGACAAGGCTCTTGCTTTGTCAGTGTTCAGACATCACTTGGGGAGACCTCGTCTCTGTCCTGGATTGGGCTTATGCAGTGTTGGTAATCTGCGAAACTGTTTCTGTTCGTGAAACACCATGGCCAACTGTGAATGGCAGGCCAGCCCCTCATATCTGCTTTGCTTTTTCCCAACTGTGAGGCCATTAGTTGGCTAATGTGACGTCTCCGCTCTCAGGGACTATTTTCAAATATTCTACATATTTTATGAAATTCAAATATAATCTCTATTGAAAATAAGAAACTGATGTCATGATGGCCACTAAACTCATGCACTTTTTTTGGTCAGCTTCAGAACTGAATCCTTGTCTTGAAGTTTTTATTACTAACTTTAAGAATGAAGGCATGTATGTTTCATATTTTCTAACTTTCCTATTCCTCATTTTACAGAATTTGAATCTCCCTAAGATATCAGTCCAGTGAACACCCATCTGTCCCAGGGTCTGGCCCTTGATTTTGTAGACTCAGAAAAAATCAGTCTGTAAGCCAGCCAGAGTCACAGGAGACTGCTATGTCGGCAGGAGTGCTGATGTATCAAGTTGTAATAAGAAGTATGACCGTCGACAGTAGTAACTGTTAATAATGAACTTCCTGGAGTTCCCGCTGTGATCAGCGGGGCCACAGGAGTCACAATAAGGGACTCTCGTGTCCGCTATGGTCGGCAGGTGCCACGAAGCAGTCTGAAACCTCACGGACCATACAGGCCCCCTCGTGTGGTAGCCACTGCGTCATGTGGGACACACTGGACTAGCCGACGTCCGTCTGCCTCCCCTCGACCTCCCACCTCTGCTCAGTTTCTCCCTCTCCCTCCCCAGGACTCCGTCCCCAGAGCTGCTGTGGCTGTTGCTATCGTCTTCATGCCCGTGCAGTCCTCATGTCCCTGGTATATTTCCTCACCATTGAGATCAACGTAATGTGTGGTGGTAACAACCAAGGGGCTCTTTCCACTTCCTTTTCTTTGGAAAAAAAGTCTGAAAATGTCCGGTTTATACTATTACTTGTTTTTATTTTTATAACCACAAATTCCATAGTTATTCAGGTCAAAAATTAAACATGCTGTTCATCTATGTTCATCTGACTCACCAGGCTCACAAATGTACTAAGCCTGTGGTAATCTCTTTTTGATTAAAAAGCAGCATTTCTTAGTTTAATATGTTGTATCCTGACTTACTCAGTCATGCATGTCTAATGCCCCAAGGTCAGGTTCAATGACTCAGTCCAAAAGATTCACGTGTTTCCCAGCATGGGCAGTTTCGGAGAGTAGGAAAGGATACTTTTCTGATTTAAAAACTTGCTTATGGTTAAAAAAAAAAAAAGAGGAAAGTACAAAATAAACAAGGTTTCAAGAAGAAAAATCAGGGCCGGTGCTGTGGCGTAGTGGGTAAGGCCACCGCTTGCAGTGCTGGCATCTCGTATGGATGCTGGTTCGAGTCCCGGCTGCTCCACTTCCCATCCAGCTCTCTGCTATGGCCTGGGAAAGAAGTGGAAGATGGCCCAAGTCCTTCGGCTTCCCTGGAGGAAGCTTCTGGCTCCTGGCTTCATATAGGCACAGCTCTGTCCGTTGCAGCTATCTGGGGATATCGGCTACCAGCAGATGGAAGACCTCTCTCTCTCTCTCTCTCTCTCTCTGCCTCTGCCTTGAAAATAAATAAATAAATTTGAAATCTCAAAAAAAAAAAAAAAAGAAAAGAAAAAAGAAGAAAAATCAGCTGAATCATTCCACCTAAAGGCATCAAGTTACCGATAACATCTGGGTTGTGTGTTTCTTTTAGATTTTCTCTACACATCTGACATTGTAAGGTTACTCTTCTCCCCCAATATCATCACGTAATAAGCATTTCTCCATCTCTGAAAACATAAATGAGGGCTGGCCGTCCCACATCAGAGTGCCACTTTGCATCTCAGCCGCTCTGTTTCTGAAGCAGCTCCCTGCTAATGCACCTGATGATGGCTCAGGTGTCTGGGCCCTTACACACATGTGAGAAACCTGGATGGAGTCCCTGGCTCCTGGTTTCCGCCCATCCCAGAATATAGTTTAACTTAACTATGCATGGATAAAACAACTCAGTACATATATAATATATCTCAATTTCAGATATTACTTATGTGTAGGAATAATTATCAATGGGCTGCTTTTTTTTTTTTTTAAAACAGATAGAGTTAGACAGAGAGAAAGGTCTTCCTTCCATTGGTTCACCCCCCAGATGGCCGCTATGGCCAGAGCTACACTGATCTGAAGCCAGGTACTTCCTCCCAGTCTCCCATGTGGGTGCAGGGGCCCAAGCACTTGGGCCATCCTCCACTGCACTCCCGGGCCACAGCAGAGAGCTGGCCTGGAAGAGAAGCAACCGGGACTAGAACTGGTGCCCATATGAGATGCCAGCACCTCAGGCGGAGGATTAACCAAGTGAGCCACAGGCCGGCCCCATCAATGGGCTTTTTGAACTCCACTCCCATCTAGAAGATTCCTCACCATGAAAACACCACTGTCTACTTGGTTGCTGTCCCGAGGTGTCCCCCTCCCCCCGATTTTCTTATTCAAACAAACATCAGTGGGATTTGACCTTCCTGTCGGCAAGCTGTCTTTCCATATTCTTCGCCCGTATTATACCACAGCAAAGTGTTCTTCCCATCCACTCGCAGGCAGGTGTCACGTGCTTGCAGCCTGTGCTGGCACACCAGGCCCTGGGCCTGGGAAGCCTTGCCTGCGTTAGCACTCTGCAGGGCCATCTTGAAATCATTCACAACTGTGGACCCAAGTCCGCACATTTCATGTTGCCCTGGGCGCCACAAATCGCGTAGCCTATCCTGTCAGTTTATGTCATTTTGCTTTGTATGTAGCAAGGCTATGGACCCTTGGCTGCATGGCCCTGGAAATAGTCTTCAGCTTGATTTTATGAGGGCAAAAATCAGTACCCCTTATATATTTTCACGATTATGCATTCTATATTTGAGCGATTGATAGACTCATGTCTGGTAATAACTACTGTTAAAAATTTATGCTTGGGGCCAGCGCTGTGGCGCAGTAGGTTAAAACCCCAGCCTGCAGTGCCAGCATCTTATGGGGTGCCGGTTCTAGTCCCAGCTGCTCCTCTTCCCATCCAGCTCTCTGCTACAGCCTGGGAAAGCAGTGGAAGATGGCCCAAGTTTTTGGGCCCCTGCACCCACGTGGGAGGCCCAGAAGAAGCTCCAGGCTCTTGGCTTCGGATCGGCGCAGCTCCAGCCATTGTGGCCATCTGGGGAGTGAACCAGCACATCGAAGACCTCTCTCTTTGTCTCTACCTCTCTCTGTAGCTCTTTCAAATGAATAAAATAAAATCTTAAAAACAAAAAAAAAGACTACAGGTAGCCACCGTTGGGGCACAGAAAATGACAGCCCAAAGTGAGGCCCTCGGAAGCAGCCTCAGGAGCAAAGCCCCTTGGACCTTTTCCTACCCTGTCTCTGACCACTCCTTCTCTCCAAGGCAAGCCACGGAGACTGGCAGGCGTTGAAACCAGAACCGGCCTCTCCCAGAGCAGCTGCAACACCTTCTGGTGTTCCTCTGGCTTTCCCCACCTTTCTGGGAAACAGTTGGCCATAAAGAAACTTGGCTCTGCCTTATTTGGTTGTAGCTCAAAGACCCTGTTCTAGAAAGGGGAGGAAGGAGAGTGAGGAAGGAAGAGAGAGTGTACACAGAGGCCAAGGAGACTCTGGACAGGCCCTGCAGGCTCTCTGCCTTGGTCTGCCAACTGTCAACTGTCAGCTCCAATCACAGTTCTCCACAGCTGCCTAAAACTCATCAAACCAGAGGACAAAAAGGGACTGTTCACCGTGGGTCTTTGATGTCCCTTTTGAAGGCCCCTAAGTCACATAAGACTAGGACCACATACATTTACCATGTTTTTCTCTTGCTAACCTGTCGGGGTGTGGATCCTGCCCTCTGTGACGGACAGGTAGGGGATCACCCCCATGGGGCCCTGCCTGGAAATCAGTGCCCCACCCTCCAGAGCCGACTCCCTTACCTGCTTCCTCCTCCAAGACCAGCCCTTCCCTCTTTGGTTGACCACACTATGACAAATCACATCTATGCACATTCAAACACCTTTATTGTCCCTGCCATCTGTTCTCCTCTTCTGCTGGTAGATTGTTTTTCTATTTGGGAGAATTGTGTGGCCTGGGGTGAGAATGACGCTATCATGGCTTTTCCCACTGAAATTATGGAAATGCTTTCTCACTTGATGGCAGGAGGACATGAAAGCCCAGGTATTATTGTACTTGTGTGTTTTCTGAAAATGGACAGTTCATTTGGTATCCTGCAGTGAATCTTGGACGTCTTTTACAGCCGCACATGCGATGCTGTAGGTAAAGACTTCAGAACAGATTTTTGTGTGTGGTCTTAAGGCAAGTGAGCTTCATGGGTTTCTTCTAAAATCTTCTCTGTAGTGTTCACTAACACCCTTCTGCATGTCTTTCTTTTAGGCACTTTTAATTTAATATGACCCCTGGCTCTGGGCTTGTCACATGCGTCTGGTGACTGTGACTCCAAGGGCGTGCAAAGGTCAGTAGTGTGCTTCTCTTCCAATCCCATGTAGGGATCTCCCTGAAGATGTGACAGTTTTGTGGCCGTGGGGAAGGTTATAAGGTGCTGAGTCTTTCTGACGGCAGGTTTACACTTCACTTGGAATCCTGACGCGGGGTGCCCAGGTCTGTCTACAGATTCTGCCCAGCAGAGGTGGGGAGGAAGCTTGGATCAGGGTGGACACTGTGCCCTCCCCTTCCCTACTCTGACTCCGCAGCCCACTTCCAGGTCTCAGAAGGCAAACGGGCAGTCTGAGCACAAACACCGTATTCTGTAGCTGCTTTGCTTCAACACCTGGGAAGGCTGCTCCTCTCCTTTCCCTGCGGGCCCTGCATGCCTGGCTCCTGAGGACAACTCTTGGGGCCTGGAGTTCTTGCCTCGTGACCAGATGTGTGGTCAGGGATGGTCTGACACTTGTGCTTTCTGTGCCACCAGGCGCTCATCTACCTGCAACTCAGACTTGCTGAAGGGTTTTGTAGCAGCGAGGGGTGAGTATATAATGTTGTTTTCTTATTTGATTCTGCAACATTTATAAGCAATTTAAGTGTTAGTCTGATATTAAATCGAAGACATTGACAAAGGTCTTTACTGAGGCTTCAAGAGATGTTTTAGATATATATATTTTTTAATTTATTTGACAGGTAGAGTTATAGACAGTGAGAGAGAGAGACAGAGAGAAAGGTCTTCCTTCCGTTGGTTCACTCCCCAAGTGGCCACTACAGCCGGCGCTGTATCGATCTGAAGCCAGGAGCCAGGTGCTTCTTCCTGGTCTCCCATGCGGGTGCAGGGCCCAAACACTTGGGCCATCCTCCACTGCACTCCCGGGCCACAGCAGAGAGCTGGACTGCAAGAGGAGCAATCAGGACTGGAACCCGGCGCCCATATGGAATGCCGGCACCACAGGTGGAGGATTAACCAAGTGAGCCATGGTGCTGGCCCATCAGATATTTTCTTTAAAATGATAGAATAATCTGTATTAGTAAGTGTAATTTTTTTTGCCCTAAATTGGTTTCTTTCTGGTAATTGAGTTTTTTTCTTCAGCTAGTCACACATGCCAGATTAATTCGTCAGGTTATTTTCCATGAGACAGTATTTTCTCCCTGTTAAATAAATGTCTTGCAAATAAAAATAGAATTTGAGCAGGATTATTTATCTATATTTTATGTATGTATACATATTTTAATGGTTTATTTACTTATTTGAAAGACAAAGTTACAGAGAAAGGAAGACAGACAGATTGGTTCACTCCCCAAATGGTTGCAACATCTGGTGCTCTGCCAGGCTGAAGCCAGGAGCCTGGAACTTCATACGGGTCTCTCACATGGGTGTAGAGGCCCAAGTACTTGAGCCATCTTCTGCTGCTTTCCCAGGTGCATTGGCAGGGAGCTGGATTGGAAGTGGAACAGTCAGGACACAAACCAGCACTCAGATAGGATGCCAGTGTCACAAACGGTGACTTAACCTGCTACACCACAATGCCAGCTCCTGAATAGGTTGTATTTTAAAACACAGTAATCAATATTTTTATTTGTAAATTTATATATTATTGTAGATATGTAAATATATGTAGATTTATAGAAATCCTTAAGTATTGTATCTCCAAATCCATATTTTTCCATCTTATTAACTCACTTAAATTTTTAAAATAATTTATTTGAAAGTCAGAGAGACAGAGAAAGAAAGAGATGGAGACATAGTGAGCAAAATCTTCCATTGGCTGGTTCACTCCCAAAATACTGGCAAGAGCCTAAGTTGGGCCAGGCTGAAGCCAGGAGCCTGGAATTCAATCCAGGTCTCCCAAATGGGTGGTAGGGACCCAAGCACTTGAGTCATCACCTGCTGTGTTCTAGGTGTGTTAGTAGGAAGCTGGACTTACAAGCAGGGGTGAGCCTTGAACCCAGGAACTCTGATGTGCCGTACATGTGTCCCAGATGGTGTACTAACAGTTGCACCAAACATTCATCCCCTGAACTGCCATTCTTTGTGAAACTGAGAACCACTGATGAAATGTAACATTTTAATAGGTTTCAAAGTAGCTTAAAATATATAAAAGATTAGCTTTCTTTTTTTAAAAAAAGAGATTTATTTGTTTATTTGAAAGGCAGAGTTACACAGAGAAAGAGGGAGAAACAGAGAAAGAGATCTTCCATCTGCTGGTTCACTCCCCAAATGGCCACATGGCTGGCGCTGGGCCAGACCCAAGCCAGGAGCCTGAAATTCCATCTGAGTCTTGTACTTGGGTGCGGCCACTTGGGGGGTGAACCAACGGAAGCACTTGAGTGCAAGGGCTAAAGGACTTGGGGCATCTTCCACTGCTTTCCCAGGCACACTAGCAGGGAGCTGGATCAGAAGTAGAGCAGTCAGGACTTGAACCTCTGCCCATATGGGATGTCGGGATTGCAGACAGCAGCTTAACTCACTGTGCCACAGGGCTGGCCCCTAAACCTTCTTCTTATAATCATGTCAAGTAACAGAATCAATAAAAAATGTTAACTAAACAAACCAGCCTATATGGAAAAAAAAATCTTGCCAAGTGTAAGAGCAAGTTTTTAAAGACTTTATGACTAGCTGTTTCACAGTGTGAATTTAACTTATAATGAGAAATTTATGGCATTTAGTTTGAACAAATCAATCAGCAAGAGGAAGGGGGGGCCAGTGCCACAGCTCACTAGGCTAATCCTCCGCCTGTGGCACCGGCACCCCGGGGTTCTAGTCCCGGTTGGGGTGCCGGTTCTGTCCCGGTTGCTCCTCTTCCAGGCCAGCTCTCTGCTGTGGCCTGGGAAGGCAGTGGAGGATGGCCCAAGTGCTTGGGCCCCTGCACCCACATGGTAGACCAAGAAGAAGCACCTGGCTTCTGGCTTCGGATCAGTGCAGCGTGCCGGCTGTAGCAGCAGCCATTTGGGGGGGGGGGTGAACCAATGGAAGAAAGACCTTTCTCTATGTCTCTCTCACTAACTCTGCCTGTCAAAAAAAATTTAAAAAAAAAAAAAAAAAAAGAGGAAGGGGCCACTGATCGGCCCAAACATAAAAGTGGAAGTTGCAGAGGGGCTTAGCATATAATTTATGTCTGCATTTGTTTTGTCCATAAAGTTGGAGACCTTTCTGGTTCCCCTGCTTTCTGGCTTTTTGAATGCATGGCAGAGGCAGCTTTATTCTGGGCTCTGTATAGGGGTAAGATGTGTGGCGGCACTGATGTCCTTTGGTAACTTCCAGGTTGTTCCTGGAACACATCTCCCAAGTCACAGTTTCAAAGCCCAAGGACTTCCTTACAAACTCAGGGCTCTACAGAACTCAGCCTGAAAACCAGAGCCTGGAGACTAAGCACAGGGCCCCGGGTGAGCAATCGTGGTTCACACGCAAGGCTTGTCTCACGCCCTGTTGTGTGAGATGCATTTTTTATTTTTTTATTTTTATTTTTTTGACAGGCAGAGTGGATAGTGAGAGAGAGAGAGAGACAGAGAGAAAGGTCTTCCTTTTTGCTGTTGGTTCACCCTCCAATGGCCGCTGCGGCCGGCGCATCGTGCTGATCTGAAGCCAGGAGCCAGGTGCTTCTCCTGGTCTCCCATGCGGGTGCAGGGCCCAAGGACTTGGGCCATCCTCTACTGCACTCCCGGGCCACAGCAGAGAGCTGGCCTGGAAGAGGGGCAACCAGGATAGAATCTGGCACCCCAACCGGGATTAGAACCTGGTGTGCCGGCGCCGCAAGGCGGAGGATTAGCCTGTTAAGCCACGGCGCCGGCGAGATGCATTTTTTAAGTAGGGTTTTTTTCCATCAATCTGAGATTGGCCACTGTCTGTTAACTGACCAGATCGTAAAAATAGCCTGGTGGCCATTTCCATTCATTCTTCTTACGAGCCACTGGTCTAGTGTGCTCTGTTGCCTCGTGTCCTCCTTCTATATGATGAGTGGTCATTTGTCTCCATCGTGCGTCGAGGAGAGGCTCCAGCCACGGCCACAGGAAGGCTCAAGCCTTGCCCAGTCTACTGTTTCTAGGAAGAGCTGTCCTCTGGAGCAGCTACTCCAGCTACCCCCTGGGGCTTAGTTAGAGCGCTTCACTTGTTCAAGGTCACTCAACCAGCAAATCATGGCCCTGAGTCAGCCCACACTATCTGAAGCTCACACCCATGGTTGTGTTTTGTGGTATAAAACCAACGCCTTAAATTTACATAGCACCTTGAATTGGAAAACCTCATGTTACTCAAGACAGAAATAGCCACTGTTCAGACGATTGCTGAACACGACACTGACCACAACTGTGCACCACAGAATGACTGAGGTGTTTCTATTTAAGCTGCTGATTACTGCTTTCTTTTCTGTTTTTATTTTCACATGTGTGTTTTAAGCCAAGGATACCAGCACACTGTGGCAGTTTGGGAATGCATACTAATTTTCATTCAGAAGTGTTTTTTTTTTTTTTTTTTTTTTTTTTTTACTACAGAGCTAATTTTCTTTAAAAGATTTATTTATGTATTAGAAAGGCAGACTGACAGAGAGAGAGAGGAAGAGACAGAGAGAGACAGAGACCTTCCACCTGCTGGTTCATTCTCCAAATGGCCCCAGCTTAAGACAGGAACCAGGAACTCTATTTGGGTTTCCCATAGGGATGCAGGGGCCCAAACACTTGAGTCCCAGGGGAAACTCGGGCCCCAGGTTTCCACCTGACCCAGACCCAACTACTGCGGGCATTTGGGAGCAAACCAGTGGATGGAAGATCTCTCTCTGTCTCTCTCTCTGCCTTTCAAACAAATAAATTTTACAAATTTTTAAATAAACTAAAAATCAGACTAGCCTATAGTCCAGCAACCCCATTTCTGGGAGTGTGTGCAAAGGCATTGAAATCGAGATCTGGAAAGCATATCTGTGCTCCCGAGTGGTGTTCAGCATTCCCTCAGAGAAAACGTGAGAGAGGCAGGTGAGCACTCAGTCCTGAGAGCTTACGGAACAGGCTTTTCTAGAAGGATCTACAATTAGAACAATGCAAAAATACACCTGCCTGTTTGTAAGGAATATATCTTACAGCCAGTGAAAGGCTAGAAAGCAATTTTATAATAAGTTCCACATGAAAACATTTGAAACTTTAAAAGGTGTGGCCTAATGTGAACAGACTGTCTCCTTAAATGGTAGGAATCAGAATTTGTTGGGAAGATAAATCTTTTTTTAAAGATTTATTTATTTGAAAGGCAGAATTTCAGAGAGAGAAACAAGCACAGACAGAGTCTCTCATCCACTGGTTCACTCCCCAAATGGCTGCAACAGCTGTGGCTGGGCCAGACTGAAGCCAGGAGACTGGAGTTTCTTCCAGGTATCCCACATGGGTGCAAGGGCCCAAGCACTTGGCCCATCCTCCACTGCTTTCCCAGGCCACAGCAGAGAGCTGGATTGGAAAGGGAGCAGCCGGGACTAGAACCGGCACCCACATGGGATGTTGGCACTGCTAGTGGCAGCCTTACCCATTACACCACAACACCAGCCCCTCATTTTTAAATGTGTGTTAAGTGAAGGATTCTTTATTGTAAGTTTATTTTATGTACTTGAAAGGCAGACACAGAGAGATTGTCCATCCACTGGCTCACTCCCCAAATGCCCACAAGTGCTGAGGCTGGGCCAGGCTGAAGCCAGGAGCTGGGAACTCAGTCCGGGTCTCCACGTAGGTGGCAGGGACTCAGCCACTTGAGCCATGCCCTGCTGCCTCCCAGGCTCTGTAGTAGCAGGAAGCTGGAATCAGGAGTTGGAGCCGAGTCTTGACCCAGGTAGGGGAAGCAGGCAGTGTCTAAACCATTGCAGCGAACATCAGCCCCAGGGGGTCATGCTTTCTCTCACACTTCTGATGAGTCCTTCAGAACTGAACTCCACGTAACCTTTGCCTTGAGAGGAGCAGCAATCATCATTGTAAGGAGCCAGGGGCACAGGTGTTTTAGAACAGTAGACAATGGGGCCGGTGCTGTGGTGCCCCAGCCTGCAGCGCCGGCATCCCATATGGGAGTCAGTTCAAGTCCCAGCTGCTCCTCTTCCAATCCAGCTCTCTGCTAATGGCCTGGGAAAGCAGCGGAAGATGACCCAAGTCCTTGGGCCCCTGCACCCACGTGGGAGTCTCAGAAGAAGCTCCTGGCTCCTGGCTTCGGATCAGCTCAGCTCTGGCTATTGCAGTCATTTGGGGAGTGAACCAGCGGAATGGAAGACCTCCCTCTCTCTGACTCTACCTCTCTCTGTAACTCTGTTTTTCAAATAAATAAAATAATTCTTTAAAAAAGAAAAGTAGACCATCCAAAGAGTCTTTCTCTATGTCTTAAAAATGTCTAAGATCGTGTGTTGCAAAGGTTTGTTCTGTTTTCCCAGTGGGAGACTGATTACAGGATGTTTGAGTTTGACTCAGCTGTGTATTATAACCTGTGCTTGCTTGCTAGCTTGCTTTCTAAGGTTCGTTTATTTATCTGAGAAGCAGAGTTACAGAGGGAGAGGTAAAGAGAGAGGTCTTCCATTCACTGGTTCACTCCCCAGATGGCCACAATGGCCGGTGCTGGGCCAATCCAAAGCCAGGAGTCAGGAGCTTATTCCGGGTCTCCCGCAAGAGTGGCAGATACCCAAGCACTTGATCATCTTCGCTGCTTCCCCAGGTGCATTAGCAGGGCAGCTGAGTCTGAATTGGAGCAGCCAGGACTCAAACCAGCACCCACATGGGATGCCGGCTGCAGGCGAAGCCTTAACCTTGAACATCGCAGTGCTGGCCCCAACTGTCCTTTCTTAACACATAGTTTTAAAAGTATATTTGAGATGTCTTGCTCAGTAGCCATGCCTGATAGAGATCCACTATTCACCAGCTAGGGCTGGAAGGAATTTGCAACAGTGAGTGCCACGCCTCAGGGAGAGACCCATGTAGAATGGTTACTTGTCAGCGGAAAAATCCACAAAGTACGACCTGCACAGGAACACAAGTGCAGAGTGTGGAATTAGGCCAACCTCCTTCTGAGGCTGTCTGACTACTGAAGGCGCCTGTGCACAACGATTTACAATAAAAACGAGAAGGGTGTGGTCATGAAATGCTTCCTCCTTTGCTGGCAATTCCCATTCATTAACCCGGCCTCATTTTTTCGGTCCATGGACGGGGCACTGGAAAGCGATGCACAGAGTTGTGTGTGCCCTCATGTTTGTGAGCACACGAGGCGTTAGGATCCTTTTTGGAGCCAGGCCTTGTGGCAGGTCCTGCTCCTGCGCTGACCGCGGCTGCTTTTCAGGAAGCTGCTTCCATTCAGAGAAGAGGCTCAGAATCAGAGGCAGCAGCAATGCTTTAGTTTTGTTTGTCTGATTTCTTTTGGTAGAATAAATGGAAGTACCTGTTCTGTGTTAACTTCGTTGTGGAGCTCCAGATATATTGAAATACACAATTATTGTTAGATAATAAAATTAGCTCATTAAACAGGTTTTGTTTCCATGGCTAACGTGTACAAACAGTGACTGGAATGACATGTGACATTATGTAGTGTTGATCCAATCGGATCCCTGGGTTGGTACTAAATGTTATTCTTGTGGTTCTGAAAGTGCTATGAAAGCATATAATAAAAGCTCTTTGTGCTTATTACAACCAGAAGGATTGGGCCGGCGCTGTGGTATAGCGGGTTAGAGCCCTCGTCCACAGTGCTGGCATCCCACATGGGCACGGGTTCTAGTTCCAGCTGCTCCACTTCTATCCCAGCTCCCTACTAATGAGCTGGGGAAACAGCAGAAGATGACCAAGTGCTTGGGCCCCTGCACCTGTGAGGGAGACCCAGAAGAAGCTCCTGGCTCCTGGCTTCGGATCGGCTCAGCTCTGGCCACTGAAGCCATTTGGGGAGTGAACCAGTGGATGGAAGATTCTCTCTCTTTCTCTCTCTCTCTCTCTCTCTCTCAGTGGATGGAAGATTCTCTCTCTCTCTCTCTCAGTGGATGGAAGATTCTCTCTCTCTCTCTCTCTCTCTCTCTCTCTCTGTTTCTACCTCTCTGTAACTCTGTCTTTCAAATAAATAAAATATATATTTTTAAAAAATCAGGATTGATCAAACACTGGCTAATGTAAAGATAGGCAAGAAATATGTAAGAAAAGTGGGTGAGGTGGTGGGAAGCACTTGCGGGACACAGTCACGGTGTGAAGCCAGCCCCCGCCGCCCCACCACGGGACTCTGTCGCGCAGCTTCTTGGTGCCTCGGTTGTCTGCTCGGAAAAGCAGGGAGTAGTGATTACCTTGTAGCTTATGGTGAAGACTTCAGTACATATTTTATTTTTATTTTTTGTTTAGTCAAAAGAGAGAAAGAGAGAGAGCTGTCTTCCACTGAGTCACACTCATCAAATACCCACGGTGGCCAGAACTGGGCCAAACTGAAGCCAGGGGCTGGAAGCAATCCAGGTCCACCAGGGGCCCAAGCACTTGAGCCATCAGTGCTGCCTCCCAGGCCCTGCATTAGCGGGAAGCTGGAGTCAGGCAGGATCCAGAGCAGGACTTGAACCCAAGCACTGCCATTTGGGACAGACATCTTTTTTTTTAAATTATTTATTTATGTTTATTTGAAAGGTAGAGCTAGATAGAGAGAGTGAGAGCTCTTCCATCCACTAGATTACTCTGGGTGGCTGCAATGGCCAGGGCTGGGCCAGGCCAAAGCCAGGAGCCTGGAACTCCATCTTGGTCTCCCACCATGGTGACAAGAGCCTATCTTCTGCTGCTTTCTAAGATGCATTAGCAGGGAGCTGGGTCAGGAGTGGAGCAGCTGGGACTCGAACCGGTGCTCATGTGGGATGCTGGCACGTAGGTGGCGGCTTAACCCACTGTTCCCAGGTGCTGACCCCTCAACTGGCATCTAAATGGCTCGGCTAAATGCCTGCCATGAGGAAAACAGTTTCAAAATGTCCGTCAGTAGCCAACATTCAACATGGAGCCACCAAATGCAAGTTACTATCTCCGGTCTGGGCAAGCAAATATTTAGACTAGGGTTCAAAGCAAAAAACTCACTGTTATGGAAGGTGGAGAATTTCATTTTAAACCTTCAGATCAGCTATGAAAACAAGCAATCATTCACGGTGGATTAGGGAGGAAACTCTGGTTATGTTCCTGTGGGAGACAGAGAGATCTCTCACCTGCTGGTTCACTCCTCAGACTCTTGTAACAGACCATCTGAGTCTCCCATGTGGGGCAGGGTTCCAACCACTTGAGTCCCTGCTTGCCGCCTCCAGGGTGCACATTAGCAGGGAGCTGGAATCTGGAGCAAACTGAGACTGAAGCTTACACACTGCATCGTGGCTGTGGGCATCCCCCCAGACAGCTTAGCTGCTGTGCCACTCCCACACCCAGGAAGTCAGTTTTAAGCAGAAAACTGGAGCAGGCGTGAGGAGCATGGGTCACAAACCGCAAAGTTGGCTGTATCAAGTCCACAGAGGAAAACAGAACCGAGGCATTGCAACAGAAGAAATTCAGAGTGGGGCAGTGGTCACAAAAGTGACAGAAGTGGGACGCCCATCTGAGGACCGCAAGGCAGCAGAGGGCTTACAGACGGCAGGAACTGCTACTGGTCCCGCGGCCAGAGGGAGGAGGCAGAAGAACTCAGGAAGCTTGGAGAGAGGCGGAACCGAGGTGGGGTCACAGGCACTGCCGGGATGCTGAGCCAAGCAGAGGGATGGATAGGAGGGCTTGGCGCGGTCTCAGCTTCTAGGCTCCTGTCACTGCCAGGCCCTGGCCACTCCTAACTGGAAACAGTTGTCAAAGAGCCTGGGAAATGCAGTGTGCAGAGGTCAGTGGCTGCCGTCGAGAGCCAAGGAAGGGCAGAGGGGAAATGGACAAATGCCCAGCGCCATGGCACTCATGGTCATGTTCTGGGAAGTCATTCGCGTGGCCTGGGACAGAATGGCTTCAGCTTTCTCTCTTTTCACCCCTGTCGGTGCCCTGCCCCAGGATTGGTATCAGGCAGGTCTAAGGCGGTGAGACCACTGCTTAGACGGGAGGACAGAAACAGAACAGAAGGCCGCGGCAGGAGGACGCAAGGGCAGGTGGTGGCTTACTATTCCAACTATTCGTAACATAGATTCAGCGAGAGATCAGAAGTCCATGGGGTGGAGCAATCGGCAGCGGAGTAGCGGTGACGGACGCCTGTGCGCGACTTCGTCATGAGGAGGTGCTGACTGGACAGGCGAGTGTGTAACACACAGCAGCGCGGAGGGTGATGGCCAGGGTCACAGGCCAGTGACTGCAGGGGATGAGTCATCCTATCCGGATGAGCAAACAGGGCAGGAGAAGGTTTGGGAGGGGCCGCGAGGGTGTGGTTTTTGGTGTACTCAATTTTGGAACCTTGTTTTCCAAAGACCTTTTTCAAAATTGCCAGTTTTGTTTATTTTGTGCATAAGGCAGGAGGAAGAATAGTGACCCCAGGGAAATGAAGCAGCCGTGTGCTCGGCTAACCATGAAGTCCCATGGCTCTCTCCTTCTGTGATTCTAAGAAGGCAGGCAGCCACAGCGGGCCCCATCCCGCTCCCTTGCTGCAGGCCCGAGGGACTGGGGTATTATCTAGCTTAGAGGAGTCTCTCAGGCCAGCGCTGTGGCACAGCGGACTCCTGACACCCGTGCGGGAGACCAGGCTCTGGCTTTGGCCTGGCCCCGCCCTGGCTGTTGCCACCTTTCTGGAAGTGAACTAGCAGATGGAAGATCTGCCTCTTCTCTCTCTGGAACTCTGCCTTTCAAATAAAGTAAACCTTAAAAAAGGGGGGAGAGTCTCCAACTGTTGGGGAGGGCACACAGGAACTTCTGGGTACACAGTCATCCCACAGAAATCCCCTACACACCCACAGTCCTGCCTGCATCTGCTTCCCGCCATCTGCCTCCCACACACCGTGTGGGAGTGCACCGTCAGAGGCCACCAGCCTTGGCCTCAGCTGCAGAACTGCGTCCACTCAGCCCTGCAGAACCGCGTCCACTCAGCACCCTCAGAAGTCAGGCGGGACTTGCTCCGGACTGATCTCTGGCACGTGGCGAGCACGCTTTCCAAACCAGCAAGGACTTCTGGGAAACAGCGAAGCAGGAGCTCGCTGATGGCAGATGCCCTCCAGACTGCCTTTGAGCAACACTTGATGAAGAAAAAGAACCAGGCGCTAAAATTGGCGCGGATGAATGCAATGTGTCAAAATAAATCAAACAGACCAATCACAGGCACCTGGGAAGGAATGGGAGCGTATTAATCTGAAAATATTGATATCAGGCTGGTGTGGTAGCGTAGTAAGTGAAGCCTCGGCCTGCAGTGCCCGCATCCCATGTGGATGCTGGTTTGAGTCCCAGCTGCTCCTCTTCCAATCCAGCTCTCAGCTATGGCCTGGGAAAGCAGTGGAAGATGGCCCAAGTGCTTGGGCCCCTGCACCCGTGTGGAAAGACTGTGAAGGAGCTCCTGGCTCCTGGCTTCCGATTGACCCAGCTCCGCCCCTTATGGCCATTTGGGAAGTGAACCAGTGGATGGAAGACCTTTCTCTCTGTCTCTTCTTCTATCTGTCTGTAATGCTACCTCTCAAGTAAATAAATAAAATCTTTAAAAAATTGATTATGTATGGTATGTATACCTTTGCTGTTAAACAAAATTCTATCTCAGTGGTGCCCAGTTTAAGCATTGGGATCCATACTGTGTCACTTACAACTGCGATTTGTTCAACCACTTAGTATCTATGATTGAATAACAGAAGAGGTGCCAGGAGGTCTCACTGTCAACAGTCTATTGTAATAATAAAAATCAGCTTTTCAAACTCAGAGTAGAATCTTTTCTTTATACTCCAGGGTCTTATGTAAGCAGTGGCAGATGGGCTGTGGGTAACAAAAGCTAGAGATGATTAAAGAACTCCCAGAAAAAAGTAACATCACAAGTGCTGATGGAACCCCCTGCTGAATTCATCTATAGGAGTCACTGGGCCAGTACTGAAAGTGTGCCACTCTGAAGGGAATGTGTGAGTGCAGGAGAAAATTATCTTGGCTTAAAAAATTTAGTAAATGCAAAGCGAGATGTACTGTGGGGAGGGAGAGAGAAAGGATATGGGAACTCTGCTTCCCACTCAATTTTCCTGTAACCTAACACTACTTTTAAATACAGTCTAGGGGGGCCGGCGCTGTGGTGCGGCAGGTTAAAGCCCTGGCCTGAAGTGCCGGCATCCCATACGGGCCCCGGTTCTAGTCCCAGCTGCTCCCCTTCCCATCCAGCTCTCTGCTATGGCCTGGGAGGGCAGTAGAAGATGGCCCAAGTGCTTGGGCCCCTGCACCCATGTGGGAGACATGGAAGAAGTTCCTGGCCCCGGCTTCGGATCGGCGCAGCTCCAGCCATTGCAGCCATCTGGGGAGTGAACCAGCGGATGGAAGACCTCTCTGTTTCTAACTCTCTCTGTAACTCTGTCTTTCAAATAATTAAAATAAGTCTTAAAAAAAAAAAACCAGTCTAGGGGCTGGCTTTGTGGTATAGCAGGTAAAGCCACCACCTGAGATGCTGGAGTCCCATATGGGCACTGGTTCATGTCCCGGCTGCTCCACTTCCAATCCAGCTCTTTGCTAATGGCCTGGGAAAGCAGTAGAAGATGGCCCAAGTGCTTGGGCCCCTGCACCCACATGAGAGACTTGGGTGAAGCTCCTGGCTTTGGCCTGGCCCAGCCCTGGTGGTTGACTATCTGGGGAATGAATTAGCCAATGAAAGTATATCTCTCTGTCTCCCTCCCTCCTTTTTTCCAAGTAAATAAATAAATCTTTAAAAGAAAAGTCTATCCAATTCTCAAAAATGTAATGCAGGGCTGGCACTGTGGCAAAATGGGTTAAGCTGCTGCCTGCATCACTGGTCCCATACAGTCACTGGTTTGAGTCTGTCTTTTGCCAGGAAAATGACATACTGGTCCAAGGAAGATAAGCAATCCGTGGGAGGGAGCAGGTGTTTGGACTAGTGGTTAGGGTGTCAACGTCCTGCATTGTAGTACCTGGGTTCAATTCCCAGCTCTGGCTCCTGACTCTAGCCTCCTGCTAACGCACACTCTGGGAAGCAGCAGGTGATGGTTCAAGCCATTGAGTTCCTGCCATCCATTTGGGAGACTTGGATTGCATCCCTGGCTCTTGGCTTTGGCCTGTCCTGGTCTCTACCCCTGCAGCCATTTTGAGAGAGGATCAATGGATAGGGGAACTCCCTTTCTCTCTCTCTCTCTCTCTCTTTCTCTCTCTCTCTCTGTCTCTGCCTCTCAAACATATAAATACATTATTATTTTTTTTACAAAGAGACAAATCAATAGAGAAGACCTAAACTCAACCTACAGCTTAGAGTCCAGGCCTGGTATGTCCAGCCTGTTTTACTCAACTCCCAACAGACTCCAAGTTGCCTAAGAGTGAAACAAAAATTGGCTGTAATAAGCCTTTGAGTTTGCAGTGGTTTGTGATGGAACATTTTTATGGCAATACCCGATAAAGACAATATATATGAAACAATTCATCTAAGGAAAACTTTCACCATTTCAAACATTTCCCACCATCTCTTTGAAAATTTGTTAGGGATAAAACTTTGGTGAAGTTATTTTAAATGTTTAATTTTTACACTATCATTTTGCTAAGGATTTACTATTTTTATTTGAAAATCATAGTTATATAAAGAGAAATAGAGTGATATCTTCCATCCACTGGTTCACTCCCCAGCAGACCACAGGGCACAGGCTAGGCCAGGCCTGATCCAGGAACCTGGAACTCCACCCAGGTCTTCCATGAGGATACAGGGGCTCAAGAACTTGGGCTATCTTCCCCTGCTTTCCCAGACACATTAGCAGGGAGCTGAGTGGGAAATGGAGCAGCAGGAATGTGAACTGGCACCCATACGGATGCCAGCATCGCAGGTGGTGACTTTACCTGTTACACTACGAAGCCAGCCCCAAACATTTTAGATGGCAGTAACAGGCAGACTGATTTCCTTTTTCACACAGTATAAGTTGGCATATAGGTAATCATTCATTGTTCATTTGAGTTCCAGATTCTCTTTTTCTCTTTTTCTTTTGAAGATTTATTTATGTATTTGAAGGTCAGAGTTACACAGAAAGAAGAGAGGCAGAGAGAGAGAGAGAGAGAGAGAGAGAGAGAGAGAGAGGTCTTCCATCCAATGGTTCACTCCCCAATTGGCCCCAACGGCCAGAGTTACTCTGATCCAAAGCCAGGAGCCAGGAACTTCCTCCGGGTCTCCCACATGGATTCAGGGGCCCAAGGATTTGGGCCATCTTCTGCTGCTATCTCAGGCCATAGCAGAGAGCTGGATTGGAAGTGGAGCAGCCAGGTCCTGGATGCTGGCGTTAACCTGCTGCATCACAGCGCCAGCCTCTGTCTTTTTTTCTCACCATAGTTTCTTTGTTTTCATGGAAAAAAAGTATTGAAAGGATATGCACCAAAACATTCACATCTTCATATCTACATTGTAGAATTATAGATGTTTTCATTGTAGTGCTTTTTTCATTAAGAATACTTTAAATTAAATTTACATAAGGTTTTTTCAATAATACAATTCTATAATTTTCATTCTTATACAGTGTATTTGTCACAATCCACATATAATACCCAACTTTTTGGTTTTATCTCTATAGTTTTTTTTTCCTAAGATTTAATTCTCTATTTGAAAGGCAGAGTTATAGAGAAGCATAGCAGAGAGAGAGTGAGGTCTTCCATCTACTGGCTCACTCCCCAGATGGCTGTGATGGCTGGAGCTGAGCTGATCTAACGCCAGGAGCCAGGAGCTTCTTTCAGGTCTCCCACATGGGTGCAGGAGCCCAAGGACTTGGGCCAGCTTCTACTGTTTTCCCAGGCTATAGCAGAGAGCTGAATTGGAAGTGGAGCAGCCAGGACTTGAACCAGTGCCCATATAGGATGCCGGCACTGCAGGTAGTGGCTTTACCCATTACGCCACAGTGCCCGCCCCCGTATAGTTTCTTATGTAAGAAATGAAGTAAGCTTCAAACTTTGTGTCATTTCAGGATTAGATTAATGGAGAGAGGGAGTTCCTTAGTCTATCAATTATATAGCATCCAAAAGAAAGAATATTCCTGAAGTTTTCTTTTTTAAGATTTATTTTATTTATTTGAAAGTCAGTTACATAGAGAAAAAAGGAGAGGCAGAGAGAGAGAGAGAGAGAGAAAGAGAGAGGTCTTCCATCTCTGGTTCATTCCCCAGACGGCCACAACAGCTGGAGCTGGGCCAATCCGAAGCCAGGAGCCAGAAGCTAGGAGCTTCTTCTGATATCCCACATCAGTGCAGGGGCCCAAAGACTTGGGCCACCTTCCACTGCTTTCCCAGGCCATAGCAGTGCTGGATGAGAAGTGGAGCAGCTGGGACTCCAACTGGCACCCATATGGGATGCCCACACTGCAGGTGGCGGCTTTACCTGCTATGCCACAGCACCGGCCATTTTCTTAGTTTTAAACAAGGTATCTACTACTAAACAAGAGGCACCATGTATGACAATTGAGTAACTCAAGCTAGCATCTAGTGTAACAGCTAGCATCTGTGTGGTGGGACAGAGCTGACATTTCTGGGGCAGTGTCCGTATGCCAGGCTCTGAGCTGGAGGAGGAAGATGAAGCTCAGATACGATGTCACAGCTACCTCGTGGGAGAGTCTGCATTTAAACTCCAGTCTGCTCTGACGCAGATTCCAGAGAAAGGTTCATGCCACCGTGACCCCACTCAGACACAGTATTTGTCAAAACACTTGAATTTCAATATTTATTTTTGTCTTTTTGGTTTTTTTTTTTTTAAAGATTTATTTATTTACTTGAAAGTCAGAGTTGCAGGGCCAGCGCTGTGGCACAATGGGTTAAAGCTCTGGCTTGAAGCGCTGGCATCCCATATGGGCTCCGGTTCTAGTCCTGGCTGCTCCTTTTCTGATCTAGATCTCTGCTATGGCTTGGGATAGCAGTGGAGGATGGCCCAAGTCCTTGGGCCCCTGCACCCACGTGGGAGACCCAGAGGAAGCTCCTGGCTCCTGGCTTCGGATCGGCGCAGCTCTGGCTGTTGCGGGCATCTGGAGAGTGAACCAGTGGATGGAAGACCTCTTTCTCTGTGTCTACCTTATCTGTAACTCTGTCTTTCAAATAAATAAAATAAATCTTAAAAAAAAAGTCAGAGTTACACAGAGAAGGAGAGGCAGAGAGAGAGAGGTCTTCTGTCACGCTGGTTCACTCCCCAATTGGCAGCAATGGCCAGAACTGAGCCAATCTGAAGCCAGGAGCCAGGAGCTTCTTCCACGTCTCCCATGTAGGTGCAGGGGCCCAAGCACTTGGGGCATCTTCTACTGCTATCCTAGGCCACAACAGAAAGCTGATTGGAAGTGGAGGAGCCAGGACTAGAACCGGCGCCCATATGGGATGCCGGCACAGCAGGCGGTGGCTTTACTCGCTAAGCCACAGAGCAGGCCCTGAATTTCAATATTTAAAAACTAGCTGGCTACACACAGAAATCCAGATTTCTGATTCCTCTCTTTTTTTTTTTTTTTTTTAAAAAGATGTATTTACTAATTTGAAAGGCAGAGTGACAGAGTGAATGAGACAGATTTTCTATCTATTGGTTCCTGCCCCAAATGCCTGCAACAGCTGGGGCGGGACCAGGCAAAACCAGAACAGAAACTTTATCCAGGTCTCCCAGATGGGTGGCAGGGGACTGAGTACTTGGCCATCATCTGCTGCCTCGCAGGTAATTAGCAGGAAAGTGGATCAGAAGCAGAGGCAGGACTTGATCCTAGTAACTGTGACATGGGCTGCAAACATCCCAAGAGGTGGCTTCCACTCCTGGGCCACAATGCTTACTCCAAAAGTATTGTTCTTTAAATGCTGTTAACTTTCTGAAGTACCTTCAAAAAGTCTTATTCTTTAGATGAAGAAAGGAAGGATAGGGCTGGCATTGTGAAGTAGTGCATTAAGCTGCCTCCTGCAACACCAGCATTCCATATGGGTGCCGGTCTGAGACCTGGCTGCCCCACTTCCCATCCAGCTCCCTGCCAATATGCCTGGGAACACAGTGGATGACAGCCCAAGTGCCTGGGCCCTTGGACCCATGTGGGAGATGTGGAAGAAGCTCCTAACCCCTGGTTTTGGATGGGTTCAACCCTGGTGTTGTGATCATTTAGGGAGTGAACCAGCGGTTCACTCTCCTTCTGTAATTCTGACCCTCAAACAAATCTTAAAAAAAGATAAAAGTCTGTGTCAAGTGGTATATTATAAGTGTTCATAAATTTTATTCATTCCCAAGTACATTTTTATCTTCACAAATAAACTTATGCTTTTCCTAATTTGCTAGGATTTGTTTATAGATTTATTCAACTATAACTCATTGTACTTATTGAGAGATTATTTTAATCTTGCAATTGAGGACAATCATCTGCTAAACATCTTTGTGTGGATCAGATTTAAAGTGCAACAGGGAAAGCTGAGGATTAATCCAAAGAAATCAAACTACAGAAGCTCAGGCATTGTAATATTTAAGTTAGCCTGGTTAGAGAAAATATTTTCTCCTTCGCTTCAAATAGGTTACCATTCGTTCTGTTTTGCAAATAGGAGGCACCCATATATTTGCCAATAGAAAGTCAACCCTGACCTGATCAGATGGATATAAATCACGCAGTAGCAATCTCTCCTGAACACAGCCTGCCTCTTTTTTTTTTTTTTTTTTTTGACAGATAGAGTTAGACAGTGAGAGAGAGAGAGAGACAGAGAGAAAGGTCTTCATTCCGTTGGTTCACCCCCAAATGGCCACTATGGCCAGAACTATGCCAATCCGAAGCCAGGAGCCAGGTGCTTCCTCCTGGTCTCCCACATGGGTGCAGGCGCCCAAGCACTTGGGCCATCCTCCACTGCACTCCTGGGCCATAGCAGAGAGCTGGACTGGAAGAGGAGTAACCGGGACCAGAACCTGGCACCCATATGGGATGCCAGCGCCGCTGGCGGAGGATTAACCAAGTGAGCCATGAGCCAGCCCCAGCCTGCATCTTCTAAACCTTGGGAGTTCACTGTTAAAAATTTTCTACTGTATTATTTCAAGTTGCACAAAGTATAAACTTACTTTTTTTCCCTTTCAACCTTACAGAGGCTGTTTAGAAATGTGCTGCTGAATCTGTAACCCGGAAACAACAAAACAACCTTCTTAGCAAAGGATCACTAAGTACCTTTTGGATATACTTTCCTCCAAACAGACAAGGAAGTGCCACAGACTTGGCAAGCAATTCACCCTGTAAGAGTTGCAAATACTGGGTGACCTATTTACAAGGATGCTGGGGTTGGCTGGAGGCAGAACACCACCCAACTCCTAGCTGGATTCTGTTTCACAGGCTGTGGGTACAGATGTCAGTGCACTGAGGAAAGGAAAAATGGCATCCTGCTCCCAGCAGCAACCCTTACACAGTGCTGAGTGATGGATCAATGTATGGACACCTCTTACAGTATTGTAAAGAATGCATCTTGGTGATAGTAATCCAAACTCAAAAACTTTGGGGAGGCAAAAGGAGCTGATTTTCATTATGTAGGCTTACAATATGAATTCTTTTGTGCTGGTTATTGACTCCTTTTACAAAGTTTACTTTTTCTTAGACTGTGATGACTCATATATACTCTTAAAATTGTGTCCAGATAACTTTAGTATACTTTAACGCTAGACTTGGAAAGGAACCAATATAATTTTGAACCCAGTGTTAAGTCTCTTCATATTTCCAGAAAGATCTTAAGTTATTTTGTATCGGAATGATCTACTCAGTGTGAAAAAAAATATAAAAATAGAGTGATTGGTTACGGTAGCTGGTGATCAAGGTTTTCTTTTTTTTCTTTCTTTCTTTTTTTTTGACAGGCAGAGTGGACAGTGAGAGACAGAGAGACAGAGAGAAAAGTCTTCCTTTTGCCGTTGGTTCAATCTCCAATGGCAGCCACGGCTGGAGCGCTGCGGCTAGCACACCGTGCTGATCCTAGGGCAGGAGCCAGGTGCTTCTCCTGGTCTCCCATGCGGGTGCAGGGCCCAAGCACTTGGGCCATCCTCCACTGCACTCCCGGGCCACAGCAGAGAGCTGGCCTGGAAGAGGGGCAACTGGGACAGAATCCAGCGCCCCGACCGGGACTAGAACCCAGTGTGCCGGCGCCACAGGCAGAGGATTAGCCTATTGAGCCGTGGCACCGGCCTCAAGGTTTTCAAAACTGATTCCTTGTAGCCTCTAAGGACAGACCCCAGTGAAAAACACACTGAGGAGATTCAACCTCTCTATGAGAATAGGTTCAATATCTTTTCCAAACTTAAATTACACCTTAAATTCTGCCAGACTGCCTTTGACACTCTTAGAAAATCCATGTAGCTCTCTAACGATAGATTTTAAAAAGAGGCTATTTTACCAAAGACTGATCTGTGCACCACTAATTCCATGTTTTATGTCTTTCACATTCCCTGGGAGGAGTAAGCTCTTCTACAGCTTGGGTTCTATTTTATTTAAAAACATGTATTTATCTACTTGAGAAGCAGAGTTACAGAGAGAGAGAGAAGCAGACAGATCTTCCATCCACTGGTCCACTCCCCAAATGGCTGAGGTGACTATGGGTAGGCCAAGTTGAAGCCAGGAGCTTCTCTGGGTCTCCCACATGGGTTCAGGGGCCCAAGGATTTGGGCCATCCTCCGCTGTCTTCCCAGGCACTCGTTAGCAAGGAGCTGGATTGGAAGTGGAGCAGCCAGGACTCCAACTGGCACCCTTATGGAGTGCTAGCACTGGGAGCCGTGGCTTTAACTCGCTGTGCCCTAGCTTGGGCTCTATTATATTTAATTTTATTCTTCACAGTCAAAGATCACAGAAGATAACTCTTATCTCAACAACTCTTCTTGAAAACAGAGACTGATGTCTGATGGATGTGATGGATGTTATACACTAAATAAAACCCTTCAGCATGGGGTTGTGTAGAAAAGCAATTTATTCCATTATAAGCACTTACACAGTGACTCATGGAGATTACAGGCCTGCTGGTGAAACAGGTCACCCAAAGTGGAGATGGTATTAAACTAGTGGTCAAGGACTAACTCCTAAAAAAAAAAAAACAAACTTTAATCTTGGATTAATTTAATTTAAAAAACAAATATGAGCTATCGATTCGCTCTTCTCCACTTGACAGCCTACCTGAGGTACAACTGTCAGGCAAAAACTTACATCATACATCTTTATAACTTGGTGGCCCCAAGTTAAAAACACACATACACACACACACACACACACCAAAACCATTTCACAGAAAGGAAAGGAATAATATGAAAACAGTTCAAGAAATACACTAATGAGCAAAAGTATATGGATAAAGAGGAACATGTGATTTCAACCTAACTGAAGAAACCAGGAGACTGGTCTGTGTAGGAAAATGTGTGTCCTGGAAGTCAGGTATGATGATTTTAGAGTAGGAGTCTATGACTCGAATCTCCCCCATTCCTGAGTAAAAATGACACCTTGCACCATTTAAACTTCCTGGCTCAGACACCTCCCTCAGTTTGCTCTATTCCTTGCTCTACTATTAAATGAATCTGAAAAACTCAGGGATATAGTATAAGAAGAAAAAAAAATCACACATAATATTCCCCTCTGAGTCTACTTTAGACCTGAGTTTGTTACTCTAGGCTCTACTTGGCAACGGTCACTCAAGTATCAGAAGGTCCCTTAAGTGGGAAACAAGACTTGTGAGTTGAAAGTTTCCTTACACGGAGCCTGTATTACCTAATGGTGTCTATAGGCATGGCTGGCGTGGTGGATGTGTGACCGCACGGCCCTCCCAGGCCTAGTCTGGGAAGCATGTTGGTTGAATGTCCTACTGTCACCATCTTGAAATTCATTAAAATCTTTGACCAGGGATCTCACATTTGCATTTTGACTAGGCCCCACAAATGATGTAACTTGTCGTGTCAGGAGGCTTGCGTGTACAAGCTTTGCCCTAAGCTTACTGCTTTTCTCTTTACCTTTACCAAAATTTCTCGCTCGTGTAGTGGTGAATTACATTTCACTCATTCTTATCTGCAGTGCTAGTACAGATTTTATGAGGCCTAGAGCTTATGGCACCTGGAAGGCATTCTTTAAAACCACACAGAACCACAAAAAGAATTTGGGTACAAAAGTGAATATTTATCGAAAAAAGAAAATAAATCACAACTTAACAAGCTTTTCACAGCTGTAGGATCATGTGAACTTGTTACCAGGACCTCTCTCAGGGCCTCGAAACTTCTAGTTCATGGGTTTCATGGCAAAAGCTGCCTCTTGGGGAAGAGGAATCTTTGTCTTCATCCTTCTTTCTTTCTTTCTTTCTTTTGTTATGCCCACAGTCCATGGTCCCCCGAAAATCACACCACCAGAGACCGAAGTTGAAGCCAATTAGCAGGGTCGTTTTTATTACGAGTTCGAACCCGGGCCTCTCAGTGCCTCCAGGAGAGGAAGCCCCCCGAGAAGCCCCGAGCCCAATTCTTACAGAGCTTTTATTATCATGTACAAGCAGGCTTTCGGGGAATGCTCAGGTCAAGTTGACACTTCTGATAAGTCCCAACATCGAGGCAGACTCCAGGGTAGGGGCTGGTTGTTATCTCAAGCTTTAATCCTCCCTTTTACATTCCTGGACCTGGGTCAGGGTAGGGTCACATCTGGCCAGGTGGAGGAAAGGGGGAGTGTATGATAGCGAGGGCCAGGAACGGGCAGTGGTGCGGGTCATACAATAATCAACTTAATGTAGCTACTGGATTACTTAGCTCAACATCTAACATAACACATATATAAAGTCAAAGACACTTAGCATTGCTTATTATTACTACTAGTTGCCTAATGAGCTAATGTGATTACACTTTAGGTTACATTAAAATAATGATAATATTTTCTAGCACTATTATAATGGATAATAAGGGCATAGTAAAAGCTGGTTATGCAGGTGTCTTCTCACTTTATTTCTCCTTTTCTTTTCTTTTCTTTTCTTTGCACAGGCAGAGTTAGGTAGTAGAAGAGAAAGAGACAGAGAGAAAGGTCTTCCTTCCATTGGTCCACCCCCCCAAATGGCTGCTACGGCCCATCGCGCTGCGCTGATCCAAAGCCAGGAGCCAGGTGCTTCCTCCTGGTCTCTCATGCAGGTGCAGGGCCCAAGCACTTGGGCCATCCTCCACCGCACTCCCGGGCCACAGCAGAGAGCTGTACTGGAAGAGGAGCTACCGGGACAGAATCTGGCGCCCCGACCGGGACTAGAACCTGGGGTGCCGGCGACGCAGCAGGAGGGTTAGCCTAGTGAGCTGTGGTGCCGGCCTGTCTTCATCTTTCAATTGGAGTTACACATTTAGTTTTAGGATTTGTGTTGCAAAGAAAGAGAAAAGCCTAGGAGAGAGACTCTTGGGTATGCTTCATTCTGAAAAACATCTCAAGAAAGCTGAAAACCAGCATACCCTGCTAATAGATTCTTTTCCTTTCTTCATGGTGGAGACACCAACTGAGTGTTTTTGATCTTGGCGGTCCATTTACCTGCGGCCTACCTGCTGTCCTTCTAGCTCCATGCACTCATGCCTTCACCATGGCCTTCTCTGTCTCTGAGGTTGCTCCCCCTTGGGGACACCTCCCACCACTTCTAACTCCTCAGAACACTGGGGCGCTCTGTTTTCCCAGCCAAAAGCTCTGCAAGACCAGATGGGACCACTATAATGCAAAAGTTGTACTTATGAAATTTATATTTATTAAATAAAAGCTTGCTAAAAAAAAAAAAAAAAAACACAAAACCAGATTGGAAGCTCCACGTACAAGGGATCTTCCTTAGTGAATGCCAGCTGGCTCATCTGGTCTTCTCATCTTTTCAAAGCCACTATTTGTGTACTCAGCCCGTACTTATGACATCTTGTTTGTTTAGCTTCTTAAAGCTTTTGAGACTCTGTCACATAACATTGGTCACTTAATCTGTGCAACTAGCCCAGGAGGTACACATGCATCATTATCATTGTTTTACAGGTGATTAAGTTAGAACACAGAATGAGTCATTGCATCAACTCCTGCTTACCCAGAAGGCCTTAAAGTTGCTATTTGTGCTCACTTAATCATGTGTATGCTGTAAATACATGTGTAGATAATGGTAGGCACCGTATAAACACATATTCATTTCCTTCAACTCTATTTTAACATTCTCAATGAAAGAGATATTGTCTTTAGCTTCTTTTCATAAATCCTCAGTAATATGTGGGGATTATGTCTGAAAACTAGTAGACACTTCTTTATTTTATTGGTTTGACAGTTTAAGGAATGAAAGACTAAATATTATGATTGTAAGGAGTAATTTCCTTTTAATATGGTTACAGTTTATGGTGTACTGAGAAGCTCACATATTTTTAAAATTTTGGTGCATTCCAATGGATAATAAGGAAGTGATGGGGTGAATCAAAGACAAGTTAGTCATTTGCTCAGGCATTGGAAGAAAAAGAAGATACTGCAAAGTAGAATAAAGATGACATTGTATAAGGAAAATTGTTTCCAAACACCACTGTCATGAAACTTTAAAAGTTAGGTTATACATTATTCTGTTTAATTTATTTGAAAGTCAGAGAGAAAGAGAGACAGAGAGAAAGAGACAGACAGACAGAGAGACAAACAGACAGACACACAGTTCTCCCATCTGCAGGTTTACTCCTCAAATGTTGGCAACAGCCAAGTTTGGGCCAGGCTAAAGCCAGGAGGTGTGAATTCAATCCAGGTCCCTCACATAGATGGCAGGGACCTAAGTACTTGAAGCAGCACATTAGCTAGAAGCGTGACTCATAAGTGGAGTCAGGATCAAAAGCCAGCACTCACTATGGGATGTGAGTGTTCCAAGTGGTGTCTTAACTGCTGTACCAAACTCCTGCCCCAAATTTCCAAACTTTCAACTCTAAGCATTACATTGGTTTGATTCAGAACCTCTTACCATGTCTAACAACAACAAATTGTGTTGTCTGTTTGGACAAAATTTCAATCCATATCATAATTGAAAGATGTTTATGTGGAGAGCCCTTGTAAAGAGTGAATGTCAATGTACCTTGAGAAGTTTTGCCTGTTTTTTGGATATTTCTAATTTTGGGTATTTATTTACACAACCCATTATTATGGGAAAACATGATAAAAACACATATTGGTATTGTTTAATGGAATATTTTGTTTGCAAATTATATTTAAAAGTTGTAAGAAGTGTTTGTTGGCCAACATTCTAAACTCTGGACATTACATGATTTATAAAGAATAATCAAAGTCTTATTAAATAAAGGAAAACTTACAGTAGCACATTTGGCTTCCACTTGGGACACCCACATCCTGTACTGGAGGGCCAGGGTTTGGGTCCCATCTCTGATCCCGGGTTCCAGCTCCCTGCTAATGCACACTCTGGGAGGTAGCAGTGACGGCTCAGGCTCTTGGGTCCCTGACACCCATGTGGGAGACCCAGACTGAGCTCCCAGTTCCTGAATGGACCTGGAGTAGCCCTGAGTGTTACGGGTTTTGGGGAAGTGAATCCGCCTGTACAGAGGAGCACACTCTGTTTCACTCTGTCTCTGCCTTTCACATAAATAAAATAAAGAGATAAAAATTTAAAAGATAGGAAAAGAGAATGGCTAGAGGACAATGGAATCTGTAAGTATGCTCCTTTAAGAAATCACATATGTGATTATGTGCTATGGAGCAGAAGCAATTAACACCTGAAATATATTTCTTTCATGTCCCATTCTTTTTTATGTGTTCTAATTTGCTGTGCAAAACGTAGGAATAACAATATTCTTTTAAACTTCAGTTTAAAAAACTATGATGGGGGACTTTGTCCAGTTTACATCTTGGCAGAACTGTGTAAGAAATATACTACTTCATAACTCTTTTTCTTGTCAAAGAGGTTAGTATTCTAGGGCCTCATATATACATGGAATACTAAGCACAAACAGGCACTCCTAAGTCGTATCCATTATTCTGGCACTAAATATTAGGCAATATAGTTTTAATTCTCTGCTGGATGTAGAGAAAACTGGATAACAATCTTCTGAAATATTATGGGAATATGTTTATATTTAGCACTATAATTATACCAATTATATATTGTTGGCAGAAGTTACTTAGATGAGATTGCATTTGCGTATTACAGTAATTCATGTAAATACTTATTTTGTGGTTGTGCTGAACAGATAATTAATTGTATTAATAAGAACAGAAAGCTTAGCAAAGAAACAATCTGCTATATAAAATCCTCCACTGAATTATGGAAAATAAACCCAACTAGATAAGGAACATTAAAACTCTACTGTAAACCTTTATTACCGCAGCAGCAGGGTAAAGGTCAATCGCAGGCTATGCTGCCAACATATTGTGAAGTGTGTCATAGACACAGCCCACCGTCCCCACCAGAGGTGAGAGGGAGGGCTACACAGAGGTTGGTGGTAGAGCACTGGGTTGGTGATTCCCTCATCCTTTGGTCATTCCTCCAGGGGAGTTAGATGAGTCCATCTGTGTGCTAGACAGCTTTTCTGGCTCCCGTGGCAAAAAGCTTGGCAAAAAGCCTCATTGAGTCTACTCAGGCAACTTTGCCTTCTTAAATTGAGGTCAAAAAGTATACTTCTGGGGTCAGCATTGTGGTGCAGTGGGTTAAACTGCTGCTTGAGAGTCTGGATCTCATATCGGAGTGCTGGTTTGGGCCCGGCTTCTGATCCAGTTCCCTGCTAAGGCACCTGGAAAGGCAGCGGAATATGCCCCAGATACTTGAGTCTCTGCCACTCTGTGGGAGAGCAGGATGGAGTGTCTGGCTTCTGGCTTCATTCTGGTCTGGTCCTGGCTGTTGTGGCCATTTCGGGACTGAATGAGCAGATGGAATCTCTCTCTCTCTCTCTCTCTCTCTCTCTCTCTCTCTGTCTCCACTGCCCCACCTTTCCCTGTCTCTGTGTCATTCTGCTTTTCAAATAAATAAATCTTTTTTCAAGTGGATTTCTTGCTTTCCATTTTAGGAAGACAGATCAACTGTTGGATTCCAATGACCTATTCAGTCGTAACGATGGCATTATTGTGTACCACTCTCTGTGAAGTGCTGTTCTTCCATGCACTACATGTGAGAACAACATGGGAACAGAGCAGAACTGAGGCTCTGAGATGCCAGATGGCAAGGTCACACAGCACAGCTGGGATTCAAATGCATGGACTGGCCTCTCAGCAATGACCCAGAATCCCGGCGGCCACGTCATCCTCCAGTGCGAGTCTCTATACCCTCAATTTCTGCCCTGAATCTGGCTGTCAGGGAAGCTAAACTTCCCCATCTGGTGTCCCCATTTCATCTGATCACCATGCTGTACATTTCAGTTAGCGGATTATCCACATTGCTGAATGGTTAACTGGCTATATGAGGCCATCTGCCTCAGCAAAACATCTCCCTATTCATCAAACAGAAGCATCCTTTGCTAATCTCTTGGAATCTGGCTTTGTTCCTCCTCTCTCCCACCAGAACCCCTCTTTTGGAGCTGATTGTGACCCTGTTTGCTAAACTGGGGGACCCCCTCAGACCTTCCCTGTCTCCTGGAACCTCCCCCCATCACTTTCTGAGTCACTACATGTCTCTGCTGCTGTAACAAACACCTCAGACTGGGTAATTTATAAATGGTGGAAATGTATTTCTCCCAGTTCTGAAGCTGGGGAGTGCAAGATCAAGGTGCAGGCAGGCTTAGCGTCTGGTGAGAGCCGAGGTGGTGCCTGTGCTCCCAAAGTGGAGGAAGGCTGTGTCCCCAAGGGCAGAGGAGACAGAGGGGCATAGCAGGAATGCACCCCTCCTCAAGCCCTTCTATCAGGGCACCAATGGCATCCATGGTGCTGAGCCTCGAGGCCTCATCACCCCCTCTGGGCCCCTCCCCTTCATACGCGCTCATCATCGAGTCTTCGTTCCAACATGAATTTTGGAGAGACACAAACATGCAAACCACAGCACTACATTGTCCCAGTTCTACCATTTTCTTTTCTGTATTTTGATTTCCCAGCCACAGCCTAACTGGGCACTTTTCTGTCTTAGCCTTTCCTCTGCCTTTTCTGCTCTCTGTCCCTGACTTGCAAATAAAAATGAATAAACGAATAATTTTAAAGCAGTAGAAAAAATGATAACTAATATTTATTGAGTTTTTTATTTTGTCCTAGGCACTACTTGCGGCCCTTTATAGAAATTATCTCCACTATTCTTCATAACCTTATGAGGTAAGTACTATTATTACAACCATTTTATAAATAAAACAATTGGCTATAGTAAAATGTATGACAAAATCAGAAGGACCCTGCGCTGTCCCAACTTTTCCAGCTGCAAGCCCAATGCGTGTATAATGTCAGTTCTTGTTATCAACTTCCATATTTATAAGTAATAAGTTTATGTATTATATCTTGATTCGTCTCATTGTCCTTCTTAATAACAAATTCTCCATTTACTGGAAGCAGTTCAGTTTCAAACATTGTCTTTGACTTGATGACGTTAGGCGAGAGTCTTGTTCACTTGCACACAAACCTCTGTCCACCTCTTTGCCAACCCCCAGCCCTGACAACATCTCACTTAGAGTTCTCAAACCTCCCTCCGACAGCCTCTACTACTTCACACGCACTTAAACTTGCACTACTTGAGCCTCCGAACTGTAAAGGTAGGCTTTCTTCCCTGCTTTGTAGGATGTGATTTTCCCAACCTTCCCGCCACCCATTCCTTACCTACTAATTCCTCAGCCTTCCCCATTCCGGTACCTTCGTTAAACCCCTCCCTCTCTGGTACCAGTGGCCACATGGGTGTGAAATTCAGTGACACCTGATGCACCGGTCTCATGTACGAGCCCAGGCCCTGGAGTAAGGCTGCTTGGTTCCGAGTCTGGGTCTGCCTCTCAGTAACAGTGTTCATTGTCTCTGTGTGCCTCAGTTTTCTGATCTAGTAGGTTGGAATAACAAAAGTAGGGTGCTGTGGCAAAGAAACTAAGGAATGTAACACTTAGGACATGTTCTGACCCATAGAAAGCTTCCAACGGAAGCTGCCTCTTCTAATTATTGATCTCTACTAAGAGTTCAATACTGCCCCTGAATCCTGTTTTTTTCCCGTGATTGTACTCTTAGTCCTCGCTTCTCCTGAGATGATTCTAAGTCTATCCAGTACTGCTGCAAACCACACAAGGTAAAATGATTTTCTAATTCAGGAATAGTCAGTGGAGACACAGAACAGGAAGTTCATTCATTAGATAAATATTTTTGAGTTATTATGACTTGCCAGGCACTGTTCCGGGTGATGGGGAGCCAGTACTAAATAAAGCAGACCACTTAAAAATCTGCTGCTCCTACAGGCTTATCTTCAACTAAGGACATGGTATCAAACAAGATGCTACAGTGTGTTAATTCAACTCTAAGGGGACAAAAACTGACATTGGAAAGAGACACAGAAGGTGCCAGAATCCAAGGGCAAGATATTGCATTTGTGGCTAAGGAGATCAGGAAAGTCTCACTGTCAGTGGTGTTGGATAAAAAGCCCCAGGAAACAGGGTACACCAGGGAAGAGCATTCCACACAGAGGGCAAGGAAGCACAAGGCCGGGGCAGGGCCAGCACCTGCAGCACAGGGGAGCCTACATGGTGGGAGGAGCTGGGGTCAAGAAGCTGACTGCACAGCCCCTGCTCACAGCAGGGCCTTGGGGCTGAGGGTTTGAGGACCGCTCAGAAGGTGTTGAGGAGAAATCCTGCAGGCCTGTGGTGACTCTCCGTGTGTGTGTGTGTGTGTGTGTATGACCTGGATGTGGGGAGGGGGAGGCTGGGAAAAAGAGGCAGAGCAGAGCAGGTAACCCCCACATTTCTGTCCTGAGCAAATGAGTGCAGTCCCCTGTGGAGTGAACACTGTAGGAGAAACTGGTTAGGTGATCAAGATAATGACTTCAGATTTTGGTGTGAGGATTTCTTTAATTCCTACAAACCACAACATCATGAGGTCACATAATGTACACAAAAAGTATTAGTTCATCAAAGAAAGAAATTCTGTATCCTGTCTTTTTATTGGGACTTTGTGAGTATATTATCAATGAGCTAATATGTGTTGAATTTCTATTATGTAACAGTCACGTGTTAAGAACTGTGTGAAGTTCTTCTGAGAAAGACAAGTGCAAATAGTCAGTGATGGGTGGGATACAAGGCTCAGTGCGGGAAGCTTCAGCACCTGTGAGGTCGCCTGGGTGGAGTGTGGTGCAGGGAAGCACTGACAACTGGGTGCTGGGGAGACCTGGCATTGTGAGCGCTCCCCGAGAAGCCCATGGAAGAGGTCTTCAAAGAGCCTTTGGCAAGGAGTGGAGTCCTGGGATCCAACACAGGAGAGGGTGTAGGAAAGGGGGAACACTGACTGCTAGATCCTTGAGAAGCCAAGGAAGATGGGAGGAAACACCTGATGAACTGAGTTCCATTGGGGCCCTTGTTGACCGGAGCGCCAACAGTGGAATAACTCACCACAACACTTTGGAGAGGGCTGATGGTGGATAGAAGGTGAGGAAACAGAGTGACTGTAGGGGGAAGGAGGGTGAGCAGAAGGGAGGGCTTCATCTGCCTTTGGAGGGAAAGATTATGCTCCAACAATAGAACCATTACTGTGTCCCAGTGACACTGACAAGTCAGACTTTATTCAGGAGTTGCAAATACCATGCAGAACCTACTCAGGTGCCTGCTATTTGGTGAAATACTGCTGCGTCCTTGAAACAAGAGAGCAAGTCGCCCCAACGGTTCCAAAAGGATGTGGCAGAAACTGGTATTTCCTCCATTTAGAATGGAGGCCACAAAAAGCAAAATCTAGAAGGATCCATAGTCTGTGTTGACTTCAGAGAATAATGTTACTGGGCACTCTTAAACCACCTGTATGTGGATGTTAAAGCAAAATGAAAATAACCATCTAGTTTAAGATTCATATTTTTGGATCTACTGAGGTCCTTAGCCACATCTAAATGGAATGAATTACATAAAGGGACAGCAAGGAGAGTCTAGATTGTAATTAAAATGTCAAGGCATCACTGAAATGAAAACAGATTAAAGTTGATGAAGACAATTCAATTTAGGAAAAATAAATGGTGTTAATTTAAGACCAGGGATCCTGTCCAGAGGAGCCCACGATATTAGGAAGGAAATGGGAAGGGAAATGATGATAATACAGAGAAAATGCCTCATGATGAAATACACAGTACAATTCCAAGTTATCCAGTTGTCTTATACATCACTGATCAACCACAGTGCACATTTTTGCAAAACACTAATTCAAGAGGAAGAGGGAAGAAGATGGTACTCCTTTTTACATTTAGTGAACACTATCTTGAACCTTTTAACCTGCTTAACTCTATAGTTAGACGAGTAGATAGAAATATAATTTGAAGCTATACTTATCTGTTGATCAATTGATCAGTAGATGTACTTTGAGCTGTTAAAGTCTAGGGGTCCATATGATTCTGCGGTTTTTTTTAATTAAGGTAAATTGTGAAGTAAATAGAAAAGATTCATCTAGTTATCACTATTTCTCTTCTTGATATAAAGATATGTCAAATTTTATACTTAAGAAAATCTCTCTTCAGCTGCTTACCAAATCTGATATTAAAAAACTATTTTAAAAAAAGCTGGTACATAAAAGCTGATGGAAGCTCCTTTTATGAGCTGTCATACTAGACAGAAGCAATTTGGGGGGCTCCCCGCTCTCCCTTGGTGGAGTCCTGCCCAGTCCTGGGCTTATGTGATGTCAAAATTGAGAGGCTGAGCTGATCCGTTGCTCTCCCTGATTTCTATTTTGCCATTGCACTGATGGCTCCAGGATGCTGGTGTCGGGTCCTGCACCTGCCTCTTGGGCACTGGGGCTCCAGGCAGGCTCAGAGATGAACCCTCAGGCAGAGTTCCCATGGCCTTGAGACTGTGACAGTCATAGCCAAGCTGAGAGGTTCATTGTGTGCTCCAGGACTTGGTCTCTGCCACCCTGGTGTCGGTCCTCGGTCTTCCTCCACGCTGGGAAAAGCTAAAACTTTGTCCCGGTGTTGGGAGACATGACCTTGTTTCTTGAGGCTGGATAAGGAAACTAGATGATAACTCCAGTTAAGTTTCCCCCTAATTATGCACAGTGTTAAGCTTCTGTAACTCAGAGAGGATGCTAATCATGTCTTAAGCTTGTTTTCACAAAATATCATCATTCAAGTGGCTAACAAATAGAATATTTAGTTTCATTTCCTGGTTTGAATTTCAGTTCTCTTTCTGGCTCCAGTTCACATGTCCATGGGCAGTGAAATTAGATGACCAACAGTTGGTGCTTCTCTCCGAAGATTTCAACACAGCCCAGTTGTGCTCTGGTGAGTTCCCTTGTGGCAGCTTCTAAACCCTAAATGAGCATATCTGTAAACTAAGCTGATATGCCTGTACCTTTCAAACTGTTACAGAGTAATTCAGCTGCGACAATACTTAGAAATATAAAAGTAACTAACAGTTTTGAAAAGTTTTCTGCTTGAACTTGTTTCTGTAATTTGATAGAAAAGTAGAAACATAACAGAATTATAACTAAGTCCTAATATGAGTGAAATTAATTATGATTTGTTTGACCATCTTAATATATTTTAGTATGATTATGGCAATGGATTGGACATGTTCATTCTACTAGTAAGTGTTAAGATAAAGAATGATGAAAATGCTTAAATGTGTTCACAAACAACATTGAAAAAAACCTAGAGAACTGGTTTAGTTTCATAACATAGACTTATGTTTAGTGTTATATATATGTGTGTGTTTAAATTTGCATATATTAACTCCACTATCATGACCTTCAGTCTCCTTTAGCAGAAAAAAGGGAGTCCACTCATTCTTTTGGACACTGTTAGTAAGGGGCCAGGTGTTTAACTTCCCTTTCTTCTATGCACTTTATTTCAAAAAAAGAAAGAAAGAAAGAAAGAAACATTCATTGAGAGAATGAGAATTCTAGCTAGTGAGTAAAAAATAAATAACTGCTTAGAATGTTACCATTTATAACATTTGGATCAAAATGGATCCAAGCAGTGATCAGCAATGATTTTTAACTCACTGAATGGGAGCAAGCAAGACATGACACATCTCTGGTGGGTGTACATGACACCACTGATGAAGTGGCTCAGCCAAAAGATGGAGCCCGAATCAGACCAGGCCTAAGGCAGTGAGAAACTTGTTGAAAGATACTACTGTATTATCTGTTATACTACATGCATAAAAAATTCCAGATAACAAAAATTCTACAAGCCAAGAGACATGGCTATTTCAAAAAATAAATTATGAGGAACAAAAAAGAAGGAGGGAGTGTTATTAAGCATTAATCAAACTCAATATATTGATATTATTTGAATTATGATTAACACAAGCTATCCAAAAATTATGACATGTGTGAAACAATTTAAAGTATGAATACCAGCACCTAAATATTTTGCAGTGTTGAAGAATTATTGCTAAATATTTCAGGCATAATAATGGCATTATTATTATTATTACATTTTTGCAAAGGGCTATTTTCTTTTAGAAATATATTGAAATATTTGTGAATGAAAAGACATAACCTATGGAATTTGCTTCAAATTAATATGGTAGGTAAGGATATAGATTAAACAAGGTTGTCCCTATTAGCTGACTGATGGTATTGGATATAATAAACTGATTGCATTATTATTTCTATTTTGTAAAGTGTCTACCTTTTTTTTTTTAAGATTTATTTATTTATTTGAAAGACAGAGTTACAGAGAGGCAGAGGCAAAGAGAGAGAGAGATCTTTCATCTGCTGGTTCACTCCCCAAATGGCCACAATGGCCAGAGCTGGGCTGATCTGAAGCCAGGGGCCAGGAGCTTCTTCCAGGTCTCCCACGTGGGTGCAGGGGCCCAACAACTTGGGCCATCTTCTACTGCTTTCCCAGCAGTAGAGAGCTGGACTGGAAGTTGGGTAGCTGGGACTCGAGCTGGCGCCCATATGGGGTGCTGGCACTGCAGGCGGCAGCTTTACCTGCACTACAGTTCTGGCCCCAAAGTGCCTATCTTTTTACATATGTGTAGAAAGATTTGGAGACAAAATGATATGGTATGTGAGATTTGCCTCAGAACAGTCCATTTGTGGGGTAGAGCGGATGGGGGTGTAGATAAAATGAGATAAGTTTCCATGAGTGATCCCTGAAGCTGAGAGGCAGATCCATAGCTTATCACATTGTCTTAGTCTGTTCAGGTGGCTACAGCAAAATACTATGAATTGGACAGATTGTAAACAGTAGAGGTTTATTTCTCACAGTTGTGTAGGCCAGGAAATCCAAGGTCAAAGTGCCAATAGATTCTATGTCTGGCAAAGGCAGACTTCTTAAGGGCCCTTTAGGTGGGGGAGGGGCCAGCCCTTTCTCTGCCCTCGTATTTATTAGGGCACTAATTCCAAGCACCATCATCTGGGGGCAGGGTTTTGATGTATGAATTTAGGATTCAAACACTCAGACTATGGCACTGCTCTGTGCTCATATGCACTTGACATTTTAAACTATCCCTCTGAGAAGTAGTGGAGGTGAGCATGCATTCACAGTGAACCATACACACACGGCAAACGATAATCATCCTAAGTACAGAGTAACTCACTTGCAAAGAAAGTCACACTGGGAAACCATGCTGCTACGATCCTCTCAGTGAGGCACTGTCTCTGCAAATCTTTCAGAGCGCCACCCCCAAATCCCAAGGGACAACTAAGTTTCTGCTTCTCCAACAGGATAGATAAAGTTACTTAGCAGTAGCACATCTCTTGCCTTCCCCAGCTCAGTGGCATAAAACAGAAAGGTTTGTTTCTTGCCCTAGAGATGTTTTGTTCACTGTGATCCCTCAGAGACTCAGACCCCACAACATGAGGCTGTCTCCTCCATAAGGATTCCAGCTAGAAATGACACATGCCACTTGTGTCCCCAGTTCATTTGCCCGAGTCAGTCACATGGTGCTATTCAACCACAGGGAGGCCAGGAAGTGTGCCACCATCATATGCTCAGAAGAAAGGAGAACTGGGAACAGTTGGCAAAGAATCTAATGACTTTTTTTAGTAGCAGTACCTGTGTCATGATGTGGAAGCCAAATCACATGTCAGCCTTGGGCATGTCTGTCCTTCATTACTGCCCTAAGACATCAACCAGTACTTGAATCCTTGCCACCCATGTGAAAGACTCAGACGGAGTTCTTGGCTCTGGGTTTGGCCTGGCCCAGCCCTGGTTGTTCCAGGTATTTGGGGAATTAACCAGCAACAAGATATTCTCTCTCTCTGTCTCAAAGAAGAAATTAAAAAAAGACATCAACTAGACACAAGTGCTTGCTCATCTACTCCTGTCTCTTGTGACTCATGCTTGTGTAATATATTGTGTTTAAATATTGCACACTGAGTGTGAGCTGACTGGTTGACTTAATTATACATTCAGCAATATTTTTTTAAAAGAAAGTGCTAAATTGATCTTCTGTATATAAAGATAATTGAAAATGAATCTTGATGTGAACAGAAGGGAAGAGAGAGCAGGAGAAGTGAGGGTTGCGGGTGGGAGGGAAGTTGGGGGGGAGGAAACCATTGTAATCCATAAGCTATACTTTGGAAATTTATATTCATTAAATAAAAGTTAAAAAAAGAAAGTGTCTTAGTATTAAACTATTTTGTCCTTATTGTAAAAAAAAAAAACTTGGAAAATATGGAAAACTAGAAGGAAGGGAGAATGACTCCAGATTTCACCATCAAAGATAATGTCAGTTAACGTTTTTGTGGACTCTGTCCAATTTTTTCCATGCATTGTTAAGTTAGCTATTATTTTCATGAACACTGTAGCTAGTTTTTCATTAGTACAGGAGGAATGGGGGGTATGACACCTTTCCTGCCCATCATGAAGTATCACGACTGACACCCTAGTGGAAGACAGGCTGACAAGAGAGAAGCAAGACACATGCATTAGATCATAGTTTTATGTGACACTAGAGCCTTCAGACTGAGGCCCAAAGACCCAGGGTGAACCACGTTTACGCTCAGGTTTGATGAAGCAAGGATGGCTATGTGGAAACATGATTGGCCAAAAAAGAGCATGATGTAATAGTGCCAGACTGAGGCAGGAACTCAACAAGGCCTACCTGTTCAGATTCTTCTGGGCCCCAGAGTCATAGCATTTCTTCCTCGTGGGTATGGGACAGTGCCTCTCTGGAATGAGGGTGCTGGGCAGCTCCTGGGCTGAAGGCAGAGGAAGTTTAGAGTCATAATTCTAGTTCCTGAATCTGGTTTTGAGGAAGGGGGTTCTGGTTTCCATGACTCACATTGGGAAAGAATGAAGGACCCAAAACAGAAGGGCAGGAGAAGGCCAGAGAGACCTGTTTCTGAGGCTACTTCTACAGTCTCCCTGGAGCCCATCATTTTTTGAACTCCAACAGTGTTGTAGTCTGTCCTGTTACAATAAGATGCCCAAGACTGGTAAGTTTATGAAGAACAGAAATTTATTTTCTGATAGTCTCAGAGGCTGGGGAATCCAAGCAGCTTTCTTGGTTGGGGAAGGCCTATGCCTTATTAATGGCACTATCTTGGTATCCTCTCGTGGCAGAAATGAGGAAGAGAAAAAACCCAGGACCCTTTGGGTGGCCCTAATTCCACCCACAAAGCTCAACCCTCATGACTTAACTACCTCCTGAAGGCCTCACCTCTTAATAAATAGGCCATTCAGTTCTAACACATGAATTTTGGGGGACACAGACAATAGCAGTGATGTTGCCCTAAAGAGCTGATTTAAATGGCATTCAGGGCAAGTGTTTTGTCTAGTGGTTAAGACACCCACATCCCATATTGGAGCGGTCCATGTTCAACACCTGGCTCTGCTCCGAACTCCAACTTCCTGCTAATGCACACTCAGGGAGGCCGCGGTGATGATTCAAGTGGTTGGGTCCCTGCTACCCATGTCGGAGACCTGGATTGAGTTCCTGGCTCCTGGCTTTGGTCCCTCTGCCATTTTGGGCATTTGGGAAATGAACTGGCCAACAATGGAGACCTCTCTATCTCTCTCTGTCCCTCAAATAAATAACTAAAATTAAAAGCACATAAGTGGCCCTGAACCAGCAGATAATTATAAACGGTATCTAATCTTTCTTTAAAAATTGTTTTATGAACGCACACTGCCTCTTCACTCTTTGTTCTCTGTTTACCTTTACCAGTAATACCAGTACAATTCTCTTGCTGATCGTGAAAACCTTCTGTAAAGATTTTGATTGTAATGGCTGCTATGGAGAGATGGAGCATCTTCATCAATACCAGTGGCTTCTTCTAACTATACAATGTTCAGACTTTCTGAGAATTTAAAAAGCCACAACTGTTCCCAGTCAGCATATACAAGCTCTTAATATATTATTTATTATTAATTCAGTGTACTATTTTATATAGGATAATATTGATTCTTTTTTTTTTTTTTTTAAATTTTTGACAGGCAGAGTGGACAGTGAGAGAGAGAGAGAGAGAGAAAGGTCTTCCTTTTGCCGTTGGTTCACCCTCCGATGGCCGCCGCCGATCCGATGGCAGGAGCCAGGTGCTTCTCCTGGTCTCCCATGGGGTGCAGGGCCCAAGCACTTGGGCCATCCTCCACTGCACCCCCTGGCCACAGCAGAGAGCTGGCCTGGAAGAGGGGCAACCAGGACAGGGTCGGTGCCCCAACCGGGACTAGAACCCGGTGTGCCGGCGCCGCAAGGCGGAGGATTAGCCTAGTGAGCCGCGGCACCGGCCAGGATAATATTGATTCTTAACATTGGCTTTCCTGTCAATATAAAAATTTCATTTTTCAGTAGCTTAGTGGGAAGTATCTTATTTCTTTTCTCAGTTTGAAACATTTTTGGCTCTCTACACTTGTATATTATCTATGAAAAGGATAAATAGCTACCTTGGGCCAAGCAAAAAAGCTTCCACTTATCATTATGACAATTTATGGTAGATTCATGAGTACAGATTACAATATAAAGTCTCCATTTAACCTGTTTATGTAAGATACAGGGCCACACTAAACTGCTCAGTGGGATTTATATATTCCATCCATCGGAACAATAAATCGTAATATATCCAAAAAATGTTTTAGCTCTTTTCCTTGAAACATGAATGTTTTAATATGGTTACATGGTACTTAAATACCAATAGTTAACTAATAGTTCTAGGATACATTCTGTGTTTTTGGGCAATGAATCAGTAGTTCTAACACTGCTTGTCAGTGTAAGTCCAGTCAGGAAATAAGAAAACAATGGAAAACTGCAATAGCTGAGTTTCATGTATTTCCTCCACTCAGGTTATTTACAAAAAGGAACTAGTTCATCATGTTGTGGAATTTAAGTCTCTTAAAACCACAAGGATTCTGATTCTCTTCCGAAATAATAAAAACTGCTGATGTTTCTAGCAATGACTGGTTAATCTAGAGAGTTAAATTGATCAAATATGTTACAATTGGGAAGCTTTTCTCAAATTCAGAAACTATGTAGTTATAAACTGAGCACATTAGAGGCCACAGCTGGCACATGGCATTTTTCAGAAATTATGATCAAAACCTTGCCAAAGCTTCTTTTTCATCAATAATTTATTTGATTCCAAATTTGATGTTCAGATTTCTTCATTTCCATCAACAAAGGAAATGACAGAAAACTTAATTGGCCAAAAACCTACACAAAGATCTTGTTGCTTTATCATTTTCCATCAGTGTCTCAAATATATATGTCAGTAAATAAAAGAATGACATAGTAGTTTATGAACTTCTTTAGGGAAAAAAATCGTGAATTGTTCACCTTGTATTTCTTCAAACTCCTAGAATATCGCATAAAGGAAAAATCCATAAGCAAATAAATGTGATATAAAGTACAATTTCACTTGTATACGAAAGTCATGAGTTTTTAGTAGGTTGTTTGCTCTCCTTGTTGTTCAATCTGAAAGCCACAACCTAACACAGCTCTAGTTATTGAAGCTAATATGTTACGGAATAAAAGGAATCTACAAACTAATAGTTACATGTTACAATAATGTAAAACTACAAATTAATATAGCCACAGTTCTTGCATCTAATATGTTAACAAAATAACAATCTGTTACAAAATAATAACTGTTTTAAAAATAAACAACTCAAGGTGCATGCCTTACTAACCATTTCTTTTTGTTCATTGAGTATATACCTAGGGAGGGGTGAGAGCAAGTTAACTGAATAAACTTTCACTCATTAGAATGGTTAAGGAAATCACCTAATATGATGAAACACAATTTAACTTTTCAAAAGTCATCTAACTTTATTTCTACTTTCTTAGTTCAAAAGCACTGCAGGATCTTGCAACAAGTGCTTCAATTAGTGATGTAATTGCTTTATGCAATACTTTATCGAATGGAATTGCTTCATTCAAAGGGCATCAGTTATTCCTTTTGAATAAAGATTTATGTATTTATTTGAAAGGTAGAGTGACACAGAGATAGAGATCTTCCACCTACTGATTCCCTCCCCAGAATGGCCACAATGGAAAAGGCTGGGCCAAGCTGAAGCCAACAGCCAGAAATTCCATCCTCTTGTGTGTGGGAGGGGCTGAACTGGTAGCAAAGCAGCCAGAACTCAAACTGGCACTCCAATAGGAGATAATGGCATCAAGAAGTGGTGGCTTAACCTACTGTATGACAATGCTGACTCCTCTCTTTTCTTTCTTTTCCTTTCTTACTGTTTATGTAGAAAGTTCAGTAGTTTGATAACATTTACCCAAAAAAGTCATTGATTTATTATTTCCTTGCCATAAGATTTCAAAATTACTCAGAAAAAATTTGTTACCTGAGCTTTTTGGGTTCTAGAACTTCAAGTAAATATACCTGCTGTGTTACATCCAAGGATATATAATGGATGTCTTGTGGGTAGTACAATTATAATTACCCTCAGAGAATTGAAGAGCAGCTCTTAAAAGAACCAGTGCTAAATTATAGCACTTGGAACCAAAAGAAAATAGGCTGTTGACAGTGTGTTCTTTAGTTTGTTGCGATAATAAAGGCCTCTATCAGTAAGTGCTGCTGTGTTTAACAAAGTAGTGACAACAGCAGGGAGAATTACTGAACATTAGGTAGTTTATGGATGCACAGAAATGCTTATACTCAAGAAGACCTGCTTTACATATTAGATGAGGGCTGACAATAAGTAGGAGATGATCAATAAATGACAGTGATTTATGACAGTGATTTATAAAGTACTTCTTGGCACTAAGTGATGGTGTGATTGTGCCCAGTGTGTTCAACAGTTTTGTAGGAGACCATGGATGTGGACTGGACAACTGAAATGGGCACCACAAAATACACCGACAGTTTAATCACAGCAGCTGAGATTTGACTGATCATAGAAGGCCCTCTGGCCAGGAACTGATAAGGTTGTAAACAACTGAGTAGTTCAGCTGTAACCATTTGACTGGCTAATTGACCATGCTGTAGTCAATTGAATTGTCCTGATTTTCTATAAATGCTGTCAGCTCATGTTGTTGGTAGTTCCTAGAACTTGCTCTGGTTCTGAGAATTACCCAATTCATGAATCGTTTTGTTTTGTTTAGGTAAATTCTACTAGATTTAATTAACCTAGGAATTTTCCTTTAAACTGGTGAAGCTAAACAATAAGTATGAGGCATTGCTCTCTGCCAGAGGACAATATGTAAAATGACTGTTCCATAAATGATTATTGTACATTTTGACTCTTTGGTTAACTGCTTTGTATACTACTCAGAACAAAGTTTAATTTGCACTGGGACAGGGTGTTACACAGGAGTTCAAACCTAGTCCCGAGGTTCTGAACTCGTATTTGTGCCTATGGCTGTGGAAGAAAAAAGGAAACTATTAGGAACTGGAGGAAATATATTAGCTTCAAACCACCTCACTGGCTGAATCAGATTCCTCAACCAGGGCTCCACTGATACTTTAGGTTGGAAAATTCTTTATTGTAGGGGCTGTCTCATGCACTGGAAGTCATTTAGCAGACTGCTTGCCTCTGCCTTCTAGCTGTCAGCGCTTTTCTTTCCTTGTGAAAACCAAAAATGTTTTGGCATCGTCGAAGGTCTTCTGAGAGGTAAATCACTACCATCACCACCACTCACTATTGGGAACTACTGGGTTAAATCAATAGTCATTGGTCTACAGTTTGTTTAGTCGGATGATTTCATCTGCTGTTTTGACTACTTTACAGATCACAAGTTTTGTGGAATCCAAATAAATTCTCTTCTGAGACATAATTAGGGAAGGTCATTATATTTCTCAAATTCTGTATCTATTGCAATGTTTTCATTAGCTTCAGAATTAAATTCTTTGAATTAAACATTTGGCTTTAAAAGGTAATCAAGGGCTGTAAATCCTACATATGCAAACTATTACCTGTTCAAAATGTTTACCTGGCCAGAAATATTATAAGTCATCATTAGGAAGGAATTGTGGATGGTTGTCCAATCCCTGTATCTTGTCCTCAGTTTAGTAAACTAACGATTTCAGGTTTTACATCCATTTAAAGGGGAGCAGGCATGTGGCAAGGCAATTAAGACACAGCTTGGGGGCCCCACACCCAGTATCAAAATGTCTGGGTTTGAGTTTGACTTCACTTCTGATTCCAGCCTCTTAACAATGTGCACCCTGGGCAGCAGCAGTGATCACTGAAGTACTTGGGTCTCTGCCACACATATGGAAGACCTGGATGGAGTTCCTGACTCCAGGTTTCAGCCTGGCCCAGCTCTGGATGTTGTGAGTATTTGGGGAGTGAATGAGCAGCTGAAAGAGCTGTCTTTTTGTCTCTATTTTTCTGCCTTTCAAATACATATAAATATATAAAATAAATTTAAGTATTTGAAGGCAATTGCGCTCCAAAGAACTGATGTGCATTAGCCAAATTCACAGAATACTGATTTAACAACATGAATATAACCATCAACTTATAAAAATAAATATAGCCACCAAGAATGATTATTCATTTATACTAAGTGCTGCTTTGAGCACTTTACATGGATTGTCTACTGCAGTGCATCAGTTCTATCATCTTCTGACTGGAAGCTTAGCAAATTTAGGTCTCACTGCTAATAAGAGAATTCAAATTCAAGTAGACTCCAAAGAGCATACTCTTTAACAATGGGAGGATTAGATTCTTAAGTTCTCTGATCAACTTACCACATCTACTGCTTTATTTTTTTAGAATAAAAATATGCCTTGTAGAAAATTCAGAATGTCCAGGGTAGTACTTGTACAGTAGTCAGACATGTTAGTGTCTGTTTTAAAAAGATCTATTTATTTATTTGAAAGAGTGATAGGGAAAGATAGAAAGACGGAGATCATCCATCTGCTGGCTCGTTCCCTAAGTGGCCTCAATAACAAGGGCTGAGTCAGGCCGAAGTCAGGAGCCAGGGTCTCCCATGTAGGTGGAAGGGTTCCAAGCACATGAGCCACCTTCTGCTACTTTTCCCAGGCCATTAGCAGGGAGCTGGATTGGAGGAGCAAGTGGGACTCGAAACAGCACTCATGTGGGATGCTGGCTTCGTGAGTGAGGACTTTACATGCTACACCATTATGTTGGCCCCATGTTAGTGTATTTCATTCACTCTTTAACATGTATTGGACAAGTATAACTGACCTCATACTACATAAGCAATGATAAATATTTTTAAATATTTAAAATGCTTTATCATGATTTCCTCAAATTATCAGAATTCTTTGTAAAGGTAAATTTAATGGTTTGATTAAAATATATAGTCATCTTTTTTTTTTTTTTTACTATTTTCTTATTGTATTTTAGAATGTTGTCAATTTTAAAACACAAATATTGTCATGGTAAATATATTTCCATTATGTGTAAACCATTGCTTTCTGGAGTAACTCCTTATATGTTCCAAAAAGAAAATTATAGAATTAGGTCATGTGAACATTTAAAGAGTCTTGATATGATTTGACAAATAACTTACCAAAATCCTAATTTGGTAGGGGGATGTTGTGGTGTAGTGGGTTAAGCTGCCACTTGGGAAACTCATATCCCATATCAGAGTACCAGTTTGATTCCTGGCTGCTCCACTTCCCATCCAGCTCCCTAATAATGCACCTGGGAAGCAGGTGAAGCTAACTCAAGTGCTTAGGTCCCTGACACCATATGGAGACCTGATGGAATTTCTAGCTCCTGGCTTTGACTTCGCCCAGCCCTGGCTTTTGTGGCCATTTGAAGACTGAAAAAGAGGATGCAAGATCTCTCTGTCACTTGCCTTTCAAGTAAATAAATCTTTTTTTTTTTTTTTTTAAGATTTATTTATTTACGTGAAAGGCAGAGTTACAGAGAGGCAGAGGCGGGGGGGGGGGGGATCAAGTAAATAAATCTTACCAAAAAATCCTAACTTGGTCTAATTTATATCCCCATCAGAGTGTGAATGTTCACCCTACTCTCACTGATGGAGTTTGTTCACACTCCAAACTGGCTAAACTGGATCCATGGGACCTGTCATGTGATTGATGAGTTTGAACACTAAAATAAGTTAGTAAAACGTTTAAATGTTGTATTTGGGAATTCAGCATTCACGTACACACGTTTTTCCTTTGCCGGGTTAAGGTCTCGGTGTCTTGTCTACTCCTGTTCTCGGTCCTTCCGCTGCTCTAGAGACTTCTGTCCAGGCTGCATTGGACTGAACGGTGGCTCCTCTGGTTGTGTGTCAGCATCGGAAATGCTTACTGGACTTACTGAGAGAACACCAGCAAACACAAAGCAGATGCTCAGTACACTGTTCCGGGCAATCAACACTTTCCATTTTGACTACAACCACGCCATTCCACCTTCCTGTTCAGGAAGGCCGCGATTCGAGATTATTTTCGGAAGCTCAGGAACGATGGTAAATCGCAGACTGGAAGCCCGACTCTCAAATGTTTCACCACAAACCCCACGTGACTGGAATATTCTCGAGATATTATCATTCCTGTCATTTTTGGAAAAGCGAACGTGGATCTTAGCTTGTTGAAACGTTGGGCTTTCACATTCGCGGCGGTGCGGCCGCCCGGATCCGCGCAGGGGCCTCGTCCCCCGCGCACGCACTCGCGGCAGAAACAGCGACGCTCAGCCACACACACACTCAGGCCGCTTCTTCCGACAGAAAAGTCAGCGTTTGTTTCCAGTCAGGGGCAGCTGCTCTCCGGCCACTGACAGAAAAGCAGAGCTGAGGCGGCGACGGCCGGGTGAGGACCGGACCGGACCGGAGAAGACCAGTCCGCACCCGGACTGGAGCGCCGGAGGTCGCCGGACGCGGACGAGCGTCACCCCTCCTCACGATCGAAGCCCGAAACGTGCGGCGCCGCACTCCAGGGCCTGGTCAGGCACTTCCGGCTCGGACCGAATCGCAGCGCGCAGGCGCCCGGCGACCGCGGGGCGGGGGGCGTGGGCGCCGCGGGGCCTCTGCTGCGCCTGCGCGGGCCGCTCCGCTCGGGTCGGCGGGGGGCGAACCCTGCGCCGACGTCGCGCACGCCCGCGGCTCCCGGCCGGGGTCGCTCTTGTTGCCCAGCGCGGCGTCCGCGGCGAGACCCCCGAGCTCCGCAGGGCTGCGGGGAGGTAAGTGGCCGCCGGGCCTCGCCTCACCCCTGCCGCGCTCCCTCACGGAGGGGCGGCGGCTGCTGCACCCGCCGGCCGGCCCGCCCCTTGCCCCGGGGGTCGAGTTGGGCCCCGAGCCGGCGGGCGCTGAGGGCCGCAGGGCCGCCGCGCTGTCCGCTCGGGGGTCCCGGCGCGGGGGGCGCCGCCGGGAGGGCTCCCGCCCTGGGACCCCGAGGGGGTGACCTTCCCGGCGGGCAGCGCCTTTGTGCCGCCCGGGTCCCTGGCGGTCCGCGCCTGTGGGCTGCGCGCCAGCCCACGCCTGGGCGAAGCCGAGTTGATCTTTCTGACAGGCGCAGGCGATTTGGAGCCGGGATTGGCTGGCTCCGTGTATCCGGCCGAGCTTCGCCGGCTCCGTCCGGTGGACCTGTGTGGAAGTGGTCACCGCATTTCTCCCTTCTCTGCCTCCGTGCCTGTGCTGAGTTAAGAGGACGAGGTTTTCGTGTGTATGGGGTTGCGTTGGCTGTTTTCTTCCTTCAGATTGCTTTTCAAACAGTTTCCCAAGTTTTAAATAAGCTTCGTAAGCATAACTTTGGCTTTTGGATTACACGAGTACCACGCGAGCAAAACGGAGTTGGAAACGGTGAAATTACAGATGGAACCAAGTTCCCGTCCATCTGTTGGCCCCAGCCACAGGGAAAAGTGATGGGCTAGGAGGCTAGGATAGTGCCACAGTCCACTGAACATCATGACTGAGGGAGTCACGCTTAAAAATGAACGGCCCCAAAGGGTTTTTGTTTATTAATGCAGTATATTTACCATTTTGGAAATTAAAGCGCAGAACATAATTAGCTTGTTCATTTAAAAATAATAGGCTCCACTATAAGGAAAAGTTAAGTGTTTGAAGAGATAAATTTACTTTGCGTGGACATTGCACAACATTTGCATATATGGAAGCACTGCTTGGTATGCCATTGGTCTGTTGCTTTTGAGTATTAAACTTCTTTTTTTAAAAAAACATTTATTTATTCAAAAGTCAGAGTTACAGAGATAGGAGAGGCAGAGAGAGAGAGGGGTCCTCCATCCGATGGTTCACTCCCCAGATGGCTGCAACGGCCGGTGCCGCCTCGATCCAAAGCAAGGAGCCAGGAGCTTCTTCTGGGTCTCCTATGTGGGGCTGGATTGGAAGAGGAGCAGCTGGGACTAGAACCAGCGTCCGTATGGGATGCCAGCGCTTCAGGCCAGGGCATTAACCCGCTGTGCCACAGTGCCGGCTCCTGAGTATTAAACCTGAGTATTAAGCTGCTGCTTTTTTTTTTTATTTTTATTTTTATTTTTTTTTGGACAGGCAGAGTGGACAGTGAGAGAGAGAGAGACAGAGAGAAAGGTCTTCCTTTTTGCCATTGGTTCACCCTCCAATGGCCACCGCGGTCAGCGCGCTGCAGCCAGCGCACAGGGCTGATCCGGTGGCAGGAGCCAAGTGCTTCTCCTGGTCTCCCATGAGGTGCAGGGCCCAAGCACTTGGGCCATCCTCCACTGCACTCCCTGGCCACAGCAGAGAGCTGGCCTGGAAGAGGGGCAACCGGGACAGAATCTGGCGCCCGGACCAGGACTAGAATCTGATGTGATCCGGTGTGCCGGCGCCACAAGGCGGAGGATTAGCCTATTAAGCCGCGGCACCAGCCGTGAGTATTAAACTTCTAAAAAGAGAGTTAGTGGATCAAATTATTAGGAATGTTTTTGAGGCTGTTGATATAAAAATATACATATATATTTCTAGCCATATTATTTTATTTAGAGATTGTATCAGTGTACTTTTTGTCATCACATCCTTGCCAACATTGAATACTTTTATTATTTAAAAAAGTAGTTTTCACTTGGTAAGCAACAAAAAAAATGTGGATCATTACTTTGGTAGTTCATTGAGCGTTTTAGTATAATATTATAGTTCTCTGTTGATATTATTTGCCCAATTATAGTACAATGGCCAAGTGTCTTTATAATAGATTTTTATCTTGTAATATAAGGATACATTCTGTGTTTTTTTAGGAAAAGAACAAGATTATTTTTTCCTGTTTACCAAAGTATTGCTTATAAGAAAATAAAATGGTATAGAGACATAGAGTGTAGGTGTGAAATGCTTACATAATCCCGTGCCCAGATTCATAGAATTATTGACAAATGTTCCTCCATATTTCCCCGTGTCTTTGCTAATGCAATTTATTTTACAATTCATTTGTAATAAGGGGCTTATAATATGCAGAAACTTTGCTGTTTGATTTTCTTTCATTTAACATTGTAGTTTGGATATTTTTCCTCAGAGGTACGTTTAACTGTCTGGTAAAGTTTTATCCAGAGCGGTTTTGGGCACGCGAACTGTGATCTTTAGTTACCTGATGTCAGGTTTCTGTCCTCTCTTCCTGGGTGATCTCATCCAACACCTTAGGGTACTGGTTTCTAAATCTCTGTCTCAGACGTCTCTCCTGCATTCCGACCCTTGCACTCGGCAGCCTGTTGGATCTTTCCTCCCAGGATGTTCTCGAGGTTGTTCAGACAGCAGTCCAGGAGTGGACGCGTGTTTTACTTCATCCCTCTGCTCTTTGTGTTGCCTGTCATAGCCAGTGGCACCACCGTCTGTTTTCAAGATGGAAACCTGGCAGTTACCCTCATCTTTACTCTCATGGTCCATACATTCTCATTCTTGAGCCACTTGTACATCTTTTCTCTTCATCTCCACTGCATTGTCTCAAGTTCTTATCTTCTCTCATCCTAGCCGTGTTAGGAATCTGCTTATCATTTCTGTTCAGTTTTTCCTGTAACTGCTCTTTTTTTTTAAATCCTGAAGGATTTTTTTATACAGTAAATAATGTAAAGATTTGTTTGGAGGAGCAGGCATTTACCCCAGCATTTTGCGTGCTCGTGTTCCACATTAGAGTTGCTGCATTTGTTTCCTGTCCATGACTCCTGACTTTAGCTCCTGCTAATTTTGGGAGGCAGTGGTGATAATTCCAGTGTTTGGGTTTCTGCCACTCTGATGGGAGACCTGGGTTGATTTCTTGGCTTCTGCCATGGCTGTTGTGAGCATTTGTGGAGTGAACCAAAAGGTAGGAGCTTTCTCCATTTCTCTCTCTCCCTCTACCTTCTTCTCTCCCTCTGTGCCTCACAAAATATTGCTTAAGAAATCTGAGAGTACATAATGGCCAAGTGAGTAAAAGTTCCCCAAACAGGTTATTCTGTGTATGCATATATAAACTTTGTTAGAACAATCTTATTTGTTTTTTAATTAATTGATTAATTTGAAAGGCAGAGTGAAGGAGGAGAGAGAAAGAGAATGAGAATGATCTTTGGTCCACTGCTTTATTCTCTAAATGACTGCAACAGGCAGGTCTGGGCCAGGTCAAGGCCAGTACGAACTCCATCCAGGTCCCCTGCATGGGTAGAAGGAGCACAGGTTGGGGCCGGCCTGTGGCGTAGTGGTAAGGCCGCTGCCTGCAGTGCCGGCATCCCATATGGGAGTCGGTTCAAGTCCTGGCTGCTCCACTTCCGATCCAGCTCTCTGCTATGGCCTGGAAAAGCAGTGGAAGATGGCCCAAGTCCTTGAGCCCCTGCACCCACTTGGGAAACCTGGAAGAAGCTCCTGGCTCCTGGCTTTGGATCTGCGCAGCTCTGGCCATTGCAGCCAACTGGGGAGTGAACCAGCGGATGGAAGACTCTTTCTCTCTGCCTCTCCCTCTATCTCTGTGTAACTCTTTCAAATAAATAAATCTTTAAAAAAAATAGAAGAAGGGGCACAAATACATGTGCTGTCTTCCGCTGCCTTCCCAGTGCATTAGCAGGAAGTTGGGTTATAAGAGAAGCAGCCAGGATATGACTAGGGACTCCCCTACAGGATGTGATTGTTAAAAGTGACAGTTTTAACCCACTTGTATTTCTTTTATGCCTTCTACTATAGGTGATAGTTTGCTGGCATTAAATGAATAGTAGGTTGTTTGAAATGAGAAGTATATGCAGCTTTATAAGATTTAATGTTAAAAACTTTCAGCATACAGCATTTACATTGATTTATTTTTTAAAGATTTATTTATTTATTTAAAAGGTAGAGTTACAGAGGCAGAGGCAAAGAGAGAGACAGAGAGGTCTTCCATCCGCTGGTTCACTCTCCAGTTGGCTGCACGGCTGGAGCTGTGCCGATCTGAAGCCAGGAGCCAGGAACTTCTTCCCGGTCTCCCACGCAGGCACAGGGATCCCAAGTCTGGGCCATTTTGTGCTGCTTTCCCAGGCCACAGCAGAGAGCTGGATTGAAAGTGGACCAGCTGGGACTTGAACTGGTGCCCATAGGGGATGCCAGTATTGCAGGCGGTGGCTTTACCCACTATGCCACAGCGCTGGCCCCACTGTTTAATTTTTTAAAATATGAAGGATATAAAAGATTATCTTTCCTTTTTTTTAAAGGCATCTTAAATAACATAATGCAAAGTGGTTGTTTGGCCTAGTGGTTAACATACCAGAAAGGATGTCTACGTTCCACATGGGGGTGCAGGGGTTCATTTCCCGACTCTAGCTCCTGATTCCATCTGCCTGCTAACATGAACCTGAGGAGGCAGCAATGATGGCTTAAGTTGTTGGGTTCCTGCCATTTACATGGGAGACCTGGACTGAGTTTTAGGCAAGCATTTGGGAAATGAACCAGCAGATGGGAGTTCTCTGGCCTCTCTGCCTCTCAAATAAATAATTTAAAAATGCTGTAATGCTCAGTGCTTCATTAGACATTGTAATAGAGATAGAAACTTTGTAAATAGATGATGTTCAATGAATTTCATAATTTATTTAAGAAAATCCTTTGGTCTTGGCTAATGAGAAGTTTTCTTGACTTTTCAGTTCCTATGTATTTTTAAAATCGTCTGTATTCAGAGTTCCCTCATTATTTTTTAGCATGTTATTTTTAATGTAATGTTTGTTTATCAAAGGGGATACCTAAACAGCATCTACAAAGTAAAGTATACTGCACGACTCATAGTGAAAAGCAGCAGTCCTGTGCCCCAGTGCGTCTCATCCCCAATTCCCACTCCCCAGTGGCAGCGTTTCTCAATCAGTGCCCCTGTGTGCATCAGAGAACACAGAACATTATTTCAGCAGCTGTTTTCTTGCTAGTAACTAGTAACACTTCCGATGCAGAGGTGAGAACTTAACCCTTAACTGTCTGTGAAGTAGGTGCCTTAGTGCACTCGGATTCTTCATCTGAGCTTCTCAAGTGTCAGTGATTTTAACTCTTTCACCTCCAGGGCTTTTTTTTTTTCAATAATGTGTTTGGCTATACAAGGGAACTTCAAGAAGTTTGTGGGAAATGGAATTAAAAGATAAGTGGATTAAATAAATATTTTTTAAAAAGAAACATGTTTTGGTGCAAAAAGATTTTGAACTCTATGGATAGTTTTTTCATGATACACTTTTCCATGAACATTTTGGTTTTTTTAAAGATTTATTTTTATTTATTCGAAAGGCAGTTATGGGGCAGAGGGGAGTAGATCTTCTATCCTCTAGTTCACTTCTCAAGTGGCTGGGGTGTGCCACGCTAAAACCAGGAGCCAAGAGCTGCTTCCAGGTTTCCCACATGGATGCAGGGGCCGAAGCACTTGGACCATCTTTCACTGCTTTCCCAGGAGAATTTTCAGGGAGCAGGATCGGAAGTGGAGCAGCTGGGTCTTGGACTGGTGCCCATATGGGATGCTGATATTGCAGGTAGCAGCTTAACTCACTATACCACAACACCAGCCCCTTCTGTGAACTTTTTGAAGACCCCTCACACAATTGTCTACCCTTTTCACTTCTACCTGCCCAAATTTTAGTTATCATTTTGTATTATAGAAGTGGGAGTTCAGTTTTGTACTGCACTGCATTTCTCTGTCCTTTATTTTCTAAAATTAGTTATATACTAAATTTAGTGTATATATAATTTTAACTATGTTAAGTTCATATATAGCTAATGTTATTTTCTTTCTTAAACTTTTTTGTTTTTGGGAGGCCAGAGCTGTGGTGCAGCAGGTAAAGTCGCGCTGCCTGCAGTGGCGGCACCCCATGTCGGTACCCGTTTGTGTCCTGGCTGGTCTGCTTCCGATCCAGCTCCCTGCAAATGTGCCTGGGAATGCAGCAGAAGATGGCCCAAGTGTTTGGGCCCCTGCACCCATGTCAGAGACTTGGAAGGAGCTCTCAGCTCCTGGTTTTAGCCTGTCCCAGCCCCAGCTGTTGCGGCCATTTGGAGAGTGAACCAGCAGATGAAAGTCTCTCTGTCTCTCCTCCTTTTTTCTCTTAAAACAAATTTTTTCATAGAGTTAATAATTATCTTAATTCTTTTCTATATTTACATTCTTGTATCTTTTTTTTTTATTTGAAAGAGTTATACCACAGAGAGAGGAGAGGCAGAGAGAGAGGTCTTGCATCTGATGGTTCATGCCCCAATTGGCCGCATCAGCCAGAGCTGCACTGATCCGAAGCCAGGAGCCAGGAGCTTTTTCCGGGTCTCCCACGCGGGGGCAGGGGCCCAAGGAGTTGGGCCATCTTCTACTGCTATCCCAGGCCATAGCAGAGAGCATGATAGGAAGAGGAGCAGCCAGGACTAGAACCGGCGCCCATATGGGATGCCTGCACTTCAGGCCAGGGTGTTAACCCGCTGCGCCACAGAGCTGGCCCCATTTTTGTATCTTTATAAAAGTATGTTTAATATCTCTTTTATATGTCTTCTTATATTCTTTATTTGATCTGTTTACCCATCAACCAAGATAGTAGATCTGAACAGTCGTTCTACTACCCTGCTTGTCTTGGTGCGGGCTGTTGCCGTTTCAGTCAACTGAATTCCATCTGTCTCTCCTGTACTGGGTTCCCCCTCGTGTTGGTAGAGCACTTTTTTTTTTTTTTAAAGATTTATTTATTTATTTGGAAGTCAGAGTTACAGATAAAGAGAGGCAGAGGTATAAAGGGAGAGCTTCCATCTGCTGGTTCACTCCCCAAACGGCTGCAATGGCCAGAGCTGAGCCAGGCTGCAGCCAGGAGCCAGGAGCTTCTTCCCGATCTCCCACATGGGTGCAGGGGCCCAAGGACTTGGGCCATCTTCTGCTGCTTTCCCAGGTGCAGGTGCATTAACAGGGAGATGGATTAGAAGCGGAGCAGCTGAGATTCTAACTGGTGCCCATTTGTGTTGCCGGCGCTCCAGGTGATGGCTATACCTGCTATGGCACAGAACTGGCCCCAGTAGGGCACATTTTACAGTAGCTTCCTGAGAAAGACTGAATGGGAGGCAAGGGCTTTTTTTTTTGGTTCTTGTTTTTTTATTCAGCCCTCATACTTGATTGATAGTTTTGCTGAATATAGAATTCTAAATTATAAAATCACTTACTCTTGGAATTTGAAGGCATTGTTTTCTCACTTCTGTGTAGCTGTTGAGAAATCTAATGCCAGATGGCAGAACCGGTCCTTTATGACCCATCATCCTCTGGAAGCTTTTATTTTGATTTAGCAAGTGTGTTTTAAGCACATGTTATGTGCCGGGCACTGTTCATGGTAACATTGAATATATGGGTGAACAAAAATGGCAAATTTTTGGAGAGAGGAGTTCAAAATGGAAAACAGTGTAATAAATAAATTGTACAAAGCATTAGAGGGTTATAAAGTAAATAAATGCTTTAGGAGAAAAAGAGAACAGGATGGGTAGGTGTGTTGGGGAAAGGAAAGGTGGGGATGCACTTTCCAGTATTTAATAGAGTGACTTCCCTTAAACCTCAGGTGTTTTGAAATCTCACACGGGTGTTGTTGGATAAGGGCTTTTCATTCACATGATAGGCCCTATTTGGCCTTCTCCTTCAGGTTGGGGGTCCATGATTTGACAATGCCTTCTTTCTCCCTTCCTTGCCTCCACTTTGTGGATCTCTTGGTACTTGAATATCAGATCTCATTAGATTGATCATCTGATATTTTTTCTCTTATCTTCCATCCCTTTATTTTTATTTTACTTTCTGGGATATTTTCTCAACTTTATTTTCTAATACCATGGATTGCCTTTTTAACAAGGAAATTTTTATTTTAGAACTAGTTTAGATTTATAGAATTGCCCCAAAGATGTGCATTTTCCATATACCCCACACCCAGTTATTTATAGCCTATGTTAATGATATATGTTATGATTAGTGAACCAGTAGTGATGTATTATAACTGAAGTCTGCGCTTTATTCACATTTTCTGTTTTTCTCCAAATACCTTTTATGCCCCCAGAATACCACCTCCATCAGGTAGGCATGTCTTCTTGGCCCTCTGGTAGTGGCAGTTTCTCAGACATTCCTTGTTTGCCCTTGAGTTCTGAGCATTATTGGTCATGTCTTTTGTAAAAAGCCAGTTGTCTTGTATTTTTCCTTGAGTAAATTGGGGTATGGGTTTCTGGGGAGGAAGACAACATGGAAAAAGGGCCATTCTCATCACATCACATCACATCACAGGTGTATGAGGATGCTTCAGAAGTTCTTGGAAAATGGAAATTCAATTTAAAAGATAAGTTCATTTTGGTACAGATGTTTTTTGAACTCCATGCATAATTTGTTTTTTAGAGGGGATGTCTTTTTTTCTTTAAGATTTATTTATTACACATTCAGGGTAAACGTGAAGATGGGAGGAGAGAGAGATGTCTTCCACTGATTCACTCCCCAAGTGGCCACAACAGGTGGGAGTGGTCCAGGAAGCCAGGAGCCAGGAACTCAGTCTGAGCCTCCCATGTAGATAGCAGGGATCCAAGCCTTGGGCCATCATCTTCTTCCCAAGCACATTAGTGGGGAGCTGGATTGGAAGTGGAACAGTAGGGATTCAAACCAGTGCTGCCATATATAGGTACTGGCATCTCAGGTGGCAACTTAACCCACTGCACCTCAGTGCAGGCCCCATAGTTGTATTTTTTAATAACATGAATTTTCCATGAACTTTAAAAAAAGATTTATTTATTTACTTGGAAGAGAGAGAGGTCATCTATCCATTAATTCACTCTCTAGGTGGCCACAACAGCCAGGGCCAGGCCAGACGAAAGCCAAGAGCTGGTAGCTTCACCTCCCTGTCCCACATGGGTGGCAGGGACCCAAACACTTGGCCCATATTCCAGTGCTTTTCCCAGGCCATTATCAGAAAGCTGGATTGGAAGTGGAATAGCGGGGACATGAACTGGCACATGGGAAGACGGTGTTGTAGGTGACGATTTTACCTGCTATGCCACAATGTTGGCCCCTCCGTGAGCTTTTTGAAGTCTCCTCATATACTATCAGTGTGATTAATGCTTTTGGTATTAACCTTGATCACCTCTTTGAGGGAGTTTTTTTCAGATTTCTGCACTGTAGTTTTCTGTGCTTTTCAGGGGAAAGTCACTATGTGCAGCACACACTGAAGGAGCAGGGGATTCTATTTCCCTGAGGGGAAATATCTGCACGTATTTAGAGTTTTTTTTGCATGAGATATTTGTCTTTTTCTTATTTATTCGATTATTTATGTTAGTATGTACACAATCTTTTGATACTTTGGGTTTTTATCAGGTACTACTGTTTTATTTATTTAAAGATGTATTTACTTGAAAGAGTTATAGAGAGAGGTAGAGACAGAAAGAGGTCTTCCATCCGCTGGTTCACTTCCCAAATGGCCGCAATGGCCAGAGCTGAGCGGATCCAAAGCCAGGAGCCAGGAACTTCCTCCAGGTCTCCCATGTGGATGCAGGGGCCCAACAACTTGGGCCATCCTCTGCTGCTTTCCCAGGCGCATTAGCAGAGAGCTGGATTGGAAGTGGAGCAGCTGGAACTCGAACCAGTACCCATATGGGATGCTGGCACTGCAGGCCAGGGATTTAACCCATGGGGTCACAATGCTGGCCCCTGTATTTATTCTTTTTGCTCACTTTATTCTAGTTGTGACTACTGGGAGCCCTCTCACTTTGCTCCTGTACCCCTTTTACATGCTCTCATTAGTGTGTGAGAGGTGAGAGAGAGAGAGAGAGAGAGAGAGAGAGAGTGTGTGTGTGTGTATGCGTCTTCTTTCTGATAGTTACAAGATGCTTGTTACTCATCTTGTTTACTTCCCCAATCCTAACGGTTTTTCCAAGGAACCCTAATTCCTTTTGTTAGAGAATGGTATTAGAAACCAAGATCTGGGGCCAGTGTTGTGATGTAGTGGGTAAAACCACCTCCTGCAGTGCCGACATCCCATATGGTCACCACTGTGAGTCCTGGCTGCTCCACTTCCAATCCAGCTCTCTGCTGTGGCCTGGGAAAGCAGTAGAAGATGACCCAAGTCCTTGGGCCCTTGCACCTGTGTGGGAGACCTGAAAGAAGCTCCTGGCTTCAGATCAGTGCAGCTCCAGCCGTTGTGGCCATCTGGGGAGTGAACCAGCGGCTGGGAGACCTCTCTCTCTGTGTCACTACCTCTCTCTGTTTAACTCTGACTTTCAAATAAATAAATAAATCTTAAAAAAAAAAGAAGAAGAAACCAAAATCTGAGTAATATGTCTAGTGCCACTGGGTTGTCATTACTTCTAGGCCTTCTCAGCTGACAAGGCAAGGAGATGTGTTTTTACTGATGTGTATATACATATTTACAAATATTTCTATGTGTATGTCTGTTATGCTAAGCATGAGTTTGTACTGATAGCTCCAAATCAAATCCATTACTATATAGATCATTCTAGCTTCCTCCATTTGCTTATGTAAAACTTTCCCCTTCAGTGGGGAGAAGCCTGGTTCCTTCTTTCACTTAATTGTTCAATTTCAGGGTCCATGTATAGACTTGTTAAGCTGTGCCTCTGTGGAACGCAGTGCTGTCAGCTAAGATACAATAGTGTGTTCCTTTTGCCTTTATTCTCGCAGACTCCATTTGTTTCCAAAGGTCAGCACTGTATTCCTCCAACCCATGACGTGAGGTGGTTTCATAGATTTGGAATATATTTTGTATATTGTTGCATTCTGCATTACATTCTGGGGTCTCTCTACCTCCTAAATGCTTTCTTTAAAACTACATACACTGAAGTTTATGTTGTAAAGTTTTGTGAGTATCGATAAATGCTTAATGTCTTGTAGTCATCATTACAGTATCATATAGAGTAGTTTCAGGACCCTGAAAATACTGCTTCACGTAGCCAACCCTCTCTCTTTCCAGAGCACTGGCCCTCACTGGAATCATACAGCATGTAGATTCTTTCACTTAGTATGCATTTTAGACTGACCCATGTCTATTTGTGACTTGGTAGCTCATTTCACTATGTCACTGTGAATAATACTCCATTGTATGGATGTATCATGGTTTATCCGGATGTCCTGTTGAAGGACATCTTGTTTGCTTCCAGCCTTTCATAGTTTTAAATAAAGCTGCTCACGTATATTCACATCTGAGTTTCTATGTGGACAAAACTTTTCATGTGAGATGTGTAATCACCTAGTGGCACAATTGCTGCATCAAATGGTAAGATATGTTTGGTTGTGTGAGAGTGTGCTGCACTCTCTTCTCCTCCAGAGTCTCTGTACCATTTTGCTTTTCCAGCAGCAGTAAGAGTTCTGTTGTTCGGCATCTTCATAATGCTCGGCATTGCTAATCTTTTGGACTTGAGACCTTCTAAAAGGTGTGAGTGCTATCTCATTGTTTCAGTATCTCGTTATTTCAGTCATAATTCTCCAAAGACAAATGATGTTGAGTATTTTTACATATTTTTATTTGTCATCTGTGTATCTTCTTTGGTGAGGTGTCTATTCAGAATGTTTGTTCATTTATAAGCTGGTTTGCTTCCTTGTTGAATTTTTGGAGTTCTTTCTGTATTTTAGGTGCAATTCCTTTATCAGATAGGTGTTTTGCAAACATCGCCCAGTCTGTGGCTTATTTTCTTATTTTTTTTAAAGATTTATTTATTCATTTGAAAGGCAGAGCTACAGAAAGAGAGAGATCTTCCATTCCACATGGGATGCTAGCACTGCAGGCGGCTGCTCTACCTGCAACACTACAGTGCCGGCCTCAAATTTTTTTTCTTTCATAACAATGGTGTTGTATTTAAAATCTCATCACCAAACCAAAGGTGATTTTGTTTCTTGTTTTCTTCAAGAAGTTTTATAATTTTACATTTTCTGTTTAGACCTATTATCCATTTTGAATATACTTTTATTCAAAGTGTAAGATCTATATCTAGGTTAATATTTTACATTTTTCAGCATTTCTTTTTGAAAAGACTATCCTGTTAAACTGCCTTTACTCTGAGTGTCAGAGATAAAGTTGACTGTATTTGTGGGAGTCTTTTTCTGAGGTCTTTATTCTGCTTCATTGATCTCTGTGTGTGTGTTCTTTTGCCGGTAACACATTGCCCTGATTACTGTAGCCATCTTACATGTCTCAGGTATGCTGATGCCTCCAAGTTTTTTATATTCTTCAGTGATGTGCTAGTTATTCTAGGTCCTTTGTCTTGTCACATGAACTTCAGAATTCGTTTCTTAAGGCCTACAAAATAGCTTCTCAGGATTCTGGTTAATACTGCATTGCTTCTACAGTCTAAGTTGGTAAGAATTAGTATTTTACTGAGTCTTCTATCAGCAAACATGGACTGTATCTCAGTTTGTTGAGAGTTTTTGCTTTTCTTTTTTGCATTAGTATTTTGTAGGTTTACATACATAGATCTTCTATACATTTTGTTAGATTTATACCTAAGTATTTCATTTTAGATGCTTTTAAGTGCTATTTTTAATTACAAATTACTATTAATCATTTTCATGTATAGGGATGCAAATGACTTTTGTATATTGACAGTATATCATGCAACCTTGGTATACTCACCTCATCCACTTTTTGGTTCTATTTTGGGGGATTTTCTGCAGAGGAAATCATACTGTTGCAAATAGAAAGTTTTGTTTCTTCCTTTGCAGATGGTATTTTCTTGTCTTACTGCGCTATCCAGGACTTGCAGTATGATGTTGGATAGGAGAGGTGAGAAAGGACGTTCTTGCTTTGATCCCAATCCTTGAAGGGTGGCAGTTTCCCCTGAAGTATGTGAATAGTCTTCAAAAAGTTCACGGAAAATGTATGTTGTGAAAAAAAAAAAACTATGTGTATGTTTCAGAATTTTTTGCACTAAAATAAATGTATTAATTTGTTGAAATGTTTCTGATCAGGATCTGGTTTAAGGCACTAAAAAGGATAAGACATCAATTGGAATAGAGCCCGTATCAGAGCAACATGAATTCTGCCAAAATTGGAGAGAAAGAACAAACATTACTGTGAGGCTTGGGTGGAATAGTGGTGAAATCATTGATACTTTATGATAAGTTTATGGGGATAATTCCTGAAAGAAATCAATTTGCAAATGGATAGCTCCTTTTAAGAAAAGGAGGAGACAATGCTGAAGATGAAGCCTACAGTGGCAAACCACCCACATCAGTTTGGGAGGTAAAAAAATTCTTGTTTGTTCCCTGATAGAAGAGAACTGGTTATTAGCAGCAGAAACACAGGGGATATCATAGACATCTGAATTAGTTCAACACATGTAATTCAGACTGAAAAATGGAGCAAACTTTCTGATTGGTGAGTGCCAACACTGTTGCCCCAGAGCAGCTGCAGACGACAGCAGAGCTTCCAGTGAAGTGGTAAGCAAGTGAGATCAGGATCCTGAAACGTTTCTTCTAAGACTTGTACCAGGACGTGAAATACGCTTTTACCAGTATGACCTTAAAGTGCAGTCACAGCAGTGGCTGCCAAGAGTTGGACGTGGCTAGTCAAAGCAGAAGCAGTCTGGCCGAGAGTCAAAATCAGGGCGTATTTTTGCGTGTTAACTTTCTGGAGGGCCGGAGAGTGATAGCATCTGGTTATTAGGAGAGTGTTGTGGGAAACCAAAGCTTTAGCAAATTCCCAGGAAAGCTATAGAAGAGAGTCCTCCCGCTCACTCTTCTCATCAAACAGTTTCCTAATTTTTAAAGGGCACTCTTTTCTTTGCATTGTTTAGGTTTAAATTGCTGTTTTTGTAGATTTCCAAGGTGGAAACTTAAATTACTGATTTCAGGTTTTTCTTTTTGTATGTATTTAGTGGTATTCCACAAACCTTCCTTGAATTTTAAGATTTCTACTATAAGTTTCCATGATCATTTTTTATTCTGCGTATCTTTCCAATTTGTGGTTTCCTGTTCTCAGTTATATTTGCATTGCTTTTTTTTTTTTCTCTCTCTCGTAGAAATAGTAGTTTCTTGGAAATTTCCTTCTACTTCCTACATTGTCTTTTCCTCCAAATTCCTCTTTTGATTTGGTCTCGGTTTTGTGCATTCTTCTATATTATGATATAACCGCATTTTAAACAGGGAAACAGAAGTGTAAGATTCTTTATCGGCCAGCGCCGCGGCTCAACAGGCTAATCCTCTGCCTTGCGGTGCCGGCACACCGGGTTCTAGTCCCGGTCGGGGCCCGGATTCTGTCCCGGTTGCCCTTCTTCCAGGCCAGCTCTCTGCTGTGGCCAGGGAGTGCAGTGGAGGATGGCCCAAGTGCTTGGGCCCTGCACCCCATGGGAGACCAGGATAAGTACCTGGCTCCTGCCTTCGGATCAGCGTGGTGCGCCGGCCGCAGCAGCCATTGGAGGGTGAACCAACAGCAAAGGAAGACCTTTCTCTCTGTTTCTCTCTCTCACTGTCCACTCTGCCTGTCAAAAAAAAAAAAAAAAAAAAAAAAGATTCTTTATCAAATTAGAATGTATTGAAAGTGCTTCTGAAGTATACTTGTTTTTAAGTTGTTGCTAGTCTGATCTTCCTTGGAAGATAATTTTCTCTGTCTTTTCTGTCTTTGGTGTCCTATAGTTGCACTACAGTGTGTCTGAGAGTGAATTTCTATTTGTAATGCTTGGTATACTGTGTTATCTCTGTATCTGTTGAGTTTTGTTTTTCAGTTATGCTAGAATAATGGTGTTATTCAAATGGTATTATTCTCTATTCTGTTTTCTCCTAGGGAACTCTGTTCTTATTCTGTCATTTGTACCTCAAGCTCTTTTTCATATTTTCATCTTTGTCTCTCTGGGCTTCATTTTAGGAAATTTCTTCAGATAGGTCTTCCAGTTCAATTAATTCTCTCTTAAGTTCTAATCTCTTTTTTTTAAATTAATTAATTTATGTGAAAGTCACAGTTACAGAGTGAGAGGGAGAGACAAAGAGAGGGATCTTCCGTCTGTTGGTTCACTCCCCAGATGGCAGCAACGGCTAGGGCTGAGCCAGGCCAAAGCCTGGAGTCAGGAGCAAGTTCTAATCTTTTAAACTCATCTTTAAAGTACTGTTTTTTTCCTGGATTCACGTGTCCTTAGTTTATGGCATACAATCATAGTTAAGCCTTGCGAAGTCCTCTCACCTGTTTGTTGTCTTTTATTCCTTATTTCTTATATTAAATTTCCCACTCTAGGCAGCGGTTCAGTGTGTTTAATAATGTATATCCTTGTGCTTTTTTTTTTTGGACAGGCAGAGTTAGACATTGAGAGAGACAGAGAGAAAAGCCTTCCGTTGGTTCACCACCTAAGTGACTGCGACAGCCGGCGCGCTGTGCCGATCCGAAGCCAGGAGCCAGGTGCTTCCTCCTTGTCTCCCATGCGGGTGCAGGGCCCAAGGACTTGGGCCATCCTCCACTGCACTCCCTGACCACAGCAGAGAGCTGGCCTGGAAGAGGGGCAACCGGGACAGGATCGGTGCCCCAACCGGGACTAGAACCCGGGGTGCAGGCACCGCAGGCGGAGGATTAGCCTAGTGAGCCGTGGTGCCGGCCGTGCTTGTTTTTATTAGACAAAATTTGTTTTATTTTATTGTGTTTTAAGCAGTAAGATCAGACGTATAAAGAAAACCTAGGAAACAGTTTGAAGAACATTGTGTAGAGTGTTCCATCTTCTTGATTAACTTAGCTGATTGCTTTCTGTGTCATGAACTTAGCCCTCTGTGCTTGAACTTCCTGTACACATGCAGTTAATTCCAAAAAATGATTAGATTGAGTGTCAGATTTGTTTTTTTAGGCTGTAATAGTTTTTAGATGATGCTATTCTTCCACATTTATTAATAACGAAATTGACCACTGTATTTAGATATTTTGACCTGATCTCACCATTGTGAAGTTGCTGATAACCTTTTCCTCCAACAATTTTTTTTTAAAGATTTATTTATTTATTCAAGAGGCAAAGTTACAGAGAGAGAGAGAGAGAGAGAGACAGAGAGAGGTCTTCCACCTGCTAGTTCACGCCTCAAATGGCTACAATAGCCAGAGCTGGACCAATCCAAAGCCAGGAGCTTTCTCCGGGTCACTCATATGGATGCAGGGACCCAAGCACTTGGGCCATTGAACTGGCACTCATATGGGATGCTGGTACAGCAGACAGATGCTTAACCTGCTATACCACCGCACCAGCTCCTCCTCTCCCCAGAGAAACCTTTTGTTTAAGGAATACAGGCTTCATGCATTTCATAAGTACGACTTTAGGAATATAGTGATTCTTTCCACCATACCTGCCTTCCCACCCATACTCCCACCTCTCCTCCTCCTCCCTCTCCCATTCCCAGTCCCATTGTCCATTAAGATCCATTTTCAACTTACTATACACAGAAGACCAGTTCTGTACTAAGTAAAGAGTTCAACAATTTGCACAGAAAAAAACAAAACTATTCCTTAACAGTTGAGACAAAGGATGTTCAAAGTCTTTGCATCTCAGTTACTTTCACTTCTTCTTTTTAGAGAATTAACTTTAAAGAAGCATCCAAGAGTGATACATCTTTTGTGAGCATGTAGACATAACTATAACTTAAGAGATGTAAGAATATCTTCCACTTAATACATTAAAATAAGTACTTGAGAACGAGTTTTATCACTAATTAAGGAAGCACCTAAGAAAACAAGGAATGGGGTTGGACACTTAGGCATAACTAAAACTTATGGGACGTGAGAATATCCTCCACTTAATACACTAAAACAAAATAAACCTTTGAGAACAAGTTTTACTGTTAACTCTCATCTCTCATAATACAACTCTTTGACAATCGCTTTAAGTAACATTCTGACCTCAGAATTAGCCCTTAAGGCATTCTGGTCTGGCTGAAAAGCCCTGGAGAGCATTTCAGGCATTGAAAGCCAAGACATTGTGGCAAAAAATGTCCTCCATGAAGGACCTCAGTGGGTGTGACCCCAGTGGAAAGAAGCGGCTATCAAAGAAGAAGGTACTTTTCTCTGAAGGGAGAAGAGAATTTCCACTTTGCTTATTGCATTGTCTAAATACTGATGGAGTTTGTGTATTCAAAAGGCTTCCATAGCCTAGGCAGCTCATGTCAAGAGCATGAGTGATCACTGGTGTCATACATAAGAGTGTTAATTTTTTTATTAATTTTTTTTTTATTTTTGACAGGCAGAGTGGACAGTGAGAGAGAGACAGAGAGAAAGGTCTTCCTTTGCCGTTGGTTCACCCTCCAATGGCCGCTGCGGTAGGTGCACTGCGGCCGGCGCACCGCGCCGATCCGATGGCAGGAGCCAAGTGCTTCTCCTGGTCTCCCATGGGGTGCAGGGCCCAAGCACTTGGGCCATCCTCCACTGCACTCCCTGGCCACAGCAGAGAGCTGGCCTGGAAGAGGGGCAACCGGGACAGGATCGGTGCCCCGACCGGGACTAGAACCCGGTGTGCCGGCGCCACAAGGCGGAGGATTAGCCTAGTGAGCCGCGGCGCCGGCAAGAGTGTTAATTTTTAAATTAACGACAGAAGTCACTGTTTACTAATATCCCAAGCAGGACCTCTGTCCTCTAACAACTTTTTAGCATCCATTGCTAACCATCACCTGGTCCATTGATTGTATTATGGACTATGAATAAATGATTTAAAGATTTTTAATATCCTTCTGAGTATATTAACTGGAATCCTTATCTTAAGAACTAACTCCGCCACCCAACCCCCTGCAACTATTTTGTTGTCCTAAAGTATATTTTTTAAATAAAGAGCAGGATAAATTATTGGCTGTTTTCCTTTAATTTATCAGTTTTCAGACTAATGGGTTAGTGCCCTAGCAATCCTCTACTAAATAGTAAGTTCTGTTTCTGTTTTCAGTGTCATGATCTTGTGGATTTTTTTTAAAGATTCTAGTTATTTGAGAGGTAGAGTTACAGACAGAGTGGAAGAGACAGAGAGGTCTTCCATCCACTGGTTCATTCCTTAGTGGCTGCATTGGCTGGAGCTGAGCTGATCCAAAGCTAGGAGCCAGGAGCTTCTTCTAGGTCTCCCACATGGGTGCAGGGGCCAAGCACTTGGCCCATTTTCTACTGCTTTCTCAGGCCATAAGAAGAGAGCTGAGTTGAAAGTGGAGCAACTGGGACATGAACCAGCAGCTGTATGGGATGCCGGCACAGGTTTAGCCTACTACATCACAGCGCTGGTCCCTGATCTGGTGGATTTATGTCTGTTGATTTGTGGGTAGTCTTTCACAGTTGAGTTTGACATCCAGTTGTCCCATTTGAATCAGTGAGAGACCGTTCAAATTTATTTCAGTAGCCTATTGATATTACCCCATGGGTTGATTCCTGCAGGCTGTCTCAGGCTTTTCGTGGTAGAGTTTCTGCTGCAGACCAGAGATTCATATGCCTTATTCATCTTTTTCATAAATGTTTTAATTTTCTTGTGCCTTTCTTATGTGCCTATTTTCTGTTTCTTTAATTTCTCTTCTTAAATGATTTGTTTTCAGTCTGTCTGCTTTTTTTTAGTCGAAGACTAAGTATCCTTTCACTTTTCAATTTCTGTATCCCACAGATTTTATATCACTACTTTGTGTATTTTTTAGCTTTATATTATGAATTCTTCTTTGAGGAATTATTAGATGAATCTTTTAAGATTTTTATTAGTCTGTGTATGCAAATGGTATGTGTTAGAGTTGGTTTTCATGTCATTTTACATATAAAGAGGCAGTTTCCCCAACTAAATTACTGATTCTTCAAAGCATTTCTCTTTAAATTTTATTCCTAGTTTTATTCCTTATGTTTCCTGGGCATGGACTAGTTGGTATACTATTTATATGTTTGATAACTAAATGAAGTAGCATTCTTTTTATTTTCTAGGTATATAAGAGTTAAATTCGGAATAAGTCTACAGGTAGAATGGACAGTTACTTTAAAGCAGCTGTAAGTGACTTGGACAGACTCCTTGATGATTTTGAGCAGAACCCAGGTTTGTTGATTTTTCATTATTGCCACTAATGAAAGTTTAAAAATAGCTGTAACATAGTTACCTCAGGCATACTTTTTTTTTTTTTTAAAGATTTACTTATTTATTTGCTTGAAAGAGTTATACAGATACACAGAGAGAGAAGGAGAGGCAATTGCTTCTTGGCCTTTTGGCTAAGATCAAGTGTGGAGAGAAGGAGAGGTAGAGAGAGAGAGAGGTCTTCCATCCACTGGTTCACTCCCCAGTTGGCTGCAACAGCCGGAGCTAGGCTGATCCAAAGCCAGGAGCTTCTTCCAGGTCTCCCACGTGGGTATAGGGGCCGAAGAACTTGGGCCATCTTCCACTGCTTTCCCAGGCCATAGCAGAGAGATAGATCGGAAGTGGAGCAGCCGGGTCTCGAACTGGCGCCCATATGGAATGCAGGCACTTCAGGCCAGGGCATTAACCCGCTCTGCCACAGCACTGGCCCCCTTCAGGCATGTTCTTAACATTCTTCGATTTCAGTTTTGGTCACATAGTTATCTCTGCAAAAGATTCACTTTATGTCATTATGTGTAACTTACTAGTTTATTCTTTTTTTTTCTTAAAGATGTATGTATTTTGTTGAGAGGCAGAGTGACAGACAGACAGAGGGAGAGACAGAGAGAGGTCTTCCCTTTGCTGGCTTACTCCCCAAACGGCCATAATGGTTGAGGCTGGGCCTTTCCAAAGTCAGGAGCAAGGAGCTTGCAGGTCTTCCTTGTGGGTACAGGGGCCCAAGCACTTGAGCCATCTTTCATTGTTTTCCCAGGCCATCTGCAGGGAGCTGAATTGGAAGTGGAGCAGCTGGGACTCGAGCCAGCACCCAGCCCAAACCACTATGCCACAGCATTGTCCCACTAGTTTATTCTTACACTGAGTGAAATCAATAGCCAGAAATAAAAAGAGCTAGAGATTCTTCCAGACATAAACTTAATGTATAAAAAAAAACTTTAAAAACCAGTATATTAGTAAGCTAAAGCAATTTGAAAGCTCTACATAACTTGGAATTTTATTACTATGAGCAATGAAATACCATTTTCCAAGAATGAAAACTAGGAAAGTAGAGGACAGAACCAAGAGGTTAGATTGTTTTGTTCCCTTTAGTCTGGTTTTTATAGTACAATTGAATTTCATGGACTTTTTCTCACTTTGTGACATCACTTTCAAAAGTAAAAGTCAGAAAGCACTTTAAAATAAAAATAACTTTGGATATTAATTACCATTTTACAAAAGAATAATATAGCTATAGTCTTTAAAAATGTTTGGTTTGGAAGTCTTACAAAATCTACCTTTATAATAATTTTTATTTGATTTGAGTCTACTGAATAACATTGTGTCTTATTTTTAATTAGATGAACAAGATTATCTTCAAGATGCACAAAATGCAAATGATTCTAACCACTGCTCAGTTTCATCAGAGTTAGCTTCCTCACAGCTAATATCACTGCTCCCAAAGGATCAACAATGCATCGATAGTTGTGGCTCATCAGAAACATGCTATGAAGCAAATGAGATTTCCTTGAATGAAAAAACCCTTGAGGGACGAACTGCTGTACAAAATGAAAAAAATGTGACGGGACTGGATCTGCTTTCTTCTGTGGATACCAATGCTTCAGATGAAACCCAGCCTTCATATATGGGACGGTGTAGTAAACCTCTGTGTGATTTGATAAGTGACACGGGCAACTTAGTTCATGCAACTAGTAGTGAAGAGGATATTAAACAATTATTGCCAGATGATATTAAGTCTAGTGTAGATTCTTTGATTGGATGGGACTTATCTTCAGTGTCAGATACACCCTGTGTTTCTCCAACAGACCATGGTAGTAGTACTGTCAGAGAAGAACAAAATGATAACAACTCTGAATTACAAAATAAAGAAATCACTGGAACCAAAGAATTAGGTTTAGAAACAGACACAGCACTTTTAGATTCTAGTAATTATGACAGAACAGAAAGTTTAGAAGATAAAAAGATCTCTAACAAGCTAGAACCAGTTATTGAGTTTAACACATCATCTGCTTTGACTCAACAAAGTTCCAAAATATTTGATGCCAAAGACGACCTACAACACAAGAGTCAGCCACTTGAATCCTTAAAAGATGATGGCTGTTTGGAAAAAGAGGAGGTAGTAGATGCGGCTGTCATTATTGCCACAGAATATTTAAAAGAAGGAAGTAGCACAAGTGCTTTGCCTTGCAGTCTTACAAAAAATGAAGGTTTATACTTAAATGATTCACATTCAGAAGATGAAAATTTCAAATTACCTGATTTATCCTTTGAGGAAGATAGACCTGCTTTATTCATAAAGCAACTTGCTGATGAAGACTTCAGAAGTTTAGATTTTAAAGACAGTAATGATACAATGCAGGACTGCTCTTCAGCTTCACACGCTTCCAAAGAAGATGTCTCCTCCCCGCTGTCCTGTCTGCCTCTGGCTGGGTCTTTGTGTGGAGCGGTAATGGAAAGTAAAGCGCACGGTGATTTTTCACCACAGAGTGAAGATAAGGCTAGTGTGCAAGGTGCAGTGACTGTGCGGGAAGTACAGAAGCGCATTCCGCATGGGGAGCCGTGCAGAGAGGCGGAGCTGTTGAAAGAGGAGACATGTAAAAGCACACTTCTTCAGCCGTTAATAGAGAAGGTGGGGGATGGAAAGGTGGATCCTGACCAGACAGTAATCCGAGGTGAATCTTTGAGTTACCCTGGTACCGCCTGTACCGCCTCAGGACCCCAAATGGAGCTTCCTGGTGCTGCCGCGCCAGAGCCTCCCGATCCTTGTGAAGGCCTCACTTTCTCATGCAGCGATATGGATGGGCAAGACTTGGATTACTTTAATATCGATGAGAGCATGAAAAGTGCCGCACTAGTTAGTGATGCCGAGCTTGATGCCTTTTTGAGAGAGCAGTATCTTCAGACCACTAGCATACAGTGTTTTGAAGAAAATGTGAATGACTCAAAATCTCAGAGCAGTCCAGTAGATAGGAAAGGCTTAGGAAATGGAAATGTTGATAATATATATTTTAATGCCGAAGCAGGAGCTGCTATGGAAAGTGGTAATATTAATATGATTTGTGAAACAGTTGATAAACAAACTACAATAGAAAATAATGCACTTTCTTTAGGGCAAAAAAGCACAATTTCAGGTGAACAAGGGTTACCTACCAGTAAGTCTGAGATGATGAGTGAGTTACCAGTCTCTGATACTAACAGTCAGTCTGTTTATGTTGGAGGGGCCAGACCTAAGCAATTATTTAGCCTTCCATCAAGAACAAGGGGTTCAAAGGAACGGAATAAGCTGGATGTTCCAGATATGCCAGAAAGCAAACCCAGCATAGCGAATAGCATCGCTCCAACCACTTGTACTGCAGATCCTGCAGCTGATCCTCAGGCTAACTTCAACTCTAATTACATCGATATAGAAAGTAATTTTGAAAGTAGAGCCAGTCTTGTAACTGCAAATGAAGATTCTGTGCCTGAAAACACATGTAAAGAAGGCTTGGTTTTGGGCCAGAAACAACCTACATGGGTCCCAGATTCAGAAGCTCCAAACTGCATGAACTGCCAAGTCAGGTTTACTTTTACAAAACGGCGACACCACTGCCGAGCATGTGGGAAAGTAAGTGGTAAAAGTCTTTGGAGTCTTTTACTCTTTTGAAATATTTAAAATTAAACCTAAAGATAGAAAAGGCTGATTAACAGATGGCTACAAAATGGAGTTAGTTTAAAATTAGTGTCTTTAACCTAACAGCCATGGAAATATATAAGCCATTGTCGTTTTGCAAATTGCTTGATGGTTGAATAAATGTCATGTTTTCATGGGTATTAATTTGATTCTGGAGAATGAGGGACACTTACTTATTATTAATTCTTGTAAGATTTAAGAATGCATGTTCTTATCTCTTAGTATGGACGCATTAGGTGTTCCAAATTTATCTGGGTTCCCCTTTATCCTTGAATATTTAAGACCACCCTGCAGCCAGTGTGACTGATGCTCAGGTAGGAGCAGTTTGGTTTGTGTGAGCTTCAGATTCCTAAAGCTGATCTTGTTTGTGTTGTGTCTATCTTATAACTAATTGCCTATAAATTCTAAAGGTTTCCTGTAGACATACTGCATTTTTATTTGGTAATATGTTGATACCATATCAATTTTTTTTAGCAAAATATACTACTTTTAAAAGCTTTCAATAAAGGGGGGCATTTGGCATAATGAGTAAAGAGTTGTTTGCGAGGCCCGCATCCTATATTGGAGTGCCTGGGTTAAAGTTCCAGCCCCGCTCTTCATTCCAGCTTCCTGCTGAGCATACTCTGGGAAGCGGCCAGTGAAGGCTCAAGGGCTTGGGTCTTGGTTGACCATGTGGGAGGTCCAGGCTGAGTTTCCGGCTCCTGGCTTTTGCCTGACCCAACCCAGGTTGCTGTGGGCATTTGGGAGTGAGCCAGTGGATGAGAGCTCTGTCCTTTTTGACTTCCCTCCCTCCTTCTGTTTTTTTTCTCTCTCTCCCCTTTCCTTCCCTCCACCTCTTCTCCCTCTCTGTCACTCTGCCTTTCAAACAAATTTAATGGTTTTTAAGTTTCAAATAAAGAACTACAGAAAGCTGTGTTTTTTGTTTGTTTGTTTTAAGATTCATTTTATTTGTTTGAAAGGCAGAGTGACAGAGAGGAAGAGGAAGAGATAGAGAGAGATCTTCCATCTGATGGTTCACTTGCCAAATGGCTGCAACTGCCAGGCCTGGGCCAGGTCAAAGCCAGGAGCCAGGATCTTCATCCTGGTCTCCCACATGGGTGCAGGGGCCCAAGGACTTGGGCTGTTTTTCACTGCTTTCCAAGGCACATTAGCAGGGAGCTGGATCTGAAGTGGAGTGGCCAGTACTCAAACCATTGCAGGCAGTGGTTTATTTAACCTTTTATGTTACAGTGCTGGCCCCACAAAGTTTTTAAAATGCTTTCCTTAAAGAACCCTTTGTTTCTTTTCCAATTAACAACTTATTTAAAGGATTTTCTTATCGGAGATGGGGTTTTAGCTCATAGAAGCCTCATTTAATTAAAAAAAAATCATGCAGGTACTCTAGCTGCGATTATGGTGATTGAACAGTAATTGATGTAGTAAGGAAGATGGGTCTGGGTTAATTAGGCTGAGAGCGTCACCTTCCTCTGCCCTCGTGTTTTGCTTGAAACAAAAATTTATTATTAAAAATTAAAAAAAATTTAAAAGTCAAATTTATTATTCGATTCTTTATAGGTGTTTTGTGGTGTCTGCTGTAATAGGAAGTGTAAGCTGCAGTATCTAGAAAAGGAAGCAAGAGTGTGCGTAATCTGCTACGAGACAATCAGTAAAGGTGAGTGTCACCCTGACATGTTTTCTTCCAGAAATTGAATGTAGCTTAGAAACAGCTGGGTTGTGACAAAGATAAACTTCTTTATTTTCTTAAGGCAGGGACCTAGTGTTGACTTATCTGACTTAGGTGGGACATCCCAAGGCTTGGTTTCTCTTCTTTTTCTTCCACTCTCACAATTAACACTACCAGTCTGGAAAGGAAGCATTCAGTTTCTGGAGTTCATTAACTTTTAACAGGTACCAAGTCCCTAAATGCTGCATTGCATCTACCTATTTGTTTTTTCATCATTGTTTTCATCTTCATCATCTTAATCTAAACATTTATAGAGTACCTACTTTAATAGTTTCCAATATTACATTAAGTTGATATTAATAACATAAGGCAAGGTACTAGTTTCCACCTTTTAGAAAATAATATAAAATGGGAGTATAAATGATAAGATAGTAATCTATGTCATTTTATAATTTATAGGCTAACACACTATTTGCACATTTTTGTCTCATTTTTCCCCTTCTTAGTTTCAGGGTTGTATGTGTGCACTTCCCATTGTTCCTCTGGCTCTCTAGCTGGCTACCCTTAGCAGCAGTAGTCCTGGTGATTTTCTTTGATTTCTCCAATCTTGTGTGTATGTGTGTGTTGTGTTGTATCTTTCTCCAGAGTACATGTTTGTTCTTTTGAGTACTTCTTGATATATTCAAAGATTTGTTGACCATTTAATTCCCAGCAAATATTATTTGGGCCTTTTTTGACCAGACCTGTACACTAGCTCAGGTATTGTTTCCTATTAGTCAGGAGAATAAATACCTGATAATAATTTGTTTTTCTCTTTTGAATGAAGATAAATTTTTTCAGCAATTCTCCAAAAAACTCTGATGTGAGTCTGTTAGCCTGAGGTAAGCTGCTCTACTCCCTGCTATTGACTTCCACTCTGGAAGATAATAGAATAAAAGTATTTTTTATTTCCATGTTACCATCGTTGTTTATAGAAAGGTTAGTTTAACTACTTACAGGTTTTTTTTGTTTTGTTTTGTTTTTTATACACTGTTTCAGTAGCCTAGAACACGACTGCTGGTGCTGTTAGCCTAGGAAATCTGTTAGAATTCAGAAATTCTAGAGCAAGCTCCCACATATTTATCTCCCTACAGGTCACATTTTGGGGTGAGCATTCTGTTTATGGAGGTCCAAAAGATGAGATATAGGATCACTGACGAGGCTCCATAGGATACTGAGATAAACTTTGGTTTATCAAAGAACATATTGTGGAATGAGTTATTTCATTACCTATTTTATTTATTTTGATGTGGCATATAGTTTATGGTGTTATTTATCATTAATTTTTACACCACAAGAAAACAAAGTTATTTTAACATCTACTGTAAGGTTGAAAATGATCAATGTGATCATTTAAAATAATGTTACTAAGTAAGAGAAGAAAATGGCTCAAGGAGTGTGAGACACATTGAGTGAAAGAATGGAAGAAAATGTTTACTTGAATAGAGATCATGGATGAGAAAGTTGTACTCAGATTGTATACAATTTAAAGAAGCAAGCATGTGAATGCCATTAGGTAGATTTGGGTGAACTGGAAATTGCTTGAAGCCCAGAGTGTAAAATGTTTGGATTTCACTTAATAAAACCCATTTCGTAGGCGTGCTGCCATTCGGTGGTATTTTGGAAGGATTATTTCAGCAGTGGTATCATTTAGAGCAGACTAGTTTGTAGAAATGTGGAAGGAAGAGCTACCAGTCGGGTCCTGTTTTCTTGAATGGAAAATCAGGCACTATTCTGCATTCCGGAGCTCCAGCTGAGCACAAAATAGATGTCCTCTTCTCACGTGGGGAGAGATAAATGCTCAGCAGAGAGGATATCAGATGGTGGTATTGCCCTAAGCAAAGTTTAAAGTGCAGGAGGAATAGATAGTAACAGATGAGCAGCAAGAGGCAGCATCTCTATAAGGTGGTTGGAGTATGGCTCTGTGATAATATCACATGTGAACAGAGACTTGAAGGACGTGAGAGAATGAAGCCAAGTGAGTAGCTGTGGGAAGAACATTCTAGGGAGAGGAAGGAGTGAGAGCAGAGACTCGAGATAAGAGAATACCTGCTTAACTTGTGAAAAAACAAGGAGGCCTAAAAGATGCGATACAACAGGTCACCAGAAGGTGTAGGGGGTAGGGATGCCGATTAGATAGGATCTTGTGAGCCACTGTAATACCCTGAATTATTGCTCCAGTTAGGAAGCCAGTAAAGGATTTTAAACAGAGGAGTAATGGGCAGTGAACTGTGTTGGAAATAGACTCCAGGGATAAAAGAGGATGATTTTCTGTGGTAGATGGGAATCATATGACAACTGTAATACTGAGATGCTTCATTGAGTAGCTCATTGCAGTGGAGGGCTGCCAACTAAAGTGAGGGGCCCATGCTGACCGAACAGTGTCTTTGCCAAGCGCTACTTCTTTTCCTTGATTAGCTATTTAGTGTTCCTTACAACTTGAAAAATGGAAAACTTACTATAATTTACTGTGGAGCTCAAAAGCACCTGAGATTTTAATGCTATTGTTTTCCCCTTTATAGCTCAGGCATTTGAAAGGATGATGAGTCCAACTGGTTCTAATCTTAAATCTAATCAATCTGATGAGTGTGCCACTGTCCAGCCTCCTCAGGAGACCCAAACAGCCAGTGTCCCTTCACCTTCACCTTCGCCAATCTCAGCACTTAAACAACCAGGTATTGAAGGTAACGAGCAGAAAATGCTGTCTTAGCCTACAGATGAATTGTTAGACCAAAGATAAATAATTAAAATAGAAATGATCTAGTGTAGTCATGGTCCAGTCAGGAAAGAGGACGCAGACTAGGTTTCTGGAGGAATGTAATGAGGGTGTTGGTTACACACGCATGTTAGAAGACTGGAAATGCAAAAAAAACACGCAAGTGCTTCAGAGAGTGGGAGCTGTAGGAAGCAGCTACCACCCTGGGGTGGGAGACTGAGCGGGGAGGAGACAGTACTGCTGGAGTTCAGTGCAGGGTGCCATCATGTGCTTGGTTCTCAGACCAGACAGTCGTGGTTTAGAGCACCGCATGGCCAGTGCTGTGTCCTCTGGGGAAATACAAGTAGCAGGGCTGGAGCCATCAGCTGACCTCTTAGGGTTGGTGCTGAGAAAGCTGAAGGAGAGTTCAGGGTGGATGCTGGGAGTGCTGAGAAGCGTGGGACGTGCAGCATTGTCTGCTGCTGCTGCTGCAAGAATCCTGGCAGCAGCTAGAGCAGGAGCAGTCACTTCCCGTGCTTCCCTCTGGCTAACAAGGGAATTGTGCTTCCCAGACCTCCAGCCTGGCATCAGAGAACACCGTACAAGGCTGGGCTTGGGGCTCAAAGACAATAGGTGTAGAACTGAAACATCTCCTTTTCATTAAAAAATCTACTTTAATTGTATATTTTGCCACAATAACAAGCTGCTTTTTAAATCATTTTTTAAATCTTTAAGTTATTTTTTTTAAATAATTTGTTTAGAATCTTTAAAAATTTTTTTAAATTAATTTTCTTGAAGAGCAAAGAGACAATAAGCTTCCACCCTCTGGTTCACTCCCCAAATATCTGCAGCAGCTGGCACTGAGCCAGATTGAAACCAGGACCTTGGAGCTCAATTTAGGTCTCCCATGTGGGTGGCAAGAGCCTAAGTACTTGAGCCACAGCTACTTGAGGCACTACTCGCTGCTTCCCAAGGTAAGCGTTAGTGGGAAGCTGCAGTCAGGAGTGGAGCTGGGACTTGGAACCAGTGCAGGTATCCCAAGCAGCATCTGAGCTGCTGCATCGAATGTCTGCTCTCATTTGGAATTCTGAGTAAAGCCCATGTGTGTTTTTAAACATAATCTCTTAGTCTGTGACATGCTAGAAAATAACTGTTAATAGCAAACTCAGACCTTTTTGACAGACATTTTGGATTTCAGTTTATCACTCAGCAGCTGTTCTTCATTTATTGTTATAACCGAAATAAGGAGATTCAGCAAGTGGTTGTGTATTATATAAGATAGCTGTAGAGATGAGTCAGTGCATGTTTAAAAGTTTTACATATTCTTGGGCTGCACAGCGGGTTAAAGCTCCAGCCTGTAGAGTCGGCGTCCCATATGGCCGCCGGTTCGAGTCCCAGCTGCTCCACTTCCCATCCAGCTCCTTGTTAATTACCTGGGAAAGCAGTGGAAGATGGCCCAAGTCCTTGGGCTCCTGCATCCATGTGGGAGACCTGGAAGAAGCTCCTGACTCCTGGCCCAGCCCCAATCATTGCAGCTGTTTGGGGAGTGAACCAGCAGATGGAAGACCTCCTTCTCTCTGTCTCTACCTCTCTGTGTAACTCTTTCAGATAAATAAAATAAATCTTCTTTAAAAAAAAGCAAACAAAAAAAGTTTTACATATTCTTATATTGACGAGTTAAATTATTAAATCATAAAAATATTGCAAATAGAAGAAAGATACCATACTTATCTCCACCCATATTGCAAAAATATACTTGGATAAAATTCCCTTTTTTAATGTTATCTCTATTGTGTCTTAGGAAGTAGATAATGATTCTTTTGATTGTTTTCATATTATCCTAAAATTATCTGGTGGTAGTTTTCATAACCATTCTCAGTGGATGTTTTGTAAAAAGAGACAACAGATATTTATGCTGATATTTAGTCATTTTCTTCAGATCTGGGAGGAGATGTTAGTAAATATCTGTGAAGTCCGTTATCCACACGATAAGAACAGAAAACGTTGTGCTTCTCTTGCTAAGTAGAAGTTAGGGCGGCCTCTGCTGCACTGCTGACCGTGTTTCCACGTCCAGGCTGTTTTCTTCTTGTTCTCTGTTTCTTGTTGCTTACCTGCCATGCCGTGATCTACTGCCTTTTCACCGTGTCCTAGTCCTTAACCTCACACTTACAAATTTGGCCCCAGTAATACAGGTTGACCTCTTTCCACAGTGTCTTTAAGGTATAGTCTCTACTGGCTACTTTTTTTCAGAGTATGTGACTCCCAGGACTCCCTTTCTATGAATTATATAGAAACACACTCTGCTCAGGGTAGATCAATCACAAAAAGTCTTGTGAATTCAGGGCTTGCTAGTGGACAGCAAAAAGCTTTTGAAATCATTTCGTGACCCATTTGAGTAATCAAATTATTGAATTGAATAATTGAGTTAAATATTGAATAATTAAATTGAACATAGAATGATTGCAATATCATCAGATTAAAATGCTTTACATTTTCAACTGATTGCAGGACTGTGCTCCAAAGAACAGAAGAGAGTGTGGTTTGCAGATGGCATATTGCCAAATGGTGAAGTTGCAGACACAACAAAATTATCAACCGGAGGTAAAAGATGTCCTGATGACTTCAGTCCTCCCTCACCTGATGTGCCGACGGTAAAGAAGCTAAAAAATAATTTATTAATTAAATAAAATTTTATTTTGTTGATAATTCTTTATATGGTTACTAGAGTACATATCTTTTTAACACTTTGAGTTTTCTAAAATTAGAAATGAATAGGCATAGCTTGTTTTTTGCATTTCACTTCACCAATGTTATGTTATTCACAAATTGAAGCTATGTGGCAACTCTACATGGAACATGCCCTTTTATTTAACATTTATTTATTTATTTGAAATGTAGTTATAAAGAGAGTGGAGGAAGGAGAGAGAGAGAGAAAGAGAGCGAGTGAGAGGGAGGGAGAGAATGAACGAGAGAACTTCTGTATACTGGTTTATTCCCCAAATGGCTGCAATGGCTGGGACTGGACCAGGCCAGAGCCAGGAGCCTGGAAGTCCAACTGGGTCTCCCTTGTGGGTGGCATGGACCCAAGCACTTGGGCCATCTTTCCTAGGGGCATTTGCAGGGAGCTGAATTGGGTAATAGAGCAACCAGGAGGCAAACTGGATTTCACATGGGATGCCTGCATCATAAGTGGCTGTCTAACCTGTTGAGCTACAACACGGGCCCCTGAATCACATCTTTTTGGTTGCCATTTTTCCAACAGCTCAGATTATTGTTAGCATTTTGTAACAATGCTATATTTTTTAATTAAAGTATGCATTTTTAAATATAATGCTATCACTTAACACATTATAGTGTAAACATAACTTTTATATTCACTAGGAAACCAAAAATTTGTATGATTCTCTTTATTGAACTGCTAGCTTTATTGCTGTAGTCTAGAACCAAAGAAATCTTTGAGGTATGTCTTATTGATGTAGTGAATATATGTATACATGTATATTTAAAGGGTTCTTTTTAAAAAATTCTAGTGATGTATTTTCATTTTATTTTAAAGTCAGAAGCATACAGATGTCTTCCATATTCTGCTTTATTTCCCAAATGCTCACAACAGCCAGAGCTAGACCAGGCTGAAGCCAGGAGCCCAGAGCACAATCTGAATCTCTCACATGGAAAGTAGGGATCCAACTATTTGAGCCATCATCTGCCCCTTCTAAGGGTGTGCATTAACAGGAAGCTAGGAGCAAAGCCAGGACTCAAACCCAGGCGTTCTGATATAAGATGCAAGAGTCCCAAGCAGTGCCTTAACCGCTGTGCCAGCACCCGCTCCAGTGAATATATATTAGATTTTACTCTTTTCAAATGTAAGTTGATGCCACTGGTTTTCAAACCAGGATTCTTTATATTCCAGGATTCTTTATATTCTTTTTTTTAAGATTTATTTATTTATTTGAAAGACAAAGTTGCAGAGGCAGAGGCAAAGAGAGAGAGAGAGCTCTTCCATATGCTGGTTCACTCCCCAGATGGCTGCCATGGCAGGAGATGCACCGATCTGAAGCCAGGAGCCAGGAGCTTCTTCCAGGTCTCCCACACAGTTGCAGGGGCCCAAGGACTCGGGCCATCTGCTGCTTTCCCACACCATAGCAGAGAGCTGGATTGGAAGTGGAGCAGCCAGGACTAGAACCAGCGCCCAAATGGGATGCCGGCACTGCAGGTGGCAGCTCTACCTGCTGTGCCACAGCGCCAGGATACCTGTGTTCAGTACCACAGCCCATCTCAGGATACCTGTGTTCAGTACCCAGCTCCATCTCAGGATACCTGTGTTCAGTACCACAGCCCATCTCAGGATACCTGTGTTCAGTACCCAGCTCCATCTCAGGATACCTGTGTTCAGTACCACAGCCCATCTCAGGATACCTGTGTTGAGTACCCAGCTCCATCTCAGGATACCTGTGTTCAGTACCACAGCCCATCTCAGGATACCTGTGTTCAGTACCCAGCTCCATCTCAGGATACCTGTGTTCAGTACCCAGCTCCATCTCAGGATACCTGTGTTCAGTACCCAGCTCCATCTCAGGATACCTGTGTTCAGTACCATAGCCCATCTCAGGATACCTGTGTTCAGTACCCAGCTCCATCTCAGGATACCTGTGTTCAGTACCCAGCTCCATCTCAGGATACCTGTGTTCAGTACCACAGCCCATCTCAGGATACCTGTGTTCAGTACCACAGCCCATCTCAGGATACCTGTGTTCAGTACCACAGCCCATCTCAGGATACCTGTGTTCAGTACCATAGCCCATCTCAGGATACCTGTGTTCAGTACCACAGCCCATCTCAGGATACCTGTGTTCAGTACCCAGCTCCATCTCAGGATACCTGTGTTCAGTACCACAGCCCATCTCAGGATACCTGTGTTCAGTACCACTGCCCATCTCAGGATACCTGTGTTCAGTACCACAGCCCATCTCAGGATACCTGTGTTCAGTACCACCGCCCATCTCAGGATACCTGTGTTCAGTACCCAGCTCCATCTCAGGATACCTGTGTTCAGTACCACAGCCCATCTCAGGATACCTGTGTTCAGTACCACAGCCCATCTCAGGATACCTGTGTTCAGTACCATAGCCCATCTCAGGATACCTGTGTTCAGTACCACAGCCCATCTCAGGATACCTGTGTTCAGTACCCAGCTCCATCTCAGGATACCTGTGTTCAGTACCACAGCCCATCTCAGGATACCTGTGTTCAGTACCACTGCCCATCTCAGGATACCTGTGTTCAGTACCACAGCCCATCTCAGGATACCTGTGTTCAGTACCACCGCCCATCTCAGGATACCTGTGTTCAGTACCCAGCTCCATCTCAGGATACCTGTGTTCAGTACCACAGCCCATCTCAGGATACCTGTGTTCAGTACCCAGCTCCATCTCAGGATACCTGTGTTCAGTACCACAGCCCATCTCAGGATACCTGTGTTCAGTACCACCGCCCATCTCAGGATACCTGTGTTCAGTACCACTGCCCATCTCAGGATACCTGTGTTCAGTACCCAGCTCCATCTCAGGATACCTGTGTTCAGTACCACGGCCCATCTCAGGATACCTGTGTTCAGTACCACAGCCCATCTCAGGATACCTGTGTTCAGTACCCAGCTCCACCTCAGGATACCTGTGTTCAATACCATAGCCCATCTCAGGATACCTGTGTTCAGTACCCAGCTCCATCTCAGGATACCTTGTTCAGTACCATGGCCCATCTCAGGATACCTGTGTTCAGTACCACAGCCCATCTCAGGATACCTGTGTTCAGTACCACCGCCCATCTCAGGATACCTGTGTTCAGTACCCAGCTCCATCTCAGGATACCTGTGTTCAGTACCCAGCTCCATCTCAGGATACCTGTGTTCAGTACCACAGCCCATCTCAGGATACCTGTGTTCAGTACCACCGCCCATCTCAGGATACCTGTGTTCAGTACCCAGCTCCATCTCAGGATACCTGTGTTCAGTACCCAGCTCCATCTCAGGATACTTGTGTTCAGTACCACCGCCCATCTCAGGATACCTGTGTTCAGTACCACAGCCCATCTCAGGATACCTGTGTTCAGTACCACCGCCCATCTCAGGATACCTGTGTTCAGTACCACAGCCCATCTCAGGATACCTGTGTTCAGTACCACAGCCTATCTCAGGATACCTGTGTTCAATACCCAGCTCCATCTCCAGACTCCTGCTAATGCAGATGCTGGTGGGCACCGTTGATGGCTCCAGTGATAGGGGTTCCAGCCACTCACATGGGAGACCTAGACTGAACTCCCAACTCTCTACTTTGTCCTCGCAGTGGGGGTGAACCAAGGGGTGGGAGCTTGCTTGTGTGCTTTCCTCCCCACCACCCCATGCTGTCTCTCAAATAAATTTTTAAAAACTTTTGAAGCTGGTGCTGTGACATAGTGGACTAAGACTCCACCTGCGACATTAGCATCCCATATGGATGCTGGTTCTAGTCCCAGCTGCTCCTCTTTCGATCCAGCTCTCTGCTGTTGCCTGGAAAAGCAGTAGAAGATGACCCAAGTGCTTGGGCCCCTTCACCCACATGGGAGACCTGGAGAAAGCTCCAGGCTATTGTCTTCGGATCGGCCCAGCTCCGGCTGTTGTGGCCATTTGGGGAGTTAACCAGAGGATGGAAGACCTTTCGCTGTCTCTCCCTCTCTCTGTAACTCTAAATCAATGCATAGTTTTTTTCTTTAAAAAAAAAAAATTGATGCTGTGCCTTTAAAAATTAAAGGGCTTTATTGAAGCAGGTTTAGGTAGTTTATTCTAGGTGGTTTTTGTCACGGACTGTGTACCTGTCTGCCTCCTAACCTTTCACCTCTCCTCATGCCTTTTTCCTTTCTCTACACACCCAGTGACTTTTTAAGCTCTGATGAGAAGAGGACGGCCATGGACTGAGCTAAGCTTGCTCATTCTGTGATATGTACAGGATCCTGAAGTTCTTTTTGCCACACCACAGTGCCAGCCCCCTCAAACATACCTTTTTAATAAGTAAAAACTGAGGTAGGCATTTAGCCAAGCAGTTACGATGTCAGTTAAGATGTGAGGCCGCCGTGTGCAGTGCAGGCATCCCATGTAGACGCCAGTTCGAGTCCTAGCTGTTCTGCTTCCAATCCAGCTCTCTACTGTGGCCTGGGAAAACAGTGGAGGATGGCCCAGGTCCTTGGGCCCCTGCACCTGTGTGGGAGACCCAGAGGAAGCTCCTGGCTCCTGGCTTCGGATCAGCACATCTCCAGCCATTGCTGCTATTTGGGGAGTGAACCAGCAAATGAAAGACCTCTCTCTGCCTCTCCTTCTCTCTGTATGTAACCCTTTCAAGTAGACGGATAAATCTTAAAAAAAAAAAAAAAAAGAAAAAAAAAAGATATGTTTGGCTATAGAACACATTTCATTTTTCATAAGAGAGCGTGAACTGATTTGTTTACTTTATCTGTATTTTACAGATGGCAAACACAGTGGATCATGTCCATTCTTCTACAGGGGAAAAACCGAACAATGAATTAGGAGATACTACAAAAACCGAGATAATTCAGAGTCCTGTTTCTCAGGTTCCTTCTGTGGGAAAACTGCCTGTATACGCAGGAACGGAGCGCTTGCCTCCTCCCGCTTCTGTACTAGACGATGATGTTTTTACAGAAAGTGAAGAGCCTTCTGCCCCTCCTGCTGTCCCAGCTAACAGCACTAGGCCTGCTGCGGGTACTTCAGACTACCAGCTCCTGTGTGGGATTGAAAAGTGTGTTTGCAGTAAGGTTAGTCTGCTACCTGATGATGAGGACAGTTTGCCCCCACTTCTCATTGCCGCTGGAGAAAAGGGATCAGGTAGGCCAGCAGTTACTTCAATTTAAAAATAATTTCTTACAAATTATGTTAATGGATTTTATCTATGATATATGAAATGCATTTTTTAAAGAGCATGCTTCTTTAAGAAAAGCTTGTTAAATTGACAGAGCTAGGAATTTTAGTTCATGTCTGCTACTTACTACATATATAACTTGAAAGATGTTATTTAATCTCGCTGGGCCTCGGTTTCCCTAGTGAAAGAATAGAACCCAGTTGATCTTTGGGGTCCTCTTCAAGCTGGAGCTTCTGTAGCTAGCTCCTAGCTCAGGGTGGTTCTCTGTAATGGACATTTGTCACGTTGGCATTATGTTGCCTTGTCCAACATGAAGAGGTGGTTCTTTGCGTGACGATTTGGGGAGTGAAACTCAGGATGTCTGTTGTATCAGCAGGAGCCATTTCCAAAGTGAAGTAGCTGTAGTAGAGAAACAAAGTGAGCTCTGTTCTGTGCATACCATGTCTGTTTGCCTATTGATTGTCAAGATCTTTTTTTTTGTGCCACCTGTCACTGGCAGAGATAGACGAAGCAGGCAGGATGTGTAACTTGGGTCTAGACTAATTTTACGGACTTGTAAATTTCAGAAGTTATCAGTGGAGTAACTGGCACACTGGAATCCTTTTTATAAAAGAGTATTAAAACTGTGATGGTGGTAAATTATATTAATAGGCTATTTAATAAATATATGAAATATATTCTATATATGAACAGATTGAAATTTATTTGCAGTACATTATTGACTTGGGTAGAAAGTAAAAATGAATGTATCACAGTTGTCCAGGGTATTGATTGATTTTATGAAACATGATTGCTTTTGTTAAATTTGATGGGCCATTGGTAGATTTATATATTTTTTCATTATAAGTGTGTTTAAAATGATATTTATCCTGATTAATGTATAATTCTCATTATTTAGTGCCCTTAGTTGAAGAGCACCCATCTCATGAGCAGATCATTGTGCTTCTTGAAGGTGAAGAGGGTCGTCCTGTTACATTTATCCTAAATGCTAACCTCCTCGTGAATGTGAAGTTAGTATTTTGTGAGTAGTGGTTCATCTTTCTTTGCCTAATTGGTAAGCGGGATTTCTGAAGTAATTTTATCTTCAGGTTATATTTGGATTTGCCATAGTGAAAAATTAGTAGCATTGTACATTGGTTTTTCAGCCAGATATAACTATATGTAAATTTTACAAATTTATATTCAGTGGGATTTGAAATGTGAGTTTACAGATTTACTGGCATTAGTCTTAGGTTAAGGTCATGGGCTCAAAGCTGAGTTGTATTTGGATTTTGCGATACAATTGACTTGTCTCCTATAGCTTTTAGGTAACTTGAAACCTGGTAATTGATATAAGCAAGAATCCTGGTTTAGCGACAATAAAAACAGTTTTATGAGTGAATGTTTGGCTTAGCAGTGAGAATAGTGGTTAAGACACTTGTGTCCCTTATTGGAGTTCCAGCTCCTGACTCCAGCATCCCGCTAATGCACACTGTGGGAAGTACCAGTGATAGTTTGAGTGATTGGATTCCTGCCACCTACATAGGAGACCTGGATGGAGTCCCCAGCCACCTGTTTTAACCATCACCATTCCTGGCCATTGCAGGCATCTGGAGAGTGAAGGGGGCGCTGTCCTCTTGCCTGTGTCTCAAATAGGTCATTTCTTTTTGAAAAAGATAGTTTTAAAGTAGGTGTGTCCAGCTCTCTGCTGTGGCTCGGGAGTGCAGTGGAGGATGGCCCAAGTGTTTGGGCCCTGTACCCCATGGGAGACCAGGAGAAGGACCTGGCTCCTGGCTTCAGATCAGCGCGATGCGCCAGCCGCAGCGCGCCAGCCACAGCGGCCATTGGAGGGTGAACCAACGGAAAAGGAAGACCTTTGTCTCTGTCTCTCTCTGTCTCACTGTCCATTCTGCCTGTCAAAAAAAAAAAAAAAAGTAGGTGACATGTGACCTAGTTGAAAGTGAAGAAATAAATAACCTTAATAATAAGTAAACCTCACTAGTCATATAAACTTTTCATTCCCTTTGAAATTAACCTGATTCTTACTGCTTTTCAGTATATGAGAGTACTTTAAAAAGTTTGTGGAAAAATGGAATTAAAAGATAATGTGCATTTCCGCAAACCTTTTATAATGCCCTTATACTATTGTATCTTTTATTTTACTGTTATTTGTTAATTGACTTCATAGGATAATTATTTTTATATGAATCTGATACAATTCAATTTTAAATTTTTATCAGGAGAACTTTGGGAAAATAATAAATCAGAGAAGGTGTGCTTTATGAAAAATAATTTATTTTGGTTAGTAGAAGTTAACGTTTATGACTGTATGTTTCTATCACTTAAGATTCCTCAGACAAATATTGGTACTTCTCAACCAATGGATTGCATGGCTTGGGACAGGCAGAAATTATTATTCTGTTGTCGTGCTTGCCAAATGAAGATACTATTCCTAAGGACATCTTCAGACTGTTTATCACCATATATAAGGGTGCTCTAAAAGGTACTGCACTTTGTTTTGAATTCTTCAGCCAGGGCTGGAGCAGTTAAAGGCATTTCTGCTTCGGGCTGTGCTAATTGTACTAAAGATTTAGTTTATGGGGAGATTGCTGATTTCTTAAAAGGTCTTAATCGTTACTTTCAGTCTCCTTAAGTCTAGCACTCAGTGTGAACAGTGAGTAGACCAAAACTTTTTATTATAAAAATGAAAATATATTTTCCTTATTGAGTTTTTGATGTGTCTGTATGCTCTTACTGACTATACAGTGAGAGACATGATAATTTTTCATTTGACTAAGCAGTGAGGAGACACTAAAGGCATGTGTGGTTGGAAACATTTGCAGATTTTTGTTTACAACTTCCGATGTCTAGAAGTAATTGAACTTTTTTGCACAGAGGGTACTTCTTTAAGAGTAGATAAAAGTATTTTTCATTGCTTTTGACTTAAGAAAGCTTATTTGAATTCATTATATTTCTTCAAAATATGTAGTAAACAACTTAAAATTGTTGTATGATGAATTTATTTCCAGGAAAATACATAGAAAACTTGGACAATATTACATTCCCTGAGAGCTTTCTAAATGACAAGGACCATGGAGGATTCCTGTTTATTGCGCCTACTTTTCAGAAACTTGATGATCTCCCCTTACCAAGTTGTCCTTTTCTTTGTGGAATTCTTATTCAGAAGCTGGAGATTCCCTGGGCAAAGGTTTTTCCCATGCGTTTAATGTTGAGATTGGGTGCAGAATATAAAGGTAAGTTTAGAATTATAAGTTATATTACATATTTTCAAATATAAGATTTTAGAAAGTTATTACACTTTATTAGTGGAACTACTTTTGTTATGGTATTGTGGGTTTTTTTAAGGATTATTTATTTGAGAGACAGTATCCCTCCACTTGTTCACTCCCGAAATGCCTGCAGTGACTAGGCCAGGCTGAAGCTGGGAACCAGAAACTCCATCTTTGTCTCCCAAGTGAGTGGCAGGGACCCCACTGCCTGAGCCATCACCTGCTGCATCCCAGGTGTACGATGGTAGGAAGCTGGAATTGGAAGCAGAGATGGTCCTTGAACCCAGCACTCTGATATGGAATGTGGGCATTACGCATGGTGTGTTAACCACTGCCCCCAGTGCCCACCCCTGAACTTACCTTTTAACTCCTTTTTTCCACAAAGCATTTTGAAGTACATCTTGTATTTTGTTTCTGATATTAATATTTGAATGCTATTTTATGGAAGATTATGGCAATAACTGTCAAATTTTAAATCATTATGGAACATTTAATCTGTAAGTATGGCCAGTATTTTGGCCGGTAGAACTTCTAGGTAGCAAGGTTTTTTTCTCAAGCTGAAGATTGGGAAATCTTGGAGCAATGTGAGAGACTTCTCAGAAGATCACGGGAGTTGGAACTGTGAAATTGTGATGAAGGAAAATCACCAGTTATACATAAAAGTTAACTAGTTTCTGATATATTCTGATGTTCTACTAGATTTTAGATAGAATGGCACTTTGATATTATTAGGTCCATGCCTCTTTAGACATGAACTTGGGTCTGTGTGTGCATATGATACACAGATGATGCACAAGTAGAAAAAGCTGGTGGCAAAAGTTAAAGTTCCAAGATCTGATTAAAATCCTAAAATGATTAAATTAGTGATTGCAAATGGAGAGTGTCTGCTTTATGCTGACATTCCTTTTTTAGAAGAGTATTAGATGAGATGAGATACCATAGTGCTTTAAATAAAATCACCTTAGGCCTGCGCCGTGGCTTAACAGGCTAATCCTCCTCCTTGCAGCGCGGCACACCGGGTTCTAGTCCCGGTTGGGGCGCCGGATTCTATCCTGGTTGCCCCTCTTCCAGGTCAGCTCTCTGCTATGGCCCCGGGAAGGCAGTGGAGGATGGCCCAAGTGCTTGGGCCCTGCACCCGCATGGGAGACCGGGAGAAGTGCCTGGCTCCTGGCTTCGGATCAGCGTGGTGCGCCGGCCGCAGCAGCCATTGGAGGGTGAACCAACGGCAAAAAGGAAGACCTTTCTCTCTGTCTCTCTCTCTCACTATCCACTCTGCCTGTCAAAAATAAATAAATAAATTAATTAAATAAAATCACCTCTACCCGATGGTGAAGGGTGCTCTCTCATTCATACAGATTGGGTACAAAACTTTGGCATTTACATTCCTCATGTCCTTTTCATTTTAATGGCTTTTTAAAAAATGATTTATTTACTTAAAAGGCAGAGTTAGAGCGAAAGGGAGAGCCAAAGATCTTCATCTACCGTTTCACTTCCCAAATGGCCAGGCTGGGCCAGGCCAAAGCCAGAAACCGGTAGCTTCTTTAGGGTCTCCCATGTGGGTGCAGGGGCCCAATCACTTGGGCCATCTTCCGCTACTTTCCCAGGTGCATTAGCAGGGAGCTGGATCAAAAGTGGGGCAGCCAGGATGCGAGTTGGTGCCTGTATAGGATGCCGGGTTCGCAGGAGGCAGCTTTACCTGCTATGCCACAGCTCTTGGCCCCCATTTTAATGGCTTTTCAAAACTATCTTGTGGTTTCTTTCCAGTCTAGACCCTTTGTCCTCCAAACTTAGTTGCCCTTTTTAAAAATCACAAAGTACTTCAGCAAGCATGTATTGCTCTAAGTCTTTAAATTACTAACAGATAATTGTCAGGTATGTGACAATTTGAAGCAAGTTTATGTAGTAGATATTAGAGGTTTAATTTAATTTTGAGTGAAGCTGAGAACTGAAGGTTAAAAACACTGCTTCTTACACTGTGGAGATAGTCTCGCCTTCTTTTCTTTCACTTTTCTTTTCTTTCAGAGTGCCTGCTGCGTTGCCAGTAAGTCATCTTTTCCTGTTTGGTGTTCAGTATTTGTAGTGTCCTTGAGAGAGAGAGAGAAAAGTAGTTAGATGACAGACCCTGTGTCCCGTTCTCTCTGCTGCATTGGTTTCTCTGACTGCAAGTGCTCCTTTCATCATGCTAAGAACTGTAAAGGTTTACTAGCATTCATGGATTAACATAATTACATGTAAATTATAAATGCCTTAGATGTCTTTCTTTGGAGAGAGAAAGAGAGAGAGAGGCTGTGGCATAGTGGGTAAAAACCGCCTCCTGCAGTGCCGGCATCCCATGTAGGCACCGGTTTGAGTCCTGGCTGCTCCACTTCTGATCCAGCTCTCTGCCTGGGAAAGCAGTGGAAGATGGCCCAAGTCCTTGGGCCCCTGCGCCCACGTGGGAGATCTGGAAGAAGCTCCTGGCTCCTGGCTCCGAATTGGTGCAGCTCTGGCCATTGCGGCCAGTTGGGGAGTGAACCATTGAATGGAAGACCTCTCTTTCTCTCTTTGCCTCTCCTTCTCTGTGTAACTCTGACTTTCAAATAAATAAATAAATCTTTCTTTTTTTTTAAAGAGAGATTCCATCTGCTGGTTTACTCCCCAAATAGCTGGCCTCCCATGTGGTTGGCAGGGATCCAAGTAATTGAGCCATCTGCTGCTGCTTCCCCAGGCACATTAGCAAGGAGATGCATTGGAAGTAGAGCAGCCGGAACTTAAACTGGTGCTCATGTGGGATGCCATCAGCTTAACTGCACTAACTGTACAGTGCTGGCTGGCCCTTGTGTTTATTTTTAAATTATCCGAACTTTTTACGCATCTAGCCAATTATTGTATTTTACTCCCCATAATTCTGCAGAAACAATATGTATAATGAGAAGATTAAATACTTTGGGAGGAGGTAAGGCCAGTGTCACATCTGTTTCATCAGATATTAATTTAGTCACTGTGTGTTTCACCTTTCTCATCTACAATACTTTCTCATTGTGTTGTGCAGAGTTTAAATAAGATAATGTATGTACAGTTCCCAGTCCAATATAGCACGTAGTAGAAACATAGTAAGGGCCACTTCCTCGAGAACCAATTAGATTGTATTTATAGATAATGTTTACTTGAAAGATGAGAATTAAAGGTAATAAATTCAAGCCTTTGTGGGTTTCTGTTGGCATTAACCTGTTGTCCTTCCTTATATATAGCATATCCTGCCCCACTTACCAGCATCAGGGGCCGAAAGCCTCTCTTTGGAGAAATAGGCCACACTATCATGAACTTACTTGTTGTAAGTAATTGGTGTTCTCATACTGTTACCTTAAAATTGCATTTAGCAAATTTCACACATTTGTTTTCCTGCTTTAATGGCACATTTGGTATAATAAAAATTTATCTATAATAAATCCTAATTTGCTCAACATAAATGGGCTCTGTTTGATGAATTGCTGTTTTAGAACATAGTATTTCCCACCTTACATGCAACTGATTTGAACTCCCAGGTAGTGTGTTGTGCTTCAGGTTTTCATGTGTAGGGAATAGGAGAACCCTACATGGGCTTCTAGGGTTGTTGGAGCTTTCATGAAAGTATTAGTAAATTTAATTTGTTTTGTGGCTTTTGAGCAGTTTCTGTTTTTAGTTTCCTCTTTTGTGTTGGGAAGAATTGGATGACGTGGAGTAATCCAGTTACATGGAGTTGTACCTTTGGTTTTTGTAATTTTGAATTTCAGAGGATTCACTTTCAGTTTTCCATATCTGCTTGTGATTATAAAGTAAATTGAAAGTATGTCATTGTAAAAAAAGAAAAAGAAAAAAGGAAGGAGGAGTAGGATGGGAAGTATCATGTTCTTCAAACTGTATATATTAAATACATGAAATTTGTTCCCTTTATATAAATGAACATGTTTTTAAAAAGAACCTTTTTCTACCTCAGAAGAGCTGTAATTAGAAAGAGGAGATACCCCAAAATACCACAGAATTCTTCCTGAGAATGATATTCTTTATTACTGTTGTGGAGTAGCAGAAAGAATTCTTTTTTAGGTGGGTGTTGGCCTTTTAGAAGGCATTTTGATAGTTCTGTGTCAGAAGCCTTACAATGACAGATGCCCCTGGGAGATGTGATGGATGGGTAAACTCTCCCGGGTGTGGTGGTTCAAGGATTATGGAAATATGTTATCTTATTTAGGACCTTCGAAATTACCAATATACCTTGCATAATATAGACCAGCTGTTGATTCATATGGAAATGGGGAAAAGCTGCATTAAAATACCTCGGAAAAAATACAGTGATGTAAGTATAATTGCATTGTTCAAATTTTAAATTAAATGTTATAACTCTTTAAAATTGTGTCAAATTATTTTTTGTTTTGAATTAGACCCATAATGGCAGTAAATACTGTTCTTAAAACTTTATCATTTGTTTACACACAAGGAACTTGTTTAATCCTGTTTTTTCATCTTTTGTCCTTATTGTTTGATTTGTTAATTAGGATGATTTTATTTTAAAAAATTTGTTTCTCTCACATTCCCAGGAATTTGTCCAGATTAAAGCTTTATACTTTGGAAGCTTGTCAGTAAAGTGATTCTTAGAATAGACATAAAATGTTAAAAGTGATTCTGAATAGGTGTTGCTATTACTGTCTTTCCAGGTAATGAAAGTGATCAATTCTTCTAATGAGCACGTCATCAGCATTGGAGCGAGTTTCAGTACGGAAGCCGACTCTCACCTGGTCTGTGTACAGAGCAATGGAGTTTACCAGACACAGGCCAGCAGTGCCACAGGCCAGCCCAGGAAGGGTAAGCAGCGTGTTCCCAGCGCTGACTGGTACAGCCCCCTCAGCTTCCCTTCCTTTCGGAGGGAAGTCTGCCTGTCTTACCTATTTGCTGAACTGATGGTGGTAAAACCGTATGCCTGGGAGTTCAGCTGCATACCTGGAAGTTTCAGCAGTATTGCTTCTAATCTGTAGTTTTCTCTTGGGCTCCATCAGGCTTGAAGACTATATTCCTTTTGAAGTCTCTAGTGTCCGGACTCCACCCTGGAGTAATTTTTCTCCGGGATAAGGTGTTTTCAAATTTGTTCCCTCTCTGCTCCCGCCCTCTTATTTAAGGAAGTGCAGACGGGGTAGGGATAAGGAGAAAGGTGATTCAGAAAACCGTAAATGTGGTGGAGTGAGCAGAACTGTGGATACCGTCTGCACTCTGGCTTCGTGGCCTCCGTGCTTGCTGCAATGCCAGACCCTTGGAGCGGAGTGCCTAACAAATGCAAGTGCTTTGGACATTAATGCATATTATAGAAGAGCATATTGGAAGTTGTTTCACATTCTGACTGCTAATGGAACGTTGTCCTCTAATTGTAGCAGTAGTATATAGTCATCCTTTGATATCCACCGCGTATTCATTCCAGAATCCCCAGATACAAGGCATAGGTGTTTGCATATAACCGTAAGACTCCCACACTTCCTTTGTATGCTTGAAATCATCTCTAGGTTACATACATAGAATGCAGTGTAAATGGTTATTTATTTTTTAAGAGAATAATGGCAAGAAGAAAAAAATCTCTACTTGTTCAGCGCAGGTGCATTTCTTTTAAAAAAATTTTTTTTTTAACCTGTGATTGGTTGACTGTGTGGATGCATAGCCCGTGGGTTCAGAGAGGGCCAACTTTGTAGTCACTTGTGGTGAGCTTGAAAAATACGTATCAAAAAGTCAAAAGGAGAAAAGCACCAAGATATGGCCATAGCAGACATCCTCTTACCTTCTTCTCTGGCACCCAAACTGTGTGTTAATCAGTTATTTTTCAGAGACATTTTCTGCTTTGATGTATGTCTAAGCAAATAACATGCCTGCACATAAATGTATCTTCTCTTCCTTTCACTAGATAAATCGTAACATTCATTCTATTTGGCATGTTGCTTTTTTTCGGTAACACAACTTAGAGATAATTCTTTGTTGCTTTCACATTCTGTGGAGCTTTACATTTTATATGTGTAAATCATTTAACTGTCTTACTGAGAGTCATTATCATTAACCATCAGCTATTTAAAACAAATGCTTCTCTAAATAACCTTGTGTGTATGCCATTTTATGTACATTGAACCTATCTATAGGATAAGTTCCTGGCTGTAGAGTGGATGTGTCAAAGGATACATTTATTTGTAGTTTTAGTAGGTAATTACCAAGTTAAATCTCCATTGAGACTGTTTTGATTTAAACTTTTCACAGTTCGACCGGTGCCGTGGCTCACTAGGCTAATCCTCCGCCTTGTGGCGCCGGCACACCAGGTTCTAGTCCTGGTCGGGGCGCTGGATTCTGTCCCGGTTGCCCCTCTTCCAGGCCAGCTCTCTGCTGTGGCCCGGGAGTGCAGTGGAGGATGGCCCAAGTCCTTGGGCCCTGCACCCCATGGGAGACTAGGAGAAGCACCTGGCTCCTGCCTTCGGATCAGCGCGGTGCGCCGGCTACAACGTGCCGGCCGCGGCGGCCATTGGAGGGTGAACCAATGGCAAAGGAAGACGAAGACCTTTCTCTCTGTCTCTCTCTCACTGTCCACTCTGCCTGTCAAAAAATTTAAAAAATTTAAACTTTTCGCAGTAGTGAATGTTTAATTTCCCACACTCTCACTAACACAAACATGGTCATTTAAATTAATATTCTTATCATTTATTAGATACAAACATTAAATTGTTTCATACCATGTTTTAATTTAGGGGACTTGGTTTTTTAATTCATTTTCTAAAATAAGTGAATAGATAGAATGTTTATTAAGCACTTAAAATGCACACGTTGCACATTCAATATTTAACCAACATAAAAATGAGCATGTTAAAACATAAATAATCGTTTTTCATTATCAGTGACAGGTGCAAGTTTTGTGGTATTCAATGGAGCACTGAAGACATCTTCAGGATTTCTTGCTAAGTCCAGCATTGTTGAAGGTATGTGTTTCATTTTTAAGATTGTTTTAATATAAACTTGTTTTTCCATTGCTTTAAAAAAATTGGGGGGGGGGGGACTGGTGTTGCGTCATAGTGGGTAAAGCCGCTGTATGTGATGCTGGCATCGCATATGGGCGCTGGTTCAAGTCCTGGCTGCTCTGTTTCCCATCTAGCTCCACGTGATGGGACTGGGAAAAGCAGTGGAAGATGCCCCAAGTCTATGGGCCCCTGCCACTAAAGTGGGAGACCTGGATGTACTCCTGGCTTCAGTTTGCCCCAGCCCTAGCTTTTGTGGCCACTTGGGGAGTGAACCAGCAGATGGAAGCTCGCTCTCTCTGTTACTCTGACTTTCAAATAAATAAATAGATCTTTAAAAAAACTTTTTAATACCTTGCACGAGAATGTATGTAAGTTATAAGGCACAGTATCATAAACTTAAGTGAAATCACCATCTAGCCTAAGAACTGGAGTTATTTATATGTATTGAAATGCTTCTGTCCAATAAGAAAGATAATCTCCTATATTTTTCCTGAAGAATTAAAGTTTTGCCTTTTACACTTAAGTCCTTAATCTATTTGGAGTTTTTGTTGGTGTATTTTGGTGAGGTAGGGATCCAGTGGCATTTTTCTGCATTGGAGTGGGAGGTAACCCAGTATCAGTGATTGAAAAGTCTCTTTTCCCCAATAATCTTTAATGTCACATAATACATTTTCCCAAGACGCTGTTTCTGGTCTCTGTTTAGCTTTTGTTTTGGCGAGTGTATTTAACCCTGTACAAGGACCATACAATCTTTTTTTTTTTTTTTAATTTTAGCTTTTTTTTTGTGGAAAACATCAAATGTATATAGAAGTGAAAAGAATAAAAAAGCCCATAATGGAGCCATCACTCACCTTTTTTTTTTTTTTTTTTTTTTTAAGATTTATTTTATTTATTTGAAAGAGTTACAGAGAGAGGTTGAGACAGAGAGAGAGGTCTTCCATCCGTTGGTTCATTTCCCAAATGGCTGCAACAGCCAGAGCTGAGCTAATCTGAAGCCAGGAGCCAGGAGCTTCTTCCAGGTCTCCCACGTGGGCCCAAGGACTTGAGCCATATTCCACTGCTTTCCCAGGCCATAGCAGAGAGCTGGATTGGAAGAGGAGCAGCTGGGACTCGAACCAGCAGCTATATGGGATGCCGTTGCCGCAGGCCAGGGCTTTAACCCGCTGCGCCACAGTGCTGGCCCCAACCATTACTTACCTTTAACAATGATCTGGGGGCCGGAGCCATAACGCACTAGATCAATCCTCCGCCTGCGGTGCCGGCATCCCATGTCGGCACTGGTTCTAGTCCCAGTTGCTCCTCTTCCACTCCAGCTCTCTGCTGTGGCCTGGGAAGGCAGTGGAGGATGGCCCAAGTCCTTGGGTCCCTGTACCTACATTGGGAGACCGGGAGGAAGCACCTGGCTCCTAGCTTCAGACTGGCGCAGCTCCAGCCATTGTGGCCACTTGGGGAGTGAACCAACGGAAGGAAGACCTTTCTCTGTCTCTCTCTCTCTGTAACTCTGCCTGTCAAATAAATAAATAAAAATCTTTAAAAAAAAAAGATCTGTCTTCATACCCCTTAAGTACTTTGACCTCACTGGATTATTTTTATGATACCATTTCATTTGTAGGTATTTCAGTATATAGCACTAAAAGTACCGTTTCAGAAACATAACCCCAATGCTGTTATCATACCATAATATTTATCAGTAATTCCTATTTATGAAGTATCTAATCAGTGGTCACATTTTCTCTGTTGTCTCACTTTTAAAAAAAAAAATTTGTTCAAATCAGAATTCAAATTATAGCCTTTTCTTTTAAGCTTCAATTTTCTTTTTTAATTTTAGGATCAACTTGTAGGATTTACATTAAGCCCATTGGAATTATTTTTAGGATTGCATAAAATCATTGGCTTAATTTTGAGAAAATTGGCATATTTCCCACTTGGAGTATTCTTTTCTATGAATGTGGGATTTTTAAAGTCTTTCAATAAAATTGTAACATTTTTGGCTTAGAATTTGTGTATCTTTTCTTATTCCTGCACCTTGTATGCTTCATTACTGATTAAATTATATATTTTGAAAAATTTTGACTGGGCTGGTAAATAAAAATAAATTTTTTTAAAAGATTTATTTATTTTACTTGAAAGTCAGGGTTACACACAGAGAGAAGGAGAGGGAGGGAGAGAGAGAGCGAGCGAGCGAGAGAGAGAGGGGTCTTCCATCTGCTGGTTGACTCCCCAGATGGCCACAACGGCCAAAGCTGTGCCGATCCAAAGCCAGGAGCCAGGATTTTCTTGTAGGTCTCCACACGGGTGCAGGGGCCCAAGGACTTGGGCCATCTTCTGCTGCTTTCCCAGGCCATAGCAGGGAGCTGGATCGGAAGTGGAGCAGCCGGGTCTCAAACTGGCTCCCATTTGGGATGCCAGCACCACAGGCAGCAGCTTTACCAGCTACACCACAGCACTGGCCCCATTTATTTTTATTTTATAAGTACCTACATAGATAAACTCTGATTTGTAATTTATTTGTAGATTCTTTTAGTTTGTTTTTTTTTGTGTGTGTGTGTGTGTGTAGCTAATTATACCGTGCAATAAGATAATTTTGCTTGTTTCTCTCTAGTTCTCTTGTATTTTCATTATTTCTCCTGGTTATTGGCTAGGACTCCTAATATAAAAGAAGCATTGATCATGAACACTTTTCTTTCTAGACTGATGTTTATCAGTTCATGGCTTTGAAAAAGAAGTGAACTTTATGATCATTTCTGTGTGCCATATCTATTCTGATGTTAGCATGTGAGATGCCCAATTATATTGACCTCTTGTATATCTTCCAAGCTTTTGGGTTTTATTGCTAGGGTGTTTTGTTGCTGGTTTTGACTTTGTTCCAGTTTTCTGGGCACCAGTTTGCTCCGTGACCTTAGAACTAAGACGCATCTAAAAAGAGTTGTTTGTTTTCAGTTTGTTTAGTATTTTTGCTTTTGTTCTGAGGATAGGAATGTTGACTTCTAAACTCTTTACATGTTGTCCTGGGAGTTGGAAGCCTGTTAGTGTCTTTTGTAAAACAATTCTGATGGCTTTCATTTATCTGAACCTGTCTTTGATTCATTCTCATTTCTGAAGGATTTTTGCTAGCCATACAATTTTGCTTTGAAGTTTTTTCTCTTAGTATTTTAAAGATACCATTTTGTTGTCTTCTGAGCACCAGATTCTTTTCATTATTACTATTATTTTCTGGTTTTATTGTGGTAAAAATGTTACATGAGGTCTACCCTCATGACAGATTTCAAGAGTGTGAGACGTTCTTGTTGACTATGGTTACAAATTGCACAGCAGATCTCTAGAGTATGGAATGAAGCTTTGTGCCTGTTGATCAGTAAGTCCCATCTCCCCTGCCCAGCTCCTGGCAGCCACCCTTCTACTGTTCAGGTCTATACATTCCACTACAAATGTTTTAGATAACTCATAAGTTGAGGCATGGTATATTTGTCTTTCTGTGACTGGGTTTGCTTAGCACAGTGTCCTGAAGGCCCATCCGTGTTGTTGCATATTAGGGAGTTCCTGCCAGTTTAAAAGTTGAATGACATTCCGTTATCTCTTCCTCTGTGGCTACTGTAAATATTGGTGCAGTAACATGGGAATGCTGATCTCTTTTTGAGATCTTGGTTTCAGTTTTTTTGTGTAAGTATACCCAGAAGTGGGATCCTGGATTGTATGGTAGTTACATTTTGATCTTTTGAGGAACTTCTGGCCTCTGTTGTTTCTAATGAAAAGTCAGCAATAATTCTGTATTTGTTTCTGTGTATGAATGTATCCTTTTCCTCAGCCTGACTTGGAGAAATTCTTATGCGTTTGTTTTTTACCAGCCTAATTGTGATTTGCCTGGATGTCACTGCTTGCATTTATCCTGCTTTGCATTTGTTGAGCTTCTTGAATATATATGAAGGGTCTTCAAAAAGTTCATGGAAAATAAGTATTGTGAATAAGTTGTGCATGGATTGCAAAGATTTTTGCACAAAGATAAATTGATCTTTTAATTTAGTTTTCTGTGTTTTTGAAGTACTCTCACATGTCAATATTTTTCATTAAACTTGGGGAATTCTTACCTGTTTTTTTTCTCTCCAGATTTCTCTTCTCCTTCCAAGACTTGGACCCCATAAGCGTGTGTTTGTTGTGTTGGATTATCTCACATTACTCCATCAGTCATTGATACTCTGTTAATTTTTCTTCAGTCTTCTTGTATTTTTCTTATTGGATTATTTTTATTGGTCTCTGTTTGTGTTATCTGGTTAGTTCTTTTCTATCTTCAGTTTATTAAGCCTGTCCATTAAGGTTTTAATTTTTTTCAGATGCACTTTTCCAGTTCTAGCATTGCTTTTTGTTTCTTTTCCAGGTTCTGTTTCTATGTTAGCATTTATTATGTGCTTATTCATTTAGTCCCTGTTTGCTTTTTATTGTTTGAATGTTCCTGTTGGGCGTGTGCATGTGTTTGTCATAGCTTTTGTAGAATGTGTACTCAGATAGCTATCTCAGGGTTGGTTTCAGTTGCCTGTGGGGTCGCGTGTTCCTGTTTCTGTCTAGTAATTTTTGATTGTATATATTATTGCTTTGCTATAGGATTTCAGATTTTATTAGCTTTTTCTGAGGAAAGTTTTTTTTTTTTAATTTTTATTTTTGGACAGGCAGAATTAGACAGTGAGACAGAGAGAGACAGAGACAAAGGTCTTCCTTCCATTGGTTCACCCCTCAAATGGCCACTACGGCCGGCACTGCGCCGATCCAAAGCCAGGAGCCAGGTGCTTATCTTGGTCTCCCATGGAGTGCAGGGCCCAAGGACTTGGGCCATCCTCCACTGCACTCCCGGGCCACAGCAGAGAGCTGGACTGGAAGAGGAGCAACCGGGACAGAATCCGGAGCCTCGACCGGGACTAGAACCTGATATGCAGGTGCCACAAACACGGGATTAGCCTATTGAGCTGCGGTGCCGGCCTGAAAGTTTATGTTTTAACAGGCGAGTTCATGGTCAGTCACCTTGAGCCTGCATTGACTTGGTTTTTCATTTTGTTAAGAGATCTGTGGAAATCCTAGGCCCTTGAACTTGGCAGGTTTCAGTCTCCAAATTTGTTTTGCCTGTAGATTTTTTTTTTTTTTTAAAGGTTTGTTTGTTTGAAAGACAGAGTGACGTAGAAAGAGACAAAGAGGGACCGGTGTTGCAGCCCAGGGCTTAAGCCACTGCCTGCAACGCTGACATCCGGTGTGAATCCAGGCACTCCAGTCTAGGGTGCGGTATTTTAACCACTGGACTAGACCAGACCAGTCTCCCATTCCCTTAACCAAACTCTTCGATTCTGAGTTCTCAGCCTACATGGGGGTTTCTAGGTTTAGTAGATCACCTCGTGGAAACTGCCAGCCAGAGGGCTGGGCTAGTTGTGGGCTTAGCTCTTGAGGTTTGGATGTGGTTTTTGAATGTGGAGATTGTACGTACTGAACCTCAGCATGTTTAAGATATCTCCGTGTTGTATTGTATAATGTCCAGGCCCTGAAAATGCTGCATTCGTTTTGTCTAGTTTTATGTTTGGTTGTCATGAAAAAGTTGCTTTGATACTAACTATTTCTTTCTTTTTTTTTTTTTTTTTTAATTTTTTTGACAGGCAGAATGGATAGTGAGAGAGAGAGACAGAGAGAAAGGTTTTCCTTTGCCGTTGGTTCACCCTCCAATGGCCCCCGCGGCCGGCACACTGCAGCCGGCGCACCGCGCTGATCCGATGGCAGGAGCCAGGTGCTTATCCTGGTGTCCCATGGGGTGCAGGGCCCAAAGACTTGGGCCATCCTCCACTGCACTCCCTGGCCACAGCAGAGAGCTGGCCTGGAAGAGGGGCAACCGGGACAGAATCTGGTGCCCCGACCGGGACTAGAATCTGGTGTGCCGGCGCCGCTAGGCGGAGGATTAGCCTATTGAGCCGCGGCGCCGGCCTGATACTAACTATTTCATCATAACCAAAGCAGAAATTCCAGTTGTTGAACCTTAAGGAATAAAAAAGTTTAACTCATTATGTACTTTTCTTATTTCCTAGTGTAAAATGACCATTAATATGTTTAATAAATGATTTAAAACTTGTATCTTAGGTAGAAGATATTTTGATGGTGTATTTTATAGCTTCAACATACAAACTGATATTTGATGAAAGAAATGTGAAACATGACTTTCATTTTTAGATGGCTTAATGGTACAAATAACTCCAGAGACCATGGATGGCTTGCGGCTCGCTCTACGAGAACAGAAGGACTTCAGAATTACATGTGGGAAAGCTGACGCGGCAGACCTGAGAGAATATGTGGACATCTGCTGGGTAGACTCAGAAGAAAAAGGAAACAAAGGGTAGGAATTTTCTTGTTACTAATATGTAATTGATCTGGTGGAGGGGAAGGATTAATAAAAATTGTATTTTTATTAAAGTGTTATGAATGAAAAATAAGAATCATTCCATTAAGTTAAACGCGTATCTGCTGAATGCAGTCTGTCTGTTCACACATGTACCTAGTCAGCCCTGTGAGTGATTTCTTGGCAAGAAGGCTGTCAATTATTGAGGGGCCGTCAGGTAGGGAGGGGCCAGTGGCGAGAGACTTTTCTGTCACCTGAGACCTAATTCTGTTCAGGAAACCGCCATGTGGTTGTGCTGTCCTGTGCACTCCCACCGCTGGCTGTAGTCACACAGGAGAGGCCTTGCAGAGTGCCACTGTGCTCCCTCCTCGCGGCCGTTACCCCCTTCTTTTTTTCTGGGGATTCGCGAGGGGTCTGGTGCACAGAAGGAAAACAGGGCTAATGTTGAAGGGTTCCACAGGAGAGTTTTTAAATCCGTGGGACAATTTTCCTATTAGACTATTTAAGGTACTTTAAACCAGGTCTGGATCTGAATAGGCCACGTAAAAAGGAGATAGAGTTTATGGATAAACAAAAAAATGATTATTTAATAAAAAAAATCTTTTAAATGAACATGAACTGTTGATTTCAGTATTTTTTTATTTAATTGAGCTGTCTTGTTTTAAATTTGGATTTCTTGTGATTTTTCTCCTCATTCCATCTGTTCACATTTCAGAATTCATTTCATAAAAAGCTCTCTGGTACTAATAGTGACACTATTTTTCTCTGTAGTGTTATCAGTCCAGTGGATGGACTGTCACTGCAAGGATTTCCAAGCGAGAAGATAAAACTGGAAGCAGACTTTGAAACTGATGAGAAGATCGTCAGGTGCACTGAGGTAACTGAGACAAGTGCTCCTTTCCTTGCCATGTTTGGATGTGGTGTTTGTTTTTTAACCATGTGTTTTATTTGAGGGCTGGCACTGTGGCATAGTAGGCTAAGCCTCCACCTATGGTTCTGGCATCTCTTATGGATGCTGGTTTGTGTCCCTGCTGCCCTTTTCCGATCCAGCTCTCTGCTATGGCCTGGGAAAGCAGTGGAGGATGGCCCAAGTGCTTGGGCCCCTGCACCCTCATGGGAGACCCAGGGGAGGTCCTGGGTCCTGGCTTTGGATCAGCCCAGCCTTGGTTCTTGAGGCCATTTGGGGAGTGAACCAGCAGATGGAAGACCTCTCTCCCTCTCTCTCTGTAAATCTGCCTCTCAAATAAATAAATAAAATCTTAAAAAAGAAAGATTTATTTATTTGAAAGGCAGATTGATGAGGGAGTGGGAGGGAGACATGGAGAGAGAAAGAGAGAGATCTTCTATCCACTGGTTCACTCCCTAAATAGTTGTAACAACCAGGGCTAGGCCTAGGCCCAGCCAGGACCTGGAACTTCATCCAGCTCTCCCGCATGGTGGCAGGTGCTCAAGTGCTGTGCTGTCACCTGCTTCACAGAAGCACTGCGGGGAGTTGGATCAGAGCAGAGTAGGTGGACTTGAACCAGCACTGGGGGGAGTTGGATCAGAGCAGAGCAGGTGGACTTGAACCAGCACTGGGGGGAGTTGGATCAGAGCAGAGCAGGTGGACTTGAACCAGCACTGGGGGGAGTTGGATCAGAGCAGAGAAGGTGGACTTGAACCAGCACTGCGGGGAGTTGGATCAGAGCAGAGCAGGTGGACTTGAACCAGTGCTCAGATGTGAGATGGGGCCATACCAAGCATTGGCTTAGCCCGCTGCACCACAACACCTGCTCTGGTGTTTGTTTTTGAATTTGGAGATTGTGCGTAGCTCTGAGTATCTATGCATAGCTCATACTTACAACTTTGCACTTGGAGACACACACTTATTTCCACCTCAGACTCTCTTTCTTTTTTTTTTTGGACAGGCAGAGTTAGAGAGAGAGAGAGACAGAGAGAAAGGTCTTCCTTTTTCCGTTGGTTCACCCCCAAAATGGCTGCTGCCAGCCGGCGTGCTGCGCTGATCCGAAGCCAGGAGCCAGGTGCTTCTCCTGGTCTCCCATGCGGGTGCAGGGCCCAAGCACTTGGGCCATCCTCCACTGCACTCCCGGGCCACAGCAGAGAGCTGGCCTGGAAGAGGGGCAACCGGGACAGAATCCAGCACCCGACCGGGACTAGAACCCAGTGTGCCGGTGCTGCAGACGGAGGATTAGCCTAGTGAGCCACGGCGCCGGCCCACCTCAGACTCTTTATACTAGATTGGATTTCCATAGGCTTCTTTCAGGCTGTTGTGCTGCTGTCTAGCAATACTACTGTTTTCGAACTGTAATGTGTTACTTACCTGTATTATATTCATTTTTCTCTTGGTTTATAAAAACAAAATATTGACATCAATTTATAATGATTGACCTATGAAGTTAATTTTGCATGTTCCAATTTTTTTTTTTTTTTAAGATTTGTTTATTTATTTGAAAGGTAGAGTTACAGAGAGGTAGAGGCAAGGAGAGAGGTCTTCCATATAACTGGTTCACTTCCCAGATGGCCGTAATGGCTGGAACTGCATCAGTCCGGAGTCAGGAGCCAGGAGCTTCTTCCAGGTCTCCCATGTGGGTTCAGGGGCCCAAGGACTTGGGCCATCTTCTGCTGCTTTCCCAGGCCATAGCAGAGAGCTGGATCAGAAGTGTAGCAGCTGAGACTTGAACCGGCACCCATATGGGATGCTGACAATGCTGACACTGCAGGCGGCGGCTTTACCTACTATGCCACAGTGCCAGCTCCTCCAATTTTTTTAAAGTTAGAGGATACAAAACTATAGAGCTGCAAACTCCCAACCGCTTAGTTTACATCCAGGTTCTCACTCGTCGTTCCTGTCTGATCAGGAAATCAGTGTTATTAAGTTCTTATGTATTGTTTATTACTCTATGCAGGTACAGGATAGAAACCAGAGAGAATATAGAAACTCCAGAACATTATTACTTTGTTTGACCTTAATTGCATATAGATGTTCTTATTGGATGGACTTATACCTGTCTCTAAGCTGAGTTACCAAGGCTCTTATTGCCACAAGTTAATTTAGGTAAAAATAGCTGAGACAATTCAATAATCCTTAAAATGTGTTTTTTAAGATTTTTTTTTAAATAGATCAGACTATACACATAAAGTCATCTCAACTAATGATTTTCATGGAACTAGTGGAATTTTATTTAAGTTGAATTTTAAGCAGCAGTTGTTATACTTTTCAAGTTGTTTTTAATCTTAATTATGACTTGTTTCCTAATTAAATAAATTTCAGGTATTCTACTTTGTAAAGGACCAGGATACATCTGTTTCATCACCTCGTTACCAGTTTGCCAAGGAAATAGCTATGGCTTGCAGCGCTGCACTGTGCCCTCATCTGAAAACTCTGAAGAGTAGCAGGATAAGTAAGATTGGACTCAGAGTTTCCATCGACACCGACAGGGTGAGCCGTGTTTCGTGATATATGTTTGAAATGAAAGTATCACACATTAAGATAATGAGAATGTTTTTCTTTCTCCTTTCATTTGGGGCTGAAGGAAGGGAACTAAAGTGTATTGAGCATCAAATGTGTGTTCTGCACTTCACGTCCATTGTTTCTATGAACCTCCACAAGGGAGTCAGCAGACGTTTTTTGTACCAGGCCGGACAGTCAGTATTTTGGGCATTGTTGGCTGCCCTGCTGTGCGGTCATAGTGGGAAGTGGCCACTGACACCTGTAGACAGGTGGGTGTGGCTGTGCCCCAGGGAGATGCTGCCCACCCAGCAGGGCCAGCTCGGGCCTGCACGTCATAGTTTGCTGACCCCTGTTCTATTCCTGTCCTGCCTGAGGGGTTTTTAAAGTTACAGATTCTGACTAGATTCTGTATTCTCACATTTGCAAGTTGAACACGTTTTGAAGTGTGTATATGTATCAGGACCCCTCACTGAAATGTCCAGAGAGTAGCATTCACATTGCATTCTGTTTAGTTAATGGACCCTGGAAACAGTAATGCCAGACTGCCGTGTAAACGGTTCCCAGTGGCTGAGGAGAGAAGCGGCCCTGGGCAGATCTCCCTCCCGCCCTCCACTCCCAGCCCTCTGTCCATCATCGTCTTCCCTCTGCTCAGTGTCACACATTTCTTACGTGTGCTTATAGAGGTGTGTGTGCTTTCCATTCTCTCTTTTACACTGTTTTTCTTACTATGCTTCCTTAATATATTGTAGAGATAGTACCTACTAGAACATACTCGTTTTAACTGTGGTGTGGTAGTAGTTAGTTAAATGTACCATAATTTAGCTAGTTCTTCATGCATATTTGGTATGTATAGATTGACATTTAAGTTTTTCACAATATTTCTCTTATATATCAATAGGAAAATTTCCTATAAGTGGATTTACCAGGTCCAGCCATGGATTCAGTAGATATTACATTTTGCCCAGATAGAGGGCATACCATTTTATGTTTCCATTGGGGATTTTTAAAAATTGTTCCTTTTTATATAAAGGGAGCAGATTTTTATATATTTCATCTATACAGGGTTTTTTTAAAAAAATATTTATTTATATATTTGAAAGGCAGAAACAGAGAGAGAGAGTGAGAGAGAGAAAGAGAAGTCTTCCATCCTTTTGTTCACTTCCCAAATGGCTGCAACAGATGTGCCAATCCAAAGCCAGGATCCAGGTGCTTCTTCATGTCTCCCATGCAGGTGCAGGAGCCCAAGGACTTGGACTGTCTTCTGCTTTCCCAGGCCCTAGCAGAGAGCTGGATTGGAGGTGGAGCAGCTAGGACTCAAATTGGCGCTCATAGGGGATGCCCAGTACTGCAGGTGGTGACTTTTTCTACTACACCACAGCACTGGCCCCCCTATATACAATTTCAAGAGCATAATGATACTTCCCACTCTACCTTCCCTCTAATTTTTTTTTTTTAATTTTATTTATTTAAAAGGCAGAGTTACAGATAGACAGAGGCAGAGGGTGAAAGGCCTTCTAACCACTTGTTCACTTCCCAGTTGGCCACAACAACTGGAGCTGGGCTGAGCTGAAGCTAGGAGCCAGAGCTTTCTCTGGGTCTCCCACGCGGGTGCAGGGGTCCCAGCACTTGGGCCATCTTCTACTGCTTTCCCAGGCCACAGCAAAGAGCTGATTAGAAGTGGAGCAGCCGGGACTCAAACCTGCACCCATATGGGATGCTGGCGCCACAGGCCAAGGCTTTAGCACGCTGCACCACAGCACCAGCACCCCTGTATACAGTTTCAAGAGCATAATGATACTTCCCACTGTACCTTCCCTCACTCCCACCCTCCCTCTTCTTTCCTTGCTTATTTTTCTGTTATTTTCTTTGACATACTTTCAGCTTGCTTTATAATCACAAGCTTAACCCTCCACTAAATAAAGGATTCAACAGGTAGCAAGTAGAAAAATCACTGTTCCTCAGGAGTAAAGACAAGGACTATAAACAACAATCAAATCTCAAAGTGTCAGCTTTGTACTCTATACATCAAGTACCTCACAAAATGGGAAAACATTTGATATTTGTCTTTTTGGAACTGGCTTATTTCACAATGCATAGTGGTTTCCATTTGCTTTATTGCAAAAGACAGTAATTTCTGAGAGAGCTTTTCCCCTACATCCTTATCAGAACCATATATAATCAAGCTTTTTTCTTTTTCTTTTTTTATTCTTTATTTATTTATTTTTTTTGACAGGCAGAGTTAGTGAGAGAGAGAGAAAGACAGAGAGAAAGGTCTTCCTTCCGTTGGTTCACCCCCCAAATGGTCACTACGGCCGGCGCGCTGCGCCAATCCGAAGCCAGGAGCCAGATGCCTCTCCTGGTCTCCCATGTGGGTGCAGGACCCAAACACTTGGGCCATCCTCCACTGCCTTCCCAGGCTGCAGCAGAGAGCTGGACTGGAAGAGGGGCAACCGGGACAGAATCCGGCGCCCCAACCGGGACTAGAACCCGGGGTATCAGCGCCGCAGGCGGAGGATTAGCCTAGTGAGCTGTGGCACTGGCCCATAATCAAGCTTTTGAACTTTGACAGTTTGATACGTTAAAAATAATAGGATGATATTATTTTAATATGCACTTCTCTTGACAATGATGATAATCGTACATAGGAGAACCGTTTGTTTTTCTTGGAAATTTCAGTTCACAGGTATTATGCATTTTTATTTTGTAATTGTTTCCAACATACCACGTAGTGGATTCTCAGAGCAAATTCTTCATTGGAGTGGCTAATCTAACAAGGGCGAGTTCCTGAGCTGCAGATTTGCTGTCTTCCGTGAGGTTTTGCTGTACACTGCTTACTGGAAAGAAGTTTTGTTTTCATCAGATTGTTCAAAGCCCCGTTTTCAAGGAAGCACCTGATCATCATTTATTTGAATAAGCAGTTAACAATTTTTCAGTCAAATGCAGTAAAGTGTAATTTTTAAAAAAGGTTCATTTATTTACTTGAGAGGCAGAGTTAAAGACAGAGAGGTCTTTGATCCTCTGGCTCACTCCCCAAATGGCCACAGTGGCTGGAGCTGAGCCAATTTGAAGTCTGGAGCCAGGAGTTCCTCTGGGTCTCCCACATGGGTGCAGGGGTCCAAGGATTTGGGCCAGCTTCCACCGCTTTATTTTTTTTCTAAGATTTATTTATTTATTTGAAAGTCAGAGTTACACAGAGAGAGGAGAGGCAGAGAGAGAGGAAGAGGGAGAGGACAGAAAGGTCTTCTATCCACTGGTTCACTCCCCATTTGGCTGCAACGACCAGATCTGATCTGATCCGAAGCCAGGAGCCAGGAGCTTCTTCCAGGTCTCCCATGCGGGTGCAGGGGCCCAAGGACTTGAGCCATCTTCTGCTGCTTTCTCAGGCCACAGCAGAGAGCTGGATTGGAAATGGAGCAGCCGGGGCTTGAACCAGCACCCATATGGGATGCTGGTACTGAAGGCAGTGGCTCTACCCACTACGCCACAGTGCCGGCCCCATCTTCCACCACTTTCCCAGGCCATCGCCAGGGATCTGGATTGGAAGTGGAACAGTCGCGACATAAACTGGTGCCCGTGTGGGATGCCAGCACCACAGGCAGTTGCCTAACCTATTATGCCACAGTGCCAGCCTCAAAATGTAATTTTCACCAGCAATATTAAATTTCAGTTTAAACACTGAAATGCATTTGAAATATTTTTAAATAGTTTTTTTTAAACCCTAGGATTTGTATATAGATAATATTGGTAATCATGCAAGCCTAGACCCCTAGCATATTACATGTGTTTAGGTATTCTTGGAGAAGGAACCTAGAGTATGAAGTAGTGGCAGTTCTACTTAAGATACCTGTGGGAGGGACAGGTAAACTTGTATAGTAGATGGATGAGAGAGAGGCTGATGTTGTGCAGCAGGTTAAGCCTTCACCTGTGACGCCAGCATCCCATGTGCATGCCAGTTTGAGGCCCAGCTGCTGCACTTCAATCCAGCTCTATGCTAATGCACCTGGGAAAGCAGCAGCAGGTGGCCGAACTGTTTGGGCCCCTGCGCCGACGTGGGAGATCTGGAAGAAGCTCCTGGCTTCTGGCTCCTCGCTTCAGCCTGGCACAGTGCCTGCTGTTGCAGCTATTTGTGGAGTGAACCAGTGGATGAAGATCTCTGGCTCTCATCCCCTCTCTAACTCTTTCAAATAAATAAAAATAAATGTTTTTTTAAAAAGGAATAAAAAGGGAGTATGGGAGAATAGAGGAAGGTATTTGGCACAGTGGTTAAGATGCCCACATCCCATATCAGAGTGTCTGGGTTCACAGCCTGTGTCTGGTTCCAGCCTCCTGCTAATGCACAGCCTGGGAGACAGCAGGTGATGGCACAGGTACTTGAGTCGCTGCCACCCACAAGGGAGACGTGGATTGTATTCCTGGCTCTTGGCTTCAGCCTGGCCCAGCCCCTAGCTGTTAATGGACATTTAGGGAGTGAACCAGTGGATGGAAATCTCTGTTTCTGTCTCTCACATTGAATTAAGTAAAAATAAATAATTTTTTTAAAAACTTAGCTCTAAGAAGAAAATCTGGAAGAATATAGTTTTTATAAATAATATACCAAGTACTTCATTAACATGCTTGAACTGAATTTCTAAAATCTTTTAAATTTATCCATCTGCTGAAGTAAATAAGACTTCTCATTTTCTAGGGTTAGCTCATCAAGGTTTTTCGTTTTTTCCAGGTGGAATTTCAGGCAGGGTCTGCAGGCCAGCTTCTGCCTCAACGTTACCTGAATGACCTGGACAGTGCGCTGATCCCTGTGATCCACGGTGGGACTGCCGGCTCTAGTTTACCGCTAGAAATAGAACTGGTCTTTTTCATTTTAGAAAACCTTTTTTAGTGAAAAGATGTTCCCCACTATGCATTGCAAACTGATTTGTTAAACCTACTGCTAGCGCTGAAGCTGAAATGCCACAAACACTAAAAGTAAGTATGATTGGTGTTCAAAACACATATGCTTTGCTTTTTGGCAGCCATGATATTTTTAAAACATGAGCACAATATTTAAGTATCTGAACATTTGAGGGGTCCACAGTTTTTAGAGCTTTACTAAAAACACAAGAATTTCTTCTACCTTCAAGGCATTTGTAGCATTTACTCTTATTTAAACGCTAAGCCAAAGCATCTGCACTTAGGTGTAGCTCTTCATGCCAAGAAGGATTTTAACGAAGGCGCTGTTCAGATTTTGCTTGGGAAGGAGACGTCTGTGTTGCGAGTGTGCCAGCTGGAACGCTGACTTCTGACGTCTGTCAGTGTATTTCAGTGGCACGGGCCAGTTTCAGGATCGCAGAATTATTTGAATAAAGCTGATAACTTATTTGTATAAACTGGAGTGGAGACCTACCTCCATGATTAGAAAAACTGTTTGGATTAAATTCAGAATTTTGCCTTTTTTCTTCTCAAATTATTTTATATATACGTATATATAATTTTCCTGATTAAATGGGTATTGTTAAAATAAGTGTGGGTGCTTCAAGATTTTGTGCTTCTGTATTTATGTTGTTTTTATAGCAAAGAACATATGATTTGGTATGTATTTTATAAATCCTTAATATTTATACACAGTCAATATTTTTGTATCACATGATTTTTCCTCCTCTTCTTCCAAAGCGTAATAGTATGGTTACCACCTCAGAGAGTGTCTGAGAACAGGCCGGGGACCCTTGAGGTCGGCATGGTGTAGCCACAGGTGCAGCCTGAAGCAGATGTTTGTTTTCTTTCTTTCTTTCTTTTTCTCACTTTCACATTAATCTTTAGAAATTTCCTGGAAACCCTAAGGAACTTTTTCATACTTTAAATTCTTTATATGCTGGTTATTTTTATAAAAGGATATTAACACAAGTTAAATTCTTTATATTTGAAACTTGACAGAGCTCTCCTCTTCAAACAGCAAAAAAAAAAAAAAAAAAAAAAAAAAAATTATTGGGGGCCATGGGGAAAGGGGAGAAAGAAAATAAAGGGCATTTATTAATATATTCTGTCATTTGAGGTATATGAAATGTAACCAGCTTGACGGTTTTTCTTGTTACATGAAATGTTTTTGTATCAAAAACACTCATTGTGTATCTCAAGAAAAAGAAACTGTACTAAATTCTTAAGAAAAATATTTATGAAGCATTTCAACTTGAAGATCAAATCAAGTTTATAACTCAGGATCTGAAGTGTCAGGCTAGGAGAGACTGAGAATGTTAATCAGTTTGGGCATGTCCTCCCTACTGAACCACACCTGCAGAACTAGCTAGACATGGGATGAAGGAGAAGGCAGTCTTCTGGAAACAACTACTTTATAAACAGTGTAAAATGTTGCAGATGTCAAATAAAATAGCAGCATATTTATAACCTGTGAAATTTATTGAGATGGTGTAAGATAAAAATGATTGCACATCAAACGTTTTCATCGTATAGTGTGTGTTTATATTGCAGTGGAAGTAATTGCACAGTTGAAGAAAACGGCATTTACTTTAGCCTCTGCCATGACAGAATGAATAGCTCTGGGTTTGTCTCCATAAAGTCTTCACATTCAGCTAGAATTGGAGTGGCGTCCCTCAGGGTGGGAGGCACATCTTCGAGCGCTCTGTGTGGAGGCAGTTCACGGCCCTGACTGCATCGTTACACACTTCAGTCGTGTTGTTCACATCAGTACTTAACTTGAAATTTTAGTGAAGGGTGAGAAGTACAGTGGCTCTATGTACTCAGTCTATAATGATCTATTTTTGGTCTTAGGTTTTTAATACTACTCTTCTCTGAATTTTGAAATATGAAGTGACATATGCAGCTATCTTACAAACTGTGTGTGTGTACTTGATATGTACAGAGCACTTTATTAGGGTTCATTTGTTGAAAGATCAATAAAATAGTTCTCTCCCTTTTGGAGTCAAATGTGTGAAGCATATCATTAACATGTAGCAGCAGTTTTTAATAGCTGCCGTAGAGACAGGGACTGTGACCAGGTGGCAGGGACTAATGAGACGGAACCCTGAGGACCTGTGGCAGTGGGTGTGTTAAGCTTGTCTGGAAAAGAGTTGAAAATCCGAGGAGTATATAATCTTGTAGAAGGACTGAATTTTCTTTTTAAACTAGTCTTTGGTGTTTGAATATTTCACCTTTTAATTCAATCATAAAGGAGCAGACTGGTGTTTCAACTCCCTGGAATAAGCAGCCTAGATTGTGGTATTTCATATATAAAGAATAGAACTTCTAGGCCGGTGCTACAGCTCACTAAGCTAATCCTCTGCCTTGTGGCGCTGGCACACCGGGTTCTAGTCCCGGTCGGGGTGCCGGATTCTGTCCTGGTTGCCCCTCTTCCAGGCCAGCTCTCTGCTGTGGCCCGGGAGTGCAGTGGAGGATGGCCCAAGTGCTTGGGCCCTGCACCCCATGGGAGACCAGGATAAGCACCTGGCTCCTGCCTTCAGATCGGTGCGGTGCACTGGCCATGGCAGCCATTGGAGGGTGAACCAACGGCAAAGGAAGATCTGTCTCTCTGTCTCTCTCTCTCACTGTCCATTCTGCATGTCAAAAAAAAAAAAAAAAAAAAAGAATAGAACTTTTTTTTTTTTTTAATTTTTGACAGAGTGGACAGTAGAGAGAGAGAGAGACAGAGAGAAAGGTCTTCCTTTTGCCGTTGGTTCACCCTCCAATGGCCGCCACGGTAGGTGCGCTGCGGCCGGCGCACCGCGCTGTTCCGATGGCAGGAGTCAAGTGCTTCTCCTGGTCTCCCATGGGGTGCAGGGCCCAAGCACTTGGGCCATCCTCCACTGCACTCCCTGGCCACAGCAGAGAGCTGGCCTGGAAGAGGGGCCACCAGGACAGGATCGGTGCCCCAACTGGGACTAGAACCCGGTGTGCCGGCGCCGCAAGGCGGAGGATTAGCCTAGTGAGCCGCGGGGCCGGCCAGAACTTTTATTTTTTAACAGTAATGCTAACTTTAATGTGTTTCAAATTTTACAGAAAATATCTTGAAATAAAACAAACTTCCAGCCTATACTGTTTTTTTGTGTGTGTGTGAACTAAGAAAAGTTTCATGTTATACATGATTCCAAAGGTCAAAACAAATATTAAAACCTAATGTTAAGTTTTGCCTCCCACCACATACACACCACCCTTAATCTTTCCACTCCCCAGTCCCAACAGGTAACCCTTTTTTAAAGCATTTTCCTATGAATCTTTCCAAGATTTAGGTGCAGTAGCAGCAAAACAGTCTTATTTCCTTCCCTTATCTTTTCCAAGTATAAAATACACTGACATTCCTAGATTTCCATGTATAGTACAGTAGATCTCTTGAGCTTATTCCACGTAACTGCAACTTTGTATCTTTTAACCAGTGTCTCCTCAGTCCTCTTCCCCAGCCCAGTCCCTGCCAACCGGCATTCTCCTCTCTTCTATGAGCACAAGCTTTCTTAGATTCCATATAAATGAGACCATTCAGTACTTGTCTTACTGGGCTTGACTTAGTTCACTTAACGTAACGTCCCCCGGGTTCATCCATGTTGTCACAAAACACAGGACCCTCTTTTTAAAGGCTGAATTCCATCCTGTGTTTGTGCCAGTGTCCTCCTCCATTTATCCGCTGATGTGCACTTAGACTGATTCCATCTTGCTGCTAACGAACAGTGTTGGAGGGAACATGAGAGTGTAGGTGTCTCGACACACTGACTTCATTTTCTTTGCATGTATACCCAGTAGTGAGACTGCTGGATAATACAGTAGTTCTGTTTTCAATTTCTGAGGAGCCTCTGTACTGTTTTCCACAGTGACTGTATGAGAATACTCAGAAGTTCATGGAAAATACGTATTATGAAAAGAAGTTATGCCTGGATTTCAAAAATTCTGTTGCTTAGTTTTTAATTCCACTTTTCCACACACACTTTGAAGTACATTCCTGCTGATCTTCCCTTTTATGAAAAATGAAGCAGGCTGAAGAACACAATTTTACAGTATCACTTGCTTTGGGTTATATGGCTTACATTTAGAATCTTAGAGATACATTGCTTCTGTAAGACCTTTTTTACTCAGTGGTTGACACAAGCACCTTAATTACAGAAACGAGAAAAATACATATTTGGAATTATGACAGGTTTTAGTAGGAGAAATATTTTTCCTAGCAACTTTATGACCAAAATACTGATGTTATTTTTTGTTTGAACTGCCTTTTAAAACTTTGTTTTCCTATGAGACACTAAGCCCTTGCTATCTAAATGTATCTTTTACCACCTAGCTGACACATTGGTATTTTTTCCCAAATCATATTTTCAGTAGTTTCCAGTCCTGTTCTCAATTAATGTTCTGTTTTGGTTTTAGTTTCTAATGACACATGATTTAAAATGAATTCCTCTAGGGAAGCATTTTCTGCATTTGCGTTAATAAAATTCACAACTCTGTTTTCATTATTTTTACATATGACAAAATAGGTCTAACTGAAGTACTTTATCATGAGGCTGTGAATATAATGCCTGTGGGGGAGGGGGGTTCTGTTTTATAAGATGTTAACCTCCGAAAGTGCCTCCGTGACTCCCTCTGCCTGGTACTCACACCCTTGCGCCGTCCCCTCCCACTCTGTACATTGTGGTCTTTGTGAGTAACAACGGAGGTCACTTCTGAGAGCACATTGTGGAAGACTCTGGCTCCTATCTCTTGTGCATTTTCCCTCTTCCCCGTATGCCTGTCTCACTCCAGCTTCCTCCCTTTCCACTGGGTAACTCGCGCTCAGGAGACGGAGTTGCAGGCATGGGCAGAACTGAATCCTCCAGCACGTGGAGTGGAAGTGGATCCTCCAACCCCTGTCAAACCTCCACATTTCAGTGTCTGCCAAAATCTTGACCACAACCTCCTGAAAACCACCCAGTGAAGCTGCTTAGGAATTCCTGACCCTTGGATGCTGTGCAACAAAACAAACCTGAGACTGAAGTTTTGTTATATGTAGCAACTAACAGTAAATAACAAATACAGATTTGTTTGAGCAGCTTCAGATAAAAATTGCTTAAATTGATAATTTATGGATTCCCTGCCACAAGTCCCATGTGCTAAGTGCAGAGAATGCCAAGAGAAAAAATAGATGTTATCTGTGTGGGAACAGAGACGCAGGTTTCTGGAAACTGCATGCTAGGATATTTAGGTCCATGCTCTTCTTTTTAAAAACAACCAAAACTGATTACATCCTCTTAAAGCATCAAAGATATTTTAATAAGGAATGCCCCGCCCAAAAGTAAAGAGAAAAAAGTGAGCATGGGCTCCTACTGTGACACCCTTATGGTGTAGTGGACAATAAAGCTACAAGGCCCTTATAAGGTGTTGAATCCAACAGGAGACCTTTGCCCAACAGGCTGAGACCCCCAAAGGCTGCCTCTGCAGGATGGCAGTGGAGCGTATGAAACGTTCACATTTAGGACTGCCTGCACTGTCTACAGCGTCGCATGCACTACACCTGGTGTAAGGTGTTCCCTCTACATCCTGTCTGCTGAAAGGTATTTCCATTGTAGCTTCAAACTACCCTTCAATTAGGACACCGACTAACACACAGTAGACAATAAGTAGGAACACAAGGAAGCCAGATTCTGGAAGCAAGAATTAGGACAATGAAGACAATCATAGAAACTGGGGTATTGTATGCTTTTTGTGTTTAAAGAAATAAAGGTAAGTGTGAGGGTACTGCATAAAATAAACACTAAAAAGTGATGGAGCTCATTTGGAGAATAACTGAATAACTGAATATTGCAAGCTTATATAAAAATTAAAATTCAGAAAACAGAATTAATAGCAGAATAATACTCAGCCAGTGGGTGAGTTTATACTGAAAGAGAGCTCAGGAGAAATTATCCAGAATGCAGGTGGAGTGACAGTTGGAAGTAAAATAGACCAAAGGTCTTCAAAAAGTTCATGGAAGATGTATATTACTGAAACCAGATTTAAAACCAAAACATCTCCTGATTCCATTTTCATGACCTTTTTGAAGTACCCTTATCTAGAGCATACACTAACATTTTTAGAAAAAGTTTGTTTATTTGAAAGGCAGAGTTAGGGAGAGACATAGATCTTCTGTCTGCTGGTTACTCCCCAAGTGGCCATAACAGCTAGGTCTGGGCTAGACCAAAACCAGGAGCTTCTTCCGGGTCTCACACTCATATGGGTGCCAGGGTCCCAAGGACTTGGGCCATTTTCCACTACTTTGCTAGGCACGTTAGCAGGTAGCTGGAACAGGAGTGGAACAGCTGGGACTCGAACCAGCACCCATATGTGTGTTGGCATTTTGGGTGGTGGTTTTTCTGCTATGCACAACACTGGCTCCTCTAACATGTTTAATTAGCTGCCAGAGGATGGGGGCGGGGTAGGACAGAACAATTATTTTTAGATATAATGAAGAATTTTCAAATCTGATGAAAGACTCCACAGATTCAAGAAGCCAGATCAACCTGAGTAAAAAGAAATCCCACACAGACACTTAATGGGAAAATGGGAACTGCTAGCTGACACAGAAAGGATCCAAGGAACAAGGTGCTGCTCTACCAGAGGGCCACGAAGTCAGGCGGACAGAATGACCTTGGAGGTACTGCTCCACAAGGGCCTCAGAAGAGCAGCACCCTGCCTTCCTCCCTGCCTGCCTTGCAGAACCGTGGGTAAGAGGTGGAGCCTCTGGGCTCACCTGCTCTACATGAGTCTAGGAACAGGAAACGTATGTAGCGCCCTTCTCTCCCCACTGGTAAAGTCATGGCAGACACAGGGTGGGACACAGGGAGAGGTAGGAGGAAGCAAAAGCTATGACTTTCTAGTAGGGACACCTAGAATTTATCTCTGGGAATTCAAGAGTGTGGGTAGGATCATAAATAGGAGGGAGCTGAAGAAAATAAAATCTGTGTTTAAAATCCTGGGACCACCACCAAGGTGTGCATGTGTGAAACTGACCAGAAGAAACTGAGCAAAGACTGACGTGAAACAGTGTAGACCACCATTCAGGTTTCAGGCTGGCTGCTGGGTGATGGACTATTAGGACAGACTAGTAACAGCTTCATAAAGCACTGGAAACTAGCGTTGGAATCAGAGCCCACAGACAGCTGGCCAGCATTTGTGGTCCAAAACTAACTGGACCAACCAGCTGCTAAAACAAAACAAAAACCTTCTGAAGACTTAAAGAGGAAAGGCTCTCACTCAGACTATCCAGGAAGCAGTCCAAAATTCTTGGCATACATAGGCAACGCTAGGGAAGAGGCATGAACGAAGTTGGTTTTGAGGTTTCCTGATGGAATAATCAGAGAGACTCCAGACTGTTGTAGTCATCCTGCAGAGAGGAAAGGTAAACACTGGAGTAAGGGAAAGATCAAAGTCCTACAGAAGCTACAAAAGGAAATTTTAGAACTGAAAATACAATAGCAAAAGGAAATTTACTAGAGGATTTCAACAGAACAGATGACTGAAGGAAAAGTCCATGAATTTGGAGACACATCAACAAATTATCCAGTCTGAAAAACAAAGATACAAAAGTTAAAAATTGGACACAACTTGGGAGAACTGTAGGGCAGTATCAGTAAGTAAGATTTACATTTAGGAGCCCCAAAAGGAGAGAGAAATTGGAAGGAAAAAATATTTGAAGAAATGGCTGAAACTTCCAAAACTTTGGTCAAGACATATTTGCATAAAATTCTACTTAAAGCAGGTTCATCACAGCAGATGCCCACAAGGAAAACAGAAACCACAACCAGGCACATCATAAATTGGTGGAACCAAATGTAAAGAAAGCTAGGTTTTGAAAGCAGGAAGAGAAAATCAACACTTTGCATAAAGGATAACAAACAGCTAAGTGATGACAGATTTGTTATCAAAAACCATGGAGACAGAGACAATGGAACAGCATTTATAAAGTGCTTAAAACAACAGCCAACACAGAATCCTTTCTTCAACAAATAGTCTTCAGGAATGAAATGTGAGATAAAGGCATTTTCAGAAGAAGGGAAACGAACAGAAATCACTGTCCACAGATCTGCCTTAGAAGAAATGTTAAAAGAAGTTCATGGAGAAGGAAAATGAGAGCAAGGAAAGAAATCAATAGAAATGGCAAATGTATGGGTAAGCAGATGTTTGGTGAAATACATGTGCGTGCTGAAATTCAAAAACAACTGTAAGGAGGTGGATATTTGGTGTAGCAGCTAGGACACGTCTACCCCACACTGGAACACTTGGGTTCAGTTCCTGGCTCTGCCTCCTGACTTCAGCCTGGGAGGTGATGGCTCAAGTTACTGGGTTTCTACCACCCTCATGGAAGACCTGGATCTCATTCCTGGCTCCAGCACTGGCCTGGACCTGGCCATTGTGGGTATTCAGACAGTAAACCAGCATTGGGAGCTTGCTTGTCGGTGTCTCTTGCAAAAAAACTTAAAATTTATGACATCATGTGATAGGATTTTCAGTTTCTACAGATGTAGAATATATGAGAATTGCACCTAAAGGGGACAGTAAAGGAGCCTATGTTGTCATAGGGTTTCTGTATTTCACTTTAAGTTGTATAAAATTCTAAGAAAAATGCAAAAACTATGCAGACATCGCCATGGTTCGTATGTGACTCCCCCTCCCTACACGGTTAAGTCTTCTGTTAACGGTGTTAAGAGGCTGGAAACTTAGTCCAACTGCTCTGTAGAGGTGGGACCTTTGGAGTAGGTCAGGCCATTGGCTGGGGTCCTCAGGATTGAATCCTGGTGAGTTTATGAGCAGCAGCGGCCACCGAGACCCTGGTGCTCCCGTCACCACCTGCCCCTTTCCAAAGCTGTTCCGACTTGAACCTCCGACTATGACCCAAGATAAGCTGCTTTTCTTCAAAAGTAGTTCATTACAGCAATGCAGAGCGAACCACTGCAGACATGTATTTTAAGTCAATATATAAATTAAAATGGCACTCTGAAGAATATCCCTGTAATTCAAAGTAAACTCAGGAAAACAGACTTGAAAAACATAGGACAAACAAAAAATTAATGAAAGGATAGGCTGGAACCCAACCATCTCAAAATTTACATTAAATGTAAATGGCCCAAATATGACATAAGATTGGGTAAAAAGACTAGGAGCTATTTATCAGAACCACTTATAATGGTTCATACGTTAAAAAGAAACACAGCAAAGGATCTATCACGCAAACACGAAAATAAACCAAAAAATCTTGACCATCAAAGCTGACCTTGGCACGAGGAAAACTCCGTGACGCAGCGCCGCCTGTCAGGGACGGGATCATACGGAGGCAGGAGCTCGCGGAACTGGAATGGAAGGGGAAAAAACCTAACAATCAGGACTCTCGGAGAAAATTAAATCGGCTCCATCAGATTTACGCAATTTATTTTTGGGCGAGGGCGCACGAAGTCAGCGGTGGGAGAGCCGGCTCCAGGCTACCCGCCCACTTCGTTTTGCAGAAAAACTCATTTTTATGGAGAAGTGATCGCACGCCTTTTCAGGACGTCACTGAAATACCGCACCCAGCTTTGGAAATTCGCACCCGACACCAACGGCGGTTCTCAGCCCCACGCGTTTCCAAACGTTTCAAAAGTCTTGTTTCCGACACGCCCCCTCCGCAGCCTCTGCGCGTGCGCGCCGAGGCCCCGCCCCCTTCCGCTTCCGCTCCGGGCGCGCACGCGCAGGTGGGCCCCAGGCGCGCGCTCGGCTCGGCCCGGAGGCGCTGTTGGCGGGGTCAGGTTCCCTCGCCGCCTTTGACCGGTTGGCGCCTGCGCGGACGGCGGGCGTCCGTTGCCATGACAGCGCTCGCCGGAGCCCCGGGTAAGCGCGGGTTCGGCGGCTTCCCGCAGGGTGGGTTCCTCACGGGGGAGGCGCGGCCGTGCGGCCCGACGTGGGGGCTCGTGCAGGGCTCGGCCGGCGCTGCTGCCTTCCTCGGGCGTCCGCGGGTGGGCGCCGGGGAGCGGAGCCTGACTGGGCCCGGAGCCCTGGGCTGAGGCGACCCGGTGCGGAGGGCGCGCGCCCGGGACGCCCGGCCTCGCGGCGTGTGCTGACGGCCGCCGGAGGCTGGAGTTGCGAGTTCGTCCGTGGACAGCCGCGGAGGATGGCACGGGTGCGCGGGTCCCTGCTCCCTCGTGGGAGACAGGTGCAGCTCCCGGCTCCTGAAGGAGTCGGCCCAGCCCCAGCCCGCTGAGGCCGTCTAGGGAGTGAACCACAGATGGAGGATTCTGACTGCCAAATAAATAAGCAATTAAAGACAACTGGATGCAGACATCCCGACAGGCAACTTAACCGCTGAGTCAGATGCTCGCCTTTTCCCGTGAGGGTGGGAAGAATCACTGTATTTCTAAAGTTGTACTTAAGAAATTTGTACTCATTAAATAAAAGGTTTCTTTGGGGGGAGAAAAAATGATGTAAAACAAAAGTTTGTAATGAAAAAAAAACCGCTCACCTTTCTCCCTTCAATTCCGGTTTTATTTTTCGCCTGGACAGAATTCTTGTAAGAGTTACTGAGGCAACAGATGTGAACATTTTTCAGATATGTGCTGAACCTCCTTAGAACATCTATTTAGACCGGTGTGGACTCTACATCCTTTTAATGCCTGCTTTTCCTTAATGTCCGAGTTTGGGACAAAGCTCACATTCAGAAGACTGTTCTCATCATCAGGCTGTAGAAATACAGGTTCTCTTCTGAGTTGATGCAAGATTCACAGAGTTTTAGAATAAAACTGTGTTTAGTGGCCACCACTTCCTGGGGCCACCTGCCAGGGTGCTTGCCACACTCGATGGCAGAGCCCACGGCCCACACCATTTCCCACCTGATAGGCATGCAAGCAAGTGATGATGTTAAAGATAGCTTTGCCAGAGCCAGAAGTGGAAAGTACAGACTTCTGAAGATATCTATTGAAAATGAACAACTTGTGATTGGCTCTTCTTCAGACTCCTGGGATAGGGATTCTGATCCTTTTGTTTTTCCCTGTTGGAGGACGAGCAGCCTTGCTACCTATGATTCAGGTTAGATCCTCAGAATGCCCAGGGATATGAATGGATGTTCACTGCCTGGTCCCCAGCTCATTCTCGTGTTCGTCAGATAATGTACGCAGCACCAAGAGCAGCTCTGAGAAAGGAGTTTGCAGGAGGCCACATGGAAGATGAAGTGTTTGGAGCAGTGAGGGAAGGTGGATGCTCACGTGGGTATAAAATACTCGCTGCCACAGTCTCCGCCTGCCCCACTGACCAGCTGAAGAGGGTTAGGGTTCCAGCAGATGAGACTCAGTGAGGTACAGGCCGACATGGGTGTGCACACTCAGCGTCAAACGCCACAAGGAGAGGTATTTTCCGTTTCTCAGGAAGCTTTTCAGGCCCTGGAAAAGTTGAATAACAGACAGCTGAACTATGTGCAGTTGGAAATAGATATGAAAAATGAAATAATAATTTTGGCCAATACAACAAATACAGAGCTGAAAGATTAGCCAGAGAGGATTCCTAAGGGTTCAGCACACTACTGATTCTTTCTGTGTAAACATCCCCGTGAAGGAAACATTAGAGGCCACAGTTTCATTTACTCGATGCCTGGATGCACGTGCTGTATAAGAGAGAGGGTGCTGTATTCCAGCTGCAAGAGCCCTCTGTTGGAAACTGTAGAAAGACGGCTCCACATGGATGAGATGAGAGAGACAGGGGAATGAGCTGATCACAGACTTCCTGGATGAAGACATGCAACCCAAACAGCACGCACACAAGCAGGGTTTCACAAAACCAAAAGGTCCCACAGGAAAAAGGAATCCGAAAACTAATTAGGGGTCCAGCTGAACAGAAGCCCTGCTGATTAAAATTGCTGCATTAAACATTGCAATACTCATTTTTTAAAAAGTCCAGCATGTAGTACAGGAGAACTGAAATCGTTCCATGTTGTTTTATAGGAGGGAAAAATTGTACTTTTTGAAAAACGGCACTTTTCACTTCTGTGTGTTTTTAAAACTAATGTTATAGAAGACTCATGATTTCTATTTTTGAGTTAAAATTAGAAAAGGATTTAATGTTTAATTTTGTCACATTGTTTTCATAGTGTTGATTCCACACTTTCACATAATTTTTAAGGTTTATATAGTTGGACCGGTTCCAGAAAGGTCTAATGTCTTAAAATAGAGTCCACTTGTTACTACTCTTCAGTGAGTCAGTGGGTCACGTTTTGAGGGAAGAGTGACCTTAAATTGCTCACACTACATGATGAATGTGTTAGGGACCAGGTTTGATGACTTCGTAACCTGCAGTGTTGGTGTGCCTGGGAAAGTGGAAGTTGGCTCCTGTCAGGCTGGGGTAACGTCTGCAGCTGTGGAGAGAGTGCTTGCTTGCAGCAGTCTTTTTCTACTTGACTTTTTTTTTTTTAGATGGCATTAAAACTTCAGAAGATCAGTTCACTCTGAAATTTGAAGGGTACCAGGTTTTTTCTGTGCTGCAGGATTCCTGATGACAGTGAAAGACTTTGAACACAGCCTTAGGAAATTGTAGTGCTTTAAAAAATATCCATTTCCAGAGTCATTGTAAGTACTGTGAGGCCAAATATGTACTTCAGATGGATGTTTAAATTAATAGCTTTCAAAAGGAAGCAAAACTAAAGTAAAAAATGTTGAAAGACTCAGGACATCAAGACTGATGGTTTTCTTCATGGAAAATGCATTTTTCAAAAAGCTTTCTGAAGCCCCTGTGTATTTAGAGGCATTTGTGCTCTTTGTTTTGAGAAAATACTCAGATTTTAAAATGTTTTAAAGTCCTGTTTATCAGCCTGATATGGATAAACGCTTAGAATGTTATTTCAGTTAAAATCTTTTTTCAAAACACATTGAACTGTTTTCTAAAGCTTTGCATTTTCAGTTACAACCTAGAGATGCTGAGCCCCATCGTTACTTTGATACTTGAATTTGAGGGAGCAAGGACAGTTCATGGTGAACCAGTTGAGCCTGCTGCAGGGCCATACCTGTGTGGAGTGTTCAAAATGAACTCTGGGGATCTGGGATTTGGACTTTCTTGATCTAAACTTTATGCTGCATAAAACAGATATCAGATACACATTTCAGAGTATGAAATATGAAGCACTCATGTCTAAAATACTTTATCAAAGGTAATATATCACCTTTCAGAAATTCAGTGTGTGTTGAAGTAAAGCATATTAGAATAATTATGGGTTGACTTTTTTTATTAGAATTAAAAGTGTGTGAGGTTTTTTGTTTACAGGTAATCAGGCGAATATTACATATGCAAAATAATTGACAGTGTCGTACTTGTTTACTACAGGTAGTTGTTCCATGAGTGCAAACATGGGTGCTGCACACACAGTCACATTAGGAGAGGAGCAGCTGCGGCTTGTCACTTCTGCCAGGAAGCCTGTGACGGAGAAGAGAGCAGTAGTGAGCGTTTCCTGCACCATCCGTGTGCAGTTACACTGTAGACCCCACTGCACTCCATCCGTGTGCAGTTACACTGTAGACCCCACTGCACTCCGTCCGTGTGCAGTTACACTGTAGACCCTACTGCACTCCGTCCGTGTGCAGTTACACTGTAGATCCCACTGCTCTACAGCCAAGTATGGACATTCCAGAGTACAGATGTGATTATATACTCTACACCTGTGACTGCTAAAAATCAATGAGCGTACTCCTTGTTTACAGGATGTTAGCCGGCACCAGGTGTGAATAATGTATTCCCAGTCCGTGTGTAGCAGTGGAGAGTTACATGTCTTCTGTGGATGTTTTATAAGTGCATTTTATATCACAATAAAATGTTTTCTCTTAAAAAAAAAAAAAAACTGTGTTCAGGTGAACAATATTACAGATTCTCCCCCCCCCCTTTTTTAAGAGCTATATTTATTGGGGCTGATGCTGTGGCGTAACAGGTAAAGCCACCACCTGCAGTGCAGGCATCCCATTGGCGCTGGTTCAAGTCCCAGCTGCTCTACTTCCCATCCGGCTCTCTGCTGTGTCCTGGGAAAGTAGTAAAAGATGACCCCAGTCCTTGGGCCCCTGCACCCATGTGGGAGACCCTGAAGAAGCTCCTGGCTTCGGATTGGCACAGTTCTGGCCATTACAGCCAACTGGGGATTGAACCAGCAGATGGAAGACCTCTCTCTCTCTAACTCTGCCTTTCAAATAAATAAATAAATATTTTTTAAAAAAGAGATGTATTTATTTATTTGAAAGGCAGAATTAGAAAAAAAGAGATAGACATAGAGATCTATCTACTGATTCACTCTCCAGGTGGCTGCAGCAGGCAGGAGCCTGGAACTCCATCCAGGTCTGTCATGTGGTTGGCAAGGACCCAAGTACTTGGGCCACGCACATTAGCAGGGAGCTGGGACAAATGTGGAGCAGCCAGGGCTGCAGCTGGTGCTCTTGTGGGATGCTGGCATATCAGGTGGCAGCCACACCCACTGTACCACAGCACCAGCCCCACACATGCCATCTTTTAAAAAAAGATCTGTTCTCATTGCCAAATTACTGGTGAAGCTAGTTCTTTTTTTTTTTTTTTTAATTATTTATTTATTATTTGAGCTGCAGAGAGAGAGGTCTTCTGTCTGCTGGTTCACTCCCTGATTGGCTACAACAGCCAGAGCTTTGCTGATCTGAAGCCAGGAGCATCTTCCATGTCTCCCACATAGGTTCAGGGACCCGAGGGCTTGGGCCATCTTCTACTGCTTCCCAAGCCATAGCAGAGAGCTGGATCGGAAGTGGAGCAGCCAGGACTCAAACCAGCACCCATATGGGATGCCAGCACTGCAGCTGGCAGCTTTACCCTCTACACCACAGTGCCAGCCCCTAAAGCTAGTTCTTAACCAGGTTCTTCCTTTATGTGAGCCATTTTCTTCCCCTAGCTTTTTTTTATTATAAAGATTTATTTATTCATTTGAAACAGTAGTAGCAAGAGAGGGAGAACCATAGAAAGAGGGGTCTTTCTCCTGCTGGTTCACTCCCCAAATAGCTGCAAGGCCCAAGGCTTGGCCAGGCTGAACGAAGCCAGGAGCCAAGAGCTGCTTCTAGGTTTCCCGTGTGAGTGGCAGGGGCCCAAACACTTGTGCTGTATTCTGCTGCCTTCCCAGACACATCAGCAGGGGCTGCATCAGACATGGAGCAGCCAGGACTTGAACCTCCACTCATATGAGAAGCCAGTGTGGCTTTACCAGCTCTGCCACGCCTTCCTTAGCGTTTGTTTAAAAAAAAAAAAAAAGTGTACTTTGTTAACACAGAAAATTCTAAAGGTACAATAGAATTTGTAGAGACAAGTTGCATCCTGTACTGCAGCCACACAGTTCCCTCCAGACAGCACCCATCCTGACCACTGCTCGCCTGTTCCCCGGGCTGTTTCCTGGGTACGCCCCCATGTGCTGTGCATAGGTTTCTAGTTTTCTCTTTTTTACATTCATATTCCTTTTTCGCAGCATTGATTTTTTAGTGGCTTAGAGCTGCATAAGTTTTTGATCCTGGAGTTCTGAAGTCAGAAGTCTGAAATGGGTCTCACTGGGCTATAATCAGAGTTTCCCCAGAGAGGCCGGGGCTGGGGAGGGGGCATGTTCTTAGCTGCTGTGTTTGGCTGCTGATTGCTCCCTGGACTGCTTTCAAAACCCAGAAGCAGCTGGTACCTTGTCACGCTGCATCACTGCCTCCCGTTTTCAGGATTGGAGTTGGCACACTCAGATAATCCAGAGTCATCTCCTGTCTCAGACTCTACTCTGCATGGCAATGCTGTGGTGAACATAGGTCGTTAATGTGTGTTAAAGCCTAAGGAATGCATTCCCAAGAGTGAATTCTCATGTAAGCGGTGGACTTCCATTAATGGTGTCAGAATAGGCTTATCACTTTTGGGAGGTACAGCTCACTAGTGCAAGATACTAAAAATAGGGGCAGAGTGGTGGGTGCATCACCTGGAGCTCAGGTTTCTGCTTAATTTTTTTCTGTAAGCCAAAACTGCTCAAAATAAGTCTTACTCTCTAAAAAAAAAAAAAAAAAAAATTGCAGCCGACTGTGTCTCTGCCTTCATGGCCCTGTTTCCAGGGTTGCAGGCACTTAGAGCTGTGACATAGGCGAGATTCTGTGTGCTGCCGCTCCCTGTGTGCTCGGGGCAGGGGGTTCCTGGGGTTGTGCCGAGGACGTGGCAGCAGGACAAGGTCAAGAAGAACTTCACAGCTTTCAAGTCCTAGAATGCTGAAGTTGGTGTTTTTTATACTTTAGTTAATTTGTAAATTGCCTGTGTAAACGTTCTGAGTGCTGTGGTGTGACGCAGGCTTTGGATCCTGACTCCAGTTTCACGCTAAAGCAGACCCTGGGAAGCAGTAGTGATGGCTCAAGTCTTTGGGTTCCTGCCGTCCATGTGGGAGACCTGGGCGGAGTTGGCAGCTCCCAGCTTTGGCCTGGCCCAGCCTCCGCTGTTGCAGGCATTTGGGAAGTGAACCAGCCCTTTTACTTCTGTTCATATCCCCTAACATCATGTTGTATACCTTGAATGTACACAGTAAGTGTACTTGTAAAACATTTTTACCCCGTGAGAAACAACATTGTTCTTCGTATAATCTGCAAAATGGATTAAAGAGTTACATGTAAGACCCAAGATTATGAAACTACTAGAAGAAAACACAGTGTCATGTTCATGCTTCAGGCCATTGGCCTGGGTAAAGATTTTTTAGATATGATCTCAAAGGCACTGGCAACAAAGGCAAAAATTGAAAAATGGGATTTCATCAAATTAAAAAACTCTACAACAAAGCAAACAGCCTTCAGAAGGGGGAAGATATGTGCAGACTTTGCTCTGACAGGGGTTAATATCTAGACTATATGAGGTACTCACAACAAAAATCGGATTTTAAATTGAGCAAATGCTTTAAATAGCCATTTCCGAAAGGAATATATTCCAGTGACCACTCAGTATATGAGAAAATGTTCAACATCACTAATCAGAAATAAAGGTGAAAACCACAGTGTGCTGTCCTCTTACTCCAGGGAGAGTGGCTACAATCAAAAAGACAAAATAGGGGCTGGTGTTGGGGTACCATGGGTTAAGCCACCGCCCGCAATGCCAGCGTTGCAGATAGGTGCGGGTTTGAGTCCCGGCTGCTCCATTTTTGAGCCAGCCAATGAACCTGTGGAAGCAACAGAAGATGACCCAAGTGCTTGGACCTCTGCCACCCATGTGGGACACCTGGAAGAATCTCTGGGCTCCTGGCTTCAGCTTGGCCCAGCCTCAGCTGTTGTGGCCATCTAGAGAATGAACCAGCAGATGGAAGATATCTCTGTCTCTGTCTCCTTCTCTCTCGCTAACTCTGCCTTGGAAACAAATCTTTTTTAAAAAAATAACAAGTGCTGGTGGGGATATGGAGAAAGTGGAAATCTCCTACCCAGCTGGTAGGAAGGTAAGCACAGCCATATGGAAATTAACACGGATGTTCTTTAGAACAACCAGGAATAGAGCCACCGTAGCATCCGGCAGTTCCACTAGGGTTGTATCTCCGAAGGAAAGGAAAGCAGTGTGTCGGAAAGATGTCTGTGCTCCCACGTAACTGCAGCAGCAGTCACAAAGCCGAGCTTGCTGTGCATCAGCGAGCATGAACGGAGTGTGGTGTGTGTACACCGTGCAGAGGGGCATCCTGCCACCTGAGCAGCACGAGTGAGCCCATAGGACACTGTGCTAACTCAGCAACATGCAAGGCCACACATGTGCATGTGTGGAAGCCAAACAAGCCAATCTCCTAGAAGCAGACATGAGCCTGGTTACCAGATCTGGGTGGAGAGAGGGAGGGAAAGAGAGTGGTTGAGGGGTCCTGGGGTGGAGTGGGAGAGAACGAGCTCCCAGTGCTCTGCAGCTCAGGAGGATCACTGCTTGGCCAGCATTAGGTGTGTATTTCAGGATTGCTGGGAGAAGGGTTCCGAGTGTCTCCAACACAAAGCAGTGGCACACGGGGTGGTGAACGGGCCAGCGACCCCAGACTGATCAATATGCCTTGTATTCAGGTACTGAAATGCCACACTGTTCCCCCAGAAATGTGCATAGATCGTAAGCGTCAGAATTTTTTTTAGAAGATAAAGATTTTACCCCATAAAAAGGAGTATTTTTTTTTTCATGTAAACCTTGTTATTTTAGGGTCTTGGAGTGAAAATATCCTGCAGTATTTCCTGCGAAGGAACCAGATTGCAGCAGAAGATGGCGCTGAGGTCACGTGGTACCACGCAGCCAACCACAAGGCGCAGATGAGGGAGGCTCTGAGCAGTAAGTCAGGGCGGCCGCTGGCGGTGTGCTCGGGGTCACGGGTTAATTCCAGTCCCTGTCTGATAGGTAGGCGTTTTTGCAGGTACCAGACACAGGCGATCCAAGAGATTCTGAGCTGGCAGAGCCATTAAATCAGTTTTATAAAATGAAGAAATTGCATAATTGAAGGATTTTAGTATTTGCTAGGTGCAGTTTGCCCTCTCCTGCCTTATTTGAAACCCTGCTGTATACTGACAGTGTTGTAAGTGTTCTGGTGATTGAAGTAAGGGTTTTAAGATTAGGGTCGTGCCTTCTGCATATTGTTGTAGCCCACATAGTGCAGTAAATGTCTGTTGAACAGTGCATGGAGCTGTTGTATTCTTACTTACAATTGATTGCCATGGGCAGGATTCATACCTGAGCTACTAAGCAAGGCTCTGTTCATCAAGCGGTCTCCAGGGGTGTGTGTGTTCCTTCATGCCCGGATGGACACTAGGGCACGTGTCTCGGCATGCAGGGCTGGGGCTGCAGCAGGAGAGGGGGTGACAGTGAGTGACCCGAGGCCTGGGGGAGCCTGAATGATCGGTGCAGCCAGGACGCTTCCTTGCAGTCCCATGTTCTCAAGTCAGAATTGATGCCTCTTGGCACCCTGCCCCGGTATTAGGGAGCTGCTTTTACTGTAGAAGCAGCTGGAGATGGCTCCTTCCTGCTTCTGCAGGGGAGGACCTTGTCCTGTTTGACCGTGAGTCCCTGATGCCTATAGCACTGTCTAGTGTAGACGGACTGCAGTGATGGATGATTGACAAATGAACTCTAGCAAGACACCCCCTGCCCCATTGCCAGTGAGCCTCACAGACTCCAGGGCTCCATGCTGTTCCCATGACTGAGGGCGCCTCATGCACAGGGTGCTGGGAGCGACTGGGACCCGGCCAGGAGCTCCACAGTTGCTGGAGCGTGGGGCCTGAGCTCCTCCGTGGAACTCAGCTCCCCATGCTTCAGGAAGAGCCGCTGCAGGCTGCCCGTGGGCTGCCCCCCACCTCGCAGAGAACCAGGTTCTGATGAAGACTTCCAAGCAGGGGCAGGAAGTCCCCATGGTTTCTAACTCAAGGACTGAGAAGACACAGAGCCCAGAGAATATCAGCAGATGCGTCTGGAGCCCCTGTGTAGATGTACCTTTGCCAGGTGCCAGGAAGAGGGCTCCAGGTGCAGCCACAGCCTCAGAGCTGTGGGACCTGGAGGAGGTCGGTCAGCTTCTGGACACGTGTGTGCTCTTCTGTGAAAACCAAGGGCAGTGTGAAGGGCCTGGCGGGGAGCCTGGCATGTAGTAGCTAGTTCCTTTGCTTTTCTTCCTCTCCTCAGGTGTGGGGCAGCCACTCCCTGCTGTCCCAGCCCCATTTCATGGGCCCTTACCCAAGTCGTTGCCTTTGGACAGGTCCTGCTCTCATGGTCGAGGCTGATGTCCTTCTCGCAAGTGATGGATCGGGACACGGCCAGCCAGTCATGGCCCATCCTCCCGAAATGAGCAGTGACAATTCCCTCCAGGAGTGGCTGGCCGAGGTGACCAAAAGCAGTAAAGGCATCAAGCTGGACTTCAAGAGGTATCTGTACACGTTTTCAGGTTGTTACAGAACAGCTTTGGGGAAGAATAGCCATATAGAGCCGTGCCTGAAAGCCTTGTGTTGTACTTTGTCCAAACTGAAAATGAAATTGTACACCATGTTATGTTTCAGGAATGGACCTAGGGGCCCCCAGAACACCACAAGAGCTAGTACTGGGCCAGGCCAAAGCCAAGAGCTTCATCCGGGTCTCCCACATGGGTGCAGGGGCCCTAACAGTTGAGCCATCTTCCACTGCTTTCTCAGGCCATTAGCAGGGAGCTGGATTGGAAGTGGAGCAGCCAGGACACAAACTGGCGGCCATATGGGGTGCTGGTAGTGCAGGCAGTGGCTTTGCTTACCATGCCACAAAGCCGACCCCTAAGTTAATTTTTAGTAATAGGTGCTGCCGAAGCAAGCACCCCTAAGTTAATTTTTATAAAGGAATTTAATATAAGTGATCATTGTAATTAAAGAGAATGATAAATTTAAAATGCTGCTTTTGTTTAAAAGTTGTCTCAGAGTTGAGAGCATTTTGTTGAGGTAGTTGATGTATATCTGATTTGTCTACGGCCATGCCACCCTGAACGCGCCCAATCTCGTCTGATGTATATCTGATTCGATTTATGTTACTGTCTTTGTAAAAGGAATTACTTGTAATTCTTCAATAACTTTTTCTTAAAAATAGTGTTTTGGAGGCGTTGATAATGAAGAGCAAAATTGAATGTCAAGTCTTACGTAGTTTTGGCAAATATAAAAATTATAGATAAAGCCAAGAATATACTGAGTCCTGGGAAGGCAGCTGCTTTTAGAATCCAGGATGGTAGCAAACCTACCTCATCTCTAGATAATTAAAAATAACTCTTTTTAAACATTTTTTATGTTTGGGTCGGCACTGTAATATAGTAGGTTAAGCCTCTGCCTGCAGCGCCAGCATCCCGAATGGGTACCAATTCGAGTCCCAGCTGCTCTGCTTCCCCTCCAGCTCTCTGCTACGGCCTGGGAAAGCAGTAGAAGATGACCCAAGTCTTTGGGCCCTTGCACCCACATGGGAGACCTGGAAGAAGCTCCTGGCTCCTGGTTTCAGATTGGCCTAGCTCTAGTCGTTGCAGCCGTTCGGGGAGTGAATCAGCGGATGAAAGATTTCTCTCTGTTTCTCCTTTTCTGTGTAACTCTCCCTCTCAAATAAGTAAATAAATATTAAAAAAATAAATAAAATTAATATTTATATTTTGTGTGAGACAGAGAAAGGGAGGGAGGGAGCAGAGGGAGCTCCCATCTGCTGGTTTACTGCAGTGACCAGGGCTGGGCTGGAGCTGGAAGCTGGGAACCCAGTCAAGCTCTCTCACAGGGCGGCAGGAACCTAGTTACTGAGCCATCACTACTGCCCCCCTGGTCTGCATAGCAGGAAGTAAGGATCAGGAACCTGAGCCGGGTATGAAACCCAGCACTCCAGTGAGCTGCTGAGCTAAATGTGCACCCCCTAAGTGATATCCTTAAATTGAGTTAAGATGTGGGAGTCTCGTAGGGTTAGTAAGATGACTGTAGCCGTGTGTTGTGAGGCTGAGTGAGCCTCTAAGCTTCATGATAGTGTCGATGAGTGAGTGTGCTGACGCCTGACATCGCTGAGTTTGGATCGGCCAGGACTTACAGGTTCAAGGGCTGCTTTAAGATGAAGAGGCCTTTTGAGTGTTCAGTGGTTGAGTTCCGTTTTAGTGACCAAGTCCTAGCAAGAGTAAGTGATTTGCCTGAGGGTGGGAGCTAGGCTCTGACAGCTGGGCTAGGACCTCACCTTCAGCCTCCTGGAGCCAGTCCAGCAGCCCGTGGACCAAGAAGTAAAACATGATCATCAGTGCTTGACGATGTGAAGCTTTAGACCTGCTTACCTTTCCATGTGCTGCTTGTTGTATGTTGCCCTGGAATGGCTCCCTGGATGCAGCGCTTTGTTTGTCACGGGGCAGGTCACCTCATTCAGTGCCAATGCTAACAGCTACCTGAGAGACCTGAGTCACTAGAGCAGAGATGTTCCTTGCAGGGTTACTTTTGTTTTGTTTTGTTGTTTATCATAACACATTTGAAAGGAAAGGGATGTAAGCCAACAGCCCTGTGAACCCACACAGTGTGTCAGACGCCATTCTAAGAGTGCTGTGGGTGTTTTCCATTTGATTCTCACAACTGAGCTCAGAGACAAGTTGTTGCTCTTCTCATTACCCGGCTGCGAGCAGAGGCGGGAGGAGTTAGTAACCTGCTGTGGTCACATGGCTGGACGTGGAGGCCCTCGGCCTGGCTGGAACGTCCACTCTTCTGTCAGAGCAGCTGGATGACGTCATGGTCACGGTCCAGTAGTTCTGGTTTTGTGCTTCTAAGTGAGTAGGACTTCAAGTAACAGATGGCAGTTTTCACATTGTATCTGAAGTTTTAGCAAACTCCAGTGTTTGACCAAGAATTGTTTCCCCTGGGGCAGGCACATCCCACATGGCAGTGCAGGGGTTTGGTTCCTGGCTCCAGCTTCCCATCAGTGCAGACCCTGTGAAGCAAAGGTGATGGCTCAGGTGACTGGGTTCCTGCCACGCTCATGGGGGCCCTGGATGGAGTTCCTGGCTCCTGGTTGCAGCCTAGGGCCGTTGCAGTCATTTTGGGCATTGGGAAGGTGAACCAGTGGATGGGAGCCCTCTCTCTATGTGTCTGTTTCTCTGCCCCTGAAATAAATAAAAAGAAATTATTTTCCTTTAAAATATAATTTTTATTACCATTTTAAATATGAGTTTTTTAATCTCCACTTTTTAGAAAAAATTACTTTTATTTATTTGAAAGATTGAGAAATAGATCTTCCATTTGCTGGTTCACTCTCCAAATACCCACAATATTCAAGGCTGGGTCAAGTTGAAACCAGGAACCAGGAACTCAGTCGGGGTCTCCCAGGTAGATGGCAGAGACCCCAGGGTGTGCATTAGCAGAGCCGCGACTGAAACCCCAGCATGCTGCTGTGGAGTGCAGACGTCCCAAGGGCATCCTAGCTGCTGCTCCACATTGCCTGCACATGTTGTCTCTGATTTGTAAATGAAATAAAGTAGGAGAGATAGGCAAAGGTTTGATATAAAGATCATTTTTTAGGAAAAATAAATTTGTAGTTGCGAAGTCTATGTTCCTTCCCAGGGCCCTAAGTAAATCCTACCAAAGAGTACCTCCAGGTGGTTTTCTGGTGAGGACGTCCCCCTTGACGGCCGTCTTGGCTGTTTCTAATGAAGACGTCCCCCCCGCCCCCACGTCCGTCTTGGCTGTTTCTGATGAGGACGTCCTCCCGACGGCCGTCTTGACAAATCTTGCGGCAGTTGTTTCTGTGGGACCTGATACTCACATGGGAGAATCAAGAATGTTTGCTATTGGTGTTTTTTGATTAGAATCATATGGCATTTGTAGGTTAGTTTGGAGTAATGTGGCATTTTTTTAGTTTTCTAGGCTAGAATCATGGTGGATGTTATTCCCTGTGACATAGTTATTTCATCAAGTTCTGTAGCACAAGAACTACAACAGAAAGCTTTAGGTTCCTTAGTAAGGCTTTATGTTTTAATGTAGGTTTTGTTTTTTCATAGTTACGTTTCTTTTAAGGGAAAGTATCAGGACTGTAGTGTACATTCATGAAAATGAACATATTGATGTGTAATACGGGATGTGTGTGTCAGACTCTTAGGTTTAACCGTGCAGTGCGTTGTGTGTGTGTGTGTGGTAGACATTTAACTACTGGTGGAATTTTTCAAGTTTGAGGAGAAAGCACTGTTGGGGCTGGAAGTTGTCAGGTGGAGAACCAGTGCTGCAGAGCCCGTGTCAGCCAGCCAGCCAGGCTGGGAGCCCTGTGATGTGACCCGTGCTGTCTCACCCAAGCTGCACAGTGCCACAGTCCAGAATCCAGACATGCAGGGAGCTCAGAACCCCGTGGGGACGTGGCAGTTGCAGAGGGACTCACAGCCGAGCAAGGTCTGGAGTCACAGGAGCCAGCTGCCTGGAATTCTGTAGAAGTATACAGCTACGGGCCAGGGCGAGAGCTGGTCTCCTCTGGTTTTAGTACACACTTGCTCACTGGTAAACCTAATGCAATAATCAATGGGATTAGCAGTTTCTCTTCTTAAATTGGGAGGCCCAGAAGGAGTGGAGTGAACAGGTAGAAGCACATGAGGGAGGGCCGAGTGTTTCCCCATCATCTGCCTCTGGGATTCCTGGCCTCCCCTCACAGTGTTTGCTACAAGCTGACTTTCTCAGAAACAAACAGAGACCCTAAAGGGTCAGAAGACTGGCTTATGAGGAGCAGTGTGGTTTTCCAGTCAAGTGTGTGCATACCTTTTTTTTTTTTTTTTTAAGATTTTATTTATTTGAAAGGGAGAGTTACAGAGAGAGTGAGTGACAGGTCTTCCACCCGTTAGTTCACTCCCCAAATGGCTATAGCAACCAGGACTGTGCCATGCTGAAGCCAGGAGCCAGGATCTTCTTCAGGGTCTCCCACGTGGGTGCAGATGCCCAAGGACTTAGGCCATCTTCTGCTGTTTTCCAAGGCCATCAGCAGAGCGCTGGGTGGGAAGTGGAGCAGCTGGGACTCAAACCAGTGCCCACGTGGGAAGCTGGTGCTACAGGTGGAGGCTTAGCTTTCTGTGACACAGCACCAGCCCCTGTGCATACCTTTTTTAAAAGTAACAATTACATAGGCTGATGAAAACCTCTTATTACTTAAGAAGAGGCTGGTGCCAGCCACATGTGGATTGCTTCTGGGTTTTCCCCGCTTGTTGAATCCAGGTCTGTGGGTGTCAGCCAGAGGAGATGTGGGGCAGGGAGAGCCTGAGGCTGCTTTTGTCCCAGCTGGACCGAAACGTCCCTGTCTCTAGTTGCCAGAGAACCAAAGCACTCATGCAAGGTGGAGGCAGTATTGTGAATGGAGACTTCTCAGTCACTTTCAGAAAGTGTTTATGTGTCCTCCCCGGGAATGCATGGAGGGAAAGCGACTTTCTTCCTCCAGGGTCCTGAGCCCGTTCCTGGGTGCACGAGTAGCTCCTACAGGTGAACTGGCAGCGTTTAGGTTTGCTTCATGTGTTATCAGGGGAGACACTCCCTCCTGAGCCCGTTCCTGGGTGCACGAGTAGCTCCTACAGGTGAACTGGCAGCGTTTAGGTTTGCTTCATGTGTTATCAGGGGAGACACTCCCTCCTGAGCCCGTTCCTGGGTGCACGAGTAGCTCCTACAGGGGAACTGGCAGCGTTTAGGTTTGCTTCATGTGTTATCAGGGGAGACACTCCCTCCTGAGCCCGTTCCTGGGTGCACGAGTAGCTCCTACAGGTGAACTGGCAGCGTTTAGGTTTGCTTCATGTGTTATCAGGGGAGACACTCCCTCCTGAGCCCGTTCCTGGGTGCACGAGTAGCTCCTACAGGTGAACTGGCAGCGTTTAGGTTTGCTTCATGTGTTATCAGGGGAGACACTCCCTCCTGAGCCCGTTCCTGGGTGCACGAGTAGCTCCTACAGGTGAACTGGCAGCGTTTAGGTTTGCTTCATGTGTTATCAGGGGAGACACTCCCTCCTGAGCCCGTTCCTGGGTGCACGAGTAGCTCCTACAGGTGAACTGGCAGCGTTTAGGTTTGCTTCATGTGTTATCAGGGGAGACACTCCCTCCTGAGCCCGTTCCTGGGTGCACGAGTAGCTCCTACAGGGGAACTGGCAGCGTTTAGGTTTGCTTCATGTGTTATCAGGGGAGACACTCCCTCCTGAGCCCGTTCCTGGGTGCACGAGTAGCTCCTACAGGTGAACTGGCAGCGTTTAGGTTTGCTTCATGTGTTATCAGGGGAGACACTCCCTCCTGAGCCCGTTCCTGGGTGCACGAGTAGCTCCTACAGGTGAACTGGCAGCGTTTAGGTTTGCTTCATGTGTTATCAGGGGAGACACTCCCTCCTGAGCCCGTTCCTGGGTGCACGAGTAGCTCCTACAGGGGAACTGGCAGCGTTTAGGTTTGCTTCATGTGTTATCAGGGGAGACACTCCCTCCTGAGCCCGTTCCTGGGTGCACGAGTAGCTCCTACAGGGGAACTGGCAGCGTTTAGGTTTGCTTCATGTGTTATCAGGGGAGACACTCCCTCCTGAGCCCGTTCCTGGGTGCACGAGTAGCTCCTACAGGGGAACTGGCAGCGTTTAGGTTTGCTTCATGTGTTATCAGGGGAGACACTCCCTCCTGAGCCCGTTCCTGGGTGCACGAGTAGCTCCTACAGGGGAACTGGCAGCGTTTAGGTTTGCTTCATGTGTTATCAGGGGAGACACTCCCTCCTGAGCCCGTTCCTGGGTGCACGAGTAGCTCCTACAGGGGAACTGGCAGCGTTTAGGTTTGCTTCATGTGTTATCAGGGGAGACACTCCCTCCTGAGCCCGTTCCTGGGTGCACGAGTAGCTCCTACAGGTGAACTGGCAGCGTTTAGGTTTGCTTCATGTGTTATCAGGGGAGACACTCCCTCCTGAGCCCGTTCCTGGGTGCACGAGTAGCTCCTACAGGTGAACTGGCAGCGTTTAGGTTTGCTTCATGTGTTATCAGGGGAGACACTCCCTCCTGAGCCCGTTCCTGGGTGCACGAGTAGCTCCTACAGGGGAACTGGCAGCGTTTAGGTTTGCTTCATGTGTTATCAGGGGAGACACTCCCTCCTGAGCCCGTTCCTGGGTGCACGAGTAGCTCCTACAGGTGAACTGGCAGCGTTTAGGTTTGCTTCATGTGTTATCAGGGGAGACACTCCCTCCTGAGCCCGTTCCTGGGTGCACGAGTAGCTCCTACAGGGGAACTGGCAGCGTTTAGGTTTGCTTCATGTGTTATCAGGGGAGACACTCCCTCCTGAGCCCGTTCCTGGGTGCACGAGTAGCTCCTACAGGTGAACTGGCAGCGTTTAGGTTTGCTTCATGTGTTATCAGGGGAGACACTCCCTCCTGAGCCCGTTCCTGGGTGCACGAGTAGCTCCTACAGGTGAACTGGCAGCGTTTAGGTTTGCTTCATGTGTTATCAGGGGAGACACTCCCTCCTGAGCCCGTTCCTGGGTGCACGAGTAGCTCCTACAGGTGAACTGGCAGCGTTTAGGTTTGCTTCATGTGTTATCAGGGGAGACACTCCCTCCTGAGCCCGTTCCTGGGTGCACGAGTAGCTCCTACAGGGGAACTGGCAGCGTTTAGGTTTGCTTCATGTGTTATCAGGGGAGACACTCCCTCCTGAGCCCGTTCCTGGGTGCACGAGTAGCTCCTACAGGTGAACTGGCAGCGTTTAGGTTTGCTTCATGTGTTATCAGGGGAGACACTCCCTCCTGAGCCCGTTCCTGGGTGCACGAGTAGCTCCTACAGGTGAACTGGCAGCGTTTAGGTTTGCTTCATGTGTTATCAGGGGAGACACTCCCTCCTGAGCCCGTTCCTGGGTGCACGAGTAGCTCCTACAGGTGAACTGGCAGCGTTTAGGTTTGCTTCATGTGTTATCAGGGGAGACACTCCCTCCTGAGCCCGTTCCTGGGTGCACGAGTAGCTCCTACAGGTGAACTGGCAGCGTTTAGGTTTGCTTCATGTGTTATCAGGGGAGACACTCCCTCCTGAGCCCGTTCCTGGGTGCACGAGTAGCTCCTACAGGGGAACTGGCAGCGTTTAGGTTTGCTTCATGTGTTATCAGGGGAGACACTCCCTCCTGAGCCCGTTCCTGGGTGCACGAGTAGCTCCTACAGGTGAACTGGCAGCGTTTAGGTTTGCTTCATGTGTTATCAGGGGAGACACTCCCTGATAACGGAGTGTTTGTGCCTTTTCTTGGGTTGCTTTATGGAAAAGTCCCCGTGTGGAGATTTGAAACCTCGACTTTGTGTGCGGTGGCGTCACTCACGTGCGCACCCTCAGGGACCGTGAGCGGAGACCCCCACCTTGAGATCGGGCGTTGGTCAGCCTTTTCCCCTCGTGTTCGGTGATCCTCCTTTTTATTTGAGTCAGGCATTGTGCTATGTTGTTTGTTACGAACTCGGAAGCACTGGAGCCACCAGCCCAGAAGTTCCTTCCCTCTCCCCGTGGGTGTGCATCCCACCGACTTGCGCTGTGTTTCAGCCTGGCAGCTGTGGCGCCGTCCATGGCGCTCCTGAAAGGGGTGGAGGAGCATCTGCGGCGGCCCGTGTGGATCAACGCCGACGTGCTCCCCGGGCCCAACGCGGACCGCGGAGCGGTGGAGGCCAGGCCGTTCATAGACACTGTGACGTCCTTCTTCCCGGATGTGACCTTGTCCCTGGGCTGGACGACGGGATGGCATGCCGAGAAGGCCAATGAAGGTGACCGCCCTAATACAGTAGCCTCCAGTGAGACATAAACAGCATCATTAACACAGTCACAGCAACCCCACAGAACCTGGGAGAATGACCCAGCCCCACAGCAGAGCGGGGGTGGGGGGGTGACCCTCCCTCTGCTGTCTCAGATGGCGCTGTGCTCATGTGCTCAGTGCAGGCCCCAGGCTGCCTCTTTCCAGACACTGAACACATCCCGACCTGGTTTCTTTGAACTTGTAGAACATTCTGGACTCTGTTCCCTGGTGACCATTCCTGGGGAAACTCCCTCTATCACATGAGGGGTGAAGACGTAATAACAGCTTGTCAGGCGGCGTGAGCCAGAGTGAGTTGTGCTCCCTGGGTGTTGAAGGTGCTCCAGGTGTGGCCGACTGGATCCTCGGTGCTGCCGCGTTGCTCCCTTTTGGCTGGACAAGAGCATGGGAGACCAGGAGATGCTCTCTCCTGCTCATGGCCTCCTGACAGCTTCTCTCCAGGGTGGAGCTTCTGCACCACTGGGTTCCCTCTGTTCCTTCATACATCCCTGAATGGTGGTTCCCAGGTCAGCAGCCAGTAAGCAGCCCAACGCGGAGGGCTTCTGCCCACATATGAAAGTAGTGACCCCAAAGGGTACCTGGAGCCTACGGATGCGTGAGCCTCTTTCTTACTGTGTCCCAGGCATTCATTTTTACTTGCTTACTTTTACTATTTTCAGGTGTAAAGTTTCTTTGTTTGTAAATTTGAGAGAAAAGGAGCTCTCATTCTATGGTTCTCTACCTGAAATCCCTGCAGTGGAGCTGGGAACTCCATCTGGATCTCCCACGTGGGTGGCAGAGACCCAACTACTTGAGCCATCATTTGCTAACTCTCAGGATCTACCTTAGCAGGAGGCTGGAGTCAGGAGCCAGAGCCAGGAACCAAACCCAGGTCCTGCAGTGTGGGACGTGGGCATGTTGACCCTTGATGTGCGGTTTACTGTCTAGTGCTCTGTAGTGAGTAGAGATAGGCTGTGGACCCCTAGGCCAATAAATGAGGGAAAGATTATTCTTTAACTTAGCACTGTTTTGATTGCCTAATCATTTAAATTTCTGCTAGTTTCATTAAAGAATATAGCATATAATTTAAAACATTAGAAGAGGCTTGCATTGTGGAGCAGTGACTTAAGCTACCACCTGCAATGCCGGCATCCCATATGGGCACCGATTCAAGTCCCAGCTGCTCTGCTTTCGATACAGCTCCCTGCTAACATGCCTGAAAGATGGGCTCAAGTGCTTGAACTCCTGCTACCCATGTGGGAGACCCAGAAGAGGCTCCTGGATCCTGGCTTTGCCCAGGCTCAGCCCTGGCCATTGCAGCCATCTGGGTAGTGAACCAGCAGTTGAAAGATCTCAGTCTCTCTCTGTTAAGATTTCTTTATTTCAAAGTCAGAGTTACAGAGAGAGATATCTTCCATCAACTGGTTCACTTCCCAGATGGCCGCAGCAGCCAAGGCAGGAGCTAAGAGCTTCATTTTGGTTCTTACATGGGTGCAGGGGCCTAAGCACTTGGGCCATCCTCTGCTGCTTTCCCAGGTGCATTAGCCGGGGGCTGGATAGCAAGTGCGGCAGCCAGATTCAAACTGGCGCCCGTATGAGATGCCAGCCTTTGCAGGGCATGACAACTCGCTGTGCCACAGCACTGGCCCCAAACTAGGAGCCATCTAGTTCCTCTTGAGTGAGCCCAACCTCCACGCCATGGCTGTTTAATCTGACATTGCCTGACCTTCAGTCTTGGGCTGGTTGGGTTGTGTCTGTTGGGGCAAGTGTCCAGTCTGCTTCTCTCTCCAGCAGTTATCATTTATGTAAGGTTAGCTTCTGTTAGCAATACCCTTTTGTAATTAAAATATAACTTTCCAAATTTGAAAGTAAAGCAGAACATTTCTTTTTTTTTAAGATTTATTTATTTATTTGAAAATCAGAGTTACACAGAGAGAGGAGGGGCAGAGAGAGAGAGAGAGAGAGAGAGAGGTCTTCCATCCGATGGTTCACTCCCCAATTAGGTGCAATGGTTGGAGCTGTGCCGATCCGAAGCCAGGAACCAGGAGCTTCTTCCGGGTCTTCCCATGTGGGTGCAGGGGCCCAAGGGCTTGGGCCATCTTCTACTGCTTTCCCAGGCCACAGCAGAGAGCTGGATTGGAAGTGGAGCAGCCGAGTCTCGAACTGGCGCCCATATTTAATGCTGGCGCTTCAGGCCAGGGTGTTAACCTGCTGCACCACAGTGCCAGCCCCAGAACATTTCTTTTCATCTGGAATTTAGCTGCTCAACTAAGAGATTCACTTAGGATTTCTTTAAACCATTCTTTTCTGACCAGTACTGTGTGTGTGTGTGTGTGTGTAGTTAATTCAAGAATATACTGGTCAGAAAAGAATGGCTTATTTTTTAGAGAGGCAGAGTTACAGCGAGGGAAAAACAGAGAATCTTCCATATGCTGGTTCACTCCCCAAATGTCCACAACAGCTGGAGCTGGGCTAATCTGGAGCCAAGAGCTTCTTCCAGGTATCCACATAGGTGCAGGGGCCCAAGCACTTGGGCCATCTACCACTTCCTTCCCAGGCCATTAGCAGACAGCTGGATCAGAAGAGAAGTATCTGGGACATGAACCAGCGCCCATATTGGGTGCCAGTACTACAGGCAGAGCTTTAACCTATTATTCCACAGCACCGGCCCCAAACTATATATATTTAGGGGCTGGCTCTGTGGCACAGCAAGTTAAGCCATGGTCTACAGCACCAGCATCCCATATAAGTGTGCACTGGTTCTTGTCCTGGCTGTTCTACTTCTGATCCAGCTCTCTGCTATGGCCTAGGAAAGCAGTGGAAGATGACCCAAGTCCCTGGGCCCCTGCACCTATATGGGAGACCCAAATGAAGCTCCTGGCTCCTGGCTTCAACTTCCCCAGCCCTAGTTGTTGCAGCCATTTTGATGGTGAACCAGCAGTTGGAAGTGTTCTCTCTCTCTCTCTCTCTGTCTCTGCCTCACCTTCTCTTTCTGTGTAACTCTGACTTTCAAATAAATAAATGAATCTTAAAAATACAGAATTACAAAAGTAGATTTCAGAAATTAAAAAAAAAAAGATTTGGGCCAGCTTTGTTGCTTAGTGGGCAAAACCTTCACCTGTGGTGATTGCCTCCCATATGAGTGCCGGTTCCTGTCCTGACTGCTCCCCTTCCAATCCAGCTCCCGGCTAATGTGCCTGGGAATACAGCATAGTATGGCGCAAGTGCTTTGGCCTCTGCACCTGTGTGGAAGATCCAGAAGAAGCTCCTGACTCCTAGCTTTGGCTTAGCCCTGGCTGTTGTAGCCATATGAGGAGTGAACCAGTAGATGGAAGATCTCTCTCTCTCTCTCTCTCTCTCTAGCCCTGGCTGTTGTAGCCATTTGAAGAGTGATCCAGTAGATGGAAGATCGATCTCTCTCTCTCTCTTTCTTTCTATCTTTCTGTGTGTGTGTTCCTTTCTCTCTGTAACTCTGCCTTTCAAAACATTTATTTATTTACTTGAAAGTCGAAGTTAAAGAGGGAGGGAGAGGTAGAGAAAGCTTCCATCTGCTGGTTCACTCTCCAGATGGCCACATTCGGGCCCTCCTTCGCTGCTTTCTCAGGCGCATTAGCAGGGAGCTGGATCAGAAGTGGAGCAGCAGTGGCTTGACTGGCACCCATATGGGATACTGGCGCCACAGACAGCAGCTTCACCCACTATACCATAATGCCAGCCCTGACATGATTTTTTTAATCTGCATTTCCCACTAGAAGTACTTTATTGCATTAAGTGTTTTGGTTCACTCTGAATTCAGTGGGAATTCTGTGAGTTATCTATGAGTTTATGAATCCCCTGTGGATTAGCCTTTTGTTAGGGGGTTGAGTTTCTTTAACTGACTTTGAGGATTCCACTGGGGCATGTCCCCTGTCTTTTCTTCTTCTCAGGGTACAGCTGGACGATGGTGAAGGAGATGGAACACCTGTGCCGTGAGCTCCAGCAGCCGGTGTCGTTCCCAGTCCGCGCGGCCCTGGTCAGGCAGTCCTGTCCCGAGCTACGCTGGCTGTTGGAGAAATCAGACAGGTATGTGTTGGTTTAACAACACACGATATGTGGTTGCTCACGGGAGTGCAGTGTGTGTGTGAGAACGACAGAGCGCGGGGGGAATGGGTCCTGTGTGAGTGCCCCCGTGCCGTCGCTGTGTTGTGGCCCCGATGAGCTGTGACGGGCTGGCAGCACGTCCTTCACCCACTCTACACAGAAGCTCTTGTTCTTTGAAGGTGCCTAGGAAATGGCATCTTTCCATGAAGTCACAAATTCAAGAAAAGCACTGCGTGGGTGAAACAGCTTTTGCTAATTGCATCATAATTTCAGAGATCTTTTCTATGTAAACATTTTATTATTTAATAAAAATTATTATGTAATAAAAATTAGTTGGACCACCTATTAAATGTGAAAAGATAAAAGTACAGATATTAAACCATTGTGGTACTTTTTTTTTAAATAGTCAGTAGAACAGCAAGGATAATCCATAAATAAACTGAAATCTATCATGGAAATTTATGTAGAAAGACACAGGCATTTCAGGTCATCGGCGCTGATTGGGAAAGCAATGCAGCATCCTCCTGTAGTCCTTCCTGAAAAATAATTCAGGTGCATTAAAAACTTGAACATCAAACAGTAGGTGCATAAAAAAAACAAGGGGTGATTTTTTTTTTTTTTTCTGGATAGGTAAAACCTTTCTTAGTAAGAACAAAACTGAGAAACTATACAAGGGAATTTTGGTACCCTGGAGTACATAAAGAGGGAAAGGGTCTGGTAAAACACCCTCAAGCTACATGTCAGACAGATACAGAGCATTCTAGCACAAGACAGTTCTTGTAAGTTGTTCAGAAGAGGGCCAGCTGCTGGCCGGCCGTGCTGGGACGGGTGGGAGAAGCAGACAGGCATGCCCTACCGGCAGTGGTGTGAGCTGGCCAGTAACTTCTTGGCAAGACATCTGACGTACACCCCTGAATTTCACCAGCGAGGGCTCCTCTTTCCAGTGGGAGCTCATGGAAGCAGAGAGGCGTAGGTGCAAGGATTTCCTGAGGTATTGTAACAGTAAAAGGCCCGAAGCCAGGCGCTTTTTCATAATGAAATATCTTAAGAGATGATGCATTTTTAAGAACAGTGAGAAGGATTTAGATTGTTGGCACCCTTTGTTCTGAAGCTGAATGACAGAATGGCAGAAAAATTAAGTTTAGTAGCCCTTGACCCATATTTTCACAATAAGGGAAAGGTTTGATATTGTTGGGAAAGGGATTTTTTTTTAATAACTTTAATAAAATTCCTCATGCATTACCAATGCTTACAATATGGTAGCGTAATGCATTAGGCATACAAACAAAACTTAATCTTTAAAAATTATTTAAAAAGCATTTCGGGATTTTATCTTGGGTTATGAAGAGGAATGTTAGTTACAGGAGTACTGGTTGGTGGAGCAGTTAAGATGTAGCCCGTATGAGAGTGCCTGGGTTCAGTTCCCAGCTCCAACTCCTGGCTGCAGCTCCCTGCCGGTGCAGCCGGGGAGGTGGCCATGGATGCTCACCACCCTCGGGGAGACCTCAGTTGCAGTCCTGGTTCCTGACTCCGCCTGGCCCAGTGCTGGCTGTGGGAGCGTTTTCAGGGCTGACCAGGAGGTGGGAGCACTCTCTGTCTCTTTCTGTCTGTCTGCCTCCCAAATAAGTTTTTTTTTTTTAAATTTAAAAAAGAATTACATATTAGTTGTAATACTACTGTATTTCATGAATCACGAGTGAGAAAAAGGATGCCAGATAATGTTTATTGTATTTTGTCATTTGTTCCCCTTTATGAGCTAAATGTTTTAATTATATCATTTTTATTCATATATTGTCACAACCTTTACTTCTGTGTGTATATAAATGTAATTACTTCCCTGTGTGAAAATCCTCTCATCTAGTTTGTACATAGAAATAGAATTGCCTGGAGCTTGGAGGTCTCTGTGGAGGGTGTGTTTGTGTATTTGAGAGGCAGAGAGACAGACGAAGAGTTCCCAGCCAGTGGTTCACTCCTTAAATGCCCAGGCTGGCTGGGACTGGTCTGATGCCATTACCAGAAGCCAGGAGTGTAACCCAGGTCTCGCACAGGGGTGGCGGGAACTTGGTTACTTCTGATGCCTGCAAGGCTCTGTATTAGCAAGAAGCTGCAGTCAGGAGCCAGAACTGGAAGTGGAAAAGGAGTGTCCCAGCCACTAGGCTCAACAGCTGCCTCTGTTGGGCTGTTAAATACAGATATTTCTCGAGAACCTTCTCGTTCAGTCCATCTTTTAAATGCATGCTTGAAGGAGCTAGAACAGAATGTGTGGCGAAAGAACACTCATAATTACCATTAGTGGAAAAACCTTAGAATTCATTTCATTGTGATATCATTGATATACAAAGACAGTTTGTGTTTTAATACCATACCTATTTTAAATTAGCATTAGAATGTATTTTTTTAAGGATTATTCATTTATTTATTTGAGAGGTAGAGTTACACAGTGAGAGGGAGAGACAGAGAGAAAAGTCTTCCTTCTGTTGGTTCACTCCCCAAATGGCTGCAACAGCCGGAGCTGCGCTGATCCAAAGCCAGGAGACAGGAGCTTCCTCCTGGTCTCCCTTGCAGGTGCAGATGCCCAAGCACTTGGGCCATCCTCCACTGCCTTCCCGGGCCACAGCAGAGAGCTGGATGAGAAGAGCAGCCAGGACTAGAACCGGTGCCCATATGGGATGCCAGCGCCACAGGCGGAGAATTAACCTACTGCGCCATGGCGCCAGCCCCTAGAATGTATTTTTTTAAAGATTTTATTTATTTGTTTTGAAAGGCAGAGTTAGAAGGAGAGACATGGAGAGAGATCTTCTATCCACTGGTTCATTCCCCAAATGGCTGTAGCAACTGGTCTGGGCCAGGCTAAAGCCAGGAGCCTGATCCAGGTCTCCCACATTGGGTGCAGGAGCCCAAGGACTTGGGCCATCCTCCACTGCTTTCCCAGGTACATTATCAGGGAGCTGGATCAGAAGTGGAGCAGCCAGGACTTGAACTGACACCCATATGGGATGCCAATGCTGCAGGCTGTGGCTTTAACCCATAGCACCACAGTGTTGGCCCCAAGAATGCATTTTATTTAACTTCATAATAATAGCAAAGGTTTGAGATTAAGTATATTTTTGTGAAATTCAGTTTATGGATGGATATGTTTTAAAAATTTATTTGGGAGGCAGAGAAAGAGACAGATGAACAAAAAAAGGGCGCTCCAGTCTGCTGGTTCACTCCTCAAATGTCTGCAGCAGCCTCAATGCCAAAGCCGAGGGTAGCAGGGGCCCAGTCGCCTGAGACATCGCCTGCTGCCTTCTCATGTGACCCAGGAATCAAACCCAAGCACTCAGGTATGCAAGGTGGGAGTCCTAACCCCTGGGAAACACCACCACATCCGCTTTTGTTCTTTTAAAGACCTATTCATTCATTCATTTATCAGGCTGGGTAGAGCAACAGAGAGAACTCTTGATCCACTGGCTCACTCCCCAGATGGCCACAACAGCCAGAGCTGAGCCAGGAACTCCATCCTGCTCCCCACAGGAGAGACAGGGGCCCAAGCACTTGGGCTTCTTCCGTGGCCTTCCAGGGGCATGGAGAGTAGGGCAGCTGGGACTGGACCTGGCAGTCCAATATGGGTTTACTGCACTGTGCCACAGCACTGGCCCTGCCCACTTACTGTGTAAACGTACCTGCTTCCTCGGTCATTCTACTGGCATCCAGAAGTGTATCTATCCTCTGACATTTCTAATGTTAGAGTTTTCTAATTCTTTAGAGAAAAAACTGTAAAACATTGTTGTTAACCTTAAATTGCTAGAGCTGCTTACACTGTTTGAGATAAGAAGGAAGAGTGAATTTGTTTTTATAGAATCAGGGGGAAAGCCCTGAGGTAGTTAGACTGACAGTAGTGACTGAGATGATAAAACCTGAAGAGCAGGGTTCCCCTTGAAAAGACCGGAGGCCCCGCGGCTGGGCCTGCTTCTGCGAGTGGCTCCCGTCGTCTGCTGCTTGCTGAATGGCACGGGGAGCTGCCCAGTCCTCAGTACTTGGAGGAGTGCTTAGTACAGCAGAGATTTGGTGGGTGTCTGTGACGTGGACAGCCAGATGCACACAGGCACCCTTTCACCTCAGCGGGCATTGGAAGCCAGGGCCTTCCTGGAGAGGTGGTTTTGGGTTTTAAATACAAAAGAATGCGTTACAGAAGGCAGTATTAAGCAGAGTCTTAAAAGCGTCACGTGCTGCGTAAGTGGTGTTGGGGTGTGCTGTGGTGTCACCAGGAGTGAGCATCCTGTGTGACAAAGAGGGGCAGATCCCAGAGAAAAGCTTTTTTTTTTTTTTTTAAAGATTTATTTATTTATTTGAAAGGCAGAGTTATAGAGAGGCAGAGAAGTCTTCCATCTGCTGGTTCACTCTTCAGATGGCCTCAGTGGCCGCAGCTGGGCCGATCAGGATCCAGGAGCTTCCTCTGGGTTTCCCACAAGGGTGCAGGGACCCAAGGAGCTGGGCCATCCTCTGCTGCTTTCCCAGACGCACTAGCAGGGACCTGGATCAGAAGTGGAGCAGCTGGGACTTGAACCAGTGCCCACATGAGATGCCAGCATTGCAGGCTGGGGCCTTAACCCACTGTGCCACAGCACCGGCCCCTTGACTTTGCTCTTTCAGTGTTGGTGGGCTGGAGCTGGAGGGTGCTGGGGTAGCTCAGCTTCCACGGATGTGGGTGAAAACATGCTTGGGCTCAGCACAGGAGCCAGACAGACGCCCATGGGAGCGGGCACCCCGCCCACTGAGGCCTCCTTCCTGTTGGAGGGAGAAATGAGAACTTGTTCACGTGAGAGTGCTGGGTTTTGAAATTGCTGGGTTCACACGGCCGGGCCTGTGCTCCAAACAGTGCACTGGCTGGGTTTCGCCGTCTTCCTCTTCTGCTGGAACTTTAAAACTGAACAGCCTGTTGTTTTCTGGGAGAGTATTTCAAATTAACAAAAAGGGAATTGATAGGCTTGCAACACTGAGCTGTCTTTTCCAAGACCACTTTAAATATAAATGTAGATTTGTAAAGTGTGTTCGTGTTCCTCAGTAAAGCATTTAAACTTTCCTATTTAGAGATCTTGCATTGTTCATGAGGCTTACTTCTAGCTATGTAACAGGGCTGTTTTAAATAGTCCTTTGCTTTCAGCCATTATATCTTGAACTGGTTATTTTATACACATGAAATATCATGTGATAATTTATATACATATAGATTAAGATCAATTTATTTTTTTTAACTTTTATTTAATGAATATAAATTTCCAGTGTACAGCTTATGGATTACAATGGCTTCCCCCCCCCCCATAACTTCCCTCCCACCCGCAACCCTCCCCTCTCCCGCTCCCTCTCCCCTTCCATTTGCATCGATTCATTTTCAATTCTCTTTATATACAGAAGATCAATTTAGTATAAAGATTTCAACAGTTTGCACCCACATAGAAACACAAAGTGAAACATACTGTTTGAGTACTAGTTATAGCATTAAATCACAATGTACAGCACATTAAGGACAGAGATCCCACATGAGGAGCAACTGCACAGTGGCTCCTGTTGTTGACCCAACAAATTGACACTCTAGTTTATGGCACCAGTAACCATCCTAGGCTGTCGTCATGAGTTGCCAAGGCTATGGAAGCCTTCCAAGTTTGCCGACTCTGATCATATTTAGACAAGGTCATAAAAGACAGAGTGAGGATAGTAACCGATGATCCTAAGAGTGGCATTTACCAGGTTTGAACAATTATACAGCATTAAGTGGGGAAGAGGACCATCAGTACACACAGGTTGGGAGTAGAGCCATTGGTGGTAGAGTAGAGGTTATGATTACAAAGGAATGAGGCTCAAGTGCACTAGACAGGGCCTAGGACAAAGGACAGAGTCATTATTAGAGGAGCTAAGAAAGGTGCTGTCTAAGCTACAATTAAGTTTTCTGATTGAGAGGCAAATAGAACCTGATAGAAGGGGCTTGATAATAATCTGGTGGGCTTTAGGCCTTGTAAATTCAGAGGGCCAGGCCTATCTATCTCTTCACATGGGGTATATCCTAAGGGAGGTGTGAACCTCCTAGGGGAAGGCACTCTGTTGACTTTCATTACTTGGCTGGCCTGGGAGGAGAGCTGGCCAGGTAAAGGCAGGGGGCATCTCTAACAAGAAATTGACAGTTCTGCCTGCAATGTTGCTGACCCTACTTGACCATCCCCTCAGCTGCAGTGGTCACTTTGGAAGTTGGGCTGAGTGAAGGGCTTTTCAGCTTAGAGCCAATAAGATCTGTGGCTCTGACCTGGGCATCCTTCGACTCCAGGGCAGGTCCATTTCCAGTGATCCAACTCTTGGCAGAGCTGCCAGGGCTCTTCACAAGCTGACTTCTGCTGAAGCCCAGGCTTACCACATTGAAAGCCACTGCAGTGGACTGGCCTGTTGGGTCTCCTTGAGGGCAGATCACTGTACAGATCAGCCATTAATAGGCCTGCCACCCATTGCTTCTGATGCCGAGCTTTCTTTTCCTCCTGGTTTGTGTTAAAGCAGACCAGAGGATGCAAGTCAAGGGAGTGCCTGTTTCCCATCTCTAATCTTCGGTGGCCTGAACTACAAGTCTATAGTCACAGGCATGTTCTGTAGTAGTTTTTCTAAGGTAGACAATGCCCATGAGGAAAATTAGATTCTCACTTTAAAACTTTCTTTCCCTTTGGTCTGAAAGGGAGGTTTTTTCTACTTACTGTATACTTCGCTGATGGCGAAGTGAATCTAGCTATGAGATTATTATTTGAGTTCTTATTTTGGCTATGCTATTGCAGAAAAATGTTAGCCATCTCTTTTATAAGGTCTAAAGATTAAATTGTGCATCCTACTGATTCCTTCATAATAGAATTAGTTTCCTACCTTGAAGAGAATAGAGAAATGAAAGAACAAGTTGGGCTTAGAATAGAGAAATGAGGGAGCAAGTCCTAGATCACTTGCTGACAATAGCTATATCACATGAATACTTAGCAAACCGTTTCAACCATTAGATAACAACTTAAGAAAACATTTACCAGAAGGTCCAATGCCTTCTATAAATTTTAAGAATCATGTATTTGAAAACACCTCTTAAATATCTAACATGGTGTAGTTTGTTTAGCCAGTAAACTTAAGCACAACCATCTAAAATGTTTTTAGTTTCTTTCTACCAACAAGTCTAAAACATATGATACACAGATTCAGGTCACACAAATTAAAATGTATCTTTGATTGATTTTAGCAGCTTAAATTTATGGACAATCTTATCTATAAGCCATTTAAAATAAAACTCTTAATAAAATTTCCCCTTGTGGACATACAATATGTACACACATATAACATAGCATAATAGACCAATATAGCAATTTTAATAATAGCTTTTAAAATCTTTAACTCTTTTTGTAGATTGCCAATTGATTTGAATTGCTTTTTCTTTTTAGTAACCTCAGTTAACCATACTTTCTCTCAGTTGGTACTGTTAATACATTATTGGCTTCATCTGTTTACAGAGCCATCCCAAAGTACTGAATACAATAAAAGTGGCTGGAAAAAGTCCATAGGAACCTATAGGAGGACAGCTAAACACAGGACCAACAACGCTTTAGTTTTATGAGCAGCAAATCATATATAACTGTGGATGACAAAAGACTTTAAGTCGCCATGTTTAAAATTATAAACTCATCAACCAACAAGAGGCACTTGCTTACTTCACAGTATTTTTGAAAGCACCTGTAGGATTTTACAAGTATTTAACCCTTTAAGCCTCTGGGGCTTTCTCATTAAGATAACTATCATGTCTAGTAACACAAGATCATTAGACTTTTTAATTCTCAAACATTTGTATTAATAGCATTTTCCATTATAGAAACTTAAAGTCTGGTACCACATCACATCTTGACAGTCCTTCTAATATACTCCAAATAGACTGATTAGTTGGTGTCTCTATAAGATGAGAGACATAGGTCCTTCGATTTTTTCAGTTGGGCCCAAACTGGAAAAACCAAAGTCCAGGATTTACTGGAAATTTTAGAGACCAGATTGTTTGAAACTTTGATTTTTTGAATGCCTGTCAAGAATGCCAAGAAGGCTCAAAATCCAAAATATCTGGTTGAAATAAGATTTCTTAAAATCATGACATAACATAGACCAAATTTGATCATTGTTACAAGGTGATTATTCAAATTTTTGAAAAAAGCACATATTTAAATAACCCATAGCTCTTAATAAAAATGCAGCTGTTTTTGAACAATTAGAATTTAACAGACATCAAGAGAACATAATAGATTACTTTAACACATTGATTTACCAGAGCATCAGAGTTTAATTCTATGTCAAAGAGAAATTGAGCTTCCTGTGATCTTTTGCTGTGAGGTTTCCTTCCTTTACCTTCTTTCATATTGGTGACCATGTTTCTGTGTTTCTGTGTGTAAGACATCTTTAAGCATCTTTTGCAGGGCAGGATGAGTGGCAACAAATTCTTTCAGTTTCTGTTTGCTATGAAAAGTCTTAATTTCACCTTCATTCACAAATGAGAGCTTTGCAGGATATAGTATTCTGGGCTGGCAGTTTTTCTCTCTTAGTACCTGGGCTATGTCTCTCCATTCCCTTCTAGCTTGTAGGGTTTCTGATGAGAAGTCTGCTGTGAGTCTAATTGGAGATCCTCTAAGAGTGATCTGACGTTTCTCTCTTGCACCTTTTAGGATCTTTTCTTTATGTTTCACTGTGGTGAGTTTGATTACAACGTGTCGTGGTGAGGATCTCTTTTGGTCATGTTTATTAGGGGTTCTATAAGCTTCCTGTACTAAGATGCCTCTGTCCTTCTCCAAACCTGGGAAATTTTCTGCTAGTATCTCACTGAAAATGCCTTCTAATCCTTTCTCCCTCTCCATGCCTTCAGGAACTCCTAGAACCCGAATGTTGGGTTTTTTAATAGTATCCTGTAGATTCCCGACAATATTTTTTAGATTTCTAATTTCTTCTTCTTTGGTTTGCCTGTTTCCTTTCCTGTTCTCTGTCTTCTAAGTCTGATATTCTCTCTTCTGCTTCACCCATTCTGTTTTTAAGGCTCTCTAATGTGTTTGTCATTTGATCTATTGAACTCTTCATTTCATTATGATTTCTAGTCACTATCAGAGTTTCTTGTTCCACTAGTTGTTTCATTTCATTTTGATTCCTCCTTAATATTTCACTTTCACGAGAGAGATTTTCTATCTTGTCCATGAAGAATTTCTGTAGTTCAAGAATTTGTTTTTGAGAACTTCTTAATGTTCTTATCAATTTTTTGAGATCTGCTTCTTGCATTTCTTCGATCTCATCATCTTCATAATCTTGAATTGGGGTGTCTTTTTCATTTGGGGGCATCATAGTTTCTTCCTTGTTCTTGTTAGCTTGGTTTTTGCGTTTGTTGTTTGGCATGTTGGAGATATTTGGTTTCTTCACTGTGGTGTTTTTTCTTGTTACACTATGGCTCTATATTAAGTGGACTGTCTGCTTTTGGTGGAGCCTTAGAGGCTTGAGATGAGTGTGGACTGAGAGCTGTGTTTGGTTCCTCAGGGTTGAGGGTGTGTCAAGGATGACACTCCCAGGTTAGGTGTGGTAAATCTCTCTCTCTTTTTTTGATTTAAAAGGGAAGTAATTCCGCACAGCTGAACGTAATTGGAGGTAGTTAGCAGGCAAATGATATACCCACAGGAGCCAGAGATCAGAAGCTCTTTCCCAAGGACCACACAGGGAATCTCTGCTGCCCTCAGTGTGGGCTCCAATTCTCCTGCAGTCTCCCACTGGGTTGCCAAGTTAGATGCTAATCTCATGTTATTTCACCCCTCCCCACAGAGTCAGGTTTTTCTGCTAGGCTCAGGGCTGGTGCAGACCTGAGGTCGCCCTGCTTATGACGTATGTCCAAAATGGCGCCTGCTCTGTCTTGCTCGCCTTTGAGAGGTGAGCAGAGAGAGAGAAACTTGTGTCCGTATCAGTCACTTTTTTTATTTTTTTTTCTCTCTCTTCTAGTTAGCCTGGTGAACTTTTCCCCACGGAGTTTCAAGCCTTGTTCCCTCTAGCCTCCTCTTTCCGCTTGCCTGCTGGTATCTCGGGCTATGGAGGTTCGGCTCACCTCGCGTTCCAGCGCTGGTGCGTTGAGTCTGCCGCTGGTGTCCCGAACTTGGGCTCCCACGCTCTCCACGCAGGTCCACTGTGAATCACTAGTTCCGGAAGAGTTTCCTCTGCTGTTTCATCCCCTACTCTTCCTTGACCCTGCAGTATCTCCACTTATATTATACTTTCTCTCCCCCCGGACTAAGTGTGCTCCCTGCCTATTCCGCCATCTTGCCCTCTATCCGCGAGCTAGAGATCAATTTATTCAGGTTGATATTGCACCCAAATGTTTATGCTAAATTCTGTTGTTTTTAATGGTCTTTCAGTTGGTTTTCTTGAATTTTCTAAGCAAAAAATTATATTCTCTTCAAGCACTATTAATTTTATCTCTTCCTTGTCAACTCTTGCACATACATCTCCAATTGCTTTTTCTTTTCCAGCTGTGTTGGTTAGCACCTCAGAACAACAGTGAGTTTTAGTGAGCCGTGGTTGAATTCTCCAGTAGACAGGTCTCTAAGGACACTGTGTGTGTGTATGTTTGTCACATAGGGGTTCCGATTTCTGATTAAAAGTCACCTCTTGGGTTTATTTATTTTTCTCGTCTCTGACTCAATTTCTGTCTTTTGTATTTTAAAATTCTGCTGTAATTTCTGATATTTCTCTGTGTGTTGGGTGCTTTTTTCCCCCAACATTTCCACATGTGTATTTGGTAATACATTTATGTTTATTCACTGTATTGATTGATATAAGACTTTATTCTTGTCCCTGGCCACTGCTTTAGCTGTAGCCCATTGTTCTTATATAGATTTTTTTTAAAGATTTGTTTATTTATTTGAATGGCAAATTTACAGAGAGGCAGAGAGAGAGAGAGAGAGAGAAAGTCTTCCATCTGCTAGTTTACTTCTCAAATGGCCACAACGGCTGGAGCTAGCTGATCCAAAGCCAGGAGCCAGGAGCTTCTTCCCAGTCTCCCCTGTGAGTGCAGGTGCCCAAGGATTGGCTTATCTTCTGCTGCTTTCCCAGGCCATCACAGAGAGCTGGATGGGAAGTGGAGCAGGCAGGACTTGAACCGGCGCCCATATAGGATGACATCACTGAAGGTGATGGCTTCACTCGCTAGGACACAGAGCCAGCACCCTTTTGTAGGTTTTCATCATTGTTCATTTTTAGAGATTCTGCAGTTGTGACTTTTTCCTCTTTAAAAGTTAAATCATTTTAGGCATGTAAGTGGTAGACTTATATTTATTTTGACTTTGTTAATGTATTATATTGGAATCAGATAATATCTACTTTGTAAAGTTTACTAAGCTTTTATTAATGGCTAAATAAGTGGATAATTGTATGAGTTTAAGAATTGTATTATGATGCTGTTTGACTCTAAGAGCAGAAATCAAAACTAGCAGCAGCTTCAGCGAGTTTGTCTCTCTCATGCCTTGCAGAGCTTCAAAGAGTGCAGGGCCTGCGTGGTGTCTGGGCCAGGCCCTTCCATCCTGCTGCCTGGCTGTTCCTAGGAGGTCGGCCAGATTTCTGTGCTAGGTTGACTCTGGCTGGGAAGAGGAGAGGAGTTCAGGCCATGCTCTCCTTTCACTCATGCCTGCCTCCATCCCGAGTCTGGGGAGCTGTGATCAGCAAGTAAAAGCCATCTATACATGAAGCGAACAGTGTGATGTTTTGAGACACATTGTGAAATTATTACTTTAAATTTTTTTTTTATTTGAGAGACAGATAGAGGGAGAGAAAGAATCTCCCATCCACTGGTTCATTCCACAAAGCTTGATCCAGGTTTCCTACGTGGGTGGCAGGAATCCAGCTCCTAGAGCTGTCACCTGTTGCATCCCGGAGTGCACATTAGGAAGAAGCTGGACCTGGAAGTGGAGCAGGGACTCTAAAGCAGGTGCCCGTGTGCCAAGCACTGTCGTGACTGCCATTAACGCTGCCCCACTAGGTTTTCGGTTACGTTCGGTCTCAAGGGCTGACATCTGCCACAGAGGAAGCTTCCTCCATGGACACGTGCCTCCCAGTGTACCCAGTCCCGCAGCCCCCACTCTCAGAACAACCACACTGCCCTCTGCTTTCGTGAGCCTGACGTGGAAGGGAGAACACGCGACGTGTCTCTCTGTCGGGCTTCTCCCCTGGGGTGACATCTTCTCTATGGGACTTCTCCCCTGGGGTGACCTCCTCTCTGTGGGCTTCTCCCCTGGGGTGACATCCTCTCTGTGTTCTTCTCCCTGGGGTGACATCCTCTCTGTGTTCTCCCCTGGGTGACATCCTCTCTGTGTTCTCCCCGGGGTGACTTCCTCTCTGTTCTTCTCCCTGGGGTGACTTCCTCTCTGTGTTCTTCTCCCCGGGGTGACATCCTCTCTGTGTTCTTCTCCCTGGGTGACTTCCTCTCTGTGTTCTTCTCCCCCGGGGTGACATCCTCTCTGTGTTCTTCTCCCTGGGTGACTTCCTCTCTGTGTTCTTCTCCCCTGGGGTGACATCCTCTCTGTGTTCTTCTCCCCTGGTGTGACTTCCTCTCTGTGGGCTTCTCCCTGGAGTGACTTCCTCTCTGTGGGGCTTCCCCCCCGGGTGACTTCCTCTCTCTGTTCTTCTCCCCTGGGGTGACCTCCTCTCTGTGTTCTCCCCAGGTGACTTCCTCTCTCTGTTCTTCTCCCTGGGGTGACTTTCTCTCTGTGTTCTTCTCCCTGGGGTGACTTCCTCTCTGTGGGGCTTCTCCCCTGGGGTGACTTCCTCTCTCTGTTCTTCTCCCCTGGGGTGACCTCCTCTCTGTGTTCTCCCCAGGTGACTTCCTCTCTCTGTTCTTCTCCCTGGGGTGACTTTCTCTCTCTGTTCTTCTCCCTGGGGTGACATCCTCTCTGTGGGCTTCTCCCCTGGGTGACATCCTCTCTGTGGGGCTTCTCCCCTGGGTGACTTCCTCTCTGTGTTCTTCTCCCCGGGGTGACATCCTCTCTGTGTTCTTCTCCCCGGGGTGACATCCTCTCTGTGGGGCTTCTCCCTGGGGTGACCTCCTCTCTGTGTTCTTCTCCCCGGGGTGACATCGTCTCTGTGTTCTTCTCCCCGGGGTGACTTCCTCTCTGTGTTCTTCTCCCCGGGGTGACATCCTCTCTGTGTTCTTCTCCCTGGGGTGACATCCTCTCTGTGGGGCTTCTCCCTGGGGTGACCTCCTCTCTGTGGGCTTCTCCCCTGGGTGACTTCCTCTCTGTGTTCTTCTCCCCGGGGTGACTTCCTCTCTGTGTTCTTCTCCCCTGGGTGACTTCCTCTCTGTGTTCTTCTCCCTGGGGTGACTTCCTCTCTGTGTTCTCCCCGGGTGACTTCCTCTCTGTTCTTCTCCCTGGGGTGACATCCTCTCTGTGGGCTTCTCCCTGGGGTGACATCCTCTCTGTGGGTCTTCTCCCCTGGGTGACATCCTCTCTGTGGGCTTCTCCCTGGGGTGACATCGTCTCTGTGTTCTCCCTGGGGTGACTTCCTCTCTGTGTTCTCCCTGGGGTGACTTCCTCTCTGTGTTCTTCTCCCTGGGGTGACTTCCTCTCTGTGGGCTTCTCCCCTGGGTGACATCCTCTCTGTGGGCTTCTCCCTGGGGTAACATCCTCTCTGTGTTCTTCTCCCCTGGGTGACATCCTCTCTGTGTTCTCCCCTGGGTGACATCCTCTCTGTGCGGCTTCTCCCTGGGGTGACTTCCTCTCTGTGTTCTTCTCCCCTGGGTGACATCCTCTCTGTGTTCTCCCCTGGGTGACATCCTCTCTGTGGGGCTTCTCCCTGGGGTGACATCCTCTCTGTGGGGCTTCTCCCTGGGGTGACATCCTCTCTGTGTTCTTCTCCCCTGGGTGACATCCTCTCTGTGTTCTCCCCTGGGTGACATCCTCTCTGTGTTCTTCTCCCTGGGGTGACATCCTCTCTGTGCGGCTTCTCCCTGGGGTGACATCCTCTCTGTGTTCTTCTCCCCTGGGTGACATCCTCTCTGTGTTCTCCCCTGGGTGACATCCTCTCTCTGTTCTTCTCCCTGGGGTGACATCCTCTCTGTGGGCTTCTCCCCTGGGTGACTTCCTCTCTGTGTTCTTCTCCCCGGGGTGACTTCCTCTCTGTGGGCTTCTCCCTGGGGTGACATCCTCTCTGTGGGCTTCTCCCCTGGGTGACATCCTCTCTGTGGGCTTCTCCCCTGGGTGACATCCTCTCTGTGTTCTTCTCCCCTGGGTGACTTCCTCTCTGTGTTCTTCTCCCCGGGGTGACTTCCTCTCTGTGGGGCTTCTCCCTGGGGTGACTTCCTCTCTGTGGGCTTCTCCCCTGGGTGACTTCCTCTCTGTGTTCTTCTCCCCGGGGTGACTTCCTCTCTGTGGGCTTCTCCCTGGGGTGACTTCCTCTCTGTGTTCTTCTCCCTGGGGTGACATCCTCTCTGTGTTCTTCTCCCTGGGGTGACATCGTCTCTGTGTTCTTCTCCCTGGGGTGACATCCTCTCTGTGGGCTTCTCCCCTGGGTGACATCCTCTCTGTGTTCTCCCCTGGGTGACATCCTCTCTGTGGGCTTCTCCCCTGGGTGACTTCCTCTCTGTGTTCTCCCCGGGGTGACTTCCTCTCTGTGTTCTTCTCCCTGGGGTGACATCGTCTCTGTGTTCTTCTCCCCGGGGTGACATCCTCTCTGTGTTCTTCTCCCTGGGGTGACATCCTCTCTGTGTGGCTTCTCTCTGGAGTGACATCCTCTGTGTCCACCGTGTTCTTCAACTGGCAAGGCTTCGTGCTGTCTCATCTGTTTCTCTGTGCTCATCAGTTAATGAGGGAGGCAGAGCAGGAAGCTGGGCTGGAAGCCAGGCGCTCTGCATGATGCTTCCCCAGCAGTGGCTTAACTGCTGCACCAAAGGGCCGCCCCCCATGTCGTCCACCTTGCTGTTGGGGTGGGAGGAGGACTCGGGGTGGAGGGGGGTGAGGGCTGGGGCAGGGACACCCAGGGCCTCTGTGGTGCTGGCTGTGCTGTTTCTCTGCTTGGGTTACAGTGGACTTTGCCATATTGTGTTAAAACCTGCACTCATTGTATGTCCCTTTTTTGTGTGGTTTAAAAAATGGTAAAAAATTTAATAATTAAAAGACAGTTTAAAAAATGAAACCTATAGATTGACATGAATGAATGTTTAAGTTACTGTTATGCAATTTTGGTTTTCCCATTTCAGTTTTTATTTTAAAGTTGTATTTATTTATTTATTTGAAAGTCAGAGTTACACAGAGAGAGAAGGAAAGAAAGAGAGAGAGAGAGAGAGAGAGGTCTTCCATCCGCTGGTTCACTCCCCAGTTGGCCGCAACGCCCAGAGCTGTGCTGATCTAAAGCCAGGAGTCAGGAGCTTCTTCCATGTCTCCCATGTGGGTGCAGGGGCCCAAGGACTTGGGCCATCTTCTTTTTTTTTTTTTTTTTTTTTTTTTTTGACAGACAGAGTGGATAGTGAGAGAGAGAGACAGAGAGAAAGGTCTTCCTTTTTGCCGTTGGTTCACCCTCCAATGGCCGCTGCGGCTGGCGCATCACGCTGATCCGAAGCTAGGAGCCAGGTGCTTCTCCTGGTCTCCCATGCGGGTGCAGGGTCCAAGCACTTGGGCCATCCTCCCCTGCCTTCCTGGGCCATAGCAGAGAGCTGGCCTGGAAGAGGGGCCTGGAATCCGGCGCCCCGACCAGGACTAGAACCCGGTGTGCCGGCGCCGCAAGGCGGAGGATTAGCCTGTTATACCACGGCGCCGGCCTGGGCCATCTTCTATTGCTTTCCCAGGCCATAGCAAAGAGCTGGATCAGAAGTGGAGCAGCCAGAACTTGAACTGGTGCCCATATGGGATGCTGGCACTGCAGGCGGCGGCTTTACCCGCTGCACCACAGCCCCCCCCCCCCCCATTTCAGTTTAAATACAATGGAGGGAATACTGAATGAGGCAGAATAACACAGGAAACTCAACCCCGGTGCTCCCACCTGCTGCCATGCGCCCAGATAAAGTCATAACAAGTCCATTTTAACTGAAAGTGCATGTTTCAGAACTCGTGTTCACTCTCTCTTTTCTGCATTCTCAGCTGTTGTTTGAAATTCTCTTTGGTTTGTTGAGTCTACAAAGTCACTGATGTGGGAGGAAACCCAGAGTTACCACCTCGCCCTGGAGACCAGAGGTGGCAACTCTGGGTTTCCTCCCACATCAGTGACGTTGTAGACTCGACAAAGAGTGAAAGAGCGACAGCCCGTGCTCCCCAGACTCTAATGCCACAGTCATAGTGTCCCCAGAAGCAAGGGCAGCTCCAGTTTAGAGCACTAACATTCTGAACGTATTCTCACAGCCATCAAATTTTGCGTGCATTCTTTTTTCAGTCAAGAAGTGGATCTGAATTTGTTTGGTTTGTAGCTTTTACAGAAAGCCCAGCAGGGCTGACGAGGCTGCTGTGAGTGACTGTGGGTAGGAAGTCGGTGGCTTTCTCCAGTCCTCACTGTCCTCCCGTGTGCTCCCCACTCTGCCCGGCCTCACAGCAGACCCAGAGCACGGCTGTGACTTTTGTCTGGAGGAAGAGACTTCCTGATCCAGCAGCGCGTGGTCTTCCGTTCCTTCCCCAGCTCTGAGCCGTTCCCGCGCTGCCAGTCTGGTTCCTAAAGTCGTGTAGCACCCCTGTAATTCAGACGGAGCAGTTCCGTAGTTCCCTGGTCTCACCCCTGTGATGCTGATGAAGGAGTGAAACGGGGAAGTACAGTTACACCACTGCTGACGATTCTTGTTCACCTGTGTGATCGAGCTAGACACAGGAGTCGTCTTGGGCTGGAATCGCTCGTCTTCGTTTTACTGTGACTTTTAACTTTACAATTCTGCTGTATTTGAATACAGGTACAGCCTGACTGTTTGGACTGGAAGAGATGATAACTATTCCATTGAAGATCTACTTTATATTAGAGACTATTTTGATAAAAGCAAAGTTTTCTATGACCTGTTGGAACCACAAAACCATGAGTTCAAACAAGCCATTGGAATTGAAAGTTGATGCCTGGGTCGAAGATTGTCCTGAATTGTTTCCTGTGGTTTGATTTCATAATCCTGTTTGGGGCTGAATTAATGACCAGATAAACTGATACTTCATGCAATGAAGAACTGCTTCCTGTGCCAGGTGTATGCCCTGCACATGTGGAAGAGGCTTTGTTATGCTGCCCATGCACAACACATCTGGAAAGAGCTCTCTGCCTTGTCTGACCGTAATTTAGGACCATGATGCTTTGGGCCTCTTTGTAGAAAGCAGTTTTGCCTACTGAAGATGATTGTGAGAATTCACGTGTGTCCTAGTGGGAATACATTATTTTTATTGACGTTTTCATTACAGAGATACTGATAAATATGGCACCCTTTTTCTTGGAAAACTGGTCATTTGAGGATAGTAAAAAAGAGACATAAAAATATTTTTAACCTTGACAACGAGCAGCTTTCTCATGCCAGGATTAGACCCACTTCCTGGAACCATGAATTACGTTAGAATCCCTCTGCTGTTGGAGAGCACCCCGGCAGCTGAATCCGTCTCGTGTCTGTGTCGCTGCTTAGCTCTTACTGTAGTGGGCAGATTCCAGGAGGGCGGCACTTTCACCTGGCACGCGGCATCGCCGTTCGGGTCTCTCTGCTGCCACTCACTCCAGTCCCTGTGGGCTGAGGCATGGCTGCTCTGTGACGTCACTCTGCACAGCACCCGCACAGAACTTTCTGGAACGTCTCCCTTTATGCAGAACCAGAAGAGTCTGAGGTTCAGGTTTCTTCTGTGAGCCCCTCAGGATGTGATCCCGCCCTCAGAGCCAGCCCCAGGGCTCCAGAACGGCCCCGCCCCTCCTCTCCTCTCCCAGCCTTGTCGCCAGAGCTCTCTAGATCTTGCTCTCACACTTCACTGTCATTACCTAAGCTGTTTGCTAACCGTGTCGGTCTCAGCCAGATTGTGAGTTCCACTGTGGCCGTGCAGACTGAAGAGTCCTGCACGGCGCTCGGCATCATCCTGAGCAGGGCGTTCAGAACGGAGTGTCGCGGCGTTTGGTAAAATGTAGAGACGGGTGTGGTGGCACTGCTTGGGATACCGCATTCCACGACATCGTGCCTGGCTGGAGTCCCACCTCTGCTTCTGATCCGGCTTCCTGGGGACACACCCGGGAGGAAATAGATGATGGCCCGAGGACTAGGGCCCCTGCCACCCATGTGGGAGACCTGGGATGGAGAACCACCTCTGCTTCTGACCCGGCTTCCTGCTGACACACCCGGGAGGCAGCAGGTGATGGCCCGAGGACTAGGGCCCTGCCACCCATGTGGGAGACCTGGGATGGAGAACTACCTCTGCTTCTGATCCGGCTTCCTGGGGACACACCCGGGAGGAAATAGATGATGGCCCGAGGACTAGGGCCCTGCCACCCATGTGGGAGACCTGGGTGGAGTTCCTGGTTCCTGTCTTCACTTAACCCCAGCCCCAGATCTTGCAGGTGTTTGAGGAGTGAACCAGCGGTTGAAAGATCTCTCTTTCTGTTTGCTTTTCAAATAAATAAATGAATCCCTTTTTAAAAAATTTTAAGTGTGGGGTTTGCGTTGTGGTGTAGTGGGTAAAGCCATTGCCTGTGCTGCCAGCATTTCATATGGATGCTAGTTCATGTCCTGGCTGCTCCACTTCCAATCCAGCTCCCTGCTGATGGCCTGGGAAAAGTAGCACAGGATGGCTCAAGTGCTTGGGCCCCTGACACCCATGTGGAAGACCCTGAGGAAGCTCCTGTTGCTGGCCTCATCCTGGCCCAGCTCTGGCTGTTGCGGCTATCTGGGCAGTGAACCGGTGCTGGAAGATTGTCCCTGTCCCTCCCTCTTTCTCTGTAACTCTGCCGTTCAAATAAATGTATAAATCTTTTAAATAAGATTTTTAAGTGTAATTTACCAGTGAGTGTCGTAAGATGTATAACTTGCCTTTTTTTATCAACCATTTTTCTCTCACAGGTTAATTCCATATAGCGAAAAGGCTTTGATGTTGAATTCAGACTTTCCTTATAGCCCCATATCTATCTGTCTATCTATCTGTCTGTCTATCTATCTACCTTTCTCTCTCTCTCTCCATAGGCTTTGGGAAATCTATAATGCTGTTGGCCCATGGCTTGCTCTGCAGTGAATTGGTGGAAAAAATAAGAATTGTCTTGTAGGGCTGTAAGAATTGGGTTTCATATAGAAGAGACGTCTAGCTCAGTGCTCACGACACAGCCAGTGCTCCCAGGTGGCTCCTTTTCTGTTAAACTGGTAGTGTGATCACCAGGAGATACATCGTGAAGCACTGTGGATGTAGACATCCCGGAAGTAATCCCAGTATTTCCTCTTGGTTGCAGCCCTAGGTCAGTGCAGTGCTGTGTGTCAAAGAAAGCCTAACATTTCATTCTCTATGCATGTTTGCCAAAGGCAAGAGTTGCAATTTCATTGGAAAATTTTAACAACTACAATAAAGAACAATTTGTAATTTTTAGTAAAAATATTTAATTTTCAAATTTTCTACTATTGTGCATAACTTTTGGAGAGATTTGAGTTTCAAATGAATTGCATTTTGTGAAATTTGAAATTTGTTTAGACTATTATTTTTGCCAATTACATTACTCTTAGTAATGTTTTTAAAAATACTTGTGCTGTGGTAAAATTCTTAAATACTGAGAAATCTTCAAGGTGAATGCTACTGAGATCAAGACTTAAAGGTATATTTTAACCTGTCCTCAAAAACAAAAGTACGTAAATGCACTATAAGCTGATTTTCTTGTAAAATTGTAATGGGTGTCCATATAGGAAAAAGTAGCCTTGATCCCTTCCTGACACCATACACACATGATTTGAGGTGGATTGTAGACCTGCGTGTGAAAGCTAAAACTAAAACTTTTAAAAAGAATAAAGGAGAATCTTGATGACTTTGGAGTAGGCAAATTCTTATAACCCAGGACACACTAACAGTTAAAAAATTGATGGGGTAGGCATTCTGGCGCAGCAGGTTAAGCCATCCCTTGGAGGAATGCCTGGTTCAAGTCCCAGCTACCCCACACTTCCAGCTTCCTGCTCATGTGCTTGGGAGGCAGTAGATGGGGGCCCAAGTATTTGGGTTCCTGCCCCCATGTGAGAGACCTACATGGAGTTCTGGCTGCTGGCTTCAGTCTGGCCTAACTGATGCAGGGAGTCAGCCGGCAGATGGAAGATCTCTCTTTTCTCCCCCTCCTCCCGCTTCTGTCACTATGCCTTTCAAATAAAAAAGTGATAAATGGACTCTAGACTCAAAATTTAAAACATGAAAGACACCGTTGAAATATCTGATGAAGAGGTCTTATTCAGAATATGGGAAGAACCATATACTTGTAAGAAAAAGCAAAAAAAAAAAACACAAAAACTAATGAAGATGGGAAATGAATAGATACTTGACAAAAGAAGGTAGTCAAAGGGAAAAAAAAATACCAAACAGGTATTAAATGGCATTGCCCAGTGAAATGCCAGGGCATACCTAACCAGAAAGGCTAATGTTATAAAAGACCAACTATACCTCTTAGGGGAAAAAAGCAAACAGTGTGACAGTCATAAATCTCAGCTCCAAGACCCAGCCATTCTATCTAAGCATCTCCACAGAGAAAAGAGCTCCCATAGTCACATAAAATGACTTGTACATGAACGGTCACAGCAGCTTTATTCTCAATGGCCACAAACTGGCATTAAACAATTCCCATCAACAAGAAAATGGATAACTAATGGTGGTGTCATGCAATGAACTTAGTACACAGCACTATGAAAGCCTGGACCACTAATACAAGAATAGAGATGGAATATTAAAAGCATATGGGAAAGAAGAGACAAAGGAGTACGTCCTGTGTGGATTCGTTATGTGAAGCTCAAGAACTAGTGGCCACCATGGGGTGGAGTGGGCTGTTGTCTGGGATGGGCCGTGTGGGAGCTTCTCGGGTGTGGGTTTTGTTCTGAGGATGGCCCTTTTGGCGTGTATGTGGACAGAATCTACACTGTGCATCTTCAAGTTATGTATTAACCTTCAGTGGTATTTTTAAAGGCCTCGATAGACCAAACTGCCATCAGGTGTCATGGAGACACTGAAGAAGCCCCTCTCAATGAGTGTGGAAAGGTCTTGGAGAATGTGCAGTATCTCACTGTGTAAAGCCGCATGCCATTCTATGTTTCATATGTGAGGAAGGTTTTTGGAAAGAAGTTCACCCGTCACGAGATTAGTGACTAGCTGGCCGTCAGCCATTTGTCCCCCCACCAAGGTTCTCCGTCTCTTGTGTTGGCATGGAGACCTTATAGCATCCAAATGCTGTTTCACCAGACTGGCCAGAGCATCCCAACCCTAGGAGACGTTTTGCTAAGAGATCCAGTTCAAGACTTCAGAGCTTTTACAAAGAGGAGTAGTTTAGGGCTCTGTCAGATGGAGATGCTGACTAACCAGGTGCCTGCCCGTTTATCTGGTGGGAAATTGTCCAAAAGTAATTCAGAATTGTTTGCTTGTTTGTTGGAGCTTAGATCTTGGCAGGGGGTATTTCTTGTAATTTTAAAAATGAAGAACCTTGTGAGTATATAGAAAGTGCTCTTTTGCTTTGTGAGCCTAACTAGTAGGAGCCTACAGCCAATTTATAATCATAAACTCAAGAATCAAAGCAAGAAAAACAGAGGTGGAGTGTATAAAGCTGAGACCAGTAGTGCTCAAAGGAGTCTTTGCATAGCAAGTGATGGTGGGATCGCATCTCGGCCTTTGGCTAAGATCAAGTGGAGAAAATGACAGTGGAATGAGAGTGCAGCTGAGCGGAGGGGATCCCGGGAGTTGGGCCACAGCAGGAGCTTGAGGTCCAGCGTGCCACAGGAACCCTAACGACCGATTACATCCGTGGAGTGAAAAGACCCAGGGGCTGGGTTTACAAACAGGCCCCAGCAGTCTCAGCAGTACAGTGTCCCTCGGATTGTGTGCAGTCTCAAATGTCTTCCAAACATGGCCAGAATTATTTGAAGGGCAGAGAGCCACAGCCCCCACCCACTGGTTCACTGAGCTAGACGTCTCTTCTATATGAAACCCAATTCTTACAGCCCTACAAGACAATTCTTATTTTTTTACACCAATTCACTGCAGAGCAAGCCATGGGCCAACAGCATTATAGATTTCCCAAAGCCTATGGAGAGAGAGAGAGAAAGGTAGATAGATAGACAGACAGATAGATAGACAGATAGATATGGGGCTATAAGGAAAGTCTGAATTCAACATCAAAGCCTTTTCGCTATATGGAATTAACCTGTGAGAGAAAAATGGTTGATAAAAAAAGGCAAATTATACATCTTACGACACTCACTGGTAAATTACACTTAAAAATCTTTTTTAAAAGATTTATACATTTATTTGAATGGCAGACAACACATCCCAGACGCCCACAACAGTGGTAGGGGGTGGGACGGGCCAGGGTTTGCTGCAGGTAGAAGCTGGGAGCTCATCCGGGTCTTCCATGTGAGTGCCAGGAATCCCTCCACTTGAGTCATCACCATTTCCTCCCAGAGCTGCAATGGCAGGAAGCTCAAGTTACGAGCTGGAGGAAGGCACTGAACTAGCCACTCGGATGTGGGATTTGGCCATCCACTAACGGCCAAAGGCCCACCCGTCAAAAAAGCCTTAATTCTATTAAATATTTGTCTCATGTTGGAATAGCAGAAAAATTATCCGTTCTTCATTTTCTGTAAGGGGTGGCATAATTTCCCCTGAAATTATGTTGAAACTTGTAAGCTTTTGAGAGAGACGTAAAAATCAATAATCCAAACGGTAGTTTAAATCTTTATTGTTACTGGTTTATGCGCAAATCTATTTACACATTCTCTCAAACTATATCCTTCTTGGAAAAATCATTTAGTTTTCTATAAGCATCAGGTACAACTCTAAGTTCTGAATTTCAAAAATATTCCTAATGCAGTTAACATTAATGTTCCCCAAAACATGAAATGGGATAACCTTCACTTACTTTTAAAATACTTGTCACAAGAGCTTAAATAATTGCTATGCACGTTACAATTTGCTGACATCAAATTACCAAGAAAAGCCTCAGACCAGCTGCTAGGAATCTACTCACAGAAAGCAAAGAAGCCAAGCTGCAGACCACACTCATCAAATGGGTACACGCAGGCTCTGCACAGGTGGGTTTATTCTTGCTGTAAAACTGCTAGATTGAAACAAGGATTCTTGGCTCCAGTGCTGTACTTTGAAGTCATGTAGATAACACTGTCACTTGATAATGTTTTCCAAGCACAGCATAGTCTCCGTTTATTTTGTTATAAGTTATTCAGAGGTCCTAAAATCCTAGAGTGGACTGTCACACAAAGGACATCCTTCCGTGTCCCTGTTACACAATGTCTAGTAACTACAGATCAGAACTAAGAGATTGTTTAATATTGACCAAGTACTTGATACAGCTTGTGGTTAAGTTCCTACTGGCTTTCTTAACTGTAGCTAGCCTAGACTACTGTAAGATTTTTACTTTGTTTAAATTGAAGCAAGCATGTGATTTCTATTTGTGGTTAAGTCCCAAACATTTTTGGAGGTGGGGCAGGCTGTTTCTTTTTGGAAGAAGAGAAACGCCTTTTAACTTTTATATTACCTTGTTCCTGGAAAGCTATGGAAAGACTTCCAAACAATAATTCCGGGAATGAAAAGATACAGAGAAAGAGTAATCACGTCAGACGGCATGATAGGCAAGTTGTTTAGCAACAGATCAAAAAGCCACAAGCAGCACACAAGCTCAGAACTGGTGGATTCGTAGTAGCTTGTAGAACTGCTGCACGTGTTCGGCCGTTAGCACTGCCCCTGGATAGCAGCTGCCATCCTGACCGTACTGTTTGAGCTTCCTTCATGTTAATTAGCTTTTCACCTGCCTGCAATCAACTGTTGTTTTTAAAGGATGAGTTACTTCTTTGTTGATTCCTGTTGTTGGTCCTATCACACTTCATGGTCGTCCCTGTTTTCTTTCATGCTTTTGGCAACATCAAAAGTTACCATCTTAATGACTGACTTGAAAACCAGTGTTTCCTAGTAAAATATTTAATCCCTCTGAAATTTAATATATACGTATATATATATATATATAAATAGCCAACATACGGGGCCTTCTTTGCTGATCTTTGTTTAAATGAAAAAAAAAAAAAAAACTTGGACCGCATGAATGTGGCTGAAATGTGGGAGGTTTGGGGCAGACAGCTTTGACTTCGAGAGAATCCCCTTGGCAGACTCTGCGTGCTATTCGCGGGTGCACAGCACCTGCCTAACACTAGAGACGTTGGGTCCTCACCCGCCTAACCATGTGGACGGAGCAGCCCCAGACCTGGCGGGATGGACACTAGAGGTTGCTCCTCTCTCGCCCTATAGTTTTCTGATGCATCCCTTAAAATGTCGCAGAATCCCTTAAAAATTCACCAGCTGTTTAATTTGCTCCGTCTGTAATGACTGTCTCCTCAGCAACATTTTTTTACTCCCGAATTCCTTAGGGAAAGCGGGAACCGTGGGCACAAGCACTCTCTGGCCACAGGACAGGAGGCCGCCCATCTTGTTGCTGGCACTGACCTCCGGGAGGGGCGGGTGGGGGGTCACGGGGAGGGGCGGCAGGAACCCGGGCCTGGGCTGGGGGACCCCGAGCTCGGGCGGCCAGGCCCCGGAGCCGCGCCTCTCCAGAGCCGCGTGGTGCCGCCTGCTCAGGGCGCCCGGGGGCGCGGTCTCCGGGGCCAGGACCTTCCTCTTGCCGGCCAGCGCCTTGCCGTCTTCCGCGGCCGGAGCGGCGGAGAGCTGCGAGTCGGAGCTGTAGTGGTTGGCCCCGGAGTTTCTTTTCTGCACGACGCTTCTTAAGGTGGAAGCAAAGGCTGGCTGGGCGGGGTCCGCGTCCGCGTCCTCCTCGGCGCCCGGCGGCAGGTGCGCCTCTGCGGAGAAGGCCCGGTGGCGCGGCTCTTCGTGCGACACCCTCCTGGCGCCGCTCTGCTCCAGGGCTCTGAGCAGGTGCGCGGTGTCCTTGACGTCGATGCTCTGGTGCCTGGTGATGAAGCGTCTGGACAGCGCCAGCGCGCTGGCGCGGCGGCACAGCTCCTCCTCGGGGGACGCGTCCTGCGGCTCCTCCTGCAGCGAGGCCACCCTGCTGGGGCGCATCCGGGCCGGGGGGCTCCTGCTCCAGGGGCTGGCCGGGGCCAGCGCGGGCTTCCTCCCCGGGGAGCCCGCGTCCCAGGCGTCCTGGGCGGCGCCGGGACGCGCCAGCTCCGCGTCCTCCGCGCAGGCCGCCCGGAGGTCTATCTCCGAGGGCGAGGCGCAGGGGGCCGGGCCGCGCGGCGCGCCCGCGGGAGGCGTGTTCAGGTACTGCTTGGAGGTGAGCTTCCCGCAGGGCGACTTGGCCGTGGTGATGATGATGACCTCCTTGCCCCTGGCCTTGCAGGCGCTGAGCAGGACCTGCAGCGTCTCCGGGTCGTCGGCGTCGATGGCGTACACCAGGGCCGAGCAGCCGCTGTGGTCCTGCAGGCTGAGGTCGGCCCCGCTGCGGAGCAGCAGCGAGACCACCTCGGGGCCGGCGCGCTCCAGGCAGGCGTGCATGAGGGCCGTCTTCCCAGCCTTGTCCTGGATGTTGGGGTCGGCCTCGTTCTCCAGCAGGTACCTCACCATCTTGGCCTTGCTGACGCCCCGGGCGTCCACGTGCTTGCTCTTGCAGGCCACCATCAGCGGCGTCTCCCCGCGCTCGTTGCTCTCGTTGATGTAGGCGCCGCCCTCCAGCAGCAGCCGGGCGAGGCGCAGGCGGCTCTGGTGCACCGCCTTGATCAGCGAGTTGCCCTCGCTGGACACGTCCGCGCTCTCCTCCATCTTCCGCGCCTGCCGGCGGGGAGGTGACCAGAGGACGTTCGGCCCCGTGCAGCCGCGTCCAGAAACCGGGGGCACGGGGGCCGCTGCGGCGTCCCTGCTAACGGGGCGGGACGAGATGGGGAACTGGAGAGAAAACAATTTAGAATAGTCAGGGCCTCCAGCGAGTCACGACTGAAACAGCTGCAGAGTCTGGACTGGATATTCTAACACCAACATACCACCCCCCAAGGCCCACACCAAAGCAATAGCCCACTAATTTTCTACCTGGGAAATAGTGGTTTTTTTAATTGATGTTAAAAGTAAATTTCAGGGGTGGGCGTTGTGCAGCAGGCTGTGCCACCACGGGGGCTGCCGGGCATAAAGTCTTGCCTCTTCTTCCAGCCCAGCTTCCTGCTCCGCACCTGGGAGACAGCAGGCCACAGCCCACCTGGGAGGCAGCAGGTCGCAGCCCACCTGGGAGACAGCAGGCCGCAGCCCACCTGGGAGACAGCAGGTCACAGCCCACCTGGGAGGCAGCAGGCCCCACCTGGGAGGCAGCAGGCCCCACCTGGGAGGCAGCAGGCCACAGCCCACCTGGGAGACAGCAGGCCCCACCTGGGAGGCAGCAGGTCACAGCCCACCTGGAAGACAGCAGGCCCCACCTGGGAGACAGCAGGTCACAGCCCACCTGGGAGACAGCAGGTCACAGCCCACCTGGGAGACAGCAGGTCACAGCCCACCTGGGAGACAGCAGGCCGCAGCTCACCTGGGAGGCAGCAGGCCACAGCCCACCTGGGAGGCAGCAGGCCGCAGCCCACCTGGGAGGCAGCAGGCCACAGCCCACCTGGGAGACAGCAGGCCCCACCTGGGAGACAGCAGGCCACAGCCCACCTGGGAGACAGCAGGCCCCACCTAGGAGGCAGCAGGTCACAGCCCACCTGGAAGACAGCAGGCCCCACCTGGGAGACAGCAGGTCACAGCCCACCTGGGAGACAGCAGGTCACAGCCCACCTGGGAGACAGCAGGTCACAGCCCACCTGGGAGACAGCAGGCCGCAGCTCACCTGGGAGGCAGCAGGCCACAGCCCACCTGGGAGGCAGCAGGCCACAGCCCACCTGGGAGACAGCAGGCCCCACCTGGGAGACAGCAGGCCACAGCCCACCTGGAAGACAGCAGGCCCCACCTGGGAGACAGCAGGCCACAGCCCACCTGGGAGACAGCAGGCCGCAGCCCACCTGGGAGACAGCAGGCCACAGCCCACCTGGGAGACAGCAGGCCGCAGCCCACCTGGGAGACAGCAGGTCACAGCCCACCTGGGAGGCAGCAGGCCCCACCTGGGAGACAGCAGGCCGCAGCCCACCTGGGAGGCAGCAGGCCCCACCTGGGAGACAGCAGGCCACAGCCCACCTGGGAGACAGCAGGCCGCAGCCCACCTGGGAGACAGCAGGCCACAGCCCACCTGGGAGACAGCAGGTCACAGCCCACCTGGGAGGCAGCAGGCCCCACCTGGGAGACAGCAGGCCGCAGCCCACCTGGGAGGCAGCAGGCCCCACCTGGGAGACAGCAGGCCACAGCCCACCTGGGAGACAGCAGGCCGCAGCCCACCTGGGAGACAGCAGGCCACAGCCCACCTGGGAGGCAGCAGGCCGCAGCCCACCTGGGAGACAGCAGGTCACAGCCCACCTGGGAGACAGCAGGCCGCAGCCCACCTGGGAGGCAGCAGGCCGCAGCCCACCTGGGAGACAGCAGGTCACAGCCCACCTGGGAGGCAGCAGGCCCCACCTGGGAGACAGCAGGCCGCAGCCCACCTGGAAGACAGCAGGCCCCACCTGGGAGACAGCAGGCCACAGCCCACCTGGAAGACAGCAGGCCCCACCTGGGAGACAGCAGGTCACAGCCCACCTGGAAGACAGCAGGCCCCACCTGGGAGACAGCAGGCCGCAGCCCACCTGGGAGACAGCAGGCCCCACCTGGGAGACAGCAGGCCACAGCCCACCTGGGAGACAGCAGGTCACAGCCCACCTGGGAGGCAGCAGGCCGCAGCCCACCTGGGAGACAGCAGGTCACAGCCCACCTGGGAGACAGCAGGCCCCACCTGGGAGGCAGCAGGTCACAGCCCACCTGGAAGACAGCAGGCCCCACCTGGGAGACAGCAGGCCACAGCCCACCTGGAAGACAGCAGGCCCCACCTGGGAGACAGCAGGCCACAGCCCACCTGGGAGACAGCCAGGGGTGGGTTTCCGGGCCCAGCCCCCGCTGCAGTGGGCAACGGGGGAGTGAACCAGCAGATGGAAGGTCTCTCTCTCTCCCTCATTCTGCTTTTCCAAGAAATAAATGTTTAGTAAAAGCAAATTTAAGCAAAAAAAAAAAAAAAAAGAAGAAGAAAAAAAAGCCAAAATTCTGTAAACTGCAAGTGGATCAATTAAAACCTAGCCTGTTTGTCGTGGTTTACCATGCTAACTGTAGTATTAACTTACGTGGATGTGCCCTCTCAGTAAATACAGTGAGTGAGATCTAGATTCTCAATGTGAGCGACATTTTATGTTTCTTTTGAAGATGAAAACCTGGGAGGCCGGTGCCGCGGCTCACTAGGCTCATCCTCCGCCTGCGGTGCCGGCACACTGGATTCTAGTCCCTGTCGGGGCGCCGGATTCTGTCCCGGTTGCCCCTCTTCCAGGCCAGCTCTCTGCTGTGGCCCGGGAGTGCAGTGGAGGATGGCCCAAGTGCTTGGGCCCCGCATCCCATGGGAGACCAGGAGAAGCACCTGGCTCCTGGCTTCGGATCAGCGCGGTGCGCCAGCCACAGCGGCCATTTGGGGGGTGAACCAACAGAAAAGGAAGACCTTTCTATCTGTCTCTCTCTCTCTCACTGTCCACTCTGCCTGTCAAAAACAAACAAACAAAACAAAACAAAACAAACAAAAAACCTGGGACCAGCGCCGTGGCACAGTAGGTTAATCCTCCACCTGCGGTGCCAGCATCCCATATGGGCGCCGATTCCCGGCTGCTCCTCTTCCAGTCCAGCTCTCTGCTGTGGCCTGGGAAAGCAGTGGAGGATGGCCTAAGTGCTTGGGTCCCTGCACCCCATGGGAGACCAGAAAGAGGCTCCTGGCTTTGGATTGGCCCAGCTCTGGCCGTTGCAGCCATTTAGGGAGTAAACCAACGGATGGAAGACCTTTCTCTCTGTCTCTTCCTCTCACTGTCTGTAACTCTACCTCTCAAATAAATAAATAAATAATCTTTAAAAAAAAAAAAAGATGAAAAACTATCCGACCGCACGACAGCTGACAGAGTATCTGGATTCACAGTGACGTAAGAATGCTGCACGTGACTACGCGTCTCCCTTGGTTCTGTCGCAGGCTGACTTGTCGCAGGCTGACTGGGTTACAGCATCGGCTGCTGGGAGCAGTGAATTTACTCAGAGAAAGGAGATTTCCAGTCAAGAAACCTGACAGGAGCACTCAGACTTGGTAAGCATTTTCATTTTTATCATGGATGTGAAAACCATTTATGTTTAATTTATTTTAACTTTTGGATTGAAACTCCTTCAGCAGTCAATGTGATGAGCTGGTAAGGGCGATGTCTTCTCTAGGGGCCTGTTTGGAATGGGGCAGAGTATCAAACAATGCTTATATATCACTGACTGTTGTTTTACTTGTTTATTTGAGAAGCAGAGGAACAGAGAGACCAAGAGCACTTCCAGATGCTGGTTCACTTCCCGAATGCCCGCCGTGGCTAGAGCCGGGCAGTGCAGAAGCCAGGAGCAGGGAACTCGATCCAGGCCTCCCAGGTGGGTGGCAGGGACCCAGCGTCTTGGGCCAATACTGCTGCTTCCCTGAGCAACAGGAAGCCGAGGAAAGATCCAGAGCTGGGAGTCAAGGCTGTCATTCTAACGTGGCTGCAGCTGTCTCGACCACTCGCTGAGCACCAGCCCAGTGTAGTGAGGGAGATTCTACTGGTTTACTTTAGACTTTATTTATTTGTGGATTAGAAAGGCAGAGTGACACTGCAAGACAGAGGGAGAGATCTTCCACTCACGGGTTCACTCCCGATGCCTGCAACAGCCAGAGCTGGGCCAGGACAACGCCAGGAGCCTCGAACTCCATCTGGGTCTCCCCGTGGGTGACAGGGACCCAAGGATTTGGGCCATCGTCCAGTGCTTTCAGGACCTTAGCAGCAAGCTGGGTTGGGAACGGAGGTGGGACTGGAGCCCTCCAACATGGGATGCAGGCATCCCATGCCATGGCCTAAAACCCGTTGCGCCACAGTGCCCTCCCCAAGCTGAGGAGTTTCTAAAGATTGAAGACTACTGCTGATTCTCCTCACTGACCTGAGAGCTAACATGATGGGAAATGAGTGTTGTTGTGCCAAGAGAACAGATAATAAAGTTAATAAGCTCCTAGCAGAAAAAAGGGTGAGGAGCTAAAGCGAGGGGAGACAAAGGCAGACGAAGCAGGCGCACCCACCGGCACTGACACACCAGGGTGTGCAGGCTTGCGTGTGGCAGCCCAGGGCTCCCAGTGGCCACAGGAGGTCAGGAGAACACAGAAGTAGAGCCCCTGGAGCCGGGCCTGGAGCTGGGCGGGCACAGCCTTGGGCACAGGCACACTGCTCCCTGAGCACCGTGTTTGGGCAGCTGGTGCCGGCTGGGTCTGAAGTCAGAACGCGTTCTTCTGATTTCACTCTGTCCTGATTTTTAAAAACCCTATCAACTCATAAAGACACAGGGCAAAGGAGGGACAATGACAGCAGCAACATCGAGGAAGCCCAAGAGCGCAGGGTTGACAGCCCCTGGCTCAGCCAGCTGAGAGAGCCCTGCCTCCGGCCAGCCACAGAAAAAGCTAAGAACTGACCCAGGCGCCCCAAGACCCCACCCAGAGGCAGCCGGGCTGCGCAGGGGCAGTGGGCCTGGTGAGAGCTGGCTAGGGAAGTGTGGGGTGCGCAGGCCTCGCAGGGGTGCCCGGAGGACCAGCACTGCAGGTGGCACTGTCCCCAGAAAGCTCGCTAGCTACATAGGTCCTAGCCTCCGCCCCACGGCTGCCAGGCAGAGCCCGCATTGGACTGCAGCCCCCAGAGGTCCCCCTAGATCAGCTCCAAGCCCCAGGGGACGGGACCACCCCCTGCCTGTCTGCCTGTCCGGGACACACCCACACATCCATTCTCGGGGAATGGCAAACAGGCTGAGAGCAGAGAATGGGCAGAGCCGGAGTGTTTGCTGGCTGGCCCAGCAGCCCAAGGCCATGCCCTGCCTGCACTGCAGAGTCCCACATGGGTTCCGATAGGACGAGATGCTTCTCCACTGAAAGTTCTAGATGGGGGCCCGCACCATGGCTCACTTGGTTAATCCTCCACCTGTGGTGCTGGAATCCCATATGGGTGCCAGGTTCTAGTCCCGGTTGCTCCTCTTCCAGGCCAGCTCTCTGCTGTGGCCCAGGAAGGCAGTGGAGGATGGCCCAAGTGCTTGGGCCCTGCACCCACATGGGAGACCAGGAGGAAGCGCCTGGCTCCTGGCTTCTAATCAGCACAGCGCTGGTCGTAGCGGCCATTTGGGGAGTGAACCAACGGAAGGAATACCTTTTTCTCTGTCTCTCTCTCACTGTCTATAACTCTACCTGTCTAATAAAAAAAATTAAAATAAAACGTTCTAGATGGCCAAACTCTGAGGCAGGAATCAGAAAGACAGAGGACCTGGTCACAGGCTCCCACACGAGGCTGCACACGGATGGAGATGGAGGGGAGAGGAAAAGGAATGGCAGGGCCACACAACACATAGCAGGGGGCCAGGCCCTCAAAAAAGGAGGCAGAACACAGGATGACCGGACACAGAGACTGTTGGAGGTCACTCTGCCACCCCCCAGCACTGCACACAGCCCTGTCCCAGCTCACTGCCACTACACCCAGCACTGCACACGGCCCTGTCCCAGCGCACACTGCCCCCCACCCTCATCTCTGCACACAGCCCTGTCCCAGCTACTATGAGTACTAGCTCACTGCCACTACACTCAGCACTGCACATGGCCCGGTCCCAGCTAACACTGCCCCCCCAGCACTGCACACAGCCCTGTCCCAGCTCACACTGCCCCCCAGTACTGCACACGGCCCTGTCCCAGCTCATACTGCCCCCCACCACCCTCATCTCTGCACACGGCCCTGTCCCAGCTCACACTGCCCCCCAGTACTGCACACGGCCCTGTCCCAGCTCATACTGCCCCCCACCACCCTCATCTCTGCACACAGCCCTGTCCCAGCTCACACAGCCCCTCCCCACCCTCATCTCTGCACATGGCCCTGTCAGACCCCACGCTGCCCCTCCCACCCACTGTCCAACAGGACTCGTGCACACAGCAGAGCAGGGCAACTTCCCATAGCACTGTCTACCGCTACAGGTCCCAGGGGCCACGGAAGGCCCCGCCGGTTCCAAGGGCATTCAGTCCTTGTGCTGTCCGCAGTCAGATCTGTGGCCGACTTGCCGCTGGAGTCGACGCTAGTGGCTCTTAACAGGCAGGGCTCAAAGGAACATACGTGTTCATCTCCACTCTCGTGTCAGCCTCGACATGAAGCTGAGCACTGTCACACACATGTGCACACATGTGCACACATTCACGCACACACGTTCGCACACATGTGCGCACACACATGTATGCACACACACGCACACACAGACAGCTGGTGCTGTGCTCTCTGGCCCCTGTGCCACACCTGTACCTCCGGAGCAGGAATTCCGGGCCCACTGGCGCTCGGTCCCACTCTGGGATCTGCGAGGAGGGCGGAGCACCTGCCAAGAGCTCCCTAGGATGTGGCCACAGAGGAACCGTGCGTTTAGCGCCCGTCACGTACAGTGGGTTTAACATCGCAAAGATTGAGCAGAGGTGAGCTGGGGCACAGAGCCACACGCAGCAGCCACGTAGTAACTGCATGTGTAGAAGTGAGACAGTGTCTGGTACTTAAAAACACTCCGTGATCGAACGTAGCTTTTGAGAAACATATCAAATGAGGACAAACTGCCATAGACCAGCTTCAGTTCTGTGCTGGGGCAATCTTTTTTTTAAAGACACCCACAGCCCATTATTAAGAATCTCATGCTGTACCGACTAAGCTGGCCAGGCTCTGTCCAGTGTCTTATTAGAGTGCCTGGGTTCTGCTTCTGATCCAGCCTCCTGCCCATGTGCACCCTGGGAGGCAGCAGGTGACGGCCTACGTGCTGGAGTCCCTGCCACCCACGTGGGAGACCTGGATGGAGCTCCTGGCTCCTGGCTTTCGCCTGGCCCAGCCCTAGATGTTGCAGGCATTTGGGGAGTGAACCAGTGATGGGATCTCTCTCTCTCTCTTTCTTCTCCAATAAAGGGAGTCCTACCAGAATCTTTGGGGACAGCAGCTTTGTCCTGCCCTCAGTAAAGGCCCCCTCTCCACTCACTAACCCCGAGCGCTTCCTAGCGCAGCGAGGCTGAGGACGGCGTGGGCCCCATCACCAGAGGGGTCTCAGAGACACTGGGCAAGGGCGCCAGTGAACTGCCCAACCTCCCTGCCTGTGGAGGAGGACAGACCCCTCCCCCGGGGGCAGAGGACCTTCTAGAAGAGCCACTGCACATTACACTGACTTTATTAAACTGTTATTCATTTATTCACTCACTGTATTTAAAAGGCAGAGAGACCTCAGAGGAAGCTCCCATCCACTGCTTTACTCCCCGAGTGTCCACACAACAGCTCGGACAGGGCAGGCTAAAGCCCGCAGCAGGGGACTGGCCCCTTGAGGCGCCACCTGCTGCCTTGTAGCGTGCACTGTAGCAGGAAGCCAGAGTCTGGGATGGAGCAAGGACAGGAACCCAGACATTGAAATGGGATGCGGGGACCACCAGCAGCACCTTAACCTCTAAGCCAAGTACCACCCGTCGTCGTGACATTTTTAAAGATGTATTTATTTGTTTGAAAGGCAGAATGACAGAGAGGGAGAGACACAGAGAAAGAGATCTTCCATCCATCTTTCTCTGGGCCAGGCTGAGGCCGGGAGCCAGGAACTCCAGCTGGGTCTCCCGTGTGGGTGGCGGGAACTCAAGTTCTGGGTCCATCACCTGCTGCCTCCCAGGCGTGTGTTAGCAGCAAACTGGATGTGGGGGAGGCAGGCCCTGATCCTGGGCACTCTGCTGTGGGATGCGGGCTTCCCAGGCTGTGGCTTAACCTGCTGTGCCACGATGCCAGCTGCTTAACAACTGGTTTTTTTTTTAATATTTACTTATTTGAGAGGCAGAGTTTGAGACATAGAGTGGTCCTCCATCCACTGGTTCACTTCCCAAATGGCTGCAACAGCCAGAGCTAAGCCAATCCAAAGCCAGGAGCCAGTAGCTTCTTCTGGGTCTCCCACCTGGGTACAGGGGCCTAAGGACTTGGGCCATCTTCCATTGCTTTCCCAGGCCGTAGCAGAGAGCTGGATCGGAAGTGGAGCAGCTGGGACTAGAACTGGCTCCCCTAAGAGATGCTGGCACTGCAGGTGGAGGCTTAGCCTACTGTGCCACAGCGCCCGCCTCCTTAACAACTTTTTTTTTCTTATTATCAACTTTTAAAGCCACTTGGTTTGCTTCCTGTTTAACATTTAGTAGAGCAGTTATAAAGTTGTTTAAACGTTACATTTTTCAGAAAGAAATGCCTGCCACTTTATTCTCTGATGCGTGATCCGCATTGGAGTCTGTGGTCTGGTCTTGTGTTCAGCGTCTTCCCTGGGCAGTCCCCGTGACCGAGGCCGGCCCCATCTCTCCTCGCAGTTCTCCTAAGATCTTGCCTCATCCATGTTCGTAAAGGATGCCGACACTGGGGTTCAGACACCCATGACCCATCTAGTTCCTGCTCTGGCTCCTGACTCCAGCTTCCTGCTAGTGTAGACCGTGGAGGGCATTGGTGATGGCTCAGGGAGCTGGGCTCCTGCCACCCACGAGGGAGACCCGCTGGAATTCCCGGCTCCCGGCTGCAGTCAGGCCCGGCCCTGGCCATCGTGGGGACTTGGGGAGAGAACCAGCGCTCTTGGCGTCTTTCTGCCTCTCAAATAAATACTTTTTTTTTTTCCATAAAAAGCTGATGTTTAAGTCTGATTTGCTTTTCATAGAGATCCCCAGTGTGTTCTAGATGGTTCTCTGATGTCCCTCCCTTGAAGCATCCTGACAACATATTAACAACAAACGCTCTTATATCTAGCTCCTGGAGACACCCACGTTTAAGTACACCTTCCACACAGAGAGGGGTTCGCCTGTAGAGTGTTCGGCGTCAGACAGAACCAGCTCTCCATCCCGGTATCCTACTTACTTAGCTGTTCAAGTTCAAGTCCTACTTACTTAGCTATTCAAGTTGCTTGGCCTCTCCAAGTCCTGTGGGTGACAGTGACACAGCAGTCCTCCCAGGGGACCCAGTAGACACATCAGACAGTGCCCTCCTCCTCACTGCATTGCTCGGAGGAATTCCAGCTCAGAACTTCAGACTGCTTTTTGTCGTGTCGCTGATGGACAGCCTATCCGAATAACAGATAAAACCCTGCAAGTTTTTTTTTTACGACCTGTAACTCACGCTTTGTACACAACAGCAGAATCTAATAAGTGAAACGCGCGAAGAACACATCCTGCAAGTGTACTGCCCTTAGCATGTCAGCATTATTATTAGACAGTCATGGTTAGAGGGCTGGATGTGCTGCTTTGTGGTTTTGAAATTGCAATGTCTTTAGCAACGCATCACGGCCCATTTCCCGCACTCCTCTCCTGCCTCCCTCTATTCTCAGGGCCCCATCAGCATTAGAGCTATGTGGTTATTCTTTAAAGAAACAAGGAAAAAAATCTATATTCTCCATAACAGAGAATGGAGGGGAGGGATCGTCAGCAGGCGGTTTCTCAGGGCGTTGAACGTGTGGGGTTTGCAATGGTCAGGAGTCTTTGCAGAGCAGAGGGGCCTGGGACGGCAGGGGAGGGGTCCCCGTGGCAAGAGAGCCCCTTAGCCAGGATCTGGGAAGCTAGGGGCTGAGAGAGAGGCTGGCTGGACCGACACCCGGTCCCCCAGGGCTTCACCAAGAGGCAGACCCCCAGTGCCCAGGGCAAGGCCACACACGCACATCAGGGGGCTCCAAACTTGCAGGGGACAGAGCAGGGGTCTGCAGGCTGAAGGGTGCTGTGCCCTGCCCACTGCTCCCCCCCCCCGACCAGGAGACCGAGGCCAGGAAAAAGAAGCCAAAAGCCGCGCACCTGAGACTCGTGAGCCCGACTGCGAACCCCTGTCCCCACACGAAGCGGTTCCCAGCGGGACCCCAGTCACCCCCGCAGACACTGCCCCAGAGCGACGCGGTTACCTGGGAACATCACTCAGAGCTTCCTGTTTCGCTCTTGTCTCTCCCTGGCCTCCTGCACCAGCTGTCAGGTCCTATGGAAGGAAATCAGAGCCCTTTGGAATCCCGGTGGCACCAGGGATCGCTTACACGCAGCCCTCCCGTTCAGAGCCTGGCGTTTTCCATTCCTTGTTAAGAAAATCCCACAGTGCGTGTTGGTCAGTCCAGCGGGGGCGGTGCCCGGTGACTGTATGCACGTGTGTGTGTGTGGGTGTGCACGTGTGTGCGCACATGTGTGTGTGCGCGTGCTTGCATGGCTGTGTGTGCGTGTGTGGGTGTGTGCGTGTGCACGTGCGTGTGTGCGTGTACGCACGTGTGTGTGTGCGTGCGTGTGCAGGACAGATCCTGCCTGTGGCTCACCTGCTTGCCAGGGCTAAGCACCTGCCTCTGCATGCGACAGGTGACATCCCCACCCTGGCTGCTTGGCTGGCCTGCTCCCCACAGGGAGCACCAGCCTCATGGGCTAAGGCGCTTTAAGAGCCGAGTGGAAATGACAGGCCAGGCTCTCCTGTGGCTTTTCCTGCCCACACCACCCCCAGTCTTCCTTTCATTAGGCCTGTTCCCAGCTCTCTGCGATCAGTCAGACGTCTGGCCATGGCGGGTGGGGAGAGGTTGGAGCCTAACAAGTGGGTGTGAGGCTCAGAATTAGCCCCGCCCCCCAGCCGGCCCCGCCCTTGTGCAGCCTGCAGGCTCTGAGAAGGAAGCAGGGTGGGTCGCGGGGCCTGGCTCGTCTCTCGACGGCGAAGGCTCTCAGCCTTTGGGAAGCCATTCTCTGGGCTCAGCTTCTCCATCCCTAAAATGGAGATGCCAGCTACTGTAGCTGCCTGTGAAGATGGACATTATCTTTTAAAGGCTTATTATTTGATAAGGCAGAGTTACAGAGAGGAGTGCCAGACACCTTCCATCCACCTGTTCTCTCCCCAAATGGCTGCAAAATGCCAGCCAAAGCCAGTCTCCCACGTGGGTACAGAGGCCCAAGCACTTGGCCATCTTCCTCTGCCTTCCCAGGTGCATCAGCAGGGAGCTGGACCAGAAGTGGAGCAGCCGGGACTCCAACCAGGGCCCATATGGGATGCCGGCCTGTCAGACTTGAAGATTTGCAAAGATCCTACTTCACCTGCCACAGAGGAATTCAATAAGTGCCCGTTCCAGCATCTCCATCCCCGAATACAGGTACTGCTTAGGGGGTGCCTCTGGGCTGGGGGAGGGGCCCCAGCCGGTGCTCCCCTTGTGTGGGTATTAACGGCCTATGGAGGACTTGCTAAACACAGGATGCCAGCCTCCACGCCCAGATACCCCACACGCCTCCTGCGCACCCTGCTCAGCCCAGCCCCTGCCTCGCCTCCCCGCAGGAGGGACGGGCAGCGAGGGAACCCACAGCCTCATACACGAGACAGAGCGGCCACCGGAGGTGGGCAGCCGCCGGGGCAGCATGTGATGGCCAGCCGCCGTGGCGCAACGGGTGTCCTCGCCAGAGAGAGGACGCCCCCAGGCCGCCCAGGGACCGCGACTACCGGCCGGGAAAAGTGCTCTGTGGCCACTTAGCAACCCGCAGGCTGCCCGGGGAGCCTTGGATACGAGGCTTGGGGTGTCCCCCAGCCCCGAGGGGTCCCCGCATCTCGGCTCCTCTCTGCAGACCCCCCCCCCCCACACACACACACACAAGGATGGAGACAGGGAGAGACCACAGACCTGCGGCTCCGAGTGCTGGGGACCCCAGAGGCCAGGCTCCCGGCTGCCGGCGATGCCGCCCGCGTTCCCGCGGTCTCCTCGGCGGTCCCCGGTGCGGGCGCGAGCAGCCCGAGGTGCTGTCGGAGAAGGGCAAAGGAAGGTGACCGGGGCGGCGGCGCCGGGGCCCCGATGGGGGCGGGTTGCGTCTCGGCGCCTCCTCCCCGAGCCAGGGCAGCGGCTGGCGGGCAGCGGCGGGCGTCATCCACGGCACGGGGGCTGCCCGGAGCCACTGCGGAGCTGTCCCCGCGTCGCTCGCCCGCAGGACGCGGCCCTCCCTCAGCAAATGGCGCGCCCGCGCCGGGACAGGTGCGCCTCTGCGAGGCTGGTGCCCAGGCTGTGCGCGCCCGAAGCCGCGGGGACCCGGCCGCCCGCCCTGCGTGGCTCCCGTTTCCCGAGCCAGAGGCTGCAGACGCAGCCCGCAGCCTGCCCCCCGCGGCCGGCCCGCACCTGCCGCTGCCCGCAGCCGGCGGCCGCCGCCGAGACCCACTCCACCGGCCCTCACCGCGCGCTCCTGCAGCCCCACGCGTGCCGCTCCCGCTGCGGCGCCGCCCGCGCCCAGGTGGCCCCTGTCCATGCCCCGCGCTGCTAGGAGGAGAAGGAGGCGGAACCCGCATGCCGGCGGGGACCCGGCTGAGCTCGAGCTGCCGCAAAGCCGGAGCGGAGGACCGGCGCAGGCTGCGGGAGACGCGAGGGCGAGCTCGGCTGGGGCGCGCCTCGGGGTGGCCGGGCAGTGTCCCCGGGAGGCCCTCGGGCGGCGGTGTCTCGCTGCCGGCTCGGGGCGCCGCAGTGGCGGGTGCCCAGAAGGTGCGGGTTCCCAGGGCCCGAGCGCGTCCGGCGGGCGCACAGAGGACGTGCCACTGCAGACCCCGGCTGCGCCCTCAAGGTCCTCCCGCCGCCGCCGCGGCCAAAGTTTCCCCAAGTGCAGCCCGCACGGCCCCGCGCCGCACCCCGGCCTGGGACGCGCTGTCGAGTCCGCTGCCCCGGCTGCTCCCACCCTCCGCGCCGGAGACCCCAGGGCGCCGTACCGCGCGGGCTCCCGGGCGGCTAGAAGCGCAGATCCCGGCGGAGGCCGCCCTGGGCCTGCGGTGCTTGGCGGGCGGGAGGCCGGCCGCGAGGCGCGCACCTCGCCAGACTGCGCGCAAGGCGGCCCCGCCGTGAGTGACGCGGGCTCCCGGCCGCTCGGCAGGTGGAACGGCCCGCCGACCATCCCCGGGGCCCGAGGCCGTCCCGCGAGGCCCCGCCTTGCGTTCGCACGGGCGCCCCCACCCCGTCCTCTGATCTGGGCCAAGAGCGAGGCGCAGGGGCTGCGCGCTCGGCGAGGGGCGGCCCCGGTCCTCCCGCCGCCCTCTGACCCGCTCGGCCCCTGCCGGCCCTCGGCACCCTTTCTGTCCCCGCATAGGGAGATCCCGAGCCGCCTCGCCGCAGGCCCGGAGGCTCGGGGGCAGCCGTTCTCGTGGTTTCTGCGGTTTTACAACTTTGGCACACTGTAGTTCCAACAGTGCGGGACCCCCGCCAACTTCCCGAGACGCGTGTCACGTCTTAGATGCCAACAAGTGCCCAAGGAAGCCGCAGTGGAACTCTTCGTTGACCTGGCGGAGTCCCGGGAGACAAAGCATCAGGTGTTGCCAAGGCTAGCTTGTGGTTCCCAGTCCTCCGCGTGCGACCCTGCCCGGAGTTCCTTCCCTGGGGAAAACCACGCGCGGAGCGGCCGCCTAGCGCGCCCAGGCATGGCGGGTTCCCAGGCCCTCCCGCGCTGGGCCCTGAGCCTTGGAATCCTGGCTCTGTGCTCCAGCCTTGCTCACCCGACTCTGTCCGGAGGCTCCCAGGACCGGGACCGCCTGCTCCTCGCTTCGTGGAAAAGTCTCACCCTGCAGCTGTCTGTCTGCTTGTTCACCCACCACACCGCTGACAGGCACCCGTGGACCTCGCCGTGCTGTCCTTGGGTGGGGCTGTGGGTGCGAAGCCGACACACGCTCAGCGGCTGTTCGAGCTGCCGGGCAGCTTGCAGAATCCAGGATCCGGGGTTCACACCGACATCAGTTTCCTGTTGCACTTGTCTACCAACAAAGCGCCAATTTCACGGCTTAAAACAACACACTTGTTCTTGAGAGTCCCAAGCCGGTACTGGGTTTTCTGTGGCTGGAGGCGAGGGGTCAGCAGTGCTGGCTCCTGGCGGCTGCAGGAGCGAATCCATCCCCTGGCCTTTTCCGAGCCGCGTGCATTCCTTGGCTGTGGTCCTTCCTGCACCTGCCCTTCTTCCTCTCTCCCTCTGACTCTTGCCTCACTCCCAGGAGGGGCTACAAATGTGGGAAAAGGGGAGCCCCCTGTGTGGGGAGCTTTGCAGTCGCACTGTGCCCACAGCACAGCCCGGTAATCCAGGGCCTTCCCCACACCTGTGGCCTTCCTCCTGGTCCTCCTGCTCTGCCAGGCCCCAGGGCTCCCTGGCAGCCTGTGTCCCACTGGCCACGCCCATCAGCAGGGCATGGGGACAAGAGACGGATAAAGAGAGGTTGCACTGAAAACTGAAAGCCATAGTAAGAGAGCAACAGTGAAGCCACAGCCTGGGGTGGGGGTGGGGGTGGTGTCTGCCCTGGTGGCCTGGGTGATGCACCAGGTCTCGTAGCAGGAGGAAGGGCCCATGCAGAGGCTCCACTTCCAGCGCCAGCAGCTTCCGGGATGAGGGCCTTTCACCGAGGGAGGGAGAGAGAGCCTGGGTTGATCTGAGCCCAAGGCACTCCAGCTGGGTGCAACGCTAGGGCAGGTAGCCCCTCCTTTGTGAGATGGGCGACTGCAGGAGAACAGAGGTGCACCTGCCACCTTTTGCAAGGTGGGCAAGGCCCCATGGTTACTGGGCAGCACCTGGTCCCATGCCATGTGCCTTTCCACGCTCCTGCTCTGAGTTGTGGTCTGGGATCGAGGTGGAGTTGTGAGGATCTCTGTGTGGCCTCGCTGAAGTCCGGCAACCGCACCCTGGAAGGAGCTGGGACAGGTGTTAGCATTCCAGACCATCAGGGCTCCCAGATGCTCTCTGATTGGCTTACGGAGTCCCAGGAGTGGCACCCAGAACAGGATGCACCTCGGGCTCCCGCCCCCGGTACCCATTCACTAAACCTTGAGGGGATGCGTGCCAAGGGCAGACCCCGCTCAAAGTGTGCAAACCGAATTGGCCTCATCTCACCTTGTGGATGAGAAGGTAGGACTTTCCGGAAGGTGGGACTCCCTGTCCTCGTGGTTTTATGCCATGAAGAATGCAGTATAGGAGCAAGAAAGACGGGAAGCATGTGTTTGATAAACATCCCCGTCAGGAATCTGTCCACCCCGGGATGTAGACGAGCAGAGCCGTTATGGGAAATAGTGTGGAGTTTCCTCAAAAAACTAAGACCAGGACTCCTGTATGGCCCAGCAGTCCTGTTCCTGGTGTGTATATATCCAGGAAATGAAATCCGTCTGCTGCAACAGCACCTGCACTACCACATACCCTGAGCACCACTCACGACAGCCAAGAGAGGGCGACAACCCAAGTGCCATCCACTCGTGATTGGAGAGGGACAATGTGGAACAGCTACACCGTGGAATAGTACTCGGCCACAAAAAAGGACGATGTCCGGTCATTCACTACAACATGCATGGAACTGGAGACTAATGTGCTAAGTCAAACAAGCCAAGCCGAGTCCCCTGGGAGCTCCCTTACGCGTGGACTCTAAAAACGGGAGCTCTCACAGGAGGGCAGAATGGCGGCCAGCAGTGGTCAGGCCGGGCAGGGGAGAGGACGGCGTGGAGAAAGGCGCGTTCCGAGCGCCAGATGAAAGCCAGGTAGGAGCACGAAGCCCTGGGCCTGTGGCACAGCAGGGCTGAAGTACACACATTTCTCTGTAAAGACAGAGACAGGATTTTGGATGTTTTCACTCTCCAGAAATTGAGATGTGAGATGGACATAGGCACACGAATGGGACATTACACTGTGTGTATGTGCGCACCAAAGCATCACAGGTATCCTAGCAACAGGTGGAGTGCTTCCATGCCTGTTACGTTTTTGAAATAAAAGAAACAAATCCCTCCATCTACCTACTGTCTTAGACATAAGCCCAAGCAGAAACACTGGCCCCCTGCTGGAGTCTCCCCAGTCCTCGCCACAGTCACACTCTATATTATGGTCCATTCACAGTCAGTCCACGCCTCAGGACAGAGAGATGCGTGATCAGTCTGCTTTCTTGAATTAAAAACTCCATGGTTACCATCATCATCCGTACTTAAAGAAGGCAGAATCCTAACTTTACTGCGCAGACAGCTGCGAGCCACCGATGACAGCGCAGAAGCCCTCATGCGCTCAGAAGTTTGTGTTCTCAGAGCCGGAGCAGTAGGGGTGTGGCCCCATGGGAAAGCTGTTGCCCAGGACACCTGCGTCCCGCCATGGAGCACCTGCTGTGAGTCCCAGCTACGTCCCTTCCACTCCAGCTTCCTGCTAATGCATCCTGGGAGGCAGTGGATCATGGCTCAAGTGCTTGGACCCCTGCCACCCACCTGGGAGACCCGTGTGGCGTTCGGGGAGGCCTATCCCTGGCTGTTGTTGGCATTTGGGGAACGAGTCAGTGAGTGGGAGATCTCTCCTTTTCTCTTTCAAACAAATACAATAAATAAATGATAGTTATCAGGTAAGATAGCTTTGGGCAAATGTTAGTGTTTAACTAAATGGCGCCATGTATTTTATTTTATTTTTTTATTTCACATAGCAAAGAAGTCCAGGGATAGTACAGCTTGCCGCTTCTCTCCCATTTAGTCACCCCTAGTTTGTAGTTTGGTCTTGTGATTACAAAAGGGCTGCTTATCTTCCAGGCATTATATCCAAATTGTAGGCCAGAAGAGTAAAGTTGAAAGGGCAAAAAGCTGCATGCCATCCATAGGTCTCCTAGTTTTTCTTTCTTTCTTTCTTTTTTTTTTTTTTTTAAGATTTATTTATTTACTTGAAAGGCAGAGTTACAGAAAGGGAGGAGAGACAAAGAGATTTTCTATCCCCTGGTTCACTCCCCAAATGGCCACGACAGCCAGGACTGGGCCAGGCTGAAGCCAGGAGCCGGGAACTCCATGCAAGGGCCCAAGCACTTGGACCACTATCCACTGCCTTACCAGGAGCATCAGCAGGGAGCTGGATCGTAAGTGGAGCAGCCAGGACTCGAACCAGCGTCCATGTGGGATGCGGGCACCAGAGGCAGCAGCTTTGCCCGCTATGCTCCAGCGTCGGCGGCCTAATTCTTGGCTTCAAGAAAACAATAGCTTTCCTTGGTGCCTGCCCAAGGGCTTGCCACTCACATGGCTCTGTCCTTGTAAGGAAGACGCTTTTCCTGAGCTGTGACTTGGGGGTTCTGTCGGAGAAAGGGGCAGAGGCCCTGGACAAGAGTGTAAGTCTTTGCCCTAGGTTCCCGTATGTAAATGGACACTGTTGATAAGAGCAGTTGGGTCAGGCTCCTTGGAAGCACAAGGCAAGCGAGATTCCTGAAGTTCAGCGAGCACAGCTGGCTATCGCGGGGGAGTGTGTTGGCCGGGCGGCACGCCCACTGTGCAGGACAGCCACAGCCCGTCACAGCTCACAGCCTGTGATCAGCCACACATCCTGCGCTGTTGGGGGAGAAGGGCTGGGGTCTGGGCGTGGGGCGGCCCCCAGACGCCGCGCCCGGGAGCCTGGGTGTCCAGGCTGGAGCTGCCGCAGGGAAAGGGCACCTTCATGGGGGAGGTCTGCTGGGAGAGCCTGGGGCTGGCGAGGGTGCAGCCATCCAGGGGTGCCTCCCAGGGGGCTGCACTGGCAGGAAGCCGGAGCCAGGAGCTGGGGCAAGAACGCAGATCCGGCCTCTTGGCGGCTGGGCCACACATACCTGCTCCAAGTGCCACATCTGTGAATGCCTCATTGCAAACCCTCTACCGCTGTATCTGCTCGCCTTACGATAGCATCCCTAAAGGCCTGTTATAGTGCCATGAAGCCACTTAGGGAGTCGAGTGACACAGGCTGCCTTAGGGTGGGGGCGGAGAGTGGGAGATAGACTGGGAGGGAATATCGATTCGCTTTGATTCTGTCCCACACCGGTTTAGAACTGTGGACACTTGAACCACACACATGTAACAAGAAACAAAAATGGATGGATTGACGTGAAGCGTTGACCGCGCGCCACTGTAGGTGGTGCGACCCAGCAGCTGGCTGGTGCTCAGCCTGCATCCCAGTTACAAGGCCTACGACCTCTGACGAGAGAGGAGAGGAGTGGCCAAGCAGAGCCACTGTGCTGGGCTGAGCCTCTGCCGCCCACTGCGGCTCTCCAGGGCCCACAGCTGGACTGCCAGGTTCCAGTTCAACAGCATGCGTGGCTGGCGCCAGGCCGGCGCTACACGCAGGTCAAGGTCACTTCCATGTCCTGCGCAGCCCGCGCCCCAGGTGGCGTCCACTCATGGGAGATAGAGAGTGATTCACCCAGAACTCTCAGCGGGCCGTGCAACGTGGCGTTTTGTAACCAGCTGAAGGAAAATTCAGTTTCAGCTTTGTAACGTGAGTTGATTTTCCTGCCACCTGTACTTTATATCGGGAGGAGCGATTTAGGACTCTCTTACTCTTGATTTCCAACAAGGCTCCGCTTTCCAAGCCAAAGGGGAAAGGACGGTAAACTCAGAACCTTCTATCTCACAGGGGGCGAGGGAGGGCTCTGGGTGATTGGCAGGAGTTCGGAGTTTTCCAGAAATCTAGGGAATAGTTGAAAGCCAGGTTTTATTCGTGCTTCTTCACGCCGGCTCCTTCTGGGGCTGTGGCTGCGGGGAGATGCCGACTCCCTCTGCTGGGATGTGCGATGCTGTCTCCCTCTTCCAGAACTTTGCCCAGTGGACAGTTTGGCAAAGCACTAGCAGAAGGGGACCAGTGCTGTGGTGCGGCGGGCTTAGTGGAGGCCCGCCGCACCACTGTCCCACATGGGCACCACTTTGAGTCCTGGCTGTTCCACTTCTGACCCAGCTCCCTGCTAATGGCCTGGGACAGCAGTGATGATGGCCCAAGTGCTTGGGTCACGGCCAACACCAGGAAGAAGCTCCTGGCTCTTGGCTTCGACCTGACACAGCCCTGGCTGTCAAGGCCATTTGGGGAGTGAACCAGCAGATGGAAGACCTCTGTCTCTCTTTCAGTCTCTCTGTAACTCCGCCTTTCAAATAAATAAAATTTTTTAAAAGTAGCAGAAAAAGATTTAACTAGCATACTCCCGCAAAATGATGCTGTCTCTTTAACTGTGATTTGATACACCCCCTTCCCAGGATGCACCTGGGGATCAGGGCACAGGCTGACGCCCAACTCATTTGCATATCTGATTAGGGCTCCACCCCCTTCTCTATCAAAAGAGGCGGAAGTGAGGCAAGAGGCAGGGCCTGCTCTCTCCACTGTGGAGCGCGCTGGCGGTCTGTTCTCCCGCTCCCGCGTGGTCCCTCCCAGTTGCAGGTACCGTTTTCGGGTTTTCTCTCTCTCTGGTTTATGGGCCACCCACCCTTGCACGAGAATGTAGGTTACTCTCTCACAGCCTAAGAAACTCCGTTTCTGTTTGCCCCTGCTGCCACTCCCCCTTAGTGTGTCCCAGTAGTGACCGTGTTCCTGGCCCACATCAGTTTCCAAGTCAGAACCTTGTAAAACTGATGTGTGGGGGAGGCCGCTGAGCCCAGCGACTGACGCCCGTGTCCCCGTCGGGGTGCTGGGTTGAGGCCCGGCTCGGCTCCCTGACTACAGCTGCCTGCTAACGCACACCCTGGGAGGCAGTGGTGATGGCTCCAGTGGCTGGGGCCCCGCCACCCATGAGGGAGACCTGGTTTGGGTTCCCAGCTCCCAGCTTTGGCCGGGCCCAGCCTCAGCCTTTGCAGGTGGCGGGGAGTGGATCAGCACATGGAGACTCTGTCTGCCTCTCTGCTTCTCAAATAAATAAAAATGAAATTAAGTATTTTTATTTATTTATTTATTTATTTAGACAGGCTGAGTTAGAGAGAGACAGAGAGAAAGGTCTTCATTCCGTTGGTTCACCCCCCAAATGGCTGCTACGGCCAGCGCTGTGCCAATCTGAAGCCAGGAGCCAGGTGCTTCCTCCCGGTCTCCCATGCGGGTGCCAGGGCCCAAGCACTTGGGCCATCCTCCACTGCACTCCCGGGCCACAGCAGAGAGGTGGACTGGAAGAGGAGCAATCGGGACTAGAACCCAGGGTGCCGGCGCCTCAGGCGGAGGATTAGCCTAGTGATCCGCGGCGCCATCCAGAAATTCAATATTTTTTTAAAAAGAAACAGACACTCTGTTGGGAGTACCTGAGGGGGGTGACCCCATTGGTTCTCTGTTGCCCACCAGACTGATGTGCCGGCCCCTGATGCCCCTCGCACCACCGCCCAGACCTTCCAAGTCCCCCACCCTCACCTCCCTGCGGGGTCACACGGGCTGCTGCTGGTTCCGGGCACATAGGACGCTTGACTCACTTCACGTGTGTCAGTCATCACGCATCATGAGGTGTTCCCCACCCCCCACCGGGGCTGCAAGCACAGGTGTGGGGCCCTGGGGCACCCACCATGCAGCACCTGTTAAGGTGTTTCCCACCTCACGTGGGCTCAGCAGCCTGTGTCTGAGCTGCTTTGTCCAGGCACAGAGCGGTTAGTTGTCAGTATAAACGGCACCGAAAGTGTACAAGGAATAAAGAAACAAGGCGAGGCTGGAGACCGGTCCCCACCAGTCACGTGCTCGCTAACAGTGATCAACAGCCGTCTCCAGCGCCAAGGTCAGCTTCTCTGCTTTTTCCTGTCTCTTGGAAGGCAGAGTCTCTGTCTCTCCTCTCTCTTTCACACAGAGGGACGTCTCTCAGCCACTGGTTCACTCACCCACCGCAGCGCGGGGTAGGCCAGGTCCGAGTCGGGAGCTGGCAACTCCGCACAGGTCTCCCACGTGGATGGCCGGGATCCAGCCACCTGAGCCATCACCTGCCGCCTCCTACACCACGCACTGGCAGGAAGCTGGAATCAGGCTGGTGCCAGCACTCAGACCCAAGCACTCCAATGTGGGACCAGGTATCCCCGAGCCGCCTGACCACCGTGCCGAGCGCCCACCCCACAGCACCTGTTTGCACCAGACCACAAACTAAGATGTGTTTCCACTTTGAAATGGTTGAAAAGTAAAAGAAGATTGATGTTCCCAGTGTCTGCCTTTGCTCTCGCGCCTCCGGGGCAGAGCTGAGTCGCCCACCTCCGAGCGGTGGCCCCAGTGAGCTGCTGTTTGTCACTGGGTAGAAAAGACCAGCAGACCCCTGCCCCACAAGCTGAGGCCTTTGTACGGCAACATTTGCTCTCGCTGGCGTCCAGGGTGCCCGCTGCATGGTTGGTTACTGTTCTGTTTGGTTTGTCTGTGTAGCCTTTGGGCCGTCTTGTGAGCAGCAGCGCTTTGTATGAGAAGCCGGAAGTCACCGTTCCTGCCACCCTCCGGGACGCGCAGCAGCTGAAGCTCCTGAGTGCACAGGTGAGACAGGGGCGGGGCAAGCACACACAGCCCCGACCCCTGCGTTGCTGTCGTCTTTTTTGGGGTTGATTGATTTATGTATAAGAGAAGGAAAGAGAGAAGGGGAGAAGGAGATACCTTCTATCCACTGGTTCACTCCCTGAATGGCTGTAGTGACCGGAGCTGGGCTGCTCCAAAGCCAGGAGCTTCTTCCAGATCTCCAATGTGAGTGCAGGGGCCCAAGTACTTGGGCCATCCTCCACTGTTTGTCCAGGCACGTTAGCAGGGAGCGAGAGCAGAAAGTGGAGCAGCCAGGACTCGAACCAGTGCCCATATGGGATGCCAGCTACTCCACAATGCTGGCCTCCTGTGTTGCTAATTCTAACGTGGAGAAAAAAAAAAATCTGACAAGAATTGCCAGAAACCATGAGCGTTGTTTTCATTGGAGGTGGTCCAAGTACAGAGTGCGGAAACTCCTTAGCTTGTCCAGGTAACATCTGGGAAGGCCTCTTGGAGGAAGTGACATTTCCAGTGAGACCTAAAACACAAGATGGTACAGGATCAGTGGAGAGCGAGGGGATATTTAAATGGAGGGAAAGAAGCTCCCATTTTATGTAACCTGCTGTTGTCTGAGGGTCCCTGTTACCTGCGTCCAGATCTTGTACCGTAACCAGTCCATTCTTTGTATCAAAACAACACGATCCACTTCCTCCTGTGGTGCTGGGAGCCAGGGCCACTGTGTAGACTCGGCTGGGGCAGAGTTTGGAGGGGTAGGTAGAGGATTCTGGGCTGCTAATTTCTCCTGGGAGAGGTTTTCTTTGGACTCTGAAATACCTTGAAGACCAAATCGAAAGTCCGTAGGTGGTGGCCTTAGTTCTGCAGCCGCGTCCCTCGCTGTGAGCCTAGCACTTACTCAGGACAACCATCTCAGCCCCGGGACCACACCTCTTCCTTTCCCTGGGCCCTGGGGAGAGTTCCCGCCCAATGGCACCTACGCGGTGGGAACCTTCTTGCTGCTCTCGTTTGCTTTCTTTCTCTTTTGGTCTTTATTTTCGTTTGTTTTAAGGGCAGAGTTACAGTGGTGGCGGTGGCCCAGAGGGGAGACAGATCTTGCGTCCACTGGTTCTCTCCCCACATGGCTGCGACAGCCAGGGCCGGGGCTGAGCCAGGCTGGAGCCAGGAGTCAGGAACTCCATCTGGGTCTCCCTTGCGGATGCAGGGCCCCAACCACTTGGCCATCTTCCACTGCTACCCCAAGTGCATTAGAGGGAGCTGGATCGGAAGTGGAGCAGCCAGGACCCCACCAGTGCACCCCAACGCCGGCTCCAACCTCTCTGGTTTGCAGGGCGGGAGAACTGTTGTGAGGCTTGGAGGATATGTTCTGGTAAGAAACCTGGAGGACTGAACTCCGGTGTCTCTTCTGACGCCCGTCACCTGAAGTCCGGGTCACTCACACATCCCTGGTGACCAGTAAAACTAGGGGGAGGCAGAGTCTTAGGCTAAAATAAGCTTTGTCCAGCACCAAACACCAGACTTTGTGCTCCCGGTGGGAGTCGGGGGCATTCCGCGTTCAGAATGGAGTTGGGCTTTTCTCTCTGTATTCCCTCCGGGTCTGCCTTGGGTCACACAGAGGAGCCAGCACACAGGCAAAGCCACCCTGTGTGCTGGTCAGAGCACTACGAGCTCGGCTACATCAAGTGCATCGCCCTTGCAGCCACGTCAATCAGTGAGGGGCTGAAGCCAGGCTGGGTGACGGATCAGACCTCCGCCCGCTGCGGCATGGCTAAGCTTCTGGCATTGGCCTCCCGCCTGTGACCTCGTGGTCAGAAGCGAGCGAACGCACAGTGAATGTTTGTCCTTCGGGACTGTCCAGTATCCGAGCACCCCTTTTATCTTGGTGAATGCAAGGGCGGTGGAGGTGAGGGTCCTGGCGAGGAGCAGGCCATCCCCGCCGGCCCCCCTGAACCTGTGGGCGATGTCTGACGACGGCTCTGCCCAACACCCGCTCTTTCCTGGGGCTTTGCAGCTTCCGTAAGTGACGATGTGCCCAGAGCCAGGCAGAGGTGGCCCTGAGTGGCTGCATGGGTGACCAGCGTCAGTGTTGGCTCTGTGTTGATGGAGACTCTGCAGGAACCCCGACTTCCATGTGCCCCCAGTTCCTGTTTCCAAGGCAAATTCGCGGTGCCCTTCCTGGGGGTTCCTTCCTGCCCTGGTTGTCAGTGGTTGTGTCCTTATCTGTGGATTGCTGGCTGTTTCCTGCACCCGGGGAGAATATCTGAACCTAGCGCTACTGTGTCAGGGGAAAAGGCCACCAGGTACCTGGCTCGAGGCAGACCTGGAAGAATTCACTGCCGAGTCGCGCTTGCTTGGAGGGCCCAGCTAGGGGAGCGTGGCTGGACAGCGGCCGCTGGGCTGTGACGTCCTTGTTTAGGGTGCTGTGCTGGCGCTCACCCTTTGTGTGCACCAAGGACTAATGGGGGACAACCCGTAGCTCCAAAACCTGACCGAATCCGGAGCCCTTTCAAACCATTGCGTCCCAACACTTTGCTTTACCAATAAGAAAATGGCTCAGCTGGGCCAAGCGAGGGACCATGACTGCACAGCCAGTTAAGGAGAGAGCAGGGGCTGTGTTGCATGGCGGGAAAGCCCGGCAGAGCAGGGAGTGGCCAGTACAGCAGTATAGGTTTCTGCTGCTCCGAACCAAAGCGCAAGTACCCTTTGGCCAGGGGGCCAGCTGCCTCAGCACGGGCCAGCAAGGAGGCTGGACAGAGACCTCGGAGCCAAAGTCCTAGCTGTCCCCTCTGCTTCCCAGCACTTAGCCCCCGGTCACCCATGTGGGGGACCCACATAGAGCTCCAGGCATCTGGCCTCAGCCTGGCTCAGCCCTGGCCATTGAGCCCATTTGGGGAATGAACCAGCAAATGGAAGATCTCTCCCTCTCTCCCTCCCCCTCCCCCCTCCCCCCTTCCCTCCCCTCCCCTTCTCTCTTCCCTCCACTCTCCCCCTCTCTCTCCATCCCTCTCTATGTAACTCTTTTTTTTTAAAAAAAGTTTATTTATGTGTTTTTATTTGTTTGAAAGGCAAACTAACAGAGACTCACAGAGATCTTCCATCCACTGGTTCACTCCCCAAATGCTCCTAACAGCCAGGGCTGGGCCAGACCCAAGTTAGGAACTGGGAACTCCATCCAGGTCTCCCGCATGGATGACAGGCACCAAAGTATTTAAACCAGCACCTGCCGCCTCCCAGGTCTCCCACATGGATGACAGGCACCCAGGTACTTAACCCAGCACCTGCTGCCTCCCAGGTGAATTAGGAGGGAGTTGGGCTAGAAGTGGAGGTAGGATTTAATCCCAGGTGCCTTAGCACCTGGCCCCTCTGTCCTTGCTCGCCCGCTCTCTCTGCTTTCCTACCCTCATACCTTCTTGGAAACCCAGCCCTCCTCCCCGGGGAGCCCCTCCTGACTGTTCCAGCTGCTTGTGAGCTCCTGCAGCTCCTCCACGGTGTCCGCCACCCAGGCCCGCGTCTGTATTGAAGTTTGCTCCCTCCACCTTGCCGTCGCAGCAGTCCCCATTCCCTGCAGCCCTGAACCGGGTGTTCTGACTCCGGGTTGCTAGACGTGCCCACCTCAGTCCGGGCAGTGAGCGTCAGGGGTGACTCACAGCCCACGCCAGAGCTGGAGTGGAGGGTCAGGTACCACAGTCGTAGTGAGAAAGGCTGCAGCCGCGGGCCTGCAGAGGGGCGTCTCCAGTGGCTGTAGACCCCAGTCCCGGGCCGCACACACTGCCCATTGCTGGCAGCCAGCAGAGGCAGCCGGCTGCACCGCCTTCCCGGACCTTTGCAGGGGCGATTGCCGATGTGCAGGTGTATTTTCCCGGGGACAGGGCCCTTGTCTGCGCAGCCGCCTCCCTGAGCTCCCCTTCAGGTCTCCTCTGCACAGGCTGGCCTCGGATCCCTATTAGTAGATGATTCAGGAGGGGGTGGCGGAACCTCACGGGCTCGGAGAGACAGATCGCAGCGCCGCCTCCCTCCCTTCCCCAGCCTGCCTCCCGGCCCAGGGGGCGCAGGGCAGACCTGCAGGCGCAGGAGGGAGGGGCCGCCTTCAGTTCCAGACAAAGCGCGAGGCTCACTTTGGGATTCCTAAAGATCCCCCCGCAGCCTCGTGACCCAGACCCGTTCACGGTGCTAGCACAAGACGGCTGCGAGAGACAAGGCCCCAAGACCTGCTCCATGAGGCCACGCGTGACTCCTTCTGGCGGCCTTGGCTGGTCTCTGCAGCAGAAGCCGTGGGGACCATGGAGACGGTGGCTCAGAAAGCTCCTGAGAGTCTGTGGAGCACAGGGCGAGAGCCAAGACTGTAAGGATGGCAGGCGGTTTTGGTGCTTTGTGCCTCCTCCCCGGGACCAGCTCCGAGTCCAGCCAGGGCCCTCTGACCTGCGTGAGCGACCTTGGGATGACCCCTGCACGACCTTTCCTGAGTTGCTCTCATCCATCACCCCTGAATTTCTTCCTCCTGACAGCGCATCCCAAGAAAGCTCTCTGCTCCCACATCTCGTCCAGGCTGTGCTTCCAGGGCAACTCGAGTTAAAAGGAGAGCTGCTGGACAAGCCTGGAGGTCTGGACAGAAATTTCTGGAAAACAAAAATGAGAAGCACAAATTTCAGTTACACAACACACGAGTCGCTCAGCTCCAAGCCCATTATGGTCGATAGGGATTTAATTTTAGTAACAATTCTTTCCAATCTGATAGCTCGGGCTGGGGAAACTTGGTTCTGCCGGAATTATGATTTCTTTCAATCTGTAACTCAGCTGCCATCTCTCTGAAGGGCTCTGTTCCCAGGTAACTATGAAGAGGTGGGGCCAGGGACATTCTGTCCCGTGTCCCGCCTGATCTGTAATTATGTGCTGTCACTCGAGTGCTGTGCCATTGAGCTGCACAGAGCGTGAGCGTCCCCCACCATTTCATCCTTCAAAGGAACACTTTGGTCTTCATAAAATCACTTCGGAACACGTCCTGGGCGTCAAGGAAATGCACTGAAGTCACCATTGTGCACCAGGGGCCAATTATTTTCAAGGAAAGGAATTTAATTTTTCACTGCCAAAGTAATAGACCAATATGATGAAAAATTATGAGCAAATTAAGAATCATCAAAAGAAACATAGTATCAAAACTTAATTATCTGATTGCTCTAATTGACCATTTTATAGATTAAAGTTTTTAGAAATTTTCTTGGGAGAGGGCTGGCACTGTGGCATGGCAGGTAAGTCTGCTGCCTGCAGTGCCAGCATCCCATGTGGGTGCTGGTTCGAGTCCTGGCTGCTCCAGTTCTGATCCAGCTCTTGCTGTGGCCTGGAAAACAATAGCCCAAGTGCTTGGGCCCCTGCACCCACATGGGAGATCCCGAAGAAGCTCCTGGCTGTGGGTCGGCACCACTGCAATCTGGGGAGTGAACCAGTGCATGGAAGACCTCTCTCTCTCTCTCTCTCTCTCTCTCTCCTCTCTGTCTCTCCTCTCTGTCTCTCCTCTCTCCTCTCTCCTCTCTCTCTCTCCTCTCTCTCTGTCTCTCTCTCTGTCTCTCTCTCTCTCTCTCCTCTCTCTCCTCCCTCTCCTCCCTCTCTCTCTTCTCTCTCCTCTCTGTCTCTGTCTCTCCATCTCTGTCTCTCTCCTCTCTCTGTCTCTGTCTCTCTCCTCTCTATCTCTGTCTCTCCTCTCTCTCTCTCTCCTCCCTCTCTCTCTTCTCTCTCCTCTCTCTCTCCTTCTCTCCTCTCTCTCTCTCTCTCTCTGCCTCTGCCCTCTGTAACTCTGCCTTTCAAATAAATCTTTAAATTTTTTAAAATTTTTGACATATTTTATTCAGATAACACTCTGAACACACATGGTCCAAAACCACTCAAATACTAAGTCACACATACTCAGATGTTGAAGATTGGCCTTACGCATTACGGCCAACGATGCCACACCTGCCTGTGATCTCTGATACATGTAAGACCGCATCCACGCCTCAGGGGCCCCACACCATTCAGCACAGCCTCCTTCACGCTGAGCTGTTCGAAGCCACCAGTCTGAGCACTGCTGATTACCTTGTCCAGGCTTTGAGGAGCCGTAGGGATCTCCGCGGGGGTCGGAGGAACCAGCTCAGCCTTGGTGTGGAGCCGGAATGTGGCCAATTGAGGCTTCTAGTGAGAGCAGCATTCACAGCGCCGGGGCCTTCTCCGCGAGGTTACGGACAGACTGGGCCGTGGTTCTAGGCTGGAAAGTCCCTCACTGCCAACAGCCGGCTGAATCTAAATCTTTAAAAAACATTGTTGTTTGGGAGGCTTGCATCATGGCGCAGCAGGTTAAGCTGCTTGCCACACCAGCATCCCATATCAAGAGTGCCAGTTGGAGACTTGACTGCTCTGCTTCCAGTCTAGCTTCCTGCCAAGGTGCCTGGGAAGCAGTGGAAGACGGCCTAAGTATCTGGGCCTCGGCCACCCGTGTGGGAGATCGGAGGGAGTTTCTGGTTCCTGGCTTTGGCTTGACCTAGCCAGGAAAGTGAACCAACAGATGGAAGAGCCACTCTTCCCCACCTCTCTCTCTCCCTCTATGTCTCTCTCTCCCCCTCTCTCTATTGCTCTTTCAAATAAATAAGTACATCTTTAAAGAAATTTTATTTGAGGGGCCAGCATTGTGGCATAGCAGGCCAGTGCACTGCCTGCATTATAGACTTCCCGTATGTGTGCTGGTTTGAGTCCTGGCTGCTCCACTTCCAATGTAGCTTCCTGCCAATTGCCTGGGACAAGCAGGGAAGATGGCCCATCTGCTTAGGCCCCTGCTACCCATGTGGGAGACCTGGATCAAGCTCCTCGCTTCAGCCTGGCTCATGCTCAGCCATTGCTGTCATGTGGGAATGAACCAGCAGACAGAAGCTTTCTCTCTCTCTCTCTCTGTCCCTCTCTCTGTAAACTCTGACTTTCACAATAAATAAATACATCCTATTAGAGAGGCAGACAGATGGAACTCCCACCTGCTGGTTCACTCCCCAGATGCCTTCAGTGGCTGGAGCTGAGCTGGGCTGGAGCCAGGAGCAGGGAGTGTAACCCAGGTGTCCCTAGGAGTGGCTGGGACCCAAACCTCAAGCCATCCGTGCTGCCTCCCAGGACCTGCATTAGCGAGAAGCTGGGGTCAAACCCAGGGACTCTGAGAAGGGACCTGGGCATCCTGACTGCCTCAGCTGCCGCCCTTGAGATGGTTAGAAACACGAAGGCTGCATTGTGACAGCTTTGTGCTCATTTGCTTGTCGGGGGACTTGGGGTTTTAGGTCGCCATCTTGAGAATTGGGCTAGTCCTGTGCTGCTCCAGGATTACACGCCGGCGGCCGGTGCTGTGGTTTGATTGTGCCCTCCCCACATCAGGGGGCTGCCAATGTGACGGGATTAAGAGGGGCACCCCGAGGCCCCCTTCCTCACTGACGGGATTCAGGCCCTCCTAGAAGAGGCTTCACACAGCACTTGGCGAGCTTGCCCTTCTGCCTTCCGCCATGTGCAAGGGTGGCAACAGATTTCTGTTCTCGACAAGTTTCCCGGTCTCCGGTCTCCTGTGACAGCCGCACAGCGGGCAAGGATGCTCAGCCGCCAATATCACTGGGCGGAGTCACCAGGGAGGCTGGTCTCCCTCTCTCTGTCACCCCCCTTGCCTTCCAGGATCCCTTAAACCAGGGCGTCTTGATGCCCGTATTTATGAGAGAAGCCGCTTTAGACACTCTTAAAATATCAAGCTCTTGGAACGGCCCTGTGATTTCGTGGCTTTTCGTTGTTAGAGCATCGTATGTGTTAGGAAGGCAGAGTGTTGTTTCCTGTTTCATTCAGAACCCCAGCAAGACCCTTTCACCAGTGTATTTGGATTTTGATCGAAATAATTTATCTTCAGAAACAGTGGTGGTGTCTTTGGAAGTGGAGCAGCCGGATCTTGAACCGGCACCCAGAGGGGATGCCACCATCACAGGCAGCAGCTTAGCCCACTACGCCACAACACCAGCCCCTGGAATTTAGTTTTGATGTACTTCATGTGGTAGGGCCGTTTATTTAAGCACTCCTGTTTTGCAATTCTAGGATTTCTACCTTGCATATTTCTTAAATAATTTATATGGTTCCATTTTCTCTATGTCAGTGTTCTGGCTCTCCAATTTTAGCATGTTGATCCTCTTGGATTAATCATATATACTATATAGGTGTGACAGGATCTCTCCTAATACTCATCTCTTTTTCCTTCTTAAAAATATTTACTTATTTATTTGAAAGAGTTACAGAAAGGGAGAGAAAGATTTTCCATCCACTGGTTCACTCCCCAAATGGCCACCATGGCCAGGACTGGGGCCAGGCCGAAACCAGGAGCTTCTTCCAGGTCTCCCATGTGGATGCAGGGGGCACAAGGACTTGGCCATCTTCTGCTGCTTTCCCAGGTGCATTATCAGGGACCTCGGTCAGAAGTGCAGCAGGTGGGACTTGAACCAGCGTCCATATGGGATGCTGGAGCTGCCGACAGTGGCTTAACCCACTGTGCTACAGTGCAGTACACTTCTTCTTCTTTTTTTTTTTTTTTAATTCTACTCGTGGTAAGATTCCCTCAAATTTGTCTTTCAAGTGCATAGTGAGGTTTATAGCTGTTAATTTCCAAGGCTCTGTCTCAGTGTCTGATGTTCTTTGTAGTGTCATCCTCTTGTTTCACAGACACATCTTTAATTTCTCGATGGCTCTTAGAAGGATTGTTTTGAAATTTTTTCCTTTTTTTAAAAAAAAAAGATTTATTTATTTATTTGAAAGTCAGAGTTACACAGAGAGAGGAGAGGCAGAGAGAGAGAGAGAGAGGTCTTCCATTCAATGGTTCACTCCCTAATTGGCCTCAACAGCCGGAGCTGGGCCGATCCAGAGCCAGGAGCTTCCTCCATGTCTCCCACGCCGGTGCAGGGGCCCAAGCACTTGGGCCATCTTCTACTGCTTTCCCAGGCCATAGCAGAGAGCTGGATCGGAAGTGGAACAGCCGGGTCTTGAACCGGCGCCCATATGGGATACTGGTGCTTCAGGCCAGGACGTTAACCCACTGCACCCCAGCACCAGCCCCAATATTTTCCTCTTTTAATAACTCCTGGTTTTATCTTTCCTGCATTGCACTCTGACAACTTGAAATCTAGAAGGAACACCCTTCAGAACGTTGAGCAAAAACCGCAGGATGTGGTCTTTTTTGGCAAAGGATCGGCTCAGATGCAGTCATCCGCCCATTCCTAGGCAGGCACCGTGCAAGGAGACTCCGGGTTCCCGTGGGTTGGCGGTGGGTAGGGGGATCAGTGTGCCTCCCTTTAGAGCTGGCCGAGGCCTCGGCTCCACCAGCACTGCCTGAGCAGAGGCAAAAGAGAGAGGCTGTTGATGGCCAAAGACCACAGATGCTCAACACAGCACCGAGCAGGTGCTTGCTCCGTACTAACCCGGTGCGCGGGTCAGCACAAAGTCTGGACTCCTTGGGGACCAGTTACTTGCCCTGCAAGCCCCCCAGTCTCTCCCCACTGCCGGAAGGGAGCTTCCTTCAGCTGCCCCGAGAGACGCGACGGCAGCACTCACGGTCTCGGGTCCGCTCTTGCTGGAGCTTCACCTCATCTGGAAACATCCCGAGTCCTTCTCACCTTTGACCTCTCTGTTCCGGTTCAGCATGAGCCCGCACTTTGTACTTCCAGAGCTGATTCTCACTAAGCTGTTCACATTGGTGTGCAAACGTTAAAAGTGCTTTTATTCATTGACACAATATGTCTGACTCTTGTGTTGGGCTTCTACTGCAGTAATTATATTTTTTAAACTGCTTATTTGTTTGAAAGATTAGCAGAGAGAGAGAGAATATGAATCTTCCATCCTCTGGTTCACTACTCCAGTGGTTGCATTGGTCAGGGCTGGGCCAGGCCAAAGCCAGGAGCCTGGAGCTCCATCCAGGTCTTTCATGTGGGCAGCAGGGCCTCCAGACAGGCGGTACCCCATCACCAGCCTCTACTTCCATAATTCTTAGCCCTCAGGTGCACGTTGGAACCACCAGGGAGTTGTGGTGGTCCCGATGCTGAGGCCACACCTCAGAGCAACCGTGCGTGGTGTGGAGCCGAGAGACGGGAGCTGAGCGCTCAGTGACGCCCCAGCTCCCAGGTGATGCTAACGTGCAGCCCACGTGGAGGACCTGGCTGCGGCAGCTGGGAAAGGCCATGTCAGTGGCCACAGGTGCCTGCGGTTTTCACAAACACGTCCGCGGCCCTCTGCACCGCTGGCCTCTGGCTGTCCCTTGTGCTTTGCCTGTGGCGGAAGTCATCTCGCCACACCACAGACAGCAGCTGGGGCAAAAAGGCGATTTGGCCATAAACCATTACAAGGCTTCTGGGAGAGAAGAGCGGTTCTGTTAACGCTGGGTCCACCTGCTCTCCGCGGGCTGGTGGCCCTGGAGACGGAGCCGGGATTGTTGAGCTGACCGCAGGTGGGCTCAGGAGCAGCTCTGTGTTCTGACGGGGCTTAGGTGCAGGCCTGTCTTGTACGCCGCTCGATGTGGCTCCTCTGTGAGGCTGCTGGGCTTTGCAGAAAAGATTGACATTTATCTCACCGAGTGGCCATGGAAAAAATCCTGAGACATTTACAGAAAGGTTAAGGCCAGACTTCATCAGAGCGATGTTTACAGAGAATAAATTTGCACAAAAGGAGGCAGAGTCAGTATTTATGGTTAACTGCAGTCTATTGTGTGTGTGTCCAAGCCCCACGTTACGTAAAGTGGAGGTGGGGAGCGAGCGAGGACAGCAGCCCACCGCCTCCGGAGCCTTCCGGGCCCTGTCCTGACGCAGGCTCACTCCAGAACCTGTCCCCCGTGTTGGCTGGGAATGGTTCGAAATGTACAGGAAGTTTTAAAGACAACAGGATCGGCTTCGTGTCAATCCTCGCGTGTGAGTCGAGGTTCCCTGGAGATACGGAATCAGTAGGCTCAGTGGACCGATGGATGGATTTGGATCAGCTCCTGTGGTTAGGGTGCCTGGCGAGTGCCAGGAGCCACAGGGTGAGCCTGCAGGGTGGAGACCCAGGGGAACGAGGGGGTCGTTCTCACCGTGAGTCCACTCTGAAGGCAGCCAGCACGAAGGATTCTCTGCCCTCGGCAGAGGCCCAGCCTTTTCATTCCACTCAGATCTTCAGCGGAGGCGCAGGCTGTCCCTGGTTTACTGATTTAAATATTAGTCGCATCCAAAAACTCCCTCCCAGAAACTCCAGTATCTGGGCCCACCTGTTACCCACTCAAGTTGGCATAAGATTAATCATCATAGTCTTGCATTACTTTTCCATTGCCCTGCAAGAAGGTTGCCATCAACTCAGCAGCTGAAAGCAACACATACTTATCACCTCCTAGTTTCTGTGGGTCGGCATCCCGGGCCCGGCTCGGCTGAGGCAGGTGCCTACGCCTCATCACGCGGCACAGGGAACCGCAGCCAGGGCTGTGGCCTCATCCATACCCTCGGTGGGAAAGGTGCACGACTCAGCCCTCCCACCTCCTTGCACCTGTGCGGCGAAGGGCTTCGGCTGCATGCAGGCCATCAGCGGCAAGCAGCCCTCAGCCCTGAGGCCACTGAATGCCCGTCTTGTGGGCTTCGCCGTGTGGCACGCGGGCTCAGGAGCAGCTCTTCCTCAGCGCTAAGAAGGGAAAGGCAGACCCCGCCAGACAGAGCCCGAGCCGATGCGCGCAAGTGCATCCTGCCGCAGCTGCTGTCTCATTGCCTGGAAGGCAGTCACGGGCTCTGCCCTCACTCCAGGGCCTGTGCCCACGGCGAGCACCCACCCGGCGGGGAGCACGGGGGTGAGGCTCTGCAAGCCTGCGCCACGCTTTCCCACCAAGGTCCAGAGTGGTGGACACTTCACACATCTGCTTTGTCTCTCAGGGACTCTGTCCTTGTCTCTCTGCACACAAACACACTACACACACATACGTTTTTGCAGAACTACTTAAAAATACTTGTGCTATCATTTCTCTATTTAAACATTCATCCTCCAAGAACAGTTCCTTTCTACGTGATGACATACTGTAATCAAAGAGTTTTCAAGAAAATATACAGGGCCAGCGTTGTGGCGTAGCAGATAAAGCTGTCACCTGCCGTGCTGGCATCCCATATGGGCGCCAGTTCGAGTCCGGCTGCTCCATTTCCAATCCAGCTCTCTGCTATGGCCTTGGGAAGCAGTGGAAGATGACCCAAGTCCTTGGGCCCCTGCACCCATGTGGGAAGGTCCAGTAGAGGCTCCTGGCTCCTGGCTTTGGATTGGCGCAGTGCAGGCCAATATGGCCAATTGGGGAGTGAACCACTGGATGGAAGACCTCTCTCTCTCTCTCTCTCTCTCTCTCTCTCTCTCTCTCTCTCTCTCTCTCTTTGCCTCGCCTTCTCTCTCTCTGTGTAACTCTGACTTTCAAGTAATTAAATCTTTTTTAAAAATTCACAATAATTTTATTCATTTAATATTGAAGTCATGTTTAGATTTCTCAAATTGTAAAAGCACGTATTTTATAAATTTTTATTTATTTATTTATTTGAAAGGCAGAGTTACATGGAGAGAGAGACAGAGATCTTCCACCCAATGGCTCAGTCCCCAAATGGCTACAATGGCTGGAGTTGGTCCAGTCCAGATCCAGGTGCCAGGAGCTTCTTCCAGGTCTTCCAGGTGAATGCAGGGGCCTAAGTACTCAGGCCATCTTCTGTTGCATCCCAGGCGCATTAGCAGGGAGCTGCATCAAAAGTGGATCAGCCGGGACTCAAACCAGTGCCCATATGGGATGCCCGTGTTCTGGGCAGCAACTTGACCTGCTCCACCACAGGGCCATAACATTTTTCTAAAAACAAGATCCAATCAAGGGTCATGCATTACATTTGGTAGTGTCATTTTAGTCTCTCTCAGTGTCGCTCAATTTTCCGCTAAATTAAAACAAAATGTTGAAGTAGATCATACCACAAAAGCACTGGGAGTTGTAGCTTGTTTAATAATCAAGAAAAAGAAACAGTAGCTTTACATACTGAAGAAAAACAAATCTGTGGACAGATGATACGTTTGTGCACAAAGGGAAGTCCAAAGTGTCTGTAAACTATTGGAACAGGGGCCAGCACTGTGGCGCCCCCTGGGTAAGCCTCTGCCTGTGACACTGGCATTCCGTGTCAGAGTGCTGGTGAATCCTGGCTGTTCTGATCCAGCTCCCTGCTTATGGCCTGGGAAGGCAGCGGAAGATGGCCCAAGTGCTTGGGTCCCAACCTAACCTATGTGGCAGACCTGGGTGGAGTTCCAGGCTCCCAGCCCAGCCCTTGGAGCCACTTGGGGGAGTGAATCAGCAGATGGAAGATCTGTCTGTCTCTCCCTCTCTGTCATTCTGTCTTTCAAATAAATACATATTAACAACAACAAAAATTAGAAGCCTTAGAATAAATCAGTTTAGTGGGGTCTCTTGATACCAGGTCATTATGCAAAACTCATTTCTATATGCTAGCAACAGAAATGAAAATGAAATTTAAGGAATATAAATTATAGGAGCCGGCCCTGTGACGTAGCAGGTTAAGTTCCACCTGTGACAGCAGCATCCCTTATGGGTGCTCATTCCAGACCCAGCTGCTCCATTCCAATCCAGCTCTCTGCTATGGCCTGAGAAAGCAGTGGAAGATGGCCCAAGTGCTTGGGCTCCTGAACCCACGTGGGAGATGTAGAAGAAGCTCCTGGCTTTGGATCAGCTCAGCTCCAGCTGTTGTGGCCGCTGGGAAATGAACCTGTCTCTCCCTTTCTGTCTGTAACTCTGACATTCAAATAAATAAAAATTAAAACTTTTTTTAAGATTTATTTATTTGCAAGGCAGAGTTACAGAGAGAGGGAGAGGCAAACAGCGGGGTCTTCCATCCAGTCGTTCACTCCCCAAATGGCTACAATGGCTGGAGCTGGGCTCCTCTGAAGCCAGGAGTCAGGAGCTTCTTCCAGGTCTCCCATGGGGGTGTAGGGATCCAAGCTCTCCCAGGCACGTTAGCAGGGAGCTGGGTCAGAAGCGGAGCAGATGAGACTCAAACTAGTGCCCATATGGGATGCTGGTGCTGTAGGTGAAGGCTTAACTTAACTAGCATGCCACAGTGCCAGCCCCAAAAAATAAATTTTAAAAAGAGAAATATAAATTGTAATGCCATGTGTGAGCGCCAAATTTGCACAAATAAACCTAATTAAAAAGTATGAGACCTCTTTTCTTCATTGAAAATTATAAAACATTGGTAAGAGAGAATAAAGAAGAGCTAAATTAATGGAGATACACTAACCCTTGAAAATTAATCTCTAGTTCAATGTCATTCTGATCAAAGCCCCAGCAGCTTGTGTGGAAATGAGAAAGTGACTGCCATGCTCGAGGCACGGCGAGCACTGAGAAAGGCTGGCAGGTTGACAAGAGCAGCACTGGAGACTGACTGTGACACTGGAAGATTCATCGTGAACTTGAATAATCACAGCAGTGTCCTGGGAAGACACCAGACAGTGGAGTCCGGACGCACACCCCACGTGCTCAGTTGCTGACCACGGCGGAAGCACCCGCATTGTGTGGGGGGAAGGTGGCCTTGTCAGCAGGTGGCCCTGCAGTGATGGAACACGTAGACTTAACCCCTGTGTCCCATCATACACAGAATTAATTTAGGGTGGATTATGGGCCTAGATGTGTAAAGTAAAACAGAAAAAAAAAATCTTGGGGGCCGGCACTGTGGTGTAGCAGGTAAAACTGCCACCTGCAGTGCCAGCATCCCAGAAGGGCACCGGTTCAAGTCCCAGCTGCTTTACTTCTGATCCAGTTCTCTGCTGTGGCTTGAAAAAGCAGTGGAAAATGGCCCAAGTCCTTGGGCCCCTGCACCCACATGGGAGACCTGGAAGAAGCCCCTGGCTTCTGTCTTTGTATTGGCGCAGCTCAGGCCGACGTGGCTAATTGGGGAGTGAACCAGTGGATGGAAGACCTCTCTCTCTCTCTCTCTCTCTGCCTCTGTTTCTCTGTGTAACTCTGACTTTCAAATAAATCTTTTTAAAAAATCTGAAAGAAAATATAAGAAAAATCTTGACTTTAGGAAAGCAGACTTTTTAAGAATTATTATTTATTTGAAGGGCAGAGTTACAAAGAGAGAGAGAGAGAGAGAGAGAGAGAGAGAGAAAGGTCTTCCATCCACTGGTTCACTCCCTCAATGGCCACATGGCTATGGCTGGGCCATGCTGAAGCCAGGAACCAGGAGCTTCATGCAGGTCTCCCACACGGGTGCAGGGATCCAAGCACTTGTGCCATCCTCCACTGCTTTCCCAGGTGCATTAGCAGGGAGCTGGATAGGAAGTGGAGCAACTGGGACTCAATCCGGCATCCATATGGGATGCCAGTGTTGCAGGCGATGGCTTAACCCCGTTGACACCCAGAATGCCAGCACTGGAAGCAGATATTTCTTTTTTTTTTTTAAAGATTTATTTATTTACTTGAAAGTCAGAGTTACACAGAGAGAGAAGGAGAGGCAGAGAGAGAGAGAGAGAGGGGTCTTCCATCTGCTGGTTCCCTTCCCAGATGGCTGCAATGGCTGGAGCTGCATCAATCCGAAGCCAGGAGCCAGGAGCTTCTTTCTGTTCTCCCACATGGATGCAGGGGCCCAAGCACTTGAGCCTGCTTTCCCAGGCCATAGCAGAGAGCTGATTAGGAAGTGGAGCAGCCAGGACTCGAACCGGCACCCATATGGGATGCCGGCACTGCAGTTGGCGGCTTTGCCCACTATGCCACAGCGCCAGCCCCAGCAGATATTTCTAAACAGGAAATAAAAATGCATGAGCTATTTAAAAACCTTGATAAATTTGATGCCATTAAAATAACTGTTACCTGTTTATCAGAGGACATAAGGAAGTATAAACAAAGTCCCAGGCTGAGACGGTAGCTGCACTGGCCCTCCTGACAAGGTCCCCAGGCATCCAGAATGAATACAGAACTCCCGATGCTCCCTGAGACAGTGGCACCCACATCCAAAAGCAGGCAAAGACTGAACAGGCACTTCACACACAACATAGCCAAACGGCTGACTGTCCCAAAATATGCCCAGTATCATTAGTCGTGGGAGGCGGATTTAAGCTACTCGGAAATACATACCCGCAATGGCTAACATTTTAAAAATTCCAAGTTTGGTTATGAGATACCAGACCCGTCCTGGGTTGCTGGTAGGGATGAAGCTGGCACAACCACTTTGGGAAACCTTTTGGCAGGAAGTGCTGGAAGTAAACACGTGCTGGCGCAGGACTCACCACATCCACTCCAGGTTTCTACAAACACAGAGAGATGAGGACCTGTGTCCACCAAAACACACAGGAACCGTCCTGCGCTCAAAACTGGACACCACCCTCACGTCCAGCAGCCAGAGACGAGATCAACTCCGCATGCTATGTTCACCCATGTCAAGGACGAGGTAACAGCAGTTAAAAAACAAAGCAAACCAGTGGAGGCAGGCAGTGGAGCGCAGTGGTTAAGCTGCTGCTTGGGACGCCTGTGGGCCGTATCAGAGCGCCTGGTTCAAGTCCAGCCTCTCTCTGCCTCTGATCCAGCTTCCTGCTAATGTGTCCTGGGTGGCGGCAGGTGGTGGCTCAAGAGCTTGGGCCGCCGCCCCCACCTGGGAGAGCCAGATGGAGTCCCTCGCTCCTGTTCTCTGTTTGGGCCGGCTGTGGCTGTTGCAGGCCTTTGGGGAGGACATTTCCCTCTTTCTCTGGCCCTCTGCCTTTCAAATAAACCTGAGGAAAAGACTGATGCTTGCACAGGAAGGATAAGCATCACAGGCATTGTTATGCTTAACAGAAACCAACAGGCAGACACCAAAACGGCAGACGCGGCAGCTGATGACCTTCAGCAGGGAAGAGCTGACCAGACATGCTGGAAGTAAGGGCAGGATGTGTGTGAGTGAGCGTGTGTGAGTGAGCGTGTGTGAGTGAACATGTGTGAACATGTGTGTATGAGCATGTGTGAGTGAGCGTGTGTGAGTGAGCATGTGTGTGAGTGAGCGTGTGTGAGTGAGCATGTGTGTGAGCGTGTGTGAGTGAGCATGTGTGAGTGAGCGTGTGTGAGTGAGCATGTGTGTGAGCATGTGTGAGTGAGCATGTGTGAGTGAGCGTGTGTGAGTGAGCGTGTGTGTGAGCGTGTGTGAGTGAGCATGTGTGTGAGCATGTGTGAGTGAGCATGTGTGAGTGAGCATGTGTGTGAGTGAGCGTGTGTGAGTGAGCATGTGTGTGAGCATGTGTGAGTGAGCATGTGTGAGTGAGCATGTGTGAGTGAGCGTGTGTGAGTGAGCATGTGTGTGAGCATGTGTGAGTGAGCATGTGTGAGTGAGCGTGTGTGAGTGAGCGTGTGTGAGTGAGCATGTGTGTGAGCATGTGTGAGTGAGCATGTGTGAACATGTGTGTGAGCATGTGTGAGTGAACATGTGTGAGTGAGCATGTGTGAACATGTGTGTGAGCATGTGTGAGTGAACATGTGTGAGCATGTGTGAGTGAACATGTGTGAGTGAGCATGTGTGAACATGTGTGTGAGCATGTGTGGGTGAGCATGTGTGTGAGAGCATGTGTGAGCGTGCGTGAGTGAGCGTGTGTGAGTGAGCATGTGTGTGTGAGCGTGTGTGAGTGAGCATGTGTGAGTGAGCATGTGTGTGAGCATGTGTGAGTCAGCATGTGTGTGTGAGCATGTGTGAGTGTGGGGGTGGGGTGTATATGTGATGTGTGTATGTGTGACATGTGTATGTGTGATGTGTGTATGTGTTGGGGGTGTATGTGTGATGTGTGTATGTGTGATGTGTGTATGTGTGTGTTCCTGCGTTTGTTTATGTGTGTGGGGGTGTATGTGTGATGTGTGTATGTGTGATGTGTGTATGTGTGTGTGCCTGCATGTGTGTGGGGGATGGGGGTGTATGTGTGATGTGTGTATGTGTGTATGCATGCATGTGTGTACATGTGTGGCCATATGTATGTGTGTGTGTGTGTGTGTGGTTGGGTGGTTCATGCAGACTGGGAAGGGTGGCCTGGACTCGGGTGCTTAATGCTTGCATATCTTCATCTTGGTGGTGATCAGTATAAACGCAGTAGGCCATCTCACTGTATACTTTGATGCACTTCACTACGTGTGTTACAACAAAGTTAAAAACTTACAAGGAAGAAACACAGGGCCGGAGCTGTGGCACAGCAGGTTGTCTGCTGTGCTGGCATCCCATGTGGGTGCTGGATTGACTCCCGGCTGCTCCACTTCCAACCCAGCTCTCTGGTAATGTGCCTGGGAAAGATGGTCCAAGTCTTTGGGCCCCTGCACCCACACGGGAGACCTGGAAGAAGTCCCTGGCTGCTGGCCTTGGCCTGGCCAGGCCTGGCTATTGCAGCCATTTCAGGAGTGAGCCAGCAGGTGGAAGATTCTCTCTGTCTCTCTGCCTTCCCTCTGTAACGCTGCCTTTCAAACAAATAAATCTTAAAAAAAAAGAGAGGCAATGCACACAGGTCTCCTTGTACAGCTCCGACTTCCCACTGTGGAGCAGCCCTGCTCCCTGCTTGTCCCCGTGGGCTGCGTGTCAGCCCTGCCCTGTCTCCTCCCACCACGCGTTCGTTCCGTTTATGAACTTGACATAAATGGAACCACAGAGCATGCGTTCCGGGTCTGTCACATCCGGGAAGTGCCGCTACTGCTATGTGTGATCGAAGTGTCCCAGGTGTGGCTGTAACAGGTAACCACCCCTCCCACTGGGGACAGGCGGTTGCATCCTGTCTAGTGGATGACACTCACCTTAGGTTCTGGGCTAGTTTCCCTTAAAAACATGACACGTTCTGATTTTCACAATGGTGCCATTTGGCTCGTGTCTTTGTCCCCTGCGCTTCCCGCAAACTGGAGTTTACATCTGGAGGCCTGATTCGGTTCGAATTAAACTTTGTGGCAAAGCAGTGTGTAGGCTTTGCCGCGAGCCCCATTTTGCCTCAGAAGGGCCCCCGGGTGTGGCGTCCAGCTTTCTGGTTTCATGGTGCCGCGTTCCTTGGCATTCCCCTTGGCTTTGGGGTGCAGGGCAGCTTCGCTCGGACCGGAGGGCCGTCTCCGCCACTCGCTGTGGTGTCTGCTCCCGTCTCGCTGTCAGCTTTGGCTCCGTTTCTTCTCTGGTGCCCAGCACTTTTATACACGGCGGAGACGGAAGCCTTGCCCAGCCCCCAGGCATTGTGTGTTCTCATGGCATCTCCCTGGAATATTCTGGGCTTTTCACAGGAGAAATGGCCCGGGTTCCTCAGGTTCTCTCCTCCGAAACACAGGACCTATTATCTCCCCCTCGCAGCTGCCCTGCCAGGCACCCACATCACTGGCTCTGCGTGTGGGCTGGCCTGCCCCCTGCCTCTCCCGGGCCCCGCCAGCCCCGCGGCACGCGGCTGCCCATGTTGGAGCCACCCTCCTGTCCTGCACACGGGGCTTCCTCCCTCTGCACCTGCTGGGGGGAGCAGTGCCCCCCAACTGTCCCTCCTTGCCTCCCCCTGTCCAAGCCCAGCCCCTTCTCCTCCGGGGCCATCTGCAGGGCTGCCTCTCTCTCTCCTGTGCATCTCCAACCTTTGTCTGTTTCCTTGTAGCTCGCCCAGAAGCACAAGCTCCTGTCTTAAACCCTCTCTGGACAAACTTTGCCTTGTGCAGGCAGTTTCTGGTGTCCATTAGGAGAGCCAGAGCCTCGTGGAGCCCCAGGCAGTCTGTTAGCCCCCTTTCAGAGATCACCTGTGTGCACACAGCCCTGAAACCTGGCACCCAGAGCTGGCCCTTAACCCAGCCCACTTTTCAGTTTTGATCTAAGCTGGAAAAACTGCTGAGCTGTGGAGAAGCAGGGGACAAGTAGGAGCCAACCATAAATCACCCCTTCCCCACGACACACACACCTGCTATGTGGCTGTCAGTCTGTCTGGCGTCCTGTGGATCCTGTCCATCTGATCTCTCTTTTCTGGGTGGGACAGTGACCTATCTCCTACCAAACCGTCCATGAGCAAGAGTGACAAGAGCACGGCCATGTCCCAAGCAGCCTTGGGAGTGAGTCCAAGGGGTGCCCAGCACAAGCCCATTTCCAGTTCTGCCGATAACCGTGATGGCGGCTGCTCCGGTAGCTCGGTGACTCAGCCCGGCCCGAGTCCCGGTGCTGCTGTGCAGGAATTCTGTAGACTTGCTTAGCGTCTGAGGTCGGTCGGCCGTAAGCCAAGGCCCTTCCGCCAGACACACGGGCTTCGCCCATCAGTCAAAGGCCTTTTGGGCAAAGATGGAGGATTTTTTTTTTTTTTTTTGACAGGCAGAGTGGATAGTGAGAGAGAGAGACAGAGAGAAATGTCTTCCTTTTTGCCGTTGGTTCACCCTCCAATGGCCGCTGCGGCCGGCGCATCACACTGATCCGAAGCTAGGAGCCAGGTGCTTCTCCTGGTCTCCCATGCGGGTGCAGGGCCCAAGCACTTGGGCCATCCTCCACTGCACTCCCGGGCCATAACAGAGAGCTGGCCTGGAAGAGGGGCAACCGGGATAGAATCCGGCGCCCCAACCGGGACTAGAACCTGGGGTGCCGGCGCCGAAAGATGGAGGATTTTCCTCAGAAGAAATTCTGCCTGCAGATGCCAACACTGACTCGGGCTGGATTTTCAGCCTGCAGAGCTCAGACCCGCCAACCCTGGGAGTCGCGTGAGCCAGTTCCTTAAAATAAATCCCTGGAGGCATGGATCCCATTGTCCCATTTCCATGGAAAACTCTGGCCGATACAACACATGTTTGCGGCAGGGTATGGCTGATGTTTCCAGTGGAAATCCAGAGGGCTTTGGTCTGGGTGGGATGCTGTCTGGGAGCGTGCAGTCGGCGCAGTCCCGATTTTAGCCCCACAGCCACAGCTCACTGCTGGGCCGGGAAGGGAGGGACATGTTGCATGGTGAGACTGCCCAGGGCGAGCCTGTGCTGAGAGGGCCAGCTGAGTCCACGCGGGTCCACGTCCCTCTCTCCCACCCGCCGGAGCCAAGACCTGCCAGGGGTCAGCGTGAAGGGCAGGCTGCCAAGTGTCTCAAAGGGAGTTCCGGGAGTTCAAGGGGCAAATGGAGTGACAAAGGAGTACGCATTTTCCACGGACTCTTTGAAGACCTCTTGTACAGGCCACAATGGAAGAATACTGTTCACCAATATGACACCCAGCATGAGAACACGGGGTAACAGAGAGCTCAAGTCCACGGCCAAGGCGCAGGTACAACAAAGGCGCTGTGTGGTGAAATCCGCACGTGTGCTGAGAGCGGCAGGACACCCTCCTCCCGTTCTTCACAAGAGAGGACTCGACGTCTGGTCTCTGCCCGTGAGAGAGTCCCTTTCCTAAAACACGGAGCTTGTTCCCGAGCAGGCCTGAGAACAACTGGCATTAACTCCTTTGGGTCTCATGGTTTCAGACACCTCAGGCGTTCACGAGCCATTCACCAAATCTCCCGACCTGAGAACAGAGCCCGAACGTTGAAAACGGAAGGAGGCAGCAGGCACGTTGTCTGCTCCTCTTCATGGGTGTGGCAGGGCCTGGCTCATGGCTGCCCAGACCTGGTCCCCAGCTACCCTGCATTCCCGGCCTCCTGGTTGTTGGAGGTTACAGGGCAGAGCTTAGACCAGTGGAACGTGGGCGGAGGCGGCGAGCTCCGCTTCCCAGCCGGTCGGCCCCAGCACACCTCCCACGTGTGGTCCTCCATCGCAGGAGATAGCCACACAGTGGAAGGGGCCTGGGTCTCGGACCTGGAGCTCCCTGCTGATGGGAACCGTGGTGGAATTCCTGCGAACGAGAGATAAACCTGAGTTCTGCCAGCCTGTTCAGACCTGGGGTTCACCTGCTGAGGCAGCCAGCGAGGTCTGAGCCAGCCCCGCAGGTGACAAGCATTGCCCCACACTTTTAATAAACCTGGGAAATTAATTTATAACCTTGTGGCTGATACGGTGAAATGACACATCAACTCCAAAAGTGGATGCCACATAGAATTTATTATCATGAGGTTGAATATGTGATAGAAATTAATATGACTTTTTAAAAAATTTATTTATTTGAAAGGCAGAGTTACAGAGAGAGTGGGAGAGACAGAGATCTTTCACCTGCTGGTTCACTCTTCAAATCACCCCAGTGACCGGGGCTGGGTCAGACCTAAGCCACAAGCCACGAATTCCATTTGGAGCTCCCATGTGGATGCCAGGGCCCAAGCACTTGCCCCATCTTCCACTGCTTTCCCAGGAGCATTAGCAGGGAGCTGGATTGGAAGTGGAGCAGCCGGGACTTGAACTGGTGCCCATGTGGAATGCTGGCATTGCAGGTGGTGGCTTAACGCACTGTGCCACAATGCGGGCCCCTAACGATGACTTTTCAGTCCAAACTTGCCCAGAGGATTTTCCCCAAGCACTATGTTAGCGTGTTTTGAGCCTTCATACGTCAGAGAGAGTGCAGCTGTGGTCATGTGGGAAGAAGGCGGGCAGGACAGAGGAGAGTGAGGGTCCCATGGGAAGTGAGTCATTTTCTTGGTAGATGCTTTGTCTACACTTAGGACACGCAACAACCGGGACCCACTAATAAAGGGTCGTGTGCTCATCAGTGCTCATCGAGTGGAACCAACACCGGAGCACTTCATTAAAAGAGCTGCGTATCAGGTGGGTGGGCGGGCACTGGGCGCAGCTTTGAGATGCTGCTTGGGACACTCACATCTCACTGCAGTGCCCAAGTTCAAGTCCTAGCTCTGCTCCAGCCCCAGCTCCCTGCTAACGCACACCCTGGGAGGCAGCAGGTGACGGCTCAAGTCCTTGGGTCCCTGCCCCCCACCCACCCACATGGAGACCTGGATTCCCAGCTCCTGACTTCAGCCGGGCCCAGCTCTGGCCTTACCAGGCCATTGGGGAGACAGCCAGTGAATGGGTGGCCTTCCTCTCTCTCTTTTTTCCGTTAATAAATAAATTTAAAAGAGCCGAGTATTAGTTGTTTCCTGTTGGTGCCCTTTGTCCCCAGAGAATTAACTTGTAAATTGGTTGTGGCAAACTTGTTCATTCTGGAGAACCAACACTGTGCCGATTCTGAGGTGTGGCAGATGATGTGCAAAGCACCATTTTGTCCGTCGATCCTGGTCTTTCTGCCTGACCCGCAGCGTCTCCGAGACCCCGGACACTGGAGGCGAGCACGGGTGGCTGTGTGCAGCCTGTGCCCTGAGGTGCTGCTGCCTTCCAGCGGGCGACACACAGGAACACCTCCATGCTGGGGCTCTCCCTCTCCCCCTCGGCCCCTGTGTCTGTCCTGGAGGCTGGTTTGAAGCCGGCACTCAGAGGCTCTGTGGCACCTCTGTTAGGTCAGACTCCCGCAGTGGTCCTGGGGTGTAGCCAGGGTCACACGCGCTGGTTCGCAGCTCTGAGCCTGTCACAAGCCCGGGCTGTGTTTGTAGGGACCTGCCATTGCCTTAGCCTCTGCCCTGCCTGCCAGGTGACCCTGGAGCTTGCCCTAACACCAGGGGATGAAGTCAGCGCTCGTTTCCCAGGTGTCATGAGCTGGGCGCTGGCATCGGGCATGTGAGCATTCCCTGAGAAAGTCCGGGTTCACTCTGGCCATTGTCTGGCTTAGTACGTGAACCCGTTCCCACTGCCTCAGGGTGCATAGACCCCCTGTCTGTGGCTGCCTTAGCCTCATTCCTGCCCTTAACCCCCAAACCCCCACCATGATTGACCCTCTGTGCCGTCCTAGATTTATCCGGTGCTTTCTTTGGTCTCCCTTCACCTGGTTCTTACAATGGGGCTTTTCCCAGCCCCAACACTCTCACTGTTCTGGCCCCTGGGCCCCTCTGCTGGGAGAAGGGGGACTTGGAGCAAGTGTTGCTCTCTGGACACAAGGACGTCATGCGTTTGCTTTCTCTCCTTGCGGTGAGCACACACTTGACCTCTGGAGCAGTGGCAGCCATCACGGCCTTGAGGGGAAACCCACGAGAGTCAGAGTCAGGACAATCCCAGTTTGCTTCAGTGGCTAAAAACTGGGATTTCCTGACCTGGCAGCTGAAAACGTTCCTGAGTGACAAGGCGGTGTGTGTGTGTGTGTGTGTGTGTAACTTAAGGGCTGTGACACAGGCGGGCGATGCTGGGTGGCTCAAGGACAGTGAGCAGAGAGGGTGTGGGGACGGACAGTCTGGGATTTAAGCAGGGCTTTGAGGAACAACTTGGTGTGTTGTTTCCTTTTTGCATTGTAAGAAAGATTGATTCATTTATTTTAAGGGCAGAGTGATAGAGAGGAGAGAGAGAGAGAGAGAGAGAGAGAGAGAGAGAGAGAGATCTATCTTCCTTCTACTGCTTCACTTTCCACATGACCAGGAACTCCATCCGGTCTCCCCCATGGGTGGCAGGGGAAAAGGACTTGGGCCAGTTTCTGTTGTCTTCCCAGGCTCATTAGCAGGGAGCTGGATGGGAAGTGGAGCAGGTGGGACTCAAACCAGTGCCCCAATACGGGACACTGGCGCTGCAGGTGGAGGCTCAGCCGCTGCACCAGGGCAGCGGCCCCACAGGTGGGTGCGGACTGCAGGATGTGTGCAGAGAGGAGCCTGGGGAAGGCCGGAGAGTGGCGGAGCCTGGGTGTGCCGGAGACGCTTACTGAGGGGCGGCATGGTCTACGGGCAGCAGGCAGGGCTGGCGGTCAGGAGAGGCATGGCGGTGATGGGAGCAGAACGATGGTCTTGGTGGCTGTTTCCGGTAGCTGTGGGAGGGGGGGAGATGACAGACGGAGCGCCCACCAGTGCAGGCCACTGCTGCCGTCCCAGTGAGAGAAAACAGCCTGGGCGGCGCAGCTGCAGGGGAATAGCTGGAGAGGTGCGGCAGACACCGAGCTGGCCCTCGGCGCTTGGCGCTGGAGCGGCCTGGCGACACCTCACCTGTCCCTGGGTTTTGGAATCCAGAGCTGAGGTGTCCCCGCGGCCCCCCTGTGCCTGGGACCTAGGCCTGCCTTCATCCCCTCCGTCGTCCCCTCACTGGGCCCCTCAAGGCCAAGCCTGAACCCCAGCTTAGAGGCGTCCACATGGCCATCAGCAGAGCACAGCCACCCATCAGAGTGCTGCAGCTGAAACCCGACGGACAGCAGCCGGGCAAGCCGGCTAAGCCGTGGGGCGGCCCCCCCGCCTGGTCTGCAGAGGCAGGCTGACCTCGCGCCAGTTCTTGCACTAAAGGGCCAGGTGCCTGACGCTCAGCCAGGCGCCTTGCGGTGAGGGAGCTGGTGAGGCCTTTGAGGGTGGAACAAACGCGGCAAGGCGGTGTTAGCAAGCAGGCAGTCGGCTCTGCGGCCTTGGCCCCCGCGCCCGGCCTCAGCAGGGCCCCGAAGTGCGTCTGGCCTGGAGCTGCCTGGTGCGTGAAGCGCTGTTTGTCCCCAGAAATGTTTTCATGCGCCCTAGGTTAGCTTCGAATACCGCTTGGCACTAAGAAGGCACAGACGTGCAGCACGGGTGAGACTCCCGTGAATTCTCCCGAGGAAGCCCGACCACGGAGTTCAGGCACAGGCGACGCTCAGCCTAAACGGGGTGTCCTCTGCGCCCGGGGGTGGGCTCTGAGGGCCAGACGCATGGGTTACTGAGGGCCACGCTTCCCTCAGAGCTCACGGCACAGTCCTTCAACTTCTCCGTGAGCTTGAAATAGTTCACGGTCAAGTGCTGGCTTAAGCTTCGTGAATCCACCTGTCAGTATACAGAGGACAGTAGTACAGGGGCTGTGGGCAGTGCCAGGCCCTGGAGGCCTCCACCCTATGTCACCAAGCCAAGCCTTTGGGCCTTTGAGGGGGGCCAGGAGCAGGGCCGGCAAAGGGGCTGCCGTCTCACTCAGGATTCCGCTCCCAGCTGATTTCCGCAGGGGGCGCTGTGCCAAGTCTCCGCCTTGCAGACTCACTTTTACCCCTGGGTTTGTCTTGTCTGTGCCCTGTGGCTCCTGCACAAAGGAGAGACGCCCTCCAGTCCCTCTTCCAATAGCTCTTGCTTCACATTGGCTTTGCTTACTGAGCCCAGTCGCTTGCAATGCCACACACACAGAAATGTCAGGGTACTGATTAAGAAGCCTTCTGGGCTGGGCATTCGGGGCAGCCGTTCAGTGGCTGCCTGGGACACTGGCATCCCAGATCAGAGTGCTTGGTTCGAATCCTGGCTACTCTGCTTCCAAACCCAGCTTCCTGCCAGCAAACCTCCTGGAGGCAACAGATGGTGGCTCAAGCGGCTGTGTTGCTGCCACCCACGAGGGAGACCCAGATTGAGTTCTGGGCTCCTGGCTTCAGCCTGCGGCAGTCCTGGCTGCTGTGGACATTTGGAGAGCGAACCAGGGGATGGAAGAGCTCTCTGTCCCTCTGCCTTCCAAATAATGCAAAATAAATACACTAAAAACCCTGCCCGGTACCCACGCCAGCCCTGGGAACAGCAAGTTCAGGAGCGGCTCGTCAGGACTGGCTGCAGTTGTCCGTGCCCAGGAGCAGTGCCACCTCTCCAGGGTCGAGCTTGTCTCCCTCTTGGCCATCTCTAGCCCTCCACGAGCAGTGGTTCCTCCTCACCGCAGTCTCTGATTCTGTGCTAAGGGGGCTCACTTAATTATGCACCGCCCCCTCCCCAAGCTGTTACTCCTTAACCACAGGTTTCATCTTTCAGAGTTGATTGTTTTTCTGAATCTCTTCAGCATCTGGCCAGCCAACTTTCCCTCCTTGTCATGTTAATTAGGTCATTTACTTTATGATTTTTTATTTATTAACTATATAAAAAGTATTCTAAGAGACATCTGTTATGGGGATGCTTGGCAGGTGTTTCAGTTACTGAATACTTACAAGGAAAGTCTTTAGTTTTTAAAATAGGTGAGCAATGCATAAATCTCATCTCTAACACTACCCTCTCTGATTTTAAACACATTGACTTATCACGATGTACTTTTTTTTTTTAAAGATTTATTTATTTATTATAAAGTCAGAGTTACACAGAGAGAAGAGAGGCAGAGAGAGAGAGAGAGGTCTTCCATCCGATGGTTCACTCCCCAATTGGCTGCAACGGCTGGAGCTGCGCCAATTTGAAGCCAGGAGCCAGGAGCTTACTCCAGGTCTCCCACATGGGTGCAGGGGCCCAAGGACTTGGGCTGTCTTTTGCTGCTTTCCCAGGCCATAGCAGAGAGCTGGATCGGAAGTGGAGCAGCCGGGTCTCAAACCAGCTGGGTCTCGAACCAGCACCTGTATGGGATGCCTGTGCTGCAGGCCAGGGCGTTAACCTGCTGCGCTGCAGCGCCGGCCCCACGATGTCCTTCTTTCCTGTTTTGCTTCACTTGCACACCCTGGAGATAGGACACACGGTGCCACGGTGCCCTCCACCAGGGCTCAGACTCGCTGAGCTGGTCACCTGCGGGCGGATTCTGGCCCACTCGTGCACGGGTGCAGCCGGGACGTTGTAAGGAAGCAGGTACTGCTTCACACCGAAACGGGTGAAACGTGCTGACCTGGGCATCTGCAAGATGCGTCACTCACACTTCTGTCCCACATGATCCCTTTATAGTGCTAGTGGGGACACGATCGTGTCCGGCCCCACGGGAGGAGGCCTGCCGACTGGCTAGGAACTGCTCTTTGGCTTCCCTCTGACTCCTGGCCCACTACGTGATCCTTTCTGTTCATCATGGGATATGTTACCATCAGAGTTGGAATTTTTTTTAAAGATGGTTTAGGCAACCTTCTTTTGTTAAAAAAATTACTTTTTCTTTGAAAGCTAGAGTGGGAGAGCCCTGTCACTCACTGGTTCATTTCCCGAATGCCCCCAACAATCGTGGCTGGACCTGGCAGAAGCCGGGAACTCCATTCAGGTCTCCCACGTGGGGGCAGGTCCCCAAGCACGGGCTATCACCACTGCCTCCCAGAGCCTGCATTGTAGGGAGCTGGACCAGAGGAGGAGCCGAGAACAGAACCAGGCACTCCAGTGTGGGATCCGGGCGTAGAACCTCTGTATTAATTGCTGCGCCAAACGCCTGCCCTCAGGTTTGTTTGTTTTTAAAGGTTTATTTATTTGATTGGCACAGTTATGGGAGGCACACACACACTCACAGGGAGATGGGAGAGGGCAGAGAGATTGATTGATTTGAATGACTGACTCCCAAAGGGCTGGGACCAGGCCAGGGTGAAACCAGGACCCAGGAATCGCAGCCAGGTCTCCCATGTGGGTGCAGGGGCCCACGTACTTGGCCCATCATCTGCTGCCTTCCCAGGTGCATTAGCAGGAAGTAGGGTTGGGAGCCGAGCAGCCTGGACTCGATGCTGAGAGGGATGCTGGCGTCACAAGTGGTGGCTTAAATTGCTGCACACACCGGCCCCAGAGTTTGAAATTTTATGTGGGGAGAATAAAGACAAACAGGAGCCCAGCACTTTCGCATGAGTACAACTTTGTCTTAAGAAGGAACTGTTCTGGCAGCTCTGGCCGGTGCCGTGGCTCAACAGGCTAATCTTCTGCCTTGAGGCACCGGCACACCGAATTCTAGTCCCGGTCGGGGCACCGGATTCTGTCCTGGTTGCCCCTCTTCCAGGCCAGCTCTTTGCTGTGGCCCAGGAGTGCAGTGGAGGATGGCCCAAGTGCTTGGGCCCTGCATCCCATGGGAGACCGGGAGAAGCACCTGGCTCCTGGCTTCGGATCAGCGCGGTGCGCCGGCCGCAGCAGCCATTGGAGGGTGAACCAACGACAAAGGAAGACCTTTCTCTCTGTCTCTCTCTCTCACTGTCCACTCTGCCTGTCAAAAATTAAAAAAAAAAAAAAAAGAAAAAAAAGGAACTGTTCTTGTTAAAGATGTACATGAAGATGGTCAACTAAAATCAAGCAGGTCCAGAGGTCTCACGGTGAAAACACCTGCACCTGCCCTGCCCCCCCGCCTCAGTGGTGCTCTCCGGGGGCGGGCGCGTTGGCTCTGAGCGTCCCCTCCACCAGTTACCTTCATCCCAAGCTCATTTCCTGCTCTGGTTCTCAGGTGAATGAATACCTGTAATTTTGGATCCTTAAAGCTTACAAAACACCCGTCCCAGCAGTCCCCTCCCACCTCCCAAAACAGCGACGCCTTTGGACGCTCACTGGTTTCTGCTGTTTCTTCCTTGAAGATCTTGTCATTTCTGGACTTACTGTTTCTAATCATCATATAGTGGTTTCCAGCGTTGTGAGGACAGGTGAGGATTTAGCTCCTGCACTACCACTGTCCTCTCTTTTCCTCCACGTGTCCTAGAATAATCAGGTGTCAAGGCTAGGCAGCCATCACATCATCATGACTGTGTATGGAGATGTAGGACATACTCGCCGTTGAAAGATTAACGTGTTCCTTCCTTAGACTCCTCACCTCCCCAGAATTGCTCGCTAAGCCCACCCCACCCTGGTCTTTAGCATGTGCTTTGTCTTCGATCACTTCTTTCCAGACGACCCAGGCCTGTCAACCCTCCATTCCTACTTTGCTGTTTTCCAAGCCAAGTGCAGAGCTGGTACACTGCGTGTCTTGAATCCCACTTCCTGGGTCCCAGGTCATCCGTTTTGGATTTGTTTGCTTCCTCATTTTCCTGGAGCATTTCCTCCAGTAGCTTTCCAGAAAGGGCCCACGGCAGTAACCTGTCTCTGGGTGGCTGAAAACGTCGCTATTCTGCTTCACTCGACAGCTCACTTGGTTGAGAACAGAATTTGTCAGTTGCGAGTAAGGTTCTGCCTAGGATTTGTTGCAGATTCTCACTATGCCCAACTACCTCTGTGGCCAAGCTATCATCATCTTTCAACTGAATTTTGAATTGGCTGATTTCTGTATTAAAAATTATAAAATATCCCAAGTAAACCAAGTGTGGTTTTACAGTTTGACTGCTTGAGAAGCTCGGACATCTCACGTACATGAACGTAGGGAATGACTCCGGTGTTCTGTGCACTCACGGCTTCTCGCTGCACACCCTGGGCTCTGGCAGGTGCCGTGTGTTCAGCCTACACCAGGGGCAGCGCCCTACGCCACCAGTGACCCGGGGAGAATACTGTGGCTGTCTTCCTTCCGTGTCCCAGGCTACTCAGCAGTTTTGAGCTTGCTACCCAAGGGGGGCCTGCTCTACGAGCCTGTCCCAGCTTTCCCACTCCCTCTGCTTCACTTCCCCACACCCCTGTGGCACCTGCCAGTCTTCTCCTGGCACTGCACACCCCTGCCTGTGCCTCACGGCCACTCGACCCTGCCCTTCTGTCGGCTACGTTCTCTTCCTGACCTCGGGGTTCTGCAGTTTCCACGTTGTCATTGCTGCGACAGCACTGTCTCCTGGTGGGTCACACATCTGCGTGCTGACGATTCCTGCTTTTCTGCATGGTGTGCTCCCTCGACAGGAAACTTTAGGAAACTCCTTTTCACTCCCGGTGCGCTGCGTCTTTTTTTTTTTTTTAAAGATTTATTTTATTTGAAAGGCACAGTTGCAGAGGCATAGAGAGAGAGAGAGAGAGGTCTTCCATCCGCTGGTTCACTCCTCAGATGGCCGCAATGGCTAGAGTTGGGCCAATCCGAAGCCAGGAGCCAGGAGCTTCTTCCCAGTCTCCCACACAGGTGCAGGGGCCTAAGGACTTGGGCCATCTTCCACTGCTTTCCCAGGCCATGGCAGAGAGCTGGATGGGAAGTGGAGTAGCCGGGTCTCGAACCGACACCCATAAGGGATGCCAGCACTGCATGTGGTGGCTTTACCCACTAAGCCACAGCACTGGCCCTACATCCTTTACTGCTGAACCTAAGGGCTCAGTGTATCATCTTAGTTTTTCATAAAAATTAACACATAACGGTTCAAAGAAAGCCAATCACGAACACTTACCTAATACAACAAATAAACCTGGCAACTCTGAACTGTTAACAGTCTGTGGCTTACTTTTTGCCTACACACATTATTTAGAAGTTTGGGCTGTTATATGTAATTTGTTTAGCAGCCTTTGGCATTTCTGTTAGTGCCTCATTCTTCTAACTTGCAGAATATTACATTCTATAGACATGTTTTTATTTATAGTCACGTCTTTATTGATTGACATTTGGGTATTTCCAAGTTAAAGAAAGTACTGTAATGAATATTCTTAGAGCCTTCCTCTGTTCAGGATTCACTTCTAGAAGTGAGCCCAGAGTGTTCTGAATCACACTGACATGGCTTTCTTATACTCTAAAGGTTGTATCAATTTTCAAGGCACAAAATGGGATTTCTTTTAAAAATTATAAATGTATTTATTGGAAAGGTAGCACAACAGAGACAGAGGGAGAGGCAGACAGAGAGAGCAAGAGATGTCCCATGTACTGGTTCACGCCTCACATGGCTGAAGCCAAGATCCGGGAACTCCATCCGGGTCTCCCACGTGGGTGGCAGGGTCTCAAGCCTTGGGCCGTCCTCTGCTGCCTTCCCAGGCACATCGGCAGGGAGCTGGATTGGAAGTGGAGCAGCCAGGAGTTGAGCTGGCACTCGGATCCGGAATGCCAAGTAGTGGCTTCCCCCACTGCACTGACCACTGGCCACAGAAAACAAGATTTCTTTACCTATCTAATAACCTACAGTTTTGCTAATGTGATAGGTAAAACGTTTTAATTTCCACTTTTCAGGTTCGGGAAGTGTGGTTCCTAACTTACTAGTTTTTGTTTCTGGAACAGCCATTCTCACTGCATTCTTAATGTTGGCTCCTAGGCTTGTTACTGGGTTCGTCTTTCTTGGAGAGAGCAGCCTGTTCTGGTTCTATCCCTGGGTCTCCCCAAAGATCAGAAACAGCCACCCTGAAGGCCTCAGCCCTTTCCTTCTCTTACCCAGCAAAAAGGCGAGGTGGCTCCCTTGCCACGGCACAGGACCCGCGGGGTTCTGTTATTGACTCGCTCTCTGAGTGAGTAGAACTCTGCTCCGACGGACAAGGAGCACAGAGTAATCACAGCTCCTATTCTGATCTGCTTTTCTGGTAAAATCTCAGCTGTAGTTTCTGCCCACTGGACCAATCTGTCTGGGTGCCACGTCTGGGATCCCTGGTGTCAGCTAGGCTCCCGGGAGACTCGCTCTGGGCTGTCTTGCAGTCGCTGGCCCTAGGAGGTGCTGGGGGGGGGGGGGGGGGAGGCACTGAGGCAGGCAGGGCAAGGAATGGCCCAGTCCCCAAGTGGGGGATGAAGACACACGATTTAGAAGTAATGCTCCCCGGGCCTAAAGTCAACAATAACAGTCTGTTTTCTGACGTCCAAATCCGTAACTTTCCAGAGGAGGGGTAGGACTGGAGATGAGCCAGGAAACGCCTTCGTATTAATCGTTCTTTTCATAAACTTCAAATTTGTACTTGATGCCTTTCTCCTCCTGGACATCGGAAAGGACGCCTGGGTACCTGGAGAAGGAAGATACACGTGATCAGTACACCTGTCAGGCCCGCAGCTCCCTGGGCGCCCAGCCCAAAGGCACCAGGTCTGTGCCGAGCTGCCGCTGGGCTGTGTGAAATCCTACACATATACAGCAGGTGGGGAAGTGGTTAGAAAAAACCGCAAACTAGATGGCAGTTAGAGAGCAAAAGGGGCCTTTCTCCTCCGTTCCATTCCTATCTCTTCCCCAAATCCGAGCCGCTGTTAGCAGTTTCTCTCTCTCTCCACGCTTGTCACCAGCTAACCTGACCTCTCTTAAGATGCGTCCGCCAGATCTTACGCTTGGAATTACATTTCTGGAATGAGCACAAGACAAATGAAACGCAGCCTTGGGCCGCATGGAGCAGGGCTGAAGTGACGGGCCCTGCACGGCGGCAGGCTCTGGGTTCCTGCCTGTCGGGCTCTCGCCGTGCTAGCTCTCCAGGGCACAGCACACTGCAACCCCTTTACTAGAATCCCCATGCACCTGCTCTCTCCTACTCCCACTTAGGTCTCGGTTCACTCTAGCTTCCTGTTCAAAACCTGGGGTCTCCACTCAGGGCTGCTGACTACTGGTCCCCAGATCTCCAGGCCACATCCATCTTGGCTTCTGCCTCGCATCCTGTGGGCTGCACCCAGGGTGCGACCCTGGCTCTCCACGGTGTCTTTGTCTCTGCCAAGAACACTGCCCGGGCCCGACACGTCTCGGCTCCACGCTGATACCCAGTGACTGCTGCCCAGGGATAGTGGTTAGCTTTGTGCCCCTGTCTATTCTCTGTACTCATCGCAGGCACGGATGATCCAGGAAAACTCTTTGATCTCTTGTGGTGGATGAGGCGTTGCTGAGCAATAAGCACTTACTGGTTATCTATCTATTGACCACAGACTACCCATTTTGCTACAAAATTAAGAAAACAGACACAAAGTCACAGCGGACAGGAAGTGCTGGTGAGGATGCGGGCAGATTGGTGCCTTCGTTCACATATAAGGGATTGGCACGTTGGTAAAGTTGAGCGAAAATGCTACTCATAGAGCCCATATGACACAGCAATTCCTGTGGATTCCACCCACGGGGGACGCAGATAGACGGCTGCATAAACACTCTTGCACATGACTGTTCACAGCAGCACTGCAGTAGCTGAAAAGTTCAGAGCGCACGTCCACCAGCTGTGAATGATAAACAGACCGTGGATACCCACACAGCGAATGCTTCTTGGTAACAGGAAGCGACAAAGCGCTGATGACAAATTACAATGTGGCTGCACCTCGAACACATTATGCCCAGTGAAGGATGCTAATCCAGTAGACTGGACACTGTACGGTTCTGCTTGTAGCAGCCGCACAGCACAGGCACACCTTAGAAAGTAGAAGCGTCTCCAACTTCACCCACGCCTGCCACCTTCTAGCTAAGTCCCCTCATCTTTCACTGGCAACGTTGCCACTGACCGGTCTCCCCACTCCGGTCCACTCCTGCGAGGTGGCTAGACCACTGTCACTTTTCCGGGCCTTCCAAACCTGCACTTGCTCTGACCCCTACCGACCTCCACTTGTTCCCAAGGCTTACAGAGGTCTCTGGGCTCAGAGAAAGAATAAGCCTGTTCCTGCCACAGGCCTCCATCCTGCAAGCTGTGGTCCCTGGCTTTTGGCCATTTAGATCTCAGTGTAAACATGAGTGTTCAGCAAGGACTTCTGGGACTACACTGTACCCACCAACACTTGAGTTCCCCACACCGCACCTCTGTCTGTGTCTGCCAGTCTCTTGCTTTTGCCTGCCCACCCCACACCGGGTCTCTCAGGGGGAAGTGACAGCACTGCCCACTGCTTCCCCAGTGCCTGAGCCAGTCCCTGACCCTCTGAGAGCGAGCTAATGCCTACTCTTCGCTATTTCACGAAGATCCTTAAAACGTGAACACTTCTAAGCCAACAGAGTTCTGAAACACCTACCGCGCCGGTCCTCAAAACACATCGCTCCCCGGCATTCAACCTGGAAAGCTGTGTTCTCTCCGATGCTAACGGAATCTCGAAGGCTTCAGAATTATTAATAGCATCACACTTACTCTGGGAGCAGTCTGTATTTCTCCAAATCAATTTCTGGAAAAAACGTGTCACTTTCAAATTCCTGCATGATCCTTGTCACAAACAGTCTGAGATGGCCTGGCTGATTCATGGCTTCCTGAGGAATCAAACAACAGGAGTCAGGTTCTTTCATGGAGGTCAAAAGACACACAAACTCTCTCTCTCTCTTTTTAAATTAATTTATTTGAAGAGTTACACAGAGAAGGAGAGGCAGAGAGAGAGAGGTCTTCCATCTGTTGGTTCACTCCCCAATTGGCCGCAATGGCTGGAGCTGCGCTGATCCGAAGCCAGGAGCCAGGAGCTTCATCCTAGTCTCTCATGCTGGTGCAGGGGCCCAAGGGCTTGGGCCATCTTCTATTGCCTTCCCAGGCCATAGCAGAGAGCTGGATCGGAAGTGGAGCAGCCGGGACTAGAACCAGCACCCATATGGGATGCCGGCGCTGCAGGCGCTGGTTTTACCCACAGTGTCAGCCCCACATAAATTCTTTAAGATTTTTGTTTTCATTAATTGGGTATGTACTAAATCTTAAAGACATGCCTGTTACCATTACAGAGTATAATTTAAATACCCTGGTCTTCAATTTGGGGTGCCTTTGTTAGAATGGTACCAACAATTATCAATAATTATGAGACTAGGGCAAGCGCCATGGCGTACTAGGTTAATCCTCCGCCTACAGCACCTGCATCCCATATGGGCGCTGGGTTCTAGTCCTTGTTGCTCCTCTTCCAGTCCAGCTCTCTGCTGTGGCCCGGGAGGGCAGTGGAGGATGGCCCAAGTCCTTGGGCCCCACACCCGCACGGGAGACCTGGAGGAAGCACTTGGTTCTTGGCTTCCAATCAGTGCAGCACGCTGGCCATAGTGGCCATTTGGATGGTGAACCAATGGACGGAAGACCTTTGTCCGTCTGTCTCTCTCTCTCTCACTGTCTACAACTCTACCCCTGCCAGCGCCGCAGGCGGAGGATTAGCCTAGTGAGCCCAGGCAGCGGTGGAGTCTTTAAGACCCAACAGTCCCAAGCAGTCCACTGCTATGGACAATGGTGCATTTGCATATGCAGATGAGATGGTTCAGGTTGGCCTTTGTAACCTGAAACCCTGCAACAGGACACCACCAGTGGGAAATTCCATACCTGACCTCATGCATGGGTCACAGTCACTAAAAATACTGTTTAGTGGGGGCTGGGTTGGGTGGAAGCCAGGAGCTGGGAACTGAAACTGGGTTTCCTAGGTGGGTGGCAGGGACTCAATTACTTGAGCCCTCACCTGCTGCGTCCCAGGGAGTGATCAGTAGGAGCTGGAATAGGAAGTGGAGCTGGGACTTGAAACCTTTGGACTGCTGCACCAAATGCTCACCGCAGAAAGTTTCGTCATCCACCTGGGTTGCTGGTGTTCTTTCTACAAAAATTTCACTAGACACAGGCTATCCCAAGGGAAGGGACTGATTTTCTTTCTTTTTAAAGATTTAAAAAAAAAAGTCAGAAAAGGGGCCAGTGCTGTGGCGCAGTGGGTTAATGCCCTGGCCTGAAGTGCTGGCATCCCATATAGGCGCTGGTTCTAGTCCCGGCTGCTCCACTTCCGATCCAGCTCTCTGCTGTGGCCTGGGAAAGCAGTAGAAGATGGGCCAAATCTTTGGGCCCCTGCACCTGCATGGGAGACCTGGAAGAAGCTCCTGGCTTTGGATTGGCGCAATTCCGGCCGTTGTGGCCAACTGGGGAGTGAACCAATGGATGGAAGACCTCTCTCTCTGTCTCTGCCTCTCCAGTAAAAAATAAATAAATCTTCAAAAGTCAGAAAAGACAGCAGGGATGAAGGGGGGAGAGAGAGAGAGAGACAGACTGGTCCTCATCCCTGGTTCACTCCCAGATGGCTATAATCGCCAGGGATGGGCTAGGCTGATGCCAGGCGCCAGGAGCTTCTTCCAGGAGGCCCACAAGGGCAGCAGGGGTCCAAGCACTTGTGCCATTTGCTGCGGTTTTCCCAGGGGCATTAGCAGGGAGCTGGATCAGAAGAGGAGCAGCCGGGACATGGAACAGCACCTAACTGGGATGCTGGGGTTGTAGGCGGCAGCTTTACTTGATCTGCCACAACAGCAGCTCCAAGCTCGCCTTTCTTTAGAGTTTAAGAGTCAGAAAATCTGTTTTTAAAGGTGGAAATCTTTGGCATTAAGAAAAAGGAATATTTTCATTTTTAAATAGTATTTCCCCTTAAGATATGAAATCATGTAACTGTCTCCCCATGCCCTCCTATTATACCACATTGCTTGAGGAACAGTTTCGTGCTTTTAACAAATCTACAGGCATCTAATGAGTGTACAGCAACTGAGAGCCCAGACTTTCTCAGAAAGAGCTGGATTTATTCTGAAAGACAGGGGATCAGCTTCCACATCTGGGGCATTTAGGGAGTGGGAAACCGTGTAGATACGTATGACTCAAGGAAGGGTGCAGAACAATTTAAAATTGGAAATACCTACTACTATGAACTGGATACAGTCAGTGGGGAGCTGTTGGTGAAAACAAAGTTTAGATCACACAGAGGAGTAAGTATAGGGTGACTACCGTTAGTAACAATGTATCGTGTTCTTGAAACTCGCTCAGTGCACAGGTTAGCTGCTCTCAGCACAAGGCATGCCAGGGAGGTAACATACATGTCCATTGGCTTGACTGAGCCACTCCATGAGGCATACATGTAACCATGTGTTCTGTCATTTGTGGAGGCTGCCAAGATGATCTCAAGGAAGTAGAGCCTGACAAGGGTGTGTTGGGGAGACGGGAGAGGGAGGGCTCACGGGGTGCAGCTGGATGGAGGGGGAACTTCTCATGTCCTCCAGCACACTGTGAGGACCACGGTCCATGACAATTAGGTGAATATCTCAGAATTGTTAGAGGAGAGGATTCTGAATGTTCCCAACACAAAGAAATGATAAACGTCTGAGGTGTGTTATGACAGATATGTCAATTACCCTGATATGATCATTATAAAGTGTACTCCATAAATATGTATAACTACTATGTGTCAAAATATAGAAATATATCAAGAAACTCCCTATGTTGCATATAAGCACATAGAACCGTTTGTCAATTTCAAAAGGATAAAAATAGATTAGTATAGCCTAACTACTTTACTTTTACGTTTGTATGCAGTTTGCCTCAGAGTATCAAACAACAAAGAATTCAGACTGATGGTAACATGCGCTGCTTCCTGCGCTCCTGGCGAAACTGTCCCAAGGGCCAGACAGTGGGCTATGCCTGTGCTGGCCTCCTCTCCTCTCAGGTCAGCTGACAGATGGTGCGGTAGAAGAGTTTTCCACATCTACAGGTCGCTCAACTCACCTTATACACAGAGCTGCCCCCCACTATCCAAACCATGTCCACTTTATCTGCCAGTTCTGGTTCCTCAATAAGTTTTAAGGCATCAGCCAGACTCTTAGCAAGGAAATGCGCTCCTTGTGGCGGTTCCCTGAGTTGAAAAAAAAGAATTACTTGTAGTTTTTGTAAAAGGCATCCATTCCAGTCAAATACTCTGAAAAGGAGAAGTCACTGTAAAATAATCACACACAGGCATCCTTTCAACAAGCAGCACTTCACGTCAGTGCGGCCCGTGTATCCGTGCATCTACGGTTTACAATGAACCCAAAACGAAACCATGGGTGACGTCTCCTGATAGCTATGTTGGGCAAAAAATCGAGAGGCTGTGCAGAGGGTGCACCTGGGGGTGATGGGTTACAATGGGTACACAGTTGTCAACAATTAGCAGACACACATTCAAGACTTCTGCATCTCCCTGTGGGCTGTACTGTTCCCCAAAGAAAAAAGCTACAAAGAAACTCTGAATTCTAGTTAACGATATTATGATGTGTGTAGGGGAAAGTACAGTAATGTCAGCAAGTTACTCTGAAATGGGGAAGTAAGACTGTTGGGTAGATGTGCAATAAAGCACCTACAGTAAAGTTTCCTGATAGAATCCGTGTGGGGGTACACAGCTGTTTACCGTAAAATAGCTTCTGCATGTTTGAAAAGTGACATGATACAATGTTGGAAAGATATTCAGAATGCTGGTATGTGGTAACCTTGGGCAGGGTCTTCATGTCTCGAAGAATACAGAAATGGATGAGGTATTTAAACATGAGACTCTATTAGTTACACAATTAAAAATCCCAAAGAGAAAAAGCTTATTACATTATGTGCTTAAGCTGTCTAGCCTAATCTCCACCAACCTCCCTAAATGTTTCCTTTTCAGGAGGACTGGGGTGGGGTGGGGTGGGGTGGGGGAACTGCAGTGCCCTTCAGAAAGGAGGCAAGGTGCTGAACTTGGCTTTCACGGTTAGATACGAAAGAAAATTACAAGTCCGTGTCAAAGGGAGCAAGGGTGAATCAGGCACTCTGGGGACTATCCACTCTCCGGCAGACACACAGTACCTCACTGCCAGCCCTACAGGAGCTAGGATGCGGCCCAGCACAGGCTTTGTCTCAGGCTGGAAGGGCACCGAGGCCAAGGTCCCCAGAGGAAAGGGGGCAGTGGCAGGGATTGTTCGGGAAGGGACTTGAACCTGGAGACACAAGACAGGCCGGTTAACACACACAGACTACTGTGCTGGCGGTGGGGCCACCGTGGTGTAGGCAACTGAGGGTGCTGAGGTCAGAACTCGCTACAGCAGACAGGGCTGAATGGAAAACAGCGATTTCAGAGCCGACAATGAGGGAAACTGAAAGCAGTGTCCGAGACGGTGGTGGGCAACAGCGATACGGTCTGGAAGGTGATACAAATGGTTGGTGTGGGCGTCAAAGGGGAAATTAATTTTGTGGAGACCGTGGAACAATGGCTTGGAGATGACTCGACAGGCCAGCAGGGGAAGGCTACTTCCTTGCCCTACTGTAGTGAGTGCAGAAAAGAAAAACCAAGAACAGATTAAGAAGAAATGTGTCTGCAAAACACAGCTATTTAGGGCGGGGCTGTGATGTACTGGTACAGTACAGGGACAGTGTACAGTGCACAGGGACACTGATATCCCTTATCAGAACACCGGAGTCCCAGTCCTGGCTCTGCTCCCTGTTCCTGTATCCTGGAAGGCAGCAGGTGATGGCTCAAGTATCTGAATTCCTGTCACTCACGTAGGAGACCCAGACTGGGTTCCTGGCCCCGGGCTTTGCCTAGTCCATCCCTGGCTGCTGGGAAGTGAACCAGCAGGTGGGAAATCTGTGTGTCTGTCTCTGCCTTTTAAGTAAGAAAAAAAAAAAATGCTGCTATTTAGCAATGTAGAAATAAATTTCAGAGGAGATGCTAGACTCCTAGATGGGTAAAAAAGCAAAGGCAGAAGTTGAGCTAATGTCTGAATCCATCAGCGCTTTCACAGTCAGATCTGGAAAGGAACTCAGTGAAGAACAGACAGCAAGCGCTCAACACTGCAACTTCTGACTGCTGCCTCCAGTCATCATACTCTGGGCCTCCTCGTGGGGGCCAGGCCACGGCAGCCCAAGGGCATGGCCATGCTGCACACTGTGTCTCCGTCTCAAATCCCCAAGGAGGGTTTGTGCGAGGCTTCCTGACCTGGTGTGTGCAGCAGCCACTCCACTAGTATAATGCAATCTGATCAGCCATCAGTAGGGACAACGGTTCCCTGCAGAAATGAGGACTTTGAGGCTGAGGGGTTAAATAACCCCAGTGATTACTTGGCTAGGAAATGGAGGACTGGGAGGTGACCCTCGAGCTATGATGTTGGGGGCCGCAGCTGCTGCAGGCCATGGGCCCTAGCACATCAGGATGTTGGGGCCTAGATCAGTCAGAGCCCTCTGACCTGTGTCCTCTGACTCGTCTGGCTGGCCCACAGCACACGTGAGCATTATCCTGTTCCCCTGGTCTGACGTGAAAGACAACAGCCACGGCAGGAGGAATTCCAGCTCCACTTCCCTGCAGATTGTTGGGAAAACACTTAAAAACACCAAAAAACAAAGGCTACAATATTACCTGAACTAGACCTGAAGCACAGGCTGAACTTACCACCTCTCACACTCAGTCTTTAAAAACATGGTTTCTAACTATTACAAACAGGCTCCAGTATTATGGATTTTCATAAAGGAATACTATGAAGCCACTAGATATGTACAGAAATTTTCCTCCTAACATATAAGTAGGGAAGAGGCAGGTGACGGTGGTACCTGCGAGGTCATCGTGTTTTTAGGAATCATCTAGGGACCGGCCATTATGTGACGATCTCAACCTCAACTTTGCAAGGAAGAAGGATGCTGAGAACAGAGAAACAAAAACAGTGTCTGCACCCAAAAAAGACCTCGATGGCAGATAGAGAGGTTCCTGGGCAGTGGCCAGAGAGAGGGGCTGCACCCCAGGGCCCGGGGCCGGGGAGGAGGCGACTTGGCAGGGTGCCTGCGCTGCGTATCTCACAAGACAGACAGGTGCACAGCACAGAACTGACGGACCTCTCTGCACCAAGCTGCTGGTGAGGGTTACAGGTCGTGTTCGACACAGGAAGGCTCGGAGGACGATGACGGTGGAAGTGATCTGTGGTAAGAAGGCTCGGAGGACGGTGACGGTGGAAGTGATCTGTGGTGAGGCTTAAAGTGCCAGGACAGGACAACGGAGCAAAGGCCAGAGTCGGAAAAAAGTACTTAAGGGGGGGCTTCTGTGCAAGACTGAGGGGAGAGCACAGTGATGGCGCCGTGCAAACGGCCTGTTTACTGTCATCTATATTTGCTGTAAGCTATAAGGGAGCCGCGTTGAAGGGTAGCACAGGAACTGGCAGCTGTAGTCTACCTTTGCTGAGCCAGGAACTTTGCATATAAAAGGGCAGTGAAACCTCAAAATCCCACAAGAAGCCGTCACTATTAGTCTCACCTAAGAGATACGGAAGCTGAGGTTCATCGGAGCTCACCTGTAACTTGCCTAAAGCCACAGTTCACAGGTGCCAGTGCAGGTAACAGACGTCGAGTAAGGGGCAGAGTTGGGGCACAGTGGATTAAGGTGTCGCTTAGACACCTGCATGCCATGTATCGGAGTACCTTCCCAGCCAGCTCCCCGCTAATGTGCCTGGAAGGCAGTAGAGGATGGCCCAAGCCCTTGGGTTCCTGCTGTCCACATGGGAGACCCACAGGGGGTTCCTGGCTTCTGGCTTCCGCTTGGGCCCAGCCTGTACTTGCAGGCACTTGGGGACTGGACCAGAAGGGAAAATCCCTCTCCCTGTCTCTTCTGTCCCTCGGGCATTCTGCCTTTTGAATAGATAAATAAAAACTGATAAAGTAGCCAGGCCAGTCAGTGTTTGCTATGCTGAAACATACAGGAGAGACTATGATAGGGTAATAAAAAATTATATAATGAAACTGATATAACTTTCATGGACTGAGACAATTTTGGGTTTTGTAAAGATGGTGTCAAGGTTACAGCACTGCAGTAAAACCTCTTTAGTTTCTGGTTCCAAGGACTTTACAAAGCTGCTCTTGAGAAATCACATATTGATTTTCCGCTATTCACAGATCGGTGCGCCCGTCACCACACCCCTTCTCAGGACATTTCTGCCAAGTGAAACCCTGCCCCCACCAGCAGCCCCTGCTCTCCTCCTCAGCTCAGTTCTTTCAAATCCACAGCGCGTTTGGGATGCTCTGGAACAGCACTTGGCCTCCATACCTCATTAAGGAAATGTCTGCTCCACATAACTAGTGTTTGCCAGCAAATTTTGGGGTGACCTCAAGGGTTCAGTTTCTTCTTACAGTCCCAGTCCTGTCTAGGCCAGTAAGGGCTGGCACACAGCAGGGGCTTGGTGTATGTGAACACCAAGCAGGGAAGCAGGAGGAATGACAAAACAACAACAAAGAAAGCCCCAATTTCTTCTTAACTACTATCACTACATCTGTGAAACGCTTGGTAAGAAAGACTTCATGTTTTCTGACACTTAAGAGAAAAGCGAAATCCACTAACAAGTATTATGTATCAATACATAAGATGCAACCCAACCCAATCACACACGCCACAGGGGGTGCATCAAGATGAAATTAAACTCATCATTTGAGCAGAAACGCTGGTTCAACTGAACAGTTCCCTACTGAGGTTTCTTTATGTTTGGCTGGCCCAAGCTAGCCATAAATAAACTTGAGTACTATTCAAGAATATGTTATTAAGAAGTCCCTGGGAAGGGCAATGTAGTCTTTGAATCTGGATTCTACCAAGGAAAGAGATAATGAGAATACCCTAGCAACCAGGCGGACAGCAGCATGAACATGGAGACGGCAGGAGCACACCAACCCCTGGCCCGTCTGCCGCAGGCAGTCAGGGCACTGTTCTGGCAAGCTCCCTGCTCCCTGCTCGGCTCTGTGCTGTGTGGGGAGGGACTGGGGAGGACATCTTATAAGCCGAGGGTTGAGTGATGTTTTCTCCTGCCAGTGTGTGAAGGTGGCCAGGCAATTGTCTCCGGTTACCTGGTTAGCAGCTAGGTGCCACTGCCCAGGTGCTTGGTCAGTGTGCTCCTGTCTAACTAGCTGCTGCCGCCCGACTGGGCTGGACTCAAAGGCCTGTAGAGCAGAGCTGAAGCCTCTGTGAAAAAGAAACGTCTTCTGCAGAACCTTGGCCCCTGCAAGAGCTCCATCCTCCCCTCCTGCAGCCTTATCTATAGATTTCTACTTCCCGCGCCCACTGTGTAAGCCAACTCTGCTATAGCGCCTTCTGATACTGACCTGTCTACCCCGGGGAAGGAATATCCCGTCCACCATTCTCAGGCACGTGGTGCCCTGAAATGCTGCCTTCTTTCTGGTGACTCCATGACCAGTTTAAGGAGGAATGATTAATATGCCCCTCCCAAACGTTCCCTTCAGTTTAACTCAGGTCCCGCTAATCCTCCCTCCCAGCAGAGATCAGGAAGTAACTTCCAGGGGGTGAGAAACGATGTCAACAACAACAAAAGCAAACCAAATAGAAATCGGGATCCGTCACACATGGAGTAGGTGACCCGGATGTCCACAGGCAGGGACAGTCTTACCGGGATCCTTTCCCCAACCCCACGCCCGCCGCCCTGGGACATTCTGAGTACCCAGAACTCCCTACTCCGCAGAGGCCCACTGAAAACACTCCCTCACCCCCGGACCACTTCGCTGCTTTGAGATTTTCCACCTTCAGACACTGGTACAAACTACTGTTCTGGCACCGTGGTTAACTACGAACAATAACGCCTAAGATTACAGCAAGTTTCAGCCTATCCTAAACCCAAAATCTTACTGCATTTGGGTTAGAGTCCGAGAGGAGCTGAGCCCTCTAATTTTGGCAAGTCCCAAATGTAGTTTGATTTCTAGGAAATCAGAAATAACTTATTGGCTCCGTGGTACAAGTGATGTTGGAAACTTGCAAACTTGTTACCACAGTGAGCTTCATGGTCAGTGTAGCTTTTTAAGGTGAGGAAATCAATGGATCACACAGGAGGTGTGAGTGACAGCTTGTTCATTTCTTGAGGTCACCTTTGTGACAGTGAGTAGCTGGCGGTGTCCGGCTGTCACTGCTTTTCTCGGGGGTTTACGGACTTACTTGAGTTCTCTGCTGAGAACTATGTTGATCCTGTCCTTTAGAGGCCGGTTCTTCTCTGGAATGGAGAACCAGGTCTTCCTCCCCATAATCACCAGGTTCTGTTTACCTATCAATCACACACAGGGAGAAGCACATTTTGGGAATATTCATGTATCTTCATACTCATACCCATATATTATAAATTGATAGGACTGTCACAGTGACATCTAGTGAGTTTTTTTTTCAAGAAATGTTTTACTAACTATAATGTATTTTTTAAAGATTTATTTATTTATTTGAAAGTCAGAGTTACAGAGAGAAGAGAGGCGGGTGGGGGGGGGGGTGTCTTCCATCCGATGGTTCACTCCCCAGTTGGCTGCAATGGCCGGAGCTGTGCAAATCTGAAGCCAGGAGCTTCTTTTGGGTCTCCCATGTGGGTGCAGGGGCCCAAAGACTTGGGCCATCCTCCACTGCTTTCCCAGGCCATAGCAGAGAGCTGGATCACAAGTGGAGCAGCTGGGACTAGAACCAGTGCCCATATGGGATGCCGGCACTTCAGGCCAAGGCGTCAACCCACTGAGCCACAGTGCGGGCCCCAAGTGGGTTTCTTTAAAAAATATTAAAACTTACGGGCTAGCTCCGCATCGCAGTAGGTTAGTCCTCCACCTGCAGTGCCCGCATCCCATATGGATGCTGGTTCTAATTCTGGCTGCTCCTCTTCCAATCCAGCCCTCTGCTATTGCCTGGGAAAGCAGTAGAGGATGGCCCAAATGCTTGGGTCCCTGCACCCGCATGGGAGACTGGGAAGAAACTCCTGGTTCCTGGCTTCAGATTGGTGCAGCCCTGGCCACTGCGGCCGTATGGGGAGTGAACCAACGGAAGGAAGACCTTTCTCTCTGTCTCTCCCTCTCACTGTCTGTAACTCTACCTCTCAAAGAAATAAATAAAATCTTTAAAAAAAAGTAAAACTTAAGCAGCTTTACCGAAATTCACATTTCTATACTCACTACTTAAACATAGTCACCATTTTTTCCTTTGGCTTTATGCAATTTATATGCAATATCTACCTTTAATCAACTGCCAACAAGAGTGTTCACGCTGAATGGATCCTGTCACACAGTATGCAAATCTTTCACATTAATCCCTTGCATTTTCCTCATCTATAAAGTTCCTATCCATCTGCTGGTTCACCAATGTCTGCAATGATCCTTGGCAGGGCCGAAGCCCGCTCCATGCAGCTCTCACATGTGGGTGACAGGAACCCAGTAACCCGAGCCGTCACTGCTGCCTCCCAGGGTCTGCATTAGCAGGAATCTGGATCCGGCGGAGAGCCGGTATCAAACCCAGGCCCGCCAATAAGGGTGTCCATTCCTGTCCCGGCTGCTCTGCTTCCAATCCACCCCCTGCTAAAGGCCTGGGAGAAGCAGTGGAGGGTGGGACACGTGTTTGGGCCTTCTGCACCCATGTGGGAGACCTGAATGAAGCTCCTGGCTCCTGCCTGGCCCAGCACTGTCCACTGTGGCCACTGGGAAGTCAATCAGTAGATGGAAGATCACTCTGTCTCTTCCTCTCTGTAACTCTTTCAACATTATATATATATATATATTAAAAGTCTACTCCTAACCCATACTTATAAAAACAGCTGTTTAATATTCTTCTTAGTTACCTTAAGACATGCTCATCTGTGCCTCTATTCTCTTCCAAGTACAACACTTCTATGAAAACTCTATACACACAGAAAATCCACCTCTGGTTTTGTTACTTGCTGGAGACCCAGGTCTCTGGGTTAGGGGCAGGCATCTGGTGCAGGGGCTGAGACACCACTTGGGGCACCTGCGTCCTATCCTGGGGTCCTGGGGTCCAGCCTCCGCTCCGCTGTCCACCCAGCTTGCTGCTAATGTGTACCCAAGTGCGTGGGCCCCTGCCGTCCACGTGGGAGGTCTGGTGGAATTCCAAACTCCTGGTTTCACCCTGGCCCAGAGCAGCTCTTGGGGTCATTTGGGGAGTGAATCAGCAGATTAAGGGTTTCTCTCTCTGCCTTTCAAGTAAATACAAATAAATAACACTAGCTAAAACAAAACAAGCTATCTGGATCAAAGGTTCGGTAATATACCAAAGATTTTCCTAAGATTCTTGTGGGGTTTGGGCCAACTCTTTGGCTTTGGGCTCCTGCCATCTTATCTCTACCAGCGACCTGAGTGCCAAGTCCAAGGCCTTGACTCCGTCCTGGTAAAGCGAGGCCGTCTGTCCCTTCCCACCTTCCTGGTGCCTGGTATACTCTGCCGCTCCTCCCTCTGTGAACATAAATACCTTTCTTGGGTTTCTAACAAGGTATCACTCCACTCTTACGCTGTTTTCTTTTTAAAGACTTATTATTTTCAAGTCAGAGAGAGAGAGGCAGATCGGAGATCTTCCATGCACTGGTTTACTCCCAAGTGGCCGCAACAGCCAGGGCTGAGCAGGGCCAAAGCCTGGAGCCAAGAGCTTCATCTGGATCTCCTTCATGGGTGGGAGGGCCCCAAGCATTTGGGCCGTCCTCTGCTGCTTTCCCAGGCCATCAGCAGGGAGCACTGGTACCTCAGTCATCGTGATTACAATCATACACTCTCCTGCTTTTCTCCACATCCCCCAGACTCTACCTGAAAACTGGAGAGCTCACCCCTGCTGCCTCTGTGGATCAGCTTGAAGGCCAGGGCCCAGTGCTGTGGCACGGTGGTCTAAGCCGCTGCCTACAATGCTGGCACCCCACATCGGAATGCCAGTCAGAGGCCCGGCTGCTCAGCTCCCGAGCCAGCTCCCTGCTGCGCGCCTGGGAAGGCAGCAGAACGCGGCCCAACGGCGTGGGCCCCTGCACCCAAGTGGGAAACCCAGACGCAGTCCCTGGCTCCTGGCTTCGACCTGGCCCAGACTGGGCTGTTGCAGCCACTCAGGAAGTGAACCTGCAGATGGACGCTGTCTTTCTCACAGCTATCCCAGATCTCCAAAATCGCCCATCATGTAACTGCTTAACGCTTTTATTTTATCTTCCCTCCCAGCAGCCTCCTCTGGGCATCACTGGGGCCGAACTTTCATCGAAGCCACTACCCAGCCTCAGTACATGTGAGCTGGCAAAGCTTCCCAGAAGGAAGCAAAACACGAGCGTGCGAGGAACCCTGCTGGCTGTCGGCAGATCCCGGGGGAGCGAAGCCCGACACCACCCTGCTGGCTGTCGGCAGATCCCGGGGGAGCGGGAGCGAAGCCCGACACCACGTGACTCCACGGCGGCACACTCCCCTCGGGGCGCAGTCCCTCGGCCACCCCACGTTACCTGCCACTGACGACGTTGTGGTCATCCTCTGGAAATACCTGAATTCATTCCTGCGAGTTGGAGAAACGCAGGGTTACTCAGGACGTCATCCACCCGTGTGCGTGCCTGTGTGTACGTGCACCTGCCTCTAGTTCCACGCACGTGTGTGCACTTGTATGCGCAGGTGCCCCAGGGCGAGGGCCTAGGCCCGGGCCAGGGCTCCGCGGGCGGCAGGTCAGCACTGGAGCTCCAGGCCACCGAGGCCCGGCCCCTGCGGTCAGCCGAGTCCGCCGCTGCCCCCCGCCCCGCGGCCAGGACGAGACCCCCGCGCCAGCCTCGCTCTCCGGCCCGGCCGGCGGGTACCTGAGCGGGGGCCACGGCAGGTCCCCGTTCTTGCCGATGCCCATGTTCTGGGACACAGCGACGATGCAGTTGAGCGGACGAACCATGGCGGCGGCGGCCAACAGCTCAGCTCGCGGCCGCCCACACCCGGGGCCCGAACCCAGCTTGGCGCGAAACGCCGGTCGCCACGCCCCCTCACGCCCATTGGTGCGCACGAGGCCCCGCCTCCGCACCGGGCGTCGCGGCGTGCTCGCGCCCGCGCACGTCTAGAGGGGGCCGCGCGCCCGCGCCCGCGCCGGGCCCAGTAGCCGTGCCGCAGTGCCCATGCTTGCGATGCCTCGCGGGAAGCGTGCCTCAGGCGGCCTTGCCGCTTCCGGCCCTGCGCCGGCCCGGCAAGCGGTGCTGAGCCGATTCTTTCAGGCTAAGGAACGCCGGAAGTCCACGCCGTCCGCCACTGACGCAGCCGAAAAGGCGAGCCCCGCCTCCGCAGCGCCCCCGGCGTCCACGTCCCCGCCTCAGCGGCCGCCGCGCGCGGTGAGTTTGGATCAGGTCGGGGCGGGGCCACGGGGGCGGGGCCACGAGGGGCGGGGTCGGGAGGTGACGGAGGGCGGGGCTTGCGTGTGGCGCGGGGCGGTGACTGCGGGCAGGGCCACGAGGAGGGCGGGGCTTGTGTGTGTCGCGAGGAGGGGCGGGCCGGGGAGGTGACGGCGGGCGGGGCTTCGCGGGGCGGGGCTTGTGTAGCGCGGGGCGGTGACGGCGGGCGGGGCTTCTCCGGGCGCGCCGGTTGCTGTATCGCAGAGGGACGAGGTCTCTCCCTCGGAGGTCACGGCCTCGAGGCCAGGGTCCCTCGGGTGGTTTACCCCGGGGAGCCGGGCAGGCGGGGCCGGGAGGCCGAGGCGGCCTCCACGAGGCCCGCTGTGTGGGAGGCGCGGCGGCGCCGCCGGTTGCCTCAGACTCCCGGGGTCGGGGCGGCTCGGTCCCTGGCGGTCACCAGATCCGGGCTCGAGCCTCGAGCGGCGAATCGGCCACGCGGCGCCGAGCGGCTTGGGAGGCGTTCGTGCTGCCCAGGGACGCCCCGGGCCCTGTGGCGCTGCTGTGTGTTTCTTCCCTAAGAAATGCAACCTCTGGCCGGCGCCGCGGCTCACTAGGCTAATCCTCCGCCTGCGGCGCCGGCACCCCGGGTTCTAGTCCCAGTCAGGGCGCCGGATTCTGTCCCGGTTGCCCCTCTTCCAGGCCAGCTCTCTGCTGTGGCCCGGGAAGGCAGTGGAGGATGGCCCAGGTGCTTGGGCGCTGCACCCCATGGGAGACCAGGAGAAGCACCTGGCTCCTGGCTTCGGATCAGCGCGGTGTGCTGGCCGCAGCGGCCATTGGAGGGTGAACCAACGGCAAAAGGAAGACCTTTCTCTCTGTCTCTCTCTCACTATCCACTCTGCCTGTCAAAAAAAAAAAAAAATACAACCTTGTTTTTTTGACCATGATTTACCGTTTTTCATGAATCCACCGAGGTTTTTCCTTTGTACCCAGCATCGGCCGAAAGATTTAATTAGTGAGCTTTTGGCGGGTTTCCTGCCCACAAACCGCTGAAACTCCCGGGGTGGCCACCCGAAGCCATTTAAACCGGGAGCAGTTCGACTGCATAGACGTTTCCAAAGTGGCGCCGGCCTCTGCCCTGCCCCTGCGATTCTCCTTGGCGAGGTAGACAGTGTCTGTGTTAGAGGGGCTGTGTCTCAGGGAAGCGGGCAGAGTGGTTCCGCTCTAGGGCTGGCGGGAACGCAGGCTGATGGGGGCAGCAAGTCCTGGGCCTTGGCTTCAGTGGATCTCGCAGGGCTTGGGGGAGGCTGGGGGCTGCAGGCTGACCGGGACAGCAGTCGGGCCGCAGGCCCGCCCAGCTCAGACTGGGCGATGGCCCCAAGGGTGCAGGGCGAGGACTGCTGTCCCCAGCCGCCTCGGGATGGGGATGACACATCCTTTCCCTCTGTCCCCGATGCAGGCCACGGAAGCTTCCAGCAGAAAGAGGTCGCAGGAGCCTGAGGGGCCTGTGAGCAAGAAAGCGCGGCCTGTGGGGGAACAGGAAGGAGGAAGTGGTTCTGTCTCTGCCGGCCACCCAGGTGAGTCCGGGTGATGGTTCTTTCTCCCAGGCCTCACTCGGACAGACGGAGCGCAGGGAGGGCACTGGAAAGTGGTGTCTTTCTTCTTTGTGCAGAAACTTCGGTGTTGTGTCTGAGCAGAGGGCCCTCCCGTGTGACGGTGGCCTGGAGCTGAGGTTAGGGGCTGGCAGAACTGGAGTTCTCTGTCTTTTTTATTCCCTCCAGCTACTTTCATTTTGATTTCAAAAGTAAAACTTGTTTAACCATGTCAAACATGGAAATTTGGAAGGTAGACAGTGACAGACTTTACATCCCTCCTTCTCCAGGAAGCCACCGCTGATTGTTTAGGGTCTAGCCAGTGTGGTCTTCCAGATTTTTCTGTTTGTTACACATATGTGTATGGGTACACAGAGCTAAATTGGTTTGTTAATCATTGCATTGTACCGATTGTATTTGATGTACTAATTCGTTACTTTTTTTCCACCATCAGAACATTTTGAACAATTTTTGGTATCAGGAAATGTAGACCCGTCCTCTGTCTTTTTTGCATAGAGCTGCCTTTTGGTGCAGAACAGCACTGATGAAAATAGCTTCCCGAGCTCCTGGGGCTTGGAGGTGGTTTGGGGGTAGTGGTGGAGCAGACTTGGCTCCACAGAACTCGTGATACATGGAGGAGAGATCCATCTTCTTTCATTGTCCCTTGGAAATTAGGTAATGAGAATGAGAAGAAAGGAAAAACAAGTCCTGATTGAGAGGAGGTGCGTGTGCGCTGGAGATGTTCGGTGGCTGTCCCTCCGTGGAAGGGAGTGCCACCACGCCGGCCTGCGTTAGCTTTTCACTCAGGTTCCCCACAAACTCTTGAAGGCCCTTCTGTGACCGAGGAGGAAATTAGATCTGACGATCCCCTGGTCCTCCCCTTGGAAGGGTCCTTCCCCTGGTCCTTCCCCTGAGGAAGGCGGGAAGGGAGGCGTGACACCAGGAGTTGCCACCTGCTGGTGTTGCCGCCTCTCTTTGCTTCATTACTCTGCCCAGACCTGATCTGTTGAGTTTTTCCATGGATTCCACAGGCGGAGAGTGAGCACCCACTGTTTTAAAAAGGCCAGGGGCTTTTAGCACTTCATTTATGCTTCCCAAGAGTGCTTTGTGGAGCCAGAGATGGGTGACAGAACGAAGGTTGTCACGGTTGAGCAACTTCCCCAGGGCCACACAGACAGTGGAGAGTGAAACTTGTTGAGATCAGGCAAATGCTGTGAAGTGCTCTGAAGGGCAGCTTGTCCCATGGGGCCCTGGGAGAGGGAGAGGAGGTTCCACTGGCTAGCGGCTGACCCCAGCTGCACCTTACTTTCTTTGTTGTTTTAAACACCACTGATATTAGGATTGAGTTCTGATACTGTACAGTTCAGCAGCTGGCAGTGTCTCCCCAGGGCTGTGGAGCGACCGCCACAGTCAATTTCCAGTGTGTTCACCCCAAAAGGAAATTGTGCCCACCATCAGCTGCCTGAATTCTCCCCTAGGCCAACCCCAGCCCTCAGCAGCCGCAAGCTACCGTCTGTCTCTGTAGGTTTGCCTGTTCTGGGCGTTTTATTTGAAACCACACAGTATGTGGTCTTCCGTGTCTGTTGTAGCATGCATTAGTACTTTGTTCCTTTTTTAAAACTTTTTCAGTTTTTTTTTTTTTTTTTGTGGTAAACTGCATATAACAACATTTACCATCATAGCTGTTTATCAGTGTCCCGTCCAGTGGTGTGTAGCACATTTATGTTACTGTGCTATCGTCAGCACCGTCCAGTTCTGAACTCCTGTCATGTTGCGGGGTAAGCCTCTGTCCCCATCACATAGTAGCTCCCCATTTCCGCCTTCTGCTTTGTCACTCTGACTGAAGTGCATTTGTTCCTTTTTGTTTCTGGGCAATATTCCACGTGCAGATCACCTCAGGCCTTGACTCCTCAGTTGGCAAATTCTTACACTCAGCATCACAAAAGAAGGAAACTTACATATTCACAAGCAAATTTATATAAACTTGAAAAGCAAATTAAAGGTACTCGTGTATTTTGAAAACCAAGGGAATGTTATTAACAAGGTGAAATATACATAGGAGAAAATTTAAGGGCCGACACTGTGGTATAGGAGGCTAAGCCTCTGCCTATGGCTCCAGTATCCCATATGGATGCTGGTTCGTGTCCCGGCTGCTCCTCTTCCAATCCAGCTCTCTGCTATGGCCTGGGAAAGCAGTGGAAGATGGCCCGAGTGTTTGAGCCCCTGCACCCATGTGGGAGACCTGGAAGAAGCTCCTGGCTCCTGGCTTTGGATCAGCTTAGCTTCTGCTGTTGCAGCCATTTGAAGGGTGAACCAGTGGATGGAAGACCTCTCTCTCCCTCTCTCTGTCTGTCTGTAACTCAACCTCTCAAAAAAAAAAAAAAAAAAAAAAAAAAAAAAAAAAAGATTCAAATAAGAGAAGTCACAGTAAATAAGATAGAGTATATATTGGAAGAGTCATATATTTATAAGGGAGCCACAGTATTCCTTCAAAGATTCTTAGTTGTCAGCATGTGTGACATCAAGATTGTTTCTTATTTATCAATTTTTTAATGAGTAAAGCAAAGGAAGTTTATTGAGAGAAAGAGCTCCTGATAGCTGGAGAGGGACCTAAAATGGGTTGCTTGTTTTGTTTTTTAAATTATGGAGAGTGTATTTCCCTCATATGTGTTTTTCCCCTGTGACTACTTTGTAAGATTTTCTGTTTGTTGCTGGTTTTTGCACAATTTGATTTTGATGGGCGTTAGTCTAGTTTTTAAAAATTTTTTTCTTTTCTAGTTTTTCTTCCTTCCTGTCTTCATATCTTTCTCTCTCATTTTCTTCCAATGAACTCCTGCTGTGCCTGTGACTTTACAGTTCTCATACAATTTGGAGACTATTTTTGGCCATTATTTTCTCTAATTTTTGCCGCCTTCTCTTCTGAGAGTTTGTCACAGGGACATTAGACTACTTGCTACTGTCTGTCAAGCCGCTGGAGCTCTTCTCATTTGTTTTGGAGTCTCCTGCTCCGGTTCCAGTTCTGTGATCTTGTCTTCCCTGCTGTGACGTGCTGTAAATCGCGTTCTCTGAGATGTTCCGTTCAGATAGCGTTTGTTCATCTCTGGAAGTTCTTTTTGTTATTTTAACAAAGCCCGAAGATGGCCTGAGTATTTGGCTTCTAGGGAAGATGCTGGTTGAGATGCCTGTGTTGGGCATTTGCCTGGGACACCTGCCTTCCATAGTGGATGTCCTGGGGTTGAGTCCCACTCCACTCTTGATTCTGTCTGCCTACTAACGCCCACCCTGGGAGGCAGCAGGTGATGGCTCAGTGTCTGCCACCCACATGGGAGATCTGCATGGAGTCCCTGACTCCTGGCTTTGGCCTGGCCTAGCCCTGGTTAACCAGCTGATGGAAGATCTCCGTGTCTCTCTGACTTCCAAATAAAATGAAAATCAATTAAAAAAAAAACCAAACAACTAACGAAGACAGAGAAAGAAAAGATTTTAAGCTGGGAGAATTAAAAGGTTTCGAGGGAGAGAGCTCTGCAGTGGCCTTGTAGAGTGAGTGCAGTTCTGCAGGTGGAAAGAAGGCAGGCGGCAGGTGAGTGCGAGTGTGGGTCTGTGGCTTCCTGCTGGAACCCTGATGTCAGCATCTTCAGGTCTTTCCCTGACCTGGTGATGTCTTCCCCTTGCAAATCTCCCAGGGTAGAGCGCTGGCCACCTGCCTCCTGCAGAGGCTAGGGTCTGAGCACACAGGAAGGCTGTGTTCCTAGCTTCCTTCTGGGGTAATACTCCCAGAGCTGTGGCCTTCCAGGGACACCACCTCCAGCCTACCATGGAGGGGGAGGAAGGGCCATCGCCTTTGAATTTGGACTGTGGTAGAGGCTTAGGGATCAGTTTGCTTGGAACGAGTCCGCTCTGTTCCAGAACCTCCCTTTGCTCTGTGTCCAGGACTACTGGTGCCCTGATTCCTGAGTCTTTTTGAGCATCTTGAGTTGTAATTAGAATTGTTTTTTGGGCCGGCGCTGCGGCTCACTAGGCTAATCCTCCGCCTTGCGGCGCCGGCACACCGGGTTCTAGTCCCGGTCGGGGCACCGATCCTGTCCCGGTTGCCCCTCTTCCAGTCCAGCTCTCTGCTGTGGCCAGGGAGTGCAGTGGAGGATGGCCCAAGTGCTTGGGCCCTGCACCCCATGGGAGACCAGAAGCACCTGGCTCCTGCCTTCGGATCAGTGCAGTGCGCCGGCCGCAGCAGCCATTGCGGGGTGAACCAACGGAAAAGGAAGACCTTTCTCTCTGTCCCTCTCTCTCACTGTCCACTGTGCCTGGCAACCAATACACAGCAATTTGGAATCTCCAAATTTTTTTTTTTTTTTTTTTTTGGTTTTCTGAATTACTGACAGTAGGTTTAGCTTGCAGGTGTGCTGAACTGATTCTTGCTCATGTTTTTCCTCTGGTTTCCCACATTCCATTTGCAGCTGGAGGCTCCCCTTCTGTCAGTGTTTGGGGGCTCGTATCTGAAAACAAAGGAAGCTGAAGCCTCCTGCACTTTGTAATGGGGCTTCAGGAGGCGGTGAAGTCAGGTGTGTGCTTCACCGTGCCGCCCTCGCCCTGGCCCGGCGTTCAGTTCCGGTTCTGTCGCTCCAGTGGAGGTCTCTGTCTTTAGGAAGCTCTGTACTGGGTGTGAACGGACACGGGGAGGCCAAAGTGCTGGTAGCATGTTTTCCTTCTGATTGTGTCCCAAGAGCCAAAGAAGTGCCTGAGGACGGGGCTTGTTTTGAAGTCTCTGGAGACACTGAGGAAATTCCACTGCGACTCCGCGCCGCCTCAGACTCGAGTCCGCACAGAGCGTCTTCAGGAGAGGTTTGCGGTCCTGCCAAGGTGCACCGATTATGATGACCTCGATCTCCTGCGTGCCAAGAACGCCGCTGCCTCTGAGGACTCCAACTCTCAGGCCCGCCAGAAGGTGTGTCACTGCTGTGTGGACAGGTGGCCTTTTAAAAGTGGATTTAAATGTATATTTTGAAGACTTACTTGAAAGGAATGTTGATAGAGAGAGGTGGGGGGAGATAAAGAGACAGAGAGAGAAAGAGAGTTTTTCCATGTGCTGTTTCATCCTCCAGTGGCTGCCATGGTCCAGGTTGGTCCAGGCTGAGCCAGGAGCCCAGCACTCCATCCAGGTCTCTAACATGGTTGGCAGGAGCCCAAGTATGTGGACTGTTGCTCACTGCTTTCCCAGGCACATTAGCAGGGAGCTGGATCGGAAGCTTAGCAGCTGGGATTGCAGCTGGTGCTGTGATGTGGGAGTGCCAGTGTCACAGGCGGCTTAACCTGCCGTGCTACAACACCAGCCCTGAGGGATGTCCCGTTACCCAGAGTGCTAGATTCTTAAGTTCTGTGCTTAGTTTCTGTGGAAGTACTCAGGGCGGTGTTGCAAGACTTGACTGTTCATGCTGGTTAGCTCAGGGTGCTTTTAGTTTTTTAATTCCTGGAGATTCCAAATTGCTGTGTATTGGTTGCCAGGACAAGACACTTTCTGATCTCAGTCCTTTTGGATCATCCCAAACGAGTCATGAAGATGGACAGCAAGCGTGTGATCCTAAGCCCCTGAACAAGCGGTCCAAGAGCGTCTACACCCCGCTGGAGCTGCAGTTCCTGGAAGTGAAGCGGCAGCACCAGGACGCGGTTCTGTGCGTGGAGTGCGGCTATAAGTATAGGTTCTTCGGGGAAGATGCAGAGGTGAGTTGTTTTCACACACTGCTTCTTGTCTTTCTGGTCCAACTTCTTGTATTTTCCTGTATGCTTGTTTCATTTTCTGACTCTAAGAACAAAGCTAATTTTACCAGTCACCCTTCAAAAATACTGCCCCTTCATGTTAAAACTAAGACGAAAGCAAACTTGGTGGGAGCTGGATTTGTGTGGTAAAAGTGGGGTTCCTGTTGAAATATTTGTGCTTGTTCACCGTGGTGCTAGCCCAGTACTTTTTTTTTTTTTTTTTTTTGAGGTTGTAAGGGCTAAAGATACTGCTTTCTATACTTTGTTTTTTCTTTTTAATTTTTTAAAGATTTATTTATTTGAAAGGCAGGGTTACAGAGAGGCAGAGGCAGAGAGAGAGAGAGAGAGAGAGAGGTCTTCCATATGCTGGTTCACTCCCAAAATCAATGGTTGGAGCTGGGATGATCCAAAGCCAAGAGCCAGGAGCTTCTGGGTCCCCACATGGGTGCAGGGACCTAAGCACGTGGGCCATCTTCTGCTACTTTCCCAGGCCATAGCAGAGAGCTGGCTCGGAAGTGGAGCAGCCGGGAATCGAACTGGTGCCCATATGGGATGCTGGCACTGCAGGCAACGACTTTACTCACTGCTTTATAGCACTGGCACCCCCAGTACTTTTTATCAGTCAAAAAGCTTACTGGATGAATCAGTTTTCACTGAACCACAGTCATGTAAGTATGATTTCAAAGGGAGACAGCAAGAGAAAACTTTGAGATGTATGGAAGTTTTCCTGTTTACTCTTAATTTATGAATTTTCGTAGCCAGGAACAAAATTGAGTCCCAGTGGAGAAGCATGTTAACTCTGCCAGCGCCCATCAGCTGGCGTGTCAATCATCTTTGTAGTCTCATTTGGGTTGTATTTAATTTTGAGGATTGATGTTGGCCTCTGTCAAGAAGGTTTCAGGTGAATTTGAGTGTTTAGTGAGCCCTCCAAGGAGAAGTGTTGCTGGGGATGCCGTTTGTGGAAGCCGTGGGTGACGGTGATGACTCACAGTGGTAGGCCTGGCTGGCTCGTGCAGTGGTGAGATGGCATGTCTGCTGGCCCATGGGGGCAGGTGAAGACGTGGCCAGCTGCTTACCCAGGTCCTTCAGGTCTCCTGTGTGGCAGGAAAGGGGTGCTCTGTAAGTCAGTTGCACTGTACGGTTCTGTTAGGAAATTGAGGCTGAGATGGTATCAGCATGTTTCCTAAGGACAGGACAGATGTGTAGGTGAAGGCTCGGGGGAAGAAACTGTCAGGTTAAATGGTAAATTTAGGCCTGACCACAGTAAAAGCGGGTGTTTTCTTGCTCTAAAGCGATGGACTAATGCAGTTCAGAGATGGGGTGGGGCAGAGGAGTGGTAGTTCCACGGCTCCGCTAGGTAGCATCTATGCTATCGTGCTTTCTAGAACACAGGGAATCAGGTGCTCGTTCTGCATTTCCATGCCTCATGTACCAATCAGCTAATCCGACTGTGGCTTCTCTTCTCCTCTCTTCAAAATTGCCTCTGTGCAAGTTGAGTTTTCATTCGTTTATGCTCTGTGCTATCTTCTGATAGTCAGAATTTGCCCTCACCATGCTGCAAGTTCTTATTCTGTTACAGTTTCAGGCTCATTGGGTGGAATAGTTTTTGTGTAGGCAAAACTCAGCACTTCAAAGTTTGTATAGCTCCGAGGACACAGAAGAAGACCTGGCATGTTTTTCTGAGTCATTTATAGATACAGACTTGGCCTTGAGTCAGGGCCAAAGTAGATTCAACCATTTGCTTCTATACTGGGAATGCCCCACACTGTTAGGTACACAATCCCAGGTACATACCTGGGATTTTGAGCAAAGTAACAAAGACCACACAGGGACTCTTGCAATAGAAATTTGCTGATACTCTCTTTTTAAACGTTTTTAGATTGCAGCTCGGGAGCTCAATATTTATTGCCATTTGGATCACAACTTCCTGACAGCTAGCATCCCTACCCACAGGCTGTTTGTCCATGTGCGCCGTCTCGTGGCCAAAGGATACAAGGTCAGCCTTGGCTTTACCTTGTGGGAAGAAGGCACTGGGCTTCTCTTGCTGGGAATGAAAATGTTTTTTGGTTTTAGAAGTTGATATTTTGGAGAAATGAAAGCACATCATAACTGTTAGCCTCTGTTTCGTGAGTGTGTACCATACTTCTAGGTATGTAAGTTGGATTATATGTGCTGGAGGGTGTCTTAGTGATGTATCCACACTTGTTAGCTCTTTGTGGTGCTCATTACTTAAACTCCACATCTGGACTAATTTATCATCCTAATTGTTTCGGAGTTGACCTTTAAGCGTTTTGAAATGAGTTTTCAGAAATAATCATTCATGGTATTTGATGTGTAACATTTCTTACTTTGTTGAAGGTGGGAGTTGTGAAGCAAACTGAGACTGCAGCCCTAAAGGCCATTGGAGACAACAAAAGCTCACTGTTTTCCCGAAAACTGACTGCTCTGTATACGAAATCCACACTCATTGGAGAAGATATCCTTTTTGTATGGTATTTTTCTTTAAAATGTTTTAAGGGCTTTAGGATTAGAGTTTTTAAAATTGTTCTTTGAGCGTATACCTTCTTGACGAGATGAGTCGGGGTGGCCAGTTTGACCCTTGACTGGGGCTCCCAAAAGGGAAGGATTGGGAGTAGCTAGAAAGAAGCTTTTCCCCATTGTCGTAGTAAAAGGACACCTCATCGCCTTTAAGAGCAGGAAGAAAGTGCACCTAATAAAAAATGATGTCAGGTTAGCAACTGATTTGAAATTATATTGTTTCTAGACTGTGTGCAGTGGTTAGATGCTTAGGGCCTGTAGGCTCCTCAGGGGCTTCCTAATATGTGGCCTAAAAAATAACTTATTTATTTCAACTTGTGAAAAGAAAGCAAGTCAAAATTAAGATACATTTATTTATTTATTTATTTATTGACAGGCAGAGTGGATAGTGAGAGAGACAGAGAGAAAGGTCTTCCTTTTGCCGTTGGTTCACCCTCCAATGGCCTCTGTGGCCTGCGCATCGTGCTGATCCGAAGCCAGGAGCCAGGTGTTTCTCCTGGTCTCCCATGCGGGTGCAGGGCCCAAGCACTTGGGCCATCCTCCACTGCACTCCCGGGCCACAGCAGAGAGCTGGCCTGGAAGAGGGGCAACCGGGACAGAATCCGGCGCCCCAACCGGGACTAGAACCCGGTGTGCCGGCGCCACAAGGTGGAGGATTAGCCTGTTAAGCCACGGCGCCGGCCAAGATACATTTAAATGCTTATAAAATATAATAGTAGGCTCAGTTCATTAATTCTTTATAAATTGTTCTAAATAATTTTTTAGAGATTTATTTTTTTTTATTTGAAAGTCAGAGCTACAGAAAGGGAGAGGGAGATAGATTTTCTGATCAGCAGATGGTTCTTTCCTCAAATGTCCGCAATGACTGGGGCTGGGTCAGGCTAAAGCCAGGAGCCTGGAACTTGATCTAGGTCTCCCACATGGGTTGCAGGGGCCCAGGTATTTGGACCATCTCCCACTGCTTTCCTAGATTCATAAGGAGGGAGCTGGACCAGAAGGGGAGCAGCTGGAACTTGAACCATTGCTTATATGGGATGCCAGCGTAACAGGCGGCAGCTTAACCCATGGTGCCACAGTGCTGGCCCCCAGTACATTAATTCTAACGTTGTAAGCTTTCTTACTTTGGAAGAATATTCTCTGTGCAGAGCGATTGGCTCCAAACTTAGAGTTGTTCATCAATTCATGTGTTACTTGAAGCAAAACAACTTCATAAGCTGTGTCTTAAAGTTCTTTTAATCTTTAAAACCCAACAGCTGTGTGTGTGTGTATGTGTGTGTGAGGGAGAGAGAGGGAGAGAGAGAGAGAGAAGGATACATTTCAAAATGTTTACTGTGGGGCTGGCATCGTGGCTCACTTGGCTAATCCTCTGCTTGCAGTGCCAGCATCCTGGGTTCTAGTCCCAGTTGTTCCTCTTCCAGTCCAGCTCTCTGCTGTGGCCCGGGAAGGCAGTGGAGGATGGCCCAGGTGCTTGGGTCTCTGCACCTGCATGGGAGACCTGGAGGAAGCACCTGGGTCCTGGCTTCGGATCGGTGCAGCACAGGCCGTAGTGGCCATTACGGGGGTGAACCAACAGAAGGAAGACCTTTCTCTCTTGTCTCTCTCTCACTGTCTGTAACTCTGCCTGTCCAAAAAAAAAAAAAAAAAGTTTACTGTGGGATGAAATCAGATCTCTTACACTAAAAAAGAAAAAAAAAATTTAAAGATTTACCCATTTATTTGAAAGGCAGACTTAGAGACAGACAGACATCATCCACTGGTTCACTTCCCAGGTAGCTGCAGTGGCCAATGCTGGGCCAGGTCAAAGCCAGAAGCTAGGAGCTTCATCAGGATCTCCCGTGTGCATGTCGGGGTGGGGTGGGGGGAGGGAAGGGTGCGGAAAACACTTGGGCCATCCTCCACTTCTTTTCCCAGATCATTAGCAGGGAGTTGGATCAGAAGTGGAGCAGCTGGCACACCAACTGGTGCCCGTAGAGGATGCCAGCTTCGCAGGCAGCGGCTCTGCTGCTACACCACAGCACTAGCCCTCTGTTTCAGTTTGTGACGGATCTACTTGTTTGTAGACACTTGCTTAGCTTCCACCCACATCCTCAGGACTGTTTTGTTCCATTTATACCATAAACAAGGAACAGCCCTCACGCCTAACAGACTCTGAGCTGTGAACAGCCCTATGTTGTTCTAAGCCAGCTAGGCTGTGAGAACCGGGCAACTTTATTTTCTCTTTTGCTGAAGCTTGAGTCTCCTTTTTGGAGCTTAATGGTGAAATAGTACCCATCCCTGCCTCTCCTCTGCGGCTGTCCCTTCTTTGGGACCAGACGGCCTGTGACTACAATCTGAGGAAATAGAAGAGGAATGCCATACTGAAGATTTTTGCAAAGAGCAGAAGTACCTGGGAGAATAAATTCTTAGTTTGTTTGTTGATATAATTGCTTTAAGTTTTTTGCTTGTTTTTATTTAAAAGGCAGAGAGTCAGAGACAGAGAGAGAAAGAGAGATCATCCATTGGTTCACTCTGCAAATGCCCGCAATAGATGGGGGTGGCACAGGCCAGTCAGGAGCCAGGATTTTAATCCATATCTCCCACAAGAGTGGCAGGGACCCAGGTACTTGAGCCATTACTGCTGTCTAGAGCCAGGACTTGAACCCAGGCACTCCAGTATGGGATGCAGCTATCCCAAGTGGTGGGGTAGCTGTTGCAAATCCCTACCCTATGAATCATTATTTTAAAAGAGAAAACAGTTAATGTGTTATAATAGAAACTTACTGCATAGTTTTCTTTAATCCTTATTACATGTGAATCCTCTAATCAAACTGGATGATGCTGTGAATGTCGATGAGATAATGGCTGATGCTTCTTCCAACTATCTTCTGTGTATCTGTGAAAATAAAGAAAAGGCTAAGGACAAAAAGAAAGGAAGCATTTTCATTGGCGTTGTGGTAAGTACTTTGTAGATGAAGAGTGAGTGATACGTGTTCAGGGTACCTCCACATATGGGTGATCGTGTATGATTTAAAATGAGGATGTCTAATGAAGGGTGCCTTAAAGGAATTGTATTAGTCACCCATGTCAGCAGGAAGTGGCTCTGAAGACAGATCATCGTCCCTCTACCTCTCCTGGATTTCTGGGGCTAATGTAATCCCATATAACTCTCGCTTTATAAAAAAAAAAACAAACAAAAAAAACAAAAAAACTCTTGCTTTATAAAAATGGTGCAGTCTTTAAAAAAAAAAAAAAAAGGAATTGCATTAGAAACATGTTTTCCTGATGACATGATAGGCTAAGTTACTAGGTAAGGTTCCCTCATGTGGCACTTGGCACACTGCTTTGGAGAGATCCCAGCTTCCGTCCATGTACCCTAGGATTTTGGGGTTGAAGTTAAACAGTGGCAGACATGCACGTGGACTGGGTATGGGTAGCAGAATAAAACACTAAGCCAGCCGGTGCGGAGGTAGCCAAGGGTTTTCCACGCTTGCTCCAGAGGTATGAAATGAAACATGAATGATTCTGATTGTTCTATGAAGATTTAGAGGATGGGACGTAGAAGGAAATGGTAGTATGTCACCACAAACACCATATTAAATTACTCTTAAGAATATTTATATTTTTTTCTTTAAAAAAGGTTTATTTACTTACTTATTTGAAAGGCAGAGTTACAGAGAGAGGGACTGACAGACTGTGAGATCTTCCATCCATTAGTTTGTTCCTTAAATGGCCACAATGCCTGAGACTGGGACAGGCCGACGCCATGAGCCTGGAACTCCATCTGGGTGCAAGGACCCAAGCACCTGGGCCGTCTTCCACTGCTTTCCCAGGCACATTAGCAGGGAGCTGGATCAGAAGTGCAACAGCTGGGGCTTGAACCAGTGCCCGTATGGGATGCTGGCGTCATGGGCAGAGGCTTAACCTACTGTGCCACAATGCCAACCCCTAGGATATTTATATTAAATCTTCCAGATAAGTATAATTTGTAGATGATAATATTTTGATCTTTCCTTCTGACAACTAGTGAGTAAATTTGTCAGTTCTCAAAATCTCCAACCTTTGAGGGCCTTTCTAAACTGTTAGGCTCCTTTGTTCTGTCGTGTGCTAAGCAGAAGTGGGAGGACTCTTTGCCTCAGTAATAACTCATTTTCTTTGCTGTTTCTAACGTGTACAGTCAGCGACAATATTCACCAAGATTCTTACAACTCAGATGTGTCCCATGTGCTTGTTATCCTGACTGTGTAACTTGACTTCTGTTTAACCAGTAAGCCCTCTCTCAGGGAGTTAGTGTCCCTGTGGGTGTTGGTTGGCTCTAAATCAGTTTTTATACCCAAGAAGCATGCTTTATCTAGCCACAGACAATAGGATCTATCTGTAAATACTAAGATCGTTTAAGCTTTAACTTGTGTAACATGCAAATTTGTATTTTCCTGGAACTCAGAATCAAGCACAGCATTGAGTGTAGACTTCCTACTTGGTGTGGCCTCCTGCCAAGGTTCAGAGAAGTGGGTGCGCCAGGATGTAAGCCGTTAACAATGGTGGTTTGCTCCTCAGGTGTCTCTGGATCCTGTCCGTGACACGAGCAGCCCTTTCTAGGCAGGTGACATCCTGCATCCTGGGTCCAGGCTCCTGCATCCGGTGTTTACTGAACCAGGGCATTCGAATTTGCTAGGCTGGCTGAAGTGGTGCTCTGCGTCCTGCACCCCAACACCGTCCTCCGTGGGTGTTCCCTGTCGTGAGGAGTGTCACACGTTCCCCATGTCACGGCTGGGCGTCATCCTGTGGGTGCTGGCAGTCAGTCTGCAACTTCAGGCCTTGCTGCTGTCCTCCTGCTGCAGCCGGCCGCTGTGCCTTCAGTCTGGCACCGTGGTTCTCTATGTGTCACACACCACACACCACACAGAGGAATAGAGCTTGCAGGGGTGACAGTATAGACCATTTCTCTGGTTAGATAAAGCAAAAGAGTTGTCAGGCTGATAACTTTGTTACCTGAACTTCTTTGAATAGCTTTTGAAAATGCTTGGTTTGTAGATTGGGACATAAACTTAGCCTCATAGATGGATCTGCTGTACCGACGTCCAGCACTAGGGCACTAGGGAGGGCTTCTGGGCTAGAATTAAGGAAGTTGCCTGAGCTACAGATGAAGAATTTTCAAAAAGAATAAAATATTCAAGTGGGAAAATGCATAAAACAGAGAGATTGCAGGGTAACAGGAGACAGTCACAGATCAGAACTGTGAGACTGCCTGCAGCCCATCGGGCTCTTGTGTCCCTTCCCACCAGAGGGGATGGTAATTCAGACTTCAATGCTAATATGTCTTTTCTTGTCTTAGTTCTACATTGCTTTACTGCCTGGAACTGTATGTAGAAATATAAGCGTATGTCTTCTGGGTCTTGTTTCTTTTGTTCACTATTTTGTGTGTGAGATTTATCTACATGCGTGGCTATGGCTCTGCCATTGCTGGGGTCTATTTCAGTGGGTGATCTTCAGTTCATTCACTCCTTTGTTGATGGACAGGTGGGCTCTTCCTAGTTTTTGGTTGTACAGTGAATTTTGTGCGTGTCTTCTGTCTACGTATGCCCAAGTTTCCCAAGAGCTTGTGCTTGGGGAGAGCGGGTGGGGAGCAGAATTACTGAGTTGCAGGGTATGGATATTTTCTGCTTTCCTAGATGATGTCTGGCTGCTTTCAGATTGACTCGTCTCTCGTCAGTAGACATTCTTGTAATTGTTTCCCTCTTTTTAGCTCCTGTGGTCTGTCACTAGCCCTTGCGTTTCATCAGCGCCAGGGGTGGATGAGTGTGGCTGGGCAGTCAGATTCTCTGGGTTTGAGTCTTGCATCCCACACTTTATTGTTATGGGACCTTGGCTAAGTAACTTTTTAAGTGTTTTCACCTCTTCCAGACCATGATCTTTGTCTTGGCTGTTGTTTGTGGTGAAAGCGGATGGCTTTAAGTTTTCACGATTCTTTCACTGGATAGCTTGTGTACCAGGGATTCAATCAAACTTGTTATATATTAGTATATTTTTGGTAAAATTTATACTTTTTTGTGTACTAGTTTCATATAATTTAGTGCTAATTTACTACTGTTATTAGCCCCGAATCCCTTATTACAGTTATGATGATAACTCTTTGAACAGTGCTTTGTAGTTTACAAAACATTTACATGTCTTCTCTGGTTTGTTCCTTCTAAGAATGCTTTGAGGGAAGTAGGCTGGTTTATTCCCATTACGGAGGAAGAAATCAAGACGCAGTGGGATTTGGTGACTTGTCATCATCACTCTGACAGGTGCATCAGATCCAGGACTTGTACGGGGGCGGCTGTCTGAGCTCCTGTTGAGTAGGCTTCAGGTCTCTGTGAAGCTGACTCTGTGCGAGACTCTGGGACATAGACAGGTCTTCAGACGCTTTGGAGATGGAGTGCACCCTCATGGGCGCTTCCTCTTCCCTCCCTCCCTGTCTACGCTGTGTCTTAGCTGTTTTCTGTGATCTTACGTTTCTGTTTGTTTGCAGGGAGTGCAGCCTGCCACAGGCGAGGTCGTGTATGACAGTTTCCAGGACTCCGCTTCCCGTTCAGAGCTGGAGACGCGGATCTCAGCCCTGCAGCCTGTGGAGCTGCTGCTGCCCTCACACTTGTCTGAGCAAACCGAGAGGCTCATTCACAGAGCTACAGCGGTCAGGTAGGTGGTGCTCACTGGGAGACAATGCCAGGCGTGAAACTTCCATGGAATTCCCAATCCAATATTTATTAAGATTGTTAAAAAACAGGCTTTACTTACAAAATAGTACTTCATGAGTTGTGGTGGACATTTTTATAAAGAAAAGCAAAAGCAAAATTACTCATAGGGTCACCTTTAGGTAAAACTTCAGAAGTCAGTCTTTTGTTTTCTTTTGAAGGAGAGAGAGTAGGAGAGTTGAAGGAGAGAGAGAGAGATATTTTCCATCCTCTGTTCAATCCCCAAATGCCTACAGTAGCCAGGGCTGGGCCAGGTGGAAGCCAGGAGCCTGGAACTCATTCTGGATGTCTTACGTGGTGGCAGGGACCCACGTACTTGAATCCTCACCTGCTGCCTCCTAGGGTACGCATTAGCGGGAACTGTGGAAGCAGAGCCAGGACTCGAAACCAGAGACTGATACGGGATGTGGGCAACCCAAGCAATGCCTTTTTTTTTTTTTTTTCCTTTGTATAATTTTTTTTTTGTTTTGTTTTTTAACTTTTATTTAATAAATATAAATTTCCAAAGTACAGCTTTTGGATCAAGCGGTGTCTTAACTGCTGTGCCAAATGTCTGTCCCAGAAGTCAGTCTTGTACAGGGGTTCCTGATATTCTTTGGTAACTAGTCTCAGTTTCTGGAGATAACTTAAGAGTTCATTTCTTAGGCAGTTTGTGTGCAAAGTTTGAGAGTGCTTATTTGTGATGCAAGTTGCAACGCAGCGTGGAGCCCAGTACTTCTTATTTACTAGCTTTGAGATCCAGGAACATGTTTCGGAAGCAGTGTGCTGCACCCTGTGGCACATAGCGGGAGAAGAAGGCCTGAAGTGTGTCTGGCAGGGTTGACAGTCCTGCAGGAGAGGCGCCTAACAAGACTCGCAGGCGTGATGCCAGTGCCCAGGAGGGAAGACGCTCCACTTCCATCTGGAAGAGCATGTGTGGGAAAGAGACTGGGAAGGTGCTTGGGGTTCGGCTGAAGAGAACTGTGTTTGTCTTGAGCAGTTTGTCCTTTAGACCCAGTGTGGAAGCCCATGAGAGTTCTCCTTTGTTGTCACTTACAGTCAGTTGCAAAAATCAGCTGACTTGCTGAGTGAAGTCGCTTATCTTTCTTTGTCTTTAGAGTTAAGAATGTTCAGTTTTATTGGAATTGAACTTCTTTCAAAGTGGCTTTCATAATTTGTTTTTCTAGTTATAATACTCATGCATGTTCATTTAGAATTTGGAAGTTAGAAAAGATAAAAATGGTACATCACATCCCATGACCCAGAACCGCAGGTAAAAATATCTGGTGCCGCTTTCATGCATGGATGTCATTTATCCTTCATAAATAGGAAATCATGTTGCTAAATACCTTCTGTGTCCTTTTTATTACTAACAATCCCTTACACTTTTTCCTTTATTTTGTAAAATTTCAAGCATACGCCAAATCATACAGAATAGTATAATGAATTCACATGAATCCATCTATCAGTTTCAACATTTCTCAACTCAGAGACAGTCTCATTTATTTAAAAATATTTATTTATTTATTTGAAAATCAGAGTTACACAGAGAGAGGAGAGGCAGAGAGAGAGAGAGAGAGAGAGGTCTTCCATCCACTGGTTTACCCTTCAAAAGGACACAACAGCAGAAGCTGAGCTGAACCGAAGCTAGGAGCCAGGAGCTTCTTCTGGGTCTCCCACGCAGGTGCAGTGGCCCAAGGACTTGGGCCATCTTCCACTGCTTTCGCAGGCCATAGCAGAGAGCTGGTTCGGAAGTGGAGCAGGTAGGACTTGAACCAGCACCCATATAGGATGTTGGCACTGCAGGCAACAGCTTTACCTGCTACACCACAGCGCCGGCCACGAGTCTTGTTTTGAGCATACATTCTCTTCTCTCCCTTGATAATTTATCTGAAAGTACATGCTAGTGAGCATGATTTCATCTACTCGTCCTAGTAGTTCAGTAGGTACCCTGGGAAACAAAACATGCAGCCATGTAAATGGATCATACTTTGTCCCATTCCCCTTTTGTTGTGTTGTGTTCATTTTGTTCAGTATTTTAAATATTGCCATGGTGAATATCCATGCATGGAAATATTTGTGTGCATTTCTGATTACTTCCTTTTATAAATTCCTGAGAGTAGAATTGCTCAGTCAGAGGATATGAGGCTCTTGATTGCTTGTTGGAATGGCTTTTATCAATTTATATGTCCATTGGCGTAGTACAGGAAGGTTCTTTGGACCTTTGCCAACATCGGAAGTGATCACGTAAATCATGTCTGTTGGTCTCATAGATGATGAATTCTCTATCAACTCCCCTTAGTTTGTTCTTAATCCTTTTCTGACATTGTGTTCAAACTTGAATAATTAAAAGTCAAACCACAGACTAGCAAGGGATACTGTTTGTAGAAGGCTAAAAAATTTAATAGAAGTCTCTAAAATATTTTTAATGTAAGACTTCTAAAACTGTTTTTAGTGTTTCAAATCATTGATTTTTGTTAATTTTTCTTCATAGTTCAGTGTATTTGATTAATTTAGATGGAGACTTAAGTTTGTCAGTTATATCAACATGTTAATTTTTCTATTTCCCGGTTATTTTTAATAAAATAATAAAGGCAGAATTCATTAAAATATTGAAATATTCATAAGGCTAGACATTGTGAAAACTGAATTTTTGTCTGGCAGGACACGATGTTTGTTTATCAAAGAGATTCAGAGTCCTAAATTTGTGTGTATCAAAGATGAGTCGGGTGTCATGTGAAGTTTCTGGAATTTAATGAGTGCTTTTGTTTTGATTTCTGTTTCTGTGGTTAGCATCGCAAGTATGTGATTTTCCTGTGTTTACTGAGCACTTGTAACTTCTCAGTCTGTAAGTTTTCCTTTTGTATTTTCTGTTAATTTTTGTCTGGAGTTAGTCTGGAGTTAGTCTGCCTCTCTGTGGATCATCTGCGGCTAGTGTGTGTCTGTGGTCAGAGGGGAGTAGTAGAGGTTGGGAAGACTAGGTCACTCAGTGTAGACGCCTGGGACGGGGACTTGAGGGCAAAGCTGGCTCTTCACTTAGTGACTGAGTGAATTGCCCTGCTGCGTTCTCCTTTGGTGTCTTTTCTTTGACAAAGGCTGATAAGAGTGCTTGCTTCTAGGATCATTGTGAGAATTAAATAAGTTAACAGTGAGCCACCTGCTTGGGGCAGAACCTGGCACAGCAAGCCCTTATGAGTGGAAGTCATTTTTATTATTCCTGCTCACTATTATTTCTTTTAATGTTGCCTCACTCCTTTTTCTTCTGCAGCTTGTATCAGAAGTATATTGGGCCTTCTTATTCTGTTTCTGTGTGTGTGGCCTTTGTTGGTTTTGGCCCTTGGGGTCTCTTCTGTAAAATTTAAAAAGAAAAAAAATTTCAACATGTTTTTAGTAGACTGGACCATTTAAGTCCTGCATGCTTTTGGTAGCATTCCATTCTTTGTAGACTTAAAAAAGACCTTTCTCTGTTCTGAAAGCACGTCATCTGAATTATACTTAAGTTGATTTATTTTTCTTTCTCATTTTTAGCACTTGATCTTTAAAAAAATTTATTTATTTGAAAGGCAGAGTTACAGAGAGAGATCTTCCATCTGCTGCTTTACTCTCCGCATGGCCACAACGGCTGGAAGCGGGCCGATCTGAAGCCAGGAGCTTCCTTCTGGTCTCCCATGCAGGTGCAGAGCCCAACTTCTTGGGCCATCCTCTGCTGCTCTCCTAGGTGCATTAAAAAGGAGCTGGATTAGAAGTGGAGCAGCTGGGACTTGAGACAGCACCCACATGGGATGCTGGTGTCACAGGCGGTAGCTTTACCTGGTATGCCACAGTGCTGGCCCCTGAGCACTTAATTTTAAATTCACTTTTTATTTTGCTTTAGTGCATGAGATGACGTTCTGTCTTACTCTGAAGTAGTGATGCTTCCTTTCTAACATCTGTGGAGTTAGCCTTTATCAGCCTCAGCTATAACTGCTGGACGAATTTAAAGAAACAACACAGCAGCTTCCAAGGGGCATGGAGAACGCTTTTAATTAGGTGTGAACACATCACTTTCCAGAATTCTGTTTCATCTTTACCACTGGAAAACAACATAGTGTTGAATTTTCAAGTACAAAAGCAGTCTGGTTTTGTTTTGGTCTTATCTTCGCTGATAGATAATTTCTTATGTCTTAGACTTGGACCCCCTTTTTTTCTTTAGTAATATACCTGCAGGTGGAAACAGCGGTTTTGTTAGCTGTTGGTTGATATTTTATTAATAGTGAAGACCTACTATTCATACCATGTGAGAAGAGGCTAATGTCTTGGAATGGTGGAATATCTATCTTAAAGTGTTAGTGATTTTTTTTATATTCTTAACTTCAACCACAAGAGGTCTCCCAAGGATTTTATATTCTGTGAGTTACAATTTAAAAAAGACTACTAAAACCTTCACATGTGTTTCTGTATCTCGGCGTACAGACTTATTTATATCATGCTGTAATTTAGAACAAGTATTAGTGAAAGACGGTAGTAAGCAAAAATGTTGGATACTGCATTAACCATAGTTGAAATTGCTTTACATGAATGATGTTACCTGTTTATAGAACTGTTGAGAGGAAGTCTATAAATAATATTACTAATGTTGACCAGGTCTCAACTGGTTTTCTAGACAAGTTGGATGAACATAGCAAGCCGTGCTCGGTTTTGTGTTCCTAAAGATGAGCTCTTCCTGGGCACCTGCACAGCCCAGGGAGGCTGCGGGGGCGGGAGGGCATGCATGGGGACCCTTGCAGGTGGTAGTGGCGTGTGTGGGGGGAGGTATGTTTGCACGCACGTGTGTGTGTGTTTGTGTGTGTAGAAATGGTATGAGCTCCGAGTCAAACAGGTGGGAAGTGTTAGAGAAGTGTGAAGACAGACGAGACCTTTCTAATTGAGGGGCAAGTTTCTTGTTGAGAACTGGGAAAGAAAGGATGGAGAACCGGGGCATCCAGCAGAGGGGTCTGAGTGGCCTCCTGGAGGAGGACAGTGAGGCTTCTGGGCGAAGGGCTGGTGTGGTGGAAGAGCAGAGGCAAGTCCACCTCCTACATGGGATCATTGAATAAAAAAATAAAATGTCTCTAAGGCAAAAGTAATATACAGAGAAGAAAATGAAATCAGGGAATGTGGAGAACGCCATCCCTGGGGTAGGAAGAACAGCCAGAAAGGCAGGGTTAAGGAGCCAGGGGAGAACCTGGAGAAGACGGGGCGGGGAGCTGGTTGTTGCACGTTGCCTGATTGATGATGCAAAGTAATTTTTTACACTGTTGACTCTGTTAGGCTTTACTGCAATGGCGTGACACTCAGAAAAGTGCTTGGTTAAAAACTAGCCCTCACCAGCGATAGCATTACCAAAGATCGGGGGAGTAGTGTTCTGCGGTATCACAGGGACTAGCATTGGCACCTTTGCAGTCAGAGCCAGGACTTGGCAGCATTCACTCGGGATTGATGTGCAGGTTGCAGACCTAGGGAAAACACTGACATCCTAATGGTGGAGCACGAGATAGCCCCGCTGTTTACTTTCACTGTTGTGTCCTTTGTCCACAGAGGGCCTTAGATCATCTGAGTTAACCCAAACCATTGTCCAACATGAGTCTGTATACTGGAGATTAATACCACCTGAATGTCATTTATGGTGACAGATATTTGAAATTATCATAGCAGTATTTCAGTTTTATCTTCTTTGGTTAAGTTGATTTATATATTAGAGGTTGCTTACCACTTATTGTTGTATTTTGATTTTTAAGTGTTTTTTTTTTTTTTTTTTTAAGATTTACTTATTTATTTGAAAGTCAGAGTTACACAGAGAGAGGAGAAGAGGCAGAGAGAGAGAGGTCTTCCATCTGCTGGTTCACTCCTCAAATGGCCACAGTGCCTGGAGCTGGGCCAATCTGAAGCCAGGAGCCAGGAGCTTCTTCCCAATCTCCCATGCGGGTGCAGGGGCTCAAGGACTTGGGCCATCTTCCACTGCTTTCCCAGGCCATAGAAGAGAGCTGGATCAGAAGTAGAGCAGCTGGAATTTGAGCTGACGCCATATGGGATGCCGGCGAAAATCTAAATTCTTTCAATATGATTTGAATTTAGCATAGTTAAGAAACAGCGAATCTCTTTGAAGGATGAGAGAAAAAAATAGGGAAGCTTTATTCATTAACTTGGTTAACAATATAAAGTGCTATTATGTGACCAGCCCTCGATGGTATGAATTTAGTGGTTGCAGTGTTTTGATTTGTAATGATAAAATTTAATGAGCTCAGTTCCGGGTGCTTATACAGAACCATTTCAATGTGATTCTTGGGCATTAAGAGCCAAGTAGATGCTGAGTGTTGGACCAAACACTCGGGTAGCAAACAAACTTATGACTGTTAAAGCCCCTGCATTTGGAGGGAAGCTTGGGCCAAGGAGAGTGTGAGGTTCAGGGAGATGGGCATGCAGGGTGAGCTAGGGAGTTGCAGGTCCAGTGGACTGAGGTGTGGGCGTGGAGAGTGGCCTGGGGCCCACTCCACACAGGAGTTGAGTGCTGCTCAGTGGCTGTTTGCTGACTGACCCTCCTGCTGGGATAAGAGAGGAAGCCCAGGGTGTTTTGTGGAGGATACTGGCCCGAGTGAGAGGGGTTTTTATTCTATTTAGATCTTTCTCCTGCAAGGTCTATTCCCTCCTTTTACCAGTATTTATTATTTTGTGCTAGAATTTTTTTGGTTACATTTGTTACCTTGTAATTTTAAAAATAGCAGTAACGTGTTTGTTGTATAAGGGAAATGTGTATTTTAAAGGAGAAATACTTTTGCTAGTCTCCCCACACAATTTGATTTAAGCTATTTTTGTTATAAGGTGGCTTAAATATTTATAAACCCAAAACTGTGCCTTAGGCGGATTCCTTTTTCACAGCAATAAAGTCAAAGCAATTTGAGATTAAAGTCAAACAAATGTACAGGACTAATGTCAGTGAAGCTGCTTGGAGGAATGATTGAAGGGCGAAGTCTTCTGCAGAAAACGAGCTCCTCCTCCCAACTTGAGTGGCTGTGCCCTCGCCTCCTCCCCGCTCCCAGATTCCCTCTCCTTATAGAATGTTATTTTTTTATTTGAAAGGCAGAGAAGGGGGGTTGGTGAGGGAGAGAGAGAAAGAGAGATAAATACAGAGAAAGGTCTATCTGTCTAACATCTGCTGGTTCACTCCTCAAACGCCCACAATAGCCAGGGCTGGGCCAGGCTGCAGCCAGGAGCCTGGAACTCCAGCCGTGTTTCCCAAGTGGGCCCCAAGCACTTGAACCATCATCTGCTGCCTTCCAGGATGCATTAGCTGGAAGCTGGGTCCACAGCAGAGTAGCGGGGACTTCAGCTAGCGCTCTGATGACGGACGTGGACAGCCTATATGGCAGCTTTGTGTCAGGATGCCTGCCGTAGACCGGTTTTGGGGTCACAGCAACAATGAGAGAAAAGCCAGAGATTTCCCTTGTACCTCTGCCCCACCACATGCACAGATGCCCCTGTTACCAGCACTCTTCCCTCCCTCAGGGCGGGCTGACTTTGGGTCGGCACTCTTTTGCTATGAGGTGCTATAGAGTCTCAAATGCTTTTCCGCCTTTTCCTCTCTGAACCATAGACAACCTAAGCCGTTTGCCCTCATTGTGTCAATGCACCACTTCAATTTCAAGACTACTTGTTTGTTTCTTCATCCGGCTTTGACAGTAAAAGTGCCCTTATTTTTAATGTGATCTTAACTCTGGACAGGAATGCAGAAACTGTAGCACATAACTGCTTTCATTTTGAAAGTTGGTAATTCTGTTGATCCAGGGCAGTATTTTTCAAACTGAAAATCATCTTGGTAGTTCATGTCTAACACTGAAAAAAAACAGAAGACATTAGAGTACACATGTATAGGAGGGGTATTTTATGAAATGTGTTTTTCAGTTTTATCTTGGTACATCTAATCAGTCTGCCTATATGCATGCCTATTTTAAAAAAGATTTATGTATTTATTTATTCAGAAGGCATAGTGACAGAGATCTTCATCTGCTGGTTCACTCTCCAGATGGTCACAGCAGCACGCTGAAGTCAGGAGCCAGGAATGCCCTACATAGGTAGCAGCAGCCCAAGCACTTGGACTATCTGCTGCTTTCCTAGGCACATTAACAGGAAGATGGATCCCAAGTGGAGCAGCTGGGACTTGAACTTGCCCTCCAGTATGGGATACCGGCATTGCAAGCAGCAGCTTAACCAGCTGTGCCACAACACCAGCCCCTATATATATATGACTTCTAATCCTTTTTCCAGTCCTTATCATGTTTGTAATTGTCCAAGAAAGGAATTAAATTCCTAATGCACTATATTAATTAAATATAATTTGTAAGTTATCTGTAGATTTTCGTATGTATATTCTTGTTACATAAACCTAATCAGATGCTCATTTTTAAATAGCACAACTGAAAAGTAATAGGAATGTAAAGATAGTAAATTAAAAATTTTTAAGATGTGATGGTTTGCAGGCTGTATGTTGCCTACATAGAATATCTTGGAAAAGTGACAAGTTATTCGAAGTGACAAGAATTCAGCAAGGTCGTTAACTATAAGACCAGTTTGTAAAAGTGAGTAGTGTTCGGGTGTGACAGCAACAACGTCTTTCTTTTTTGAGGCTTTAAGCAGCTGTCTGCCCTGTGACACTGTTCATGGTATTATTGTTTTTATTTAGAGAACGTCTTTTATCCATTCTTTGAGAGTAGATTTACTTGTGAAAGATTCAAATATTCTCTTTCTTTTCTTCCTTCCTTTCTTTTCCTTTCTTTCCTCCTTCCTTCCTTCCTTTTTTTTTTTTTTTTTTTAATACATTTATTTTAGGAGGCAGGCTCTGTGACCTAGGTTAAAACTCCACCTGTGGTGCTGGCATCCCATATGGGTGCTGGTTTGAATCTTGGCTATTCCTTTTCTGATCTACCTCCCTGCTAGTGGCCTGAGAAAATGGTGGAGGGTAGCCCAAGTCCTTGGGCCCCTGTATCTACGTGGGAGACCCAGAAGAAGCTCCTGGCTCCTGGCTTTGGATTGGTCTGACTCCAGCCATAGCGGCCATTTGGAGAGTAAACCAGCAGATGTAGCACCTCTCTATATATCTCTCCTCCTCTTTCTGTCTTTAACTCTGCATCTCAAATAAATAAGTAAATCTTTAGGGATGTACAGAGATTTCACAGTTCTTTAAAAAAAGATAATTATTTGAAAGAGTTACAGAGAGAAAGGGAGGGACAGAGAGAGAGGTGTTCCATCCTCTGGTTCACTCCCCAAATGGCTGCAACAGCTGGGGCTGGGCCAGCAGCCTCCTCCGAGTCTCCCACGTGAGTGCAGGGGTCCAAGGACTTGGGCCATCCTCTGCTGCTTTCCCAGGTGCACTAGCAGGAAGCTGGCTGGGCAATGCAGTACCTGGGAAAAGAATTAGTGCCCGTACGGGATGCTGATGTTGCAGGCGGTGGCCCAAGCTGCCTATTTCACAATGCCTTTAGTTTACTTTCATCTGAGAATGTCTTGATTTCTTCTGCATTTTTTATTTTTAATTTTTTTACAGGCAGAGTGGATAGTGAGAGAGAGAGAGAGAGAGACATAGAGAAAGGTCTTCCTTTGCTGTTGGTTCACCCCGCAATGGCCGCCGCGGCTGGCGCGCTGCGTCCAGCGAACCACGCTGATCCGATGGCAGGAGCCAGGTGCTTCTCCTGGTGTCCCATGGGGTGCAGGGCCCAAGCACTTGGGCCATCCTCCACTGCACTCTCTGGCCACAGCAGAGAGCTGGCCTGGAAGAGGGGCAACCGGGACAGAATCCGGCGCCCTGACTGGGACTAGAACCCGGTGTGCCGGTGCCGCAAGGCGGAGGATTAGCCTAGTGAGCCACGGTGCCGGCCATTCTTCTGCATTTTTTAGAAGATGTTCGTGCTAGGTATGTGATTCTGGGTGCACAATTTTTCACCCTCCTTTCCTTCCTCCCTCCGTTCCTTCCTTTGAGTTATTTATTTATTTGAAAGGCAGAGTTACAGAGAGAGAGGAGAGGCAGAGGGATGTTCCCTTTTCTGGTTCAGTCCCTGAGTGGCTGTAATGACCCTGGCAGGAGCCCAGGGACTTGCGCTGTTTTCCCAGCACATTAGGGAGCTGGATCAGAGGTGGAGCAGCCGGGACTGCAAGCAGTGCCCATATGGGATGCCAGCACCGCAGGTGGTGGCTTTACCCACTGCGTCATAGTGCCAGCCCCTGCAAAGTTCTTTTCATTGCTCACTTCAGAATGTGGTCTTCAGGGTTTCTGATAAGAAATCTGCCCCCACTCATACTGACTTCCCCAAATAACTAATGTGTGGTTTCAGTCTTGTTGCTTTGAAGATTCTAGTCTTTGGTTTTTAGTAATGATGACATGTCTTGCCATGAATTGTGGCTGTTCTGTTTGGATTTTGCCCAGCCTCTTGAAGCTGTAGGTTTAGGTCCATTGGCAAATTTGTACATTTTTCTGTCTTTATTTCTTTTTCCAGCCTGCCTTCTTTCGTCCTTCCTTGAAAGACTCTGTTAGCAGGAATATTAGATGTTGTTCTAATCCTGCCAGTCCCGAGGCTCTGTTATCACCATTTCTGCTCCTCCTCTCTGTTGTTCAGCGTGGCTACTTTCTGTTTTCTGGTTCCTCTGTGCCTCCAGTTGGCTGCTGAGCCCATTCACTCAGCTTTCTATTTCAGGTGTTCTATTGTTCAATTCTGAAAGCTTTGTTTTCTTGTTTTCTGTCTTCTGTTTGTTTGCAGAGAGTTTTCCCTTGCCTTGGCTTCCTACTTTTTCATGTGTTTCCAGCACTTAATGTAAAGGCTCTTCAAGAATTTTTTTCATGGCTGTTTTGAAAGCTTTGTCAGGTAATTCTAACATCAGTGTCAGTTTGGTGTAGGCATCTGTTGATTTTCTTTTTTTTTGTTCAGTTCGGAGATCCTTCTGCTTCTTAGTATGGTGAACGATGCTTTATTGTGATGGGTGCTTTGTCTTACTTTTGTTGTGGAAATCTGGATCTGTGTTCAGCAGGGTGGGGGTGTGCTGCCTCAGTGTTAGCTGTCCGGGGACACCTGCCCCCCTGAGGGTGGGTGGGAGTGCCAGCTTCCCCTGTGGTCTGCACTGACCCTGACCCTGAAGTCCCCTTACCGGCCAGCAGGGATGAAAGACTCAGCTTCCTACCCAGCCTTCTCTGACACAGCCCAGCAGGGCCCTTGGGGCTCCTCATTTCATTCCGATGAGAGAGGGGGTATCCAGGCTTCTCCCCACTAAAACTTGGTTGGCATGAATCAGGTGGAGCCACCGCTCTACCCGTAGCCTTGGCTGTTGTGGCACAGTTTGTTTGAAAGTGTTCTTTGTTGCTAGGCTGTGTCTTTCATGGGTGGTTATCTGCAGAGCAAACTTCTGTGTTTCCTGTTTTTGTTTCATGCCTATTGGCCTTCCTAGGTTGTCAGCTTCTTTATTTAACTCCAAGTTTGGGTTGAGACTCTTCAGAAAGTTCATGGGAAATGCATATTATGAAAAACAATGCATAGACTTCAAAAATTTTTTGCAGGAAAGTAAGCTTACCTTTTGATTCTGTTTCCCCATGAACTTTTTGAAGTCTTCTTTTATATGGCAAAAGGGAAGTCGAGGGAACAACCCACCATGCCGTTCCCCAGAGCCCCACGTCCCTGACACATGTGCTTTCTGCCTGCCTTTCAGGGCCGGCCTCTGTGCATGCGTGCAGTGTGCAGGGAGTGCTTGTGGGTGGAACAGGGAAGGGCCCGTGTGCAGGGAGAGACTGTGGGTGGGACAGGGAAGGGCACGTGTGCAGGGAGAGACTGTGGGTGGGACAGGGAGGGCACGTGTGCAGGAGTGCTTGTGGGTGGAACAGGGAAGGGCCCGTGTGCAGGGAGAGACTGTGGGTGGGACAGGGAAGGGCACGTGTGCAGGAGTGCCTGTGGGTGGGACAGGGAAGGGCACGTGTGCAGGGAGAGACTGTGGGTGGAGCAGGGAAGGGCACGTGTGCAGGGAGTGCCTGTGGGTGGAGCAGGGGAGGGCACGTGTGCAGGGAGTGCCTGTGGGTGGGACAGGGAAGGGCACGTGTGCAGGGAGTGCCTGTGGGTGGAGCAGGGGAGGGCACGTGTGCAGGGAGAGACTGTGGGTGGGACAGGGAAGGGCACGTGTGCAGGAGTGCCTGTGGGTGGAGCAGGGAAGGGCACGTGTGCAGGGAGAGACTGTGGGTGGGACAGGGAAGGGCCCGTGTGCAGGGAGAGACTGTGGGTGGAGCAGGGAAGGGCACGTGTGCAGGGAGTGCCTGTGGGTGGGACAGGGAAGGGCACGTGTGCAGGGAGAGACTGTGGGTGGAGCAGGGAAGGGCACGTGTGCAGGGAGTGCCTGTGGGTGGGACAGGGGAGGGCACGTGTGCAGGGAGAGACTGTGGGTGGGACAGGGGAGGGCACGTGTGCAGGAGTGCCTGTGGGTGGAGCAGGGAAGGGCACGTGTGCAGGGAGAGACTGTGGGTGGGACAGGGAAGGGCCCGTGTGCAGGGAGAGACTGTGGGTGGAGCAGGGAAGGGCACGTGTGCAGGGAGAGACTGTGGGTGGGACAGGGGAGGGCCCGTGTGCAGGGAGAGACTGTGGGTGGAACAGGGAAGGGCACGTGTGCAGGGAGTGCCTGTGGGTGGAGCAGGGAAGGGCACGTGTGCAGGGAGTGCCTGTGGGTGGGACAGGGAAGGGCACGTGTGCAGGGAGAGACTGTGGGTGGAGCAGGGAAGGGCACGTGTGCAGGGAGTGCCTGTGGGTGGGACAGGGGAGGGCACGTGTGCAGGGAGAGACTGTGGGTGGAACAGGGAAGGGCCCGTGTGCAGGGAGAGACTGTGGGTGGGACAGGGAAGGGCCCGTGTGCAGGGAGAGACTGTGGGTGGGACAGGGAAGGGCACGTGTGCAGGAGTGCCTGTGGGTGGGACAGGGAAGGGCACGTGTGCAGGGAGAGACTGTGGGTGGAGCAGGGAAGGGCACGTGTGCAGGGAGTGCCTGTGGGTGGAGCAGGGGAGGGCACGTGTGCAGGGAGTGCCTGTGGGTGGGACAGGGAAGGGCACGTGTGCAGGGAGAGACTGTGGGTGGAGCAGGGAAGGGCACGTGTGCAGGGAGAGACTGTGGGTGGGACAGGGGAGGGCACGTGTGCAGGGAGTGCCTGTGGGTGGGACAGGGGAGGGCACGTGTGCAGGGAGAGACTGTGGGTGGGACAGGGGAGGGCCCGTGTGCAGGGAGAGACTGTGGGTGGGACAGGGAAGAGTACGTGTGCAGGGAGAGACTGTGGGTGGAGCAGGGAAGGGCCCGTGTGCAGGGAGAGACTGTGGGTGGGACAGGAAAGGGCCCTTATGCGTCCTTCCCTTGAACAGAGCCCTTCTGGGCAAGAGCGTATTAGAGATTGCTCATCATGTGTCTGCATAAACCCGGCTTCCTTGCTACTGTTTTAATCTAATCAGAAAAAATTAGTGCTGTGAGTATATTGATAATGCAGATGGACAAATCTTTACTGCAGTAAATTGAATTTTGTGCATGGGTGAATCAAATTAAGAGAAAAAACTCTTCAAATTTTTTATAATTTAAAATTAGTTTTTATTTTCTTAGTGTTAGTTAAAGTTTAAGCATGTCCAAATATTTTTAAAAGCACAGCCAGTGGGGAAAAACCTTGTTTTCTATTGGTGAATTAACAATCTGAATACTCAAAAAATAAGTCAAGATTTGCCAGCCCTCCTTCGATATGCTGTCACAACGATTGGGTCTTAAGGGGTTTCTCCTTTCTTGCTTATTAAGCACAAAAATTAAGTAATAAAGGTAACAAGGTAGGTATTTGGCACAGTGCTGTAGTGGACACTTGGGGTACCTACATCCTCTAGAGTGCCTGCTTCAAGTTCTGGCTCCTTTGCTTCTGATCTAGCTTCTTTCAAATGCAAATCCTAGGAGGCAGCAGGTGATAGCTCAAGTCCTGCCATTCGGGTGGGAGACCCCAGTGGAGTTTTGGGATCCTGGCTCCCACTTGTCCCATTCCTGGCTTCGCAGGCCTCTGGCTGAGTGAACCAATGGATAGGTCTCCGTCTGTCTGTCTCTCTCTCTTTCTGGGTCTCTGCCTTCCAGATACTAATTACAAAATCTATAAAGTTTAAACTGAAAAGTACTTTAAGGAACTCAATTGCAAGTGAATTATGAGTGCTCGTGTAAGGCATAGATCGTGTACAAGTCCTAAGGTTGAAAGAGGAATGACCCTGAGGCCGACAAGGTGCCCATTAAGTGACATGGGGCATCGACCACCGCAGGTAGAGCCAAGCTGCACCTGGTTTACCTACCTGATGGCATTGTGATAAACATTTTTTAAATGTTTGTAGTTAAATATTGACTTAAGTTGTATTAAATACGTGTGGCTAGTGAAGCAAGCCTGTGACTTCATAGATTTTGTTGGTGTAAGAGGATTCTTAAGCTGACGTTTGAGTTGGAATGTGAGTTGGTGTAGCAAGAACTGAGGTGGTAGTAGTGGCTTGCAGGGCTGAAGGGGGCAGTGCTGAAGTCAGGGAAACGTGCTGGTGCTGAGTAGAAGCTGCGGTGAGACGTTGATCTGCTTCTTATCACTTAGAGTCTGTATGTTTGGGCTAAATGAGTGCGACCATTGAGTGAGTGAAGAAAAAGTCCATTTAAGTCGTTGGCCCATCTCTTAAGGGGGGTTTTGGTTGTTGTTGTGGAGTTTCTTGATCTCTTTGTAGATTCTGGTTATTAATCCTTTATCAGTTGCATAATTTGCAAATAACTTCTCCCATTCTGTCGGTTGCCTCTTCACTTTCCTGACTCTTATTTTTGCAGTACAGAAACATCTCAGTTTGATGAGAAATTGTTGTTAATTTTGGCTTTGGCTGCCTGTGCCTTTGGGGTCTTTTCCAAGAACTCTTTGCCTGTGCCAATATCTTTTTTTTTTTTTAAAGATTTATTTATTTATTGAAAGTCAGAGTTACACAGAGAGAAGAGGCAGAGAGAGAGAGAGGTCTTCCATCCGCTGGTTCACTCCCCAGATGGCTGCAACGGCCGGAGCTGCACCGATCCGAAGCCAGGAGCCAGGGGCTTCCTCCAGGTCTCCCATGCGGGTGCAGGAGCCCAAGGACTTGGTTTTCCCAGGCCACAGCAGAGAGCTGGATCGGAAGTGGAGCAGGCAGGCTTCAAACCAGCACCCACATGGGATGCCAGCGCTTCAGGCTAGGGCGTTAACCCACTGCACCACAGCGCCGCCCCTGTGCCAATATCTTGCAGGGTTTCTCTGATGTTCTCTAATAATTTGGTGTCAGATCATAGATTTAGATCTTTAATCCATGTTGAGTGGATTTTTATGTAAGGTGTTAGGTAGGGGTCTTGCTTCATACTTCTGCATGTAGAAATCCAGTTTTCCTAGTGCCATTTACAGACATTTTACAAAAGAGGAAATCCAAGTGGCCAACAGACACATGAAAAAATGTTCAGGATCACTAGCCATCAGGGAAATGCAAATCAAAACCACAAAGAAGTTTTACCTCACCTGGGTTAGAATGATTTTCATACAGAAATCAACAAACAACAGAAGCTGGTGAGGATGTGGGGAAAAAGGCACACTAATCCACTGTTGGTGGGAATGCAAACTGGTAAAGCCACTATGGAAGATAGTTTGGAGATACCTCAAAAATCTGAACATAGCCCTACCGTATGACCCAGCCATCCCTCTCCTTGGAATTTACCCAAGAGAAATTAAATTGACAAATAAAAGAGCTGTCTGCACCTAAGTGTTTATTGCAGCTTAATTCACAATAACTAAGACATGGAATCAATCTAAATGCCCATCAACAGAAGACTGGATAAAGAAATTATGGGATATGTACTCTGGAAAAATAGTATACAATGTTAAAAAAAAAAAAAAAAAGAAATCCAGTCATTTGCAATAAAATGGATGAATCTGAAAAACATCATGCTGAGTGAACTAAGCCAGTCCCAAAGGGACAAATATCATATGTTCTCCCTGATCTGTGACAATTATGTGAGCACCTAAAAGGAAACCTTTAGAAGTGAAACTGACACTTTGAGAAGCAATGACTTGATCAGCCCTTGTCCTGACTGTTGAGGAACAGCTTACTGTTTTATTCTTTTTAGTATTTTCCTACTTAATACAATTGGTTGAACTCTTTACTTAATACGGAATTATTCTTAGGTGTTTAAATCCAATTGAAAATGGATCCCTGTTAAAAATAAGAGTGGGAATAAGAGAGGGAGGAGGTGTACAATTTGGCACACGTTCCCATGGACTTACCCCTAAGGGTATAAAGCTAAAAACTTGCCTTGGGACTCCAAATCCCATCAAGTTGGCAGGTACCAATGCCATCTTACTAGTTAAAGTGATCAGTTTAAGTTCATAACTGATCATAAACATAGGAGTAATTGTCTAAGGGATCACATAAATAAGACCAAGTGTCTGCTAATAATAATAGACTTAAAAAGAAGAGAAATCCAACATAGAAAACAGGCCACACAGCAGACTCAGAGAATGACAAATGCCCTAAACAGCACTCTGGCCTCAGAATCAGCGCTTAAGGCATTTGGATCTGGCTAAAAAGCCCATGAGAGCATTTCAGACATGGAAAGCCAAGACACTGTGGCAAAAAAAAATGACCTAAATGAAAGATCTCTGTGAGTGAGATCCTGGTGGAAAAAATGGGCCATCAAAGAAGGAGGTACCTTTCTCTGAAGGGAGGAGAGAACCTCCACTTTGATTTTGGCCCTGTCTAAATGATGTCGGAGTTTGTGGACTCAAGAGGCTTCCAGGCCAGTGCCTCAGCTCAATAGGTTAATCCTCTGCCTGCGGCGCCGGCACATCGGGTTCTAGTCCCGGTTGGGTTGCCAGATTCTGTTCCAGTTGCTCCTCTTCCAGTCCAGCTCTCTGCTGTGGCCCAGGAGTGCAGTGGAGGATGGCCCAAGTGCTTGGGCCCCTGCACCTGCATGGGAGACCAGGAGAAGCACCTGGCTCTTGGCTTCAGATCAGCACGGTACGCTGGCCGTAGTGGCCATTGGGGGGTGAACCAATGGAAAAGGAAGCCCTTTCTGTCTCTCTCACTGTCCACTCTGCCTGTCAAAAAAAAAAAAAAAAAAAAAAAAAAGAAAGAAAGAAGAAGGCTTCCATAGCCTTGGTAGCTCATGACGAGAGCCTCGGGTGATCACTGATGTCATAAATAAGAGTCAGTTGTTAAATCAACAGGAGTCACTGTACACTTGCTCCCCATGTAGGACCTCTGTCCTTAATGTACTATGAAAATTAACAGTAAAACTAGTCTTCAAACAGTACTTTATATTTTATGTGTCTGTGTGGGTGCAAACTGTTGAAATCTTTACTTAGTATAGAGTTGCTCTTCAGTATGTAAAGATAATTGAAAATGAATCTTAATAGGATGGGAGAGGGAGTAGGAGGTAGGATGGGAATGGGGGTGGGAGGCTGGGAATGGGGGGAAGAACTATAATCCAAAAGTTGTACTTGGGAAATGTATATTTATTAAATAAAAGCTTTCTATATATAAAAAAGAAGTCCAATCTAGAGAAACATAAATGATGAATTCAAGGTCCAGAGAGGACATTTACGTTTTTGAATATGGCTACTCTCCATTGTTCATAGTCACTCACCTGTCTTCTGAAGGTATTTTTTTATGCCTTCAAGTTTATTTGATTTCATTAAATTAAAAAATTTTTAACATATATATATATATATATATATATATATATATAGAGAGAGAGAGAGAGAGAGAGAGAGAGAGAGAATCTGTGCACTGGCACCTCCGAGATGCCTCATTGCTAGTATCTACAGCCTGGGGTGGGCCATGCTGAAGCCAGGATCCTGGAACTCAAGCCGGCTCTCCCATATGGGTGCACCATCATCTGCTGCCTCCCAGGGTGTCCATTAGCAGGGAGCTGGATGGGAAGCAGAGAGGCTGGGACTCCACCATGCATTGTGTGGGATGTGGATGCCCCACGTGGTGACTTAACCACTGCACCAAATGCCCACCCCTCGAGTTTATTTTACTGCTATAGATAGCTAGCAATAAATTCCAATTGATGATGCTTTTATTCCCTTCTTCCCCCCGAAAACCCAACACCCTCTGCATTTATAAATATTTCCAGTAGATTGATACATTCTTTGAGTTGCACATTATTATTTATATTCATTCATTCATTTGTCCTTAAAAACGCTTCATCAGCGTATGTCAGGTTTGTTCCCAGGTGATAAGGACACCAAACTGAATAAGCAGTCTTCCTCCCAGGAGGCTGCAGTCTAGAAGGGGAGTGCTCATGGGAACAAGCAGTGGTAATGAGACAGGGAAGACACCGTCCTGGCAGGCAGAGATGTGCGGTGTTCTTAGGGAGCAGAGACTAACTGGGTTGAGCTTCTTTGCCAGAGTGAGCGTGGTAGTCTGTGGCAGGGTTGGTGTGGGGTTTGGAGAGAAAGGGTGTGTCAAGTGAAAGAGAACTGAGGAGAACCATTGCGGAGAAAGCCGTGTCATACAGTTTCCTGTGAGTAAGGCTGAGATGACAGACTGGAGACCGGATGGTTCCGTAGTGTCCCGGAAGCTCCCAGTACAGCACTGTTAACACCTGCTTGATAAATGCTTGACTACATAAGGGAGGTTTGAATGAGGAGAGGAATGAGTACTTCTTGTTTGTTTTTATTGAGAGAAATGATTTGGGTTTTATCAACTTGGAAGGGCTGTAGTAGCTGGCAGTCCATCCTGAAATGTGTGTGATGGTCAGTATATGCCGACAGGGAGTAGATCCAATAAGAATCTCACTCACTTATCTGGGGAAGAAGGTATTCATTTCCTTTTACTTTCATAACAGTAATTTTATTCTTTAAAATTTTCTAAAATGTCACTTTAAATTAGCTAAAACTTCTGACATTTCCATGGGTATTTCTGACAGCTGATATTAATGAGAGTCTTCATGGTGTTATCTGAGAGTTTAGTAACTATTATGAAGATTAATGTTGAGAAGTCTAGGCCCTGGCCTCTTCTATGGCACTGGAAACCGTTCTCTCTTTTTCTGGTGGTCGTAGGAAATCTTGTTTTGTTTTATTTATTTATTTTTTTTAACCTTTATCTTCTTTCTTCCTCATTTCTGGAGTAGAAGATAGAGTCCTTTGCCATTTCAGCTAATAATTTCTCTGAACTGTTTAGAGAAATCTAGAATCAGAAAATTGGCTGTGGCAGGAGAGATGGTAGTGAATCCAGTGGCAGCAATCGGTCTCATCCATAGCAGGAGAGAGTGTGCCTCTCCAGGAAGACATTTGCAGCGGAAGTGTTAGTATTAAAATCCATTTATGTTGCTCTCCTTTGAAAGCGACATCAATTCTTTCGCTGGTGGAAGGTGGTGATACTGTTTGTATATCCAGGTAGCACACGCACTGGCTGTGCTGCGCTCGTCTGTGTGAAAACTCAGAGTTACAGCGTGGTAAGCTGCTAGGTGACAGTTACTCTGCGGCAGTGTTTGCCGTGGTGTTGAATGGTGTCTTTGTGCGTTCCCGTTGAGTGGATCTCGGGAAGGCACCTCCTCGAGAAGAATGAACGGTGAGTCGGTGCCGGACGTGTGCTGAGAGCAGCCGAGCAGGAGGAGAGCACCTCGAGAGAAGACCCTGCTGACTGCCTCCAGCACTCCCAGGCTGGGGAACAGACAGTTCGGAGGCGGTGGAAGGAGGCGTGCAGCCTTTGTGTCACTAACTGTTTGAGATTTGTAAATACACCTGTTCTGGGGCTGAGGATTTAATTGTATAAAGTCTCCTAATGAAAGCATTTTGTTTCATGTGTTTCTTCCTACAGATCTGTGTTTTAAATTTTACTATTTGCAATGTATCTCCCTTGCCCACTGTAGTTTGCAAAAATGGCAGTAATGAGTCATTGCTTAAGAGCAGTACTTTTGAAGTACTTTTTATTTATTTGAAAGGCAGAGTTATACAGAGAGGGAGAGACAGAGAGATTTTTTCCATCCACTGGTTCACTCCTCAAATGGCTGCAATGGCGTGGGTTGGGCCAGAACAAAGCCAGGAGCCTAGAATTCCATCTGGGTCTCCCATATGGGGAGCAGAGACCCAAGCACTTGGACCTTCTTCTACTGCCTTCCCGGGTGCATTAGCAGGGAGCTGGATGGGAAGTGGAGCAGTGGGGCTCAAACTAGCGTCCATATGGGATGCCTGCATCACAGGTGATGGTGGCTTAACCTGCTGTGCCACAACACAAGCCGTAGGTATCGTTCTTTAAAATCATTTCTTGTTGGCATTGTCTTAGGAAATCCCACACAAAGTATGAACGTGGTCTGTTGCTTCAGCTGAAGGCAGAGGGCAGTGTGAACTGCAAGGTGTGGCTGAAGGAAGGCGGAGGCAGGTGAAGGAGAGGGTGGAACCCTTGCAGCTCTGGCACACGGGTCCTGTTCCAGTAGGACAGCCGTCCTCATTCCAGGAGGGCCAGGGGCTTGAGTTGTCAACAGCCGCTGTCCACACTGGGTAGTCAGTGAGAACACCCAGCAGGACCCTAGGCCTGTTCTCCTTATGGTGTGACCTTACAGTGTGGCGATGACACAGAACCCCTCCACTGAACCACTCCTCCTTCCCAAGAAGTGCTCAGGGCCTGTGCCCCTCAGGTCAGGCGCTCAGGCCAGCCTGCTTGAGAGCCCTTGCTTATCTCGGAGCCTGTCTGCATGTAGACTTGTCTATTAGTCTTCGTAGTGACTCCTTCCTGCCAGACCTCCTCGCTGGAGGGAGATTTCTTACTAATTTATTTTATTTTCCCTGGTGACTCAGGGATTGTTCTCTTATCTGTTGTTTTCAGGCCAGAAGTTTCTTGCCACTTCCATCATGTTTTTTGAGTCCTTCTTAGCCTTTAGCCCAGGTCTTGATCCCCAGAGCAGTTCAAGTCTGGGCACCCGGTGTGCGTTTTCCTTCCTTCCTTCCTTCCCTACCCGCCTTCTTTGACAGAAAATGCCCGTCTGGTATTTCTCATGCGGCTGAGGACTTCCTGGGGGTGGGCCTGGGCCCTGAGCTCATCATGGTGGGAGGTGGCACTGCGTTTCAGCCTGCAGGGGAGGCCAGCCGCAGGAGGGCTACAGGGTGGGTGGGGGTGGTGCCTGCCTGGTGGGAGCCGTCAAGAGCAGGGGAGTGGCAGGTGTCACAGGGCTTTGTGAAGGTTTTGTCACTGGCTGCTAGTGGATCAGTTGCCACTTGACGAATACAAAGTAGAATAGTACAGAGTGGAGGATATCTGAGTGCATTAAATATAATGAGGGGAGTATTGTCATTGTCTTTTCTCACTCGCTGTATATCCTAATCCTGTCTTTAACCCAAGGAAATATTGCTTTGAAAGGTTAAACGGACTTCTGGGCTTTCCTGTTGTGTCCATAATAAGCCAGATAGTGTAGCTGAGTGACATTTCTCTTTATTTACTGTAAAATTACTGTGAGTCTTAGTGCATAGTCAGGGCTCCGAGCCTGTGCCGAGAGCCAGCACCGTAAAGGTAGCTGCAGTGCAAAGTAGACGACATCAAGCAGGGAGAGGGGAGCAGACTGGGTACCGAGAGTGCCCAGGGAGAGAATAATTCTGTCCAGGGCGGCACTGTTCAGCAGAACTATGCGAGCCACAGCGAGAGCCATACGTGTAACTTCACGTTCTTCAGTTGTCATATCAAAAAGATAACGAGGAACAGCTGGAATTAATGTTAGTAATTATTCAATTCAGCATGTTCCCTTATCATTTTAACATGTGATTTTTCTACACGCTTTTTTAAAACATATTCTTTAAATTCCTATCTATATACTAATTCATCATCTTTTTATGTAATATGTTTTCAGATTCCAGTGTGTATTTTATGCTGTCACCACATCTCAGTTCTGAATAGCCATACTGCATGTGCCTGGTAGCTGCTGTGGGTAGGTGCTACTGTGTGTGACAGTGCAGTTTATGGAATGGAGGGCAGCTTTATGCAAGCCCTGGGCTGATGGGTAGGTGATGATATTATGCAGATTTCGGGAAGCTGCAATGACAAAAAAGCTTAAATAAAGGTAAAATAACTTGTAAAATATGGTTGTGAGGGTGTTTCACAAACCTGGTGGAAAAATGGAATTAAAAGGTAACAATTTGAAATCCACAAACACTTGTATACTACGTGTTTTTCCATGAACTGTTTGAAGACTCTGTAATGAAGTCTTTCATCGTGTTTCCAGTGCGTTCTGTGACCAGTGCTGACATTAACTCAGGCAGTTTCTGTGGGAGCCCTGGGAGGTGATGACCGTGGTATAGTCTATTTCATAGGAGAGGCCTAGGCAGAGGCGGGAGAGCAGCCCAGTGGTCTGTGTCTGTGAGGCAGCAGGGGCATGGCCACTTCTGCACCCTGGAACCTGTGGCCATGTTAGGTTCATAGGCGGAGGGCAGTTACAGTTGCTCACCAGCTGACCATAGGAGAGGGACCTCTCTGTCTTATCCAGGGGTCAGCCAGTCCTCAAGTCCTTTAAGTGTGAGAGGAGGCGAGGGAGGAGGTCAGAGTAATGTGAGTGTTGCACCCGCACTCTTGGCTGTGCGCACAGAGGAAGGGGACACAAGCGTACGAGTGCCAGCTGTGGAGACCAGGACACCGTCTCTCCAGGAGCCTTCAGGAGGGAAAGGGCCCTGCCAGTGCCTTGTTGGAGACTGGTGAGAGCAATACAGTCTTGAGTGTGTGTTGTGTGAAGTCACAGAATGTGTGGTGTTTAGTTACAGGAGCAGTGGCAACGTAACGCACTGTCAGATGGGAGAAGTGTTTCTTACTGCGGCTTGTGGCTTCACTTGACAGCTGCTTACTGGAGTTAAGCCAGGCCACGGCTGCTCTTCTGCCTCGTCTTCCTAGCTGGCTGGCAGGTGCTCAGCTCTGTTTAAACAGACCTGCTGCTGCTTGCCAGCAGTAGTGTGCTGTGGGAAAGGACTCGATACAGTGATTGCTGCCTTTCTGAGTCTGAGCAGTTTCTGGTTACAAAGTCAGCGTGTCGTTTATGTATGAATTACCTTCTAGGTAACTGTACATTACTGTCTTTTATGTAACTCTGACCTGTCAACCCCCAGCTATCAGAAGTTCACTTGTGAGCAATTAAGTTGATGAAGACAATAGACTTCTCACCCACATAGAAACAATCCCTGTTCTGCCTTCCAGAGAGCAGCGGAATAGCCTGGCTGTGGGTTGGCTTTCGTGTCTTCCTTCCCTCTCACTGTCTTACTCCGATCGAGAGACTGTCCCTTAGCCCGGGTCACATTCTGTCACTTTCCCGGGGCTGCAGAGCAAAGGGAGTTAGCTCCAGGGTCCTGCGCACATGGAAGTGCGTGCTTCTGTTGAGGGCGCAGCGTCCGGCTTGCATCTTTTCCTGTGTCCCAGCACTTCAGGGGTCTCTGCCGAGGGGTGTGTGTTTATTCACTGCTGCCATTGGTATTCCAGAATAGCTCTTCTGTCGGCGTCCTGCCTGTCACAGCGCTCAGTGCTCGGCAGACACAGGTGTGAACAGTGATTGTGTTAAGTCAGTGCCGGAGGTGAGTACTGGACAGATGTTGAAAACAATGATAGGGGCTGGTGCTGTGGCTCACTAGGCTAATCCTCCGTCTGCGGCGCCGGCACACTGGGGTTCTAGTCCCGGTTGGGGCGCCAGATTCTGTCCCGGTTGCTCCTCTTCCAGTTCAGCTCTCTGCTGTGGCCCAGGAGTGCAGTGGAGGATGGCCCAAGTGCTTGGGCCCTGCACCCACATGAGAGACCAGGAGGAAGCACCTGGCTCCTGGTTTTGGATCGGCGCAGTGCACTGGCTGTAGTGGCTATTTGGGGAGTGAACCAACAGAAGGAAGACCTTTCTCTCTCTCTCTCACTGTCTAACTCTGCCTGGCAGAAAACAAAAGAAGAAAAAAGGAAAAAGAAAACAATGGTGGGATTCAGTTGTCACCTCCCCCAGTCCCCTGGGGCCATGGTGATGTGAAGTGCTTCTAACCTCAGAAGTAGAACCCTTAGCCACCTCTGCTTGGTGCAGCCTGTGCTGTCGGTGCTGTGAGGGCAGCCTCATCTTCAAGGTGCTTGGTGTGGCTTGGGGAATGGCACGATTGTCCTGCTTTTGTTCTCTGGGGCTCCAGGCCATGCTGTGCTCCTGAGAGGTCACAGGTGCCTTAGGCCCACTGAGCTGGTCCTTCTACGTCAGTATCAGGGTTTAGAAACCAGGTAGTTAAGGAGGCAGGGATTTGGTTTTCCACAAAGATTTTCATTTTCATTTTCAGACTTTGAGGTATTCACGAGTTTTAATTTGATTTGATGCCTTCGGACAATAAGTCTGTCAAAAGGTTAAAATGGCCTGATTTCTAAGAGCTTGGTTGTGACCCCCTTGCTTGTGTAGGTTAACGACACCTGAGGCCAGACTTTGTCCAGCCTGGTCGCTTTTCCTTTCCCTGGGCTCTGCTACCCCTGAGTAATCATGGGGTACGATGGTCCGATAACCATGGTCATGCTCCGACCACGGCGGGTACGGTGAGTGAGAGGCCGCCCAGATGGTGGCCGGGTGCAGAGTGGTGGGGGAGGCGGATACAGCCGACTGTGATTGGGTGCTGATTTCCTCTCCTGTTAGTTGTGTCTTCACGTCTCCGTGGCTCAGTTACCTCACTCAGAAAGAGGTGTGGGATGAACATAGCTGTTCCAGAGCGCTTGTGAAGACTGGATGAGTCTGCACGTGCGGGGGTACGGGATAGTGGCTGGAGCAGTGACTGCGTGGTGAATGGTAGCCACTGTCGCCCATTCGCATTTGTTTTTGTGCCGTCCTTCGGCTTTCCTCACATTGCACGATGCATTTTTGCCGCATTTCTCTCTTAAAATAGACCGTATGCTGACAGTTCTGTCGCTTGATGAGGCCCTGCCCTTTCTAGCTTTATTGCGCTAACCTTGACTGCACTTGGAATCATGGTGGATACCAGACCACACGGAGGCATCAGTGGTTAGTGGTGGAGCTGATTTGTAGCGGCTTATGAGAGTGGATTGTTAAGCTTTGAGGAATTTTGTGTTACAGTAGTGGTAGCGCGAGATCAGCCAGGGAGGGAACATTTACACTCCAGGGATTGGCACACATCACTGCTGTCGTCTCTCAGTGTGTTGTCTGTTATATTGCCTCCCAGTAGACGTGGACACCTGGCCGGGTGTGTAGATTTGCTGCATCTGCTGTCACAGAGAATGTTACCATCTCACAGGTTGGGAGGTTGTGAGCCCAACATCAAGCTATCAGTGGGAACGGCTCCTTTTCAGGGCTGGGAAGGAAGGATCTGGAATGTTCCAGGCCTCTCTGTTTGGCTTACAGATGGCCTTTTCTTCTCATGTCTCTCCACCTGGTTTCCTTCTGTGCCTGTCTCTGTGTCCATCCACGTTTCCCCTTTGTATCAGGACAGCAGTCCTAGTGGATTTGGGCCCACCCTGTTGACTTTACTTTCACTTGATTGCCTTTGGAAAGGCCCTGTGAAATGCGGGTGCTAGGACTTGAAGTATGGATTTTGTAGGGGCACAATCCAACTCATAAGGTAGGGCAGGGACCCCCCGCTCCTCCATGCATTTATCCCTATGTTCATTGTACAGTAACAGGCATGTTGACTTGACTTGAAACACTACTTGGTGATGCTTTTTATATAAAATTTTAAAATTCATTTTTCTATGAATCTCAGAGACGATTGTTTTAAAAGCAGCTATTTCTCAGGATAATATCAGTATTAGTACTTATAGAGGAAAAACATGAGTACAGGAAGATTATTTTAGGCTGTCTGAAGCAGGCTTGAGCTTATGGACTCAAAGCATCTAATCTGAGTGAAATAGTCTTGATGTTTTGTCTTTTGTTAAGAAAGTGCTTTTAGGCCGGCGCCGTGGCTCAACAGGCTAATCCTCCGCCTTGTGGCGCCGGCACACCGGGTTCTAGTCCCGGTCGGGGCACCGATCCTGTCCCGGTTGCCCCTCTTCCAGGCCAGCTCTCTGCTGTGGCCAGGGAGTGCAGTGGAGGATGGCCCAAGTGCTTGGGCTCTGCACCCCATGGGAGACCAGGATAAGCACCTGGCTCCTGCCATCGGATCAGCGCGGTGCGCCGGCCGCAGTGCGCTACCGCGGCGGCCATTGGAGGGTGAACCAACGGCAAAAGGAAGACCTTTCTCTCTGTCTCTCTCTCACTGTCCACTCTGCCTGTCAAAAAAAAAAAAAAAAAAAAAAGTGCTTTTAATCATGCATTAAAAAAATATTTGCGATGGATTTTCATTGATTTGAGTGTATTATAAGGTTGAGAGCCCTCCTCGGGATTATGTAAGCCTTCGAGAAGAACTCTTCCCTGTTCCCCAAGGCAGATGTGAGGTCAGGTAATGACTTTGTGGTTTTGCTATTGGAAAAAGTAATTTTTGAAGCACAGGGAACATTTTTTTTTTTTTTTAAATTTACCATGTTAGAATGATTCTATCACATATACAGATGTAACTAGGGGATGACATTTCCTCTGTCACCACCTCCAGAGCATGTCTATATGGAATACATTTTTTTAAAAGATTTATTTTATTTATTTGAAATAATTATAGAAAGAGGTAGACCTAGAGAGAGAGAAAGAGGCCTTCCATCTGCTGGTTCACTCCCCAAATGGCCACACTGGCCAGAGCTGAGCTGATCTGAAGCCAGGGGCCCAAGCACTTGGGCCATCTTCTATTGCCTTTCTAGGCTGTAGCAGAGAGCTGGATCAGAAGTGGTGCAGCCGGGACTTGAACCGGCACCCATATGGGACACTGGCGCTACAGGCCAGAGCTTTAACCTGCTGTGCCACAGCGCCAGCCTTTGGAATACATTTTTGAGGTTCAGTATTTCTCTTCAGAATGAGACAGACTTCTCATTGCCTGTTGTTGAATACATACTCAATTAGAATTTTATTACACAAAACTATTTGAAATATATACTTAAACAGAACATTTTTTTAGGTTTTTAATAGAAAATCCTTAGCTATAAATGATACATGACAAGTATAAAAAACTGTTTGTAGTCAACTTGAATTAATTATAATTTATGTACAGTAAAGTTTATGCATTTTTAAAGATTTATTGAGCTTATACATGTCAATGGCAGAGTGAGTCAGTTTTGGCAAGTAGACTCATCGGTACGACTGTACCCTGGGTAAGAAGCAGAACATTCCACCTTCCCCAGCGTCGCTGTGCCTCTTGCTGTGATTTCTCCCTTTCTCCACCTCCCACACCACGCGGTGGCTGCTCTCACCTCTGTCGCTGTAGGACAGTGGCTGGGTTCCACGTAAATGGAATCTTGTTGGTGTGTATTCTTTCATGTCCAGCTCCTTTAACTTGGCATGGTGTCATGAGTGTGTTCATGCCATCTTCTTGTCCAGTGGTATGTGCGTTGTATGAACATACCAGAACCTGTTTAGCCAGCCAGTTGCCAAGCACTTGGGTTGTTGCTGCTTGTGGCTATTTCCAGTAAAGCTGCTAGGAACATTCTTGCACTATCTTTTTGTGGGAATGTAATTTTATTTTGGCAAATACTTGGGAGTGGAGTCTTTGGGTTATGTGGTAAGTGTACATTTAACTGTATGAGAAACAGCTAACCACTTTCCCTAGTGTTCCACAGTTTCACTGTCCTGCCAGCAGTGTGTCAACTCTTGGTGGTGTCTGTCTTCGTAGAGTTAACCGATGTAGTGAGTGTTCGTTAGTCTGCAGTGTTTTAAAAAGATAAACATACACATTTATTCAGCATCATGATCATACTAGTATAACATTTATTTAGTTTTTTTATTATTTAAAGATTTTTATTTATTTATTTGAAAGGCAGAGTTACAGAGAGACAGAGGCAGAGAGAGAGAGGAAACTCTTCCATCCACTAGTTCACTCCCCAGTTGGCCACAACGACTGGAGCTGGGCCAGTCTGGAGCCAGAAGCCAAGAGCTTCTTACGAGTCTCCCACACGGGTGCAGGGGCCCAAGCAATTGGGCCATCTTCCACTACTTTCTCAGGCCATAGCAGAGAGCTGGATCGGAAGTGGAGCAGCCAGGACTAGAACTGGCGCCCATATGGGATGCCGGCACTGCAGGCCGCGGCTTTACCTGCTAGGCCACAGTGCTGGCACCTATTACAACAGCACGGGTACAAAAAAAGAAAAAAAATTACTTTAAAACCTTTTGTTGGAATGCTTTTTACTTTCCACAGAACAGAAAGTAAAATAACCTGTTTTAAATATAATCCTCAAAATTTTCTGCCAATACACGTGAGTACTGTATAAAAGCATGTCATCTTTGTAGCAGCGAGGTCCTGCCACCACTGTGCTTGGGCTGGTTCACAAATCTGCTGTAGCCTGTAGCTTTCCTGCCCCTTCTCTACCCGCCTCTCCTTCTAAGCTTTGTTTCCTGACAGTCACCTTCTGCCACTGCCTCAGCTCCTGTTCCTATCATCTAGTAGGAACCTCGATTTCATGGATTGGCAAAATATTGCATGCCACCACAGGGGACAGAGCTTCTGCCTCCAAAGTTTGCTCCCTTTGTGGATCCAAAATGTGAAGATTGATTGTTGAATTGCCAAATTATTGTGGCTTCAACCGCCTCCAAAACTGCTTCCATCATTACCAAATCCATTGTAACCATCCCCACTGCCAGTGTTTCCACCACCACCTTGGCTGTCACCAGAGCCACCACAACCACTGAAGTTTCCTCCGAAACCAAAGCTGCCATCATCACTAAAGCCACGTCCACGGCGCCCAGCGGAGCTCCCAGAACCGCTCCGCCTCTTGGGCTGGAGGAAGCTCTGGCCGCCTCTGGCTTCCACGGGATCTTCCTGACTTCTCGCTCGTGACCACTCACGGTGTGGTATTTCTGAGTGACAGTCTTGTCCTCAGGGTCATGGTCATCAGGGGTCAGTCATGATCTCAGTCACTTGGGTTTTCCCACCCTGTTAGAAAGCAAGCTCTGAGGTGATGTTCTTCGGCGTCTTCTTTAGTGCCACCAGCACAGATCTTCACAGTTAGATGGTCACCACCTCTTTGAGGTTCAGTTATTTATTTATCTGTTTGAAAGTCAGAGTTACACAGAAAGAGAAGGAGATGCAGAGAGAGAGAGAGAGAGAGCGCGTGAGAGAGAGAGAGAGAGAGAGAGGGGTCTTCCAATCGTTTTCACTCCCCAGTTGACTGCAACAGATGAAACTGAGCCAATCTGAAGCCAGGAGCCAGGAGCTTCTTCCAGGTCTCCCATGTGGGTGCGGGGGCCCAAGGACTTGGGCCATCTTCTACTGCTCTCCCAGGCCATCGCAGAGAGCTGGATCAGAAGTGCTGCATGTGGGACATGAACGGTGCCCATATGGCATGCCGGCACTCAGGCAGTGGCTTTACCTGCTATACTACAGTGCCGGTCCTGAGCTTCCACAGATTTAAAAGGAGACTTGATGGCCCTGGGAAGAGAGAATTCGATGATGCTTCCTTGCTAGTGTCCATGGGCAGAAAGATCCATTTTGGTTTTGATTTGCTTTTTCTTGATGATCAGTGATAGTTTCATATGTTGATTGGGTTTTACTCATGTATCTTCTATTGCCCATTTTAAGACTTGGATGGCTTGTGTTATCAGAATTCTTTATACATCCTGAATAAAATCCTTTGTCAGATACGTGGGTTGTGAACATTTTCTCCCATTCTGAGACTTGTTTTTTAAATTGATCACTTTGGAAGAACACAAGATTTTACTTTTTATGAAGTCAGATTTATCAATTTCTTTTTTTATGGTTAGTGCTTTTTGTATTCTGAGCAGTCTTGCCTACTCCAGGGTCATGAAGATATTTCTTCTGGAAGCTCTATGGTTTTAGCTTCACTTTTAGCTCTGTTATATATCTTGATTTAATTTTGTGGTTTGAGGTTATCACATAGGAGTTCAGGTTCATTTTCCATCATGTAATTACCAGTTGTTTCTGCACCATTTTTAGAAAATATTTTTTGCCTTTATTGAATTTTGTTGGTGCCAAAAGGCTTTGTTCTGAGTTTGACTTTGATTTCTATGTCCCTATAATGGATATTTTAGACATTGACTTTCTAGAATGTCATTTTAAAAAGATTTATTTGGTCTTGTTGTTTGTTTCAGAAGTTATTTGCTTCATTTCAGAAATGCAGGTTGGGATGGGAGCTCCAGAGACCCCCTGTGGTTTCACTCTAATAGACTCCGGTGAATGCAGAATGGATGTGTGCATGTGTGTATGTGTAGCTGAGCTAATGGAGTCTATAGAACATTCAGGAAAGCACATACGTATTGTGCAGTTGGTACCTTCTCGAGTCATCTGTTTTAGAGTCCAGCAACTTTAATTACGCTTTCTTAGCTTTTTAACTTTAAAGATAGTGTTAGTGTGCACGAACTTCCTTCTAGAGTATTGGTTTCCTCTTATTTGATGACTGCTTTTAGATGATGGCCAAGTGACTTCTGCTTGTACTTGTGAAATCAACATGCTTTGTGCCTGTTCCCAGGCATTTCAAACATCAGAAGTGGGCGAGGTGGGGCTGGCGTTCTGCTACCATGGATTAAGGTACCACCTGTAACACTGGCATCCGTTTGAGAGCTCCTTGCCAGTGTATCTGGGAAAGCAATGGATGATGACCTAACAAGTTGGGTCCTTGTCAACCACATGGCAGACCTGGATGGAGTTCCAGGCTTCTGGCTTTGGCCTGGCCCAGCGCTGGCGTTCGTGGTCTTTTGGGGAGTAAACCTGTAGATGAAAGATCTCTCTCTCTCTCTCTGTATTTCTGCCTTTCAAATAAATAATGAAGCAAATCTTAAACAAACAAGAAGTAGGGTAAGTGGTATTTGGGAGGGACCTTGGTTTCTGGAGTCTCTTGCAGGCAGCTTTATCCAGCCTTCATCTTCATTCTCTGGCGTGGACAAGCTGCTGTCAGAGAACACATGTGGCTGCCGTGGGGAGCCACAGCTGTTCTGAAGCCCATCCCCATCTTAAAGAGCTGCAGTAATATTAATCACAATAGCGAATGCTGTGTATTAGACACTGTTTTTAAGGTTTTATATTTAAATGGAATGCATTAATCTTCACAGACACTCTTGTGAGAAAGCCACTATTTTTTTTTTTTTTTAAAGATTTAAAGGAGATACAGAGAAATCATAGGAGGGAGTTAGGAGGGCAGAGAGAGAGAAAGAGAAAGGGAGGGAGATAGCTTCCTTCAGCTGGTTCACTCCCTAAGTGGTCACAACAGCTAGGACGGGGTCAGGCTAAAGCTGGGAGCCTGGAAGTTCCTCCATGTCTCATGTCGGGTCCCAAGCACTTGGGCCATCTTCCACTGATTTCCCATGCTCATTAGCGGGGAGCTGGATTGAAAGTGGAGCATCTGGGACTGTAACTGGCAGTCATATGGGATGCCCACATTATAGGAAGCTACTTAACCCACCACTGCACAACACCATCCCCAAAGCGACTACCATTTTAAGACAGACTTGTGGAAGGGGCAGGGGAGGCGGAGGGGGTAAGCGCTTGTCCTGGGTCAGATGACTCTGAAGTGGCACAGCTGGGACTGGGTGGGACTTCATGGCTCCAGCACCGTGTTAGGCAGCCCCTCAGGGAAAACACAGAGAAACAGCGGCCCCTCGCCTCATTTCTGCTCTCAACTTAAAAAAAGTGATGTTTTATGCCACAACTGACATTATTTTGGTCAGTATCTTGTGAAATTTCTTTTCCTCCCATTGTGTGTTAAAGTTTGCATTTCCCTCTCTGACAGTAAAATTTCTGACAAAGGCGTGTGTCCTTCCAAGAGCCAGTTTTGTTTCTAGAATGTCAGTTTACAGCCACAGCTATCATATCCAGCAGAAAGCCCTGCACCCCTAGCATGGCTTATTCTGGGGAAGTGTCTTGGTCCCCCCTAAACAGGAGCAGGTACTCAGGGCTGGGGGCAATGAACATGCAGGTGGGTGGTGCAAAGATCGTAGTGGTGAGAGGATGGAAAAATAAAATAGTGACCAGGGGAAATGCATCCTTAGGGAGGGTGTCCAGGACCGAGGAGGAGGAGTGGGAGGTCTGGACGGTGGGCGCCGTGCGGGCTCCTTTCTGCCGTGTTCCCGCCGCTCAGGTCCGCCCCTCCCCTCCAACTCCTGGTCCTCTGAGCGCTCTGACCTCACTGCAGATGCAAGTGCTTTCCCGTCACGTTTGCCAGCACAGATTAGACGCTTTCTGATGGAACTTTGTCTTTTGAAAAGAAGGTAAAAGTAGTTAAACAAATAAAATAAAAAAGAAGGCAAAGAGAGCAGGTGAACAAAAATACAAGCTGTGTGAAGGGGAAGTGAAGTCCAGAGAAGGGAAAGAACTCGAGAACTTAGGAAGGCATGAGTGTGTCTAGTACAGACTTCTGATTTTATGATCATCCCATCTCTTCTGCCTTTTGGTTTAAATTTTAAAAAAGATTTAGATTTATTTATTTATTTGAAAAGCAGAGTTAGTTACATAGAAGGAGAGACAGAGAGACACCTTCCATCCACTGGTTTACTCCCAAGATGGCTGCAGTGACCTGGGCTGGGCCATGGCGAAGGCAGGAACCAGGAGGTTCTTCAGTGCCTCCCATGTGGGTGGCTGGGGCACAGAGACTTGGGCCATCTTCCAGTGCTTTCCCAGGTGAATTATCAGGGAGCTGGATCAGAAGTGAAGCAGCCAGGACCCGAATAGTGCCCATATGGGATGCCAGCACTGCAGACGGCAGCTTAATCTATTGTGCTATAGCACTGGGCCCTTGATTTAAATTTTTAAAAAATTTCTTTGAATGGCAGAGATAGAGACATAGAAACAGACAGAGATCTTCCGTTTAAAAGCAGAGGCTGGGCCGGCGCCGCGGCTCACTAGGCTAATCCTCTGCCTGTGGCACTGGCACACTGGGTTCTAATCCCGGTCATGGCGCCGGATTCTGTCCCGCTTGCTCCCCTTCCAGTCCAGCTCTCTGCTGTGGCCAGGGAGTGCAGTGGAGGATGGCCCAAGTGCTTGGGCCCTGCACCCCATGGGAGACCAGGAGAAGCACCTGGCTCCTGGCTTCGGATCAGTGTGGTGCACCGGCCACAGCACACCAGCTGCGGCGGCCATTGGAGGGTGAACCAATAGCAAAGGAAGAGCTTTCTCTCTCTCTCTCTCACTATCCACTCTGCCTTACCCCCCCCCCCCCAAAAAAAAAAAAAAAAAAAAAAGCAGAGGCTGGGCCAGGCCAAGTCTGGAAGCCTGACCTCCATCTGGGTCTCCCACGTTGTGGCATGAAGCTGTGTTGGAAGCAAAGCCAGAACTCAGACCAGTCCCTCTGGCGTGGGGTGCAGATGTCCCAAGCAGTCTTAACCCCTGTCCCAGTGCCTCTGCTGGCCTTCTAACCAACCCATCCCTGTGCGTGCGGCCTGGAGAGGCCCCGTGGAGTTCCCCGTGGGGAAGTTCTCAGTCTTCGGTGTCTACCCAGAGGCCTCTCCTCTGAGGCTTGGTCCTCACGTGCCTCAGGCCTTTGACCCTCAGGGGCAGCCTAGCCCTAAATCCACATTTAACGTTTGGTCTCCTGTGGAAACTTGGGAAAGGTCATTTCACCTCTGCAGCGTGAGGAGAGCCCCTCTTGGTCTGCAGGATCCCCGACAACTCTGCCGTCTCCCCCTTGGGCTGGTCTGAAGCAGACTCAGCCAGCCAGCATCACGCTGGGGCTTGCCACCAGCTTTGCTCAGTGTTGACCCTGTGGGCTCAGTGGGGGCCGCCATCTGCCTGACTCGCGGCCTGTGCGCTGTGTCTGTGTTCCTCTCTACACAGCCCTTTTGAAAACACGAGTTCTTACTTAAAAGTGTTTCCATTGAAAGTGAGTTTGTCAGCTCATCTGAACACTAAGCTTGAAGGAAGGTTGAGTGGGGTGAGGCTGCCTTGAGGACTTGGCTCTTGTTTCTCATCTTCTTAGGTCTCTAAGATGGCAGGGTGGCTCCGTGCTCTGTCCCCGCTGCCTCCAAGTTCAAGTCCAGGGAGCTTCTGCATAATCCTGAATCCACTCTTCCATTTTCCTCTCTCTCTCTCTCAAAAGACTTCTTTATTTGAAAGGCAGAGAGAGAGAGAGAGAGAGTTTTCTCTTTTTTAGATAAATGATTTTAGTTTTTGAGTAAGTTATGTATTCCGTTAGTTCAGAACCTCAGAAATATTATAGAAAGGTTCAGGGTGCGAGAGTATGCTTCCATCCTGCACCCAGACCATTCATTGCATGGTGCCTCATTGTCTCATTCAACACTTTGATCTGAATTCTGTCTTTCCTGATGATAAAATCTGTTCCAGCAGGGGCCGACGCCATGGCTCACTTAGTTAATCCTCCGCCAGCGGTGCCGGCATCCCGTGTGGACACCAGGTTCTGGTCCCGGTTGCTCCTCTTCCCATCCGGCTCTCTGCTGTGGCCTGGGAAGGCAGTGGAGGATGGCCCAAGTGCTTGGGCCCCTGCACCTGCATGGGAGACCAGGAGGGGACAGCCGGCCATTTGGGGAGTGAACCCACGGAAGGAGATCTTTCTCTCTGTCTCTCTCTCTCACAGTCTGTAACTCTACCTGTCAAATAATTAAAAAAAAAGAAATCTGTTCCAGCATTTTCTTGATATTTACATCTGTCTAGCATGTACATCCAAGCAGTTTTTTCAGCCATCCTTTTACTTTTAACCTTTCTGAATTTGATTTGTACTCCAATTTATAATGTGGAGGGTTTTTTTTTTCCTAATCCAGTCTGAGGTTAATTTTCTTTTCATAGATGAGTTTAGCTCATTTCCTTTGTTGATACATCAGAAGTCATTGATATTAGCTTGGTCATGTTACTTTGTATTTTCTATTTTAAGTCTTTTAAAGACTCTTTCACTAAGAAGTCTGTCTTCCTTGCTGTTTTTATGGAATATTCTGACACTTTTGTTCCAATGGTTATTTTATACTCTTAATTTCACATAATGCCCTTAGTCTGAGAAAATGGTGAGAGTTCCCTGCTGTGGACATTGATAAAATTGATGAATTTCACTGTAGCTATGCTCTATTGTGTGTCTTAGTCAGTATCCACTTCATTCTACTGACCGAGCCAGGAAGCTTGGGAGTGAGTCGGGACGTTACTAGCATGAGTAAGCACAGCGGAGGAGATCTGTGTGAGTCCCCAAGTAGGTGGCCAGCTTCTAACAGGGGTCTATAAAGATTAAGTTCCAAAGTCAGCACAGGTAGAAAATTGGTAAGCTAGCGTTTGTTAGTCCACGGGTGACGGTCAGTTCACGTCCGCTTTAGCTGGCCTGTCGTTTGACACCAGAATCACCAATTTTATGTCCAGGTTGACATTAAAAAATAAAATTGGATCTGAAGTCCCCTGTCTTAGTATGGGCTGAATGCTTGTTGAGACAAAGTTTTATCACCATTGAATTTTTCAAAAGCAGTATATTTTGTTTCAAGGGTAAAATGATTTGAATTTACCATAACTCCTAAATTAAGAAATCTGCAAAAATATAGATTAGAGATTTTATAGTAACTTTACCAGTTTTGCAAAACATGTATACGTGAAGATGTTTAACATACAGCTTGCAGAACCATGAAGTTGACATTTTTGTCGTGCTCTGGGAAACCCTCAAGGATAACAGACAAGTCCGTTTTTATCAAATTTAATGGCTCTCAATCCTTATCTGCTCACCAAACAAAACCTCAGTTAGAACTGTAATTGAGTAAGCAGCTGCGTCTTGTATACACTCCTGTAAACTTGTTTGAAAACATCCTAGAGCTCATGTAGGGTCATTCCTTGCTTTTTGGGTTGCTAAATGATAACTTTGCTGCCGGCTTCAAAAATCCAGCTATAAAGGGAATCGACAGCAAGATAAAAATTGGTAAGAGCTTTGCAACAGTAAACCTGATCCTCTGTCCCCAGTGGATTAAGGTAGAAGTAAAATCCCACTTCAGCCCTGCAGACAGGAGAAAATCCTCCCTCTTAGTTCCTTCAAGTAAGCTCGTGCCTGTCTAGGCTGGTGGTGGAACCGATAAAGCCTTCAGGGCCAGGTGTTTTGGGTTTGGATGTCTGTGAATCTTACCTCTTAATGACTTTGGACATTGTACTTAATGTCTCGAAGTTCAGTCTACTAACGCTTAAAAGGAGAGAGAGCTATAAATCTGGACCTGCATTCGTTCACTCATTTGTCCATTCAGCACAACAGTAGAGATGCAGCACCCTTCTCTTCTAGGCACTGTTCCAGATATGGGGACAGCAGAAGTGAAATTGACAGAAGTTCCTGTCATCAGGGATTCTAGTGAGGAGTGCCGTTTTACACAGGGTGACTGAGGAGGGGCTCACTGATCTCATTTTTTTTTTTTAATTAAATTTATTTGAGGGGCCGACACTGTGGTGTAGTGGGATAAGTCTCCCCCTGTGGCACCAACATCCCATATGGGCGCCAGTTCATGTCCCAGCTGCTCCTCTTTGGATCCAGCTCTCTGCTATGGCCTGGGAAAACAGTGGAAGATGGCCCAAGTCGTTGGGTCCCAGCACCAGTGTGGGAGACCCAGGAGAAGCTCCTGGCTCCTGACTTCAGATCAGCTCAGCTCTGGTCTTTGTGGCCATTTAGGGAGTGAACCAGTGGATGGAAGGCCTCTCTCTCTGCCTCTCTGTCTGCCTTTCAAATAAAATAAATAAATCTTTTTTTAAAAAAAGCACCTAATCAGAAACAGAACATATGGATAACCCGGAGGCTGCTTCCGCATGCCCCCTTTCTGTGATTGTCCTCCTTGAAAAGGTTTTTCTGTATATAACCTTTTTTCCTGGTTTTGAATGTCATGTAAGGGAAGGCTGTTGTGGTGCAGCAGATTAAGTTGCCGCTTGGGACACCTGTATCCCTTTTGGAGTGCTGGTTCGAGGCCTGGCACCTCTGCTTCTGAACCACCTTCCTCCTCGTGCATCCTGGGAAGCAGAGGACGATGGCCCGAATGCATGTGGGAAACCCAGATGGAGTCCTGGGCTCCTGGTTTGGCCTGGCCCAGCCCTGGCTAGTAAGTGAGATACTTCTGTCTCTGTTCGCTTTCTCTCTTTGTTACTCTGCCTTTTCAGTAAGATGAAAATAAGGAAACTTTAAAAAACAAAAGAATTTCTCATCAATGAGATTCTTGTGTTGCATACTAGTTTTTTTTTTTTTAAAGAAAGAATTTCTCTCTCTCTTTTTAAGATTTATTTTGTTTTATTGAAATACAGAGAGAGGTAGAGCCAGAGAGAGATATAGAGAGTCTTCTATCTGCTGATTGACTCCCCAAATGGCCGTAACGGTCAGAGCTGAGCCGATCCGATCTGAAACCAGGAGCTTCTTCAGGTCTCCCACATGGGTGCAGGAGCCTAAGGACTTGGGCCATCTTCCACTGCTTTCCCAGGCCATAGCAGAGAGCTGGATCAGAAGTGGAGCAGCCAGGACTTGAACTGGTGCCCATATGGGATGCCGGCACTGCAGGTCAGAGCTTTGACTGCTGTGCCACAGTGCCAGCCCCTGCATGCTACTTTCTGACTGACTTCTTTCCCTCAGTGCTGTGTTTGTTCCGGTTGCTGTGTGTGTGCCATGTCTGGGTTGTGCGTGCTTCCTGCTGTTGGGGGAGCTGGGATGGTTTTCCCTCCAAGGCTGTTACCAGTCCTGCTCCTGTAACTTTCCTGTGTACACCTGCGGTTACGTGCACGCATGTCCTTCTGTGAACGTGGGGCTGGACTGCAGTGTTTGCGCATGTCTGCTTCAGTGGGTGCTGCCCGACAGCTTTCCTCAACGTGTTACTGACTGCACTCCAGCCCTAGGGAGAATGACTGCCTGCTGACTTGGTGGCGTTTGGTTTGGGGAGTGTTTCAGCCATTCTCTGGGTGTGTACTGATGTCTTTGTGACTTAATTTCCATTTCACTGAAGGCTAGTGAGGGTGGATCCCTTCTTTTGTTTGTAGTGGCCATTCAGAGAGCTTTCCTGTGTAAGTGGTACTCATTTCCTTCTGGGCTGCCGGTTCTTACTAATTCGTAGGTCTCTCTCTCTGGCTGTGGGTGAGTTTGTGGGAGACAGTCATTGCAGGCGTCCTACAGCTTGCACTCTCACTCCTAATCAGTGTCATCTTGATGAACTGAGTTCTTTGTTATGGCCCAGTTGATCAGTGTTTTCCTATTTATAATTAATGCTTTGTGTGTCTTTTTTTTTAAGATTTATTTTATTTATTTGAAAGGCAAGGTTACAGAGAGATCTTCCATCCTCTGGTTCACCCTCCAGATGGCCTCATTGGCCAGGACTGGGCCAGGCTGAATCCAGGAGCTTCATCCAGGTCCCAGACATGGGTGCAGAGGCCCAAGGACCTGGGCCATCTTCTGCTGATTTCTCAGGCACATTAGCAGGGAGCTGGATCAGAAGTGGAGCAGCTGGGATGCAAATTGGCACCCAATATGGGATACTGGCAAGTGGTGGCCTAACCTGTTACATGCTGGCCTATTTGTGTGTCTTAAGAACTCTGCTTATCTTAATATAAAGAATTATTTCTTTTTATTTCTTTTTTTAATTAATTAATTAATTAATTTGAGAGGTAGAGTTACAGACAGTGAGAGGGAGAGAAAGAGAGAAAGGTCTTCCACAATGGCTGGAGCTGCGCCGATTCAAATTTATTTTATTAGCCAGGAGCTAGGTGCTTCTTTCTGTTTTCCCATGAGGGTGCAGGGGCCCAAGCACTTGGGCCATCTTCTACTGCCTTCCCAGGCCACAGCAGAGAGCTGGACTGGAAAGAGGAGTAGCCAGGACTAGAACCAGCGCCCATATGGGATGCTGGCACTGCAGGCGGAGGATTAACCTACTGCACCACAGCGCCGGCCCCTAGTTCTATTTATTTCTTCCAAGAACTTTATATGATTTTCCTGAACTTCTGGTAGAGGAGCATTGGTTCAAGAATAGTTTTTTAAGTTAACAACTCTAAAAGTGCTTTTAAAAATCTTAAAGTGTTACTTATGAAACAGTTGAGTTCACATGTTCTGAATTCGGAATGTGGCAGTTCTGTGTGATTGTGTAACCAGCACACAGTCATGGTGTGGGACAGTTCTTTGACCCCAGTAAACTTCTTCATGTCCCTTTTCAGTCTGATGCCCCCCCCCCCCCCACATCTGGTCCCAGGAAAGTATTAGTTTTTTTTTTTTTTTTAAATCAGTTTTACCTTTTCTAGAATTCCCTATATATCAGCTGTTAATGTGTTACAGACATGTTCATTTGATTTCTTTCTTTGCAATGATTTTTTGATTTATCTGCTTTGCTGCATGTTGTCCAGTATTTGGACCCCTGGTAGCTCACTTTCTCTGGTCTCTGTTCTCTGTTCCTTATTTGTTTGTTTACTTTCACTCTGTTATTCCTGTCCTACTCTGGGTTCTATTCACAAGAATTTCTCTGTAGTGTGAAATTTTGTCTTGGAAGAGTGCTATGTGGCCTTTTTGAGTTTGTAGGGTATAGAGTTCTCGCACCCCTTCAGACTTCCCTCTTGAGTAGGTGTGCTCACTGTTGATCGTGTATACGGCCCCACACCTGGTGTGGCTAACTTCTGCCACACTTTGCAGGGAGCATGGTGGCTACTTTGTGACGGGGCTGTGCTGGGTGTTGAATACCCTGTTGTTTATATTGGCGTCTTCCCCACAAACACTGATAGCACATGTGTTGTTTGCTTGGTCTGTTTTTTAACCCCACCTGCTTCTCTTTGGATACTCTTAAGGGTATCTTAAGATGCAGTAGTATTGTACCTATTGTCTGTGTGTTTTAGTTTGGCTCTTTAATTCTCTGTGTTTTTGTGGCAGAATTTGAGGATACTGAAAAACTGTGTTTTGGATATGAAAAAAAAATGAGGAAGCAACATTTTATTGTAAAAATTATAAATCCTTACTGAATTTATGAAATGATGCATTCCTTTCTACTTCTCTGTGCTGTTGAGGAGGGTGGATAAGCTCTTTCTGTGGTGAAGCGTCGCCATCGTGTCTGTCTGTATCCTTGGTGTCTTTTCTGGTGTCTGCTGTCTCAGTTGCACACCGAGAGTGGGAGCCTCATCTATGTGTGCCGTGTGCCTGTGAAGATTTATATGCGTGTTTTATCGTTTGTTTTTGTGAAGGACAGCAAATGAGAATAACCTCATTTTTAGGCCAAAAGTGTTCCGGAGCTGTACCCTAGCTGTCGAGCAGGACAGGTGGCTGCATTGGACTGTTGTGTATTTGGTACAGGCATGGCGGTGGCCTTTCATGCTAAAGCACAGTACAGAAGGCGAAGTAGAAAGGCCGCGTCCTTGAGCTGGTGCTGGGATTATTGCAGGTCCTCCTCAGCGTTGTGCAGAGACCAAGGGAAGGTTCTGCATTGTGAGCCAAAGCAGAAGATCTGGAACCTTCTGAATCCTCTCCACTCAGGCATTCATAGCACAGCTGGTTTTACAAATCCTTCCTGTGTCCGTAGAACAGTAGATCCACACATATCGGAATACGTAAGAGAAGCGTGCAAGCAGCTGTCAGTGCTCTGCCCGTTGTCTGCTGGGTTCTGTTACATCACCACCCGGGTCCCAGTGTTGAGGCGGGGGTTCTGTAACTCGAGCGAGCTTCAGAATCCCCTGTTGCTGGGCTCCACATTCGTGTTTCGGTTTCAGATAAAGACAGGAGGAGAAGGGCCGGCTCTGTGGCATAGCGAGTAAGGCTGCCACCTGCAGTGCCTGCATCCCATGTGGACACCAGTTCGAGTCCTGGCTGCTCTACTTCCGATCTGGCTCTCTACTATGGCCTTGGAAAGCAATGGAGGATGGCCCAAGGACTTGGGCCCCTGCACCCTCATGGGTGACTCGGAGGAGGCTCCTAGCTCCTGACTTTGAATCCAGGAGGCAGGAGGCAGGAGCCAGGAGCCAAGAGCTTCTTGGAGGTCTCCCTTGCAGGTGCAGGAGCCCAAACACGTGAGCCATCTTCCACTGCCTTCCCAGGCCATAGCAGAGAGCTGGATCAGAAGAACAGCTGGGACAGGAACTGGTGCCCATATGGGATGCCGGCGCCACAGATGGAGGCTTAGCTTGCACCACGGCACCAGCCCTCAGTATTTTTTGTTTTGTAGAATGATATCAATGCATACTTTGACAATCCAAGAAAGTGGCTTAAGGGAGTGTTTAGTATAATTTCTACCTGTAAAGCCAGACAGGGGGGCCGGCGCTGTGGCATAGCGGGTTAAAAAAAAAAAAAAAAAAGGAATCATAAGTGGTTATTTAACCCACTGTGCCACAATGCCAGGCTCAGAGGGACTTTTTAAATTTTTACTGCTAAGTATTCCACTTGTTCAAACTTAAATTGAATATATTTTTGTGTGTGAGTGAAGTTAGAAATAGTTTGATTTTCCATCCGACCATTAATAAAGGATTAATAGCCTTCATTTATAGAACATTTCATCCTTCTCCACTGATTCACAATGCTACCGTAACTGTGCATCACACTGCTGTCCACGTGAGACCTCTCCTTGGCTTTTCAGTTCTGCTCCCCTGACTGCTTGTCCATCTCCACATGAGCACCACAGGATCTCAATTCCCATGGCTCGGTATCAGTATCTGAGGAGCAAAGCCCTGCCTTCTCTTTAAGATGTCTTGGTTCTTCCCAGACCTTTGATGTTCTTGACAAATTTGTTTTTTATTTTTTATTTTATTTTATTTTTTGACAGGCAGAGTAGACATTGAGAGAGAGAGAGAAACAGAGAGAAAGGTCTTCCTTTGCCGGTGGTTCACCCTCCAATGGCCGCTGCGGCTAGCGTGCTGCGGCCAGCGCATTGCGCTGATCCAAAGCCAGGAGCCAGGTGCTTCTCCTGGTCTCCCATGCGGGCAGGGCCCAAGCACTTGGGCCATCCTCCACTGCACTCCCGGGCCACAGGAGAGAGCTGGCCTGGAAGAGGAGCAACCGGGACAGAATCTGGCACCCCGACCGGGACTAGAACCTGGTGTGCCGGCGCCGCAGGCGGAGGATTAGCCTAGTGAGCCACGGCGCCGGCTGATGTTCTTGACAAATTTTAGGTTCATCTGATCCCATTTCATAGGTGCTTCATTGAGGTTTTGTTCAGATATATAATTAATTAATTTAGAGAGCAAAGGATATCATAACAAGTTGAGATATCCCACTGTTAAAATGAGATCTTAACAAACTGATGTATCCCACTGTTTACTATCTTTTATATCCAACAATGATTGCTTGAAACTCTTTCCATGCATGTTTTATGTATCTTGTTGTGCTCACTCTTAGACACATCACAGTTTAATACTATTGTGGAGGAAAGCTTTGTTTACACATTTACTGAGGAGTTATCCATGTACACAAACCTCTCTGGTTTTTTTTTTTTAAAAAGATTTATTTATTTATTTGAAAGTCACAGTTACACAGAGAAAGAGAGGCAGAGAGAGAGAAAGAGAGAGAGAGAAAGGTCTTCCATCCCCTGGTTCACTCCCCAGATGGCCACAATGGCCAGAGCTGGGCTGATCTGAAGCCAGGAGCCAGGAGCTTCTTCTGGGTCTTCCATGCAGGTGGTGGGGCCCAAGGACTTGCGCCATTTTCTGTTTTCCCAGGCCATAGCAGAGAGCTGGATTGGAAATGGAGCAGCCGGGACTTGAATTGGCACCCATATGGGATGCCGGCACCAGAGGTGGAGGATTGACCCAGTATGTCACAGTGCCGGGCCCCCACCTCTTACAATTCTATTCAGCCTGTATTGGAGTACCATTTTGAGTCTTGGCCGTTAGACTTGTGATCCTGCTTCCTGCTGATGTCCTTGGAAAAGCAGATGATGGCCCAAGTGCTTGGGTCCCTGTCATCCACGGGGGAAGCCAAATGGAGTTTCTGGCTCCTGGCTTTGCCCTGGCCCAGCCCTGGCTGTTGTGGCCATTTAGCTAGTGAACAAATAGATGGAAGATTTCTCTCCCTGTGCCTCTCTTTTTAAATAAATAAATAAATCTTTAAAAATTGCACCTGTCTTCATATACGAATTTTAGAAATAAATCAGTACAAAACCAAGTTGTATAAGGACAGGTATACTAAAGTGCCAGACATGTAAAATTAAAAGCAACATGTATATGTAAAGGTACTAAAATATAAAACAAGTGCCCTCCTACTAAGGACTTTTCAATCATTAAAAAGTGAGTTATTGGCCGGCGCTGTGGCTTAACAGGCTAATCCTCCGCCTTGCGGCGCCGGCACACCGGGTTCTAGTCCTGGTTGGGGTGCCGGATTCTGTCCCGGTTGCCCCTCTTCCAGGCCAGCTCTCTGCTATGGCCCGGAAGTGCAGTGGAGGATGGCCCAAGTCCTTGGGCCCTGCACCCGCATGGGAGACCAGGAGAAGCACCTGGCTCTTGGCTTCGGATCAGCGAGATGCGCCGGCTGCAGCGGCCATTGGAGAGTGAACCAACGGCAAAAAGGAAGACCTTCCTCTCTGTCTCTCTCTCTCACTATCCACTCTGCCTATCAAAAAAAAAAAAAAAGTGAGTTATTGCTAGGTCACTTTACATAGAAGGGCTTCTGTGAAAAAAACAAAATGCAGAAAAGTGAAAAGTCATCCCATAAATACAGTGACATGACCGTATATGTTTTGCATGAGGGTACTTCAGGAAATTAATGGAAAAGTAGAGTAAAAATAAGTTTGTTTTGGTGCAAAAAACTTTGAAGTCTGTATATAGGTTCTTCAAAATATGCATTTTCCATGAACTTTTTGTTAAAGCTTTGTTTATTTGAAAGGCAGAGTTACAGATACAGAGAGGGAATGTGTGTGTGTATCAGTGCACGTAAGAGGGAAAGAAAGAGAGAGAGAGAGATGTTCCATCCACTGGTTCACTCCCCAGATTGCTACACTGGCCAAGGCTGGACCAGGCTGAAGCCAGGAGCCCAAGACTCCATCTGGGTCTCACACTTTGGTGCTGGGCTCCAAGCACTTGAGCCGCCTTCTGCTTTCCCAGGCACATTAGCAAAGATCTGGATGGGAAGTGGAGCAGCCAGGACATGAACCTGCACCTGTATGGGATGCTGGTGTTGCATGCTGTGCCACAACTTTGTGCAAACCTGTCATGTGTGACGTATGCTTGTGTGCGATCATGTGCGATGGGAACATAGGGAAGGGTTCAGCTTCCAGGTGCTTGTGGGCAGTGACAGCCTTGGCAGTGATGTGATGCAGAGTGAAGGGGAGGGAGACTGGGCAGTGCAGCAAAGCAGAGAGTGGAAAACAGGGTGCCTTGGCCAGCTCGCGTGAGGTGGGTTCTGTTTAACCCCCTCATGCACCCTGTGGTGTGCCTTTTTAGAGGGAGCTATGCAGCCACTTTATTTACAGGGTGTGGGTTGATGAATAGCTGGGATACAACTGGACTTGGGAAAAAGCTGGCCAGACCAAGATGTCCCCCAGAGGAAGACGCACTGTGAGCTCTGTTCTGTGGCTCTCAGGTTTCAGCAAATTGTCAAGTCAGTGTGTGGTTCCACTCTTACCCTGTCATACTTGTTGAAGAAGTGGATGCCGACATCATGAGTTCTCTTAGATAATGACCAGTAGGAGCTGCCAGCAGACCAGAAGTGGTCATCAGGACCTGATGAAATGGGGCAGGAACACTGGAGAACTCATCCTCCCCATTTTTTCCTCCAGCTTGGAAGATAATGAGGAGAGTTTATTTTATGATTTTGGTTTGGGTCAGGCCAAGGCCTAAAAGCTATGGTTCATGGCCGTGGACGGTTATCTGAGTATTTGAAATCTGCGTTTTGTTCTCCAGTGTGCGGGATGACAGAATGCGCGTGGAAAGGATGGAGGATGTTGACTTTGAGTACAGCCACGCTTTCCAGATGGTTACCGAGTTTTATGCAAAGGATGCAGTTGAAACCCAAGGTAAATTTTCCTTATTTTTTTCTCTTTTTAAAGATTTATCTACTCACTTGAAGGTCAGAGTTACAGAGACAGACACAGACAGGGAGAGCGAGTGGGAGAGATCCTTCATCTTCTGGTTCATTCCCCAAACCTCTGCAGTGGTCAGGGCTGAGCCAGGCCAGCTCCATGAGCCAGGAGCTGCATGCGGGTCTCCCCCACGGGTGGCAGAGGCCTAAGCCCCCCAGGCCATCCTCTGCTGTTCTTCCCAGGCTGTTAGCAGGGAGGTGGATTAGAAGTAGAGCAGCTGGAACATGAACCGGTGCCCATATGGGATGCCAGCGCCCGCGATGGTGCCTTCGCTCGCTGTGCTCCTGCGCTGTTCCCCAAGGTAAATATTCTGTGTGTTAGCCACTTGTGCTCAGACTGAACTGATCTGAGGGTTGGATAACGGTGTATCTGTGACTTTCACTTAGCAACAACTGGGTGACGAGAGCTGGCCAGTGAGCAGCAGGAGAACGAGCTCATCAGAACATACTGCAGCGTCTCCCTTTTCATTCTGACCTTTTAGTCTTTTGATGGTTCAGACAGACTCATTGGTGTGTAAGGAGTTCATGACCAGCCTTCCTTTTAGTTTATCTCTAAAGTTGAGCTGGTCCATCAGTGTCTTTGCGGGTTTTTGTTTTGATGTGTTGTTGAGAGGCACATGGATAGAGATCTCCCATCTTCTGCTTTACTCCTAAATACCTGCACAGCTGAGGCTGAGCCACATTGAATCCAGGAGCTGGGAGCTCAGTCCAGGTCTGCGCATAGGTGGCAGGAACCCAATTACCTGCACCATCACCTGCTGCCTGCTGCCTCCCAGGGTGCATATTAGCAGGGAGCTGGAATGGGGAGCTGGAGTTGGGGCTTGAACCCAGGTACTTCTGCTTTACAAGATGGGAGCTGCTGGGCCAGATGCCCATCCTTTGGGTAGTTTTGTAGGATATTTGGGTACATATCCTGATGAAGGCTGGCATTTTGAAAGATTGATTGCCAGAATTAAAATACCAGAATGCTAGTGGCAGGGGCTATGTTAGGGGACTGTTATTTGTTTAAGTCCCTTGTCCTCTGGCAGCATCAGTGTTTGATTTCATCTGTACCCCTCATTCCTGCCCAGCCGGCTTATGTTGAGGTCCATTTCGCAGATGGTGAATAGACATTTTCCTGTTAGTGTAAACTGGGCCTCGCTTGCAGTTCTCATCAGACCCCATACAGAGAAGATTCATCCTTGTCACATACAGCTGAGTGGTCAGTCATTTTTCCCCACCTGGGCATCAGTGTCTTATTAATGTATGGCTTTTGCTGTCATGATGCCTTGGCCAGATTGAATCAAGAGGCTAAGAGCACCCACTTCTGAAGCCGGTCTGCACTACCACCCAGCTAAACTTAGAGCTGAATCCCAAGACTGCCATAATCCTTTCTTGGATCAGGTTCACCTAAAAGACGTGGGACAGAAAGCAGAGCGTGCCAGCAGGGCCCGTCTTCCTGTTAGTAGCTGCATCCTCACAGCAGCCTTTGCAGGGTCCTGAGAACGCCTGGGAGCTGAGCTGCCCTGCTCAGATGACAGCTGCCGTGTGAGGGGGGAGCCCAGGTCCTGTAGACGGGGACGTGCTTGCTGCGGCCTGCAGGTGCGCCACGTCACAGAGCCACTGCACTCGGGAAGCCAGGGCTCTGGAATCAGGTCCTAATGGGTCTTCCCAGGGAAGACGTAATTTTATGATTTCGGGCCACTTTTTCCCATAGACAGTGCTACTTGCTAACACCACAGCACAACATTTCATCAGGTTTCCAGGGGAACAACCGAGAAAGGTAGAAAATCAAATGCTCAGTAGAAAGGAGAAAAGTGTGTTCTTAGTTCTTCATTTCCACCCCGGTGTGAGCAACAGCTGTAATTAAAATTAATAAGATGTTTTGTATTACTGATTGATGGTAGGCCTTTTATAATAATTTAACTAAAATAATAAATGCTCATTGTAAAACAAATGAAACAAGCAGTTGTAATTAGAGAATAAGTCAAGCTCCCGGCCTCACGCCTGCCCCTGCACTAGCTGCTCTCGTGTGTGTTGGGTGCTGATGACGTCAAACGGCCACCTGCAAGATTTTTTTCTGTACAAACCCAGATGCTGACACGTGAGCACATGTTGTTCTGTATGTGTGTGTGGTAGAGCTTGGGTTCATTCTTTATATTGATTTTCATTGATTGCTTATTATATGCCAAGTGTTGGGCATATACTGAGGTATAAAACCGACAAAAATCTCTGCTCTTCGGGAATTTACATGCTAGTGGTAGTAGATGTACAATTAAACAGTGTGTCAGAAGGTGAGGAAAATAAGGCTTTTAAACAGGATGGTGAAGGAACCTCACTGATGAAATGCAGTTGAAGAAGCATTTCCACAGAGTGAAGGAGGTGAGGGAAAAGCCAGACAGACTTGGAGAAGAGCAGAATTTCAGGAGAGGCAGCAGTAAGTATGGAGTATCTTTCAGTGGGAGGGATGCCCTGGTGAGAATACAGTGAGGGGAGCTCAGGAGAAAAGAAGAGGAGGTGAGAGGCAGAGGGCGAGAGAGAGAGAGGTCTTCCAACCACTGGTTCACTCCCCAGTTGGCAACAATGGCCGGAGCTGTGCCAATCCAAAGCCAGGAGCTTCTTCCTGGTCTCCCACGTGGGTGCAGGGGCTCAAGCACTTGGGCCATCTTCCACTGCTTTTCTCAGGCCATAGCAGAGAGCCGGATTGGAAGTGGAGCAGCCGGGACTCAAACTAGCGCCCATATAAGATGCTGGCACTGCAGGCAGCAGCTTTACCTGCTATACCACAGCGCTGATCCCATAAATGAATTTACTATTAATGTTTTTAAGATTAATTTACTTATTTGAAAGGCAGAATGGCACAAAGAGAGGGAGAGACACAGAGAGAAAGGGATCTGCCATCTCTGGTTCAGTCCTCAAATGGCTGCAATACGTGCAGCCAGAGCTGTACCACTTCCAAACCAGGAGCAGTAGCTGCATACAGGTTTCTCATGTGGGTGGCAGGGTCTTAAGTACGTGGGCCATCATCTGTTGCTTTCTCAGGTGCACTAGCAGGGAGCTGGATCAGAAGTGGAACAGCCAGGTCTGAAACTGACACTCCAGTGTGGGATGCCAGTATCAGAAGTCAGGGCTTAACCCACTATGCCATAAACACTGGCCCCTAAATTAACTTGTTTTTAATAATGGTAATAATGGTGATAAGGGTATATATTCTATTTTTTAGGCTCTCAAAGTCTTTCTGGCATCCTTAACCTGGAGAAGCCTGTGGTCTGCTCTTTGGCTGCTGTAATAAAATACCTCAAAGAATTTAACTTGGAAAAGATGCTTTCCAAACCTGAGTAAGTAATTTCTCAAAGACAAACAAAACAATGCGAGGGTTGGGGGAGTTTTGTTGAAAATACTTTGAAATTGAATTTGGTAAGTATTAGAGAAGTTTCCTTGTTATTGATAGATTTCTTGTTAGGCTATAAGGATGTTTGATATTGTTGCTATCAGAAATATCAGAGATATTAATTGATGAAAAATATTGATAGAATTCTCTCAAGTTTTTTGTGATAGTTATTTTATATGATGTGGTTTAGACCATAAAACTGTGCCTTATACTCACTGAATTAGCAAGTACTGTTAAAAAATATTCATAAAATTTCACTGCCTTTCTTGTTCTTGGTTTCAGTTTTTATTTCATGGATTCAAGAGTTGGAGATAAAGGGTCCAGTCAGCTACTCACAGACAACTTTTTTAAAATTTATTTATTTGAAAGGCAAAGAGAGTGAAAGAGAGAGAGACCAGTTGATCTTCCGTCTGCTGGTTCACTTCCGAAATGGCCACAATGGCCAGGGCTGGGCCAGGCCGAAGCCAGGAGCCAGCAGCTCCATCCACGTCTCCCACGTGTGTTCAGGGTCCCAAGCACTAGATCCTTTTTCTGCTGCTTTCCCAGACACATTACCAAGGAGGCTGGGTTGGAACTGGAGCAGCTGGGACACACACCAGCACCTGTGTGGGCTGCCAGTGTCACAGTGGGCGGTTTAACCCGCCATACCACAACACCAGCCCACAGTGGACTGCTTTTTTTTTTTTTTTTTTTTTTTGACAGGCAGAGTGGACAGTGAGAGAGAGAGAGAGAAAGGTCTTCCTTTTGCCGTTGGTTCACCCTCCAATGGCCACCGCAACTGGTGCGCTGCGGCCAGCGCACCGCGCTGATCCGAAGCCAGGAGCCAGGTGCTTCTCCTGGTCTCCCATGGGGTGCAGGACCCAAGCACTTGGGCCATCCTCCATTGCACTCCCTGGCCACAGCAGAGAGCTGGCCTGGAAGAGGGGCAACCGGGACAGGATCGGTGCCCCGACCGGTACTAGAACCCGGTGTGCTGGCGCCGCAAGAGGCGGAGGATTAGCCTGTTGAGCCACAGCGCCGACCAATGGACTGCTTTTTACCGGAGAGATTAAAATTGTATATTTTAGAAGTGTAAAAACTGACAGTTGGCATTTTAGGAAAATATTAGTCTAATAACCAGTGGAATGGACAATAGTGGATAATTTTCCTGACTTTCTGTATTCTGTCTTACCAGCCCCCTGTCTTAGGAGAGGGTCAGCCTGTGTTACAGGCTCTTGATGACTAACTGCTTCCCATTCTGCACAGGGGGAGCTACATGGGAGCTGTCTCAGGAAAACAGATTATGGATTGCTAACAGGGAGAGACTGCTGGTTGAGGGTTGCCTGGGAGCATGGAAGAAAGGCAGGTTTCTTGGGAATCTTTGGTTTGTGTTCTCCTGTGTGGTTTTATACTAGAACTGGGTAGCACCTCTCTGGAAACTGTTGTGTTCTGTTTAGAAGCAGTATAAATGCCTGTCCTAGGGGAGTGGGTCACTTGTGTCATGTTCATGCCATGACATGTTACACAGCAGTGATAGAGAGCTACGTGATCCATCTTAGACATTTCATTGCCAGTGTGCCGAGCCAAAAGTCAGGTAGCTGAGGGACACGTGGCACCTAGCGTTCCGTGGGGTTTGGAGCATGTGGAACAGAATTACATGCTGCTTAGCAGCACATCCGTGCTCAGGGAAATTGCAAAGAAGCGTGTTGGGAGGATGACGGATTCACAGGAGGGGTTTCTTCTGTGCAGGTGAGCGCGAGTGGTAAGGGCTGGGAAAGTGGCTCAGTGGATTTCTGATTGATGGCTCTCGTCATATTAATCGACATGTTTTATTGTAGCTGAAATGTTTTCTTTATTTTTTGTAAAGATTTATTTGTTTGAAAATAAACTTGAAAGGCACAGTTACAGAGAGGGACAAAGAGCTCTTCCAACTGCTGGTTCACTCCCCAGATGGCTGCAGCGGCCAGAACTGGGCTGATCCAAAGCCAGGAGCCAGGAGCTTCCTCTGCTTCTCTCTCTTGTGTGCAAGGGCCCAAGCACTTGGTCCATCTTCTGCTGCTTTTCCTAGGCCACTTGCCCGGAGTTGGATCAGAAGTGGAGCAGCTGGGACACGAACTGGCACCCCTATTGGATGCCAGCATTGCAGGTGGCAGCTTTACTTGCTCTGCCACAATGTCAGCCCCTAGAGAAGTGTTTTCAGTCAGGAATCTCATATGTGACATGATAAGTATTTTTGTATTCATTTCCATTTTTAATTAATATTTAAGTAGGATTTCTGTAATGTACTGATCTTTCATATAAAGTCTGCACTTTTTACTGCCTTGATCTAAATCAGAAGGACTGGTTTACATCATTTTTAAAAGGGTGGGAATAATTTTAAGTCTTACATTTCCTTGGCAGGCTTCTGGCAGGGACACTTTCTTCCCCGTTATAAAACTCTAGAAGAAATGCAACCTCTGTATTTCTTGGTGTCTGAAATATTAATGAAGTGTTTTGCCAGGTTACTTAGAAGATTTCTTCCCAGGTTCACACAGCATGAATTCTAGCCAGGAACTGTTTACAAGTTTCATTTCAAAGCACATAACATTTGGCTTCTTCCACAAGGATGAATAATTTAGGATTGCCTGAGTATTTCAGGTCCGTGATCATATGCTGTTGATTACCTGAGAATACTGGCAGATAGAACCCTTCGTTCAAAAGAATGTTTGCGATTCCTAACGGAAAAAAGGCTCTGACCAAAGGAGATTCTTTTGTGTTTGGAAGAAAGAGTCCAATTCCAAATATTTGGGAAATCAAAATGTACAATGAGTTCTTAGAGTTGCTTGATAACTACTCTTGCATGGGAATCGGCCTCATTGAAGACTGACCAGGGGTTGATCTCTTTTGTTAAAATTGTTGCAGATGTCTGTTTAAAAGATACTCCTTTTCACTGTAGCTAATTTGAAATTTAGATTAATTGTTCAGTAAGGGTAGAAAGAAAAAAAATCTGTAACTGACCATCCAAACGAAAAACTGTACATACAACACTTGAATGCTGTAATTAACAGAACCTATGCCTTTTCTCTGTGGTCTGGTGTTAGGAGCTAACTTAAGCCAATTTGGCTGTTCAGTCCTGATTTTTTTTTTTTTTTTAAATATTGTTGGGACTAGGGGCCCTCTCTAGCCCTTTGATGCAGGTAGTTTGTTATTCCGCACCAGACTGTGCCACATGTATGGATAGTTCTTAGCAAGCATGCACCGGAACAATTGTGCAAACGCCTCTCTAGCTCTGAGGTCCAGTTCTCTGTCTGTGGTATTCTGGCGGTGCCTTGCTCCAGCGGTGCACTTCAGGCATTAGTGACGGTGCAGCCGGATCAGGAGTTCGTGCGTCAGTGGAGCCAGAGGCCAGAACTCTCAGATCATTGGTGGAAAGGGAATGCTTTCAGAACCCTCAGCCCTAGGCCCCATCCCTGTGGAGGGTCTGGACTTCTGGTGACAGCCTGCGCATGGGAGGCGTCTGAGCAGTATTTCTGGATAGTCTAGCCACTTAGCACCACTGATTTCACCAGAGACACATTGTTTTTTGTGCCTCTGGTGTTGTTGAGAGATAAAGGCAGCAAACTGAATTGCCTTGTGGAAGGCTGTTGGATTCTGGTTCCTCACTCAGTCTTTGTCTCAGGGCAGCTGCTGAGGTCTGAGGGGCTCGGTCCCCTCACAGTCGAATGTTGAAATCGTCTGTGTGGTGGTACTGAGAGGTGGGGATCTTTCGGGGTGATTGGGGAAGAGGGCAGCAGCAGCCCTGTGAGGACACAGAGAGGATGCCATTTCTAAGGAGCAAGTGCTCACTAGACGCTGAGTCTGCTGGTGCCTTGGCCTTGGGCTTCTGGGCCTGCAGCAGTGAGAGAGCACCCTGTGTTCTCACTGACCCAGCCTCGTGTGTTCTGTGAAAGCCTCTTCAGCAGACTGAGACCACCAGCTAAGCGTCCTCCTGTCTGATGAGGGCGCTCACACGTTAACCAGTCAGCCACAGAATGCAGTCAGTAAACCTGGCCAGAACGGGCAGGTGTGGACTCATACCCAAGCACGTGGGTAACTGGTTGGTGCAGCTCAGAGTCCAGCCGTCAGCCCTCCAACTTAGATTTTTGAGTTTGTGTGAGCATTTGTCAGCCATGCAGTTCATCATTGCTGAGTTGTTTCTTCCTGAACATAATTTTTATGTTTAATAGCCGTCTCTGGGCATTTCACAGACATTTCTGAGGCTTTATGGCACAAAAGGGGAAAAAAACCAACCGACCAGCCTGACTTCCTGTAGAAAGACGGCGGATGTTTTGAGCATATAGTTTCTGCTAGGCCTGCAGGTTGACAAGATGAGTGAGACATAAGTAAGTAACCCTTGCCTTCAGGGAGCTTCTCCGGCAAAGAGGGCATGTGCACAACATAAATTGCTGTCCGTGAAGACAAATAAAACGGAATTGCTCTAAAAGGAAGAGAAGAGCCTGCACATACCTGCCATCCGTCTGTTTTGGAGTTGGTTCTCTCCAAAAGTCGTTAACGATTATCATCCCTTAGGAGCTGGATCAAACTTGTCACAGATAAATTGCATGGCCAAAGGACAGCATTTGGTTGCTAGGCAACATTTCTCCTTCAACGCAGGTTATTTTTCCTCTCCAGGGCTCAAGGCCTTAGTTGGGGTTTGGGGGGTGGCGGTCCCTAGGAGCTAGAGGCATCTCTGTGGGTACTGCCTCTTCAGGCTCTGTAGATTCCTGGGTGAGGGCTTATTTCTGGCGTGGGAAATGGAATTTTACTTCAATCCCACTACATCATTGAGAAACACAGTTAATTTGATAATAAAATCACTTATATTTTCTTCCAAATAGTTTAATGACCTGCCATTATTTTTCTGGCCTTACAAAGTAATCCATCAAGTTTGTTAACTGTTCACAGAAGCATCTAGGGGCTGAGTGGTCAAGGGAATTGCATTCCTGCATCATAGTCCATTGATTAATACCTCCTGACATGAATTGGGATCATCCATACATTTCTTAGTACTTCATCTTCATTCTCATATCTACTCTCATATCTACTTAACTGTCAATCTAGTTTTCAATAGTTACAGGGACATAAGGGAATATGAATTCTTCGAGCTTAAGGAAATAACTCTTGCTGCTTTTTTAGTTCTGTGCTCACCAAACATTGGCCACCTTAACATGTATTGTTAATTACAGAGTACATAGCATTCGTTGTACATACCAAGATGTTGAGTAAAAGCTCTTAACATGTTTATCGAGATGAGCTCACGCTAAAGAATGAGGAGGACAGTTTGCAGGATCTCGACATGTTTTTCGAGCTAATTGCATACTTTTTTCCTGAAGATACGACATCCGCTCTGCCCGTGGTGAGGGATAATGCTCGGTTCTATTCCTGGAGATGTAAAACACAGCGCAGGGTTGCTTCCTGCTTCCCCTCCTTGCTGGAGTTTGTGTCTGCAGCGCCTGTCCGCTCACATCAGTCTGTCCAAAGGCATCAGTTTTAGTGGAAGACAATCTCCCCATGAGTTGTCAATTTTGTTCCTCTTGGTTTGCTTTCCTATAAAAATGCTAATGTTTGTCATGATTTCACAGGAGTGTTTCTAGTCCCTAAATTTGTTTTTTAATTTCTTTATATATTTATATCTTAGCTCATTGTGTTTCTTTCTCCCACAGGAATTTTAAACAGCTGTCAAGTGAAGTGGAATTTATGACAATTAATGGGACGACTTTAAGGAATTTGGAAATCCTGCAGAATCAGGTCAGGCGAGGGCTTGTGGGTTCAAGGTGGTTTGGGGAGGGAGTTTGCCGTCCAGCACCTGCTCTTGGGCCTGCAGTGAAAGTGACAGAGTGGCCTTTGCCTGTCACCTGCTCACTGCGTGGTGACCTCAGTACTTACTTTTTGGAAAATCAAATTACCAGATTCTTCTTTGTGGTTTTGGGAGGAGCTACAGATCCGTCCTTTTAAAAGAATTAACCAGCATGAAATTACCAGCAGTTTCTGTGTCATCATTTCTGCATCAAATGTTTCTTTAGAAAGGCATCCTCCTTGAAAATTAATGTGAAATGAATTCTTTTTGTCTGCATGTTTTTTTTTTTTTTCTACATCTCTTTAACTCTTTCTTGAAATGTTTGCAGTCTCATTTTGTTAGCCAGCATTTGAAACAAGTTACTGTGGTACTCAGTTTGACCATAAGATGCATAGTGTTTCACTTCACAAATTTAAATCATTGGTTGCTTCCCCTTTATTAATGAATTAGGAAAATCAGGGAGACATTAAAATTCATTTTCATTTATTAAATTGGCACTTGGAAAAAGAAATTATAAAACTGTTAAAAAATTATAGAAATAAAGAAGCAATTCTAAATCATTTGATTAGGTAATGGAGAATTGGAATGATCTGAATCAAAAGATTGGAAGCTGTTCAGAAATATCTGTTACTGCTGTGAATTAAATACTGAATTTATTCTCCTGACTCCTGGTTCCATATGTTATTTATTTATTTATTTTTAAAGATTTTATTTATTTACTTGAGAGGTAGAGTTACAGAGAGTGAGAGGGAGAGACAGAGAGAAAGGTCTTCCTTCTGTTGGTTCACTCCCCAGATGGCCACAATGGCCGGAGCTGTGCCGATCTGAAGCCAGGATCCAGGTGCTTCTTCCGTATCTCCCACGCGAGTGCAGGAGCTGAAGGACGTGGGCCATCTTCCACTGCTTTCCCAGGCCATAGCAGAGAGCTGGATGGGAAGAAGGGCAGCCGGGACTCGAACCGGCGCCCATATGGGATGCCGGCGCTGCAGGTGGAGGATTAACCTACTGCGCCACGGTGCCGGCCCCGGTTCCGTATGTTATTAAGCACTGATTTTCTCTCGGTTTCTCCCTCTTCCACTCTCGGCTAGTGTATCCAAATCAGGCTTGTTTTGTTCAGTAACATTCTTACCCTGCCAGTCTGTCAACTAGAAGCCGAGTTTCTGTCCGGCCAGTCGTCTTCTTACCGTGTCTGCGGACGTCCCCAGGACAGGAAGGAGATTGTGGGGGTGAGAGGACAGTTCGCGGCTGAAGAGGAGGCTGTCACACAGCCCCCGCGTTCCAAGCTCTCCTTTTGCAGCCTCCTGTGCCCTGGTCAAATGCTGCTACAGAATAGTCAGTTCTGAAGTCAGAAGTCATCTGTCATCAAAGCACCCTTTAGAATCCCTCCCATGACCAGGGCATGCGCCTTTGTAGAATGGAAGCTCAACTCCGGCCTGCCCTTCCCCAGGGCAGTGGAAGGGGGTGATGCGCAGGGGTAGGGCGTCAGTAGAGCTACAGGGTTGTAGGACACACGTCTCCCACTGCCCCTCTCTGGTCCAAGCCAGCCCCTCCAGTGGTATCAGCTGATTGGAGACTGATTCCCGGCCCCTGTCCTCCTCACAGGACCCTTTCCTCCAGACAGGCCCCCTGGCTCGTGTATGCGGACGTGTGGTGCTGTCGTGAGCTGGACCCCCTTGGTCTGCTCCGCCTTCCTGGACACCCTCATACAGCCTTTCCAGTGTCCTGCCTTCTCTCTGTGCTCTGCATTGAACTGTAGGCCTGGGAGCTCCTGTCACATTTTTCTAGTGGATGATTGCCAGCTGGCATTGTGTCTTTTTTTTTTTTTTAATTTATTCATTTATTTGAAAGGCAGAGTTACAGAGAGGCAGAGGCATAGAGAGAGAGAGAGAGAGAGAGAGAGAGAGGGAGAGGGAGAGGGAGGTCTTCCATCTGCTGGTTCACTCCCCAAGTGGCCACAAAAGCCAGATCTGCGCTAGTCTGAAGCCAGGAGCCAGGAGCTTCTTCCTGGTCTCCCACACATTTGCAGAGGCTCAAGGACTTGGGCCCTCTTCCACTGCTTTCCCAGGCTATAGCAGAGAGCTGGATCAGAAGCAGAGCAGTTGAGACTCGAACCGGCGCCCATGTGGCATGCCGGCACTGCAGGGGTCAGCCCTACCCGATACGCCACAGTGCTGGCTCTGGCATTGTGACCTTATAATGAGTCTTTTCTCCCAAACTTGGGCCATGCCTTTGATGATTGGACTGCCATGTTCACAGGGGTCCTCTGTAAGTAGCTGGTTACAGAGGAAACAAAAAATGAATCGCCTGACTCAGGTGGAAACAGCAACTTTAGGTTCCAAATAAGTTTTAAAACTTACAAATGTTCCATTGTAATGCAATGGAACCTTGGTGAAAGTTGATTCTCATCTCTGGTTAATTATGAATCTTATTCTTGGGTTTAATTTTTTTTTTATGATTGATTTATTTGAAAGTTAAACAGAGAAGGAGAGGCAGAGAGGTCTTCCATCTGCTGGTTCACTCCCCAGCTGACTGCAGCAGCCGGAGCTGGGCTGATCCAAAGCCAGGAACTTCTTCTGGGTCTCCCACATGGTTGCAGGGGCCAAGGACTTGGGCCATCTTCTACTGCTTTCCCAGGCCATAGCAGAGAGCTGGATCGGAAGTGGAGCAGCTGGGTGCCCATGTGGAATGCTGGCACTAAAGGCGGCGGCTTTACCCGCTTATGCCACAGCGCCGGTGCCGGGGTTTAATTTCTAAGTGGCAGAACAGAGATGGAAAAACTTTTTTTTTGACAGGCAGAGTGGACAGTGAGAGAGAGACAGAGAGAAAGGTCTTCCTTTTGCCGTTGGTTTGCCCTCCAATGGCCTCTGCGGCCAGCGCACCGTGCTGATCCGAAGCCAGGAGCCAGGTGCTTCTCCTGGTCTCCCATGGGGTGCAGGGCCCAAGCACTTGGGCCATCCTCTTCTGCACTCCCAGGCCACAGCAGAAAGCTGGCCTGGAAGAGGGGCAACCGGGACAGAATCCGGTGCCCTGACTGGGACTAGAACCCGGTGTGCTGGCGCCACAGGTGAAGGATTAGCCTAGTGAGCCATGGCACCGGCCGAGATGGAAAAACTTTACTGGAGATGTAATCAGACTAAATTACAACTGCTAAGGCCTGCAGGGTACATACCTAGGTTGCAGTGTGGGTTCACCTCTAATTCTAGTGCCTTTTATTTGTTCATTGAAGTCCTGAGTGTGTCACATTGTCTTTAAAATGGTAACTCTGGGACCTGACACTGTGGCATAGCAGTTAAAGCTGCTGCCTGCAGTGCCAACGTCCCATATGGGCACTGGTTCAAGTCCCAGCTGCTCCACTTCCAATCCAGTTCTCTGCCATGGCCTGGAAAAGCAGTAGAGGATGGCCCAAGTTCTTAGGCCTCTGCACCCATGTGGGCGACCTGGAAGAAGCTCCTGGCTCCTGCCTTCGGTTCGGTACAGCTCCAATCTTTGTAGCCATCTGGGGAATGAACCAGCAGATAGAAGACCTTTCTCTGCTTCTGCCTCTCTGTAACTCTGTCTCTCAAATAAATTAAAAAAAAAATTTAATTAAAAAAGTAATAAATAAATAAAATGATAACCCTGGGACAGTGGGAGATGCTGGATTGCTGCAGGAAATTTAGATTGTCTTCACTATAGTGTAATTCCCATGATAGGGAAATATGCAATTATATTTTTAGGATGCTGGAAACAAGCATAAATTTCAAAGGAGGCTTCTAAAGAATTTATTCTTAATTAGGAACTACAGACTATCCCTTTTCTATATAAAGCATCAATACTTTATCATTTGGATATATATATAAACATATGTGTATATATCATAAACATTATTAAATGAATGCCTGTTGGGAGCCACACATTATGCTAAATGTGTGTGACTTTGATAGCAGGGTATATAAAATAACTGGGCAGGTGACCAACTAATTATTTGGCACAAATTTTTCTAGTTAATAAAAATTGTTTTCTTGTGTTTCTTAGACTGATATGAAAACGAAAGGGAGCTTACTCTGGGTCTTAGATCACACGAAAACTTCATTTGGAAGACGGAAGTTAAAGAAGTGGGTGACCCAGCCACTCCTTAAATTGAGGTAAAATTAATCCTTTTTTGTGTCTTATCTGAAACTATAATTATGAAATTAAAGGTATGCTTGTCTTTTTAAAGCCACAGTTTCCCTGGTTTATAAGGACACCATTTTAAAGTAGGGAACATTTTATCTTGTAACTGGCAGTAGATTATCTGTGTTGTGAGGGTTTTACCTCATCCCCAGGAGTGAGCCTGCTTGCAGATCGGGAGACGTGGTGTTACCTGGGGACAGTGAGTTGTCCAGGTAGTTTGGGCCCTCAGTAGCAGAGGGCAGTAGAGAAAACCCAGGCCGCAGAGGTGGTTGGTGCCGTCTGTGACTTTGCCTGTGAGCCTGAGAGGTTGGCAGCTGGGGGAGTTAATGCAGTGATCTTGAGCTGGGGATTGTGATGATCAGAGCAGGGATTCTGTTTTAGGAGGGACAGGAGCATGGGCAGACCCAGGGCTCCTTTAGGGAGGGCCTTGAGTCTGGTGGGTAAAGCACAGCGTATCCAAGTGTGTCTGCTCATTGGGATTATCTGGGAAGCTTCACCAAGTGTGTATGCCTGTATTCAGTCCCCAAAGGTTAGCGTTTAGATGTGGCTGGGCTGGGGGTGGTGGTAAATGTTCCCTACTTTAAAATGGTGTATCAGGTAAAGCCACGACCTGCAATGCCAGCATCCCATATAGATTGAGTCCTGGATGCTCTGCTGCTTATCCAGTCCCCTACTCATGCACCTGGGATAGCAGTAGAAGATGGCCCAAGCGCTTGGGCCCCTGCACCCACACAGGAGACCGGGAAGAAGCTCCTGGCTCCTGGCTTTGGATCAGCCCAACTCTGGCTGTTGTAGCCATTGGGGGAGTAAACCAGCGGATGGAAGATCAGTCTCTGTGCCTCTCTCTCTGTAAACTCTGTCTTTCTAATAAATGAATAAATCTTAAAAAAAATTTGTCTGAAAAATGTGGCTGGGGAGTTGGAATTCTGGGGAGTGTTCCCCAGATGCTTCAGACAGGCAGGTAGGTTGGGTGATTCTGACCTAGAGTAGGGCCGGGCCCTTGGCAGGAGCCTAGTTAATACTTGCTGGGTGAGTGCTGTGGTTTACTGAGCTCGTACTGTGGACGAGTGTATACCACTCAACGTTGCTCTTTGAGAGGGGTCCCTGGTGTGAGGGAGGGGTTCAGAGAGCTTCTGTCTTCTGCTCAGTGTTTCACAGCTGGAAGAGGGAAAGTCCAGGTTTAAAACTTTGTCCTGAACAGAATCCCCCCGACCCTGTGGCCGGGGCAGAGAGGTGAGGGGGTGTGGGCCCTGTCGCCTGAGTCCACCCACTAAGCCTCCTGGTCCCTGCCTTAGGAATGGTAAGACGCTTCATCGAAGGACTGCGGTCAGGAATGAAGCAAGACAGAAATGCTGCCAGCCACTTAGAGCCCCGCGACTCACACAGGTGCTGTGCTAGGGCTGTGTGAATGATCTCTGTTAAACCTCACACTTAACTCAGCGGCATGCAAATAGTCGTAGCAGATGTTGTCTTTGGTGGCAATGAGCTCTGAGACTGTTTTGAGACAGTGTTGCCAGACCACTTCAAATTCTTTTTTCTTTATTTTGACAATATTATTTTACAATAGTATTAGTATTTTAACAATATTATTAGTCTTCTTTTAGATTGATTTTCTACTTATTTGAAAGGCAGAGTTACAGAAAGACAGAGGGAGAGACAGAGAGATCTTCTGTCTTCTGGTTTACTCTTGAGATGGCTACAACACCTAGGACTGAGCCATGCTAAAACCAGGAGCCAGGAGCTTCCTCTGGGTGTCCCGCATGGGTGCAGGGTCCTAAACACTTGGGCCATCTTCTGCTGCTTTCCTAGGCACATTAGCAGGGAGCTGGATCGGAAGTGGAGCAGTCGGGTCTCAAAAAACCGGTTCCCCTATGGGATGCAGTGTTGCAGGCAGAGGCTTAACTCACTATGCCACAATGCTGGCCCATTTCAGATTCCTGAAGACCTTAAGACATGGGAAATTGTCAGGGTATAGAGGAAGTCCTGGAAGTGGAAGTATCTCTGCTAGTTATAGTCCCGTGAAGCAAGGGAACACCTGCAGAGCACGTGCGGATGGGGTGGCCTACTGTGGACAGCAGCGTACAGGTGCAGTGTTCTGGCTGACCAGGAGTGCCTGCCCAGACATCCACCACAGCTCTTGCTTTGTTAGAACGTCCAGCAGGAGAGATGCACCAGCAGACGCTTGCTTGTCAGTTGAGCTTTCTGTTTCTGTTGTTAAACTTTCTTTTATGTAACCAGGATTAATTGGAGATAAATGCAGTAGACCATGCTGCCTGCTCTTTAGGGCTTGACACATGTCTCCCGTGGGATGCTGCCTTCCCAGAGAGGTGGAGAACGGATATGTCAGGCATGGACCGCAGATGCTTTGGAATAGGAACTTGACACTGCCCTCATACATCAGCCAAAAACAAACACACGGTACTTGTTCTTTGCCCTTCTTATCTTGGGTCATGGTTTTAAAACTATTATCTTCCTAATCCATTAAAGTCCACTTCAAAACAATTCCAGTTAAATCCTAATGGCATTTGTGGCCTGTTCCAGACACATCCCTGGAGAGAATATTCAGCCGATTGGTCAGTGCTCGGCTATATGTTGTTTGCTGCTCATGCAGGCTAATATTCTGTCTGTTGATGACAGCCACGTGTTAGCTTAGGGTCTGGTTTTCTTCCACAGAGAGACCAGGGACCTGACAAGATAAGGCAGGCCTCTCACAGTTCTGCATGATCCCATGTTAGGGAGCCATCTGGGAACTCCCTGAAATCCTCCAAGAGCCTCTTTGTATTTTTGTACTGTCCTGGCTCTCAGCACGACACAGAGCTCCTAAATCTAGGGCGAGTGTTCAAGTTTCAGAGGATTTTTCTACCTCGCGTGACCTTTTAGTCTATACAGTGGCCTCTTTGGTGTAGAGTTTTACTGGTGACTTTCAGAAATTATGAATGGCTTTCACTTCCTACTTAAGGATGGCGTCAGAGTTCACTCAGGTGGTCGAGACAGGCTTGCACTCTGTTGATGCCACAGTGGCTTTTTTAAGCAGGCAGTTTTTCTCATGCAGTTCTTGGGCTTCTCGTAAATGAGCTCTACAGTGACAAGCCCTTAGTCCTAAGGCCTTTTATTTTTATTTCTATTAATTTATTTAAGAGGAAGAGACAGAGCTTCCATCTGCTGGTTCACTTCCCAGATACCCACAGTCAGTGGCACCGGACTGGGTCTTGATCTGGGAGCCAGGAACTCAGTCCAGGTCTCCCTTAAGGGTGGCGGAACTCATTTACTTGGACCATCATTGCTGCCGTTAGCAGAAAGCTGGAATCAAGAGCCAGAACATGAAGTAGAACCCAAATTTTCTGATGTGGGATGCAGATATCTTAACCACAAGGCTAAATGCCAGCTCTCCGATTCTTTTTAAGATTTACTTATTTATTTAAAAGACAGAGTTACAGAGAGAGAGAGAGAGAGAGAGAGAGAATCTTCCATCTACTGGTTCACTCCCCAAATGGATACAACTGCTAGGGCTGGGCCAGGCTGAAGCCAGGAGCTTCATCTGGGGGCCCCATGTGAGCGGCAGGGGAACCCAAGTACTTGGATCATGTTCTGTTTCCTAGCCATTAGCAGGGATCTGGATTGGAAGTGAAGCAGCTGGGACTTGAACCAACGTTCACATGGGATGTCAGCATCGCAGGCAGTAGCTTCAATTCCTGTGCTACAACACCAGCCCTTCCTTGAGACCTTTTAAAATTAAATTATTTTGATTTTTTTAAGTTTTATTTTTGTATTTTTTCTATCTCTTTGAGTTAACGTATTCTTGTCAGCTTTTCACTTATGTGCCCTAAATATTTTCACCAGTATTGTAAAAAAAAAAAAAAAAAAAAAAAAAAAAACCACAAAATGCAACTTCTGTTTATAAATGTTGATAGAAGGAAAATTGAAATGAATCTGTATGCTAGGCTCATCTATGAAATGTATGAGTAGAATCTCTAAGATAATCTGTTAGACAAAATGAGTCATTTCCAAGGAAGATTTGGTTATCTGAGAAGTATTAAAGATTTGGCAATGTATTCTTAAACATTAGGAAGGAATTGTGGGATTTGACCTATGCCTTGAGCACTGGGGCTCCCCAGTGCTTGCTGCCGTGGTCTCTTCTCACGTCCAGCACGTGCAGACTCTCCGGTGCCTGTGGCTCCTCCTGTGCACCCTGTGGCTGCCAGGACGTCTCTGTTTCAGAAAATGTTCAATTAAAAAAAAAAAAAATCTTCTTGTTTGAAAAGCAGAGTGACAGAGGAGAAGAAACAGGGAGAATGAGATCTTCCACCCACTGGTTTTCTCCCAAATGCCTGCAACAGCTGGGGCTAGCTCAGGTGGAAGCCAGGAGCCAGGGATTCCACGTGAGTTTCCATGTGAGCGGCAGGAACTCGAGTACCTGGGCCGTCGTGTACTCTCGGGCATCTTAGCAGGAATCTGAACTGGAAGTGTAGAGTAGCCGGGGTCAAACCAGCACTCCAGTGTGGGCTGTGTGCACACACATGAAGCCGTGGCCGTTAACCCTAAAGCAGAATCTGAGAAACCAGTCCCCCCTCCTTTGCGAATGAATCTCTGGGATCAACAGTGAGCACATTGGATCCCTGGCAGGAGTCGTGTCCTGTCACCTTGCTGTGTCATACAGTCACTCTTTTTCGAAAGGCATCTAGCTGAAGGCTTGCAGCTGATTGAGGACGCCCTGCACCTCCGCGCCGCTGGCCTAGCCTTTCTCCTGTCGCCCCTGTTCTCCTCACATGATCATGTTTGAAATGCGTGTCTGGTTACGGGGCCCCTGCTACTCAGCCTCGAGGTCATGTGTTCTGGGCCTTTGCACATTCTGCTCTTCCTGAAATGGGGACTCAGGCCCACTTTTGTCTGTCTCCGGGCCTGCTGCTGCTCCGTCCCGGTCTCCTGTGCTCGCTGTCCGTCCTCTGAGTGTCCTGCGGGTGCTAGCGCTGCTCCTTATTCCTGCCTCACTTCCTCTTCCTTCACCGTCTCCTGCCCCTGTGACCATACTGTCACCATGACTGAATGTGAAAGTGCTCTCAGTGGCTCCCGGGTTTGTGTCTCTGGTCCTCCCTCCCGCATTCAGCTAAGTTCATTCAGGAGGTGCACCCACAGACGTCTCAGTGTGACCATACTCCACTCTCTCTCTTCTCCAGACTGTTCCACTTCAGGCACTACCACGACCATCCTGCCTGGGAGTGGCTTAGGCGGGAAGCGTGGGAGTAATTAGGACACTTCCTTGGACAGCCAGACCCACTCTTTGTCTTCTTCTTCTTTTTTTTTAAAGATTTATTTTATTTTATTTGAAAGAGTTACAGAGAGAGAAGAGAGAGAGAGGTCTTCCATCCACTAGTTCCCTCGCCAGATGGCCACAACGGCCGGAGCTGAGCTGATCAGAAGCTGGGAGCTTCCTCTGGGTCTCTCACATGGGTGCAGGGGCTTGGGCTGTCCTCTGCTGCTTTCCCATGCATGGCAGCAGGGAGCTGGATCAGAATTGGAGCAGCCAGGACTTGAACCGGTGCCCATATGGGATGCTGGTGCTTCAGGCCAGGGCTTTAACCCGCTACGTCACAGCACCGGGCCCCAGAGCCATTCTTATACTGAGTCAGTCCTTTTGCTTTTTTCTTCAAAACGTATCTAGAGTCTGTCCTTGCTCATTGCCCATCGCCCCATCTGTGCTACCATCTATACTCACGTGGACCCCCTTTTAGTGAAAGTCTCCTACCTTGTCTTTTCCCAAAATAACAATGAGATCATGTCACTGCCCTGCTTTAAACTTCATTGGGTTTCTCTCATGTCTCAAATCAAATCAAACTTTCTTAAGCATGGTTCTTCTGATTGTGTCCTGCCCTTGTTATCTCCTGATGCCTCTGGCTGGATTTGGATCTGCAGTGCCCAGTGCAGTGAATAATCAGGAGGGGTGCATGTTTGGTGCAGTGGGTCAGACACACTTGGACTCTTGCACACCACTTCTGGTTGCAGCTTCCTGCTGATGTGCACTCTGGGAGGCAGCGGGTGGTGGCTCCGGTGCCCGAGTCCCTGCTGCTCTCTTCAGAGACCGGGATTGATTTCCAGACGTCTGGCTTCCACTTGACCCAGCCCCAGCTGTTGTTGGCATTTGGGGAGTGAACCAGTGAATAGAAAATCTGTCTTTCTTTATTTTTTTAAAGACTTACTTATTTGAAATGCAAAGTTACAGAGAGGGAGAGGCAGAGAACAAGAGGTAGAGACAGAAAGAGAAAGAGATCTTCCATCTGCTGGTTCACTCCCCAAAAGGCTGCAACAGTCACTGTAGGGCCAGACCAAAGCCAGGAGCCAGGAGCTTCATCCAGGTTTCCCACATGGGTGCAGGGACCACAGTACCTGAGCCATTCTCTGCTGCTTTTCCAGGCACATTAGCAGGGAGCCAGATGGGAAGTAGAGCAGCCAGGACTCGAATTGGCACCCATATGGGATGCCAGCACTGCAGGCAACAGCTTAACCCACTATGCCACAGTGCTGGTCCCATCTCTCTTTCTCTTTACGTTTCAAATAAATACATATTAAACAAAACAAAAAGAAGAAGAAGAGTGAATCTCTCTAGCTCTCTCTCAGATATTTCCTCTGAGAAGTCCTCCTTCCTTCCTGCCCTAGTGAGAAGTAAACCCTTCTTGATTTTTGTTCTTATCCCTGTACCCCCACCACATACACATGTGTGTGCGCACACACACACACACACTCTGCATAAACATGCTTTGAATACCATAGGTGACCAAAATATTCTGAACAAGTGAATTCATTTGAGAAAATGTTCAGGTTCCGAGTAGACTGAGAACAGAGGGCTGCCTCTGTAAGGGAAGTGCAGCTTTCTCCTCCAGAAAGCTGATTTTGGCAGACCTGTGGAAGAGGTGGTTTTCCTTTACCTGACTCCTTGTTTTAGTGCTGCTGAACTGGTTGGGAGACATCATTTCCTTCCTTTGAGTAGAGTAATTGTTTGGCCAAGCCTGAAAACATTGTGTGTAGCACTGGAAGAAATGGTGTGGCAACATCTTGCATTCCTGTCACCTCTGTAGTGGAACTGAAGTGGATAGACTCGCTGACACAAAGTCATGGAACTGAGGAAGGCAGCCCGGCTGGGTGGTAGGAAGGTGCTGCCTTCCAGCTTTAGGCGTAAGTAGTTTCCGGTATCCTGTGAAAGGTCTGACTCGGAGCTCTCAACACACTTGAGTGGGGAGTTACTTTCCTGCGAATACTTGAGGGTGCTGTGATTTCCTGTGGCTCCTTAAGGCCATGCTCGTAGAATTTGAGTTCCCCCATGGGTGATGTAGATGGCAGTTTGGTTTGCTGGGGCTGCTGTCACAGAGTACTCACTGCTGGGTGCAGACATGTATGAAGAAACATGACCCACTGGAGCTGGTTTGTTTCTGAAAACAACGTCCCTGCAAGGGTGCCCGTGACAGTCAGAACCTGCACTCCTGAGCTGGCTCGGGCAGATGTGGGACAGGGAGGAAGGGGAGGGACTACAGAGAAAGGAAGCTAGAAATGGGAGTGGAGCCAGGAATTTAACCCAGCGTGGGGCACAAGCACCTCCTACCTCGGCCCTGAAGTGTTCGAGCGGTGCTGCCCTGTACCTGCCCCGCTGTCAGACCCAAGCCCACCTGTGCAGAGCGCCCATGTTGGACTGGAGCATCTGCTCCACCCTGTCTGATTGTGTTAGGATGGGCAGAGCCTTTGGCTTAGCCGGCTGCAGGCTGCTCCTGATGGCAAGGCAGAGGCCGTGTGTGTTTGTGTCTGTGTGTCTGGGTCTGTGTGTGTGCCATCAGCCATCCAAGACCTAGCAGGCCACTTCCTCTACCAGTTCTCTTACTTGCCCATGTTTTTTCTGCCTGCAGTGGCCATGAGGAGTGTGAGAATTTGCAGCCACTGCTTGTGAGTGGGGCAAGATTGTGTGGGTTCCTCTCAGAGTGACAGACGATCAGCAACTGAGCGCCCTCTGTGGTTGGGCTTGGCTCCCAACCTCTAGCTGTTATTTCATACTCCAAGCCTAAGTCCTGGGTGTTTGGGGAGCAGCTTCACATGCTCACTGATGAAGCACATATATATGGTTATGTTAACACATTTGTCAGCATTAAACATGGTGTGTTCATCAGGGTGCAGCTGCCAACAAAAATACCCTCAAAAGTTAATGACTCCATGAGAGCGGAAGTTGATTGCTGCTTCTTTTCATTGGCACAGTCATAGTCTTTCTAGATTGCGGGTGTTGTGGGATTCACATTGTGCAGGCATTTGGGAACCCCTTAGCCCCTGTGTTCTTAGCCACGTGGTCTCCACAGCCGTGCTGGACACCCCCTCGTGGAGGGAGAGACTGGGGAAGATTCATGCTTTTGGTTCCTGCAGTAGCACACATCTCTTCTGCCCACATCTCACTGGCTGGAAGCTGTTCTGACGGCCACAGCTCACTGTGGGTGTTGTCCCGTTGTTTGTCAGGGCAGAAGCAGAAACATTCACTGAGCACCTAGCACTATTGCCAGAGATGACTTTTTTTTTTTTTTTTTTTTAAGAAAAAAGATATCTTTATTTGAAAGAATTACAGACAAGCATGGGCAATGGGTGGAGAGTGTCTTCCATCTGCTGGTTCACTCCCCAAATGGCCACAATGGCGAGAGCTGCACCAATTCGAAGCCAGGAGCCAGTAGCTCCCTGATTTCCCACGTGGGTACAGGGGCCCAAGAACTTGGGGCATTTTCTGCTTTCCCAGGCCATAGCAGAGAGCTGGATCAGAATTGGAGCAGCTGGGACTTGAACCGGTGCCCATATGGGATGCTGGCACTACAGGCAGCAGCTTTACCCACTATGCCACAGCACTGGCCCCAAGAGATGGTTTTTTTCCTTTTTCTTTGTTGTTGTTTCAAACTCCATTATACTTTTTCTTCCCTCCCTTCCTTCCTTCTTCTTTCCCTCATTCCCTCCCTCCCTCCTTTTCTTCCTTCCTTCCTTCCACATTTAAAAAATGAACTTAAATGTATGGGTTAGCCGTCCTTTCCTGCCTGCCCCACCTGGCCAGATCCAGCTCAGGAGTCCGGGTTATAACTTTGGTAGGTACCCTTCCAGGAACTTCTGTCTTAAGAAACAGATCAGTGTGGCTGTGAAGGGGCCATGGTCTGCACAGTCCTGTGCGTTGCTGCCTCCTGTGGAGTGTGGGGCAGGAGTGTGTGCGCAGTGTCCATGGTGTGCACAGTTCAGTCTCAGCAGGAGTTGGCGTTCTTAGGTAGCTTCACGTCTGATTTGGCCAAGCTGCAGTCAGCTGGTAGGGGAGGAAGATATAGGCTACTCACTGTCTAGCTCAAGACCACAATCAAAGCAAATGAGCAACACTTCTAAGATTCAAATTAGCTTTTCAGAAAAGTTCTCAGGAGAATTAAGTATTCAGAGTTAATTGTTAGCCTTTAAAGTCATATAAACAATCAAAAGGGAATAGAAAATTGGTTATGGTAGGAAACAAGTCCTTAATTGCATTTTTGTGTGACTTTCTAATGCACTAAGTACATTTTACTTTGGTAAACCCGTATGTTTGGAGTGTTAGTGTTTGTATTTCTAATGCATTATCCTGAATTAATGATGTAGTAATAGAATGTTACATATTTCCTTCCACTTAACATTTATTTTATATTAATAAAACTAAACATCACTTTTAGCACCCTGGAACTTCTTGTATGTCTGTTCCTGTTTTATTTTTATTTTTTAAATTTATTTGAGTGGTAGAGAGAAGCGGGGAGGAGAGAGACAGACAGACAAATAGGGGCTGTGCTGTGGCGTAGTGGGTAAAGCCACTGCTTCCAGCGCCTGCATTCCATAAGGTCGCTGGTTCATTGGCCAGCTGCTCAGTTTCTGGTCCAGCTCCCTGTTAATGGCCTGGGAAAAGCAGCAGGAGATGGCTCAAGTGTTTGGGCCCCTGCCACCCATGTGGGAGACCTAGAAGGAGGTCCTGGCATCTGGCTTCAACCTTGGTCTCAGCACTGGCTATTGTAGTTATCTGGGGTGAACCAGATAGGTGGAAGCTCTCTCTCTGCCTCTGCCTCTCTCGCTGTACCTCTGACTTTCAAAATAAATAAATCTTTCAAAAACAAAAAAGCAAAAAAGACAGACTGAGAGACAGAACTCCCATCCATGGGTTGGCTTCCCAGGTTGCCACACAAGGGCTAGATTGAGTTGGGCCCAAGCTGAGGGCTGGGAAGTTAGTCTGAGTTTCTCATCGTGGGTGGCAGGAACTCAATTACTTGAGCCGTCACCGACGCCTCCCAGAGTCTGGAGGAAGGAGCTGGAGTTGGATATTGAACCCACATACTCTGATGTGGGATGTGGGTGGCTTAACTGGTGTCTGGATTGCTGGGTGAACACCCACCCCTTGTTGACTCTTACTGATCTGATATCTGCTTGGGCTTGCTTCTTCTGGTTTACGTAATGGTCATATTATTTGGAAATACTTTTAGGAATAATATGAGGCCTAGGGTACAGATGCCTTCTCCCAGAGTTTTGTTTGCTTTTGCTAGGTGCCTGGTGGCACTACCCGTCTGGGACCGTCTCGACTCAGGGTCACTGCCTAAGATGCATTAGTTCCTCCAGGTGATGCTGAGCAGGACTGTGGGTCCACCCTTCCTCTGAGGCCGGCATTGCCCAGCGCATCTTCTGGTGCGCCTCTGCAGCGCACATCCGTGTTAGACTGCTGGGTCATTTCTCTGGCTTCCTGCTTTCTTTCTGTTTTTGTGTAGTTACTGATTGCCAAGTGCTGGTCTATGCTGCTTTTATGAGTGAGGTTTTATGTTTTCATTTAGCTTTTAAAATTGCCCTCAGGGGGAGGGGTGGCCTGGAACTCCTATTTCCGCCATTCCCAGAAGCAGAATTCATATTCCTGCTTTTCTCAAAGGCTCAGGTGTGCAAACTAAGCTGATACTGAAGGGTGGCTGTCAGAAAACCGCGCAGTTCAATGTTCTGAAGGTGAATTGTACTCTGTTGACAAAATGTTGCCTCATTAGCACCTCAGTAATAAAAACCACTTACGGCTTGTTGTATGATTTATAATTTGTGATAGTGTAAATATTCAGAATAGCTCTTTAGGATGTAGTTTTATAAGTAAAATACTGCCTTTCTTTCATGCTCTGTACAGCTTGGAACATGATACTTGTGGGTGTTATTAGTGTGTCTCTTTCCCCAGCATACTCCTTCCCCCTCCTCCTCTTCCCTTCTCATCTAATCAGCCCCACTCCTGTGAATTTCAGCTCCTTAGTATCTCTTGGGACCCTGAGCTTCTCGCTTTCCTGTGTCCTCTACTCAGGGTAGACCTTCAGGGTTGCCCTCTGAGCTTTGCTGCCTCTGTTCATACCACGCGCGTGGTTCTCACTGCTTCCTGGGTAAGTCTCGGGACATGTGGCCTGCACTGCTCACGCGACCAGGCCCCTGTGCTCCCTGTCGTCTGTTTGCTGCTCTCGGGCCGTCCTCCCTCCCCCGCACATAGGTGTCCTCCCAGGTGCTCCTTTTGTGCCTGCATCATAACCTGGTTATTTTCTTCTCACACTGTTTAAAAAAAAAAACTTAAAAAAAAAAAAGCCTTTTCAACACTACAGTGCAAATTCTGTAGACAGAGGCTCCCAGGTCTCTTGTTAACAGTTACAGCCCTCAGGCTACCACCTTTTACAACTAGAGCTTTGTAAGCACCCAGCAGTTCTTCACCGAGGGCATGGATGAACGACACATGTGTAAGGTGGAGCGCTAAGTCCAAGAAGGATGCCTAGGTCCTAGGGAAGAGCTTGTGGTCCTGTTTCTGAAAGGTTATCTTGGTAGTGGGCTATGTCACATGACCAGTGTGTTATTTATGAATTTAATTTATTCATATTGTATCCTCTGTCTGTAAGGGAAGTCTTGCAGTAAAACAAACTTAAAACTCAGACTCCCTACTACCAGTTTGCATTTCAGCTTTTTCCTCCGAATAACCTCATGTGTGATTACAGTGGCAAGTCTGCTGGAAGCAGTGTGCAGGCATCCGCGCCAGTAGCTACGGGTCACACAGAGTGGACACTGACAGCATCATCCAGTTCCTCTCTAAAGGTGTAGGACCCCCGTGACACCCACTTCTGGTCCTTGGTCCCTGCTGATGTTGTATTTCCAGGCCCTCAAGGCCTCTGTGTTTTGGTGTCAGGAATGCAATGACTCGGGGGCCTTCTGTGCATGTACCTGGCTGGTGTTGTGTAGTTGGACGGTGGGACACTGCAGGGCCTGTGGGAATAAGGCCTTTATCCCCGCCCACTTGACATTGCTGCCTCCTGTTTGTGGCCTGCCTCCTACCAGCTCTCGGTGCTTGCACAAAGATAATGATTATCTGCTGGTCTGACATGTTTTTCTCTTATATTTATTTGCAGGGTCTTAGCACTGCTGCTAATTAACAATTCTAAAGTTTGTAACCATTGTTTTTAAAATTTGAGAGTTTAAATTAAAAGATCCTTATCCATTTGCATTCTGATCTGCATATGGGAGATAAAAATGGATTATAGCTACTGCATTGATAAGAAATTTGTGGTACCCAGTGCAAAGTGTCCTTTTATTTTCTTCATGTCCAAGTATTCATCTGTAACAACTTATAACATGTTTAACATGCTTGCTTTATTTTTTTTTTTATTTATTTATTTGAAGGGCAGAGTTACAGACAGAGAGAAGGAGAGACACAGAGAGAGGTCTTTTATCCACTGATTCATTCCCTAAATGGCCGCAATGGCTGGAGCTGGGAGCTTTTTCCAGGTCTCCCGAGTGGGTGCAGAGGCCCAAGGACTTGGGCCATTTTCTACTGCTTTCCCAGGCCATAAGCAAAGAGCTAGATTGGAAGTGGAGCAGCCTGGACAAAAACTGTCGCCCACATGGGTTGCCAGTGCTGCATGTGCAGGCTCAACCTACTACGCCACAGCACCAGCCCCATAACATGCTTTCTTAGGACAACCTAGTAACCATTCTCTACATAGTACTTGATGGGACGGGTGCTGTGGTGTAGCGGGTAAAGCTGCCAAGTGCAGTGCTGGCATCCCATATGGGTGCTGGTTTGAGTCCTGGCTGCTCCACTTACATTCCAGCTCTCTGCTACGGCCTGGAAAAGCAGTAGAAATTGGCCCAAGTCCTTGGGTCCCTAAGCCCACTCGGGAGACCTGGAAAAAGCTCCTGGCTCCTGGCTTCGGATCAGCACAGCTCTGGCCTTTGGGGCCAACTGGGGAGTGAACCAACAGATGGAAGACCTTTCTTTCTTTCCTTCTTCCTTCCTTCCTTCCTTCCTTCTTTCCTTCCTTCCTTCCTTCCTTCCTTCCTTCCTTCCTTCCTTCCTTCCTTCCTTCCTTTCTTTGTCTCTCTCTCTTCTGCCTCTGCCTCTCCTTCTCTCTCTGTGTAACTCCAACTTTCAAATAAATAAATCTTAAAAAAAAAAAACATCCACATAGTACTTGAAATCGTCACCGCCTGTTAGATTTGGAGCTTGGGATCCTGGGACAAGCTGTCCTTGTGCCATCCTTCCTTGTTTCCTATGCACAGAACGCCTGCTTGCATGTATATATCTACACCTGGCTCTTTCCAGGCTTCTATTCTGGGTGGGCAATTTCTCCCTCCCCCATGCTGCACTTTGTGGTAGCTACTAAACCCATTTTGTAATAGCGATGAGAGTTAAGCCTGGATGACTGGACACTGCTTGCAGGCTTTGTGCCAAGTGCTTCACATGGATTATTTTCTTGAAATCTTAAGGTAACACTAAGAAATAGGGTTCCTTGCTGTCATTTTATGTGTGAAGAAACTAGGGCAAGGTTCAGTAATTGGGAAATGGCAAAGCCTGGACTTGAACGAAGGCCATCTGCCTTATGGGCCCCAGTTCTTAACCTCTGAGCTGTTACCTCCCTAAAGAAGGTTGGGTTGGCCGGCGCTGTGGCCTAATAGGCTAATCTTCCGCCTGCGGCGCCGGCACCCCGGGTTCTAGTCCTGGTCAGGGCACCGGATTCTGTCCCGGTTGCCCCTCTTCCAGGCCAGCTCTCTGCTGTGGCCCGGGAGTGCAGTGGAGGATGGCCCAAGTACTTGGGCCCTGCACCCGCATGGGAGACCAGGAGAAGCACCTGGCTCCTGGCTTCGGATCAGCTCGGTGCACCGGCCGCGGCGGCCATTGGAGGGTGAACCAACGGTAAAGGAAGACCTTTCTCTGTCTCTCTCTCTCTCTCTGTCCACTCTGCCTGTCAAAAAAAAAAAAAAAAAAAAAAAAAAGGTTGGGTTAAGATCAAGCATAGTGGAATATGCTTTTTCTTTTGGTAACGCGAGGCTTGGCTACAGCTGCTTTCCTTGTGTTTTCCCAGATCCCACACCAACTCAGCACGACCTTTTCAGCCTCTACAAAACAAATAGTCTTATATCTTTGAAATGAAATCTTCTAGGATGACTTCATAAATGTGACTTAATTTTTTGCCTTTTCTCTGTCGCAGGAGGAAACCTTTAGTTTTTGAGGTAGTAGCTGTCTGTGTAGGCTGCCTTATATGTTGACAGATGGCATCATTTTGTCTGTCCTCAAACCATCTGTAGCATCAACTTAATGTATTCCAGTTGGTGTCATCTTTCATTTATGCAGGAGTGAGTTATTAAAGTAAAAACTTTGTATTTTTATAGCATTTTGGGTAAATGTTAAAGTAAAACATTGATTTATTCTATCACAACATCCACTGTAAAGAGAATTTAATTTTTCTTCACCTCATGTTGATGTGCTTGATATGTGATCTGTAGAACTGGACTGACGGCCATGGAAGACAGTGCAGGCATGAGCTCAGTGGAAGCATCCGTGTGCTGAGATTCCTGGTTTGGAAAGAGAACAGCGGGAAGGGTGGCACAGGGATCTGACCCCCAGTGAGCCAGGCAGGCCCTTCGGAGGAGAAGTAGCTGGGAGTTTGCCAAGCCCAGTGGAGTGGGTGGGCAGTAGCACGAGGAAGAGTCTTCCCAGAGCCCTCAGTACATGGAAGAGCCCCGATGTCCCCAAACTTGGAGTGACTGAGATTTGGAAGAAGTTAGGTCCCGTGGGCTGGGAGGAAGACAGTGGCCGGAGATCTCCAGTGAGACCTGAAATGTAAACAGAGACCAGGTTCCTTGCAGGTCACTTAGGGGTTCTGGACTTGAACCTGAGTAGTGGCAAGTCATTGATGAGCTAAAACAGGGGTCAACATGAACAGATTGGGGTGTTTGGCAGATTGCTTTAAGCCACAGCATGAGGAAGGGCATGGAGAAGGAAGTAGCCGTGCAGGGAGCTGGGGGACTGAGTCACTGTGGGAAGTGATTTTGACTGGGGCCAGGTGGTACAGCAGAGGGGAGGTAAGTTGGTGGGTTCCAGAGCCTCTCCCCTGTCCCCCCAAAAAGGAGGAGCCATTCTGTGTCTGTGAGGCTCTGTCTTGCTCAGCTGTGTCATGCTAGACCAAATGCTTGTTCTACAAAGGAGGGAATGAGTCAGAGACAATGGAACCCAAATGAGACCAGAAGTTAGTATAGTGGCTCCTTGTTGTGGACAGGCGTGGCCTCACAGGGAGAGTGATACAGGTAAAAGCACACCACTAATTGTCAGGTGTTCATTTTAACTGCCCTCCAGGCAGGATCCTGATGTAAGGTTTGCCCTTCACAGCAGTGTGTGTGCTGTCAACAGAGCTTTGAGAGACAAACATATTTAATCAGTACTTAATGTCACCCTTTCACCCAAAACATCAGTTCATTCTTGAACCCACTTGCTAATTTACTCATTATTTTTAAAAAATTACTGGGAGAAGGGGCTGGCTGTTACCTACCAGATATGTTTACTTATGTCAGTATTTGTTATCAGATAGGCGGTTAGCCCTAGTGTGGGCCAAATCTCAATTAGGGTACGTTAGGTCACTCAGGTTTGCTTTTTAAGTTGACAAGGTCTGTTACTTGGGGTGTCGCCACGGAAACAGTCCTGCAGCCCTGATGTCCTGGTGTCACATCTTCTGCACTTGGCTATTGCGACTCTCAGGTTTGCTCAGGCTCACCGTGCCTGATGGCATTTCTGTCAAATAGTCCCAAGCCTTTCAGCTCTCATTACCAGCAAGCCTGCTTATGGGTCACTGTAGACCTCTTGTATTGACCAAGTTAGTGCAAGCTGCTGTAGCAAATGAGTTGTTAATCCGAGTGGTTTAAATGTATTGGAGGTTTTTTCTTTACAGTATAGGTCCCTTGGTAGCAGACATGGGGAGGTGAAGGGTTTTCTGCTCCACTGAGGGGCCCAGGCTGGAGCCCAGGTAACACGTGGCTCATAAGCTGAGCGTCTGGTTTGCTGAGGGGAAGAGTGAATGTGCAGAATCACACAGGAAGTTGTGATGGGCCCGTGTCAAAGTGGCTTCCCTATCTCTAAGCCACATTTTGTTGACTAGGACTCAGGAAAAGGCCCTGCCTAACTGCAGGTGAAACTGGGAGTCACAGGCCGCCGCGTGGCCAGTCTCTGTCAACACTAGCTAAGACTTTCCTTCTGGGACCTGCTCTTGGACTCAGACAATAAGAGGCAGGAAAGACCAGGGACAGGAAGCTGTCTCCTTGTGCTTTTCTCAGTGCCTGTGTCACAGTCCCTGGTATCTGAGTGGGCAGTGTGTACATTCTGAATAGTTACTGATGACAGCTTCCATAATTACTGATCATTGCTACCGTTCTCTCTCACAGGGACATAAATGCCCGACTGGATGCTGTATCTGAAGTTCTCCATTCAGAATCTAGTGTGTTTGGTCAGATAGAAAATCATCTACATAAATTGCCCGACATCGAGAGAGGACTCTGTAGCATTTATCACAAAAAAGTAAGTGCGATATAAATGAAATCTATTGAAGCTCATCGTGTCCCTCAGCTTGAGGACACCAGAGGTTAAGGGAAAATCCTCTGAGAGCTCTGTCGTGCTTGTAAGATCTCGCGAGTAGCAGGAGAGGAGAGTAAAAGCTTCAGAAATTTTGATGCACACATTAGGGTTATTCCTCTTTTTCTGTTGTAAAAAGTAAAGTTTTCCAGCTTTTGTCAAATGTACCAACATATGGAGGGTCTTCAAAGAAAGAGCTTCTGGAAAGTGTGCATTATTTTTGAATTTTATTTTTCTGAGGCCTTTGTGAATTTCCCTTGTATGTCGAGGTCTTTCAGTTGTAATACAGGATGTTCTGTTTCATCCCCAGAGGCCAGGCCGGCATCAGAATGGGAGTTCATTTGCATCTGCTCTTCTAGAAAAGAGGTGTCTCACTTCTTTTGACCAAAAGCAGCTTCTTATTTGCCTTAACCAAAGGAAAACCCGCCGGTGTGACATTTGGGAGGCTTTGGCCTTAACCAAAGGAAAACCCGCCGGTGTGACATTTGGGAGGCTTTGGTTACAGTGATTTTGGATACTGAAAATGAGTGCGAGGCGTCATTTTGACTTCATCATTTAAGCTTAGTAGTTTGACTCATAACATTATCCAGAAGAGTTTTCACACCAAAAGGAATAATGTATCAATTACTGCTGCTCTTGTCTTCTCTCTTAGTTACTCTTGTGGTTTTATGCCTTTGAAAAAAAATCTGACTGTAGTTTCACTAAGGAGAGAATCAGATACGTATGTGTGTACAACCCACCCTGTTCACCAGAGCTGCAGCATAAGAATTATTCATATTCATGATAAAAAATTTCAGTGGCACGCAAGGGCATGAAATAATAAGGAACAAAAGTGTCTTCGTGCTACCATCCCCACCCCCATACCTACTACCCACAGATAACCAGGGTAAGATGCAAGTGTATCCATCCAGACATGTTTTATTTATATTTTATTTATTTAGAAATAATGCTTTTCATTTAAAGAATCACAGGGCCAGCGCTGTGACATAGCGGGTAAAGCCACCATCTATAGTGCTGGCATCCCTTATGGGCGCCAGTACAAGGCCGGGCTGCTCCACTTCTGATTCAGCTCTCTGCTATGGCCTGGGAAAGCAGTAGAAGATGGCCCAAGTCCTTGGGCCCCTGCACCCACTTGGGAGTCCCGTCAGAAGCTTCCAGCTCCTGTCTTCGGATTGGCACAGCTCTGGCCGTTGCAGCCCATTGGGGAATGAACCGGCAAATGGAAGACCTCTCTCTTTTTCTGCCTCTCCTTCTTTCTCTGTGTAACTCCGACTTTCAAATAAATAAATCTTTAAAAACAAAAGAATCACAAAGATTCTTTACTGTGTAAATATGTTTACGTATATTTGGTATATGTTGTAAACATACTTCACACAGAAACTTCGGAAAGTTCAGGGAAATTTTAATTAAAAGATAAATTTATATTGGTGCAGAATTAAAACTTCTTTGTTTATTTTGTTTATTTGGAAGGCAGACAGACAGAGACAGATGGGTAGAGATGGAGAAGGAAAAACAGAGAGATCTCCCATATGCTAGTTCAGTCTGGAAATGCCCATGATAGTTGAGGCAGGGCCGGGGAAGCTTAAAGCCAGGAATTCGTTGCAGGTCTGTGACACTGGTGTCAGGGACACAAACACTTGAGCCATCACCTCCTTCTACCCAGGGTATTCCTTTGCAGAAAACTGGAATTGGGAGCAGAGCTGGACTCAACTCAGCATACTGATATGTGATGCAGGCATCCCAGTAACCTCTCAGATCATTGCCAGTTGTGTGTCCTGCTGCAAAAAATGTTGAAATCCTTGTATAATGAGGGGTTTTCAAGAAGATCATGGAAAATGTATATTATAAAGACACTATGCATGATTTCAAATTTTTTTTGCACCAAGATATTTTTAAAAGATTTTTTATTTTATTTGAGAGATCTCCCTTCCATGGGTCCACTCCCCAAATGGCTGCAACAGTTGGAGCTGCGCTGATCTGAAGCCAGGAGCCAGGAGCTTCCTCCAGGTCTCCCACGAGGGTGCAGGGGACTTGGGCCATCTTCTACTGCTTTCCCAGGCCATAGCAGAGAGCTGGATCGGAAGTGGAGCAACCAGGACTAGAACCGGTGCCCATATGGGATGCTGGTGCCGCACAGAGGATTAGCTACTGTGCCACAGCACCAGTCCCCACCAAAATAGACTTTAAAAAAATTTGTTTATTTATTTAAGAGGCAGAGTTAAAGAGAAGGAGAGAGAGAGAGGTCTTCCATCCTCTAATTCACTCCCCAAATGGTCGCAGTGGCCGGAGCTGGGCTAATCCGAAGCCAGGGGCCAGGAGTTTCTTCTGGGCCTCCCACATGGGTGCATGGGCCCAAGCACTCAGGCCATGAGATGGGAGCTGGATCAGAAGAGGAGCAGTTGGGACTTAAACTGGTGTCCATATGGAATACCAGCATTGCAGGCAGAGGCTTAACCCACTATGCCACAGCGCCAGACCCCCCAAATTGACATTTTTTTAAAGATTTATTTATCTATTTGAAAGTCAGAGTTACACAGAGAAAGGAGGAGAGGCAGAGAGAGAGAGAGAGAGAGAGAGAGGTCTTCCATCTGCTGATTCACTCCTCAATTGGCCATAATAGCAGGAGCAGTGCCAATGCAAAGCCAGGGGCCAGGAGCTTCTTCCGGGTCTCCCAAGTGGGTGCAGGGGCCCAAGGACTTGGGCCAATTTCTACTGCTTTCCCAGGCCACAGCAGAGAGCTGGATTATAAGTGGAGCAACTGGGACTCAAACCAGCGCCCATATGAGGTGCCGGTACTGCAGGCGGTGGCTTTACCTGCTATACCACAGTGCCGGCCCCCAAAATAGACTTTTATTTCAATTGTCCATGAGCTTTTTGAAGTTCCCTCATATATATTTCATATATGTTGATATTATTGAGTTCCGTATGTACACAGATGTCATAATTTTTTAGCTATTTTGTATTTCCTAATGAGATCCCAATAGTGGTTTTTTTTAATTTGACAGAGTTACAGACAGTGAGAGAGACAGAAAGGTCTTCCTTAACCTCAGAACATGTCAGTAATTTTTCGTTTCAACTAACTGGTTCATCAATTTCCCTTACTCTGATTCTGACTTTGAAAAGATCACTAAACTTCATTTTCCTGTCCCTTATGCTGGTTAGTTAAAAATGGTTCTGTTTTCAGTGTTCTACCCAGGAGTTCTTCTTGATTGTCAAAACTCTGTGTCACCTGAAGTCAGAATTTCAAGCGTTAGTACCAGCTGTGAATTCCCAAGTTCACTCAGACCTGCTGCGGACCTGCGCTTTGGACATTCCGGAGCTCCTCAGGCCAGTGGAGCGTTACTTGCAGGTCCTTAATGAACAAGCGGCCAAGTAAGTGCCAGACGCTCAGCCCTTCCTCTCCAGCGGTGAATCCCGCCCAGTGCCCTAGCCTGTTAGCCTGGGAGGCTTCATCTTGGCTAGAGTGATAGTGGAAGTTGCACGAGTACTTACACAATTAGAAATGTGGTTGAATTCTAAAAGCTTTATTTTAAAGTGGCCTGGAACTTAGGCACTTCCCCACCCCAGGCAGCTGTGGTGCTTCCCCAGGTGGTAGATGGGAAGAGGGAACTCAGGGATGGTCTGCCTGAGATCTGGGATCTGCAGTTGCAGAGTTGTCCTTTATGAAGGATGCATTTCACAGTGCGTCCCACAGAGAGCTCTGTCTACAAGACAGATGATTTGGCACTTATATTTGTTTTTATCTTCTGAACAAGCACATGACACATATTTACTTTTATCTCTTGCTTTCATTATGGGAATCATGAAGTTGCAAGATGAAAGTGACATTGGCGTAGCTTGTCCGCCCTAGGGAGTTAAGGCATGTACCCATAAATATTTAGTGGCAGAGCTGGCATCAGAACCACGTTTTCTTGACTTGCAGCCCATTGATCTTTCATCATGCAATGGAAAATAATTGATCACTGGCCTAAGGAATATGCTTCAATATGTATATTTTCATATTTTAGAATTGGGGACAAAACTGAATTATTCAAAGACCTTTCTGACTTCCCCTTAATAAAAAAGAGGAAGGATGAAATTCAGGAAGTCACAGAAAAGATCCAAGTACATTTACAAGAAATCCGAAAAATATTAAAAAATCCTTCCGCACAGTATGTGACAGTATCGGGACAGGAGGTAATGTCAAACTTACTTTCATTTTCTGGTAGTTCTGCTTGAGTAGAAAAGCTGTTTTGAAATTTAAATATGTGAAGATTCATTGTAAATACCTTTGTTTTCTTCAAGTTTTCTGATTTGTTCCTTGGAAATATGTGTAGTAACTTCTTTTGATAGAAATGGAATTATTTAAATGTTGTTTTATTGGTCTCTTTGTGTACTGATGGTATCTGTTGAAATTATACAGGAGCTTGATTATTGTGATTGGTACCTGATAGGATTCATTTGCTCTGAATCCAGGAGGGAGAAGTTGGTCATTGATCCCTGGCTGGATGGAGGAGACAAAGCCAGCCTCTTGTGTTGCTGACTCAGGGCTTCCTCCTGCAGTTAGTAGTATGACTGCTACAGAAAGCAAAACGCAAAAAAACCAGAACAGTAATGAAAGCCTACACTTAATAAGCCTTGCACAGGACTCTGCTGCTTTGTCATGGGTACTTCTGCCTAAAGTTCAGTATTAACCGCTGATTGAGAACCAGATGAGGACAAGTTTGCTGTCTAATTATGATAGGACAACCTCCAGTGTCGCCTGAGCAGTCCTGTCTCCATAAGTTTAGTAACATATGGACATCCCAGCTGTGGGAATTTGAGAAACTTTACTGTGTTTAATAGGAAATTTGTGCATAATTTCTATAGGATGAACATTTTATTCAAGATTTTAAAAGAACCTTCACTGCCTCTGTGACAGTCGTAATCATATTTTATGCATCTAGATAACTGTCCCTTAATCGTGAATTAAATGTGGCGTGGATATGGGACAATACTTAGATCTGGGATAGTATTGGCAATTGGTATTATTCCTAAGGGAAAATGAGCAAAATAGTGGGGAAAGCCTCTAGGAAATTTTCCTAAGCACATAGCAAATCTGGATTTGTTTAGTGTATTTAAAATGTGGAAAATGATCTCTGTTAAATCCTTTAAATAAAAAAAAGTTTGAAAATTCTTAAGAGAAAGAGAGCGAAAGAAAAGGGAGTTTGGAGACAAATGTAGTGACAGAGACAACCGAAAGTGGTTTCTGGAGTGAGTGAAGAATTTCAGCCAAGTAGTGATGATGCCAGCCCAGTGATCAGCACGGGCTGTGTTTTGACGAGCCAGATCTGATGTTTAACCAGGACAGAACTGGACCCAGAAGAACAAGAGAGATTTCTAGAACAAATCAAGGCAGACTTCTTGCATGGACACCTAAGAAACAAAGTCAAGAACTGCGGAGCAGGGAAAGCTGCCGTGACAGCTCTCTGAGATGTCTGAAATACGTGCTATTTTCCAGTGTTTGTTAGTTTCCTTCTTACCAATAAAATCCTTAAACAAAAGGCCTACGTGCTCGCACTTAGAAGATTTGAGAAAGGGAATAGCTACAGAGAAATTGTGGTGACAGCCAGTGTAGAAGAGACAGGAATCCCATGGGTGACAACTCTGAGAGCCCTGGCAAGACCAGGAGGGCGCCCCTCAGAGCACGTGCCCAAGAAGTGACAGGCCGGCAGTGCGGTGGGCTGCCGTGATACCCTCCCCGTGTTCCATCCTCTGTTGCTCTGTAAGTGGGGGAGCCATGGTATCTCCAGGGTGGACCTCTGATATCTGCAGACTGAGCGGTTGGGGTCCACACTGTTACCAAGGTGCTTCTTGTTTTTGCTGGCTTCTCCTCTCGCTCCCTCCAGGCCTTGGGCGGTGACTGCTGCGGAGTCCGTGGTGGTCAGTGTGCTCCTGGTGTGTCAGAGGTCAGTGGGACCCTGCGTCCTGCTGTTTGCCTTTGGGAACCCTTTCTCAGAATTATTCCATAAAAAGACCATTGTGTCTTCACATAGAACATTTTACAATAGCAGAATTTTCTAGTGTAGGTCGACAGTGATTTTACATTTTCCATCAGTGATTTTTTGTTGTTGTTGGATTTTTTTTTTTTCAGTTACTTTTTGTAGCCAAAGGGATTTTTTTTAGGCTCTAACTCTTCACTCTTAACTGTTTAACTGGATGTGGCAGATTTAAAGCTGTTGTTTCCTTTTTATACAACAAGACATCATTACTTTCAGAATTTTTGCTAAGGATGAAAATTCTTAAAATTAACTATTAATTTCTATTATAATTAATGTAAAGGCCACACTGTTTCAATGTATAGAAAATAAACTTAAGAACCAGACTGATACTTAAGAATAAATACCTAAAGCTAAGTGCATGTTATAAAACTGATAAATATTGGAAAGTTCCTGTAGCCTTCTCAAAGCTAATAGCCCCACAGAACTTCTGGATTCCATTCTGTTCAGGGTAAACTTTAAAAAATTTATTAAAATACAACTTTGAGTGGTAACACCGAATGAGACCACGTTGAGATCGGGACTGTACAGAAGTAGTGCTTCCTGTGGATGGTGGGTGCTGGAGGTGCTCGCTTGTGGAGCACAGTTGGCTCTGTGAAGCTATGGCTCACCTGAATGAAGACTGGAGAAGAGCTCTCGTGGGAACAAGTGTTCCTCTCTTCATACTTAAGGAAGTCAGTGTTTTCTTCATGAAGATAGTTTCGGAGGAGTTAGGTTCCCTGGATAAAAACTATTGCTAAAAATCCTCTTCTGTTCAGAATAGAGAAGGAACTAGAGCTCAGACTAATGTAACATCTAATAATTGACTGTTTAAAAATTTGTATACTGGCCGGCGCCACAGCTCAATAGGCTAATCCTCCGCCTTGCGGCGCCGGCACACCGGGTTCTAGTCCTGGTCGGGGCGCCGGATTCTATCCCGGTTGCCCCTCTTCCAGGCCAGCTCTCTGCTGTGGCCCAGGAGTGCAGTGGAGGATGGCCCAAGTCCTTGGGCCCTGCATCCACATGGGAGACCAGGAGAAGCACCTGGCTCCTGGCTTCGGATCAGCGCGGTGCACCGGCCGCAGCGGCCATTGGAGGGTGAACCAACGGTAAAGGAAGACCTTTCTCTCTGTCTCTCTCTCACTGTCAACTCTGCCTGTCAAAAAAAAAATTTTTATACTTATAAATGTAATTTTATCTAGGGTATTCGAGTTTTAAATAAGTAGATACTAATAATTGAAGTTATTAATGCCAAATCACCACCCATAGTATGCACACTACAATATTATAAATATTAAGGCCTGAAGTTACATCTTTTATTGTAGACTTATTGCTCAACACAAGTTGTACTGTATCCCAGGTATTGAAGTCCTAATTAATACTATTGGGCTGTGTTGACATATATAAAGCCTCCCAAGAAGAATACTGAATTTATTTTGAATGTTCATAGCAATATTTACTATAACAGTTGTGTCACAATTTTGAGAAAGCTTTTAAAATGTAATAACTGTTTATTTAACTGTCTGTATTTATTTCAGTTTATGATTGAGATAAAGAATTCTTCTCTATCTTGTATACCAGCTGATTGGATTAAGGTTGGAAGGTAGGTTTGAGAAATAACTTATTTCTTAGAACATTTATTATAATGACATCTGTATACTTGTGTGCTCCAGGACGGATACTAGCTACATTCTTGAAGTTAGGATGAATTTTTCTCCTTTTGGTTTTCTTATGAAACTTTTAATCAAAGAAGTTTTTATTTATTTATTTACTATTTTTATCATTGATTTATAGATGTTTTTCAAAAGGGTATCTTGTTGCCTCTGTTGTCTTGTTTTGTAAATCACCATTATGATTCAGAGTGTATCTGGAAAAACAACTTAGAGACACTGCAGCTGCACTTCCTGATGAGTGCTCTCCCTGACATTTCTCTTATGAAGCTGATACTTCATTTTCTACCTCCGTGAGCTCCGCATTTCTTTGTCTTAATGCTCTCCTTGGCACTGAGTTACCAATAGTTCTTTAGATCTTCCCTTGGTGACTTGTATCATGAATTAATGAAAATAAATTAATTAGAAAATTAGGAAATGGCATTGATGCTTTGCCTTTTCCTCGGTTGGGCGTCCATCCCCAGAGGGGACTCACTGGAGGAAGCAGTGTTAAAGGGGCACCCAAGCCTTGAGGGGGCCTTTATGTGGCATGCTTATTAATAATGTGGTTACTAAGAAGTCCTCATGAACCTGGATGGAATGTTACACTGGTCTAAGGTAGCGGAAGAGGGACTTCGAGCTGGTGACAGGTCTCTGTTAAGGACGAAGGGAAAGTTGACATGAGGTGTGAATGATTATTGATGTCTTACTTCAATTAAAAAGGAAGCCTGTTACCTGTTGCCACAGCAACAGATGATGATGGCACAAGTGTGGTTTCTTTAGCTCTAATACCTCCCTTTTTTCCTGTGCTCCCAGAAGCTGTACTTGAGACTTGAATATTTTTTATTTTAGGGGATGTTGTTTTCTCTCTTTGCAGGCATCCTTTGCTTTATCTACTTTAGTCCTATGCTATAACTAGTGAGTGGAAATATGCTTTATGGAGAGAAAGTATCAAGATATCATGTTAGTTTATCTAAAACAAAAGCTGAAACGTCTTCCTCAGTGGGTTTTTCCAGAAAAGAAAGCTGTAGTAAATCTTTCTACGTAGAAGTATCTGTGACGTAATTTAAAAGCAACAAGCAAGACTGAGTATCATGGAAATTGAATGAACAAGCCAGATGGTCTGGGGGGAGGTTATTGTGATCTCTGATCTATTGTGTGTCCCTTGGGTCTTGAGAGGGTAGGTTAGAAACTGACTGGTCACAGTTGGAGGACAAAAGGCTCATGCCTCATCCAGTGTCTGCTGAATTGAAGGTAACTGTGACAGTGTAATACCAAAGTGAGCGAGCAGAGAAAGACCAGAGACCACCCTGACCTCATCTTCTTGAAGACCTGTCATCGTAACGGTTGCATCAACAGCGTGGACACCAGTAATGCCACCACAAACAGTTGCCAACGCTGGTGGAGTGCTGACTGCAGGCACTCTGCCGGGCACCGTCTGTTTGGTCTTCGCGATAGCACTCAGGAGGTAGAGGCCATGGCCATGTGTTTTATGCACCAGGAAAGCTGCTGTTCAGAGAAGAGCAGTTCGGCTTGCTCAGGAGTCACATGGCTAGCAAGTGAGGGGGGAGAGTGGAGCCCTGACCCCAGTTCTCTGACTGGGACCTTGGTCTCCCATCCAGCTCTGTGGTTTCTTGATGAAGGGATCAGAGATTTCCTCAATCTGGACAAGGGGCGTGTGGCACAGGAGTCTGCAGAAGGTTCATGGAACATGCATATTGCAGATACTACTTGTAGGTTTCAGTTTTTCTTGTGCCAAAATGAACGTATCTCATTTTGCCATGTGCTTTTTAAAGCACTTTTGTGTTTCATCCCCTCTGGGGCCATGGTGGATCTGCAGTTAGATCCTGAAGACTTCTTTTACTGGATTGCCTCCTGAAATAATGCGTTGCTGTGATTCTTAATGCTTTCTGTTTCTCTTCTTTCTGAAACACCACAGTCATGCAGCAAAGTGTAAAATGTGCAGAGTACTGTGCCCTCCACTGGGGTATCCACCTCGCAGCTTTGTTACACTACCTATGTTGCCATATTTGCTTCTGATCTTCATCTTTTTTTTTTTTTAATAAAGGAAGCATTTTCATTTAGTAGAATTTAAAGAGAAAAGCATTTTCCAATGAAATAAAAAATATGAACTCTGACTTTGCCAAATGGATATAATTTTTAAAACATCTTAAAAGCCTTCTGAGCAAACTCATTTTGTTTGGAATCAGTAGAGTTCAGACATGTAATTAAAGAATGTTCTCTATTTACAATGGTTTACTTTCAAGGTTCATCAGAGAATAATAAGTACTACTTTAATTTTCTGAAGTGATGCCATTACTGATTTCATATAACCTTGATTTCCTATTTATGTTTTTTCTTCTCTTCTAGCACAAAAGCTGTGAGCCGCTTTCACTCTCCTTTTATTGTAGAAAATTACAGACGTCTGAATCAGCTCCGAGAGCAGCTCGCCCTTGACTGCAGTGCTGAGTGGCTTGGTTTTCTAGAGTGAGTTTACAGTGAAAAATAGAATCTGACTTTTGCTGTGAGAAATAGACCGGAAAATCTTTCCATCACAAAAGAAAAGTAGAGATTATTGCTTGTGACCCACTGTGAAATAGCTGAGTACTTGTGTGCTCTGTTTTTATTTTTAATCTGTTGAAATGTAAGCTCATCTTGGCCTTTGGTGAGAGACCTTGTATACTTTATTGTTGCTGTACTAATATTTTGCTGCTAGTGATGTTTAGTAGAGTCACTTGTTGAAATTCTACCTTGAAATTACCTTTTTCATGTAAAGGCCTAACATCTCTTTCAGAGTTGGACAAGTATGGGTTCTGTTTTATTTTTATTATCTCCATTAATTCTTTCTTTTTTTAATATCCTGTTGATAATTCTTTCTTTCTTTTTTTTTTTAATATCCTGTGTTATTTTCCCTCTGATTTTATACTCTGAAAATTTAAAATCTGTGGGAAGGTTGACATGAGCATCTGTACAGCCTTCACCTCATATTAGTAAGTGTTAACTTTACCACATTGTTTTGTATTTTGTATCTCATATATATTTTTTTCCTGAACCATTTGGAAATAAGATTTAGACATCATAACACTTCACCCTAAATACTTGAGTGTACATCTTCTGAAAATGAGGACAGTCTGTTACATAATATTATCACCATTATCACACCTAGGAAAAATGAATATTAATTTAAAAAATATATTTGAATTTCCTTAATGTCTCACTCAGCAGATTTTTAAATGAAAAATTTAATCAGCTTCCACACGTTGCAGTTGGTTGTTACGTTTCTTGAGACTGTTTAAATCTAGAACAGTCTGCCACCAACAGTCTGTATAAACCAACTCTGTTTTTATACATGGAATTCTTTTAAGGAGCCTTGCATCCTTCTCTTCTGAATTTCTGGACAGTTCTGTGTTCTGAGCGACAGTTCTCCGTGCTGTGCTGGGAAATGGCTAGCAGCTGGTGCTCTGGAGGGTGGCCGTGTTGTAGAGCTCACTGGTTTCTGTGCTCTGAGTACTCCCACCATGGCTGCTTCAAGCTCCTACTGGACTGGAGTTGGAAAGTGATGTGCACATTTGAGTTTGTATTCTTTCCTCTCCCTCCCTCCCTCCTTACTTCTTTCTTTTCCTTCCTCTCTCCCTCATTCCCTCCCTCCCTCTCGGCCTTCTTTCTTTCCTTCCTTTTCTTCGTTTTGAAGATTTATTTATTTATTTGACAGGCAAAGGGCCAGAGAGCGGCGGGGCTGGGATGTATGGGCTGAAGCTGGGAGCCTGGGAATCCATCTGTGTCTCTCAGAGGGACTTGGGCCATCTTCTGCTGCTTTCTGAGATGCATTAGTAGTCACTAGATCGGAAGCAGAGCACCAGGACTCCATTGGCATTCTGATATGCGATGCTGACATTGCAAGCCTTGCTTAGCCTGCTGCGCCATGGTGCTGGTCACATAGGTTGACTTTTGAGTCTGTTGAACCAGCTACAGCTGCTGCTGATCTAAGTAGTTACCATGTTAACTCAGTCTTCCTCACATGAGCCCTGTGAGGTTAAATATTATCATCACCCCCAATTTACAAATGTGTAGAGTGAGATTGGAAATATGAAGCTGGTCGGCCACAGCGGTAAGGGTTGCAGCTCAGGTTGAGCCAGGTGTCTGGCAGGCAGGTGTGTTCCCTCTGCCTTCCTGCTCGCGGTAAATCCAAGGCGTCACTGTGTACAGAAACGTGGTATTGTCTCTGTCAGGCAGTAAAAATTCAGTGAGGTCTTTCAGGTGCTGTATTCCATAAAGTAACCCACTTGGCAAGTGAAAAGCAAAGAACAGGCAAAATATTATTTGATAGTTTTTAAAAGGTAGTAAAGAGCACCAGTGTCTTCTTATATAGAGGAGACGTGTCACCCAGACCGTTAAGAGATTCCAACTGGCTTACCTTCACTCTGTGGAGATTATCTTGACTCAGTCTGGTTTCGTTTTGTTTTTGTAAAGATTTGTTGTATTTATTTGGAAGGCAGAGTGACAGAGAAGAGGGACACACACATGCGCGTGCACACACACACACACACTGATCCTCTTGAATCCAAGGATAGAAATTTTGTTCACTTCCTTATCTAATTCACTTTCAAGTTTGGATTCAAGGGCTTTCAGGGCTCTTGGTTCTTTCCATTTTCTTGACTTTTTCCTTGGTGTGTCACCAAGAACGTGAAAATGGAACAAAAAAAATCACACCTTTCAGATCTCAAGGGCCGTGTTCTAGAAGGATCCTGGGTTTTGGTTTAATATGCTTCAAGTTCTGTCTGTCAGTGTTCCAGGCTCAAGAAAATTTAGGCTCTTGCAGGCTAAAAATGTTGGTGTTATTCTTGATTCTTTCTTCTTTTTTGTCCCTTTATCAGCTATCTAATTCTTGATTGTCGGTTTTCTGTTTCCTGTGTTTGTCTGATTTGTCTCTTCTTCCTGGCTCCCCTCATAGCATTCTCACTGTATCAGCCTTGTGAGTAGAACGAGGAGACCTCTGCTTTTCTCACACCTCCCCTGAGCTGTAGCTGGGCTTGCTAAGGGGGAGCTCACATTAATGCGCCATCCCTGAAGAGTGTGATCCTCACGATGTGTTACTCAGGGCAGAAAATGGTGCAGAACAATATGAAAGCATGGTACAGTCTTGCATATGGATATTCATATAACACACAGCATACGTACCCTCATTTGTTTAAAGATTAATATACATGCTTCCTATTAAAATGAAAATTTCCTACTGGATGTGTGCACACCTTTGGAGGAATATGTGTATATGAAGCATGCCGTTATGTGCATACAGACACAGATACTCCTCAGCTTATGATGGGTTTATGAGGACATAATCAGTTACAAAATCCGTTGTGTCCTGACAAATCCATTTTAAGTTGAAAATATCCTAAATTGGAATACGTTTAATTTATGTAACCTCCCAAGTATCGTAGCTTAGCTTAGGCTACCTTAAAAATGTGCTCAGAACACTCAACATTAGCCTTCAGTTGGACTTTGTGGGAGACTATCATATGATGTATTGCCAGCTGAAAAAAATCAATTCAAAATACAGTTTGTACTGCACGGGTACTGCTTTCACACCATCGTAGAGTTGAAAAATTCTAGTTTACACCTTGTAAGTTGGGGACCATTTGTATGTAGCTTCACAGTGTTTACGGGTTTTTTTCTGGATGGTGAGGTCACTGGTAATTTTAATTTCTTTATTTTGAAGATACATGATTTCAGAAATTTTCATACTGTATATATATTCATTTCAAAATAAGAAAGTGATGTTAAAGTTTTTATCCCCTAAAAAACAACATTGGCTGAAACTGAGCTAGAGCATTTGCAACTAGAGCCCCCACTTGAGAGCAGTGCTGATTGCCATGTACAGTGTTTGTGGAGGTGCCAGATGGCTGGAATCTGATGTCACTGAAAAAATGATTAACCTCACTGAGCCCGACATCAGAGGATTGAGTGCTAGCCATGCACGTTATCCATCTTATGAGGCACTGACTACAACTTGTGATCAAAATGTTGAAAGAAATGAAGGCTGTCAACACTGCTGTGAAAGAAACCCTTCTTCACAATATGTGTCTCTTCTTTTGTGTTCAAGAAGATAGGCTGTGATTATTGAATAATCTGCTCAAATGCAGATTGTCTAAAAATGGAATGATAATATCTCTCAGACAGTATTTCAATTTTTTAATTATTTCATTTGAAAGAGAGAGGGTGTGAGAGACAGATCTTCCGTCCACTGTGCCCACCACAACTGGGGCTGGACCAGGCCAAAGACAAGAGCCAAGAACTCAATCTTATTCTCCCACCTGGGTAATAGAGACCCAAGGACTTGAGCCATCACCTGCTGCCTCCCAGGGTGCACATTAGCAGGGAGGTCAGACTAGAAGTCGAGCTAGAACTCAGACCCAGGTATTTTAACATGGGGTACAGGTGTTCCAAGCGGTACTGCTGTACTGAAAACCCTTCCCAGTTCAAATATTTTAGAAATATATTTGCAGATAAAGAGTATTTTCCATCGTTATTAATCTCAGATATTATGGAGCAGCATTTAGTGGTAAGCTTTTCTAATGATAGTAGTAGATTTAGAATCCATGTGTCTTATCTGTTTCCTTTGCACCCAGCAGTACCTTTTGACTGGAGATTAAATCATGGTGCCTCGGCTTCGTCCTTAAGTTGGTTGAGAGCAGAGTGATAAAGTTTCATGTTGTTATGATGTAAACTTAATCTGTCAGATTGTTACCTGAATTGGCCATTTTTTTTTTTCAGCTTTCTGTTGTTCTAAGTATGGATAATCTCTTGGAAGTCTGGCAAAGTGTAGCAAATGGGCAAAGACCAAGCAGGTCAAACAAGGGTTCTCCAAGAGTTTTGATGACGTTTCTGATAGTTTTTGTTTCATGTTTGTCTCATTTATACAATCAGTGATATAAATAAGAAAGAGTGTTGTTGTCCATGTCAGAATAATTTAGTCCTCCCCAACTTTTTTGTTTTGTTTACTGAAGCAGTCCCCCTTGAGGGGCGTGTCACTCATTTCCCTCCTACAAATGAAGAGCATCAGAGAGAGTCCTGTGGGCTCTGTCTGCTGGGTGGTAGCAAGTAAGGGTCTTAATGGCCTGGATCGGACCTGAGAAGAGATCCCTCATTAGTGTCAGAGTGCTTGGGCACTCAGGTCCAGAGGGGCAGGGGCAGAAACATCCCTGTGACTCCTTTCTGCCCAAAGAGGCAGTGCCCAGGTAGGAAGACAAGATGGGTCAGTCACTAGAGCAGGGGCCGTGTAAGCCGCAGTTCGAGAGTGCAGACAGGTGGCCAGGTCTACAGCTGAAGCCAGACCAGGAATGATAAGGTGTAGTCACACACAGTCACTCTGGAGAATTAGGTTCATGCCACACATCGCATCATCAGAACCAGGAGGCATTTCTTCAGGTGGCCCCTGAAGACTAAGGACTGCCCATCGGAGGCCCTGGGCGCATCCCTCTGTGGTTTGGGGCTTTGCATGGAGCCAGACTCTGTTAGTGGGATCGTATAGTTTGTTTTGGTGAACTTAAGTTCAATGAAAAATTCATTCATTATGCTCTGTCTACTCAAAGAACTATAAAATATATACTATGAGTATGTTTCTTCTGCTCACAAATAGTTAACATAGAAATAGAGCTGGATACTTCCAGTGGTGTCTCCAGGGTCTGGGAAATGTTGTTTACATAGAAGCCTCATTCTAATTAAATCAGAATTACAGTTTTAAGATGGTAGTCCTGTGGACATCACTGAGCATTGTAGTGACGTAGTCTGCTACCCTTGGCAAGCTGGGAGGCACCTGGAGACTTACGGGTTCAAGTAACAGACAACTCAACACTGCTGAACCAGCACTGCCACAGAGGAGTATCATTTGTTTATTTAAGAGGTAGAGACGGGGCAGGGGAGAGCAAAGAGAGGGGCCTTCCATCTTCTGGGTCCTTGCACAAAAGCCAGCAACAACCAGGGAGCTGGAAACTCACACCAGCGTGGGTGACAGGCGCTCAAGCACTTTAGCTGTCACCTTGCCTCCCAAGGTGCCTGTGGGGAAGCTGGAGTTAGGCGGGGAGCCTGGACTCCAATCCAGGCATTCTGACACAGACGGGTGTGTCGTAACCATCCTCTCCAACCACTGCATCAACACTTAGCCCAAGAAACTAATTTTAGGAGAGGCATTCAATATACCATTTTTTCTCTTTCTTTCTTGATCTTCTTTCAGGGAATATCTAAGCTACACTATGAATTTAGGCAGAAACAGGCAACTTATTTCTATTTTGTTTCTTGTACATACAAAAATAAAGATGCTAGTAGGAGTCTTTAAAACTGCCCTGTGGGCTAGGAGATATAAAGAGCCTGACTGGATTTGGACTGTGCTGTTTAATAACTGTGTGTCCCTAGGCTAATGGCTTTGTCTTTCTGAAACACATTGAAAACTTAGATAATGCAGAATGACCTTGAGGGCTAGTCTAAAGCAATAATGTAGGTTCCTCTCTGTGATCTTTGGCTGATAAATGATAGGTTTTCCTTTAGCTTTTCTCTTGGACCTACTGATTGTGAACTTAGTTACCATTGTAGTCCTCATTTTCTAGTCTTTGAAAAATTTATGACATTGCCACCTACATTAAAATAACATTTTTAGGGGCCAGTGTTGTGGCATAGCAGGCAAAGCCGTCACCTGAAATGTAAGCACCCCATATGGGTGCCTGTTCATGTCCTGGCTGCTCCACTTCCAATCCAGTTCCCTGGCCTAAGAAAAGCAGCTGAAGATTGCCCAAGTGTTCAGGCCCTTGTCACCCAAATGGGAGACTCAGATGAAGCTCCTGGCTTTGGCCTGGCTTAGTGCTGACTGTTGTGGCCATCTGGGGAGTGAACCAGCAAATTCTCTTTCTCTCTCTCTCTCTTACTTCCTCTCACTCTCGCTTTGTAAGTCTGACTTTCAAAGTAAATAAATCTTTAAAAATAACTTTTTCAACAGGAAGAGTTCATTTATTTATTTATTTATTTCTCAGCCCAGAGCCAGTCTCATTTTTTAAAAAAATATTTATTTATTTATTTGAAAGTCAGAGTTACATAGAGAGAAAAGGAGAGGCAGAGAGAGAGAGGTTTTCATCTGATGGTTCACTCCCTAACTGGCTGCAATGGCCGGAGCTGCACCAATCTGAAGCCAGGAGCCAGGAGCTTGCTCCAGGTCTTCCCATGTGGGTGCAGGGGCCCAAGGACTTGGGCCATCTTCTACTGCTTTCCCAGACCATAGCAGAGAGCTGGATCGCAAGTGGAGCAGCCGGGACTCGAAATGGCATCCATATTGGATGCTGGCACTGCAGGCAGCGGCTTTAGCCACTACACCACAGCGCCAGCCCCAATTATTTTTTTTTATATAAAGGCAATAAATTTCATGTATTTCATATATACAATTTTAAGAGCATTATGATACCCTCACTCTCACCCTTTCTCCTCCTTCTTTTCTTATTTTTCTTTTAATTTTTGCAATGATATAATTTCAATTTACTTTATAATCACAAATTTAACTCTACACTAAATAAAGAATTCAACAAGTAGAAAGTAGAAAAATCACTGTTCCTAAAGAGTATAGATAAGGGCTACAAACTAATCAAATCTACTATGTATTACATTTTTTGTGCTCTGCATATTATAACCACAAATCAGGGAAAAATCATATTTGTCTTTTTGTGACTGGCTTATTTCACTAAGTGTAGTGAACTCAAGTTGCATCTGTTTTGTTGCAAAAGACAAAATTTCATTTTTCTTCTTTTTTTAGCTATTTAGGACCTTTTTTGATTTCATATGAATTTTAGGGTCTTTTTTCCTAGATATGAGGTATTTTGATTGGGGTCACATTGAATGTGTAAATTGCTTTGGCTAGTGTGGACGTTTTGATGATACTAATTCTTCCAATCCATGAACATGAAACATTTTCCCTGTTTTTGTGTGTGTCTTGTTTCTTTCTTCAGTGTTTTGCAATGCTGGCTGTGGTTTGATCATATTTTGCCTTGATTGTGTTGGGGTATGTTCCTTTTATACCCAGTTTGTTTAAGGTTTTTACTGTGACAGGGTGTTGCATTTTGTCAGATGCTTCCTCTGCATCTGTTGAGATAATCATATGGTTTTTATTCTTCAATTTGTTAATGTGATGTATCACTTTTATTGATTTGCTTGTGTTGAACCATCCCTGCATACCAGGGGTAAATCTCACTTGGTCTGGATGAATGATCTTTCTGATGTATTATTGGACTTGATCAGCTGGTATTTTGTTGAAGAGTTAAATATTTATTTATTTTGAAAGAGTTACAGAAACAAAGGGAGAGACAGAGATCATCCATTTACTAGTTTACTCCCCAGCACTGTGTGAGGCTGAAGCAAGAGCCTGGGTACAGGGGCCCAAACACTTGGGCCATCTTCTGCTCTTTTCTTGGGCCATTAGCAGGGAGCTGGACTGGAAGAGAAGCAGCTGGGACACAAACCGGCACCCATATGAGATACCAGGCAATGGCATTACCTGCTATGCCTCAACACTAGGCCCCTTCCCACAAATTATTTTTTAATTTTTAAAATTTAAAAAATTAAATCTCTTAATTTCTCTTGGAAGCACAGTAGTTACTGTAAGGATTTAAGCTCAGTTATGTATTTTCTGTGTATTAAAAGATATTTTAAAGTGGGCATTATAAAAAATTAAGTTTCAGGTCCTTTTTTCTAATGTTGTTATGCACATTTCAAACATCCCCAGTGCCCCCCCACAACAGATGACCACAGTTTATACAATGTTACACACATTGACATAAAATAATATGATGTGGGGGCCAGCTCTGTGGCTTAGTGGGTAAAGCCTCCACCTGCAGTGCCAGCATCCCATATGGGCACCAGTTCAAGTCCCAGTTGCTCCAATTCCAACCCAGCTCTCTGCTATGGCCTGGGAACGCAGTAGAAGATGGCCCAAGTCCTTGGGCTCCTGCACCCATGTGGGAGACCTGGAAGAAGCTCCTGGCTCCTGGCTTCAGATCAGCGCAGCTCCAGCCTTTGCGGTCAATTGGGAAGTGAACCAGTGGATGGAAGACTTCTCTCTCTCTTTGCCTCTCTTATAGCTTTAGTTACCCAAAAATTTGAGACAATGTCCATTATCTTTTTAAAAGAAATCTGAAATGTAATGTTTATATACATTATTAATCAAGTAACGAAAAAATGCTTTGTTCTGTGCTTACCTTCCGCAAGTATTTATTACACTGACAGTTCTGTGTCCAGATTATGTGCTGGGGGTTAGGGTTGTCGTGGTAGTGAAGTCAGACAGACACGGATGCTGTTCAGTGGAGGCAAAGTTGTTGAAAGTGTTCCTCCAGGTTTGTTTTGAAGTTGTGAAGGAGAAGCCCAAAGGGCAGCCAGCCCCTCCAGTGGTTCATGATGTGACGCTGCCTGAAAGCCGTGGCTGCGTCTGGTCTTGTCTCAATCGAGAAGTCGCAGTAGGGCAAGTGTATAATATAGTATTGATAGCAAACCCCTTTTTGGAAGCTGTTTAAAATTCGTGTAGTTTTGTCCTAAGCAAAAGCAAAAGGAGACTCAGTACTGTCATGGTTAGAATAGAAAGCAAAGCAGTCAGTGTAATTTCCATCTCTCTTAGCTTCCAGTGATGCCTGGTTGTTTTGTTTATGCCTCTGTGAGCATTAGCTGGTAGAGGGATCACTTCTCACACAGTCTGAGAAGTAGTCTGCTCACAGTTTTCTTGTTGCTGCTGTGTCTGTAGGACGTTCAGTGGACATCATGACTCCCTGTGTAAGGCGGTGCATCACCTAGCAACTGTTGACTGCATTTTCTCCCTGACCAAGGTCGCTAAGCAAGGAAATTACTGCAGGTAATATATTTTTATTTCCCCTCCTTATCGTGCTCTACATGAGATAGCTTTATTCAATAATCTTAATGTCTTTATTATAAGATACTACAGTTACTGAAGTGTTTTAGTCTCTTGGTAAAGCTGACTGTCATACACCTATAACTTGATTTGAAAATTATTTCCTACTGAGTGCAATGAAAGCAGATGTCAGTATAAGTCTAGAGATAAAGTTTATGTATTTTAATTTTTAAGTTTATGTGGGTAACACTTCTATGAAGTTTTTTGAGCACTCTTCACTTGTTGTCATTGACTTGGACACGTTATAATACATTAACTTTATAAAGGTCCTCCTGTCTGATCATGAATGTGATATATTGATTTCACTTAGCGGAACACCTAGGATTTTATTTTAAAATTGTTATCACTGGGGCCGGCACCGTGGCTCACTTGGTTAATCCTCTGCCTGCGGCGCTGACATCCCATATGGGACCTGGGTTCTAGTCCCAGTTGCTCCTCTTCCAGTCCAGCTCTCTGCTGTGGCCTGGGAAGGCAGTGGAGGATGGCCCAAGTGCTTGGGCTCCTGCCACCCGCATGGGAGACCAGGAGGAAGCACCTGGCTCCTGGCTTTGGATCAGCACAGTGCACCGGCCGTAGTGGCCATTTTGGGGGTGAACCAACGGAAGGAAGACATTTTTCTCCATCTCTCTCTGTCTATAACTCTGTCAAATAAATAAAATTAAAAAAAATTGATATCACTCACAAATACTTCATTTTTTTACAATAAATTCATAACCCACATAGAGAAAACTTCTGTCTTTAAGATTATAGTCTAAAATCCAAAAACGATCCTTTCCTTTTTTTTTTTTTTTATTGACAAGCAGAGTTAGAGAGACAGAGAGAAAGATCTTCCTTTTTCTGTTGGTTCACCCCCCCCCCCCCCCCAAAAGGCCACTATGGCCGGCATGCTGCACTGATCCAAAGCCAGGAGCTGGGTGTTTCCTCCTGGTCTCCCATGTGGGTGCAGGGGCCCAAGCACTTGGGCCATCCTCCACTACCTTCCTGGCCACAGCAGAGAGCTGGCCTGGAAGAGGGGCAACCGGGACAGAATCCAGCGCTCCAACCGAGACTAGAACCCGGGGTGCCGGCATCACGGGCCGAGGATTAGCCTAGTGAGCTGCGTCGCCGGCCAAGGATCCTTTCCTTTTAATGTTGTGTTTCTCTCCCCAGTGGATGCTTTCAGATTCACTCGGGAGATACTCAAGTCACTTTCTTTGACAAACATAAGCATCCATTTTTGAAATTTTTATTAGCCAAATATAGTTAAGAATAATTTAAGTATTTAGGAATTGAAAAGGTTATTGATAGGATATTATGATGAAAAAGACCAATAAATAGCCAAGGATCTAATACAAAGGTGTACAACCTTAGTAATCAATGGGTACTAATTAAAAGGAACTATAACACTATTTACCCACCACGTTGTGAAAAATAAAAAGTTTGGTAATTCTAACTCTAGGTGAGGATATGAAAAGTCCACTGTCAGAGCCTGCTGCCAAGAAGGTAAATCAGTACAACTGCTCTTACCTTTTAAAATAAAAATATGCATATCCTATGTCTTAGAAATTCCACTTCAGCAGCTCGCTGTAGCTTAGAGAAATGCTTGGACACGTGGAGATGGGATGGGATCATTCATTGCGGCATTGTTTATTGTAGTGAAAAGTGACAGAGTCTGAATGTTCCGCAGTGGAGAGTGACTAACTCATCTATACAACACCTTTAGCAGGATGCTGAAAACCTGACAGGAAATGCTCCTCGTTGTCAGTTCACCATATCATAGAGGTCTGTCTGGTGGGCCTAATTTCAGCTGCTTAAAGGCCTTCCAAAGGACAAAGAAAAAAATTAACTTTTTTTCTTTGAAAAAGGAGAATAAGACTTATATGTGGGTCCTTTATACATGTGCAATGCACTTTGAGATCCTCAGTGAGCTCATCTCTCCTTTATCTTTTGACGTTTTCTGATTTTATTATTTAGGAATTATTTCAACATTGGTTATCAGTTATTCCAACTGTATTACAAGAGTCTAAAAGGAAAAGCAAGCTGGAGGGTGATGGTGTGAGAGCAAGGGGAGAGTTGCTGTGGTGTCCTCCTTCCCCTTCCTGTGTTGCCCAGAGTAGGTCCTGCTCTTTCGCCAGGTGTACACGAGAAGCGCAGATGCCTCTCTAGTGGTCTGCAGCCGACTTTAATTGAACACAGCTGAGAAGTCACAATTCTTCATTTGTCACCCATAGCAGCCACGAGAAAGAACAGTGCATGGCAGACATTTTTGCGTTGCCAGGCTAATGAGAAGATGAGGGTGGAGAGCAGGGTAGCAGGGCTGTGGTTGCTAGGGGTGGTGGTGGGGTTTCTGTGTAAGGAAAGCCTGACACAGAAGGCTCACAGGACAGGGCCTGCAGGACTGGCCTCAGACTGGCAGTGGACATGTGAAGAATGTGTTTGCTGGAGCCAAGTGAGACATCTTGTCCTCTCCACCTCCCATCCCTCAGGAAGCATTTCCTGCGAGGTGCTCGGTGACGAGACCCTGGACCATCTTGTTGTGCTAAAAGACATCTGATGATAACTCTTCTGCCTTTTGTTATATTTATTCGTGAACACTTACTTAATATATACGTGGACAGACAGCGTTGTGATAGAGAATAGATGATGTGGAAATGAAAGGCTTCATGTGATTTGGTATTCTCACTGGTGTTTATACATCTGTGAATGAAAACGGTTTGCAATTAAGGAGCAAAGACGGTTATCTTTAAGGAAGCTATGAGCTTTAAAAGATTTCAAAAACTTCTTCAACTGTTTTATTTTTGTCAGTGCAAGTGTTAGAACAACAGAAATAATGAGCTGAAACCTATTAGACATGTATTGAGATTTACAGTTTATTGTTTATAAATAAATGTGTTCCTGGTGCCTGCAAGACAGAGGATGAGCAATTATATTCAGAGCACATTGCCCATTCCAGGTATCCTTGCCTTGAAAACCGAGAAAATACAGAATACAAATTTGAGGTTTGTTTATATTCTTACTAAAATTTGTTCTGAGTTTAACTTTCTTTAAATATCCCTTCATTCTCACTTTTGTAAAGTTATTACTAAAATTACTTTAAGATATTAAAAGAGTTCATTGGACTTTGATGAAATCTATTTTTTTTTCATGTACTGAGGGTTAAAAGAAACTATTGAGTTAAAAAGGAAATAGTTGAGGAATGAAATAATTACAGTATGCTTCCATTTTTTAGATTAGAAATCACAGCTAGTAGGATGCACATTTAAACAAAATTAGATGGAGGAAGGTTGGGAAGGGTGTACACCCAACCCCTCTCAGTGGTAACCCTTGGGAGGAGATGGAGAGTGGGGCCCAGATGGATTTGGAAATAAAGCTAAAATTATAGATGGAAATAGATATAAGAACAGTAAGGCACAAATACAATTTCCATATCAAAAAGACGAAAGATGCCAAAGGCCATAGAAAGATACTTCAGTTAAACCAGACATGACAATGTTCGGTCATTCTAAGTCCAACACATAATATAGTTTATATTAGTGTGACAATTGAATCTAGCAACAGTTTCACATGATTTCCTTTATTATGCTCATTTAAACAGCAATAGTATGGTCTGAACTGTTATCTCTGCTGATGAAGATACTGGTTTGATCTTTGGCTGTAATTGAAAATGGGAAGAGGATGTGTGAAGGTGGACCCCGTGGCGGAGCTGTCATGAAACTGCTGATGTCTGTGCATCAGTGCACTCTGATTAATAATACTGGGTTTCCCAATTCCTATTTTATAGTTAAAATGGAACTTTTATATTCAAAGCCTTATTCCAGACATAATAGCAAGTTAACATCTGTGTTTAAGGCTTTGCTGTCTGTTTACAGAGTGTACTGAGAATTTCTCACGCCATCTTCGAGACTTTTTAAAAGGCTGTTTCGTGCCTCGTAAATGAAAGCATGCTTCCTTTCGCAGACCAGCTCTACAAGAAGAAAGGAAAATCATCATAAAAAATGGAAGGCATCCTGTGATTGATGTGCTGCTCAGCGAGCAGGACCAGTATGTTCCCAATAGTACGAATCTATCAGTAAGTACCCTGTTGGGCCAGAAAGTATGCAGAGGGGGTAACAGTGATTCCGAGCTTCTAAATACCAAGTAAATGTTTTTCTAAGTAAAAATGAGCCGTGTCTGAATTCAAACAGACTAATTAAATTACATAGTCTGATCCTGGGCATGGTTTTAGGTTCACCACCAACTGTGAAAGTGGTGCTGTTGCCAATGAAAGATTATTAATAGATGGAAAGATTTAGGAAGAGTGTTCAGAGATAAGGAAGGGACTGATTTCACTTACATGCTGAATTAGGAAAGTTATAGTTTTTAAACCTTAGAAGATCAAGAACACTAGCAACAGATACTGATTGAAGCTGGGGAAGAAATGAAACCTGGGCAGGGCCGGCATGTTACATGCAGTTACATCGTCCAATCTAGAGCCAGCCACTGAAGTGGTAAGGGAGCATTTCATCAGTGATATATGGCAATAAGCAGACATCCAGTGTGAATGGAACTAGTCTTTGGATTGTACAGAAGTGACTAGGCATTTTATTTCATTGTTAATGTTTTATTTTTAGTTGAGAGGCAAATTGAGAGAGAATGAATTCTTTTCTGATTCATTTCTTAAATGCCCACAATAGCTGGGCCAGAACTGGGAGCTAAGAACTCAGTCTGTGTTTCCCACCTGGGCAGCAGGAACCTAACTCCTTGAACCATGACCCGCTGCCTCACAGGATTTGCATTAGCAGGAAGCTGAAATCAGAGCAGAACTGGGACGTGAACCCAGCACTCTGATATGGGATGTGGACTTCCCAACCTGCATCTTAACCACTGCATTAAATTGACCACTCTAAAAAGGGGGAGGGGAGAGGTGACACTGTGGAATAGTGGGTTAAGTTGCCTCCTACAATGCCATCATCCATCCAGCTCCCTGCTAATGTGCCTGGGAAAGAGCAGAAGATGGCTCAAGTGCTTGGGCCCCTGCACCCATGTGGGAGACTATGACAAAGCTCTTCGCTCCTGGCTGCGGCCTATCTAGCCCTGTCCATTGCGGCCATTTGGGGAGTGAACCAGTGGATGGAAGATCTTTCTCTGTCCCTCTCTCTGTCTCTCTCTCTATCTCTCTGGCTTTTACATAAATAAACCGTCCGTTGTTCTTAGTGGGGCAAGTGAGAGCATCATTCGTGCTCAGGGTCTGCAGTTTACGTAGGCCGACGTGAGGCCTAGTTGAGACAGGGACTCGGAGAAGCTGAGTAGAGTTTGGTCAGAGATGCGTCGTCCACCTAGAGTGAAATAGACTGGTGATGGGGTCAAGAATGAACTTGGAGGCGGTTATTATGAAGGGAGAGAAGGTGTGTCAGAGGGTGAGAAGCCTTGCCTTGAGTCTTCAGCGGTGGTATTCTGGGAGTTGGCAAGACCCCAGGTGTGCCTCTGGAAGGTGGGTAGCGGGGGCGGAAGGTCTGTGGAGATGAGATCAGGGGTGGAGCTTAGGAAAGGGTTGTTTGTGTGAGTGTTAATCATCTGATGGGACAGCAGGATCTGTCATGAAAGAGGACAGTAACCCAAGAAGGGAGCTGCTGACGGGAAGTGTGAAGGTTCTGCGGGGGGGCTGAAGGAACAGGATGACTTCCTACCCTGAAGGGCACCGCTTAGATGTGACAGAAAGCTCAGCTCCACCAACCAGAGGCTGAGCCAGGTTTGAGCCACGTGCGTGGAGAAAACGTTAAGCCAGGGGTCAGAAGCATAGAAGTAGGAGTGTTTGGCAGTTTTTCCGAGGACAGTATGACAGATCTGAGATGCTGGGGAGCAGTTAGAGAGCCAGTACAAAGTGAAGCAGCCCAGAAGTGCCGGAGTCAGTGCAGAGTGGTGTCTCAACGTGGCTAGGCGCGGGTGACAGAGCTGTGCGGTGTGCTGAGTTTGACCACAAGAGGGGTGAGGAGAGAGGAAAGCTCTGAATTTAGAGTTGCATCTTCATCTCTTACAAAATACAAGGGTACTGCAAAACATTTGAGGAAAATGAAATTAAAAGGTAAATTTATTTTGGTGCAGAAAATTTGAAATTCATGTGAGAAGTTTGTGGAAAATTCATATGATGAAAAAGCTGTGCTTGAATTTCAAAAACTTTTTGTACTGAAATTTCATCTTTTAATTCCGTTCTCCATGAAGTACCCTTGTATGACCTGTGTCCTAGCCGGTCCGCACTGCTACAACAAAGTTCCGGAGACTGGGTAGCACAGAGACAACAGAAATCTGCCTCTCATGGTTCTGGGAGCTGGGCAGCCACAGACCCAGCTTCAGCTTCTCGCCGTGGCCTCCTGTGGTGGCTGGCGAGAGGGTGCTGTCTCAGGCTTTCAAGACGGAGTCACGTCCCTTGACCCCACCTCCCAGGACTGCCGTCATAAGGGGTGGGATTTCACATCTGCACTGTGAGGGATTCAGTACCTGAGCTCTGTAGACTTGTTCACTGCTACTCAGAAGTTTGTGCACTTAACTTCCATGGAAGAGCTCCTAATATAAATTAATATTTAGTAGCTTTTTTTCTATTTGATTTGTGACTTAAAAATCATTTCCAGTTACTGTTCCCATGCCCATCAGCCTGATCCCACATATGCCATCCTTGACATTGATATTTTTTCCTATCCTTTTTAATTCTTTTTTTCCCCCTCTTGATTTTAAAAAGTAAATAAGATGTTTTGATGATGCAAAATTTGAGAAATTAAAATAGGCTCCTGTCTGACTACAAGGATGGTTTTAAGAAATATTGAGCTCTTATATTTGAATCTTCGCACAATAAATGGGATGATGTTTTTGTAGCAGGCACTTCAGAATATTCCAGAATATTCATTTGTTTTACATTTGCTTTTTCTAACTTGAGTAGGAGTTGATGTGGAACTGTTGCTATGGTGAAGTGCATTCTATTTTTCAGGGTATAAATTTATATATAGGGATAGTGTTGAGAAAGATCTTACTATGCGGAATTCAATTTTAAGTATAGAATGGCTGTTAATTATAAAATATACCTGGAAAATAATTTATTCGGTTAAATGGCCTTGTTGCTTTTGATAATCATGTAATTTTAAGAAATGGTCTTTCATACTTAGAAATTTTAGGTAGGCTTCTCTGGATTTGATATTTTATAAATGATTACGTTCTTTCTGAACAAGCGTACTTTCTGCCCACTTCCATTCTCCCAGTTTTAAGAATGCTCCATGTACCCCCTCTTTTGTTGCTCCCCCCCACTGACCACCTGAGCCAAGTGCTGTCCAGCCCCTCCCCTGCAGGCAGGCCATGGCTCTGCCACACCCACGTGGAGTGCATCCCTTACTTCCTACCACACTGGACTTTTTTTTTTTTTGACAGGCAGAGTTAGACAGTGAGAGAGAGAGAGAGACAGAGAGAAAGGTCTTCCTTCCGTTGATTCACCCCCCAAATGGCTGCTGCAGCCAGTGTGCTGCGCCAATCCAAAGCCAGGAGCAGGTGCTTCTCCTGGTCTCCCATGGGGTGCAGGGCCCAAGCACTTGGGCCATCCTCCACTGCCTTCCCGGGCCACAGCAGAGAGCTGGACTGGAAGAGGAGCAACCGGGACAGAATCCAGTGCCCCATCCGCGTCTAGAACCTGGGGTGCTGGCCCCCGCAGGCGGAGGATTAGCCAAGTGAGCCGTGGCGCCAGCCCACATTGACTTCTCACAGTTCCCAAGTTGCTGTGCCTCTGGGACTTGACTGATGGAGTTCCCTCTGCCTAGACTGTGGCCTGTCTCCACACTGTGCCTCACACCTCCGATGACCCCCAAGAACCTCTGTGCAGCTCCCGCTTGTTCTTCCTGTCTCATCTTGTCCACAGCAGCTTTCCCACATCAAGGCCACACAGCACCTCCCTGCGTGCTTCTCCATCTCAGCACTTGCCCTGCTGACTTGTCACTCCTCCCGTGTCCCCAGCAGACCCAAGCTTGAAGGGAGTTGACAGTGGTCACAGTTGTCCGACAGACAGCAGGCTCCCAGGCAGGTTCACTCCAGCAGTGAGGAGTCAGCACACGCCTTCTTGTGCTCTCCATATCTCACTGTTAACTTTGCCTTTTTTTTTTTTTTTTTCCTTTACAGGCTTGCTTTTTAGGACATGTGTGGGGATTTCACTGTTGGCAGAATAATTGTGCTGTAGAACTGGAGGGAAATGAGGGACCACCCAGTCAGCGTAAGCGCCCCTTCATCTTTGAGAGTAAACTAAGGCCCCGAAGGGGAGGTGAGCTGGCAAGGGTTCCTCCTTGGGTAATGCTGAGTGGCTTCCCACGACAGCAGTGTGTTCTAAGGAAGCAGCACACGTGGAAAATGCTGATAGTCTGGTGGCCACTGGAATAGGGGGAGAGGGACAGGGTGCCACAGGAGGCTGGCCAGGGGCTGTAGCTGCCCTCCCCCATCACTAAGGGCTAGGGGTCAACAACCTGGCACCGCTGTGGCCCTGCAAAGCCACCCAAGACAAGTGCTTGAGAAACTCCCAGACGGTGGCCGGCGCCGTGGCTCAACAGGCTAATCCTCCGCCTTGCGGCGCCGGCACACCGGGTTCTAGTCCCGGTCGGGGCACCGATCCTGTCCCGGTTGCCCCTCTTCCAGGCCAGCTCTCTGCTGTGGCCAGGGAGTGCAGTGGAGGATGGCCCAAGTGTTTGGGCTCTGCACCCCATGGGAGACCAGGATAAGCTCCTGGCTCCTGCCATCGGAACAGCGCGGTGCGCCGGCCGCAGCGCGCTACCGCGGCGGCCATTGGAGGGTGAACCAACGGCAAAAGGAAGACCTTGCTCTCTGTCTCTCTCTCACTGTCCACTCTGCCTGTCTAAAATAAAAAAAAAAGAAAAAAAAGAAAAAAAAAAAAAAAAAAAGAAACTCCCAGACGGTGTTGTGGCCTTCACCCTCCCACAACCGTTTGTCTACTGAACCACTGACCTGTAGCTGAGGGCTTTAGACCGAACTCAAAGTTGGGGTTTTAGTTTGTTTGTGGAGGTTTTTAGCCATAATATAAGTAAAAATATCCAAGTTATTGGCAAGGGGAAAGGAGAAGCAAGGATAATGGCTTCTCAATTTGGGAGTGAAGAAAATGTGGCAGATCTGGAGAGCAGTGATTCCCAGGAAGCCTCTGAACCCTTGGGCCTCTCCTCAAGGGTGTCCCCAGCCTAGAGTTCTGGGGTGGGGCAGGCACACTCTGGGGTCCTGGTGAGAGGCCCTCCTCCCAAGGTCAAGAAGGGCCTGAGGCACGTTGGTGCATAGTGAAGTGTGTGCCACAAAGCAGGCACTCACATATTTGTCACACAGATGCATGCTTGGAGCTGGTAAAGACGAGAGAAGTCTCCCCAATTTCTTCTCTCCTCCCGGTACAGTACTCCTAGGTTCTCCAGACAAACCTGCTTTGGCTGTGTCTGAGCTAGCAGTAAGGCTGCATATAGAAATATCCTTGGCTTTTGACTGTTTCTACCTAATTAGCAAGCTGAACAGCAATAATGCTTATCAGAATATGTGTCTGTGCTTACTCTTAGTAAGTCCATAGTTAGGTTATTCTCACTGGTTGTGCTATGAATGTGGTGATTGGAACATGAAACCAAGAATGAAAACGAGGGAATTCCTAATGGTAAAAAAGCAGTGGATTCTGTCACTTCTTTCTATTTTATTTTATTTTTATTTTTATTTATTTATTTATTTATTTATTTTGACAGGCAGAGTGGACAGTGAGAGAGAGACAGAGAGAAAGGTCTTCCTTTTGCCGTTGGTTCACCCTCCAATGGCCACCGCAGTAGGTGCGCTGCGGCCGGCGCACCACGCCGATCCGATGGCAGGAGCCAGGTGCCTCTCCTGGTCTCCCATGGGGTGCAGGGCCCAAGCACCTAGGCCATCCTCCACTGCACTCCCGGGCCACAGCAGAGAGCTGGCCTGGAAGAGGGGCAACCGGGACAGGATCGGTGCCCCGACCGGGACTAGAACCCGGTGTGCCGGCACCGCAAGGCGGAGGATTAACCTAGTGAGCTGCGGCGCCGGCCTTGTCACTTCTTTCCTCTGGTGCCCTCCCCTCCTGCCTCAGCAACAGTGAGCTAGGGAGGGGCGTTTAAAAGGGAGTCTCGCCCTGTGCTGCTGTCTCTCTTCCTGTCCCTTCCTCATCTCTGTTGACCAAACTCCTGCTCATCCGACAAAACGCCTTTCCCGCCTTAGGGCCAGCACCATCACTGTGGCCAGAAATGGCCGCCTTCTTTTCCAGCACTGTGTTCTGTTTACAGATTCTCATCACGTACTGCTTTTGGTGGTGCAGTGTGTTGTGACAGCAGATGTAAGTTTGAGCCTTGCTCTGCTGCTGTTTCACACTCCTCTTGAGTAGGCCTCTTACCCGCCGGGCCTCTGCTTCCTCCTCGGTGTAGCGAGCTGTTGGACTGGGTGATAGTCAGCTTTCACGTGGGTCGGCATCCAGGGTCAGAGGGTTTGGAGCCTCCCCTGGGCATCTCAGCACGTGACCTGTGCTGCCCTGTGGCCTCATTCTTCTTGCTGTCCTCCTGTCTCGGCCTTGGAGAGGACAGTGCAAAGATTTGCCCGAGAGCTTTTGCTTGGAGTCTCTCATTGCGACCTGCTGTTGGTTGACATTGTTGGGGAAAAATTTTCTTCGAAACTGCCAAACTTTGTGTGACTATTATAAAAATAGTTCTTCCAGAATTCTCTAGAGATAGATATCAGTAACTGTGCCTGTCAGGGAAGAAAGCGTTGTCTGCAGAAAGGTAGCAGGTGCTCAGGTCTCGGAAGCCAGCATCTGGCAGTGTCGGTGGGCTTCTTTTTTCCCTACTGTGCGTCTCCTGACGTCAGGGATGTGATGGCTGACTTACAGCTGAGGCACCTGTACCCAGCGCGGGACTCAAGGCCGCTGAGCTGGCACACCTCTTCTCTTATTTAGCAGTGACTGACTTCTTGTCGTTGGGCCAGGGTCCACTGAGGGACATCAGTCAGGATGCACCTCACTGCCATCCCAGTCCTGCCGTCTTGGTGGGCAGGCCTCTGTTTCCTTACCTGTGAAATGGGGATACAGTGTTACGAGAATTCCCCTCTGAGGGCTGAGTGAGATGATGCCTGTGGGGTCATGGGCGCAGGGCCCTGAGTGTTCCTGCTGACTTTCTGGCAGTCCCTCTCATTTCTCCATCTTCTCTTCCCTGTAGAAGATGGCATTAAATGTGGTCTCAGATTTGGCTTCAGTGTTTAGATAAAACACTGAGATCTTAGAGATTGATGCCTGTTCAGACACTGACGATACTCAGGTCAAACTTGGGAGCGCGTCCTTCAGTCTTCAGAAGAGTCATCAACAGTTCACTGGAGGTGCCACCCGGAGCTTGCTTGCTGACATCCATTCGTCTGTCTGTCCATCCATCTGTCCGTCCATCCATCCATCCATCTGTCATAGCTCTAGTTTCTTGAGAACTTGCTCTGTCTATGGCCTCGTGCCTGGTGCCTACCGCAGGTGTAGGCACTGTCTGGTTAGCCCTGTTGGATGTCCAGTAACTTCAGTAAGGGGAAAGGCGGTTCTTCCAGCCTGAGAACCTGACTACTCTGTTAGAATGTTTACTCAGACCAGTTGGTCTGCTAGAGAGATTTGATGTGTCTTTTGTTTTTCTTTTCTAAAGGTTTATTTATTTATTTGAAAGTCACAGTTGCAGAGAGAAAGAGAGGAGGCAGAGAGAGTTACCCACATGAATCCACCGATTCACTCCCCAAGTGGCCACAATGTGGGTAACAGGGGCCCAAGTACTTGGAGCCATTTTCCGCCGCCTTTTATCTCCCAGGCCATAGCAGGGAGCTGAGTTGGAAGTGGAGCAGCCGGGACTTGAACCGGTGCCCATATGGGATGCCGGCAGTTGCAGGTGGCCGCTTTACCACTATACCACACGCCATCCCCTGTTGTGTCTTTATTATCTGGGAGACTTTGATGTTTGGTGCCTCACATATGCATGATTCTTGCTAAAAGATAAGGAAGCACATTTAATAAGTGAAATTTCTTTATCATTTTCTTACTGTGTCATCTTGAGAACTGTGGAGGAAAAGGGAGTTATACGTGGGGTCCTCACAAAGGTCATGGAAATGAATATTATGAGAAAACTACGTGGACTTCAGAGTTTTTTGCATTAAAAAACTTTGTCTTAATTCCATTTTTTAAATTTAGTTTTTTTTTAAAAAAGCCATTTATTTATTTTCATTTTATTTGAAAGAGAGACAAAGATCTTTCATTTGCTGGTTCACTCTCCAGATAGCTATAAGAGCCAGGGTTGGGCCATGCCGAAACAAGGAGCCCAGAACTCCATCATGGTCACCCACATGAGTGGCAGGGATCCAAGAACTTGAGCCATTAGCCACTGCCTCCCAAGATGCACGTTAGCAGGAGCTAAAGTGGAAGCAGCGGGCTGGGGCTCAGCCCAGGCTCTTCAGTACGGGGTGCAGGCATCCCGGGCAGTGACTTAACTGCTGGGCCAGGTGCTTGTTACAATTTTATTTGAGAGGCAGTGAGACAGAGGCAGTGCCCACAGTGTCTAGAATTAGGCCAAGCCAAAGCCTAGAGCAAAGAACTCAACCCTGGCCTACCACATGGGGGTGACAGGAACTACTTGAGTCATCGCACTGCCTCCCCCGGTCTGTGTTGGCAGAAAGCTGGAGTTGCGTATTGAACCCAGGTATTCTCATACAGGATGCAAGTATCCCAGATGACCTAATGCTTATACCTAGAATTTTGTACAGGTGGAACTGGCAGCTCAAGATGTTCATAGTAGAAAACTAGAGAAAACAGAGGTCATCTCGTTGTCTTCAGAGTAGAGAAGTCATCTAGTTAACTGGAAATAATTTGGACTTTCCCTTTTCAGGTATTACTGACTTGTATTAATGAGTAAATAATTTTTCTTAAGATCATTTACTGATTGTCATGTTCAGTTAGAGCAAAATCTAAAGTTTCAGGCAAGAGAGATAGCAGCAGATCTCGTTGGCTCAAAGTGTGGACTTGCCTCGGTTAAATTTTAAGTCCTCTGTCCGGATCTCAGTTCCTTACCTGAGAAGTGGCGATGAAGACGATGAACACACATTCAGAGTGGCACCTGGCCTGGGCATGTGTGATAAAAGCAGACTTTGATTTTTAGTTAATCTATTAATTAAGATTAAAATAAATTGATGTTAATATCCATGGAAAGCAGGTTTTCAGTTGATTTAAAAATAGGGGTGGGTGGGGATGGAACCTGCTCCAAGGGTACCTCAGCCTTCTGGTGGCCTCCCTCTGCTCTCAGGAGGGCTAGCTGGTGTCCGAGATGATTCTTACCACTGCTGCCCCTCCTCTGCTTCTCCAATCTCTGTGTGAACCCAACTTCATAGAGAGGCAAACTCTAAACACTGGGGAGCTTTGGGAAGTAGTGGGTACCTACAACATGTCAACACCGCCACTGGATATCTGGGCTTGCTCTGGCCAGGGGCCATGGGGAACTACCTAGGGCTGGAGAGGAGCCTAAGTAGGACAGGGGCCAGCCCTCCAATTTCCCTAAGGGGTCCAGTAGTGGTCCCCAGAGGTTGAGGTTTCTTGGGGCAGGGGTGACGCTCACAGGCCTGGATTAGCTAGAACTTGCCCAGTAGGCTGGAGTAGGGTCTGGTAGCCATTAAATCACTGGATTCTGTCACACTCTGGAGTAGAGTTGCCAAGGCACCCAGTTAAGTTTGAATTTCAGGTAAACAATGTTTTTGAGGATAAGAATGTTCCATTCAATATTTGTTTTATACTAAAATAATTGTCATTTACCGGAAGTTCAAATTTAACTGAGTGTCCTATACTTGACCTGCGGTTCTAGTCTACAGAGACCTCGTGGAGGGTTCAGGGTGCTGAGGTGGTCCTCCCCCAGCTCTGGGTAATAGCCATTAAACTTTTGTTTTCAAAACTTAATGATCCCAGGTGGCATCATCATTAGAATCATACTTTATTCTCTTCAGTGAGTTGTAGAGTTTAGAGAATTTCAGTAAGTGTTGCAGAATCGGCTCCCTTTAAGAGCAGTCCCTGTTGGTGCCACCACCCCAGCAATATTGCATGAAGATCTGGGAAGGAGGTAATTAAGTTGACCTTGGTGATGTGTAAATAATTAGGCAGCTCTGATGTTAATTGGGCTTCAACAGCAGGGGTCTTTGGGGCACCATTACTGCAGTCAAAACAGTAACTTACTTTGCAGTGTTTGTTTTCTGTCACCTTGGTTAGAAAGACCCACAGGAATGTGCCCATGGTCTCCACAGAGGGCATTTTTTTTTTTTTTAATTTGGAGTTTATTTTTTAGCTTTCATCACATTTCATGTTTTAGTAGAAGCCAAAACCAAGCACTGAGTAAGCTGTTGTCTCTGTGGTGACTCTCAGAGTTGTAACGAGGCTGTCCAGCCAGTAAGAGCAGGTTGCAAATGTGTTTAGAGCAGGACAAACATATAGCTGTCAACAGCTATTTTAGAAGAGGCGGTGGAAATCAACTTATTCATACATGTAAAGTCCTCTTAATGTTACTTTTGTCTTTTGAAGGATCTAAATTTCTCCTAACACACAGAAACACTAGAAATAGATCTTGAAATTTATTTATCAGAAAATATGGGATGTTCTGTTCATTAAGTATGTTGAATTCCTACCCCAGAACTTTTAATGATAAAGAATCTAATATTCTAATATTTTTTTATTTTAAATGACAAAGAATCTAGTATTAAATTATTTTTGCCTTTTCACTTTCAACATGGTGACCTTTGATGAGCACAGAGTCTTAATTTTAATAAAGTGGAATGTGTCAGCTCCTCCTTTTGTGGGTACATGTTTCTGTGCTTAAGAAATTATTTGAATTCCTGGGGCCATAAAGATATTCTTTTGTATTTTCTTATAGACATTTTAAAGTTTTGATTTTCAGATTTAGATCTTTAATCCATCTATCCAAAATTTATTTTTACATATAGTGTGAAGTAAGACTTCAATCTTTCTGTATGGATAATTTGTTCTACACCAGTTTTCAGTTACCCCATTCCTTCTCCATCAGTATGCAGAATTATTTGTCACACATTTAATTTTCCATATTTCATGGGGCTATTTAAGACTATTATTTCTCACTAGTCATTTGTTTTTTTCCTAAGCCCATATCTCACGTATTAATCTAGCATTATAAAATTTTTTATATGTGATGGGGAAAGTTCTCCCCTCTATTAAAGTAGAACATCTTGACTTTTCTTGAACATTTGCTGCTGCATTTCATTTTACAGTGACCTTATTCAATCCCTTGGGAAAAGAAATTGAGAATTTTACTGGGCTTGCATTGACCCTATTGGTCAGTTCAGGGAGAAGTTGGTTTGCTTATGATGCAATTCTGACATATGAATGTGTCCCTTTATGAATGCAGTTTATTTTTATATTGGTTTTCTTTAAGTTCTCTCAATAAAATTTAAAAATTGTTCCCTATGAAGGCTTTGAAATATATTTTATTAGATTTATTGCCAAGTACTTTTTGTTGGCATATAGGCCACGTCTTTTTTTCTATAATTATGTTTCCTAATTTTTTGTTGCTGCTACAGAAAAATGCAATTCATTTTGCATCTGGGTCTTAATCTAGCCACCTTGCTAGACTCTTTGCTTGGTAATGATACTTTGTCTAAAGTATTCTTTTTTGGTTTTGTTTGTAGACCATATGAACTATTCTATTCATCTTTCCTAGTTCTTATGTCTTTTTTTTTTTTTTAAGATTTCTTTATTTATTTGAAAGAGTTACACAGAGAGAGGAGAGGCAGAGAGAGAGAGAGAGAAACGTCTTCTATCCACTGGTTCACTCTCCAGTTGGCTGCAACCGCCTCAACTGTGCCAATCCGAAGCCAGGAGCCAGGAGGTTCTTCCGGGTCTTCCATGCAGATGCAGGGGCCCAAAGACTTGGGCCATCTTCCACTGCTTTCCTAGGCCAAAGCAGAGAACTGGATTGGAAGTGGAGCGCCCATATTGGATGCTGGTGATTCAGGCCAGTGCATTAACCCACTGAGCCACAGTGCCTCTGGCTCCAATGTCTTTTTTTTTTTTTTTTTTTTTTTTTTTTATCATGCTTATGCTGCCTAGGACCTCCAAGACAGTGTGAACCTTGTGCCTTGATTGATCCAAAGGCCAGGCTTCCAGCTGCTCACTGTTAAGGCTGCTCTTTGCTGTGGGGTTTTGATGGATGCTCTTTACCTGGCTGCAGGGTGTAAACTTTGCTGGTGCTCAGAAAGTGTGGGATTTGGGAACTTCTGGGATTTTGGATTTGTGGATTAGGGATGCTCACCGTGTTAATCAGCTGTGAAGTCCTGAATTCACAAAAACTATTAAACACAGGGAAAAATGAGTAAGTAACACGTATGTGATCATGTGTGTTTTTTTTTCAAGAATTTATTTATTTATTTGAGAGGTAGAGTTACAGACAGAGAGAGGAAGAGACAGAGAGAAAGGTCTTCCATCTGCTGGTTCACGCCCCAAATGGCTGCAACGGCCGATGCTGGGCCGATCAGGAGCCAGGAGCTTATTCCAGGTCTCCTATGCAGGTACAGGGGCCTAAGCAGTTGGGCCATGTGTCCCACTGCTTGCCCAGGCCATAAGCAGAGAGCTGGATCTGAAGAGGGACAGCCGGGACATGAACCAGCGACTATATGGGAAACTGGCACCACAAATGGAAGCTTAGCCTACTGTGCCACAGCGCCAGCCCTGATCATGTGATTTTTTTTAAGGAATATAAACTTCATGCATTTCATTTATACAAATTTAAGAATATAGTGATTCTTCCCACCATACCTCCCTCCTTTCTTCCTCTTACTTCTCTCATTTGCATTCTTTTTACAAAGATCTATTTTTAGTTAACTTTATACTCATAAGATTAATTATATACTAAGTAGAGAATTCAACAATTAGTATGAAGAAAAAAGAAAAACAAACATTGTTCTCCAACAGTCAAGACAAGGATTGTTCAAAATCATCGCATCAGAGTGTCAATTTCACTCCTGTAGATTATCTTTTAGGTACTCTGTTAGTTACCACAGATTGGAGAGAATATATGGTATTTGTCGTTTTGGGACTGGCTTATTTCACTAAGTATAATGGTTTCCAATTGCCTACATTTTGTTGCAAATGAGAAGTTTTCTTTTTTTAACTGCTGTGTAATATTCCATAGTATATAATTTCTTTATACAATCTTCAGTTGATGGACATCTGGGTTGATTGCATATCTTAGCTTTTTCCTTTGGGTATATTCCCAAGAGTGGGATGGCTGGGTCGTATGGTAGGTCTATATCAGCTTTCTGTGATATCTCCATACTGTCTTCCACATTGACTGCACCAGTTTACATTCTCACCAACAGTGGATTAGGGTACCCCCTCTTCCCCACTTCCTTGCCAGCATTTGTTGTTTGTTGATTTCTGTATGGAAGCCATTTTAACAGGGGTGAGGTGAAGCCTTATGGTGGTTTTGATTTGCACTTCTCTGATGGCTGGTGATCCTAAGTATTTTTTCATATGTCTGTTGGCCATTTGAATTTCCTCTCCTGAAAAATGTCTGTTCAGGTCCTTTGCCCATTTCTTAAATGGCTTGTTTGCTTTGCTCTGTTGACTTTCTTGAGCTCTTTATAGATTCTGGAATTAATCCTTAATCAGTTGTATAGTTTGCAAAATTTTCACCCATTCTGTTGATCTTTTTTTTTTTTTTTAAGATTTATTTATTTATTTGAAAGAGTTACACAGAGAAGGAGAGGCAGAGAGAGAGAGATGTCTTCCATCCGCTGGTTCACTCCCCAGTTGGCCGCAACGACTGGAGCTGGGCCAGTCTGGAGCCAGAAGCCAGGAGCTTCTTCCGGGTCTTCCATGTGGGTGCAGGGGCCCAAGGCTTTGGGCCATCTTCTACTGCTTTCCCAGGCCATAGCAGAGAGCTGGATCGGAAGTGTAGAAGTCGGGACTTGAACCAGTGCCCATATGGGATGCCGGCATTGAGGCAGAGGCTTTACCCGCTGTGCTACAACACCGGCCCCTGGTTTTTATTCTTTTATTTGACATATATATATATTTATTAATATATAATTGTGTAGTGCATTTTTGTTTTTGACAGGCAGAGTTAATCAGTGAGAGAGAGACAGAGAGAAAGGTCTTTCTTCCATTGGTTCACCCCCCAAATGACCGCTGCGGCTGGTGCACTGCGCCGATCCAAAGCCAGGAGCCAGGTGCTTCCTCCTGGTCTCTCATGCAGGTGCAGGGCCTAAGCACTTGGGCCATCCTCCACTGCCTTCCCAGGCCACAGCAGAAAGCTGGACTGGAAGAGGAGCAACCAGGACAGAATCTGGCGCCCTGAGTGGGACTAGAACCCGGGGGTGCCAGCGCCGCAGGTGGAGGATTAACCTAGTGAGCCGCGGCACCGGCCATGTAGTGCATTTTTCAAATGTATATAAAGTCTCATTGAACCTATCCTATTGTATTCTGCCTTATAAATAAGCATTTTAACAGTTGTACAAGTAGATCTATTCAAATAGATTTTTCTCAATTCAATTACTTCATTTCTATTATGAATACAAAATGTACTACAATGAACAATTTTATTATTGTGTCTTTGATCGTTTGTATATTGCTGAGGTCATATTCACCAGTTTACAGAATTTTTAAGTTTCCTAGGCCTTTTCAAATTATGTTCCATATCTTTGTCAACATGCTATAAATAAACTCTTTAACCTTTTTGTGATGTGATGGTTGTTAAAAGTTATCTCTTGAAGTCATTCTTTCAGAAATTTTAACTATTCATATTTGTTTTATCAAGTGAATGTTTGGATTAACCTGTGGGTCCCTTAAAAAACGCTGCTGGTTTTATTTTGTTTTCCCTAATGAATGATCTGTTTGTTGGTCTTTTGTGTTTCCCTACAAGTCTCCTGTCCATATCTTTTGACCACTTTGCGTTGTGTTATATATGGTAATAAGTGTTACTTCTATATTTTGGGCACTATGCCTTTGTTATATACCTTTTCATTTTGTTTATCATTTCTTTTAATAGCTATTTTTAAAATTCATAAGTTACTAGTCTTTTTCTTTCCAATTTATGTTCTTTGTTGCTTTTCTTATTCAAAAACTTGTTTTCTACCTTAATGTCATTGACTGTTCCCCCTTGGGGCTGGCGCTGTGACGTAGTAGGCTAAGCCTCACCTGCAGCGCCAGCCTCCCATAGGGGCACCAGTTCATGGCCCAGTTGCTCTTCTTCCAACCTAGCTCTCTGCTTATGGCCTGGGAAAGCAGTGGAAGATGGCCCAAGTGCTTGGGCCTCTGCTCCCCCATGGGAGACCGGGAAGAAGCTCCTGGCTTTGGCCGGCCCTGCTCTGGCCTTTGCGGCCATTTGGGAAGTGACCAGTGGATGGAAGACCTTTATCTGTCTCTCCCTCTCTCAACGTCTCTACCTCTCAAATAAATAAACTTTTTAAAAAAATGATGTTCTCCCATGTTTTCTTTTAAAATTTAAGTTCTAGTTTTTTTGTTTAGTTCTTTCATCTATTTAGATTCAACTGATGAGACTCCTTGAGATTCAGGCCAAACTTTGTTCAAATGCATGCCCAATTCTCCTCCCTTCATTGAATGAATATTTCTTCTTTGGTTCTTCTTGGATTTTTTAGTTTTGTTTTGTTTTGTTTGTTGGCTTATAATTGTTTTTTAAATTTTTTTTAAGATTTTATTTATTCACTGGAGAGGTAGAGTTAAAGACAGAGAGAGAGGGGTCTTCTGTCCACTGATTTACTCCCCAAATGGTTGCAGTGGCTGGATATGGGCTGGTCCAAGCCAGGAGCCAGGAGCTTCTTCTGGGTCTGCCATGTGGATTCAGGGGCCCAGGCGCTTGGGCCGTTTTCTGCTGCTTTCCCAGGCCATAGCAGAGAGCTGGATCAGAAGAGGAAGCAGCCAGGACACCATCCGGCTCCCATATAGGATGCTGGTGCCACAGGCGGAAGCTTAGCTTACTGCGCCACAGTGTTGGCCCTGCCAGCCCTGACATATACCAAGTGCTATGTGTAGCTTTGTTTCTGGTCTTTCTGTTATGTCCTATTTATCTGTTCCTGAAGCAGTACCACACTTGAGTTCACTACAGCTTTATAATAAAGTTTCTTGTTAGGTTGTGTTTATTAAAATTGCATTGATTTTCCTTATTATTTTGCTCTATCATATAAATTTCAAAATTAACCTCTGGAATTGTACTGCTTGTAAGGTTAATTTGTGAGACTTCATTTCTCTTTGAAGCTGGCCTTTATTAAAACATAATATACAGAAACATTCACAGATTCTAAGGTTCAGTAGCTTCATGGATTGTCCAGAGTATGCCTATTTGTGTATAACACCCGGAAGCAGAGACAGCACAGGAGCAGAGATAGATCGCGTTCTAGCAGCTCCTTCCTGGAGTAGCGGAGTGCTTCCCCATAACCACATGTCTCCATAAAAGTAATCACCTGTTTCTTTTACCATAGATTGTATTTTACCTACTTTTGAGCTTTATAAAAACAGAAGCATACAGTATATATTCTGCCCTCTTTGATTCAACATTGTTTTTAAGAGAATCATCAAATTTTTTACATGTAGTTTATTCCATTGTCATAGTATTCACTGGGTGACCATATTGTGATTTGCCTCTTCTGTTAACAAACATTTAAGATACAATTCGAGACTATTATGAGATTACTTCTGTGAGCCATCTTTAACATATCTTGACCAAGCTTTACCCTGGGAACAGAATTGTGTGAATATGTCGGTTTTTAGCTTTAGGCAGTTTTTCAAAATGGCGTACAATTTGCTACCCCAGCAGCAGTATAAAGACTCCAGCTGCTCTCTGATGGTTGCCAGAGCATTCTATTGACAGTTTCGTGGTATTTTTTAAACTCCAGATATTATGTACATTTGCAGCAGTGTTTTACCATGCATGGTTTGGTCTGCATTTTCCTAATGACTTTTGAAGTTGGACACCTTGACATTTTCTTATTGACTGCTCACATGTCTTCTTTTTGCCTTTGGTTTGTAGATGTTCTTTATGTACGTTGGATTCAGATCTTTGGGAAATTTGCCGTATGGTGTAGTAGGAACCTTCAGAAAGTTCCTGAAAGATGCATATGGTGAAATGCATACTTCAAAAATTTTGCACCAAAATAAACATTTTTTAAAATCATCAAAAGCCTTGCCTAGAAACATTTTTTAGCCTTTTGTTTTTATTTTTATTTATTTATTTACTTGTGAGACAGAGACAGCTCCCATCCTTGCTTCGCTCCCCATCTGTCCACAGTGGCTGTGGCTGGACAGAGCTAAAACAGACCCAGGGACCAATTCAGGTCTCCCTTGTGGGTGGCAGGAACTAACTACTTCAGCTACCACCTGTTGTCTCTCAGGGTCTGTATTAGCAAGAATCTGGATTGAGGGACAGAGCCGGGAATTGAACCCAGGATCTCCAATATGGGATCAGGCATCTTAATTAACTGTTAGGACAAATGCCCTCTCTTAAGCTTACCATTTAATTCTGTTTTTCCAAAACTCTTTAAAGAACACCTATATCTTATATTCTGTAGATTTTCATTCTCTTAATGGTGTCTTTTTATGAATGGCACTTAATAATGTGTTTCGGGTTTTCAGTCTTTTCATTTAGAGTTCATTGTGATATGTGTTCTCTTTACTCCAGAGTCATATATTATTATCTAATGATGTAATCATTTTTCCCTTTCAAACCTGTGATCCACCTGAAACTTTTTTAAAAAAAATATTTATTTATTTATGTGAATGGCAGTTACAGAGAAAGGAGACACAGAGAGGTCTTCCATCCACTAGATTGGTTTATTAATACTTCATTAAAGAATTTTCGTGCATACCTAATGGGTGAATTTAGTCTGTAATTTTTCTTTAACTTTTGTGTCATGTTTTGCTGTCAGTTTTATGTCAACCTTCTGAGGTGGTTTGGGAATAGTTCTAGTCTTTGGAAAACATTTTTTCTAATTCTGGTCCCATTTCTTTCTTAGAAGTTTACAAGAATTCAGTGTGAATGTTATCTAGATTTAGAATTTTTCTTGTGGGAAGACTTTTAATTGTAGATTTGATTTCTTTTTTTAAAAAAGATTTATTTATTTATTTATTTGAAAGAGTTACACAGAGAGAAGTAGAGGCAGAGAGAGAGAGAGAGAGAGAGAGAGAGAGAGGTCTTCCATCCTCTGGTTCACTCCCCAATTGGCTGCAATGGCAGGAGCAGTGCTGATCCAAAGCCAGGGCCAGGAGCCTCCTCTGGGTCTCCCACATGGGTGCAGGGGCCCAAGGACTTGGGCCATCTTCTGCTGCCTTCTCAAGCCATAGTAGAGAATTGGATCAGAAGTGGAGCAGCCGGGTCTCGATCCGACTCCCACATGGGATGCGGGCACTGTAGGCGGAGGCTTTACCTGCTGCACCACAGCACCGGCCCTGCATATTTGATTTCTTTAATAGCTATTGCATTATTAGGTTTTATATTTCTTGTGTCCTTTTTACCATTTTTTGAATGAGTTATTTGTTATTTTTACTTAAGTTTAAAATATTTATTTATGCCAAATGTTTGGTTGTTTATAATAGGCTTATTATTTTTAATCTTGATGTAATTAATTTATTGCTATTGTTAGTTTCATCATTCTGCTTGTACCAGACCCTTTTTCCTGTTCTTACTCTGTTGGGCTCTTTCTGCCGCAAGAAAGCAAATTCACCGAAGAAGTTCTTTCCCATGATGGAGATTCGCTGGGCTCATCATAAAGCACACGTGCCCGAGAAGGGAATCACACGGAGAGTAGGATCTCTTGCTCAGTTTGGGATCAGGGAGCCTGGAAACGTGTGGCTGGTGGAATGTGAGAGCTCTGTGTCACTTCATGCTTTTGTTTGCTCCAAAGTCCTCGTCACTCTCCGCAGTGCTAGTGGCCTTGTCCATGGTGCTCTTCTTCAGTGTCCACTGTGGTCACCAGCTGATTGGCCTCTACCAAGAGAGTGATTGTCCTGGTTTGAGAAGGGCTTTTTCTTCTTCTTCTTTTGAGACCCATTGCCTAGTTATGAATTGGCTGCTTTTTTTTTTTTTTTTTTTTTAATTTATTTGTAGCCGGCGCCGCGGCTCAATAGGCTAATCCTCCACCTGCACCGGGTTCTAGTCCCGTTTGGGGCGCCAGATTCTGTCCCGGTTGCCCCTCTTCCAGTCCAGCTCTCTGCTGTGGCCCGGGAGTGCAGTGGAGGATGGCTCAAGTCCTTGGGCGCTGCACCCGCATGGGAGACCAGGAGAAGCACCTGGCTCCTGGCTTCGGATTAGCGTGGTGTGCAGGCCGCAGCGTGCCGGCCTCAGTGGGCTGGCCTCAGCGGCCATTGGAGGGTGAACCAACAGAAAAGGAAGACCTTTCTTTCTGTCTCTTTCTTTCACTCTCCACTCTGCCTGTCAAAATAAATAAATAAATAAGTAAGTAAGTAAATAAAAGAGATTTATTTGCATGGCAGAGGGAAAGAAAGAGAGTGAGCCTCGGGCCAGCCACTCTTCCGCTCCCCTATAGAGGATGCAGCTGGACAAGTTCCCGCAGAAGGGCTCTGTGCATGACATGTACACGGAGACCTGGCTGCTGGGCTCTGGAGCAGGTGGTGGAAACTATCCCACGCCCATACAGGAGGTTCTAAGTAGTTCACTCATTGTAGGAGTTACAGCTCTTGTAAAAGGCTGCTTCACATGTTCTCGTGAAATGCCAGTGAATAATTAAAAGCTGATGAAACCAATACTATCTAGAATTTGGTATTGTCTGTTCACCTGTAACTAGCCCACCCTAGATCCTGGGGTGGTTGGATGTATCACACCTATAGTTTCTGGATGGACAAATAGAAGTTTAAATAATACGGAAAACATCCACATAGGCAGATTGAAGGATGTTTAGTGAGAAAATTATAATAATTATATAGTTTAGGTTACTTCTTATTCCCATTTTTATACCCAGTAACATCTGTGTACCCTTCTAAGTATTTGTTTTGTGCAGTAGCATGGCTCAGATTGAAGACATAGAGGTCCTTTTTCCCTTTATGATGCTTATTGATGACTGCTTTGGCTTGGATGTGGCTTGTGCTCCAGGGATTCATGTGTTGGAAGGTTGGTCCCCTGTATTTCACTGTGAGAGGTGCTGTCCCCTTTAAGAGGTGGGACCTAGTGGAAGGTTATCTCTGGTGTCACTGCCTTGGGAAGGAATTAATACTGGTCCCCAGCTGAGCTGGTTTCCATGAGAATGAGCAAGACTAGGATCCAGCACTGTGGCACAGAGGGTTAAGGCTCCGGCCTGCAGCACCATCTTTGGGATGCTCCTTTTCCGATCCAACTCTCTGATAATGGCCTGGGAAAGCAATGGAGGATGGTCCAAGTCCTTGGGCCCCTGTATCCATTGCAGCTATTTGGGGAGTGAACCAGCGGGTGGAAGGCTTCTTTCTGTGTGTCTCTGTTTCTACCTCTGTCTTTCAAATAAATAAAATCTTTAAAAAAAAAAAAAAAAAAAAAAAGAGCCATTCTGGCCATCCACGTGTGGGACTTCCTGTCTCATCCTTTGCATGTGCGAGTCCCACTGTGACACCCTCCTCCATAAGGCCCTCTCCAGAGCCAGGCAGAACATGTTGCCATGCCCTTGGGCCTCAGGAACTGTGAGGCAAATGAGCGTCTTTTCTTTAGAAATTACCTAACCTCAGGTATTTTATTACAGCAACAGGTAACAGACTCGCCTGGTGCACATTTAAATAGGCACAAAGCACTGCTTTGTCTGATGTGTTCCCATTTACTGGATGAACTGCGGATGTTTCATAAAAACCCCTCTGGTGCAGTAAGTGAAATTCCTTCTTAATTTTCTAGGGGGACGCAGAGAGAGTGATGATCATTACTGGTCCAAACATGGGCGGAAAGAGCTCCTACATCAAACAGGTTGCACTGATCACCGTCATGGCTCAGATTGGCTCCTATGTTCCTGCCGAGGAAGCCACACTTGGGATCGTGGATGGCATTTTCACGAGGTAGAACCAGTAGTTCCCTTTGAATGTAGTTTTGAAAATAAGTCAAGCCCACATTATCAAGTGAATTTCCCCTCTGTACATGTTAAGATGAATAGATTTGCTCTTAAAACATTCAGAGCTTAGAAGCTTCAAGAACTCATTTCATCTGAATATTAATACTAGAAGAGTCTTAGGATATCATTTTGTCCAATAGTTTTCAAACTATTTTTAGTTAATGAGTTCTAACTTTAAACAGAATCTCATGTGGAAAATCAAAATTTAAAGAGATTAAAGCACAGCTGCTCTGCCTTCCGGAGGTGGGGGCTTCGGAATCTGCTGTTAGGCTCTGCACGTCTCATCTGAAGCTGGTCCCCCACCCTCCCCTCTCTCGGTGGGGCCTTGAGCTTAGACAGAAAAAGGCACTGGACCAAGACAGCTTCATCCATTTTCCTTTTTACTCCTAGTGTAAGGGTCTTACCCTTAATGAATAATCCTAAATTTTGTGCTGTATTGGTAATATTGGTGAAATGTCCTGGTTTCACTAAGGAGAATTCACATTTGACTTCTTAAGAGTTATGAGTTTTTAAACTACCATTTGTATTTCTTGCACGAACTTTTTTTTTTTAAAGTAATATATGTGTATAGCCAAGCTGTGTGTAAGATGTCTGAGTTATTATCTAGCTTTATAGTATGTAAGATTCTGAAATCACATCAGAATGTATTACACGCTAATATTAATGTAAACATTGGTTTTTCATCTGAGTGAACACAATGAAGTAACCTACCTTTTCTTTGGTACCAGATTACCAGATGTTATTCTTATATCCATATATTTGAAAATTAACTCAATCTAAGAAATATAAAGAATCTTTCATTTTTAAAATTGTTATTAATTTTATAAGAACAGTGCAGCAGATATTTTGGTTATGAAAGTGGAGTAACAAGACAAATTTAATATAAAGAGAAAAATTATAAAGAAAGAGAAAGTATCTTGGACAATGTAAGGTGATTTGTGTGGGAGAGAATCTTGTTATTGAGCAGAATCTCAGTTAGTCTTTGTAGAACCAGAAAATAAAATAGGAGTTTGTTTTTCTTGTACCAGTCGGCGAGAGGTAAGCAGTGCTTCTGATGTTTCAGGGCGGTGCAGTGTCATTGGCCTTTCCCGTGGTTGCAAGATGACTGCTTCAGCTCCAGACATCACAGTCACACTTATATGAGGCAAAAGGGAGAAAGGACTGCCACAGTTCCCCATTTTTTTTCAGGAAATCAAAGGCTTTTCAAACATTTCCCATAAAAGTTCCACTTATATTTCACCAGCCAAAGCTGTCTTTTGTGGCCATAATTGCAAGGGAAACAAAAAAGAATTTAGTTTGGTCCGCCTCTCATCATGGAGTTGAGCAGGGAACAGAGTGTTTGGGAATGGATTCAGAGGTAACCAGAAAATTCAGTAGTGAGAACAACAACTGGCTGGATGACCACAACGGTGACAGCAGTTGTGTGGCATTCTCAGTGTGTGGGCACCGTCTATGCTCTGTACGCGGGGGTCTCCAGAAAGCTCATGGAGAGGCTGTTATGGAAAATCTATGCGTGGATTTCAGATTTTTTTTCTTTTGCACCAAAATAAATTTGTCCTCTAATCTGTTTCTGTGGGAAACTGCAGGACAAAAGCCTGATTATTTCATTCTGTCCCCAACTCCATCGTACAGCTCTTCCTGCAGTGCTGATTCAAACACAGAAAGCTTTGTTTTAAGCCTTAGGGAAATAGTTTAAAACTTTCGAACCCTGACTGGCTATGTAATGATACGAATGAATAATTGTAAATTTTTTAGGTAAGATAAAGAATGCAGGGGCCGGCACCATGGCTCACTTGGTTAATCCTCTGCCTGTGGCTCTGGCATCCCATATGGGCCCTGGGGTCTAGTCCCGGTTGCTCCTCTTCCAGTCCAGCTCTCTGCTGTGGCCCGAAAGTGCAGTGGAGGATGGCCCAAGTGCTTGGGCCCCTGCACCCGCATGGGAGACCAGGAGGAAGCACATGGCTCCTGGCTTCGGATCAGTGCACGACGCTGGCCGTAGAGGCCATGTTGGGGGTGAACCAATGGAAGGAAGACCTTTCTCTCTGTCTCTCTCTCTCTCTCTCTCTCTCTCTCTCACTGTCTATAACTCTACTTGTCAAATAAAAAAAAATGCAATGTTTTGAATTTGATAGAAAAATCCTGACCTTCAGTGATACATGCTAAACTATTTGCATGTTAATGAATTTTTTTCTTTGAGATTGGCATCAAAATAATCCAGGTGGGGAGGGGAAGTCGGTAGGACAGAGATACTTTGAAAACTCCCAAGCAAAGCTGGAAAGACAACTCTGTTTGGGTCGTCTGTGCAGGAGTTGGGATGAAGGAGACCTGCTTGGTGGCTTCTGCCTCCCCGTGCACTAGAGAGTAGAGGGAGGCAGAGTGAAGGAGGGAGGAGCATTGTTGTGCAGGGGAAGAGACCGTGCTGACACAGAAACAGCACTGATGCACAGTCCTGGGGCTCACTGAGGCTGTGAATTTTGGGGGGACCCACGCTGCCTTCCGTTAGCTTCTATGGCAGCACGGGTAAAACCCAGCTGACTTACTCTGCAGGGCATGTTACCAGCTGATTGACAAAGCAGGGGGCTTAAGAACGGTAAGTGTGTGTTTCCTGGGCTGTGGGGAGACGTGGAGGGTGGGTGAGCTGGAGACCTAAGAGGACTGGGAGCTGCCTGAGCGCTGGGGGCAGACGGGAGGTTGGACAGGTAACTGTTGAGGTGGGACAGTTTGTGGTTATGATGAGGTCCCGGATGTGACCTGGTGTTTGATGGCTGGGGCACAGTGGAGGAGGACAAGGTCCAGGAGGGAATCAGAGACTGAGCTAGGTCAAGCCGGCTGGGCCTGTACACAGATCCTCCCAGGTGGTGGCAGGGCTTTCAGAGTGGAGAATGAGGGTGCCAGGTTGTGCCTGAGGTGCTGACAGTGTGAAAGTGGGGAGGATGCCAGGTCAGAGGGCACAGGCTCAGTGAAGATATTCTCATCGCGAGGAGGTAGCGACCAAAAAGGAGAGAGGGGAACAGACGGACCTGGGCGGTGTCCCGTGATGCAGACCAGGGCCTGCACGGCGGGTCTGGAGAGGAAGGGGAGAGCATTATCTACAGCTGTTCCAGAGTGTCCCGTGTCTGGATGTAGGAGGGGAGGCAGCCTAGGAAGTGTAGAGTTTCTGAACTTGACGTGTGATGCAGGAGCTGCAGAGCATAGGCGCTTGGGGCTCTGACTCATGAGAACAGCGAAAGCGTGTGGCGCGCCCAGTCTGGGCAGTGCTTTGAAACTGTAGGCACCACGTGCTGCAGCCACACTGGTCTGGGCACATTTGCTGTGTCACCAGGGCTTCAAAACTCGTCTGCCAAGCAGAGACGAGATGGGTAAGTATGTATGAGGTGCCTCTCAGAGCAAGCTGTGAGCAAGCTGTGATCACCCCTAATGTGTTCAGGGAGTGACCCCAAAGCTCTGAGCGTGGCAGCCAAGACCGAACGTGCGTGTGTGTCAGCCAGACAACCCTCTCGGAGTCTGGGAGGCTATTATGTACCTTCCCATGTGTGTGTTTCAGCCCATTCTCGTTCCTATGCCGGAGGTACACTCCCCACTCCCGCTAGTGTGTCCTGTTAAATCCCACCCATAGCGCAGCTGTCTCCTCTTCCGTAAGTGCGGCCTGCCTTGAGGCTTTCAGCCCTGAACCTCCATCAGACCCATGTTCTTCCTCCTTCAGCTCTTACCATCTTAGCGTTACGGTTATTTTTGTGCAAGTCTATTCTGTTGTGTTGTCTGTCCCCAGGAAGCGTTTCATTATTTAGCACAGTTCTCTTCCCCCCTTCTTTAACCTAGAACTCTGCTTTGTATGTAACAGACACTCAAGAGCAGGGCTCTTGAATGAATCAAGCCTGAGGTCAAGATTAGACAAATGGGGCTGGCGCCGTGGCTTAACAGGCTAATCCTCCACCTTGCGGCACCAGCACACCCGGGTTCTAGTCCCGGTTGGGGCGCCGGATTCTATCCCGGTTGCCCCTCTTCCAGGCCAGCTCTCTGCTATGGCCCGGGAAGGCAGTGGAGGATGGCCCAAGTCTTTGGGCCCTGCACCCGCAGGTCATTGGAGGGTGAACCAACGGCAAAAAGGAAGACCTTTCTGTCTCTCCTCACTCACTATCGACTCTGCCTGTCAAAAAAAAAAAAAAAAGATTAGAAAAATGGACTTCCTGTGGCAGGGGAAGCCCTTACTTGTGAGCAGGAGGTGATGGACTAGAGCTAGGATTTACTTAGGTTTTGGAAAGACTGGCCCTGCTGTGCTGTGAAAGGTGGATTCCATGAAGCGAGGATGTTCAGTGGCCATTCTCAGGTGGATCTTGAGCGTGTTCATTAGACTGAGAGAAATGCAGGTGGACGATGGGTGAAGAAACATAGATGAAGACACAGAGACAAAGGCAAAGGCACCAAGCTGTGATGGCCAAGAGGGTGGAATGTTGATGCTCCTGAGACCTGCAGGCGGTGGGTCTGATCTGAGAAGTGACCTGACCATGTAGAGTGTGGGTCAGCCGGGAGGATATTTCTGTGTTAACAGTGCGTTTCTAAAGGAGCGTTAGGAGACTTTGGCATTGACCCAGTAACAAAATCAAAATTCTGTTGTGCTTCAAGCATTTAAAAAAAAAAAAGATTTATTTATTTATTTGAAAAGCAGAGTTACAGAGAGGTAGAGGCAGAGAGAGAAAGAGAGGTCTTCCATTGCTGGTTTATTCCTCAGATGGCCGCAATGGCTGGAGCTGCACCAGTCTGAAGCCAGGAGCCAGGCACTTCTGGATTCCCCACGTGGATCCAGGGACCTAAGGACTTGGTCCATCTTCTACTGCCAAAGCAGAGAGCTGGATCAGAAGTGGAGCAGCTGGGACTTGAACTGGTTCCCATATGGAATGCCAGCACTGCAGGCAGCGGCTTTACCCACTATGCCACGGGGCTGGCCCCTGCAAGCATTTTATTTTATTTTATTTATGTTATTTTATTTTATTTTTTACTAAATTCTAACAGTGTGCCTGAGTTTCCCGCTACATGTTGGAGATCCAAAGCTGAGTACAGCAATGTAATTCCCTGTCCTCAAAGAGCTCAAGTTAAGTGCAGTAAGCGGGATGAAAAAACTAATTATCCCAATTCAGCAAGGTTACACAGGGCTAGAGGAGTGTGTGTGTATGCATTTATTTAATTAGCCTTTCATTCTTTTCTAAAGAGTATTGAAGCTTGCACCCTAACTTTGAGATTCTGAGTTGACCCGGGGTGGGGTCTGGGAGCCACGTTTTTAAAGTATCACAGATGATTTTAAAACTTGGCAGGGTGGGAAGCACTTCCTCCGGCCCGTGCGGGCCCTTTCCCCTGTCCTCCCTGTCTCCCTGTCAGCACCGTGTGGACCACACTAAATTGTATCCCTGGGTCTACCAGGATATAGCTTGACAGCATGCCTCCATGCAGTCCATTTGTTTACTATCACATGATTCAGATGTATAACAGTAGTCCACATACCGACCACTCTGCTAAAGAAACAAGCATTGCCAGTGCGGTGGGCTCCTGATCCTCCCCAGTCTCACTGCTCACCACGCCATCCAGAGCAACGACTTGTCCTTGACTTTGCTGTTCATCCCGTGCATTTTTCTGTATAGGCATTTTTAAAGCAATGCACAGAATCATTTGGTGTGCTTTAAACTTTATGTGCAGGGCACTGCAGGGTCTGTTCTCTGCGAGTGACTTTCCCCCTCAGTGTTACATCTGTGGGATTCCCATGGGTACAGACGTTTCTAGTGTTTTCCCTTCCCTGATTACGACATCCCATCGTGTGTACGCACCACAGTTCACTCATTTTCCCTGACTGACGTTTAGCATGTCTCCTCATTTTTGCAGGTACAGGCAGTACTGGTCACTTGTGTCACACACTTGTCCTAGCATACCTGGTTGAGTTTTTCTGAATCTCAATTGCTGGATTGTTGGGTACGTGCACCTTTCATGGTCTCTGAGGAGGCTTTACCAGTTTAGCATCCCACCAGCAGTGTGTAAAACTCTGTCCTCGTGCCTAGAATTCTATTGGAAAAATAAGTACCCGTTTGGTGCTGTTTCTGTATATTCCCCAGAACTGCTCACGAGCATGTTGCCATTTCTGTTACTCAATGTCCTTTATACAAGTGCCATCTGGTAAATTATTTTTTTATTAATGCTCGGGAATATTTTTCTCTCCATGTCTTACTTTGCCTATTTACAAAAAATAAAATAAAATAAAATAAAAAATAAAAGGTTTGAGGCAATTTATTGTTCTTCTCTGACAAACTGCCAGGTTCTAGTATCAGCCAATTGCTGCTTCCTGTTTAATTCATTTTTGCCTTGGCTGCCAAGGCAGCAAGAGCTAAAGCCAAGGCTCAGGTATGGAAACAAATTTGGCTTCTCTTCTCCCAGTATTTCTTTAGCACGATTCTTAGGGCAGCTGCTTGTTAAAAATGCTGCTTTCGAAGCTGCATCTCACATCTTTTTAAATTGGAATTTCTAGTTTGATTCCCAAGAATTGGCATTTTAAGAGCTCATACTTAATTTGCTGTCTCAAATTTGAGCATCTACTATATGGCTTGTAGTCTTAGTTTCATATTCATTGTAATTTTTCTATTAAAAACACATTTTTATTCTGTCACTTCAAACCTTTTTTGTGCCTGAAGAAAAAAAATTGCAATCCAGCAGAATGAAATATTTGCATAATATTTGACTCCAAATGTTGTCTTTAAGTTGGTTATTTTGGTATGCTAAGATAATCATTTAAAAGACCATGTTTAAATTTGTATCTTCCATAAATGTTCCCTGAATGCTGCAGTAATTAAGTGGATGCAAAGCTGTAAATACACAGGAGGTCAGGAACCTTTTTTTCTGAATATTGTAACCTCACAGGAACCTTCCCCTGAGTAACAAGCAGATTTCAAACATGTTTACTTATTTATTTATTTGAGAGGCAGAGAGACAGATGGGTAGAGTCAGAGCTCCCATTGCTGGCTCATTCTCCAGATGTCAGCAGTGACCAGCAAGAACTGGGCCAGACCAAAGCAGGAGCTGCGAACTCCCTCTGGGTCTTCCATGCAATGGCAGAAACCCAAGTACTTGAGCTGTCCCTGCTGCCTCTCAAAACCTGCATTTGCAGGAAGCTGGAGTCATATCTTGAACCCAGGGCACTCCAATATGTGATATGGGAGATTTTTAGATTTTATTATATATATGCATACACATGCGCACACATATATAATTTTTTTAAGAGTTAGAGGGAGGGACAAAAAGATATCTTAGATTTGTTGTTTCATTCCCCAAATGGTTGCAACAGCTTAGGCTGGACCATGCTGAAACCAAGAACCAGAAACTTGAGTCTTCCATGTGGATGCAGGGACCAAAGCATTTGGGCCATCCTCCTCTGTTTTCTCAGGTGCATTAGCAGGGAGCTGGATTGGAAGTGGAGCAACTGGGAATTGAACCAGAGCTTATATTGGTTGCTGGCATCACAGGTGGTGTCTTAAGCCACTATGCCATGATGCTGGCCCCAATGGAGTTTTTTGTTTGTTTGTTTTTATTTTTTTAAAGATTTATTTTATTTATTTGAAAGAGTTACAGAAAGAGGTAGAGACAGAGAGAGAGGTCTTCCATCCACTGGTTCACTCCCCAGATGGCCTCAACGGCCAGAGCTGCGCCGATCTGGAGCTAGGAGCCAGGAGCCAGCAGCTTCTTCTGGGTCTCCCACGTGGGTGCAGGGGCCCAAGGACTTGGGCCATCTTCTACTGCTTTCCCAGGCCATGGCAGAGAGCTGGATTGGAATAGGAACAGCTGGGACTAGAACCGGCGCCTATATGGGATGCCAGCGCTTCAAGCCAGGGCTTTAACCCACCGTGCCACAGCACTGGCACCCCCCCCCCCCATGGAGTTTTAACCATTAAAATAAATACCTACCACCAGCATTTGTTTTTTCTAAAGAGTTTTGGCAAACATAGTAGCATACTTCTAAAAGTTTATAGAAAAATAGAATTAAAAGGTGCTTGGTTAGATATTAAAAAATTGAAATCCATGTGTAGTTTTTCATAACATGCTTTTTCCATAAACTCTGAAGTATCTTTATACAATTGACTTTAATCGGTATATTTAAAAGGTGAAAGATTTATATGATCAGAAGAGAAACCAGAGCATTAATTGGTATATTTGTCTGTATTGTGATGCATGCATTACCATCCTTGAGATGGTAATCTCTGAGATATCATTTGTTGTTTGTTACCCTGATGATTATAAACTTAAAGCTCATTCAGCTTTTAGATTCAATAATTAAGCTTTCAAAAAACAGTCAATTATTAAGTCTGGTTAGAGAGTTGTTTGAAGAAAGCAAACCAATGGGCCTCTACTGCTGGCATTATTTACTTCTATTTATACCAGCTAAATATTGGGTGGAAATGGATGTTTACAGTGACTGGTCCCTGGTTAGTTTCTGAGCCACGCTACCCGCAATATCCCCCAACTGGTATTCAGTATCAGAGATGCCATGTGCTCAGGGCACCCTGAGGTTTTTCCCCGAAAGAGACTTGGGAGACAGTAGGCATTCAAGTTCTTAAATTATTTTGAATGTTTGTTTGCTTTTGACGGTGTGGATAGTAACTGATTTGTTTACTCAATTTAGTTTGGTTCAGAAAATATTTAGTAAGCACCTACTGTGGAGTATTGTACTCTAAGCAAAGTACATTCTTCAAAGACGAAAGGAAAAAATCTTAAATTGGTATTCATCCTCTAATGGGTAGTAAATAGCATCTCTAAAAACTACATAAGTGACCTTTTACTGCATGAATAAGTTCAATTTTGTTGGCATCAGAAATGTTGCCTTGTGGATGGCTCCTGATTCATTTATTTCCTGTCACTGTGTCTAGTGATTGCAGGTTATCTTCATCTTTGTGATAGGAAATGAATTGTACACCTGTTCTTTGATCAGCTGCCTCAAAGTCATCTGAAAGTTTGCTTTTATTTGGTTTCTCAGTCAAATCTCTTAAATGTGGTTTCCCTAGAGACGTTGTTGTAGTGAGCGTTGATGAAATGGACCCTTGAACTCCAGTTTTTAAATTTTTTTTTTAGAGCACTTTTAGGTACATATCAAAATTAAGAGAAAGGTACAGAGGTTTCCCACATACTGCTGTCTCTGTTTATTCCCTCTTAATCAACATCCCCCACTAGAGTGGTTTGTTTTTTGTAATTGATGATCCTACATGAACACATTACTATTACCCAGAGCCCATAGTTCTCATAAGGGCTCACTGTTGCTTTTGAACATTCTAGGGTTCAGACAGATGTGTGACGTGTATCCACTATTCTGTCGTAGAAGTATTTCATAGCCCTACAGATCTCTATGTTCCACCTGTTCAACCCTCCCTCTCCCTCCACAGATGCTGACAGCCACCCATCTTCTCACTGTCTCTGTAGTTTGCCTTCTGAGACTGTTGTGTAGTTAGAATCATGCAGGATTTAGATTTCCTTCACTTAGTAATCACTCATTTCACTTCATTAATTCATTTACTTCACTTAGTAATTTAAGTTTCCTTCATTTCTTTTGGGGGCTTGGTGTCTCATTTATTTTTAGCATTTAATTATATTCCATTGTCTGGTTATACCACAATTTATTCCTTCACCTACTAAAATACATCTTAGCGGCACCCGAGTTTTGTTTTTTGTTTTTTGTTTTTTTTCTCTTCAAGATTTATTTATTTGAAAGGCAGAGCAACAGATAAAGAGGGAGAGACCAGGTTGGCGGGAGAGAGAAGGGTGGAATCTTCCATTTGTTGCTTTGCTCCCTGAATGATCACAACAGCCAGGGTTAGGTCAGGCTTCAGCCAAGAGCAAGGTTTGCTATGCAGGTCTCCCAAAGGGATGGCAAGGACCCAAATACTTGGGCCATCATCAGCTGCCTTCCCAGGCACATTGACAGGAAGCTGGATCTGAAGTGCAGCCAATGGTTCTCGAACAACCACTCGGATATGGTGGCGGTTTAACCTGCAGCACAACACTGGCCCCTGCTTCTAAGTTTTGACAGTTAGAAATGAAGCTGCTGTGTGTAGGTTTTTGTGTGGATATATGTTTTTTACTTGTTTATGTAAATGTCAAGGATCCTGATTGCTGGGTTGTAAAGAGTATGTTTAGTCTTGTAAGGAACTGTAAAATGCCTTCCAAAGTAGCTGTGCCATGTTACTTTCCCACCAAGAATGAGAGTTCCTGTTGCTTTCCAAAATTTGATGTTATTATTTTTCACAGTTTTAGCCATATAGTGATATCTCATGTTGTAGTTTTCATTCCCCTGATGATATATGTTATGGGGCATCTTGTTTTCATAAGTTTATTTGCCATCTTTGTATCTTGCTTCCTGAGGGGTCTGTTAAGGTGTCTGGTCCATTTTTAAATTTCTTTATTTTCTGGCCAGCGCTGCGGCTCACTAGGCTAATCCTCCGCCTTGCGGCGCCGGCACACCGGGTTCTAGTCCCGGTCGGGGCACCGATCCTGTCCCGGTTGCCCCTCTTCCAGGCCAGCTCTCTGCTGTGGCTAGGGAGTGCAGTGGAGGATGGCCCAAGTGCTTGGGTCCTGCACCCCATGGGAGACCAGGAGAAGCACCTGGCTCCTGCCATCGGAACAGCGCGGTGCGCCGGCCGCAGCGCGCTACCGTGGCGGCCATTGGAGGGTGAACCAACGGCAAAAGGAAGACCTTTCTCTCTGTCTCTCTCTCTCACTGTCCACTCTGCCTGTCAAAAAAAAAAAAAAAAATTCTTTATTTTCTTATTATTGAGTTTTAAGGGTTTTTTTTTTTTTTTTTTTTTGTATATTTGGATAACAGTTTTCAGAAATGTCTTTTGAAAATACTTTAATCTGTGGGCCTGTCTTCTTATTGTCCTCAGCTTGTCTTTGGCAAAGCAGAATACTTCAACAAAGTCTAGCTTATCCCTCTTTCATTCATGGATCATGAGATCGTCACTATGCCTGAGGGCTTCTGCTATGTTTTAGGAGTTTCATAGTCTAGCATTTCAGATTTAGATCCATGATCCATTTTGAACTTACTCTTAGGAAGTGTGTAGCATCTGTCTGGAGTCTTTCCTGCTTGTGGGAGACCAGTTGTCCAGTGTCGATGACGGAAAAGACTGTCTTTGCTCCATTGCATTGCCGTTGCCCCTTTACCAAAGATAGTTGACTCTACTAATGTGTTTCTGTTTCTGTGCTTTTTATTCTGGTCTGTTTATCTGTGTGATCTTGATCGCCAGTCACATGGTAGGTCTTGAAGTCAGACACGTCATTACTGCAACTTTCTTCCCCTTCAGTGTTGTCTTGATTATTCTGGGTCTTGCACCTCTCCTTATGGACTTTAGAATCAATTTGCTGATTCCTCAGGATGCTTTGGTGGGATTTTGTTTGGTATTGCATTGGATGTATACTCAACTTGGGAAGGACTGACATCTTAACAATAGTGAGTCTTTGAGTATGAAGTATCTTCCTATTTATTTGACCCTTTTAAAAATGCCTTTCATCAGCTTTCTGTAGTTTTCCTTGTGTAGATCTTTTACATATTTTGCAAGAATACCCTAAGTGGGTTTTTTGTTTTGTTTTATCTTGGGTTGCTAATGTAAATAGTATTGCATTTTAAATTCCAAATTCTGCTTCTTCATTTGTGGCATATAGGAAAGCAGTTGACTTTGCTGTGTTAATTTTATTTCCTAAATCTTTGCTCTGGTCACTTATCCCAGGAGTTTTTTTCTTTTGTCAATTTTTTGTTTTGTTTTGTTTTCAACATAAATGGTGATGTCATCTGAGAATGAGGACCCTTTTTTCTTTCTCCACAGTCCATCTTACTTTTCTTTCTCATGTTATATTATTGCGTTAGTTGAAACCTCCAATGTGATGGTGAAGGGAGTAGTAAGAGTAGATACCTTTGCTTGTTCCCAGTCCTGCTGGGAATGCTTTGAGCCTCTCGCCCTTCATCATGTTCACTGTGGATACACTGCGTCAAGTAGCAGACATTCCCCTCTATTCCTGTTGCCATGAATGGGTGTTGGATTTTGCAAATGCGTCCTCTGCATCTGTTGATATGATCATGTGATTGTTCTTTAACCTGTTAATGTGATGGATTACATTCTTTTCAATATACATTCATTTCACTTATGTTCCAGGTGTTAAACCAGCTTTACATATTTGAGATAAATCCCCCTTGGTCGTGACGTGTAATTTTTTTATAAATTGTTGCATTCAGTATGCTAGTTGTTTGTTGAGGATGTCTGCATCTGTGTTTATGGGAGATGCTGACCTGCTGTTTTCGTACTCTACCTTTGTCTGCTCTGGCATGAGAGGAATTCTGGCCCGGTAGAAACAGATAGGAAGTTTTCTCTCTACTTCACTTCTGAATTAATTTGGTAGAATTCACCAGTGAAGCCATTTGTGCCTGGAACTTTCTGTTTGGGAAGGTTATTAATTATTAATTCAATTTATAGAATAGATACAAGCCTATTAAAATTTTCTGTTTCTTATATGAGTTTTGGCAGGTGAATCTTTTAAGGAATTGGTCTGTTTCATTCTACCATATTTGTAGACATGAATTTGTTCATAATATTCCTTTACTATCCTTTTAATGTCCACTATATCCATAGTGATATCTTCTCTTTAATTTTTGACACTAGCAGTTTGTGTCTTCTCTCTTTTCTTCTTAGCTGCCTTGCTAGAGGTTCGTCAGTTTTATGTTTATGGATCTTTTCAAACAACTAGCTTTCTTTGGTCCTGTTGACTTTTTTTTTCTGCTTTCCAGTTTTTAGTTTCATTCATTTCTGTCCTGATATTATTATCCTTTTTTTATATTATGGATATTATATACTCTCTTTTTTCTATTTTCCTCTTGAACTTTGCTTTTAAGAAACTCTCTGGGGCCAGCATTGTGGTGTAGCGGGTTAAGCCGCCACCTACATTGCCAACATCCAGTATGGGCGCTGGTTTGAGTCCCAGCTGCTCCACTTCCAATCTAGCTCCTTGCTAATGCACCTGGGAAGGCAGTGGAGGATGGCCCAAGTGCTTGGGCCTCTGAACTCATGTGGGAGACCAGGAGAAGCTCCTGACTCATGACTTAAGTGTGGCCCAGCCCCAGCTATTGTGGCCATTTGAGGAATGAACCAATAGATGAAAGACCTCTCTCTTTGTCTCTCCCTCTCTCTGTAACTATGTCTTTCAAATAAATTAAATACATCTTTAAATAAATGAAAACCTAAATAAAAAGAATCTCTGCAAGTGGCTGTGATATATGACAATTTAAGGATCCCTTGTTTCAATGTCAACAAGAAGAAGGACTGAGGATCAGAGATACTGTGCTTTGCCTGGGGTCATAATGTATACATCCTGTGGTTACCTTGGGTTACTTGCTATTGATCTTATTATTAATTGATTAATTTTAGTCCTGTTGACTGCATGATCTTACCTTCCCTTGCAGCCCTAATTATCTGTGTTTTTCACATGTATAGCTAAGGTTGAGTGAGAGGATTTGTTCTGTTTTTCTCCTTTGCTGTTCTTGGGACATCCTCAGGGAGTGGCCCAGTCGACAGAGTGGATTCCCCTGGACAGGCGAACACTCGTTCCTTGAAGCTTACACCTGCTTTGTAGACAGCTGCTGTCTGGGTTCTCAACAGCCTCTTCATTGAAACTGAAAAATTGGGTATATTTGCACTTCATTATTTTAACTTTATAAATTAACTTTAAACACTTTAGTGTGTTCTGGTTGAAACTTAGTAAAAGGACTATACTAGAGAAAGAAACATTTTTCTCAACGATTGGAGTAATTAAATCAATGCTAATAAAATGTTTGACATTGCTAGAAGAAAGCTGGTAATTACTATTCATTCTGCCTTGTCATGATACAATGTATTATAAACTGTTTTTAAATGTATCATTTATTTTTAAAAAAACCATTTGTTTTTCTGATTACACAGGTGTTGATTCATTCTGCAAAATTTAAAACTACTTTAAAAAAGCTCAAAAAAGAAAAACTTAAATCGTCTGTAATTCCCCCACTTGGGCAGCACTGTTGTCTACATATGGCCTTCCAGGCTTTTCAGAGTGGCTCACATCTAGTAGTAAATCATGGTGACTTCATTCCCTTTCTGGCTTGGTACTTTTGCTGAACAAAATGTAAAAGCAATTTACTGCTAAATGTTTGTTATGCCTTTGAACTGCCATGGGTGACTAAGCATCTTCCAGTCACTGGTGTTCTTTTGTAGCTTTTCTTCTTCTTGGACTTTAATTTTTTTTCTTGTTCTACCATTTTTTTACAGAGATTAAGATACTTATTTATTTAGTAGATTATTTTTATTTTGTAAAATTTACAGAAGATACAAAAAAAAAAAAAGAAACTTAGGCAGAAATGACTAATACCAGACAAATTCTGCAAATGTTTACAGTAAGTGAAGTAAATGGGAACCATCGTCAGTTTTAGAAAGAAGGCAAAATAAGCTAACTTAAAATTCTTCTATACAATAAAGCACTGAAGAGAAAAATTTCTTACGATTCTATTTACATGAGCTCTTTAGGATAAGCAAGTTCACGGAGATGGAAAACAGGATAGAGTTTATAGGCAGGACGATGAAAAGGTCCTAGTCAGGAGCCAGGAGCCAGGAACTCAGTCCAGGTCTCCCACATGGGTGGTGGGCCACCGCCTGAGCCCTTATCTGCTGCCTCCTAGGGTACATATTAGCAGGAAGCAGGATCAGAAATGGAGCTGCAGCTTGAATCCAAGCTCACCAGTATGGGGTGTGGGTATCCCAAGTGGAATCTTAACTTCTGTGCCAAATACCCGGCCCCATAAACTTCTCTTTTAATTCCACTTTTCCATGAGCCTTTTGAAGTACCCTTGTATATGTTTTATCACAATTTTTTTTTTTTATTTAACAGGTAGAGTTATAGACAGAGAGACAGAGAAAAAGGTCTTCCTTCCATTGGTTCACTCCCCAAATGGCTGCTATGGCCGGTGCTGTGCTGATCTGAAGCCAGGAGCCAGGTGCTTCTTCCTGGTCTCCCATGCAGGTGCAGGGCCCAAACACTTGGGCCATCCTCCAATGCCTTCCCAGGCCACAGCAGAGAACTGGACTGGAAGAGGAGTAACCGGGACAGAACCGGCGCCCACATGGGATGCTAGCACCATAGGCAGAGGATTAACCAAGTGAGCCACGGCACCAGCCCCAATTATCACAAATTTTTTTAAAAGCACACAAAATATATCGTAGAATCCTAGTATAACTTATCTTTACCTTTATTTAATAATTTTAGTGTTTAAGCTACAAGTGCTTATCACTCAATATGAAAAAATTTCCCCCTGCTGATTGCAGTTTCTTCCCTCACACTCGCATCTTCCATGCAGAAGGCCCAGAGATTGTGATTCGAAAGGACAGAGGAGCAACTTCCTTGCTAGAAGTGAGAGACATCTAGAATATTATCTCAGGATTTCATAAAACCAAATTCTTCATCAAATTTTTTGTCAGCATATTCTTGATTTTAGAAAGTTACTCAAAAGAGTAATAATTTCGTGTCTCCACGGATGCTTTTTTAAGCTCAGTTGACCTATATGAGGGCTATAGGCGAGGAGAAAGGGGATTAGATAGATTAGTCAGCCGCCACTCCTAAAAATACCAGTGATTTTTTTTCTTAATCACATAACTGTGACCTTCTGTCTACTCAGAGCAAAGAGCTCTAAGATGAAACCTAAAGAATTCTTTTCCATTGTTTACTGCATTTGAATATAAACAAAATAATTACAGATGTGGAATTCCTTAAATCTTTAAAAATTCTAACCTAAGAAACATTTTAGAATCTTTGTCCTGTAATGTGACTTATAAAAGATTGTTAGTTTGATTTAAAAATAAGTGAACTTTTTTATTGCTAATTAGTTCATATCCTGTCTTGCTCTAAAAACATAATTTTAGGAAATTTACTGAAATGTATATAATATAGCAGAATAAAAAGAGAGGAGAATGGCATCCAAGACATTGGATCAAAGAGAAAATGAAGATAGAAACTTAAGATAAAGTCATATCATGAGGTGCTGTTCAGCTGTTCTGAGTAGCTGAGCTAGAATGAGCGGCACATTTCTTAGGGGAAACGGAAACATTTTTATCAGGAAACAGTCCAGATACATACGTCCCCAGCCGCCCCAGCCGCCGTGGTGCCTGGCTGAGGAGCCGGCGCTTCTTCTCTTCTGCCAGGCTCATTCAACAGATGCTGTGGAAAATCAGAGTTCGAATAGAAAATGCATTGGCTCCTAAGGCAGTGGCTTTCAACCTGTTCTACAGGGTGCTGGAGTCCCACAGAGCACCTCTGGGTGGTGAGAAGGGACCTGAGAGTCCATGGGGTCTTGACCAAGCTATTGTTCATCTTATCTCACTGGCAGAGTGAATTTCCTAGTAAAATTTCTGTGAGTAAAGGACTTAACAGCTAAGACGATATTTGAAAACCACTGGCCTATTAGTAGAGTCAGGGCCATTCCATAATAAAATATAACCAAGACCATCTCTCTCTGTAACTGTCTCTAAAATAAATAAATAAAACGTAAAAAAAAAAAAAAAAAGTGTGATACCAGGTTCTGATTCTCATCCCTTTGTCAGCAATGAACTTTTCTCTCTCTGAATCGTTTAAGATTAAAAAAAAAAAAACAAAAAACAGTTGGGCCCAAACTGGAAAAACCAAAGTCCAGGATTTACTGGAAATTTTAGAGACCAGATTGTTTGAAACTTTGATTTTTTGAATGCCTGTCAAGAATGCCAAGAAGGCTCAAAATCCAAAATATCTGGTTGAAATAAGATTCCTTAAAATCATGACATAACATAGACCAAATTTGATCATTGTTACAAGGTGATTATTCAAATCTTTGAAAATAAGCACATATTTAAATAACCCATAGCTCTTAATAAAAATGCAGCTGTTTTTGAACAATTAGAATTTAACAGACATCAAGAGAACATAATAGATTACTTTAACACATTGCTTTAACAGAGCATCAGAGTTTAATTCTATGTCAAAGAGAAATTGAGCTTCCTGTGATCTTTTGCTGTGAGGTTTCCTTCCTTTACCTTCTTTCATATTGGTGACCATGTTTCTGTGTTTCTGTGTGTAACACATCTTTAAACATCTTTTGCAGGGCAGGATGAGTGGCAACAAATTCTTTCAGTTTCTGTTTGCTATGAAAAGTCTTAATTTCACCTTCATTCACAAATGAGAGCTTTGCAGGATATAATATTCTGGGCTGGCAGTTTTTCTCTCTTAGTACCTGGGCTATGTCTCGCCATTCCCTTCTAGCTTGTAGGGTTTCTGATGAGAAGTCTGCTGTGAGTCTAATTGGAGATCCTCTGAGAGTAATCTGACGTTTCTCTCTTGCACATTTTAGGATCTTTTCTTTATGTTTCACTGTGGTCAGTTTGATTACAACATGTCGTGGTGAGGATCTCTTTTGGTCATGTTTATTAGGGGTTCTATAAGCTTCCTGTACTAAGATGCCTCTGTCCTTCTCCAAACCTGGGAAATTTTCTGCTAGTATCTCACTGAAAATGCCTTCTAATCCTTTCTCCCTCTCCATGCCTTCAGGAACTCCTAGAACCCGAATGTTGGGTTTTTTAATAGTATCCTGTAGATTCCCGACAATATTTTTTAGATTTCTAATTTCTTCTTCTTTTCTTTGGTTTGCTTGTTTCCTTTCCTGTTCTCTGTCTTCTAAGTCTGATATTCTCTCTTCTGCTTCGCCCATTCTGTTTTTAAGGCTCTCTAATGTGTTTGTCATTTGATCTATACTGAAAAAATCGAAGGACCTATGTCTCTCATCTTATAGAGACACCAACTAATCAGGCTATTTGGATTATATTAGAAGTACTGTCAAGATGTGATGTGGTACCAAACTTTAAGTTTCTATAATGGAAAATGCTATTAATACAAATGTTTGAGAATTAAAAAGTCTAATGATCTTGTGTTACTAGACATGTTAGTTATCTTAATGAGAAAGCCCCAGAGGCCTAAAGGGTTAAATACTTGTAAAATCCTACAGGTGCTTTCAAAAATACTGTGAAGTAAGCAAGTGCCTCTTGTTGGTTGATGAGTTTATAATTTTAAACATGGCGACTTAAAGTCTTTTGTCATCCACAGTTATATATGATTTGCTGCTCATAAAACTAAAGCGTTGTTGGTTCTGTGTGTAGCTGTCCTCCTATAGGTTCCTATGGACTTTTTCCAGCCACTTCTATTGTATTCAGTACTTTGGGATGGCTCTGTAAACAGATGAAGCCAATAATGTATTAACAGTACCAACTGAGAGAAAGTATGGTTAACTGAGGTTACTAAAAACAAAAAGCAATTCAAATCAATTGGCAATCTACAAAAAGAGTTAAAGATTTTAAAAGCTATTATTAAAATTGCTATATTGGTCTATTATGCTATGTTATATGTGTGTACATATTGTATGTCCACATGGGGAAATTTTATTAAGAGTTTTATTTTAAATGGCTTATAGATAAGATTGTCCATAAATTTAAGCTGCTAAAATCAATCAAAGATACATTTTAATTTGTGTGACCTGAATCTGTGTATCATATGTTTTAAACTTGTTGGTAGAAAGAAACTAAAAACACTTTATATGGTTGTGCTTAAGTTTGCTGGTTAAACAAACTACACCATGTTAGATATTTAAGAGGTGTTTTCAAATACATGATTCTTAAAATTTATAGAAGGCATTGGACCTTCTGGTAAATGTTTTCTTAAGTTGTTATCTAATGGTTGAAACAGTTTGCTAAGTATTCATGTGATATTGCTATTGTCAGCAAGCAATCTAGGACTTGCTCCCTCATTTCTCTATTCTAAGCCCAACTTGTTCTTTCATTTCTCTATTCTCTTCAAGGTAGGAAACTAATTCTATTATGAAGGAATCTGTAGGATGCACAATTTAATCTTTAGACCTTATAAAAGAGATGGCTAACATTTTTCTGTAATAGCATAGCCAAAATAAGAACTTAAATAATAATCTCATAGCTAGATTCACTTCGCCATCAGCGAAGTATACAGTAAGTAGAAAAAACCTCCCTTTCAGACCAAAGGGAAAGAAAGTTTTAAAGTGAGAATATAATTTTCCTCATGGGCATTGTCTACCTTAGAAAAACTACTACAGAACATGCCTGTGACTATAGACTTGTAGTTCAGGCCACCGAAGATTAGAGATGGGACACGGGCACTCCCTTGACTTGCATCCTCTGGTCTGCTTTAACACAAACCAGGAGGAAAAGAAAGCTCGGCATCAGAAGCAATGGGTGGCAGGCCTATTAATGGCTGATCTGTACAGTGATCTGCCCTCAAGGAGACCCAACAGGCCAGTCCACTGCAGTGGCTTTCAATGTGGTAAGCCTGGGCTTCAGCAGAAGTCAGCGTGTGAAGAGCCCTGGCAGCTCTGCCAAGAGTTGGATCACTGGAAATGGACCTGCCCTGGAGTCGAAGGATGCCCAGGTCAGAGCCACAGATCTTATTGGCTCTAAGCTGAAAAGCCCTTCACTCAGCCCAACTTCCAAAGTGACCACTGCAGCTGAGGGGATGGTCAAGTAGGGTCAGCAACATTGCAGGCAGAACTGTAAATTTCTTGTTAGAGATGCCACCTGCCTTTACCTGGCCAGCTCTCCTCCCAGGCCAGCCAAGTAATGAAAGTCAACAGAGTGCCTTCCCCTAGGAGGTTCACACCTCCCTTAGGATATACCCCATGTGAAGAGATAGATAGGTCTGGGCCTCTTAACTTACAAGGCCTAAAGCCCACCAGATTATTATCAAGCCCCTTCTGTGAGGTTCTATTTGCCTCTCAGTCAGAAAACTTAATTGTAGCTTAGACAGCACCTTTCTTAGCTCCTCTAATAATGACTCTGTCCTTTGTTCTAGACCCTGTCTAGCGTACTTGGGCCTTACTCCTTCGTAATCATAACCTCTACCACCAATGGCTCTACTCCCAACCTGTGTGTACTGATGGTCCTCTTCCCCACTTAATGCTGTATAATTGTTCAAACCTGGTAAATGCCACTCTTAGGATCATTGGTTACTATCCTCACTCTGTCTTTTATGACCTTGTCTAAATATGAGCAGAGTCGGCAAACTTGGAAGGCTTCCATAGCCTTGGCAACTCATGACGACAGCCTAGGGTGGTTACTGGCGCCATAAACTAGAGTGTCAATTTGTTGGGTCAACAACAGGAGCCACTGTGCAGTTGCTCCTCCTGTGGGATCTCTGTCCTTAATGTGCTGTCCATTGTGATTTAATGCTATAACTAGTACTCAAACAGTAGGTTTCACTTTGTGTTTCTATGTGGGTGCAAACTGTTGAAATCTTTATACTAAATTGATCTTCTGTATATAAAGAGAATTGAAAATGAATCTTGATGTGAATGGAAGGGGAGAGGGAGCGGGAGAGGGGAGGGTTGCGGGTGGGAGGGAAGTTATGGGAGAGGGAAGCCATTGTAATCTATAAGCTGTACATTGGAAATTTATATTCATTAAATAAAATTAAAAATAAAAATTAAAAAAAAAAACAAAAAACAAACCTTGTCACTGTAAAATTCCATCAGTGGTAATGGGTGTCTCTTTTTTTTTTTTTTTTTTTTCAAGATTTATTCATTTATTTGTTTGAAAGTCAGAGTTACACAGAGAAGGAAAGACAGAGAGAGAGAAAGGTCTTCCATCCGCTGGTTCACTGCCCAGTTGGCTGCAACTGAGTTTCTTTCAGGTCTCCCACGCGGATGCAGGGGCCAAGGACTTGGGCCATCTTCCACTGCTTTCCCAGGCCATAGCAGAGAGCTGGATCAGAGTGGAACAGCCGGGTCTCGAACCAGCACCCACATGGGGTGTCAGCACTGCAGGCCACACCGCCGGCCCCTAAATGGATGTCTTTTCTGCTTAGTCTTAATCATCATTTTATAGAACCTTCCTATTTAAAGCTGTCTTTTTTTCGCTTCTGGAGTATTTTCTTCATTTATTTCTCTACCTTCCTTATTTTTGTCTTCTGTGCTTCCCATTAAGTGTGCTATAAACATTCAGGACCCAGGCTCTGTGTTGTAAAATTATTTGTGTGGAATTTGCATTCCTTGACTTTTCTGTTTACCGTGCTCAGAGTTTTGAATTTGTCTTCCGGAATAAAAACTTGATCCTCCACTGCATCTGACGCTAATTCCACCTGTACAATGATTTTTTATATCTATATTTTAATCCCCAGTATTTTTTGTTCTTCATTTGTTCCTCTTTGGAAGAACAGTTCTAATGCAAAGGTTGTGATGATTTTAATCTCTCCAAGGGGACCAAATATCCAAGTATACCAAGTAAGCTTTTGCTTATTTTAGCTCTGCTCAGTGATTTTTATCTCTACCTTTTTATTCTGCGGTGGTGGTTTTGTAGTTTCCCCACTGCTTCTCTTTCACACTATGAGTATACGTTTTCCCCAGCCATTCTGAGGTTTTCATTTAATTCTGGGTGCTGCTGTATATCCAGCTGCCACCCTACCTGAGTTAGTTATTCTGACTGCCATCATTGTCACTGCTATGAACTTCCTCCACAGTTGGATATGTCTCTCCCCCAGCAGATGCCCAAATAGTTCCCTCATCAGGGATTTTTATTCTCAGCCAAAGTTTTCTTTTTGTTAATTTGTTCACAACCTGCCGAGAATAAAGGCCTTCTAAAAATGGTGGGTCTGGCATCGTGACATAGTTGGTTAAGCTGCTCCCACCTGCGGTACTGGCATCCCATACTAGGACGCTGGCTCAAGCCTGGCTGCTCTGTTTCTGATCCAGCTCCCTGTAATGCACCAGGGAAAGCAGTGGAAGGTGGCCCAAGTGGTTGGGCCCTTGCCACCCACACGGGAGACCAGAATGGGGTTCCTGGATCCTGGCTTTGGCCTGGCCCCATCCTGATCCTTACAGCCATTTTAAAGAAATGGTAAATGAGAGCCAAACATTCGGATTCTGATGATCAGAACGGTTTTAGAGATAGGAAAGTTTAATCTTCTTGCTCTGAGTTTGGGGGGAGGGGAGAAAAATATTAGTAAAGTAAATATTGGACATTGAGATTAAAAAAAAGTGGTGTTTGAACTTTAGAGAGTAGCTAGGATGCTTCTAAATGAGCAACATTTCAGAAATTGTTTTATGTTTATTGATTTTTTAAAAAATAGATTTATTTATTTATTTGAAAGGCAGGGTTACAGACAGGCAGAGAGAAAGAGAGAGGGAGAGGTCTCTCATCCTCTGTTCCACTCCCCAGATGGCCGCAATGGCCAGAACTAACCCGATCCAAGGCCAAGAGCCAGGAGTTTTTTCCCTGTCTCCCACACAGGTGCAGGGACCAAGGACTTGGGCCATCTTCTGCTGCTTTCCCAGGCCATAGCAGAAAGCTGGATCGGAAGTGGAGGGGCCGGGAGTCGAACCAGCGCCCATATGGGATGCCGGCACTGCAGGCAGCAACTTTACTCACTATGCCACAGTGACAGTCCCTATTGATTTTTAAATGGATAAAATTGACAGGAGCCAGCGCTGTGGCGCAGCGGGTTAAAGCCCTGGCCTGAAGCACCGGCATCCCATATGGGCGCCGGTTCTAGTCCCAGCTGCTCCACTTCCAATCCAGCTCTCTGCTGTGGCCTGGGAAAGCAGTGGAAGATGGCCCAAGTCCTTGGGCCCCTGCACCCACGTGGGAGACCCAGAGGAAGCTCCTGGCTTCTGGCTTCAGATCAGTGTGGCTCCAGCTGTTGCAGACATCTGGGAAGTGAACCAGCAGATGGAAGACCTCTCTCTCTGTCTCTACCTCTCTCTGTAACTCTTTCAAATAGATAAAATAAATCTTTAAAAAAAAATTGACAGCACTTGGAGTCAGAACTTTGTAGTTCATTAGTTTCTGAATGCCCTGGTCGCCAGAACAATATAAAGCTGCCCCCATCTTGGGCCTCACACACCGTCTCCCCCGCCACAGGGCTCCAGCCAACACACTGGGGTAAGGCTGCATTTTACCAGGACTTTTCCATGAATGAAAGGTAAATTCTGGTGCCAGAGGTCGAGTGTGATGTAGGTGCCCACTTTGTGAACCAGTGTAGCAAAACTAAATTGATGATGGCATTTTGCTGAGAAAGTGCTTACTAGCATCCAGGTGACCAGTGAGTGGACCCTAAACCTGGATTTTGTGATGAACCTGGAGTCAGTACTGTCTGATTGCTTTTTTTTTTTTTTTTTTCCAAGTTCTTTTGACTAAATAGATGCTTTGCGAATGTGTTCTGTAGGACGTTATGACAGGGAGCTCTGGAAGGAGGGTTAGGATCCACAGTTAAGTCAGTTAAGGAAGGAGTGAGAGCTCATTTCTTCCTTCTCTAAGAAAACCAGTGGTGTGGTCTGGAAAGTCCAGAGACGCCCTTCAGTGTTTTGGGCCCAAGTCTTGACATCTGTGGGAACTGCGCTTGACTGATGAAATCCACTTTGGGAAACTGGATTCACTGCTCTCTAAGGTCACAAACATCTGTAATTCTAGTAAACAGTTTTTTATAAATAAGTGATTTTATACATGGTACTTTAATGCACAGTGTCAGTGTCAGTGTGGAATCTTCTTAAGGTAACACTCAAAAAAAAAAAAACAGCACATTAACTGTCTAGTATTTTGGTACTCACGGACTTTTTAATTTTTTGGAAGTCAGAGTAACAGAGAGGGAGCCGGGAAGAGACAGAGAGAGAGAGATCTTCACTCCCTAGTTGCTCACAATGGCTGGAGCTGGACCAGGCCAAAGCTAGGAACCAGGCACTTCTTCCAGGTTTCCCATGTGATTGACAGGGGCCCAAGCACTTGGTCTGTCTTCCACTGCTTTTCCCAGGCCATTAGCAGGAAGCTGGATCGGAAGTGGACAGCCGGGACCCAATCCGGAGCTCATATGGGATGTTGGTGTCGAAAGCAGTGGCTTTTCTCACTGTGCCACCGTGCCAGCCACTCATGGACTTTGAAGCACAGCAATACAGAGAAGCGTTGCTTGGTCCCAGGAGTGACAATGCTTTGGTTGGGATTGTTAGTGACAAACAGTCGGCTCTGATACTTCCCTTTAATACCTTCTGTTTTACCAAGAATGTCCCCACAAGGTACAGGTTGATGTTGATTACTGTTTATTTCAAGCATGTTTTCTTTGGTTTAATAAAATTTCAGATATTTTTGGCTTGAAAGATACTGATCTTTTATATTTATTGATGATAAAATAATAGTTAGCTTGCTAATAAAATAGTTGAGAGTGAAACCAAGGTGTTTTCATTGTATTTGTAGAATGGGTGCTGCAGACAACATATATAAAGGACGGAGCACATTTATGGAAGAACTGACAGACACAGCGGAAATTATCCGCCAGGCAACACCACAGTCCTTGGTCATCTTGGATGAGCTGGGAAGAGGGACCAGCACTCACGACGGAATCGCCATTGCTTATGCTACTCTTGAGTATTTTATTAGAGATGTAAGTGCCCTGCCCTGCCTGCCTGTTAAAAAAATAATTTTTAAATTAGTATCATTTTTAATTGATAGTCATAATTGTATACATTGTGATAATTGGCACAATATGGTGTTTTGGTATATGTAAACAGTGCACGCCATTTAAATGAAGATGATCAATAGACCCATAACCTCACCGTTCTTTGTGTTGAGACATTCGGAATTTATTCTCTTAGCTATTTAGAAATATGCCATGCTTCATTATCGACTGTACTCATTCCACCTCCATGCAGTACTTAAATTGTGCACGCTGCGCGAGTTGTTTTCCCAACCCCAGACTGCAGATACTCAGCGTCACCTTCGTTGTAGTGGACCCTAACCTTGTCGCTTGTCATTAGAATGCTGCACACTGAACTCAGATATGTTAACCCAAAATCAAGTTTGAAGTTCATGTGCCTGCCTTTCTTTTGCTGACGTAAAATAAGCCTCTTTGGCAAGATTTCCATCCAGAACTGTGTCTTACTGTCCTGGACAGAATCTCAGTCAAGAGCAGGGTCCGTACACCTGCAGCCCAGTTCCTGCAGAACAGACCAGGAGCCAGTGCCACTCCTGCTCTGGGAGATGCGTTTTCTCTCCAGTACCCTCCAGGACCTCAGTGTGAGACCTTCGCCCTCACCTCCTTGCGCCTCTGTGGCATAGCTCTCCTCGGAGCCTCTCAGTGTGAACCTGTGCTGTGTCTCGTTACTGCCCGCCCGTGTGCTTTGGTCTCTGTTCATTTTGGTCTCTGCCCTTCTGTCTCTACCTCATAGCACCTGCCCCCTGAGCTGTGTCTCTTCAGGCTTTCTTTTTTCTCTTTTATTCCCCCATTTTCTTACTCTTTTGTTCATCTCTGTCTTCTCATTTTCACGTTTTCCTGTCTTCTTCAAACAGCCCATAGAAAAAAACATGTTTTCTTACTCATATTTCTTTCCAAAAGCCACAACATCTGTGCCTCTTGGTTTTTGGCTTTTTTCTTGCTTCTGAAGTGTGATCGCCATCTTGTTTTTCCTTGGAAGATAGTTTTCCTTGAGTCCTTGAGGACTCAGTTCCTTAAGGGGCTTTGGTCTAAGCTGGGGTGAGGCTGCTGGGTCCTTCTGGGCCTCCTAAGAGTGATTCCTGAGGACCCTGCTGGGAACATGGCAGCGCAGGCAGAGATCTAGTTTGACGGGAGCTTGGGAAGCATGCAGGGGTGGAAGACACTCTGGAAAGCTTGCTGAAGGCTACAGCCTCTCCTTCTAGTTCCAGTGATGGGCTGCTTCTCCTTTTTAAAAAAAGATTGATTGATTGATTTAAAAGTCAGAGTTACAGCAAGAGGGAGAGGCAGAGAGATCTTCCACCCACTGGTTCACTCCCTGAATGACCACAGTGGCCAGGACTGAGCCAGGCTGAAGCCGGGAACCAGGAGCTTCTTCCAGGTCTCCATGTGGGTGGCAGGGGCCCAAGCACTTGGGCTGTTGCCTGCTACTTTCCTAGGCCATTATCAGGGAGCTGAATCAGAAGTGGAGCAGGGGGCCGGCGCTGTGGTGTTGCAGGTAAAGCCGCGGCCTACAGTGCCAGCATCCCATATGGGCACTAGTTCAAGTCCAGCTGCTTCACTTCCAATCCAGCTCTCTGCTGTGGCCTGGGAAAGCAGTAGAAGATGGCCCAAGTCCTTGGACCGCTTCACCTGTGTGGGAGAACCGGAAGAAGCTCCTGGCTCCTGGTTTTGGATTGGCACAGCTCTGGCCGTTGTAGTCATTTGGGGGAGTAAACCAGCAGATGGAAGACCCCTCTCTCAACCAGCACCCGTATGGGATACCGGCATCTCACATGGTGCCTGTTTGTGTCCCAGCTGATCCACTTCCGATCTAGCTCTCTGAAAACGTGCCTGAGAAGGCAGCGGAAGATGGCCCAAGTCCCAGTTGGTTGCAGTCCATTATTCTCTATTGGATTCTGTTTGCTAATATTTTGTTGAGGTTTTTGCATGTGTGTTCATGAGAGACACTGTTCTGTAGTTTTCTCGTGATGTGTTTGTCTAGTTTAGTGTAGAGCAATGCTGGCGTCACAGAATGATTTCCAACATGTTCCCTCTGTTGCTGTCTTCTGAATGTGCTTGAACAGAATTGTTAGAATTTCCTACTTAAGTGATTGATAGCAGTCACCAGGGAAGACATCTGGGTCTGATGCTCTCTGTTTGGGAAGGATTTTAATTATTGATCTGATGTCTTTAATAGATACAAGCCTGTTCAGATTTTCTGTTTTTCTTTGTGTGAATTTTGACAGATTGTATTTATTAAGGTCTTGCGTTTTAGAAAATTTTCACTTAGGTTGTCAAATCTGTGAGCATAGAGTTACCCACATTATTTCTTTATTATCATTATATTAGCTATGTTATCTATAGTGGTTTGTCTGCTTGCATTTCTGATATTAGTCATTTGTGTGTTCTTTCTTCTTAACCTTGCTGGAGGCTTTTCAATTTTATTGGTCTTTTCAAAGAACCTCCTTTTGATTACATTAATTTTCTCCATAGTTTTCTTACTTTAATTTCATCTATTTATCTTTTTGTTTTTATATTTCTGTTTTTCCACTTAAAGTGGGCTTAGCTTGCTCTTCTTCTAGAATTCTAATGTGGAAAATGAGATGATTAATCAGACCTTTCTTTTTTTATCGTATGTTTTCAGTGCTACACATTTTCCTTCAAACATTGCTTTTGCTATATTTCACAAATTTTGATAAGATCCATCATTTGAGTCAAAATTTTTTAAAATCTCTGTTGATATTTATTTTTTGGACCCAAATGTTATTTAGAAATATATTTTCTATTCTCCACGTGTTTTTGAAGTTTCTGAGGTATCTTTCTGTGATTGATTTCTAGCTTACTTCCGTTGAGGTCAGAGGGCAGACGTCATATGGTTTTTATTCTCTTATTAAAGTTGTTAAGGTGTGTTCTATGGCTTAGGATGTGGTCTGTCTGTGTGGGTGTTCCATGTTAGCTTGAAATGCATGTGTGTCAGGCTGTTGTTGGATGATGCAGTCTGTAGACGTCAGTTGTGTCTAGTTGGTTGATGATGTTGTTGAGTTCAGTTATGTGCTTACTGAGTTTGCTGTCTGTCTGATCTGTCCATTTCTTAAAAAAAAAAAAAAAGATTAATGTATTTGAAAGAGTTCTAGAGAGAGGGAAAGACAGAGAGAGAGAGAGAGGTCTTCCATCCACTGGTTCACTTTCCAGATGGCCACGGCAGCCAGCCAAGAGCCAGGCTCATAGCGGGAGCCAGGAGCTTCATCTTGGTTTCCCACATTGGCTGGCAGGGGCTCAAACACTTTGGCCACCCAGAGCTGGCTCAGAAGTGGGGCAGCTGGGACAAGAACCAGCACCCATGTGGAATGCTGACATTATAGGCAGTGGCTTACCTCCATTTCTCATAGAGGGATGTTAACATTGCCAACTGTAATTGTGCGCTCATCTGCTGTTTATTGTAGATCTTTCAGCTTTTGCCTCGTGTGGTTTGACATTCTCCTGTTATATACATACATGTTAAGGATTGTTATGTCTTCTTAGAGAATTTTTCATTATCATTATGTCATGCCCCTACTTACCCATGACAGAATTCTTTGCTCAGAAGTCTGCTCTATCTGAAATCAGTATAGCAAGTCCAGCTTTCTTTTAATCAGTGTTGATATGATGTACCTTACTCCATTTTACAAAGATATTTGTTTATTTGAAAGGCAGAAAGTGAGGAAGAGACAGAAAGGTGTCTTCTGCCCACTGGTTCACTCCCCAGATGGCTCATTGGCTGGGGTTGGTCCAGACTAAAACCAAGAGCCAGGAGCTTCCTCCAGGTCTCCCCCATAGGTGCAGGGGTCCAAGGCTTGGGCCATCTTCCACAGTTTTCCCGGGTGTGTTGAGCAGCCAAGACTCAAACCAGCGTCCATGTGGGAAGCCAGTGCTGCAGGCAGCAGCTTAACCTGCTATGCCACAGCACCAGCCCCTCTCCATTTATTTTTTTAACATATAAATATCTTTATATTTAAGGTGGGTTTCTTGTAGATAACATATAGTTGAGTCTTGGTTTTTGGTCCACTCTGACAATCTTTGTGTTTTCTTTTAATTTATCTTATTATTTATTTGAAAGGCAGAGCCACAGAGACAGAGGCAGAGATACAGAGAGAGGTCTTCCATCAGCACACAGTCTACCAGGAAACCCATCAGAGGTGTTCATTTCTCTGGCAGTGTCTTTGAGCTTGCATTTCTCTTCAGTCCTTTCTCGGAATTCCCGTCTTCTGTTGGCGTAACCCACATGTTCGTGCGTGCCATCTACTTTATCCAGAAGAGCCCTTTGCATATTAGTCATGGTCGCTTCCACTTCCCAGTCTGATGATTCCAGCATCTGCCACATCTATGTCTGGTTCTGATGTTTGCTATCTCTGTGAGATTGTGATTTTTTTTGCTTTTTAATATGCTTTTAATTTTTTTTCAGGGTAGCTGTCTATGGTGTATTGGGTAAAAGGAACTGCTGTCCATGACCTTTAGTAAGGTAGTGGTCAGGAGTTAGGGAGCAGAAGTGTCTCCAGTCTTGGTGTCTTTTAGTCTGGGTGAGCCTGTGCCTCGGGACTGTGTGGTTCACGGTGCTTCCCAGGGGCCCTCCTTCTCCCCCTGGGTGTGAAGGAAGACTGGAAGGGCTGGAGTTCGGTCCTTCTCTTCCACACATCAGTTAGGCTCTGATAAAGCCCCAGCCTCTTTGGTAAGTGTTTCTCCTGCGGGTGGATCTTGCTAAGAACCGACTGCTCTGGCAGATTTCCCGCGGTTCCTTTTCTCTTTCTTCTGCTGTTGGAGGCACAGGGAAATTTTCTCCAGTACTGACTGTGAGAACCCGGTCAAACTCCTGGAGGGAACACATAAAACTGTGCTCCCCGCCCCAACGGCCGCTACCATGACTGGGTTCTCCTGGAGTTTGTAACTCCCAGACTGTGCACCTGAGCCTCCAGCAATGTGTCATTTCCGGTTCAGAGTTTTCTACCCTGGCGAGGTTTCCTGGGAGGTTTCTGCTGTGACTTCCGCTGAGGGGGCTCAGCTTTTTTGCATCTGCCCGTCTGACTCTCACTGTGGAGGCCGTGGATCGCTGGAGCTCTGAGAAGGGCTGCTGCCTTTTCACTGCTTCCCTTCTTCCATGTCCAGCTGGAGTGGCGACCTCCCAGCATCTTCTGTGCTGGACTGGGCACCGTAAATTCCCATTCAGTTTTATAGATGAAGTCCTTATTTCCACGGTACATCGTGCTCACTGGATGGGGAGAGCGGTCCAGGAGGAGGAAGGAGGGAATCGGGTCCTGCAGCCGCACACTGAGCAGCAGCCACGGGTGCAGCAGTGCTGTGGCCCAGACCCTGGTCTCTGCCGAGAGATGCTGGCCGCGTAGGGAAGGGGAGCCACGGACACTGTAGGTCCTGGATCCTCCAGCAGGGTTAAGGCAGCTTTTTAGAGAAATCTGACTTCAGTTGGCTCACTTGCAGTTATTATGAAGAGGCAGCACATGGTTGGGTGGCAGGTGAATCCAAACTGGGATTCTTTGATTCTTGTTACCCCTTTCTGCTAAGTTTTGGACCAAGATTAGAGTTAGCTTTTCCCAAGGTAGGGGTTTCTCAAATACATGACAGATGCCTTAAAATTATGTGTATTAAAGAACCCATGAATCCATATAGATACCACCAAAACAAAAATTAACTTTAATGTTACTGAGGGTAGGTGGGAAGAAGGGAGAACTAATAAATGAAGAGAGAATGTTTTTCAAAAATCCACATTTAGTACATTGTAATAATGATTGATTTAGGTAAAGATGATCAGTAGATGGCAGAAACCTTTAAATGAATGATTATTGGGGAAAATAATATTTCCATGGTTTTATTCATGCAGTCTCACAGGTTATTTATTAATTAAAAAGGGGAAATGGCCTGTACAGTGATGGAATCTGGTGGGTGTTCATTTAAACCATAGGAATTTAGCATCTCCAGTAAGGGTCGATTCCTGCGCATTCCTATGTGACGTCCTGGAAGGGTGCTTGACTTTCGTGGGTGGAATGATCCCGGCAGTAATGTTTAATCTGACCCCAGGGAGTGACAGATCCAAGTTGAAAGACAGCATGAAGAGCAATTTTCCTTGATATTCCAGGAATGATGATGTTATAAAAGACAAAAAGAGGAGGAGAGGAAAAAGAAACGCTATTTGGACAATTAAGGAAATTTATCAACTATGTTCTGTATAGTAGTGTATTTCTTGAGTGTGATGATTTTATTCTGATCATGTAGGAGAATGTTATTGTACTTAGAGTCTTAAGTACGTAGGGGTGAAGCATCATGATGTCTACAGTTCTCACGTGGCTCAGGGAAAAGTGTGCGTATGGAGTCGGGGAAGAGGAGGAGAGGGCACTGCGGCAGAATATTCGCAGTTCGGTGTCGAGATGAACAGGATATGGATGTCCTTTGTACTTTGCTTGCAACTTTTGAAATTCTGAATTTTTTCAAAAAGGAAATTATTCATTGTGATAAAATTTTAAAATAACACTTGTTGTATATCTCATTGCTTTAGGTGAAGTCCCTAACGCTGTTTGTCACCCATTATCCACCAGTTTGTGAGCTGGAGAAACATTACTCACAACAGGTGGGCAATTACCACATGGGATTCTTGGTGACCGAGGATGAAAGCAAACAGGACCCAGGTATGATAATCCCTGCAGTCGGGACAAGGAGAGCAGCATTGGCATTCCCAACCAGTGACAGGTTGACAGGAGCATCAGCTTACTGCTTGTTAATAAGGAAAGCTGCGATATCAGTTATAAATAACATTTGTCCAGATACATTTTCTCTAAGCTTTGGCTCAAATAGGATTTCCATTGATCCCCTTCCCTACAAGAAGAGGGTGGGGTGAGGAGCACTTAGTTCTCCTCGTGGCACTTTGCCCCTCCCACAAGTCATCGTGACAGTCTTTGCAGAGTGTTATTAATCGTGTCCCAGAATGCCCAGTATCCCCCCCAACATGCCATTTAACCTTGATTATTTACTGAGGGTCGTGTCCCACACTGGACATATGTTGTATCTCAGCATTACAAGGATATTGCATCTCGGGCAGGTGCAGTGGCTTGCCCGAGGCAAGTGGAGGCTAAACTGAGCAGAGAATCCACATTTGCCTTCCCATTCTCTCCTCCTTCATGCTGCTCGAGCTGCTGTGGGGATCTATAGTGTCTGCCCTGGCTTTCCCAGTTCTTAATGGTGTTACAGAAATGAGACAGTTCATGCAAAAGAACACCCATTTGCCAGGAGAGAGAAATTCAAGTGCCATAAGTAATCCAGTGGACTTCAGTGTATTTAGCTCCTGTTGGGTAGTAATTTTTTTAAGCTTAAGCCTGTGGTGATTTGCACAGTTGTGCACTACAATGGAAAATCCGTTAGCCGACATACTCCAGAGTATCCACATTTTGTTTTGGAAAAGTAATAAGGATCGACATGAAAAAGAAATTAGCAACTGGTCCAGATAAAACAAAGCATTGGACCGAGATCGGTTTAATATTGGCAAGTTCTGCCTTTCACCACCCCAGTCTTGCAGACACACTGTAAATCCTCTCGTGGAAGCAGTCTTGTATCCATTAATCTGCTTCCAGATTGGCAGGAGGAGGCTTGTAAGCTAAAACTCGTGGGACAGACACAGCCGTTCGCTGGCAGGGAAGGGCACGGTCAGGAGCCCTGAGCGCTGGATTGTGACTGACGGCTAACCTTGCTTTGAAGTGTTCTGCCTCTTTATTTTATTGATTTAAAACTGTGTCCATGAACATAACTTTTAAAATTAAATGATGCTAAAAGGCTCACGCTGGAAGCCTCTGCCCTTTGACTCCGTGCTCCTGCCCATCCTGGTCCCAAGGCAGCGACTGGGAACTCTTGCCCCCATTTCTGTCGTGCTTCTCAGTAGTGTGGGCACTTCCTCCCTCTGGGTGCTTCGGCTTGCAGGGCACTGCCGGGCTTCTCCGGCACTGGTTGGGGGTCTTTTTAGCCTTCGCTTCCTCTGTCCTCCAAAGGCTTCTCACATTTGTTTCTATTCCATGCATGGTCACTGCTTTCACTATTGCAATGTCTTTCCTGCTGGTGAGCCAAGCATGGAGACAAGCGCATTTCATTTCTTTCCACGTTCTGCGGCTTTCCTAAAGTTAAGAGTTACTTGTATTTTTGCCCCTTTTTTTTAAACTGTGGCTGAATCTTCCCCTGTCCTCCAGCAACTTTGTAAAATGCCACTTTAAATGTTCTTCCGTGTGCCTGAACCTATTGGTTTCAACTTGTTCCCACTATGGGCCTTCTTCCCATAGCCCGTTGGCCCCCTGCTCCTCTGAGCTGCTTGCTCTCTCCGCCTGCTGCCAGGTGCCGTCCTGAGGCCTGTCTTTGCAGGTTTCCTGGCAAGTCTCTAGCTCGCTCTCCTGTGCACTTGATTGCAAGTAAAACCTCAGACCCTGGCTCAAACTAGGAGTTGATGCAAAGAGCAAGAATGGGCTCAGCTCTTCCCTTTGCAAGTCTCCAGACTCTGTCTTCCTGCAGGGCTGGGGTCTGCTTCGTGGTGGTGGCAGGATACCTGCGGCTCTCAGGCTTCACGTGCAGAATGGATGATGTCCAAAAAGAGAAAAGGGACCAGCATCTCCTGTGACTGTTTCTTTCTTTCTTTCTTTCTTTCTTTTTTTTTTAAGATTGATTGATTTATTTGAAAGTCAGAGTTACAGAGAGAGACATAGAGAGAAAATCTTTTTTTATTTTTATTTTTTGACAGAGCTAGACAGAGAGAGACAGAGACAGAGAGAAAGGTCTTCCTTTCCGTTGGTTCACCCTCCAATGGCTGCTGCGGCCGGCGCACCGCGCTGATCCGAAGCCAGGAGCCAGGTGCTTCTCCTGGTCTCCCATGGGGTGCAGGGCCCAAGCACTTGGGCCATCCTCCACTGCCTTCCCGGGCCACAGCAGAGAGCTGGCCTGGAAGAGGAGCAACTGGGACAGAATCCGGCGCCCCAACCGGGACTAGAACCCTGGGTGCTGGCGCTGCAGGCGGAGGATTAGCCTAGTGAGCTGCGGTGCCGCTGCCTATGACTGTTTCTTAGGAATAAGGGAACGTTTTCTCCGATGCTTTTTAGCATCTAATGATTGACCCATCTCATTTCAGAACCGAGTCAGTCACATGGTCGTTCTTAAACCAATCCTTAGAAGCAAGGGTGGCTTTCGTGGTCAGTCAGGCCGGCTTTTGGAGCTGGACATGAGGACACCACCCTTTGAGTTAATTCCTTATGCTACCAGGGTTTTCTTAGGAGCATTATAAGATAGACAACCATGAATATCAACTAAGGAGTTGATAACATTTTTGAGACTTTGCACAAATGAAAATTCTCTATCGCACCTTCGTATTTGATTTGTGATTCATGCAGGGCTAGAATTTTGGATTGAAAGGCATTTCCATTCAGGATTTTGCAGCCTTGCTTTGTTATTCGTTCACTTCCAGGATTGTTCCTAATTGAGGCCATGCTTTATACATTACCCCTAACCCAACTCCTCTTCTGCTGAGTTAGAAGCCATCACGTAGGTCACCAGCAAAAGTCCCAAAAGCGTTTTGGGTGGCTTCCAGGATACTCTGTATCTAGAGTATGCTCTGCTTGTCTGTTTCCCATGGTCAGGTAGATAAAGTAATAGGTCAGAAGTCAGCAAACCATGTTTTAGTCCGTTAAAGTCTATAAAATCTTGGATAAGTCACTCTATTATTTAAAAAAAAAAAAAGATTTATTTATTTATTTGAAAGGCAGAGTTACACGGAGAGAGGAGAGGCAGAGAGAGGGAGAAGTCTTCCATCCGCTGGTTCACTCCCCAATTGGCTGCAAGAGCTGGAGCCGTGCCCATCTGAAGCCAAGAGCCAGGAGCTTCCTCCATGTCTCCCATGCGGGGGCAGGGTCCCAAGGACTTGGGCCATCTTCTACTGCTTTCCCAGGCTATAACAGAATGCTGGATCAGAAGTGGAGCAGCCAGGTCTTGAACGGGCGCCCATATGGGATGCTGACACTGCAGGTGGCGACGGCTTTACCTTCTACGCCACAGCACCGGCCGAGTCACTCTATTCTTAACGCACCTCTAATTTTTTATGAATCTATCCGAAAAGTGATTCGAAATTATTTGATCAGCATGCATCCTTTTAATAATTGCCATGACAATCAGTTTTGCATTGCTGCAACAAAATAGCTGACCCTGGCTTTTAGAGAGAAGAGGTTATTTAGCTTACAGTTTTGGAGGCTCAGAGTCCAAATGGCAAAGCCCAGGCTCTGTGGCATTACCTCAAGATGTGGATAATGATGGTGGGAACACACGCAGAAGCACTCAGCTGTGCCTGGAACCAGGACAGAGAGAGAGTGGAGGGCCAGCTTCAGGCTCTCGTTACAGTCCTCTGGAGAGAACTGCCAGGACACTCCTGAGAACTTGACCTCCTGAGGTTGGGGAGCTTCCACGCCAGCCATGGGCCCCACCTCTTTGAGATCCCCTGCACTTCCCAGTGCCACCTGCCTGGCAACCAAGCCTCATTCCCAGCAGACCTTTGAGGGACACTGAACCCGTAGTGGTTGCCTAGAGAAGTGGGGCTGTAAAGTACATTGTGCTCAGCTTCCCTGTACTGAGCAGAAGCATAGATCATTACCCTCATTTCCTCCAAGCAGCGCCAGGTCAACTTTTCACTAATACCCACTTAGAGTCTCAGCTTCTAAGTTATTGGGTCCTCCCCGAGACTTTGGGGTAAGGTTGTGCAGACATGAGTTGGTTATTCATTGTCTTCCCTTGCTGGCTCTCTCTGCTTGTGTGTTTCTGGCCTTTACACACCCACTTCCCCACCACAAGGGCGAGGGGTCTTGCGGCTGGCTCTCTGCCTGCGTGTTTCTGGCCTTTACACACCCACTTCCCCACCACAAGGGCGAGGGGTCTTGCGGCTGGCTCTCTGCCTGCGTGTTTCTGGCCTTTACACACCCACTTCCCCACCACAAGGGCGAGGGGTCTTGCGGCTGGCTCTCTGCCTGCGTGTTTCTGGCCTTTACACACCCACTTCCCCACCACAAGGGCGAGGGGTCTTGCGGCTGGCTCTCTGCCTGCGTGTTTCTGGCCTTTACACACCCACTTCCTCACCACAAGAGCGAGGGGTCTTGCGGCTGGCTCTCTGCCTGCATGATTCTGGCCTTTACACACCCACTTCCCCACCACAAGGGCGAGGGGTCTTGCGGCTGGCTCTCTGCCTGCGTGTCTGCGTGTTTCTGGCTTTTACACACCCACTTCCCCACCACAAGGGCGAGGGGTCTTGCGGCTGGCTCTCTGCCTGCATGATTCTGGCCTTTACACACCCACTTCCCCACCACAAGAGCGAGGGGTCTTGCAGCTGGCTCTCTGCTTGCGTGTTTCTGGCCTTTACACACCCACTTCCCCACCACAAGGGCGAGGGGTCTTACGGCAGGACTTAACTGTCCTCCTGGGGAGGAGCCTTCCAGGGTAGAAGAACGACTGGCATTGCCACCTTAGATGTGAGGACTACCATGACTGGTACCAGAGTGGGAACCAGCATATGGTGAGGAACTCACAACTGTGTGTACTGAGATGTGTTAACGAGGTGTTCAGAGCAGTGTCACATGTTATGTAATTTAGCTCTGTTTTACAACTATATATAAAAAGTGTTGTTACAGCTATCTCCATCTAGGAGGGTATTTCAAAAAGTCCATGGAAAATGGAGTTAAAAATAAGTTTATTTGGGGGCAAAAAATCTAATACAGGAAAAGGTTTATTTTGCTCATGGTTTTAAAAGGTCACAGTCCAAAATTGGGTGGCCCCCTTGGTCTTTCATCTGATAAGGATAATGAGTGGGGATGCGGGTAGAAGGAGGATCCCATGGCAAGCCAGGAAGCAGAGAGAGAACAGTTGGGCCAAGCAGCTTATATAAGCAACCCTCTCTTAAGAACTGCCTCTCGGGGCTGACACGGTGGTACAGTAGGTTAATCCTCCGCCTGCAGCACCGGCGTCCCATATGGGTACCGGTTCGAGTCCCGTCTGCTCCTCTTCCAATCCAGCTCTCTGCTGTGGCCTGGGAGAGCAGTGGATGATAGTTCAAGTCCTTGGGCCCTTGCACCCGTGTTGTGAGACTGGAGGAAGCTTCTGGATCCTGGTTTTGGATCAGCACAGCTCCAGCTGTTGTGGCCGTCTGGAGAGTGAACCAGTGAATGAACACCTCTCTCTGTAACTCTATCAAATAAATAAATAAAATCTTAAAAAAAAAAAAAAAAGCTGCCTCTCAAAGACAGCCCCTGTGGCCTCAGGCCCTCCTATGAGGTCTTCCTCCTGGACACCATAATTAGATCAAGCCACCACCTTTAATTCATTAACATGAGGGGCCAGCTTTGTAGGGCAGTGTGTTAAGCCACTGCCTTGACCCTGGCATCCCATATGTGTGCTGGTTCAAGTCCCAGCTGCTCCACTTCTGATCCAGCTCTCTGCTAATGTGCCTGGGAAAGCAGCAGAAGATGGTCCAGGTACTTGGGCCCCTGCCACCCGAGGTGGGAGACTCAGATGGAGTTCCATGCTCCTTCCTTTGGCTTGGCCTAGCCCTGGCTGTTGTAGCCATTTGGGGAGTGAATTATTGGATACAAGATCTTTATCCCTCTTTCAAATAAGTAGTAAATCTTAAAGAAAAAAAATGAAAACCATTAACATGAGACTTCAGGGATCAACCCCTCAGTACATGGGCCCTTGGAGGGCAACCAAACTATTGTCCAAACCTTAACAAGTAGGCTCTGGACGGACGGACGGACAGACTGACAGATAGGCCTCGTTTATAAAGGCCAGTGTGGCGTTTCAGCTGTCCAGGGCCGCCGGGAGGCAGGGGATCAGTTCAGCTGAGCCCAGGTGAAAGGGTAGGCTCTCCCGTCTCAGGGAGGAGAAGGGTTTGCTGAGCGGCTGGCTGCTGTCAGGACCAGTTCCCCACACACATGCGTGCCCTGTTCTCTCCCCACCCACCTACCTGCTCTTTGTGTTCCCTCAGTTTTATTTGGAGGCAGGAGGTATTCTTAGTGCTCTGTAATGGAGGTTGGAAGCCGCCTCCCACTTGCAGCACCCACCCTTAGAAAGCTGTTTGCTGCTGAATTCTCAAAGAAGGGTAAGGAAAATTCCATTGTGCTGTTTCACTGTAGTGTTTAGGCTTTGACTTTTTCGTTTTTAGCTGATAAAAGAATAAAAGCATACAGATTTATCAAATGAAATAATGCATGAGAAAAAACTCTTCTTAATTATCATATATATATATATATATATATATATATATGTATGTATATACTGGAGTTGCAAAAGCCATTGTGAATCTGGTGTATCCCAGACGCTTTTACAACACAGTGCAGTGATATTGCATTTCATAATAAAGGCAGTGCAATCCAGAGGTGCTTTAGATTGATGCCAGATTACACCGTGCGGCATTGCCCGCATTCTTGTGTTTCATGTGTCTGCACACGTGTGGCAGGCTGGCTCTCCCAGGAAGCAGCTTCTAAGATTGGCTTTCAGGAGGTATGCTGGGGCCACCTGAGGCTGCGCTGGGTGGTATGGGGGCTGTGTGGCAGATACAAGCTGCAGTCAGCCCTCAGAGAGTGGTGTGCTGGGGTGGGCCTGCAGAGTCACCTCAGCCTGAGGTGAGAGGCCAGCCTTTATATCCTGTATCAGTTCTCTCTGTTAGCAATATGCAGCAAATCCCCCACCCCCTCGCTTCAAGGCTCTGCTAGGGTGGCCTGAGTCCCATCTCTCTCAGGCGGCTGTCGGCAGGCCTTGGGCTCTGGGGAACTGTCGGCCACAGATCTGTTTGCTGCCACGCAGAACTCTCCATAGGGTAGTCCTTGGTTGGAGCCTCTGGCCTGTGCCGAGGCAGCTCCCGGCAGCCCCAGGGCCCACAGTGAGGCTTGCAGGTTGCTGATGTGCACAGTGGGGCTCACCCCATTGCCCTGGGTGGCGCTCGGCAGTGCCCACTTCTGTAGGCCTGGCCCTTAGTTACTCAGAACGTGTGATAACCCTGATATCGTTTCCTCTCCTCTTATGTCCTAGGTGGAGAGGAACCAGTCCCTGATTTTGTCACGTTTCTTTATCAAATCACCCAAGGCGTTGCCGCCAGGAGTTACGGGCTGAATGTGGCCAAGCTAGCAGACATTCCCGGGGAGGTCTTACGGAAAGCAGCCCGCAAGTCGCAGGAGCTGGAAGGACTAGTGAACGCGAAAAGGTCAGGCTGGGCGCCGTGCTTCTGGGTTGTGTCGACACCTTTCCAGCTGTCCAAGGAAGATGCTGCTGTGGCCCAGGGCAGCAGGCGTGCCTCTGGTACACTGACCTCGCTCATGCCAGGACGCTCTGGGCCCCGCCCAGGGCAGCAGGCGTGCCTCTAGTGCACTGACCACATTCACGCCAGGACGCTCTGGGCCCCACCCAGGGCAGCACACCCTACATGTATGTTTCTGGGGCCACCAGATCTTTAGTAACTTGATAGATTATTTCTTCAGTCATTTTTGTAAAGAAATAGTTAACTTCTTAATGTGTGCCCAAATACATTAGTTGCTTAAAGCACTTGATCATACGAAACACTGCTGCAAGAACTACGGAGGACATTTTATGTGGATACTGCCTTGGATGTGCAGTGACCGCAGGCGGAAGTGAAGGACTCAGACCACAAAGGAGCGCGACCATGCTCAGGGCCCATGTAATCAGTCGCTGTCCACACGCCACTTCTGGGGATTGTTTGTGACGAGTTTGTCATCCTAACCTGACTTCCCCCCATCACTTGGGGTGCTCTGTGAATGCTTCCCGTAGAACAGCCTGTGGCCAGCCAGTGTGGGAGGGAAGCTGGGCAGAAACCTCCCAGGAAAATACCAGCTGATAGGCAGGAACCTGCCAAGCCACGTAAGCGCCCCTTCCACCTGCACCCAGCCCTGCCCTCCCTGGAGGGCGGGAGGTTACAGCTGTGCTCAACAGCCACATGGCCCTGAGTGAACAGATGCCCTTCAGCTAGAAGATCTTGCCAATCAGTGGTCCCTGGCTCATACTCAAAGAATATTATTTAGTTCTGGGAGTCATGACCAGATTTCACTGCTGAAATGTTGGCACCTGTGATAGGTCAGGAAGGGATGCCGTGTGCCACCAACTTCTGCTTCTCCTCTTCTCCTATGGCTGTGCCCTGCACGCCACACCTTGCAGCAGTACATGGTCCCGGGTGCTGGGTAAGGCAGGTGACACAGAGCCCCCTCTGAGACCTACTCTGGATCATTTCCTGTGCCAAATACCAGGCAGAGGAGCAGCATCACTTTCAGTCTACAAGGCGATTTAGCAGGCGTTTCCACAGAGAGAGGGTTATCTCTGAGACTTTTAAAAAGCCCAGCCCAGAGTCTGCTGCAGAGTCCAGAGATAAACTTAAGTCTTTGGTTGTCTTATGACTGTTTTTTCCCCTGCTGAAACTAGAATAAAGTTTCACTGCGAAGGAGGGATGTGCACGATGCTAACTAAGTAGGACAGGTTGTTCTGCAGACCGCCGTGCTGCGGCGAAGCAAGAGCAAGAAAATCCCAGACACTTTGTGTTTTAAATTCCAACTGCAGTGTAGCACCCTGAAATCTCAGAAATTGTCCTGATGACCGAATTATCGCAGACGGCGGCGTTGGAATGGAACCCGATAATTTAGCGGGATGCTGTATTTATTTTTTTACCTTTTTGCTAAAATTCATTCAATCACAGTTATGTTTGCCAGACGGAAGAAATCGAACGCAGCCTTGTGCCTAGCTGTGGGTTTGTTGTACAGGTCCGTGTTCGTTTGTTGTAACAGTTCATGTCTGTTGGATACTTGGTGAGCACAGAAATGAATCTATACAGTCATTTGCAACAGTCCAGACATTGTGCCGGTTGCTGTTCCTACTGTGTTACAGGCATTAACTCAGTCCCTAGGACGTCCCAGTGAGTCAGACAACATTGTCCTCCCCGTGTGCTAGCTTTGAAATTGAGGCTCAACAAGGGAAAGAAGCTGACCCAGGGCCACACAGCCAGTGAGCAGGGCAGCCGTTAGCCCTCAGGTACTCCAGCTCCAGACCCTGGACCTTAACAGTTCTGCAGGCAGAGCAGGCCTGTGTTCACACTGGCAGTTTGCCATTTCATGAGCTCGTTTTAGTTTCTTACATCAGTTTTACCTTTCACCCTGGGAACACTCAGCACGAGGCGTTTTGTCTTCACAGGTTTGGATGTACACACACACAGCCTCTGGCAGAGTTAGAAGGGGGAGGTCAGGGTCTCCCCTCCCTGGAGAGAGGGATTTTAGAAGGAGCAGAGGGGACAGTGGTCTCAGGACCCGTGGTCCCTCAGTGGTAGCAGCAGCTGCAAAGGCTCCTTCTCCCAGAAGGGTGACGCTGCCACCACTTCCTAACCACAGTCCCTGCCTGGTGTTCCCAGGGCGGAGACTTCGCGCAGCTTTGCACACGATGGATTGTCCCCAACAATTTCAGTTCTAAAATAAGTTGTGTCTTATTTTTCCTCCAGGAAAAAGCTAAAGTATTTTACAAAATTATGGACAATACACAGTGCACAAGATCTGCGAAAGTGGACAGATGAGTGTGAAGAGGAAGAACTGTAGACTTCTTTTCCCGGTTAAACTGAAGACTGCGTTATTGAACCAAGTATGGAGAATTAGAAAGACCGAGTGTATGGAGTAGCTCCGCAGCGACAGCCCGTCTGTGCGACATGTGAGCATAGCGTGTGACGGTGGCATATTCCCGTTGGAACCTGGCCTCTTGTGGAGAGAGTTCTTTCTGAGGCTCCTGCTCTCCTGATGTTTTAGCGTATAGTGCCTTTTGAATAGGAAGACTTCCATTATGTGACGGAAAATTCCACGGACAGTGAATTTCACGTAAAATCAAAACCTTCTGAATAAAGCCTAGAGTGGCAGAAAGCGATTCATGAACTTTTGGGGAGTGATGTAGAAATTTAGTTCTTTTTTGATTTCAGTTCAGATAATTACCAGCCGGGTGAATCTGGCAGGAATCTACCTTTCCACTTGCACTAAAATAATTTTATAGTGCCACCAGCTTATTTACCATGAACGTGGAATTTTTTTTGTAGGAAACAGAAATAGTTACCAAGGCTTTAGAAACCAAGAGCACAGAAGGAATAGGGCCATCTGAAGTTTGAAGAGTAAATACTATCATGGTTTTAAGTCACTGAAAGATTGTTGGATGAAATCATCATTCATTTGGATAATAAAATATTTAATGAATGTTTGCTATAAATTATGGGATGTCCTGCTGAATTTTAATCTTTTCAAATACCTGTCAACTTTTGGGTTTAATTATGGAGCCAAGGTTCTGCTCCTTCCAGAGACGTTCACAGACCTGAACTTGTTCATCTAGAACTTTCCATGACCCGAGATGGCAGATGCTGCCATAGCTTTGTTGGTTTGTAACAGTGCTGCCTCCCTGCAAGTTTAGGGTGACACATGCTCAACTGTGTCCCTGGGATCTTTACAGCAGTCACAGTCTGGCTCCTCATACCCATGTGTTCATTTTGTTTCTAAATCAGGATCTTGCACAAGAATCTCTGCCTCATTTCGCACACTTTTATATTCCCGCTCAGTTAAATATCTGCCCCACATGCAAGGTGCATATTTTGAATCCCTTCTTCGAGGTTATCATCTGCAGTGGCCCAGAGGCAACCCCAGATTCCCCTAGGCAGATGAAGAGGGGTTTGCTGCTTCCTGTTGCAGCAGCCTTTTTGGGTTGGGGGTTGATGTCGTTTGGTTGATTTCATCTCCCTTCCAGAAACAGTGCATCGGGAAAGTCTCAAAAAGATCTCAACATAGAGTTAGAATGTACTCTTTAAAAAGAATGGAGTTTCATTGCTCTAAATGCCTGTACGTTTTATATTCTTTCTAACAAGATTTCAGAGAGAGAGTGATAACCTAACGGGCAGTCAGGGGAAAAGGAGATGAATCCAGGCATGCCACGCCCACGCCCACACCCACACCGGAGGGAGCTGCAGGGACCAGCGATCACTGGTGCTGTCCACGTGGCCATTCCAGACCGCCTCCACCTTGGCTGAGGCCATGGTCACCATTCAAGCAGGTAGGGCGTCCAGAGGCTGCCTGGCCATGGCAGGACAGTGTGGAGTAGGTTCTCCAGGGTCAGGTGAGTGTCAGCCAGCCGGCTTGCAGGCAGAAGCCGGCTCCCAGCAGGGCAGGAGCCCAGCACTGCTGACCTGCATTTCTGCGTGAGGCTCATTCCCAGTCCGATTATAGAGGAGGCGAGGGAAAATACACTGAATCCCAGCTATAAACACTGCACAGGTGCTATGGAGACGGGCAGGCAGGGTGCAGTGGATTTCCCCAACCTAGGGCTGCAGTTCTACGATTAGACGTGACTCGGCCAGGTGACAACAGGGCTGCTGTGGCTTTCTGGGTTCTCTCAATTAACAGGTGGGCCTGAGCCCTTTACTCTTCTGTAGGGGAGGCAGGCCTGACTGGCGGCCAGTAAGCAAAGGAAGGGGCTTTGAAATGTGACATATCCCTTAAAGCGACCTATTTTTAGCTATAGAACTACAGAATAAGAACTGGTGATTATAAAGTAACAACCCCCTAGTCCTCCAAAAACTTCTAAATCTATTTTAACCAGATTCAACTTTTTTTAAAAAAATTTATTTAATTATTTGAAAGTCAGAGTGAAGGAGAGGCAGAGAGGGAGGGAGAGAGAGAGAGAGGTCCTCCATCTGCTGGTTCACTGCCCAGTTGGCTACAATGGCCAGAGCTGCGCTGATCAGGAGCCAGGAGCCTCCTCCAAGTCTCCCACGAGGGTGCAGGGGCCCAAGGCCTTGGACCATCTTCTACTGCTTTCGCAGGCCATAGCAGAGAGCTGGATCGGAAGTGGAGCAGCCAGGACATGAACTGGCGCCCATGTAGGATGCCAGCGCTGTAGGCAGCAGCTTTACCTGCTGCACCCAGCGCCAGCCCCCCAGTTTCGACTTTGACCCTTCCTCCTTGCTGCTTCAGCTCTTAGCAGCGCTGTTTATTCCATACCCCGATTACTGGAGCCATCACCACTCCCAGGGTCCACATCTGTAGAAAGTTAGGGTCAGGAGCCAGAGCTGGAATTGGAACCCAGGTATTCCAGTGGGAGACGTGAATTCTTAACTGCTCGGCTAAATACCCCTTTCCATATTCTGTGCCATTTTTGAAGTATTCTTATATAACAACACAGCTATTGTGATATAAGAATATTTTAAAATCCACTGGAGTATAACATTTTGAAAAGAGGAAAAATGTAAATTTTATGATTTAAAAAAGTTAAAAAAGAAAAATGTAGAAACATAAGCATTGGAGCTATTCAGCCTATGACAGTAGTTCTTGGCCCCGAGTGTGCCAGGGCTGTGAAAACACTGTGGCCACGTAGGAGGGCACAGGGTGAGGCTGGGACTTTGGACAGTCACCGTGGGTGGTTCCAGTGCTCGGGTTCCCTGATTCCCTGGTGAGGGTCACTGCTGCAGGATCTGTGTTCGCACCGATGACTGCATGGATCCTTTGTGTGGTTCTGGTGGCAGCGTGGATGAAAACTGTACCCGCTGGGGCTAGCACCCAGGAGTTGGTCTCCTTTGTGGAGAGGAGGTGAGTGCCAGACTATGCCAACAGATATGAACAACCCCCCACCCCGATTAAAAAAAAAGAAAGAGGAGATTTACCATGCCAGTCTTGGGTATCGCCTTAGACACTCCAAAGCATTGAACAGAGCTCCCTGACCACACCCAGCTCACGCCTCAGTATTCACTGAAAGGGTGGACAGTCTGCTAAGCCACAGAGGTATAGTTCAAAGATAAAAGCTGTCACAGAAAAAAAATAAATGTCACCACAAATGCCTAATAATAAATGTAGCAGTTTAAGAAGAATAAGGAAGACAACATGACGCCCCCGAGTGCTAAAATGATATGATTCTTAGGCCTAAACCGATTGAATCATAGTGGTTGGGATGAGACCCAAGCCTAGTATTTCTTAACAGGTTTATTGACATAGAATTTACATACTGTACAGCTTACCCATTTTGAATGCACGATTCTGTGGATTTTCATATATTCAGAAAGTTGTACAACTGTCACCACAATCAATTTTAGAACATTCTCATTCCCTTAGAACAGAAACTCTGGGGGTGGACATTTGATACTGCAGTTAGGATGTAGCTTGAGACACCTGCATCCCCTGTCAGAGTACCTGGGTTTGAGTTCTGGCCCTGCTCCCAAGTCTTGCTTCTTGCAATGGAGACCCAGACAGCAGGAGATGGCTCAACTACTTGAGACACAGATGACATTCCAGGCTCCTGGCTTTGGCCTGGCCCAGTCCTGGCCATTGCAGATGTCTGCAGAGTAGACCAGCAGATGGGAGAGCTCTGTCTCTCTGCCTTTCAAATAAATAAAGTAACTTTAATAGTAGAAACTCTTGGGGTGGCGCTGTGGCACAGCGGGTTAACACCCTGGCCTCAAGCACCAGCATCCCATATGGGTGCCAGTTCGAGACCCGGCTGCTCCTCCTCCGATCCAGCTCTCTGCTATGGCCTGGAAAGCAGTAAAAGATGGTCCCACTCCTTGGTCCCCTGCACCCACGTGGGAGACCCGGAAGAAGATCCTGGCTTTGGATCGGCGCAGCTCTGGCCATCGCGGCCATCTGGGGTGTGAACCAGTGGATGGAAGACCTATCTCTCTCTCTCTGCCTTTCCTTCTCTCTCTGTAACTCTGACTTTTAAATAAATAAATAAATCTTTTTAAAAAAGTAGAAACTCTTTACCCATTAGCATTCCTCCCCAAGATCCCGTGCCCTCTATAACCATCAATTTGCTTTCTGTCTGTGGATTTGCCTGCTGTGGACATTTCCCATGACTGGGATCACGCAGCTTGTCATGCGGTGCCCCCCCCCCCCTTTCCTAGGGGGATGCATTGCAAGATCCCTCAGTGGGTGCCTGAGGCCACATGCCATAGCATTCCTATGACATTGTTTTTTTCCTATGTGTCCATACCTGTGATGGTTTAATTAGTAAATTAGGCACAGTAAGAGAGTAAAAATGACTTAACCACAGATCTTGGGACCTTAGCATACATTTTTTTTCTTATTAAGTCAAGAGCTCTCACTTTTTCACTTAAGGAAGCGCTTGATGGCTCGTTCTTCACGTATATCAAGAGTCAGTCTCACTCCTGTACTTTGGGACCATAATTAAGGGAAATAAAAGTTACTTGAACACAAGCCCTTTGATCCCCCAATAGTTGATCTGGTAACCAAGAAAGGACCTAACTTCAGTGATCAGTGGGCAAGGAACATAAACTGTGTGACCACCTGGGTGTGGGTGACTGGCATGGAGCAGGACAGTGTAAGAGTTTGTTACACTGCCCAGGGCAGCCTGCAGTGAGAACTGATCTTCCATTCGATGTCTGTAGGATCATGTTTGGCCATGGGCATCCAAACCCACAGAGAGCCAAGCTGCAGACCAGGCAGATCCTGAATTCTGTGTGCTCCTTTTGTTTAGCCCAGTGTCCTCCAAGGCCCATTCGTACTTCATTCCTCTTCATTTCTGAAAATGAGTCCATTTGGTGGATTACCACTTCTCACCCACTCATCAGTTGGCGTGTGTTTGAGTTGCTTCCATTTTTGGCTATTGTGAATAACTGCTCTGAGCATTCATGGACCATACAGGTTTTTAGGTGACAAAGCATAGGATTTTCTTTTAAGCAGTCCTTGTAATTGGGATGTGCAGCAGGTTTGTGAACCACTTGTCTCAGTGGACACAAAAGACTAAGATGTTTGTAATTGCGTGATCCATCTTGCCTCTGCTTTGTCTGGCACTTAGGACAGAGCGTGCCATGCTAAGGACCCTAAGAACTGCTTGTTAAAATAGAAAAGGAAAACAAATCCTTCAGGCTAGAGACCCAGTGAATACATGCGCCTTTCCCTAATCAAGGCACCGTTTCACTAGGAATTCGAGACCCATCTAGAAGTCTGCCGTATCCTAAAGAAGAAAAACGTGTCCACATCTCAGCCTGGTGGCGTGCTGTTAGAGAAATGGGGCTGGGGCGCATCCCAGAGGAAAGACTTGATCAGCCCACCGTGCTCTGCAAAGTGACGCTGACCTTTCCTAGGTTCCGAGATCAATATTCATGACCGCCGTGCTATGTAATTATAGAAGTGTTGTTTGATCTTTCACACCATGGATAGGGCTGGAAAGAACAAGGAACTTGTATTAACACTGTCTGTGTTTCTAATTTTGCCATTCAGCCCAGCTCCTCTGTGGAGCATTGTCATTAGCTGATAGGATTATTGTTAGGTTTGCTAACTTCCAGGAGAGTACTGCAGTTACATCCATATATATTTGTTCAGTTTGCCAGGAACAGTCTTGGTCAATGCCTCTTCTTGGGGAATATTTAATAAAGTGTCCTGTTTTGAGTGGTGGGCATTAGATGGGAGTTGGGATGCCCTCCCTCCATATTGGATTACCTGGGTTTGCATCCCAGCTCTGTTTCCGAGTCCATTTTCCTGCTAACGCCTACCCTGGCGGCAGCCAGTGTCCCTGCCACTCATGTAGGAGACCTGGACCAAGTTTCTAGCTCCTGACTTCACCTGATCAGCCTGGCTGTTGTAGAAAAAAAAAAATTTAAGTGCCCAGTTTTGGGTAATAAGCGCCATGTTAACCCAAATTCTAGATGCTGTTCCTTGGACACAGTTACTGACTTGATGGATCCTGAATGTCTTCTTTAAAAGTCTGCTTTTCTTTTTTAATCCATTGGAGGATGAATTGATTTTCATTCCCAAAGATCTGCCCTTTCCTTTTTTTTTTTTTTTTCCTCTTTTTGCCTTTTGTCAATAAGTGCTTTGTCTTGTGGCATTTAGAAGCTGTAACTCTGTTAATTGGGACGTTGGAGCTTGCTTACCTAATCTGTTTTGAGACTCAGTCCTTGAAGATAACTTACTGTCTGCTCTGCTTGCGTGAAATTGTGGTAGAAGCTGTGTACCTGCTGGCTTCCTGAGACACAAGGCTGTCTTCTTGGAGAAGTAATCACTGAGCTCTGGAGGAGTTATCTCCGCCTCTGGTTCTTTGTCCTTTGCTCAGAAATCCTGCCTGCATTTCCTTTGGCTGTTTCTGGCTTTGGATATTGTTGTTTTACATTCAGAACGCTGTGTCTGCATCACAAATACTGGGCGCCATTTCTACCCCCTTTCAGCCCCAGCTCCCTTTGTGTAGAGCATTGCCTCCATGAAGCATCCCCACTGGCTGTAGGAACGCCTTACCTTGTGTCAGAACCACCTGTGGAGGCTTCTAATTGCATATTCCAAGGTCCCACACTATTTAATCTGAATCTCTGAGGTTGGACACAGAAGTGTCAGTCAAGGTTAATTTCTGTCCTCATCATCGTTCCATCTCTTTGTTTCCCTCTTCCTCTTTTCCTTTCTCTCCCTCACCCAGTATGCTTAGTGAGTGATCTTGTCTCCAAAGAAAATAAAGTTTGTGACCTCCCTTCAGGATCCTGTCTCATCGACTGGGTCTGCCGTGGAGCTCAGAGAGCTCACTATTATTTGTTTGAATAGACTACTTCTTAGAGCAAATTTAGATTCACAGAAAAATCAAGGGAAAGAGAACTGAGTGTTCCCGGGTGCTCTGTGCCCGCACACAGCCTCCCCCACCATGGCCGTCCTGCCCCGACAGTGGCCCATTGGTTAGCAGTCGATGAACCTGTGCTGACACAGCATTATCACCTGGCTCACATGAGGGTTCGCTCTTGGTGGTATGCCTCCCGCTGGTTTATTGATGACCTGTGCCCAGCACTGCGTGTCCTGCAGAGTAGTTTCCCTGCCCTAAATCTCCTCCGTGCCCCACCTGTTCATCCCTTCCTCTCCCCAGTTCCCATCACAACCACTGACCCTTTCACTGTCTCCATGGTTTTGTCCTTTCCAGAATGTCATATGGTTGGAATTACACAATGTGGAGCCTTTTCACATTGGCTTCTTTTATTTTGTAATATGCGTTTGAGGTCCCTCCATGTCTTTTCATGGCTTGCTAATTCATTTCTTCTTCCTTTTTTTTTTTTTTTTAAAGGTATATTCACTTATTTGAAAGGTAGAGTTAGAAAGAGGGAGAAACACAGACAGAGACAGAAAAAGAGAGACCTTACATCTGCTAGTTCACTTCCCAAATGTCTGCAGCAGCGAGGGCTGGGCCAGGCCAAAGCCAGGAACCAGGAGCTTCATCCTAATCTCCCACATGGGTGCAGGGACCAAGGACTTGGCCATTTGCCACTGCTTTCCCAGGTGCATTACTAAGGAGCTAGATTGAAAGTGGAGCAGCCAGGACATGAACCGGTGTCCATAGGGGATGCCAACGTTGTGGGCTGTGGCTTCACCCACTGCACCACAATGGTGTTCCCAGATTTCTCCTGAGTGCCACATAATATTCCCTTGTCTGGACGTGGCACAGTTCATCCATTTACCTACTGAAGGACATCCTGGTTGTTTCCAAGTTTTGACAATGAGGAGTAAATCTGGAATAAGCATCCATGTATGGGATTTTATGGAGAGGTAAGGTTTCTTTCTTTTTTTTTTTTTTAAGATTTATTTATTTATTTCAAAGTCAGAGTTACACAAAGAGAGGAAAGGCAGAGAGAGAGAGAGGGAGAGAGGTCTTACATCCTCTGGTTCACTCCCCAATTGGCTGCAATGGCCAGAGCTGTGCCAATCTGAAGCCAGGAGCTTCCTCCGGGTCTCCTATGCAGGTGCAGGGGCCCAAGGACTTGGGCCATCTTCTGCTGCTTTCCCAGGCCACAGCAGAGAGCTGGATGGGAAGTGGAGCAGCCGGGTCTTGAACTGGCGCCCAAAAGGGATGCCAGCACTTCATGCCAGGGCACTAACCCGTTGCACCAGAGCGCTGTCCCCGGAGAGGTAAGGTTTCAACTCTTTTGGGTAAATACAAGGAGACTGATTGCCAGATCATAGGGTAGATGGTAAGGTTGTACTTAATTTGTTAGAAATGGCTAAAAGGTTAAGGTCTTTGGTTCATTTTTTACTTGATTGATGTTTTGTTTTGTTTCATCTTGAGAGGCAGAAAGAGACACACAGATAGAGGGAGAGCTTTCCTAGGAATGGTTCGCTCCTCAGATGCCCACAGTGACAGGCTGGGAGCCAGGAGCTCAGTGCAGCTCTCACACATGCGGTAGGAACTAGATTACTTGAGCCATCATTGTCACTTCCCAAGGTCGGGATTGACAGGAAGCTGGAGTCAGGAGCTGGAACTAGGACGTGAACTCAGGCACCCTGATGCAGGCCATGGGGTCTTAACTGCTGGCCAAACACCTACCCTGTTTTCTTATCATTGACCTTGAAGTGTTCTTTGTGTATCTCAGATAACACCCCTTTATCAGATACATCTTTTGCCAAATTTTTTCCCAGCTTTGGCTTCTACTGCTATCCCAGGCCACAGCAGAGAGCTGGATTGGAAAAGGAGCAGCCGAGACTAGAACCAGCGCCCATATGGGATGCCGGCACCGCAGGCGGAGGATTAGCCAAGTGAGCCATGACGCCGGCCCCCTTCCCATTCTCTTAACTGTCTTTCACAGAGCAGAAGTTTTTTAATTTTAATGAAATCCAGCTTATCAGTTCTTTCATGGATTATGCCTTTAATGTTGTATCTGAAAAGTCGTTCCCACTCCCAAGGTCATCTACATTTTTTCCTCATTCTAGCAATTTCATGACTTGCATTTTATAGAGATTCATTTTGAGTTCATTTTTGTGGTGATTATATCTGGACTGTGGATTCTTTTTTCATAGCGCCTCCTTTTAGAGCAGTTTGGGGTTTACAGGAGGATCGAACGGCAATGACAGAGAGGACACTTTATTTTAGAGCTGCGTATCTGAAGCGATCAGCAGGTGGGTAGTTAGAGAAGGAGTCAGACTCTTGCCCAAAATGCCTTCACATTCTTACTCATCAGAAGCCATTTCTGCAGCTCACAGTGGGCCTTTAATTTCTGCAAACGTTTGAGATTTCTTTTTAAAAAAAATAGCAGGCAAAGGCAAACATTCGATGTGGTATTTGGTGTTGTGAGATTTAAAAGAGTACCTAGAAGGAGCATGTATGGTGCCTCAGATCATTCACAAGCTCTGCCTAGTGGCCTTTTGTACTAAATAATTGTCAGTATATAGCCTTATCAGAAACCGAACTGACAGAAACATCCCTAAGCACTACCTCTGGGTCATAACCTGAGCGTTAGTTACAGTTCTCCATCATCCCAAGAGCGGTGGTATTAGGACACAAGCTCGTTCTCTAAACATTTTTTTCAGTGTGGGTACAGACACATGATAGACTCAGAACAGGAACTGATGGACCCAGAATTAACTCCTACTCTGTAAGCTCCAGGCTGATAAGTCTCAAAGTGAATGCTGATAAGCAGTGGATTAATTAATCCTGTAGAAGTAGCTGCTGCTAGAACAGTCACTTTTGTGTCAGATAGAAACCTGCAATGCACCCAATTCTGTCCAGGCAATTTCGGACCAGCTGTAACGCTGTAGTAAATGTTATAGAAATGCCCAACCATAGCCAAGGCCTTGTGAAACTAAAATGATTCTTTTAGCATGGCAGTTTATCATAGATTCATGATCTGTACTTCAATGAGTAATGGCAAACTTAGTTAAATCTTTCCAGTTGCAAGAATGCTTCTGAATTCCCCTCCTGACCTGCAGCCTCCTGCTGATGCAGACCCTGGAAGGCAATAGTGGTGACCCCAGCACGTGGGTCCCCGTCACCACGTGGGAGACCTGGACTGAATTCCTGGTTCCCACCTTCAGCCTGGCGCAGCCCTGGTCATCATGGGGACTTGGGAGGTGAACCAGCAGACGGAAGTGCTGTCCATCTGCCTTCTGTCTCTGCCTCTCAGATAACTATTTAAATTCTCTAACAATAGCTTGTAAGGACAGAAAGACACCAGAGGCTATGTTGAAAAGGAAAACAGAAACAGTGGCATAACCTGGGCTCGCAGAAGAGAGTTGGGACTCCTTTTCAGCACCCGGCGTGGTCCTAAGTGTGGTGTTTGCACTGCCTGTGCCACGGCTTCTGTTTCGTCCGTCCACTGAGTCCTTTCCACCAGGCCAGTGAATCTGCTTCTCTCCGTCTTTGTTTTTGCTGCTCTGCCGCCACTGGCGCTGCCGTTTTCTCTCTGTTCCGTGGCTTCGTGCTTTCCCATGACTTAGACCTGTTTGCTTCTCTTCCACGTCCCTGTTCCCGTCCCCTCTACCAAGTTCTTCCTCTGTCCTTTGTCCGTTTAAGAAGGAGACCTGATGGGTTCAGCCAGTCGCAGGTTTTCCCGGTGGGCAGTTTTTGTCCTGGGCCGCATCGTGGCCGCTGGCTAGCCTCGGGGGGAGGTGCCGCCATCGGAAGCAGTCAGCTTTGTCCAGATGGCAGGTTCCCTTCGCTCTGAGAGCCATGTGCTTGGTATCGACCCTGGAGCTGTGTGCAGCGAATGAATGCAGTAGGGAAGCAGCCTCCAGAAACAAGGAAACCTCGCTGGTTCCACCCCCAGACGGGCACAGCTTTGTCTGCATTACAGGACATTTTACACAATCTATGCACAGGTTCAACAACCTTAACACTGAAAAAGAGTCTGTGACCAGAGTAAGGATAACAGTTTCCATTTACCATGGAGAAATACAAGAAGTGTTTTCTCATTACCGTAATATAAACTTGAACTCCTAGTATTTCCATGAACAATTAAGGTTTTTAAATGATGAGTCCAAACTTAATTTAATGTTGAAATGATTGTGTAGAGTGGTGTGGAGGGGCAGGGTGCTGTGGAGTAGTGGGTAGAGCCACCATCTACAGCACTGGCATCCCATACGGGTACCCGTTTAACTCCTAGCTGTTCCAATTCCAATCCAGCTCCCTGCTCATGCTCCTGGGAAAGCAGTAGAAGATGGCCCAAGTGCTTGGGCCCCTGCCACCCACATGGGGGACCCAGAAGACTTTCTTGGCTCCTGGATTTGAATCAGCCCAGCTGTGACCAGTGCAGCCATTTGGGGAGTGGGTCAGTGAATGGAAGATCTCACGCTCTCTCTGTCTCTCCTTCTCTCTCTCTCTCTAACTCTGCCTTTCAAATAAATAAATAAATCTTTTTCAAAAAAGAATTATATGGACATGAAAAATGACATGGAAAAACTTTCTACAATTCTTGGAGAATGGAAGAAGACTAGATACTCTGGGGAATAAAGGTACTCAAGGTAATGACAGTTCTTAAAATATTTCAGATTACATCTCTGTGGGGTGGTTATAGGAAGAAATCCTGTTGAGTACAAATAAGAAACTTCTCTTCTTAGTAAATGAGTCCTCTCAAAGCCCAGTTCTACAGCAGGCAGGCTGGAGGTACTTCAGGATATGGATAGTCAGGGAAGTACTGCAGTGGGTTCAGTACGTTTTGATTCTTGGCTGACTTCTCAAGTTCCCTTGTTAAAACGTGGATGCATGAGTTCATCTAGAAGAGTTGGCATTGGGGCTGGTCCCGTGGCGCAGCAGGTTGGACCACCACCTCCGTCACTGGCATCCCAAATGGGCACCTATTCAAGAACTGGCTACTCCACTCTTCATCCAGTTCCCTGTTAATGTACCTAGGAAAGCAGTGGAAGATGGCCCAAGTGTCTGGGCCCCTGCTGTCCACATGAGAGACCCAGAAGAAGCTCCTGGTGCCTGGTTTCAGCCTGGCCTAGCCCTAGCCATTGCAGCCACTGGGGAGTGATCCAGCAGTTGAAAGCTAGATCTCTCTCTCTCTGTTTCTCCCTGTCTTGCTCTGTAACTCTTCCTTTCAAATAAATAGTCTTTTGAACAGTTGGCATTTAGTTTGTCTGTTGACTACATTTTAGAGCTTGAACAGGTTATCCTTGAACCTGTGACTAGTTGTCAGAAGAACATATCTGTGTCGTAGGTGTGGAAGTGAGTGCTGGTGTTCATATTCCCCTAACGTGACAGACAGTGAGCTCGACTCTGGATAACCACAGTTATTGATTCAAGATTTGTGTGTGTGCCTATGGCCTTGTGAATCTGAGGAATACGTCCAAGCAATCAGATGTGTCCATGGCTTTTTTCTCCACTTCCCAGGCTGCTTCCCCTACTGTCTCTTGGTGAACAACTCAGATGTCACCCTCCCCTCTGTCTTTTCTTGCTGTCTCTTTTTTAAACATGCTCCTGTATGAAATGTGTGACCACCTCTAGAGTGCCTTTCTCCTGGCTCCCTGCTGACTCTGAAATCGCCATGCAACTTACAGCTTTGGGGTCGGAAGCGGACCCCAGGGCAGGTGTTTCGCTCAGCAGGGATGCTGCCTCCCATGGCTCTGCTTCTGGTAGAAACTTCATGCCAGTGTGCTCCCTGGCTCAAGTACTTGGGCCCCTGCCCTCCATGTGGGAGACCCAGGTTGACTTCTAGGCTCCTGGCTTCAGCCTTGCCCAGCACTGGCTGTTGCAGGCATTTGAGAAGTGAGCCAGTGGATGAAAGACTGTCTGTCTGTCTTTGCCTTCCTCTTTGTGTTTCTGTGCCTATGAAATGAATGAATGAATCATGGAAGGAGAGAGAGAGGGAAAGAAGGATGGATAGACGAACAGATGGATCTTGGGGTACAGTTGCTATAATAGCTAAGGCTGGGTAACTTACAAAGCACAGAGGCTTATTTAAGTCACAGTTTTGGAGGCTGAAAGTCTAAGATGAGGCGATCCCATTGGTTCAGGTTCTGTTGAAGGTTCAGGGTAGGTGGCAGGAGCGTGTAGAAAAGATCATAGCAAGACAGGAAGCCAGAGAGAGTCGGGAGCCAGGCTCGCTCCTCTGTGACAACTCACGAGAACTAATTGCACAAGACATCCTTTCCAAGAGCAGCGTCCCCAGTGGCCTCATTACCTCACCCTTCATCACATGTCTGAAAGGTTCCACAGTCCCAGCACTGCCACACTGAGCACCAAGCTTCCAAAACATGAGCCCCTTAAAACATAGCAGTCCCTGAACTGGTTGCCTTGGTGTGTATGTTTGCACACTTATGTGTGTATATATGTGTCTTTTTTTAAATATTTATTTTATTTATTTGAAAGGCAGTTAGAGTCTTCCATCTGCTGGTTCACTCCCCAGATGGCCACAATGGCCAGGGCTGGGCCAGGCCAGAGCCAGGAACTAGGAGCTTTTTCTGGGTCTCCCACATGGGTTCAGGGGCCCAAGGATTTGCACCATCTCCCACTGCTTCCCCAGGTGGCATTAGCAGAGAGCTAGATAGGAAGTGGAGCAGCCAGGACTTGAACTGGCACCCATATGGGGTGCCGGAGCTGCAGGTGGCAGCTGTGCCACAGCACTGGGCACCATATGTGTGTCTTTTTAAATCTGACTTTCATTTTACTAAAAGGAGGACCCAAATGGAAACCAGAAGTGCCATCATTTTCCCAACATAGTGAAAGAAAAATTGTTTACATAGTTCGTGATTCCTGCCTGCAGTGGTGATGGCCCTACGCAGCCTCCATTTCATCTCCCAAGAGTCATCTTACCCTGTGTCACAAGACCGTTCGTTGGACTAGGAGTGACGCAGCATAGGAGGTGCATTTAGTGGAGCTGCACGGTTTGGTGCAGACCACTTCTGGCGCTGACCCTGCCATTTTTCATTTTCAGAAGAATCATGGATTTTTCTTCCTTGATATAAAGTTAAGACAATTTTTGATATTTTTGGGTTGTTTTGACCAAGCCTTTAGTTTTAGGTAACAGACTCTTGCTAGTTTATGAAGAAGGATTCCCTGTAGGGTATATATATCTTTTAGCATTTCAGAGAGCCCTAGGGAATCCAGCTGGGATGTTTTATATGAGAGGCAGCGTGGCCAGGGCAAGCATCCCACTGTCCTGCAGGACTGTGCCAGGAGGGAGCCCATTGCTGCTCTGCCCACTTTCCTCGGCCATCACGAGATGGTGGCCACACAGACGTCTTGCAGGGAAACCAAACTCCGGCATGAAACCTGCCTGCCCAGCCATGTGGTCTTCGCCCTACAAAGCTGAGTTCTGCTTCCTGGTCTCACGCAGGTGCATCCTGGTGAAAGGCAGCCCCGCTCAGAGCTTGAGCTCCCAGGGGATGGGAGAAATGCGGGCTTTGGCCTTGTCTACAGGAAGGAACGCTACAAATGTGTGGAGTCCTGTTGATGAAGCCAATCTCACAAGTCATTTTCTATCTAATTTTTGTTGTCTCTACTTTGTGTTATCTCTACTTCTGTTGTTGAGCTTTCTTTCATAGTGGTCAGAAAATAGCTATACCAGTCTACTGTCTAGAAATCGTATAACAGATTCCCTTTTAAAAGGAGTTCCATGAATACCTGAGTAGAGGTGTGTTTTCTGTTCTCAAGCTATCAAGTTGTGCACAGGCATCTACGCTTGTATACTGGTGGGTTGGAGGTAAAAGCGGATTGTGCATGGACCAAATCTGGCGCACTGTTTTTGTGAATAGCGTTGAGCTGGAATACAGCCGTGACCGTTTGTTTACAGTGCGTGCTGTGTGGCTGTTTTTAGGCAGCCGCTGAACTGAGTAGTGCAACAGAGACCATATGGTCTGCAAAGCCCAAAATTTTACTCTTTGGTTGACCCTCGCATTAGATCCTACACACATTCGTCATACTAATCACATCCTCTGTGTCCTATTTTATCATTTTAATGATAGTCTACTTTGCAGATTCTCTATATAATTTCTCTTCAAATTTGTTCCGGTTGTCCAGAATTGAGGAGCATCTTAAACCTGTTACTTCCTTACTTGTGAAGTTTTTGCTTGATGTATTTAGATACTGTGTTATCTGTCGTGTGTAAACTTATGACTGTTGTGTATCTTGTAGATTCTATTCCTCATTCTAGAGTAGTCACTTTGTTCCATTTAACTCCTCTTGCCTGGAATTCAGCTTTGCCCGATATTAACATGATGAGACCCACTGTCTTTTTTTTTTTTTTTTTTTTTTTTTTTTGACAGGCAGAGTTAGATAGAGAGAGAGAGAGACAGAGAGAAAGGTCTTCTTTCCGTTGGTTCACCCCCCAAATGGCTGTTACGGCTGGCGCCCTGCGCTGATCCAAAGCCAGGAGCCAGGTGCTTCCTCCTGGTCTCCCATGTGGGTGCAGGGGCCCAAGCACGTGGGCCATCCTCCACTGCACTCCTGGGCCACAGCAGAGAGCTGGACTGGAAGAAGAGCAACCAGGACTAGAACCCTGGGTACTGGTGCCGCAGGCGGAGGATTAGCCTAGTGAGCCGCTGCGCCAGCCAAGACCCACTGTCTTCATCTACATCTGTCTGCTCTATCCATAGCAGTCCTTTTATTTTATGAGTCCTCATGATTTAAGTGTGTCTCTTGAAGACAGCAGATAGTTGCTGGGTTCTTTGCCCCCTCTTCTTGTTTCTTTAATAATAAGTGAGTTTATCCCTTATATGTCATCTGACACAACCAATATATTTGATCTTCAGACGTCTTAGTGTTTTACTTCCTTTACCTATCTTTGTTTTTTTTTTTTCCATTTTTCTCCATAGTTCCCTTTTTGCTTTGCCCATCATCCTATTAGTTCTGTTATAACTAAAATAATTAGTTCTTTATAATTAGGAATAATATGTTTAAATATTTATTTTCCAGTCCAGTACTACAGAAAAGGGTGGGTGTTGTGGTACAGTGGCTGAGCCTCCTCTCGGGATGCCTACATCCCATCTCAGAGTGCCTTTTTTGATCCCAGCTACTCAGCTTCCGACCCAGCTTCTTGCTGGTGTGCCTGTGAGGCAGCAGGTGATGCCTCAGTACTTCGGCCCCTGCCACCACGTGAGAGACCAAGATGCAGTTTCTGGCCCATCCCTAGCTGTTGCAGGCTTTTGGGGGAGTGAACCAGCAAAGGGGAGAGATCTCTCACTCTCCCTCTCCCTCTCTTTGTCACTCTGCCTTTCAAATAATTTTGAAAACGGTGCAGAAGAAACATTTGGCCCTGGTTCTCTTATGCCACCCTCCTCTTCCCTCAATCTCCTTGGCCTCCTTTTCGGTTGGTGTTATCTAGAATTTTCTCTAAGTCTGTTGTTACTGAATTCTTCTCTCTCTTTAACATTATTTAGGTTTCCTCCAAACATGTGCTACAGCTGTGTGCTGTGATACTTATCACATACGTGTGTCCCTTCTTCCCTGCCTGACTGGAAATGGTGCTTTATCTGCAGCTTTTCCCGCTCAGAACTTTCCTGTGAGTTCTTCATTGCCATGCGTCCGTGTAACTAGATGACATCTTCAGTCAGGTTTTTAGAAACTGTACACAGCTGTTGCATCTCCGGAATTCTAGCATATATGAACATGACTTTCTTTATTGTGTTTTTATTTATTTGAGAGACAGAGAGGGAGGGCGTCCACCCAGCGGCTCACTCCCCAGAGGCCCTCCGTAGCTGGTACTAAGCCATGGCTGGAGCCAGCTGCTGGGAACTCAGCCCAGGTCTCCCCCTGGAGTCAGAAACCCAGTTACTTGAGCCATCACTGCTGCCCCTGAGGGTCCGTGTTAGCAGGAAAGAAGCTGGAGTCAGGAGCCAGGGTTGGCTGTGAGCCCTGGTGCCCGGATACAGAGTGTGAGAGCCTTAACCAGCATCTTAGTTACCAGGTCAGATGCCCTCCCAACCCTGGCTTTCTTCTGCATGTGCATATGAGTGGAAGTGTGGTTTGGGGTCTTGTTTCACTCAGGCACTATCAAGGTTGGTTTCGTGCCCTTTGGCATCCGTGTTGCCGATAAGAAGTCTGAGGGCCGTCCGATTTATCCCCCTTTGTGACATTTTCCTACGCGTAGATATTCAACTGCGACAACATAAACCGAGTGTGCTTCATTAATGAGCATGTTAATTTTTCTTGAAGCGTGGTGAGCTCTTTCGATCTTATTTTAGCTTTCCTTTTATAGAGAGAAATCTTGTGCTGTGCATTGGAGCACAGTTTTTGGCTCCATTCTCTTTAGAAGAGTGTGGCCGCGTGTTGACTTTCTTTGGGCTCTGCCTGGTAATTTTTAGTAGCGACTCTCTCTCTGCAGCTTCAGCTGTGAGGTTCCTACCCTGCATTGCGGCCGCTTTCTCTTCCCGTGCGTTCTCTGCGGACCCAAGGATGGCGTGAGGGCACATTTCCCCTGAAGGTGTCAGCACCTGGGGGGAACTGTCATGTGTTTACCACTTTTACACTATGGCCCTTTTCTTTATTATAAAAATTACTTTTTCATTGGTGACTTCCAGCCCTTGATCTTTTCTTACCTTGGAACGGGTCAGTTCTGCATAGACCTATTTGCTCTGTGTAGTGAAAGTGAACATTGACTCTCTGCCTTTTCCCTGTGTTTTCTCTTACAATCATTTTGCAGCCTTTCTGTTACTTTCAGGGGAGGTACATCCATGCCTCACGTATGTTTGCTTCTGCAAGCACTGGCGTGTTTGCTCTTCTCCACTCCAGCGTGGGGAGGAGAGGAGGCAACATCCCCAGCTTCTCATGGCTGCTCCCCTTCCCACTGCAGGGCAGGGTGACGTCCTGGGGCTCAGTGGCCGTTTGTCTCAAAGGTCCAGTCTCGTTTCTTTCCGTTCGGTCATCTCTGCTCCGGAACAAGCTGGTTCCCTCCGCTCCTCATCTCCAGGCCTCACTCAGGTTGGAAACTGGAGCGGGGAGGTAGAATGATGTGGCCTACGGATACAACCATAGGAGTATGACTGCAGGTAGTCAAGTGCATGGCGCCACAGAGCGGCCTGTGCTGCAGCAGGCCTCCCTCGCTGAAGGAGGGTGGCCGTGCGTGACAGAGGCGCTGCTCTTTGTCCTGAGAGGACGCCAGGTGGCACAGGGGTGCAGGCTTCCTGCCAGTGTGCACGTGCATCCTACGGCAAGGAGAAAGTTCTGTTGGAGAAGCAGGCTGACAGGTCACCCCGCAGACCAGCTGCGCCTACCAGCCCTGCTGAGACCAGCCCTGCCCCACCCTGACCGGACCCCACATGAGCGAGCTCTGTGGACAGGGCTCCCATGCCCTCCGCCTCCCTCCCTGCCCCACCCTGACCGTACCCCACACAGGCTCCGTGGACAGGGCTCCCATGCCCTCCACTTCCCTCCCTGCCCCACCCTGACTGGACCCCACACAGGCTCCGTGGACAGGGCTCCCGCGCCCTCCACTTCCCTCCCTGCCCTGCCCTGACCGTACCCCACACAGGCTCCATGGACAGGGCTCCCATGCCCTCCACTTCCCTCCGTGCCCCACCCTGACCGTACCCCACACAGGCTCCGTGGACAGGGCTCCCGCGCCCTCCACTTCCCTCCCTGCGCCTGTCTCCTGCCTCAGACGAGACCAGACGTCTGTCAGATGTCACCATCCCTCTGCAGCGTTGTGATTCCAGCTGCGCTGTGTCTGACAGATGTTTCCCAGGCCTGTGCGATCGAATTGTGACCACCCTGACTTCATTGCGGACAGTGCCTTCTCGGGGTTCAGCTCTGCTTGTTGTCTCTGGGTTCCGGAGGGGGAGAAGTAGAGTGTAGCAGTTTATGTTCTCCTGGAAGACAGGTCTTTCCTTAAAAAAAAAAAAAAAAAAAAAAAAAAAAAAAAAAAAAATGACGACTCTGGGGCATAATCTTAGTCACCTTTTGGGGATCAGCTGATTTTTAAAAAATAAACAGCGCATGGCTGTGCCTGCTGGTGAATTCCCTCACTGGGCACCAACTGCCATGTTTTCTGGGGGCTGGAAGCTGTGTGCAGAAGGAGCCTTTGTTCCGGTGTTCCTGGGCCGTCCTCTGCCATCTCTGTGTGACTGCTCCTCGCCTGGCACAGCGACACGCAGAGCTGTTTCATTTTGTAGAACACGCAACTAATTACCGTGGTCTCCCACGTCCTAATGACTGTTTTGTTTTGTTCAGACTCTGATGCACACTTGTTGTGCAGGTAGCAATTTTATATGAGTCAAAACTGAGGTAGGGAGGGGTAGAGCAGTCTCTAATGACCTGAAACAAAGCAGGACCTCCATCATGAGGAGTACGTCTGATCACCCTCTTATTTTCCCAACTGTCCCATCTGCCTGACAGAGGAAAACTGTCGAGTCACTTAAAATAAGGGAGTTCAACCTCTTCTGAGATGGAAGAAGCTCAGTGCTGGCAACCAACAACCTGGGAAGAAACCAAACATCCAAGGGCCCCAGAAAGCCAATAACCGTGGGCAGACTGGAGGGGATTAGAGCTGTGGGTAGGACTGACACAGCGCTGAGGTTTTTATTTGTTTTGTTTTTGTTTTCTGCCTCCCATCCCTCCCGGCCTGTTCTAATCTGTGCTGTGGGGGGTGGGCACAAAGCCTCGAGAGGACCCCTCCTCACAGGCCCACGATAGCTGAGTCTTTGAGAAGTAGCTGTAGTGGGAACCACCCCCAGCCCACCACATGGCCTGGTACATGGAGTTGGCGGGTGCAACTCACGCTGCAGAGGTTTTGTGGTTGTTGTTTGTTTGTAAGAGAAATTGGAAGACAATAGTCTTTTTTCTAAGATTTATTTATTTATTTGAAAGTCAGAGTTACACAGAGAGAGAAGGAGAGGCAGAGAGAGAGAGGTCTTCTATTCACTGGTTCACTCCCCAACTGGCCGCAACCGCTGGAGTTGAGCTGATCCGAAGCCAGGAGCCAGGAGCCTCCTCTGGGTCTCCCACGTGGGTGCAAGGGCCCAGGGACTTGGGCCATCTTCTGCTGTGTTCCCAGGCCATAGCAGAGAGCTAGATCAGGAGTAGAGCAGCTGGGATTCGAACCGGCACCCATATGGGATGGTGGCACTGACATCAAGGCTTTAACCTGCTGCGCCACAGCGCCAGCCCCGCTGCAGAGGTTTTAAAAGCTGAAGGGTCACAGTGCATTGTGGCGTAGCAGGTTAGGCTGCCACCTACAATGCTGGCATCCCGTATGGGTGCTGGTTCATGTCCCAGCTACTCCACTTCCAATCCAGCTCCTTGCTGGTGTTCCTGGGAAGGCAACAGGGATTGGGCCAAGGACTTGGGCCCCTGTACCCACATGAGAGACCCGGATGAAATTCCTGGCTCTTGGCTTTGACCTGGCCCAGCCCTGGCCATTGTGGCTATTTGGGAAGTGAGCCAGTAGTAGATGGAAGATCTCTCTGTCTCTATTTCTCCCTCTCTCTGTATATATAATTCTGCCTTTCAAATAAATAAATGAATCTTTAAAAAAAAGAAGAAATGTCACTAAAACCACAGCCCACTGAAGGCATATCGATTGACATATAAGGTAATTATTGGTAGGAAAGATCTTAAAACTGCCATTTTAATACTTTCTTGTTTTTTTAATTGTAGTTCCTTTATTTCTGTATCACACAATCTTCTTTTGTGGGTAAGTGGTGTCCTTTGATTCCTTGATGATTATTTTTGGTAAGTACTATAGGCTTTTGCTTTGTGGTTTGTGGTTACCAGGAGGCTTTATAACAGGCTATCTTAAAATAATAACACTTCACATTGGTTATAAAGATAGGTAAAGGGAACAACAAAAACCAGAGATAAATAAAGATAAAATAGAAAAGATAAATGCTAAAGAACTACACTTATTCCTCAACACATTTTGAATGTTTGATGTTATATTTTGCCTATATCTATATTGCCTGTCTCAATACTTTAATGTAGTAATTATATCTTTTTTAGTCTTTATACAAAAGGTACAGGTAGTTTACACACTGTGTTTATCATATTAGAGCATTCTGAATTTGTCTATGTAGTTACTCTTATCATTGAGTTTTCTACCTCCTGATATTTTCTTGTTACTCATTGCCCCCCCCCTTTCCCCCTCTTCTTATTTATTTATTTTAAAGGCAGAGTTAGAGAGAGAGAGAGAGAGAGAGAGAGAGAGAGATCCTCTTTCCACTCCCACGGCTGGGCTAGGCTAAAGTCAGGAGTTTCACCCTGGTCTCCTACTTGGGTGCAGGGGCCCAAGCACTTGGGCCATCCATCCTTCACTGAATTCCCAGGTACATTAGCAGGGAGCTGGATTGGAAGTGGATCAGCAGGGACTTGAACCAGTGTCCATAGGGGATGCCAGTGTCGCAGGGGGCAGCTTCACCCACTGTGCCACAACACTGGCTCCTCTTGTTCTTTTTTTCACTGTAAGCAGGCTAGCAGAGTAGAGTACACCTGACAGACCAGGCGGGCCTCTCCATAACAAAGTGAGAGCCCAGTCTGCATTCAGAGTGGGCATTTTATGGATGCTGGATGTGGGCCTCTTTTTCCTCTCCATACATTCTGGAATATTCTGGAATATTGCTGGGTGTGGAATCCCTCCCCAAACTTCATAATAGCACCCTTAGTGGAAGGCAGATGGGATTCCCCTAAGCTGCCCCAGGGAGAGGGCTGGGACCCACCCAACCCCATTATTGAACAGTGGCAAGACTTCTGATACGTACATGCTGATTTGCTCTCAAGGCTTGCTTCTTGTCCCATCACACAGAAATTCTCTTTTTTCTTCTGCCCCTCATGCACAGATAGCCTTATGTCTCCCAGCTGCCTTAACGTTGTCTCCTCAAGAGAAGTAAACCGTAATCCTGTGGGGTGACGTGCATGAAGGGCAGAACTGACAGGAGCTGCTGTGGCTGTTCCTTTCTTACCACCCGGCCCGTGGTGTTCAGAGGTGGCCTGGGAAATGACCATCTCATGTGGCCTGGAGGACTGGTCATACTCTCCGAGGGGATAGGCCAGAAGCCCTGTGTCACAGCCATCCGGAGCTGGCTAGCTTGTGTTCTGTTAGAGACAAAACCATGGCAGCAGTAAAGACACATGGTCCAGGGGCCAGCGCCATGGCTCACCTGGTTAATCCTCCACCTGCAGTGCCGGCATCCCATATGGGCACTGGATTCTGTCCCGGTTGCTCCTCTTCCAGTCCAGCTCTCTGCTGTGGCCTGTGACGGCAGTGGAGGATGGCCCAAGTGTTTGGGCCCCTGCGCCTGCATGGGAGACCAGAAAGAAGCTCCTGACTCCTGGCTCCTGGCTTTGGATCAGCACAGTTCCGGCCACTGTGGCCATTTGAGGGGTGAACCAATGGAAGGAAGACCTTTCTCTCTGTCTCTCTCTCTCACTGTCTATAACTCTGTAAGAAAAAAAAGAAAGAAAGAAAAAAGAAAAACAAAACCAAAAAACATGGTCCAAAGAGAAGCAGCAAGACTATGGGAGGTATAGAGCCAAAGAGGGGCAACAGCCAGGAATTCCATGGCCAGATGCTCGGCCAAGTACTCCAGCCCAGTTCAGCCTGGTCCTGGAGTTGTGTGGCCTTACCCAAGGAATGGTGGACTTGGTTTTGTACCTGTCCAATGTGGAAAACGTGACCAGACGCTCCGTCAGGCAGCAGTTAACATCTCTAACTGCCTGCTTGTTTGAAGGATTGCGTTTACTCGCCCTAGCATGGGGCCCTTCTCACAGCAGCCTTTCCCCTTTCACCGGATGAAGGCTCTGTTATGTTTTCTCCAAAGGAGGGGCCGTGCTCCTGTTTGCCCTGGAGAGCTGACACAGCCTGAGCTCTTCTACTTCCCTGTACCTCGGGATCCGCAGCCTGTGAGTCGGCGCTGTCTACAGTTGTGGGAACAGGAATCTGTTACATGGATTGTTTTCTCCCCGGGGGCCAGTTTATATTCCCGAGGGTTGAAGATGAGCCCCAAGTAGTTTATTTCCCGACAGACCGGGTGGGCCATGTTCTGCTAAGAAGTTTAGAGTACTGGTCAGATGGCCCACATTGGAGTCTCTGGTGGGAAGCAAACAGGCCGTCTACACTGCAGGTCATCTCTCTATCCCCTCAGGATAATCAGGTGGGCATTAAGGCCTGGCCAGGTAAGTTGAGAGGCCCAGACTTACCTATTTCTTCTCATGGGATCCTGGAGGAGAGGTGACAAAGGAGGTGTGAATCTCCTTGGGGAAGGCACCCCACCAACTCCCATTACCTGTGGGACTGAGAGGAGGGCTGGCCTGAATAGGAGGCTAATACAGAACAGGCTCGGGGCCAGCGCTGTGGCACAGCGGGTTGGAACCCTGGCCTGCAGCGCCGGCATCCCAAATGGGCGCCAGTTCTAGTCCCGCTGCTCCACTTCCAGTCTAGCTCTTTGCTCTGGCCTGGGACAGCAGAGGATGGCCCAAGTCCTTGGGCCCCTGCACCCACATGGGAGACCCAGAAGAAGCTCCTGGCTCCTGGCTTCCGATAGGCACAGTTCTGACCATTGTGGCCATCTGGGGAGTAAACCAGTGGGTGGAAGACCTCTCTCTCTGTCTCTACCTCTCTCTGTAGCTCTCTTTCAAATAAATAAAATAAATCTTAAAAAAAAAAAATACAAAATAGGCAGTGTCTCGACAAGGAAAGTTATGGTGCTGCCTGCACTGTCACTCCCCAGGCCATCCCCTCAATAGCAGTGGTTTCTTTGGAAGCCGATGGAGTGAAGGCCTTTTTTCAGTTTGAGCGACTGCCTTTAGCGTTTCTAGTGGTGACAATTTTCTCAGCTTCTCTTGGTCTGGGGATGTCTTTATGTCTCTCCTATCTGAAGGAAGCTTTGCCAAGTCCAGTGTTCTTGGCTGGCTGATTAGCATGATAAAAAGTCCGGCTCCTTCCTAACTTTTAAGTTTCTGCTGAGACGTCTGCCGCTGGTGAATTGGAACCTCTTTATACGTTATTAGCATCTTCTCTCTTGCAGCTCTGAGAATCCTTATCTTTAACCTTGGAGAGCTTGATTATAATATATCTTGGGGTAGACTTGATGGAGCTGAATCTGATTGGTGACCTTTGACCTTCCTGTACTTGGGAGAGTTGGTTCTTTGTCTAGGTTTGGGGAGTTTTCTGTCATTATCTCTTTGAATATGCTTCTGTCCCTTTCACAGTCTTAAGTCCCTCTTGAATCCCAATATCCTGAATATTTGCTCTTTTCGTGCTACCCTGTAGTTCCCATAAGCTTTCTTCATTCCTCTTGATTCCTTTTCTTTTTTTTTCTCTTCCAGTTGTGTATTTTCAACCAGCCTGTCTTCAAATTCACTGATTCTTCTGTTTGTTCTCTTCTGCTATGTATGCCTTCTGTTGAATTTTTAATTTCACTTAGCGCACTTTTCAATTGAAAATTTTCTGCTTGATTTAGTTTAATTACGTCTGTCACTCACCATTCTTTCTACATTCTCTTGATTTTCATGGAGTTTCTTTAAGCATCTGCTTTGAAATCTTTGAGCATTTGGACGTTTCCATCCCTCCAAGGTTGCTGCCTAGGGATAGCACCAGTGTTTACCCTGCTGTGGTCTGTCGGCTACTGATGTGTGACCACTGCCCAGTGTCGCATCTTCCAGCCCCAGGTGATGCTGAGTGGGTCTAAGACTGCTCGGCCAGGACCACGTAACTCCCCGTGGCACTGAAGCAGGTTAGAGTCTGCGTCGGCCATCACTTGCATAGGGACAGAATTGTGGGAATATGCTCAGTGCTGGCATCTATCAGCCTGACACTGGATTCTAAAACAGTCCTGTGGTCCCTGCTGTCTTCCCAGGGTTGTAGCAGGGCTGATGGAGGCAGCCTTGCAGCTATACAAGCACTAGATGGGCCACATCTGGGTCTCACAGCAGCCAGGCCCTGTGCAGTCTTGAGTTTGCTTTTGGCAATGCACACCAACACAAGTCCATCTTACCAGGCTGCAGCTCTCATGCTGGGGCAAGGCCAGAGACTTCCCAGGGACAGAGACCACTAGGATCTTCCCAGTGTTGGGCTTGACACAGTCCTGTGGCTTCTTGCTCTCTGTCCAAGGTTAGAGGAAGGTGATAAAGGCAGCCCCCTGCACCTCCCATCCTGCCGTAGGCTTGTCACACCTGGGTCCCACAGTCACTGGGTCCCATGACGTCCAGGTCTGCCCAAGGTCAGTGGAAACACACCAAAATGAGTCCCGCCCCTGAGCACACTGCGTGCTGCAGTGTAAGGCTAGCTACTCAGGCTGTGAGACCCTGCCTGGGGGTGGGGCCTTTGGCCTTTCTCAAGGGATGGGTCTAGTGTGGCCTGCTGGCCTCTGAGCTCCAAGGTGGGGTCCTAAACTCCCTTTCCTGGCCTCTGCACAAGGCTCAGTTCCACTTTCTGCAGGTGGTGGGAAGGGTGGCAGAGCCACCTGGCTGCGGCGGCTCCACATACTCAGGCCACAGGTATGGGCCTGGCAGCTAAGTCTAACTGAATTCTTTCACAGTGGGCCTGGCACTGGGATTCATTCCACCCTCCCTGTCCCTGGTGGGAGGCCAGCCTCTCGTCCACACCATGCTCCTTGGAGGTGGGGAGAGAGGACATAGACAACTCTATCTTTCTTGCTTTCTTCAGTGTAACTTTTTTCTTTTCTTTCAGTGATTACTTATTTTAATCTACTTGAAAGGTAGAGAGACAGAGAGAGAGAGACAGACAGAGACAAAGAGCTTCCATCTGCTGGTTCACTCCCCAAATGCCCACGACATCCAAGGCTGAGCCAGGCTGAAACCAGGAGTCGGGAAACCCATCTGGGTCTCCCACATGGTTGGCAGGGATCCAGGCGCTTGAGTTGCCTTCTGCTGCATCCCAGAGTGTGCCTTGGCAGGAAGCAGGATCAGAAGCAGAGCAGCCAGGACTTGAACTGGCACTGTGATATGGGATGCCGGTGTCCCAAGCGGCAGCTTAACCAGCTGTGCCACAACTGTGGCCCTTTTCCTTATTAGTGTACCCAAACTAGGCACTGTGGTCTCTGAGCTGGCTTTTGTGGCTCCTGGGAAGGGGACGTGGATTGGTGTCCCTGGGGGTGGGAGGGTGGAGAGTGGTCTCCAGAGCATCTTAGTCAGCCCTCAGCTTGCCTTCTTCCCCTTAACTCACTTAGAGCCGCTTTACTCACTACCAACATCAAAGGCATTTCAAGGACAAGACCGATGTCTTGAGCACATAAAAATCATCAACAAAATATTAGCAAATGGAATAGGAGCAAAGCATAAATAGAAAAATGCATTAAGACCACATGGGGTTTCCCCCCGGGAGTGCGAGGCTGTTCTCCCTCGGAAAAACCATCAGGGTCATCCACCGTATTAAATATTAACAGACCGAAGCATAAAAACCACGTGACCAAAGCAGCAGATGCGAACCAAGAAGGTAAGAGAACGTCTTGGCTTGTTAAAGGGCAAGCACAAAACACGGACAGCGGGGAGCGTCCTCCGCCGGGAAGGACACCGGGCTCTCCCCTAAGACTGCAGAGCAGGCCCAGCCGTCTGCTCCCGGCATGCCAGGCTGACACTGCTGTTTAATCTCACACAGGAAGTCCTGCACAGCCTGGGAATGAGAGAGCAAGACTTTGTGTTAACAGAGAAGATGGTCCTCTGTGCAGAAAATCCAGAAGATCTACAAAAATCTACTTAAGTTTTATTTTGAAAACTAATTCTAACCCAAATCTCAGCAAGGATTTTCTTGTAGATACAGACAAGATTGTTTTAAAATGTATGTGAAGGGGCTGGCATTGTGGCATAGCGGGTGAAGCCGCCATCTGCTGGGCCAGCCTCCCATATGGGTGCCTGTTCCAGTCCCCACTGCTCCACTTCCTATCCAGCTCCCTGCTAATGTGCCTGGGAGAGCAGTGGAGGATGGCCCAAGTGTTTGGGCCCCTGCACGCATGTGGGAGACCAGGATGAAACTCCTGGCTTCTGGCTTAGGCTTGGCCTAGCCCTGATTGTGGCCATCTAGGGAGTGAACCAGCAGATGGGAGATCTCTCTATATATGTAACTCTGACTTTCAAATAAATAAATAAACTTTTAAAAGGTGGTTGAACAAACAAAGCTATTTATAAAAGTTACAAACTTTACTTGATTTTTTTTGAAGATTTATTTATTTGAAAGAGTTAAACACAGAGAGAGAGAAGAGAGAGAGAGAGAGAGGTCTTCCATCTGCTGGTTCACTCCCCAAATGGCCACAATGGCTGGAGATGTGCTGAGCTGAAGCCAGGAGCCAGGAGCTTCTTCTGGGTCTCTCACGTAGGTGCAGAGGTGCAAGGACTTGGACCATCTTCTACTGCTTTCTCAGGCCACAACAGAGAGCTGGATTGGAAGAGGAGCAACAGGGACTCGAACCAGCGCCCATATGGGATGCCGGCACTGCAGGTGGCAGCTTTACCTGCTATGCCACAGCACCAGCACCACTTTACTTGATTTTAAGTAAAGTTGCTATAAAGATGTGATGCTCAAGGTAGTGGGACGTGGGAACAGAGGTAACTACACTCAGGACTGGGGAAGCATTTCTCTGCCAAAGGCCATTCGGGTATTTATAACATCATCCACAGGCCATGCAAAATTATCAGCTTAAAAGTTAGCCTGCTATAGATTCATCAAATTTTGAGTGCTGCCTGTGGTTGCCTTGGCAGGACCAGACCAAATGATTTTGCCAGTCTTGTGCAGCCCACACAGTTCCCTGCCCCTGAGTCATAGATCAATGGAATAAAACAGAGCCCAGAAGAGTCAACTCATAGAAATGCAGTCAATTGATTTTTGGCAAAGCCAAGTGAGTTCTTTAGAGACTGAACAGGCTTTTCAGTAAATGATCTTGGAGTGACTGTACATCATATGTTAAAAAAAAAAAAAGGCAAAAAAAAAAAACACCTGGAACTACACCTCACTGCTTGAGCAAAACTTGGTTCCAGGGGCCAATGTTGTAGCACAGAGGGCTAAGCTGCAGCTTTTGACGCCAGCATCCCCTATTGGAGCACAGGTTCGAGTCTTGGCTGCTCCTCTTCTGATCCAGCTCCCTGCTAATGTGCTTGGGAAGGCAGTGTATGATGGCTCAAGTAGTTGGGCCCTTGCCACTCACGTGGGAGACCTGGATGCATTTCTGGGCTCCTGGCTTTGGCCTGGCACAGCCCTAGCCATTGTAGCCATTTGGGGAGTGAACCAGTGAGTGGAAGATCTGTTTGGCCCGCTCTCTCTGTCATTCTGCTTTTCAATTAATAAATAAATATTTTAAAAAATTGGCTCAAAAAAGACTGTAGACCTATATGTACAATGAGAAACTATAAAATTACTGGGAAGAAAACAGGAGAAAATCTTCATGACTTGGTATTAGAGCTTTTATATATGGTACCAAATATAATCTATTTTTTAAAAAAAGATGTTAGTCATCAAAATAAAAAATAGTTCAACCTACAAAATACACTGTTAGAAGGATGAATATATCAGTTATGGACTGGGAAAAATGTTTTCCAGTATCCTATCTAGCTAAGGACTTAATAACCATAATATATAAAGAACTCTGAAAACTCAGTAACCAGGAAACAAACAACTGAATCAAAGAAGGGGCAACAGACCGGAGCAGACACTTCTCCAAAGAAGATATGTGAATGGCACACACACACACACACACCACGTGAAATGATGCCCAGGATTGTTAGTTGGTAGCTAAATGCAGATGGGAACCATGAGATGCCATCCCACACCCGGTAAAATGATCAGCACACACACTTACAAACGACTGACAAGGCCAGTGCTGGAGATGATACGGAGCAGCTGGAACTCTGGCTAGTGGGAGTGCAAAGGTGCCAATTTGGAGAACAATTTGGCAGTTTCTGTTAAACACACAGGTACCATATAACTTAGCATTCGGACTCCTGGTCATTGGTGCTGGAGAAATGAGAAAGATATTTGCACAGGAACCTGTACTGTGGATATACACTACGCATATTGTATCATGAATGGATACAGCCCAAACGTGTTGCAGCTGTTGCCTGGATACCTATGCTGAGTGTAAGAAGCTACTCCCAACAGGTTAATACTCTATGATTCCGTTTCTGTGACCTCCTGGAAAAGGCAGACTGCGGGGAGGAAGAACTGCTCCGTGTTTGCCTGCGGTTGGAGTGGGGGAAGGAGCCTGCAGGTTCTGTGTCCTGAGTGTGGCTATGGGGACGTATGCATATATTGAAACACACAGGACAGGACACTGGGAAAGGGGGATCTGAGTGCATGCAAATTTAAAAAGAAACACAGTTTAAAAAAAACAGTGAAGGACATTGTTGACGCATTATCATCGATGTCGGTAAAGATTTGGAAAGAAGGCGATTCTGACACAAGCCTGGGCGCAGGTGAAACGTGAAGACCTCCTGCCAAGGAAAGGAAGCCGGCCACAGAGGGACAACTCCTCTGTCGTCCCGCGCTGTGTGAGCTCCCTAGAGGCATCGGGGTCACAGCACAGAAAGGGGAACGCGGAGGTATGCCTGCCACGTGGTGGTGAAGACGCTGCTGGCGACGCCCACATCCCTGTATCCCAGTGCCCCAGTCCCGGCTCTGCTTCCAAGTCCAGCTTCTTGCTGATGTGCGGGCTGGGCGGCAGAAGGGGATGGCTCGAGCACTTGGTCCCTGCTACCACATGGGGAGGCCAGACTGAGTTTGGGGCTCCTGGCTTTAACCTGGTCCTAGCCGCAGGTGCAATGGGCATTTGAGGAGTAAACCAGTGAATGGTGTGTGTGTGTCTGTGTGTCTGTGTGTCTCTCTCTCCATCCATCTCTGTTTCTCTCCTTCTTTCACTCTCTTTCAAATAAAATGAAAATAAATTAATAAACTTCAACAGTAGAATGGTGGTTGCGGGAGCAGGGAGAACAGTGAATGAGTGTTTAATGGGTACTGAGACTAAGTTTTTTTTTTTTTTTTTTGACAGGCAGAGTGGATAGTGAGAGAGAGAGAGAGAGAGAGAAAGGTCTTCCCTTTTGCCATTGGTTCACCCTCCAATGGCCGCTGCGGCCGGCGCATCTCGCTGATCCTAAGCCAGGAGCCAGGTGCTTCCTCCTGGTCTCCCATGCGGGTGCAGGGCCCAAGGACTTGGGCCATTTTCCACTGCACTCCCAGGCCATAGCAGAGAGCTGGCCTGGAAGGGGGGCAACCGGGACAGAATCCGGCACCCCGACTGGGACTAGAACCCGGTGTGCCGGCGCCTTAAGGCGGAGGATTAGCCTGTTAAGCCACGGCGCCGGCCTAAGTTCTTTAGGTGGTGGTGCTGTGGTTGTGCCCTGTGAATGTGCTGATGCCACTGAGCTAAGGGGACATTTAATGTTAGGTATGTGTCACTGCAATCTTTAAAAATTAATAGATTGAGTAATATTGCTTATATGTGAAATTTGGATTAAAATGATGAAAAAGATGTCTTTACTCCCCAGTGCAAAGTGCCTTTTGAGTTCTTTAAAGAGCAACGGGGCTGGTATTGTAACACAACAGGTGAAGCCCCCACTTGGGGCGCCTGCACCCCACATCTCAGAGTGCACGGTTCTCACTTGGGCACCTCAGCTTCCTTCTAATACGCGTACCCTGAGAGGCAGCATTGATGGCTCGGAGCCCTTGGGCCCCTGCCGCCAAGGTGGGAGACCCAGGTGGAGCTCCTGGTTCCAGGCTTCAGCTCGGCGCGGCCCTGGCTGTTGCTAGAATTTGGGGAGTCAACCAGTAGTTGGAAAATCTCTCTCTCTCCCTCTCCCTCTTCCTCTCCCTTTCTCTCCTTTCTGTCCATCTCTGTCACCCTTTCTAATAAATGAATATATCTTTTAAGAAGAGGAAAATGCTTATTAGCTTTCACATAATTCATCTGTGATTTCTATTTAATATGGTGCCATAAAATTTTGATAATCAGAAAATCAATTAAAATGTGCTGTAAGTGCAGAAAGCTCGCTCCCAGTGCTTCCGCAAAAGCCCTGGGCAGCAGGGGAAGCAATGTTCCTACCGCGATGGCTGCAGGGAGATGGCGGAGTTACAGCATCGCCTTGTTTCTCCTCCCAAGGCCGCAGGAGCTGCATGGGCAGGCAGCAACTGTGGGAGCTGCGGGAGGGCTGCTTCGCAGGGTCACGGCCAGGCTGTGGCGGAGCGGAGGCCTCCGGAGGAGAGCTTTAGCAGGTGTGGGGTTTGCCATCACCTCCACCACCAATGTGCTTTGTCCAAGGAGGCCACAGCTGAGCTGCGGAGGCTACACAGGTTGTGTGAGGACTTGCCTGCCTCTATGGGAGAGAGGAGGGGACAGGAAGGGAGGCCCGGGCAGCGGGCTCTCAGTACTGGGGTTCTGAGTCGGTTTTAGAATTGCTATGGGGCGTTTTCCATAGGAGAGGAAGACGGCAAATGCTCTCGTGCACTGGCTTTGTTCTCCAGGTGCTGCTATCATGGCATAAGTGGCGAGGGCTGCGGTCTGTGCTTTCTTCTTCTTTTTCAATTTTTATTTATTTGTTTGAGAGGCAGAGACGGAGATAGGCAGAGAGGGAGAGCTTCGTCTGCTGGGTCACTGCCCAGATCTCACAACAGCTGAGGGTAGGGCAGGAGCGGAGAACTCAACCCACATCTGCGGGTGGTAGAGACTGAACCGCTTGGGCCTTCACCGGCTGTCTCCTAGCAGGCAGTTAGGGTCAGGACTCAAACCCAGGATGTCCTAAGCAATGTTTTAACTCCTAGGCCAAACACCCACCCCTTGTTAATGGCAACAGGAAATGCTGCCATTAAAACAATGTTGCTGTCTTCCATGAATGCAGTGCGGAGCCACAGGTGTGTACAACCCACCCTATTGAAGTCAGGAGTGGATGAGGGACACACCCATCTTCCCGGTAGATTGCGCTGCTGTTGGAAGTGTGTGTTGCCCCTTCCGGAGTGCCATCTTGCAGGAGGGTTCCCCTGCTTGGCGGCTGGTCTCGGGGGTGGCCAGATGGCTTACTCTCGGCTGTGTTGGAGCAGTGACATGCACCACTTTGGGGCAGAAACACGAGGACCAGCATCTGGCCGACTTGGCCTCTATTCCCCTGCTACGAAGCCGCCACCCCCAGCCCTGCTCTGTGAGCCTGCTCCTACCTGTGGAGCTGCAGCTCCTCTGTACACACAGCCCACGGGCAGCGTGAACAGCCGATCCAGATACGCAGGTTGTGTGCACAGGTGATCCGTGTGTACACACTAGTAACACGCCCAGGTGCTAAGCCCCTGTGTCTCAGGTTGGTTGTCCATCATAAACATTCACCTACTTTGCAGCACGTTTTCGTGGGCATCATAATTACCTACCTCCCCTCTCCCAAAGGCCACATACACTCAATTCTCTCCTCTCCTGTAGCAGAACCTCCACGACCTCCTGGCTTCTTCAAAAAGCTCGGAAAGGATGCGTGCATTTCTAAATATCTTTGCAACTAAATAAGCTTAATCTTCTCATTCCATTCTCCACCCCCCTCCCCCCACTGCAAACTTTCTGAAGTGCTCTTGTGTAGCTTGGTTCCCCTAAGCCAATCATGGCAACTTGATTTTCCTGTGGCAATGCACTGGCTGGTGCACAGGTGACCCCACTCTGAAGGCTAAGCTTTAAGGGAATGTGGGGAAATTAGTTACATGAAGCAATTCAAAGATGGTGCCCAGAGGAAGTAAGGTGGGCGGAATCCACAGTTGTTTACCACCAAAACTAATTGGCTACGCAACATCAGGGGCGGTAACAAAACTAGTAACAAGTGTATAGACATATGGTTGGTCCTATAAGAAATTGCCCTATAAAATGACCGTTTAAGTGATTGGTTGGTCCTTAGCCCTGCCCCAATGACGCTGCAGTTTTGTGCTATAAAAGGCTCCCCGCTGCGTCTGACTGTCTCCGGGATCGGGAGGCTGGGGAACGGGTGAGCGGCGCACTTACCTTTCCTCGGACCCAGTCCATCCTGTACGGGTGGACTCAGACCCTGCAAGGGAAATCTTGCGAAGAATTCAGGGCGGTCATTCTGTGCTGGTAAGAGAAAGCCTTATTTGTCGGCCTCTGTGCACTTTCAGCGTGGAGACTCTCATGTCCGACTGTGAGGACAAACCCCCAGCGGGCCAAGAGCAGCTGAGTCGAGGTCATAGTGAACTGTCACATCTCCCTTGTGAACGCCTGCCTGGGCCTCTTCCTGCACTGTCAGTGTTCTGAGGTACAGGCCACGCATCAGCCTGTTTAGTGCCATCCTGACCAGTGGGGCATGTGTGGACCAAGCATCGCTGGCTTGGCCTGTTTTCCAAGGAGCTCAGTTCGTGACCGGCCTGCACGGGGCTTGAATGTGTTAGTTCTTTAACAAGCGACAGCAGAAGTCCGAGCGGTCTGGAGGTTTGGCTTTCCTGGATGATCTGAGCTCAGCAGCTTGAGCCAGTCCTCATTTGTGCGTGCCCGAGCGGTGCCCCCAGCTCCCTGGGGCCATCTGTCACACGGGGTCTGGTGTCTCCAGGTGGCCCTGGAGCTACCTAGGTCTGGATTTCCCTCCAGGTCTCCACCAGCACCCGCAGTGTGTGGTTTCTCCAACAACAGTGCAGCCAGCAGAGCTGCAGCACCACAGCCCGAAGCTCCCGCTCCTCTTCCTGACTGCAACCACGTGAGCAGAGGGGGCCTCGGGCTGAAGCCCCAAAGAGGCAAGGAAGCCCCCGAACTCATCACGGGCAGCAGCCCCCACCAGGTAAGTCAGGGACCCGGCCTGGAGGCCTGCGTCTCGGGGCTACCTGTGCGTTTGCTTCCCTCGTGGTCACTGGAGCAGTCGTTATCATGATTTCCAGATGGGCCTTGTTTTTCTCTGGTTTTGGATTTCGCAAACCGAATTTTTGTTCCTTTTATGTCTGTGGGCTCCGGAAAAGGCCTCAGGAATGTGGTCTGCAGTTTTCCTTGGCCTCTTCTCTCCTTGTCGGGGAGGGCGGTGTCTTGACATCGTATAAGTGTGGTACTTCAGTTTCAGGTTTCTTGGAGACATATTAAGAAATATCACAATTATTGTGGCACTCTTTGGTTGTTAGAAAATCTGTTTACATACTTTCCCTAGAGCCAAACATGCTATTTGGATATGCTGTCCCTTTGTGCTCCCTGGACTGTTTTTTTTTTTTTTTTTTTAACCTTGTTAAGAAGAGACAAATACACAAAACTTGGCTCCTGCAATTACTTAATTTGGTCCCAGTAGCTGCTTTAAACATTGCCTCTAAAAGCAGTTCCATTGCTTGTTAGCCAAATACAAGTTTTCTCCTAAATGGTCCAAATGAATCTTCATCAAAATAACTTCCTATCTTTAACGTGTGTGATCCTGTTTTAATTTGCTTGGTAGAATTTGGGTAGTGACTGGCACGAGGTGTCCGCGGCTTTGCTCCGCCTTCGAGTCCTCGGTCAGATAGCTAGGCTGCCGCTATGAAGAGTTCTGTTGCTATCCAGCACCTGCCTCTTTGGTGCTTCAGCCCGAGGCCCCCTCTGCTCACGTGGTTGCAGTCAGGAGGAGGAGCGGGAGCTTCGGGCCGTGGTGCTGCAGCTCCGCTGGCTGCACTGTTGTTGGAGAAACCACACACTGGGGGTGCTGGTGGAGACCTGGAGGGAAATCCAGACCTAGGTAGCTCCAGGGGCCACCTGGAGACACCAGACCCCGTGTGACAGATGGCCCCAGGGAGCATTCTTTCTTAGATTTATGCCTTGAACTAGGAGAGATTGAACAACCACAACAAAAGAAAAATAAATCTGTCTGCTTCTGCACATTGTCCCATAAACCAACTAACGACCCATGCTCTCACAGTGTAACGACGACCCCACTGTTGGATTGATTGTGGCTTTTCTTTGTTGGAGCATGGCTCTTCTTCCAAACCTGGAAACACCTGTGGGGGGAGGCAGGGGAGGGTGGCCACGTGGGAGTGAGTAGCTCCCTGAACTGCTTGGTGGCTCCGTGTCTCGTGCAGACCCTCCGTTGCTTTGTTGCTGTGTGGCTCGGGATAAATGGAGGCCTTAGGCCCTGGTGTGCCGGGCAGCCAGCGGTGCACCGTGGCTGTCTTCTCGCTGTGTGCCTCCTCAGTGCCCCCTGGAAGTGCACTTCCCATGGAAACCAGGCAAAGAGAAGCTCCCGGGCTTCCAGGCTAATTCATAAAAGCCATCTCGTCCAGAGCGTAACTGCAGCTCGGTGCTGCGGTGAGTAAGAGCAGCGTCCCATGGTCATCCTGCTAACGCACGGAGCCAGGAGGGCAACGCAACAGCGAGAAAGCAGCTTGGGCAAGCAAGTGCCGACTGTCCAAGACAAATGGCTTAGATGAGGAAGCCGAGACAGACACGGGGACAGGGACAGCCAATGACACTGCTCGCGTTTATCTTCTCTTTAAAGGAAAGATACACAGCTTGGCATAGTCTCAATACTCTTCAGCAAGCGATTTTTGAAATTGGTACAAGATGGTAATTGAGTAAAATGCGAAGGAGCAAGATGTCGTGGTGGTGTTGCTTGAGAGACTTGGACTGGAGACAGGTGGCTCTCCATCTCGCAGCCTTTTGGGTCTTGACTAACAGCACAGATGAGTCTGGACTGTCTGCTGGGTGAGGGTGCTGCTGGAGCTCTGGGGAGCAGGCGTCCGACCCCGCGTCCCACAGCGCGGGGCCTGGGCTCAGTGCCCGGCCTTGGCTCCTCACTCCAGCTTCCTGCCCCTGTGGCTCTGTGAGGCAGCTGTTGGCTTCCCACCATCGCCTGGGAGACCTGCATTGCATTCCCAGCCCAGCTCCTGGCTCTGGCCCTAGCCACCCCCAGCCATTGTAGGCATTTGGGGAGTGAACCAGCAGATGGGAGTCCCTTATTCCTTCTATGCCTCTCAAATAAGTTACATATTTATCAAAAGTTCTGGTGAAAATGGAATGAAAGATAGATTTGTAGGCTCAGGGGGAGGTGTCTTGTAGACTTACGAACCTAAGGGCAGATGTCTGGTACAGCGGGTTAAGCTGCCTCTTGGGGCGCCTGCATCCCATATTGGAGAGCCTAGGGTGCCATCCTGCCTCTGCTTCCAATACAGCTCCTTGCTGATGCACCTGCGTGGCAGCAGATGACAGTTCAATTTCTTGGGTCCCTGCTATGCACGTTTGAGACCTGGATAGGGTTCAGACTTCCGGGTTTGGGCTTGGTCAAGTGCTGGCTGTTGGGGGCTGTTGAGGATAATGAGAGTGTGGAAGATCTCTATTTTAAATAAGTAAAAATAAATTTTTAAAAAGGAATGAACAGTGTCCACAGGGGAGGTGAACGAGGGTGAAGAAGGAGTGGGTATCACTAAAGACGTGGCTGGGAGGACGTACTGGGCATGGGAGGAGGGAGGAGTCGGCAGGCAGCTCGGGTGCTCACTGGGGGAGAGAGGAGAGGATGGAGGTTGGGTCAGACTGCAGCTGTCCAGGCCTGGAGGCCACCCTGCCCGGGCAAGGGGAGTGTGCAGGGCTGGGAGCGATTTCAGCCCAGGAACAGGAAGGGGCGACACTGTCCTAGAACCATGGGGAGCGAAGCCGGGGAGGGAGGGGCATGTCCAGCAGAGGTGTGGCTGCTTGCAGTTGTGACAGTGTGATGCTGTGTGGTTTACACTGCGGTGGGTGCTGGGGCTCTTGGGGAGAGAGAGGCACCCTGCAGGCTGTGGGGGTGCAGCTCCCAGACCCCCTCCTGCCCCTGCTTCCTTGACCCGCATGCATGTGAGGGCGGGTCCTCGTCCTCTCTTTGAAGAGCTCATGACACGGGTCCTGGTGTATTGCAGGGAGCTGGACTTGGACACTGTCCGCACACCGCTGGGTGATGACCTGGTCCGGTGTCATTCACTTAGAAGGCCAGAGGGGCACAGAGGTGAGAATCGGAATTGAGCCAGGACACATGGACTGCAGTCTGGACTCAAGTGACACAGCCTTTTCCTGTGTGTGTTGTGTGACTTGGGGCAGGTTACTGAATTGACCACTTGTAGAGCAACAGTTTACATGGGTTTATTTCAGAGGCTGAGAGCCGCTGGTTCACTCTGCAAATGTCCACAACGGTCAGGACTCGGCCAGGTGGAAGCTGGGAGTTGGGCAGTCAATCTGAGTTGGCCCCATAGGTGGCAACTATTTAGGGGGGAGAATCACGGGTAGCATGGTGGACATCAAAGAGATCCTCTCCCCCATCAAATTTAGGGGAGGGGGAGGGAGGAGGCGGTTGGGGAAAGCAGAAGCTATGCTGCAGCGGCCCCCATGGCAGCAAAGGGACTGGAGGGGGGAGGAAGCAAGTGGCTGGACGTGGGGGGTGGCCGCTGGTGCAGGCAGGGTCCACGGAGCGAGTGGAGCAGGCGAGGACTTGGGAAGTCAGCAAGGAGAGTTACTAAAATCCGTCAGCCGGGGCCGGTGCTGTGGCAGAGCAGGCAAAGCTGCCTCCTGTGACGTCGGCATCCCATATGGGCACAGATTCGTGTCCTAGCTGCTCTGTTTCTGATCCAGCTCCCTGCTAATGCACCTGGGAAAGCAGTGGAAGACGGCCCAAGTGCTTGGGCCCCGCACCTATGGGCTCCTGGCTCCTGGTTTTGGCCTGGCTCAGCCTTGGCCATTGAAGCCATCTGGGGAGTGAACCAGTGATTGGAAGATTTCTCTCTCTCCCTCTCTCCCTTTCTCTCTCTCTCTCTCTTCCTTTCTCTCTCTCTCTCTCTCCCTTTCTCTCTCTCTAACTCTGACTTTGAAATAAAAAATCTTAAAAAAAAAAAAAAAAAGCCAGCATCTGCACTGAGAGGCAATGTGCTCCGGTAGACTGGGAGTGGGGCAGAGCCAGCAAAGCAGTACCGGGTGCGGCACACACACGCACCAGGCAGGCTCAGGCTGCTTGCCCAGGTGGCCGCAGGTCAGCACCATGGATAGTCCCGGTGGTGGTTCCTGCGCAGCTCCCAGAGAAGCAGGTAGGCTCAGGTTTGGTTTTCATGTGTCCCTGAGACAAGGCCTTCTGGGCTCTGTATTCAGAAAGAACATGTATGGAGCACCTACTGTGTGCAGGCACACAAGAGAACGGTGAAGGGGATGGCACAGACCTTTCTGCCCTCGGGAAGCTGGCTGCCTTCCAGGGAAGCTGGGACTACTGGGAGAGACCAGGTGCAGCGGCTGAGGTTTGCCGCGTGCCGTGTGCCGGGTGCCGGGTGCCAGCTGCCACACATAAATGACCTCACTGTTTTCTCCAACTTCATGAAAGGGTTTTACAATCCTTACGTGATAGATGCTGAACCCAAGAAACTGCTTCACTCCCCAAGTGGTTCAAGCCAGGAGCCCAGAACTCCATCCGGGTCTCCCAAGCACTTGGGCCAGCTTCCACTGCTCTCACAGGCACATGAACAGGGAGCTGGATCAGAAGTGGAGCAGCCGGGGCTGACACCATTGCCCCAGCTGGGGATGCCAGCGTGCGTGCAGTGGCTTGACCCACTGTTCCACATTGCCAGCCCCGGAATGCCGGACACTGACTCTGATGTGCATGCTCTCCGAGACTGCGTGGCTCCTCCTGCACGTCGCTTCACTGCCAGAGAGCGCGGGCCATCTGGGACGGACTCGCACAAAGCCGAGAAGGAGCAAAGCAGGAGACGAACTGAGTCGGAGCTGGGTTGGGCACAGGGGAGTGTGCAGGGGTGTTGAACAGCGACGTTGGGACTCTGACCCGAGGAGGAGGTGCAGAGCGCTTGGCAGGAGGCACCCCTGCTCCCTCAAGGAACTCGGTGAGAACCTGAGAACCATGGTATGGGCCATGGCTGGTTCCTCCCAGAGCACGGGGCCCCTAGCTGGAACTTTGGGAATATAGCCTCGAGATGGCCATGAAGCCAGGAGCCCTAAGCTTAAAGCCTAAAGCCGTGCTGCTGTTGCTTTCCTGTATCTCAGTCAGGAGAGAATCGATCAGAGCCGTCTCTGGACAGCAGGTCAATATTTAATAAGCAAGACCTCTTCGACCTTCTGGTTGCCTGTCGGGCCCACAGCGTTCATTTGGCATCTTCTGTCTGTGTGTGCCTGGAGCACAGGTGGACTTCCCTGGGCTTAAACACAGCATTCTCCATCTTCCACTGACTGCCATTCTTCCAGCTCGGAGGTATCCTTTTCCTTTATTATTATTGTTATTTCTCTTGTTGCTTTTCCTCAATTGTTTTTTGTTGCCCTGATCGCCACGGCAATGCTGTTTGGAACAGAGTCCTTCGGGTACGGAGTGGGGGCAGACTGGCAGTGCAGGTGCACCTGGCGGCTGAGACCAGCGAAAGTGACCGACTGCTGTGAAAATCTCTGATGCTTTTTTTTTTTTTTTTGACAACTAGAGTTACAGACAGTGAGAGACAGACAGAGACACAGACAGAGAGACAGAGAGAAAGGTCTTTCTTCTGTTGGTTCACTCCCCAAATGGCCGCCACAACCAGCGCTGCTCTGATCCAAAGCCAGGAGCCAGGTGCCTCTTCCTGGTCTCCCATATGGGTGCAGGGGCCAAGCACTCAGGCCATCCTCCACTGCCTTCCTGGGCCACAGCAGAGAGCTGGACTGGAAGGGGAGCAACCGGGACTAGAACCTGGCGCCCATATGGGATGCTGGTGCCACAGGTGGAGGATGAACCTAGTGAGCCATGGCGCCGGCCCCAATCACTGATGCTTTCACTTGGATCCCTCTCCCCCTCAAACACCAATGAGACTGAAACAAAAGCAACACGGTGGCTGAAGGAAAAGCTTCCCAAGGGAGTTAGCGTCGCTGAGGGATCCCGTGCCACTGCCATAGCACAGAGAAGTGCATTTTTTTTTTAAAGGATCCTTTTTAGTATCTATCACGTATTCCTAGGTAGAAGATTTTTTTTTTCCCAAAGAAAGCTTTTATTTAATGAGTACAAATTTCATAAGTACAACTTTAGGAATACAGTGATTGTTCCCACCATCCCCGCCCTCCCACCCCCATTCCCACCCCCACTCCTCCTCCTCCTCCCCCTCCCATTCCCACTCCCCTCCCGTTCTCCATTAAGAAAACATACTGTTCTCTGACAGTGAAGACAGGGCCTGTTCAAGTCATTGCTTCTCAGCATGCAGTTCACTTCTACAGATTACCTCTAGGTGCTCTAGATAGAAGATTACGAGTGATTTTTATTCTGTGCTTTATATTTGTGGGACTGTCTTATTTTTTTGTTTGCTTATTTTTACAATGAAGATCTACTTTTTGGTGATTGTGTTGAAGTATAGTGAACACCTGCTTTGGTAACTGGATATATTAAACCATTTCTATTTTGGAATAATTGAAGCTTTAATTGAAAGGAGAATCTTTTTCTTTTTTAAATATTTATTTATTTGAAAGTCAAAGTTACACAGAGAGAGTAGGAGAGGCAGAGAGAGAGAGAAAGAGCAGTCTTCAATCTGCTGGTTCACTCCCCAGTTGAATGCAATGGCTAGAGCTGTGCCAATCCGAAGCCAGGAGCTTCTTCCAGGTCTCCCATGTGGGTGCTGGGGCCTAAGGACTTGGGCCATCTTCCACTGCTTTCCCATAGCAGAGAGCTAGATTCAAAGTGGAGCAGCTGGGATTCGAACCGGCGCCCATATAGGATGCCAACACTGCAGTTGGCAGCTTTACCTGCTATGCCACAGCGCTACCCCCTCTTTAAAAAAAAAAAAAAGGATGTAGAGAATCTTTAAGCAAAATGGATTAAACATAAACTAAGATGCCATGACTTAGGGAGGTTATTTTTTTTTAAGATTGATTTATTTGAAAGACGTTTAGGGAGGGAGAGGCAAAGGCAGGGGGAGGGGTCTTCCATCTACTGGTTCATCCCCAAATGGCTGCACTGGCAAAGGCGGGGCCAGGCCAAAGCTCGAGAGCTTCATCCAAGTCTCCTGGGGTGCTGGGGCCCAAGGACTTGGGCCATTTTCTACCTTTTTTCCCAGGCCATCAGCAGGGATCTGGATTGGAAGTGGAGCAGCTGGGACTCGAGCCAGTGCCCATAGGGATGCCAGCATCACCAGCGGTGGCTTTCCCTCTGTGCCCCAGCACCGGCCCAGCTGTTGTGGACGAGAATCCCTGCTGGGCGCTCACAGGCTCGCTCCCTGCACACCGGAGTTGTCCTCAGGGGGTCGCCCACTCCCTGGGGCTCAGTTTCCTAGTCTGCAGGATGGAGCGATCCCTGCTGTGTTGGGAGGTCTGACACACACGGTGGGGGAGGGGCGCTGTCCTAGCGGACACAGGGAAGGGAGCGATGTCCCTCTCACCGCGTGCGCCCAGCTCTTGCTCACCTACCTCTGGCCTGATGCGGAATTCTCTCTGCGATGTTGGAGGCCGGGCATCGCTTCCTCCTGTACCGAGTGTTGCCAAAAGCTCCCAGTTTTCCTGGAGAACCTCTTCTTTCTCTTGAGGGTCCGCACAGCCGCAGTGTTAAAACAAGGAAGTCAAGGTGGGATCCGGATGACAGGGGAGTGACTCCTTCAGCAGACACGCACGGGCGTGGCTGGGCTCTGTGCCAGTGAGGACTGAGCGACCATGGAGCCCCAGCGACAGACAACTTTGTCCCTGGGCTGCACGGTGCCTGGGCTTCCTGGTCCTGACTGAGGCTTGCTGGTCCCAGCGTCACGTGGTCCAGGACCAGGCAGGTGACCTGGGAGGCTCTGGCACAAGTCGAGTAACGAGGGGGTGCTGCAGGCCTTGTGGAAGGAGGGGGCACAGTGTTCGTGGGAGGAAGCCGGGTGAGGACAAAGCATGCGTACCAACCCCCACGTGCTGAATGGTGCTGGCAGCTTAGAGACCTACAAAGGAAGGATCTAGACAACGTCCTGTTTGAGCAAGGTCATCAGGTGGCCACCGAGGACCAGACGGGAATCAGAACCAGAGCTTGGGCAGCCTGGGTGTGCAGTGGCCGCCACTGTGTGCCCATGAGGAAGGAGAGTGATCCTCGCGCTGGTGGCGGGAAAAGCAGGGCTGGGAGGGGGTGGCGCAGAGCCGGCAGGAGAGCAGGTGGCTCTGCTGGAGGCTGGGGCCTGTCCTTTTCCTTTGCCTGACCTGTGGGTAACACCTCGCCCTCGAGGGGGTCTGTGAGCCTGGGAGGGCGAGCCGGGAAGATGTGTCCCCTCCTGGGCCTCCACCTGGAAAGGCTAAGACCACAGACCCCTCCCTGACTGCCAGGGCTCCCTCCGGCCCCTCCTGCTGCCAGGGTTCCTGGGTGGAAGTGTGTGGAGCGGAGTCGGGTGCAGAGCGAGGACTTCAGATAGGTAGGCACCGATCTCGCCTCTGCCCGGCCCCCTCCCTCGAGGGACCATGCCACCTCCCAGCTTCCACTGGATGGGCAGAGAGCGGTTACCAGCCCCTCACACCCCCTTCAGGACCCAGCCCTGCAGCTCAGAGGCTGGCCCTGCATCCCATGCAGAGAGCATGCCGGGAGCTGGGGGGATGGCCTGGCGCACACTGGGCCCTGTTCCCGAGGCTGTGCCATGTCCTGCAGCTTGTGGGTGAAGAATCCAAGCTCCCGTAGACTTCAGAGCTTCGTGTACAAATGACAGAGCCAGGAACTCCCCCCGACTCGCTGCTCCACATCCCTTTCCACGCCATGTCACCGTGAGAACCAAGGCTCGTGGAATGTGTTTCCGTGGAAAACCCAGCACCTCACACCTCCCTGGCGATGTTCTTATGGTGAGTGGGCTTTGCTTCTCAGTCATTGAAGCAAGCACTCATTGTGCACCTGCCGTCTTCCAAGTGCCAAATACTGTTGAGAAAATCCAAGGACAAAGTGGCGGGAGGCGTGGCTGTGCCCACGAGCGAGCGGCCGGCACAGCAGAGCAGTGTGCGTGCCCCGACGTACCTGCACACGGGGCAGCTTGCAGTGAGCAGACAGCAAAGGAGACTGGAGTTCGCTTTTAAAGATTTATTTATTTGAAAAGTGGGCTTAGAGGGAGAGTCGGTGAGAGCGAGCTTGATCTTCCACCTGCCAGTTCACTCCCCAAATGGCTGTGATGATGGGTGCTGGGCCAGCGGAAGCCAGGAGCCTGGAACTCTGTGTGGGTCTCCTTCAAGGGTGCAGGGGCCTGAGCACTTGGGCCATCCTCCACTGCTTTCCCAGGCACGCCAGCAGAGAGTTGGATCAGAAGTGGAACAGCCGGGACTCTCTGCTGAGAGGGGGCTGAGGAGTAGAGGGCTTGGGATGCCCGTTCTTCATTTTGCTGAGGGCACTTTTTGAAACCCTGCGGTCTTCAATCACCATCATTTCATGTAAAAATATTATTTTAGTTCATGAAATAGAAAAGGCAGCAATTTGAGAACGAAAGAGGGTCCTTTAAGTCTTAGCAAATGTGGTTCTATAATACTCGTCCTTATTTCTTCATTTCACAGAAGAGCAATGAAACTGTTTGGAAGCCAGTGTTGTGAGAACCGCGGCCTGAGCGACTTCCCACAGGTCATCCCTGTGGGAATGCACTCGGCCCCCCATGGCGCTCTCTGGGAAAGGAAGCCCCAGGCACTCTGGGAGCACCCTGGGCCCTTGCTGGGTCCTGGCACTGTCTCATGTGCCGTGGCTCTTGGGGAGGGGCTGGGAATGGTGCCAGGGAGGAAGCTGGGTGTGGCCGGGAGCCAGCAAGCTGCTCCCTGCAGGGCCAGGTTGAAGGTGACGAGGGCGGTGCCTTGATAAAGGACATCCAGGGGTTGGGGTTGTGGCCCAGCACATGAAGCCGCTGCTGGCGACACCAGCATCCCATATCCGAGCTGTTTGAGTCCCAGCTGCCTTGCTCCTGATGCTGCTCCTTGTTAATGTGTCTGGAAAGGCAGCTGATAAGAGCCCAAGGACCAAGGCCCTGCCGCCCATATGGGAGACCTGGGTGGAGTTCCCGGCTCCTGACTTCGTCCTGGCCCAGCCCTGCCCGTTTCGGCCATTTGAGGAGTGGATAGAGGACTGATATCTCTGTCTCTCCCCACATCCCTGCCAACACTGTCTTTTAAACAAATAAATATTTTATAGTTTTTTACAAAAAGGACTTTGAAAACTAGCATTTTCCACCCTTTTTCTTGATCACGATAGCAGTTTAGAAAGGAAAATACTCCAGAGGATATGCTTACGTCATGGCAGGAAATGGGTAGAGGGCCTCCCAGGGAGTCTCAGTAGAGATCCCCAGGTTCCCAACACGCGCCATCGGGGCTGGAAAAGCCCGGGGCACCCCATGGGACCCTGCACCGTGTAGCCTTTCCCCTGTGTTGGTTTCAAGGTCATTTCGATATTCATTTTGATTCTCTGAAAAAAGCTCATTCCTCACCACTAAGGCAAGTTCCCGTGAGCCTTCAGGTTCGGCCCACAGTGACCTGACAAACCACGGCAACAGCCCAGGCGACAGGAACGGCAGGACAAGAGCCCGGAGTCGGCTCTCGGCGGGGGCGGGTGGCGGCGCTGTTCCAGTCCCGACTGGGCGGCCCATAAAAACCCCAGGTTCCTTCTGCCAGCCCTGGAGGCTGCACAATGGAGTGCCGGTGCCCTGTTGTGGCCGGACAGACAGCGACCCTGTCACCCCGCTCACAGGGCAGGGCCCGTGTGGCCCGGTCACGCCCCTGAGCCCTGAGCGGGTGCCAGCCACTCGCGGTTTTGCGCTGCGCCTGGTGAATTCGGAACGTCTCCGTTTTCTCCGATGCTATTAAAAGCACAGGATGCGAGCATTCCCGGGACATTTGGTTCTCCACAATAGCAATCTGGACTCCAGCTTCCTTCCACAGTCACGGCGCTTGCCAACTTGTGTTTGAGAGAGAGATCACATAAACATAGACTCGGCGAGCGAAAGCCTGCTAGGCTTACCAACGGGAGAGAATCTTGCCGTCGGCTCTCTGACGGCGGTAGCTATCAGCAGCTACAACCCCAGGAGAGTCGTGCAAATAGATGCACTGACGGCTCACTTCAGAGGAGCCGTGCACAGGCAGAGCCCGGGAGACGCAATGCATGCCACTGGCCGGTGCCCGGCTCTGGGCGTGTCCTCTCTGGAGTTGGTTATCGGCTCTGCCGGGCACACAGGCGTACCTGAGGCTTCCTTTCTAACCACTCAGCTCCTCATTGCCTTCTTGGTACATTATCTCAGCATTTATGAGCTGAATCAAGACTGATAGGCGCGGCCACATGGAGAACAGTTTTGGAAAAGGAACGTGCATTTTCGCGTTGGAGGCCAGCACAGGAGGGGAGCAGAGGTGTGACTTGAACACGGTCTGACTGTTCACTCCTCCAGGAGAAAACGAACTGGGCTCCAGGAGCTTGCACACATCCATCTTCACAGCGCCCCTGTGAGGTTGTTGTCACCATCATCACCATCACCATAGTTACGGTGCAGAAACCAAGGGACCAGCTCAGAACTGCCCGAGGCTTCCTTTTGATGGGTGGCGGAGTCTGGCTGGATGTCTGTTTGTGGGTCTGGGACCCATCTCCCCCAGCCCAGCACCACGATGGCATTCATGGAAAGCGAGGCTGCCCCAGATGTGCCGTCTTGGGTGATGGGCAGCTGCTGTAGTCTGACCATGCCTGGTGGCCCTGGCTGGGGGCGTCCCTGGCTGGCTGACCGTGACTCTGGTGTGTCATCCTGACTCTTGATCTCGGAGCCTCTGCGGATATCCGAGTGTCCTGCCCCCTTTCCTGAATACCCTGTGAAGAGCACTGTCCGGTGAGCAAGGGCCCGGTGTGACCAGCTGCATGGCGGTCTGTACGTTCAGTCTCTTGAGTGAGAGCCGAGGATACGTGGAGCCAGGGCGTCTGCTCGGCCCCTCGGCCTCAGGGCGCTCCCTTCCTGTTGCTGGCCTGGGCCCTCGGGTGCACTTTGTTCCTGCCACGCTGGCGGTGACCCCGGGGCTCAGGCACCGAGGCCCTGGGCAGCTGAGCCACGGCCACACGTTGGCTACCTGGGTGTCCCCCACGGGGACCAGGCACGACTGGAGTTTTTCCTTCCGTAGAAGTGCGAGTCACCTGCGACCCACTGTTAGAAGGAGCCTGCAGCCAGGGAGTTGTTGAGCAGAAAGGCACCCGGGGACTTGACCGCCCTCTCTTCTTGCCCTCCATCTCCCCTTGAACTCGTGTCCCAGAGCGTCCGTCCGTCCGGGATCCTTGGCTCCCAGGACACACGCTCTGGTCTCTGCTAACACCAGGCTCACGCCCCTCCACCAGCACTTCCAAGTGGCAACACTGGCATCCACTTCTCCATGGAAACAGCCTTTCACTTTCAAGCTGCCAGGGATGGGCCGCGGCTAAGCTCTGTTGTTCAGGTGACGGAATTCCTGCACAAACTCGGAGGTGAGAGGCGGGATGCGACTGGGAGTGCTCAGTGCAGGGCCTGGAGGGGCAGACAGGGACTCCGTGGAGCCACAGCCCCTTGCCCTTGACCCTTCCCCTGGCTAAGTTCTCCTCCCATGTCCAAAGTCAGGCTCCCCGTCTTGCTGGTCTGAAACCTGTGCTGAATGCTTGCTAAGTGCTCCCAAGTAAAACCCAGGAACAGGAGACCACCGCCTGTGGCCTGGTGTGCTGACAGGTGCGTGGGAGTTGCCCTGAGCAGCGGAGCTCCTCCCTGTACTTCAGAGCTGGCAAAAGGCAAAGGTGGGATTTGAACTTGGAGCCTTGAACGTGAACCTGCTGCGTGAGTCTAAAAGCAGCCACAGGCTGTCTTCCCAGGCCAGGCCTTTGCAGGAAGCTGCTGGGACTGTTAGGATAGCTCGAAAAAGGCCCCCTGTGGCTGAAGACATAGAACATAAAGACAAAGCAGTGAGTGGCCGCAGAGGAGCTGTCACCTTGGCATCTCCAGGTGTATCTCACCCTGGTTGCAGCGGGGAGTCCAGAGGGGGCTGGGCAGAGAGGTCTCGGGTTCTCAGGCTGGGGAGGACGTAAGAAAAGTTGGGTTTCCAGGTGACAGCAGAGCCAACACCAAGGGCAGGGCAGGTGAGTGCAGCTGTGGGGTTGAGCCTGGACTGGGGCAGGTGAAAGGGCTCCGTTACTACCTCGGTCCATTGTCTGTGGCTAAGACAGAGTACCTGGGCCCAGGTCAGTTGAAACGGAGAGCAGTCTCTTTGGCTCACTGTTCTGGCGGCTGAAGTCCAAGGTCCCATGACCACTTGCGGGGAGAGCCTCTTGTAGCACTATAGCACGTGGACAGGCGGAAGGGAGAGCAGGTGTGGGCAGGAGAGGGGAAGCCCTGGGGACCCCCTCTCAGCCCCAGGAGAGCAGGGCGTCCTTCTTGGAAATCAGCGCTCATTCCCACAGGAGGCAGAGCTGCGAGGACCCAGGCACTCCCTACAGCTCCCTGCACCGTTCCCTTCGGGGCCCCCTTCCCACGTGAGTGCGGGAGGGGCCGAGGAGGAGCAGGCGTCTGTCTTAGCTCACCGAGAAGTGCCAGTGCTTTTGAGCGGGAGTGGGGCATGAGCAGAAGGGGCCATTTGCCATCAGGCTGGGCTGAAGCCAGAGTCGGGTGTGCAGTGTAAGCTCCCATGAGGGTGGCAGGGACCCGAGTGCCTGAGCCAATCAGCTGCTGCCTCCTAGGGTACATGTTAGCAGGGAGCTGGAGTTGGAAGCAGAGCTGGGCCTCAAACTCCAGGGGGTCTAAGCAACATCTTAACAGCTGTCCCGACCGGCAGGTCTTTGTGAACTCGGATGTCGTCCAGCCCAGCTGAGTGACAGCCCTGAGTTGCTGAGCCCGGTTGTGCAGGGTCCAGGACTGTCAAAGATGCCTGCAGCCCAGGCACCCCCTGGGGGTTCACGCCCTGGGGAGGGGATCGGAGAAGCACACCAAGAGCTGCAGTGCAAAGTGGAGGCAGCGAGCGCAGGGCCTGGGCCGGCCGTGTCTCGCCCACACCTGAGCGCTGCGTGGCTTCTGCAGTGCTGCCGTCGTCGTCACCTGACCTCGTGCTTAGCCCCAGAGATGCAGCTCTTTCCCTGCTGTGTCACCTGCACCCACTGGAGGCTGCCGACTGCCATGCTGGCTTGTCCCGGAGGTGCGGCACTGTCCTACGTCTTCCCAGCACTGGCCTCACCCCTGGCCAGCTTCTCCCCGTGGGGACCAGATGGCTGCCGAGTTCCGGAGGCTTCTGGGTTTTCATCCACATCTCAGAGGAGGAAGGAAGCCGCAGAACTCGGAGCCAGAGTCCCCTGTCCCTGGGACTGCCCTGGCTGAGCTCATGGCTCTGTTCTGGACAGGAGGAATGAGATGGGTGACTGGCTTGAGCAAAGGGAGCCGCTCCTGGAAACACAGCCCTTAGGGTATGGTTGAGAAGCGAAGAGAAGGAAGCGGAGCAGCAGGGAGCACTGTTGCTATTGGCCAGGTTCAGCTGTGCAGCCGAACTGGGCCCTTGGCTGGCCGCAGGAGCAGACGGTCCATCCTCAGTGGCGGACGCATAAACAGCGCCTTAAGCAGCGAGATAAATGAGCTAACTCGGGGATAATAGAATCAGAGCCGCTAGAGAGACTCAACTCACAGGAGCCCAGCAGAGCATCCTGGGAGGCACTGCTGGCCACACCATGCTCGCACTGGCCAGGGGAGATGGCTGCTTGCACAGGAAGAGCTAGACCTAGAAGCACAAAGCATCCACTCCCTCCACAGACCCTTTTGGGTGGAGTCCATGAGATGCGCCAGCAGCCTGGGGTGTGGGGAACTCAGGCTGAGCAGTAGCTGGTGGTGGCGATGAGATGCATCTGAAGAGAGGCAGACCCCAAGGCCCTGTGCCTGGCGGGAGCCCGGTGCCCTCCCCTCGGAGGGGCGATGTTTGCACCAGGGCTGCTGCTGGCATGATGCCAGAGAACCCCGCACGGTCAGCTTCCGCACGTCTCTTCCCTGGTCCATCTGACCGCATCTCAGCAGCGTAGGGAGCACCAATGGCAGACTGCGGCTTGGTGCCCTGATCTCCTGGTTGGTTGTCCGGCTTAGCCACATCACTGTTAGGCAGGCATTCTGTGTCACCTAGCACATACCTGTGTGTGCATGTGAGCCCCTCCCACTGCACAGGGCTCGCACAGGCACTGGGGTTTCGTAAAGTTCGTTCCCAACATTGCCCCCATCATTAGGAGGGATTCGATATCCGTTTGTGGATCCAGGTGCTGGCAGGACTTTCGCCAGCTCGCAGCAGTTCCTTTTGCTTTCGCAGAAGCCACCCGAGTGCTTCCTTGCAGCGCAGACACATCCCTGCTGCGCCAGCCGCCTCCTCAGGTTCCCAGCCCAGGGGTCTCTGCCATCGCCCTGCAGCTGGAGCAGCCTCTGTGTGGCTCACGGCCAGCAGAGCATACGCCGAAGCTCACCGTGGACACCAACTCGGGTTGCCTGCTGCTGGGAGGAGTGTCTCTCCCTTCACGCCAAGCCTTTCTTCTGCAACTCTTAGACTCCACCTGCTCTTAGGGAGGGCAGGGACTGTTTCCCTGCCCCTGGGGCTATGAGCCTGCGAGGGGCTTCCTAGTCCAACCTGCACCTCCTGTGGTCCTCAGTGCTGAGTAACCACAGGTAGGGGCGGGCGCTGTGGTGCAGTAGGTAAGGTCATGGCCTGAGAAGCCAGCATCTCATATGGGCACCGGTTCGAGTCCTGGCTGCTCCACTTCTGATCCAGCTCCCTGCTAATGTGCCTGGGAAAACCAGCAGAGCACAGTCCAGGTACTTGGGCCTCTGCCACCCACATGGGAGACCTGGATGAAGCTCCCTGCTCCTGGCTTTGACCCGGCTGAGCCCTGTACACTGGAGCCAGGAGCCTGGAACTCCATCTAGGTCACCCATGTGGGTGGCTGGGATCCAAGTACTTGAGCCATCTTCTGCTTTCCGGTACACGAGCAGGGGGCTGGATCAGAAGTGGAGCAGCAGAACTGGAGCTGGTGCTTAGGTGGGATGTGTGTCACAGGTGTTGGCTTAATCCCCTGAGGCACACTGCTGGCCCCATGCTTCCCCTTCCAGGAGCGGTTATCAAATAACTTCTCCAGACCACAGACACAGCTCCTACTCCTTGTTGCAAGCAATGAAAAAGCAAGACAAAAGCTATGAAGCAGTGGCTTCCAGATGAGGGACAATAGCAACCAAGCACCATGGCCTTTGAGTGAGGCGGCAGAGGACCCGAGCCCCAGCTCACCTGTAGAGGGAATGGCCAGGCGGCAGCACCGGGCCCCAGCACCACCAGGCCCCGCTGGCCTCCAGGGCTGGAGAGTCAGAGGTCAGAGTTCATGGAGGTGGGGCCTGGATGCTGGGGAGGAGAGAGAGCTCCAGGTCTTTGGAAGCTCTAGATTTGAGCGCGTGATAAATGCACTAAGGCCAGAGGGACGCCGCAGGCCGGAGCTCCAGAGTTCACTCCGCTTCTGATAGAAGGCAAAGGCCCCCTCCCATGGCGTCTCTGATGTGTGGGCCAAGTTAACCAAGGCTACTGTGGGGCTGCCTAGAAATGCTTAGAAGCAAGCATCAAGTGGATCAAACTGCCTCCATGTTAGAGGACTCAGAACCCCTCCCAGGAACTGGCTTTCCCCATATTTCTGCAAAAAGAGCCTGCGCCAGGGGAGGCGGTGGGAGATGGCCCAATACTAGGAGCCCTGCAGCCACGTGGGAGACCAGGCGGGAGCCCCTGGCTCTGGCCTGGCTCAACCCCCTACTGTTTGTGGCCATTTAAGAAGTCAACCAGTAGTGGATGGAAGATCTCTGTCTTTCCCTCTCTCTAACTCTGCTTTTCAAATAAATAAAACAAATCTTTTTTTTTTTTTTTTTTTTTGACAGAGTGGACAGTGAGAGAGACAGAGAGAAAGGTCTTCCTTTGCCGTTGGTTCACCCTCCAATGGCCGCTGCAGCCAGCGCATCTCGCTGATCCGAAGCCAGGTGCTTCTCCTGGTCTCCCATGGGGTGCAGGGCCCAAGCACTTGGGCCATCCTCCACTGCCTTCCCGGGCCATAGCAGAGAGCTGGCCTGGAAGAGGGGCAACCGGGACAGAATCTGGCGCCCCAACTCGGACTAGAACCCGGTGTGCCGGCACCGCAAGGCGGATGATTAGCCTGTTAAGCCACGGCGCCGGCTATAAAACAAATCTTAAAAAGGAAAAAGCCAGTGTCAGGGTGGCTCCTCCTGGAGGGTGCAGCTTCTGCACTGGTGGGGAAGCCTTGGACACAGCGAGTGGCGACAGCTTTCCAATCACGCCCACTGCCTCCCCCTCCCTGTCCTCTTCCACCCCCAGGTTTCCAAACTGATGGGGCCCAGTATGAGCTAAGGCTTCCAGCTCTGCACCCTCCGGGGTCTGCATCTCCGTGTGCAGCCCGAGGGGAAGCCGAGTCCGGCACGGTGACCTCCTGGGTGCATGGTAGCAGGTCGGAGGGACTCACTGCGGCCAGCTGGCCTGGAGCGCAGGCAGCGAGGGGGAGAAGCGGATCCCCACACTCCCAGTTGTGTCATCCTGGGCAGAAGTCCTGTAGGATCGGGGTCTTCCTGGAGTCCAGACAAGGGAGGGTTACAAAGTATCGAAGTCGGTTAGATACAGTCACTGACTGCTTGGAGAAATAAGGAATGATTTATCAGAAAGCTGTGGCCCTGCGGCTCCCCAGCCTGAGCCCCTGGAGCGACTCACCCAGATGCCTGGGTCTGATCCGATCCGCCTCAGGTGGCAGCTGCGAGATCCAACAGCACTGGGCTCAGACTGACCACCGAGTGCTGCCCCCCCCCCCCCCACTACACCGTGTGTGTGATGTGGATGTTTCTAGAATGTCCGTGTCTTCCTGGGTGTTTGGCGTCAGTCTCCTCTGGCAGAGACAGTCTGGCTCTTGGTTCTCACGCTTCCGTGGATCAGATTAATTACATTTAAAGGGAGACACGATCTGATGATCCGTTCTCCCTAGTGGTATTACGGATGGCGGGCTTCGAAATACTCAGGAAACGAATCCTCTGTGTTTCTCAGGAAGCCACAAAGCCAGGGGAAAGGATTGACCTAGGTCTAGGATTCTGTGCAGGAAGGGCACTGTTGTTTACAGCGACTTATTGTAGATGGGGAAGAGAAGGCTCCCAGCACAAAGGCCAGCACATGAAGGAGCTGATGCCTGGTCTCTCCCCGCTCTGGCAGCCCCATTGAGCGCCTGCACCTGCTGTGCCCGCACCTGCTGTGCCCAGACACACCCATGTTTGCCATCCTTCGTCTTCATTCTCGTGGTTTGCATTCCCTGGTCTCCCTGTCTGTCGCTTAACCAGGCGCCCTCAGGACCTTTTATTGGAAAGAAGCCTTTGTGGGCATGGCAGGAAGTGGTCCTCTCCCCCAGGCTGCAGGGATGGGCTGAGCTGGGGTGACAGCCTGGGCTCTTCACAGTCAGGAAGGAGCGCGACGTGGCCGAGGTGGCATCTTTTGCCTGGGCGGCACCAGAGACAGCTGAAACCAGTGGAGCTCCTAGCAGCGGGGTTGTGATGATGGGGCAGGCGGGGGAGCAGGTGTCACCCAGAGTGGAAGGAGGAGGCAGCCTGTGCTGCCCTTCGGCCTCCATCACAGCCGGGAGTCACAGGGACTCCAAGGAAAGTTCTGGATTTCTTCAGAGGCTGAACTTGGCAGAGGGTGTGTTGAAATCCCACGAGGAAAGGGACGGCAGGAAGTCCAGGGGTAGGGTAGACAGGATGGGAGCCGGTCCCAGAAAGACCACGGCTAAGGTATGCAAGAGAAACTATTTCAGTTGAGGGGGAATGAGCTATCCCTGTGACGTCATTCCTTCCTGGTATTCATTCAGCAGACGGTCAGTGCTGTCAGTCTGGAATGTTCTAGATGCTGGTGAGCCGGAAAACAAGCTGAGCCGTGCATGCACTAGGATATCAGCAAGTGGTAAACGCGCCAGAGAGAAGGCTGGTCACCAAAGCGGGGTCTCAGCCGGGCGGTACGGATGCCAGGGGAGGCTGGGGGGCAGGAGGTGGGCCCGTGGCTGGAGTTCATGCCTCTAAGGCTGCTGCTACCCCGCCACAACACCAGCCAGGTGAACAAGACAAAGGCTCAGCACGTGTGTTGAGTCCAAGTTTATTGTGACCCTGGCGCCTTCAGAAGTGAGGACCCACAGTCAGGGGCCCAAGGAGGAGCAGCCAGCTGTGGCGAAGTTGATTGGATGTGAAGGCCTCATGGTTACAGAGCTTGGGCACCCAGCAGGACCTCCTCTGGCCTGTGGGGATGGGGGCGGTGGGGAGGGGCCTCCAGGGATGAGCTCTGCAGAGACGAGGGGAGGGTCAGAGGGTGACCATGCCAGCCCCAGGAGGCTGGGGCTGGGAGGCCGCTCCGCCCTGTGAGCGCCTCTGTGGCGGGGTGCAGTTGTGTGCCTTTTCTCCAGCCACTCTCTCTTTGTCAGTTTGTTCCTGCGGGGGCTGGGCCTGGTTCCCATCACCCCACCTCGGAACCCTGTTCAGGGGCCCGTGCTGAGGCGCTTCTGGATTCTGGAAACCGAGGGAAACTGAGGCAGCCCATTCAGATGCGAACGGAGCAACATGTCGGGAAGGGATGAAAAAATGAAAACCTACCTTGTGTCTGCAAGATAAGGCAGGGGGTCATCTGGATAGGTGTACCCCACGACCCCACGGACTGGGCAGCCCAGACAAAATGCCCCCTCCCTCCTCGTCTCCCCTCCTCCCTTCTGCTTCTGTTGCAGAGTAATCCCCCAGCCCGAAAGCCAACCACTGAGCCCAGGGAGGTGGGAGAACCTTGGTGTTCATTTGAAAATCACAGAGCAAGGAGCCAGGCAGCTATGGCTTCATTCCTGCCTCCCCAAGGGGCTAGGGGCTTGAACTGGGGCTGAGAGTTCATGTCCAGCTGGCGGCCAAGTTCCTTGCTGGTCGGGGCACTCATGACCTTCCTGGGATTGGGTGATGATCTTATGTTCTCTAGGGAGTTTTTATAGTGGCCAAATGGGCTTCAGTGTGTGTGTGTGTGTGTGTGTGTGTGTGTGTGATTGCATGCTCTTAGGCACACCTTAGTAGGGGTTTGGTTCTGAAAAATCGACCAAAATGTCCTCCCAGGAAGGAATGCGTGATTGCAAGAGGGACAAAGCATTCACAGAGGCGCTCCTTCCCGCCCACGGGGAGCACAGTCCCTTTTGCCAACCTGTTTGCTCACCTGCGGGGAACACCCTCATTTGCATAACCCTCGCCCCTTTCTTGTTTGGGTCCTGGGACACAGCTGCTGGCTCACCGAGGTAGCTCCTCTGGATCATCCTGGGATTTCTGGTTGCCTTCCCTAATGATCCCTCCAATGATCTAAGGATCAAGTGTTTGCAAACGTCTCTCCCCTCTGCGCCCTTCAGTGGCCACACCGCTGTTCATGTATGAAGTCCTTGTGACTCACCTGTGTGCCCGCGGCAGATGGGCTCCCCTGTTGCATGCTGGGGTGGGGCGTGGAGGGGGAGGTGGTCTAGGAACCAGAGCAGAGGCTGCTGTCTCAGTCACCCAACTGTGGGAGGCCGGGCAGTCACAATCCCTGACCGCTCCCAGTGGTGACTTCCCATAAGTAAAGCCCACAGTTGTCACCAGGCAGGGTTTGGAGAAATGGAGAGCTCTAAGGGCCACACCACCTTCCACCTGGGGAGAGAGGTCGGGCGGGAGGTATGGCTCCGTGACAAGGACAGCTAAAGTAGTCCCAAAGGACAAGCCAGCACAGGTGACATACCAGGGACTTTGCCCATGGGAGAAGGGAAGCTTCCTATCTGGAGAGACTCAGATGATGGGGACCTTTAGATAGGCACTGCCAAATGGTTCTTTTTCTGGTTTCACACTCGGCAGTGGTTTCTGCTGTACAATGAAGCTCACCGGCTACGCGAGTGTCTAGTGGCCGGCGGCTCGCGGGCTGGGGCCGGACCACAAAGATGTTCAAGGCCTCTGCAGGCAGTAGCTATCTGCTGTAAAACCGGGATCTGGCTCAGAAAGTGCTGCCCGCAACTCTGCCTGCTCTCCACGCTTGGACCCCTCTGCTGAGTTCAAGCCCACTGAGCCAGCGCTGTCCTGTGTCCAGAGACGTGACCTGTGTTCTCACGCTGCCCTTTCAGAATGGCAAATTCCCTGTTAGTTTTTAATAGTGAGGGTTTTTTTTTTTTTTTTTTGTAAGGTTTAAGTGGAGAAAACCTCAGCTGCTCAGTGAGGTGGAATCAAAATATTCCGCAAAAGCAGCAGCCACAGACAGGCAGCTTCCCTGGGGCTGCAGATCCGCGCACACGCCACTGGCGCTAGCTACCAGGCAGGTGGACTGGCGCCCGTTCGCTGCCCCGAAAGCATCCTCTTATTTGTCATTTTTAACACCCGATGTTTCAAGGCAAGCCACCTCCGTGGCGTGGCTAAGGTGCACTGAGAAATGGGTGCCGCGGCAGAGACGCCTCCAGTGGCCCTGACTCCCGGGGCCGCCGCTGGTGCTGCTGCTACTGTGTCCTGTGTTTTACAGGGTGGGGGGCCCTCAGGGCTCTGGCTGTACCCAGAGATTTGCTAACCAAATGAACCCCACTCCAGGACAAGGCTCTCTGGAGAACCTGGGGCAGCCTGGCCGCTGGGGATCGCCGTGCTCCGGGAAGCACACCTCCCTGCGGGTACTTTTCCCAGATGGAAAACTCCAGGCTTGAAGTGACTTTCTTTTACCTTGATCCTGTGAAATGATTGGCAGCCGGAAGAAAGCCACAGCACCCAGGGAACACAGGGCGGCTCTCACTAAGCTTCACTGCCCGTTTTAAACAGCGCCAGTGAGGTTCTGCAGAGCCCCCCTGAGGCTCCACCCTCTGCCACGGCTGTGAGTGTGAGTGTGAGTGTGTGTATGAGCCGGTCTGCGGGTTTCTTTGCATGAGGATCCGTGTGGGGTGCTTGCATCTGGTCCGTGAGTCTCTGGGGTGCATGAGTTTGTATGTGAATGTGTGTGTGTGACTTGTCAGTGTGGGACCGTGCAAGCTGTGTGTGTGTGCACGCATGAGTGAGGACTGTGCGTGTGTGTGAGTGTGCCTGTGTCGGGGCCCGTGCATTTGTGTCTGCCTGCAGGAAGGTGCCTTGTGAAGGGGGCGCTCTGTAGGCGAGCGTCTGGTGTGTGGCAGTATCTGCGCGCTCCGGACCAGAGTGCGCGCGGTGTGTGTCTGCCTGTGTGCAGGTGTAGGCTGCGTGCCTGCGGATGCGTACTTTGGGGCGCGGTATGAGTGTGTGCATCGGCGCGCGCCAGTGAGAGTGTGCGCGCCTCGCGCCGTGGGGGCCGCGCGCCTGCACTGCACCGCGACCCGCCCGTTTCCCCCAGCGGGCGCGGGAGGGCGGCGCACCGGGCTGAGCTGGTGCGCCGCACCGCGCCGCCTGCGCCCTTTAAACAGTCTCCAAGCCGATTACGGCTGATCTCCCACGTGACGTTTACCTTCTGTCTCCCGGAGCACGTGGCCCGAGGACGGCGCTGCTCTGGCGGCCACACGTCTGCCGCCCAGCCCGCCGCGGGCGCTGCACTGCCCAACTTTGGGCACCGAAGCTGCGGTCGACGCCGGCGCCCTCGCGGGGCCACTCTCCCAGCGGGCGTCCGGGGCTGGGGGGGCGGGCATCCGCTCGGCCCCGGGGTGGTGGTGGGGAGCGGCGATCGGGGCAGACAACACGCTCAGTCCGTGCCCGGCGCCCTTGGACCCGCGCACGGCGGAGCCGGGGAGGCGGACGGGGTGCCCTTCGCGCCGCAGCGGGAAAGGGGGCGCCCTTGGCCAGCGGCGCCGGAGCGGGCGCGCCCTCGGGGAGCCGGCCGGCGGATGGCGGCCGGGCGGGGGTGAGGCGGCGGCCAGCAGAGCACCCGGGTGCCCTCGCCATGCAGAAGAGCGTGCGCTACAACGAGGGGCACGCGCTGTACCTCGCTTTCCTGGCGCGCAAGGAGGGCACCAAGCGCGGCTTCCTCAGCAAGAAGGCGGCCGAGGCGAGCCGCTGGCACGAGAAGTGGTTCGCGCTGTACCAGAATGTGCTCTTCTACTTCGAGGGCGAGCAGAGCGGCCGCCCGGCGGGCATGTACCTCCTGGAAGGCTGCAGCTGCGAGCGCACGCCCGCGCCCCCCAGAGCCGGCACGGGGCCCGGAGGCGCCCGGGACGCGCTGGACAAGCAGGTACCGTGCGCCCTCCCTCTGCGGCTGCGCGCCTGGCGGGGCTGACCCGGGGCGGGGGGAAGGGGGTCTGCGGTGGGGCTTGACTGAGACCCGCTGTGGCGTCCCCCACGCGCCTCCGGGGTCCGCAGCTCCAGCCCCCGCCGCCCCGTGGCCTAGGGGCGCAACGTCCCTGCCTCCGCCATCCGGATGGAGGCCCCTCTGCTCCTGGTCCACCCAGCGGAGGCCTCGCCGGGCAGGATCTGTGTGCGGACGCGGGCTGACACCTGTTGGCTGTCGGTCGGGAAGACGAAGCAAACTTATTTGGGAAAGTTGGGCTGCTCTCGGGTGTGCATTTCTGAGCCTGCTGCTGTGTGGCCCGGGCTGGGCAGGAGCTGGGCGGGCTGGGCGGGCCGGGCGCTGTCTGCGCGACCTTCCCAGCCTTTTTGGGCCGAGCGGCTTTGCCTTGCCAGCCCCTGACCTGCGGGGTCTGACTGGCGTGAGTGCGCGTGTGTCCCTGCGCCTCGGGATTAAGGCTCGGCACACCTTCTTGCTATGTTTAAATATGTGGGCTTCTGGACTTTTTAATGAATGCTTTGCAGATGAATGCGCCCTTTTAATCCAGGGGAACAGTTGTGTGAGTTTTGCTGTGTGCACACAGGGGCAGGGTCAGGAGAAAACCCCTGTAGGTTTTTTTCTGTAAACCTCCCCCCCACCCCTCCCCCCCGCACCACCACCATTGCTGCAAATAGGAAATTTGTATTTTTCCCCCCAAGCACTGTTTGGTTGTTCAAGTAAAAGCAGATTCGTGTGTGCTCCCAAATGCGTTCCCTGTGCTTCCCGATCCCCGCCTTGAGAAAAAAACAAGCAAACAGAAAGCGAGGCTTCTCTGTGCCCCTGCGTGGAAATAGCTGGCCGCTGAATTCTGCCTGCAAGCGAGAGGCAGCAGCGCCTCTGGGGAGCCGCACAGGCTGTGGGGGGCCAGCGAGGGCGCAGGCACAAGATGCGCCTGGCCCCCTCGGGGCTCCTAAAACAAGTGTAAAATGGAGAGGAGTTAAAACCGGATCAGCCAGCACCGTGGGTTGTTTGTTTGTTTGTTTGTTTTCCCCTCTTTGATTTCTCTAAGTCATCAACAGCCTTGACTGACTAGACTTGCTGTAAGGTGCAGAATCTGAAATTGAGAGCTAAGCCCCATGCGTGCAGAGTTGTTGGAAACGTGGTTTCCCACGTGGTAGATGCGGACCCTGGAGGTGCACACACTCCTGTCGCATTGAGAGAAGAATTTCCAGGAAATTGGTTTTCCAGGATAGATAGGCATGCATATTTTCTGTTGGGATTAAAGGAACGATTTATATGTCCCAGGGCTGCACAGGAACTCAGATGAATAGGCTTTTATTTTACAAGATCTGTTTCATTGTTTTGAAAAGCAGAGTTAGAGTGCGAGAGAGAGCTGTCTTCCATCTGCTGGTCCACTCCCCAAATGGCTGCGACAGCCTGGACAGGGCCAGGCCAAAGCCAGGAGCTTCTTCAAAGTCTCCCATGTGGGTGGCAAAGGTCCAAATCCTGGGCCAACTTCCGCTGCTCTCCCAGGCCATTAGCAGGGAACTGGATTGGAAGTGGAGCAGCCGGGACTCGTGCTGGTGCCCATGTGGGATGCTGGTGCCGCAGGTGGTGGCTTAGTCTGCTACACCACATTGCAGGCTCCAAATGAATAGTTTTTTTAAAGTGCAATAAATAGAATATTTTAAATTTGACTATATAACGGATCAATTCCAAATGACTTGCTTTCTTTGTGTTTACATTAATGCCATGAGCCAACCACTTTTTTTGTGTGTAGGGGAAGGGAGTTGAGGATGGGGATTGTCACCTGCTATGCGTTCTGTGGCTGTCTGACCTGCTGACGTTATATGGAAAGTGGCTGCACCTAGAAAACATCTGGATTTCAGGACAGTGTTGTTCCCCACTTTAATCAGGAAATGTAACTCCGAGTAGTTTGACTTCTATGTCGCTTTCTGGTGGAAGTCCTGATGGAGTCATTTTACGAATGGGGGTTGTACATGTTGCAGGAAGTTCTTGGTCACTTTATGCCCAGATGCTTCTCTGCATCTGGAGAAGTCCCCAGAGCGGAGAGGCCCGCAGCGGTGGCCTTAGGTCACACATGGGTCTGCGACTTATGGGAATGTAGCAGGTGGGCTTTTCTCTGCTCCGGCCTGTGTGGGTGGGAGGGAGGAATCGAGAAGAAATGGAAGGTAGGGAAGATTGGGCACTCCAAGATTGCGGGAACTCCGCAGCTGGTGCATTTGATTAGGGTTAACGCCCCAACACCAAGACCAGTGAGCCTGTGAGACCCCTGGGGGGAGGAGGCCGGGGGAGGGGGAGCAGCCTGCGGAGCTTCCTACAAATGTCTCCCAGGACAGTATCCTTTTGTCTCTGAGGTCCTAACAGGTGCTGTGAGCTTTCTGCCTTCAGGGGGTGGGAGAGACAACTCCACAAGGCTCCACGGTGGCCAGGGGCTGAGGGGCTGAGGAGGATGTGGCCATTCTGGTAAGTCAGGCCTGAGGCAGGGGCATGCTCGCCACACTCCCCCGGAGACGACGGATTGCACAGCTCAATCTCTCGGTCCGGTCCCCGGAATGCTGGCTGTCCACCGCCTCTGTTCCTTCCCCAGAGTTTAAATTCCACCTCTCCCGCACAACTTTCCCTTCCAATTATTTTTAACTCTATTGCAAGAAGACAACGCCCACTGGCTGGCTTCATCTAAATAATAATTTGATGTTGGTTGGTTGACAACAGAAAGAAGTGTCTCCTTGCAGCACTGTGTCTTCAGCGGTTCCCAGCTGAGCTGGAGAGAGGGGTGCCCCTCGGCCCACTTTCCCAGGGGGACCCCAGGATCTTCAACGCCCCCTTGACCATGCTCAGCAGCTGCTGCCTTGGGTTTGTGGTGGTAGAAAAATGCAGTTGAGCGCAGTTTATATTTTGATACAAGCTTTTGAAACCCATGCCTGGTTATTTTATATACATTTTCCACGAACTTCTCGAAGATCCTTCCTTTACCAATTAAAACGAGTCTGGTGAATCTTTTTTTTTTTCCCCCCAAAAGCCCCTCTGGTTTCCTTGGAAATGTTTTCTGGAGGGGCACATTTCCCGCAACAGCTCCTTCTGTCGAAAATGCAGATTCCCTTTCCTGCAGATGGAGCATCCTGGGATCCTCGCCCAACGCGCCAACTGGTCACTAAGCCCAGGGTGGGCAGGGGAAGGGGTGTAGTTTGCAGTGCACAGAGCAAGGGGCGCGGCTGTCACTCAGTTCCCTACTCCCTGAGGGATTAGGGAGCTTGCAGATTAAAGTTGGGGCTGAGCTGTGCGGGGTCAGCTGGAGGACGGCCTCTGGTTGGTCCCCTGTGCTCCGGGCCTTCCTGGGATTGGTCAGCAGCCAGACGGCGTGTTCTGAAGATATAGTGATGGCCAGGTGTGCTCTGGGCTGTGGGGGGTGGGGGAGGATGGGGGAGGATGCCAAATGTCTCAGAATGGAGTCTGGCATTGGGAAGTGAGTCGTGGGGGTGAGCGTGGACCTCTGAGTCTCGCCACCTAGGGAGACCTGCTCCTGTCGCTCAGCAGATTGATTTCTGTGGGGAGTTGACCTGGGATATCCCAGTGAAGGTGGAGGTGTGTGAGGCCCAGAGAGGGGTCCTGAGAGAGCCTGCATCCAGGGTGCGGGCTGGGACTGGGCTTTGGCAGTGTGGAAGGGAAGCAGGCACCTGTGCGCGAGCAGCACCCTCCCTGCATTGCCTCGTCGACTTTGAACTTCACGGGAATCCGTGTCTTTGTTTCCCCTGTGCACACGCACAGGCACCAGGAGCGTGAAGACCCGGGAACGGGGACACGTGCCTTGCCTGGGATCGGGGCCTTGAGGACCTGGGTGGCTGGGCTGGGAGGCGGTGCCGTGAGAGGCGCTGCTTTGCGGATCTTCGTGCCTTGAAGAACCGTCCACATGGCTGCTGTAATTCTGGAAACACTTGCAGACCACGCGTGTTCAGAGGAAAACCGGATGGCTTATTACACAAGCGGTTTTTCCGGCCTCGCTTCCCTTCCGTGGGGGACCCTTAGCCCTCTGGGCACCTGGGGTGCCAGTCCCCTGCTCTGTGGAGGTGGCCGTGCCTGGTCGCCTGCAGCAGCAGAGGTGTGTGGCCACCAGGCGTCTCTGTCTTATTTTCCTGGAAACGTTAAGTGTCCCGTTCGGCCTGATTTCAGCTGTTTGGAGGAGGGGTGTGTTTCTGGATACTTTCTGGAGGTTTAAGGCAGATATTTGTTGTACTTTTGCCAAGTCAAACACATTGATTTGGTATTAAGGGATCCAAGTCCCTTTAATTGGGTTATTGCTCATGGCTGCACAGCCTTTTTAGCATCCCGACCTGACCATCATTTCCTCAAAGGGCGGAGCTGTTTGCGGTCCCTAAGAGTGGAGAGGGTGGGCGGGGCTTCGTTCTCGCTCATGTTGCTTAATTGATGCATCAAGGATAACTCGAGCTGTGCTTGCTAAACACAAATAAAAGAAAAATGGAAGAAAAAATATTTGCTAAACCTTTTTTTTTTGTTTGTTTTTTAAAAAAGATTTATTTGGAAGGTAGAGTAAGAAGGAGAGGGAGAGTGATCTTCCATCCGCTGGTTCACTCTCCAAATGGCCGCAATGGCCAGAGCTGGGCCAGATTGAAGCCAGGAGCTTTTTCTGGGTCTCCCACATGGGTGCAGGGGCTCAGGGACCTGGGTCATCTGCGGCTGCTTTCCCAGGTGCATTAGGAGGGAGCTGAATCGGAGGTGGAGCAGCCAGGACTCGAACTGGCTCCGATATGGGATGCCGGCACTGCAGACTGTGGCTTAACCCACAGTGCCACAGCACCGGCACCTTGCTAAGTCTTTTAAAACATTAAGAAATACAGTTTAGGGAGCAGAAGTGACGTATTACTTGAACTCTATAAATATTCTTCCACTTAAAGGAAGGAAAGTAACTGATGGATTAGCAAAACACAGTTTGCTTTAATTTTGGTTGGACTGAACCTTACTATTTAGATGATATTAGTTACTGTTGAGAATTAATCGTAGGGGCCGGCGCTGTGGCATAGCAGACTAAGCCTCCACCTGCAGTGCTGGCATCCCACATGGGTGCTGGTTCGTGTCCTGGCTGCTCCTCCTCTGATCCAAATCTGCTATGGCCTGGGAAAGCCATAGAAGAGGTAGAAGATGGCCCAAACTCTTCGGCCCCTGCACCCACGTAGGAGACCTGGAAGAAGCTCATGGCTTGTGGCTTCGGATGGGCTTAGCTCTGGCCCTTGCAGCCATTTGGGGAGTGAACCAGCTGATAGAAGACCTCTCTCTCTGCTTCTGCCTCTGTCTGTAACTCTGCCTCTCAAATAAATTAAAAAAAAAAAACTTAAAAAGATTCATAGATCCATTTTTTATGTGACCAGTGCACAGAAAAGTGAGTCTTTCTGTGACAAATATTCTGTGGGTTTTAATAAGGATCAGCTGAGCGCACTTTTGAGTGGTGAGAAATACTTGTAGTGTGATAGCACAGTTTTCCCTTTCTTCTGAGGATTAAAAAAAAATGCCACCTTCCCCCTTACACGCGTGACGGTGAGAACCAGAAGCGTGTGACGGACGAACGTTTCTGGTTTTGTTAAGCCGTTGTCAGCGTTGCTGTCTGTTTAGTGCCGGCGACACTTGTCCACATTTTCCGATACCACGTAACATGGATGCCACAGTCCATGCAACTCCCATCCTGTGGAATGGAAAACTTCGTCTTTAAGGTTATTGTGTAAGTTATAAGTTGGAGTGACAACCAGTATGGGTTTACTCAGGTCTGAATTCCTGATTTTCACAATTTTAAAGTGGTCTTGTGTTTTTGTGCCTGTTCACTCTTCCCACAGGAAAGAAACATGGGTGATGTATATGTTAAGTTTGTTACTTTTACATATTCAACATTTTTATGCAGTGATATGAGCACTCTTCAAAGAGGTCATGGAAAATAGAGATTAGGGAAAAATCTGTACTTTGATTTAAAATTGTTATACCAAAATAAACTTACCTTTTTTTGTTTGTTTGTTTTGAGATTTACTTGTTTTATTTGAAAGGCAGAGTTACAGAGAGAGAGATTGAGAGAGCAATCTTCTATCCACTGGTTCACTCCCCAAATGCCCGTAACAGCTGAGGCTGGGCCAGGCCAAAGCCAGGAGTCTCAAAGTCCATCCGGGTTTCCCACGTGGATGCAGAGGCCCGAGGACTTGGGCTGTCTTTCACTTCCTTCCCAAGCACATAGGCAGACAGTTGGATCCAAAATAGCGTATCCAGGACTCAAACTTGGCACCCATATGGGATGCCGGCACTTCAGGTGGTGGCTTAATCTGCTACGCCGTGACGCTGGCCCCAAGCTCACCTCTTCCCTTTTCTGTGAACTTCTGGGAGCGATGCCTGACTGACCGGTAGGCTCCTAGTTAATATTTAAACCAAAAGGGAAATCATATTGAAATGTCACCATGGCACTGTGATACATGTCTGATTATTATACTACACTTGGCCCTTCTTCTAAAAAGGAACCATCACCCCACGTTATTAATGATATTTTCATTGGTGTAACTTTCTAATGTTAGCTGACTGAGAACTGGTGACTATGTTAATTTGACTTCACCACGTGGTATACGTTAGCATTTTTGCCCGAGGAGTTCAGATGAGATTGTTGGCTTTTACCCTAAGTAGCCACACAGCAACAGGAGCAGGATTTGCTGCTGGTGTGGCAGACACGTGGGTGTTAGGTGTGGCAGAGGGGCAGAGGCTGCTGGGGCCACAGGTGCCCTTCTGACTGATCCTTCAAAAATAGGATTCGATGAAAAAGGAGGACTCGGGTCATTTTCCCTAAAACTCCTGAGAGGGACCCTAAAGCGTCCCTAATGTGCTCCCAGGGAACAGCTTGCAAGTCTGAGTTGATCCGTGTGTATTTAAATAATACGCGCACACTACCGCGTTTACTTTTTGGACCACAAAGGAGGAAAGGAGCCGGAAAGCTGGGAGGCCGAGATCAGAGCCGCTCACAGCGCGGAGGCCGTGACGAATCTCGGTTCTCGAAGACCTGAGCAGATGCAAGCAAAAGCGTGTAAAAAAGAAAAGCGAAAAGCTATGCTCGAAAGTAAAAGGTACTGACCCTCCTGTGCCTGACTGTCAGCCGTGGAGCCTCTTGCCAGGCCCTGGGGTATTTTGTCATTGTCTGATTGGCTTTAGGCGGTGCCTGATTGATTTCCTGGCCTGGGGGCTCCCTTGTAGACAGGGTGCTAGTCCTCTCCCACGGAGGGACTCTGACAGGGCTCTCCCGGGTGAGCCGCGTGGGAATGGGAGTGACAGCAGGGTGCCGGGCTCAGGACCCTTTACCAGGGAAACCATGATTGGTGGACACAGGGGCCTGCTCTCACCCACTGCGCACTTGTGGGTCTCACAGGGGCGACCAGCAATGTGGCTGAGGCCTTGGCGTCAGGAATGGCTCAGTTCCCGCATGCTGGGGCTCTGTCTCGCTCGCTCTGAGCCTGGATCCCCACCTGGGGATCAGGGGGGTTCAGGGCAGCGCCTACTTCACCGGGCCGTCGGGATCCAGTCGCGCACCTCGCACAGGGCCAGGCTCGGGGCGAGCCTCAGGGTGCCTGTCAGCGGGTACTTCGCCTCCTCCCTCCTGACAGTCTCCTCGGATGCTCCTCTTTTCACTGTGGGGACCCCGAGGAAGCCCCCGCCTTCTCTTTAGCACGCACAAGTAGGATAGTTATGGGAACGCCCATCTACCCATCATCCGGCACCGACAGCTCCCTCTGGTGTGCCGTCTCCCGCTGTGTGCCGCTCCGTGCACATGTTGTATTTTCCCCCCCTCCTAGGCTACTTTAAAGCAAGTCCCAGACATGGCATTGTTGCCCTAGTGACTCAGGAGGATTTTTCCCCAGGCACAGCCTTGGTTTGGCACCGAGGATCGCGCTCACTGTAGCTCCAGAAGGAGCCATCTGGGGGAGCGCGCGTGGCTCCTGGCTGAGGGAGTGCGTGCTGTGAACACGACAGTCAGTTTGCTGCGTCTTTGCTGTGCTCACAAGGGGATGGGCTGTGAAGGCGAATGGTGGTGGGGGCAGCTGTTGAAGTTCCAGCGCAGACCCTGGAGAAGAGCAGGCGTGAGGTCAGCGGATTGGCTGTGGTCAGGGTGGCGGGGTGGTTTCGTGGTTGGCCCCAGTCTGGGGGAAGTGATTGCCACCGAGGGAGCTCCCTGTGGTGGGTGGTGACCTGTGGAGTCCAGGGTGGGCACTTTCTGTCATCTTTTCTTTTTTTTTTTTTTAAAGATTTATTTATTTAGTTGAAAGGCAGAGTTACACACAGAGAGAAGGAAAGGCAGAGAGAGAGAGAGAGGTCTTCCATCCGCTGGTTCACTCCCCAGTTGGCCACAATGGCCGGAGCTGCACTGATCTGAAGTCAGGAGCCAGGAGTTTGTTCGAGGTCGGCCACGTGGGTGCAGGGGCCCAAGGACTTGGGCCATCTTGTGCTGCTTTCCTAGGCCATAACAGAGAGCTGGATAGGAAGTGGGGCAGCTGGGACTCGAACTGGCGCGCATATGGGATGCTGGCACTGCAGGCGGCAGCTTTACGGGCTGCGCCACAGCGCCAGCCCCACCATGTGTCCCTTTGGATAGCAAGAAAGGGAGAGGAGCTCAAGCTCTCCTGAAGCCTGGTTGCATCTGACCGCAGAGGGCGAGCAGTGCCCTGCCTGGGTCTCTGCCGCTGGCTGGGATTTTGGCTGCTCCCTCCTTGGAGCGTCCCTGCGCCTCTCTTGGGCACTCCTCGCCCCTCACCCCCCGTGGGCCTGACTCACCGCACTGGTGCCAGCTTTCCTGCCTCTCCGTTCTCACTGCAGCGCCTCTGCCTCCCCCTCCCTCACGCCCAGGAGTGAGTCTGCGCTCAGATTCTTGTGAGACAGGGACACTGGTCTCAGTCCATATCTGGGGCCCGGATCATTGGTCTCTCAGGGCAGTCTGTCTGTGGATCAGCCGCCAGCCAGCAGGGCCTGTGCACAGGAGGGTTTTCTGGGAAGTTTGAGGTGGCGGGGAGGGGCAGGTGACATTCTTGTGGACCCATTTCATGCATTCATCACGCTGGTTACTATTTGTCCCAACTTCTGTGTGTTTGCTACCATAAGTTCCATTCCCTTCCTTGAGTATCCATTTCACACCTTGCTTTATCCATATGATCTCTCCGTTAGAGCAGTCTCTCTCCTCCGCTCCTACTGCCCATGGCTCCTGTTCATAATTTTCTGTTGAACTTAAAAGTCACGGAAATGCTGTTCTGTAGCAGTAACAAACCCATGGCCTGTGCACCCATAGCCCTTGGTGAGTGACTACTCCTGGGTTCAGCAGGGAGATCAAGCGGATGACACCATCAGCCCACTGGAGACCATCCTCACGCGTGTGCCTCCTCACTGCCCTGGCTGTGGGCGGCCACGCCCTTCCTGATGCCACTAGTGGCTCGTGCCTCTTGTGACCCTCCCGCCGTGGGCTCCCACAGCCAGCACTTGTCCGGCTGGGCTTCCTTGTCACTTTTGTGAGGCTGCCACCTGCTGTTGCATGCTGTGGCTCACTGCTTTCCACGACTTCCTAGGCTCCACTCGTAGTGTATACACGTTGTATCCATTAGACTGTGGGGCAACAGCTGGGTTGTTTGCCCTGTGCAGCTGTTACAAATAATACTGAAAGTCCTTACCCCAGTCTTTTGATGCAGATACAAGTGTGCGTTTCTGTTGGGGACACTCAGGATTGAGATTGCTTATGGGGCATCCTTGCCTTCAGCTTCAAGAATTACAGGTGAACGAACGCCAACACACGTACAGCAGTTTCTGATCTCACCAGCAAGGACTCTAATCTCTACCACAACTTGTCAGCTGTTGGTGTTACCTGTCTGCCTAGTTTCAGGCATTTTATTTTATTTACAATTTTTGCTTAAATGAGAAAGAGAGGGAGGGAGGGAAAGAGAGGGAGGGAGGGAAAGAGGGAGGAAGGGAAAGAGAGGGAGGGAGGGAGGAAGGGAGGGAGGGACCATCTACTGGTTCATTTCCAAAATGCCTGCAACAGATGGGGCTGGCCAGGGCTGAAGCCAGGAGCCAGGAACTCAATGCAGGCCCCCCTTGTGGGTGGCAGGAACCTGAGTACCAAATCATGGCTGGTGACCCCAAGGGCGTGCGCTAGCAGGAAGCTGGAGTCAGGCGCGGAGCCAGGCCTGGAGCCCAGGCTCTGCATACCCAGGTACTCCGATATGAACGCCGGCATTGGCTTCACCAGAACCTTAAACACCGGGTCAGACACGTGCCCAAGTGCCAAGCATCTTCCTGTGTGTCGTAGTGTCTCATCTTGTATTCATTTTCATTTCTCTGGTAAATAATGAGGTGAAGCACTCTTTCAGGTTCTTATTGACCATCTGATGGTTCGTTGTTTTGGAATACTTGCTCAATCTTTACCATTTTGAGTTGTAGAAATTATAAATATTAAGTTAAACTCTGTGAATCATCATTCTTATACCTCAAAGTTGGCTGCATATCAGAACTTCATGTTGCTCATCTTAACACTGATGAAAATAGGGGTTGTCAGTTACATTTCCTTCTGTGGCTTATCTTTCACCCTCTTTTTTTTTTTTAAGATTTTATTTATTTATTTGAGAGACAGAGGGAGGTCTTCCGTCTGCTGGTTCATGCCCCAAATGGCCACAACAGCCAGAGTTGGGCTGATCTGAAGCCAGGAGCCCAGAGCTTCTGCTGGGTCTCCCATGCGAGTGCAGGGGCCCAAGCCCTTGGGCCATCGTCTGCTGCTTTCCCAGACCATTAGCAGAGAGCCGGATCAGAAGAGGAGCAGCTGGGACTCGAACCGATGCCCATATGGGATGCTGGTGCTGCAGGCAGAAGCTTGGCCTGCTATGCCATGGCCCTGACCCCATCTTTTACCCTCTTAATGGTGTCGGGGTGAACAGAAATTATACAATTCCGTCTTCCTGGGTCTGATGGCTCTCTGGCCAGCCAGCATTTGTTTTAGCTGGTGAGCACTTAATTTTAAGCAACTGTTTTTCTGCAGGCGTGAGTGGGCTCTTTTATTGTTGAAAAGCAAGTGGAAAGGAGATGTTCAAGATGAGGCTCTCGTTGAGGGTCCGACGCTGTCGGCTGCGAGTGCTGCTTCGGATCATGCAGTTGGCAGAGCGGCTGACTCGTGGCAGCCCGCGCTGAGCCGTGCCCTCTCTGTGTCCAGTCTCACTGAGTCCTCACCACCTCGCGATGGCCACATCGTAGTGACTTTGCCCAGGGTGCTGTGGTCTAGACTGTTTTGTCATTTACCCATGGCAAACCCTTACCAAAGACCAAACTGGTTACTAGAACCAAGCTTAGTGACTTAGCATGGTTGACTCTGGCCTTTAGCTCGGGGCTGGAAACATGTGACCAGAAGGAAGACTGTTTAGTCTCCTTCTCCATCTGAACTCGGCACATGTGCAGGCTGAGTGGAAAACAGTCTGCTGTGGATACTTCCTTAAAGACCCACGGGGCAGGTGTCTTTCTCATACTGCGAGGAGTGCATGGGTGATGTGCGAGGAGAGGCTGGGAGAGCGCAGGATGTGGGAGCAGGGTGTGTGGCTGTGCCTCGGCCTGTGGCTCTGGCCTTTGGGACCATGAATCCTGCAGCTGGAAGCACAGGGCCATGGAGAAGTTGTGCTCGCTCCCTGCCCCCCCCCCCCCCACCTACACGCGAATACTTGAGAAGCGGCTGTCGTACCAGCACAGTCCTTCTGCGTGGGCCCAGAGCATCCTTCTGTGCCTGCTTTGTTGTCTGGAATTGTGCAGGGAGACCAGTGAGCGGCCACAGCCTGTGGTTTGCACCCATGAACATTCTCACGTGAGATGATGGGAAGCGTGGCAGTCTGAGTCCAGCCGACCCTCCCTCCTGCTCCCTTGTCCTACACCGGGAAGAGGCAGTGGCGTTCCTTCTGGGCACAAGGTGCCCAGTGTCCAGTCTCCGCAGGCCGGGCCCTCAGGTTCAAGTTCTGGATCCACAGTGAGCCAGTTGTTGCTCCTGAAGCTTCTGTATTTCTTCCCCTGGCAATGGGCGTGATGCTCCCGACGTGCAAAGTGGGTTCTTCCGTGGACTGAAGAATATGTGGAAAGAGCTTTGTAGACTGTAAAATGCTATGAAAGTGTTCTTTTTTTTTTTTTTTTTGACAGGCAGAGTGGATAGTGAGAGAGAGAGACAGAGAGAAAGGTCTTCCTTTTGCCGTTGGTTCACCCTCCAATGGCCGCTGTGGCCGGCGCACTGCGCTGATCCGAAGCCAGGAGCCAGGTGCTTCTCCTGGTCTCCCATGCGGGTGCAGGGCCCAAGCACTTGGGCCATCCTCCACTGCCTTCCCGGGCCATAGCAGAGAGCTGGCCTGGAAGAGGGGCAACCGGGATAGAATCCGGTGCCCCAACCGGGACTAGAACCCGGTGTGCCGGTGCCGCAAGGTGGAGGATTAGCCTGTTAAGCCACAGCGCCGGCCAAAAATGTTCTTTTTTAAAAAAAGATTTATTTATTATTTATTTGAAAGTCAGAGTTACACAGAGAGAGGAGAGGCAGAGAGAGAGCGAGAGAGAGAGAGGTCTTCCATCCTATGGTTCACCCCCCAATTGGCCCCAGTGGCCAGAGCTGGGCCGATCCAGAGCCAGGAGCTTCCTCCAGGTCTCCCACACAGGTGCAGCGGCCCAAGCACTTGGGCCATCCTCCGCTGCTTTCCCAGGCCATAGCAGAGAGCTGGCCTGGAAGCGGAGCAGCTGGGTCTCAAACCGGCGCCCATATGGGATGCCAGTGCTTCAGGCCAGGGCGTTAACCCACCATGCCACAGCACCAGCCCCCCAAAATGTTCTTTTAAATGCTTCCTAAATTACATTTTTGGTTGTTTAGGTGAGGGCAGTTGAAACAGTTGAAAGTTTGCTTACTATAAACGTGTTCCCTTTGCTCTGTGGTCCATTTTGGGAATCAGAGGCTCATCTGTCTCGTTTGTAGGCTTCTTTGGGTATCCAGGCTTTCTACGTGCTGTGCAGATTATTGAGTACATGGTAAATTGCTCAAGAAATGGTTGCAAGATTACTTTTGCTAACCACAGGAAAATGTTCTTTAAAGGATAGGCCAGTGGGGGTTGGGTTTTTTTTTTTTTTTTTTGCATGTAAATTCTTTCTGGTATACACACCCTTCTGACTATCATAAATACAGTAAAGTAAGAATAATAGCTATTTTTGAAGAAAATTAGCATTTGTGCTCTAAAAGTACAGCATTTTATTTGTCTAAAAGTTTTACTTATTTGAAAGAGATGCAGACAGAAAGGAAGAGAGGGATAGACAGAGAGAGATCTTCCATCCATGGGTTCATTCCTCAAATGGTTGGAGCCAGGAGCCTGAGACTCCATCTGGGTTTTCCGCATGGGTAGCAGGGGTCCAAGCACTTGAGCCAACTTCTTTTTTTTTTTTTTTTTTTGACAGGCAGAGTGGGTAGTGAGAGAGAGAGACAGAGAGAAAGGTCTTCCTTTTTGCCGTTGGTTCACCCTCCAATGGCCGCTGCGGCCGGCGCAGTGCTGATCCGAAGCCAGGAGCCAGGTGCTTCTCCTATGCGGGTGCAGGGGCCAAGCACTTGGGCCATCCTCCACTGCACTCCCTGGCCACAGCAGAGAGCTGGCCTGGAAGAGGGGCAACTGGGATAGAATCTGGCGCCCCAACCGGGACTAGAACCCGGTGTGCCGGCAAGGTGGAGGATTAGCCTGTTAAGCCACGGCGCCGGCCTTGAGTCAACTTCTGCTGCCTTCCCAGGCCATCAGCAGGGAGCTAGATTGAAAGTGGAGCAGCTGGGACTCAAACTGGCGTCCATATGGGGTGCCGGCATCATGGGCGGTGGCTGCACTGCTGTGCCACAATGCTGGCCCAAAGTTTTTCTGTTTTCACAGAGAACACATGGAGAGTGTACCAGCAGGGACACACTGCAAGTCCACGATTTACTCATTTTTCTTCCTTGGTAATATAAAAGGACCATCTTAACATTTTTTAAAGCAACAGTTCACGTATTAAAGTAATGTGTATTGGGTAAAAGAAGAAAATTAAAAGGTCCTGGAGTCTCACCCCAGGGACAGCTGTGCGTTGAGTTGAGGGATGACGTCTTACGGTCGTTTTGTCTCAGAGTGCACAGGTCATAGACGTTTGTAAAGGTGACACCGTGGGGGTTGTGTTGTATGAGTCTGTAGAATTTGGATGCTGATTATTTTATTTTTTTACTGCATATAGTATTGTGAGCATTTTGCTTACCAGTAAAATATTCTTTACAATTTTGTTCCTAACAATTGTGGAGCATTGTTTGTGTCACCCAGACTTACAGGCCGCATTGCCCTTCTGTTGGACATTTAGGTAGCTTTACTTCGCCATTGTAAGACGAGACCCTCAGGGTGGCGGGGGAGGGGGGGGAGGTGCGTTGGCAGGGCAGGTGGGGCCCACGCAAAGCACGGAGGGAGGAAGGGAGAGTCTCTTTGGCTGCCACAGGATCGGCAGTTTCTCCACTTCACCTTAATGACAAGCTACTTTCTTGAACAGACACTCCCCTCGCATATCGAAGTAATTGTGCAAATGGTTGGACATCCAATATGAAGTCTGAATTTCTGGAATGACAATCCAGGCTCACCTGACGGTCCACAGCAAGAAGCATAACCACATATAGAATGGTAATTTCTAGAAGTAAAAGTCAGCAATGATTGCTTTTTGGTGGAATTTATCCTTTCTGGGTCTGGCATTTCCTGTGATTAGTTAGAATGCCCAAGACCAGTATCACTGAGCTCCATTTGAAGGCACAAAGTGGGAATGATTAAAATTATGCTGTATACATTGATTCTAAGAATACTTGCATTTGAATACGTTTTCTGAAATTAGGTTATGCAATTATCATATACATTTGACTGTTGTGTTAAAACTCTTGAAGATTAAAACCTTTTTAAAAGATTTATTTATTTGAAAGTCAGGTTTACAGGGAGGGAGGGAGGGAGGGAGGGAGGGGGAGAGAGAGAGAGAGATCTTCCATCTGCTGGTTCACTCCCTGCGTAAACCACAATGGCTGGGGCTGGGCTATGCTGAATCCAGGAGCTTCCTCCAGGTCTCCCATGAGGGTGCAGGAGCCCAAGGACTTGGGCCATCTTCTGCTTTTCCCAGGCCACAGCAGGGAGCTGGGTTGGAAGTGGAGCAGCTGGGACATGAACCGGCATCCATACAGGCTGTTGGCTCCACAGGCTGCAGCTTTACCTACTATACCACAGTGCTGGCCCTCCTAATATCTTTTACTAATTTATGTTGCATTTTACAATATCATCTTTTTTTTTTTTTTTTTTTTTTTGACAGGCAGAGTGGATAGTGAGAGAGAGAGACAGAGAGAAAGGTCTTCCTTTTTGCCGTTGGTTCACCCTCCAATGGCCGCTGTGGCCGGCGCATCGTGCCGATTTGAAGCCAAGAGCTAGGTGCTTCTGGTCTCCCACGTGGGTGCAGGGCCCAAGGACTTGGGCCATCCTCCACTGCACTCCCGGACCACAGCAGAGAGCTGGCCTGGAAGAGGGGCAACCGGGATAGAGTCCGGCGCCCCACCCAGGACTAGAACCGGGTGTGCCGGCGCCGCAAGGTGGAGGATTAGCCTGTTAAGCCACAGCGCCGGCCTACAATATCATCTTAGAAACAATGAGATGTGGGGGTGAACAGGGTTAGGACACCACTTGGGGTCCCTCATCCTGTGTCAGAGTGCCTGGTTCCAGTCTTGGTTCATCTGCTTCTGGTGCAGCTCCCTGCTAACGCACGCCCCGGGAGGCAGCAGGTGATGGCTCAAGTCCTTAGGTCCCTGCCACCCACCTGGGAGGCCCAGATGATGTTCAGGCTCCTGGCTTCAGCCTGGCCCAGCCCTGGCTGTCGTGGGGCATTTGGGGAGTAAACTAGTGGATGGAAGATCTCTGTATGTCTGCCTTTCAGATAAAATGAAAATAAATAAAAGTTAGAGGAAAAAAAGAAGCAATGAAGCAGGCCGCCTTCTAGACAAGAGGCGACTTGGCGGCTGGGTGTGTTTTCTAGAAGGCTTACTACACCTGCCCTGGAGGGCATACACATGTGAGGACGTGCCTGTGGTACCCTGCGTGCTGAGCTTTGGCCTTCCATAATGAGGACCAGATCTCAGAGGAGGGCATGCCATGGCAGCAGTCAGAAAGGGAAAACCACACGTGGCACCTGGTACCAGCCGACCTGGACTGCCCCCCGCCCTGGGGGTGGCCACAAGACTTCCACCCCCTTGAGGTGCGAGATCCCTCTGTGGCTGCAGTGTTATTTGCTAAGCAGGCATTGGGCTCTCCTTTCTTTCCTCTTCTTCCCTGTGGTTTGATGGTTGGGTGGTTTTAGATTATCCTTTCAAACTTGACCGTGTTTGTGACTTTGCTGGGTGCAGGCCAGTGGCTGCGCCGGGGGGCGTGGCAGAGAGAGCCAGTGCCTGCTCTGCAGAGGGACTAAGCTGCTGCAGCTCACAGATTACAGCGGGGGGAGGGGAAGAGGGGAGCACTGTGGGCTCGGCTCGTGGTGTGGCTCTGGTTGGTCCACGGTGCTCAGGGCCTTCCTTGGATTGGCCGACCACCAAGGCCGTGTGTTCTCCTGGGGGTGTGGCAACGGCAAAGTGGGCTACAGCTCGGCTGGGGTGTCCGGGGAGGTCGGTTATTGCTTTATTTGGTTTATTTTGTTTCTGCTTTATTTGGCCAGGGGCTGGCATTTCTACAACAGAGCTCAGAACAGCGTCCAGCGCTAGGGCACCAGAGGATGACTGGATACTAAGTCTCGTGACCCAGCTCTAGCCAAGCACCCGCCCAGCCTGCAGAGCGCTCCCTCAAGTCAGTGGGTTAATCTTCAGTAATCCCCACAGTGAACACGGGGTCTGCACGGGAGGGAGCCGGGCCCTGACAGAGTCCACGTCAGTGGTGTCAGCGGCGGGGCCTCTGTCGCGTGACTTAGCAAGACCCGTATGAAACCATGAATGCCTCCGGGCTTCGGGCACTCCTTCTTTGCCACCTTTAACGCTGATGACAGCCGCCCCGGGCTGCCGGGCTCACCGGTTCTGAAATGACTTTGGGGTCCTGGAAGGCAGGTGCATTTCTGTCATGATGGGTACAGGAGGTTAGCCCAGGGGCTTTGCACCCGCTACCGCGAAGGAGGACAAATGGGACTCCTCCTGAGCCCGCCCACCCCCCCGCCCTGTGTGCTCCCTTCCCCCACTCCTCAGGGTGGCTGCCAAGACTTCAGCATTTTCTAGGTACATTGTAGCCTCTTTGAAAACTGCTGAGTGTTCTGGAGCTGTGTACCTGTGGGTAGCGTGTCTGTGGTCCCAGGATGCTCATTGCAGGGTGGCTGGGAGCTCTGGCAGACTTCTGCTTTGGATTTTCGTATGAGTTTGTGCTTGTCACTGTTCGTGCTGTTGGCCCTTTCATTGCTTGGCTGACACCACAGCACGGGGTCTACATTTTCCAGGGCAGACTCGCTGAAAAATATTCTGTCTCTATCATCCCATGCGTGCATGTGGGTTCTCAGGTCAGAACGGCGTGACCTGTGCCGTCTGGTAGCTCAGATCCGTGGCTAGAATCCCAAGTGGCGTCCGCAGCGTCGGTGTAACACAGCTGGGATGGAGAGGCTTTCCTTCACCAAGGCTGTTGTTTGCTGTTGCTGAGGTCTGGGAGCACTCACATGTGAGTGTGCGCAAGTGCAAGTGTGCGCACACGTGTATGCGTGCATGTGTGCTTGCACAAGTGTGTGTGTGTGGGAGCACACGCACACATGTATGGATGCATGTGTGTGGGAGCACATGTACACACGTGTATGGATACATATGTGTGAGCACATGTACACACATGCATGGATGCATGTGTGTGAGCACATGTACACACATGTATGGACGCATGTGTGTGAGCACGTGTACACACATGTATGGACGCATGTGTGTGAGCACGTGTACACACATGTATGGATGCATGTGTGTGAGCACGTGTACACACATGTATGGATGCATGTGTGTGAGCACATGTACACATATGTATGGATGCATGTGTGTGAGCACGTGTACACACGTATGGATGCGTGTGTGTGGGAGCACACGTACACACATGTATGGATGGGTGTGTGTGTGTGCATGTATGTATGCATTTGTGGCATGCAGAGTGGTGTGTTAGTGACTGGTGTTCCAGACATTTGCTTTAAAAGCAGAGCATCTTATTCTAATGGGAAAAATCACAGTGGGTTAATTTACCTTTAAAGAAACATCAAATAAAGGATGAAGTGTGTTGCAAAGGGAATATGATTTTGACCTCAATGCAGGTCCATAGTGGGGGCCCACTGCAGTTTTAGGGCTGGTGTCCTGGAACCAGCACTCAGAATGGGGGTCGCAGACCTTCGGCCTAGGAAGGCTGGGATGTGCACCCTCCAGGCTCTCCCTCGTTGGTCGGCTCGGCAGAGTTGAGAGATGCTCTACTGAGGGCAAGCATGGCAGCTCCAAGGCCTCTGATCTGTAGCCCAAGGAGCCCCAGCCACAGAGGAGGCAGGCTGGGCACCTGAGGGCCCGGGCGGTCCCTGCTCTTGGCTTTGTGGCTGGGCAGGGCTTCAGGATCGTGTCAGGTCAGCCTGGACAGGGGAAGCAGACATAGCTTGTAGTAAGAAGGGAGCGCTGGATTCATTTTGGCTTAAATAGGAGCTCTAGGTTCAAGCTGGACGATACCGTTGGGGCCAGGCTGGAGGGCAGGTGGGGCTGGGGATACAGGGTGGGACGGGCCCTGGGCCCCATTGCCAAGGCAGTGCACTGTTGGGGACTTTCCCGATGTCAAGTAGGGCTGCAGTGTTCTTCTTGAGCTTGGCGCCATCTCCCTCAAAGTGAGCCACGTGTCAGGAGGAGCGTCCACCCGCGTGCAGGCTCTGGTACCACTGCTGCAGGTGGAAGGAGAGGAGGACATTGTCTTGTTGAGGTCCGGGCTTCAGAGAGCTTTCCTGTTGGTTAACGTTCCCTCCCTGCCTGCACTGGGCTGGGCTGGAGGCAGGGGCAGCAGAACAGAGCTGCGGCCTCCCCTTTGCCCTGCCTGCTGGGCCCCCAGCCCCCATCTCTCTGGCCAGTGGTCTGCTCTGGTCTCCAGCAACACCTGGGGGTTTCTGCTGGCGCTGAATGCTGGAGTCTCCATGTACCTGGGAGACTCTGCCTACACTGCGGTGACCTTGGCTCTCAGGGCTCCCTGGGATCCAGGTAGAAATGACAGCTGTGCTACTGCCCATCCCTGGGCCTGTGGCTCTCCATCCCGAGATGGTCTCCATCTGAGGACCCCTGGGCACACAGCTGCCCTGCACCCTGGATGGCCTACCCCAAGCCAACAGTGTTATGTAAGTACCTCCAGAGTAGCCTGGATTTTGCCCCTGGGCTTGTCAAGCCTGAAATATTTTCTATCTGGTTCTTTACTGAAAAAATTGGCCAGGCACTGTCCTACACCTGCCCTGTGCATTGTGGTAGCCACCAGCCACGTGTGGCTTTTCAGCACTTGAAGTGTGGCCACTTCAAAAGGAGATGTGCCATAGTGTTTATACTTACACAGGCTGGAACCTGAAGACCCGATCTCTCCCCACCCTCCCAAAAAAGGGAGCATATAAGATCTCAGTACATTTTTAATTTGGTTACATGTTGAAAGGGTATTTTTGGCATACTGAGTGACTGGATGATGTGTAATATGTAATTAAAGTTAATGTTGCCTGTTTCTCTCTATTTTTTTATGTGGCTGTTAGCTGATTAAAAGGTACACATGTGGCTTGCAGTGTGGGTGCGTGTCGTACCTACAGCACATCCATATATCATGTGTGGAATCAATCACTTAGCTTTTCAGGGGCACATGTTTAGCATATGTGAGCCTTCAGCATATTCTGTTTTGGAGCTTATGTTTGGTTGACAGCTAAGCTATACGTCATAGATGAATGAGCTAATAGACATAAGTAGCTAAGCCATAGTGTAGCAGATAGAAACTCGTATTTCAATAAAGGTATATCCCTTCCTTTGTGATTGTCATACACAGGTGCATTTATTATTTGGTTTAAGTTTCAGGTACTCCTTCATTATTCTTCTGTGGTGCGTGTTTTAAACAGTCTGAGCTCTGCTTCTCAGACGCTGGCCTCAGGGAGGCCTCGGATGTGTGTACGTGCGCTCATCGTGGCCTTGTCACTGACGAGGAGAAACTGTTGTCCCGTTGTAAAGACCAAGGGCTCTGGAGCTTCTACGTCACGTTTGCATTTCTGAACGAGTGGTGACAGTGGGTTGATGAAGGGTATTTATGGAACAGATGTTTGGCTCAGTGGCAAAGTCACTGCCTGGGATGCCGGCATCTCATTACCATAGCTTCTAGGACCAAGACCTGACTCTGCTTCCAGCCTGCTCTCCTGCTAACTCACATCCTGGGAAGCAGCTCACGTGCCTGGGTCCCTGCCACGAACACGGGAGGCCCGGGTTTAGCTTTGGGCACCTGACTTTGGACAGGCCCAACTCTGGCTACTGGAAGAATTTTGGGAGTGAACCAGCAGATGGAAGACTTTTTTCCTTCTCTCTCTCCCCTCAAAGGATTTTATTTTATTTATTTGAGAGGTAGAATTACAGACAAAGGGTGGGAGAGACAGAAAGAAAGGTCTTCCATCTGCTGGTTCACTCCCCAAATGGCCACAATGGTCAGAGCTGAGCCAATCTGAAGCCAGGAACCAGGAGCCTCTTTCAGTTCTCCCACGCGGGTGCAGGGACCCAAGCACTTCGGCCATCTTCTACTGCTTTCCCAGGCCATACAGAGAGCTGGATGGCAAGAGGAGCAGCTGGGACTCCAACTGGTGCCCGTATGGGATGCCGGCGCTGCAGGTGGTTGCACCACAGTGCTGGGCCCCTCTCTGTGACCTTCAAAAACAAACAAATAAATAAAGATTATACAAAGAACTAGAATTGTTTGTGAAACACATTTTAAAAAGAGTATTTACAAATAATCAGTATTTTAAAGAGAAGTATGTGTATTGAAAATGAATCATGATGTGATTGGAAGGGGAGAGGGAGCGGGAAAGGGGAGGGTTGTGGGTAGGAGGGAAGTTTTGGGAGGGGGAAGCCATTGTAACTCATGAGCTGTACTTTGGAAATTTATATTCATTAAATAAAAGGTTAATAAAAAAAAAAGAGAAGTATGTGAATTTATAGTTTAAGCATTCCAAAGAAACAGGTTCTAACAGTTCATACTGATTGTTTTGGGGAAATTTGGGGCTGTTTTAATTTTCTTCATGCTTACATACAAGTATAGGATCTGATTTTCTGTAATAGACTTGTATAGTTGAATAAAATAATTATTTAACCACTTAGAAATTGATATGAAGTAGCTACATGAAAAGTTCAGCATCCTAAGTGAAGACAGTTTTGCCATATGGGAAGCCACAGAAATATATTTATCGTCACATAATCGGGGACGTTAGATGGGGACTGTTTTCCTCAGGTTGCTCACGGTTTGCAAACGAGTTGTTCTGGTGTTAAAAAGTCCTCGGCACGAGTCGTGGTGTCTGTACCATCTCGAAGTTCTTCTCTGACAGCCGTGCAGGGTGATCGCACCCCGGACGCTCCACAGTCGTGATGCCCCATGATTTTCTCCTCTGAAACACTTTCCCGAAGTTTCAGATACTTCACGGCTGGTTATTTTGAAGCGAGCCAGCACAGGAAGGATGTGGAGGGTGGGGAACCATGGGAACGCTGCCAGTTAGTGGGAAAATTATTTGAGAATGTTCTGAAGAGAGCATGATGTGTGAGGCTGGGTTTTTATCGTGGCAGTAAACACCTGTGCCCTCAGGTCACCGTGGGGGCTTTGCATACGTTTTTGGCTTTTTTGTTCATTTGTTTCTGTGATAAAATTCATTACTAAGAATCAGTTTAACAGTTGAAAAAAATAAAACAAATGGCTTTGATCATAGTAGTTAACAGGAGATCTCCAGCCTACAAACACAGCTCTGCAGTGGACTGACCGTTAAGATTCATAATATTAAATAAAATTTAAACAAAATTTCATGGAACCATTACACAGTGTATCTCTGAAACTTGTGTTCTGGACGTTCTATGTACAGCTCCAGCTAAGTCTGTGAGAAACTTCCCTGGTGCAAAATAACCATCACAGCTTCCTGTGACTCCAAGTGCTGCGCGACCCGTGTTCTGTTCCCACCTGCCACCTCCATCTCCATGAACTTCTGCCCTTTTGCCTCCTCTATGTTCACAAATGATAAAAAAGTTTATTAGTGATTATTTGCCAGTACTCATTTTATTTTATTTTATTTTTAAAGATGTGTTTGTTTATTTGAAAGGCAGAGTGACAAGAGAGCCAGAGACAGAAAGAAAGGTCTTCCATCCACTGGCTCACTCCCCAAATGGCCACAATGGCCAGAGCTGGGCTGATCAGAAACCAGGAGCCAGGAGCTTCCTCCAGGTCTCCCACACGGGTGCAGGTGCCCAAGGACTTGGGCCATCTTCCACTGCTTTCCCAGGCCACAGCAGAGAGCTGGATCAGAAGTGGAGCAGCCAGGACTTGAACCGGCGCCTGTATGGGATGCCGGCACTGCAGGTGGTGGCTTTACCTGCTATGCCACAGCACTGGCTCCGAGTATTCTTTTTAAATAACTGAAACTTGTCACAGATAATATATTTAATTTTACTAAATAACCTTTTTTTTGTTTTAAAAATAAAAACATTCTCAGGTCGGTGCCGTGGCTCAACAGGCTAATCCTCCGCCTTGCGGCGCTGGCACACCGGGTTCTAGTCCCAGTCAGGGCGCCGGATTCTGTCCCGGTTGCCCCTCTTCCAGGCCAGCTCTCTGCTGTGGCCAGGGAGTGCAGTGGAGGATGGCCCAAGTGCCTGGGCCCTTGCACCCCATGGGAGACCAGGAGAAGCACCTGGCTCCTGGCTTCGGATCAGCGCAGTGCACCGGCCGCAGCGGCCATTGGAGGGTGAACCAATGGCAAAAGGAAGACCTTTCTCTCTCTCTCTTTCTCTCTCTCTCTCTCTCTCTCTCTCACTGTCCACTCTGCCTGTCAAAAAAAATATAAATAAATAAATAAAAACATTCTCATGGAAGAAAACTCAGAATACATATGAAGAAAAGAAATATTTTATTTGAGAAGTTTGGGTGCATTGAAACAAACACACAGCTGCCGTCCTCTGGGTCACTCCCAAATGGCTACACTGGCTGGGGCTCTGCTGAGGCTGGAGCTAGGTGCTAAGAACAGTCCAGGTCTCCCACGGGGATGACAGGAACCCAGGAACACAGGCCTTTACTTGCTGCCCCCAGGGTCTGCATTAGCTGGGGATGGAGTCAGGGGCTGGAGCTGGGCGATGGACCCAGGCGCTCTGGTGTGGGGGGCAGGGTTCTTAGCCACTGAGCTATCTGTGATCACAGTGGCCCTCCTGCCATCATCGTGCGGGTCCAGCTGTGGGTCACCTCAGGGTTCCGCCTCCAGTGTTTCCTGTGGCAGCTGCCATCTTTGTCTTTAAGCTTGCCACATTATCATCTGTCCTTACATGTAACTTTATTTTAGGTATGTACTCTTGTCTTTGTAATCCGTCTGTGTAAAGTCCTTGTAGCCAAGGACTGTATCCTAATTTACCCAGAGTCCTTCGTACCATTCTCCCAAGGTTGTTAGCAGATGTTGGTCTGAAATAAGTCAGGTGAAGCATTTGCAATCTCAGTGAATGCTTAGGGTTCAGGTCCTGATGGATACATTTTAGTACTTGGCTAGTAGCATTCAAGGGAGACACATAGTGTCTTGCTTCAGAAATGGGGATTGCGACATAGTAGCAGCTCAACCTTTGCACGCTTCTGTTTTGCATCTCTTGATGAGGCCAAAGTGACGTCTGCCTCCAAGGGTTGATGTACCATGATGTTGGGAGAGGCATATGTAAAATGTCTAACAGTTCTGGTTCAAATAAATGCTTGATAAATAACAGCCATCATGTATACTTGGCACATACAAAGAAGCACAGAAAAGTAAGGCATAACAAAATATGGATAGTGTACAGTGCACAATTTACTGTAATGATTGTAAAATTTACTTATTGCAGACATTCAAAACATTTAAGGTGCAGCAGACACAAGAAAAATGCTTAGGATCACTAATTATCACGTCCATGCAAATGAAAACCTCAATGAGGTCATCTCCCACTCCAGTTAGATTGGGTATTACCCCCCCCCCCAAAAAAATGCTACTGAGGTTGTGGAGAAAAGGGGTACATTATGGGTGGGAATGCAAATTAGTACAGCTATTATGGAAAACAAAATGCAAATTCCTCAAAACACTACAATGGGATCTGCTGTATGACCCAGCTGGCCCACTCCTGGGAACATCTTCCAAGGAAGTAGAGTCAGCATGTGGAAGAGACACCTGCACCCCTGTTTACAGCAGCCCAGTTCACAACAGCAAAGCTACGGAATCAGCCTGGTTGTCCGCCCGTTGATGACTGGGTACAGAGAACGGGGGGTAGATCCAGGATGGAATATGAAGCAGCCGCGGCGAGAACGAAGTCCTGACGTCTGCAGCAGAACGGGTGGAACTGGAGCTCATCCTGCTGAGTGAAATGAGTCCCAGAGAGACAGAGACACGTGTTCTCCTCACACGGGGAAGTTAAGATAGAGCATAAGAACTGCATGGTGACATTGCATTTGGTGCATAGTTATGAATACTGTCTTCACTGAATTACACCATGTGGAACACACCATACCCTTCTCTCCTCCCTGCATGGTCATTGTCATGAGTCCCACAGCTGTGATAGAAAAGATAGAATACAAGCATATGGATATAATACCTATGTATGAAGTGAATATGGCAAATCTAAAAAAATTGTTGAACCTTAAAACTAAAAAAAAGCCAAAATTATAAATATAGTCGATAACAAGGCGCAAGAGCAAAAGGTAACATTTGAGATAAAACCATTCAAGTCGTATGGAATGAAAATATGTACATTGTACATATTATAAAAAAACAGAAGGTGACCTTGTAAACCAGAAGGTTGAACAGCATTCCTGTTGCTTTTTAAAGAACTCTTCTGTGTGCTGGTGTTCAGAATCATATTGTCATGCTAAGTCTGTTGTATGCGGGCACCTCAAGAAGTTCAGAGAAAAAAGTGAAATTGGAAGGTTTCTTGGGGGCCGGTGCTGTGCTGTAGCAGGGAAAGCTGCCGTCTGCAGTACTGGCATTCCATATGGGCGCTGGTTCATGTTCCGGCTGCTCCTCTTCTGATCCAGCTCTCTGCTGTGGCCTAGGAAAGCAGAAGGTGGCCTAAGTGCTTGGGCCCCTGCACCTGCATGGGAGACCCAGAAGAAGCTCCTGGCTCCTGGCTTTGGATTGGTACAGCTCTGGCCATTGCGGCCAGTTGGGGAGTGAACCAGTGGATGGAAGACCTCTCTCTCTACCTCTGCCTCTGCCTCTCTGTAACTCTGCCTTTCAAACAAATAAATACATAAATAAATCTTAAAAAATGTTTCTTTTGGAGCAAAATAAATCCATGAATATTTTTTTCATAGTATGTACCTTCCAGGGGCATTCTGATGACCTGCTCATCTGCAGAGATGTGTACATTTTTTATTGCACCAAAATAAACCTGTGTTTGAATCCCAGCTTTCACGAGCTTCTTGAAGGAGCCGAGGCTAGAGGCTAGCCTGGAGATGCCAGATGTGGGCAGAACTGAGCTGGCACGCGCTTAGGGCAACGCTGTTGGGGATCTTGCTGCTTGTGTGCAGTCATTTTTAGTCCTGACACTCTGCTCCAGTGGGGCTGCTTACAGGTTCCTCCGTGTAAAATTATGTCTTGGAACAACCTTTATCTCTGGAACAACTAATAATGTGTGGCAGCGTCTGGACGCGACCACAGGGTGAGGGAAATGTGTTTTCATGAAGCACTGCCTCCCTGTAGCAGAGGGAGCCTGGGAGATGGAGCGGGGTCCCAGCACGCGGGGGTCCCGCTCCCCGCTCCTGCTGACATCAGCCGCTCCGGCCGTGAATGTGGGCTTTCACATGGCCTTGGGGCTGGAAATGCATCCCTGCTTCAGCCAGTGCAATGCAGTAAGTTCCACCGCAGTTAAAGCCTGCAGTCGATTTATACCCCGCAATATGATCTTTCCGTGGTAAAACGCGATTATGATGCGCGTGGTAATGAGAGGAGAGCCACGGGCGAGCCCGCGGGGAGCTCTCTCTCCACTTCTGGAAAACCTGTTGATTGGATTCTGCGGTCCCGGTGCTTCTGCCCTGCTTCCTAGTCTCTGCCACCTTCCCCAGAGGCTGTCCACGTGGGCTGGGCGACGGCTTTTGCACATGCGTTTGGGCTGGGAAGCATTGGCTGGAGCAAGTGGGGCCCCTTCCTGGCACACAGCTGCCTTAGCTCGGCACTCCCTCAGCCAAAGGAAGGGCGTCTGGCTAGCTGGACGGCCAGAGGGTTCTCTCCTTTTTGTTGGGGGGAACACCCTGGGGCATCTTTGCCGAAAGTGCACAGGGGCACAGCGAGAGCCGGCGCGTTGTCTGCAGGCGCTGTCCAGGTTCGGCAGGAAGTAGGTCACAGTTTCGGGCTGATTCAGACAGACCGCTGGCACGCCCAGCGCCCCCTCCCCCACCTCCACCCGCACCCCACGGCTCTTGCCTCCTGTTGCCAGTGCACCGTGTGTGTGTGTGGGGGCGCAGCTCTGGCAGAAGCAGCCGGGGTTCCCGTGGCTGGGCCAAAGGCGTCTGAGGTGGGAGCTTTCTGTCTGCGGGGCCATCGGCCTTCCCCAGCTGGCTTCTCTTAGCAGCTCTTGGTGGCAGTGGGGTATTCCAGTGAGCAGCGCTCTGTCCACGCCCGGGCCTTCCCCATCCTCAGTGCCTCCCCACGTGACCTCCAAGCACCCAGACCCTGTGGGCTCCCCGTGGGCTGTCGCTTGCACCTCCCTGCCCCGGCTGGAATGGCTGGCTGGCCCAAGTCCCCCTTGTGTTCTCTACTCTGCAGGAGTCCCCTGAGACAGATGTAGGTGACAGTGGAGGGTGGGGTGTTCAGTCCGCGTTGTCCGTTGCAGTACAGATGAGGGTCCTAACGTGGTGAACCGCAGGAGCTCAGGCTGGTGGTTGAGCCTTTGTGGGCCACAGGTGCCTGGTAACTCGTAGGTCATTGGAGTTCTAAGTCGTGCTCCTGCAGGAAAGCGTTTGCCCTGGGATTGGCTCAGATGCATTTGCACTTTGCTACAGATGTCCAGGCCCCTTGTGTCTCTCAGCTCTTAGCTTGCTTGCTTTCTTCTTCTTTTTGGATCTATTTATTTATTGGAAAGGCAAAGTTAGAGACAGAGACAGAGACACAGAGAGAGAGATCTTTCATCCACTGGTTCACTCCTCCAAATGGCTGCAAAGGCCAGGGCTGGGCTGGGCTGAAGCCAGGAGCCAGGAGCTTCCTCTGGGTCTCCCACATGGGTGCAGGGGCCCAACCACTTGGGCCATCTTCCACAGCTTTCCAAGGCCATCAGCAAGGAGCTGGATCAGAAGTGGAGCAGCTGGGACTTGAACCAGTGCCCATGTGGGATGCCGGCGCCCCAGGTTACCTGCTGGGCCACAGCACCAGCCCTTCTTCTTGTTGTCTGTGTTCACTGTCAGAATATCTCATCTTCGGGCTCCTGAGAGCATTTTTCTCAAACCTTACAGAGCTCCACAGCTCACCTGGCAGGGCCTGAGACCTCCTGTTTCCAGAAAGCCCCAGAAGACTCCTGCGACCTTCTCTGTCTCTGGGGGACCCTGGCCTTTCCCGCCTGTTCCTAGTTTTTCCTGAGTCCAACCTCTCACACTCCTTTTAATTTTTGTTGTATTTTGTGGGCAGCGCCTTGTCTGGCGGGCCTGTTTGCTTTGCTATCACTGAGATGCAGACGGACACACACTAGCATTTTCTGAACAGTAGCTGTGTGTCCAAGATCATACAGGACAAACACTGAGTGCTTTTATCATGCAGTGACGACTTCTTTAAGCTCTGTCTGCATGTTCACAGTTTGCAGACGTGTCCTGAGCACCTGCACATCACACAGCTCCTTTGCCAGCGAAGGTGACTTGTAACCCAACTGACAAAATGGACGTGAATTCTGCAGGAGGCGGCTGAGCCCCGCCCGGGGACACGAGTGACATCTACCTGCAGGTGCCTGCATGGACACGTGACATCCACCTGCAGGTGCCTGCGTGGACACATGACATTCACCTGCAGGTGCACGTGTGGACACATGACATCCACCTGCAGGTGCCTGCGTGGACACGTGACATCCACCTGCAGGTGCCTGCATGGACACGTGACATCCACCTGCAGGTGCACGCGTGGACATGTGACATCCACCTGCAGGTGCCTGCGTGGACACATGACATCCACCTGCAGGTGCCTGTGTGGACACGTGACATCCACCTGTAGGTGCACATGTGGACACGTGACATCCACCTGCAGGTGCATGCGTGGACACATGACATCCACCTGCAGGTGCCTGTGTGGACATGTGACATTTACCTGCAAGTGCCTGCGTGGACACGTGACATTCACCTGCAGGTGCACGTGTGGACACGTGACATCCACCTGCAGGTGCCTGCGTGGACACGTGACACCCACCTGCAGGTGCACACGGGAGCTTCCGCAGGGCTGTGGTGTACTGAGTGTGGTCTGCTTCTGCTGCTCTTTGTTTCTGATTAACAGAGTGAAAAGCGGGTGTTTCAGTTGCAGAAGAGAGTAGGAGGGAGGCCCAGAAGGAAATGGGTCTGGCACAAGCATCAGTGTAACCGGGGAGGCCGTGGTTCCGGCTGGCTTTTGGTTTTAAGTTTCAGTTTTATTTGCTTGCTTTGCATTTTATTTGACAGAGACAGAGACAGGCAAGGGGTGAGAGAGAGAGAGAATGTCGGGATCTTCCATCTGTTGGTTCACTCCCTGCATGCCCACAGCAGCCTGGGCTGGGTCAGCATCCTGAAACTCCAGCCAGGTGTCTCCCATCGGCGGCAGTGACCCGACTACTTGGGCCATCACCTTCTGCCTCCTAGCGGGTGTGTTAGCAGGAAGCTGGAGTCAGGGCGGAGCCAGGACTTGAACCAGGCACTGCGAGGTGGGATGCCGGTGTCCCAGGCAGTGTGTTAAATGCTACTCCGGTTTCCTGGCCCTGCTGGTGGTTTTAATGGCATTTAAAGTGTAGCTGAAGTTTCATGTCACCATTCTCAGCCTTTTTTTTTTTTTTTTTTTTTGGAAGATCTGTACTGAATTAGCTCCATCTCTGCCTCATTTTAAAAGGAGTTGACACAGCCCACAAAGAGACACCCACAAAGACTAAAAAATAAAACACAACACACGGGGAAGGTAGCTGGTGTACAGCCCACACGTGGTACCTTTTCAGAACCTGCTGCTTGCTCGTGAGAGGTGAGCCACTGCAGATCTGGCTGGGAGCTTCCAGGCTCCTGGAGCCATGACAGGACTCACGGTGTCCCAGAGCTCAGGGTGGCTCCATTTTGCTATGCCGAGACCTGACAGCAACAGCTGGTAATGAGAGAATTGTGTGCAGAGAGAGCGATTCCTCAGCGCCGTTCCTGGGGGGCGTGGGGTTGAGCATTCAATGGGCTGGTGATCACAAGGTCATCATTCAGTATGCCTGGCCCTGGGCCCCAGGTGGGCAGCCTCCGGTGACTACCTCTCTTGGGATGGACAGGCCCTGGGCTGTCACATGGTTCTCCGTGGGCATTGTCATCTCTTCCAAGCTGTGTTTTGCAATATCTTACAACTGAGCAACAGCTCAGATAAAGAAGGGCTTCAAATTCCTCCATGGAAATTGCATGCTTTCCTTAGTAGAAAGTTGTCAGTTGTCCCCTGACGTCCTCTGTGGTCGCTGGAGCCTTGGCAGGTGCGAGCTGACTCTCACTGCTTCTAAAGGTGACACCAGGGCAAGAGTGGAGGGAGAGGGACTGGCTGTTGGAGCTCTCAGTGTGACAAGGGCTAGGGCGGATGCAAGGACCCCGGTGTGGAGTGGCGCTGGAACTCCTCTCCCTCCACTGGTCATCTGGTGGCCCCCTTGGGTCCCAGCCTGTCACAGCCAGAGGGCTCCCACCTCCTCAGCCTCTGGGGTCAGTGGGGTGAAGAGGGTGAGGGGCACCGAGGCCATGGAAGTCGTCAGCGCCTTCCCGAACTTCGTGTTCCTGACCCATTGCTTTGAGCGTTCCTCCAGGTGGGGAAATTCTGTCTTCCTGATGGCTCCCGAGGGCTGCATGCCTGTGTTTACTGTGGGAGCCCCGGCTCCTCTCTGCTGGAGCCAACGGGATAAGGGGCTGCTGGGCAGCAGGGTGTGCCTTGAGAGGAAGGCCATGGGTCAAGGTGGAGCCGTCAAATGGGAGTGCTGCGCTTGGACAGGTTCCTTCCAGGTGTTGTGGTCTTTGTCCCAACAAAATCTGTGCAAGAGCCACTTTGAGACTGTGGGACAAAACAGAAACCTGAGGTGTCCATCTTTGTTGTGTTGGAGAAACCCCCATTTTCTAAGCCACGAATCTTGCAGGTGCGTGACAAGATGTCCCACGTGACGGTCTCTGTGGCTGGGAATGACCCTCTTAGCTGCTGTTCACTGACGTGACAGCGACAACAGGATCCATCGTGCTTGAAATCCAGCATGGGTCCCTCCCCTTTGGAGAGAAGAACACTGTATTTCCCCTCGGCTTCTTAAGCAATCAGTGTGCTTTTCTCAAGATGTTGAACTGGGGGATAGCTTCTATGCAACAAAATGAATCCATTTCACGGATGTATTTCGAGAACACGGCACACACATGTATGCCGCTGTGCCGTCACCACCACAACCAAAGTACGGCGCATTTCTCCACTCCCCGCGGATGTTTCTTGGTCCCCTTTCTAGTCCCCTCCCTCACTCCTGGCTCAACTCCGGGCTAGCTCTGGTCTGATCTTTTGGCTCTGGTTAGGATTTCATACAAATGGAGTGGCATATACCTGTTGTGGTATTTACACTTTTAGATGTGACTTGGGTGTTAGGTTATATTTATCCAAGAATCCGCACATGCTAGAAGTGATCTGGAGGGTCTGGAGGTCTGAAAGTGAAGATGGGGCTGGCGCCATGCCTCAATAGGCTAATCCTCTGCCTGCGGTGCCAGCACCCCGGGTTCTAGTCCCGGTCAGGGCGCTGGATTCTGTCCGGGTTGCCCCTCTTCCAGTCCAGCTCTCTGCTGTGGCCCGGGAATGCAGTGGAGGATGGCCCAGGTCCTTGGGCCCTGCACCCGCATGGGAGACCAGGAGAAGCACCTGGCTCCTGGTTTCCGATCAGTGTGGTGTGCCAGCTGCAGCACGCTGGCCGCAGCAGCCATTGGAGGGTGAACCAACGGCAAAGGAAGACCTTTCTCTCCGTCTCTCTCTCTTACTGTCCCCTCTGTCTGTCCAAAAAAAAAAAAAAAAAAAAAAAAAGTGAAGACGGGTCTACTCCACTCCCCTCTCACTGCTGAGCCCTCTCCTCATAGCCATCAGCACCTCACAGGCTGGGTCTTCTGGGACTTTCAGTTACAGCCAAACCTCGGCTGTGCCATACGGGGAGAGCTCCGATTTTGCCTGTTCATCCCTCCCACTCCCCACCTCCTCTCTGCCTCCACGGTGTGGTTTTGGTTACATCACCATCTTTAGTGCCTCTGTTGCTCACCTTTGAGCCTTAAATGTTTATTCTTGATTCCGTACTTTCAGTTAAACCAGCACCTTGTGGAAGCACAGGATTACAGTTCTTGGGCTCACAGAGTATTCTTCATATGAAATAACCACATAAGTTACAGCTTTCAGGAGTGGGGATCGTGCCGTTTGGTGTGTTTGGTAGTTTTTTATTCACTTGCATTTCTCTCCTGTAAGTTTCAGAACAGTTAAGTTAGACCTCTGCTGTTAAAACTTAATTTTTAAAATTTTTTTATTATTATTTTTTTTGACAGGCAGAGTTAGACAGTGAGAGAGAGAGAGACAGAGAGAAAGGTCTTCTTTTTTCTGTTGGTTCACCCTCCAGGTGGCCGCTACAGCCGGCGCGTTGAGGTCTGCACGCTGCGCCGAGCTGAAGCCAGGAGCCAGGTGCCTCCTCCTGGTCTCCCATGCAGGTGCAGGGCCCAAGGACCTGGGCCATCCTCCACTGCACTCCCGGGCCACAGCAGAGAGCTGGACTGGAAGAGGAGCAACCGGGACAGAATCCGGCGTCCCAACCGGGACTAGAACCCCAGGTGCCAGTGCCGCAGGCAGAGGATTAGCCAAGTGAGCCGCGGCGCCAGCCAAAACTTAATTTTTATAAATGCATGAGGACAGTTCAGAAGAAGGCAAGACACCTGAGCAGTGTTGTGTGGTCGAGTGACGTCAGCAAGAGCGTGGCTTCTAAAAGCTTGAGGCAGGGGATAAAAATTAGTGTCCAATGAAGACTTCAGCGCTACAGGACTCACTTGGCAATTAACCGAGTTAAAACATCCTTAGGCAACGAGACGAAAATAAACTTTGAGAGGCATGTTTAGGGACGCAGCCTGCTTTCTGCGCATGTATTTCCATAAACAGGCATGTAGGACCCGAGCCTGCTTTTCCAGCGAGGCTTGGGAGTCGGCCTTCCCACCCACCGGCTGCGGATGACATCAGCAGGTTCTGACGTTTGTGCAAAAGCTAAACCAGAGCATAGATGGGAGGGGTCCCCTTGAATGTCGTCAAGGCTTTGCTCCCGTGGCTACAGCTGCGTCTTTGATTGTTACTTCTCTTTTTTGAAAGAGAAAGAGCGAGTTTCTCCATCTGCTGGTTCACTCCCAGTTCCCTGCAGTGGCTGAGGTTGGGCTGTGGCCGAATCCAGCAGCGAAGAACTCAGTCCAGGGCTCGGACGTGGGAGGCAGGGACCCAACTACATGAGCCATGACTGCTGCCCCCGGTCCTGCACTGGAGGAAGGTGGAGTCTGGAAGAGGAGACGGAAATCAGCCAAGCACTCTGAGGGGGCACACAGATGCTAGGCTCTGTGCCTCCTCCCCCTGTCCCCAAGCCTAGTCTTTAAAATGGGGGGGAATAAAGGGACAGTGGGGACACAGGACAGGAGCTGGAGGAGGGCCGGGCACAGCCAGCACCCTGGACATGATTGGTGTTCATTGAGCTGTTCCTTCGGGTGCTGAGTACCCAGGTGCTCACACAGGGCTGAGGGGCCCTCCACGGGCTCCCACTTCCCAGTTCTGCAGCTCCTAGTGATACTTGCGTGTTTCTCTTTGTGCTTTCATCCACTTCCTCTACTCTATACCTTCTCCCCTCCTCTTCCCCCAGCTTCTGCTGTGTAAGGGTTGTGATTGGTACCTACTTAAGTGACCAACTGTGGCTGAGTTTTGAGACCCGAGTTGGAAGTAGGCTTCGTTGCTGCCAACGGGGTATCCTCTGACTAGACTTCTCTGTAGTGCTGGTGACCCGGCTTCTCTATTTCAGGAAGTCTGTTCAGCTAAACTTCTCTTTCCGAGGACTCACTCTGTGTGCAGCCACGTTGTGCGGGCTTCACATCTGCCCTGTGACTTTGTTCTGTGTTTTTGTTATTGCCTTTGGGTTTTCTCACTCAGAGGTGCGTACATAGCCTGTCTTCCGTGCCTGTCTGTGCCCACCCTACGTCCACTTTGCACCCGCTGTCTGCCCCGTAGGATGTGTCAGCAGGCTGTTGTCCTGTGGCTTTTGGTGGAGTTCAGCCAACAAGGAGCCCATGGAAGAGGAGGAGGAGCCAGTCTGCCTCCACCGGGAGGTGGATGTTGCTGAAGGCCGCTTCCCCCTCAGGTACCACTTGGCAGACTGGTGGCCTTTTTCTTTGGGTGGATACTCACTCCCTTTGCCCTTCAGGCTTGGAGGGGTGACCTTCCCTCTGCTGCAAGTCCCCAGCACTGCATTATTGTTTTTCCTCCCACTTTTGTAAATAGTTTCTGAATTATCCTAATGCAAGGGTGCTCCTGCTTTCCTGGTGGGAACTTGATTGAATAAGGGGTTTGAGGAGAGAGCAGGATTTACCCAGAGATGGAGTTTGGTTCACCTGTTCCTTTTGCAGATGGGAACCAGGAGGGGTAATGTGGTGGGGATGGTTTTCGCCGTGGGGCCATTGGGACAAAGGTCTCTACCATGCACTGCTTGCCACCCCCGCAGCTCCCACTCCCCAAAGCTGGAGTGGCAACAGTTCTCAAGCTGGGGTGACCATGCAGGGGGCTCTTCAAGTGTATTTTGGCCGCATATCCATGTCCACGTCAGCTGCTTCAGTTCTCAGTTCAGTGCCTTCCCAGAGGAGCCTTGTGTGTTTTGCTTTGTTTTGCTGATGGACTGCTTGTGCCGTGTGTCTTGCAGGGAGGAGCAGAGGGTGTTGTTTTCTGACAGCACAGACCTGCTCTCCATGCCCCAAATCCTGGCAGCATGAAAACACCCGTCATTCTCTTAGGCTCACAGATGCCGTGGCTACAGAAGTCAGAAAGGCAAGACGGGGAAGGCTCTTCTCTGTTCTTGATGTATGTGGGCTCCCCTGGGGCGGCCAGGCTGGAGGAACTGGGCATGGCGTGGCTGGGATTGCACAGGGGGGCTGGAGGAAGGGCTTCTTCTGGACACTGAGCCGCCCTGTACAAACTCCACCTGCCCTGCTGACGCCGTGCTTGAGAGCTCTGACAGTTTTCCGTGCCTGATGGAAAAGCAGAATGCTCTTACTTCTGAACAGTTTACTAAAAACCAGCAATTTCAGTCACTTAGGCTCTCCCATTAAGTCATTGCCAGTGGCCTTTGACTGTTCCCCCAGCAAACAGCCAAGCCTCAAGGGCTCAGCTGACTTGAGCCGGCGCTACTGCAGCCAGCTCTGGGGGTGGTGCTGATGTCCAGAGACAGCGAGTTTCAGGGTGCACACTGCCGCGATTGTGTTCCCTGCCTCTGCAGGCCAAGGGTGCTGGCAAAGAAAGGCTGAGTTCAGGGCCAGTGTCCTTAAGACAGCGCCCGAGGGCTGTGTGTGACTGGCCTGGCGGCTTTGCTACTGCTTGGAGCCTCCTTAACTCTGGAGCTGCGTTCTTCAGAAACGAGAATCTGCGTTCCGGGGATGTGGAATCGCTGCCCAGCTGAGCTAGCGCCCGCGGATGCTGGCACGGTTACTTTATGTATTTCCTCATTGGCTGTTGAGTAGATGCGCGTGTCTCCCCGACTCCATGGTACACACAGCCGTGGTTGGGGCACCATGCAGAGCGATGGAGATGGCGCTGGCAATCTTGTGGGTTGCCCCTTTCTTTCCCGGACAGCAGCCTTCCCACAGCCCTCTGTCCTGTTAGATTTAGGGACGGCTGGGTCCCCCAGAGGGTGGTTTTCACCAAGGCTGAGGTGCTGTGGGCTGGTGATGGGCTAGGCTGCGAGGTACCTGCCTTGCACTCTCCGCTGGGCTTCACTGCCAAGGCCCTGGGTTCCCACAGACTCGGGTGCACAATTTGGGATCCCTGTGTGCTTTTTGCACTTCATCATTTTGTCCTTGAGCATCTCAAGTCCACTGCCACCGTGGGGCCTTTGGCTCCTATCACCTTTCCCTTGGGAGCACGCTGTTTTGAACACAGATCCAACTCCCGGGCCACTGGAAGGGCCTGCCATGGAGTTCTCAGGCCTAGAGAGCTGACTCACAGCTAGGCACTGTGCTCTTCTCTCTGGAAAACCCAGGCACTCGGTAGTATGTTTGTGTTTATTTCTCTAGTGTCTTGCCTGAGCTTTGCTGCAGGGTTGTGACCCCGTAAGGGCTTGGAGGAAGGCATTTCTCACCGTGGTAGGCAGGCTGCCCAGCGTCATCTCTGCGTGGGACAGCTTCTCGTCCACCTGCTCCAACAAGGTCATCGTCTGTGCCTGTGGTTGGTGACAGGAGGGTGGCCGCTGGGGACTGTGGAGATGGCTCCTTAGGCAATGTCTTCATCCACCGGTCTGAATATGAAGAGGTGTCTGTGTAGAGAATGTGATACTTCGTTTGTCACTGTTGTTTTTCAGCAAATGGCTTTGCATCCGTAGTCTAGTTGGTTAAGTTCTGTGTTTATTCGGCAAAAAGCCTGTTTTGAAATGAATATCAGAACATTGCCTTCTCCTGGGTTTGCTTTGCTGGAGGAAGTAAAGATGGCATTTTTAGCATCAACATCCATTCTCGTTTATAGAGGGAGCAGTTATCTAATCTGTCAGCCTTATTTTCGCGTCTTTTTTCTTCCCAGTAGAACATGTAATTACTTATTTGCTTTTGTTCCCGCACTGTGTTCTGGATATCAGGTTTAGTGTTGTGTTTTGATCAAAGTATTTACTAGACTGTCTAGATGCCGATTAAGATGTCATTCCTTTTCTACCTGTTCTATTTTTTAAGTTTTTATTTATTTGTTTCTCTAATCTATTGGGGGGGTGGAAGGGAGGAGGGAGGGAGGGTAGGAGGAAGAGAGAGAGAGCGTGCCAATATTCCCGTCTGCTGGTTGACGCCTCAGATGCCCCTAAGAGTCTTGGCTGGGCAGACCGAGGCTGAGGGCTGGGAGCTCCATCCAGGTCTCCCGTGCTGGTGCAGAAATCTGGTTCCGTGGGCCATTGCCACTGCCTCTCGGGGTCTGCATTAGTAGGAAATTGGAATCCAGAGCTGAAGCTGCTCACCTGTTGTAAAGATTAGTGATGAATTAAAAAGATGATACAACCGTAAACCTCGCTAAGAGGCAGTCTGTCCGTTCTTAGTATTTGCTGTGGCTCGGAGGATGTGGGTTTTGTCATTGTGGAGAAGTGACCATTCTGTTAAAGTGAAGGACCTAGATTACTCTGGGCAAATTTACATTTCTGCAAGAAATAGAACAAAAAGACACCTGTACTGACTTCACTTGGTACTGGTCTGGGCTTTAGAATGCATTTGTACTTGTTGAGGGTCATCTGTGTTGAGCGGAGCTGGAAGCTTTGTTATGAAGCCATCGCCTTGGACAGAGTGAAATGGGAGACTTGACAAGAGGACTGTCATTTTCCCTGACAATAAGATACCAGCATGACACTGTGTTTGTTTGGACAGGTTTGGCAAGCAGAATGGCCTTGGTCATTGGGCAGCTTATGGAGAAAAATGCTTTTGTTGGATGTCTTCAGACTGATAGAGCTGTCACTGAGGGCCTTGAACTCCTTTATCAAGTTGACATGAACTTGAGCAGAGTAATTGACTGTTTGCCAGAGCAGAGTGGCTATGGAGCCTTAGTATTGTTATTTTTTAATATCACAAAGAGCAAAGAGTTGGGGCTGGCTGGTGCCGTGGCTCACTTGGCTAATCCTCTGCCTGTGGCGCTGGCATCCCATATGGGAACCGGGTTCTAGTCCTGGTTGCTCCTCTTCCACTCCAGCTCTCTGCTGTGGCCCGGGAGTGCAGTGGAGGATGGCCCAAGTGCTTGGGCCCTGCACCCGCATGGGAGACTGGGAGGAAGTACCTGGCTCCTGGCTTCGGATCGGCATAGTTCCGGCTGTAGTGGCCATTTGGGGGGTGAACCAACAGAAGGAAGACCTTTCTCTCTGTCTCTCTCTCTCACTGTCTAACTCTTAAAAAAAAAAAAAGAGCAAAGAGTTAGACAGTTTGTTTAATAAAGGGAAAGTAAGTTGGTTTGAATTTTAAGGTTTATTCTTTTTCCTTTTTTAAGATTTATTTTGTTTGAAAGGCAGAAATAGAGAGATTGAGATTTTTCATCCTCTGATTCACTTGCCACAATGGCCACAACTGCCAGGGTTGGGCCAGGCCGAAGCCAGGAGCCTGGAACTTCATCCAGGTCTCCCATGTGGAGCACTTGGGCCATCCTCTGCTGCTTACCCAGGCACGTTAGCAGGGAGCTGGATTGGAAGTGGAGCGGCTGGGACTCAAAGCAGCAGTCATATGGAATGCCAGGGTCATAGGCAGTGGCTTAACCCGATGGGCCATGATACTGGCCCCAAGTTTATTCTTAAAAAAACAAAAAGCCAAAGGCCCCAAAGACACAGAATGGTGACTTTGCGTTATTCAGGGACCAGGAACCCTGCAGGGGTCCCCAGACTGGCGACCTGAGCTGTCTGGGACTTTACCCGTGAAGACCACAGTTGGGCTGTGATCCTAGGGCTCATTTCACCTCACACTGTGGAGCCAGCAGGGCCCACGTGCCCGCCCTGCCCGGAAGCAGGGTGCCTGTCCCAGAGCTGGTGGGGGAGTGTGAGCAGGGCCTGGTGTGCCCGTGGGTGTTGGCAGGTGCGTCTGATCCCAGCCGGAGCATTGTGGTTCTCGGGAATGCTTGGGCCCTGCAGCCAGAACAGAGTTCTCCCTGCTGCCGACCTCCGAGCGCAGGCAGCAGCTTCCTGTCATTGACCAGGGGAGAAAAGAAAGCTCGCTGCTGACCTTTGGTGCACTTAGGGTGTCCGTCTGGGCCCGGGTTTGGGTGGGAGAGGAGGGGGCACGCACTGTTGCCCTCCCCCTCCTCTCTGGGCAGTGGCTGGTCCAGACGGAAGCTTGCTGGGAGGCCCCAGGGCTGCCCGTCCAACAGCAGCGCACCCTGGCTTGCTCGTGAGAGGCAGTCCCTGTGCACCAGGTTCCCGGGTCGCACTTCCTCGGCAGCATTTACTGCCTGCGCCTTAACAACGCACTGTTCTTCACATGTGTGCGCTCTCTCTGCCGGTCCGGCTTGTTCTGTGACAGGTGCATGACTGTCTGATCTGACGATCTTGTCTGTGGCGATGGCTCTGGGCAGGTTCCCAGCCAGACTGAAGTGGGGAGAGAGTAGGCAGCTGGCCCAGGGACCTCTGGCCTCATCAGGGCCGTTCCGGGGACTTGAACCCAGGGAGGCTGGTGTTAGCATCAGAAAAGTAATCATTCCAGGACAGAAGCAGGAGTCCGGAGCCTGCATCACATAATCAGATGCACGGCGGCAGGCATGGGACGGGCGGAGAGGCCCTGGCTGACGCTGTCGTCTGTGCGGCTGCCGGTGACGTCATTGGTATTGTTCTTTTCTGAAAACAGAGGTGTGGTGTGTGCTGATACCATCATGCTACTTGTTTTCCACTGTGAGTCTTCATTACCCCAAGAAAGAAAGCCCTCATGCCTTGCCATCACCCCGTTACCTTCCGACCTTGCCCTAGCCAACCACCAAGCCGCCTTGTATAGGATTTGTCTGCTCTCATGTTTCACGTCAGTGGCATCGCACAGCGTGTGGTCCTTGTGGCTGACTTCTGTTCAGCGCTCAGTATGCACAGTGCCCCCCACAGCCCTTTCCACGGCCAAGTCCACCCGTGCCTCAGCCAGTGGACATCGGCGTGGTTTGTACTGTCTGGCCACTGTGAGTGCTTTGGGTTTGTGCATGGACGTGGGCTTTGCCTGTCTCGGGGTGGACAGAGGTTCCGTTGCAGCCCTTTTCCCTTCCCATCTGGAAACGGAAGGGGTGCTTTCCTTGGTGGTGCAGGTGGAGAGGCCTGAGGGGGGCGGGATCGGGGGCTGGAGGTCCAGGACTCGCCGCGTGTCGGGGGGTTCACTCGGTCTCCTCCACTGCAGGATGGCATCGTTCACGTCCCGCCCGGGTGAGAATGTCTTCGAGGGCCAGCAAAAGGCTTTGAGGGAAGGAAGGGGAGGGATCCACAGACCCCGCCCACCCAAGGCCTGGAAGCGCCGTGGACCCCATCGCTTGCTTATTTCGTTGAATTTGCTGTGTTTCGTTAGTGAAAATTAATAAATGCTCTAAGAAACTGAATGACCGCGGTGTGTGGTACCCCGAGGCCTGTGGGCTGACACCTTGGAGTATTTCCTGCCTTCGGGTTGTGCCGTGTCTCCAGATGGTTGTGCTGTGTCTCCCGAGCCGGCGCCGCACTCCCTGCGTGGCTTTCCTTGTCCAAGCTGTTTTGTTTGCCCCACAGTGGGTCTTGATTTCCTCAAGAGCTTCTCTTTCTGACTGAAGGCCTTTGGAAGTGGCAAGTCCTTTGGTTTTGGTGGCTTTGGGGAAGCCACGGCGGTTTCCTGGGTGTCAAGGTGTTTCCACAAGGATGTTGTGGCCTAAGGCCTCAGTTTGGACATGGAGATGGGGCTATAAATGAGCTAAAAGCCACTAAGCCATTTCCTTCTCTTGTACTTGAAGCGACTTGAAGACATCAGAACCCTTATTTATTCATAACATAATCGATTCAGAAGGTTCCTGACTGTGGCTCCACACGGACCACGCCTTCCCAGGAAACTCGCTCCCAGGACTGTCTTGCGTCGGGAGATAGGCTGGCCTTGGCTCTCCTCTGGCTTTTCCCACAGCCTGAGAATTTGCAGGGACGCTTTTGGGATCCCCAGGGAGCTCTCTGAAGCGCAGCAGGCTTTCGGCCCCGGGGACAGGGTCCACTCCTTCTCGGGGCCTCTCCCAACGCGGCCCTGAGCTAGTGTCTGTAGAGGCCCTCGAGAGAGCTCCACACTCAGTTTCTGGGATGTCACTGTTACCTTCTGTGGTGGGCGTCGGCTGGTCATACGCTCCCTCTCTTTTCTTTGACTCGTGCCCCCAGCTTCTGTCATCGTGGAGAGGTGGCGTCGTGTTTATTCATCCAGCAGTATGAGCGCTCACTACGTGTTAGGCACTGCGAGACATGGGGATTAAAGAGATGCAGTGTTGGTCTTGCTTTAATGACACTCAGTGCTATGTGCAGGAGGCCTTAAAAATCCGGCTGGAGGGTGGGTGGTGTGATGCAGTGGTTAGAAGCTGGGTGGCACACTGGCATCTCGTACCAGAGTCCCAGGGTTTGCATCCTCCCTCTGCTTCCAATCTAGCTTCTTGCTGATGTGCATCCAGGGAGGCAGTGGGTGATGGCCCAAGTGCTGGGGTCCCTGACACCCCTGTGCCAGACTCAGGTGGAGTTCCTGGCTCCTGGCTTCAGCCTGACCCAGTCCTGCTGTTGTGGGCGTTTAGAGAGGGAACCAAGGGATGAAAGAGTTCAGTCTCTCTCCGTCTCTCATTCTTTTTTTTTTTTCTTCTGCCTTTAATATAAAGAAAAAAATTTTAAATGGCTGGAAAATGTGAAAGAAAACATAAATGCTGTGTTTTTTTTGTTTGTTTTTTAAGCTTAGAAATTCCAGGTTTGAAAGAACATGGAGATTTCCTGCAGAGGGTGGAGTACGGCTGCCTGACCAGGCCTGCAGGGACACACCTTTCCTTATCTCGTGCGCCCAGCTCAAGAAAATAATGTCACTCTTGCCTGTAGGAGAACATTTATTTATTTCCAGTGATTTTTTGCAGCTCTTTGAGGTCAGATAAATGAGGCAGACCTGGGTTGTTCTCTTAGGGGTTCGGGCCCCTTTTCTCCTCTGGGGCTCCGAGCTTTGAGCTCTATGTAAGAGGTGCATCCTGGTTACCCTGTGTCTGGAGCTGCACCTGTCCCCTGAGGCCTGTGGGCACAGAGGGAGGCCGGGGCAGACCCACAGGGACAGAAACCTTCATGAGCAAGGGTGGACCCAGTCCTCATGGGGACTCTGGAGTCGGTGTGACAGTTGCTTGCACTGCGTGATGAGAAGACTGGAGCAGGGAGAGAGTGGGCGGCTGGCCCAGGGACCTCTGGCCTCATCAGGGCCGTTCCGGGGACTTGAACCCAGGGAGGCTGGTGTTAGCATCAGAAAATTAGCCATTCGTATCAGCTGCCTTTCCACAATGAGTACTGTCCTTCGTCAGCTCATTGCGTGTGCACTAGAGAGAGAAGGTGGGCCAGAAGTGTGTGTTCTCCAGCAGAGACCCCACCCACCGGGAGACACCCAGTGAATGCACAGCACTGCAGACGGAGCTCCTTGTTCAGGAGAAAGTGAGCAGAGGGTGGAGGTGGGAGTGGGGAAGCAGTGGCGGTGGTGGCCATGGAGAGAGGCTCCAACCTTCCCAGCTCCAAGAGACCCCTGCCTCAGAGACGCCAGTCTTCCCACTGCGCCCACCCTGGGCTGCACCAGCCTTTATGTAGGGTGCTCCGGTGCCCTGGGACCCAGCCGTCTGGTCTGTGTGTGCACTGGACTCCGACAGTACTTGTTGTCACCCTTGACAACAGACTCTGATGGGCCAGAGTCAGGGTGCAAGGTCTGGTATACAGAACCAGCTCTCAGTGTGTAATGACTGGAGAAAAATGAACATGAGGGCTACAATTTTTTCTTTATTTCTTTTTTTAAAGATTTATTTGTTTATTTGAAAGGCAGAGTTACAGAGAGGCAGAGGCAGAGAGAGAGAGAGAGAGAGAGAGAGAGAGAGAGGTCTTCCATCCACTGGTTCACTCCCAATTGGCCACAATGGCCAGAGCTGTGCCGATCCAAAGCCAAGAGCCAGGAGTTTCTTCCAGGTCTCCCACATGGATGCAGGGGCCCAAGGACTTGGGCCATCTTCTACTGCTTTCCCAGGCCATACCAGAGAGCTGGATTGGAAATGGAGCAGCCAGGATTTGAACTGGTGCCCACATGGGGTGTTGGCACTGCTGCCACCGGCTTTACCCGCTTCGCCACAGCATCGGCCCCAGCAACAATTTTCATATAGTTTATTTTAGCACTGTGACACATCTTGCACTGTTATTTAACTCATATGAGTACATTACTTAGCTCCTAAGTTAAATTGCAATATCTTTAATATCTGTGTGTTGTGTATGAAACACACATAGGTGTGATGCTCTTAAAAATAAGGCAATTGATAAATATTGAGTGAATTTTCCTTCTTCCTTCTCTTTTCCCCCTTTCCTCTTTCTAGCACTTGCTGTGTCTTAGGCTGCTGACGGGAAGATTGGCAAGGAGGGGAGAGATGACCACTGTGGCGTCTGGGGCAGAATAGAGCTGTACAGAACTGATGGTTAGGTTCCAGTCCAACTATCCCTCTCTGTGTGGTCCATACTTGCTGTTGGTTGGCTCAGCAGAGTAGATTTCTATGTCAGAGTCCTGAGTTTTAGACCCATATGACCTGTTGGCTGGTGAACATGCATTCACAAGGGAGACCAGGGAACAGAGCGTGGGTGGACCGGTGAGAGTCCACTTACTCTTGGGCAGCAGCTTAGTGCCCTGGAGCAGGACTGCTGTGGCCGTGTAAGCCAGTTTCCTCATCTGTAAAATGGGCATGGATGTCATTATTTTCATGCCTAGATGTGTTTGTATGGGCACCCAGGCTAATGGTGCGTCCTGGGTAGGGTGTGGACCACTCAGTGGCTATGGTGCTGGGTAGGGTGCTAGTCAGTTGCTGGCACTGTGATCTGAGGGTTCTTTGGGAGCCAATGGGCACGGCTGCCGAGGCAGCATCTCGGCAACCCTGAGAAACAGGAGGAGGCGGAGTCCCAGGGGGGTTCAGGAGGCGCTCCCATCACACCAGCTGTCCGTGCCCTCAGCTTCTCCTGAGAATCCGCACCGACCCAGCACCCCAGAAGTCAGGGAAGCATCTTCCCGTACTAGGAGGTTATGAGGAAGAGTTGAACACTCTCTGGATTTTCCCAAAACAAACAAGGACATTGTAAGTGGACATTGAAGTTGTAGTTCTTCTCCATGCAATGTTTCGCAGGCTTTATAAGTGCTTATTGCATTTTAAGACACACGGGAAATCCTTAGGTTATCATACAACCTGTAAAATCCTGGGATGACATCACGTGTGTGGTGTGACCTCAGCTATATTAAAGTGGTTTGAGGGGCCGGCACCGTGGCGCAATAGGTTAATCCTCCACCTGTGGTGCTGGCATCCCATATGGGCACCAGTTCTAGTCCTAGCTGCCCCTCATCCAATCCAGCTCTCTGCTGTGGCCCAGGAGGGCATGGAGGATGGCCCAAGTGCTTGGGCCCTGCACCCCATGGGAGACCAGGAAGAAGCTCCTGGCTCCTGGCTTCAGATCAGCACAGCTCTGGCCATTGCGGCCAGTTGGGGAGTGAATCAGCGAGTGGAAGACCTCTCTCTCTCTGCCTCTCCCTCTCTCTGTGTGTAACTCTGACTTTCAATTAAAATAAATAAATCTTAAAAGAAAGTAGATGGGATTGACAGGCATCAAAATTTAACAGCGGCTTTCTTTGGTTGATGATGGAGCAAAGGTGAATTTCCCCTTTAATTTTGATTTCCTGTATTTTGTACACTTATATATGTGTACTGTTTTCTTGGACAGTAAAAATAAGCTTTCCCCTAACAGGTAAATACTGTGCTTAGATAGCAGATGAAAGCCATGGGATGTGGTTTGTGTTTTTACAATAGAAAAACCAGTCAGAGGCAGGAGGCCCAGCTCTGAATCGTGTCAGGCATTCCCAGGAGAGGAGCGGAAGCGTGCACTGGAAATTCAGAACACAGGCACACACTCCCTGGGGTGTGAGAGCGCTTCAGCTCCGGGGAGGGGAGGTTGGAGACGCAGCAGAGATACACAGCTGCAGCTGATGGAGCCGCCTCATCGCTCTCCTTCCAGCACTGGAGGTTGGTAGTCTTGGCCGTCCTGACTGTTGGGATTTGAGACTGTCATTTTCTTCTACAAGCCTGACAGCTCGGAGCCCTCAGCTATCCGCAAATGAGGTGAAAATGTATTTTTAATATTAAAAGTCTCTGTGGGGAAGAGGCCCAGCAAAAGCATCATTAGGAACTCACATTCAGGCACCAGTTTAAGCTCCTTCCTAATCCTGCTCCTATGGTATTTAACAGCCGGGCAGTCCACCGGATGTGTGCCAGTCCTCTTATTTACATAGCGTTTCCAGCAATCCAGTGTGCTTACAAATGCAAACCAAACAGCCCTCTTCTCCACATTGCTCTGCCGCGGCGTCATTTATGTTTGTTTTAGAGCAGGACAGTTTCTAATAGGCCCTGAGCACCCTTCGTATCTTCGTCATGTGTAGGACTGTTCATGTTTCTGTCTTTAAAAATGCATATTCTGGGGCCGGCTTTTAGCCTGGCTGTTAGGAGGCCTGCGTCCAGAGTCGGAGTGCCTGCATTTGAGTCCGGGCTCTGCCCCTGACCCCAGCTCCCTGCCAAAGCAAACCCTGCAGACGTTGGCCGCGTCCAGGCCATTGCAACCATCTGGGCAGTGAACCAGCAGATGGGAGCTTCCTCTTCCTGTCTCTGTCTCTCTTTGCCTCTCAAATAAATACATAGGGAAAATCTTTGAAAAGTCTATATCCGCTTGACTAACTTGGCAAGTGTATAAGTGTGTGAAAGATGAAGCTAACAGTCAGTCTGCACCAGCGGCATTAATGTTTGGGTACATGTCTTTCCACCTGCGTTGAGTGATGCTCTTTCATAAAGGGTGCCAGTGCCCTGAGTGTCCCCTGGCTGGCCTTTGTCACCTGTCCTGCTCCTCTTGGTAGATGTTGGTCTGCCTCATTCTTTCCACCTGCGACTGTGCTGTCGGTTACTTCAGCGTACCCTGCGATAGGCACGTGGGTGGCTGCCCACCTGTCCTGCTGTTAGGACCGTACCGGGAGCGTGCATCCCTGTGGTGGGGTCTGTCTCGTCGTTTCCTTCCCTTGGGATGTGTTCTCTGTATTTCCTTACCCGTTACAAGCATGCACTGCACGTACACACAGATGCTGGGTGTGTTTCTCCGTCAGAGGGAAGAGTCGGTTGCATTGCCCTTGTGGCCCAGAACTTAGTGACATTGTCTCGACCCCCGGTCCTGCACACGGACAAGAGCGGAGTGGCGTTGTGTGGGGTCACATCTGCACACATGACTGTGCACCAACTCGAAAATCCTCTCATTTGGTTACTGCAAAATGCAGGAAAAGTGCAGGGGTTGTCCTGGTGTGCACCGGGGGTCTGTGCTCGGTGGCCGAGTGAGCCGCCGTGTGACCTGTGCTCCACAGAGGACTCTCATATCGAGTTCTCTTCCAACAGTCAAATCCCTCTGTAAATTCTGTTGTCCTGTAGTTTTACATGTGATATACATACTATATGTCTTATGATATCTATGACATACAACATGTGCTATAGATCATGTTATGTATAACACACCACTAATGGTATGGATAATATGCTACCTATAGCATATAACATATATTAACATAGAACATGTTACAACACACGTTACAGATAACATGCATGCACATAGAGTTGTGTTGTATATGTTGCCCTAAATTTATAATTGTTCTCTGCTGAGATGGTGAGCTTGAAGAAAGCTGCTCTGCCATTACTAGGACCAGAAACTCATTTGAAACTTTGTTGTTGTTGCTGTTGAAGGTTTTTATTTAATGCATACACATTTCATATGTACAGCTTTTAGGGATGTAATAGTTCTTCCTCCGTCCTGCCCTCCCATCCCACCTCCCACTCAATCTCCCATTCCATTTTCCATTAAGATTCATTTTCGGGGCTGGCACTGTGGCGCAGCAGGTTAATGCTCTGGCCTAAAGCGTCAGCATCCCATATGGGCACCGGTTCAAGACCCAGATGCTCCACTTCCAGACCAGCTCTCTGCTATAGCCTGGGAAAGCAGTAGAAGATGGCCCAAGTCCTTGGGCCCCTGCACCCCTGTGGGAGACCTGGAAGAAGCTCCTGGCTCCTGGCTTTGGATCGGCACAGCTCTGTCTGTTGCAGCTATCTGGGGAGTGAACCAGCTGATGGAAGACCTCTGTGTGTGTGTGTGTGTGTGTGTAACTCTGACTTTCAAATAAATAAATAAATAAATCTTTTAAAAAAAGATTCATTTTCAATTGACTTTATATACCAACTCTTTACTAAGGAGAGATTTCAACTATTTGCACCCACACAGACACATAAAGTATAAAGTACAGTTGAAGACAAGTTTTACCATTAATTCTCATAGTATAACTCATTAAGAACAGAGGTGCAGCATGGGCAGCAAGTGCATAGTGACTCCTGTTGTTGATTTAACAATTGACAGTCTTATTTATGACATCGGTGATCACCCGAGGCTCTTGACATGAGCTGCCAAGGCTATGGAAGCCTTTTGAGTTCACAAACTCCGTCAATTTTTGGACAGGACCATATGCAAAGTGGAAGTTCTCTCCTCCCTTCAGAGAAAAGTATCTCCTTCTTTGATGGCCTCTTCTTTCATTTGAAACTTTTTTTTTTTTTTAAATTTTTTTTTTTTTGACAGGCAGAGTGGACAGTGAGAGAGAGAGACAGAGAGAAAGGTCTTCCTTTTGCCGTTGGTTCACCCTCCAATGGCCGCCGCGGTAGCGCGCTGCGACCGGCGCACCGCGCTGATCCGATGGCAGGAGCCAGGTGTTTATCTGGTCTCCCATGGGGTGCAGGGCCCAAGGGCTTGGGCCATCCTCCACTGCACTCCCTGGCCACAGCAGAGAGCTGGCCTGGAAGAGGGGCAACCGGGACAGGATCGGTGCCCCGACCGGGACTAGAACCCGGTGTGCCGGCGCCGCTAGGCGGAGGATTAGCCTATTGAGCCGCGGCGCCGGCTCATTTGAAACTTTTTAAAAAAGATTTCATTTATTTATTTGAAAGAGTTATGGTGGGGGGAGGGGAGAGGGAAAGAGGAGGGAGGTATTTCACCCACTGGTTCCCTCCCCAGATGGCCTCAAGGGCCAGGGCTGGGCCAGGCTGAAGCCAGGAGCCAGTGCTTGGGCCATCTTCCGCTGCTTTCCCAGGTGCATTAGCAGGGTATTGGATCAGAAGTGGAAGAGCCAGGACTGGAACTGATGCCCACATGGGATGCTGGCGCTGCCGGCAGCAGCTTTACCCACCGTGCTACAGTGATAGCCCCTCATTTGAAAGTTTAACAGATATTGTCAGATGAGCCTCCATGGTAGGTTTTTTTAGCCAAGGTCCTCACACCCAAGCTTTATCAGTGCTCCCGTTTCTCTCTATGTCCAGTGACAATTTCTAGAAGCTACTTTCGCCGTGCCTCGTTTGATGGGTCACAGTTATGTTGTGCTCTAGCTCCCGGTGTGCTCTGAGGTCTGGAGAACTTTCCCTGTGCCGTGGACAGCTTGTTTGCTAACCCTCTGTTTACAGCCTTGCCCGTGTCCTGGTGGGCTGCGCGTTCTGAAGAGCTGCAGGTGTGGGTTCTAATCACCTGACAGCTACTGACCTGCAGATAGCGTCTCACGGCCTGGTGTGCCTTTGCTCTCGGTGCATTTGGTCCCACACAGCTTTAAATTCCTGTAAAGCTGATGTTTTCTGTCCAGGGTGGGCAGTACTTAGAATGTACTAGCTTATTACCTGCTTCTCATGTGTTGTTGAAAAGAAGTATTGCTCCTAGGAACATTCCTGAAGATATTCTTAGGGAGTATGGTTATTTATTTAATTATGCAAATATCACAGCTTAAATATCCCATAATTTATTGAACTTTTCCTCTATTGCTGGATTTTTTTTACAAGGTTTTATTTATTTGAGAAATAGAGTTACAGATAATGAGAGGGAGAGACAGAGAGAGAAAGGTCTTCGATCTGCTGGTTCACTCCCCAAATGGCCGCAATGGCCGGAGCTGTGGTGATCCGAAGCCAGGAGCCAGGGGCTTCCTCCAGGTCTCCCATGTGGGTGCAGGGACCCAAGGACTTGGGCCATCTTTATCTGCTTTCCCAGGCCATAGCAGAGAGCTGCTATATGAAGAGGAGCACCCGGGACTAGAACCGGCGCCCACATGGGATGCCAGTGCTGCAGGTGGAGGATTAACTTACTGCGCCACGATGCTGGCCTCCGTGGATATTTTTATTATTAGTGAAGCTACATTCAGGCACAGAAGCCTTGATGTATATTTCTAATTATTTCATTGAAGTAGATTCTTATATAGAAATGGGAATGTCTTAAAGTCTGGGGTAAACTAGCTAATTATTGTCATGAAGATTACATCTTTTTTTTTGAACCAGCACACCACACTTTCCAACTCCACATTGTAGTATATTATTGCTTAGATTCTTGTTTGTTTTGAGAGGCAGAGAAACAGGGACAGAGGGAGCACCTGTCTGCACGTTCACTCCCCAGATGCCCACAGCAACCAAGAATGTGCTGGGCTAAAGCTGGCAACTGGGCATCCCAGCTAGGTCTCCCACGTGTGTGGCAGGAACCCAAGGCCTGCCTCCCAGGTTCTGCAGTTGCCATGAGCCAGAGGCATGGGCTGAAGCCGAGTAGCAAGCCCAGGCACTCTGGTGTGGGTGCGGGCGTCCTCACCGATGTGCTGACCGCTAGACTAAGCACCCACCCCTGGCTGGTTGTCAGAAGTTGTAATTTGAGAGTGAACTAGTGTGCTAATGCACACTTCTTTGATTATCAGTAATATTCTTCATGATTGCATGTCTTTGTGCAAGCTTTTAGGGGGTCACGTGGCTGGTTCCTTCTCCAACATTCCGGAATATTGGCATATGTGGCTTGTTCTTACTGATTTAGAAACCCCTTTCTATATTGAGCTCACCAGTTAGTCCTTGTGTTACTTAGTCGTTGCTTCATGAACATACATCAGATTATTATGGGATAATGTGAATATTATTTGATCATCGTTAGGTCTTCCATCTAAAAAGGCAGCTCCTTGAAGTTAAGTGTTAACAATTATTGCACTTAAATTCATTAAGTGGTTGACACTTCAAATGTAAGAAATGAAACAGTGTTTTAAAGGATTCTTCCACTTCTGTGGCATCATGAACCCTGTGCTCTGATTATAACCCTCAGTGCAAGGGTTTAATTTGCCAAGAATAACTGATGGTTGCCCATGTAAACAGACGTGTCATAAAAGACTTTCCTCCTGAAAGCACTAACTCGCCCTTTCCTTAGATATGGGTTTTCTTTCATTCCCATTTTGGTGGGAGTCATGCGGTAGAAATTGGGATATTGAACATCAAAAGCTTAAGTGCATCTTTTATGGCACACCTTAAAGATAAGATTCTAAATTGCGTTGCAGGTACTGAGGGATTTTACAGGCCATCTGGTCCTGTTTTCCGAGGGCAGGAGTCCCTTCCTGAATATCACTGAGGCGATCCCTGGTCCAGGCACCCATGGAGAGTCTGGGAAGGTCTTCCCAGGCTCCGACTTTGACGCACGATGCCTCCTCGGCCCAGCCTGCAGGGACAGACCAAGCTCGCTCTCCTGTGGTTCAGTTCTCACCCATGCACCCGTCTTTATGGATTTTTCCTCCACGTGGGAGCACATGAGTTCATGGCTTTGCTGTAGACTTGTGTAGCAATGATGGGGACACAGGCTAAACCTGAACTTCAGCCCTTGATCCACACTTCACTGTGCTCCCTGTTGGAATGAGCACCCAAGAATTTGCCTCAGTTTCCAGGATCCACCTTCCTCCTTGCATTCTCTCCTGTGCTAAGGGCTGCTGACTGCCCCAGGGCTCCACAGCGGACATTACAGCATGCTGCTTGTTTATGTGGATGAGTGTGTGATTGGCGATTGAAAAATAAGGGAAACCAACGGTTGAAAGAAGAAAGAGATGAAGATGGCGTGAGGGGAAGGGGTTTGCAGGATTCGTTCTGGGAGCCCCTGGAGGCGGAGGTTCCCTTAGTGGGGGAGAGGCTGGGGGACGTTGGGATGGTGATGACGCTTAGGCTCCTGACCCAGGAGACTGTGACGCCGGTGCCTGGGTTCATGAGCATGCTCAGTCAGTGCGCTGAGGCTGACCCGACCTGGATAACAACCACAGAAACAGTGGGTGTTGCTTAAAAAGAAGTAAATGAGGGGAGGGCGTTTTGCCCAGCCGTCAAGACAGCTTTCCTGAGTTGGATTCCCGATCCCTGGCTCTGGCTCCTGCCTCCAGCTTCCTGCTACTGCACACAGCGGGAGGCCGCTGTGATGGCTCGGTTCCGGCCGCCCATGTGGGAGGCCTGGGTAGGGTTTTGTGTCAGTCCAGCCCCAGCCCTTGTGGGCCTCTGGAGAGTGAACCGGCACCGCGTGTCTGTGTCTCTGCCTCCTAAGTAAGTAAATGCAGATGTGAGACGGAAGTGAAGACAAGGTGTGGGGCAGACGGGCAGTCCTTGCAGACCAACGTTACCCTCCGGGGATCTGCCCCCACTGGAGTGGTGATGGGTGCACAAGAACTCGCCCCGATGCCGAGAGGACCCGCCGGGGTGGCTTCCCGGGCCCTGCTGGTTCCTGGGCTTCAGATCCCTGGCTTGTGAGAGTTTCTCTGTTGTAGTATTTATCGGGGAGCCGTTCCAGGAGTGGGAGAGCATAAGACATAAGCGGGGCCATCGTTGTGTTCTGATTTATTTATTTATTTATTTGAGAGGTAGAGTTAGAGACATTGAAAAAGGTCTTCCTAGGCCGGTGCCACGGCTCACTAGGCTAATCCTCCGCCTTGCGGTGCCAGCACACCGGGTTCTAGTCCTGGTCGGGGCACCGGATTCTGTCCCGGTTGCCCCTCTTCCAGGCCAGCTCTCTGCTGTGGCCAGGGAGTGCAGTGGAGGATGGCTCAAGTCTCTGGGCCCTTTACCCAATGGGAGACCAGGAGAGCACCTGGCTCCTGCCTTCTGATCAGTGCGGTGCGCCAGCTGCGGCGCACCAGCCTTGGCAGCCATTGGAGGGTGAACCAACAGCAAAGGAAGACCTTTCTCTCTCTCTCTCTCTCTCTCACTGTCCACTCTGTCTGTCAAAAAAAAAAAAAAAAGAAAGAAAGAAAGAAAGAAAGAAAGAAAGAAAGAAAGAAAGAAAAAGGTCTTCCTTTCGTTGGTTCACCCCCTAAATGGCCGCTGTGGCTGGAGCTACAGCAATCCAAAGCCAGGAGCCAGGTGCTTCTCCTGGTCTCCCATGCGGGTGCAGGGGCCCAAGCACTTGGGCCATCCTCCACTGCCTTCCCGGGACACAGCAGAGAGGTGGACTGGAAGAGGAGCAGCTGGGACTAGAACCCGGCACCCATATGGGGTGCTAGCGCCACAGGCGGAGGATTAGCTGAGTGAGCCACAGCGCCGGCCCCGATTGTTGTACTCTGATTCTGCTGCTCCCTTCCCAGCTTCCCAGTGCTGTGTGATGTCCCCGCTGGGTCCCCACAGTGGGACAGATCGGGGCACAGGATCCCCTCCAGGTGGCGGCTGCTAGTTTGGATACCCCTGGTGCCTGTCTGAGTCCCAGGTCCCTGCAGCACTGCGTGCATGCTGCAAGGAGGCCGGACGACACACCCAGCACCCTGGTGAGTGGCTAAGAATGGAGGATTTTAGGCACGCACAGACAGGCTTAATTCCATGTGGTTGAGCGGAGTTCGTGAAACACACTCCTGGCATGGAAAATATACCTCTCACAACTCTCCCCAGCGTTGTTATGCTGGAGCCGTGGGTTAGCCTTCGGGGGTGCTCTGCCCTGGAGCTGCCTGGCTGTTGGTGGCCTTTGCTGGGGTCCCCACCCAACGGCTGCTGTGGCGCACCTGTGCTGCCCCGGGTATACTGGGCCCATTCATGAAGGACCTCCCTCTGGACTGGGCGTTTGGGCTGGGATGGTCGCCTGCAGTGCCAGGATCGTTGCCCTGGAAGCCATGGTTTTCCTCCTCTGTTGAATTTTGGCTCCTTCCCTCTCAGTTCTTCCGAGCTGTGTTGAATGCGGTGCTTGCCTCGGTACTCCCCATTGGCGTTCCTGCCTAGTTTCCTGTATTCAGTCCCCTGCTGGGCCAGAGGGCGAGGAGGGGTGGGGGTCACCTCCCGGCCTGGCCTGGCTGCCTCAGTCGCTCCTGGCAGGTGCAGGTAGCCTGAGAAGTCTCTTAACCAGGGTTTTCCTTTTTTGCTAAAATTGTGCTGAAAACTCTAGGACTTGGAAGTTTTTCATTTGCTTGGAGAAATTGAATGTCGTTCATTCCCAAGAGTTTTGTATGCACAGGGTGGAACCAACTACAGATGGAAGATACTCAGAGCAGCCATTGCGTCTGTACTGCTCACGTGGTCTTTGATAGGGCGTTATTCCCAGCGGACTGTTGTAGCTGCTGTCGACCCAGCACGGGTGTGCTGTTGGGTGCTGTCCGTCACCTAGGGACGATTGAAGGATGTGAGACGAGTTTGTAGATTATGTGCACATGCGATGCTGTTTTGTATAGGACACTGGGGAATTCGTGGGTTTCATCACCCAAGGGGTGTGCTGGGCCCAGTCTCCTGGGGAGTCCCCAGAGTGGCCGATGACTGAGCGTGCCGACCTGGAGTAGAACAGGGTCAGCGGGGAGAAGCCGGCCGTGGCCTCGAGGCTCCCCTGTCTACACAGCTCTGGGGAGCCTGTCTTTCCAGGCCCCAGGCGAGCTCTCAGGCAGACCTGCTGTATTGTCTGGTCGGTCACTCTACCCCCCTAAGGCTTTCTCCTTTCAGATTGTCCTCCTGTCGTCCCCGTAATGAGTGTGTGCAGCCCCAGGTATATAAAGGGAAGCCCCTCCTGTCCCTGGCTAGAGCTGTGGAGGGAAGACACACAGCCCCCTTTGAATTGCATCTGGTGGGAGTGGGTTTCCTGACAGCTCCTTCTGCTCATGGTCGCCCAGTGGGCAGCTCCCAGGGGTCAGTGTTCTACATGGTTACATTTGGCCGGCGGAACCTGGGAGAAGACAGCAGGTGCCCCGAGCAAGCTCCTCGGCTTGAGGTGTGTGGACGGCAGTACCCAGGGGAGGACACAGCACACGCAGTCCATGGGCAGAAATCTCTCGTCTCCAGGTGTGGCCGTTCCAGGTGGGACCTTGTGGTGCCCATGGCTGAATAAAGCTCCATTTTGCCACCTCCGCCTGCCTTACCAGTCTGGCGTGGTGTCCCTGCCTCACCCTGTCACAAGGCTGTTTCTTGCTGCTGTAAGGCAAACACCAAGTCCGTCCTAACGTGCACTCGCCTGGGAGGCTGCTCCTGCCAGCGCGGCTGGGGCAGCAGAGTGCAGAGGGCCCCCGAGTCTGGTGGTCTCAGCCGAGGTAGAAGTGGGGATCATTCTATCCCACCAAGTTACCTATGGATCTGCCTGTTAGCGGCTTCTTTGCAAGACTAAACAAATTCCCTCCCTCCCTCGCTGCCTGCCTTCTTGTTCTCCACTTCCTTTCTTCCTCTCTCTCTCTTTTCCTCTCAACCTCTATTCTGTCTTCGGTTCTCTTCCTTTCTCACTGAGGGAGACCGTTCTTTTCTCTGCGTAAGCTCCCCCATGGACCCCTTAGGGCCAAGGACTCCTTCACCATCCCACCCCCACCTCTTACCCCCACTGCCTTGGCTGCTTGGGAAAGGAGATGCTGCCCCGGGTTTGTACGCAGAGCGTGCCCCCAGTGTGCCCAGTGCCCGCTCAGCACCCCAGCCATCCGCACACAGAGGAAGAAGGAGGCGGAGGGCAGGGTGGGGAATGGGGGGACGGTGCGGGGACACCCACTGGGTCCTGCACAGCTCCTGGCCACGTCGGCCATGGAACTCATGCAGGCAGGAAGTCCAGGTAGAGTAATAAGAAGTTAGGACCACAGCGCGATGTGAAACAGCTGTGTGCATTTTTAAGGGCTACAGGGCAGTTTTTATGAGGTGGAGGGCAGCTTGAATTAACCTTTTTTTTTAATCCTTCAAAGGCCTAAGGCAGTGTTTTATCAGTAGCAACATTTGTTGAATAAAGAATGGTTGAGAGCACAGCAGCCTGTTTAAGCCGAATGGATAAGAAAGGCTAGAGATCAGTAAACCAAAGAATCCACACATAAACGCCCCCACTTCCAGCAATTGCTGCTGAGTTTGCCCCACTTTTAAGAATGGAGCCGGCGCCGTGGCTCAATAGGCTAATCCTCCACCTTGCGGCGCCGGCATACCGGGTTCTAGTCCCGGTTGGGGCGCCGGATTCTGTCCCGGTTGCTCCTCTTCCAGGCCAGCTCTCTGCTGTGGCCCGGGAGTGCAGTGGAGGATGGCCCAAGTGCTTGGGCCCTGCACCCACATGGGAGACCAGGAGAAGCACCTGGCTCCTGGCTTCGGATCAGCGCGATGCGCCGGCCACAGCGCACCGGCCACGGCGGCCATTGGAGGGTGAACAAACAGCAAAGGAAGACCTTTCTCTCCATCTCTCTCTATCACTGTCCACTCTGCCTGTCAAAAAAAAAAAAAAAAAAAAAAAAAAAGAGATGTAGGTCACATAAAAGTCACCAGTTCTAGAACTCTGTAGTTCAGTGGTTTTTAATATATGCCCAAGGTTGTAAAACTTGCAGCCACAGATGGCTGCAACACAGAGTAGCAGTAAAATAAAAATAACCATCTGCTCTAGAAAGAACGTCCATTGGTCAAAGACTAATCTTCATCCAGAGATGGCACCCTATCAGCAGTCTTGTCCTAGCCATGGCTGCCCTCACCCCTCTTGTTTGGTCTCATGGAGAGAGACAGGGCAGCTGCTTGCTGGTGCGTGTGGTGGAGCTGGTGCTGAGAGCCCCTGCTGCACAGAGGCACAGCACCTTCTGCTGCACAGGACCTGGAGCTCCAGCTCTGAGAACTCTGTGGCAGGCAGAGGTGATGGGGAGTTTGACAGCTGTGGGCAGAGTCCCTGGGAAGCGTGACAAGAACAGCCTGGGTTCAGAGTTAGGCTCCATGCCCTGGGCTGGGGGCTGAGGTGGGAATCCCCTGCAGCCACATGAACTTGGTGGTTTCTGTGTCGTAGCTAAGCATCAGGGCAAGCCACAGAGGGACAGGGTGATGGAGCATCGTCTGCGACATCACCGTGGGCGGGCAGTGCCACCTGCCAACCCACAGCTGGCTCAGGTCTGGGTGTCTCGAGAGGCCGGATGGACAGAGCTGAAGGCAAACTCATGTTCAGTTCCAGTAGGATGATGCACTTCTTGTGTTCCACTTGGTGCTTTATGTGTTTTAATGCTATGTTATTAGTTGTGTACAAGTTAAGGACTGCTACACTTTCTCGTGAATTGGATCTTTTATTGAAATAGTGACCTTTATCACATTGCCATCATTATATTCTGATTTTTTCTTTTGGTTAGTGTTTACTTGTGTATTTTATTTCCAGTTTGCTACACGTCTATGCATTGCTTACAGTTTTGCTATTCAGACTTTTATTTTTATGTAGCCAGATTGTCTTCTATTTTGATGTTTATTTATTTATTTTTTTGAGTTACTGTTAGCTCAGCTTTTCTCAGAGGTACAGCGGCATTCACCCATTTTATTTTAAATACTTGTGTGGTTTAATTTTTTTACATAAAAATCTGATGTATTTGGAAATTACTCCAGGGTGTGGTGGGTTGGGAATGGGGTTTTTCTGGTCTCTGGTGCAGGGGGGTAGAACCCTGCACATGTCCCGGAGTTAGTGCGTGCATCTTAGTTAGCACCTGGTGCCCTGTGGAGGCCCCAGACCCTGTGGTGACCCCCTCAGATGGCAGGGGCCCAATGTGGAGCCCCTCACTTCCTGTGGCCTTTCACCTTTGTTTCTAGCACTAGGGAATTCCTTTTTTGTTGTTGTTTTTCCACTTTTTTTTTTCTCTGTGTATGTGTGGTTCGGTTTGGGATCTTTCCCAGCTTGGGCTACAGCTTTGCCATAGATCTGTTCATGGTGGTCAAGAAACAGAAGACAATGACTACAGGGCTTGGAAATACAGTGAGTTGGCAATGAGAATTTACTGTGCAATACTGTTCATCTTTCTGGGCCCAACAGCTTGCTTTTTAAAGCATTACGATTTTTTGAGTGCTTGTTTTTATTTATTAGAAAGGCTAGAGCAGATCTCAAGGTGTCCCACTGGTTCAGTCAGAACTTAACAATTTCCGAGATTGTGCTGAGTCACTGTGGTCTCCTGGGTGTGTTGGACTGAATCTTTGTGATCCCCATGGAGTGTTGGACTGACTCTCTGTGATCCCCATGGAGTGTTGGACTGACTCTCTGTGATCTGGTGGGTGTGTTGTACTGGATCTCTGTGATCCCCCTGGAGTGATGTCCTGACTCTCTGTGATCCCCATGGAGTGTTGTACCGAATCTCTGTGGTCTCCTGGGTGTGTTGTACTGACTCTCTGTGATCCCCCAGGAGTCTTGTACTGACTCTCTGTGATCCCCCTGGAGTGTTGGACTGACTCTCTGTGATCCCCATGGAGTGTTGGACTGACTCTCTGTGATCCTCCTGGGTGTGTTGTACTGACTCTCTGTGATCCCCCAGGAGTCTTGTACTGAATCTCTGTGGTCTCCTGGGTGTGTTGTACTGACTCTGTGATCTGCTGGGTGTGCAGTACTGAGAACAGTTGAAGGACAGTGTGTGCCCAACTTAGGATGTGTTACTTTGTGTAATTCAGAGCAGACCAAAGCAGACATGGGCATGTGTTTCTGTGGGTTGTACATGAGAATGCTCTACGGCTTAACAGAGTATTCCAGGTTTATTTATTTGAATGTCTACTTTATAACTGTTGTCTGCGAGCTGTGTTTGTTGTTGTAGTTTCCCATTTGGTGTCTGCCCTTGCTGGCTTTGGGTGGGTCCATGGATCAGCGCGCGTTTGGGAGTACATGGACCGTGGCGTTCTATCTTCTGCATTCCTCATGAGAACCTTGAGAAACCATTGGGAGTTTTTAAATGTTTGTATCAGCAGTATAAAATTGACCTATCTTTGGTAGACACACATTTCCATAGTGGGGAGCAGAACTGTTCTGTTACCCCGGCAGTCCCTCACGCTCCCCTTTATAACCTCGCATTCCCACTCCTGACCGTGGTGACCACGGACCTGAGCGTGCTACCTGAGATGGCCTTCTGTACCCAGCACGCTGCTTCGAGAGCCGTCCGGGTTGTCGGATTCATGGGGCGTTTGTTAGTTTGCTCTTTCTCAGTGCTGGGTAGTACTCTCTTACGTGGACTGACCATCAGCTATTTAACTCTTGGAAAAGAATATGTGGGTTGTTTCCAGGTTTTGGTGATAGTGGACAGAGCTCGTATAACAGAAACACCTTTCTTCAGTCTGTCTTCCCTTACCTGACCCCAGTTTCTTGTACCCAGTAACTCGGATGGCCACCTCCACTGAGCAGCAGTTCTGCCCCTGTCGTGGCCCCCAGCTGGCTTGGGTTTCCTGGCACGTGGCAGGTGGAGCCCCGTGTTCGTGGCAGTGTGGCTGTGGTGTTGAGGCTGGGCTGTTAGGGTAAGAGGGGCAAAAGCCCTTGGTGACGTCTGCCAAGGCTGCAGGAGAGGCCGAAGGCAGCAACTGCAGGTGACCGTAGGCGTCGAGCCCTGGGGTGGAAGAGGGATGGGATTTGCCAGTGCGCTGGCGCGGACTCGTGACTCCCGCAGCTTTAGCAAACCTAAAAGAGGAAAACGTGAAAAGTGCGTGCGCTCGAATTTATGTGCGCGGCAGATCTGTGCAGTGCCCTGTTTTGTGTGTGTAAAAAGGTGCACCTGCTACAGGGCTGGGGGTTGACGTTTCCCGAAGGGCTTAGAGTGCGGCCAGAGCACCTTCCAGGTGTGGAGTCGCTGGCCCAGGCCCGGCTTGCCTGGGGGGAGGCCCTGGTGAGCACAGACCCCCACCCCCACCCCCGCGCGCAGGCGCAGGCGCACGCGTGCTCTGCTGCTCTGCTGCTGGCGACAACTCAACCTCCGTGTCTGTTCTTCTTTCAGTATTACTTCACTGTTCTTTTTGGCCACGAGGGGCAGAAGCCGCTGGAGCTGCGCTGCGAGGAGGAGCAGGACGGCAGAGAGTGGACGGAGGCCATCCACCGGGCCAGGTGGGCCCCCGGGCTCCCTCCCCGGGCCCCTCACTGCTGCTGGCAGCTTTGGCACAGCCTGCAGTTCCAAGATGGGCCCCTCCTCCCTAATCACGCGTGAGATAATCAGCCGGGTTTTCTGCGGCCGTATGCCAGGCGCAGAGGAAGGGGCCTGGATGTGAGGGTAATGTGAGCAGGACCAGAGGCTTCCCGTGGGGGTCTCTTCCTGTGGGCCAGGTGCTGCCTGCCTTGCGTGCGCCTGGGGAAGGCGGTGCTACCGGTGTTGTCTGGGTTTTTCTCTCCGCTGTCTGCGAGAGAGGAAACCCAGACCCAGGAGGTGTGATTGCTCGCCCAAGGTTGCACAGCTGAGTGGCAGAGCTGGGCTGTGGACCCGGCCCAGCCGCGTTGGTGCAGCTTGCCTGTGCAGCCCAGCTGATGGAAGAGGTGGTGTCAGCCAGGGGTGGGGAGAGGCAGAAGAGCATACGTTCACCCCTGCCTTGGAAGCACGGTGGAAGGGCACACGCTGGGCCTGAAGGCCCGCACACAGACCCCTCCCACATTTTCTCTCCAGCTCCTGAGTCCAGGCTAGTTTGCTCCCAGAGGCCCCCGTGCTGCCTGCTCCTTGCCTTCGACTCCACAGTCCTGGCTCCCATCCTGCCTTCCCTCAGAGCTCAGGGGCCCGCGTTTCCTTCTCTTCACCGGCAAGCCCACCCTGCCCCAGTGCCTGCCAGGCTCTCCACCACCTGTCCTCAAGGCCGCCCCTCCCCACGCCACCCAGCAGCTGGGGAGGGGGGAGGGAGGAGGTTGTGGATTCCCTGTTGGTGATTCTGTTTCCTGACCTTGAAGGCCGCGAGCAGGAAGATGGGGGTGTGTTGGGTTTTGAAGCCGCTGCTGATCATGTTGTAGGTGATGGAGAGATATCTTCAGACCCATGACAACAAGAGTGAGGCGTTTATCCTCGGTGAATTCAGGCTGCTCTTTGAACCTTGAGATTCTCCGAAAATCTCCCTTCATCTCCTGGGTTCTCGCTTCCCTCCCTTCTCTCTTCAGCTCCTGAAAAATAATTCATATTGGAAAGAGAGCTAGAGAGTAAGAGAGATGTCTTCTGTCCTCTGGCTTACTCCACAAATGCCTGCAACAGCTAGGACTGGACCAGGCTGAAGCCGGGAGCCCCCAACACCACCTGGGTCTCCCACGTGGGTGGCAGGGGGACCCCACTTGAGCCATCACCACCGTGTGACACATGTGGTAGCAGGGAGCTGGATTGGAAATGGAGTGGCCAGGACATGGGCTGGCTCTCCGAGAGAGGCTGTGGGGTCTGAAGTGGCAGCTTCGTTCTCTGCACCAGCACCCCGGCCCCTCTAACGCTACTGTTTGTTTGCAGCTTCTCCGTGACAGGCAGTGAGAGTTTAGCTTTTCTGTCCCTCACGGCACCCTGGGGGGCGTGGTGCACCTCATTTTGGAGATGGGCAAACACACCCTGAGGGCGATCACGCAGACTGGCCGAGATCCAGCGCAGCCCCGGAAGCTGTGCAGTGCGATTCCCAGCCGGGTCCGTGGGCCCCCCGACGTGCAGCCAGAGCCCGGGTCACCCTTCTCTCGGTTGTCTGCTCTCTCTTTAGTCTCTCCTCGTTCTATGACTTTTTTTCTTTCTCCGTTCAGAGATGAAAATGGATCCCTGTGAGGTCAGTATCGAAGGCCAAGAAGTAATGTGCAAAATGGTTAGACTCTTTCGCTGTGGTTTCTTCTGAAACGTTTCTATGAGGTGCCCGGGGTTGGTGAGCGAAGGCAGCTCCCTGTCGCCCAGGGCAGCCCTGCCCGCCGTGTGTGCTGGCTGCTCTCTCTGAGCGCTCCGCTCAGGCTGGGACTAACACAGAGTGACTTGCCGTAGAAAGAGGCTCAGCTCTTCAAATGCGACTGATGCATCGAACTGGCAAGGTGGAGCCCTGGGGTCCTTTCCAGACACAGTCTCTGTGGCCATTTCGCTTGCTTTCTACCTGGGATGAGGATACATTTTAGATGTGTGTTTGCCCATCCTGTTCACTGCGTGAGAGCAGGTAGGATCAGCAGCCACCAGGCCGACGTCTCGGTGAGCCCAGCATGAGCTGTGTGTGCAATAAAGATGGTCAGAGTCGAGTGCGAAGTCCTTCCTCTACACTCCAAAAGGCATTGTGCCACAGGTGAGGGTGTCTCAGGGCCTCTGGACTTAAACCGATTACTTTATGAAAAACATTGAAGCCCATGCGTGGTTCTTTCATAGTTGTATTTTTCATGAACTCTTGAAGATTCCTCCTATGGATTTCAATATATTTTGCATCAGAATCAACTTATCTTTTAATTCCCTTTTTTCCCTGTGAGCGTTTTGCAGTTCTCTTGTGTGCAGAAGTGGTCAGGAGCTACTTGGCATCGTTTGATCCAAACCAGGGCGCGTGTGATCTGTTGGGAGACAGATCTGAGAGGCCGCTTAAATGGCTTAGGCAATGACAGGATGAAAACTCACTTTTGGATGTGAAGATGTGGTTAATAATTGATCAATTTTTTTCTTGATGTCCTGACTTTTTGGTCTGTGGGAGTTGCTTTTCTTCAGCCCTGCCCGGCCTGGGCCTGCGTTCTTTGATGGCTCCATAGCTGAGTTCTGTTTGTGCATGGACATGCTGCCTCACCGTTTTCTAATCAAGGGAGACAAGGACTTTTCCATGTAAGTTTCTGCCGTAAATATAGATCGGTGAAATTCGGCCTCACTTGGTTGGGACAGGAACACCACCAGGAAGTTGACGCAGCCAATTTAGAAGTGCTCCTGGGCAGCCCATTGTGCTCGGCTCTGTGCGAATGAAGCCCGGCTGCCTCCCCGGGACTGGCTGATGACCGTTCCGCCCTGCACGTGGTCTGACGGCGTGAACTGAATCCTCCTTCCCTCTTACTAGCTCAAGTCAGGCAATAGCGATGCTCTGATGGATCCATCTTTTACAAAGGGTTGATTGCCTGGTGACTGGTAGCGTGAGACTAGTTCTGTTGTGAGCCACAGATCTTTCTGTAGCTGAAACGGAAGCAGAGCCGGCTCGGAACCAGCCCTCCCCGCTGCTGGCTCCTCCTGGGTGGCTGTCCAGCGCCAGCCTGGCTGTGCCGACGGTGTGCGCCATGGCAGGCACCTTGGCGCACTGGGGTTTCTGTCTCAGAGCGGTTGTATCTGCTTGGCCTGGTTTGGAAGCATTCAGCTAGTGTAGGATGTTCGTGTCACGGTGTGCTCGCCATCGGCCACTCTTCCATTTCTAGAACACTGGTGCATTTCAGATCCCGTTCTGTCGCCTGCCGTGGCCCCAGCTCGCAGGAAGCTGCTGGCTGGACTTGGTGCTGTTGCCGTCTGGATGAGGTGATGCCAAGTCGATGCTGATTTCATAAATGGTTTGCTTCTTGGCGATGGCACGCTGAGCGCTCCTGGTGTTTCTTTGTTCGCTTGCCCGTATCTGTGTGCCATGACTGATTTGATCGTAAGCACTGGAGCAGTGGAAAGCACTGGCCTGGATGATTGTGGGTCCTTAGGGCTTGTTGGCTGAAAAGGCCTTTTCAGTGTTGCACCTGCTGGGCCACTGACAGTGGGCTCTCAGGTGTGGCCTGGAAGAGGACCTGGGAGACACTTCCGGGGTTCCTCCCACCCTGGCCGAAACACAAGACCCACGAGTCGTGGCCTGCGGTGGGGAATACAGGAGGAAGATGTTCCAGAGAAGCAGGCGTCCACACCCAAGGACCTCGTCTCTACCAGGATGAGGGCACAGGTAGGCCAGGCTGGTGGCTCACACAGCTGCTGGCCCCCAGGCTTGCAGGGTGTCGCTCACCAGGAGAAGGCAGGTGGATGAGGGCAGATCTGAGCTGCAGAGACAGTGAGCACTGGGCAGAAGGGGCTTCGGTGAGAAGCGGCAGTGGGGAGCTGACACACTAATGTGGTCTTCCTGTCTCTGGCTGGGAAGGTGTTGGAGAACGAGTCCCCAGGGGCTACTGGAGTGGCCAGGTGCACCCCGAGCAAAGAGCTGGGTGTGGCTCACTACCAAGGCTGAGGTTGGGCAGTGTCTGAAAACCTGGAGATGTTGAGAATTTCGTGCCTGGACCACAGTCCCTCCCTCCCCGCCGTGTGCTCTGCCCACCTGCACATGGGAGGCCCATGGTCGGTGGCCTGCTCCAGCCATTCCCTGGGCAAACCCCGCCTCGGTTCCCTCCTCTCGCATCTCCTGCAGTGTTTCTCAGGCCTTTGGTTCTGAGGGAAGAAGGAACCGGGCATTTGCAGCTGTCCCGCATGGCTCAGGTTGGATGGAGTTTGGCACGGCTTGACCTAGCCATGTTCCCTGTCAGTCCCTGACTTGATGAGCCGGGAGACTTCACCCTCCAGTTACATCTTCGATGAAAACTTTCTGTGTCCCAGCCTCTGTCTGTCGGTCTCTTGAGTACACATTCCTGAGACAGCCTATTGTCCTCTCTCTGACTCCCCTGCCTCCCTCTGGCTTCTCGCAGCACACAGGTGCACCCACACAGTAGCGCCTGGTGCTTGTCACCTCGTTCCCTGTTCCTGGACAGAGGCTTCCGTTGGAGCCGCATGCAGAGCCAAGGGCGTGGCCAGCGTGCAGCTGTGTGTGCATTGCCTGCGCGTGAAGTCGGCCCTTTCTGGGGTGCGTGGGCAGAACCCCGTAGTGGTCAGAGTGGAGCGATTCCTTGGCACAGTGCCTCGTGTGGTCCGTGCCGCGATGAAACCACAGGCCTGTGAGGCCGAGGCGAGCAGAGGTGGCAGGGCAGCCCGGAGCCAGCCGCACCTCGTGTTCCTCCAAAGACGGCGAGGCTCTCGCCCCTCGGGAGTGTGGATTTTGTTCGTGTGAGCCATTGTGATTGTGTTTCCAAAGCTCTGAGCGTTGCCGCCCTGGAGGAGCGGTGGAAGTTTGCTCTCTGCGGCTGGGAGCGAACTGTGCGGGATTTCGGCGGATCCCTGCGGCAGCCTGCTGTCCATGGGGAGAAGCCGGACCCAGCGGTCTGATTTCCCGCCCTGGTTATGCTCTGCCTGTCGGCTCTCTGTCCTGCTCTTCACGGAGGTGTTGCTTCTCGGGCTTGCCTTGGTTCCAGGCACCAGGCTCTTCCCTCACGTGTGTGTTCACAGAGTGGGGGTCCCTGCCCTGAGCCCGCCAGCTCACTGCGGAGAGACCCTCCCTGCCCAGGAGACGTGGCACTACCTGCCTGAGCTTCCCTCTCTGATGTCGCACTGCACTCGCCCTGTTTCTCCCTTTCCAGTTTCTTTGCTCCACACATCTCATCCCTGCCTCCAGCTTCTTCCCTGTAGCCTTTGCCTCTTCCGAAATCTCTCACCGTCCAGCAGGCATTGAAGGGCTTTGCCGGATTCTGTCCCGGTTGCTCCTCTTCCAGTCCAGCTCTCTGCTGTGGCCTGGGAGGGCAGTGGAGGATGGCCCAGGTGTTTGGGCCCTGCACCCGCATGGGAGACCAGGAAGAAGCACCTGGCTCCTGGCTTCAGATTGGCGCAGCGCCGGCCATAGCAGCCATCTGGGGGGTGAACCAACAGAAGGAAGACCTTTCTCTCTGTCTCTCTCTCTCTCTCACTGTCTAACTCTGCCTGTCAAACAACAACAATAACAACAACAACAACAACAACAACAAATAAAGGGCTTTGCCTGGTCCGGGACCCTCCCTTGCTTATGCAGCCAGGGCTCAGGGATAGCCCTGGGAGCGCAGCGCTGCTCTCTGGGCAGCTGTGCTGGGGCACTCTTGTCCCCCTCCACGGAAACACTGTCGCCTGGGTTATTCCTTGGTTATGCCAAGGTTTAGGTGTCAATTTATTTTGAGTTTCCAATAATACATGAATGCAATTTATCTCTCAAAAAAAAAAAAAAAGGAATTGCAAACCATGTAGAAGTCTACAGAGTGAGACGTTAGGGTTCCCAGCTCCATTCCTATCCCCAACCCCCCCTTTTTTTTCCCCAAGCTGTTTTTGACTAAAGGTGTTTACTGGTCAGAGTTTGGAGTGCAGCCATGTGGACTTCTATACATTTGCAGATGGATGAATGGACGCATGGATGGATAGAATGACTATAATACAGGCTCTGTATTCATTTATTTTTGTTATTGTCATCCTTTTTATACTAATCTTAGGGTTTTAAAAAAGGTGTATCTTTATTTGTTTATTTGAAAGGCAGAGTACAGAGTGGGCTTCCATTTATTGATTTATCCCCCAAATGGTTGCAACAGCTGGATCTGGGCCAGGAATCAAGAACTACATCCAGGTCTCCCACACGGGTGGCAGGGCCCCCAGCACTTACGCCGGCATCTGCTGCCTTTCCTGGTGTGTTAGCAGGGAGCTGGACCAGAAATGGGGTAGCCAGGACTCTAACTTGTACTCCGATAGGAAATGCTGGTTCAAAGATGGCAGCTTAACCCGCAGTGCCACCACTCCCTTCTCTGGAGGGCTTTGTAAAAACATCAGTGTGTGGAGATCTAAGGCTAACCTTAAGATTCTCATTCCTTTTGCTTCTGCAACACCATTCGCTCCTGATTCTCCATCCTCTCCTTTAATAAGTTTTTCTTACCCTGTGGCTGCTATGTGGAGCCTCCTCCTGCTCCTCTTCTCCCTGCTCTAGGCATCTACTCCCAGGACTCCCACCACCCTTTCTCAGTGCCTCCTCTGCACGGCCCGGTGCCAGGTGCACCTTGTGCCTCTGTTTAGCCCTCACAGCAACCCAAAAGGTGGGGCCGCCCCACTGACCTGCGTCTCAGGTGCGGTGACCCCTGAAGGCCACTGATCCAGTAAGTGCCAGAGCTGGAGCTCAAGCGCAAGCCAGGCCGACTCCATGGCCCATGCACTTGGCCACCAAGGTGCATTGTCCTTGGTGTCTGGAGAAACCTACCAGTGTGTTTTTCTGTGTTGAACCGTCCTGGGTTCCCAGGGTTGCTGGAGCCTCAGCAAGTCCAAATTTTCCTCTGAGACAGTTCTCGTCCCAGGTGCCCAGCCCCTTAGGCCCTCAGGATGTCCTCCTGTTCCTGCCCTTCCCTGCTCAGCCCCGTGCAGTCACTTCCGCCCCGCCCTACACATCTCCAGTCTCCGTTGTCTGTGGGGTGTTGCTGCTAGTTGCTGGATGATCCCACCTGCCTACCTCTCTCCCCAGTTGGCCCCTCTGGTCTGTGCACACGGCCGCCCCCAGCCCACCTGTCTCTCCCCAGTTGGCCCCTCTGGTCTGTGCACACGGCCGCCCCCAGCCCACCTGTCTCTCCCTAGTTGGCCCCTCTGGTCTGTGCACATGGCCGCCCCCAGCCCTTCTAAGAACGTCCGATCTGCTGACAGCACTGCAGGGTTCCCGTTGCTTTGAGTTACTGCGTTCGGAGTGGGATAACGGATTCTGCGTGTTGCTTTATGCAAAGAAAGCATTCACTTAGCTGATGTCTGTGACTTCCCTATCGGCCGCCCTGAGTTCTGGGGCCCAGGGAAGCAGTCTGGCAAGGTCCCCGCTGGGCTGGCCTCTGGACTTCTGGTGCCACCGCCTCCCCGTGGGCACAGGAACTTTACTGTGCTGGGCTCTCCCTTCCAGTCCAACCCGAGCCACCCTGCCCCGATCCCTTTCTCTCTGCAGGAAGGACTGACAGTTCCCACTCAACCCCCCGCCGTAGCCCCTGCAGGCACCTGGGAGATGATTGCACTGACTGTTGTCCTGTGTGCTCTGCTCCGTCAGCGGGACGTCAGCCGGAACGCCTTCGGAGCCGGCTGTGTACCACGGAGCTCTGGCTTCCTGCTGCTGGCACATGGCCTGGGTGTTTTCCAGAAACGTGTCCCAGTGGAGCCTCCTTGTTCAGGGGCAGGGGCAGGCTGGAATCACGATGAGGGAAAGGTGGTATCTCGCTGCAGTGAGCATCTCCTTGATTATCAGAGTTGGCCCGTTTGGGGCTATCATGGTCCGTATTTTCTTTTATGAATTCTTGTGCCCTTTCCCCATTTTTTTCCCACTATTTTACTACCTTCTCTTTTTGTGAATTCTTTGGATGACAATAGTATTCTCTGTTTGTGTTTTATATTTGTTGTAAATTGCTTATGCCATTTTTTGTCTTGTAATTATGTCTATGGGACTTTTTTGACAAAGGGTTTTTGATTTATACAGTGAAAATATAATTGCTTCGGGGAGAAGTTGTTTGATTGCTTTTTAAAAATTTGTTTATTTTTTGGGTAGAGATGCACTTCACATGCCACAAAAACCCATCATTTTTTTTTAAAATTTGACAGGTAGAGTTATAGACAGAGAGAGAGAGACAGAGAGGACAGAGAGAAAGGTCTTCCTTCCATTGGTTCACTCCCCAAATGGCCGCTACGGCCTGTGCTGCGCTGATCTGAAGCCAGGAGCCAGGTGCTTCCTCCTGGTCTCCCATGCGGGTGCAGGGCCCAAGCACTTGACCATCCTCCGCTGCCTTCACTGGCCACAGCAGAGAGCTGGACTGGAAGAGGAGCAACTGGGACTAGAACCCAGTGCCCATATGGGATGGCGGCACTGCAGGCGGAGGATGAACCAAGTGCAGTGTTTTTCGAGTATACCCAGAAGGTTATACAACCATCCCCACTAATTCCAGGGTGTTTTCAACAAGAAAAGCAAATCTCTGTGTCCTTTGGCAGTCGCTCTGTTCCCCATGCTCCCGGCCCTAGCCAAGCACTGACCGGCTTTCTGTTTCTGGATTTACCCGTTCTGGGTATTTCACAGGAGCGGAATCATACAGCCCGGTCTCTTTCACCTAACGTGTTTTCAAGGCTCTTCCGTTACCGCTGAGTCAGTTTGCGGGGTACGGACAGACCGTGCCTTGTTATCAGTGTGTCAGCTGGTGGGTGTTGGGGTGGTTCCCGCTTTAACCTGCTGTGCTTGTAGCCAAGTGTCTGTGAACGTAGCCTTCAGTTCTCTGGGACACGTGTCTGGGCATGGAACGGCCAGCTTGTGTGGCAGCTCTGCATCTACATTTGTTTTAATTTCGAAGGCAGAGAGAACGATCCACGAGACAGTTCCCATTAGCGGTTCACTCCCCAGGTGCTGTACAGCAGGGACTGAGCCGCGAGCAAGGAGCACAGTCCAGGTCTGTCACACCGGTGACAGCCACACCGTTACCTGAGCCATCCCCACTGCCTGCCAGGGTCTGCATTAGCAGGAAACTGGGGTAGGGAGCCAGCACTGGGACCAGAGCCAGGTCCTCCAAAGTGGGCTCAGGCCTCCTGCTGTGCACCTTACTGTTGGGCCACACCCTGCCACACCTGCTTTCTCGGGCCGCCAGGCTGTTTTGCCCACTGCTTGGCTTTTTCGGCAGTGGTGGGGTCCTGCTTTTTCCACATCCTCGCCAACACTTGTTTCTACTGCTCTTTGGCTTAGAGTCCTTGTAGGAAGTTAAATATGATAATTTATAAACCCCTTTATCCTGGCTTAACTAGTATAGTTATAACTACAGAAAATCTTTTGTTGGTCATAAAGAGAATTCTACCAATGTCTATTTATGGACATTTGAAAAGACAAAAAAAATCTTAATATTAGGAAAGAACCATTAATACTTTTTACTATATGAAACATTTCCCCAGCTTTGTAATACAGCACTCTAAAATATATTCGTGTTCAGAAATGCCCCTCGGGGCCAGCATTGTGGTGTAGTGGGTTAAGCTGCTGCTTGCAACATTGGCATCCCATCTGGGCACTGGTTCGAGTCTTGCTGCTCCACGTCTGATCCAGCTCCCTGCTTTTATGTCTGGGAAGGCAGTGGAGGATGGCCCAAGAGCTTGGGTTCCTGCACCCGTTTGGGAGACCTGGATGAAGCTCCTGGCTTCTGGCTTCAGCCTGGCCTATTCCTGGTCATTGTAGCAATTTGTGAGTGACCCAGCAGCCGAAGGATCTCTCTTTCTCTGTCTCTCCTCTCTAACTCTGCCTTTCAGATAAGCAAACAATATATTTTTTTTAAAAAATGTGGGGCTGGTGCCATGGCTCACTTGGTTAATCCTCCACCTGTGGCACTGGCATCCCATATGGGCACCAGGTTCTAGTCCCGGTTGCTCCTCTTCCAGTCCAGCTCTCTGCTGTGACCCGGGAGTGCAGTGGAGGATGGCTCAGGTGCTTGGGCCTCTGCACCCACATGGGAGGCCAGGAGGAAGCACCTGGCCTCTGGCTTCTAATTGGTGCAGCACTAGCCATAGTGGCCATTTTGGGGGTGAACCAATGGAAGGAAGACCTTTCTCTCTGTCTCTCTCTCTCTCTCACTGTCTAACTCTGCCTGTCAAATATAAAAAATAAAAATTAAAAAAAAAATGCCCCTTAGAATTTCTTGGTCTGAAAGAAATAACTTTCCCGTTGTTCTGTGTCCTTGTTATGTAAGGCAGCTCCTTTCCAAGTGAAGGGGATTTGTGCTCTGGTCCAGCGTCACGGAGGACTGGCTGCCCGTGGCGCTGCTGGTCTGGGCTCCTCGGGGTTTTGCTTCAGTGTTCCCCTCCTTCTCGTGGGGCAGGGGTGTTTGGTCTTCATTATTGATGTTGCCCATCTCTGCTTTGCTCCCGTGGACAGCCCAGCTTGCCGTCTGTTGGTGCTCAACAGGTGAATTTGGAGTTTTGCCTTCATTATGCTGATTTTTTAAAAAAAGATTTTGTTTATTTTATTTGAGAGTTAGAGTTACAGACAGAGGGAGAGGGAGAGAGAAAGGTCTTCCTTCCATTGGTTCACTCCCCAAACGGCCGCAACAGCTGGAGCTGCGCCGATCCAAAGCCAAGAGTCAAGCGCTTCTTCCTGGTCTCCCATGTGGGTGCAGAGGCCCAAGGACTTGGGCCATCCTCCACTGCCCTCCCGGGCTTCAGCAGAGAGCTGGACTGGAAGTGGAGCAGCCAGGACTAGAACCGGTGCCCATATGGGATGCCGGCACTGCAGGCGGAGGATTCACCTGTGCCACGGCACCGGCCCCCATTATGTTGGTTTTTATGGCTTGGTTTCATTATTTCCCTTAGCAGTGAGAAAGCGCTCGCTCGCTCGCTCGCTCGGAGTTGGACTAAAAAGCAAAGGGGAAGAAAAGAAATGATGAATAGATGAAGCAAAACGTCTTAAACTTCAGCGGTGTTTAGCACACGGAGGCTTGCAGGAGATGAAGGCAGAGCAGGCATCCAGGGACCCTGGCGGATGCCGGCGGGCGGCTGTGCGGCACGTCCACTCGGCTCAGCGCCATGGCTGGGCAGAGCCCCACTGCCTGGACTGAGGGTCGGTCCCAGGAGGCCCCGCTGAGATAAGCTGCATGGCTTGGAGGCTGTGAAGTGAAGAGGAAGAAACCACACCGCCTGACTTTCCCCTCGGCAGTGCCTGTTCACGTACTTTCGCTTTCTCTGCAGCTGGGCCAGTCTGAGATTTTTGCCTGGGGTACCACTGCAGCCCTGCACTGTCTCCCTGCTCACCTGTGCCCCCTGCTGCCCTCCCAGCACAGCAGCCGGCCTGGTCCTGCCGAACGCTCAAATCTTATCCACCTTGATGGGAACTCCATCTCCCCCGAGCAGACCGAGACTGTCTGGGTCCCTGTGCTTTAGAGCCCAGTTTCCCCTTGTACCTGTCACCTCCCCCACTCCAGGAAACCACTGCCCTGTCAATCCTCAGACAGGCCAGGCCGCGTGCACCACAGGGCCTTGGTACTTGCTCTTCCTGCTGCCTGGAGAGCTTTACAGCAGCTGGCCCTGCAGCTCGGCCTTCTCATGAGGGCCTCTCACACCAGGGGTAAGTGCTGACCCCTCCCCAGAACACCCCCCCACTTCATCTCTCCCTCTGCACACCACCCCAGGTAGCTCCGCTGCTTCATTCCATTGTCCTCGTCTCTTCTGTTCTCTGTAAGCTCCATACGAGCACAGATTATTTTTTCTATTTTGTTTTCTTCTGTGCCCAGGGCTTTGGACTTTTTTTTTTTTTTTGACAGGCAGAGTGGATAGTGAGAGAGAGAGGCAGAGAGAAAGGTCTTCCTTTTTGCTGTTGGTTCACCCTCCAATGGCCGCCGTGGCCGGCACATCGTGCTGATCCAAAGCCAGGAGCTTCTCCTGGTCTCCCATGCGGGTGCAGAGCCCAAGGACTTGGGCCATCTTCCACTGCCTTTCCGGGCCATAGCAGAGAGCTGGTCTGGAAGAGGAGCAACCGGGATAGAATCCGGTGCCCCAACCAGTGTGCCGGCACCGCAAGTTGGAGGATTAGCCTGTTAAGCCACGGCGCCGGCCTGGACTATTTTTTTAAAATATGTTTTTGTTTGGAAGGTGGAATGACAGAGAGATTGATGGATGGATTAATCAATCTACCGCCTATTCCCTTAGTACCCAAATAGCCGTGACAGCCAACCCTGGGCCAGGCTGAAGCCAGGACCTCCATCCAGGTCTCCCACATGAGTAACAGGAGCCCAAACACTTAGGCCATCTTCTGCTGCTTTCCCAGGTGTGTTAGCAGGGAGCTGGATTGGAAGTGGAGCAGCCGGGACACAAACGTGCACCTACATGGGAGGCCGGTGTTGCCTTTCCCCGCTGTGCCACAAAGCCGGACCCCCACCGTGTTCCAGCTCCTCTTTAAGTTGCATTCCGTGTGTACATGTGTTCTGAGATTGGCCACCTCATAGGATATATGGGTGTATTTATATGGTCTCAGCTCTCGTGCTTGTTCTCATGAATGGACGTCTTGTTGCTTTGTGCATTCGGTTGTTTCTCTTGAACCGTGTCATTAGAAGTGGAGGCTCTGGTGGAGATGGCCTTTTCGCATCCTGACATATCCTGATGTTGTCTCCCAGACTGCTCACTCCAGGCACCGTGGGGCAGTTCCCCTGGAGCCCTGAGTTTGTTAATAACCTTAGCCAATTGAGAACACTTTTAAAAATGTATTTATTTTAAAGGCAGAGAGAGAGAGAGAGAAGGGGAGGGAGGGAGGGAGAGGAGCTGGGCGGGGGAGAAGAGGGGAGCTGAGGGGGTGGGAGGAGCGCAGAATGAATATCTCCCACCTGCTCATTCACTTCCCAGTGCCCAGACAGCCAGGGCTGGGTCGGGTCTCCCATGTGGGTGGCAGAGACCCAAATACTTGAGGTGTCACTGCTGCTCCCAGCTTACGCATTAGCAGGGAGCCGGAGTCAGAAGCAGAGCTGGGACTCAAACCCAGGCACTCTGCTGGGATGTGGGCACCCAAATGGCTTCATAGCTGCTGTGCCAAACGCTCATTCCATAAGCAGTTTTGCTAATTTCTACATGCTCAAGTAAGACCTTTTTGCATACATTTATTGGCTATTCATGCGTTATGTTTTATGAACCCTTCATCTATTTCTTGGCCAGTTAACTTTAGGATATGCTTCCTGCTGTACAGGTGAAAAACTTAACAGCCTTAAATACTACTTATGGCTGTTGTTTGCACTGTCTGTTTTTGTACTAACACGTTTGACTCTTTGTTTAGTTGACTTTATGTCCTAAACTAATATAATTAAACCTCTATTGATCTTTCAACTTTAGACAGTGTGTATTAACTTCCTCTAGGAAAGATAAGTAAATTAAGACATTAAACATGTTTGTATTTTGTTTTCTCTCCTCCAGCCCTGAGGTTTTACAACTTTCATTATGATTTATTCTCACTGTATAAACGTTTGAACATTTATATCCTGCTCTCTAAGTTCAATTAAGCCTCTGTATCTTTGCCAGAGGTTGACTGTGAAAATTAAAAACTAGTAAGGGGCGTTTCCATCGTGGTTACCATAAATATTATGTGCTGAAGCATCGAGGTTGGTGTTGATCCAAGAGAAAGACATGTGGGCTTTGCAAGTGAGGGTTTGCTCCTCCCCAGAGAGCAGTGCATGGGTCCTGGTTTCCTTCCAGCTTCTTGCACTTTCTCTGGCTTGGTTTCTTCTGTTCTGTGCCGTTTTGTTATTTCTGTTTCATTGGGTTGGGTAGTATTTCCCTGTGCGAGTCTGAGCAGCTCAGCAAACCTTTTCCATCCTGACCTGGCCTTGGCTAGACTGGTTGCCTGGGTCTAGGAATTTAGGCTCAAATATTTTCTCTGGGGCTGGCACTTGTGGCATAGCAGAATGCCACTTGTGGTGCCTACATCCCTTAGAAATGCTGGTTTGAATTCTGGCTGCTTCACTCCCAATCCAGCTCCCTCCTGATGTCCCTGGGAAAGCCACAGAAGATGGCCCAAGTGCTTGGACACATGCCACCCACATGGGAGACCTGGATGTGGTTCCCGGCGTTGGCCTGGCCATTTGGGGAGTGAACCAGCAAATGGATGATTTCTTTCTCTCTGTCTCCCTCTCTGCCGCTCTTCCAGATGAATGGATGAAGCTTTATTTAAACAATCAGTTTCTTTGCAGTTCTCTGCTGTCCTTGAGAATCCTGGGCTGTGATGAGCAGTGTGCCGTGTGCATTCAGCTCGATTCTCTCTTCCTGCAGAGGGACTGTTTTTCCTGGGACTCTGATCGCTTGCTGGGATGAGCTGCTGATGCTGCCCGGCGTGGGCAGTGTGCTGTGTGAACTGTGCTGTGTTCAGTTCGGGGAGGATCTTCCATTTCTTGCTTTCCTCCTCCTTTTCGGGGGCCCTGTCTCTGCCCCTTCCAGAACCCCCTCCGTAGACACACTCTCTGCTCTGTGCTCCCTTGTCACTTAAGGTCTTTCCTGCTTGTAGGCTCTTTCTGCGTTTGTTCCGCGTTCTGCTCTCTCTCTCTGGTCTCTGGTGTATGGCTCAGTACTTCCGTTGACAAATAGAATTCCAGCCGTTACTTTTTGTCCCCAAGGACTCCCCCTGCTACCTGATGGCTTCTTTTCCATGGCATTCTCCTCTTGCCTTATGGTTCTAACATTTTGCCATGTCTTTCTGAGTGTAGTGAATCTCATTGCCTGAGTTATCCTGGTGCCCTGTGGGGTCGTGGTGCATTGAGAGCCGTGTTTGTTTCCCACGCACAGTGCTGCTTGCGACTGACTCCATCTTGCGTCAGGCAATAAGCAGCTGTCTACTCCCGCAGCTTCTGTGGGTCAGGAACCCCGGCCCGGCTCCGCTGGGGGCCTTGGCCCCAGCCTCTCCCAAGGCAGTGAGTGATCGCAGCCGGACTTGCGGTGTCATCCGGGGTGGGGTCAGAGTGCGGGCCCACTCAGCTGTTGCTGCAAGGACGCACCCCTCCCCAGTGCTGGGGTCGACCTTAGCTGCTAGGTGGCATTGGCGCGACCTCGCTCAGTTTATTGTGGGCCCCGAGGAGCGACTCACAGCTGGAGGCCTGCTTTCCTCTGAGAAGACAGCAGGAGGCAGGTGGGGAGAAGCGGGGCCCTCGCATCAGCTACCCTGCAAAGGCCGCCCACCACTCTGCCAGACTTGACTCCTTCTAAGGGGATCATTAGGTCCAGCTCCCACAAGGGGGTCGGAGTCCACACAGGGCGTGGGAACCAAAGGCAGGGGTCATGGGCCATCCGCTGCCCGCTGTGGGGGCCTCTTTGGGGGTGGGGAGGCTTGGTATTCTCGATTGTCTGAGTGAAGGACTGTGTGGGTTGTGATGGGGAGCTGGCCTAGGCTAAGTCTGCGACTGTGAGTGCAGGTTTCTGCTACACCTGTCAGCTGTCTTTCCAGGTGTGTGGGTAGACAGCAGGGAGGCGGGTGGGAGTCTTCCTTGTGTGATTCCTTACCCAGCCCACGGGGTTGGGACCTGTGCTTGCTGCTGGCTGCTGGGCTCCGCTAGGCACCACGAGGGCCTCAGTCTCTGATTAGATGACGTCATGTGGCCGGGGAGAGGAATGTGTGAAGGTGCATGGCAGACTGAAGTCAAGAGGGAGATCCCTCTGCGTGCCTGACCTCACCAGATGCGGACTTCAGGGAGGACGGAGAGGCCAGCAGGGCTGGCGCTGGGGCATAGCGGGGAAAGCCACCGTCCTGGCTGCTCCACTTTCCATCCAGTTCCCTGTTAATGTGCCTGGGAAAGCAACGGAGGATAGCCCAAGTGCTTGGGCCCCTGCATCCACATGGGAGATCCCGATGAAGCTCCTGGCTCCTGCCTTTGGCCTGGCCTAGCCCTGACCATTGTGGCCATTTGGGGAATGAACCAGCAGATGGAAGATCTCTCTCCCTCTCTGCCTCTACCTCTCCTTCTCTGTAACTCGGCTTCCAAATAAATAAGTCTTTTTTTTAAAAAAAAGAAACAGCAGCCAGTGGCTACGCAGTCCATAGCTGCAGGGAAACAGGTTTCTCCTGTAGCGGGAATATGTTTGCAGGAAGGTCCTTCCCCAGCTGAGACTCGAGAAGAGGCTGTGCCTCGGCCAGCAGCTGCATCATGGCACGGGAGACCCTGAGTAGGGCCCTCACCAGAGTCAGCCTGGACTCCTGACCCGGAACTGAGATGATGATGAATATGTACTGTTCCAAGCTGCCACACTTGGGGGAATTTGTTACACAGCAAAAAAAAAAAAAAAAAAAAAAGCCATTGCTTATTGCTTCGTGGTTGTATCTGTAGAGGCTGTCTGGAGTCAACCCAAGCCTTGCCGTGTCTTGGAGTCCGATTCCCTTCTTAGGAGCCTTTAAAAATTATCTATTGATTGATGCAAAAGAATTTCAGAGAGAGGGAGAAATCTTCCATCCACTGTCCACTCCCCAAATGACTGCTATGGCCAGGGCTGGGCCAGACTGAAGCTAGGAGCCAGAAGCTCCATCCGGGTCTCCCACATGGACATAGGGGCCCAAGGACCGGGGCTGTTGCCCAGCGCCTTCTCACGCCATCAGCAGGGAGCTGGGTCGGAAGCAGGTGGCTCCCCTGTGGGGTGCAGCGTCACAGGCGCTGGCTTCTTCTGCGCCACTCACAAGCCTTTCTCGGACAGGTGGCTCCCTCCTCCGCACAGCAGATCTTGGATTGTGCCCTGGGGGACATCATGGCACCAGCGGCGCTTTCTGCTGCCTTGTTGGGGGGGGAGGGGGTTGTGAAAGGCACCTGACTTCCACATGTGCTGGACGCCTCTGCGTTTGGCCTCCTGTCACCTCCCGTGCCCTGTGGCTGTCGGCTGCCCTGGGCTTGGTGAGAACTCTGCCTCTGTGCCTGTCTTTTGTACAGCTCTCATTTCCCCACCGAGTGAGTTCTGCTTGGGGGCTCTCATCCTGGAGCTTATAAACCATCTGGCACGCTCTCCTGTCTCGCCGTGCTGTCATCGGTCCCTCTTTGCACAGAAAGCACTCCCCAGCCTGTCAGCGGGACCCTGGAGGTGAAGGGAGGCAGACCCTGGCGCCCAGTCTGCATCCGTGCAGCCTCCCGTCCTGGACTGCACTCGCCTTCTGCCTCTCTCCTGGCGTGCGGAGAACATAAAGTGCTGCTTTGCTCCCGAGTGCCAAGCTAAGCACGCTGGTAACCCAGCTGGTGCATTTCTCCAAAGACTGACGAGCAAGCACGGAAGTGTGTAAACCATTCGGCTTAGCTTGGGCTGCCAAACTCCTCCAGGCTGGCTTCCCCGGCCTTGACGGCAGGTTTTTGATGGCAACTCAGCCATGATGGCTCAAGCTCTCAGAGAAGAGGCCTGGGCGGCCATCTGACCGTCTCCGCACGGCTCTGTGGCAGCACCCCTGTTTATACCCAGGGCGCTGTTTCTCATCATAGAGACAGCTCAGCTGTGGTTGAGAATGCTGGCACAGGGTCAGACACACCTTGGTTCGAAGGCCAGCTGTGCCACCCACTCGCTGTGCTGTCTGAGGCCAGTGTGATCTGTGAGATCAGATCCTTTCTCTGTGTTGAGGATCAGAAATCGCACCTCCTGGGCTTGCTGGCTGGGAGATGAGGTGAGATGATCAATGTACGTGCTATGCCCTGGGTGGATAGTAACCATTACCCTTAATTACTGTTATCATACCATTTTTTGAATGAAGGCGCAGGCAATTCACGCTGAACAGCGCGAGAAGACCTGGGGCAGAGCTGCAGGTGCCACACCACTGCCTTGCCACGGGAATCTCAGAGCAAATTGTGTCTTTGCTGCCCTCAGGCAGAGAAGTGGACACCAGCTCGTGCTGGAGTCTGGGCCCTCATAATCGAACCTGATTCTGGAATGGAAGTGTCGTTCCTTTTGGTTCTAGAAAGAGAGCAGTGTGTGTTCTCGCCACCCTGAGCGAGCCCAGCTGAACTGGCGGTCCCCGGTCTCCGGCAGAGTCTTGAGTTTTCAAGCATTGCGCAGTCTTGCTCGCGGCAGCTCCCCTGTGATTGGCACGTGCCGCCTCCTGAAGCACCCTGGATAGCGCCCCTGGGAGCCGCGTGCCACTGAGCCACGAGCCCGCCCTCTCTTTGTTAAAGGAGACACTGCTTCCTTTTTCAAACTATTTTGACCTTGGCCTTTTCCTCACTTATTTGATAGTATTTTTGGTACGATGAACTCTTAGAAAGAACATGTGAAGCGATGATGGCTCAGAGTTTTTAAAAAGATTTGTTTATTTGAAAGAATTACAGAGAAAAGAAGAGACAGAGAGATATCAGCCTTCTGTCCACTGGTTTACTCCCCAAATAGTCACCACAGCTGGGCCTGGGCCAGGATGAAGCCATGAGGCAGGAACTCCTTCTGGGTCTCCCGCGTGGGTGCAGGGGCCCAAGGTCCTGGGCCATCTTCCACTGCTTTCCCAGATGCATTAGCAGGGAGCTGGATCAGAAGTGGAGCAACAGGGACTCGAACTGGCACCCATCTGAGATGTTGGCATTGTGGGCAGCAGCTTAACCCGCTGCACCATGACGTTGACCCCCAAATGCTGCGTTGTTGAGGGATCGCAAATGCAAGCTGGAATCGGTGTTTCTGGAGTTTGCCACAAATGTGTTCCTGAGTGCCCCTCTCAGTGTGGTCTGTGCTGCTGATATGGAGCTGTGGTAGGACGATTGCTCCGTGACTAACTGTGCCATTTTCTCTCAAGTTACGCAGACATTCTGATTGAGAGGGAAGTTCTGATGCAGAAGTATATTCACCTAGTTCAGATTGTAGAGACAGAAAAAATTGCAGCTAACCAACTTCGCCATCAACTTGAAGACCAGGACACGGAAATCGAAAGGCTGAAGTCAGAGGTATTCCCCGCGGGAGATCCCGTCCCCTGTTTCTCGTCCTGTGATCACGTGTGGCAGAGCAGGCAGAGTTGCCACCGCAGCCTGCGTTCCTCTGCCGTCAGCTCTTGCCCGGCTGGGCTCCTGACCCCGACCTGACTCCATGGTCCCTGTGGGCGTTAGGTCAGTGTGCGATGAGAACTTAGCAGGGTGGCGTGTGCTCCTGATGGCCTCTGCTGAGCCGGAAATTCAGGAGCTGGCCGAACTGGGTAACTGTGACCACTTCGGCAATCGCAACCCTGGCATAGATGTAATCAAGTCTGAAATGAAAGTAAGGGGGCACCGGAAGTGAGTTCAGAACACTCTGCTTCCTGCAGGTGGAAGGGGCCCAGCTCTCCCCCTCTGTGGAAAGCGCATTTGGGTTGAACTGAAAGACAGTTGCTAGGGTGCCCTTTGCCTGGTCTCCTCCCCCGTGCTGACTGTCACCTCGTCCCCAGCTGTGACCTCCCGGGCCCTGCACCCCCAGTGCCTGAGGCTGATGTCCAGGAGAACAGGAGGGGTGGTGGAGCCACGGTCAACCAGCTGCTCAGGCATCTGCTTGCTGGTGGTCCTGAGTGGTCCCCCTGGCTGACCGGGACCAAACCCTGGCTCCGAGCTTCCCCTGGTGGTCGCTGTCTCCCCCAGGATGCCTATGAGGGCTGCTCCGTGTGTCCTGGGTGGTTCTGGGAACAGGAGCTGTGGGTGTCCCTGTGTTTAGAGACCTCGTGGCAACATGGGCACCACGTCCCTGAGCTCCCAAGGAGGCCTTGGCGTTGGGTGCCGAGTCTAGGGCTGGCATTTCTCCCGACCCAGACCCCAGGTCACTGTCCAGTCCCTCTGTGAGCACTCTTGTGTGTAACCCCAGTTAGGAGTAGTGCATGGGGCCCCCCACATCAGCACAAAGAAGAGGGTGCAGAGAGTGTGAGAGCCCGGGGGTTCCTAGCCCAGTATTTCCCAAATCACCACTTGGACTGATGCTGTGTTGCAGATCATCGCTCTCAATAAAACCAAGGAGCGGATGCGCCCTTACCACAGCAACCAAGAAGACGAGGACCCAGACATCAAGAAGATCAAAAAGGTGGGTGTGGTGGAGGCGGTGTGTGGCTCTGAGCTCTGAGCCGGGCAGCCGGGGCTGTCCTGCTGAGGGCTCCTGGCCTCGCCCCCCCCCTGAGCAGGCTCCATACTTGGCTTCCCCGGAGAACAGTGGCTTGCAGGTTCTTTCCAGTTTTGGGCATCTGCTTGGGGCTGTGTGGGAAGGACGCCAGGACCTGCCGTGACGTCAGTTGTGTTCCCTGGCTGGGTTCACCGAGGGCTGTGAAGCCTCCTGGCTTTGTGCTGCTGTCATGTGTAGGGGGAATAGTTCTTTAAGTTTTATGTCCAAGATGTTTCTTGCAGCTTTAATCCTCAGTGCTGTTTAGGGAAAATTGTTTGTTCTGGACATGTGGGATGACTGGCACATCAATGCACGTGTTCAGAGTTGCTTTATTGTGGTTTCTCGTCTGACATCCGTGGTCACCGGTCTTTCCATCCTGCTGCCATCTGTGGCTGCTCACCTTTTGCAAAGACTTGGGTATGGACACCCACCCTAGCCCACCCTGCTTTGACTTATGTGGTCTGGGTTTCGAGTCCATAATCTTAACATTCTGCAAAAAGCGTCACATTGAAAGAACTTGTCCAGCACGCGTGTCTTCAGTCTTCATGTCTTCTTCCTCCTACTTTCTACGTGAAATACTTGTTAACTTAAGTTCAATAGTTTATCTGTTATAAAACTTTAAATGTTGATCAAGACTTAAAGTAGAAATGATTCTTAGGGCTAAGGTGCATGTTTTCAATTTTCAAAAGATGAAAAGAAACCAGAGCGGCACCGTTCCTTTAGGATTGAAAGAATTTTATTTGGGTCTTGTTTGTGTTGCAAGAGCAGTGCTAAGGCTTTTCTTTTAATAGTATGCAGTTACATGTAAATGAAGATATTAATAACATCGAGTTTTCAGTTCTGTTGTGGAAGCTGTCAGTAAATACGTGCACAGCCAACAACATCTGCCCAAAGATATAGAAAGGTTTGATGAAGCAAAAAGTTCCACTTAGTTGGTTTTGAAAATAGTTCTGTTAAATGGAAGAATCATGGTAGAATACCTTTCTTTTTTTATGTTTTTCTCACCTTTCTGTTTCTTAAATCATTTTAAACTATTTTTGAATTTGTTCAATTGGTTATAAAATTAACTTTTTATCCTTTAAATCTCAAATTAATGTCTTTGTGGAAAGGAATGTTTTTAAGTGAGTTGCTTCTCTATTCTTTAAATGATAATTAGATTTTTTTCATGAACTTATTTTTTTTAAAGATTTATTTATTTATTTGAAAGGCAGAGTTACAGAGAGGGCAAAGACAGAGAGAGAGAGGGGTCTTCCATCTGCTGGTTCACTGCCCAAATGGCCGCAATGGCTGGAGCTGTGTTGATCCAAAGCCAGAAGCTGGGGGCTTCTTCTGGATCTCCCGTGTGCGTGCAGGGGCCCAAGCTCTTGGGCCATCCTCTCCTGCTTTCCCAGGCCATAGCAGAGGGCTGGATTGGAAGTGGAGCAGCAGGGGCTCAAACTGGCTCCCGTATGGGATGCTGGCACCACAGGTGGCAGCTTTACCCACTACGACACAGCGCTGGCCCCATTGCTTCTGTATTCTGATCTGGACAAATATAAGTGTGATTTTTTAATTTCTAGAGATCGAAACTTGAAGTTGGTTATAGTTCATGAAAATTATTCACTAAAGTTCCCCAAATAATATGTATATTATTTACCCTGCAGAGTTTGCATAATTTGCCCCCACATCATTGTATTAAATTTGCTGAATGTTTATCATTTGAAGCGCAGCAGTCTTAACCCTTGAATGGGAATTGGTAGTAGGGTGACAACATTGGGAGCATTGCGAAATTAGGGGTTGTTCTTTAAGTACATGGTGATTTAGGCCACAAGCACAACATATATGGAAGAAATAAGAAGTTTTGGGAGGCCTTGACGCGATAACAGTGCTTCCCGAGAAAGAAGAGCCGGTGGTGGTCTAATGCGGTCAGTTATGGTCAACTTGCAGTCTGCTACGTTGCTGTGTCCACCACATCTCACGCTGTCTCATGTATTTTATCACATGGTAGTTTATGTCTAGAAGACTCTAATTTTTGGTCAATTGTTTTATGAATGAAGAAACAGGATGAGAGTTCAAGGTTCCCCCGCTGGTTAGAGGTGGAGCCTTTAGGTTAAGGATTATGTCTGCTCAGGACAAAGATGTTAAGGGCAGGCATTTGGTGCAGCAGTTAGAATGCTGCTTGGGCTACCCAAGTCCCATGTGAGTACCTGGGTTCGAGCCCTGGCTCTGCTTCTGCCTCCGGTTTCCTGCTGATGTGCACCCTGCTGGCTCAAGTAGTTGAGTCCCTGCCACTCGCGTTGGAGATGTGGATGGAGCTGTGGGCTCCTGGCTGTTTCAGGCTTTGGAGGACTGAACCAGTAGATGAGTGACTTCTCCTCCTGTGATCCAATTTGTCTCTTTCTCTGCATTTCAAAATAAATGAAGACAACAGATGTTCAATAAATGTTTATTGTGTGGTCGAAGCACACAGGCCCATGCACTTTCTGAGGTTTGTCTGTTGTTTTTCAAATTATACCTAGGGAGTTCAAGTCAATTTTAGAGGCTATCTTGTTTTATACAAAATTGACTTCATATTAAATTATATTCCATTTTTTTCCATAAAACAATCTCTGTTGCAAATAGTTCATGTTTATCTTGCCTGTGTGGCTTGGAAAGTATTGTAGTAATGAAAGGTAAGTGAAAAATAGAACCTTGTAGCACTCCTAGCTCTTACTGTGGGATTCAGCTTTCTTGTTCCTCAAGGAAGGGGCTGGAAGAGCTGATCTCTGACACTCATGTCATAGGCGTGGCAGGAACAAAACAGAATCCAGCAACAAAAAAGTCAGATGACCTGTTTTAAAATGGGCAGTGAGTCATCCATTGTTCAAAAACGACGTACAGATGGCCAAGAAGCCTAGGAAAAGATGCTTTGCATCACTGGGCATCAGAGAAGTACCAGTCAAAAGTACAGTGAGATCTGAACTCACAACGTTTAAGAGAGTTAACATAAAAGCAAACAAACAAAGCAAACAGAAGCTGGAACAAGTGTTGTTGAGGGCGTGAAGAAGTGGGCCACTTGTCCACTTAGACTGTCAAATGGTGCAATGCCTGTGAAAAACATTAAGGAAGTTACTCAAAAAAGTTAAAAGTAAAAATATGATCCAGCAATCTCTCTTTTGTGTGAATGACCAAAAAACCTGAAAACAGGACTAGAATCTTGAAGAGATATTTGTGCACTCAGGTTCACAATAGCCCAGAGTTGGGAGCAACCAGAATGTCCGTGGACACAGAATGGCAAAATGTGGTATCCATGTACAGTAGATGTGCACGTGTGGGAGAAGGTCTGGCACCTGCTGCAGCTGGGCACAGCCATGAGGACAGGGTGCTAAGTGGAGTCAGCCAGTCCTGGAAAGGCAACGAGGAAGTGCCTGGGCCTGAAGGTACACAGAGCTCGCAGGAACATGCAGTTGAAAGATACATTCACTTCGGTGTAAAAACTTCAAGCACAGGTTTTACTTTTTTTTTAAATTGTATTTGAAGAATACAAACTTCATGTATTTAATATATACAAATTTGGGAACATGGTGATTCTTCCCACCCTAGATCCCTCCTGCCTATACTCCCACCCTTCCTCCTCACTCTCCCATTCCCATTCTTACTTTTTTTTTTAAGATGTATTTATTTATTTGAAAGGCAGAGTTACAGAGCTGCAAAGAGAGAGAGAGAGAGAGAGAGAGAGAGAGAGAGGTCTTCCATCCACTGGTTCACAATGGCCAGAGCTGCACCTTACAAAGCTAGGAGCCAGGAGCTTCCTCCAGGTCTCCCATGCGGCTGCAGGGGCCCAAGGACTTGGGCCATTTTCCACTGCTTTCCCAGGCCATAGCAGAGAGCTGGATTGGAAATGGAGCAGCCAGGATTCGAACTGGCACCCATATGGGATGCCTGCATTGCAGGCAGCAGCTTTACCCACTATGCCACAGCACCAGCTCCTCTCATTTTTTAAAAAGATATATTTTCAGTTAATTTTATACTCAGAAGATTAACCCTACACTAAATAGAGTTCCCCGAATAGTATGAAGTAGAAAAAAACAAAAGCAAAGACAAGCGAACAAAAAAACATTGTCAAGACAAGGGCTGTTCAAAATACTTGCATCACACAGTGTCAGTTTTGCTCCTATAGATTACTGTTGTAGGTAATCTGTTAGTTACCACAGATCAGAGAGACCATATGGTTTTTGTCTTTTTGTGACTGGCTTATTTCACTAAGTATAATGGTTTCCAGTTGCATACATTTTGTTGCAAAGGACAGGATTTCATTTTTTTACTGCTGTGTAGTATTCCATAGTGTGTGTGTGTGTGTGTGTGTGTATCAATTTCTTCATCCAGTCTTCAGTTGATGGGCATCTGGGTTGATTCCATATCTCAGCTATTGTGAATTGAGCTGTAATAAACATGGGGATGCAGATAACTCTTTCATATACTGATTTCATTTCCTTTGGAGAAATTTCAGTGTGGGTGGCTGGGTCATATGGTAGGTCTACATTCAGATTTCTGAGGTATTTCCATACTGTCTTCCACTGTGGCTTTACCAGTTTACATTCCCACCAACAGTGGATTAGGGTACTCTTTTCTCCATATCCTTGGCAGCATTTGTTTGTTGATTTCTGTATGAGAGCCATTCTAACTGGGGTGAGGTGAAACATCATTGTGGTTTTGATTCACATTTTCCTGATGGCTGGTGATCCTAAGCATTTTTTCATGTGTCTGTTTGCCATTTGAAATTCCTCTCTAGAAAAATGTCTGTTTAGGTCCATTGCCCATTTCTTAACTGGATTGCTTGCTTTGTTGTTGTTGAGTTTCTTGAGCTTTTTATATATTTTGGTTATTAATTCTTTATCAGTTGCATAGTTTGCAAATATTTTCTTCCATTCTGTCAGTTGCTTCTTCACTTTGCTGAGTGGTTTTGCAGTGTAGAAGCTTCTCAGTTTGATGTAATCCCATTGTTAATTTTAGCTTTGATTGCCTGTGTTTCTGGAGTCTTTTCCAAGAAGTCTTCCCCTATGCCAGTGTCTTGTAGGATTTCTCAAGTGTTCTTTAGTAATTTGATGGGATCAGGTCATAGAGTTAGGTTACTGATCCATTTTGAGTGGATTTTTGTGTAAAGTGTAAAGTAGGGGTCTTGTTTCATACTTCTGTGTGTAGAGATCCAGTTTTACCAGTACCATTTGTTGAAGAGACTGTCTTTGCTCTGGGGATTGATATTTGCTCCTTTGTCAAAGATAAGTTGGTTATGGACAAACGTCTTCTAGCTTGGATATTCTTTCTTCTGCCTTACCAAGTCTGTTGTTAAGGCTTTTCACCACATTTTATATTTGATCTATTGAATTCCTCATATCCAATATTATTTTTATTTCTCTTTGAAATCTCAATTTCATGGGGAATATTTTCATTCATATCATGTATGTTTTTTTTAGTTTGTGGATCTGCTTATGGTTGCGTTTGAATAATCCTATGACTAATTTTTGAATTCCTTTTCTGGCATTTCATCAATCTCTTATTTCCACATACTAACATTGAAATGTTGTGTTTCTTTACAGGGGGTCATGGTGTCTTCCTTATTCTTGTTTTTTGAATTTCTGCATTCATTTTTAGGCATTTGTGGAATTAATTGTTTTATTTTTTCTTCTGATGGCTTTTATCTTTGAGTTATGCCACTGTGACATAGTGGACTGTCTGCACTTTCAGTGAATACCAAGAGGTGTGTGGTGGGCGTGGCCAGGGAGCTCTGGTCAGTGCTCCAGCATGGGGTGAGTATCCAGACCACACTCAAGTTGAGAGTGGTAGCTCTCCTCTGGATAACAGGAGGGAGAGGAATGGTCACCTCTGTGGGTGTGATCACCCTCTTACGTCCTCTCCTCCAAGCTGAGCAATACCTGGGTGTTAACACCCAGTGTGTTCAACACTCACCCGCAACCCCAGATGAACCGCACATATCTGTGCAGTCCTCACTGTGAGCATGGTTCCCATGCAGTGCTGCTCTAGGCAACCAAGGAGCTCCGAGAGTGTGGGGCAGCACCGTTAATTGCCCAGAGACCCAGCTACCCCCTGTCTCCTCTCACGCAGTCACAGTGTTTTCTATCTCAGCACCCAGGGCTCCCACGGTCAAGGAGTACAAGAGGGCCCACTCCACCCTGCCAGCCTGCCCTGTCCACAGAGATGGAAGGGGTCCCAGAACCGCTGCCTGTGTGTGTTCCACCCTGGTAGATTGAGCTGGATCCTCCAAGCCAGACTCTAAGCCAGTAGGGAATGCAGGTTTTTCCCTCGATAAAAGCCCTGGATCACAGGCGGACACACTACCAGCCGGCCGCAGCCCCAGTCACTATACAGTCGTGCTGGGCTGTACAAGGGTCCCCGCAGGCAGCACTTCCCTTCCATTGCAGTAGCTCCCCCTCCCCACCCCTTGTCCTGGGTGCAGCTGTGGAGGTGGGAACCATGGCTGCCAGTTGCTATTAGCTGCCGTGGTTGCTCCTGCTGACCGATTGGGAGTGTCCCTGCTAGTTGCTGGGTGTGCGCACAAGAGCTGGAGCAGCTGCTACCTGCTTATGTCCCAAAATGGCACCAGCCCTCACACAGCTGGCCACAGGTCACTATTATGGGGGCGGAGGGGGCACGTTTGTTTCTTTAATCTGGGTGAGCAGTCACCCTGTTCACCTCAGGGTTCTAGGCCTGACTTAAAGGCAATGTAGTCCCCCAGGCTGTCCCAGTGTATCAGCCGTGTGGTCACCAGGCTGTCCCCAGTGTATCAGCCGTGTGGTCACCAGGCTCTCCCCAGTGTATCAGCCGTGTGGTCACCATGCTGTCCCTAGTGTATCAGCAGTGTGGTCACCAGGCTGTGCCCAGTGTATCAGCAGTGTGGGCACTAGGCTGTCCCCAGTGTATCAGCCGTGTGGTCACCAGGCTGTCCCAGTGTATCAGCCGTGTGGTCACCAGGCTATCCCCAGTGTATCAGCCGTGTGGTCACCAGGCTGTCCCAGTATATCAGCCGTGTGGTCACCAGGCTCTCCCCAGTGTATCAGCCGTGTGGTCAACAGGTTGTCCCCAGTTATCAGCCGTGTGGTCACCAGGCTGTCCCCAGTATATCAGCCGTGTGGTCACCAGGCTGTCCCCAGTATATCAGCCGTGTGGTCACCAGGCTGTCCCCAGTGTATCAGCAGTGTGGGCACTAGGCTGTCCCCCAGTGTATCAGCCGTGTGGTCACCAGGCTATCCCCAGTGTATCAGCCGTGTGGTCACCAGGCTGTCCCAGTATATCAGCCGTGTGGTCACCAGGCTATCCCCAGTGTATCAGCCGTGTGGTCAACAGGTTGTCCCCAGTTATCAGCCGTGTGGTCACCAGGCTGTCCCCAGTATATCAGCCGTGTGGTCACCAGGCTGTCCCCAGTATATCAGCCGTGTGGTCACCAGGCTGTCCCCAGTGTATCAGCAGTGTGGGCACTAGGCTGTCCCCCAGTGTATCAGCCGTGTGGTCACCAGGCTATCCCCAGTGTATCAGCAGTGTGGGCACTAGGCTGTCCCCCAGTGTATCAGCCGTGTGGTCACCAGGCTGTCCCCAGTATATCAGCCGTGTGGTCACCAGGCTGTCCCCAGTGTATCAGCAGTGTGGGCACTAGGCTGTCCCCCAGTGTATCAGCAGTGTGGTCACCAGGCTGTCCCAGTGTATCAGCAGTGTGGTCACCAGACTGTCCCCAGTGTATTAGCCGTGTGGTCACCAGGCTGTCCCCAGTGTATCAGCCGTGTGGTCACCAGGCTATCCCCAGTTATCAGCCGTGTGGTCACCAGGCTGTGCTGAGTGTATCAGCCGTGTGGTCACCAGGCTGTCCCCAGTATATCTGCCGTGTGGTCACCAGGCTGTCCCCAGTGTATCAGCCGTGTGGTCACCAGGCTATCCCACAGTGTATCAGCCGTGTGGTCACCAGGCTGTGCCCAGTGTATCAGCTGTGTGGTCACCAGGCTGTCCCCAGTGTATCAGCACTGTGGTCACCAGGCTGTCCCCAGTGTATCAGCCGTGTGGTCACCAGGCTGTCCCCAGTGTATCAGCCGTGTGGTCACCAGGCTATCCCACAGTGTATCAGCCGTGTGGTCACCAGGCTGTGCCCAGTGTATTAGCAGTGTGGTCACCAGGCTGTCCCAGTATATCAGCCGTGTGGTCACCAGGCTCTCCCCAGTGTATCAGCACTGTGGTCACCAGGCTGTCCCCAGTGTATCAGCCGTGTGGTCACCAGGCTATCCCACAGTGTATCAGCCGTGTGGTCACCAGGCTGTGCCCAGTGTATTAGCAGTGTGGTCACCAGGCTGTCCCAGTATATCAGCCGTGTGGTCACCAGGCTGTCCCCAGTGTATCAGCACTGTGGTCACCAGGCTGTCCCCAGTGTATCAGCCGTGTGGTCACCAGGCTGTCCCCAGTGTATCAACACTGTGGTCACCAGGCTGTCCCCAGTGTATCAACAGTGGTCCACCAGGTTGTCCTCTCGCTGTATGAGCAGTGGCCTGGCCCGTGTGGTTTGACATCGCCTTGCTCGCCAGAGCGGCCGGTTTCTCTGAAAACAGCCTCTGGGCCCTTCCTTGCTCTTTGCTGCGTGTCTGCACCTTCCACAGGGGTCCTGGCCATTTCCACTGCCGTTGCAGTATCCCCACTGCGGCTTCCCCTGAGCTTTACCCTGAGAGTGTACTTTCTCCACTTTGTGTTCTCATTTCACCTATCGTAGATCAGACCGCCCTGTCGCTGTTCTGCCGTCTTGGAACCATCGGATTTTCATAATAAGCATTTTCTGTGACCTCATGTCTCTGCAGTAGTCAGATTCACAGACGGGGAGGGACCGTGGCACTTGTAGAGGCTGTGGGCGGGGGAGGTAATGCGACTGGTTCAGGATTGGGGTCCCAGTTTTTCAATCTGAATGGGTCCTGGAGGTCTGCTGTGAAACTGTGTGTCCACCAAACACTACTGACCCGCACACTTCAGCATCACTGTGACTAAAAGTTTTATCTTTTTACCAGAATTGAAAACAGTTATAAAAGCATATGACTCTCTGTACCTTCAATGTATTCCCGTCTTGAAATGCTAGTAACTAAATTCAGGTGTGTGGTGCTACGTATGGAATCCATACAGACTGGATAAACGTCTCCTAAATCATCCTTTTTTTCCTGCTCTTTGGGAAACACCTGCTCTCCTTTTTTTCTTTTAGGATTGATTTATTTATTTCAGAGGCAGAGTTACAGAGAAAGGGAGAGACAAGAGAGAGAGAGGTCTTCCATCTGCTGGTTCACGCCCTGAGGGGCCAGAAAGGCTGACACTGGGTCAATGAGAAGCCAGGAGCTTCTTCCAGGTCTCCCAAGTGTGTGCAGTGACCCACGCACTTAGTCCATCCTCTGCTGCTTCCCAGACCATTAGCACAGAGCTGGATCCGAAGAGGAGCAGCTGGGACATGAACCGGTGCCCCTATGGGATGCTGGGACTGCAGGCGGAGGCTTAGCCCACTGCACCACAGCATGGCCCCAGCCCGCCGATACTTTGGTGATGGCTGGGTTGGCGCCCCAGGCAAGAGCAGCGAGTTCTACAGCGCAGGAGGCCATGCCTGGACCACGGGCTCCTGCAGGCCGCCGCCCACCTCGAGGGTCTGCTTGTTCTCGTCGTGCAGGTGCAGAGCTTCATGCGCGGGTGGCTGTGTCGCAGGAAGTGGAAGACCATCGTGCAGGACTACATCTGCTCCCCGCACGCCGAGAGCATGCGGAAGCGCAACCAGATCGTGTTCGCCATGGTGGAGGCGGAGTCCGAGTACGTCCACCAGCTGCACGTGCTGGTCAACGGCTTCCTCCGGCCCCTGCGCATGGCGGCCAGCTCCAAGAGGCCCCCCATCAGCCACGACGATGTCAGCAGTATTTTTCTCAACAGGTTTGTCTTTGTGGAATTAGCGGCCTGGGTGAAAATCTCATTTGCAGTTTTGAAAAAAGATTTTTTTGACTTTACTCTTAAATATTAGGTCTCAAAAATCCATCTCACTTTATGCTGTCAAAGTGCGAAAGCCATCATTGTGTTTCCTTGTTAGTCCACACTGGCGCATCCCATGAGTCTTTTCTTGCTTTTAACATTCATTTATTTATTTGACAGAATTACATGGGGGGCCAGCGCTGTGGTGCAGCAGGTTGAAGCCCTGGCCTGCAACACTGGCATCCCATATGGAATAGGTTTGAGTCCTGGTTGCTCCACTTCTGATCCAGCTCCCTGCTTATGTGCCTGGGAAAGCAGTAGAGCATGCCCAAGTACCTGAGCCCCTGCACCCATGTGGGAGACTCAGAAGAAGCTTCTGGCTCCTGGCTTCAGATTGGCTCAGCTCTGGCTGTTGTGGCCATGTGGGGAGTGAACCAGCAGATGGAAGGCTTTTCTCTCTCTCTCTCTCTCTGTAACTCTTTCAAATAAATAAAAAAATAAATCTTTAAAAGAAAAAAGAATTACATGAAGAGAGGGAGAGATAGAGATCTTTCATCCACTAGTTCACTCCCCAGATGGCTGTGACAACCAGGACTGGGCTTGTCCGAAGGCAGGAGCTTCATCTGGGTCTCACATGTGGATAGGGGGCCCAAGCAGTTGGGCCATCTTCCGCTGCTTTCCCAGGTCATCAGCAGGGAGTTGGATCAGAATTGGAACGGCCAGGACTCGAACTCGGTGCTCCCGAATGGGATGCTGGCACTGTGGACAGTGGCTTAACCCAACACCAGCCCCATCTCTTGGTTCTTGAGATCTGATTTTCTCCTCTACGTGGTGTGCGTTTTCTTGCCGTGGTCTGTGAGTGCCCTTACTGGGGACGGGAGTCGCCCTCGTAAATGGGGGTGGTGAGTGGATGTTCGCAGAGGGTGATTCGCAGGGTGCCCACAAGTGTGTTAGGAGGAGCAGGGTTGAGGACAGGCCTGAACACCTGCTAAGCTGATTTGCTTAATAGTCTGAGTGTCCATGCTGCTGAGGAGTGGTGGGTACACAAAGCAGAAAATTCCACCTCCCTGGAACTCCAGCGTTGATGTGGGAAGACAGACAACAGTGACTAAGTGGAATATGTGGTATTTTATGGCGATCAGGGCTATGGGGAGAAATAAAGAAGGGGAAGGGAAAATGGAGCAGACAGAGGACTTGGGTGTTTGACCTCAAGGTTTAGCACTCTGTTTTTGAGTAGCTGATACACACACGATTCAGAGGTCAAAGTAGCATGAAAATATTCAGATACTGCACCATCATCTTATTCGTCCACACCGCCCCCTCAGTCCTTATGCATAACCAATTTGATTTCTCTTAAACATTTATTGATTTTTGTATTTAGTTATTTATTTATATTTGAAAGGAAGACACACACACACACACAGAATGAGAGAGAGAGAGATCTTCCATCTGCTGACTCACTCCCCTAATGCCTGCAGTGGCCGGGGCTGGGCCAGGCTGAAGCGAGGAGCCAGGATCTCAGCCTGGGTCTGCCATGCAGCTGGCAGGGACCCAGCTTGGGCCTTGCCCGCTGCCTCACATTGGGCACCAGCAGGAGGCTGGGGTGAAGAGCAGCTGGGACCCGAATCCAGGCACTCTGCTAGGGACTGTGGCTGTCCAGTGGTTTCTTCAGCTGCTGTGCCTGATGCCTGGCTCTTCAGTCGCTTTGTAGAATCCTTGCCGTGTGCTGGATTGCGCGCTAAGCAAATACGAATAGAGTCTTGTATTCCCTGCCTTCTGACACACAGGTAATGTCCTTTAACACACACTGGATTTTTTTTTTTCATTTCACAATATTTCCTGGCGATTTTTTCCACATTGATACTTAAAGGGTATTCTTCTTCTTCTTCTTCTTTTTTTTTTTTTAACAAAAAATCACTCAGTGGGGTTACAGTCTGTGGATGTGGTCTTTTAAATTGCCAGTCTCCAGAAAGGGCTAAAAGGCCACCATTTGAATAAAGTGCAGTTGGTGAGGAAGCAGCCAGGTGGGTTCTGTGGCCAAGTGATGCCAACAGGGGCAGGTTGTGCTGTGCAGGAGCCTGGGGCAGCAGGGAGACCAGGCTGCTAGCGATTCCCGCACACCACGGCAGAGCAGTCCCCTGAGTGGCTACTCCAGTGATCCTAGCAAGAAGCGATTGTAATGGAGGCAGCGAGAAGTGGTTGGGTTTTGGGTCTATTTTAAGACAGAGCTTGTAGGATTTGGCGTGAGTTTTGAGAGAAAGCAAAATGACAGGACAGGTTGTAATGTTTCTGGCGTGAACTACTAGAAGAACGGAGTTGCCGTTTGGTAAATGGAGAAGGCTGACCCAGGAGCAGGCTTAGGGGAACAGGAAGGGTGCTGTCTTGGATCTGCTGAGCAGCAGATGCCGTTGGCTGTCCAGGTGCAGACATCAGGTGAGCAGGGTCTGGACGTGAGTGTGGGGCTCACAGAAGGGACCCCGGGCTGGCAGCAGCACCTGGAGAGTCCGGGGTAGCAGTTAAAGTGGCTGCTCTCAGTGATGTTACCATAGGAATGAGTACAGGCTGGTGAGAGAAGGGGAGTGAGCTGCTCTTCACACTTCAAGGTTAAGAAGATGAAGAGGAACCCACAAAGAAGAGCGAAGGGGATGAGGTGGAGTTGTAGGCGGAAAGCCCCAAGAACAGGCTGTGCTAGGAACCAAGGCCAGAGGGCCGTGAGTAACCATGCCCCAAAGGGTCAGGGTCAGGGTCAGGGTTAGGGTCAGGGTCAGGGTTAGGGTTAGGGTAGTAGCAGACAATAGCAGAACTGGCATGGATTTAAGAACAGGGAGCTTGTTGGTGACCTTGGTGAGGAGCGAAAGTGTAATTTGAAGGGGCTTAGGAGAGAATGAAAGGAAAGCTAGGAGTTGGAGCAGGTGGGTACAGAAGGCTCTTCCAAGGAGGGTCGCTATGAAGATGAGCAGAGGATGATGTAGGAGAGTGGGGAGAATGGTGAGGACATCAGTGTGTGTAGACTAGCGGGACAGGATGTGTTACACAAGTCAGGGGTCCGTGCTAGGCAGGGGCACACGCAGGAAGACGAGGACGTGGACACGTGGAGTCAGGAATCAAGGGCTCGAGCCAGCACTGGGAGTGGCTGGGACGGAGCTGGAGAGGAGAGTAGGAGGTGAGTGAATGGGTCAGGCAGAAACAGGATCATCCCAGGGCAGGGTTGTGAGCCCAGGTAGCCTATTAGGATGCGTGGTCATGGTTGTCCAGTGAGACCACCCGGGGTGGTTGCCTGCTCCACTACTTGTGGTTGTCAGTGAAGAGTGGAGTGGGCTGGGTTTAACTGGGATCGGTGTTGTGTGAGGTTAACCGGGTAAAGTAAGAAAAGATGAAGGGAGTTGAAGGTGCACACAAGGAAAAGATGATGACAATGAGCCGTGAACCTAAAGGGCAGAGGGAAAAGCTGGGGTGGGGAGGCTTGGTCATGAGAAGGTGTGGGCTCTGGATGTCGGCTCTGCTGGTGGGAGTGGATGTTTGGGTCAGGGTTCTAAGGGCAGTGAGCTGCGAGACTGGGGACGGTGAGCTGGAAGCTGAGAGAGACACAGTGACAGGTGCAGGCAATGACAGTGACGAGGTCAAGGGACTCCCGGTGGAGGACAAGAGCTGCAGACGTGTGAAGGCCTGAGAATGCCACTTGTGTGCGTGCCGGAGCCTCCAGCCTGTGTCAGGAGCAGTGTAGGAGGAAGGACCGGCAGCGAGCACAGGGCTGAGATCTCAGGGCGCTAGGAAGGTGCTTGGGGTCTGTGATGACTGACAGCATAGGCTGACATGGAAAGCAGTGCTCTCTGTCGCGGGGAAGTGGGAGATTGTCCCACTTGAGTGGCAGTGGCCATGGCTCTACGTAAGTGTGTGAGCAGCTCTGGATTCCCGTGCCCTGGAACTATTCAGTCACCCGAGAGTGCAGCGGGTGGGGCTGTGAGCTGCTGTCTCTGACCATGCCGCCACCATCTCCTGCTGCCACCGTCTCCTGGTGCCATCGTCTCCTGCTGTCACCGTCTACTGCTGTCACCATCTACTGCTGTCACCATCTCCTGTCACCGTCTCCTGTCACTATCTCCTGCTGTCATTGTCTCCTGCTGTCACCATCTCTTGGTGTCACCGTCTCCTGGTGCCACCGTCTCCTGCTGTCACCATCTCCTGTCACCATCTCCTGCTGTCACCATCTCTTGGTGTCACCATCTCCTGCTGCCACCGTCTCCTGGTGTCACCATCTCCTGTCACTGTCTCCTGCTGTCACCGTCTCCCGTCACCATCTCCTGCTGTCACTGTCTCCTGTCACCATCTCCTGCCATCACTGTCTCCTGTCACTGTCTCCTGCTGTCACCGTCTCCTGTCACCATCTCCTGTCACCGTCTCCTGCTGTCACCATCTCCTGTCACCATCTATCGACACTGTCTCCTGTCACCGTCTCCTGCCACCGTCTCCTGTCACCGTCTCCTGTCACTGTCTCCTGTCACCATCTCCTGCCGTCACTGTCTCCTGTCACTGTCTCCTGCCACCGTCTCCTGTCACCATCTCCTGCTGTCACCATCTCCTGCTGTCACCATCTCCTGCTGTCACTGTCTCCTGTCACCATCTCCTGCTGTCACCATCTCCTGCTGCCACCGTCTCCTGTCACCATCTCCTGCCACTGTCTCCTGGTGTCACCATCTCCTGTCACTGTCTCCTGCTGTCACCGTCTCCTGTCACCGTCTCCTGTCACCGTCTCCTGTCACCGTCTCCTGTCACCGTGTCCTGTCACCATCTCCTGCCACCATCTCCTGTCACCATCTCCTGCCACCGTCTCCTGTCACCGTGTCCTGTCACCGTCTCCTGCTGCCACACTGGTTTAGAGCTGCCTCTGGTGATTCGGTTTCTCTGGGTTGCCAGAAGACCAGGTTTCTGCTTTGACTGAATTCACAGTCAAGGTGTGGAGCTTTTTCTGGATGGCGAGGCCTTAGCTCTCATGAGACTGGTAGTCGTGTGCCACACTTAGTCCTAGGCTGGGTTTGAAGAGGCTCTAATGGTGATGCTGTCATCACTGTTGTTGCCTTTGAGATAGAAACTCTAGGCAGCTCAGTTATTTTTTTATTACAGTATGAGTTTTATACTGAAGACAGTGAAATCTCCCTGTTTATATTGTAGTACTATATTGTGTAATATATAGAAATTGCTGCCACTGCCACAGCTGTCCCTGTAACCCATGACACTGGTTCCTAGAAACCAAGTCCGGGGCTGACTGCGTGTGGAAATCACCCTAAGATACTCACATCTGCATGGCTGGCTGTCAGGAGCAGGAGGTGGCCTCTTCTGCCCTCTGTGGCTTGCCAAGTGCATCTGTTGCTGGAATGGGATTTACATTCAGAACCATAGCTGCAAAGGAGTCTGGGAAATATAACTGGAAGGAGGGTGGCGTGCAGATGGATGGACTGATATGTGACACCTGCCAAACCAGAGCTGGTTGAAACCCTTGAATAATAAGTACTACATAGCTGCTTTTCTAAGAAAGATAAACAAATTGCAGTCCCCAAGCAATGTCTGTTTTATCTCGTGGACCACTTGGGGGTAGTAAGGAATTCTTGTTGATGACTGTATTAATGAAATTTGGCTGACAATAAACCAAAGCGTGTCAGTGAGGTGAATAAATCTGTATTTGACGGTGCCCATGTGTGGTCCAGAAGAGACTTCAAAGGCTCACTGCAATCAGTTAATTCTAATAAGGAGAGAGCAGAGATATTTTGACTTTGGCAACTACCATTATAATCCTTTTACAAATTGATTTCTCTAATTTACACAGAGCCCTCATTTTGGTATCTCGTTTTTAAAGTTTTTTTATGTATTTTTTATTTTTTTACATACAGCATGACACAGAGGGAGAAAGAAAGGGGGGTACTGGGAGGAGTGGGAGAGAGGGAGAGGGAGGAGAGAGAGAGAGAGAAGGAGAAGGGGAGAGAATATGATTGAATGTGAATCTTCCATCTGCTGGTTCAGTCTGCAAATGGTTGCAACAGCCAGTCTGGGCCACGCGGAAGCCAGGAGCCAGGAACCCCACCAGGGTCTTCGGTGTGAGTGGCAGGTGCCCAACGACTTGGGCCATCATCCACTGTTTCCCAGGACACTAGATCAGAAGCAGAACAGCCTGGCCTGGAACCAGCACTCCGATATGAGATGCAGACATTGTTTGTAAACAGTGTTTTAACCCATCACGCCACATTGCCAGCCCCTGCGTATCTCTCTAAAGAAGATTCTTTTACATGTCTGTCTTGAAATGAGGGATAATCGTAGAGCCCTGTCAACATTTTTGCTCTCATCTCCTCCCAACTCTTGTGTCAAAACTCATTTTGGTGAAAGAAGCTTCTCTCACTGAGTTGTCTGTGATGAGGTTTGAAAAGAAAAGGAATCCTGCGTTAGCCTTTCCCGTCAGCTGAAGTGCACACTGGGACAGAACACGCAGTTGGACACTGATGAGGGGGGTTTCAGGACAGTGATCTGATGCTCTCCAACATGGGAAGCTCAGCTGAGAGGTTTCTGGGCTCTGGGTTTCGAGGCTCTGTAGCAGCCACGTTATTTTATAGAGGTTAGCCTAACCCGTGTTGTCACCAGGGGTACGGTTTGGAGGCCCTGAGATGTGTCTGTCGTGTGTGTTCAGGCTCTGAGCAGTCAGTGAACCGATTCTACAAAGTCAGCTCTGTACGGTGACTAAAGCATGTCTTCTGTTTTCTGTAGTGAGACGATCATGTTTCTCCATGAAATCTTTCACCAAGGCCTGAAGGCAAGGATCGCGAACTGGCCCACTTTAATCTTGGGTGAGTGCGTTCTTCTGAGAGTCAGTGTCTCCTCCTGGAAGGGCTGCATTGAGGAGTGAGATGAGGACTGTGTCGTTCAGCCCTCGCGGTCTATGCCGCTGCTGCCCCTGCCCCGAGTGCTGCCTTCGCCTCTGGGAATCTGCCCTTCTGTCCTCTGGGTCCCGCTCACCTGTCCCCTCTTCTGGGTCGTCACAGTTGGCTTGGGGCTGGAAAGAAGGAGTCGGCTTACCTGACCCATCATTTGGGCAGCAGGCCGGCAGCCCCATGTGTGTGTGCACCAGGTCCTGTGTGTGTGGCACCACTCTTAGCTGTCCCTGTGGAGTGTGGGTAATTGACCAGCTACCAAGGATAACAGCCATTCTTGCTTCCTTTTTTCCCCCCAGCTGATCTGTTTGATATTTTGCTCCCCATGCTGAATATTTATCAAGAATTTGTGCGCAATCACCAGTACAGCCTCCAAGTCCTTGCCAACTGTAAGCAGAACAGAGACTTTGACAAACTCCTGAAGCAGTACGAAGCCAACCCTGCCTGCGAGGGGAGGATGCTGGAGACCTTCCTCACCTACCCCATGTTCCAGGTGAGGCAGCCCCGGCGCATGTCCTGAGCTCCCAGTGACTGCCACCTGGGCTCCGTGAGGTTCACGGCGCAGATGCATCATGGGTGGCTTGCGTGTGGCCCTGGGCTGCCGTGCGTTGTCCCAGGGCCCAGTACAGGGAGGCAGACCGGGCACTTTTGAGATCATGCAGGAATGATTTTTTAAAAAACACCGTGGGTTTCTCTTTTAGAAAGATTCCACGCAGACCTCTCTCATGGAGTCTCCTTCTCTAGCAGGTGTACAAATTAGGAGGTTTGCAGAAATATGGTCACTCTGGTGACCGCACAGTCTGGAACCGAGCTGTAGAGTCAGGTACCGACGGGTGTTGCTGGCTTCTGCAGGCCCCAGCTGGGGAGAGCCATGGTTCCAGGAGCAAGCTCTTCTCTCTGCCTCTTCTCTTGGCATCACTCCCTCTTGCCTTTGCCTGAGAAATCATGGATGCCTTGGGGGTGGGGGCAGTTGCCCTTTCTAGAAACCTGAGGGTTTCCTTCCATGGTTTGCCCTCTCCTGCTTCCCTTGTGGTCTTTGACCAGTGGGGTGAGGTAGCCCTGACGGCGTCTGCTGCCGCAGCAGGTGTGGGGTGCACCTGTCTGCTTCCCTCTGCAGACAGGACCGTCAGGGCCACCTCTGCCCCTCTCACGTCTCCCACGGAGGGCTGGACACCTTGGGGCGAGGCCAGGACACTGCACATCCTTGCCATAGGCCACAGTGGAAGAAGTGGCCCTAGTTTACACTGCCGAGGGGCTTCTAGCCTGGAGTTTTGCTTGCGCCTGGATGCCGGGGCTGAGGTGGGTCTAGAGGCAGAAGAGGAGAGGTGCCTGGCAGCTGTGTGTGTGTGTGGGAGAGAACAGGTGAACGTGTTCTTACTCCTGCCTGCTTCTTGAGAAGATGGACTGCTGCTGTGCGGGGATGTGCTGAGCTCTGGAAACATGGCAGAGTTTCGTGTTACGGACGATGGAGTGAAATGACCCCCAGCCAGACTATCAGACCAGTTCAGGGCAAGTGTTGCCAAAAAGTTTGCTTTGGGAATTAATGTGGTCATGAACCAAACTTTTAAAAAAATATTTTTAAAAAAACGTTTATTTATGTTTGGAGGGCAGAGAGAGAGAAACACAGCAAGGAAGGTCTTCCATCTGCTGGTTTACTCCCCAAACGGCCGCAAGAGCTGAGGCCAGGCCAGCCTGAATCCAGGAGCCAGGAACTTCCCCTGAGCCTCCCTTCTGGGTGCAGGGGCCCAAGCGCTTGGGCCATCTTCTGCTGCCTTCCCAGGCCCATCTGCAGGGAGCTGGATCAGAAGCAGCGTGGCTCTCCCACATACGATGTGGCGCCATAGGCAGCGGCCTAACCCAGGGGCCACCACGCTGGCCTAGTGTTTGTTCGGCTCTGACGGTAGCTTGGCCAGTGGTGTTGAAACTGGCTGTGTAGGCCGTGAAGTCCGCAGGTGAGCCGGGAGGAGGTGAGCGGCAGGAGGAAGTGGTCACTGCTCCTTCCACTGGTAGGCTGTAACTGACCAGTGTCCAGTCCACTCCCACTACAGTGGCCAGCATTCCACCCATACCTGCAGGCAGAAGTATGGCTCCTCCACACAGTTGCTCTGATCCTTAGGATTTGGGGCCGGAGTCATCGTCGGCGTCTGAACGCGGAGCTGCGCGCTCTGAAGGGCCGTCTGCTTCCTGCGAGCTTCCTCGGCCTGCTTTTCGGGAGGTTTTGCCCTGATTTATTCCTGCACTGGTTCCTGTATTCGAATCCAGCATCCCGAATGCCAGCCAGGAGCTCTTTACAGCCAGACTCGGTCATGCGGGAGGGTCCTGACAGCGCTGACCCACCTGGGTCCTGTGGGTTCTCGGTGCCTTGTCAGCAGTCCTGTGCTGCCTCTCCCGCCCCTCTGTAATGGAGAACCAAGGACTTCCTGTTGGTTGCTTGGCTTTGCTTGTGGAACTACTAACTTGGAGGCGAGCTTCTGGTGCTATGGGGTTGTGCCAACCAAGGGGATATTTACAAGCACATCTGTGCCAAATGGGGTGGCCCTAAAGGCTGTGTCACTGAGCGGTTTATGGGGAGAAGAGCCAGGAGAGAGAGGGCTTGTGACGCTGCCTAGGAGGCAGTGCGAGGGTAAGCGCCACAGGTCACGCCATTCCTCAGGGAATATGAGCAAGTGGCCCACCTGCGGGAGAGCCCGAGCAGCCAGTAGGCAGAGTCACCACCCCTCCAGGGCAGAACAGATTTATTTAGTGAATTCAAAGTCTGAATTACAGAGAGAGGCAGAGATCTGGCGTTTGCTGGTTTTCTCCCTGGATGGCTGCAATGGCTGGGGCTGGGCCAGGAGCTTCATCCGGGTCTCTCACATGGGTGGCAGGGGCCCAAACATTTTGACTATCTTCTGCTGCTTTTCCCAGACCATTGGCAGGGAGCTAGATCAGAAGTGGAACAGTCAGGGCTTGAACCAGTGCCCATATGGGATGCCGGCGTCGCAGGCAGTGGCTTTCCCTGCTGTGCCACAGTGCGGGCCTCAAGTAGTTGGACTTTGTCCTTAGTCCTTGTTCTCAGAGAGCCCTGCAGGTGCTGGGTGAGATGCTGGTCTCCACACAGGAGACCTGGCAGGTGGGCTGCAAGGCAGGCAGCCAGCGCCCTGGTCAGGGCCTGGCATCTACTGGGAGGCCCCCTTGGGCGAGCTCCTGAGCCTTGCCACTCTTTCTTTCCTTACCTCAATGGAGAGGCACCAGCTGCGTTAGCGCTGGGCTCGTGGTGGGCCAAGCCCCAGTGCCCTCCGGCCCACAGGGGCACACAGCACTACTTGGTCAGTCAGGAAAAAATACACGTGCCGGATCCCTGTAACTCACGCTCAGCATCTGCTGTTGTCAGTTCCTGTAAGAGCCACCAGAGGAGTCGCTTCTGGGCGTGAGGTGGCGCTGCGCGACGTCCCGCGCTGCCCATCCTGGCCTGTGGCTCACACCGCTGCCGTGTGCTCCAGATCCCCAGGTACATCATCACGCTGCACGAGCTGCTGGCCCACACGCCCCACGAACACGTGGAGAGGAAGAGTCTTGAGTTCGCGAAGTCGAAGCTGGAGGAGCTGTCCAGGTACGCGGAGGACTTGGCGTCCAGGCCCGGGGCGGGGGGAGGGAGCCAGCCAGTCTGTGGACGCCTCCTGTAAACGCCCAGGCGACGAGGAGCAGGACGGAAGCCCAGCGCCTCGGGGGCACGTGGAAGTTCAGTGCCAGGTGGAGAGAGGTCTGAGGCGCCATTCACAGCGATTTGATTCTAGAACACGTGTTGTGAATAACAGAAGTTCGGCAAAGCCTTGTGTCAGGTGGAGCTCGTCTTTGCCTACCCTGCTAGGGCGATGGCAGAACCCGCTCCTCTGATCCTCTTGTGTCCTGGGTGCAGGGTCATGCATGACGAGGTGAGTGACACCGAGAACATCAGGAAGAACCTGGCCATCGAGAGGATGATCGTGGAGGGCTGTGACATTTTGCTGGACACCAGCCAGACCTTCATTCGCCAAGGTAAGTCCGCGTCCAGCAGGCCGCGGCCGCGGCGACCTGTGCAGGCGCTCCCGAGCAGGCCTGGTCAGCCGCGTGACTGGGGCTGTCCACGCAGGACCCCACGGCCTTGGCCCGCGCTGTGGTTGAGGGCCACCTCTGTGCTGTTTCTTTCCAGGGGCCATGAAACACAGCCGCACACTCATAGTACAGCACAAGGCGCCCTCCGGCTGGACCCTCCTCCTCAGTGGAGCCGACATCCTCTGCAGTGCCCCGGAGGGTGGGTCCGTCTGGCCGGGGGGAGTGGCAGTGCAGGGAGGTGACGACGTCCAGGCAAAGGCCCGGGACAAGCTTGCGCTCCTCACCGCCCTCGCACATAAGCGCGGGGACAATGTCCACAGCGAGAGCAGCTGCCTCCTCTTCCCATTTTTCATCAGCACTTCCGGCTCGGCCCCCCACGAGACGGTTTGATTGCCTAGGTGACACGGTTACCGGGGGCCTGGCCTCCCATCACAGCACCTGGGCTGTGCTCTGGGGCCTTGGACAAGACGTGCACCAGGAGCTGTGCAGGAGCGACAACCCCACAGTGCACAGGGCAAGAAGCAAAGGCAGCCCAAGTGCATCTCGAGTGCTCGGCACTCCCCGGATGGGGACCACAGCCCGGACCACTGATCCGAGGCAGTCCCCAGCCCACGTGTGCAGCCTCCAGTGAGGCACCCGAGCCACTGCTGTGCCGGGTGCCACAGTCGTCTGTGGCCGGCTGCTCACGATCCGCCCGGGCCTCGGCAGAGACATCATCTCCCACAGGCTGCTGAAGGAGGCTGACGCGGGCCGTGCTAGTTTTTACAAGGAGAGAAGCCACGTGTGTGCTGAAGTTGGGAAGGCATTTTGGGGAACGATGCCCCTCCTCGATTCTGCCTTAGGTGGTGACGTCTGGGAATCGAAGTGGCCTCTCTGCTTAGAACAGGCTTTGGTATCCCGCTGCTCCCCGCCACACACCACAGCCCCATGGGGGCTCCCAGCCCGCAGCTGCCTCCCTCTGGGCCTTCACCTGCACTGCCCTGGCCTGGGGCCGGATGCCTTTGTTCACCTCCTCTGTGCCTGTTGCAGCCTGCTTGTCCCCCTGGGCCCCGGCCCCTGCCTCCCGGCAGGCTTTCCACATGTCCCCTTCCCCTCCATGCCCATGGAATGGAGTGGCCTTGCTCAGGTGGCCAGGGCACCCGCTTCCCTGCCTGGAGCTCCCCCCCCCCCAGTAGGGCAGCTGCCTGGACACCGTGCCTGCCAGTCACCGCCAGCCCTGCAGGGCAGCCTTTGTACCGTCTCTCCCTGCCTTGTCCGGTACGATGCTGTCCATCACAGATGCCCGGAAAACGGGCATTGAGTTCAGCTGAGTTATTTGTTGGATTGCAATTACAAGTGTATCTTATTTTGTATTTTTCTTGTATTTGGAGTTCACTGAAAATGAACTAATAGACTTGCAGCTTTTAGCCTGTAAGAACAGAAGCAAACACTTCTATTCGCAGCAGTTTCTGAAAGGATTTTCATTAAAAAGCGTTGTCACCTATAAGCATTTAATGGGTCTGAAAGCTTAGGCTGTTTGGTCTGAGTTTGAACAAACACTCAGAATGAAGAATACCGCAAGGTCAAATACATGGAGTAACTCATGTTTTTATTGCGCTTGAAGAGAACAGACTTGAGCCAGTTCTCCCCTCCCGTCATATCCACTCGCTGTTTCCTCCTTGTTGTGCACCGCATGTTCACAGCACCCATCAGCTGTTCACATCTCTGATGCAGTTACTATAGTGACATGGAGTGATTTGTCTTCAGCAGTGTGTCTCCGCATGTTTGTTGTGCTTACACTGTTCAGGAATTATACAATAAAGGTGGTTTCTGAAAATCATACCTGATCTCTCTCTCTCTGTCTCCTTTCTCTGTCCTTCCATCTTTCAAATAAATCATTCAGTCTTAAAAAAAAAAATTAGACCATGGGGCCAGCATCGTGGTGTAGTGAGTGAAGCCACTGCCCGTGATGCCAGCATCCCAGGGGGCACCAGTTCTTGTCCTGGCTGCTCTACTTCTGATCCAGCTTTCTGCTATGGCCTGGAAAAAGTAGTGGAATTTGGCCCAAGTGCTTGGGCCCCTGCCAACCACGTGGGAGACCTGTAGGAAGCTTGTGACTCCTGGCATCATCTTGGCTCAGCTCTGGCTGCTGTGGCCATCTGGGGAGAGAACCAGCAGATAGAAGATCTCTGTCTCTTCCTCTCTCAATTTTAACTCTGACTTTCAAGCAAATAGATAAATGTTAATTTAAAAAAATCATAACTTAATGTGAAAATAGAAAACAATCCAATTACAGACAGTATGTTCACATAGATTTGCTTTTGTTGAAAAGTAACCTTTACTGAATAAAACCTTTATTGAAGTGTTTTGAAAATTGTTAACTCTAAATTTTTGAAGGATTCTATTTTCTATGAAGTGGCCCACCTCCCATCTCTAATGATGTGATAATCTTTGCATTAATTACTTTTAAGGGTGGCCGGCGCCGTGGCTTAACAGGCTAATCCTCCGCCTTGCGGCGCTGGCACACCGGGTTCTAGTCCCGGTTGGGGCACCGGATTCTATCCCGGTTGCCCCTCTTCCAGGCCAGCTCTCTGCTATGGCCCGGGAAGGCAGTGGAGGATGGTCCAGGTCCTTGGGCCCTGTACCCGCATGGGAGACCAGGAGAAGCACCTGGCTCCTGGCTTCGGATCAGCACGATGCGCCGGCCGCAGTGGCCATTGGAGGGTAAACCAACGGCAAAGGAAGACCTTTCTCTCTGTCTCTCTCTGACTATCCACTCTGTCTGTCAAAAAAAAAAAAATTACTTTTAAGGGTGATAGATCTGTTTCCGTGTGTGTGAGTGTGTGCACGTGCACATATGCACGGTTTCAATCTTCAGAAGTTTATCTGAAGAGGGGGAAAGCGCTCCCCCACCTACTGGTTCAGTGCTCAGATGCTTCCCATGGCTGGGGCTGGCCTGGGGCTCAGTGGGTGATGGGGATCCAGTTGCCTGAGCCCACACTGCTGCCCCCCGGGCTCTGTGTTAGCAAGAAGCCGGAGCAGGAGCCAGAGCCAGATACCAGATGCGGAACATCTGTTAGGGACCTGGGCGTCCTGACCAGCACTTCAACTGCTCAGCTAAATGCCCACACCTGAACATTTATTCTAAGGTCCAGAAAAAATGTCTCCGAAGTCCTCTGAGAGTCTCCTCAGAATGAGGACTCTTTTTTTTTTTTTTTTTGAGATTTATTTATTTATTCGAGAGGCAGAGTTATAAACAGGGAAGGAGAGGGAGAGAGGGAGAGGGAGAGAGGAAGAGGGAGAGGTCTTCTGTCCGCTGGTTCACTCCCCAAGTGGCCACAACAGCCAGAGCTGGGCCAATCCAAAGTCGGGAGCCAGGAGCTTCCTCCAGGTCTCGCATGTCAGCCACTCTTGGATGTCATTTGGTGGGGATTTGGGGATAGAAATCAGAGAAGTTTTACTATAAACCGATTCCAAGTATTAGTCCACTGAGCGGAGCACAGGGGGTGGCGTCCTGGCAGTGGACTGTTGTTGTGTAGTTTCTGAAATCCAGGTTTGCTGAATGAGTGTGTCAGTGCCTCAAGACACAGCATAGAGAAAGGCCCGACCCCGGCCCCCGCTCCCTGCCCTGCGGTGCTGGGCAGTTCCCGTAACCTCTCTGTGTCTCCGTTCCCCTCTGGAAACCAAGCAGCAGTGCCTGTGCGTCTGGATGGCATGAAGAGTCAGCAGGCCGTGGCTCCGAGAGCACTGGAGCCAGCGTCTGCGAGCTTATGACTCAGACTTCAAGGCCAAGACCCGAACTTTGGATTGAGTTTCTATTTCCAGTAGCACGAGCCATGCGTGAACATTTGTTAGGTGATGAAGGCTCTCCAACTCAGCATTGTCTACAAACCCGGTTATGCGTGGTCAGTTTTGTGTCCAAAACGTTCAATGAAGGTGACACACGCAGAGGAAGACGCTTTGGGAAGCAGACGCTGGCCTGTCTGGTGCTTTGTCTTTGCAGAGTCTAAATCGTGCACTGTCAGCACGCCGGTGTTCTTCGGAGTTACAAGGCGGGGTGTCTGGAAACGGCCACGTCTTCCCCAGCACCCACCCCTGCAGCCTGGAAATTACCCTGCCTCTTTTTCCCCTTCACTGAGGAGCGGAATTAATAACAAGAGCATTTCCCGGTCTCAGATGCCTTTCCGTGGGTTCAGCGATTGAAATGACCACAGCGATGAGACAGACTGATGCCTGGGATGTGAGGCCCCTGCTGTGGCAGCCGTCTGGCTCCGAGGAATCACTACTGGGTGCGGGTCCTGGCTCCACTCTGCATTCACTGGGGCAGCATCTTTCCTTGAGGCCCGTGCCCTGTTGTAAGGTCGGGTCAAATGTACCATGACGTGGGGAAAAAAAGAACCTTCTTCAATTGCTTTTTTCCACATACGATTTTATAAACCAAAGGGTAGTGTTGAAATTCCTCTTGTTCAGTGTGTAGATTTCTGTGCATTAAGGGACATAGTCTCCTGCTTGGATCTGAGGTGCACGGTTATAAATTAATAAAATTAGCGTACGGTTGCCAAGGAGACATTCATTTGCCTCGATGCTGAAATTCACAGTGATTGCTGATACATGAGCTAACAATGCATTCTGTAATTTCTGACTTCGAAGATCACCAAATTGCTGGAAGCATTTACCAATGAATGGGTTATTAAGTTTTCACAGCCATGGGCAGACCCACGTGCCCAGCAAGACCTGGGTGCCGTCCCCACCTCCTCTGCCTGCCCCCTCCACAGTGACGCTGACACCTGCCGCCCTGACCCCTCCACTCCCTTCCCGTGCCTCAGTTTGTGGCTGAATCCACTGCTGGCCCGCGGCTCTGCCCCTCACTTGGGTGACGGGAGAGCTCGGCTTCCTCTGGCGTTAAGTGTATCCCCGTGGGTCCCATGAGTCAACATTCTGCTGCTGACCCTTGCTAATCGTTCTTCTTCCCGCCCTCCACTGCCTCTTACTCTTGAGGTTTAATCCCTTGCTGCCAGGGCTGTTGGCCAGCTTGCTCCCACCCACCCCACTACTCTGTTCACTCTCCTATGCCCTGTCCTGAAACTGAGCCCCTCCTGGCCCTTGGTTCCCCAACCCCACATGCCTCCTTGCTATTCTGAAGGCCCAAAACAGCTGCCTACTCTCTGTCTGTCAAGCATCCCACCTAAACACTCCCCTGGTGTTAGATCCGGGTGTGGCAGCCTGGGTCCGTCCCACCCTGCGCAGCTTCCCACCTCTGTTAAAAAGCAGATGCGATGTGGAATGTTTACACGTGAAGCAGTTGGGGAGCAAGTGTAGTTTCATTGTCTCCTGTATTTGTATGTTATTTATATTAAGAAGTGTAGTGTTTTCCCCTCACTTACAGAAGCGATCCGTGTTCATTGAGAAATAAAATCAGGAAGCCCAGAGAGTGTCTGAGGAGGCAAGCGGGGCTGCCTTCTGTTGGTGATGGCCGCGGGGCTGCTTCCGGGCTCCCTGTGCTTGCTCCCACGGGCCCGAGCCGGGCTGCAGGTGCAGTGGGTGCTGGAGGTGAGAAACGCTCTGGCCCAGGGCAGTCAGAACCAAGGCGTTCCTAGAGTCTTCATTGGCACTTCCGGGTTGATTTTTTAAAACTTTTATTTAATAAATATAAATTTCCAAAGTACAACTTTTGGATTATAATGGCTTTTTCGCCCCATAACCACACTCCCACCCACAACATCCCATTTCCCGCTCCTTCTCCCATCCCATTCACATCAAGATTCATTTTCAATTATCTTTACATACAGAAGATCAATTCAGTATACACTAAGTAAAGATTTCAACAGTTTGCACCCACACAGAAACACAAAGTGTAAAGTACTGTTTGAGTACTAGTTATACCATTAATTCACATAGTACAACACATTAAGAACAGAGATCCTACATGGGGAGAAACTGCACAGTGGTTCCTGTTGTTGATTTAACAATTAATACTCTTGTTTATGATGTCAGTAATCACCCGAGGCCTTGTCATGGGCTGCCAAGGCTGTGGAAGCCTCTTGAGTTCGCCAACTCCGATCTTATTTAGACAAGGCCATAGTCAAAGTGGAAATTCTCTTTTCCCTTCAGAGAAAGGTACCTCCTTTGATGGCTCCTTCTTTCCACTGGGATCTCACTCACAGAGATCTTTCATTTAGGGTTTGTTTGTTTGTTTGTTTGTTTGTTTGCCACAGTGTCTTGGCTTTCCATGCCTGAAATACTCTCATGGCTTTTTAGCCAAATCTGAATGCCTTAAGGACTGATTCTGAGGCCAGAGTGCTGTTTAGGACATCTGCCATTCTATGAGTCTGCTGTGTATCCCACTTTCCATGTTGGATCGTTCTCTCCTTTTTAATTCTATCAGTTAGTATTAGCAGATACTAGTCTTGTTTATATGATCCCTTTTACTCTTAATCCTATCATTATGATCAATTATGAACTGAAACTGATCACTTTGACTAGTGAGATGGCATTGGTACATGTCACCTTGATGGCATTGAATTGGAATCCCCTGGCACATTTCTAACTCTACCATGAAGGGTAAGTCCGATTGAGCATGTGCCAAACTGTACATCTCCCTCTCTTATTCCCACTCTTATATTTAACAGGGATCATTTTTTAGTTAAATTTAAACACCTAAGAATAATTGTGTGTTAATTAAAGAGTTCAACCAATGGTATTAAGTAGAACAAAAAAAATACTAAAAGGAATAAAATAGTAAGTTGTTCCTCGACAGTCAGAGGGACAAGGACTGATCAAGTCATTGTTTCTCCTAGTGTCCATTTCACTTCAAAAGGTTTCCTTTTAGGTGCTCAGTTAGTTGTCACCGATCAGGAGAACATATGATATTTGTCCCTCTGGGACTGGCTTATTCCACTCAGCATGATGTGTTCCAGATTCCTCCATTTTGTTGCAAATGACCGGATTTCATTGTTTTTTACTGCTGTATAGTATTCTATAGAGTACATATCCCATAATTTCTTTATCCAGTCTTCTGTTGATGGGCATTTTGGTTGATTCCAGGTCTTAGCTATTGTGAATTGAGCTGCAATAAACATTGAGGTACAGACAGCTCATTTATTTGCCAATTTAATTTCCTTTGGGTAAATTCCAAGGAGCTGGATGGCTGGGTTGTATAGTAGGGTTATATTCAGGTTTCTGAGGAATCTCCAGACTGACTTCCATAGTGGCTTTACCAGTTTGCATTCCCACCAACAGTGGGTTAGTGTCCCTTTTTCCCCACATCCTCGCCAGAATCTGTTGTTGGTAGATTTCTGTATGTGAGCCATTCTCACCGGGGTGAGGTGAAACCTCATTGTGGTTTTCATTTGCATTTCCCTGATTGCTAGTGATCTTGAACATTTTTTCATGTGTCTGTTGGCCGTTTGGATTTCCTCTTTTGAAAAATGTCTATTTAGGTCCTTGGCCCATCTCTTAGTAGGTTGTTTTGATGTTGTGGAGTTTCTTGATCTCTTTGTAGATTCTGGTTATCAACCCTTTATCTGTTGCATAGTTTACAAATATTTTGTCCCATTTTGTTGTTTGCCTCTTCACTTTCCTGACTGTTTCTTTTGCAGTACAGAAACTTCTCAATTTGATGTAATCCCAATTGTTAATTCTGGCTTTGCCTGCCTGTGCCTCCAGGGTCTTTTCCAAAAAGTCTTTGCCTGTGCCTATATCTTGCAGGGTTTCACCAATGTTCTCAATAATTTGATGGTGTCGGATTGTAGATTTAAATCTTTAATCCATGTTGAGTGGAATTTTGTGTAAGGTGTAAGGTAGGAGTCTTGCTTCATGCTTCTGCACATGGAAATCCAGTTTTAACAGCACCATTTGTTGAATAGACTGTCCTTGCTCCAGGAATTGGTTTTAGATCCTTGATCAAATATAAGTTGGCTGTAGATGTTTGGGTTGATTTCTGGTGTTTCTGTTCTGTTCCATTGGTCTATCCGTCTGTTTCTGTACCAGTACCATGCTGTTTTGATTATAACTGCCCTGTAGTATGTCCTGAAATCTGGCATTGTGATGCCTCTGGCTTTGTTTTTGTTGTACAAGATTGCTTTAGCTATTAGAGGTCTCCTGTGTCTCCACATGAATTTCAGCATCATTTTTTCCAGATTTAAGAAGAATGTCTTTGGTATTTTGATTGGTTTTGCATTGAATCTATAAATTGCTTTTGGGAGAATGGACATTTTGATGATGTTGATTTTTCCAATCCATGAACATGGAAGATTTTTCCATTTTTTGGTATCCTCTTCTATTTCTTTCTTTAAGATGTTGTAATTCTCATCGTAGAGATCTTTGACGTCCTTGGTTAAGTTTATTCCAAGGTATTTGATTGTTTTTGTAGCTATTGTGAATGGGATTGATCTTAGCAGTTCTTTCTATGCCATGGCATTGCTTGTGTATACAAAGGCTGTTGATTTTTGTGCATTGATTTTATATCCTGCTACTTTGCCAAACTCTTCTATGAGTTCCAATAGTCTCTTAGTAGAGTTCTTTGGATCCCCTAAATAAAGAATCATATTATCTGCAAAGAGGGATAGTTTGAGTTCTTCCTTCCCGATTTGTATCCCTTTAATTTCTTTTTCTTGCCTGATGGCTCTGGCTAAAACTTCCAGAACTATAATGAATAGCAGTGGTGAGAGTGGGCATCCCTGTCTGGTACCAGATCTCAGTGGAAATGCTTCCAACTTTTCCCCATTCAATAGGATACTGGCCGTAGGTTTTTCATAAATTGCTTTGATTGTGTTGAGGAGTGTTCCTTCTGTACCCAATTTGCTTAGAGTTTTCATCATGAAAGGGTGTTGTATTTTATCAAATGCTTTCTCTGCATCTATTGAGATAATCATATGGTTTTTCTTCTGCAGTCTGTTAATGTAGTGTATCACATTGATTGATTTGCGAACATTGAACCAGCCCCGCATACCAGGGATAAATCCCATTTGGTCTGGGTGGATGATCTTTCTGATGTGTTGTTGCATTCTATTGGCCAGGAATTTATTGAGAATTTTTGCATGTATGTTCATCAGGGATATTGGTCTGTAATTCTCTTTCAATGCTGCATCTTTTTCAGGTTTAGGAATTAAGGTGATGCTGGCTTCATAGAAAGAATTTGGGAGGATTCCCTCTTTTTCGATTGCTCTGAATAGTTTGAGAAGAATTGTAGTTAGTTCTTTAAATGTCTGGTAGAATTCAGCAGTGAATCCATCCAGTCCTGGGCTTTTCTTTGTTGGGAGGGCCTTCATTACTGTTTCAATTTCTGTCTCAGTTATGATTCTGTTTAGGTTTTCTATGTCTTCATGGTTCAATTTAGATAGGCTGTATGAGTCCAGGAATCTATCCATTTCAGATAATTTACCTGTTTGCTGACATACAACGCTTTGTAGTAATTTTTGACGACTCTTTTTATTTCTGTGGTGTCTGTTGTTACGTTTCCTTTTTCATCTCCGAATTTTATTGATTTGGGTCCTTTCTCTTTTTTTTTTTTAGTTAGTTGGACCAATGGGGTGTCAATTTTGTTTATTTTTTCAAAAAACCAGCTCTTCACTTTGCTGATCTTTTGTAATTTTTTAAATTCAATTCTATTGATTTCTTCTCTAATTTTAATTATTTCTCTTCTCCCACTAGTTTTGGGTCTGGTTTGCTGCAGTATTTCTAGGTCCTTGAGATGAATTGAAAGCTCATCTATTTGGTGCCTTTCCAATTTCTTGATACAGGCACCTATTGATATAAACTTTCCTCTTAACACTGCTTTTGAAGTATCCCATAAGTTTTGATATGTTGTACTGTTATCCTCATTTACTTCCAGAAAGTTTTTGATTTTTCTTTTGATTTCTTCTATGACCTAGTGTTCATTCAGGAGCATGTTGTTCAGTCTCCATCTGTTTGCATATGCTCTAGGGATTCCTGAGTTGCTAATTTCCGACTGCATCCCACTGTGGTCTGAGAAGCTGCATGGTATGATTCTAATTTTTTTTTTGAATTTGCTGAGACTTGCTTTATGGCCTAGTATGTGGTCAATCCTAGGGTAGGTTCCATGTACTACTGAGAAGAATGTATATTCTTCAAGGGTAGGATGAAAAGTTCTGTAGATATCTCTTAGGTCCATTTGGGCTATAGTGTCGATTAAATCTGCTGTTTCCTTGTTGATCTTCTGTCTGGTTGATCTCTCTATTTCTGAGAGTGGAGTATTGAAGTCCCCCAGTACTATTGTATTGGAGTATAAGTCTCCCTTTAAGTCCCTTAACATATCTTTTAAATAACCTGGTGCCCTGTAATTAGGTGCATATACATTTATTATAGATACATCTTCCTGTTGATTTAATCCCTTAATCATTATATAGTGCCCTTCTTTGTCTCTCTTAACAGTTTTTGTGTTAAAGTTTATTTTGTCTGATATTAAGATGGCTACACCAGCTTTTTTTGGTTTCTGATAGCATGGTATATCTTTTCCCAACCTTTCACTTTCAGTCTGTATGCATCTTTGTTGGAAAGATATATTTCTTGTAAGCAGCAAATAGATGGGTTTTTTTTTTTAACCCATTCAGCCAGTCTGTGTCTTTTAACTGGAGAGTTGAGGCCGTTTACATTCAATGTGGCTATTGATAAGTAGTGATTTGCCTTGCCATTTTTCAAAAGATATTTCTAATATATGCTTTGAACTTCCTGTGATCTTTTAGTGAGAGATTTTCTTCCTTTACCCTCTTTCATATTGATGGCCGTGTTTTTGTGATTCTGTGTGTAACACATCTTTGAGCATCTTTCGCAGGGCTGGACGAGTGGTGACAAATTCAATTTCTGTTTGCTATCAAAGGTCTTTATTTCACCTTCATTCACAAATGAGAGCTTTGCAGGATATAATATTCTGGACTGGCAGTTTTTCTCTCTTAGTACCTGGGCTATGTCTCGCCATTCCCTTCTAGCTTGTAGGGTTTCTGATGAGAAGTCTGCTGTGAGTCTAATTGGAGATCCTCTGAGAGTAATCTGATGTTTCTCTCTTGCACATTTTAGGATCTTTTCTTTCTGTTTCACTGTGGTGAGTTTGATTACAACGTGTCAAGGTGAGGATCTCTTTTGATCATGTTTATTAGGGGTTCTATGAGCTTCCTGTACTTGGATGTCTCTTTCCTTCTCCAAACCCGGGAAGTTTTCTGCTAGTATCTCACTGAAAAGGCCTTCTAATCCTTTCTCTCTCTCTACACCTTCAGGAACTCCTAGAACCCAAATATTGGATTTTTTAGTAGTATCCTGTAGATTCCCAACAATATTTTTTAGATTTCTAATTTCCTCTTCTTTTGTTTGACTGTATACTTTCCTGTTCTCTGTCTTCTAAGTCTGATATTCTCTCTTCTACCTCACTGATTCTGTTTTTAAGGTTCTTAAATGTGTTTTTCATTTGTTCTATTGAATTCTTCATTTCATTTTGGTTTCTCTTCAATATCTCAATTTCATGTTCTACTAAATTCCTCATTTCATTTCAATTCTTCCTTAGGATTTCATTTTCATGAGAGAGATTTTCTGTCCTGTCCTGTATGGATTTCTGTAGTTCATGCATTTGTTTTTGATAACTTCTAAATGTTCTAATCATAAATTTATTGAAGCCTGTATCTTGCATTTCTTCTATCTCATCATCTTCATAATCTTGTATTGGAGTGTCATGTTCATTTGGGGGTGTCATAATGTCTTCCTTATTCTTGTTTCCTCGGTTTCTGTGTTTGTTGTTTGGCATTGTGGAAATATTCTTTGGTTTCTTCTTTTTTTTTTTTTTCCTCGCTGTGGTGGTTTTCTTGTTATACTAGGACTCTAGATTAAGTGGACTGTCTGCTTTTGGTGAATCTCTAGAGGCTTATGATGGGTGTGGCCAGAGAGTTCTATTCAGTTCTTCAGGGTTAGGGGTGTGTAAGAGGTGACACACCCAAGTTTGGTGTGGTAAATGTTCTCTCCCTCTTTTTTTTTTTTTTTTATTCAGAAGGGAAGTAATTCCGCTCAGCTGAGCTCTTTTCCTCACTGGCAATCAGTGCCTGAGCGCTAGCCCCTGTGGGTATAATAATCGTCTGCTCTGTCCCAAGGACCACACAAAGGACCTGTGCAGTCCTCAGTGTAAGCTCAGATTCCCCTGCAATGTCTCTTACCGGGTTGCTAATGTTACTGAGTTTGTAGTGTCTCACACCGAGACTATTCACATCTCAGCCACACCGTGAGTTCTCCCACACACCCTTAATTTTTTTTTTTTAAATCACAGCCCTGGTTCATAAGCTCCACACATTCACTAGGTCTTAGTCTCCTGTTATTACTCCCAACCAGAGTCAAGTTTTTCTGTTTGGCTGAGGGTGGGCGCAGCTCCGAGCTGGCATAGCTGTTATGTATTTCCTAAATGGCGCCTGCTCTGTTGTCTCGCACGCCTTTGTAGGGTGTGTGGAGAGAGAGAATCGTGTCCGTACTGGTCCCTTTTGTTTTTTCTCTCCTCTAGTTAGGCTGGTGTTCTTTCCTCCATGGGGCTGCAAGCCTCGTTCCCTCTGGGCTCTTCCTGCCTCATTTCCGCCAGGGTCTCAGGCCACTGCGGTTTTGCCTCACCTCTGTTTCCAGTGCTGGTGCAGAGGAGAAGATTCTCAGCAGCTGGCTCCTGAGCCGTGGGCGCCCGTGTCCTCCACGTAGGTCCACCGTGTCCCTCTAATTCCAGAGGAGTTCCCTCTGCAGTTTCCCCCTAACTCTTCCCTGAGATTTCACTATCTCCACTTTTATTAAACTATCTTTTCCTGAACTCTTCAGTGAGCTCCCTCCCAATTCCACCACCTTGGAGCCACCCTCCGGTTTGATATTTAACTGAGCCTGGCATGTTATTTTTTGGGGCTAAGGGGGATTTGTTATTAGGACGAGGTCTAAACATAATCAGAAGTGATCTCAGTGCTGGGTAAAGGCTGCACAGAGCTGCTCACATCACATGGGAGGTGATTTTTCTCACAAGAGGACCCTGCCTATAAATTGTGATTTCCTTTTATATTCCACAAGGAATTTCCATCACGTATAATTTAAATGTGACATAAATAATTGCCCTTTAAAAAATAGTCCACAGGGCTGGTGCTGTGGTCTAGCGCGCAAAGCCACCGCCTGTAGTGCCAGCATCCCATGTGGGTACCAGTTTGTGTCCTGGCTGCTCCACTTCCAGTCCAGCTCCATATTAATGGCCTGGGTAGGACAGTGGAGGGTGGCCCTGATGCTTGGACCCCTGCACCCACGTGGGAGACCCAGAGGAAGCTGCTGGCTCTTGGCTTCAGTGTGGCCCTGGCCGTTGCGTCCATCTAGGGAGTGAGCCAGCAGGTGGAAGACCTCTCTCTGTGTCTCTCTCTCTCACTCTGCCTTTGAATAAATAAATAAATCTTAAAACAAAAACAGCCATCCTTAATGAAGTGTCGAATTGTATAATGTATGTGTTTTTACAACATGTATTGTACATTCTATTTTTAAAATCAAAGAAAACTATAACAGTATGCTACTGATATGCCTTCGATAAATCCATTGTGTTTGCTTTTCTGCTGTGTTACTGTAATGTTGTATGTCGTTACACCATGTGTATATTGTTATTCAGTAAACACATGGGTTGGGATCCGATGGCCAAGGCCGGGTCTCCTTGAGGTGTGGGGGAGCCCCTCTCAGACTCCCCTTTGCAGCAAGCAGACCAGGAGTGGAGTCTGAAGCCTTTCACAGGGGTACAGGGGTCACGTCTGCCCTTGAGAGACCGTGCGTCCCTCCCTGCCCGGGTGTGGGGCGTATAAGCCCGGTGGCGCTCCGGTCAGTCCCTGGTGCTTGGGAGACAGGGCCCGCGTTTGCGATGGTGACCCCGCCTGGTTCTCCAGGGTTTTCATCGCTGTGTATTCTTCACTTGTGTCATCACCAGGCTCTCTCATTCAAGTACCTTCCGTTGAGCGGGGGAAGCTGAGCAAGGTGCGCCTGGGTTCGCTGTCTCTGAAGAAGGAAGGCGAGAGGCAGTGCTTTCTGTTTACCAAGCACTTCCTGATTTGCACCAGGAGCTCCGGGGGAAAGCTGCACCTGCTCAAGGTACCCAGCCCCTTCCCGGCCCGAGCTCTGCAGAGGGACCCAGGTTCATCCCACGCCTGGTCCATCGTCAGACAGTGGATTGCCCGGGCGGCCCAGAGAGGGAAGCAGCAGCTGCCAGCTCTAACAGCGGCTCCGTTGCCCTTTGCATTCAGAGTGCTGGAAATGTTTTTTTAATAATTAGACCTATTATGTAATTATAGATATAATAGCCAATGTCTAGCAAAAGAAGTGCCGCTGAAGCCTTGGCCTACAGACAGTCGCCACTGGCTGATGGCGCCATGTCCCCGGCGCCCTGAGGCCGTGTGTCTAACAGCCCCTTTATCTTGCACAGCACTGGAGCCCGCAGCGTGTTGTCTGTGTTTGTTAATAAAGTTTTATTGGGACACAGCCCCCTTTCTGTGTTTCCGGTTGCAGCTGCTTGCCGCTTAAAAGTGGCGGATTTGAGTAGCTGTGATGGAAGTTCTGTGGCTTGCAAAGCCTGAAGTCTTGCCTGCCTGGCCCTGTACAGGAAGTTTGCCTACCCGTGCCTCCCCTTAATGTTGCCTTACACCGTGCTGCAGCGCCATGATGACGCCACTTCTGGCCGTCACTGTGCAGAGCTGAGTTTTCACTCTGCAGCCTGTGTGGCACCATCTGGTCTCCTGGATTTGCTAAATTCTATAGCCCTGGGAGCAAGACTGGGGTGGCGAAGAAGGACTTATTAAAGCTCATTGAATTGAAATCCTTTTTCACATCCAAGTTTAGTTTTGGATGATCTGAAAAAGCACACGTGGTACGGAATGGCTGTGCCTTCCTCTTTGGCAACGTGGGCGTGAAATGCACGAATCCGAGCGCAGCTCTCAGTGGGCCCCTGGCTTGTTTGCAGACAGGCGGGGTGCTGTCGCTCATGGAGTGCACGCTCATCGAGGAGCCCGACGCCAGCGACGATGACGGTAAGTCCCTGTCTGTCACTTGGCGCTGCCCCGGAGTAGAACAGAAGGTTCCATGGGGCGGGTGCATTAAAGAGCTCTGTTGAACCACTTGATCTGGGAGCCCTGGTAGGCCACTTTAGGCATTCAGATGGCAGGGTATTCGTCTCTTTTCCCTTGCTGCAGCAAAGCACCCTAGGCTGGGCTCTTTATAAAGCAGACAGATTCGCTCAGCTCACAGCCCTGGAGGCTCAGGGGACGGCACTGGCATTGGCTCCGCTCGTGGGGGATGGCGTCCTGTGGCGGGAGGGTGGGAGAGAGAGAGAGAGAGAGAACACGTGGCGAGATAGGAGGCAGAGAGTAGGGAGTCAACAGCCTTGCTCCCCGAGAACTGCCTGGGGTCCCAGGAACACTAGGGCAGTGGCCCACGGCGCACCGCCCAGCACCACCACGCTGGGGCCCACCTCCTTCGCCATGAGCCCTGGGGCGCAGACCACAGCCAAGCTGCAGCAGGCAGTCGGCAGGTTATAGAAACAGAGAAAATGGGAAGTGAGAGGTGGCCGCGGTCCCGGGCTTGGGGACCCTGGCGACCCCCGCTACCGCCTCCCGCTCGTGCGGAAGCGCGATGCCACTGCGGTGGGAAGCCAGGCTGGCGCGCTGGGACCGAACGCAGCATCGCTCACGTTCCTGTGTCTCCTTTGATTGGCGTGTGTTGAAGCCAAGGGCTCCGGGCAGGTGTTTGGACACCTGGACTTTAAGATCGTGGTGGAGCCGCCGGAAGCCGCCCCCTTCACCGTGGTCCTGCTCGCGCCCTCGCGCCAGGAGAAGGCGGCCTGGATGAGCGACATAAGCCAGGTAAGCCGGCCCTGGCCACGTCTTCTCTCCCGATTTCACAGCGCAGACTTCCCGCCGGGGCTTCTTGAGCTTTTATTCTTTTGGACGAATGACGTCTGGAGGTGGCCCCACTGCCACACCTGCGCCTCCGTTGTCGGCTCGTTTTTCCTCTTGAGGTTAGAATTTCCTTGAAAGGTGACGATCGCATTGTAGCTCCTGGGCATCTGGTCACTTGGTTAATTGTGTTGAAATTGCCTTGCTCGCAGCACTTTGTCCAGGGACTCCAGTGGGGTTTCTGTCTGTTTAGTTCTGACCAGGAGAATGCTGAGAGATGCAGCGAACAAGCTGTGGGTAACGAGGGCGATGATGAGTCTCAGGTTAAGCAATCAGAAGAGACCCTGTCTACAGTAAAAAAGCGGACAGTGAGCAACTGTGTGTCAGACAGGAAAAAGTAGGGGCCAGCACTGTGGCTCAGCAAGGGGAAGCCGCTGCCTGCAACACCAGCATCCCATGTGGGTGCCTGTTCCAGCCCCAGCTGCTCTGTGTCAGATCCAGCTCCCTGCTCATGTGCCGGGGAAGGCAGGGGAAGATGGCTGATTCTTGGAATAAAACAGACAGAACTGATAGAGCACTGCCCCAGCTAACACTCCTGCCCCATGAGACGGATTTGAATTCATAAAATCAGAGATGGAAGAGGAGATGTTACAACAGATACCATAGAAATAAAAAAATCGTCAGGAATTACTACAGATACCTTTATGCCAACAAGTTGGACTATGTAGAGGAAATGGATAGATTTCTAGACACATCCTGTTTACAAAAATCAAAACACGAAGACATAGAAAACCTAAATCGACCAGCAATCAAGGCACAGATTGAATTGGTAACAAAGACCCTCACAATAAAGAAGCGCTTAGGATTGGACGGCTTCACAGCTGAATTCTGTCAGACTTTAAGGAAAATTAATATCAGTACTTCTTAAACTATTCAGAACAACTGAAAGGGGAAGAATCCAAACTCCTATGAGACCAACGCCACCTTAATTCCAAAACCAGAAAAAGATACAACAAAGAAAGAGTACTGTGACCAGTATCTCAGATGAACATAATGCTCAACAAAATGCTGGCTAACTGAATCCAACAATGCATCAGAAAGATCATTCACCCGGACCAAGTAAGATTTATCCCTGGTATGCAGGGATGGTTCAACATCTGAAAATCAATAAATGTGTGATCATCACATTAACAAATTGAAGAATAAAAACCATATGATTATCTCAATAGCTGCAGAGGAAGTATTTGATAAAGAACAACATCTTTTCATGATTAAAATCTTAAGCAAATTGGATATAGAAGGAACAGTTCCTCAAAACAATCAAAAAAATATATGACATACCCATAGCCAGCATCATATTGAGTGGGGAAAAGCTGGCAGCGTTTCTACCAAGATCTGGAACCAGACAAGAATGCCCACTCTGGACATTGCTATTCAGGGTATCTCTGGAAGTTTCAGCTAGAGCCATTAGGCAAGAAAAAGAAGTCTAAGGGATACCACTGGGAAAGGAGGAAGCCAAGCTCTCCCTATTTGCAGATGATATGATTCCACACAGGGAAACCAAAAGATGCACTAAGACACTAGTGCAACTAACAGTGTGACAAAGTGGCAGGATATAAAATCAACACACAAAAATCAGTAGGCTTTGTATACACAGAGAATGCCGTGGCTGAGAAAGAACTTATAAGATCTGTCCCATTCAAAACAACTACAAAAAATGTAAATACCTTGGGATACATTTAAAGAACATGAAATATCTCTATAATGATAGTTACAAAACATTAAGGAGAGAAATAAAATGGAAAATGAAAAAGTCTTCCAGGTTCATGGATTGGAAGAATCAATATCGAAGTATCCGTATTCCGCAAAGCAATTTACAGATTCACTGCTAACCCAATCAAAGTACCAAGGACATTCTTGTCAAATCTAGCGAAAACAATTCTAACGTTCATATGGAAACATAAGAGACCTCAGATAGCTAAAGCAGTCTTAGACAACAAAAACAAAGCTGGAAGCATCACATACTAGATTTCAAGACGTACTACAAGACAGTTATAATCAAAACAGCCTGGTACTGGCTCAAGAAGAGACATGTGGACCAATGAGACATAATAGAAACCCCAGAAATTATTTCACCCATGTATAACCATCTATAATCTTTGACTGATGAGCTAAAATAAATAAATTTTAAAAGAAAAAGCAGGGACAGAAACTGTTTGCCTCTCTTTTTTCTTTTTAAAGATTTATTTATTTGTTTGAAAGAGCAACAGAGAGGCTGAGAGAGGGAGAGAGAGAGAGAGAGGAGGGGGGAGAGAGAGGTCTTCCATCCACTGGTTGACTCCCCACGTGGCTGCAAAGGCCAGGGCTGAGCCTGAGGACAGGGGCTCTTCGGAGGCTCCACCTGCATTTCCCACGTGAGTGGCAGGGCCCACACTCTTGGGCCGTCATCTGCTGCCTCTGTGTGCACCAGGAGGGAGCTGATCGGAAGTAGAACAGCCAGGACTTGAACCAGCGCTGTGACGGTGGGATGCTGGCGTTACAGGCTGCGGCTTAGCCTGCTGCCCCACAACACCGGCCCTGCCTGCCTCTCCCTGAGCAGCAAATGCCCTGTGCAGGGCCTGCAGCGTCTGTCCAGGCAGTGCTGCGGTCTGAAAATACGTCACGACTAACCGTGGTCAGACCCCAGTGTCCCTGAAGGCAAACTCCACGTGAATTTTGGCGACCGTTGATAATGTGGGAGAAGATGGTGGCAGGTAAGCAGTGTTAGAAGGAGGTGTGATTCTCTTCCGGGTCACTAACTGCAGGAAGATGTGGTGTTATAGACTCCTTTGCCTCCTTTATTCTGAGGAATGCACAGTACTTTATATGTAAGACAGATCCAGGAGCCGGATCATAGTTCTTCAGATACTTAGATTTCTTTTTAATGGCTGAAAATGGAGGGGAAATGAAGAATGAGTGGCGGCAATAATAGTCAGTTTTAAAATTTTTATTAATTCATTTGAGAGAGAGAGAGAGAGAGAGAGAGAGAGAGACCCCAAGAGAACTCCTATCCTCTGGTTCATGCCCCACATGTCCGTAATGGCCGGAGCTGGACCAGGGCTGCAGCTGGGAGCTGGGAGCCCAGTCCAGGTCTCTGACATGGTGGCAGGAACCCAGTCATTTGGGTCTGAAGTGTGGCTTCCTAGGGTCTGTGTCAGCCAGAGCCGACAGGAGGTGGAGTGAGGGGCCAGGTGGATGTGGAACCCAGCACTTCAATATGGAACAACAATTGCTTTTTTTAAAAAAAAAATTATCTTTTTTTAAAAATTTATTTATTTGGAAGAGTTACATAGTGAGGAGAGGCAGAGAGAGACAGACAGACAGAAAGAGACAGGTCTTCCATCCACTGGTTCACTCCCCAACTGGCCGCAAAGACCAGAGCTGCACTGATCTGAAGCCAGGAGCCAGGAGCTTCTTCCTGGTCTCCCACACGGGTGCAGGTGCCCAAGGACTTGGGCTATCTTCCACTACTTTCCCAGCCACAGCAGAGAGCTGGACTGGAAGTGGAGCAGCCAGGACTCGAACCAGCGCCCATGTGGGATGCCGGCACTGTAGGCGGCGGCTTTGCCTGCTACACCACAGCGCCGGCACCATACGTTTGCTTTTTCTTGGTCAAAGAAGTTTTACAGACCCATCCTCATTTGGCCTTAGAATAGTATTCTGAAGATAAACAGAGAGAAACAGCATTAATCCCCTGTGAGAGGTGAGAGTCCCGAGGTGTGGACATTGAGTGTTTGTCGGAAGACACAGGACTCAAGCCTAACCCATTTCTTTGCTGGCTAACAAAGGAATGAAAATGTGGAATCTCCCGTATTTGCATAATTCTTTTCTCGTGGTAACTTGTTAATACTTTTCATGAACTGTGCTGCGTCGATCAGTACTTGATTGGGCTCCTCCCTGTTTGTGGTGTGTCCCTTAGCCTACACACTCCGGGCCCCTCACTGGCCTTGCAGACATTTATGAGGAGTTAGCAGGTGCTACCAGCAGCTCCCAGGGCTGTGGCGACGGTGCCTGCTCTGGGGAAGGACAGGCCGTCAGCAGTCATGCAGCTGTGCTGCAGGTGTTGTGAGCCAAGACGAGTGGGAAGAAGAGGGCACGGCGTAGGCAGCGTCTTCCACCTGCTACCTTCCAGGGTGCTCCCCACATAGGAGCACAAGACCCCTGGGGTGCATGGATGATTCTGTGGCCCTTCGGAGAGCACCCACGGGCGTCTCTCTCACTTTAGGACGCCTTGCTGCAGAAGTCCACAGCTTCCTCCTCCTTGCCCCAGTAAGTTGCTTACAAGGACTTGTGCCAGACTGTACAGCAGTCAGGGAAGCTCATGGCAGGGTGTGCTGCTGAGTGACGATGGTATCATTACACGAAGACTGTTCATTAGAGCCCCGCCATTGTGTGGCCGTGCCGTTGTGTGGCTTTGCTCCTCCGGCATCCGCTGGGACTCAGTGCTGGGTGCAGTACTAGGCCCTTTGTAGGTATCTCCATCCAGAGAGGCAAGAAGGGCCCCTAAGCGTCATCGTACAGTCTCTCCCGGAGAAGACCAAAACCAAACAGCAAACTATCAACAAGCACCTTCTTACCTTAGGAGGCAGAAGGGCGGGGGCGGGGGCGGGGCGCTCAGTGTGTATTTTTTCTCTTTATCTCACTTGCTGTATCCTACAAGTTGTTCTCTATCTCACTGTGTTCCTACAGGTTCTTCATATTGACTCCTTCTAGTAACTACACACACATACATACATTGTTCAAAATTTCACGGACAGTGTGTGCTATGAAAAATGAGGTTGGGACCGGTGCTGCGGCACAGTAAATTAAATATCCACCTGTGGTGTCGGCATCCTGTGTAGGTTCCGGTTCGAATCCTGGCTGCTCCACTTCTGATTCCGCTCTCTGTTGTGGCCTGGGAAAGCAGTAGAAGATGGCCCAAGTCCTAGGGCCCCTGAGCCCAGGTGGGAGATCTGGAGGCAGCTCCTGGCTCCTGGCTTTGGATTGGCCCGGCTCTGGCCATTATGGCCATTTGGGGAGTGAACCAACGGATGAAAGACTCTCTCTCTGTCTCTCCCTCTCTCTGTCTGTAACTATGCCTCTCAAGTAAATGAATAAATCTTAAGAAAAAGAAGAGAAGAGAGAAGAGAGGAGAGGAGGGGAGAGAAGAGAGAAGAGGAGAGGAGGGAAGAGGAGACAGGAGACGAGGGGAAGAGGAGAGAGGAGGGGAGGGAGGGAAGGGGAAGCTGCATTCAGACGCCCGTGTCCCGCACTGTAACCCCCGGGTTTCACACCCTGCCCCGGCTTTCAGTTCCAGTGTCTTGCTGCTGCAGACCCTGGAAGGCCGTGGTGCTGGCTGGGTCACTGGGTTCCTGCCGCCCACGTGGGAGACCGGGACTGAGCTCCTGGAATGGGGCCTCAGTACGGGCCCACCCCGGTTGTTGCGAGAATCTGGGGAGCGAGCCAGCGCATAGGAGCTCTGTCTGTCCGTCCCCCTGCTGCTGAAGTGAATACACGTAACTTTTACAAAGCTATCTTGTGATTGCATTTGCCATGAACTCCTGCAGTGTGGCTGTATCCTCTCCCACATGAAGGCCTCACCCTCACAGCTTCTTCTGGGTAGCCGAGCCCTGGGGGTCAGGCTCATGGCCAGGTTTTAGGGTTGAAACGCGGTGTGCTGCTGTCAGCTTGTTCCGCCTCTTTCCTCCTGTGGCTGTCCCTCGCTGGGGTGGACGCCCACAGAGTGTCAGGCCCTGGACAAGGATGTCTGAGTCGCGAGTTGACGGAGTGCCACGCTTCAGAGCACACGTAACTCGCGTTTGCTCCGTCCCTGCGTCACTTCCTCTCAGGTCCTGCGGGCGTTGAGTTTTGTCACGTTTGTCACATTTCCTTATTCAGTGGGAACACATTCTGACTCTAGTAGTTTTAGTCTAGGGGTCTATAACTCCCAGCAAGACAAACAGTTCCCACTGTTTCTTGTGTTGTACACTGGATGGACATAAACTCACTGAAGCCATTCTTAGCACAAGAGAAGTGAACATTCACTTTCAATGCCGGTCGTGAGTGCGTCTTCCATTGTTTCGTCTTTGCAACTCTCGTCACTTCGGAGGGAGCGAAGTATCACTGCATTCTTAGAATTGTGTCTAGCAGCGACACTGAATCTGCTCTACTGGTATTCATGTTACATTAGCATGAACAAATAAAACATCAGAAAGCATTAAATTCTCATCACTCCTTATTAGTCAAAATCTGAATTTTCTTGTAACTTAATTTGAAGCCGTCTTGCTAAGCCATGGTGCCATATTATACTAACCATATGCAGATCTTAGTTAAAATGAAGTGGTTCTTTTTTTAAAAGGCTGCTTTTCTCTCTCTCTCTCTCTCTTTATTTATTTATTTATTTATTTGAAAGTCAGAGTTACACAGAGAGAGGAGAGGGAGAGAGAGAGAGAGGTCTTCCATCTGATGGTTCACTCCCCAATTGGCCACAACGGCCGGAGCTGCACTGATCTGAAGCCAGGAGCCAGGAGCTTCTTCTCGGTCTCCCACGTAGGTGCAGGGGCCCAAGGACTTGGGCCATCTTCTACTGCTTTCCCAGGCCATAGCAGAGAGTTGGATGGGAAGTGGAGCAGCTGGGACTCTAAGCAGTGCCTGTATGGGATGCCGGCACCGCAGTAGTTGGCTTCACCTACTACGCCATAGCGCCAGCCCTGAAGTGGTTCTTGAGTATTGATACATTCAGAGTTTCATATAAAGAGCTATATACAAAATTTAAGATTTTTGGCTCTTTGTAAACTCCACAATTTTTGTAAATTTAAAACTATTCTAAGATTAAAAAGTTAAAAATGGGAGAGAAAGATTTGCCGTTTCACCAGGTCTCTCTGGAGTGGGCATTTTTTAGAAGGAACAATGGCCTGAGTGATTAATGACGCCTTTAGTTACACCACCAAGGCCATAATTAACCGCTGGCGCCTCCGACAAAACATGCAAGTGGCTAATGGCCTCAAGCAATGATTCTTCTTCTTTTCCATCTATTTATAGGGGAAGATTTGAGGCTGAAGATTTGACCATTCATTTCAATATAGTGCGTTCATTTGTCTCACTGTCACACAGAATGGTGTATTCAACATTTCCCTGTAATTACGGACATTAATTAAAATGCAGAATTAAAATTCACCTCTGAACTTCTGGGTTTGGGAAGGACTTTTATATCTTGTGACAAAATGTAGACCTGGGCAGACAGATTTGTAGCATGTAGATATGTTTTCTTCCCTTAAAATAACTTCTCTGGAATCAACTCAGAAATTTTTACTTTAACCTAGAAACTGAATTAAAAGAAAAATTGAACCTAATCTTTCTTCTTGCTACTTCTTTTTTTTTTTAAAGATTTATTTATTTTGAAAGTCAGAGTTACACAGAGAGAGGAGAGGCGGGGTAGGAGGGAGGTCTTCCATCCGCTGGTTCACTCGCCAGATGGCTGCAACGGTCAGAGCTGTGCTGATCTGAAGCCAGGAGCCAGGAGCTTCTTCCAGGTCTCCCACGTGGGTGCAGGGGCCCAAGGACTTGGGCCATCTTCTACTGCTTTCCCAGGCCACAGCAGAGAGCTGAATCAGAGTGGAGCAGCCGGGTCTTGAACCGGTGCCCATATGGGATGCTGGCGCTTCAGGCCAGGGCGTTAACCCACTGCACTACACTTCTGGCCCCTCTTGTTACTTCTTAGTAGTGAGAAGGTAAAAACAGCCCAGTAGACCTTGACCTTAAGCAAGACACAAAAAACCCATGCTGTAGAAGTCATCGTCAACAGTTGTCCAAGACCAGTTGAATCAAAGCCACCAGGGCTTTGGGTAATGTTCCTAGTTCCAGACCCACTGTAGTCATTTGAAACCGAACTCACTCTCTGTGGCTCAAGAATCTGATTTTGTAGTTCTACCCATGTCAGGAGTTCCTGCAGCTCACATAAATTCAGTATGACACTGAAGGTGTCTGACACATTGCCTGTTCTCATGAATTTCATTTTAACTGAGGGAAACATGTTCATTTTTCCAGGGCTCCCTCCACTCCTGAACAATCAAGATATATTTGTATATAAACATGATTTTTTAAAAAAAATATTTATGTATTTATTTGAAAGGAATGTTAGAGGGATAGATCTTCCATCTGGTGGTTCACTCCCCCAAATGGCCAGGCCACAGCCAGGAGCCTACATGGGTGGCAGGACCCTGAGCACTTGGGCCATCCTCTGCTGCTTTCCCAGGTGTGTTAGCAGGGGGCTGGATTGGAAGTGGAGCAGCCGAGATCTGAACCAGAACTCACATCAGATGTGGCACTGCAGGTGGCTTAACCCACTCTACCACAGTGCCGGCCCTTACAACCAGGAGATTATGCCACACCTTCTGTAAGCAGATTCATGCACACACTCACATGTAATTTCTATTAGATTTTTAGTGTTTTCTAGATCCCTTTGTTCAAAGCATCATTACTTGAAATCCTAAGTGGAAATGAAATAGAAGCGGAACACTTTGGCTGAAGTGGAGTTGATGGAGCTTTTTTGACATCTGTGTTGTCGCTGAAGCCTGTCTGGGGATGAGAAACCTGTTTTGAAAACCACTCCTCTAATATAGATTTGTCATGATATTTATCTATGTATCTATCTATCTATCTATCCATTTTTCTAATCTGTCCTCTACCTACTACCTACCTATGTTATCTGTCATCTATTTAGTCTGTCATATACCCACGTAACCTATCATCGGTCCATCTATTTAGTCTGTCACCATCTGTCTGTCATCTGTCTACTCTTTCTCCATCCACCCATCCGTCCATCCATCCATCCATCCATTCGTCCATCCATCCAAAGGGTGATGGAAAGATTATGTGTCAGTTAGGAAAGACCTTTTGTGTAACCAGAGTACTTCTCATTACAAACTTTTTTCATTTCAAACTTTTCATTAAGTGGTCGTTAGAGCTGTGATTCAGATTCCATGTGTAGTTTGCTTCTCTAATTTCTTTCTATTCCCATTGAAGATGATTTCAGTGCTTCACAGGATGAACCAGAAAGATTTATGAATGAGAACTGACATTGGATAATAAGATGTGCAAAAATGGTCACATAAATTTGTTCTTTTGGAGAGGAAACATTTATCTAAAGTTCCAATTCTGGCAGTGTGGAGCTCTGAGCTGATTTAGCTATAAAACATCTAGCTACAAAAACAGAACCAGGAAAATCTAAAAACTTTAAAAAATTGAACACATAGGTGATATTTACCAACAGCAGGGGAAACCTCTGGTTGCAACTTAAAGCCAGAGCAGCTGTGTCAGCTGAAGTCTGAGAGGTGTGGCGGTGATTTGGGTTTGGGCGTAGGTACAAAGCCCTGGGGGTCTTAACACATAAAGGGGGCTAGAGCTGGCCTGGGTCTCCCCAAATCATTGAGGTCCCTGCTTAAAGTTTAGACATTGGAAGGCTGTTCCTTTTATGAAATAAGAACGGTACCATTGGCCCACGGAGAGCGACAAGGAAGATCTTCTTTGTCCTGGATTCTGACTTTTTAAAAACCTTATTAAAAAAAATTGAGTGTGTCTGTAGCATGTAGATTGAAACTGAGATCTGTAATCTTCACATGGTGTGAAAAATTGTAAGCTGAGAAGTCGCTATAGAAAGAACTTTTGCCCCTTGAGACCCGAGCAGGTGTCTAGATAAAGCCACTCTGTGAGCCAGCACTCCTGCAGAACAGGGCACATGGTGTGAGCCGAAATCAAAGAGTCCACAACTTGGGAGTAAATTGTCTGCCTTGATCGAGGGGTCACAGACACAGGGAACAGTGCAGTTAGCCCTGCGACAGCTTGAGATAGTGGTGGGCTAACTTAGAAAAGATTGTAAAATAAGCAGCTTTAAGACAGCAAAACTGTAAATGAAGCAAAGAAGAAAGAAAGAAGCCATAAAGATAGATCACCGTGTGAAAAGGAGCAACCTGATTTGTCAAAGAATCAAATAGAAAAATCTAAAAATGGGAACTACAGACATCAGAATCACTGACTTATTGGAGATTCGTTAAGATGATGAACCAACCACAGCTGATGAGAAGATTAAGAATCTGATAATTACCTGGAATAGATCAAAGTGCAATTTGGAAAAAATGTCAAATATGAGTGAGCAATTAAGATATATAGAGCTAGGAGGTTCAACAGCCATCTAGTGGGAATTCCAGAAGAACGATTTGAGAGCACATGGACGCTGAAGTCTTCAAAGAGCAAATGAGTAGGAATGAAGGAATATGAGCCCTCCCATCAAAGGGGCACACTGAGTTCCAAGCTGTAAATAATCAAGTAAAACCTTGAGATTATAGCGGACCAAACACAAAGAAGTCCGAAAAAGATAGATTCTGTATGGAAAGTTAAGACAGAGAGGTAGAAAGCTTCAAGGAGAAATATGTAGGAAAAGTCACTGTATGTGTATACATGAGACTGGATATTGAAGCTGTAATGTATATGTTTATACCATAGAATATGTAACGGGTAAAGTGAATGAATGATCTCTACGTGCAAACAATAAATAAATAATTCAAAAACAGTTGGGTGAAACAATATGAACATCTGTAGATTGTTTAATGCAAATAGTATTGCATATTGCTATGGGCAAATACTTGCATATATGGTAAAATTAGAAGCAGGCAAAGAAGGACAGAGGATGCCCATCAGCTTTGGAATGGAGGTGCTTCTGGGGTGGCGTGGGCGTTCTAGAATGGAAGAAGGGGCTTTAGCCGTGTCCCAGTGTTCTGTGGCCTTGAAAGAAAAGGGTTGATCCATGGCAAGCTTGGCCAAGGTAAGGACCACATTAGCTAAGTTGAGGTGGCTCGTATGTGGCTATCTGACCTGTGTATTTGATGTATTTCATAATTTAAAATAGTACCATTAAAATTCTGTATCTATTCCCTTTTTTTAAAAAAATGATTTTTTCTTAAATGGGTGATCTGAAGCCCGGAGCCAGGAGCTTCTTCCGGGTCTCCCACGTGGGTGCAGGGCCCAGGGACTTGGGCCATCCTCCACTGCCCTCCCAGGCCATAGCAGAGAGCTTGATCAGAAGTGGAGCAGCCGGGACTAGAACCGGTGCCCATATGGGGTGCCAGCACTGCAGGCAGAGGAGAGAGAGAGAGCGTGAGAGCGACTTTCCCTGTGTGGTTCTCTTTTCTATCACTTGGTGCCTGAAGTTACAGAATAATACCTCAGCTGCTGTAGTATACTTCCCACGAGGTGAGAGGCCTTTATTTTCCATGTCCTCTCCCACCTTGAGTGCAGTGCCATGGCCGTGGCACTGTGTCTGATCAGAAGTCTCGCGTGTGGCCTCTGGGAGCAGAAAGAGGACCGTGCCTGTTGCTCATGCTGGGGACAGGAGAGGGGATGTGTCTGGGCCGGCAGAGGGGCCTGTCTCCCAACCCTTGGCACCCAGATCACACTTCCAGGCTCCTGTTGGGGCCCGTGGGAGCACACTAACAGTGTGGCAGGATCCCTGGGAAGCCAGGATCTGAGCCCCCCTTCCTCTCGGTTCCTTTGAAAAGGTGAGAGTCGCTTCTCTGCTGGTCTGCAGTGGGAGGGGCATGGGTCCAGGCGGCCTGCAGGAATGTGGGTGCCCTATGGCGGGCCGGCTGTGGGCGTGCGGGGTGCTGCCAGCTCTGAGGGGTGGCGCACGGGCTGCGACGTGCCTGTTTGCATCCCCTCCCGGTGTGCGGTTCCCAGCCAGGTGCCGTGTTCCCCAGGGGCTTGGGCTCTGAGTCCTGGGAAGCTGCCGAGTGAGGCCCAGGTCTGATCAGGCTCGGACGCCCGGCTTGTCCTATTGGAGCCGGGCAGGAGCTACACGCTTGGGTCCTCACTAAAGACTGTTGGCCGTGCACCTTACGTTTGCTTGGGTGTTACAGCATGTGAAGGGGTGGTGACCATCTTCCAGAGCCTCCATCGCCATCCCTGTGTGGTCGCCCTGCTCTGCCTCAGGAACACGAGAGTGCAGGAAGTGTGTGGGTAGCGAGGAGGCCGTGGGGATGGAGGTCTTCTACCCCTCCCCTCCCTGTCTGTGTGCATCCGCTGTCCCTGTCCCGGCCACCTGGAGGAGTAAGAACTGGGGTCCCCTGGATCCACTTCTCCAGTGGAGTTAGGGGCGAGGTTGTGAGCGACTGGCGTCGTCCTGGGAGCTCCCTCACATGGCCTGTCCCCTCCTCTCCCACCGCACAGCCCGCTGTCTCACACAGGAAGTGCCTAAAAAATGCACGTGTGAGACACCCACCTACAAACACCCTGTGGCCGTGTGCCCGGTGCATGTTCTCGGTGCTCGCGAGGATTCAGAGGTGGATTGGTGCTGGCTAACTCTGCGTCCTTCCGCACCTGCTTGGCTGTGCTGTGCTGCTTCTAAGACTTCTGTCTCGGGAAGTGTGACAGTTTCTCACGGTAGCAGTTCTCTTGGCTTTCTACCTTAACTTCCCCAGTCTTGATTTATTCAGTACCTCCTGAGTCTCTGTTATGCCGTCCTCAGAGCGCTTGTGTCCACGCTTCCTCCTTGTCGCGGCTCCACGCCTTGGGAGACAGGAGCCGTTCCCCTGCGGACTCACCAGTGGCATCCTGAGGACCCTCGAGTCTGCCCTGTTGTCCCCTTGAGTCTGCCCTGTTGTCCTCCTGCCGAGCGCTTCTGCAGTGCCAGGGTGGACTTCTCCACGCAGAGGAGCCTTCTGTGGCTTCCCATGAGCCTTTGGGGTGCACGCCAACTCCAGGCTCCTCTCCCGTGGGCCGCCCAGCCAGCTCGTCTGTCCATCATGGACTCGTGTGCCAGCCCGCCCCGTCTCTTCTTCCGTGTGTGTCCCTGGTTAGCCGTGGGGACACTATGGTGTGTGTTCTGCTCTGGCCCTGACCAGGAGGCAGCTCTCCCCTGGAGGAGGCTCAGGATGCCACCTCGCTGGTGGGAACGCTGGGCGCACAGAGACTGTGGTGCACGGGCGAGCTTGGAGGACGCCACGTACAACTTCCTGCTGCTCCAGGCTTGCGTGCACGGGGGTGACAGGCCTGTGTGTGGCGCTCTGGAGCCTGGCCTGTGCCTGGACCCCGGGCAGCAGAGGGAGGCCGGGCCCCCATGGCATTCTTGCAGCCATCGCTGGCTTGCTCTCTGGGGTTTGCCTCAGCCAGGTTGACACAAAGCAGTTGGGTAAATCGTGTGGTTTCTTTAACGACATTGTTGACTACATTATTCAATACACCTTTAAACAGAAATCCAGGATTTTTCTCTGGTCTCAGACTGGAAGCCACTGCACGTTAATTACCCTGCGTGTGTCGTAGCTCCTGGCATGTCCCTCCTTCAGTTGGCTGCACCATAGCCCAGCTGATTGGAGGCCCACGCGTAGCCAATGTTCTCACCCTGAAGTGCACATGGCGGCCCCGTCCCAGGCTTCTTGTCGTTCCCCACCTTTGCCCCCTCCCCTCTGATAGCGTCTCTCCTCTTGACTTGTACGGGCTTTTCAGGCTGCCTTGGGAGAATAGGATGGAGTGCATATTCACACACGAGTACATGTAACCAGACTGGATAACCATAATTATTACTGTAGAAAGACAATCCCAAATTATTTCCAAACAGATGTATGGAACGGCAACTTTCAGAGGCTCCACTTTATTCCTCTAGGTTGGAATCCATAATGCCTCCGGTAGTTGAAATGTTGGTACAAGACATGAGAAAAACAAATTTTTAAGGAAAAATAAATATGAAAATGTCTGATATGTTAAGTAGATGTCAACAGGGAATTCCGGTGATCCACTTTCTCATCTATACATGGTGGGAATTAGAACGTTCATGGAAAACAGAGTGAGAAGATGTTTTATTTTGCTGCAAAATCTTGAAATTCGTGCATATAAGAACCTTCAAATAGTTCATTCAAAGAGCATATTATGGATCCGGCTTTGTGGCGTAGCAGATAAGGCCACCACTTGCAGTGCCAGTATCCCATATGGATGCCGGTTCGAGTCCCAGATGCCCCACTTCTGATCCAGCTCTCTGCCATGGCCTGGGAAAGCAGTGGAAGATGGCCCGAGTCCTAGGCCCCTCACCCACGTGGGAGACTTGGAGGAAGCTCCTGGCTCCTGGCTTCGGATCGGCGTAGGTCTGGCTGTTGTGGCAATCTGGGAGCAACCAGCAGACGGAAGACCTCTCTCTGCCTCTGCCTCTGCCTCTCTGTGACTTCCTTTCAAATAATAAATAAATAAAAATATTTTTAAAAATATATTATGAAAAATCTTTATGAATTTCAAAATTACACACTACCGTCCCCAAGCCAACATGATGCCAGTAGACACTGCCAGAGAAAGTAGCAGAATGTGGGGTTCTGTTGCCTCCCAAAAAGCACAGAGAAGCAGGCTTAGAGCTGTGAGAAAGTGGAGCCCTGATCGCTGGTCTGGCTACTCCATACCACCCCCTGGTGGCGGTAAGTGAAAATAGCAGGAGCAGTCAGGGCTGGAAGGTCAGAGTGTTAGCATCGCAAATAGTGCTGGGACTGGAGAATTGTGACACGGTGACCTGTGGTCAGCACTCTTGAGGGACAGTGCAGACCTCGGGTCATTGCTCAGGTGCTTGTCACACATTTGGTGGGTGCACGGTTTTGGGATCTGTTTACAGAATCTGTTCAACGGTGGATGATATTTCCCTGCAGATCTGTGCGCGGGTATGTGTGAGTGAGTGGGAGAGAGAGGGAGGGCCACACACAGGTGAGAGGTTAAATTTTGGAGGGGCTACAGATGGTTCTGGGAGTGCGTGGTCATGTACCTGTCTGTTGTTTGATTTCGCAGTGTGTGGACAACATCCGATGTAACGGCTTGATGACCATAGTGTTTGAAGAGAATTCCAAAGTCACAGTGCCACACATGATCAAGTGAGTGTGACCCCTCGTCCCTTACGTTTCAGTCCAGACCAGCGCGGCAGAGGGTGGAAAACCTGGGCCCGCGTCGTCAGCCTTGGGAGCGTGCCCCGGTCACGGGAAGCTTCCTGCTGTGCCACCACGAGGAGTGACACACCACGACATCTTTCAGGCCCGTGGAGCACCTTGCCGCCTCACGGCACACAGAGCGCGTATTGCTCGCTGGCACACACGCCTTCACTCCGGACAAAACCTGTCAGGGTGTTCAAGTTCAGCATAAAGCGGTAGAGGAGTGGCCGCCATGTGTGTCCCAGGCTGGAGGGTGGGCCAAGGTATGGCGGGGGAATGTGTCACCACCCCCAGTTTGGCCACACAGGTGCGTCTGGAGTTTTATACACCTAGCATGGGGAGCTGGCTGCGCCCTGGGGCCCTCTGCCCCGTGTGTATGTGCACGCATGCGCACACGTGTGTGTGTGTGTGTGTCCCCAGAGGCTGTTTGCCTGTGGCAGCCATCCTGCTGTCTGTGTTTTAAGGAAACAGGTTAGGGCCCAGTGCTGTCCCGTATCAGATGGCCATCCTCCACTGCACAGAGCAGAGAGCTGGCCTGGAAGAGGAGCAACCAGGACAGAATCCGGTGCCCTGACCGGGACTAGAACCTGGTATGCTGGCGCCGCTAGGCGGAGGATTAGCCTGTTGAGCCACGGCGCCGGCCTAAAATGGGTTTTTAAAGACAAGTTCTGTTATACCTTTCTAAAAAGAAGTTTTTTTAAAAAACAAACCAAAAACCTGTCTTCCGTTTGTTTCCTGTGACATTGTAACGTCTGCACCGCTGATGTAGAGGCAGTGGTAACATTGCGTTTAAGAGAGCTCCTCTTCAGAGAGGCGTTACCTGCAGTTAGCCTCGTCCCAATGCGCGAGGGGTCCACGTGTGAGACAAAGGCCAAGCACGTGGTGCTAATGCCCTGGAACGTGCCAGTTATAAAATAACGGCCGTGTTTTCATGAGTGACTCAAACTGAAAATATTCCGAGTTGGACCATTTTTAAACCCAAGGTCAAGGAATCCTTTCACACTCCATTATCTGTGTTTTTTTTCTTTTCTTTCTTTCTTTTTTTTTTTTTTTTTTGACAGGCAGAGTGGACAGTGAGAGAGAGACAGAGAGAAAGGTCTTCCCTTTGCCGTTGGTTCACCCTCCAATGGCCGCCGCAGTAGGCGCGCTGCGGCCGGCACACCATGGTGATCCGATGGCAGGAGCCAGGTGCTTCTCCTGGTCTCCCATGGGGTGCAGGGCCCAAGCACTTGGGCCATCCTCCACTGCCCTCCCGGGCCACAGCAAAGAGCTGGCCTGGAAGAGGGGCAACCGGGACAGGATCGGTGCCCCGACCGGGACTGCGTTTTTAAATTTAGTATTGTTCAGAAGAAACAAATGCGCACAGATGATGCTAAGACTCAGAGCAGGGCTGGGTGTTGAGTCCAAGGTCCACATTGTGGCTTCAGTTCTGAGGTCGCGGGACTGGAGTAGAGTCGCCCTAGTTGCTGCTGTGAGATGCTTATCTCAGTGTTTTACAAAATGATAGTGTGATGTTCATTCTTCTTGAAAAGTACTTCCCTGAAGCCTGGACAGCCACGGAGGCCCGTCTGCTCAGAGCTGGCCGTGCGCGTCAGCCGGGGCTGTCAGTCAGAAGGAGGCGCGGTGGGGCCCATGTTGACTTTAAACACGGACGTTGCTGAAGATGTTCAACCTGTGCCTGCCCAGTTTTGGCAGGCACTCGGAGCATCTTCTGCCCCTAACTGTGGCCGTCTGAGCAGTGGCCCTGACCGTGGCCGTCTGAGAAGTGACTCTGACTCTGCACTCCCAGCCATGGCCCTGACCGCCTGGCCGTCTGAGCAGTGGCCGTCTAAGCAGTAGCCCTGACCCTGCAGTCCCAGCCATGGCCCTGACCATGGCTGTCTGAACAGTGGCCATCTGAGCAGTGGCCCTGACCAGTCACACACACAGGCAACACATCAACACAGGAACCCCGCTGGTGCAAACCTGTGTCGTGGGCTGTGAGGATTTTCGGGGGAAGCCAGTGCGTGTGCATTGCACCGGCTGTGGCCGCGGGCAGGGTGACGTTCCTTTGCCCCTGCTCACCCCTCTCGGAGTGAGGTTCTCATAAGTCGGGAGCGAGCGCAGTCCTGCAGTGCCTGTCCCTCCTGCTGCTCCCGCTCTTCCCCGGAGCGTGGTCGCCTGGCTGCGTGCTGGGGGTGCGGAAGCTGCCTTTCCCAGAGTGGCAGGAACAACCCATCCCGCCGCAGCTGTGTCCTGTTACAAGGGAGGCTCCACACTCCCTTCCTCCCGAAGCCTACCAGTCAGCATGGATGACTGCGGCTCACCCTCTCGGGGTTGCTTTTGAAGCGTGTATCAAGCACTTGCCGTGGTCAGAGGAGGCCCGGTAACCATTCCAGCGCTCTTGAAAGCCCCTTGGGACATGAAGGAAGATCCCGTTTGGCGTAATCAAAGCCAGCAGCTAATTTCACATTAATTTCCTTCCCTGAGCCTGCGGTCAGGTCTGGGAGGAGGGCGGGCAGGGAGCCTGTTTCACTTTCGCATCAGGCAGGTGCGGCTCATTCCTCCAGTTGTCGTCAGGAGGTGCGACGCTCCAGGCTGGGGTAGGAGGCGAGCTCACTGTGCATACAGTGAACGTGTCCCCGGGCGGGGACTGGGGGTGGGCAGCAGCCGGCTCTTGTCTTATGGTGCCTGGTCTCAGCTCAGGAGGCACAGAGTCGCGGCGGGCGGTGCTGGCAGACGGTGACTGTCGCTGTCCTAGGACGGCCTGGCAGAGTCGCAGGCGCTGTCCAGGTTCTTCAACGTGCGAGGAGCTGCAGGACCAGGGGAGCTGGCTACAGACAGGGAGAGGTGGGGACAGGGCCACACCCTCTTCAGAGGCTCCGAGCCCTTCTTGTCTGTTTCCGGTGAGGCTGCCCAGGTCAGGCCTCGGCAGGGGCCGGCTGCTCGCTGAAGATGCCTGGTCAGGCCCAAAGTTAAAAGCTGTGGGACCCCCTTCCCTGAGTGTGCTCTGGACTGGGAAGTTTCCCCAGGCAAGCCCAGAATGCCACTGATTGCTTTTTATCCCACGGAAAATAAGGATATAATTTACAGTCCCTTGAAATGCTCAAAATGCTGATTCGGGACGTGCAAAATGAGCTGGCGGGTTCGGGGCCAGCGATCGCTCACGGGAGGCCTGGTGCTGCAGGCCATGTCCCTCGGCCAAGGGTGAAGGCCTGGGCTGCAGCCAGGGTTCCTTCTGAGATGTCCAGTGAAGGGGCCGAGCAAAGGCTCCCGGCGGTCCTGCTGGAGCTGAGGGGGAGGGCTCTGGACAGCTGGACGGAGTGGGGGACTTGGCACTGCCCACGGTGAATCCTGGCCTTCCCACGCTGTGGTGGACACGTGGGTGTGCGTGCTGTGCTGTGTGATGTGTGGCGTCAGCGTGCGCAGGTCCACCCTGAGGTTCTGGGCTGCGGGTGGGCACCGTCCTGGCGTCATGACGCAGGCCTGCTTTACACGTAGGTCGGACGCCCGTCTGCACAAGGACGACACGGACATCTGCTTTAGCAAGACGCTCAACTCCTGCAAGGTGCCCCAGATCCGCTACGCCAGCGTGGAGCGCCTGCTGGAGCGGCTCACCGACCTGCGCTTCCTCAGCATCGACTTCCTCAACACCTTCCTGCACACCTACCGCATCTTCACCACGGCCGCCGTGGTGCTGGGCACGCTCGCCGACATCTACAAGAGGCCCTTCACCTCCATCCCCGCCAGGTGGGCGCCAGCCCTGCGCGTCCCGGCTCAGCAGGTGGACGCGCAGCTCACTGGTCTCCAGCAGCGAGGGAGGCACAGGGCGCCCCGGGGGAAGTTGAGACCCTGACGTCTCCAAGCAGCCTTTGCTCGCTCTGGGATTATTTGGAAATTATTTTGATGTTTCTTTTTCCTCCTTCCCTCCCTCCCTGCCTCTGTCTTCTTTTCTTTTTGCTCAGATGTACTTTTCAAACTCTACCATGTCCGAGGGTCAGCCACAGGGGCGGGGTGTCCTGTACACTGGGGCTCGGCCCCAGTCCGGAGCCTGAGTCCTGGGTGTGGGCGGCACCTGCGTGGTGTGAGTGCCTGCTGTTGGGCTTCACAGCACAGCCAAGTGGCTGGGGATGGCGCGTGGCCTGAGGCGTGCCCGTTCCTTGGGTGAGCCATGTTCTGCATGGGCACTCGAGGGAGGACAGCCCAGCACCACGGTCTCAGTTCCTGAGTGACTCAGGGAGGTTCATGGCACCCGCTCTTGTCTCCAGGTCTCTGGAGCTGTTCTTTGCCACCAGCCAGGGCAGCAGAGGGGAACACCTGGTGGATGGCAAATCCCCCCGGCTGTGCCGCAAGTTCTCCTCGCCACCGCCACTGGCTGCGTCCAGGACGTCCTCCCCCGTGAGGGCCAGGAAGCTGTCCTTGACGTCGCCCCTGAACTCCAGGATCGGGGCCTTGGACCTGACCCCTTCCTCGGCGTCCAGCAGCCCGACCGCCACCCACAGCCCCACGGCGTCCCCACCACCGCACACGGGTAAGGTGCCCCGTGTGTCCTCGCCGAGGCCTCTGGAGGAGAGCGCGGGGTCGGGGTGGTGAGTGGAGGCCGGCGCCACAGAGGGCCCTCCGCACCTCTCCTCTTCTGGGATCCGCGTTCCTTTGCCCGGCACCTGTGCAGCAGGTGCCGCGAGAGCTGTCCTCGTGCCCTGGAGGTGAAAGCCGGCCGGAGTCAGTTGTCCGTGGAAAGAGCACATGCCGATGGTCTTTCTAGAATGTTCTCGACACTGGTAGAGGCTGGTTGGCCCAGAATCCCAGCATGGAGGTGGCTAGGGCTGGACTGGTGCCGGGCAGGGAGCAAGCTTGTGTTTGATGAATGAACGAAGTGAGGCGCTGAATGAATGAACGAAGTGAGGCGCTGAATGAATGAATGGCCGCCCTGGGGCGAGAGTCAGGCCTCCGAGCCCCTCCCCCACTGCCTGCCGTGGGCACCTGCTGAGGGCTGCCTGGCCTGGAAGCTCCCTCAGCTGAAGGTGACCACAGAGACACAGGGACAGAATCCGAGTGGAGCCCAGCAGTGGTCACTGTCCACAAGGCAGCCAGCGTGGTTCGGATGATCGGACCAGACGGGCTGGTTTTCTGCTTATGTTCTCGGTTGCTTCCCGTGACCCTGGGAAGAAACACATTCCTGTCTCCGAGGCCTTTGGAGCCCGTGGGCCTTGGTGCTGCCGCTCTCTCCCACCTGTGCTCCTGCCGTGCCCCCACCCACCAGGGTGCAGCCACCTGCTTCTCCCTTTGCGTCTCAGAAACACCCGGGTCCTTCCAGGCGCTCTGCCCAGACAGCGCCCTGAGAGCCGTGACCTTGTCTCCTGTTCACGTCTGTGTTCTCAGGGCCTGGGCTGGTGCGGGGCAGGGAGCAAGCTTGTGTGTGATGAATGAATGAAGTGAGGCACGTGAATGAAGGAAGGGCCCTTGGGCTCTTGCATTCCCTTCTCCGGCGTGGGGCGGTGTAGAGGTCAGTGGAGATGACCCCGCGTATCTGTAATGAAAACTATGTTGGTCTCACAGATTAGCCGAGGGCTTTTCTTTTTACTGTATAAGAGCTGATTTACTTATCGCAATGACGGTCGGACGTGAGTCCAAGTTCAAGGAGGCCGCCGTGGTGGGGGCTCAGACCCCTGGTGTTCTCCCGCCTGCAGCTTCGCTCTGCTGCCCCGAGCGAGGCACATAGTGGCATCTTAACCGGTGTGGTTGTCCTCAGCGAACGCAGCTCCGTTTTCAACAAGAAGTTCTGTAGGTGGACGCGCCAGCAGCTCAGGGCAGTGAACCGGTCGTTGAAACCGCAGGCCTCGGCCGGATGGGAATTGGGATGCTGACGTGCATCTGGGGCCCCGCGGAGGCAGGCTCATCTCACACCCGCCTCCAGGGCACTGCGGCCTGGGGAGTACAGGTCCCCCAGTTGTGGCAAGTAGGAGAGGAGAAAGCTGGAATGTGGCTGGCTGTTCATGTTCTTTTCCAGGAGGCAGAGCTTAGGAAACAGCGTGGTGGTGTCAGGGCTGCTGGCACAGGACAGGGACATGCCGGGGTCTCTGCAGGGCACCATGTGTGCCATGGAGCCTGTCACCATAGGGCAGGAGCGGTGGGTGGTGCTCTCACCCCTCCCGCTCCAGGTGTGGCAGTCATGAGGATGCAACACAGCGCTGAGGGCAGATGGCATGAGAGGTGCTGGTCCACACCAGGAGCTCTGGGAGCTGCAGGGCAGGGGGAGTCATACGTGGCCCAGCCAGGGAAGCATACACAGGCCCGCTTCCAGGCAGGGGGCTAGAGGTAACTCCCCGCTCAGCCAGAGCCGTGGCTGCTTGCCAAGGGAGGCTTTGCCCTGTTTTGCCACCACGTGCAGCCCTGAGGGTAGATCCTGTCACTCGTTTTCCTGGGACTCCCCAGCCTGGACTCAGCTCACAAACCTTACCGCCTCTCCTGAGCAGTCTTCCTTCTCCTCCACACCTCATTCTCAGCAGCACTAAGCACATTCACGTTGTTCTAGAATTTTCCATCTGCAGAATTGGAACGCTGTCCCCGTGGAACCCCATATCCTATTTCCTCTTCTCCCTGCCCCTGGCGCCCGCCTCCTGCTTTGTGTCCCTGTGAGTTTGACTGCCTACAGGGTTCACGGAGGGGACGAAACAATGGGTCCCCTGTCCCAGCTGGGCTGTCACTCTCCATGGTGTCTCAGGGTTGTCCACGTGGCAGCACGGCACGGCCCAGATGTCCTCCTTTGGAGAGGCTGAACAGTGTTCTGGGCGTGGAAGCCACACCCTCCTCCTCACTGGTGAGCGGGCGGGCACTGAGGTGGTCTCTGTGTCCTGGCTGCTGTGAGCAGTGCTGTAGGAAGTGGGCAGTGCAGTCGTCTCCTTGACAGACGGCCTCGCTTCCTGGGGTACGTATCCCGAGTAGCACTGCTGGATCCCGCGGTCGTTGTAGCCTAGCGTTTTGAGGAACCTCCATCCTGTTCCCCATGTGGCTCTACTAAGTTACGTCCCCACCAACAGCGTGCAGGGATTCGCCTCACTCACCAACACTTGTTATTTTCCGTTTTTTGATACTGGGCATGCTAATGGGTGTGAGGTAAGAACCTTCACCCCCTCCTTTTTTTTTGATATTTCGCATAAATTGCATTTTACTTTGGCTAAGGTCTGAGAGTATGAATGTTGATTGCTTTCTCTGATAGAAAAGCAAAATTGCACCTTTCCTCATCACAGCCTAAGCAGTGTCACAGTTTCTGTGGTCCCGGTCAGGTTTCTGTACCCATTGGTTGCAGAGGGCACCTGCGGGCACCAGTTCCCCGGAAAGTGAGGGAGTCTGGTCCGTCTTGTGCTGCTTTAATGGGGTGCCTGAGCCCCGGGCGGTTTCCAGTGAACGGAAACATGTCTCTGAGCTCCGGAGGCTGGGAAGTCCCAGAGGGAGGCAGAAGCATCGGTGGGGGAGGAGGGTGGCGATGGGGGCCTCCCAGCCGCGTCATAGTGTAGTGGAAGTGGGTGAGAGAGAAGGAAGGAGGCTGGAGCCATCACCTTGTGTGGCCCCTGCCACTGCAGTGACCAGCCGGCTCCCATGATAGCACTCGAGCGGTCCTGAAAGACGAGCTTCCATGCTGTAACTCCTCCTAGGGGTCCCTCTGCCCACCACCGCCATGCCGGGGATGAGTTTCCAGCGCGCTGTGAGCCATGGGAGCTGCCTTGAACCTTGGCAGAGGGAGATTGGATAAGCGAGGGAGGCCTGGGTCAGCACCCAGGGCTGAAAAGACCCATCGGTACAGGCACTAGGCAGAGAGGGGAATCCCGCCTGATGGACAGAGGGCATCGTGGTGGCCACAGCTGCTGGCCCCCGCGACCCTGGCAGGGACAGCACGGAGCGCTGTGTCACATTGGCTCCCACACGAGGGAGCTGGCTGAAGGTGGGGCCTGTGTTGCCACCTGTGTGCCCCCAGAGGATCGAGCACTGTGTTGCTGAGAGTTGACATCCAGTAGCGCGGAGCCGTCGTCGTGCGGTTCCTGGGTACTTGTCCGCCGAGCTCCTTGCTCTCTGGCCGGTGGGGAGGTCCGAGGTGGTGCCTGAGTGCGCCCATGGCTCTGCAGGAAGCCCGAGGAGCAAATCCTACTTCAGACTGGTTGGCTCATCAGCTAGTCACAGCTCCCTCTCCACCCTCGCCATGCACCTGGTGCCGGCCACCACGCCCCTCCTTCCTCTCTCCGTGGCTGTCTTCCGGTTCCTTTCAGTGTGTTCCTTTCCCATCTTCTTAAAACTGTTTAAGATGGTCACCCAGAGAGATCACGGTGCAACTGGACAAAAAGTGGGGAATAGGGAAGCGAAGTCATCGAGGCCAGGAATATGGCGGCAAGCCAGCGAATCAGAACGTGGTCCCGGCAGCTCTCTGGCCGTCTTGTGACTTGGTGGAGCCAAGGGATCACAGCCCTGCCGTTCCTGCGTTGGTGATGGGCAGCATAGGGTAGGAGATCATGGGTGAACACGTGAGCGCAGCATCCATCTGAAAGCCCACTGTGTGTGTGTACACGTGTGTGTGCACTGTGCACACGTGGGTGTCAGCATGTGTGTGTGTGGTGTCTATAGAAGCCAGGAGCGCGGCTCTGTGGGCCCTGCCACACAGCTAGCAAGGAAAAGGGAGCCGCTGCTCTGGCTTGAAATGGAGACATTGGTGCATGTCACACAGTGTCGACACCTAGAGCAGGTGGCCGACTTGGAGAATTCCGTGCCAGGAGCTGTGGCTGCCTGCTCCTCTCCTGGGGCAGCCCCGCGCAGTCTGCGCCTTCCTCCATCTGGTCTCCTTTGCCTACAGGTCTCTCCCTCCCCCTCGCAGGCCCCTCCCCGCTCCAGCGCACACCTCTGGGAACATGGTGGTGAACCTTGTCCGGTTCTGCCTTGCAGTATGTCCTGGCACCCGAACGTCAGATGGCCTGAGGGGAGGGAGAGAGACGGGAGGAATACCTGCACATGCGTGCAGCCGTGTGCTGCCGAGGGAAAAGCGCTGTGGTTGGATTGCCCCAGCCCGGGCCTGGAGTCTGTTCCAGGCTCACCCAGCATTCGCCAGGGCCCTGCCTTCCTAGTGCCAGGCCTGGACCCCTCACGCCCCAGGGGCTTCCAGGGATCACGGACGCCACCCTGGCTCGGAATCTGCCCCATAGTGGATTCTCCGTGAACATCAAACCAGTGCTAGGCAAGGAAAGGGGGGCGATCAAGTGAGCAAGTCCCGAGCCACCCAGAGGCACTGCACAGCCCCAGCCGCCTGCCTGGGCCTTTGGAAATTGCCCGCCTGTGGGCTGCAAGTGCTGCTGATTTTCACGTTTGTTTTGGGTCTGAATCTGCCCCCTGGTCCTACAGGCCATGCAGTGTGCCTGGAGCCACTGCAGGTGCACGCCTGGCGGGAACGGCTCCTTGCCTCATGGGTGCCCGCTAGCTCGCTGTCCTCCCAGCTCTGGGACCTGCCAGCCCTCTCCTGCAGAAGTTCTGGGTTCACTGTCATTGCTGACGGAGGCCTTTCTCTCTCTGTGGGCTGAGCGAGCGGTGACTCAGACGGAGGACGTGTGCCTGCCACCCTGCTTGCTCGGGCCCGGCAGATGCTCTTGATTAGTGAATTCCGAGGGAGCTAGTTAGGAAACAATGAAACTCACAGCCAAGCGCTGGTTTTTCTGTCCTGCCGGCTTTGCTGTAATTAGGTCATTCAGGGAAGGAGTCTAACCGCGTGCCTTTCCGGGCCCTCTGTATTTCAGGGCGACAGCACGGCCCCATTTCTAAGGGGCCGAATCACATGCCAGTGTGCAGATGGCTTCGTACGAAGTTGCTAGGGGTTTTGTAAAGTGTGTGCGTCTGTGTGGGGGGGGTCTGGGACGCAATGGCACAGGGAGCAGCTCCCCTGGTAGGTTTGTAGGATGAGAGAAGCTTTTATCCGTGAGCGTTAAGGACTGCTGGAAGTGTGTTATGCTTTCCCATTCTGTTTTTCTTGATAGAGAATAGGTGAAGTCATGGTTTTGCTTGGCTGATGATCAGTGGGAGGGGCTTAGAGACAGCAGCAGCTGGAGCCCACAGCCCTAGGCTGCCGGTCCTTAAGTCTTGGGATGCCAGCTGCAGTAACGGGGTTCCAGTGCCCTCACTCCCTCCGTTTCCTCTTGCTTCCTGCCAGCCTGCACCTGTAGCTCTGAGCTGCCCAGGGGGGCTTTGGAGGAGCCCCTGTTCCATTCCCTACAGTGCCGGGGCCAGCAGCAACTCATGGCCACCCAACACTTGGGAAGCAGCAACTGAGCGTTCGTTAGCGTGTCGGTAGCCGTGTTGGGCTGGTACTCCTGTTCGGGACCGTGCCCCCCTGGATTCCTAGGTGTGCTGGGAGCCTCCTTCGGGCCACGTGGATGGACAGTCAACTTTGGTATAAGGGGCACCCCAGACAGAGAACCGGCAAAGTCTGGTTTTGCTCCCAATCTGGTTTATAATCTGGAAAAGTCAGACTTTCCGCACTCCAAGAAAGCAGTAACCTTGTGGAGGGTGAGGGGATCTATGACATAGCCCCCTCTTTTCAGCATCGACTGTTGCACTGGACTGGCTGAGGTCAGCCAGGCTCACCAGGCTCGGCACAGCAGGATGGGAGCAGATCTTGTTGGGAGTTAGCGTCCTCTGTGCTCTGCTGGTGGAGCAGCTCCACGTCACACGGAAGCCCCCTGGAAATGTGGACTGGTGGGAAGTGCGCTGGTTTTCTCACGCGCGCCCCTGACAAGAGGCTCCTGCACCCGCGCCCTGGTTGTTGAAATGCCTGGTGTCTTGCAGCAGCGGCTCTGGAGTGTGCACCTGCGCCCGCGCCAGCCCCGGCACCAGCGCCAGCACCAGCGGAGCGAGCAGGCGCTGACAGCTGCCCTGCTCCCACGGACGCCGTGGAGCTCTCCCCTTGCCGATCGCCCTGCACCCCGCGGCACATGCGCTACCGCCAGCCTGGAGGTGAGAGCTTGGGAGGTGGTTTCCCACACCTGGCTCCTGGCTTCGCCATACTGTTCTGCTCTCGGTATTTCCTGGTTATGAAAATTAACTGGAAAGAAAATAATCTCGCTGTAATTGAGCAGCCGGCCAGTGCTGGCTCCCACGTTGCCTGGTGGGACCCGTCTTCGATGTCCGCTCATGGCAGAGTCTCCGGGCTGACCTTCCCAAGATGGCCCCAGACCCCGGTCCCGCACTGGGGTCCCACTGTGCTCCAGACTAGTAGTTCATCTGGGATGCCACAATTTGGGGGAAACTTATTAACAACACAATTTCTTGTAAAATAAGGTCATTTATCACCATTGCTGGTGGCAAGAACTGGTTTTTTTTTTTTTTTAAGATTTATTTGAAGGCAGAGTTACAGAGAGAGAGAGAGAGAGAGAGAGAACCTTCCATCTGCTGGTTCACTCTCCGAAGGCCAGGACTGCGCCAGGCTGAAGCCAGGAGCCAGGAGCTTCATCTGAGTCTCCCACATGGGTGCAGGGGTCCCAGCACTTGGGCTGCACGACCACTATTTAATTCTAGAAGCTTTCCACCTCCTGAAAAGGAGGGAAGTCCCCCTCAGCAGTCATACCCCCTGCCACAGCCCTGGCAATCCGGAATCCACCTGTTCTCTGTGTAGATGGCCCAGCCGCACACATTTACCGTGTTTCTGGGAGCACACGTTCTGTGGCCCTCGCTGTCCGGCTCCTTTCCCTCGGCGATGCTTTCTGGCGTGGCCATCTGCAGCCTGGGTCAGAAGGGCCTCCCTCTTCCGGCTGCGTGGGAATCCCTTCTTCAGGATGACCCGTTCAGCCACTGAAGGCCATGCGGCTGCTTGGGTGAATAGTGGTGTACACGTGTGTGTGGGCATGCGTGTGTGCTTCTCGTGGTCGTGTGCCTGGAGTGGAGCTGCTGCCTGTCAAGCGGGCCAGCACAAGGCCTGTGGCCCAGCCCTTCACCCGGTGCAGCAATAACAGAGAGAATTTTCCTTGCAGAGCAAGATGTGTCTGCTTCATTGTCCCCTTTCCTTTCTTTTTAAATGACAGGACAGCCCGCTGACAGTGCCTACTGCTCCGTGTCACCCGCCTCTGCTTTTGCCATTGCCACAGCTGCAGCAGGACACGGGAGTCCACCAGGTGAGGAGGGAGGGGCTAAGTCAGACCAAGCCGGCGCCCTTGACCTGCAGAGTCTGGGCTGCCTACCAGGAACGCAGGTGCCCGGCGCCCGTCCTGGGCCCGCTGTGTCTGGGGAGAAAACTCCCTTTTAAGGCAGAAACCTTGTCATTTGTAGGCACACGGTGAAGCTCAAGGACAATATGCTAAGGGAAGTAAGCCGGGCACAGAGAGACAGACGCTGCAGGGTCTCCCACAGGTGGGACCTACGGAGGTTGAACTCAGAGATGAGGAGAGAAGAGTGGTGGCTGGGAGGGGCTGTGGGCAGGGTGGGGACGGGGTGCGGTGTTCCCCTTGGATGAGAGGTGCAGTCCCGAGGCTGGGGCAGGCAGCGTGGTCGCCGTGGTGAATGACAAAGTGCCATGTGGTTGAACCTTGCTGGGGGAGGAGATTTAAATGTTCTCACCAGGCACAGAAAGCAGGAGCCTGGGAGTGATGGGTGTGTTCCTTAGCTTGACGTCACCTTTCTGCAGCGTGTGTGTGTCTCGAGACATCACGTTGAGTTCTATAAATACGTACAGTAGTTCAGGCGCTCTGTCGGTCCCTTGGGGGCGGGGGTCGCACGCATGGTCTTCGGTTTCACTCTGAGAAGCTCTGTGTGGGAGAAGCACGCGTGGCGTCTCTGTTGTCCCGGGGACTTCCCAGCCTTTCTGGTGCAGTGACTGGGAGCACATTTCTACTTCGCTGGAGGGTGACGCTAGCAGCTCTTGCACGGGTGGAGTGGGCGGGCAGGGCTGTGGGTGGAGTGGGCGGGCAGGGTTGCAGCTGCGGCTGACCCCTGGCTCGTCTCCAGCACCCACGCCCCCGGCTCTGAGGGCAGAGGAGACATTTAAGGTCACAGCACAGCGTTTTCATAGGTGACACCGGGATCCGTTAGTTCTGTCCCCTCACGTGCGAGGGTGTGACGTGAAAATCCAGCTGTGATTTGTAAATAGCCCTGGCGCTGTATCTCCACGCATTCGCTGGGGCATGAACAGGGAGCTGGATTGGAAACAGAGTTGCTCATTCCGAAGCAGGCACTCTGTTGTGGGATACCAGCACCCCAAGCGACATCCCAATACCTGTACCAAATGCCTACCCCCACCCTAAATATTCTAAACACCTTCCCCCCCCCGAGTCCCGCCGGTGTAACCCAGGACAGTCCACACTGGTGACAGCGTCCTGTCGCTCCAGTTGGCTTCTGTTCCTGACCACATTCCCGAATAATGGGCTGGGTGAGGTGCTGGGGCCGTCTGTGCCACGCTTCGTGCGGCCTGAGTTACCGCGGGGCCCTCCCCCGCACTCAGCGCCACGGGACTCCGTCTTAGGAGCAGATGCCCTGAGGATTTAGGGCAGGGGTTGCACTTGGGTCAGTTTTAGTGGTGGTGGTGGTAACAGAGTGGGGACCGTGTGACCGCAGGGATTCTGCCTGCCTGGGCAGAGAGCTGGGTCCTGGCAGACTTAGGGAGGTGGGCTGGAGCGGAGAGAGGGAGGCGCTAAACAGGTGACCTGACTTCTTGGGCGGCCAGGAGGTGTACACGTTGGTCCAGCTGCGGGGACAGGTGTGCAGGAGGGAGTGTTGGACAGGTCAACTCTGAAGGAGCCCTGTGTCTGCCCGCTGGATCAGGGTCACGGTCACGGAGGTGAAAGTGCCCTAGAACGGGGCGAGTCGCCCTGGCCAGCAGAGGGAAGGTTGCCTGAGCAGACGGTTCTTCAGAGCCTCTGCTGGCTCCTCCTGTCGGTGTGGCTGGCACGGGCGGCACCTGGGCTGTGTCCTGGCCCCTAACAGGAGCCAGGCACTGCTCGGCCACACCGCTGCCCCGTGAGGTGGCTCTCCTTGCTTCGGCTTCCTCTGCAGCTGTTTCCTGCTTTCAGTCCCCCACCCCTCCACCTGCCTCCATCAGAATGCACAGCACCTCTGGGCTCTAACTGCCAGTTCAGGACTACGATCCCCAGGCTTTCCTCCAGACACCCAGACATTCACGTGAGAAGGTGTTTGGTGCCCTGGCTCTGCTCGGAGCTGCCCGCCCAGCTGCCCAGGTCCACCCCGACGCCCACGGTTTCCCTGTTCTGTTTCTGCTTGGTTTTGCTGTTGGATCCCACCTCTTGTTCCCTTTGCTTACTTGAGTCCTGTCTCCTGTCCAGAGAACACAGATCTTGCGCCCCAGCTCAACATGCAGATTTGAGGCTTTCTCTGGCTGGGGAGACAGTGACCCCTCGGGGAGATGCCCACGTCCAGGCCCCTCCTTGTGCTTCCGGTGTGACGTCTCCCGTCTGTGTGCTTCCCTGGCAAAGGCCTGTATCCCAGAAAGGCACCTGTAAGCAGAACTATTCCTGTCTTGTCTTAAAAAAATAGTTTACTTATTTATTTCCATCTAGTCAAAAGTCAGTGAGAGAGAGAGAGAGAGAGAGAGAGATCTTCCATTCATTCCACAGATACCCACAACAGCCAAGGCTGGGCCAGGCCAAAGCCAGGAGCCTGCAGATCCATCCAGGTCTCTCCCATGGGTGCAGGGGCCCAAGTTCTCCGCCGCCTCCCGGGATGCATTAGCAGGGAGCTGGTAACACGTGGTAGTGCTGGCAATGCAGGAGGCCGAGGAGCCTGGGCTGGAACCATTGCCCTGACGGGGAAGCGGGCGTCCTGGTGGGGGCTCCACCCACTGCACCACCTGCACCTGTTGCTGTCTTGTGTTTCCTGATTAACTCCCCACATTCCTGTCCCTGCGTTGCTCTCTTCCTCAACATGCATCCCTGCTAGACTTCCTGTGTGTTTTGCTAATTTATCTTGCTTGTTGTCTACTTCCCCATTAAGTGTAAGACCTACAAGCACAGGTGCTTTTGGGCTGTTTTCTATTCTGCAGGATCAACCAATGTCTGGAGTAGTATTGTCCACACAGTGAACGATGGATAAATGCTTATTGAATTAATGAATCAGCAAATGATCCCTGTATTTGCAACAAAATCAGGTCAGCACACAAAGGCGATACCTGTGTATGCCTTTGCCTAACAGCGCTGTGAGGTTCTGGAAGTGTGGCTGGTGCTGCTCTTCTCTAAGGGAAAAGAAAGGGTCTGGGGCCAGTGCTGTGGCGCAGAGGGTTAAAGCCCTGGGCTGTGGCCCAGCATCCTATGTGGGTGCCGATTCAGGTCTCAGCTGCTCCACTTCTGACCCAGCTCCCTGCTAATGTGCCTGGGAAAGCAGTGGAAGATAACGCAAGTGCTTGGGCCCCTGCACCCTCACAGGAGACCCGGAAGAAGCTCCTGGCTCCTGGATTTAGATTGGTCCAGCTCCAGCTGTTGTGGCCATTTAGAGTGAACCAGTGGAAGGGTGACCTCTCTCCCTCCCTCTCTGTCTCTACTTCTCTATAATTCTGTTTCAAATAAATAAAATAAATCTTAAAAAGAAAGGAAGGTCTCGTCTGGCTGTGCAGCCCACCCGGGGAAGCCGTGTCAGCCGTCCTGGTCAGTGAGCAGCTTCTGGGGGTCTGGTGTGTTCAGGGTGGCCTCTCTGCACACTCGCAGGCCGGAGCTTAGCGTGTGCTGGGCTCCTGAGTGAGCCTTGCTGACTCCCTCTCCACCCAGTGTGAGCTTCCTCCCGCCCCACACACACACCTGTGGTTGGGAGAGCTTGCGCCATGCCTGGGTCTGAGCCCAGAGGCCCCTGATCAGAAGGCGAGGACCCACCCGACCAAGGCTCCCTTCTGCGACTGTCACAGCCGCAGGGCCCAGCTCTCCTTCACCATGGAGAGAGGGACCTCTGCTGATGTGCAAGCTGCATCAGGCCCTGGTGCTGGGGACCAGGGGCTGGGGTAGCTGGACCTGTGCTGACATTCGGAGAGCCCCACCTCAAGGGAAAGGAGGAGAAAATTCCATACACGTGGGCCACCTCCCAGGGCTTTGGAAACTGGGGCCCTGGCACTTAAACCTCGTCGCCTTCGGGGTCAGTCTGCCTCTGAGTCCAATCCAGGCAATTCTTGGGGTGAGAACAGCTACGGGAGCTGTTTTATGTCCGCCACCGGAGTGCAGGCACCGTGGTCAGTCGGCCAGTGACTGTCTTGCTTCTAATACAGCCCCAAATTAAATGGTTCCATGGCCGACAGCAGCAAATGCCGTTAACGAGAAATGAGCAGAATTCATTGGCCACGGGGCTCGAGCAGAATGTGGACATTTGCCTTTACTCTTTCCTTCCTGATCTCAGATAAGTCCCCTCTCCATGGGGACAGAGTGAGGGACCGCTGATGGAGGGGCTCACGGGGGCTCGGCGCTGGCCCCAGTGCATCTGCAGGCATCTGCACAGACCCCCAAGCTCCCAATCAAGCCGGAATCACAGTGCGTGCATTCGCGTGGCTGCTGACCCAGGGAATCTGCAGGTGCGGCTGGGAGACAGCGAGCCCTGCATAGAAATGCGAATCCAGTGAATCAGCCCATCAGGGCGTCGCGTGGCACTTACTGCATACCTGGATCTCTAGTGCTAATTATAGAGTTGGGAGATGATCTCAGATGGAGTAGAGTGGCGTGAGATGGCTTGTTTTTATGGGGGTGGAGATCAGGATAGTGCAGGTTCTCTAAGCAGCTCTTGGTTGTCTGTGAGCCGGTGACACGTTCTACAGCTCTGTGCAGCCAAGTCAAATTAAATTAATGAAGTGGAGGAACGGTTGACTGTACTTACAGGAAAATGGCACGGTGACAGAGACTTAGACGAACAGTGGCTTTTACTGGAGATTCCCTGGTACTCATAAATTAGATAATTCACGATCTGCCTTATTTTAAGTAAATCCAGCTACGTCATGTGTAGTTAGTGCTACTCTGCGCTTGGTGAGCATTAGGGCTTGGACCAATTTTTTTAAAAAACTTTTATTTAGTAAATATAAATTTCCAAAGTAAAGTTTATGGATTACAATGGCTTCCCCCCCCCCATAACTTCCCTCCCACCCGCACCCCTCCCATCTCCCGCTCCCTCTCCCATTCCATTCACATCAAGATTCATTTTCAATTATCTTTATATACAGAAGATCGATTTAGTATATATTAAGTAAAGATTTCATCAGTTTGCACCCACACAGAACATAAAGTGTAAAGTACTGTTTGAGTACTAGTTATAGCATTACTTTACATTGGACAACACATTAAAGACAGAGACCCCACATAAGGAGTAAGTACACAGTGACTCCTGTTGTTGCCTTAACAATTTGACACTCTTATTTATGGTGTCAGAAATCTCCCTAGGCTCTAGTCATGAGTTTCCAAGGCTTTGGAAGCCTCTTGAGTTCACCAACTCCGATCTTATTTAGACAAGATCATAGTCAAAGTGGAAGTTCTCTCCTCCCTTCAGAGAAAGGTACCTCCTTCTTTGATGGCCCCGTTCTTTCCACTGGGATCTCACTCGCAGAGATTTTTTTTTTTTTTTTTGCCAGAGTGTCTTGGCTTTCCATGCCTAAAATACTCTCATGGGCTCTTCAGCCAGATCCAAGTGCCTTAAGGGCTGATTCTGAGGCCAGAGTGCTGTTTAGGACATCTGCCATTCTATGAGTCTGCTGTGTATCCCACTTCCCATGCTGGATCGTTCTCTCCCTTTTTGATTCTATCAGTTAGTATTCGCAGACACTTGTCTTGTTGGTGTGATCCCTTTGACTCTTAGACCTATCAGTGTGATCAATCGTGAATTGAAATCGATCACTTGGACTAGTGAGATGGCATTGGTACATGCAATCTTGATGGGATTGTATTGGAATCCCCTGGCACATTTCTAACTCCACCATTTGGGGCAAGTCCAATTGAGCATGTTGGACAAATTTTTAAAAGTAAGGGACAGACGGGTTGTGGTACAGTGGGTTAAGATTCCCACATCTCCTACCAGAGTGCCATTCAAGTCCTGGCTCCTCCCACATCTCACAGTTCAGTGTTAACTTGTGGCTCAGTGTTTTAGGTGTGGTATTGTGGCAGGCTGGTGGGCTGGAGGTGAGGAGCTGGACCGTGTCCTTGCTGAGTCACCTTGGACAGCACATTTGATCTTTCTGTGGGTGATGGCTCCTGATTGAGGGCTGAGGGTTGAGCCAGTCCAGTGAGCTCTAACTGCGGTACCTGGAGCTGCAGCCCCAGCGTCACCTGGGAGCTTGTTAGAGCTATGATTTCTCACACCATGCCCTGTCCTACTGAGTCCACAGCTCTGGGGTCGCCCCCACACCTGTATCTCCCCACATCTGAGCCCACTTACCCACTGTAGTCTGTACCCATAATCTTTGCAGTGAGTGGACTATAGATGGAAACCCAACTACTTTTTCTCTTCCCAAGCCTTAGCTACAATTCTGCCTTTATCTTTCCCCAGGATTGTTTGCAGGGCGTACATAGTTGTACAGCTGTGAATTGAAATGTCACTTTATTACAAAAAAGTATGAATGATTGCCTAGAGTTCTGTATCATTTTAGAAACTGTAACTTTCCCATCTCAAATATAAACCGTGGTGGTAATTTTTCTCCAGTTACATTTTTATAAACAGCTTTATTGAGGCATGGTTCACGTACCGCACAATTGACCCATTTAAAGTCACTGTAACAAAATAGATTTGCAGTTTTCCCTCTGAAAAGAAGCCCTGCACCTCTTAGTCATCATTTCCTTGTGCGTTCACCAGCCCCTCGAAACTGCTGGTCTCTTTCTGTCTCCATAGATGGGTCTGTTCTGGACACTGGACAGAAATAGAATGGTGCAATAATTGGTCTCTTGTAGGCAGCTTCTTTTACTTCACGTAATTATTTTGAGATCCAGCCATCTTTGTCACATCTTTCAGTCACTTGATCCTTTTGACTGTGGTAGGGACAGCCCACCCCGTCTGCCTGTTCACCCGTGGTAAGGACAGCCCACCCCGTCTGCCTGTTCACCCGTGGTAAGGACAGCCCACCCTGTCTGCCTGTTCACCCGTGGTAAGGACAGCCCACCCTGTCTGCCTGTTCACCCGTGGTAAGGACAGCCCACCCTGTCTGCCTGTTCACCTGTGGTAAGGACAGCCCACCCTGTCTGCCTGTTCACCCGTGGTAAGGACAGCCCACCCTGTCTGCCTGTTCACCCGTGGTAAGGACAGCCCACCCTGTCTGCCTGTTCACCTGTGGTAAGGACAGCCCACCCTGTCTGCCTGTTCACCTGTGGTAAGGACAGCCCACCCTGTCTGCCTGTTCACCTGTGGTAAGGACAGCCCACCCTGTCTGCCTGTTCACCCGTGGTAAGGATCGCCCACCCTGTCTGCCTGTTCACCCGTGGTAAGGATCGCTCACCCTGTCTCTGCTTGTTCACCAGCTGGTAGACATTTGGCTTAGTTCTACTTTTTGGCTGCCGTAAAATGTGCTGCTGTCACTGTTGACGTACGCGTTTTTGTGCCGATGTTTGTCTTCATTTTTGTCGAGTACATTCCTGAGAGTGAACTGCTGCCTGGTGTGATGAGCGTGTGTTTCATAAGCTGTGAGTTTCTGAAAGTGGCTGTCCCATTTCACATTACTATCAACAGTATATGTATGTATATATTATTTAAAAATATTTCTACTTGTTTATTTGAAAGGTATGGGAGCGGGGGAAGGGAGAAAGAGCTCTTCCATCTGCTGGTTCACTCCCCAAATGGCCGCAATGGCAAGGGCTGGGCCAGGCCAAAGCCAGGAGCCAGGAGCTCCACCAGGGTTTCCCACGTGGGTGGCAGGGGCCCACCATCTGCTGCTTACCCAGGGGCATCAGCAGGGAGTTGGATCAGAAGCAGAGCAGCTGGGGCTTGAGCCAGCACCCATATGCAGTGCCAGCATCTCAAACCCACTGTACCACGACGCTGTTTTACTTTTGTTACCTTTTACCATTGTTTATTCCTTTTCTGATGCCTTCTTTTCTTTTTAATATATCCAAATTTTGGCCAGCACCATGGCTCACTAGGCTAATCCTCCACCTTGTGGCGCCGGCACCCTGGGTTCTAGTCCCGGTCGGGGTGCCGGATTCTGTCCCGGTTGCCCCTCTTCCAGGCCAGCTCTCTGCTGTGGCCCGGGAGGGCAGTGGAGGATGGCCCAAGTGCTTGGGCCCTGCACCCCATGGGAGACCAGGAGAAGCACCTGGCTCCTGGCTTCAGATCAGCGCGGTGCGCCAGCTGCAGCGCGCCGGCCGCGTTGGCCATTGGAGGGTGAACCAACGGCAAAGGAAGACCTTTCTCTCTGTCTCTCTCTCTCTCACTGTCCACTCTGCCTGTCAAAAAAAATACATACATATATATATATATATATATATATATATATATATATATCCAAATTTCCTTCTGCCTTAAAGCCTTGGCTTAACATTTCTTGCAAGGCAGGTCTGCTGGCGAAGAATTCCTTCCATTTTCGTTGGCTGGATGGACAGTTCTCTCCTTCACTGCGGAGGGCTTCTCACTGGGTCTGCAGCTCCAGCTGGGCGGGTTTTTCTTCCACTCCTGGGATGGTTCGCTCTGCTTTCTCCTTGCATGGCTGCCGTCTCGCTCAGTGCTGGGTCTTTCCCTTGTCCCTGTGTAGGTAAGGTCTTTATTTTCTCCAACTTCTTCCCAGAGTTCCTCTTTGTCTCGGGCTCTCTAGGAGACGCCTCACTGTGGCTCCTCTGCTCTATACTTGGCATGCTCGTCTCGGAGAGTCTTGGATGTGGGTTCCGTGTCTGCTGTGCGTTTTGGAAAGTGCTGCGTATCTGTCTTCTAGTCGTCTCTGGTGTGCGGTCACTTCGGTGCTAGACCTTTTGAAATCATCCCCCTGTTCCTGCAGGTTGTGTTCTGGTTCCTGCCCCACCCCCGGGTCTGTTCTGTCTGTGCTTTGGTTTGGAAGTTTGTGTGATCTTCACACCCGTGGTTCTTCTCCCAGCTGTGACAAGATCAGGAAGGCATTCTCCGTCTCTGTGTCGTGTTCCTGATCCCCGACACTTCCCTGTGAGTCCTGGTCTCCTGTGTGCATCTCCTGTCTGTTCTTGCATCTTGTCAGCTTTCTCCATCGCAGCCCTGAGCATATCGATCTTGTTATTCTAAAGTCCCTGCCCAACAGTTACAAGGTCTGCATTGCACCTGCAGCTGCTTTGAGAGCTTGCTTTGTCGCCACTGCGGGAAGACATGAGTTTCCCCTTCCCCAAGCTCACGTGTTGTAGTCTGTCGTGGAGGTGGGGTCTTTTGAGGGTCCCAGGGGCGGGCCCTAATCTGATGTGACAGGTCAGAGGGAGAGGAGACACAGAGGGGATCTGGGGACACGGCCAGGATGGAACCAATGCCAAGCTCCCCCCACCTTTGTCTCGGAGTCTGAAGCTATAAGGATGCGAATTTCGTTTGTTTGGGTTGCCCTGGCTCATGGTGTTTGACCATGGAGGCCTGGCCAGACCGTCGCCTTCTCTTCAGATTGCTTGTTCTCCATTGTCATTTTGTGCTGAGACCCGGACCTGGGGTGACAGGTGACAGCCTCCTGTGGGAGGGCTTGTGTTAGCCTGGCCCGGACTGGGGTTGGACTTGCTGTCTGCTGGCACTGTGAGAGCCGGGTGCTTCAGATTCTTCCGTGTGCTGTGCTCTGTTCCTGCTGCTGACTTGGGGGCTCTCTCAGCAGTTCTCAGAGAGAGAGAGAGAGAGAGAGAGAGAGACTTCTGGCTCTCACTGCCCTGCTCTGCTGTTACCTTGGGGGTGCCCTGGTGGTAAAGTGGCAGGGAGGTGAGCAGGTGCCATCCTTCCGGGAAATCTTAGCGCTGCCAGGGACCCGTGTCTCGAAGCTTGAGCCCCACAGCTGGCTGCTGACTCACTGGAAGCGGTTGCTACGATTGTACTTCCTTGCCACTGGAGGAAATGGAGAGACAGGGTTGCGTGACCACCCCAGGTTGCACAGGCAGTAGGTGGCACGCTGGACTTACATCTTCTGGCCTACCCTGCTTGGGTCTCCCCAGCACTGTGCTGCCTTGGCCTGGAGGGTGCTCGATGTTTCAGATAATCAGTGGTATATGGGGGGGAGGGGGTAAGCCTTTGGCGTAGTGGCTAAGCCACCTGTTCAGAGCACCTGTGTTCCATCCCCACCTGCAGCTCCTGACTCCAGCCTCATGCTGGCGCACACCCTGGGAGGCAGCTGTGACGGCTCAGGTGGCGAGGTCCCTGCTGCCCAGTGGGACCCAGATTGGGTTCTTGGGCTGCTGGCTTTGGTCCAGCCCAGCCTTGACCACTGTGGGCATCTGGGTAGTGAAACAGTGGATGAAAACTCTGTTTCTTTCTCTCCCCCTCCCCCGTCTCTCTAATGAACACATTTAAAAATGTTTTAATATGTAAGGAAATGCAGAAAGGGCCCCAAGGACCTGTGACCAGCCCCAGCCTCCGCCTTCCCTGTGCCGGGCACAGCAGGGACCAGGTTCTTTCTCTGTGGTTTTCTGTGGGGCCCCCACTTGGCTGCTGGGTGGCCTGCTGGTTTTAAAACTTAGCCCGCAGGTTCTTTCAAGAAGTGGAACTGAATCCCCAGGCCCTGTAGCGTGGGCTGGGCTCAGTGACTCTCTACCAGCAGATCACACGAAGCAGAGTGATGACGTGTGCCTGGGGCCCGGGCCAACAAAGGCATGGCGGGCAGCTTCTTGCTCGGTCTGGGGAAGCCACTGCCATGGAATGAGAGGCCACGGGTTTGGTCTGGGGGAGCCACTGCTGTGGAATGAGAGGCCATGGTTCTGAGAGAGGAAGGAGGCCTCTTGCCGGCAGCTGCATATATGAGCTGGGATGGCCCTCGGGTGCCTGCAGGCCTGCAGACTGCTGGAGATGGTGGGCCCATGAGAACCGGGGCCAGAGCCCCCAGCCGAGTGTCTGAGTTCTTCTCCCGAACAAGCATTTGTTGTCTGAGTCTCTAAGCAGTAGGGGGTTTCTTAGGCAGCAGGCGGCAGCGGCACGGGTGCAGCATCATGGCCGGTAACCTGTGGCGAAGCTGCCCGGTATCAGACTGAATTCGGGGAGCAGCCTTTCGTTTGGACAGAGAAGCAACTCTGGGTTCATCCCCCGGGCTTCTGCTCTCCCAAAGCTTTTGGAACAAGAGGGGGTATTTCTGAAGCTGATGTTGCTCACGTCCACCTTGTTCTTCAAGGTCCCTGCACAGCCTCTGTCTTCTCCCTTCACCTGCTGCGCTGGGTTGAATGGACTCGTTCTTCTGCCATCCTAGGGCTGAGAACAGCTTGGATTTCACACAGCTGTTGCTTAGCAATAGGAAGGGACCTAGGGGCCCTGCTCGCTCCTGCAAACTGAGCGGCACCTCTCGCGTCACTGTCGTCTGTCTGCAGGGTCCAGCGCTGTGTTGTGGTCACCCTTTTAAGGGACAGCTGCAGCCGGCCTGCGTGTCACCTTGTGCTTCCCCTGGCAGGTGGGAGGGGCGCGGTGTGGGACCCCGTGTGGGAAAGCCTGTCCGTTGACATTAGCACATGTTCAGAAGTCTGTGACAAAGCTGGGAAGAAGTTGCTAAGTTCCTCACTGGGAGAAAAGCCAACAGTTTGTGTTTGCTGTATACTCTGTGAGTCTGGGTCTGAAAACTTGGCTGTTGCTATGCTGTGATGAGAAACTGGGGAGGAGGCTGCAAAGAGGCGGGAATTCCAGAAACTGGAGGGAGGAGGTGGCGGGGACATGCAGGCACCACGGCCTCCCTACTCAGATGGGTCAGCTGCCAGGAACTGGCAAGCACAGGATCTAAACGTGATTGTCCACCAGGAAGGTGGGTACCAGGACCCCAGAGTCTCCGCCGGAATCGACAGCATCCGCCTTTCCCACCCTGGGGTCTCAGTGTGTGCTCCTGGCTGCCTTGTTTGATAGGTTGCAGGGGTCGGGCTGTCCGTCCTGTGCTACACCGGGCACAGTGGAGAGAGGAGCCCACGGCAGCTGGCACCCTGTGCAGGATGGATGGGAATAACACCCATGATCTGGCCGCCAGCTCCAGCGCACGGATGGCAGACAGCATCCTTGCCAGACTGGAAAGCCAGGAGAAGCTGACACATGAGCAGAGTGGTTCGTGCACAGCCTGAGAGCAGAGGCTGACGTGGCGTCCACGCCAATCACCCGCTCTTGCTGTCACGCAGCTCTTGCATGCACACGTGTGTTTTCCAGCTTGAGGCAGTTTGCTGTGTGGACCCACAGGTCACTCTTTACAGGTGCATGGCCCCTGGGTAATGACCCAGTCCAAGGCGTTTGGAGCGATGCGGGCGGTGTCTGTCTTGCTGGCCGCGACCTCCCCTGGTGCAGCACAACAGTGACACAATAAGTGTTGGACGATCTAGGTGGAGGCACAGTGTGCTTCTCTGGGCTTGAGATTCAGGAGCCATAAACCTGCAGAAAACCCACAGACAGACTAGTGAAAAACAGGCTAAGTGAGGCAGAGTCGGACAGCAGTCCTGGGATGTGTGTGTGCATGTGTGTATGTGCATGTGTGCTGTGTGCGTGTCCATGCGTGTGCGTGCCTGAGATCAGTGCCACAGAGGGCCACGGGGGAACAAAGCCCTCCTCCTTCAGCGGTCAGACGTCAGCTGCACAGTCCGAGGCCAGGCGGCCTGTGGTGCGTCCCACTGAGTGGCATCCGTGCGTTTGCCCCTTGCCTGCGTCCTGCCCACACTTGAGAGGCTTCTCTTTGTGTTTCCTTCTCATTCTCAAGCTCCTGCCCCAATTCACACTTACTTAAGAACTAACTTAAGTAGAGCGTCTTGCAGCGATTCCCTGCCAAAGCTGTTGTCTCACTTCCAGTGGGTTGGGTGTAGAACAGGCCGCGAGGAGCGGGCTGAATGCAGGTGGTCCCTGCAAAGCCTGGCCTCTCTGCTCCCATCCTCCCGTCGCTGCCCACAGCGGCAAATGTCAGCAGGTGATGCTGGCCTTCCCTGTGTCCGGCCTTAGGCAGACCCGATGCCGGGCCTTTCCCTTGTACACGGCCTGACCTTTGCAGTCGCAAAGCCTGTTCCTAAGCAGTAGTGTGTCTGTCACAGCCAGCCTGGGAAGACTGTCGCATGAGCCATAGAGAGAGCTTGTGTGTCCCCTGGTAGGCAAAGCGCCAGGCCCAGCAGGAGGTGGTGTTGTCAAGGGCACACTGGACCCCGAGGCCAGTGCTGTGGTTTACTCTGGAGCCAAGTGCCTGGATCCTGGCAGGGTCGGTGGAGACACTGATGGGGGCACACCTCCTACCCAGGGATCCCTCTGGCTGACCTGCTTCAGTGTGAGTCAGCCTCCCTGGCCAGATTCAGTTCCTGCCCGCACGGAGGAAGGCGCAGGGCTGGATCTTTGTGGGTCTCACCATTCGGGTCCCGTGTCCCAGCAGGGCTCAGGGCTTTCTGCGGATGGACACACATGAAAGCCGTCATAGGGATTTGCACCTGTTTCTTTATTTCATAAACGTCCTTCAGGTAAGCCTAAGACAGAAGTTGCGTTGCTAGCAGGAGAATCCTCCCACCTGCCGGCCAGGTGAGACTTCTTTGCTTCGTCCTTTTAAAATCCACCTGCCCTGCGTGGCTTTGGACCGCGTGCTGCACACCCAGCATCTTGTCTCTGTGACCCAGAGATGCAGCCCCTCGTTCTCCAAGGCCATCGACTCTGCCCGTTGCGATTCCACTCAGCACACGACAGCCCCTTGAGAACAGTCGCTGGTTCCTGGTGCTGCACTCTGGCGCCCACAGGCTGCCCATGGTGAGGTTTGAAAATCTCTGTGGGAAGCGACTCACGTGGAGGACGTGGTTAGGAAGCCCCTGGGCTCCGGGGCTGCCGGTCCAGTCCTGAGAGTTTCCACCTGTGTTCTTTTTGATCGAGGGAGGGCGAGAGGCTCTGGCGGGGGGAGGGAAGTGACAGCCAACGGGGGCGTCAGGGTGGAGGTGGCCACCAGAGCGCGTTGAGCGGTCAGGGGAGCCCACGTGTGAGCTCCACAGCTCACAGAGCTCGGTGACCCCGGGGCAGCCTCTCCCAGTCTCTGTCCTGTCGCTCAAGCGAGGTTAATGACTGCGGCAGACTGTGCCTGTGTCCTCGCGAGGCCTGAGCAGGGAGCCGTCTCCGTGGTGCACTGCTCCCTGCACTCCTGTTGGCTGCCTCCCCCTGTTTCAGAACAGACCAGGGTGGGGGCGTGCTCGTCGCTGCCTCTCCCGCCCCTGTCATCCCCACAGACCAGAGCGCTGAATGGACACAAAGGCATGTCCCACCTCCCGTGAATTCCCTCCCTCTCCTCCTGACTCACTGTGTGCCCCTGGGAGTGTGCATGCCTGAGTTTGCACACATATGTGCTTGTGCACGTGTGAGTGTGCAGGCATGGGAGTGCATGTGTGAGTGCAGGCATGTGGTTGTGCACGGGTGTGTGTATACACAAGTACACACACATACATTCATACTCCATCCCTCACTGACTGGTACTTGGGCAAGAATTTGCAGAATAACTGCAAAGAAAGAGTGTGATTGTGCATCATTACCCCGTGGTCCGTAATTTCTAGGCACAGTCGAGAGACCTCAAGTTCCCTTTGTTAAACGAAGCAGTGGTCCATGGTGATTTCCCCACAGTGGACTCTGGGAAGACAGGTGACTGAGGAGGGAGGAGATGGAGGCTGTAGCTTCCCGCAGCATCAGGGTAGGAGACACGCCCCTGCGGGACCACCTAGGGAGGGAAGAGTCCCAGGTGTGTGGTGCACGCACTTTTATGGGCTATATTTAGGACTTGGTGAAAAAAGCAATGAGGACGATTAAGTTGTCCTGAGGCCTTGAAATCCTAAGCTAATAATACACGAATGACCTCAGCTCGCAATTAGCTAAGTGTCGTGTGCCGCTGGAGTCTAAGTAGGAACATCCAGGAGCAGGCATCAGGGTACGGCAGCCCCTCCCGGGAGTGCGGCCTGGGCCCACAACGCTGCTGTTCCCGAGCTCCCCCTGCGGGCCGCCTGCGCCTGCTGATGTATGCCTCACATTGCCCTGCAGAGGGCTTGAGGGCACCCCCCAATCCGCCAACCCCGGGCTCTGCCACACATCAGCAGGCATTGTCTGGTCCCCAAGGGGACCAGGTTTGTGCTTCTCGGAGAAATCGGTGTATTAATAAAAGTGCTCACACCTTCCATCCTGAGAGTGCCGCACACCTAGGGAGCCAGGTGGGGCCCTGGCCCAGGGCTAGCGTTCAAGCAGTGGCTGTAACTTCAGCAGACGGGGGCCCTGCTTGGAGCCCCACGTTCTGGACTAAGTTCTCACCAATAACTTCAGTATAGATCTTGCAGAAGTATGGCCTTCCATATCTGAAGAGAGAAAAGGCTGTCCGAGTTTACAAGTTGTTTTTTTTCCTTTAATATAGGTGGGTTGTTAGGTGTTGTGGGTGGGGTTCTAATTCCTTCTCGTGGATTCTGAGAAACCTTATCTACTCCAGGTGAAGATTCTTCGATGCAATATTTGCTAATATTCTTAAATGGTGAAAAATAATATAGAATGATATTGTAAGGAATTGGCCCATTCTTCATGGACACAATGATAAAATTGAAGAACGCTGTGAAAATCACCCATTTGCGGACTCCTGAAATCAACCACAGGCACGCACAGACAGAGCCTTTTGTTCAAGGACGAGTACCAAAGGCATCTGAGTGGGAGGCCGCCCTCCGCCCGGCCTAGGGACAGCTCAGTTCCGCCAGGCCTGGGTGGCCCTCTCACCCCCCGGCCGTCTTCTAAGGACGGCTTCAGACCGCCCCGCTGTCAAAGAACCGTGCTCAGGTTCACAGAGTCTCTGCTGGGGTCTCATTTCCTTCCTCTTCTTTGGAGGGTCAGTGGCAGGAAGCTGAGGGTGGGAAGGATGAGTGGAGGCGATGGAGCTCTCCGGAGGCAGGCTGCGGCACAGACAGTGGGAGGACTCTCCAGGCTCGGACGTGTGCACGTGCTGCCGGCGTGCCCAGGCTGCCTCGCCACCGGCTCTCATCCACTGCTGCATCTCAGAGTGGGCCGGGGCCTGGGCACTTGGCATCGGCAGTTGCTGGCTGTTCCGGTACAGTTTGGTTTCAGGGAACACGTTGGCTGTGTCCTTGGGAAGAGATTTATGACAGAGAATTAGGGCTGCTGGAAGGAGCGTGCTCCAGGCTGGCTTCTAGGAATCACTTCTAGAGTGTCACACGTTGGCCGCCCAGGGGGCTTCTGCCTCTGCTGTGGGCACGGGCGACACAGGACAGCCCTGCTCCAAGTGTCCAGGCCTCCAGAAGACCTCAAAGACCAGGAAACTACTGCCTCTTGATGCCACGCCGGGTGCTGTGGCCACAGCAGGAGCCCGGATCTCCGCGACCCCACCTGCAGCTACCTCCATCTGCGTCTCCACCTCCCTCCGGCCCCCTGCTCTACCCCTCTTTGTGCACTCTGGGAAATGCGAGTGTTGGCTTTGGAGCCCAGGGCACTTGACCCACATTCACTCCTTTACCCCCCACAGCAGCCTCATGGGGTTACATGGGCTTTGCACCCACAAGGCCAGCAGGTGCCACACGCATTAACTGTGGGCAGCGTGACAACAGTCACAGGTTCCAAGTTCCCAGTGCCAGGTGTGTAATAACTCTGAGTAAATCGTATTATTGTCTTCTGTAAAGCGAGGGTAACTCTGACTTACAGGGTCTTTGTAGTCTTTGTAGCCCCTCGCATAGGTAAGCAGTGAATGTTGTAAGCTTTCACCTGTTAACAACCGTAGCTTTCGACTCCCACAAAAGGGGTGCTTTCCTTGTAGGATATTCCCTAGCCAGGGGGCTCCCACCTCGGAGGAGGGAGCCAGGGCTGCTGGCTTGGCTTCGAGAGGGGAGCACAGAGGCCATCTTCAATCCCCAGGGCTTTTCGTGCTGTCTGCCACCTGTGTGTCCCCTCCTAGGGCTAGCAAAGCTGGAGCCCTTCACAGTCTCCCCCAGGGCCTCAAGGCCAAGACGCCAGTCCACTTTTATTTTTTATAGATTTATTTGTTTATTTGAAAGAGTTACAGAAACAGAGAGAGAGAGAGATCTTCCATCTCTGTTTGACTCCCCAAGTGGCCAGAACAGCTAGGGCTGAACCAGGCTGAAGCCAGGAGCCAGGAGGCTCCTGTGTCTCCCACACAGGTTGCACTTGAGCCATCTCCTACTGCTCTCCCAGGCCATTTGCAGAGAGCTGCATGGGAAGTGGGGCTGCCAGACTTGAAGCGGCGCCCATATGGGATGCCGGCATTGCAGGTGGTAACTTTACCTGCTGTGTCACAGCACCGGCCCTGCGAGTTCACTTTTGCAATTTATTTTACCGGTCAAAATGACTCCTATTCACTATGGTATTGAGGTCTCTGCCCTGTGAATTTGACCAGGTTTGATTTAAAAATAAATAAATAAATAAAGAGAAGCCAAGTCCATCCTCATGACGTTTAGCAATCAGTAATACTCGTTGATCCATATTTATATTAACTGAGCACTTCGACTTGGCTTGGGAGTAAATATTGTGTGCAGCAATTCAGTAAACTGTTGAATCATTTTGGGGGAAGCTAATAGGAAATCCCGAAAAAGTTTGTGATTTTGTGAAAGGACTTTCTCTGGCCTGAGGAGCAGTGCAGTAAGGCAGGGTGGCAGGCATCCGTGCATGGAGGACAGAAGTTCTCCAGCCCTGCACCTGCCCCTGTCTGAGCCCTCCGTGGCTAAATTGAAAGGATCTGCAGTACCTCCATCTGTGGGTCCCGACCCTGGGGAGGGTGGGCTGGGAGGAGCAGCATCGCGAATACCACAGAGGAGCTTTGGGAAGCTGCTGACCCAGAAATGCCAAGGTTGTCTGATAAACGGAGCAGTCCACACAGGTGTCTTAGCCCCGGTGAGAATGTGAACCAGACGGCCTGGATTTCATTCACTTACTTGTATTGTTTCACAGATGTATTTATTTAGTTGAAAGTCAAGGTTATAGAGAGAGGAAGAAACAGAGAGAAAGGTCTTCCACCTGCTGGTTCACTCCCCAAGTGGCTGCAACAGCCAGAGCTGAGCCGATCTGAAGCCAAGAGCCAGGAGTTTCTTCCAAGTTGCTTCTGTGGGCACAGGGGCCCAAACACTTGGGCCATCTTCTACTGCTTCCCAGGCCATAGCAGGGTTAGATCAGAAGAGGAGCAGCTGGGACTTGAACTGGTGCCCATATGGGATGCCAGCGCTGCAGGTGGAGGCTTAGCCTGCTGCACCACAGCGCTAGCCATGGAATTCACATTTTTTAAAAAGTTATTTTTAATTAACAAGTAATTGAATATGTTATATATCGGTGGAGTACAATGAAATACTATGTGTTTACATTTCACATGATTGAATCAAAGTACAAATTTATTGTCCAACATGCTTTTTTGTGGTGAAAACATTTATGATCTCTTCTTTCAGTAATTGTGAAACACACTCTGAACTTCTATATGATCCTGCTGTTTGATCTGTGGGTACACCGTAAATTATTTATGTCATCTGGGAGCCAAAACCTGGGCTCATCCATGTGCAAATACTGAAAACATGACTGGGGGTATAGTCGCCCCCGTTAAAATTCCTCCCTAGCCTTAGATTACAGAAGAAGAAGGTGGAGTGGGCGGTGTCACCAGGGCAGCTCTCTCTCTCTCTGAGTGGTGGCCATTAGTACGTGTGGGACCCCACACGGCTGCACCTGCCGTGGGCGGGTCGGCTCACTGTGATGGTGTCTGGGGGAAGCGGACGGCACACAAAGCCTCACGCTCTCTTGCTGGGAGGTCATTTGTGAGTGTCATTCGGCGACGTCCTGGACCTGCCGACCTCCGCCAGGTCCCTGGGGGAGACCGTTTGCTACAACACACACCAGGTGCGTTTCTTCTCCCTCAGGTTTTAACAACACCGAGAGAACCTGCGACAAAGAGTTCATCATTCGGAGAACGGCCACCAACCGGGTCCTGAACGTCCTCCGGCACTGGGTCTCCAAGCACGCGCAGGTACCGCAGGGCTCTGGGGTCACCGGCCATGGGACTTCCGGTCTGAAACACTGATGTTGGAGAGCAGGAAGGGGAGCTGCCCCGGCACACCCAGGCGTGTGGCCAACATCGCCCACTGCAGGTGGGGTGGTGGAACAGGGACCCTGCCTCCCTCGTGCTCCCGGGCAGAGGCGCCCACCACAATGGGGCCTTGCCGGGGATGCTCCGCCTGGTGCCTCCCCGGGCTGCGCCCTGTATGGGGTGAGCTCTCTCCCCGCAGCAGGTGGTCCACAGAGGTAAACAGCAGGCGCCCCCTGAGGTAAGCAGCACCTGGTACAGCAGCACTGAGCTCTGGTCAGGGAGTGCTTCCTCCCCTTGCCACGGGCTGTCCTGGCTGGTTTGCTTCCATGCCTACCTGGGTGTCTGCCCACGCTAGGGCTAGCGCCATCCCCGGGTACAGAACAGAGCCAGGCCCCCTCGCCCTGTGGGCCCCGTGCCCGCACAGCGCCTCTCTCAGCCCTGGGTAGCAGTGGACACATTGCAGGCTGGCTCCCTGCCGGGAGAGGTTTGGAGCAAGAACCGGCCATGTGGGTCTCAGCACCACGTGGACTGTGGACGAGCTGAGGAGTGTCAGACACGCTGAGAGCGGGCAGCCTGTGGGTATGGCTCTCCAGGGGCTGGCCAGCTCGGCCATGCGGTCTTGGTCATGACAGCACGTCCGGCAGGGTCGCCATGGGGGCAGGCTCTGAGGTCCCCCAAGCAACAGGATTTACTGATTGGAAGGAGTGGACGTGGAGCTACCCCACCCGTGAGCCAGCAGACTTTCTTACACACCCAGTAACATAGAAGCAGTGAACGTGGCTCGCTCAGAGAGGGTGTGAGAAGTCCATCCTCACGCTGGACTGTACCTAAAAGTGACCACGTGTGCTGCGAGTGCAGGCGCTGTCCCAAGGCCGGGATGTGGCGGGGCCTCCTGCCCTCAGCCCACGCTGCCTCAGTGGGTAGAGCGCCGCACTGAGGTCTCCTCCTGCCCCCATCTGGCTCCCGGGGCCTCCAGTGGTGTGGGAAGAGCAGCACAGCTGTGGTGGGCGGTGACCATTGGGTGTCTGGTGGGGGGGTGGGTTCTGATGTCCTGGAATGACCTCATCCCAGACACATGCATCCCTCTGCAGGTCACCTCCCTTACGCGTCCCCTGGCCGGCACCTGCTCGGGGGTGTGTCTGCTGGCTTCAGTGCCCAGCGTCCTGCTTTGCCTGTAGTGGCTCGCTGCTGGCCCTCTGCTAGGTGTTTGGCCCCCATGGAGGACTTGCCTTGAGCAAGTGGAAGCAGGCTCTTGGGAGTGAGCTGGTAAACAGCTCGGGTCCTGCTTCCAGCTGCTGGCGCTGGAGGCCACAGCGTGTGCCTGCTGCGTGCTGCACCAACTGTGGCCACAGCCTGAGCCGTGTCACTTCCAAGGGGGTGTGCCTGTGGCCCCTGACTCCGTGGACCCCAGGCAAGCTGACCACTGTGGTGCTGGAAGAAGTGGCAGTGCATCTTGGCGCCTTTCCCAGGGCCATCTGAAGCTCTCGGCTCTGCTCAGGCACCGTCTGGCCATAGGAAGGATGCTGCACTACGGGGCTGACCCTGGGTCGTGACCCCGCCGATGCCAGCAGCCGGCATGGTCAGGCGTGGGAGAGCCCGGTGCACGGGTAACGGAGAGATTAATGGTCAGTGTCTCATCTGACCTGCCCACCAGGGTGCATGCTGTGATGTGAGGGGCTTGGACAGGACCAGGATGTGGGTCTGTCCCCAGAAAATCAGGAGAGCGCATGTGTTTCTCTCTCATTTCTCATCAAAAATGACTAGAGTGATCAGCCACTACCAGGACATGTAATCACAAGATGTAGAAAGTAGAAGGACGGGCGTGGTCTCCAGAGATACAGCGTTTTGCCAGGGGTCACCCCCACCTTGCATGTGGTGCGAGATGGCATTTCTTCCCCTGGGACCCTGCTAGCCTGCTCTTCAGTAGACACTGGGGGGGTGGGGGGGCAGGGCTGTGATGCCTCACTGATTCTCGTTCTGATCACCTTCTCGAGGTCCCACATCCTGGGACCCTGCTAGCTTGCTCTTCCGTAGACACTGGGGGGGGGGGGGGGGGGCTGTGACGCCTCACTGCTTCTCGTTCTGACCACCTTCTCGGGGTCCCACATCCTGGCTGGGTTCTGCTTCTGTGCTCCATCCTCGCACCCATTGGTGGCGTCTCAGGTTGAACCTGCAGCCCCCTCCCCACCCGCCCGTGCCCCTGTCCATGCTGGGTTCCCCCACACCTCCACCTGCAGCCGGCAGCAGCCCAGGGCCCAGGGCCCCATGTTCTCCTTCCAGCTCTGCCACCGTGTCTGCCGAGGGGACCGGCCCCCTCACCTCGCTTCCCTGGCTCTGAGGGGTCCTACTCCTCTTTCAGACCGAGAACGGCCGTCCACACATCAGCTCCCGGCGCACGGGAAATGACGTTAGCAGACGGCACAGAAGGGAAGCGTATGTCCAAGCCCCTTGCAGGGGGTTTGTGCCCAGGGCAGTGCTTGGGACTGGGGTCCAGCACAGTGGTCTCTGCTCGCAGGGACTGGTCCCTGGAGGCGGAGCCAGCGGGTGGCTGCACCACGGAAGTCTTGGTGCCAGGTACCTTGATGCCGTGTAATGGCTGCCTGTGACTAAGAAGTCACCAGGGTACAGGCCCTACACCCAGAACCCACTGCACCTGCCTTGCTCTGAGCCAGGGGGCTGGCCGGGGTCTCCAGGACAGTACCTGCCTGTGTTAGGGCCCTGGGGAGAAAAGCAAACCCCTCATGTAACTCCGGAGCAGGTGGTGGCGCCTGCCCCGTGGAGAACCAGCCGTCATGCGGTCATCCCATGGAGTTTGAGCCTGGGCCTGCAGCCCGGCCGGGGCTAACAGATGACGGTGCACAAGTGGGTGTGGTGTGGTGGCTCCGGACATTCCCAAATGCAAGTTCACCCAGTTCTCCCCGCCATGTTGTTTTGTCCGAGGACAGAGCCCTCTCTCTCACTTTTTATGAGTTGGCAGTTGCTTGGCAAAAACACCAGGCCCCGTGTCGAACTGGAGCATGCAGCTCACTTTTAGTGTGCGCTCCACACCCAAAGCAGAGGTGCGCCAGGACGAGCAGAGCCCAGAGCGCCCGCCTGGTGTGGGCGGGCCGGGCGAGCTGGGAGAGCAGCGTGACCTCTGCTGGCAGCTCCTGGTCTCGCCCAGCCCCCACTGCCGGCTGCAGGCACTTTTGGGTCCTCACATCAGTGCGAGTGAGTTGTTGTAAGAGCCAGCCTGACCCCCGTCTCGCCCCGAGATGCCCCCTGCTCTCGTGTTCCTGCAGTGCCGTGACCCAGCCACGGAGATCCTCCCCATGGTCTGAACTCGTGGGGCCGTCGATCTTACATCTTCAGCCTCCAGAGTTGTGTGGGAAATCCTCAGGGGTTTTGCTGTAGCAACAGAAGATAGACTACCACAGTCGCCAACTCAAAAGAACAAGATTTATGTCAGTCGTCTTGAAAGGCAGAATTACAGAGAGAGATAGACAGAGAGGTCTTCCATCTGCTGGTCCATCCCACAAATGGCTGCAATGGCTGGGCTGGGCCAGGTCAAAGCCAGGAGCCAGGAGCTTCTTCCAGGTCTCCCATGTGGGCACAGGGGCCCAAGGACCTGGGCCATCTTAACGCTGCTTTCCCAGGCCATAGCAGAGAGCTGAATTGGAAGTGGAGCAGCCGGGACTCGAACTGGTGCCCATGTGGGATGTCAGCCCTGCAGGTGGAGGCTTAACTCAGTGCGCCACAGCACCAGCCTCAAGCTGTGCACCCCTGTGTTAGTATTTTCTCATGAATCAGTGCCCACTCAGCTCTTCTCGTCCACACTACTTCCTGCCGGCCTCTGCCTGTCTCAGGTGAGAGACCCCAGACCTGCACAAGTGCAAACCAGGCTTGGTTCACAGACTCACACATCCCCGCAGTGAGCTAGGGAATGCTTCGTTTGACTTACAGAGGCCAACATCTCCGCCCCTCTGGTGCCGTTATCCCCCAGTCCCAGACCCCACGGTGCCACTTCTCCGAGCCCCCCACCCCGATTTTACCTGGGCGGAGAGAAATCTGGAATCCCATCGTAGGCTCGCTCTCATCCTCACTTAGGAAACTGGCAGTGATCTCGCAGAAGTGTTTGTTGAATTCCTCTGGAAAACTCTGGATGGGAGGCACTCTGATCGGAGCAGCACCGGTTTTCAGTGTCTAAGCCATTCTGTCCAGGCAGGCGGCCAGCAAGGCTGATGCCCCAGAACCCCGACATCTTGCCCACCAGCGCTGGCCTGTCTCTGCAGCAGGGTTTAGAGAGTCACCCAGACCAGTGCTGCCCGCACCTCACAGCTGTGTCGGGAGGCCCAGCCAGTGCCACCCTATGTGCCCGTCCAGTCGCTTAGGTCCCGTGGCTCAACTTCACATGCTGCCCCCAACCTTCTTTAAAGATTTATTTATTTGCAAGGCAGAATTACACAGAGAGGGGGGGAGAGAGGGAGAGAGAGGCAGACCCAGAGACAAAGGGGGAGATCTTCTATCCGCTGATTCACTCCCCAAAAGGCTGCAATGGCCAGGGCTGGGCCAAGTCAGAGCCAGGATTCAGGAGCTTCATCTGGATCTCCCTGTGGGTGCAGGGGCCCAAGCCCTTGGTCCATCCTCCACTGCTTTCCCCGGGGAGCTGGAAGGGAAGTAGAACGGCTGGGTCTCAGACTGGGGCTCTGGTTTGGAGCGTGGGCATTGCAGGTGGCGGCTTAACCCCGTAGCCACAGTGCCGGCCCCTGCCCTTCTGTTTGTTTTCTCCTGCACTACCCCCACCCCGTTCCTGATGCCACCACCCTGCCATTCCTAGTCTCTGCTCCAGGTCTCCTGCTGCAGGAACGTGGAAGGTGCACCTTCCCCCATGTCCCTGTAACTCTCTCTCCTCCGGGGAGGGGCAGTGCCGGGCATTCGCCTGCAGCTGTCTGGGTCACACTTTTCCCTTGGACAACTCAGAAGAGGCAGACAGAAAGCAAAAGTGACAGGCCGGCCTTTCCCGGGGCTTCTGGGAGGGGTAAACCCGGAGGCCACTGTGTTGGCAGGTGGCATTGCTGGAACAGGATGCAAAGCAGGCCCTTCAGCTCGGGTCCTTGTCCTTGGCTTCAAAGCTATGCTACACGTGATTGAGCCACCGTGGAGCCCCCTCGTGGGACCCAGGAGCCCTAGGAGAGCTCTCACCGCCTCCCTCCAGGGCACGCTGATGGCAGCTCGGGCGCTGCAGGAGCACAGCGGGCACGAGAGGCTGAGGCCCCGCAAGTCCCCGACACAGCTCCGCTCTCTGAAGCTGGTCGCAGAGAGTTTTCTGGGCTGGGCTTTCCTTCTGGCAGAGTTGCTGCCGTTCCCTGGTCCCTTGCCATCGGCCTCTTCCTGGCACCTTCCCCGTGTGGCTCGGCGCCTTCTCCACACCGGCTCCCGCCTCCCATCCGCAGGTTCCCCACACCAGCACTGTAACAGCCAGCAAACTCGTTAGCGCTGTCTCGGCGTCAAGGGCCCGCCCCGAGGACTTGTGTCTGTGCCTTCAGCAAACGCTGGACAAGGCGTGGTGCTTGCCAAGCGTCGGCTGTCATTGAGTCCAGGCTCTACCACCCGAAGGGCCAGCTCCTAGGCGACAGGTCCACGTTGCCTCTGAATTCTCTCCCTCCTTGAAGACCCAGGCTGGGGGTGTGTGTGCACTGAGAAGTGAGTTACCGAGGCATTGCTTTGCCGGGCTTTGCGGCAGACACGTGGCCCCTTCTTGTGCCTCTCGGGGTGGACGCGTGAGCAGGAGGGCTTCACACATTTCTGTGGTTCGCTGATGGCAAGTGCCAGGAGGCCTGCCCTTCCTCTTCGCCAGCGAGAAGCCCTGATCAGAGTGCTGGCTCAGAGGCCGTGGCGGGTGGGCAGGCAGGCAGGTGCCCGAGGGGTGTCTCACCCCGGCCGACGCAGGCACAGTCTCCCCTGGGGTGGGGGATCGACACTTTGGATCGGGGGGAGCCCTGGCACATCTGGAGTGGCTGTTTTCTCTGGTTGTGACAGCGAGGGGCACAGGTGTGTGTCCCAGAGCTCTGCAGGTGGGTCTGCGCGTGCCCTCAGATGAGACAGCATCCGTAGCTCAGCTCCTGGTTAGCAAAGTGACCCCAATGCAACCTGCGCCCCCACCACAGCTTCAATGAAACTACGTTGTGTCACCAAAGAAGACAGTGCGGTTTTTCCGTGTTTGTGAAGGTCAAGGTGAACGCCAGCCCCTCGTTGTTGTGCCCAACCCATCCTGAGCCCGGTGCGGAGCCCTGCGTCCTGATGACCCTGCACTCGGCAGGAGTTCCCGTTTAACACCCTGGGCTCCGTGGGGAATACGCCCCGTGGGTCACTCGGAGGGAGTTACTCTCCTGAGCGTGAGCATTCTCAATCCGCGTTTGCTGACTCACAGTGGCCCCCGTCCGTCCGGCGTGCCCTTGGCCTTGGGTGGTTCGTTGGTGACTACTGCTGCCCTCGAGGAAGGGTGTGGCTTCCTCTGTGCCTCAGTGGTCAGTGGAGATCCGTTCTCAAGCCCTAGGGGTCTGATTTGGGCTCCCTGATTGCTTTTCATGTGCCACCCGTGCGAGCCGGTGGACCGAGACCGGGAAGGCGTCAGTACAGGCCAGAAGGAGCGCTGGCCATCCCTGCCAGCCGGTGCCATGGTGGGAGACGCGGGCTTGGGCCGAGATGGGTGGGTCTGAGTCCTGGGCCGCCACTTCCTGCCTGCGTGAGCCGTGGCTTCCCTGCGTGTACAGTGTACAAGGATGGCACGCTACCAGAGCGATTGAGACCTTACCTGGCCTGGGTCTGAGTAGCGATGGTGATTACCCAGGGCTTCCCAGCCCCGCGCGAGGGCACTGCAGCCAGGAGTCCTCCGAGCCCTGGCACAGTCGCCGCATCCTGGCACACACGCTTCCCGCTCCCCCAGGGCTCCAGCACAGCACGGAGGCTTCGCTCTAGGGCGTCGCTCAGCTCTTTGACCTGGCTCCAACCACACTTCTAGGCAGGCCCCTGCTGAGACCCCCAGGCCGTCTGAAGCTCTCCCCTCGCCTGGATGCCCCCCAGCCTCTCTTGCTGGTCACTCATGTTAGGTTTAGGATTTTTCTGGAGTTCCAAGAAGGCAAGGAGGTGGCCGTTTAAAAACAAAGAAGACCTTTGTTAGGACAGCGTGGAGGGGTAAAGTAAGGTTGCAGCCCATCTGGACAGCAGGCCAGGAGCAGGGTTGGGGGAGGGATGGGGGGCTGTCCAGTCTGAGATTCAGCCCCCGGCAGTGGGCGGCAGCCCGGTTTGTTGGGAGGGCCCGTGCATGCGTGCTGAGCCCCGTGTCCACCGTGGTCAGGTGGGTGTGAACTGGCAGAAGAGCCCTGACTTAACCGTGTAAGCGTGGGTCAGTTTGCTGTGTGCAGGAGGGGCACCTTTGCAGGGGAGCTGGCCCAGCAGGGTACCAGGCGGTGAAGTGGTCAGGGCTGGGATGACGTCTCTGAGCCCCATTTCGCCAGGGACTTTGGAGTGAACTGTTTGTGTCCCAGCGGCCTAGCAGGTCCTGTCAGCACCCCCTTCTGCTGTGCTTGGCCCTCTCCCCCGAGCTTTCCAGATGGAGTCGTCAGGAACTGGTGAGAGTGGGAGCTGTGTCTCCCATTTCCTGGGCTCTCCACCCTGGAAAGAGGGCTGGCTCCTTTATCTAAAGCTGTCTGCTCGTCCTTGGTTCGGGAGCTGGAAAATGAAAGGTGCACTAAATACGGTTGCACCCACAGGTGCTCTCAGTGAGCGGGAAGTTTTGTGCAACCTTTCCTTCCCAGGCCCAGCCCTGGCTGCAGGCTCCTCAGGACACAGCTGACCCAGCAGCGCCCTCTTGTGGGCACCCGTGCTCCCCGCACCAGCCAGCATTCTCCTTGTGGGCTCCAGGACTTGGGGGAAACGCGGCCGAAAATGACACTCTGGGTAATGATGAAAGAGCTGTCGGCCAGACTTAGCGGAATGATTTGTCTCTGCTCTTAAATAGGGCAAGTGTCTTTTCCCTGCCTCGTGTTTCTTTTCATCGCGTAGCAGCTACTATAGTTTTAAGAGGGACTTCTGAATGGCCAAGTCTATTTTCTATGCATTTGTAAAAATCAAAATTACACACTTTTGATAGTACATCAGAGGATTCTGAATTTTTTAAAAAATTCCTCGAGGGCTTTAAGTTATTTATTTATTTATACCAAAGGCAGAGAAACAGAAAGAGAGGCCTGCCTGTGGCGCAGTGGTCTAAGCCTCCACAGGGCCGGCATCCCATATGGGCGCCACTTCTTGTCCTGGCTGTTCCTCTTCCAATCCAGCTCTCTGTTACGGCCTGGGAAAGCAGTAGAAGATGGCCAAGGTGTTTGGGCCCCTGCACCCACATGGGAAACCCGGAAGAAGCTCCTGGCTCCTGGCTTTGGATCAGCCCAGCCATGGCCAATGCAGCCATTTGGGGAGTGAACCAGTGGCTGGAAGAACTCTCTCTTTCCCTCTTGCTGTCTGTAACTCTACCTCTCAAATAAATACATGAAATCTTTAAAGAGAGGGAGAGAGAGAGATATTCCATCAACTGCTTCACTCCCCCAGTCCCCACAACACCCAGGGCTGGGAGAGACGGAAGCCAGGAGCCCAGCACGTGGGTGTCCCATGTGTGGAAGGAAACAGACCCAGGACTGGAACCCAGGCCCTCTGCTGTGGGATGCGGTCAGCAGCTTAATGACTTTGCAAATGCTGGCCCCAAGGGTCTTCCTCTGCGTGACTGTTTTTTTTTTTTTTTTTTAAATAATGAATGACTTAAGGTCTTGCCAGTCAGTGTCAGCGTCCCCAGGACCCCGTGAGAGTCTGAAGCCCTGTGCCAGACCCCCCGTGAGCATCTGCCTTGCAGCCGGAGTCCCGTGGTGCTGTGCAGGCATCCAGGCTCCTGTGCTGGGATCGTATACAGGGGGTCAGTCTGTCAGGGCCAGCTGTGTGTGGACACACGGACAGACACCTTGTGGGCAGCGGGGGACAGGCAGCGCCCCGCTCCTTGTGCCCCCGCAGCGCTCGGCAGCCCTCAGCACGTCTTCCCGGAGCTCACGTGATCCAGTCGCGTTCCGTTTTCCTCGTGTCTGGTGCAGGGCGCAGCAGGTGCACAGTGACGAGCCTCAGCGAGGTCCACACTGCGGCCTGCCATCCCCTGTGGACTCAGAATCGGATTTGCACCATCAGGGGCTCAGTGGAGCTCCCCGAGGACTCTCAGATGCCCACCAGGGGAACAGGCCCAGGGCGTGGGTTGGTGTGCATGCAGGTTGAAGTCACGGGAGCCGTCCGCTGCCCGCAGACAGCCCTGTGCCCCCAGAGGAAGGAGCAGCAGCCCGGAGAAAAGCCACCAGCTCCATAGCGCCACCTCCTCCTCGCGCAATTTTAAACAAAAATGACCCGCACAAAGCTGTTGATTGACAAGGAGGTTACATTTTGGGAAAATTCTCATCCAGAGCCCCAGGGTGGAAGAGAGAGATTTGTGTCTGTTGCTGCATGGGCCCCAGTGGCTCTGGCCCAAAGAACTGGCGCTTTGTCAGCTGGCGGAATATTGAGGATAATTGATCACCATCCAGTGGTACCAGTCAGCTCGGAACAGCGTGGACTTCACGTTGTCTGCAGGGTGTGAATTTCGCGCTTTTTGCTCTCTGTGAGACAGGCGTGTGTCCCTTAACAACAGGAATACTATGTGAGACAGGCGTGGTTAGGCGGCTGTGTTACCACGTGACGCTCACGGGGGTGTGCAGCGGCCGCTGGGACCGGGCGTCCACGGCTCACAGAAGTGTTGTCAAGCAGCGCTCGGCTGTGCAGGAAAAGCCCTCCATTCTCCTTCGCCATCCACAGTGCTTGTGCTGGTCATGTAAGAGCCCTCAGCGCGTTGGTGCTTCCACGCCACGTTCCTGCAGAGTGGTTACGCTGGGTAGCTCCGCATGGGGAACGGCAGCACGCGGCCCTGCCCGCGCTTGTGTGGAGCGTGGCCGAGAGCCCGCGTGACCGGCAAGTGCAGCCAGCCCCCTGGGAGTGTGCGAATACCCCTAGAAACCAGGAAAGGAGACACCAGCCCTTGCCTTCCCACTCTCCCCAGTGCTCTTCATGGAAAACATTTACTTCGAGGGAAAAATGACCAGAGGTGATGTGTTCCCCGAGAGGGTGACGTGGGAGGAGGTGATGTGTTCCCTGAGAGGGTGGTGTGGGAGGAGGTGATGTGTTCCCTGAGAGGGTGGTGAGGGAGGAGGTGATGTGTTCCTTGAGAGGGTGATGTGGGAGGAGGTGATGTGTTCCCCGAGAGGGTGACGTGGGAGGAGGTGATGTGTTCTCTGAGAGGGTGGTGAGGGAGGAGGTGATGTGTTCCCTGAGAGGGTGGTGAGGGAGGAGGTGATGTGTTCCCCGAGAGGGTGGTGAGGGAGGAGGTGATGTGTTCCCCGAGAGGGTGACGTGGGAGGAGGTGATGTGTTCCCTGAGAGGGTGACGTGGGAGGAGGTGATGTGTTCCCTGAGAGGGTGACGTGGGAGGAGGTGATGTGTTCTCTGAGAGGGTGACGTGGGAGGAGGTGATGTGTTCCCTGAGAGGGTGACGTGGGAGGAGGTGATGTGTTCCCCGAGAGGGTGACGTGGGAGGAGGTGATGTGTTCCCCGAGAGGGTGACGTGGGAGGAGGTGATGTGTTCCCCGAGAGGGTGACGTGGGAGGAGGTGATGTGTTCCCCGAGAGGGTGACGTGGGAGGAGGTGATGTGTTCCCCGAGAGGGTGACGTGGGAGGAGGTGATGTGTTCCCTGAGAGGGTGACGTGGGAGGAGGTGATGTGTTCTCTGAGAGGGTGACGTGGGAGGAGGTGATGTGTTCCCTGAGAGGGTGGTGTGGGAGGAGGTGATGTGTTCCCTGAGAGGGTGACGTGGGAGGAGGTGATGTGTTCCCTGAGAGGGTGACGTGGGAGGAGGTGATGTGTTCCCTGAGAGGGTGGTGAGGGAGGAGGTGATGTGTTCCCTGAGAGGGTGGTGTGGGAGGAGGTGATGTGTTCCCTGAGAGGGTGGTGTGGGAGGAGGTGATGTGTTCCCTGAGAGGGTGACGTGGGAGGAGGTGAGGTGTTCCCTGAGAGGGTGGTGAGGGAGGAGGTGATGTGTTCTCTGAGAGGGTGGTGTGGGAGGAGGTGATGTGTTCCCTGAGAGGGTGGTGTGGGAGGAGGTGATGTGTTCCCTGAGAGGGTGACGTGGGAGGAGGTGAGGTGTTCCCTGAGAGGGTGACGTGGGAGGAGGTGATGTGTTCCTGAGAGGGTGGTGTGGGAGGAGGTGATGTGTTCCCTGAGAGGGTGGTGTGGGAGGAGGTGATGTGTTCCCTGAGAGGGTGACGTGGGAGGAGGTGAGGTGTTCCCTGAGAGGGTGACGTGGGAGGAGGTGATGTGTTCCCTGAGAGGGTGGTGAGGGAGGAGGTGAGGTGTTCCCTGAGAGGGTGACGTGGGAGGAGGTGATGTGTTCCCTGAGAGGGTGGTGAGGGAGGAAGTGATGTGTTCCCTGAGAGGGTGGTGAGGGAGGAGGTGATGTGTTCCCTGAGAGGGTGACGTGGGAGGAGGTGATGTGTTCCCTGAGAGGGTGGTGAGGGAGGAGGTGATGTGTTCTCTGAGAGGGTGACGTGGGAGGAGGTGATGTACTCTATCACAATCAATGTCATTTGAAGGAGGTGATGTTGTGTGTCACAGGCAGTGTCGTGGGAAGGAGGTGATGTATTCTGTCACACACAATGACATGGAAGGGACCTGTTGTCACAGAGCGTGACGCTGTTGGGCCCATGGGGTGGCTGAGTGCCCTTCTTGGAGTTGGCCGCTTTGATCCATCAGTTACTGTGTTGTCTCCCAGACTCTCCCATGTCACTGGTAAGCTGTCTCCAGGAGGGGACTCTGAGATCACACCCTGTGTCCCCAGGACATTCGTCCCCAGCCACGTTCCTATCCAATCATCATCCTTGCTGGAATCGGTTATTACTGTGTTGGCTGTGAAAGGTTCTTATCTGACTCATTTGTTCCTCTGCATTTACTACTTGAAATTCTGCTATAAAGAATAGTTGTACTGGGGCCGGCGCTGTTGCCTGCAGTGGCGGCACCCCATATGGGCACCGGTTCAAGTCCCCGCTGCTCCTCTTCCAATCCAGCTCTCTGCTATGGCCTGGGAAAGCAGTACAAGATGGCCAAAGTCCTTGGGCCCCTGCACCTACATGGGAGACCCAGAAGAAGCTCCTGGCTCCGGACTGGCTCAGCTCCGGCCATTGCGGCCATCTAGGGAATGAACCAGCGGATGCAAGACCTCTCTCTCTCTGTCTCTACCTCTCTCTGTAACTCTTTCAAATAAATAAGTCTTTAAAAAAAAAAGAATTGTATGGTCTACCCCCCTTTATATATGTATCAATATGCTTCAACAAGTTTGTGGAAAATGGAATTACAAAATAAGTTTATTAGGGTGCAAAAGAATTGAAATCTATGCATATGAGGGATCTTCAAAAGATTCATGGAAAATGTGCACTATGAAAAAACTATGCATGCATTTCTATTTTTTTTTTCTTTTGACAGGCGGAGTGGATAGAGAGAGACAGAGAGAAAGGTCTTCCTTTGCCGTTGGTTCACCCTCCAATGGCAGCTGCGACTGGCGCTCCGCACTGATCCAAAGCCAGGAGCCAGGTGCTTCTCCTGGTGTCCCATGCGGGTGCAGGGCCCAAGGACCTGGGCCATCCTCCACTGCACTCCCGGGCCATAGCAGAGAGCTGGACAGGAAGAGGGGCAACCGGGATAGAATCCAGCGCCCCGACCAGGACTAGAACCCGGTGTGCCGGCACCACAAGGCGGAGGATTAGCCTGTTGAGCCGCGGTGCCGGCCGCATTTCTATTTTTTTTTTTTTTTGCATCAAAATGCACATCTTTTCATGCTATCTTCCCACAAACTTTTTGAATTACCTGCACGTTGTCCCAGCTCTGCCCAGTGGCTGCCTCTTCAGCCCCTCGCCTGTGTTCACTGGGCATGGTCCCATCATTCAGTGAGGCTCCTTTATCCTGTAGCTCTTCCCAGCTCTGTGTTAACAGAGATACCGAGGCTGAGACTGATGGAGATACTGATAATGATAATGATGGAGATACTGCTGCTGATGCTGATAGCCTTCCAGTCCTCCCCAAATGACAGCTTGATTATTTCAATGGCTCTTTTATTGTTGGTGGCCATGTTACTGGTCTTACCCATGGTTTAATGGAAAACCAGACAATTCAGTTGGCCCTTACAGTATACCACGGGGTGTTCCTGCGGTAGGGAGTGGGTGTCCCATGGCATAAAGGACCAGCTCTGGACCCCACTGTGCAGTCAAGGAAAATCCAGGCAGAGTCTGACAGCTCTTGGACTCAAAGCTGGAGAGACAGAAACACAGCCCGAGGCAGCGTCCTGGGCTGCAGGGTTCTCTCTGAGGGACCGTGGGATTTTGGCGTGAGTGGATATGCCTGCGTTGTGCATGGGTGTGTGTGTGAGAGGCCCTGACTGGAGGGGCCAGCAGGGGCCTCGTGAGCTCTAGGAAGGTCCCTTCCCAGTCGCTGTGCCTGTTCTGTATGGTTTCCTGGAAGCTGCCCGACGGGTCATGGGAATAACGCCGCCACATTGCCAGTCGGCATCATTTATGGTCGGAACTACGACAGTATCTGATCGTCTTCGAACCTCTGACTTTTGTTCTTGGTTAATGAAAACATTCTTGGCAAATGCTTTCGCTCTGGTCCGTCTTGCGCCGGTCCAAGAATTTCACCTCTAGCGGCACAATACGAATGCCCCTGGCCGTCCCTCTTAATCATGGCCTCAGTTCCGAAAACCAACAAAATAGAACCGCGGTCCTATTCCATTATTCCTAGGTGGGTGGTGTCAGGAGTCCCAGCGACAGGGCCCCTCCCAGACCAACTGAATCGGGGAAGGGGGAGGGATTTCCAAGGGCTGTGTGCTGCGATTTGCACTCCAGCTTCTGGACAGTGTCCCACGAGGAGTAGCGGCACGTGTCCTGGAGCTCAGCCCTTCACGGCCGCGCTCTGCAGGGATTCGTTGTGTTTCCTAGGACTTCGAGCTCAACAATGAGCTGAAGATGAATGTGCTGAACCTGCTGGAGGAAGTCCTGCGCGACCCCGACCTCCTTCCCCAGGAGAGGAAGGCGACAGCCAACATCCTGAGGTGAGGGGCGGGGGGTGGGGGGGCTGCATCAGCTTGTTGGTTCATAGGAGACACGAGCCTGGGGTCAGGAGGGTAAACTGGAGCATCCTCGGGCAGCCAGGGCCAGGCTCTCACTGGTATAGTATTCTCTCTCCCCTCCTCCTTTCTGGGTGCCGTGGGGTCTGCCTGGTGTTGTCGGGGAGGAAAGCAGCGCCCGTGTGTGGGGCTGGGGAGGAGGGGCCCACTGCAGACCCCACCCCATCCACAGAAGCTTTGAGAACTGGTCTGCAGGTGCGGCTGGCACTGCCGCGGGGCTCTGTGCACCTGCCTTGTGGGTGTGCCGCCAGAGAGGGCATCCGTGGTCCCGCTGGCTCTAGACCAGTGTTTCTGTCACCTTCTCCACCTGGTTGTGTGAGGCTGTGTGGAGGTGCCCCACACTGCCCTGATGCAGGCCTGAAGGGTGGGTGTCCCACCAGAGACCTCGTGTTTCCACGGTCGTTACACAGGGCATCCAGGCAGGTACTGGTCTTCCTCCGAGCTTCTGCTTGGGGGGGGGGGGGGAGGGCTTCCCTCCGGTCCCTTCCCTGTGGGTGAGCCATCAGCTTCCCAGTCTTTCATGGCTGCCTCTTCCGTCCCCATCTGGGGGTGGGAAGCCCAGCCCCCACCTTCTGGGGCCTGGGTCTCCTTTGCCATTCTGACTTCTGGTTCCCTCCTCGTTTGCAACCTTGGGAAATAATCCTTTTCTTTCCCGCTTGGCTGTGTGTGTGGAGAGGAGTCGGCCTTAGCTCGGTCTATCACGGTTCCGGAAGTTTCTCTGTGAGGTGCCAGTGCTGGATTTTGTTTGTGACGTCTTAGTAACTGGCTGAGAAGTCCTGCTTAGCCCTCGTTAGCTGCTGACCCCATAGCGGGGACCTTCCTTGGGGTAGGGGCCATTCTGGATCGAATTGTGCCCCTCACAGAACGACCAATGGAAGTCCCCAAATCCAGCGCTCAGCAAACGACTTTGCGTGGAAACAGGATCCTCGTAGCTGTCCTCAGTTAAGATGAGGTCGTACTGGAGGAGGCGGGGGGGGCCCCGAAGCAGTGTGACTGGCATCCTTCCAGGAAGTCGGACCGGAAGACAGAGGCACAGGGAGCGCTGTCTAAAGGTGTAGGGAGAGACTGGAGTTGGGCAGCCTCAAGCCTAAAAATGCTAAATATTGGGGTGGACATTGGGGTGCAGTGGGTTAAGCCTCTCCTTGGAACCCCCACAGCCCTTATCCGAGTGCTGGTTCAAGTCCCTACTCGTGTGCCTGGGAGGTAGAGGTATGGCTCGGGTTCTTGTGTTCCTACCACTCATGTGGGGACCCAGATGGAGCTCCTGGCTCCTGGCTTCGGCTTGGTCCAGCCTTGGCTGTTGTAGATCGATCCCTGTCCCTGTCCCTGTCCCTCTCCCTCTCCCTCTCCCTCTCCCTCTCTCTGTCTTGTCTGCCTTCCACCTAAATAAATAGTAAGTAATCTTTTTCTAATGCCAGACTTTGCTGGAAGACCTCTAGAAGCTGGGGCGAGGTGAGGAAGGCGCTCTGTGGTCTCAGAGGCAGCCCTGCCCTGCCGGCACCTGCACTTCAGGCTCCCCCCCACCCCAGAATGGGAGGCAGAGCGTTTATCAGGTCACTCTGTGTGTGGTGTTTGTGGGGGCGGCCCCAGGACACTTAGAGGGGCCGTCGTCACTCAGTCCACCCCGTGGCCACGTCTCAGTGAGCTTCCCGACTGCAACCGTGCGTCTGCTTCAGATTTTAAGATTAGGAACACAGAGCTGGAGAAGCCTGGCTCCAGTGGGCTGAGTGCCTCTCCTCCTGTTCTCTTCCTGGCAACAGTTTGTTATGATTTCCTGCAGCTTCTTGCCACGAACCAAACGCCTGACCCCGCTGTTGAGGAGGGGAGGAGCTTTATCGTGGCTACGGTTGTGGAGCTTCCTGCCCGAGACCAGGCCGTCCCGTTGGTTCAGCCGTCAGGGGAGGCTGGGGGCCGCAGTGGCAGAGCGTGTCTGTGTGTGTGTGTACAAGTGCGTGCATGTGTGTGTGTGTGTGTACGTGTGTGTGTGTGGTGGGGGGATGACCACCAGGCAAGCCTGGAAGCAGCAGGACAGGGAACACACTGTCTTCTGCGTCTGTGTGGCCTCTCCTTACCAAGCCACCATGATTGGATCACGCGTCTTCGCCCTAACAACCTCATCCAATCTGATCACTTCCCAGAGGCCACATTATGAGACCAAGTTTCCACCCTTGACCCAGCAACCGTGAACATAGGTCAGGCGTGGGGACCCAGCCTGTCTCACATGGGCCATCGAGAAACACCCAAACCTTGGTGGTCATGCTCTTAGCCTAAACTAACAATTGAGTTATTTTTCTACACTAGGTTTGTCTTATTTATTTAAACATTTTTGTTAAAAATTATATATTTTATATTATGTATAATGTATTATATTGTATATTATTTAATAACATATTATATTACAATGTATAATATATAATGTTATTATATTGTATAATACAATATAGTATATATAATATATATAGTATAATATAATAACATTATATAATGTCCAATCAGGGTAAACATTTAACATGTTTTTATGGTGAAAACGTTCTAAAATCCTATCTTGTACATTTTTATTAATGGAGAAATATACAACACATGAAGATTATCTGTAGTCATCCTACTATTCAGGAGAACCCCAACACCTCTTACTCTTATTTGGCCATAACTGTACCGTTAGTCCACCTTTCCCATCCAGCCTCTGGTCTCCACTGTTGTACTTTGAACCACTATGAGCTCACTTTTTTTTTTTTTTTTTTGCTGTAGACTCCATGTATGCATGAGATCATACAGTCCTCGTCTCTCCGTGTCTGCCTGTTTCCCTTAACATAGCGGCCTCCACTTCACCGCTGCTGTTGTGAATGGCACGACGTCAGCATGGGTGACTGACGTTGCCTTCCCTCCTCCCTGCTGCGCTGGCTGCACACTTGGGTGGTCCCCGTTCTTGGCTGCAGGCGTCAGGCGTGTGCGCATGTCTCGCCAGGGACTGAATCCCTTTCCTCTGGATTCACACCCACCATGGGCGTGCAGGGTTCCGTGGTCCTTACGTTCTTAGCTTTCTGTGGGACAGCCATGCTGTAGTCCGCAGCGGCTGTGCTAACTTTCGTTCCCACCAACACAGTGCAGGGTGCCCTTTTCCCTGTATCCAGTCGGCACCTGTGACCTTGTGTCTTGTGTGACAGCAAGTCTACCTGGACGCGGTGGTGCCTGATCTGGGTTTTGCTTTGTATTTCCTGGCGATCAGGGATGTTGTGCGTTTTTTCATGGACCTGTTGGCCATGTGATGTCCTTCTTTGAGAAATATCTGGCTCTATGGACCATTTTGAATGGACTATTTAGTTTTTTACTGTTGAGCTGTTTGAGTTCCTTGCGCATTCTGGTTATTAACCCCTTGTCAGATGCATAGTTTGCAAACATTTTCTCCCGTCCTGTAAGTTGTCTTTTCCACTCTGTGGATTGTTGCCTTTGCGGTGCAGAAACTCTTTAGTTTGAAGAAATCCAGTTTCTCTATTTGGCTTTTGTTTCCTGTACTTTTGGGGTCTGAACCAAAAAAACCCTCCTTTTTAAAAAAGATTTATTTATTTATTTGAAAGGCAGAATTACAGAGAAGCAGAGGCAGAGAGAGAGAGAGAGGTCTTCCATCTGCTGGTTCACTCTCCAAATGGCTGCAATGGCCGGAGCTGCACCGATCTGAAGCCAGGAGCCAGGAGCTTCTTCTGGGCCTCGCATGCAGGTGCAGTGGCCCAAGGACTTGGGCCATCTTCTACTACTTTCCCAGGCCATAGCAGGGAGCTGGATTGGAAGTGAGCAGCTGGGACTCCAGCTGGCGCCCATATGGGATGCCGGCAGGACAGGCAGTAGCCTCACCCACTACGCCACAGCGCCGGCCTCCAGAAAACCTCTCTGCCCATTGCTGTGTCCAGAAGCATTTCCCCTGTGGTTTCTTCTAGTTGTTTCAAAGTTTCGCGTCTTAGTTTTAGGCCTTTAACCCATTTTGAGTTAATTTTTGTGCATAATGAGAGACACAGGTCTAATTTCATGCTCGTGTGTGTGGATATCTAATTTTCCCAGCACCACTGATGGAAAAGACCGACCTTTCCCAGTGACTGTTCTTGGTACGTTAACGATCACTGTGTGCGGACGGACAGACTTACTTTAGGGCCTCTATTCTGTTCTGTTGGACTACATGCCAGTACCATATTGTTGCAATAATTCTAGCTTTGTAATATGTTTTATTCAAGAAGGGGAGGGGGAGACAGAGAGAGAGAGAGAGAATGAGAACACCCACTCTTGTCTGCTGGTTCACCTGTGTCTCCCTGCAGCTTGCAGTCATCCCCAGCCAGAGTCGGGAAGGTTCCTGAGCTGTGACTGCTGCCTTCTAGCATCTGCGTTAGCAGGGAGTTGGAGTCAGGGGCCAGGGCCAGGGGCTGGCCTGGCAGCACCAGGACAGTGCTCGCCCTCTAGGGCGCCGCCGGGTGGTGTAACGCTGCCAGCTCTACTCTGCCTTGCTCAAGACTGCTGTGGCTGTTCAGGACCCTTTGGGGTTCCACGCACGTTTTTAGTGGCATTTTCCTGGTTCTGTGAAGCTCCACTGGGATTTCGGTAGGGACTGCATTGCCGCGCAGGTCCCTTGGTCCACGTGCGCAGTTAATGGAATTGGGTCTCCGGATCCACGAACACGGGAGTCCTTCCACGTCCTGTGTCCTTACAGGTCTCACTGGAAACATCCTTCACCTCTGAGGTTAAATTTATTATTATTTTTTTTTTGTAGCTTTTGGAAATGTGGTCACCTTCTTGGTTTCTTTTTCAGATAATTTGGGTTTATACTGAATATTTTTGCACTTTTCCTTTCTTTCCTGCAACTCTGCTCATTGATTGATTAGTTCCAGTAGGTTTTCCATGGACTCTGTGGGTGGGGGCAGCTTCTACACACACGTCATCTGCACACAGTGACAGTGACTTTCTCCTCTCCGGCTGAGGTGTACTTTATTTCTTTGTCTTGCCTAGTTGCTCTGGCTATGACTTCTGGTACTATGTAGATTTTAGAACACCTCAGCTCTTCTCCGTTCAGTATGATGTTAGCTGTTGGCTTGTTATATCTGGCCTTTATTATATTGGGGTACATTCCTTGTATACCTAATTTGTTCATAGTTTTTTTTTTTTAATCATGAAAGATACTGGATTTTATCAAATACCTTTTCTGCATCTGTTGAGATGATCGTATGATTTTTGTCGCTTCTGTTCAGGTGGATCATGTTTGTTAATTTGCATATGTTGAACCATCCTTGCATTTCTGGGAAAACTCCCATTTGATCATAATGAATCATCTTTTTTGCTGTGTGGTTGGATTTTATTTGCTGGTATTTAGTTGAGGATTTTTACATCTGTGTTCATCCAAGATATTGGCCTATAGCTTTGTTTTTTGTGGTTACTATATCCTTGTCTGGTTTTGATATCAAGATAAGGCTGAGTTTGGAAGATCCCCCCCCTCTTCTATTTTTTGGAATATTTAAGAAGAATTTGGTGTTAATTGTCTTCAGTTGTTTGGTGAAATTCTTCAGTGATGCCATCTGGTCCTAGACTTTTCTTTGATGGGAGACTTTTAAATTGTTGGTTCAGTCTCACTCCCTGTTCTTGGTCTGCTTAAGTATTCTATTTCTTCATGACTCAATCTTGATAAGGTGTAGATGTGAAAGAATTTGTCCTTTTCTTCTGGGTTATAAACTTTGTTGCTGTTTAATTGTTCATAGAAAACTCCAACAGCCACATGCATTTCTGTGGTGCCGTTGCATTTTCTCCTGCTCTGTGTATTTAAAATACTGATATTTAGCAATCACTTTCTGGAAGTTATTTCCCATAGGGCCATTTGACTAAAAGACACCAGGGCAATGAGGGTTTGTAGATCGAGAAAAGCATCAAGATCAGCCAGTGGGAGGCCTTCTTGCTGCCAGTACGTCAAGGCACCACGTCAGACATGACCAGTCCATCCTGAGAGTTTGCCATCTACAGCAGGAAGTGACCTCAGAAGCCATTGGTTGGAGCTGGCACTTGGGATGAGCCCCGTTTCCAGTTCCAGGTGGTCCCTGCTCGTCAGGCACACGATGTGCCAGTCCTGGTTGCTGGATAACGACCCGAGAGTTAGGCATTTAAGACTGACGGGGAATAGCAAGGCTCACTTGGACGGTGGCTGTTTTGTTTATGACATCACATGTGACAGCTGGCTCCTTGCCCTAATTCAGCTCTGTTGATGACTGTCGTGTGCCCGTCACACCTGTGTTTCTGTTTCAGCCACAGCCCTGCCCAGGGACCGTGCCCCCCAAGCCCTCAGGCATCCCACCCAAGGCACTCAGCTACATCCTGTGGTGTGGGTTCCGAAATGTCTGTCTGTTCTTCATTGAGGATGTTTTGTTTTTCTTCTTTTTAGGGCCCTTTCACAAGATGATCAAGATGACGTCCACCTAAAACTAGAGGATATAATTCAGACGGTAAGTTCAGCCGGCACGGGGCGTGCTCAGGGCTGGGGACCCAGGGTGTGGCCCGGGTCCTGTCTGTGCATCTCTGTGAACTGGGCCACCTGTGGGGCGATGTGGAGAACTTTGAGTCTTCCATCCAAAGCTAGAACCTCAGGGCGGGCTTCTCGCATCCGCAGACAGCGCCGTCTGCTGCCCTGCCCTGCCGTGGGTGACCGATGCCCCACTCCGGTGGGCTCACATCCCTCCCTTGTCTCTCCCAGGCGGACTGTCCGAAGGCCGAGTGCTTTGAGACCCTGTCGGCCATGGAGCTGGCTGAGCAGATCACGCTGCTGGACCACGTCATCTTCAGGAGCATCCCCTACGAGTGAGTGCCGCCCCCGCGGCCGCTGTGCACCTGGGTGTGACGTGTGTGCCCATGTGTGTGTGCCTGTGTGCGCATGTGCTGTTCCTAAGACAGATGAGTATGTGAGTGTGAGTGTGTGTGTGAGTGCCTGTGTGTGTGCTGTTCCTAAAGCAGATGTGCCTGTGAGTGTGAGTGTATGTGTGAGTGCGTGTGTGTGTGCGCATGTGCTGTTCCTAAAACAGATGAGTATGAGTGTGAGTGTGTGTGTGTGTGAGTGCATGTGTGTGTGTGTGCTGTTCCTAAAGCAGATGTACCTGTGAGTGTGTGAGTGTGTGAGTGAGTGCATGTATGTGTGTGTGTGTGTGTGCTGTTCCTAAAGCAGATGAGTATGTGAGTCTGTGCGTGTGCATGTGCTGTTCCTAAGCCAGATGTGCCCGTGAGTGTGAGTGTATGTGTGAGTGCGTGTGTGTGTGTTTGTGTGACATCCTAAGACAGTCATCCTAAGACAGATGAGTATGTGAGTGTGTGTGCGTGTTGGGGGCGGGGTTTGGCAAGCACAGAGATGTGAATCTTACTAGCAAAGTGATCTGGCCCCACTTGAAAATCTCTTGGTCCCAGTGGACGTGGGGAACCCTGACCTGGGGACTCAAGACTGCCATTCTTGTGTTTGTCTCTGCGCTGGGGTCACCACAGAGGCCAAGATGCAGCCATGGTTCCCAAACCTCAGTGGCCCAGGAACCACTCGGGAAACTTAAAAGTTCCTTCCTGCAGGCTCCCTGGGAGTTTTGATTCTGGTTGGCTTGATTGAGGCCTAGAAAACTAGATTCTTTTTAAGATGAATTCATTTATTTATTTATTTGAAAGGCAGAGTTAGAGAGCTTCCATCTGCAGGCTCACTCCCCCAATGCCTGCGACAGCCATGGCTGGGCCAGGCCACAGCCAGGAGCCTGGAACTCCATCTGGGTCTCCAAAGTGGTTGTCAGGGCCGCAGCACGTGGGCCCTCCACTGCTTTCCTGGTTGCATTAGCAGGAAGCTGGATCAGAAGCGGAGCAGCCGGGATTTGAACTGGTGCTCATATGGGATGCTGGCACTGCCGGTGGTAGCTTAACCTGCCGCATCACAACGCTGGCCATGGAAAGTGTGATTTCAGTGAGAACCCTAGATGATTCTGGGTGATCCATAAGCACATTCTGGGGAACCCCACTCCGGGGTAGACAATGTGACCCCTGTGACCAGGCGCTCACCCACAGCCTAGCCATGTTCTCTGTGCAGAAGGGGACAGGCTCGTAAGTCCCCTTCCGGCTGTCACTCAGGGGCTCCTTTGTTGGGACACAGAGCAGGTGTTGGCACGATTCCCTGCTGAACCAGTAGCTCAGCTGGAAAGAGTGGACACATGGGGCAGAGAGACCACTGTGTCGGTGACGGTGGCCAGCGGGTCAGAGCTGCAGGCCTGGTGCTGTAGCACACACCTGCAGGCTCTCCTCTGGGCACTCTGTCATCTTGTGCTCCCTGTCCCAACACATGTCTGTGGACATGTGACAAAAAATAACCAGGACCGGAGCCACCGGCTGCTCTGAAGAGTTGAGTTGGGAACAGTGGATCTTTTCCCAGCCACTGTGCTACTGCCCCCCAGATGCAGTGAGGACGGGGGAGGGGCCGTTACTCGTGTTGGCTGGTGCTTTCCACCTTCACAGAGCCTTTATGAGGTCCCAGGAGCGGCACAGTTGCCGGCATTCATCAGAGAATGTTGGACACTGAAAGCTCCCTTTTCTTCTGGGTGCTGAGTGGTGAGACGCAAGCGCTGGGCTGTGTCTGACAGGCGTCGGGGACATTCCGGAGAGGCCAGATCTAACGCGTCTGATCACGGGGGTGGTGGTTGAAAACGTAAAGCGGTTTGTGTTTCACTTGGAACTTGCAGGGAGTTCCTCGGGCAGGGCTGGATGAAGCTGGATAAGAACGAGAGAACCCCGTACATCGTGAGAACCAGCCAGCACTTCAATGACGTGAGTGGCCTGTGGCCGGAGCGCAGGTGCCCTGGCGTCTGCGGCCCCGCCCCTTAAAGAAGCACCTGAGCCTTCCCTTAGCTGTTTGTTTCTTTTTAAAGATTGATTTATTTATGTGAAAGGCCGAGTTGGAAACACAGACCTTCCATCTGCTGGTTTACTCCCTAAATAGCTACAATAGGCAGGGCTGGGCCAGGCTGAAGCCGGGAGCCAGGAGCGTCACCAGGGTCTCCCACGTGGGTGCAGGGGCCTCTGCTGCTTTCCCAGGCGCGTTAGCAGGGAGCTGGTTCAGAGCGGAGCAGCAGGGACTTGAACCAGCGCCGTATGGGATGCCGGCATCGCAGGAGGTACCTTAACCAGGTGCACAGCGCTGGCCCCTGCAACCCGCTCTTTCAGCAGGACGGATGGAGTGGTAAAGGCATGCTCTCAGAGCTCAGAGGTGTGGTCGTCTCCAGGCCTGCGAGGCTCCCTCTGAGGGCCCACATCTGATAGCTGCCGCACAGCAGGTGGACGGCTGCCGCTGTCTTCATCAATGTTTTGTGGGTGCAGCTCGGAGCTCCCACAGAAGGAGCAGCGTGGGCCCTGGTGGTGGCGATGGTGGGCGTGGCGTCCACTCCTCCTTGTTATGGCCATCCCGGGGTTGCCAGGGGCCCCTCAGGGCGCAAGCACCTTGTTGGCTGCAGCCGAGCCGCAGTGCCCGCCCGCCCGCAGTCCACCGCCCACAGTAACATCAGGGGTTCCCTTACACCCGAGAGCTCTCCCCTGGCTCTGTCCTGAGGCCTGGGTCCCAGGGCCAGGAGCAGATATGGAAGTGTCTTCAGACCGATGCGGAGGGGAGGCTCCCATTTCCAGCCAAAAGGAATAGCGGTGGAGTTTAAAAAATACCAGGAAGCCCACGGGTAAGTTCCCGAGTTGGCAGAACTCCCAAGCGCCAGTGCGGTGGGGAGGGGGCCCATCCGGGCCACTCAGAGAAGCAGAGCCCCTCTGTGGGGAGGAACCTCCACCACCTGTGCTGAGCCTGCACTTGGGGTCTAAGGGACCCTCACCGGCTGCCCATCGCCGCCTGCATGTCCCCTGCATTGCACCTGCCACCCGCTCTGCAGCCCCCAGACCACGCAGGCCCACTCACTCCCCCAGGGCGGCACCCAGAGGCCATCACGAGCCCTTTCTCCCACTCAGCTGCCCTTACCACCCCCCCACACACACCATCAGGAATGAAATCCACAAACATCTCAGACTCCTCTTCACCAGCCCACCCTGCGTGACCTGTGTCTCCTTGTTCCCGCCCCGCTGCCCCCCACCTCCTCGCCCCAACCTGCCCCTCACACGGCATCTCGGGAATGCTGCCCTGAAAAGTCAGTCCAGGCCTGTCCTCTTTGGCAGGAGCTGTCAAGGACTCCCCCTACACACACACTCCCCAGCCACGTCCCAGCGGTTCACCCAGGCACCCTGCCCATACGGCCGCCCGGTCCGCACAGGAGCCGCTGGGGCCCCTCCTCACAGTCTTGGCTCCGCACGACTCCTGCCTGCCTGTGTGTGGCTTCCCTGAGTCCCGCCAGTCAGGGATGCAGGGGTGCTGTTCCCAGCCCCTGGCACAATGCGGTGCCTGCTGTGCCTCCGTCCTTGGGCAGCAGACTCTGCATCCAGGTCACTCATTACCAGAACCACCGGGGCCGGCGCTGTGGCGCACTAGGTTAGTCCTCCGCCCGCAGCGCCAGCATCCCACGTGGGCACTGGGTCTAGACCCGGCTGCTCCTCTTCCAACCCAGCTCCCTGCTATGGCCTGGGAAAGCAGTGGAGGATGGCCCGAGTGATTGAGCCCCTGCACCCACGTGGGAGACCCAGAAGAAGCTCCTGGCTCCTGGCTTTGGATCAGCCCAGCTCTGGCCATTGCAGCCATTTGGGGAGTGAACCAGTGGATGGAAGACTCTCTCCCCACCCCCTTACTCTCTCTCACTGTCTATAACTCTGCCTCTCAAATAAATAAATAAAATCCTTAAAACAAAGTCACCTCTTCCCCCCACCAACTGCATTCCAGTGCCTCCTGCTCTTGGTGCCGAGGGCAGCTGGAGTCGCTCTCACTGCTGTCAGCCTCTGTAGGAAGCTGATACGGAGCCAGGGAACGTGGCCTCGGCGCCAGGCGGCACCTGCCGTCCTGAGAGGCTGCAGGTGAGGCAGGTGCGCTGCTGCGCGCACGGCGCCGGCTCTTAGACGCCTCCTCGGCCTTCTGGTTTCCCAGATGAGTAACCTGGTGGCCTCCCAGATAATGAATTACGCCGACATCAGCTCCCGCGCCAACGCCATCGAGAAGTGGGTGGCGGTGGCCGACATTTGCCGATGCCTGCACAACTACAACGGCGTGCTGGAGATCAGCTCTGCCTTAAACAGGAGCGCCATCTACAGGCTGAAGAAGACCTGGGCCAAGGTGTCCAAGCAGGTGAGTGCGGGCATGCGACCCCTCCCGCTGCTGGAGTCAGCGGCTCCTGGGCTCCTGTGCCGGGGAGAGGGCCTGGCGCAGGGAACCCCTGTGCCCCTGCCGCTTTGTCCACTCCTGTCACGGGCACTTCCAGAACTTTCCCTAGTGTTCTGGGGGCAGCCGTCATGCCCCTGTCAGTCAGGAACGCTCCTGGAATTGGGGGGAGGCATGTAGACCCCTGAGTGTGGGACGCCCTGTCCATGGGGAGGGGGAGGCATGGAGACCTCTGAGTGTGGGACGCCCTGTCCCTCGCTCCCCTCCTTCCTCCCCCAGACTGAGGGCAGAGGAAAGGGCCCAGGGCCCAAGGTCCCCGCATCTGCCTTGCTAGTTGTCATCGGTCATGGATTTGGAGTTTGGGGACAGTGACCCCGATGTGCAGAAATGGCACTTCCATGGTCCTCTTTCATGGAACCCAGTTTGCCCCGCCTGTCATTTCCATTCTATCATTTCTTTTTTTTATAATTTCTTTTAAAAAAAAAATTAGGAGGCTGGCACCGTGGCTTAACAGGCTAATCCTCCGCCTTGCAGCGCCGGCACACCCGGTTCTAGTCCTGGTTGGGGCGCCAGTTCTATCCCGGTTGCCCCTCTTCCAGGCCAGCTCTCTGCTATGGCCCGGGAAGGCAGTGGAGGATGGCCCAAGTCCTTGGGCCCTGCACCCCATGGGAGACCAGGAGAAGCACCTGGCTCCTCCTTCGGATCAGCGAGATGAGCCGGCCACAGTGGCCATTGGAGGGTGAACCAACGGCAAAGGAAGACCTTTCTCTCTGTCTCTCTCTCTCACTATCCACTCTGCCTGTCAAAAACAAAATTAGGTTTATTTGAAAGGCATAATTAGAGAGAGAGACAGAGAGAAGAGAGTGAGATCTTCCATCGCTGGTTCACTCCCCAGATGGCTGCAGCAGCCAGAGCTGGGTGTCATCCAGCTCTCCCATGGGGTGCAGGGGCCAGCACTTGGGCCACCCCCTGCTGCTTTCCCAGATGTGTTAGCAGGGAGCTGGATCAGAAGTGGAGCAGCCGGGACTCGCACCGGCACCCATATGGATGGGATGGTGGCACTGCGGGCAGCAGCTTTACTCATTACACCACGGTGCCGGCCCCATCGCTCCGTGATTTCAAGGTTGCATGGAACTGCCATTCCCACCCCGCCCCCGCCCTCTGCTCTGGGCCCCTGGGCTCCCTGGCCTCCCTGGCCTGATCCTGTGCTCCATGGTGGCTTAGCGCAAGCCCACACGGTCTGCCTACCTCTTGCAGGTGATGGCTGGGAGCTTGCACCCTTGGGCTTGCCCTGCCCCTTGGTGGCTTACAGCCGGGGGCGATTTTTCCTGATTCCTCCATGTCCCATGGGTGCCTGTGGTCAAAGGTTCCTCATCAGGGCCTCTCTGCTTAGTGCCCTTGATGTGCCCACCCAGAGTGGGGGAGGGGCCTGGCAGGGGGCCCACCTGGAGGGCCCAGGCCTCAGGAGGAGCTCGGGTGTCCTGCGGGTTCCTTCCCCCACTCTGCGTTCCCGCACAGTGCCTGGAGCCCCCTCGAGGCCTCAGCATGGCTCCTCCCTGCCCCCCAGCCTGCCCCTCCCCTCGGCTAGGGGTACCTGCACTGACCATAGGGTGGGGATGGTTAGATGAACATTGGAGTCATCGTTGTGGATTCTGACATGTCACCTGTAGAGATGCCGTAGGCAGGCCGTCTCCGCCACACCTGTGCGCATCCTGTCCTCGGGGAGGGGGGGGGGCTGCAGGTGCGACCTGCCCACACCTGTGCCTGCTGTGGACACCTCTGCTGGTTCCTCATGCTCTGGACTGGAGCCTGGGAGGGGTGCACTCGGAACGCTGCAGGTGTCTGTCCCTGGCTGTCACCGCCAGGCCGACTGTGCTTGTGCAGCTTCTTGGAGCCAGGGCCGGCTCCGCACCAGGCAGGGGTCTCCCAGAGCCCCCAGGTGTCGGACAGCAAGGCTCCCCTTCGGGTTGCTCTGAAAATCCCTGAAGTTGTGCAGCTCCCCACCAGGTCGGGGCACAGTGGTCCGAGGACGCTCACCCTGGGCCTTCCCAGGGAGCTGGAAGCTGGAGGTGCTGCCGAGCTGCCTGGGTGTGGCTGTCACCAGGACAGGGTTACCGTGCCCTGGGGCCACCACCCACTGCCCTGTGTCCGTGGAAGAAACCACAGATGGCCTTGAGCAGCGGCGTGTTTCTGGGTTGGCGTCACCTGGGCTGCTCTCACAAACCGTGAAGGTGGTCACGGTGGCAAGGGGGTGGAGCGGAGGACGCAGCTCGGGCAGCAGCAGGGCGGTGCCCTGTGAGCTGGGGCGCTGCCGATCTTCCCTGGAAGAGCCCCTCCCGGAGCCCTCCCATAAGCCTCTCTTCCACACGCCTTCCAGTCCTCCACGCCCCTCGGCTCCACGCGTTGCACTTTTCCTGCTCTGTGCCCTGTGCACTCGTTCCCGCTAAGTGTGTAGCTGTAGCCTCCTTTCCTTTCACAAATGTGAACACAGTGTCCCCCGCCCGTGGCGAGAACCACGCGCCGGCCCCTGCTGCCGCCATAGAGGGAGCTGCACATCTGTTGGCAGCTTCATCAGGTCACACGGGAAAGGTCGTACCCGCCAAGCCCGTCTCTCTTGTTTGCAGACGAAGGCTCTAATGGACAAGCTACAGAAGACGGTCTCATCGGAAGGAAGATTTAAAAACCTCAGAGAAACCCTGAAGAAGTAGGTCTATCTCAGTGTTACTGAAAGTGCGCAGTTGGGTTTGATGATTTGTGTAGCGAATGAATCACGAGTGACGTCCTGCTTCGAAAAGGAAGGCGAAGGGGAGCTGGCCGTGGAGACCGGGTGCGCGGCGGCCAGCCGTGGTCGTCTCAGGACCGTGTCTGAGTGTTTGGCAAATGGCGGGCTCCGTGCTCAGACCCCGCGTGTCTTCCTTAAGTCCCTCTGCAAACTGACAGGAGACGCTGTGTTACCTCTGTTTTACCGTCAAGGAGGCCATGGCTCACTTGATAATGATGGAGTTGGGATTCAGGTTCAGTGCTTTCTCACTCAAGTTCATGTTCTCAACCTCTGGCCTCTGGAAGGCCCCAGAACACAAAGCAGAGAGTGAACGCTCCAGAGCTCTGGGCACGTTGATTTCCCCTTCCGGTTCTTTAATGAGCTGAGGCCACGGAGGCCTTCTTCATCCTTGTCCCCTCAAAGCAGCCTGGCCAGCCCACCAGCGCTGCACACAATGACCGATAGTGCCTGTCTGTGTGTGTCTCCAAGATAGCCTGTGGCCGGACACGCCGTCGGCGCGAACACGCGGGGAGTGGGGACTGCTGGTGTGTGCTGGTTCTGTGTGAGGTGTGTGAGCTCTGCATGTCACGAGGCCGCTTCTGAAGTGAGGGGCGAAGGCGTTGGTGTCCGGGAGGCTGCGCTCGGTGCGAACACGCGTGCGAACGTGCGCCCTGCTCTTGCAGCTGTAACCCGCCCGCAGTGCCCTACCTCGGGATGTACCTGACGGACCTGGCCTTCATCGAAGAAGGGACCCCCGACTTCACCGAGGAAGGCCTCGTCAACTTCTCCAAGATGAGAATGGTAGGTGGAACCATGGCAGCTGCTGTGTGATTGGAGCCGGTGCTGGCTTCTCCCCGCCGCGTGGGCCAGGCGGCGAGCACAGGGGCCCAGCCCGGGCCCGATGCTGGCTGGAGCTGCACCCTCTCGCAGCTGCTCGCAGCCTGGGTGGCTTCCTAAGACTCACAGTGACAGATGAGCTGGAAGCTCCTTGCAGGTTAGCAGTGAGGAGCCCACGGCCGAGAGCGCCCAGCACTTGCCCCTCCAGGCCTGAGCCCCCCTCTGACGGCCGTTCCCTGACTGTGCACTGAGCTCCCTCTCGCTCCCGGTGTTCCACGTGGCACCTAGAAGGGCAAGAGAGCCGTGGGCGTAGAGCATGACCAGGCCGGGTTCACTGAGACCCCTGGGGGCAGGGCTGCGCTCCCCTGGGCGGGGCCCCAGGAACGGGCTGGACGCGGGGAAATACGTTTGCTTTCTTTTGCCGTTGCTCCTGTAGATCTCACACATCATCCGAGAGATACGCCAGTTCCAGCAGACTTCCTACCGGATAGACCATCAGCCAAAGGTACGTGTGCGTGCGTGGGAATTAACCAAGAGGGTAGCGAATTAGACAGCAGTGGTAGGCTTGAACCGCAGTGCCGAAAGCTGGCACGTGGCACAAAAATTCAGACAGTAGATCTCAGTATGTCTGACCAGGAAGAGAAGCAAGAAAGCAAAAGGGAGATGGGTTCGACTTTGCCTTCCTTTGATTTTACATCCTCTGGGTCTGCGCCCCGTGGCCCTGCCCCTCTGCCTCCCCTTCCTCCCCCTGCCTGCCACTGTCCACTGCTGATCTGCTTACGTCCAGCAGAGTCCCGTCCCCGAGTGCCAGGCACACAGAGCTCCCTGAAGCCCCGAGTGTACACGTCACATGTCCCATGTCCATTTCCTTCAGAGTAACCTGTCCACTCATGACATTGTACCTGAAATCCTACATCTTTTTGTAAGAGGAATGTGATAGACTTGTTCTGAAGCTGAAAAGGGAGGGTGGGAAGGAAAGAGGAAGCAGACAGTCGAGAGCCTGCTGAGAGATAACAACAGCGCAGGAGCCGTCCCATGGCGTGCCCTGGAGCTGGAATCCACAGCCCGGGCCGCACCGGCACAGAGCTGTAGCATCAGTGGAGCAGAGCCAAGTGCAGGTGCAGACACAAGGCCGTGTGGGACTCGAATGCGGGATCCACGAGGCGCTGAAGAGCGGCAGGAAGAAGCCGACCGCTGGCTAAACGGGAGTGAAACTGAAGCTGCCCATCCGTGCCATTCACAGGGACAAAGTCCAGATGAGTTCATTACCTAAGCGTAGAAAGGAAAAGGTACGTCTGATCTGAATTCAGTACAGGGTAGACACTCAGGACTTCCGGGGTTAAAAAGCCGTCTTAAGTGCAGAACGCCAAAGCCGTGGAAGACGAGCCTGGTCACCTACACGGAAAGCTTCCTTGTGACAACGGTCAGGCAGTCATACTCCAACTACCAGCAGTAGACCAGGAAGCAGCATGGGAGACCAAGTGAGTGCGCACAGATACACCTGTGAGAGAGCACACCTAACTCAGGTCACAGAAGACACAGACATGGCCGATAGCATGGGGAAATGTCAGCCTCACTAGTGAAAAGAAAAAACGCAGATAAGGTAAGAACCCTTCTCCCGCGTCAGACTGACAATGTAGAAGACGGATGAGGTGCGGTGTTAGTGAGGATCTGGGAAAACGGGTGTCCCGGAGGCAGAGCCCATGGCCTCAGAGCCCTTGCTTGCTTTTCATTTTTCACGTTGTCCCCTACAAGGACACACGGGCACACGGAGCACCTGGGACCCTTGTTGGGGAGAGTGAAGCGGTGCAGCCGCGCTGGGAAAACGCGCCCCTTGGAGGTTGCTGAAAGCGCTGAGTGTGCATCTAGCTGTGACCCAGCCTCGTGGAGAACAGTTACATTCTGCAATACTGATCGCCAGAATTTAGGAGCAGCTGGCCTCCCTGAGCGGCTGAGTGGTCCCAGCGTCCACAGAGGAGTGTCGCTGTGCAGGGAGAGGCACCAGAGTCCTGAGCCCTCCCACAGTGAGCGCCCTGTGCCGTGTGCAGGGAGCCAGGCACAGCAGACTACCTTCTGTGCGCTTCACAGAACGTTCTAGACCAGGCAGAATGAACGCCTGGTAGCAATCTGTTTTGGGAAGTAGATTGATCAAAAAGGTGCACCAGGCAACTTAACGGGGGAATGCAATACAAGGATAACTTCCAAAAGTTGGTGGGTAATGGAATTACAAGATCGGATTACTTTGGTGCAAAACTTGTAGAATCCATGCGTGGCTTTTTTGGTAACATGGATTTCCCGTGAGCTTTTTCACAGCCTCTTCTGCGCTTGGATTTCAGTAACTGTTTTGCACCAAAGTAAGTTCATCTTTTAATTCCATGTCCCAGCAGCTTTTCGTAGCCTCTTGGTATATATGTAAGTCACATGAGCGCAGGCACTGGTCAACAGTGGCCAAACCGATCATTTCACACACGTTCGCTGTCTCTCAGCAGAGTGACATTTTCATGGAAATACTTCACGCCCCCAGAGTCTCCTTCCTAGGGTCCTCTCCTCCCGTTTCCCTCTCAGTGTCTCCCTGGCAGAGGCTTCCCACGTGAGCACTGGGGGGCAGGCAGGCGCTGTGCGGCAGCAGCTGCGTGCTAACAGGAGGTGGTTAGGGGCCTCCGCTGGCCCACGCTGTGGGTCCTGCAGCAGTGAGCGCTGTGCACCGGCCCACATCAGGAGAGCAGAGCGGGATGCGGTGTACAGGATGAGACCGTGTGTGACTGTGGGGGTGGGGCGATTTCTGAAAGCACGCGTAACATCCCCGCTCAGACGTCTGGGTGGGGGGCACACGGAATGATGGTAGGAGGGGGGGGCAGAGATGGGGGAGCGGAATGGGAGGAGACTAGAGACATTCTGTCTGTTTTGTTCTGGGTTTTACATTGACAGTACAAGGGGACTTCGGAAAGTTCATGGAGAGTGGGATCAACAGACACATTTATTTTGGTGCAAAAAAATTTTGAGGCCGGTACCGCGGCTCACTAGGCTAATCCTCCACCTGTGGCACTCTGAGTTCTAGTCCCGGTCGGGGCACCGGATTCTGTCCCGGTTGCCCCTCTTCTAGTCCAGCTCTCTGCTGTGGCCTGGGAGTGCAGCGGAGATGGCCCAAGTGCTTGGGCCCTGCACCCCGTGGGAGACCAGGAGGAAGCACCTGGCTCCTGGCTTCGGATCGGTGCAGTGCACCGGCCGTAGCGGCCACCTGGGGGGGTGAACCAATGGAAGGAAGCCTGTTCTCTCTGTCTCTCTTACTGTCTAACTCTGCCTGTCAAAAAAAAAAAAAAAGTTTGAAGAAAAATTTTGAAAGCCACGTATAGTTTTCGCATAATGCACTAGGTTCGCCATGAAGTTTTTGAAGACTCCTTGTATGTTCATGATTAGTTAGGTAAAAGCTGTGGGTGCTCGAGAGAAAATGTTGCAGTGCTCAGATTCCAGTGAGAAAACCTGTGTCCAGGCAGAAGTCAAAGATGGACTCTCCCCTCCCCAGGTCACTCAGTACTTGCTGGACAAAGCGCTTGTCATAGACGAAGAGACGCTGTATGAGCTGTCACTCAAGATTGAGCCTCGACTCCCTGCTTGAAGACCTGGCCTTGCCCCCGAGGCCCCGGCATTGTCACGGAGGGCGGACGGACCGATCTACGCATGCACACGGCACACCAGGCAGCAGGCACGGGGAGACGCCGCCAGTCTCCCACTGCACCCACAGAGATGCAGCCAGGCTGGGGTTCTGCCTCCAGCCAGAGAGAAACGCAGCCATCTGGGTTACAGACAGTCTCGGGGTGGGGAGGTGTAGAAACGGGTATGATGGGTGTTGATTGGTGGCATGTCTGACCCGGGGAGGCGCCAGCAGCTGTGGTGCTGCTGCCGGTGAAAATGTGAATTTCACCCTGTCCCGAGCTCTGTTAGACCCCGGGGCTGAGGACCGTGGGAAAGATGCGCAGTGTTTTTCCCGGCACTTTCCTGGCCTGGGTGCACCTTCCCGCCCTCCAGGATCGACTGCTGCCGTCACAGTTGCTTTGCTGCGAGCTTCCCAGCAGCGCCACGGCTTCTGCAGTGGGGGCGGCCAGCCCACAGCATGCGTGCATGGCGCTCGGTGCATGGTCAGCCTGCACAGCCTGAAGCTGCCTTCCGGTCTGCAGGCAGCGGGACAGGAAGGAGACGACGGAAAACAGGTGGATCCATCGGTGTGGATCATTGCTTAAATACAAACGGCGGACCCCAGAGGGTTGCAGCCAGAGGCCGTCGTGGGGCAGAGGCGAGCTGGGGCCTCTTCCTGAGACTGCCAGTCCCAAAGAAGCCGACCTCCCTGGGGAGGCAGCTGCGTGCTCAGCCCCACCCACAAAACTGTGGCCCAAGAGAGCAGGCCACAGGGTGCTCGGGCGCGGTGGGTCTCCAGGTGGAGCGGCAGGTGTTACTGGGGTCACCTCTGACCTGGCTCTGCGGGTTTCCTCTCGCCCTTCCAGTAGGATGGGGGCCTCGTCTGATTTACACAGACCTCTGTAGGTCCACGGTCAGCGTTTCCTGTGCATGTGTGTGTGTGAGAGAGAGAGAGAATAAAATTGCCAGTGGGATTTCCTCCTGAGTGCTCACTCGTCCACGTGCTGCTGTGGATCAGCGCTCCCCCACCCAGGCCCCGTGGCTTGAGAGGATCCCGAGGTGAGTCTGAGCGGGAACACTGCACGCGCGAGGAGAAGGGGCCCTGCTGCCCCACAGCTCTGCCTGCCGAACGCCAGGCACAGGGTGCTCCTCCCGCTCCCTGGAGCCCGGGACATGGCCTTAGTTTTCCCGAGAGTGGCAGGTGTTGAAGAAACAGGGCTACGTCCCCCTTTACCTCCCTCCTCTCTTCTCAGGGAGACTGCTGCTCTCAAAGGAGGAAGAGAGAGTGGAGCTCTTGTTAGCCGAGCCTGCCGCACCTGGCCTCTGGTCTCGGAAGCAGCACGGCGCTCGCTGACGCTGACCTGGGCACAGGGTCTCCGTGGCTGCTCCCCCCTCATTGCACTTTAGCGATGCTGTTAGGACTGACGGCCGACTGACGGGGTTCACTGCTGGCTCGGAAGAGCCGGTGGAAGAGCCGGCCTCAGCGGCCATCTGTACATAGCTTCTGCAGAGGGGCCCTCTCCGAACACCGCTATCTACTGAACTACCACATCAGTCACCAAAATAGTCATCGCAGTCTAAGGACTCAGAAATATTTTCAGTAGCTTCTGTTATCCAACAACACAGCACCGAGCCTGCGACGGGTTCCTTACTGATACCTGATGTTCTTTTTGAGGCTGCTTGTTGCTCTTTGGCTTCCAATAAGAGATTGGTGCGTCTTGATGCATGATGACAAGGGCATGGCTGCCCGGATTCTACCCGTGCCTAACTTGAGATTTTCTGCTCAGTGCTCAGAAGCTGAGGGTTGGAAATGGCAGACGCCACTCACACCAAACACCACCAAGTCTGGCAGGGATCAGTTTTCCTGGGAGGTGAGCTGAAACCAAGAGAAACCCATGTAAGAACCACGCACCGAGTGCGTTTGACAGCCACAGGGTCACCATGGGGTCACCACGACCTGTGCAAGGTGGGGGGGGGGGGCAGCTGCGAGTTTGGATTCTGTTTCTCCCTTGCAAATGTTCCAGGGGCACTGCAGCCATTCCTATGGGAGAAAAATGGGACAGAGAAGAGTTCTCAGATGAGCCTCCGCTTTGGGAATGCAGCTTTTCCTGAGCCAGGGACAAAGCTTTGGCCCCTGCCCCACATGGGACCTTGAAGGGCGCCGCTCAGTGGTCAGCTGTGGGCACTGCCAGTCGCTCTGCCACCTTTCAGCGTTTGACAGAGCTGCTTCCTGGGGCTGAGCCCAGAGCACCCCAGCTCCCCCTGGGTCAAGGCCCTTTACAGACCTGTGTCTTCTGTGGGCCACGGGTTCTGAAGGCCCCATCTGGTCACATTTAAATTGTCCAGGAGCAATGTGTGGTGTTTTTATTTCTCCCTGACTAGGTGCCCAGCCCCTCCCGCTCTGTCAGCATGTGCTTGCGGCACCCAGTGGGTGCACTCCTGGGGTGTCTCCTCCATTCTGGTCTATGAGGCCCGATTCCAGGAGGGGATGGGAGGCCAGCCTGTGGCGGCCGAGAGCCAGTGTGCGTCCTGCACCGCACCGTTGACCCAGAGCACCGGAAGTCAAATCGCATTTCGTGCCGTGAGGGTGAGATGGATACGTGTGTTTTGCACCATCAGCGGGATGCCCTACGCACTCCTGCAGGATGCCTTTGGTCCTGCACAAGACATCCGGGGTGGCTACAGGGCAGAGCTCTCACCCGAGCCAACTCAGGGGTGAGGCAGAACGCTGAGCGCTGCTGCTTCTCCGTGGGGCCCCTCTGGGGGGATTCAGAGAGGGAAGCTTGACCGCGGCTGTGAGGTTCCCAGGTGCCCTGGCACCAAGCCTGCCTTCACTGTTGGCTAAACACCAGTGCATCGTAAGCACTCCTCACGCACCAGTGGGACCCTCCTGTTGCCATGTGGACTGAGACAGGTGCGCAGGTTTCCCTCCTGCTGCTGCGGGAGACGAGGCCCGGGGCCAGCAGTGAGCGGGAGGCACGAAGTTCCTAGAAGTCTCCCTGGGAGACTGCCATCTTGGAGAAACCAATGTTTATTTGCAAGCACAGGATTTTCTTTTGCATTTCTTTTCAAAGTTGGATGGCATTTCCCCCTTGAAAAGAAGTTTTGCCCTTGCTAGAAAGCATAAAATGTTTTCAACCCAACCCGCAGTTTCTAATTTTTACTACTATTGAAATGGCATAAAAGATAACACACCCTTTATGACGGAGGGCCAGAAGGGATCTCCAAATAGCCCCCGTCTCCAATGCTGTGATGATCGGACTTGACCGTGGAGCCTGCTGGGTGGTTCTCGGTGACGAGGTTGAGCCCATAAAGTCTCATCCGGGTGTCACTGCTCAGTGGCGACCGGTGGCTTCAAGCGAAGGCAGAGCAGAACCGACGTGGAAAGCAGCCGTGGCTTCTTGTAGGCGCAAACACGAGTGATTCAGAGTGACTCGAGGCAGCCGCCTCCCAGCACGCCCCTGGCACTGGTTGCACTTGACCTGATGGCCGAACGGTGTCTGGTGTACCCCAGTGCGCTGTGTGCAGGGAGCAGGTTCTGAAGGAGCGCTGAGCATCCCTGCCTGGAGCTGGCCCAGGTCATCGCCCACCGCCCAAGGCCTGGGGCTGGTGCGTGCCTCAGCGGCCGAGTGGGCGGAGCGGCCACCACGGTGGGACAGGGATGCGCTGACCTCACAGGTGACTTGGTTACTCTCGCAGAAGATGTGTGTTTCTCGAGTATCTGTGTGTGTGACACACGTGTCAGTCTGAGAAGCATACCGTGTGTCCAGTACTCTGCACATGTGTGGTTCCAGCAGAATGGTTTACCCTGTGGCCCAACACTTGCCCAGTGAGGTGTGGGTTATGCCTGAATGCAGATTAAACTTCGCCTTTTGTGAATGCTTGGAACGCTCACTGGTTTCTTTATTTCACCTGCCCGCGTGTCTCCGCACCGTCTCCCTCACAGCCAGGAGCCGTGCAGATGCTTTGTCTGTTAAAGTTCGCAGGAAAAGCAGCTTAGAAGAAAACTGCATTGCACTAAGTGCACCTCCACCCAAGAACCTTCCCGCCCTCCCCCACGACCCCTCCCCGTGCCCTCCGATCAGCTCCGCAGGCCGAGGTCGAGTATAAAATTTTGCCATGGGCCCCATTTTTTCAGAAGCGTTGGAAACTGATAGGGCACGAGCGAGGTGGGCGCTGCTGTACTGGCTCCACCTGCGCCGCCCCAGCCACGGGCCCACGGGCGGGCGAACTCGCGGCGTGTGGTGCACGGGCTATTTTTAAGCAGGGATGTGGCCTGCCTGGCCTCCCGGAGGCTGAGGGGTGCGGTCCCTGTCCCAGCATCCAGCCCGGCCAGCGAGGGCCACTGCAGACCCCTCCTCCTGCCGGGCCTCCGCGGCCTGCAGAGCTGAGCCGAGCCCCGGGACTGCGCTCCCGACGGGAGGAGCAGCAACTCCCCCTCCAGCCCTCCAGGAAGCTAGGGGGAGGGGAACGCCCCGGAGACGGCGCAGGTGCTCCGGAGAGCCCAGGCCGCGGCGCAGACTCGCCCGGGGCCGACCTTCAAGGGCGCGGCGGGCGCAGCAGGTGCGCCCAGGACCCGGGCCCGGATTGGCTGAGCCCGGCCGCTCGCCCCGCCCCGTCCCGAGCCTTTTCTAGGCCGGGCTGCCGGCTCGCGTTACACTTGGGCTGGACGACGCCGAGAGACTCCGGCTTCAAGGTCAGTGGCTCCGTGAGGCTGCTTAAGAGGGTGGGCGGCTTGCTGGAGCCCGGGAGAGGGTCCTGGGGGAGCGCGCGGGGGCGGGGGCCGCGGGCCGCAGCGGGTGAGGGCCTGGGGGAGGGTGGCTGGGCGCACCGGCCAGGGGCAGTCGTGGGCGGAGGACCCCGCGCCCCGCGCCCGCTCTGACGGCGCTTGCTTGCTGCCTTGGGGCCGGCTTGGCTCTCCCTTGCGACTTCCGAGGGAAGAGCGTTCCGACACAGCACCCAAGGAGGTGCGAGGAAAAACTCGCGAGGAACCAACCGGGAAAGTAAAATGCGAGGCCTTCCATAGGAGCTGGTTAATTACGGAGAAGCCCGTCAGCTGGACCTGGGTGAACTCGCAAGCAGTGCTGGGAGCGGCCCCAGCCCACCCCCACTCAGAGGGCCAGTGGCCTGCTGGTGGCTCTCAGGGGGTCCCTGCCCGGCCTCTCTTGTGCCCTGACCGCTTGGGATGCTTTGCTTTGTGCAGAGTGACCTGGGCCAAAGGAGCTCCTCAGGGCTGCCCGCGACCGTTGGCCGCGCTGAGACCACGGCCACGCCACATAAACGGGCGTCTGCACAGGGAACATGTGTCCTTGGCGTGTTCTCTGCCCTGGCTCAAGGGGAGGGAGTCCACCTCCCCCAGGAGGCGGCTGGAGCCTGTGCCCGGCAGCCGCAGCCCCGGGCATCACCGGTGGACAAGCACGCTCCCCTGCCCCTCGGCACAGACGGGTCCTTTCCAAGGCACCTGAGAGCGTGGCAGCTGTGAGCCGGGCCCCAGGAGGGCCGTGGGCACCCTGTGGGCTCTGCTGATCACGTGCTCAGCGAATGGGCCCCGGGCAAGGTCAACGTCCCTAAGGGGGGGGGGGAGGGGTAGAAAGTGGGACACAGAATGGGGAGGCTTAGGCCACCAAAGGCTCTCGGGCAGGTGTGGCCCGGCTCTGCCGCAGCCACGGGGCCTCAGCTATCCCCCAGAGGGAGTGGTGAGGAGCGTGCTGAGGGCCGGCTTCAGGTGACTGTTGGAGGGCACACCCGCCCCTGCCTGGGGGCCCTGGGCTGGGGAAGGGGCAGCCAGAAGGGCTGCAAGACCCCAGGCTCCTGTGGTCTCCAAGGTCATGGTTGACCCCACAGAGCTGCACCTGCCAGTGGTCCTGAGTCTTTACCCCCAAGGAAACCCAGGAAAGGCGGACTCGCAACATCTCCTGGCCCGGCACGACGGACAAGTCACAGGTGCCCTTACGGCTGCCCGGGTGCCCAGCGGTCACAGAGTCACTTGAGCCCTTTGCTCCCTGAGGACGAGGAGGGCACAGCTGTTCTCCCTGGGCCCGGGAGGTTGGCACCACAGGAATCTGCTGTGTCCCGTGGAGCTGGGCTAGCCCCAAGGACATCCCATGTTGGGGTGGCGCTCTGGTTGGGAAGCTGACACGGGTCCTCCTCCTGCTTGCCATGTGCCCTTTGGGCCCACGGATGCCAGGCAGGAGCAGCTGGACCAGAAATAACTTTGAATCAGCAGAAAGGCACACCTGGCTCTGTGTCCCGGACGTGCAGGGTGCCACGGAGGCTCGGCCTGTGGCGGTGGCAGGAGGTAGCAGAGTGTGGAAGCCCTCAGGCTGGGACCCAGACCCCCAGGGCGCCTGCCTGCGTGGGGCAGACAGCTGTGTGTGTCTCAGGGACCTGACAGGCTGCCCTTGGCTCTCGGTGGAGGGCAGGTGTGGGACGCACAGGGCCCCGTTGCCTTTGGCCCCATCAGGCTGTGCCCTTGTTCATCTGCATCTCCTTGGCTTGCGGTCCAGGGATTCTGCACGGTCTCAGCCCTAATACTGCCAAGAGTGCTTTACAACCGGGGAGTCACGGAGGTGACTTAGGGAAACTGAGGCAGGCGGCTTCTGTGGTGTGAGAGCCGAGGCTGCTTCGATACCTCTGCGCAGTGGGAGTGGGGGAGGGAAGGAGGGAGGAAGCTTGCCTGGGCCATGTGCACAGGGGCCGGCGGGCAGGCTTGCTCCTGGGCACATGGCGTCAGCCCTGGCATCCTGCTCGCGTCAGCAGAGCCTGGCCATGGCGAGGGAGGACCAGCCTAGAATAGTCTGGGGCCCTGGGAGGAGTCACATGGTGTGAGACAATCTGGCAGCCCCGTGCCCAGGAGCTGCTGCAAGGCCCAGCTGGGGTTTAACTGGGCGGGGCCCCTGTGGCTCTCCCAGGTCCTAAGCCGCAAGGCTGGGCTCCCTCCCACTGCTGGTCAGCGTGCGGCTGCCGAGGCAGACCTGGGCTCAGACGCCAGCCCTGCAAACGTGCCAGCACTGATGCTTGGGGCAGGCGACGACGCCTGGTCCCAGTGTTCCCTGGCATACACTAAGGCCTGCCCAGCGGGATTGTCATCAAGATGGAAGATAGCATGAGGGCAGCTCGGGAAGAGACAGGAAGTTGGACAGGTGCAGGGGCGGGCCTGTCCCCGGAAGCCGGGAAGTCGCTGGAGGCGTTGTTGGGAGGGGGTCTGGGAGCCTGGTGCTGGTTGTCAGGGGATGCTGAAGGATGTGACCAGCACCTCGGGTGGCGAAATGCAATTTAGTGAAAGCACTTCGAAAGGCAAAAATGCTAAACCCACAAGCTTTGGGGGGAGAGAGGCTGACGAGCCCCGGGGCTGGAGTCTTTAAGGGACTCGGATTTACGCGTCCCTTCCTGCTCACAGCCCCGAGAGCCTGCCTCCTTGCTGGGGCCCAGGTGGGGCCGTGCAGGGTCCCACACCCAGCTGGCCTTGGCTCTGACCTGTGGGTGACCACCCCATTTCTGGCAGATAGCGAGAAACCTGGAGTTCGCACACTTCACGATGGCTGTTTACCTCTTACTCATCAGGAAATGATCACGTGCATATTTTACAAGTGAGACAGAGTGATATTGTTCATGCAGATGTATGCAAACATGAACAGTATACATGCACGCTTGTTACCAAATTGGAGCCACTCATTCTCTCCTGGGCAAGAAGGAGGCGTCTGTTAACCTGAGCAGGTGTCCCAGGTTCATCCAGGTAGGTGGAGGCAGCTGGGCGTCTTCCTGGAGCAGCTGTGGGATGATGCGCCATGGGTGATCCAGCTTGGCAGGAGGTTGCTGCCGAACTTTCACAGCGCAGACAGTGTCCCCGCAGGCTCCCTCTGCCTCCGTCCTGTAGAATACATTTCCGAAGTGTGCTGCCCGGTGGGCCGGGCGTCTCAAATGTCAATCGCCATTTCCTAGCTCCTGTTCCAGAACGCTTGGAGCAGTTCTGAGTGCAGCCCGGGGGATTCCCACCCAGACAAGAGGATACAGAAGCCCGAGAGCGGAGCTCTGGAGTCCATCCATCTTCCCGTATCCATCTGTCTGTCTGCCCATCCAGTCCAGCCTTTGGTCCATCCGTCCTTCCATCCACCTGCCCACATACCCATCTTGCTATAGCCATCTGCTCCTCTCCCCTTCTCCCACGCATCCGTCTGTCCCCCCATCCGTCCGCCAGTCTATCCATCTGCCCCACCCCCATGCATCCCCGTGTCAGAGACGGGGAATGCCCTCATGGAGCCTGCACAGGACTCGGTACCCTCTGTCGGGGCAGACAGATCGCTGATCATCGTAACAGACCTAGGGCAAAAATATTAAAGAGAAGACCCAGATCCACCTGGCAGATCAGGGAGCGCTTTGTGGAGGAGGTGAGAAATCTGTGGGGATGTCACCCTCCCTGGGGGACAGGGCGAGGGCTTTGCAGGAGAGGCGGAGCTAGAGGAGGGAGGGGCCAGGAGAGGCAGGGCTAGAGGAGGAAGGGACAGAAGAGGCGGAGCTAGAGGAGACTGGAGAGGCAGCTCCGCCCCTGACCAGAAGAGGGCGGCAGTGAGCCGTAAGTCCACAGCCAGTGACAGGTGACAACAGGAGGTTTAGCGGAAGTGGGGTTTCACTGGGTTAAGGGGGGGAGGTTGGTCCAGGACGATGCTGTCACATGGTCTGCGGGTGACCTAAGCGTGGAGATGGACAGTGGGCCTTCAGAACGCTCACAGCACTTCGGTGAGATAATTTTAATTTTAGAAACATACCCTGGTACCTCGTAGGTTTGCTCCAGAAAAGTCATGATCGTTATTGTTACTGTGGGAAGTGGGGCGATCCCCAACAGGGCCCATATTTAAGGAGGGCCGGGGAGAAGGAAGTCCTGTGTCTGTCCACTGTGCCAGGTCCCTGTGCCACTTCGCTCACTCAGGCATTGACTGCCCAGCTGTCCTGTGCAGGGCAGTGGCCCTCAAGCAGGACGGAGCGAGCCCGTCTGCCCTAGGTTGTCAGGTCTTCGGAGTGTGGGATTGGTCCCCAGCCATCACCTGCCCTTCCTGCTGCCCTGTCCAGCACCCGGGGAGCGGAGGGGAGGGGAGGAAGTCGCGGTCCCTGGTGCGAGCGGCAGAGTCCCCTCCGTTTCAGTCAGGCAATTTGCTGTGGTTTCTCTGCCCCTTGCTGTGTTTGTCCACCTTGGTAAAATCTGAGCAAGTCTCCCTCCAGTTGGCCACGCAGGGCTGTTTCTCTGCCGGGCTGGAAGCCATCGCTGTGTCCTCGGGGCAGCCTGCACTGGCAGTGCCCACTCTGGGGGCCAGGGTTGACCTGAGGCACCTGGCTACCGTGCAAACCTACGGGCTGTCACGGATCTGCAGGACCTTGATTCTGCTTGTGCATAAAGGAAACTAACGGGAATGGCCGCCTGCGTTACCAGGTGGACCGGGGGTGACTTCTGTGTGACAGATGGCACTGTCCCCTGTGACCCGAGCTCCCCAGAGCAGGTGTGCATTGGGCTGGGCTGAGACTCCTCTCCGTAGCCTGTGGTGCATGCCACGCTCTGGTGTTGCGGTGACTCGGGAAGGAGACGGCTCTTTCTTGGCTGTTTGGACAGGAACTTCCAGGGTGGCAGGAGGTTGTATCTCCCCAGCGTCCAGTTCTCGTTACCACATCCCGTCTTCCCTCGCTGCTCACTCAGAGGGGCCCTACATTAAAAACGAAGGGCGTGCTCACTTTGGCCCTGGCCCTGCCTGGCGGCTTCCCTTCCCTCCACCCCCCGGGCCCCTGGGTAAACCCCTGAGGGCACAGCAGGTGCCCAGGGTCCACACCGTCAGGGCTGCAGGTCGGAGCCTGCGCTGGCCGGCCCCGCGCAGGAGCAGCTCCTGGGAGGTGCCGAGAACCAAAGCTGCGGCTCCCTTGGTTGCTGTCGAGGGTGGGCCTTGAGCATCCAGACAGGAGCTAATTGTATGAAGCTGGGATCCAGGGAGGTGGCTCATACGGGGACTCTGGACGCAGCCGGGGACTCGGCAGCAGATTGACAAGGGCGAAGGAGGCAGAGGTGCCGGGGACGGGCCTCGGGGAAGGGTCATGCACGAGGGCACCTTTGCAGCCCGGCAACAGGAAGTCGGACACAGCGCTGCTCACGGTGGCGGGGAGGCTTGGGGAGCGGCCACGCCGTGCCAGGAGCTGTGGCAGGAGTTCCTTGAGTGGGAACACGGAGAGGAAAGGGACGGCAGGGCTCTGGGCAAGGAGGGACCAGACCAGGCAGAGACCACGCCAGGCCGTGGCGAGGGAGGCAGGGAAGTGGCCGTAGGCATCCCAGCTGCAGGGGCAGTGAGAGGGAGAACCAGGAACCCTTTTGCCACAGAGCATGGAAGTACCCACGGCGAAGCAGTGCTTTTAAAGAGACACGAATGCTTTGAGACCGATGGGTGGGATAGAGATGACAGATGGAGAGCACTGGACAGGTGATTGACAGAGGGATGGGCGAATGACAGAGGGCCGGACAGAGCCGCCTGGCTTTCCGGGTTGGATCAGGCAGGACTGGACAGCTGGGTGCCAGGCTGGCCCCCTGTCTGGGGTGTCCGGGACCCCCTGACAATCCCTGACGCCCGATCTGCACTTGCACTGAGCTCCCTAACGCAGCCTCGTTCAGCTGATTTCTGCTCTTTGGTAGAACTCGATCAGAGGAGAGCGCTCTGTCTTGTTGCACATGGCGTGGGCTGCAGTGGAAGGAGGGTCTCTGGGGGGGGTGAGGCTCCCCCAAGGCCTCCATAGCGTGGGCCGGAGTTGGGAGCCAAGGGGCGTCCAGTCTCCCAGCATGGCACTGGGTGCGCTTGGAAATCACAGAAACTGCCTGGCCACGGTAGCATCGCTGGGCCACCCCTGCCACGCCCGGGGGTTCCCTGCCATGGGCCACAGGGATCCTGGGAGAGGCCTCGCCTGCCTGCCCTGGCCTGAGCGGTCCAGGCCAGCTGTGAGGCTGAGGGGCTTAGCCTGGTTGTGCAACCAACTAGGATGGGGCGCAGGGCCCCCGCAAGAGCAGCCTGGAGCCTCTGCATGACGTACACCCCATGCCAGGCCACCTCACCAAGTCCAGGGAAAAGTGCACTTGAGAGAAGGTTGGCCAGCGCCGCAGCTCAATAGGCTAATCCTCTGCCTGCGGCGCCGGCACACCGGGTTCTAGTCCTGGTCGGGGCGCCGGATTCTGTCCTGGTTGCCCCTCTTCCAGGCCAGCTCTCTGCTGTGGCCCGGGAGTGCAGTGGAGGATGGCCCAAGTGCTTGAGCCCTGCACCCCATGGGAGACCAGAAGCACCTGGCTCCTGCCATCGGATCAGCGCGGTGCGCCGGCTGCAGTGCGCTGGCCATGGCAGCCATTGGAGGGTGAACCAACGGCAAAGGAAGACCTTTTTCTCTCTCTCTCTCTTACTGTCCACTCTGCCTGTCAAAAAAAAAAAAAAAAAAGGTTGAGTGCAGGAAATGTAGCGAAGACGATTTTTAAGTTGCAGTTTGCGTGGACTTGCTATGCCTTCAGGCTGCCACACGAGGGCGCTAGCAGCTGCCCGAGGCACGCCCCCTCCCCACCCCCCACCCCTTCTGCCCACCGGCTCCTCCATCCTGGCAGACAGGAGGCGGGACGCCACTTTCCATGGAAACCCAACTACTGCCTGCCCAGCCCTGTCTCCCACCCCGCATCCTCCAAGTGCCTGTGCAAAATGGAATTCAAAGATGAGTTTGTTTTCATGCAAACATTTCTTGAAATTCATCCTTATGAGCGGTCTTGAGAAAGTTCGTGAAACGAGTGTAGTATGAAAAAAACTATGCATGGTCCCAAAACTTTTTTGCACCAAAAAAAACCACTTTTAATTCTATTTTTTTTTAAAATTTGCAGAAGTTCCCTGTGGTGTTTAGGTCCTTGGCTGCCTTCCCTCTTTGTCCACCCTTTAGATCGAGGAGTCCCATGCCAGGGACAGCGTGAGTGACGTCGGCACGTGACGGTGGTCCCCAGGGCGCCTGTGCAAGGCTGTGCCGTCAGCTGTAGCTGCCTCTGACAGCTTGGGGAGGGTGAGGGGGTCGCCTGTCATCCACAGCGGAGGTGGGGGGACCTGGCTGGAGCTGGGGCAGGGGTGCCCCCAGATCCCTCGTGTCTCTCTTAGGAGATGGGTAGGCAGCCCACAGTGTGTCTGCGGCAGCGGGTCCCCATGGCTGCCCCTCCCCACCGCCTCCTGAGGACCCTGCTGCTGTTAGACATGGCAGGCCCGAGACAGCAGCTGGAGCTGGCGCTGTCGGGAGGGGGCCTGGGGGAGCCCTGAGGGCCTCACCATGGGGCAGGGCACAACCCCGGGCCCCAAGGCCAGGCCTTCTGCTCTTGGACTTGGGAAGAATCCGAGAGTCCCAGGAGCCAGCAGCAGGGGACAGCAGAGGGTGGACAGCAGCGCCAGCTTCCCCTGCTCAGCCCCAGCCTGGGGGCCTTGCCGGCACCCAGCTGTTCAGACCAGAGTCGCAGGATTGTTCGAGTCCATCTGTTCTGCCCAGAGCAGAGGGCAAACACCTCTCCCTGACTCCCCTGGGCACCAGGTTCTCCCCGGGGCCATGTCCAGGGCTTTCTGACAGCGGAGAGATCACTGGGCTCCCACCTGCCCCGCCCTTGAAGCCATTCTGCACACAGGCAGCAGCCGGCTGGCCTGTGGTCCGCTCTGCTGGGCCGGCTCCCCACACCTGCCCACCCCTCCTGCAGGCCCCTCCCCTTTGCTCCTGCGCCACAGCCCCGCCCCCTCTCTGTGCAAGGACAAGGCTTCGCTCTGCTCTCACTGCCAGACTAAGCTGTGGACATTCAGGCGTCACTCCCGTTCTCTGAGCAGCTCCCTGCTCGCCTGTTGCTTTGCATCCCTCCGTGCTGTGGTGCTGTATTTTATTTTTAACCTTGTCCCACAAAGATGATGCTGGTCCCTAAAGGTGGGCATCGCGTGTCTTTGGCCTGCTGCCTGGCGAGGGGCACGCTCTGAGCCACGGGCTACTTGGCTACTAATGGCAGCCCACAGCTGGCCTAAGGCTGTCCGAGCTGGGGGCCATGAGATCAGAGAGCCAGTTGCAGAGTGGCAAGGTGCGCAGGTGGCTATGAAGTTGGAAGCCCGTGTCCCTCAGCCTCGTGTGCTGATGGGGAGGCTGGACCAGCCAGCCAAGGTGAGCTCCGGGAAGAAACGGGAACAGCCACGCCCTCTGGCTGTGGGGGTGGAGCCCTCAGAGGGGGTGTCTGGATGTGGGGCCCTCACCCCCATCCCAGCGACCCCGGGACAGGGCGCCTCAGTAGGCTTAAGGCTTTGCAGGTGGCCTCAGGCTGAGTAGTGACAGGTACATCTCCTGGAGCCCAGCAAAGCCCGTGGCAGGAGGCTGCGGCACAGAGAGCTTACCCTCACGTCTACACAGCTGCCCCGCTTTGCCCGTTTCTGTCACCTGTCATCCCCTGGGCTCTTCCAAGCAGGGCGATCGGCTACAGCTGGTGTTTGTGTAGCATCGGGGGCCTGGCGGTGTGCAGCTGTTCACGGACCGAGGCCACGGAGATTGCGCTGAGTCATAGGGACAGTGACACCACCGCGGGCTTGGCCCTGGTCTCGGGCGTTCACCCCGCTAGGCAAGGAGAGCCTCACTTTGGTCTCGCACAGGGTACAGCAGCGGGACCGCAGTGGCGGGATTCCACGTGTGTCTGTGCCTTACACAGAGAAAGGGGCTCAGGGCAGCAGGAACTTGTCACGCCGCCACATCCCGGTGCTGTGTCAGTCGCCTACGAGGCAGCAACTGCCAGACCTGGGCCAGGCTGAAGCCAGGCGCTTCATCTGGGTCTCCCATGTCGGTGGCAGGGTCCCAAGCACTTGGGCCATCTTCTGCTGCCTTGCCAGGAGCATGAGTAGGGGGCCAGGTCGGAAGTGGAGCAGCCAGGAAGGGAGGCAGTGCCCCTCTGCGAAGCCGGTGTTGCAGGCGGCAGCCCCCACCCTCCCATTGGCCTCCCGGGGGAGCAGCCCTCTGTAGACGGCAGTGGGCGCTGGGCTGCACGTGGGGACCGACCCCTCCCTCCCTGCTCCTCTACTTCCTAAAGTTGAGGACCTCAAGCATATTTTGGACGCAGACTTGTCAGTGTGCAGGCAGCGAAAGGAGAGAAGACTCAAGCCAGATGTGCTGCGATGCATCCTCTGGCTTTGGCACGCTGTGTCCCGTACCGTCAGCCCCGTGCCGCTGACAGGCGCCCTGGGCAAAGCTGCTCTCCCTTTGGTGAGAGTGCAGCGAGCCTCGGAGGAGGCGGACGTGGGGTGTGGCAGCCACGAGTCAGCCCGGGAGCTGTGTGTTCTGGTGGCGTGCTGCCGAGGGCGGAAGCGTTGGTGCCGCTCTCAGGAGCTGCACTGCCAACAGCGTGAAGTCCAGCAGGGGCCAGAGCAGAGGAGGTGATGAGGTCGGTGTTCGGCCACCATGGGTCCCCAGTACGACTGTTGAGAAATGGCTCTCGCGCTTCTGTTTCTGTCATTGCTTGCTGTCTTGAGGATTAAGAAAACTGCCCATAGACATCAGCACAGAAGATGGGCTGGCTGGTTGCCCCCTTCCCTGGGGTATTGTAGAACAACTTGTGGAGCGTTTAAGGCCTTTGATGGTTTCCAGTTGGGACGTTCAAGGTTAGAGACTGGGCAGGCGGGAAGTTCCCAGATGCAATCCAGGAGGACAGCCGACCCCAGAGGAGGCTCCTAGTCGTGTGTGTGCCGTGAGGGCTCGCCCTGCCAGGCGGGGCTTAGCCGTCACCGGGGCCAGGTCTTCAGGCACAGACGCACACGTCAGCCAGCTCCTGGGAGGGACCTGTCCACCTGAGCTGCAGCACAGTCCCAGGAGACGCTCCCGTGTGGCGGGGGTGCACACTGTCTGCCGGGTCGTCCCGGGAGCACGGAGCGCTGCCCTGCCCTGTCTTCTACTGGAAGCCCCTCACTACGCAGCTCCCTGCCCAGCAGAGCCCGGGGCTTGCTGGCCCCGCTGACCCCCGGGCAGGAGGGGCCCCGGCAGGGTGTCTGTCCGTGCGTGTTCATCGTGGTTTTCATCGTTTGTTGATAATCACATACCCACATGCCCGGCGATCTGTGAAAAGTTCACGGTGAGGCTGTGTTGTGAAAAGCATGGATTTCACGAATTGTTTGCAACAAGATACACTTGCCTCTCATCACGTCGTCCACCAACTCTCCAAAGCGCCTCCATGTCCCTGCGTGTTCCATGCAGCCTGGGTGCTTCCTGCTGTCGCTTGCTAGCTCAGGTGTATTGCTGGTAGTTTTAATGACTGATCTGTTTTATCTTTTTCACTGTCATTTTGACGAAGGCTAGACGAGATCTTCGTGTTTAGGTCAATACAGCTTCCTCTCTGCTTCCAAACCTCCTCCTCTGGCCCCCTGCTGGAACCTGCAGGTGTTTGCTGTGGATGCCCATCCCGCCTTGCCACACCTGTCAGTGACGTTCTGAGCTGCACCAGCGCCCTCTGGGTGTCCGGTTCCTTGTTGGTTTGTGGCTTGTGCTGTGCCTCTTGATTCATGGTTCCTTGGCTTCTGTCATTCTGGAGAATTCTGTCAATTCTCTTCAAATATGACTTCCCTTTTTCAACCTCTGAGACTTGAATTAGATGTGGATTTGACCTTGACACCTCACCTTCCCGTGTCCCTGGCCTGCATTCTGGGTACTTAAGATGTGTGTGCCATGTCATTTGTCCTCCTCCAGCTACATCACACTGAGTAATTCCATGTGGGTCCCTTTCAAATCAGTTTCGTCTGGTTTCTTACTTCCAGTTACGACTCTTACACTTAGTTCTTGATCCATTGAGAGCTGATCTGTATTTTTGACGATTCTGATGCCTCCATCCGCGGGAGGTCTAACTCCGGTCACATCTTCTGTTGATGTGCACGCATTGTACCTCTCCCTGGGTTTGGCGCCTCACAGGGCCTGTTGTTGGCTGTTCGTGGGCACCAGGGCCCACATGGAGCATAACTTACTCCGAGAGGTTCTGACTCTGCTTCTGCCGAGCCAGGGGTTGGGGTCTGCAGACTTTGGACCACTGCAGCCATTTCCAAGGGTCCTGGCTCCATGGGGGAGTCCCGGACAGCCCCGCGCTGATGGCTGGCATCCTGCCTTTGCATCCAGGTGGGCACGGGCCTTCCCACACTGCCTGGCTTGTCACTCCCAGCTCAGACACCAGCTGACCTGGGGGTGGGGAGGGGTGCATGGGTCTGATTTTTTTTCCCTGCCTCTTGGAAGCCCAGGAATCTTCCTTGTCTGTGCCTGCTTGGGCAGAAGCAGTGTCCCAAGAGCACCTGGTCTGCCTGGCAGGTGGAGGAAGAAACTGTGGTTGGGTTTTCTTGCTCCTATGGCTGGAGTCAATGGCAGGGACTTACATACGTGCAGCATCTAAAACCACCTCGATTCCCCTAAGCTGCGTAAGGAAGAAAGGAAAACAAGGCCTGTCAAGGAAGCAGGAGAGGCCGCAGCTCCGCAGGGCTGGCTCTGGCTTGCGCCGTCCTGCCGGTGAACCCGTCTCACTGCCGCCTTCGCCTTGCAGACTCTGACCCGAGGAAGGATGGCCAGCACCTTCTCGAAGTTGCTCACTGGCCGCAATGCTTCTCTGCTGTTCGCTACCCTGGGCACCAGCGCCCTGACCACTGGCTACCTGGCGAACCGGCAGAAGGTGTGTGCCGAGGCCCGGGATCAGCACAAGCTGTTCCCCCCAAGGTGAGTCCTGGCGGCTTCAGGGTAACTGTCGCTGGCTGAGGATTTGCTGTGCAGCACCGCAGCTCATAGGAGGGCTCCTTGGCTCACCATGAGGGTGACAAGGTCACACTGACAGCTTTGAGACACAGAGGCCCGGGGACTGGGGTGAGTGGGAGGCAGTGTAGCATCTGCATACTGCCCAGAGCACGCACTGCTGCAGTGAGAAGCAGCTGTGACGGGGAGCAGACCCAGAGCACCCGGTGTGTGCCGTCTGCCACTCACCGAGTGGTGGCCAAGTTCACGCAGCCAGAGCCACCGCTACCATGCAAATCCAGGCAACCCCGGGAGTGCACGCCTGCTGCACTCACCACTCCACCGTCCCCTGGAAGATGGGATGTCACGGTACCGCGGCAGGCGTGAGCTTCTCCGGGCGCTGCCGTGGGAAGCGGGGGAGGAGGAGCGTGGGAGCAGGTGCGTCCTGTCAGTGCTGGGAGCCCCGCCCCCCCGGCAGCTAGAGCCGAGTGACCGGAGCCCACTGCCTCTTTCTCCGAGGTCTCGCTCGCTGTCGCTGAGGGAGACGCTGCGGTTTGCTCAGAGCACTCTGGTCTTCGCCCAGTGCCTGCCTCGGGGTGGGAGAGCACCTGTCCGGCGCCTCCCTGTGTATGACAGCCACAGGTCCCTGCTGGGCGCCGTCCTCCAAGGGGCAAAGTCCTGCTCCCAGGGAGCAGCGCCGTGGACAGAAGATGAAGGCGGAAACAATTTCCATGTCCAGGAGGCAGGGCCCCTGGTCTCTCTCCACTGACCCAGGGGACAGACTGTGCTGTTGGATTCCCATGCCTTTTCCGGTGGCTTCCATTCAATCCCCCGTCCCTGAGCCCTGGGCCGGGCCTTTGGCCGGGTCAGCACCCTCCCTCCAGCAGCTCCCTGGGCTGTTTGTTGTTCTAGTACCTGAGCTATTTGAGAGCAGAGGGAGGGAGTGAGTGCCCCATAAGTCATTCACTCCCCAAATGCCCCCACAGCCTGGGCTGGGCCAGGTGGAGCGAGAAGCCACGAACTCAACCCAGGTCCCTGTGTGGGTGGGACGACTTGAGCCACACTGGCGTCTCCCAGGGTCCACGTGAGGAGGAAGCAACCACTCGGGTTTGGAACGTGGCTGTCCCGAGAGGTGTCTGAACGGCTGCACCCCTCTGGAAACGCTGCGTGTAGAGCCGCTTCCTGAAGCCGTGGTTCCCGGGCGGCTACAGCCACATATCCCATGCCCAGTGGCTGATGCGAGCCCGGGGTGGGGTGGGGTGGGGTAGGAGCAGGAGCCAGGTCCTTGCAGGATCCTCCCGTGCTGGGCTGCTGGCTGACCAGCTGTCCCTTCGCAGTGCGGACTACCCGGACCTGCGCAAGCACAACAATTGCATGGCCGAGTGCCTCACCCCCTCCATCTACGCCAAGCTCCGTAACAAGGTGACGCCCAATGGCTACACCCTGGACCAGTGCATCCAGACTGGAGTGGACAACCCCGGCCACCCCTTCATCAAGACTGTGGGCATGGTGGCAGGCGACGAAGAGTCCTACGAGGTAGTGGGGGTGGCTTTCTCCCCGGGAGGGCGCTCTGTGTTTTGGGGAGCTCAGTCCCCCAGTCCTTGTCCCTGTGGGGCCAGCTTTGCGCCTCTTGGGAAGCGTGCCCATGAAGGGAAATCGGTTCCCACAGAACCATCTGGAATGCTTTCTGGCGCCACGCAGCCTGTGACTTCTCGGCCACGAGCTGCCTTTGCTGCTGCCCTCCTATCTGTCCCCATGGGGGAGTGAGATGTATGGCCAGGGCTGAACTGGCACAGCAGTGTGTGCAGGTCCTGGGAGCTGATGGGGCTGCAAGCCTGTGGCTTAGCTTGAGAACTTCCAGCTATGACCAGTTAGCCCGCAGGGCCCAGACTCCTGAGTTGACCACGCTGCTTGGCCAAACCCTACAGTGTCGCCTCGTCAGGGCAGCACAGAAGCCAGCAGTGTGCAGCTCCCCGACCCTAGCAGCCTCTTGCTAAAGGCCCACAGCCCACCCCCCACATGGCTCCTCTGCCCCCCTGCGCTGCTGGGGGCTGAAGGCATCTCCCAGGCGGGCAGCCAGGGCACGGCGGCCATCCTGACACAGCAGTGCCTACTCGGGGCTTCCGCAGCCTGAACCAGCTGGCCCCCTGGACCCAAACCCCACAGGGCCCAGGGGTGCGGGTGCTCCTCCTGTGATGGCACCAAGGGCCCTGCTGGAAGCGGGTATTTTTAGAGTGGAGTCTGCACAAAACCCAGCGGTCCTCTCGGGCTGAGGGGCAGCCCGGTTCTACCCTGCACAGCCTGACTTGGGAGCGCAAAACTGCTTTGCCCAGGGCTACCGGGTCCTCTGGCCACCCCTTCCAGTTGTTAGCCCCAGGGGTTTCTTGCCCAGCGCTGGGCAGGATGGCCTTGGCAGGTGCCCTTGGGTCCCAGCCCACTGTGGTCCTCATCCCCCCTGGTCCCCCTCTGATACCCCCTGAGCATGGCCTGTGGATGGCTGGTGGGGACCTCGGGGGAACTGGAGCGCCTTCTGCCCCACAGGTGTTTGCTGACCTGTTTGATCCAGTCATCAAACTGAGGCACAACGGCTACGACCCCCGGGTGATGAAGCACCCCACGGACCTGGATGCATCCAAGGTGGGAGAGGGGAGGGCTGCTCGCCCAGTCCAGCGCACCAGCGCGGGTCCTCCGGGGAGGGCGGCAGGGAATGTCTCAGGTGGAGGTGGGCTGGGGTGGGGGAGATCTTGCATGGGTGCGGGAGCGTCTGTCCCCCGTGCACACCGAGGGCACGGGGCTGCGTGGCACCGGAGGGTCCCTGGGACGCCCACCTGAGCCGTGCGCTGCCCGCAGATCACCCAGGGGCAGTTCGATGAGCGCTACGTGTTGTCGTCGCGGGTGCGCACTGGCCGCAGCATTCGCGGCCTCAGCCTGCCGCCCGCCTGCAGCCGCGCCGAGCGCAGGGAGGTGGAGAACGTGGCCATCACCGCCCTGGAGGGCCTCAAGGGGGACCTGGCCGGCCGCTACTACAGGCTGTCCGAGATGACGGAGCAGGACCAGCAGCGGCTCATCGACGTGAGTGGCTGCGCGCGGGCAGATGGGGTATTTCCAGGGAGGAGGAGCCTGAACCCCTCCTGGTTGAGCCCAGGGATCCTCTGCGGCTGAGGTTGGTGGAGGAAACCCAGATAGGGCTGGCGAGCTGGGAGCCTGGACGCCTTGCCTGTGCCCCGCCCCCAGGGTACTCTCCAGGACCCCCAGAAACGCAGTCTCCCGCTGCCCCCAAACACCCAGGACCCCTTAGTGAAGGTGAAACCAGACGGCGTTTTGAAAAGTAACTTAGGTTCTAAACAAGAGCTGAGCTAGAACCCTGACATCCTAAATGTCACGGACACCCAGCTCCACACCTGGCGGCCAGTGAGGCCTTCTGCCGGCCGGTTCTGGCTCTGCCCGGCCACCACGCTGTGCGCCGAGACAGAACAGGCCCACTCAGCTCGGAGGGCTGCCCTGGCCCGAGGGCCGAGTGATGGTCACTGCCCAGCTCGTCTTCAGCAGACGACAGTTAACCGCACTTGAGTAAGCGCCATCTGACCGCCGCGGGGAGTCGCTGACCCACAGCAGGGACACCGGCTTCAACTGTGGGGTGCAGGGTGCCGGTGGCTAAAGGCCGGAGGCTGGGCGTCCCAGGAGCCTGCTCCTCCCTCGGTGACGCTGCGTGGTGGTTGGGTCCCTCCGCATCTCCTCCCTTGACCTCCAGAGTAGGATACCTGCACCTGTGTCACAGCTCTGTCATGCCAGGGGACAGAGCCGTGAGTGTAGAGCGTGTCGCGTGGTGAGCAGTAAGGGTGGCTACTGTGATGGATGGATCGCTGCTGTGCCCAGCGCTCGTTAGGAAAGCAGGGAGCCCGCAGTGCAAGAGCTCCCTCCAGGTCCAGGCCCCTCGGCTCCTCCTAGTCCACGCCGCCCTCTCACCAGCTGGGCAGTGGCCGGGCACACTCCGCAGTGGTCATTAGAGATCTGTGCCTGGGCCGAGCGAGTGGTCTTGCAGCCTTGGCTACGCCTGACTGCCCTCGCCCAGGACTGGCACCGAGGGAGGTCGGAATCTGGACGATGGGAAGCAGGCATTCCCGTTTCTCTCACCTGTTCCCGGGGCAGCCGTGCTGAGACCCCTGCCCACGAGGGCTCAGCCGTTACTGCTGAGATGAGGGAGCATTGGCCCTGGCTGACACGTCTGACCTCCTTGGCGCCCCCTCTGGCCTGCAGGACCACTTTCTGTTTGACAAGCCAGTGTCCCCTTTGCTCACGTGCGCCGGGATGGCCCGCGACTGGCCCGATGCCCGGGGAATCTGGTACGGATGCGTTTCCCTGTGTGCCACGCTGGTGCAGAGCAGCGCCTTGCCCTAACCTCGGGGTGCCGTGAGCTGCAGCTGACAGCGTGCCTGGCTTCTGCTTCCTGGAGGGGACAGGCGACTTGGGGGTGTGCACCTAAGCATTGCGATGTTTGCAAGGCGTGCGCAGGGTGAGCTTGTCTGCACGAGTTCCGTGAGAAAAAAGCAACACTCGGCTCCCAGAGCAGCTGTTTTGTTTCTCGTGACGGTAAGCCTGAATGCTGAGGATTTAAGGAAAACAGGCAGGCGTGTGTGGCACGCATGTGCCGTCCTGGTGCACCCTGCCTGGGTGCCGTGCTAGGTCACGACTGCGCCGGCAGGAGCGGAGGGGACGGACGGGCAGGGTCTGCACAGCAGGCACATCAAGCCTTGTGGGAAGTCTTTCTGGAAGTGCCGTGCGATGTCGAATCTGTGGACAAAGTGGTGGTGGGAGCGTGCCAAGCCCCCTCACCAAGGCCGATGCCCGCCACCCGACCTGCCGTCCTTGTCCTTGTCGGGTGAGACGTGCCACCGCTAGGGCGGGGTCCTCTTCCTTCTGCGGAGGCCCCACCGTTTTGTGCTCTTCGTTCAGGCACAGCGGAGGTGCGGTGAAGCTGGAGGCCGCGGGGATGTCTGAGTGCTGATGTGCCTCGCCCTGTTTCGCTCCTCCCCAGGCACAACTATGACAAGACGTTCCTCATCTGGATCAACGAGGAGGACCACACCCGGGTCATCTCCATGGAGAAGGGAGGCAACATGAAGCGGGTGTTTGAGCGCTTCTGTCGTGGGCTCAAGGAGGTAAGACGCATGGTGTTCTCCCTCCTAGAAAGCAGGCCCGGCGCGGGGGAGCGCCCCGTCGGGGGAGCCCCGCACTTGTGGGACAGGCATTTGCAGTGGGGTGCGTCATTATCAGAAAGCCCTGACGCTTCCCCCCTGAGTCCACTCTGCACTGGGGAAGTCTGGGGGTCACTGGCGCTCCGCCTTCCTTCAGTGCTGCCCTTGGCCATTCTGAGCACAGACACAGCAACTGACAGAACCTGAACATGGCTGCCGCGCAGCGCTTCGTGTGTGCAGGCCCTGTGTTCAGGCCTCCAGGCAGCATCCCGTTAATGTGCTGACAGCAAACAGGGTGCCCAGGGCTTTGCTGAGAGAATGGACGCTGGGGAACTCGGCCTCGTGTTCACTGTTCTGCAGGTGGAGCGGCTGATCCAGGAACGAGGCTGGGAGTTCATGTGGAACGAGCGCCTGGGCTACATTCTGACCTGCCCTTCGAACCTTGGCACGGGGTTACGGGCTGGTGTGCACGTGCGGATCCCCAAGCTCAGCAAGGTAAGGCTGTTCCCTGGCCTCGTGGGGCTCTGATCTGACTGCTGTGTGGACAGGGAACACCGCGGCCTGTTCCCCAGCCCTGGGCTTGGTCCGATCATGGGAGAAAATGAGAGTGCAGGGGCCTGGATCAAGGGATGATGGCTGCAAGAATGTCAAGAATGAGACCTTTGATTTTTTTCTTTCTAAGCTATTTTATTTGCTTCAAAGGCAAAGAGACAGACACGGAGAGCATCTAGCTGCTGGCACCCTCCCCATAGGGCTGCAACAGCCAGGGTTGGGCCAGGCTGACACCGGGGGCTCCACTTTGGTCTCCCACATGGGAGGGAGGGGCCCAAATACTTGGACCATTATCTGCTACCTTTCTGGGTACATGAGCAGGGCACTGGATTGGAAGTGGAGCAGCAGGGATGCTGAACCCACGTGGGATACTGGCATTGCTGCACAGCATGGACCCCCAAACGAGACCTTTGAGTGTCCCTCCGGGGACCGGTCTGGATAGCTGGATAGGTCGGCAGCCTGCTGCACGTGGCTCCTGGAGCGAGCAGGTCTCTAACTCGAGCACGTGAGCCGCTCCTGGATCCTGTGGTCAGACTCTGCATCTCTCACACGATGCTCGGTGACAGGCTGCTGCTCAGGGGACGTGTGAAGGGGCATCGTCCTCACTTGCAAGGTCCCAGGCCCTGCTTGCAGGAAGGGGCCAGGTCAGGCCTGGGAAGGACTGCGTTACCTGCTGGTTCCGTAGCCAGTGGTGCCTTGACTCCAACGCTGAAAGAGGTACACGGTTCTGTCACAGGACACCAAATGGTTTTTCCCTTGTGCTTTCTGGGAAAAAAAAAAAAAACAAAAAACAAAAAACTCAAAATCCCAATGTTAAATTATGGGAAGTGATTTAACTCACAACGCCTGCAATACCAAAGCTGACAGCAGGATGTGAAAAGCAGTCAGGAACACTAGTGGGAGCCAGGGGCCCTCCTAGCTGCAGCTGTGTGACTTGAGCCAGTGTGTGCCAGGGAAGTTCTGTGCCTGATCCACAGACTGGGGTTGGCCACGGCAGACTCGGTTCCAATCCTCCAATTCCTGTGTTACTTGTGTTGGGAGTGGGACCCTCGGGAAGGAATCAGGATGGGATGAGGTCATGAGGGGGCTCTGTGGTGGCTTCAGTGGCTTTGTACAGAGGACGGGAGCCCCAGGCTAGACGCTGGCTCTGTCTTCCAGGGGAGGCCTCTGCCAGAGCGCTCTCGGCTTCCTGGGCCTCAGTGAGCACAGGAAAGCTCCTTCTAAAACCCCTTCTCAGGTGCTCCTAACAGCCACAGCAGACAAAGACAAGACAATACCCAGTTACCGGGTGCAAGGGAAGCGCCCTCGCTCTCCTCTCTCATCCAATGATGGGTGATGGGTTTTGCTGCCCCGGCACTGAGTGTTGTCCTTGTCCTAGGACCCACGCTTCTCCAAGATCCTGGAGAACCTGAGGCTGCAGAAGCGCGGCACGGGTGGTGTGGACACCGCGGCGGTGGCCGACGTGTACGACATTTCCAACATCGATCGGATCGGCCGGTCGGAGGTACTGCCCTTGCACGGCCCTATGGGAGCCAACCGCCAACCAATCTTGGCATTCCAAGGCCACCTGTAACCTGAGGGTGCGTGGGCAAATCGACTAGCTCCCTGGAAGTGGGAGCTGCTCCGCCCCCTCCAGCAGCGCGTGTAGACCTGGAGGGAGGTGAGGGGCTTCAAGGCCACACCAGATCTGCAGGCCCAGCACACACCGACGGCAGGGGCAGGCCAGGCTGGGAAGCCGAGAATGACGGGGACTGCCCACTGCCCCACGCGCATGGCCAGTCAAGCTGTAACGTAGCAGTAAGCCAACAGGTAACCACTGCAACGGCCGGAAACACGTCTCCAAAGGTATTTTTTGAAGACCCTAGCTACTACTTTGAACAGTATTCTAGACTGCTTTCCATAATTTAAGAATTATCTGAAAAGACCCCTTACAGTAATTACACCACACATTTGGTACTGTAACACACACTGGAGGAGTTACCCGAGGAGCATCTTCACTACTAATGCTCTCTCTCAGTGACAGCAGAGGACGGAGGATCCCTTCCCTTGTTGTCCTGATTCTTGGCTGTTGCGACCATCTCTGTACGTTCTACTCCCAACTCACAACTCACGTTCCCTCACTAGGATGCATTTTTAGGAGAATTCCTGGGTTAAAAACAAGGAGGCCCTCCTTCTGACCAGAAATTCTCTAGGCACTGACCAGGAGACCAAACCTCCCGAGACACTGGGTCAACTGGCTAAGCAGAAAAAGTGTAACCAGTGCCCTGCGCATGGACTCCGTCAGCCCCAGTGCACTGGGACCTCTGAGCCTTGCTCTTCGTCCATGATAGTGTAGTTCACTTGTCTTGGGTCAGTGCAGAGGTGATGAGAGAGGTGGAGCAAACACAGGTACAGGTGCTGTGATTTACGCAAACACAGTGTACAGAAACCCTACTTCTCACACTGTATTTTTAAGCACGAATTTTAGAGAGCGTTGCACATACTTACTTGAGGGTTTCCTTGGAGGACTATTTCCCTGGCACTGTGCCCATGACTGAGTTGCCAAACACTGGATGTTAGCTGACGATCCCTTAACGACAGCATACTCTGTGCTCAGACCACTAAGAGGTCAGAATCATAGACAAACATTTTACAGCAAAGACGTGGGGGAGAAGGTATGAAACAAACGGTTTTCCGTATGAAATAAGTGCACACACAGTGGTGACCCCATGTTCACTAAGACAAGACAGGAAGCCTTGTGATAGCTCGGCCTTTCCTCCCTGACCATGACCTCTAGACGGCTCCACCCCATATTCTGTGGGGAAACAGTGAGAAGGAAGACACTGCTGGGAAGTGCAGCCAGGGCAAGTTCTCACCCTTGAGCCCTTCCTCTCCAGGTGGAGCTCGTCCAGATCGTCATTGACGGCGTCAACTACCTGGTGGACTGTGAGAAGAAGCTGGAGAGAGGTCAAGACATTAAGGTGCCACCACCTCTGCCCCAGTTTGGCAAGAAGTGACCATCCCTCCTCCCTGTTTATAAATGATCTGTCTGCTGGTACGACAGACACGAAGAAATCCCTACTCTGAGAGTTTTTGTAGACGTGGAAAAATGTACAATTGTAGGTCCTGCCTATCTTTACAATAAAACTCTCCTTAATACCTTTGGTGTGTTTGCCCATTTAATCCAATGACAGCATTGGAAATTGAGCTAGTAAAACCAGGTTTCTGGGGTGGAACCCAGAGATGGCCGCAGAGTGCTGCCACACTGTTAGCAGCTGCCACAGGCTATGAAGAAACGGAAGGACCCCAGTTCCAGGGGCCTGACAGATGCTTTCGTTTGAGAAGTGACAATGGAGTCCCCAGACGCTGGCAGCTGCTGCCTTCTCAGGCCAAGGTAGGAAGACACGGCTGTGCCCCCTGCCACCCAGCTTTGGGGGACAGAGGAAATCCACAGTCACCTACTGGCTCTCTCTAGCTGGGGAGCTGAGGGTCTCAGCATCGGCTGGAATCTGCACCCCGCCCCCACCGAGCGCAGGAATCTGCTCACACAGCAGACCCAGCGTCCTGCACTGTGCAAGGCAGACAACAGACCCCCGAATCGGCTGGTTTCTGGGCTTAAACCCTGGAACTGTGCTAGTGCACTCCTCGTGATCCAGAGCTGTTCCCTCTTAGCCTCTGGGGGCTAGCAGCCGCCCCCAAACCTGGTCCTACCCTGGGACAGCTGGGTAATGACTCCATTGTACCCTATAACAATCAGTTCTAATTTCCTCAATCCCACTGGGATCCACCTGGCGGACGTAGGGAAGAACCTACGTGTGTTCCACATCTCTGGATTCCAAACCTCCAGAATAACATGTGTCTACCATGTAGCCGGGCTGGAGCAGGGTTCAGTTCATGTCCCCCGCCCTGGCACGTGGGCCGCTGGTGTTAAAAGCCACGGCATCAGCTGCACTCTGCTAGCAGGCCCTGAAGAAGGGCCCATCCACATCACACAGCCCCACCATCACTCAGGCTGGCAGTGGCACAAGGGGACAGCCACCTTCGTCGCTCAGCACCAAGAACAAGGCGCTGGATGTCCCAGTCCCCAGTCTGTGGACTAAGTTACACACCCTGGGAACCCGTGTTCCTGCAAGTCACAATGCCACCCCTGCAAACTGCAGCAGACCTGACCCTGTTACTCACACAGCTGACACCGATTAAAGCCAAAGAACTCAGACCACACTCCTGAGCCCACCCAGAGCCAAGGGGTACCCTGCATTCCACTAGACCATAAGCTGTTTTCCAATAAAACACTCTGTAAACACCACCAGATGCACGGACGTCAATGTAGGGACACAACAGTTCTCCAGAATTAGATCATAAACTGAAGATCTACAAAATGCCAGAAATACTATCTAAAGAGATGATTTTAAGGAAATTCAAGGCATTTCAACACAATACAGACAGCTTGAAGAAATGAGGAAAGCAATGAGTGACTTGAATGAAAATATTACTAAGCAAATAGAACTCATTAAGGAGGACCAAGTAGGATTTTGGAGGAGAAATCTTCCATCAGTGACATAAAGAATATGAACACTTTAACAGCAGAACAGACCAAGTGTAGGAAACAATCTGACCACGAGGATGAGCTTTTTGAAAGAACCCAATCGGACAAACATGAAAAGAACTGAACGAAGAAAGTCTATATGAGATATGGGATACAATTAAACAACCAATATCCATATTATAGGTGTTCCTGAATGAGAAGAGCAAGAAAAACTCATTGAGAACCTGCTAAATAATAGTTGAAAATTTCCCAGATCTTGAAAGAGACATGGACATCCAGATACAAGGAGCTCAAAGAATCCCAAGCAGACTCAAAAAGACCTCAAAAAGGACTTTCCCCAAGGCATACTGTAGTTGAACTGTCAAAAGTTAAGGACAAGGGGCGAATCCTAAAGACAGTAGCGAAAAGCATCAAGTTACATGTAAAAGACAACCTGTATACTAACATCAGCAGAAACCTTACAGTACAGAAGACAATGGGATGATATATTCAGGATTTTAAACTTTCAACCAAGAATATGATATGCAGTGAAGCTAATCTTCACAGTGAGGGAGCGGGACTGGCACTGAAGGGAGTCCTGCATTAGAAGTGAACACGGAAACACACAACACTGCCGATTCACTCTCAGAGCAGGTGTAATTAGTATCAACTCAACAAAATGGCAGGTCCTAGTTCTTATCTAGCAACACCAACCCTGAATGTAAATAGATTAAATTATCCAACCAAAAGATTTATGTTGTCTGAACGCACAAAAAAAGATGCCATTATATGCTACCTACAAGAAACTCACTTCACACATGAATATACATATAGACAAAGTGAAGGGCTGCTAAAAGAAACATCAGACAAATACAAACCAAAAATAATCAGATAAAACAGACTTTACATCAAAAACCATGAAAACAAAGGCATTATATTTTGATAAAAGGTTTGATTCAGCAAGAAGATAAAACATCATAAATATATATGCACCCAATACAAGAACACCCAGATATATACAGCAAATGCTATTAGACCTAAAGGGATAGATCTCAACACAAAAATAGTAGGTGACTTCAATACCCACTCATCAATGTATAGATCATCCAGGCAAAAATCAACAAAGATGCATCTGAGTTGAAACACACTGTTGAGCAAATGGACCTAACAGACATTTACAGAACATTTCACCCAACAGCTACAAAATACACACTGTTCTCACTAGCACATGCAACATTTGCTAAGACCGTAGTGTATCAGGCCACAAATCAAGTCTCAGTAAGTTTAAAATGACTGAAGTCACACCATGAGTCTTCCCACACCTTCAAGTATTAAAACTAAACATCAACAATGGAACACTCACAAATACACTGAAATTAAACATGCTACTATGCTACTGAATGATCAATGGGTCACTGGAGAAATTAAAAAGGGAATAAAAAACTTCCATGAAACTCAAAGCACTGTATCAACACCTGTGAGATACAGAATAAGCAGTATTAAGAGGGAAGTCTGTAGCAGTTCAGTGCTTACATTCTAAGAAACAGAGGGGCTGTTGCTGTGGCATACCAGGCATCCCATATGCACACAGGTTTGAGTCCAGCTGCTCCACTTCTGATCCAATTGTCTGCTAATGCGCCTGGTAAGGCAGCCGAGGAGGGCCCAAGCAGAGGCGCGCGCACACACACATGGAGGGGGGGGGGGGAGACACTTTGATCCTCTGGTTCACTCCCCAGATGGCTATAACAGCTGGACTGTGCCGGTCTGAAGCCAGGAGCCAGGAGCTTCTTCTGGGTCTCCCACGTGGGTACAGAGGTCCGAGGACTTGGGCCATCTTCTACTGCTTTCCCAGGCCATAGCAGAGAGCTGGATCAGAGGTGGAGCAGCTGGGACTTGAACCAGTGCCCGTATGGGATGCCGGCACCACAGACTGCAGCTTTAACTGCTACGCCACAGCGCAGGCCCCCAAATAAATAAATCTTTAAAACAGTAACAACAAAAACACCCAGAAATGTTTCAAATAAATGACTGTATGATGCATCTTTAAGACAGAAAAACAAGAACAAACCAAATCCAAAATCAGCAGCAGGTGAGAAGGATCAGAGAGTAGAAATAAATGAAATTGAAACTAAATACAAAAGATCAACAAACCAAAACCTGGCTTTTTGAGAAGAGAAACAAAATAGACAAATCTTTAGCCAGACTAACAAAAAAAGAGAAAAACTCCAATAAATGAAATCAGAGATTAAAAAGGAAACATTACAACCAACACCACCGAAATACTACTATGAACTGGAAAACCGCAGAAGCACATACATTTCTAGACACTTACAACCTACCAGGATTAAATCAAGAAGATATAAACAATTTAAACAGACCCAATACAAGCACTGAGATTGAAAGCAATTATCAAAAGTCTTCCATCAAGGAAATGTCCAAGACTTGGTGGTTTTACCACTGAATTCTACAAAACATTCAAACAGGAAGTCTAATACTTTTCAGATTATTCCAAAATATTGAACAGGATGGAACTTTGCCAAACTTCTTATGAATCCAGTATCACTCTGATACCCAACCTGAACAAAGACATAACATGAAAACTGCAGACCTATGTTCTTTTTTCCTTTTATAAATTTTATTTGTTTGAAAGGCGGAGTTACAGAAAGAGAGGAGAGACACAGACAGAGAAATCTTCCATCCACTGGTTCACCTCACAATGACAGCAACGGCCAGAGCTGGGCCAGACGGAAGCCAGGAGCTTCCTCTGGGTCTCCCACATGGGGGCAGGGGCCCAAGCACTTTGGCCATCTTCCACTGTTTCCTATGTGCATCAACAGGGAGCTGGATCAGAAGTGGAGAAGCCAGGACTTGAACCAGCAGTCATACGTAATGCAGGCAGTGGCTTGACTCACTACACAACTGTGGCCCCAGACCTATATTCTTGATGAACAAAGACTGTCAACAAAATACTAGCAAACAGAATCCAACACCGCAAGTAAAAGGTCACATCACCATCAAGTGGGATTTATCCTACTGAAGCAAGGGTGCTTCAATGTTTGCAATTCAAGAAATGTCATAAACCACATCAGTAGAATGAAGAACAAAAACTAATGATCATTTCAATAGATGCAGAGAGAGCACTCGATAATATTTAACAGCCCCTCATGGTAGACACCATTCACAAGTTAGGTTTAGAATGAACATACCTAAAATTACAAAGGCTGCGTATGACAAACCAGCAGCCAAGAGAACACAGAGCGGGGGGGAGGGGGAAGCTGAAAGCAGATCAGATGTGGAACAAGACAAGGATGTCTACTTCCACCACTCGTATTCAACACAGTACTGGCAGTTTCAACAAGAGCAACTAGGGAGGAGAAAGAAAAGGAACCAAAATAGGAAAAGAGGAGATCAGATTACCCAGGTCTGCAGATGACGGGATGCTGCACGTGGAAAAACCAAACACTCCACCAAAAAGCTGCTGGAGTTGATAAACCAAGTCAATAAAGGTACAAGTCACACAACAGAACAAAAACCAGTAGCTTTTTTATATGCTGTAATGAACTCACTGGAAGAGAAATCAAGACAGAAATCCTAGTCACAGAAGCCACAAAGAAAAATTTAAGCATTTACCGAAGAAGTGAAAGCTACCTACAGTGAAAATTATAAAACACTGAAGAAACAAATTAGCAAGGACACACATACAAAAAACAATGGAAAAAATCCCTTGCTCATGGACTGATCAATATCATTAAAATGTCTATATATATTACCAAAAGCAATCCACAAATTCAATGCAGTCACTATCGAAATACCAATGGCATTCTTTAAAGAATTAGGAAATAAATCCTGAAACTCATATGGAATCACAATGGACCAAAACCAGCCAAAGTTATCCTGAGTGGGGAAGAAAAACAATCAAGCTGGAAGCATCACAATACCTGACTTCAAAGCATACTACAAAGTTACAGGAATCAAAACAGCTTGGTACTGCAATAAAAACTGACACATAGATCAACGGATCAGAACAGAGAAATTAATTCACACACATCCAGCCAACCGATTTTTAACACAAGTGCCCAGACCACTCACGGGAGTAAGAATGACTTCCTCAACAAACGACGCTTACAAAAACTGGGTACATATATGAAGAAGAATGGAATTAGATTCATCTCTCTCACCATATACAAAAATCAACTCAAGATGGATCACAGAACCCAAATTTAAGACCTGAGGCTATGAAGTTGCTGGGAAGCACTCCACAACATTGGTTTAGGGAACAACTTCTTGGATAAGACCAACAAAGCACCGGCAACAAAAGCAAAACTAAACAGGGGCCAGTGCTGTGGCGTAGTGGGTAAAGCTGCGGTGCCGGCATCCATATGGGCGCCGGTTTGTGTCCCAGCTGCTCCACTTCCAATCCAGCTCTCTGCTATGGTCTGGGAAAGCCTTGGAAGAGGGCCCAAGTCCTCGGGCCCCTGCACCCACGTGGGAGACCCACAAGAAGCTCCTGGCTTCAGATCAGCGCAGCTCCAGCTGTTGCAGCCAACTGGGGAGTGAACAAGCGGATGGAAGACCTCTCTCTGCCTCTCCTTCACTGTGTGTGGCTCTCACTTTGAAATAAATACATAAATCTTAAAAAAAAAAAAACAAAACTAAACAAATGGGACTGTATCAAGCTGAGAACCTTCTGCACAGCAAAGGAAATGATCAACAGAATGAAGACACAAACACAGAATGGGAAAAAAGACTTGCAGGCTTCCTCACAGAGAATTAACATCCAGAATATATCAGCAAAAAAAACCCAGTAAGAAATGGGCAAAGGATCTCCATAGACAGTTCTCAAAAGAAGGAGTGCAGATGACCAACAAATACCGGAAAAAATGCTCTACATCACTAACCATCAGGGAAATGCTAACCAAAGCCACAATGAGATTCCTTACTTAGTGGAGGGTTAGTCTTCCGATAATAAAATAAAAAAGTATGTTACTGTAAAAATTAAAAGAAGGGAAAGAGGAAGGGGGAGTTGGTGGGAAGTATCACTATGCTCCTAAATCTGTATATATAAAATACATGAAATTTGTTCACCTTACGTAAATAATTAATAAAAAAAAAAAACCCACAAATAATTACCACCTCATCCCTGTCAGAATGGCTACCATCCAAAAGACAAATTAATAAACGCAGGCGAGGACGTGGATCAAGGGACCACTTATATACACTGTTGGCAGGAATGTAAGTTAGTGCAGCCACTCTGAACAACAGTGTGGAGAGTTCTTAGGAAACTAGAAATAGACCTGCCATATGACCCAGCAACACCACTGCTGGCTCTATGTCCAGAAGTCAAGAACATTTCTACCAGAGATATCTGCACCACCATGTTTACACCAGCACTGTTCACAATAGCCAAAATACGGAGTCAACCAAGACGTCCAACACAGTGGAATATTATTCAGCAATAAAAAGGAATTAAATTATACCATCTGCAACAAACCAGATACAACTGGAGGACATCATGTTGAGTGAAATAAGTCAGATCCAGAAAAACAGATACTGCATGTTCTCTAATTTTTTGGCAGCTCAAGTTAAAAAATAAATAAATAAAGCAAAAGAAAAATATCAGTAATGCTACAAATATAGTTTTGTCAAACTTTGTTTTTAAAAAATCAATTTTCCAGGGTGCCAGATTCTGTCCCGGTTGCCCCTCTTCCAGGCCAGCTCTCTGCTGTGGCCCGGGAGTGCAGTGGAGGATGGCCCAGGTCCTTGGGCCCTGCACCCGCATGGGAGACCAGGAGGAAGCACCTGGCTCCTGGCTTCGGATTGGTGCAGCGCTGGCCGTAGCAGCCATTTGGGAGGTGAACCAATGGAAGGAAGACCTTTCTCTCTGTCTCTGTCTCTCTCTGTCTCTAACTCTGCCTGTCAAAAAAAAAAAAAAAAAAAAAAAAAAAGTTTCCCGTAGAGCGAGCAGGAGGGAATCTTCCTATGAGACGTGTGATCAGCAGAACTGTACAGAGGGGGAACTTGTTCCAGCAGGAGCTAGCCACACCACTGGCGGCTGGCACGGATCCCAGGCAGCCAGGGGCTCACGGTGAAACAAGCGGCTCAGGCGTCCTGACGGAGGCCGGAGGCCTGGGGAAAGGGAGGCGAGCACGCAGGGACGTGGCCTGCCTGGGTGATGGGGTGAAGAAGCGTATGTGGCCGTGCCGCTTGCTCCCGAGTCGGAGGCAGAGGCACACATCAGGGCAGCTGAGTCACTGAGCAGTTCCCGACGTGCCGGCCGCAGGCGGCAGGGGCTCCGCTCTGGCTTCCCGACCAGCTGCTCTAAGGTTGTGGCGAGTTCTATTGCTGTATCTGGCCACTGTCTATCTGTGTGTTTGGTTTCTCAAAAGCAACTAAACATCTGATGCCTGGATACTCGGACTGTCTGCGGTATAGCTGGAACGGTGAATTCTTCCCTCAGCGCGCACAGCCGTATCCAGAACCCTCAGCGCGCACAGCCGTATCCAGAGCCCTCAGCGCGCACAGCCGTATCCAGAGCCCTCAGCGCGCACAGCCGTATCCAGAGCCCTCAGCGCGCACAGCCGTATCCAGAGCCCTCAGCGCGCACAGCCGTATCCAGAGCCCTCAGCGCGCACAGCCGTATCCAGAGCCCTCAGCGCGCACAGCCGTATCCAGAGCCCTCAGCGCGCACAGCCGTATCCAGAGCCCTCAGCGCGCACAGCCGTATCCAGAGCCCTCAGCGCGCACAGCCGTATCCAGAGCCCTCAGCGCGCACAGCCGTATCCAGAGCCCTCAGCGCGCACAGCCGTATCCAGAGCCCTCAGCGCGCACAGCCGTATCCAGAGCCCTCAGCGCGCACAGCCGTATCCAGAGCCCTCAGCGCGCACAGCCGTATCCAGAGCCCTCAGCGCGCACAGCCGTATCCAGAGCCCTCAGCGCGCACAGCCGTATCCAGAGCCCTCAGCGCGCACAGCCGTATCCAGAGCCCTCAGCGCGCACAGCCGTATCCAGAGCCCTCAGCGCGCACAGCCGTATCCAGAGCCCTCAGCGCGCACAGCCGTATCCAGAGCCCTCAGCGCGCACAGCCGTATCCAGAGCCCTCAGCGCGCACAGCCGTATCCAGAGCCCTCAGCGCGCACAGCCGTATCCAGAACCCTCAGCGCGCACAGCCGTATCCAGAACCCTCAGCGCGCACAGCCGTATCCAGAGCCCTCAGCGCGCACAGCCGTATCCAGAGCCCTCAGCGCGCACAGCCGTATCCAGAGCCCTCAGCGCGCACAGCCGTATCCAGAGCCCTCAGCGCGCACAGCCGTATCCAGAACCCTCAGCGCGCACAGCCGTATCCAGAACCCTCAGCGTGCACAGCCGTATCCAGAAACTTCTACTCCCTTCCCATCGTCCTGTGATGTCTGTAACCTGAAGGCACGACAGGAGGTGGGGCGATGGGCTGTGTAACCACTTACGAAACCGCTCCACACAAGACGAGCGCTGTCAGCCTGAATAACCGAGAGGGGGTAAGCTGTGTGCTCCACAGAGGCAGCACGGCAGGGCCACAGTTGAACCAGCACCACCAGCTCAGCGCTCGTCTCCTCTCCTGCGGTATGCAGACAGCTGTGCCCCTCTAACAGGCACTGCTCAGAGAGGAAACGACACCCGACACCCGGGGACAGGGTCCTGCGCATCCTGCCTGCCATGAGCGAGGGGCCCCTCCGCCAGCCAACGTCTGGAGACCAAAGCCAGAGGACAGCCCCAGGCAGTGGCTGGTATTTTCTGGGGCCAGAGAAGATGGCGGGGTTTTGCTGGGAACACTGGTGCTGGGGCCACCCTGCTGGGGCGAAGTCTCCACTCCCGCATGTGGCACGGAGTAACTTCCCTGTCACGTTCCTCAGTTCCTCTGTACAAAGTGAAAACAACAACTACACCTATCCCACAGGGTTGTTGGGAGGGTAAAATAGCACTGGAAAAGCTCCTTTCCAAGTGCTCAACACCTGGCTGGCTTTGTGGTGTGGTGGGGTAGGCCAAGACTTGATACACCAGCATCTCATATGGGAGCACCGGTTCAAGTCCCAGCAGCTCTGCTTCTGACCCAGGTCCCCACTAGCGGGCCTGCGAGCAGTGGGAGATGGTCCATGTAGCTGGGACCCTGATGTCCATGTGGGAAACCTGAGAGGAGATTCTGGCTCCTGGCTTTGGCCTAGCTCAGCTCCCACTGTTGCGAATATCTGGGGCGTGAACCAGTGGATGACGACCACTCTGTCTCTCCTTCTGTCTCAGGAACTCTGCCTTTCCAAGAAACAAACAAACAAAAAAATTCTTTTTAACAAGAAGTGACCGATACATACCAAGGAGTATGTATTTGATAAATAAATATAAAGAAATCACTATGATAATACTACTCCATCTCTGAATACCCCTGACTAGGGTCACTTAGGGCAAGTCATCAAGGCAGATGGTCCCTGTCTTTCGAGCTGAGTGGAAAAGGAAGGCAAGAGCACAGGGCTGTAGGAGCACAGCATACAGAGATGGAGAGAGGAGGCAGCACTGCATAGAAAATGGTATCCACAGTTTTAGAAGAAAAGCTGGCATAAAATATGTGATTGCTGATCAAGAAAGCAGGCCTAGTAATCACTGCATCAACTGAGTGAGACAGAGAACCCCACCAGGAACCACACTGATGTGACACTCCGTGGTGACTTGCTCCGACAGCACGTGACCTTGACGTGGCTCCTATCTGACTCTTGACTTGCAGGGCTCTGTCACCACCAGTCTGCCACCAAGAACGTATTCGTGTGTGACGTCACTCTGAGAACAAAATATCCCAACTCTAAACCAAGTCTGGAGCAGAGTCCTCGGCATCGACCGGGCACCTTGTTTTTCTCAGAATTCTCCATATTCATCAAGCATCCTTCCCCGACAGCTCTGCAGACAAGTCTCAGATCATGCAGCAGCTCCTACGCTGGATTCACAAATATCCTCTCCTCTCAAACTCTGCCACGCACCTGTGTGCTAAGTCAGAATTCTGTCCAAAAAACAAGCACACAGGCAACGTTACAGAAAATAAAAGGTCTTCAGATGAAACATGAGCTTAGTGGAAAAGGTAAAAGAGGCTTTTAAATATTAACTAAAATCCTAGTTAAATGCTGCGTCATCCCAAGCAGTCATAGCATGCAAACAGGAATTTTTACCTTGAGGTCTAATTCAATTGATACTCACAAAACAGCGATGTCAACAGAGCACGCTCTGAGTCACGAGGCCCTGTCTAGTTTGCTACTTTCCTCGTATGTGAGGCAGAAAACAGTAATTTCCATGACGTGGGGGTCTCCTGAGGGCTCTTCTTACCACAGTGAGTCTGCCATCTCCCCTTGGACCAGACATAACTGAGAGGTTCTGAAGGAGCCAGAGAAAGCTATTCTGAGGTCAAGAGCTCTGCATTAAAATCAGGTTCCATCAGTAACCTGGGTGGCCATAGGCAAATTACTTAAGAGTGTCTTGGTTTCATTTGTAAAATGGAGGTAATTCCTGCCTTACAAAGTTTTTATCATCCTATGCTGTAAGGAATGACTTCTTTTTTTTTTTTCTTTTGACAGGCAGAGTTAGTGAGAGAGAGAGTGAGAGAGAGAGAGAGAGAGAGTGAGTTCCATCAGTTCGCCCCCCAAATGGCCGCTATGGCTAGCGCACTGCACCAATCCGAAGCCAGGAGCCAGGTCTCCCATGCGGGTGCAGGCCCAAGCACTTGGGCCATCCTTCGCTGCCTTCCCAGGCCACAGCAGAGAGCTGGCCTGGAAGAGGAGCAACCAGGACAGGACTGGCGCCCCAACCGGGACTAGAACCTGGAGTACTGGCGCCACAGGTGGAGGATTAGCCCAGTGAGCCGTGGTACCGGACGACTTTTTTCTTTCAACATATGGAAAAACTACATTTTGCATTAGAACTCCAGTCACCTAAATGAGTGTGCAAGTGAACATATGCCAAATCGAAATAAAAGTTTCATATACTGTATTTATACTTATTATTTGAGATGCACCTTGCTATTTTTCTACTCTATACCATCTTACTCTCTTCCAGTTTCAAAGAATTCTGATGGTAATCTACTGAATTGATTTCACATCATATTAATGGGATATAATTCCGTTTTCAAAGTGCAGAACTACTTATCAGGCTCAATTAATTCTCTCATTCCTTATCTTTTAATCCTTTCAGTATCTGTTCTACTCTTTCTGGTCTCCAAGTTTGTATCAAAGGTTCAAGGTCATGCAAATGGTTATTTCTCATGTGTCATTTCCACCCAACTGCTTACAAGATTTTTTTAGCTGTTCACCAGCATCTCTGGGAAACAGACCCAAGTTCAGCATGCCTGGCAGTTTGGGTACCAAAGACGGCACTTACAGACAAAAAGCCCTCAAACTCCTACCAGATCTTGAGCTAACTCATTAGTTGTTTATGTGGCCATTTGTGGAATGACTTTTTATGCAGATGAAAAATTTGTCAACCCAGGATTTTATAACCAGCAAAAATAAACCTAAAAGGAAAAAAACCAAAATAATGCATTTTTCAGACAAAAAAAAAAAAAAAAAAGAAAGAAAGAAACTGAAAAAAGTTCAGTACTAGCAGACCTGTATAAGAAATGCTAGCATTTCTACACAAAGGAATGAGGTACCCACACTGGGCTTCAGCGGACCCTCTCATGGCTACCAGCACCACCTCCGGGAGGCTGTCGTCCCACGGCCTTCCCATCTCTCCCTGAGGAAGATCCTAGGAAAGGCAGGGGAGCCGCACGAACTAAAGCAGGCAACCAGTGCTCTTCCTCACGTCCTCCCTCACCCATTCTAAACTGCCCTCACCTTCATGGAGCACCGTGGCAGGCCCTGGGGGCCTTCCTTGTAGGCCAAGTCAAACCTTCAATCTTTTTTTTTTTTTTTTAAAGTTTGATTTATTTGAAAGGTGGAGTTGCAGAGGTAGAGACAGAGGGGTCTCCCATCTGCTGGCTCACTCCCCTGTTGTCCGCAACAGCCAGAGCTACACTCATCTGAAGCCAGGAACCTGGAGCTTCCTCCAGGTCTCCTACGGGTGCAGGGGCCCGAGGACTTGGGCCACCTTCTACTGCTTTCCCAGGCCATAGCAGAGAGCTGGATCGGAAGTGGAGCAGCCAAGACTTGAACCAGCGCCCATACGGGATGCCGGCACTGCCTGCGGCAGCTTTACCCACTACGCCACAGCTCCAGCCCCAAACCTTCAATCCTGAATCCTTGGCAATGACATTCTGTCAGGCCAGGACTGCGTCACTAATCTGTCCAGTTAAAATGGGACAAAGGATGGCCTCATCTTCCTCTCTCCTTCACCTCTCTGCTCAGGGGGGATTACTGCCTTCATGACACGGACTTGTCACCTGGGGTTCCTCCTCACAGGAACCTCTTATTCCTTTTTGAACATCAACAATGTTTCATAACCACCTTAAAAGTTTGTAAACCAAATCAAACACAGCTTTTAAATGTGAATAAGCGATATCTAATTTATAATGAGATATATAATAATCTATCATTTAATCCGATGGACAAGGTAGAAATAACCATCATATCTTTACATTAGAAACATTTATTCTATGTCTCGTATGTGCAGGGAAGTACCAAGGGGTTTAAAATTGTCCTGGGAGACAGAGCAAGTATGAAGGTCCCTCAAAACACTACAAATCTTCCATGTGAGGAGTAAACCAGGAAACCTGCATACAATAACCAGTCATCTGCCAAAGCAAACCCCACAAGCCGCCTGGATGTGTCAGACACAGAAGCTGCACCCACTGCGTTTTACCCTTCCTGGACAGCACCGTGACTGCCAGGAAAGCTCGGGAAAGAGGCCACGAGCTCTCCCCGGGCCTGAGTCTTCAGCACCTTTGGGGTGAGCTCTGTCCCTCTGATACCAACATCCAAATCCTCCCTCGTTCAGCGCTGTGAAGGGGTGAGTCTGCCCTTCCCTGTGCTCCGTGAGTCACTGATGGGACCTGAGAACGCCCACGGCAGAGGCCCGGGATCCAGGACGTGCACCCTGACTCACCGCGGTCCACTCTGTAAACACAGCCCCGCTGACCAGGAGCACGCCTCACCCGAGAGATGCAGTCACAGGAGCGTAAAAGCAGGATTTAAGGAGAGATTTTTTAAAAATTACTCTTAATGAAACTCATGGCAGCGATGCAGTGAACTAATTTTGTCATTTACTTTTTAATTAATACATCAGACTCCGCTTCTCAAGGTGCATTCAGCTGACTGGCTGTATCTGTATGCAAGGAGAATCTGAGGGAGAAACACAAACTCTGGCACCTCCACAAAATCTCTGCACGAACTCGGCTGCTAGCATAGAAGCGACTATGGAATCGGAAAATAAAATACAGTTGAGGCCCGAAAGGAAGACAGTGGGCCCCACACTCCGCCAGCTGTGCAGACACAGACCTGGGCACGCCCCGCGGCTCGGGGGTGACTTGGGACTCATCACGGTTGATGAGGCGCTAACCGCGTTCAGGTGCGCTTCAATCAGAACTTGATTACACCATTAAAATTAACGAGGCACACGAAGACTTTAATGAATAAAAGAGGGCTGGTATTAAGGTCTTTTAGACATTGTATCCATTTAGCAACTGTTTGGTTAGGGTGCAGTCACAGCCCCCTGGGAGACAGGTGAACATCTCCGTACTCAAGGTTCTATTTAAGTCTCCCATTCTGCGCTGCACTCCCGCACGTCCCTTCAGCACTCACTGGAAGGGCCTGCTGGGTGAACTTCCTTAAAACTGCATTAGCTGTCTTCCGCCTCCCTGCTGAAACCCAGCAGTCACCTTCTCTCAGATCCCACATTGTGTCTCTATGCTAAGACAGGCTTTTCTCTCATTCAGCCCCCGGCACTTTCCCAAGCAATAAGGCCTAAAGCTTTTCACCCTTTCTAGGAACAGATTCATCCTGGGGGGGTGGGGGGTGGGGAGCCAACACGGCTCCTAGAAGATTCAGCAGCAAACCAGTAACGAAATCAGCAAGGAAAGATGAGCACTTGAGTTCTTTTCATTCTTTAAGATTCTGTTTGGTTTATTTGAGAAGCAGTTACAGAGATGGGGAGAAATGAAAGATGAGAGGAGAGAGTGGGGGGGGGGGAGGCAGAGAGGGAGAGGGAGAGGCACAGAGACTGATCTTCCATACACTGGTTCACGCCCCACATGGCCGTAACCTCTGGGGCTGGGCCAGCCCGAAGCCAGAAGCCTGGAACCCCATTCAGGTCTCCTAATGGGTGGCAGGGGCCAAGTACCTGGGCCATCCTCTGCTGCCTCCCCAGCATATTAGCAGGAAGCCGGACTGGAAGTAGCGCAGCTGGGACTCAACTGGCGCTCACATGGGACGCTGGGGTGGTAGGCAGTGGCTTAAGCTGCTGCACCACGACGCCACCCCTCAGCATGTTTTTACTACTAGCCTGGGAAAGATGAAAGGAGGTCCTGGACAGCCACTGGGAGGTGGCAAGGCAACACGGTCCTGACCAGGGTCCCTGGTTCGAGCCTCGGCCCTACTCCCAACTCCAGCTTCCTGCTAACGAGGGCTCTGCAGGAGCCGTGATGGCCCAGGTACCTGGGTGTCCGTCACCCACCTGGGAGACCTGCACTGACTTCCTGGCTCCCGGCTTGAGCCCCGCCCAGGTCTCCACACTGTGGGCATCGGGGAGTGAAGCAGCAGATGGGAGCTCGCCTGCGTTCTCTGCCCCTAAACAAAACCACCCTGTATTCAGCTTTGGCAAACGTGACATTAGCACTTTTCCCCAAGTCTGAATGCTTATTACTGTCTGGGAACACTGATAGAATGAATGTTACCATTCGTAATTATCGGGGAAGTTTCAGAGCATAAGATCTTAATAAATACTGTCTATTATTATCATTAAAAAAGCTTTGGGTTCCACAAATAGCACTTTCTACATGGATTTTGTGATAAGAAAAGCAAACTCCACATTTGACATTTTGATTACTAAGTTTAAGAACAGCTTCTGAAGTAGTAAATAAAGGAAAAATGTTAAAAATAAGCCTTACGGGAATCAAGATGAAAATAATCTTTAAAAAAAGGTAAATATCAAGTTTTAAAAAGTGGTAAAGCAGGCCGGCGCCGCGGCTCAATAGGCTAATCCTTCACCTGTGGTGCCGGCACACCAGGTTCTAGTCCCAGTCGGGGCACCGGATTCTGTCCCGGTTGCTCCTCTTCCATTCCAGCTCTCTGCTGTGGCCTGAGAGTGCAGTGGAGGATGGCCCAAGTGCTTGGGCCCTGCACCCGCATGGGAGACCAGGAGGAAGCACCTGGCTCCTGGCTTCGGATTGGCACAGCGCGCTGGCCGCAGCGGCCATTGGGGGATGAACCAGCAGCAAAAAGGAAGACCTTTCTCTCTGTCTCTCTCTCTCACTGTCCACTCTGCCTGTCCAAAAAAAAAAAAAAAAAAAAAAAAAAAAAGTGGTAAAACACAACACAAAATTTACCATCCTCACTAGTATGAAGTGTTCAGTCTGGCTACACAAGGCACATCTACACGGCCACTCCACCACCATCATGTCCTGAACATCAGCTTTTAAAACAAATACCCCATTGAGGAAAAGTGGCAACACTTCTACAATCTTCCTGGTACCAAAATAAACTTATTTCCTAATGTCCCTTTCCACAAACTTCCTGAAACCTCCAGCCTAGACTGAGCACTGTGCCTTGCTTCAGGCCTTACGTGAACTCTGGGGGGCTGGTGCCCTTCCAAGATACGCAGCTGGGAGAGTCCAAGCAATCCAGGCTGAGGAAGCTCACACTGGGTCTGCAATGCTCCCGGCGGCTCCCGTACTGAGCTGCACCGTGCACACCACGCATAGCACGCACACCTGCACTCCCTCCTCTAACCCCTGGGGGAGCTTCCCGCCTTCTGCTCTGGTGTCCTCAGGGCACCAGCCATCCTTAAGGCTTGCTCTCACACTCCCACGCCTTCCCGCACCCATACGTCCACCACTTTGTCCATCTTCCTGGTATGAGACCTCTTTCCCTGGGACCATGTTTGCTATGCCACAGCCGGTGACAGGCTATCTGTCTCCTCCCAGGGGTCCTCTTGAATTGGATGCAGCTAGACTCTACAATGAATGCCCGATCTCTGCTGGACATTTTGGCCACTCACTCACGCACCCATGTACCTTTTAGCAAGTGCTGGTGTAAATGTGTAGCCCTAGGCGTGTGTACATACGTGTCTGCCTGGTGTGCAAAAGCATCCCAGCTCACTGGAGAGGCCAGACTGACTCCTCCTGTCACCTCCCTGATCCCTGCCAGTTGTCACGACACATTCTACTGTGACGGGTCCCCAAAAGCTCCCAGGAAGAATCCATCCATCAGTAATCTGCACTGGCGCTGTCAGTCCTTCACTGGTCATTACATAATTACACACATTACCAACCATGCACATGTCCGCACGTCTATCACACGCATTACCCACCATGCACATGTCTGTCAAACACGTCTATAACACACATTCCCCAATATGCACACGTCCACACATCTATCACACACATTCCCCACCATGCACACGTCCACACCTCTTTCACATGCATTACCCACCATGCACATGTCTATCACACGCATTACCCACCATGCACACATCTATCACACGCATTACCCACCATGCACACATCTATCACACACAATACCCACCATGCACACGTTCACACATCTATCACACACATTCCCCACCATGCACACGTCCACACCTCTTTCACATGCATTACCCACCATGCACATGTCTATCACACACATTACCCACCATGCACATGTCTATCACACGCATTACCCACCATGCACATGTCTATCACACACATTACCCACCATGCACACATCTATCACACACAATACCCACCATGCACACGTCCACACATCTATCACACACATTACCCACCATGCACACGTCCACACCTCTTTCACACGCATTACCCACCATGCACATGTCTATCACACGCATTACCCACCATGCACATGTCTATCACACGCATTACCCACCATGCACACGTCCACACATCTATCACACACATTCCCCACCATGCACACGTCCACACCTCTTTCACATGCATTACCCACCATGCACATGTCTATCACATGCATTACCCACCATGCACATGTCTATCACACGCATTACCCACCATGCACACATCTATCACACACATTCCCCACCATGCACACGTCCACACCTCTTTCACACGCGTTCCCCACCATGTACACGTCCACACCTCTCTCACACGCATTCCCTACCATGTACACATCACACACAATACCCACCACGCACACGTCCACACCTCTCACACGCATCCCCTACCATGTACACATCACACACAATACCCACCATGCACACGTCCACACCTCTTTCACACGCATTCCCCACCATGCACACATCCATACCTCTCTCACACACATTCCCTACCATGTACACATCACACACAATACCCACCACGCACACGTCCACACCTCTCACACGCATCCCCTACCATGTACACATCACACACAATACCCACCATGCACACGTCCACACCTCTTTCACACGCATTCCCCACCATGCACACATCCATACCTCTCTCACACACATTCCCTACCACGTACACATCACACACAATACCCACCATGCACACGTCCACACCTCTTTCACACGCATTCCCCACCACGCACACGTCCACACCTCTCTCACACACATCACCCACATTTCACACATCCGCATGTCTTCCCACTGCAGGCTGCCGGCTGCTTACCGGCAAAGACCGTCATTTCCGTACATCCAGCACTTTACAAGGTACTAGCCAACAGGAGCCATTGCCAAGCGACTGTTCCTCACCTGTCCCACCTCACAGAATGCCAGGCCACCACGGGACTTCCCACCGTTCCTCTGAGCGCAGTCTAAGGCCCACATCAGGTGTGACTTCCTCAGACACAAGGAAGCCTGCGTGGACTGGACACCCTGACCGGCACAAAGCATGCTGGGAGCTCCAGCCTGAGGACACACCCAGGAGGCTGGGGGAGCTGGACGCTGTGGAAGCCGTGCTCACTGCTCGGCACGCTCCGTCATGTCTAAGGACAGGACAGGATGACCGTCAAGCTCCTGGGGCTCCTGGGGGAGGTGCGAACTTCCTGTGGCCCCCATTCCTCACTGCCGGTGACCACTAGTACCGTGCACGAGTGGGTTTCTGGTGCTGGCCATTTCCAGTGCCATGGCATCACACTTCTGAGACAAAGCAGCACCCCGGGACTGAGAGCCAGGAACCCACAGCGCATGTGAACATGGGGCCCTCGCCGTGCACCCCGCAGGCACAAAGCTCTGTCACGGGCCCTGTGCCAACGGCAATCACTTCTCAGACTCATCACTGACCACTCGGGGAAACAGGACAGGACTGAAGAACGTATGTATCGCTACAAACAAACCTGTGACTGGAAACTCATGTGCTGTGTCAAGACTCATGTGGGTTAAAAAAAAAAACACACTTTAATAACAATTCTCACTCAACTAGTACTCACGGAAGAACAGTGATAAAACTGAAACATGGAAAAGAAAAAGGAACTCAGAATTCTGCTCCCGTGGGCCTTATCTGAAGAATAAAAAGCAGCTAAAACCACGCACAGATGTTTAAGGAAGAAGTGGGAGCGCGTCACGGGCCTGAGCGTCGGTTCTGTCCTCACAGCAGGATCCCCAGTTCTGAGGAGCCGGCACCACGGCGGGGCGTTCCTGCACAGTCCTAGTCTCTGGGCTACGTCACGGGCCCTGCTGTTTGGCCTTCAGACCAGCCACAGCTCCCCTGCGCAGCCCCTGAAGGGCACAGGTCCCACTTTACTGGTCCCAGCCTTTCCAGACCCGCCATCCCTCACGGCCAGTTACCCTGGAGCTTAAGCGGCTGCCTCAGAGCGGCTCGCCCGTGTGAGACCAGGCCTGGCGGGGGCACTCCTCGTCCTCAACACCGCCTGGCCAGCGCCTCCCACAGAGAGAGCAGGGCCAGAGTGAGGACTCCACCCTCCCATCCTAGGCTCCAACTCCCCGGAAGGCGGAACGAGCCCCTTCCAGGCACCGGGTCTCCTCCAGAGACTGCAGAAGACAGGACACACAAACCAGCATAAAGACAAACAGCAGGAGGAAAATCCTGCAAAGCCCAGATTTCAAAGGCCCCTCGGCCAGTGCTAAGAAACAGCTTCCCCTGGGATCCCAGCTGCTCACGCTGCGCCACCTTAAAGCCACGGCGCACACTCAGGCAAACTCCCACACAAACACGTGCACAGGGAAGCTCAAATCCCGACACATTCTGGCTCGGAAATCGCCAACTTCTATTTTCTTTTCAGAATCCTCAGGCAATTGTTTTTTCATTCTATCTGAATTTAGTTATCGTCAGGATTAGCGATGTTTTGTGGAAAGATCACATCCTCACACACCCTGTTTTTTTGTTTTTGTTTTTTTTAACAGGTAGAGTTAGAGAGAGAGACAGAGAGAAAGGGCTTCCTTCCCTTGGTTCACCCCCCAAATGGCCACTAGGGCTGGCGCTGCGCTGATCCGAAGCCAGGAGCCAGGTGCTTCCTCCCGGTCTCCCATGGGGTGCAGGGCCCAAGTCCTCCACTGCCTTCCCGGGCCATAGCAGAGCTGGCCTGGAAGAGGAGCAACCAGGACAGAACCGGTGCCCCGACCGGGACTAGAACCCGGGGTGCCGGCGCCGCAGGCGGAGGATTAGCCTAGTAAGCCGTGGCGCTGGCCCCTATTTTGTTAGAAACCTAAAAGGCACTGTCCATGTAAACAATGACATCAGTATAACTAAACAGCATCTAGAAACGGTCAGTTTCTAAAGCTGGATAATATTTGTAGAAATGTGTTTTACTGTTTTAAAGATTTATTTACTTGAAAGACTTACAGAGTGAGAGGGGAGACAAGGAGAGAAGAGATCCTCATGTAGGTCACTCCCCAGACGGCCGCAACAGCCACACCCAGGAGCTTGTCTGCAGGTCTCCCACGTGGGCCCGGGGAGAAGGACGTGGGCCACCCTCCACGGCTCTTCCCAGGCACAGGAGCAGGGAGCCGGACTGCAGTGGGACAGCTGCATGGGACACCGGCATCGGAGGTGGCAGCTTTACCTGCTACGCCACGAAGCTGGCAACACAACACGTGTTCCACACTTAGTTCATCTGTCTCCCATCCTTTTCAATACCTGACACACTTTGTAGCTTTTTAAAATGAGGTACCAGCCCTTCACAATCAGAACCTCGACTCCTCACTAATCATTGCTAACATGGCTGCTATGAAAACAACACCTAGGCCGGCGCCGCGGCTCAATAGGCTAATCTTCCACCTTGCGGCACTGGCACACCGGGTTCTGTCCCGGTTGCCCCTCTTCCAGGTCAGCTCTCTGCTGTGGCCAGGGAGTGCAGTGGAGGATGGCCCAAGTCCTTGGGCCCTGCACCCCATGGGAGACCAGGAGAAGCACCTGGCTCCTGCCATCGGATCAGCGCGGTGCGCCGGCCGCAGCACGCCAGCCGCAGCGGCCATTGGAGGGTGAACCAACAGCAAAAAGGAAGACCTTTCTCTCTGTCTCTCTCTCTCACTGTCCACTCTGCCTGTCAAAAAAAAAAAAAAAAAAATCTATAGTATTTCAGTGAGTGAGTGGGAAAACAGATTACAAAGCAAATATAGACACATTCTTAATCTCACAGGGCAAGGGTAAGCCGATGCTCTGTTGTAAAACGTGCTCAAGCAAACGGTCTGCACGGTGCTTCAAAGCAGCGGCGACGCAGGCTTTGGAGCGGGGTCTTGGTGCAAGTCCTGCCTCTACCTCTCACTAGCTATGTGCCTGGGTAAGTGACGTCAGCTGAGCTTGTCCACGCACTGTAAAATGGAGAACAGTAACACCCACCTCGCAGGATACCAGGTGAGTTCATTAGAAAATCAACCTAACAGGTTGGCGCTGTGGCACAGGTTAAACCGCCGGGGTCCCAGCTGCTCCACTCCCCATCCAGCTCCTGCTAATGGCCTAGGAAAGCATTGCAAAATGGCCCAAATGCTTGGGCCCCTGAAGCCACCTGGGAGACCTGACTCCTGGCTTTGGCAGCCATGTGGGGAGCTATGGATGGAAGGTCTCTCTATAACTCTTTCAAATAAAAGAAAAACAAAAAGGAACTGAGTGTGAAGTAGTAAGCATGATAGTAGGCACCCACAGAGTGCTCCGTGACAGTAGGCATTATTAGCAGGAACAGCAGTGTCACCTACAGAACTCCACAGTCTCCCGGCTGCGTCCTCTCTGACAGCCACTAATCCTGATCTGCCGCAATTTCACAAAACAAATGCAGATGGTCCTTCCAGTCCGAAAATTCTCATTACTAAAGTTTTAGTTGAGTGCGCCCTCTAGTGGTACTCAGTTACGTCCCAAGTACCAGGCACTGTACACTAAAAATCTAGGTAAGGAATGCTTTCTTGATTTTTTGCTTTTTCCTCATCCGATTTTTGAACTCTCCACTTAGTGTAAGGTTAATCTTATGAGTATAAAATAGATCTTTGTAAAGAATAAGAATGGGAATGGAAGAGGGAGGGGAGGAAGGGTGGGAGAATGTGTGAGAAGAATCACTATGTTCCTAAACTTGTATATATGAAATGCATGAAGTTTGTATTCCTTAAATAAAATTTTAAAAATATAAAAAGAAATGTTACTGATGCTGTCTCTCTCTCTCTCTCTCAGCAGAAACTCTGCCCTTCAAGTAAATAAATAAGTCTTTAAAAAAAAAAAAAAAAGGGCGGTGCTGTGGCGTAGCGGGTAAAGCTGCTGCCTGGGCGCCAGCATCCCACATGGGCTCCGGCTGAGTCCCGGCTGCCCCACTTCCTATCCAGCTCCCTGCTGATGCACCTGGGAAAGCAGCAGAGGCCGGCCCAGGTGCTGGGCCCTGCATCCAAGTGGGAGACCCAGAAGAGGCTCCTGGCTTTGGGTCAGCCCAGCCCTGGCAGTTGCGGCCCTTTGGGGAGTGAACCAGACCCGGAAGAGGCTCCTGGCTTTGGGTCAGCCAAGCTCTGGCAGTTGCGGCCCTTTGGGGAGTGAACCAGCATCTCCCCCCTCCAACCCTGCCATTCAAATAAATAAATACATGAAAGAAAAGAAATAAAGCAATAACGGCGAGTCGGTCGGCCGGTCACCTGCAGGCAGCCGGCTGTGCCCAGGGTCCCAGCAGCACCATCACATTTCTTTCATGCAGCTGTTCCCATCTGCTGGTTCAGCGCCCAAACGCCCACACCAGCCAGGGCTGGGAGAGGCTGAGGCCGGCAGCCCAGAACTCGAGCCGGGTCTCCCCCGTGGGTGACGGACCCAATGACCTGAGCCATCACCTGCTGCCTCCCAGGGTGCGCACCAACAGAAGCCGGAATCGGGAACCCAGGTGCCCTAGGAGGCGTCGTCAGGGCGGCAGCACCTTCAGACCTAGCGCAGCCTGACGTCCCGGGGGCTCTGCTCCAACCTGTCCGCTTACAGCAACGCACCGCGTCCCCGTCGGCTGCAAACCAACGTCCCCACGTGCGCCCCCGACCGCGCGGATACAACCCACAGCTACTTACGGACCCACACAGGTCAAAGACGCATCCGAGCACAGACGGCCTGGAGAGCGCGAGGGCGCCTGGGCGGGGGCCTCCGTGGGGACCCGAAGCCAGCCGGCCTGCAGAGGCGGCGCACCCCGGCTGGCGTCTTCCATCAGAGAAGAGGCTGCGGGGCGCGGAGGCTGGCTGGGACCGGCTGGGGCGACTTTGGAAACGGACACGGCGTTGGCAGGTGCAAGGGGCCCAGGCGGTGACCGGCACGAGCGCGGGCCAGGCGCAGAGCCCGTTCCGACGGGCGCTCAGGGCCCCCCGGGTGGGAGGAACGTCGAAACGCCCTCCAGCCCCGCTCCTCACCACCTCTTTGTCTTTCGAAGCCCAGGTCAACGGGCACCTCCCCAAGGGCGACTCGGCCGCACCTCGCGCCCCACTGGCGCTCGCGTCCGCCCCGCCCAGCAAGCTGTGAGCTCACACGCCAGGCCCGGAGCACCCTTCGTCTCTGTGTCCTCGACGGGCACCCCGGCGGCCTTCCAGACACTAGGCGACCCGCAACACAGACAACCGGCTCCACCTCCCCAAGAGAAGAACTCGCAGTTCGAACGGCGCGCCACACCAGGCGGAGTCGGCTCGCCGGAAGTGACGCGCCTCGGGGACGCTGTGCTTCCGGTCTCGCGCGCCTCCGCGGCCGTCACTTCCGGAGCGACGGGCTTCTCTGGCTCGCTCCCTCGGCTGCTCTGGAGGATCCACGTCGGGTAGGCTAAGCTCGCTGGGCGCAGGCAGATGGGGGTCGCCGGATGCCTTCGGGCCTTCTCGTTTGTTCCCTGCGACCTGGCGGGCCTCCGGGAGGTCCGAGGGCTGGCTGCAGGGGCCGGGGTCCTCAGCGCCGCGCGGCCGCCGGCCCGATCCCCCGGACGCCCGGACCCCCTACACATCGGGGGTCGCTGCCGCGGAAGCCCGGCGCCCTCCCGGTGGGCCGAGAGCCCGTGAGGGACCCCTGTCCCCGCTCGGCTTTAGGTCGGAGCCGGTCTCTTGGGATCGGTCCCGCGTGTACAGTGCGTGTGGGGCGGGAAGTCCTGGGGGGTGGGATGCTGGTGGGAACGGGCGGTGCAGGATTTCAGGACTTTGAGGTTGTCTGGCACCGAAGGAAACGTCGGGGATCCGCGTCTGCGCGAGCGTCCGGAAGGCCCCAGGTGTGCCCGCCGCCGGAGCCCGCGCCTCTGAGCATCCGACAATAGCGGGGTGCTCGGGGTCTAAAAGCGGGGTAACGCCCCCTCCCATTGGAGGGCCGGCGCCAGTGAGAGCGGGAGGGGATTCCAGGCCGCCGGGCTGCAGGGGGCTGCGAGCTCGCTGGCCAGGGGGAGGCTTCAGGGAAGAACACGGCCAAGGACCGCGGGGAAGCCGCCCTGGGGCTTGGGGGACAGCGGCCAGGACTGCAGGACCGGGGGCGCGCGAGCCCTGCGCGGCTGCGCCATGCACAGCACAGCCTGGCCTGTGAAGTCGCTCGTGAACAGGCGGTGTGGCTTCTCGGGCAGAGGCGGATCTGTGCACCGCGTCTGTTATTCCGTGCAGAAATGTAAATGCACGGACAACTTTAACACGGGACGTAGGTGAAGCAGGGTGCTTGCGTCAATGACCGACCAGCGTGCTTGTCTCACAGATGCACAGGTACCTGCGCCGACACCATGACCAGGTGGGCACGCGTCACGACCACGCGCAGCAAGAGGCCCTTGCCTGCGACGTCCTGGGAGGACCTGAGGAAGGGGTCTTCGGAGGGAACCGGCCAGAACCTGCCGAGGCGCAAGCAGCCCGGGGCCGGCCGGCCGCCCGTGCCAGACGAGGCACCCCAGGCCAAACGGAAAAAGAACAGGAAGAAAAAAGAGTACTTGAATGAGGACGTCAACGGGTTTATGGACTACCTAAGAGAGCACGCGCACGGGGGTCCGCAGGGGGAGGTTCTGGCCGCGGACAGTGAGGACGTCAGGGAGGAAGTTGCACGCGCTCTCAAGAAAGACAGTCGCCGGGAAGGGCGCCGGCTGAAGAGACAAGCAGCCAAGAAAAACGCGATGGTGAGGCCCTGCCGGCAGCCGCTGCGAGCCTGCAAACGGTTCTTCCTTCTGTTTTTTATCATTTATTTATTTGTTTGAGAGGCACAGTTAGAGAGGCAGAGGGTTCCATCCACTGGGTCACTCCCCAAAAGGCCAAAACGGCTGGAGCTGGGCCGGTCTGATGCCAGGAGCCAGGAGCTTCTTCGTGGCCTCCCACTGGTGCAGGGGCCCAAGGACTTAGGCCATCTTCTGCTGCTTTCCCAGGTGCATCTGCTGGGACTTGAACGAAACTGTTGTTCTTACAGTCATACACATCCGTACCTTAGCAGAGTCTGGTGGCTGCGGACTTGGACTTCTGGAGCATCTTAAACCCTTCTGCTTTTGCAGTGCATATACACGCCAGACACTGGTTCATTAGCACAGCAACACTACAAGGGTGATGTTATTCCCTTACTATAGACAGAAAAACTGGTGTGCACACAGGTGAAGTCACTTGCTGGAAGCCTCTTTGCTAGCAGCCAGCACAGCTAGTAGCTCAGCACAGAGTGTGTCTCACTTTAAAACACTATATTCTGGGGCGGGCACCGTGGTGCAGCAGGGTAGGCCACCACTCGGGATGCCTGCGGCCCGTATGGGAGTGCTGGAATCCCCGGCTACTCGGCTTCAGTCCAGCTTCCTGCTGAAGGAGTAGGTGGTGGCCCAAGGACTTGGTCCTTGCCACCCAGGTGGCAGTTGGGGATGGAGCTCCTGGTTCTTGGTTTGGGTCTGGCTTGGCCTTGGCTACTGCAGGCATTTTGGAAGTGATCCAGCAGATGAATCTCTCTGCCACTCTTTCAAATAAGTACATAAATCTTTTAAAACGGGAAAAGAAGAAAATGAGCACAGAGTTGCAAAATGTTTCATTTTGCCTTAAGTTGCTTCTTAAAAAAACCTGTGCTTATTTTGAAAAAATAGTTAAGTGATTATTACTCAAGATATATATATATATATACACACACACACACACACATATAAATCCCTTCTTCCAGTTTAAATGAAATTGTTGGAGTATCTGCTGCCTTTGATTGTTGGTAGTGGTCTTATTCTTTACGACAAAAAATAAGAGCCCCTCCAGATCACTAGGTAGCGTATAAGTAACTCAGCACTGTTCAGTTACACTGGAGCCACGTAGTGCATTTTAGAATAAACTGTTCTTTTAAACTGAATTGTTTATATTCTAAAAATGAAACCTATTTCTCAGGATCAAAGACTCTCAGTAAGGCTGTCAAAACAAGGAATATATACTCTGCTGGAAGTCTGTGTGAGGATTTGAATCATAATTTACATAGAAACATTTGACCCAAATTTATTCATTCAATTACGTGATCTTTAAAGTACAAATACTAATTCCAGTGATGCTATTTATAGCAGTTGTTTTCTTTTTACTGTAAACTCCACTTTTCTGGTCCAGGTACTTCTGTTAATGAAATGGATGGTCCATATTTGCTCCGTCCATTTAAGCACCTGTCTTTTACAAAGCCGTTGTATAAACTGTTTCTGGGAATCCTGAGTTTATGGACTGAAGGTTTTCAGAAGCTCTGAGACTGATGGAAATGACATTTCATTGTTTAGGAATGTGTGCAGCCTGTTTTTCTAAAATACCGAGTTTTAAAAGGCTAAGTAATTTAAAGTGAGAAATGTTTTAAGGGTCCATGTTCATGAGACATGTATGCCGGGTGTAGGTTTGCGTTGCGGAAGCTCATGTTTTGGGTTCGCAGGTATGTTTCCACTGTCGGCAGCCTGGCCATGGGATCGCAGATTGTCCGGCTGCCCTGGAAAATCAAGAAATGGGCACTGGAATATGTTACCGGTGTGGGTCCACAGAGCACGAGATAACCAAGTGCAAGGCCAAAGTAGACCCGGCTCTTGGTAGGTTTTCCTTTGTTTCTTGTGTGGTTTAATGGGGACTGTGGCCCATAGATAGCCAACTGAGTAATTTTTTGTTAACAGGTTTTGTTTTAAATGAGCCACATAATGAATGCTGTGAAATCGTACGAGGTTGAATTTTAAGTTATGTAAATATTTTCTACTGAGACTATTGTACAATGTGAATTACACGATTATTATATACATAATCAGTGTGAACTGTTGATTTTCACAGGTGAATTTCCTTTTGCAAAATGTTTTGTGTGCGGGGAGATGGGGCACCTGTCCAGATCTTGTCCTGACAACCCCAAAGGACTCTACGCTGATGGTGAGTCATGGTCCCCTTGTGTCTGAAGAATGGGGAGTCATGCAGAGTTGAGATTTAATTTACATTCTTAATTAGTTCCTGCATAAATTGAGTAAGTAGCAAAACCTTCAGAGTTTCATTTTTATCAGCTGCGATTCCATGTCCTGGGCTTTTTGTGCAACATGACGTGATATAGTAATAAAACACTGAAGTGTGTCTATCAAGCTGCACTCGCTTCCGCATTTCTGAGTGGTCATGCGTTTCTGCTTTACAGTGTAGTAGCAGCAAAGGGGTTACACCTCCGGTTAATGTCAGATTTAAAAATGGTGGTGTATTGCACCTCTGCCCAATGTGCCGTTTTGTGGAAGGGCTGGCCCCCATTTTTCAGTCTCTAGTTTTGTTTGAGTCCTTAGCTGCCTACATGGTTTGGCATCATACAGCTTCCATACCTTTGGCTCAGCTGCTGTGAGGTCCCCACAGTGACGTCTCTGGTGTCCAGGGTCTTCAGGAGAAAGCCATCTGGTGCTGTTCATCCCAGATGTCTCTTACGTCACCTCCCAGGTTCCCCCCGAGGAAGTCCAGTGAGAAAGCGCAGCTTTGGACACACTGAGATATGGTGACAGTCCTCGCCCAGACTCACCAGCTGGCATGCTGAGCCGAGTCACCAACCTCTCCATGTTTCTCACCTGTGCTTCTCTGGCTCCCAGATGCACACTGTTCACAGTTCACTGCTCAGAGACCAGAGCACGTCTTACACCCTTGGTGGCTCCCACACAACTGACAGCTCTTTCCTTCCTGAGAGGTGTGTGATAACACCACATGATCAGTGATGTCTTAGACTTGATGAGTCATGGTATTTCCTTGGAAGAGTTGTTGATGAGGCTCGGAACAGATTATTCACATCCTCTTCTATTTCATTATGGCATTGAAAATAATAAAAAGACCGGTTTAGAAAAGTGATGAGCAAACATCACTTTGGATGCTCAGCCCAAGGGGCTAGATTAGGAGAACAAAAGCACAACACAGAGAGCAGGTCACATAGATGTGAGAATTCAGCCAAGCTTATATCTTAGAGTGTCATCGCCATTATGAGTATGATCATGATAATGGTTGTAGCAATCAGTTTTGACTGTTAAAAGACTCATTTTTTTCTTGCTTCTAAAGATTTTTTTTTTATTTGAGAGGAAGAGTTAACAGAGAGGGAGAGACAGAAATGTCTTCATCTGCTGGTTCACTCCCCAAATGGTTGCAGCAGCCAAAGCTGGGCTGATCAGGAGCCAGGAGCCAGGAGCTTCCTCTGACATGGGTGCAGGGGCCCAAGCAATTGGGCCGTCCTTCACTGCTTTCCTAGGCTGTAGCAGAGGGCTGGATCAAGACTCATTTCTGAGCCCATATGTAATTCACAATCCTGGAATCACAGGTGGGCATTTTCATTAGGGTTTGGGTGCTGGGCAGATAGAAGGCACTGAAACAAGTTTGTTTTTTCCTCTCATACATATTTATCCCTCCCTGACTTACAGACCAGAGCAGGGGATCCTAACCTTTTTTGAGTAGTTGCTTATTTGCAAATCTTAAAAACTGCGGCTGCGCTCCTCAGAAAATACATCCACACAGTGTTTGCAGGCCCAGGGTCTCCAGACCCTTAGGTTCCCATCCACGTGCAGTGGCTCCTGGACACATGCCTGCCACGGCAGCGGTCTTCTCCGTTGACTTTTACCCAAAAGGCCCGGTGCAGGAAGCAGTGGCACTACCCGTGTCCCTAAGAGGATTGGACAGGACACGGAAGTGCTCTGAGACCCAGACCCCTGTGTCAGTCTGGGGTGGCACGCAGTGACTGTTCTTTTAACAACAGGTGGTGGTTGCAAACTTTGTGGCTCTGTGGAACATCTGAAGAAAGACTGCCCTGAAGCTCAGAATTCAGGTGAGACCTTGGGCCTCCATTAACGAGAGATGGGCCCGCATTCCTCTGTGTCTCTGTGTGTTTGCTGTTAGGAACTCTGCGGCACTCCTGCTTCCCTGCTGCAGCAGCGACTTAACCTCTGCCCTGTCAGCACGGTACAGGGCCGAGGAGCAGCCAGTTAACTGTTGAGAAGAAAGCAGCCGGTAAGCCTGATCTTACAGACCATCCTAATCACAAGCAGTTGTATTCGCTAAGTAAGGACTTTAGTGAGAGCAGATTCCGTTGTTTACAGAAGTACATTGATTCCCCAAGAACAGAACGACAGAATGCAAACAGCTTCAAGGTCATGCGATCGAGAAGGTCGTACGATCGAGTGCCTTCTTCTGTGTTTTGCTTTGGGCACACCTGAAGCTTTCAGAGTTGATTGCAAAAGCTGCATAAATATTCAAGATTTTTTATGCACGCAGCATTTGGATTTTATTTTCCGCCTAGTGGAATACTAGCCTTGTTGATCAGAGACCTCACTCCGCCTGCAGTAAACTTCTGAGGAGGTGGAGATCATGGCGCTACTGAGTGGCCTGGTTTAGAACGATCATTGTGTATGGGAGAAAGCAGGACGGAGCATAGCCCAGCAGCGCTTCTTGGAAAACAAAACAAAACAAGAGCACATTCCTTTTCAGTACCCAAGGTAGCAAGCCTGTGGAAGCCAGAGTTCCCGGGCGGAGCCTCGGCAGGAGGAGTCTGTAGGGAGGCGGGAGGCGTCAGGACTCCCGGGACGACTGCCGTTCCCAGATGACAAGGCTGACGCGCAGACGTGGACTTTCACAGGGGGCGTTTCCCGTCTTGCTGAGCTCACTGCCGGCAGTGGTGAACGCTGAGAAGGGCGTTAGAGCTTCCTCATCAGTTTGTGCCTTGAAAGCAGTCGCTGCGTTTCCCTAATTGGGATGAGAAATTCATGGCACTGAAGTCAAGGGCTGCCATCCCCCGCCCCGCGATTGCCCATCTCAAATCCGCTCCTGAGCGGAGACAGCGCCCGTCCCGGTGGCTCGCTTTCCTCACCTTCGGACTTCCTTTTCCTTCACAGAGCGCTTGGTCACGGTTGGCCGCTGGGCGAAGGGAATGAGTGCCGACTATGAAGACATTCTGGATGTGCCCAAGCCACAGAAACCCAAAACAAAAGTCCCGAAGGTTGTTCATTTTTAGTAAGGATTAGAACCGCCGCTGTCACTTTCCAAACTGGGCGCGCTGGAGCCACGCCGCTCGCAGTGTGCAGTGAGCCGTCCTGCCTGGCCAAGGAAGCACTTCTGCGCTGTCCGGAGAAGCCACCGAGGACGGTGGGTTTCCCCAGAGGACGCATTCTTACCAGACCAAGAAGTCCCTGCGCGGTTCTAGTCCTGACTGCACTCCCGGGAGCTGCCCCTGGACACAGGGCACCTGCATTGCCAGTGAATTTTTTAGACGTACTTTTTTCTGGATTCAGAGTATCCATTTTTATTATAACAGAAATTTATTTATACAAATTGACATGAAATAATGTATTTTAAAAATAGTGAATAAAAACACATTTACTATTTGCTTATTTTTTTGACTGCCCCATTCTGGATTAAAACCACCACTGTTTATTAACATCTGTTAACACAAGGTCTTGTATGCATCCCAAGGATAAACGGGTTTAGCTCGTTGTTGTTTTATAAGAAGGGTTATAAGGCATTCATGCTAAAATAGAGGAACAGCATGGCCTCATGGGTGCGCTCTCTGCCCCGAGTCTCAGAGGGAAATTCTAGCCGCACTTAGGGTGGGTCCCCTGGCTGCTGGCGGCCTGCGTACCTGATCCACGCGGCCACGAGGCACCTAGTATGCGTTCCACATGAGAGGCTCCTGGTTGAAGCCATTCAGAACTCGAGGAAGCAGCTGCGAATCCCATTCACCAAACAGCACAAGGAACTCGGCTCACCGCTGTTCAAACAGGAGCGGCCCGGCCTCGCAGGGCACAGCGCAGGCGAGGCCAGTGCCAGCCGTGCAGCCGGGGACGGGTACCGTCCTCACATGGGGGCTGCATACCCGGGCCTGCCCTGCCCAACCCCCGCTGGGTTTGTTCCAGGGCTCTGGGCTCGTGTGTGGATAAAGTGCAAGGGGGCAGGATTTACTCAGAGACCAGAGAAGTGCGCCACAGCCTCCGGGGGAACAGCCCCGGCCCATCAGGCCGCCCCTCCCTGGCACTGGGGGTGCCCCAGCTGACCCTGTGACGAGAGTGCAGTCTGGGTGGGCTCCGGAGCACGATGGTGGTGTGGCGCTCGGCACACACGTGTTCATTACGGCATCTTCGTGCCGGAGGCTGCGGCATGGAGGGGTGCAGGGCTGAGTGTGCCCCGCTGGGACCCTCCCTGCCCCTCTGTTCACTCACCCCCTGCCCCGCCCGCCCCGCTTCCCTGACCACAAGGGCCAGTCTGCATACCAGTCGGTGATCGGTAGATGAGCCCTAGAAATAAATCGCAGGTGCGCCCGGCCCATCCAGGCAGCCCAGTGGGCGCCCGAGGTGGGCGTCAGCCTGTCCCCAAGGCACACGCCTCGGGTTCTGATCCACATTCTTCCTCCCACAGCCAGCGGTGACTGGTGGATGTGCAGAGCGAACACTTGATCTGGTGGTGAGGGAATACCATCCGTTCACACGGTGTGCAGCCTGCCCCACACAAACACCCAGCACGAGCGGGCCAAAGCCGCCCAAAACCAGAGAGCAAAGAAACCACAGTGCATGTGGGTGTGCACAGACACACAGATGCACACCACGCCATGTCCCTCCAGCCCAGCCATACCCACTCACGCACACCACCCCACGCCCCTCCACCCAGCTGTACCCCCCCACACACACACCACACCACACTGTGCCCCTCCAGCCCAGCTGTACCTACACACACACACACACACACCACACCGCGCCCCTCCACCCAGCTGTACCCTCACACACACACACACCACACCGTGTCCCTCCACCCCAGCCGTACACACACTCACACACACCACACCACGCCCCTCCAGCCCAGCCATACCCACTCACACACACCACGCCGCACCCCTCCACCCCGCCGTACACACACACACACACACACACCCATGCACACCCACCACCCCGCGCCCCTCCACCCAGCTGTACCCACACACACCCATATACTACCCTGCACCCCTCCAGCCCAGCTGTACCTACACACACACACACCACACCATGTCCCTCCACCCCAGCCATACCCACACACACACACGCCGTGCCCCTCCACCCAGCCGTACACACACACACACACACCCATGCACACCCACCACCCCGCGCCCCTCCAGCAGCTGTACCCACACACACACACCCATGCACACCCACCACCCCGCGCCCCTCCACCCAGCTGTACCCACACACACACACACACACCACACTGTGTCCCTCCACCCCAGCTGTACCTATACACACACACACCACACCGCATCCTTCTACCCAGCCGTACCCCCCCCCACACACACACACCACACCGTGTCCTTCCACCCAGCCGTACCCCCCACACACACACACACCACGTCCCTCCAGCCCAGCTGTAGACATGCACACACCACCCCGCATTCCTCCAGTCCAGCTGTACCTACACATACACACACACCACACCGTGTCCCTCCACCCCAGCTGTACCTACACACACACACCACACCGCATCCTTCCACCCAGCCGTACACACACACACACACACACACACCACACCATGTCCCTTCATCCAGCCATACACACACACACACCACACCATACCATGTCCCTCCACCCCAGCTGTACCTACACACACACCGCACCGCATCCTTCCACCCAGCCATACCCACACACACACACACACACACCATGTCCCTCCACCCCAGCTGTACCTACACACACACACCACACCGCATCCTTCCACCCAGCCGTACACACACACACACACACACACCACACCATGTCCCTCCACCCCAGCTGTACCTACACACACACACACCACCGCATCCTTCCACCCAGCCGTACCCACACACACACATACACACACACCACGTCCCTCCAGCCCAGCTGTAGACATGCACACACACCACCCCGCGCTCCTCCACCCCAGCTGTACCTACACACACACACACCACACTGTGTCCCTCCACCCCAGCCATACACACACACCACACCGCGTCCTTCCACCCAGCCATACCCACACACACACACACCACACCACGCCCCTCCACCCAGCCATACACACACACACACCACACTGTGTCCCTCCACCTCAGCTGTACCTACACACACACACATATCACATTGCACCCCTCCACCCAGCCGTACACACACACACACACCCCACACCGTGCCCCTCCACCCAGCGTACACACACACACACACCCCACACCGCGCCCCTCCACCCAGCGTACACACACACACACACACCACCCCGCGCCCCTCCACCTAGCCGTACACACACACCCCACACCACGGCCCTCCACCCAGCCATACACACACACACACACCCCACACTGCGCCCCTCCACTCAGCCATACCTGCAGATGAGGTCCACAACACCGACGCTGACAGCACTGTCTCGCTCTCCACTCCGTTTACAGGGAAGAGGCGGAGCCCCACTGGCTGGGCAGTGAGGTGTGAGCATGAGTGTGGCCCCAGGTGCATCCTGGGAAGGCGGGTGTAGGGCCTCTCCCGTTAAAGAGACCACATCGTGCTGCAAGCGCACAAGTGCGCCAGCTCGCCTCAACTTAACCAGGGGGTTACACCGTAGCAAAAGGAACTGCTGAGGCTCATTTTCCCAGCTCAGGGTGCCTGGAGTGGGGGCGAGCGCATCCCTCACCCGTTTGCTGTGTGTGTCCAGAGCCCCGGCACGTGCATCCCCTCGCGCCAGCCTTTGGTCAGCTCCCAGAGTTTGGGCAAAGTTGGACAGTTCTGTCCTCGGGTGGGGGTGGGAGGAATTTCAGAGGGTCCCAGGTCACCGGTGTGGAAGGCTTCTCCCCACTGCAAAGTTGATGCTTTTTTATTTTTATTTTTTTCTCCTAACGCCTTTCTGGAAGTGCAGTCCACATAGCCTATCAGCTGGCTGGCTGAGGGTCGTGCAGCCGTAACCGGGGCCGTGGGAGCACCTTCATTCCCCCGGGGACCCGCGTGCCCACAGCACGCACCTTCCCCATCCCGGCCACGGCCACCACGGGCCATCTTTGTCCACTGACTGGCCTGTCCTCCTCCGCGGGAGTTTTAGGCAAGGACGTGACGCGCTCTGACCGTCCTCTGCCAGCCGGGGATCACCTGTTTGTCTCACCGAGGGCGACAGGAAGCAGGAGCCGGTGCGGAGCCAGAGCGCTTCTTGGAGGAGGGTGAGGGGCCGCGGGTGGACAGCAGTGCCCCCGAGCTGTGCCCCAGCAGGTGGCTGGACTAGCAGGTCTCACCTCTGAACACTGCCCCAACAACCTGGCCCAGAGGACGTCACTACGCTTACAAGAAAGTGAGGACGCAGAGGCCCAGCATGAGCGGCACGCAGCTCTCAGGCCCAGGGCTCTGCTGGATCCTCACTTAGAAAAAGGAACCCGCAGGCCGGCAGTGCGGTGCAGTGGGCACAGCCGCTGCTGGCGCTGCCGGCATCCCCTGCAGGAGTGCCGGAGTGAGTTCAGGCCGGTCCACTTCCCATCCAGCTAACGCACCTCAGAAAGCATCAGAGGATGGCCCAAGCGCTAGGGCCCCCGCACCCACACGGGAGTCCCGGATGGAGTTCCAGGCTCCTGGATTATGCTTGGCCAAGATCTGGCCGCTGCGGCCATGTGGAAGGCAAATCAGCGGATGGAAGATCTCTCTCTCCCTCTCTGTCTCTCCCTCTCTCTCTCTCTCATCACTCTTTCAAATAAATAAAATGAAACATGAGCAGTACCGTGGAAGAGCTCTGCATTGAGCAGAGACAAAAGGGCATTTTCCTCACTGGAGGATGCATGGGAAATAAACATGAGCCCGCCGTGACAGAAAACCCATTGACTGTCCCCACCTTGCCATGCAGCCACACGGAAAGACCATTCTCTGAGAACCTGAAACCCCAATGGGGCAGCACCGGGCTGGCCGCCTGAATTCCCACTGCTTATCTGGCCCAAGTGGCCTGTTTGAGATCTTAATTTAAAAAGGACCCACAACTGGGCAGAAACCTCACAGCCTATGCCAACAGCCCTCAGCTCTGACCTAGCCTAGCCCTCAAGGAATCCACACAAACTGCAGGGGGTCAGGGTCCACGATGGAACCACAGGAGACAGAGGAAAACAAGACGTCACGAACGCCAGGCAGCACACACGGGTGGTGGAACCGCCCTGATTGTTCGGATTGTGGAAGTATCAAGCACAAAACCTGAGCAAGGACACTCGTGTCTCATCCCCGTTGGCCACTGTCATGGAACACCGCTGCCTGGGCGCCTAGCAACAGCAGAAGCTACCCCACAGCTCGGGAGGCCGGGAAGGCCAAGGGCAGGGTGCCAGCAGGTTCCATGGCAGATGAGGGCCCGTGCTGTGGTTCACAGATGGCACCATCTTGCTGTGCCCTCCCATGGGAAAGAGGCAACAAGCTGTCTTGGGTCTCTGCTCTGGGCGCTGACCCCATTCGCCAGGGCCCTGCTTCTGGGACTGAATCAGCTTCCAAAGGCCCCACCTCGCGCTGTCACCTTTGGGGGTTAGGGCTCCAGCTTGTGAATCGGGGTGTGACAAATATTCACCTCATCTATTTAAAGAAAGAGAGGAAATGATGTTGATAATCTGAGTGGCGAAGCAGAGATCGTTACAGACAGCAACAACAGGGGAGGGTGTTTAGACTCCAGGTAAGATGCCCGTGTCCCACGTCGGAGTGCCCGAGACTAACACCTGCCCTTGGCTCTTCACTCCAGCTCCCGGCAGAGGACCCTGGGGTGAGGCAGTGACGGCTCAGGAGACTGAGCTCCTGGCTTACCAGAAACCCCTCCCTGTGGGAGACCTGCATCGAGTTCCTGGCATCAGCTTTGGCTTGGACAAGCCCCAAACATTGTGAGTGCTTGGGAAGTGAACCAGCAGTCGGGAACTTCCTCTGTCACCTCTATACATATATAGCTATTTGTCTCTGAAATAAATAAAACAAAAATTAAAAAAAAAAAACAGCAGAAACTGAACATTTGAAAACTAACCAACTGAATTTTTTAGAATTAAAAAATAGAATAACTGAAATTAAAAAGTCAATTTTAGGTAAAAAATGACTCGGCAAACAGAATCCCTGAACTAGAAGATAGATCCAAAGAAATTATCTCAAATTCATTATAGAAGGTTGTGAGAATCACTACACACACACACACACACAGAGAGAGAGAGAACATATTAACAAACATTCAGGGTAGAATGAGAAAGTCTCACAAGTTTATAACAGAAGAGAGACAACTACAAGCGGTCAAGAATTTTCTTAGAATTGTTGAGGATCTGTTTTTCCTTCCAGAAGTTCAATATATCCCAAGCAAGTAAAAAATGTGTATAGTTAGGGGTTATGGTGAGGAACCCCAACATAAAGAGGAAATTTACAATCATTCAGAGAGGAAAGGCATTACCTAAAAGGAAGAACAACTTGCTACACCACGGGCAAAGTAGTGCAGTCAGGAGACAGAACTCCACTGTGCCAGGATTTCCAACTTAGCCCTGTATGCCCACTGAAATTCTATTTATAAGAATAAGCCAAAGCTAAACTCATCAAAGGTAAATAAAACAGAATTTACCACGAGAAGCTCCTCACTAAAGAAAATTCTCAGTGTTGTACTGGGGCAGCAGCCAGTTATGTGAGATGCCAAGTCCACAACACAAGAGAGAATGGGATGCAAACACACGAGCCTGTGTGTGGATAAAGTGAAGCAAATACTGCCCAAAGAGGAAGGACAATGGGCGACTTACAGATAACGTAGCATACACGCCTTCTACTTTATTGTTCTTGTGAAGAGAAAAGAAACAAACTTTAAACTTTTAGACTTTGTCACTGAGATGGGGAAGATGGGGGTTTTATTCAAAGAAAAGTTATAGAATACCTGTACATGCTAGGTAATATTGTCTTTTTTTTTTTTTTTTAAAAAAAACTTATTTATTTATTTATTTTGAAAGGTTACCAAGAAAGAGTGAATGGCCAAGAGAGATCTTCCATCCACTGGTTCACTCCCCACGTGGCCCCAATGGCCAGTGCTGGGCCAGGCTACAGCCAGGAGCCAGGAGCTTCCTCCTGGTCTGCCACGTGGGTGGCAGGGGCCCAAGCACTTAAGCCATCTGCTGCTTTTCCCAGGCCATGAGCAGGGAGCTGGGTCAGAAATGGAGCAGCTGGGACGCACACTGGCACCCATATGGGATGCTGACATCTCAAGCAGTAGCTTTATCTGCTGTGTTAAAATGCCAGCCCCCAGGTAATATTATGTATACATCCTGGGGAAAAAATGATGAAAAAGGCAGCTAGCTTGGCTCTCATGAAGTTCAGAGCATTCTAACTGGGAATGACAGACAAAAACTAGGTAAAATACATAATACATTAGATAATGGTAAGTATTGCCAGCGCCGCAGCTCACTAGCCTAATCCTCCTCCTGCAGCGCCAGCACCCCGGGTTCTAGTCCTGGTTGGGGTGCCGTTTTCTGTCCTGGTTGCCCCTCTTCCATTCCAGCTCTCTGCTGTGGCCAGGAAGGCAGTGGAGGATGGCCCAAGTGCTTGGGCTCTGCACCCACATGGGAGACCAGGAGGAAGCACCTGGCTCCTGGCTTCGGATTGGTGCAGCGTGCTGGCCACAACACCAGCCATAGCAGCCACTTGGGGGGTGAACCAACAGAAGGAAGACCTTTCTCTCTGTCTCACTGTCTAACCCTGCCTGTTAAAAAAAAAAAAAGATAATGGTAAGTATTAAGTATGTAACACATTAGATAAAGTTAAGTTTTAAATACATGCTATACTAATTACTAACATGCATAATATGATAATGGTAAGTATTAATAATAAATTGGCCGGTGCCGCGGCTCACTAGGCTAATCCTCCACCTGCGGCGCCCACACACGGGGTTCTAGTCCCGGACGGGGCGCCGGATTCTGTCCCAGTTGTCTCTGCTGTGGCCCCAGGAGTGCAGTGGAAGATGGTCCAAGTCATTGGGCCCTGCACCCGCATGGGAGACCAGGAGAAGCACCTGGCTCCTGGCTTTGGATTAGTGCGGTGCGCCGGCCGCAGCACACCGGCCGCAGTGGCCATTGGAGGGTGAACCAATGGTAAAGGAAGACCTTTCTCCCTGTCTCTCACTGTCCACTCTGCCTGTCAAAAAAAAAAAGTATTAATAATACATTAGATAAGGGCAAATGTTAAAAAGAAAAATGAAAACAAGGTAGAAAGCGGATTCTTGGGGGAAGGGAATTTCAATTCTAAATACGGGCTCAGAAGATCCCTTCTGAATTTTGTAAAAAATCTTTTCTTCATATCAAATATCCTAATTATTTTTCAAAATATTTACTTATTTGTTTATTTGACAGGCAGAGAGAGTGAGCGCTTCCATCCACTGTTCACTCCCCAGCTGCCCACAACAGCCCCAGCCTGGGGATCCAAAGCTGGCGACAAGAACTGAATCCAGATCTCCCACCTGAGTGACAGAAGCCCAGTGTCCGGAGCCAACAGCAGTGTCTGTATGAGCAGGAAGCTGGGGTCAGGAGCAGAGCCAGGACTGCAACCCAGGTGCTCTAACGTGCCACCTGTGCACGCTCACTTGTGTCTGCACCATGAGGCCAAACGCCCGTCTCTAAATCTTTATAAAAAGCTATTTGAGAGGCAGAAAGGCCGAGGGGGGGAGGGAGAGAGTGAGAGAATGAGTATGAACCTGCTGGGGGCTCCCCAAATGCCCACCACTGCCAGGATGGGAGGAACTGGGAACGCACTCCAGGTCTCCCACGCGGGTGTCAGGAACCCAGTCGCTTGAGCCATTACCGCTGCCTCTCACGGTCTACAATAGCAGCCGCAGTCAGGAGCCAGAGCCTGGGACGCAGGCACACAGATGGGGGACACAGGCATCCTAACCAGCGTCGTCATCACTAGGCTACACACCTGCTCCCTGGAAGGGTGTCTTAGAGCAAGAAGAACAGGACCTTACAAGAACACCAGGAGCAGGTGAGGGACGAAGGCTTACGCGTCCTGTGGTGAGGGACAGACAGGGCAGTTACACTAAGGAGCAGGTAGCGGTCAGAAACAGCAGAGGACAGTACTGCCGGCAAGAAGTGCGGGACACACTAGCGGAAGACCAGACAGTGAACCAGAGTCGTGTTTTGTGAGCCCTGTCATTGCTGACTGCCAAGTAACAGGCACTGAATCTCAGCCACGTACAGCCGGTCACAAGCATCTCAGCCACATACAGCCAATCACAAGCATCTCAGCCACATACAGTCGGTCACAAGCATCTCAGCCACGTACAGCCGGTCACAAGCATCTCAGCCACGTACAGCCGATCACAAGCATCTCAGCCACGTACAGCCGATCACAAGCATCTCAGCCACGTACAGCCGGTCACAAGCATCTCAGCCACGTACAGCCGGTCACAAGCATCTCAGCCACGTGCAGTCGGTCACAAGCATTTCAGCCACGTACAGCCGGTCACAAGCATCTCAGCCACGTACAGCCAATCACAAGCATCTCAGCCACGTACAGCCAATCACAAGCATCTCAGCCACGTACAGCCAATCACAAGCATCTCAGCCCTGTACAGTCGGTCACAAGCATCTCAGCCCTGTACAGTCGGTCACAAGCATCTCAGCCACGTACAGCCGATCACAAGCATCTCAGCCACGTACAGTCAGTCACAAGCATCTCAGCCCTGTACAGTCGGTCACAAGCATCTCAGCCACGTACAGTCGGTCACAAGCATCTCAGCCACGTGCAGTCGGTCACAAGCATCTCAGCCACGTGCAGTCGGTCACAAGCATCTCAGCCACGTACAGCCGGTCACAAACATCTCAGCCACGTACAGCCGGTCACAAACATCTCAGCCACGTACAGCCGGTCACAAGCATCTCAGCCACGTACAGCCGGTCACAAACATCTCAGCCACGTACAGCCGGTCACAAGCATCTCAGCCACGTACAGCCGATCACAAGCATCTCAGCCACGTACAGCCGGTCACAAGCATCTCAGCCCTGTACAGCCGGTCACAAGCATCTCAGCCCTGTACAGTTGGTCACAAGCATCTCAGCCACGTACAGTTGGTCACAAGCATCTCAGCCACGTAGAGCCGGTCACAAGCATCTCAGCCACGTACAGTCCGTCACAAGCATCTCAGCCATGTACAGTCGGTCACAAGCATCTCAGCCACGTACAGCCAATCACAAGCATCTCAGCCACGAACAGTCGGTCACAAGCATCTCAGCCCTGTACAGTTGGTCACAAGCATCTCAGCCCTGTACAGCCGATCACAAGCATCTCAGCCACGTACACTCGGTCACAAACATCTCAGCCACGTACACTCGGTCACAAACATCTCAGCCACGTAGAGCCGATCACAAGCATCTCAGCCACGTACAGTCGGTCACAAGCATCTCAGCCACGTACAGTCGGTCACAAGCATCTCAGCCACATACAGTCAGTCACAAGCATCTCAGCCACGTACAGCCGGTCACAAGCATCTCAGCCACGAACAGTCGGTCACAAGCACTTGCTTTTAGCCCAGGCCTGGGTCAGAGGTCTCGGCTGGGCTGAGGCAGCTCTGCGAATCTCAGCAGCAGCTTGATTCGCGCTTGGTTCACTGAAGCCGGGCTCAGATGACGGAACTCTGTTCCCTTCTCTTCCTTTTCCTGGGGTTGGAAGGCTAACCCTGGCATGTATTTCTCTTTCCCGTGGCATAGATGTAAGAGGGAGAGCCCCTTTGCTAACACATTTTCATGCCGCTGGTTGCTACCACTCCCTTGAAGAGTCACGTGGCCAAGCCCAGAGACAGGAAGCAGAAAGTTACACTGCATTCCCGGAGGTGGGGATGGTGCGAGCGGGAACACCTCTGAGCTGACCCATACAGACCATGCGCAGACTCTGGTCCTCCCCTGTGATGTGCAAGATTGTGCATGGCTGTGAAGAGACGTGGGTGTGAGCAGGCTGCAGGGCTGAGAAGCGTGAAGGGAGGGGAGAGAAGCGGCTGCTCTGGGTCGGAGGTGCGGGGGCTGCACTGATTACGTGTGGTCAGGCCCTGATAATATTAACATGGAGCCAAGACCACTTGCCCCAGGAAAGGAATTTGGCAGAGGGAAAGGTGCCAGAACCAAGACAACTGCTTGGGAAACGCCGACTGCGATGACCACTGGCGTAGTGGAAACATCAAGGGAGCAGACAAACACGCAAGGATGGGGTTCAGGCTTCCCAGATATGGGAGTGGTTGGCAAGAGGACGGCTTTGGGAATTCAAGCCCTGGGCAGACTCACTGAGGAGTGGAGACAGAGAAGAGATCAAGTCCGGAGCCCTGGGGCAGCCTAACAGTGGGACGTCTGATGGAGAAAAAGCAGCACAGGAGGGGGCTGAAACAGTGACTGTGCGGTGGGGACACCTCGGGGTACAGCATGGTGCAGCCAAGGAGAGGAGATGTTGCCAAGAGAAGGAGCCAGCCTCCTCCCCTGGAGCCGGTCAGAAGCTCCTACGTCGAGAACCCGCGCCTTAGACTGGGCACGGGGAGGACTCAGATGTTCTACAGGGGAGAACAGTGAAAGCCGTGCAAGGCCTCATTTACAGACGACCGAACGGAGACCGAACGGAGCTGGGTGGGGTCAGAGTGCTGCTTGCTTTTTTGTTTTGTCGCAAAACAAGAGACACTGGTGGGTACAGAAATACCCCAGGGGAGGTAAAGGAACTCCTGATACACAGAAAAGGGAGGTGGAAGGCGGGAAGCCCTGGGGAAGGTTAGAGAAGGGCGTTTGGCCTCATGGTGCAGACACAAGTGAGCGTGCACAGGTGGCCCGTTAGAGCACCTGGGTTGCAGTCCTGGCTCTGCTCCTGACCCCAGCTTCCTGCTCATACAGACACTGCTGTTGGCTCCGGACACTGGGCTTCTGTCACTCACGTGGGAGATCTGGATTCAGTTCTTGTCGCCAGCTTTGGATCCCCAGCCTGGGGCTGTTGTGGGCAGCTGGGGAGTGAACAGTGGATGGAAGTGCTCGCTGCTGGTGGCTGACAACTGCCTCACCCGCTGGAACTGGAGGGAAGGCAGAGGGGAGGACTACGAGGCGACCCTTACCTAATGGCTGTGCTTTCTTAAGGACGCGTTTCCTAGAGTCCACACGCTGAGCGGGGTGGGAGACGTGAGAAGCTGAAGGGAAATGTAGGATTCCCAGGCTCCTGAATACTCTTTGTGATTTGTGGTCGCCCATTGAAAGGGAGACCAACGCACGATTCTCAGCTTCTCAGAGCAGGGCAGGGCATGGGCATCTGGGGGTCTCGTCTGGGAAGCCGAGTGGCAGGAGAGAGGTGCGGTGTTCTCTGGGGAGCGAGCACAGCGATGGATCGTACACCTTGACAGGTCAAAGGGCCGGAGGACAAGGCGGGGCGCCCTGGGTAGAAATACCCATTCCCATTTTCCAGTGTCCCTATGTGTGTCACCAAATGGTGTCGGGTTTGTAACTGTCACCACGGCACTTGATCATCGCCGGTACAAAATCAGAAAGGCATGTTTAGATTGGAGACTTGTCCGACTCTTGAATCTAGAGTAGGGTCATTGCTAAGAACGGTGAAGGGTCTGGAACTCCCAGTAAGCCGGCAGTTAGCCTGTTATCACTCTGAGAATCTTGGCAGAACACAGCAGACTCCTGGCTCAAAGGAACACACCGGACAAAGGTGTGTTCCTCACGACACAGCAAGCAGCCCGGTATCAGCAGACCGGTGCTGCCTTCCCCCCAACGCCCGGTTCCACTGTAGTGACAAGAGGGACCTAGATGCACGCTCACTGTGGATTTTATGTCACAACTCAGGGGGCCAGGGACCAACATTTTTTGAACTAGTAGCAAGCACTCTAAAAAGCAGCAAACAAGCCGGCCTAACTTCTTCCCAGAGAACGAGCAGTTACACAGAGGTGAGGCTGGGGTCACCCTGACCTACCTTGCTGTCACGGGACTAGCTGCAGGAACTGCTCGGAACTGGGAGGCAAGAAGTCTAGCAGCGTCATCCCCCAGCAACAGCGAGCAGGGCATCGCCCGACCCAGTGGTTCACGTTACCTTCACAGGTGCAAAGGTGGTCACAGCTCTCATGCTCGTAACTTACTCTAAACCACAAACTACTACTGCTACCATTGTCCATGATTTTTTCTGAAACGTGCATGGAAAAATACAAACAAAATCATGTATGGCATGCATAAAAATATTCTAGCTTCTTCTAACTTTCATTAAAATTGTCATCCATCATTCTCTAACAGTGTCTGAGTACAAGAGGACTCCATAATCAATTTTCACATTTCTTTCTCTAGATTTGTTCTAAAACAAAATGAATAGAAAAAAATGAACTCAGCTGCATTAAAGCCAGGAAGAACCAATAGGAAGGAGTATCTTTTCTTTTCTTCTTCTTTTTTTTTTTTTTTTTTTACAGGCAGAGTGGATAGAGAGAGAGACAGAGAGGAAGGTCTTCCTTTTTGCCGTTGGTTCACCCTCCAATGGCCGCTGCGGCCGGCGCATCGTGCTGATCCGAAGCCAGGAGCCAGGTGCTTCTCCTGGTTTCCCATGACGGTGCAGGGCCCAAGCACTTGGGCCATCCTCCACTGCCTTCCCGGGCCATAGCAGAGAGCTGGCCTGGAAGAGGGGCAACTGGGACAGAATCCGGCGCCCTGAACGGGACTAGAACCTGGTGTGCCAGCGTCGCAAGGCAGAGGATTAGCCTGTTAAGCCACGGCGGCCCCGGCCAGGTGTCTCTTTTCTTAATCAAAAGCTTTCAGTCCTTAGCACTTGAAAACCCTTACTATGAAAAAAATCTCGAGCATTCTTCCAGGATACTATGAAGTCCAAAGGAAAGAATTAGCATGGCCACATTTTTGCTCGTGCCTCTCTCCCTGGTCTGCAGGGGGTATGGCTGATGACCACAGTTGAGTTTGCTTAAAGCCTTGCCAGTTTCTCTGCTTTGTCTCCTCAGTGAAGCTTACTGGGCCCACCTAATTTTAATATCAATAAACACTGCCACTCCCCCTCCCCCCCAGCAACCATTTCCCTTACTCTTCCCAGTAACACACCTCCTGACATTCAGAGTATTTATTTGCTTACTTATGGCATGACCAGTATGTTTCCGGTCTGGTTGAACACGTAGTACCTACAAGTGTCGGGTGCAAAGCCAGCTCGATGCTCACTCCATGGAAGCGTGAGGAGACTCTCACTTCAGAGGGGGACGCGCCCCAAGGACTGCCCCCGAACTCCAGGGCCAGCACGCCCCCGGGCGTCGCGGCACTGTTTCAGGCAGTACACCGCCACCTCCCGAGTGCTGCCCGAAGCATTGCCATCTTTCTCTGTCGCAGCCTTCAAAGTCTCGGAGGTGCAGGAATCCTGGAAACGAGACTTCAGCTGAGACTGCGGAAGGATTCAAGGCAGAGCCAGGTGACGGGCCCTTGCCTGCGTTCAGAGCACACGGGTGAATTCTTTTAGAAAGCGTGGAAGGCACTGTTTGGGACAGGGGGGTGAACATGGGACACACACAGGACCTGCCCACAGTGCCGGCCCCTAATTTTAACTTAAATAGCAGATGTGGCTGGTGGCTCCCACACTGAACAATGCAGGTATATGTTATATATTTATTCCATTTTCAAAACTATATCCAGGTCCCTTTAATTAATCCACAGAAAGCAGACGATGCTGGGGCCAGTGCTATGGCATAGTGGGCTAAACCTCCACCTGCGGCGCTGGCATCCCGTCTGGGCGCCGGTTCTAGTCCTGGCTGCTCCTCTTCTGATCCGGTTCTCTGCTATGGCCTGGGAAAGCAGTAGAAGATGGCCCAAGTACCTGGGCCGCTGCACCTGTGTGGGAGACCCCTAAGAAGCTCTTGCCTCCTGGCTTCAGAATGGCTCAGTTCCGGCCATTGTGGCCATTTGGGGAGTGACCCAGTGGATCGAAAACCTTTCTCTCTGTCTCTCTCTCTGTCTTTAACTCTACCTCTTAAACAAATAAGTAAAATTTTTTTAAAATAAGAAAGTCAATGATGCTGGTCAAATTAGTGGTGTTCAAATTAAGATTAAATAATCATTCTGATGGGAACCAGTTGTGGTGCAGCGGGTTCAGCCATCGCCTGCAACCCCAGTATAGCTTATGAGCTCCCATTCTAGTCCCGGCTGCTGAACTTCCGACCCAGCTCCCTGCTAATGTGCCTGGGAAAGCAGCGGAGGATGGCCCAAGTTCCTGGGCCCTGCAGCCATGTGGAAGACCTGGAAGAAGCCCCTGGCTCCTGACTTTTGCCCAGCCCAGCCCAGCCCAAACTGTTGTGGCCATTTGGGGAGTGAACCAGTGGATGGAAGACCAATTCTCTGTATCTTTTTCTTTCTTTCCCTCTCTTTCTATAACTCTGCCTTTCAAATAAATCTTTACAAAAAATATCATTTTGAATTTTCTTAAAAGCATTCAGCAGAAAAGTGATTTCTAGAAAGTTTGGTGGTCCACATGTATTGTTATGGTTGTGCCCTATCACTCTCACCCATAATCTCGCTTTCTGTGGTTTCAGCTATCCATGGCCAAGCACAACTTGAAAGGATTACGTGGAGACCCCAAAAATAAATAAATTCATAGGAATTCAAAGAGCAAGGTGAGGCAGACAGTGCTTGGGGATGTCTCGATTTCTCTACTTCCCCTGGTTTAAGACTTTAGGGTGCAGAGCTTTAGTGCAATGCACGCCCTTTATTTCAGTTTTGTTTCCTCTCTTAAAAATAGGTAAATATATTCTCAAAAAACTTTCTTCCTCCTTCTAAAATGTAATAAATAATCATTTTAATTTCTATATCTACTCTTCTTATTGTACATAAATGTCAATTCCTTCAATGCAACACACTTCTGGCTGCTCTATTTCCAATCCAGCTCCCTGTTAATGTGTGTGGGAAAGACGTGGAAGATGGCCCAAGTGCTTGGGGCCCTGCCTTCCCATGTGGGAGAAACAGAGAGAGTTCCAGCCTCCTGGCTTTAGGCTGGGCAGGCATTTAGGGAATGAACCAGCAGACAGAAGATCTCTCTTTCTCTCTCTGCCTTTCAAATAAATCAATCTTTGTTTTTATTTATTTGAAAAGCAGAGTTACAGAGAAGCAGAGAGAGAGGTCTTCCACTCACTGGTTCACTCCCAAAATGGCTGCAATGGCCAGAATTGAGCTGATCCGAAGCCAGGAGCCAGGAGTTTCATCCAGGTCTCCCACATGGGTGCAGGGGCCCAAGGACTTGGGCCATCTTCTACTGCTTTCCCCGGCCATGGCAGAGAGCTGGATCAGAAGAGGAGAAGCTGGGACTAGAACCAGCAGCCATATGGTATGCCGGCACTGCGGCGACTTTACCACAGCACTGGCCCCATAAATAAATCTTTAACAACAGTAATATAAGAAATGTATCTGAGTCTAAAGTTCATACACAGGAAAACAGCGAAACAGGCAAATGCAAGGAATTGTGACCAGACCTGGACTGTGTGCATGGATGGGCAGGAAGTGAGAGGGGAGCTGAGGGAGAGTGTCTAACCTGAGGAACACTCTGGACTTAACGGGGAGCTCCTGCAGCCGTCACGAGCCGTCTTGCTGAGGCTGACGCGATGGATTCTGATCTGTTGAGACAAATCAGAGGGGCAGATAATGAATGCTGGGTCTGGGGCACAGAGTGCTGTGAGAAGACTCTGGAAGAAGAGTTGGGCTGCAACACAAGTTGCAGGTGCTTTGTCTGTGTGCAGTGATAGATATGAAATGGGTCAGCCACCTCGAACCTGTGTTAAGGACACTAGCAAAGCAGCTCCTATTACTGAAATGGACTGGATTCTATTATGTTGTAATGTCTTCTCTACACCACGTAACACGTCTTGTCAGGTACTCCTGACCACAGGCGTCTCTTGCACACGGAACAATGACACACATTAGTGCACGGGCCAACTCACAGCACATCATCAGAACACACACTCTACCCTGCAACTTAAAAAAGCTTTATGACCATTGTAATTAAATTTGTACTTTTTCACAGAATGCACAATATGGCAACAGGTAACTTTCCATTCTCTCTCTGAAAGAGGCAGAGCCGTGGATGTTCTAAAGCAGAATTTTAAACCTCTTTCATTGCCAATCCAAATGACTGATAGTGGACTTGAGATGCATTTTGGTTTTTAACCTTTTCATAAACTGCACTTTCCCTAGGCTGATAATAAGTTATTGTGTGACCCCGAAACTTCCCCAGTGTCAGGGCTAAGGGTGTTTGGATAAAAAGTGAGAAATCAAGTGACAGGTGACTGACAGTTGACTCCTTAAGACACGCTCAGAAACCCACCATCAGTCGCGTTCTCTATGAATTTAATACAAGAGGCTGCCGCTTCTTCAATGGACTTGGACCAGCCGCCCAGATTTCCAGCAAAGTAGGGAAGGATGCTAGCAGACATCTGGTTGAAGTAAGACACCTGTGTCAAGAAGAAAACCCAGGCCGTAATTTATAACTGATTTGGAGCTTCCGTAAGCTGGGAGCTGAATCTTGGTGGTGTGGGGGAGGCTAAGACCCCAGGACCTTCTGGAAAAGGTCTGAGAGGTTCATCTTGGGATTCTCCTAGCATGGACACAAGCGACAGGATTATAATTAATGGGGAGCCCCGCTAAATTGAGGTTTTCCTTTATCTCTAAGAGCAAATCAATGAGCAGATGTCTCATCAAGCTTACGGTGCAGGAACGGCTATCGACGGCGTGGATGAGGAAGCCGGCACAAATGATTTCACTCCTGGTGTGGTCAGGAGATGGGGGGGCGGACGGCAGCACGACCGACTTCACCGCCACGGTGTAGGCTTTCCTGGGAGGGAAGCAGGCATTTTCTAAACCTTGTGAGAAACGAAGAAACGCCGCTAGAAACGAAATTCCTAGAACACCTGCTATTTATTTAGCTAGGTAGAGAAGAAGCAGAAGACCCTCCTCTCCCAGAGGGGCGTCTGACTCTGAAAACCTCTTCCTCGGGAACCCTCAAGAGCAGGGACTTCCTGCCCCAGAACTGCACTAGCTTGGGCTAACTCCTTAAAACCAGGGCTAGCCCCCACACTGAAGTTTCACTGTGCCCTAAACGTGGGTAATTTCAGTTCCCTCTCATTTTTTACTTTTTTTTTTTTTTTTTGAGAGACAGAGATACAAAGAGACAGAGATCCTCTCTGCTGGTTCACTCCCCAGATGCCTGCAACTGGACCTGGCCACAGCCACAGCTGGGAGTCAGGAACTCAGTCCAGGTCTCCACACGGGCAGCAGAAACCCAGTGCCCGCGCCATCACCCCTGCCTCCCAGCATCTGCATCGCCAGGAAACTGGAGTCAGCACCTGGAGCCAGGACTCAAACCAGGCACCCGGAGGCTGAACACAGGTGTCTTCGCAGTGTCTTAACGGCCAGGCCAAATGCCTGCCCACCCCACCTCCGTTTTTAATTAAAAAATCAAAAAAATGATAACCATCACTTTAAAGAGTCCTCGAAGGATACAGCTTACACCAGGTCCAGTTTTTCTCCACACCCTGGAGCTGACCTGTGTTCTTAGCAATCTGCTGTAGCTCTCTGGACCTTGTTAAACTCGCATAATAACGACACAGAACTAAATGTGAACCTAAGGATTTTACATAAATATGAGCATTTTATACATACTGGTCTACAATTTGATTTTTCACCTAACAATATATCTCTGGAGGTGTTTTTATATTACAGTTTTGACAGCTACCTACTTAATCTTTTTTTTATTCATTTAATTTTGAAAGTGTTACAGAGAGACAGATAGACAGAGAGAGATCTTCTATCCACTGGTTTACTTCCTAGATGACCACAATGGCCAGCAATGGGCCAGGCCAAAGCCAGGAGCCAGGAGTCAGGAGCTTCTTCTGGGTCTCCCACATGGGTGGCAGGGGCCCAAACACTTTGGCTATCTTCTGCTGCTTTTCCCAGGTCACTGGCAGAGAGCTGGGTTGGAAGTGGTGTACCCAGGACACCAGCACCCATATGGGATGCCAGCACTGCAGGTGGTGGCTTCGCCCACTACACTACAACACTGGCCCGACCACTTCATCCTTTTAATGCACACTGTAGAATGGATCTGCCATAATGCCTAAGTAGAGCTTTGGTTTAGGTTAGATATCATTTGACACAGGCAACATTACACAGAGCATTCCTGGACATTAACACTCACACATGTGCGGGGGTACTCGGGGTGCTCTGAATGGCCTCACACAGTGAAAAACCACATGTGGTGCTCCGACTCACAGCTCAGGCTGATAGCCACACAGTCGAGCCTTGGTGAATTCTAAACCGATTTTTGGTGTTTGATTTGATTTTAATTTCACTTTTTTTCTTGGTAATGGAATTGCTGGAAGGTTCACTAAGTATCAGTTTGCAACCACAAAATAAATAGGGAAAGGAAGCACTACAGGATCTTTGTTTGGTGCTTTGTATTCAGTTGGCACTTACTGTATGACTTAACTTTTTGTTAAATTATACCTAGATATCTAGTTTAAAAAAAATTTTTTTAAAGATTTATTTATTTATTTGAAAGTCAGAGTTACAGAGAGAGAGAGAGAGAAAGAGAGCTCTTCCATCCGCTGGTTCACTCCCCAGTTGGCCACAATGGCTGGAGCTGCGCCGATCCTACAGGAGCCAGGAGCCTCTTCCGGGTCTCCCAGGCAGGTGCAGGGGCCCAAGCACCTGGGCCATCCTCTACTGCTTTCCCAGGATAGAGCAGAGAGCTGGATCAGAAGTAGAGCAGCCAAGTCTCGAACCAGCGCCCATATGGGATATGGGCGCTTCAGGCCAGGACGTTAACCCTCTGTGCCACAGTGCCGGCCCCTAAACATTTTCAAATATCATATAAGATACTGACTTCCCCATATTGACTTCCTTTTTTAAATAATTAAGTAATTTGGGGCTGATGCTGTGGCGTAGCAGGTTAAGCCACTGTCTGCAGTGCAGGCATCCCATATGGGCACAGATTCGAGTCCCCATTGCTCCGCTTCCAATCCAGCTCCCTGCTAATGCGCTTGGGAAAACAGTGGAGGATGACCTAAGTCCTTGGGCCCCTGCACCCACATGGGAGACCCAGAAGAAGCTCCTGGCTCCTGGCTTCGGACCAGCCCAGCTTTGGCCGTTGCAGTCATTTGGGAAATGAACCAACAGATAGAAGATCTCTCTTTCTGTCTCTTCTCTATCTGTAACTATCAAATAAACAAATCTTTAAAAAATTAAATAACTTATCTATTTGAGAAGCAGAGGAAGTATAGAGAGGACACACACTCCGAACCAATGGCTCAGCCCCCAGATAACTACAGTGGTCCTTGGTTTGGAGGTGTGAACTCAATCCAGCCTCCTGCGTGGGTGGCAGGAACCCACTCACCTGAGCCATCGTCACTGCCTCCCAGGGTCTGCACTGGCAGGAAGCTGGAGTCAGCAGCCAGAGCTGGGGATTCAACCCAGATACTCCCACGTGGGGCACAGCAGCCTTAGTGACTGGGCTTACAAGCCCAACCTAACTTCCTCATTTTCACATCAAGTTTTCATCTCTAATTTAGACTACACACATGGCCGTGCCACTGGGACTGCACACACTCACCCCGTCCTGAGAGGCTTTCTTCGTGACACAAGCACTACCAAGTCCCTGGGTTTGTCCCCAGTGGTCGCAGGACAGGTGATGTGGTACAGCTGGTCGTCTTCACTCACCCGGTCTATCACTTCACAGGACCTGTGTGAACGGAAAGGGGGAGTGTGGTACTCACTTCCCTTCTTTGCTTAATTGATCTCATCACTGTCAGAGCTGTCTCCTTCAGCTCACCCAAACCTTCCCCCCACACCAGCATCACTGCCCAAAGTCCCCTTCACATGAGCTGTTTGGTCAGAAGGAAGAACTCTGCATGTGATGCAGGTTGGCCAACCAACTCCAGGTTCACAGCCCTCAATACTTCGAGAAAGGCATTGAGCTCTTTTCCATAAAATTATTTTTTCTAGGCTCAAGTAAAACTTATTGAAGATGGGTGGATTAGAGGGATGATCCAAGAAGGACTACCAGGTACAGCAAGGGGACCAGTTGGAAAGAAAGTGTGGAGGCCAACAGCTTGCTTGGGACTCCCAGACTGTCCCGGTGTGCCTGTCCCCTGTCAGGCAGGTCACCTTACTCTCTCATCTGCAGTGTGTGGCTGGTAACACCCATGGGCTCACTGTGTGGCTCAGGTGAAAACAGTTGACGTCCAAGGAAGTTAGCTCCATCAGAATCAGTTCATCCATTCCTTTCATTCAAGCTCAGTTGGGCTGGGACATCAGGTGACACACAGAACAGTGGGTGCAACATTTTACAAGAACTCACAGCAAAGGTTAAGCACTGTTCTTACAAGCTTTGTGCTTATAAAATACCTATAAACATGGATGAAGGAAACTGAGAAGTGCGTCCACTCCTCTGGCAATGTTTTGTTATGGAGGCATCGGCCAGAGTGTGGTGTTCTGCCATCTACAAATGTAGCGCCTGACCCCAGGGCTGCCTTTTCACTTTTCTGGGGTTGAATATCGTCTATCACATGGCATTCATCACAGAGAGTCTTAGGAATTTTAAGGATGAACTGCTCCTTTGTCAAGATTGAGAAACAGCGTAGAGCTTACTATGACCAAACTTTCCCTTGTGAGGCCCTGCAAGGCGCTAGAGCAGCGGGGGCTGGGTCTGAGTGCCACCTTCCACTGCCAGGGTGGGTGACAAGGCACTCAACTCTGTATGGCTGTCCCTCAGTATCCACAGAGGGTGGGGGCTCCAACCCCCTGTGGATACCAAAATCCAACAATGCTCATGTCCTGATACGAAACGGCGTAGTATCTCATAGAATATCTGCGTGCTCCCATAAACCTTAAGCCATCCCTAGGTGACTGACAACACCCGCTGCTATGCAAACACTATCTCAGTCATTGTTAACTGCATCATTTAGGAAACAACACCAAGGGGAAAAGTCTGTACATGTTCAGAACAGATGCAATTTTCCCCCTGACTGTTTTGTGATCTGTAGTTGGTTGAATCCCCACCAACACAGAGGGCAAAACCAGATAGGAATTCTAGGAAGTGAGGGAGTGCAGCAGGGCCCAACACAGGGAGGAAGAGTGAGAGACACAGGTGCACGGGAGCACACACTGTCACACAGGGTGGGCAGGGAGGAATGCCCTTCACACCAGGACCCAGCGGGGCTTCTCCCCAGGGGGTGCCATTCTGCAGACAAAGGTGCTGCCAACTAAGTATCAGGTGTGCCATGGGGTGGTCACGTCCTCCAGAGCACAGGTTGTACATCACAGTATGGGAGGACTCAGCCTGGTGGCCCTGGTGCCACTCAGGTTCTGTCACATCGCTCTCTCCAACTCGGTGGGAACAGCACTGGCCTTGAAGTTTCTGGGAGGATTCCAACAGATGTGGGTGACGCAAGCCAACGTGCAGCGGAGGGGAAGTCAAGGAGTACAGTAATTTTAGCAGTGTGTCTCTTAACATCGCCCGAGGCAGTGTTTGGGGCAGCACAAGACGCGGCACATGCTGTCTAATCAATCAAACAACAGGTCCCACACCGGGCAGCGGAGGCGGGCCGCCCTGCAGAGGGTGCTCCTACGTGACGGCAGGGCTGATTCGGGAAAGCTTTGGCACTTGTCCTTACACATAATGTGGGTCCCACAAAGGTCGCCTCGTGAAGTCAGACAGCAGATGGTAGGCCAGGTGCGCAGGGCTCTCCACACGCTTCTCCACCCAGATGGACAGGACATCCTGCTCTTCCAGCGTGTATATTTTTATCTCAAAGGGAGCAAGAAACATCACATGATGAGGGGCACACAGGTATGCAGGCAACATCGACGTTCTATTTTACAAAGCACGCACACGTATGTAGCTGTAGAAGCCACCAGCAAGGCACCTTTGTACCTGGATGAAAGTGAAGCCAAACAATTTCACTGCAAGAACTTGGATTGTAGAGGTGGCCCCCACACAGCAGCTGGACAGCTGTGCAGCATGGAAAACTAAGGAATAAACCGTTCTCCCTCCTGTCTTGGGGCCACCTCCCCGCCTTTATCCAGGAATAGCAGAAAACATCACCAGGCTGCTGGACTTGCTGGTGCTCTGACCCCCCCAGAGCCCTGGGCGCCAGGCTGAGGTTCAGGACGTTGTCCTGGGTGCCAGGGGACTCTCCCAGGAAGCTCAACCACTGAAGCACCCAGCTCTCCCAGCACAAAGCACTCTCATGAGTCACGAGGGTTCGTGTTTTTGGAGGCCGACTCCAGGGCTTCCAGTGCGTGTGACTCCTTAGCTAAGAGGAGCCACCTGACACGGACTTAAACTTCCATGCATCCCTTGTCACTCTGAGCTTTGCTCCTCCTGCCTCTCTGACAGTAATCAGAGATGCCTGTTGGGGTCCGAGCACGCTGCATTCCTGCCCACTTTCTCCATCTTCTTGGAGGGCGCCTCAAAGTTAGTGGTGAACTCTGCCATCTCACAGCCACTGCTGTGGCAGCAAGGTGTGGACAGACAAGCACAGGGTCAGGACTTCCCTGCAGGACTCGAGCAGAAGGCAGAGCTGGGCTGTGCGGGAGAGCCCTGCCCTCGTCAACACATGTGACGACATGCGGAGCAGACGGGAAGCAGCTTAGGGGGAGTACAAGGGACCGCTGGCTTATGTGGATGCTTCTCCAATTCACCCTGAGGCCAAGCCTGCAAAGGAAGACATGACCCAGCGTGGGCACAGACCAGACACAAAGAACATCAGGGCTCTGGTGGTCTCTGGGATCATGCTACCAGCAGGGCATAGGCATGGAGGTGCCCACCTCTGCTCTCAGTGCAGGGGCATGGGAGGAGCCTCACTGGTGTCAGTGCAGGGTGAGGCCACTGATCAAGGCTCAGAATAGCCAAGAGCAGCTGCCCAGAGCGAACCCCACAGCCTGCTCACATTGTGGCCTTGGAGCAGCGTGGGCCCAGTGCAGGGGAGGCTGCGATGCTGGGCCGAGCACTTGTTTAGAGTCACGTTGTGCTCTGGGCCCTGCAAATTCATCGGCTGCAGGCTTAACACTGCCTCTACCGACGAATGTGACTTGGGAAGGAAATAGGGTCTTGCCCGCTCATTAGGTTGAGGCCGTACGCCAGCAGGCTGGGGTCCACGTCAGTGTCAGCCAAGGACACAGGTACAGTGAGAGTGCAGTGAACTGATGCCAGAGTTGCGGGCCAGCAGCCACCTGCAGCGGGGGCAAGGCTCAGAACAGACTCCTTGTCCCCTGGGAAGAACCCAACTCTGCTGACACCTTGCTCTCAGACTCCCCAGCTCCCAGACAAGTGGATTCCTAAGGCTGAGGCCACCCAGTGTGGGGAGCTCCGTTATGGCAGCCCTTGGAAATGAGTCAGCACGTCTCCAGGAGCTGCGTCCCGGGGGGCAGACACACTCTCTGCTTCCTCTGTTGGAGCCAAAGCTCAGGAGCCCCATGCAATTCCACCCTCACAGAGCTCGCTCCCCTTGCCTAGTGCTGGCCACAGCGCTGGGTGCATGACTGGCTTCAGCCTGGCCCAGTCTTGCCCGTTGCAGCCATCTGGGGAGTGAACCAGCAGATGGGAGAGCTCTGTCTCTGTCGCCTACTCTCTGTAACTCTGACTTTCAAACAAATAGATAAATTAAAAATAAAAAAATTAAAGTGTAAAACTAGTAGAGAAAAAGAAAAACTCAGAAAAATATTTTAATCTTATTTTGATTGTACTTTTTAAAAAAGATTTTATTTATTTATTTATTTGAGAGGTAGAGTTACAGACAGTGAGAGAGACAGAGAGAAAGGTCTTCCTTCCACTGGTTCACTCCCCAAATGGCCACAACGGATGGAGCTGTGCCAATCCGAAGCCAGGAGCCAGGTGCTTCTCCTGGTCTCCCATGTGGGTGCAGGGGCCCAAGCACCTGGGCCATCCTCCACTGCCTTCCCGGGCCACAGCAGAGAGTTGGACTGGAAGAGGAGCAGCTGGGACTAGAACCGGTGCCCATATGGGATGCTGGCATCGCAGGTGGAGGATTAACCTAGTGCGCCACGGCGCTGGCCCCTTGGTTGTACTTTTTAAAAAGATTCAAACTCAACTGAGATAAGAATTCCTAAAAGTATACAGTATTCCCTAATAACTTAAGAGTCCTTAAAATTACACAATATTCTCTAATAACTTTCCACACAGAAATGCAGAATGAATCAATGATGATTTTCCTAGGACACTAGCAAGTTGATGAGTTTGGTTTTGTTCTGGCCATAGCCTCCTGAATGCCACTGGACGTGGCCTTTGGCTTCATCCTGGATGTGAATCTGCTCATCCCACGGCTGTTGCTGAGTGCTGAGATGCCAGCGAGAGGCAGCTCTCACATCAGCACAGCAGACCAGGCACTGAAGTGTTGTGTCTGAGTGACAGTGAGAACATACACCTCAACTGTGCTAGGCCTGTGAGAAGCACGGGGGACACTGGGCGGAAAGGAATGAGGAAGACCCTGGGAGGACGTAGTCATGAGGACAACGTGGTAGCAAGAGCAAACAGCCAAACACAGAACACTTGGAGGAGGTCCGAGCCAGGGCGTGGAGAGGCGCCCGCAGTCATTGGAGAGGCACCTGTAGTCCCTGGGTTTCTGGGGAAGGTGACGGCAAGGCTTATCCACCAGACTGCAGCACGGTTAATAATCAGGATATGATGACACAACACATCACGTGTGAGCCAGGACTGTCCCCAGACAATCAGGACACCTGGCCACCCCAGGTCACGGGCCACCCTTCACTGTTGACAGAGAACAGCGCACATGGAGCTGAGCCTGAAGCCAGCACCACAATGTCCCCGAGCACAGTGGGGAGCAAAGGGTCCTGTGAGAGCCGACAGTGCCATCCGCCTCAAGGGACTCCCGGCAGGCCTCTGAAGCTAGAGACAAATCCAAGTGTGGAGGGGCTTGGAGGCTGGTAACACACAAGGCAGGCTGGACGTTAAGAGGTAGAGAAGACATCAGGCCTGGGAAAACAGACCCTGCACAGACAGTAGACAGCTCAGGGGCCATGGAAGGCTCAGGTAGAAACGTCACAAGTGATGCCTGATTAACTGCCAGATTAATTGCAGGAGGTTGGGACCAAAGGAGCCGGAGAGGGAGACGGCCGGCAAGTTGGGAGTGGCCCTAGGGACAAGCGTCAGCTCTGGATCTTGAGACCAGGAAGGGCTGGGAAGGTGGACGTGAGGAGGAGGGGCTGCTCAGGGGCAGGCACGGGCCAGATGCACCTGCAGGAGCCCGAGTGGCCGGGTGGAGAGAGAGGCTGGGGGCGGTTTCCCAAGGTTCTTGCTGTTTTAGGAGCAACGGCAGATGCAGCGGGGCCACCAGCACAGCTTCACCTGGGAGGGACAGTGGTTCTGCAACACCTGCCCACCTCCTACCTTCTCCGCAGCGCTGGTCACCTCCCAGCCGCTTTTGGCTGCCAGCCTTGTGAGCGCCTCCACATTGCCGCTGCTGAGCACTGCCTGAGACAGATATTTGAAAAGTGTGTGTTCAGTGCAGATCCTCCCTGTGTGGTCAGAGACTGTGCTTAGAGCATGGGCACTGCTGGGGAGGTTATGTGGAGCCAAAGCAGCACTGTGACACATAGCACCAAACTACAGCTACTCACTGCTTCTATCTCCTGCTGGGGAGGTTATGTGGAGCCAAAGCAGCACTGTGACACATAGCACCAAACTACAGCTACTCACTGCTTCTATCTCAGACTCTAAATGCAGACTCCAGACACGGTGACCCCATGCCTGGCGACGTCCTATCACTTTAATTGGTATCCTCAGCAAAGGCAGTATGACTTAGAGGACAGCACTGCCAAAAGTTCATGGGAAAATGAATTAAAGTACACGATTATTTTGGTGCAAAAAAATATCGAAATCCACGCACATATGGGTTCTTCAGAAAGTCCATGGACATGCATACTGTGAAAAACTTGTGCAAGGGAGACTATGGGGGGAAAAGCTGCTATAATCCAAAAGTTGTACTTTGGAAATTTTTATTTATTAAATAAAAGTTGGAAAAAAAATTTCTGAAAAAAAAACACTTGTGCATAAATTTCCATTTTTTGCACCAAAATAAACTTCTTTTTTAAAAAAAGCTATTATTGGAAAGATCAAGACAAAAAGATATGTTGTGTGTGGGTGCGTGTGTGTATGTGTGTGTGTGTGTGTGAGACAGAGAGAGAGAGAGAGAAAGATCTGCCATCCATGGGTTCATTCCTCAAATGCCTGCAACAGCCAGGGCCAGGCAAGGCTGAAGCCAGGAGCCAGGGACTCCACCCAAGTGTCCCACATGAGTGGCAGGGACCCAAGTACTTGGGCCATCACCTACTGCCTCCCAGGGGGCACACGAGCAGGGAGCTGGATCGGAAGCGGAGGTGGGATTCAAGCCCAGGCTCTATGATATGGGAAGTGGACGTCCCAAGCAGTGCCTTAACTTGTTGCACAACAACGCCTGCCCCACTTTAATGCCATTTTCCATGAACTTTTTGAAGCACCATCATAACCAATGCGGAACAAGTAAATATGGATTCTTTACAGTCAAAACAGAATGACTATTGTTACGTTGTGTTAAAAACTGCAAGCTTGTGGGTGTCACTCAGCACAGGTCACAGGAGAATAGCAGATCACTGTGCACCATGCTGCTTGGACAAAGCTGAGAGCAGGCCACCCAGGTCGTCTGGGAACCACACTGGAAGCCTAACAAGACAGAGACCACTGGCTGGGCACCAGTTATGAATCGCTTGCTTTAGTTTCATTCTGAAAAGCCTGGTGATAGAATCCCCCTTTTCACCTGACCTGTGTAGACACAACCCACATCAGCTCAACAAGTGAGTTTCTGTGTGGGTGGTGACAGGGCTTTTACACCACGTGAGCCAAAGCTCAGAGGGTTACCTGCTTGCTTAGGTCCCAGTGGGTACAATGTGGAACCTCTTCTTTGTGCATAATTACGTATTTTCTGAAAAAAAAAAAAAAAAAAAAGAAATGTTAAATAGTAGTTTCCGTCCCCCCGTTTAAGGCACAAGCACCGCGACACTTTCTAGAACTGAAATTGGCAGTTTAGAAGCTGCTCTTTTTGCAGAGAGAGTCAGGAAGAACCGCCGTACCGGTCAGTGTGCAGCTGGCACGGCCAGCAAACAGCTTGGCCTTCTCTACTCACACGGAGGGGAGAGGAGACCCCGAGAGGGGCTTTTCCTTGTGCAGTTCCTCAGATGGGAGAGAATCCACAGCTCCCTTGCTCTTTTATTTCCCTTACCTGCCTAGGCGAATTCTCTTGCGTGCAATGGCTCCCCGATAGCGCCTGAAATCATCCTTGAATAAAAAAAAAAAAAAAAAAACCAAAGTAAAATCAATGAATATCTAACAGTTTGGTGATATATATCCTAATTTTGTTTTTAAAAAAGATTTGTTTATTTATAAGGCAGAGTTATAGACAGAGGGAGACACACAGAGATCTTCCATTTTTCCAAATGGCTGCAACGGCTGGGGCTGGGCCAGACTGAAGCAAGGACCCCAGAACTCTACCCTGGTCTCCCACTTGGGTGACGGGGCCCAGGCACTTGGGCTGTCTTTTGCTGTTTCCTCAGCTGCATTAGCAGGGAGCTGGAAGGGAAGTGGAGCAGCCGGGACTCCATCTAGCGATCCTATGAGATGCCTGTGTCGCAAGCGGCACGTTAACCCGCTGTGCCACAGTGCTGGCCCCAACACAGTCCTTAAGTAAACCTCTTTGAAGCCAGCCCAAAAGGCTAACAGGGACATAGTATCTCTGAACTGTTCTCAAGTCAAAGAACCCACAAAGGGCTGCTGTGTGGACAAAAGTAGCACCTTCACAGCTGTTTTCTTTTTATTATGCATTAAGTCTTGTGACAGCGTTGCTAGAAAAGAATGTTGGTGATACGGCAATTGCAGGATGAGGGACAGACGGGGTTCCGAGGAAGGTGGAAATGGCTCAGAACTGGATGTGGGAAATGAGAGCAGGTGCAGAGGGGGTGGCAGGATACGGCGCAGTCCACAGCAGCACAGCTGAGCCCAGGGGAGCCCGGAGAGCCTCTGACATCTCAGCCAGGGCTCAGTGTGATCTGGGGTGGGAAAGTCTGTTTTACTTTGTGTGCAGAAAACTAGAGGAAATATTCGTGGGGGTTGCTGCAGGTGGGAACAGGAGGTGGGGAGGGCTCTGCCACCCCAGGTGTGACTGTGGAAGCTCCCGTGACCATCACCGACCTCTGAGATGGGTCTGACCCTGGGAAGGGTGAGGAGCTCGCCCCTGTCGTCGACCGCGTGGTAAATGAGGAAGGCGCTGTTGATGTGCCGGCCATGGCCATCGGCCCACTCCTGACAGTCAAAGGCCTCCACGCGCACTCCGACTTCCACACTGCAAGGGCGAGATGGGGCCGTGGGCAGAGAACCACACATGTCAAGCCCTCCCGCCTGTTCTTTCCGCTTCTCCGACAACAGAGGAGAAAGAAAGTGCTGGATTTTCTCGTTGGTTCCTTGTAATCTGAGCGCTATTCTAATCCATTTCCAGGCCACTGAGCCAGCTTGTCCAGGGCTGTAAAAGCATTTCCACCTGACTTCCACCTGCACGCAGGTGACAGGCCACCTGGGGATTCCCACGGAACACACCTTCAGGAGCACACTTTGGTTATGGGAGGGGGTTTATACTGCCAGAGTCAAGTTCTCGTCCTTAAAAACAGTAGTTCAGCATTGTCAAAGAATCAAACGCGGAAATTAGAGGGGAGACAAAGGTACCACGTTTTTATATCTAAGATGAAAAAATACTAATTTAAAGCCTTTTACTCTTAAGAATAATAAAAATAACTAGAAAGTGGTTTGGACTTTGTGGCAGTGAGTACCGGGCCCATGGTGGGTCAGTTGATGGCACTGTCACTGGGGCACTCTGGAGGGCAGGAAACAGAGTTAAACACGATGCCAGGACCACAGGCACACACCAGGGTCACCCTGGGCCACACAACTGCCCTAAGACCCTAGGAGACCAACGTCCCTGTCAGTCGCTATGTGCTCAGTGGGAGGACACCGACTTCACACGTGTGCCCTCAGATTTTAAAGACGGAATGAAATTTCAAAAAAAAATTAGACGTAACTTGGTCCTTTTAATCCCCTTATTTACCTCCAGATTTAAACAAAATGAACAACTATGTGTGTGCAAGCCTGAGTCAGCGCCCAGGAGCCTGGGAGCATGCTTTACCACGTCTGAAAGGTGTTGTTGACAATGGCATTGAAGACAAGCCGGTCTCCAACTGTGGACGGGCCCCGGAACTTGAACATATCCACGGACTTGAGGATGGGGTGCGCATGACACAGGCGGCTGAGGGAGACAAGAAACAAAGCACTCATTCCCTGCAGAGCCCCGGGAGCACTGAGGCAGAGCCGACGCGGCGGGCAAGTTCTTGGCCCATTTTCTGCACAAAACCTCTCTTCTAACTCGAGTGAGATAGGTAACTGGATTCTGTGTGCTCACAGTGACTCTGCACACAAACCGCACACCTTCAGGGAAGCACGTGTCCATGAGACGTGGGGTCTTTCCTGAGATACTGGTACTTCTGCTCCTGGGCTAACAGACTGCTCTTGTCTGTCCCCGATGGAAGTCCCTCTGAAAAACAAGCCAGTGCCTTCTGTCCTGGTTATGTTTGTCCGACAGCCTGTGACTGCTCTCCCAGGGCTCTGTACGCCCGGTAGCAGTGGGGAACAGCTGCCAGCAGGTGCAGCTCACCGCCACTCGTTAGCTTCACAGTTAGCTGACTTCACCACACACTGAGAGGTGAGCTTTTCACATCTCACAGCATTTCAGAACGTTATTTCCACATTTTAGATAGCTATTCCTTCAGTTAAATAGCTATGCCAACACTATGCGAGCCGACTGTACCACAGCTAAGTTATATGGTACGTCTTGATGACAGAACATGTCTGAGAGCTGCACTGTCATTAGGAGGGACAATCTCATTTTTAAAACAAGGCTTCTCATATTGTGCACAACTCAGAAAGGATAACTACATGTTTCTAACTACAGGCATATCTGTAGATGTCACAAGGTCAGTATTCAGAATTCAGAATACAGATTCCAAACTCCTGTTTCATTTTCACTTTTGAGTGAAGAAATTAACATTGACCTTTGAACCAAGGACGGATTAATCCTAAGGCAAGCAACCAAGTGACTATAACTTCCTCGTTTTGGTAGGAGGCGCCCTTTCCTCAGCCCGTGGTCCCTTGACCCCCAGCTGGCCCAGCGCATCCCTGACTTTGTTTTCTCCCCACTGGTCCTAGAGCAGCAAGCGGAGGTCAGAGCAGGAACCTTGCAGAAACAGCAGCCACGGTCTCCATCCAGGCCATGATCTGGCCGCCAAATGTGTTTCCGTGGTGGTTTGCGTGGGGCGGGAGGACAAGTTCAACGCTCTGAGCAGAGGTGCCCTTGGTGGACACTGTCCCTTCCTCTTCAGCAGAAACTGGATCTGAAAGTACAAAATGGTAGTGACAGGGGGGTCCACTGAGGGCCCATCCTCCTCCCTAGCAACACACCAAACGCTGGGACTTCTGTTCCCAAAAACTTAAAGCTGAGTACTGTGGAGTGATGGTCATCCAAACAGCGGGTTTCTGCAGTGAATTGGGCTAAGAGAATAGATCAGAAAGGGCCTTTAGGAGAGCGAGTTCCAACCATCTAACAAGTTCATCAGAATCCTGATGGACAGAATGGTTACATGTGGACTTGCGCTGTTTGAGTGGTAGAAGGGCAGGTCAGGAGAGGAGTTGTCAGGAATTACGAAGGTGACGGGTATGTCCTTGTGTTGACGCTGTGTTCATGGGTGAAGAGTGATGTCAACACTTGCCAAATTGCATGCTTTAAATATGAGACATTTGTCATGTGCCAATTACACCTCAATAAAGTGGCTAAGAGTAAAGGAATCAGAGCCCCGAAAGGGCACAGACACCAAGAGACCGGTGCGCTGTAGACTTCAGCAGGCGAACATGGACGGCTTCCTGGGGAAGCTGTCTGGTGACAGACTGGGTTGGAAGCAGGAAAGACAGCATCCACAGCATTTCTCAAAGCCTCCTGTTTGCCCGGAATCCTGTTTGCTTCATTTACGGACAAATTGGTTTTTACTCTCGACAATGGAGAAATCATTCTCTGGCTGCAAAGCAGTGAAATGCACTCGGTTATGCCTCCTGCCTCTCTGAGGGGAGACACCAGCCAGCCTGCCGTCTCCTGTGCTCTCAGGGGACGTGGGGGAAGACGTACGCGTCAGAAACAGAGCTGCGCGTGCTACGTGAAAGTGCAGCTGTGCCCAGCTCCTGCTCCAACGACAGCTGACCAGGGCCTGGGCAGTCATTCCTGGCACAAGCCCATCTAGGTACGCATAAGAAGTATGGCTACAGATCTCTAATGCCACTTGCTAACAGAAATTCTGTTATTCAGTTTGAGAGGAGACAGATTAATTTTCCATCTGCTATAACAGTTAGGGCTGGGCTAGCCAAAGTCAGGAGCCAGGAACTCAATGCAGGCCTCCCATGTGGGAGGCAGGGACCCAACACCTGAGCTGCCTCCTAGGGTGCTCGTCAGCAGGCAGCTTGAGCAGAGCCAGACCTTGGAGCCTAGGGACTTTGCTAAGGATGTGGTCTTCCAAGTGGCGTCTCTACTGCTGTGAAAATGTCTGCCTCCAGTGGAATTTTTAGATTTGCAATTAGATCACCCCATTGCGCATCTGTTCCCTGACTTAAAACAGGTTGGAAGCAGCCCACTGTTCCAGAATAAAACCCCACATCCTGCTGTGGCCTCAAGTCCCTCGTCCTGTCCGACTTCCGCTTCCCTCTCCAGCCCTGTTGGTCTGAATGCCACTACCACCACCACCAACCTCACCATATCCTCCCACTGTCTCTGCACCAGTCACGCGGGTCTTTCCCCAGTGGTTCCAAGGGAGTGCTGTCTTCAACACCATGGCACTTGCACATGTCCCCTCTGCCTGCGGCAGTCCCCTCTGGCCAGCACCACCACCCCTCCCACTCCCAGTCATCCTGACGCCCCCAGTCCCCCACAGACCTCTATTGTAAAGCTCTAGTTGTATGCTTGTTTGTGTGGGCATCGATTATCTGACTCACTAGAGCCTACGCTCTTTGGGGCAGGAACTAGGAAATGTTTTTAATGTTCATTCCTGAACTTGGGTCTTCAACAAGTATTTGTGGAATGAATACATGAGTGAACTAACTCCACTCCACATTCATGGTGCTTACCCTTGATGGAATAATGCTAAGTAAAGAAATGCAGGGTTGTGCTGTGATGTTTGTTTCACTGTGCTAAGTGAACTGCTGTCTCCATTGTGACTAACAGGACTGCACTCTGAGCTTTCCTTAGAAGTCACGGTGGCTGAGCCAACGGCGGGCCGACGGCAAGGAGGCCGTTACTTCTCACCGCTGGCAACCACAGCGACGACGGCGTGCCCACCCGCAGATGAGGGCCTGGGTCCAGCACCGCTTTCTCCAAGGCTGCCAACTGACACGCCTAGAGTCTTCAGACTCCCATCGCAGGCACAGCTTGCTGGGATCCCACTCTGCGAGATTTCACCAGGCTCTGCTGGGGTGAAAAGCCCTCTGTGGGCGGCCTGGCGGTATCTGGACCATCGAGCACCACCCTAAGGGGCCCGCTGCCTGGCCACACAGACACCTGCCTTCATAGACATACTGGCTCATTACCAGCACTTTGCACTCAAGTAATTTCCTTTTACATATTTTCCCCATCCTTTCATGTATTCCTTTTGTTTGTTTTCACTTGTTCTGTTGTTTTGTGTGTGTGTGGGGGGTTTGGCTTGCAATAAAAAATTAACTTGGCACTATCTTTGTCTCATCTGACTTGCCATTTCGTTAAAGGACTAAAGGTCTTGCTCCTCTCGGAAAAACAATAATCTTCACCGTTGAAGTTGTCACCAGGTGCTGGGGACACTGGGCCATCTTGGCTGGCCCAGCACAACTTGTATCACCTTCCCCTGGGGCCCGCTGTCGCTGAGAGCTCCCGTTCCTCATCTTTTTTGTTTAAATAGTGTCACTAGACACTCAACTTCCTGGTTTAGTTGGTGGAAAACTATCTCATGCTGGTTACAGCTGAGAATCCCTAATCCAAAAGCTGGAAATACAAAATGCTCCGCACTCGGGAACTTTCTGAGGGCTGACAGAACGCCACAGCTGACTTCTCCTAGTGGGTCACAGATAAAATACAGGTGCACTAAGCATACTGGATAAAACAGCCTGCAGGCTGTGTATACGAGGTGTGCGTAAAACATACACGGATGTCGTGGTGAGACTTGTGCCCCACACCCCTCCCTGTGTATATGCAGATAGTCTAAAACCTGAAACACTGTTAACCACAACCATTCCAGGTAAGACTTGATCTTTAATTGCACATCTCTTGTGACTAATGACTTCTGACATCTTTCTGTGGGTTTGGTAAGCATTCTTGTCACCCCTAACGAATGTCCCTCTGTGTCATTTGCTTGTCATTTGCTGCTCTCCTACTTCGGAGTGGCTATGCGTTCAGCTCCGCACTGTCTATGTCCCCTAACCTCTCTCAGCTCTTTGCCATGTTTTTGCCTATCAGGATTTACTCTAGATAACTATCTTTTCTGCTGTTAACTTCACTGTGTTTTAAATTTTAATAAGTATATATTCTTTGTAGGAATTCTCTTTGCTTCTTTGTCCATCCTTCAAGGTCATTTTTGTTGTCCTGCATCATACTTTTGGTACTCTTTTATTTCTAAAACACATTAACATTCTTACTTTCTATTCTTCATACGGTAAATTCAACACCTGCTATCTTTGTGGGCCTCTCCAGATCTTGAGTGTGTGGTATCTCTTGTACACCTCAGCGCCTTATTAACTCTCGCCTTTCATGTTCTTTGACTAGGAGCTCACATCGCTTGGATCCTTCAGTGAAAATTCTTGGGGTCTGGGATTACATTTCCCCATGAGGAAACTGCATTGGCTGCTGCTGCTCCCGGGGGTCCAACAACACGGGGCCACCCTGCACGAACTGAAGCTCACTGAGTCCACTTCAGTGCAAACAGACCAGGTGATTCCAACACCAAATCCACAGGAGGGTGCACTTGTGACACAATCCTCAAGCGGAAACTTCTTTCCCCTTCTGGGCTAAGGCCGAGACAGGAAAGCATCCCTACCACAGCTCTCTGGAGAGCGGGGCTTTTCTAGCTGACTCACTGAGAGCATCATTTTTGAAGGCCACAGCTGCACAGGAGGGTCTCTGACCCAACCACCCACTCAGCACAGGGCCCCGGCTTTGCTGGGCACAGTTCTGCTAAACACAAGCGCTGCTCCTCAGTCCCAGGTCCTCCAGGCAGTCGCCAGAGTCAGCCCAGCCCTACTCTGCCGCACTGGTGCCTCCCGGGCATTTCTGGACTTCAAGGTTTTCCCTTCTTTTTCTGACTGCTCAGTTCTGTTTACAAAGGCGTCTGGAAACGTTTGCTAGAATTATGGTTTTCCCAAACGTGAAGGCCAATACATTATTATAATCCACACTGGCTTACTTCCTAAAGTGATCTTAGAAAGAATGCAAAACCGTAACCCCCTCCATATACTCTCTCTTCTTTTTACTGAATTAAATGCACAATGATCCAAAAACTAAACTAGCATTGATATTTGTCTGGCAAAAATCAGATACTCAAATGGCACATTTTGTACAAAATAATATGATACAAACTGTCTCTAAAATATATTGCTAAATGAAAACACTCAAAGCCTGTAACTGGGGGAACGCTGCTACACTATGTGTTGGCATAGTGCGTGTGTGTGCACATGTGTGTGTAAGAATATTGTCTGTGGAAACTGTGTGACTGCAGACTGAGATGGGAGGCATAACTTTTACCCTGTGCATAGACTATCAATTTAATAATAATTTTAAAATAATTTTAAGATAAAAAAACCTGAGAAGGTCTTAAATAAGCGTAGAAGGCAGCCCCTTTTATGAGTCATAATTCTAAAGAAAAAGCCACTCACTCACATCCCACGAAGACTTTTACAGCACACCTGGGGCCATGGAAGCAGCTTCCAGGTCGCACTGTACTGCACAGCTATCAGCCATGCCGCGTTTGCAGAAATACCCTGGGTGGGGGTGACTTTGGTGCAGAGTATGCCTATTTGCAGGTAATTGCTAACTAAAGGTAAAATAGGGTTTCCCATTCAGAAAGCAGTTCTGGCTCCCAGCTCTGCTCTGGGTTGAGTACAGTAAACAGAACTGACCCTTCCTGCGGGTTGTGCCCGGCCAAGCTCAACGCCTGTACTTTGGATGTCCTGAAAGCATTGTGTCATCAGCCTGTTTGGGCAACTTGACTTTCATCCCACATCTTAGGTCAGGATCTTTCACCTGAAACCAGGTCATTGCAGCCCGTTTTCTTTCTGCAGATTCAGAAACAACCACCCGGGAGAATGCTCTCAGGATCTATACTGAAAACGCTTCCGATGTAGGTTTTCCCTATACACCATGCTTCCGAACAACACAGCAGTACAGAGCACACCCAGAAATGTCTTCCTTCTACCAAATCCCATCTCATCATTTGCTCTTCCCTTCCAAAAGTGTATAACCTAATTCCAGTTTCTCTCTGTTCCAACAATACTCACTGCCATCACCCAACACTTAGGAAACCGTTTAATCTTTCACGTCTGATGTTTCAGCCAATGTAGAAGCCTGAATTTCCAACAACATGGGTCAGTAAGAGAGCTGAACATATCTGGCCAGTGAAAAGCAAGCTCCTTCAGAACCAAGGGTATCAGGCAGCTGAACCACACACCACAGCAACTAGAAGTGTCAGGTCTAACCCTTCCACTCTGTCACAGGAACTGCTTTTAAGCGCTTAGATACATTTGGGGGTCTGGGGTTTAGTACAATTTTCAAAAAGAACAAACCAATGGAGTTAGATTAAAATTACATTTTGTGCTAAGGATTGTAGAATAATCTATATTAAGGAAGATTAAATAGAATATTGATAAAAGCAGAGTTTAAAAAGTTTAAAAGGACTGGCATTGTGACACAGTGGGTTACCCCGTGGCCCACGCTGCTGACATCCCATACGGGTGCTCCTCCTGCAACCCAGCTTGCCGCTAATGTGCCTGGGAAAGCAGCAGAAGATGGCCCAAGTGCCTGCCACGTGGGAGACCTGGATGAAGCTTCTGGCTCCGGGCTTCAGCCTGGCCCAGCCATGGCCATTGTAGCCATTTGAGGAGTGAACCCAACCAGCAGATGGAAGATCTCTTTCTTGCTCAGTCTCTCCCTTTCTGCTTTTCAGATAAATATGCCTTTAAAATACAAACCAAAATGTCTACAGATCTAAAGTGAGCCAGGCCTGTGGCCGTGACGTGGACAACCTGACACGGAGCTGGAACCACGCCTCGCTCATTGAATGCAGACTGTGTATGTCAGCAGCTGACTTAGAAGCCTCCAGTGCCAAGTGTGCCCTCTGTGTGTGGCATCACACTGTCTGTGCTGCTTCTGTCTACTGGTACACCTTGTACACACAGCCAGCGAGTTCACCCGGCTCACAGGGTCAAGGGCATGGAGAAGGCTCCAGTCACCGCCCTCCTGAGCACTCCCAAACGGACTCACCCCTCCACGTCAGGCCGGAGCAGCAAGCCCCTCGCTCCTCCCAGGACAGACACATAGCAACTTGCAAGGCTCAGAGCACGGGTCTGACGTCCCTCCCAGACTCTCGCCCCCAGCCCCAGCCCCTGGGAGCCAGGCCACACTTCCCCTGTCTGAAAAGGAGCACCCTGTGCCCTGGAGGGCCCCTCTGTCTCCAAGCCGTCTCTCATCCTTCACAGCCATGTTCCTTCCAAGTACGGCCTTCTGACAGGTGCACCAGCTCCTCCTGTGGGCAGGCACCTCTCCAGCGACAGTGAGATAGCACCTTCTATGTGCCCCACGCAGGGCCCACAGAGCTACTCTATGGGGGGCCTCCAAAACGCTTGTGGCACATCTTTCAGTCCCACTTTCCCATGAACTTCTGGAGGCACCCGTCCATGACCTCATTTCATTCTCATGCCAACCTACTACAGAAACGCCCTCATTAGTGCGGCTTTACACTGGCCATTTTGAGTGTTTTGCTTTCACCTTGCCTCAGTGAGCTCAGAAGAGCAAAGGCAGAGGTCTTGGTTACAGGCAGCGAGAATTGTGAACAAGAAAACAGAAAGAGTGACTTCAGACTGGCCAGGGCCCACCAGCTGCAGGACCCAAGCTCAGGTGTAAATGAGCCACTGGGGGACTATCTCTGGGTGGTGGCTGTGGGTGAGTGGTGGACAGAGGCCCTGCTCTCTGTGAGGTCAGTTCTCGAAACCAGGAAGGAGCAGGCCCCACCGTGATGCCCCGAGTGCTGGAAAACACCCTGTGAGAATGGCGTTCCTGCCAAATGCCAATGCTACTTCCCACTGGTGTAGAGAACACCTAGTGGCTTATTTCAACCTTTTTCCTAAAGTCAAGTAGTACAGTTTTAATGAGGTGGAAGGCTTTTTAAAAAATATAAGGGGCCAGTTTTGTGGTGTAACAGGCTGAGCTGGGACCTGTGATACCAGCATCTGATAGGGTGCTCATTCATGTCCCAGCTTCTCCGTGTTGGATCCTGCTCTCTGGATCAGAAAGCACTGGAAGATGGACCCAGTGTCTGGGCCCTTGCCACCCACATGGATGGCCTGGATGAAGCTCCAGGATCCTGGCTTCAGTCTGGCCCAGCCCTGGTCATTGCAGCCACTTGGGGAGTGAGCCAGTGGATGGGGCATCTCTTTCTGTCTTTCCTTTCTCTGTAACTCTGTTTTTCAAATGAAATATTTTTAAAAAGACAATAAAACTAAAATTAGAAGAATAATAATTGTGTGAAAAGGCAGGCTGTTGAGATCAGAGTAAAAGCACTTGCTCTTAATAGCTGTGTCAGATGGCCAGCACTGTGGCTTAACAGGCTAATCCTCCACCTTGCGGCGCCGGCACACCAGGTTCTAGTCCCGGTTGGGGCACTGGATTCTATCCCGGTTGCCCCTCTTCCAGGCCAGCTCTCTGCTATGGCCTGGGAAGGCAGTGGATGGCCCAAGTCCTGGGGCTCTGCACCTGCATGGGAGACCAGGAGAAGCACCTGGCTCCTGGCTTTGGATCAGCGTGGTGCGCCGGCCCCAGCGGCCATTGGAGGGTGAACCAACGGCAAAAAGGAAGACCTTTCTCTCTGTCTCTCTCTCTCACTGTCCACTCTGCCTGTCAAAAAAAAAAAAAAATAGCTGTGTCAGATGTCTGAGTCTTCCTAAGACACCTTAGCCATCTGCTTGTTAGCCTGAGTAAGGGTCTGGCCGCCCCTTCCCTCTTCCCCGAGGTGTTCGGGGCTGACTGCCTTGGCTTTGTCTCTGACTGAGGGCTGTCTTGTCTGTCTCAGGGCCGTCCCCCTGCTCTGGCTGCTGCCTTTTCACACAGATTTTGGTACCGAATGGAGACTCACTCTGCTCAACACTGTCATGAGGAGCAGGTCCTCCTTCCGTAAACGTAACCTGGCAATGCTGCTGCCCCTTAAAGCTTGCAAATAAATAGGTTTCCACGCATTCTCCCTCCTTCCTTATTTGACCAGTCATCCTGGGGTCAGCCTGGGGCCAGGGCCCAGTGGTTTTGAGTCTGAGAGATAGAGTTCTAGAGCATCCCTGGTCCCTCTATCTCCAGGTGCTCAAAGCAGAGCTGGTGAACACCTCTCTCCCACCCCAGCCCAGCCCCAGCAATCTCTACAGCTCAGCCCAGGAGTGAGGGTGCTACAGGTGCGTACAGCACCACACCTGTCTTGCCGGGACTCCCTCTTCCCACTTGGCATGCACATCTCCCTCTCAGTCGCCTAAGAACTCACATGTCCTTGGCCTTTGTCTCCCAACTCCGCTTCCTGTGCCTTCCTTCAGTCAAGGGGCCTCAGACTTTCTCTGAGCTGCCCCTGCTCTGCTGGGTGGTGCCCACTCCCCTCCTCCATGGTGCCCCACACCATGGAAGCTGTGGGCCGACACCGGGGCATTCCGCCATTCTTGCCCCACCAGGCCTCAAAGACCTGGAGAAATTAGTGCCTGAGCACTAAGAAAGGGCCCAGGAAAACCCAGGGCTACATGGGAAGTGCCCGGAGAGAGCAGCGGGATCTTGGCTTTTCATTCACTGCCAGCCTCTTTCCCAGCGCCTGGCGCTGCAGCTTCCTCCTCGGCTGAGCCTGTGTGCGCTCAGTCACAGCTGGGAGCCGCCAGCTACCTGTGAAGCCCCATCTCACCCTGGGGAGCCACACTGACTACTCCCCAGTGATTTCCCAGTCCCTCACTGGAACATCCCGCCCCATCCGGTCAGGAGACCTGAGGGGCCAGCCCCCGCCTCCAGCGACAGGTGCGCCCAGCAGGACTGGAGGAAGGGCCTGCTCCCGGGGCCCCAGACGTGCCTGCAGGGGGACGACTGACCATCAGACTTGCCGCTTTCTCTCATCAAGCTGTTAAAAGTGTCTTCGTGCTGCAGCCGAACCTTCCTCCTCTCCGAAGCCAGATTATGTTGCACACGATCCTGCTCCGTGAGAAGCGGGACGGGCTTTAAGTGAATCTGGAGAAAGAAACACACTTGTCTGTCAGAGCAGACACGAGAACGACAAAGCACGACACGAGAACCAAATGATACCATTTTCTAACTCGGGCAAATAGAGTATTTAAGGGACCTAAACACACTGTGTCTAATTCTTTTCTTAAAATACCTATAAATTTAAAAAATCAATAGAGGCTTAATTAGTTCTTCATATAATATTTAAATGCTTTCCTTGTTTGTTTTCCTTGGTTATAATAATTTTCAATAGGATTAAAGAACATAAAATCTTCAAATGAGTGATTGAGGAGAGGGACTTCTGATGCCCCTGAATTGTCTTCAAAAAATGTTTTCAGGGGTGGGTGTTTAGCCTGGCGGTTAAGGTGCGCACTCCACATCAAAGTGCCTGCCCTGCTCTGCTCTTGACTCCAGCTTCCTGCTAATGTAGACCATGGGAGGCAGCAGTGACGGCTCAGGTCCTTGGATCCCTGGCATCTGTGTGGGAGATCTGGCTTGAGTTCCGGGTCCTGGCTCTGGCCCAGCCCTGCCAACTGCAGGCATCTGGGGAATGAACCAGCGGATGGGAGCGCTGTCTCTCAAGGAAATAAATAAATATGTTAAAAAGAAACGCTTTCTATTTTTGCAAAATTAAGACATAAAAGGTTGGAAATAAAGTTGTTCTAGAGAAAGGTATCTTGTGGCAGGGGATACTCCCGGTTTGGAAATTTGATCATCTGATGAAACAGAAAGAATCCATGTGTCAGAGTTTTAGGTGACTCCAGAAACCTGGAAACAGGATGCAACAGAGCCACAAGCCCACGTTCGGGCTGGTGACCCTCCATGTGTGTCGGCAGGGCTCACCCTGCAGGGGACTACAACAGCCCCACGCTTCCTCCCAGGGCCCCTGCAGGCTGGTGCTGCCCCTTGGCTGAGAGAAGGATGGTACTGTGCTGCGTGAGGTCCCAGACTGCCCTGGGTGCTTGTCTGACTTGCTGAGGGCTGTGCAGACTGACAGATGGACAGCACTGGTCAGTTCTCCAGGCAGCCTTGTGTCAGCTGTGCCCTCGGCAGGGTACACAGGACTGGTAAACGAGTGCTTGAAACCAAGGCAACTTGCACCTGTCCTGGATGACTCCGGACCCACAGAGGAAGTGCCTCTGCTGAGACTGCCAAGGACCCTGAAGCTGTCCGCTCCCACTCTGGCGTCTCTCGCTGGCCTGGCCCCAGGCCCCAGGCCCCATGGAGTCCTGGAACAAGCTCACTGCGCACAGAGGTCCAGGGAGCCCTTCAGTTCAAAGCAGCCCCGACTTTTCCTGGCATGCTGTATTCTGTTTATTCTTTTTAAAAAAATTTTTATTTATTTATTTTGACAGGCAGAGTGGACAGTGAGAGAGAGAGACAGAGAGAAAGGTCTTCCTTTGCCGTTGGTTCACCTGCCAATGGCTGCTGCAGCTGGCGCTGCGCTGATCCGAAGCCAGGAGCCAGGTGCTTCTCCTGGTCTCCCATGGGGTGCAGGGCCCAAGCACTTGGGCCATCCTCCACTGCACTCCCTGGCCACAGCAGAGAGCTGGCCTGGAAGAGGAGCAACTGGGACAGAATCTGGCGCCCCGACCGGGACTAGAACCCAGTGTGCCGGCGCCGCAGGTGGAGGATTAGCCTAGTGAGCCACAGCGCCGGCTGCGTGCTGCATTCTGAACAAGAGCGCTACCTGCTGGAAAAGACGGCAGCCTGGGTAAGGGGCTGTGTGACCGATGAGGGCAGCGCTGCAGGGGCCTGACTTCCTCTGCTGGGGGCCAGGCCTCCAGCCTGGGCAGGGACAGGACTGAAGAGGGGCCCTTCCATTCTCCACACAGCCCTGAATTCAGAGCGGGAGGGCTGGGGCTAGAGGGAAACAGTAGGGGGGCTGTGTGGCTGCTGCCCATCACTTGCTTTCAGACACGGGGACTCTCGTTCCCAGCAATCTGAAGACTTGGTCGGCAGGGGAAGGTACTTGGGAAAAACATAAGGGCTGGCGAGACCCGCGTCAAAGCCTGAAGTTCTAGGGAACGTGCGATTCTCGGTCCCCATCCAGCTGCTTGTAACTCAGCAGGTCCCAGGCGTAGCCCAGAAAGCTGAGTTTGAGCTGCACTTCAGTTTGGAAAGCAACACCCTTGGTCTTGGACTTGCTGTGGGTCACATCGAGTGTCAGGCCTGGGGTGAGAGAAGTGCCCAGGGCACAAAACTCTGGCAGGGTGCCCGCCACCCCGCCACCTGCCTGCCTCCCTACCCAGGTGAGGACAGCTGTGCTGCAGCTCTGTTGGGTGTGGGGGAAACATTGCTTTGTCCCAGCTGCTCTGGGACTGGCAGCAGGGCAAGCAACAACACCCTGGGGCAGTGAGAAGATCCTCGTGGCTTCCAGGAGGCTGGGGGCAGCCACCGGACCCAAGTCGGAAGCTGCCTTTGCAATGAAAGATTCAAATTTTCATCAGAACTGTTACATTTGAAAAATGCTTAGACTAAGTGTGGTCCCTTTTCCAGTGACCCTGGAAAGGAGTGCCAAGAAGTTCTACTGAGTAAACCCTCAGCGGCCTGCAGCGGAGATCTGGGCCCTGGCCAGGCGGGCAGCTGGGCACGCACCAGGCAGGGCGTGGCTTAGAAGGGTGCTTTCACCCCAGGTACCCTGAAGCTTATTTTTAAATTCCAGTAACTCAGCAATTCTGACTCCTCTTCAGGAAGAAAGAATGAGGGGATGGTAACATGCAACCACTTCCTACATTTCTCTTGCTTTTTATTTTCAAGTTACATAGCCACAGAAGGAAGAACTAGACCAGTGAGCATCAAGTCTGCACCAGTATGACCCTCAGATCATTTAAAGCCCAGTGGTGGGGCCAGCGCTGCGGTGTTGTGGGTTAAGCTGCCGGCTGTGATGCCATCATTCTATATGGGAGCTGGTTCTGGTCCTGACTGCTCCACTTCCTGTTCAGCTCTCTGCTAATGAGCCTGGGAAAATCACTAGAGAATGGCCCCGGGTGCTTGGGCTCCTGCCACTCACATGGCAGACCCAGATGGAGCTCCTGGCTCCTGGCTTCAGCCTGGCCTGTCTCTGGCTTTTGTGGCCATTTGGGGAATGAACCAGAGGGTAGAAGATCTCTCTCTGTCTCTCCCTCTCTTCCAATAACTCTGCTTTTCAAATAAGTTTAAATCTTTAAAAAACTCAGTTTTTTTCTCTAGAGCACTTAAGCCCATATTATCACAGAATACCTTTTATGATAAATACTGGGGAGTAACAAATCTTAGGACAGTATACGACAACATTTCAAAATATTTACAGGAAAATGAAACTAAAAGATAAACTTACTCTGGTGCAAAATATTTTGAAACTCAGGCATACAGGGAGTCTTTAAAGACTCGTGAAAAAGGTACATGAAAAAACTGCATGAATTTCAAAAAAATTCTGCATCAGTATAAGCTGACCTTTAATCCCATTTTCTGTGAACTCTCTGAAGTGTCCTTGGTACCTCCTACTGAGAAGAAATGTTCTTTTTTCCATAACAGTTCTTTTTTTTTTTTTAGGTTTGTTCATTTATTTGCAAGGTGGAGTTACAGAGAGAGACAGAGACAGAGAGAGAGAGAGAGAGAGAGAGAGAGGAAGACAGAGAGATCTTCCATCCACTGGTTCACTCCCCAAATGGCCACAATTACCAGGGCTGGGCCAGACCGATGCCAGGAGCCAGGAGTTTCTTCTGGGTCTCCCACAAGGGTGCAGGGGCCCAAGCACTCGGGCCATCCTCCACTGCTTTCCCAGGTGCATTAGCAGGGAGCTGGATTGGAAGTGGAGCAGCTGGGATTCGAACTGGTGCCCATCTCATAACAGTTCTGATGCAAGTGTTGCTATGTTCCTGGGCCCCACACTAGATACGTCATCACACAGAAACGTACCTTTTCTTGTCCGAGTGGTTTGGCTACAAATGTGGAGAAAGCCACACTAACAAGTTTTTCAACCCCAGTGAATGTGTCCTGGACTGTGACCTTTATACTGATCTGAAAGGAAAACAAAAATAAATAAATAACTTTCAGTCATCCAGATAAAAGATTAGGCTGCAACACTAAAAAATCAGGGATGTACACCACCACTCGTCTGTTTTTTATAAATTAAACCAGCATTTGCTGGTTGCACTATTCTTTCAAAAGTCTTTTTTTTTTTTTTTTTTTTGACAGGCAGAGTGGACAGTGAGAGAGAGAGACAGAGAGAAAGGTCTTCCTTTACTGTTGGTTCACCCCCCAGTGGCCGCTGCACTGCGCAGATCCAAAGCCAGGAGCCAGGTGCTTCTCCTGGTCTCCCATGGGGTGCAGGGCCCAAGCACTTGGGCCATCCTCCACTGCCTTCCTGGGCCATAGCAGAGAGCTGGCCTGGAAGAGGGGCAGCCGGGATAGAATCTGGTGCCCCGACTCGGGACTAGAACCTGGTGTGCCAGCGCCGCAGGTGGAGGATTAGCCTATTGAGCCGTGGCGCCGACCTCAAAAGTCTTTTAAAAATCTAACAAATAACTTTTTTTTTTTCACTGTGGTAAAAATACTACATGTTCCTGCCATCGAACATTCATGGAATCTGACTAACCAGAGTATATATTACCAGTAATCACCCAGAGATGACAATTACGAAACTTTAGCTGAATTTTCTTCCAGTTTTTATCTACAGAAATGAAAATGTATACACACACACATATGTATGTAAGATCATATTGTAATACTACTCTATATTCCAATTTTTAAAATGCTGGCATTATGTGATAAGTGTTCCATTACTAGAAAATATGCTTTTGAAAACAAGATACTAGCGACTGCCCTACAGGCCATGAGAGGGAGGCACCATTCCTTGCTGTACTACTGGCCTTAGTTTTACGGCCGAGAGGACGTGGGCGGAAGCGCACGTCACCCGTGGCTTTGTTTCCTTGCTGCACGTCTCAGGATTAGAGAGAAGGCAGCTGAGACGCTTTGTGGTGAGGCTACAGTGTACTGGCTCGGGAACTGGACTTCAGCCTTGGGTTCACACAGAAGCGTGAGCGCACCCAGGAACTGGACTTCAGCCTCGGGTTCATACACATTTCCCCCACGTGCCTCCCCCAGCACTTCTGCCTTGGGCTAAGAGGCAACCTCAGACATCTCAGGCCAGTACCGTTAGCAACAACAGTGCTGTTTCTCCGCATATACCCACCCACGTACGCCACGTACAAAAACACCCAGCATTCCATGAAACAGCAAACATCATTTATTCATATTTATAATCACTATTTAACATTTAGTCAGTAATTACTTTAAGTCGTATAATTGCAAATAAGTAATTGCATAGTAAAACCCAAGTTAACCAGATGCTGATAAACCCAGAATAAACCATCTTTTTCTGACCCCCCATAGCTTCCCATGTTGAGCAACAGTCAAATTAAAAATAAAATAAGGTATCTGACAGTAAAAACAAGGCAGCAGGTACAGGGTGCAGTCAACAAACTGCAGACACTGAGTTACTAGGACAATTGGCTGAGTTTCACCAAACGTGTCGAAAACTCGCCAGGGGGACTCTCGCTGTGTCCTGACACAGTTAGTAAGGGTGGAATTACAGCCTGAGAAGACAACAGGACAACAGGCAACTCGAGACACTGTAGCTCCCAGGCTCTGAGCCTGAAGACTATTCCCAGCGAGGAGAAACCTCATTTTGTTGAATTGAGGAATTAGAAATCAACAAGCTCAAGGCAGCTGGAAATCGTGCAGGAGAAAACCAGAGAGGAGGGAGCTATGAAAACGAAGGATTCCAGAAAATGCATGTGGGTCCTGTGATGCCAATCTAAGAACACAAAGGATGAAGGCTCACAAGGCCAGAGAAACAACCAATCACCAGGGAGCTATAAGTGGAACAACTCCAACAGTTTACACACAGCTGAGAATGTATCTTTTTTTATCTTTTGGAGATCCCTTTATTTATTTGAAAGGCAGAGTTAGAGAGAGGGAGGGAGAGAAGGAGGGAAGGAAAGAAAAACAGAGAGAGAGAGATCTTCTATCCACCAGTTGACTCTGGCTGCAATGGCCAGGGCTGGGCCAGGCTGAAGCCAGGAGCTTCATCTGGGTCTTCCTACATAGGCAGCAGGGTCCAAGCTCTGGGGTCATCCTCCTCTGCATTTCCGGGCCCATTAACAGGGACTGGAACCAGTGCACATATGGGATGCTGGCGTTGCAAGTGGAAGTTCAGTCCACTATGTCACAATGCCAGCCCTGAGAATCTTTTGACTTCTCTCCAGCCAGACTTCGCTGGATACATAACATATTCATGGAAGCCACAGAAGAACGCAATCTAGAAGAGGGGCTAAGGCAGAGCTAGAATAAAGACTGTTCTAGACCTGCTGAAGAAGAAGTCAAACACAGATCTTGAAAGGCTCAACCTGGTCAGCAAGTAGCATCTTCCTGCCAGCCAAAATCTGACATTCTTTCTAAAGAAATAAGGGGGAAAAAAGCACTAAATTATGTAAAAGCCACACTGTTCAACTTCCAGTAAGAAAGTAAAAGACACAGAAAATTGCTGAGTGCAAAGTAATAAAAATAAAAAAGGTGACAGAAATGATGGAATTAACAACAACAACAACAAAAGAAGGTGAAGTTCTAAGTTGTAAGTTATAAGTATGCACCACGAGCCCAAGGATTTACAGCGGGAGTCAGCAAACATCTTCCTAGAGGGCAAGGCCATATGGGAGCTATGTTTTAAAGATTAGCTTTATTGATTTGAAAGAGTTACAGAGGGTCCCATGGACCATCCACTGGCTCATTTCACAAATGGCCACAATGGCCAGGGCTGGGCCAGGCTGAAGCCAGGAGCCAGGAGCTTCATCTGTCTCCCACATGAGTGCAGGGTCCTTGGGCCATCTTCTGCTGCTTTCCCAGATGCCTTATCAGGGAGCCGGATCAGAAGTAGGGCAGCCAGGACGTGAACCCACACCCTTTGGGATGCCAGCATTGCAGGTGCAGCTTAACCTGATACACCACAACACCTGCCCCGATATGGAAATTAATTTAAGCTCTGTGGTCACACAGGGCTTCTTTGTCAACTTCTCAACCATGTCAATGGAGTGTGGCAGCAGCACAGACCAAATGGAAAGGAATGGGTGTGTCTGTGTTCCAATAAAACTATATTTATAAAAAAAAAATTAGTTGGGGATTGGCATTGTGGCTCAGTGGGTTAAGAGGCCACCTGTGATGCTGGCATTCCATATGTTAGTTCAAGTCCCAGCTGCTCTATATCCAATCTAGTTCTTTGCTAATGTACCTGGGAAGGCAGCAGAACATGCCCCAAGTACTTTGGGCCCTTGCCACTGATGCGGGAGACCAAGATGAAGCTCCTGGCTTTTGTCTGGTCCAGTCCTGGCCATTGCACCTATTTGGGGAGTGAGCCTGTGGCTAAAAGACTCTTTCTCTGGCCTCTCTCTCTTTATATATATATATATAAATTTTCCTTTCAAATAAATAAAATAAATCTGTAACAAAACAGACAGCTGGTTCACAAGTCATAGTTTGCCTACTCCTAATGTAGAAAAAAATATGAAAACAATAAATGGAAAATATTAATAATACACAAATAGGTCTTTCCAAGAAGAAAGATATAGTACCTAAAATTTAAAATATATCAAAGAAGACTAATATCAGATTAGATAGTGCAGGAAAAAGATAAGTGAAGTTGAAGACAACAAGTTACACAAAATGTAGCATAGTGAGAGAAGGTTGATGAAAAAGATAAGAGAGACCCAGTGACCTATGGGATAGTCGTTTAAAATTACAAAATCCAAGAGAAGAGTGAGCACAAGCGATGTAAAAATGTTTGAAGACATAACAGCTAGAAAGAGGATAGATTTGTTATTAACTATAAATTCACAGATGTAGTAGCTCGAAAATCTGCAAGCAGAATAAATGTGAAGAAAATCACAAGGTACATCATAATCTAATTGTTAAAAACTAGTGAGAAGAAAATATTAAACACAGCCAAAGAAAAACAAGACAAACCATTCAGGAAGACACAAGTAACAGCAGACTTCTCAGAGAATTGTGCCTGCCAAAGGACAACGGAAGACCTCCTTGACAACCTGTGAGGGGCAGCACTGGTTCTCCTCCTTGTGGATATGTCTTTCAAACATGAAGGTGAAATAAAGAAACTTCCTCACAAACAAAATCTGAAAAAAAAAAAAAAATCCACCACCAGCAGACTTATGCTACAATAAATATTAAAGAAATATCCTTAGACAAAAGGAAAATGATACTGAGAAAATTTGAAGATTCAAAAAGGAATGAAGGGCACAAGAAATGGCGAACACTTGTGTGTAGGAAGATGTAAAATCTATTCTTCTCGTTTTCTCATCTCTTCAAAAGATAACTGGCTCTCTAAAGCAAGATGACAACGAATGGTACAGTTTCTAACATGACGATGACATAGCACGAAGGCCAGCACGTGGGAAGGGAGGCATGCTGTGGGAAGATTACTATTCCATACTTAAAAGGGAGGCTCAGATAAGTATACATACTGCGAACACCAGAGCAAACAGTTAGAAACAAAACCAAAACACATACTGCTAAAAATGCTAATAGTGAAGACAAAATGCCTGACTAAAACTCTGTTCACTCTAAAAAAATGGAGGCAAAAATGGGGGAAAAACACAAAGAATGAATGTAACAAACAGAAACCAAACAGCCAGCTAGTAGACTTAAACCCTACCACACAGATAACCATTAAATGTAAATAGTTTAAACATTCCAATTAGAAGGTTGAAAGAAAAGAATGGAAAAATATGCAGATGCAAATTAAATAAATAGCAAGTTAACATTAGACAAAGATTTCGTAACAAAAACCAGAGATGAGAGTAAACTTTGTAACAATGAAAGGACCAAGTCATCCATCAGAATGAACAATCCCACATGGCCAACACCAATGCAATTGAAAGGAAAAATTCACAACTCCATAACTAGTTTTGTGTAACTCAACACTCCTTTGAGTAGCTCATAGAGTAAACAGACAAAAAAATCAGTAAAACACAGAAGACCTGAATGATGCTATGAACAAAACCAGCCTAATAGAAATTTACAGAACTCTTCACTTATCATAGTAGAATATACATTATATTCAAATATATATGGACATTCACCAAGGCAGTCCATATTCTGGGTCATAAAATGATTTAAATATCCATAAATTTAAAACAATTGAAGTCACATAAATTACATTTTCTTCCTGAAAAGGAATTATATTAAAAATCAGGGATAGGGTCAGCGCGGTGGTATAGTAGGCTAAGCCTCTGCCTGCTGTACCAGCATCCCACATAGGTGCTGATTCGTATCCTGGCTGCTCCTTTTCCAATCCAGCACTATGCTATGGCCTGGGAAAGCAGCAGAAGATGACCCAAGTCCTTGGGCCTCTGCACCCACATGGGAGACCCAGAGGAAGCCCCTGGCTCCTGGCTTCAGATTGGCACAGTTCTGGCCCTTGCGGCCATTTGGGAAGTGAACCAGCAGATGGAAGACCTTTCTCTTTGTCTTTCCCTCTGTCTGTAACTCTACCTCTCAAATAAATTAAAACTTTAAAAAAAAAATCAGGGGTGGGCATTTTGACACTGAAGGTTAAACTGCCACTAGAGATGCCAGCATCCCATACTGGAGTGCCAATTTGAGTCCCAGCTACTCCACTCCTGATCGGGCTCCCTGCTAATGCACCCGGGAAGCAGCAGGTGATGGCTCAAGTACCTGGGCCCCTGTCACCCACATGGGAGACCGGGAGGAAGCACTTGGCTCCTGAATTTGGCCTGGCCCAGCCCTGGTCGTTGAATAATTTGAGGAGTGAATCAGCAAATAGATTAATTTTTCTCTTTCTTCCTCCCCCCCATCACCCTGCTTCTCTCTCTCTCTCTTTCACGCTGCCTTTCAAGTAAGTAAATAAATAAATTTAAATTAGAAAGCAAGAACAAGACACAGCTGCAGAGTTACCAAAGATTCAAAGATTAAGCAACACACATCCAGATAATGTAGAATCAAGGAAAATTTGAAGGGGGATAAGAATATATTTTAATGCAAGTAAAGCAATGCTCTAAAGAAAACATAAGGCTTTAATAACATATATATTTTTAAAGATTTTATTTATTTGGAAGTCAGAGTTAGAGAGAGAAGGAGAGGCAGAGAGAGAGAGAGAGGGCCTCCATCTGCTGGTTCACACCCCAAATGGCTCCAACAGCCAGAGCTGTGCCAATCTGAAGGCAGGAGCCAGGAGGCTCTTCCCGGTTTCCCACAGGGTGCAGGTGTCCAAGGACGTGGGCCATCTTCTACTGCTTTCCCAGGCCATAGCAGAGAGCTGGATCAGAAGCAGAGCAGCCAGGACTCAAACTGGTGCCCAAACCGGGATGCCGGCATTACAGGAGATGGTTTTACCCGCTATGCCACAGTGCTGGCCCCCAAAATACTTATATTTTTTTTAAAAAGAAGAATTTAATCAATTTCCTAAGCATCTTCCCTAAGACATTAGAAAAACAATGCCAGATTAAATCCCAAATAAACAGAAAAGTGGAGAAAACCATAAACATCATGCTAGGTAAGCTAAATGAGCCCTAAATCACTGTAGAAACTGCATATAATTCCACTTATATGAAATGCAACAAAGAAAAAGGTTATTGATCTAAAGCAGTCGAGGGGCTGGGGGCTGAGGGTGCTGACTGGTTAAAAAGGGGCATGAAGGGGCTCTGAAGTGGGCATGATGTCTTACATCTCTTCTGGAACCGTGGTCATCCAACCGCGTAACTGCCAAAACTTGAAAAAATGGAGCAGGCACTGTGACACAGCAGGGAAAGCCACCACCTGCAGGGCCAGCATCCTGTATGGGCAGCGCTCCACTTCTGATCCAGCTCCTGCTAGTGCACCTGGGAAGGCAGCAGAGGGTGGCCCAAGTGTTTGGCCCCTGCACCTGCGGGGGAGACCCCAAGGAAGCTCCTGACTTCTGGCTTTAGATTGGCCCAGCTCCAGCCTTTGCAGCCATTTGGGGACTGAACCAGCAGCAGATGGAGGTCTGTCTCTGCCTCCCCCCCCCCCCCCCCCGCACCTGTGCCTTTCAAATAAATGAATACATCTTTTAAAAACAAACTCAGAAGAATGTGTAAAGTGAGTTGAAGAAGAGATTTGAAAGCAGAGAGAGAGAGAGACAGTCAGAGCTCCCATCTGTTCGTCAGTCTGCAAACGCCCACAATGACCAGGGTTGGGCGGAGGTTGGAGCCAGGAGCCAGGAACTCAATTCGGGGCTCCCGTGTGGGTAGCGGGATCCCCGTCACTGCCTCCTGGGTCTGCACCAGCAGGGGCGCTGGGCCTGACCCCAGCCACTCCGAGGTGGGACGGCCACCTTGACCACGGGCTAAGGGCCCCCCGCCTCGCCCACGGCTAAGGGCCCCCCGCCTCGCCCACGGCTAAGAGCCCCCCACCGTCTCGCCCACGGCTAAGGGCCCCCCGCCTCACCCATGGCTAAGCGCCCCCCCCCCCCCCCCAGCCGGTGGGTGTTGGCGTCCTGAGTGCCAGGTCTGCGCCCGGCAGATTTTACATCGGGGTTGGCGCCGCACTCCCCTCAGCGGGGGAGAACGCGGGCGGCGGAGACCGCGGGCGGCGGGCCTCGGGCCAGCTCGGCCGTGGCGGGAGCTGAACCCCGTGGGCTGGCTCCCGGGGCCACGCGGCTGCACGCAGGAAGGAACATGCTGGCTGGCATCTGGCCTCCCAACCCCCCGCATCTGGACTCCAGTGACACAGCGTCAGGGTCGCCCTGGCACCACAAACGCCAGGGCCACCGCCTTCCGGGGACCGTGTTCCCCACGCGCCCTTCCAGGGAGCCCTGAGCCCGGGGACGGCCCGCCGCGTCCCGCTCTCGCCCTGCTCTGTGTCCTCTCGGCTGCTGGCCCACGGCGGCCGCACAGGGCAGTGGGCGCCACGCGCGCGACCCCGGCCCAGACGGCGCCGCGGGCGGAACCGCAGCCCCACGCGCTCCTCCACCCGAGCCCGAGGCCTCGGGGAGTCAGAGGATGACGTCACGCGGCAGGTGGCCGGGGAGCCGCACCAGACACGCCCACGGGAGAGCGCGCACACGGGAGGGCGCGGGTCCCGGCCACGCGGTAGAAGCCTAGGGAACCACGCGCACATCCCCCCAGCCCTCAGGGCCACCCTCACTCCTCATCCAGGGCCCCCAGCCTCCAGAACCAAGATGACGTGTCTGGTGACGTCACCCCGCGTGCGGTACTCGGTCTTGGCGATGCCAGACAAGCGCACAGAACCCTGCGTGTCCTCTGTGTCCACAGATGGAAGGGCTGTCCCCGGCCGACCAGCCTACAAGTCAAAGGCGGGGCCCGCAGGTCCTTGCCCGCCAGCTTGACCGGCAGCCCGAGAAGGCCGTCTGCACCACCGCGGGGGACAGAGAAACCTGCTCCGCGTCCCCGACCCCCGGACGCGCACTCTGGCTTTCTCAGGCCGTGCGCGGGGGTGGCGATGGCAGAGTGCAATCGCAGAAGAAAAGGACCCAGACGGTGCCCTTTGCCCTGGCGTGTCCTTCTGGGAGGGGCTTCGTCAAGTTCACAGAGAGCGGATATCAGGAGAAAGCATGCGTGCGTTTCAAAACTTGTTTGTACCAAAATAAATCTCTCTTTTGATTCAGTTTTCCATGAGCTTTCTGAGGTCCCCTTTGTAAAAACAGAGCATTGCTCACACGGCATCTGAGTAGCGGTGTCCAGAACCGGCTCCCTCTTGTTCGCCCTGAGCCTGACTGCCCATCCAAGGGCCTGGCCAAATCCACAGTCACATTAACCGCAGATACCCACCCCAGGGCCTCCCGGGGCCTCGGTGAGCAATGAAGAGCTGGTGGAAGGGCGCCTCTTACCTCCATGCTTGTGCTGAAGGCTCTAGTGACCTTGGCTTTGATGGTTATAACTTGTCCAACTCTAGTAAAACAAAACAAACAACTCAGTCATCCTCATTTCAGGCCTAATGTGGGTCATTAAGCAATTTCCCGAAGCACGCCAACAGCGTTCACGCGTGCAACCTGAGGTTAATGATGCCAGGAAGATGGTGCTGACCAAGGGTGTTAGCGGCTGCCTCTACTGGACAGGCAGGTGGGGCTGCACACCCACTGCAGGCTGTGCCGCAGCTATGTGCCTGGGGAGGTTAGGACACACAAGCAAGCAAACCTACACAGCCAATGTTTACTTCTAAATCTCAGCTAACAAACGGATGGCTAAGCAAATATCCCTGAGAGGACGCAAGCAAACTGATCCACTCCCCAAGTCAACATGGCCCTAAATCCCACTAGATAACCCGCTCGCTGCCCACGGCTGCAGGAACTCTGTAGGCTGGAGCTGTTTCAAAAGCTCTGTGTTCAGGCCCATGCGAGTCACCTCGGGTCCCTTCTTCTTTGCACAAGGTCAGAGCAGGTCCAAGATCAGCCCCTTCAACTTTTCTCCCTAAACTTCAGATGTGAGCTACATTCTCACTGTTCTCATCACTCACCCATTTCGCAAGCAGGCAGTTAGACCTCTGTGTGACCTGTCTCTGGCTACGCCTGTGCCCTGAGCCCATCCCCTGGCCCCTGGCTGCTCCACCGGCACCCTTCCCTCTATTGGACTTGTCCATCTCTACCTTTTTTCAGTCTGTGGAAATGTTCAAGGCTTCTCCTTCCAAACACCTACCTTTGAAACCTTCTATATCTTAAGATTTTAGAAACTTCCTAGGAGGATCCCTGAGCTTCCTCCCACACTGAACAGATGTTTGCTGAGCTGCGACTGGGTCTGACACTCAGCTCAGCTGTCAGGGGTCGGTGATGAACAAGGCCGGGTGAAGGAAGAACTGCTCCACACTGCCACCCACCCTCTCCTGGGCTGCGAGCTTCGCTTCACAGGCACAGAGCGACCAGAGTGACAACCTGAGGAGGTGGGCACTGGCAGTGTAGGAGTGCACTACACCCAGTCACAAGGTGGATCACTGGGTTGTCTGGAAGGGTGGTGGGACCCGCCAGATGCTATGTGGGATCTGTCACACCTGTGGCATTTCAGGCAGGGACACTGGGAGTAAAGGAAGGAACCGCATAGATACCCTACAAATGTGTACTGATTTAGGACAAAAGTTGCTGTTGGAACTTTGAACAAATCTTTATTTGGGGAACAATTTCATTTATCTTTAGCCTAGATTTACTACTTCGGAAGCTGGTAAAACACACACAACAACCCTCCTGTAGGGAAATTTGTGAGCGTCCAATAAAATGTCATGAATTTACCGACTCACTCAGCATTCTATCTTCTAGGAACTTATCCCCCAAATACCAATGTGCATAAATATTATTTGTGATAGTAAAGTGCAAATTTCATCATGGGGAGCCGGTGAGGGCAGCTACACAGTGACATGCCATGTCGCTGCGTAACAACAATGGAGACAAGCTAACTGCATCACATATTGGAGCACCTGGATTCAAGTCCCATCTCTGCCCCAATTCCAGCTTTCTGCCACTGTGCACCCAGGAAGGCAGCGGCGCTGGCTCAAGTATACACGGGTTCCTGCTACGCACAACAGAGACCCAGACTGAGCTTCAGGCTCCTGATTCTGGCCTGGCTCAGCTTCCGCTGTTGGGGGCATTTGGGGACAGAGACGGCAGAAGGGACATCTCTGTCTGTCTGTCCTTCAGAGGAACACAATTCTAAAAGTAACAAAAAGGAATGATGAGTATTTACACTAGTGTGTTGAGATTTTCCAGATATACTGTTATATGAAAAAAGTTACATGGAGAAAGCCATCAACGCATTGAAGTTTATTTTGTTTTTATTAATTTTGGAGGCAGAGAAAGAGAGTACATGCTCCCAATGGCTGGGGGACTGAAGCCAGGAGCAGGGAGCTTCCTCCAGGTCTCCCACATGGGTGGCAGAGACCAAAGCCATCCCTTCGGCTTCCCAGGGTGTATATTACTGGCAAGAAGCTGGAATTAGGAGTCCAGGCTGGGAGTCACACCAGGCACTGTGACGGCACCTTAACCAGTCTCCTAACCTCTAGCCATATGAAACTTACAGAATTTTTTTAGTAGGGTGTGTTTTTTTTTTTTTTTTTTTTGACAGGCAGAGTTAGACAGTGAGAGAGAGAGAGAGAGACAGAGAGAAAGGTCTTCCTTCTGTTGGTTCACTCCCCAAATGGCCACCATGGCCGGTGTGCTGCGCCGATCCGAAGCTAGGAACCAGGTGCTTCTCCTGGTCTCCCATAAGGGTGCAGGGCCCAAGCACTTGGGCCATCCTCCACTGCACTCTCGGGCCACAGCAGAGAGCTGGACTGGAAGAGGGGAAAGCGGACAGAATCCGGCGCCCCAACCGGGACTAGAACCCGGGGTGCCAGCGCTGCAGGTGGAGGATTAGCCAAGTGAGCTGCGGCGCTGGCCTTTAGTACGGTATTCACATATTTAAGTGTTGGCTTACACCTAAAGACATGCGAATGAGCCATAAAAAAAAAGCATGATTTATAGAAAGAGGGAGGGGCCTGGACAGAAGCTCAATAGGAACCAAATGTTCTAGAGTCAAATGTATGCTGTCCAGCTTTGGTACTGGTAACTGTAAAGGCTTTAAATTATAAAAGAAAATGAAATGAAAATAAAAAGCAATCCCTAAAGAAACAAATGAACGTAACTACATAGGAAGGTGGTAGCTTTACCACAGAGAGAAGGATGTTTTCAAGTGACTTCAAAATACACTGATCTGACTGCACAAGTTTGGATGTAGTTCAAGAAGGAGGCTAAAATAATCTTTCTAAAATCATACTTTCTGGAATAATGTTGCTAGCTGTATTACCAGAATGTTTGCTCAGAAACTGGTTAAGAGGTACATGCATACATATTAATTTAAAATGAATATGTTGCACTGATGTCTTTAAACATGAAGATATTCAGCATACAAATAAAAAACCAAAGAGTTATAAACATAAGATCAAAGAAGTTATGTAAAACTATACAAGGGCATACGCTGTATAACAAGGTGTTAGCCAATGCTCATATGTGAGGTCCCCTAGGGACACCGTGGCCGCTGTGGCTTATGTCCCAACACAAAAGCACCCACCGATGCATTTCTCAGAACACCCACCGTTAAACAGACACCTAAATTACTGGGTGTAGTAGAAACTCTGAAAACACATAATTCCTAATTTGTCCACCGTACAGGTCTAGAAACGATGGCCAGCTCTAAGCCCGTGAGAACCTCCCCTGCCCAGACCGTGCCCTGTATTTCTCTTTTCTAAGAGGCGTCGGGACTCCTGGGAACATCTGAGACCAGGAATCAAAGGAAACATTAAAGATGTGCACCCTTGAGGTCACGTCCTCACAACCTAGAAATCAAAATGAAGATGCTCCCCCTACCGGAAGACAGGCAGTGATCGCAAGAATCCAAGCCCACCCACCGGAGTCCACTGAAAGGCATCAACTGGCACATCACAACCATACGTAAAGGGAAGGGCCTGTCTTCCCTGGGCAAACTTCACCTTGGGGCGACCCAGTCACTACAACACGAAGACTGCCTCAGCAGATACAGGCCAGGGAGCAAAGGAAGAAATGATGGAATTAGCATATGACATTTTACCAATAATTAATGACACAATGGCGCTAGCCATGGTCATTAGATATTATTTGCTCTACTTTCATGCATATTTGAAATGTTTGCATTGCATGACATTAGCTACAGGAAGCACGTAAGTGCTTCTACACATAGAATTTTTTCCTAACTTCCCATCTTTAGATAGCAAATTAGTGGCTCCCAACAACCTGATGGTGGAATTCACCATCCCAGAGATACTTACTGTCATTCTTTATTTTTCTAGTAGATGAAGCAACCATGAAGAACCAGCTTACAGCAGTCTTGCTGTGCTTTATGCCAGAGGCATCTTGGGCTGAGAACGACTTAACAAAATTAAGGTCGTGAATTCGCACTCACAGAAGTGACTAAAACAGTCACGGGGCGGTGTTTTGCAACTCACTCAGACAGAGTCAAATGGTATCGTTTTAGTAGCCAGCTTGATCAGTGACATCGAGTGAGTCATCACAAGCGCCACACACACGTCACCAAGGAAGCCTGGAGCCCAGGGGACAGCGGGCACCAAGCGGGGGCTCTTACCTAGCAGTCTCCTCAAACTGAATGTCGTCCACTGAGGCCGTGACGCAGGAAACCCCGGCGTGCTTTTCCGCTTTGAAAAGACGGGCAAAAACGTGCGGCGTTAGTGGCTGTGCTCAACCGATTGAGCGTAAGGGAAAAAGAATAAAACGTAACTGGACTTATTTTAGCATTGCATCGCTCACTCACTCCAGCACTCCCGTGACCACACAGCACATCTGGCGCCGGAGCAGCACCTTTGCTTATAAGTTGTGTTCTACTGCACTGATTACTGTACTTCCCCTAAACTTTAAATGATATGGCTTTGTGTTTGTTTTAAATTCAACACCAATACCTAGCATATCTAGCTATTATGGGGTCATTTCAGTAGCCGGTGCAGACTTTAACTATTCGTCAGGTACTACCTTTCTGTTTTAAAAACAAAGCATCCAAGTGTCCAGTGTTCCACTAACTGGAAGCCGAATGCATTGGAGCCGCTTGGCCGCTGTAAGCATGGAGCGGCTGTGGGCTACACCTGTCACAGAACATTAATCCGCAGTCCAGCTAGAGGGGGAGCAGACACTCCAGACGGCAGGTGTTTTATGCATTCCCCAGGTCAGCTCATTCTGCAGAAAACTGGACCTTCTAGCTTTGCCAGCTGGAAGCAACTGTTCGTCCAGAGACACAACTAACATGAGCTGAGCCCACAGAACATGAGCCACAGCAGACTCCGTGGGAGTGTGGAGCAGAGAGGGTGGGCTTCTTGCTGTACTATTCCATGAAAGGAAGAGAACTTGGAAGTGTCAGGCTCTCACATCCCCAGTCCCAGTCCCCGGCCCCATCCCTGGCCTTGCATGCCCGGTCCTGGGCCACCGGGCTTGGTCCCCATCCCCCTCCCCCGGTCCGCATCCCCCAGCTCAGCTCCGTCCCTCCATCCTGGTTCGAGGACCCTCTCCTGCGGACGCCACGCCCCCATCCCCCCAGCCATATGCCCCAGCCCTGTCATCCCCGCGCCTACCGGCCAGGCAGGCAGCAGCATCCACCCACTTGAGCAGCTGCCCGGCGCTCAGCTGGCCGCGGGCGTCGGCGTGAGCGGGCTGGATGGCCTGGCTCATGAGCACCTCGCTCGGCACCGCCGGCCGCTCCATGGCCACAACACACACAGCCCGGCGCACCGGCTCAGCTTGGTTCGGTCCGCACAGGCCCGCCCCGCTCCAAAGGGCGCTGCACGGACCGGTCCGCGATTCTTGGCCGCCAGGCGCTGCCGAGGGCAGAGGGCAGGGGCCATCGCCTAAAGGGCGACAGGTCCCCTGCAGGGCAGGCAGCCCTGGGCACACGTGGGCGCGAGCAGGGCGAACAAAGGTGGCCGGAATGGGTCGCACGGGTACGCCCTGGGTCAGGAAGTGGCCCGAAGCTCAAAATCCACCTCTGATCCCTGGGATGCTAGGCCGACTGCACAGCTCACGCTGTTAGGAAATTACTCCCACTGCAGAACACAGGGGAGGGGGGGAGGGGCTGATGCACACGGTCCCCCAACTAGAGGAGGGGCGAACCTGCAGCTCAGGACAGCGCCACCAATGGGAGAAGTGCCTGAGGGAGCCCCTTCGTGGGTGTAGAAGGGGTTTGGGGGGTGAGGCAGCTGCCCTGCAGGAGGCTGAAGTGATGGGAGCAGGGGGGTGTGGGACCACCCAGGGCCCCCAGCCCTGCAGAGCACAGCTCAGGAAACCTGGCTGGCTCGGGCCAGGCCAGTGGGTGGCCAGTGCGTGGTGCTTTCCCAACCACACTCCGGGCCTGCCAGCCCCCAGCCCCGGGCACCAGAATGGAGATTCTGGACGTTTTGCTTCTCTGTCTAAAGACTGTTTCTGAAAGAAGGCTAATAAGGAAACACTGATCTGAGATTTCAGGATCCTCCGGACGCAGGGTTCTGGCCCACATAAGCATATCTAGGAACCAAATGCACTTAGTTAGGCAAGCACGAGGTTTGAGTCGCTTAAAAAAGCTTTTTGAGGGGCCGGCACTGTGGTGCAGTAGGTTAGTCCTCCACCTGCAGCGCCAGCATCCCATATGGGCGCCGGTTCTAGTCCCGGCTGCTCCTCTTCCCATCCAGCTCTCTGCTGTGGCCTGGGAAAGCAGTGGAGGATGAGCGCAAGTCCTTGGGCCCCTGCACCCACGTGGGAGACCTGGAAGAAGCTCCTGGCTTCTGGCTTCAGATCGGCGCAGCTCTGGCTGTTATGGCCATTTGGGGAGTGAACCAGTGGATGGAAGAATTTTCTGTCTCTCCCTCTTGCTGTCTGTAACTCTACCTCTCAAATAAATAAATAAAAATTTTTTTTTTTTAAAAAAAAGCTTTTTGAAACAACCGTTAAAACTTAATCCATGGAGGGGCTGGCACTGTGGTGTGGTGGGTAAAGCTGCAGCCTACAATGCTGGCATCCCATATGGGCACCAGTTCATGTCCTGACTGCTCCACTTCCAATCCAGCTCTCTTCTATGGCCTGGGAAAGCAATGGAGGACGCAAGTCCTTGAGCTCCTGCACCCATGTGGGAGACCTGGAGGAAGCTCCTGGCTTCAGATCGGCACAGCTCCGGCCATTGCAGCTATCTGGGGAGTGAACCAGCAGACGGAAGACACCTCTCTCTCTCTTTCTCTCTCTCTCTCTCTCTCTCTCTCTGCCTCTCTGTACCTCTGCCTCTCAAATAAATAAATTTTAAAAAGTCTATATATAGGCGTAAAGAAGGTAGCTTTCCCACGTGAGGATCTGAAGGGCACAGCACGCGTGTGTCCACACACATTCAGAGATGTCCGACCATGAAGCACACACAGCACACAAACTCACTAAGTGATTCAGTTTCTTCTTAGCTCCTATTTGGCTGTCTTTGGATTATGGTTTCATATCTTTTGTTGGTTTCACACTGATTTTCATTTTAACAGCCTCTGCCTGAAACCACCACCATTCTTGTTTTTCTGAATGGTCTCTCTCCTTTCACAATGAAAACGTGCTCTGCCTGGGTGAACACTGCCGTCTCCAGGGTTTCCCCTATTATGTTTGAGAAAAAGACCTGCGCGCCTGCATTTTCCATTTGTGTTTTGAAACAGCACTGGAAGATGAGCACCTGAAGCCAGCCTGATTTCCACAGCCATTCGCAAGAGCGAAGAAGCGGATCAGAGTGTGGGCGGGTCCACCATCCACAGCGTAAGAAGTGGGAAGGGGAATTGGCAGTGGAACCTGTCATTCCAGACGTGAGGGGATGGAGTGCACGCCCCGGGCAGAGTGCAAGGGTTTTTCTTAGTGAAAACTGACAACAGGGAGCAGTGAAAACTCAACACACTTCCCCAGCACCAGGCCCTCTGGTGTGCACTTGAGAGCAAGCTGCCTATTCGACAGGAAATGACAGGACTGGTGGGGCGCCCACGTGGGGTCCGCAGAGCAAGCGCACCGGCACCATGGGAGCTTGTGAGAAATGCCGAGTGTCAGGCCCAGCCAGACCCCCGAAGCAGAATCCGGGCTTGGGATCCCAGGCAGGCTCCCGTTTGGGAAGAGTGGCCCCCGCCGCCCCTCCCGGGTCCCTGGGGTCTCACCCTCCCACCTGTGGGCTGCCATGGCTTCTGCTGCCTGTGGGACCACAGCAAGCTGTTGGCAGGAGGTTCACCTGGGCAGGACAGCAGGACACTGCCAGCTTGTGTAGGACTGGATGGACCGGGTGCCCAGGCGCCAGGGGCAGGCACGGAGAACGAGAGTCTCACCCTGTCCTGCCCCAGAGAGGTGGTGCCCGAGGCACGGGCCGGGTGTGCGAGCCGTGTCATGCCGACAGGAGCTTCGTCAGCAATCATCACACTGTCTCTCCTCCGTCAGACTGTCTCTCCTCCGTCAGACTGTCTCTCCTCCGTCAGACTGTCTCTCCTCCGCTGCACCAGGTCAGCACTTTCCAATTCCTAATACAAATATAGGTGGATGCGGCTCCCCGGGTAAACACGGAGCTCCCCACAAACACTCCAGCGGGGGCCTCTGATGCTCTGGCTGTCAGCCTCGCGGCTGGAGGGTCTGCTGCACCTTCTCGCCCCTCGGATCCTCCCCCGACCTTGGGGAACGCGAACGCTCAGCGCGGACTGTCCCTCCCAGCCCCAAGCCCAGCTCAGACGGACTGACTGGCCCCAGCTCAGACGGACTCAGGGGAGCCACCTAGCGGTCCCCTGGTCTGTGTGCAGCGCAGAGCTCGGTTTTGCTTGAGCAAAAGCCAAGTGGACGGTGCCCAGGTCTTATTTCCCCAGATGGACGGGGTCCCAGCTTCAAGCTAGGCCGTCCCGGGCTCACTGGGGTCTCCTGGGTGCCACCGCATCTCTGCCTGTCCGTGTGCTGAGTGCACTGACTGATTTCACACACCGAAACCCTCCTGGCCACAGTGCTATCTATCTGCTGGTACAGCCACAATCAACAGCGGGTCACATGGACAGCAGTCTCCTCAGATTGCACTGCCCAGTGACACTGTTTGTGGAAGTGCACTGTGTGATGGATGGAAGATCTCTCTCTGGCTCTACCTCTATAACTCTTTTCAAGTAAATAAAATAAATCTTAAAAAAAAAAAAAGAAAAATGAGGATTTTTCCCTACTTCATACAGTTGCAATTTGATTAAAATGTAACCAATAATAAACACTATTATTGGGGTGGATTCCCTTATCTCCAAATAGTCTCTTTAGAGAGCTGTGAAGTCAAGCCCAGGTACTGAGTAAACACTCCTCACACGCTGCATACCCCCACATTGTCTACCCCCACGCTGCACCTGTGTTTGTCCACACCTCCCTGTGTGCGTCCCTGGTTGCTCCACTTCCAACCCAGCTCCCTGCTAACGGCCTGGGAAAAGCAGTGAAAGACAGTCCAAGGGTCTGGGGGCCCTGCCACCCACGGGGGAGACTGGGAGCAGCCCCTGGCTTTGGACTGGCTTCTCCCTGGCTGCTGCAGCCCTCTGGGGTGTGAACCAGCAGACGGAAAATCTGTCTCTCTCTTCTGTCTCTCCCTCTCTCTGTAACCCAAATAAATAAATCTTTACTTTATCTTTTAGCAACGCCCTGTTTTCCAGGACAGTCACGAATCCCAGGCTCCCCTTGCACGTTTCTTGTTCAGCCCTGGAACCAACCAGGTATTCTGCCAGTCGGCGCTTGCTCCTCTCAGTGGACACGGCCAAAGCCAAGGTTAGGGTGTGAGTCGTCCCCTTGGCTGCCTGACCCTCACCGTGGGCAGAGCTGGGAAGCGAGCAGCGGCTGGAACGAGGGTCCCAGAAGACCCACACAACACGGAAAAACGCGCAAGGTGCGCCCCGCACCCAGCCAACCAGATCTGGGGCGATGCGTCCGGTGCCATGAGCCCGGGAACACCTGTGGCCCCCAGCGGCGGGCAGAGGCCGGACGGGTCCTGCCCTGGGCACCTGCGGAGGCTGGGGCCACGCCACACGCCGAGGGCCACCGCGCGCCCAGGGGACCCCTCGTTACCCGGGCACTGGCCGCCAGGAAGCCAGCAGAGCACGTGGCCGCCCCAGGCGCGCTCTCGCTGGCTTCGACCCCAACTGCTCTCTCCCTCCGCGCTGCGAGGGTCGGAAGCCGCCGGTCGCTCCCACAGACCGCCCCCCGCTCGGCCACCTCGTCCACGCTCACCTCAGGGCTCCCCCTCTGCCTCGCTGGGGCGCGGAAGGCAGCGGACGGACGTGGGCCGCGCGGGATCCCGGGCGTGGCGGTGCAGACGCCGCGTTTCCTGTGGAAAGAGGCATTTCTGGGTGGCAAACGGCCGCCGCGGAGGCCCCACTGGGTCGGGGTCCTCCCCTGGGTCGGGGTCCCTCTGCCTCCGGGGCGACGTCTTCAGGTTCAACGTCAAGGTTGAAGGATCCCTCAGAGAGGCCTGAAACAGCCCAGAATATTCCTTGCGGCCGCGTGACACGTGCGGTACTGCGCCGCAAGCCCACGGGTTTGCAGTACCCAGATGGCCTTTCCCGCCCGAGATCCGTTCGTGTGCTCCGTGGTTCAGCCCAGGTTTTTAAAACCGTCTCGGATGGACTAGGCCCCGGGCCAGGTGGCAGGTGAAACCTGTTCTTGAGCGCGCTCGGGCGCCCAGGTGCGCAGGTGGGCGGCGCCAAGGAGAGGAGGTGCTGCCCGAGGTCAGGTGCAGGCGCCGCGGGACGTGGGGTGGGGCTGCCTCCAGCTGGGCACCCCAGCGCAGGTGGCGCCGGGCCCGTCCCGCGGCAGGACCCGTGCCCCACAGGCATCAGGGGCGCTCAGAATCGGTGAGGTTTGGAGACCAGGGCTGCGGACGCTGAGGGTCTGGCATGGCCTTGCCCGCGCCATCCGTCCTTGGGCAACGTTGTCACGCGGAAAGGCCCAGGGAAGGGCAGCCACCCGACCAAGGTCAAGCCATCGGCCGGTCTGCCCGGGAGCCCAGGGCTGCGGCAGAGCGGGGCTGGGGAGAGGGGAGATCTGCCCCTCTCCATCGCCCCATACAGGGGCCTTAAACAGCGGGCTGAAGTCACTCTCCCTAAGGAAAGGGAGCTGATCAGGTGTACAGGATGGAGGCTGGGTGGTGTTTTAAAACTACTGATGGCGGCTCCGGCCCTTGCGTCCAACTGGGGAGTGAACCAGCGGATGGAAGACCTCTCTGTCTCTCTCTCTTTCTCTTTCTTTCTCTCTCTCTTTCTTTCTCTCTGAGTGTGTCTCTCTCTCTGCCTCTCCTTCTCTGTATTCAAATACATAAATAAATCTTTTAAAAAAGAAAAAGTCAACCAAATTAAAAAGAAAAACAGTGCAACTCCAGACACTTCCCATTGGAGCGTGCGGCCACCCCCAGCTCCCCCTCCATCTGGGTCGGCTGTGATTGCTTCCAACACGGGGCACTAAGGAGCACCATCAAAGTCTAGAAGTTTCTGTCTGGTTCTCTTGGGATTTGCTGTCCTCCCTGCAAGAAGTCTGATTGTCCTGTGACCGCCACGCGGAAGAGTCGGCGGCCCCAGCTGAGGACTTGGTGACAGCCAGCTGGTCCGGGTGACAAGCAGCCCAGCAAGCCTTGACACTGAAGGCAGCTCTGCTGACGCCTGCCTGGGAATGCATGCGAGCCCCCAACGGAGAGCTGCCCAGCCCAACAGCCCCTGTATTCTGGATGCGCAAAGTTCTCCTAACAAGGTGGTTATCGTGAGCTGCTGAGTCTGGGGTATTCTGTTAGGCAGTATAACCCGTAGAAACAGCAGCCAGAAGAGAGACCCAGGACAGAAGACCGTCTCTTGACGGCAGGCTTGTCCCTATAAACCAGAGCCTCGAGCAAGAATCCAATGGAGGCCCACACACCATATGCCTACGTGCTTCAGATTATAAACCAAGTGAGCAAATTGTTAAATAAAATATGTTCCGCCCTTCCCTCTTAAATAGTGTACATTCATGGTGAGAAAGTAGGGAGTTGGGAAGATAGGAAACACGATGGAGTTTAATTATCACGTGCATCTGTCCCGACGGTGGGCTGCTGGGGTTTGGAGGAGTAACGCCTCCTGAAGTAGCTCTGTGCCCACCACATGCCACTGTCACAAACCTGCCTTGATTCCCGAGGCTCTCCCGTGCCAGGAACTGGACGTGGAGAAAGAAAGAACCGGACATGAATAAAAACAAAAAAGGAGAGAAAAAGCAGGAGCAGAGAGGGTACTCCTGCCGATGGCTGGTGTGTGGGAGCAGCCGCTGCACGCGCACCCACCCCGCAGCAGAGCTGTTCAGGTCATTTCTGTCTCCACTTTCCCCAGCTGCTCTCGTGCAAATGCTTCCCGCATGTCCAAGCAACCCCCACAGCTCTGTTAAAATGAGGCACACGGCAGGCAGGGTCTGGACAGTGTTCCTGTCGCAGGGCATGTCCTGGGGTGGTGCTAGATGGCCCGAGCTGGGGTGTACGGGTCCATGGGCTGGGCGGAGCCTACCGTGATACACAGAGCTCCTTCAAGCATGGGGACGAGGACAGGAGCTCCTTTGGCTGAGAGGGCACTTTGTTGTCCCACGCGAGGGGCAGATTTCGGGGAAGCAGTGATGGGAATCTAACCACATGAGGTTCAGCGCTTCCAACACTACCGGGTAACGATGGACGGCAGCCCCACGGCTCACGCAGTTCACATTGGGCCGCTGTGCTCGTTCATTCATTCATTCAGGAGTGGGCAAGGCAGGCAGCTCTCGCTCTTAGCTCATGTTGCAGTGCGGGAGGACCTAAGACAAACACAGCAGCGCATCAGCAGGGTAACCTAACAGAGCAGTGCGTGCTGGGAAGAGAACAAAGCAGGAGGTGCGGGAGGGACGGGTGGCTTGAGCTCCCTGGGGGAATACTGTTTGGGATGAGAGATGAGCAGGAGGCAGCCACGGGCAGCAGTGCCAACCCTGGGCAGCTTAGCTCCCTGGACCTCTTGAGATCAGAGGGGTACGCAGAGCCACATCTGAAACTTGAACTTGATGGAGGTCTCTGTGACGTCCCTTTGGCCAGCTTGGCTGGGAGAGTACGTGGTGGAACAAATGTGGACTCTGTGCCTCCGTGTCTTCCCGCACGTCCATGGTCTGTGCACGGAACATGGCCACGGCAGAGGGGGTGACCAGGCTGCAGCTGCCTGAATCCCCAAGATGTCTTACAAAAGGCATGAGTGTACCAGAATTTTTATATCCACTTCTGTTTCTCTTAAATGCCAGTGAATAAAGCAAAAGAATCCCATGGCTTTGTTCTTTGTGACTGCAGTGACAGTTACTGCGCTGGACAGGGTACAAAGTGATTCCTGTGCATCATTGCACGTGCTTCTCACAACCCTGCATGGATGGGTGGAGGGCGCTATGAATTCTTCCTGCTCCACAGTTAAGAGCAGAGGCACAGCAAAGTGCGGAGGCTGCCCAGAGCCACACAGCGGGAGACGATGGATCCAGGCACTGAGCCAGCACTCGCGGGCTCTGAGTCAATACAGTGCCTGAGGTCAGGACAATAATTGTCTAGATACTTTGTACTATTGCTACTCTTCATAATACTGTCATTGTTAGTTTCATAATTAATCTGAAATTTATTTTGACTTGACGTTTTAGGTGATTATAATTGTACAAATTAACCACAGTTTAATGTTTCATAAAATGAAGCTTTATTCTAAAATTTATACAAAATTGCAAACACAGATGCCACTAAAACAGATAAAGGAATAGACAATAGAAAGAATATGATTCTAACCTTTTTAAGGATGGTTCATCAATAAAACTCAATTTAAAGACTTTTCTGTTTCCGAACATTTCAACTTAAATACTTGTGCATTAGTTGTATCACAGTTCCCCAAACAGCAGATTAAAAAAAAAACACACATACAGAAAACTGAATTAAGATACAACAGCTATCTGAGAAATCTTCAAAAAGTTAACAGAAAATGTGTCTTAGGAAAAAAGTGTGCATGAATTTCAATTGTTTTCACCAAAATAAACATATTTTACTTCTGTTTCCCAGGACCTTTGAAAGGGCCCGTGTTTGTGTGTGTGTGTGTGTGTACTATATATCTGATGAATCTGTGCATCAAATTAATAGGATACTTGAAAGCAAATTGGACAATGAAGTAAGGGAAAATGTTCATAACAAACATAGACTAACAAGTGCTTTACAAAAGCACTGGCAAAGGATCTGTTCCAGGGCCGGTGGTTGGCACAAGGGTTAAAGACACTGCCTAGGATGCCTGTGTCCCAAGTTCGAGTGCCTGGGTTCGAGTCCTGGCTCAGCTCCCCATTCCAGCCTCCTGCTAACGCACACCCCGGGAGACAGCAGTGATGGCTCAAGTGGTTGGGTCGCTGCCACCCACATGGGAGACTCCCAGCTTCGGCCTGGCCCCGCCCTGGCTGTTGCAGGCATTTGAGGAGTGAGCCAGTGGGTAGGAATCTCTTTCTAAACAAATAAACAGACAAATACATTTTAAAGGATTCATGTCCAAGATCTCCTAGGTGATCCGGCAGCTGCTTTGTCTTCCTCCACTTCTTTTCCTGCAAAATTATTAGTAAGGGTCTGGGAAAGCTGAGGTTAAGCTATCCAGTGGTTTCTTAGGCTTCGGGCATTTTAACGGAGACCTTCTCATGAGACTTGCTTTCCTGTGCTGTCTATTCTTCCTTTTCTAAATTCGTATTCTAAACCTCCGGGCCCTGAGCCCTCGGGGCTGCATCAGCGGTATGATCAGGCCAGCTTCCGCCCCTCATGTGGACACGAAGCATTCTTGGTCTCCTTGACCAAGTGAAGAAGAAGAGCAGAAACTCTCATGAGAACAGGACTTCCTGAAAATATCTTGTATCTGCTAATACCTCCGTTCTCACACAGTCAGCCGTTCGCCAGGCCAGTGCGCAGGAGCCTGGATGCGCGTCCAGGAGCACAGCGCTCAGCTCCGGGAGCCCTGAGCACTTTCCATCCAGCGGGGCACACAGCAGCTCCATCTCCCTGCAGAGGACCCGCGAAGTGAGCCACCCTCGCTCTCCCTCACCCCCATAGCTGCTGGAGCTGGGACCATGGACGTTGGTACACTGCTTCTCAAGGGGATTGGACTACTAACAGGAGAACTGACCACTAACAGAGGAACGTGAACTTCAAAACAGTGGCCAGTGTTCAGAGACGTTAGGTCCCTGAACCTGCTGTTATTACAGAAGAAGGAGAAGAAAACTAACTGCCCATTTCTCACCAAGGAATAATTTCCCACCTGTAGATCATGATGACATCACAGTGTGAGAGGCAGCATGATTATCGTTAGCAAAATGTGATGGCTTTAAGAAGAAACGCTTTGGCATTCGCATCTGTGGAATGGGCTGGGCAGGGAGCCGGGCAGTAAACAAGGGAGCCAGGAGGCTGCCCGCTGTCTGCCCGCCATAGCCCTGCTCCCGTCTCCTGCCCTGCCCATTCAGCACACACACTCTCCCGCCCCTGAGCCTGCTCCATCACGCTGAAGACGCGAGTTCACAAAGCAGAGATTTTCACAGGTGTCTGAAGGGACCAGCAGACGAGGGCCCTGGTGCGGGGACACGCCGCAGTGACCCACGCATGCGCTCTGAGGAACTGCACCTGCTGCAGTTCAGCGGTGCTTCCTAACGGCTCCTACAGCCGGGCTCCAGGCACCCAGAGGGCGGGACAGGGACAGGGCAGAGGAGAAAGGCTGTGTCGGCTGCTTGAGCACAAACATTGGGGCCTGGGGTAGACGAGGAGCTTAGACCCAAGGTGAGTCATCCGTGACCTTTTCATGGGGCCCTGGACTTCACGCTGTCAAACGTAGCAGTATCATGGATGCCCTTGCCCGCAGCCATGGTAGCTGAAGAGCTACGTTGACTTGGCTTTAAGTTGACTATGTTCTCACTACGTGTTTTTATTTCATAGTGTTCCAAAAAAAGGTAAAACCCTGTTCGTGCCAGGGCCTAAGCTACTCCTTATGGAATAATGTGGATGTCTCAAGAGCCACGTTAACCCTGGTAGCTAACAGCTACTGTGAACCTGCGTTAGCTCTTCAGTGATTCCACAGAGCACCTTAACCACCAGATTAACTGAGGATGCAAGAGGTAGCGGGACTCTGAAATGACAGGGGAAAACTTACACTCACAAATAAGTGCACTTCTTCCTGCACAAGTCAGATTTCGGGGAACCAAGATCACACGCGACCGGATAACTCGTTTCTGTACTGTCTGGAAGAGCACTTCCTGTGCTGTGACCCCTCGCTTGCCTTTGCTCCTTTTTGGAAGCTGCTATGCCGCTCCCCCTTGTGAACTCACCGTCTTTGGTCTTACGTGCGGCGTGAGAAATGAGTCTTTGTGATTCACGCCGCCTGTAACGGCGAGCTTTTCATGACTGGTAGGCTGGCTCTAAAGGGAAACAAGCTTGGTTCACTCACAGAGGTGCAGGCTGCCCTGGGCCCCTCCGGGCTCTGTCACTCGGTGGCAGGCCACCTTCCGGCTGGTGGACTCCCAGCTCAGAGTCTCACCTGGCCAAAGGCAGGGAGGTGCGAGTCTGCCTACGGGTGTGGTGTCCACCACCTGGATTCGGTCACCGGGGCATGTCCCGAACGGGCTAATCGAATCTAGAAACTTCCCGAGGCCGCCCTGGGAACACCAGTCCTGTCGCTCTCACCTCTGAACACCACTGACATTAGACTGCGGGGACTAGACCCTTGCGTGAGCTCCAGGCGGACAAGTCGTATTCATATGAAACAGAAGTGCCCAGCTCCAGCTGGGAACGCCAACAGCCCTCTCCAAGGCAGCAGAGGAGCGGCTGGGCGAGCGACAGGGTTCCCTGGCCCTGCAGCAAGACTTCTCTTCTGACCTCCTCCCTGCTGGGACACAAAGGTCCAGGTTCCCCCAGGCGAGGACTCTGCTTTGCAGTTCTGTTTGTCTCAGAAACCCTCAGAATCCAGTTCTCTTGCAATTCTGTCTCAATATTTTGAAAAATTAAAAAATATGTACTCTTTGAACGGGAACACATCAATAAAATTCTGTAGCCCAGTAACTTAGTAACCAATGTCCTGAGCTGTAACACATTCTGAATTTTGATTGTTAGTCCTTAAACAAAAGGGAAAATCTCAACTGCATGTGTGAAACACGAAAGCATGTACTTGGAAGAGTTCAAAAGCTGAAACACTGTACACACACATGCGCTCTCTCCAAAGCCAAAATTATTGAGGAATTTTTTGCAACTCTCTTTTTGGTTAAATTCCTACTTTCTCAACTCTGCATTTCATTTGTGCATAGGTTTTTCTGCCAGAAATAGATTAGAAGTTTGAATCAGTACGATGCGTATCTGAAAATCGCTTCTTCTTGGGAAATGGGATGAAGATCATCACCAAGGGACCCACACAACCCACAGCGCACACGCCCATCTGCGGTGTGCTAGGAGGTCACGGCCAGGCATCGGACTTCTGAGCCGGACATTTCTTGCGGCAGTTGAAAGCGCAGTCATTCACCTTGGGAAATCCGATCTTCCACCCATCCGGAGTAAGAAATCTGTGTTCGCAAGTCAGACGGCAAAGATTTCTGATTCAACCCCTTGTTGCTTGCAAAACTCCTCCCGGGCTGCTTCGGCTCAGTGTCTGAGGCCCAGGCCAGAGCCTAAGTCACCGTTACTTGATGAGAATCCATACTTCCAGGGCTGCCAGAAACATAATGTAAGACAAAATTCAAATAACCATGGAAGTTTTCTGAAAGGTATACTTTTGTTGTAATATGTACTTTTAAAAAAGACATTTATTTATTTGAAAGTCACAGTTACAGAAATCAATCTTGTGTCTGCTGGTTTACTCCCCAGATGGCTACAACGGTCAGGGCTGGGCCACACAAAAGCCAGGAGCTTCTGCCAGGTCTCCCACATGGATGGCAGGGCCCAAGTACTTGCCCCATCTTCTGCTGCTTTTCCCAGGCCATTAGCAGGGAGCTGGATTGGAGGTGGAGCAGCCAGGACCTGAACCAGCACCCATATGGGATGCCAGCGTGGCAGGCAGTGGGATTGACCCGCGATGCTACAGCGCCTGCCCCTGCAATTGGTATTTCATATTTTCTCATTTGCTTACTGCCCTGAGCAAACCAGCAAGTATTTCTGGTTACTTGAAGGAAAAAAAAAATCTTTGCTATGTTATTCTTTTTTGCAAATGCACAGTAAGTTTCTTACATAGACACATCACGCAAAACTTCGCTGAACTCGACAATGTAGTAGAAACACCTTTCTCAACAAAGCCTTACACGACAGGGAACGTGAAGTGACGGAGCCGGCCCAGTGAAGCAACAGGTCCTGCCTGTGAAGTGGTGGGAGAGGTGTGCTTCCGGGTTACTCTGTGTGCACCCCACATGGAACATGCCCTGTGGGTGTCTTAGGTGCTACGTGTCACCAAGCCATGAAGCGTTTCATGGACCATGTAGCTTCGCAGTGCCGGTATCTATAAGCAAGATAGCAATTTTGGAGAAGAGTCCGAGATTACTGTCCTATTTAAGTGCTGTTTTTGGTAAATGGATCAAACTTGAAGCTGATGATTCAGTACTGTAAGTTTGATTATGATGTGACTTTGTGGAGAAAACTACCTTAAGATACTGGACTGATTTGTGAAGCTACTCTGGCTACGAGTCAGATACGGTTCCTGTAGTGGCTCTGATTGGGTTGTTTGGTCCAATAAATGTAACAGTATCTACTGTAGCGAGCATTTTCATTTTGGATTTGGGTATTGACTTGAGAACCTCAACGGTACGATAGGTCTCTTGCAATTGTTAGTGCTTCTATTTTCTTCTAACACTTCGGTGTGTGGTTTGTATTTTTAAAAGTGTTAATCAGATTATCTGTTCCAGTGGCTAGAAGCTCAGTTCTCTGAGGACTTTCCACTGAATTAAAAAATGTGCCTAGGCAAGCACTTCCCAATAAACTTATCTGACGTGAACATATATGGCTAGATTGTGCTTATGACAGAGTGCTGTGTTGTTACAACTCGAATCAGTGCCACTTTCGGTGACTGACACATGTCATTAAAGCCATTCTGACAACATTAAGTACATGCAGTATCTCTTCAGTTACAAGTAAATAATGGCCAACTTGGTGACAAAGCAGTGGGCCCCATAGTCTAGGAGGCCATATAAAGCATACACTTGACTTTTCAACCCATTCACATTTCTTTCTCCGAAGCAGTACTGCCCTAGACCATGCTGAGCTCCTTTGTACAACCGAGCATAACTTCCCCACTCAACGATCACCAGCATTTTACCGGTAGCACATTTGAAAGAGGTGGTAACCTATTACCATCAAGAACTGAGGCTCTGAGATGCAAAGATTCAACCTGGGGAGGGCAACTCACGCTGTGGCTGAGAAACGCAGCTGTGACCGAGTCGAGCCCAACAGCTGTTTCAAGGGACCCTGCGCACTGACACAACCCGATGTCGACACGGACAGTGTCCACTTGTCACACGCTTTTCTATCCTCACCCAATTGTGTGAGGAAGGCATCTTCCACAATTTCTTCCATTGGAGCTTCTTTGGATGGGAAGGGTTCCTTCCCTTTTAAGGACAGGCTGAGCTGTAAGAACTCCAGGTTCAAGTGCTCCAGTTCCTTGGGGCTGGGAATGTAGCAGCCCTCATCCCGGCCTCGTCTCTGGAGGGCTGCCTCGCTGTCGGTCATGCGAGGGAGGGCAGCCACGCCCGTTCTGTCCGCCGTGAGCGGTGCTGCACCCACAACACGCCATGGCCACTCAGAACCACTGTTGCAGTGAGAGACGGTTGAGGTAACAGCATCCCAAGAAGTTTGTCACCTGCGGCTCCTGTGGTCTGGCCAGCGTGGTTTCCAGCGCTGTCCTTTCTGGCCGCCGTGTGCAAACGTGCTGCACACTGAACCAGCAGGTGCCATTTGGATCCAAGCCATAGGCAGGTGGAACCAGCAATAACCATTTTACTGACCGAATGATTCACGTGTTCTCAATTCCACATCCTGCTCCTTCTGGGGTGGTTTGTCTGTGCAGCAGCACACGCACCAGCCTCAGAACCTAACCGGGCAAATGATCGTGAAGAACGGAGGTGCCCATGTACACGGCTCACCAGGAAGGTGCCGGAGCTGACGGGGCTTCTTAGTTTTGCATGAATTTTCAGCATTAACGGCTTCAGACTTCCGCACTCGGTGTAGCCTATGTGGAGTAAAATATCAATCGTTCATGTATCAACAGAGCCCTCCTTGTTAATATTATTTCTTTCTTTCTTTTTTTTTTTTTTTTTTTTTTTGACAGGCAGAGCTAGACAGTGAGAGAGAGAGACAGAGAGAAAGGTTTTCCTTTGCCGTTGGTTCACCCTCCAATGGCCGCCGCGGCTGGCACACTGCGCTGATCCAATGGCAGGAGCCAGGTGCTTATCCTGGTCTCCCATGGGGTGCAGGACCCAAGCACTTGGGCCATCCTCCACTGCACTCCCAGGCCACAGCAGAGAGCTGGCCTGGAAGAGGGGCAACCGGGACAGAATCCGACGCCCCGACCGGGACTAGAACCTGGTGTGCCGGTGCCGCAAGGCGGAGGATTAGCCTGTTGAGCCGTGGCGCCGGCCTGTTAATATTATTTCTAGCATTCAAATTTTAGTGGACTGACCACAGAGAGTCAGCCACTCATCAGAACCTTTTTAAAAACACATAAGTCCTTTTGACTTTAGATGCTCTTGTAACACTTTCAAATAAATACATCTTTAACAAAAGGTACTAGAGACTCCTGAACATTATAGCAGACGTAATATGCCATTCTACCTCAGAATGGCCACCTTCGTTACATTTTAACCTGTCACTCAACACATTTAGGCTGGATCTATGCAAACAACTTCCTACACATTTTCACTGCATATTGAGTGAAGGCTGGAACTGACGGGAAAGAAGCTGGAAATGAAAAGCTACGTTCTAAAGAGTTGGATGTGCACACCGCCCAGTGTGAAGGGCATCCAAGCCATCTCGATGTCCCCATGACATGAATAACTCAAGCACTGGAGTAAAATGCGAGGAGAGAGCTCAGAAGAAACGTAATGATGTGCACACGCACATGGGAACAACGTGTGCACACACATGTGCATCCACTCGGTTTACAAAGTGTGTCAGGCAGCTGGTGTCCATCGCTGAATGCAGAAGACTACCAAGAGTGACCCCAGATGCCAACTGTGTTCATGCATAACTGTGCATTTATAAAACTCTTACAGATGATTCTGTTTTCCCAGGAAGACACTACACATAACAACACCTGCAGTCAGAACACATCTTACATTCCTAAATCACAATTAAACAATTCAGTACGTTGAAGACTATCATGAGGCCAGAATTCCATGTACACGGCTCCACTTTTCCTGTTTGAAACAACAGCATGTCCTTCGTTGATTCTAACACAGTCGCTATGCTTTCTCTCCATGCAAGCAAGGTAAGATGTTGTGAAACATGGCCTGAGAGGAAGTCTTACACGCCTGTCAATCAGGGGTTATACTTAGAAAATTTCCAAGGTGTTGCTGAAGTAGATTTGTCATCAAGTGGTAGAAACTGGAAATATTATTGGAACTGTTGTCTTTTGTAAGTAGATGGTTAAGTACTTTAAGTAGGCAATCATATGGCTAATTACACTACGCTGAGCGATCTTACCGGGGGTGATGGGAATTTACCTGACACACTGTACCATGTGCAATTTCATTCTCTTGGCAATGCACTGCGGCCACTGTGCAAAAGAGCAAGTGGGATAAACTTGAGTGTTAACCGGGAATAAATGCTTGGTACATTCCTTCCTGGGAATAGTAATACTCATCTTCGTCATGGGAATGGAACATCTCGTTTTTAAAATGAAGTGCTAAATATTTTAGGGACAGGCCATAACACTTCAGGGACTAGGATAATCAAAACGGGTCTGACATTTATTCGGATATTAGCCAATCAATGTGCAAAGAGGAAGGAGACACGGTAAAGGCATACATAGAAACACCTATTCCCACTTTAACACTTATAATATCCATATGTAATACCACATTTCATTTTTAAAGATGGAGACAGCAAAAATACTCACATGTCAACTTTTCACAGAAATCATTCTTCAGGAAATCAATCATACTAAGTTAGCAGGAGAATCTTGGACGAAATTCTTGGGAGACTGATCCAAATGAGGGTTTCTTCTCAAAATATAGATGAGAAACGTAATTAAAGAGGCCTCCGGTGGGCTCCTCCTCTGTGGTCACCCCTCCGTCTGAATCACAGTTCACAGGGAAAGTTAATGCTCCGGCGAAATGGAAATGCCAAGTTCTCAACAGACGTCTACATCGAGAAGCTCTGGTTCCTGCCCAATTGCTGGTGATAATTCAGAAATGTTCAACGGTCAGATGATCATGTATGCCCTGTCTTGACACAGTGTCCTCATGAGAAGGCTACCAAGGAGACATCAAACCTGGGCGTGCAAGGCTCTTTCCACCTGCTCGCGGGTGGCATCGCTCACTTTCTAGGCCAAACACCAATCACAGGGGGGAGCTCTGTGAGCCAACTTTGCACTCCCATCCGCAACACGGGCACGCAGGCTCCTCCCCCTCCGGCCCACACACAGCGCCCGAGGGAAGTGTTAGGAACAGCAGTTCACCACACCTTAGGGAAGTGTTAGGAACAGTGGTTCACCACGCCTTACCTTCCACTGCAGAATTAGTCAAGGCGTGGGCAACTCTGCGCTCCTCACCCCAAGCAAGAAACTTCCTCCAAAGTTCAAATAAAAGATGACTCTACTTTTTGGAAGACACACAGTGACCTTCCCCCCTGGTCCTGGACATCTCCTTCCCACCCTACGTGGGTTCCTTGTATTTCATTTCAAAAATCAAGAAGCTATGATTTGTGGCAATGCTTCTAATTAACAGGTGATGATCAAGAAACTAGAATTGCATTTCCTCTAGGAACCTAGGAAGTAGCATCTGTGAGGACAAACATGGAAAGGTGCTGACAAGGTCCTACCCCACTGGAAGAGGCAGGGACTGGGGGCAGGCGCCGGGGACCCCACGGACACAGCTCATCAGCACCTCACTGTGGTGAGGGCTTCGGAAAGCACCCTCTGCCCAGGGCACGGTCCCGAACACCCCACTGTGGCCCCTAGGATATGATGATGCAAAGGTATAGGCAGACGGGGCTCCCACAGGCCCCAGACTGTTTGTCCATGTTCATTTAGTGTCTTGTAAACCCCAGAAAGAGAGTGGAGCTCTGACACTGTGGACTCACGGGCACGGAGGGCAGGTTCTCTCTGCCTCCCGTGGAAAGGCGTGTTTGGGCTCCATCGGGCTGGGGAAGCAGAACTGACTTGTTACTCTTCTGGCGATGAGGAAATCCTAACCTTGGATTCCTAGCTGTGAAACTCCTGTTCATCAGCCACTAGTCCAAACCAGAAGGGTCCCGCCCAGCCCCACCAGACATGGAGGGGTCGGCGTCCAGGGCCTTTGACCCCATGGCAACTTGCCTATGACAAACACAGCCAGTTAAGGATCACACTCCAGCCGGCACTGCGGCACAGCAGCTAAAGCCGTGGTCCGCAGCACCGGCATCCCATATGGGCTACTCCGCTTCTGATCCAGCTTCCTGCTAACGGCCTGGGAAAGCAGCGGAAGATGGCTCAAACGCGTGGGCCCCTGTACCCACATGCGATACCTGGAAGAAGCTCCTGTCTCGTGGCTTTGGCCTAGCCCAGCCCTGGCCTTTGTAGCCATTTGGGGAGTGAACCAGGGGACTGAAGATCTCTCTCTTTCTCCGCCTCTCTGTAACTCTTTCAATCAATCAATCTTAAAAAAAAGAATCATACTCACCTTAGAGTATGGCCGGCAGTTTCAACTGTAATGAGTTGGGCAGGACACAACGCGGAGTAACACAATCAGTGTTTTCAAATGCTACTTGTTTTTCCATTTTACATGTGTTTTTCAGATGTCTGGCAAAGGCAAGAACTGTTGATATTAATTCTGTGAGGGGAAATGTGGAATATAAAGACCAGCACAAATGTGTTGGCAGAGAGGGAAAATACAAGAGGAAAATGTTAAATGTTCTTATTCTAAGAAAAAAGGACCAGGTTAAATGATTCAAAAACCTAGAAAAATATTCAGATATAGTACCCTCCATCCAGTGCATGGGAAACTGTTTGGATATAAAGATCAAGTAAAAAAAACTTACCCTAACTTTTCAATGATTTCTGGCAATTAAAATCTGAAATAGTTATTTTAAAGAAAAAGAAATACGTGCTTATAAAGAATTAATGACTATACTTTGGAAAAGAACAAATTGTACCTTGTTTTTGACCAAACAGGTTAGAAAAATGGAACCAGGATGCTTTCTCAATCTTTGCTCACCGCCAAAGAGCAAAATTAGGCTCAGAATTCTTGGTGAAAAGGACCGATACCGCTCAGAAGGCCAACAGAGGAGTGCGAGGTCAACGGCAGGGCGGACAATTTGCAAATCCCAGCACTGCAGGACGAGGCGTAGCCAGGGCACTGCCCACTGCTGGACCGCAGCTTCGCATATTCTGGGTCCTTGCACGTGTCTGCAAACAGCGCAGTCTCCATGTGGCCTCGCTGGAGACAGCGCCCTTTGTTCCCGCTCTCCTCGCCAGGCCACCGTCCCCGGAATGCCGCCGTGCCCCTGCTCGGCTGTGACGCGTTTTACTCTGGCTCTGAGCTGCAACGTGAGTTTCACTCCACCTCCTTTTCTCCCCCGAGCAGCCCTGTCCTGTTTCCTTGCCCCGCACAGGCGGCCCCTTTATCTCGGAAGCCATACACTGCAGCGGAGCTGAGAGCAGAAGATGTCTGGGACCAGGAAGCAGCAGGTGCTCTGCCAGATTCTCACCGGAGCCACCACGGCCTCAAAGGCAGAGAGGACAGCCCCGCCCCGCGAGCAGGGATGCCGATGCTCTCGCGATCTCTGCCTGGGGATACAGAGCCCGTGGCTGGCTGACCTTACCTGTTGCATCACACTTTTAACACAAAGCGTCAAGTTACCTTGCAGGGTCTAAAGCCACAGAGTTCACACTTTTTGACTGTGATCTTGGTGTCTGTATGTATAATCACACAAACAGATCTGGAGATGAGCTGCCTCGGCCCTTCTAGAAGCCCTACCTCCCAGACACCAGGAGCTGCACAGGCATCAGCTGCCAGGGTGCAGGGTTGCTCAGAGACTGTGCCGCCGGGCACCTGGATGGGAGCAGCCTCCTGTGGCCCCAGGCGGGGAGCAGCGGGCTGCAAATTTACCTGGAGTATTTCTGGTGAGAAGCGACAGACTGAGCAAACCCTTCTGTTGCCTCTTTTGAGCTTTATCACGCGAAGAGGAGGAGGACAGCCCCTGACATTTCCTTGCCTACGGTCTAAGTAACCTGACCAAGCAGGGTCTTAGCATCTAAGACAGACCAAGAGCTCCGTCTGGAGTAGCTATTGCCGAGAGAGCGAGAGAGCGAGAGAGCGAGAGAGCGAGAGCGAGAGAGAGAGAGAGAGAGAGAGGCCACGGGAGGCCTGGGCAAACTTGTGTTGGTTCGCAGTGTTTTTCTCAAGTAAACCGTACAAAACTACTTTGCACGAAGGTAACCAAGATAAAAAACAGCAACGAGAGCTGGACAGAGATGAGGCCCCGCTGCCCTCTGGGTCCCGCGGCAGCACACGCTGATGCATGGGGCGGCTGGCATCGGACGCGATTTCATGAAAGCTCTGAAATAAGCAATTTTATTCCTATCCATGATTGCAGACATTTACAAAACCATAACATCTGAGTTCACCTTAAAAAATAACTTATATAAAGCAGTGATATACACAGCACAAAATAGTTCAGGGAAGGGGCGGGAGCGACTTTTAATAATTAAAATGTAAACGTGAAAAAAAGGATGGAATAAAAGTCCCTACTTATCGCTACGTAAGATGTCACGTGATCGTGTTTGTGAGTGTCCTGTGGGTCACCGCACGCATGTGCCTATGTCCGTTTACCATACACATGGACAGCACACCCGCCATCCCACACACAGACACACACAGGGCAGGATTTGCAGTTCCGCGGCGGGCAGCGCGAGGCTGCCACTCCGGACGGTTGTTTGAATCACGTTTGGACCCGCTTTCTTCACAAGAGAGGGGAGAGAGCAGGAAATAAAAAGGTCGGCTTGGTGTGACTGAGATTCCTGGGTTGACTGCACGCTGTGATGAGTAATTGTCTTCCGTAGTGGTTCCGTGGAGGGCCGGCTCCCCCGGGGTCCGCGGGCTCACACGCTCATGGTCATGCTCGGGGAGTACTGCGGGGAGAGAGGGAGCCCGTTAGCGGTTCTGCCACAGGCCGGGCCCGGGCTGCACGCCCGTGCCTCCTCACTTCCCGCTCCAGTGTTGACCCTCAGCAGAGCAATAGAAAACCACAAAGGAGGTCCCTGGATCCAGACTGGCTACTCCCTCTGCAGTGTCACCAGGTTCTCTCGGTCTGCACGCATGCCCTGAACCTCTTCCTTCCAGGCAGAGGGACGCTTGGTGGGCGAGAGGGCAGACCCTGATCTATCCCTCGTTACCCACCCGTTGGATAAGTGCAGGGCTTCCCCATTGCTGCTGTCTCACCTGGAGGATGAGTCTACCGGCAGCGCCCACCTTACAGGGTTAAAGACTGAGTCCTTAGCTGTGTATTTGCGAATAAATACACAGTGCTGCGCTTAGGTTCACAGCGTGGGAAACCACACAGCTCTCCTGGAGCCAGGGACTGTCCTCAGGCTGTGGGCTGCAGCTGAGCACACGGGCCCCTCGCCCCGGGGGACTGCCAGCCCAGCCCCCTGATTTCGGCTGGGAAGAGGGACTCTGTTGCCAGCTCACTGCACCGATGATAAGGGGCAGGGCTCTCAAAAGCCATCCAGAGGGGAAGGGCGAGCAATCCTTTTGCTAATTAGGCTGGTGACCTTCATATGCTTGGGGACAGACTGACAGGAACCTCCCAGGGAGCACTGCGCAGACCCTGGACCATTTACAAAGGCCGTGAGAAAGGCCCGGCCTTTGCACACGCTGACACTGATGGGGCTTGCTGGGAAGAGGGGCAGAGTCAAAGGGCTTGGTCCCAGGCTGCCCGGGCCCAGCAGCCAGCCTGGGGAGGCAGCGGGTCTCACTTAGGAAGGCAGCACGGAGAACAGAGGGGCAAATTCGACAAGGGGTTCCACTAGAGAGCCCGGACAGAGGACCCAGCACGGAAGGGGCAAGGGGCAGAGTGTGGGCTCAGCTGGCAGGCTTTGGGGCCATCCCAGGTCAAATCAAAGAATGCCATATTCTGAATAAAGGTGGTACGCAGGTCTGGTGACGGGATGACTGGACCCCAGGGGCAGGACCCCAGCTGCTCTAACAGGGTCACAGTGATGAAAGCCATTTGTGGTCACTTAGGACGGGATGACCAAGCCACCTACTTGAGCTGACAGTCGGGTTACACTGAGGGCTGGGTGGTAAAAAAGGGGAGAGAGAGGAGATTCAATCTGACAGATTGATTACGGCAGCGAAGAAGCCAGGCAAGCCAAACCCAGCCCCCTAACAGCCACTGCCATGGAGCCCACCCGGCCCTGTGCAGGAATGGCGATGGCCAGACGGCCGGCCCAGGCTCGGGTCACCCAGTCTCAGCACACTCCAATCAACTACCTACAGCGTGTGCCTGGAGAGAAGTCTATTGTGTTGGCTGATTCTCAGAGCAAGAACTGAGATCCTACTGGAGGTAGGAAACAACCAGAGAACAGGGCAAAACAGGCACAGCAAACTGTAATCCATGCTTGCTCCAGCTGCTGTTGCTTGTAAGTAATAAGAAATGGGGTACAGCACTGGTGCCTGCTGGCCGAGGCTGCCCCGGGCAGAAGCTGCCAGCCACAGGAGGCTGTGTCCGCTGGGCTACTGAGAGCAGCCAGTGCGACTCAGGAGCTGAAAACCCAGCTGCATCGCATTTTAACTCATTAACACTTCAACAGCAAAACCGAATCAACATTGTTTTGAAGCAAAGATTTTACTGAGTATCATGTGCCAATAACTTCAAACAGTAAATACGCTAAAGCATTTCAGAGAGGACTTGCAAAGGAAATGCCTAGAAGAAAGTTTCTGGCTAAGTCAGCTACGTGCAGAGATCACTCATTTAATGCACGTCCTGAATAGTCAGGATTTTTTTTTTTTTAGGATTTTTAAAGATGTTCGAGCTGGCGTTGTGGTGCAGCAGGTTAAGATGCTGCCTGGAACTCCCACATCCCGAATCAGCGTGTGGTTCCTGTCCCAGCTGCTCCGCTTCCCATCTAGCTCCCTGTTAACGCACCTAGGTGCAGCAGGTGATGGTTTAAGTCCCAGCCACCCCTGCGACAGACCTGGATGGAGTTCCTGGCGCCTGGCTTTGGCTTTGCTAAGCCCTGGCTATGGGGAGTGAACCAGCAGATGGAACATGGTTCTTTCTGTGTATGTGTGTCTCCCTCTCTGTTGGTCACTCTGTCTTTTAAAAAATAATAAATAAAAATTACAAAAAAATTACTGAATTTTTTTGTAATTATTACTCCAGTTCACTCATACATCATATAAAATTAGGGCATAGCGTTAAAAACATATAATGGTTGTCATTCTAATATACATTGTTAAAAATGTATATATGTGAAATAAATAATACTTCAGGAAATTCAAGGAAAACGAAAGTTTGTTTGGGTGCAAGAAATTCTGAAATCCACACATAAAAGGGGTCTTGGAAAAGTTCATGTAAAACATGTATCACAAAAAAAAAAATACGTGGATTCCAGAATCATTTGCATCCGAATTTGTACCTTTTAATTACGAATTTCATTTAATTACAAATTTCTAAGAACTTCTTGAAGCTCCACCCTCCACATGCATGTCTGTGATTAAGTATTTTTATTGGTTGCTACCATCACTCAACACTACCAATTATTCACATTTTCAATCTGTGGTGTTTCAAATGTTTAGGCAGATCTTACGGGAAAGTGATTTGTTGGCAACTCACTGGGAAATTAAAAGAGCTAGGTTTGCCCATGGAGGAAAGTGAGTGAAAAACTCAGACATAATCATAAAGAAATGGGGTCATATTCAGGATAGGAAGAATCACCTCTCAGTAACACTACTCAGAAGAAATAGCAGACGTTGAATATAATGTAAGTGTTGAAAGGTGCAAACAAGGCTGGCGCCGTGGCTTAACGGGCTAATCCTCCACCTTGCGGCACCAGCACACTGGGTTCTAGTCCCGGTTGGGGTGCCGGATTCTATCCCGGTTGCCCCTCTTCCTGTCCAGCTCTCTGCTGTGGCCTGGGAGTGCAGTGGAGGATGGCCCAAGTGCTTGGGCCCTGCACCCGCATGGGAGACCAGGAGAAGCACCTGGCTCCTGGCTTCAGATCAGCGTGGTGCGCCAGCTGCAGCGGCCATTGGAGGGTGAACCAATGGCAAAAAGGAAGACCTTTCTCTCTGTCTCTCTCTCTCTCACTGTCCACTCTGCCTGTCCAAAAAAAAAAAAAAGGTGCAAACAAAATGTACTGACTGTACTTTGCACCTCAGCGTGGGTCACACCCCTCAGTGTCCACAGACGCAGTGGCGCCACAGCGTGGGTCACATTATGCCGCGGTGTGGGTCACATTATGCCGCGGCGTGCTCTTTGGTCACATTATGCCACGGTGTGCTCTTTGCAACTCCTGAGGCTGCGAATTGCTCGTCTGTGGCTGCCTTTATTGAAACTGCTTCAACTCAGTAAAACTAAGGAAATCATAAAATTCCTAGGAACGATCAGAGGAATTCTCCAACCATTACTATTCTCCCAGCTATTAGAGAGGGGGCCTACATTTTTCCAGAAGTGAAGGCAGCGCAGGTGTGAAGGGAGCACCATGCTTGGGGCATGAGATGTGCACGGTGTGCTGTGAGCACCCCTTGCTGCGTCTCTCACATGGCAGCCCTGGGATGCGAGGACTCACGGGCACCTTGTGCCAGGATGCCGGGCTACCAGGTGGCTGCCCTGTCCTGCAACTTTCCTGGGCGTCTGACCAATCTGTTCTCACTGGGCTGTTAAAAGCATCTCTGCCTTTGGTTCAACAAAAAAGGTAACACCTGAAGATATTACTTTAAACAGACGCCAGCCTACTTTACCTGTTTATGTAAAGCATATTGGAGATGGCGCACCTGGAGATGAACTTGGCGTTTTCCCCTTGCTACATCCAGTTTAGGGACCACGGCAGCTACCACAGGCATCCACTGTCTCACGACACTGCTGGGTCGAAACATCTTACTTTCTTAATGGGAGAGAAATAGACAACAGCTCCACTACCCTGTGCTAAGCTCAAGGGAAGCGAACTTCGTGTCTGTGTGACGACACCAACATGAGAAGTGAACTTGGTGTCTGTGTGACAACACCAGCATGAGAAGTGAACTTGGTGTCTGTGTGACGACACCAACATGAGAAGTGACTGTTTTACGACTGCACAGAGAGATGAAAGGCAGGCAGGACAACGGGAGAAGCCCGGCTGCCTTGCTGTCTCCTGTCTGATGTCACGATTTCAACCTCACGTTTATTCAACCGACAGTTCAAGACCTTGCGGAAAACACTTTGCTCAGGGAATTCAGGAAACGAGATGCACTGCTTTCTTCACTTGAGAGGTGTCAAGAATGACTTTTCCAAAGAAGCCTTTTTGTGTTCTGAGCTCTCGGACAACATGGCACAGAGTCAGCGCGCTGGGGGCATTTTGTTTCTTGGGACGAAGGGCCCCGCTGTGACCCAACAAGCAAGCGAGAGGCTGAGTAGCAGAACACTTCCTACATTCACGTTGTGCACGTCAAGTCTTGCATCGCGTGGTGTATGCTGGGCACTTCTGCCTGTCTCTTAGTGAGATGAAGTGACTGTCAGAAGTGACTAGGTAGAATCTGGGACTTCCAGGGCTAGCGCTGTGCTGCGGTAGGCTGGGCCTCTGCCTGTGCCAGGCTGTCGGACCCCCGGCAAGGGAAGCAGGCACACGTAAAGGATCTTCCCAGAGCCTCAGCACAGCCCTGCGGCCAGGCCAGGCCCTGCAGGGACCTGAGACCAGGCAGTAGCAGGGAACCTGTGACAAGCACCCAGCAGGCACCCTGTGTTCAGCCTGCTCCTTTGCACTGGGCGTGCTCCTGGGAAAGTGAGCATTACCACTTTCGTAAGCCTCAGTAAGGAGTAAGAAAAGAAGAAGGGTGTTTTTGAACTTTTTTTTTTCCCCCAGAGAAATTTCGCTGAAAGCTGCTAACTTTTCAAAGGCCGCTTCATGCATTCATTCTAACAGGAGAGCTACAGGAATACATACGGCTGTAACAACAGTCGGGGAATACTTACGCTCTCACTCTGAAAAGGATTTAAGAAGTTTCCCCCCATTTCGCCATCATCCCTCGGGGTGCCCGGCTGATTACTCAGGCTCATGTTATTGGGAGAGTTCTGTAAACAAGATTCAGAAAACAAGGCATTGTTGGAGATTTTAATGTCCCTCTTGTACTGTACTGTTTCAAAAACGGCAGTATCTCAAAGGACAAAGCAGACTTACAGCGTTCATGGCAGGTGCGTTCTTCCTAACTTGAAAGTACCAATGTTTTCCCAAGTGAAAATTGAAAACAAGCAAGTAATCCCAAGTAACCTACCCCTACTACGTCCTTAGGCTCCGAACCAGCACGGAGTCGGTTCCCCACCCTGGGCCCGCAGAGGTCCTGCAGCTCTGGGGCCCCAGCACATCCCCACAGGGCCTGATGGGGAACGATCCCCGCGGGGCCGGCCCGGGGTGGGACAGCAGCGCCCCTAGCGACGACATGAAGAAAGCGCGCAGCCACAGCAGTTAACAGGAGAGCTGCCCGAGGGCGTGAGCATCCACCGGGTATTGTAGAGGAAAAGAGGGCTCACAAGCAACTTCCTGACAACTTTGCCTGGTCAGGAGTTTAAGAGCAGATATACCCTGGAGCCCTCCTTTGAGATACAACAGCTGCTTAGCCACCCCCTGAGACACTACGTCAGCAAGGCTTCCTGGTCTACTGACATGTGCTAGCCTCATTACCGCTGAGCAGTCCTGGCACGGCCAGCGTATCTGAGACTGCCTCAAATGCAACGGGCACCGCCACCCCAGGGCGTCCTTGGGGGGCAGCACACCCATGCCTGAGGGTTCTCACCCATTTTACTGACTCGGCAGACACAACTCCAGTACGAAATATTCCTATCTGTTTTTATTCAAAGTGAAGAAAGATGAGTTTGTTCTTCCTAAGCTATTTTATATTCTGTTTTGGAAAAAGGTGTTAGTTTTTTTTTTTTTTTTTTTTTTTTTTTTTTTTTAAGAAAACTGCTCGGAGGATTTTGATTTAACTAAAGCAAGCTATCTCATAAACATTAAAACTTCACAAATGGATTCTTCCCAGAAGAACGTGAGATTTTAAAAGAATATAGTGAATCTGGAGCAGAGACAGCTAGAACGGTGAGTGGAAATGGGCGAGGGGCCTGCACCCACCTTGCTGTGCACCCTGGGGAGAGGATCCCAGAACAAGCATCCTCGGGAGCCTGCAGGGGCCCAGACTCAGGACCACACTTCCGGGGCATGAAGAGCTGCCTGCTGTTTACAGTAAGTCTGTCTCTCAACATGTCAGTTACCCAAGGCTATACAAACGCAGCTGTACTTGGAAATGAATGTGGACAACCTGATCTTCTGAAGAAACAAACTTGACTAGAATTTAACTATGGCATCACGTTGGAATGCCCCAGTTATTAAAGTTATTAATGAAATAATAAACGGTGCTTTGAAGACAAGAGTGGCAACACTGTGTTAGGTCAAAAACAAAGCTAAATTTATAAAAATAGTTAAGATTTATTTAAACTCTATTAAGTCCTTCTGATACAGGTGATTTTTGTGATCTTAATGGAGAAATTAGCAATATCAAAATAGTCAACATATAAACAGGAATTCACGGGTGCACCTGGGAGCTGCGTATGTCCCGTGCCCCCTCCCACCCCGAGTCTTGTGCATGCTCACAGCCCCGCAGCACAGCAGGTCCCTGGAGGGCAGCATGTCCCTGACCCAGGTGGCCTTAACTTAAAGCCCTGCCACACTTGTGCCACACATCGTTTCTTGATTTCTAACACTGAAGTTATAAAAGACAGACTTAAAATCAAGTGTTGATTTAAAAACACTCCGAGCTTGAAAGTGCCACTGTGCTGCTAACAATGACACAGTTACAGGACAGTCCTGGTGTTGGAGCATGGCATCTGTCCACAGCACAGTGGCCCTGCACCACACTCTTTGGGGGTGGGGCTGCATGATTCAAGGGTACTTCAGAAGGTTCGTGGAGAGATGGGACTCAAGTTCCTCCTGGAGCAACACAACATTTTTTAAATCCACGCATAACTTTTTCATAACACACATTCTCCATGAGCTTTCTGAAGCAGCTTGGTACAGGATGTTGAGAGGAAGATCACAGAGCCACATTCAACATGGAAAACCGAGAGAATACCAGATCTGAGACCTACTGTGACCCAGCGCGCTGGATCGCACGGGAACAGCATGCAGAGGTAGGACTAACTAGGGGCTGTTGGTGTTGTTGCCTGAAGCGACCTCTGTGAAAACAAAAGTTCCCCAAGGGAGCTGTGTTGCCCATGACCACTGAGTGACAGGATGAAGGTACAGGCTACAGAGCACATTCAACAAGAGTGCCGGGGAGCAGCCAGGGCAGTGGTACCGAAACCTAGCCCTGAGCCGGCTACGAGGGTGGGTGGCAAAGCACTACGGGTGCTTTAAGGGAGCCATGTTTGTGTGCAGTGTCTACAGGATAGCTCATCATCAAGCCAGAATATGACCCACAGAAGGACTCAGACTGGCCAAAAAGCACTCCTTCCTAGTGCCTGAGCACCAGCGTCCAAGTAAAGACAACTTGCATCGTCAGCAGGCACACTGGTTGTGTTTGTTTATGTGCTATTTCCTACTGAAACTCTTAAGAATTTAACTTGAAAACCTGTAGTTGGGTGTGGCGGTGGATTCATTCTGAGTGGAGGAGTGTGGTGGGGGCAAGAGGCGCGGAGTCACCACACAGACCCCCGGGAGCCGGGTAAAAGCAGGCCAGAGGCCAGCAGCCCACCGACTCGTTTATTTCAGTTAGTACAACAGCTTATATAGCCAAGACCAGCCAATCCGGTCAAGGGGCGGTCTATGCCCCAGCCAATCACAGCCTGTTGCCAGGCAGGCTCCATTGCCAGGTGGGTTTCAAAGCCATTCCTGAGTAACTGATGGCCAGCGGCCATCTTGGCATGGCCTTCTCATTCCACCACAGTTAGGATCCGGCTGACCCCATCTTCCAAGGATTTAATTATATTTGCATCTATTTTCTCATGGAGCTTGAAAGCCTTTCTGCTACTCGAGTGCCCAAATACACAGTTGTTCTTCGTATCCAAGGCAGATGGGTCCCAGGACCCCGTGCAGACTCCCCCAGACCTACAGGAGTTCAAGTCCCTTACAGAAATGCTGCAGTGTTTGTACACAATCCAGTTCTTCCACATGTTTCCAGTCATCTCTAGCTGCCTTTTAATACCTAACACCATACGCATGCTATGCAAGTATTTGCTATCCTGTATTGTTTGGGGAATAATGACAAGAAACAAAAGTCCACACACGGTTATGAAAGAGAGGATGTGAGGAGTTAGAAGGGCAGTGAGGCCAGTTGGGAGGTCGTTAGGTTAACTGCACTCAGTTGTTTTTAAAAGCTAGAAAGGGTTGTAATCCTCACCTTCTGATTAGTTGTTATTCTGCCCCTCCCCTGATTGGTTAAACCTAGGTTTGACTGTCAGAAATGGGCCAATCAGAGAAAGCCACTTCATGTTTATAAAGGCACATACACACTGGCAAGGTTCTCCGGCAACTCTGCCCTTGGAGCCCCCCTCTGACTGCTATGGCATGTTTCTTGCTTTCAATAAATTTGCTTTGCTCAATGTCCCAGTCTGCGTGGAAATTTTTTGATGTGAGACAAGAACCTAGATCACCTTCACCCTCAACCTCCTGTAACATTTAGTACAGGTGTGATTTCTTTTTCAAATATTTTTGATCCATGGTTGGCTGACTCTGCAGATGCAGAACTCAGGCACATGGAGGTCTGATGGTCTATGCATAGATTAGCACACACAGCAGCCAACATGCACAATTTCTTTTGGGTGCTATGTTAAACTGTTAGACTCTCTGTTCTCTGACTTACTCTTGTATTCTATATCCTCTCCTAAGTTAAAGTCTCTTCTTCCCTCCTTGAATACTGTCCCATATCTTTTTAAACGTTTAAAACTCAAAACAAGTGAACATAGGTAGAAACCTTGGCTCTGCCTATAATTAGAATAAAATAATACTGATATTACTTTAAGTCCTTTGAAGTGGATTTTGAGCTGATCTCTCATAGGCGCATGTCAAAATGAGTTTCCCAAGGTGTGCTCTCTGTACACATGGCCAGCCACTCCCAACAGGCACAGACGGGTTGGCGCTCGGTCCAGCACAACTGAGACCACAGCAGGGCTCCCACCGGGGACCGAGAGCTCCCCGCGGCCTTTGTACCCGGAGCCAAGGTCCTCACAGCCAGAGAGCGGAGTCTGGCGACTCCTTTGATAGTCTCCTACATGTGATGTGATCAGGTCTTGCCTGCTCATGATTTTCCTTCCAACTCAGAAATCTAACTGTGAAGCCTCTTAACGCGAGTGGCAGGGTGTCTACAGGTGCGTCTCTCCACCCTCAGTCCGAAACAGCTCCCAGGGAGAATGTTCTGTTCCACGGATTAAGCGCTGACTTCTCAGGGGCGAAAGAGATGAAAGGAATTTCACATTTCGTTCAAAGACTTCTAAATGGGGCCGGCGCCGCGGCTCACTAGGCTAATCCTCCGCCTTGCGGCGCCGGCACACCGGGTTCTAGTCCCGGTTGGGGCACTGGATTCTGTCCTGGTTACTCCTCTTCCAGTCCAGCTCTCTGCTGTGGCCTGGGAGTGCAGTGGAGGATGGCCCAAGTGCTTGGGCCCTGCACCTGCATGGGAGACCAGGAGAAGCACCTGGCTCCTGGCATCGGATCAGCACAGTGCACCGGCCGCAGTGGCCATTGGGGGTGAACCAACGGAAAAAGGAAGACCTTTCTCTCTGTCTCTCTCTCTCTCACTGTCCACTCTGCCTGTCAAAAAAAAAAAAAAAAAAAAAGACTTCTAACTGGAAGTTGAGTTCTGCATGTTGAGAAAGATGCAACTGAGTTTTACGAGGTTCCTCAACTGAACAGGAAATTATTTCTGAAACTTTGAGCCCACATTGCACTGACACAGCGATCTGGACGTGTTCCCAGCCTGGCCCACGAACGGCTGCGCGACAAATGAGAAGGAAGAGGGAGCAGTAACACAGCGTCTGAACACACCCACAGCAGTCAGCGTCTGCTCACACTTGATCCTCAAACTTGACCAAGCAGTCAGAGGATGAATGAACTGTAAACTCTCACAGCTACGGAAACCAAGCCTGCAAGAGACCGAGTAAGCTGTTGTTGCCATCTATGGATGGTGGCACCAGGCTTTTGCATTCTCAATTTCCTACTCTTTATCTTATGGGTAAAATGGATAAAAGCATGCCTGCCATTACACAGAAGAAAAAGAACCAAAGTAGTACTAATAAACAGTGTTTAAAGTGGATTAACTTGGGGCCTGCACTGTGGCACAGCGGTTAAAGTCACTGCCTGCACTGCAGGCACCCCATATGGGCACCAGTTCAGGTCCCAGCTGCTCCACTCCTGATCCAGCTGATGGAAGACCTCTCTCTCTGCCTCTGCTTCTCTGTAACTCTGCCTTTCAAATAAATAAATAAATCTTTAAAAAATAAATAAAGTGGATTAAGTCTTTAACAAATGTGTAATTCTGGTACTCAACCAAATGCAGACTTAACTGGAGAAACAGGTGCAGCTCGAGGGATTTGGAACAAACTTGCTAAGCAGGGGTGGCCAAGCCTGTCCTGAGTCTCCAACTGGAAGGACCAGAGAGAGAAGACAATGGTAACGAAGGGACCCCTGAAATAGAGGAAAGGAATGGTGGCAAAGCCGGGGTGCTGGGAAATGCAGGGTGAGGAGCTGGAGAAGGAAGCAGTCAGGCTGTGGGGTGGGGAGCGCCACAAGGCTGCAGGCAGGAGAAAGACACGGGCGGTGCAGCACCCAGCGAGGGCCGGGTTAGGGCCCAGAGCCCGTGGAGGACGAGGTGAGCAGTGGCTTCCAGCCCGGCCAGCTCAGTGGCAGGCTTATTCCTCGGGGGCTGATTCTCATGATAATCCTACTGTGTATGGATTCAGGTTCCCAACAGCTTTTCCTTATCTCACTGGTTTGGTGCCCGCAGGTAAACTGAGCTCCCTGAGGCAGAGGCCACGTTCATCTCTGGATTTGTGGTGCACACACGTGGAGGACAGACATCATGTCTGTGTTTACAAAGTCTTTCCTGCGTCCCCCGGAGTGCACGAGGCCACACCCAGTACAGGGCAGTCCACGGGGAGTGGCCCATGACTGCTCAGAGCACAAACAGTGCAACACCAGGCCGGGGAAGGCCCTCGGCAGTGGGCCCAGGATCCTGGACCATGGTCTCTCAGGGAGGGCAATGGGCAAGTGAGCTCAGAGGGAGCTGCAGCCGAGCCGATGTGTGATTCGGTGTCACGGCTCTGTCTAAAGTGCTTAGAGCGCGGTTCAACCACAAAGAACTTTCCCTTGCAGACCTGTTTACATCTATCTCACCTGGAAGGCTTAGGAAGAGGGATTGAGGCAATCTGGGTAATCCCACTTTGGTGTGGCTACAATCACGTCTAGAAACAAGAAGCCTCTCAGCACCAGCAATTTCCCTGGGGACCACGAAACAGGATTCGGCGAGCACCATTCTGGGAACTGCCTCAAAGTCAACACAGTCGCGGTCACCGGCTTGTGAAGGCTCCTCCCAGGGAGAAGGCTCCAGTGAAATGACACAGGGAACCTTGTTTTGAAAACAGGACTCAGCGCACATAGAGCGGCAGTACACACACCTGCATCCCACACAAGAGCACTCGACTGTGAGTCCTGGCTCTACTCTCATTCCAGTCTCCTGCCGCTGTGTACCCTGCGAGGCAGCGGTGATGGCTCAAGTACTTGGGTCTTTGTCACGCATGTAGGCAGCCTGGACTGGCTTCCACCAGTTTTTGGCTTTGGCCTGGCCCAGCCCTAGCTCTTGTAGGTGTTTAAGGAATGAGCCAATAGATGGAGGATGTCTGTCTTTTTCTCTCTCTGCCTTTCAAATAAAGGGAAGATTAAAAAAAAACATGAAAAAGATAAAGCAAACAGGCTTTATGAATACCATTTCTCACAGAGGTGAGCTAGTGTCCATTATAAGTAAATAAGGCCTTTGTGATTGTTGCTAAACACAAACAAAGGACCTGATGCAGTGGGCCACACAGCCAGGTGGTGCTTCTAAAATCAGAATGACAACTTTTTTTTTTTCCTTTTTGCTTAAAGTCTTAATGTAAAATGTTCTGTAGCTCAACCAATCTATACTATTTTCCTCGACATCAAGGATTTTACATAATTATATGACTACACATTAGAAATAAAATTGAAGACAAAGTCATTACTTTTTTTCTGGAACATGAAGTAGACTTCCAAGAGAGGCATTCTAAACGGCAGTTCTCATCAGTTCTTCTTAGCCGTTCTAAATATATTTTACTCACAGAGAGGTATTTTAAATTCACCATGACCTACAAAGTACTTAGGTATTAGTCTTCACAAGATATCAGGTATTTTAGCAAAGGATCAATAGTAGATACTCTAACCCCTGAACAGGGAAATGCAGCCACACGCTGTCAGAAGGCTGACCTTCCTGCCTGGACTGCTACAGTCCCTAACTCTACTGGATGAGTGGAATAATGACTGTGGGTATCAATGCTGCATGTGTGCAAAGCCCTTGGACACAGAATAATCACTTTTCCCCTGTTACCTCTTCACACACTGCTTCAGACACCTCTCTTGTTTTCAAAAGATTAAACTGTTTGTTTTATAAATGTGTGACATCACGATGTGACTAAACTATTATTTGGGTGTCACTTACCCGGGTTTAGCACGTCCTGTAAGTGACTTACAGGGAGTTCACGAATGTTCTTAGAAGACTCATTTCACCCTTTCCCTCAGATAATGGACACGAACACTTTCAACTGCTCATTAATCACATGCCCCCTCCCTTCGGTTTTCAAACTCTCTTCTGAGAGCCTAACTCATAAGGTTATTCTGACAAACTTAATGTGAGTTCCATGTGGAATACATTACAGATAAAAACAACACTGGGCGTGCAGAGTCCTCACCTTGGAAATACTGTCCATATCTCCTGAGCCTGGAGAAAAACAGGGAGAAGAAGCCTTTATTAGGTGAGATTACACGGCCACGTTGGAAACTGCTGTAATTTAAGTGAGCTCAGCACACTGTCCATACTCTCCAGAGTGTATCTCTTGAATTTTTGAATATTAAAACCCTCTTCCTTTCATTAATGAGATGGCCAGTCATTGTCATCTGATGGCAAGTGCACAAAATTCTACCTCTCGTTTCCAGTCACTTTTTTGTTTTAGTGGCAGAATGAAGAAAACTATTTTTATCACAGATTCAGGGAAGAAAAATATTAGAGTGGTCATTTATATATCCCAGTCAATTAAAATAGCTTAAATGTACATAGAGCAGATATTGAAAGAAGTAAGTCCTAAGAATATTTTCTGACTTCTTGGCAGGGGTGAAGGGGAGGAAATAAACAGTATCAAATTATTTCCCATAGGAAGAAATGGAATCATACTTACATAATAAGAACATTATCAGATTTGTGCAAGGCTGTTAGCTTTATCTTAAACTATTTTATTTTTACTAATAAAAATACTGTAACATCTTTAGAATGCAGCATTCACTCAACATCACAAAGGAAGTTAGAGCTTATCAGCATGATTCGTTTGTATGTGAACAGGCCTAACACATTCTAAATACTGAATGCATACATAGAGTTGTGAATACATTTAAATACACACAACAATGCTCTTTACAGAAAAGTAATGAGCCACATGCCAAAGATGCTGTAAAACTTTTCCAAAAACTTGTTTCTACTTAATGACGTAATTGATAGCCTTCTAACGCTGACCAAATGTCTTCTTTTGTGAATAACTCTACAAATAAAAGTGAGTATTTATGACAACTTAAAAAACTAAATTGCAGAATGCGAGTATTATGATAAACTGGAAAACTAAACTGCAGAATGGCGCTGCCCAGCAGGCCCTGGTGTGCTGACGGGGCTGGTTCCGTGGGTGCCCCCCGAGGCAGTCTTTACCCATGGAGGCTTGCTGGGCACCTGCTCCATGGCACACAACTGAGGAACTGACTTTGAACTTTTATTTATTTAAAAATTAAATAGCCAACCATGACTAGTGGCTGATGTAACTGGACAGGACAAATAAAACAAATCAAGACTTGGAAGTTCAGGTAAAATATGCATGGTTGCTCAAAAGCACAAAAGTCTGTCAATATGATGCAAATTATGCCTGGATTATTTAGTCACAGATTGTCAGTGTTCACAGGGAGGCATTTCCTGACCTTGAGTGGGCGAGAGAACGAAATCCGCGCACAAACTTAGATTACTCAGGTGCAGCTTCTCCAACTTCCAGGAACGATGGACCCTTTCCAGAAGAAACATTACCACAACCTGTACCCCCCGTTGTCAGCCATCTTTATTTGTAGTCATTTGTAACCTAAACATATACAAATAGAAAATGTCTTTTTTTTGGGGGGGGGGTTTGGATTCAGTCTGCCTATACGTGAATAGTGTGCCAGGTGATGAGAGCAACTGGGTACCACCTGTCTCCGTTTCACCGTGCCGATACTTGTGGCTAAGAGGGCTTTGTTCAGGAAGTATGTTTCCAACCATTAGTTACACATTCGAGATCAGCTTTGTCTTGAAGATAATGTAGTCAGTGTTCACTCATCATTTAGATTATTCAGAAGGTTTGCTAACTTTCTTTTTATAAGGAGACAAACTTAAAAATACAAAAACAAAACTAAGAAATCCTTGCATACAACTGATGTTCCACCCAGGCTGTGTCTGCAGACCACTGGGGACAGAGAAACCAGCTGGAGGACACTCACGGGACACTCAGGACGTGTGCCAGAGCAGCAGCAGCTGTGACCATACACACTCAGATTCTGAGGGGTTCCAGGAAGTCCCTGGAATATTAGCTAGGTCTGGACAATTCTCATACTTCTGATTTTCAGATTATCTCCAGTTATCAAATCCAATGTATTATAGGGTGGGCTCTTAGCCTGCAGTGAAAGTTGAAGTATTTCACACGAGTACTACCTACCACGTAAGTAGGGTATTGCTTTGAATTTGTTCCATCAAACTTCAGCTCCTTACCTAACGAGCCATTCATGTGATGTGACTCCATCCCTCCTAATCCGCCCATGGGGCCATCTGACCCGGGGCCCATCGGGAACTACGTGGAAAAAGAAGAAAGCAACCGTTTATCTTGACACTACAACATCTTGTCCTCGACATCACAAGACACTACCACAGTTTCTTCCCCACATTATGGAAGTTTTTTTTTTTTTTTTTCTTGAGTTTTCCAGCCTTGTGAACTCTCTCAACGCACTGCCTCACCCCATCTCTCCCGTCCCATCTTCTCTACATTCTTGGTGTCTGGGTTCATTCTCAATCTTGTCCCAGGTTTTATTCTTCAGTTAATGTCAACTGGAAAGCATATACATTGCAGTGCAAATGAGAAGTACGCCTTCCCTTCCATGACACTGACAAATACTGTATCATAAAGGGTAGTTTTTCTAAGAGGCTGCTAAAGGTACTGGCTTAGAAGAATAATTCAACGTCATTATGCTAAAATTAACATTTTTCTTAGCACACAATCTATCTTTCTTCAAATGGACCTAATAAATAATCTCCCCTTCCAGGTTAAACACATTTAGCTCCTTGGGGAGAGCTGAATATAGCTCATTCTCCCTGGCAGTCCCCAGGATGTCAGCTCGGGGACAACCAGACACTGGCACATCTGTTTCATGTTTTTTGAGGCAGTGGAACTCTTCTCTTTTCAAGTGAGGGTGTACATGTGCTCTGCAGGGCTGGTAAGGAGCAGCCCTCGGCCTGCCCCTCAATTTCCACCTCTTCTCTCAAGACCGTTCTAGGAAGCCTGGGGCCCAGCAGGAATCCGTGTGCAATTATGCTACATTTCCAGTTACGACGGAGCCCCCACACCCACACGCCTCTTCCACACTGTACACGTGTGTGTGTGTGTGTGTGTGTGAGCAAGAGTGAGCAGATGGGACAGTGGCGGCCATGGATCAGAGAGGGCTTCCGGGAAAAGCTTCCTGCAGCTGACCAGCCCGCAGGCCACCCTCTCTGTGGCTGGGCAAGACGCCCTCCCTCGGGTGGGCAAACAAGCCACGGCTAACCTGTCTTCCCAGGAACATGCTGCCAATTTCGCTGCCCAAACCCAGGTATCTTGAAAGACGTGGATTGATTTTCAGCAAACCAACCGGAATATATGTGCTCACTGATAAGTCAGAGAATATGGCTTTGAACTTAGTTGTTTTCTTCAGAGGCATGGTTTAGACGGAGTCTGAGGAACTTGCTGGCCACTCTGGTGGCTTTGTAGCTGCTCCCCTCAATACCATCTCAGTCTACAGTATGTCAGATCACATACGCACGTGTGGGCAGTTTAGCACACAACACATACATGTTCAATTCCAGCCTTCCTACGTATGTGTGTGTGTATAAATACATACATAGGCATATAATGTGCATGTTAATTACAATCTGTTGAAAAATATTTTTGTTGACATTTCGGACTTAAGTCATAAATACAATATATCCCTGTGAACTTCTGTGGTAAAATCATAATTATCTACTTCACGAAGAGCATAAAATTCTTCCTGTAGAGCTGCCTCTGTTCTATGTTTAAATCCTACAACTCATAATGTAGAGAAAAAATGAGCACATCTAGTTTTCTAGTTTGGCTTCAAATTTCTTAGGATTACTAAAAAGATCATGAAGAAAACGGAATGATCCTGAAAAGGAGGGTGACACAAATGGCTGTAGTGACCTACTGTTCCCACGTAGTCCACATTAATCCTTAAGTTCTAGAGACACAAGAAGGTGAGGCACCAAGATTTTAGAGTTTGATTGGATTAAGTTTTACATTTAAACTATATTGATATAACAAGGAAGTGCTTTGATGTTCAATGAGCATCTGGATAATAAAATACAAGGTTCAGACACCACGTGGGAAATTGGATGTACTTAAAGTTTGGAAATGTTCACACCGATTCTAAAAGTAACTTCAAGAATTCATACTTACATTAGGCCTGTTGGGTCCAGGAGGTACCGCATTCATTAAAGTATACATGTTGTCTCCCGAGTTGGTTGAGTCTGAAACAAAATATTACTCAGTCAGCATCTTTCTTCATCATCTATACCGAGTCATCGCTGAGAAATGATCGGATAATCTGAACTCACATGCACACTGCCAGCTGTAGCCCCTGAGGCAGGCACTGCTCAAGGTCAGAGGCAAATACGTGGTAGTTCATTTATGACTCCAGAATGATCAAAGGTCACAGAGGAGGTATGAGAGGGCTAATCCCTTCGTAATTCAGGTCAAAGGAACAGTCCTTTAAAGATCTAAAAGGTCACAGTAAGGTGTTTCTTTTTTTATAAAACACACTTTTTGACCTCTCTAAGGAATTCTACGTACATACATAGCAACAAATCTCTTAAAATTCAAACTTAATAGCTTTTTAGTTTTCATTATCTTCTTAGATTTCCCATACAGAAATAGAAAAATAGGATTTGTTAATTAGGAAAAGATGGTATAATACACTGGCTTAATTCTCAGAGATTAGAACAAGGCTAAACAGATGGAATAAAAAATTCTCTTTCTTGAAGTAAATGCCAGTTTCCTTCAGCACAACATTTTAAAAATTTTTTTACTCATTTCTCCTTGATTCATTATTACAAAAATAACTGTAGTGTATAACCACATAACGACAGGTCATCTGATGTAGAAATTTCAAAATTTACATTTAATGTCTATTAGCAAAACCTAATTAAGTCCACCTAGAATGAGAGATCAGTTTACATTGAGGAAATAACTAATTACTGTGGTTCTCCATTTTGTCATAATGAGATAGATTTCTGAAATATTATAGGCCTATTTTGAAAAAGGTTGTGTTTCAAAATTTTTGCACTGACTCAGGACAGAAAGCATAGATCACCCCTGTCTTGTGCTGTAAGCACAAGGTGGGAAACAGGCAATGACTTGTCCCCTTGTGTCTTGTGAAGGTTTTTTTTTTTTTTTTTTTTTTTTTTTTGAAGGGCAGAGTGGACAGTGAGAGAGACAGAGAGATCACCCAACAATGGCTGCTGTGGCCGGTGCACCGCGCTGATCCGAAGCCAGGAGCCAGGTGCTTCTCCTGGTCTCCCATGGGGTGCAGGGCCCAAGCACCTGGGCCATCCTCCACTGCCTTCCCGGGCCATAGCAGAGAGCTGGCCTGGAAGAGGGGCAACCGGGACAGAATCCGGCGCCCCGACTGGGACTAGAATCTGGTGTGCTGGCGCCGCAGGTGGAGGATTAGCCTGTTAAGCCGCAGCGCCAGCCTTGTGAAGGTTTTTTAGTTGGTGTGTACCACGTACACAGTAGGCGTGTTTGCCAATACTGATCCACTAATCTAAACATTACTTCTCAATGAAAACACAGAGATGATGAAAAAGCTGGAATGCCCACTGGTTGTGAGCCTGATTTGCTTATTCAAAGACACGCCTGACGGACTTGTGTGTCCTGAGTCTCCGACTCTCACGTGTGCTGCACTCCTGTGGACCGAGCCACCTGGGCTTCCTGGCGTCTGCCCACCTCGCCCAGCTCCAGAGTCTGCTCTGCCTGCCTGCATCTTTGCCCAGGGTCCCACCTGCAGACACTGTGGCGACTTAAGGCCCCTGTGAAATGTTAGCTCTTCCCTGCCACTTCAATTCCAAGGGCGTGAGTGCTTCCCTACCCTGACTTCTGCCTGCATTGCAGTTAACCTCCATTTGTCTTGCTCTTCTCCCGTTCCAGCTGGGGCAGGAAGGAGAACATGTCTTACTGATCTTGTGGGCTACAGACATTAAAGATCTGATAACTTAGGGTTAGGCAATGGGATAAGTTCTATCGCATACATTAGCTTTAGAAAACCTTAGGGTGCTTTTTAAACATAGGAAACCTTCATATTGTTTTTCAAATATATTAGCCTTGCTCTCCATGACAGTGAAGTGTGCTACGTATTTTAAATATGCAGAGAAAGAATGTCTCTCTCTCTTTCCACTACCAGTCAAGAATATGATTTCAGGGGCTGGTGCTGTGGCGCACAAGTTAAAGCATCGCCGCAGTGCTGGCATCCCATATGGGCACCGGTTCGAGACCCGGCTGCTCTACTTCTGATCCAGCTCTCTGCTGTGGCCTAGGAAAGCAGAAGATACCCATGTGGGAGACTCGGAATAAGCTCCTGGCTTCAGATCAGCTCAGCTCTGGCTGTTATGGTCATTTGGGGAGTGAAACAGTAGATAGAAGACTTCTCTCTCCAGCTCTACCTTTCTCTGTAATTCTTTCAAATAGATAAAATAAATCTTAAAAAAAAAAAAAAAGGAATATGATTTCAGGGGTCGGCACTGCGGCAGAGCAGGCTAAGCCTCCGCCTGGGAGCCAGCATCCCCTACGGGTGCTGGTTTGTGGCCGTTTTGCTCCTCTTCCCATCCAGCTCTCTGCTCTGGCCTGGGAAAGCAGTGGAGGATGGCTCGTGTTTGGACCTCTGCACCTGTGTGGGAGACCGGAAGAAGCTCCTGGCTTCAGATCGGCACAGCTCAGCCTTTGCAGCCTTTGGGGAGTGAACCAGCAGATGGAAGAACTTTCTCTCTGTCTCTCCCCCCTCTGTTAGTAGCTCTACCTCACCAAAAAAAGAAAAAAATATATATATAATTTCACCAGAAATGAAAAAACTTGGGAGAATAAGGCTGGTATTTTCTATGAAATATCAGACTTTGTTTTGTGTACAGAAAAAGTTTACGATGAGGTGGATCTTGTAGCACTTGCAGTTTGGGGGTTTGTGTTGGCTTAGTATTAGTGGAGTGACTGTGATAATGGACACATATACCAAAGAGTGTGCAAACAGGCTAGGCAGGTACACTGGTGGCAATTACTGTCATTAAGAAAGACGTGACAAGACTGCTTAACTTGCCATGTTTAGTGCTGTTCCCAAACTGTGTTTAGTGTCAAGGTGTGTGTTAATCACGTGCTACCTTAAACATTAACTTCATCGTACAGGATCGTGAATGTGGGGGAGATGATCATGTGTCTACATCTTCAACAGTTTCCATTTCTAATGGAGATGCTTGCAGAATTGTCCATGAAACACTTATGGATACGGTTTAGTTAGTGAGGCAAAGTACAATTTTTAAATTAATTATCAAACTTATGCTTTTTCTAAATTAAAGAGGTTCAAAACGTAAAATTACTATTTATTGGTATGATGAGTAATACTGAAAAATTTCAAGCTTTCATCCATGTTAAATTTCAACAAATAAAAATATTTGAATTTGACATTGGAACACGTTTAAAAATAATCTCTAATTATAAAAATGCCCCCTCTATTCAATCACTCAGAAGTAATCCCTGATACAAGTTTTAGCTTATTTGTTTCATTTCCACCTTTCAGGTTTTTGTGTCATAAATATATAAAATAAAATCATGACCATATTGTAGTGAATCATGAACATTTATTTTCCATGCCATTAAAAATTCTTTGATAAGATTTATAAGCTATAAAATTAATGTAATAATTTCACTACAGTCACATTGGATATGAAGACCACATCCACTAGTTCCCTGAATGTAACAAATGAGCATCCTGCTACATCAATCTTGGCTGCTATCTGGAACCATTTCTACCCTTAAGGCTGCACAGCCCGATGCTCTGAGCCTTCCCACGGCTCTTGGCGCAGGTACCAGAGCACCACCAGGAGGGCGGTACCAGTCTAAGTTGCCACCATTGAAGACCCCACGTCCATTTAACAGTCTGTGTGAAAGTCTCAAGAATAAGGGATACAGTCAGTTAAGATAACTGTATAAAACTGTTAAGGATATGCTGAGATGTAATCTAGCTTGTAAGATTAAGAAACGTTTTCCCCTGAATTTGTTAGCTGCAGACAGAGTAGCAGCAAAGCACAGTCCAGCCGCCCTGGCAGGACGAAAGGGCTGGTGGTCGGATTTGCTATCTTAGACCCAACAGATCCACGTATTTAATGTTTTACTCTTATAGAATATTTCTATGTGGTGAGATCCGCAACTTCTTCTCAGTGTCACGGAATCTTTAAGGTAAGGGGCAGTTCAGACAGATCAACACAGTTTTCATCCCGATTAAATCTACTACCTATGGAACAGAAATTTTCTAAATGTCTGAGTAACTGGACAGTAATTACTCAAGAACACTGTTTCTTTGCATCTGCTGCCTCACTGTACTTAACCCTCATGAGATGCATGGTAAAACTTTATTTCACACACAAAGTCTCTACTTGCGATTTTAGTTGACTATCTGGATGCACAGGTGGCTGGTCTGGGGACAGTACCTGCTGGACTGGGCATGATGGGTGTTCCTGGTGGCCCTCCGCCTCCTGGTGGACCCTAAACAATCATAAAACATTTCAGTGGAAACAAGGCATTTCATTACACAGTGTAGGACAAACAGAAGAAACGCTAGACTGATTTATCTCTGTAACAATCCAGTTTGAAAACGATAGAAGAAATATGTTTTCTCCATAATTTATTTTCTTTGAATGCACAATCATTTCAGTATTGTGCGAAAACATAATTTAGCTTAAATATGGTGAGACTGTTTTGACAAGTTTCCAAAAACAACGAGCCTGTAACATACTGATCTATTATTCACAACTTAATCACATCAGGTATGAAGAGGCTAAGGAGAAAGGCCCCATTCAACAGGGCCTTCACAAGTCCATAAAATGGAAATAATTCTTGTGCCCTTGTGAATTCGTTCTGCCGCTATGGCCTTACACTTTGTATCTTGGGTTTTTATGGGAAAGCATGTGTGATTCTCTCAGGGATTCATATTTTAAAAGACCCGGGTGCCCTTTCTTCCTCTTCTTGGCCTCTGGTTGCTGTCATCAATGAGTACTGACTAGCAAGGCTGCAGCCACATAGCCACAGGGAAACAGAGGTTGGGCGAGTCTGCAGTTAACTACTGCAGATGACCAGAATGAGCGCCTCAAGTGCAGCCTTCAGAATCGCCGGAGCTCTTTGTGCAGCGCTCAGACCAGCTCACAGATGGCTGCAGCCTCACTACTTCTACATGTGCAGCTCCAGCTTACCACTCATTTCAGATACTCATACATATTTGCTCCTTAACAAACGACTTAAATTTCCTTCCAAATAGAAGCTTACAATTCATTAAATATCAGGCTTATTTATTAATAATAGGTCTACCCATATTTTCACTGTTTTGTTCATTTTTGTTTTGTAGAAAACGTGACTTTCTTAGTCCAGCTTAAAGGAACACTGAGCACCAGGATCACAGGTCCTGGAGGGTGCTGAGAGTCTCTCCTATGCGAATCAAACACTACCCCTCCTTTCTAACCACCTCGCTGCCTCCCCCCCCCCCAAGAATAAATCTAGAAAAGATTTCCCTTTTCCCCATCGCATTATCCTCTAGGGTGGCAGCAAGAATCCTAACGTGACGATGATGTAAAGGTCATTTGTGTTCAGAAAGGCATGTACGATCTGCTACACTGACTTCATATCTATATAAATTATTGGGAAAATCTAGTAAGTACTAAATAAGAGGGAAAGTAGGTATCCTCAATTTCTAAGATTGAAAAAAAAAAAAAAACCACCCTGAAAGATTCCTCTAAAGGCCTAGGCACCATTCTGCTGCCTGATCCTCTCTGGGACCGGGAAGAAGTTCACTGTCTTTGGAGACTGTGTGTGTGCGAGCAGGCTGGAGGCTGGGTGGGGTTATTCTCCTGGGAGCTGCAAGTCTGAGCACCTCACTGTGCATCTGGGGGCGGCTCTCTTCCTGACCGGACAGAGCTTGTGCTACTCTCTGCAGAAACATAGGCTGGAGTAGAACAGTGCTCAGGGCAGTGCTGGCCAGACTGCTAACGGCCGCGCTGACGGACATCAGCATGGGTACCGAGTGAGAGCGCCGCGCTGAGACAACTCAAGATGTGCTCTTCTGGGCCAATACGCAGGGCTCCTCTCAACACCCGGACAACCATTTCCTTGCACAAACAAAACGCAACCTCGATTCTTGCGAGCAAACAAACCCAGTGTACTTACTACATAATTCCCGGGAGACGCGGAGGAGTACGGTATCTGGGAAGAGAACAGGACACAGAGAGAAAAGTTTTGATTCATGTGGCAGGACGGAGTCTGACCTACGATGAATATTTTCCAGACTTTCTTCAGATTCAATAATGTATCACAGAGGATAGTGGAGGACAAAGAATTTACATCTGCTCAGTGCCGAAAGCCTAGTAACTGCACATTGTCTCGGATTTACTCACAAGGAGGAGGAACTCAGACAGAATTACAGCGCTAAGTCATCGTGGCTTCAGGTTGCTTGTCAGTGCCTGATGCTGAAGACTTGTTCTCAAGTAGACAGTGTCTGTGCAGCTAAAAACCATAAAAACGAGACCAGAGCTTTCCCGAGCAGTCGCCTTCACAGATGCCACTCCGGGCACCTGCACTGGTTTTGAAGTCAGGTCTCCGGCTAGCTGTTCCTGCGGCCTGGGGCAACTCTCAGTTCAGACGTCCCGTGAGCCTCCCCTTCCCCGTGAGGCACCAGAAAACCCCGTGAAGCAGAAGGGTGTGTTCAGGTGAGTCTCCAAAGGCTCCATGTCTCTGGGGATCGGATATGGGTAACGAATTCCCCCTTCAGGTCAAGTTCCCGTCTAGAGGCGAGAAGACACTGACGCCACACTGCTGCAGTGACCTCCGAAGCAAACACTGGGACGTGTTTAAAAATAAGCCCTCGAGTGTGGTTATTAACAGGGAAAGTTAAACCCAGTGTTTTCATTTTTTCCCACACAAGCTCACTCTCGTGAAGACGCTGTAAACCCACAGGCATCGCTGTCCCCTTATTCATACCAGGGTCAGTGAACTGCTGTCTGCTGGGAGTCAGCCAGCAGAGCCAGCAGGGGACCTGGAGTAGTGACCTTCCACCCCTACACCTGCTGTACAATTAGACACAAAGATAATACGCAACCACAACGCGAGGACGGGAAGCACACGAATTCACGAGTTCCCTTTGGTGACTCACTCATGGAAGACTTTCTGGAAATACTTAGCATGAAGTTATCTGAAAAGCTTTTTTTCCTTCTTTGCCTTAATCACAGAGAGCCTATCCCAGAGGCCCTGCTGGGTCCGTCCGGGGGCTTGCAGCACAGCAGAGGGCCACTCCCGCAGTGCCCAGCACCAACGGTGCTCAGCGCTACCTCCCCGAAGAGTGCAGAACCTCCATGGCCGTGTTCACTTGACGTGGTGAGTGAACACAGTGTGGCTCTCTCGGAGCTGAGCAGTTCACGAGCCACCTTCCACCCTCTGCTCCTCGCTATCTCTAACATGTGCACCCGGTGCCTCCAGATCACCAATTCTTCGATCAACTCTTAGGCCCAACTCTGTCTCCCCACGTCTTCAGCACCTGTTCAGCACCTTCTGCCGCTCTATGCTGCCCATCGTCAGTCTTCGGTAAGACATGATCTCCTCACCCTTCAGATCTCTGGAATGGGTGGTCCAGAGCCTTCCTTTAACTGACAACACTCACACTGCCTTCTCTTCCATTGATGAGTATTTTAAGCTAATTTTACACAGATACAGGAGCAACTCCTCAGCCTGAAATCTTTATTTCTCATGAGACACTCTAAACTCACTCCGTATTCCAACCAGAATCTTTTCCCATCACAACTCCCCTGGGTTTACTGCAGCCATTATTTTTCCACTGCATTATGAGTGAATTGTCCCTGCCCCTCCTTCATGCCACCATTAGCGTTTTATGCCTCCCTCCAACATCTCAAGCCCGTTATCCGAAAGCTTCCCTTGTTGGCTCCCATCTTGTTGATTATCTGCCTAGCTGACTTCTCTGATGTACAGCAAAGGTTTCCTGAAGGGAAATGAAACTAGGTTGACAAGGTCAAAAGTATCATCAGGCTCTTCCACTCCCACCTGGTCACTGCTAATATCTGGACGCACTGGGCTCAGCCTTTACGGAAGAGAGAACTTCAGGGGGTCAAGGGTCCTAATCTGTAGCATTTGCCAGTTTCTGTGGTGTAAATATTCCCCGTGGTAGAGACTGCAAGTAACCAGGGGTTCCACATTAGCTCATGAAATTCCTGGCTGTTTTACGAGGGACTCGCGTGAACTGGCCCTCATGCTGGTTACAGGGCCCGGGGGATCCTCCGCCCTCCAGAACGGAACTGAAGCCATCAGGTTCTTGCAATGCCTTCACTTCCCACCCAGCACTTCATGGTTTATAGATCGGAATGTCACCCAGTCATCCAAAGTCGAAAAACTTTGTGTTTTCTAAGTCGTCTCCTCCCAGCAATCTTCTAAACCCTTGCTCATTTAAATTTTTTTTCTCTTTTCTCACGGCTCCTTCAAACCCAGTTAAATATAGTAAACATTTTAAAAAATTTAAATTTATCTCTAGTTGTCGGTTTCCCTCCACTTTTCTCCCTGTCAAACTCTTAAATTTTGGCTTATTCTTACTGTTTCTACTCCATATTCTTTGACGTCCTCATTCAAAATTAATGAAAATCAGCATGTGGGCTCCTACACCTCTCAGGTTACTGAGTTTGAATTCTTGGATGTGATGGGCAGGATGGGACAGGCTAGAGTGAAAGACACCAACTATTACAATGTAGGCAGAAGTAGTGGGTGCAGGCGATACATTTGAGCTGGGCAGCTGGTACTGCCCACAGAAGGGCAGAGAAGGACCAGGCATGGGAGGGGGGAATGTGAACGTTTACAGCTACTTTGGGAAATTTTACAGGGAACGGTAACCGCTGAGGCCACGCGCTCAGGCTGAGTGAATTTATGCTACAGTGAGTAAGCAGTCCCAGGTTCAAATTCATGTCTTAGTAAGACGGCTGCAGAGGCATTGGGGAACGTGAACACACGTTAGAAGGCCATTTCAGAAAGTCCGGCAAGAGATGAGGTGGGGAGCAGTAGGCAGTGCTGATTGAGATAAAAGTAGGAGAAGCAGAATTTGAGAGTCATTTCACAAATTACTCGGGAGGGAGCGCTGACAGGGCGTGGCCGACACAGGAGGGAGGAAATAAGATAATTCCTAGGTTTCAACTTCATGACTGGGTGGCTGACAGCGCTACTCAGTTACATGCAGGGAGTTGCAGAACCAGGCAGATTTGAGGAAATATCTAGAACACTGATTGAAGGCACTAGTAGACACTGATCAACAAACCCAGGAAGTCCAGACGTGATTAGAGATCAGGATTAGATGTGAATACATTTCCATTTTTTCCTAGACATAACTTGAGCAAGGACAGTTGAAACCATATGAAAATAATAAAATAAAAAAATATGTAATATGTAACTAGAAGACACTACCCATTGAGAAAGGATGGGTAATGTGACTGAATAAAAATCCAAAGAAAATATTGAATAAAAAGCCAAACACGCCAGATTTTTAAGAAGTTAGGGGTTACGTGCTCTTTGGTGAGGAAACGTGTAAAGTAGGCTCATTCTTGACACTATCTGACTCAAGACTTTTAACCTTTCTGTGACACATCTAGAGATAAACAATAAAAAGAAATTCTTTAGTAAAAACAAATATTATTAATGTGGAAAAGGAAACTAACGGATATTGAAAACAAAATCAAGGAATTAATTATTTCAGAGGTCAGGAATGGCGAGGCCAGCAAACAAGTCGTCGTGTTTGTTTCACAAGTGGGAGGTCACAGGAGCCGTGAGATAGGGCAGCCATGGGGGTGGCAGCAGGCCGAGGGGTCGGAGGAGCCCTTCTTGATGCCCCACCTGCCACTTCCGGGGCTGCGCTGCAACGTGGTGCCGAGAATGGCAGGCAAGGAGACCACTACGTCTCAGGACGGGGTGAGTGGAAGTGTAAGAGACAAGGGGTGAGGCCCAGGAAGGGTTCAGAGACGGTTTCCATCAGTCGCCTCTCCCCCAGCTTTTTTTTTTTTTTTTTTTTTTAAAGATTTATTTGAAAGAGTTACACACAGAGAGAAGGAGAGGCAGAGACAGAGACAGAGAGAGAGCGAGAGAGCGAGCGAGCGAGAGCGAGTCCTCCCGGTTCACCACAGAAACAAAACAGCTCACTGCTTACCCTCTAACGCCGCTCCTTTCCCCATTCCTGGCTCCGCCATGTTACTGCCATTCTCACACACACCTGCACTTGATGACCTGAGATCACCTTCAGCTCTTACCTTGCCTCTAACCTGGGTCCCGCCTCCGTTCCAATCCCATACTGCATACAGACTACAGATGACGGGAAAGACAAACACACATGAAGATGATGGGAAAGACAGAAATCACAATACGATGACAAGCAGGAGAATCCAGGGGAACCTATCATTTGACAGATGAGGGACCCAAGGGCCACATACACTGTCTGGCCCAGCTGGGCGGAGGATCCGAGAGCTGCAAAGAATGTCCCAGGGTGCACGCCTGTGGTGCTGTAGCGGGGCACGGAAGTCACTCAAGAGCTCCTGGCCAGTGTTTTCTCAGACGGTCAGTGACATTAGAGCTCAGTACTTTCCTTCTTCTGTCTGATAAGCACTGGGTCTCTAGAATCGGGATGGCAAAGCCGAGACAGTCTCGGAGCCAGTGCAAGCTGACGCCATTCTGCTCCTTTGCAGCGGTTTCTTTAAAGAGTGAGCGTCCGGCCGTGCACAGCGGAGCCTTGGAGGAGCCACACGCTTCAGTACCACTGTCTTCCCCAAAGGAGCCGCCTCTGCCTGCTTCCCATCATGAGTTGACGAAAACAATACTAACTCGGACATTTGCTGGTTTTTTGTCGTCTCATCTTCTAGTAACAGCTCCTTTTGTTTTCTCTGATGAACCACATCTCTCTGATTTTCACTCCCCCGGCCTGAGCAGACAAGTGACCCTTGCCTGGCAGATAAATGTCCTATCCTGCCCTAACTGCTCAATGAATGAGCAGCAACCCGAAGCCAGTTCAGCTGGAGTTACTCCCAGCACCTTTATTCTCCTTTAAAATCACGAGTCTGGGCCTTAACACTGCCTCTCCTGCTGTCACGGATGGGTGTCAAGAGTGTTTGATGGAAACGCTTTTACATGTCAAAACCATGGACAAAGGTTAAGCAAAGCAGCATCGTATGGGTAACGGCAGGCAGGTTCCACGCTTTCAGGGAAGTGAGTCATTAACACGAAAGCTTTTCCCAGGGTGGGGACGGACTGGTGGTGCTGGACTGACATGCAAGCGTCAGCGTGCTCTGCACAGGCTTGTGTTCAGGGTCTGTGGCCGAGGGAGCCCAAGAAACTCAGTCACTCCATCGGGTTCTAAACGGCATTCTCCACTACGAGCTCCCAGAGCTCCTGAGACAAACGATTGTTTTCAGATCTGAGGTCGGGGACTGAGTGGAGCTTCAGCCTTCAAAGTGCTCGTTGAATAACAAGGACGTACTAAGTGGATAAATGATTCAGCCCCAAGGGGGTTCGACTGGGCAACTCTTGGACACTTCCTGCATGTGTATTGGCTGAATAAACTAATTCAGAAGCACAGCTGATACCCACGAGGGAACGCGAACGGAGAGGACAGAGCGACCCTGTGAGAGCAGAGCCAGCCGGTAAAGGGGAAGGGGAGAAGAATCCTAACATTCCACCTGGCAACCAAAAAGTACACAAGGATTCAGGCAGGGGCATCCATGGATGCCAAAGACAGCAGATGAAGGCAGCGGAGCAGGGGGGTACCTAGGCGAGTGTCTAGCTACGTCTTCGGGTCCATTACCACTGAGGGAGACATAGGAGTCCTGTCTGACAGGCACCACCCGAACCCGCTGACCAGAAGTCGCCACCACGCTCCTCCTGACACGACGCACCGAGAGGAACACAGTTCCTTCTGCAGCGCCCCTGCCATCTACGTTAACCCAGATCTAATCCCGAGGACAGACGACACCAAACCATGGACATTCTAAATAGTAAGCGGCCTGCATTCAACAAACCATAGGGTGCGGAAAGGAGGAGAAGCTGAGGGGCGGCTCCAGGTTGAAGGAGACACAGAGAGGTGACAGCGGATGCCAGAGGGGCTGGGGTTTGCTTTGGTTATGAAACCGTAACTGAGCCAACTGCGAAGTCTAAGGCTCGGCGGTCGTAGGATGCATCGTATCACTGGTAGTTTCCTTATTTTGGTCATTATGCTGGGATTATGAAAGATAGTGCCTTTGGCTCTAGGCAACACAGTAGAGCTTTTAGGGATAAAGCTTCAGGAAATTAAGTGGTTCGGGAAAATCACACTTATTTAGAGACAGGCAACCACAAGGCCACCATGGGCAAACGTCAACGTTTGGGACCGGGGCTCACGGGAATGCCTTATGTTCTACCTTTCCTGTAAATGTGAAGAGACTCCCAAACATTCCAATGACGAAAAAGTAAAACATATTTGCATACGGCAAAACCAAAGCAACCGCTTGATCATACTGCACTGAGGAGTCAGACTTACTGTACTGACAGGAACTGGAGTGTCCGCGGGGAGTTTAAGAAACCTGGGATTTGGCCGCGCCGTGGCTTAACAGGCTAATCTTCCGCCTTGCAGCACCGGCACACCAGGTTCTAGTCCCGGTTGGGGCGCCGGATTCTATCCCGGTTGCCCCTCTTCCAGGCCAGCTCTCTGCTATGGCCTGGGAGGGCAGTGGAGGATGGCCCAAGTCCTTGGGCCCTGCACCTGCATGGGAGACCAGGAGAAGCACCTGGCTCCTGGCTTCGGATCAGCGAGATGTGCCGGCCGCAGCGGCCATTGGAGCGTGAACCAACGGCAAAAAGGAAGACCTTTCTCTCTGTCTCTCTCTCTATGCACTCTGCCTGTCAAAAAAAAAAAAAAAAAAAAAAAAAGAAACCTGGGATTCAAAGTAAGAGAGATGCGCAGACACTGCGCGACAGTCAGTGGTATTCTCTGTGCCCCCTCAGCAGAAGCCCCCACGGTTCTGCTACAAAGTCTTCCTACTTCACGACCTTCCTTGCTCTCATCATGAGCCGTTTTCAGAGGAAGGCCCTTCCTTTGCACGCTTCCATGATGACCACTTTCTCTCTCGGAAGAGAAAACAGGCCGCTCCTGGCTTCTCCCTGTTCACGCACTGTGAGTGGGGTGGACGATGCCGCAGGTGGCACACATCAACCTGCAAGACCGCTTTCAGCCCTGCTGCTTGCCTGCGCATACGCTGGTAAAACCCCTGTCGCAGCCTGACCACCGGACAGCAGATGCACGCGCACGGCTCCTACCCTACTTGTGTTTCTCAGAGTCTAAAGGGATGCACAGCGGCTGACCTGACCCACGTGCTCAGCTCAGTGGATCCCTGAAGACCTGGAGCCCCTGAGAAGGGACACAGGGCTCTCCTCTCCTCTCCGCTTCAACCTCATACTTTGCTTGGCTAAGACACTTGCTAGGTTTGGTGCACCAGCCTCAGTGGGTGAGTGTATAAAGGGGGCATGGTGGGAGGAGGGGAGCAGTGGGGTGAGCCGTCCTCAGGCAGCAGGGTGTGGCTGGCTGGGCTGCCAGGTGGGAAGGCTCACCTAGCCTAGGTGGACCACGGCTTGTACCTTTTCATTCCTTTTTATCAAACATGCAGAAAATGGAAATTCTTCCCAGAGTCTGGCACTAACATCAGAATTTTCATAAAAATTGTTCTTTCTGTAAGAGCTCAAGAGACATATTGTGGCTGGCTAACCAGATGTCATTTTCAAGGGGAATCTTGAATGAACTGGTTCAGGTGGAGGGGAAGGAGCGAACAATAGTGTGAGCTCCTCTAGGCACACAAGCAAACCGCGGAGTGAATGCATTCCCGTTACAACGTAATCTGGCTGGCGTCTCTCAGCAGGATTTACTAAAAGTAAGTAGCCCGTTCAAGACTGCATTGGAAACAACTGTCATTCCTTCCACCGCAAATAACTTCATTTAATTAGCAAATGTGACAGCGATTAAAACTTAGGGAAAAGCAGGTAATACACATTATCAAGGTTTTTTCTCTAGACATTTGAGTTATTTGCATCAGAACAAAGTGATCTCTGCTTTAGAACCGCAATGGGTTGAGGACCAGGCTCCCTAGACCACACACGTCTCACTCTGAACTCTCCTGAAGGTTAACCGTAAACACTGGCGCAGATCCATGTTACTGAGCACTAAGGCCACGGCTGCAAGTCGATGAAGACTCCTTTTGCACACTGGCAAAAGGCTTCCCTTTTGGGTAGGTGACCACAGACTTGGGACGTGGGACACGGGCTGCAGTTAGCCCCTCTGACTCCTCGGATCCAGGCATGCTTGTGCAGGGCACGGACCACACCAACACACTCAGCAAACCTCTCTCAAACACTGACAGTTTCAGAGTCAAAAAGGAAACACATCTCCAGGATCATGAAATTAAAATCACATCAACTTTCAGACAGCTTTATTTTCAACCTGTGGATATACTTACGTGACTTTATTAAGAAACAAGAACATTTGAATCACTGCCAAAACTATACAAGGAAGACTCCCAGGATGTCAGCTACACAGATGTGCAAGGATGGCAGGGTAGCTAAAAAGCACACGTGTGCACCTGCTTCCTGGGACAGCAAGCAAGCAAACCTGGGTATAATTAATATGACAGATGTAATCATAATAGTTTGCTTTCTTCTAATAGAAGAAATCAGAGTGGAGATTTTATCTGGCAACTAATTATCACTGCAGTTATTCCAGGAGATCAAGCCAACTTGTAACCATGACAGACTACTACGCATGTTTATTAAAAGTATACTTAACTCACAGCATTTCCAGCTTTCGTTCTGAAAGTGACACCGAATGTATGTTTACATTAAACCTCGAAGTGAAAAAAAGTATACATAATTTCAAAAGTAACACATACTATGCTAAAAATATACACCGATTTTCTTTTTTCAAATGATGAAGAAAAGGTAAATACAACAGTTTTCAAGTCTCTCCAAAGCAGTGGGTTTTGTTTCTGTCAAATATTGCAAAGTGCCAAAAAAAAAAAAACAAAAAAACAAAAAAACCAACTTACTGAATTGGCATTTGTTGGGTTTGGCCAAGGTCTGCCACCACCTGGACCCCTGTAAAACAGTATGAAAAGGGGAGTTTTCACCCATGCTTTGAACATTCACAGTAAATCATAAACTGTAATTACTGGTTACTATCCATACCCAAATTAGTACAGAAACACACTTTTGGAATAAAGTGCATTAAGACATAAATATAAATTATAATCTTGTGACATCAATATAAGAACTACCTCTATCATTCAAAATACAATTACTTATAAAATGCCTAAACATATAATGATTGCAATTATCAAGTTACAAATAAATTAATGCACACAAAAAGCATGTATTTAAGTTGCCTCCTTTTCAAAAATTTGCTATTATGTCTATTAGTCCATCTTTCAGTGCCATTGACACTTTAGTTGCTATTAAGTGAGGAATCACTTTGTGTGTGTGTGTGTGTGTGTGATTTCAGTTCAGGGCGACAGCTAGAGTCAATCTTAGAGAAAAATAGGAGGGAGCTGATGCCAAGGACTGGTATCATATTACCTCATTTTAGGATGACAAAGAACGTCTTGTATTATGTAACTTAAAAGAACATAAAAATCTTTAATAATATTGATATTCAATTAAATCGGTCTCTTCATGCTGCAGTACAAAGTATGCTTGAATAAATAGTCTTAGGAAGAGCTAACTACTGTCACTTGCTCTTCTGTAATTAGAATCATTCAAAATTCTCTTTCCTTCTAATCCTTGAAAGTGATTTATTTTATTTATTTGAAAGACAGAGTTACAGAGAGAGGTAGAGCCAGAGAGGTCTTCCATCCACTGGTTCATTCCCCAGATGGCTCAACAGCCGGAGCTGTGCCCATCTGAAGCCAGGAGCCAGGAGCTTCTTCCTGGTCTCTCTCATGGGTGCAGAGGCCAAAGGACTTGGGCCATCTACTACTGCCATCCCAGGTCATAGCAGAGAGCTGGACTGGAAGAGGAACAGCCGAGACTAGAACTGGTACCCATATGGGATGCTGCCACTGCAGGCCAGGGCTTTAACCCACTGCACCACAGTGCCAGCTCCGAAAGTGAATTTTAAAAATAGATTTATATATTCATTTGAGAGAGAGGAAGAGAGTGAGAGAGAGGGAGAGAAGGGGGTGGGGAGCGTCCATCTGCTTGTTCACTCCCCAGTTTGCTGCAATGGCTAGCACTGAGCTAGGCCCAAGCCAGGAGCTTCAACTGGGTCTCCCACATGGGTGGCAAGGGCCCAAGTTCTTGGGCCATCATCTCCTACTGCTTTTCCTAGGGAGCTGGATTGGAAGTAGAGCAGCCAAGATACAAACTGGTACTCATATGAGATACTGGTGCAGGTGGTGGCTTTGCCCACTATGCTACAATGTCCACTCTTTCTTTTCTTTTCTTTTTTCTTTTTTCTTTTTTTGACAGGCAGAGTTAGACAGGGAGAGAGAGAGAGAGAGAGAAAGGTCTTCCTTTTTCCATCGGTTCACCCCCCAAGTGGCCGGTACGGCCGGTGAGTTGTGCTGATCCGAAGCCAGGAGCCAGATGCTTCCTCCTGGTCTCCCATGCAGGTACAGGGCCCAAGCACTTGGGCCATCCTCCACTGCCTTCCCAGGCCACAGGAGAGAGCTGGACTGGAAGAGGAGCAACCGGGACAGAATCCGGTGCCCCAACCAGGACTAGAACCCGGTGTGCTGGCGCTGCAGGCGGAGGATTAGCCTAGTGAGCCGCGGCACCAGCCACAATGTCCACTCTTGGAGTCTAAGTTTTAATAAAAAAAAAAAAAAAAAAAGAAAGAAAAGAAAATCTCTTGATTCAAGGGACTCTGAACCTGAAGTTTGGAATGTTAGATACAGCGAGTTACTGCATTACCTTACTTACTTGGAATACAGAGAGTTATTCGTAGACTTGTTTCAGGATTTCCAAGGAGCGTAAGCAGTGGGAAGGGCAAGGATTCTGCCCTTGGGGTCTACTAGGAATGCACAAGTGGAATTTTTTTCCCACTCAGGTTGGGGAATTGAAGGGAAGATAAGATTCCGAAGGGGACGGCAAAAGTCTGTGATGGGAGAAGGTGAGGGCACCTGTCTTTCCTCTGCAAATGGCTGCCTCTTCCGGATGACAGCCATGAGCTCCTCACTGACTGCTGGAACACTCTGGAGAGATGATGCTACATGCAGCACCTGTCGTCCCCATGGATAGAAACGAGGGCAAATCACAGGGTGTATGTGATCAAGCACACCCCTGGGCAGCAAGGACCGATCCACGCTAGGACCGATCCACGCTATGACCGATCCACGCTATGACCGATCCACGCTAGGACCGATCCACGCTAGGACCGATCCACGCTATGACCGATCCACGCTATGACCGATCCACGCTATGACCGATCCACGCTATGAGTCTGATGCTGTCACACAGTAAAGACACTGGAAACGTTTGTATTAAGACACAAAGAACCTATCACAGCCAAATCATGGCAAACATATACATGCATACAATGATGCTACCTAAATAATGAGCCCATAATTTTGAAATATTATGACTAAACAAGTATTGTATGAATAGTTTTATGTATAAAATATTTTATTGTTTCAAAATATTAACATGCCAAATTAGATGTTAATGTTATCAGACGTTTTATTTAAATAACATTAAGTTAAACATTAGTAACAGTCTGAAGTAGAATCATGTTTGCCTCAGTTAAATTACAGGAAAAAGCAAATTTGAAGGAAGCCTGTAATTTTGGGTAAGGATGATGTCTTTGATGAAATTAAGGCAATTGTGATTACACGGGGGAGAATCTTCCATAACCCAAAATCACTTCGTTCAAATTTATTTATTTAATTGTAAGGCACAGCAAGAGAGAGAGAAAGACCAAGAGAGTGATCTACTGTTTGCCGGTTCACTTCCCAAATGGTGGCAACATCCAGAGCTGTGCCAGGCTGAAGCCAGGATCCTGGAACCCCCATCTGGGTCTCCCACAAGGGTGGCAAGGAACCTAAGAACTTGAGCCATAACCTGCTGACTCCCAGGGCGCATATTAACAGGAGGGTGGGTCAGAAGCGGAGGTGGGACTCGATCCCAGACACGCTGATACAGGAGGCAGGAGGAGTTCCAAGTAGCATCTTAACTGCTGTGGGAAATGCCCACCACCATTTCCATTCTAAACGACACCTTGTGTAGTTTCTCCTCAGTTTAGAGAATGGACATGTAAAGATTACATATATATGTTATATATACATATATATATCACATATGTAACTATGTATATAAACATACATACAGTATATATTTCATAAAATATGTAATATGTATATAAATATGTATACAAATATATAAAATTATAAATATTACATATGCAAGTATATATGTAATAAATAGAGATGCAGATACCGGTTAGAATACAGTATGTGACTAGCATGGAGCATTGTTCACTCTCCTACTCTAGTGGCAAACGTGAAAAGTGACAAGCTAAAGAAAAACTGCCCAGGTAGGACTCTGGCAGGTCGCTCCTGACCCCCCAACACACAGTTATTTTAGTTAAACAGCTTACAGACTCAGCTTAAGGTAGCACCATTCTAATGCCTTTTCCTTCCAATTTCAAGGAACCCAGTAAGTTAAAAAAAAAAAAGACATGAAGAAAAACACAAATATGAGTCAGGAATACCTGTTTGTCATCAAGCAAAATTACTTTGTTTTGAAGGGTAATGCGTTGTGAAGTGAATTTTGACACAGTTTACTCCATGGACAGCAATGGAGATAAAATGTGCTTATATTTTTATGTCTCTTTAAATTCAATTCTGTTTCGTGGGGGCCACGGTCAAAACAATCATTATTTTCCCTGGTCAGATCTTCCATGCTCCAGAAGTTTCCCTGTTAGCAGGAAACATTCACAGATGTAAAGGTTCACACGCTTGCTGGTCCCGAAAGAAGGCTCATTTACAGAAACCTGAAGAGGTGTAAGACCTCAAACAAAACAGCCGCAAACATGGAGATCACAGTCTGTCAGGTTTAGAGGGTCCTCTACACTGGGTGTGTGGGGTGGCCTAAGCCTCAGCCTTTGGTGCCGGTATCCCACGTGGCTGCCTCTCTTCTGCTCTAGCTCTCTGCTATGGCCTGGGAAACCAGTACAAGACGGCCCCAGCATCTATGTGGGAGACCTGGAAGAAGCTCCTGGCTCCTGGCTTTGGATGGGCCCAGCTCTGCTGGTTGCAGCCATTTGAGGAGTGAACCAGCGGATGGAAGAACTTTCTGTCTCTCCCTCTCTGTAACTCTCTCTCAAATAAAGAAATAAAATCTTTTAAAAAAGAACCATAAATTATATTAATAGTGAAATGTTATGTAATAGAAAATATTTCAAGGTATTTGGAATACTTAAATAAGAAACTCAAACTCAGATATCAATAAAATAATCATATTAAAAATTTTAGATGTAGCATTTAAGATACCACTTGGGACACCCACATCCTGTGTCGGAGTGTCTTGGTTCAAGTTTCTGCTCTGCTTCTGATTCCCACATCCTGTTGCTATGCGCCCTGGGAGGCATCAGATGATGGCTTGTGCCCCTGGGCTCCCGTCACCCACCTAGAAGACCTGGGTTGTACTCCCAACTCCTGCTTTTGGCCTCGCCCAGCTCTGACTGTTGTAGGCATTTGAGGAGTGAACCAGGGAATAGATTTCTCCCTCTGTCTCTATCCCAAATAGATCTAATACTAAAAATTTTTACAAGGGCTATATTTAAAAATAAATAGAATTTGAGCCATATTTTTAGTCTTCATAGTCTGAGGAATTAGATGTATACATATTTGTAATGCTTAAGTATAAGTGAGAAAGGAACTAAGCGATTTTAAGTAGTCATTTGAACCTCTCAATGGTTATATGAAAATAATTTTTTTCTCTACCTGCTAAAAGAGATTCACCTGAAGTTGATCATCTGGCAATTATAACGCGGACTAATATACAAAGTGATATTGAATACATTCCTAATATTTAGTGACAACTCAGGGCTGGTCATAGTATTCAAAATGCATACCTTTTGGGCCGGCGCTGTGGTGCAGTGGGTTAGGGCCCAGCCTGCAGCACCAGTATCCCATGTGGGAAGGCAGCGGAAGACAGCCCAGGTACTTGGACCACTGCCACTCATGTGGGAGACCCGGAGGGAGGTTTTGGCTCCTGGCTTTGGTCTGGCCAAGTTCTGACCTTTAGAGCCATTTGGGGAGTGAATCAATGGATGGAAGACCTTTCTCTCTGTCTCTCTCTCTCTGAAACTCTTTTTTTTCTTTCTTTTTTTTGACAGGCAGAGCTAGACAGTGAGAGAGAGAGAGAGAGAGAGAGAGAGAGAGAGAGAGAGAGAGAGAGAGAAAGGTCCTACTTTCTGTTGGTTCACCCCCTAAATGGCCACCACAGCCGGTGTGCTGCAGCTGGCACGCTGCGCCGATCTGAAGCCAGGAGCCAGGTGCTTCCTCCTGGTCTCCCATGCAGGTGTAGGGTCCAAGCACTTGGGCCATCCTCCACTGCCTTCCCGGGCCATAGCAGAGAGCTGGACTGGAAGAGGAGCATCCAGGACAGAATCTGGTGCCCTGACCGGGACTAGAACCCCGGGTGCCGGCGCCGCAGGCGGAGGATTAGCCTAGTAAGCCGCGGCGCTGGCCTGAAACTCTTTCAAATAAATAAAATAAATCTTTAAAAATATATATATGCTTCTTACAACTTGGCAGAGTACACAAATTTACATTCCTTAAAACCTATTATATTTAAAAGCAACTATCTTGGGGCAGCATGTGGCACAGCAGGTTAGGTGCTACCTCAGGTGCCAGCATCTCAAATGAGCACTGGTTCCAGTTCTGGCTGCTCCACTTCTGATCCAGCTCCCAGCTAGGGTGCTTAGGAAGGCAGCGCAGGATGGCCCAAGTGCTTGGGCCCCTGCCATCCAGATGGAGTTCCTGGGAGACCCAGATGGAGTTCCTGGCTCCTGGCTTTGGCCCGGCCGAGCTCTGGCCTTTGCAGCCGTTTGGGGAGTAAATCAATGGATGGAAGATCTCTCTCCCTTTCTGTCTCTCCCTTCTGTCTCCATAATTTTGCCTTTCAAATAATAAAATAATTTTTTTAAAAGTGAGAATATCATATAGACAAATTTTTTAAATTAACTCTCTCTTACTGGTAAGAATTCTATCCTTTGTTGTAAGCACAAAACATCATTCATTCCTTTCTGTGACAACCATTAATAAAGGCCTTTGAAGAATTTAACAAAAGTCAGGTTTCATGTCTACACATTTTTATTTTACAACAAAAGATGTGACAGGAAAATGTGACCTACTTTTCCGCTCGGTTCTGTTAGTTTTGAGTTTAGCTGCTACTCACCTATTAACCTATTTTTAATTTTAGGAAAATTTCCCTTTCATGAAAATGGGTTTCAGAAACTTCAAAAAAAAAAAAAAGAAAAAGAAAAAGAAAAACCCCGTACATCAACACAGCTTATTTCCCGTATTTATTCCATGCCATGCAACAAGAGCAGCATTGTAAAACACAGACTGGAGGAGACACACGTTGGGGGTGCACCCTCACTCCAACACAGGTCACATTCACTCTATCTGGAAAGCTTCTTAGGCCACATCCTGGACAACTGAACAATTTGCATAATGAAAAATAAATAAAAGTTCCCTAATAAACCATATTATATTGGTAAACAGAAATGACAGCAGGGCCGGCGCTGTGGTGCAGTGGGTTAAAGCCCTGGCCTGAAGTGCCGGCATCCCATATGGGCGCCGGTTCTTGGCTCAGCTGCTCCTCTTCCGATGCAGCTCTCTGCTGTGGCCTCGGTAAGCAGCAGAAGATGGCCCAAGTGCTTGGGCCCCTGCACCCAAGTGGGAGACCTGGAATAAGCTCCTGGCTCCTGGCTTCAGATTGGCTCAGTTCCACCCGTTGCGGCCATCTGGCGAATGAACCAGCGGATGGAAGACCTCTCTCTCTCTCTCTCTGCCTCTCTCTATAACTCTTTAGAATAAATAAAATAAATCTTAAAAAAAAAAAAAAAAAAACAGAAATGACAGAAGCAAACTACTCTCGCTGGGTTAGAAAGACCTTCCCAGTAAAAGGAGGAAACAAAACAAAGCCCTCTCACTTCCTCCTATCCAAGTACATCTTGAATTTTCCTTTTTTTAACATTTTTAAATCCAGGAACACAGTGATGCTTCCCACCCTCCCTCCCTCCTGCCCAGGCTCCAACCCTTCTTCCTCCTCCCTCTCCCATTCCCACTGTGAATTTTTACAAAGCTCCGTTTTTAGAAGCAACGTCACCCTGTGCCATGGGCAGTCCTTGAACACAGGATACACTGTGGGAGGCGGTTCTGCCTGTGTTGTCAGTCAAGTTACAGTAAAGGCACGTCTGTGCGTATAGGGGTCAGACCCCCCTCGTCAGGAAGCGCTGAACGTCTGTTACTGCCCTGGTGTCCACGTACTTATCAAAAAGAAACGGACTGCGGCTGGTGACTTACGGCACCTGAAAAGCTTGCAATGAAGGAGGAAGCAGGCGAGAGGTGAGGCTGCGGGAACGAGGCCCACACCACAGCTCTCGCGCAGTTCCCTGCTGGTCTGCCCTGGGCCTGAGGAGCCCAGCTGCTTTTACAAACGAGGGTGATGTCGGACAAGGGAAAACACAACACTTGACTCAACAGAAGAAAATCGGTTGGCTTACATGTTCATCCCAGGCATTCCGGGGCCACCTAGAGCATTCAGTGGGGGTCTCATGGCACCGCCATAGCTCTGTAATGATAACCAAGGGTCAGACTACCACAAAACAAAAAAACAAAACCAAAGAGGAGGGGGAAAGAAAGGAGAGCTGGTTAATGACTTCCCTACATGACTCCTGACTGGATAAGGCCTGTGTAATTCATTCTCTGAGGGATCCACTCTTGCAGTTTTGTTTCTGTTTTAACCCTTACTTCGGTTTGTGTGTTTCTGAACAATACATGAACATGGAAGGTCATCAGAGTATGTGACATGATTAAGCTATGACTAATTATAATACTCGACAGATCTTCATTAATTTCATACTGTTTGTGTAATAGTGAATTTATCAAATAAAAAATTGTTTTAAAGACCACATTTTTCAAAATGTTTGAAATTGTCAGACTTTTTACATAAATAAATAAATATAAAACAGGCAAATCCAATCCCAGAAAGTTGAATACAAACTTCTATTCACAAAATAACATCCAACAGAGAAATGCACTCACACACAAACACACAAAGTAGATGAAAAGCAAAGTATACTCGAAATATGCATGCAGGACTTACACAGCTCCATAAACTTCAGTATTTATTACGTGCATTCAAAGCACTAAAAACGCTCTCCTAGTTCAACACACACATTGCGATCATTTAAGTCCAGTGGCCCTAGGGCCAAAGGGCTAGTTCTGCCACTGTCAAAATGACGTATCTTGACCTACCCCCGGGTTTCACACTTGGCTTTGGGACACCCCGATTCTGCCAACTATTCTGATGCCAGTTTTCTTTGCTGGCTCCTTTTTATTTTGCTAACTCTTTAAAAACGTGGCTTTTCTCCCAGTTCCTGCTACAGCATTCTTTTCAGCACACACACATTTATGTTATCGTTTTTTGGGAGCTATTTGTGCGTGGCACCCCAGTCTGAATGCTCTGTCACAGCCCCTCCAGGGCTCCAGGGTAACTCGTGGTGGAGCTCCTTTGGGCCTGTTTCCTGTCTGGATACCTCACTCTCAACACACAAGGGGACCTCAAAGAATTTGTGGGAAAATGGAATTAAAAATACAAGTTTTTCCTCCCTGTATGTGTAAAATATGTTTTATGAAAAAAACTATATGGATCTCGATTGACTTGTACAGAAAATAAACTCCTACTTTTCATTCCATTTCTACAGAGTTTCTTTTGAAGTACTCTTGTATTCAAAGTCAAGGCAGCGTCTCTCCTCCTGGGGGAGTTCTTCCGCAGCCTCCCACAGCCAGCTCTCTGGCATCACTTCCACCACAGTCCAGGCTGAGAAGGTCCAAGAGCCCCTTGACGGCTGTGCTTTCTTTCAACCCCAAGTCAGTTAGCAAAGTCCTAGCATCCATCTTTGTCATACCCAGAAGACTTCTTTTATTTAGTTCAAGTCTGATTAGTGTCTCCCCGCCCTAATCTGTTTTCTCTATACCTCCTCGAGAGCTGTCCTACAACTCAGTATGACCCAGGTCACCTAGAAGCTATGGCAACCCACACCACCTGTCGAATGAGTCGAAACTCCTTGGTAGGACTCTATGAGTTGGGCGCGGCCAGCGCCAGCCTAAGCTCCCTGTTCTTATTTCCTGTGGTGCTCCTCTCCATACCAGGCTCCCAACCATGTACTCTAGCCTACGGATTTCCCGAAGTTCACTGTCATACTCATGCTAACTCATCTTCCTTGGCCTTGGGGGGTCGTAGAGGAAATAAATCAGTGAGAGGAAGGCTGTTAACTCCAGAGAGTAAGCCACAGTTGATAAGGAGAATGACCTAGTCATCTCTTTGCTTATTGCTTTTACTTACAGGAAATCTTACTTAACTACCCCCAGTGGAGAGCTACGACGAGACAGAGGACTGGTTTCCATGCATGTGTGAGCCATTAGGTGGGAGGACAGCCACCTCCCTTCACCTCTGGGTCCAGGAAGGTGGTGGCAAGGGAGCTCAGGAAGAAAGCCAGGGACTGGAAACAATCTGCATCTAAGTATCCTAGACATGCCTCACAGGGAAGACCTCCCCTCACTCTTGGTCTCCGCGGACCTTTTCCTATCCAGGGAAGATACCAGTTTTCCTTGCAGCTCCGGAGGTGGACAGACACTGCTGGAATCTCTGTGGCCACCACCCCGTGCCCTCTGTCCCTCTTTCTGTATGTGTGTGGTCTCTGGTCAGTAATTCTCTCAATAGAATGCAATTTTAATTTCCTTATCTGTGTTGTGATAATTCAGCCTCCCTTTTCGACTTCTTGGAGGATAAAATGAAATACAGAGCACTTATCATAATGCTTGGTAAATTAAAAGTGTAGCATTTGATGCTCAAAAACTTTAGCTGCCAGCTTCTTATTATCCCAGTCAACACAGAAACAACTTAGAGTCCTCTTTTCTGTCCCCGTGCGCCCTCAGCGCTAACAGATCTACTTGCCTGGCTACATTTATGTCGTGAATCACAAGTGCGCTTCTTTCCTAGACTTCTTCTATTATATAGTCGTTCTTCTCTATGTATCTGCATCTCTTGATAAACAATAAGAGCCCTGAAGGCAGAGAATGTTTTACTCCTCTTTGTACACTCAATGCTCAAGTATTGTGTCAGGCACACAGCAAGCCTTCAACACATGATGGGCTAATGAGACTGAACTGTCATTGGAAATGGGCCAGAAGTTATTCAATGTAGGATTATTCAAGATATTGACAACATATTTTCACTTCTGAACTAATCTAAAGAAGAAGAAATCAGGAAGATAGGTGGGAATGACAATGGCTTCCCGAGCGGTTTCCACACAGGCGGGACGGGAAGCGCTAGCTCAGGGTGGCGGGATGTGAAGGCTCACGTAACAGCACAACTCCATCTGGCCTGATCTCGCCCAGTGCAAAATGGCTGTGCATATGCTGCCTGGGGAGTCTAGGAAGTCGTCTCAAGACTGGGCAGCTTAGTTTCTAGAAATTTCTTCCAAGTACTGAGCTGACGTCTACCACCTTAGACCCGAACGTGCAGAATCGGTTGAGTCTCTTTTTACATGAGAGCCCATCAGAGATTATTTGCATCTTATTCTTTCTCTACCTCAGTAACTGGTTTGGAAATCCTGTGTTCCCACTTGTAGATAACATATTTATCTTTCAGATTCCAAGAAGAATTAGAACTATTTGGGTGGTGGTAAATTTTTCTGTGAGTTACAAGGCATTCACTGAGCTTAAGAACACAGGTTCACTAAGTCCATCTTATTACAAAAGCAAGTACAAAAGTGACTTCAAATATGATTTAGGAAAGACACTCTTCGTCCTTAAAGAGATAATTTTGCTTTTCTATTGAAAGGCCACTGATACAAATTTAAAAGTCATGTACTATTACTGTCATTGCAATTAAAATAGAGGGTGGGAAAAATGCCTGCTTTTGTGACATACTTATATTTCTTCATCCATGCAAAATGTTTGAGTTGCACATTTACTATGTTCTATGTATGCATCTTGTCTACAGAAACAGCATTTTCAAAGAATCACTAGATTATAGATACTCCTTCATTTTGAGAATTCAGTTGTTCTGACAGGTAACTACCACCCCCTTTTACCACTTAAGCCCCAAATATTATGCATGTACAGATTTTTTAAATAAAATTACCTGCAGATTTCAGTTTAGAGTACACACATTTTGTATGCCAGGTGTTAGGAAGTACACACATCACAGCACTCCCTCATTCCAAGTGAAGGTCACCTGACTCTGCTCCTATTGTGTCATTCACATGCTCTGATTCCTCTTTCACTTAAATGCAGATGTATAATTTCCTTTAACTCTTTTACTTTGTATACAGCGATTTTCGACAGTAACTGTGGGTATTTCTGATTTGGGAGATCAGTTCAGACCGAAATATCCTGCCCCTCATATGGTACAGAAACAGACAGGAAGGAGGGTGCTGCTTATCTAAATGGAAGAAATAAACTACTCTCTCTGGCTTTGAAAACGTGAAGAAAGAATGCACACTAGCATTACAAAGCTTTTAACACTCATCAATAAGAGATCACTCATCACAGTAATCTGTTACTTTCTCCTGTAATTTACATTTAGCACAAACATATAGCTGTTTAGAACAAGCCTATAAAGACCAATATGCTTTTTATTTCTGCATTTTTCAAACAAGATGTTCATAAAGCTTAGGCAAGCACTGCTATAACTCTTCAAACACTGCAAAGCTGACTCAAATCAGATTCTAGTTTCTAAAACATTAAAAGCTAATACTACTAATAATTTGGGATGATGAAGGCTTAAGGAGAAGCTGAAAAACAAGGGAACTGAATGAAGAATGAGAACTAAATTATAAGCATGGAATTTTTTATGTTTATTTAAAATAGACCTATCTATTAAGAAAATCTCTCCCAAAAAAAAAAAAAATCTTTTAGGTTCTGCACAGCCAAATTGGTTGGCTTAGTTTATTAAAGACTAAAAGTATGATTAGTCAATGAAATATCCCACGGAGTTTGTAATTTGTAATTGCTATGAACAGTTCAGCGATGGTGGGTTAACACAATCATTTCCAACATGAGTAGGAGTTGGGAAAAGTAATTTGGATATCAGAATGAAAGTTTAATAAAACCTTAAGAAAATTCATAGGAAAGAACTGACCCTAAATAAAAACATGCTGGTTTCATCTGGATTTGGGTCTGCCAGATATTAATATGGTTAGTTTTTTTCTTTTTAATGTAACATGGCATCTTTGCAAAATTTGGCTCTAAGTTGCATGCCTCAGTAGAGTTCATACATATTATTGTGTGCTCGCTGGAAACATCTGAGTCACAATCACATTATTTGGGAATTTGGTTCTTAAGTTTTTGACTCCTTAGGGGCCACAACGAAACACGTGGTTTATTCTTTAAGAGGAGATACATGAAACAAGCCCCTAAAACTGTCACTTACAACGCTGTTCTTGGAAGGGAAAAGTAAGTAAATTCATTCTTTCACCATCTTTATAACACGCTCGCCTCTTTCCCGTGAGTCAGAAATCTAAAGCTCTGGATTTTACATTGCTTTAAGATACAACACCACACACATAATTCCTATTGCAACCAATTTTCCCGAGGGGGGGGGTGAAGGAAAGAGAGAGGAACTGATGTTTTAGCTAAAATAAACAATACAACACCACTCTGGAACAGCACAGACAGAGTCGACCTCAGTGTACAGCTCTGGGAGGTTTTGGGAGAACTTGGCCAACGTGTGCTGTAAGCTGAGTATTATCACGCTTCTTCCGTAAGACTCATTTTAACGTTGATTTCTGAAAGATTCTCTAATAGTTTCCCTAGTGGACAAAGAAATATGGCTGTATATATATAAACTGTCAACCATGCCAATGATGTTCTTTAAAACATGTATAGATTTTTTTTTCCCAATTCTATTTGATACTTTGAACCAAGTGGGTTTCATTTAATGTAGTCACTTCCTTAGTGTAACCAGCAAAAGGGTGATAGCTGTCTTTTTATGCTACTTTAATTTATTCTTAGAGTACATTTTTCATATATTACAAGACACCATAAAAACACATTTTGCTGTTGCATCAATGTGGACATGTCACAAATATTACAGCCTCAAGATCCTCTATTGAAACTTTAACATCTGAAAGCTCACGAGCTGATACAGTTTATAGATGAAGATGAAAAGCTCAACCTGATCTTTCTACACAGATGTTTTACCTGTGGTCCTAAGGGCACCATTCCTCGTGGGGGAGTCATTCTCTGCATTGGCCCACCCATATTTGGATGTCCTGAAAAAGTAAGAAGAGGTTAGCAGTGTAGTGGCCATGGGGGCTCAACCCAAGGCTGGCAGCTGCTTCTCGCTAGGTACAAGGTTGCTCACCAGGTATCTGAGTGACTGACACCATCACATCCTGGTTCCTGGCCACTTGTCTGCTTCTGACCACTGCCTACCCACACCCTCCATTAGCGTCTCGGTTGACATTTTCTCCCACCGCTGTGTTGAACGACCTCTCTCACCCTATTTGCTCCTCTTTTCCTGAGCAGTACAATGGAGTCTTACACTTCGCGTGGTACCCAGATACTGCCATGGAGGAAGGTGATGACTGGGAATGTTAACCTGAGGTCATGTGTTGCTAGATCCCCTCTTCCTTCTGCTCACCTTTCACGTCACTAGCCCCTCCATCCGAAAAAGGCAGAGGGAATCCCAAGGGATATAACCACTGAGCTCCTACTTGTTAAAGGTTACAGAAAAGGTTTTAGACGTTATTTGTTATAATACAGAGTTTTGGAAACTTGTGTATTCTTTTGTTATGTCACCAGCACCCTTACTATCACACATAACTAACAGTTAGCTGAAGATATAAACTAGTCAGCCATGTTACCTGAAGAAATGCAACTGGTATAACAACATACCACTTATACTAGCAACACTTTAACAACGACCACCAAAAGGATTTCTTCTGTGGTTCTACACGTTGGTTTCCTCTCACGTGCGAGCAGTTACCTTGTTGTCGGGTTGGGTCCATTCCACTGGGGAGTAATGGCTGACTTCCTGGGACACCTCCAAGTGCCTGCCAATGCAACCAAACAAAATGAAAACAGTACTGTCAGTATTTGTGAAACCAGTGCTTCAACAGTCCCCTTTAAAACTCTGTACAATAATTACAGAGCACTTGGAGATTTCTTGAGGTTTCTGGCATTCCACGTGCATTTAGAATTTGTAGAGAATATATATCTAGTATAAGTTCTTGGTTATAGAAAAATTCCACTTTGCCCCATTCTGTGGCAAACGAAATATGTATTTTGGGAGAATAAAAATCTACATAGAAACTACCCTATCTGTTCCTGAGAAGTATCATGTCTTTTCCAAAAATTAATTTATCAGTTAATTTACTTACATAATACTGGAATAACTGATTTTTTCCCCTGAAATTTAAGCTCTTTATTTTTATAGAACATTTCATTCATCTGAGAATGCAACAGCAGCAGGACAAAATGCCAAGGGGTCAACACATTTTTTTTGGAGTTAACATTTTCTCTAAAAAACTATTTAGAAAAATACTTCAATTAGGTTCAAACAATACAGTTGTATGGGAAAAGAGAACAGGTATGGAAAAAGATGGAAATTAAGCAAGGTTTGTTTTTTGTGGGGAAAGATACTGGATCATGAGTTCCAACAGTTGTCTGAGCAGCACTCAGAACTGGGCTGGTTCTAAACTACTGAAGCCGGGGGACACCATAAGCACATCGATAAATAAACAGAATCCCACAGGTGGTGAGAATTTCTTTTTACATTATTTTTTATTTGTATACATTTTATAAATACAACTCTAGGCGTAGTAATTCTTCCCACTGTACCCACCCTCCCACCCCTCTTCCTCTTCCCAGTCTTGTTTATTACTAAGATCTATTTTCATTTAACTTTGCATACAGCGTAACTATTCTAGGTAGAGGTCAGCACTTTGTATGAAGGGGAAAAAGATAAAGAGAGAAAACAAATCAAAACAAATCAAAACAAAAACAAAACTAAAAAAAGAGAATATATTAAAAAAAATAAGAGCAAAAGCTGCTCCTCAACAGCCCAGACAAGGGCTGGTCAAAGTCCTTCCACTTCGATGGCAACTTCACTTTTTTTTTTTTTTTTTGAAATTTTATTATTTTTAAAATGGAACCCAAAAATGGTACATCTTTTGCGAACACTTAGACATAACTATAATTTGTGTGACATAAGAATATCCTCCACTTAACACACTAAAATGATGGAATTCTTTGAGAACAAGTTTTACTATAAGTCTCACAATACAGCTCTTTGAGGACAGAGGTCCTGCGCGGGAAGTTAGTGCATGGTGACTCTAGTTGTTTATTTAACAGTTAGCATTCTTATGTATGATGTCAGTGATCACCCAAGGCTCTTGACATGAGCTTCCTAGGCTACGGAAGCCTTTTGAATCCACAAACTCCTTCAGGGTTTCGACAAGGCCACAGGCAAAGTGGAGGCTCTCTCCTCCCTTCAGAGAGAAGCACATCCTTTGGTGGCTGCTGCTTTCCATTGCGGTCTCGCCCACGAGGTCCATCACGTAGGTCTTTCTTTGCCACAGTGTCTTGGCTTTCTATGCCTGAAACGCTCCCCTATAAAGGTCCCCTGGTATATGTAAAAGCAGGCAAATGCTATCTAAAAAGTAAAAATAGTCAAATGCTTCAACACAAACTTCACATGGAAGAACCTACACACCCAGATCACAGCTGTCTCGCCATGGCTGTCCCTGAGGTGGGGGAAGGACTGCCATTTCTCAAGCCCTTTTAGTGCTTCTGGTGAGTGTTTGCTTACAAGCACATCCAATACTTAGCTCCCGAGTTCCTTCTGTGCGACCTGTCCCTGCTTACCTCTCCAGCCTGAGTTCTTGCCAGTGTCCCATTGACATGTTAACTTCCAGCCACACCAAGCTTTCTAGGTTTTTTTTTTTTTCTATTCTTCTGTTCCTTCCATCAACAATATCTAAATGCCAACCGTTAAAAACAAAACAGAAAAACTAAACTGGAAACTCTCTCCTTCCAGGGAGCTCACAGACCCTTTGGTGGCTGCTGCTGGCCTCTTTCAGATCTCAGTTTCGGGATCACCACCTACAAACCGCTTCCCTGGGCTCCAGGCTGGAGTTCAGTCTGCCATCCTTCTATGTGCACATGCGCATGTGGATTTAATACTTTCAAACCCAGAGCAAAATTGCACAAACAGTACACAGCATCCCCGTGTATCTTGGCCCAGGTTCCCCAACTGTGAACATTTCACCACACTGGCCTCCTCATCCTCTCTCACACGCTCTCTCACCTCTTACCCCCAATCCTTTCTCAGAAATACCCGAAGGAAGCTACACACCACACCTCGCCACTCATCGATGCTGCAAAACGCCACTCCGCAAACAAGAACGTCCTTCCGCTCATCAGGACATGACCTTTCAAGCCAGGCAGTCAGTGCTGATGTGAGGTCACTGCCGAAGCCACGAGTCTCAGGTGCACCTGCCATGGGTCTCAGTGAGGTTCCTTTTGTCTCTCTGGCAGCAGGCCATCAGGCGGCACGTTACGCTGAGTTGTCATGTCTCTTCCTGCTCTTTGCCTGTTGCTCCAGTCCATGCCTAGTTCCACAAGGTCCTCAAGTGTTTGAAGAACAGGCCTTGAACTCTACGGGATGACTCCGATGTTTCTTCATGACCTCGACGCAGTCCTCCTTTCTCAGCGGAACACCGGAGCCACAACACCACAGGGCGCAGGATGGTGACTCACCCCCACTGCTAACGCCAGCCTGCATCATCTCCTTGTGCTGGTGGCTGACAAGGTCATGACTTTCCTCTTTCTGACGGATTCCATTAGTCTCAGAACTGTTCTCAGACTGTCAGTCCTCATCAATCCTTTATCAAACCACCAGCCATAGCCTGCACTAATAACGAACGGATAACCACCAAGACAGGTGCCAAGTGGGAGACAGTCCATGTTGATTACTCTTTTTATATCAGAGTCAACATTGCACCATCAGGAAGAGTATTCCTTACTCATTCACTCACAGGTTGCTGTTTTATCCAGCACGCATTCTACTAATCTCATCAATAAATCGCATAATGAAATTATCCCAGATTTGGCTATAGAAACTCCTTTACGTTGTTCTTAAGTCTTTTTGACAGTTATCCATCTTTTTTTTCTTTTTTTGAGCTTTTTGTTATTTCCTGGCATAAAATGTCCCAAGATTCAACCTCATGTTTCCTGGCCTAGCCCTGGAATCAGTGTTTTTCTTTTTCTTTTTTTCAGATTTATTTTATTTATTTGAAAGACAAAGTTACAGAGAGAGTTAGAGACAGAGAGAGAGGTCTTCTATCTGCTGGTTCACTCCCCAACTGGATCTAACAGCCAGAGCTGCGCCGATCCGAAGCCAGGAGCCAGGAGCTTCCTCCGGGTCTCCCACGTGGGTAAAGGGGCCCAAGCACTTGGGCCATCTTCTACTGTTTTCCCAGGCCATAGCAGAGAGCTGGATCAGAAGAGGAGCAGCCTGGACTAGAACAGGTGCCCTTATGGGATGCTGGTGCTTCAGGCCAGGGCTTTCACCTGCTGTGCCACAGTGCTGGCCCTCAGTGTTTTTCATAGAGGGTTCTTTTTTTTTTTTTTAAGAGATTTATTTATTTATTTGAAAGTCAGAGTTACACGGAGAGAGAAGGAGAGGCAGAGAGAGAGAGAGAGGTCTTCCATCTGCTGATTCATTCCCCAAATGACCACAACGGCTGGAGCTGCACTGATCTGAAACCAGGAGCTTCTTCTAGGTCTCCCACATGGGTGCAGCAGCTCAAGAACTTGGGCCATCTTCTACTGCTTTTCCAGGTCATAGCAGAGAGCGGGATTGGAAATGGAGCAGCCAGGACTCGAGCCGATGCCCACATGGGATGCCACCCTGCAGGCGGCAGCTTTACCCACTATGCCACAGCATTGGCCTCCTGACTCCTTTTGGTGGAAGTTCTTGTTACTCTGGGGCATTGGTTTTAAGACCTCTCAGTAAACACTGAGCTTAAAACTCTATGTTTATGTATGTGTGCCTGTGCACACACACTCCCACATCCGTAACTAACTTTGTACCTACTGTGTGTCTGTGCGGCAGGCATACACACTCTAACTTTGTATTCTCCAAGCGCAACTCAACTCCTCCAGTTACTCTCAGATACCTTGGGGCTGTTTTTAGTGTTCTTCCTTTCCAGGTTTACAAGTATTTTCTCCAACACTGGGAGACCCGGCTTTCATTGTCATCAATAGATCACTTATTTGTTGGCTTGGTATAATCCACCTCCCACCACACTCCTCCTTTCTTGTCATCCCTGTGTGGCCCCTCCCTCCCCAGGCAGCTGTAGAGCACACGGAAAGTCAGGACTTCTTGTACGTTCTGTTCTGGTAGGGCCTACCCCTCTCTCCCACGGAACTGACATCCTATCATGGCCCGCTTTCTGCTAATTCCACCCAGGCCGGCAGGTTTAGGGGTCTATCTGTATCTACAGAATAAAAAATACCAGGAGAAATAAATCAATAAAATAGGATTTAGGTTGAGCCATTTTAGGAATCATTAACAATAAAGTTATAAGGATGGAAAAAACTTCAAAGAATTATTAGAAATATAAGAGACACAATCCTTTGAAATACTAAAAAAAAAAAAAGTGGGGCACGAATCATGAAACTTGGGGGGAATCAAGACCTGAATTTCTGAGCCATGAGGAGAGTTTCAAGGGGAGAACGTGGCGGGCGCTTCTGCGGGCTGTGCAGTGTGACGAGGAAAACATGGGCTGAGCAACATTTCCTTCAACTGTGAACCTGAAGTTCTTCTTTGAGCCTCCGAGAGTTCACAGTTACGCACTCTGGACTTGGGTAGTTCCCAAGTCTCACGGCAGACAATGACATTCTATCACTCATAACCCCTTAAAAATTTCTCATTTTGTACTTTATCTTTGAATATCGATGAGTCTTTCTTGTTTCTTCACTTAAGAATACAGCAGGGGGGGCTGGTACTGTGGTGCAGCAGGTTAAGCCACTGTCTGCAGTGCCGGCATCCCACAGGGGTGCAGGTTTGAGTCCTGGTTACTCCACTTCTGATCCAGCTGCCTGCTAAATGTGCCTGGGAAAGCTGCAAAAGACGGATCAAGTACTTGGGCCCCTGCCGCCCACGTGGCAGACTTGGAAGAAGCTCTTGGCTTCAGCCTGGCCCAGCCCTGGCTGTTGCAGCCATCTGGGGAGTAAACCAGTAGATGGAAGATCTCTGTAACTCTGCCTTTCAAATAAATAAAATAGTTTTTAAAAATAGCATAACAGAAGAAATCTTGATCGATGTCCAATTGCCTCCCCAAATGAGTGTCTTTATCTGAATTTGCTTCTTTACTCATCAGTGGCTGCCTTTCAGAATTTGTCAGTTCTCTGTTTTAAAACACTCATGAGTCCTGAGATGACCAGGTGACAGCTTTGACCACCATGAAGCATAGCATCATCACTGCATTCTTTAGTCCTTTAACACCAGGAGGAACCCACAGCTTTACACATCGTGTGGCTGGCATTCTTTCCATATTTTTAACATATTAAGTGGATTCCATTTAGACTTATTTACCCTATCAACATTTTGGCACAATTTTCTTTGTTCTACTAAAGATCTTTACCCTGATGGAAAAAATAATAACAACAAGGCGGTTACTTACAACAAACATATCAACATAAGGTACACATGCAAGCCAGCATGTGTGTGCCAGGAAGTGCGCTAACTCTTCACTTTTACTGTGTCACTGTCATAAGCAGGGAAGGAAGTTATTATTGTTTCTGATTAGAAGCCAAGATTTGATAGTTAAGTATCCCCTGGTTATACTATTGTTAAGGTAGCACAGTCAGGGCTTAAAAATCATATCCATATACTCCAAAAGTTCTGAAAGACAAGCCTTAAGTCCTAGGATTTAAAATAAATGAATACAAAACTTCACTAAGACAGAAGTAATTAAGTGGAGGAGCTGCTTGCTTCGGAAAGGAATTATTTAGTCTACAGAGGATTCCTCATGGCTTCCACCGTAAGCCCCTCTAAGAAATTAAGATTGGGTACCTATTTCCTTGACTACCATGATGTAGTCAACTCACAGGGACTAGATGATGAGACACTGACTTTCTCAGGGTTTCCAAGATGTAATTCAGTCAAATTCCCTACAAAAGTTTTTTTTTTTTTTTTAAAGATATAAAGTAAAACTTTCACTTCTACCAAAGATTTCTAATGGGCTCCTAATTATAGTAAATGAAGCAAGAGCCTATAATCAAGGGTATCAGGAACCCAACACTGGAGCCACCATTGCTGCTCCTGGGGTCTGTATTAGCTGGGATCTGCAGTCATGATCCAGAGCTAGGAACTGAACCCAGGAACGTGGACGTTGGTGTCTGAACTGGCAGCTCAAAGCCCACACTAAAATATATATATACATATATATATATATATATATATACATATTTTTACCAGACACATTGAATTTGTGAATTGCCTTCATCCTACAAAAGTAGAAAATAATTGGAAAAATATATATATCCCATGATAAATTCAAAATCATAAAGAAATAACGTGCTTTTAGTTCTGTCTCTCTGGATTTTAACTCTTCAGATAGACAATGTCATCGTTGTCATAGTAACCAAGTAGAAGCCGACTGTAGTGACACAAAGGTTTACGCCCAGGGAGCGTTTATGTTTCCACCATTAACCACCACTTTGTATTTAACATGTACAACTTTTCCCTTTGCAAAATTAGATTCACCACACCCCTTCTCCTTACAGTTCAGTTCTAAGACTCTGATTATTTCTTCAGTGTAGACCATATTTTTCTCCCTGCTGCAGAAGTCTTTCTATGCTTTTACTAATATCACCAAATAAACATCAAACCCTACATGAAAAAAAAAATCACAAAGGTCGAAAACGATAGGTAAAGGCTTGGCTAACTCCCATCTTCCCTGAGAAGAAGGAGGGGCGGGTAAGGGAGAGCAAGTGTGTGGCTCACTGGAAACACAGGCACCTGGCGCCCACGGGGAGACGCTAGGTGTATTTTCTGTATATGAGTGAATGTCCAACCTCTTTTTTCTGCTCAGAAGTTTGCCAACATTTCCCCTGTTGGAGAAGGGGTGAAAAGTCTTTCTGAGACTGCCTTCCCCTGAGTATCCGTCACATTTCCCTGCTCACCATTGTAGTAACTGTGCACTCAGCAATAATAAAGATAGTCCCATTGTAAGACCCCTGCTAAAAGTAAGTATTAAAATAATATTATAGTAAAGGGTTAAAAAGTTTAGCTGCTGGTGGTAGACATTCCTTAAGATAACTGTGTCTCCACCTGCCTGCAGAATAACCTTGGGAAACTGCTCTGTGTAACTGTCTCACGGGATAACGCTTGCAGGAGTCCAAAAAGAGCTGCAATAAGGTTCTGTAACTTAGTGACCATTGTATAAACTTACCCCTTCCCTCGCTAAAAAATTGCGTCAAGAGTTTGTATGCCTGTTGCCCTTCAAAATAGCCAATCACGAAACGCTCCGCATACATATGTTAATCAGGTGGCTACTGTCTTTAAAAACTGCCTGTAACCCCTGCTGGGGGGGAGGGGGGGCTTGCGCTCTCTCTCTCTCTCTCTCTCTCTCTCTCTCACTCTCGACCGCCTGTGGTGCTGGGGAGCCCGTTTGTGCAAACGCCTAATAAAAATCCTCTTGCTCTTGCATCTACCGGTCTGGAGTTTGGGTCTTTGGGCGACCACCTGAGCGCGTTGGATTCCCAGATTTGGGGTCCTTCACCATGCACTGAGTTACCAGAAGAATAAAATCTTCTTATTTATTTATCTATATTTACAATTAGCAATACCTTTTTTCTGATCACAAATGGGATACCTGCCAAGGCACACATTAAAATACTGAAATTTTGGAGTTGGGGTTAAGCCGCTGCTTGGTTCACCCTCATTTGATACTGGAGTGCTTGTTCCCAGCTCCTCCATGCTTCCGACCTGGCTTCCTGTGCCTGGGAAAGCAGTGGATGATGGCCCACATACTAGGGTCACTGCCATACATGTGGGAGACTGGGGTGGAGTTCTGGGCTCCTGGTTCCTGCCTGGCCCAGTCCTGGCTGTTGTGGGTATTTGAGGAGAGAGCCAGCAGAAGAAGGAAGACTTTTGTCACTCTGCCCTTCAAATAAATGAATAAATAAGTCTTTTAAATAGATTGAAATCAGAAAACAGCAAAGTCACTCAGAATTCTACCCCTCACAATCCAGTCTTTTTGATAAGTCTGAGTGTGTGTACAGCAAGAAGGGATGGATGAGTGGGGGAAATTTTCTGAGTCTGTAGTTCACATTCACATGGGGTGACATGATATATGGATTTTGTGCTCTCTTTTTTAGATTTGATAACATAAATATTTTATCATATCAGTAAACTTAGTTCTATAGCATGCTATTCAGTGTACACATGCTGTATCATTTGGATATAGCATATTTATTTATTTATCCACTGCTCTATTACGGGACAGATACCTTTGAGAGTTTCAGTAGAAGGGTCAGCTTTAGAGTATAAAATGGAGCATAGCATTAACTATGCATTGTTTCCATCCATGTATCTGTGGACAGTGTTTGAGCAAGGGGGAGAATTAGAGTATCAGCTCTCACACATCAGCTTTCACAATTCTGTAGGATCAACATAGCCATACTTGAGTAACCGATACCACTCATCTAGTGAACAGAGTCTGTATTTCTATTTTTTTTTTTAAAGATGTATGTACTCATTTGAAAGGCAGAGTTACAGAGAGGCCAGGGGCGTGGAGGGGGGCAGCTTTCCATCAGCTGGCTCACTCCCCAAATGGCTGCACCAGGCCCATGATGGCCAAAGCTGGGCCAGTCCGAAGCCAGGAGCCAGGAGCTTCTTCTAGGTCCCCCATGTGGGTGCAGGGGCCCAAGGACTCGGGCCATCTTCCACTGCTTTCCCAGGCCACAGCAGAGAGCTGGATCAGAAGTGGAACAGCCAGGACTAGAACTGGCGCCCATATGGGATGCCAGCACTGCAGGTGCTGGCTTTACCTGCTAGGCCACAGCGCCGGGCCCCAGTTTCTCTATTTCTGGTTGCCTTGATGTCTTCCACACAGTGTTGAATGAGCATGTGGATTGTTCTGAGAGATATCTTATCCATGAGACTAGATCCCCGCTCTCCTCCAGGTCTGGGACGCTCAGGAAGAAGGACCTCTGGGAGCTGAAGCTGGGCCAGTGTCTAGTGAATACGTTTTGTGGAATCAATCTCTATGTTCCACACAGTTCCTCACACATGGTCATGCCCCGCTGTGGTGTACATCTTTGTAATCTGAGTAGCCTTTTACCATTTTAGATACCATTACTCTTTCTTGGATTCTTCCATTATAGTGATACTACACCAGCTTCCAAACACCCAGTCACATACATGTACAAACAACTTAAGTCTTTATGTGCTCAATCTAGAACCATAACACTCCTGTCAAGAGAATCTACATTTCCCTAATCCAGATTTCCAGGACCCTCTTAGACCTACCTATGTAATGTATAAAGCTATGGATGGGATGTTGGAAACACCCTGAAGGCCCCAAGATGCAAATTTTTGTCCTTTAAAAAGAAGTTTATCATAATACTTAACAAGCAGATCTGAGTGTCAATACATACGGTTAACCCAAAAAGAAGGTAAAACTCCCATGGGTTGGAACACTGAGCAGAGGTGTAATTCTCATTGCTATTTCACCCCACGTTTCTCTGGCCCAGTGGATTGAAGGCAGAGTCTGTTTGTAGAAAAACCTCCAACTGCCAATGTGAGAACTGGAAAACTCTGCCGTCAGGACAAAGACCGGGCATTCTTCCTGCTTTCACCCCCTGGTGGTGAATGTGGGTGCTACACTTCCTGCTGCGCTCCAGCAGCAAAGAGGCTCAACAAACTGGTATATTCCAAAGACACTGCAGGATTTCACTCAGAGTTAGGAGAGGAGAAGCGGAGTTCTACTGCTACTTAGTGGACCAACAGCACTTTGGTAGTTAGGGATGTAGATACGGAAAGAGAGCAAGATGGAAAGGAGACCTCAGTGTGATGACAGGGCTTGTTTACATCTAGGATCATGCTGAGGTGCACAAATCGCAACACCAGAGGAAGTGACAGCTATTTTGACATAAATAATCCACACTGGCAAGCATCCAGTTTCACTCTGTAAAACATACTGCCTACATCCTGAAACTAAACTATAAATTGTAAGCAAAAATTATGTTTTGTTATCTTTAGCAAATGAATATTATCATATTAAAAAAAACTACATGAGAACAGAACATAAGATTACAGAGCTCTTGTGGATTACAAAATTTGTAAGGTTTACTGTTAAATAATTATTTACTAGTAGAAGTAGCAATTACTTGTCTGATATAACACTTATAATTGGGTAAAATTCATAGGAATGTTAGAACTGTGATATTGAGAATACATTTTATGACAGTAAAATCAAATCATGTTTCTAGAAAATTTCAGTGCCATCCTTTGAATGAGAAGATAATCAGCATTTACGAAAATTACATATGAATTTTTAAAATTAGGATTAAAGTGTAAGCTAGATGCCAAGGGCTGGCAAACTTTCTCTGCAAAGATACAAAGAGTAAATATTTTAGGATTTTTCTGTGAAGCTAAAGATTGTAAATATTTTAGGATCTCAAGCCACATATGGCCTGTGTCCCAAACACTCAAATCTGCATTGTGATGTAAAAAAACCCACAGGCACTAACTACATCAGAACTGTGTTCCAATAAAACTTTATATACAAAAACAGCTAGACTGTGGGCTGCAGCTTGCCAACTCTAGAAGCAGAACCAGCATTAAATGGGATGGAGAAAGGACGGCTTCATAGTTCTCAGGATCAGGAAATCTTGGGACATTTTACAGATCTTTACCGATTCTTACATGCAAATCTTACCTGATTAGGGATCCTCAGTGGGGGCCTTGGGCCTCCAGGGTACCGAGGTGACATAAATGGCTATCAAACAAACAAAAGAAAGCACAGCGTGAAATACAGATCTGCAAAGGAGCTACTTTTAAAAAGCTTCAGGATCATACAAAACACAGATCAATTTACTTTAAGTGTCTTCTTTTAGTATAACAAACACTTTTTAAGAACAATTAACTTATTTTTATCTTGCAAGATATCCGGAAAATTTTCCAAAGAAAATGTAAAAACATCAAAACTGATTAAAGTAACTGTAGCAAAATTTTTTAAAAATATGGATGATCAAGATAATGATACTTTATTGGCAAAAAATAAGATGAAGAAACAAGCAGTAGAATCTCAGTGAAAACCTCAGGAGGGGCTTTCTGGCTACATTATTATACATATTAGGTCTTCTGACTGGAACTAATAATTTGTTTAAAGTTTCACTTTTTCTTTTGTGGCTCTGTTCAAAATGGCAAAGAAATTCCTTTCCTAAGCGTCATTTGTAGCCAAAAAAATCTTTGGCTTTCTCTCATCATGGGTTTGTTTTAAATCAAGATTGACTAAGTTTTCAAGATGAAATTTCTCTTCTCGCTTTGACCTAGTAGATTATGAAGTGCGTATCTTAAACAAAAGAAAATAACAGTCTTTTATCAGAAGAGTTAATTAACGTTGGCACCAGAGTCAGGAGCTGCAGAAGCACGCTGAGTCTTTCAGGCCACAAACGGAGGACAACCCTAACAGCACCATTACTCAACGCTGGATGGGAGAAGAATATTTCTGCCCAGTCAGCCTTAGGCACCACATTTTAAATGTATATTAAATTATTTGAAATTCCGTTTTCAGTATTTTTTATGAAAAATGGAACACTATAATTTTGCTTAATTAGCTCTCCATTTATAACTATCTAAATGTAAGATTCCCTATTTGTAATATAAATAAATATCAAGTATAAAGAGTTGAATATGATTTAGATGAATATAAATTAGGAATCAATACATACGAAATAGAGAGTAGAGCAAATCAAATTCATAGCACTTTACAGAATTAAATCCTACATTTATAATGTACATTCTATAAACATTTATAGAAATTAGGCCCACATTTCATGACTACGTGTTTTCCAGGGCTTTTTAAAAGGCATACTCTGAAAACCAAAATTCTAACAAATTTATGCAATACAGATTTTTTTTTTAAGAGTACCACTATCAAGAGGAGCTCTATAAGTAAGCAAGGAATCTGGCTTTTGCTTACTGTGGTCTTGCAGGCTAGGAGTTTGTTTTATATGGGCAGAGGCAGTGAATCATTCAGGTAGTATTTCTTGTCCATATGATAAAATTTAAGCAGATTTTCTAATTTTAACAAAGTTGATTTTTAAAATATTTGGTTTTCCTATTTGATCAAAGCTGTCTCTCTTTCATCACTTCTAAAACTTAATTACTTAAGAAAGTAATTCTATACTGCCAATTAGCAACCTCTTCAAACATCAACATTCCTTCTCTTGTCTTCACTTTACTTTCTAGATCTAATTTCACCTAAGGAATGGTCTTACATCCTTGTGTTCAACTGGAAAGTGAAGTAACTAAGTACTGTGTCATTGGTCTTGCAATGATCGCTTTGCTTTTCCTAAGAATTATTTATTTATTTATTTTAAACACAGAGAGAGGGAGACAGAGACCTTCCACCCACTAGTTCACTCCCCCAAACAGTTGCAATGGCCTGGGCTAGCCCAGACTGAAGCCAGGAGCCAGGAGCCTTATCCAGGTCTCCTATTCAGTTGCAAGGGCCCAAGCACTTGGGACACCTTCTGCTGCTTTCCCAGGTGCAGTAGCAGGGAGGTGGATTAGAAGCGGAGCAGCCAGGTCTGGAACCAGTGTCCACATGGGATGCCTGCGTCGCAGGCCGAGGTTCAACCTGCTGCACCATGCCACCAGCCCTGGTGGCTTTTCTTTTACAGGTTGATGTCTTAGGCCACATTCTCTACTGCAAAGTGTAATACCAAACTGGTTTTTTGTTTGTTTGTTTGTTTTTGCAGCAAAGGTAATTAAAATTCCTCTCTATGAAAACATCACATTAAAATGGAATACAAGGTGGAAGTTATATAAAAATATGATTAAATATCCAATGTTGAGAAAAATTGTTGAGAAGTGCCTTATTTGAAAGAGCATTTGAGAACGGCCTGTTCACCTGGTTGTAAAATACGCTATGTGTTAACCTAACAGAGCACTTCATCAGAGAATTTCTGAAGCTGACTTCCTGGATGGGACTGTCTGTGCCCTCCTACCTGGCAGTGAGACCCGTCTGTGAGGGATGTGCAGTGTGGCAGCCAGGAGCCTGCAGGCTCCTTTAATAAGCTGGCAGAGACCCATCCTGCCTGTTTTTTAGCCAGTTTGTTGTCTCCTCTTAAATATCTTCCTCTAAGTTCAAATTCATGCGCTTTAAAAAAAAAAAATTGAGAACCACTTACAAACTCTATTCACACAGTGAAACTATAAAATGACAGATCTAGCTAATTTACAGAAAGACCTACTACTTCAACCTAATCTATTCCATTGGTTAAAATATTTTTTAATCTGAAGAGTTAGAGGTGTGTGAAGCTCTTAATAGTCATACTGATCCTTACTTTAGTCTAAATAACCACTTAGCCTGACTGCACAAAGAATCAGCTTGTGTAGATGGAGCACCTGAAGCCAAGCGCCGGCGTGGCAGCGACTGAGAGCATTCTGCACTAATACCTGTGTCGCCTTTCTCCTGGTGATATGAACTTTATCAACACACACGTGAGCACTTCCTGTACTGATAATCTGGGAGAAATTGGTTTTTCAAGAGTTCTTGGTTCTGAAAGTATGTTTATTCTTTGTATTTGGAGTAATACTTTTTTTTTTTTAATAAATCATCAAATATTTGCCTGATGATATGATGGGGAAGCAGTATTTAAGTGGGAAAAAGCCTTCCCCTTGAAAAAGTTATTTATTTTTTATTTTTTTTATGACAGGCAGAGTGGATAGTGAGAGAGAGAGAGACAGAGAGAAAGGTCTTCCTTTTTGCCATTGGTTCACCCTCCAATGGCCGCTGTGGCCGGCGCACCGCGCTGATCCGAAGCCAGGAGCCAGGTGCTTCTCCTGGTCTCCCATGGGGTGCAGGGCCCAAGCACCTGGGCCATCCTCCACTGCCTTCCCGGGCCATAGCAGAGAGCTGGCCTGGAAGAGGGGCAACCGGGATAGAATCCGGTGCCCCAACTGGGACTAGAACCCGGTGTGCTGGTGCCGCAAGGCAGAGGATTAGCCTGTTGAGCCGCGGCGCCAGCCTGAAAAAGTTATTTTTACTATGTGTTGGAAAAACAGCTGAGTGGAGTCCAGGGTCTGGCGTTTGTGCCCCCATTATTGGGTAGGTGGTTGGGGACACTCAGGGAACACAGCAGGTGAAGACCACTGTCCCTTGTTTGCGAGTTTTCAAGGTTTGTAGTTTTGTCATTAACAGGAGAAAGAATTTTCTGCAAAAATTGGTTTCTACATCAGTCCACTAATCTGGAACAAACAGAACGCTCTGCAGCCAATGGCAGACAAGTATCAATGAAAACCAAAAGAAAACATTTCAGTCTGGTCTGTTCCCTCCGAAGGCATCCACACCAGCCCTCCTGGGTGGAGCAGGCAGTGCTGTGCACGACTGAAGGTCGAGGAATGCTTTCAAAAGGTTTCCAAGCTACGTGAAACTCAGGGAATAAAGTCCTTTATGAGATAAACCCGAGAGCACAGTCGGGACTCTGACCTATGGAAACTGCACATCTGTGTGTACAGCCCTGTTCTCTGCCTGTGTGATGGATTGAATGCCTATGCCCCCACAAAATTCATATGTGGAATCCCTAGGGATCCCGATGTGATGATACGTGGAAGGAAGTGATTAGGTCAAGGGTGGAGGCCTCATGGATGGGACTGGTGTCCACACACAAAGAGGCACGAGGAGAGGGATCAAGCATAAGGCCCTCTACAAACCACCAGGGTCCCCACTCAGGAATTAAACCTGCTGGACTTGAACTTGGACCTCCAGTCTGCAGAATCCTGAGGAGCAAGTGGCCGTTGCTGGCCGTGGCTGGGGCCACCAGCCTCTGGCATCGTGGTTACAGCGGCCAAGAATGAACAGGGTTACCCAAGACAGGGAAAAACACAAACCCAAGGAATGAATGGGGTTACCCAAGGCAAAGAAAAACACAAACCCAAGGAAAGGAACTCAGTAAATATTTGATGACAAAATGAAAGAAAAGAACACTCTAATAGAAACACAAACCAAGTGTCCAGCTCATTTCCTCTTAATAGTCTTAAGAGACAAAAATCACACCACTTAGAATCATAATTTATTTCCGAATGAATGCCATGAAATTTTAAAAGGTTATTATTTCCCATTATATCAAGAATTATTCATGGAACTTTAAACTTCTGCTTTACAAAAGGAGAGCCTTTTCTTTATTCCTTGCTGCTTCTGCTGGTGGGAAGTCAGCTTCCCTCTTCTTGTGTTTGATCTTTCATAAGCCCCAGTGTTTTATCTCAATTCCCTAAGAATTAGACGTAACCAGCTCTTTCTGGGATTACTCAGCCCAACGCTTCCCGACTCTGAAGGTCCCAGACCCCTCAACGGAATCGTTTTATAAATAATTTATGAGTACTGAAATTTGAGGTGATACGAACCATTTTAAACCTTAACTTCTTTTATGATTTATAGTAACACTTCACAACTTAAATGACATCATTCAAACATTGCTAAATTTGTTAATGTTTTCTAACATCAGTAATTTCTTTAAAAATGTGACTATGATTTATCAAATAAAATATCCTCTTGATGGCCCAAGTCCTTGGGCCCTGCACCCGCATGGGAGACCAGGAGGAGCACCTGGCTCCTGCCTTCAGATCAGCGTGGTGTGCCGGCCTCAGCGGCCATTGGAGGGTGAAACAATGGTAAAGGAAGACCTTTCTCTCTGTCTCTCTCTCTCACTGTCCACTCTGCCTGTCAAAAAAAAAAAAAAAAAAATCCTCTCTTCCTTAAAGTCACTCCATAGTCTCTCTGCCAAGCACGTGTGTTAAAACCCTAAGGGGGGTTTACATGTCTCTTTCTCTTTAAGAATCCTTGCAGGCGCCCCTCCCTGTTTCATTAGCACTCTGTGCATACCACTACCCCAAAGGACTTAGGGCACTGCAGGGCAGTGCATGCCGGGATGTGAAGGCAGCCCACCAGGAGGGAAGCACACAAAACCGTGTCAAAGTGAGCGGTCACCTTCGGGCCAATGCAATCCATCTATGAAATGAAGCTGGCATGTCTCAGAATCTCTCCTACCAATGTATAAGCCATCTTATACTTCACTTAAACATCTGAATTTTGGTTTAGAAACTATGTAAATATTAGTTTAAAATCATTAAGAAGTAATAAAAACCACTTTCTTTAAAATGCCAATCACTTAACACTTTCTGTATTCTACACTTTAAGTCTTGGGTACAATTTAGAACAAATCAGCGATGTACAGAAGTGTGCTAACTTCTTCAGAATAGAAAAATGTAACAGGACAGCTTACACTTTAGTTATTATTTATGTTTGCTTTCATTTTTGAAAGGCACAGTTACAGCGAGAGGAAGACACACACACACACACACACAGCCTCTTGCACAGTATCTCACCCGATCTACCCGTTATTCCTGTTAAAAGTTAGTAGCATCTTCCACTACTGTGACATATAAACCGCACTACTGGTAAGACATATGTGGTTGTCTGGGAGGGAAAATCCTGCTTGCTCAGACCGGACATGTAAGATCTCCCAGAGAGGCCGACAAGCCTACACGAAGACACGGAGCCTGGATTCCAACATCCCCAAGAGCAGTGAGCCGAGGACGTAGGAGGTGGACCACTGGTGAAGCCGTCTGTGATCTCCTAACTGCTCTCCGGCTCTTCTCACTACTGCGGCAGCACCGGGAATGAAAAGAAGGACCCTGAGGCAGCTCTGCCAAGCAGGTGAGCTTAGCAGCACGGGGGTCCGTGCCTTCTCTGTGACGTGCCCAGCGGCTCAGCTCCTGGCTGTGTGCTCACACGGGATCCGCAGCCCTCCAAAGTGGGTTTTAGCGTCCTCTGTCCATCGAGAGCACCACGCATTCTGCTTTCCTCATGTTGAGTGCCTTCAGGGTGTCGTGAGCTAAGCTGTCCCCTGAGCCACTGCATTCCACGTGAGTGCTGGTTCAAGTCCCAGCTACGCTGCTTCCAATCCAGCTCCCTGCTGGTGTGCCTGGAAAGACAGCACATGATGGCCCAGGTGCACGGGCCCCTGCCACATGACTCGGATGGGGTTCCAACATCCTGGCTTTGGCCTGACCCAGCCCAGCTCCAGCTGTTGCAGATGTTTTGGGAGTGAACCTGTAGATGGAAGATCTCTCTGTGCCTTTCCATTTCTCTGTCACTCTGCCTTTCAAATAAATAGAACTTTACAAAAAACGAGGGTCTTCAAAAAGCTCATGGAAAATACATATTATGAGAAAATGATCCAAGGATTTCAAGATTTTTTTTTGCAACAAAATAAACTAACTTTTTAATTCCATTTTTTTTTTTTTTTTTGGACAGGCAGAGTTAGAGAGAGAGAGAGAGAGAGAGAGAGAGAGAAAGATTTTCCTTTTTCCGTTGGTTCACCCCCTAAATGGCCACTATGGCCGGCATGTTGCGGCCGGTGCGCTGCGCTGATCTGAAGCCAGGAGCCAGGTGCCTCCTCCTGGTCTCCCATGCGGGTGCAGGGCCCAAGGATCTGGGCCATCCTCCACTGCACAGAGCAGAGAGCTGGACTGGAAAAGGAGCAACCAGGACAGAATCCGGCGCCCCAACTGGCACTAGAACCCGGGGTGCCGGTGCTGCAGGCGGAGGATTAGCCTAGTGAGCCGCAGCGCTGGCCTAATTCCATTTTTCTATGAACTTTTTGAAGTACCTTCATATCACGTCTTCTTTACCACATAACCATCTTTAGATTTTAAAAAAATCTGTAAGAAAATGGTTATCTGACAAAGAATAGACTGTTTCCCTAAATGTTTAGGCAAAGCCACAACCACAACATACAAAGTGAAATACAACCTGCAACAAAGCAGATTACCGTGGAAGTATAGTCACTACACACAGATCAGAGATCCGTCTTTCCTGTTTCTGTGCAGACACGGCTCTAGCCACATATTCACTCTTCCCTGGGGGATTTTCAGTGTATTCTTGTAAGCAAAAACAGGGAACAAGACACAATTCTGACATAAAAATTATTTGAGGATCTAAAATGTAATTTTACAAAAAAATAAATATGACATGATCTAATTATTTATTTATAGCCCTGGAAAGGTAAAATAAATATACAACCATTGTAAGAATTAATCAAAAGCATAAACATTCTTTCTTTATTATTATTTATTTGAAAAACAGTTACAGGGAGAGGTTGAGACAGAGAGACAGGTCTTCCATCCGCTGGTTCACTCCCCAGATGGCTGCAACGGCCAGAGGTGTGCCAATTTGCAGCCAACAGCCAGGAGCTTCTTCCAGGTCTCCCATGTGGATACAGGGGCCCAAGAACTTGGGCCATCTTCTACTGCCTTCCCAGGCCATAGCAGAGAGCTGGATGGGAAGAGGAGCAGCTGGGACTAGAACCAGCGCCCACATGGGATGCTGGTGCTTCAGGCCAGGGCTTTGACCCACTGCGCCACAGCATCAGCCCCGTAAACATTCTTTCAAAAATTAAATATATTTCTTTATTCGTTGTGTGTCTTTTTTCTGTTAATCCAATTCTTGTTACATAACTTCTATATTTTGCTAATAAATATTAACTTATAAGCATATGTTTTTTGAAGTTAAATGTGCTAACTTTCTTGATATCATGTGCTCTCTATACTATTCAGATTATTTTGAAAATCTGTACAGAATACTGTGACTTTATTTCATTTCAGCCATCTTTCAAGTGAGAAGGATATTCACGTATTTTTATGTGTATGAATCCATCAGATTCACACGTTTTCTGTAGGCGAGGCAGCGATGCCTAATTGGCACATCAGGTGAGTCGTCAGAGCTACCGCACAGCTCAGACGCCGACCCGGGTTCAGCTGCTTTTCTGTTTCTCCCAGACATCGCCAGCAGACATGGCTGACAGCCCAGTGAGTAAAACGCTCTTGATTAACACTTTAATTCCAACTAGTACTGAACTAAGCTCACAAAATGCCAGGCCTGTGCTGGCGTATTCTGCTGAGAAGTTAAGGACGTAGTTTATCTCCTGGATCTCTTAGCTACCCCATCAGTATTAGCGCCCAACTGAAATAACTGACACAGACTAAGCGGGAAGGGTGAACAGATCCAGCTTCTTGGTGCTGTTCTTGCAAGTGAAGGACCCTTATGGGGGAGAGGGACAAGAAACTAGGCCTGGGCAGATATCAGGGGCTTCTTAAGAGGTTAGATGTTCCCCAGAGTCCAGCGGGCAGGACGTTCTCTGGGAAGGAAAAGTCAATCCCCTTCAGAGAACCTCTAGGCATGCCCAGAGCAGAGCTGCCACTCTCCTCAGCACTCTCCTCAGCACGTTCCCTCAGCACTCTCCTCAGCACGTTCCCTCAGCACTCTCCTCAGCACTCTCCTCAGCATTCTCCTCAGCTGGTTCCCTCAGCACTCTCCTCAGCACTCTCCTCAGCATTCTCCTCAGCTGGTTCCCTCAGCACTCTCCTCAGCACTCTCCTCAGCATTCTCCTCAGCTGGTTCCCTCAGCACTCTCCTCAGCATGCTAATTGTCCCTCCGAACCAGCCAATCCCGTGTTGCCACTGCATTCCATATGCTAATGGTCCCTCTGAACTGACCAATCCTATGCATGCACATTAGGAATATGCTAATTCGTTGCCTATATAACCTGTGTGAAACTGCCGCTCAGGGCTCCTCACTGCCTGAGGTGGGGGCCCGTTTGCGCAAACGTTCAATAAAAACCTCGTGCTTTTTGCATCAACTGGTCTGGATCTTTGGGCGTCCTCCCGAGCAAGTGGGCATCTCTGCAACTGAGAGGTCCAACACAAGATGACCCAGGGCTCCGGCTGCTTCTCCTGACGTGGACCGAGTCTGAGTGTCCACACTGGTCCCCGACACGCAGGCCTCCATGGGCGGGGGAGGCTGCCCCTCTGCTGTCACTGGACCTCATAAGGAATGGCCTATGTCTAAGACACCCTAGACTATTATTTCTTACTTAAACGTTTTAGTTGTTTATGGAATGTTATTCAAACCATGCAGCCTAGTAAACTATAAAAGTTTGAATAACGTTCCATAAACCACTGTAACGACTCAATCGGATGGAGTGAACTAGGAGACCGGGCCTCTCTTTGCCTGTCTTTCTGTTTCTTGAATAACAAAGAATTGCCGGATGGTGCAGCAGGTTAAGCTCCTCCTGGGGACACCACACATCTTACACGCGAATGCCGACGTCTGAATTTCACCTTTGCCTCAGATCCAGCTCCCCGATAAAGTGCGTGGGAGCAGCGGAAGATGAACCAAGTACTTGGGTCCCTGAGATCCACGTGGGAGACCTGAATTGAGTTCTCATCTCCTGGCTTTGGCCTGGCCCAGCCCTGGCTATTGTGGCCATTTGGGAAGTGAACCAACAGACGGAAGATCTCTAGCCTTCCCTCTCTCTCTGTCATTCTGGCTTTCAATTACATAAATAAGTAAATCTCTTTCTAAAAAGTAAGTTTGAGTATGAAAATAAATAGGTGAGATTTGTAATGTGCGTTAGGGTATCAGGTTGACTCACTTAAAAAGAAAGTGAAACAGTGACTTTAAAATCCACCTTAGCTTATTAAAGAAAGCAGACGCATCGCTCTCCCTCCTCCTCCTGAGGAGATGCCCACACTTCAGGTGGACTTGTTTGAGCTGGGAGTGCTGCAAACAGGTCCTTCAATTCACTTCATCAGAGCCCCTGATGTGCCGGGTGCTTTCTGCCGATTCGGCAGTCCTCCTCTCAAACTTCCCCCGGCGACAGCCACATGGTAGAGGACACTGGCCCAAGGGCTTGGTCTCGCGGCATAACTGCCTGGCTGTGAGGACTCCACGTTCCTCAGAGATGAAGTGAACTCCTGTTCTGGGGGTGTTACCTATACAAGTGAAATCCAAACTGGCGGTCCCTCAGCTCACTCCTGCACCGTGCAAGGCGGTCTCGCTACAGTACTATAGTATTATACTACAGTATTATAGATAATACGGAAACTGCTATCACCCCACAAGTCTATTCCGAAACTGAAGCTTACTAATTTCAACAATGCTACCAGTGTACGTCAGTGAGAACCCAAATCACACACCAGTTATTTCTCCCTACCTAAAACACGCATTTTGGAACACATATCTTAAGTAGATACATGCACACAGTATTTGCTAAGAAAGATTCAAGTAGGAAGATATTTATCGACGTTGAAGGTATTTGTAAAGTCCGAGATCACTTATGAAACGGAAAAATGACAGCAGGCAGCCGAGTCACATGGGCAGGTGCTGCGACATAGGAGGAGCCTCTCACATGCTCCAGAGGGTGCTGACCATGTGGACAGTGGGTGTCACCCGGCCGCAGCCCTTCGCAGGGATGAGCAGCTGGGGCGGCCAGCACTGCCCACCTCTCTGCTCTGAGGTCCCAGGCCTGCTTTTCCTGTGGCTGCCGCTTCATTTCTCCCTCTTTCGGAGCAACCCCCCTTGAAAGAGCTGGCCACACTCACTGCATCCCACTCCCCTCTTCCCCAGCTTATCCTGGGTGAGACTTAGAAAGCATTCACCTGCGTGCAGCAGGGGCTCACCTGCACATAGTAGGTGCTGACCTGCACATAGTAGGCACCCACTTGCACACAGGATGCTCACCTGCACGTAGCAGGTGCTGACTTGCACACTGGGCATTCACCTGCACATAGTAGGCGCTGACCTGCACACAGGAGGCGCTCACTTGCACACAGGATGCTCACCTGCACGTAGCAGGTGCTGACTTGCACACTGGGCGCTCACCTGCACATAGTAGGCGCTGACCTGCACACAGGAGGCGCTCACTTGCACACAGGATGCTCACCTGCACGTAGCAGGTGCTGACTTGCACACTAAAGTGCTCACCTGCATGAAGCAGGCTTTCACCTGCACGTAGGAGGCGCTCACTTGCACACACAGCTCACTTGCACACCTGCACAGCACCGGCCACTGCCTGTCCCCACCCCGTGAGTAGCTCCGCAGATCCGCCCTCTCCCTGGGGGCTTCCAGCTTGGCTTTCCTCCTGTCTCCTCCTCCCGAGTTGCCCACGTTACACAGCCCTGGGATCTGGAGCGCCACAGCTGCTCCATCGATGTCCACTCTCCGGGCGCCGCCATCCTGGCTCATCCACAGGCAGCATCTTCAGCCCAAGCCTTGGCCACACAAGTCCAGGCGCCCTATTCAACCATCGCAGTCCTTGACTCGCCACGACGTTCGTCCCTCGCACTCCCATACCAGGGACGGCCGCCCCGCTCTTGCAGCGGGTTTGTCCAGCCGTGCGCCCGAGCTGTGGGTGGCCCGGGCACCCCCTCCTCTGTGGACATCTTTTCCTTGCCACGAGGGCCTCCCGCATGCAGCCGGAACCAAGGCCAGGCCCCCTGACCACGCTCCTGCAGCGGCTGGGTGCCACCTGTCACTCCGCTTGCCTAGGCTGCCCGCACCCTGTCCACATCTTGCCAGTGCCCCAACGACGTACGGGGCCTTCAAGCTCAGCACGTGCGGTCCCTCGAGGCTCCATGGTGCGTCTTTCCTCTGCCACCCAGCACCTAGGGGTTCCCCTTCGCTCGGCTCGCCACAGCGACTTCCCAGACCGGGCCGCCTGGGTTCGGGGGTTCTGGCATTCCATCGCTTTAAGTCCCCTCCACCCCGAGCCCGGGCCTTCCACGTCGGGTGGTAAGAGAGCAGACCACCCGGCGATGAAGGACACAGCGGGGCTCCCAGGAAAAGCGGCGCACCATGCCCCTGCGGTGCCTGACAGCTGGGCCCCACCGTCCTCATCCCAAACACGGCGGGCGAGCCTGGGCCCGCACCTGCACAGGGCCACCGGGATGCGTGCCTGTGACACTTGCATGCGGCCCTGACCGCATGTGGCACGCTGTCGCCGATGGCTTCCCATGCTCCCCCCCCCCCCCCCTCCAGCCTCGGCAGGCACTGCCTCATCTCTCATTCCCACACAGGGCTGACCACTTGCGTTCCTGTAAGCCACGCTCAGATTACAAGATAAATACGCAACATCGGATTATCAGTAGACTTTGCAAACTTGAACTTTGTTGTCTCTTAAAAAAATTTTTTTTTTAAATTAAGGGACTTTGATAAAAACTGTAGTGATTTAGGAAGAATTTTCAATACTCAGATAGTTTCCAAAGAAAAAACTTTGCTTTCAGACTATCTGAAAGACAGCTAAGTGCTGGAATCACACACGTGATTGTCAGCTGCGGTGTCTTGAAGTTTCATAGTGAATGTCTTGACACCTTGCAGAAGCAGCGTGGAAGTGCAAGGAGACCCACTCAGGCAGGAGCCAGTCTCTCTCTATCTCTTTCACACACACACACACACACACACACTGGATTTCCAACAACAGAGCATTTCATCCCACTCTTACGGGAAAGGCAAGGAAAGCGCGCCACCTGCCACCTGCCGCCCCTCCCTCATGGCCACAGGGCTCCGAGCTGAGCAGTGAGCTCGTTCTAATGGTCACGGCCGGAAAAACGATGACCACACCTGCAGGACGGCGCTGTCAGAGCCGGCAGCTGTCAGGAACACGTTTGCAATCTGGGTTCTTTAAAGATGCAAAGTTACCTTTGCGAGAAAATGGAACCGCTTCTGTCCCTTGAGCTTTGACACATCAGCACCCTTCCCCACCTCGGCCATCTGAACCTTGGTGAACACGGTCTGGAGGAACGCTCTTTCCCAAGGCCTCACTTCGTCAGCTCTGTGTGTCAGGCAGACCTGACAGCTCACTGCGTGAACTCCTCTCGGGGGTCCAGCGTTTGCTTCCTCAAATGAGCGACCTGCCTTCTCAGGGGCATCTCAGCAGCTTTCTGGGAGGCAGGAGGGGGTTCCTCCCGGCTCAGGGAACTTGGCCAGACTCCCTTCAGAAACTACCCTGGTCAGGAAAGACCCCAGGCGCACGGTGGGAGGTGCAGACAAGAGGATGTCCCCGAGGAGCGGGAAGGGGGCCTGTGGACTGTTCCAGCAAACATGGATAACTGGCGGGGCCGGGGCTGCCGCTCACCAAGTGAGTCTACTCGGCAAGTCTGCGCCGGAATCACAGAGCAGTCACGCAGATATTGAGGTGTTTTCAAAATCAAGACCTAACTCCCGGAATAAATACCAGCTCCCCAGAAACACGTCAAGGGGTCTTATCAAGGCACTTCTTGCTTTTCAGCTTTAACTGCTAGATTAAATAATTACTTTTATTTTATGCCTTGCGTCTTTCTCTCCTAAGACATCAAGACTACCGTATTACTCGGAGCTTTGTTTTTGTCCTGGTTGCTCTAGGAATGTCACTCCTATTGCGCCTTCTCTAGTCAGTGACAGCCATGCGGAGGAGGGATGTCTCACTGTTTTCTCTCCTTGCTGCCTTATTGCCCTGTCAAAGCATTAGGTCAGCGGGCTACAGTGCAGTCTTGCTAAAAATAGAACCTGGGGAAAACAGAGCAGATCGGGAGGCCATACCCAGAGGCCACCACTAGATGGCGGGACAGTGTTACCATTTCAATACTGCCATTCTGTCTGCAAACCTAATGCCACTTGGAAACCTGATGCACCGTATTTTCTGCTGTCCCAGAGTTTGGGATTCTGAGACACAGATGACCACCTTGATCTGAAACTAAACTGCTTGGTAGACTTTGTCTCCAATATGTATTTGTGATCTTATGCATGTCGAAGCCTTAACATCTCAGGCCAACATCAACATGTCACCAGTTTACACCAGCGACTAGAGTGAGTGCATCAAGGCAAAAATCACAACAGAACACATGGCGAACACGAACGGAAGTCTACGCAGAGTTTACAATTCGCTGTTTACAAGTGCATGCCACATTAGGCGCAGTTTCAGATTGTTAAATTAGTATCTATTAAGAGATTGCTTTGTGCTTTTATTTAAAAGATGCTAATGTGTTTACTCAGTGAGAAGGCCTAATTTTCTTACCAAAAACAACTTTCTAGTGGTAGAAAGGAGGGAAAAAATGAAGCACTTTCATCCCTTCAGAATATTTTTGGTTGACACAGGAAGCGCCCACTGCATCCATGTTCTGTAAGGAATAGTCAATTCCTAAGAACTTCTCCTTTGTTTAGTGTATATTACTAAATAATTTTGATTGCTATATGCAAGTGGGAAGAAACTCTAGTTGGTCTAAGGAATACTGCTGTTTCTTTCAATAGAATTGTTGGAACCAAAGGCCTCTGCCCGTGTATGAACACTACGAGAACAAATCAACAGCAGCCTGATGCTTTCAATATAAAACTCAGGTCTCTGGGGCTGGCCTTGCGGCACAGCAGTTAAGCTGCTGCCTGCAGTACCAACATCCCATATGGGCGCCAGTTCAAGAGCCAACAACTCCACTTCCAATCCACCTCCTTGCTAATGCACCTGGGAAATCAGCACAAGATGGCCCCAGGTGCTTGGGCCCCTTCACTCATGTGGGAAACCCAGATGAATCTCCTGGCTTCAAAATAAAAGAAAATTAATCTTAAAAAAAAAAAAAAATCTTCCAGGGCCAGTGCTGTGGTGCAGTACCATAAGCTTCCACCTGTGGTGCCAGCATCCCAAATGGATGCCAGTTTGTGCCCCGGCTGCTCCTCTTCCAGTCCAGCTCTCTGCTATGGCCTGGGAAAGCAGTAGAAGATGGCCCAAGTCCTTGGGTCCCTGCACCTGCATGGGAGACCTGGAAGGAGCTCCTGGCTCCTGGCCTCTGATCAGCCCAGCTCTGATCATTGTAGCCATTTGAGGAGTGAACTAGCAGATGGAAGATCTTGCCCTCTGTCTCTCCCTCTATTTGTAACTCTACCTCTCAAATAAATTAATAAAATCTTAAAAAAAGAAAACCTTTCAATTTCTTAGCCTAAAAAGTGAAACTTCCATGTACAACTCTGGGTAAGCGACAGGAGATTTAGGGTACAGATTCATTTTTGGGGTCTTCCAACCAATGCACACTCTCACATCATGACACAGCACCAGCCAACCTGTACTGCCACAGCTCGGTGCCTTCAACCATCGTACTCCAGCACGGCACAGCACCCACCGCGTGCGCTCTCACATCACAGCACCACATTCTGTTCTGCTGGAGCGGCCTGACACTGGCCAGACCCATGAGCACTTCCGCGGTGTTCCCTGCCCCCACCCCAAGCAGCAAGAGTCCTGGCTTAACCCAGCGGCTCTGAGACCCCCACCAGGTGCATGGCAGGGGCCACTCTTCCCTGAGCAGGCATAGAGTTTCTCACACATACCACTCCTTGAGAGAAAGCCATGGCTGTGTCATATTTAAATGGTTTCCTTTCACTAAACTGATACTTTCTTTTGCCTGTCCCTAATCGGTCTCCTACAGCTACTGAAGTTCTTTCATTTCAATAAAAACATCAACGTTTAAGTAGGAACAATGTCACAAACAGACACTAAAGATGGCCTTCCAGAGTGAACTGATTCCACATATAAAATATTAATCACAAGTGTTTATCTCAGAGTCCCGGTTAATTGCTATTCAAACGCAACTGTTAGGAATTTACAAGCTCAGAGATTGTAACGCACTTAAGTCCAGTGTATGGGAAATATTCTTCCATTACAGTGGAAGAGAGGGGCTGTTGGGCAGGGTACTGGGAACAAGAGGGGCGTGTGTGTTCCTTTAGGGGAGCTCCCGCACCGTCCTTTTGCAGTGAGAGCCCCAAGTATGCAGAGTTCAGAACTAGAGCAGCTCATTCTCGAAGGGCCATCTATAAATTCTTTGCTTTTATCTGCTCATTTCATCTGACAGGCTCAATCCTTTTCTGGCTTGGTCCCACCCCGGCATCTCCAAACGAGCCTTGCCTTTCCTCACGCAGAACATAAACACATGCTCACACCCTCCCCAAAGGTCAAGGGCAACAGGAGGCCACCGCCCTGCAGCAGTTACTGGCTGTCCTGAAGCCGAGGCTGGGGGAACTGCTGAGACAAACAGTCTCTTTTGAAGTAGCGTTTCTCCCATCCCCCAGTGGCCTCTCCATCCCGGCCAGCCTGGGTATGTGCTCACTCGCACAAGTCCCAGGCAGCCCCTCCCCAGGGACTCTCAGTCTCCCTTGCCTGGCCCTGGACTACCAGCAGGACTGTGCCTGACCTTGGTGCTACAGTGTACGAACGCTGACACAGGACAGCGCCACCATTCTCCGGACCTGGGTTACTCTGTTCTCCTGGCAGACAGCTACTCTCTGTTAGCATGCTTTATGCCAGAACCACACTGATGGACTGTCCAGCCACTGCAGGAAAACCAGGCTGGGACGCGGGAAGCCATCCGTCACGTCACCAAGGGGAAGACAACATGATCATAGTTCGTTTTTGAAGTTTTACAGTTTGAGTGTTTCAGTATTTCCAAGAGGCATGTTTAGAGAAGCTGGACATACCTAAATGGTGAACGGCAGGAAGAGGTATTTGGGAGGAGACAAAATAGTCTGCTTGTGTAAAAAGGACATGGCAAGACTTAAACATATTCCAAACCTTTCCAAACCTCCGGTCTCTCCTGATGTGTACAAAGACACCAAAGTTCCCAGAGACCCAAAGTAGGAACCTCAGCCCGACCTTGATTCTTCTGGCTCCTTGTCTTCTGCCACCAGTCTGGTGAATTCCGCAAGGCTTCCCACACCACTGTGAACTTGCTTCCTTTCTAACCCTACAGATCTGACCTTGACCAAGCAACAGCCAATCTGCTGATACCCCTGCATCCAGTCTCTGTTTTTTTTTTTTTTTTTTTAAGATTTATTTAGTTCTTTGAAAGGCAGAGTTACAGAGAGGCAGAGGCAGAGAGAGAGAGAGGTCTTCCATCCTCTGGTTCACTCCCCAGATGGCCACAATGGCCAGAGCTGAGTGGATCTGAAGTCAGGAGCTAGGAGCTTCTTCTAGCTTTCCCATGTAGGTGCAGGCGCCCAAGGACTCAGGCCACCTTTTACTGCTTTCTCAGGCCATAGTAGGGAGCTGGATTGGAAGTGGAGCAGACAGGACTTGAACCGGCGCCTGTATGGTAGGCTGACACTGCAGGTTATACCACCTGCATATACCCTGTACATAGTGGGTATACTCGTTTCACCACCGTGCGAGCCCCTGTTCATCTTTTAAATGTCAGTGACTTTGTGGTTCTGGGGTTCGCCCTCTGACCTGCTCAGGCTGCATTTCCCCCTGGGTAATTTAGATGTAACAATGATACGATGACGCCCTTGCCATTCTCAGCTCTAGTCTAGGTCACTGCCTTCGGCTGCCCACCTGTAGGTCCAGCAGCCTAACAGACATCTTTACTGGGGGTTGCACAGAGCCTCACAGCCCCAGTTTTGCAGTCTCTAGCTCAGAAAATGATACTTTCATCTGCCCAGATTAGAACAGAAATCAGGATATTATCCTTGAATTCTTTGGTTCACGCCTCCCCCATTTGTTTCTCTTTCCGCAATCTGTTCATATCACTCTACACCCACTGCCACTGTCATAGCTAAGGCCCCATTTCCTCTCCCTGGACTACTGCAGCCACCACCAACGGTCTCCCTACTTCGAGGCCTGTTCTGCAGCCCTCACTGCACGCTGCAACTAGTGTGAGGGTCTTTTTTCTTTTCTTTTTTTATTTATTTGACAGATAGAGTTGGACAGTGAGAGAGAGACAGAGAGAAAGGTCTTCCTTCCGTTGGTTCACTCCCCAAATGGCTGCTATGGCCGGTGCTGCACCGATCCGAAGCCAAGAGCCAGGTGCTTCCTCCTGGTGGTCTCCCATGCGGGTGCAGGGCCCAAGGACCTGGGCCATCCTCCACTGCACTCCCAGGCCACAGCAGAGAGCTGGACTGGAAGAGGAGCAACCTGGACTAGAACCCGGCGCCCATATGGGATGCCGGTGCCGCAGGTGGAGGATTAACCAAGTGAGCCATGGCGCCAGCCCTGAGGGTCTTTTTTCTAAAAAATGCAAATATGGGGCCTGTGCTGTGGCACTGGCATTCATATGGGTGCCGGCTGGAGTCCCAGCTGCTCCTCTTTCAATCCAGCTCCCAGCTAATAGCCTGGGAAAGCAATGGAGGATGGCCCAAGTGCTTGGGAACCTGTACCCATGTGGGAGATCTGGAAGAAACTCCTGGCTCCTGGCTTCTGCCTGACCCTGGTCATTGCTGCCATTTGGGGAATAAGCCAGCGGATGGAAGAGCTCTCTTTCCTTCTCTCTCTCTCTCTTTCTCCTCCTCTCTCTGTAACTCTTTCAAATAAATAAATGTGTAAAAAAAGAAAATATGAACCTGTGTCTCTCCTTCTTAAACTCCTTCAACAGCTGATACTGCCCTCAAGATCAAGTTCTAACTCTTGACTAACCTACAAATCCCCTTAACGTCCCTCTCCAGCTCATCACCAACTGCGCCCGACCCCATCCCTTTAGCTACGTAGGCTGTTTCCCTCTGGATGTCTGGAAATAGCTTCCCTCTTCTTCGAATGCTCTCCCTACCTCCTTGCCTCCTTTGCCACCGCCCTAATTCATCTCTAGATGACAACTAGGAGTCCACTTACTATTTCAATAATATCCTGACTTTGCCTTCCCCAGCACTGGGTGTGGCGGCCTTCAGATTTGCTTTAAGAGCTTCCTCCACTCCCCGCCATGGAGTATCTTCCCGCTTCAGGTTCAGAACTCCAGCCGGCCCTGCCCTCCACCTTCGGGATGCTGTACTCTCAACACCTGTGCAGAGGTCACTTGGATGCCGCTTTGCTTTTGCTTATACCACTCCCACTTTCCGGATGGCCATGCTTTCGCCTGCCTTGCCAGACAGTTTCTCCAAACCAGGCAGATTCAGCAGCTCTCTTCTGGGTCATCTCAGAACTTCACATTTCACCCTGTCGCATATCTTGCTGTATTATGGTTACTTAAATAACATCTTACCAGCTAAACGGTGAACTTCAAAAAGGTACACAGTATATCAGCTTGTTTTTAGATATCTACCACAGTGCTAGGCACCCAGCAGAACTCAAATATTTATCACCATTAACTCTCTTTCAACTATTCTTACCAAGATGTTGAGAGAGCAGACATGGAAGGAAGGAGAGAAGTTTCACCCTACAACATGTGGAGATGAAAAGGTAGGGTTTAGGGGCTGGTGGTGTAGCGTAGCATAAGCCGCCACCTGCAACACTGGCATCCCATATGAGTGCCGGTTTGAGTCTCGGCTGCCCCACTTCCAATCTACCTCCCTACTAATGCACCTGGGAAAGCAGCAAAAGGTGGCCCAAGTACTCGGGTCCCTGCACACACGTGGGAGACCAGGCCTGGCTGCTGTGGTCTTTGCAGAGTAAACCAGTGGATGAATGATCTCTCTCTTTATCTCTGTCTCCCGCTCTCTCTGTAACTCTACTTTTCAAGTCAATCAGTTTTTAAAAAACCATGAGTTCAGATACCTCGACCCATCTATAGGATAAAAGAATTTGGTTTCCTCCCAACCTACTTCTTTAAAAAGTGCCTTAGACAGCTTCTACTAACTCTCAGATGAACTCTGTTGATTTACTCCCTGATTCCACCCATCTCTGGCAAGAGAATTAAAAGTGTGTGGGAAAAGTAAAATGAGCTGAAGACACATCGTGAATAATAATCAGCTATGAACTCTAAAAGGTAGATTTCACGGTCAAAGTCCAGACTGCCTTGATTTGAACCCCAGCCCTGCCGCTTTCTGACTCCGGGCAAACCACTTCTGTACCGGCTTCCACCGCACGGCGAGAAGGGTGTGATGTGCACGGTACCCTGGGGGTGCTGTGACGACGAAGCGTTTTTACCGACAGTGCGCTGAGAATGAAGCAATGACACAGCAAATACTTACTGTTCGCTTTCATTATCTGACATGGTGATTCCCCAAGACAGAATGTCAGCTCTGAGGAGATCTCTGATTATTCTAGAACACTTAACATCAGTATAGACGAGCTGAGCAAACAAGCTTGTCTCAAAGACTAGAATGTGTCCAAGGCTCTAGTTAAGACTATTTAATTCATTGGGTGAACTCTGGTAAATTACTTATAATTTTATTTTTCCATCTTCATATTTATAAGTACATAGGTCTGTCTTGCAATGACAAATGGATTACCTAACAAATGACTGTGAAGGATTTTAAATATATAAAACTAAAGTGACAGATGAGCTTATAAATACCAAATGTAATGAATTAACCATACAGCGTTATTCCTGTAATGCCTTACAACTCCAGTTATTAACTCTTAGCATTCTTAGTGGTCTCAAAAAATGTTATAAAAGTAAGTATGTATTAAGAATACATTTCATAATCTATATTGGATTGAGTTAGAAAATTGTCAGATTTAAGACACGGATACTACAAAATTAAAAGTGATATATTCCAACTCTAGAAGATTTGGTACAGCCAAATCTTGACGCTCTGCAGCCTGCAGGAACATGGATAGATAGGATGGCTAAACGCCGTCTCTTTCTAGAACCTCATTTCCCTCTTCTCCAGCAGAGCACCTGCCACAGTATAATGGGCTAATCTGCGTCTCCACTCCTTCTCTTTGATAACTGATTGGTGAAGTGGTTAGAGTGATCAATTAATTAATTCACAGTGGCTAAAACACAGGCCGAAGGGCAACAGAACAGTAGCCAGCCTGCATCATCAAGAGTTGGCTGCACAGTAGCGCTAATACCGCAGACGTGGAAACAGCCTCACGCTGCACATCCTCAGACAATCACACAGGAGCTCCTAGACCTTAGCATTCCTTGTCAGTTTCTCTGAGTACCTGAAAGAACCCTGGTGGCACAGGACCTACGGGCATGCCATCTCCTGGGGGAATGTTTCCTAGCACTGGGCTGGGAGCTGCTGCAGCACTCTGCAAAGAATAAAGGAGAAACAAACCTGTATCATTACAGAGAAGGCGCAAAACCAAAGACCACCGATAACAGACCACAGGCAGGAGGCTTCTTCATTCCTGGAGCAAATCCTCACCACCTCCCCCACTCCACAGGTGAACTAAAACACAGCAGTTAGTTGAGTACATGGCTGATGGAGTAGGTTGTTCCCTTTCCTATTTTTTTTAAAGATTTACTTATTTATTTGAACATCAGAGTTAGACAGAGAGAGAATCTTCTATCTGCTGGTTCACTCCCCAGATGGCAGCAATGGCGAGGGCTGCACCAGGATGAAGCCAGGAGCTTCTTCCAGGTCTCCCATGTGAGTGCAGGGACTCAAGCACTTGGGCCGTCTTCTGCTGCTTTCCCAGGCCATCAGCTGGATCAGAAGTGGAGCAGCCGAGATAAGAACAGGCACGCATGTGGCATGCCGGGCCACAGTGCCACAATGCTTGACCCGTTGGTTTTAACAGGTCTCTTACGCTTGGTGAAGTCAAAGAACTTTAATAAGGAGGTACATTTGGATAATATATTAAATGCCAATAGGGAGATGACAAAATGTTAAAGCTCTGTTGTTCAGTGAATGTTTCCCGTTCAGGCTTAGGCATCTGAAATAGCAACATCAACAAGTAACAGATACATGTTTAGGGAAAAGCATAGAGATGGTGGTGATCTGAGGTGTTAAAAATAATTTACAGTATGCTTTTTCTATGTCATAAACACTTATTTTCTGCCTGTTATGCACTTTTTGATGACCAGTGACTGGTAGCCAAAAGGTAACTAGAGAGTGGTGGAGATGGAAAAGTGAATAGGAAATTAAAGAAGAGAAAGAAAATAGATTTGGAGAGATTAGATTCACACAGATTATGAAAAAAAAAAGTAGGACTGAAAATACTGCACCTGTAAATTATTTCATGGACTCTTAGCATTTCAAAAACTTTGAGTTAGACTCTTGGTAATCAAATCAAGATGAAAGATTTAATAGTTACATAGGGTGGTTATATATGACACTGCTCTAGACCCATGAATTTCATACCTCAACCTGATTAGATGTGTCACAAATACTAAGAACAGTCAAAAAGGAACCAGATGGGAATGTAAATGAGTACAGTCATTATGGAAAATAAGTATGGAAGTTTCTCCGAAAGTTAAAAATAGAACAACTGCACAACTCAGCAATCCCACTACCGGGTATGTAGCCAAAGGAAATACAATCAGTCAAAGAGGTATCTGCACTACTACGTTCATTGCAGCACTATCCACCAGTCAAGACTGCAAACAATTTAAGCATCCATCAACCAGCGAGTGGGTGAAGACCACGTGGTATACACACACTTGTGGTATTATTCAGCTCTACACCACTCTTGAAATCGGGGGCCAGCACTGTGGCATTGTGGGTAAAGCTGCTGCCTATGATGCAGGCATCCCATGTGGGTGCCAGTCCCTATTCTGACCACTCTACTTCCCATCCAGCTTCCTGCAAATGGCCTGGGAAAAGCAGTGGAAGACAGTCGAAGTATTGGAGCCTCTGCCGCTCATGTGGGAGACCCACATGAAACTACTTGTTCGTGGATTCAGCTTGGCCCAGCATTGGCCATTGTGGCCAACTGGAGAGTGAGCCAGCAGATGGAAGATTCTCTTTCTCTCTCTCTGTAATTCTGATTTTCAAAATAAATACATCTTAAAAAAGGAAAGGATGAAACCCTGTCATTTGTGATAGGTGAGATAAAGCTGGAGGTCATTGTGTTAGGTGAAGTAAGCCAGATACAGGAAGACAAGGATCATACGATCTCACACAGCTGTAATTTTAAAAAGGTGAACTCTACCAGTTGGGAGGAGACTGGTAGTAACTAAAGCCTGGGGGGAATATGAGGGAGTAGTGGCTGGGGAGGTTGGTCAACAGGTCAACACTGCAGATGGCTAACAGGAATGAGTTCTGGTGTCCACCGCACAATCGCACAACGTAATCTCCAGACAGCGAGAAGGGAAGATGCTGAGCGGTCACACACGGAGAAATAACTTGAGCTGATGTACATGCAGATTCCTCGTCCTTGGTCATTATGCAATGTAGGTATCTGCTAAAACATTTCACTGTACCCCCACAGACAAGGACAATTATTTTGTACTAATCAAAGGGACAAGGGACACGCTGAAGACGGATCCGTTTGAATCTAACAGTGTTGCCATGAAGAACAAACCCGGTGTCCAGTGTCCTCTCTCGTGCCCAATATTCTAGAGACGTTAAAACCAAAGTGTATTTGTAGCACATATTTCCTCACACAGAAATTAGTAAAAATATTATGCATGCTAGTTGTATAGTGCTGATGTGTGTTAGTAACTAAGCTGAGGACTTGGTGTTCCCTGAGAAAGTCTAGATTTAAATGTAGGGACCTGAAACACTGCTTAACTTCTGATAAAACGCTAAACTTCTGGGAAAGCATACAAACGTGAAAGCAGAAACAGCAATTGCTGGGTAATACAGATGAGACGTGTCTATCATCATATTTTAAGAAAATGTGACATTTCATTTGGTGTACAGTAATTGAACACTTATCATTTGCTATTATTGTCCTATTTCACTTTATATAGCAAGACATGGTATTTAAAAATGAAAGAAATTATTTTTTCATATTAACTAAACTTGTGTAAAATTGTGATATACAGTGTTAGAAAAAAATCAATAAGTAAACCTGCTGGTGAAGCAGCGGGTGGAGGCAGGCAGGTGTGGGGCAGAGTGGAGTCAGCCGCCACTCTGGACGCCGCGGGTGGAGGCAGGCAGGTGTGGGGCAGAGTGGAGTCAGTCGCCACTCTGGACGCCGCGGGTGGAGGCAGGCAGGTGTGGGGCAGAGTGGAGTCAGCCGCCACTCTGGACGCCGCGGGTGGAGGCAGGCAGGTGTGGGGCAGAGTGGAGTAAGCCGCCACTCTGGACGCCGCATCCCCAGTCAGAGAGCCTGGTGTGGGTCCTGCTAATTCACTCCCGGGGAGGCAGCAGGTGATGGCCCAAATACTTGTGTCCCTGCCACTCTTGTGGGGACCTGGATGGAGTTTCTGGGTCCTGCTTTTAGTCTGGCCCTGGCTGTTGTGGGCATTTGGGGAGCGAAACAATAGATGGAAGGTTGATCTCTCTCTCTCTCTCTGTCTTTCAAATACATCAATATCTTTTTAGAAACAAGCAGGAAAAATTCTCAGGTAAATATTTGGTTAGTGACTTTTTTTTTTCCTTTTTGGCAGGCCATTGTCTATAATATGCTGGGTTGTTTCCTTCAATGTTCATCATTATATACATTCTCTGTGTTTTTTTTTTCTATTATTTAAACATTATTTTATTTGAATGGCAGAGTTACAAAGAGGCAGAGGCAGAGAGAGAGAGAGAGAGAGAGAGACAGAGACAGAGACAGAGACGGAGACGGAGACAGAGACAGAGAGAGAGAGAGAGAGAGAGGTCTTCCATTCGCTGGTTCACTCCTCAAATGGCTGCAGTGGCCGGAGGTGGGCTGATCTGAAGCCAGGAACCTGGAGCTTCTTCCAACCTCCCACATGAGTGCAGCAACACAAGTACTTGGGCCATCTTCCACTGCTTTCTCAGGCCAAAGCAGAGAGCTGGATAGGAAGTGGAGCAGCGGGACTTGAACTGGCGCCCATATGGGATGCGGCACAGCAGGGGGCAGCTTTACCTGCTACGCCACAGCACCAGCCCCTCCCGCTATTATTTAAAAGAGAAACATGATAAGTAATTCAGATGAATATTTAAGTTAAATCTTTGAAACGTCTTATGATTGTTCATTGTATGCCTTTAAAACTATTTAATAAACTCAATCGAAACATTCAATTTATTCTCTGTGTAGTTGAGAACCCTTTTCAATTCTGCAATACAGCAGTAAACATGATAGGAGACAATAGGCGTATCATAAAGCTAACACGCTTATAATGGGGGAAAGAAAAAAAAAAGAGAAACAACAAGCAAACAAAATATGAGCATATTTATCTGTGATCTAAGGAGGACAAAAAGAGACGGCAACAGAGCATTCTCAGGACAGTAGATAAGGATCACCGTTTTCCAAGGGAGAGTCAATGAGCAACTCCAACGAAAGGGTCAGGTCACAGTCACCACACACTGATTCCCACACAGCCCTGGCGCTGTCCGGTGCCCGGTCCCGCAGGCCAAGATGCTCCAACTTCTCACGGCCTGCGCGGATTCCCTCCCAGTGGCTCAGCCGTCTCGTGGGGATGTTTCTCTCCTCATACTCATACTTTGGACACAGTTAACAGAGGAGTCTTGAAAATCAGGGGTTTTACAGCTGGATGGCGCATGGCGGCGTACAGCACTGTGAGATGGCTCTCTGGGGTGACGGTCAGTTCCAGCCACCGCCCAAAGCACACACAGGCAGTGAACACCCAGGACACAGCACCAGTGCCGGCTTCACTCCATGAGCCACATTTCTGAGTCTTCCATGTGGACGGTTTACTAACAAGCCATCATTCCCCCTTGTAGGATACTGTGTGGGCTCAGCCTGGAGTAACATTTGCTATCCCATGCTGAGCATTAACGAATGGCACTCTGACGATAAGCACTACAAGGACGTACGAACTGGTACTCCAACACTGTTCAAAAGTAGATTTCCCAAACCCCCTAACTTGGTAATTTTCATATGGTAGCAATATAAATAATATAAGCCTAGAAACAGAAAACTAAATAAGAATCAAATTTTTGGTATCAGAACTTTATATGGGAAGGATGAAGTACCAAATTTCTTTGTTTTCATTGCTGGAATTTTTGACACTTGTCTTTCAAGTTTACGCCAAATTCATATGACAAATTTCCCCACGACCTCAGGATCCACAGAAAATCATTAGGCCTAATTCAAAGAGTATATATTATCCATCTATATTTTTTTTTTTTTTAAGATTTATCTATCTATCTGAAAGTCAGAGTTACAGAGAAAAAGAGGGAGAAAGTGGGCAAGAGATCTTCCATCTGCTGGTGCACTCCCCAGATGGCCACAACAGGGCCAGGCTGAAGCCAGGTGTGAGGAGCTTCTTCCAAGTCTCCCAAGTGGGTAGTTGAGTAGTTGAGGCCCAAGTATTTGAGCCATCCTCCGCCACGCTTCTCAAGCAATTCCCAGAGAGCTGGATTAGAAGTGGAGCAGCCAGGACACACACAGGCACCCATAAAGGGATGGCAGAGCAGCTCAACCCACCATTCCATGATGTCAACCCCTTCATTTATACTGTTTCCAAGCAAAATTCAGGTGTTGCTAATGCAACATAGCTAAAAGTTGGGGCCTTTATAGGGTGACTAGACCATGGGAGGGGTGTCCTCTGTGAATGGGATTTGGTGTCCCCATTACACAGCTGTCCAGAAGCAGTTCCTCTGCCTTGCCATTCTGTCTTCTGCCATGTGAGAATGCAAGAGAGGCCCTCATTTGCCCCCAGGTGCTGGTGCCCTGATCTTATATTGCTGCACCTGCTGAACTGTATGAAATAAAGCTCAGGTACTCTGCTACAGGAGCACACAACAGACTATGACGTAAGCCACAGGTAGGCTTTGCTTTGTTTGGTTAATTTAATTTTTGAGAAACATTTAAAATGGTGATAGTAGGACTGTTGCCTTGGCAACTTTAATGCAAAGCCAAGTTAAATATTTTGGCTATTGGTAGAAGATGTATTCTTTATCATACTAAGAAGTCTTCCTGTGCCTGGTACAGAAAAAAAACCACCCAATTTTCAAAGAAGCCAAGAACAAGTAGAGCCGCCTTTTGCCTTTTTACCTCTGACTGGTATTGGTGGTGTTTCTCTGTGGAAGCGTGATGTAGCTAATCATCTGCTAGTGGTTTTCTAAACGGAAATCATTATTGTATTTCTCAGATTACATCATGCTTGGTTACCATGGCTTATCCTTCTAAGAGGCTACTCAATTATATTGGCTAATATTTTATTTAGGACTTTTGCATCTATATTCTAGGTGAGACAAGTCCAGAACGTTCCTTGCTGTTTCACATTTTTCCAACTTGATAATCACGATTATTCTGCCTTTTCAGAATGAACTCATGGCAAATTTTTTTTAGAATGCTCTGAAGAAGGTTAGGTAATAAAGTGTTTGTCTAATCACTGAGAGTTAAAATATGCAGTAGTAAAACCTCCTGAACACCAAAGCAATTTTGCAAAGAATTATGGTCATTATTCCTTTAATATTTTCTACTTCTATCTCCTTCAACTTTGTTCATTTAAATCTTTCCAGAGCATTTCATTGAGATATGTGGCTTCCTGCATACAGCTCCCACTGCCACACATTTCACAACCGTGCCCTGTAGCAGCTGTGAGACACACTGCCAGTGGGCCGTGAAGACCTGAGTTCCTTCTTCCATACAAAAGAACCCAATCAGGGCATGGCGTCTCGTGTCCCTCGCCCTTCCTTGTCCCCACCACGACTGGAACACAGTCTAGCGCGATGTGAGCAGCTGAGGCGTGGGCCATTTTTAGGTTTTGGTGTGAGGGTTTGGAACGCTTTCTGTGTATGCTCTTTCCTCTTCTCATGATCTGGAAGCCACATGTTTGAGAAGCCTGTGCCATGCACAGCACCCACTTGCCCCGGTCCTGGATCACTGTGGAGCCATCTGCCTGCCGCCAGCCCCACTTGTTCCCGCCTCTCTCCTACACTGAGCAGCCACTCTCAGTCTAGTCTTTGCCAAAAACTAGTCCGTTAAGTCACTTGTTTTCTGTTTTAATATTGTGTTAGCTTTTAAAAACAAATCATGTCCATGTTCCTGTCATTTTAATGTTTTAGTATTTTCAAACTTCTTAAATTAGCCGCTTTTTTTTTTTTTCTTAAATAAAGACTATAGAACTATGAATGTGGCTCTGGATTCACATTTGGTTGCACCTGCAGTTTGATGTTGGTACTCACTTTTTTTTTTTTTTTATTTAAGAGGCAGACAGATAGACGAAGAGGGAGGGACACAGAAAGAAAACGGGAGGGGGCACCCCACAGTAGGTTCACTCCCCAGATGCCCTCAGTGGTGAGAACCATGGGTGGCAGGAACCGAACCAGTTAGGCCATTACTGTCGCCCACAGGATCTGAATTAGCAAGGAGCAGGAACTGGAAGCTGGAGAACTAAACCCAGGTACTCGGACGTGAGATGCAGACATCTTAGCCAGTGTCTCACATCTTTTTCTTAAATCCTCTAATGAGTATAATTTTTATTTGCCAGTTATTGGCTATAACTGGAAATCAAAATTACGTTGATTAAAGATGATTTAGTGGAAAAATGACAATACCAGTACCTAACTTTGCAGATGTAACCAAAGATAAACTTTAATCACCAAATGGTTGGAGGTTTTATTTTTGATTTTTCATTTTAGTTTCCTAACTATGGACAGGTAGAATCTATTATAAAATCTCTGTATTTAAGAATTTGTTGAATAACTTTTTTGGTCCAACCAATGATCAATTTTTATAATTTCTCACAGTTTCATAATCAAACATGCATTGTTTTGCGTGTAGTTTTGTTCATTGGCTTAACACTTCACATCGTCTCTGATTTCTGTCCTTTGCTCTCAAATATATAAAATATGTTTGCACGGTGTTTGTCTCATACACCTTACCTGCTATCCTTAGCACAAACTTTGGGAAACTCTTGGGCAGCTGCTGTGGATCCTACCCTTTCATCAAGTGACTTTCCTCTCTGCCTTAAGCCTGCTGTGTCTGAAGCTAAAGTGCAGAGCTGCGTTTTCCTTTAACTGTGTTCCTATAATAAACCGTCTCCTGCCCAGTTATTTTCCAAACTCATGCTACACTCCAGCTAACAGTTACATCTGTCAGCAGAAAAGTCCTCTAACATGCATTTAGTGAGGCTTCTTTCAAATCAGGGAAAAATTTTTTGTTTGTCTTAAGTTTTTAAAGGTATTGCAGCTGAGACAAACCCTAGTGCTTACCTTCCTTCCCCTGTTCCATGGGGCCCTCTTTCCACTTCAAAGCCTCTGACAAACACCTGGCGTTTAAGGCACAGCCTTCTCATTTTTGTCATTTCTGATGACTTCTGACCTCTAAAGGCCATCTGGTAGCCATACGTCCAGCATCAAAAATAAAGAACTCCGGGGCTGGCGCTGTGGCGCAGCGGGTTAACTCCTTGGCCTGAAGCGCCGGCATCCCATACGGGCCCCGGTTCTAGTCCCGGCTGCTCCTCTTCCCATCCAGCTCTCTGCTATGGCCTGGGAAAGCAGCAGAAGTTGGCCCAAGTCCTTGGGTCTCTGCACCCCCATGGGAGACCCAGAAGGAGCTCCTGGCTCCTGGCTTCGGATCAGCACAGCTCCAGTCGCTGCGGCCAATGGGGGAGTGAACCAGTGAATGGAAGACCTCTCTCTCTCTGCCTCTTTTACTCTCTCTGTGTAACTCTTTCAAATAAATAAATAAATCTTTTTTTTAAAAAAAGAAAGTAACTTGAGCAGAAACACTACTGCCTAGATTTAGAAGATGTTACTTTTTCCTTATACAAGGGGTAACATGAAAGTTATCTGATAATAAATGAAAACACTAGTTTGCATTAGTTCCAAACGGGCAAGGGGAGCCAAGCCACTGAGGCAGCCTCTCACTCAGCTTTGTTAACACTGAGTCGGCTCACTTCGGTTTGTCTCTGGGCACTACACTACTGACTTGGGGCCACACAACAAAGCAAAGCACTGTCACACATCAGCACAGACAACCGCACAGACCCGGGGAGACCTGCAAAGGGTGCTTCTACACCAGCATAATGTGTTAGAAGATGACCTAAAAACTGCCTTCGCCAGATCTCAAGGAGACACAGAACGCACGTAAGTGCAGCAGAACAAACAGCAGTAACGGGCGCTTTCTGAAAGAACCGAGAAGCAAAGTAGAAAACAGAACAAACCAAAACTATATGTTGTAGACTCGCTTATAAGAAACAAAACAAAGTCTTCCGGGACGGTGGTTGAGACCCACAGGGCCAAGCCTCGTGACCTCCAGGCCAGTGCTCTGATGGCCACTGTGGCTCACACAGGAATCTGCATGAGATACTGCCGGCATGGAAAGACGCGCCTACTGCTTCAACAGAGTGTTAGTGCGGCTTTCCTGCCTTCCTTCCTGCCTGCCTTCCTCCCTCCCTCCCTCCCTTTTTCTTTTTTTCTTTTTTTTTTTTTTTAACAGGCAGAATGGACAGTGAGAAAGAGAGAGAGAAAGGTCTTCCTTTACCGTTGGTTCACCCTCCAATGGCCGCTGCGGCCTGGCCTCCCATGGGGTGCAGGGCCCAAGCACTTGGGCCATCCTCCACTGCACTCCCTGGCCACAGCAGAGAGCTGGCCTGGAAGAGGGGCAACCAGGACAGAATCTGGCGCCCTGACCGGGACTAGAACTCGGTGTGCTGGCGCTGCAGGTGGAAGATTAGCCTAGTGAGCGGAAGCGTTGGCCCCTTCCTTCCTTTTAGAAATAAACATATCAAAAATTCTATTTACAAATGAGTGATGCCCCATGCAGGAAGTCACTCAGGGCCTAAAATACCTGAGCTGCCACCTCTTTTGCAAATAAATGCCTTCAGATACCATACTGAATTCTTTGGATATTCACAAGGCAAAAAACCTTCACCCTCAAAAAGTTCACTTACTTTTTGGAGAGAAGAAGGCAAAATTCATTTGTTCAGGTGTTACAAAAACAGTGAGTAATGAGGGTGGAAAAAAGAGTTGTGAGTTAAACTTTGAATTTTGATTTTCAATTAAAATATTTGAATATGATAGTTTTCCAAAAAACAGCTTTGAATGGAACTTCAAAACTTTGAGGTTTTTAAAGTGACAAAATGACTGAGATGTTTTAGGTTTTTACATGTTTTAAATCAATCATTCAACTCTAACTTTCATTCATTAGTACATTTTTTAAATCCAACAACTATTTACACCTACTACATGAGGGGCTTCAAAAATTTATGAAAACTTCAGATCACCTTTTGAAATTTTTTTTTATTTACTTGAAAAGCAGAGAGAGAGAGAGAGATAAGTAGGTAGGTAGGTAGAGACAGATCTGGGCCACTGTTTCACTTCCCAAATGCTCACAACAATTGCCATCTGGCCATGCCGCAGCTGGGATCCAGGAACTCAATCTGGGTTTCCCACATGGGTGGCAAGAACCCCCCTACTTGAGTCACCATCTGCTTTTCCCCGGTGTACATGAACAGGAGCCGGAATCAGAAGCAGAGCAGTGACTTGAACCAGCCACTCACACAGGACAAGCATTAGGTGTAGCGGTTACGACGCCGCTTGGGACACTGGGGCTATGACTGAGAGACGGGTACTGTGCTGAGCAGACCTTGCTCTTGTGTTCCGGAGTTTGTAATCTTAGAGAAGGAGACAGGATAATCACACACGTAATCACTGACCAACACGATAAACGTTAAAGAGGGGACAGGAAAGATGGACTTCGAGGGCCTTAGAACATTCCCTAGAAGTAGCATTAAAACTGGAACCTGAAGAAAGAACTGGGGACAAGGAGGTGAAAAAGCATCAGAAAGGGGAACAACTGAAGTAAAGTACTGCAAATTACAAGAACTAAAAAGCCAAGATCAGAGTTAGCAGGAGAATGACAAATGAAATACTATGAATGGCCAACGTGGCTGACTACAGGACTCCAGCGCATGGCATGAGCTGATTTCGCCTTTATCACAGGATCAACAGGAAGTCCTCTAAGGCTTTTGGGAAAGTCAGCACAGAGCCATCAAATCTATTAGATTCCTTCAGGATTAGCACACGTGTTTCTGTGGCCTGGGAAGTGGTGGAGAAGTGCGGCGGAGCTGAAGTCAGAAACTGAGGGGCGCTGGTGAGAGTGGTCAGAGTGGGCGAGGAAGGGGACAAATCACGCGGAGGCCAGCTCTCTGGGAGAAGCACCACCGGGATGCACAGGGCAGGTATCACTGGACGTGTGCCTGGTTAGAGGGGGGATGGAGAGGAGGCCGGGTGGGATCGGGTGCTCAAGTTAGACAGTCTACTCTATTCAGCAAGAACACTTCCTAGCAGCACCATTCCTGGAGGGGTTTCCAGAAAATTCCACACTTCCCCACTTGTTATCAACCTCATTGCTTTCAGTTTAAGTCCCTCTCATAGTTTCCCCATATTACAGAGAAAACAGCTGACCGCCTAGGTATATAATTAATTCTAGCATCACCATCAGCAAACAATGAATAAAAACGTACAGTTTCTATAACTCACCCATAAATTTGATTGTAGTAACCACAATATTAAATTGAAATTTTCTGTTTTCAGGCTGAAATCAGCCCTAAAGGGCCAGGCCTGTTTTCTTCCTCTGTACACACGCAGTTACCAGTGTCTGGCAAGAGGTCAGTAAAAGTTGGCTGAAGTTGAACCAGAGCTCTTTTGAGGACATGTTTATGTCTGCCCCCAAAAAACTGTTCTGTCATTTATGGAATTAATTACTCAATAATTCCAAAAGTCTAAAATTCTAGTCTATAAAACTAGAATTCTACAATTACTACTATCCTAAATCTAAAATACCCTGTGCTGCTTTATGTCAAGGGAGGGTTTCAAGCTCCTAAAAGAAAAACTGGCAGAAGTCCTCGTGGCTTGGACAGCTCTAAAGGACACTAAAGTGAAATACACTACACACGCTTTGTGTTAGTAGTCGCTGTAGGTGATGCAGTGCACCATTACACAGGAGATGCCAACTGATTTTAGTGTCATGTCATCTGAGCAGGAATTTGACTCCTGTACAAAGACCGCGTAATTCATGTCAGGATCCAGTGCTAATACATGGTGTCAACTACATATCGTCATTGAGTTAACAAGGTGTTAGACACCATCTTGAAAATAGAGCTATAGGCCGGCACCGTGGCTCACTAGGCTAATCCTCCGCCTGGGGCGCCGGCACCCCGGGTTCTAGTCCCGGTCGGGGTGCCAAATTCTGTCCTGGTTGCTCCTCTTCCAGTCCAGCTCTCTGCTGTGGCCCGGGAAGGCAGTAGAGGATGGCCCAAGTGCTTGGGCCCTGCACCCACATGGGAGACCAGGAGGAAGCACCTGGCTCCTGGCTTCAGATCGGCGCAGCGCTGGCCATGGCAGCCATTTGTGGGGGGGAACTAATGGACAGAAGACCTTTCTCTCTATCTCCCTCTCTCACTAACTCTGCCTGTCAAAAACAAAAAAAAAAAAAAAAAAAAAAAGAAAATAGAGACATAGAATAGTATCTTTCACTGTGAAATCACAATTGGTGACCACTCAACTAGGCAAGTTCAGAGGACTTATTTAAAAACAAAAACAAAACAAAACCTAAGACAGAAAGCATGAGTGGTACAGGCAGGTCCTCACTGAAGAACAGGGGAGGGCAGGGAAGATTTGTAAGCCATCCTAAACCTGCAGTGGAAATTCAAAACACAGATAGCAAAGGTGACAAAAGCACAGAGAGAAATCAGTGAAACCATAATTACTCCAAGAGTAACAGACCAAAACGTAGATGTGGTCCCAACAAGAGTTTGATTTAACGGGCACTCACAAATCCCTCCAATAGAAATCTGACAGTACTTAGCGCATCCCTCCCACTGTAGACCCAAATGGCGCTTGCTAAATAGAGTACAGTGGAATTCAAGGGTCTATTCAAATTTTTGGTAAAGAGAAAGAAACGATCGGTTCACCAACACAAGGTCATTTACACTGACGTATAATACAGAGTGTGAAAAACATGGCGAGGAGGTCAAAGCAAGGCTGACTGCTTAACCTGTGCCAGAGTGGAAAGGCAGGAGAAAGGTCTCAGGAGGAAGTAGGCGCCGTGCCAGCGGGAGCAGAGGCGCTCCCGAGCTGCAGTCCCTCCGCGCAGTCAGAGCGCCTCGTATCTCTTCTGCGTTAGTGAGGAGCCTGGGTCTCCTGTCTCCCTGGGGCAGCGCCACCTTTCTGCCATCACAGACTCTTTGAAGCAGCTCTGGGGGGCTGGTCTCCACCAGCTTCCGGGAGACGGCAGCCCTCCTGGAGGCGCTGATCACTCAGAACACAGTTCAAGGTAAATGACGTAGATCACACTAAGTGGAAAGACCATCAAGCTCTGGGTTAACTTCATGGAAGCCACTCTAGGTTAAAATACATCTTAAAGCAAAGTTAAAAGTGGCGGAAAGGAATAAAGGCGATTCAGAAGAAAACAATAACATGAGTATGCATACAGGAAGTCATGATTTCAGAATTAAAGAAGACGGAAACAGCTCCTTCACTGGTCATGGCGGGAAAACGCTTCTGTGAGATAGGAACAGATACCGGGATTCTTGGACAGGAAGACACATTGCATCCAAGCAGCAAGACGGAGGTACTGCAGGTCTCCAGGCCATGAATCAACTCAGTAACCTGGTGACAGTGACAGCCTTTTTGGCAGTAAAGAAAGGAACAAGGAATGAGGAAAAGCTGAAGGCAGAGACACCAGCCCCCAAAATGACTCAAGTTGTTAGGTGGGGAAAGTGGATGGCAGGAACTGCGATGGAGACAAATACGGATGATGAGAAGGGAAGGTAAGAGCGAAATGGCCGGATCAGGTTTCAGACACCATTACACTACGGTTCATCGCCACCAACAACAAACAGGACCCTGTGCACCGGTTCATCACCACCAACAACAAACAGGACCCTGTGCACCGGTTCATCACCACCAACAACAAACAGGACCCTGTGCGCCGGTTCATCACCACCAACAACAAACAGGACCCTGTGCGCCGGTTCATCACCACCAACAACAAACAGGACCCTGTGCGCCGGTTCATCACCACCAACAACAAACAGGACCCTGTGCACCGGTTCATCACCACCACCAACAACAAACAGGACCCTGTGCACCGGTTCATCACCACCAACAACAAACAGGACCCTGTGCGCCGGTTCATCACCACCAACAACAAACAGGACCCTGTGCACCGGTTCATCACCACCAACAACAAACAGGACCCTGTGCGCCGGTTCATCACCACCACCAACAAACAGGACCCTGTGCGCCGGTTCATCGCCACCAACAACAAACAGGACCCTGTGCGCCGGTTCATCACCACCAACAACAAACAGGACCCTGTGCGCCGGTTCATCGCCACCAACAACAAACAGGACCCTGTGCGCCGGTTCATCACCACCAACAACAAACAGGACCCTGTGCACCGGTTCATCACCACCAACAACAAACAGGACCCTGTGCACCAGTTCATCACCACCAACAACAAACAGGACCCTGTGCTCCATCAGAAGCTCTGTGGCTAAGGCTCCTCCCCCAGACACTGCGGATACTTGTGCTCCCTACCTTACTGAGTTGCTGGGGGACTAAATGAGTTAATTTAGGGAAAGCAATCATAACAACGTCTGGCAAAAAATAAGGGATCAATACATATTAGCTATTGCTAATGTGATTTGCTAAGTTTGAGCTGATCCACAGTGAGACTTGCTGACACAGCATGAAAGGGCAAGGCTGGAAGACAGCTTTGGTATTTACTTTATTTTTTAAATTTTTATTTACTTATTTGAGAAGCAGAAAGCAAGTGAGCTCATATACATGCAAGCACACTACCACCTGCTGGTTCACTCCTGAGAAGTCTGCCACAACCAGGCCTATGCCAGGGCGAAGCCAGGAGGTAGGAACTCAGTCCAGGTCTCCCCAGGTGGGAGGTAGGAACCCTATGACTTGAGCCATCAGCAGTGCCTCCCAGGGTGTGCATGAGTAGGAAGCTGGCATCAGGAGCCAGAGCTGGGAATTTGTAAATAAAAATAAATAAATTTGTAGAGTAAAAAAAAAATTAGAAGTCAAGAAAGGAGACAATTCCTGCTGGATGATTAAAAATGTTGAGTGAGGGGCCAGTGTTGTGGCACAGTGAGCAAAGCTACCGCCTGCAACACAAGGATACCAGAGGGGTACCGGTTCTAGTCCCGGCTGCTCCACTTCCAATCCAGCTCCCTGCTAATGGCCTGGGAAGGCAGCAGAAGATGGCCCAAGTTTTTGGGCCTCTGCTGCCCACATAAAAGATCCGAACGAAGTCTTGGCTCCTGGCTTCAGCCTGGCCCAGAGCTGGCCATTATGGCCATCTGGGGGCTAGCTGATGAAACATCTCTCTCTCTCTCTCTGCCTTTCCCTTTCTCTCTGTAACTCTAACTTTCAAAATAAATAAATTAATCTTTTTTAAAAAAAAGTTGAATGAGGGACGAGTGTTTGGCCCAGCTGGTAAGACACCACTTAGGATGCCCACATCCTCTCTAGTTTGTGTCCTGGCTCTGCTCCTGCCTCAAGCTTCCTGCTGATGTGAACCCTGGGAGTCAGCAGGCAGTGGCTCAAGTAGTTGGGGCCCTGCCAACCACATGGGAACCCTGGACAGAATTCTTAGCTCCCACCTTCGGCTGGCCATTGCAGACATTTGGAGAGTTAACCAGCGGATGGAATCTTTGTCCCTCTACCACAAATAATTCTTCTAAAACATTGAAATGACACGCTGATCCAAAATTTTAGGAGAGAAAAAGGTACTGAATTTCTGTTAATTAAAAATAATTAACTGTTCATCAGATATTTAGAGTATAAAGACGAACAGGACATGGTTATAGCCCTAAAGGGGTTAATGCAGTTTGCTGGGAGCCAGACGCACCAATGAGAAGGCTTCCACAGGAAGTCCAGCCTACGTGTTTTGGGAGGGCTCCTTGCAAACTGTTATTTCAGAGTAGCTGAAGATAACACTCATCCAGGTGAAGAAGCACTCGTCGTGAGTTTTAGCATGGAAGCTCGATTACAAGGTGTGAGGAAGGAAGTGGGTCGCTGAGAAACAGGTAGTTGTCTCTGAACAAGGTGGTCACGTGGAGGTTGGGATCAGAGGAGGAAGGAGTGCAAGAGGAAGATACACTAGGAGCCTGGGGTCTCTAAGAGCCAAAGACGCGAAACTGAGAACAAGGCGTGAGGAGTAAAGTCGGGAAGGAAGAGGCTTCCTTCCCAGTCGGCCGGGGCACAGGGCTGTCGTCACCTCCGGGGAAGGAGGCAGGAATCGGATGATGGGGAAGCCGCGCAGCGCGCACCGTACTCCAGTCTCCATCCTCTTGCTCAAGAGAGATGCAGTCACCCTCGGCAACAGAGAAACTGGAACAGGTGGCATTCGGGAAGAAGTTTGAAACAGATGCTAGGAAAAATGAGTTATCAGTGGAAGAGTGAAGAACAGAACTGTCAAGGAGGACACCAGCCAAGTGTGTGTGAGAAATGGACACCCGTGAGGACGACGCCTACTGGGTGAGAGTATGGGCCTCAGTGCGGGGAGCAGTGACGGTCAAGGCCAGACAGGAAAGTGCTGCTCAGAGCACTCACTAATTTTGGCTTTCAAACAACGACCTTCAAACCACACCTCATTGGTTTAAAATTATAGTAATTGATTAGTCAGTGTATGTACACAGCTCACAGCAGTCATAACTTTCTAAATCTGAACTTTTTATTTTCTAGGAAAAGGACATAGCAGATATTTAAGCATTAGAGAATTACAAAAAAAAAAAAAAAAAACTAAAGAAGTACCTAGTAATAGAGATAAAGTGAAATATTAAATAGCTAAGTATTATTACAAATCAAAAATTCAAAATGGAAAGTGAAACAAACATTAAATGGGGTAAACAGAACACAAGACAGTACACATTCCAGATATTTATGTCAAATGCAAGTGGCACAAACACTCAGGTAAATGGGATAATTCAGACTGAACAGTTAAACGGGATATGTTACATGCTGAGATACACTCTATGTATAAAAACATGGACGTTATAGGCAAAGGCACAACAAGACACACACACAAATATCATCAACAGAAAACTGTAGTGCCTCTATACATATTAGAGAAATTAGACTTCAAGACAAAGAATAACAGAGAAAAATAAAGTTTCATAACAAAAAAAAAATGATCAAAAGACAAGATAGGCTGGCGCCGTGGCTTAACAGGCTAATCCTCCGCCTTGCGGCGCCAGCACACCGGGTTCTAGTCCCGGTTGGGGCGCCGGATTCTATCCCGGTTGCCCCTCTTCCAGGCCAGCTCTCTGCTGTGGCCTGGGAGTGCAGTGGAGGATAGCCCAAGTGCTTGGGTCCTGCACCCGCATGGGAGACCAGGAGAAGCACCCGGCTCCTGGCTTCAGATCAGCACGATGTGCCGGCCACAGCGGCCATTAGAGGGTGGACCAACAGCAAAAAGGAAGACCTTTCTCTCTGTCTCTCTCTCTCTCACTATCCACTCTGCCTGTCAAAAAAAAAAAAAAAAAAAGACAAGATAATAGAAACTGTTTTGTACTTAATAAACTTGAAAGTTTATGAAACCAAGACTGTTAATACTCGAAAGAGAGACAAGTTTACAATTAAAGACAGAAATTTTTACACTTCTCTCTCAATAATTGATAGAACAATTACACAGAAAATCAATAAACTGTCATTCTTTTAAATAACATTAGATAAAAGAAAAATTACTGGAAAATTTAAAACTGCTTTATACTGCATAATAATGTAAAAATAGTATGTCAATATTTGTGGGATATAGTATTTGTGTACAACATTAAATTTTATAAAATAAGAGATCAAAATCAATGAGAAAATTTCCATGCTAAAAATTTAGAAAAACAAGAGTCATTAATTACAATGGAAATAGTCAATAGAAGCAGAAAACAACAAAGTACAAAAAAGGAAAATTCACGTAACCAAATCACCTGGAGGAGGCCCTAGAACAGTAAACCAGACTGAAGAAAAGGAACAGAGAGAAGACGGAGAGTGACTTTGTCAAAACTGAGTTAGGGGAAATCAAAACTTATCCTGCCGACATGAAAAGGAAATATTATTAACAAATAAATGTACAGCAATGAATACATGAACATTCTGAGAAAAAATAATGGCTAAAACTGGACTGAAAATACGAAATCTGAACAGAACTATACTTAATAAAGAAGTGTGTTAACAAACGTCTCCCATTAACAAGACTCCGACCCGTATAAAAATGTGCAGCTCATTTCATGAGCCTAGTATTTCTCTGACAGCAAAACCAGACAGGATAAAGGAAACCACACATCAATCATCTCTCATCAATGCAGACAAACCAAATATCCTTTTACACTCAGAGAAACTGGACCCCACAACACATGGAAAGCAAAGCGGGAGTCTAGTGTTGGTGTGGGAGGCGTGGAGGTCGCCACCCCACCCGCACAGGAGGCAGGGTGCTGGCCAAGGTGCAGCAGCCTGGCTCAGGGAGCTCAGGTCACCAGGACGCCAGCCCGAGGCAGAGCCCAGGGGCAGAAGCCTCCCCAGGAGGCAGGAGCTAGGCTGGGTGACAACTGCCGAAGGCTTGCTGTGGTCTGGGAGCCCAGGCAGGGGGTCTCTTCTGGGTCCTGCCAGCAGGAGCCATGGTCACTGGTGGAGGGGGGTGGGGTGTCTTCCTGCTCCTGGCAGAGGGAAACGACAAAGAATCCAGCATTCTGCTCTTCTTCACCAGCTCGGCCCCAGACAGAAACCAACCTGACCGTGGTACTTCAGAGCCTGCTGTCCTGAGGCCAGGGACATCCTCATTCCGGCCCACCCCAGCCATCCTGTCCCACCAGACGGACAGGCGGCGACAGGGACTGAGAAGCACAGGGGAAGGCCACAGTGAGAGACCACCATGGTACTGACGGGCCGCCGGCCACAGCTCCTGCCACCCGGGCGTCACCGCCAGCTCTCGGGAAGGACACTGCAAGGCAGCAGAGAAAGTGCCTTGGGTGATGGCGCTGGCACACAGGATGTGGCCATCTCCAGGCCTGAGGACATAGCAACAGACACTCCTTAAGTGGACAGCAAAGACTGCAGGGAGATAAACACCCAGCCTAGACAGAATACCAAGAGGTCTGGGATACCTACAAAAAGTGTAACACACATGAAACACGAACATGAGAAAGAGAAAAAGGAACAGAGGCCACAATGACTGAGATTCCTGCAGATGAATGCCAGGCACCAGACCACACGACTGGAAGCACAGAGAAGACCAAGCAGGGTAAAGGCCACAAAGCAGAAACAGGCGAAAAACTGACCGCAGGCCTCTCACCAACAGCCGAAAACGGAAGATCAAGGGAAAACTGAAACAGGCCACAGACAAAACCACCACAGAACACCTTGCCTAAGAATCCCATCTGAATTCTCAGCAACCCTGCAAAGAGAGTGCCGACAGCAAGTGTCAGGATACCAGGGTGACATACAACCCCTGACTGCTCTCCTACAAACCACCAGGGAACAATATGGAATCTGACATTGAGGACATAACACCACTTACATTAGCACCCCAAAAGATGAAAGACCTGGGTGCAAATCTCACAAAGTACGGACCAAATCTGTAGGAGGAACGCTACAAAACTGATAAATGAAATCAAAGGGGCCGGTGTTGTGGCATAGCGGGTAAAGCCACCACCTGCAACGCTGGCATCCTATATGGGCAATGGTTCAAGTCCTGGCTGCTCCACTTCTGACCCAGCTCTCTGCTATTGGCCTGGAAAAGCAGCAGAAGATGGCCCAAGTGTTTGTCACCTACACAGGAGACCCAGAAGCAGCTCCTGGCACCTGGTTTTGTGGCCTGGTCCAGCCCTGGCCATTGCTGCCATCTGGGGGAATGAACGAGTAGATGGAGATGGAAGATCCCTCTCTCTCTCATCCCTGCCCCCACCATGTGTGTACGTCTCTGGGTGTGTGTGTCTCCAGAGTCTCTTGCTTCTTTCAAATAAAATAAATAAATCTTTAAAAAAATCTTAAGAAAAAAGAACTAAGTAAGATATCCCACACTCCTGCAGAGGAAGACTCAATATCGTCCAGAAGTCATCTCTTCCCAATTGACCTACAGATTCAACACAATCCCAATAAAAAAACTCTGCAAGTTATTCTGTGGATATTGACAAACTGATTCTAAAGTTTGTGTAGACAATCCAAAGACCCAGAATAGCCAATAAAATATTAAAGAACAAACTCAGAAGCTACTATTTGGCTTTAAAAATTACTATAAAGCTACAGTAACTGGTGCTGGCTGTGGTGCAGTGGGTTAATGCCATGGCCTGCAGTGCCGGCATCCCATATGGGTACCAGTTCAAATCCTGGAAGCTCTACTACTGATCCAGCTCTCTGCTAATACACCTGGGAAAGCAGCAGAAGATGGCCCAAGTGCTTGGGCCCCTGCAACCATATGGGAGATCCAGAAGAAACTCCTGGCTCCTGGTTTTAGCTTGGCCCAGCCTGGTAACTGTGGTCATCTGAGGAGTGAACCAGCGAATGGAAGATCTTTCTCTCTCTCTCTCCCTCTCTCTCTGTAACTCTGCCTTTCTTTTTTATTTATTTACTTATTTTTAAAATTTTATTTAAGGTAAACACATTTCATGTATTTCATATATGCAAATTTAGGAACATAGTGATACTTCCCACCCTACACTCCTTCCTGCCCACACTCCCACACTTCCTCCTCCTCCTCCTTTTTCTCTTATTCCCTCTCAATTTTTACAATGGTCTACTTTCAGTTTATTTTATACTCATAAGATTAACCCTACACTAAGTAAAGAGTTCAACAAATAGAAGAAAAAACCACTGTTCCGCAGCAGTAGAAAAAAGGGCTGTAAACAATCATCAAATCTCAAAATGTCAATTTCACTCCTAAACATTACATTTTTGGTACTCTAATAGTTACCTCAGATCAGGGAAAACATATGCCTTTAGAATAAATAAATGATTTTTTTAAAAAGAAAAGCTACATCAATTAAGACAGTGAGATGCTGGCAAAACAAAACAAAAATACAAATAAATCAATGAAATGGAATCCAGAGCCCAGAAACAGTTCTATGTAAGTAGAGTCAACTGATCTTTGACAAAGGAGCAAAGGGCAACAGATTGGGGATGAACGGCTTTTCAATAAATGGAGCTGGAACAAATGGACATCCACTTACAAAAACTGAATCTAGACACAGACTTTGCATCTTACAACAAAAATTACTCAAAAATGAGTTCCAGGGGTGGGCATCTGACGCCTCTATCCCATGACAGAGTGTCTGGGTTTGAGACCTGGCTCCACTCCTATGTATGCACATCATAGGAGGTGGCAGGTGGTGGCCCACGTGGTTGGGTCTCTGCCGCCCACAACCCACGAGAGACCTGGATTAAGTGCCCAGTTCCTGGCTTTGTCCTGGCCCAGCCCTGCTGGGGTGTGAACAATTGGATGAGAGCTCTTTTTTTTTCCCTTTCTCTGTCTCTCTCTCTCTCAAAAAAGAAAAAAATCACATACCTAAACATAAAATTCAGAGCTAAGAGATTCCTACACAATAACAAGGAGAATAATCTAGATGACCTTTTACACAGGATACTAAAGTCACGATCCATCAAAGAATTCATAGTGTAAACTTCAGTAAAATAACAAATGTCTCTGTGGGGCTAGCATTAAGATGTAGGCTGGGATGCCCCACATCAGGGTACGTAAATTCAACTCCCAGCTCTGGCTCCTCATTCTAGATCCCTGATAATATGGACCCTGGAAGGCTTCCGGTGATGGCTCAAGTAGTTGAGTCCCCACCAGCTATGATGGAGTTCTTGGCTCCTGGCTTTAGCATCCTATCCATTGTTGACATGTGCAGAATAACCCGGCGGATGAGAGCTCTCCCTCTGCCTCTCTAACACCCTTAAAGAAAACCAAAACAACTCTCTCCTGTGAAAGACAACATCAAGAGAATGAAAGAACAGCCACAGACTGGGAGAAAATATTTGCAAGACATATCTGATAACATATACAAAGAACTCATTAAAGCTCAACAATAGTAAGACGAACAACCAACAAAAATGGTGAACAGACAGACATTCCAAAGAAGATACACAGATGGCAAGTAACAACATGAAATGAAGCGCCACATTCACATATTATTAGTCAAACACAAATTCATACGATGAGAGTCCATCAGAAAGGCCAACGCCCAGAACACTGACAACAGAAAACGCTGACGAAGGCTGTGGAGCAGGCGGAGCGCTCACTCACTGCTGCGCGGAACGCAAAATGGTACAGCTACTTTGGGAGATAGCTTGGCAGGTTCTTACAAAACATGTGATCCAGCAGTCACTCTCCTTGGTACTGATTCAAGGGAGCTGAAAACTTGTGTCAACTCAAAAGCCACACGCAGATGTTGACAGCAGCTTTGTTCATGACTGCCAGCACTTGGAAGCCACCAAGATGTTCTTCGACGCTTCACTAATCTGCTTAATTTGTAACACCAGACAGGAAAAACTACCTTACTTTTGGTACTAGAACAGCAAATATAACTGTATTTTAGCAATATGGTAGTGTTCAATATTTAGAATACAGATTATTCTGAAAGGAATTTTGAAGCATTTTAAAATTTCACTGTTGACCTCCAAAGAAATGACGAGTCATATTAACATTCTTCTGTTTAAAAAAAAAGTATTTAGAAAGGGAGAGAGAGAGAGAGAGAAGGAGAGAAAGAGAGAGAGAATGAGAATCATCTATTATCTGGTTCACTCCCCAAACGGTTATAACATCTTAAGATCAGCCAGGCTAAAGCCAGGAGCTAGAGACCCCGTCCAGTTTCCCACGTGGGTGCAGGGGCCCGAGCACTTGGGCCGTCTTCTGCTGCCTTGCCTGGCACATTAGCAGGGAGCTGGATTGGAAGCAGAGCAGCCAGGACTTGGAAGGGAGCTCGTGTGGGATGCTTTCAGGGACATAGCAGGGCGGCCTAGACAAGTACCAACTCCTGCCTAATACCGAAAACGAGAAACGCCCAGTAGGGGAAAGTAGTGTGGTTATAAAATCTTTAATTCTAACACTACCAAAGGTGTCACGGGGTGGCACAACGAGGCAAGGAGACTTGTAAAAAAAGTAGGGAGGGTATTTTTAAAACTTTTCCCTTCTTTTTCTTGACCTATGCCTCCAGAATCTTGGCGAGCTGGGCAGGCAAAATCCCCTTCCTTTCCTTTTCCCTCCAGTAGGGTTGTTGTGGTGTTTTTTTTGTTTTTTTTTTTTTTTAAATTTGACAGGTAGAGTTATAGACAGCGAGAGGGAGAGACAGAGAGAAAGGTCTTCCTTCCGTGGGTTAACTCCCCAAATGGCAGCTATGGCCGGTGCTGTGCCGATCCAAAGCCAGGAGTCAGGTGCTTCCTCCTGGTCTCCCATGGGGTGCAGGGCCCAAGGACCTGGGCCATCCTCTACTGCCCTCCCAGGCCATAGCAGAGAGCTGGACTGGACGAGGGGCAGCTGGGACTAAAACCCAGCACCCATATGGGATGCTGGTGCCGCAGGTGGAGGATTAACCAAGTGAGCCACGGCATCGGCCCCTTCCCTCAGTAGTGTTTTTTTTTTTGGACAGGCAGAGTGGACAGTGAGAGAGAGAGAGAGAGACAGAGAGAAAGGTCTTCCTTTTTCCATTGGTTCACCCCACAATGGCCGCTGCGGCCAGCGCACCGCGCTGATCTGAAGCCAGGAGCCAGGTGCTTATCCTGGTCTCCCATGTGGGTGCAGGGCCCAAGCACGTGGGCCATCCTCCACTGCACTCCTGGGCCACAGCAGAGAGCTGGACAGGAAGAGGAGCGACCAGGACAGAATCCGGCCCCGACCGGGACTAGAACCCGGTGTGCTGGTGCCGCAGGCGGAGGATTAGCCTATTGAGCCGTGGCGCCGGCCCCCTCCAGTAGTTTTACAGAGAAAGCTAAAGCACATGCCTGGCAGATCATACTGAAGCCAGGGACAGTGGCTTCCACTTTCTGAGCACCTACTGAGCAACAGGCACTGTCCCGGGGGCTTTCTGTAATCTCTTCTCACCATGATAACAGCCAAGGGTAGGCGTGATCTTGCCCACTTCACTAAGACAGCAATGCCACAATACCCTCCATAGCTTCTCCAATGTTTTATGTACTAAGTAGAAGAGTTACAATCTTAACTGCAGTTCTTCTTAAAAGATGCCCTTTTTTTTCAAGTAATTCTCATTTTAAAATTTTTTAACACAAGTTTTCTTGACACCAACTCCCAACCTGCCACACTCCTGTGTAGTACATAATCTTGCCATATACACTGATTTATACTAAATCCACTTTATTCCATCCACCAAAACGTTAACACTTTCAAAGAACTCCAAAAAGGTTATTAATCTGATCTCAGCTGTCTGAAGCATCTATGAGTCTTTGCTCAAAATGAATTTGCTTGTCACCTGACTTAAGACAAATATGAAATTGACAGTATCTTCAGTGGAAGTTCAGAGGTTCACCTTAATGAGCAGTATTTTTGGATTGATGTTTGTCTTTCAGGAGCCATGTTGTCCCCATGCAACTTCCATGCTGTGTCACCAGATCTCACATATCTTTTACATCATCTTTAATCATACCCTCCCTTATCTTCCTCCTACTGGAATCTAGATTCAAGGCTTAATTCCACATTCAAGACACTAAAAATAAAACGACTCCAAAGTAACAAAGATGGGATTTTTTTATGTATATATATATATATATATTCATAGTACTTCGACTTCTTTCAGCTCTCAAGGAAATGGGCACTCCTTACAAAGAATGAAAACTAAATTTGCTGGAGACTTTGTAAAGACCTCAGAAAGCAGCTGTTATTTTCTCACTTCACAAAAATCACATCTATTTGCCTCAAAGCAAATGTCTTCTAATAATCTCCATAGCATCTCACAGTGACCCCGCATCCTTCCGGCCAGTCCTGATTGAGCATTATTACAGAGCACAGATGGGAAATCCTTTCTCCCTTTCCACACCATTGCCACACACCAGTACCTGAGGTTGGTGTTTTTCCGTCAGAAACCATAATAAAGATACCTAATATTACAGAACTAAATTATAAGCCAGACCCCCCTATAAGATTTGTTTTTACCCATGATATCTTATTTATTAAAACACAATCATTCAGTAAATACAACATCATCTCTGTTTTACAGGTGGACAGACAGACTCCTGGAGAACAAAGAGGCTTCAGAATTCCAAGGCTATCTAGGATCTGCCCACTGCCCACTTGAGGCAACCTTGGTCACTGGATTGACTTGAAATTCTTACCCAGCAATTTCCTTGCTTAAATTCAGTTCTGTTTCCAAAGCTGGGTGTTCTTGATCACTGAGCTGCCCTAATGATACACTCCAGACAGATTATTCTATGTCTCAACCTAGTCAAGTTTTCACATTATATGGTTTGAGTTACTACAACTCATTTTTTAAAAATCCATTTTTTGGTGAAATTTGGCACCCTCCGGGAAGAGAAGACCGCTGCCCCCAGCAGTGTGCGTACTCTGTCAGCATCTCGCCCTTAGATGGCCTGAGCTGTGGCCCTTGCCAAGCTGCAGCCCATCATCACGGGTCTCGGAGGTCTAAGAGAAAATAAGTTGCACTGGAAGAATTCGTCCTGTGTCCCCAGTGGCAGTACGGCTATTCTATTACAATGGCCTCATCTGCTTCAGAACAGGTGGCCACTTCTATTTCCCTCTCTGTGGATTTAAGGAAGCTGTGAATCCCTGGCAACTGCTGGACAGGATTCTGGAGAACAGAAGATTAGTGGGTTTACTTATGAACTATTCTATAAAAAGTGACTTTTTGAAAGAATTTGCCTACTAACACAATTCCAGTCTTACGACCATTAACTATAGGATGTCATGAAATGATTGATACGGTCTTAAAAGACACGTTTTCTCAAAATACAACTCATAAAGAATTCTCTTGGAACAGATTAGCATAATGACTCTTAGGAGTTTTCACCCGGTCTAATAACCACTCAGAGTGTGAGTTTTCACAGTAAAGAGGGCAGAAACCTGTCACGAAATACATGTTCACTGGGCCGGCACGGTAGCACAGTGGGTAAAGCCACCAGTGCAATGTCAGCGTCTCATTGCCAGTTCAAGTCCTGGCTGCTCCACTTCTGATCCAGCTCCCTGCTAATGGACCCCGGAAAGCAGCAGCAGATGACCCAAATCCTTGGGCCCTTGCACCCACTTGGGAAACCCAGATGAAGCTCCTGACTACTGGCTTCGATCTGGCCCAACCCTGGCCATTGTGGGCATTTGGAGAGCAAATCAGTGATGGAAGATGTCTGTCTCTGTCTCTCCCTCTCTCTGCAATTTACCTTTCAAAAAAATACATTTAAAAAAAAGGAAATATGCATCAGGCCACAATCCAGATGAGTAAGAACACAAAATGCTGCTGAGTACGTGGAGCATCCAGAACCCACATTTACTTGGGGATGGAAAGGAAAGAAGTCGCAGCCATTTTGAAAAGGTTTCCTGGTCTCTTAGCAAAAACAAAACATGCTCTTGTCATGTGATTAAAACAACTGCTGCTCTCCTTGGCGTTTACCCAAAGGAATGGAAAAATTTTGTCTCTTAGGGCAGGTTATGCCCCAAAGAAAATCTGCACCCAGAAGTCTGCGGCAACTTTATTGTACTTGCCAATATTTATGAACTCCGAGGCATGCTTCAGTAGGCGTGTGGGGAAATACACTGTGTTCCCTGCAGACAATGGGGTAGTGTTCACTTTTCAAAAACCAGTAAGCTATGGAGTCATAAAAAGACATGGATGAAAGAAACTGCCATGGGTATCACTGAGTGAGAGAAGCCCATCTGAAAAGGTTACAAACCACATTCTGGAGAAGGTAAAAGCAGACAATAAAAAAACAAAAACAAAAACAAAAACAAAAAACACAGTGGTTATTAGGGGTTGGGAAGGGAGAAGGGGAGGGATTAATTAATAATAATAATGAATGATTTTAGGGCAAGGCATCTATCCTGTATGACACTATAATGGTGGATACAGATCATCATACATTTTCCCAAAGCCATAGAATCCAATGCCAGAGTGAACCCTACAGTAAACTGTGGACTTTGGGTGATAATGACATGATAAGTGGGAGTCTGAGGGGCAGGCACAGGAGGTATATGGGAAATCTCTCAATTCTCAGCTTGTTGTGATCTTCCCTAAAGTCTACAGTCTTCAAGACGAGAGGAGAGGAGGGATGGAGGGCACAGGAAAGTTCCTAAGACAGCAGCACATCAGGTTAGGAGTTCTTGAGAAAAATGTTCTAACTACAGAGCTAGTGTGTATTACTTCTGCTCAAACGATACTTCATGACATTCGTGTGATTAAAAGAGAAGGCAGTCCTTGAGGGGCCAGCACCCTGACACCACGGGTTACGCTGCTGCTGTGTGATGCTGGCGTCCCATGACGGAGCTCCAGTTCCAGCCTCCGTTACTCCTCTTCTGATCTAACTTCCTGCGCATGCACCGGGGAAGGCAGTGAAGGAGCTCAGTGCTCAGGCCCCTGCCACCCACACTGGAGACCCGGATGGAGTTCCTGCCTCCTGGTTTCAGCCTGGCCCAGACTTGGCTGCTATGGGCATTTCATTTAGAGAGCGAACCAGAGAATAGAAGATCTCTGTCTGTCGTTCTTCCTTTCAAATAATAAATAAATCATATCTTAAAAAACAGTCCTTGATTTCTCTTCCTTTAATGCATTTACTAATAAGGGCCATGACATCTTTAAAAATGTCAATAATAGAAGGGCTGTTTTATCTTTTATGAACAAATTTTTGTACATACTTGATATTACATTATTTTTTAAAAATATATATTTATTTGAAAACCAGAGTTACACAGAGAAAGCAGGAGAGACACAGACAGAGGTCTTCCATCCACCGCTTCACTCCCCAATTGGCCGCAACTGCCAGAGCTGCGTTGATCTGAAGCCAGGAGCCAGGAGCTTTTTCCAGGTCTTCCACAGGGTGCAGGGCCCCAAGGACTTGGGCCGTATTTCACTGCTTTCCCAGGCCACAGCAGAGAGCTGGATGGGAAGTGGAGCAGCCGGGACTCAAACCGGCGCCCACATGGGATGCCCACACTGCTTTACTCGCTACGCCACAGCGCCAGCCCCTATTTTTATTTATTTATTACATCAATTTATTTTTATCTCAGAAAGATAAGCCTAAAGCGCTTTTAAAAAAGAGATTTATTTATTTATTTTGAAAGAGTTACAGAGACAGAGAGGCACAGGGAGATCTTCCGTCAGTTACTTCACTCCCCAGATGGCTGCAATAATCAGGCTGGGCTAGGCTGAAGCCAGGAGCCAGGAGCTTCATACGGGTCTCCCACACGGATGGCTGGGCACAAACACTTGGGCCATCTTCCGCTGTTTTCCCTGGACTTTAGCAGGGTTCTGAATCAGAAGTGGAGCAGTTGGGGACACAAACCGGTGCCCATATGGGATGCCAGCATCGCAGGCAGTGGCTTTTACCCATTATGCCACAACACCAGTCCAACACATCACGGTTTTTAAGTTACTGAAGTAACCTTCTAACTGATGAGCTACAATCTGACCTACAGTGTTAAAAATGTTAAATTTCTGAATATTACGAAATCGTTTTTCCCCTTTCATCCATGAAGTTGAGGCCCTCATACCTCAGGGTTCCAGTGAAAGGAACAGCACCTGATTGATCTTCCTCCCTAGATCACTTCTTCCACATTGAACGTGTCACTGAGCACTGACAGGGCTGCTGTGTCACTCCCGTGACCACCTCACTGGTGCTTTCACTACTTCCCCCGAGTCTCATTCATCTAGAGGAATTCTACATGTCTCAGCCTTACAGTGAGTCCCCATGTTCTCTGAATTTACTGCTGCCTCCTACGCACACACCTTGCATCCTGGCACAGCCTTGCATTATCCAACATGCACCTGCTTTTCCAGCTAAAACGACAAGTCCTGGGGAAAGAATGGTGCTGGCCACAGGGCCCTGCATGCCCAGTGGGGGCTAAGGGGATAAATGATCGGCTTTGAGGAAATCCTTCTGATTGAAGGGCTTACTTTGACCTGGTTTTACCACTGGTTTACTTTTTTTTTTTTTCCCTAAGATTTATTTATTTGAAAGGTAGATTTACAGAGAGGGAGAGAGAGAGAGAGAGAGGGAGAGAGGGAGGGAGGGGGAGAGAGAGAGAGAGGTCTTCCATCCACTGGTTCACTCTCCAGATGGCCACAATGGCCAGAGCTGCACCAATCTGAAGCCAAAAGCCAGGAGCTACCTCTGGGTCTTCAATGCGGGTGCAGTGGCCCAAGCACTTGGGCCATCTTCTATTGCTTTCCCAGTCCATAGCAGAGAGCCAGATCAGAAGTGGAGCAACCGGGACTTGAACCAGCACCCATATGGGATGCCGGCACTGCAGGTGGCAGCTTTACCTGCTATGCCACTTTGCTGGTTTATTTATTTATTTATTTATTTATTTATTTATTTATTTATTTATTTTGACAGGCAGAGTGGACAGTGAGAGAGACAGAGAGAAAGGTCTTCCTTTTTCCGTTGGTTCATCCTCCAATGGCCGCTGCGGCCAGCGCGCTGTGGCCTGCGCACTGCGCTGACCCAAAGCCAGGAGCCAGGTGCTTCTCCTGGTCTCCCATGGGGTGCAGGGCCCAAGCACTTGGGCCATCCTCCACTGCACTCCCGGGCCACAGCAGAGAGCTGGCCTGGAAGAGGGGCAACCGAGACAGAATCCAGCGCCCCAACCGGGACTAGAACCTGGTGTGCCGGCACCACAGGCGGAGGATTAGCCTAGTGAGCTGCGGCGCCGGCCTGCTGGTTTACTTTTAAAACTACTGTATGTAGTGTGTCTAGGGGTAAATACACATACATGAACCCATCACCACCCAGGCTGGAATTGTACTGATCATTACTGTTGCCTGTGAATATGACATTAAGTTCTTTTTTCAAAAGTTCCGTAAGTCATGACCTTAGGGTGAGTTCAGAGTTTGGTGCCCCCATTTTCTCCTTCTGAGCCCTGTTTCTAGCTAGCACTATTCCCCTGCCCCATCTCTTTTTTTATGTTCCTCTTCTCCTCTTACCCTCATCTGAAAGGCACGTCTCTAGACTCACAGTTCAAAGAAAGAAATAACAAAACACCTGCCACACTGAGTCCTGTTGGCTGCGCTGATCTGTTCACTCATGTTTGCTGGTGCTAGCTAAACACCAACACAAATAATGTGAGCCATGAACCTAAACGGCATTTAACTACGGGTCATACTCCACACGCCTGCTTTAGGACATTCAGAAAGCAAAACTATGCTTCTCTTACTATTTTTCCTCTGATGTTTTCTAACATTACCTTTTTTTCTATAACTTTTCAAGTGTTGGCCTTGGTCCTATCTAAGCTACAAATTCTGAGTACAATCACATATTCTTTTCATATTGAATAAAATCTCATTGGACATCTTAGACTTAGTAGTTATATGTTGGAAAATAGAATTATAAAAATATTATATTAAATAGCTCCAACTTTTGTTTTAACCTAAGTAACCTTGTTAATGAGACAATGAAAATCAACCATTTAAAAGAGGAGCATGAGAACTTGTGATTTTGTACAAATGGCCAAGAACCTGAAACTATCACTGAGATAATTTGAGTCTTTACATAAATCACATGATCAACAAAGCTTCCTGTGACCTGACCCTGTTGCTGGTTAACCATGCAGATACAGTATCAAGATTTGGCTTCCTGTCTATACTCCATAGAATCATGACTAGGAACTGAATGAGCTATTTCTGAGCTCCTAAGACACAGGCATTGGGTTTTATTAGAGAAGAAGTTTAGTGATAATAGAAGAAAGAAAGCTCATGTTACTAGCATAATTAACTAGGTATCAATTTATTTTTACTATTAAAACAGCTGAGCAGTCATTAAGATTTTTCTCCTTCTGTATTATCTCATTATGTTAAAAATACATTTGGCTTAAGGAATTAGAAACACAAGATCTTATTTTCCTTAAGTATATGTATCTGTTTTGTAACAATAAATTTGATGATTCTATATTTAGAAGATATTTAACAAATGTGTAATCACAAGTTTCCTACTTAACTGTATTTCAAGTGAAGTTCCTTAGGCTTCCGTTTTTGGAATTTCATTATACGCATATTAAAACTTTCAAGAATGCAAATGTGTTTTTATACAGTGCTAACCTATAAAATTTTGACAGTCTAGAATCACTTTTTCTCAGTGGGAAAACCTGAACAACAAATGATTCTGTAGGGGAAATTTCCAAAAATATTTATTGGAATGTAAGTGCATTTTCTCCAGGAAAGATCTCAAGTTAAATTTTGCTTAAGTTTTAAAAAGGATTTAGTAATTATATTTCAGTACTCAAAACAATATAAAACTAAGTTTTCTAGAACTTAAATATGTGTAAGATATGTAAACATAATTTATGTTAATTTTTATTTCATCTTCCTGATAACTTTTTATTTAATATGTATAAAACTACTGTCTTAAAATGTTAACTAGTGGGACCGGCACTGTGGCATAGCAGGTAAAGTCACCACCCGCAATGCCAGCATCCCATATGGGTGCTGGTTTGAGTAGTGGCTATTTCACTTCCAATCCAGCTCCCTGCTAATGTGCTGGGAAAGCAGCAGAAGACAGCCCAAGTACTTGGGCCCCTGCACCCACAGGAGCTCCTGGCTCCTGGCTCTGGATCAGCCCAGCTCCAGCGCTTGTGGCCATTTGGGGAGTGAACTGGAGGATGTAAGATTTTCTCTATCTTGCCCTCCCTCTCTCTAACTCTGCCTTTCAAAATAAAAAATAAATAAACAGATCTTAAAATAAAGTTAACCATTAAATATATCTAAAATAATTGTACTTTTAATTTTTTGTTTTTTAAATTTTTTGATTTATTTTCATTTTATTTAAAAGACAGAGAGACAGAGAAAGAGCTTTCATCCATTGGTTCACTCCCCAAATATCCACAACATCTGGGACTGGGCCAGGCTGAAGCCAGGAGCCAAGAACTCCTTCCAGGTCCCCTACATGGGTGGCAGGAACCCAGGTACTTACTCATCACCAGCCCTCCTAGGCTATACACTGGCAGGAACATGGAACTGAGAAGTGAACCAGGCACTCAGATAAGGAGTTCCAAGAAGTGTATTAAATGCTATAGCAAATGTTTGCCCCTGAAGTAACGATACTTTAAGGTGCTAGTCATATATTTCAGGGAATATCCAAAAATTTAGAGCAGGTTATTTTCAGAAAATAATTAATTGAATAAAGACACAAGTATATTAACTCACATTTCCCTAACTTCCTATTATAAATATTTGTGATCTCACTTTCCCTTTCCAATTACTCATTTGGGATTAGGAAAAAAACTGGCAGACTTTATTTATTTGCAGTATGAAGTGTAATGACATTAGCTACACAAGTGAATATGTGGGTATTTGTATTAATTCTTATATAGAGCAATATATAAGAAACAAGAGTCTATAAAGTATGTTTAACACTAGTTTTCAAAATCACATGACATAGTTGGGTTCACACAGTGTATATTCAGAATAAATATCTATACTTCAGAAGCAGAGTAAACTTAGTATTTATAACTGGAAACTGTATGCATATAAGACATCAGAGGGGCTGGCACTGTGGCATAGAGAGTAAAGCTGCCGCCTGCAGTGCTGGCATCCCACACGGGCGCCGGTTCAAGTTCCGGCTGCTCCACTTCTGATCCAGCTCTCTACTGTGGCCTGGGAAAGCAGGTGGTTCAAGTTCTTGGGCCCCTGCACCACGTAGGAGACCTGGAAGAAGCTTCTGGCTCCTGGCTTCAGATTAGTGCTGCTCTGTCATTGCAGCCATTTGGGGAGTGAACCAGTGGGTGGAAGACCTCTCTCTCCCTTTCTCTGTTTTTCTCTCTCTCTCTCTCTCTCTCTCTCTCTGCCTCTGCCTCTTTGTAACTCTGCCTTTCAAATACATAAATAAATCTTTAAAAATAAAAAAAAGAAACCAACCAGTATTAAAAAAAAAAAAAGGAAATCAGAGATTTACATATTCAAAACAAAGAAAAAATAAGATTTACAGAAAATAATGTAAAGGTGTTTTACACAGGTGAACTTTTCAGTTAGCTTGAAACTCAAATGGTGACAGACTTTTAATAATTATAAAGAACACAGAAAAACAAAGTAAGATCGGAATTTACAAATTCTTCGGTCCTTTGCTCTGTAACGTGTATGAAACACAGCTCGCGGCAACTTTCCACCTGAAAAGGCAACAGTGAAAACTGGGCACGGGGCAAGCTCTGTGGCCCAGAGGGTTATCCAGCCGCTTGAGATGCCTATCAGAATGGTGCTTTAAACCCGGGCTCCTCTGCTTCTGATCCAGCCTCCTGCTAATGCGCCTGGGAGGCAGCAGCAGGTGAACCGAGCATTTAATCCAACTATTTGCCACCCACGTGGGAGACCCCGATGGAATTCCTGGCTTCTGGCTTCAGCCTGGCCTAGCCCTGGCTGTTGTGGGCATTCGGGGAGTGAACCAGAGAACAGAAGACCTGTCTGTCATTCTGCCTTTCGAATAATAAACAAAACTTTAAAACAAACCAACCAACATGTAGAGTCCCGCAGGGGGCACATATGCACACGGGAAGTAAACACAGCAGCAGTTCAAAATCCAGTGCTGGTCGTGAGCCTGCCAACTGTGGACTCACAGGGGGAGGTGAGCATTTTCCCTATCCCCATAGCCTGTGCTAAGGCCGTGGGTGAGCTACCTCAACTCGGTGCCCTGCTAGGCCTGAGTTCTCCTTTCTCACTTAGGTAAGATCAAACAGAGCCATGACGAAATGTGAGTGGAACACACGTTCGAACCTTCACCTGTCTCTAAACCTAGCCTCCATACAACTCTGCATGTTGCATTTTCTCTAATGCAGGCGGAATATTTACAGAAATCACAGAGGCTGAGGGATTAACTCTTAGAAGACTATGTTAGGGAAAATATTTTATTTTTTTAAAATGGTAAGAGGGAGGAATCCCCAAAATATTGGTCGTACGTTCCCTTGTCTTTAAGTGGAACAAAACATGATAGCCAAGTTGTAAAAATGAACCACAATGCTTGATCTCTGACAAACTCAGAGTGGACACAACCTAATAGTGTAGTATTCTAATAATCTGGAATGACAAAAGTGGTCATCTTTCAAAACTCAAACACCTTGGGAAACGCCTTCCCCACTCTGCAGAGCGCCTGTGGGGGCTGACACCCAGCTCCGTGCAGAGCCTGCTGTAAACCTAGGAGGCCCAGGTTTTGCGGAAATCTACTCTCTACAGTTTTAAAGTAACAATATTTGTATCAAACACTACTTCACCCACCAAGCTCCCCCCAGCAGGACACTGAGGCATGGGCCCCCCCACCTTCCTGCCGCCCTCCTGGCCACTCTTCTCAGAATATCCACAAACCTCACAGCTACCTGTGACAGGCTGTTTTCCTGTCGTCACATGGAAACTTGGAAAAACTACAACGGGAGTAAGCCTCCTTTATGTTTTGGTTACTTAGAAATTCAGTAACAGACACAGCGTCATCAACAACAAGCATTTTGCTTCTTCCTGCATTTCTCTCTGAATAAAATGGCATCATGGCAGTGGGGACCAGAAATGAGACAAGGACAGGACCTCGCTCTTCTGGTGACACATTTTACAATTTATGTGTTCCTCCAGGTGAGAGCTGAGGGTGGAGGTAGTTAACTTTCTTGTTTTGTTTTCCTTTCTATCCTTTCCTGCCCTCTCTCCCTCCTTCCCTTACATCCTTTTTCATTGCCTCCACTTTCTGTCCAACACTGTGTTTTGGCTGAGACCACAGTTTCAACAAGAAATAAAAAGTGCATTACTCAGGAAGGAAGCTAATAAGCTTCCTCTCCCCAAATGCCATTAGCAACTTCCTGAATACAGGGGAAACACATTAATTATTTTTTTAAGAAAGACGGTGCTTGTATAAGCAACAAACACAGATTCCGGTCTTCACTGAGATCAAAACGAACTTGAGTAATAAAAACCAGGTATGGACAAGATCTCTTCGGACATCCTGCACATCTATAGCCAATTAAGTCTCTTCTCAACAATGTGTAGGTTTTTTAGAGCACTGTTGAAAACAAGAAGGAGTCGGAGTTCTACTATTTCCCTTTAAAATAATTCCGTAACATAATGGATTTCATTAACATAAAATTAACTGTAAACATACTTACAGCTGGAGCTTTCTCATTCACAATCATTCCACTACCCATGCTCAGACCACTCACACACACACACACACACATGTGTCTGTGTAGGTGTGCACAATTAAATACATGATTATATTTCACTTTATATAGCTGTTATTTATATATTTAATTGCACAGGTGGACTCAAATTTTGTTATTTTATATAAAAACACTGCATACATATGGGAAGGTCTTCACGTAAAATGCACATTATCTCTTAATTTCATGTTTCTCAGGAATTTTTGAGGTTCTTTCATGTCTACAGACACACATTCTGGTTCTGAGGCTCGTTCTCTACTGATTCAATTATTATTTTCTAAACAAGGTTACATAAGAATTTCTGTATAGATTAATTACAGGTAATGCATTTTCAACCTACTCGACTCATACTTAAAGGACAAATAAAATAAGGTGTTCTTTTTTTTTGAATGGGCGTTTGCTTTGGTTTTCTGTTTGGTTTTAGTGACAACCTACGGGCAAGCTGGTAGTTGGTATATTAAGCTTCAATCTTGAGATTGCTCTCAGCCACTGATTTGGGAGATAATAAATACCATTCATGATGGCCATTTAAATAAGAACATGTTGACTGAGACGAAACCTGGTAAAACCTATTTCTTTTCTTTATCGATGTCACAGGCTAGCCAGGGACGCCATGTTGGTCAGGATTCACTGAGCTTCCCAGTGAGCATCCTGGTGGTATTGCCGGGCAGGTGTTGGAGTCAGCCCCACAGTAAAACCACCAACAATACCAGCTGGCTGATACAGTAACTCCATCCAACAGCAGCATTCTCTAACTTCTGACTTATTTTTGCCTAAATAAATCTGTTTGCCTTTTTTTGAGGGCAGGTTGTGTCTTCTTAAAAAATAAAAGCCTCCATTTCCATAACATATTGAATTACAAACTCTATGTATAGCAAAATAATTGAACTTAATTGTTCTAATTATAAACAGATAGTTAATTTAAAACATTATCTGTAAATCACAAAATTAAGAACATCTCCATCAGGTGAAATTCGAAAATCTGAACATCTTTGGAAACAAGGGACATCTCCAAAAGTTCCTAACTGTAATCTAGGATGTATACAATTCCAATTTATTTTGTTGTTTTTGTGGGAAACTATGTTTTGGGGGCACTGTGTATGTTCCAGATCTTGTAAATTCTGGTGAACTGTAAGGATTTCACCCGAAACTTCCTCGGTAGCCAACAGGAAGCAGTTCCACTGGGACATATGGAGCAGCATCTCCAGGGAGGCCACTCTGCCGAGCTGCCATGTCCTCCTCACTTTCCACTCAGCTCCAGCTTCTAGGTTCTCATCCTGCCCACCACTAGCTGCCTTTATTAACACGACAACCACGGTCATCATACAAAAGAATCAGAAAACACAGAAGAACCAGTAAGTCAAGTGCATCTCACCATTCAGAACCAACTACTGTTAACATTTTTACGTAATTTTTTTAGATAAACTGGCTAAATGTACAATCTGTTGTCAGTTCATAAACTGGATTGGTTTTTATCACTTGAGACTTTTTAAATATCTTCCAGTTTTGTAATTCTCTTCACAGTTTTAGAATATTAATTTTCTCAAAATATTTTCTAAGTCTTTACTGCTTTATTATTCTCAGTAATAACAGCGCCCGCTGAGCACGAAAATGGACCTAAGGTCTCAGTGAATTCTTTCTGCTGAACCTGAACCTCACTCCTGTCCTTCATCTTGCTTTGAGACAGCGTGGTACGAGGGTCAAGATCCCAACCTGCGGTTCAAATCCTGACTCCGTCACTTACTCACTACGCATTTTCTTGAGCAATTTGCTTACCATCTCTGTACAGCGTTTTTCTCACCTGCAAAACTGGGATTTAATAATACCTAGCTCAGAGGATTGCTGTGGAAATTAAGTGATTAATACGCACAAAACTGCTGACAGCAGTGCCTGGTCCACAGCAGACTCCATGTAAAAGCACCCTACAAATTCCATGCACCACATCCCTGGGGCTTTTTCTGACCCGAGCCCTGTTGCTGCATGGACTGCTTTGGGAAATTCTGCGACTCCTCAGGGTGTGTGAGCAGAGCCCTGAGGCCTGGCCCCTCCGCACCTGCGGGACCCTGGTTCACTGCTTGTTCGCCAGCTCGATTCCCCAGGACCTTGTTAGTTCCACTGCCTCTCACTGTGTTGCTTGGGACAAGAAATTTGCTGAAATCCTTATCTTTCTTCCACTGTATAATTTTTTCTCTGTGTGATTTTTCTACAGGTTGCTTTTAAGATTTTTCTCTTGGTATCTGGTTTTCAACAACTAGATCATCATGGTACAAACTGGTTTATTTTTCTTCATACTTTTGTGATTGAGTTTTTTATATTCTTGCACCTTGAAGTTTGTACTTTTAAAAGTTTGAAAATGTCGACGATGATTTCTGTACATGTTTTTTCTGCTCCCTGCACTTCTCCTCTCCTTCGGTGGCTCCAGTTCCAAGTATATGAGGCGACCTGAGGACATCCCATGGCTCACTGCTGCTCTCCTCTTCTTTAGCTTTGATGTCTCTGTTTTTCCTCTTCGGTTGTATCTTGGATGGCTCCTACTGCCGTGCCTTCGAGTCTGCACACCTGTGCTCCACACTGTCCAATCTGCCGTTAATTCTATGCAGTGCACTTTTCGGCTCTAAAGGTTTTGTTTCCAGATATCCGTATTTTTATATAGCATGTTCCATCTTCTAATTTTTGGATCCATGGCACATTATGACAACTGTCTGAAAGTCACTCCCTGCCAATTCTAACACCTGAGCCAGATACAGACTGCTTGGCTTGGCTTCTTCCCCTCCTTATGGCTCATATTTCCATGCCTCTTGCGTTGCCTGCTAATGTCTGATGGAAAGTCACGTATGTGAACTGCACTTCCTCGGGTGCTGCGCATTTTATAACTCTACACATGCTCCTGAGCTCTGTTGTGGGACACAGCTAAGTTACCTGGAACCAGTCTGACCCTTCTGGTTCTTGCTTATAGAATATCTTACAGGCAGGACTAGGGCAGCACAGAATTTAGAAATAATTTCTGAACTCCAGAGGCACCGCCCTTCTACGCTGTGTACTTGGGCTGCCATAATGAATTACACAAAGCCAGATGTTACACAGAGAACATTTACTTGTCAAGGTGCTGGGAACTGGGAAGGCCAAAACCCAGGTTGTGGTAGATGCAGAGTTGTTAGAGGTCACCCTGTTGCAGATGGCAGTGTTCTCACTGCACTCTCATGGGGCCAGGGCAGACAGCAGCCTCCCTGTGTTTCATAAGGCCACAGACCCTATTACCAGGGCCCCACCCTCATGACCTCATCTCATGCTGTCAGTCAAAGCCCCCAACTCCAAATGCTACCACATCAGCAGTCAGGATTTCAACATTAATTTTAGGCCATAGCCCTACACTAAGTTCAGACTAACCAATGTATGTTTTGTATTCCTAACATCCAGCATAGAATATGCTGCTTGAATAAATACAAAAACTCATGTATCTATGTGTGAAAACATAAAATTCTTCATGTTTAAACCAAACCTGTATCAGAAACACATTTTGGCTGTGACTGGCATTCTGGGGCAGAGGATTAAGCTGCCACTTGTAATGTTGGCGTCCCATAAGAGCACCAGTTCGAGTCCTGACTACTACACTCACCATCCATCTCCCTGCTAATGCACCCACGAAAGCGCAGCGGAAGATGGAGTGAGTGCTCGGGCCCCTGCTACTCACGTGGGAGACCCGGATGGAGTGTTAGCCCCCTGGCTTCAGCTGTGGCCACTTGGGGAGTGAGCTAGCAGAAGAGCTCTCTTTCTCTCCGTGTCTTTCTCCCTCTCTGACTGCCTTTCACACAAATGAATCAATCTTTTTAAAAAGGAACAGATCCACGGTGTAAGATCAAAGTATCCCTTTTCTAACTCACATAGGCTAAGACTGAACCACCATTGTTCTAATCCACATGACTTTCCAACCCAGTGGCATAATTCTATTCCTTGGTAAATACGAACCATCTGTATTTCTGAGTGTAAAAGCGTGTTTCATTTGTACTTTGATTTATCTATTTTAAGATGTTCTTTACTTCCCCTCCTATCTCTTTGACATGTGGTTCCAGACCAAACTTTCTTTTTTTCAAGATTAATTTATTTATTTGAAAGGCAGTTACAGAGAGGCAGAGGCAGAGAGAGAGAGAGAGAGAAAGAGAGAGAAGTCTTCCACCTGCTGGTTCACTCTCCAAATGGCTGCAATGGGCAGAGTGAGCTGGGTGATTCGAAACCAGGAGCCAGGAGTTTCTTCCAGGTCTCCCATGCAGGTGCAGGGGCCCAAGCACTTGGGCCATCTTCTACTGCGTTCCCAGGCCATAGCAGAGAGCTGGATTTGGAAGCGGAGCAGCTGGGACTCCAACTGGCACCCATATGGGGTGCTGGCACTGCAGGCAGCAGCTTTACCTGCTGTGCCACAGCACTGGCCCCTCCAGACCAAACGTTATAGTCAAAATGAAACAGATTATTCTGTAGAGTGGTGCTAGCATGCACAGTTACTGTGGCTGCTCAGAACAGGACACCTCATGCCCTAATTAGTGTCACGATGCCTAAAATCATCAGAGGCATGTCCAAAACACTCAGCTTTCTTAAGAAGATGTTCTAAAAACTTAGAATATTGGGGCTGGTGCTGTGGCATAGTGGGTAGGGCCTCCACCTGCAGTGCCAGCATCCCATATAGGTGCTGGTTCAAGTTCCGGCTGCCTCACTTCCAATAGAGCTCTCTGCTATGGCCTGGGAACGCAGTAGAAGATGGCCCAAGTCCTTGGACCCCTGCACCCACGTGGGAGACTCAGAAGAAGCTCCTGGCTTCAGATAGGTGCAGCTCTGGCTATTGTGGCCAACTGGGGAGTGAACAAATGGATGGAAGACCTCTCTCTCTCTCTCTGCCTCTCCTCTCTCTGTGTAACTCTGATTTTCAAATAAATAAATAAATCTTTAAAAAAAAACTTAGAATGTTACAAGAAACAAATAACGGCAACCAACTACAAGCTAGAAATAGATTTCTACTTAAATTCTCTGAGCTATTCATCTTTATAATTAATTTGCTTTCTTATCAAAACCACTTAACCACATTTTAAAGGTACATCCTTCATTTAATACATGTTGCTACAGTACTAATTTAGACTTTTACATATTCAAGCCAGTACATTAATATTAAAAATTTCTATATATAAATCAAGTCAAAATCTTAAGAAAACTTCAAATAAGACTATAAAAAAATCTGACTTCATAAAAATAAACCTTAGTCTAACAGAGGATTGCCTAAGGTAACAGAAGTTTCATTTGTCCATAATCTCCCTCAAATTATCAAATAAGCTTTTAATATGCCATTAAAGAAAGAAAAAAAAATCAGGAATAAAGTAAGTTCCAACTACTTTGTGATTTCAACACATATAATGAAGTTCCCACCATCAGCATCTGAAAGCCAAGATCACTTCCCCTGAAAATAAAATGCTAATAAATTACGTTAAAAAACAGGATGCAAAAGAACATCAGGTGAGCCTTCTATTACCAGTCCTGGCTAACTGCATCACAGTCTCTGGTTAGGAAAAAAAATCATGCTGCTACTACAGTGTAGTGTCACTTCCGATGCTAAAATAAAAGGTTGTGTTGGAATTTCAAGTGCATGCATATTTCTGTGGCCCTTAACATATCAAGCCCCCCAAAGTAACCATGAGAAGCTCCTCGTACTGCCCAGCCCCAGTGGTGGGTGGAGGGGAGCGAAGCATTTCCTGTCTAACAAAGGAAACTGGCCTTGACCCCAGCCTCAGTGTGCGGGAAGGCAGGTGGCAGCACGTGGGCAGCAGCAGTGCTCAGACAAGCAGGGACAGGACGGCCCACAATGCCCTCCACTGCCCATTCCTCTCCGCCCACTCACCCGGAGGGGCAGGACCCGAAGCCTGGGGACAGAGGCTGCTGCAGGGCTGCACTGAGCGGCCTGGGCAATCGCGGTCCAGAGGTTCTCTTTTCATTACAAATTCAGGAATTCGTTCCGAACTCCATGGAGCAACAATGTACTCTCCCAGCGTTACTGAGGTGTACATCGTAAAAGCTGTAGAGAGTTGAGGCATTTGACAGAGCGTACACACTGTGAGAGTCAGCCCGTGTCCAGCTGAGTCGTGTTCAGCACGCTCCCACTGTCGGCTTCTGCGTGTGTGCTGTGGTCACCACTTTGAGGACCTCTCGGGAAATCTCAAGGATACAGCGTTATCACTACAGTTACACTTCAGGAAGCACAGGACCAGCAAGCAGGCTGCAGTGGCTGCAGGACTCAGGAGAGCGATCCTCATGGCCTCCTCCTCCATTCTACAGAGGACTTCCACCTAACTCCAGAAACCTTCGAAAACAATTGATGCTTTTAGGAATTAGTTTTCTGATTTACTTGAATCAATAAATGACCACCTGATAATGTAATTCCTTGATAAATTCTCTCCTCCAAAAAATTGCTTCTTTTTCTGCTTAAAATACTAGCTGAAGACAATAAGAATGGAAAAGAAGTCGAAATTTTGTTCATGGGCTTCTAAAACTTAGGAGACAACCGTGTCTCCTAAAATATGGCTATTTAGTATCTTTAAGAATCTTGTCTTCATATTCAAGGAAAAGATGACATTGTAAAAAAAAAAAAATAGAACACACTTTTCCATTTAGCAATCCTAAAATGTAACTCTATTGGACGACTTCTAGTCCAGGCCAATAGTCTTAGGTTTTATTTCCCACAAATAAATACTCTCTGTAAAAATAAATAAATAAATAAATAAATAAGCAAGCAAGCAAAACTATTAAGCAAATCTCTTCTACTAAATAATAATTTAAGAACATTTGGGGATTGAGCCTAAAAGTGAAACAGAGCTAGCATGAAGTGTTCTTGGTTTTCAGCGACTCTGAGAGGGAACCCTGAGTGCCAGTGCAGAAAGAGAGAAATCAACAAAGCACTACAAGTAGAACGGCACCCAGACAGCAGCGGAGCACTGTAGATGCCTCTCATCCATCATCCTCTGATGAAATTAAAGATTCATTCTTAAGGTCGTGAAAACTCACTAAAGCAATGTCACGACTTTTTAAGAATCACATAAAATATAAAGGCAGTCTTGAACACGATCAGAATGCTTAGGCCTTTTTGTACTTATATAACAATGACTAAGCAGAACAAAAAGTGGCCCAACTCGAGAAATGCGCTCCATCTTCATTATTTACCTTTGTTGCTTATCTTAAGAAACACTCTCTTTTTAAGTTCCATTAAGAGAGAGGACTGTAAGACATAATCCCCTTTGTGTTATTTTCCATCCAAATGTAAAACTATGAAAATTATGCCTTTTTACATGAAATAATTAAGTCAATTCCTGATACCAAATTACCAACCTTAAAAACAACCAAGCTCACTGTGGTGTAGCGGGTAAAGCCACAGCCTGCAGAGCCAGCATCCCATATGGGTGGCAGGTTCAAGTCCTGGTTGCTGCACTTCCATTCCTGATCCCTGCTGATGTGCCTGGGAAGGCACTGGAAGATGGCACAAGTACCTAGGCCCCTGTCACCCACATGGGAGACCTGGATGAAGCTCCTGGCTCCTGGCATTGGTCTGACCCAGCTCAGGCCACTGTGGTTATCTGGGGAGTGAATCAGTAGACAGAAGATCCCTCTCTCCCTCTCTGTGTCTATCCCTCTCTCTCTGTGTAACTTTGCTTTTCAAATAAGATAAATGTTAAATTATAAGAAACAGAAAAAATAGAAAAGTAAAAAATATTTGAATAGTAAAGTTGCACGTTCCATATTACCAGATTTCAAGACTTAATACAAAGAACATCAATCAAGATAACATGATAGCTGGCTGGTGCCGTGGCTCACTTGGCTAATCCTCCGCCTATGGCGCCAGCACCCCGGGTTCTAGTCCCGGTCGGGGCGCCGGGTACTAGTCCCGGTTGATCCTCTTCCAGTCCAGCTCTCTGCTGTGGCCCAGGAGGGCAGTGGAGGATGGCCCAAGTGCTTGGGTCCCTGTACCCGCATGGGAGACCAGGAGGAAGCACCCGGCTCCTGGCTTCAGATCAGCGCAGTGCGCCAGCCGTGGCAGCCATTAGGGGAGTGAACCAAAGGAAGGAAGACCTTTCTCTCTGTCTCTCTCTCACTGTCTATAACTCTCTCTCTCTATCTCTCTCACTAACTCTACCTGGCCAAAAAAAAAAAAAAAAAAAAAAAAAAAAAACCATGATAGTAGGAAAAAAATCAGATCAATGAAACAGACAAAATACAAATAGAACTCAAAGGCGAAAACAACAAATAGAAAGCTCAAAGCACATCATAGAACAAAACGTAAAAACAAAGTATAAAATATTTCTAGGAGAAAACACAGGAAAAAATGCCTTTGACCTTGGTTCATCAAGTACGTCTTAAGATATATCACAAAAAAAAAATGCAAAAACCTGATAAAATGGATTACATCAAAATAAGAACTCTGCACTCTGAAGGACACTTTATTTTTAAAAATTTTTTAAAGAGTTATTTATTTATTTGAAAGAGTTACACAAAGAGAGGAGAGGTAGAGAGAGACAGAGAGGCCTTCCATCCACTGTTTCACTCCCTTGATGGCCACAACGGCCAGAGTTGCGTGCCGATCTGAAGTCAGGACCAGGTGCTTCTTCCAGGTCTCCCACGCGGGTGCAGGGGCCCAAGGACTTGAGCCATCTTCTACTGCTTTCTCAGGCCACAGCAGAGAGCTTGATGGGAAGTGGAGCAGCCAGGAATCGAACCGATGCCCGTATGGGATGCTGGCACTGCAGGCGGCAGCTTTACCCCTATGCCACAGCACCAGCCCCTCTGAAGGACACTTTAACTAAAATAGTACAGCACTGGCATAAAAACAGATATACAGACCACTGGAACAGATTACCGAGCCCACACATACTTGTTTACGGTCAACAGATCTTCAACAGGGTCCCAGGAACATACAACAAGGAGAGGATTATCTTTTCAACAAACACTGCTGAGAAAGCCAGGCTGCCACACATCATCAAAGAACAAAACTGGATCTTTTTTTAAAGCTATATATGAAAACCAACTCAATGTGGATTTAAGACTTTAAACAAAAGACTTGTGATCGTAAAACTACTAGAAGAAAACACAGAGAAAAAACCTTCATGATACTGGCCTTGGCAATGACTCCATGACTACGGCACCAAAAATACAGACAGCACAAGCAAAAAGTAAACCAAAAGGAAAATACCAAACTAAAAAGCAAAGCAAAGGAAACAAATAACAAGATGAAAAAGCTACCTGTGGAGTAGAAAAAAATATTTGCAAACTATAAACGTAATAAGGAGCTAATCTTCAAAATATATTCAAAATTTCCACATCTCCATATAAAAGAGCAAAAAATTAGTAACCCAATTAAAAATTGGTCTAAAGTTAACAGACATTTCTCTAAAGATGACATACAAATCGCTCACAGGTATATAAAAATATTCTCAAAGTCACTAATCATCAATGAAATGCAAATCAAAACCACTAAGAGCTATCACCTCACAGATCTCAGGATGTTTACTGTAAAAAACCAAAACAACAAGTATTGGTGAAGATGTGGAGAAATTGGAACCCTTGGGAAATTCGAATTGTTGGTAGGAATGCAAAATTGTGCGGTCACTATGGAAAACATTATGGAGGGTCCTTCCAAAATTAAAAATGGAATTATCATATGATCCAGCAATCCCACTTCTAAGAATTTATTTGAAAAAAGCTGAAAAGAAATGAAGATAACACACAACATATCAAAACTTATGGGATACAGCAAAAGCAGTGTTAAGAGGAAAGTTTATAGCAATAGGTGCCTACATCAAGAAATTGGAAAGGCACCAGATAAATGAGCTTTCAATGCATCTCAAGGATCTAGAAAAACTACAGCAAAGCAAGCCCAAACTCTTTGGAGAAGAGAAATAATAAAAATTAGAGAAGAAATCAAATAATTTAATAAAAAAATTACAAAAGATCAGCTAAACAAAGAGCTGTTTTTTTGAAAAAATAAACAAAATTGACACCCCATTGGTCCAACTAACTAAAAAAAGGAGAGAGAAGACCCAAATCAATAAAATCAGAAATGAAAAAGGAAATGTAACAACAGACACAACAGAAATAAAAAGAATCATCAGAAATTACTACAAAGAGTTATATGCCAACAAACTGGGAAATCTATCAGAAATGGTTAGATTCCTGGACACATACAACCTACCTAAATTGAACCATGAAGACATACAAAATCTAAACAGACCCATAACCGAGTCAGAAACTGAATCAGTAATAAAGGCTCTCCCAACAAAGAAAAGCCCAGGACCGGATGGATTCACTGCTGAATTCTATCATTTAAAGAAGAACTCCAATTCTTCCCAAACTTTTCAAAACAACTGAAATAGAGGAAATCCTCTCAAATTCTTTCTATGAAGCCAGCATCACCATAATTCCTAAACCTGAAAAAGATGCAGCATTGAAAGAGAATTACAGACCAATTTCCCTGATGAACATAGATGAAAAAATCCTCAATAAAATTCTGCCCAATAGAATGCAACAACACATCAGAAAGATCATCCACCCAGACCAAGTGGGATTTATCCCTGGTATGCAGGGATGGTTCAACATTTGCAAATCAATCAATGTGATACACCACATTACCAAACTGCAGAAGAAAAACCACATGATTATCTCAATAGAGGCAGAGAAAGCATTTGATAAAATACAACACCCTTTCATGATGAAAACTCTAAGCAAGCTGGGTATGGAAGGAACATTCCTCAACACAATCAAAGCAATTTATGAAAAACCCACGGCAAGCATTCTATTGAATGGGGAAAAGTTGGAAGCATTTCCACTGAGATCTGGTACCAGACAGCGATGCCCACTCTCACCACTGCTATTCAATATAGTACTGGAAGTTTTAGCCAGAGCCATCAGGCAAGAAAAAGAAATTAAAGGGATACAAATTGGGAAGGAAGAACTCAAACTATCCCTCTTTGCAGATGATATGATTCTTTATTTAGGGGACCCAAAGAACTCTACTAACAGACTACTGGAATTCATAAAAGAGTTTGGAAAAGTAGCAGGATATAAAATCAGTGCACAAAAATCAACAGCCTTTGTATACACAGGCAATGCCACGGCTGAGAAAGAACTTCTAAGATCAGTCCCATTCACAATAGCCACAAAAACAACAAATACCTTGGAATAAACTTAACCAGGATGTCAAAGATCTCTACGATGAGGATTACAAAATCTTAAAGAAAGAAATAGAAGAGGATACCAAAACAATGGAAAAATCTTCCATGTTCATGGATTGGAAGAATCAATATCATCAAAATGTCTATTCTCCCAAAAGCAATTTATAGATTCAATGCAAATCTAATCAAAATCCAAGGACATTCTTCTTAGATCTGGAAAAAATGATGCTGAAATTCATATGGAGGCACAGGAGACCTTGAATAGCTAAAGCAATCTTGTACAACAAAAACAAAGCAGGAGGCATCACAATACCAGATTTCAGGACATACTACAGGGCAGTTGTTATCAAAACAGCATGGTACTGGTACAGAAACAGATGGATAGACCAATGGAACAGAACAGAAACACCAGAAATCAGTCCAAACATCTACAGCCAACTTATATTTGATCAAATATCTAAAACCAATTCCTGGAGCAAGGACAATCTATTCAACAAATGGTGTTGGGAAAACTGGATTTATACATGCATTAGTATGGAGCAAGACCCCTACCTTACACCTTACACAAAAATCCACTTAACATGGATTAAAGATCTAACTCTATGACCTGACACCATCAAATTTTTAGAGAACACTGGAGAAACCCTGCAAGACATAGGCACAGGCAAAGACTTCTTGGAAAAGACCCCAGAGGCACAGGCAGGCAAAGCCAGAATTAACAATTGGAACTACATCAAATTGAGAAGTTTCTGTACTGCAAAAGAAACAGTTAGGAAAGTGAAGAGGCAACCAACAGAATGGGGAAAAGTATTTGTAAATTATGCAACAGATAAAGGGTTAATAACCAGAAACTACAAAGAGATCAAGAAACTTCACAACAGCAAAACAAACTACCCACTTAAGAGATGGGCCAAGGACCTAAATAGACATTTTTCAAAAGAGGAACTCCAAACGACCAACAGACACATGAAAATGTTCAGGATCCCTTGCCATTAGGGAAATGCAGATCAAAACCACAATGAGGTTTCACCTCACCCTGGTTAGAATGGCTTACATACAGAAATCAGCTAACAACAGATGCTGGTGAGGATGTGGGGAAAAAGGGACACTAATTCACTGTTGGTGGGAATGCAAACTGGTTAAGCCACTATGGAAGATAGTTTGGAGATTCCTCAGAAACTTGAATGTAGCCCTACCACACGACCCAGCCATCCCACACTCGGAATTTACCCAAAGGAAATTAAATTGGCAAATAAAAGAGCTGTCTGCACCTCAATGTTTATTGCAGCTCAATTCACAATAGCTAAGACATGGAATCAACCTATGTGCCAATCAACAGAAGACTAGATAAAGAAATGAAATTCGGGATATGTACTCTATAGAATACTATACAGCAGTAAAAAAAAAAAAAAAAAAAAAAAGGAAATCTGGTCATTTGCAACAAAATGGAGGAATCTGGAAACCATCATGCTGAGTGAAAAAAGCCAGTCCAAAAGGGACAAATATCATATGTTCTCTCTGATCTGTGACAACTAACTGAGCACCTAAAAGCAAACTGTAGAAGTGAAACAGACACTATGAGAAACAATGACTTGATCAGCCCTTGTCCTGACTGTTGAGGACCAGCTTACTGTTTTTAGTATTTTCTTGTTCTACTTAATACCATTGGTTGAACTCTTTAATTAACACACAATTATTCTTAGGTGTTTCAATTTAAATGAAAATTGATCCTTGTTAAAAATAAGAATGGAGGCCGGTACTGCGGCTCACTAGGCTAATCCTCTGCCTGCGGCACCGGCACCCTAGGTTCTAGTCCTGTTCAGGGCGCCGGATTCTGTCCCAGTTGCTCCTCTTCCAGTCCAGCTCTCTGCTGTGGCCCGGGAGTGCAGTGGAGGATGGCCCAAGTCCTTGGGCCCTGCACCCTCATGGGAGACCAGGAGAAGCACCTGGCTCCTGGCTTCGGATCAGCGTGATGAGCCGGCCGCAGCGGCCACTGGAGGGTGAACCAATGGCAAAAAGGAAGACCTTTCTCTCTGTCTCTCTCTCTCACTGTCCACTCTGCCTGTCCAAAGGAAAAAAAAAATAAGAATGGGAGGGTTGTGGGTGGGAGGGAAGTTATGGGGGAAAAAGTTACTATAATCCAAAAGCTGTACTATAGAAATTTATATTTATTAAATAAAAGTTAAAAAAAAAAAAAGAGTGGGAATGAGAGAGCGAGGAGATGCACAGTTCGGCACACGCTCATTCGGAGTTACCCCTAATGGTAGAGCTAGAAATGTGCCATGGGATTCCAAATCCCATTAAGGTGGCATGTACAATGCCATGTCACTAAAGTGATCAGTTTAAGTTCATAATTGATCATAAAGATAGGACTAAGTGTCAAAGGGATCACATAAACAAGACCAGTGTCTGCTAATACTAACTGATAGAATTAAAAAGGAGAGCGATCCAACATGGGAAGTGGGATACACAGCAGACTCATAGAATGGCAGATGCCCTAAACACCACCCTGGCCTCAGAATCAGCCCTTAAGGCATTCGGATCTGGCCAAAAGGCCCATGGGAGTTTCTCAGGCATGGAAAACCAAGACACTGTGGCAAAAAAATGATCTAAATGAAAGATCTCTGTGAGTAAGATCCCAGCGGAAAGAATGGGCCATCAAAGAAGGAGGTACCTATCTCTGAAGGGAGGAGAGAACTTTCATTTTCATTATGGCCTTGTCTAAATAAGGTCAGAGTTTGTGAACTCAAGAGGCTTCCATAGCTTTGATGGCAAGAGCCATGGGTGATTACTGACGTCATAAATAAGGTTAATTGTTAAATCAACAACTGGAGTCACTGTGCACTTACTCCCCGTGTAGGATCTTTGTCCTTAATGTGTTGTATTATGTGAATTGACGGTAAAACTAGTATTCAAAGAGTACTTTATACTTTTGTGTCTGTGTGGGTGCAAACTGATGAAATCTTTACTTAGTATATAATAAGTTGATCTTCTATATATAAAGATAATTAAAAATGAATCTTAATGAAGAATGGGATGGGAGAGGGAGTAGGGATGGGAGAGGATGGGATGGTTGGAGGGAGGTTCTGGGGGGAAAAACCGCTATAATCCAAAAGTTGTACTTTTGAAATTTATATTTATTAAATAAAAGTTTTTTAAAAAGTAAAAACAAAAATTTAAATTTAACTTAAAAAAAAAGCTGAAATGAGGCTCTCAAAGACAAGCTAGTATGCCCATGCTTATCGTAGCAGTGTTCGTAACAGCCAAGAGGTGGACACAACCTACAAGACCACAGACAGAGGAACACGTGAAGAAAATATGGTACGTACATACCACTTAATATTATTCAGCCTTTAAAAAGGAGGAAACTGCAATATGTAACATAGATGAATCCTGCACACCTTACGCCAAGTGAAATAATCCAGTCCCAGAAAGACAAATACCATATGATTCCATGTATCAAGGCATCTAAAATAGTCAAATTCAAAGAGTCAAAGAGTAGAACAGTAGGTGCCGGGGCTGGAAGGATGGGAAAACGGGGAGGTATTACCCAGTGGGTGTACAGTGTCAGGTAAGCAAGATAAATAAGCTCTTGAGATGCACTATATCACGTTTTACCTACAGCCAATAGCTTCATATTATACCTTCAGGGATTTGTTAAGTTCATAGATTTAATTTTAGGGGCTCTTACCACATTAAAAAATAGACATGTAAAAACACTACATACCTATTGAAATGGCTAATATAAACTGACAATATGCAGATCAATCTGAACTCTACTACTCTGATGGTGCAAATGTAAAATGATAGACACTAGAAAACAGTTTGGCAGCTTCTTGCAAAATCAGATACAACACTCACCATATGACCCAGCAATCCCACTTCTAAGTATTTATCCACACGAGAAAAAGGAAATAAACAAGAATTACACAATAACCTTCTATTTACATGAAAGTCTATATGAGGTTTGTAGTGGCCTAATTCATAAATGCTTCAAACTGAAACAGCTCAAATGTGTCTCAACCGAAGAGTGTACAGACAAGCTGTGTATTCTCACAGTGGAATACGGCTCAGCAGTAACAAAGGACACAGTGCTACGGGTTAATCTCAAATATATTCTACTATGATTGAAGCCAGACTCACAGGTTTCACACTGTCTATTTCTGTGACACTCCAGTAAAGCAAACTACAGGGTAGAAAACAGATCCCTGGAGGCTAGGATGGACTGAGCACGAAGAGCCAGTGGAAGTTTTCTGGGTGATGGAACCACCTTCTCTTTACTGTGGTGGTAACTGCACAACTCTATGTATTTGTCAAAACTTGCAGAAATATACACTAAACAGGGTAAAGTTTATTGCAACTAAATTACATATTAATATAAAAGGGGAAAACCCAACATTGCCTTGCTGTTTCCTTTCACTTCCGGAAACATCTTATCAGCTGCTGCCCACAAAGCACCACTGTCCGTCCATCCTTCCACTCTGCGCCCGTCTCCACTTAACGTTCCAATACAACACCAAGGCACCTGCAGGGACCAGCTCCTGGACTCTCACTCCCCACTCTAAGCGAACCTGGCAAGAGGACCAAGCGCCACACACAAGGCTTGCGGAGTCTCCCTTCCTCTCGACGGCCCTTCCCATGTGCGAAGCCCAATGAGCTTTTACAATACCACAGAAGTGGGTCATTAACTTCTGCCATTCAGAATCTATATTTGAATTAAAGACTGGGACTGGTTTTCTCAAACAGCTCAAAAATGGACCATAGTATCTGAAGTTAATCCTGCTTTAAACTCAACCAGAAGGTAATGTGATGGCAACTGTAAAAAACTGTATTTATTTATTTGAGAGGCAGAGAGAGCAAGTGACCTCCCATCTGCTGATTCACTTCCCCAGAGTCCCATGACTGTTTTTAAATTGTGTTTCTTGTACATGACTTTAAATACATACAACATAGCAAAAATAATTTTCAAAAGCTGTTGAAGGGATGGGCATTTAGCCCAGCTAGTAAGACTCAGGTTACGACTCCCGCCGTCGCACATCCGGAGAACCGTGTTTGCTGCCTGGCTCTGGTGCCTGACTCCGGCTTCCTACTGACGTGCGCTACGGGAGCCAGCAGGTGACGGTCCAAGTCACTGGGTTCCTCCACCCACATGGGAGATGGGACTTGAGTTCTCAGCTCCGGCTGCTGTCCAGGCCCAGCGGGCTACTGTGAGCACACAGAGAGGGAACCAACAGATGGGGACACTCTGGCTCTCCCTCTCTCTCTCTCAGCTGCCTCTCAAATAAGTAAAGATTTAAAAAAAAAAAAAAAAAACAGAAAGTTTTAAAAAATAAAAACCAGTAGTAAATTTGCTCCCTCACATCACTCAATTACAAGACCACTGGCTTAAAATGCTGAAGATTGAAATATGTGTTGTTTTTTTTTTTTTTTTCAAATTTCTCACGAAGATTTTCCAAAGTGTCAAAATGCATAAATAACACAGGGTTTTTTTTTTTTTAATTGTTCCCTACCTTATAATCACATGAGCCTCCTCTAACCAAGTTTGCTTGCATTCCCATGACCCCCAGTGCAGGTGTCTGTTGTGTGTTTTCCACATCATATTAACTTCTGTGAGCTTCTCCCCTCACGGATGGTAACCTCGTCAAGAAAAATCCACCAGATCCCTGATTTTCGGGTCCTCAGCATCTGCCCGCTATGCCTTGAACGTGTTGGAAACTGAACCCCCAAATCCATGTATTAATGGGATTTTGAGGTGAGGCGTCTGGTCAGTGGTTGGGGGCCTGGGATGGCATGTATGGCATGTGAGGATGGGAAGTGAGGCCTGAGCCGACAAGCTGCTCTGTCTCATCCTGCAAGGCCCCTGCCACGTGACGGCACAGCCTGGGGCCTCCCCAGGAGCTGGTGGGTACCAGCGCCGCACTCTTGGGCTTGCAGCCCTTGGCACCAGGAGTCTGTTTCGTCCTTTGCACGTTGCCTAGGCTTGGTGTCTAGGGCTAAGGACTAAGGGAGCATCTACAATGTGCCCTCCCCAAAGTCGACACTTCAAAAGGAGATGATGAATGACATACGTGTACATTTCACTGGAAATTTTAGGGAAAACGACTGGAAACCTTGGGGCTGCTGATCTTTAAATTACAGCCTCTCAAATGTTGCAAAGGAAATTCTTCTGGTCATGACCCTCTACTTCCCTCTTAAGACAACTGACATGGGAAGTGCAATATAAGGCGCAACCTCCATTCAGAACGCTTTCTTCCTTATCATGAAGCAAGGGTCAAAAAGATGATGGAGGAAAATTCCTTAGCCATTTAATGCATGTGTACAACTGACAATGCTAATCTGAGGATAGAACTTTTGGGTTATTTGTTAAAGGTGTGTGTGCATAACATACATACCTTCAATTCAGTTTACTAGCCCACTTAGACTCTGATAAATAACTATACCAAACAGCACTATTTCCATGTCAATACAGTGTGCATATAAGGTTCCACCCTCAACTGAGCCCACATGGGCATAAGGGGGGCTACTCAGTCTGGAAGGTTCCTCTGATGTGCACTGTGCAGGATGAAAGACGAACTAATGTGGCCTCCTATGTACAGACGTTACTACCATGATGAAAATCAAAAAACTCAACTATTTTTTTAAAAAAAATTGGTCACCAAGATTTGGATTCTTTTAAATGAAATTTTTTAAAATTTTTACCTTACACATGCAAACAGAACTTGTGTCCATAACCTACAAGTCTGTATCTGGAGTCGTGTAGTTGTCTTCTGTGAATGATCATAAGAGGTCTAGCCTGGAGAGTCTGTTAGAAATACAGCACGTGACAACACTGTAAACAGACGTACATAGGGAAGTATACAGGGTGAGAGAGAACCAGGGAGAGAGGGAAGGAGGGAGGGAAGATGGCATGCTGTGTGGACCCTGAAAAATTTCACCAAGTACCCATGCCTACAGCCTTAGAGAGGGCGAGGTTCTGCCTGGATGTTACTAACCTGGGTCTCAGAGCCAAAGAAAAGGCAGGAGGAGCGCCCTGTATCTTTAAAACTATGTACCGCATTTTCTGAGAACAGAAAGGATGGCTATCTTTTAAAATTTGCTTCTTCTGGCCGCGCCGCAGCTCAACAGGCTAATCCTCTGCCTGCTGCGCCGGCACACCGGGTTCTAGTCCCGGTCGGGGCACCTGATTCTGTCCCGGTTGCCCTTCTTCCAGGCCAGCTCTCTGCTGTGGCCCGGGAGGGCAGTGGAGGATGGCCCAAGTGCTTGGGCCCTGCACCCGCATGGGAGACCAGGATAAGCACCTGGCTCCTGCCTTCAGATCAGCACGGTGCACTGGCCGCAGCGGCCATTGGAGGGTGAACCAACGGCAAAGGAAGACCTTTCTCTCTGTCTCTCTCTCTCACTGTCCACTCTGCCTGTCAAAAAAAAAAAAAAAAAATTTGCTTCTTCTCTTCAAACTACATACAGTGAAACGCACCTATCTGTTCCTACGAGTCCTGGCAAAAGCCCAGTGCAGACACCAGCACAGCCACGATGCACAACAGGTCTATGTTCCCAGGTGGACCTCGTGCCTCTGCTGCCAGGATCTATCCAAACACAACCTTCAAACTTAACCTTGAACAAGGGCAGCTGGGGTGCAGGGGTGGACAGTGGAGTAGTTTTAAGACGGCACACACAGAGCGCGTGTACGTGGGCACCATGGCGTGTACATGCCTACATACATGGTGTGTGTGGCAATGGCAGGAGGAACCCTCCAGAGCCCCAGGGCACACACGGGACGGTCAGATCCGGAGCCACACTGCTGACTTTGCTCTCCCGCACCGTGGCCTCCGTGGCTGGCACCATCACGCCACAGCCACTTCTTTCCACAGAATTAGATCAGCAATATCAAAACAAACCCAACCCACAGGCAGCCCCGGGCGCTGCACACACAAGAGCTGGCACCACAGCAGACTGCCTGTCCTGGTGGTTTTTTTTTTTTTTTAATTTTAATCTTTTCACAGGTAGCGCAACAGCTGCTGCTGAATAGCTGTAGTCACTGGAGAATTTCTCTTCGCGCAGTTTGATATCGTGGCCTAAATTCAAAGTGACACCAAATTAAAGCCGGTTACGGTAATAATCGTGGCGTAAAGAGTAAAGTGGCTCAGGGAAACCTAAAGTCGGAGACTTTGGAATCAATTTCAGTTACATCTATCTCCCTTGACTGGCTGCCTTCAGATCGACTTTAAGATAAAATGAAAATGACTTTAGACTGTTTAAAACTCGGATTTTAGAAAAAGACATCCCACAAATAGATACTAACGGTACACATGTATATTCTGAACGCTGCACTGCTTGTCTAAGGGGGCCACGGGGCGGGGTGCATGTCCTCTGAGAGCAGACCCCGAACTGCACTCTGTTCCGCTCGGAAACGGAAAACCTGCAGGACGCGCGCTGGCAGCAAAGGCGCAGCTAACACAGGCGCCCGCACACACGCGCTCGGGCAGGGGGTCCGCCAGCCCGGGTGCTCCTCCCTTAACTGCTGTGGTCAGAAACGCTGTGGTCCCGTCAGGCCGGCCTCGGGGGTCCTTTCCGCTCCGTCAGTAACCAGAACAGTACCGGAGCGCTCCAGAATTAAATCCTCGGGACTTGGGAATTCCACCATTCAACTTTTCTCAAGAGGCGCTCCGCTCGGAGCGACAGCGTTGAGGTTTCGCCTCTCAGTCACTCCCACAACACTGACCCACGGAGACGGACTCCCAGGGCGCACCAGCTCACGGAGATGGGTACCCAGGGCGCACCGGCCCACGGAGATGGGTACCCAGGGCGCACCGGCCCACGAAGATGGGTACCCAGGGCGCACCGGCCCACGGAGATGGGTACCCAGGGCGCACCGGCCCACAGAGATGGACTCCCAGGGAGCACTGGCCCACGGAGATGGGTACCCAGGGTGCACCGGCCCACGGAGACGGACTCCCAGGGCACACCCGGCCGGCGCCCCCGCCCAGCGAAGCGCGCAGAGTTGCGGGTTTGGTGCTGGGGAGGCGCACAGCTGCTGCGGAGACCACACTCCCGCTGGCCACCCTCCAAAGCTCCGAGTGTGGCCCATTGATGTTTGTGGCTTTATTTAAATCTATATTGGTAACTGTACATATTGGGGGGTACAATGCGATGTGCCGACAAATACACATCCCGTAACGCTCAAATCTGGGCACTTAGCAAGCCTACGGCCTCAGACCCTTACCACATCGGGGACTGTCCACTGCCGCGCATCGCCCCTGCAGCTGACCCCGCTCTCATGCCGCGTGGGGCCCAGCACCCCCCCCCCGCCCCGCCCCCGCCTCCCCCAGCCTCCTGCTTCTCCACTGGAAAGTACAGCTCGCTTGTTACTTCATGTAAGCGACTAATGTTGGGTTACGCATTTTTTAAAAAATTAAAATACATAAGTTCCAGGAGGTGCGTGAGAGGATGTTTCTTTTCTTTTTTTTTTTTTATTTTTATTTTTTTGACAGGCAGAGTGGATAGTGAGAGAGACAGAGAGAAAGAGGTCTTCCTTTTTGCCATTGGTTCACCCTCCAATGGCTGCTGCGGCCGGCGCATCTCACTGATCCAAAGCCAGGAGCCAGGTGCTTCTCCTGGTCTCCCATGGGGTGCAGGGCCCAAGCACTTGGGCCATCCTCCACTGCACTCCCGGGCCATAGCAGAGAGCTGGCCTGGAAGAGGGGCAACCGGGATAGAATCCGGCGCCCCAACCGGGACTAGAACCCGGTGTGCCGGCGCCGCAAGGCCCAGGATTAGCCTGTTAAGTCACAGCGGCCAGGATGTTTCTTATTTTAACAGAACAAAAGACAAAGTCAACTACTCAATGGCACCATCGCTGGGAAGTCCTGCAGGCAAAAGGATGCCTCTTTCCCCGGCTGCCCTTCCTGTCTCCCTTACAACAATGCGACAGGACCTTAAATTTCAGCGATGTGACAAACTAAGAACACTTTAGAAAGACCCTAGAAATCCCTGTTTAAATAATCATGGCGGTCCATCTAACACAAAATAACCCTTCGTAATTTTCTGTGCTTTCTAATTCTTCTACTTCAATGAAACTGATTAGCTGCAGAACACAAAACAGTTAGTAAATGTTTAAAAGTTCCAAGAAATCAGAAATCATCAATTTGAGAAAATCCGCTGCAGGTCTCTAAACCTAGTGTAATGCCAGATATGTAATGAAAAGGTATGCTTCTTTTCACTTTAAAAAAAAAAATTATTTATTTATTTGAAAGAGTTACACAGAGAGAGAAGGAGAGGCAGAGAGAGAGAGAGAGAGAGAGAAAGAGAGAGCGAGAGGGAGAGAGAGAAAGAGGTCTTTCATCCACTGGTTTACTCCCCAATCCGCAGCAACAGTGGGAGCTGCGCCAAACTGGAGCCAGGAGCTTCTTCCGGGTATCCCAAGTGGGTGCAGAGGCCCAAGGACTTGCACCATCCTCTACTGCCTTCCCAGGCCGCAGCAGAGAGCTGGATCGGAAGTGGAGCAGCTGGGACTAGAACCATGGCCCTTATGGGATGTTGGCACTGCAGGTGGCAGCGTTACCCACTAAGCCACAGCGCTGGCCCATCACATTGTCTGACGGCCAATACATACATTCTTTTCTAAAAGATATCAATTAACTGGTTCCGGAGAAAACACTGAATAACCAACTAACTTGAGAATAAATCTGGTAATGACAGGAAACTTCTGAGTTTATGGTAACATTTTAAAGCCTTTGAAACAAGTATGGAGGAAAAACTCCATTTTGGCTTCTAATGCCAGTGGATTCCTTTGTGACAAGTTTGATGTCATAGTAATTACGCTTACTGGAGACGGCAGTTCTCTTCAGGATGGTCCTCTTATGGAAAGAGCACAGCACGGGACCCTGTCTGTACACAGATCAGAGGGAGGACTGGGAGGACCACATCGTGGACCCTGTCCATACACAGATCCAGAGAGAGGACTGGAATGGCCACAGCAGAGTCCCCGCTCTGCAAATACATTCATAGTACTGGCTTCGTGGTACGAGGAACACAGCAATGGCGCTAGCAGCATCCCGGGATGAATGCATTTGGGGTTGAAACTATTTCAGAAATGGTACGAGGATACTTCAAAAGTTCACAGGAAACGGATTGAAAATGTAAATCTGGGGTGGGCATGTGGCAGGGTGGTCGAGACATCAGTCAGGATACCATGTCCCATCCTGCAGCACCTGGGTTCAGTACCTGGCTCTGGTCCTGACCCCACCTCCCCGAGGGGTAGCAGTGATGGAGAAAGCAATTGGGTTCCTGCCATGCACGTGGGAGACCTGGATGGAGCTCCCAGCGCCCAGCTTAGGCCCAGCCAGCCTAGTCCAGATCACTGCAGGCACTGGCTGAGTGAACCAGTGGATGGCAGCTTACTCCTGCTTCTCTGCCTGTCCAACACATCCATCCATCCATCCATCCATACACATTTTAAGGAGAAAGTTTATCTTGGTGCAAAAGTTCTGAGATCTCTGTGTAGTTTTCCCACAGTACACATTTCCCGGGAACTCTGTGAAGTCTCCTTGTGTAAGAGGTACATAGAAAAGCCTCCAATTAACAGAGCCACAGTGACAGCCCGTGGGCAAGGCCACACACAGGAAATGCGGCTTCAGCAGCCTGGCCCCAGAAACCTGCCTCATCCCAGCCTCTCGAATCCATCCCAACAGGGCAGGGCCCTCTCCAAAGCCTGGGCTGTGTGAGGATAGAACGCACACATCGCCATCATCCTGCCATCTCTGAGACTATGGCCATCAGACCAAAGGTGGCGCAGATCCTTCCATCACAGGGGGATGGGGGACCGCAGCCCCCACGACTGCTTCTGTCTCCCATCTGCCCACTCAGCCACAGTGCCATAAGGGATCGGTCGTTTAACCACCGAAGCTAAAGAGACAGTGGTTCTCTACTTCATGGGCACCTCCCTGACACCCAGGCCACTGACCGCGTCATCAGAGAAGGCAAAGAACCTGCTCTGTTCCTCATCAGGAACGCAGGGAGACAAAGCCCGGCCGGGCATCGGTCTATCAACAACGAGAGTCATCTTTCAAAATACGCTTCTAAATATCTTGACATCTGATCGAGGGGCCGGCACTGTGGCGCCGTGGGTTAAAGTCCTGGCCTGAAGCGCCGGCATCCCATACGGGCGCTAGTTCTAGTCCCGGCTGCTCCACTTCCTATCCAGCTCTCTGCTATGGCCTGGGAAAGCAGTAGAAGATGGCCCAAGTCCTTGGGCCCTGCACCCACATGGAAGACCAGGAAGAAGCTCCTGGCTCCTGGCTTCGGATCTGTGCAGCTCCGGCCGTTGAGGCCATCTGGGGAGTGAACCAGTGGATGGAAGACCTCTCTCTCTCTTTCTCTCTCTGTCTTTCAAATAAATAAAATAAATCTTAAAAAAAATTGATTTAATAGAAATCCAATTTAGACTGAACACTCCTGTCGACACCTGTAAAATCCTGGATTTTCATCTACTTCCTGCAAGGACCCAGAAGCCGAGGGGTGGGGGATTTCCACACCTCCAAGCCCCTCTGATGATCAGGAGACACAGCTCTCCTGAGACTTGAGGGGGTCACATCAGCACTCAACATCTGAACACTACGCAAGTGAAGTACTGAGTCAGAAACAGCCCATCACTCACGGAAAATAAAGCAATTTTAAATCACCTCACTTCCGACCATCAGATAGAAGATCTTCCTCTGTCTGTCTCAAATTCTCTTTGAAATATCATGCCAGGGCCAACGCTGTGGTGCAGCGGGTTAACACTCTGGCCTGAAGCACCAGCATCCCACATGGGCACCGGTTCGAGACCCAGCTGCTCCACTTCCAATCCAGCTCTCTGCTATGGCCTGAGATAGCAGTAGAAGATGGCCCAAGTCTTTGGACCCCTGCACCCGCGTGGGAAACCCAGAAAAGGCTCCTGGCTCCTGGCTTCAGAAGGGCGCAGCTCCAGCTGTTGCAGCCAATTGGAGAGTGAACCATCAGATGGAAGACCTCTCTCTCTCTCTCTCTCTCTCTCTTCTCTGTGTAACTCTGACTTTCAAATAAATATATATCTAAAAAAAAGAAATATCACGCAAACTCTCAAATTATCTCTATTATTTTTCACATATACCAGCTGAAACACATTAACAAAAAAAGAAAAGAAAAAAAAAGCAGCCAGGTAAATAAGGTGAGAATGCCAAGCATCGGGGGAAAAAACAAAACCAGAAACTAAAAACCAGCAACAGAAAACAGGTGCACTGTGGACGCAGGTGAGGGGATGACAGAGTGGGCCTATCAGCCATGATGAATGTGGTTTAGTGATAACCTAGGCACCACACTGAGAAGGTCAGTGAGAAGACAGAACAACATCTGGATGGAAGTTCTAGAACGAAGAAGTATGATCACTAAAATTAAGACTTCGGAGGGTGAATTTAATAGTATATTAGCATGGCTGAAAAAACTACTGAGCTAAAAGATACATGAGATGAAAATATGGAGATTAAAATATAGAGAAAGGAAAAGACAGAAACAGAAAAGAACATAAATGATACACAGGATATGGTTGAAATGTCTAGCATAAAAATATTTGGAATCATAGGATGAAAGGACTTAAAGAAAAAAATAGAGGCATAAGCAGTATTTGAAGATAAAATACCTGAAAATTCCCCAAATTAACTGAAGATATGAAATTCCAGATTTAGGAAGCACTATACAACTAAGCAGGGTAAGGACAGAGAAAATAATCCCTACTCACACACGGTAAAAACTGTCTGAAAACCAAAGGCAAAAATACCGTAAATATAGTAAGAAGTTAAATGAGAAAAAATGAGAGTGTGCAAGTGACAGCTGAAATCCAAAGAGAAGCAAGGGAATGCAGAATACCGGGGTCAACACCCTCAAGACGTGCACAGAAAACCATCAACTTGGAGTTCTGAGCCAGGCAAAAATGCCACCCCATGGAATAAAGACATTTCCCCAACAAGTGAAAAAGGAGGAAACCTACCACAAGCAGTTCCAGGCAAAGTATGAAGCAGAAAGGTGCTTGAAGAAGAAGGTGTGGCGATGCAGGATGAAATGTTTTCTGCAAATATAGTGATAATTATGGTGCCTCATGGTGTTCGAAACACCGACAAAAGCACACTGCCACTTAAATGGGTGGACTGCCAATGCATTCACGTGGAAGGTGCTTTCACAGCACAGGAAGAGTGTCACACCCCGGGAAATCCAGGACGGGTGGTGTGACCTCCTGAGTAACCATGAGAAGAACAACAAAAACACTTACGAAGCCAGTGCTTGGGGGGACGTAGGAAAGATGGCCAGAAACTTACCAAACCAAAACAAAATAAGGAAAAGAAGGAATTGCATAAAAAAGAGCAGAACAAGTAGCAAGTAGAGAAGTGGTAGCTTTAAACCCAAATAAATCATCATTTACATTAAATGTCAACAAACTGATACTCTGATTAAAAAACTGGGGGGCCCACTTTTGTGGCACAGCAGGTTAAGCCAAGGCATGAGACTTACGCATCCCATTTGAGTGCCAGTTCATGTCCCAGTTGCTCCACTTCCAATCCAGCTCCCTACAAATACGCCTGGGGAAGCAGTGCAAGAAGTCCAAGTACTTGGGTCCCTGCCACACGTCGGAGACCCAGATGGAGTTTCTGCATCCTGGCTTAGCCTGGTCCAGTCATGGCCCTTGTGGCCATTTGAGGAGTGAACCAGCAGATGGAAGACCCCTCCGCCTTTCAGATAAGTATGTAAATCTTTTTTTAAAAAAATAGAGAATAAGGGGCTGGCGCTGTGGCATAATAGGTTAAATCTCCGCCTGTGCTATCAGCATCCCACATGGACACTGGTTCTAGTCCTGGATACTCCACTTCCGATCCAGCTCTCTGCTGGGAAAGCGGTGGAAGATCGACTAAGTGCTAGGGCCCCTGCACCAGTGTGGGAGACCTGGAAGAAGCTCTTGACTCCTGGCTTTGGATCAGCTCAGCTCTGCTGTTGTGGCCATACACAGACTGCACCAGCAGATAGAAGACCTTTCTCTCTGTCTCTCCCTTTCTCTGTAACTCTACCTCTCAAATAAACAAATAAAATCTTCTTATAAACCACGTAAACTTGTAGGCTCTTAGTGAGAGAAATGGGAAGAATTGGGAAGAACAATTTCTAGGTCTTTTCAAAATCCTATGGGTTCCCAGTGTCTCCTGCTGCCCTATAGGAGGCCAGAGCTACAGTGGGTAAATGTCCACCTTTCTGGACACAGCAGAGTTAGGATGCCAGCTCAGCATGTGGTGTCTTGTAAACGGGGTCAAAGGAGGGGAAAAACACAACTAGAGGAAAAGCAAGGGAATCATCAACGATGCACACCAAAAATGGAAAGATACTGCTCGCTCGTGGATCAAAATACCAATATCATTACACTGTCTATACTGCCTACAGCAATCTGCAGATTCAATGCCATGCCTATAAAAATAGCAATGACATTCTTTACAGAATTAGGAAAAGCAATCCTCAAATTCATATGGAATCACAAAAGACCCAGAATAGCCAAAGTGATCCTGAACAAGGGAAAATCAAGCTGGTGGCATCACAGTACCTGACTTCAAAACATGCTACAAAGCTATAGTAATTAAAACAGCACAGTACTGGCACTAAAAATTGATACACAGATCAATGGAAAAGAACGGAGATCCCAGAAGTTAATCCACAAACTTACAGCCAGCTGATTTTTGACAAAAGTGCTCAGCCATACAGTGGAGTAAGGATAGTCTCTTCAACAAATGATGCTGGCAGTTTTGCATGTATATATGTAGAAGAATGAAATGAGACCCGTGCCTCTCACCATATGCAAAAATCAACTCACGATGGATCAAAGAGTTAAATTTAAAACCTGAGACTATGAAGTTGCTCGAAGAAAACTTAGGGGAAACACTCCAGACAGTGGTGTAGGGGACAACTTCTTGGACAAGGCCCCCAAAGCACAGGCAACAAAAGCGGAGTAAACAAAGGGGACTCTATCAGATTCAGAAGCTTCTGAACAGCAAAGGAAAACAGTTAACAGAGTGAAGAGGCATCCAACAAAATGGGAAAAATATCTGCAAACCACCCATCTGACAAAGGACTAAAACCTCAAATATTTCAAAACCTTAAAAAACCAATAGCAGGCTGGCGCCGCGGCTCACTAGGCTAATCCTCCGCCCGCAGCGCCAGCACACCGGGTTCTAGTCCCGGTCGGGATGCCGGGTTCTGTCCCGGTTGCCCCTCTTCCAGGCAAGCTCTCTGCTGTGGCCTGGGAGTGCAGTGGAGGATGGCCCAAGTGCTTGGGCCCTGCACCCCATGGGAGACCAGGAGAAGCACCTGGCTCCTGGCTTCGGATCAACACAGTGTGCCGGCCGCGGTGGCCACTGGAGGGTGAACCAACGGCAAAAGGAAGACCTTTCTCTCTGTCTATCTCTCTCTCACTGTCCACTCTGCCTGTCAAAAAACAAAACAAAACAAAACAAACAAACAAACAAAAAAAACAATAGCAAAAAAAAAAATCCAATCCAATTAAAAAATGGGCAAAGGACTTCAATAGATAGTTCTCAAAGAAGAAATACATATGGCCAACAAATATATAAAAAAATGCTCAACACTACTAGCCATCAGGGAAATACAAACCAAAACCACAATGAGATATCAACTCACCCCTGTCAGAGCGGCTAAATCCCAAAACACGAAGACTAACAAATGCTGATGAGGAAGTGGGAGAAGAGGAACACTTATACACTGTTGTTGGGAATGTTAATGAGCTCAGCCCTTCAATTATTGTTTATAGCCACTGCTGACATTTCCATTAAATAGTGTCTTTGCTTTTTACTTGCTAAATTTCTTATTTGGTCAAGTATTAAACCTTTTTACTATAATGTAAATCTAAAATATATTATCTCAAAAACTAAAAAGAAAAGTAATAGAGAAGGAAGGAGGGTGACAAGGAGAGAGGTGGAGGGAGGGAGGGACATTATGTTCTTAGAACTGTATCTACAAATCACACTGAATCTGCTAAAAAAGCAATTTAAATTAATTTTTTAAAAAAGAGGAAAACAAAGTCATTTCTCTTGCAAATCAATGCAACTCACTTATATTTTACCTTTAAAAAATTACAATTTTCACATATGTTGTTAAACCAAAAAATCTTCACAGGAACCCAGTGCTGTGGGATGACTGCTGTTCTATGGACCCTGCCTCTGGGCTCTGCTGGCGTCTAACAAGGCACAGCCAGCATGACACTGGGAATGTAAAGTGACACATGAGTTTCTGATCATCCAAGCACCTTCCTTCCACATCTAACCTGGATGCCTGCTCAGGTCTGGGATCCACCCTGTGGCCTCTTGGGCACTGCTACATACAGCAGGTGTCACCCCTCGTGCCTACTTCCAGCCTCCGACGGCAGACCCTGCAGCCCAGCTTGTCCACTATTCCTTTCTCTCTGGCTCTCAACGTTAAGCAAGAAAAGCTTGAATTAAAATCAACTGATGCCCCTTTCAGGGATGGCAAACATCAGACTGCAGGCCGTATAAGGCCCAGGAAATCATTTGGTTCGGCCCTGCCAAGGCAATCGTAGGTGGGGCCCAAAATTCATTACTATCTATAACAGGCTAATTTTTAAGCTAACTTCGTATGGCTCGTGAATGATGTTATAAATATCCAAATGGCCCTTGGCAGAAAATAGGTTCCCCACCTCTGCATAAGATACTGCATCATTAACAGAGCTACGAGAAGCAGAGTGGGCGGTTGTTGTGTTTGAGCTGGAGAACTTGTTATTCCACTTACCTTTCTCTGAGCTTACTCAGTGCTATAGGGAGAAGCAGAACATATATTTGGACTGCACTGATTCCTCCATTTCTAGCTCTGAGAAATTAAATGGTCTAAAGACCTTCCTAACAAACCCAATTATACTGAAGATTATGTATAATATTCTGTGCCTTACAACATAAGATCCAGGATTGCGATGGAAGCTGAACACTATGTAATCAGCATTTGGTGCTAACATCTGGTGTCACTGTATGTCCTTGCCTTCTATCAACAAAGCAGTTTTTTTCTTACCTACGTTTGGAATCTTGTAGGGGGATCCCAGTTACAATGTTTTCCTTGTAAGTAGCTCGACCTTGAGCAGACATGTACTTGCTGTAGTCTACCAGGCCCAAGAATGAACTAGGACTTATAGTAAGATATGCTCCCTTCATCAGAAACAACCTAGCAGGGTCATGAAGTAATTCTAACACAGGGCAGATTAGAAAATAAAACGTGGAGATGTGAACAGACTGGGTTAGGATACAACACAGTGATTCCTTTGTCCTGGACTGATATCAGGATATAGAGTTTAGGAGCTTGTGTTGTGGTGCAGTGCACTAAGCTGCTGCCTGCAATGCTGGCATCCCATACAAGAGGCAGATCAAGCCCCAGCTACTCCAGCTCCAATCCAGCTCCCTGCTAATGCACCTGGAGAAGCAACAGAAGACGGCCCAAGTGCTGGGGTCCCTGCCACCCGTGTGGAAGGCGCGCAGCTAGAGTTCCTGGCTCCTGGCTGTGGCCAGTCCAGCCCAGGCCACTGTGGTCATTTGAGGAGCGAACCAGCAGATAGACTATCTCCTTCTCTCTCTCCCTCTGTGTAATTCTGCCTTTCAAATAAATAAAATTTGTAAACAAACAAACAAAAAGATAGAGTTTAAAACCAGAACACAGAAAAACAGTATGTATTTTGATTTTCACTTTGATTTTGTAACTCTTTTAGTTGAGCTGTAAATTTCTCTCTCTCTCCAGGCCTTCCTTAGTAGACAAGTAAACATTCATGAACCCGAGTGGGATTCCTCCAGTGTTCTGGATGAATCACCGTGACTTTTCCTTCCACCTGCCAATACAAACCACTTTTGTCCTAAACAGCTCTCTCCCATCTAATTTCTACACAGTTAAACAGATTTCTCACAAGTTTTTTTTGTAACGTTAGTAAGTCATTTCTATGAATCTGCTTCAGTATCTTACATAGGTAATAACTAATAGAAATACTGGAGTTTTTATTCTACAGACAAGCCTGTTTTCCAAAATTCACACCTTCCGCCCTCACATTTCAAATCTTCCAAGTGGAAACCAAGAGTTGGTGGTGATTTTTGTTTATTGTACGGGACCTTGCTAGAAGCTCCTCCTAAATCATGCATCTGACTAAGTACAATTCACAGGACACCAGCTCCCCGCCTGCAGGGCTAATGTTAATGCAGACAAACTGGAAGCGGGCTTCTCACCGCTTGGTCACGCCGAGCTCTGCGACGCCTTTCAGCTTCAGGGGACCCCTTTGGACCTGCTCGTAGGCCTCCATGGCGGCCGGCCTGCCGTTCGGAAGGCGGAATGCCACACTTCCTGTTTGCAGACACTAGTCCCACCCCCCAACGCCCGCCTCCCTGCTTCCTGATTGGTAGAACTAGGCGACACGCATGCGCTCTTAGGAGCTGAAGGAGAGAAAGAAAAAAAAAGAATCGTACCCTTTTTACGAATCTCTCTACGGCGCAAAGGAGGTCAAAGTGTAGAGCTTGCTGGGTATGAACTTCATTGGTGTGGACAGGAACTGGCAAATCTGGGCCTCCACGAGGTAGTGTCCAGGGGCTGCCTGTGATAGCATTGAATGACCACACAACCTGCACATGTGCTGAGCGCCTGCGCCATTTTTACTGTCGGACGGTGGAAGTCGCACAGTAGAAAATCTCGCTTTTCTATCCAGAGCATGTCCCACCCTGCCCCTGTAGTGCATGGAGCAGCAGTAGCCAAGGCTCAAGTTAGGAACCCTAGTCAGGTACCTCATTGTGAAGTCACCCTGAATGGGGGCTGCACACTTTAACATGATGTCATCCGTCCCTCTTCTTGTGTTAGCCCTCTTACATCCTTGAAAAATGTTTTTACATTAAATTAATTTTTATTTTATTCGAAAGGCAGAGAGCCAGGAGCCTGGAACTCAATCCCTGTCTCCCAAGTGGGTGGCAGGGCCCAAGCAGTTGAGTCCTCAACTGTTGCCTCCCAGGACGCAGGAGTCGGGAGCAGAGCTGGGCCTGGGCGCTGGGATGGCATGTGGGCCTCCAAGCAGCGTCTCAGTCACTGAGCCTGATGCCCGCTCCCTGACTCTCTTAACTCAGAACTGTCACTCTGCCAAGTTTTCTTCTGCCTTCACAATCCCTCCTACCTTCCTTTTGGGGTAACTCCCTCTCAAGCTTTGCCAGGAGCTTCTTCCGGGTCTCCCACGTGGGTGCAAGGGCCTAAGGACTGGGGCCATCTTCCACTGCCTTCCCAGGTCATAGCAGAGAGCTGGATCAGAAGCAGAGCAGCTGGCATATGAACCAGTGCCCAAATGGGATGCTGGGCCAGCACTGCAGGCGGTGGCTTCGCCCGCTATGCCACGGCGCCAGCCCCACTTTCTTTAGTCTTGCTCCTCCAGTTGGTCTAGTTGAATTCAATGTTTTAAAAATAACTGAAATCATCCTGCCCCAGCACACAGCACACTTAAATGAACAAAGAACTGTATGACAAAAAAGTAAGAAATGAACTTTCTCTTCCTGGTCTTCATAACTCTGTTTCTGACATAATTTTTCTTCTTGACTTGAAACTTCTTCTTTTTTTTTTTTTATTTTTAAAGACTTAGCTATTTATTTGAAAAGCAACATTACAGAGACAGGGAGAGACAGAGAGATGCTCCACCCACCGGTTCAGTCTCCACATGACTGCACTGTCTAGGACAAGGCCAGGCCAAAGCCTGGAGCCTGGAACTCTATCTTGGTCTCCTACAAGGGTGCAGGGACCCATTTTTCGCTGCCTTCCCAGGTGCATTAGCAGGGAGTGGGATCAGAAGTGGAGCAGCCTGGTCTTGAACTGGCAGGTGGCAGCTTAATCCGCTGTACCACAACACCAGCCCCAAGTCTTTGGTATTTGGCTCCTCCCTCTCTCTTTCTGCCAGCACCCCCTCAACTACCACTTGCCCCATTCCCTGCTGCCAGACTTCAGGACACGACACTGCCGGTCTCCGCTCATTCCTCTACTCAGAAATGCTTCATGATGTCCTAGTATTTTCAGATTTCTGTACTCGGCACTTAGGTCCGTGACGATCTGCGCTGCACTCTGTAGGTGCTGTTCAGGTTCCAGTCCTGTCTACCTGCGCCAAGCTTGAACACACATGGTCAAACCCGACCCTCTCGGAGATCTCACCTTAGAAATCATTGTCCTCATAAAGCCTTTAACCCTGTCAGTGGATATAGCTTCATACAGGGTCCACCTCTTCCCTCTTCATATACAGCAACAGTTATTAATAAAAACAGGTTTTAATTATTGGGGTCACTATTAATAAGTGTGGAATGATTTATTATTTTGCCACACTTATTTCGAATGGAAGATAGTGTAGTAGTACACAGTGTCTTTGGGTCAGGCCAGTGGGTGGATCTGTGATCGACATGCACTGCGGATGTGTACTATGTTAATGAACATCTTTGAGTCTCACCTCCTGATCTCTAAAATAAAAAATAAACTTTCATTTAGGTATAACAAATGATGGACCTTCAGAAAGTTCATGCAAAAACAGAATTTGAGGATACATTAAATTTTAAAATCCAAGCTTAGATTTTTCTCAATATTGAGTTTCCACAAACTTTTTGAAGACTGCATGTTTATATATACAAGTGTATAAATACATAGAATTTTTAACTCACTGAGTCTGTCTCTTAATTTGTACCAACCTAGTAGTATTTTTAAAAATTCATGTGTTTGGCGGCCAGCACTGTGGCATTGTGGGTAAAGCTGCCGCCAGCAGTGCCAGGGCATCCGACATGAGCACTAGTTTGAGTCCTGGCTGATCCAGCTCCCTGCTAATGTGCCTTAGAAAAGCAGGGAATGATGGCCCAAGACCTTGGGCCCCTGCACCCACTTGGGAGACCCGGAAGAAGCTCCTGGCTCCTGGCTTTGAACTGGCTACTGCAGCAATTTTAAGAGTGAACCTCAAATGTAAGATATCTCTCTCTCTTTCTTTCTCTCTGTCTCTGTCTCTCTCTCTGCCATTTAAATAAATAAATAAATATTTTTTAAAACAATTATTTGTTTGGGGTCTGCAGCAAATTTCTGAGATCCACATTAACTGGCCCATTTCCCACTGAGGCATATGCTGAACAGAGTACAGCAGGAAAGGTGACATCAGAGGAAGCAGTCAGTGCTTTGGGGGTCTCCACTCTGAAAAGACGTGGTGGGAAAACCCTGGAGCCAGGGCCACAGGTTACTCCTTGACTGTGCCTTCATGGTTCCTTCCTCACATTCAGACTGGGTGAGGGGACCACACAGGGGCAAGTGGAAGGTGGGTGTTGCCTAAGATATGATAACAGCTGTGAATTAAGTTTTAACCCAACCCTCTGTATAGTCTTTTCCTGAACAGTAACACCTATTCCTACATGCCAGAACCATTCAATATCAGAGTTCTTTTTCTTTTTTTTTTTTCAAATTTTTAAAAAAGATTTATTTATTTATCTGAAAGTCAGAGTTACAGAGAGAGAGAGAGAGAGAGAGAGAGAGAGAGAGATCTTTCATCCCCAGTTGGCTGCAATGGCCAGAGCCGTGCTGATCCGAAGCCAGGAGCCTCCTCTGGGTCTCTCATGAGAGTGCAGGGGCCCATGGACTTGGGCCATCCTCCACTGCTTTTGCCGGCCATAGCAGAGAGCTGGATTGGAAGTGGAGCGGCTGGGACTCGAACTGGCACCTATATGGGAAGCGGCACTGCACATGGCAGCTTTATCCACTATGCCACAGTGCCAGCATCTTTTTTTTTTTTAACATAGGAATCTATTGACAACTTGCAAAGTTACTTCTATAAATAGATTCCATTGCCATTATTTAGTATCTCCTTTAGTATGTTCAAATTTTCTCGAAATCTTCCAAACTGAAGTGGTGTCCACACCATGGCATGATGGCAAGAGGACATGGTCACTTTGATTTCGTCATACAAAATCCTGTTGACTAGGAAGATTAACTTGGTAGCTAATTACAAAACGGGATGGTTCTTCTAGAATAGGTACGACATGGGATTTTTTTTTAAAGTGGTTGCATTTTCTATTTCCAGTTATGTTCCACAAATGTATTTTCAGATCACCTAGAAATATTTCAGATCACCTATCAATATATTTTAAATACATTGATCCAGATGTGAATCTGTGAATGTTCTTTTATAGGCAGATTTTATTTATAGTTAAATTTTCATCTATAAAAGAATAAGCACCAGTGATTAAATAACTTGTAGTTAACATTACACATTCACTTAATTTTGTGAAATAAAGTATCCTTTTGGTTAAATTTGGGCTTACATCACCTACCTCTGGTAAAAGTACTGCTATTAAGTCTGTTCTTCAGTAACAAATCCTGTATTTCAGGAGTTACATAATCTGTAAAGAATGGACAGGAGAGGCCAGCGCCGCGGCTCACTAGGCTATTCCTCCGCCTACTGCACCAGCACCCCGGGTTCTAGTCCTGGTAGGGGCGCCGGATTCTGTCCTGGGTGCTCCTCTTCCAGGCCAGCTCTCTGCTGTGGCCCGGGAAGGCAGTGGAGGATGGCCCAAGTCCTTGGGCCCTGCACCCCCATGGCAGACCAGGAGGAAGCACCTGGCTCCTGGCTTCGGATCAGTGCAGCGCGCCGGCCGTAGCGGCCATTTAAGTGATGAACTGATGGAAGGAAGACCTTTCTGTCTCTCTCTCTCTCATTGTCTAACTCTGCCTGTCAAAAAAAAAAAAAAAAAAAAAGGACAGGAGAGCTTCATTCTTTTAGTATGGTTCCTTCATGAGAACTGTATTACTGGCAGCTTGGGAAAGCAGCACTGACTTTGCCTGTGAGAGAAGGTAGATTGTCCCAGGTAGCAGTGCACTGTGGATGTCAGGTGATGAATGGTGTCTCAAGAAAATATAGTTAAGATGAAATCAGAAAGCACAGAATACATTTTCATATTTCATACACCATTTTGGTCCTTGAATCTTGGTTCCCATGCTTCACGAAGATAAACGAGGCTCACGGACAAAGTGACAGAGCGACCTGCAAGTTCCGCACAGCTTCCAGAGACAAGTCTGGAAAGAGAGCGCCTCCCCCGGATGCCTACCATTCTGCGCTCGGCTACTTTTCCCCCTTCACCTTCACTTGCATACGGTACTTCTCTGCACATTTTAATGTTCTTTTCGTAATCTTACTCTTTCCTCTTTTATGTTGCTTCTCTTCTCCTTTTTTTCATTCCCTTTAACTCACTCATTTCCCACCCCACCCCTTTCCCTGTTTCTTTTTCCCTTTAATACTTTTTGCTTCTTTGGTCCTTTCCTTTCTCATTAAATTGTACACATTAAAAAAAATCCAGAAGCAATTTAAATTCAATCGCAGAGGAGTCTTTCTAAGTCAGCGTTTCTAACCCACACACAAGGTCAGTATGGTGCTTGCAGGGCCAGGTGACTCTTCCGGAGCCCTTCATTCAGGACCTTGGAAGGGGCCAGAGGGAGCCGAGAGCAGCAAGTGCCGGGCAAGATCACCAGCCCGGGGGCAGACTGCAGAGGGCTGCGGGTCCAGCCTCCTGACTCCTACTTGGAAACAGTCACTAATGACTCCCTCTGTCTTGTCATTTAATCTAGCCACAAGTAATTGCTGATGGAAGGAAAAACTAGATGTAAGGATTAACTATACAGTTAGAACGTGCTCTTAACATACCTCTGACCAGTTTGAAGTGTGGTCTTAGTTCTATGTACCTGGGCTTACATCTCAGCCAAATAATTCGGAAGCTGTCTGATCTTGGGCACGTCACTTAATTAGGCTAATTTTCCCTGCCCTCTTTAAACCTTAGGGGCTAACAGGGGCCAACATGTTGGCATACTGCCAGCATTGCACATGGGGCCACTTCATGTCCTGGCTGCTTCACTTCCAATGCAGCTCCCGCTAATGGCCTGAGAAAACCAATGGCCCAAGAGTTTGTCAAACAAAGGGGAAACCTGGATGTAGCTCACTGGCTCCTGGCTTCCGTCTGCTCAGCCCTGGCCACTGAGACCATCTAGGGAGTGAACCAGTGGATGCAAGATCTATCTATCTATCTATCCCTCTGTAACTGTTTCAAATAAATAAATCTTAAAAAAAAATAGGAGCTAATGATAATATGTATTTAGTAGAGATGCTAGTAGGTGATTCAAGTAACATGTTTAGCACAAGCTGGTATACAGCAACCACTTGATCATATGAGGTGTTATTTCTGACGTTGCTATTAGAACTAATACTATTGCAGTTTGAGCATTCTTAAACGAAGATCAGAAGTCCAACAGGCTGCAAAGGCTGAAACGTTCTGAGTGCCAACATAATGCTACAAGCAGAAACTTCACACCTGACCTCATGTTAGAGTTGCAATTCAAATGCAGATGTACTAAAAACACTGCATAAAAACAGTTTCAGGCCATGTGCCCAAGGTGCTTACGGAACAGTAATGAGGTTTTTGTTTAGATTTGGGTCCCATCTCCAAGGTAGCTCATTTTATATACACATGTGTATGTATGTATACACACACACACACACACATACACACACACATATACACACCACTATGAAATTCATAACAGTGTATTTGAAGCAGGCCTTGTTCGAGTAAAGAGATCTATATCCTGTCTCCTCAACATTTTCCACTGGGATTCATTTGAGCAAAGTGTACAGAACACTATAATTGAAAAATGTGATGGTCTTATAACTACTTCAAACAAATACTTTGGTAAACTTAAACCGTGTTCTAGCTACAAATTCTAATTCTAGCTACAAATGTAAACAACCAGAAATTAAGAGTTTTTCAAAATATACCAGGAGTAATCAGGTTCTATCTCAGAAAACTCCTTTGCTTTTAACTCAGTTTTTCAAAAGTCTTCCAGGGGCTGGCACTGTGGCGTAGTGGGTAAAGCTACTGCCTGCGGTGCTGGTATCCCATTTGGGAGCTGGTTCAAGTCCCGGCTGCTTCACTTCCAGTCCAGCTCCTTGCTAATGCGCCTGGGAAAGCAGTGGAGGATGGCCCAAGTCCTTGTGTTCCTGCACCCACGTGGGAGGCCCAGAAGAAACTCCTGGCTCCGGCTTTGGCCTGGCCGTGCTCTGGTTATTGTGGCCATTTAGGGAGTGACCCAGCGGATGGAAGGTCTCTCTGTTTCTCCCTCTCCCTCTCCCTCTCTGTAATTCTGCCTTTTAAGTAAATAAATACATCTTTTTTTTTTTTTTTTTTTAAAGTCTTCTCGGCAAACCGAGACTCAGTGTGAAGAGGCTTCCGCTAATGTATACAGCTTGGCCTGCCCAAGTATTACGGTGACCTTGGGTCGTCCCGTCTGATAAAGGCCATCTTCACTATGCAAAAGCTTTCTTCTCTGGGGTAGCGGCCTATGAGTTCCTATTATTTTTCCCCTTAACAAACTTTAAATACGAAATATTAAGTGAAACAATGAATAGAATTATGTTTATTTTTATGAAATATATGCCTTTAAAAATTCAAGTCCCAAAAGACTACACTTTTCCATTTTAATAATCTTTAAAATAGTTAGTATTCTCATAAATTCACAAATAAAGCACTCATTTGAAAAAGTTTATGCTGAACTTCACACATTTATGTTAAATTTGTATATTAAACTTTTAGTATGCAGTAAAATTTACTTTCTAACATGCATTTCTCTTTTAGATAAAATGATAAAAATCTGAAGAAAACTTCTGTAGTAACTGTTAAAATTTGAAAGTAACACATAATTGGAGAGAATACTAATCTCTTGGACATGTAGATGTTTTAAATACAAGTAGTCAAAAAAAAAAAAAAAGAACCATCTGAAAGTTACATCAAACAAAAAATAGTTGCTATCCACGTGTATGCGTCTCCATCTTAGAAATAGCAATGTTGCTGTATTTCCCATGCGCTGCCCCACTAGTTGTCCAGACAGACGCAGGAGGTCTTTGATGACACAGAGATACGCCATCTCTGACGAGCTCCTCGGCCTTTGAACAGAAGGCATTTCTACTCCTGTTCAGCTACAAGTGCCCCTGGTGCTTCAGCGAAGTCCATTCATGGCCATCTTCTAGCCTTTCTTATCTCAAGTCCACCTTCATCAAACACGGTTATTCTAGTGTTAATAAATCAGATTTACACATACAAGTGGCTGTTCTTGAATTTTTTGCAGTTTCTATACTCAAAAATTAGCTCGACAGACATGAGTCATAGTTAATAATATTCATATGTGTTACTTAATAAACTTTAATATGTTTCCACATAAGCCATAAATTTGGAGAGATTCGGATAAATCAGTTACTGAGCTATTCATTAACAGATAGATTATTTATAAGACGCTCAAATATGTGGTCTTAAGTTTTCCATGCTTCATCTGGATGCCTATACTAGTTTATTCCACTGTGGATCAATGAAGAATTAGCCCCGATATCTAATAGTTCATGCGGTACATACCATATTTGAAAGAAGGAGAGATACACTTAATTTTTCACGTTAGAACAACTATGTCTGCCTGTCTACAGTACCCTACACACCTTTAGGCTAGGCATTCACAAAGCAACTTCCATCTCTTATGAATAAACAGAAAAGAACTTTTGTTCTACAGCTTTGTTCTCCTGGACCTGGCAACTCTTCCCATCATGTTTTAATATTGAAAAATGTTGAAAGAGAACAGGGTACAGCAGACTCGTTCTTATAAAAGTTGTTCTTCAAATGGTTGGGTGGAATGCCAGAGCCAACAAAGGCCAAACCAGTGACCTCTGTGATCCAGGGGAACAGAGAGAACAAAACAGCGCGGACAAGAGTGTGAGAGGGGGACACCACGACAGGGAACTCCAGCACTGGGCAGCAAGAGGACGCCGTCCTGGAATACTGCATAAGCACGTGACGACAAACTGAGGACAACACTTAGAACTGCTGGGCGCACAAATTCCCCACACAATAGACGTGTTCAGCATATGCCTCATCTAACTTACTGGGATGAGATACGGATTTTAATGGTGGCCAGAGATACTTTTATATAGAATTTTCACATACGCTACGGCATTTCAAAAAATGTTTGGAAAAACAGAATTAAAAGATGTTTATTTTCATGTAAAAAAACCCTGAAATCCATGCAGTTTTTCAAGAATACACATTGTCCACGAACTCTGTAAAGATCTGGCATACTCATGGATTTCAAAACATCTCTGCCCCTAAATGAAGTATCTGTTAATCCCACTCCTGTGAGATTTTTGAAATGCCCTCCTATTATCTCACTGAATCTTCAAACAACCTTGTGAGCTAAGCTGAAGAAACCTAATGAAAATGAAAAACACCATTCCCACCCTGGATCTCACAGAAACTATTCAGTAAGTGGGTCTTCCATGAAGCACCTGGGAATCCACAGAAACAGGAAAGGCATGGGCCAGGCACACGAGCTTCCGTAGCTGCTGTCTGCTTGAGAGCAGTGACACATCGTGACCTCGCCCCTCCAAGGCACGGCGCCTGGGTGCACCCCAGGCCCTTGAGCTGGGCTATTCCATTCCCTGGCATCCACAACTCCTGTCTGTTTCTCCACCTCACCTTACTTACACTACCCTTCTTCACTTCAATCCCATTCCCTCTGGGAGGTAGAAAATGTGCTATAAAATTTTATGACATTTCCAGGTTGTTACACCAAAGATATTTTAAAACATCTTTTTAATTGACAATAATTGTATATATTTATGGTGTACAACATGTTTTGATACATGCATACTTTGTGGATTGGCAAAATTAGGCTAAGTGTCACAACTCTTATCTTACATAGTTATCTTTTTCTATAGTGGGAATGCTTAACATCTACTCCCTTAACAATTTTCAAATACATAATGCATGGTCATCATGTTGTACAACAAACACAGTCGCATGTTGTACGACATATCTACAACCACAGTCACGTGTTGTACAACCGACCTTCCTCCTAGCTGTCCAAACTCCTATCTCCTGTAACTACCACCTCCCAACTCCCTCCATGCCTAGCCCCTTGTCAGCCACACTCTACCCTCTGAACCCACGAATCTGTCTTTTTAGATTTCACATATAAGTGACATCATGTAACATCTGTCTGTCTTGTCTGGCTTATTTCACTTAACGGACTATCCTCCAAGTTTACTGATGTTCTCACAATGAGACTTCCTTCTTTTTATAGGCCGAATAGTATTCCATTGTGTGTGTGTATGTACAGATATAGGTACATATACATATATACATGTATGTATATATACATGTATGTGTGTATATACATTTATTTATATATATGGTCTTCAAAAATTTCATGGAAAATGTGTATTATGAAAAACCTGTGCATAGATCTCAAAAATTTGGGCAACAAAATAATCTTTTAATCTGCCTACACGTTCTGAAGTCCCCTCGTGTGTGTGTGTGTGTGTGTGTCTACTCACATATCCCATTTACTTGACCCATTCACCCACTGACAGATGCTTATGTTGATTCTGTAACATGGTTCTTACGAATAGTGACACAATGTACAATGACCATGGAAGTGTAAACATCTCTGTGACACACCGACTTCATTTCCTTTTGTTGTATATCTAGAAATGGAATTCCAAGATTATACAATGTTCTGTTTTTAATTGGAGGAATTCCCATAATGCTTTTCATAGTGGCTGTACTCACATTCTTACCCGTGGTATACAAGGTTCCTTTCTCTCCACCTGCTCACCAACACTTGCTATCTCTTGTCTGTTCAATGAGTAGCTGTCCTAAGAGGTGTGAAGTGACATCTCATTGTGTTTGTAATTTGCATTTCCTCACAAAAGCCTTTTAAACTCTCCAAGAGTAGAAATGCTATTTGAAGTGAAAGGTAATTCATTATTTCACAATATTATTACATCGGTCAGGAAGTGAAAATAGAGTAAGAACAGCTCGTTTCAAACGCTATGTCTGCTCCGTGAACAGAACAGGAGGCAACATCTGAGAGCCCCGTCCTGAGCGTGAAGGGAGCTTCCGATGGCTTCTGGAAGGACCTGCAGGGTTTAACCGTAGTGTGCAGAAAACCAGCAAGCACAGCAGGCTTGCCATGGCTGTGCCTAAAACAGCTTGCACAGGAGCGTGGCCTGCGGCCGGCACTGGGGACCTGGGACCTGGGACCCAGGAGTCCAGCACTCACAAAATGATAAGGGTGGCTCGCTGCGCCAGAACCACCAAGCACACGGCTGATGTGAATGCCTGCTTCCTGCTGGGAGCCGGGCTCTCGGTGTGTGCCAGGTAGGATGCACGCACGGCCAGCCCACAGGAAAATACTCGGGCACTGGGTCCCTCTGGCCCTCCCTGGGGGACGCTTAGCACGAGTCAAGGCGGCGGAACTGAGTGCGCCCCGCGGGACGAGACAGGGCAGGGGCTCCCGCGAGCTCGCCTCCAGTTTCCTCCAGACTGCCCCCACGTGCTTCCCCTTTACCTCCTGACTGCCCTCCTCTTTTTCTTCCTGAGAATTTTCAGTAATGAATCGTAACAACGGACATGACTATGTGCTCCTGGCTTCCGTGAGTCCTAGAAAACGCCTGCGTCTGCGGTGGTCTTGGAGACCCCAGACGCGAGCTGTTATTATTATTTGTCTCATTTTCATTAAATGGATGAACGGTTCAACCTCAATACAAAGCCAACGTGTAACAGTGCTCAGATCTGTCTCATTTCTGGTTAGGGTTGTTCTTGAGGTTCTTTCCATGGTAAGAGGATAAGCAAAGGAACAACTAAGGCATGTTTAGAAAAGGAGAAAAACTAAACCCGTTAGAGGAAAACAATGCCTGAAGGAGAAAGGAGTGAGGTGGGAGTTGGCGGGACGGGGTGGGGGGCGCAGGCAGCAAAGCTTTTCTAGGCTGCTGCTCCAGGGGACCACGCGTCCAGACACGCTCTGGGCGATGCACATGTTGGTTGTTGCGGCCTGCGAAGACAACTGCTGGCCTGCTACGGTGCAGGCTTTTGTATACAATGGTGCAGACCGCACTGATGCTACTAAGTAGGGACTGTTTTCCTTATTTCCCAGAAAAGAAAATGAACTCTTGATCTGTGCACAGCTCATTGCTAAGCTGCAGAGGTGGAGCGCAAACTGAGGTCCCCATGATTTGGAAGCACGGAGTCTACCACTCCAATTCCACACTCGGGCACAAGGCAGGACAATGGATCTAGATGTTCACGTGTGTCTCCCCCCGCCCCCGACACGGGTACTTCAAAAAGTTCATGGAAAGAAAGCGAGAAGGAAAGAGCATGGGAGAGAAGGGAGGGAGGGAGGAAAGGAATACCATTAAGTTCTTAAATTGTATCTACAAATCACACTAAATCTGTTAAAAACTGAAAATTAAAAAAAAAAAAAACAAACCAAACAGCTCTAAATAGGAGAAAAAACCTACAAGAGCCATTTCAGGTCAGTGGCTTAGAAATGGGGATTTAAACGCTGCTTTAAGGGCCGCTTGGAGCTCACTACCAGCTCCTGTGGCTGGCACGGTGCGGGGGGTATGGGACAGCCTTAGTAAACACCAGAGTGACGGACACACATCACCTGTCAGCTCTGTCCCACAAACACAGGCTCCAAGAGGAGTTTCTTCTACCCATCACTGTGTTCTCTGCAAACTGTTGGCTCCACTGACAGTGTCGCCCCTGCACCTGCTTGGCCCGTCAATTCCTAGAATTGCCACCTCACAACTACTGCACAGGAGACAAAACATCTAAAATAGAGAGTCCTGTGACCACACCGTCTCTCTTCTGACCCACAATGCGGACTAAGTAAAAACCCCAAAGCCCACACAATTTTTAAATTAGGGATTTCTGTCACCAAACAGTTTGTGATTTTCATTCTCTCTTGCCATTTAAAAAATTCTATGTACTGGAATAAATGAATATCTAACTGGTATGTATTGGATAACTGACTCTGGGTGAACAGTGGATGGTATTTGAAGATTTTAAAATAAAATTTAGTTGGTTCCCTCAAAAAAAAAAAAAAGAAAAAATTGAAAAAAAACCCTTTAAAATAAAAGAAAGATAAGTTGGTTTGGATACCCAAGACACTCTGGAAATTCATGTAGCTTTTTTCATAACACGGGTTTTTCAGTGAGCTTTGTGAAGATACCTCCTATGCAAGGATTTCAAAGCTTTTTGAGTGAAATAATTCCATTTTCCATGAACTTCTTGACATTCCTCCATGCAGCTATAACTTCCCTCTGTAACAGAGTTGTGGACTTACTTGAGGTCACTTTGTACCTGTCTGCACCACATAGAATAACCACACAGATGTCAGCACAGCTGGTTGAGGCCTCAGCGTCTGGAGATCAAGCCCAGTTTCTCGTAGAACAGCCATGGGGTCATCAAATTTTCAAAATAAACATTATGAATAAATGTATTTTCTTTTGGTGAAAAGTTGTTTTTAAACAATAATGACAAGAGGCCTGGAAACTTTACTATAAAAAGAAATGAAGGTCACGTATCAAAAAGTTGGAACTTCAAAAATCATCAAGCAATAGCAAATAAACTCTTACCTGGACAACCAATAAAGTAAAATAACTCTTTAAAACCAAAGATGTATTCTGAAATAATAAGTAGTTCTTTAAATAAAGCAAAAACAGGAAGTCAGATATACTATAGCTGGTCCACTTAATCTTGGTAAAAATAAACGCACTCATGGGTAAAGAAGTGTACAGGGAAAAGACAAGCTGCATATCACAACTTCTATGGAGTTTCATGTTCTCCAGAGATCATTTATACACAGGATGTTGTTTGGGTCTTGGAAGAGCCCCGAGAGAATGAAGTTCTGAAAATCTTTTCAAAAAGGGTAGGTGGGAGGGAAGACCAGCTAGATAAGTGAGTGAGTCCAGATGGATCAACAATAGAAGTACTGACAACAGGATTTTAGGTTTTTCTAATTCTTACAAAGGGGATTTCCTTCCCCACCAATATAGTGTTTCAAAACGTGTTTCTCGTAAGTTCTCTCACACGTTTGGGGTGGGGTGAGGAGGGTCAGAAGGATGAGGTTCTGGCCAGAGATTACAAAAGTATTATCAGACAGAAAAGTGGGGGTTGTGGACCTGTTACGGTCAAATGTGCCACCCAGTGAGTAACCCAAGGGGCGCAGTTCAGTGTGCAAACGGACACCAACGCTGTCCACCTAAAATGCAGGAAGCTGGAAAGAGCCCCAGTCTCAACCGTGTAATAAAGAAAAGGTGGATTGTCTAAAAAAAAAAATCTAAATTTCCTTGGACCCATCGGAGGGCTCCACAAAGCAAAGAGAGACACTTCCAAGGAGAAAAAGGACAGGCGCGGCTGATCCCGTGAGCAGGTGCCAGACGGAAGGCAGGCTGGTGAGAACCTCAGCTCAACCTTGAACAAACTGCTGGAGGCTGGGCAGGCAGCAGCCTGGGGGGCCTGAAGTGCCAGCACTTACAGCCACTCCAGGCTCTTCTCCAGCGCCCCCAAGAACTTGTAAGAAAATGGGGAGAGCGAGAGACTAGAGGGAGACTCCCTCAGGGAGCAGCTTGGGGGAAAAGGAAAGTAGCCCCCCACTACCCTCGCCCCTCAGAAGCCACAACCCAGAAACTACTGAAGGGAAAGGAAGAAACCCAGCAGCCATCAGGGCACTGGGGAAGACGCCTTACAGCTGGGGGACCAGAACAAAGTCCCCGAACGCCAATCTGGGGCAGAAGCAGAACACATCCTGAATCAAGACTTGCCCACCACTGGGGAGGACAGGACCGGGGAGATGGGGGCAACTTCGAAACCTAGGAAGGAGGTGCAGGCAGGAAAGAAAATCCCCTCTCGATCCAGGAGGGCAGACGTAGAGTCAAACCCTCCCTCCGGAAACCAGCCTCTGCGGGGAACAGAGACCTTGAGCAATAGGGGAGCCTGGCCCAGCTCACCCTGGGTGATGTGAAAGCTGCTCTTCCCGTACAGTGAGGAACTAGAAAATGAACACACCGCCTTTCTCAGCTACCAATAAAATTCACCTCTGTTTCTATCACACAAGATAGCTTTCAACAAAAAAGTACACACAGCGAAAGCACAAGAAAAATCCACACACTGTCCACAAAGAAAGAAACGCTGATATGACAAAGTTATGGGAACTATCGGGGAATTTAAAATACCTGTATCTGGCAAAGGATGTTAAAGGTTCTGATAGAAAGGTAGAGCAGGCGTTTGAACAAACAAGAAACTCAAGTAGCAAGAGGAAAACCAAACTGAAGTGCTAGAAATAAAAAACATGGTAACAGAGATGAAAACTGCCTTGGACGAACTTATCCGCAGACTCAACAGTGAGGAAACAGCAGTGAATCTGAAAACAGGTCAATAAAAAGTACTCGACCTGAAACACAAGGAGAAAGAAAAGCAGCAATCAAGAACCAGAACTGACAATCCAAGGTTATGGGACACCAGTCTGGCATACTGGTAAATGAAAATACATGGGACAAGAAACACAGATCCAGCTGTTCAGATAATATCAAGAAGAAAACAACACCTAGACATACCCTACTCTGATCTCAAGACAAAAAGAAAAATCTTGAAGGCATCCAGAAAAACAAAATACATACTACGTTCACAAAAACAATGGTAGGAATTACAACAAACTTCTCTTCTAAAAACTTGCCATACAGAACACACTGAACCGTGGAACAAAAACAACAGTTAATTGAGAATTCTGTACCCAAGAAAAACATCTTTAAAAATGGAGAAGAAATACGGAGGTGTCAAATTTCATGGAACAAAGGCAATCCCATCTGAACCCCTGGACTAAGGGACCTAGGAGCGCACTGCCCCACTGTACCCCATCTGAACCCTTGGACTAAGGGAACTAGGAGTGCACTGCACGACTGCTCTGCACCATTACTGTGGGGTAGTATGTTATGCAGACACTGTGAGTATAACAATGGGTTGCACATCCCTATGTCTAGTTTTGCTTCCTCCAACCCACCCTTCTAATTGATACCTGAGTGAATGTTTTGAAGTCAAAATCCCTATTAGCTCCAACTAACCCTCAGGGAAAATAAAACCCTCCTGATTGGGTCTTCAAACCCTCCCAGACACAGTCACTGCCTTCTCCTTCCTAACTTCTGTTCTACCCACAGTCAGCTACCAGAAATCTCTTCAGCTGGATATACTTCGTATTCCACGCTGGCTTTATGATTTACCAAAATCACAGATGCTTCCCTCTGGGCCAGATCCTACTTTGATTCTTAATCACAAAACTTGTAACCATCCCTTATGAAAAATGCCAAGAAATATGACTCTGCCTGTATCCTCCAGGTGACGTCAAGCAATCACCTGCCAGCACCACCACTACTCCTGTCCTTCTAAGTAGAGCGACAGTCCTAGATAACCTGAAGGCCCAGAACCCACGGTGGGACTGGCATTTGGGGGTGTACAGCAAAGGGAGTGTCTGATCCCCAAAGCGGAGCCTCTGACAGTGGGCCACTGCGAGGATGAAGGATGCCCCACCTCTGCCCAGACCAGAAACTGCCAGCTAATGATGACAGCCAATCTCAATTCCTCTACATCACCAACGGAGGCTCAACAGTGAATGCAATGCCTCAGTCTCACATTCAGGAGCAAGTTTCTATTTTCCCCTATCTTCAGTGAAAAGCATCTTTAACGAAAACAAGCAAAATTTTCAGATGAAGAGGCCTTTTCACAGGGATTTTTAAAATATTATATATTATAGTCAACTTCTGGGAGGTATCAGAGAGATGCATATTGCAATTTATTTAGAAAAGCAGTAGTTACAGACCTGGGTGAGAGAGAGGCTGAGGAGGGAGACAGACAGAGAGGGACAGAGATGGAGATGGAGAAATAATAACAGAGAGGCAGAGAGACAGACAGATTTACTATCTTGGAGTCAGATTCTCTGGCTTGGGAAGGGATTTTTATTTATTTATTTTTGGACAGGCAGATTTAGACAGTGAGAGAGAGACAGACAGAGAGAAAGGTCTTCCTTTTTCTGTTGGTTCACCCCCCAAGTGGCTGCTATGGCCAGCGCGCTGCGCTGATCCGAAGCCAGGAGCCAGGTGCTTCTCCTGGTCTCCCATGCAGGTGCAGGGCCCAAGGACCTGGGACATCCTCCAGTGCCTTCCCAGGCCACAGCAGAGAGCTGCACTGGAAGAGGAGCAACCAGGACAGAATCCAGTGCCCAGACCGGGACTAGAACCCGGGGTGCCGGCGCCGCAGGCGGAGGATTAGCCTATTGAGTCATGGCGCTGGCCTTGGGAAGGGATTTTTAATCAAGCATTTGTGCCTTTGCACACATGGCCGTCTCCATTAAGAAATCTTTTTTCAATCACTCCTCACTCAACCGGTTCCTAAATCGTCCTTTACAATGTAGCTCGGACATCTCTGTGTTGTCTAAAATCACCAAACGTGACTGAGGGGCCGTTGTACTCTGGGCAGCAGCGTAAGCAGTGGGGTACAGAGGTGAATCTGGCCTCCCTCTGTGGCTCCTGTGAAGCTTAGCAAAGCCTAAGTCCCGCAGTTGGCTGTCTGTATTTTTAGTCATCTGTTAACTCGTCTCCCTAGCAGACAGACGCTCATTCAGGGTCGGGACTCTCATTTCAGTCTCCCAGCACCTAGGCTGTTCCTGGCAAGGTCAAAAAGCAAGGGGACTTCAAAATGTTCATGGAAAAATAGAATTAAAAGACAAAAATTAAACATAAAAACTTAATTTCTCAACCTAAGCTTCATCAAGCTCAAGACATCTTGGTAAGCAAGGATACCAGCCATTTCCATCCCTAAAGAACTGAGAGTCTTGGGAATCTGACCACGTCAGTGTAGTCTCCCTTACATTGTCAATGGATTTTTTTCAAGGTTAGGAAATGAAAAGAAGTCAGAAGGAGCCAAGGCAGAAACTTGAACGTGAATGTCCAGTGATTTCCACCAGGAGCCTCACAGGGGATGAGTGAGCAGGGCCAGGTTTGCTGGGGCTTCTACCATAGCGTTGGTCAGCTTCCTCAAACACCCTCATAAAGGCAGGAGTCACCTTTCTCTGGCCCTCCAGAGACCCAACAAGAAAAATGCCTTGAGCATCCCCATAACCACTGCCAGGATCTCTGCTCTGAGCGGACCATGTCCACCTCTGGGTAGCCATTGCTTTGACTGTGCTGTGTCTGCAGGATGGTACTGGGAAATCGAAGGCTCATCTCTTGGGAACAGTTCTTCAAAGAAAAGCCTCAGGATCTGATCCGGCTGGTTTAAAATGTCCATGGAAAGCTCTGGCCCTGTCTTGGGCAGATCTGGGCAGAATAGTTTTGGTGTCCATTGAGCTGGAAGTCTGCTCTGCTTTGCTTTTCGAGTCAGAATTGTGTAAGCGGAACCAGCTGTGGTGTCTGTGGTGTTACCTGTCGCTTCTGCTGCTCACCGGTGACCTCTTCAATAGGGACATGGACAAAATGAACTATGACCTTGACAGTTTATGTGGCTGGTCTGCCACTCCAGACCTCATCTTCAACATGATCTTGCCTCTTCTTAAAGCAAGCTAGCCATGTGTCCACTGCTGACTTCTTTGGGACACTGGCCTCAGAAACTTCAGGATGCATAACCGACCTCACTCTTGCTTCAATTTCAACAGAATCCATGTTGTCCTCAGAGGGGATCTTCTGAAACTGAAGTTACAGCCTTCTTAGTGCCTCAGATCAGATCCTTTAAGACATGTCGGAACAAGTTACCATTCATTTATTTTGGCAAAAAAAAAAAAAAAATCGAGATCCACACATAGTTTTTTTATGGCACGCATTTTCCACGAACCTTTTGAAGATACCATGTAAATATACTTTTAATTAAAGAAAGAACAAAATAAATAAAGAGGGGAGTTGAGATGGTCCACCTGCCTTGTGAAAAGTAACAGAGGTATAGATTAAATGCTAGCAGTAAGATTAAAACACACATCATGGTTTTTAGATATTTCTACTTGTGGGTCACCCATATGCCACCTAACCCATGAGCGTTCCACAGAGTTGAAGATCCTGCATATTTCCTAGTTAGAACAGAAAATGCACACCAACCTTCCACAACAGCTCTGGCATGGTGATAAATAACTCACAACCACTTTCAGAATCACAGGGTAAATTTAAGGAACAAGAAATACATAAGAGAAAGAGGATAAGGGATGCATAAGCCAGAAATAATTTGATAACCAAAAATTTTAAAATAAAAACCACCCAAAGGAAAAACACTAAAGTCGTTACAAATTATTTTGCTTGTTTTTCTTGATGTAGTAAGAAAATATTAAGGTAGCACAGAAAGGAACAGTTGCCCTCACCACTGCTTTCCTCACAACTTCTCACAGTTGTTACCTCTGTGTGTGCTGAGCACCAGAAAACAAAGAGCTCGTCCTTGAAGGTGTACAAAGTAGAGGAGATGACACCGTTACCCAATCAAATTAGACAGTCGACCATAGGCAGATGAAGTACTTCTATCAGAGCTTTACGTCATCCTTGGACAGGAGTGGGAAAAACAGCAAATTTAAAACAGTCTTCACCTATATAATAGCTGTTTATTTTACTAACAGACAAATCCTCAATTTGGTTTGGAAAAGTCAACCACTGTGTAATATCTAAATGAAGGCCTTGGTCATTTCAGTGACTCAATTCAATAACACAATGTTATGTGTAATGCATACTCTTTTTTTCCTAAGTATATCCACGTTGATAACATGAGATAATGGTATAAAAAACTGAATCTGTATAACCTTCCCTGTGGTCACCACAATTCACCTCCATCCCTACACACAACACACTCACCTCCTTTCCACCCTTCTGCAGGTCTGTCCTGACTACAGCACTAGTGTAGGGCCTGTCCTCAGGTCACCTAGAGGAGGCCCTGTCACCGTGAAGACCTGGGAGCCACACACAATTACTGGTCCCCAGTGCCCAGGCCCCTCGTTACCCAGAGACAGGAGACGCACCACAGATTCTCTCATTCCCAGAGGTGAGGGTGAGGCATCAGGGGTCCTGAGAATCCTGGCACCCAGCAGGAGCCCAGTCCCCCGCCCTGAGAGAACTTTTTTGTGTTCCTTTTCCATCAAAAAGAGGCCCACGTTTGCAACCCAGCTCGCTTTCCAGCCTCTGCAAGGTCGAGGACCCACAAACCTCTCCGCCTGGAGTTGCCCTGTTACCTGGCACTCCTTCTGCAGACTTTCTGGGTATCCATTATGAGTCCTCTCACTGAGGCACAGAGCTCCCTGCAATCAGCCCTGCTCTCCCTGGGGCTCCTGGTAAGGCTGCCATGGGGCGAACCCCTTCGGACTCTGGAAGCCTTCTGGTCCACAAAGATGCCTGGGAGCTGCCGCGTCTCCAGCTCCACGTGGTGCCACCTCAGATCTGTCTGCAGCCTGAGCAATGGGTTTCCAGTCACGCCCTAGTTCTTTCTGTGCCCAAGACCACATTTTCCTAAATCTGCTCTGGATTTGACATTGGCATTGAGGTGCCTCGTTATTGTGGGAACTCTTTGCTGGAAAACAAGAATTCCCATGAGATACAGCTCAAAGAACCTGCGGATACTTTCGCTTTCTGCCTGGACATCTTTGCAGATCTGAGACTGAAAACGACCCACTGGCTTATTTTCTACTTTCCATGTTACCCTGGCTGACAGCCTTGCTGGTAGGTAACAAAGAACTTATTCCCAGCTCCCAACAGCACTGCCATCTCTTTCTCCCAAGCCCTCGGCACCAGTTTCCGTGAGTCCCTGCAGGTATCAGGAACTGTCTTTCCCAGCCCTCAAGCTGACTGCAGGCACCCACTTCCAGTATTCAGTTCTATGCTGATTCTCTACTGCTGCATAACACACAGAAAACTTTCACAATTATTTGTGATCAACTTCACCTTTTATGATGCTAAAAACTAAGTCCTGCTGTGCTTATGACAGTTACACTTCACAAAAAAACAGTTCTATGATCTCTACTACATTGTACCAAATTTTTGAAAAATAAAATTAGCATATACAAATAAAACTCGGAATGTCTTTCTGAATAGTTTAGTGCTACCCAAAGATTTACAAACACAACTGAAAATGGATAATAAAAATACTTGCAGATCATCATTCAAAATAATTTGCCACATTGCACATGAAGAAAAAAAATCTGAAACTGTCGCATTAAACTTCATACAACTGACATTGCAGGAGGTGTAACAGCTGAGCAGACGCCTTCAAAAAATACAACTTACTATTACAGTCCAGCTCAAAGATGGAGACACGTCTACTGTAACTAGATTCCATCAGATCCAAGATGTCGCTGATCTTACAATACACAATGTTATTTAACACAAAATAAGGAAACTGTCATCAAATAATGAGATCATGCGAGGAACTTTCTTATTGATGATGAGATGCAAGCCAATTTCAGAGACATTTAACATACAATTTCAGAGACTTAAACATACAAGAAAGGTTGCCTAGAACTTATGAATCTGAGTTCTCAATTTACCAAGGAAGACAGTGCCAGGTAAAATCTTCACAGTTCACTTGGTAGAGGAGACAAGCGATCTGGCCTCTGCGTTTGTGTCTGCAGTGTGCGGTGTGTTTCTACAGCAAGAAAAAGCAGGATTTTTCTTGGCCAGTCACTTGATGTGAAGAAATCCTCAAGTTCACCCTTTGGAGCTATTCTTATCAAACCATCAACTAGTCAGAACGTGATGCGTCCAAGTCATGGAAGGGAAACCTATGAGAAAGCAGCTTCCACAGGAAATGTGGGATGTGCGGGGGGCGGGGGGTCCTCGCAGAATTTCTGGGTATGAGGAGGAAGCAGCCAGTTCCAGATTATTCTTTTTCACTCTGAAATTGCTAGGTGACTCAAGACAGAAATCTTTTCTTTCTTTTTTCCCCCTGGAGGGCAGGAGGCAGGTATCATGAATGTAAACACTAAAAGCTAAATATATGTCTAGTGGAAACATGGGACATCAGCTTCCATAGTCTTGCTTATATTTTTAATAAACAATGAGCTCAATTTGGCCACAAGGCTACGGTAACTTCAGTTCCAAGTAAAGTGGCAGCAAAGACTTTAAAAATTAAGTGTTGGGGCCAGTACTGTGGCGCAGTGGGTAAAGCTGCCGCCTGTAGTAATGGCTTCCCATATGTGCACAATTGAGTCCTGGCTGCTCTACTTCCAATCCAGCTCACTGCTACAGCCTGGGAAAGCAGTAGAAGATGGCCCAAGTGCTTGGGCCCCTGCACACCCCCAGAAGAAGCTCCTGGCTTCTATTTGGATTGGCATAGCTCTGGCCATTGTGGCCATTTGGGGAGTGAACCAGCAGATGGAAGACCTCTCTCTCTCTCTCTATCTTCCTTTCCCTCTCTCTCTCTCTCTCTCCCCCTCTCTCCCTCTCTCCCTCTGTGTAACTCTGCCTTTCAAATAAATAAATAAATATTTTAAAAATAAATTAAAAACTTAAGTTCTTCTGTTCACAATGTAAAACAAAATCTTCAAACTTAGGTATTTTATATATTATAGACACTGAAGTATCAAATATTTTTAATGACATCATTGAGCATGTAACATAGTATAAGATACAACATATTCTACTATGAAAACAAAGTATCTAATGAGAAATGTTAGTAACAACTCTCCAAAGCTTCAAATTTTCGCAAAAATTTACTTTTTACTTGGTTTTGGATATTCTAGACCAGTTTAATTAAAGAACATATTTTTTCCACTTAACATGAAGAAATTCCAAAATAAGAGTTTTAAGTAATTTTAATAAATCTGACAAAAATTTGCCTTTATATTTAAGTAAAAGGGCTGCATCATTTTCCCATTAAAACACCGATTTTTGACAGAAATTCAATATTTTCCTAAATTTCAAGATCCTTCTCTGATTGTCACCTTTTTTTTCTGATTTCTTTTTTTTATTTAGTAAATATAAATTTCCAAAGTACAGTTTATGGATTACAATGGCTTTCCCCCCCCCATTAATTTCCCTCCCACTCGCACCCCTCCCATCTCCCACTCTCTCTCCCATTCCATTCACATCAAGATTCATTTTCAATTATCTTTATATACAGAAGATCAATATAGTATATATTAAGTAAAGATTTCATCAGTTTGTACCCACACAGAAACACAAAGTGTAAAATACTGTTTCAGTACTAGTTATAGCATTACTTCACATTGGACAACACATTAAGGACAGATCCCACATGAGACGTAAGTACACAGTGACTCCTGTTGTTGACTTAACAATTTGACACTCTTGTTTATGGCATCAGAAATCTCCCTAGGCTCTAGTCATGAGTTGCCCAGGCTATGGAAGCCTTTTGAGTTCACCAACTTCAATTTTATTCTGACAGGGTCACAGTCAAAGTGGAAGTTCTCTCCTCCCTTCAGAGAAAGGTACCTCCTTCTTTGATGGCCCCGTTCTTTCCACTGAGATCTCACTTGCAGAGATTTTTCATTTAGGTCTTCTCCTTTTTTTTTTTTTTTCCCAGAGTGTCTTGGCTTTCCATGCCTAAAATACTCTCATGGGCTCTTCAGCCATATCCGAATGCCTTAAGGGCTGATTCTGAGGCCAGAGTGCTATTTAGGACATCTGCCATTCTATGAGTTTGCTGTGTCACCTTCTTCTCTAACTGTTCCTTATATAAAGCTGAAAGAAAACTCCTACAACGTAAAAGCAGGGCCCAGTCTCTAGTCTGCCTCCCTTAGCCCACGATGTCCTTGTCTGTCCTTTATCAAAAGGAATTCGCTGACTTGAGGGAGTGAACTGGCCCTACAAGGTTCTAGTCACGGGACTCAAGGAGTCCTTTGCTTCTCCAACAGATAAGAACCTTGATGGCCACTGTTGTATGGAGGGGTTTGTTTAGAGGAACTCCAGGTCTGGGCAGAATTTAACTACCACCTTCACATAACCCCCAGACCAAGTGAATCCCACTTAGCCACCATAAATTCCCTAAAGAGTATAGCATCACTGACAAACCAAAGGGGTTACAAGTACCACTGACCAACCAGGAGCTTGGACGTGAGCTATTATGCATCTCCCAGCCCCAATTTCAATCTATAAGAATCTCCACCCCTTACTCCTGGGATTGTACAGGAATTAGGTGCTAGCTGCCTGGCTCCTCGCTCTGTGCTTTGCAAGGAAAACCTACTTTATTCCCCACCTTGAGGTCATAAAAAAGAGTGTTAATTGTTAAAGGAACAACAGTAGTCACTGTGCACTTGCTCCCCATGTAGGACCTCTGTCCCTAATGGATTGTAATATGAGAATCAACTGCAAATTTTCTCCCTAAACTGTACTCTATATGTTGTGTGTGTGCCTGGGTGCGGATTGCTGAAGTCTATGCTTAGCATGGAGTTGGTCCTCTGTATATAAAGTCATACTAAAAATAAACCATAATGAAGAAGGAGATAGGAGAGGGAGAAGGGAGCGGGATGGGAGCTGGGAATGACGTCAGTGATCATCTCTATGAATTTCTTTTAACTTTGATGCAATTCCTTGATTCCCTCCAACAGAAAGGTAAGAGTTCTGATGTTCTGATTCTTGACAGCACAACCACAGCAAAATGAGCACCTGTCTCCCTAGGCTTATGCCAAGGGGAAAGCACACAGTTTTGTTCACTGCAAACAGTAAATGACACGATCGATTATTCCTTCAATAGATTTCTAACCAACTTCCACCAGCAATTCAAAAACAAATAAGAAGGGCTTCATAGAAATTGCAGTTTAGCTAAGAGCCAGTCCTACATATTTTACTGCAAACTAAGCAAGTGATCCTGAGTGTCCTAAGCACACAGCTTGGACTCTGCTCTCCTCGGTATGAGGGAGCCAAGCCTCGGCTGCCCTTCATTCCCAGCAGGTCTTAGCAGCCCACTGAACCACACACACAGGCAGACTACAGGAGATCCCATCTCACACTCCCAAAGCCGGGGAAACACCCTGCTGGCCTTTATTTTAATGCCAAAGAGTACTGCTGAGATATTTTTGTTGTTTCAATTCGGTCTTCCTATTGGTTTAACTCTATAAAAATAAAGAAGAAGAGCAACTTAAACACAGTAGGCTGAATGAAAAGAACAGCAGGCAGAGTGCTGATAGCCAAAGTCACACTGCCAGCCCTTAAGTGGGTAACTGACTAAGCCTGGCACAGCTAGGCAAGTCCTCCCTGAAGGAGCAGATCTTGATTTTACTCTGAGCAAAAGGAGAGCTTGCAAAGGCAGAAGCAGGTGTAGTAAGGAAAGCCCAACTTTCCCCACTGTTGTTGAGGTTGACTGCAGTTGAAAAGAACTTAAGCTGGGAAAAGACGATTGAGGATTGATGCAGAGTAGCTGGGAAACTGATCTAAGCAGGTAGGGACCCTGTGCAGACCCCCAGTCATATTTGTTCTAGCAATGAGTATTTCTAGACAAGAGTTCAACAGACGATCCAGGTGATACACTGGAAAACCCAGTGGCTAGCTGCAAGCAACTGAAGAAGGCTAGCACTGAAAGGCAGAAAAGGGACATACAGTGCAGTGGCTGGGGCGCCAGCCATGACACCCACGTCTCATATTGAAGTGCTTGATTTTTTTTTTTGGACAGGCAGAGTGGACAGTGAGAGAGAGAGAGACAGAGAGAAAGGTCTTCCTTTGCCATTGGTTCACCCTCCAATGGCCACTGCGGCTGGCGCGTCTCGCTGATTCGAAGCCAAGAGCCAGGTGCTTCTCCTGGTCTCCCATGCGGGTGCAGGAGCCAAGGACCTGGGCCATCCTCCACTGCCTTCCCGGGCCATAGCAGAGAGCTGGCCTGGAAGAGGGGCAACCGGGATAGAATCTGGCGCCCCGACAGGGACTAGAACCCGATGTGCCAGCGCCGCAAGGCGGAGGATTAGCCTGTTAAGCCACGGCGCCGGCCGAAGTGCTTGATTTTGACACCAGGCTCTGCCTTCCAATTCCAGCTTCCTTTTGATGCAGATCCTGGTAGTCACGGGTGCTGGCTCAAGTAACTGGGTCCCTGCCAGTCTCCTGGGAGAGCTGGACTGAATGCCTGGTTCCTGACTCCAGACTCAGCCCAGCCTTAGCTGACAGGAGACCTCCCCTTCCATCTCTGCCTTAATCTCTGCCTCTTCGCTTCTCAAGTAAATAAACAAAAGTAATTTTAGAAGGCAGAAAACCCAAATACTCATCAGGAACACAGAAGCCCGGTTTCTCTGTAAGGTAGAGAATTTCAGCCTGAAAGTCGCAGCAATGGTCTGAATTCTAAGATGTTTGAGCTTCCATTGAATCGATGCAGGAATCCACTGAGAATGAACTTCAAGTAAGAGACCGAACAATGCCACACCCACAACCCGATAAACAATCAGGGGTGTGGAGGTGGAGACAGAAGCAGGAAGGCTCCACCTGATGCCTCATTTCTCTGCAACCTCCTGAGGGTTGTTCGCACCTGCTGTGTCTCTCTCTAGGGGATCAAATTCAAACCTGGGACTTACAGAAAGGAGCAGGGCACAGCGGATGAGCAATTGACAAAGGGAAATGGGGGAAGAAAATGAAAGGCTACATTCACCGACTGGAAGAGACAAGGGTGCAGAGTGGTGGCCTGCGACGGAAGAGGCCCAGAGATCCAGCTTACACTCGAGCTAGGAAGAGGCCCAGAGATCCAGCTTACACTGGAGCTAGGAAGAGGCCCAGAGATCCAGCTTACACTCGAGCTAGGACGAGGCCCAGAGATCCAGCTTACACTGGAGCTAGGAAGAGGCCCAGAGATCCAGCTTACACTCGAGCTAGGAAGAGGCCCAGCTTACACTCGAGCTCCCAACCTCTTTTCTGAGGCTGTTCTAAAGCAGAGCAAACAGGAAAGCGGTAGCCTCGTGTATGTGGACACGGAAGGATGAGATCGCATCTGGAAGACATCCCCACCTTAAAGACAGAAGTCACTTTGTGACAGCTGAAGATTTCCTTTTTCATCTGTGCATTGGAGCTTTTCTCCACAATGAAAATTAGAACACGACCTCAACCCTCAATTACTTTCCTTATTTTCCCTTTCATTTCAGTCATAGAGCCAGCAAAGGTAGGATCATGAGGAGGAGAGGAATCCGGTTTTAAGCAGGACAGGAGATAATCAAAGGAAAACAGCAGGGATGTAGCGTGGCATCCAGCGTTACCCGAGAGTGGCCCAAGAGCAGCATCACACCTGGGTTACCAACAGCAGGCCTGAGAGGCCACTCCTGCATCAACCCATCCAGTCCTCCAAGGACAAACCCAGGCTACCAAACCAAACATGATCCAACTATCCGCACGTCCCTAAGGGTGAGCACTGTGCACTGCTGTTTACTGAGCTGGTCCTGTAACCCACACTTGCTAAAACCAAGATGCTAGGCCAGCGCCGTGGCTTAACAGGCTAATCCTCCGCCTTGCGGTGCCAGCACACCGGGTTCTAGTCCCGGTTGGGGCTCCAGATTCTATCCCGGTTGCCCCTCTTCCAGGCCAGCTCTCTGCTATGGCCTGGGAAGGCAGTGGAGGATGGCCCAAGTGCTTGGGCCCTGCACCTGCATGGGAGACCAGGAGAAGCACCTGGCTCCTGGCTTCGGATCAGCGAGATGCACCGGCCGCAGCGGCCACTGGAGGGTGAACCAACGGCAAAAAGGAAGACCTTTCTCTCTGTCTCTCCCTCTCACTGTCCACTCTGCCTGTCAAAAACAAAAAACAAAACAAACAAACAAACAAAACAAAAACCGAGATGCTAAGGCAAGCAGAGGGCAGTACGCTGAAAACTCGGCCACCTGCTCATCTGTGTTTCAGAATCAGGAGAGGCCAGCCACAGATTATTTAAGTTCACCAAGTGTTCCTCCTGAATTTGAATCTACTTTCTCCCCATACAATCAACGACTGCTTTCTAAAATGAAACTGCAGAAATCATTCAGGCTTTGAATAGTTGGAGGCTCAAGTCTTGGGTCAACAACCATAGTTTTTGAATGTCTTCAGAACTCAAGATAGTGTGTTAACATCAAATGACCTCTTTTTAATTGCACTGAGATGCAGAGCCCAGGTAGGGAGCTCTCAAAACCGGGAACAGATTTGGAAAACCTACAGGATTACAGAGCACGCCAGCTGAGCTGAAGTGGTGCAGCCAGGGTGAGGGGTGCCTCTCACTGGGTTCTGCTCTCCCACATCCGAATGCGAGTTCCTTCCTTGTGATCATCCCTTAAATGTGAGCATTTTGGCAACTTTCTGGCTCCAGGCCTCGCTTCATATTTTACCTTTACTTTCCTCATCAATTTACAGCACAACCCACTTTTCTATGTTCTTCTTTCCAAATTTCAAGTCTGATCTCTCAGCTCATAAATCATGGTAACTACTGATTATTTTTCTTTTCTTCAATCCTTACAACTAGACAGCTTCACCTTTTTCTTCTTCATCTTCATTCTTTATTGGCAATTTCATCTGTCACCCATGTGATGGGTTTCAGCTCGTAGCAGGACGGTTCGGAGAGCTCCCTCTCTGCGGAGGCTCTTAGTCCCTCCTCTTCTTCAGTTTCTCTTACATCAGTGCCTACAGATTAACCATCCTAAAATGAAACTTTCTATTTTTTATCAATTCTCCAGTGCATACATAAGCTTCATCTAGTATCACTGGGAAAACATCAGAGTCAAATTTAGAAAATCCATTTTATGGGCTGAACTATACTCAATTTTTTTTTTTTTTTTTTTTTGGACAGGCAGATTTAGACAGTGAGAGAGAGAGAGATAGAAAGGTCTTCTTTCCGTTGGTTCACTCCCCAAATGACCAATACGGCTGGCACGCTGTGCAGATCTGAAGCCAGGAGCCAGGTGCTTCTCCTGGTCTCCCAAGCAGGTGCAGGGCCCAAGCACTTGGGCCATCCTCCACTGCACTCCAGGGCCACAGCAGAGAGCTGGACTGGAAGAGGAGCAACCGGCACAGAACCGGCACCCCAACCATGACTAGAACCTGGAGTGCTGGTGCCACAGGCAGAGGATTAGCCTAGTGAGCCATGGCGCTGGCCTATACTCAATTTTTAAACAATGGTTACTTTAACCTCCATGTAACAAGTTTCTTATCTAATAAAATGGGTTTGTTGGACTCATTTTTGTATCGTTATGGATTCAGATATTGTTATGGATTGTTAAGGATTCAGATATTGTAAATAAACAGGAGTTAATGAAAAAAGCTGCTCATTCAACAGGTTTTATCAAGAACCCTTGACAGAGAATTCTCAAATGGGGTGAATGGTGGGGTCAGATCCAAAAATGGCTATTATAATGCTTTGGAACGTGATGGAGACTCGAACTCTTGATACACAGCTCATCTATCCCTCCAAAAAGACTATGAGCAGCTGGAGAGAGAAAATTTCATAAACCTCTGTGCCTCCCATAGCCTCAGAATCACTTGTACATGAACGGACTCTCAAGACAAAGTAGGCCAAAAAATTAAAGAAACGGAAGGATAATCCTATATTATGTCTATCAGAATCACTTCTCTCAAGAGTAATCCTTCCCACAGCACAGTGATGCTAGCCATTAGCTGTATTCTTGTTGCCTTTCAAAAGTCAGATATTGTAACACAATACATCACAGACATTTTACAGGTTAAATGTGACTTTGGTAAGGAAAACCTTATATCTTCCTTCTTATACTAAAGATTTTACTTATTTATTCTTATTCAAAAGAAGTACATTCTTATTCAAAAGATTAGAGACTGTCTATCTACAGAATTCAAGGATTTAAAAGTCGGCACCTGGTCTTTGGGAACTAACAATATCCATTTACCATGCCTGGCTGTGAGTAATTCCTTCTCTGTGGGAGCAGTTATTTGTGATTTCAAACACAAGAGGCAAGAGAAAAGCATCAGGTCAAATATATGTAGAATAAAACAAACCTAATACTCAAAACAAATCAATGAATATATAGACATTTTGTGAAGACTGAAAACTTATTAGCATAAAACAGAAGGTCACATCGTGACAGTTCTAGCCATTATTTCTTAGCTAAGTAACCACTGTTTTCACTTCTAGTATACTGTCTTCCAAAAACATAATACCTAACACTGTGAGGGGCTTATTTATTTTAAAACAGATATGAATCTCTTAACATTCTTCTGTCAACCCTCACCAAAACCCAAAGGGCAATAACTGAAAACTACTTTGGGGCAGGTGAAAGATAAGCTTTGCCAATGATTTTTGTTTGTTTCCTTCATATCAAGAGGGGAAAATAAAGAGATACCTTCACTTTTCTAAACAGTCCAAAACATAATCATTTTAAATGAAGTTGTATAAAAAATAAAAATAAAGTGGTTATAGGAATTTGACCCTGGGGCTGGCATTGTGGCCTAGTGGGTAAAAGCCACTACATGTGACAACAACATCCCACGTGGGCACTGCTTCAAGTCCCAGCTGCTCTACTTTCAATCCAGCTCCCTGCTAATGGTCTCAGCAAATAGCAGAGGATGCCTGGGTCCCTGCCACCACGTGGGAGAGCAGGTGAAGCTCCTGTCTCCTTGCCTCAGCCTGGCCCAGCCCTGGCCATTGTGGGCACCTGAGGAGCAAACCAGTGAATGGAAGATCTCTCCTTCTCTCTCTTGTTGCTGCCTTTCAAATAAATAAAACCTTTTTTTAAAAAACAAAGGATATTTACTTAATATATGTATATTTATACATATATATATGCAAACAACAAATGCAAGCAATTTTGAGAATATACTTCTAAAAAAAGTATATGACTGGCAACATAATCACAGCACCAAAAATAGTAAAGAATCTCATTACATATTCATTTTTTCACATTCTTTAGAAATTTTTCTCAATTTTAATTAAAATACATTTACGTGAGAGAAAGGAGCCTATGATGTTTCTTTGTAATACATACTTTGAAAAAAATACATTACTTTTCACAATAAGATAAACGATGATTCAAGTCATCGGGTTCTTTTTCTTTGTGTCTCCCCCAGTTTCTTTACCTGTGTTGTACGTAGCTCACAAGACCAGCACAGCGCTGACAGACTCTGGGATGGGAGAGAACGCTCCCACAGCCACTGACGGTGACCTCAGCCGCCTCCCTTGCTCATGTTTCCCATGGAAGGACTGAAACACATTGCCCTATAGGAAATCTCAGATCCAAGAAAAATCAGAAAAACCACTGATACACTTATGAGCAGTACACAGGAGCCACCCAAAAGCAACCCTGGGCCACAGGGACAACCGTGCCCCCCAGGTAAAGTGAGTAGATATACTTCAGCACAGCTGCCCCCAACAAACAAAACAGAAAAACAAACACACAACCTGCCTTAGGCTAGAAAGCATACAAGGGGCTCATAAGATCTATAAGTGGCAGAAGAAATTAAACTGGACCCTGCAGGGAATTAAAGCAAGGATAGAAGCAACATGGCTAAAAACAGAAATCTCTTATCATCCCCACCCGATAAGGTGAGCAACAGCATACACATTAGGCTGACCAACACGGATGTAGACCTGTGAAAGTCTTTATCACCTTAAAGGCTTCAGATACAACTTATTCCCAGGGGGGAGTCTGAGGGTCCACTGGGACACTACTCACTCATGACCATATACTAAGGGCCTGCTCCATGCCAAAACGCACACATCAAAAGCTACGTGCCCCTCTGGTGTCACTTCATTTTCTTACGAGTCTATCAGTTTTGACTAGCCCACAAATGTAAGTCTGTGCTGCACGTATCTTACGATTCGACATCCCGGACTTCCTGAGAAACCGTCTCCTTTGCCATGCAGAAAGCCCACAAGGACAGGGTCCACTGAACCTACTCACACCACATTCCAGAGCACCACGCCTCTCGAGACGTGGAACCCTGCTACCTGCTCTGCTTCATTTGTCAGTCTTGACAGGTTGCTGGCTCGTCTAAACTCACACAGAAACACAAAGTGAGCAACAAAATACTAAAAGACCTTCCTGGAACTACATAGCTAGTTATTAAAACAAGAACTGGTGAGCATGTCTTAGGTAATATTTCACTCCAAATGTAAATGTTCCAATATTTTAAAATATAAATGCAAGAAGATGAAGGTTTTATCCATCTTAAATATTTTCCTTTTTACCCCCTTTTCTCACAATAGGTATACACAGGGTGATTTTATGAGGGGAAGACATCAACACTGCACATATAATTATCCAGCAAATAAAACAATAAAGTAACAAAAATCCATGCTCTAAAAGGAAAGCATCAGAAAACAAATCAAATAAATAAATACCAAAAGTAAAAACATTTCTATAATAATATCTGCCAAAAACGAGTAGCAAAAACTGCAGAATAAAGGAGAACAAGTTTTGGCAAGCACGTGGAGCAGAGGGAACCTTCTGCCTGGTTGGTGGGAAGGTTAAGTTGGTGCAACCTGGGAAACAACACAGACATTACTCAAACAATTAACAATAACTGCTCTCTGATCACGCCATTCCACTTCAGGAGATACACCCAAAGAAGCTCAGGAGATAACCACCCTACTCCCACGCATACTGCAGCAGTACTCAAAGCAGTCCTGATACGGAACCAACGTCCGTGCCCACTGATGGTGAGATCAGTGGAGACACTGTGGGACCCTGGCCATCCACAAGCACACACCATTCAGTCTTAGGGAGAAGGAAACCCTGTCATGTCTGACAGCATGACAAATCTGGAGGACAGTGAGCTAATGAGAGGAGCCAGTCCCAAAAGGACAAACACAGATACTGCATGATCTCACTTCTACGTGGAATCTGAATGGTCCCCCTGCTGGTTTCCAGGAGCTGAGAGCAGGGAGCAATGGTGAGGTACTGGTCAGAGGGTACAGAGTTTCAGTCACACAGGAGAACCGCATTCTGGAGATCTGCCCACGATATACGGCATATGATGGACGTCACTGCATCCTATACTTTACAATTTGCTACGAGCTCATCTGATATTAAGCACTGCAAAAGGAAAACGAAGTTAGAACCAAAATAAAAAGAGAGTGGGCAGAAACTTTGGGAGGTGACAGATGAGTTCATGGCGTTGATGGAGACCGTGGTTTCAAGAGGGTGTACTTGCTCCAAACACGGAACTGTCTGTGTCGCAGAGCAACAGCTCTTTGTATGTCCACTGTACCTTGGTAAAGTGGCCAAAAAGTACAGTGAACCATCGGATGGGAGCTCTCTCTCCCAGCTCCCACCTCCCCTGTCTGTCTACTTTCCTCTCTCTGCTTTTCAAATAAAATAATTAAAATAAGTTAATGAATTACTAAATGGCTCAAAATTACATCTACTCAGCTTACAGATGCTTCTCAGTGTGTGCATGAGTGAAAGCACAACAGATATCTTCCACGACAAGTGCTAAATGCCGGCCGGCACCGCGGCTCACTAGGCTAATCCTCTGCCTGCGGCGCCGGCACCCCAGGTTCTAGTCCCGATCGAGGTGCCAGATTCTGTCCTGGTTACTCCTCTTCCAGTCCAGCTCTCTGCTGTGGCCCGGGAGTGCAGTGGAGGATGGCCCAAGTCCTTGGACCCTGCACCCGCATGGGAGACCAGGAGGAAGCACCTGGCTCCCGGCTTCGGACCGGTGCAGCGCACCAGCCGTAGCAACCATTTGAGGGGTGAACCAACAGATAGAATACCTTTCTCTCTGTCTCTCTCTTTCTCTCACTGTCTAAATCTGCCCGCCAAAAAAAAAAAAATGCTAAAAGCCTATGGATAGACACGAAAGAATATAAAAAGGCACCACTACCTTTGCCTTTAAATACTCATTTGCTAAGTTTCCTGTTTCCCAGTTTCAGAAGAGAGATTAAAAACTCAGCAAAAGGTGAGAATTAATCTTTAAAGCAAACTTCTTGAACACAAAATTAATTACAGATATTTGGAAAATAAAAAATATACACAAAATAAAAAAATAATACACAATGCCAACATCAAGATACTCACTTTAACATTAAAACCTTTCTCTTAACTAAAAAGATTTTATTCCTATTTACTTTTGTACTTTATACCGCCAATACTTCTTGTAAAAGTAGTTTAGCTGTCATTATCTATTCAACCTTATCCATAGGAAGTTACTATAAAACAAATTTTTAAATGTATCAGAATGTATGCTTGCAAGTGGATATTACTTCTTTCACTCTAAAGATGCAGCTGCTCAAGAAAAGATTTTAAGAAAACTTCCTTGAGATCTACCTTAAACTTCAGTAGGTAAATGTACTAATTAACATGACTCTATTATAGCCTCCAAAGCAGGAATACAGTATTTTAGGCTTTTACCAAAATCTTACTGCTTATTCCTATGTTTCTCATTTTCTTCCTCTCAATTCTTTCAAACTTCTACAATTGCATGTTAGACATAAGTTACACTGATAATTTTCAGAAATTGCCTACTATCAAGAATTCAGGAAATCATATTCATGGAAAATGTCATAAAAGGGTGCTACAGAAAACAAACACATTTCTACAAATCCTACTGAAACATAAACTTAAGAGAGACTGGAGCTATCTCACCACTGGAAAGAAGCTGGCTTGAAGATGTAACGAAAATGCCATTTAAGACTGAAATCTCTTGAAACCGATATTTAAAGTAAAATTGCACACCTGATAAAACGTGTGCAGATATTCCTAATGAATTATAAAATCCAAATGCTACGAGTCTTCCTAAACTACATTTTCTTTAGGGTCAAATTACATGGCAGGGAACTGGTCTTCTAAAATCTACTCGAGTTCATTCCTACTTTTGGCCAGTGCTCGTTTTCAAGAACTTTGAAATACACGCGTGGGGTGTCCGAAGACAGTAATGTGAACACACCCTGAGACTCGGAACGTGCCTTACGAACTAGAATTAAGATGGTGATGATGGTGATGATGATGATGATGACGATGATGAAAGCAACTACGGCAACAAACATGACGTGCGACACGTTCCTAGAAAGACCTGCTAAATGTGTTCAGTACTCTTCAGAAAAACCCCCTTTGTGAACAGTATAGTGTATCTTTGTAAATGATACCAGAATTTATATAAGTAATTTCTTAGAATCCAGATGGTCAGATAGAACGTTTTCTTTAAGAGAGTGGTGGCACTATCTGATGCCATCCGATCAATCAAATCCATGGTAAAGGAACTTCTCCCGTGACTACTAGGCCCACCAGGCTCATCTTTCTTGGCATCAAGGAGAGATGAGACGTGGTAGCTCACTCTGTGCGGACTCTTTATGGCTGGGTCTTTGCGTTACTTTCTGTCGTCACGGGAGAGTAAAAAGAGAACGGGATCTGATTCAGATAAATCCTGCAGCCCGGTGCCCGCATATCAGCCTTTTCTCTCCTCGGCTTTCACGTGCAGCGGCACCCGTCCCTGCCCTCGTCCAGGAGCCACTGTCTGGGTGCAGTCAGCAGCAGAGGTCATTGCCAGTAGCCTCATATTAACCACGTCCATGCACACTCAAGGAATTAGAGACCCACCAGTGCCCTAGACCTTCCCTTCTCTTCATCTACATCCTCTTCCTCCTGCTACCTCCGAGCTTAATGATGGCGAGCTAAGGCTGCTGCATTCTCCAGGAAGTGCAGCCCTGTCCACCTGAGGGCCCAGCACAGAAGGGGCCCCCTCTAGGAGGTGAGGTCTGTTCTACCTGAGGTCCTGCACAGAGGGGCCCCTCTAGGAGGTGAGGTCTGTTCTACCCTGAGGTCCTGCACAGAGGGCCCCCTCTAGGAGGTGAGGCCTGTCCTACTGAGGGCTCTGCCCAGCAGGTGCTCCCTCTAGGAGGTGAGGTCTGTTCCACCTGAGGTCCTGCACAGAGGGGCCCCTCTAGGAGGTGAGGCCTGTTCTACCTGAGGTCCCAGCAGAGGGGCCCCCTCTAGGAGGTGAGGCCTGTTCTACCTGAGGTCCTGCACAGAGGGCCCCCTCTAGGAGGTGAGGTCTGTTCTCCCTGAGGTCCTGCACAGAAGGGCCCCTCTAGGAGGTGAGGCCTGTTCTACCTGAGGTCCTGCACAGAGGCGCCCCCTCTAGGAGGTGAGGCCTGTTCTACCTGAGGTCCTGCACAGAGGGGCCCCCTCAGGAGGTGAGGCCTGTTCTACCTGAGGTCCTGCACAGAGGGGCCCCTCTAGGAGGTGAGGTCTGTTCTCCCTGAGGTCCTGCACAGAGGGGCCCCCTCTAGGAGGTGAGGTCTGTTCTCCCTGAGGTCCTGCACAGAGGGGCCCCCTCTAGGAGGTGAGGTCTGTTCTCCCTGAGGTCCTGCACAGAGGGGCCCCTCTAGGAGGTGAGGTCTGTTCTCCCTGAGGTCCTGCACAGAGGGGCCCTCTAGGAGGTGAGGCCTGTTCTACCTGAGGTCCCAGCAGAAGGGGCCCCTCTAGGAGGTGAGGCCTGTTCTACCTGAGGTCCTGCACAGAGGGCCCCCTCTAGGAGGTGAGGCCTGTTCTACCTGAGGTCCCAGTACAGAAGGGGCCCCCTCTAGGAGGTGAGGCCTGTTCTACCTGAGGTCCTGCACAGAGGGCCCCCTCTAGGAGGTGAGGCCTGTTCTACCTGAGGTCCCAGCAGAAGGGGCCCCTCTAGGAGGTGAGGCCTGTTCTACCTGAGGTCCTGTACAGAGGGGCCCCTCTAGGAGGTGAGGCCTGTTCTACCCTGAGGTCCTGAACAGAGGGGCCCCCTCTAGGAGGTGAGGTCTGTTCTACCTGAGGTCCTGCACAGAGGGGCCCCTCTAGGAGGTGAGGCCTGTTCTACCTGAGGTCCTGCACAGAGGGGCCCCCTCTAGGAGGTGAGGCCTGTTCTCCCTGAGGTCCTGTACAGAGGGGCCCCTCTAGGAGGTGAGGCCTGTTCTACCTGAGGTCCTGCACAGAGGGGCCCCCTCTAGGAGGTGAGGCCTGTTCTACCTGAGGTCCTGTACAGAGGGGCCCCTCTAGGAGGTGAGGCCTGTTCTACCTGAGGTCCCAGTACAGAAGGGCCCCCTCTAGGAGGTGAGGTCTGTTCTACCTGAGGTCCTGCACAGAGGGCCCCTCTAGGAGGTGAGGTCTGTTCTCCCTGAGGTCCTGCACAGAAGGGCCCCTCTAGGAGGTGAGGTCTGTTCTACCTGAGGTCCTGCACAGAGGGGCCCCCTCTAGGAGGTGAGGCCTGTTCTCCCTGAGGTCCTGCACAGAGGGGCCCCTCTAGGAGGTGAGGCCTGTTCTACCTGAGGTCCTGCACAGAGGGGCCCTCTAGGAGGTGAGGCCTGTTCTACCTGAGGTCCTGCACAGAGGCGCCCCCTCTAGGAGGTGAGGTCTGTTCTCCCTGAGGTCCTGCACAGAGGGGCCCCTCTAGGAGGTGAGGCCTGTTCTACCTGAGGTCCTGCACAGAGGGCCCCCTCTAGGAGGTGAGGCCTGTTCTACCTGAGGTCCCAGCAGAAGGGGCCCCTCTAGGAGGTGAGGCCTGTTCTGCCTGAGGTCCTGCACAGAAGGGCCCCTCTAGGAGGTGAGGTCTGTTCTACCTGAGGTCCTGCACAGAGGGGCCCCTCTAAGAGGTGAGGCCTGTTCTACCTGAGGTCCTGCACAGAGGGGCCCCTCTAGGAGGTGAGGCCTGTTCTCCCTGAGGTCCTGTACAGAGGGGCCCCCTCTAGGAGGTGAGGCCTGTTCTACCTGAGGTCCTGCACAGAGGGCCCCCTCTAGGAGGTGAGGTCTGTTCTCCCTGAGGTCCTGTACAGAGGGGCCCCTCTAGGAGGTGAGGCCTGTTCTACCCTGAGGTCCTGTACAGAAGGGCCCCCTCTAGGAGGTGAGGCCTGTTCTACCTGAGGTCCTGAACAGAGGGGCCCCTCTAGGAGGTGAGGTCTGTTCTACCCTGAGGTCCTGCACAGAGGGGCCCCTCTAGGAGGTGAGGCCTGTTCTACCTGAGGTCCTGCACAGAGGGGCCCCCTCTAGGAGGTGAGGCCTGTTCTCCCTGAGGTCCTGTACAGAGGGGCCCCTCTAGGAGGTGAGGCCTGTTCTACCTGAGGTCCTGCACAGAGGGGCCCCCTCTAGGAGGTGAGGCCTGTTCTACCTGAGGTCCTGTACAGAGGGGCCCCTCTAGGAGGTGAGGCCTGTTCTACCTGAGGTCCCAGTACAGAAGGGCCCCCTCTAGGAGGTGAGGCCTGTTCTACCTGAGGTCCTGCACAGAGGGGCCCCTCTAGGAGGTGAGGCCTGTTCTACCTGAGGTCCTGTACAGAGGGGCCCCTCTAGGAGGTGAGGCCTGTTCTACCTGAGGTCCCAGTACAGAAGGGCCCCCTCTAGGAGGTGAGGCCTGTTCTACCTGAGGTCCTGCACAGAGGGGCCCCTCTAGGAGGTGAGGTCTGTTCTACCCTGAGGTCCTGCACAGAGGGGCCCCTCTAGGAGGTGAGGCCTGTTCTCCCTGAGGTCCTGCACAGAGGGGCCCCTCTAGGAGGTGAGGCCTGTTCTACCTGAGGTCCTGCACAGAGGGGCCCCTCTAGGAGGTGAGGCCTGTTCTACCTGAGGCCCTGCACAGAGGGGCCCCCTCTAGGAGGTGAGGCCTGTTCTACCTGAGGCCCTGCACAGAGGGCCCCCTCTAGGAGGTGAGGTCTGTTCTCCCTGAGGTCCTGCACAGAGGGGCCCCTCTAGGAGGTGAGGCCTGTTCTACCCTGAGGTCCTGCACAGAGGGGCCCCTCTAGGAGGTGAGGCCTGTTCTACCTGAGGTCCTGCACAGAGGGGCCCCTCTAGGAGGTGAGGCCTGTTCTACCTGAGGGCCTGCACAGAGGGGCCCCTCTAGGAGGTGAGGCCTGTTCTACCTGAGGTCCCAGCAGAAGGGGCCCCTCTAGGAGGTGAGGCCTGTTTTACCCTGAGGTCCTGCACAGAGGGGCCCCTCTAGGAGGTGAGGCCTGTTCTACCTGAGGTCCCAGCAGAAGGGGCCCCTCTAGGAGGTGAGGCCTGTTCTACCTGAGGTCCTGCACAGAGGGGCCCCCTCTAGGAGGTGAGGCCTGTTCTACCTGAGGTCCTGCACAGAGGGGCCCCTCTAGGAGGTGAGGCCTGTTCTACCTGAGGTCCTGCACAGAGGGGCCCCCTCTAGGAGGTGAGGCCTGTTCTACCTGAGGTCCTGCACAGAGGGGCCCCTCTAGGAGGTGAGGCCTGTTCTACCTGAGGTCCTGCACAGAGGGGCCCCCTCTAGGAGGTGAGGCCTGTCCTACCTGAGGTCCTGCACAGAGGGGCCCCCTCTAGGAGGTGAGGCCTGTTCTACCTGAGGTCCTGCACAGAGGGGCCCCTCTAGGAGGTGAGGCCTGTTCTACCTGAGGTCCCTGCACAGAGGGGCCCCCTCTAGGAGGTGAGGCCTGTCCTACCTGAGGTCCCAGCAGAAGGGGCCCCCTCTAGGAGGTGAGGCCTGTTCTCCCTGAGGTCCTGCACAGAGGGGCCCCTCTAGGAGGTGAGGCCTGTTCTACCTGAGGTCCTGCACAGAGGGCCCCCTCTAGGAGGTGAGGCCTGTCCTACTGAGGGCTCTGCCCAGCAGGCGCTCCCTCTCCCAGCAGGAAGGCCGTGCTCTGTCAAAGGCCCTCCACTAGCAGCTGCTGCCTTGGGTCCCAGCCCCAAGCCCACTTCCCACTGAAGCAACTGGGTTTCCTCCAGCCGACCTCAGTCTGTCCTCTTTACGGTCAGGCCTGGCATACAGCCTCCCAGCACCTTCTCCTCATTCTCACAGGCCAGTTTGCTCTAAAGAATTCTCCCTTGTTTCTGCTCCCTCCCAATCTTCCCATTATATTCTGATTCTCCCAGATCTCTAAGAGCAGATTTGTCATCCTTGTGAAAACTGCTCAGGCAAAGGACAGTGCGTTACCCTTCTATGAACTAAGAGAAAGAAAAACCACACTTCTACTTGTGCACAGAAACTTCTGCTCTGACTGGTATTTCCTTTAGTCAACAATGAATTCATCTAAGGAACTGTATTCAGTGGACATATTTCGTCTTATGACATAAGACCAAAAGCTGCAACAAGTGAACAGAATATTTCCATATATATTTTTAAAATCTTATGTACAAAAAAAGAGTTTATTGTTTACAGAAAAAATCGTACCATGAATCTTTCTGGAGAAAAAAAATTCTATTTAAATTCCATAAATCTGAAATTTCACAGATCAGAAGTGCTTAAAAATAAGAAATATCTCTAATAGCTTGAAGTTAGGTTACTCTATCCTAAGTTTCAGCAAACCTCAAATGCAGCCCTGTATTCACTTTTGAAGTCAAGAGCCTCCTTTTGAAGAGGACAGGAAAACCAGTATCTTAAGGACGGATAAGCCCAACCTTTCCTATGGAGCTCAGTTAAGAAGAGCAACGCTGGTGTGACTGTGTAGGTTCATGGTCACTTACATAATCATGGAAGGCTTTTGCTTCACTTGAATGTTCACATGTTTCCCGTCTCTCTGGGGCTGCACAGTAGAGATCCCAAAACACACTAAAAAAAAAAAAAAGAAAGAAAAAAAAGGTAATGATGGGAGCAGTAAGACAATCATACAACACCAATGTGAACAACCACAATTCCAAAGGCAGAAGGCGTGTATTATTCTTGATACAGAATTTTCTCCTCCAGCACAAATCTGTCTTTGTAAGATTTACATTCAGGCAAGGCTCTTGAAGCAATTATCTGGTACCCTCTAGCTATCTTTCAGAAATGCTAAATAAGATTTTTCCAAAAGGATGAAATAATCTAAAAAAACAACTTAACATTTGTCATTTTTATAATTGGCTGTTTATATAACTTACAACACATGAATGAAGTAATTACAGTATTTGCACAATTTTTCCATGAAGAATAGAAAGAGCATAATATTCTAATTAATTAAAGAATAAAGTGGTTCATTAATTTCTTCAAGATAGTTTTGATGTCCAACTTGTACAGCAATACCCTAACCATTCAGTTACACTGGCCAAAGAGATCTATTTTCCCATATCTTCCTGCAATTACCCACATGGATTAGTAATCTTGAAAATAAGAGAAGCCACTCTAACTCTTCTCTTTTCTCTCCTATTGAAGAGACCTAAGAAGCTAAAGCAAAGTGAACTGGTTAGGTTCACTGTCATCCTGTCATTTATCAAATCCACAGTGATCATGAGCTAGGAATTAAAGAATCAGGAAAGCAAATACCTGAAGGTGTTGGCTACAAATAAAGGCAATCAAAATGCATGCCAGAATTATTTTTTTATTCTACTTTTCCAGTTCTATGGAAGTGGGAAGCTGGCTAAGCTAAGTAGTTGGCAGCACAGCTGGGAGACACGTGGGAGAAAGCAGCCATCCCTGTAGTCACTAGCTGGGGAGTGCTGGGACAAGCTGCTTACCCTAAACAGAAACACAATTTCCTCCCATATACAATGGGGCTTTTCAGAAAAATTACCTCAGCACAGGGTCTCACACACAGTAAGCTCATTGTTAATACTATCATCAACACTGAGGTCCCCTTGCATAGAAGCTTATAACGCACGTACATTTTTAAGGCAAGCCGCTGTGGTGACAGCACAGGTAGCAACACCACAGTACAGTCGGTAAATGGACTTCTGCTTTGACTTTCACAGCCCTTTCAGTCTGGTCTCCCTCCCCTCAGCTGGGAGAACACATACAACACAAAGTAAATTCACAAGTAACACAGGAACAGATCACCCTTGGACGGCTGAGTGCTGCCATTATGAACTTCAGTCCCTTACTTACGTCCTCTCCTAGCAAATGGAAGGGAAAGCCAATCCTTCCCCGCCTATTAAATTCCCACAACAAGCAAGACATACAAAGAAGATAATAGAGCAAAAATAATTTAAGTGAATTTCAGCATGTTTTAGGAGAGTGAAAGCAATGGACGCTGTACCTGGCTTCCCCAGAGCCTTGCAGGAGAAAAACTCAAAGCCTGGAGACACCCAAGGGTGCAGCTCCCGAGGGTGCTGAGAGTTAGAGTAGAGTAATTCATCTTATTTTCTTCTTCTTAAGGAGGGAGCTTCCAGGCTCTCAAAAACTAAAATTTCATACTGTAGCCTTTATATCTTTTGGTTTAATCACAGAATATTACATACAACATTATGACAAACATCTTAATATCAACTTGTTCTCTAATATCCTAGCAGCTACAATTAAGACCACTCCTAAAAACTATTCTAATATGCTACTTTTAAAAGGTGGTTTTACTCAATGAACTGGGGGGAAATAATCTATTATTTTCATTGTACATGCCCTAAATATTATCAAACAAATATTAGAAAGGGTTATCTACACTTCTATAATTAAGTCAAATATTTATCTGAGGATATTAACATTGTTCTATTTTTAAGTTTGACTTTTGGACTCAGTGGGAAGTCAAAGTTTACAAGATCCAGCTCAGAGATAATAAAGCGGATTACTAAAGTACATGGGATTAGTTTGTATGTGTTGTTTCTGGGAATTCTGTGCTAGTCAGATACAACCTCCTTGAAAAAAGTAAGGAAAGAGATCCTTTAAAAACATCCACCTTGGCAAGCTGTGTTCCAGGTCCCATCTTTAAGCGCCTCAGACAAGTGTGCGTTCTTTTCCGGGCATTCATAATCTATGCCACCAACTCTCAGCTCCTACAGCTAAGAAGGCCACCAGAAAGTTACGCTCTAAAAAAGAACAAGTTGAAGAATACTCACAAAAGTTGAGTAAGCCTTCAATTTTAAAAAATCCTATTTATCGGCCGGCGCCGCGGCTCACTAGGCTAATCCTCCGCCTTGTGGCGCCAGCACACTGGGTTCTAGTCCCGGTCGGGGCACCGATCCTGTCCCAGTTGCTCCTCTTCCAGGCCAGCTCTCTGCTGTGGCCAGGGAGTGCAGTGGAGGATGGCCCAAGTGCTTGGGCCCTGCACCTCATGGGAGACCAGGAGAAGCACCTGGCTCCTGCCATCGGATCAGCGCAGTGCGCCGGCCGCAGCGCGCTACCGCGGCGGCCATTGGAGGGTGAACCAACGGCAAAAGGAAGACCTTTCTCTCTGTCTCTCTCTCACTGTCCACTCTGCCTGTCAAAAAAATAAAAAATAAAATAAAATAAAAATCCTATTTATCAAGAGAATTTCATAATGAAGTATATGATAATCTAACACTGGTATATGTTATAAAACTTAAAGCATAAAATTTAATAAAAATTCAATGTGGATACATTTAGTTTAGGGTCATGATATTCATGTTTTAATTTGCTTTATTCACTTTATAAGCATACATACCTATATATACTTATCTTTCTTACAGTTAAGCATCACAAGTGGAAAAGACATTTCAAAACTTTGTCTTTCTAGAAAGTTCACTCATGTTTTGCCCTAGTAATACGAGCCATACAGTCTGTACTGTGTCTGAAGACAATGAGCTTAAAACTAGAAGACTTCTTTCATTTAGGTCATTTTCTGTGAGTGAGATCCCAGTGGAAAGAACGGGCCATCAAAGAAGGAGGTACCTTTCTCTGAAGGGAGGAGAGAACTTCCACTTTCATTATGGCCCTTTCTAAGTGATGTCGAAGTTTGTGGACTCAAGAGGCTTCCATAGTCTTAGCAGCTCATGACAAGAGCCCCAGGTGATTACTGTCATAAATAAGAGTGTCAATTGTTAAATCAACAATGGGAGTCACTGTGCACTTACTCCCCATGTAGGATCTCTGTCCTTAACGTGTTGTACTTTGAGAATTAACGGTAAAACAAGTCTTCAAACAATACTTTATACTGTGTGTGTCTGTGTGGGTACAAACTGTTGAAATCTTTACTTAGTATATATTATGCTGATCTTTTGTATATAATGGTAATTAAAAATAAATCTTTATAAAGAATGGGATGGGAGAGGGAGTAGGAGATGGGATGGTTTGCGGGTGGGAGGGTGGTTATGGGGGGGAAAAAACAACCAAAAGTTGTACTTTTGAAATTTATATTTATTAAATAAAAGTTTTCTAAAAAAATTTTTAAAAAAGCTAGAAAACTTCTAAGAATCTTCATGATTAAAAAATAATTATTTTCTTTTAGTAATATTTCAAACATCCATTAAATGCATAGTCTGTATAATATGCTGTGTCATACACTACCCAAGCAAAGGATATGTATAATCCATTGTACAAATGTGACAGCCAAGCAGTGCTGAGTTGAACTGAACACTGCTCAATTGACTAACTCACCCAAATGTAGTTCCATCTCAAATGTCACCGAAATGCTACAAATACTCTTGGTAAATGATTATATGACAATCACCCATCGAACACATGGACTTATTTTCTGGAAGAAGAACTGGGCTTTTCAATAGGTAAGGCTCATGGCAATGTTTCCTTAGAGCATTGTATTTCTAAATATACATCTTATTTTAATTAAACATAATAGTTGTAGCTATTTATGGGGAACAATGTGACATTTCAACACAAAGTGTAGTGATCAGATCGGTAAAGTGGCATATCCATCATGTCTGTCGCCTTAAACATTTATTGCTTCTTTGTGTTCGGTACATTCAAAACTCTGCTAGCTATTTTGCAACATCCAATTAGCGGCGATCAACCCCAGTTATCCTATTGTGCTAATGTTAGAAGTTATCTGAGGGGTCTTTACTGCTGTCCTGTTCCGATGACCTACTCAGCGGGGTCCATGACTCCCGGGAGGGCCAAACACAGTAAACTCAGGACCCCACGCACACCTGAGGTCCTGGTGGCCGGGGAGCTTCCTGAGTCTTCTAATTCCTATGTCTATTAGATCTGAAATCAAGACAGCACCCCTGAAATACAGTGCTGCAGCCTCATGGATGTTTTAGAATTGAAAGCCTCGTTATTCCTAAGCAGAAGCAAATGAGAAAATCGTTATTTTACAAAGGAAGATGCCAAAACCAAACAGAGAACCAAGACTTACAAGTATTACTGTCTTCAGTCTTGCATCATTTATTATTAAAATTTTCCCTGGATAAATCAAGGTAAAACATGACATTCCTATGTTGAAGTTTCTCACTCAAACACTGTTTCTCTTTCTATTCCTATGACGTGAGTGGAAATGATGTAGCTGAGAGCTGTTAAAAATGTCTCAGGGGAACACAGAGAGCAAAGTGGCTGTCAGAAAAGTCTGCAAGTGAATAAACACACCACACCCCCCAAGGAGACAGGATGCTGACAGTCACATAACCTTAGCCACCGGCCAGGAGGAAAACGGTCTGCAAATAAGTGCTCAAAGACAAAACCAAATAAAATCCTGAGGAAATTATTTATGAGAAACAAGCCATGTTATTATTAAGTTCCATTCTTTTTTTAAAAGTGTATTTATTTGAAAGAGTTAAGCAGTGAGAGAAGGAGAGGGAGAGAGGGAGAGAGAGAGAGAGAGAAAGAGAGGTCTTCCATCAGCTGGTTCATTCCCAAATGTCTGAATGGCTGGAGCTGCGCTGATCTGCAGCCAGGAGCCAGGAGCTTCTTCCTTGTCTCCCACGTGGGTGCAAGGGCCCAAGCACTTGGGCCATCTTCTACTGCTTTCCCAGGCCATAGCAGAGAGCTAGGTCGGAAGTAGAGCAGCCAGGACTCAAACCAGAGCCCATATGGGATGCCGGCACTGCAGGCGGCAGCTTTACCCGCTATGCCACAGCGCCAGCCCCAAGTTCCATTCTTAATTGGCAAGAAAATAATTTCTCTGGTCCAAACATCTATCAAGGAATGCTAGCTATTCCTAATCCTTACTGAAGAAAACGACTCAGTCACAAGGCCAAGGATGGTTTCCTACGACAAGGACATGCACCTGCTCGTCCCAGGACTGTATTATTGCTCATCGCTATTTTTGAAACACAATTATTAAATATTGCTCCAGAGTCAACACTGGGGCCAGTGCTGTGGCGCGGTGGGTTAAGTTGTTGCCTGCAACACCAATATCCCATATTTCAGTGCTGTCTGAGTCCCGACTGCTCTGCTTCAGACCCAGCTCCCTGCTAATGCTCCTGGGAAGGAAGCAGACGATGGCCCGTGCCACCCATGCAGGAGACCTGGATAGGGTTAACTGGCTCCTGATTCTGGCCTGCACCAGCCCTGACTGCCGCGGCCATTTGAGAGTGAAGCAGTGGAGGGAAGATCTCTCTGTGTCTCACTCTTTCTGTCATTTTGCCTTTCAAATAAACAAATCAATAATCCTTTTTTTTTAAAATCAGCATTGATTCAGTATGTACTAAATTCAAACATCGTATAAGAGCATTGAATTCTCCCCACTATTATCCCCATTTTGTAGATGAGGGAATTGAGGCTCAGAGAAGTCAAATAAATAATTTGTTAAGTTTATACACCAGTGGTAGAACTAGGCTTAAACCTCTTAATTATTCACTACTTTGCTTCTAATGTGAGTACGTTATTAAGAGTTCCTGTCTTCTGACTTCTAATTCTGATGAAGAGCAGCATGAGCCAGTCAGGAGGGAATGGAGACACCTTCCCCGACCACACAGCAAGCACGCTGGCATCCAACCTTTGACCTCCATCCTCCAGCACGGTTCCCAAGCACCCTGACAAGCAGCTGCCAGTGCCATGGAAGCGGCAGTACAGGCAGGGCTCTGAGACCCATTATCTGTGCTGCCTGGAGTCTGCCAGTCACAACACTCAAGAACAAAGTCCACCTGCAGCCAGGTACGGCTGTCACCTATGACGCCGGCATCCCGTATGGGTGCCAGCTCATGTCCCTGCTGCTCCACATCTGATCCAGCTCCTTGCCAATGCACCTGGGAAAGCAGTAGAAGATGGCTCCAGTGCTTGGGGTCCTGCACCTGCGTGGGAGATCTGGATGAATCTCCCGGCTCCTAGCTTCGGCTTATTCCAGGCCTGGTCATTGTGACCATCTGGGGAGTAAAGCAGCGGATGGAAGATCTCTGTCTCTAACTCTTTCAAATAAATAAATCAATGTCTTTTAAAAAGAAACAAAAAGTGTAACTGATGTCGTATTAACATTAGTGAGCTACTGAACTCAGCTCTGTGAGAAGTATTACCTGCTATTGGGATGAGCACTGAATACAATTCTGGAAACTTCCACCCTATATCTAAATTTGGCTTTGATCAAATTGCTTGGTTCCTCAATTTCTTAATGTACAAAGAGAGAAAAAAATCTGTTATATATTTCACAGGATTTTGTAGATATATAAACAAATGATACATGCCACAGTACTTTTAAAATGAAGTGAAAGGTACTTTTAAGCTCCTACATAGCTAGTACAGCTGCGAAAAAAAAAAAAAAAACAGTTTTCTTATTAACTGGGTGAAACTGGCCTCACTTGCAGGTCTAATCGTCCGCATTTAATGGGAGATTCCGGCAGTTTTCCACAAAGTCTTCTCCTCGCCGAACTGTCCTCTGTGTTCCACACTCCTTTCTTCCTGTCTTGGGTGAGACTGTGTGTTCTCTCCATGACCTAACACCCTCTGTTCCTTGCTTTCTCTCTTGCTCGCTCTTTTCTCTCCTTCTCACCTTGCCCGTATCTTAGCTGTCATGTACCTTGTTGTATAAGATGGATTCCTAGTGTAACTCAAGGCAAATCAATAATCTAACCTGAAATGCCCATCGCAGGCAAAACACACAAGAATAGTAATAACCACTCAGCCAATTATAGATACTGTACCATCCTAATAAGCCAAGTGACTAACTCCACTGCTACTGCTTTCCTGGGGATATCTGGTTATTCTTGAATTTTATCCTGAACCACCCACAGGACTCTAAAAGTGTTACTGTTACTATACTACAAGATTTAACTTCCAACTGCCAAATGAAGAAATCAAACTCATGACAAATTATGTACTCTTTTTTTTTTTTTGCAATGTCACATATATTTATTTTAAGATGTAAATACCTGGGCCCAAAGTTACTTTAAAAGGTGTTTCGTGTTTTTATGCTATTAAATAAAAACACAGAATAGTTTCTGCAATTAAAACCAGAAGTGGGAAGTTTTTAAAAGCCTGTAGTTTGAAACTGCCCAAGTTGAAAAGGACAGACTCAACTTTCTTGACATTTTATTTCTGAAATAAACAGAAGAGTTGGGAACATTCGGTAAAGAGAACAAACAGGAAGTGAGCTTTCAAAGGGGATGTGATCCAGGTTGAGGTAATACACAAAAGCATGGGAAATTCTACAGCGTGTGCCTGGTGCAAACCGGGAAAGAAAAAAACAAGTGATTAGGGAAATCCCATCAGAAACGAGGGGAAAGGGCTCCGGAGAGCAAACCCACACACTTCCCTCCATCGCGCCCGGAGGGCAGGAAGGCCCCCTCCTCCCAAGGGCGCTCGGCCTGCTCTGCGCTCTGCCTGCTCCGTGCCCTCTGCACCCTCTCCCAACCCTCCCACCAAGGCTTTGCCTATCTGTTCTGCTTTAAAAACGGACCATCAGAGCCTGTTCAGTGCCATGGCCGAGATGTCCACACATGCCCTCGCCCACGCCAACACCTACAGCAGCCCGGGAGCTGGAACAAGGAGCCAGGAGCTGGAAGAGCGACGCCATCCCTGACCAGCTCCACCACACCCACCACTGGGCTGCAGCCCAGCCACCTCCCGACGCAGGGAGATTGCTGAATGCTTTCTTTCCTGGTTCTCGCCTGCCTACTCCTCTCCTTCTCCCTCTACCTTTCTTGGCAGCTCTTCTTATCCGTCCATGTTTAAAGGTTGGTTTCACTCCAGCGTTCCAACCCAGGTCCTGCTTTTACGGGTTAACACAGGGGCAGCTCCACTGCGAACACACCTGGCCGCCCGTGCCCATCAACCCCGGGGGACAGGTGCTATGTCACAGCTACAGGCCCCACGCTCTGACTTTGCTCAGGGCAGTTTATCTGAACACCACCCAGGCATCCGAACGTGGAAGCCGCTCTGTTGCTCTCTGTGTTCTTTCACTGTATCAGCGGCGTCACCATCCATTCCATCACTCATTCACCTCCAAACTCTCCCACACGCTGCCACCTGGGGCCTCTCCTGTCCCCTCTTCCACAAGATTACCAGCACCCTATGAACCAGTCTCTGCCTCTGTTCTCAGTCTCTTTATCCACGCCAAGCATCCGAAAGCACAGATCTAATCATGTCACATCTTTGGGCTGCTGGTATAGCCCAAACATCTCTGATGTATCCCACGACTTCATACTCTGGCCCCCGCCTCTGCCTCTAGCCCTACATTCTATTATCCCTAACAAGGCCCTACAGACGCCTGGCGCTCCTCCCCCAGGTACCCTTCCTTCACTCAGCTTGCAGCTCAGTTCAGCTCCCCCGTCCTGCACGGGGCCTCCTCCAACTTCCCCAAACTGACGCAAGTCTTTCCCTAGAGCCGCCGTTTGTGACCAGAACATGCCTCTGCCGCAGCTACCGCTAAGGGCGTCTGTCTCCTACTACTGACCTCCTTAAGAGCGCCATGATTTTGAGCTCTGTAAATCCTCAGTGAAGAGGCCTGGACAACGGGACAGTCCACTAAAGAACCGTACTGAGAAGTGGGAACTGAAGCACAGTGAGTTAAAGCCCTCTCTGAGGACGCCACATGCTCAATCAAGAGTCCCAGTCTGAGTTCTGGCTACTCTGCTTCTGACCCAGGTTCCTGCTGCCGCGCCTGGAAGCAGCAGGCAACAACTCAAGGGCTTGCATGCCTGCCACCCATGGGCAAGACCCAGATGGAGTTCCTGCCTTAGGCCTGACCAAACTCTGGCTGTTGGCATTTGGGAGTGAACCAGTGGGTGGAAACTCTCCCCCTACCCCCACCCCATCACTCTACCTTTTAAATAAATAAGTAAAAAATTAAAAAAAAAAAAAACTTGACCCGGTTGCCCCTCTTCCAGGCCAGCTCTCTGCTGTGGCCAGGGAGTGCAGTGGAGGATGGCCCAAGTGCTTGGGCCCTGCACCCCATGGGAGACCAGGAGAAGCACCTGGCTCCTGCCATCGGAACAGCGCGGTGCGGCGGCCATTGGAGGGTGAACCAACGGCAAAAGGAAGACCTTTCTCTCTGTTTCTCTCTCTCTCACTGTCCACTCTGCCTGTCAAAAAAAAAAAAAAAAAAACCTTGAAATGAGAAGTCATAAAATTCCACCAGGAGCCCTGACTTTGACCAAATGAGCAAGCAGTGAGCTCCTGAGAGAGCGCTCGTGATCCCAGTCACCTGGAGCTCCACAGCTCCCACAGCTCTCCTGGGCAACATGGAAAGGCCGTCTCTGGGGGTGGGCAATGGGCACAATATTTAACACGCCCCCCGGACACCCTCATCCTGTATCAGAGTACCTGGGCTGGAGGGATGGCCGCACTTCCAATTCCAGCTTCCTGCGAAGTCACACCCTGGGAGGCAGCAGGGGATGGCTCAAGCACTTGGTTCCCTGTCACTCACGTGGGAGACCGAGATTATGTTCTAGGCCCCCAGGTTTGGCCTGACCCCGCTCCTCCTGCTGCAGAGGGAACCAGCAGCGGCGAGCTTTCTCTTTCTCCTTGTCTCCCTCTCTCTTTCAGTGTCTCTCAAATAATTTATTTGTAAGGCAACCATTATTATATTCCTGAGTCCCTAACCTAGAGCAGATTACGAAGCCTGGTTCTAAAAAGCTAAGGTTACAAGGTCAGGCATCTGCAGGATTTAACGCCATTGACGATGGCTTCGCTACATACAATGCTCAAGAAAGCTGAGATCTTTCTGGAAGAAGGATACACAGCTTTCAGCAGTTCTCAGAGAACATCATGACTTTAAAACTGATGTAAATTGGACAAATACAGTCTAAAAGTATTTACGTGCCCATTATTTATCATTTTTTGATATCTCTGCGCAAGTTAAAAAACCCACTTTCGGCCAGTGCTGTGGCTCACTTGGCTAATCCTCCGCCTGTGGCGCCGGCACCCCAAGTTCTAGTCCCAGTTGCTCCTCTTCCAGTCCAGCTCTCTGCTGTGGCCCAGGAGGACAGTGGAGGATGGCCCAAGTGCTTGGGTTCCTGCACCCGCCAGCTCCTGGCTTTGGATCAGCGCAGCACCAGCCTTGGCGGCCATTAGGGGAGTGAACCAACAGAAGGAAGACCTTTCTCTCTGTCTCTCTCACTGTCTATCACTCTCTCTCCCTGTCTCTCTCTCTCACTGTCTAACGCTGCCTGGCCAAAAAAAAAAAAACCAGAAAAAAAACCCACTTTCATAACACCACACTAGAGATCAGTCTTAACCCATGGGAAAACAGACCAGTGATGGCGGGCCCCACACACAGCAACACAGCAACAACTTGGGATGTAAAGCACGCACCTGTCTCTGCCTTATGGGACAAACAGGGAAATCTACAACCACAGCTGCCCCAGGGGACTGGAAAGGCAGGCTTTCCGGACACACAGGAAAAAGATGGCACCAAATAACGTACCAAGGAGAAGATGAGCATGGCGCTGCAAGAGAGTTTTTTGTGTTTTCTTTTGCAGAAGATGCTATGAAATGGGTATAAAGGGTACTGGACAGGAAATGCTTCTGAATAGAAGAAATGAAAAAACACATACCTTGTCCAGTCACACACCTGGACTGTGAACTGCCACTGCAGAAAAGACACATACCTGGGCAGGCTGGGGCCACCTAAACACTAAAGTCACATACCTGGGCAGGCTGGCGCTACTGTGAACACGTAAGCCACATACCTGGGAGGACTAGGGCCACCACGTACTCAGAAGTCACACACCTGGACACGCTGGGGCTACTGTGAACACGTGAGTCACATACCTGGGCACGCTGGGGCTACTGTGAACACGTAAGCCACATACCTGGGAGGACTAGGGCCACCACGTACTCAGAAGTCACACACCTGGACACGCTGGGGCTACTGTGAACACGTGAGTCACACACTTGGACACGCTGGGGCTACTGTGAACACGTGAGTCACATACCTGGACACGCTGGGCTACTGTGAACATGTAAGTCACATACCTGGACACGCTGGGCTACTGTGAACACATAAGTCACATACCTGGACACACTGGGGCTATTGTGAACACATAAGTCTCATAACTGCACATGTGGGGCTACTGTGAACACCTAAGGCTCATAGGTGTGCATGTGGGGCTACTGTGAACACCTAAGTCACACACCTGGACACACTGGGGCTCCTATGACACGTAAGTCACATTCCTGGGCATGAGGGGCTACCGTGAACCTATTAGCTCCAAAGCTACCTCAGCCTTCCGTGTGCTCCCAGTCAGTTCTCCGGGCGTCTACACGTCTTCTTACACTACTCTGCACTCTCAGACCTCACACACACACACACACACACACACACCTGGAGACTAAACCAGACCCTTCCAGTAAGAACAATCTCTTCCCATGAAACCTACAGCCTCGCTGTTTCTGCTCACCTCTCACCTCTCAACACCTGTGCTGAGACCCGCCCCCTGCCTCCTGGAGGCGGCCCCTCCTCACACACTAAGCATGAATCCACAGTGCTCCCCTCGGAGGAGCTTCTGAAAGAACTGATCGTGTCCACCACTTCCCGCCTCCAGACTCCCAGCCACTCTTCTGGCTGGGACACACGGGCTCGCCGGCCCCGCACTCGGCGAGGCACAGTTGGTGGAAACCGTCAGCAGCCTTTTCACTCAAATCTAGATGGCCGTGGTGGATGCCAGTCACGTTCCTCCTGCCTCGAGGTGCCCCCTTACTCTTGGTTTCTGGGAGGCGATGCTGAGCCGGTTTCCCTCCTCTCTCTCCAGCTACACACTTGGGCCATCCTCCACTGCCTTCCCGGGCCATAGCAGAGAGCTGGCCTGGAAGAGGAGCAACCAGGATAGAATCCGGAGCCCCAACCGGGACTAGAACCCGGTGTGCCGGCGCTGCAAGGCGGAGGATTAGGCTGTTAAGCCATGGCGCCGGCCATCTGCCTCCTTCACGGCCCAGAGGCCTCTGGGCGCTGCTGCTGTGGCAGTGGCAAGGGCTCTGACCAGCCCTGTTCTCTCCTCCCTTGCAGGAAACACAGTATGCCCACCTCATTCCCTTCTGAACCTGGGCCCCAAACAGCCAGCTGCCCCTCCCCATTTCCAAGGGGATGACACACGTTTCAACCTCAGAGCCCCCAGACAGGAGCTCGCCCCAGATCCTGCCGCCTCTGGCCTCCAGACTCGCAGCCCTCACTCCGCCACTGAGGACTCCTGCTCCAGTGACCACTCCTTCCCCTTCCAGCAAGAGCCTTCCACCTGCTTCTCTGCCCTGGACTTCCTAGGCCACAGGACCACGGGGATCTACAGGCAGGGAGACTGACATCCTGCCTCTCCAGCTTGAGAACCAAGCTGCACTGTGTTCTCTAGGAGTAAACTCAAGCTCCCAGGGCACTAACCAGCCCACCCACCTCACCACCTCCAGGTGCAGCCGGCTGAAGCTCTGCCTACACTGTGGACAGCCATGGCCTCTGCCTTTCAGTTGCAAGGCCTTCTTTATGCCTACGAGGACACTCTCGTCTCTCCACATCTCTCTGGCCAACTCCTAGACAACCCCTGGGCCTTGGCTCAGATGCCAGCTCCCCAAGAAGAAATGTGCCCAGCACCTGCCCACAGGTATCTGTGTGTCCCCATCAACGCTGCTTTCTCTCTGCCTGGGACCTTTGTCTTTCCCAGGAAACTGCCATCAGCAGGCAGGTAGGGGGTGTGTCTGTTTTACTCCCTGATGTGTCCACAGAACCTGGCATGGCGCCTGGCACATCAGGGCACTCAGGAAGCACTTGTGAATGGTAGGCAATAAATAAGCCTTCCAAGGTTTGCATAGAGAAATAGGCCCAACGTAAACGAGCCAAGTTTCAAAACACACTACTACCAGAAGACAGACGTACAAAGACATACAGAGGTACGAAAGGTACGTGTTCCAAGCAAAGGAAGTCATGTGGTTGGTCACATATCTGCCGGGCACCGTAACGGGCGGTGGCTTCTCACAAACACCCACGTCCAGCCCAGGAGAGCGAGGGAGACTTCTGCCACTGCCTGCTCAGTTATCATTTAGTCCCATCTTGTGCATGGAGTCTTTTGTTTGAGGAGGGGCTCTAATGCTGGACAGGACTGGCCCATTCGAGAAGTGTCCATCAAATTATTACCTCCTGCTCCGAGCCTCGCCAAGAGGAGACCTATGGGTTCAAACAGCAAAGTGGAACGGCACACCAAAGTTTACGCTTGCCTGCACTGGGGTCTGGCACGACGAGGGCTTGACAACCCATTCGGCAGAAGGCACTCTCGGAGCTGGCTGAGAGCCAGAACAAGGCCCACCCTCTTTTATCACCAGGAGATGGGACCGAATCACATCCCCGCCCCGTAATCATGTGCTGAAGCCCTAACCCCCAGACTGATGGTGCTCAGAGGGAAGCATTCAGGAGGTGATGGGGTCAGATGAGGCTGTGAGGAGGGGGCCTCAGGCTGGGATCAGGGCTCTGACAAGAAGAGACAGAGCTCATGCTCTCTCCCTCTCCCTCTCCACTGTAGGACACAGTGGGAAGGTGGCTGCTCCCACACAAGCCAGGAAGACAGCCCCCACCAGAAGCTGAGCATGCTGCGACCTTCACCATGGGCCTCCAGCTCCCAGGACTGAGAGACAGTCAGCACCGCACCTGCGGCTTGACCAGCCCCTCTGTGGCACTGTGGCACGGCAGCCCAGCTGACGGACACCACGTCACACTTGAGAGTTGGGGATTCCACATATTGGAATTCCAATTCCAATCTTGACTCAATAACATTATCTTTAAGTTAAAGAACACTAAACGCTGGTTTTGAGTTTCATTTGTTATCTCCTATCTTTCAGAAAACAATTGTAGAAAATGAAAACCAGGAAAGTGGAAGCAAGAAGTCATAAACAGGCACAGTGTAGGCCCACTAGAACACATGATCAATCTAGAAAAAACAGAATAAAAGATACTTACCACCACCAAGAGTGCAAGAATCCTGGTGGTTCCCCCAATGTGATGTTTTTTTCCCATCTTATCTAAAATGAATAAAAGAGATATTAAATACTTTCCTAATACCTTTTTCCATACATATTACAAAGCAACGATGTTTCCATCTAAAACATTATGGCATTATTTCAGTTTTTCATCATTTTCACATAATTCTTTATTCAAGTCTTCCAAATACTCACTGTACACAGTGATGTGTGGACTGGACCAGCCTGTGAGGTTTCCACTGTGCCAGTCCCAGCTGCTAAGCTCTTATCTCTTAGCGCCAAATCCAGCTTCAGTGCCCTTGCAAATGCTGAGGCTGGATATGTGTCTACTACATGGTCCTGAGGGGTTAACGGCTTCCTTCTAGGTCCAGAAGGACATGGGCCGTCAGCTTGGCCACTCCCAGCTGCTGGGTCCACCCCAGCAGCCACAGCTCACTCCAGGGCCACCTGCTGGATCCACTCCATCTTGTCCCAGACAACCAGAGCCAGCGTCTCCATGCCCCACACAAGACCAACCCTGTGGGGCAAACCCCTGCCCAGAGGTCTGAAGCCAGGTTCTGCATGGCATCTTGGAGCCAGGAGGGGCCCCCAGCAGGCAGCTCCCTCTCCTTAGAGATCCAGGACTCAGTGCTGTGAGGTTTCTCCCTGAAAGTCTGCAATAACCACAACTGCCTCCCACTGGGCCCCCAGACCTAAGGACTGTTTATGGCAATTATTGATTTCGTATCTCTGGTTTCCTTTTTGCCTTTAAAAAAAAAAACTAACCATTTTCTACATTATATTCTGTTGAAAGACTTAAAGTGGTTTAAACATTTTTTCCTAATTTACACATAAAAACTGTACCTCTATATGGGATACTATGTGATGTTCAGATTCACGTATACACTGTGTAATGTTCAAAACCGGGTAAGTTTTAGTATACCATTCTCTCAAACATTCACTATTTCTTTGTGGTGGAAACAACATCCTCGCATCTAGCTTTTTGGAAACATGCAATATATTATCATTACCCATGGTTCCCTACTGTGCCACAGAAAAGCAGGACTTATTTCTCCCAATTAGCTGTATTTCAGTACTTGTTAGCCAACCTTCCTGCTTCCCTCTCTCCTCCCTATCCTCCCCAGCCTCTGGTAACTCCTTTATTCTACTTTATTCTGCTCTCAACTTTCATGGGATCTATTCTTTAGACTCCACAGGGGAGTGAGATCACACGGTGGTTGTTTTTCTGTGCTTGGCTTATTTCACGTAACGCAGTGTCTTCCAGTTCCACCCACGTGTTCACAAATGACTGCTTCATTCCTGTCTAAGGCTGAGTGGCATTCATCACACTGTATTCCCTGGATCCTTCACCTGTCCGTCAGCTGATGGGCACGGAGGCTGATTCCACTGCTTGGCTATCGTAGACTGCGCTGCGATGGACACGGGAGAGCAGATGTCTCAGGGTGTGAGCAGCATCGGGAGTGTGTACCGCTACCCCTCAGCCCCTCAGAAAGCGACCATGCTGACGTGTGCTCCTCTTCCTGACCAAAGGAGGGCTACAGACTTCAGCTGGACTGCATTGTGCTTGTGTAATTGAGGACTGGCCAAAGTGACGTAGATCTTCTCTCCCCAGTGTCACACACTTCTACAAAATGGTGCCAATTATACCTACCTGTCCCGTCTAGCGCCTGTGAGTACCTGAAACTCCCTTCAAAGAGCGACTGAGACGTTTGTGTGTGACAACCATTAGCCACCACTATTTTTCCTTTGCCTACAAGACCGTCCTCCTAACAAGGTATCCCATCATCACTGCTCCAGAACATTCCAGTGAAATTCCACAGGTCCGGATTCAAGTACTCAGGGGTGGCCAAGAAATCTTAGCTTACTAATCAGAAAAGTGTGAAGTACCGTCATGGAAGGCAGACATATAGCCAGAAAAAAAATAACCAGAGTAGGAACTCAGAAAGAATCACCTAGACTCCTGGTTTAAATGGGAAGAGTAAAAATTAATCATTTGAACAGGAAAATTGAGCTTCTCTTTACTTAAAATCATTTGGGAATTAGTATTCTGTTCAAGTGGTATCATACAGACCAAATTCAGGCAACCATTTAAAAATTATCCTAAAGAGAGCTCAAACTTTTGAAATCTTTTTCAATTTCAATTTTATGTATTTATTGTAAACAGGAGGTATTTCAGGTCCACAGAGAGCACCCAAATCACTGTCCTAACATCACTCTGAACATGAGGGGTCACCTCGGGCCCAGAAATGGAGACAGACTGGGCGTACCACGTGGACTGGCGATTGTACCCAAAGGATTAAGCTTCTGAATATATTCCTGATTTGAGGGATGGGACCATGCAGGCACACATCTTTCACACAGTAACAGTTAAAATCATAGTGAGGCTGACGTCACATAGCTTATATTTTAGAAGATTATACTTTACAAGAACACAAATTTTAAACAAGATGACTATTAAAAATGAATCAGTAGTTGCTAAATACTTTTATTTTTTGTAAAGATTTATTTATTTTGAAAGATGTACAGAAAGACAGGGAGAGACAGAGAGAGATCTTTCACTTGCTGGTTCACTCCCTCGATGGCCGCAATGGCCAGGGCTGGGCTAGACCAAAGCCAGGGGCCAGGAGCTTCCTCTGGATCTAACGCAGGGGGCAGCGGCCCAAGAACTTGAGCCATCTTCTACTGCTTTCCCAGGCCATTAGCAGGAAGCTGGATTGAAATTGGAGCAGCTGGGAAACAAACTGGTACCCCAAAGGGGTGCTGGCATTGCAGGCAATGGCCTTATCCACTACACCACAATGCCAGCCTCTTGGCTAAATACTTTTTACAAAGTAAACTGAGAAATCAGAAATCCAGATGGGTATTTATGTGGCGGCTTTAGCAGGAAATACAAAACCTAAAAGTCCATTCTTTCAGAGAGCTGACTGCTTAGTGGAGACAGGCCATAAACAAACAAACAAGCTGTGCTCACTGGAGGGTGACAAATGCTGTGCAGGACCATCCAGCAGTGAAGGGGACAGAGAAACAGGAAACAGTGAAGTCAGTCACACTTAAAAACGGATCCAGGAAGGCCTCAGACACGACCCTGGAAACCAAGTAAAGGCCTCAGTGGTGGGCTTTAACAATCATTTTTTTCTCAATATCCCAAGTCAACAAGGCAGGCTCAGGGGCCCTTTGAAAAGCAGTGAACAATTAGAATTGTTGATTTCAGAAAAACTCAAGGAATTCACTCTATCATCACCCATAACAGAAATCAGTTATCCCAAAAGGACTCAAAAATAATTTTTAATCTTTCAAACAGGAGCTTTAAAAGCATCCTTGGATTTGCAAACACCAGAGGCAAAAAGAACTTATTTAAGAAAGAGATGGGAAAACTTACGTGCCACTTAAGTCCCTGTATTTTTTGGAGTTTTTAAGTACATAAAATGTGAATCAATGGGAACCTTGAGGCATACAAGTAAACTGGTCTCCAAACACAAATTTTCTAGAAATTAGAAATATGACAGCCATTTTTAAAAAGAGCTAAAAGGAAAAATTCCAGAAGCTAATGTGCTTGAACTTAGACTAAATATAAGAAGAAGAGAACATGTTGTATAACTGTAAGCTAGATCCTAACGTGAATCATCCTAAGTAGTTACACAAATAATCTGCATATCTGTGCCAACTTTGATTGAGTAATGTTAGCTGATCCACATTTTATCATCTTGGGTCACCATAAAGAAGAGTATTTAGGGACTGACTTACGAGAAGTAAGTCTGATGGCCTATTACAGGTTTAATTCAGTCAAAAACCTGCCTCATCCTTGCCTCACTCTTTCCTCTAGCCATGGTCCCGGCCGGTGTCGTCCTGGAAGGGTACGGGAGGAGGACCTGGCAGGTGTGCGCCACACTCGCTAACACCCCCTACCACTGGACTCAGCCTCACCGGGTGAGCGGCAGGGTCTTCCATAGAGTGTCCCGATACCTCGCCTCAGTTCATCCTGACTTCACAGAACATAAAATAAAGCCGAGTCTTACAACACATAGCTGCCCTCCATGAAAAGAAGGGTGTGAGATGAGTCCTGGAGGGACCAAGGCGACACGCGGTGGCCTCCACACTGAGCTGTGCCTGGCAGCCGGAGGAGGCTGAGCCCACAGGCCCCGCGGCACCGAGTCAGTTCCCCAGCCTCTCTCTCTGCACATCCACGGCGTCTCTGCCAATCGCCAGCTATTTCAGCGAAGTGCTCTGGGAACCGCCCTATGTGGCTTAGTCGTGGGGAGAGGCAGCCTGAAGGTACCCCGTGCGGAGACTAAACAGTCTCACATCTTATTCTTTGTCAGAGACACTCAAACTGCCTCACACACACCTGCGTGGTAGTGGGTAGGGGTCATCTTTCCCACTCTAAACACACGTCTGTGCCGCAGCAGTCTGGACTGGGGCCCTTCGCTGTGCACCGGACACAAAGGCTCGATGAACAACACTTCAAGCTGTCTCAAGTTCTCCCCAGAACAGAGATGGCTCCAGCAGGAGTGTGTTTCCATAAAGACTGACATCCCTGCCTCCACACCACCCGCAGCTCTGGAGGCTACTTGTTGATAGAAACCACCAAGCAGTGCTCAGGGAAAGGCAAAACAGAACCCTGGTGGATAGAAAACCAAACCACGCTCACGCAGCCCTGTTAGGAAAACAGGAAGGAGCAACCCGAGACACACTTGCCAACAGGGCAAGCGAAGTGAATTCTGGGGCCTGTGTGGACAGACATGTGCAGTCACTGAGAAGAACGAGACAGGTCCACATGGAAAGAGGGCTGTGCTCTCTTGCTTTTCAAGCTGGAGATGGGGAAGGCTAGAGGAGATATTTACTGTGAAACCTCTCCTGTTTGGGGATAAAAAAGGATGTGTGTGTGTGTGTGTATTGAAAAAAATCATGCTGAATTTATAACGATTATCTGGAAAAAAGCAAAGGTGCCCTTCATTCTAAAATGATACTAATCTATGTAGTTTAGCATTCCTTAAGGAAATGTATTAGTGATGGGCGGAGGTGAGGAGTGACCAGAAAATGCCCCTGAATGCCAACAGTCACTTGGGAAGGAAGAGGTATTTTCAGCTGAACTGACTTTTTGTGGGCCTCAGGACTGTTCAGGTGTTTGGGCGGCACCCAGGCCAACAACTTCCCTCTCTATTCCAGCCTCCCCTCTTCCATGACCCAGCCCCAATGTGTATTTCCCTAGTCTTGAGATTTGTGCTCAATTATCGATCACTCTTCTTCCATCATCTGACCAGCCATACTTTCCTACAGAAGTATGGCCATTTTCCACTGCCCTCCTCCTCACTGGAAGGCCTGGTCTGTGATCACACTTTCTTTATCCTGTGACAGAGCAAGTTCAACATTACTACACAAAGATCCAAACACTGAATCATGGGCAGAGGTATCTAGACAGGGGTAACACATGCCATATAGCATAATTATAAATGATGTAATATATGATATAGCAATCCTTCTACTTAGCATTTATCCCATAAAGATGATCAGGTGTACAAAATTATTGTTATTTCATGCATATATGGAACTCTTTTCATTGAAGTATTGTTTTATCATTGCAAACAGGGGCAGCGCTGTGGCATAGCAGTTAAAGCCGCTGCCTGCAATGCTGGCATCCCTTAGGGGTGCCCGTTTGTATCCAGGCTACATCACTTCTGATCCAACTCCCTGCTAAAGCTGTGGGAAAAGCAACAGAAGATGACCTAAGTGTTTGGGCCCCTGCCACCCACTGGGAGACCTGGATGAAGCTCCTGGCTCCTGGCTTTGGCCTGGCTCATTCTTGGCCGTTGCAGCAATCTGGAGAGTGAACCAGCGGATGTAAGATCTCTCTCTGTGTCTTTCCCTCTCTCTGTGTAACTCTTTCCTATAAATAAATGAATCTTCTAAAAAACAAATACTGGAAAAAAAACTAAATGTTCATCAGTAGGGGACTAATGAAATATATCACAACACATTTCACAGAGTGAAATACTCTACAACCATAAAAAGAGAATTAAGACATTTTGCAAACCAATATAGCACAATTTCCAAAACCTAACAAGTGAAACAAAAAAATGAAAGCACAGAACAGTGTGTAATAAACTAACATTTGTACCAAGAAAAAACGATACACACTCAAGAGTGTACACACACACACACACACACCTGTTCAACTTTTCATCCTGTGGGCATCTGACAGGCCCACCAGTCACCTGCCCATTCTCTCTGTGCCACACCCCTTTCTTGACTCCAGCCTATGCTTTGGGATTAGATTTTGAAATGACACTTCCTAGCCTCCTTGCCAGCTGGCTCCCTGTTAAGTTCTGCCATCAGGGACACTAGCAGAAGATCAAAAGGCCAGAGGAAGAAGAGAGGCTTCCAGCCCCGGCCTCGGGAGTGACGCAGAGGCAGCAGCGGCAGCCGGGTGGGGCAGTCCTGACGTCAGCAGCCGCTGGTGGGAGGCAGGCCCCCCGGATCAGGACCTTCCGGCAGATCCAAATCCCAGACCACAGTGGCACAGCAGCAGCCGTGACGCTCAAGGCCCTCCCCTCTTTCAGAGTAGTCCTAAATCTGTCCATGCATGTTAATCGATATTTAAAATAAAATTTCAATACCATAAAAGGATAAAACCAGTTCCTGTGTTAAGAAGCATGCCTGCATACCTACGTGTAGGTTTGTCACCAAATAAGATTGCCGAGGCTTCTAGCCATGGTTCCCACTAATTTTCTAAAATCTCCCACACAGAGAAGTACGGGTGCATCTACATGCTAAGCCAAATGAGGAAAAAGAATTGAAGTAGGCTCTTATACATTTGAAGTCAAAACATTAAAGCCAGCAGATGTCTGGGTGCAGCTGGAGTTGACCAGGACACCAGTAGTGTTAAGTTAAGGGGCACCAGCCAGGTCCCAAGTGCCCAACACTCAGCACACAGCACAGACTGGCGGTCCTTTCCTATCACCCCAGGATGCGTGATGGGACACTGTTGCTCTGCTGTGGGAGGGAAGCAGCCTCTTGAAGAGGACTCCTTTCCACCCGGAAGACCCACACAGCTTTTCGGGATTTTGGTTTTTAATCTTTTGACCCAGAAAGACAGAGGCTACCAGGAGTGCCATGAAGTGGAAGGATTGTACCCAGGAAAACGAACACTCAGCATTCTACATAACAAGACTGGGGGATCTCTGTGACCTCTGAGGGGTCGGAGAGGATGCCAGGAGTCCACAACAGCACCCACGGAAAACGGCCAATGAGAAATCCCCTGGGGCAACACGGGGGTATGGAGGCTGCTGGGTGCAACACCCAAGCTAAGGCTGTCGCCACACCGTTCCCTGCTCTATCCCTCCAGTCACCCCCTGGCCTTCAGGAATAACCTTTAATGCAAAGAGCAGTGAGGCGGTAGAGTTGTGAAGGGAACAAGAAATCAGAGTGGGGCTGGGATCCTCAGGGCAGAGAGAAATCCCCCACATGGGCCTGGGAGACTCCCAGATTCTGCAGAGGACTTGAGGTAACTCACACTGTCAGGGACGGGGGCCGGTGACACCCAAAGACAGGGGCAAGACAGAAAAAAAAAATGGTTGAGAATTTGAAAAATAACAACGTGAAGCACATGTGATCTGCCAGGCACTGCCCTAACCACTCCATCGAAACCACAGCACAACCCTCAAGTGCCACGAGGACTGTCTTCCTTCTATACTATAAACAAATGAGATTTAGGACACAATTCAAACCCAGGCATCTGCGCCGAGCGGCTGCTTTTACACGGCGTGGGTTAGGAGATCCTCAACGGTCACATCTCTCTTCGCATAGACTGGGGCCGTCCAAGGCAGGACGTGAGAGTCAATACATCTACAGCAGGCTAATTACTAAGCTGATAATTCTGCACGCCCAGCACATCCAAATGGCAGCTGGCAGAAGAAAGGCCCCCCAGTCCTGGTACAGATGGATGGAAGACACAGAATGCTGGAGCCCATGGTGTCTCATAGCTCAACATCCCTGATCCATCTACAGAAGAGGTCCACTTGACGTTTTTATGCTTCCATTTCAGGCTAACTTGCTTGCTACTAACATATGGCAAATAAGGACTGGGAATACAATATAAAAATGTAAAAATTTTAAGAAAGGAGGAAAATTTAGAATCACTGCAAGGCTCTAAATCTTAATTGTATTTGTTAAGATCAAGCCTCATTCCGAGGTATGAATACCATGCAAGGTTGGAGGAAAAAGCAGGAATTATCTTTCTATAACAAAACAATACAACCAAAAAAAGTATAGTTTCCAAAGAATCCAAAGTCATAAACATTGGCACCGACCTGGAGAGATCTTCAGCATTCTGTCCGTGGGCATTGAGTGTTGAAGAATAAAGAAAACAGAGAAGGGCTTCAAGAATATTTCTAAAGGAGATTCTGTTTTCTCCACGTGGGTCTCAGAAAATGAAGTCACACAAACTATATTTAAGATTCGGATAGTGGTTTAAAATCTATCATGAATCTGAGATGACACTGAGCTAGTTAATACAACCTCGTTAGAAAAATGTGTCGATGTCAACTGGTAGTCCAATGCTATCCTTTTTTAATTAAGAAAAGCCGTGGCTGCTAATCATGGGTGAGTCCTCCCTCCACTCTTCTGACAGACAGCAGGCACCGTCAGCAGCCCCGTTCTCTCACGGCCCAAGCAGAGGCACTTTTAGAAAGCTTGTGCTCATCTTTCTTGAACACTTAATGCCTAGGGCTTCCATTCTGCCTTCTCCCAGCTTCGTCCATAAGAATAAGCCCTTACAAAAGAAAGGTAAGAGCTCATTAAAGCAACAGTCATTCCTACTGTCACTCACCCTAAGGAAAAATGTACAAACTGGAAGAAGTATTCTACTTTGCCTTGAACCAAGACACAGTCTAAGGAAGATTCAGATAAGATGATCCTTGATGATAAAAACAAATTAAGAAGTCATCCTACAACAAGCAGCCTTAAACTTGCCACACGAACCAAGCGAAACAGAGCATGAACACCACGGGGCACTGAGCTCTAGCACACTGTGTCCTCTCGTCCACTGTCCATGGTCATGGGAAAGAACACACAGACACCAAAGCACAAACCTAATGACGTCATTCTTGGGCATCTTAAAGGCTCCCTTGCCTCTGAAGAAAAGCAAGTCCACGCTCCTGGGCCATGCAGAAGTTTCTACGGAGGGGCCAACAGAAGGCACCGAAGGCTTAGAGGGACGAAGCCTTGGAAAGCCTCTCTGAGAAACCCACTGCCGAGCCAGTCAGGTGGGGGAGGGCAGGGGTGGCAGAAGGAGTGCACCACTGGGCAAACCCAGCGCAGACAGTACAGCACCCACAACACGCGGGAGCAGCCAGCCAGCCACGGACACCGACCCCACTGAGACCACCAGGAACTCTAGGGAACACGCTCAGCCAGGACCCTCGCAAAGCAACCTCCTGGCTTCTCCCTTTCAATTCAGGTAATTTAAGAGACGGTACTTTTTTCTCTTATTTTTAAGTAATTCCACAAATAATACATGTGTTCCTTGTTTTAAAAATCCTACAACTAAGAATAAAATTACTTCTGGTCTCTTCAACACCCTGACTCCCCAAAACAACACTGTCAGGCATGTTCTTTCTGAACTTTTAACTAAATTTGCACTCATAAATACACACCCACAAAAATATAGAGCATCGCTTAATGTTCATGTTCATGGTCTTCCATAAAAACGGCATACTTCCCCTTCTTTATTTTATTAGACAGTGTTCTGGAAATCTACCCATGTATGTCCGAATACATCCAAATTAATCTTCGACACCCTGGAAGACTTTAGCCTCAATTATTTGAGACATCCCCTATACTGATTACTTGGGTAACGAGGATGTGTTGTTCACATCGCTACTCAGGAGTTTGGCAACCTAGAGACCGATGAATAATTCTGAGAGGCACACGCACGTATCTCCGGAATCCAGAAGCTTTGTGTCTTCCTGGCGACAGTCGTTTGTTTGCAGTTTGATTCTTTTTGTGAAATGGAACCAGACTGACAATGCAGAGAAATCCTCAGTTTTGTGTTCCGAATGCAGCAAGAGAAAATACACTTCTCAAAATGTCCGATCCCCTCTGATATGCTAACTGCGTTTCTACCAAACAGCCCTAGAAATTTCGTGTATCTATTTTCCATTGAGCTCGGGGCCTTTGAGTAAAGAATGTAGGTACCTGCTCAAACCACATCACCCATTTGAGTCCAGACACCTGGACTTCCTTACATAAGCAGTGTTTTTCTTTCCTGATGGCGTTTAGTAACCCCTGTATTTGACATCTTACAACACTGGTAAGAAAATACAGTCCGGCACAGCAGGTTAAGCCACCGCCTACAATGCCGGCATGCCACAGAGTCCTGGTTCATGTTCCAGCTGCTCCACTTCTCATACAGCCCCCAGCTAACGTGCAGGGAAAGCAGGGGAAGATGGCCCAAGTGCTACCCATGTGAGATGCAGCACCTGGCTCTCATCTTTGGCCCAGCCCAGCCCCTGGCCTTTGCAGCTAAGCAGGGAGTGAACCAGTGGATGGAAGGTATCTTTCTCACTCTCCCTTTTACTTTCAAATAAATCAGAAAGAAAGGAGGCAAGGAAGGGAGGAACAGAGGGAGGGAGAAAGGAAGGAAAAAGAAAAGAGAGAGGGAGGGAGGGAGGGGGAGAGAGAGAGAGAGAGAGAGAGAGAATCTTGGGAACCCCCAAGGATTCACCAAGTTGAGCCCATCCATCCAAGATGGTCTGGGATACAATGAAAGATATCAGTAAAACTTTTCATCGACTTCTCCACTATACTACAGTAAAATGCCCACAGCTCCACAGCCCAGTTAGCTTCTTCTAAACGTGCTGTGAGCTGGTGGTGGTCAGCACACAAGCATGAAACACATCCTTTTTGTGGGCTCAGTCACTTCCTCTGTACAGTAAACATGACTCAGAGAGGCCACGTTAACCCCAATGAGTGAGCAAAGGAGGCAGACACACAAACTTCTGTGTTATCTGCATATACTTCTCAGATCAAATTTTCATCACAGAGCGTATCTTCCTTCCTGTGTTCTTTGTTCTCACCAAATCTCTAAAACTCCTAATTTGGCAAATAGACTACTAATTCACACACACTGATCAGCTGACAAATAAGACTGGGGCTGTGTGTGTGCTTCCTTATGTGTCTGGGGAGAAGGAGAATCTGAGGCAGGCTACACCCAAAGAGGGCGCCCTGGGCCACGGCCACCTGTGGCACCTCTGACCCGGTGGGGCTCTGGCGACCGGATGAGTAGGAGCAGCTCTGTGCAGCTGGACTTAGAAAGGAACACAGGTGACGGCCACGTAGGCACTCTCACACTTCGAACAGATACGTTAAAAACCGAAAAAGAAGGTGGAATTAATTTTAGTGATACACTTTTTACCTGGTGTTATCAAAAGTATTCTCATTTCAATGTGTAACCAAATTTTACAAATTACTAATGATGTTTTATATTCTTTGGTTCACTGGGTTTCTTGAAAATCTAATGTGGATCTCATATACATAGCGTTTTTTAACTAAATTAGTCACATTTTAAGTGTTCAAATATCCTTATACAGGTAGTGGCTACATGTTAAATAGCGCAGATATAGAAGAAAAGGGTGGGGCTCTGGGAGTAAGGGACACCTAGGTTTCAATTCCAGTTCTACAACTCCGTGCGACACCCCCAGCCAGTCATGTAAACTCTGAAAGCTCTGACATCATTTATCAGTAAAACAGGGATCTATTAAAGTTGTAAAATAAACCAGCCTTGCAGATTTCATAAAAGAATCAGAGCTAATACAGCTCACTTCAAAAATCTCAAGGAAAATGAGACTAAATTTACCTTGATGTAAAATATTTTGAAATCCATGCATTTCCCATGAACATTCTGAAGTTCACACACACTTACACTTATCCTTGTCTGTGTGAAGTTCCTGGCCACATTGTGTCCCCCAGTGTACAGCAGAACCCAATAGAATCATCAGAATCCTTATCACAAAAATACAAACTGGAGGAAAAGGACCACTGTAAAAAGGCTCAGATTCAAAACTGTCAGAAGTAAAGCAGGACAAAGTGAAACAAGAATCTGAAATAAGATTATCAAAATATTTTCCCAAGGAAAACAATCATATCTATGCAAAATAAAAAAACTATTTTTCAAAATTATGAATAATGACAAAATACAACACTTGAAACTAGGGATATGGTGTGTGTGTGTGTGTGTTTTAAAAAGTCAATTTGCTTTGTTGGTTCCTGTTGCCACAATGAAATACCTTTCCATTTGGAAGAGGGAAGTGTCTGGAAAGTGGACTGGAAGGTTACTGGGCTGCACAAAAGTGGCATTTGGGGGGCCAGCGCCATAGCGCAGGTTAATCCCCCACCTGCAAAGCCAACATCCCATGTGGGCGCTGGTTTGAGCCCCAGCTGCTCCTCTTCCAATCCAGCTCTCTGCTGTGGCCCGGGAAGGCAGTGGAGGGTGGCCCAAGTGCTTGGGCCCCTGCACCTGCATGGGAGACCAGGAGGAAGCATTTGGCTCCTGGCTTCGGATCGCCGCAGCTCCAGCCATTGGGACATTTGGGGAGTGAACCAATGGAAGGAAAGAACTTTCTCTCTGTCTCTCCCTCTCACTGTCTGTAATTCTACCTTTCAAATAAATAAATAAAATCTTCTTTTAAAAAATGGATAATTTGCTTAATAAAATAAATCTGTTCAACTGAAACCTTTAAAAAATACAGTAACACTTTAATAATAATAATAAAAAGTTAGGGCCAGTGCTGTGGTGCAGCGGGTTAACACCCTGGCCTGAAGAGCCAGCATCCCATATGGGAGCCGGTTCGAGACCCAGCTGCTCCACTTCGGATCAGCTCAGCTCCAGCCATTGCGGCCAGTTGGGGAGTGAACCAGCAGACAGAAGTCCTCTCTCTCTCTCTCTGCGCCTCTCTCTCTCAGTGTAACTCTGACTTTCAAGTAAATAAATAAATCTTTTTTTAAGAAAAAAGTGGCATTTGAGGACACTGAAAATGCTATACACATTCTACGAAGATGACATCACAACTACTGATTACTGAACATTCACCATAAATAGACAACAATCAAGTTTTCCACATAGCTGCTACAGTGTATTTTTCATTCATTTGTATAGAATATAAAAAGTTAATACACAAAATATATAAAACATACCTCTGATAAAAATGTTTGGGCCGATTTCTGAGCTCCTACATGGAGCAGATATTCATATACATAGAGTGCTAACCTGGAAAACAAATAAAACATCTGTTGAGAAAAGGCATCACTTAAAATTCATTCTTTAAATAATACACTTATTTTTCTAGGCAAAAATATTTTACATGCTAACAATGACAGAACTCAAACCCTCACCACACCCTTTCAATGGGAATTTATACATGTATATTCAGAAAGAACTTAAACTGCTAAAAATAGTGCATAAAGGGGCCAGCACTGTGGTGTAGCAGGGTAAGCCTACAACGTCAGCATCTGTTATGGGCATCCATTCAAGCCCTAGCTGCTCCACTTCTGGTACAGCTCCCTGTTAATGGCCTGAGAAAAACAGTGGGAGATGGGCTGAGTGTTTGGGCCCCTGCCACCCACGTGGGAGACCTGGAGGAAGCTCCCCGCTGGCTTAGCCCAACCCTGTCCACTGTGGCCATTTACAGTGAACAGGCAGATGGAAGATCTGTCTGTCTCTTGCTCTAATTATGCCTTTCAAATAAATAAGCCTTTTAAAAAATATAGCACACAAGGAAAGAGATAAATACATATCTTCTTGGCAAAAAAATATCTAAGGAGGGATTTTTTTCCTTGACTCATCTTACGTAGTCATTCCCTTTGTTACACTTAATGCAGTTAATAATTTACAATCAATCACTGATGATCTCCAAGTCTATTTTAAGGATAATAATTATTTCCATCAATAGAAGAAGTAAATTAAGCTACTGGAACTCCCCTATACCTTTCTGTTCTTCAACACTTTTGGTGACTATTAGTATAACTCCTATTTGTAGAACCATGCTCCAGAACTTGTACTGAACAGTGATTTTAGTATTTGTTCAGCAACCTGTCTTATTATTTAGGTCAGATTGCTAAGTCAATTAACAGTTTAGTTTATAAAGCACTCAGTCAAGGAAACCACAGCACTCTGTGAACTTTAAAGATATCAGACCATATTAAGCACATGGGTGCTTACAGTATAAAGGTTAAGACAAAATTATGCATCAATTTATCACTTGAAATAAAATACTGAGTGTGCCGTATACACATAAAATGACTCTCATTATCTTGTGGATTAAGAATTTCTAAACCACACCATGTGGCTCAATTTCAGTTGAGCTGTTAACAAAATATTATTCATAAACCAAATTAGTCTGAGGCAGTATTTTTAATGATACCTTGGACGCATGCCCAGATGGCTCACAACGGTTCAGTTTCTGCCACACTATATTTACCAATATTGAACCAGGTTTACAGTAAACAATACAATGTAACAATAACCACAGTTCTGTAGAGCTGTGCCACTTCTCTTGCCAAGAAAATTTTTGATTGGTAAAGATTGATGGCATTTGCGAAAGTGAGTATTTTCTTCATTTTTATGAAAACATACCACACATCTGTCATGAAAAGAGAAAGCCCGCAAAAACCAGTTCCTCTGTCCATTTAATTCTTCCTCCCTTCCAAAATCGCCCAGCAGTCAGCAAGAAGACAATTCTGTAGCTACGAAACACCTTGAGAGTGGACATCAGAGTTGTAAGCAGATGAAGAAGATATGTCACCGTGAGTGAATCCCAGGCCAGTTCAACGACACTCCCAGGCCAGGCTTCTCAGCTCCTCCTACCCTGCTGCACCTGGGGACCACAGGACGCTCCCCTCAGGTAGTGTCTCTGTGGAGGTGTGGCCGGGCTCTCAGTGCGCCCTAGGGCACAGGAACTGGAATGACCTGCGGTGCATTCTCTCTGCGCGTTCTTCCAGCACAAAGAGCTGACCTGCTCTTCCTCCAGCAACCGTGCCTGACCACCTCACAGCATCCACTGGCCAGGGAGGTAAGCTCCCAGGCAGGCTGTGCAGCCTCACAAACCTGCCAGCGGCAGCCTAGCAAGGAAGCAACATAACCTTGGGTCATTCACCGCACCGGCTTCCACCTGGTGTGCCAGGCAAGACACTGAGGCCAATGCCAAAGGCTGAGCAGTGAGGAAGCTCCACCACGCTGGGGAACAGACTGGCGAGGGGCTCCACGGTGGGACTGTGGGGCAGAGAATAGACCTCAGAACATTCACGGCCACAGCACAAGTGTGGCTAAGGCTGCCTCCTTTCAACAAGCCCATCCCTCCAAATCCAGAGTTACTTCCTTGGACTTGTAATTGCTTCTCTGTGTATTAAGGGAGCTAACGCATGTCTTCTGTCTTACTAGAATTTACATATCCTTGTTAAGTAACAAAGGATACCTCCTTAAGAGTGCAGTTAAAAGCAATAATCTCCACTTTCTCTCTCCATGGACCTAGGACAGTGCATCTAAAACGTGCACGGGACGTGGAGGAAGCACAGCTGAGCGGCTGCAGCACCTGGCAGGGCCCTGTGCCCACCCTGTCACCTGGGAACCTGGGCTGAGAAAGGACCTGAAACACCACCACAACCCACTTTGAACAAGATGAGCGCTTCCTGCACAGTGGGAACCTGTCCTCCATAAAGCACGGCGTGGAGCAACGCCTCCGTGAACAAGAGTCCCCACACCACAGTGTCGGCACGCAGCACACGACCAGCAGGTCTTGTACAGTAATCACCCCCTGCTCAGTGTTTCCCAGACCCTTCCCTTCAGCCCTTTCCCTCCGTTCCAAGCTCCAAACCTGTATCTCCAAATTACTGTTCCAAGTTTCTAGCAAGATGCCGCTCTGAAACCAGCCATGTCCAGTTTTCATCACGTCCAAAGTTAAACTCACCACGTGCACCTGCTGCTCTGGAACCTACGCTCACCTTGAATGAAACACAATTCCCGAGTCTCAATTTACTCATCTGTCCAATGGGAAGATAATACTTTGCTTGTGCTGTTGGAAAGAGCAGGAAGCACAGTAGAATGTAACCACTATAGTTACAATTCTGACTAACTTTCACACATCCAGTAACAAGCGACCAAGTCACATGGTGGAACTGATGCTAGAATCTCTCCCACACCGGCCCTTCCCTCCCACTCCCTTCCTGCACCCGAGGAACCACCAGGAGCTACTGGTTCTATTTCAGACGCAGACACCACTGAGTATTTCCCATTTGCAGCTGCCAAATACAAGAATGCCCTGAAAGTTCTGGTGGGAGAGTGCTGTACCACAGATGATTCCAGATGTGGGGAGTGACACCTGTCCACCCACACAGGTGGAACCCAGCTCAGTCCCTTACCCACAGACATGACATCACCAAACGTAAGAAGGCAACAGTCTGAGTTCAATATTAAAAGACAAATATTGAATACACAAATATTTATACAATGTATACTTTTTAATTTTTTTTCATTTTTTAATGACCTTTAAGAAGTTTAAGTACATTTGATAAGATACAGAGTGGTTATTTAACCTAGTAATTTATAATGTAATCTAAATACACAGAAAAAAATTAACAATCGTGCAGTTAAGAGCTGGTTACAAAAGTAGACCCAGGCCGGCGCCGTGGCTCAACAGGCTAATCCTCCGCCTTGCGGCGCCGGCACACCGGGTTCTAGTCCCGGTCGGGGCACCGATCCTGTCCCGGTTGCCCCTCTTCCAGGCCAGCTCTCAGCTGTGGCCAGGGAGTGCAGTGGAGGATGGCCCAAGTGCTTGGGCCCTGCACCCCATGGGAGACCAGGATAAGCACCTGGCTCCTGCCATCGGAACAGCGCGGTGCGCTGGCCGCAGCGCGCTACCGCGGCGGCCATTGGAGGGTGAACCAACGGCAAAAAGGAAGACCTTTCTCTCTGTCTCTCTCTCACTGTCCACTCTGCCTGTCAAAAAAAAAAAAAAAAAAAAAAGTAGACCCAGTCTCTTTTTTTAAACACTGATTGGGACTGGCACTGTGGCTAACTGCATAGAGCTGCTGCCTGCAATGCCAGCGTACCATATGGGTGCCACTGTATAGCCTAACTGCTCCACTCTGAATCCACCTCCCTGCTAACGGCCTGAGAAGAGCAGAGGAAGACAGTCCCACCCACGGGCGAGACCCAGATAAAGCTCCTGGCTTCAGCAAGGCCCACCCCTGGCCGTTGCAGCCATCTGGGGAGTGAACCAGTGGATGGAAGATCTTGATCTTTCTCTAACTCTGAATTTCAAGTAAATAAATAAATAATTCTTTAAAAATGATTAATTTAAAAAGCATATCCATGACTCATGGATCATACACCTTCAAATTATCTTCATTCATTCTCATTTTAAGCTGGCTATCAGCATGACTATTTTAAAGAGGGCGCCAAAGCCAGAAGTGTAAACTCAGATGTAGCTCCACGCCTTCGTCACTCCATGCTCACTAAAGGAGCCTAAGCGCCAAGAGTCAGGGCAACAGCAGAGGTTAAAGCAGGAAGAACACAGAGCAACATCGAGGGCTGAGCCCACGGGGGCTGCCCTGCAAACAGCAATCCACATCCCCACACACGTGCTGTGCAGGGAAGCCCTGCACCTCGGTCATACACCTGCACACACACTGCCACAGGCAGCACACACAAAACGCCACCAAGGATAGAGTTCCACTCTGAAAATCCCACCCATCTCCCCTGCGACTGGGTCAGCTCTCCTTCAATCGGCCTCCAGAACTCAAAACATAACAATCTGGTAGTGAACAGGTCTACAGTCTAACCTTTTTAACCTGCTACAAACAGGAATGGCTGAGGGGTGGCACTTACTCTTTATTGTGCACGTGAGTCTAACAAAACCAAAGGCTTTTTTTTTTTAATTTAAAAATATACAATTGGAAGAGTTAAAATATATAAAAATGAAAAATATATAAAATGTTAAGCAATGTTAAGTAGCTGACTATTCCACACAAAATCTAATGAAATTAAAAAGTAACAAGGAACTAAGAAAGCAGGATATGCAATCAGTGAGGTGACAAGAGGCTAACAAGCTTGATACATAAAGAGCACAAAAAAATCACCTGCCAGAACTTAATTTTAAAATATTGCTGGCGCCGTGGCTCAACAGGCTAATCCTCCACCTTGCGGCGCCGGCACACCGGGTTCTAGTCCCGGTCAGGGCACCTATCCTGTCCTGGTTGCCCCTCTTCCAGGCCAGCTCTCTGCTGTGGCCAGGGAGTGCAGTGGAGGATGGCCCAAATGCTTGGGTCCTGCACCCGAATGGGAGACCAGGAGAAGCACCTGGCTCCTGGCTTTGGATCAGCGCGGTGCGCCAGCCGCAGCAGCGGCCATTGGAGGGTGAACCAATGGCAAAGGAAGACCTTTCTCTCTGTCCCTCTCTCTCTCACTGTCCACTCTGCCTGTCAAAAAAAAAAAAAAGTCAATAAGGCAAATGTTTACATACAGCAAGTGACCCTATGGAAGAACATTCAACTGCCCAGTATAAGAAGTATTTCAAAATAGCGAGCTTTCAAAAATTAAAGCACTCCAGGTTTCCATGGTGCACTGTGGAAGTGGTACAGGTCTCCCAGGGACGCAGACTGCAGGTGACAGGTGGGTGGGGAAGGGCAGAACAGCCTGCGTCATCTGCCCCCACTGGACAGCGTGCACATACTGCCAGGGAGGCTGTGTCACACGGCCCCGGAGTGACAAGTGCCACCTTCATGCTCCCCATGCTCGTAGGATCACTGGAGCTTGAGCGTGACATTTTGTCACAAGACTATTCCCCTAGGGACTGAGGGCCTTGGAGTGAGAGAAGACTTCTTTACTGTGAATTCTTCTTCAGTCCCTAGACTTACACTACTTATGTAAATACAAATAAATCAGCAACTAGAAAAGGGAGCCTTTTAATATACTTTGACCCACTAATTTTTATCCTAATATATTCTAAAGAACACTCAGAAATCAGTTTCTATATAACGATGCTTATGGCAAAATTATAGCAGTGAAAACTGGTGGCCTAGATATCTGATTGTGATATACGTATGTGATGGGAAACTACTAGATACTTCCTAAAACATTTGATGAAATGAAGACGCGCTCATAATCTATTGTTAAAATTAAAAATTCCCCAAACGGAGGCAGGTGGTCAGCGCAGTGGCACGCCCACACCACTGGCCCAGCACTGGTGATTCGGGGCACTTAGGGAGTGAACGCACACGTGGAAAATCAATCCGTCACTCTTTCTCTCTCTGCCTTTAAGTTTAAAAAAGAGACAGTAATAAAAATAAGTGACAGATGTAGAGAAACTAGGATGGGTGGGGCAGAAAAATGACGCAAAGCAGTAATACCAGTAGGCCTATGCAGAGAACGGGCAAATGTCACTGCGTGTCCTGGGACAAGCCCGACCTCTAACAGTCAGAGTGGGAGATGGTGCCTCCAGTGATTCAACTTTGTGCCACTCATACTAAAAAAAATCTAACATATTTGTCTACATAAGAATAGGAGCCCTGATATATGTTTTGCATTTTTTTTTCCCGGTGTCTTGTCTGGTTTACTTTTGGTTACTTTTAAGGAGAGGACCTTTGAGGGGTTTAGATTTTTTTAAAAATTATTTTGTAGGCCGGCGCCGCGGCTCACTAGGCTAATCCTCCGCCTTGCAGCGCCAGCACACCGGGTTCTAGTCCCAGTCGGGGCACCGATCCTGTCTCGGTTGCCCCTCTTCCAAGCCAGCTCTCTGCTGTGGCCAGGGAGTGCAGTGGAGGATGGCCCAAGTCCCTGGGTCCTGCACCCCATGGGAGACCAGGAGAAGCACCTGGCTCCTGCCATCAGATCAGCGCGGTGCGCCGGCCGCAGCACGCCTACCGCAGCGGCCATTGGGGGGTGAACCAGCGGAAAAAAGGAAGACCTTTCTCTCTGTCTCTCTCTCACTGTCCACTCTGCCTGTCAAAAATAAAAATAAATAAATAAATAAATAATTATTTTGTGAAAGTCAAATTACAACTTTATGTTTCTAGTTTTTCCATTGATGCATAACAATCATATTGCTGTGTGTATTGTATACAACAAGATCCTCTGATACACACACACATTGTTGAATGGCTAAATCAAGCTAATTAATGTACCTATTACCTCACATACTTATCCATTTTCTTTTCTGGTGAGAACACTTAAAAGCTACCCTCTTAGCAATTCCCAGGTATACAACACATTATTAAGTATAACACCAGGCTGACTGGACTCACTCTTGTCCAACTGAACTTGCGTCTCTTTGGACCAACGTCCCCAACCCTCTGCATCCCTGGGCCCTGGTAACCACCGCCCCACTTGCGGCTACTACGAGTCATGTGAGTGAGAACACGCAGCAGCTGTGGTTCTGCGCCTCACTGATTTAACATAATGCCCTCCAGAGTCAACCGTTTTGTCACACGCAACAGGATTTCCTTCTTCTTCAAGGCTGCACAGGGTACATTGTGTATTTATCCACATTTTCTTAATGCGCTCATCCACTGGTAGACATTCGGGTTGATTCCTTAGTTTGGTATTGTGAACAGCGCAGTAACGAACATGGGATTTACATACTTCAACCAAAGACTGAGTTCATTTCCTTTACATATACACGATACATATCTCGTCACAGAACTGCTGACTCACAGGAGTTTTATTGTTCATTTTTGGAGGACTCTCATACTGGTTTCCATGTCTGCACTAATTTACATGCTCACCGAGAGGATACAAGGGTTCCCTTTATTCCACATTCGTGCCGGCACTTGTCACTCCGTGTCTTTTCCTAGTAGCCACTCTAACTGGTGTGAAGTGATACCTTATCACGCTTTAAATTTATAGTTCTCTGATGACTGGTGATGTTGAGCATTTTTTCACAGACCTGTTAGCCATCTGATGTCTTCCTATGAGAAATGTGTATTTATGTCTACTATCCATTTATTTAATTAGGTTGCTTTCTTCCTTGTGGGTTGAATTCCTAATATATTTGGAATATTAATTCCTCACCAGGTGCTTGGTTGTGAATATCTTCTCCCATTCTGTGGGTTATCTTTTCTCTCTGTTGGTTGTTTACTTTGCTGAACAGAAGCTTTTGGGTCTGATGTAATCCCATTCGTCTATTTTTGCTTTTGTTGCCTGTGCTTCTGGAGTCACACCCATGAAGTGCTGCTAAAACTAACGCCATGGATGGGCTGGGCGTCTGGCACAGCGGTTGGTCACTGCTTGGAGCACCTGCGTCCCGCAGGAGAGCACCTAGCTAGAGCCCTGGCTACTTCATTTCTGATGTGGCTTCCTCCTAGTGCATACCCTGGGAGGCAGCAGACAATGGCTCAAACACTTGGGTTCCTGCCATCCATGTGAGGGGCCCAGACTTGAGTTCCGGGCTCCTGGCTGTTGCAGGCATTTGGGTAATGAACTAGCAGATGGAAGGTCTCTGTCTCTCTACCTTTCAAACAAAATGAAAATAAAGAACTTTTTTAAAAACTAAGGTCACAACAGTCTTTCCCCATGATTTCTTCTAGTAGTTCTACAATCTCAAGTCTTACATTTAAAATTTTTCAATAGATTTTTATTTTTATTTGAGAGGCAGAGAGGGAGGGAGGAAGAGAGGGAGGGAAAGAAGTCTTTCACTCACTGGCTCACTCCCCAAATGGGTGCAATGGCTGGAGCTGGGCTGATCCAAAGCCAGGAGCCAGGAGCTTCTTCTGGGTCTCTCATACGGGTGCAGTGGCTCAAGGATTTGGGCCATCTTCTACTGTTCTCCCAGGTCATAGCAGAGAGCTGGATTGGAAGTGGAGCATCGGGGACTTGAACTGGCATTCACATGGGATGCCGGCGCTGCAGGCGAATGCTCTACCTCCCACCCCACAGCGCTGGCCCCACACTTAAACGTGCGGTCTATGTTTATGTAGTATAAGAGGAGGCTCTCATTTCATTCTCCAGCCGTGGAGATCACAGCACCATGATTGAAGAGACCGCCCTTCCCCATCGTGTGTTCCCGGTATCTCCGCTGAAAATCAACTGTAAACGTACACGTTCATTTCGGGGTTACTTTGCTCTATTTGTCTATGTATCTATTTTTATGTCATTATCATGCTGTTTTGGTTACTACTGCTTTGTAGAGTGGTTTTTTTTTTTTTTAAGATTTATTTATTTATTTGAAAGGCAGAGTTACAGAGAGGCAGGTGCTGAGAGAAAGGTCTTCCATCCACTGGTTCACTCCCCAAATAGCCACTACATCCGGAGCTGTGCTGATCCAAAGCCAGAAGCCAGGAGCTTCTTCCTGGTGTCCCACGTGGGTGCAGGGGCCCAAGCACTTGGGCCATCTTCTTCTGCTTTCCCAGGACATTAGCAGAGAGCTGGATTGGAAATGGAGCAGGCGGGACTCAATCCAGTGCCCATATGGGAAGCTGGCAGTGCAGGTGGCAGCTTTACCGGCTGCGCCACAGTGCTGGCCCCTTGCAGGGTGCTTTGAGTCAGGTACTTTGATATCTCTGGCTTTGTTCTTATTGCTCAAGATTACTCAGGCTATTCAGGGCCTTTAGTGGTTCTGTAAGAATTTTAGGGCTCCCTTTCTATTTCTTTGAAAAAACATAATTGTAATTTTGATAGGGGTTACAATAAATCACTTTGGACAGTACCTGAGGACACTTCCAAGAGTCTGTGGAAAAGGATAAGCTTATTTTGGTACAGAAAAATTTTGAAATCCATGCATAGTTTTTTCATAGCATCCATTTTCCATAAATTTTTTAAAGATCCCTTGTTGATATTTTAACAATTCTAATTTTCCCAACACATGAAAACAGATATCTTTTCACTTACTTGTGTCTTAGTCACTTTGTTTCACCAATGTTTCATAATTAAAAATCCAAGATATTTAGCTACATAAAAATAATAAGCCTGATATATTTTATTTTCCCCAGTTTGTTAAATGAGTTACTTTAGGTGAAGTTCTTGGTTTCTGTGGGGGTGGGGGGGGTGTTTTGTTTTTGTTTTTGGTGATGGATGTTACCTTGCAATTTTTTTATTTGTAAATAAACACATAACTAACATCTTTAAAAATATCAAGTCCTTATCAATAAATGGGCAGAGACTAAGAAACTTCACAACTTAATTTTAAATTATGGAAAGTGTTAAGCATCACTGATAACTGAAGAAATATGTATTAAAATAATAATGATTTCAATTCCCACTAAAATACATTATACCTGATGAAATGGATACACAAACACTGTTCAAGGCAGTAAATTACAAAACCCACTTGCCATAAACAAATCAAGAACTTTTAAAAAAGTTGAAAACTCTGACCCAATAATTGTATTACTTGGGATCTAGTCTAAAGAGATTATTCTAAATGTAGAAGTCCTTTATGTCCAAAGATTTTTGTTCAAAGAATATACAGGGTACAAAATAAAAACAAACACAAAAAAAGAAACTGAAGCTGTCAGTAAATATTTTACATTAGTTAACTTCATTTATCAATATAACTCAGAATTTAGATACAGTCATTCAGTACGCACTTAAGTAACTTTTTCTCTGTTTAACTAACACTAAAAATCTGAGAAAAAAAATGCCCTTGCCACACCAAAGAAAATTACTTCAAACTTACCATGTAAAAATTACAAACCCTAAAAGAACCTGGAATTTTCATCACTCACTGAAGCAAAGCCCATGCTGGCCAGTAGGAGGGCAGAGGAACTACGTCCCTGGGCATCTACAGCACAGACTGGCTTCGGAGTCTGCTCCCAGCAAACTCCCCATCGCTGTACACGAGCGAACTTACAGCCTAGGAAGAGGGAAGGCGACTGCTTCACCCAGCCCCTTCTACAATGAAGCTCTCCACTTTGAGGCTGAATTTGCAGGAACTGTAGAAAACAGAAACTCGGGGCAAGATATAAAAATGGACGGTATTGTCAATTTGTGAACAGATTTACCAAGCCACACACAGATTTGAATGCTGCCTATGGTTCAGAGCTGATTCCCAATTCTTTCCTTCTACATATTTATGCACATAAGTATGAGATACTCAGCAATACAAAACAAATCATTACTTCCTAAGTCAGCCCATACAACTGGCCTAGGTTTAAACATCTGAATTTATATTTATTTCCATTGTATTTGAACTTAAAGAACAGTTAAAGTGGACGTGACTGCATCAGAGGAAAGGGTTCGTCACAGGACTCACATCACACATGCAAATTACAACAATATGTGACTTAATATTTGTAAGACCTCACAGAGAAATGTACTCTAAAATGTGCCACGTAAACGCAACACAGTTGTGCTTCACAGTGTGTATCCCTGTGAGGTAGACAGAGCTATGAATTATGCATAAACAGCATTAGGTTAAGTGCCCAGACAGCCAGAGGTCCACCTGCCACGTCCCTCAACCTAACCCTAACATCCTGTATCTGCTTTTCACCTCTATTACCTGCTAAAGACCCTTTTTAAAATTCCAAAAAGAAACAGTGTTGAAACTGAAAACGCAAAGCAGCCATTCACTGTGGGAAAACTCCCATTCATCTCCAGCTTCAGCAAACACTACGATTTTGCTTCCTTTTTGCCACCTTTTTCCCCACTTAGCAAGAAAAACAAAAAGATACAAATTCACATAAAGTCTGCAAAGTCCTCAGCTGGAACTTTCAAATTCTGGCCACTGCAGCATCTGTGCAAAGGTAGAGGAGAGATGGGGTACAGTAACAGCTGCAGGAGACAGTGTGCTGTTTTTTCTTGAAATTAAGCTACTGTAATGCACTTCATCTGTCTTGTTTGTGTGTGTGTGTGTGTGTGTGTTTTTGACAGGCAGAGTGGACAGTGAGAGAGAGAGAGAGAGAGAAAGGTCTTCCTTTGCCGTTGGTTCACCCTCCAATGGCCACTGCGGCCGGCGCACTGCGCTGATGTGAAGGCAGGAGCCAGGTGCTTATCCTGGTCTCCCATGAGGTGCAGGGACCCAAGCACTTGGGCCATCCTCCACTGCCTTCCCAGACCATAGCAGAGAGCTGGCCTGGAAGAGGGGCAACCAGGACAGAATCCAGCGTCCCGACTGAGACTAGAACCCGGTGTGCCGGCGCCGCAGGCGGAGGATTAGCCTATTGAGCCGCAGCACTGGCCCATCTGTCTTGTTTTATCTCTGTATCTACAGCACCTACAACAGTAGGCCCCCATCCAATATTTTTCAATCAGTGATTCACCCAAGTATAACAGAATTTCCTGTTTCTTCCATTCAAGGCACCCAAGGGAGAAGCGTAGGGTTTTCACGGGGACACCTATTGCAGGATAGCATCCCTCACTGTCCCCGAGATCTGGCCTCTTAAAGAAATGCCGAATTTTCCACAACTTGGATGTTGGATGTTATCAAAACCATTCTTTCACGTGGATTCCCAAGCTCTGTTACAAAAAGCAAGTTAAATAAAAATAATAATAAATTGCCCCCATTTAATCGTGGGTGGTGGATTTTTTAATGTTGTAATTTTTATTCTTAGTTAAAAAAAAAAAAAAGATCCTCAGAGAGTATTTCCTTTTAAAAGGAAATAAAACCAAGTCAGGGGCCAGCACTGTGGCACAGTGGGTTAAAGCCCTGGCCTGATGTGCTGGCATCCCATATGGGCGCTGGTTCTAGTCCCAGCTGCTCCTCTTCCAGTCCAGCTCTCTGCTATGGCCTGGGAAAGCAGTAGAAGATGGCTCAAGTCCTTGAGCCCCTGCACCCACATGGGAGACCTGGGGGAAGCTCCTGGCTCCTAGCTTCAGATCGGTGCAGCTCCAGCTGTTGCAGCCATTGGGGAGTAAACCAACGGATGGAAGGCCTCTTTATCTCTACTTTTCTCTGTAACTCTGTCTTTCAAATAAAAAAATAAATCTTAAAAAAAAAACCAAATCAGAGATCAGGGACCAGAGCCCTGCCGGTGCTGTGGAGGGGGTGACTTGGACAGAGCAGCCTGGCTGTTGCCATCAGCACCAGGAAGCAGCACGTGTCCGGAACTCTGCCTCTCATTTCCACGTCCCACCTTTCATCCTTAAATCCCAACACCAGTGATCTGAGAAGCCTTGGAGACGGAGGATTTAGAACATGTCAGGTTCTCCTGAGCGGGTCTTCATAGTCACGCTGGATCTAAAAGAGGGAACTCCCTCACTCCTCAGCCACTGTGCAAATCCCAGTGCTGACCAGCAATGCCAGGGGTGTCCAAATGTGACTACCAGGTGACCGAACGCCAAAGGTTACTACTGGATCAGTGCCGCTACGGAGGAGGGAGGAGCCCCGGGCAGCCCTTAGCACTGCTCCTGGGATGGTAATTAGTCACTGATAGTGAAACCATACCAGCCTGATCACACGTTCATCAGTGCCCACAACCCAGTATAAAGGAGGTGCGGAAAACTAGAAATCTGCTCCTAACACTGTCGTCGTAAAGTCCCTCATCATCAACAGTTAAGCTGCAAAACAGATCCAGAGTGGCAAACAGTGCCTAGGGAACCACACAATTATACTAACACCCAGACTGCATTTTCAACGTCCGTCTATTTCCTCTTCTATGTCCTCAATGCCAGTACTAGAGACAGTCAGCTGGTGTACGCACAGATGCGGAGGACCCTAAAATGAGCAGTAACAATCTAGGGCGAGGATAACTGCCAACAGTTCACACAGGGACACCAAGGAAAGATCTAACAATCGGACGGACAGCTGGGCACTGAAACTCACTATTTGGCTGATGATGCATTGATATTAATATATTGTAGGCAAGCAATGCTGTGGGCATGGATTCGGAAGCAAATGATTTCGTGTGTTCAGAATCAGACACACACGTGCCTCATACAAATAAGTAAGTTCAAAATTAGAATGACCACATTCAAGTGAGGTGAGCCCAAAGGGGTAAAAATACATGATTGAGAATAAAAATCTAATTAAATCGGCAGTTTGCAGAAATACAGTCATTTCCGAAGTTCAGTAAAATCTCTCATCCGATCTTTGAGCTCAGCTGTAGACACTGGAAGTACTGTACTGGATACACCTGATAACAGTATTTACTCCACTTCAATCCAACCTGGAGGCTACACTTGATACTCAGGCCCGCACGTCAATGTAATCTTGATGTGCATCGATTAAGTCCCAGCCTTCACTTTGTCCGTCTGCATTATCCCTGCAGAGATCAGATTCTCCTTCTCCCGCCCAGAACGCTAATGGTGTCTTAATACCTGCTGGCTAACCTTTGCGGTCGTCCCGTACTGTCTCTTCAGGCAGTAACACCACACTTCTCCGCCAAGGAGGAGGAAACAACTCAAAATGTGGACACAGGGGCCAGCGCTGCGGCACAGCAGGCGACGCCTCTGCCTCTGGCGCCGGCATCCCATATGGGTGCTGGTGCGTGTCCCAGGTGCTCCTATTCCAATCCAGCTCTCTGCTTAAAGCCTGAGAAAACACTAGAAGATGGCCCAAATGCTTGGGCCCCTGCACCCATGTGGGCGATCTGAAGGAAGTCCCTGGCTCCTGGCTTTGGATCAGCCCAGTGATGACTGTTGAGGCCATTTGGGGAGTGAACCAGCAGATGGAAGACCTTTCCTTCTCTCCCTCTCTCTGTCTGTAACTCTGCCTCTCAAATAAAGAAATATTTAATAAAAAAACTGGACATAATACATTAGACAGCTTGTGGCAGGTGCTGTCGGCAGGCCATGCAGGCTCACGATGAAGGGCATGTGCTAGGCTGAGTCCTGTGGTGCTCCCAGGCCTCCACCTCCAGGAACACTGGGAAGCACAGTAGAGAGAGGGAGAAACTCAAAAACACAACAGCAGTCTCCGGAGTTGGAGTCAAGAGATCAAACCTGGGAGAGACTTAGGCAGCTGGAGCTGTCAGGCACAGGACCAGACAAGAGAGAGCTAAAAGCGCCGATGACCTGTATGGGGGTCCCTTTGGCCATATGTTGGGTGAAATTCCACCAAAGCAGGAAAAGAACCATGGACCACACACAGTAGAATGATTTTACCAAGAACATTCAGTAAAGACCTACGGGTCTCACTTCAGAGTCAGGTTAAAGTAGCCAGCGAGGCCGGCGCCGCGGCTCACTAGGCTAATCCTCCGCCTTGCGGCGCTGGCACACCAGGTTCTAGTCCCGGTTGGGGTGCCGGACTCTGTCCCGGTTGCCCCTCTTCCAGGCCAGCTCTCTGCTGTGGCCCGGGAAGGCAGTGGAGGATGGCCCAAGTGCTTGGGCCCTGCACCCCATGGGAGACCAGGAGAAGCACCTGGCTCCTGGCTTCGGATCAGTGCGGTGCGCCGGCCGCAGCGTGCCAGCTGTGGCGGCCATTGGAGGGTGAACCAACGGCAAAGGAAGACCTTTCTTTCTGTCTCTCTCTCACTGTCCACTCTGCCTGTAAAAAAAAAAAAAAAAAAGGTAGCCAGTGACATTAATATCAGTTCAGGAACATTAAATATTTGTGTAGCAAGCTCGAGGTCTATTCTTTTGAAGTTAGTGTCTTTAATTACGTTCTTGCAAAATCTTACATTTCATTTATGTATACTCAAGGTTCTCACCATTTGTACAGAAACTTTAAGGAAGAATCGTTTTAGAGAGGTCAAAGGTGACCTCAAGGGGCCAGTGTTGTGGTACAGCAAGTTAACCACAGCCTACAATGCTGGCGTCCCATATTGGACTGCCAATTCCAGTCCTGGTTGCTCCACTTCTGATCCAGCTCCCAACTAATGCACCCGGCAAAGCAGCAGAGGATGGCCCAAATACATGGGCCCCTGAAACCCACATGAGAGACCCGGAATGGAGTTCCAGGATCCTGGCTTCAGCCTGGCCCAGCTGTGGCTATTACAGCTATTTGAGAAGTGAACTAACAGATGGAAATATCCCCCTTACTCCTTTCTCCCTCTTTGATTCTGCCTTTAAAACAAATAAATCATTTTTCAAAAGTTATCTTAATAACCTTGAAACTTTTTTTAAAAGACTTCATTTATTTATCTGAAAGGCAGAGTTACAGAGAGAGGGAAAGACAGAGAGAAAGGTCTTCCATCCGCTGGTTCACTCTTGTGATGGCCGCAATGGCTGGAGCAGAGCCAATGCAAAGCCAGGAGACAGGAGCTTCTTCCCGGTCCCCCAAGAGGATGCAAGGGCCCATGTACTTGGGCCGTCTTCTACTGCTTTCCCAGGCCATAAGCAGAGAGCTGGACGGAAAAAGGAGCAGCTGGGACATGAACCAGCACTCAAGGGATGCCTGTGCCACAGGTGGAGGCTTAGCCTGCTGTGCCACAGCACAGGCCCCCTCTTGAAACTTTTATTAAAGTATATAATTTTTACATTTTTTATATTTATTTTTTACTTATTTGAAAGGCCAAGAGACAGAGATCTATCTTTCAATCACTGGTTCATTTCCCAAATACCAGCAAGAATAGGTCCGGTGCAAGCCGAATCTGGGAGCCCAGAACACAGTCCAGGTCTTCCACATGGATGGCGTCCAAGTACTTGAGCCATCACTCGCTGCCTCCTGGGGTGCGCATTAGCAGGAAGCTGGAATTAGAAGCATAACCAGGGCCGGCGCCGTGGCTTAACAGGCTAATCCTCCGCCTTGCGGCACCGGCACACCAGGTTCTAGTCCCGGTTGGCGTGCCAGATTCTATCCCGGTTGCCCCTCTTCCAGGCCAGCTCTCTGCTATGGCCTGGGAAGGCAGTGGAGGATGGCCCAGGTACTTGGGCCCTGCACCCCATGGGAGACCAGGAGAAGCACCTGGCTCCTGGCTTCGGATCAGCACGAAGCGCTGGCCACAGCGGCCATTGGAGGGTGAACCAACGGCAAGAAGGAAGACCTTTCTCTCTGTCTCTCTCTCTCTCACTGTCCACTCTGCGTGTCAAAAAAAAAAAGAAGAAGAAACATAACCAGGACTCAAATTCAGGCACACTGATACTGGATACTGGATGTGGCTGTCTGAAGCCAAGCCTCAAACTGTGCCAAACGCCTGACCCTTTTGATGCTAAAACACCAGCTCTGAAACTTATTCTAAAGACGAAAGTAGACACAGACACTTATATGAAGAATTTTATGACAGTTTCACAGATAGAAAAAGACGGAAATAACCTATTTGTTCAATTCCTCAGATATCATTATCTTGTAACATTTGCCCCTGTGTGCATCAAACAATGGGAGCACATAGAACACAACGTTACAAGTTAATTAGAATAAAGGGTGGTAACAGCCAGCGTTGGTGAGGATATGGAGCTACAGGGCCTCTCATTCATTGCTGGTGGAAATGCAAAGTGAGCTAGCCACTCTGGCAGAGCTTGGCTTTTCTTACCATGCAACCCAGCAACTGTGCTCCGTGGCATTTATCGAAATGCACAGAAAATTCATGCATAACCAAAAACCTGCACAGTGACGTTTACAGCAGTATTAGCCACAATCGCCAATACTTAGAAACCGCCAAGATGATCTTCAGTAGGTAAATGGAGAGCTAAACTGTGGTACATCCAAACGATAAAATTATTTGGCACTAGGAAAGCAGTGAGCCTATGAGACTGTGGAAAGGCTTGGGAGAGACTTAAATGCATTTTATGGAAGTAAAAGAAGCCAGCCCAAAAGGCCTACAGACTGGTAACTCCAACTTCGTGACGCTGTGCAGAAGTTAAAGCTATGGAGAGAGTAAGAGATCAGTGTTGCCAGGAGCTACAGGTGACGGGCGCAGACACAGGCAGAGCAGCAGCTCTGTGTACCACTGCAGTGGCGACTCTGTCATTGCACAGCTGTCCAAACCACAGCATGTGCACCACCAAGAGCAATGCCTAACACAGGCCACGTGCTGAAGCAGGCTCATCAACGTGGCGCTCATACCACGCTGGGGTCTGTGTTGACACAGACTCTGCACCTTCCCCCCACTTTGCTGTGAACCTGAACAGCACTATCTGTTGGGAAAAAAAACAAAACAAAACAGTTACCGCAGGGGACAATGGAGCTTCTTACTAACTTCCCCATACTTTTCTCTATTTTTCAAATGTTCTATAATTAAAAACTAAATGTTTACAACATGCCCCTCAGCACAAAGCTTCTTACAAATTACTTTCTACATGGGACATTTTCCTCGAGGCCATATGATCAGTAATAGCTGGGGAACAGGTTCTATCAATACACTACAGCCAAGGGAGCATCTTCTTTCTAAACAGCATCAGTTGCATATCCCAAGAAAACAAGGTACATGGGAAAAGCTTTCGGGCATTCTGATGTTGTTCCCCTGGAAACACCTTCCTCGGAAGGTCCTCCTTCTTCACCACTTGTGCTGTTCTTACTTCCTCCTGTGACTCCCGTCTTCGTCCACGCCGTTTCGGCACTCAGATCTGCTTTCCCACTCAGCTTATGTCCCCTACTCCTTACACCGTGTTTAGTGTTTTCCTGTGCCTCCCGTGAGCCTGGCCAAATCTCTGAGTTCATCTAGCCATGACCTTTGGGGATGCCTGTAACAGTATCCTGAGCATCTCAGTCGTATTTTCACACCCACATTAACATGCACCAATAATGAGGCTAACGCTTATACAATCCATTTTCCCTACAGGAATTCTTGAAGAATCTTTCTGACAAACCCCAGCAACGTCTCCAGGCTGCTCCCCGGAGGCACGGGCAGACCAGGGGAGAGGTGCTACTGGAGAGCCTGGCACTACAGGCAGAGGATCCTGAGCTGGGTGCCGTGGGGGCAAGGACAGTGTCACTGCTGGACAGGTCCTCTGGTTTCCACAGGATGTACGTGTTTGGAAATCATTAAAAAAAAATTACTGGAAGCTATTTTTTGAAAGCTCTAAGGAAAACAATCAGAATCACAGGGGTGCTCACCCACCATCGGGACTTAGGCCATTTCCTAGCCTCGGTTCTGTGTGCTCAGGCATCAACAACATTTGCAACGTGAGGTCGCTATTTCACGTCTTCATTATCTGAAGTACTGAGAAATCAATGGACTGTCATTAATGCAAGACCCACTAAGGCAGAACTTGTGACAACATGGTAAAGGAATGCATCTTTACTCCAAGAAAGAGTTTGTTCAACAAATCAGTAGCACAAAGATAATTCTAAGCATTCATTAAAAATGAAAACCATTCTCAAACATCCTGAGCAACTTTACAAGTCAACACGTATCATGTCGGTCACCAACAATATGTCAATCAGCGAGCTTCTGTCACCGTTCTGGGTTTTGAATGAAAAAAAAGAAGACAGAAATCTTACCCTAAAAGTAATTTTCAGACTTGTTAATGGGAGAAGACATGTAATTAAAAATAAGATCAATAACACAAGACAACATGTGATTGGTAAGCAGGCAATGAAAGCATCAAGAATTCAGGATACGGAGAGGCTGTGAGAAGAGACCTGACTGCAGAAGGCTTTGACAGAAAACAGCACCTGAGCCCAGCAACCAGGGCAGAGGGGCGGGGAGAGAGGGGGACCCTCAGGGAAAGGGCACCCGCGTGGAAGGATTATCAGTGCGACCAAGGTGAAAACATCCCAGCACTGAGATTTCTACAGATCAACATGCAACAGCATTACGTCTACTACAAAACAGTAATAGAAACACACTGACAGTGTCTCTAACTGACAAAATACGTTCACATATGAAAGTAGACTATTTAGCTTATAGCAATTTTATTGAGTTTTCCATAGTTCTATTAACTATTTTTAAATTTTTATTAAAATAATCTTTATCATGTGCACTTGTAGCTAAAAAGTACACTTGGTAATTAAAATTTAAGTTACTGTACAAGGCTTTTTAGCATAGGAACTTATTTCATAAGCAAAAACTCACAAAAGAAAACCCGCAATTTTTTCGAACATCAAAATAGTCTATATTTTTAAAATTTAGAAAATTCTAATTCTTCCATTGTTTTTTATATCTCAAACAAATTTTTTTTAATTTCTTTTTTTTTTTTTTTGACAGGCAGAGTGGACAGTGAGAGAAAGAGACAGAGAGAAAGGTCTTCCTTTGCTGTTGGTTTACCCTCCAATGGCCGCTGCGGCCGGTGCACTGTGGCTGGCGCACTGTGCTGATCCGAAGCCAGGTGCCAGGTGCTTCCTCCTGGTCTCCCATGTGGGTGCAGGGCCCAAGCACTTGGCCCATCCTCCACTGTACTCCCGGGCCATAGCAGAGAGCTGGCCTGGAAGAGGGGCAACCGGGACAGAATCTGGCGCCCCGACCGGGACTAGAACCCGGGGTGCCAGCAATGCAGGTGGAGAATTAGCCTATTGAGCCGCAGCACCGGCCTCAAACAAATGTTTTAAGATGTCTCTCTGCACAGAAGCCAAAATAATTAATAGGTAATAAAGCAAACCAGGCCAGGATGAGGCAAAGCAGGATCACATACAGCACGAGCCTCTACCGAACGAATCTCCAGACATTAACGTCCATTTCTTATGACGAGAATGAAAGACCTGAGGCTGGGCACACTGAGAAGCAAAGGGCTTACTGAGCTCAGAGTCACATGGAGACTAGAAGTCCTACACTGGGCAGTCCGATTGGCTTGGCCTCCAGTGAGGGCCTAATGACGACGGACTGATGGCCAGAGTATGCAGGAACCGGAGAGCCTGCAGGCCCATAACCCTTTCTGAGAGATGCCCCCAACTGACCCAGGGCCTCCCAGCAGGCACTGCTTCTTCCGGGTCCCAGCAGGGACATGCATCCAACACACAGACCCTTGGGGAATAAACCCTATCCAGACAACAGCCTGCACTGACAAGTGTTCAGCGCGCAGTGACAGGAGAGTGAGCCAGCAAGACCTGACGCCCTGGAGTCCACGGAGAAATCAACAGACTAACTCCTTGGTTCTGGAGCAGCAGGCACAGAATCAGCATCAAATCTCAAGATAAAATTAAGGAGATAAATACTATCTAGATTCATAAATTAGCTTCTCAACAACAAAAACACTTTGAACCTCACAGCTACCTATAAAGTACGTGTTTAAACCAAAAAACTCGTAGATCGTGACAAATATGACTTAACAACAGAGCACATGAAAACACAGTTGACTTGACTCTAAGTTCAATATGAATTTAATAGTGTATTTGACTGCCCTGGCCAGAAGAGCTAATTCTGTCTTTAACGTATTGACGGACCCCAAGGTCTAGGGAAGGAGAGGGAAGAGATGCTCCCCAGCGGCCAACAGGTGGCTGGCGTGTGTCTCCATTGCAGAAAACACCCAAAGTACGGTGAGCGCCTGAGGGAGAAGACTGGAACTGAGCAGGGGGACCCAGGAGCCCACAGGACCAGAGCTGGAACAGCAGCATAAACAGGGACCAAGCACGCGGCAGCTGGGACCCTGGCCCCACAGCAAAGGAGAATCCCCACGCAGAGGAACATCCAAGTGGGAGACCCCGGCACACGCAGCTCCACGGATGCCGGACAGTGGCAATGGTTGCACCTGGAGGGAGCCACACTGATGGCAGGCATGGAGTGCAGAAACGGGAGCTGTGCTTCCGAGCTGGCACTCGGCGCGGCCTCCCCAGCAATCCCCGGAGCACAAGCTGGGCAGTGTGGCAACATGTGAGAGTCGCTGTCAGGATCAACACTGCCCTGCAGGACAGGAGCCCTGCACGGCCCCATCTCAGGGACACACTGACTTCCCACAACAGTATCGAAAAAGGACTGCAGCCTCACAAACCCGGCCAGACCCAGCAGCAACTGTGAGCCCAGGGCCTTAGCACAAGCAGGGTCCTACAGTACAGGAGACAGGAGGTTCAGCAAGGCAGGGCAGGTCTTGCTTGTCGGACCTGGCTCTGCAGACGTGGGGCCATTCCCTCACAGTCCCGCCTGCCCTGCAGGGTAGCACGCCTTGCCCCAAGCTCAGGCCTGGTCCTGGCAGCTCTCTTCCCAAGCCCACCCCAATTCTGGCAGGCACAGGCAGCTGTACACGCTGGCACAGACTGGGATCTGGCACTGCCACGACTCCTGCCGCCACAACCAGGAGCCACACTGCCTGCCAGGCTGAGGAGCCCCTTCCACATCCATGCGGCTGTTGTCATCGATACAACGGGAGGACATTCAGGCAGACCTCACCTCAGCGTCCAACTGAAGCTAAAGGCATAGCCCACCAGCTCACATCTGAACGCACATTTTCAGGAAAAAGCCCTCGGACAGTAAAATCACCCTTCAAAGGTGACCGAACAACTGATCTACCAGATACAAACATATCAACCTACAAGCATGAAACAGCAGGCCAACAGGAAGTCCCAAAGGCACATGATAATGCGACAGTAACAGACTACAGAGCACAGCAGAAAGAAGCCTGCTAAAAATGCAAAAGGAATTATTCAAGAAATGCTCAAAGAAATACAGGAGAATGCAGACAGACAATCCAAGAAATCAGGAAAGCCATGCACGATGTGAATGAGAAACTCAACAAAGAGATAAGCGATCTTGAGGAATAACCAAACAAAACTCCCAGAAGTGAACTCCAAAAGTTAAATAAAAAATACACTTGAAAGCCTCACCAACAGACTCGATCAAGCAGAAGAAAGAATAAATTCGAAGACAGGCTTTTTGAAATATCCCATTAAAGCCCAGAGAAACAAAATAATCAATGGAGGCAGCCTTCAAGACTTTTGGAACACCATTAAAAAACAAATACTATGGGCCGGCGCCGCGGCTCAATAGGCTAATCCTCCGCCTGTGGCGCCGGCACACCGGGTTCTAGTCCCGGTTGGGGCGCCAGATTCTGTCCCGGTTGCCCCTCTTCCAGTCCAGCTCTCTGCTGTGGCCCGGGAGTGCAGTGGAGGATGGCCCAAGTGCTTGGGCCCTGCACCCGCATGGGAGACCAGGAGAAGCACCTGGCTCCTGGCTTCAGATCTGCACAGTGCACCGGGCGCAGCAGCCACTGGAGGGTGAACCAATGGTAAAGGAAGACCTTTCTCTCTGTCTCTCTCTCTCACTGTCCACTCTGCCTGTCCAAAAAAAAAAAAAAAAATACCATGGATCGGCGCTGTGGCATAGGGGGTTGAGCCGCCACCTGTGATGCCAGCATCCCATCTGGGCACCGGTCTGAGTCTCAACTGCTCTACTTCCAATGCAGCTCTTTGCTAATGTGCCTGAGAAAACAGAGAAGATGGCCCAGGTGCTTGGGCCCCTGCACCCACACTGCAGACTCACAAGGAGCTCCAGGCTCCCAGCCTCAGACCAGCCCGGTTTCAGACTGGCCCAGCTCCATTGCAGCCACCTGGGGAGTGAACCAGTGGATGGAAGATCTCTCTGTATATCTCTCTCTCTCTCCTCTTGCTGTAACTCTGCCTTTCAAATAAATAAATACATCTTTTTAAAACCCAAATATTTGGATCTTGGGAATTATTGAGGGAGAAGAGAGGAGTACTGGCATAGAAAACCTATTCAATGAAAAAAATAACTGAAGATTTCCAGAAATCTGGAGATAGACATAGACAAGACAGTACAGGAAGCCCCCTGGACCCCAAATAAACATGACTAAAAAAGATCCTCACAATAACACATTACAGCTCAAAAGTACAACACAAGAAAATTTTAAAATCCATTAGAGAAGAGAACCAAATCATTTTTAAAGAAATCACCATTAGAGTAACAGCAGACTTTTCAAAAGGTACCTCTTAGATGACAAAGGAATGGAAAAAGATATCCCAAGTTCTGAATGAAGAAACACTGTCAAGACAACTCTACTCAGTAAAGTATCTTCTGTAAATAAAGGCCTTCCAAGACAAACCAAGACAGAGGAATTCATCACCAGACGGCCCTTCAAAAAGGTGCTTCAGGAAGACCTCTCTACACAAAGTATTTAGCAGCATGAAAACATGTGGAAGTATAAAATCCACTAGAAAAAGCACAAAATATACTCAAAATTTAAGAAAAAATTTTCATTACAAGACTAATTCATTAATTATCAGTAATAACTTTGTATGTAAACAGGCTAAACTCCCCACTTATAAGATACAGATTAGCTGAATGGGTTAAAAAACAAGACTCAACAATACGCTGCCTACAAAAAACACTTTACCAATAAAGACACACTCAGACAAAGTGAAAGAGTGAAAGAAGATATCCCATGCAAATGGAAATGGAAAGCAAAAGCGAGTAGGCATACTGATATCAGACAAAGTAGGTTTTAAGGGAAAAAAATGTAAAAAAAGAGACAGTGGGCTGACGTACAGCCGAGTAAAGCCACTGCCTGCAACACCAGAATCCCACAGGTGTCAGTTCAAGTCCTGGCTGCTCCACTTCCCATCCAGCTACCTGTTCATGTGCCTGGGAAGGCAGCACAAGATGGTCCAAATGCTTGGGCCCCTGCACCCGCATGGGAGAATGGGAAGCAGCTCCAGGGTCCTGCTCCAGCCATTGAGGACATTTGGGGAGTAAACCAGCAGATGGAAGACCCCCCTTCCTCTTTCTGTGTAACTCTGACTTTAAAATAAATAATCTCTAGATAGATAGAGAGACATTGTATCATATATGTCATTATATATATGTATATATATAATGACATATATATCATTCTATAATATATAATAACAAAGAGATTATATTCCACAAAGAGATCAATTCCACAAGATGTGACAGTTATAAATGTGTACCTGCCTAACGCCTGAGCACACAATTTTATAAAAAAAAAAAAAAAACATTATTAGGTGGAAACAGAGAAATAAACTCCAACACAATAGTGGGGGACTTAAAAATCCCACTTTCTTCAATGCACAGAAACATCACAGTTAAGCCACGCCCTAGGCCACATCGATCTAACAGACATTTATAGAACATTTCACCCAACAACTGTAGAATGTACATTCTCACCATTACCACAAAGAACATTTGCTAGGAAAGACCATCTATTACGATACAAAACAAGTCTTGGCACATTAAAAAAAAATCAAAATTGTATCATGTATCTTTTCTGATCACAATGGAAAAAAAGAATAAAAATTAACCACAGAAAGTCTAGAAACTATACAAATACATGGTGTGAACAACATGCTTCTGAATGTATAAGGGGACAGTGAAGAAATCAAGAGAAATTTAAAACTTTTTTGAAACTAATAAAACAAGGACACAACATTCTAAAACTAACAGGACACAACAACGGCAGCATAAAGAGGGGAGTTTATAGCAATAAATACCTACATAAAAAACAGTTATCAAATAAACAATCTACCTAATAGTGAATCTCAAGGGCTTACAATAACAAGATCAAACTGAACTCATAGCAAAATTGAAAGAAATAGCAAAGATTAAAGCAGAAATAAATGAAGACTCAAAAACATTACAAAAAATCAATCAAATGAAAAGTTAACTTTTTGAAGAGATAAGGAAAATCCATATACCTTTTGTTAGACTAAGAAAAAAGAGAGGACTGTAAAAATTAAATGAGAGATAAAAAAAGGAAATATTACAACTGATACTACAGAAATGCAAAGATCCCTAGGGACTATAATGAACACCTGTAAGAAAAAAAATAGAAAACCTATAAGACATGGATGAATGCTGGATGCATACAACCCACCAAAGCGTAACGAATGAGCAGGAAACCTGAGCAGAGCAATGGTGAGCAAGGAGAGCGGTCAGCAGGGCAGGCGGAGGCACTGCTTGGGGTGCACACGCGCCATGCTGGGGGCCAGCTCTGGTCCTGACTCTGCTCCCAGCACAGCTTCCTGCTGGTGCATCAGGAGTCACAGCACACAAAGGCCAAGTATGGGCCCCTCCCACCCCCAGGGAAGACGTGGACCGGGTTCTGCACGTCTGTCTTCCACCTGGCCCAGCCCTGACACTGCAGGCATTTGGGCTGTGAACTGGCAGACAGAACAGCTCTCTCTCCTTGGGCCCCTCCCACCCCCAGGGAAGACGTGGACCGGGTTCTACACGTCTGTCTTCCACCTGGCCCAGCCCTGACACTGCAGGCATTTGGGCTGTGAACTGGCAGACAGAACAGCTCTCTCTCCTTGGGCCCCTCCTCCCTCCCTCCCCTCTCCCTCTTCTGCTCTCTTGCTCTCTCATGGCTCTCTCGCTCTGCCTTTCAAGTAGATTAAAATAAATTAAAAAGAAAAAGCTTTCAAACAAAGAAAAGTCCAGGAACAGATGACATCACTATCAAATTCTACTGAACTTTTAAAACAGATCTACTACCAATGCTTAACAAACTATTAAAAAAGTTGAAAGTGAGGGAATCTTTCTGAATTCATTCTACAAGGCCAGCATTACCTTTCCTCTAAAAATAAGGACCCAAGCAAAAAAGAAAGCTACAAACTAGCATCTCTAATGATCATAAACGCACAAATTTTCAATAAAATACCAGCAAATCAAATCCAATAACACACCCAAAAGATCATTCTTGAGATCAAGTGGGATTTGTCTCAGGGATGCAGGGATGGTTCAATACACGCAAATCAATAAATATCAACAACATCAGTTTCATAAAATAAGTAAATATCACATCAACAGAAAGACAGAAAAAAATGATCATCTCAACTGATGCAGAGAAAGCATTTGATAAAATTCAACATCCATTTATACAAACCTTGAATAAATTAGGTATAGAGGAACATACTTCTCAAAATAAAAGCTATTTCTGACAACCCCACAGCCAACATCATATTGAATGGGAGAAAAGATTAAAGTACTTCCTTTAAGATTTGTAATTGGATAAGGATGTCTACTCTCAGGGCTCTTATTCAATTTAACACTGGATGTTTCAGCCAGAGTCATTAGGCAAGAGAAAGAAATAAAAGGTATACAAATAGGAAAGAAAGAAGGCAAATTATTCTTGTTAGCAGATGACTTAATTCTACATAGAAACCTAAAGACTTAACCCAAAGACAACATCAACTCAAAAAGTTGCGGAAATAAAATCTATACACAAAAATCAGTAGCATGTTTATACCGATAACAAACTCACTGAGGAAGAAATTACAAAAGTGATTTCATTCACAATAGTTACCCAAAAAATACCTTAGAATAAATGTAACCAAGAACATGAAAAATCTCTAAAATAAAAATTACAAAACACTACTACAAGGAGTTAAAGACACATGCAAGAAATATAATGACTTTTCACATTCATGATTATAAGAATTACTATTGGTAAAATGACCACATCAAAGTAATTTACAGATTCAATGTAACACCCATCAAAACATCAATGACATTCTTCATAGAACCATAAAATTCATATGGATACAGGAAAGACTCTGAATAGCCAAAGCAATCTTAGATAAAAAGCACAAAGCTGGAAGCACCACAATACCAGATTCAAGGTACACAACAGAGCTAATAATAACCAAATATTACCAGCATGGAACAGAATGGACACCCCAGAAATGAATTCAATCTTCTTGACAAAGATGCCAAAAACATATCCACTGGAGAAAGGCTGGTCTCTGTAATAAAGAGAGCTGGGAAAACTGAACTTCCACATGCAGAAAACTGAAACTAGACCTTCCACCTCACTTCTTCACCTATACAAAAACCAGCTCAAAATGCGTCAAAGACCTAAATGGAAGACCTGAAACTACGAAATTGCTAGAAGAAAACATAGGAGAAACATTTAAACACAGTGGCACAGACAATGGCTTTTTGGATGAAATCCCCAAAGCCAAGGCAACAAAGCAGAAGAGACAAATGGGATAATATCAAACCAAGGAGCTTCTGCATAGCAAAGAGTCAACAGAGTGAAGAGACAACCAACAGAATGGGAGAACACAACATCAAACTAGGCAGCTGAAAAGGGATTAACACCCAGAGTTCATCAGGAACTCAGATCTCTCAACAGTGCAGCTAGGAAAGGGGCAGAGGTCCAACACGTGACACTGGGGGTTAAGCCTCTGTTTGTGACATTAGCATCCCATGTCAGAGAGCCGGTTCAAGTCCCAGCTGCTTCACTTCTGATCCAGCCTCCTGCTAATCCTCCTGCGAAGGCAGCGCATGATGGCTCAAGTATTTGGGCTCCTGCCACACCCACATGAGAAACTTAGATGGAGCTCCTGACTCCTGGCTGAGCCCTAGCCATTCTGGCCATGTGGAAAGCAGACCAGGAGATGCAAGATTCCCCACTGCCCCCTGCCCCATGTTCAAAGCTTTTTTAAAAAGTTTTTTCTTAAAGAAATGGGCAAAGGATCTGAATAAATATTTCTGAAAAGAAGAAACGCAAATACCAACAAATATGTGGAGAAAATTCAATATCACTAGCCATTAGGGAAATGAAAATCAAAACCACAATGAGGTATCATCTTATTCCAGGAAGAATAGTTATGATAAAGACAAAAAAAAAAACCCTCCTGGCAATGATGTGGAGAAAGGGAAACACTTACATAATGTTGGCAGAAACAGAAACGAGTGCAGCAATTAGAGAACGGCATGGACGTTCTTCCAGACCGAAAAACTGGTGATGCACAGGAACCAGCTACCGGTCTTCTGGGGATACACCTGACATAAATGAGGTCAGCACAGGCATGAGACAGCTGTGCTCCCGTGTTCACCGAAACGCGGTTCACAACACCAGGAGAGAGAATCAGCGTAACTGCCCACTGATGCATGAATGGTTAAAGAAAACCTACTGTCTATAAACACCATGGAATAGTACTCAATTGTAAAAAAAATATATAGAATGAAATCTTCACAAGTGCTGCAAAACATTGTGACAGAGGCCAGACACAGAAAAGACAAATACCGCACGTTCTCTCTCACAGGTGCAAGTTTTTTAAAAAGTCAGTCTGAACTGAGAGCAGTGATTTCAGGAGGCTGGGAAGGTATGGGGGCGGCTGGGTAACGGGGACCAAACGGTCAGGCAGCAGTCCCGGGTGCGGGTGCTGCCCGGCACAGAGGCTGACGGCAGCTCTCAACCGCACACTGCACGCTGCAGCCACTCCCTGGGGCGAGGCGCTGGTAGCCTCCTCGCACACTGAGAAGTTAAGGAAGCGGAAAGGCGGTTGCCTGGTGTGAGCCATTTACATTGTACAGAAACCTGGAAATTTTGGGCCATTTGCCCCCAAAACTGCATCAGTGTTACCTGTTATATAAAAATAGTCAAAATAAAATATTTGAAAATGTTATAAGAAGAAGGGAAGAGGTAACAGTCAGTCCTAGGGAGAGGGAAAAAATACATGTTAGCTTGTAAAAAGAAAAGGCTGAAAGACTTCATAGTTGCCAGCTATTAGTGGTGAGGTCTTCCCTCTCAGAGCTAAAAAAGCTGAACTAAAGCCTTGAGTTTCAGGGATAAGAAGGCAAGTTTTAAACTGAAATCCCAAAGACCTGTCTGTAACCATTACAGCTACTCAAAAATGCTATGGCCTGGGAAATGGGCCTCTAGGGGGCTGAGAAATATGGGTGCACGATTGCTGAAATAACAGTACAGGTGGAAGCTTGGGGTATTCAGGGACCTTATTCACTCAACAGAAGTTCTGACTAGGTGATGTGTCAAATACCTCCTAAGTACAAGAGTATATAATCTTATTATTATCAACATATGGTCAGAGGAAGCGAATAACTTACAAATCTAACCAACTAGTTACTAGAAGAGTTCAGATCACTCTATCTACTAGAAACCTTAGTCTACCATATGGAGAAAAATATTGAAAAATATCATGATTCAGCATCTTCCCTTGAAGAAATGTTACCCGGGAAATAGCACCCAGGAAGTGGCAGGCTCACCTGAGAAGGGTGCACCTAAAGCAACTACTACACAACCACCAGCACTCCCACCAGCCTGCCCTGCACTCAAACACTGAGTAGATCAGCTCTGTTTCTGCATAACATTGAGTCTGTGGGGTTCCCTATCCATGGTTCATTACGGGTCTGTGTACTCAGGTTTCCACACCATAACAAGCAAGATAAAGGTTACCTGCACCCACTGGAAAGGGCATTCAAGTCACCCGCTCCCTCACCATCAGTTAGATCCATGAGTACATTCAGAGCAAGCAGAAGTCCAAACAAGAAAAGCTAAGATCCTAGCGGCGCCGGCACACCGGGTTCTAGTCCTGGTTGGGGCGCCGGATTCTGTCCCGGTTGCCCCTCTTCCAGGCCAGCTCTCTGCTGTGGCCTGGGAGTGCAGTGGAGGATGGTCCAAGTGCTTGGGCCCTGCACCCCATGGGAGACCAGGAGAAGCACCTGGCTCCTGCGTTCGGATCAGCGCAGTGTGCCGGCTGCAGCGCGCCGGCCGCAGCGGCCATTGGAGTGTGAACCAATGGCAAAGGAAGACCTTTCTCTCTGTCTTTCTCACTGTCCACTCTGCCTGTCAAGAAAAAAGAAAAAAGAAAAGAAAAAGAAAAGCTAAGAGATGGGGCCAGCGCTGTGGCACAGTGGGTTAACACCCTGGCCTGAAGTGCCGGAATCCCATATGGATGCCGGTTCAAGACTCGGCTGCTCCACTTCCAATCCAGCTCTCTGTTATGACCTGGGAAAGCAGCAGAAGATGGCCCAAGTGCTTGGGCCCCTGCACCTGCATAGGAGACCCAGAAGAAACTCCTGGCTCCTGGCTTCAGATCAATGCAGCTCCGGCTGTTGTGGCCAATTAGGGAGTGAACCATTGGATGGAAGACCTCTCTCTCTCTCTCTCTCTCTCTCTCTCTCTCTCTCTCTCTCTCTCTCTCCCCCTCTCAGCCTCTCCTCTCTGCCTCCCCTCTCTCTGTGTAATTTTGACTTTCAAATAAATAAATAAATAAATCTTTTAAAAAAGCAAGCTAAGAGATATATATCACTATAAAACTCTTATCTAAAATGATACACAATTTTTAAACACATTTACTCCTTCCAAACTCCCCTACATGTTAGCCTTTCAACCAGCAGATAATTTCTATGACCTATATTAAGTGAATCCTTTAAACTCAATCCACCCTATAATTAAAAAAAAAAAATGCTTTCATTCCAAAACAGTTGAAGGGGATAAATTACACTAATATTGACTATTATAAAGTCATCTAAATGGAAAGTGAGTAATAATAGGTTCACAGTACTAAATCGGATTACTATGCCATTTCAGAATTCTCTTAGCAAATCAAAAGATACTTTCTAGAATGTAAATAAAACATTTTAGGTAAGGTATCCTTCCTTAATTGACTGCCCTAAGTATCTGCAAAACTCAATGTATTTGAAAGCAGAATGGCTTGAAGATCAAAACACTGCCACACGATCTACTCCTCTTTCAACAACCCCTTTCTTATGACCCACAGTGATGTCCCGGAGCAATGCCATGCCATTTTTAAAACAAACTAGGGGCTGGCATTGTGGCGCAGCAGGTAAAGTGGCCGCTTACAGTGCCAGCGTCCCATATGGGTGCTGGTTTGTGTCCTGGCTGCTCCACTTCTGATCCGGCTCCCTGCTAACGGCCTGGGAAAAGCAGCAGAAGAGGGTCCAGGTGTTTGGGCCCCCACGCCCATGTGAGAGACACAGAAGAAGCTGCAGGCTCCTAACTTCAGCCTTGCCTAGCCCTGGCCGGTGATAGCCATCTGCAGCGTGAACCAGCAGATGCAAGATCTGTCTCTCCCTCTTTCTCTAACTCATTCAAATGAATAAATTAATCTTTAAAAAAAATTAACCAAATGCACAAAGCCTTAATAAACCATTCTCCTCACCCAAATTCACATGCACCCCACACACCACATACTTTTAACCCATTCCATAGCAGTGACTGTAGCTGCCTCCAGGATTTGTCTCCTGCATAGCAGGAAACTAAAGTTTTGCTAGAACCATTGTTCCCCCTCCCCACAAAATGAGGTCCTCTCTCCCACGCTGGTGGACTCAGTCCGGGAGTTACACACTTCAGCCTTCCTTCATCCTGCTTTAAGGCAACTGTGATGGCTACAGTGTCAAACCCCATCGTGACCGCAGCAACGAGACTACCTTAGGGATGTCAGAATAAACTGGTCAGACAGCTACAGATTCCTGAAAACTTCATAAATCTACCATTTCATTCATGAAGTCTCAACTTTCTGACCTCTTACGATGAAGAAGAAATAAATTCTAATCTCACTGCTTCTGTAGCATGCCATCTATTCAGACCCTAACCATACACACACTGGTAAAGTCAGGCTTACCCTCCACTCTTCTGGTATGAGTTCCCCATAACTCCACCCAAACAGGTCGCCATGCCATCCTTGGCTCAGGGTACTCGATTCTGGTGGTAACTGACTTCATCTTATAAAGCCAATCACTGGCTGCCTGTCCCCCTCCAAGTTCAATCACACCCTGCTTGTGCCTGTATACTTTGTCATCCTCTACCTACACCTAAAGCACCTACATTTTGCAGTTACTTCTGGCCCCCTTCTCGTTCTGGAGACTGTCGTCAGCTCTACTGGGAGAGTCGACAGACAGAGTCCACCCTGCCAAACCTCTGTCTCCAGCTCAATTTGCGAAAAGCTCCAAGTCTCTCGACTGGGCTGTTTACTGGGCAGATCCAGCGCAATATCCCCTAGGCAGCTTCAACACCACGTTCCTCCCTGTTCGCCTCTTAGTTAACCACGCCATACCCATGCAGCCGCCCAAACCAAAAACCTTGTGGTCAACTCCCTATGCTTGCCAAAGATTCCATCAGTCACTGAGCACGTGGGCGTTTATAGTCAATGGCTCACATCCACCTCTTCTGGCAATGTCTTCGCTGTCATTCTCCCAGGTTACAGCAGGAACATTCCAACCTCTCTCCTTCCCGGTGACACCTGTCTCTTGTCAGATGAAGTCAAAGATCATGAGAAAGCACCAATTTTTTTCAAGTTGCTCCCTGAGTCCCGTACCTTAACGATAGAGGCCAGGCACCTCCGTCTGCAAACATGACCTTCACAGATGCGGCAGTGGCCTCCTTCTGCAGTCTCATCTGCTATCACGTGCAACACTGGAACCAGGGTAAACGGGGCCCCAACAGCAGCAGTGCTCACAGCTCCCCGTCTCTGCCCGGAATCCTGCAGGCCAGCTGGAGGAGGAAAACGGCTCCTCCTCCTGGGCTTCAGGCAACGTCTCTTAGCCGTGAATCCTTTCCCACCCAGCAGCCTCTCCTGTCAGCACACCCACCCCTCGCTCTGTCCCGTGGTACCTGTGTTACAGGCATTAAGGAGGAGCACAGTTCCTGGTTCTTCTTTTAGAATTGAACATGGAACCTGACCATGAAGCTTCCTTCCATCCAGAGCAATCCTCTGCCATCTGGCAGGTGTTGGTGGACAAAGGAAGAAAAGAGAGAGAAAGGAAAGAAAAGGAGAGAGGAAAGCCTGCTCCGGTGACCCTCACAACCACTCCATGAGGAAAATTAACACCCTGGGAGATTTCAAACTGTAGCTGAGGTCACACAGTAATGAACAGGTAGGGAGACGTACAATGATCCTCTGTGTCTCCTGTCTACTTCAGTCTCAGAATAATAAGCTCCTTTCAGATCTACTCTCCTTGGCTCCCTATCCCAATACTCCACTTTCTCTAAGAGTGGCAGGAAATGCATTTATAAATCCAACGTGCCCTCAAGGCATCAAAGTTGCCGACCGGACGTTTGTTTCTGGTCCAGGGCACAAGAAGCTTCGAAGTCACCGCTGTGTCCTGGCAACAAGAGGAATGCTGAGCAAAGGGAAGCACCAGCAACTGTTCCTACAGCCATCAGATCAGTGAGGTCGCAGACCAAACCGACGCACCTAGACAGACGGGCACGGGAGACAGCTGGGTACAGAGAAGGAAGCCCAGCTGGAACGAGCGACACTGGGTGACACCTGAGCCACGAGGGACCTGTGGCTGGAGGCTCGGTGTGGACAAACCTGAGTCAAAAACCCCAGGGGGTAAGGTACTGAGGCCCACACCCTGTGAGCTTTATTTCCAGGAACCCAGCCTGGTATCAGAGAAAACCACTCCTCCGCAAGGAGGAGCAAGCCACCACAGCCTTCTGTCCCCAGTGAGGCCGGCCCGCAGGAGAGACTCCTCTGTCACAGCCTAACCTGCCAGGGTTTCACCAGAGCCAGCCAAACCCGAGGCAGAGGGAACACCCAACTACTGCCCCTGCAGCCACCCTGCCCTCCCTCGGGTTAACAGAGCGGGCGAGAGTGCACCGCAGGAGCTCACGAGAAGACCGAGGGCCAAGCACAGGCCCGTGGGAAGCTTCCCCTGTTCACACCTACACCTTACCACTGCACCCAGAGAGGACGGATAGAAGCCCCTCCTACCCAGCTTGTCACCTCCCCTCTAGCAAAGATTACCAGCGTACTAACCAGCGATGGCACAGCTTGAAGGCCCCGAGGACAAATCAGAACGGAGATGGCAGGAATGTTGCGATTATCGGAGCAGCAAGTTTTTTTAAATCACCGTTAATATGCTAAGGGCTTTAATAAAAAAGGTGACCAACAGGCAAGGAGAGATGGACGATGTGAGCAGAGCTGAAAATTCTATGAAGTAAAAAATTAACCTGAGAGATGAGAAACAGTGTGTAGGAAATGCAGCATGTGTGTGGCAGGTGTGGGGGCAGCCTGGGCAGGGCTGGGGAGCAGCCTCTAAGCTTGAGGTTGTCCCTAGAGAAACAACCAAAACGGAAAAACAGAAATATGCAAGACTGAAGGAGAACCAGAATGAAAAACTGAAGAGCTGTGGGACAGCCACAAAAATTGCAACATAGGTATAATGTGAAAACCAGAAGGCAAGGAAAGAGAAAAAGGAATATTTGAAGCCATAATGATTAGTAATTTATCTAAATTAATGTCAGACACTAAGCCACAGATCCAAGAAGCTCCGAGAACATCAAGCAGGATACACGCCAAAACAAACCAAAAAAACCACACGAGCATTTCATGTCCACGCTTCAGAAGGTCAAAGACAGCAAAGACTCCTGAAAGCGTCTGAAAGAAGACACTTCACCTCCAGAGGAGCAAAAGGAAGAACCGGGTCTGAGTTCTCAGAACCACGTAAGGTAGTGCGGTCAGTCAGAGGGCTGGGGAAAAGCCACGAGCCTTGAATCTTGCCCTTCAAACGTGAAGGGTACAGGCTTAAAACTCGAGGGAATGCATTACCAGTAGACCCTCCTTGCAAGAAATATTAGAAGTTCTTCAGAGAGAAGGAAAATAACACAGGTTGGCCTTGGGTTTACACGGAAAAGAAGGAAGAGCAGTAGGGCAGCAATGTCTAAAGCGAAAATCAAAACCTGGGTTCCTCTTGGTCGTAACCGATTTAACAGGTAAGTCTGTTCAAAACTAAAAAATAGGAACAATGTACTTGGTTAGGCATGTATATACTTCATATGCTTGTGTAAGTAAAATACATGTCGGTAGAAACATATTTTGCTACCAATACTTGCACTATTTATAAAGTGGTACAGCATTATTTGAAAGTATACTTGGGTTGGTTGTCAATGTGTATTGCCAACTCTAAAGCAATCATTACAAAAAAAAAAAAAAAAGAAAGAAACACAACTGGTATTCTGAGGAGAGAAAATGAAAACACATAAAATGCTCAATGAAAATCACAAAACGCAAAAAAAAAAAAAAAAAAAAAAGTATGGAAGACAAAAATAGGAACAAGGACTTTGACTAGAAAACAGTCACACACAGGCCAGACATCCAGCCAGCCACGCCAGCAACAGTTACTCCAATGGGTTAAGCTGGCCAGAGGACTGGCCCAGCACATCTGAGAGTGACAGAGCACGGGGAATAGCGCTAGGCTGAGAAAAGAAAGCTGCCCTCACCAACCCACGTGGGCACTGCCCAAGCGGTCAAGGCCTGAACAGAACAAAACAGCAGAGGAAGGGCAAGTGTGCTCCCTGCTGGACCTGTGCCATCCACTGTGTCCCTTCCCTGGCCCCGAGAGGGTGATGCTTCTGATTCTCTGCACACTGGACGCCGACTGGGACCATCACCGACCCCCGATGTTGTAGCCCTGGGCTCAGACTGGGACTCACACCCAGAGGCCCCTGCTTTCCAGGCCTTCAGGCTTGGACCGGAGCACACCACTGGCTTCCCTGGGCTTCTGGCCTGCAGACAGCAGAATGGAGAACTTCCGCACCCCTATGATTGCATGAGCCAGTCCCTCACAATAACACACATGTGTGTACACACACGTCTAATCTCCTGTTGCTTCTGTTTCTCTGGAGAACTCAAGCTAACACAATCACTGCAAACCTGCATGGCCTGACACTTCAGTTAAAGCAGAGCTTTGTCCGAGCAGATAAAAGAACAGCTGCCGTTCCTGGGGAAGGAGCAGAGATGTCCCCATCATGTCATGGGGAGAGGCTGCAAGTGTATCAAGCAGAACGCCAGTCCAAAACCCCACCAGGTGGGGCTCCAGGTACCCAAGCAGCAAAGGATCCTTTTTGCCATGTCAGATCCGGGGCAGGCTGAGCCACTGAGTGGCCACAAAGCACAGACAATCCAAACCAGATGCAGGCTGCCCAAGCTCAATCCAGAAAAGACTCCATTTGTTCTAGAAATCATGCGTAATGATTCACATCATTTCCCTACAAACAATGAGCAGTGGGTGCCCCCAGACTGCATTAGCTAGAACTTTCTTCCAATTCTTCCACAAGTGAGGTTCTGCAAGGCATGTTGGAGACGTCCTGCCGTGTTTCCCAAAGATGTTCCCCAAAGTTAAGGGGATGAAAAAGCTTCAACAAAAGAAGAATTACTCCATTTAAGTCTATTTTTAATTGAATCCAGAGAGCCTCAGTATTTCATTCAACCACTCACTTTTTTAAAATAAAGAGCCACATTCATCAGCCACATTCTCATTAAATGTCACCAAAATGACCCATCTCAAATTGAAAAATATATGCCTTACAGATGAAATGAAAATTAATTCTAGGCACAGTCAACTCAAATGAAGATCTGTTGGATTTTTAATGTAAATCAAATCCATATTGTAAATTTACTGAACAAAATGTAATAGTCACTAAATTAATGGCACTTCCATAAATACCTGGCTCTCACACGAAACATGTAAGCCAGCTTTAACAGAGAATGTTAGTTAAACAGCAGAAAGACACTAGAAAAGCCTGAGGAAAATTTTTTATATTTTAAAATTCTTTATACTGAAATTTTACTTTCATAAGACATGGTGAGTTAGAAGACGAGTAGGTACTTAATAAACGGAGAGAAGTCACTAACATAGGAACTTAGTGACGGTCGGGGCTGAATTTCCCAGATCAGCCATCCTCACCAATCCAGCTTTGGAAGTTCCTCTTCTTACCAACAATCAAAGCATGACGTACCTGGATTTTTAAAACCTGCCCCTCCTCCACCTCCCCCTACCAGCAAACTTGAGTTTGTGCCCTTTCCAAATTCAAACACACGTCTCACACCTTGCCGTGTGTCTTCAACTGAACATAATGATCCAAAGAACATGCTGTGAACAATCAGTAAAATATGTATAAACACACTGCTGTAACTGAGGTTCCATTCTTTACAACATAAGCCAACTCTATGAAACAACGTACCTAAATACCTAAAATCAACTCTAGGCCAGGCCTTGTGGCACACAGGTTAGACTATCACTTGAGACACCTGCATCCCATATTGGAGGCCCTGGTTCAGTCCCAGCTACTCTGCTTCCAATCCAGCTTCCTGCTAATACATTCTGGGAGGCACTGGGTGATGCCTCAAGTACTTGGATCCCTGCACCCATGTGGAAGACATGGATGGAGCTCCTGGCTTCAGCCTGACCTAGTCCTTGTTGGTATGGGCATTTGCAGAGTCAATCAGCGATAGGAGATCAATTGCTCGCACTCTCTCTCTCCTCCTCCCTTTCTCCCTCCCTCTCCCTGTCACTCTGCCTTTCGAGTAGTTAAAAATAAAATTTTAGGAGGCCAGTGTTTGGCACAGCAGGTTAAGCTGCCACCTGCAGTGCTGGTATCCCATATGGGTGCCAGTTACAGTCCAGCTGCCCCACTTCCAGTCCAGCTCCCTGCTAATGTGCCTGGGAAAGCAGTGGAAGATGGCCCAAGTATGTGGGCCGCTGCACCCACGTGGGAGACCTGGAAGAAGAGCCTGGCTCCTGACTCGGCCTGGCCCAGCTTCCGCCGCTGCAGCCATCTGAGGGAATGAAGCAGCAGGTGGAAGGTGTCCCTCTAACTCTGCCTTTCAAATAAAAACAACCCGTTTGAAAAATAACCATTTTTAAATCAACTTGCTAAATCCGAAATAATGTATCTGTAATTTTTGTACTTGAAAATTCCTTGTCCCGGGGTTGTATTTTCACAGTACATACTGGATTAGGAAACCAATAGAAGTGCAGCAAATAAAGAATAAATCCCACTAAAAAGTGGCTAAGAACAATCATTCTGGTTTAGTCTTTAAATGATTACTTTTAAATGTCTAACTTTTATGTCAGAAATAAACTTTGACGTTTTCTATATTACTAATGTTATTTTCTATATTTGCTTGTAATCCATGAATATGTTTCTTTTAGACTATTACGACTAGAGACTTCTTCCTTCACTTTATGTCAGATTTAAATAGCATATTTTCTAATTAATACTGAGCTTTCTGCTCTTAAGGGGTTTTATTTTATAGTATTTTAATATATGCTAAGTAGAATAATTTTTATCTTTGAAAAGATTTAGAAGATTATATAACTTACAGGAAAATGCAGTGAAAGAAACATTCTAGAAACTCATCTCTAGGGGCCGGCACTGTGGCGTAGTGGGTAAAGCCACTGCCTGCAGTGCCGGCATTCCATATGGGTGTCAATTTGAGTCCTGGCTGCTCCGACCCAGCTCCCTGCTATGGCCTGGGAAAGCAGTAGAAGATGGCCCAAGTCCTTGGGCCTCTGCACCCGTGTGAGAGACCCAGAAAAAGTTCCTAGCTCCTGGCTTCAGATCAGCACGGCTATGGCCATTGCAGCTATTTGGGGAGTGAACCAGCAGATGGAAGACCCCCCCCCCCCTGCCTCTCTGTAACTCTGCCTTTCAAATAAATAAATAAATTTTAAAAGAAAAAAAAAAAAACCTCATCTGTGCACTCTGGATCCTTATGAATCTCCCACAGAAGTGACGATGAGAAGGCAGAGTAAGGAGAAGCAGGTGCACTGGAACTGGACGTGGAACGTTCCTGCTGCATCTGTAACAGCCACGCCCAGATGAGGCTGCTTGCCCACAGCCCCCTCTCCTGCAACGCCAGCCTGATGCCACCCCAGCACTACCCATCTCTCCTGAACTCCGCTCCTCCCTTTCCGGAGTGCTCAGGAGTCTCCACCCCCAGAACCACCTTTCATAGCTCGTCTCCGAGTCACCGGCTTCACCATGCCCTCTCACCAGCCCTGTCTCGTCCTGTCACCAATGCCTAGCAGGTGGCAGAGGAACTCCGGCTGTACTGCCCAGGGGAGGGGTGGGGACCCAGTGGAAAAGCCCCCTGCTGTTCAGGGCCAGGGGTGCTCTTCTTGTTACTGGAGTTACTTGTACAGCTAAGCCATTTCTCTAAATTTTACATCCACGGCTGGAATGCACACCCCTAAAGACAATGGGAGGGAAATCCTAGTACTCTTAGTTCTAGAGTCCAGCTGTATTCTGGGTACCACCTGGAAATGTGACTATCATTTGTAATATTTTCTGTGTTGGGTATATGTGTTCTGTATCAAAGAAGCCAATTTACATATCCCCTTTTGAAAGATAATAAAGAAAAGAGGAAGCAGCAGGTAGAATTTCTAATGTGTATTCTACACTGAGGAGTCTAAGGGGCAGGAGATAAAACTAGACACTGCTGAACACCAGGATCCCTGCATGTCTGGTTTAGTACCTTACCCCTCACCTAGTCTTCGACACCCTTTAAGCAATGGACAAAAATCCAGGGAAAGAGAGTGAGTGGAATTTGGGACAGGAAAGGCCCAACATCCCCCAGAGACCCCATCTTTGAGGAGTGCAAACCTGATTGGCTGGGACAGAACACAGGCCATTTCAGAGACAGGAAACAAAGGAGCCTTCTTCTTCTTCTACTTTTTTTTTTTAAGATTTATTTATTTACTTGAAAGTCAGAGTTAAACATACACATACACATACACATACAGAGAGAGAGAGAGAGAGAGAGAGGCCTTCCATTCACTGCTTCACTCCCTAATTGGACACAGCGGCCAGAGCTGTGCCAATCCGAAGCCAGAAGCCAGGAGTTTCTCCCTGGTCTCTCATGTGGGTGCAGGGGCCCAAGGACATGGACCATCCTCTGCTGCCCTCCCAGGCCATAGCAGAGAGCTGGGTCGGAAGTGGAGCAGCCAGGACACAAACCAGCAGCCATATGGGATGCCGGCGCTTCAGGCGGCAGCTTTACCTGCTACACCACAGCGCCGGCGAGGGGCCTTCTTTAGGTCTTAAGTTACAAGAGATTCCCTGAAAAGCAATCTTCATTTATCCATAACCAAAAACCCAATCTACCCAGGACAGACTGCCAAAAATTAGGCCTGTCCAGTTGAGACTTGAGATATTAAGTCATCTCTCACTGGGAACACTACAAGATAACTTAAAATAAATGGTTTCAACTTAACCAGCCGGAAAAATTAAATGAGGGACTGAGGACATTTTTTTTTTTTTTCCAGAACAAAACTAATGAGAATGGAAAAGAGCTGCCATTGCAGAAAACCTCCGATGGGACCGTCTACGCGGGTTATTGTTTGTTTTGTTTCTTATTTTATTCACTTAACTAAGTACACGCCTAAGAACGCTTTTATTACAACAGTCCATGGCAGCTTGGGCTGGAATGTATAACCTAGTGTTTTGTCACATAGAGTACTTAGCTAGGGGCTAGCACTGTGGTACAGTAGGCTAGCTAAGCCTCTGCCTGCAGTGCCCCCATCCCATATGGGCGCCGATTTGAGTCCCGGTTGCTCCACTTCCGATCCAGCTCTCTGCTTACAGTCTGAGAAAGCAGTAGAGAATGGCCCAAGTTTTTGGGACCCCTGCACCTGCATGGGAGACCCGGAAGAAGCTCCTGGATCCTGGCTTCAGACAGGCCCCGCTCCAGCTGTTGCTGCCATTTGGGGAGCAAACCTGTGGAAGGAATACCTCTCTCTCTGTCTCTCCTTCTCTTTGTCTGTAGCTCTCTGCCTCTCAAATAAATAAAGATGTTTAAAAAATACATAAATCTTTTAAAAAAGAATTCTTTGTTAATAAACAGACTGACATTCATGGAAACAAAACCAATGTTGCAAGAAATGAAGCAGAGAGGTAAAGACGGGAGTTGACTGCTAAGACTACCCGCCCATGCAGTCTTCAGCTCCCTACTTCTAGAATGTCATGGGAAAAGGTTTCGAAGAACAAAGCAAGGCAGGACTCGGGGTTCCAGCTCTGCCAGGTAACTTTTCTGAAGACCACTGAAAACACTTAAAGAAGGGATAAAAATCTCCCAAAATAAGCAAGGTAAAATGCTGAGTAAGTATTTTATTGTTGTAGTTATCAAGTCCCTAATGACAGTAATAATTAAAATATCCAAATGAAGCATTAAGATCACAGAAGAGGCCGGCGCCGTGGCTCAACAGGCTAATCCTCCGCCTTGCGGCGCCGGCACACCGGGTTCTAGTCCCGGTCGGGGCACCGATCCTGTCCCGGTTGCCCCTCTTCCAGGCCAGCTCTCTGCTGTGGCCAGGGAGTGCAGTGGAGGATGGCCCAAGTCCTTGGGTCCTGCACCCCATGGGAGACCAGGATAAGCACCTGGCTCCTGCCATCGGAACAGCGCGGTGCGCCGGCCGCAGCGCGCTACCGCGGCGGCCATTGGAGGGTGAACCAACGGCAAAAGGAAGACCTTTCTCTCTGTCTCTCTCTCACTGTCCACTCTGCCTGTCAAAAAAAAAAAAAAAAAAAAAAAGATCACAGAAGAAACATACCAACTGGACAAATATTAACATTATAAAAATAAAATCAGGTAAAATGATTTATTTAAAATATCATCTATACATTCTTCTGAGAATAAGTTCTTTACATTTGTTTTATATTCCAACTGGATTTTTAAATCATTTTTTAAATTTATTTTTAAGGAATACAAATTTCATATATATAAATTTAGGAATATAGTGATTCTCCCCACCCACACTCCCACCCCTCCTCCTCCTCCCTCTCCCCTTGCCAGTCCCATTCTCCATTAAGATCCAATGAGTTTTTATACTCAATTTCTCATTAAAATATTATCTCTTTAAATGTTAAGATAACACTAGGAAATTTATATGACCATTTAAAATAACCAGACTATTACTAACACAGAATATGAAAGTACAATAAAGGAAATATAAAGTAAAATATTTTAATACAAAATACCAATGACAAAATCAGATTATACTGAAAAAGAATTTAAGATTTTGGAAGGCATATTAATTGCAATTCTTCTACTTTACGTGGATACAATACAATCAGTTGGCCTAAAGTCTTCTGCAAAGCTATGTATACTACAGGTACTTAACACTGTTTATGTGAATGTTCCACCTGGTTCTACACTTCTCAATTTACCCTAGTTTGAAGACATGGCAAATTATCAAGTTTTTAACAAATAACTCCATTTTCAGCAAAAAGGAAGAATTCAGTTGTGGCAGACAGAGTGGGAAAAGAAGCATTTGTGCTCCTGCAAAATAATAAACACCAAACTCAACGGTGCAGCCAACATAGAGGTGAAAGAGCCCAGGGCTGAGAGGAACAAGGGCTGAAAAACCCTTTACAGCCTCAGCCCCAGGACAGGGGAGAGCAGCAGAGCCAGGTGGGCGCCAGCACCTGAGCAGAGCCCTCGAGGGTGGCACGGGAGCTCAGCTCTAAGAGGCAGCACCCTCAGAGACGCCGGCCTCCACGAGTCTCAGTGAACTAACACCACACCTGATCTCCGTCACAAAGTCCTCGCGACACATTGTAGTGTTGACCTGAGACTGACAAAGATTTGACCTCAAAACGGGAAAAATACTGTTAACAATCCAAATAAATAATTGGTAACTAATATAAGATCGAGTGCTTGTTCTTGTTACTGAATGCTACTTTAAAAAAAAAAAAAAAATTCTTCAGTCCCCAAACACAAAATACAATCTACAAAAAAAAAAAAAAAAAAAAAAAAAAAAAAAACAACTCACCAAGAACACCCAGGCAGCTGTGATGTCACCTGTTTGCCCAAGATGGCAGCAGGACAAGGAATTATGGTGTTCATCTCAGCCTCACAGCCCCCTCCCTCAGTAACCCAGACCTCTTCAACAACCGCCATGGCCAGGCCTGTGCTCACTGCACGCACAGCGAGCCAAGCAGTGGGGGAAAGCAGGCCCAAAGTAGTCCAGTGCTCCCAGCAAGCATCTTTCTACTCAGTGGGATTACTTCAGGCAAGATACCGACAGAGCAGGAAGCCAAACACGGAGTACGCCAACGGGCCAGTAAAAAAGGAGGCTATGCTAATGAGGAAAAACAAGAGTAAGTTTTATGAGGAGAGAAATACATGGGGTCTCCCCCTGTCAATCTATTGTGGTCCTATCAAAAGGCTCTAAGTTGAAACCAGCTAAAGGAGTTTATGATTATAAAAATGAACGATGGATATTTAATGGGAAGATTGCAAAAACAACAACAAAAAATCCATCTCTTAGGGAGTACTTCTTGTGTATAAAATTGAACAAACTAGTCAGCTCCAGAAGCTGTGAGAGTCACAGGTCATCTACACAAAGCACCCAGTACAAAGCTTGGCACACTGTAGTCAACGGGTAACCATTATTACTGCAGTAACTGCACTGACATATTGATAAACCTGACCACATTATGGAACCATATTCATTCCTTTTCTTTTTTTTAAAAGATTTATTTATCTATTTGAAAGTCAGCATTACACAGAGAGAGGAGAGGCAGAGAGAGAGAGAGAGAGGTCTTCCATCCAATGGCTCACTCCCCAGATGGCCACAACGGCCGGAGCTGTGCCGATCTGAAGCCAGGAGCCAGGAGCTTCTTCCTGGTCTCCCAGGTGGATGCAGGGGCCCAAGGACTTGGGCCATCTTCTACTGCTTTCCCAGGCCATAGCACAGAGCTGGACAGGAAGTGGAGCAGCCGGGTCTCGGACCAGTGCCCATATGGGATGCTGGCGCTTCAGGCCAGGGCATTAACCCACTGCGCCACAGCGCCGGCCCCTTCATTCCTTTTCAAATACAATTGAAGGAGTCAGAAATGGAACCTCCCCAGCTGTGCAAGCCGTCCTGATGCCTAAAGTACAACAGAGGAATAATCTGAGGAGTATGGTGGAAAACTCCATCACCTGGATTGACTCCAAGCCCACAGCCCCTGCAGTGTGCCCTCCAGGAACACGGATGACATACCCCACTGACTGTGGACAGAGGGAAAACCCGTCCCAATGGAGGGCTCTTACAGCCCCTGGTGAACCTGGGTTCGAAGCTCCAGAGCTCCTGGGATCCTTGGTTTCCCTACTTTCCACCTCCCCGACCCCGAGCACCCAGGGCAGAAAGCCAAAGTCAGAGGGATGATTTAAGGAAAACACTTCCCAGGACGTGCACTGGCCATCCTCGATCAGTCTGAACAACCTGAATCGTGTTCCTTTGGTAGGCATCTCCTATGTACCACACACTGCTAAGTGAGTCCACTGAAGATGGCTCAAATGAAGCAGTATTTACTGACTAGGCTACTTTCAGGTAGCCTTCTACTCTAGTAGTATCAAAACAAGCCCACTCAAGAGACATGAATCCATGTTTCTCAAGTAGATACAGAAATGGCCAACATACACATGAAAAAAAGGCTCCATATCATTAGCCATTTGGGAAATGCAAACAAAGGCCACGGTAAAATATCATCTCGCTCCACTCAGAAGGGCTACCATCAGAAAGACAAAATACAGCATGCTGGCAAAGAGTGGAGGAAGGGGAACCTTAATACACTCGGGTGGAATGGTAACCAGTGCAGACACTGTGGAAAGCAGAAGAAACTGGAAGTCTACCACATGACCCAGCTATCCCTCCTCTGGGTCTACACCTACAGGAAGTGAGGTCCGCACGTGAAACAGACACCCACAGCCCACGTTCACCGCAGCACTGCTCACACAGCCACGATACACAATCGACCGAGGCGTCCACCAGTGGACCACTGCTTAACGAAAATACACACAATGGAGTATGATTCAGTAACACAAATAAGAATGAAATCCAGCTGTCTGCAGCAAAATGGGTGGAACTGGACTCATTACATTAAGCGAAATAAGCCACACACAGAAAGACAAACATGGCACATTCTCTCACACATGGGCAGTTTAAAAAAAAAAAAAGTAGATCCAAACTAGCATGGTGACTACTAGAGACTGGGAAGAGTGGAGTAGAGAGGCTTGAGGGAGGCTGAGTAGAAAGGCACCAAAACCCAGTGAGGCACAAGGAACTGGTTCCAGCGTCCACAGCACAGAGGGTGACACAGATCACCGTGACACACTGACGCTGTGTGAAGTCCCGGAGGAAGGGTGGGAGGCAGGGACACTGACTGCCCGACTGGATCAGCTCACGCACTGTGCGCCACACGGGTGTACAAGTAATATTTGTTAACCAAAAGCTTTAAAAAAAAACTGAAATACAAAAGCTACTTTACCCTATGTTTGCTCCCGAAGAAACTCTAGATTAAGCATAATTATTTGATTTAGCGACTGATTCTTTGACATTATGGAGTCCATCAGGAATTTCCAAAAAGGGGCGATAGCACACACCATTCTACAAACCTATCTGATCCCAGAATCCCTGATCCTACAATACCAATGCATAAAGTAACTAATTAAAAGCTCATAAAATACTGAATTAATGCTTTCTCAGATGACTACAGTATAAATTTAACCATATTAATAAGTGTACCTAGAAACAAAGTTACATGGGACCATTAAGGCACTGAAATCAATACCATAAATTTTTCAATTACAACAAGATTCTGAAGTATTTAGAAGCTACAGCTAGATTCTTCCTGCTACTCAATTACACTTAACATAAGCAACAGACGATCCAAGACAGACATCGGTAGAGTACAAGGAACACAATGCCAGGAAGTTCTGAGCAAATGCAGGAAGGCTGTGCTTCTCAGACTCACCTTTGCCACTTTACGATTTCATCTGACCACTGGGACGTGAGCTCTCTGCTAGCGCTCAGTCCCAAGAGCCCTATGTCAGATGACCCAAATGCTAATTCAAACTGGGTCACAGTATTTCCCTGTCACTGTGTTATATGAGCATAACACTGGACTTCACTTTCGCTGTCATCCACTCTGTCCCCCAAACAGCTACGTCCCAACTTCACAGCTGTCAGCCGGCTGAGCGACCGTGACCAGGACCTGTGACCTACTCCTAGCTGCCAGTGCAGCCCTCTTTCGGGCTAGGGGACCCTAAACAGCTGCACACCAAAACCTGGGGGTACCAGCACGTGCTGCGTTCTCACCACTGTCTGCCGGGACAGACAAGCTACCCATTTCAGCGAGGGCTAAGCTTTTTGTCTTTTTTTCCTCTTTATTCCTGTTTTGCACGTATCTTATTCAGTATTCCTTTCGTGGCAGCCACTTTGTTAAAGTGGTTCAATATTTAATTAAGGATTAAATGGTAAAGCAGTTTGCCTATTACATTATAAAAACCTTCAGTGTTTACACAGCTTTTTCTAATTAATTAAATAACTTAATAGAAATTTATAATTTAGACTTAAAAGTGAGCTGTGAGAATACACAAGTTGCTCTGAAGATACTGCGCTGTGAACACCCAGCCTAGCTGTGGGAGAACATCAGTGCGGTGCCAGCAGCCCGGGAGGTCCTGGCGTCCTAGACCACCTTCATCAGTGCCCACCCCTCGGCCTCAGGCATGGCTGGTCAGGAGCGGCACCAGGGTAATGAGCAGGCTCAGAGCAAAACCCAAGTCAGGTTTCCAGGAAAAAGTCCAAAGAACTGTTGCTGAATGGAACTGTTTAAATTCAATTCCTCTTTTACTTAATTGTCTAAAAATTGAGTTTTCTACTTTTGTGTTCATTTTCCTAGTATTCCGTAACACTGGATTTACTAATGTTCATTGATCTTTTCTCTGAAAAGAGAAACGCCAACAAGGACGCTAGGAACAGTCGAAGCATTCCAGGTCATCTTTCAGTGTGTTTAAACAAGCTTTTATAAAATCCACAGACCCAGGGCAGCATCGCAGCGTAACGGGCTAAGCTGCCACCTGCAACGGCATCCCATAGGGATGCGGGTTCGAGTCCTGGCTGCTCCACTTTCCATCCAGCTCCCTGCTTATGTATCTGGAAAAGCAGTGCAAGATAGCCCAACTGCTTGGGCTCCCTGCACCGCGAATGAAAGCACTCTCTCTCACTCGCTCTCTCACTCTGCCTTTCAAACAAATAGTTAAACTTTAAAAAAAAAAAAAAAAACTTATCAGTGGAGTCACACAACCACAAGGATTGGCTATTTGAAAAAAATAACTTTTAAGATCCACAATTTAAGCCGGCGCCGTGGCTCACTAGGCTAATCCTCCGCCTGTGGCACCGGCACCCCGGGTTCTAGCCCTGGTTGGGGCGCCAGGTTCTCAGTGGAGGATGGCCCAAGTGCTTGGGTTCCTGCACCCACATGGGAGACTGGGAGGAAGCACCCGGCTCCTGGCTCCGGATCAGCACAGCTCCAGCCGTAGCGGCCATTAGGGGAGTGAACCAACGGAAGGAAGACCTGTCTGTCTCTCTCTCACTATCTATAACCCTACCTGTCAAGAAAAAAAAAAAGAAAAAAGATCCACAATTTGGTGATTTGGTGCCTGCTTCTTCTTGTAACCATTGAAGAATTCTAGTTTCTTTCCTTAGAATATTTGCTTATAACAAATACATGGAGGCAGAGTGGAATGTTGCTGCCCAAAACCAATCACTGCCAAGAGCAGCTGACTTGAGCGTTCCTGGGCGTTCACTCCTGACAGGGGAACGGAAAGCTGAGAGCTGAGGAAATCGGGCAGCAGCTGTCAGCGAACACGCAAGCCAGGCAAAAAGCCAGGCAAGGGGCCAGCACTGGGACATAGCAGGTACAGCCCCCACCTGCAACGCCAGCATCCCTTATGGGAGAAGGCTAGAGACCTCGCTGCCCCACTTCCAGTCCAGATCCCCGCTAATACCCTGGGGAAAGCAGCAGGAAATGGCCCAAGTCCTTGGGCCCCTGCCATCTGTGTGGGAAACCCGAATGAAGCTCCTGGCTGCTGGTCTTCGCCACTGCAGCCATCTGGGGAACGAACCAGTGGATGAAGATTTCTCTCTCTCTCTCTCTCTCTCTCTCTCTCTCTCTCTGTAACTCTGACCTTCAAATAAATAAATCTTTCAAAAATAAAATAAAAGTGGGCCAGCGCTGTGGTGTAGTGGTAAAGCTACCGCTGGCAGTGCAGGCATCTCACATGGCCACCGGTTCGAGTCCCAGGTGACCCACTTCCGATCCAGCTCTCTGCTATGGCCTGGGGAAGCAGGAGAAGATGGCCCAAACCCCAGGGCCCCTGCACCCGCGTGGAAGACCAAGAAGATGCTCCTGGCTCCTGCATTGATCAATGCAGCTCCAGCCGTTGCGGCCATCTGAGGAGTGAACCAGCGGATGGAAGACTCTCTCTCTCTCTCTCTCTCTCTCTCTCTCTCTCTCCCAATGCCTTTCAAATAAACAAATGAATCTCAGCCCCACGGGCAGCTGTAGGCGGGGTCCTCCCTGCTCTCTGCTGCCCCTTTGCTCTCTGTTCCTGACCCATCCAGTGTGGCCGGTGACGAAGGAAAGTGCCACGGCCATCTGCGAGCACCGTGTGGCTGGCAGTGACTCCCCTTCACTAACTGCTACCAACGCGAATCCACCCACACTTGCCAAGCCAGCAACGACTCTCAGGAAGCACCATCGCCGGCAGCCACGTTCCCACCACCTTGCCAAGACCCTTGTCCCCTTACATGACACACAAACCCCTGGTCTCCCAAGTGTGGCATGTAGACACACCATCAGGCACATGTGCTCACACTCACACGCAGGCACACGCTACTCAGGGGTTTAAAAGGCAGCCCTAGTTTAAGTGACTTCTCACGATCTTTAACGCGCTAATCCATATGAAGAATTTCCTGAGATAAACACAACAGGCCACACTTCCAAATCTATTTAACTAGAGATCTTTCTCAAGGTGCACACCAGGGAACACACTTACCCGAACTATTCCCCACCAGCCCGATCCTTGCCTGTATGTTTCAGTAGGTGCACCAGGTTGTCATCTACCTCCCTCTAGGTGCACAGCCTGTGAGATGAACATAACCGCTGTTCTGGGCAGTGACTTTCCAGGCGGTTCTACCCTACCAATACCTCTCTCACCTTCTTCAACCCCCAGAAGCCAGAGGACCGTTTTGTGACCACTTCCTTTATGACTTCATGTCACTCAGTAACCTTGCGTCTACACTGTCACCTCCCTCCAGGCAGGGAACAGCTTCTTTTCCCTCTGAAACCTGAACTGTACCTAGGAAGGAGTAAGCGCTCAAACTGTTAAACAGAATCATCAGTTTCACACGTGTATCCCACCGAGCTCCAGTCTGCAGACAACAAACCAGGAAGCCCAGAGCGGTGAAAAACTTGCCCAAGGCTGTTCAGTTAGCTGGGAACTGAATCAGGACAAAGATCTGAGCACACGACCTAATGCCTAATGCCTATGGCAAAGACACACTTTCTAGTATCAGTTAGGATCAGAAAGCCCATCTGAGGGTGTCACCAAGAACGCATGGCCTCAAAGCGACCACTGTCTTCAATATTCCTCATGGACCTGTCCTACTGACAGCCGTCACGGGTAGGGGATCTGGTTACATGTCCCAGGACAGCCTTTATTTTGTCTTACTGTCCAACAAGTCTTCTCACCATTTGTTTATGGAATGATTGAAAGCAGAAGCAGCTACTTCAGCGTCAGACTGGACTCCGTTCTCCCTCGGGGCCCCTTCCTGCCTGACAGCCGGTCGTGGGCGCACAGGTCCGTGTGACGGGAGAGCCACACACTCGGTGTGCTCTATGTATTCCAGCTTAGAACATCATGGAAATGAAATGATGAGCAGGGGTTCTTTCTTTTAAAGAAATTATTTGAGAGGCAGAGTTGGGGGAGGGGAGACAGACAGAGATCTTCCAGCCGCTGGTTCAGCCCCCAAATGGCTGCAGTGGCTGGAGCCGGGCCAGGAGCTTCTTCCCGGTCTCCCACATGAGTGCACAGGCCCAAGTACTTGGCCATCTTCTGCTACTTTTTCAGGTGCATTAGCAGGGAGCTGGATCGTAAGCAGAACGTCTGGGACTTGAACTGGTGTCCATAGGGGATTAGGGCGCTGCACGTGGAGGCTTAACCCACCACACCACAGCGCCCGGCCCGAGCACGGATTCTTTCCACAAAGTGATCATTAGAGGATTCTGCTCTCTCAGCACCAGAACAGAAAGTTGGCTGGTGTTTTCTCCGGGAGGAAACTGAGCAGTGAGGCTCACGGAGCTGCTACACTGCAGCTCTGGGAAAGGAGAGCCCTGGTTCCCACGGAGTCCTCACTGCCCGGACAGCCGACGTTCCAGGTACATGATGGCTCTGCCCTAAGAAGGTAACTCCTGGCCCCAGCCCTCGAATGTGACCTTGTCTGGAAACAGGGTCCCCTGGGTGGGCCCCAATCCAGTGCCTGCTGCCTGTATGAACAGGAGAGCGGCAGACACAGAGACACTGAGGGAGGGACAACGATGCGAGGGGGCACGTGTCCACACTGCGAGGACAGGGCCTGCGAAAGCCTCGCTCCCTGACCACAGGAGGGCCCAGCCTGTCACCACGGCAGTTCCCATTTCCAGCTGCTGGAACCGAGAAAGGACACATTTCTACCCTGAAGCCCTAACCTAATGCTACTTCGTTATCGTAGAAGACTCACGGGATGAGGTAAAACAGGAAACGAGTTGTCCAAGTGGCTGTAAGTGAACACAAAGCAGCCCTGAGCAAGGAACCAACAGTCCTGCACTCTGGGCTTCAGCTGTTAAGTTCCAGCTCATAGCCTGTTGTGAGGATGGGGTCTGAGAGGCTAATAACTCCAGATATCAACCAGAAATCAAATCAAAGACACACACAAGTCAAAGTGCTCCGTGGAGAATATCCATCTGTGAGTGCCCAGTAGGCGGTGTGGACTGGTGGGGTTTCCCTGTCACCTGCAGCTCCCTAACATACACCCTGGGAGGCAGTGGACGATGCTTCAAGTGGGAGACCTGGATGGAGTTCCTATCTCCTGGCTTCAGCCTGGCCCAGCCCTGGCTGTTGTGGCTATCTGGGCAGCAAAGCAGAGGATGGAAGGTCTCTCTACCTTTCAAATAAATAAAAAATGCTATAATCTTCCCTTTAAAAAGTTACTATTAATTGCTCATAAAATAATTAACTCCACCAATACTTAGTATGCATGTTCTGAAAACTTATCTACACTACATCTTACAGATTCCTAACTCAAAGACATGGTCCCTGCCTTCAAAGGACTCTCTACCAAAGGGGAAATAGGACATGATTAAAGAGTCACATAAACGACAATAGGATATACTTAGAGCACACATATTTCTGTACTCTACTTGGATAATGTTTATTCTAGAATTGACAATCCTTTAGACAACATAATAAAACAACACTTTCATGAGTTAGTTGAAAAATTCTTCAATTTTCCTTCTTAACTCTTTGCTGATCATTGCTTCATGTTAGAGATTAAGAACTTCATCTCCCAGAACTTTTAAAAACCGTTAGTATTTTTTAATAATTTGCTGCGTTTGTGTTTTATCCTTCTCTTTTGCCAGGACAAGAATTACAGTTGAAGCTAGCTAGCTGGGGTTTTATTTTCCAAAGAGAAAACCAGGAAATTAATGTTTCAACCCTTCTAAAAGGTACCGCTGCTTCTAGAGCTTGTATGTATGGGCAGTATATCCCAGTGAAAGCTGTCTTTGTGGCTGAAGATTCTCCCAAGTCCTCGGGAGCCAGCTGAGTACCCCGATCAGGGCATGGTGCTCTTAACTGGGAATACAGAAACGCTGTGCCGGCTTCAACTCTGCTCCCCTGGTGGTGGCATGGGGGGAAAGGTGGGGACTAAAACGCAAGTTAGAGACAATTAAATCCATTAGAAAAGCACTTTGTGATCGCTTTTAAAGGAGAAAAAGCAAAGAAAAAAATGTGAAATAACAGATGCATTCTGAATTTAAGTTGGAGGATTACCGTAGTTTGGTCTAGGAAGCACGCTGCACCGGGACACAAAAGCAAGCCTGTAACAGTGAAATGACTCCAAAAGTCTTTATCAACCTCTTTGTTTACTTATGTCAATAGGAGCTGGAAAGTTATATTTGCAAAGGCTAAAACACAAAGCAGATAATCTCTCAATGGATAATTGAGTTGACACTATTAGAATCTGTGAGTTTCAAAGGCAGCAGAAGTAATGACCCCATTTTCTGGAAGTTTAAAATTCAATGGGAAAAGAACAAGTAAAAATAAATAAATTGAAACGGAAGCCAATCCATACCCAACCTCCTGATCTCTTCCGTTTCGCGTCTTACCTCATCCCCTTTCCTGCTCTCTCTCCTGGAATGTGGCTAAGCAAATACTTTTCAAATACATAATTTCTCCCATATCTGCACCCAGTATATGCCTATTCCTTGTAATTCCTGAATAGCATCTTAATCACAATTCACAGTGCATCAACAAATCTTAACCTGGTTCATATCTCACGGGAAACGCAGAAATAAGAAAATGTGACATAAGAAAGAAAAAGGAGAAACCAGAGACCTGACACCATCCTGCCTCACTCTCACAGCTTCAGGAATTCAATCATAAACGTAGAAAACAAAAAATAGACTTCTAAATAATCCGATCTCTAAGAATTTAACATTTTCCTTCCTGAAATTTAAAAATATATACCCATTTTTATTAGACAGTCTTTATAAACAGATTTTTTTAAAAGTTTGAAGAATCCAATAAAAGTAAGTTTTAAAAAGTTGTCCTAGCCAGAGGTGCAACACTGAGAGAATTATTCCTTTGTACACAATTTAGGAGTCAGTTTGTCGGGGCACAGACTTCTCTCAATTCAATATTTTAATTTGAAAAATCAAAAATTCATCAGAAGGAAAATAAGCAGACATAAATTCTTACCGATACTTTTATTTGTGCTTTTAATTTTATACTAACAAGTCATTCATCTACAGATGGTTCTTGCAAGATGTCCTCAAATTCAACAAATTTACTCTTTATTAACTTAAAAGAAAAAAAATATTAAGAGGATAAACTCTACAAAAGTCAAACAAGAAAAAACATTACTTTGGTCATGGAAATAAAAACCTGCAAATCAAATTTTAAAAAAATCCTAAAAAATTCCAACAATTGTTAATGTGACATAGAGAGAAACTGGCCTGTGTGTGAAAGAGGCCTAAGGAAAACAAAGCACTTGGAAATGAATGCAGCAGCCTGGGGAACACACCTTGGAAGCGGCCCAGTACTTTCCACTACAAAGCCCTAACTATGCCCCAATAACTTTATAGGTGATCCCAGCCTTCCCCCAAAGGAAGGCAGAAGAATCCTCTGGGCTACCCAGAGCAGTAATACTGCACAAAAAACCTTGGGGGAGAGGTTCTACTTACTTCACATCTAGAAAACCCTTTGTCCAAAAATGGATTGGGGGGAAAAGGCGGCAAGACCTGGACACCACTGGCTTACAAGCCCCAGTCTGAACACAGGTGGCACCCTGAGCCCTTTCCTGTGACGTGGGCCTGGCCATCAGGTGTGCTGCTCCCAGCTCCCAGCTCTCCCAGGTCTTTGCCGAGACGCCCACCAGTCAGGTGCTAACCCCAGTCTGAATGGCTGGAGGTACGCCTTCACCCTCTGGGATTCCAACTGGGGAGGTGCCCATCCACCCTGACGGGTGCCCTGCCCCATCAGCCCTCAATACCTCGCTGACCACTCCTCTGTCTCCCACCTGAATTCTTCCTTGAATGAAGACAAGCAACCATCTCCACTACGATTCATTAAAGAAAGGCAATTATTTTTAGCACCTTAATTATACCACAATAAATGAATCCTAAAGAACCAGGCAAGAAAATATATTTGTACCTACGTTTGAATACAACAAAATTTTATGCTCTTAAAATTCACTTAATAACAATAAAAATTACAAACCCGATTCTTCCCTTTCAGGCATAAATTAAGTAATTAGGAGGGCACAAAAGCCTAGAGCAGGGCGATTTTAATTCTATAAAGTTACTTGTTCATGTCTTGAAGCACGAAGGTAATTAGATGCTTATCTTTAAGAGCATCTTTCTTCACACTGAAACAATGAAACAAAAGGCTTTATAGTTAAACACTCAGCTCAGCTGATTCCATGTAATAAGTTACCAATGACCTATCCATCCCAAATATACCAAAAATACGGAAAATTCTCCCTTCAAGATAAAGAACTCTTGATAGTATCTCAAAAAGAGAAACTCGCACAGCTCGCCACTCTGCCAGCAATGGACCACACGCTGCAAAGGCAGCCCAGGGAAGCAGAGGGAGCCTGAAGGCTGAGGCAACGCTGGGTCAGCACAGGGGGCATCACGCAAGGCAGCAGAAATCCCCAGGGCCAAGAATACTTTAGCAGATGAGTGGCCAACAAGGGAGGCAGGATTTGTAAGTCTGTGGGCTATTTATGACAATGCCTAAAGGAAGAGATAGATGACCTGACCTACCTCATAGGAAAAAATTAAAGCCTTTTTATCTCTTTTTTTTTTTTAAAGATTTATTTTACTTATTTGAAAGGCAGAGTTCCAGAGAGAGAGGGAGAGACAGAGAGAGAGGTTTTCCATCTGCTGGTTTACTCCCCAAATGCCCACAGCAGCCAGGGCAGGGCCGGGAGCCAGGAGTTCCAGCCATCAGCAGAGAGCTGGATTAGAAGTAAAGCAGCCAGGACTCAAAGTGATGCTCCTGAGATGCCGGCATTGCATCTCCCACTACACCACAGCGCTGGTCCCAAAACCTTTGTATCTCAACCAAAAGAAACCATCCCAGGGCAGGCCTGTGGCACAGTGAGTCCAGCTACAGCTTCGAACGCTGGCATCGCACATCGGAGTGCGATCCAGATCCAGCTTCCTTCTAATGCATCCTGGAAGCAAGCAGATGAAGAAGGTCTCAGTCACCGGGCCCCTGCCACCCACGTGGGAGACCCAGACTGACTGCCAGGCTACTGGCTTGAACCAACTCGGGCTGTTACGGCCATCTGAGGAGCGAAGCACCAGACAGAAGATAGCGTCTCCCTCTCCCCCTCCCCCTCCCCTCCCCCTCCCCCTCCCTCTCCCTCTCTCTTTCAAAGGAATAAAAATAAATAAAGATTTTAAAAAGCAGCAGCAGCAATGCCAACAGTGTCTGGGATTAAGTCAGCACATCAGCTGAATGGTGGGGGGGGGGGGTCCTGGAGCAGGACTCCCCAGATTTCTGTTCTTAGTGCTCTACTCCTGCTTTAGCTGTGTCGACTGTGGCAACGTTACAGTCTTTCTGCCCCTCAGTTCCTTCATCTGTAATGGAGAACAGCAACAGTTCCTATTCCACAAGGCTGGTATAATGTCTACAAAGAGTTAACACATGGATAGAGAATTCAAGGTCTAGAGCTTGGTATAAAACTGTGAGCTATTCAAATGATTTTATTCCCTCTGCTGCTATTACTATAGCTTAAAGAGCTCTCCTGAATCCTCAGTCATTTCTTTGGATTGCTACTGCAGCTATCATTAAACACTAGATCTTCAGGTAAAATAACAAAAAATGATACCTAAGTAAGTCATAAGAGATGTCAGCTGAGACATCTTGTGAACAAGTAGATAGTCACCTGATCTTTTCTCTCTTTTTAAAGATTTATTTATTTATTTGAAAGGTGGAGGAATAGAGAAGCAAAGAGAGAGAGAGAGAGAGAGAGAGAGAGAGGCAGGCCTCCCATCCACTGGTTCACTTCCCAAATGGCCACAATGGCCAGAGCTGGGCAGATCTGAAGCCAGGAGCCAGGAGCTTCTTCTGGGTCTCCCACGTGGGTGCAGAGGCCCAAGGACTTGGACCATCTTCTACTGCTTCCCCAGGCCACAACAGAGAGCTGGATCAGAAGTGGAGTAGCTGGGACTTAGAACTGGCGTCCATATGGGATGCCAGCACTGCAGGTGACAGCTTTACCTGTTACGTCACAGTGCCGGCCCCTACCTAGTCTTCTAATAAAAGGGCTGTCATTCAGAAATGTGTCTGTCACTACATGTCAGAAGAGGGAACAGGTCACGTCTTTAAAAACAGGGTTACTGCTTTCCCTAAAGATGGAGGACTGACGTACAGTTCCCGGCACACTCTCCCACCAAAGTGACAGGAAAAGGATTTCTTCTGAGGCTTTAGCTCACAAGGACGAGACGCCTGCAAGGTAAGACACTGACACCACTTTCAGACCAAGCAATCTGAATACCAAGCAGATAAAACGGATAGCAGGGTTAGGGTTACACGAAAGACGCTTCAAAGGCTAAAGTGGCAGCACCAGGGACTTCTGGAAGTGGCAAAGAACAATTATAAACAGAGGTGTGGCTTAAAAATCATTTTAAAAAGCTGTTAGAGGGGCCAGTGTTATGGCATAATGAGTTAAGCTGGCACCTATGGCCCTAGCATCCCCTGCAGGTGCTGGTTCATGTCCCAACGGCTCCACTTCTGGTCCAGCTCCCTCCTAATGTATCTGGGAAAGCAGCAGCAGATGGCTGAAGTGCTTGGGCCTCTGCCAGCCATGTGGGAGACCCAGATGGAGTTCCAGGACCCTGGCTTCAGTCTGGCCCAGCCCTGGCCATTGCAGCCGTTTGGGGAGTGAACCAGTGGATGGAAGATCTCTCTGTCTCTCTGAAACTCTGCCTTCCCTCACTCCTAGCTCACTGCAAACAATCAGGTGAACGCCCTGCCCCAGCCCTGCAGGAGGCTGCAGGTCAATTCCCTGGAGGAGGTTTTTTTTCATGGTATTATCACTGGATAAGGTAAATTCAGAACAGATGAAACATACTAAAAATGAAGAGAATAAAGAGGAAGGGTAAGCGCTTCTTCCCCGGTGAGGCTTGCACTCCGCAGGCATGCGGCAGTCTCCTCCAGGGAGATGAAACGTCTACAAAGGTGAACATCAGAGAGGTTCCCCAACGCACGGCAGAGCCAGATTCCCCTAAACTGAAATCTGTATGTCCTCAAGCTTCAGCCAGAGGCAGAGAACTGCTGGTCAGGATTTCTCCACTCGCCCTGGAATGTGGCGGTGAACAGACCCACCACGCCTTAAAGCAGAGCCGGAACTGGGGAGCCGGAGGCCGAAGCAAGCAACCAAAACAAGAGTAACTCGGAAGAAACAGGTAATAGGGAAAGTAAAGTTCACTGTCAACCCTGAAAGAAATCAAAGAACTTAAGCAACCATGAAACAAGAACAGCTGGTATTTTCAAAAGTTGACCACTGCTTTTATCTACACAGGGTTGGAAGATAAAACTGAGAATCTCTCTCAATGACAGAAAATCAAAAACAACAACGAGGAAAACACCTGAAAATACAAAAGTAACTAGAGGGCCAGTCCAAATTCCTACAACATCAACGATAACGGGCATTCTTGGGGCCTGGCGTGGTGGTGCTGCTGGTGGTTAACTCCCTGAGACGGTAGAGTCCATGTTAGAGCACTGGTTCCAGTCCTGGCTGACCAGTATTGATCTAGCTTCCTGCTACTGTGCCTGGGAAGGTGGCAGAAGATGACTCCCATGGGGGAGACCCAGAAGGAATTCCTGGCTCCTGGCTTTAGCATGGCCCAGCCCTTGCTGTTGCGCCCATGCGGAAAGTGAACCAGCAGATGGAAGACTTAAATCTTTTTAAAAAGATAACAGAGAACTCTGAACACATACACACAGAGACTGGGGAAAGGAAATCAAGGGACAAACTCAACAAAACTGTCAGAATTGAAATCCATCTTCCAGGTCAGAAGAAGCCACCAAACCCTCAGGATGCTGCTGGACAGAGTGTCTGGACAAGCTACAGACATGACCACAAGCAAAGCAGGAAGCTGGGACTCGAACCAGAGGGACCACAGCCCAGGACAGCAGCTGTGCGCAAGGCCGGGATAGAGAGCGCGTAGAGGAGAACAGGTCGGGAGAGTCTAGAGCTTTATCACACAGAATAATTCAGAGGCTACTTACAGACAGGACAGGTTCGGGGATAAATGAACACTAAGCCACCGTTAAAGTGTATATATGCCAGTTGTTCCTACAACAAAATACATGAGGTTGGGCGTTTAATAAACAAAGAGGTTTATTTACTTAGCCCCAAGCTTTAGAGGCTGAAAGAAGACTGGGCAACCGCATCTGCCTGGTTTCCAGTGAAAGCTGGTGGCAAACGGCAATGCGTGTGTACAGGAGATACCCGCGGGACAGACTCCCCCTCTCTGTGACCACTCACTCTGGTCAGCATCAACCTCTTCTAAACGACCTCACCCCTGCACCAGGCCCCACCTCTTCAAGGCCCTACCTTTCTTTTTCTTTTTTCTTCTTCTTTTTTTTTTTTTTTTTTTTTGACAGGCAGAGTGGACAGTGAGAGAGAGAGACAGAGAGAAAGGTCTTCCTTTTTGCCGTTGGTTCACCCCTCAATGGCCGCTGCGGCCGGCGCATCACGCTGATCAGAAGCCAGGAGCCAGGTGCTTCTCCTGGTCTCCCATGGGGTGCAGGGCCCAAGCACTTGGACCATCCTCCACTGCACTCCCGGGCCATAGCAGAGAGCTGGCCTGGAAGAGGAGCAACTGGGACAGAATCCGGCGCACCAACCGGGACTAGAACCCGGTGTGCCAGCGCCGCAAGGCGGAGGATTAGTCTGTTAAGCCACGGCGCCGGCCCAAGGCACTACCTTTCAACACCACCACACTGGGGACCAATATTCCAGAACCGGAACCTTTGGGTGCCACACTCAAACCAGGTTTAAACCACAGCGGCCATCACAACTGTGCAGGAGAGGCAAAGTCACCACAGAACACACCACGTGGCAGGGCCACCGATAATCAGGCAAACATTAAAGACTTCCCTAACCAAAGGCAGAGTCATCATCTAGAGAGAACAGAGAGGCAGGAGACGTGTGAATGACTGTGGGGACATGGCGGGCCATAGGATGCAACACGTAGCCTCTGTCAGGGCAGACAGCGGCAGTGTCGGTCTGTTACTGGAGTTAAGAGTGAAGGCCATAGGCCAGCGCCGTGGCTCACTAGGCTAATCCTCTGCCTGCGGTGCTGGCACACCGGGTTCTAGCCCCGGTTGGGCGCCAGATTCTGTCCCGGTTGCCCCTCCTCCAGGCCAGCTCTCTGCTGTGGCCCGGGAGTGCAGTGGAGGATGGCCCAAGTGCTTGGGCCCTGCACCCGCATGGGAGACCAGGAGAAGCACCTGGCTCCTGGCTTTGGATCAGCGCAGTGCACTGGCCACAGCGGCCATTGGAGGGTGAACCAATAGCAAAGGAAGACCTTTCTGTCTGTCTCTCTCTCTCTCTCACAGTCCACTCTGCCTGTCAAAAATTAAAAAAAAAAAAAGAGAGAGTGAAGGCCACAACCCGAGGCCGAGACTGATGAAGGTGGTGGAGCTGAGAGACAGCAAACGAGTTAATGACGGCAGATGTTTCACTCTTTCCTTACCAGCTTCGCGAAACTACCTCACATCCTATTCATTTATTTATTTATTTATTTGACAGATAGAGTTAGACAGTGAGAGAGACAGAGAGAAAGGTCTTCCTTCCGTTGGTTCACCCCCAAATGGCCGCTACGGCCGGAGCTATGCCGATCCAAAGCCAGGAGCCAGGTGCTTCTTCCTGGTCTCCCATGGGGTGCAGGGCCCAAGCACTTGGACCATCCTCCACTGTACTCCCGGGCCATAGCAGAGAGCTGGCCTGGAAGGGGAGCAATTGAGACTAGAACTCGGTGCCCATATGGGATGCTGGTCTACAGGGGGAGGATTAACCAAGTGAGCCATAGCGCTGGCCCCAACCTCACACCCTATTTAAATATCTTTGTAAAACACTGGTAAGGGGCTGGCGCTGTGGCATAGTGGGTAAAGTCGCTGCCTGTGGTGCTGGCATCCCATACGGGCACTGGTTCGAGTCCCGTCTGCTCCACTTCCAATCCAGCTCTCTGCTATGGCCTGGGAAAGCAGTAGAAGATGGCCCAAATGCTTGGGCTCCTGCCCATGTGAGAGACCAGGAAGAAGCTCCTGGTTCCTCGCTTCAGATCAGCCCAATTTTGGCCATTCTGGCCATTGGGACACTGAACCTGTGGGTGGAAGATTGTCCTCTCTGCCTCTGCCTCTCTGTAGCTCTGCCTTTCAAGTAAATAAATAAATCTTTAAAAAAAATTGATAAAATTCAGTCAAAATTTTAGAATTTTTCCAAGTAATATTAATGCATACATTGTAATTTGAAAACTGCACGGACTATGAGTACAGGAATGTCGCCATTTAGATAAAACTGCTATCAACATAGTGTTGTACTGTCTGAATATTCTTCTGCCCACATACTTATGTAGAGTTTAAAAGAAAGTATGGTAAGCATGCTGAATCTGCACATTTACCCAACGTTTTATTCAATTACCATTATTTCACCAACACTTGCTGATGCCCTAAATATATTTTTTTTTTTTGACAGGCAGAGTGGACAATGAGAGAGAGAGAGACAGAGAGAAAGGTCTTCCTTTGCCGTTGGTTCACCCTCCAATGGCCGCTGCGGCCGGTGATTCGTGCTGATCCGAAGCCAGGAGCCAGGTGCTTCCTCCTGGTCTCCCATGCGGGTGCAGGGCCCAAGGACTTGGGCCATCCTCCACTGCCTTCCCGGGCCATAGCAGAGAGCTGGCCTGGAAGAGGGGCAACTGGGATAGAATCCGGCGCCCCAACCGGGACTAGAACCCAGAGTGCCAGCGCTGCAAGGCGGAGGATTAGCCTGTTAAGCCACGGTGCCAGCCTAAATATTCTTTACAAATGTCTTAATTACTCCCCCTCATCCAACAGCACCCTTTATCTCATCATTCTTCTACTTCTTTGGCACAAAGAAGTTTAGCAGGGCTTCCCTTTCTCAAAGCCCATCCCTGGGCTGGTGCGTTTCCCGATTCCCTTCTTCTCTGTGGCCACTTAGGTCTCTCCTTCCACTTAGCCTCCCCCCGACATGGCGATGGATTGCAGGGTTTTAGCCTCCCTTTTCTCTTCTCACTCTGGATGACTCCAGGAACAATATGATACCTTGATAAATGCCAATCGCCAGGTTCTGTTAGTTCCACCTTTCAAGTAACTCAGACCTATCAGCTTCCACTCACCCAACTGCCTCCATCCAGCCTTCATCCAGCCCGAGCTGCGATTATCATCAGCCTAGAGTCCTCACTAACCTCCCAGATTCCACTTCTGCCCCATTCCAAAGCATTTTCCACCTAACAGTCATAATGACCCTTTAAAAATATAAGCTCCTATCACCCTGCTTAAAACCCTTCAATAGTTCACTGTAGATTTTAGAATAAATTCCAAAACGCTTCTCTGTCTACAAGCTCCTACGTAATCTTTCCTGAGAACATCACTAGCACTTCACGCCATTCTAGCCTCTTTTCACACTCTTTCTCTGGTCCTTTATGATCCAACCAACATTAGTCTTTCTGTCTGCTGATCACACCAAGATCCTTCTTACCCCAGAGCCTGGGCATATGCTGTTTCCTCCGCCTGGAGTCACTCCTCCCTCCCTCTCCCAACTCTTTTCTTAGCTACCTCTTACACATGCTGAACAGGACCACCAACTTGCCCATTGCATTCCATGTGAACAGCACCTGCTAGAGTTGGGCAACAGGAGCGCTCTGCACAGCTTCAGTAAAACAGTCTGCAATTTTCTTGTTTAACGTCTGTAGCCCTTGAGAACGTAAACTACGTGAGAACAAATGCTGTTCAACACTTGGGCCTCCATGCTTAGCACAGCACCCTCATATGAAACAAATATGCAATAAATACTTGTTAAATGAATAAATCCTTTCCAAATCTCCATCTTGGCATTTAAAACTCTCCTGATGGGACTGGCGCTGTGGCATAGTAGGCTAAACCTCTGCCTGTGGCATCGGCGTCCCATATGGGCACCAGTTCTTGTCCCAGCTGCTCCTTTTCCGATCCAGCTCTCTGCTACTGGCCTGGGAAAGCAGTGGAAAATGGTCCAAGTGCCTGAGCCTCTGCACCTGTGGGACACCTGGAAGAAGCTCCTAGCTGTAGACTGGCCCAATTCCGGACCTTGCAGCCATTTGGGGAGTGAACCAGTGGATGGAAGACCTTTCTCTCTGTCTCCCCCTCCCTCTGTCCATTGCTCCACTTACTTTGCCATAGCCTTCATTCAGTCCCTTACCCAATCAACCTGAATTACTACAGTAGCTTAATAGGAGTCTCCCGGCCTCTATCATTAACCTCATGTGCCTTCCAATCTCAGCGTTACTACAGTGATTTTCTTCAAAACAACTTTGGTCCCATCAGTCCCAGGCTTTGAATCTTAGATCCGTTTCCCTCTCTGAGCCTAGCTGCACGGAAGTCAATGCTATGTACTATTCAGCTTAGGTATCTTCGAGGTGTACTAAATAGTAAGCACCCCAAACCACTGGCAGCATGAATGCTTAACATGATCGTGTATTCTAAGTACATTGGGTATTATAAAGTTTGGTATACATTTTGTGATATTTTGTACAATTAAGGAAACACATGGCTTGAACCTACTAGAACAATCTCTGATTTAAGCTTTTCTTATAGTTATGGAGCAAACACTTGGCCTGGCAGTCACACCATTCTTTGAGATCCACAATCCACACTGAGTGCTCATAGTCAGTGCACAGCTCTGGTTCCCAGTGTCAGCTTCCTGCTAATGCACACCTTGGGAGACAGTCGTGATGGCTGAAGCAGCTGGGCCGCTGACACCCATATGGGAGTTCCTGGCTTTAGACGTTGGCCTTAGCTACTGCAGGTATTTGGGGAATAAAACAGTGAATGGCAGCACTCTCTCTTTCTCTCTCAAAAGAATAACATTTTTTAAGCTTTTAAAAATTAAGCTCCTACAGTTAATTTTTTCTCTAAATGGCATTATTTACAGTTTCAAACTTAAGAAAAACCGAAGAGAATTTTCTAACTCTTACTACAAGGTGCTGGGAGAAGCCCTCCTAAGGGTCTCTCAGCAGTCCTGCACATGCTGAGTGTGACAGGAATGCAAGACCCTGGCCACGCTCAGCCGGAGCCATGGCCAGGCTGTGTCTGCAGCAAGCAACTTTGAGAGCTGAGGTGAAGTCACCCTCTAGGACAAAGAGGAGTCCTGCTGACTGCGGGGCAGTGGACACGCCCAAGCTTGGTGCTCTCCTCTGCTATCCACCCGTAATATAGCATCAGTCTGCACTATATTCCATCATGCCCATGGGCAAGCAAAGCCAAAGCAAACATGATACTTGCTGCACTGAGTAATAAAGTCCTTCGTCTCTGACCGAGGAGTCTCCTGTCTTCTACCAGCACCCACGAAAGAGAAACAGAGTGACACCAAGTCCCAAACCCATCAACTTGCCTCTTAGCAATTTACAGAGCTCTGGGATCAAATACGTCATGTTTAAAATCTTGAATGATACTGCCATTTCTTCATTACCACCATTTTAAACAATCATAGTATATGAAAATCCACATATCCTACTGAATTAATTTACTAAGATTGACTTCCTAAGATTTGCTCTTATTTTTAATTTTTCATTCGCTCATTTGCAAGGTAGAGAGACAGAGAAACTGCTCCTTGTGCTGCTATACTCCCCAGATGTCGACAATGCCCAGGGTCCGGCCAGGGCCCTGCTGGGACCTGGGAATGCAATTCAGGTCTACCACGTGGGCAGCAGCCATCACCGCTGCCTCCGGGAATCGAACCCAGAACTGCCAGTGTGGGAGGCAGGCTTCATAACCACTAGGCCCAGCATGCACCCGACGTGAAGTTCATCTTCTTGCCAATGTTCCCCTTTTTACTGCCTCAAGTCCTTTGTCCTCAACCAAATAAACTTCATGATTCCACTTCTCTCATTTATGCTACATACTCCTTAAGACGGAAGCATTTCCCTGTGTGTCCTCTCTCCAAACAGAAAACTCAAACAATTCATAGAGCCTGAGGGTCCCAAAAGGCACCAGAAACAATCAGTGGGGGTGATGTGGCTGTGGCCTCTCCACACTAAAACAAGTAAGCAAACAAGGATTGCTGACATGCAGCCGAAGAAAGCTGGTGCCTCTCCTGCCCCGGGTTCTAGTCTTGGAAGCCACTTGAGAACTCTCTGTACCACTTCTACATGACTGATTTTTAACCATTTATTTATAAGCTTTCCTTTGTTGATAACAGACCTTCACCCCCTACCCAGACATTAGCAACTAAGAAAATAGTTTCTTAAAAAGGCGAGAAGACACTGCACTCTCATGTTTACAGAAGTACTATTTACAACAGCCAAGTGCCCACCAACTGGTACACAGACAAAGCAAACATGGGACATATACACAATGGAATACCACTGAGCCATAAAAAAATAAAAAAACAAAAAAAAAAAAAACAAAAAAATGAAACCCTAGGGCTGGCATTGCAATGCAGCAGGTTAAGCTACTGCTGGTTCAAGTCCCAGCTACTCCACTTCCAATCCAGCCTCCTGCTAATGTACCTGGGAAGATGGCAGATACACAGGTGCTTGGATCTCTGCTACTCACATGGGAGATCTGGCTACGGCCTGGCCCAGACCTGGCTGTGTGGCTATCTGGTGACTGAACCAGTGGATGGAAGTTCTGTCTGTCTCCCTCCTTCCCTCCCACCCTCCTTTTCTCCCTCGCTCCCTTTATCCTGCCCTCCCTTCTTGTCACTCTGCCTTTCAAATAGATAAATCTTTTTTTAAAAAATGAAATTCTGTCATTTCCAACAATATGGATGGAACTAGAGACCCTTATGGTATGTGAAGTAAGCCAAGCACAGAAATATAAGGACCACGTGATCTCACTCACACGGAGACTCTAAAGAGTCGTTGTCCTAGAAACTGAGAGCGGGAGAGATTTCCAGAGATGGGGAGAATGGGCGGGGACACGGGGAGCAGCTGGCCGATGGATACCAAGTGACCGGGTAAATTTCGGACTCCAGTCACACAGCAGGGTTACTACAACTCATGGTAAGGTACTGTGTGTTTCAGTAAAACCAGGGAAAAAAAGGTTTTAAAGATTTTCACCCCAAAGAAATAACAGATGTTTGAGGAGATCAACGTGCTCATCTGAACCTCACACAACATATACATGTATCTGAACATCACATGGTACCTGTAGCTAGGTACAATTTTTATACGTCTACTTGCAAAAATGAAATAACGGGTCCCACAGACAGGGACGGGGAGAAGACAAGGTTAGTTCAGAGTAGCCAGTTTTCAGCAGGGGAGATGTTTCAGGAACCATGTGGGAAGGCAGAAGGAGGAGGAAGACTAGCCAGGGCACCGGGCACTGTGGCCTAAGAAACTGAGGTGCCACACGGCCAGGACTCCGAGGGGCACTGAGAAACAGACTTGCTGAGAAAACCAAGGGATGTCAGGGACAGGAAAAGAAAAGATCCACCGGCTTTGGAAGCAGGCAAAGCAGAGGAGCTCATGCCCAGGTTATCCAGCAACTCCCCATCATCCTGCCGCCAGCAGCAGTGCTCCGGCCCCCTCCCTCCCCCCCACCCCCCAGGCAGAGGCCGCCAGAACGGGCTCCTGGTGGGGCCGAATTTCACCAGCTGCGCTGAACCAGCTCTGAACTGAGGCTGCCCTACGCTAGTTACATTTATTAACGCAACTGTGATAGAGAATAAATGTTGCATTTCAGATATGCCCAACAACGCCACCTAGGAAAAGAGAACACATCAACCAGTCACCGCGCAACGGGACTGCAACTACGGGAGAAATGCACTCACTAGTGCTGCTCGCAAGGAAGCCTGCAGCTGCCTTAACCCAGGAGGGCAGAGATGCTAATGGAGACGCCTAAAGCCACTGCTAACTAATACGCTGCTACAAACCCTTACATTAACCTCTCACTTTAAATATAACTGCATCTCATGAACAATAAATGCATGGGGTTTGGTCCAATTCTCCTCCATTCACGCTTTTCACTGAAAATAAGAATATATTTTGGGTAGAAGTATACAACATCACTGTTGCTTATGGATCATTCCTGCTGTACACCAGGATCCAGAGGCTGTCGCCACAGGTTCTAGAACAGTCTAATCATCATGGCCGCAGTCAGGGGACCAGGCACATGCCTCTACAGTGAACACTGGCCACGGTGGGCTTTCCTCTGAGGTCATCTGGTTGACCTTCCTCCAGCTAATGCCAGTCCCAGAGAACGACAGGACAGGTGATTGTCCCCACACAGCCCAAGCTGCCACTTCTCCCTAGGGAGGTCCAGCACAGACTTCTCACTACCAGAGCTCAGTGTGCAGGGCAGGAAGGTACCGTGCAGGGGAAACACCAGTGCCCGAGGTCCTCCTACCCACCAAGACTGTGCGCTTGGAATCAGACATGGCCAGAACACAACGGGGAACATGGAGTGGGCACTTCACCTGCTGTTAAGGCACCTGCATCCCACACGCACGGACCTGGGTTCAATGCCTGGCTTGGGCTCCTATTTCCAGTTTCCTGCTATTGCAGAACCTGGATTGGGTTCCTGCCACATGCGGGAGAACCTAGGCCGAGTTCCTGACTCCTGACATGGGTGTGGAGAGTGGACCAGTGGATGCTCCCCACCTCCAGCCCCCAGAAAGCTTCTAAAATAATAAAGCAAAATCTAGCTAAGATTTGTTTTCATTGTCAATGATGACAGACACAAGACAACTAACTGCCTTTGAGGGAATTTCAAGAGGCAGGAGCACATCACACCCGGCCATGCGGGGTCAAGCAGGAAAGTACCAGAGCTGGGCGAAGGCAGGAGAAAGGGGCCAGCTGGGCACAGGCCTGCAGGAGAGGCTAGGTGAGGGCAGGGCCAGCAGCTCAGGACGGGTGAGTCTGAGTCATTCCAGCATGACCTGGGAGGGAGGACTGCACCGCCTGGCCTGGAACCTGGCCTTGGGTAACACCAGGGCAGGAAAGCAGTGACTCAGTGCAGTGGTGGGGGTAGGGGCTCTGGATTGGCTGCTCTGTATAGGACAGGCACACCTACAGGGGAGTCTTTGGAGGGCTAGTCTGTCCCTAGCCAGCAAGGCCCCAGAAGTCAAAAAACCTAAAACACAGAAAATTAAAAACATGATTCAGGCAGCACAGGTTGTGCTGCTGGGTTCAGCGGTCGCCCGGATGTCACTTCTGTTTTAAACTCCGGCACCACCGACCGCTCTCAGCTGAGATCTCCCCACGCTGAAAGCCCAGCCCACCCCCACCTGGGCCACCACTGCCACAGGCTGGTGGTGAACGCCCTTTCTGCAAGCTCCCCCCCCCCCCCCCACGCCGCTCACATTGACGGTCCGCATTCGCATTCGAAACCTGTATCACAGCCCATCAGAGTAACGACAGGGCCTTTCACAGCTCCTGAAGAAGCAGCACGCTGCTGTCACAAGCGATCAGGGCACTGCAGCTCCCGGTGCCCGGGGGGCCTTTCAGTCTACACCAGCGCCTCTGTCCACATGTCTGCCTAACACGCCAACAAGAGGAGCGCCTCGGGATCTCAGACATCGCCAGGTCGCTCTCCTCTCTAACATTTTACTAAATTACAATACACACTCCAAGAAACGCACAGAAGTGTTTGCCATCTGATCACAGTCATGACCAACAACCAAATTAAGAACAGAGTATTATTATCCCCGCTCCACTTCTTTTTTGAAAAATGAACTGGGCCGGCGCCGTGGCTTAACAGGCTAATCCTCCGCCTTGCGGCACCGGCACACCAGGTTCTAATCCCGGTCGGGCACCAATCCTGTCCCGGTTGCCCCTCTTCCAGGCCAGCTCTCTGCTGTGGCCTGGGAGTGCAGTGGAGGATGGCCCAAGTGCTTGGGCCCTGCACCCCATGGGAGACCAGGAGAAGCACCTGGCTCCTGCCATCGGAGCAGCGCGGTGCACCGGCCGCAGCGCGCCTACCGCGGCGGCCATTGGAGGGTGAACCAACGGCAAAGGAAGACCTTTCTCTCTGTCTCCCTCTACTGTCCACTCTGCCTGTCCAAAAAAAAAAAAAAAAAAGATAAATGAACTAAGAGTGTATTGTCATTTACATGGTATGATTCAGTAAGCAATACTTGTAACTACATACCCAAGGACCTGACATCCACACAATCTTTATCCTCTCTCTACTACCACAAATAAGAGAAAAGGTGATATTCTTCTTTTAGGGTCTGGTCTGTTTCACCTAGCGCAAGAATCTCCATTCACATCCATCTTGTGGTACATGTCAGGGCTGTATTCTTTTTTACGGCTGAGTAACATTCCATTGTGTATACACGGCACATGTATTTCTCTTACGGAAGAGAGGTCCTGCACTGATGAGATCAGCATCCAGGCGGCCCCCTCCTCCGCTAAGCTTCTGAGATTTCCTCTCTCCTCCATCAGCCGTGCGCTTTTCCAGTCCACAGCCTGCCTTTTGCCCTCATTCAGCAGTTAGACACAGGAAAAAATCTCTATACTGACTTCTTAACTGCTGAGATTCCTTTCAGTGCTGAAATGCTACCCACGTGTGTCTGATTATCCCCCACAGAAGTAAAACGACCTGGTTACAGCACACACACAAACACAGGGCATCGACAGTCTGGGGTTTTCTTTTTACTGTTTTATCATCACAGGCATGCTTGATAGGCAATCAGCACAAAGCAAAGTATTAGTAGTTTACTGGTTTCAAAATAAAATTGAACAGGAGCAAAGCAGTCACATGGCGGTCTCATTCCACATTCTCTAGCACGATTACCAATCATCCAGGCTCACGCCCCCACTGTGCCATTTTCAGGGATTTCGTAAAACACTCAGAAGAGTCGGAACCCTAAAATCTGTCAACTGCCAGTCAAGTCTGAACAGATCCCACGAGCAATGTGAAGCGCACTACTCATGGGGGGTTGGTCACAGCGTGAGAACCTGTCAAGCCAACCCCCAGGCTTCCGAGTGAATGATCAACCTAATACTTCTAGGTCAGGCTGAAGAACCACAGGGCCTAAAAACATTTCCATGTCTTTCTTAACTTCCAGAGAGCTCTTCCAAGTCAGACAACTACTGACAGTATGGTATCAGGATGGTCATTTTCTTACATTCAGTTTTCTTCTACTGGTAGTCCCCAGAAAGCAGAGTGATTTTATTCTATTTTCAGCTTGTAAGCACACACAATCACATGTGAACAAGAAATAGGGTAAACGTGTGATTCTGAAAATTGAGCCAATGGGTAACTGAGAGCGTGGGGTTTTCTACCCAAAGTGCTGATTTCTTTAGTTCAACTGCCCTTTACTGAAAATCCCCAGTGTCTATTTCCTGCCACTTTACACATAGCATCGAGGACACAGGTGGAGGTCTTTGTGGTTACCCAGGCTTCGGTATTAGTTATGGGCATCAGACACGGAGTGGCATCTCGGCGATGCCTGCTCTGTAAACTGTTAGCATCCATACAGACGCTGCATTAGGCGTGATTTAGGTCACTCGCACAGCACAGCACGGGCGGTGAGAGACGCTGTGGGCAACTGCCGGTGCTTGGTTCTCACCACACTCAGAAGGAAGCAGCAAGGTGTTCATCCAACGAGCCCTCATCCGCCTCTCCTCTTACTCTGAGAGGGCCATTTGCTGCTACCTCCACAGTTCCCATCACTTTTCTCTCCGGCTCTCCTCTGTCTTCTCTGTGGCTGCCAATCAACTTCCTATCAGAACTGAAAAGCTAGCCACTAAGAATACAGCACACGAAGAACTAGGAAAGTATACATTTCTTTCAAAGGTTGACATATATTTATATTAAGTTCCAGACACGGGGCCAGCACTGTGATGTAGTGGGTAAAGCCGCCACCTGCAGTGCCAGCATCCCATATGGGCACTGGTTCCAGTTCCGGCTGCTCCACTTCTGATCCAGCTCTCTGCTATGGCCTGGGAAAGCGACAGAAGGTGGCCCAAGTCCTTGGACCCCTGCACCCACGTGGAAGACCCAGAAGAGGCTCCTGGCTCCTGGCTTCAGATTGGCACAGCTCCAGCCGTTACGGCCAATTGGGGAGTGAACCAGCAGATGGAAGACTCTCTCTCTCTCTCTCTCTCTACCTCTCCTTCTCTCTGTGTAACTCTGACTTTCAAATAAATAAATTAATTTTAAAAAATAAGTTCCAGACACATTTTAATAAAGTCCAAATAAATTTTAGAATAAGTATGCTGAGGTATGCAAAAAAGCAATCCTGACACTTTTTCATTGTATTCAGTTTTTGCAATACTTTTGGGAGAACTGACATCTTTATAACATTAAGTCATCCCATGGTATTCATCTCCTATTACTTACGTCTTCTTTTATGTCCTCTAATAGAGTTTTTAATTCCTCTCTAATGGTCTCGTGCATTCCTTTCAGGTTCGTTATTTGACTGTGATTCTTGCTATTATGAACGTTGCTAAGTCAATTTTTAAAAAGAGGGAAGACTGGCCTACCAAACTGTCAGACACAGTGCAAAGCCACTGCCACAAAAGCACTGTGCTACGAGACACTATGCGAGAGAATTCACACGGTGAGAGTGTGCCCCAAAGCATGAGCAAAGGTACAAACTGGAAGAGAAAGAAAATCTAACACTGTGAAGTGGGCAGGCATATAGGTTAAAATGGATTAGGTTTGTGAGCTGGAAGACCACGCCTTCGCCACACCCCTGTGTGGCCTCATCCCCCTACCTGGCCACACCTGGGTGCCCACCAGCCAATCAGGTTAATTAACCACTCCCCGTTGGAAGTGGGTTAAAAGCCTAGGGCACAGTGTGCCCAGCCTGCTCTTCTTCCCCGGCCTCTTGCCAGGACAGGGCTTGCTGTAGCCCCGCGCCTCCAGGGCACATGGCCTTCGGGCCATGTGCTCTAGGCTTCCTGGCCTAGATGCTCATCCACGTGGCTGGTTCCTGGTGCTCGGTATGAACCCCTATTTGCCTCTCTCCCCTAGATAAAGCTCTCACTCTCCTATGCATCTTTCTTACTAAATAAAAGCTTAAAACGTACCATTCTGCCTCGTTTATCTGTGCCGGTACTTAGAATTCTTCTCTAAATATTAGGCAAGAACCCTCTCGGGCTTCTTAATACCAGGGATTTAGTAATAAGCCCATGGTGAAATCGTAATGCACCCCAAATTCCGGTAGCGCATGTGGCACCCTGGATAGCATTTCTATGGGACTTTAAGGGGTCACATTTTAGTGTAAATTTTAGGGGGGGGTCTTCTCCGATTTCAACTGTACCTCACAACAAATGCAAATTCCTGGGGGACAATGGACCCAAACGGAAAATAGATGATTGTAAAACGTATAGAAAAGTAGAATGCAGGTGAATTTGGGATATCAGGTCAGGAAAGGACTGCTTCGGCCCACAGAAACACGAATCACAGTGTGTTGACCTGTCTACTGTGATGTCATGACTGCACCACTCAGAAATCTATGACTCCTTACCGAAGGAAGCGCCTACAGAAAACAATGAGCAGATCATCTTCCAGTGACTACAAACAGCGGGGATTAAAGTCCGCAACGGCCAGAAGCACCTGCTGAGCAAGGAGAGCTGAGGATGGATGCGAACAGTCACCTCCTGCCGACTCCATCGACGATGTTTACCGAGGCCCTCACTTATTATTTCATACGATTTATTTGATGGATAGAAACAAATAGAGGGAAAGCTCCCACCCAATGGCTCATTCCTCAAATGCCCACAATAGCTAAGGGGCCAAAGCCAGCAGCTGGAACTCTAAGAACCAATCCATGTCTCCCACATGGATAGCAGGAACCCAACTACCTGAGCCATCGTCACTGCCTCCCAAGGCTCAGTCTAGCAGGAATCTAGACTCGGGAGCCGCACGGGCATCGCAAATGGCGTATTAACCGCTAGGCCAAACACCTGCCTTGAGTACTTACTTTTTTTTTAAGCGCTAGAGATACCAGCATAAACAACATAGATAGGGTCTCTGACTTCACAGAACTCGAGCAGACAAAATAAGCAAACATGCAATATAAATAATTACTGTGTTTTCTGTGATAAGTCACATGAAACAAGCAAGCCATGGAGTATTGTCGGTGGGTGGACATGACCCACAGGCAGACAGCTGAACGTAAGCAATCACGCGAGCACTTTACAAATAGCAGACTGGCCAAACTACGACAGGAGACAACACCAAGTGCTGCGGGACACGGGGCAGAATGGGCGCTCTCCTCACTGCGCATCAGTGTAAAGGGGTACGGGCCCAACAGTCCCTACGCCAAAGCCCACAGTCCACAATGCTCCAGAAGCTGAAACTCTGAACACAGATGTGATGCCGCACGCGGAAACTTCCACACCTGACACCGTGTAGGCAAACACGCAGCCGCACTAAAAACACTGCATACAATTACCTTCAGGCTATGTATTTGAGGAGTCTGGGAAATACACATGGATGCTAGGCTCAGGCTTGGGTCCTGTCTCCAAGATATCCCATTATGTGTGTGAAGATGCTTCAAAACCCGTAACAGCACGAAGGACTTCCGGTCCCCAGCATTTCGGGGGAAGGGACGCTCGATCCAGACAGACATTCTGGAAATAAAGCTGGCAGTACTCAGTGAGGTCGAGTATGTGCATACCTCATGATCCGGGGATCCCACTTTGGAAAGCCAAATTCTCCCAAAAGGCCTTAGGAGGGCGTGAATGAAAATCAAAATCAATCCGAGTTGTTTGTGGCTGCAGGAAGGGATGTGTGTGGAAATATCCACAGCAGCTACCAGGTATAAACAGACACAGAGCTCAAAATGGACGGGCAGGGTTGGCGGGCAGGGGAAGGGGCGTCGTCTTTAAATACTGCACACTGAAATAGTGGGAAGGGGGAATTCTCCAATTTTTTTGCTTCAAAGTAAGACGGTCTATATAGGCGGAGTTGTGGGGACAGGTTACTGGGGAAAGGATGGTTAAAAAGAACCAAGACTGGCTATGGGTGGGTAACTGACACTAGATGACACACACATGGGGTTTGCTAAACTATTCTTTCCATATTTGTATGTGTTTGAAGTTTGCTATCGCAAAATTCCATTTTTAACATGCTACGTGAAAAGAGAAACGGACGAACTTTAGCACAGTGCCACTTCTACAGATCAACAAATGAGCGCATCAAACACTACCGGTAGGAACTGGGACCTCCTAAAATATGATTCTCTTTCACAATGCCACTGTGCTTCATGACAACGGGAAAAATTAAATTCTGTGTGGCTTACGTACCCTCCGGTCGTCCTCACCCCTTTCTTAAACGGACATCCAACTTTTCTCCAACACAACCCCCAGCACACACACACCACTTCTAACGTGTCCAAACGAAACGCCCTTGTTTCTGCTCTGTCCTTTTTTGTACCTCCAATGCCAACAAAGTCCAGCGTTCAGACGCTTGCAAAGCATTGCCCGAATGAACTGAAGTTGCACAGCTACTTCCAAAAGTTTCCCGTGCCTTCCCTACACACCTCTTCCGTCTTAATTTCTGTTGCACTTACTCTCTGTGCCATTCAATTAGCACCTCATTACAGCAACACCTCATTCATCCAGCGCCTCTGGGAAAGGCAAGAATTCATCAGAAGGGAACTTTCAAGACAACTTCAGCATTCACTCAGGGGGCGGCAAAGTGGAGTCAACGAGAGCTGAGCTGAGTCACTGACAGACCAGGGGCTCGACTCCCCCTGGCTCGCCCAGGGTCTCTGGGCATCGCCGATACGGTGAAGATGCACCACTAACCCCACCAAGCTGTGCTGAGCGTGAGGCATCCCACAAGGCTCTGGCACAAGATTCTTTAAATTACCGCTCTAATTATTCCAAAAATTGTTACGCATGCAAACATTAACATCATTTTTAAAGTCTTTTTTAGTTATTTGAAAGGCAGATTTACAGAGGGAGAGCAAGATATCTTGCATCCACTGATTCATACCCCAAATGGCCACAATGAAAGCCAGGAGCCACGAGCTTGTTCCAGGTCTCCCACATGGGTGCAGGGGCCCGAGCATCTGAGCCACTTTGCACTGCTTTCCCAGGTGCATTCACAGGGAGCTGGGTCAGAAGCGAGACAGCCAGGATTTGAACCAACACTCACATGGGATGCCGGCATCACAAGCCGCAGCTTAACCTGCTATGCCACAATGCCAGCCTCACTACAATCAATTTCTGTGTAAATCCCCATCTATATACTTTAAGATTTCCCTCAGAGGTCAGTGAATATAAAGAAAGCATCGCTCAATAACTCACAATTCATTCGACATTTACTCATCCAAAAAACACTGGTGTAGGGCCAATTTTGTGCACAGAGACAAAGGATTCCACAGCGAGGGAGATAAACACAGCCCCACCCACACGGAGTTCAGAGGCTAGAGTCATCACGTAACTCCACTCCGCGTTCCAGGATGAGTGCGAAGCCATCGAGGCGCTGGCTGGTGATAAGGAAGCACCTGTTGCATAAAGGACGTGCAGAGAAGGCCTCTCTAAGATGACCGAAAAGCTGGTGCGAGGGCTGGAGAAGGGACGCAGGCAGCGTGAGCTGGAACTCAAGTGGGCCACGGAGGGTCTCCAGTAAGAGGGAAAGACCAACAGGTGCTTCTGGAGAAGTGGGCAAAGGGCAAGTGGTCAGGATGCTGCAGGCCTCCGTAAGGAGCTGGTGTTTTCTTACAAACGTACTGGAAGGGACATGACAAGACAATGTACTTGCAGTAAGTATCTCAGAAACAGACTATTTTTCTCATTCTTTCATGGAGTTACCACTGAGGACCCAGAGCTTCCATTCCAAAGTGAAAAGACCACCAGCAGTACAATGCAGTAGTTTTCTAAGTTTTACTGCAAGTTTTTTAAGGAAGAAAAGCATTTTTCATACCCCATTATCTAAAAACATGAAGGATGAAGCCACCCCAAGATGGCGTCTGTGGCCCTCAAGTCCTTCTGTGTCTCCTCTTTATGAAGGCTCCTTCAAGAACAAAGTTTGAAAACATGGGGGCAGAGAAAAGAAGGTCTAGGAGTCAGAAGATCCTAGCCCTACCCCTGACTCTGACTTCATAGCCAGGTGACCCAGTGCAAGCCACTTAATGCCCAGAGTCTCAACTCCCTCTTGAGAAAAACTGGACACAAACACCTGACATGCTCATCACACAGACTAGCAGTGTGGATCAGCAGCGATGACAGGGCTGGGGGTGTCACCAACTACATTATAAACCAGAAACTATATCCTTTATCGCTTTCATGATAAGTAGATGTGGTTGCTTGGCTGATATCCTAAACATTGAAATATTAAGTCCTCAAGCATGAATTAATTTTTACAAATGCCCAAGCCAATTTATAAACTTATAGGAATGATGGCTGGCGCCGCAGCTCAATAGGCTAATCTTCCACCTGCGGCGCCGGCACACCGGGTTCTAGTCCCGGTCGGGACGCCAGATTCTGTCCCAGTTGCCCCTCTTCCAGGCCAGCTCTCTGCTGTGGCCAGGGAGTGCAGTGGAGGATGGCCCAAGTGCTTGGGCCCTGCACCCCATGGGAGACCAGGAGAAGCACCTGGCTCCTGGCTTCAGATCAGTGCAGTGCACCGGCTGTGGCGGCCATTGGAGGGTGAACCAACGGCAAAGGAAGACCTTTCTCTCTGTCTCTCTCTCTCACTGTCCGCTCTGCCTGTCAAAAAAAACAATGACATGACAAAACATCAACACATTTCAGTAAATCCCTTCTGCAGCTGAGGTCTTGTTTAACACTATAGCCAACTGCAAAAAAGGAAGGAAAACTACTTAGTGTTTGATGGGAAATAATTTCTGTCTTTCAATTACTTATTTTCAAAAGCCAATGACTACTGCGTTTTTCAAAAGAACAGAGTAAATTTTAAATGTCTCACCACAGAAAATGAAAGCTCACATAAAGGATGCTAATCAGCCATGATCTAATTACACAGGGAAGAAGGTGAATGAGTCGAAGAAGTAAATAATACTTATATTTCTTGATATTTTCAAAGTTTAAAATTAACTTATTTTTTATAAAATCAGGTTGCATGCGTATCCTCAAACAGACTGGATTTTGGGAACAAAAGAAAGGAGTGGGGGAAGGAGGGAAAGATAGAGGGAAAAAGGGAGAGAAGAAAGAATTCCCAAGCAGTTAAACAATATAAAATAGAGTATCTTCTACACAGTTAAAAATACGGCCTAGGGAGCAGATATTTGGTGTAGCAGCCACATCCCACATCAGCATGCCTGGGTTCAAGTCTCAGCTCCACTCCCAATTCCATGTTCCTGCTGATTGTGCACCCTGGAGAGCAGCTGTGATGGCTTAAGTACTTTTTGGTCCCTGCCAGCCACATGGGAGACTTGGAATGAGTTCCTGGCTCCTGGATATGGCCTGGCCCAACTCTTGTTGTAGGAATTTGGGGAGTGAACCAGCAGATGGGAGATGGATGGATGAATGGACCGATCTCTTCCCACCTCCCAGCCTGCCTACCTTCATCTTTCAAATAAATAAATAAGTAACAGGGACTGGATACACATACAGCAAGCTGGACAAACATAGTTTCCTCTTGGAGTAGGCTTGTAGAAATTGAAATGGAAGTAGGCAAGAATTATCTGCTCTGTATATATGACTTATACTTACAGAGAGAATTGAGTTCCAAATAGTTACAGAGATAGGTCAAAATAAATAGACTAACCTCATGATTTAAAATATCCAATTCTGAAGGACTGACCCAATATTAATCTCTTTTTAATTTAAATGATAAAATAAAGAGTAACAAGTTTAGAAAATTCAGGTGCTCAAAGTAAATCTTGCCAGATACTGAAGACAGAGAAAAAAGACCAGATTCTGCCAGTGGTCATTTGTTTTTAATTAAGTGAGATGACAGGTGTCTATCCTGCTACTTGAAAAGGCATCACAAATATCTTGGCAAACCAAACCGCACAATTCTTGCACATACACACCTTCTACTCTTACTTTAAAAGCAAATGCTTCATGTTCACCACTGGAAAACCATTATCGCCTAATTGTATCTTTAAAAAAACTTACAGAGTCGACAACACATTGATAACTCTAAATATCTGTAGGCTTCCATTTTATCTCAACACAAAAAGTGGGCGTGTCACTCACAGGGACAGCAAACGCCCCCTCTGGTGCAGGAACTCTAACTCATGTCTTTCTTCATGGGGGCCCATCACTGACTGCATTTTAAGACGAAATAAATCTGATAGAAAGGAGAGAAAACCAGGCTTTTAAGCAGCTCAGACTACACCTCAGGAGAAACTTGATTTCCTCTGACTATGAAAGGCAGGCCTAGCAGATGAGCGACGAGCCAGATGCTGAACACTTCACCTCCTGGACGTGAGCCAGTAGAGACTCATCTGATAATAAACACAAAGAAAATCACACCGTGCACAAGTAACACAGAATTTACCATCTGAACCGTTTCTGTGTGGTCACACGGTTGTGAAACCAATTTCCAGAACTTTTTCACCTTTCAAAACTGAAACTCTACTCCCATTAAAACAACAAAGGTTCAGTGCAAACAACGGGCTCAAAGACGGATTCTTTAAACACTAAAATGTGTGGCTCCAACTTTCTAACTGCTTTTGCCCCGGAATCCTCGGCTACAGAACAGAGTGCACCATCCCCGCCACCAGAGTGGTCAGATGTAGTGAAGTCCCGGGGCCAGGCGATGACATCAACAGTGCTGAGAGATCAGATGTAAACCCTTTACGTTTTGTAGATGGCCACAGACCTGAGGCAGGATGACGAACGGGTTCATGGAGCAGAATTACTGCCTTCAGAAAGCAATCGCAAAACAGACCATGTGACTGCCAAGCCAAATGAATTTTTGGCAATATCCTATGGAAAAGTATCTCTGCTTAGGCCAAGTAAGAGGAAAGATTTCCTGGCTGCCTTAATAAGCTTCAGGCAAAAATGCTTATCCACTTCCAGTGTGCCTGTAACCATTCCAGTAAAGAATCTTAAAAAACAGAAAGTCAATTGCCTTATTCAAATACAGTTTGATTACCATGGCTTCTTCAGTTCCCAGGTTTCAATATGTCTGTAGACAAGATCATCGTCCAGCCAGAAGACACCCTTTTCCTTTCTCTTATGGCCAATGGACCATTTATCTGTCGATTTATTAAGAGGAATAACACCCAAAATTGTGCTCCCTTTCCTTCTAATGGGTTGTGCATAACTTGGGAAGGTGAAAATACTCTAAATTGAATTGTATTATAATAGGAACTCAAATGGAGAAATGAAAAGGTTTATCCTCATTCCAATGATCGTATCAGGAGAGCAAACGCTTTGGCTGGTTCAACACGGCAGCGCGCTGAAGCAGTGAACTTCAAGATCTTAAAACTGGCCTCCAGACGGTCTTTTTTTGATGTCTTCTGTCAAAGCAAGGTTTCCTCTAATCCCATCCACCTATGTGAACAAGCAAGTCTTAACGGAAATCCTTAACACACTATACGAGAGGCAGCAAATATACTCATCTAGAATGCTAAATAAATTTATTTCAGAAATTAAAATACACAAAAATTAATGGCATATTATGTTAAACCATCTGGTTCTTCAAGTTTTTAATGTCTTTTTTCTCGGTTTCTAAATATGAAAACTCTAGTTCCCCCTTTTTAAAATAACGTGATAACACATGATCCATAATATGGATAAATACTTCAATATAAACACATGAAAAATTGGTGGTCTTTATGAAACAGAGCCATCATAACATACAGCCTGGAAACCAACAGGTGTGGTAAACAGTAACACCAATGCACTGTGTGGATTTACCCTGAGCGTCCTACAATTAATGTTGTTGGTGTTTTAAATAAACTGTTCTTGCTTTCACAGGTTCAACTTTGCATCAAAACTCTACTAAGATTAAATGGAACCTCCCAAACTCAATATTTTTAAACTAAGCTCTAAATAATCATCTACCAGAAGAAATAACAATTTGCTTGTTTTTTCCTGTTCTGTTGCTTTTTATAAGAACTTCCCGTTTTACCGATACAATAAATTACATATGCAAATAAATAAGAGCAAATCAAGCTCTAGATGGCTGCCTTTGTGTTGGGTACAATGCTTTGCAGGCCTGTGGGCCCTGAGTGCTTCATCTGGAAGACACTCTGACTACAGGTGAAAACAGTTCTAGTTCGGTGCAGATGCACGTATAACTAAAATAGAAAATCCTACGCTCTTCGTAGTAAGCATTAAAAAACAAAACAAAGACACCTGTCCTGTGGTCCTGTGCTCAGCTATTTTGGGAATGAGCCCTGGGGAAGTGGTGCCTTGTCGGTGTAGACGATGAGAAAACAGCACCCTCAAAGGGCATTCCATCTCCACCTTGAAAAAAAGTCGAAGAATTTTCTCATCATTGGTAGGAGAGGTCTTAGAAAGTATTTCAGAGTTATTAGACCTTCCAACTCAAGTAATTTTAAAAGATCGAAATGTCTACACTATTTTAATAGACATGTTAAGTATTGAAGACTTCTTTGTTGGGCAAAATCGATATGCCCAGAATTCCCCAGGAACAGGAAAGGTCCTGTTAAAGTCCCATTAAGTTCACTGTAGTGTCAGTCAGCAAGATGAAATCTGTCAGTCATGCCCGGGAAGAAAACGGAAATCCTCAACAGCCTCAGGATCCCACCGAAAAAGAAAACACAACCGCGAAGTCAACCATACAAGAGTACCAGTAACGCAGCCATCCACGTGCAGGGAGGGGAGAGGCAGGCTCCAGCCATTCAAATTACAGCCAGACTCATGTCGCTAGTTGCAGCCGACTCAGTGTGGAGACATCAACAGCCACACGGCAGAAACTCACCGACTGTGCGCTCAAACTTCTCACTAACAGGCCCCACGTGTCACATGATACGAACCAACCAAACAGGCCCAAGAACTGTTCTAGATTCAACAACTCTGCTGATGGACCATGTTTTATAAAATCTAAGAAACCCGTAAGCCTATATAGTTCACCGATTTTTTTTTTCCATACACCTCACCTTAATCTGACCAAATGCCACAATTAGACTTCTTTCTCAGTACAGTGCCTAGAGCCACGTAATTTAGGAAACTGAAAGCTCTCCCATCAGCCCCAGCCACAGTGGCTATTTCTGTCGGAACAGGGCCCGGCATACTGAGTAGCATTTATTCCAACTGGTTAAATGTCCTCATACCTACAAAGACACAAAACCAAACGGTTCCCCACCCTGCCAGAGGGAGTCAGCCTTGCAATTATCTAAAAAAAAAATCAAATGTCAGAAAATGAATGTGTATTGCAAGTACTCTTTCCCTTACACGGGCATTTTTTTTTTTTTTTTTTTTTTTTGGATGACATTTTCTGATTAGAATCAAGAGTTCAGACCCTTTTATTTGGGCTAAGGAGCTTAAGTTAATCAGCAGATACAGGAAAGTCACACCATCCTGGACCTGTTTCTTCACTTTTTATAATTATTAAACACACAGATGTTGTTGTATTACTTCCATATTAACAGTATCCCAGCAAAGGAGAACCGACTTAGCGAGCCCTGTAAGTAGATTTCTGTGTGTTTATAACCTATCAGGATCATCACACTTACTGGAAGACTGGTGGAATAAATGCCACTTTATCCAAGTTCCCAAGAGGAAAACGAAATTAACCCGCATATGCTCCTTATTGTTGACTGTGGAGGAATACCAGCATAAGTAATTAGTGATCAAAAGGATGTGGTTAAGAATTTTGCTTAGAACAGCAATGGTGGTAAATTTCAGCTAATTCATCTCATGCTGGATGTTGCAAACTATATCAAATACATATTGATAAAACCTAATTTACTGTATACTTTATAACTACATGACAGAATATAAACTGGTGGCCCTAATCCTGTCGGTGGCATTCCAAAGCTCTAATAAAACGGTCATGAGGTTTATGAAAAAGACAAGTATGTTATTAATGATATATCACATAGGACTTTTTCCAACTTGCACCTTAAATTTCAAAATTTTATATGCTTTTAAATTAAATCATTCTTAACAATGAATCCATGTTCCATAAATGCTCATTCAAAACACATTTTATAAATTTCTCTATTGACAGAGCAGAATATTATAAATTTTACCACAACATTTTAGATAAAAACAAAGTATCAGTAATAAACCGCACTGCCTATCATTTACATATGTGTGTTGTTTTCCCTGCTGCAAATGATAAAGGGATTTACTAGCCCATCTGTGCTTTACCGCATCTGGGTAAAGCAGAATTGGCATTTTTTTCCCACCTCAGACGACTTGTTTCCTGTTTGCGGCCTGGTACAAAGTCACCTCTGATCCAAGCCCTGTCCCCACTTCACTACCTCAGAGTACAGTCCCTGACCTCAGCACTGTCCCCACTTTACTACCTCAGAGTGCAGTCCCCGACCTCAGCACTGTCCCCACTTTACTACCTCAGAGTGCAGTCCCCGACCTCAGCACTGTCCCCACTTTACTACCTCAGAGTACAGTCCCCGACCTCAGCACCAATTCACAGCCCTAAGCCTGGTTTTCAAGAACCAGCCTGGCTGGGCCCCGCAACCTCTGCCACCCTCCAGGGCGCTGCACCTGCCACGTGCACACTGCCTCCCCCCACCTCAAGGTGCTCCCCAAGTCAAGTGCCCTGGACACCCACTCCTCCCAAACGGTTCCCCTTGCCCACAGCCTTGCCTGGTACCTGGCACACAGCAGGGCTTGCAACAAGCATTTGTTTTTGTTTTTAAAAGATTTATTTATTCATTTGAAAGTCAGAGTTTGAGAGAAGGAGAGACAGACAGAGACAGTGAGAGAGGTCTTCCATCCACTGATTCACTCCCCGGATGGCCACAAAGGCCAGGGATGGGCCAGGCCAAAGCCAGGAGCCAGGAGCTTCAGCCATTAGCAGGGAGCTGGATCTAAAGTGGAGTGGCCGGGATAGGAATGCCAGTGTCACAAGTGATGGCTTTACCAGCAACACCACAACGCTGAGCCCCCGGAACAAGTGCTTGATGACTGAATAAATGCTGGGTTAATTTCACCACGCTTTCTTAACTTGTTTTTGAGGGTGGTGTTTATCGGGAACTTCAGAAATGATAGCGGCTCGCAAAAGCTGCCTTTTGTTGCCCTACCCCCATTCTAAGAAGCTGCTTTCTGGTTAAGTGGTTTTGATGCTTTTCTTTTTAAATATTATGAAAAAGTTCATGTATGGATATAGAATATGGTGATTTTTATTTTCCTTTTATTTGTGTTTTTAAATTTTCTACGCTGAATAACAGAGTACTGTAAAGAGCACTTGCAAACTAATCACTAAATTCAATTCATGCTCTTGTCAAGAGGGCCTCCACCAACCTGAAAAGCAGAAAGCCCATCCCCCAGGCAAAGCAGAGTCTGCTAGCCAGGGAGATTCCAACACTGATTCTACACCACACTTTTGCTTTAAGGGTTAACAGCCTACTGACTGGTAGCCACAACAAGTGAACAGTAACTTGGTTTTCTTAACTGTGGCACTGCGGTATAGCAAGTAAAGCCACCAAGTACAGTGCCGGAATCCTACATAGGTACCAGTTCAAGTCCCAGGTGCTCCTCTTCCAATACAGCTCCCTGCTAATGTGCCTGGGAAAGCAGCATTGCATAACCCAAGTGCTTGGGCCCCTGCACCCCTGTGGGAGACCGGAAGAAGCTCCTGGCTCCTGACTTCAGAGGGGGCCAGCTCCAGCCATTGTGGCCATTTGGGGAGTGAACCAGTGGACAGAAGACCTTTCTCTCTGTCTCTTCCCCTGACCCTAACTGTTCCTTTCAAATAAATAAATAAGTCTTAAAAAAAAAATTGTACCCAAGTCATTGCCCAGGCATCACTTGAAAATCACCACTTTAATCTTTTAATTTCCTATGATCCAAAAAAAGCTCTTTCCAATCAGCTGACAAGGAGCCCAGAAGTTAAGACACACACAGCCCACGGCGGAGTGCCTAGGTTCCATTCCCGGCTCTGGCTCCTGACACCTGCTTCCCGCCGGTGCAGACCTTGGGAGGCAGCAGTGATGGTTCCCATATCTGGGTCCCTGTCAGTCACATGTGGGAGACCTGCACTGCGTTCCCAGCTCCTGGCTTCAGGCCCAGCCCAGCCCTGACCATTGCAGGCATTTGGGGCGCGAACCAGGGGATAGGATTTCACCTCTATCTCTGTGTTTTTCTGTCTCTTTCTACCTCTCAAATAATTTGAGGAAAAAAAAAAGGTGACAGAAGTTAGCAACGTAACCCATCCTAAATATTCCTTTAGCAATTTCGCATGCGGTCACTGTGAATGCAAACTAAAGCTGAACTCACTTCACCTTCCAACTCCTTTCCTTGTGCACCTCACGGCGCTGCCATGTTTTAAAGACACTAACAGAGAGCAGTGGTCGGAACTTACAACCTGATAAACCAGGAAGTGTCTCCCCACTAACATCCACACACAAACCCCCCAAGTGAAGCCGAGGCCATCCTCGCCGAGGCGTCGTCCCCCCTCATCTCCGCACTTCCTCTCCGAGGGAGCACCTGCACATCCTAACGTCAGACCTGCTCCTCCAGCTATGACCCACGGCCTTGGGTCACTCCTCTGAAACCGCTCTCCCTGAGGTCACCAATGGCCTCTCTGTGTACCAGCCTGATCCCACCCTGTCCGGCACAGTACCTCCCACCTCCATCCTCAACAAGGCTCGCCTGAGCCCTGGACGCCCATCTCTCCAGGGTCCCTCGGACCCCTCGGGCTCAACCTCCAGCTCCGATCCCACCTCTCCCTTGGTACCCCATGTCCCCAGGCTCTGGCTCTGGTCTCGGCACCCTCCCCCTGCCACCTCACAGCTTCAAAGCATACACAGGGCTGCTTCAAAGGGGTCCCCAAATAATAGAGGTAAAAATTTGGTTCAACACACAAAAAAAAAATTATCAGTTTTTTCCACATGCATCTCCCATGAACTTTTCGAAGACCCCCTCCTCCCTGCACACTCACAGATTTCAAAATTTTCTCTACCAAAATAAACTTCTCATTCCTTTCTCTGCAAACTTTTTAAAGTACCCTCAAGCAAAAGCAAAGAAAAATGGGCCAAATCGAAGGGGAAGGCAGGTAGAACTGACCCATGCCATTAAAAGGCAGGCAGGGGCAGCAACACAGGTGCAGTACCTGGGGCAGCATTAATGTCAGCTTCCAGACAAGGCTGCTCAGTCTGCGACAACGCACCAAGCTGATGCTGGGGATATTTGCACTTTTACCTATGAATATCATGCTCAATGAAGTGGTTTAAAAAAAAATATTTCAAAGGCAGAGTTACAGAGAGAGAGAGAGACAAGAGATCTTCCATCCACTGGTTCACTCGCCAAACAGCCAACAGCTGGGGCAAGACCAGGCTGCAACCAGGAGCCTAGAACTCCACCTAGGTCTCCCACATGGATGCAGGGGTCCAAGGACTTGGGCTATGTTTCACTGCTTCCCCAGGCCATTAACAGGGAGCTAGATCAGTAGTGGGGCAGCTCGGACTTGAACCGGCACCCATGTGGATACGGCCATTGCAGGCAGTGGCTTAACCTGCTGCACCACAGGGCTGGCCCCCAATAAAATGTTTTTTTTTTTTTTTAAAAAGGATAAAGAATAAGCTAAACCCAAGTTCACATTCCAGATCTGGATATATGACTTGGCCAAACCATCCTATTAAAGTTCCCCCACCAGCAAAATCGATGATGAGAATCCCCACTTCACAGCAGTGTAGAAAGTGAGATGGGACAGACAAGGATGTGGCATGGTGCCTGAAACACATGCCCTTTAAGCGTACAAATGTGACTTCTGTCCCCACTCCTCCCCAGTGTGGCACCTCCTGCGGAGATTGCCCCCAGCCTCGGGAAGGAGCGCATCTCCAGCTCTGACTGGCGCTGGAACCCATCGGCTTCCTCCTTAGCCTGCAAGATCTTCCTCCCACGTTCTCCCGAACTCCGAGGCTGAAACTACCACCACAAATTCAGCCATCGTAAACATCCAAGTTTTTTGTTTGGTTGGTTGTTTGGTTGGTTTTTTTTGATAGGCAGAGTGGAAAGTGAGAGAGAGAGAGAGAGACAGAGAGAAAGGTCTTCCTTTTTGCCATTGGTTCACCCTCCAATGGCCGCTGTGGCCAGCGCATCACGCTGATCTGAAGCCAGGAGCCAGGTGCTTCTCCTGGTCTCCCATGGGGTGCAGGGCCCAAGCACTTGGGCCATCCTCCTTTGCACTCCCGGGCCACAGCAGAGAGCTGGCCTGGAAGAAGGGCAACCGGGACAGAACTGGCACCCTGACCAGGACTAGAACCCAGTGTGCCGGCGCTGCTAGGCGGAGGATTAGCCTGTTGAGCCACGGTGCCGGCCAACATCCAAGTTTTTGACATGGAGGCCACCGGGTGCTGCTGTTGCCACATGTGGACACAAGGCCGCCAGCCGCCATGGGGTAGAAGCACAACAGTGACAAGAGTGTCGCTTCTGTCACCACAACAGCTTCCTAAGAGGCCTGCCCTCCTTGACCGATGCTCCAATCACTTCCAGAATGATCCTTCTAAAACATGCCTCAGGTGACGTAACCCTTCTGCCTAAAGTTGCTTCTACTCTGCCAAGTCAGGCTGCCACTCACGGCTGCTCTGGGAGTAGTTCCTGTTCAGCGTGTCACCGACTGCACTGCAGCCCACCATGTGCACGGGGGCTTCTTAAGGTTCCTGGAAAACGCGATTCGAAGATAAAATTAAATGCAAAAAATTGCTGGAAACCACGCACACACATCAGCCGCCAAAACCACAGGTCTTGGTGTTCATGAGTACCACCAACCACAGATCCAAATATTGGGGGAGAAAAAACTTGCGCCTATACCTAATAAATCCAGTTTTTTTTCTCTCTCTCACTATTCCCTAAACAAAACAGTGTAACAACTAGTTAAGACAGTGCTCACATTTATCAGGGATCACAAGCAAGCGAGCCATGATTGACAGTAGATGGCAGGATGTGCACAGCTTCCAGGCGAACACAGGGCACCTCGCAGCCTGCGGCGCCCACAGGAACCCTGGGGCCACAGATGCCCCTGCAAACCACACCCCTCTGTCTGCACAGGCCTCCCGCCCCCTAGAACACTGTTTATTCCACCGCCCAGCAACTCAGCTAATGCTTGTCAGTGAACGTGCTGCTGGAAACATCTGACAATCGCATCCTCAGAGGCTGAATGCAAAGCCCTGGTTCACTACTCCCCATAGCACCTGCTGCATCCCAGAATGGCGCTGGGGAACCATGGTGGTGGGCGCTGACCCAGGGACCCTCTGCGCAGGGTTACTGAGGGGCTCAACAGTGGCTGACATGGAACAGGGAACATTCTGGACAGCAATGGAGGAAGGGGAGAGAACAGAAAGCAGGAGGAGTATGATCCCCATCCCACAAATTCTAAAGAAGCACATACAACCATGAAATAGTAAAACAAACTTCAATACCTGATTTTAAATGTTATTTTGGTAAAACCCATTTTTTTTTAAAGCAGCTCTACTTTCTTAACCTATTCCACATTAAGAACTAAAAGCCTTGCTTCAGAATTTTTTTAAAAATTCAAAACTGGAGACCGGTGTTCTGGCATAGCAGGTTAAGCCACTGCCCGTGACACCAGCATCCCACATGGGCGGTGGTTCGAGTCCTGGCTGCTCCACTTCCAATCTAACTCCCTGCTAATGTGTCTGGGAAAGCAGCAGCAGAAGGCTCAAGTGCTTGGGCACCTGCACCCATGTGGGAGACCCAGAAGAAGCTCCTAGCTCCTGGCTTCAGCCTGGCCCAGTCCGGGCCATTGCAGCCATCTAAACAGTAAACCAGCAGATGGAAGATCTCTCTGTCTCTCCCTTTCTCTGTGTGACTTTGACTTTCAAAGTAAATAAATCTTTTAAAAATCTGAAAACTGAACATTGTTCCGATGTCCTCGGCCTGCCCCTCTTGGCCTGCTGTCATTGGAAACTGATGGTCCCCGTTCCCTTGCCACGTGGCTCCTGCACGGCTCTGCAGAAGAAGAGGGCACCATCGGAGCAGAGGGAAGAAGGCTCCTCCCTGCTGAGTGTCCAGCCGCTGGTGCGGAGCAGCTCTCCACAGAACCTGGCAACTGCTCTTTCCCGCTCCCTGCAGACCCAGGCTGATCCAGTCTCCTGGGCTGGTAACGCTGGAGCGTCCCTCCACCCTGACCCTGCACATAGCTTCCTTAAACTCCTCTCAATTAGCCCCATACCGGAGTCGTCCTGAGGCCACCTGACCAATACAAGCACAAAAGTGGTTCTGCAGGCACTTGCTATGCCTGTGTTCTGAGTTCCCTCATCCACGAGGCGCAAGGCATGGACAGACTTCGTGTTTCTGGACAAACCTGCCTTTCCCCCAATCTTTCTGGCCCTGAATTCTTAAGTCCACCTCACTCACATGACGACTGGGTTCAATCTCAATTCAAAATCAACTAGTGAGTCTTCCCCCTCCCCCCCCCCCCCCCAAGATGAACTCCCATGGGAAAACTACTCCCAATGTAGGCACACCCTTCAGGAAAGAAACCCCACTCAAGCACTTCCATCACAGTACTTCTAGACGAAGGGATACCAGCCTTAGTCCCTTAGTTCAGGCCAAACGCCGAGGCAACCCCCAGAGCTTCCGCCCGACAGCCACTGCTAAAGCGCACCGACAGAACACGTGGGTAGCCTGACTCTCCTCCAGCTGTAGGTGACAGCCGGCATACGATGCTGTGAGAGCCACCAGAGAGAAACGCTTCCGTCTTCTCTGACAGTTAGCACTGCAGACACAACCAGGGCACGGCCCCAGTAGGGTGGTACTACTGCCCTTGGACGGGGGGGAACTCGCCCGGCAGCTTCATCCAAAACAAGAATCAACGGGTCACATGCTGGCTGGAAGACAGGAGTAGGGCAGACTCATCGTTACAGGAGAATGTTTTTGGCTGATGTTACATATTCCTCTTCTATTTCTTTCTGAATCCAAAGTTCAGGAAAACAGCTTGATCTAAAATTACAGCCTGAGCTCCTACTTGGCCTTTCCCTCCCTGCCAAGGGTTTACATTCACATTGTCACATCTCAGTCACCAGACGAAGAACTGGGAGCTATTTGTGGGGCTTGTTGGGTACCTACAATCTTGTCTACCTCTGAGCAGTTGTAAAATGCCTCTTATCTCTCCCTAACCTCTCTCTCACTCTCTGTGACCTCCCACCCCAACTAAAAATGGTGGATATGAGAAAACAGTCCAAGCATGCCCCTCCCACCGTGAAAATCCACGCCCCTGCCTCCCACCCCCATAGTCAAACATGAAGCACACTGAGTCAAAATGGTTAAAATGGGCAGTGGAGGCAGAAACCCAGATTGGGGGCCGGCGCCGTGGCTCACTAGGCTAATCCTCCGCCTTGCGGCGCCGGCACACCGGGTTCTAGTCCCGGTTGGGGCGCCGGATTCTGTCCCGGATGCCCCCCTTCCAGGCCAGCTCTCTGCTGTGGCCAGGGAGTGCAGTGGAGGATGGCCCAAGTGCTTGGGCCCTGCACCCCATGGGAGACCAGGAGAAGCACCTGGCTCCTGCCATCGGATCAGCGCGGTGCGCCGGCCGCAGTGCGCCAACCGCGGCGGCCATTGGAGGGTGAACCAACGGCAAAGGAAGACCTTTCTCTCTGTCTCTCTCTCTCTCTCACTGTCCACTCTGCCTGTCAAAAAAATAATAAAAAAAAAAAATTAAAAAAAAAAAAGAAACCCAGATTGGAATCCAGATTATGTCATTTACTGATTTACTGAGTGATCTTGGACAAAATATACAACCCGAGACTCAGTTTCCCCAAACGTAAAATGGGGATTATACACACTCTGTGAAGTTGCTGTAGGAATTAAGCAAAAAAAGCAGGCAGAGACACCAAAGCGCACACACTGTAGTATTCCACACAGGTGGGACACCAGGCCAGTCACTCAGACGCTAGGGTAGGTGGGGTGTCAGGCTGGGACGGGAGAAAAGCCCCAGAGAGGGACAGACTCTCCCAAACAGCATGACCGCACTGACTGCCACTGAACTACCCCCAAAAAGGGGTCAAAGGGTAAGACCATGGGAATCCTACCACAACGGAAGGGAAGAGACCACTCCACCACGTCAAAGACCTTCCCTCCCTGATTAGAGAGGGGCCTGGAAGGAAAAACCCCTGCGTGTTTCTCTACCCCACCCCAACTCTCACACTGAAGCTAACTGGCAAAGCAACAGAGAGGGGCACACTGCCAAACACTATACAAAGCCTGCACAAATGAAAAACCCAAAACTACCCTAAAGCCCATATTGGCCCACTTAAACAAGAAAACCTAAAGATTTCCCCCCCCAAAAAAAAATCACATTTTACTTCTGGCACGATACTTGGGTTAAGGAATTGTTCAGAATTGTGCCTACCACGCTATGTGTATTTTTCATTTAGTCAAAGTATTGACAGAAACCTGTAGCCATCATCTGAGCTATAGTTCTCTGTTGAGTCAAACCCGTACTTAAGGCTTCTTATATGACTCTTGTATCATGAAAAGGCAGCTGCAGATCATGCAAGGAACACTGATGCTGGAACCCAAAGAACCTAAATATGGCTCAGGCACACCACACAGCACCTGCATCGCACGGCCAGGTGAGTCAACCTCCAACTGTAAATCCCTCACCCATGCAGCTGCTGCCCACCTCGCTGAGTTACTGGGAAACGCAGACAGACTGCAAAATGTAATTTCATTTCTCTTATAAAACTCAACACACAAAGGGAGACTGTTTTATCAACAGGGCAGGCATTCAGTACAGCAGGTATCACTCGGTATGCCTACATCCCACGTCAGAGTGCTTGAGTTCGAGTCCTGGTTCTGTGTCTGGTTCCAGCTTCCTGCTCGTGTGTGCCCTGGGACATAGCAGGTGATGGCTCCAGTGGTTGCATCCCTGTCACCCACACGGGAGACCCAGACTGAGTCTGGACTTGGGCTCCTGGACTTGGCCTGGGTAAGCCCTGGCTACTGCTGGAGTTTGAGGGGTGACTCAGGATAGAAAATCTCTGTCTCTATTGAAAATGAATCTTGATGGGAATGGAAGGGGAGAGCGAGTGGGAAAGGGGAGGGTTGCGGGTAGGGGGGAAGTTGTGAGTGGGGAAGCCTTTTTAATCCATAAGCTGTACTTTGGAAATTTATATTCACTAAATAAAAATAAATAAATAAATAAAAAGAAAGAAAATCTCTGTCTCTAAGCCTTTGAAAAAAAAGTACAAATAAATTTAACATATTTATTTAAAAATATACATGCTGCCTAGGAATGTACATAGATAACCGTTTATAGTCCTGAGATTCACAGAAACACTACTAAGTGCCTACATAGTAGAAAAATAATTAGAAATTACACATTAGCCCTGGTACCAAATACTAGAAATGGCGGGGAGGAAACGAGCTAATGACGCACTGTAGCAATGTATTCACAACTGGTGACAGCCCCCCTCCCTTCACTGCACAAACACAGCATCACACTGTGCCAACAGGGCACACATGGGAAGCACACACCACACCTCGGTCCTTGTCCTCTAGGAGTTTCCAACCGGAGGCACAAAACGTCACACAATTCACCAGGGCCTTATGACATGAAAAGCAAAAATGAAGGTCGCTGCGAGCGCACCCGTCCCACTTGGAGGTACAGAAGAAATGCTCACGCAGGTGCGGCGCTGTCCTGTGCAGACCAACACATCCACAGCTGGGCCATGTCTATCACAGTCCTCCTTAGCAACAGCCACATCCCCTCCTCCCCCCGGGGAGAGGGCCGAGGGAGATGCAAGACAACTGTAGTTCTAGGAGGTCAAATACGCTGCACCCGGCACCCAGTTCGGCAGTCACAGACAAGCTCAGCGCCTTCATTTCTGCACATGCTTGAGCAACTACACTGACGCTGGGGTTTCCTCAAGGGTGGTTTGCTCCTGCCTGAACCGCACTCGCCCAAGTCTCGCCCTGACTCTTTTCTTTCAGCATGACTCAGGAGTCTGCCTGATGGCGCCTACCCCATTGCCGGGAGCAACACCGCCCCTCGGTCCTTCTCCACTGGAACATTCAACACCCCACCTGCACCCTGGACACCGTGTGTGTTCTGCGGCTTGGACAGCGTGACACGAGAGTCCGCAGTCGCCCAGTGCCCCTGGGAAATGATCCTTAGAGACTTCTCCTTCAGACTGGACGCACCATGAGAGCAGGGACCCGTTTTATTCTCCGCTTATCCTCCAGACACATCTTCCCTGCCAAAGACTCCCGGTTCTGCCCGGGTCGCCCAGGCACAGGGAGCGGTGGTTCCAGCCCAGGCGATGAACAGTGACTGACTTAAGCCAATGATGGTAATCCCATTACCTTTGTCCGTAAGTGGTTTAGGGAGAGGAATTTTACACTTCTAATAGCATATAAGAAGATATCTCCTTCGCAACTTCAAGAAAAGGTTTTGCTCCCTGGCTGATGAGACAGGAAAGAAAAATCCTGTCCTTCCTCTTCCGTGTGAGGAAGCCATGCTGGGAACCCGAGTCATGTCCCGTCACTCAGGGCAGAGCGGCGGACCCTGAACCCTGCCATTCCTGATGTACTCAATCAAGCCTGCAGACCACTCTCAGATACTGTTATTTGCTGTGTGCATGCGCGTACGCTTTGTAAATGTTTGGTTCCAAGGCAGAGTCACAGAGAGAGGGGGAGACAGGGAAACAGAGATCTTCCATTCACTGGTGCAATCCCCAAAATGCAGGCAACAGCCAGGAGGTGACAGGAACTCCATCCGGGTCTCCCACGTGGGTGGCAGGAACCCAAGTACTTGGTGCCATCTTTCACTGTCTTCCCAGGCACCTCAGCAGGGAGCTGGATGGGAAGCAGAGCAGCAGGAACCTGAACTGGCGCTCACCTGGGAACCGGCGCTCATTTGCATAAGGGATAAGGGATACCAGCATCGCAAGTCCCAGCTTAACCACTGTGCCCAACACAGGCCCCTATGCACGTGCTTTAAACGGCATCGATCAAGCCACGTTCTCTACCTCTTGCTTTTGCCCGATAAACTGTCAAACTTCCGTTTCACCTGTAACATTAAAATAGCAGCTACAGACTACAGGATTTTTGATAGGACTAAACCAGATAATGCAAGGAAAGTGCCAAACAGAAACAAAGTACTCAAATGCTAGCAGGCTTCCCTGTTACTGTTAACTAATAACCTGCTAGGACAAAACTCCACCTGTTCTTCATGCAGGCTTTAGGATTTTGCAATTTTACACAGAACATTCATTTTAATCCTGCACAAATGAGAATATTTTTAATAGAATAACTCATTTACTACGATTTTGTACATCCATAAAGTAACTTTGGGTTGTTTTTTTTTTTTTTCTTTTCCTCAAACTTGGAGGGGAAAATAAAACGAGACTAAGGAAGTATCAATTCACCAAAGAAAAATAACCATATTATGTTTGGGGGAGAGTCTGTCTGGGGCATCAACTCTTTAACTTATGTGGACAGAGACACATGTACATTTTCAGCCACTTTCTTGCCTTCACAATTATTTCATCAGTATTTTAATATGACAGATTAAAAACAATTAAAAATAAAGCTATATTGGTCATTCAAACCATACTCCATGATGCCCACAACAGAACATCAACAACAAAGTGATTCGCTTGCTTGACATTATGCCCTTGAAGCAAAACCAACAGAGAAGAGGAGATGGCCATGTCACCCACTGGTCCAGCCGAACTGTGAGGGAAAAAGCACTGTGGGCTCATTACTGCTGCAAAGTTGCCTGCAGCCCAGGGCATATGATAATCAAATTTCTTCCAGTAAAACACAATAGCAATTCTGTTGTTGCTAAAGAATTGACACCAACTGAAGTTTGTTTTTTGAAACATGAACAACAAAAAATAACAAACGTAATTCCCACCCTTTTGCTGAGACTGCCCAGACTGGCCCGGTCCACTGGTTTTGCTTTTATCACAAAAAAACAGCAATAACCCCACCTTTCAAAACCCTTGTTAACTTAACCCACCATGAAAAAGATGACCACTTACCCATTATGACCAACCAGAAATTTAAAGCAACCTGGAAAGTGTTTTCCCACCTACTTTCCAGCATCCTCACACAATCATAAGGTGCACTGTGCAGGGGAGTGAAGCACGGCCTATCCTAGCCGACACTAGCCAACACTGCCTGGAACAGGAACAGCTAGTCTTGGTGGACAGCCTCCAGGTCACCTTCTGGAGTATTCGTGGGGTTTTAGTGTTTTTTTGTTTTTTGTTTTAATTTTTTTTTTTTTTTTTTGACAGGCAGAGTGGACAGTGAGAGAGAGAGAGACAGAGCGAAAGGTCTTCCTTTTGCCGCTGGTTCACCCTCCAATGGCCGCCGCGGTAGCGCGCTGCGGCCGGCGCACCGCGCTGTTCCAATGGCAGGAGCCAGGTGCTTCTCCTGGTCTCCCATGGGGTGCAGGGCCCAAGCACTTGGGCCATCCTCCACTGCACTCCCTGGCCACAGCAGAGAGCTGGCCTGGAAGAGGGGCAACCGGGACAGGATCGGTGCCCCGACCGGGACTAGAACCCGGTGTGCCGGCGCCGCAAGGCAGAGGATTAGCCTAGTGAGCTGCGGCGCCGGCCATTAGTGTTACCACCAGGTTAACTCTCTCAGTACTAGTTAGCTCTCACAGTACTAGCTATGTTAACAAACCCTACAGGAATTGATGTTATACATGTGCAACATGCAAATATTCAACGGACATCAAAGCAACAATGTGCAAGGCAGTTAAGTTTTCCCATGGACTCCAAAATAAAGTAATAATTATCTCCAGTTCACGCTTTTAAATCCTACACTCCCAGCAGTAGTTTCATGTGATTTGCACCCCGTAGTTTACTCCCGGCGCCACATCCCAACATTCACGCAACAGCTGTGATCGCCATGGAGGAAAGAAGATTCTACATTCAAACTGAGTTTCCCCCAAGTTTAACTTTCAGCTCCAAAATGCTGAGGTGAAGCGTTCATAAACCATGACATCAGACTCCCTGTCCTAAGCCTACAGAGTGCCCTCGAATTTTAAGACAAAAAATTCTACTCTCAAGCAGCAACTGAAGGTGTCAGACACATTTGATCTACTACTGCAGAACTGAAATTTACCGATTTTTTTTTTTTTCGGCCAGATCTAGTTTTATGTGGCAAACTGTCTTTGAAGGTACAGGGAGAACCTTTTACTGCTTTTTCTTTCACTGCTCTGAGAACACACATTATCGATGTTAATACTGTGCGTATGGATGGATTTCAAAATTTTTTGCACCAAACTAAACTTATCATTTAACTGTATTCTTCCACAAACTTCATGAAGTATCCTATTTCTTGGAGCTACAATAAATACGGGTTAAAGAAAACTAAAATTTAACTCTGAACACATTACACAATTTCTTTTTTTAGATTTGTTCCTTTAAAAACATCTTTTGATACGTCTCTTAAAATAACAGAAAAGATCAATCAAGACTAAATAAGAACCTCTCATGGCTGCGACCGCATTTTGGATGGGAGTCGTTCCACAATCAGCAGGAAGCATCCTGAAGACTGAGAGGTGGGGAGTTGGTTTAATACCACCAAGATATCCCTCCACTAATTTCAGAAATCTTCAACTGCGCAAATGGGCTGTCAAACAAGTTTCTGAAGGATCTGTGTGACTTCACTCGTCCTCTTTCCTTTCAGAAAGCCAAGTCTCTCCTTGGGTTGGGGGTGGGGGTGGGAGATAGGTGCTGCAGCCAGGTACTCAACCCTGCGGCCAGGTACTCACCCCTGTAAACGCTCCCTCCTGCGAAGCAGCAGTTTAATGACCATTCCACTGTAACCACTTAAAAACAGACACACTGTATTTTGTTTCTTGGCCTATTCAACAAGATCCAAAACTTAAAAGCCAAAGCTACTACTCAGAGGCCCAGGTTAGATACAGTTGGCTTCTACAGTTTCTGGGTAGTTCATTTAATACATATCACGGTCAACCATGCGTACCTTATTCCCCACTTTGCTTCCTAGTGATCTGTCTTTCTGAGCTATAAGATAATGTTCAAAGATCAAATTAGGGTAATAAAAAATTTATTTCACTACTCATCTATTTACAGTTGCCAGTTACTCTTCCTGTGGTCACGTGCCAGGCCACATGGCTTCAAGTTCAGCAGTATTTCACATAGGAACTGTTCACAGCTATTAACATTTAATTTTAAAATGCCAATGATCAAACAAAATTTCAGGGGGCTAAAAATCTGAAGGAACGAGGATTGTTCATTATTAAAGGCATCCAACTTTCACTCCTAAAATCCGTGTGCCTTTCACAGTACACACACATCCCTACAGCCAGTCAAAGCAGAGGATGTCAGCCCCAGCGTGCACCAGTGATCAAGGTTCAAAGTGGCTTCATCCGATCATCTAACACTGGTCCCTAAATCTGCAGCGTCCCACCCCAGGTCAGGAAGGCCATCTGGAAGACTGAAGAACAGATCTTGCAGCTACAACCGCCAGTTCCAAAGTTAAAGAAATTCACGAGAAACCCTGTGCATACCAGGCTGAGTTATTATGGTCTTAGTTTTCTAATGTCTTTAATTAAGGCAAAAAAAAAAAAAATCACCTATCTTGCAAATTTGTTAAGAGAATTAAGAGAAAATACAGATAAGGCTGCTAAACACCGGGAATGGCACATAGGATGGCAAATAAGTAAGGGTAACTTTTGCGACGCTGTTGTTTGGGGGTACTGTGGAAATACAACTCAGCTAGACAATGTGAAACTCAAAACTTAGAACACCTTACTTTGGAGGTCGGCGACAAACTCTTTTTTCACATTGAAAATATCTGGGTCTATCATCATCATTAGCAAAGATTTATCTGGTACTTTTGGTATTAACGTGGAAGATACTTCAGAGAAGAGATGACAGGTATCCTCTGCCCTCAGGAAGCTTGCACTTTAGGGGAAGCAGAACGTTAGACAATTACACAGTTATTTAACCACAGTGGAGAGCAGTGTCTACAAAGGAAGCCTGCAAAGGCAGAAGTGAACTAGGAGGACCAGAACTAGCATTTCTACGCATTCATCCCACCTCCCAGGGCTTTCAGTCACTCCCTCCCTCATTAAACCTAAGCCAGAGCTTTGAGCAGACTTGATCTGACCGGTTCTTTAAAAGCAAGTCATCGGCCCGACTCCGGCCGTCTGTACGGGCAGGAGTACACTCTGGAAGCACACAAACTGTGTAAAGCCTCCAGATAAACTGCCCATGTTTCCTACAAGGACTTCTCAGAGTGAGACAAAAATAACCCGAGGGAGGCAAGCGCCGGCTTCCACTGCACTCTGACTTCGTGTTCGAAGACACATCCGCGATCACACAGGGATGCTTCTCCCCGTGCACACCGCCCTCACCGCGCCGTGTTTTCGCAGGTTTTACTGGAGTGCACTTCCCAGTAGTTTCTGTGGTTTTTCACATCAGGACAGCAGCTACCTCGTGCAGTCGGCCTCCCGCCTTAGAAATCACCCCACAGACACGCGGCGCCCACTCGGTCCACCCGCAGCCCCGCGCCCGGGGCCTTGGGAGCTGGCCCCGGGCTGCCCCGCAGGGCCGGCCGAGTCTCGGGAGGACGCGGTGATCAGCTCTCCCCCGCCGAAGTGAAACCGAGACTTCGCTCCGGCAGCCGGGGCCCAGCCCCGCGTCCGCCCCGGCCGCGGACGGCCGCGACCAGAAACTCGGGCGGGAACCAGCGGGCCCGCGCGGCCGCCGCCTCACCTGCGCCACGGACGGGCGCGCAGCCCGGAGCCCACGGCACCGCCTAGCCGGGCCCGCGCTCCAGCTGACAGCCCAGGCGCGGCCGGGCAGCCCCGCACACGCCCGGGGAGGCCCCGCTTCCTCGCCCTTGGCTCACCAACGGCCTTTTTTTTTTTTTTTTTTTTAAAGAAAAGAAAAAAGAAAGAAAAGGATACGGATCAGACTGAGCCAAGAGTTCCCGCATCCCTAGGTGCCCGGCTGAAACCCCAAATCACTTTCCCAACTTGCGGCGCCCCCAAAGCCTGCACGCGTTCGACTCCCGCAGCCTCCAGCGAGGAGACCCGCAAACGGCCCCCGCGCGCACCGCACCCCGCAGCCGCCCCCCAGCCGCGGGCGCCGGGGGTCGCCGCCCCGGACCCTCCCCGCGGCGCCTCGGCAAACACCTCAGCGCCGACGCACTTTTGTCTCTGCTGCCCCCAGGCCCGCGGCCGCCGCACCGGCGTGAGGACACCTCGCCTTCCCCGAGCCGCAACTAACTTTGCGGGGCAGCCTGGGCGCCCAGGGGCCCCGCGGGAGCCGCCCGCCGCCCCCCGGGGCCCGGGACGCGGGCTGCGGCCTCGGCGCTCGCGGGCGCCGCCGCTCCCGGGAGCCGCACCGGAGCCGCGGCCGCCCGAGGTGACACCTGTGTCCCCCCGCGGCCGCAGCCCGCTCGCCCCCCGACGGCGCGCAGCCTCAAGTCCCGGAAAGTTGTGGGGCCCTCGGCCGCCCGGCCCCGGCCGCCGCCCGGCGCTCTCTCCCTCCCCGGGCGCCCCAACTTGGGCGCCGCCCCGGAGAGACGCGGTGCGCACTCGCCGCGTCCCGCCACGGCCCGGCCCCGCGCCCCCGCCACGCCGCGGCCGGCCGCTCCCCGCGCCCCCGGGACCCGGCTCCAAAGTTACTTTGCGAGGAGGTGAGCCCGCGGGTGGCCTCCCTCCAGCCCCCGAACAAGTTTGCGTCCCCCCGCCGCCGCCCCGCGCCCCCCGCGCCCGCCCGGGCAGCGGCCGCCCCCCGCACCGAGCGCCCCGCCGCGCGCCCGCCCGGCCCCGCGGCCACCGCGCGGGCCCCGGGGCCGGGCCGCCCGCCTCGCCCCGAGCGCGGTGCGTGCGTGAGCGCGCGCGCGTGACGGCGGCGGGAGCGGAGCGGAGACACTTACTTCTCCCGGGCCTGGCTGTCGGACGGGACGGCGCTGCTGTTACTCTTGCCTTTGCCGTACATGCTTGTGCCGAGAGCAGCTCCCACTGTCACGCACCTGTCAACCCATCACAGCCTCCCCGGGAACAGCCCCGTCCCCATGGCGACCCACGCAGCCACCCCCACCATTGGCCGCGCCGCGCCGCGGCTCCGCCCCCTTCGCCCCGGCAACGCCGAGACTGACAGGCGCCCCCCCCCCCCGCCGGCTGCCGCGGCGCGCGCGGCGGCGGCTCCGGCCTCCGCGGCAGTCCCCTCCCCGGCTCCCGCCCCCCCGCCCCCTCCTCCTCGCGCTCGCCTTCCCCCTCCCCCCCGGCCCGGGCGCACGCGGGGAATTAGAAACTGCTCTAGGAGGATTTTAAACAACTGGCTGTTCTCGCCGCCGCCGCCCCTCCCGCCGCGCCGCCCGCGCCCGGCTCCTCACTGGAGAGAAGGCGCCGGGCGGAGGGGAAAGTGCGGCCTGGAGTCTCCGGCTGGAGCCGGCGGAGCCGGAGCGGGCGGCCCCAGACTGCGGGCCCTGACCCCGCGCCGCCCCCCCGACGGCCGGGGCACACCCGCGCCGCCCCCCGGACCTCGGGCCCGGGGGCCCCGGGGAGGGCCTGCGCCCCCCACACCCCCGGCCTGGGCGCCGCCGCCCCGGGCGCACCTGCCCGGGGGCCCGGCCCCCACCTCGATGGATCGCAGGCCAGCGGGCCGGCCTCCTGACCCCTGCCGTGGAGTAGGCCTGGAGGACCTCGGTGCCCGGTGCCCGGTCAGAGTAGGCCCCAGCCGAGGTGCCAGGGCTGCCCGGGACTATTTCTGGACCCAGATCCCCAAGCCCATGTTCCTAAACACGCAAAGTTCCAGACAGGCAGACTACCTGGCTTCCCATGGAACTGCACCGTTCACCTGTGGGAGGTCCTTGGCTGCAGGCTCAGGATGCTGGGGGGTGGGTAGGAGAGGGGGCTTCAGGTGGACAGCTGTGCGGAGGGAGGAACGGGGTTCAGACGGCTGGGGGCCCGCGCAGGCTCAGGATGCTGGGGGTGGGTAGGAGAGGGGGCTTCAGGTGGACAGCTGTGCGGAGGGAGGAACGGGGTTCAGACGGCTGGGGGCCCGCGCAGGCTCAGGATGCTGGGGGTGGGTAGGAGAGGGGGCTTCAGGTGGACAGCTGTGCGGAGGAAGGAACGGGGTTCAGACGGCTGGGGGCCCGCGCAGGCTCAGGATGCTGGGGGTGGGTAGGAGAGGGGGCTTCAGGTGGACAGCTGTGCGGAGGGAGGAACGGGGTTCAGACGGCTGGGGGCCCGCGCAGGCTCAGGATGCTGGGGGGGGCTGGGTAGGAGAGGGGGCTTCAGGTGGACAGCTGTGCGGAGGGAGGAACGGGGTTCAGACGGCTGGGGGCCCGCGCAGGCTCAGGATGCTGGGGGTGGGTAGGAGAGGGGGCTTCAGGTGGACAGCTGTGCGGAGGGAGGAACGGGGTTCAGACGGCTGGGGGCCCGCGCAGGCTCAGGATGCTGGGGGGGGCTGGGTAGGAGAGGGGGCTTCAGGTGGACAGCTGTGCGGAGGGAGGAACGGGGTTCAGACGGCTGGGGGCCCGCGCAGGCTCAGGATGCTGGGGGTGGGTAGGAGAGGGGGCTTCAGGTGGACAGCTGTGCGGAGGGAGGAACGGGGTTCAGACGGCTGGGGGCCCGCGCAGGCTCAGGATGCTGGGGGGGGCTGGGTAGGAGAGGGGGCTGCAGGTGGACAGCTGTGCGGAGGGAGGAACGGGGTTCAGACGGCTAGGGACCCGCTCTGTTCCACAAACATAGCTTGAAGCCTTGTGTGGGGGGGGGGGGGGTAGCATCATAAAAATGCATATAGACACAGAGAAGGGGCAGAAACAGCTGAAAGGAATAAAACCAACAGACTGGTGGGAACTCGAAGAAGGGGTTGTGAAGACCAAATATGAACCAAAGTCTGGGAGAAAAGAAAAAGAAGCACCCGCTACACTGACCCCAAGGGAAAGCAGGTGGGGGAGGAGTGAGATCGAAGATGAGAACGGAGAACGTGATGGTGCTGCTCCGCCCCGTACGGAGTCCCTGGCCCAGTCCTGGCTCCTCCGATTCCCATCCGGCTTCCAGCTCATGTGCAGGTGGGAGGCAGCAGGTATGGCTCCAGTACTTGGGTCCCTGCCACCCTAGAGGGAGACTTAAATGAGTTCTGGGTTCCTGGCTTCAGTCTGGCCCAGCCCTGGCTGTTGTAGGTATTTGGGGAATGAACCAGCAGATCGAATATCTTTCTGTCTTTCCAGTAAAATGAAAATAAATTTTTTAAAGAATGTGATGGCAAGAAAATGAAAATAATAGAGGTCAGACATTGTGACCAAAAGAAAAATAGAAGTACTTCTGTGAAGAAGGCAAGAATTCAGCCAATAAGAGCATAAAGAAAAGTGAAAATTATATTGGCTTCAGTAGATTAATTTCCAAGAGGAGTATTTTGTTGTTTCAAACTCCAAAATTCTGCCTTGTGTTTGTAACGGCTGGCAATGATGGGGCCGGTGGGGTGTGGCACTGGTGGACGGAAGACCTGGGCAGAGTGAGGCTGAGCCCAGAGGCCTCTCAGAGCGCTCAGAAGTGTAGGAGACCGCGGTGGGTCACAGACGCCACCTTTAACGGTAGCATTCGGGAATCTGTTGTTCCATTATCTGCGTCCACTCCACTGACTAACCCAGAGCAGGGTCAGCATGTCAAGGACGCTCCTCCAGGACAGTGCCTAAAGGTGCTGCTCAGAGAATGCCATCCAGGAGCGAGCTGGGCGCCTGCTGACCTATCTTCCTGTCCACACCTGGAAAGGGGGGAGGTTTCTGTTAGAAACTAGGAGTGGGCTTTGTCCTGTGATGGAAAACTAAACGCGCTGGTATGTGGGTTCTCTTATCTGTGGTTCTCAGTCATGGCTCGTTACAGCTGCAGTTGGGGGATTTATTCTTGTTGGTTTTAGTTTGTCGACGAATTGAATCCAAAAATTTTGGGGTGGACCCTGGCACCTGTGTATTTTGTAGGCTCCAAGTGATTCTTTTTTGTCCATAGGGTGGCTTTGCCACTCATAAGTGGTTCAAGATAACCAGTGGGTACCATGAGAGCTTAGAGCAAGATGTGTGTGGCTGTGCATAGCAGATGGCCCTGGACGTGAGAGGCAACAAGACATATTTATGATGGGCCTTATTTCCTAATTACTGAGCCAACAAACTTCTTAAGAGGATGAAAATATGTGACTATCTGTATTCTCATAGTAAAAGACTATAAATAGCCTTGGTTTAATTCACTGTTTCCTAAACTGAAAAGAAAATGGAGAAAGGAAACAAGAGGACCAGTTGCTGTCTACTGCTGTTAATTTTTTTTTTTACTTGATTAGTTTTTAGCAAGATCTGTTATAGGGAAAAGTCCTTTGGGTAATGACATATTTTCTGATATTTAAAAAGTAAGTAAATTATGGATCTGACGGTGGGATATGGGATACAGAACAAGCCGGTCTTAGTAGCTGTAAAGAATACAATGCTAAAAGAACTTGCCAAGTTAACGTCAGAGTTACCTTTATAAGACTATTAATGTCCAACAAATAAAGCGAAAGTGGGACTTTTATAAGGATATGTACCCCCTGGATGGAAACCTTAAAACTCAAGTCATCAAATCAATTATCATTAAAAACCCCAGTGGCTACCTGAACCATCTCTATTGTATTTTCCTCTTGATGTTTACATATGTAAATAAAATGCTTCTTTGCCCTGGTTCAAATTATTTTGAATACAAAGAGTGTTTTTTGCATCAGCAACTCTCTCTCCTGGGACCAATACTGTAATTAATGAGATTTGAAACACATATTCAGAGCCAAATCTGAGATCCCAGACACAGACTTGAAGATCCATTGTTTTGTTTGTTTTCATTTTTCAAGAAGAGGGAAGAGATTGGAGATGGAAAGCTTCCCGGTACAAAGAATCACAATGTCTCTTCTAGAGGTGTTTGTTTAACCCACAAATCAGGTTGTTGAATCGGGGGCAGGGTTGGATTTGGGGTAGGAAACACAGTCCAACTGAGGCCCTGGAGTGGAGCACTTGCGTTGGGGATGTTTGCTTAACTTAATTTTCCCAGGCACAGAACGCCCCAGTGACCCAACCAGGAGGCCCCCTGCACCCCCCTACTTGCTTTGGGCACAATGCATGGGGTTCTCTTTTTGGACCCGGCCCCTTTTCTTGGAAGTCTTTATCACTTTTGAACAGGCCATTAATGACACCACCCTGCTCAGGCTCTAGATTGGCCATACATTTCTTTGATCCTATTTTTTTTTCCCTCTAGAACATTAAGGTTAATAATAGCTTCACTGTTACAATGAAGGGAACCTCAGAAAAGATGTCCCATGTCACACAGAACAAAGAGACTGCCTCCTCATGTTTAAATGGAAGCTAATCATGTTGGCATCCTGGAGAACTCATTGCACGTTAACTACAAGCAGAAACCACTGAGAATAGAAAATAATTATTCAGAAAAATAAAACCAAACCACTTAATAGAAATAAATTTCTGGTTTGGGCATCATTTTTCCAAAGGATAAAACTGTTCTATTATTTGTTTCATAAAATTAATCAGTTTATGAAAACAATGACTCGGTTGCATTCATGGAACGTTTTATTTCAAATCGCTTGATTCTCATTTGTTAATAGGTCATATGCCCTTAGTAATTAGACTTTGACATCCAGCTTTTGAAGCTGGGTACGCTGGGTCCCGGGAAGACTCCTTGGCGTGGACCGATCCGTACAGGAAACAGAGCTGGTTCCAGGAGGACGCCCATGCTCCCGCTGAGTCCTGCTCCCAGACTGTGAAGCTGCCTCAGCCGTGACTGTGCCACAAAGGAATGCCAGCGACCCCAGGACACTTCACCCCCCTGCAGGACCGCGCAGCACCTTCAGGTCCTCTAACTGCAGTGGAATGCGCGGTCCCAGCAATGGTGACGCAGAGCAACACAGGGCCCCATTGACGTCATTCGCCTCAGTTATTGGGTTAACATCAGTTAATCGGAGGCAATGACTGTTGACTTAACCTAGTAGTCTGGATTTTAAAGATCCCAATGTACACATTCATACACACTGACGGATGGGTTAGGGGACTCAGCATGTGGCTATGCCAGCTCCAGAGAGCCTCATCTCTTTGTTTTTTTAGCTCCCTCAAGAATTTCAAGTTTAGTAACTTGGGATCAAATTAAACAATCCAGATACAAAGAACTCAGTATAAGCTGAAGGTGGTGAAAATGAAGACCCCGGGCCACCTTGTAAGGCAATTCCGTCCACTTTAGCACATTTTGCAAAACAAACTCCAAGTGTTGCTGTGCTCACCGGCTGGATTTTTGTCATTAACTGTTGAGAGCTGTGTGATAGGAAGCGTGCCAGAGCGTGCTTCATTCAAAACCATTCCAAATCTCCGCAATGGGTTTCTCCCAGGAAGGTTCTGCCCGTGTGATGTCTTTGCTCTCCTGGCGCTGACGAAATCCCCAGTCCGGAGAGGGAGGCCACGCAGCATTCCAGCACTGTCACTTCCTTCTGCTGGAAAGGAAAGCACAGGAAAGCCAACACCTACTACATTCACTTTTCATCATTTCCCAACGACATCAGCTCCTCCTCACCGCGTGTGGCAGGAACGGAGGGGGACAAATTATGCCACCATTGCATTTTATTTGCCTTCGTACAGCTTAAGAGGAAGGAGTTGTTGAAGTCATGGCTGAAGATTTCCACTGCCGATCCTAAGCTGTAATGTAGAAACACTCTTACCCTGGTTATAGGTATTTGCCAATGACATAGAGGGCACTTTGAATACTTTATTTTTCAGAACTCAAAAAGTCTTTGAAACCAACCAGGCTATCTCCTGTGTGTTGTGGTGTAGCCCAGCGGTTCCTAAAGATTTGTGTGTATTCTGCGGGGGTCTTTACCACCTGCCAGCATTGTTGCATATCCCTAGGTGACCCTTCAGTCAGCTTCCTCACCAGGTAAATAATTTCACAGCCTCATTGTCATCGGCATTCCAAACTTCTCAGGTCTTTTTCCTTGGACCTAAATTCTTGAGGCCATGGATAGGAGAATCCCTCTGCCAATGCCCCCTGCAGGGTCCAGTAGCTCACCCACCTTCTGTATTTGGAGAATTAAGCAGGAAGGCTGGTATGGTGGCATAGCAGATAAAGCCACTACCGGTGATCCTGGAATCCCACTGGGCACCACATCGTGTCCCTAATGCTTCACTTCCTATCCAGCTCCCTGCTAAAGGCCTGGGGAAGAAAATGGCTCAAGTGTTTGGGGCCCTGCCACCCCCCTGCGAGACCTAGATTAAGCTCCTGGCTCCTGGCTTTGGCCTGGCTCAGCCCTGGCCATTGCAGCCATCTGGGGAATGAACCAGTGGGTGGAAGACCACTCTTTCTTTCTCTTTCTCTCCCTCTCTCCCTCTGTAATTCTGATTTACAAATAATAAATAAATCTTTATATTTAAAAAAAAAAGAATTTGGGGCCGGTGCTGTGGCATAGCAGGTAAAGCTGCCACCTACAGTGCCAGCATCCCAGATGGGTGCTGTTTCAACTCCCAGCTGCTCCACTTCTGATCCAGCTCTCTGCTATGGGCTGGGAAAGCAGTAGAAGATGGCCCAGGTATTTGTGCCTATGTGGGAGACCCAGAAGAAGCTCCTGGCTCCAGGATTCGGATCAGCGCAGCTCTGGGTGCTGCGGCCATTTGAGGAGTGAACCAGCAGATGGAAGACCTCTCTCTCCGCTCTGCCTCTGCCTCTCTGTAACTCTGCCTTTCAAATAATAAAATAAATCTTTAAAAAAAAAAAGTTAAAAAGGAACACATTTATGTCTCATGATCTACTACTGCCCCTGTGCCTCCTTGCCCCTAACTCACAGGGAATTGTTGGTTCTTTGAGCAGAGCCTTAAGCAGCCCTGTGGAGCCCCTGTGGGCTGCCGTTGCTGCTCTGGTTCAGCTCGCTTTGGGCCAGGATTGCCCGCTCTGTGATGCTCTTCATTTCTGTGGTTGATGCTGATGAGAGGCTTCGGGAGCACTCGATCCATGGACTCCGGCTGTCCAGCTTGTTCTGGCTCCCAGAAGGGAGGCAGGCGGAGTGCGTGTGCTGTCGGCTGTAGGTAGTTTGCAGACACGCGTGATCAAGGAAGAGCCCAGGTCTGGGCGTGTCCCCCACCACGTGGGAAGAGTGTCCCTGTGCCACTGCCGTTGTCCGTGCCTGGAGTTTGGGTCCTTGCTTTAAAGAAGTATTGACCGCTGGTGCCGCATCCACGTCTCTGGAGTTTTCTGAAGATCTTGAGGGCTCAGCCCAGGGCGAGGAAGGGCGTGGGGGGCAGGACTGCGTCTCCTCACTGCTCTCCCAGCCCACTGGTGCTCGTAAGCCCCATCTTCCCACTCCTCCTCTCACCTGTTGTCCCTCTCTCCTCTTCCTTCTCTTTTTCTCTTCCACTTTACCCTTGGTAAAAGAAAAAAAAATGGGAAAAGTATAGGAAAATTTAGTGGGAACTTACTATATTTCAATACACAAAATCACTATTTTTTAAGTCAAAGATGGTTGACTGCTGGCTCTGTTGTATGGTTCAACCATCTCCTGCTGATTTCTTATTGTTAACCCTATGTGTTAACCTTGTGTGTTAACCCTAACATCTATCATGTTCCTACCATGTGACAAGTGCACCACCAACATGCTTTACGTACCTCAGCCAATGTGTTTAACAAGCCTTGCAAGCAGGTATTATTATTTGCAGATTTGTCTGTTTCAACAACTCGTAAATGATAGAGCTGTCATTCATGTGCAGGCAACCTCTCGCCAGGCCCTTTCAAGACTCTGGTACCCAGTCTGCTGCAATTGCTCCTGCCCATGCCCTCTTCATGGTCGCCCTGTCACGGGTGGTCATTCTAGAAGGGACAATCTGCTCCCTGGATTCAGCTTGGACCATCACAGTGAGGCTCAAGGGACCTGCCTGCAGCATGGTGCATTGGCCCAAATGCAGCTCTCCACGCTGTACCCTCTGGTGAGGCGAAATCAGGACCAGTGAGCCACAGCCCACTTCACTGAGCCCTGTGTCTGGTACCACAGTTCCTCCTCTTTGACTCTCGCAGAGTGAGTACTTGGACTCCGGTGGGACGCACTGATGTGCGGCATTTGCTGTGAACTCGAGGTGGACATCCTTGTTTCTCCCCTTGGTCCATGTCTCTTTCCAGGCTTTACCTTGGTCATTGCTTGCTCAGTCACCCAGATCTGTGTGGCTGTGCGATCTGTGGTACATACAACCCAAAACTGAAGATTCTTGTGTGATTCGCTTTCCTCTTAGGAAACTTGGGCAGCCCTGTCCATTCACCGGGTCCCTGGACATCAGTGTCCTCCCTCTGAAAATGGCCGAAGACTGGTCCCTTGCAACTTCACCAGCAGTTCACGGTTCCCGCCGGGTTTGTTGCTGGGTTGTGTTTTCTGCACAGCGTTGCTTTCCCCGTGGGTTTTTGCAGTTCACTGCTACTCTTCCTTCTCCTCCTGTTCTCCTGGCTTCACTTCCTCTTTCTATTGTTGTAGCTGTCCTTTTCCTCTCATTACATTTCCTGTTGCCTTTCCAATTCAGTGGGGCCCCCATCCAACTCATCCACTGTCTGGCTCCAGAGCCCTTGTGGTCTCAGAGGAGAAGAGTCTGGTACCAAATCAGCCCAGTCCCTCGGGCATCCGAAGAAAGATCCCAGAGACGAACTGCCCCGAAGTTTTCCTGTATTGATTTTACACCACAGTGAAATCCAAGGATGCCTAATGAGAAGGAAAAAATATTCATCCTCTTGGCCTGCTCCTCCCAAGCCATTCCGACTCTGACAGCGCAGACATCCATCAAACCAAACAACGCAATCAACCTGGGTTCCTTAGCATAATAGAAATAAACTTGTAATATTCTATCAGTGAGGGATCAATGTCTCCTGTCTTGAAAATAAACATCAGAGCTTGGCCTCCACATTTATGTAGCAGCAGGAGACCATTATTTTGTGGCAACATTCGATTCCATTGACATCAGGACAGATTTATTAAATTAATACATAGCACATGATTTTCGGCCTCCTATGTCAGTTTTTCCCCACCACCCTCCCCAAGGTGAGCTTCCTGAACCCCTTCATCCATATTTTTGACTTCTTATCATCTATGACCTTTATTTCATTTTTATTATTTGTAGACTTATTCCCAAATGAATTTTCTAAATACCCCCTTGTCTCTGGCAGAACGTTTAAATTGACACACATGGTGAACAGTAAGAAGAATCCTGGAACCGTCTGTGGTTGCAACGTTCCCCTGGCCCAGCGTTCGCTAGCGACGGTTTCCGAGGGTCTCTTCCACGTCCTCCGTGTGGCTCATGGCGCAAGATCACGTTCCTGCTGCCTCTCTTTCTCAGTCAGCCTCAGGCCCTTTGCCCTGGCTGCTTCCTCTGTCGAGAACACCCTCCCCTCTGCTCCCACTGAGGCTGCTTTTTCTATTCATCTTCTGGAATGTCAATGCCACAGATAATTTTCTGAGTTCTTTCTAGAGTGCTTGCTTCCTCCTCCCCAGCCCGTTGCTCTGTCTCCTTTTCTCTCTGGTGCCAGGTCACTATCGGAGATGCTTCTGGTCTGAATGACCGATGAGCATGAAAACCCCATGGAAGCAGGGGCCTCATTGTGCTTCTCCTACTGGATCCCTCCATCCCAGGACCTAGAACCGGGTACACAGCGGCCCTCAGTAAACACACAGCCACCGACAGACTGGATGAACGAATGGAGAACTCTGCAACCATTATCTAGGACAAGGCTTTGCTCCTAGCCCCGGTAGATTTTTGCAACATGCAACCTTTCCAGCCCCACACCCCACCCCTGCAGCCTGAGACTATTCATATTCTTAGAAACCATCGTGATAGGACAGACAATGTCAGCACACGTTTCGATTTTAGGCTTCTGCTCCTACTCCAATTTATTGTTCCAGCATCTAAACTAATTTAGTAGAATTTTGGTGAGCAGGACACGAGAGAGAGAAATATTTTCTGCTCTTTGCTATCACCACAGATCTAGCTTGCTTGGAGTTCCAAGTGGCTTAATGTTGCTGACAATAAGGAAACAAGTCGCACACGGTCAGCAGATTAAGTTTTCAGTAATAAGCTTCCATCATGTCGCTCTCCTGCTCAAAAACCTCAGTGCCTCCCCATTGCTTACCGGAAAACTCACTCTCCCTTCAGATTGTTATCTGGTCTGGCCCATCAGAAGGTGGAGCCTTCAGTAGATTGTAATTACGTACGCACGTCTTCCTCAGTAGGGTACAGAATCCTTGCAAACAGTCTCTTCTTCCCCAGACATCTGCAGGATTGCCGTTGGCCTTGATCCGGGGGAATGCACTGTTGGAGAAGACGTTTCCCTGCCTCCCAGCCCCCTCAGTCCTGACGTCAGTTTGTGCCTTGCCTTAGGGAAGTATTTATTAACGTGTCTGAATTAAATTTTAGTCCCTTTTGCTGATGTGTGAACTGAGTTTGAATTCTCTGCACTGAGAGCTATCAGCTGTAAAAGGAGATGGTGTTACTAACCACATATCAGGGTGGTGAAGAGGATTAAATGAGATTTAGCACCGTGCTTGGCACATCAGTAGGGCTGGTGTCTAACCCACAGAGTAACTAACATGGCTGGTAGCTCTGTCCACAGCGCCGCTCTGCGTGCTCGTGGTGTCCTTGGCTTGACCTGCCTTCCCTACTCCCCTCCAACTCCCGATCCTCGGGTACCCATTCTCTGCTCTTACAGTCCGTCTCATAGACAAGGAGCCTTCAAAAAGGCCATGGAAGACGTGTCTTACACACAATCTATGCAGAGATTTCAAGCCTTTTCCCAACAAACTTGTGGTTTTTAAATTCCTCATTTATTTTATTTATTTGAAAGGCAGAGAGACAGAGACAGACATGGAGTGGAGGGCAGCGAGAGGGAGGGAGGGGGATAGCTGCCATATACTGGTTCATTCCCTAAATGCTCACAATAGCTAGGGCTGGGCCAAGTCAAAGCCAGAGCCCAGAGCTCAATTCATGGCTCCCACGTGGCCAGCGTAGACCCAAAGAGTTGGGCCATGACCGGCTGCCCCCCAGGGTGCTCATCAGGGAAGCCTGGACCAGAAGCTGAGCCAGGACCTGAACTCAAGCACTCCAATATGGGATGCAGATGTCCCAGGCAGCATCCTAACCGTTGTACCAAACACCCACCCATAAATTCGTATTTAATTCCATTAACTTTTTGAAGTACCCCATACATAAGCCATCTTTTACTAAAGCCTAACTTCCCTGTGGCTGTCACCTCCGTGAGTCTCAGCAGTGGGGATGACGCTGTGGTTCAGCAGGAAGCTGCTCCTACACGGAGCGTGCAAACCCGCTAACTCCTTTGTGAACAGAGCGAATGGTGAGTGCAACACCAATTGCAGGAGCCTCTTCAGTGGTAGCAGCTGGTCCCTGCAAGGACTTGGTTTTGAATTAAGGGTACAAACAGGGCTTCTGATGTCATCTAGTCACTTCTGCAATGAGGCAGCTTCCACAGTGTCACCCCTGGGATCCAGGAAGAAGTTCCTTCTTACCTTTAACTAGTGGTACAACTTAGGAGTACTTTTCCTCATTGAATCAGCTGTAGCAGTAGGGAAAAAAAACTTCGTCACCACCCTCCACCTCATAATAAGCCTACATAAACTCCAAGACAGCCATCAAGCAGTGTGCTTCTCCCAAATGAACAATCAAAATATTTATTTGCATAGCTAACATCACAAACGGCCTCGGCAAACAGACAGAGTCTCTCCCCCGTGAATACCGTTAGCTTGTAGCTCCTGGTGGAGGTGGCTGCTCTGGAGTGAAATAAAAACATCTCGAGAGATTTCTCCCGATCAGTCAACACTTCCCGTGTTTTTCTAAGCTACTCTGACAACTGGGATCTTTGAAGCATTCATTCAAGGTAGAACGGACATACACCAGCAGTGCAGCCGCCGCTCAGCACTCACTGAGCACCTGCTGTCTGCAATATTGAGCACCACGGTGCTGTGCTAGGTGGAGGAAGGGATGCAGAAACTCTGGAAGAAGCAGGAGCTGCCATAAAGAAGCCTTGGAAAAGGCACAAAAGGTTATTGAGCTCCAATGATCAGCTGGATCCTGCAGGAAAGACTGCAGGTGTGCATATAAAATCTCTGTCTTCGAGGAGTTTGTGGTGAAACGGGGAGTATATCCATCTCATTTGCTCAGTCTGGTCTTTCACACGTGCTCTGAAAGATGTCAGTGCCAGGGGCCACTCTGGCCAAGCAGGAACAGCTCCACCCAGAGCTTGGGTGATGCTCACCTGGAGCCATGATGGTGTAAGGCTTATCTTAATAACAAATAGGGATACAAATGAGGAATGCATTTCAAGAAAGGAGCAGCATGTACTAAAGCAAAAACATCCCAGAACCCTCAAGGAATGTGCCTGCAGTGGGATTACCAGGGAGCACGTGTGGAGATGAAGCCGGAAATGAATGATTCGGGAAGAATTTCTCTGAACGCCGTGAAAGACTTTGGGTTTTAAGTCCTGGGACAGCCTTGGGGAGCCACAGGAGCAGTTTAAGCAGATGAATGTCCTGGTCTGCTTTATAGTTTACAAAATTCACTCTGAAGTCGGGTGAAGGAGAAGGAGAATGAGGTGGGAAGCCAGCGACGCGGATCCCACAAGGACCCAAGTCAAAGCTCCAGCAGTGCGACCCAGGCTGGGTGAGCTAAGGAAGGGAGAAGAAAGGACGGCAAGGGGGACTTTTTCCAGCCACTTCTATTGTATTCAGTACTTTGGGATGGCTCTGTAAACAGATGAAGCCAGGCAAGGGATCTGGAGATGGAGAGAAGCGAACTACTAAGACTTCTGTACGCCCATTTCAAAGGAGAGGCCAAAGATGATCTATTGGATTAACTTCTTTTGAGATGTATATCAATTAAAGACCCATAGATTTTACGTAGGCAGAGAGTTTGCTCCTTATATTGCATATAAATGTCTTTGATTGTTGATTTATTTTACGTGGCAGACTCAAGGATATTTTACAAAACGTCTCTGTTCAATCACAATGAAAGTTGATGAAGAAATCAACACTTTACTCTCTTCAGGTTTCTAATCTATGAGGTGCTTCCTACAGTTCTTCCCGAAAACAAATAAACTCCAAAGAAACAAAGTCGCAACCAAACAAAAGGAAAAAAATTTTTTTTAAGATTTATTTATTTGCAAGTCGGAGTTACACACAGAGAAAAGGGGAGGCAGATAAAGATAGAGAGAGAGAGAGAGAGGTCTTCCATCTGCTGGTTCACTCCCCAATTGGCTGCAACGGCCAGAGCTGAGCCCATCTGAAGCCAGGAACCAGGAGCTTCTTCCGAATCTCCCATGTAGGTGCAGAGACCCAAGCACTTGGGCAATCTACTGCTTTCTCAGGCCATAACAGGGAGCTGGATTGGAAGTGGAGCTACCAAGACTGGAACCGGCACCCATATGGGATGCCAGCACTGCAGGTGGCGGCTTTACCCGCTATGCCACAGCACCAACCCCAGAAAAATTATTCTTAAAGAATAGGCCAGAGTAAAGGAACATTTCAAAGTTCTGGCTTGGATTATTCACACCTTGACAGGGGCAGTTTCCACATCTCACGCTACATGCCAGTTCTCAGATTTGAGCCTCTGAAAGCGGAGTCTGAAATGAGCTGAAGACGTGAATTCTGCTAAAACTGAAGCAAGAGCAAGCATCAGATTGAGGAGGAAGCTTTGGTGGAAGAATGGGGACATCACTGATGCTTTATGAAAAGTTTATGGGACCCCTCCCCCCAGATCAGCAGTTTACAAATGGATAACTCATTTTAGGAAGGGGCCAGGTGATGTCAAAGATGAAGGCTACAAAGTCAGACCACCCACATCCATCTGCAAGAAAAAAAAATTCATGTTTTTTTATGCCTTAATTGAAGAGAACTGGTGATTAAGAGCAGAAACAACAGCCAACACCACAGACATCTCAACTGATTCAGGTTGCACAATTCTGACCAAGAAATTAAATCTGCTCAACAGGTGCCAAAACTGTTGCAACCAGACCGGCTATAGACAAGAGCAGAATTTACTATGAAAATGTCAAGCAAGTGGGATCAAGATCCTGAAGCTTTTCTTCTGAGACTTGTAGCAGGAGACCAATTATGATTCTACCAGTAGAATCCTAAAGACAAAGCATGATCAGAGCAATGGCTACCAAGAGGTGGAAGTGGTCTGGTCCAAGCAAAGCAGACCAGTCAAGAACAGAGGTCATGTCAACAGCTTTTGGGAGAACTCAAGGCATTTTGCCTGTTGACTTTCTGGGGGTCAAAGAATGACAGTATCTGCTTATATTAGGAATGTTTTGAGAAATTTAGCTAAAGCTCTACCAGAAAAACACCTGAGAAACCTTCACCAACGAGTTCTTCTCCACCAGGGCCATGTCCACACTCATTTCTTCTTGTAAAATAAGCAAAATTTTGTGAGGGTTTCAATGGGAAATCATCAAGTATCTACATTAAAGTCATGACTTGGCTCCTTTTTGATCTGTTTTATTTCCTATTCTTCATAATTATTTATTTAAAAGACAGAACATGGTGGGGAGGGGGAGCAAGAGTGTACGAGAGAGATCTTCCATCCACTGGTGCACTCCTCAAATGTCCACAACAGCCAAGACTGGGTAAACCTAAAGCCAGGAGCCAACAACTCCATCTGGGGTCCCCGACATGGGTGGTAGGGGCTCAAGCACTTGGGTCACCATCTGCTGCCTTCCCAGGTGCATGAGCGAGAAGCTGGATTGGAAGCAGAGCAGCTGAAACTCAAACCAGCATATGAGTTTGGGATGTGGGTATCACAAGTGGCAACTTAACAGCAGCCATACTTCAGAATCCTGTAAGGACACCCATACTCCTTCATTGTATAATGTAAAAAGATGGCAGTGACATGGGCGAACGCCCAAGGCCATCCGTTCTTCAGGGGTGGATTAATGTCTGACATCATAAGTTACAAAAGCATCTTGAACTGGATGGAGTCTACGTTGAGAAATAGTTTTGATTTTTTTTGTTTTTTATCTTGTATTCCATTTCTCCTCATTCTTGGAAGTCCCCTTGGTATAAGATGTTGGTTATGGATCAACCTTATGAAAGGAAAGTGAAAGAAGCAAAATTGGACAGAGAAATAAACCAACTGCAAGTAGAAATCTCTGGAGCAAATATTGTCTATCAGAGGACGTTTTGTCTGGTCAAGATCACCTGGTCTTTAGACACAGGCTTCACTCACCATCTGACTCACCCTGGGGAGGGTGTGATCTCTAGGGAGGTGGTTCTTAGAACTGAGACAGATTCTGAGAAACCTGGCGAAGTCCATGACTGGGAGACCTCTACTCTCTGTGTCTCCCATACCTGAGGGCCCCTGTCTGATGGAGCTCAAAGCCAGAACCAGGCATCTTCCTAGCCTTGCTATAACCATCTCTAGATTGCTCCAGCCACATGGCTGCGTCTCCTATACTTACAGTCTACTTCAGAATTACGGAAACATGGAAATTCTGTTGAGAAAATAATTCAAAATCAATTTTAATAATAAGATACCAGTGGAAATTAACAGAAGAAATGCAGAAAAATTAATGTTGATATGAAAGTAGTGTTCTCTTCACTTTCTGTATATACTGTATAGTGGACATCACAGAATTAATAAAACATACGATGCAATCAAGTACATTCACAGAACCAGAAGGAACATTAGAGAGTGACAGAGCACCTCTGAACTCTGGGAGAAGACTGTGGTTTTATCTACCCACACAGTCAGTTCTGGCTTCATCTAAGGGACTTTTACCTCGACATTTGAATTCTCTTTGCTTGAGTCACTAATAATTGAACAGTACTCATAACAGGAACACTATCACGTAGAAATTATGATACAAGGGCACAGGATGGAAGGGGAAGTAATTTTTGAAACCAACAGAATGACTCAAGAAAGAATGGCTCATCAGAGTGTAGAATATCAGTCTTTTTCAACATGACAGCAAAGCCAGACAGAAAATAGCGAAGATCTTTAATTGTCATTCCTGTAACTTGGTACTAGGTGCTGAGTTCATAAATTCCTCAGAATTTATCTCTATGGTTAAAACTCATTGATTTTGATCCCATAAATTTGTAATGTTGCAATAATACAGTTGTAGTGTATCCTTCTGGCTGAGAACACATTTACAATTTTACCCCTGAAAATGATAGCCTGATTTTTTTTTAAAGCAAGATTGTGATTTTTTAAAAAAAGATTTATTTATTCATTTGAAAGGCAGAGTTACAGAGGGGCAAAGGCAGAGAAAGACAGAGAGGTCTTCCGCATGCTGGTTCATTCCTCAAATGGCCACCATGACCAGAGCTGCGCTGACCTGAAGCCAGGAGCCAGGAGCTTCTTCAGGGTCTCCCATGCAGATCCAGGGGCCCAAGGACTTGGGTCATCTTCTGTTTTCCCAGCCCGTAGCAGAGAGCTGGGTTGGAAGTAGAGCATCCGGGACTTGAAACAGCGCCCATGTGGGATGCTGGCACTGCAGGCGGCAGCTTTACCTGCTATGCCACAGTGCCAGCCCCATGATAGTCTTATAAAGAAGGGTCCTGTTGATCTTCGCCAGGCATATCTTCAAATTCTGAGTTAAGTAACTGCTCCCATCACATCGAAAGTAGTCATGACCCATTGCCGTGAGTCAATAACGACTTCCATTTTTCAAACTAATTGACCTATTGTTGGCAAATAGCATGCTTTCCATCATATGCTAATTATTTAGAAAACAACAAAATAGCATCTACTTCCAAAAATGTATTTTCCCTAATTTGGAGGGGCTGTCCTAACTCTGTGTCACACCAGGAGATACATGGTAGTTCTCATCCTAACCCCTGTCCCCAGCCCAGCCAGTGGCACTCTGCATTCCTGCCTATGTGCCATGGGACAGACTCAAGCACTGCTGTCCAGCAGGCCCAGGAAAATGAGGTTAGGGCAACAGCACAGACATGAGAAGAGAGGAGGAGCAGGGGAGAAGGCAGCTTGGAAACTGGCAAAGGATAACGTCCAAACTAAATCCAAACCCGTATGTGCCCCTCAAGTATCTCAAGGGCAAGGAGACCAGGCCAATTTCCCATGAGCCCTTTGGTCTTTGAGTTAATTTGTCACAAGCTGTGTTACTTGCCTATGGAACATAACATACCTAATAATTACCATGTTAATAAGTTTTTAAAATTCCAACAAATCAGGTTAAATGCTTTGATTTTCAGGATGCATGTGTTTAAGGAACAATTACATTAGACGTCTGTACTTTTCTTTTAATTGTAAAGAAAACCTTTGTTTCAGACACCTTATCTATTGGGCTTGGGACAGGAAGACCCCAATGACCCACCCCCCATCACAACCAGCACTGCAGGCCCTGGGTACACCAGGCATTGGCACTGGTGCTGGAACCCCCAACACCGTCATCCCCCAAAGCCAAAAGCCTCCATGGCCACCTTTGCCAGAAGTCTATGAGCACCGACTTCCGTCAGTGTCCTCTCCCTCAACCATTTCTCCCTCAAGCCAGGTGGATTGGCAGAGCCCAGGTCACTGCTTGGCACCTGTTCTAGAAGAGAAGTCGTGAATGTACGTTTGGGCAGATACTCTGGAGAAGAGGGACTCAACTGTGGGCGTGTTCAGAAAGGGTAAATGGCCCCCAAACCCAGGCGTGCATCTGTAAGACTGCAATGCAGGGCCCAGCGCTGTGGCATAGCGGGTAAAGCTGCTGCCTGCAGTGCTGGCATCCCGTATGGGCGCCTGTTCTAGTCCTGGCTGCTCCACTTCCGATCCAGCTCTCTGCTATGGCCTGGGAAAGCAGTAGAAGATGGCCCAAGTGCTTGGGCCCCCGCACCCACGTGGGAGACCCAGAATAAGCTCCTGGCCCCTGGCTTCAGATGGGTGCAGCTCCGGCTGTTGTGGCCAATGGGGGAGTGAACCAGCAGATGGAAGACCTCTCTCTCTCTCTCTCTCTCTCTCTCTCTCTCTCTCTCTCTGCCTCTCCTCTCTCTATGTAACTTTCAAATAAATAAATAAAATCTTAAAAAAAAAAAAGAGTGTAATACAAGCAGATTGAGGTGTCACCACCTGTGTGCCCTGTTACTGGTAGTGGGGTTAACTCTCCCAGTCGTGGAACTGGGAGGAGTATTGGTATTCACAGGGGAGCAAGAGAGGTGCGTTTGCTGACATTGAGTGCTTCTCGCTGACATCCTTGCTCCACACGGTTCCAGAAGGCAGGGAGTGCTCACCCAGGCTGTAGGCTGGGCCACTGTCCAACAGCTGACCCTCAACTGCAGTGCGGGGACAAGTGCCAGGGGGCAGCCACTCAGCCACCAGCCCCCCTTCCGGAAGGTTTTGGCAATTTCACTCAGGATGGGAGAAGGAAGAGGTTTTCCAGCCTTGTGACTATGCATATGCTAATTATTAGGTGGAGTGGAACATCACAATTGAGTTAAGAAACGACGAAACAAAACTAGGAGATCTGACAGAGTCTTTACACGACGTTTTTACACCAGAATAAACAACGTGTTCTTTGTAGAGCTTCAGAAAACACGGTTAGTTCTATTCTGTAAACTACAGCCTCTTGTCGTAACCAGACTAGTACTTGTATTTGTTGACATTTTGATTTATAAAAACCCAAACAAGCTCAGTTTCAATAATTCTTTTTGTTCAGGGCACACCAGAGAAGGAGGAAAAAAGATTGATGTCTCCCTAAAAAAAATGGCATATGCAAAACTTCCCAATTCTCTTTGTTCGGCTCTGGGTCAGATTTCATGAAAAAGCAATTGAAATTCTGTTTGCTCCCCATTCGCGCTGGCCTGTGTGCAGGCTTGGGCTCCTAATGAGCACCGAGAAGCCTCCTTCCACGGAATTTCATCTTGGACAAAAGTAGCACTCTTCTCCATCTTGCTTGCCTCTGGTTGACGCCCCCTCCTCAAACCCGGCAAAGAATGTGGGCTCATTAATGTGCTCTGGTAAACTTCCACCCAGTGCCGGGAGCCGAGGCCTATGCCGAGTAGTCCAGGTGGTACCCAAAACAGCAGAATCCAGGGCCCTGGATGCTGCTATGGTTTCTAAATACCAACGCACTATGGGCGGTGAAACCAAGAGGAAGCACACCCACGGAACGGCAAAGGGCAGCTCACGGCATCCTCGGATGGACGAGTTTGGTGTTGTAACATCCTCTATGGTCCTTTGTTGACAAACAAAGATAACAAATGAAGGTGGCAATATATTAATGAAACAATTAGGAAAGACTGCGACCTACGCCACCCTGGTTCGTGAACGTTTCTCTCTCCGCATCAGATTTTTAAAAGTACATTAAAAAAAAAAAATTACCCACAGTACAAGTTCTAATAACAGAAAGCAACCAGATGGCTAAAGAAACTGTCTCTGAATTGGATGCTGATTTGTTTCTTCTGCAGAGAGACTCCTCTTCCCAGGAAGCCCCTGTGCCTGAACACCTGTGACTCCACCCAGGCAGGACCCTCCTCCCCCAAACCTCTGCGGTACATCCCACCATCGCCATCCTAGACTCATGCCATCCAAGTCACAAACAAAACAGAGACATTTTTTCAGATGTTCTTTTCAGCACAGCCCATCCTCCCTTCTTACAGGTTCCGTTTTCAAAGAAACAGAGCAAGGAAGCCAAGTCGAGTTCTCGACCAAGCTTCACACTCCAGAATCTTCCAGATAAGTGATAACTTTGACAGGTCTCTGAGCGACCTACGACCTTCTCAAGTGGGTTCTGAGCTCAGGAGGCTGAACCGGGCTCGGGAATACCCCAGAAGTGGAGAGGTAATCGAATAGTGTTCTCTCGTCCTGGATACAGCTCCATCTCGCTGTCGCCCCGCGCCCCTCTGGCATGGGCTGGCCCATCAGCTGGGACGGACAGTGGAGAAGTGTGGTTAGTGACCCCGCCCACCCTTCCCTCTCTTCTGTGGAGCCAACAGAGTGCTATGGTCACACACACAACAGATGGCCTACGGTTTGGTCCCCAGAGCAACACCATCCTCTTTTGCCAAGGGGAACGTTGAGTGACAGCTAAAATCACCTTGGACCCCAAACTACCAGGAAATGTGAGGGTAGAACTGCCCCCGGCTGCACTGTTTCAAATCACCTGAGGCTGACAGGTGTCAGCCATCTCTTATCCTGATTATCCAATCTGTTAAATGTCCGAATTCTGTTTCCTCCCTTCCTCTTGGCTACTTGTGCTGCTCCTGCACGAGACAGAAGACTGAGAAAGAGAAAACGAAAGTAAGACTAAAATCCAGACCGTGGCTTACACTGGGGAAACAAGCTTGAAGTGTTCTGCGGAAAAAAAAAAAAAAGGCGATTTGAAGTTTCTAAGTGGCTCTGTGTCTGAGTCCCTGTTGTCAAACCAAGTTAATTAAGAAATAATACGGTTCTTTTATAAATACTTACTAAGAAAAGGCTTACTGTTTTCAAAGCGCTTTCCTGTAATTCTCGCATTTGATCTTCCTGGGGTACCTGTGAGATGGGTTCAGCAGGTATTATTTACGTCTGTTTTAGCATCACCATTAATCATCTCATTTTACAGAGGAAGAAGGAAGGACAAACATGATTGACTGTTGCTTAGAAACACGCAGCCCGTAGTCAGAACGCCCGTCCGACCTCTGCTCCCCAACGTTTCTCCACGTGCCCGGTGGCTTCCACTGTCTGGACAGCCTCACCGTTCTCAGCTGACGGGCACCTGCCCACTGCACCACCTGCTCTGCAGCTGTGGACCCCGGAACACAGAGTCCCCGCAGGACAACCACGCCTAAGTCTCCTGGACCCCGCCCCTCCCCGCCTCTGTCTAGCCACAAGAACTCCAGCTCTAGTTCCAGAACGAGAGTTAAGCATGCTAATTCCAGACAACATAGGTTTCACGGAACAATATTCCCCCAAGAAAGGTTCAAGGAACAAAGTTCCAAGGTCAAATAAGTTTGTGAAATACCGCATCCCTCTCAGAGATTCATAATGTGCATTTGCATATTAAAGACTTTAAGAAGTTCCACGGGAAACTGCTTCAAATTGTTCCATCAAGAATCCATTAACCTTCTTTGACTTTGAAACCCTGTCACTGAGTGACACCCCAAAGCACAGGTCCCCGAGCGCGCTTGGGAGGCTGCTGTCTCCGTGCCGGCAGCATCTCTCCTACTCCGAGCTCCACGGTCGCCCTGGGGTGTGAGGCCGCCACGGAGGTCGATCTTGTGACATCAGCCCAGGACTGGAACCGCAGAGCATGCTGGGATGCACGGAACAGAGCAGTGAGCAAAGGAGTGATGTGATGTCGGGGAGTGCTGAGAGCAGACTCGGAGGCCAGGGCAGGGGGAGCCCAGCAGAGGAGTGACAGAGAGGGGAGCTGACTGGGGGGGCTTGTCCTGTCGTTCCCGGACTGTGCCTCTGCAGACTGCTCCCTGGACCAAACCATGAGCTGGATGGGACACGGTGGAGGTCATGAGGGGCGGAGGCCAGGAAGGGCAAAGGCAGAGGGGAGAGGCGGCCGGGCAGTTGGAGCAGAGAGACCCCGAGGAACTGTTCCCGCTGTCCTTTCTCAGGGCGGGAGTGGGCAGGAAGCCTGAGGCTGCTTGCGTCCCCCACCACGTGGGCAACCATGCAACCTGGGACTACCCCGGGGACAGCAAACTTTGTGTCCACCTTATCCAATATTAAACAATGTCTAAACAGACGCAGGAGTCAGGCGGGAATGGTGCACTTTCTTTTCCAACCATGAACCATGGTGTCCAGAAAGGAAGAAACAAAAGAGAGGCTAGAGTCTTTTTTTTTTTTTTTTTTTTTGGACAGGCAGAGTGGACAGTGAGAGAGAAAGACAGAGAGAAAGGTCTTCCTTTGCCGTTGGTTCACCCTCCAATGGCCGCCACGGTAGGCGCGCTGCGGCCGGCGCACTGCGCTGATCCGATGGCAGGAGCCAGGTGCTTCTCCTGGTCTCCCATGGGGTACAGGGCCCAAGGACTTGGGCCATCCTCCACTGCACTCCCTGGCCATAGCAGAGAGCTGGCCTGGAAGAGGGGCAACCGGGACAGGATCGGTGCCCCGACCGGGACTAGAACCCGGTGTGCCGGCGCCGCAAGGCGGAGGATTAGCCTAGTGAGCCGCGGCGCCGGCCGAGAGGCTAGAGTCTTTACTTTCAAAACAAACATTTATATATTTGGGTTTTTTTTTTTAATTTAATTTATTTATTTGAAAGGCAGAGCTACAGAGAGGCAGAGACAGCAAGAGAGAGAGGTCTTTTATCTGGTGGTTCATTCCCCAGATGGCTGCAATGGCTGGAGCTGAGCTGATCTGAAGCTAGGAGCCAGGAGCTTCTTCCAGGTCTTCCACGTGGTTGCAGGGGCCCAAGGACCTGGCCCATCCTCTACTGCCGTCCCAGGCCATAGCAGAGAGCTGGATCAGAAGTGGAGCCACCGAGACTCGAACCGGCGGACATATGGGATGCCGGCGCTACAGGCTGCAGCTTTGCCTGCTATGCCACAGTGCTGGCCCCATTTGTTTGTTTTTGAGAGACAGAGAGAGCTCCCATTCATTGGTTCACTCCATAAATGTTAGCAACAGCCAGGGCTAAGCCAAGAGCCAAGAACTCAACCCAGGTCTTGCACGTGGGAGCAGGAATCCAAGCGCCTGGGCCATCACTTGCTGCCTCCCACAGTGTGCATTAGGGGGAACCTGGAGTCAAGCTGCAGGAGTGGGCAGCAAACCCAGCACCCTGAAATGGGGTGGGGGCTTCTTAACTACTAGCCATTAAGCTCAATGCAACCACCCCCTAGTTTGTACTCTCTTGCTGTGGAATGTGGCCCTTGGAGAAATCAACTTGAAGCAGCCTGGGTAGTGCCCAGCCAGTGGGTCACTCCTAAAAATGCAGAGGATTTTGGGGGCTTGTGCTGTGGCGTAGCGGGTAAAGCCGCCACCTGCAGTGCTGGCATCCCATACGGGCACAGGTTCAAGTCCCGGCTGTTCCACTTCTGATCCAGCTCTCTGCTGTGGCTTGGGAAAGCAGTGGAGGATGGCCCAGGTCCTCAGGTCCCTGCGCCCACGTGAGAGACCCGGAAGAAGCTCCTGGCTCCTGGCTTTGGATCAGCCCGGCTCTGGCTATTGCGGCCATCTGGGAGTGCACCAGCAGATGGAGGACCTCTCTCTCTGCCTCTGCCGCTCTGTAACTCTGCCTTTCAAGTGAATGTCTTCAAAAAAATGCAGAGGATTCTGATGGATCTGGAGTCACACACTGATCATGTCTTTTCCAGTCTCCTCGGGATCTCAGAGCATGCCGTAAATTCCTCTCTGAATGTTCGGAGCTTGGGAGGGGCGGGGGGCCTTGTGGGACATAATCAGCAGTTGGATTCTACTCGAACACTGGCAGCTTTTGGCACGCCAGAGATCCTACTATTGTGTTATGTGGCTTAATCTGGGGTTCCAGTTTGGGAACCCTATTTTTTCTCTCTTTATTTTCACAAGGGCTGTTGGGAGGGTAGCCAACCTGGGGGACCACAGTGACTAACAGGGTAGAGAAATCTGATGGAAATCCGCGTTTTCTTGAGAAAGAGTTACACAAGTGAACCAGCGGGGAAAGGGGGGCGGGAGAGGCAATGAGGGGGCTGCAGAAGCCGAGGCACAGTCATAAAACCTCACAGGGCGCGGCCGGACTTCTGCTCTCCTGGGGTTTCCACTGGAGCCCCAGGGCCACGGGGGTGTAGACTTGGGAAAGACCGCATGGGGTTTGCCACCCCGTTTTCCTGCCACCTTCTACCACGTGCCATCCTGCACAAGAGAGGTTGGAGAAGCAGTGAAGGGAAGGGTCCGGGATTTGCTAGGCAGCAAGTGCGTGGTCTCCCGTGTTCTTGCTACCGTCCGTTCCCTGGAGTCTGAGGAACAGAGAGACTGACGCCCCCCTCTTGCCTGGTGGGGGCATCCAGGTTGGCCTGCCCTTCCGGAATGTCGCAAGGCAAAGGCAGGCAAATTTTCCGTCAGCCCAACAGGCAGCAGGGCAGGTGGCTGGGTCCCAGGGCTGTGCGCTGGGCCAGACAGCGCTGCTTCCTCGCGCGGAGGGTGCAATGGGGACGCTGCTGACAGCGGGCAGGTGGAGTGTGGAAGTCTCAGGAGAGCCACAGAAGTGTGCCGTGCATGGAAGGGCTGGCATTGGATGGTCACCAGGACGGAGCTCATCCGAGAGTTCCTCAGGAGGGAACAGACAGGAGAGCACACTGACAGCAGCTGCCACCTCCCCCAGTTCTCTCTGTCCCCTCCTACCCCATGCCTCCCCCAGCCTGGATCCCCAAGGAGCCAGAGCAGGTGACAAAGAAGACAGCTCAGGGGAGGCCAAGGACCAGAGCTCACCCCATGGAGCCCCTGGCCCAGCCTGAGCTGGAGACAGGGATGTTTATGCTGGCTGGGAGACAGAAGTCTTGACTCAGATCCGAGCGGACTTTGAAAATTCCCAAAAATGGGACATCCATACAAAACCCTAAAGGAACAGGGAGACACACAGAGCCTGCCTCAAGCGTCATCCAGGGACAGTAAAAGGGATCAGGTAGAACACGTTTGAAGGCGATGAAATTGAAAATAAATTCTTATAAAAAATAAATGTTTGTACCAGACCCAAAAATGAATTGGCATGAAAGCAACACTAAATAAACTATGACAACAGCAATAATAACCAATTGTTGAGAATTTACAGTTGTACCAGACTCTTGACGTGCTAAAGGTACATTATTTTACTTAACTCCGTAAGATCCTGTGAAGCAGATAAACCCATTTAACATATTTGAAACTGAAGTTCAGATAGTTTTATGTCATTTGCTTCAAAATATAGTTAACAAATAGCTGACTTCAAACCCCAAATAGCTCGTTTGAGGCTAGAATAGGGTAACTATAAAGAAGGAAAGAAGCAGGAAAGTTGTAATGAAATACCTGTTTTTCATTCTAATTCAAGCATGGGTGCCAGGATGGATAAAAAGCAATGACACAGCTTATGTACATTGATAACATTTCAATTACTGTACAGCCCACAAAAATATAGTTAGCATTTGTTGCTAAACACAAAACTAATAAATGCATATCCTAAATAATTTGCTCTTGGTGGGTTGTTTTTGTTTTGATGTTGTTTGTTTTTTAAAGAAATGTTCCTTGATCATTTTGAAATTAGCTCTCTGGAATACACCCATATATTAATTTGTCATTTATGCCATGCAAATATTCTACTATGCCTGGAATGCTTGATGGAAAAACTGAGTGTACGCTCATTATTTTAGTGCGGAGGGAGCTGCTAAAGGCAGGCCCTGATTCCAGAATGGCTCCTACACTGCCAGTCCTGGGGGCAGGAGCCTCCTCCCACTCATCACGGTGCTCAGATCAGCCCTGGCACACTGTGCATGCTTCCTAGTCTAGGGTCTCTCCTGAGCACCTACTGTGTGCCAGAGTGTGGGTGCTTATTAATTTAAGACCTCTCTACTGAGCACCCACTGTGTACCACAGACTGGGTGTGGGTTCTTATTAATCTAGGATCTCTCTCCTGAGCACCTACTGTGTACCATGCACTGAGTGTGGGTTCTTATTAATCTCGTATTTCTCTGCTGAGCACCTACTGTATTCCACACACTGGATGTGCATGCATGCTCCCTAATCTCTGTCTGCTGAGCACCTACTATGTTCCACACACTGAGTGCTCTGCAGGTATGAGAGAACAAACCTCCTCACAGTGTGTGTTCACAGCCTTGGTCACCTCCCAGACATCCTTTAAAGATAAATATGGCTTTTTCCTTCACTCTCTGAACAGAATCAGATGTTTCCCACATTCCCGGGCATTTGTAATACAGACTTGAGAGACTGGGAGCTGGAGAGACAGAAGCGAGGAGAGAGGGCCGGGCAGGGAAAGACAAGACAGTCCTAAGAGAAGAGGGCTGTGGGAGAAGGCGGTGGCCATTCGTGGCCCTGGAGAGGGTTTGTTGAAGGTGACCAACAGGACCTCCCGACTTGTGCTCCAAGAAACCCAAGTAACTGGTAAGGCTCTGGGCTGTTTCCAGATTGTATTTCTTCTCCAAGGGAAGACCACACAGGTCCAGATCACATGTCCGTCATTTCTGATACTTACAGCATAGTCAGAGTTGTTTTAAATTTTCAGGTGAAGAAAGAGGTCTAAAACAGATCATTTTCCTAGGATGTTACAGCTGGACTGGGATTCGAATCCAGCTCTTGTGGGCCCCAAGCCTGCTCTCTTTCCACAGTGCCCAGCTACGTCCCCAGATCCATCTGGTGACCTCCACGGAGTCACGATGCCTCCCTTGTGGGGAGCTCCATGGATTCTGGAATCACACACAAACGGGAAGGCTCGCTTCTGATATCTGATCCGAAGACAGGAGCTGAATTCCTTGCCTGGAAAGCTGCCTGCTTGCCCGTGGGCTACGTGTTTCATCTTGCAGCCGAATCACTCTGCACCCAGGAGATGGCTATGCTGACCGCAGAAGGGTCAGCTCAAACTGCTGCTAAAGTGGCTCTGTGGCCATTCCTGTTTTTTGAAATCAATTTTTTGACCAGGTAGTGGCCTGATGCCCAGAAGTGAGGAGTAGGTAAAATCTTTCTTCAAACTGTCGACCACATTAGCCCAGAACTCCCAACGGTCAGGTAGTAAACAATCATGATGCACTTGTTTTGGTGAATTAACCATTTTAAAGGGCTTCAGAGTAAGGTGCTCAGCCTCTTATCACCATAGAAACTGCTACACAAATTCTTACAGATACTTTGGAACTAGGACTATCTACCTCCATGGAAATGGACACAATGGCCCTCCAAGGAAACAAATGGCTGCTTGATGCAAAGCAGCACAACCCCCTGGGAGAAATCTCTTCATGACCCAGTGATGATGGCCAATCCGAGCTCACGAACGGTAAGGGAAAGGGGGTCCAGTGGTCATCGGAGATGGCTTTGGAGTGGCACAGACACCGCCTTCTAAATTTGAGAGGACATTCCACTGCGGTGGTCCTGGCCAAGCCAGTTCACGCACACCCAGAGGATGCATACACAGGGCCCACGTGGGCCAGGACTTGCAAAGAAAGGACTTGGCGGGGCCGGCACCGTGGCTCACGTGGCTAATCCTCCGCCTGCGGTGCCGGCATCCCATATGGGCGCCGGGTTCTAGTCCCGGCTGCTCTTCTTCCAGGCCAGCTCTGCTGTGGCCCGGGAAGGCAGTGGAGGATGGCCTGAGTGCTTGGACCCCTGCACCCACGTAGGAGACCAGGAGGAAGCACCTGGCTCCTGGCTTCGGATCAGCACAGCGCCAGCCGTAGTGGCCATTTGGGGGGTGAACCACCAGAAGGAAGACCTTTCTCTGTCTCTCTCATTGTCTAACTCTATCTGTCAATTAAAAAAAAAAAAAAAAAAAAAAGGACTTTGTGAGAAGAAACGGGATTAGAACTCAGCACTTTTACAAAAGCTAAAGGAAAGGACTGGAGGATGGACCTCCACGTTGATGAGCTGCGTGGTCTTACCAAGCTGTGTGGCTCTCCAAGCTTCCTCATCTCTGAATTACATGAGCTTATATCTGTGGCAGGATTAAATTTAAAAAAAAAAAAAAACAACCACATGCCAAGCTCTCTACACTGCCATCAGCACTTACATAAACACCTAGTGATGAAATTGGAAATTATTATTCCTGTTAAAAGTAATAATAAGGGGGCCGGCGCCACGGCTCACTAGGCTAATCCTCCGCCTGCAGCGCCGGCACCCCAGATTCTAGTCCCGGTCGGGGCGCTGGATTCTGTCCCGGTTGCCCCTCTTCCTGTCCAGCTCTCTGCTGTGGCCTGGGAAGGCAGTGGAGGATGGCCCAAGTGCTTGGGCCCTGCACCCACATGGGAGACCAGGAGAAGCACCTGGCTCCTGGCTTCGGATCAGCGCTGTGCGCTGGCTGCAGCGTGCCAGCCGCAGTGGGGGGTGAACCAAGGGAAGGAAGCCCTTTCTCTCTGTCTCTCTCTCTCTCACTGTTTAACTCTGCCTGTAAAAAAAAAAAAAGTAATAATAAGGATGGAGATCTTGGCACAGCCGGTTACGATGCTACTTGGGACACCTGCATCCCACGTCAGAGCACTGGTTCGAGTGGCTGCTCCGCTTCCAATCCAGCTTCCTGCTGATGGGATCTGGGAAGGCTGCAGAAGATGATCTCAGTACTTTGGCTCCTGCCACCCACTTGGGAGACCCAGATGGAGCTCCTGGCTCCTGACGTTGGCCTGGCCCAGCCCTGGTTGTGGAGTGCATTTGGGGTGTGAACCAGGAGGTGGACAATCTCTCTACATCTCCCTCTTTCTGTCTCTCTCTCTCTCTCTCTCTCACTGTCACTCTGCTTTGCAAATAAATAAATCTCTGACAGTAAGTTTGTTCGAGTCATCAACATATATCACTAAGTCATATTCACTCTTTATCTCGAACGCATCTAATCTTAAATCGTCGGCAAGAGCATGCTTTGGAATGAAGCAAACGTGGGTCTGAAAGGCACGGTTTTTTGCATGGCTCCGACCTCTGTGGTGCGGGGAGCCGGGCAGTTGTAAACGCCACAGGCATCCTTCACGCAGTGTTTCCTCCTGGGGCTGGAGAAGAAACTGATTTCCTGAGACCCTGGGCCTGGTCCGCTGGGGGAAAGCCCCGAGGCGGTCTGGCTCTGTTTCCAAGCAGCTCCGCACGTTTCCCAATCGCACAGAACCTCCAGCCTTCCCCAGATCACCTCATTTCAATGACACAGAATCTTTCAAAGGGACTGTAATAATTCCACAGAGGACTTAGCGCTTCTGACAGCCTCCCTCCCACTGTCCTCGGTGCTCCATAAATTATGCTGCCTCTGCCTGTGAGCTGGGCAGCGCCATTCGCCTGGCCCCTCGTGATTCATGGTTCCCTTAACTATGTCAGTGCCTCGTCAGCAAAGCTGCTCCCTCCAACAGAGCCTTCGGGAGCCGCTTCCTGGAAGGCAGCTTGCAGAGGAGGCACCTGGCATCTACCTGGACGGTGGCTTCCACCTCTTCTTTCTTTTGTCCTACAATTTCAAGATAAGTGATAACCATTAACTTTGGGAATTACTTCCAAATTCCAAACACACCACCATTTTGTTAACAACCTGCTCTCGGCAATCCACTGTGAACTGAGAGCCGCTCTAATTGCAATACACGGTTATCATTCAGATTAACAGACAAACCAAAAGAGTGGTGCAGTGAGGGTCAGATATGGGAAGACCGCAATTAAAAGAAAATGAAACTGGGCCAGCAACGGGGCTCACTAGGCTAATCCTCCACCTGCGGCGCTGGCACCCCGGTTCTAGTCCCGGTTGGGGCGCCGGTTCTGTCCTGGTTGCTCCTCTTCCAGTCCAGCTCTCTGCTGTAGCCTGGGAAGGCAGTGGAGGATGGCCCAGGTCCTTGGGCCCTGCACCTGCATGGGGGACCAGGAGGAAGCACCTGGCTCCTGGCTTCAGATCGGCGCAGCGTGCCAGCCGTAGCGGCCATTTGGGGGGTGAACCAACGGAAAAAAGGAAGATCTTTCTCTCTGTTTCTCTCTCTCTCTCTCTCACTGTCTAACTCTGCCTGTTAAAAAAAAAATAAATGAAACTGAACACAAACATCAGACCGAAAGCCCCACACAGCATGGGAGGCCCAGGGCTCAGCCGGCTGCTCTGCTTTGCGGCCCAGAGCAGCTCCCTGGTGGCCCGCACGTCCCCAGAAATTCCAGTCCTGGGGTTGAGCCAGTTTACTGTGCGACTCAGTCATGGAGGTCCAAAGCACACAGGATGGAAAGCTCCAGAAACGACTTGCCTTGCATGTCTTGTTGTGCACCTGTCACCGTGAGCCCTTTCCCCAGCCTCCAGGCCTCCCCAGGCCTCTTTCAAGTCACACAGGTCCTTCCCACTCAGAAACCCTCCACTCATGCGGGAGCCTGCCCAGTGTGTACCTTGCCCCTGTGCACTGAGAGAGGGTTCCGACATGGCCAAGGCTCAGGCAGTGTAGACTTGGGAGCAAGGGGGTCAAGTGAGAAGGAAGAAAGCCCATGGGGTATGGCTAGGAGAACAGTCTCCCAGGATTTGGAGGTGAGAATCCTTGAAAAGCTATAGATGGAAGCCCATAGGAGCCCAAGGGGATTGAAACAGAATCTCTGTGGACTCTGAGCCTATAACACAGTGTAGAAAGAAAACAAATAGAGGGTGTGAATTGTTTTGAAATTGCCACATTTCTTGGATGTGACCCATGAATCTCAGCCTCAGTGCAATTGCCCTGGGTGGCTCACAGGAGAGACAAGCTGCTCAAGCCCTCTGCAGTTCTACCCTCTCTCTCTCTTTGCAAGTTGTGCAGAGTCCCGAGGCTTAGAAGGAATGATGACACGGAACTGGATTCCCTTAGAAAGGCCTAAAAATTAGCTCGGTTCACAGCGCTAAAAGCCATCCTGGGTTAACTAGCACTTTTGCTAATCAACTATTTTAAACATTGCTTCTGTGGGGAAAATGTGTTCGGTTTCCAAAAAATGGGTGTGTGTGGGAATTTCAAAAAGATAACCCAGAGTAGGTCTAGTGCTTCTTGGGTCACACCAGCATTGGTTTGCTTTAGTTTTTATTTTCAAAGGAGAAACTCATTTATTTTTCTAAAACAACACTATTGGATATGCACCAAAATGTACATAATACTTATCTTTGTTGGTAATATTATAACTATTACTTCATTATCTGCATCTATATTCCCCACAATAAGAAAGCAATAGTATTAGAAAATAAAATTTACAATAGCAAGCCAAAAAACCTTGCAAATGCATAGGGATAATTTAGTAAAAGAAATGGAAGACTTCTGTACTGAAAAAGTACACAGTATTGCTGAGAGAATGGAAAAAAGATCTAAACAAACAGAGATAACGTGTTCATGGACTGAAACACTCAACGCTGTCAGGATGTCAATTCTTACCAAAGTGATCTATAGAGTCAGCGCACTCTCAATGAAAATGCCACGAGGTTTCTTGCAGAAACGGACAAGCTGATTCTAAAATATACAGGTATAAAAATCAAAGGACCTAGAATAGCCGAAGCAGTATTTGGGGGAGAAAGGAACAGAAGTTTGAAAACTTAACCCTAAGCTACCTGATCTTAAGAACTATTATAATGCTGTGATACCCAAAACGGAGTAGGATTGACAAAAGGATCAGCAGATAAATCAGTGGACGGAATAAAGAAGTCCAGAAACAGATCCACACTGGCAGGGTGAAATGATTTTTAACCAAGGTGTCAAAGAAATTCAATGGGGTTGAAAGGATGATGTTCTTCATCAAATGACTGCAGAACAAGTTGATGCCCATATGGAGAAAAAAATGAAATCTGACCCATCCCGTATCATAAAGAAGAACAAATTTAGATGCATCAGACACTTAAATGTGTAAACTAAAACTATAAAGCTGTTAGAAGAAAATATAAGTAATATCTTTGTGACATGGGGTAAGCAAAAATTTCTTAGACATGATATGGAAAGTACTAATGTAAAAGAAAAATACCATTAAGTTAGACTTTACCAAAGTCCAAAAATTTATGCTTATCAAAAGATACTGTTTAAAAAAAAAATAAGTGGTCCAGAAAGTAGGAGAAAATACTTGCAATGCAGACATTTGGCCAAAGACTTACATAAAGGTTGTGGCATTGTGGCACAGTGGGTTAAGCCACTGCTTGGGAAGCCGGGATCCCAGATCAGAGCTCCAGTTTGAGTCCTGGCTGCTCTGCTTCCTATCTGGCTCCCTGCTAGTGTGTCTGGGAAACATCCTATGACGGAGCAAGTATTTGAGGTCCTGTCATCCACGTGGGAGACCCAGATGGAGTGCTGGGCTTCTGCCCCAGCTGTTGCAGCCATTTGGGGAGTGAGCCAGCAGATAGAAGATCAACCTCTCTCTCTCTCTCTCTCTCTCTCCCTCTCTCTCTCTCTCTCTTTCTCATCACTCTGCCTCAAATACATAAATCCAGACTTGTATACACAACACATAAAGCACATCTACAATTGAATAATAAAAAGTCAACACAGTTAAAATATGGACAAAAAGACTTGACACATCACAAAGGAAGATTTATGAATAGGCAATAAGAACACTAAAATATGCTCCGTATCATAATCATCAGGAAAATTCTAATTAACACCACCAGCGCCACTACAGATCTGCCAAATGACCGAAATTTAAAAGACTGGCAACGTGCCACGCTGGTGAGGAGGAGGAGAAGCACGGTCTTTGGCTACTGCGGATGAGAACATGGAATGGTAGAGCCACTCTGGAAAATGGTATGGTACTTCCAGCAACTCCACTCCTGCTTAACTAGAGAAATTTTATAAAAATATTCACAAAGTCTTGTGCTTTATTCATAGCAGCTTTGTTCACTGTAGCCCCCCAAATGGAAACAACCTAAAGAGGAGGCCCCGGCTGGTCAGACCGCCAGCTACCTGTCCATTGTCATCTTGCGTCAATCACTTCGTCTTCCCCACCTGTGTCCCTCACAGTCTCACCTCTGAACAGTACAACCCCCTCCCCTCCTCCCCTGCTCTCCCTCTCTGCCCTCCTCCACCAGTCCTAGTTCCCCAAGTTGCCTCTCTCACTGTCCTTTGCAGTCTCAGACTTGCTCTCCGGTAAGATTCTGGGATGGTCGTGCTGCATGGTAATGTTGTGTGCAGGTTTATCTCTCCCACCAGCTCATAAGCCCCTGACTTCACATATCCCTGGCACCTCGCATGACATCCAGCACACAGTAGGTACTCAAAATCAACCTGTTAGGTAAATGTCAGGAAACGTGGGAATCTGACCTACTCTGTACTTAATGCTGAGGTTTCCTGTGCATTTACTTTTGTGATCAGTTGCTCTCCTTAGGCCTTTCAGTTTCTTAATGACTTACAAACCAGTGGAAGATTTTTAAACAGATGAGCCTCTGGAAGCTGTCTTTTTGCTTTTTGTGGTGGTCTTGACTCATAGTTTCTTAGGAGTTTCTGATCTAAACATGTGCAAAGGAAATAGCAGCTATTTCTAGGAAAGAGGTGGTTTCTTTGTTGTGAGAGAGGATGCCTTGTGCATCCCCAGCTTCTACCCAACAGAAACCAGAAGCACACCCACTTGTGAGTGCCCCAAACCTCGCCAGACATTGCCAATTATCTCCTGAGATGCAAAGCACCCCTGAACCCACAGGCTGTGAGAAGCATCCTGGGAATCAGACAGACCTTGGTCTCCACTCAAGCTGCACCGCTGTGCAACCCGGTTGGATTATTACTGTGTTCAGTTTCTTCATTTGTGGACTATTAACTGGGGGGATTGTAAAAGGACTCTACGTGGACCAACAAATGAAGGGATGTCTTGGGTGGAAAAGCAGTCACACATGTCTCCCAGACCTCCCAGGTATCTGATTGCGTGGTGGCTCTATGGTCCTTGTCTTTGAGCTATTTTTCGATTCTGTAAGTTGTAGAACACTAATAGTAATGTAATTCTTGATGGCAAAACTCCAAAGTGTGCATGGTAAAAGGCAATCGATTATTTACCTGTGGTTATCATCACATTTTCCCTGAGTTTTTCTTTTTCTTTTTTGCATCTATTTTTTTTAATTTTTTTTTTTTTAAATTTTTGACAGGCAGAGTGGACAGTGAGAGAAAGAGACAGAGAGAAAGGTCTTCCTTTGCCATTGGTTCACCCTCCAATGACTGCCGCGGCCAGCACACCGCGCTGATCCGAAGGCAGGAGCCAGGTGCTTCTCCTGGTCTCCCATGGGGTGCAGGGCCCAAGCACTTGGGCCATCCTCCACTGCACTCCCTGGCCACAGCAGAGAGCTGGCCTGGAAGAGGGGCAACCAGGACAGAATCCGGCACCGCGACCGGGACTAGAACCCGGTGTGCCAGCGCCGCTAGGCGGAGGATTAGCCTGTTGAGCCACGGCACCGGCCCTTTTGCATCTATTTTTTTTTTTTTTTAAATTTTTGACAGGCAGAGTGGACAGTGAGAGAGAGACAGAGAGAAAGGTCTTCCTTTTGCCGTTGGTTCACCCTCCAATGGCCGCCGCGGTAGCGCGCTGCGGCCGGCGCACCACGCTGATCCGATGGCAGGAGCCAGGTGCTTCTCCTGGTCTCCCATGGGGTGCAGGGCCCAAGAACTTGGGCCATCCTCCACTGCACTCCCTGGCCACAGCAGAGAGCTGGCCTGGAAGAGGGGCAACCGGGACAGGATCGGTGCCCCGACCGGGACTAGAACCCGGTGTGCCGGCGCCGCTAGGTGAAGGATTAGCCTAGTGAGCCGCGGCACCGGCCATTTTTGCATCTATTTTAAAGTTCATTTCAGGAGTCCATACTTGACCACATGTGTGTGATGTTGTTAATTCTCCTTTAAGTCTACTACAACATCGTAGTGGTTCCCTCATTAAGTAGGGAATTAAACAAATCTTTGACATCTTTGAAAAAGAAGTAGTTGCCTCTTCAATGACCTGCTCCCCCCTTTTTGATGAAAACATGAGATGTTTTGCTTAAAGAACTTCCAAGGCAAAGGTCTTTAATATACAGCTACTCTGGCCACACATTCCTCTCCTAATTCCATACAACCTGCATGGTTTTCATACGCATTAATCAAATGAATGAGGAGGGGGCGAAAGTGCTTCAGATGCAATGGTACCATGTACGGTGCCTTTAGAGTCTCTGGATTCCTGGTTTTCACTGCCGAAATTCACCATTCTAAACGCCAGACCCAGGTGGGGACGGTAACTGGAAAAGGATCTCTGAGCTCCAACAAGGGCACAACTGCCTCATCATTTGCCAAACTAAAAGGCACTCCGTGGGTTCATTGGAGAGCACGTAACTAGAGAAGTCATTATTAAAAAAACAAACACCAGTTTTATTGCTGACAATCCTTAAAGTGTTCCACTTTCAGCCATTCCTCAAAACGAGGTGTACCAGCAGGAGCCCACAGCTGAAGGGGCTTCCAGAGTGTGGGAAAATTGCTGGAACTCCAAAAGCGGCGTCCTGAGACCTGGGTTCTTTCTAGGCCTCTGCCCCTAACTCGTGTGTGATACGGGGGAAACCCTCAGCTCTTCGCAGGCCTCCTGTGCCCGAGTAGAAGGCGGCTGGATCGGAAAGCTCTGGATTATTGTCGGGTTTGCCACTCTGTGATGCCAGGCTCTCTTGAGAACCCAGTGTAATCGATATTTCTCAGGTGGGACATAAGAAAACTCTGCCGCTGATCCCCAACTCTCCTCTCCTTGCAGGTTTTGGCATCTTTGAGAGGACCCTACCTTCCCCCTGACCCAGCAATGGCCCCATATGTGGGAACCGGGACCCAGGCACTTGTTTCCTGCCCAGGAACCCTTTGCCATCTGCCCTACCAAGTGAGTTTACTGGGGAACATCTTAATGAAATGTTTCCTGGTCACCATGGACACAGGGAGTGTGGTTGTTGGGATGGTTCTGGGAATCTCTCTCCGATTCCTTCTCCACCATCTGCTCGTCTTCAAGGCTGCAGGTTTCTTTAACCACAGAGCCCAGGTCAGCAGGTGCAGGCAAATCTGGTCGGTACCTGCCTCTGTGTGGACGTGTTCCCCCCGACAGCGTCCATCCTGGTGGTTGGGCTGTGCAAGTGGCTCCACAGAGGGGGCGCGCGTGCTGCCCTGGAGGGGGGCTGTTGTCCGGGCCAGATGAGTTTGGGGCAATCAAATAATTCCTTCCTCTTCGCTCAGCTATCGTGCATACGTAAGAGCTGCCTGCAAACTTTTATTTAAAGTCCATTGCCTGAGACCCTGTGGTGGCGAGATTGAAAGACAATTTTTATTGCTAAGTTATTAGTCCTTTGAAAGAAGGAAAATTTGATGTTTAATATTTGAACAGTTTCTATTTTGCCGAAGTCCTTGATATCTGGGTGTTAAACGGTGTAACCATTTAAGGTCCATTTCTGGAGACTCTCGCAGACAATAAGAGCTCCACAGGAGTCCATCTGCAGAGCTCCCACACTGCCGTTCGTCCCTTGTCCTGCCAGTCACTGATACATCCATTAGGGAAGAAAAAAGTTTGATGTTTTGATGCATTTCAATAGGCCTACCACACCTGACTGTTTTTCCTTGTGGACAAGAACAAATCCTTTTCATCTTTAAAACGTTACCAACTGCTTTACATTTTGGAGAATTTAACAGAATTTAGCTCAGGGAAATCGCATACAACACAAATTCAAGTATTTTTTCACGCAATTTTTAATTTTTTTTTTTTAATTTTTGGTTTGAGGTTCAGGAGTCACTGAGGAAACTGGCCTCAGTGTGCCAGGTGTATTTCTAATTTCTCTGTGCTTTTAAGTGTGGCTCCTCAGGCCGTCCCTCTCTCTACAAAGCCTGTACCTCCTTTAATCCAAAGTTCCCAGTTCCACAAATCTGTCATATGATATTTTAAAGGCATATTCTCTTAAAATGTACAAAGTTGAATCACAATGATCCCATAGTCCAAAACAATACTTAACAACACTTACTCTTTTGCGAAGTGTTATTCCTACAACCCTGTGCCCTGTCCTTGCATGAAAAACACGCCCATGAGTCGGAAGGAGTGAAGCACAGATCCTAACGTGCAAGTCAAAAACGAGGTTCTAAGGAGAGAAGCCAAAACCCACTGCACTTTCAAATCAGCTAACTCGTTCGCGATACCATTTGTGAACTAAACTGGAGGCTAAACCTCAACGACTCTCTTCTCCACGCTGGGTGGATTTCCAAGGACAAAGAAGCAGCCGAACGTGGTAGAGAACCTCGTGGGACAGAGGCCCCGCTGGGGGCCCCAGTTTATCCGGCCAGTGACTTGGGCACGCATGTCCTTCACCAGCGGGTCACAGCCCCGTGAAGTGTAAGAAGGTGATAAAGACTTCCAGGCCAAAGGAGACTATGTAAAAATGCCCCCCAAACCCTAAAGCCACGTTCACACACTTTCTGTGTGTGGTTTGAGATGCATCTGCAGGGCCGGCTTGCTCACAGCCGCTTTCTCCAGGGGCTGTACCGATCACCTTTGCTAAAGAGGTAGGCGTGACAGTCAGGTCTGTGGCTCCCTCCCTGGTCAAGGACACACAACAGCAGTGCGGAATCGGACATTCCTTGACATGAAAGAGCCCCAACACTGTGGTCAGATGATGGTCCAGTGATCAGGAGAAAGGGAGATCCTCGTGGCGTGCAGATGAGCAGGCCGCGAACCATGGAGTCTGGAGGGGTAGACATGGAAACGTGGCAGGCAGAGGGTGGCGGGCAGGGAGGCGGGGGACCTCGGCCCTGGGTCCAGTCCTTCCCCCAGCCATGGCTGTGCAGTGCTGTGCTTTCTCTCCACAACGGCCAGAAGATGGCCCATTTTAGCCTCACACACACTAGACTCCTCTTCCTGGCAACCAGTGGAGTTTGGCTAAAAGGATCATTCCACAATGGAATAGGTTGTTTCCAAGAACACAGTTTTATGGTACCCAAAGCAGAAGCTTTGCAGCTACCAAGATGAAACTTTCTCCAGACAACGCTTTTCCAAATGCCAGTTGCATACAAGGCCATAGAAGCTTCTAGAAAGGTCCAGTTTCATAGCATACAGACTTAACAACAAGGTCTGAAGATCTACTCCCACCTATAGGAGGTGGTTTTCCCTAGAGGAAGTCTCTCCCTCTGCTCCTTCCCTTGCACACAGTCAGAATCCTCAGAGGACGGCACAGTAGAGTGGAAAGAACAGGCCTGTTGGAGTTCCACCAAGATGGCCGCTGGCACCTCCAGCAGCGAGCCCGGGAAACCCGGCCACCTTCTTTAACTTCTCTGAGCTTCGGTGTGTTCAACTATATGCTAGGAATTACAGCATTTCTCTTTTTGTTTGGTGTCAGGAATAAGGGAAAAGCTTGACACATACCAGGCACTTGCCAATGACAATCTCCCCTGCCCCTTAACGTGCCACACGAATCCTCTTATTTTACAGCCCACGCAGACTCCGATTCCAAATTAATAAGCAGGATTTGAAAGAAAACAGAAAAAAAAATAGAAAAAAACCTTTTTGACTACTTGACCTCATCAGCCCGAGCGCCTCCTGCGTTATTCCCGAAAAGAGGAACAGGTGTAGGCTTCAAAGCGGACTACAGGCAGAACGGACAGGACCTCCGTGCGTGCCGGCTGTACAGCAGAACACCACAGCCTGGGCAGCTTACAAACCACAGAGATTCAGTTCTCGCAGTCCTGGGGGCCAGCAAGTGAAAGGCCAGAGCATGGTCAGAGTGGGTGTCTAATGAGGGCCTATTTTCTTCCACACTGCGTCTTCTTACTGTGTCCCCACAGAGGGGCTGGGAAGAGCAAGCTCTACGGGGCTCCAATCCTACTCACAAGGGCTCTGTCCTCATTCCCGGACACCAACATCTTGGAGGTTAAGAATCCAACAAACCCATTTTGACATAAACATGCAGCAACTGAAGACGCTCGCCAAGGCGTCCTTCCGTTTGGATTCTGGTCAATAGAAGACTCAGGAAGTCACATCTGACGCTACCAGCACGAGGCCAAGCTGGTGCACGCTTGTGTCTACACGCACTACCAACACACAGCCTGCCGACACGGTGCCTTTCTCATCAAACAGATTCGAGATGGTGAGCATCTCTGCTCAGGTGCAGGAAGCGAGCCAGCGTGCGTCAGGAACGGAGCGCACAGCGTTGGTGTTCAGTCACAAAATCCATTAAGCTCCACACGTTATGATTTACCTTCAAGGAGGAACATTCTTAACCAGGCCTGTGAGGAGCGCACCGCGTGCTATCACGGGAAGCGAGTTCCGGAGGACTACAAGGAGTGCGGCCACATCACACAGCCGTCTCAGCCCGGTTGGAGCATGGAACGCCACAGGAGAGCACATGCGTCCATTAGAGCGTCTGGCTGCCTACGTGGCCACTCAGTAAAGGACTCTACTGGACGCCAAGTGCGGTGGCTTTGGCAGCTTTGCACCCAAGGATGGGGACTGCTTGTTCTCAGTGGAGGGGCCTGAAAAGAGAGCAAGAACATTGCACACACACACACACACACTTGTTCCTGAGGCACCTGGAGGGACACACACAAGACCCCCGAGACACTTCTCTACAGGGTGAGACCCATACCCTCTCCCGCCATCTTTGTCCAGTCCTGATGCTAGGCCCAAAGCACTGGATGCGAGTGGGAAGCACAGAGAAACACATGCATCCTAAAAGCACAGCTTTATTAAAAATGAGTCAAAATTGCAACGGCACCCTAGGACACTGCATTCCCATGCTGGCTAACGTTCTTCTGTGGATCTGGAAAACTGCAATAATCACGGAGCATGCACTTGCATTTAGATGATTATTTTTACGGGGCACGCACTGCCTGTGTGACCGGGATCCAGAGTGCTGAGTGAGGTGTAGGCACACCAGATTCATAACCATAATCCACCCATCCGTGGTTTCGCTCCAGCCTCTGTCTATTTCAGGTCAATTTGGAAAAGTTTTCAGGCAACTACTCTAAATGCACCCCCCTTCTCCATTTTGCTATTTGATTAGTGTTTACCTAAATACCTTTATGGTAGAAGCTTTGCAACTCTCTAAAAAAGCATCCCCTCCGAAAAAAAAATCCCCAGCAATTTAGGTTAAAAACAAAGTAAAGGCAGCAAAAGTGTCTTTAAGTTTTGCAATAATCCTTCCAGTACTTTTGCATCCCAAAAGGCTCCAGATGTGACCAGCCACTGCAAAATGGCGAGTTGTTTATCAGCATGCTACAGGGGGAACTGGCACCTGTAATTTTACTCTTACTTTGCATCAGCGTTATTAAACCACCTAAAAAATGACCAAGTGGATGTTCTGCGTAGTCACACGGACGCCTCCAGGGTGGAACACTCTGCCGACCCCCCCCCCCACCCGTACACAGAGCCGAGGGCCAGGCCAGCGGCTCCCCTCGCGTCCTGATGCTGCGATCCGCCTCCTGCTATAGTCAGTTTCCGCTGCTGGCTGGGGCTGGGTCTCTCAGCTGCCTGTAAGGAACTGAGTGCAGTGGCCTGTGACCCTGCAGCAATCACAGTGCTTTGCTTCCCTTCATTTGTTCACTAATTCATTCATTTTCCCCTTCATTTTTCTCCCCACACCTCCTTTCCTTGTTAGGGGTCGTCTGTAGGTAACAAGAGGCCCCTAGTAACCTCTGTCTGGGCGAGGGTGAGAGGGATGGAGATTTGAATCCGGTGGTGACAATGAACCTCTTGGCCAGGCCACAGCGCCCACCCCCCACCTCCCTCCCTGCTGGGCCCCTGGGCCTGTGGATATCCTGCCTGGGGTTTTCCTAGCTGCTGGCTGCAGCCTGCTCACATCCTTCAGTTGCTCCCTGGCACTTCAACCACGCAGAGTATTACAGCTTCATTTGTGCTTGGCTGTTGATGTCCAGCTCCGCACAACAAACTGTAATTTGGCACTGATGGAAAACCAGCCTCTGCTAGACCATTTTTTTAAATAAAGTTTTGGTTTTCTTTGTCCTTGTAAAGGGCTTACCCAGGCAGATGCGTGAAAACGAATCATTTTTAAAAAGACCTCTGCAAGGCCTTGGTGTCCGCATTCAAGGAAGACGGGTTGGGAAACTGAGGAACGAGGGGTTTAAGGGACTCACATGGGACTGCAGAATGAGTCGCCACCAAGGCCAAGTTGGGAGGGACCTAGGGTCCTGGCATAGCTTGTGGTCAGCACCATACACTTGATTGTACTGCAATTCTGGCCAAGTTGGGTTGAACTAGTTTTGTTTCCACTTATTTGTTTGCTTATTTATTTATCTGAGAGAGAGAGAGAGAGAGAGAGAGAGAGAGAGAGAGAGAACGCTCCCATAGGCTGGTTCATTCCCCCAAATGACCATAATGATCAGGGGTAGGCCAGAGCTAAAGCTGGGAGCTGGGAACTCAATCCAGGTCTCCGACAGGAGTGGTAGGGACCAACCACTTGAGCCATCAACCGCTACCTTCCAGGCTCATCACTAGCAGGAAACTGGAGTCAGGAGCTAGAGGCCAGCATTGAACCAGGAACTCTGACTGGAACACGGTTATCTTCCCCTTTGCCTTGACTGACAGGTCAAACACCCGCCCCCTTTTCCACGTCTTACTGGGTAAATGAACATGTCTGCCTACACTAAAATAACCTCTGGACCAAGGGTGGTCTAGGTAAGGTCATTTAGGAACTTCTAACTGCTGCTTAAATGCATAGCCGTGCTGAACCTTAGAATGCTAAGGACCCAGAAATGATGGCCAAATGTTCATATCCACCCAAGTAGCTTACAGATAGAAACACTTTACCCAGGGCTGTTAAGCCACTGTTGGATACTGGGAGTCTCTTACAAAATGTGCAAGTCTGTGACACGCGTAGGAGTGTGAGAGGACGACGTGAGACCTCATGGACGACTGAAGACAGTGAGCATGGTGTCCAGTGACAGCCAGGTCAGGATCTGTTACCACTTCAGAATACAAGGGGCCCTTGCTAACAGGAAGGGTTCTCAACAGAGTTTGGGGGGGGGTTGGCCCCACTCCTCTGCATGCCACTTCCTCTTAAAATGCTCTCCTTTATATTCAGATCCCACATTTGGGTCCCAAAAGATGAGATCTTGGGGCTGGCACCATGGCATAGCAGGTTAAAGCCACCACCTGTGATGCCAGCATCCCATATGGGTGCCTGTTTGAGTCCTGGCTGCTCCACTTCCAATCCAGCTTCCTGCTAATGGTCTGGGAAAAGCGGTGGAAGATGGCCCAAGCACTTGGGCCCGGGTCACCCACTTGGGAGACCTGGAAGAAGCTTCTGGATCCTGGCTTCATCCTAGCCCAGTCCCAGCCATTGTGGCCATCAGCCACCTGGGGTGCGAACCAGTGGACGAAGCTCTCTCTCTGTCTCTCCTTCCCTTCTGCAACTCTGAATTTCAAATAAAGAAATGAATCTTTTTAAAAAGAAAAGATGAGATATGGAATGGATAGCAGAATATTTTCCAGGTATATTTGGTATTTTAAAGAGGTCAGACTCTCAAAAGCTGGAGCCAAAGGACCCTTGCAACTTGGGAGCAGATGTAAAGACGCCCTCCCCTCCATCATCAGCTCTTGGTGTGTGTGTCTCTTGGGAGCAAGCAGTAACCTGGGGAGAGCCAAACCTCCCCCCTGCATCAATCATCAGGAGCCCTTGGAGGAGCCCTGGAACACCTGTCTCTAATTAATCTCCACTGTATTCCCTCAGCACTTACACACTCATAATTATATTTATGGCTGTAATTGTTTTATATTACAGTTCATATCCCCTTACAATAAATACCATCCTGACAAAGACCTCACCGTTAGAAAAAGATTCCCCAACTTTAGCTAATACATTGTTTATCTAAAGCATATTCGATACTACAAAGTTCTAGTGAAATAAAATAATCTGGACGGTCCCTCAACACTGTTGTGAAGGAATTTAACCCTGCAGCTACGTGCTCGCCACCCACGTGAGCATGCACAGGCTCTTCCTATGGGTCCTAAGGTCCTGGACAGCATAGCCTCCCACCGCCTGGCACACACAGCTGATGCTCTGTAGACTCTAGAACAAGAGAACAGGATGGGGAACGGAAGGCAGTCCCCCCGCGTGCAGCAAGAGCATCACTAGAGTTATTGAACTGCTATCGGCAAGGCCATCGTTCTTCTTCAGCATTAACCAGCGTTTGAAAGGATGAAGTGTGAACCCGTGGCCCTGACGTGTGCTCTTCCAGGCACTTCTGTTCATCCCTGATGCACAACAGGCTTCACAACAACCAAGGAGGGGCCGGCATCCCACAGGGGCTGCTCCACTTCTGATCCAGCTCCCTGCTGTGGCCTGGGAAAGCAGCGCAAGATGGCCCAAGTGCTTGGGCTCCTGCACCTGCCTGGGAGATCTGGAAGAAGCTCCTGGCTCCTCGCTTCAGATTGGCCCAGCTTCAGCCATTGCCACCATGTAAGGAGTGAACCAGCAGATGGAAGACCTCTCTCTCTCGCTTCCTCTCTCTCTCTCTCTCTCTGTAACTCTGCCTTTCAAATAAACAACTAAATAAATGCATCAACCAAGTAACGGAACTCTTTGTTCTGACACAACTCCGCACTGGTGCTGACAGACTGGCACCCTTCCAGCTGTAGTGACAACACTGACACAAATGGCCAGTAGCATTATCCTCACACACAAACCGTGGCACCTGTTTGCCCACTCTCTGGAAATTCATGCTGTAAAAAGATCCAGCTACCTGGACGCAAAACATTTTCGGTATGGTAAGGAAAAACTAATTAGCTCTTACCAAATATGAATGAGATCTCCCAAACAAAGAAGCGATATGAGTTGGAACACGTATACCTACTTGATAAGAAAAGATAACATGAGAGGGTGATGGATTCGGGGGACCTGAGCGTTACCCTCTGGGAGGATGTGTTTCTGGGTGTGTACTGCATATAGGCACCAAAAGAGGTCATTTCACGTCCAAGAAGAAGAGCGTTAAACCCACATGGACCTCTAGGAACGGTACGAGAAGACTTCAAAAAGCTCACGGAAAGTGGAGTTCCAAGTCTTGAAATCCATGCATAGTTTTTTTTATAACATCTACTGTCCATGAGCATTTCTGAACACAGCTGGTACAGGCTGTGAAAGTTTTTTGTTTTTTGCACCAAAAAGAACTTACCTTTGAATTCCATTTGCCATGAAGTTTTTGAAAGCCTTCTCCCCTTTTACAGTCCTTTCTTTTGCTGTTGGAAGTGAAGGAGAAAGACACCTAAGTGAAAATGAATGTGCTTTTAATTCATGTCAGTGAACTGCATTGGTGAGAGTAGTACCAGGAGCTGAAGAGCAAGCACTACGATCAGCATTCCGGGTTTCTCTGCACCAGCAACGAATCAGAAAGTAAGTGATGTTACGTGAGAATTTTCTTCTGTCATGGGGCACATGTATTTGAAAGAGTAAAAATCATTAGGTTTAGTAGTGATGGTTACACAACTCAGAGAATATCCTAGTTACCAACGAACTGTACATTTGGAAATGACGGATTTTGTGCTGTGTCAGCTATATCTCAACAGAAGGGGGCACCTGTGGTGTCACCAGGCCTTTCCCACCCAGGGCCCCTGCTGTGTGTGGCAGGAATGGTGACCAGTTCCCCAGACCACGAGGGAAGGAGAGAGCCAGCTAGCCCCAAGACAACCTTTGTGTTCCAAAAATCAATCAGTCAATAAAGCAACAAACAAGGGAACAGACTTGTCATTTGTGGGAATTCAAGTGTGTATAGCACTCAGACCCTTGGCATGGTGCCTGACACCAGCCCCTTCCCCAGGCTCAAAAGGCAACTATCACCTCAGGTCTGCGGCGCAGGTTTGAGACGGCGGCTGGCCCTGTGGACAGGGGAGCTAGCTGACCCAGGACTCCAGGACTGGAGCTCTTGGCATCTTACTGAAAAACCACCTGGTTCTGAGCAGGACCCAGAGCGAGTGGGCATCTGACTGTGGTGGACACGTCTCCCGGATGCGTGTGAGCCATGAACCCTCCTTCAACACCGCCAAGAAGCGGCGTTGCCCTGTTCACAAGGGCTGTGTGCCTGACGCCAGGTCTGGAAGTGGAAATGTTTGTGAACAAACTACGGGTGCCGGAGCTGAGAAATCCATGACAGCATTTTAATCTGTGATAAATTCTCTATTTTAGTGTGGCAGGCATTGGAGAAAGGTTTCTCTCTAGAAATCAATCCACTCTTTACTGAGTGCGTGACAGGTGCCTGTGGGTGTTGACTGCTCTCTTCCTTAGCAACACCGCAAGGTGTTATCACCCCCACTTCACAGATGAAGAAACAGGGGTGCCGGTAGATGGCAGAGCTGGAGTTCAAGGCCAGCGCTGTTCTCCATCCTCACACCCTACTGCTCCTGCTACAGGAAACCACCTACCCACAGCGGAAAGCAGTCATTCCCGCTTAACCTACAACAGCCCACGGATTGACTCCAATGGAAAACCACCCCATAGGACAGGATGGGAAACTTTAGGCACATAAATATTGAGGGCCATGTCCCACTGTCTTCTGTGAAGATGATGATGGTCTGAGAGAAAGGACGCCTGCGGAGGGCGGCGCTGAAACTAAACCACTCACTCACTGGCGGAATTACAGGGTTCCTAGGACCAGGCACCCTCTCCGTACTTGTTTCCTACTTGCGTGCCTGTGCGTCAGCTGTCCCCAGAGCTGATGGCCAATGCCTAGCCCCAAGCCCTGGGCTAAGACCCCCTAGATCTCTAAGAGGCGAAACAGAAACTCAAGAGACAGCCTTAGGTTCAAATCCCAGCTCTGATGCTTAGTGACTGTGTGTGGCTTTGGGCAAGTCAGGTAGCCTGTTGGAGTCTCCTCCGGCTCCCAGAATGTGGCTCCTGGGACGGCTTTGAGAAACAGACGACTAAATGTAAACATCACACCTGCATATAGAAAGTTTGTTTGTTAGTTTGAACAGTTCTGTGTTGACAAACTAAAATCTGACATCCACATTTCTATCAAACTATTCTGCTTTTTGACATATGCAAATCCCTTTGACTAGGTTCATTTTTATTATAGTACTCTCGTTACAGGAGAGAATCCATTTTTTTTTTCCTAGAAAAAGAGTTGAATTAATGATCCTGCAAACTTCATTCTAAGACATTTTTGTAAGATTTGGGGATTTTGTAGATTATACAGGAAATAACACCAAAATTACTTTAAGGTGCTTAACACGATTATTGTAATTTGATGATTTTCCTTCGGGTTGAAAACTTCATAATAATTTATTCGAGGAAGTCCTCATTCGGGCTCTAAAATCCCTCCGGATTCATAGCCCTCACAAGAGAGAGCAGCCGTCGGTGCTCCAGAGAACTGACAAGTGCAGCTAGGCCTCCGCAAGTGCTTCGAGATTCTTGGGAAGAGAGGATGTGCAGGGGAATAAACCCAGGCACTTAGGCGGCGCGGGGCTGCACGGCCGGGGACCCTCACTAGCCAGGCCACTGCCCACAAGGCCGTCCTGGGTCAGCCCCAGCACGGTGACACACCGGGCTCCTGGAGGGCTCACAGCGCACAGCCCAAACACAGCCACTCACACACACGAGCCTCGTTTGGCTTGGTCTCCCCCAGTCTCCTCTCCTACCTTTCCCGGTACCCCACGGAACTGCTGTGGCCTCGGAAGCTCCGAGTCCTGGGGTTTGGACTGGCTGCCTCCTCCCTGAGCGCTGCTGCTGCCCTCGGCTCCCTGGCACCATCGGCTGCCAGCTGCTGCGGAGCCCCTCTCTTTGGGGAGCCCTTCTCACACCTTCCCCCTGAGGCTGAGGGGTGACCGTTTTCATTCTTGCACAGGTTTTTCACAATACGCATTTCCCATTAACTTTTTTTTTTATTTGAAAGGCACAGCACAGAGAGGGATCTTTCATTGGCTAGTTCACTCCTCAAATGCCCACAACAGCTGGGTTTGGGCCAGGCCAAAGTCAAGAGCCAGGAACCTCAACCAGGTGTCCCACGCGAGTGGCAGAGACTCAAGTACTCTGACCGTCATCTGCTGTCTCCCAGGGTCACATCAGCAGAAAGCTGGATTGGAAGCAGAGGCAGGATGGGATCCCAGGCAGCAGGTGCCCCCAGCAGTGGCCCAACACACTGTACCTCCACACCTGCCCGGGCTGCCCCTTTAAAGCGTTCCTACGTTTGATCGACATCACACCAGACTTTGAGTTGAAATGCTTGTTTTCCTGCCCGTCTTCCCCCAGACAGTAAGCTCACCGACAGCAGCAACTGGATCTTTCTGTTGCAGCCCACCCACCTTCCAGATCACCGCCTGGCACCTATAACACCCTGAGGAATTATCTATTGAGTAGATGAATCTCAGTGTGTGTACTTAAATCCAACCAGAATGCACAGTATGACCTGTAATGCAGCAGGGGGTGTATAACGCATGGAGAGGCCGGCGCCGTGGCTTAACAGGCTAATCCTCTGCCTTGAGGCGCCAGCACACCGGGTTCTAGCCCTGGTTGGGGCGCTGGATTCTATCCCGGTTGCCCCTCTTCCAGTCTAGCTCTCTGCTATGGCCCGGGAAGGCAGTGGAGGATGGCCCAGGTCCTTGGGCCCTGCACCCGCGTGGGAGACCAGGAGAAGCACCTGGCTCCTGGCTTCGGATCAGCGAGATGCGCTGGCCGCAGCGGCCATTGGAGGGTGAACCAACGGCAAAAAGGAAGACCTTTCTCTCTGTCTCTCTCTCTCTCACTATCCACTCTGCCTGTCAAAAAAAAAAAAAAAAAAAAAGAGCTATAACGCACGGGCACGGAGAAGGCACTGGCCTCTTGGCAGTGGCGTGAGAATTCTTGCAGGAAGAGGTTTGCTCTGCTACTGACAGACTCTGCAATCCCACGGTGGGGTCTGGGCTGTGTGCGGAAGAGGACTGCCTGGTCTAGGGGGCAGAGCAGGCAGGTGCATGGCCAAGGGCTTCCTGCAGGAGCAGATCAAAGAGAAGATTCCAGTTGGTGACCCACCTAGACAGGGACCTTGGGACCAGACACAACGGGGGCTTTAGTAGGTTGTCTCCCACGGACTGGGCACCTGGTGGGAACTCCTTCCGCCATCCTGTCTACTGAATCTGCCGGAAGCCTACTTTGACCAATTAAGGCTTTTGCATAAGAAGAGCTTCGTGATGTGGGACATGCAAAGAGGAAAGGGAAAAATCAACACAGGCTTGGCGCACATTTTGTAAAGCACACATTTTCCTGAGTCTTCTAAGCAAGCTGGGCTCCCAGGAGCCTGTGACACGAAGGTACCAGTGACAGGACGCACTCTGAAATCCTGCAAGTCCATCCTCCTTCCTCGGGAACCAGAATGCACCACGGATCACTGGCTCCCGGGTCACATCTGGAGGACACAGACAGACCCCACATATTACCCAACCAAGCCAGAAGTGGAAGTCTTAGAACCTTCCGTTCTATACCTCGCTTCATCTCTGCTGGCATTGTCACTGCTTGCAATCAACTTACAAACCAGTAACCAGAAAATGAGGCTCTACGTATGCGAAGTGTACGTGAGAACTAAACAGAGGTGGGCTCCTTGCTCTTGAGTCTACCCACCTCTCCCTTCCAAGGGTGTCTCTCAGGAGTTATTTCAGATCTAGCACCTGCCCCGGGGGTGCGCGAACCTTGGGAAGGGAGGGGAGTTTGATGCAATGTCCACACGTAAGGACTGGGCAGCACGCATGGGTCTGGAAGGCTGAGCATTCATTACAAGGTCGAGGCTGGGAGAAGAGGAAGTGGGCATCGTCCGTGGAGTGGGTCTAGCAGCGCCAGGTCAGAGTGCGGGGCTGCTGACCACAAGTGGGTGCCGTGCAAAAGCCCCCTTGATCTGCTCGGCACACACTTGAGGAAACCGACACTACAGAGGAAGGTTTAGGGTTCGGATGGATTATGTCTCACTTCTTTGGCCTGTGTGTGACGTAAGGGTGGCCGGAAGTACTATACAGAAAGCTGGGCGAGGGGTCATCTTTCTACCATTCCTCTTTGCTATTTGCTATTTATCCTTAAGCCATGGTTCCCAGGAGCTCTGATGGTGGTCACCCCAGCTTTCCCAAGGGGCTAGTGCAGAACCAGCACCGAGCTTCCTCCTTGGCTCTGGCCACCAAGGCCAGGCCACAGCTGAGAGAGCCTTGGGAGTGAAGCCTGTTAGGCACCAGGGAAGCCACATATCTGTTGCCTGAGCTGGCGTCCGATGTCCTGCCTTATTTCCCCAGATCTCTCCAGTGCGAAGCGCCCTCAGGAAGGCGCACCACCGGTTACACGGTCAGCATCTACGAGTCAGTGCCGTGCTAGATACTTAACTGTGTTAACCTCATGTGCCCATTCCTCGGGAGGCCCTGCAAATGTAGACGGCAACATCCCAGCCATCAGTGTGATCTGCTGGCCGCTTATTTGACCGTGAACGTGGACCTTGTCCAGAGTAGGTCTCATCTTCCACCCTGATTTACACCCATCCTGGGGGACCTCCTTCAAGTTCATGCCCATCTCGGAGGTTCAGTGCAGGGCTACGACCTATTCAGAACTTTCTAATCACCATATAGACCTTAAATATCACCTTGAAACCTGTCCCCTTGGTTCAGCACGGAGCGTAGGGGACAGGAGCGTGTTCACAGAGAGCTGGCTCCCCCCCTGGAATTGTTTGGAATCCCTTGTTTTGCAATGGGGAGGGACAATCTACACTGATTTTTGTTCTTTTGTCCAAAGGTCTCTCTTGACAAGAAATCAGCTTGGGTGAATCCAGACTGCAGTGAAGAATCCGGGTCCAAAGCCAAATGGGTTCAAAGTCAAAGCATGGCAGAGCCAGCGAGTAGCCCACGGCCCCCAGCGAGGCTGGGACACACCCTGGACCTCTGGCACCCTTAGGAGGAACCGCTATTCTAACTTACTCCTTTCCTGGGGTGACTTCAGTGACCAGTGTTGCCTAGGAAACAACTGAGGTTTAGATTCCAAGCGTATCTAGGAAAGTAAAAAACTCTTCAGGGACCAGCACGGTTACACAGCAGGGTAAGCCACCACCTGCAACACCAGCATCCCACACGGGTACCGGTTCAAGTCCTGGCTGCTCCACTTCTGATCCAGCTCCCTGCTAATGCGCCTGGGAAGGCAGCTAGAAGATGGCCCAAGTGCTTGGGCTCCTGCCACACACATGGCAGCCTCAGATGGAGTTCTAGGCTCCTGGTGTTGGCCCAGCCTAGCCCCAGCCATTGTGGCCATTTGGAGAGTAAACCAGAGAATGGAAGATTCTTCTGTCTCTGTCATTCTGTCTTTCAAATAAATAAATAAATATTTTTTTAAAAAATCCTTCACTTTTCAAAAAAAAAAAAAAAGACTCAAACCAGAGACAAAAGTCTTCTAAGTGGGGGCAGAGCATGAGAACCTAGCTCAGATGTGGCCAGGCGGTCATTTGGTCATAAGACAACTTTGTGCTTAGTTGCCATGTGGGGCTGGTGGTGATCACGATCAATTTTCATTCACAAGGGGAAGCAGCATCCTGCATCCAGGATAAAAATAAGATGTGACTCACTAAAATAGCAGTTTAATGAAAGGCTTTTGTGTTTTTATTTGAAAATCTTCAAGCACATTGTGACATTACCATGGATAAACATTGCTATTAACCTTCAGCTGTCAAGTGATTTTCCATAATGAGAAGACGTGTCATATCCAAGGAGATTTTCTCATAGAGTGTTCGGCGATTCCAAACCCAAGGTGAGACGGCGTCACTCAACGTGGCCGAAGACAGGCGCACATTCAGAATGGACCCAGAATAAAGAAGGAACCCGTTTTACTGGACGTGAAGTAGAAGCAAGCTTCAGCCACCCAAAGTCACGCGCCAGCAGTTTAAGGTCTTTTCAACAGGATTAACTCCAGTTAACCAAAGTTCAAATTATGTTTGTAAACACTAACAAAATGCACGCATTCCGGAGCACAGCCCCTCTCCTCTAAGACACTCCATGAAAGGCACGGGCTCATTAATTCTGCTATTGGCCCATTCTGCAGATGCAGAAACTGAAGAATAAGCTTCGATGACAAGGACCCCAAGATTCCAGAAACACAGGGGAAACTCCTTCCCTTGGTCCTCTGTTCATACGCCTCTGAGGAAAAACAAGGACTTTAACAGCAAGGCCCCAAATAAAACGCCCCAGATTAGAAGCGTGCAACTCAGAGAAGGGAAATAAACATTTACAAAGTGAGGCTGGACCTCCCTCCCTTCTCCCTGACCCTGGCTCGCTGCTGCGGGTGCCACCAGCCACCATGTCACCTGGCAAAGCTGGCCCTGGACTCCCAGGGCCGGGTCCACCCTGACCTGCTGCTCCAGGCCTGAGATCTGTTAGGGAACGCCCATGGCTCAGCAGGAGAGGGCAAGAGGCTTTCTGACCACCATGCGGAGAATCACACCTGCTAAGGATTCTCCGAGGGGGGCCCAGAGGCCATCGGCAAGAGCGACTGTCCCCTACTGCGTGTGTGGGTCAGAGAGAGAGAAGGAAAGGCAGGTCCAGGCGACTTGAGCGGTTGCTGCCTGTGGGTTCCCAGGCTCAGTGACACAGCAGAGCCCAGGGACAGCCCTGGGTGGGAGGGGCCTGAGCTGCCCACCACACACACGGCTCAGGTGTCCCCCAGAGGCACTGGGAAGGTGATGCAGCTGAGACAAGCTCTTCAAGCCCTGGCAGGGAGAAGGGAGCAGGCACCGGGGTAGCCACCGCAGCGAGGTACCCGGGTAGCCAAGCCGATGCGCAGTCAACACCTGCTGACAAGGTCAGTGAACGGCCGCGTGAGTAAATTTAGTGGTGGTGGGGGGACTAGGTGAGGCGCTCTCTTGTGGGAGGTCATCAAGTCTGTGAATCACAGGACAAACGAGAGTCTGTGTTGCTTCGCAGGGTAGGCTCGGGATGGGGTAGGAGGCAAAATAAATAAATACATACATAAATAAATGACAGGTAAGTAAATGGTTAACCAAGTGTGGTTGGCACCATGAGAGTGACAAAGGGTCCCCACTGCAGAGTAAGAGCCCCTGAGATGTGACACTGAAGCCAACCCCACTCCCAGCATGAGAAGAAGCAAGGGAGGGGCCTTCCAGGGAGAGCAACAGCTGTGCAAAGGGCCTGAGGCAGGACACAGCTCTTTTTGTGAAAAACAGAAACCCTTCGAGCTGAGGAGAGAACGCAAGTGGGGGTGGGGATGGGGGGTAGGGCCAGCTGGCCCCCCGGGCTGGCAGAGTCCGCAGCTCAGGGCCCCCAGCCCCTGTCCGGTTCCGCAGAAGAACACAGACAAGCAGCTGGAGGCGCCAGGGAACTTGCAGACCTCGTTCACTTCGAAGCTGGTCCCCTGGGCTCCGGTCCTTGGCCGGGTGAGCCCGGGCTGGCCGTGCATGCGTGTCAGGCGCCCGGGCAGAGGACCGCCCCTCGCCCCCTCCGTCCTCCTGGACCCCGGCGTGTGCCTGTGGGGAGAAGACCCCTAGCCCTAATTCCCCAGCTCCGTTCCCCATCACGTGCCCAGGAAGAAGCACGCTGCTGTACTGGAGACAAAAGACATCCTCCTGCCTCCCTCTGGCCGTGGGGTGGGGTGGGGGCGCCCCAAGGCTTGAGCATGCGCAGTGTCATGTGGGGAGGGGGCAGTAAGGCCCTGAGGCACCATACCAGGGGTCCTCGAAAGTTCAGAAAATGACAGAAAAACGACACATAGGTAGAAAGGGTGTTTTTGTTTTTGTTTTTGTTTTTTTGGCAACAAAATAAACTTTTGATTCCACTCTAACATAACCTCTTGCGGTGCCATTGTAAACTCAAGTGTGAGTGTGCACCTCCCCCTGCCCCCCCCACAAGTGTTTTGGTCATGAAGTCCCACGTGGGCAGTGATGGATGAAACGTGAAAAATACTGAGAGCTTGGATTCTAGTTCCCGTTCTCCATGCAGGGCTCCCATGTGGGAGGCAGGAACCCAAGGAGTTGAGCCATCCCCAGGTCTGCATCGGCAGAGGCCGGGAGGCAGGAGGCAGGAGCCACACCCAGGGGCTCCACGCAGGACTCAGGGATCCTAACAGCTCGGATGGACGCCGCCTCCTAACTGGAGAGTTCTCACATCTGTTCTCCCCTTCCCTGTCACCCCCTTCCTCCTCTTCCTCCCTGCCTAAGCTTCAGTGCTCACTTAAAAAAAAAAAAAAAGATTTATGTGAAAGCCAGAACTACAAGAGAGATCTTCCACCTGCTGGTTCACTTCCCAGATGGCCACCATGGCCAGTGCTGGGCCACGTGGAAATCGGGAGCTCCATCGGCGTCTCCCACGTGGGTGCAGGGGCCCAAGCACATGGGCTGACATCTACTGTTTTCCCAAGCCATGAGCAGGGAGCTGGATGGGAAGTGGAGTGGCCGGGACAGGAACCAGCATCTGCATGGGATGCCGGCATCTCAGGTGGCAGCTTTACCCGCTACGTCACAACGCCAGCCCCATCAGTGCTTGTCTTAAAGGGAACAAAACCTTACTTGGCCAAGGGGAGAAAAGACAGCAGGAAACACTTTTTAAAATAGCACCCCACACAACATGTGCACCCTACCCCAGACTCCGGTCCCCTATCTACTAAGCATGGTGGAGACGGGCATGGCTGAACATGTAAAGCCTACAGTGTCAGGGGCTGGGAAGTGTGAACTCTTTCCCGGTTTGGGCTCCTGTTGGAAGGGAAGTTCTCCACGCCAGCCCTCGCTCTCTGGGAACTTAGTGGGAGATGGATGTGTGTGGTACACAGACAGAGCCAAGTGGAAACAAATCAATACATCAATGGAGTGGAAGGTATTTATATCATACTCAGCCAAGTGCGTTTGGTGGCCCGTGGCCAGGGCTCCAAGACACCTCAGCTGATGAATCCCCCAGGAAACCAGTTCCAACAGCCTCGCACTGGCAAAGCAAGCCTGCCCCGAGTCACAAGTGCCTGGGCCCAGCCACACAGCGAAAGGGGTGGAGTAACGTCTACTGCTCAGCTGCCACCCTGGTCCCTGCGATGCTCAGGAGCTGGTGGCAGGACAGTCCCTCTGCTGGGGCACACAATGCTCCCCAAGTCCTTTCACAACCCCCTCCCAACCTTAGCATATTCTGATGGCAGGGGCGTAATTAGCAGTTTCTATAAAGTTCAATATGTACATAAAAATGTAGTATCGTTTAATGTGTTTTTCTATGCACGGCAGTCCCAGCACCCCAGTAACAGTGCCACTGTCTGCCGCTCTTTCAGAGTCCCCCGATTCAACACGTTACGTTCCAGCACATTCTAAATTATTCAACAATTCCAGTATTGCTCGTGGCTGCGATTGCTTCTCCTCGCTTGACCCGGAGAGGGCTGCCCGGCGGCTTTCCCAGAGCTGGTCTCAGCTTTTGGGTTACAGGACGTTTGTGCATTCTTCAAAATCAGAGAGGCCAAAGAACTCTTGTTTATGTGGGTTACACCTCTAGATGCAATACATTAAGCAAATGTATACATCGGAAATGAAAAATGAGACAATTAACACGAGTTTGCTTATTTCAAAGTAACAATGCTAACCCACGTCCGTGTAAGTTGCCTATGTGATGGGTGGGGCGTTTGACCCATGGTTAAGTCACCACTGGGGATACCACACCCATATTGGAATGCCTGGCTGAAGTCCTGCCTCTACTGTTTCCCTGTCATCGTCCCACTAAAGTGCACCCTGGGAGGCAGCTGATGATGGCGCAAAGACTTGGCTCCTTTTTTTTTTTTTTTTTTTTTTTGACAGGCAGAGTGGACAGTGAGAGAGAGAGACAGAGAGAAAGGTCTTCCTTTGCCGTTGATTCACCCTCCAATGGCCACCGCAGCTGGCGCATCGTGCTGATCTGAAGCCAGGAGCCAGGTGCTTCTCCTGGTCTCCCACAGGGTGCAGGGCCCAAGCACTTGGGCCATCCTCCACTGCACTCCCGGGCCACAGCAGAGAGCTGGCCTGGAAGAGGGGCAACCGGGACAGAATCCGGTGCCCCGACCGGGACTAGAACCCGGGGTGCCGGCGCCGCAAGGCGGAGGATTAGCCTAGTGAGCCGCGGCGCCGGCCAAGACTTGGCTCCTTGCCACCCAGATGGGAAACCCACACTGAGCTCTGGGCTCCTACCTAGATTTGGCCTCGTCCAGCCCTGGCTGTTGTGGGCATTTTGGGGCGGGGGTGATCCAGTAGATGAAAGACCGCTCTCTACCTTTCTAATACAATTTTTAAAATAGCATTTCTACGCAAAATAACTATTTTCCAAACAAAAATAATTGATGAGGAATGTGTTTTTTTCCCGAATCATTTCCATACTGATTTAACAAGAATGCACGCCTCTCCCATCTGCTTCTGCACTGACTCCGTCGTGCTGTGTTGCTCTGGTTTCAGTACCCACAGATCCGGAGCTGGGAAGGGGAGATGTGCCCGGTACTCCCAGGACCGCACCTTGAGAGCCCGTGGCGTCAGAGAAACGCCACAGGCCCCCGCTTCTGGGCTCTGCTCTGTCGGGACCCGCCGTGCAACCCTGGTCGAGCCAGCAGTCCGTCCTGGGCCGCAGCGCTGTCCTCTCTACCAGGGGCACGTTAACCCCATTGAACCCCTCCCGGGCGCCAGGCACAGTGCAGATGGCTCACTTCAGTCTGTACAACAAGCCGCTGTGTGGGGGTGCATGCCCGCACTCAGCCAGGAGGAATCCTCCAAGGGGCTCACCTGGTGTGGCTTGCATTGCAGAAGGGGACGTGGGGCCCAGAGTGCCACTTCCGGTCCAGTCTGTCTGTAGACACCCTGGCTGGTTTCCCACACAAAGCCGGGTGCCCACTTTCCCATGCACGTCTCTCCTGGGTTAACAGAAAGCTCTGCTTAGCATGTGCCATGAAACGTACGCAGTGAGGTGTGGCCGACACGCGACACCTGCTCTCCACTTCCAGCTCTCCCACTCTCCTGCTCCAGGACACGGGAGAGGGGGGAGGGGGGAGAGCAGGAGCCTGGGGAGATACAGTGACAAAGGGTAAGGAAGCGACTCCGTGAAAGGGGAGGAGGGGCCAGTGCTCTGGTGTTGTGAGTAAAACTGCTGCCTGCAGTGCTGGCATCCCATACGGGCACTGGTTCGAGACCCGGCTGCTCCACTTCCAATCCAGCCCATCTGTCATTGCCCGGTGTCTGCAGTACAAATTCCTTGGCCACAGCTGAACAACAGGGAAAGGATCGGCGCCAGAGTCAGCCTCGCCTTCCCGCAGCAGGGCACTGAGGCGTCCCAGGCATCTGCAGTAGGCACGGAGCCCGCGATGCTGGCAGAAGCCACGCGCTCAGGGTATACAAGCTTTGGTGTCGCTGAGGTTGCCTTTTCCGTTGCACTCGGGGTACCCTTCACCTCTGACCCCACACAGGGAGCTGTGCTCCTAGGAAGGGCCCGGCTGGAAGCCTGTGGGTGCACAGCGGCTGCAGAGAGCACCCTCTGCCGCTACAGCCCGCACAGTCCGCCAGCCGCCCGAGCCTGGAAAGACGATCCCCTGCCGGCTTCTCCGTCCTGACCCAGGCCGCTGTTCCTGTAGGACCTCCTGAATGAAGCGGCTTTCCTCACAGGAAGTCGGCTGATTTTTTTGAGAAAATTTAAGGAGGTTTAACTAGCAAGTCTACTTCTAGGAATCTAGCCCACCGAATATTCTAAACCAGCAATGCATTATTCTCATTCGGTTTAATTTAGTAACACCAATGATAGTAGAAGTTTGGAAACACTTAACAGCCTGCTAATAGAGAATGGTTATTTATATAAATTCTTGTACATTTATATGACAGAATATTATGCAACTATTTAAAAGAACATGGTAGGCGCTGGCACTGTGGCACAACAGATAAAGCCACAGCCTGTGGCACTGGCATCCCATATGGGCACCAGTGTTAAGTCCTGGCTGCTCCACTTCCAATCCAGCTCCCTGCTAGTGCGCCTGGGAAAGCAGGAGAGGATGGCCCAAGGGCTTACTGCCTGGACTCACGGGAGAACGGAGGAAGCTCCTGGCTGCTGGCTGTGGTCTGGCCCAGCTCCAGCCATTGTGCCCATTTGGGGAGTGAACCAGCACGTGGAAGATTCCTCTCTCTCAGTCTCTGCCTCTCCACCTCTCTCTCTGTGTAACTCTGCCTTTCAAAAGAGATCATGATACGCATCTAGGGCGCTGACATGGAACTATCTTAAAAGTACCTTAAACAAAGTAAATTCGATTATTATTTTTTTTTAAGTTTAAGGATTTATCTTATTTATTTGAAAGAGTTACAGAGAGAGGTAGAGACAGAGAGGAAGGTCTTCCATCCACTGGTTCACTCCCCAGGTGGCCAATCCAAAGCCAGGAGCCAGGAGCTTCTTCCGGGTCTCCCACGTGGGTGCAGGGGCCCAAGGTCCAGGGCCGTCTTCCACTGCTTTCCCAGGCCATAGCAGAGAGCTGGATTGGAAGAGGAGCAGCCGGGACTAGAACCAGTGCCTTTATGAGATGCTAGTGCTTCAGGCCAGAGCGTTAACCCACTGTGCCACAGCACTGGCCCCAATTTGATTATTTTGGTATAAATTCAGTCACATAGAAATATATATCTATGTACAAATTCACTATGTAGACGACAGAAAAAGGCCCAGAAAGCCATGCAGGGATGTACGTCCTGTGAACCCTGGTTTACTTGGTGGAAAAGAAGGTGAGGTGAGAATCAAAATAATAATTTTTACTTTTTATTGTGTACAAGGGAACTTCAAAAAGTCTGTATAAAAATGGAATTAAAAGATAAGTTTATTTTGATGCATTACAGAAAAAATCTTGCTGCTTTTATGGTGTGGATGAGAATCACTGCGCACCTCTCACGGAGTATGTAGGCAGAGACGCAGTGTGAAGTATGCATAATACACATCTCCCATGACCTTCTGGAAGTACTCCTGTCTGTCACTGTCTTTTTAAAAATTTGTTTATAGTGAGCTTATGATTATGCATCCTTTTCAAAGAGACTTAGGGATATAATCAGACATATAGTTATATAATGTTAGCATATATGAGTCAAGGTTTTCTATAACAATGGGAGTTGGCAAACCTGAGAGAGAGAAAGAGAGAGAGAGAGAGAGAGAGGAGACTATGTTTTGATGTTTTGTCTCCTCTGTCAGCTCCCTGAGTGGTTCTCCAAATAATTTTTCCCCAGTGGCTAAGCTTGAAGTATTGAACATAAAATGTCCTATATTCTCTGGCTAATTGGAAGTGTTTTTGGAGCAGACGATCTTAAAATGAATCTTGGATCCTATATACTTGTATGCGCCAAGGCTTAGGTCTTAGTTTATCAATACTTACTGAGCCACTGAGCTCGCTTGGCTAGATCAGGCGTCATCACAAAGCAAGCTTCAAACTATTAGCATGTAACTCTTTGGGGGTGTGCTTGTGTGTGCACACATGTATGTGTACACGCGTGTGCCTGTGTTGGGATGTGGAGTTTTTGTGATTTGGGCTAAGAAAGGAAAAAGAGGAAAGCTTCCCTCCAAGATAGTTTTTTTGTTTGTTTTTTGTTTTTGTTTTTTTAACAGGCAGAGTTAGACCGTGAGAGAGAGACAGAGAGAAAGGTCTTCCTTTGCTGTTGGTTCACCCCCCAAATGGCCGCCACAGCCAGCACACTGAGCCAATCCTAAGCCAGGAGCCAGGTGCTTCTCCTGGTCTCCCATGTGGGTGCAGGGCCCAAGCACTTGGGCCATCCTCCACTGCCCTCCTGGGCCACAGCAGAGAGCTGGACTGGAAGAGGGGCAACTGGGACAGAACCAGCACCCCAGCTGGGACTAGAACCTGGGGTGTCGGTGCCGCAGGCGGAGGATTAGCCTAGTGAACCACGGCGCGGGCCTCCAAGACAGTTTTCTTACATGTCCCACAAATCGCTTGTCAATCTGGACTGACAAATTCTTTTTTTAATGGCAGGAGTCGCCCATGCCTTAGAGTAGGTAGTTAGGCACTTGTCTTGCTTTTTTCTTGGGGGTTGGAAAGTTCATTAGGGAAGGGGAAAGAAAACTCTGTAGTATAGAGAGCAAATATGGGTGGGCTAGGGGTCCGTAGTGGCCTGGGAGAAAAGACGTGCCTGGGTTGGAATCTGGGCACTGGCATTTATCAGGTTTTGAGTTCTAGGGCACATGTCTCACCTTCTCAGATGCCACGTGTCCTCCAGCATGAGGGGGATTGTGCAAACAGGTGTGTAAGGCCCCCAGTCCACAGCCTGGTACACACTGACTGCACAGGAGCTAATGGCTGTGATCTGGACAGCAGCAGAGGGTGGCCGCAAAGACTTGAAGCAGCCCTCTGAATTGAGATCCATTTAAATAATCTTCAGTGAATAACGGATCTTTGCTTTCGGTATCTGCAGCTCGGATCATCCTGCAGGTGTCAGAAGTTGGAGCCAGCTGTTTTGTGAGACGGGGATGCTTAGGGAGAGGCAGCCCGGAGCTGAGAGGCCAGAGAGCCTTGTGAGAAAGCTAAGGGGAAAGCACTATTTCATGGTGATCCGGGGAGGCTGTGCTATCTGATTGCCCAGCATGGAGAGCCTGGGCCTGGGGCATGGTTCCTCGCCATCTTCCTCTGACCACAACCGCTGTGCGCAGCCTAGGAAAGCTGTGGCCAACGCCTTCTCTCCAGGGCAAGAACCCAGCGTGTCCCCATCTCTGTGAGTCACCCGCACACAGCAGCGAATTAGATGAGGGAGGCCCGCCCTGGGAGGGATCAGTGAGTTAAACAGCAGAGCCGGCCCAGTGCAAGGCAGATGTCGACAGAGAGAAGGGAGAGAGACGCGCTTCTGTCATGGCCAGCGCCGACCTGCTGCAGAGTGTTGATGGTCAAGGAAAAAGCCTGGAGTAGCAATCGAATCTTTTGATAAGGTGTGAGGTCACGGGATCTGGAAGGCAGGGAGGGGGTGAGGACAGAGGAGAGGTGTTTTGGAGCTGGGGAGAGAGGGTGTGGCTCCGCGAATGCCTGGAGCAGAGGAGCCTGGGGCGGCTCAGGGCAGCTCGACCTGCCAAAGGTGATGACAGGCCTGGGGGTCACAGAGACTACACGGAGCGTGGGATCACATGACCCTTGCAGCTGGAAATCACCTTCCCATTGTCTCCTTTGTCCCCGCTGGGCCCTGGGGGTTCACAAAGTCAGAATTCACCCAGGAGCTCCGTCGAAAAGCTGTCAGAGTCAGCGCTGGGGTTCACACATCGCTTCTGGAGATTTCTGATGACCACGGCTTTACATGTCTGGCAAATCAAAGATGTTGCTCTTGAAAAGATGACCCTCATTGTTTTTCTAGGCCCGTGAAGTAACCATCCCAGCAAACAGTCCCTTGTCATGGGCTCCAGGTAGCAGGGGGAGACACCGTCCACTCAAGCTCAGTCGTCTCATCCGGGGGAGCTTTGAGCACACGCCGGGCAGCCCCCTCTACTGAATACACATTGTAAAATGCTTTAAAATCTAAATTAAAAGTTTCTGGAAAAGCAGCTGTAAAAGATTAAAATAAAACGAAAAACAAAAGCGCTGTTGAGCCGGCCAATATTACATTTAACTCTACGGGAATTCTCTGAAGGAATTCCACACAATTTCCCCCATCCTAACTTAAAAATTAATTTCTGCATATCGTCCTTGAGATTTGGGTTGGGAATGAAAAGGAGAGAACTATTGAAAGTGTGAAGATTCGATATGAATTAATCAACCAAGAATTCAGACACCAGGGACCGAAGATTAAACTTCCCGGCTTAGAAACCCAAGGACAGTTTTCCTGAGAGTGCGTCTCACATCAAAAAAAAAACCTCCACTGATGTCGATGTCTCATTTATAGCACTCAAGTGAGGAGGTACCCATTGCGATGCCCCACTAAGACGGTACAAAGACCATCTACAGAGGAGACAAGGAACCAGGGAAATCAGGGCGAGCCCGCCCAATGCCAGCGCTAACCGTATTCCACACACAGATTCTCCTCCCTCCACCCCTTCAGGTTGACCGACACCTGCTGCGGACCAGACTCCTCAGCCCTAGAGATCAGAGACAGAAAGTTGCTGTCTACAGGGTGCTGGCACCAGAGAGAGCGCTTCAAGGCCTTTGGCACTGCTGTGTTGTCTCGGGGGTGAGGGCGGTTCAGAAGCAGGGTCGTCTCTGGGCCCCGCTGGCAGCTTCCGAACAGGGCGTAGAAGCTCGATCCAAGGGGGAGGTTTGCGTGTCGGTTCATCTGCCCCGGCCGTTTGCAACTCCAATCAGACCAAGCAAGTGAGCTCGGTGAGCGTTGCCCGTTCCAGCTCTCTGCAGAGCCTGAGCCTTCTCCACAGAACAATCTAAGGAGAAATCTGAGCCTGTTAGCTTATAGAATCTTCCAGGCTTCCTCGCATTCATGGGCCAGTGGGCCGACAACAGCCCACCCCACCAGAAACCGACACTACCGACTGGGGTCCGTATCCCACGGTGTGAGCACATTGGTAAGTTACGTCACACGAAGTCAAGGGCTGCACCGGGCGGAAAGGGGGTGCAGGGAAGACCACCCTGGAGGACACGGCGGCTTTGCCTCCTCCACGTGCCTCTAAGACCCCCGCTCTGCTTTGCCAGACTCTTGCTATACGTTCAGTCAGCAATTATTAGACACCTACGGTGCCATTAACCAGGTTGGGAGAAGAAGTACAAGATGCCCTCTCTGAGGCAATTAGGAAAGCTGGGCCTGCAGGAAATAGGTAAAAAACAGGTGCACAGTGTCAGACCACACGGGGCGCCTGTGCACCTCCGGATCCAGAGACGACCGGGCACCCCCACCCCCACACACACAGAACTTGCTTGCTGTGCTTTCTGGGGCCTCCCAAATAGTCCAGTCGTTTACTTACTTCCCCTAAGTGGAAAACCCAGGCTCAAACAGAATTTGTTCACAGTTTACGATACAATTCCCCACTTCTAGGAAGCTGGGACGGACAGACTTGTCCCCAGTCCTCTCAGTGAGGTCAACTCAAGCCCAGGACATCGTTAAACAGAAAACAGCTCCCCGGAAGGCCTGCTTTTTCTAGCCAAAGGAACCGGAAAGGGACAGCCAGGCATGGAAACGTCTAAATAATAACTGGTCCACTCCAGCCAGGTCCAAGGGAAAATTGGCCCTACACTCCCCGACCAGTGAAGTTCAAGAGGGACCCTAGGAAGCCGCAGTGTGGCACCCCAGCTCTCTTGCCACGGCGGTGTCAGAAAAAGAAAGGGGGGGCTGGGTGGGTGGGGGGAGAAGTGGTTAAGTCGCCACCTGCATCCCCTATTGCAGTACGTGGGTTCAAGCCCCAGCTCTTCTGCTCTGGATCCAGCTTCCTACAAATGTGCACCCTGGGAGGCAGTGGGTGACAGCTTAAGTCCCTGCCACCCACATGGGAGACCTGGATGGAGTTCCAGGGTCCTGGCTTTGGCCCAGCCCAGCCCAGCATGGCTGGTGCAGACATTTGGGAAATGAACCGGAGGACAGAAAATCCTTTTCCGTGTCTGTTTCTCGCTCTGTCTTTCCAATAAAGGGAAAATGAATAAGTCTTTTAAGAACAGAAAGGCAAAATAGGGAGCCAGGACTTCAGTTCCCACTGGCTCATAACACGGCCGGGGCAGTGCACCGTCACCTCCTAAGAGGTGACCCCGGGTACCTGGCTGAAAGGTACACAGGACCCCTTTGAAGCGTGTCTTACCACTGCTTGTGAATCTACGATTATCTCAAAATAAAAAGTTTAATTTCATAAAAATGAAAGGACTTGAGATTTCTTGACAGCTGAGGTGATGTTATTTGGGGGGAAGACTTCACTCAAGGGTAACCCAAAACAGTAACGTAAAAGTTAAAGGGGTAAAGCCGGCATCCCCTATGGGGGCTGGTTCAAGTCCCAGCTGTTCCACCTTCGATCCAGCTCCCTGATAATGTACCTGGGAAAGCAGTGGAGGATGGCCCAAGTCCTTGGGTCCCTGCATGCACGTGGGAGACCAAGAGGAAGCTCCCGGCTTCATTTCAGCCCAGTTCTGGCTGTTGCGGCCATTTGGGGAGTGAACCAGAGGATTCAAGCGCTCTCTCTCTCTCTCTCTCTCTGCCTCTCTGTAATTCTGCCTTTCAAATAAATAAAATAGGCCAGCACCGTGGCTCAACAGGCTAATCCTCCGCCTAGCGGTGCCGGCACACCAGGTTCTAGTCCCAGTCGGGGCACCGGATTCTGTCCCAGTTGCCCCTCTTCCAGGCCAGCTCTCTGCTATGGCCTGAGAAGGCAGTGGAGGATGGCCCAGGTCCTTGGGCCCTGCACCCCATGGGAGACCAGGAGAAGCACCTGGCTCCTGGCTTCAGATCAGCGCGGTGTGCCAGCTGCGGCGGCCATTGGAGGGTGAACCAACGGCAAAGGAAGACCTTTTTCTCTGTCTCTCTCACTGTCCACTCTGCCTGTTAAAAAATAAATAAATAAATAAATAAATAAATAAAGCTTTTTTAAAAAAGTTAAAGGGGTGGCCATTTGGCACAGTGGTTAAGACGTCACTTGGGACTCTCTCATCCCATGTCAGAGTCCGGGGTTGGCATCCCTGATTCCGTCTGCCTGCTCACGTGTGCCCTGGGGACAGCAGAGGATGGCCCACATTCTTTGGGCCCTGCAATTCATATGGGAGACCGGGATCAAGTTCCAGGTTCCTAGTTGCTGTTTTGTTTTGTTTTGACAGGCAGAGTTAGTGAGAGAGAGACAGAGAGAAAGGTCTTCCTTTTCCGTTGGTTCACTCTCCAAATGGCTGCTACAGCTGGCACTGTACCGATCTGAAGCCAGGAGCCAGGTGCTTCCTCCTGCTCCATGCGGGTGCAGGGCCCAAGGACCTGGGCCATCCTCCACTGCCTTCCCAGGCCATAGCAGAGAGCTGGCCTGGAAGAGGGGCAACCGGGACAGAATCCGGTGCCCCGACCGAGACTAGAACCCGGTGTGCCGGCACCGCAGGTGGAGGATTAGCCTAGTGAGCCACAGCGCCAGCTGGGGTTCCTAGTTTTGACCTGGCCCAACCCTGGCCGTTGTATTTGAGGTGTCAGACAGCAGATGGAAAGTCTTTCTCTGTCCATCTCCATCTCTCTGACTTCAAATAAAAATCAATTTAAAGTAAGGAGTGTGTATTAGTTTCCCGTGGCTGCTCCAACAAGGTGCTTCACCCCTGGCGACTGGAGACTGTGGAAGCGCTCTTGCATGATCCCGGAGGCCAGAAGTCTGAGACGCGTTGTGAGCTGGGGAAACGCAGGCGTCCAGCTCCTGTGGCTGCAGCTCTCCTTGGCTTGTGGCGCCATCGCTCCAATCTTCAAATCGCGTTCCGTGTCATCTTCGGGTTGCCTTTTCCTTTGCTGTAGCATTTGGAGCCCACCTGGCATTCCAGAAACTTCCCCTGTCCCCCTTCCCAGATTCCTCAACATAGCCACATCTGTAGACTTTTTGCAAATAAGGCCACGTTCCCAGCTTCTGGGAACCAGGATCTGGTGTCTCCAGGTTGTCATTATTCAGCCGAGCGCAGTGCACCAGGCTGTCCCTGTGCAAATGTGGCGAGATTTATTTAACAAACCTACAATTAGTGAACACTCGGGGAGTTCTGTTGTCTTCACTGTGCACATTAACAAGGGCTTTTCCCCATCAACAGACAGTCTTGCGGCATCTACACTGTGTCAGCTTGTCAGCCGGGTACCGGGGATAAGGCACCAGACAGAATGGGGAGAGCTCCCACCCTTACGGAGTTTATTTCTGGTAGGGGGTGGGGAGACACAGACAATGAAGCAATGAGAGAAAAAGTCATGGAGGGGGCCAGTGCTGTGGTACAGTGGCACCCCATATGGGTGACGGTTTGCGACCCGGCTGCTCCACTTCCGATCCAGCTCTCTGCTATGGCTTGGGGAGGCAGTGGAAGATGGCCCAAGTGCTTGGGCCCCTGCACCCATGTGGGAGACCTGGAAGAAGCTCCTGGCTCCTGGCTTCAAATCGGCGAAGCTCCGGCTGTTGCAGCCAATTGGGGAGTGAACCAGTGGATGGAAGACCTCTCTCTCTCTCTTTGCCTCTCCTCTCTCTGTGTAACTGTGACTTTCAAATACATAAATAAATAAATCTTTAAAAAAAAAAGTCGTGGAGTACTAACCGATGACACGCCCCATGGGAGCACATAAGGTCAGGGAGGGGGTGGAAAACCCTGGGGTGTTGTACGATATTGTTTTAAAGACTTCTCTATTTATTGGAAAGGCAGAGTTGGGGTAGGAGGTGAGGTCTTCCATCTGCTTTCCCTGCTCCTGACCGCCCATAAAGCCCACATCCCGGCGGTCAGGAGCAGGGAAAGCAGCTGCCTGGAGTTCTCACCTGCACCTTGGAAAGTGGCCTCTGCCTGTTATCCAGTCGCCCAGTGCATCTTCAGACTTCTTGTCTATGCAGCAGAGGCCTGTCTACATGGAGAAGGCCTGTCTACACAGGCAGAGCAGACCAGTGATCCTACCCATGCCGGTCTGAAGGAGCTTCTGCAGGATCCTCTGCTGTTCCAAGCATTGCAAGAATGCCCAAATGCTGGTTTGCTAGGCAGGGTGCACTGGCACACGCAGCTGTGGAAGGCAGTAGGGAATGGAGCAGCCTTGGGAATGACGTGGCCCTACTTCCAGAGCCAAGGTGCACCTCGCAGGCAGAAGCCCAGGGTGGCGCCACCAGGACAGCATAGTCAGAGCTGTGCCTGGGGCAGCTGGAGCCCAGATGTGAGATGTTCAGGTTGGCAAGAGTCTCTGAGAGTGCCGGAGGGAGCCTTGTGCAAAGGTGACATCTGGGGTGTCCAGAGACCGGCATCGGGCAGCAGCCAGGGGAGCCCAGAGCCAAGAGGCTGAACCGGGGTGGAAGAGCCAGGGCTCCAGACCCTGGGTGTCTGGTGAGGACCAAGGTGCTGGCTACTGATGGCCATCAGCAGATAGCACACGCTGGAGCCATCTTCAGAAGGGGGCAACACGCTGTGGTTGAGCAGGGGGACAAAGGTCATGCTTCTTGGGGGGACGCGGTCAAGTACGTGGCATGGACAGCCAGCCTGCCCGGGTACAGACCTGTACCACTGCTCACGGCCTGTGTGATGTACATCGAGTGGCGTAGCCTTTCAATGCCAGTTTGCTCACGTGTAAAATGAAAGCAATGACGCCTGCCTCAAGGGGTTTTGGTGAGAAGTATATGGAGAGATACATGCAAAGTGCTTAGCACACGGCTGGTGCCCGGAACTCGAGTTATCGTTGCTAACCCTGCTGTCCCCAGAATGGCCGTCAGTCCTCCGAGCAGGGGAGCCCTCGGGTGCTCCCTGGCTCCCTCCCTCCATGCTGGGGCAAGATGGGTCACGGGGCTGGGGGGGAGGCTGAGCTTCCAGATGGGGTTGGGGGAAGGAGAGAGCTGTGGCGGTCGTTTCTGACACCCACCCCTAAGCCCTCTGGCCTGTTCAGAATCTATAGCCCCCAGGAGCCTGGCTGGAGCCGTGAGAATGAGGGAAAAGTGTCTGAAGGCCCCCACTGTCCCAGGGACTGTGCCACAGACTGGCTCCTCAAAGCCTCCAGGGTGTACGGTGGCCATGGCCAAGAACTTGCACCTCTTGGCCTCATCTGCGGATGCCTGAAATAAACCTGGGGTTTGGGCATTAAAATGCACCCTGCTTCACAAGCCACGTGCTCGTGGGACCTCCCATACACATGCAGACAAAACAAGGCTTTACATTCAGAGTTTCGGCCATGGGCGCTTGGCCCAGCTGGCTAAGCCCCTGGCTGACACCTGCAAGCCACGTCAGCCTGCCAGAAGCTGAGTCCCGGCTCTGGCTTCTGATGTCAGCGGACCCTGAGAGGCAGCGGGGGCTCAGTAGTCAGGGTGACGCGTTCTTGCTCTCTCTCTCTCCCCCTCCCTCTCCCTCCATCTCTCAAATAACACAAAATTTAAAAATGCAAAAACTCTTCCTGAGGACAGTAGTTACACTTAGTCACGTGCCAAGGCCCTGTGCACGCAGCTCCGTGGACTCTCAGGGCAGCCTTAGGGTGTCCTCCTCTTTCTACACATGGGGAAACAGGCACGGGCGGGTGGAGCGATCTGGGGACCATGGAGCCAGAACTCCGGCTCAGGCAGCTCAGCATCCGTGCTTTCCAGAAGAGGAAGCAAAGACGGTCTTGGAGCTGCTTCCCTCGAGGAAATGGCGCACTGCCGGCGCACGCGAGGGGCGCACTGCCTGGCGCCAACAGGAACACGTGCCGCTCTGGGCAGCACCTGCTTGGATTCTCCAAGGACACGGCCTGGCTGTGTGCAGACTCCTAGGAGAGGCCAAAGTTCCCGGCAGCTTCTGGGATCACAGAACCCTTTCTCAACAAAATCCCTAAGGCCCAGGCCCTGCACACGACGTAATAAATTCTCTATCAAAACAACCTCACTGGGTCCCTCGGAGACCATTAAGCCACAGACACAGGTAACACGATATTCCAATAAATATTTCTCCTGTGAAGTCATTAAGGTATTTCCCCTCCTACACTAAGCTGTATTCTTCGAATTTAATATAATTTCATAGTTCCCCTAAATCATTCGGGGTATATGTACAGCATTCAAGAGTTCTACATCCTGTCATTTGAAAAGAATGATTATTAAAGTTTAGGCTCGGTTTAAAATGCAAACGCATTTTACTGTTTTTATTATTAAAAATGCCGTAATGAAATATTTGAAAACGTTATAGCAATTACCTTTTCAGTGCACAAACCTGCATTGTCAACTACGCCACATGAATATGTTAAACCGTGATTTTAATATCGGATTGTGGAGAGACAGAAGGAAAGAATGGAGGAAGGAGGGAGGGCAGCTGCTAGGAGGCACCCTCAGTGCCGCGGTCTTTCTCTCCCACGTTCTAGAACGTGTGCTCTGCCGTGGCTGAGACGTGCCGCATTATACAACAGGCAGCACGGATCTGGAGGACCCAGAGTTAAAATAATGAGGAAGTCCGGAGAATTTGTGTTTCTATCATTTGTGTTTCTATCATGTGTTTTTATCATTTAACAACAAAAAAAGCCAGGATAATGAGCTATTTTCCTAAGCCTGCAGGACATCAGCGGGAGGGAAGCCAGACCTGAGCAGCCGGACTCGCAGAAGTGAGAGGACCCCCAGGAGCCACAAGGCAGGTGCACGCTTCAGGCATCAGCCGGGTGCTCTCCTCCGGTCGTGCAGGGTCGCCTGCCGTGGGCTCGGAGTGGCGGGGGTGACAGTGGGACGTCAGGGCAGCTCATGTTGCCCTGGGACAGGCACAGACGAAGACACGGCACAGAGCTGAGAGAGGCCACGTCCGGGCTCTTACCTGCACGGATCCCGCACAGCCCTCACGACGCTGTCTGCGGAAGCGAGCCGCGGGTTTTCACCACCCTGAGGATCATCGTTACGCAGAGGACTTCGGCCTGGCCCGCCAGGTGATGGAAAAGCAAAAAGCACGATTTTCACAGACTGTACGAGGAGCTAATTGTGTGTGGCTGCCTGCGTATGAAAAGCCACTTGGCGAGGGCCACACTGGGTCAATAACTCACTTCTAAGCCCTTGAAATCTCATGGTTAGATGATCTATGAAGCCCATTATCATCAACACCAGAAATCATGGGAACAGTAGAGGTTGTGTCTCGACGAATTGCGTGCTTCCTAGGGCTTGCCAGTCAGAACCAGTTCCCTTGTGGGAGCCTAATGAATACTGGACTGACTGACTACAGGGGGTTATTTACCTAACACATCAGATCCACTGGAAGAGACACTACGAATTGAAAGCCTATGGCCTAAAAGAAATGGACTTTGTACATGGACTTGCAGGAAAGAAGTGACTTTTTAAGATGAGAACCCCTGCACCGTGTCTGGGGACGCACGACGGTGCACATAGGGAGGCTTCTCAAAAAATTCGAAGGAAAACACCGTATGATCCAGCAATCCCACTTCCGAGCACAAAGTACTGAGAGCAAGACCTCAAGGATAGAGGGCACTCCCACGTTTCTCGCAGCCCTGGTCACATCTAAGAAGTGGAAACAACCAGACGTCCACCGAGAGATGATCGCATCCGGAGACCCTGGGGATACACAGTGTTAAAAAGAGACATTTCGCAAAGTGTACCCATGGATGCCCCACGAGGCCACGGTGTGAAGAGCAGCCAGCCAGCTGCAGGAGGCCGAGGACCGTGCGAGTCCTGTAGAGGGGGTGTCTACAACAATCAGCTCCAAAAAGCCCAAGACGAGGTGGGGGGGATTGCCTGGGACCAGGAAGAGCTTGTCATCAGCAGGCTTGCCATGGCACGGGATCTGCCCTTCAGCGCTGGGCCTGGAGACGCCACTGACAGACTGTGCACGTAGCGTTTCTCCACAGGGCAGGTTTAGTATTAAAAGTCCTGGAGACAGGGGCCAGCGCTGTGGCGTAGCGGATAAAGCCGCCATCTGTAGTGCCGGCATCCCATATGGGCGCTGGTTCCTGGCAGCTCCTCTTCTGATCAGCTCTCTGTTACAACCTGGGAAAGCAGTGAAGATGGCCCAAGGCCTTGGGCCCCTGCACCTGTGTGGGAGAACCGGAAGAAGCTCCTGGCTTCGGATTGGCTCAGCTCTGGCTGTTGCAACCATTTGAGGAGTGAACCAGCGAATGGGAGAGATTCTCTCTCTCTCTTTCTCTCTCTCTCTCTCTCTCTGCCTCTCTGTAGTTCTGCCATTCAAATAAACAAATCTTTTAAAAATATGTATTAAAGAAAGATTCCTCACCAGAATAAAACAAAAAGAACTCCTCTGCTTCCTCACGACCCTCACCACCTTGACTACTTTTAGGTCCAGGAGCCCAGCTGGGACCAACTGGGCAGGCAGGGGCTTTCTGCGGCAAGATCAGGCTGCTCCCAGATGAAGAAAGCTACCTTGGAGCAGAGGATGAACCACAAAGCAGTGGTCCAAGGCCACAGTCAACCCCACCCGGAGTTTGATGGCCCCTCAGAGAGATCCTGGGATTGAGGCCACAGAGCGTGGGCTCGGGCGACCCTCCCCACAAGCTGTCTGATGTGGCTGTTCCAAGGAACAAGGGGGGGGGGGCTGAGGGTACTTCCTGGTGAGAACTCTGCCCCAAGGGAGCAGTAGACAGGGATCCACCCCTCCCCCACAGCTGGGGGTCCTGCAGGTGGAATTGGGGCCACACTGCAGACAGCCCAGTGGGAACAGAACACCAGGTCCTCTTAAGTCAAATTTTCCTTGTCTTTGTTATCAGAACCACAGTTTCCCCTTCCCCAAGGTAGTAGGAGAGATATCTTAAGACTTCTAAAAATTGCCTTGGGCAATTTTTAACAGTCTGTCACATTTAATTTCCAGCATATTTATCCTTTTAAACAATTTTAAATAATTCACTACAAAGTGAAATCTGGCATAAGTCCTATCTGTCTTTTACTCTCAAAACTGCTGCAGAAGCCAACACAACAGATTTCCAGGCAGCTCCCAGGGCCTGGGCGGGGCCTGGTGATACTCCCCAGCCAGGGGAGGGGGCTCCTCTCCTGGGGGCTTTTTCTTGTTTTATAGAAGGCAGCTTGAATCACTGGTCAGGCAAATAAATACCAAGTTTTCTCTGGAAAGTCCTGCTGTTTACAAGAATGCAAACAAATGGCCCTGTAAAACAGTGTGCTTATTTAATGTAAAATAGTAATGATAATGATAATAATAGCAATAGCCTGAGCCGGATGCTTTCACTGATTGGGATGAACATGGGAAGTCTAGCTGGAGCTTGTGCACACGAGCTCACCTTCCGCAAGAGTAAGGATGCTGTCCTTGGCCTCGCTGCCCCCTTGGATGCTGCCTACACAGTATGCCAGGGAAACACAAGCACTACTACATTTTCCTGTAATTCGATGAAATGTTCGCCTTGCATCCCAACAGCACGGCTGCGATGGCTCTTGTGTCATGCACAAACCCTTTCACTCTGGGACGAGAGCCTCTTCCTGGCAGAAGGAGTTTGGGCGTACAGGTCAGGTTCTAGATGACCCGATCACCCGAAGTTCCGGTACCCAGAAGATCCCCACAGGTGAAACTTGCTCGTTTCCAACGTTTCGCGTCTTTGGGTTTGGAATCTTTTCCCTCGTCTGAGACGCGAGTTCACATTGTATGTGTGGAATGACTTCACGTTCTAAATATAAAGCTTTCTGAAATCTAAGAACACTTGTTTTGTTGAATAGTAAGAGGGGTATTTTACTGTTAGGAACTTTGGGATCTGCGGAATAAATAGCAATTTCTGAATGCGTGGGCCAGACACCAGCACTGTAGATTTGAAGCGAGAGCTGAGGGGCCACGGGAGCCGGCCATGTCCTCCTCACCTATTGTGTACCCAGCACTAGGGAGACACCACACTGGTGGGGAGGAAGCACCGTCTCAGATTTCTACCAACATCAGAGGGAAAACAAGGTAGAAAAGCACTTGGGACTTAGTTTTCCTTGCTAAACCCAGGAGGTTTCTTAAGCCTGTCCCATTGGATACCTGGGAAAGACCGACTCCCCCTAGGAACCACTCTTGAAGTCTCTGGGGCCACAAGGATCTTGCAAAGGTGACACAGAGAAGTGACATCGTATCAGCCACAGCTCTCCAGAGAAACAGGGCCAACAGGAGAGGCAGATACATGGCTGGCTGGCTGGCTGGATCAATGGATAGGTAGAGACATTAGAAATGTATTAATAGTTTTGTAAAAAAGTTATTTATGTATGTATGTTTCTGTGTGTATGAGAGAGAGGGGGAAGGGAGAGGGAGAGGGAGAGGGGGAAGGGAGAGGGAGAGGGAGAGGAAGAGGGAGAGGGAGAGGGAGAGGGAGAGGGAGAGGGAGAGGGAGAGGGAGAGGGAGAGGGAGAGGGAGAGAGGGAGAGGGAGAATGTCTTCAACCTGCTGATTCACGCTCCAAATGGCTGCAATGGTCACAATGGCCAGAGCTGGTCTCAGCCAAAACCGGGAGCCCAGAACTTCATCCAGGAACCCAATACTTGAGCCGTCATCCACTGCTTTCCCAGGCCCATCGGCAGGAAGCTGGAATGGAAGTGTGGCAGCCAGGGCTTGAACTGACACTCTGATATGGGATGCCAGTGTCACCAGCGGTGTCTTAACAGCTGCACCCCAACAGCCCCCATAAAGGGATTTATTATGAGGACTTGGCTCGCAGGATGCTGGAGGCTGAGGGGCCCCATGTGCCACCCTCTGCAGGTGGCAGGCCCAAGAAGACGGGGGTAGAAACCGCTGGGAAGCCCAGGGGCAGGAGCAGCTGGATGTCACAGCCCAAGCAGGCAGGCAGGGGCGAGAGGTATGGATTCCTCCTCTCTACGACCTCTGTTTTACTTTTTCTATTCAGACCCTCCCAGACTGGATGAAACCCCACCCCCCCACCCCCGCACTGAGGGAATAACCACTTTATTCTTCTTATCCAAAGCCACCTCCCAGACACGCCCGCAGCCATGTTGTCTCTGGCAGCCACGACACAGCGGACAGCTACAATTCACCGTCACCTGCGCTGCCAGAGAGAGCAGCCTCTAATGAACCACACCAGAGAACCCCGCCGGTGGCTTCATCAGCCCTCTGTCACCCTTCTAACTGCCTCCAGGCCCAGGCGATGGGTGGGTGTGTAGCAGGGTTGTGCTGGTAGACGCCTTGCTCAGGTGTGCCTTGGGGAAACCGTGCAGAGGTGGGAAGGTTGACAGAGGGGCACAAAGCAGAAGGGGTCAAGCTTGGACCTGCCTCGGAATCACCTGAGGGTTTGCCAGACACGGACTCCCAGGCCCCACCCTATAGGTTCTGATTCTGTGCAGCTGGGTTAGGGCACCCCCATGGGCATTGCTAACCAATTCCGTCATAATGCTGACGCTGCCTGTGCAGGGGTCACAGATGGACCGAGCGCCTCTGCTCAAGTCGCTGGGTCCAAAGCCAGGATGCCTGCCTGCACGGCAGAGGTGAGTGGGTATCCTCGGGGAAATGGCGCTGGTGTCCTGAGATGAGCAGAGATTGTGGAGCTCAGGAAACCGGACACAGAGAGCCGGTTTACACTCCCAGATCAGAGTTCCCCCCCACAAATTTCCAGGTGTTCAAGAGCTGCTGTCAGCCACCAGGTCCAAGGAGAGAGAGAATTAAAGGGACACAAGGCAGGAGAAAGAGTGGGTGGGTGCTGATGGCCCCGAGGCTCTGTGTCCAGGCCCTGAGGGTCACTGAGCTCAGAGGCCTTGGCCATGCGGTTGCTGTCAGTCTTCCCAGCCCTACGCCTCGCCCATTTCCCCACCCAGGGCCTCTTTTTTTGTTTCTTAAAACACTTCAGTTGGGTTCCGTGGTTTCCTGATTGGTGTCCCATTTGGTATTAAGCCTGTGGTGCTCAGAGGTGGCAGGGGACAGAGGAGCCCCCAGACAGCCGTGGGGGCTGGGGTCTCGGATTCCCTGCCCCCTCCTGCAGGGGCAGCAGAGCCTCGGGAGGGCTTCCCATGAACAGGCGCCAGGGCGTGTAGGGGACACTAGAAGCGGCAAGCCAGAAATCAGGATGAGTCTGCTGCAGGCCACCTGGGCCTCTCGGAGTACCTCTCCCATGCACCACGTGTCCCATGGTTCTGGCTGGCCCCTGGGAAGCCAGCGTGTCACAGCCAGCTCTGTGCTCACAGCTGTTGTGGGCAGCCACGTCCCTGGTCCCATCAGGGTCCCCCCACCAACAACAGCTGGGGAACTAGGGTCCGAGGCAGACACTGCTGTGTTGGAGAAGATGTGCGTCCTAGAACAACGCAACAGGGCCATTTATGCATCATCAACAAATACTCAATCCAGGCACCAGCAACAGAAAAACGTAAAACGCACCAGAATAGGCTGTGGACAGGGGACAGGAGGAAACTCGCTGCGCCGACGTGGGCACCGACGTGGGTCCGAGCCAACCGCGTTAGGGCCCAGGAAACCAGCTGAGAAGCTCAAGGGCTCTCAAGGCCACAGCGAAGCCAATGGCCTCTCCTTGGCTTGACTTCTACCAACCTGGGGACGCGGGGACACACCCCTATGCGTTACACCCTGGAGTGATGTCCTAGCAGGCGAGCAGGGGCACAGTTCTCCCCGAAGCCTGTTTTCTCTTCTGAAAATGGAAGGAGCGGCTTCCATGGGGCTGCTGTACAGAGCAGAGACCACAGCGCCTGCTCCAGATGAAGTGCTCATGAGATGCCAGTCACTGCTATCGCGCCATCATCACGCTCATCATTTTCATTACGATGCTTTCAAGGTGAGTGAGTGCAATATGACTCCAGGGACGCATTGGGGAGCAAAGCTTATCTCGCTACCTGTTTGCTGATACGAATCATTTTTCTAACAAACAACATCCCACACCTACAAAGGAAATTAAAATCCAAATGCATTTACATTGTGCAGCTATACATCCGAAGTGAACACTCTGCTCCATGGTTTAGAAGGTTTGGATTTTAAAATAGAAGTGATGAAGAGAGGAATGAAGGAAAATCCTCTCACTCGTACAAGTTCTCTTTCATTTTATTTTTATTGTTAACTGAGGTATCAGCGCAACAATACAACCACCAGAACAAGGTACCTCAGTGCACTCTGTAACACAAACACCGGGGTATATTAGCCTTTTGTGAATGACTCATTCAGTCCAACACGCCCCTTGTATTACCCAAAGTTTTCCTTATAAAGTTATGAAAAGGTTGGGGGGTGTGGTTAGAATACAATCTACAATTTTAAACTTTATTTTTACATAGCGCCATGATTTTCATTACATATGCGGGAGAGGGAAGAGCAGTTGTTCTTCAGATTGAAAAAAATTAATCCACATTTCTTGGCATGGACGACCGATGTTACATTCAAAATATGAGACCCATTGTCTAATAGAAACCATGAAACAAAGCAGTGTGTTCGCTTTCTAATTTACAAAAACCGAAAGTTGATGAAAGAAAACTACTTCCGTGTCTATTATAATGTTACTATTTTTATGGACAAAATTTAAAACGTATGATTAAAAATCCAATATACAGTCATTGAAACCTACAGTCTAACTTCACATTGCTCTGATAAATCTGCTCATTTCTGGCCATTTTCAGTGTTGCTATAGCAAACAGTGTTGACAAGTGGATGAAAAAAGCTTACAAATGGAATTCAGATCCTAGATAAAACTGAACATAAACTATCTTGCAACATGTCTGCATGCCGGAGGCCCGGTGTGTGCCACACACAGATGGCCATCTCCCAGGAATACATAAAACATTTCTAGCCGGGGCTCGGCACACACTGTTGAACGCGCAGGTCACCTGAACAGACCAATAATTCAAGTCCCTTCATAATGACCTCACTGGGAACAAACGCAGACATGGGCCGACGCTGCTAGAAGGGCCCGATGGTGCTAGAGGCTTCCAAATGAAATTCTTAAAAAGCTGCCACGCTCGCTGTCAAAATAGCACTTCAATGTATTCAGTGTTTAGCGACCAGGCAGGCTCACTGGGTCTATTTCAGGCTCCTGAGTTTGACGGCTGTGTTTCTGTGCCATTTCCCGTGGTCTGCAGCCTGGTAGCTTTCCCGGGATGGAAGCCCCTGCTCACTGGCTGAGCTCAGTGGCGGACAAGTCTTGAGTTCATTTCTTCGCCTCCAACAGTTGGACGGCAGGTCAGTGAAGACCCACTGCAGGAAGTTCCCAGAGGACACCTGGGCCTCCCTTGACCAGACCAATCAAATCAGCTGCTTAGGTGAGGAACAGCTCTGAGCCCCCCAGGGTGTCCGTGTTTCTCTAGCATAATTTTCAGTTTTAGGGCTACTGTTGGTTCTAGCTTGCCAGGCTTCAGCCCAGGATTCCTTGCGATGGCAGTGAACATGAACTCAGCCAGGAGACGCGGCTGTCCTGACGACCCCTTTCTGACATCCAGACACTTGCACCACTGACACACGTGGGGCCAGGCCCCACCTACCCACAGTCTTAGCTGCACTGCTCAGCTCTAGGTTTTAATACCAAGCCCAGGTGCGGGTGAAATTTGGCGCCTCATCGCCATTGCTGTGCCTGTTAATGCCACACTCTTTGCCACTTACTGAAAAAAGCCCTGTTAGTCAACAGCAGAGACCGAAGTGTGGGCATCTTCAAGGGAATGATGCCTATTATTTAAAAATGTGCAGGATTTAAAAAAAAATTACACCAAAACTAACTTAATCTTTTAGTTCCACTTTTCCACAAACTTTCTACATGGTGAATGCGAAGAACAGAGGAGCTAACACACCCTCCGGTGCAGAGCATCGAGATGTTACCATTCATATTATCATCACGGGTGTTGCAGAACGTGGAGAAAATTTCTACGGGAGTCTTGTTGATGCTTGTTTTAGTTAATTTTCTTCTTGATTATTTTGTTGTTTTTTTTTTCCCTTCATCTATTCTAGTAGGTTTGAAAAAACAAAATCTACTTGCCTATAAAACAGTGCTCTGATGCTTGGAAAATGCATTTCTCTACAGGACCTAACCATTAGCTTCCTTCTGTCCCTGCCTCGTCAGTAGCAGCTGGAAAACCTGTAAGAGTGGCAATTTATTAACCCGTGCTGCAAAAGCAAGGGATGGAACGCTCGCGCTATTTTGCCATGAAAATGGTGGTTAGGGCTGCAATGAGGGCGGCGGTCAAAATGGGTGCGTTTCCCATTAGCACATGGGAGCATTGCAAAACCTTCGTGGAAAAACTGCACTCAGAGTCAGGCTTATTTTGGTACAAATGAATTTTCAAATGCATACATAGTTTTGTCATAATACACATTTCTCATGCACGTTCTGAAAACCTCGTATATGGAGGAATTCCAAAAACAATTTTGGCACCAACATGAACATTTCTGTTAGTCCCTTTTCCCACAAACCTTTTGAAGTACCCTGCCATGTAAGATTTTTGGGATTAAAGAGGTGCTGGGGTGGGTGTTTGGCGTCCTGGTTAGCACATCGCTGGGGACATTCATCTCCCACATCCAAGGGCCTGGGTTCGTGTCCCAGCTCCCTGCTAGTCCACACCCTGGGAGGCAGCAGCGCTGGCTCAGGCTCCCTGCCACCCTTGTCGGACACCTGAGTTCCCAGCTGCCAGCTTTGACGCGGCCCTGCCGCCCACTGCCTTCCAGAGAAAGTAAGTACAATTGTTTAGAGGACTAAAGGCGTGTCCACCGTGCTAACAGGGCACCCCCTGCTCCTGCTACTTCTCCCCTCCCTGCCGCTGCTCCAGGAGCTGAGAGAGTGAGGCCGGGAGGTCCTTGGAGGAGTCACAATGCATGGTGCAGCCCCTGCACCTGGGAGGCCCAGGGGGTCAGCCTCGGTGTCCCAGCCCGCGGCGACCCTTTCTCTCCACCCCCCAGGGAGCAGGGGGTCTTCTGCCCCCGAGCACATCACTGGGTGGCAGCAGCCCAGTACCTCAGATCAGGGGGGCCTGGCAGCTCTGGGAGACGCCTTGTACCTTCTTCCCGAGGGAAGAGGAGAGACTCGCGCTCCGGAGGTCCCACTCCTCTGTCCCACCGGGGACAGGGAGCAGGAGGCAGGCAGCATTCTGAGCGCTGGCGCTGACGCTGTGGCACTGCAGGTTCGGCAGCCGCAGGCAATGCTGGCATCTCATGTGAGTGCCAGGAGTCCGGCTCCCTCTACTGTGCCTGGGAAAGCGGGGGAGATGGCCCAAGTGCTTGGGCCCCTGCGACCATGTGGGAGACCCGGATGGAGCTCCTGACTCCTGGCTTTGGCCTGGCCCAGCCTTGGCCTTTGCAGTCATTTGGGGAGTGAATCAGCAGATGGAAGCCCTCTCTCTCTCTCTCCCTCTCTCCCTCTCCCTCTCCCTCTCTCCCCCACCTCTCTCTCTCTCTCTCTCACTCACTCTCCCCCATCTCTCTGTAACTCTGCCTTTCAAATGAATAGATACATCTTCACAAACATTCTGAAGAATGCTGCTAATAGTCACAACGGTGACCCCTGGACAGCACTTGTCCAGGCCAGAGCAGGCTCAAGCAGTGTACGAGGGATAGTAAACCATAGTGCTCACAACAGCCCTAGCAGGAGGGAACATTCAGACTCCCACTGCACAGGTGAGGCACAGAAAACCTCGCTCGGCTCAGGACTCCAGGGGCGTGGCTGGGGCCGGGGCGCAGACCCAGCCCATCTCAGGTTCACAGCTCCGGCCAGGCTTTGGGATCACTCGGACGGCTGCTGAGAAAGATTGATACCCGGGCTTCAGGACTTTTAAATTTCCCCAGGTGATGCTAATAGGTGCAGGATTGCAAGCTGGCGCTTCTGCTGTCCCCACAGAGATAGCTCATTATCTCCGCACCTCGCCTCTGCACTCTGCTCTTCGTCCCTGCCCCGCCCACTCCCCCACGCACAAATGGCCCTCGTGGCGGTTTTACAACACGTCCTCAAATTCCTGGATGCGCTCCTCGTTGGGAGGAGGATACGGCCCCCCGCTCCCCTCTACTGAATGGTACTTGGCAGTCGTGAGATCAGCCTGTGACTTCCAGATCCGGTCCTAGCAAACAGGGCAGCCTGAGCACCCACTGCTCTGTCACAAAGCCCACGCAGCCCTCCCCCGTGAGAGCCCTCGAGACAAAGACTGTGGACGCCTGCGACAGCCAGGCAGGAGCTGAGCCTCCTAGCAGGCAGGGCTGCCTAGCGAGCCAAACTGCAGGTGAATCTTCCAACCCCAGCCAATCCCTAAGATGACTCCAGCCGTGGCTGGCAGGTTGAACGGCGCCTCATGAGGGTCCGTGTGCCAGAACCATGCTGCTCGGCTGCTCCCAGCTTCCTGGCCTCAGAAACTGCGAGCTAATAACTGCTGCTGGTTTTGCACGGACAAATCGGGGCACAGTTTGCAGTGGAGCCGTCCCTGACCAGCTCGGTCATCTTCAACCCCCAGCCCCCAGCCCCCAGCCCTCCCGTATCGACCCGGAGCTGGGAAGCTGTCAGGGCTGCAATGGAAGAGTGTGCTGACATCCCAAGGTGGAACTCTGCATGCATTTGCCATCGAAACATAACTGCATGCATATGTATAGATGTGCGCCAACGTACGGAGACGCATAGGCAAAGTCTGGGAGAAACAGGCCGGACGGCTCAGAGCAGTGGAGTCAGAGACGGGAGGGCAGCGGGCCCAGGGCTGGGGGGAGTTTCCCACTCTGTAGGCTGCTTGTTTTGTATACTGATAATGCATCCGGGCATCACCTGGGTAATTACACACATTTTTTTTTTTTTTTCCTCCATGAAAGTGTAAGGGGTGAACAAAGCACCCGTGCACACCTACCTGGGCTGGGCTCTGTTGGAAGCCGAGTCATCGTCGGGAGTACGTTGGAGCGGGGGCGCTGCAGACTCGGGGGTGTTCTGAATTCCGTGCCGAGGGTCTGAGCTCCAGGTCGAGCCATGGCGGGCCGTGGGCCGAGGTGGGGGAGGGCTGAGGAGCAGCAGGCCCTGGAGCCAGGTCTCCGGCCTCCCACCCCTAACAGCCTGGCCATCTGGCAGCTGTTCTGAGTGTCTCCTCACCTGTGAAGTCAGAGCAAAGATCCGACAGTTAAAGCAGGAGCCCTCAGACAACGAGAGATCCGGAGGCTCAAGGGTCACTTTGGTCCTTCGGGAAAATACGTTCCTGCTTCCGAACGCTCACATTTTGGGATCATTACATATAAATCGTGGGCTTCATGAATTATATATTTTTGCTATTCACCTATTCTTGGAGATGCAAAAGGTTCACGCCACAAGCAGACTTTTAAGACGCATTTACTGCGTGAACTCTGCAAACATTTCAGTGGTCAAATATTTGTTTTCTATTTAAAGTGATAAAGGCCTCAGCAGCTGATACGCCTCACTTAGAGGAGGAACAGGATGGCAGCGGTGGGCACAAGGTCCCCGAGAGCTGGAGCAAGGCCAGGTCTCCGTTCTGTGAGGCGTCAGCACAGAAATGAGCGGGGCTGTCCCATCAGGGTCACGGTCCTTAGGGGTCACACCTGGGAAGCCCTCGGACGCTGGCCGGGCAATCAATGGATCAAAAGAGGGATCCACACGATGTCTGGGGGAAGCGGTTGCTTTAGTGAGCCCTGCTCGCACTCAGGAGACTGCACACGGACACACAGGTTTCATATCGCTCTCAGCTGGCGGATCTGCCTCACTGGGGCCGGTTGGCGAGGACTGGGTCATAAATGTCCTCCTTGGTTGGGACAAGCCTTCCCGGCACGTCCCATCCGCTGGGGTCACCTCTGCACTGCGACCATGCCTTAAACTATGGATTTTACTCCTACACCATAGGAGAGATGCTGGGATGGGGTGAGCACAGGCTTCGGTGATTCTAAAAACCACCCGAGGGTCAGTGCTCTGGTGCAGCAGGTTTAGCATCCACCTGCAGTGCCAGCAGCCCATGTGGGCACCAGTTCCAGTCCCAGCTGCTCCACGTCCCATCCAGATCCCTGCTGATGGCCTGGGAAAGCACAGCAGTAGAAGATGGCACGAGTGCTTGGTCACCTGCACTCGTGTGGGAGACCCAGAGGAAGCTCCTGGCTCCTGGCTTTGGATTGGCCCAGCTCTGGCTGTTGCGGCCATCTGGGGAGTGAACCAGCAGATGGAAGACCTCTCTCTCTGTCTCTCCCTCTCTCTGTCTGTAACTCTCTCAGTAAATAAATAAATCTTTTTAAAAAATTAATAAATAAAGACCAGCTGAGCATGCGTGCCACGTGGCCATCCCAGAAATGGAGGCTGCCTTTCTGTGTGTGCTTTTTAAAGAAAAGGAGTGCGGAGCTCCGCGAAGTGAAGGGTGCTGCTTGTGAGCTGCACTTCCCCTGTGAGCTAACACGTACCAGAAGGCCTCCTGTCTCCCGATGCTCAGGAGTCGTGTGTCATCCCGCAGCACCCGGGAGTCTTTCCCCTCCGCTCGCTCAGATCCTACAAATGGAAGACACAGGTGAACCACGACCCTCCCCTTTGATACCTATAGAGAGATGGCTATCAGTGTGGGTGAAATGGCGAGTCCATGTTTAATACCATGGAGTCACTCGCCTGTGAATCACTGCCTGTGCAATACTTGTCCAAGCAATGTTTCTGACAGTCATTCAAGACAAAGATGGCCCTGCTCCCTTAGCCCTAACTGAAGATCTCCCCACAGCAAGATTATCCCCTGTGATGAACAGAAACCAAACAAGGATCTGATGTAAAAACTCTGTGATCTGCTAGTTTTCTTAGATCATTTCTCCCTAACAGTGTCTTAAGAAAACCTTCAGATATACAGAAAAGTTGACAGCTGGTGAATACCCACCCTTTGCCCATCTGACTTCCACAATGAACGCTTGCCACGCTTGCTTTATCACACAGCCATTCATTCCTCCAATAATCTGTGAGTTCAGCTTTGCTTCTGGATGAATCTCAAAGCAAGTCACAGGCATCAGTATGTTTCACCTCTAAACACTTCTGCCTGAACAAGTTCAGTATTTACATGTGGTTTGTAGGAGACTTTTTATTGCTGTAAAATAGATATAAAACTTGCTATTTAACCATTTTTAAGCAGGCTGTTCAGTGCAACCCATCTCCAGAGCTTTTTCCTACTCCCAGCTGAAACTTTATATCCTTTAGATGCCAACTCCACAGGGCCCCTGGTACCCCGCACTGCTCCCTGGCTCTCTGAAGCGGCTACTCTTGGTACCCCAGGTGAGCGGCACCCACCAGGCTGTCCTTTTGTTCCTGGCTCATTCCACACAGCACGGTGAGCTCCAGGTTCCTCGGTGCTGCAGCTCGGGGCAGTCTCTCTCCTTTGGGACACTGAAGCCATGTTCCACTGTGCGGATACGCCACACTTTGTCCATTCAACCACCCCTCGGATTTCTTCCACCTTCTCTGTTTCTTTTCCCTCCAAGACTTTATGTCCTTAGGGCAGAGTTAGGTTTCTCTCACCTTTTAGCTAGTGGATAGTGCTGCTATGAACACAGGTGTACAAACTCAATGAAAGCCACATGCCTAAGGAGGGGAATTCTGGATTGTATGCTAGTTTTTGGAAGAATATATGGTTTCTATTTAATGTTAAACTTACACACATGAAATGCCCACCTCCGAAGTGCGCCACTGGAGGTCCTGTGACAAGGGCATTTCTTGGCAAATTTATTTCTCCTTTTGGAGGTCCTCAATCCATACGTGACTTTCCCAGGTAGAATCCTGACTCATTCTGTGGCCAGACTCCTGGCGGGAAGAGGGTAAGCGGAGATGGCAACACCAAGGCGTCCAAGTTCAGGGTCTCCCGACTTAATTTCTTCACACGTTTTGCAGCCTGAACAGGATCTCATGGTTCTGAAATCAGGAAGTTGCAGAAATAATCGTTTCTACCTTTCTCTGCCTACAGCAAACACTTCAGTGTGTAACCAACAACTACGAAAGCTTCGAAGGCAGGTCTCTAAACCAAAAAATGCGCAACGAACCCACTGGTAAGCGCCCATCTGTACCGGACCCCGCACGCCTGCCCCAGAGCCTGCAGATCTCCTTATCTGCAGATCAAAAGCTTGTAGTGCTGAACATGAAAACCACCCTGGATGCGGCATATTTTATGCTATCAGATTGGCAACAAGTGATAACGGTCCGACTGGGAAAGGGTGTGGGAAGAGGGGTATTCTCAGATACTATAGGTGGCATCGCACAGCAGGGTGGGTTGCCAACACCTGTGAAGGTGATGACTATACCTTCCCCCTGACCCAGGAGTCTCACCTCCAGGAATGCTCTTTACAGAGGTACTTGCACCAGTACACTGAGCTGTATTTGCTATTTGCCACACAGCTTGCTGTACCAAAAAAAATGGAAACAACTCAAATATCAGCCAGTAAGTAGCTGCTAAAAATCAATCCTAATACGCCCACATCAAACTGGTATGACTCGCTTTACCAGCTTGGACACAAATGAGGCTACAACTTCTTAGTTTTTCAAATTGCTTTAGGCCTGGATATCTGTGTGCCAGGTCAACGGTCGGGGGAAGTCCACTGCTCGTCAGCTCTCTTAGGGCCTTTCTGGGCCCCAGAACCGTGCAAGCTCCCTGGGACAGCCCCCACTTTCAGCGTGGCCGGTCCTGCTTCTAAATGCCCCAGTCTGATGAGGGACTTGAAGTCTCTGAGCAGCTCTTGCTTCTGCTCCCCATAATGTGCTGAAAGCTACAAAAGTAATAAACAGAGACCAGACTGCAAAACAAGGCAGGGGCAGGGTGGGGGTAGGGGTGGAGTTGGGGGTGGAGGTGGGAAAGGCTTGATGGTGTCTGTTTTGAAAAGGTAAAAGTTGGGCCGGCGCCGCGGCTCACTAGGCTAATCCTCCGCCTTGTGGCGCCGGCACACCGGGTTCTAGTCCCGGTGGGGGCACCGGATTCTGTCCCGGATGCCCCTCTTCCAGGCCAGCTCTCTGCTGTGGCCAGGGAGTGCAGTGGAGGATGGCCCAAGTCCTTGGCCCTGCACCCCATGGGAGACCAGGAGAAGCACCTGGCTCCTGCCATCGGAGCAGCGCGCCAACCGCGGCGGCCATTGGAGGGTGAACCAACGGGAAAGGAAGACCTTTCTCTCTGTCTCTCTCTCTCACTGTCCACTCTGCCTGTCAAAAAAAAAAGGAAAAAAGAAAAGGTAAAAGTTGGCCAGTGCTGCAGCTCACTAGGCTAATCCTCCGCCTGCAGGCAGGCACCCCGGGTTCTAGTCCTGGTTGGGGCACCGGATCCTGTCCCAGTTGCTCCTCTTCCAGGCCAGCTCAGACCAGGCCAGCTCTCTGCTCTGGCCCGGGAGGGCAGTGGAGGATGGCCCAAGTGCTTGGGCCCTGCACCCACGTGGGAGACCATGAGAAGCACCTGGCTCCTGGCTTCGGATCAGCGCAGTGCGCTGACTGCAGCGCACCTGCCGTGGCGGCCGTGGGGGGGGGTGAACCAATGAAAAAGGAAGACCCTTCGAGGCAGAGAGGGGGAGGACAGAGATCTTCACTCTACTGGTGCACCACCCACATGGCCACATCATCAGGGGCCAGGAGCCAGGAGCTTCCTCTGGATCTCCCATGTGGATGCAAGGCCCAGGGACTTGGGCCATCCTTGGCTGCTTCAGGTACATCAGCAGGGAGGGGGATCAGAAGTGGAGCGGCCTGACTTTGAACCAGTGCCCACACGGGACCTATGCCAACACTGCAGGCAGCAGCTTTCTGAACAAGCAATGCCACAATGCCGGCCCCACCCTGTGAGCTGGACTGGAAGTGGAGCAACCGGGTCTCGAACTGGTACCCACATGGGATGCCAGCACCACAGGCGGCAGCTTAACCCACTACACCATGGCGCCAACCGTGACATTTATTTTTAAAACATGGTATGTCTTTGAGCATATATGTGATGAAATTTGGCTTACACTCTAATTGCAACCATGTACTGAGTTTTAGAAAAACAAATGAATCAAGTGTTCTTTTGTTGAGAGAGAGATAATTTTTCTAACAAAATTATTTGATAGGAAGTTTAGACACCCTGCACTTCACACTGACTTCTGTGGCAGGATGACAAGGGTCATGTTGGAAAGCAATGCCAGGGCGTCATCAATTTTCCCAGGAGCCACTCTTAATCCTTTGCTATTCAAGTAATTCTCCGTTTGAAGAACTTACCCTGCCATCATCCTTGCTGTGTTGCTCATCTTTAGTTGTTAACTGAGCTAACCCCACCAGATTCTCATTTGCTTATGGAATCGTTCTCCCAGATCACTTTCAATGACTTCATAAAATCTCGCATCTTTTGCAAGATTAGCAATTTTACATGGCAAAGGAAATGCATTTTATTTACATTGTATTGTGGAATGTTTATAACATCTCCAATCAGCAAAATTGGCTGCTGAGTGGGGCTAGCTGCTGGCGTGCAGTGGGGAGGGCTGTCGACGCCGGGGCTCATCTCCTAAGCGGTCAGTTCATTAGTGGGTATTCGCCTGTTACAACCAATTTTTGCTTCCCTACACAACTTTGCAACTACTGGGACTCAGATGATGATAATGAATAGTTGGATAACAAGAAACTTCTGTACTATACAGCATTAAAAGGGAATGAGGTGTGTATTGACATGGAAAACCATTCACAATGCGTTGTTGGATGAAGAAAAGCGAGTTCCAAATGCATCATATAACCATGCTCTATGAAACAGTAATGAATGTTAGTATATGCATCAAAAATGTGAATGAAACCACCTGCAGGAACTCGAAACCCTAGTAGTCGTTTCTGATGGGCGTCTGGGGGCAGAGGAAACCCCGCCTGGGAGACTGATTTTTGATGAGCATTTACTACATGTTTGGTACAGTAAATACATATTTTGAAAGTCAATTAAAATTAGGGCCAAAGTTTCAAACAAAGGAAGAAGTGGGCTCTCACTAGGAAATATCCAAACATGGTATTTAGTAGAATTTTTAAAAATTATTGTTTCATTGTTGGAGGGCATGGAGACGGACAAAGAGTAAGCTCCTGCCTGCTGGTTCACTCACCCGAGGTCTGCGAGCGCCAGGCCCGCGCGAGGCTGACGCTGGACTGAAGAAACGTAACACCTGCCGGGCACGACGGCCCTCTCCGTGAGGTCTCTGCTCCTCTGGATGTAGAGGCTGCCGAGACTTCCAGGGACTTGTCTTCCCTTCTACCCAGGAAGCCGTTCCTTTAGGACAAAGTTGAACCACATCAACCCAGTGATGCTCGCTCTCTGCCTAACCACTGGGAATGCAGAGGGGCTGGGTTCTGGGTTCAGCTGCCACAAATCACTGCTAAAACGTTGCTTTCGTAGATAGTCTGATGTGCGCTCCCCTTGTAGTCACGGCTAACTCACAACGCAGGGGACAGTGCTTTGTGTCTGCCACCCACTCTGCCCCGTGGTGATGACGCTGCATGCTGTCACCTTCCCAAAGAATTCTCTAGAATTCTTTGAAATACTGACGAAAATTACTACTTAACTGTCAGGATAGGTTAACTTGGATTTATAACCCATTCCAGAAGAGTTAAATACTGTTGAAAAGTGCATGTCTTTTGAAAGAAAATAAATCCTTCAAGCAGTTTTTTGGTACGTATTAGCTTAGAAGTGATACCACAGGAGAATTCACTACAATTTTATTTTAAAGATTTACTTATTTTGTTTACTTGAAAGGCAGAGAGAGAGAGAGAGAGAGATAGATAGATCTTCCATTCACTAGTTCACTCCCCAGATGGTCACAATAGTTAGGGCTGCGTCAGGTGGAAGCCAGCAGCCAGGACCTTCGTCCAGTCTCGCGCTCCCGTCCTTGGGCCAGCAGCCACTGCTTCCCAGGTGCGCTCACAGAGAGCTGGATTGGGAGAACAGTCAGGACTCGAACCAAGCACTCCAATAGGGGATGCAGGCATCCGACCTGCCGGCTGGACCTGCTGTGCCACAACACCCGCCCCTGGACTGCAGCTTCAAAGTGGCTTTAGTTCACCGTTGTGGTCACTATGGAAACACAAAATTATTTAGGTCACTTTCCTTGTTACAGAGTGGAAACTAACTATTTCTTATATCCACTCTTGGGACAGGCTATGAAGTGAAGAAAATATTCTTTTTATGGAAAATTTCTGGGAATCATTGCTTTGAAAAGTTTTCAGAAAGTGTTCTCCACGTCGCAACCTACAGAGAATTCACCTGTTGCTAATGAGCTACAAACTCTTGTTCTCCTAATTGGCCCTGTTTGTCTCTGAGAGTGTGAGGACTCAGCACTGGGCAGAGTTACAGAGAGAGAGACAGAGAGAGAGAGAGAGAGAGAGGTCTTCCATCCGCTGATTCACTCCCCAAACGGCTGTAACATCTGGAGCCGGGCCTCCTCCAGGTCTCCCATGCAGGTGCAGGGGCCCAAGCACCTGGGCCATCCTCACTGTCTTCCCAGGCTATCAGCAAAGAGCTTGGTCTGAAGAGGAGCAGCCAGGACAGGAACTGGCGCCCACATGAGATGCCGGGCCACAGGTGGAAAACCCAGCCCACTACACCACAGAGCCAGCTCCTCTGTAGTCACTTACGCACACTCTCATGGGTTGATGACAAATAATAATATGCCCTTGTGCCGAGACAAGAATCGGAACCCTCAACATTACCGTCTGAGAACAGATCCCTTGAAGCGGCGGATGGACCCCGGCTGTCTCTGGTCACATCGGCAACAAACCCTGGGAAGTGATGTGTTTGCTTCTTTGCGCACAATGGCACACTGAAGGGCAAGTGCGGAGAAGTGACGGCACCTGTTCACTCGCCGGGTCGTAGTCGGTGATTTCTATGTGGGTTACCACGAGACCCAGGACGCCGACAGCCTCTTGATGTACTGACCCGCTTGAAGACGCCGTGGAGGGGACATTGCACTGCAGCCTGGCGCCTGTCTTGCTTTGGTTTCATCTGTTGCTCGGGGGCAGAAGAAGAGTCTATCAGACCTCACTCTGATCTTCGGGCAACAAGCACCCAGTGAACTGTATCTGGGGTCTGAGATGGCGATTTGGCAACAAAACTCTTGGGCCAGTGAGGTATTTGCTGTCTTCTAAATTTTTCTGGGGAAAAAAAAAAAAACCACAAAAACAATGTCTTCTGTGGGTGATTTTGCTGGTCCCCATTCTGTAGTGGAGAAAGGGCTGGCTGAATGAAGGGGTGGGGCTCTGTGCCAGGTGCCCTCCCCTGGGGGGGGCGCTGGCCACCAGCAGCAGGTGCCGTCTTGGGTACCTATCTCCCACACCCTCTCCGCGGGCATGTTGTTAGGCGCGCTGGGCTCCAACTGGAGCTCTGAAAGACGCATCACTTATTATTCCCCACATGCCCCTTCCTGGTAGTCGCTCAAGTGCGGACGAGAAGCCCCTGGCCAGCACGCGCGATGACACCGGCGAGCCGTAAAGCGTCTCCAGAGAGCTCCGCGGCTGGCCTCTTGCCACTGGAGAGATGGCTTCCCATTCTCACTTGGGCTTCCTGGGATGCTGCAGAGAGTGGTTCTCAGAACTGGTCCTGGCTCCCGTCCCCGATGGTTGTGCCGGCGGGCTGTGGGCATCCTGTGGTCGGACTGACAGATCTGAAGACGCTCTGCTGTCTGAAGAATCCAGTGTGCAGACCGAGCAAGGACTCCTGTCTGGAACCACCTGGGTAGCCTTGTACACCTGAGTCAAATACAGCGTGTTATTCTTTATCCAGCCTGACCAGGACCAGAAACGAACCAGAGCAGGGCGAGTGCCCTTTGACCCATGGTGCTGGGACCAGGACGAAGGGCACTGTTGGGGTTCTAGAATAATTCTGACCAGTAGAATGACAAAGACTCTGTGCCGGCTATTTTTGGAACGCCGTGGCAAACACTGAAATCACTGTCAGTAAGAAGGTAAAAGTCAAACTACATGTACCTGGTAAGCTGAATTTTGTGACCATGAGATTTTCATTTGTTTCTCCCTTCCCTGAAACTTTTGTGAACTGAAAAGGGACCAAAATCCTTTCCTCACATGCCACGACCCTGCCCTGCCCATCACCTGCAAATCACCCTGGGGAAGTGAAAACTTTGGGGGTCCCATGTCACCCCATGTCACACACATGTCTGTGCCAGGATGAAATCCCAACTCGGGCTCGCGACCCTCCTGTAAGGGGTAAACAGCACCTCAGTGAGCAGTGGCGTGTGGCCCGGCGCCCACCACCGGGGGCTGGGTCTAAGTACACCTGGGGTCACAATGCAAGCAGCTTGGTGGTGTCAGCCTCCCTGCTCGGCATCTCCCCACACTAGAAAACCGGCACAAGGTTGCATGCAATTCCCTGTCAAGGACGATTTGCAGCTTTGCCAAAACCAGAACCGGAGTGTGGATGGGGTGACGGGGGAGAGGCCACGGAGCCTGTCTACACAGCGTACTAAGGCCTTCTTATACACCAGGTCATCCACTTCCCTACTATTGTTCTATCTGACTGAGAGCCTAAGTGAACATGGAAAAGAGAGAGGAAGGAAAGAAACAGCGCAGACAGAAGGCACTCTATTCCCGACTTCGCCATCCACCAACAGGAGAGAATTCCTTAGTCCTCTTCCTCCTTGGAGAAAGACGCTGGCTCTACATCCCATAACGATTCTACCTGATTTCAGCACAACGCTGATCCTGCACGGTCCGGGGAGAATCTGCATCTTTTCACCATTGCTTTGGGGGATAGCCTGTCTAATCCCACCCCACCACAGGTCCTGCAGGGATCCGAGGGCATTCTGTCCAGGGCTGGGGATGCCAGTGCCAGTGCCAAGGGGACAAAGAGGTGCTAGGTCCCAACCCCCCAGTGCAGGGGCTGCACTTAGAGAGCCACTCCAGGAAAGAGAGGTGGTCCTGTACAGCACAGGTCTCCTGCAAGCGACCCCTCCCCCTCTACATCCCCCTCCTCTTCCAAATGGAATGGGACAAGTCTACCCTCCACCTGGAGGGCAGCGGCCTTGGCTCTGGGAGGGCCCCTGGGGAGCCAGCCAGCCAGCAGGGCACAGCCCCAGGGGGTCCCAGCACAGTCCCTGCCTGTAGCAGGGTAACGGCCGCCCTTGGAGCCGGGCCCGCTCTGCCCTAAGGTTCCATTCCTACACAAAGAGGCCTTCACGGGTGCAGTGCACACTGGACTTTTCTGTCTGTCATCTTGGAAACCAGCAGGCTGTAATAAAACTGCAGGAGCCCGCAGTGGGGAATGAACCGTGCTGGGAGCGCGGAGGTGGGCCTCCCAGCCCTGCCGTGGGCACCGAGAACAATGCAGCGGAAGGAACTGGAGTCAGCGGGCGGCTGGCTCGCAGGAGCACGGCTGGGGAAGAGGGCGCTGGCTGGGGGCAGGCGATGCGCGGGCTGCTGGCTGCCCGGGGTGTGCCGGGAGATCTGGAGGGGCTGAGGAAAGTTCACCCAAGTGCAGCAAGTCGGACTGGCCTGCCACGTGCCGACACCCAAGTCGGAGGCCTGGGCGGGTGGCAGCCACTGCAACTCCGAGGGGAAGTCAGCTGATTCACAGCTCCTCTGAGCAAACACGGGTGACCCAGGACAGGCAGGCAGGCAGGAACTACTCCAGGAGGCCAGAGGTGGGCCGGGGCACTGCGCAGTCTCTAGGGGAAACGCAGGTAGTGGCACCTGGGAGCCGGGCAAGGAGAAGGCTGGGGAAGCCACCCAGGGGGCCTGCCTGGCTTGGGGCTGGGGAGAGGGAATGGGTCCCTGAGCTGAGATGGGAGAGGCCCCATTGCCACCTGTCCAGCGGCTCTGCAGCTCTGAGTCTGGCAGTGTGGCCCTGATGGCTGCGTGCTGGCCTCAGCCGGAGACTTCCTAAAATATCTCGGGGCCTGATGCAATATCGGTTCGTGATGGCACTGCATTGCGATGCGGTGACAGTGTGACCTGGGGGCGGCCTCAGGGGCCCCGCGGTGCCTGTACATGATTTCATCTGAGAGGCAGCGGCCAAGTGAGGCCCGCATTCCCGAGGCAGAATGGAGGAGTTAAGCTCTCCGAGGTGGAAGGCGTGGAGCTCTCGAGCCCAGGACAGAGCGCTGGGCGCCTGGGGGGTGGCTCCGGCAGGGACCCACACCCGCAGGGTCAGGGGAGGGCGGCTGTGCCGAGCTGGCCTGGAGTCTGCAGGAGGCAGCACAAACAGGGCAGCCCCCTCCCCCGTGCCCCCTGGGACCCAGGAGCGGAGCCAGGCCTCCCCCAGAGAGAGGCTCCCTCCAGGTTTGGCCCGGGTCGCCTCCGCGTAAACACGGCGGCTGCCTGGCTGCCTGGCTGCCTGGCTCCCGCAAGCGCCGGCTCTGCACCAGGACTTGGATTCTGGAGCCTAGCAGAGGCACGCGCGTCTTCTCCCTCCCCCAGGCCACTCTGGCTTCCCCAGGGGGCGGCAGGTGGGGGGCCCGGAACGCGCGCCCCTCTGCGCCGAGCGCCCACCGCGGCCCCGGGCACCACCGGGCACCGGGCACCGTGCACCGGGCGCGGCGGCGGCGCGGGCCCGAGGGGCGCAGGCCGTCCGCGCCGCAGGAGCACACAGCCCCCTCCCCTTCCCGGGGCTGGGCGTGCGGGTCTCTTCCCGAAGCCACCCGGCTGCGCCTCTCACTTTGTCGTGGCAGGGCACAGCCGTCAGACCAAGTGGGAGGAAGAAACATTAACTTCAACAGCTGTTTCTTGACCCCGGCTGTCAGTCTTCCCAAGAATAAATTTTGGAGAGTCCTATTTGAAACAAAGGGGGGGGGGGGGGGGAGGGAGGGAAAGTTGGCGGGCGCGGGCGGGGGGCGCGGCGAGCCCGGCCGGTGCAGGGCGGGCTCCCGCGGCCCCGGCTCCCCCCGCGCGCGCGCCCCGGTCCCCCCGCGCGCGCCCGCGGCCCCGGCAGCGCCGGCGGTGGGAGCCGCCGCGCGGCTACAGTAATTCCCCGGCTCGGGCGGCTTGAAACTGCTCGGGCTGAATAGCATTTGCTGTTCCGGCCGGCGGCCGCCTCCCGCCGCCGCGCCGCGCGCCCGCACCGCGGCCCTCGTTATCCCGGAAGTGGCGCGGCCGCCGCAAGTTTGTCCACGGCGAACTTGGCCCCCCCACGGCCGCGCGCCCACACGCCCCGGGGAGCGCGGCCGGGCCCCTCGGCGCTCGGGGAGCTGCTTTCCGGGGGGCTGGGGCTGGGGGCGCCGAGAGCGCCCGGCGGTCCCGGGGGTCGGGGGCGGCGGGGGGCCCCGGGCCGTACCCAGGCGCCCCCCGACCCCGCCCCAGCGGGGCTGTTCGGGATCGGTGGCGGGGCGACGCTGGGCCCCCCCAGAGTGGGGCCTGCGGGAGGAAGGGGCGCCGGCGTGCAGACCTCGACGGCAGCCTGCAGGAAATGCGCGGGACCCTGCGCTCCGGGGCTCACACGGGTCTCGGGGCGCGGCTGGGGTGGCCGCCGCCCAGGGTGGGGCTGGGTGGTCAGCAGCTGTTCCCACCGCGGGGGCCCTGCGCGCGCCCTCAGAGCCGGCAGGTGCGCGGGCGGCCGGGGCTCGAACACCACGCGGGGGCCGCAGGTCCCGGGGCGGAGCGGAACCTCAGACGCCGGTGCCAACTTTGTGGGGTTGGGACCCCACCTACCACTCCTTTTTCGAGGGGAGAGGCCAGGCGCACTGGGGTGCTCTCCACTTAATGGCGGGTCGGGTGGGCGCACAAGAGCGAGTGCCCACGCCCGGGCCTTGCCCTGGACGTCTCCCCACTTGTGGGTGGCGCAGAGCTCGTCCCTGCCCTTGGAAGGGACAGTGGACAGTGCTGGCTCTGCTCCCGCTCGGATCCCGGGCTGGGGAGGCGCGTGCCCGTGGCGAGGGAGCCAGGAGCCCCGCGTACTCCTCCTGGGGGTCAGCCGCTGGGAGCCATGGTCTCCAGAAAACTGGGTCTAGACCATGCATCTTCCGTAACAAGAAGCAAGACGCCGTCCCCTGTTTTCCAAACCGCCCTAAACAGGAAAATGGCACTAGCCTCCAGGGGCCAGTTTACCTTCCACACAACACAAAAACAAGAAACAAAATCTAAAGAAAATGTAACTGAAGCTTTCTCTGGACTGGAAGGGACTGTTGACAGACGAACCACACAGATTCCCCAGTCCTAACACAGGCACAGGCGCGCACAGACAGACACACACACGCCCTGCACACCAGCACACGCAGACACACACACCCCGTGCACACCAGCACACAGACACACACACCCCGTGCACACCAGCACGCGCAGACACACACTGTGCACACCAACACACACACACGCCCTGCACACCAACACACACACACGCCCTGCACACCAGCACACGCAGACACACACACCCCGTGCACACGAGCACACGCACGCACACACACCCCGTGCACACCAGCGCACGCACGCACACACCGTGCACACCAGCACACACAGACACACACCACGTGCACACGAGCACACAGACACACACACCCCGTGCTCACCAGCACACGCACGCACACACACCCCGTGCACACCAGCACACGCACACACCACGTGCACACCAGCACACACACACCACGTGCACACCAGCACACGCACGCACACACACCACGTGCACACCAGCACACGCACACACCACGTGCACACCAGCACACACACACACCACGTGCACACCAGCACACACAGACACACACACCACGTGCACACCAGCACACAGACACACACACCCCGTGCACACCAGCACACGCAGACATACACACCCCGTGCACACCAGCACACGCACACACCACGTGCACACCAGCACACGCACGCACACACTGTGCACACCAGCACACACAGACACACACCACGTGCACACCAACACACACACACACCCCGTGCACACCAGCACACGCACGCACACACACACCGTGCACACCAGCACACACACACCCCGTGCACACCAGCACAGACACACACACCACGTGCACACCAACACACAGACACACACACCGTGCACACCAGCACACGCACGCACACACACCCCGTGCACACCAGCACACGCACACACCCCGTGCACACCAGCACACACACACACCCCGTGCACACCAGCACACGCACACACACACCCCGTGCACACCAGCTGTTCCATGCAGTGTTTCCCAACTTGGTCAAGCCCCCCCCAAATTTCCCCAAACTGCTCAGCCCTCTCCTCTGGGTGTTTCTCTCCTTCTTGTCTTACACCCACGAAGTCCTGCTCCACGTGTTGCGCCTGAGCCTGGGCCAGGGTCAGGAGTCCGTGGCGGGCTGCACTGCCAAGCTGCTGCACGGGAGTTAGTCGCCCTGGAGTCTTGTCTGTCGTGTGAAACCCCGAGGGACCCAGGCTAGGGGAGCGTCTGCAGAAGCGGGCACCGGGGTTACTGACAAACAGCACGTGTGGCGTGTCTGTCCACGGTTTCTGGTTGCACGAGGGTGGTGTTCGGTGTGTACCTCCCGAGTGGGCACGGTGAGCACGCGGACACCGTTTCTGGTGGCGCTCGTCTGGGTTGAGTTAGGTCCGGAGGTGAACACCAGCAAGTGTGCGCCGGGCTCTTGGGGACGGAAGGCAGCGGTGAAGCCCTGGCCCACTGTGCAGTGCCGGCAGACGTCAGTTGACTGCGGGAGGAAGCTAATTGGGTCAGCTCCGGGATTCTTTAAAGCCGAGATTAATTTGAAAAAATTTGGGAAGTATTTTCAGTTTAATTTTGGTTACATTCAGGTTATTTCAGTCAGTAGGATTATTAGAATTTTACCCCCAGGAATTCAATTAAAACAGACCCTTCTGAAAAATATATACTCTCCAATGAATTATGTCCACTAATGAAAATGTAGGATCTGAATTTCATGCTAATTACATGTTAAATAATGAAGTTCTTGTAATTATTTTTATTTAAAGGCAAAATATCAGTATAGATAACAGCCAAAGCAAACCCAACTGCTTTAAAAATTAATGAATATTAATGAAGTTCATAAAGAGCACAGCACTGCCCCTGCCTGCCTCAGGAAAACAAATGTATTGACTTCGTCCTCCAAAACCTAACAACCCTTAGTTACTGATGGTTAAAATAATTGGATTGCTAAAAAGATGGTAGATAATGCAATTTTTGCAATTCGTACGACTTGGCCCTGCTGACTACACGGAGAGCGCTTGCCCAGAACTCAGTCTGTTTTATCTTTTGATACATCTGAATGCTATTTCTTTTCATTAATTTGCCATTTCCCGATGTTTCCCCCTCCCCCTCCGCCACCCCTTCCCCCCATTTTTGTAGTTCACATGAGCGGCTCGGGGTGTTGGGGCCTGCATTTCTGTTTGGTATAGAGATAATAGCATCATTAGTCAGTGCTTTCATTCATCTAAATTTGTCTGAGCATATTGGAAGCTGCCCATGAAATTTTCCAATGAAAGTGACAAATGGATGTCAATCAAGCGGCCCCACCCAACTCAACCTTGTTTTGTAGGCTGTGGGCATGTTTGTGTGTATTTCTTCAGTAAGGACCGGCAGGCAGGCTATTTTTTGATCTGGACATCTGCCTGCTGAGGCAAGTTTCCCAGCAGATCACTGGTTGGCATTAGACTAAATTTGCAGAATTTAACATCAAATGAACGACAAAAGAAAAGACCCGGTGTACGGAATGGAAGGATGGCAGGATCCACTCCCTTAAGATAAATAATTCTGATGCTCTAAATTTCAAGATCCTAGTTTTACTTCACATGGATTTGTAATGAGAAAGGTAAAATCATTTCAAGTAAGCCAGTAAATTTGGGTCAGAAATGAAAGCAGTTCTGTGGAGTGTGAGAGAGTGGGGGTGGGGGTGGCTTGGGGGACAGAGAGATTTCTGCTTTCCCATAGGGCTGTTTCGGATTTTCTATTAATACACATATATGTATTTTTTTGGCAAATTCCTATACATACTATACTCTGTGTGTGCTGCACTCTGGGGTCCGATTTCTGTTTCCTTTTGTTTTTAATAACCGGTCCAGTCTCCAGGGCTGTCTGATAGGTAAATGTGCTTATTAGGACTCCATGCCAGCTTTAATCTGAGATTATTGTGCACTTCAACTGGTTCGCTGTTTCAGAACCTGTAACATGTTTCTGCATGTCGGGGAGTGCTGCTGCTGCCGCCACTATACAAAATTCCATGTTGATATTATAATGAGTTTATGTGTTTAGCCAAAAAGTGCTGTACGCTAGGATTAGACAGAAAAGACTCTAAAATCCTAAATGGGTTAGGGAACCCTTGATAATAATTATAGTTTTATGGATAAAAATATTCTTAGCAGTTTAATACTGTGTAGAAGAGTCATTTTTCCCTAAAGTTGTTATAGCTTTTCTTTGTCCATAAGGAATATTTTTTTAAAAGTTTACAATGTGAAGAGACTGTGTCTGGCAGGGCTTGGAGCTGACACTTTCACCTAGGAGTACAGATTGCAATTTCACTTAGCATTATCCATGGCAGGATGTTGAATTTTACTCCTGTGACCCAAAGAATTCCTCGTGACTTCTTAGAAGTGGAATGTGGAGAGTATAATGTGGGGGTTCAATCAGTAACGCACTAGGTGACCATATACTCTGTGACTTGTTATTACAATGACTAGTCATGAGAAGAAGTCACAGTAAACGGTGGGATCAAGCCACTGCGGCCAGTGTTGCACCAATCCGAAGCCAGGAGCCAGGTGCTTCTCCTGGTCTCCCATGCGGGTGCAGGGCCCAAGCATTTGGGCCATCCTCCACTGCACTCCCGGGCCACAGCAGAGAGCTGGACTGGAAGAGGAGGAACCGGGACAGAATCTGGCGCCCCATCCGGGACTAGAACCCAGGATGCTGGCGCCGCAGGTGGAGGATTAGCCTAGTGAGCCATGGCACCGGCCTCAGTGCTTTTCTTTCCAATCTAGCTGAATGTGAAGGTACCAATGAGATTTTTCTAAGGGCCTATTCTGTAAGCTAAACTTGTTTTCTAGATTCCAGACTGGACATCTCATTCTGTTTAAATATGGAAACAAAGAATCCTGAATTAGGAGGAAATCTGGCTGCCTTGCCTATGCTTTTGGAGACAAAGCAATTAATATATATATATATGTGTGTGTATGTATCTGTATCTATATATGTGTGCGTGTACGTATATGTGTGTGTGTGTGTGTATATATATATATATATATATATATGAATATACGTCAAAGGGCTGACTGCCTTCTGTAGGGGAGAAAAAGAAGCCTTGGTTTTGTTAATAAACAATACTAACCCAGCCTGAAACTGCTCCTGGGAATCAGATATGGAGAGGTTCAAGCTGTTCTGAGTTAAATTTCAGATCGGCGCGCGGTGATGGCCACCCACCTCGTGGTTAAATAGCTTGTTTACTTTCCCACAGTTTTCTGAACCCATCGAGTCTGCAGATTTCCGTGTGGTGCACATCTTGGTGCGCTGCAGCCTGGCGGGGGAGTTCTGAGAGCGGAGCCAAGCCCGAGTCCTCTCTCCAGACCCAGGGATGGCCACTCTCTTCATTCTTCTGCCCTCCGTGGGCTTCCTCTGGAGCCCATAGGCAGCCTGGGTTGACAGGTTCAGCCTCCTTGTAAGCTCTTGAGGGCTAAAATTAGCCAGGTTTAACCACCTCCGAAGGGCTATTTTTAGCTAGAGGCTCCTGAGGATGGAGGAGCCAGAAGATGGCTGTAAGTTGGGGCTCCATTCCGGCTGTGGTTCCTGGAGAAGTCACAGCCCAGGGCCCCGAGGGCCTGCACAACGTTTTGGGATCCTTGGAGGGCTCCAAAGGAATCCCATAAGGACCCTCCCCAACCCGCCCGCGTTTGCAGCCACACTGTGGCCTATCATAGGGCACCAAGTGGCTTTGGGTAAATCTGGATGAATGATGAGATGAATCCTTCCCACCTCACCTTTGCAAGGAGATCAGAGGATAGGTGGCCCAAGGGATACACAGGGGCCCAGACGCTTGACAATGCCCGGGCAGTGGGCCAAGCACTGGGCCAAGCTCCAGAGACCAGGCCCAGGCCCAGGGCGCTCGGGGGTTGAAAGCTGGCCAAAAAAACCCACTCCTGCCGGCCGGAAACTGAGCTGAACAGATTGGGAGAGAGCAAAAGCAGACTGCCCGGCAGGCTGTTTCTCTGGACCGCAGGTTTCGATGTCGGCGCCAAGCCGGGTGCCGAAGGCTCTGGATTTCCTCCGGCGGGGCTGCTGTGGGTGATCGAGTCAAGGGCGTGGCAGTGTTGGGGGCCGCCCGCACGGGGGGCACACAGGAGAGGCCTGGCGTGCACCCACTCGGGGGAAGACCTTGGCCCTGCCAGCTCCACCAACCGAGGGCCTTCCCAGGCCAGCCTGGTGCGGGCTCTGGAGTGCCCAGCGTGCTGCCGGGACATCCCAGGCTCCATGGCCAGCATCTGTCTTGACAAGTTTCTTTGAGGGGAAAGGGAAGCAAAGGGAAGCACAGGATTTTTTTTTTTTTTTTTCAGCCTCTTAGTTCATGTCTCCTCTTCAGCGGACCACTGTGAGCCCCTCCCCTCTCCAGAGCACACACGCGCTGCTACGTGCCACACTTCCGCAGCTACTTCTCAGGAGGGGAACATCGGGAAGTCAGTCCTGATTGCCCGCTCCGGGAGAAAGACTCACCGGTTCTGAGTTCCCCAGGATTCTGGACCTGGGGAGCCCCGTGCTGGGCTGAAGCCAGGCGAGTGAGAAGGGGAATGCAGCTTTGCCTTTGCACACATCCAGACGGACTTCAGGTTCACAGTAGGGAATCTGAGCGGGCGGCTCATACAACTAACAGCGAAGGAAACTCCTTTTTCCCTTCCCTCGAGCAGTGAGAGCCGACAGCGACGCCTGGGTGTCATGGCCGGCCCCACCACCACATCTTCAGCACGGAGGGGAGACGTGTGCCCGGGGAACTCGAAGCTTCAACAAGTTCTATCGGCCATTTTTGTACATACTACATTTTGAGAGCTACAGTAACAAAGCTTAAGAATAAAGCCATCCTGGAGCCAGCGTTGGGGCACAGCTGCCACCTGCGGTGCCAGCATCTCATGTGACTGCCAGTTCGAGTCCCGGCTGTTCCGCTTCCAATTCAGCTCCTTGCTAATGTGCCTGGGAAAGCAACGGAGGATGGCCCGGGTGCTTATGTCCTTGCCTCTCCCTCTCTCCTCTCTCTCTCTCTCTCTCTCTCTCTCTCTCTGCCTTTCAATTAAATACATAAAATCTTAAAAGAATAATGTTTACCTTAAAAAAAGAGAGAAACAGTTCCACCCTTCCACTACCCAAAGAAGGCAGGGAGATGAAGCCGTCGCTCTGCTGTTTTGGAAGCCTCATCACCATTTTGCGGGCACGCGGCTTCCTGGCCGCCTTCACATAGGATGCGTTTTATTCTGGGAATGGCTGGCAGGGAGGATTGCTGATCATTCTAACAGTGAAAAATGGTGCTGCTCTAGTTCTCTGGGTGCTCACGTATAGCTTCCCCGTTTTACATATGGGAAGCCCTGGGCAAGGGAGGTCAGACAGCTATGCCAAGGTCAAGGTGAGTGGCAGAGTGAGGTTTCAGACCCAGGCAGGCGGCAGTCCATGAGTGTCCCTGCTGCTCTGCACCCAGCTCTGGATAAACGACCTCACCTCTGGTTGCCTCGTTTCCCTGTGGCTTCACAGGGAGGATGCCGCTCTCACAAAGGAGGGAGGGCAGGATTTTTGCAGAGATAATGCTCATGGCACAGAATGGCCACTCCGTGGATGACTGCTGCTCACACTGAGAAGTGGAGTGGCCCAAACCTGGACTAATCCAGCATCATGGCTACGCTGCTTCCTCCTCTGTACCTGAAGCCCCTTTGGTGGTGCCGACCCAGTGCCCTGAGTATGAGCGGGAGGGGATCAGACCACAAGACGCCACCCCTGGGTCTATCCGGCCAATCTGGAGGAATCTGAGAGCCGTTTCTGACGCTCCAGGCAGCAGGCTGAAAGCTTCCTGATGAGTGTTCACAACATCTAAGGAAAACGTCTTCAGAGGATGAGCAGCTACAACGCCAGTGGCGACTCCAGAGCTTCCGCAGTTTTAGGGCACTGATGGGCAGCATCACTGCTTTGCCCAAGTCCCAAAGTCTGTGTCCCCCACAGGGCTCATCTCCCCAGGTGGACTTCCTTTTAAAGAAAATTATTTATTTTCATTTTTATTTTTTCGTTGAAAGGCAGAGAGAGACAGATCTTTCATCCGTTGATTCACTCTTCTGATGCCTGCCTGGGCTGGGCCATGCTGAAGTAAAGAACCAGGTCTCCCATGTGGGTGGCAGGGCCTCGCCAGAGCCGTCCCTGCTGCCTCCCGCTGTGTGCATTAGCAGGACGCTGGGTCAGAAGCGGAGCAGCCAGCAGCCGGGAATGCAAGCCTCTGTAACAGAATGCGGGCATCCCAAGCTGTGATTTAGCCTCTGCACCGCAATGCCCGCTCCCTCCCCACCCTCCCTGACAGGCTCTCCAACAACTTCTGAGCCGACTTCCTGTGTCTGGAACACACTGTCTCTCTTCTGGGCGTGCTCCCATTCGTTGTGCAAGGCCGCCTGTCAGCCACTTCCCCGGAGAGTGGCTGCTCCTGCGCCCCCACGCACAGGTGTACAGGACACCAGCACTGAGCTCTTCAGGACGGGCGGTGAAGGACATCTTCACGGTTGTTAGGAGCCAGCGTAGTCTACAGCACGCTTGAAGCGCTATCTAAATGCTTGTTAAGGCAGTGGCAAGTTTTCAGTGGGGTGGGTTTTCTTGGAAAGGGACTACGATGCACAGAACCATCTAAGTCAGTGGGCAGAGCTAGGGGGTCCCTGGTCATTTGTGATGATGGAAGAAGAAAACTCAACAAACGAACTGGGCTTCATTCACCTCGGTGTTTTCTGGTCTCGTATATCCTGGTGGGAGTCACCCTTAAACCATGATCGGGGGTTAAAGAAAACACACACGTATCAGCAGGAAACTGCATTGCTGGGAGCAGGAGCCCAGAGTCAAAGACACAATGAGAGCATTTTAAGACCAATATTGTGGCCGGCACCGCGGCTCAATAGGCTAATCCTCCACCTGCGGCGCCAGCATCCCGGGTTCTAGTCCCGGTCGGGGAGCCGGATTCTGTCCATGTTGCTCCTCTGCCAGTCCAGCTCTCTGCTGTGGCCCGGGAGTGCAGTGGAGGATGGCCCAAATGCTTGGGCCCTGCACCCGCATGGGAGACCAGGAGAAGCACCTGGCTCCTGGCTTCGGATCAGTGCGGTGCACCAGCCGCAGCAGCCATTGGAGGGTGAACCAACGGCAAAAAGGAAGACCTTTCTCTCTGTGTCTCTTTCTCACTGTCCACTCTGCCTGTCAAAAAAAAAAAAAAAATGACCAATATTGTCCACTGTGCAATTGTCAGTTGTCTATCATGCTGAGCCATAATTTCCTCCTTCTGTTCCCAAACTTCACAAATTACGCCTCACTGTATATTTGTCAAGAAACCTTCAGCCTTCAGCCAGACATCCGGGTGTTAGAATTGATTCTGACTGGCGCTGGATAAACCCCAGAGGCTCCCCTTCCATTCCTGTGGCCCCGGTCAATCGGAGCACTGGGTTGGGGCCACGAAAGGACTTTCTCATCTAGCGGAGGAAGCAGCCCACAGGTCTGATGCCGTGAAGTTGGTTCGGAAAAATCCGTGAAGTCCTGGTCATTTCTGTGCGGATTCTCCATGACACACGTGGGCTCACAGAGTGTGGGGAGCTGAGGGAGACAATCACATGAAGTTGAATCGCTAAGATGAGCAGTTCATCGAGGCAAGCCGCGTCCTGCAGTTCCGGGGGTGACCAGTGACAGAGGAGGTGGGGACTCTGAGCCCTGCAGGCCCTGGCTATCCCCTTCCTGCCCAGCGTTATCAAGCACCACGAGGTCTCTGTATCTCTGCGCCAACCACATGGCTCTTGTTCTTGAGGTTTCTTCTGCTTGCAGCCACTTGGCATCTGCTGTTCCCTTTGCCAAGGGCACCCTTCCATTCCACTTTTGTCAAGTTAATGCCTTCTTACCTTCTGCTCAGCCACTTACCCAGGGAGACTGCCGCAAAACCGGCCAGGTCAGGTCTCCCGCTCGTAGCGTCTTCTCAGTACAACTGCACACGTACTTGTTCAATCCTCTCATTCTGCACTATTTCTCTGCAGTTGTGAGGTGAAGACCGTGCATTTTTGCACCGTTACAACCTGAGCTCCTAGCACAGTGCCTGATGCCAAGGGAGTCTCAACAAATACTTGTGCAGTGAAGTCAGGCATCTGAGAAGACGATTTCCCCCAACTCGCTAGAGGTGTGGGCGGCTGAAAGGGATGGCAGGCAGAAACTGGGGTTGCACATCCATTCACTGAGCAGCTCCTGTGTGCCAGGCTTTGAGCTAAGTCTTAAGGATATACGATGCAGAGAGTGAGTGTCACCTTCACACTGTCTTTACAGCTTCTCTTAATGGGGCTGGTGTTGTGGCGAACCAGGTTAAGCTGCCGCCTGTGACACCTTCATCCCATACGAGTGCCAGTCCTGACTGCTGTGCTTCTGTGCACCCTGCTAATGCACCGGGGAGGCAGCACAGGACGGCTCAAGCGCTTGGGCCCCTGCCACCCATGGGGGAGACCCGGATGGAGTTCCTGGCTCCTGGCTTTAGCCTGGCACAGCCCCGACTGTTGCAGCCATTTGGGGAGTGAACCAGCAGATGGAAGATCTCTCTCTGTCTCTCTGCTTCTCTGTCTCTCTCTCCCTCCTTCTCTCTCTGTAACTCCTCCTTTCAAATCAATAACATTTTTAAAAGTTACTAAATGATTCCAAATAAGAAAAGCTTCTCTTAACTATGTATATGCTAACGATAATGATGTTGATACAATAATAATGCAAGAGTGACAATGTGCACAGTAGATTAAGCTTTACACAGTAGAAACCACATTATATGCATACATATGAGAGTACTTCAGAAAGATTGTGGAAAATGTGTATTATGAAAAAACTGCATGGATTTCAAAATTTTTGTGCCAAAATAAACTTTTTCTTTTAATTACCCTTCTCCATAAACTTTCGTACCCTTGTAATATAGCAGAGATGCTCTAATTCATCAACTCACTTGATTTTCACACAACAGCGGATGAGGTAGCATCTTATCATCTCTGCTTATAGCTAAAGAAAAAGGAGGTCTAGAGAACTTAAATTTCTTGCTCAAGATTACTCATCTAAGCTAAAACTCAAGCAGAGATTGGTCTGAATCACACTGAAGCTGTATTTTTGGATATTAGAGATAGGAATGAAAGTTGGGCAAAAAATAATGTGACATACCCCCGAAGTCTCAGACCACGGCATCCCACTCTCTGACCTCATCCTCCCGCCCTTCCGTCTGTCCTCGGTCACTTCTACTCCCAGGCGACCTCACAGGGACTCTCAGAGCCTCATCTTCACCCCTCCTTACCTCCTGGCCCCTTCCAGCCTCTCTTCTGTCCTCCCTTTCCCCAAAGCTTGAACCCTCGGCTTGCATCGCATCCATCAGGGAGATGCCAGTGCCATTGTCCACCTGCTCAGCTCCTGCACAACTTGATCCTCACAGCATCCTGCTGGAGTTGGGAAACTTAAACAGGTACCCACACACACTCTGGAAGAACAGTGTCTACCATTGTCACATAGGATACGAACCATGATGGCTTTTCTTTACCTCTGAGTAGCTAAGAACTCTTGTACAAAATCTTGGCTGTGCTGAATTAGGTCAGCCTCAGCTGGGCTCTTGATGCTCCCGCCTGTCAGTCTTGCTGCTTGGCGAAGGAAAGGTCCCGCATGCTTTAGGAGAATGATTCCAGCCCTCTCTGCTCTTGACAAGTCTTCTCCATTCCCAGTGCTCTTGGGACGAGCAAACGGCTTTGGCACTGGACATCTCTTGCTGCTTACTCAGCATTCATTCCCTTTTGATTCTGGTAGTACAACCACCCATTCATCATTCTCATACCTGTGGTTTGCATGGGTGAATGCTATGGTTTCAATAAAATGTGGCTGTCCGTCTTATGCAGGCATTTAAATCCCAAAGCATTATGTTAACAGTTAATGGATCAATGTTAACGGTGGATGGATTCAGAGTGATTTGATATTATTATGGTGTCTGGGAGGTGGGCCCAGTGGGTGGTCTTTAGGTCACTGGGACCATGCCCTTGGCAGACAGTTCTCTGGAGAGGGTAGACTGTGAAGGCTGAGTGGGACCTACCTGCCCTCCAGGCTTCCTGGCTCGCTGTGTGATCATCCCTCACCAGGGGGCTGAACTTGGACTGTGAACCTCCAAATTGGAGGCTGAAATAAACCTAGTCCCTCCCTAAGTAGCTTCTCTCAGGTGTTTTAATGAAAGAAATGAAAAGCTGGGGCCGGCGCTGTCGCGTACTGGTTAAAGCCCTGGTCTGCAGTGCTAGCATCCCATAGGGGTGCCAGTTTGAGTCCTGGCCACTTCTGGGCCAGCTCTCTGCTATGGCCTGGGAAAGCAGTAGAAGATGGCCCAAGTCCTTGGACCCCTGCACCCAGGTGGGAGACCTAGCAGAAGACCTGGCTTTGGACTGGCTCAGCTGCAGCTGTTGTGGCCATTTGGGAAGTGAACCAGTGGATGGAAGATATCTCTCTCTTTCTCTACCTCTTTCTGTAACTCTTTCAAATAAATAAAATAAATCTAAAAAAAAAAAAAAGAGAGAAACGAAAAGCTGACAAAGCTAGTTGTTTTCGCTGAAGTGATGGGTTCAGGGATGGGCATTTGACCAATCTGAGTGAATCTAAAACCCAAGTCTGTCCTAGGGCCCTGGAAGCGTGACTCTGGAAGACACAGTCTCCTCTTGAGATGACTGCTGCTCAGCAGTTTTAGGGAACGGAGATGTGGCCACATGGGCAGAGCCTGTCTGGAAATGAAATAGAACCTGGCCGGCACCGTGGCTCAACAGGCCAATCCTCTGCCTTGCAGCGCCTGAACACCGGGTTCTAGTCCTGGTCGGGGCACCGGATTCTGTCCCAGCTGCCCCTCTTCCAGGCCAGCTCTCTGCTATGGCCCGGGAGTGCAGTGGAGGATGGCCAAGTCCTCGGGCCCTGCACCCGCTTGGGAGACCAGGAGAAGCACCTGGCTCCTGGCTTCGGATCAGGGTGATGCGCTGGCCGCAGCGGCCATTGGAGGGTGAACCAACGGCAAAGGAAGACCTTTCTCTCTGCCTCTCTCTCTCACTGTCCACTCTGCCTGTCAAAAAAAAAAAAAAAAAAAAAAAAAAGAAAAAAAAAGAAAGAAAGAAATAGAACCCTAAGAGGCATCAGACACAAGAAAAAGATAGATTCTTAAGGCCATGGCTGAGTGAGCTGCCACTGCTCTGGGTACATCCCGTTTAAATTCACGTGAACTAACACACTTCCCTGATTTGCTCCAACCATTTGGGTTGGATTTCCCTTGCTTGTGACTGATACACCTTGCCTCGTGGAGGGCGTCCCGACTGCTTTCCCTGACGCCTGCTTCATCGCTGATGGCCAGCCCCTTTCTCACAGCTGCGTCCTGGGTCTTTGCACCAGTCCTCCCATGATTCGTCCCTCTCTCTCTTCTATCGTCAGTTCTCTTTCTACAGATTCTTTACTCTTGGCTTACAATGTGCCCGTTTTTTTACCCAGACAACTCAGAGTGTTGTACTCATAGGGGATGGTAGGACATTTGAAAGAGGAAAGCAAAGGCCAGCCCCCCACCCTCTGATGGGTGTTGACTGAGGATCCTTGGAATTCTGCCATCCTAGGGCTGGATTATCTCACATGTGTCGTTCCTGAAATGTGTCTTACTAAAGTTCAACCCCAAAGTGACTGGAGAGAACTCCCTTAGGAGACACGCCGAGCAGACTCGTTATTTATTTCACATTTATTCAGTGCCACCCTCACAAAAGATTCCAAAGTCTTGTTAATTGGGATTTGTCCAGGGCAAAGCATCACTGGCCGGACCAGGTATACATTTTATATATTTATACATTTACATATTTTACTCATTTCCCACTGTCCATTCTGTATGACAACAACACACAGAGCTGTCCGTTTTCAACCTGCTCCACTTTCTATTCTGAAGAATTTCAAGCACAGTGAAACTCATCACACCCTTCCCCCAGGACCACGGATCATGAGCACTTTTCCACAGACATGCCCTCTCCACCCTCCCCTCCCCCTCTCTGACATAAACACAGCACACAGGGTCTTCAGCTGAAGAGTCTTAAAACAGGGTACAGACGTCATCACCTCTCCCCTTCATCCTCTAGTGTGTATCTCCTAAGAGTAATGACTTTCTCCCACGCAGCCACGATGCCATTGTCATATCTAGAAATCCGGCATCCATACAATAAATTGTCTCCCACACAGCCCGTGTCCCTTCATTGTTCCGATTCTAGTCTTCTCATTGTTTTCCTCACCTGCATATTTTGAAGAATTACACATTGCGTTTAGCTGTGATGCCTCCTTAGTCTCCTTCTGTCTAGAACCATCTCTCCATTTAAAAAAATTTCATGACATGGATACTTTTGAAGAATCCGTGCCTGGCACCTTGTAGAATGCTCTGTAGTTTGTGTCTGAGTGCTTCCTTATGGTTGGATTCAGCATTTTGGCAAGAACACTACAGAAGAGTAGTGTTTCCTCTGCAAACACTGAGCAGGTTGGTTCCCTACTCTTGACAGGTATGGTCATTTTTTCTCTTTCTATATACTTATCAACTGAGTTATTTGTTATGGGAAGCTCCTTGAGATGAGGCCGCTATCTGTTTATTGATCACTTAGCAAAGTGAAATGGAGAATAAGATAATTATATATGTATTTTTAAAAACTTCTAGAGGAAAAAGGTCCGATTTCAATTATCTGAATATGTCATTAGAACATTTTTAGCATCTTGGGAAACAGAATTATCTGTCCAGTTGTCTCAGCTGTGCCATCTTCTTTGTGCACACAGACCTGGCCAGATGATGGGATCTGTTGTCTGGAATTTGCCAATCAGCGGCGAAGTTCAGTGGCTTCAAGATGAAACAATGTAACGGAAAGCAGAGATCCATCCAGGGTCCAGAGCTGCCAGAACTATCTCATGACCTTGAGCCAATCACATGCTCTTTCTGGGCCTCAATTCTCCCGCCTGTGAAATGGGGATACAGGACTTCAGGATCTCTACAATTCTATCATTCTAAAGGTTCATCCATTTCTATGGTTGACTGCTACATACTCCACATCATTGTGACTCCTACAAGTGCTTATGCCTTTTGTGAGATCAAAATAATTTGATTTTTTCCCTAAGGAGGTAGGATTTTAGGAACAGGGAGGAACTCTGGGATCATCCCCGTCAGCTTGCCCCCGGTGCAGGTCTCTTGTCTGACCGGTGCCATCTGGTGTGAACCAGAACCTCCAGGGGAGGTGAGAGTGTGCTCAGCACTCCCGCGTCTGCCTGATGATCTGTGACGTCCCCAGCCTCCCCTCTGCCTGGTCTCAGAAGTCTTCCTTCAGTGACACACCGGTGTGTCTCCACCTGGCCTCCTCCCTTGGTCCCCACCTCGTCCACGGACCCACTGTGACCGCACTAATCTCTTGCTCAGCCCCACAGCATTGCCCTCACCCATCCCTTGACACCCCAGCGTTTCTAATTATACCAGGCGCACGTGAACGCTTGTTCACGGGCAGCGCTGCACAGCGCTGGGTCATGTATGCAGGACAGCTGTGTCATGTATGTAGAACAGGGAAACAAGGGGCGTGTACACTTCCTACACTCCAGATGTGTGTTTTACTGCTTGTAACTTGACCAAGCAAAGCCACTGACCAGCTCATACACCACCCATATAGAATGGTAACAGCATCATTGCCAGGTGAATACGAGACACCTGTCAATTCACTCGCGTAAGACTAAAATATCACATGTGGCATTTGAAAGGCCTTTGAGTTAGCAGTACGTCCTGCGATGCGCTGTGACGTGCAGCAGCTGAAGGAGAAGTCGGGCTGCGATGACTGTCCATTGAGAAATGCGATCCTGAGGGTTTCGGCGGCTTCTTTGTGTTTTTAGAGTAAATAAGTAACTCCCATTTCCAGTCAGTGTGGGTTTAATGCTGATGTAAATCAGGAGTGCCTTTCCCATATTTTACTCCCAACAGATATCTCTGCAAAGCCTTAATATGAGTAGTTCTATTTAGAAATCAGAATAAGACAGTAGTGCGAGGACTCTCAGACACCATGTATTCTGTGAGTGATGGGATTGGGACCCAAAGTTGCATAGCCTTGGTGGCTGGGCCACACCTAGAGCTGGGCTTCCCCAATGACTTTCAAACTGTCTTGGTGGGAGCCGAAGGGGTCTCAGAAGTTTCCTTAGGGCCATCTTAGGGGAGAGAGAGAAAGAGTTGAATGTTTCTCAATCTCTCCAACTAGAACCACACTCCTTGTATTTTATATATTGTGGTTCCAATTATAAATTTGAATTAGAGGAAAGAATCCTGGTGTTTAAATGTACTTTTTATTATTATCATTATTTGACAGAGTTAGACAGTGAGAGAGAGAGAGACAGAGAGAAAGGTCTTCCTTCCGTTGGTTCACCCCTCAAATGGCCTCTAAGGTTGGTACTGCACCCATCTGAAGCCAGGAGCCAGGTGCTTCTCCTGGTCTCCCATGGGGTGCAGGGCCAAAGCACTTGGGCCATTTTCCACTGCACTCCCGGGCCACAGCAGAGAGCTGGACTGGAAGAGGAGCAACGGGAACTAGAACCCAGTGTCCATATGGGATGCCGGTGCCACAGGCGGAGGATTAACCAAGTGAGCCACGGCGCCGGCCCCCTTAAATGTACATATTTTTAAAAATTGGTAGCCATCCCTTACCCATACCATGGTGATTGCAAACATTTTCCTGAGGCAATTACCATATATTAGTATGAAGTTCTAAATTATCTGCATTTAACATTATTATTTAACTTGGTTCTTTAAATAAATGCCTCCTAAGTGGTTTGTGCAGATAAAGACACTGTTGAGGGACCTGGAGAAAATCCTCTTTGCCGTCTTCACAGTCAGCCGTCTTCCCCTGGACTTTGCCAGCTGCTACAGAGCTATTGCAGAACGAAGAGAAACAGAATATGGCCGGGGCCATGAGAGGAATTAAGAAACGCAGTGAGCTTAGGTCTCTGCAAGCTCGCCCAGCACTCCCTTGTACTGGGAACGGGGTGTTGGGTGGTGCTGGCCGCTGGAGGAACCTGTGTCTTCCGAGGTCTAAGCCGCCTCAGGACTTTGTCCCCCAGGGATGAAGCCCTGATGGAGAGCTGAGGAGCGAGCGCACACATTTCGCTGTCCCCTGGCGTGTTCCGTTAACGGTGACATTCTCCTTTCCCACGTGGTGACGCGATGACGCCTGCAGCTCTCCAGGTCTTCTCCGGGTCAGGGACTGGCCTACCTGGCAGTCCTGTGGGCGTTCTGCCTTTCGAATTGGCTGATGTTGTCGAAGTTCATTTGGACTGCTTAGTTTCTGAAATGTTTTATTGATCATTTACCTGCCCTTAGTTCTAAAAAGGATTTGTTTGCTAAATATGAGGGCTTTCTTCAACAATTCATGGAAGAATGGAATTAAAAGATGTTTATTTTGGCACAAGGAAATTAGAAATCCATACATAGCTTTTTTGAAAGTAGGCATTTTCCTTGAATTTTTTTGAAGTTGTAAATTTGAATAGACTGCTAAAAATAAAATCTAAGCATGAATGCTTTTTAAAAAAATAAATATTTTTATTATACTATACTCTCCCATTAGAAAGGAAGCTCCACGTGGCAAGCGATTTTTCTCTATTTTATTCAATGTTGTATCAGTATAACAGGACACATAATGGGAACTATATAAATATTTGAACAAATAAGCAAACTAAATGGGTTCTTACTATGACCAGGTTTTTTATTTTATGTTTTGCTTAGATTATCTCATTTAATCCTCAAGACAGCCATAAAATTTAGTTAATAGTATGCTTCTTGCTACTATTTGAATGTCTGCTCTCTCCAAACTCAAGTTGAAATTCAGTTGCCATTGTAACAATATTAAAAGGTAGGACCTTTTTTTATGATTCTGTCTTCTACACGTTTATGTTTATTTTTTTCAATTTTTTTCCCAAAGAAATCTTTTATTTAATGAATACACATTTCCTAAGAACAACTTTAGGAATATAGTGATTCTTCCCACCATATCTGTCCTCCCACCCCACCTCCTCCTCCCTCTCCCATTCCCAGTCCAATTCTCCATTAAGATTAATTTTCAACTAACTTTGCACACAGAAGACCAACTCAATACTAAGTAAAGATGTCAACAATTTGCACAAACACACACACACACACAAACTGTTTGAGAACTAGTTTTACAGTTAGCCCTCATGATATAACTCATTTAGGACAGAGGTCCTCCATGGGGAGTTAGTGCACAGTGACTCCTGTTGTTAATTTAACAGTTAACACTCTTATGTATGACGTCAGTGACCACCCGAAGCTCTCGACATGAGCTGTCCAGGCTGTGGAAGCCTTCTGAGTCTACAAACTCCGTCAGTATTTAGGCAGGGCCATAGTCAAAAGTGGAAGTTCTCTCCTCCCTTCAGAGAATAGTACCTCCTTCTTTGATGGCCCGTTCTTGCATGAACGCTTTGGGAAGTGGGTGTTCTCCCCACTGGGAGAAGCGTGGTTTGCACCCTGACAATTCACAAATGTTTTAGATTCACTGTGAACCTCTTTCCTTCACTAGAGCACTCACATGCAAAGAAAATGGAAGCACCTTTCCATGACACCAGGAACTTGTGTGTCCCTTATCACAGCAACAAGAAACCCACCTTTTGCAAAGACTTTCACAGGAACTCGAGGTGGGCTGAGCTGTAACGTCTCTCTTCCGGCACTTTAACAGGTGCACAGCAGTCATCGGTCCACTTGTGGTTTCTCCTTACCTGTGGCAATATGGTGGCAATATTCAAACCAAAGGCAAACATTACGCTCTGGCAATAATGGCTTCTAAACCAATCCAGCATGAAAACTGATTAGAAAGGAGGGTTTCCAATGGAAGATGGATACGCTGTTTCTGGAAAATACCATGACTACTGAAGAACGAATTGCTCCCCTCTTGTTTCGGGATATTTCCTCCAGCTCAAGAAAGTCAGGGTACGAAGAACACACCCTCCTGCTACTCACCAGGTTCCTTCTCAAAGTTACAGAGAATCTGACATCTCCAGTGCAACTTCCGGAGACAGGAGACTATCTGTGGTTAAGAGAAGGGAGATCCAAACATTTCTGTGTCTTTCCATCAGATCTGTCACTCGTTTGTTCATTTAATAAGTATCTCTGCCGAGTGCTGACTCGGGCAGACGCTGGGCTTACAGAGGGTCTCTGCCCTGGGTAGGCGTGCATATTAATTCTAATAGGAACTAGGTAATAGCAGGAAGGAATATCTCCAAATATCACTCTGGCCCTCTTTTAGGGCTTTGCAAACACGTGTTTTAAGACAGTTATACCAAAATGACATTACTTTTAGGCTAGCAAGTTATTATGGATAAGGTAAATAAATTACATGTTTTTAAGTTCTGTAAGGTTCAGCATGGTATACTAAAATTACATTTTGAGCTCTGGGCCTATTTTGGCTGAAGGTCAAAGGCCAAAGCATCAGAGTTCTCCAAATGATTGCTGGTGGCACGGTGTTGTGGAAAGAACACAGGCTTTTATCAAAAACCGTTATCCAGTTATTAATTGAATTAGCAGGGGCAAGGCACTTTGTTCCCTCAGCTTGGTATTCTCAGATAAAGCAGAGCCAAGAACAATATCTACCTCATGCCGCTGCTGTGAGAGGCGTACGTGAAAGCACTCTGAAATCTTAAGGCCAGTAACAAATGAGTTTTTCACAGCAAATACCCAACAACTCCATCATCAGCCTGGAAACATTATTGTGCTGTTCCTGGAGCCAACCCCAGATGACCACGCCGCCACGCGTTTTCACTGCTGAGGTTGCCACAGGGTAGTGAACGCCTTTAAGTAATCCATGTTAGATTTCAAGGGGACAAAGCACCACGAGGAAGTTTCTAACTATTTGAAATGCTTGTATAACTGTATTAATAAGCCAAGACGGCAACCTGGAGGAGGCAGCCTGAACGAGAGGAAAGGTGTTGCCTGGGTTGAGATGTCGGGGGTGTAATTATCAGAAGACTCAGCAAACGTCAGTTGAAGTCAAAAGGACGGTGGCCGGCTCGCCTGAGTGGAGCAGCCTCTGACACTCTCCTTGACTCCATCACACCTGTCACTCAGGGACAATCTCCAAGCATCTGCCGGCAGACTCACAACAGAAGGAGCATTAACAACCACAACAGACGAACAACAAAAACACTCCTTAAGCACCTGTCCCTTCTGCCACAAAGACCCTGGGAGTCCCCTCTTACACTTGATTAGCCCTAACTGGGTCCTGGCCACCATGAGCTATAAGGCAAGATGGGGAAGCAGGTTCTAGCAAAAGGGATGATGGCTGCACCCTAAGGGCCCTTGACACAGTGTGATTCAGCTCCTGGGGGTGAGAACATTGTGACCAAACAAAAACCAGCATTTTAGTAATCAGGCTGGAGAGTGATTACTGGATGACTGCCTGGGGTGTCCTTCTGAGCTGTCTGTGTGTGGAAAACTGGTAATGAGCAGATCCTACACACAAAAGAAACACTGCCGAGTCTTCGAGACGAGACAGCCTAAACCAACAGCCTGAACTACGAGGTGGCAAAAACACACGTGTACAGGTGACAGCACAGCGTGTCGGAAAGCCGAAGGCCTCCGTGCCATCTGACGCATGTGAGCCCCACACAGTGGTCGCTTTCCCTCTGATGGAGATGCCCAGTTTTAAGGTTCCCTCCGGGTGTGACTTCTGCTGTTAGTTACAAGGTGTAGAGCTTTTGTCAACCCAGCAGCCTGTCTCCTAAGCCACTGTGAAATTTGGTTTCTCACCCAGGTTAGGCTCTGGCAAGACAACAGAGAGTGAAGAGCCAACACCAGGGAGCAGGCATTTTGCCCAGCGGTGAGGCCGCTGTATCCCACACCGAGCACCTGGGTTCACCTTCCTGCCCCAGCTCCTCACGCCAGCTCTCTGCTTGTGCAGGGGAACTGGGTCCTTTTCACTGGCATGGGAGACCCAGACTGCACTCCCAGCTCCTGGCCACCTCCTAGCTGGTGCCGCTGCTGGCGTTCGCGGCACAAATCAGTGGACTGGGAGCTCTCAAAGTCTGCTTCCCTCCCTCCCCTCCTTCCTTCCTCTCATAAACTTCAGAAAAAGAAACAAACAACTGGTGCTGCTGGAGTCTGCCCTGTCTTCCTGCGCCATGTCTTTGTTAGCTGACTTTCTGTCACTCCCTGTTCCGCTGAAGCTCCAGCTAGGCTGTGACAACCTGCTTTTTTGCAGACGCCACCTCTCAGCTCCTGCAGGATCCAGTGACGGCCACACTGCCCCAGGATTCCATGGTCCCGCTGCATGGTCTCTGAGGACGAATGACGGTGGAGGCACAGGAGAGTGATGGCAGTGTGTAATGGATTTCCTCCCTTCCATCCCAATACATTTAAAAAAGTGACCAGTCCCAGGGGTGACCTCTGTTGGCATGTAGGATAAACAACCTTGTTTTCCCCTCCTTTACAATTTGTATGGATTACTGTGGTATTTGGGGCACATAAGATACCAGATGAAATGAGCCCACTGACAAAACAAATAAACAAGATGTGTGTCCGGAGGGAGCTGACAGAGCTACAGCTTGCCCCTCCCTCCCTGGTCTCCTCCCATCCAGTCCACTCCACCCCTCAGTCTGGCTCCAGATATTCCTGAGTGATGGACTAGCACACAGGAAGTGAGCAGCCACTGGTCTGCCCTGGAAATCAGAAAAGTCATCTACTGAGCAGAGTGAATGGAACGAGAGGCATGCGCCAAGGGAACTGAACCTTAATGCGGCCCCAAGAGCTCTGGCTGTCCATCTCTCTGCTACTCTCTCCCACTCCCTCCCTCTATAAACATCTCGGGCCTGGGGGCCCATTGCCTTGCTGAGAAATGGCTCTGGATTTTAATCCTCGAATGAAAAATTCTCCCAAGTTCTTAGTGATTCCTGGGAGTGAACTTTCTGTTTCTTACACTCTTGTTTTATTTTTCATTTATTTGAGAGTCTGAGCCAGGCAGAAAGAGAGCTTCAATCCACTGGCTCCCTCTCCAGATGCCCACAGCAGCCTGCGCCAGGCCAGACTGAAGCCGGGAGCCTGAAATTCACTGTGGGTATCCCGTGTGGGTGGCGGGAACCCTCCCAGGCTATGCATTGACAGGAAGCTGGAATCAGGAGGGAACTGATCCAGGATTTCTGCTACGGGATCATCCCAAGTGGTATCTTAACTACTTCGCCAAATGTCTGCCCCAGGAAATGTTACTTTGTAAAAAGACAATAGGGCACTTGGTGACTGTTCCCCCTTAATGGCTCCTGTTTTTTTTTTTTTTTTTTATCTGTGTGGTATTCGGGTATCAACTCTAGATTATCCATGAAAGACATCAGAAACATGAAAAATCAAGATCAGTAAAAGGTCATCAAGATATTACTCTGGCATATATTTCCTTTTTATATTTAATGTGGCCCCAGTGGTCAACCAGGAGCTTTTAAAACTTCTAGCAACACGGTGGACAGTACAGCAGGGTCTGCCGCACAGCATGTGAGGGATTCGTCCGCGGCTACTTTCCTGCTCTGCCTTTCTCCCAGCTTCAGGGGAGGCTGCACTGCTGCTCCTCAGGACGGCAGCAGGTCAGGCAGGTTAGCTCAACTCTGCCTGCTCAATGGAATTATCTGGGCAGCCTCCAAGAATTCCCATGCTTGATCTCCTTCCAGAACGATGATGTGATGGGTCTGAGCAAGCCCGGAACACGGAGATTGTTTAAAACACTCCGATTGAGTATAATGTGTAACCGAAATTGAGAACCATTGATTTAGTCTCAGCATTTCTGGACTCTACCAGCCTGAAGCCGTGAAATACGTAACTTACAGGTGCCCTTTTCCAGGGTCCCAGAAGAGATTTTTCTGCCTTTATCATTTTCTTTTAGAACTTCCACTTGACCAGAATAAATAGAGGCCTACAATTACCAACTCCCACTGTGTTAGTCAAGGGTCTTCAGGGAAATAGAACTGATAGGGTAGAGATTATATAAATTGTATATTCACACACACACATAAAGATTATATAAAGCTTATGAAAATGTGGAAAATGAAAAGTATGAGTTTATTTTAGTACAAAAAATTTTAACATGCATGTGTAGTTTTTTCTTGACAGACATTTTCCATAGTATGAAGAAAACTTTTTACACCATAACAAACTCATACTTTTGAATCCATTTCCTGTGAATCTTTACGTATCCTCACAGTACATATATAATTTGTAATATAACACAGACACTTATTATAACGAGTTTGGAGACCGAGGAGGCCCACGTCTGCAGCAGGGGAGCTGAAGACCCGGGAGAGCTGGGGCGGGGGCAGCTCCAGCCTGAGGGTGGGGCCTGACAACGGAAGCGCTGATGCAGTCAGCCCCAGGCTGAACCAGGCACCCTGAGGCCCGCAGTTTCCAGTTCAGTTCCTCAGACAGGAAGAGGCTGATGTCCCAGCTCAGCAGCTACACAGCAGGGCTCGGCCCATGCACCAGGGAGGCCTCTGTTCTAGTCAGGCCTCCCACGGATGGGGTGGGGACCACCGTCGCATCTTCAAGCAGGAGGACAGTCTGCCCTGTGGGAGCACTGTTCATCCCATCGAAAACCCCTCCTAGACACCTGGCCAGACATGACGCTGAGTCTGTCTTTGAGGGTGATTTTTTCTTCTTTCCCTTGAGAACTCCCTAGTGAAGAAAACACTTTACATGTCTTCTTGGTACTTCCAGACTGCCAGCTCTCTGGGGCCATTATACAGCAAAACAAGGGTTACCTGAACGCAAGGCTTCACAAATTATGTGATACCGTGACGACTGATCTAACGGTGGAGACAGCTGTCAAGTGACTAACAGCAGGATAACGTATACAGAGCAGACACGCTGCTCTAAGGGATGACTCACATCCCAGGTGGGGTACAGTGGGACAACAGGGGACTTGGTCATGCTACTTAGAACGTTGCTCAAGGTAAAACTGATGAATTGGTTACTTCCATAAGATTCCATTTAATATTTTCAGACTTGTGTTGACAATGGGGAAATGAAATCAAAGTGAACCTATGGACCATGGGGGACTCCTGAATGTTTTGGTTTAATTCCTCAACACTCTTTTTTTTTTTTTTTTTGACAGGCAGAGTGGACAGTGAGAGAGAGAGACAGAGAGAAAGGTCTTCCTTCCGGTGGTTCATCCCCCAAATGGTTGCTATGGCTGGAGCGCTGTGCCAATCTGAAGCCAGGAGCCAGGTGCTTCCTCCTGGTCTCCCATGTGGGTGCAGGGCCCAAGCACTTGGGCCATCCTCCACTGCCTTCCCAGGCCACAGCAGAGAGCTGGACTGGAAGAGGAGCAACCGGGACAGAATCCGACGCCCCAACCGGGACTAGAACCCGGGGTGCCAGTGCCGCAGGTGGAGGATTAGCCTAGTGAGCCGCGGCGCTGGCACTCAACACTCTTGACAGCACTTTTGTCCCTGTGGATTCTGTGATCCCTTGGTGACAGCACACAACCCTACTTTATTTCCCTGCTTAGAGAATGGATTATTCTTAGTTTGGCTTTTAATTTAGAGGTGGAGGTTAGGGAGAAATTAGACTTTTTTTAAGAGGTAAAAGAAGCACCTTTGCTCATTGAAAGTGAACATGAGAATGTGAATTAAATAAGAATCATTTACTCTTACAAATGGAGCTGGGAAGTGGTGGGCTGGAATCTGAGTACGCACCGGAGTTCTGGGCCTGGCCCTTTTCTTATTTTATTCTCACAATAGGCATGGACAATAGGTCTTATTTCTCTTATTTTTGCCCAAGGTTGCAGAGTTATAGAGTGGTAGAACTGGGATTCACATGATCAAACTTGCTATCCTCTACACCCTGCATACCTGGGGCTTTCCTATCTGGCCAGGTCTTTAAAGTGCATTGAAGAGGTCATTGCCGATCTGCTGGGGGGTCACGACCTGGGTGCGCCCTGCTTTCTCCAGTGAGCCCTTCCGTGCATGGTAGTGCATCTGTGAAAGACGTCTGAGACAGGTATAGCTCTTTCCCCCTCTAACAAAACACCAACTAAATGCCCCATTTTTTAACCTAACTCCGTTCCAACTCTTTCATTCTTGTCTATTTTAGAAGCAATGCCAGTTAATTTGATAGATTCGGAGAGGTGGAACAAAGCATCCAAATTGTAACAAGATCGCCTCTGTTAACAGATGCCATGAGCTTGCAGACAGAAAGTTGTAAAGAACATGCACACACAACTCTTCGTACTAACAGAAGGATTCAGAGGTTGCAGGATACATCAGTATAAAAAGAGCAATCATATTTCTATGTACCAGGAATGAACGGCCCAAAAAGGAAATCGAGGAAACAATTCCATGCACAATAGCATCAAACAGTGGGACAAAAGCTCTAGAACAGGTTCATGTTTGCCAGAACAAGTCTTAATGCCACCTCACAGATCTCAGTCCTTGGTCCTTGACTAAGTACTCTGGGTCAAAAAATTGAATGAGGACATAGAAGATAGCAGATATCAATACATCAGATAAACCAATGGAAAAATCTGGAAGAAATGGATGGAGCAAACATTTAGATTAAATTTAGCTGCTATGTGACTATGTAAGAAAAGTACAGAGATTGATTGATTGGGGGCGGAGCCAAGATGGCGGATAGTGAGGACATGCGCCGTAGTTTGGGAAAATAAAGTTTCATAAAAGTGGAATTACTGTAGCCTCAGGAAAAGATTCAAGAAAAAAACCGCAGAGGAAACGCTTCTGGATCTAGTGGATGTGACACAGAGAACCTACAGGGAGCCCACCGCGTGGAAACCCAACCGTGGGAGCCGAGCCACAGAATCTCGCCAGCGCAGGAACGAGCGGGAGGTAAGACAAAGGCGTCAGAAACCCGAGACATTGGGGGGAAAAGCAGAGGCCTCTCTATTCACTCACTGAGCAAAACAAAGAGCAGGTGCCATTTTACATATGTAAAGCGCCCACAACGAGTTCACAAACTCAGTAACATGGAACTTTGGTGAAACTTGAGAACACATTGAGGGCTGCATAAACTCTTTGTGTGGTCCCAGGGGTAGATCAAACGAATACTCACAGAGGCCAGATTTCAACTACACTCAATTCCACTCACCTGTACCGAATAACTTCCCAACTGAGTCAAAAAAAAAAAAAAAAAGAGAGAGAGAGAGAGAGAGAGAGCAATCCAGCAAGGAGCAAGGGAGAGAACAATCTGGGTGAGTCGCTTTTTGCACAGCCTTAAACCCGAAGAATCAAGCGGAGCTCTCTGGCCACACCCATCACAGCCTCTAAGGATCCATCAAAGCAGACAGCCCACTTAGAGGCATAGTATAATGAGAAAAAAAAAAAAAAACACCACAGCCAAAAAAAAAAAAAAAAACAACATAAATTATCTCCAACATGCCAAACAACAAACATAGAAACCGAGGTAACAAGAGCAAGGAAGACACTATGATGCCCCCAAATGAACAAGACACCCCAATCCAAGATTATGAAGATGAAGAGATAGAGGAAATGCAAGAAGCAGATCTCAAAAAATTGATAAGAACATTAAGAAGTTCTCAAAAACAAATTCTTGAACTACAGAAATCCTTAATGGACAAGATAGAAAATCTCTCTCATGAAAATGAAATATTAAGGAGGAATCAAAATGAAATGAAACAACTAGTAGAACATGAAACTGTGATAGTGACAAAAAACCACAATGAAATGAAGAACTCAATAGATCAAATGACAAACACATTAGAGAGCCTTAAAAACAGAATGGGTGAAGCAGAAGAGAGAATATCAGACTTAGAAGACAGAGAACAGGAAAGGAAACAGTCAAATCAAAGAAAAGAAGAAGAAATCAGAAATCTAAAAAATACTGTCAGGAATCTACAGGATACTATTAAAAAACCCAACATTCGGGTTCTAGGAGTTCCTGAAGGCATGGAGAGGGAGAAAGGATTAGAAGGCCTTTTTAGTGAGATACTAGCAGAAAATTTCCCAGGTTTGGAGAAGGACAGAGACATCCTAGTACAAGAAGCTCATAGAACCCCTAATAAACACGATCAAAAGAGATCCTCACCACGACACATCGTAATCAAACTCACCACAGTGAAACACAAAGAAAAGATCCTAAAAGGTGCAAGAGAGAAACACCAGATTACTCTCAGAGGATCTCCAATTAGACTCACAGCAGACTTCTCATCAGAAACCCTACAAGCTAGGAGAGAATGGCGAGATATAGCCCAGGTACTAAGAGAGAAAAACTGCCAGCCCAGAATATTATATCTTGCAAAGCTCTCATTTGTGAATGAAGGTGAAATAAAGACCTTTCACAGCAAACAGAAATTGAAAGAATTTGTCGCCACTTGTCCAGCCCTGCAAAAGATGCTTAAAGATGTGTTACATACAGAAACACAGAAACACGGTAACCAATATGAAAGAAGATAAAGGAAGGAAACCTCACAGCAAAAGATCACAGGAATCTCAAACCATATATTAGAAAAAATCTTTGGCAAATGACAGGGCAAAGTTACTCCTTCTCAATAGTCACATTGAATGTTAATGGCTTGAACTGTCCAGTTAAAAGACACCGATTGGCTGATTGGGTTAAGGAACAAAACCCATCTTTTTGCTGCTTACAAGAAACTCATCTTTCCAACAATGATGCATACAGGCTGAAAGTGAAAGGCTGGAAAAATATATACCATGCCAACAGAAATGAAAAAAGAGCGGGCGTAGCCATCTTAATATTGGACAACATAAACTTTACCACAAAAACTGTTAGGAGAGACAAAGCGGAGCACTATTTAATGATTAAGGGATCCATTCAACAGGAAGATATAACGATTATCAATGTATATGCACCTAATCACAGGGCACCAGCTTATTTAAAAGACTTGTTAAGGGACTTAAAGGGAGACTTAGACCCCAATACAATAGTACTGGGGGACTTCAATACTCCACTCTCAGAGATAGACAGATCAACAGGACAGAAGATCAACAAGGAGACAGTAGATTTAAATGACACTATAGCCCAAATGGATCTAACAGATATCTACAGAACATTTCACCCTACATCTAAGAACTTTACATTCTTCTCAGCAGTACATGGAACCTTCTCTAGGATTGACCACATACTAGGCCATAAAGCAAGTCTCAGCAAATTCAAAAGAATTAGAATCATGCCATGCAGCTTCTCAGACCACAAAGGAATGAAATTGGAAATTAGCAACTCGGGAATCCCTAGAGCACGTGCAAACACATGGAGATTGAATAACATGCTCCTGAATGAACAATGGGTCATAGAAGAAATTAAAAGAGAAATCAAAAATTTTCTGGAAGTAAATGAGGATAAAAGCACAACATACCAAAACCTATGGGATACAACAAAAGCAGTGTTAAGAGGAAAGTTTATATCAATAGGTGCCTACATCAAGAAATTGGAGAGGCACCAAATAGATGAGCTTTCAAGTCATCTCAAGGATCTAGAAAATCTGCAGCAAACCAAACCCAAACCCAGTAGGAGAAGAGAAATAATTAAAATCAGAGAAGAAATCAACAGGATTGAATCCAAAAAAACATTACAAAAAATCAGCCAAACGAGGAGCTGGTTTTTTGAAAAAATAAACAAAATTGACACCCCATTGGCCCAACTAACTAAAAAAAGAAGAGAAAAGACCCAAATCAATAGGATCAGAGATGAAATGGGAAACGTAACAACAGACGCCACAGAAATAAAAAGAATCATCAGAAATTACTACAAGGACTTGTATGCCAGCAAACAGGGAAATCTATCAGAAATGGACAGATTCTTGGACACATACAACCTACCTAAATTGAGCCAGAAAGACATAGAAAACCTAAACAGACCCATAACTGACACAGAAATTGAAACAGTCATAAAGGCCCTCCCAACAAAAAAAAGCCCAGGACCAGATGGATTCACTGCTGAGTTCTACCAGACATTTAGAGAAGAACTAACTCCAATTCTTCTCAAACTATTCAAAACAATCGAAAAAGAGGGAATCCTCCCAAATTCTATGAAGCCAGCATCACCTTAATTCCTAAGCCAGAAAAAGATGCAGCATTGAAAGAGAATTACAGACCAATATCCCTGATGAACATAGATGCAAAAATCCTCAATAAAATTCTGCCCAATAGAATGCAACAACACATCAGAAAGATCATCCACCCAGACTAAGTGGGATTTATCCCTGGTATGCAGGGATGGTTCAGCGTTCGCAAAACAATCAACGTAATACACTACATTAACAGGCTGCAGAAGAAAAACCATATGATTCTCGCAATAGACGCAGAGAAAGCATTTGATAAAATACAACAACCTTTCATGATGAAAACTCTAAGCAAACTGGGTATGGAAGGAACATTCCTCAATACAATCAAAGCAATATATGAAAAGCCCACGGCCAACATCCTATTGAATGGGGAAAAGTTGGAAGCATTTCCACTGAGATCTGGTACCAGACAGGGATGCCCACTCTCACCACTGCTATTCAATATAGTTCTAGAAGTTTTAGCCAGAGCTATTAGGCAAGAAAAAGAAATTAAAGGGATATAAATTGGGAAGGAAGAACTCAAACTATCCCTCTTTGCAGATGATATGATTCTTTATTTAGGGGACCCAAAGAATTCTACTAAGAGACTACTGGAACTCATCGAAGAGTTTGGCAAAGTAGCAGGATATAAAATCAATGCACAAAAATCAACAGCCTTTGTATACACAGGCAATGCCACGGCGGAGGAAGAACTTCTAAGATCAATCCCATTCACAATAGCTACAAAAACAATCAAATACCTTGGAATAAACTTAACCAAGGACGTTAAAGATCTCTACGATGAAAACTACAAAACCTTAAAGAAAGAAATAGAAGAGGATACCAAAAAATGGAGAAATCTTCCATGCTCATGGATTGGAAGAATCAATATCATCAAAATGTCTATTCTCCCAAAAGCAATTTATACATTCAATGCAATACCAATCAAGATACCAAAGACCTTCTTCTCAGATCTGGAAAAAATGATGCTGAAATTCATATGGAGACACAGAAGACCTCGAATAGCCAAAACAATCTTGTACAACAAAAACAAAGCCGGAGGCATCACAATACCAGATTTCAGGACATACTACAGGGCAGTTGTTATCAAAACAGCATGGTACTGGTACAGAAACAGATGGATAGACCAATGGAACAGAATAGAAACACCAGAAATCAATCCAAACATCTACAGCCAACTTATATTTGATCAAAGATCCAAATCTAATCCCTGGAATAAGGACAGCCTATTCAATAAATGGTGCTGGGAAAATTGGATTTCCACGTGCAGAAGCTTGAAGCAAGACCCATACCTTTCACCTTACACAAAAATTCACTCAACATGGATTAAAGACTTAAATCTACGACTCGAAACCATCAAATTATTAGAGAGCATTGGAGAAACCCTGCAAGATATAGGTACAGGCAAAGACTTCTTGGAAAAGACCCCAGGAGCACAGGCAGTCAAAACCAAAATTAACATTTGGGATTGCATCAAATTGAGAAGTTTCTGTACTTCAAAAGAAACAGTCAGGAAAGTGAAGAGGCAACCGACAGAATGGGAAAAAATATTTGCAAACTATACTACAGATAAAGGGTTGATAACCAGAATCTACAAAGAAATCAAGAAAATCCACAACAACAGAACAAACAACCCACTTAAGAGATGGGCCAAGGACCTCAATAGACATTTTTCGAAAGAAGAAATCCAAATGGCCAACAGACACATGAAAAAATGTTCAAGATCACTAGCAATTAGAGAAATGCAAATCAAAACCACAATGAGGTTTCACCTCACCCCGGTGAGAATGGCTCACATTCAGAAATCTACCAACAATAGATGCTGGAGAGGATGTGGGGAAAAAGGGACACTAACCCACTGTTGGTGGGAATGCAAACTGGTTAAGCCACTATGGAAGTCAGTCTGGAGATTCCTCAGAAACCTGAACATAACCCTACCATACAACCCAGCCATCCTACTCCTTGGAATTTACCCAAAGGAAATTAATTTGGCTAATAAAAAAGCCGTCTGCACATTAATGTTTATTGCAGCTCAATTCACAATAGCTAAGACCTGGAACCAACCCAAATGCCCATCAACAGTAGACTGGATAAAGAAATTATGGGACATGTACTCCATAGAATACTATACAGCAGTAAGGAACAATGAAACCCAGTCATTTGCAACAAGATGGAGGAATCTGGAAAACATCATGCTGAGTGAATTAAGCCAGTCCCAAAGAGACAAATATCATTTGTTTTCCCTGATCGGTGACAACTGAGCACCAAAGGGGAAACCTGTTGAAGTGAAATGGACACTATAAGAAACAATGAACTGATCAGCTCTTGTCCTGACTCTAGATGTACAATGTAATACTTTATCCTTTTTAGTATTTGTTGTTGTTGTTGTTCTAGTACTAGTGGTTGAACTCTGTAATTAACACACAATTATTCTTAGTGAAAAGTGATCCCTGTTAAATTTAAGAGTGGAAAAAGAGAGGGAGGAGATGTACAATTTGGGACATGCTCAATAGAACTTGCCCCAAATGGTGGGGTTAGAAATGTGCCAGGGGATTCCAATACAATCCCATCAAGGTGGCATGTACCAATGCCATCTCACTAGTCCAAGTGATCAATTTCAGTTCACATTCGATGGCTCGGATAGGTCTAAGAATCAAAGGGATCACACAAACAAGACAAGTGTCTGGTAATACTAACTGATAGAATCAAAAAGGGAGAGAAAGATCCAACATGGGAAGTGGGATACACAGCAGACTCATAGAATGGCAGACGTCCTAAACAACACTCTGGCCTCAGAATCAGCCCTTAAGGCATTCGGATCTGGCTGAAGAGCCCATGAGAGTATTGTAGGCATGGAAAGCCAAGATACCATGGGGGAAAAAAAAAAAAAAGAAGACCTAAATGAAAGATCTCTGCGAGTGAGATCCCAGTGGAAAGAATGGGGCCATCAGGGAAGGAGGTGCCTTTCTCTGAAGGGAGGAGAGAACTTCCACTTTGACTATGACCCTATCGGAATAAGATCAAAGTCAGCGAACTCTAAAGGCTTCCATAGCCCTGGCAACTCATGACTAGAGCCTAGGGGGATTACTGACGCCATGAACAGGAGTGTCAAATTGTTAAGTCAGCAACAGAAGTCACTGTGTACTTATATCCCATGTGGGATCTGTCCTTAATGTGTTGTCTAATGTGAAGTGATGCTATAACTAGTACTGTAACAGTATTTTTACACTTTGTGTTTCTGCGTGGGTACAAACTGATGAGATCTTTACTAATTATATACTGAATCGATCTTCTGTATATAAAGATAACTGGAAATGAAAAAAAAAACTGGTGTTAAATTGGAAATGGCATAGAAAATTAATTAATTTTTTTAAAAAAAATATTATGTAGGATCTCTGTCTTTAATGTGCTGTACACTCTTATTTAATGCTATAACTAGTACTCCAACAGTATTTTTTTCACTTTGTGTTGCTATATGGGGGCAAACTGTTGAAATCGTTACCTAATATATACTAAACTGATCTTCTGTATATAAAGAGAATTGAAAATGAATCATGATGTGATTGCAAGGGGAGAGGGAGCGGGAAGGGGGAGGGTTGTGGGTGGGAGGGAAGTTTTGGGAGGGGGAAGCCATTGTAACCCATAAGCTGTACTCTGCAAATTTCGATTCATTAAATAAAAGTTTAATTAAAAAAAAAGAAAAGTACAAAGAATTTTACATTTATTTGGAATTAAAGAGAGAGTAAATGCACAGTGTAAATAAATGTAAGCCAAATGATGCCAGCAGTTGAGTCCTCTTCTTTGGGAAGTTCTCTAGAGTCTTGAGTGGACAGAAATGAGTTTTACTCTATGAAAAGCTCCTGTGCAAAAATTATGAGCCAGATGCTGAAGGAGGCACTGTGGACGGACAAGAGTCTCAGCCTGGGTTTTTGCATCTGAGGCCGTCACAGTGAGTGCGTGCCAGTCTAAGGAGACGCGGTACAGGCCAGGTGTCAGGAGGGAATGCAGGCGCACTCAGGAAGGAAACTTTTAGAGATATAAGTGCTGGAGACGTTTACGACTCATGGGAAGGATTCAGAAAAGCACAACACGTGGGAAGCACACAGACTAACAACAGCAAGAAGTGTCACCGCCCCGCCTGGTGAGACCTGCAGCCGTGCGGAGGGGCTGCAAGGGAGGAACTGGCCCTGTGAGGAGGAACCGGAGATCTACCAAACCATGGCCTGGCAGAGAAGAAAATAAATACCTTCCGTCTTCAAAAAAAGATTTACTTACTTATTTGAAAGGTAGAGTTACAGAGAGCGATCTTACACCCACTGGTTTACCCCCTAGAGAGTCACAACAGCCAGGGCTGGGCCACACTGAAGCCAGGAGCCGGAAGCTTCTTCCTGTCTCCCATGCGGGTGCAGAGGCCCAGGCACTGGGCCATCTTCTACTGCTTTCCTAGACACATAAGCACCAGCCCCAGCTCACATCTTCTTTGTTCTGATCTTCCAGTCTGCTGACTTGCACTGGCACACGCAGGTGGAAGTCAGAAGACGAGGGACTCTGGGCTGAAGAGCCTGTAGCCATTGGCAGGGGCAGAACAGGAAGGGTGGAGAGTGAATGTGGAGGACCTGGTAGAGAAGACGTTACTGAGAAGGTGAAACTGACGATCACGTACAAGGTTAACAATGCTACATTTGAGGTAGGTCTTGGGTGTCGGGTGCAGGCTCAGCAGGTTGAGATATTGCAGCTGGAGAGAACAGCATGTACCGACAAGGCCACCAAAGGGCGTGGCTAGCTTGGGGGAACGTAGGGAGTTCCCCGTGTGCAGAGTATGAAGGGTGAAGGTTATGGAAGGAGTTGCAAAACAACAATGGAAATGTGTTTGGTGGGCGGGTCCCTTTGTGAAGGGATGGGCAAGCTCAGGGATCGGTTTGCTGCTGTGCATAGCAGTGGCTTACACACCGGCACAGTTCTGCTCTTAGGTTGTAGACTGAGCTAGTGGGCTTCTGCACTCTGAGAGGTTACCGGCAGCTCGAGCTCCTTTCTATTTTTGCTATGCCTGGGCTCACCTGGTTCAGAACAACCCACCACTTAGGCTGCATTCCAGTTGGCAAAATGGTGCTCCCTCCTCTTCTGGAGACAACCTGGAAATGTCGCTTCTGCTCCCGTCCTGGTGGCCAGAACTTGGACGCTAGGCCACACCTTGTTGCGAAGGAAGTGCGGAAATGGGAACTTCAAGCTGAGCACCAAGTGCCCCGGTAAAACCAGGCCTTCTCTTCTCCTGAGGAGGGAGGTGAGGTGCTGGCAGGAGGAGCAGCACTTTGCCACGCACATTTCACGGTCTTTCATCACGAAGAGGATGGGTTCAGCAGGCGGGAAAGGATGGGCGGGGGAGACTGAACTCCACGGTCAGAGTGGTGCAGAAGAGGCTGCCTGGGGGAGCCGGGTGCGATGGAGGAGACTCCAACATTAAGGATGTGCGGGGCCCGTGGGCCACTCCTCTCCCGCCCAGCAGCGACCTGGGGCCTCTGCACGGTGGCTGCTGCCGCTTCCCCTGCCATCTGTGCAGTAAGGATGCGATAATGTGGGGGCTACTTCTCACCATCACTCTCATCCCTGGATGAGCTGAGAAAGAAATATTTTTTTACAGAAAAGAATTGCAAAATGTAGCCTGGATGCAAGATTTACATCTTCCTTTCAAACACTGTTCCCCGCTGATGGGCACGGCACACAGAGTGTGTTGACTGCTGATGCGAGTTAGGGCGGCCAGAGTCCTCAGCTGTATCCTATGACCTTGCTTCCACAGCGTCCTCCGCCATGATAAAATCGCTCCATTCTCAGCCAAGTCCTTTTAATCCTTTTCCAGAATCAAGTATGAAACAATTCCCAGTGCATTCCACTCCAACTTTCCTTGCTTGTTGTTTACTCCCTGAAGACTAAATAATATATTTAGAAGCTGAAAAACTGCAAGCTGCTGCTTTGTACACAGTACCTTTAACTTCTCTGTACAGGTTTTTAGCCTCACCTCAGATGAACTTTTTTCCTTCTCTCTCTTTTTTTTTAATTTTTATTTTTTTATTTATTTTATTTTTTTGACAGGCAGAGTGGACAGTGAGAGGGAGAGACAGAGAGAAAGGCCTTCCTTTGCCGTTGGTTCACCCTCCAATGGCCGCCGCGGTTGGCATGCTGCGGCCGGCGCACCGCGCTGATCCGAAGGCAGGAGCCAGGTGCTTCTCCTGGTCTCCCATGGGGTGCAGGGCCCAAGCACTTGGGCCATCTTCCACTACACTCCCTGGCCACAGCAGAGAGCTGGCCTGGAAGAGGGGCAACCGGGACAGAATCCGGTGCTCCGACCGGGACTAGAACCCGGGGTGCCACAAGGTGGAGGATTAGCCTAGTGAGCCGCGGCACCGGCCTCTCTCTCTCTTTTTCACGCATGAAGTTTAGGTTCCCCAAGTTAAATACCTGGGTCTTCAATTCATCTTTTATATCCCCAAATCACGTGGAGGCATCTAATTTGGCACATGAGCGGATAACTGTACATACAAGAAAGAACGGCAATGAAGCAGTTACACTCAAAAGCAGTATTTGAAAATGGGGGTACTGGTGCAAAGGAAAGGGCCTCGGACTCTGGCCTCTGATGGTCCACGAGGCTCCCATGCATCTAACAGGTGCTCCAAAATCTTGCAAAGTGTCAGTTCCTGTAGACTTCACTAGGGCTCAATGCTGATTGTGTTTCCAGTTATCGAAAAGTCCCTATGGCATAGCCGGGGCAGACTTGGCTTTGAGGCATGGCTGGGTTTATAAAGGAAGGGTGGTGGGGATTATGCACCAGCTCTGTCTTCACTACCAGGCTAGGCTGTACCTCTGTGACCTACATAGTGGCTGAGACTAAGAAAGGCAAAGGCCAATGCTCCTGTTGAGTAGAAGATCATAGCTTTGTGTCACTGGTGCTGTGATAAAAGTAGCAACCCAGGGAAGGAATAAGCCAAGTCTGCATTGGATAGCGAAGGAACACTTCCCAGAAGAGCCCGAATGTCAACTGGGTCCTGACACACTGACGCTCAGGAGGCACCCAGGTAGGGAGGAAGGGCGGACGGGCACTGCGGAGAAACAGGAGTGTTCGCAGAGAGCAGCGCGCAGGGCAGGTCTGGGCAGCGCTGGGTGGCCTGGAGTGGTTGTTTCTGGGACACGTGGGGTAAGAGGAGAGATTGGGAGGTGAGCTGGGATTCTGTAAGCCGAGTTTAGGCATTCACATTTATTCGGTAGGAACGAGGTGCCACTGAGGATATATAAATATAGGAGTAATGTGATCAGATTTACGTCTTGAGAAGATGACTGGGGAAAGTAAGGAAAGGGGGGGGGGGGGAGCCAAACCCACTCATTTGCATTGAGCAAGTGTTTGCCGAGAGCCTGCTGGGTGCCAGACAGCTTCTAGGAGCTGGTGATGCAGTCCTGGCCAGAACACACACATTCTGCCCTCCTGCAGCTTCGAGTGGTGGAGAGAGACGGATTATAAACCAAGACACAGGTAAGCATTCGGGTAGTGATGCGTGTTCTGGGGAGGATGAAGCTAGGACCAAGATGGAGATAGTCTTGCAACTGGTCGACCACTTCTCCCCATAACATGCAACCTCCACTGAGAAGCAGAAAGTCTTCTAGCAGACCTGCAGGCAGTGAGCGAGCGGGACAGCTGCACATGTGTGGGAGGTGAATTCTAGACAGAAAGAAGGAACTTCACGTGGAATTACCTCCCTGCATCACAAGAGCTATGCGAAAATCCCAAGGTCACAAAAAGCTGGATTTAAGACCTAAATTCCCAACTTTCTATGAAAAGGCACTGAGCCAAAGAAACAAACCCTGGTCACCTCTTCTGTATCCCGGAAGGCCTGAAGTCTCTGCTGCAAGGCTTCGGGATGAACCAGTCAGAACAGGTCTCTGTTCGCACAGTGTTGCCAGAATTATGGAGGTAGTGCCCGGGTCCTTCTCTGCTCTCACCCAGCACCGGCAGCTTGGCCTTAAGCAGCGAAGTCCAGCTAGTCTGAAATCAGCAGAACTTCATTCTTTCTCTCTTTTGTCCTCTCCAGGGGCCCTGAATCTGCACCTGATGACCACAACTGAGGGAAACTGCCCTTACACCTAAAAGAAGTGCGTTCCTTGTGGGATGGTGCATGGAGAAGGAGCAAGATGGGGACTCGGGACTGCGCCTGCCAATCACGGGCTGGCTGGGCGTGCTGCACAAGCAAGAGGGAACGATGAAGCCTGACTCGGAAGATCATTAGTGTGTTCCATCCTGGTGCTGCAGTCAACCACACGCATATTTAATGCACTGAGCCCACCTTGAACTGCTCCTCAGCCCCAAGAGAACAAAGTACTTGGGAAATGAAGGGGGAGGGGAGGATGCTGAGTGATCCAGGATGCTGTCAATGTCACAGCCCGTCGTGAACGGCAGGATGAAGTCACCAGGGTTCGTTCTCCAGTGTGCGTTCCTCAGCCCGCCACCCAGCTTTGTGGCAGGGATGCAAGGAGGCATGCGTCTATCATTAGAGAATTATCAATAATAAATTATAGAAATGCCATGTACGGAAGGAGTAGTTGCCTGTATGTGTTTGAAGAATCAATCTTCAGGATTCCGAATTTGACTTCTCAATGCCCCCGAAAAGTAAACATAGTCTCAAATAATTTTTAAGAGTACTGATTCTCTAATAACTAATTAAACTAGCAATATGAGACAAAAATGTTGAAAGATTTAAAAGTGTCAAGAAAATACAAGAAGAGTAATATTTTTCTTAGTGCTCAATAAATAAAAATTGCCTTGGAATAAACATGAAGTCTATTTATAGCATGCATAGGGAAACATCTCTGGAAGTCAAATAGTCTGAATTCTAAGCATTATGTTTCAGCTCAGAGAATTTCATGGTTTAGAGTAGAATATTTTCATTTCAAATATAAGTACCTTTTAGCTCCTAAAAATATTTCCTAAGGTCTTCCAGCACCGCACCATTTGGTTAGAGTGAGAACTTCGGCAATTCAAGGAACAGCCATCAAACAATTATGTAAAGGTTAAACACCTCCTGTGTGGGAGGTGCTGACTGGGCAAGGTACTGCAGGAGATGCAAATTGAATCAACCCTAGTGCCTGCCCCCAGGAGCACAGGGAGGCGAGCACAAATAATAGCACAGCTCCTAGTGACCTGCGGGAGAACTCAATGTCAACAGTGACATTTGACCTGGCGCCTTGATGGATGGGAAGGATTTCAACAGAGTTGGTGTGGGCGTGGTGAGAAAGACAATTCAGGTAGAGGAAAGGAACTATTTGAGAAGAGGGTCCCCATTGGCTGGTGCATGGTCTAGAGACATGGGAGCTGAGTCAGAAGCTGGGGTGCGGCTGCCTCTGCATTCCCCGCTCACCCAGAAGACAGAGCACAGCAGGGGTCATCCGGGTGTATCCTGCCCCCCGCACCCCACACCTGAGGAGTCTAGCTGCCAACTGTGGCCTCTGGGTGCTGACTGTGCAGATGTCTACTGAGCTGCTGAGTATTTTTCAGAGGTGAAGAAAAAAGCCGTCACCCACACAGAAGTGTGTCCCTACTAGATGGGACGGCTGCAGTTCTGCCGGCTCTTGCTGGGTGCTGAAGGAGCAACCTCAGCCCAGAGCCACATGAAAGCTGGGAGCCCTGCCCGTGCAGCGGACTGGCTGTGGAGTCCGTGCTCAACACAGGACTACTGTGGCGTGCGTGCTCAGCTAATTGCAGAGACCGTCCACAGCACTCAGCGCTGAGTCGGCTCTCCTAGTTTTACGCTACTTATAACAGTGACTAAAATGCGTTTAACTAAATTAATTTAAATGCTGCCATCACAAGTCCTGTTACCCCAAACAGGTTCAGGAAGAAACACAGCTGACCAATAGGCTGGTAAGCAGCAGCAGAGGCAGCAACAGAAGCCCAGGTGTTCGGGAGGTGGTTCCTGTCCTCGAGCGCTCAGCCTGAGCTGCGTGTCAGAATGTCGTTACGAAGGAGAGCGACAGCATCTGTGGATGACAAGTCACTCAAGTGGCAGACAGCTGCGAACTTCCACTGCACAAAGTTAGCCAGGCATTCGTGTATGTGTATCTAACCATCCAGATTAACATCACTAGAGGACTGGTTAAATGCACTGAGATGCTCTGGTTCATCTACTTAAAAGCAAAAGTATTTTCACCAGGTATACATGAAAGAGATGTTGGTTCTGGTCCTGCTAGGAGCTTCCTTCTCCTTGTCAATATTCTTGAGTGCTCTGAGTGCCCCACTGGTACATTACTATCTATAGGTCAGGACTTTTATAATAATCTTGAATTATAAAATATCCCAATAAAATATAAACAGTCCTTACCTCACGGGCTCATCTAAGGATCCGTGAAACACGCATGTAGCACATTTTTCTGTTGAGTGAAGTTCAGATGCTGAGTGCAGTCTTCATCCAAAACCTATCGACCAACTTGAAAGGTTTCCTGCTGGCCAAATTCAAAACCATCCAAGCGTCAGAATGAACAATGACAGGAATTGATTAAACCCATTGAATTTTATACAACGTCAAAGAATTCATACAAATCAGAAATACATTATACGGGGAGGAAGAAAGGGGAAAGCTTGTCTTTACAGAAAATGCTGACTAATAAAAACGCAGAAGGAATAATAGAAACAGGAAATTATCATTTTACAACTACTACAGTAATTACTTATTAGGTCAAAATTCAATGGAAGCTAAAACCATTGGATGAAGGACCACTGTGGGACTGCATAGTCAAGCAATTTCGACAGATTCTTATTTATTACAAAGGGAAAACGCATGTTTACCAGTGGAGAAACTCTCCCTGGCCTATTATCCAGAAGTCTGCCCAATGGTGTGCAGTCTCTCCTATCGTCACCACGTATCACGAAACCAGCAAAACCAAGGACTTCCTCTTGCAGGGTCAAGCAGAAGCGGTGCCGACATCTTTCAGTACACTGCTCGCGGATGTTAAGGAAACTTGGTCAAGGCAAAAGGTCCTGTGAAGAGCAGGCCCCCAGGGCTGCTTTCAGAAACCCCACCAACCACTTGGGGAGTCAGCTAGTTACCATGGCTCCCTGTGCAACACCTCAACTGGAAGTATCCCAGGAGATCAGGGAAAGCAACCAGGCCACAGGCGGCAGCAGAGTCACCAGGGACAATAAAGGTGTTGGCAGTGGGATACACCTGTCACCCTGGGCCAAGGAAGACTCCAGGCCCAGGAGCAGATGTCCCACAACACAGTCCAGAGGACACTGCGGAAGGAGCTGGCTTGGCTGCAGCATCCCAGTGGGGATCCGAGTGCAAGAGCTGAGGCTCATGACTGCACCTGACCCAGCAATGAACAGAATGACAAGGGGGGACCACCAGGGGTACAGCAGCACGGCGCCGGTGGAAACGCATGCTCTGCCACAAAGAGTGTTAGCGTTTTCTACGCTCAGCTCATGACCCAGCAGTCCTGTCGGCAAGGGAGTCCCAGGATTCAAGACTCAAGGCACAGCGCAAGTCACAAGATCAGAAAATTCACACCAAGCCCGGAAGGGCCACAGAATGACCAAGACTGACCTGCAGATAGGGTTGATCAAGACACATCCGGTTCTTAGGCAGAATAATTCAGAATTACTGCCCTAGGACTTGGCAAGGCTTGTTCAGTAATTCTCGTCTTTTTCAAACCCAGGGACTAAATATCCTTTGGTAGTGGTAAAGAGGAGGAGACACAGGCAGAGAGCCATGTGTGAGAGAACGAGCCGCACCTGTGTTGGCTGTGCCCCGTGGTCTCAGCATCAGAGCAAGGGGCTCCATCCGTGAAGCCCCCGCCTCTGGTGTGAGAACCGTCACGGCTGACTGAGCTACACTTGACTGCCTAATGGGAAGACATTTTGAACAATAACCAAAAAGTTAGTTACAGGAGAAATGTAAACACCAAGGAGCCAAAGCATTCAGGCCCTGGGATCAGTGGGAATACAAGCTAGTGCCACACCTCCAGTACTGTACCTGGGTTTTCTGCTTATTCCAGCATCAGGTCCTGTAAGAATCCCAAACATCCCCCCAAAATAAAAAGTACCGAAACCAAAGGACTGCGTTGTGAAGTAGTAATGTCCACAAACTTTTCGAGTACTTCACTCTGAGCCAGGCACTTTCTGGGTGTGTTGTCTCAGTTTCTCTCCAACTCTGTGTCTTAAGAGCTCCCTCCGCCAGTCACTGATGGGGAGCCAGAGGCATGGAGCGCTTACATAATCACCCGGGGCGGAGCCGGGCCCTGACACGGGGTGGCCCATGTGCTCTTAACTGTTGCTGTATGTTGGAATGCTGTTAAACCATTACAGTGATTTTTCAGACCCTCTAAGGGCACGATAAAGTGTTATAAAATTAAAAACAGTGGGGCCCGGTGCAGCGGTGCAGAAGGTTAAACCGCTGTCTGCAGTGCCTGCATCCCAAGTGGATTCAAGTTCGAGTCCTGGCTGTTCCACTTCCGGTCCAGCTCTCTACTGATGTGCCTGGGAAGGCAGTGGCCGATGGCCCAGGTGTTTGTGACCTTGTGACCACTGGGAGACCCGGATGAAGCTCCTCCTTGCTTTGGACTGGCCCAGCCCAGGCCATTTTGGCCATCTGGGGAGTGAACCAGCGCACGGAAGATCTCTATCTCTGTTTCTGTCTCTCTCTCTCTCTCTCTAACTCTGCCTTTCAAATAAATATTTTTTTTAAGTTAAAAGCAGTGATAAACCTGCATGGAAAGTATATTTACAATTTACAAGTATGGAGGAAAAAAGAGAACAAGCAAACCCATACGTAGATGGAGTGGGTGGGGGGCCTGAAGGGACCCAGAGAGGGGCAGCAGGAAGGCAGTGGACAAGGTATTCACAATGGGGTCACTCAATAGTATTTGCTCAGTCATTTCCATTTTCTTATTTTTATGAAATGTTCAAATTTAGTATAAAGAAAAAGTACCTTATATAATAAAAATCTGAAGTGTTATACATAAAAGAAACATCCTGGAAGTTAAAAAAAAAAAAAAAAATGACTGTCATGTTCCTAGAAGCCATCCCAATTATTTACTCATTGATCCTCAAACTTGGTCATGGATGCCATCTTCACAATTTTTAAAACTTTTTAAAATTTATTTTAATTTTTTGAAAGGCAGAGTGACAGAGAGAAACAGAAAAAGAGAAAACTTCCATCTCCTGCTTCATTCCCTAGACGCCTGCAACAGCCAGGCCAGCACCCCATCCCGGCCTCGCACGTGGGTGGCAGGGATCCAGGGACTTGCGCCATCACCTGCTGCCTCCCAGGGTGTGCGCTAGCAGGAGGCGGGTTCAGAAGTGGAGGCAGGACTTGAGCTGTGGCCCTCTGTTTTGGGTGGTGGGAATCTCAAGCGAAGTTTAACATGAAATACTGGCCCTATCCCCATGTTTCCCATCAGGCGCTCCATCTCCACCACCATCCGCTTATTAATTCTTTAAATTAACTCATTCTTTTTACTTAGTATTCTAAGTCATATCAGTGAAATCAAGCTTTTGTTATTCTTCAGGATTTTTTTTAAACACACAAAAGAAAACAAAACCAAAACTATTAAAATGTCTTGGGTTACCACTCCTCCTGCTCTGCCGTCAGCATCGCTCAGGGGCCTGAGAGAGAGGCAGGCCATGCACCTCCTGGGGGTCCGCTGGGTCAGAACCGAGGGAATGGGCTGCTCTCTGAGCAGAGTCTAAGAGACGTGTGCGTGGCCCACAGTTTAGGAACGATCCTTTGTGTTTCCCTAAGAGTATGTGGAATGGCCAAGGATTCTGCTTAGGACTTAGCAAGACCACTGGGAGGAAACGGAGGGCTGGACTGACGCAGCTGGGGAGACAGAGGTTGCCTGGAGGTGGTGGGGAGAATCTCCCGCTGCAGAGCAAACAAACCCCAGGGATGGAATGAAGGAAGTTCGGGGGTCCCTGGGGGTCCCTCTCTCGCTAGCAGAGAATCTGCACAAAGGAAGAGATGCCGTCTTTGTTGAAAGATGTTTTGGCAAAGCCAGGGGAGAGAAAGACTCAGGGCCTGGTTCCCAGCTAGCGGAGAAAACCACTGAGCATAAGCAGGCAGAGCTGGAAGGACTTGGGAGCAGGGGCGGAGAGGAAGGTGACTCTGCTGGTGGCCCCGGGGTGACCGGGGAGGCGTGTGTCAGGTGCCCCTGGTAAGATGCCGGCATTGCTGGATGTGCCCCTTCTCCATACTTTACCAATAAAGCCTCACCTGCCAGAGGTGTGCGGGGGACCAGACTCCTGGACGCTGATGCAGGAACAGCTGGGAGCTGTGCCTGTGGCAGGAGTGTGAGGCCCATGAAGTCATTTGGTGCAGTCCCCCCAAGGCAACCGCAGGAGAGACTCAAAATTCAATAAATCCACCGCAGGCTAAGTTTTAAGTTGATAATTTTGAGTGGTCTACAAATGGCGTTATAAATATCCAAATGGCGCTTGGCAGAATAAAGGTTCCCTACCCCTGGTGTTGTGTGCTGTCAGCCCAGGCAGGCCCAGGGGCAATGCCAGGTGGGTGGTCCAGGTAGCGCTGAGCCTGCAGGTGCACAGACATGGAGAGAGAATGGAGACATCTCAGGGATGTGAGGTCCAGAGGGACATCCACTGAGGCCCAAGGAATCCGCCCAGCACGGAGTGGGCTGGGCAAGAGGGACTTGTGAGGACACAGTTTTGGAGGAACCTCACTCAGGGAAAAGGTAGGACCTTCACTAGCTTACTGCCAGAGCAAGGCAGCCAGGAATTTCTGAGCTCACCTACATCAAACTGATGGGAAAGAAGACACTTGCTAACTGAGCACATAACCAAGCAGGGAACGAACCCTGATGGCTGCCGAGCAATGGGCCTATGGATGCCCGTGGACTTGGGCCTCTCCCCCGGGCAGCTGCTCCCTGGAACTCTCTGTGGCTGCCAACTCTTGAGTTCTATACTCACCAAGACTCAGGCTGCCTGTTCCTTAGCATGTCCCATGCCAGTTAAACTTGTCATCACTACTAGCAAATTAAGATAATGATGATGGGGGACAGCCTTGTGGCGTAGCAGGTAAAGCCGATGCCTGCAGTGCCGGTTTGTGTCCTGGCTGTCCCACTTCTGATCCAGCTCTTTGCTATGGCCTGGGAAAGCAGTGCAAGATGGCCCAAGTCCTTGTGCCCCTGCACCCGAGTGGGAAACCCAGAGGAAGCTTCTGGCTCCTGGCTTCGGTTTGGCATAGCTCTGACCATTGTGGCCAACTGGGGAATGAACCAGTGGATGGAAGACCTTCTTTCTCTCTCTCTCTCTCTCTCTCTGCCTCTCCTTCTCTCTCTGTGTAACTCTGACTTTCAAATAAATAAATAAATCTTTAACAAGAAAAAAAAAAGAGAGAGCAATATCATGAATGATAATATACTTTCAAAAAAAGATGATTACGTAATTGAAATGTAAATACAAAATGCAAGAATTGTTTCTATGACAGTGTATTGAATATTTTAAAATGATTTAATGAAAGTAAGTTACTGGGGGCCAGTGCTGTGGCACAGTGGATTAAAGTCTCTGCCTGCAGTGCCAGCATCCCATATGGGGTCCCATTCATGTCCCAGCTGCTCCACTTCTGATCCAGCTTCCTGCTAATGCACCTAGGAAAGCAGCAGAGCATGGGTCAAGCGCTTGGGCTCCCACACCCATGTGGGAGACCCAGATGGAGCTCCTGGCTCCTGGATTTGGATCAGCTCAGCTCTGGTTGTTACAGTCAATTGGGGAGTAAACCAGTGGAGGGAAGACCCCCCCCCCCAACTCTTTCAAATAAATAAAATAAATTATTTTTAAAAAGTCTAAAAGCCTTGTAAAAGCTTGGCAAAGAAAAGCACAGTTATTTCACTTTAAAAGATAAGTTTGATGTGTATACCTCTTTAAACAACATCTTGGCCGGTGCCATGGCTCACTAGGCTAATCCTCCGCCTGCGGCGCCGGCATCCCAGGTTCTAGTCCCGGTCGGGGTGCCGGATTCTGTCCCGGTTGCCCCTCTTCCAGGCCAGCTCTCTGCTGTGGCCCGGGAGTGCAGTGGAGGATGGCCCAAGTGCTTGGGCCCTGCACCCCATGGGAGACCAGGAGAAGCACCTGGCTCCTGGCTTCGGATCAGCGCGGTGCGCCGGCTGTAGCGCACTGGCCACAGCAGCCATCGGAGGGTGAACCAATGGCAAAGGAAGACCTTTCTCTCTGTCTCTCTCTCTCACTGTCCACTCTGTATGTCAAGAAAGAAAAAAAAAGATTTATAAACAACATCTGCCATTAGCCAACCCACTCCCTACCCTAACTGCTTAGGACAAGAGGGCTTATGGAGCCTCCTCTCTCCTCCTCATTCCATCATTCCCTACAGCTCAGCCTCTTCCAGAAGGCACAGGCGGCAGCACTTCATGAAGAAGACACTTTGAAAGACATCATGTCATGCACAGCTCCTTTAGTTCCAGCCGGATCAAGACCAAGAGAGAATGAGCAGGTATTTCTGCTCATCATCCAAAAGCAGCAGCAGGACAGAGACAGCACAAGCCCACTTCACCAATGCCTCCCACACCCTCACTGAAACAGAGTCTTATCACTGCTGGAGCCATTTCAGAATTTGCATTCTTTCCATTTAATGCATGAAGACCTTAGTAATTATTTTATACTGCGTGATTTCAAATTGTCTTAATTCTAATTTGCAAAACCCAAGGGTCCCCTGTATTAGAAATAGCCTCCCTCGTGGGCAGCAGCAGTGGGCTTTCCGGAGAGGGCTCTGTCCGGGCAGCACCTGGCATGATGAAGGCACAGGCTTCACCCTCAGCTTGCTTTCGGCCCAGAATTTCATGCTTGCTAGAAGCAGTGATCTTTCTCAGCTTCTCCTGGAAACAGTCACTTCTCTGAGCTTTTCTATTTCTCCTGTGCGAGAGGGCCCATGCAACACTCCTGGGGGGCTGGCTCGCTCACACTCCCCTCTGTGTATGCCTTGTGGGTAACTTCCTGAGGGCTGTTTGAATTTTCAGTATAGAATCAAGATATTTATTTACAAAAGCTTTAAACTCTTCCAGGCAATTAGATATGGTCACCATTTCATTCTCTGTTACTAGAACTTGTACAATATTAGATCATTTCTGACCTTCCAGGTGACCTGTGAGTGACGCAGGTGCACAGTGTCTTGGCTCTGCCAGATGTCTGAACAGCACCTCTCAAGCTGAGTTCTGGGGTTTAGGAGGGTCAGCAGCGACTTCTGAGGCTTTTCTAGAAGTCAAAGTAGCAGAGCCCACGTCTCCAATTTCTTTGCCCCTCTGTCTGAATTTTCTGCTTTCACTAGAAATAGTTCATTTGTCTGGGGCCCCCTTATGTGGCTACACTGATCATCTGGCATATTTGTAGGTCCAGAATTTGAGGGAAAAAAAAAGGGCTCTAAAATCCCAAGTTTGTCCAAATATCACCTGTAATATTTATATCCTTTCATTTTTTTTTTTTTTTTTGGTAACAACTTCACTGGTAAAGAATCCACACACCACAAAATTCAGTCTTCTACATACAAAATCCGGTAGCTTTTAGTACATGGACATTGTTTGGTGACTGTCACCACCGTGTACTTCTACCACATTTCCATCAGCCCAGAAAGAAAGCCCACACTCATCAGCTGTTACGTCACACTCTCCTCCCTCGCCCTCAGCAGCCACTGATCTGCTTCCTCTCCCCATGGCTTTGCCTATCTGGACATTTCCTGCAGTAATTCAATGTTTCACTTACTGAGAAACTGCCGGACTGCTTTTCGCAAGGGCTATACCATTTTATAGTCCCACTAGCAACGTGTGACTGTCACAGATGGAAAGCTTGTGTCTCTTCAAAACTTGCAAAAGCATAGCTCTGCGGGATAGGATTGGGAAATGAGGTCTTTGGGAGTATATCTGGCTTACGTGGGGTCATGAGGGTGGGGATCTTACGATGGGTTTGGGATGTGTGATGCCAGAATTTCCTCTCTCCAGCATGTGAGGACACAGCAAGAGGGCATGCTTATGGGCACCCAAACACGACGGCACCCTGACCTTGGACTGACAGCCTCCAAAATGATTAGAGACATTTCCGGTGCTGAAGCTACTGCTGTGCAGTCATTCTGGCAGCTCTACGCTGGCTAATTCATGAGCATTCCAATTTCTATGCATCCTCTCTGACACCTGTTTTCCTTTCGTAAAAAATTATTATGGCTATGGCCATGCGATGAAGTGGCACCTCATTGTGGTTTTGATTTGAAATTCCCTAGTGATGAAGAACATTCAGCATGTTTTCATGTGTTTATTGGCCATTTGTAGATTTTATTCGGAGAAACATTTATTCAAGTCTTTTATCCACTTTTAAAGTGGATAGTCTCGTCAAGTTGTGCGATGGTGAACTTAATGCATTCACTAAGTTGGGCTATAATGCTCAATTGTTTGGTCAAACACTAGTCTGTGTGTTCCTGTGCAGGTATTTTGTAGATGTCATTACCATCTGCTGTTGACTTAAGTAAGAGAGATTATCCCTGACAAGGTAGTGGGTCTCTTTCATCAGTTCCCGGCCTTAAGAACAAAAGGTGAAGTTTTCTGGAGAACAAAGACTCCACTTCAACTCTGCAATGTAGAAATCCTGCCTGAGACTTCAGCTTGCTAGCTTGCCTCCACAATCCCGTGTGCCAATGCCTGAGATCCTTAAAATAGCCCCCCTCTATTTATACACAACATACATATTCAGTGTCCCTCTCATCCACAGGGAATTGGTTCCAGGACACCCCCCCCCCCCCATATCAAAATCCACAGATGCTCAAGTCCCTTGTAGAAATGGCTTTGTATTTGCATACAACCTATGCATGTCCTCCGTATGCTTTAAATCATCTCCAGAGGACTTGCAATGCCTAATACCAGGCAAACGCTGAGTGTCTAGTGAGTATGCTGCATTGCTGAGGGAACAATGGCAAGAAAAGAGTCTGTACATGTTCCGTACAGAAACAGTTTTCTTTTCAAATGTTTCTGATCCACAGTTGATTGGATCCATGGATGTGGCCCATGTGAATAAGGAGAGCCAACTGGTTGTTCCTCTGGAGACGGCTGACACAAGTTGTGGGCATTCCTCCCCCACATACAGACTCCACACACTAACCATTATCACATATGGAAGAATAGGCCAGTGTTTGGTAACGCCCCTCGGGTGAGTCTGCTACAGGCAGTCACAAATCCCCCATGGGGTTTTCTGAGGATTAGATGGGACAGAGCATGGAAAGCTTGACCCATCGTTCAGTTAGGGTTGTTGCATCATTATCACCACATCTGAATTCATTTGGAGAAGTGAGCCCTACACCACTTGCTGGGCCTCCAAGATGGTATTGAGTCAATGCTTATGAATGGCTGTTAGGTTCAGACCCAACCTGGGACATCACTCTGGTGCGTGGCTGGGCACGCAGGCCCTGTGCCTGGTTTCATGCTCTGCTGTTGGCATCCTGAAACCCTGAATACGTCTTGAACAAAAAGCTCTGCATAGTCCTTTTGTGCTGTTCCCCACACATTATGTAGCCTATACTGTTAATGCGAAGAGGAACTTTTGCTCACTGTAATAACTGATGTTCCTACACGTGTTCAGCAAACAGTACATTCTGCTAAATAAACTGTTTAAGAAGACTGAGAACTGCACAGTACACTTTAGAAACTTTTTACAGAACATGATTATAAATAAACGAAGTTCTGACATTTAACAGGTAAGCTTTAGTTATCTGAAACATTCACTTATTTAGAACAGCCAAGTGCCTGATAAACAAAATGTCAATATATTTTGTAATAACGAGAAAAACAGAAACTGCAGGCTCTGTTGTAGTAGCAGTTACTGTAGGTCGGGGAGTTCGCATTGCTAAAGTTTTGGGGGATTAGGAAGTAAAACTTTTAGAGTGACTATCTTTTTTCCCAGGCTATCACTGGCGTAATGCACACGAAGTACCTAGCTGGGAGACCTGGGACAAGTTATGCCGCCTCTCTTAACCTTAGTTCCCCTTGCTACAGAATGAGGACGGCACAGAGCTGACCAGTCCATGTGTAAGGTTGGACTTGCAGCACCACGTCCTGTGAGCTGCTCACTGAATGTCCCATTCTTGGTGGCAATGTAAATGAGCAGAGCGCTTATGAAAAATGAAACGGAGCTCCTTCCAAAAACCAAAAACAGAAGCACCATAGACCCCAGCAACACCACCTCTAGGTATTTACCCCAAAGATTTTGAATGAGTTGGCCAGAGAGACACCTGCATCCCCTGTTTATGGCAGCACTGTTCACAAGCTGCAATATGGACTCAACGCAAGCTGAGTTATCAAGAGAAGAATATGCGTCATATATACACAGCCATGGGATATTATGCAGCCTTCAAAAAGAAGGAGCCATCAGGGCTGGAGCTGTGACAGCCAGTAAAGCCACTGCCTGAAGTGCTGGCATCCATATGGGCACTGGTTCAAGTTCCGGCTGCTCCACTTCCAATCCAGCTCTCTGCTATGGGTTGAGAAAGCAGTAGAAGATGACCCAAGTCCTTGGGCCCCTGCACCCACATGAGAGACCAGGAGGAAGCTACTGGCTCCTGGCTTTGGATCGGTGCAACTCCAGCCATTGTGGCCATCTGGGAGTGAACTAACAGATGGAAGACCTCTCACTCTCTCTGCCTCTGCCTCTCTATAACTCTGCCTTTCAAATAAATAAATAAATATTTAAAAAGAAGAAGGAAACATAATTTGTGACAATATGGATGGAACTGTAGATCACGGATGCTAGGTGAAATAAGCCAGGCACAGAAAAGCAAATGCTGCAGGCTCTCACTTGTGTGGAATCCAAAGGAACTGAACCGCCAGCAGCAGAATGCAGGATGATGGTTAAGACACGGGGGTGGGGAGAATGGGGCAATGATGGCTAAAGCAGAAACGTCTCAGACAGGTGGAATGAGTGTTTATTTTTGAGATCTACTGCACAGCATGAAGGTAGGTAGTAACAGTAGAGTGTAGACTTCAAAATTGCTGAGAATAAATCTCCAATGTTATCGCCACAAAAATACTATTTGAGATGATGGATATGTTAATTAGCTTGATTTAATTATTCCACATTGGATCACAAATCAACATGACTTTGCACACCATAACTATATATAACAAAAACGTGTCAATTTACAATAAAAATTTTGAAGAAGTTTAAGATTAAAAGGAGTAAGTGTCCCTCTCTCTATCCCTTTCATATATGTACTGAGCACCTAGTATATGCGAGGCTCCATTCTAAGCACCATAGACACAGCCCAGTAAGACTCCCTTCTTTGAGGAGATGATATTACAGTACAGAAGAAGGTGATGGGCAGATTGAGAGATAAATAGGACCATTTCCGGCACAATAAGCACTAGCGAAGAAGATTAACTAGGGAGTCAGGGAAAAGCTCTCGGAGAAGGGGCCGTGTGCACTGAGATCCAAAGGAGGAAAATGAGAAAGCCAGGTGAGGCTCACTGACCAGAGTGTGTGCTTAGCGGGGGGCACACTGGCCGCAAGGCCCTGCAGGCAGAGTGAGCTTGGACTGTGTGGAGATGAGAACCACGGTGATGAGAGCAGGTGGGGCCAGGGAGTGGGGTGGGCTGTGCAAGCAGAACGACAGCATCAGGTCAGGCTGGGACAAGGCCAGGATAAGGTCTTGCTTCAGGAGAGGCCCGTGGAGGGTTTCAGGCAGAGGAGATGGGGACTCAACTCCCCCAGCTGGCTGCTGTGCGGAAGGACCCAACAGGGGCTGGTGTTGTGACCTGGGGTTATATGCTGCCTGCAACACTGGCATCCTAGAAGGGCACCGGTTCTAGTCCCTGCTGCTCCACTTCCAATCCAGCTCCACTATGGCCTGGGAAAGCAGTGGAAGATGGCCCATGTGGTTGTGCTCCTGCACCCATGTGGGAGACCCAGATGGAGTTCCTGGCTCCTGGCTTTGGCCTGGCCCAGCCCTGGCCATTGTGGCCATTTAGGTTGTAAACCAGCACATGGAAGATCTCTCTGTAACTCTCCTTTCAAACAAATAAAAAATAAATCTCCACAAAAAGAAAAGGAAAGAAAAGAAAAAAAAAAAAAAAAAAAAAAGAACCCAACAGTTTTCAAGGAGGCCAGGGTAGGGGCAGGAGGACCCACCTGTGGGTCAGGGTTGTATTCTCCACTCAGGAGAAAGAAGATGGGGACTTGGACAAGGGTGTAGTCTTGGGAGCCAGGAAGAAGGAGCTGGATTCTGGAAGCACTTTGGTGGTCAAGCTGACTGGGGGTACTGTAGAACTGGACATTAAGTGTGAGGACAGGAGAGGATTTTCTGGTTTTCCCTGGTAAAAAATTTAATACATGCCCAGTGTATTCCAGAAAACTTGCAAAATTCAAGAAAGTGTCACCAGGCTACCTGTTTTAATATAAGGATACTTCAAAACATTTGTGGAAAATGGGATTGAAAGTACGAGTTTACTGGGGCCAGCACTGTGGTGTAGTAGGTAAAGGTGCCGTCTGCAGTGCCAGCATCCCATATGGGCGCAGGTTCTAGTCCCGGCTGCTCCACTTCCAATCCGCTCTCTGCTATGGCCTGGGAAAGCAGTAGAAGATGGCCCCTGCATCCAAGTGGGAGACCAGGAGGAAGCTCCTGGCTCCTGGCTTCGGACTGGTGCAGCGCTGTGAACTAGTGGGTGGAAGACCTCTCTCTCTCTCTGTCTCCCTCTCTGTCTCTCTTTCTCTCTGTGTAACTTTTTCAAATAAATAAAATTAAAAAAAAAAAAGAAAGTATGAGTTTACATTGTAAAAATTAAAGGAAAGAATAAGAAAAGGAGGGGGAAGTGTGGGAGTGTGGGTGGGAAGGAGGGTAGGGTGGGAAGTATTACATATGAAATACACAAAATTTGTTCACCTTAAATATTTTTTTCAAGAAAGTATGAGTTTATTTTGGTGCAAAAAAAAAAAAAATGTTGAGGGGAGGGTACTGTGGTCCTCCATGCTGTACTGCAGTTCCTGAAATCAGTCCTGCAGCTGAGCCCCTGAAGAGAGCCTTGAACACAGGAGCAAGATGCCTTCAGGCTGCAAGCTCCCTCCCTTAGCTGACCTCACAGGACTGAGGGAGCGGTACCGCCAATCCTAATCAGCGGCCCACGAGGTCACTGCTTCACCCACACAGCGGCCAGTACTGTCTCCTGGGAATCCCACGTCTGCGCAGGGGAATTCTAAGTCCTGGACAGAAAGTAACTACCACCTGCAGGTAGCCCCTACGCACTGAAGCCCACTTGTCCATCATAAACATTCCACGAAGAATACAGCACCACAAGGAACTTGGACATGAGCTGAACATGTAACTGGATGAGACAATCACTGTGACTCCAACCAGCTCCGTACCCCCGTGTTCCTTACTCCCCTTTCCCTGTACCCTCTTTAAAAACTCCAAAGCGTCCTACTTCAAAAGGAGGGGTTGTTCCTGGGGCTTGGGGGTATGCTACTGCCTCATCTATCAACATCTCAAGCTTTCTCTTTCATTTGCCCTCACACTTTGTCCTTGTTATTTTGATTGAGCATCAGGGACAGGGACCAAGCTTCTGCCTCTGGTTCAGCTTCTCACTAATGTGGACCCTGGTAGGCAGCAGATGATGCCTCAAGCAGTTGGATCCCTGCTCCCCACATGGGAGACCCACGTGGAGCTCCTGGCTCCTGGCTTTGGCCTGGCCCAGTCCTGACTCTTGTGGGCATCTGGAGAATAAACTGCTGGACAGAAGAGCTTGTTCTCTCTCTCTTTCTCTCTCCCTCCCCCTCTATTCCTCTCTCCCTCCCTCTCTCTTCCTCTCTCTGCTGCTCTGCTTTTCAACTAAATAAAAATATATAAGTAAATTTTAAAAACAGAATTTAGATATGTGCAGTTTTTCCATATATTATGAAAAAAAGTTTTGCGTCAAAATAAGCTCTTATTTTTAATTCTATTTCTTACAACCTTTTGAAGTATCCTTATATGTTAATCTATCTTTCCCCCTTTTTTTCTAAGAATTTATTTTATTTATTTGAAAGGCAGAGTTAGGGAGAGAGAGAGAGAGAAGGAGGGAGAGAGAGATCTTTCATCTGCTGCTTCATCCCCTAAATACCTCCCATGGCCAGGGCTGGGCCAGGCTGAAATCAGGAGCCAAGAGCTTCATCTGGATCTCCCAAGTGGGTGCAGGGGCTCAAGCACTTGGCCCATATTCCACTGCTTTCTCAGGTGCATTAGCAGGGAGCTGGATTGGAAGTGGAGCAGCCGGGATTTGAACCAGAGCCCATATGGGATGCTGGCACCACAGGCGGCAGCTTTACCCACTATGCCGCAACACCGGCCCCCTACCTTTTTCTACAATTATTCTACAATAATTCTACAATTATTGCTACCCTTTTGAAGATTTCAATTCACTTTACCTTATAGGCTTGTTAAAAAGACAGAGAGAGAGAGAGAGAGAGAGAGAGAGAGAGAGAAACCTGTCAAATAGAGAGTCTCTTAATTTGACTCGATCTTGAAATCCTTTTTGGTGGTGGAAGGAATGGTTGTTTTGTTTAACTCTATCGTGACCCCTTTTAGTTACCCCAGAAAACAAGGTCTAGCTCTGCATTGGATTCTTGCCCTTGTTTCTTGACGGTCTCCTTACAAGCAAAAGCTGGGCTTGCAGGTGCCAAACTTCAATCTGTTCACTTAGGGCACCCTACAGTTGGTTCTCCATGAACATCTCATGAGGACTGAACTCTGTGCTGCTTTTATTTCTTCACACTGCAGGAGGCAAATGGAGCCTGGATTACAATGCTCTACAGTTTCTGTTTTGTTTTGTTTTTAACCTGTGTTCTTAACCCAGAGTAGTTCTATCTACCAGTTATTCTTATGAAAGAAGTGAGGAAGGTGTGAAATATTCTGTTAAAATTTCCATTGCCTGACAAATATCTCATCTTTTGTACAATGTACAAAGTGACAGCTAGTGGAATATGAACTATGTTGAAAGACAGCACCAATGGAGATGAGGGGAGCTGAGGTTTCAAAATTTATTTATTTGAGAGGGTGGGTGGGGAGAAAGAGGCCTTACCTCCTGGTTCATGCCACAAGTGGCCAAAAGAGCCAGGGCTAGACCGAGGCAGCTGGGAATCCAATCCAGGTCTTCCATGTGGGTGGCAGGAGCCCTCACCCACCAACCCCCAGGGCCTGCATGAGTAAGAAGCTGGACTCAGGAGCCAGTGCTAGGGATAGAACCCACACATTTCAGTATAGGACATGGGCATCTTAACCAATAGGCTGAACACCTACCCCAGAAACAGAAATTGACATCCAAGAATATAGATCTGGGTGTATATAAATGTTTATAGCCACAAATTGTTAATCTAAAGGTCAGATTGGTTATTTAATTTGTAATTCAGAGGCTGGCACTATGGCGTAGCTGGGTGCCTAGATGAGTCCCAGCTGTTCTACTTCCAATCCAGCTCTCTGCTATAACCTTGGAAACCAGTAGAAGATGGCCCAAATCCTTGGGTCCCTGCACTCGCATGGGAGACTTGGAAGAAACTCCTGGCTCCTGGCTTCAGATCAGCCCAGCTCTGGCTGTTGCGGCCATCTGGGGAGTGAAACAGTAGATGGAAGACCTCTCTCTCTCTCTCTCTCTCTCTCTCTCTCTCTGCCTCTCTGAAACTCTGCCTTTCAAATAATAAATAAATAAATCTTTTTAAGAAACTTGTAATTCAGTAGTAACAACAGTGGATGGGTATGTAGTAAGGGTCCCAATAACCCTAAGAGAGTACAGTAGCAAAAATGTTTTTTCTTTGTCCTTGTATGACTTGGAATTGTCTAGAATGTCAAGAAGAAAAAACATCTCATTTTGTTTTTAATATTTTGGGTAGATACTGGTAATAATAACAATGAATGCTTTTGTACCCTGGCAGCAGTCAGGGCTCTTTGTATCATTAAGGTAGACATGGTGTGCCTTGCACTCGGCTTAATTTTAAGATTTTAATAAAGGGGAAAATCTGCAGGAAGTGTGGTGCATTATCACACGTAAAGCAGCCAATTAAATTAGTCTCCCGATACAGGCTACTTTATAAACTCATTTATCACACAAGTTAGCTTGCTGTAACCTCTCCACCCCTTCTTGGAGAAGGATGGCAGCAATTTCTCAGTAGCAAAAGTATTGATTTTTTTTTTTTTTGACAGAACTTCTCCAGTTTGATTTTCTTTTTTTCTGCCCTTCTATTCTTGTGTCACCTTGACAGATACAGACTGGAGTACCATTTACATGTTGGCAAGGGAAGTGCTGTTTTGAGGTGGAGGAGGCCCTACCTTCATGTCCAAGCTAACTATCCACATCCAAACCATTTCTGAAGGCATTCTGCTCAATATGAGGTATGTCCCTTATTCCATGCACAGAAGAAAGTGTTGGCGGCCCATGGAAACTTGGCTTGCTCTCCAAACAAGGATCAATCTTTTTTTGTTGAACTATTCAACCTCATGATCTTTAACACCCTTTTCCTGAGCTTAAATACTGATTCCTACATGTTAAATGATGGTCCATTTGTCACATACAATATTGACGTAAAACATTTACTCAGCTAATTGAGAATGTTTCCTGGTATCAATAATTTTTCATAGTTTGGGCAAAGCATCTCTTTCCAGGGAATAATTAGAAGATAAGTACAACCTTTTATTAGATCTGAGAGATTTAAAGAAGTTAACTATCTTATTGTAAAAACTTCATGTGAAGTCAGCTTTTGTAAAAGATAAAAAGATTTTCCCAGAAAAATAAGAGAGGATGAAGTAATGGATGGAAAAGAACTTGTATTTACTGAGTACCCATTATACGCCAGAAACTATTCCGGGAGTGTTACAAGCATTATGTCCTTCAGCACCGTGAGATGGATCTTCTAGCTCCGTTCTGTAGGTGGTGCCCAGAGATGCAGAGAGGCCAAGTGATGCGGGAATCAGCTGATGATGTCTAGACTGGATTTGACTCTGAGTCTACCGGACTAAATTCCATTCTCCTCCCACTACAGCAGACTTTGCCATTTCCATTGCCAGAATCCATGTGGTCTTGAAACCCTGAGGGCTGCAGCAAACCAGCGGCCATGACTGTGCTGAATCCACGGAGCTCCCTTGACGTCTTCCTCGGCAGCGCTGGTGCAGTGGCAGGGGACGTTTACCTGTGCAGCCTTCACCTTCCACTCGTGGTCAAGAAGTCTCCTGGTGTGAAGCTGGGATGCCAACAGCCTCTAAGGACCCTTACAGAGAGGAGCACGACCATCACTGCCTCTTAGCAGTGGTGGGCACTGGTTTCTCGAGGCGGGTGGGCTTTGTCCTAAGGAAGGTCACAGGATGCCGTTATACGTTTTCCTCTGTGCTGGTCACAGCATTATTCATCAACACGCACGCCAACTGCATGAATCACTGACAGGCTCATTGCCCCAGGATCCTAGACTTTTATTTTTAGTATTTACAAAACAGTTGGGAAGTCTGCTTTAGGGAGGCCAACAGAGCCCCCAGGAGTCACATTCCTGTGCTTATAGAGTTTCTTTGAACTCCAGTGCCGAGGGAAATTCCCCATTTCTTTGGATAGTCTTAAGGTTCTCTAAATATAGTCCAGTTTTCTTTTCTCTACAAAGTTATCTGTGTGTTTGCTTATTTTCACTGTATTTGAAAAGTAGAGAGACACAGAAGGAAAGAGCAAGAGACAGAGAGAGAGCTTCCATCTTCTGGTTCATTGCCCAGCGCCTGTAACAATCGGAGCTGGGCTGAGCTGAAGCCAGGTTTCCCACGTGGGTGGCAGGGAACCAAGTACTTGAACCATCACCTGCTGCCTTTCAGGGTGCTAACTGGCAGAAGCCGGAGCAGAAGCAGGGTGAGACTTGAACCATGCACTCCTATGTGTGATGTGTGCATCCTAAGTTTAACCACTGAATTTAACCACTGCATCTACTGCCCCCCGCCCCCGTCCAGTTTTCTCAGCCCAACTCTCGAAGGACTATCAAACTCTAAAACAAATAAAGCACATATGTAAATTAGGATCGAGAGGTAAGAGCTGGTGTCAGGGATTTAACATTTATATGAGATGACATTTCTCTTATTCTCAGCCCTATGATTTTCCCAGGCCAGGGTTGAGTCATCAGGTATCTTTCCCATAGAAGCAAAATAGATTTGACTTGAGTAGTCAGACTGTTGCCCAACAATTAAGATGATCAGGAATCCAAAGCAATCTGTTTTTTTTTTTTTTTTTTGACAGGCAGAGTTAGACAGTGAGAGAGAGAGAGAGAGATGGAGAGAAAGGTCTTCCTTTTTCCGTTGGTTCACCCCCTAAGTGGCCGCTACAGCCTGCGCGTTGTGGCCGGTGTGCTGCGCCAATCTGAAGCCAAGAGCCATGTGCTTCTCCTGGTCTCCCATGAGGGTGCAGGGCCCAAGGACCTGGGCCATCCTCCACTGCACTCCCGGGCCACAGCAGAGAGCTGGACTGGAAGAGGAGCAACCAGGACAGAATCTGGCGCCTCAACCGGGACTAGAACCAGGGTGCCGGCACCGCAGGCGGAGGATTAGCTTAGTGAGCCATGGCACCGGCCCCAAAGCTATCTTAAATTTTTAATTTAATTTTTCTGACTTAGGTAGTATCATCTTACTAAGGTTTCTATAACATACACATAAGGAAAAAGGAAAATTAAAGCCATCTGACACCACTGATGCATACAGATAATGGCTGTGGTTTGAGTGTCTCCCCAAAGGGCTGTGTGCTGGAGGCTTGGACCACAGTGCGGCAGTGTTGAGGGGCGGAACCAGCTCTCAGGATGATGGCATCCTATGTCTGGGTGCTGGTTTGAGTCCTGGCTCACTAAGACGGGGACAGGGAACAGCATAGCTGTCATTAGAAGACCAGGGTAGGGAGTGGATACTAGCTTGGCTGCCGGGGTATCAGAATTCAGGCACCATTCCCTGCTGGCTGGCCAGCCACATGTTTCCTTAGGTTGTTCCTGACCGAGGCTGGGCCTGGGGAGGGGGATGACAGAAGAACTTCATACAAGCCCAGGAGTCCCCCAGTGAGAACAGCTTCAGGGCTGGAAGTCAAGGAGCAGAGCTGTGCTAGCTGGGGGCACACATCTGAGCATCACGCAGTTGGCTGGGGAAGAAGGGGCACAGACCAGAGGGGCCGCAGGAGCTCCACGTGGGGCTCAGAGAGAGACTTTCCTTTTGGGGCTGTAGGGAGCCATCTCTCGTTCTTCCTGGGATCCCACAAACAGGCAAGCTTCTCCTCTTGTCCAATTCAGAAGTTGTGTTCTGATCACTATGGATTTGCTGAAAATTAGAGTTTCAGACATTCTGGGAGCAGTTTGTCGATACCAAGGCTCCACTCTGTTGCCTGGATATCCTTTTTTGAAATACTTTTTTAAAAGTATTTATTGGCTGGCACTGCAGCTCAATAGGCTAATCCTCTGCCTGCGGCCCTGGCACACTGGGTTCTAGTCCTGGTCGGAGCAACAGATTCTGTCCCGGTTGCTCCTCTTCCAGGCCAGCTCTCTGCTGTGGCCCGGGAGGGCAGTGGAGGATGGCCTAAGTGCTTGGGCCCTGCTCCCGCATGGGAGACCAGGAGGAAGCACCTGGCTCCTGGCTTCAGATCAGCACAGTGCGCTGGCCGCAGTGGCCATGGGGGGGTGGGGGTGAACCAACGGCAAAGGAAGACCCCTCTCTCTGTCTCTCTCTCTCTCTCTCACTGTCCACGCTGCCTGTCAAAAAAAAAAAAAAAGTATTTATTTATCCTCTGTCTGCATTACTTCCCCAAATGCCTGCAATGGCTGGGGCTGGGCTGGGCTGACACCCAGGGCTGGAAATGCAGTCCACCTCACCCACATGGGTGTCAGCAACCCAATTACTTGAGCCACTGCCTGTTGCCTCCTAGGGTCGGCCTTAACTGGGAGCTAGAGTTAGGAGCTGGAGTTGGGAATTACTCCTGGGAGTCAAACCCAGGCAATCTGATGTGGGGCCCAAGTGGTTTAACCTGTTTCTTAACTGCTAGGCCAAACTCTAGCTGTTAGGTCGACTGTTACTCCTTAAATGTTGAATATCCAGCAAACCCCCACCACCAAAAGCACACCTGGAGTCAGAGCTTCAGGTACCAGCAGAGAACTGAGCAGATCAGAGATGTCACTGTACTCCAGACAGCCTGTGTTCCCATCCCACAGGACGTCAGCCACAGAACGTTCTTTGCAGAACGCGTCAGTGGTGTGTTTTACATGTGGTGTTGTGCTTCCTCCCACACAGCTGCTGACCCCGAGAGCATTGGGGCAGACCTGGCTGACCTGCGTGATGTGAGCAATCGCGCCCCTCCCTCGGGAGACTGCGTCACCCTTGCCTGCAACCATTGGGCGCACCTTCCTTTAAAAATAGACGTGTTTCTGCGCTCCTGGAACAACTCATTTTCTTACTCTGTCACAGCCAGCCTAGTTTAAGCTGATGGCAAAGGGCGGTTTTGGAGGTTTTCCACCACGGGGTTATTTAAAGTTCTTTGAGCTACCGCCAGACCTTCATTTAGCATTTTCATAAACGTCCCGGGCCAAGGGGTAATTTTCCTTACCCTCTCGGTCCCCAGCATGAAGTAATGGCACAAAAGGGGGCCATCATCTTCAGGCCAGTCATTCGCATCAATTATAAAATTATCCTTATGAATAACCAGATTGAAGTCCTGGGGTACAGAGGAAGGGGAGCGAGTTTATTTCTGTCATTAAAATTAAGGAGAGGGGTCAGAGACACATCAAGGATTTAAAAAAGTGCCAACAGGAACATTTTTTACACAGACAGAAAGGACGTTAAAAAAAACTGCACCGACAGTCAAGTTACAGCAAGATAACGAGAATGAAATTGCCTAAACATCTGCCTACTGGCAGTGTCCTTATCGGAGTCCCTCTGAAGGCAGAAGCACCAGCAGACTCACATGTTTACGTGGCGATATGGAAATCGGCCTCCAAGACAGTTCAGCCCACGGCTCCCCAGAGGATGTTTTTGGAAGCCGCCTCCTCTGGGTGCAGCGTGATGTCACTCTTCAGTGTTTGTAGGCATTGGGCCAAAACTCAGTTTCAGGAAAATAACTGCAAAAATGTTTAAATAATTTGCATGAGGTTTGTGAAAGCAGAGGCAAGGCTGGCTGCCCTGTTCCCAAAGGAGTTTTCAAGACACAATCAATGTGAGGCCGCAAAACACTGTTTAGACAGAATAATTATCAGCCCGTTCCCTTCTCTTCCATTATTAAACGTCGGCCTATTCCCTCTGAGGGTTTCACCTGGACATGGAGGAAGGCCTGTTGCTGCTGAATCTCCTTTATGGATGCTCAAAGAAGCTAAGAAAATCCGCAGTTTACGGAATTGGCTCATTCATGAGCATTATTTGACACGAAGTCGCTTCTGTGTCACGATTAGCTTGTTTGTTTCTCTTTGTGTTAGGATCTAAGGCGATGGAATTATAGGGCATGGCTTCAAACTCTGGGACGAAGACTTTGGAAGACATCCCATTGCTTCCTTCGTTTCATTAACTGTTGAACCCCAGCGGCAGGATCATCAAAACAACCGAGAGGGACACAGCGGCTGGGCTGGCGTTACAGCAGGAAGAGCAGAGCCATATTTAGCTGTGCTGGAGCCTCTGCGCCCACACTACAGTCATTTCTTCAGGGAACTGCTTGCACGTTATTGGAATTGAATCCAAGATACTTTTACAAAGATTCTTGAAAAGGCATTATCTGATTTAAAGAGACGTGGCTACCTGTCATATTGTGTTTTATTGATTTTGATAGCTCAGGAATGGATGTGTTGAATAAGTGATGCTCTTAGGGCAAACAAATATAATCTTATTTCCCAAACCCCTGCCCCTACTCACCACACTTACTACACACACTGCCTGTCCAGTTCACTCTGAACATCAAGTTTTCCCACTGCCTTTGGACACAGGCTATCTTATTTATCTACCTACACACACACACAATCACACATCACACAGGGATAGATAGATCCAAAGATAAATACATAGATCCATGATAGGTATAGATACATAGCTAGATGATAGATAGATGGTAGGTTGATACAGATACATAGATAGCTAACCAGCTAGCTAGTTAGATGATGAAAGTAGACATAGATAGATAGACACGTGATAGACAGACAGTCTTAGCTGTTAAAACATCTTTTAGTTGCTTAGGTCAGTTCTATGCAATAGTTGAATTGGAAACATCAATTTGAGGTTAAAGTGTTTTTTCGAACTTGGGGCCATCCATGGGAAACCAGGAGCACTCAGCCACTTCCCCACAGCTCTGCCCTCCCTTCTTTGCACTCCGACTGCCACCTCCGGCCCCTCTGGAGTTGAAATGCGGCACAGAGGAAACAAAGTGGGAAGGAAACACACAGGGATTGACTTGACAGGTGTTGGTGCTCCTCCACCAGGCAGAGTGGAAGCCTGACTTCTCTCATGGACACAATATGGAAGTTGTGAGCGTGTGTGTGTGAGTGTGTGTGTGTGCATGTGTGTGTTTAGATGTCTGCATCTCTGGGACTCTCTCACATGAAAGTGTTGTGGAAAGGGCAGTTGGCGAGGGGAGAAGCTGGTGTCTGCCAGCTCCAGCTGAACTGCTGCTGGACAGCTCCTTGCTGACCAGTGCGAGTTGGTGATTGATGATTCTAGGAGATTAGGTAAAGGACAGCTCAACTGGCCCATCTGACAACCCAGACCAGCTTGCATGACAAGTCCTCTGCTGTGCACCATCCAAACTTCCTTCCTTTTAATGCATAACCCACTCCTCCCTTTCTGTGTATGGGGTAGGCCCACCTCCCACGCACCCCTTTCCTAGCAGCAGAAACCACAAGTTCCACACGTTGTGAACTTGAACCAGTGCTAGCTGGAAATAACCAGTATGGTTGCAGGATGTGTCCCTGCCATGACCTTTTAGTCATTATAATAAAAATACCATGGGGGCATGTTCATTCCCATCATGAACCTGAAGCCACGATGCTTCCAATATTTCCTAAAAAGGGAACAAAAATGGGCAAGGCTTGAGCCTTGGCCGCAATCCTGCCCCGTCCTGAGTATTCCATTGGACTCATCCTGGACGTCAGCCCCTGTGCCTCCGGAGGATAACGAGGGCTAACTTTGTCGAGTGGGCTATTCCCTCTGTCAGGACTTTTTACTTTCAGAGGACTTTCTCATTCTTGGGTGTTTTTCCTTGGAAAGAGGTGTTGCTTAGTTTGGGGACTTTCTGCATGTTTTATGTTTGTTTATGCACTACTTGATTCTTGAGCTTGAATTTTGTTTCGCTCTGAAAAAATCCTGTGTCTCTTTGTGCCTCCACCTTTGAATTCTTCCACACGTGGAAGGAAGAAGCTGTGATAAGCTCAGTTGGTAGACCCACAGCCCACAACAAAAGGTATTTTGAAAAGTGTAAATACATCTTCTCTGGCTAATTTCTTCTTATTCATTGTTAGCCCTCGAACATCTAGCCTCTCTATACTAAGGTCTCTGACCCTTTCAGGCGGGACAGGATCTTAACTCCAGCCCGACTTGCTCATTTAGGGCCCCGTTGGTCCACCAAACACTGCTCTGATGCCAGTGGTATCTGTTATTCCCCATCTCTTTGGACTGCAAGGAGCTTGAGCCAGCAGATGTCTTCCAGGCAGGCCCCACATTTTACAGAACATGTGAGATACTTTCTGGACGTCCTCCAAAGAGACCTTCTCATATCTGAAGTGCAGAGGAAGCAGTGTCAACCCTAGATTTTCTAGTTTTTTTTTTTTTTAAGGAGTCATTTATTTTATTTGAAAGGCAGAGGCAGAGACAGAGAAGTCTTCCATCTGCTGTTTACTCCCCAGATGGCTGCAACGGCTGGAGCTGAGCTGATCCAAACCAGGAGCCAGAAGCTTCCTCTGGGTCTCCCACATGGGTGCAGGGGCCCAAGGACTTGGTCCTTCTTCCACTGCTTTACTAGGTCATAGCAGAAAGCTGGATAGGAAGTGGAGCAGCCGGGACTAGAACTGGCACCCATATGGCATGCTGGCACTGCAGATGGCAGCTTTACCTGCTACACCATGGCGCCGGCCCCTACCCTAGACTTTCAGCACAATGCTCTCCAGCATGTCCTCCCTCATGGCCTCTCCAACCTCTTTTGTTTAGGATAGAGTTGGATAGTTTTTATCAGGTCTGCTATAAATCCTACTCAGATGGAATGTTGCTGAGAAGAGATCTCACGGCCTTTGCAGGTGATTGCACAGTGTGGGCCCTACACAAAGACTCCAGACAAGGCTGACCAGTGAATGTGGCTCCTGCCCCTCTGGCAACACAAGGTGACAGAAGGGGTGCCTTACTGAAATGTCTGAGTCTAGTGGTGGTGCTTTTTTGCACAGTCACCTATTGCCTTTGAGCCCTGGGTGAAACTGAGACAGAGTCCCATTAAATATCCTATTTCAGTTCAATGAGTTGTGGGATTAGCAGTTTCTTTGTATGAAAGCCAACTGCAGAAATCAGCAACACCTGTGACAACTGTTCAACAGCATGTCAGAAAACTGCCAAGAGGCCTAAGGTGCCCACTGTCATCCTACCACTTTTTAATATAACAAATATCAGAATAGATATAGTAGAGGTATTGTTTCAACAAATGTGCCAAGACTCAGCAATGGAGAAGGAAGAGCCATTTCAGCAAAAGGTGCTTGGACAACTGGGTATGTGCATTGAAAAGATGACACTTAGCTCACATACGTATACAAGTAACTCAAAATGGATTATGGAGATCAATCTAAGAGCTAAAACCATAAAACAGGAACAGATCTTGGTGGCTTTGGGTCAGGCAATGGTTTTTTATACATGACACCAACAGGATAAGCAATCAGAGACAAAATTGATAAATCAGACTTCATAAAAATTAAGAGCTTTTCAAAAGATGGCCGAGTACTTGGGCCCCTGTACCCGTGTGGGAGACCCAGAAGAAGCTCCTGGCTCCTGGCTTCTGATTGGTACAGTTCCAGTCATTGTGGCCATTTGGGGAGTGAACCAGCAGATGGAAGACCTCTCTCTCTATCTCTCCCTCTCAATGTCTGTAACTCTACCTCTCAAATAAAAATAAAATCTTTAAAAAAAATTAAAAGCTTTTGTGCTTCAAAAGACATCATTAAGAAAGTGAGAAATGATCTACATAAAAAGAAAAATATTAACAAATCATTCATACGGTAAGAATATACAAAGAGTTATGGTAACAAAAGACAATCTAAAATATACAAAAGAGCTGAAAAGATGCTTTTTCAGAGAAGAAACATAAAGGACCAACAAGCACTTGAAAAGGTGCCCCACATCATTAGCTGTCAAGAAATGCAACTGTGGCCACAATGAGATACCACCTGGCACTTAGCAGTAGGGCTCTAATTAAAAAAAGGAAGGCCAGCGCCGTGGCTCAATAGGCTAATCCTCCTCCTGCAGCACCGGCACACCGGGTTCTAGTCCCGGTCGGGGAGCCGGATTCTGCCCTGGTTGCCCCTCTTGCAGTTCAGCTCTCTGCTGTGGCCAGGGAGTGCAGTGGAGGATGGCCCAAGTGCTTGGGCCCTGCACCCGCATGGGAGACCAGGAGAAGCACCTGGCTCCTGGCTTCAGATCAGCGCAGTGCGCTGGCCTCAGCGGCCATTGGAGAGTGAACCAACGGAAAAAGGAAGACCTTTCTCTCTGTCTCTCTCTCTCTCACCGTCCACTCTGCCGGTCAAAAAAAAAAAAAAAAAAAAAAAAGGAAAAGGCAGATAGTAAGTACTGATGAGGATGTGGAGAAAGTATAACCCTTACACCTTGCTGGTAGAAACAGAAAACGAAATATCCACTTGGGAAAACTTTTGGCATTTCTTCACAAAATTAAACAGAGTTACCATAAAACCCAGAAATTCCACTTCTAGGTGTAAATACAGACACACAAAATTGGAAACATTCGATCACATAAAGACTTGTACATGACTGTTCATAGTGATACTATACCTAATAGGCAAAAAGCAGAAATAATCCAATGTCTGTCAGCTGATGAGTGGATAAATAATACGTGGCATATCCATAGGATACAATTTCATTCAGTAAAAAGAAATACATAGTGGATTTATACTACAACAAGGAAGACCACTGAAAACAATTCAAAGAAGTTAGTCACAGAAGACTCCATATAGAGGAATTCTGTTTATGTGGAATGTCCAGAATGGGTAAATCCTCAGAGGCAGAAAGTAGATTATTGGTTGCCTGGGGCAATTTTATTTTTGTGTTGTTCACTGCTTGTATATAGATGTACAATTGATTTTTACGTACTGATGTATTTTGCGATCTTGCTGAACTTGTGTATTAACCTTCGAGTGCAGTCCTTAGAATTTTCTGTATACAACATCATTTCACCTGCAAACGGAATTGTTTTTCTTCTCTCTTTTCTGTCTGAATGTCTTCTATTTCTTTTGCTTGCTTTGCCTCACTGGGTAGACACTCCAGTTTCATAATAAATGGAAGAGGTGAGGGCAGCCTTGTTCCTGACTGGGAGAAAGTGTTTAGTCCCATGTTTGCTGTGGTTTTGTAGAAAAAAAAAATTGGGGGCTGGCGCCATGACTCACTTGGTTAATCCTCCGCCTGCAGCACCGGCATCTCATATGGGCACCAGGTTCTAGTCCCGGTTGCTCCCCTTCCAGGCCAGCTCTCTGCTGTGGCCCAGGAGGGCAGTGGAGGATGGCCCAAGTGCTTGGGCCCCTGCACCCACATGGGAGACCAGGAGAAAGCACCTGGCTCCTGGCTTCGGATTGGCGCAGCGTGCCGGCTCTAGCGGCCATTTGGGGGGTGAACCAATGGAAGGAAGTCCTTTCTCTCTTGTCTCTCTCTCTCACTGTCTAGCTCTATCCATCACATAAATTAAAAAAAAAAAATTGATGAAATTTTCTTCAAGAATGTTGTTTTTTAAAAATAATTAATGGATGTGAAATTCTGTCAAATGTTTTTTCTATGTATATTGAGTTATTTATGTGGTTTTGTCCCTTATTGTATAAATATGGTGTATTACAATGAATGAATTTCATATGTTGAACCAATCTTTTATTCCTAGGGCAAATCTCACTTGGTGATGGCATAAAATTTTTTCATGTTGCTGGGCTTGGTTTGCTAGTCTTTTGTTAAGGATTTTTACATCTATATTCACTCACAAGCCCTTTTATCTTTTATATACTTTCCTTAGTCTGTTTGTCTACTTAATTTTTCCCACTGTATCTTTAGCTGTACAATATTTTCTGTCTTACATGAAAATAATCTGGTCAATATTTCTCCAAGACTTCATAATATTTGTTCTTACCAAGAAAAGTTATTTCATCCAACCAGTATTGGCCCACATTTTTCTCTAAAGTGGTCATTGCTTTAGTTTTGTAGAGTTAATTGAGAATTTACCATTATCTAAGTTATATGGTAAAAACCCAATGGCATGTTTTTCTAAATTCATTCAGTAATCCACCAATTTATTAAAATTCACTCAATAAAATTATTAAACACCTGCTAAGTGCTCAGCATCTGTTTAAGCATTATAAATACAATTATAACAAAATGAGACAAAGTCCTTGTTTTCATACAACTTACATGGAGCAGATAATCAACTAAAAAATTGAACAATCAACAAGGCACTTTCAGAGAGCTGGAAGTGTTATAAGGAAAACACAATGGATAGCAGAATGGAGACTGACACAACTTTGCTAGGTGGGATGGTTGGCACGCCTCCTCTGAGGTGGCATGTCTGTGTCAAAACCACAAGCATGGGGACCCAACCACATGACAGGCAGGGGGCGACCACAGCCAAAGGCTCTGCGGCAGGGGTAAGACTGGTGAGTCCAGGCCACACAATGAAGCCACTATGGATGGAGAGAAGAGCGTGTGGAGGAGAACGTTACCAGATGAGGCCAGAGAACTGGCAAGGGGCCAGTCCCTGCAGGGGCTCTCAGGCCAGATTACAGAAGGCAGAGGACAGCCTCCATGCTGCGTTTAATTCGAAGGGATCACTCGGCTACTCAGTGGAGTATGTTTTGTAGTAGGCAGTTGAGGAAGCTGAGAAACCAATTAGAAGGGATGCTGGACAGGGAGGCAGGTACACACGAATCTGGAGAGAATCAGAGAGTTGAGAGATATTTTGAAGACAACAATATCTGATATTTACTGAACACATAGATGCATCACCCACTGTTCTAAACTCTCTTATTTAAAAAAACAGATTTATTTATTTATTTGAGAGAAAGAGAGACAGAGAGAGGTCTCCCACTGGTTCACTTCCCCAGCTGGCTGCAGCGGTCAGAGCTGTGCCGATCTGAAGGCAGTAGCCTCTTCTAGTCTCCCTCATGGATGCAGGGGCCCAAGCACTTGGGCCATCTTCCACTGCTTTCCCAGGCCATAGCAGAGAGCTGGATCGGAAGTGGAGCAACTGGGACTCGAACCAGAGCCCATATGGGATGCTGACACTGCAGGTGACAGCTTTACCTGCTACGCCACAGCACAGGCCCCTGTTCTAAACTCTTGACAACTCGTTAATTCCTACTGCTATGAATTAGGTAATATCTTAGCCTTGTTTTGAAGATGAGACAACTTCACCAAGGGAGAGTAACCTGCCCAAGATTACAGAGTTGGAAATAGCAGCTCCAGGATTTTAACCCAGAGGGTTTGGTGCGGGGGCTCATGCTCTTACTTCCTCTCTCTCTCTCTCTCCCATTTCTCAGATAAAGTCTACATTCTCAGAGAGTGCTGCAGGCCAAAGAAAGGACTCAGAGATGGTTCAGGTTTTTGGAATAAGCACATTGGTAGATATTCACTAAGATAGGAAATATTAGGGAATTTATTAATCTAGAGGTTGTGTGTGTTTTGATAGTGGTGGTGGTGGTAGTGGTAGGAGATGGTAGTGGAAGGGGAACTGTCTGTTAGTTTTTAGAAATGGTAAGTTTTAGGGACCTCAAGTGGAAGGTCAAATAGGCGCTGAATATATGTAGATCAGATTTAGGAACTGGGTCAGGACTGGAGAGAGTAATTTAGGATCCATTGGCAAAGTTGGCATTTAAGCCAGAATCCTGGGTAAGAAAGAGCCAGGAAAGAAAGGAATAAGGCTCGTGTTCAAGTTCTGGTGTATTTGGTGGGAGATGCTGACAAATGAGACAGAAAAAGACGGAAGAGCAGCCAATAAGATAGGGACAGAGCCAAGAGAGTGTGGCATTCGGAAGTCAGAGGCGGTTCCTCCAAATAAAATGTACGGAGCGATCCGTCCCTCTCTGCACGGATGTAAATACTTGATAGTCACATACTTCCTCTCTCAATTGTCCACGTTTGCCTCCAGACTCTTCCTCACTGTGTGTCTATTTCTCCCTAAGCACAAACAAGGTGCTGACTCAACCTCTGTTTTACATCAGGCTGTAACTTTCAAAAAATTTCTGGCTGCCTGATATATTATTCTTTTCCCAAGTCTGTACCAACCTACCATATTCCAAATAATCCCACTGTGGAGTGGCATTAAGTTTCCACAAAAAGATTACTGACATCTTCATAACACTCGATCTTTGTAAGAAGAGGATCTCAGTTCGGGATTCTCCCTGTGTTCTCAGCAAAGCTTTGTAGTTCTCTTCCCGGAGGTCTAGTATGGTGCTCACAAGTTTATTCCTAGGTATTTTATGGATCTGGCTGCTAATGCTTCTTTTTATTGATCATCAATTATTTAATTGATTACTGTTGGGCTGACCAGAGTTGTTTGTTGTACTCATAGACACTAACTCTGATCCGCAGAAGCCAAAAGGGTACTAGATAGAAGCAGACGGGGTGCTCACTTGATTGAAGAGGTATTGAAGAACTAGGCTCAGAGTACGTCCTATGTTTTTTATAATAATAATTGGAAAAGCTGTTTTCATTAATATATTTTATAAAACTAATTTCAAATTTATGGAAATGTAATAAAATATATTATTTTGGATGTACAGGCATGTTAAAATTAACACATGCTTTTTCCATAAAATTCATTTTTTGCCATGAACTTCTTGAACACCCTTTAGAGCAGTCAAAGGATTTTAAACAGGAGCATGTTAATATCTTTATTATACAAGTACCTCTTAAAATTACTAGAAATGTAAAACACTATGATCCCAAAGACACCTATACAAAGAACAAAAGGCAACACTTTGAGGGACAGGCACTGTGGTGCAGCGGGTGAACCGCCACTTGCAACAGCAGCATTCTGTGTCAGAGCACCAGCTCAAGTTCTGGCTGCTCCACTTCCGGTCCAGCTATCTGCTAATATGCCCTGAAAGGCAGCAGAAGATGGCCCACATGCCTGGGCCCCTGCCACCCACGTGGCAGACCTGAATGGAGTTCCCGGCACCCGGCTTCAGACTAGTCCAGGTCCCGGGTGTTGTGGTCATTTTGGGGGAATGAATCAGTGGATGCAAGATTTTTCTCTCTCTCTTCCTGTCATTCTGCCTTTCAAAAAAGTAAATAAATTAAAAAAAACTCTTTGCAAAGTAGAAAAAAACAATTAAAAACATACGAAAATTTAGTTGGATTTAGTAGTAGTAAAAGGAATGTCACAAAATAAGATACTGGATTTTCATTTGTTAAATTACACATTTTTCATTTGTTTATAAATGATCCATTCTGGTAAGGGCATACGAAGGTGATACTCCTGTTGATCCTAAAATGGAAAAATCTACAAGAAGGGTCAACAGACATGTTGAGCGTTACACTCAGCAATTGACTTGGCAGTGTGGCTCTTGGTGCTGACGCTTTTGAAAGTGACTTCAAATCTACAATGAGTCTTGTGGGTGAGGATGTCCACTGCAGCTGTATTTATAAAACAGGGAAACACTGGGAGCAGCTCAGTGCAGGAAATGGTTACGTGTATTTCCCATGTCTGCGTGGAGGAATATCAAATGCCCTTTAGATGAGAGCTTCATGAAAACTGAATCCTAACTGCAGGAGCTCACATTCACAGGGAAGAGAGCAAAGGCGCCCCACGGTCCAGACGAGGCACTTGGTGGTTGTCTCTGTTCTCAGAACTCAGATGATGTTTCTGCCCATTTTTCTGACTTTTCCTGTAGGTTCTTAGTCCACCCGAATGAGAACTGACTGGGTCCGAGGAGAAGCAAGTGTGCCGCTCGCCCATTCCCCAGCCTCCCAATCCTGGAGGGAGACAGATGCAGCAGGCAGCCAAGTCAAGCAAGAACTCATTTATTACACGCATAGCAAAGTCTTTTAAAGCTCAAGACCGCAGGATTATTGGGGCAGGGCATAAGGACCAACCAATTACTTAAAAGGTTATTTTACAGGGTGATTTTTTACAGGACCAGCCATATGTCTGTACACTCGTCAATTGTCGTCACCTCCCCTGATGCTGCGTGGCCAATCAGCTTTGGTGGTAGACAACTTTGGATACTGCCCACCTTACTTCCTTTGGGCACCATCTTTGAATTGCTTCATGTGCCTAATTTCCCCGCATTTTCCTAATTCTGTCATGAGTTTGTATAATGGAAATGTGAGAAAAACTTCACTAGGGTCTGTGTCCACTTCAAACCAATTGCTTTTAAGATTCTTATTTCCTAGAAACCAGGACCCCAGACGCGAGTCTCACTCTCCTGCTCTCTGCCTCTGACCAGCTCTGCCTTGCTCCTTTCCCTGCCTGTCTTCTCTGGATCCCAGCCCCACCCATCCCCTGGGGCCTTGTGTCGCCTCCTGGCCCTGCAGCACCAGTGCACACAGGTCTCATCTTTCTTCAAACCATTCTTACTGTGCCCTGTTTCTTCCCGTGCCCAAGTCTTTTCTCCTGCTAACAGTCACATTTCCTTTCTGGCACATGGTTGTGGCTTTTTCCTCTCTTGGTCTCTATTCAAAACACACCCTGACAGGTCACTAGCTACCTTCCAGTTGGTGTTTTTAAATTAAACTGACAGTGCTAGAAGATCCCCACACCAGGTGAGCCACTCCACTGGACAGGCTCTGGCACTGCCACCTGCCGCTCTGCCATAGCTCACTTGGCTAATCCTCTGCCTGCAGCACCAGCATCCCAGGTTCTAGTCCCGGTTGGGGCACCAGTTCTGTCCCAGTTGCTCTTCTTCCAGTCCAGCTCTCTGCTGTGGCCCAGGAAGGCAGTGGAGGATGGCCCAAGAGCTTGGGCCCTGTACCCACAATGGAGACCAGGAGGAAGCACCTGGCTCCTGGCTTTGGATTGGTGCATTGCGCCAGCCTTAGTGGCCATTTGGGGGGGGGGGGTGTGAACCAATGGAAGGAAGACCTTTCTCTCTGTCTCTCACCGTCTAATTGCTTGTCAAAAAACCAAACCAAACCAAACCAAAACAAAACAAAACAAAAACCACATACAGTGTTGAACATAGTGTCTGGCACAAAGAAATGAAAAATCAGCATTTTATCCCTAACCATGATTGCTGCTGCCAAAGATGAGGAACAACCTCACTAAAGCAGGGTGCCTTGGCAGGGAGTGGCCACACCAGGGCCTAAGGCTGACCCCTGGCCTCCAGGGAGGTCTTTGTTGGATGACTTCCTTTGCCCTTTTCCTCGACCTTTCTGCAGCATTTGAGATTATTGATTATTTCTTTCTGGAAATCCTACACAGCTCATGATCTGACGTCATTCCCCTCTTATGTGTCCTTGGGTGATAGCGTTTCTCTCTGCCCCTGCTCTTACCCGACAGGACGGGCCTAGTCCTGTGCTTCTCCGCTGGTCTGTCCCTCACCTCACTTTAAACTCCTAACCCTGAACCACAGGGTGTGTCCCACTCTTAGTGGCTGCAGGCTCCTGCCTGAGCAGTGCTGGGTCACTGCTGCAGAGGATGCTGGCTGCAGGGGGCTGAGCTGGGGCTGGGGTCTGGAAAGGATACCAAGATGAGTCAAATGGACAACGCGAACGGCCACGATGAAGACATTCAGAGGTCAGAACCAGGACAGCAGTGTCAGGGGTCAAGTCCAAGGTGTTATGTGTTGCTGTGGATTCGTTCCTGAGAGGAGGAGCTTGGTAGGGGCAAGAGGTGCAGAGTCACCAAACAGACCTCGGGAGTCGGGTGAAAGCGGGCCAGAGGCGAGCAGCCCGCAGACTCGTTTATTTCAGCTGCTACAGCAGCTTATATAGCCAAGGCAGCCAATCTGGTCAAGGGGTGGTCTATGCCCTAATCAGTCACAGCCTGTTGCCAGGCAGGCTTCAAAGCCATCCAATCACAGCCTGGCTCTGTTGCCAGGCAGTTTCTGAAACCATCCAATCATGGCCTGTTGTCAGTCAGGCTCTGTTGTCATGTGGTTTCTGAAGCCATCCAATCACGGCCTGTTGCCAGGCAGTTTCTGTTATCAGCGGCCATCTTGGCATGACCTTCTCACCTCAGCGGCCATTTTGGCATAATCTTTTCACCTTCTCATTCCACCACAGTTAAGGAGAGGTCTCTGAGCACTACCAGGAAAAGGCTGCATGCTGAAGACCTTGGGAACAGATGGGAACCAGGTGTAGACTGACCAGAAGCTCAGACTGTGTGAGAGAGCTGGGGAGGCAATTCTGGGGTCCTCCTTTAAATGGAACGCATTTGTCCCTGACCAAGCCTTTCCCCATCATAGCCATCCACTGCAGGAAGTGCTCAGTAACCCCTGAGAAAACTAGGGCATGTCACCCCCTTCCTTGAAAGCTTCCAGTCGGCTCCCCTTGGCCCTTAGGGGCCAGATCAAACCCGTAAGCGTAGCACAGAAACTCTTGATGAGCCGGCGCTGGCCTCCACTGCTGCTGCTGCACTGCCCAGCCCCGCCTCTGCGGGCGGCAGTCATGTGGAGTGCTCCCTCCTCTGAGTGCTCAGGTTCCCTCTCAGGGCATTGTCACTTCTTCTCTTGGTGCCCACGCCCTTCACCACTTCCAGGGCCTCCTGAGGACAGGGGGTCTCTGCATCTTTTCTCTACTTGGTGCTAACCCCGTGTCACAGGTGTGCATACACACTGTTGTCTAAATGAACGCACTTCATTTATGTGACCCCTAGCTGCTTACTGCATGAATGAATTCATTTCCCTTTCCTTTCATTGTTCATTTCACACCATGCCTGTGGGATGTGAACGTTCTTTACACCTTTAAAAAATACTCAGATGCGGTATTGACAAGCTTTTTAGCACATATTTTGTGTGTAAAACAGTCAATGAAAATCACACAAATAAATTTTTCATTAAAATTGCCTTTGTTGAAGATAGAACTGAGAGTTAAAAAGTTGGAGCCCATATACCCTTCACAGTGTAGTTATACCCATGATGGGCATCAGGTAATGTTCAGTATATTTCCATTTGAACTTAAAATAAATTGTTCTTTAACTTTGCTTGAAATCCAAAACTGTTCCTCAAACTGTAGTCTAGGGATCACCATCAGGAAACTGCTGGAATGTAATGGAAATAAAAGGAGTTGGGGTCCCACCCTGGACACCTCCCCAGCCAACATCCCTAGAGCTGGAAACTCCAAATCTGCATTTTTAGCAAGTTCCACACAGGATTCGTAACGTCAGTGAAGTTTGATGCCCACCTGTCTAGAATTAAAATAGATGCTGCACTGCATTAATTTAGCATAGATAATAGTCTGATTTCAGAGTGTTCTCTTATTAATGAGAAAGACTTAGGTGAAGATGTATTAAATTAAGGGCTAGCTTGAATATAAGATAAAAGAACAAGATAAAAGTCTCTTTGGTATTCATTAGAATGACAGCTACTGCTAAGGTTTTATGCTCCTCTTGAAATGTCTGAGATACTTTCTTAGCAAGACAAATTTGGGAAAAGTCCTATGAATACATCTCAGCGGTCTTCTCACAGCAGTGTGAGGTCTGCAGAATGTATCCACCCCAGGAGGGGACATTTCCATCCTTGGGACCTTGACTGTGTCGCTGACTTCATTAGCAGTTCTCTGTCCCTGCTGGATACCAGGACACATCATCCCCTACGTGGCGTCCCACCAGGGGGAAGGAAGGTTTCTGTAAACTCTTCCTATAGAATCCCAGTTGGAGCTGTGCTAATCTGCTCTGACTGCCACCGCAAAATGCCCCAGAGTGCACGGCCTGAACAGCAGGCGTTTATTTCCCCATAGTTTGGAGGGCAGAAGTCCAAGATCACGGTACAGGGAAATCCCACTTCTGGTGTGGGCTCTCTTCCTGGCTTGCACACGGCCACCTGCTCGCTGCTTCCACTGCAGCCTCACCTCTGTGCCCGTGTGCACGTGGAGAGGCAGGAGTCCGACGTCTTTTCTCTTCTTAAAAGAACACTAGTCTCATCGGCTTAGGGTCCCAACCTTAGGATTCTCATTCAACCGTAATTACCTCCTAAATGCCCCATGGTCAAATACAGTCTCACTGGGGGTGAAGAGTTCAACTATGGATACTGGAGGGCAGGGGCACAATGCAGTCTATGACAAGCGTACTTACAATGCCATTGGCCTTTTTCTGTCCTCCAATTCTAGCACCTCACAAATGTATCCTATTCATTTGGGGGAAATTTTTCTTTGCAATTGGACCAACAACATCAGTTCTGGGGCTGGCATCGTGGCACAGTAGGTAAAGCAGTTGCTTGCAGTGCCAGTATCCCATACATATGGGTACCAGTTACAGTCCTGGCTGTTCCACTTCTAATTCAGCTCTCTGCTATGGGCTGGGAAAGCAGTGGAAGATGGCCCAACTCATTGGGCCCTTGTACCTTTGTGGGAGACCTGGAAGAAGCTCCTGGCTCCTGGCTTCAGATCGGCCCAGCTCTGGCTGTTGTGGCCATTTAGGGTGTGAACCAATGGATAGAAGCTATCTATCTCTCTGCATCTGCCTCTCTGTAAGTCTGCCCTTCAAAAAAATAATTTTTTAAAAAAATCAGTTCTTAGTGGCCTTTTTGGGAATCTCTCCAGAGCTTATGTAATTCAGCTGCCTATACAGGTCCATGTGGCTGCAGCCTGGAAAAGGTCTGCTGTTGGTAGGCTGGGAAACTTTATATGTGCCTTTGTTTCATGAGCTTCTTCCTGGTGAGCCTTCTTTGGAACTCCTGTGCAATGATGGGAAGTGGGCTTCATCTATGATACAGTTACTCTTCATCTGCCTCATAGGACATTGAACACAGCGACATTTGCTGTTTAGAATGATCCTGTTGGAGATATTAGTATGCATTTTATCTAACCACAAAAGGGCTGACTTTGGGTTCTTCTAAATGCAATAAATATGGTTACATCTAGAATGCAATTTTATTTATTTTAAAAGATTTATTTTATTTATTTGGAAGGCAGATGAGAGAGAGAAAGAGAGAGGCGGAGAGACAGAGAAAGAGATACTCCATTTGCTCATTCACTCCCCCCAAAATGACCACAATAGCTGGGGCTGGATCAGGCCAAAGCCATGAGCCTGGAATTCTATCCAGGTCCCCTACATGGGGGGCAGGGGCTCAAGCACTTGGACCATCACCCACTGCCTTCCAAGGCACATTAGCAGGGGGCTGTATCAGAAGCAGAACAGCCAGGAATCAAACCAGGGTTCATATGGGATGCTGGCCTCCCAGGTGGTGGCCTTAACCTGCTGCCCCACAATGTCAGCCCCTGTAAATATAATTTTAAAGTTTCTAGTAGTCACGTTTAATAATTATTTATAAAAAAGTGAAATCACCTTAAGAATGAATGTTATTTAACTCAAAATATTATTTCAGCATGTAATTAATATTAAAAACATCGATGAGAACTTTTATGTTATCTGCTTTCCATGTCTTTGTGCTATAGCGTATATTTTCTACTACAGCTCACCTCAACTCTGACTAGGCACATTCCAAATGTTCAATAGCTCCATAGCCCCAGGTGGCTAGCGGCCACTGTATTGGACAGCACAGTCTAAACCTTCCATAGTTGGGTATAGACTTCACCATTTCAGAGCTGGAATAGAAGTGCAGGATGTAGGGGATTTCATTTTTGCCCTGTTGAATGTATCTGCCCAGCACACGTTTCCACACAACAAGGGACTATTTCTGCTATGTCCCCCGCCCCGTGTCGCAGCATCCCTTAGGTGTCAGCATGATGCCTGTGTCCTCCGCCACTCAGTTGCTCAGTGTCAGTTCTCGCCACTCGCTTGTGTACATTTGTGTACTTGCCACCTTCCATTCACAGGATCCCCAGCTGCCCATCGTCTATCACAGGACAAGGTGACCAGGTGTGCTTGTGAGGGAAGGCTTCTTCTGCTAGTCCCCCCCATCCACTGATCCAAGGAGGGGCCCATTGGGAGCATCAGCACAGCTTCCAGGAGTCCCTCACAACTCGGTGCTGGGCTGGGGCCAGCAGCTCATGATTTCTTTTGAACAGGTCCGTACTTGATTTGAGCTGCTCGAATTTTTATCTACCTTCCAAGCAATAAGCCTCACCATCCTTCCTTAACCTTTGAGAACAATTTTGTTTTTTCTTTATTTGTCTTAGCTTCCCATGGTCCTGGTCAGATTTTTAAACGTTGAATTTCAGAATGTGGTAATGTTGATGAACTTTTTTTTCTCTTTCTAGGCAGAAAGAGCTCCCATCTGCTGGCTCAAGCCCCCAAATGTCCCCAGTGGCTAAAGCTAGAGAGCTAGGCCAGGCCAAAGCTGGGAGCTGGGTCCAGTCTCAGGGACCCAACCCAAAGCTGACATCAGAGGGATCTGGAATCAGAAGCCAGGGCCAGGAATCAAACCCAGGCCCTTTGACATGGGATATGGATGTCCTAACCACTAGCCCACTGTCTGCCTATTAATGAGATTCTTTTTTCTTTTAACCATTTATTTATTTGAGAGGCAGAGTTGCAGAGGGAAGGAGGGAGGGACAGGGGGAAGGAAGGTGGGAGAGAGAGGGAGGGAAAGTGGGAGGGAGGGAGGGAGGGAGGGAGGGAGAAAGGGAGGGAAGGAAGAGAGAGAGGGAGAGAGGGAGGGAGGGAGGGAGGGAAATCTTCCATTTGGTGATTCACTCTACAAAACGGCCACGACAGCCTGAGCTAGACTGATCTGAAGCCAGGAGCCAGGAGCTTCCTCTGGGTCTCCCACATGGGTACATGGGTCCAGGCACTTGGGCCATCTTCCACTGCTTTTTCCCAAGCCACTTAATGAGATTCTTTAGAGGAGATACTATTCCTGGACTCTGACCATCTATTTTAGGAAGAAACATGGCCAATCTCATGGTGGAACAGCTGCTTCTAACTCCTCCTGTGCCCACTACAGCTCCTAACATGGCATCCTACAGACCACAGGTACCCCACAGATGATTTTTGAATGAATAAAAAATGTTTTCTACATGGGTAGCCCAGTTGAGACTGAACTGGAATGTGAGCCTCAATTTACGAAGTACTGTGAGCAGCAGGAGAGAGAGAGAGAGAGAGAGAGAGAGAGAGAGAGAGGAAGTCCTTTTTCTATCTGGGGCCAGGGACTGAAGGGGATAGAGGAGACAGGATGACATCTGAACATGGGATCTGCTCAGGGGCCAGGAGCAGTCCTTGGAGAAAGAATGCCACTGTTCCCATATGTGCATCTAGGAGCTGGGCTCCAAGGAAGGGGGGCTGCAGGTGCTGCTGGTAACCCTCAAAGGGTGTGCTGCAAGAGAGCCCCTGGGCTGGCTTCCTTCCTCCCTGAGGAGCAATGTCCCCAGTGGAGATTGTGGACCACAGGAAGTTTGCAGGCTCTCTGGAATGCATTTAAAACCCCACCAGGGGACCCCGGAAAGCCTTGAAGCCAAGGGAGGCAGTGACTGGACACTGTGGTGCTCTGGAAATGCAGCTGGTGGCCCTTTCAAGCCACGTGGACGAGGCCTGGGAACATCTGATCTGTGCTTCCACAGCACTTCAAGGTCTGAGCTGCTGTTCTTCCCCTAGAACACCAACCTCTCTCTGCTTCCATCCTTATCCGATTTCTTCCTCATTTCTCTGTTTCTAATCACATAGCTATTAACTCATTCATCACCTAATACATATTGTGCATGATATTAAAGAGGTATCGCGAATACACGTTTTATAGAAATCCCAACAGTCACACAACTTTTAGTAGAAGACAATAGTTGATGAAGAAACACTAAGAAGGACATTATTTTGCACGAAAGAAGGTTCTTGGAAGGACTGGCTGCAGATGGTTGGCAAATATGCAATTAAAGATCTAGGGAGTTACATATTTTTATTAAAAGCTAACTATAGATCAAATTACTTAAACTTTTAGAATTCCAGCACTGATCGTCACAAATGAGGAAGTTCACTGAATGTTGTATAATGCCTTTGTTTTTTGTTTTGTTTTGTTTTGTTTTTTGACAGGCAGAGTGGACAGTGAGAGAGAGAGACAGAGAGAAAGGTCTTCCTTTGCCGTTGGTTCACCCTCCAATGGCCGCCGCAGCCGGCGTGTTGCGGCTGGCGCACTGCACTGATCTGAAGGCAGGAGCCAGGTGCTTCTCCTGGTCTCCCATGGGGTGCAGGGCCCAAGCACTTGGGCCATCCTCCACTGCCTTCCCGGGCCACAGCAGAGAGCTGGCCTGGAAGAGGGGCAACCGGGACAGAATCCGGCGCTCCGACCGGGACTAGAACCCGGTGTGCTGGAGCCGCAGGCAGAGGATTAGCCTATTGAGCCGCAGTGCTCACTAGGCTAATAATATAGGTATAATGCCTTTGTAAAATGTCAAGCAAGAAATTGCAGGAATGTCTTCCAGAACAAGGAAACTGGCAGCTGGTAAGTTCCAAGAGGGACCCAGTGCTGGCACCAACAATCTGTTGAGTTACTTGGACAACAAAGTCCTGTAATACTCATCAGAAGGACCCTTAGCTTACACCAATACAAGCCCACGTCCACACATAAGCACGCCAATCTGCACACACTGACACATCTGTGTTTTTAGTGGTGGAACTGAGTATGGCAAAGCCCACACTGAGCATTCATTTTTCTAGGGAGGATTGGCCTTTGCTTCTGCCAGATGCCCTGGGGCATGACTGAATTGGAATCATTTGGTAAGAACGTTCCTAAGCCATGCAAATTAACGAGGATGCCAGACCTGTGTGTGGGCAGGTTTCTGTGGCTGAAGTCACCAGGTGAAGTTTTCTCTCCCTCTCCCTGAGTTACTGTCCTTGGATGGCTCTTTTTTTGCAACAGGTCCCACCCCTTGCCGTGCCCCTCATTCTCTCACTGTAGCCCTTGTAGGACCTTGGCCAGTGTTTATGAAGTCCTCATGCTGACTCTCCATTTCATGGGATCAAGATTTCTCATCTCTCACACTGTCCATTCATCAGGAACTTTAATCTGTTGTTGTCCATGGGCCCCCTGTTTCTCAGCACCTGCTGAGGAGACAAGCATGGCCTGGAGTATGGCTGGGCCACTGGCAAGGATGCAACCTGGCTTACAAGCAGACAGTCTGAGAATAGCCTTTTGGGAGATGTCGTCTTAACTTGAAGTACTTTTTAGTTGGGTACAGAATCTATGACGATCTATAATAATATGTTGTTGTTGTTATTATTGTATAATCTTCCACCAGTCTCTATATCTTATTGTCTACAAAGACAATCTGTTTTCTCTCTAGGGTAACTCTGAACAGCTACCTTTCCATTTTGATATATGTATGAGGTATGTATGTTTGTTTGTATATGCATCTGACTATATTTTTAAATTTATTTTTCATGGTATCTGTGATCCCTGAACCTTATAGGTCTTGTCCTGTTATTCTTTGAACTCATGTTCACCAATCCTGGAAGATTCACACACAAGTATCTCTTATGCATTCTTAGAATACTGTCATGTTGGCACCTCTAGGTTAGACCATCTCAACCTACTCTGTCGTTCCATTCATATCTGTTCACAGGGCGGTCACCACTCAGATTTGCCAAGGACTAGGGGTTCCCAGGATGTGGAGCTTCTAGTACTGTAACCCTGAGACCAGGCCAACCAGAATGGTTGTCCACCTACTCCTTCCTTCCCGTACTTTGTATCTCTGTAGTTGCTACCTTTTCCTTAATTATTATAGAATTATCTTCCACTTCTCTAGAGTTACCTTCCACTGTCTCTAGAGTTATGATTATCAAAAATTTCAATGAGTGTACTTTTTCTTAAAATTCCATTTTTAGTCAGCCTTTCTTTCTTTTTACAATTTCTTGATTTCTAAAATGTAACTTAGATCTCTCTATATCATTAAAATGATTTTATTAGTATGTTATAGTCTCAGTTATGTTGCTCTATTATATAAAATTCTTAAGAACAATCTTTCTATTTTGTCGTGTCTGCCGACTCCAACTGATGGTGGGTTATTTTCACATACATTATGAAATTTTAATTTTTATTTTCAGAGATCCTTATTTATCCAGCAATCCTGGAGAGTTTGGTTCAGGAGCATCTCGTCAGAGAGGTTCTGTGTTTTCTTCCTTGATGTGCCCTGGGGATATCAGGAATGATTTCTATGCTAATTTCTCAACCTGAAGGACTCCAGGAGTACACAGCACTTGAAATTTGAACTCCATCGTCTTGGAAGTCAGGAGCCCGCGGTTACAGGTTTCTGAGGGAGATTTTTCTGTCCACAACTCAACCCAAATTACTTCAATTTTCTTATCTAGTAAGTGGAAACTTTGCTGACTATTTTATTGAGAATGTAGCTTGGGATTAACTAAGCACCTACAATATTGAATGCTGGGGTGTACACCATAATATGAGAGTCTTAAACCGTCAGGAGTTTCTACCCTTGTAAGGGTGTCGGATAAAGAAGCAGAAAATTACATGACCATGTGATAAATAATTTTATTAAAAAATAGTGGGAGAAGGGATCCAGAGGCACCAAGGAGACATGGCCAGTTCTGTCATGTGGCAGGTAGTCAGGGAAGGAGCTGATGTCTAAGCTGAGTCCCAAAAGATGGACAGGCAGGGTGGGCATTTGGTTTAGCAGTTAATATTCTGCTTGGGACACCCCTCCCATATTCCCATGGGAGTGCCTAGGTTTGAGTCTCAGTTCAACTCCTAATTCCAGATTCCTACCAGTGTAGACCCTGGGAGGCAGTGGTGACGGCTTAAGCAAATGTTCCCTGCCATCCACATGAGTTCCCAGCTCCTGGCTTCAGCCTGACCAGGCCTGGTTGTTTTGGACATCTGGGGAGTAGAATCAGCAGATGGGAGCTCTCTGTCTCTCTGCTTCTATATATTTATATGTGTGTGTGTGTGTGTGTATATGAATATAGCTTGAGCCAAATCTCTCTACTTAGGAGTAAAAACTCAAATCCTTAGATTGCTGAAATCAGAAAACCACAAGGCTTGCTCTGGGTTTTGGTTCTATTTTAGTTTGAACATTTGCATATATTCCATATTTTCCTATCAGATAACAGCATAAGGTTAACAATAACAATAAGAGCTAACACACATAGAGTATATTTACTGGGCTAGATACTGTTCCAACCATTCTACATGTAATCCTTATACAACCCTCCATAACATGTGCAATATTTTCCATAGCTTGCAGCTGGGGAAATTGAGCCACAAGTTAACTAGTTAACTGGTCAAAGTCACACCAAGTACTAACTGGCAGACCATGCATGCAAATCCAAGCATTATGACTTCAATTCTGTGTTTTCATCATTAGAAAAACACTGCCTCCAAGCTATGGATTTCGAAGCAATATATTCTCCAGCATTTCTTATATTTTCATAGTACTTTTCAGGTTATTTAAATAGTCACATTTTCAGAAAAGAAAATTGCAAGTTCTGGTCTCACCATTTCAGCACATTCTAATATTTCTGCTCTTTCACTTTCCCATCCTATTATCAAGAGAACACAATAAAAATGTGTTTATTGCAATGATCCATAATTATATATACCTAAGTATCTCCAAAGAATTTCCAAATAGAAAGTTTACTTTTTAACAAAATCTTTAATTTTCTAGGTTGAAGAGACATGCTCAAACTTAAATGGATAGTGGAGGGATATAACAAGTGAAATCACCCAAGCTCTGGTAAAAGGCAAAGGGTTGCTGCAGTCCTGTTGTCCTGAAGGGGTGGCCTCCAATATGCAGCCTCAGCATCCTTCAGAACTTGTGAGACATAAAATTCTTATCCTCCCCTAAAATCTACTGGGGATGGAGCCCAGAGACCTGCATTTTAACAATGCCCTTGGAAATTCTGACGCACCGCGATGCTGGAGACCCCTCTCTCTGTGTGTTCAGGAGTTAACTCACTGCAAACACAGTGGCCTTTAGAGTCAGATGCTGTTCTTCATGTGACCACAGCATCTCCATGCCTCATAAAGCATTTGCCTTCAAATGGAAGTTTACTGCCTCGCCAGTGAAAACAAGGAGATTAGACTGTCTTTCAACTTCTCCTCCCTCCTGTTATGTAGCAGCTTTTAATGCCTTCCTGTAAACATCTGGATTTTTAAAAACAGAGTCCTCCTCATTTCACTTAATGGGAAAGTGAAGAGTTTGTAAGCAAACCCTTCTGTTTTGTGTAAAAGATAACATTTTGGAATCTTTTGCAGCAGATGAAAGATACAATTCCAGTTTTCACTGTAGTCAAGTACTGACTAGAAGTAAGGTATAGACAAACTGGCCCTAAAACCTAACAGTATTTTCCCAATGTTTATGTTTTACTACTTTTCATCTACTTCAAAGGCAGAGCAAGAGCGAGAGTGAAGGAGATCTTCCATCTGCTGGTTCTTGGCTCAATCCCCAAAAGGCCACAACAGTCAGGCTGAAGCCAGGAGCCAGGAGCTTCATGAGAGTCTCTCATGTGGGTAGCAGAGGCCCAGGCACTTGAGTCATCATCTGTTGCCTCCCAGAAAGCTGGATCGGAAGCGGAGGAGTCAAGACTCAAACCAGCACCTTGATGTGGGAAGCAGGTGTCCCAAGCAGCAACTTACCCACTGTGCCAAAAGGCCCACCCCAAATCTAACAGCATTTTAACTACTCTTGAGTATTTCTCCAACAGTCATTTTTAAGGTCTGTATGTACAATTTCTTGATGTTGTCCTTCCCTTTAGCAAACATTTGTTTACCACCCTACACCAGGCACAGGCCTAGAAGCCAAGAACACAATCATTACTGGAACTGACACAGTCCCTGTCACCACAGAGCTTAAAGGTTGGTGGAGAGACAGACAAGAGCACAGGTAATTACAATAGAGAATGATAAGTGTTATGATAGGTGAAACAAAGGGCTCTACTGGAACTGTTCTCAATAAAAATGCACCGTACTTGCTGTCTGAGTGATTTATTGCTCTTGATGATACAACAGGCTTGGGAGACGGAAGCTGACTCCTACCCATCCTCCAGAACACAGGTGAAGCTGCCATGTGTCCCAGCCCACAGTGAGTCTTCCCTCCCAATCCAGCACCCTGCCCCTACGTTTGAGATCAGGGTCCTTTGATTATTCATGCATCAAACTCTGTGTATTTCCACTACAAAACTTCTCATGTTGCACTCCACTGGTCTGTTCAAGTGTCAATCACTCTGTTATACTCTAAGTTGTGGAGTGTGAGCATTCTGTTCTTTGTCTTTGTACTTCCTTGTTTATTTATTTATTTATTTTTAAAAGATTTATTTATTTACTTGAAAGAGTTACACAGAGAGAGGAGAGGCAGAGAGAGAGAAAGAGAGAGAGAGGTCTTCCATCTGCTGGTTCACTCCCCAATTGGCTGCAATGGCTTGAGCTGTGCTGATCTGAAGCCAGGAGCCAGGAGCTTCTTCTGGGTCTCCCATGCGGGTGCAGGGGCCCAAGGACTTGGGCCATCTCCTACTGCTTTCCCAGGTCATAGCAGAGAGCTAGATGGGAAGTGGAGCAACTGGGACTTGAACCAGTGTCCATATGGGATGCTGGCACTGCAGGTGGCAGCTTTACCTGCTGTGCCACAGTGCCAGCCCCTTGTTTATTTTTCAAATCCAACACTCCCGATCTGGCGTTAAGCACAAAGTAGCAGCAGCCCAGCATTGATACAATAAAACCCAATATAGCAACACAAAACCAAAACTAAAACCGAAACCAAAACCAAAACCAAGCTCAACTCCTGAGCAGACTGATTCACATACAGCATTGACACGAGAGAAAAAGAAATCTTCCCGGTTTGTGTATAAATATCATCTAATGCAATCACTACCATACTTTTTAATGCAATGTCTGTATTCATTTAGACAAAAATTATGACACTCACACACACAAGATAAAAACAGAGCAGATTTTCAGAAGGTAAAACAGTCAACAGCATAAAACTTAATGATCACCCGGATGTTAGAAATCATTAAGATAGTAATGATAAAGGATCTACTCTTTCCATAAATTCATAGACAGTTGGAAAGTTCAACACTAAGATGGAGGCAATTTTTTGAAGTTAAATAGGAATTCCAGAAATAAAAAACAAGATCACAATTTTTTAAAAAAAGACCTTATATGGATTTACCTGCAGGTTAGATGTGGTAGAAGGAAGAATTGCCGGTAATGATGACACATCAGTAGAAATTACCTAAACTATAGCCTAAAGATTAAGAAATAATAAGAGGATGAAAGAAAGGACTATAATCCAAAAGATGTGGGACAATTAATTGTTTTTAAAATAGCAACATAAAAACAAAAAGGTACATTTAACAAAATATGTGTGACTTGTACAATGAAAACTAGAAAGCAGAAATAAGATAATTAAAAAAAAAAAAACTGTTGAAGCATATTATGTTCCAAGATTGAAAGACAGTATTTTTAAGATGTCAAAATTCTGTTGAAATTGATCTGTATATTTAATGCTCTTCAAATAAAATTTCTTGACAGTGTTTTTTGCAGAAATTGACAGATTGGTTCTTAAATACAGATAGAAATTCAAAGGATCTAAAATAGTCATAACAATTTTAATAAGGGGAATAAAAGTGGCATTCTTAGTCTACCTGACTTCAAGATTTCTTGAGACTGGCTTTGTGGCAGAGCAGGTAAAGCTGCCGCATCCCCTAGGAGCGCCAGTTTGCTTCCTGGGTGCTCTACTTCCTACCCAGCTCCCTGCTAATGGCATGGGAAAAGCAGCAGATGGAAAAAGTGCTTGGGCCCCTGCACTCACATGGCAGACCTAGATGAAGCTCCTGACTCCTGGCTTCAGCCTGGCCCAGCCCTGGCCATCTTGGGAATGAACCAGCACATGGAAGATCTCTGTGTTTCCCTCTCTCTCTGTAACTCTGACTTTCAAATAAATAAATCAATCTTTAAAAAGTTGTCCTATAAAACAAAATAATCATTACAGTATGGTATTTGTATAGACCTATAAATTAATGGAATGGACTAGGGTGTTCAAATATATATTACATATTTAATATTTATCAATCATGCACACACACACATATATACACAATATATATATAATTTTCCAAGATAATTTGATCGGGGGAATGATAATCTTTTCAACAAATGGTGCTGGAATAATTGGATATCCATATATATATATATATATATATTCTATATACCATATACGATGCATATATGTAATATATATGGATCAGAGGCCAAAAGATGCTAAAAATCTTTTCCTACATTTGCTAAATATTTAAAAATCTTCTCTGGTGAATTATTTGTTCAAATTTTTTTGCCCACTTTAAAAACTGATTTGAGGAGCCAGCACTGCGGCATAGTGGATACAGCACTGTCTGCAGTGCCGGCATCTCACGTGGGCGCTGGTTCAGGTCCTGGCTGCTCCACTTCTGACCCAGCCCTCTGCTGTGGTCTGGGCAATCAGCAGAGGATGGCCCAAGTCCTTGGGCCCCTGTACCCATGCTTGTAGACCTCGAGGAGGCTCCTGGCTCCTGGCTTCGGATGGGCACAGTTACAGCTGTTGCGACCAATTGGGGAGCAAACCAGCGGATGGAAGACCTCTCTCTCTCTCTCTCTCTCTGTGTGTGTGTGTGTGTGTGCTTCTCCTTCTCTCTGTGTAACTCTTTCAAATAAATAAATCTCTAAAAAAAAAACAGATTTGAAGGTCTTATTTTAATTATTTCCCACATGTGTGCTTTGCCATTATTTTCCACCAACCTGTCCAGCTATATCTTGACTTCATATTTTAGAGTATACATGGCAGAACAGAAGGTCTTCCCTTTAACAGAGTGGTGAGTGGTTTTTTTTTTTTTTTTTTAAGGGGAAGAGCCTACTTTTGGTGGTGTTATTTAAGAAATCACTGCCTAACTCAAAGTCAGAAGGATTTTCTCACATATTTTCCTCTATCAGTTTTAGAATTTCGGACTTTACTTTTGGGACAAAATACTTTATCTGACATCTCTACACAGGTAAATTTTATTTTATTTTTATTTTTTTATTTTTTGCCAGGCAGAATTAGACAGTGTGAGAGAGAGACAGAGAGAGAGTTATAGACAGTGAAAGAGAGACAGAGAGAAAGGTCTTCCTTCCATTGGTTCACTCCCCTAATGGCCGCTACAGCCAGCACTGCGCCGATCTGAAGCCAGGAGCCAGCTGCTTCCTCCTGGTCTCCCATGCGGGTGCAGGGACCCAAGCACTTGGGCCATCCTCCACTGCACTCCTGGGCCACAGCAGAGAGCTGGACTGGAAGAGGAGCAACCGGGACTAGTACCTGGTGCCCCAAGCGGGACTAGACCCTGGGATGCCGGTGCCACAGGCAGAGGATTAGCCAAGTGAGCCGCGGCGCTGGTGCACACAGGTAAACTTTATTAAGCACAGTTTCTAAGGATCAGTATTCTCAAAGGACTAGGTGAAATAGCAGTGGGAGGCATATGGCTTTACTTTCCCCATAATCCAGATTCATGAGATGCTGGGAACACTGACCTTTCCCCTCAACAGTGGTAGAGTGAATTTCTTATTTTTTAAAAGAAGAACGTGAGGGGCTGGCATTTGGTGTGATGGTTAAGCTACTAGTTGGATCCCATGTCAGAGTGCCCGAGTTCAAGACCTGGCTCCACTCCTGATGGCAGCTTCCTGCTAATGCCACCCCCAAGAGGCAGCAGGCGACCGCTCAAATAGTTGGGCCCCTACCACTCAAGTGGGCGACCTGGATTGAGTTCCCAGCTCCTGGCTTTAGCCTGGTCCAGCTCAGGCTCTTGTGGACATTTGGGCAGTAAACCAGCAGATGCGAGGTCTTCATCTGTATCTCTCTCTCTGCCTTTCTGCCCCTCAAAAATAAGAAAGTAAGAGAGATGGGATGTCTTGTGTCCATCTTGGAACACATAGTCTGCCACAGCATTCTACAGTGAAAGAAATACTGCAGTATTTTGTACTTTCTATTATGAAGAAAAGAGACATAATACTTTGTGGGTTTCTTTTGATTTAAGAGATAATATACAGTACATTTTGATATGCTGCTTCAAATGTTTTGTCAAATGTTTTGTAAATCATTTCCCATGTATCCTGAAAGATTGCCAAACTTGTTGAAACTCAGAATAAAGGAAGACTCTCATTATGAACTAGTGATTGTGGAAGACTGAGAAACTATAGAGAACTTATGGAAAAAATCCCAACAGGAATCATAAAGAGGTCCATGGGCTTTGCCAGGTGCTCATTGGCAACTAACTATCATCCTTTTGGCAAATAACCTTTGCTTGCTAATTACCCTGGTTGAGTCAGGAAGCCGATCATTAGGAAATTAAATGATCATGTGGCTTTAGCTGCCTATTGCAAAAACGGTTTATCTAATTTGCCAAGCTACAAAGTGACCAGCAGCACTCTGGAATTAAGATATGAAGACACAATTTCATTGAGTAGGTTCACTTAAATTCCAAGAGTGACATTTTCAGAGCAATGCCAATACACCTTAGTCCGCATATATGGATTGATAGCCAGTTGCTGACTGAGGAGAGAAAAACAAAAAGCCTGTTTTATAAATGCTCTGCTTCCGTGCTGGGACCCACTCAGGCATGGCCCTGTGTATAGCTAAGAGAAATGCCTCCAGTGGCGGAACTTTAAGCAAGGCATTGCTCTGCCCACTTTCCTGGAATGAACACATGAAGCTAAGTACCAACATGGACTCATGGTTTGTTACTTGGTCAGAGACTTGCCGGGTTGGAAATAAAATTTGAGCAAGAAGTTCACAGCTGGATCTCTTGGAATGGGGTCCAATTGTGGCATTACTTTTACTCCGTGTGCGTGAGATCCGCTGCAGAAGGTACAGAGGATTTATTCCAGGAAAAACAGATATCCCCTTCCCCATCACCTCCACGCTAGCTAAACAGAACTGCGGTTGCAAAGATGGGAATGATGCTTTGATTCAACAACAGACTTACTCTCACCAAGGATGACCTAACCATGTCCATACTGGCACACTACGGCTATAAATCTGAAATCCCTGAGCTGGCATCCTGACTGCGGTGGTGATGAGGGTGATGGGCACCAGCAGGCCATCTGGTAGCAAGATGAGTGCAGCAGAACTCCACACGGAGGAAACACTGCTTTCCTCATCGGAACAGACACCTGTCCTGCATATGCCTTGCCTGCCTGCCATGCCTGCTAGCACCGTCACTGTGGACTTACTGAAAGGCATAGGAATTGGTGTAGATTTCTATTTGCTACAGACAAAGGAACTCACATCACACAGAGAGAAGGCAAAGGCTTAGTGCCATGAGGATTTCTTTGTCCTGTAACAACATCCTAACAGAAGCACTGAGTTTACTTACAGAGCATGAACAGCCTATTTTCAGTTACAACTCCAGCTGGGAGGGAAAAAACTTGTAAGGTTGAGCTATGATTTTGCCGTGTAGTCTGAATAGCAACCACATATGATGATGCTTTCCCCTAAATGAGAGAAGTAAACAAGGGTTGAAAATGGACATAAAGATTCTCCTAATTACTCCTGACCCATTCATGTAAGATTGGCTTCTGTTCTCCCAACTCTAGATACGTTTGGTTCAGATGAGCAAAGCTTCTAGAAGACACAAAGATTGTTCTATTGAAACAAGAAGCTGAAGCCTCCACCAGGTGGTTTTAGGTTTTCATTCTAGGAAAATGGGCCACATTTAGTCTTGGTTGGGCTGACTGAGTTTGATTATCAAGGCTCTGTATAACGGAGGCAGGGAATGAGATTCTTTGGAATACCTCCTTATTTAAACAGGTCCAGTGGTTGAAGATGCCTACAACCACATAGGCAGGATCACTCCACTAGGTAAATGATTTTCATCAACTGAAATTAAAGAAGCCTAGGATGAGTAGTGCAGACAGACCAAAAAATTCATATTATGGTATACTGAAAATTTGCAGCCATGATGAGAACCATGAGCAAATGAGTGTATTTTGCATAATCAAAGCTATGGATCAAAGTGGACATTTAAAATTTAGGGGCAGGTGTTTGGTGTAGCAGTTAAGATGCTGCTTGGGATGCCCATATCAGAGGACCTGGGATTGAGGCCTGGTTCCACTTCTCATTCAGGTTCCTTGCTAATACACATCCTGAGATACAGCAGTGATGGCTCAAGTGTGGTCCCTGCCACCCACATGGGAGGCCCAGGCTGAGTTCTCAGTCTGCAGTTTTGGCTTGTCCCAGCCCGAGCTGTTGTAGGAATTTGAGGAGTAAATTAGCGGATGGAAGACCTCGCCCTCTCTAGGCTGTCTCTCTGCCTTTCAAATAAATAAAATGTATTTTTCCTCTGGCCACTGAGTGTCCACATCCATTTCCTATTTTAAGGGCCATTCCCCATTTTGTGAGTCTTGGAAGGCACTAGGGCCCTAACTCCCTCTGCACAAGTCAAATTAGTCAGCAATCCTGTCTACCACAACAGCGAGGGCATCAGCCTGAAATTGGGGCTTGATTAAGAAGACGTGGGACTTTGAATTTGAAGTGACTCATGCAAACAGGAACGGACGCTGGAAATCTATTCCTAGGGGCCTCTGGTTCCAGTCTGGCTTCCATCAGGCCGGTCACCTGCGATGGGGTTAGTAGAAGCACCCTCATCAAAGTTGGATGTCACCTTGTTGTGTCTCCTATTGTCTGATGACCTTTGGCTCCTGCCCTCCACCCTTTATAAATGCCTGGTTCTTCAGTTTTCCCGTTGATTCTGTGAGCTCCTAAATAATCAGCTGGTAAACGTCCTGCTAAACTAGCCAACAGTTTCTAGTGCTTATGAGCAAGAACTTCATCTTCACGCAGCTTTGCTTAAAGTGCTTTGCACGCACAGTTACTGAGTAAGCAGTCGGTGAATAACTATGTGGCTATCGTTTTTTGCACCTTGCCCAGGGATGATTTTTTTGTGAGACCACATCCCTGATTTTACTTCATATAAGACAGAAGAAAATTTATTTTATGAAATATTAATAACATTTTCTTACTTACTACAAGACCAATGACTCCAGTTTAAACTGCAAAGCAGCAGGAAGACAGGGGCCTCTGCCACAGTCACATGGAGACTGGGGAAGCAAACACAGGATTGAAATCCCTAAGCCCCATCCTAAGCCAAATCCTCCCTCCTAAGGGAAGGTCAGCTTGAGTTCCTGCCTGCTGCTTGTTCACTGAGCCTTATCCACAGCGAAGCCTGAGGTGGCGAGCCTCTCGGAGGCTTTGCTGGGCCTAGAAGCTTATGTTCAAGCCGCCAGTTCTGAGAAAGAGCTAAGAAGACTGAAAGGCACTGTTGGCTTCAGGATTTGAGGCTTGAACATTCTTGTACTTTAGGAACATGGCAAATGGTGACAAGATTCTGTTTCTTCATGTTTTTTGTTCTTCCTTTTTATTGTTTCCCATTCTGCTGCATGTTACACTCTACACATCCTTTGTTGTTGATTTCACTTTTATACTTTTATTTTATTGTGTTTTTATGTGGAAACTTTTGTCACTGATAACTTGACACTGTTAGCTTACATAGTGTCTTCCAAATACTATTTTAATAGATATTTATTAACATATTGATTTTATTTGTGGACATGGTGATGTAAGCACAATTTTTCAAAGCGGATCCAAGAGGCTGAAAGTTTCTATCTGAAATAAACTGGTAATGGAAAATACTATTTTTAGGCAAGGATTTCAAAGCCATCAAAGGAATGATGATCAAAAAAAGGGCATGATGATCTTACATGTAATCTACATGTGGCTGTCACATGTTATCTGCCGGTAATTCATCTAGTTCTTCCCCCTTCTCTTTATCATTTGGCACTTGGAACAGCAATCTATAAGTGTCTCCAAAAGCGACTAGGAAATTTTCCATCTTGCATGCATATAACATTTAAATTTAACTTTCATATGTTTCTTAGGTATTATGTTTTAGAATAAGATTAAACAGTCTGTGGCAGTTTTGCTGTTAAAGCATTCCTAACTGATGTCGTATCAATAGATTCTGTGCCCTGCTATAATGTAAACGGCCTCTAAATATACAGTAAAGTGGCACTTGCTGTCTTGTGAACAGCTGTTATCAGTGGCTGGGCAAGCTTATCAACATCGGCAGTACCAGTGCCCCCTGGATCCTGTGCATATCTTTACTCTTGGGGAAGCTTTGTTGGGTTTGGCCTTTAACAAACTCAGGCTCAAATGTCTTTCTGGTTGCTTGTCCAGGGTCCTGGGGGACTTGTTGACAACTCTCACCTCCATTAAGGCAGGGGCAGTTCTTGTCTTTTGCATTTCTGCATTTCTAGCATTAGCACAGTGCTAGGCATAGATTAGATTCTTGATGCATTTGTGAGGAGAGTGGATGAGAGCTGAGCAGCTTAACACCTTCCTTTTTCCAGAGAGAGACAGTAGGACACAGACCCATTGCTGGAAACCCAGGCTCCCTGAAGTCCCTACATTCCTGTAGCCTGAATTCCTCCTCACAGTCTGGCTATCGTTAGCATTTTCCTGGCTCCCATGGCCCATTCCAGACCACTCTGCCCGTCAGGAACATGTTTCTTCACTGAGCTTCACACCAACTCACCTGTGCCACTCCCTAACCTCCTCTTCATTGCATCTTCTTGGCTCTGAGCTACACTTGGGTTTTTGCTGCCAGGCTCACTCTCTCTTCACCACCTGCAGCAGAACTGCCGAGTTCTTCAGCAATGACCCCTAAACACTTGAGTATCAGTTCCGTGTCTACTCAGTGCTCCAGGCCTTCCTTTCCATCCCAGAACTTCCCCTTGGGTTGACTTCTTGGGCTCTATGCTTACCTGCAAGTAACTGATACACCTGTAATTTCACAGATCGCTTTCCTGCTTTCTAAACACATCCTCCTCCATGCCAGTCTTCTCACTTAGATTTCTACAGGCCAACTCTCTAACTGATGACCTTAGTAATCTTCAGTCCATAGACTCCGCTTTCTTCCAAGTCTGTTGATTCCCTCCAGTACCACTTCGTTACCATCCAGTCCAGACCCAGGGATCTCACTTCTATCACTCTCCTACCAGAAAACTTGATTCACCCTACCTTTGCAGTTCTCAGCACCCCCTGCAAGCCTGCAATTCAGGACTCATTCACTCATGATATAGAAAACCCCCCAAAAGGTTGAAGGAATTGCTATAGAAGCCCCAAATTGGGTTTGCTCTCCCAATAAGTGAAAAATCCTATCATGGACAAGGGGTGGTAGAGGAACAGGATTTTTCAGGGAATTCTTATGATGGCCAAGTGGCCTTCAGTCAACTGGGAGGTATATGCACAAAGCCCAGATCTGAAATCCCCGTGCCTAGACCTGGAATTTCCCAAAATGAAACCCCTTGAGACCATATTGACCATCAAGGTGTTACCTGCTGGAGAAGCAAATAACCCCATGACCGCAGTGATTAGGAACAGAGCTGACCTATTCTCTCAATTCAGTGAATTAATTTTACTAAACGGTTGATATGCCATCAATCGGCAGGGCAAGGACTCTCGGGAGGGAGGCTAGACACCTGGGTCTGATGCTTTCTAGTATCTGTATTCAAGGAAACATTTAGGAGCTCAGTTCTATCCATCAGGCTCAGAAGCTGTAAAAGAACTGTATTTGGGGGTCTTAGGAGAGCACAGATTCTGACAGTTCTGAGGGGTGTTCTGAAGGAGACAGGGAGATTGGGAGCTTATGTAGATAAGCACTGGTGACTTATTACAAAACAGTAAAAATCTCTTTGTGGGAAACCTCTGTTGGAGCTGAGACAGAACAGGGGCTAGACCCATTAAAAATAAGACAAGAATTCACATCCACAGAGCAAGAGTACAATAATCTGGAGTCTCAGGACATGATGTCATTATCATCTGGCCCTTCCAGATGCCTGCAGCCAAAGGGTAAAGGAGGCCAAAAGTCCACTCTCCAGGCAGCAGCAGCCTGAGGTGTGCAGGAGTCCTGTCGCTTCGTGCCTCCCAACTCCACTGGTAAACGCTCTCTCAATGCTGCTTTCAGCATGTTTTTTCCTTTTAATTTCACCTTTGCATATTCTACTCCTTCACCCAACTGAGATGAACAGCATTGAAAAAATAATTAGATAAGATGTATCTCCACAAATACAGGAACCCAGGCTAAACTAAACCATTGAATCCTGGATTCTTCTCAGTTTCCTCTATTTTCTTTAAAGACTATTACAAAATTTTGGTTTTTAAGCTCCATCCTCATTTTCAGAAAGTGGCTCTCTTTACTTCCCCCTGCATAAAGTAGAAGCTGTCGGAAATGAACTTTCTTCCACCCTTTCCCCCAGCTCTTCGTCCCTCCCAAACACAAAGGCATCTGTTTCCACTCCAGCCCAGACATCTTTCTCCTTCCTCCTCTTCCAGCTAATGCCAGTAAGTACTTCCGACTCAATTCTGTCTCTTCGGGAGCTGTGATATCTCAATGACCTCCTCTTCCCTTTTGGTTCTTGTGCCTGGCCTGAGAGCTGGGTCAAGCCACATCCACTGAACACGTGAAATGCCAGAGCACTCTCCCCTACCTGCCACTCCCATCGTGCTACTGGAGGTCTCAACCACCACGCCACCCTTGCACACTGTTATTCATCTGTTAGACCCACTCACTTCATCACTTATCCGAGGTGGTCCTGGAACACCACCACAAATCACAACTGCTTTTGCTGAGGTCATCACTGTCTTCCTAACTTCCAAAGATAACGGTCACTCTTCTGTATTTATCTTCATTTTTTGGAGTTTTATTTTTGATACTGTTAACCACTCTCTGGAGTCTCTTCTTGGTTCTTTATTATGCTAGATTTTCTTCTTCCTCCGAATTCTCAGAATCCCTGGGGGCGCTCCCACCTGCTTTTTAAATGTTAACCTTCCCTAAGTTTCCAGTGTCAGATCTCTTCCCTCACTTGCTGTCTTCCTCCTTGAACAGCTCTATGGTGACTGTGGCTGCAGCCACCCATACATGAGAGATGCCCAAACACTTGTTCTGAAGGGTTAGGATCTGAAGTCCATGTGAAAAGCAAATATAGAACACATTTAAAATTATCTTTGAAAATCTTTGAAATTTCCTCTGAAATACTGTATCCACGGTTTGGAATGTATACACTATCAATCAAGAAATCCTACACAGCCAATTTTCCTCTGCTATTGGAACAGAAAGTTGTTTCTTTAGTAGAACACCAGATGAAGTAGTTGGCTTGCATTTAGGGGCCATGTTATAAGAAAAATATGTTTTTGTTTTTTGCCAAGCCCATATAGTAGAGTGAATGTAAGTTAAGCAAGCACAGGAGATAACTACTCTGTCTGTATTTTCGGACTGACCTCATCGATGAGCTCTGGACTTACATGCCAAAGAACTTACTGCACCTCTCCTTTTGGACATTCCACTCCAGATTGTTTTAATTATATTTCTGAAAGCTGAAGAAATGAGATAACCTATATTCTATTTAGCAAGGGCATTTATTAAAAGGATATGGTGATGTGACAAGGGTGTGCTTTCCTCCTATCTTGACTGATGTCCTCATTCCAGCAGACGTCCGAGCCCTGTGCAGCTGCTGTCAACCCAGTCTGCACGGCTAGAGCCATAGGAAGCTTCTGGCTAGTGGAATCTCTAGGTCAATTTCCACACAAGCCTGTAGCCTTAGGCTGAACAGCCTTATTGCTATTCCTGGGTTCTGAAGCATCTAGGGAGGCACTGCAATTCTTTATTGGTCTTTCAAGTGGTGTACTTCCCATGTCAGCTGTAACGTGACCCTATAGACCGTGCTGTGAGGTCGTTATGACCCATCAGCCATGTAAAACCGGCATTTCCTGTGACCAGACTGAACACCTGATGGGTTTAAGCAGGGTTGTGTGCTGTATGTATTCTGTTGACACCACAGACAAGTCTGCACAACGACATACTTACCTCCTCCTTACACACACACCAAACAGCATAAATCATTACAAGTGTCATGGTACAGAGCAGTGGAACGTTATGTCTAAACTGTGGCAATTCTACTCAACAGTGGGACGCTTCACACCACAGTCAGCATTCTAACCACGTGTAATTAGGATGGGACTGGACAGCTTTCTTGGTAGCCTCTTCCTTCCCTGTCTTTATTCACGTTCCACAATGTGCCTGCCTTACATTTGTCTCTTTCCATCCTTCTACTACTTATTCCTACATAGGAGTAAATGTACTATCAATACTTCTTTTGAGGGAGACTGAGTCACGCAGGGACAACCTTCGTGGCCAAGTTTGGGTTACAGAAGGTAGGAGGCTGCACATGTAGTATCCCACTGTCATCCTTTGCTGGCCATCACATTCTGGCTTCTCTCCTTTTGAAGCTAATTTATTTCTTCCATTGTTATTCCCTTTACAGAAGAACTGTATTTATTTTACACCCAAAGAGCAATCTTTTCTTTGTGTCAAATACATAGTCAGTTAAGGTAAAATTATAAATAATTTGTTCTTATTTAAAATCACAGATATCAATTTTAATATTTAGATATATCATTCTTTATTTTATTACAAAAAGTAACTCATTGATGAAAAGACATTATTTTTTATAATTAAAATATCAAAAAAAGAAAGAAAATCACTCCCAACCTCCTCACTTACAGGTAGCCATTGTTAATTTTTGGTTATTATGTTTTACCATTTTTCTATAGAACCAAAAATGAAGTCATTCTTTAACACTCTGTTTCATACCTAATCATCTTTCTATGTTAGAAAATACAGTTCTTCTTGATCATATTATTCCATCACACCTATTTATCAATCTTAAAAACATGAAAATTCAGGAGGTGAAATTAAACTAGATAGGACAGAATTTACAATCCCAGCCCTGAAAAGCTGATATTATCACAAATTTTATTTCAGAATTATAAATCCTTTTAAAAGATTTATTTGTTCATTTGAGTAGCACGGTTAGAGAGAGAGAGAGAGAGAAAGAGAACATTACCAATCTATCTGCTAGTTCACTCCCCAGATGGCTGCACAGGCCAAAGCTGGAGCTTGGAACTCTATCTGGGTCTCCTCCATGGGTGCCAGGAACCCAAGTACTTAAGCCATTCAAGTACTTGAGCCATTCTCCACTGCTTGCCCATCCACATTAGCAGGGAACTGGATCAGAAATGGAGCAGCTAAGATTCAAACTGGCACTCATACGGGATGCTGGTGTCACAGGCAGCAATTTAACCTGTGTGCCACAATAACGCTAGCCCTGGAAACATACATCTTGAGGTTCAGAGAAGGTGAGTTAGTGCCGAGTAAATAGGAACGCGGCTTGCCTCCTGAGTTCTTGACTCCAAACCGATGCCCTATCCAGAGTGTGCCTCCCATCTCTGTGAGCAGATGTGCAGGTAGAGGGGCCTGGCAAGTGCATGTTATTATTATTTAGAGAGCAGCCTAAAGGGACTCATTGCCTCAGGAGCAACTCCTGATTTGGTTTGAATCTAGGGCAGCTTCCTGAATTAAACCCGCAAAAGGGTTTCTGGGGCTGCAGTGTGAGCTTGTCTTAATGCAAAACATGATTACAACACACCAGTATTGCTCTGGGGATGAGATCCTAAATTACATTGTGGTGATGAAGGCCCTGGCTGGACCTGAAGAGACCCCCAGCTAGACTAAGTGCAGACTCTTGTCTTCCCACGTGGAAGAACACAAGCAGGAGATACAGGCAGATGTGGACAAAAGAGGATTTACTGAAAGGCAAAAGGGACAGTCCACACTCAGACATGAGTGCAGGCAACCTCAAGAGTGAGAATTGCCCCATACCCAGGCTGGGCCACCCTTTTGTAGGGGAGGGTGGTGCTCAGGGCAGGGCCTGACTGAAGACTCAAAGGAGACAGGATTGGGGTAGGGGTGCAGCGCACAAGGTTGTCTCTGGGAAGGTGTCGTGGTATCTGGTGTGCGAATGAAAGTGAGGTTCAGCTGCATGATGAAGAGTAGGTGATGAGTTGTGAGCCATGCTGAATCGGCATGGGAGGTGATGGGATTTGGGCAGCTTGGGTGTGGGCAGTCTTCAGCTCCTTAGCCCTTCCAGACTCCCTGCCTCACCCACATCAATATCAATATCAGTATCAGTATCAATATCAATATCAATACACAACTGACTTCTTCAATTCTAGTTAATTCATGATCAAGAAACATGGCCGCAGAACACTAAAGAAAACAGATCATTATTGAACAGGACAGTCAAGTCTTTACTAACATAATGACAGCCTGGAGGCAGGTGCACTGATCCTGACTCACTGCTCTCCCAGGAGTGCTCTCCTTGCTGGACGGCGAGGGGAGGCCAGTTTGCTGCAGAGTTCCAGGGAATCTATCTCATGGACCTGCTGCCTTGGAGTACCCTTTCCTCCTAAGCCCTGTCTCTATTACTAAACACTCCAAATGGTACATCTAGCATCTGGTTCACGGGGGTCTGGGGTCTCATGGCCACTTCTGGAGTTTCATCTGCAGATCTGGGGCTGGCTGCCTGATGACAAGGGTATCAAGTAGTATCTGCCTTCAGAAGTGCTAGGGTCTATGTCAGTGTATTTCATTAAAGTCTCTATCAGCTGTCCCTAGAATACGGCTGTATTTTCTTCCTTATACTGTGTTGCCTCTCTGACGTTGTCATAATTTACAGGCTTAACTATACATTTCCTCATCCCAGCCAGCAGACAGGTAACCATCTCTATCATTTAAATCTCTGATAATTTCAACTTGGGTCTATTAGTGGGATTGCCATAGCTCGCACAGCATACTGGCTGGATGGCTGAGCCACCTGAGAGTCAGCATAAGTTTGGGTCTTGGCCCAGGTAGGCTGTTTCTCTTCCATGGTGCAACAAGTGGATGAGACAACATATAGGGCATGATGCCAGGATGGCCTAACGTCAGAGGCAAGGCCTGAAACTCCTCAGTAAACCGGTAGGATCTTCTGAAAATCTCCCTAGCTGTAGTTTACATTGAATTAAGTCAGTCATGGAGAAAGGAACACATACCCTAATTGTCCCAGAACCTCCACCACTCTCAGGGGACAAAGCTTACTTGTATCCAGCCAGTAGCAAGCCCCACTGTGACTGCCTGCAGCCAGGCTGCTCCCTGGTAGAGGAGGACAGGATGGTTGCAGCTGGAGGCTAAGAGCAGGTAAAGGGGGTGGGGATCCAGGGACAGGGGAGGAACCAGCGGCCCCTGGGCATGGTTCCAGTGCTGGGAAACATGGAGCTGGGGACAGAGGAGGCACTCAGTAGTGGATCACCTTCCACATGCAGCTGCCGCTCCCCTGTATCCTTTGTCTGTAGGTCATGAGGGGCATAATAGAGTCCACAGTCCCTTCAAGGATGAGGTTTTGAAGAGTGCTATAAAGACCTGGATGTAAGGAATTTTTGCTGTGTCTTGCAAAGAGGTATAGTTGGAAAACACTAGTAAAGCTGAGAGTCAAGTTTGCTGGCCAGATTTTTCCATTCTCTGGCTCATGTTATGACAGTGTTGCAAAAGAAAATGAGCTTCTTCTTGTTTATAACCTCTGGTCCCAGAGTTTTCCCATTTTTCATGCGTAGAAACCCAGAGGTGAGTCCATGGGAATGGATGTAGAGTATCCCATAGCTGAAAAAGCTTCCTGGTGATCTAGGGAGAGAAAATGAAAAGCCAAGGCTCCACAAGAGACCTGGCATGCCTGGTGCTCATCTCACACCCTGGGGCTTCCTGTGATTGCTCTGGCATTTCAGTTGACCCCTGGGATGAGGAGGGCAGGCATGGGGTTTTGGTTACAAGAGGTTTGAAGTCTCAGCACAGTGACAGGCTTTGCTTTATGAACCAGATTCTAGATACAGCATCTGTAGTTTTAAAAATTGAGACAAGGCTGAGGAGGAAAGTGTACCCCAGAGTCGGAAACAACAATCCACGTGACAGGCTCACGGGATAGCAGTCACTGTCATCAGCGCCCCGTCACCCCAGGGCCAACCTACAGGGCACCCTACTGTGGCTGAACAGTCCAAGAGAAGAATGTATCAGGAGTGGGAGGCTGGGAGACTGGCACAAGGACTATCGCCATCAGAAAAGCCCACTCGGCCCCTGTCCTCAAATGATTGCCCTCAGCTCTGCAGGAAGTGGCAGGAGGCAGGGGGAGGGGGTCTCTCAGTTCTCTGAGGCCCTTGTCTGAGGACTGAGGGGTCTGGAAACTCAGGCAGCTCCTACAAACCCTACAACTAGCTCATTTCTGGAGCTCCAAATGGTCTTGAGTATCACAGGTAAGAATACTGATCTCATAGGAGCCACTCACTGTGTACTGAATTTCCATGCAGGATCCCTACCCTCAACACACTCAAAGGAGTTGATCGCAAACCTTACTCCCCAAAATTTATTCTGCCTCTGTTATGCTAGAGAGATGTCCTTGTCTCTCATCAGTTTTTGGTGACACAAAAATTCAAAAATCATGAACAATTAATCTCCCCAACAGATCTAGTTTTGTTTAAGAAAAAAAAAAAAAACTGGAGAGAAATAACTCCCTCTGACCAGTCACAGCCTAAATGGAAGAGATCCTATCAGGTATTACTTAGCACTCCTACTGCATCTGTCAAGAATTAAACCTCGGGGCTGGCGCCGCAGTGTAGTGGGTAAAGTCGGCATCCCATATGGGCGCCGGTTCCAGTACTGGCTGCTCCACTTCTGGTCCTGCTCTCTACTATGGCCTGGGAAAGCAGAAGAAGATGGCCCAAGTCCTTGGGCTCTTGCACCCACGTGGGAGACCCGGAAGAAGCTCCTGGCTCCTGGCTTTGGATTGGCCCAGCTCCGATCATTGCAATCATTTGGAGGGTGAACCAGCAGATGACAGACTTTCTCTCTCTATCTCTGTGCCTCTGCCTCTCTGTAACTCTGCCTTTCAAATAAATAAATAAATCTTTATTAAAAAAAAAAAAAAGAGGCCGGCGCCGTGGCTCAACAGGCTAATCCTCCGCCTTGCGGCGCCGGCACACCGGGTTCTAGTCCCGGTCGGGGCACCGATCCTGTCCCGGTTGCCCCTCTTCCAGGCCAGCTCTCTGCTGTGGCCAGGGAGTGCAGTGGAGGATGGCCCAAGTGTTTGGGCTCTGCACCCCATGGGAGACCAGGAGAAGCACCTGGCTCCTGCCATCGGAACAGCGCGGCGCGCCGGCCGCAGCGCACTACCGCGGCGGCCATTAGAGGGTGAACCAACGGCAAAGGAAGACCTTTCTCTCTGTCTCTCTCTCTCTCTCACTGTCCACTCTGCCTGTCAAAAATTAAAAAAAAAAAAAAAAAAAAAAAAAAAAAGAATTAAATCTCTACCACTTGAGTCTTCGTGGGTACACCCAGAGGATAATTCTGTGTATACATGTGAACCAATTGATGACTTCAAATTTATCTTTGAAAAGCAAAACTATAAGTAGAATGGGTGCCTCTGCTACATACTTCTCCCTAGAAAGGGACATTAGGCTGCTGCTCCTTCTAGTTGATGCTTTCCTATTTCTCTTGGGAAGTTGCTATTGACAGTGAAGCTCACTGGACGCTTCTCCATAATGGGAGGGAATCTTATTACATCCCATGACACTGCTCAGAGGAAACGGTTGCCTTGGCAACTTAGCCCAGCAACCACATGATTCTCTGGATGCCGCAGTTGACGTGGTCATGGACAACCAACTGGACCTAGAACATGTACTGGCAGGACAAGGCGGAGTATGTGCAGCGACTAATGAAACCTGCTGCACTCCATTAACTATGGTGGGTTCACGGAAAGAGATCAAAAGGATTCAGGATGATTTCGGAAAGGGAAGCCTGCCAGCTTCACTACCTGGGAAGTAATAGAAAATACTCCGCCTTCTCTGCCACGGTGCCTACTCTGGTGTCTTCTTTGCCTAACTGTACTCAGCTTAATTATCAAATCTGTCTTTCAGCTTTCAGATTTCATGTAGAAACGATGCAGGGATTCAAGCCAATGACTGGTGACAGACCTCGAGCTCCTCAAACACCTCTGGATCAGCCAGTAAGGGATCTTTGTTCCTTGGCCAGGCAAGTACAATGCCCAGAGTTTTCATGAAACAGAGAAGACTGACCTTCCTGCAGTGCCCTCCCTTATGGGATGGTTGAGGGAATAAAGCTGGGTGAGGGACTGAGGGGTGAAAAATCTCTGAGGGAAGAAATGATGCAGCTAAGTAGGGAGCTTGTAAGCAAAGAAGGCCTCAGAAACTGCCAGCCGCACCTGGGCCACTGCCCCCCACCACACAAAACCCAGGCCCTTCCAACACGAATGCAAGCTTGGCACACCCATCCCCCATCATGCAACGGCGCCATGACACCTTCCTAGAGATGACAACGTTTGTGCTGCAGCTCCCCCCCCCCCCCCCCCCCCCCCGTGGATATGCCATGACACTGCTGAGATTTCCATAAATGGGGTCATGGAAGCAAGAAATATTCAAGTCCTGCCAAAACTGCGCTCCATGTGAATATTCAATTAGGACACTACCCCTACCGTATAAAAGGATGACCCCCTACTTCAGTTGGGGCAGCAGCAGTTCCTTCTTTGGAAAGAAAAGTTGCCCACACTCACGCTGTTCAATAAAACATGCTTTCTTGTACATTTTTAGGGCTCCTCCTTGAATTCTTTCATGGGTGGAGACAGAACTTGAAAGAAGCCCAGCTTGGGCTGAGTTGCCCATAACAACACAATAGGAAGAAATGAGGAAAAATGGGACAGAACTGGTTTTTCCTGTGGAAAGGTGAGGGATGGGTTGATTAAAATCACTGCTAGCTGGAGCAGCCATTTAACCTAGTCATTAAGATGTCTGTGTTCCCACATTGGAATACCTGGGCTTGATTTCCGGCTCTCGCACCTGATGGAGTTTTCTGCCAGTGCAGACCCTGGGAGGCACGGATGATGGCCTGAGTAATTGGGTTCCTGACACCCTGGTGGGGACCTGGACTGCAGTCCCAGTCTCGGACTCAGCCAGAGCTCACCTTTGGTCATTGCTGGAATTTGAGGCAAGAACCTGTAGATAGGATCTCTCAAACAAAATCACCACTGCCAGATAGGATATAATTTACATATCAACTATCTGTAACTTACAATGAACTGCCAGGAAGACAACAAGGCGAGAATCTGATAACCCAGAAGGGTGTGCTAGAGAAATGCCTGGTTTTTCTACTAAGAGGACATGGGGCTCTCCAACAAATCCAATGGAAAAACCAAGTGCTCTGGATGATATCAGACAGGGTGACCCTTTCAGAACACTGAACTCCCCTGATTAATTTAAAACACAGCTATAGCTTCTAACTGTCCTCAGATGCTTGAAAGATAAAAATGCCAAACCAAAAGTGTTAGAAATAATAGACAATGCCAATTAGAAAATTCACTAAGTAAAACAGTTCAGCCTTACTCAGATTATTCAATTTGGATAACTTCCTGAAATGCGCTATCCTCCTTAGCACAGCCTAGATCCTCCAACAGAAGCGTGGCAAGAATCCCACTGTTACACACTCTGAGTCCAACGTGCCACTGCATTACCTTCACTCTTTGTTATGTCAAACCTCTACAAGCAATTTCCAGTAACCTTTAGAAGTTTTCTAAGAAAACATAATTATAGGATTACATGTTGTCAATTTTTTTATAAGATTTTATTTTATTTATTTGAAAGACAGAGTTACGAAGAAAGGTAGAGACAGAGAGAGAGGTTTTCCATCCACTGGTTCACTCCCCAGATGGCTGCAACGGCCGGAGTTGTGCCAGTCCTAAGCCAGGAGCCTGGAGCTTCTTCCTGGTCTCCCACATGGGTTCAGGGGCCCAAGGACTTGGGCCATCTTCTATTGCTTTCCCAGGCCATAGCAGAGAGCTGGATCAGAAGAGGAGCAGCTGGGACTAGAACTATCGTCCATATGGGATGCCAGGGCTTTAACCTGTTGCACTACAGCGCCGTCCCCTAGATGTTGTCATTAAAAGAATGACAATCCAGGGTAGGTATTTGGTGTAGTGATGAATATAGTGCTTGGGAAGCCTGTATCCCACATTGGCTCTGCTCCCAATTCCAGCTTTCACCTAAAGAACACCCTAGGAAGCTACAGGTGAAGTCTAGTACTTGTGTCTCTGCCACCCACATGGGATACCTGGACTGAGTTCCTGGCTGCTAGCTTTGGCCTGATCTAGTCCTAGCTATCGAAGGCATTCAGTGAATGAACTAGTGAATGGAAGATCTTTGTTTGCCCAATAATACTGATTAATTTAAAAAGCAATCCTCCATTGCTATTTCTATACAAATATTTAAATCCTAGAATGTCATGCCATAGTCCCTAATCCTAAATACTGTAACCACATGTCTACTACCAAAAATCAAATAAAGCATATACTATGAAACATGTTTAATTTCAATAAGATAAATAAATTGAGCAAGACAAAAAATTCTCTAAATTAGAATTATCAAATAAGACAAGCTCCAAGCTAAAGAAGATAATGTAAAATATTAGTTGAACACAATTATTTCCATAATGGTCACAAAATATATGTCTACCCCTAGGTATTTACTTAAGAGAAATGAAAACATACGTCCACAAAAATCTTTGTGTATGGTTAGTCACAGCAGCTTTTCCTGATAATAGCCAAAAGCTAAATGTTCTTCCCAAATGAACAGTTAAGCACACTGTGCTATATTCATATACTGGAATACTACTTAACAATAAAGAGTAACTAATTACTGGTAAATACGAGAACATGAATCAACCTTAAAAACATTACACTTGGCCAGTGCCATGGCTCACTTGGCTAATCCTCTGCCTGTGGCGCCGGCACCCCGGGTTCTAGTCCCAGTTGGGGCGCCGGATTCTGTCCCGGTTGTTCCTCTTCCAGTCCAGCTCTCTGCTATGACCCGGGAGTGCAGTGGAGGATGGCCCAGGTCCTTGGGCCTTGCACCCGCATGGGAGACCAGGAGGAAGCACCTGGCTCCTGGCTTTGGATCGGCGCAGCACGCCGGCTGTAGTGGCCATTTGGGGGGTGAATCAACAGAAGGAAGACCTTTCTCTCAGTCTCTCTCTCTCTCACTAACTCTGACTTGTCAAAAAAACAAAATGAAAAACATTACACTTAGCAAGAGCAGCCAAGCAGATACACACTGCATTCATCAGCTTTCCATTTCTATAATGCAACACCTGAGGCAGCCTAACTTAATAAAGAAAACATTTACTTTACTTACAGTTTTGAAAGTTCAGATCCAAGATGTAGGCAGCCCCATTACTCTGTTCTCTCATGGGGGTAACAAAAGGCAGTGCAGGAGCACCTACTATTAAAGTCATCACATCTCAAGTCTGGAAGCAGAAAGAGTGGGCAGACTCAAAGTCAGATTTTTATAATACTCTAGTGAGAACTTAAGATGTCACATGCAAAGCGCCTGCTGAGGCACACCCAAGATGACTTAAGAGCCACCCTCTACCCCCATCTGTAAAAGGTTCCACCATTCCCAATGGCACCACCCTGGGGACCCAAACTTTTAACACATGGGCCGTGGGGAGACACTCAGCATCCAAATCAGCACGGGATACTGAGTATCAGGGTAGCATTGGACTTGTAGAATGAAGATGGAACGGTTCTCTCCCTTTTAATTCTCAGTCTTGGTTTTCACATCTGTAAAATGGAAATCTCATGACTGTGTCATGAGATGATGTACAAAGCTTCTGAAGCTATAGAAGGTGGTGACTAAACTTTAGGGTTTTTTAGTTAATACTCTTTTATTCAACAAATATTTACTGGGGGGGAGTGGGTCCTGCTGATGCTAGGGGTGCTATGATGATGGACTCTGTCCTAAACACTTCATAGTGCTGCAGGGTAAACACCGACACAGACCAGTGCCATCCCTGAGCGATAGGATGAGAGGAAGTACTTGCGAGTTTACTTGATTTGAGTGATGAAACTTGAAAACTTCTTCAGCATAAAAAACAAAAAACAAACAAAAAAAACCACCTTTTTAAGCTAACACGGTATACTTATTGCACAGACAGTGTTTCTAAAGTGTACCATGGTGCAGTGAGTTAAGTTGCCACTCATGACAAGGGCATCCCACAGCAGACTGCTGGTTCAAGTTCTGGCTGTTCCGCTTCCTGCTAACGTGCCTGGGACAACAGAGAAGGGTGGTCCAGCTACCCAGGCCTCTGCTACCCACGTCAGGAGATCCTGGTTCCTAACTTCAGCCTGACCCTGCCCAGCTGTTGCAGCCATGTGGGAGGTGAATTGGTGGATTGAAGATGTGTCTCTGTCACTTTGCTTTTCAAATGAATCAATCTTTTAAAAAAAAACATTGAGGGGCTGTGCTGTGGCACAGGTTAATCCTCTGCCTGTGGCACCAGCATCCCATATGGTTGCCGGTTCTAGTCCCGGCTGCTCCTCTTCCAATCCAGCTCTCTGCTGTGGCCTGGGAAAGCAGTAGAAGATGGCCCAAGTGCTTGGGCCCTGCACCCGAGTGGGAGTCCAGGAAGGAGCACCTGGCTCTTGGCTTCAGATTGGTGCAGTTCCGGCCGCTGCGGCCATTTGGAGGGTGAACCAATGGAAGGAAGACCTTTCTCTCTCTCTCTCTCCCTCTCACTGTCTGTAACTCTACCTCTCAAATAAATAAATAAATAAAATCTTTTAAAAATATTGAATACAATGTAAAAGGATGCTTTTTTTTTTACTTTCAGATGTGAACGCTTTTCTAAAAAACTGCATAAAGAACAGATTTCATGTATTCCATACATACAGTTTTAATACATAAACGCTGTTTGAAAGCTAACTGCTTAGTTGAAGGAGAATGTTTTTCAGAATTCACCTGTGGGGAGCTGGGTTGGAGTGGAGCAGCAGAGACAGGAACTCCATGCCCATATGGGATGTCGGGTGGCAGGTGGCGCTTTACCCAGCTATGCCGCAAGTGCCCACCCCCAGAATTTACTTTCTTAAACTTCACAAAAATCGAATGGATCATTTCAGCTGGCAAACAGCAGTTGACTTACATGCATACTTTCTCAGAAATGCCAGTGGAAGTTCACTGTTACTAGTGGCATCTTTTTAAAGGCTGAGTTTTGAACTATTTCCCAGGCAGTAAAATTTATCTTGTGAAGGGTTTTGACAAATACGCCAGTGGTTTAATCACCAGTATAATTAAGATCTCGAACAATACCGTCAGGCTGGTTTTTCGTCAACCCCTTTCCCCAAACCTCAGCCCTGGTCACCGCTGTTCTTTTTATCTTGGGGGGGGGGGGGGGAGCAGGCTTTTGGCACAGCTGTTGACACCACTTGGGACAAACACGGCCAATATCACAACACCTGGGTTCAGAGTCCACCTTAGGTTAGTGACCTGGAAGACCACGCCTTCACCACACCCCTGTGTGGCCTCATCCCCCTACCTGGCCACACCTGGGTGCCCACCAGCCAATCAGGTTAATTAACCACTCCCCTTTGGAAGTGGGTTAAAAGCCTAGGGCACAGTGTGGCCCAGCCTGCTCTTCTTCCCTGGCCTCTTACTAGGAAGGGGCTTGCTGTAGCCCTGCGCCTCCAGGGCGCATTGCCTTCGGGCTGTGTGCTCTAGACTTCCGCTCATCCACGTGGCTGGTTCCTGGTGCTGGGTATGAACCCCCATTCACTTCTCTCTCCTAAATAAAGCTCTCACTCTCTTATGCATCTTTCTTACTAAATAAAAGCTTAAAACGTACCATGCTGCCTCGTTTATCTGTGCCGGTATTTAGAATTCTTCTCTAAATATTAGGCAAGAACCCTCTCGGGCTTATTAACATCAGGGATTTAGTAATAAGCCCGTGTTGAAATCGTAATGCACCCCGAATTCCGGCACCCTGGATAGCATTTCTAGGGAACTTTAAGGGAACATTTCAGGGTAAATTTTAGGGGGTCTTTTCCGATTTCAGTTTCAGGTTCCAGCTTCCTGCTAATGCACACCCTGGGAGATAGCAGATGACGGCTCAAGTGTTTGGATCCCTGCCACCCACACGGGAAACCTGGAGATCAGGATGGAACTCTTGGCTCCTGGTTGAGCCTAGTCCAGCCCTACCCTTTATGACCATCTGGGGAGTGAACCAGCGGATGGAAGATCTGTCTATCTATGCCTCTAAAATAAGAAAAAAAAAAATTTAAAAAACCCTTTATTTTGAAATAATTACTGGAAACGAAAAGCAGCATCCAGTGTCCGCTGTACCTACCACCTAGACCGTCGATCAGCTCAAGGCTCAAAGGGAGCTCCCGGTTCACTTCCTTGCTTTCTTTCCCAACCAATTCCGGTCTGCTGTTGGAGGGGGCAGTTGCAGTCTGATCATTTGGTGCCTTTTCTAGTCTTTCATTCCCACCCCACGTAATTCTGTCAATGATTTCTTTAAGAGAAAGACGGAGAGACCTTCAGATGGCCACACTGGCTGGGGCTGGGCCGGGCCAAAGCCAGGCGCTTCACTCGGGTCTCCGGGGTGAGCGGTCATCTCCGCTGGTCTCCAGGGCCAGGAGCAGGGAGCTGGATGGGAGCACCTTCCATGGGGTGCAGGCCCCACAGGCTGCAGCTCCGCCCCCTGGTCTCACTGCATTTTACGTACCACAGAGGAACCCTTGTCCACACTAGGAGTCCTAATTTCCGCCTCCCTCTTAAGTTTAAAGCGGGGTGCCCAGCACTATGTGGGTGCCGGCCTGGCGGGTCGCCCCACTTTCATCCCTCCTCCTGCCGTGTGCCCCAGACAGCGGCACCTTCCGCTGCCGGTCACACGGTCCCCTCTGCGTCCCGCCGAGGGCGCCGCCAACGCCCCCGTGGAAGAGCAGGGCCGGATGGCTCCGGATGCGGACAGCGAAGCGGCCTCACACCCGGCCACGTCCAGGGCCCAGCTCCGAGCGCGCGGCCGACTACGTCACCCGCCCGCGCGGCTCGGCGCAGTGCGCATGCTCCGACTCGGTGCCCGCGCCCCGGCCCCTGAGGCGGGGCCAGGGCGGCTCGGCGGGCCTCCCCTCGCTCGCTCCGGCTCGGCGCCGCACCCGCTCCCCCGGGCCGCACCCGCTCCCCGGGCGCCTCCCTCCGCTCCTGTCGGCCCCGCCGCCCCGCCCCGCCTGGCCGGGCGCCGGGGCCGGGCGCCGAGCGGAGCGGGGTGAGTATCCTCGCAGCCAATGGCGGCGGCCGCCTCCCGCCTCAGCTTCCCGCGCGTCCTCGCCCCACTCCTGGGGCGGGAGGAAGGGCGGGCGGGCGGCAGCGCGGCCCCGAACACGAGGCCGCGGACGCGGGAGTCCGCGCGTGGCCTGCGGGCCCGTGCTGCGGCCCCCGGGCCGGGCTGCGGGCGCCGGGGCCGCGCTGCCTTCCCGCCCGGCGGTGTCGGCCTTGGGACCCGAGGCCTTGTCCGCGTGCCGCGCCCCAGAGGACGGGGGTCCCCGGGGCCGCCCCCGCGCCCAGCCTTCCCGCCCGGCGCCGGTGGTCTCGGCCTTGGGACCCGAGGCCTTGTCCGCGTGCCGCGCCCCAGAGGACGGGGGTCCCCGGGGCCGCCCCCGCGCCCAGCCTTCCCGCCCGGCGGTGTCGGCCTTGGGACCCGAGGCCTTGTCCGTGTGCCGCGCCCCAGAGGACGGGGGTCCCCGGGGCCGCCCCCGCGCCCAGCCTTCCCGCCCGGCGCCGGTGGTCTCGGCCTTGGGACCCGAGGCCTTGTCCGTGTGCCGCGCCCCAGAGGACGGGGGTCCCCGGGGCCGCCCCCGCGCCCAGCCTTCCCGCCCGGCGGTGTCGGCCTTGGGGCCCGAGGCCTTGTCCGCGTGCCGAGCCCTAGAGGACTGGGTCCCCGGGGCCGCCCCCGCGCCCAGCCTTAGCCTAGGGCGACACGGAGGCGGTACGTGGTGTGCAGAAAGGCCTGCCGGTGGACATTTATAGGAAGATGGCGGAAAGTGGGCAAAGGCGTGGGGCCTTCCCGCGAGGCCTGGTGGAGGGAGGCTCCATGGCCACAGGGTGTGATCTTTCTGACCCACTGAGGCACCGACTGTTGTTAGGAGACGGAAGTACCCCTGGAGGTGGTGGCTGTGCTGCTTTATAGGGTCTTCTGTATCCTAACCTAGCAGTCACACGTGATTTTCTTCAGGGTTCGTGTTGCAGCGTGCCCCTTCATCCCGAGCTCCATAAATCTTGGCCACAGGCCTCTTCTGAGTCATGTTTATTGTAACTCTGAGGGTTTGGCAGTGGCCTGCGCTTGAGTGGCACAAGCTTAACCGTACTTTTCGGGACTGGAGAACATGGGCCCCATGGGGTGCTTAAAGCAGATTCCTTCGCACCACTTCCGGAGGGCAAATGTCAGTGAGAGGAAACTTTGCAAAATGAAAACCTGGACCAAAAGATAAATATTGAGAAACTGAAGCTATAGTCCTGCAAATTACAGAATTTAAATATTGTTGATAGTTTTCATTGAGGGACTCACTGTGGTATGGAATTGTGTAAGATGATTTTTCTCTGTCCCCTATTTCTCTTTCCTACCACCTCTGGTTTTATTTAGGACAAAAGTGAACTGAAATTTTGCTGCATTATCAGACGATCAAATTAGGAATAATGTTTTATGGCTAATTATATGTGGATAGCAGTCTAATCCTTAATAAGTTTCTCAGAACGATAAGTAGCCCCTTAGGAAAAACAAGCAGGGTAAAACTTAAGTAAGTAGACTGCTTACGACGGGGCTTGATTTATTAAGTCTGAAGACTTGAGATGCGTTTGGGACCTTAGAGGTTGTGTTTGAATCATAAATACAATCAGGAAACCACAACAGAAACAACCATAGAGATGATCTGTGGAAAACAGAAGTCTTCAGGGGATAAGGAGGCTGGGTATAAAACAATTGAAAAGTAGGGGGATGGAGGAGAAGCCTCACTGGAAGGCATCCTGATTAGGGAGAGGTTGCTGAGACCTGTGTAGAAATGTGCTGGGCACCCCAGGCTTGAGGGGCCTGGGCATGGATGTTTATGGGATCCAGGAAGGCAGTGTACTAAGAGTTGAACTTCCAAGTTAGGATTATTTCCTATCACTGTTAAGTCATATCTTTCCGAGAAAACTTTTCAATCATCTCTTCTGAGCTTGAGCATCTGTAATAGTTTCCCAGGGCCCGATGTTTTGAGTGGACAGTGCTTTTAGTTTTAGATTGTGTATCAGTTGCTTGCTGCCTCTCACAGTTCAAGGACTGGCTGAAATCTAACTCCCATGTGGTGCACCTTCTGGTTCCTGGGGGCCTTAGTTAAGCTGCACTTAACTGCTGTGTAATTTGCACAAGTTGCTTACCCTCTCTGACTCCATTTCCTCATTTGTGGAGCAGAAGATCCTAGTAACTTTCCTCAGAGGGTCACTGTGAGGACTTGAGTTACCACAGTTCTTGGTTCACAGTAAGAGCTCAATACATGCTATTTTAATTATTTTAATCCATGCTAATTCCTTAAACAGTGGTTACACAATTTATCGTTTTATTGTCTTTTATTCTCTAATGTTCACTCCAGTTTGAATTCTTTCTTACAAATTTTATTGCAAACTGTTGAAAGCAAAGATCTTGTAATATACACCCTTTCCTTTTAAAAAGTCCCCTGAAGCTTTCCCAGGATGATTGTGAGGGCTCAGTGTAATGTGTTTTTCTTTCTGTCTTACTAATTTAATTGCCCGTTTTCTATTTTTCATCTGTTGCTCCCATATATTTTTTTTTTAAGATTTATTTGAAAGGCAGAGTTACAGAGTGAGAGGGAGAGCCAGAGAGCCACAGATCTTTTATCTGCTGGTTCAGTCTCCAGATGGCCACATAATATAAAAACCTAATATAAGCTCCCAATTTTTTAAAAAACAAGATTTATTTATTTGAAATACAGAGTTACAGACAGAGAGGGATAGACAGAGAGAAACAGATCTTCTATCAGCTGATTTACTTCCCAGATGGCCACAACAGCTGGGGTTGGCCAGGGCGAAGCCAGGAGCCTGGAATTCTATCCAGATCTCCCAAGTAGGTTGCAGGGACCAGGTATTTGGGTCATCTGCTGCTGCTTTCCCAGGCCTGTTAGCAGGAAGCTGAATCAGAAGTGGAGCAGCCGTGGGATGCTGGTGTCACAGGCAGTGGCTTATCCTGTGCTACAGTGTCATCCCGTGTTGCTCCTAATTTTATTTTGTTTTAAAAGTGTTTGAAACACATAATAGAATCAATATAAAATAAAGGTAAAACAGAATTATGAGAAAATGAAGCTTAACTAGAAACATGAGATCAGGTGCATTACACTGGAATAAACATGATGAGAAGTTGAGCCGTTATTAAACATAGGCCACACACTAAGTTCTAAGCTTTGTGATAGTCAAAGCAAGGAAGTAAACATTCCCCTTGCTCAGCAAAAACGTCATCTCGAGTGTTAAGTAATTGGGAGACCGTTACCTGAAGAAATTCTAGCATCTTGGATTCCCAGGGAAACAAACCCAAACCCACTTCTGTGTCAATGGTCGCCTTCTAGGAAAGGAAACCTACGTTTAATCAGAAAATACCATCTCATCTAGGACCAGGAGTTTTCCACTGGAATGACCCAAATAAGACCACTGCTCTCCTGTAGCCAGTCAGATCCTTTGTTTGCCTTGCTTTAGCACTGACTCCATAAGAGTTTTGTGGGGTTTTGTTTTGTTTTTAATGTATTATATGAGAGGCAGAGTTACAGACAGGGGCAGAGACAAAGTTCTTCCATCCTCTGGTTCATTTCCCAAATGGCTGCAGCGGATGGAGGGAGTTGGGTTGATCTGAAGCCAGGAGCCAGGTCTCCCATGTGGGTACAGGGGCCCAAGGAATTGAGCTATCTTTCTACTGCTTTCCCAGGCCATTGGCAGAGAGCTGGATGGGAAGTGGAGCAGCCAGGACAGGAACTGGCATCCATATGGGATGCCAGTGCCACAGGTGGAGGCTTAACCTACTATGCACAGAGCCGGCCCCAGCCTTGTGTTTGGTAGAATGCATACTGCTCGCCTTCTGGAGCTGCCCAATTCATAGATAGTTGCTCAAATAAATTCTTCAAAATGTGCCTTAGTTTACCTTTTTTTTTTTTTGACAGGCAGAGTTAGACAGTGAGACAGAGAGAGACAGAGAGAAAGGTCTTCCTTCCGTTGGTTCACTCCCCTAATGGCTGTCACAGCCGGCACTGTGCCGATCTGAAGCCAGAAGCCGGGTGCTTTTTACCGGTCTCCCGTGCGGGTTCAGGGCCCAAGGACCTGGGCCATCCTCCCCTGCCCTCCCGGGCCACAGCAGAGAGCTGGACTGGAAGAGGAGCAACCGGGACTAGTACCCAGCGCCCCAACTGGGACTAGAACCCAGGGTGCCGGCGCCACAGGCGGAGGATTAGCCAAGTGAGCCACAGCGCCAGCCCCTTAGTTTACCTTTTAAAAAAGATTTATCACATTTTTTTTTTTTTATTTGAAAGAAACAGAGACAGACAGGGATCTGACATTGCTGGTTCACTCCCATCAGCTGGGGTTGGGCTAGGTCAAACCCAGAAGCCCAGAACTCAGTCTAGGTCTTCTGTGTTGGTGGCAGTTACTCCAGCACTGCCTCCCAGTGTGTGCATTAGCAAGAAGCTAGAGTTGGAAGCAGAGCTAGGACACAAACTTAGGCACTCCTTATGGCACTACACAAAACGCCCACCCCTAGTTTATCCTACAACACTTGGAAATAAGTATGTAATGAGTGAAATGCAGATTTTGATTGCAGATTTAGGGAATACTCAAAAGTCCAGGAGTTAAGTTCCTCAAATTTGGTCAGATCCTACTCTACTCCCCAGTATTTGTCAAGGGACTCTCCTGGCATTTTTATGGACAGTTCTTCCTCGTGTGAGAGATTTCTGAACATTGTAGGATAATTTACCCCCTCTCCCCCCACTTCCTGGGCACTAAATGGCAACAGCAAACTAGAATCCTTGGACTTGGACAACCCAGTATGACCCTATTTGTTTCCAAACACTCCCCTGGAGAGAGGTTAAGCAGGGGAGTTGGAAAACACTGGACTTGGCCAGCACGCCACTCCACCCAGCCTGTGCTGTATCCACTGCCATTATTTATTTATCTTTCTAATATGCACTCAGGCCCTGTTTTTGCAGGAGCTCTTCCAGTTTTTAGGGGTGTCTTTATCTCCACCTGGTAGACCCTTTTCAACTTTGACAGTTAAGTTATTCAAGAATTAAATTCATGTCTTCCAGACTCCCTTTTCGTGAAATCTCTGGTTTGCCCAGGAAAAATTTGGCATTCCTTCCTAGGAAGACAGGTGTAACAAGGACTGAGATCTTGTCTTTGCTGAATGAATAAATGGAACTAATAAGGCGCATTTATTTACTGTTTGAACAGAGACTTTGCAGGAAGAAAAACGTACCAGAAACATCTTTTCCATTTCAAAAATGTCCAACCATTCACAATTTTTTCTCCCCCTAAGAGAATGGTGCTTGGTAGTGTATCTTAGAGACATATTGCTCTGTCATCTATATTCAGCAGGCACCAAGTCTGTGATATTTTGTTGATGTTTTCAGTAGCTTCTTATTTGTTGGATATTTTTGGCCAAGGTCGTACCCCATTAGTTCCCAATTCTGGTATAATTAGCCTGTGTGCTGACTCGAGTTTGTTTTACAAGTACCACTATTCAGAGGCAGCAGGAAAATCTGAGCAGGTAAATCAGCTCAGATCACCACCAGTGGCGGATCAATTTCTCTTACATGCTTACAGAGAAGTCTGGTTTTATACAAAAAACGTGATCTTGTGTCAGATCAGATGGCATAGAAATCTGCTTCAGTAGGGAAAAGTCCAACTGATGCACAGATGTACAGTAAGTTCACTTGTACTTTTTGACTTTTTCTTTTATTTAATACAACCTTTATTTAAAGTCTACAGTTGTGTCTTGTTGGAGGAAGCAACCAGTTGAGGTAAGCATGGCAGTTTGTAAAAGAATTCACGAGAGCAATCAGAGTGAGCAGGTGGATTTATTGAACATTCTGGGGCGGGATAGCCAGAGAGTGTCTGCTACAGAGACTACAACCCAAAGAAGTATACTTGTAACTGTAGTGCCTTGTTAGGGTGAATTTTCCCCAGGATCCAACAAATTTTCCCAGGTAGGTAATTTGCATTTGTAAGTGTGTGTGTGTGGGGGGAGGTGCCCTTCTTAGCTTTGGGGCAATCCTCCAGCTGCCTGTTACAGATGCTAAGATAGGAAGCCTAAGATGCAAATCCCAGGCTTTGTGGGTGTTGCTCCTTCATCAGCCAGTGTTCTTGGTAGAGAAGATGGCTGAGGCTTCTTTTAATTTTTGTTCCTTCACAGGTAAAATGATTTTTCTGCCTGGATCTTTTTCTTTTTTAAGAAATTCTACTAGGTTATATGTAGGCAAAAGTTTCTGTCCAACAATTTTTCTCAGGAACATAACGAATCCTTTTAATTTATAGGTAGATCTCTCAAATCTGTTTTTCCAAGCCAGAAGCATTTTTCAGTTGTACATTGCTTATGATTGCAGTTCAGAAATGCCAGTTACTTGCAGGTTGGATTTGTGTTCTTTGTCCTTGGCATCAATCAATATGCATTGTTTTCCTCTTAGCCCCTTTTCTTCTGTGTGTTTGGAAAGCGTCTCACAAGTATATGCTGAAATACTGATTTGATTTTCCCCCAGCTCCTGTTCTCTGCGGCATCTAATTAATGTCTCTACTGTTACATGTTGGACTTTTCTTCCAGTTTTTTCTTATCCGGTTTCCTTTTTCATCTCATTTTTTCCCTCCCTCTTCTTTTGCCTTCAGAGGCCACCTTTGCTTTTCCTTCTTTAGTTGAGAGCATTGTGGAGCAGGTAATTTCTAAGTTGTACCCTGCTTGCCAGTGTAAGCCCAGGACAGAAGTGGCTTTGCCCCTCTTTGCTTAGACAAGAGCTGATCATGGTCGCCTGTGGCTGGGCAAGGTTCTGGTGTACTCACCTTGACTGGGCAGCGCGAGCAAGCGTCCCTCATCAGACCAGTGCAGAAGGAGTCTTCTCGGTGTTAGGTTGGAGAGCAGGTAGGTGAGTCCAGCCAGATTTAGGAAGACTGCATTTTCCTCTATGCTCCAGAGATGGCTTTCACCCCTGTTGTTTAGTTTTCAGTCCTGTGCCCACAACAGGGAGATTGTTTTTGTGTGATTTGAAAGTTCATAGTTTGTTTTTGGTGTTAGCATTGAGACAATACTAGTGCAAGGGCAAATCCTTTTCCTGTAGCTACCTGTCACTGGCTACTTCACAGTGTTCAGTGTGCCACATGGCCTTGCCTTTCCCTTCTGGTCGTGTGCTTTGTGTGATTGGCACAGAGCTGCCTTGAAAGAGACTGGCGGGTGGAAGCCGGTACAGCTCAGTATTTGTTTTTCTGAGGAAAGTTCAGAGTAGGGGAGAGTGAGGTGCTTTCTTACCTTCTTCCTCAGTGGACCTGCCACAGAGATCAGAGCTGATATCACCTACCAACAGAGAGCCTCATTTCCAGTCTAGAGGAAACTTTGATTTCGTGTGTGTGTGTGTGTGTGTGTAAGATTTATTTGATTATTTGAAAGGCAGAGCAATAGGGATATAGGGAGAGGGAGAGAGAATCTTCCATCTGGTGGTTCACTCCTCCAATGGCTGCAACAGCCAGGTCTGGATCAGGCTAAAGCTAGGAGTCAGAGAGTCCATCCTGGTTTCCTACATGGGTGGCAGGGGCCTAAGCCCTTGGGCCTTCTCTGCTGCCTTCCCAGGTGCATTAGCAGGAGGCTGGGTTGGAAGCAGCGTCTGGAACTGGCCTTCTGACTAGGATGTGGTGTCAGCAGCAGTGGCCCCAGGCTCTCAGTTTTATTGTGGAGGCAGGGAAGGAAAAGTGAATCCTGCTGGGCAGCTGCTGCCAGACTGAGCTGCCCTCCCCCCTTCTGATGCTTGTCTGTGCTCTTCATTGGCCTGGGCCGTGCCACTGCACTCTCCCCAGGCTGCCAAATGCTTTTGAAATCCAGGTCTTTGATAGTCCTAGCAAAATGATCCATTTTTGGTTTCAATTTTTAAGCACCATTCTTCCTCAGAAGTAACCCAGGTACTAATTAAAGTGCTTATTTTGGGGCCTATGGAAATCAGAAAACGCATAGTCTTTCTGGGCTAGGACTTCACACTTAAAACTTAACCCCTTGATGCTTCTTTGCTGTGGATGATTGCCCCAGGGCACTGGTGAATGCTCCAAAGCTCAGGGCTATGGTGGTGGGGAGCACTGCACCCAGAAATGCAAATGACGTTCCTGGGAAAACTTGTTGATCATGGGGACAGCCCACTCGAACCCTGAAGATACTGCAGTTTAAAGTGTACTTTCTGGCTTGTTCCTGTGCCTGCAATAGTCGGTTTCTGGCTGTCCTGCGCCTCCCTTACATGTATTCAGTACATCTCACTGTGTCCACTCGAACTGCTGTAGAGAATTCTCTCACAGTCTCCTGAGATACTTGTTCCTAAAAGTTATAGGGCCTCCACCAAAGACACTGCTAGGTATGTGATTAACTTACAGGAATTCAAAGTGGGGCATTTGGCTCTGCATCCCATATGGATCTGATTCCAGTTCTAGCTTCCTGAGAATTCTGGCACATCCTGGGAAGCAGCAGATGATGGCACAAATACTTGGATCCCTGATACCTATGTGGAAGACCAGGATTGAGTTCCCAGCTCCTGGCTTTGTTCTGACCCAGCCCTGGCTGTTGTAGGCATTTGAGGAGTAAATCAGTGGATAGAAGATCTCTGTCTCTGTCTCTCCCTCTGAAACTTCACCTTTTAAGTAAATAAAAATAAACATTAAAAAGAATTCACTGGGGCTGATTTAATGAAAAGTTGTATTTGAATAGCAGCAGCATATGCTGCTTCTCACTGTCTAGGCTGACTGTTGTTTGGAAATACTAGTCTCTTTTGATGGGGAAGAAGTATTTTATCTTACCAGTTCTGGTCTCTGCTGAGACAAGTGAAAAAAGATTTTGATTGAAAATTTAAAAAAAAAAGAAGAAAAAAGAAAAAACAGCTGTTCAACCGAGCCAAGTAGATGTATTAACAACTTATTCTTTATGGCATGAGGAGCTCTGACTCATTTCTGTCTTTTGGCTCTAATTGGAAACGAGAGGTTCATTGTGTTCCGTTGTCACCTCTAGTCTGACTTTAGTTAAGATCTCTTGTCTGGAAGCAGGCAGTTCACATACCTACAGGTTTTCATTTGTAAAGTAAGGATTATTTTTGCCATTATTGCTTGATAATCTTCAGTTGTGATTTTTCTATTTTTGACTATATTTCCATCCATCTCATATTAGGATATTGTAAGATTCAAATTTTTTTTTCTAATAAGCAATGAACTTGGTAGAAGGCCAGATTATGACAACTTAAAAAGTGTGTCTAAAAATGTTGATTGGATTGTATTTTCATTTTTTTATAATTAGTTGAAATATTCTTACTTAAGCAATGAAACAGTTATTCAGTGCTATTTCAATATGAGTTGTTATGATGGTTCATATTGAGATGGATATCTTTTTAATACAGTAAATGTTCCTGATTTTGTAATCAAGCTATGAGTGGTTACATCATTGTATATAACATCCGTTAGCAAAGGCCAGTCTTTGGATAATTTTACAAGTATTCAACCAAATAGCAATTAGAATTTTGATGTTCAAATCTTGCTGATAGCAAATGCTGTTAATTAGGTAAAGTTTGGCTGTTGAGTGAAATTTTATGTTTTAACTAACATATTCAATAGTTAAGTGAATCTTGTGTAACTGGAGGGCTTAGGGAATGGAGTGTTTTTACTTGTTCAATTTTGTAATTAAGAGTTTATTTGGAATGTAAAAAAATTCTCAAGTACATTAGTATTTTTTGTGAAAGAGCCAACTTTTCTTTGAGTTACTATCTTTTGGTATGTGTGGTCTGTTGAATAACTGGGAAAGTGATTTCCTTCACTTCTCCGTTTCAGTCTTCTCTACCTACTGTGATTCTGTACCTTCTCCTTCAGTGCTGAGTGATGACATGTGGATTACCATCTAGGTATACTTGGTACAGAACTGATATTTTCATAGCAGGTGTCTCTCTTCTTGTGAATTCAAGACTCACCTCAAAATGCCTGCTGGACCTCTTCATCTGGGTGTTGTACAGACATTTCAGATTCAGTATGGCTAAAGGAAACCCCTCTGTCTCCCCCAAACTGCTGTTCTTCCAGGTTTCACTGTGTCTGTCAGTCCATGCACCACCAGCAGAAGGCAGAAAGCTTGGACTCATTCTTGAGTCTTTGCTTTTCCTTTTCCTGCATGTGCCAAACTCTGTCAGTTGTAATGAGTCTACTATCAAAAGGTCTTTTTGAATTCCTTCCTCCTGCCCATATCTGGACTGTGTCGCATCATTGTGTCTGTCTCTCAGATTACCGTAAGAACCTTTTAACTGACTTCATCCACTTAGGCAAGATTGCAGTCTCTACTGGAAGCCGGACTGCAAATCCCATCAGTTCACTCTCACTTTCAAAACTCTTTTGAGCCCTCAGGCCACAAGGCCTTCAACAGTAGTTCTCCCTGTGCACCTCTCCGCCTCTGTTTCCTCAAAGGAGAATTCTTCAGATATCAGACTTCCTCTTAGAGTCAGAGTTTTGCGCCTTCTGTTACATTAGGCTTTCTCCTTTTGCTTGGTTGGCCCCTGCACTTCCTTTTAGCATTTTCGTGGACGTTACTTTCTCAGTCTGTGTCTGCACTGAGCACCTTTTGTAACCAGAAACCTGTGTGCAGCCTGGAGCTCTAACTGCCGATGCTCTATCCTTTGATAACCAGTGGTCTGTAATCACACACCATGCGTGATGCTTGCTCTTCCCAGGCCTTTTCACCCCAATTTACACTGTGATCTTAGGAGGCATCTATAGGAAAGGAACTTACCCAGATCGTTAACCCACTATTTCCTGTGCTACTACATCCTGTGGAGTACGTTGTTGAAAAGTGCTCCCAGGTCAAAGCGTTGGGTGGCCCTGAGTTGATAGTGCTCCGGTTGAGATGAGCAATGAACGCATTGTAGATCAGTCTTCCCACTGGAAGCTTCACAAATCAGCGCTTTCACTGACTAGATTCAGAGGAAATTGACTTTAAAAAAAAAAAAAAAAGTAGAGAAGCCCCTGGAATGGAATCCATCATTTTCTCTGCCCCACAAGACTTAGGGAGTGGAGATCTCTGGGTGTCCTCACCTCCCTGGAGCCAGAGTCGGGTCCCTGCTTCTCTAGCCTCATGTGAACAGTTCTGTTCCTTGGAGGCTCATGTGATTCAGTTCTTTCAGCTGTTGTGAGTAGGTGTTTCTCTGGTCCTGTCCTTGTCCAGTGGTAGTAGCTGCCATTAGTACCATCTTGATAAGGAATCTAAGCCTCATTTTAGAACCTTCCTGAGCTCCAGTAATACCTCCACGCTACTTTGTATACTCACCTGTGTGACCATAGCCGAGACGTCATCGCTTTCTAAAATCTCACGTTCTTTCCATTGCTTCATCTCCCTCCTTTCAGTACCGGTCTTAACACTTTTTGATATTTTATAGTCCTTGATGTCTCTGTGTTTTCCCAACCCCTTTAGCTTTCCCTTGCTTCTCTTCCTTTCTTACAAGACCTGAACTGCTGAGCCCTTGTCACTTGCATTTTCTACTCCCTTTTACATGCTAATCCTTCACCAAATCAGCTCAGCAAAAACTCAGCTTTGGGTCGTGCAGGCATCTTTTTTTTTTTTTTTTTTAAAGGTTTATTTATTTACCTGAAAGAGTTACACAAAGAGAGAAGGAGAGGCAGATGGAGGTCTTCCATCTGCCAGTCCACTCCCCAATGGCCACAACAGTTGGAGCTATGCTAATCTGAAGCCAGGGGCCAGGAGCTTCCTCCAGGTCTCCCACGTGGGTGCAGGGGCCCAGGGACTTGGGCCATCCTCCACTGCTTTCCCAGGCGACATCAGAGAGCTGGATTGGAAGTGGAGGAGCCGGGACTTGAACCGGTGCCCACATGGGATGCTGGCACTGCAGGCATCGGCCCTACCCGCTATGCCACAGTGCTGGGCTCATGCAGGCTTCTTTTGTGCTGGTCTCCACACAAAGAGTACTGAGCACAATGACCACTACCACAACAGCTCCCAGAGCGTTGCACTACACATCCAGGGTCGCCAGCCTTGCTGGAGTTTCAGTTTTAATGAGACCTCCATCTGCTTTTCCTTGCATGCTGCTCTCTCATTTCTGTCACCAGCAATTCCAGTTCCACACTAGGTTTCTCCCACACTCTGCTTCCACCACCCTCCTCGATCTCTGCAGCTCATCTTGTCCTGCCCTGCCCCAGAGTATCCTGTGACTCCCTCTTCTTTAGCAGTGGGTCTTCTTCCAGAGACTTCTCTACATTTTCTAGTGGTTCTCAAGTGTCTTGTCTTTCCTTGCAGGAGAATGGGTTTGTATTGTTCGGATGTATCCTGTGCTATTGACTGCATTCCCTCCCAAGCCCTTTACGTTATTGCTTGATCAGTCACTTTTTCTCTTTGCTGTTTTTAACTTACCCTCTCTCCCACCCCTTTGTCTGGTTTAAGCACCTACTTAAATGGTGCATCTTTTAATGATGGGGATGCATTCTGAGAAATGTGTTGTTAGGCGATTTCATCATTGTGAGCATCATGAAGTGTACTTGCGTGGTAGGAAGACAGGCATTAGTCTACATCTGTGAGAGGGACCAAGGAACAGAAACAGGAAGCTGTGTGGTTGAATGAGACAGCGACATAGAAGCATGCCTTGGAAGCAGCCTAGCATTTACACACTACATGGCTGTGTCCAGTGACTTTGTAGGTGGGTCCCAGATGTCCTCTGATAACGTCTAAGGAACTCTTCCTAGCCCTGCACCGGGGGTGCTGTTTGGTGCAATAGCACTGTACTGATAAAGCGCCAGGAGGAACTTCATACATTCCATGCCCCAGGAAGCTCTCAGCCGAGCAATATCCCAGATTCAGATTCCAGTCTGAATGCAGATTGGGGTCTTGGTCCTTGGCTGAGATGCCCACTTGGCCTGCCATGTGTTTTTTCTTCATTAAACCTCACTAGCTTGCTCACTGCCCATCTCTGTCTCACTCTGAAATTCTTTTCTTACGGGAAGAGAAGCAGCTCTGTTCCAGCATTCTGGTAAGTCTACACATACCTAGATTGCATAGCTATGCGGAAAACCCTTTGCTCTGGTGCTATAAACTTGTACAGCAGCATACTGGACTGCAAGTTGTAGGCAGTTGTTATACAATGATAATATTATAGGTATCTAAACACAGAGTACAGATAAAATATGGTATAAAAGATGGAGAACTGGAGTTTTTAAGACTTTTTGCATCTCTTGTAATAGAAGCTTAGAACACAAACACTGTGGAGCTATACAAACTTTTTAAATATACTCTTATCCTATAAGCTTTTTAATTTTTTAAAGATGTAAATATTTGGAAGGCAGAGTTACAGAGAGGCAGAGAGAGACAGAGAGGTCTTCCATCCGCTGGTTTACTCCCCAAATGACCGCAATAGCTGGAGCTGGGCCAGTCTGAAGCCAGGAGCCAGTAGCTTCCTCTGGGTCTCCCACACGGGTACAGGGGCCCAAGGACTTAGGCCATCTAATGCTGTTTTTCCAGGCCATAGCAGGGAGCTGGATTGGAAGTGGAGCAGCTGGGACTTGAACTGGCACCCGTATGGGATGATGGAACTGCAGGCCGTGGCTTCACTTGCTATGCCACAGCACCGGCCCCCTATAAGCTTTTATGTTTTTAATTTTTTTACTTTCTAAAGTTTATTGTTGGGAACAAAGACACAAACACACATTAGCTCAGGCCTGCACAGGGTCATGCTCATCAATCAATATCACTGTCCTCACTTGCACATCTTGTCCCACTGGAAGGTGGTCAGGAGCAGTAACACGCATGGAGCTGTCATCTCCTGTGATACCAAAGCCACCTTCTGGACACCTGAAGGAGCTGCCTGAGACTATGTTATAGTAACGTTTTTATAAGTAGTACCCTGTAATGATAAAGGTTAATACAGTCAGACTGTAAACCAGTAGCATAAGTGTTTATTGTAATTGTCCAGCATTATGGACTGGACAGACTGCATGTGCTATACTTTTAAACAACGGCAGTGTAGTAGGTGTGTGGACACCAGCATCACCACAAACATATGAGCAGTGCATTCCATATGACGGTACAATGACTGTGACATCACTAGGTGACAGGAGTTTTTCAGCCCTATTCTGTTGCCAGGCCACCATTTTGTATGTGGTCCATCCTTGACCAAAGCGTCGTGTGGCACATGACTCTTTCAGAGGTCTCGTAAAAAAAATAGTGTCCTGCCTGAAGCCTGTGTGCCCATTCTGTTACTGGTTTGTATCTACTTTCAACCAAACTTTTTGAAAAAGTAGTCAGCAATGTCGTCTTCATTTCTTCACTTTGGGTTTTCTCCTTAGCACTCTGCAACATGACTTCTCTCTCCATGCTGCCAACACTGCCCACTAAGGGCCTCATTGACTGCTGTCAAGTTCATGGATATTTTCAGTCCTCTCCTTAGTGAGCCACTTGTGACACTGTTGGATGTCTGTGTGCTATTCTCTGCTCTCTTGAACCCCACACTGGACTCTGTAATACCACCCTTTCTAGGACCACCTGCTCATGGTTGACTCTGTCCTCTGGTTCTCTTGGTTCCTGTTCCTTCACAGCTGGCTTAACTGCTTCTGTTCTGCAGGTTTCTCTCCACCTCTGCCCTTCCCTATACACAGAGGTTCTTGACTTTTCCTTATGACCTTTAAACAATCTGTTGAAAATTATGGATTCTTTCCCACAAATAAACAAACGGACTGATACACAGGAAATGGAGTGTAAAGTGTCAAGAGACACGGGAAGCCATGGGAAGAATCGATAGGCACCCTCATGCTTTCAGTTGTGGCTTTAGAGATAACTTCTAACTCTCTAAGTTGGTCTTGGCTTCTCCCCTTCGCCCAAGACCTGTGTTCTTTCTTTTTCCTTGCCTGGCTTCAGACCCTCCTGACCTCTGAGGCAGACACTGCAAACAGCTTTTAACTCTTCTCCCTGCCTCAGGCTGCTGTCCTTCAAATCTATCCTCCTCCCAGCCCCTTCAGCTTTCAACACAGGTTCTCCATTTCCTACAGTAGTGGTTCCACACCCTTGCAAGGACACCCAAGCCTCTTTTGAGGAACTGCATTGCTCTCTTGTGTCTTTGAGGCCCTTCCCATCCATTTCTTTCTTTCTTTTTTCTTTTTTAAGATTTATTTTATTTATTTGAAAGAGTTACAGAGAGAGGTAGAGACAGAGAGGTCTTCCATCTGCTGGTTCACTCCCCAGATGGCCTCAATGGCCAGATCTGCAGCGATCTGAAGCCAGGAGTCAGGAGCTTCTTCTGGGTCTCCCATGCAGGTGCAGGGGCCCAAGGACTTGGGCCATCTTCCACTGCTTTCCCGGGCCACAACAGAGAGCTGGATTGGAAGAGGAGCAGCTGGGACTAGAACCGGCGCCCATATGGGATGCTGCCGCCTCAGGCCAGGGCTTTAACCTGCTGCGACACAGCACTGGCCCCCTTCCCATCCATTTCTACTCCACTAGTGAGGGCAGGTGGGGTTTAACTTGAGTATGATTCCACCATTTCCCCGTCTTCCTAACTTCCTGCCTCATGTTTCGGTGACACCAGACTTCTTATTCTCTGCACCCTCATTTGACTTGATTCACACTGTTCTCCTGGTTTGGAGCACTGTTCCAGCCCCTAGTTTTATCTGATGATGATTTACCAAGCAAAAACTCCTACCTAATTTCAAGATTCACTTCCACTTCCATTCCTTGTGCCTGTTCATACCATCTTGAAGCCCTGTTTCCCAGTGCTATTGGAACTGGTAGTTGAGCAGTTAATTGGAAAAGCTGGAGTTAAAAAAAAAAGCCTACTATAAATATTTAAATTCAACTTAAATACATTCATTTTCCAATTTTTAAGTGATGACCAAGGCATTTTCTTTGGAGTGTGGATACTTGATTGGAATTCATTGTTCATTCTTGATTAAGCTGCACCCAGAATGGACCCTCTAGATTTCTAGTTTTGGTTTAAATGAAAAAAAAAAAAAAAAAGCAAGCCACTTATGCAGCAATTTGAGTGCAGAGTTCTGGTGTGTGACTCACCCCACCCTCAAATCCTTTCAGGAGCACTGTCCTTTCCTAGTTCTGTAGCAGTTTGTTTTTCTTATAGAGATTCACCTTTATCATGTCTTTTCCAAGGCATTCAATCATAGAAATAACACTTGTCTTTCTTTTTGTTTAATGCTTAATTGAAGTGTATAATTTCTGATATAAGGATATGGTTTATGAGTTCATTCAACTGCTTGGAGCAGAGGTGCCATGTGATCAGTATGCTGTAGACATCAACCAGTATTGTACAGAGGGAGTGGACATTGTGTTGATTTATCTGGCGTGCTGTTGGATGGAAGTTGGTTAAAAGAGTTTCTCCTGTAGTTATTTTCCTCACTTAACCTCTCCCCTTTTTAGAGTATGAACTCTCTCGAAGGTAGGGACTATGTGTTTTTTCATTTTTGTTTATCTGATCTTTCCTTCTGCATAGTATCTACTACTAAGTAGATATTCAGGATGTATTTGTGAGATGTATGAACAGATTGTCATGTCGGTCATGCTACTACGTTGGAATAATCAGAACACTGGTTTGGGACTCAGCTGGGACAGATAAGTCATTGCCTTGGAACAAAATAGAGGTTTGAACCCTTTTGTGTGTATTCTTGAGCAGATCGCACTCTTTTTTTTTTCATTGAGAAATGGGGGCAGCAACCCGCTTTGGATTGTGTGAGGATTAGCTGAGGATGTGAAGTGTCCAGCGCAAGGTCTGACATGATGGACGATAGCCTTGATAATGTTTGTCACCAGTGAGGAGAACATGGGAATTCACTTGATCTGACTCATCACTGACAGGATTGCATGGCCTGTGTTCCCTTCCTGCTCCAAAATTCTCATTGCATAAAGAATGCTTCATGTTTTAGACAGATTTGTATAACAAATAAAAGTGTATTTCTTGAGATTTCACATTTGTAGATTTGATAAAGTAGGTTATTAGGTGATTACCGGCTTATACCTTGAAAAAATAATTTCAGGTTGTAGGACATCATTTGTTGGTAAGTTGAACTTTCTATTAAAGTGTGAAGACTAGCTTAGTTCCACTAGTCAGTGTTAAACTATCAGTGTTAAGAGCCAAGGTAGAGGTGGAGATGGAAGTTCTAAGGAGATTGCTTCCAGGCAAGAAGTGAAATAAAATTAAACTCTTTAGATTAATTTATGAACAAGCTAAACTTTTCATTAAACACAGATCCTACTAAAGTATAACAGCAAGGATTTATACTGTCTTCATTATAAAAAATTATGAATGTAGTTTTGGGGTTTTCATGTTGATCACATTTTTCTTGATGTGTGATTTTAAAAATGAGGATTGGGTGAGAAAGATGGAAATGGTACTGAGGCTATCTTCCATTCTACATCTCCAAATTTGGTATGTTTAAAGAAGTAAGACAATTAGAATTGTTTTCAATATTTATTCTGGAGCTGAAGCTAATACTGTTTTTATACTGCAGTTATCCTTTGACATGGAACAAGATGAGTTCTTTGGGGAGAAAGCATTCCAGCATTGTTGTGCAGAATTCATCAAACATTCACAACTGATAGGCGATGGATGGGAATGGAGAATGTCTAAGGTAAGGACAGACATTTTTATGTCCTATTTCAATGGAGGGCGTTCTTCCCTGCCCCACCATGTAAAACCTCACTAATTGAAACGGAGGTATGAAAGCTGGTTTGATTTAATAAAAGGTTTAAATTGAAGCATTTTTGAAACAGATGTCCAGTTTATACTTCAATTCTATATACTTCTTGTTATTAGGCTAATGAGGTATTATCTAAAAAAGTCTGGAGGTTACTTGCTTAATTTAAAAAGAATGCTTGGTCTATTAACATCTGAATGTAGACAGAGCTTCGGTGGTCTACTTGCCTACATTATTTTCTTAGGAAATCACTTTTGTCCAGAGAGAGAAAAAAGATAATGCTGGGATCAGGTTTAGTCAGACAGCCATGGACTCCCAAATGCTGAAGATTGTATTCAGGGAAACTTAGGAATGTATACACATTCCAAAACCTGTTCTCTTTGGGTTCCATTAAGGAATAATGTGAAAAGCCTAGGCACTCACCTTCTTCCACAAATTCAGTGAATAAAGTTTGATGCCCAGAGTTCCTTAAAATCCTTTCTTAAAGATTATGTTTTTTTCCTTGGCATTTTATCTGATTTTTCAAAAAAAATTTATTTACTTGAGAGGTACAGTTACAGAGAGAGGCAGAGACAGAGAGAAAGATCTTCCATCTGCTGGTTCACTACCCAAATGGCTGCAATGGCTGGAGCTTAGTCAATCTGAAGCCAGGAACCAGGAACTTCTTCTGGGTCTCCCACATGGGTGTAAGGACCCAAGGACTTGGGCCATCTTCTGATTTCCCAGGCCATAATAGAGAGCTGGATCAGAAGAGGAACAGCTGGGACACAAACCGGCACTCGTATGGGATGCTGGTGCACAGGCTGGGGCTTAGCCCACTACACCACAGCACAAGCCCCAGATTCTTAAAAAGTCAAGAGTTCTGATTTCTCTACTGGTTCTGTTTCTTTTATGCACCCTGAGAAACTTGAACGGTTTTGAACTGGTTCCTGTTACTCAGAACTGGGCCACAGAGATGTCTTGGTTGGGTCCATATGTCCCCAGGGAGAGAAGCCATGGTGCCCTCTTGGTTGATTTGCCAGTGCAGCTTTGGCAGAGTGGCTCATGGAGGGTCCAGAGGTGGAAGGTCAACTGCCTGTGGTAGATTCCAACCCCACTGTGCAGACAGTGATTGGGCCAGTCTGTAAGCCCTGTGGCAGTCTCCCTGTGCAGGAAAATGGGCTTTACTGGCACCTTTTATTAATCTTGTTCCTGGGTCCTTTATACTTCTGCTAGCTCTTGTGTTTGAATTTTCAGTTGACTCATTTCTTCTGTTATTGCTGATATAGAGAAGCTCTGTTGATTTTTACACAGTAAATGGCTGACCGTTCTGTCTCCTTACTCAGTTTTGCTGTGAGTCGCTGGCATTTCCCCTGTGTCTCTTGAGCCTCAAAGGGCACTGTGAGGTCATCTGCAAATGAAAACTTTTGCTGTGGTTGTTACCTTCTTTGTGTCTATTATTTTATGCACTGACTAGAAAAATATTAAGTAGTGATAGCAGTGGTAGTATCAGATTTCCTGTCTTGAGCCTGACTTTAGGTTTTCTGTGCCTTTTGACCTTTAATAATTTGTGTGGTTATTCCTTGGGAATCTTCCCTCTATGCTACTTTTTTTTTTTTTTTTTTAAATGAGGGGCCAGTGTTGTGGTGTTGTGGTGTTGTGGGATCAGGCCACTGCTTGGGATGCTTACATCCTGTATCAGAGCACCAGTTTGACTCCCAGCTACTCCACTGCTGATCAAGCTCCCTGCTAATGCCCCTGGTCCCCTGACATCTGTGTGGGAGACCCAGATGGACTTCCTGTATCCTGGTTTTAGCCTTGCTCAGCCCTAGCTGTTGCAGCCATTTGGGGGAGTAAACCAGTGGATGGAAGATAGATCTGCGTGTGTGTGTCTCTCTCTCTCCTTCTCTCTCTCTGTCACTCTTCCTTTTGAACAATAAATGAATGAAACACTAAAAAAAAAATTAAAAAGGAGAGTTTCTTTTATCTTAAGCTGGAGGGAGGGTGATGAAGTTCCTATAATCATTTGAGTGACCTCCAAGGATGAGGAAAGAATTGGTTAGAGGGGAGCTGGGACTATCTATGTATGTCTTTGTGACAGGGTGTGGGCAGGGACTGCAGCAGGTCTTGAGGAAGGAAATTATATCTCAGGATTTTTTTCAGTGAAATTTTAAATAAATGTCTCAAGAACCAGTTTGCAGGATTTGTTTTTGTTGTTGGTCTGTCCCATGAGAGATAGAGCCAAGTATTGCCTTTTGTTTGCTACTGCTGGCTGCTGACTTAGAAAGGTTCCTTGCTCTTTCTGGAGAGATTTAGGCCCTGAATTAAAGACAGTTCTTTTCTTTTTTTTTTTTAATTTTTTTATTTTTGACAGGCAGAGTGGACAGTGAGAGAGAGACAGAGAGAAAGGTCTTCTTTTTGCCATTGGTTCACCCTCCAATGGCCGCCGTGGTAGGCGTGCTGCGGCCTGTGCACTGCGCTGATCCAATGGCAGGAGCCAGGTGCTTCTCCTGGTCTCCCATGGGGTGCAGGGCCCAAGCACTTGGGCCATCCTCCACTGCACTCCCTGGCCACAGCAGAGAGCTGGCCTGGAAGAGGGGCAACCGGGACAGGATCAGTGCCCCGACCGGGACTCGAACCTGGTGTGCCGGCGCCGCAAGGCGGAGGATTAGCCTAGTGAGCCGCGGCGCCGGCCAAGACAGTTTTTTTTCAGGTGGAAGTGATGCCATGGATAGTTTCAGAACAAAGAAAAATATCCTTCAGAGAAAAGTCTTTCCACCCTAGGGCATGGACTGCAAACTCCAACATCTGTGGAGACCAGAGTGATAATGTAGGTGGACGAAGCTGCCAGGGATGAACAGGGTGGAGACCAAGTCTTGTGGTCTGTGGCTGCCCAGAGAGCTTAGCTCAAAGCCAAGCTGGAAACACAGGACCATATGTTAATAGATCTTTTGATATTTCAAAAGAAGGACAGAGTTCAGATTTGAGAGGAGAGTTTTCTCAATGTTTAAATGTTGGCAGCTAATTCTAAAAGATGTTTTCCAAACATCAGGAAGACTAAATCAAACATATTGGTGACATATGATGTGTGGGCTCTGTATGGCCAGTTCTCAGTAATGCCCACAACAGCTGGGATAGGATCAGTATTGAGCCAGGAGCCTGAAACTCAACCCATCTCTAATACGTGGGTGGCAGGGACCCAACTACTTTGAGCTATTGCTGCATCCCAGGGTCTCCATTAGCAGGAAGCTGGTTGGAATAAGGAACCAGAGCTGGGAATTGAACCCGATACTCTGATATGGGATATGAACATCTTTTTTTTTTTTTTTTTTTTTTTTTTGATAGGCAGAGTGGATAGTGAGAGAGAGGAGAGAAAGGTCTGCCTTTGCCATTGGTTCACCCTCCAATGGCCACTGCGGCCGGCATGCTGCGCTGATCCTAAGCCAGGAGCCAGGTGCTTCTCCTGGTCTCCCATGGGGTGCAGGGCCCAAGGACTTGGGCCATCCTCCACTGCACTCCCGGGCCATAGCAGAGAGCTGGCCTGAAAGGGGGGCAACTGGGACAGAATCCGGTGCCCCGACCGGGACTAGAACCCGGTGTGCCGGTGCCGCAGGCAGAGGATTAGCCTATTGAGCTGCGGCGCCGGCGGGATATGAGCATCGTAACCAGAGTTTTAACTACCAGACTAAGCGCTTGCTCTAAACACAGTATTTTCTTTTTACATTCTTACTGGGATGTAACTGAAGAATAAATAGTGCTATAAAGAAATCTTAAACATCATTCTTAGTAGTCTGTTAGTATACTATTAGTATTGTATATTTTGCGATTATTTAATGCCTATTTTGCAACAGTGCAAACAAGTACTTAGATTAATGTCATGAGGCAAGATTTACAGTGTAAGATAAAAGTGATCAATTTAAACCGAAGATGTTAGATAGAAATCCTGTAATATTAACTCTATATTGGAAGTATCAATAAGAATTCAAGTGACATATTTTTAAGTTTTGTTTATTGAAGTGCCCAGATTGTGATTTATTTTAAGTACCTTCCTCCACAAAAAGGAAGCAGAGATTTTTGGAGGAATGGCTAATTCTAAGTCTGAAGGAGGAAGTATACAAGGTGAGTCTGAGTTAACTTGTTGACTTGACCAGAATGTAAGGAAGTTAGAGGTTAGTGGTTGGTGAGATCTTGTCCACTTGTCAAAGATGAGCCAATATGTGCAACATAAATAATGAGGAATGAAATTGTTAGAATCTGTTAAAAACATTAAATCTCTTAAGAACCAAGCATTCACATTGTTAGAAAAAGAGAGAACATCTACTCTATTAATTCAGTGTCATTGGAAGTATCGAGGACATCAGTGTCTTGATCTCAGAATTGATAATCAAAAGGAAAGAAATAGGCATTTATCCCACCTGTATAGTTCATCCTTCCTGAGCTGTATTTCATGGTAACCAAATAGGCTGATTCTCCTCCCTCCTATCTAACAAACATAGAAAGACAGGTAGAATTAGAAAATTGCTCTCTTTCAAACCCTAATGAAATGAATAAGGTGACACTAATTGGTGGGTTCAACAATTAGGTAAGGAATTAGGGATGAGGAATTTGCCAAGGAGAGCTTGACCTGTCGACACCAGAGCCCAGTACTCACTCTTGCTGTTTCCATGACGGTTTTGTAACGTGAGTCACAGGGTACCATCTATGACGTGTTTGTGCCCCAAAATGGAAGTCAGGTGATAGAGGACCAAGTTAATTAACACTAGAGGCAATAAACAGAAGAATCCAGACATCTAAAGGACGACTGACCTGGTTTCTTTAGAAAGTCAGTGGTAGGAGAAAGAAGCCAGAGGTCTGTGTCTCAACCCAGGATTGAGGACCAGGTTCTTTGTTTCTGTTTTTTAAATATCCTATTCTGGCAGCAACCAGTACGTGGTTCCAGTGCCAACTGGGTGTCTGAAAGTGCCCCTTGGTTCAGTGGGGGAGGTCCCACCCAGGCCTTAGAGGTATCTCCAGCATCAGCTTGCTATGAAAGCTCTGTTTGCCTACTTCCCTTCGTTGTCCTGACCTTGTTGACCTGTAACAAAGAGTTATAGACCAATGCCCAACTGGTTTGGAACTGGCAACAGTTAGCTCTCAAACTGGCACTAGTTGAAGCAATACTTTACAGGGTCTAGGTCTAGGTTAGCAGAAATTGAAGAGACATACCCTATTGTAAATATGTGAACCTTATTTGGATCCTGACTCAAAGAAATCATTTGTAAAAGGAATTTTTGTTGTTTTTTTGAGACAATAAGGGATATTTAATTATGGAATGAGATATAAAAGGATAGCAAAGAGTTTTTAGCAAAACCAAACCAAACCAGGGATAGGTGAAGCAAATGTGGCAGCATCTTTGTGTGTATTGAATATGAATAGTGTGTACATGAGTTTAATTTTGGTATTATTCCCTCTACTTTCATGTTCTGTACGTGTATACTTCCCTCTGTCTTGCCACAATTTGCTTACATTCTCTGTGCTTTATTTCTAATTAGAAATGTTCTTAGTTTATCTTGAATTCAACAGCCCCTTTTGGGGATTTGTGCAATGTTAAAATTCCAAACCAACTTGCCTTCTAGAGTTTTTCTTTGTGTGTGTGTGTTCTAGTAGTAGATCTCAGTTCTGTGATTCTACTATTTACAATTTCTTAATAAAAATAATTTCCCACAGGTTTTCAGCTTCCTTCTCTTGCTTTTTTCTAGCAGAAACAGAAAGAGATAACATGCAGATTCTGAAAACAATGTCCTACTTTCTTGAAATTAGATTTTATACAATTAGTACCAGGTCATTTTATACATTATTCTTAAAGAAGAATTAAAAAGCTTCTCCCCTGTGTTAATCCCCTTTCTCTTCAGTTAAACCCACTTGATTGTATTTTAAATATATACAATATCACACTAGAAATATTTTGATTACCCCCATTACAGTGTAAGAAGTGCTTATTGAAAGGGCTTATTTCCTAACATATAGAGAAAATTTTTTAAAATATCACTTTATTCTGAATATAAATTTAAACTGAATTTATGATTCCTTTTCTTCCAGTCTTCTTTCCCTCTGGCTGATTCACATTGCTTTTCTTAAAACCCTTCATCATCATGCTAATTATATCAAATTCGTATTTTAAATATAGAATCTTCAATATCTCCATATTTTGCCTTATTTCATCTTTTCATACCATCTGAGTAACAAAGCCCACCATGGCCTTTCCCATAGCTCCCACTGCCCTGCTGAATTTCATACCACATTTATTTGTGGTCTATGTTTCTAAATGTCTTATTATGAAAAAATCTCAAGCCTATGAAAGTCAACATGGTATTGTAATGAACTCCCTCGTGCTCATCACCTTGCTCCCACAATTACCAACTCATAGCCAGAAACAGAGTCTTGTAAAGCATCTGTGCCGTGTATGAAGTGACATGGTATATCTCGATTTAATTAACTTGGCTGTCTTTATTTTTCTCCCATATGTCTTAAAATTATGGGTTCTTCAAGTGCACTCTGCATATTTATTTATTATTATATATCAAAATTAATGAGCAAACTCTGTAACAAAGACCCCAGACACATTAAATACTATTTCTAAAAATTTTAATTTGCTTTTTAGATTGTAGTAAAGTGCACATAACATCACATTTACCATCTTGACCATTTTTAAGTGCCCAGTTCAGTATGGTTAAGTACCTCCATGTTGTTGTGCAATCAAGTTCCAGAACCTTCCCCCAACCCTCCCCCAACCCCCAGCTCCCGGCAACCACGCTTCTGTTTACTGTCTCCCTGAACTTGATCACTCAAAGTAACTCATCTAAGTAAGTATGTTCATATGATATTTGTCTTTTCATAACATTTCATTTTGCATAGTGTCTTCAAGGTTTATCCACTATTTCCACAAATTTTGATTTAGGATTTTATGAGGTAAAGGACTAAAGAAAATATATGGTGAATTTTTGTTGGATGGTGATTTTTTTTGAATTACATAGCTTCATTCTTTTAAGAGATTGCATTCCTTTTATTTCTGAAATGCGTTGTTAAAGAGGATTAAGAATGATTTCCTTGTACATCTGATAAGATTGGTTCTCACCAAGTCTTGTTTTTGCTGATAATATATAAACCCAACTGGGTACTTCTATCAGAAACATAATCAAATTAGACAGTAAACAATTAAACACAGGCCTTAAATACAATTACTTTACTTTGCTTACCTATTCATTTTTGTGTTACTTATACATTGAACCTAGTGTAAGTAATTATTTTTTGTTTCAGTAGTGAAATATTAAGTACTCGAAATTTCAGTCTATATATACACAAAATGCTTAGATTTCTTTTCTGAAATTTAATGACAATTTTAAGGCTCATTAAAAAAATAGATACCACCCTCGGATCCTTAGGAACAATATTGCTTTATTTGTTGAATAACAAATGAATGCATATGTTGGCTTGAAACACCTGATTTTGGCTTAACTTTTATTATTCTAGTTTATAGATTTTTATATATTACCTTATTAATAGTTTTAAGGGGGGTTTAGAGCAGGTAATGATGTATCTGTTTAAATCATCAACTGTGAGTTAATAAAATACTATTTCTGGCTCCAAATATCACTAGATAAAGATGAAATATATTGCATTCTTATCATTTCTTGATGAGACTAAATTGTTTTTTTTTTGGTTTATCTTTGGAAATTAGGGGAAAAATGCACTTGGAGCAGTGTGCTGTGTTTTTGTAATAAGAATTGAATCCCAGTCAGTTACACTAGAGTTTTTCATTCATAATTTATTGAGTGTTATGATTTGTCACTTAAGTATATGCAAATCTTAAGCAATCATTTCAAGAACAGGTTGTATCACTTGTGAATTAAATACTTTGGAGCACCATTTTAAAGGTTATCAAAATAGTCTCAGAAAGGAAAGCTATCTTTGCAAATTTATAAATTAAAATTTAAATAATGATAGCAGTTTACCAAATAATAGCACACAAGCCTCTCCAGTAATGTTTGAGCTCACTGGGCAGGCTGGCAGGGTGCGTTTCAGAAGGCTCTGTGGGCAGTTGTCTTTACACTGGCCAGTTCCCAAACCAGGGTTGACCCTAAGGTTTTCTGATTCAAATGGAAGGAATCCATCTCCCAGATGTCAAAGGACTGATTCTATAATATGAACTTATTGTAAATATTACATATAAAATATAGTTTTTATATGTATTTATATGCCTATATATGTATATGCATATCTATCAGAATCTAACTTATTCACTTATAATGAATAACAATTGTCATGTGAAATGGAATTCTCCTCTCCGTGTGATGGCTCATTTTTGTTTTTTAGGTAACTAAACCACAGTCACCGAGCAGAGTGAGCACCAATTCCCATGCATAGTTGCAGGAATGAAGTGTTGAATGACATAACCTAAAACTGGCATCATATATCTTGCTCTGTAGTGGTGGCCATCTCACCAGTGAGGTCACATTGTTTAAATTGTGTAGGTTAAGGCTTTGTTTCTTTAAAATTTTTTGTGTGTATTTTTATGATTTATTTGAGAGATAGAGAAAGAGGGAGAGAGGAGACATCATCTGGTTCATTCCCCAGGCCCTCAAAGGCTGGAGCTGAGTTGAGAACTCAGTCCAGGTCTTTGTGGGTGTCAGGGATCCTCTCAGGGTGTGCATTAGCAGGAAGCTGGAATCAAAGGCTCGTCTTCTTGAGTAGTATAGTGAACACTGCCCATGCTTGCTTTCCTGTTTTTTGTTTGTTTTTGTTTTTGTTTTATGGTATTAATGACTGATCAACCTTTGTTTGGTTGCCATTGGATTTCAGTTGACTCTTGCAGACTGGAGAGGCATTCTCCCTTTGTCAGGTAATTTGCCAGTCCGCTTTGATCTATTTTGAGTTAGTTTTGTGCTTGAACTAGGAAAATGCTTTCTTAATATTCCTAATTCTCAAAGTCTTGGAGAACGTTTCCAGGTACAGACAGTATTCTGATCATGAGAATTGGTGAAAATAGAGGGGGAAAAAAGTCACAAATTCTCTGACTCAAATACAGTTGTGAGTTTTTTTGGTTAATTCCCCTATATATAAGCTTTCATTTTAGATGTCTGTACTCTTAATTTAAATAATTAAGTGTTGGTATATTTCCTAGTTAGGGTTTTAATGTTTGTCCTATATAAATCTGAAGTGAAATTATGTACATACCCACAACATTGTCTTGCCTTTTAGGGCCATGGTAGGTGTTCACTTTTTAAAGTCTTCATTAGGCATTGTTAATTTCTTTAAGTTGGCCCAGGATAGAGTAGCTAGTTACAGAGTGGCATTATTTAGGGAGAGGAAGATTTTCTGCCTGTAAATTCTGTAATCTGATGAGGATTTTCTACTCCGTAATGGTTATTGCTGATGTGTAAAGAAGATACTGATTTTCCTAAGTAGTTTTTATTAACTGGTTACCTTACCAAACACTCTTGCTAGTTCTAGTTGTTTTAAGATTAATTCTTTTGAGCTTTCCTGTCATCTGATGGAATGAAAATATGGTTTATTTTGCAATGTTTGTGGCTTTCTTATGGTCATATTGTATTCATTTTAACTTCTAGGACAAGTTGTGTACTATAGCAACAATCACGTGCATTCTTGCTTTTGAGCATCCTTTTGATTTTCATAATACTCCTGAAGATACACAGCACCCTCTTATTTTCTTCTTTTTGCATAAAGATAAATAAATAAATAAGCTTAGAACCAAGGTAACAGTGGTCCTGTCAGAGTTCGAGCTTAAGCTGCACAGGAATGCAGATCTGTGGCCCACTGCAGCCCATCCGTACCCCTGTGTCACTTGGGGATTTACATGAAGTTATGTACTTACACACCTCAGAGTCAACATGACCAAGCCTGAGCCCTTCATTTTTCACCCTCCACATCAGTTGCTGCATCTGAATTGTTTTTGTTTTAAGGTGAGGGCTCCACCATCCATCTGGCTCTGGTTTTGCATTCCTGTCTCCTCAGTATCTGTACCTACTGGGTCATTCCATAGTTTATCCCACCTGTAAACATGTTGCACACTGGCTCACCACCACAGCCTCTGCCCTCCTTGCCCGTCACCACTGTCTTTGTTCAGGCCATTATTCTGCTTTTTCAGATCTTGCCCTCAGCCAGCCTGCCTTCCACCCCACCGATGTTATCTTAGGAAGTGCAGGTGCAATCCCTTACTTTCTGGTTCAGATCTATTAGTGAGTCTCCATTATGTCAGAATATAACTCAGGCTCCTTATGTAAACACACAAAACTGGTTTAAAAGAGATGGACTCTTTGAGTCTGGCTTCTTTTTCTCCATATTACATTTGTGTTTTTTTTTTTTTTTAAATTTTTATTTATTTATTTATTTAGACAGGCAGAGTGGATAGTGAGAGAGACAGAGAGAAAGGTCTTCCTTTTTGCCGTTGGTTCACCCTCCAATGGCCGCTGCGGCCAGCGCATCGCACTGATCCGAAGCCAGGAGCCAGGTGCTTCCCCCGGTCTCCCATGCGGGTGCAGGGCCCAAGCACCTGGGCCATCCTCCACTGCCTTCCCGGGCCACAGCAGAGAGCTGGCCTGGAAGAGGGGCAACCGGAATAGAATCCGGCGCCCCGACCGGGACTAGAACCTGGTGTGCCGGCGCCGCAAGGCGGAAGATTAGCCTGTTAAGCCACGGCGCCGGCCTCCATATTACATTTGTGCATGGCTTAGTTGCTGGTTGCTGATGGGGAGGAAGTTACCTTCAACAGCAGGAGCCAGTAAAGCTTCTGCCTTTCCTGATGGCTCTGTGTGTGGGTTGAGGGCACATTCGTATCTGAAGCAGTGTTCGGTCTGCACTTCTTTTGGCTTCTCCACTGTCTGCTGTGCCCGTGCACAGCCTCCATGCCAGCCAGACTGTGTGGACAGTTTGGGCTTCTTTGGTTCCCCTGTCATGTTGCGGAAGGCAGCCAGCCAGGGTTGTGCTGAGAGGTCAGGAAGCCCCTCTGTGGAGCCTAATTTCTAGGATTTCCTGTTTCTTTTCTGGTTATGTTGCTTGTGGTTACTTGTGCTAACTGGGAGGGCTGCCTCAGGCTTGCTAGTGAGATTGCTCCTTGTCCTGCTCTGCTCTGGGGCAGCCTCTTTCCCCCTGCTGATTCAGGTCCCTGGAGCCCCTCTGGAGGGAATCCTGTGGTTCTGGTGGATCCACCATGCTGGCCACCAGGGAGCAGTGGGGGCAACCCTGAGAGGAATGCCACAGACCCCACTGTTCTTACCCAAATTTTGCTTCTTAATATGTTATTTGCTTTTGCCAATTTCCAGATCCCTGAAAAAAATTTTTTAATAGTTCTGTCTAGTTTCATAGTTGTGTTTTTGAAGAAGAGGATTTGAAGTCCTGCCTTCTGGGGCCATGTGGTGGTTGTAATTTGCATTTTCCCTAGAAACTAGTTCACTGAACCCCATTTTCCTGTGTTTATTAATTCTGTAGTACCTCCTGTGATTTGTGTTACTGGGTTTTGCCATTCTCACCCCATGTTGCTTTGGGTTAAACTGTAGCGTCATGCACTTGATCGGCAGCACCGCCCCCCGCCGTCCTCAGGCTGGCTGAGGCACCCTCCTCTGGGCTGCGTGGTTCTGTATTGGCAGCGGCAGCACGGTTCTACTTGCTCACTATTTGGGCATGTGCTTCCTTGCCCGTGGCAGCCTGAGAGCCCCTTCACAGCAGAGCCTGTATTTTGTTTCTCTGTCCTCTTTTTTTGATCTTTGGTGCTTAGCATAGTGAGCACTTGTCATTTTTGCATTTGTTTAATTGAATTAAAGTAATATAAACTGCAAGGACTTCAGCCAAGCCTTTTATTTCTGTAGATATATTCTGTTGTGTTTCATTTTTATTGTGGAATATGTTGTTTGAAATAAGTGGGTCATTGATGGGTGTTTTAAATCCTCTTTGTTTTAGAACTTTCATTAAATAGTAAAATTTCTTTTTAGTGCAATGAGCCATAAGATTCAATATCATTACGAAATGCCTACAGTGACCCAGGCTGCTAAGTTCATTGGGAATTCTTTGATATCTCAGCAACAATTGATAGGAGTGGCCATCCTTTGCTCCTTGATAGACTTTTTTGTCACTGAGTATACTCACTGACTTGGTTTACCTCCTAGATTTCTCTTCACTCCTTTGCTATTTGTTTCTTGTTTCCACAGTCCCCTAAGATTAGTGCCCAGGCCCAGTCCTGTGTCTTAGTCTCATCTCTAGCTATCTTGGAGATCTCATTTAAATTCCATCTAATACCTGTTAGTCCCAAGACTTCTTACTTCTTCATTGGCCAGACTTCTCTCCTAGATTCCAGATTCATAAAGACAACTTCTTACTTGTGTTGGAGTTCATAAAACATACTCGTATCTCTAAAGTATGGTGACTTTAGCTAAGGGAGCAACTTCAGGATTTCTGTCTGACCCTGCCCCTCACCCCATCTCTTGATCGTCTTTCCCTCCAGCATGGTGGGGAGCTGGGGCTGCTTTCCTGAAGCTCCTTTCCCAAGAGGACTACAGTAATTACCAAGTATGGTGGGAAAATGACCACCGGAAAAGTAAGAGACTCGAGGTCTGCGTGCCCAGGATACTACACTGGACAGACTTTTCACCTGCTCTTCTGAAGGCGCTCCCTGAGATAATCTGAGATTCTTTATGCGCAGTCGTTATGCACACCCTCACCCCTCCTGTAGCTGTCCTTGCCACCCTCCAGGGTACCTTAAACCCTCCCTATCCAAGTCTCTGTTTCTCGCTGTACCTTGAACCCTCCCTATCCAAGTCTCTGTTTTTCGCTGTAGCTTAGGAAGGCATTTAAGCTACATCCGCCTGACACCTGGGGGAAGCTTATACTTCTGTGCTGTGATTTTTTTTCTTTTTTACCCTATGCACTCTAATATATTTTGTTATGCCTTTTTTCCTCCAATGATTCTGCCTGTTTGTTCATTTCAGCAAACGTTCAGAGGCCAGAGGGAATATTTCCCTTTGTCTGAACATTCAACATTTCAGCTTTGACATCTCTATTTAGATCCCAAGGCCAGCATGTTCAAAATTAAGGCCCTAATCTACACCCTCCTAAACTTGCTCTCCTGGCACCACTCAAACCACACTTCTCTTCTTAATTGATGTATCTCCATCTTTCCATTTGCTCAGCCCACTGTGGTTGTCCTTAATTTCTTTATTTCTCTCATATCCCACACCCAATCCATTAGGAAATCCTATGATCCCCCCTTGATAATGTCCAGAACCAGGCCTTCTCCTCCCCTCCCTGGTACCACTCTGGTGTAAACCACCATCAACTCTTGAGAATCACCTTCCTGACCTCTGCCCGCCTCACTCTTGTCTTCCTATAGCATGACCCTTTAAAGTACAAGTCATAACGTGTCACTTCCCAGTGTCCAAGCCAAAGTATTTCTCATGCTCCGTGGACTGCGGTCTGCCCCTTCCCCGTCCTCTCTACTCCAGCTTCCTCTCCCATTTCCCTTCTTTCATTCCAGTGGTCCAGGTAGTCTGGCCTCTTTGCTGTCCCTCAGACAGGCAGACAAGCAGTCCTGCCTGCCCCTGCATCTGAACGCTCTCCTTCCTGCCAGGCCAGCTCCCAGGTTCCTGGTGTGGTTGCTCACATGGCGCCTTCTACCTGAGGCCTCCTAAGCACGCTGGGTACATTTCAGCGTGCAGCATCCCCCTGCCTGGCATCCTCACTCCCAGCTGCCTGATTCTCCATGGCCTCCTCCATCTTTCCTCGCCCTCTGTCTTACACTGCTACTCACCCTAGGGTGATGATGATGCTTTGTAATTTACTTACTTACTGTGTTTCTTGTTTCATGCTTCTCTTTCTCTGTTTAGTCTGAGAGCAGGGGTCTTTGTTTTGTTTGCTGATATGCCAGAGCAATTATCACTGTATATAAAGTAAGTGTGTAAATAAATATTTATTAAATGGATGATTGAATATCTGATTTTCTAGAAAAAATTCAAATTCATAATTTGAGAATTATGAACTTTTAAAAAATTTTCATCTACTTGAAAGAATGACAGGGTGAGAGAGAGATTGTCTATATGTTGGTTTACTCCCCAAATGCCCACAGTAGCCAGGGCTGGGCAAGGCTAAAGCCAGGAACTCGGAACTCCAGTTGAGTCTTGCATGTGGGTGGCAGGAGCCCAAGTGCTGAAACCATCAACTGCTTCCCAGAATGCATTAGCAGGAAGCTGGGTCAGCACTCCGACATGGGATATGGGCATCCCAAACGATGGTGCCTCGGCACCTCTCCCCTCCCCGCCAAAAGAATTTCATTTGAGAGCAAGCAGTTAGCCTGGGAGTTAAGATGCTGACCTCTCACACCGCAGTGCCCTGGTTTAATCCCCAGCTCAGGCTCTTGGTTCTGACCCTGGGAGGCCGTGTTGATGGCCCTTTGATTGGTCCCTGCCACCCATGTGGGAGATTGTGTTCATAGCGCCTGACTCTGGCGCCAGCCGTTGTGGGCATTTGGGGAGCAATTAGCAGATGGGGTCTTTCTCTCACTTTCTGTCTCTTCCTCTCTCCCAGTCTCTCAATTAAAAAAAAAAAAAAAAAGAAAGAAAGAAAAGATTGTATTTGAAAAATTCTGAAAATTAAAAAAAGTACCAAAGTTCATTTTTTAACCTTTAATTGATGAATTAGGATCCATGAAAACAGCATAACATTTACATACCAAGTTAATAAGTATCATTCAAATAATCTCTTCAGGGCAGTCTTTTTAATAAAGCTGGCATTTCTGTAAAAATGGATTTTTTCTGTAATGATATGCAGTGTAGTAGAATGTAATGCACACTTTAGATTTAAAAATAACCATGTAGCAGTGTGTTGAGTGGGGACCTTTTTATCTTGTTCCAGAATTGCAGCTAAGGCCCTAAGCTGAAGACAAAAGACACTAAGTAACTAATTTTCTATATTTGGGTTGCTATGAATAATCCAGTAACCAATGGGGCCAGAAACCTGCCTTGCTGAGCCGCTCTGAGGAGCTTGTCCGGAGCTGGGATCCCACCTCCACCTGCTCTGAGAACTGGCTCAGCAGAGCAGGGGAGGGGGGCAGTGCTCTTAATGAGAAGCTGTTTTCTCCCTCCCTCCCCAAAGCCGCCCTTCCATCTTCAAAGAGCCCCTTGTAAAGGAACCCTGGTGGGCGGGAGGAGTGGTCATTTCATTGTCTCTTTTGTATTTGCTTAGCTGTGGATTTGCTGATCACTCAGTTCTGCCTGAGCAGAGGTGAAGGGAGTGCAGGGCAGAGTGGGCTACACAGGCGCAGAGGTGATGCTGTGTAAGCTGTGGAATCTGGTCACTCTCAAGAGTAGCCAGACTTGGCCTGCTTTCTCCTGTCTTTCACAAGAAGGCTGACATTCAGGCAAGGGACCATTGCCGGGGTGGAGAGGGGTGGTGGCTGCCAAGGGATGGTCCCCCTGCAGGACCCTGAGGGGAACCAGCACAATCGCTGGAGCAGAGAGTGGGAGCAAGCAGCTATGTTTGTGACACCAACCAGTGTCAGTCAGAGCAGCGGCAGCAAGTACGGAGAGGGCTGTGAGCACGTCCAGCTAGCACAGGGATGCTGCTGCTTCCTTCTGCTTCTCAGGTCCCAGGTGCCACACCCAGAAGTGGGAGTGAAGGGCAGGAGGATTTCCCCAGCAAGACCAAACTTGCCATGTTTCTGTGTGGCAAGCCACTGAGGATTTGGGTTGAACTACAGGGAAAAAAGAATTTCAAATCAATTTTTTATTTGAGTCTTCAAAGTAACAGATATAACAGGATTTAATCTGAATTTTCTGAGGATAGAGTTCTAATAACTGGGAGCATCTCAAGTTATGGATGGAGACAAAGTCACTGTCTAAGGACACCTAATGTATCAGCTATTGTATCCTTCTAAACCTAGTGACTCAAAACATCTGTAATTTCTCAGGAGTCTACAAAGTGACTGGACATCTCTGCCAAGGTGCACCAGGCTCCGTGGATGTCCCCAGGGGTTACTTATGCATTTACAGTCAACTGAGGCTTGGCTCTATAGGGTGATTCAGGTGCATGCCTTGTTCTTGGCAGCCAGCATGGGCCTGTTGTCTAGGATCCAAAGGGAAGATGTGCACGCATTCAAGGACATTTTTAGACCTCTGCTTGAGCTTTTCATCGGAGCCAAGTTGAGTCAGCATAGGCAGGTCACTTCAAAGGGCGTGAATATAGGGGTGGCTTGAAAACTTGGGTCATTAACGCAGTCAGTCTGCCACATTTACCAGGTGGGAGAGGAGACTGCACACTGGAAAGTTAAGGAGAGTTATTGGAAAAGAGAAACCCGTTTCATGTTGGTACCCTGAGACAGAGAGATTCTTTAGTAAACAGCTTACAGTTGATTTGACTACATGGACTCCTAAAACTGAGTTTGTTTCTTTTTTATATTCTCTCTAATGTATGAGTTTAGCAAAGGTTTTTTTAAAAAGACATCCTGTTATTGAAATTCAGGAATCACCCTGAACTTGAACATATATATATATATGTATATATATATATATACATATATATATATATATATATATGTAAAATTTCTATTTTTCCCCACAAGTAAGCGTTAGTTGCTTCTTACCAACATGTGGTCTTGAAATGGCAGTGGAGCCACTGGCAGTTTTCCTAGCAGGAGTGCAGTGAGTATCCAGTGTGACCACGTTTGTCTGAGGGGGATGCACTTTTGTCTGGTACTCTGACTAGTTACGAGGTGCTTAGATTTCAGATATTGTACTAGAGTAGCATTTTTAAAAAATATTCTTGCAATGTAAGGAAAGCATTAACTCTTAGGAATTTGACCAAGAACTGATCTGTTTTCATGAATTTTCCAGCTTACAAAAATCCAGCTGTATTATCTTACTTCAGGTGTTAAATTTGATACAAACTTCACAGACTAATTGCCTTTAACAGATGCTGTGGATATTTATCGCAAAATGTCTTTGAACAGGCAGCTTTAATACATTAGTTTAGTACACATGGTGATTTAAAGATTAGAATATATTAAATAAACTGTGTCAGAAATTATAAATAAACTAAAATGAGTAAAATTATCCTTAAATTGCTAGACAAGTCTTCACATTTAATGTTACATTAATGAGTTTTGTACAGAGACTGTTTAGAATAAAAACCTTTTTCATCAGATGTTGCACATATGCTTTCACTGTTTGTTTTTCTTCAAAGTAAAACTTAATGAAACAGCTAATAAAACCCAATTTTGCTCCTGATTCTTGAAAGAAACAAGCCCTTGAAGTACACCCGCTGTTTATTCTTTTGCGCTGGTTTTTGCTACTTTTCAGCATGTAAATTTTCCCATAATGAAAAACAGTCAAAGCCATAAACCTTTTCTTACAAGTCTTAAAAACCCAGTGTTTATTTCTTATTTGTAGAGCCATTGCACAATGGAGACATGCTTTGCACGCACACAGAGAAGTTTGCGCTCAGATCTTCATGTTCACCTCCTGCTGGCTGCACAATGGTATAGTGCATGTGCATTTAAATAGATCTTTATTATGTAAATAACCCAGAGCCAAAGTAAGAGCTTTAACTAACCTTAAAAAAAAAAAAAAAAAAAAAAAAAGGAGAGAGAGAGAGAGAAAGAAAGAAAAAAAAAAGAAAAAAAGAGAGGAGGATTCCACCCTTACTCTCAGGAGCCTGGATTTGTGTTAGTCTGGTGAGTGTTGCTTGAGTCTCTTGGAGGGGATCAGCTTCTGTGAACTAAGCTCTCTGGATGGCAGGGCCCCACGTGGCGCTTTCATTGCCCGTGGCACTTGGCTTCCCCTGCAGCTTCCTTCTGGACAGGACTGTTTGACTGTGCGGACAGGACAGGGTGGAGATATGTGTTATTCTAGGACAGTGCTATTCGAAGCGTGGTCCTAGGTGGGTGCCAGCATGAGCATGTAAGTACGGAACTTGAAAATGAGTGACTAGAAGCTTTTACACAGTTTGACAGACTAATTTTATATCTGTCAAATCTAATAAAAGAATTGGGACTTGTAGTTTGTATGTTTTGGATTTTTTTATTTCCTTTTTTCTAGTAATTCATTTTTAGTTTTTTTTTCCCCCATGAAAGTATGTCTGTGACAGATTGGAAATAAAATTCTGATCTTTCACCACAGATGGTTTGTAAAGCATTTGGTCTAGGATAAGATGTTCCAATGTTGACTTATATCCTTTGCCCCGTAGTATAACATTAGGCAGTGAGCTTTGAATAAAGAGAAGAAATCCTTCGATTATAACTCCCGTACGCTAACAGACACTGAATGGTCAGTAAGTGAAGGGTCGGACAATAGAACCTAAAGTAGAGATACTCTGTGTTTCTCATCGAGGCAGGTCCATATGCTGTAGGGACCACTGAGTGGCGGTTGGCCTTGACCTGGTCATATGACAGTCAGGAAGTCTGAGTAGAGTTAATGCCCCAGTGGAGTGGGCTACTGCCAAATTGAGATTTTCAAAAGTGAGGCAGGATTTTAGGTGGAGGAAAGGGAAGGACACTGAATAATATATATATTTTTTTTTCAAGATTTTATTTACTTATTTGACAGGTAGAGTTACAGACAGCAAGAGAGAGAGAGACAAAAAGATCTTCCATCCACTGGTTCCATCCCCAAATGGTCACAACGGCTTGAACTGGCCTGATCTGAAGCCTGGAGCCAAGAGCTTCCTCTGGGTCTCCCATGTGGGTGCAGGGGCCCATTTCTACTGCTTTCCCAGGCCATCAGCAGAGAGCAGCCAGGACTACAACTGGCGCCCATATAGGATGCTGTTGTTGCAGGCAGAGGATTAGCCTTTGCCACAGTGCTGCCCCAAGCAATATACTTTGTTGTGTTTTTGAAGGCTAATGTAAGATAGTTAGGGGCTTGAGGCCACCAGGAGACATTCTGTGGAATGTGGAGGTGGAAATGGGAGAGCATCAATAACAGGTTTCATTTACTTCTCAGCTTTACCTAGGATATCTTAGTGATACTAAAAATCATGAGGCGTGCCTCTTTGGTATGTATTTTATTCATTGCTGATACCGGGACAAGCAATCAGAACATAAAGCTGAGATTAATGTGTTGTATAACCTTGGGTCATAAAAACGTTCATAAGTCATGGAAATAAAGGTTTGAAGTTGGAAGGTCATATAATTCACCTTGTTCCCGATATTGCTTCTATGAAACCTGCTTACCATGCATTAGTTTTTTTGTGGCCACTCATGGTGGGTTCTTCCCATGAGGGTGGGCTGTGCTGGCAGGGAAATGTCCTTGTGTATAGCATTCACGTTGCAGAGGTCCCAAGCCCTGGCTGAGCTGGGATGGGATTTACCCAGAGGACTGCCAGGAATGTGCCGAGCCTGGGAGAACCAAGAGGCTGCTCAGGGAAAGACTGAAGGCTGTGGATTCTGTCAGGGTTTCCCAGTGGCTGTGCCGTGAAGAGGCTGCAGGTGGGCTTAAGACGTCAAGGGTCAAAATTCACTCACAGTGTTTTGTATAATCACTTAGAAATGTATGGTAGTCAAAATGATATTTGGGGACTATTTGAAAGGCTCCCTATGTAAACCCCCGAATTCACTAATTATTTTGGACTTTAAAACCATTAAGTATAGCACCTATGACAAGGAAGTTCTCTGAGGTAGCCACATCCCATGGCACCCACGCCTGACCTTGGGCTTTAGATCAACTCAGTATGTGAGATTACATGCCGTGATACACTGGTCACTGGAGATTTCTTTGTTTATAAAAATTTCAGAAGTGAATGGCATAATAAGTAAGATGCTGCCTGGGACACATGTGTCCCAAATTGGAATGTCTGTATTTGAGTCCCAGCTTACCTCCTGATTCTAGATTCCTGCTAAGGTAGACCCTAGGAGACAGCAGGTGATGTCTCAAGGAATTGGATCCCCGATACTCCTGTGGAGGACCCAGACTGAGTTCTTGGCTCTTTCTTCAGCTTGAACCAGCCCCAAATATTGTGGGAGTTTTTTTAAGTGTGGAATTCAGTGGCATTAAGCACATTCACATGGTTTTGCAGCCATCACTACCTTCCTTCACCAGAACTTTGTTTTTTTGTTAAAGATTTATTTATTTGAAAGGCAGAGTGAGGGAAGGCATGGGAGGAGGGTGAGGAGGAGAAATCTATTCATTGCTTCACTCCCCCAGTGGTAATAACAGTCAGGGCTGGGCCAGGCCAAAGCCAATAGCAGGAACTCCACCAGAATCTCCCATGTGGGAACAGGGACCCAAGCACTTGGACTATCTTATGCTGGTTTTCACAGGCACATGAGCAGGGCATTGGATCAGAATTGGAGCAGCCAGGACTTGAATCGGTGACCATATGGGATGCTGGCTTTGCAGGCAGTGGCTCAACTGCTGTACCACAGTGCTGGCCCCTGATTTTAGTTTTTGAAGTAAATAAAAACCAGTGATGAATTGTTTAAATTTTGATGAAATTCATTTTTTTAAAAAAGATTTATTTATTTGAGAGTTAGAGTTACAGACAGAGAGAGGGAGAGACACAGAGAGAAGCCTTCCATCTGCTTGTTCACTCCCCAAATGGCCACAACGGCCAGAGCTGGGCCGATCTGAAGCCAGGAGCCAGGAGCTTCTTCCAGGTCTCACATGTGGTGCAGGGGCCCAAGCCCTTGGGCCCTCTTCTACTGCTTTCCCAGGCCATAGCAGAGAGCTGGATCAGAAGAGGAACAGCTGGGACTCGAACTGGCACCCATATGGGATGCCGGCACTGCAGGTGGTTGCTTTACCTGCTATGCCACAGTGCCAGCTCCGAAATTTGTTTTTAAAGAATTCAGGAAATTCTCTGTATATAAAAGCTTATAGGCCCTATTATTTGTGTTTCAAAAAAGACTTAATTTTTATAGTTATTATACTTAGCTTTTTCAGTCTTACTGGGGACTTCTCATTAAAACCAGAAAGCGTTGGCTTCACAAAGTAAACATAGCATCAAAAAAGGTAGAGTCACTCTTTAGGTAATGAAAAGAAAATTATCTCAAGTTTGGATGTGCATATTGAGGAACTTTCTTCATTCCTCTTAGCTTAATGCTCTATTGGCAGGGAAGAGAAAACTGATGAAACCAGGGGGCCATGCAGACTCCATGACACCTCACCCAAAAACTCCCTAGACAAGGTCTTGTGCCACAGCAGCACAAGAAGCCAAAGCCCTTGTGGAAATTCGTTCCAACAGTGTTAGGTTAAGTTAAATACACCAGTTATAAGGTCTCACATTAAAAGCTGAAGCCAGATGCCTCAAACAAAGAAGGGTGCCCTCATTTCACCATGTGGTGTGGAAATCACTTGAGGTGGGGGAAGCAGAGCAAATGGAGAGGAACACCAGTACATGTGTTAGTGACCTATCAGATGCCACCAGGACAGCTCTTCTCCAGACTGTACATTGATAGACCAGCACACTTTAGGTCCCAGTGCAAGGTAGGATTCCTGAAGAGAAGTGCTGGGAGGAATATAAATTCTCCACAAAGAGGCACCAAACAGATTACGGGGGAGGAGACTTTGGAGGTGATAAATTCATACTTTGGAGCAAAAGGAGTTATCTGGAGCAGGCTTGGATTTGAATACTGATGGAGAATGTGCAAGCATAGGGTGAAATTCAGCTGATATAGGATGTGATTCTTAGAGGACTGTTTTGCCTGTGAATGCCACGGTCTGATGTACCTCAGTAGAGACCACAAATGCTTCATTCACCTGTGTTCTCACCTTTTGTGAAGAAAGGGGAATGCCAACTTCCACTGTTTGATACAAAAGTACAGTAGATATTCAAGGAGGAGTCTGGTCAGGAGTTTATGAACTAGAAGGAGAATTGAAACTTTTTCAGTAAATAATTCTTATTTTGAAGATTTGTTAAGCAGTAGTTATTGGCTTGAAAAATAGTTTAATTAGCCGAATGGATGAACCTATTAGAAAATTGTCAGGATAATGTATTTCTGTGTACAGATAAAGTTGATGGATTCAAGGTAAAAATTTGGTGTTGGAGACATGAAGTTAAAAATGCCTTCATCACAATGTCTAGTTTGTTATAGTTTGAATAGATAGTGGTGCTTTTTTTTTTAAAAAAGATTTATTTGAAATTCAGAATTACACAGAAAGAGAGAAGGAGAAGCAGAGAGAGAGAGAAGTCTTCCATCTGCTGGTTTACTCCCCAGTTGGCTACAACAGCCAGAGGTGCACCGATTTGAAGCCAGGAGCCAGGAGCCTCTTCCTGGTCTCCCATGTGGGTGCGGGGGCCCGAGAACTTGGGCCATCCTCCACTGCTTTCCCAGGCCATAGCAGAGAGAGCTGGATCAGAAACAGAGCAGCCAGGACTGCAACTGGTACCCATATGGGATGTCGGCACTGCAGGTGGTGGACCCACCTGCTATGCCACAGCCCCGGCCCTGATACTGGTGCTTCTTAAGTAGGTTAATGTCTTGTATACTTAAGAGAAAGCTGCATCATTGGTTTGAAATGTATGATTTCAATTGAATCCGCAATTTATGCATATTACCCTAAGAAATTTTCACATTACCTTTATTAATGAAAGTAAAAGAAAATCTGGTTTACTGAATGATGGCACTTTTTAAAAAAGATTATTTGAAAGCCAGAGTGACAGAGAGGGAGGGAGGGAGAGGGAGGGAGGGAGAGAGAGTTTGCATTTGTTGGTACACTTCCCAAATAGCTGCATCAGCCTGGGTTTGGCCAAGCCAAAGCCAGGAGCTAGGAACTCCTTTGGGTTTCCCACACGGGTGGCAGGGGCCCAAGCACTTGAGCCATCCTCTGCTGCCTTCCCAGGTACTTTAGTAGGGGGGGTGAATCAGAAGCAGAGCAGCCAGGACTGGACCTGGTGCTCTGAAATGGGAAGTTGGCTTTGCAAATGGAGCGTGCTGTGCCACAGTGCCGGTCCATGGTAGCACTTTTAAAGTACAGTTTAGATTTGAATATTCCAAATGCTGGTTGATGATAAGAAAAGTGTTTCTATCATCTAGAGAAAAGTGATTCATATTCATCTGCATAGAGACAGAAGGTTAGGGTAGCTGTTGCCTGGGATGGGGGAAGGAGTGGGGACTGGCTGTAATAATTAGCTATTACAAAGAAAATACAACTTTTTACACAGTTCCATATGAACACCACTGCTTTCCCTCTAGTGCACCCTATTATAGTGTTCAGGTGTGGATTTCTGTGTGTCGTGCTGTGCAAAGGTGAGGAAGGATGGGACTGTCACAGGACAGTCTAGAAGGCTGGGGCGAGGCTGTCAGCTGTGACAGGGGAGGGGAGTGGGTCCCAGGACAGTCTAGAAGGCTGAGGCGAGGCTGTCAGCTGTGACACATTGCAGATCCAGCTGCCAGCAGATTTGGAGGAAACGTAAGGACTGGGAGAGGGTACAATCTCTTGAAATAAACTTAAAAACTGGGCATTTGTCATGGGGCAGGGCTTGGTGGGCCCTGGGTCTTATGGGTATGGGGGATGAGTGTCTGAACAGGTGGGATGGGAGGTGACAGGAGGCTGATGAACCACACTGGGCTGGGCGAGGCTGACGAGCCTCTGAATAAAGTAGAATAAAGTAGAAGGCCTGGAGGAGAAATAGGTTCTTAGGCCTTTCACTCACTTATGGGGCATTGATCAAAATAAGTTCACTTTTAAAACCTATTTTGAAAACAAACACTTTTCAGCTCTTGCTTTGCAACAGGCTCTATTCTGAGTGTGTTGCACATATTAACTCAGTTTATCTTCTTAATGCTGGGTAATAGAAACATGATGATTCCCATTTTACAGACAAGGGGACTGAGGTCACACTTATTGGTGACAGAGCTGGGATATGAACTTGGGCAGTTTGGCCTTAGAGTCCTTAGCCCCCTGCTTGGTTCCTCAAGGCTGCAGTGTTGCTACCCAGCCGTCTCCCTCTAGACCCTCATCTCTGGTCTCAGGCAGACGACTCTTACGGCCCAAGAATGTGACTTACAGTGGTGCCATAGCAGGACTTCCTCTTGGACTGTGAGTCAGGGGCTTCTGGGCCCCGTGTGGTCTGACTTGAAAATGTTTCTGCGTACTTGCTCCACACCAGTCCATCATCTAGGGAGCTGTGACTTAGAGGCTGGCAGCCACCAGCCACATGTGGCTACTCAAAATTTAAATTAAGTGAAATTAAAAAATAAAAAAAATTGATTTCCTGGTGGTGCTGGCTATGTTTCAGTGGTTTCTCTTTACTGTTTGGGACAGCACAGAAGGCATTTCCATGGTCACAATTTTTTTTTTTTTTTTAATTTAAAGATTTATTTGTTTATTCAAAAGGCAGAGTTCCGGGTGTGTGTGGGGGAGATCTATCCATTGGTTCAACCCCCAAGTGGCCTCAACAGCTGAGGCTGGGCCAGGCTGAAGCCAGGAGCCTGGATCTCCATCTGTGGCTCCCGCGTGGGTGCAGGGGCCCAAACACTTAGGCTATCTTCCCCTGCTTTCTCGGGTGCATTAGCAGGGAGCTGGATCAGAAGTAGAGCAGCTTGGACTTGAACTGGCACCCATTGCAGATAGTGGCTTCACCTGTTGCAAATACTGGCCCTTTGTGGTGGAATGGTTTTATTTTATAGTGGCATCCTCACCCTCTACTTCTCCAAGTCTGCTACATTATCAACAGTGGGAACTCAATTCCTGCTGGTATCTAACCCAGTTAGATGGCTTAATTCGTATTGGTCCTGTTGCTCCTCTCTTCCCTCATACTGCAAAGATGGTGGTACCACAAAGCAGTAGATGTTTCTGTAGTCACTAGTTGCTAATTCATACAAGATGTGCTTTCTTGGAACAACTCAGCAATATGGTGACTTCTCCTCCTTACTGGATTCTACAATTTTGACAATTACAAACTGAGTTCCCCAGAATCCCCAAAAGACAGCCTGTTCACACTTTGGCACCTAATGAACTTGAAGACGTCCATAGGTCTTGTGTTTTGAAATTGTACGTTACTATATTTGATTAGTTGGATTTTTTAGTCTAAATTTAGAATTTTATCATGTGTTGTCTTTTGTGACTGTGCTGGTTTTTAAAAGTTTAACCATGGCCGGTGCCGTGGCTTAACAGGCTAATCCTCCGCCTTGAGGCGCCGGCACACTGGGTTCTAGTCCCGGTTGGGGCACCGGATTCTATCCTGGTTGCCCCTCTTCCAGGCCAGCTCTCTGCTATGGCCCGGGAAGGCAGTGGAGGATGGCCCAGGTACTTGGGCCCTGCACCCACATGGGAGACCAGGAGAAGCACCTGGCTCCTGGCTTCGGATCAGCACGATGCGCTGGCCGCAGCGGCCATTGGAGGGTGAACCAACGGCAAAAAGGAAGACCTTTCTCTCTGTCTCTCCCTCTCACTATCCACTCTGCATGTCAAAAAAAAAAAAAAAGTTTAACCATAATAACCATAATTTGATCACCTGATGAACCATTATTATTATGCCCAGCTTTAATAGAAACATACCTTTGTGTTTTGGTGAAAAATAAGTCATGTTGTGGCACAGTGGGCTATCACGATCCCAGATCAGAGAGCTGGTTCTAGTGTTCCACTATTGATGCATCTCCCTGTGGATGTGCCTGGGAAGGCAGTGGAGGATGACCCAAGTCCTTGGGTCTGTGCTACCCACGTAGGAGATCTTCATGGAACTCTGGGATCTTGGCTTCAGCCTGGACCAGCCCTGGCTATTGTGGCCATTGAGAGTAAAACAGTAAATGAATGATCTCTCTTTGTCTCTCTGGCTCTTTCACTCTATCACTCTACTTTTCAAACAAATAAGTAAATTAAAAAAAAAAAAAGTCATGTCAAACTAACCTCTTGGTTTTTATTGTTGTTGTTGTTTGTTTGTTTGTTTGTTTGTTTTTGAGAGTTACCAGGTAGGCAGGATGCTTTAGAATAGTGAGTCTGATCTCAACCAAGCTCCTTAGTGGGGGACAGTCACATGAGTGAGGACTGTGGAAATCATTGCAACTTTGAAGAAGCTGGCAATATTTAATCTGGAGAAAAATAGACTATTTTAGGTAACCAAGGGACTATGTTGAGTGAACAGTGTTGATCAGAAGGAGAATTTACTAAGTTAGTTATGAAAAATATAAATGTGTTCGTAGTGTATTGTAGGGAACACACCTGGGTTACTAAGCCCTTGGAGCAATGCCAAATAGGAAGGAGTGACTGTAGGAAATTTTCATCTTTTCACTCCCAGAAGTGAAGTGTGGGGAAAGACACAGTGGGAATTGAAGGAAGTAGGGTTAAGTTTTCATTAAAGGCAGTGCCTTGTATGCACCACTCCTGGTTGCCTTGGCAACAGGGCTCCCTCTCATGCTAATGACATTATAATGAGAAAAAAACACACATGCAAATGTCGTAAATAGTAATTAGAGGCAGAGACATACTTGGGGTAGTGAGCTCCACCTTGGGAAGGTCTGGGAGGAGCTGGCACAGGGTTTGTGCTAAAGACAAATAAGTGGTGAGGGAAGGACTTTGATTTCTGTATAAAAGGGTCAAGCTGAGTCTCTGTGGGGCACACTGGCATTTGTGGTCCTCAAAGACCTATTGTTTCTGTGACAGAATTTTCCCTGATTTTACATCCACAATGCCTTAACTGTCCTACCTGTTGGCATCGCTGTGTGGAAAGGATCTTAGGTGTATTTCACAGTAGATTTGTAGCATCTGTGGCAGGCTGCTGTTTGGAATGTTCTCCCTGCCCACACCGGCAGGGCTGGGCCTGCCCATGCAAGGCAGCAGCACCAAGGTTTGTGCCAAAAGCTTGCCTTTGTGGAGAGAAGACTTAATTCTGTGTTGCTTCAGAGGAGAGAAATCGGACCAAGCAGGGAGTGTGTGTGCCTAATGTAAATTATAACTGGTCAGTAATTCATACTGTCGTGTCCCTGGGAATGTTTAAGGAGATGCTGGCTGCCTGCCTCGCTCAGGTGTGATAGGTAGGATTTTAGATTTGCCTGAATGCTTAGTCTGTGACTCTGTACTCGACTTCATAGTCTTGCGTTTGTTTCACTTTATCCTTGTCCTTTTATTCTGACTTCTCTAGTTGTACTGCCACACGTCTGTTTATCTATTTATCTTGGGAATGGCTAGAAAATGTGTTATATTGTCTGCTTCACATTAGCTCCATTCTTTGATTTTTGGTATTAGCTGAACCATAGATTATAGAATAAAAATTGCCAGAAATAGCTATGGAGATCCATAGGCTTTTACTATTATTTATTTTCTGTCAGTGAAAAAAAAAAGGTTAATAATTTCAAAAGGAAAGTACAAATGCTTTTTTTAAGATTCATTTTATTTATTTGAAAGGCATAATTACAGAGAGAGAGGGAGAGACACACAGAGAAAAGCTCTTCTATCCTGTGATTTACTCCCCAAATGCTTGTGATGGCCAGGCAGAAGCCCAGAGCCAGTAGCTTTTTCCAGGTCTCCCAAGTGCGTGCAGGAGCCAAAGCACTTGGGGGATCCTCATCTGCTTTCCCAGGCTCATTAGCAGAGAGCTGGATTGGAAGTGGAGCAGCCAAGATTTGAACCGGGGCCCATATAGGATGCTGGCGCTGCAGGCAGTGGCTTTACACACTATACTGCAATGCCTGTACTGGCATAGTTACTACTCCCATACTGAAACGCTCTTTGGTTGGCATCTGGAATGCTGTTTTCCTGGTTTCTTGCTGTCTTGGTGACTGTTCCTTCTTGGCTTCCTCTGTTGCCTTCTTATCTCCCAGCTGCTAAACACTGTTCAATCTTTGGGCTTCTCTAATTAGATGCTAATAGGAGATCTTATGCAACTTCTTGTTAGTAAAGACTATCTATACACTGATGAGTCTGGAATTTATATTTTTAGCATGTATCATTCCCTGAACTTCAGACTCTTATATCCAGCTACCTAATTGATGTCTACCTAATTTGAATGTCTACTAGGAATTGCAAATTTAATGCATTTTTATCTTCTCTCCCCTCACCACTTGCTTCTTCCATATGTTTCCCTGTCTCAGTACATATTAGCTTCTAGTTGCTCAGGATTACGACCTGGAGTTACTCCTGACTCCTTTTGTTGTCTTATATGCCACCTTTAGTCCAGTAGTAAAACCCAATAACAGTCTTCAAAATGTATTCAAAATCTACCCTTTTTCACTCTCACTGTACCATCTCAGCCCATGCCTCTGTTATTTTTTACATGGCTTGTTGCAATAACTTCTTAATTGCTGTGCATTTACAATTTGGACTCTAAACAACAGGTGGAGCGATCATTTTAAAGTATGAGTTCTTGAAGCTGGCATTCTGGCATAGCAGTTAAAGCCACTGCTTGCAATGCCAGCATCCCATATGGGCACCTGTTCATGTGCCAGCTGTTCACTTTCAATCCACCTTCCAGCTAATGTGCCCGGGGAAGCAGCAGAGGATGGCACAAGTGTTTGGGCCCCTGCACCCACGTGGGAGACCTGGTCGAAGCTTCTGGCTCCTGGCTTCAGTCTCTCTCAACTCTGGATGTTGCAGGCATCTTGGGAGTGAACTGGTGGATGGATGATTGATCTCTTTCTCTCTTTCTGTCTCTGTAGTTCTGATTCTCAAATCAATCAGTGTTTTTTCTTTTCTTTTTTTTTTTTTTTTTTGACAGGCAGAGTTAGACAGAGAGAAGGGTCTTCCTTTTACCATTTGTTCACACCCCACCCCCAAATGGCTGCCACAGCCGGTGCACAGCACCGATCCGAAGCCAAGAGCCAGACGCTTCCTCCTGGTCTCCCTTGCAGGTGCAGGGCCCAAGCAGTTGGGCCATCCTCCACTGCACTCCTGGGCCACAGCAGAGAGCTGGATTGGAAGAGGAGCAACCAGGACAGGACTGGTGCCCCAACTGGGACTAGAACCCGGGGGTGCCAGCGCCGCAGGTGGGGATTAGCCTAGTGAGTCATGGCGCCGGCCAATCAATCTTTAAAAACGATGTGAGTTCATTTGTTTAACTGTGTGACTCAAAACCCCTCAGTGACTTTCTGCTTTTGTCAGACTAAAATCTGTAGCTTTAACTGTGGCTTCCAAGATCTTAAATAGTTCCCATCCTCTTTACTCCCTAATCCTCTTTCTCCCACTTTTTCACTCTTTTCCAGACATATTACTATCCTGCTTTCCACCTGGAGCCTTGACACTTCCTGCTTCCTCTGTCTAATGTGTTTGTATCCCCTTAGAAACTTCATGACTTGCTCCCTTATGACCTTCAGATCTTTGGTCAAATGTCCCCCTTACCCACCCTTTTTAAAAAACATCCTCCCAACCCTATCACTTGTAATCCCTTACCTTCACTTATTATTTTTATTGAACTTAGAACCACCTGCTCTATGTATTTAGTGATTTGTTGTTTATCTTCTCCATTCTGCACTCTGTCCTCCACAATGCATGCTTTGCGGAGACAAGGACTTTTGTCTGTTTTGTTTACCACTGCATTCTGAGGCCCAGGTACACCACGTTGTATGAAGTAGGTGCTCTTAGTGGTGCCCTTAGGGACAGTCTGTATGCTTTGTCTCTCCATTGTTCATGAGGTCTTGTGCAAAAAAATGAACTTTGTTAAATAGATTCCCTCTTCCAATTAGAAATGGAAGCTAAAGTTGAAATGCCTCATAAGCAGTTAGAGAAATTATGGTAGTCATGTATAAGTTGAAATTATAAAGAAGGAACCCAAGAGACACTTTGAGAAAAAACTGAGACAAGAGAAAGAGAAATGAAAGAGGACTGGTCCCTAAGTCCACCCTTGATCTCTCATGGTTTTCTAGAGTCTGCTCAATCTATTCCCATCTGCACCATCTGTTGCCTTTGGGCTCCAAACTCACACTTTAGTGCCTACCCTGCAGCAATGGGTGGGGGTCTAGGTGTTTTTGTGGTAATGAACATGGGTTAAATTGAATCAGTAGAGGCCCCAGGAGAAAGGCTGTAAAAGGAGGAGGGCATCTTCTCCTGACTGTACACGCCTGTCCTAGTCTTCCCTCCACCGTGTGACTGGGAGGATTGCTTCCTGTGATCTCTCTGCCTGTGCTCATGTGCTTCCCCATTGCCTGTCTATATATCCACTTAGGAACTCGAGCTCCTGCCACCTTACATCCTGCTTGCCCAGCAGCTGTGGTACAACTCTGAACCCAGTGACCTGGAAAATATTTCAGGAAGTTACAGCCACACATTCTGCAACAAGGTCTAAACCCCATCTTGGAATCCCCCCTTCCAACCTTGTCCTCCATTGCATACTTTCCCTCAGCCCTATACCAACCTGCACAGTTTAGTTTTAGTTTTTTTTTTCATTGTTATAGTTATTCTGCTTCTATAATTTAATAAATCTATTTTTTAATTTTTTTCCCAAAGAAATCTTTTATATAAGGAGTACACATTTCATAAGTACAACTTTAGGAATATAGTGATTCTTCCCACCATACCTACGCTCCCACCCACTCTCCCACCCCACCTCCTCCTCCCTCTTTCATTCCCAGTCCCATTCTCCATTAAGATTCATTTTCAATGAACTTTATACAAAGAAGACCAACTCTATACTAAATAAAGATTTCAACAGTTTGTGCGCACACACACACACACACACTGAGAACAAGTTTTACAGTTAATTCTCATAATACAACTCATTGAGGACAGAAGTCTTACATGGGAAGTCAGTGCACAGTGACTCTTGTTAATTTAAAAGGTAACACTCTTATGTCACCTGACACATAAGTGATTCTTATGTATGAAGTCAGGGGCTGTTGACATGAGCTGTCAAGGCTCTATGGAAGCCTTTTGAATCCATAATCTCTATTAGTATTTAGACAATGCCCTGAGCAAAGTGTAAGTTCTCTCCTTCCTTCAGAGAAAAGTATCCCCTTCTTTGATGGTCACTTCTTTCCACTGGGGTCTCACAGAGATCCTTCATGTAGAACATTTTTTGCCACAGTGTCTTGGATTTCCATATCTGAAATGCTTTCATGGGCTTTTCAGCCAGACCAGGAAGCCTTAAGGGCTGATTCTGAGGTCAGAGTGCTGTTTAAAGCGTTTGTCATTCTATGAGTCTGCTGTATGGACTGCTTCCCATGTTGGAACATTCTCTCCTTTTTAATTCTATCTATTATTATTTGCAGACTCTTGATCTTATTTATATGATCCCTTTAGCACTTAGTCCTAGCTATATGATCACTTTAACATTTAATGTGATCACTTTAACACTTAAGATGGCATTTTTACCACCCAGCTGAATGAGATTTAGGGTCCCATGGCAAGTTTTTGTACTGTATCCTTAGAAGTTAGTCTATAGGAATGTATGCAGAACTATACAGCTTTATACTCCCTCTTGATCTAACCCTAACCCTAACCCTCCTCCCTCTCTTATTCTCACTCTTATTTTTTTAAAAGATTTATTTATTTGAAAGTCAGAGTTACACAGAGAGAGGAGAAGCAGAGAGAGAGAGAGAGAGAGAGAGAGAGAGAGAGGTCTTCCATCTGATGGTTCACTCCCCAGGTGGCTGAAATGGCCAGAACTGTGCCGTTCCAAAACCAGGAGCCAGGAGCTTCTTCTGGGTCTCCCATGTGGGTGCAGGGGCCCAAGAACTTGAGCCGTCTTCTTACTGCTTTCCCAGGCCACACCAGAGAGCTGGATTGGAAGTGGAGCAGCTGGGTCTCGAACCGGCGCCCATATGGGATGCCAGCATCTCAGGCCAGGGCATTAACCCATTGTGCCACAGAGCCAGCCCCCCCTCTTATTTTCTACTGAGATCAATTTCAGTTGACTTTATACACATATGATTAACTCTAAGAGTTCAACAAATAGTATGAAGAAGAAAACCAACCAACCAACCAACCAAACAGAAACCTGTTCCTCTACAGTCGAGATGATGGTTGTTTCAGTAATTAATTCTCAACATGTCAATTTTGCTTCTACAGATTTTGTTTTAGGTGCTGTATTAGTTATCACAGATCAAGGAGAACATATGGTATTTGTCCCTTTGGGACTGGCTTATTGCACTAAGTATAATGTTTTTCAGATTCTTCCATTTTGTGGCAAATGACAGGATTTCTTTCTGTTTTTTTTTTTTTTTTTAACCACTGCGTAGTATTCCATAGTGTGCATATTCTATAGTTTCTTTATCTAGTCTTTGGTTGACGACATTTAGATTGATTGCATGTATTAGTTATTATGAATTGAGCTGCAGTAAACATGAGGATGCAGACAACATGATTTGATTTCTCTTGGGTAAATTCCCAGTAGTGGGATGGCTGGGTCAAATGGTAGGTGTGTATTCAGATTTCTGAGGTATCTCCAAACTGTCTTCCATATCGGTTTTACCAGTTTACATTCTCACCAGCAGTAGATTGTAGTACTTTTTCCCCCATATCCATGCCAGCATTTGTTGTTTGTTGATTTCTGTATGAAAGCCATTCTAACTGTGGTGAGGTGAAAGCTCATTATGGTTTTGATTTCCATTTCCCTGATGGCTAATGATCCCAACCATTTTTTCATGTGTTTTTTGGCCATTTGGATTTCCTCTTTTGAAAAATGCTTGTCTTGAGTCCTTTGCCCATTTCTTAACTGTTTTTTTTTTTTTTTTGGTAGAGTTTCTTGATCTCTTTATATATTCTGGTTATTAATCCTGTATCAGTTGTATAGTTTGCAAATAATTTCTCCCATTCTGTAAGTTACCTCTTCACTTTTCCCAGTGTTTCTTTTGCAGTACAGAAGCTTCTCAATTTGATGTAATCCCATTTGTTTATTTTGGCTTTGATTGCCTGTGCTTCTGGGGTCTTTCCCAATAACTCTTTGCCTGTGCCAGTGTCTTGTAGGGTTTCCCCAGTGTTCTCTAATAATTTGATGGTATCACATCATAGTCTTAGATTTTTAACCCATTTTGAAAGAATTTTTGTGTAAGGTATAAGGTAGTGGTTCTGCTTCATACTTCTGCATGTGGAAATCCAGTTTTCCCAGCACCATTTGTTGAAGAAACTGTCCTTGCTCCAAAGGATTGGTTTTAGCTCCTTGATCAAATATAAGTTAGTTGTAGATGCTTGGATTGATTTCTGATGTTTCTATTCTGTTCCATTGGTCTATCCATCTGTTTTTGATAGAATATTTGGATCCCCTATGTATAGAATCATGTCATCTGCAAATAGGGGTAGTTTGACTTCCTCATTCCCAGTTTATATCCCTTTTGATTTCCTTTTTTTATTTGACAGGTAGAGTTATAGACAGTGAGAGAGAGACAGAAAGGTCTTCCTTTCGTTGGTTCACTCCCCTAATGGCCACTACGGTTGGTGCTGCGCCGATCCGAAGCCAGGAGCCAGGTGCTTCCTCCCAATCTCCCACGCAGGTACCCCTGCACTTGGGCCATCCTCCACTGCCCTCCCTTTGATTTCTTCTTCTTGCCTAATGGCTCTGGCGAAAACTTCCAGGACTATGTTGAATAGCAGTGGTAAGAGTGGGCATCCTTGTCTGGTTTTGGATCACAGTGTAAATGCTTGCAACTTTCCCCATTCAATAGGAATCTGGCCATGGGTTTGTCATAAATGGTTTGTGTTGAGGAGTGTTCTTTGTATACCCACTTTGCTTAGAGTTTTCATCATTAAAGGGTGTTGTACTTTATCAAATGCTTTCTCTGCATTCATTGAGATAATCATATGGTTTTTGTTCTTCAGTTTCTTTTTTGACAGGCAGAGTTAGTAAGAGAGAGAGACAGAGAGAAAGGTCTTCCTTCCATTGGTTCACCCTCCAAATGGCCGCTACTGCCGGCGCGCTGCACCAGTCCAAAGCCAGGAGCCAGGTGCCTTCTCCTGGTCTCCCATGCGGGTGCAGGGACCAAGGACTTGGGCCATCCTCCACTGCCTTACCTGGGCCACAGCAGAGAGCTGGACTGGAAGAGGAGCAACAGGGACAGAATCCGATGCCCCAACCGGGACTAGAACCCGATGTGCTGGCGCCACAGGCAGAGGATTAGCCTAGTGAGCCACAGCACCAGCCTGTTCTTCAGTTTCTTAATGTGATGTATCACATTGATTGATTTGTGAATGCTGAACCATCCCTGCATGCCAGGGATTTATCCTATTTGGTCTGGGTGGATGATCTTTTTGATGTGTTGTTGCATTTGATTTGCCAAAATTTTGTTGAGGATTTTTGCATCTGTGTACATCAGGAAAATTGGTCTGTAGTTTGTTTTGTCTGTTGCATCTTTTCTGGGTTTAGGAATTAAGATGATGCTGGTTTCATAGAAGGAATTTGGGAGGATTCCCTCCCTTTTAATTGTTTTGAATAACTTGAGAAGAATTGGAGTTGGTTATTTAAATTTCTGGTAGAATTCAGCAGTGAAGCCATCTAGTCCTGGGCTTTTCTTTGTTGGGAGGGTCTTTATTACTGATGCAATTTTGTCTTGGTTATGGGTCTGTTTAGGTTTTCTGTATCTTCATGGCTCAATTTAGTTAGTTTATATGTGTCCAGGAATCTATCCATTTCTTCTAGGTTTCCCAGTTTGTTGGCATACAGCTCTTTGTAGTGATTTCTGATGATTGTTTTTATTTCTGTGGTGTCTGTTTTTACATTTCCTTTTTCATCTCTAATTTTATTGACTTGGGTCTTTTCTTTTTTTTTTGGCTAGCTGGGCCCATGGTGTGTCAATTTTGTTTATTTTTTCAGAAAACCAGTTCTTTGTTTTGCTGATGTTTTATATTTTTTTGGATTCAATTTTGTTGATTTATTCTCTAATTTTAATTATTTCTTTTCTCCTATTATTTTTCAGTTTGGTTTGCTGTTGTTTTCTAGGTCTTTGAGATGCATTGTGGTCCAAGAAGATGCATGGTATGATTTCAATTTTTTTTTTTAAATTTGCAGAGACTCGCTTTATGGCCTAGCATGCAGGTGCAGGGCCCAAGGACTTGGGCCATCCTCCACTTCCTTTCCGGGCCACAGCAGAGAGCTGGACTGGAAGAGGAGCAACCGGGACAGAATCTGGCACCCCATCTGGGACTAGAACCCTGGGTGCTGGCACCACAGGTGGAGGATTAGCCAAGTGAGCCGTGTTGCCAGCTTAGAATCTTTTTTTTATGTTCTACTATAGAGAATTTGATTACAATGTGTCGTGGTGAAGAACTTTTCTGGTCATGTCTGTTAGGAATTCTATCTGCTTCCTGTACTTTGGTGTCTCTTTTTCAAAAATGGGGAAATTTTCCGTTATTATTTTACTAAAAAGCCTTCTAATCCTTTCTCTCTTTTCACACTTGCAGGACCTCTTAGAACCTGTATGTTTGGTCCTTTGATAGTTTCCTGTAGATTACCAACAGTGTTTTTTAGTTTTCTAGTTTCTTTTTTCTTGCACTTGGTCTGACTATATAATTTCCTGTGCTTTCTTCTTACTCGGCTATTTTTTCTTCTGCCTCACTGAGTCTATTGTTAAGGCTTTCCACCCCATTTTTTGTTTGTTCTACTGAATTTTTTATTTCCAAGATTTCATTTTGATTTCTTTTTAAGATTTCAGTTTTGTGTGGGAAATTTTCTTTCGTGTCATGGACTGATTTCATTAGTTCATGCATTTGCTTCTGATTACATGTAAGTGATCCTATGATCAATTTTTTGAATTCTGTTTCTGGCATTTTTTCAATCTCATCATCTTCACAATCTAACATTGAAATGTTGTGTTCTTTTTGGGGTGTCATATTGTATTCCTTATTCTTGTTTCTTGATTTTGTGTGTTTGTTGTTCCGTATTTGTGGAGATACTCGTTGGTTTCTTCTTTGGTTTTTTTTGCTGTGGCATCTTTTATCGTTGTATTATACCTCTGCAAATTAGTGGAGTGTCTGCTTTCAGTTAGTATCTTGAGGTGTGAGGTGGATGTGGTCAGGGGGCTCTATTTAGTTCTCCACATCTCAAAGGATCTGTGCAGGTTCTCAAAGTATCTTTGCAGTCTTCAGTGTAAGCTCATGTCCATGCCCAGCAACATCCCTTGCCAGGTAACCAGGGAGCCCTGAGCGTGTGGAGCCTCCCACAGTGACTGCTCAAAGTCCCAGCCATACCCTGAGTCCTCCCACGGAGCCTCAGTGTTTTCACAATACCAGCAAACAAGCCTCCCACAATCACCAGCACCCAGCCCCCTGTCTGTTCTCCCCAACAGACTCAGAATTCTCGCTTGGCTGGTTGCTGGGCATGGACATGAGCTGGTGCAGCTGCTATGTATGTCCAAAATGGCACCTGCTTTCTATAGCTTATTACAGGACACCATTGCAGAGAGAGAAATGTCCCCCCCCCCCCCCCCCCGCCATTTTTTCTCTAGTTTGGCAGGTACACTATCTCCCATGGGGCTCCAAGCTGAATTCCCTCTAGGCTCTTTGTTCTGCTTTTTCACCAGTGGGTTGGGCTGCTGAAGTCTGGTCTCATCTCACTCTCCAATGCTGGTGCGGAGGCCCTCAGCTGCTGGGGTCCTGAGTTGTTGGTGCCTGCGCCCTCCATGTAGATCCACTGTGTCCCTCCAAATTGTGTAGTTTCCTCTGTTGTTTTCTCCCTAACTCTTCCCTGAGACTCTACTCTTTCCACTTTTTTTAAAACTCATAACTTGTTATAGTACAATTTTCTTGTCCAAATTGCTGTGGCTTCTTTCTCTGATTGGGTTAATATGAAATGTCTCTTCATAATAAATCTAATTTCTCTTTTAAAAAAAAAGTATGTTTTCAGTAATATCATAACAAGTCACTTTTGGTGCCAAAAATAATTAGAAACCTATTCATAGTGTTGAATGATTTCATGGATTAGGACTTCCACAGGGCTTGGTAGAGTGATTCTTCTGCTTCACAAGGTGTTGCCTGAGGTCAGTTGGTAGTGTTTGTCTGCCAGCTGAGCTGATTTGCAGGCTCCAACATTTTCACTCACATCTCTGGTGCTTGGTAGGAGCAGCTGTTCCAGGTGGACTGGGGTCTTCCATGGGATCTGGGGGCCTCTTCATGTGGTCATTCTACGATTACTTCATAGCTGCTGCTCATGAGTCCAAGAGACTGATTCCCACGTGTCCAGTTCTCTTCACAGTAGACCTACAGCTGGCATAGGGTCACATCTTCCATGTTTTATTGGTTGATGTGATCATAGGGTTGCCCATTTAAAGAGGAAGTGAAACAAACCAACCACACCTCATAATGGCAGAGCTGTCAAAAAACTTGTAGCAATCTTTAACCTACTTGTAAAAGAAATACAGAATAAAGGCAGCAGTGAAACAGCTTCACACATCAAGTTAGCAAAGGATACAAACAGAACAGATTTATAAAACAACTGAAAGGATGAATCCTGTCCTGACATGGGTAGATGAGACAGATGTTGCTGGTGGCATTGGAAGGCAGACTTGGGGAAGATCTTGGCAATAAATAGCAGAAACTTTAAAAACTCTGTCAATAATTGACTCAAAGCTATACTCTTTGAGTTCTGAGGGGAAAAACTTTGTAAACAAAGATACACTGCATTTGTAAAAAATTTGAATCAGTTTTTAATGGTAGTGAATGTACTTATTGTGAACTTTTATAACCACCCATATACACTTTAAGATAGCCATTAAGAGTGACTTTTCACAAGGTTTATAACAGAAAAATCTTATGACATAACATTAAAAAATGTAATTAGCTCATAATAATTATACATATTAATGGAGTACAGTGTAATGTTTTGATGTTTGTATACATTTTGTAATGATCAAATCAGGATAATTAGCATATCCATCTCCTAGAACATTTATCACTTCTTTTGTGAGAGCTTTTGACATCCTTCTATGTTCTATGTTGAAGTGTACAGTACTTTTTTTTTTTTTTTATTTGAAAGAGTGACAGAGAGAGAGAGAGAGAGAGAGGGAGATTTTATCTGCTGGTCCCCTAAATGGCCACAATGGCTGGGGCACAGCCAGGCCAAAGCTAGGATCCAGGAACTACATCCAGGTGTTCCATGTGGGTAGCAGGGGCCAAAGTTCTTGGACCATCTTCTGCTGCCTTCCTAGATGCATTGGCAGGGAGTGGGTCAGAAGAGAGCAGCCAGGAGTCTAACCCACAGGGAAAGAGATCTTCCATCCACTGGTTCACTCCCCAGATGGCTGCAATGGCTAGGGCTGAGCCAGGCTGAAGTCAGGAGCCAAGAGTTTCATCTGGGTCTCTCATATGGGCACAGGGGCCCAAACATAGAGAATGTACCAGAACAAAATATACTGTGATTGATGTAACAGGGCTTTGTCTGTTTGTGATTAAACTGGGTGTTTTTTTTTTTTTCTTTCCACTGTGGTTTTACTTGTTGAAGAAAAATCAGTTAAAGTTTTGTGACCCAGTATTCTATTTTAGAATAATTTCAGTGTAAACTGAATAAAATGTATAAAAATATGGGGCTGGCATTGTGGTGCAGTTGGTTAAGCCCTGCTTTTGGTGCTGGTATCCCATACCAGAGCAGCGGTTTGAGTCTTGGCTGCTCTGCTTTTGACCTAGCTCCCTGCTAATGCACCTGCGAGGCAGCAGAGCATGCCCCAAGTGCTTGGGCTTTTGCCACCTACTTGGGGGACCCGGATGGAGTTCCAGGCTCCTGACTTCAGCTTGGATTAGCCCTGTCCATTGTGGCCATTTTAGGAGTTAACCAGCAGATGGAAGATGCCTTTCTTTTTCTGTCTCTCCCTCTCTCTCTGTCACTCTGCCTGTCTTAAAAAAAAAAAAAGAAAGAAAGAAAAAAAAAGGTATAAAAATGTAAACCACTTGTTGTGGCCCATAGATCCTGACCTGATGTGACTCTAGACCTTTTGCTGCCTTCACATGTCCAAGCTCATTCCAGCCACACATCCTCTGCCTCCTCTGCCTGCAATCCCCTTCCCTTAGATTGTTGGGTTGCTTTTGTGTTTGCTTATTTCTCTTTGTTTTATTCAAATGTCTTTACTTCTGAGAGGCTTTCTCTGATTATTTATCCAAAAAGACTTCTTTGTATATCTTCCCAACAGTTCCTGTCTCTGAGTACTTAGCACCATGCTATAATATTCTATAAATTTGAATATTATCTGTCTTCCTTAATTTCTCTCATGTTCTATGAAAGCACAGATGTTTTGCTGTTTTTTTTTTCATTGTAAAAGCTTTGACTACTAAAATCATCTGATATATTTTATTGTTGTTTATTTTATCTCTCTGTATCACAATACAGTTTTGCTATGGCAGAGATACTACTGTGTTGCTCACTGAGGCTTCACTCATACTTGGAATATAGTAAGCATTCAGTGAATATTTTTGGATGATGGATGGATAAGTTTAGATGTCTTATAAAAGAACTATGCTTTTGAGATTTTTCTCATGTTTTTACCCCTTGCTTTCAAAGCAGTACTATTTCAAACTTAGAAACCAGTATTGGTTATTATTTCAGGTATAAGAGACTTTAGAGTAATTGGGTAATAATGCTTAAAATACTCAAAATTAAAATAGAAAAAGACTCATAAAAGGAAACAAAGGTAGAGAAATGGGTCTACATATAGTAAAGGGAATGCATTTATTTTTACTAATACTTATTAGAAGTACAAAAATAAATCTGAATCACTCTTACATTAAGTTGCTCCAGAAATCTTTAAAATGCTCAAAATTGGATAGAATACAAAGTGATAGGACTCCGGTCATGTGATTCTTAAGCCACTTATTGCACCATGGCCACTCACTCTGTTTATTCAGTGTTTTTCTCTCTGTTTCATTTCTGATAGTTTCTGCTGTTGTGCCTTCAAGCACACTAAGCTTTTCTTCTGTATTTCCAGTTGGCTTTTGAGCCTGCCAAATGTACATTACAGTTTGCGTTTTGTATTTTTTATTGTAGAAGTTTGTTTTAGGATCTTATTTATTTGGGGGGGGGGATTATTTTTCAATTTTCTGCCCATAATTCTCCTATCTGCTATTTTCTAGAGCACATAGACTATATTCACGATAGCTGCCTTCATTTTCTTGTCTCTGCTATCACCTGCACATGTCTGGGTCAATTTCTGTTGGCATATTTTTGTCACATTTTCCTATTTCTTTGCATGCAGAGGGACATGGAAGGAGAGCCATACACATAGAAAACTTGCATCTACTGGCACACTCCTTAAATGCTCACAGCTGCTGGAGCTGACCCAAGGCCAGTGTTGTGTGCTAGGAACTCAATCCAGGCCTCTCACAAGGATAACAGAAACTCAGTCATTTGAACCATCACCTGTTGACTCCCAGGGTGTTCATTTACAGGAAGATGGAATTGGTAGCAAAGCTGGGACTTGGGCACCCAGTTGTGGAATGTTGATGTCTTAACTGGTGTCTTAACCACTAGGCTAAATAAATGCCCACTCTATACCTGGTAGTTTTTAGTTGAATCTCATGCATTGTACATGCTGGATTTTTTTTTTCCTTTAAATATTTTCAGAATTTTTCCATAACACAGCTAAGGTCCCTGGAATCATATTTTTTTAAGCATAAAGGTTTTGCTGAACTTTATTTTATTTTTAATTAACAAATTCTAGTTGTGCATATTTGTAGATGCAGTATGATATTTCAGTACATGTATGATAAGGATACTTCATAAAGTTCATAAGTTTATTTTGGTGCAAGAAAACTTGAAATCCATACATAGTTTTTTTTATACTACACATTACCGTGAGCTTTTTGAAGCTCTTATATACTATGGAATGATGAAATAAGTCTAGTTATCATATTATCTAATTATTAATATTTAATTTTTTCTAGTGAGAATGCTTAAAATCCTCCCTTTTAGCTACTTTGAAATATGTGCAATACACCATCATTAATTACAGTCACCACACTGTACAGTGGAACACAGGAGCTTATTCTTTGTCTAGCCGTATGCTTACTGACCAGCTTGGTCCCTTCCCACTTCTCCCTGCTGCTCCCCCTCCCCCAATACAAAATCGGTTTGGTTGCTTGAGTATGGCTTTTAGGGTTTGGTAGGGCAAGTCCTGATGAGCCTTTAGGCTCCAGCTGGCTTGGACCACTCATGAGCCCTCATTGACCAGTCTCACTCCTTTCCTGCTCTCCTTCCTCCCTCCCACAGATTCATTCTGATGGCCTAAGTACCCCTTCCAACGATGCTCCTCTCTGCTGGGCCTCTTGGGCCATCTTCTGCTTAGCTTCAGCTCCAGCTTCGTGCTCATGTGCCTTGGCACATGGAACATGGAACATGGAACATGGCCCAAGTCCTTAGGCTCCTACCACCCACGTGGGAGACCTGGATGGCTCCCTGAACCAGCTCTGGCCATTGTGAACCTTTGGGAAGGGAACCAGGGGATAGAAAATCTCTCTCTGTCTCTCTGCTTTTCAAATAAATGTCTTGTATATAAAAGTATGGAAAAACAGAATTTAACAATGCACTGATTTGGGTGCCAAATATTTTGAAATCCATGCCTAACTTATCCATAATATATACTTTCTGTGAATGTTTTTGAAGTTATACATGACCATCCGTTCATCTGGTCTGTTTCTGTTCCTACAGTTGGGAATGCAGAAGTAGGAGGAGCTGATTGGCCTGTGGAAGGGAAGCATTTGGGGTATAAAGCAAGACACCCTGGTTGGCAGGAAGAAGGACAGGGCTGTCTCTGCTGCCTGCATGCGCTGGGCCAGCCTCACTCCCCAGCTCTGCTTGCCCAGGCCACAGCTTCCCTCCACCTTCTGGGTGGAATTAATGCCAAGCTCCGGATGTAGCAGTTCTGAGAGATGATGTGGAAGGAGAGGGAACTCAATGCAAGAGCTCTAAACATGCATAGGCTTGGAATGGAAATGACTAGGAGGGCAGCTTTTGTGACTCATTCTGGGAAATATGTCAAGAAACTTTTGTTCCAGTTAGATATAAAAAAGGCTGAATGGGTTACATCCTCCCTCTCTGCTTCCGTGTCCTCCCTCCTGCTCCCCCTCTGCTGACCTCGTGCATTTGCCACGTGTCTGGTGCTGATCCAAGAAGTCAGTACTGAATGCTCTTTTCGGTAAGCCGAATGACCTCAGCAGAATCTTCATCCTCATGTTATCCAGGCTCCATGGATTAGAAGGCGGTGCTTGTGCTACCATGCAGCTTTCTCTGCAAGCCGGCTCCTCTGCCTCGTCCTCCTCAGTCCTTCCGGTTTCCAGGAGCAACCCCAAGGATCAGGCTCGCTTCCCCAGACCGGAGCCACCTCTGCAGCACCGGCCATCGACAGTCCTGCCTCGGCTGTTCTTAGGGCTTCCTGTCTCTGTGTTAGGTGCAGCAGCTGTGCCATTGCCTCCCCACCTCCCCTTGCCTCAGCGCCTGTACAGGACTGAGTAGTAACCGTGCGCCTCCTTCCCACCTGCCCCCACTTCCTATCTACCAGGGCCTGTGAATGCGGCTGTGGAAATAGGGTCCCCGCAGATGTGGTCAGGGCATGATGGGGTCCTCCTGATCAGGGTGGGTTCTGAGTCCAGTGACTGGTGTCCTTGTAAGAAGAGGGGATCTGTGTAGGTTGGAGTGGCAGGTCTACAAGTAGCAGCAGCCATTGCAGGAAGAGACAAGGAAGGCTCTTCACTAGAGCGTGGTGGGAGTGCGGCCCTGCTGACGCCTTGCTTCCAGACTTCTGCCCTCCACAGGCTAAGAGAATAAAGTTGTGTTATTTTTAGGCCACCTGTCATGCGACTTTGCACTCTGTAGCAGGATCTTTCTTTGAGGTGAAGTGCTTAACTTTGGACACCTTTCATTTCACCAGAATCTGTGGAAGTTGATAAATCATTTGTATTGCTTTCCAGGTATAGCAACAATTTGCTACCCTGATAATTTTCCTCTCATCAGTACTATCAAACTTATTTCATTTTAACAAACTATAAAATTACTTTAATCTCTTAATTCTCTGAGTATTCTCTTACAGCAGCCATGGTTTAAAAATCAATCATTTATTTATGAGAGGAATGAGATTTGGAGTAACTTTAAATCCAGAAATCTAGGTAGGTTAAGTCAGAACCTGGGCCATCTGTATGTTTTTTTAATCTGTGATATTAGAAAAGCAAAACTAAATCTTTGAGAACATTTCAGTGAGAGCAGACAGACAAAATATGGTAAAATCTCTATAAACCTAAATTGGAAGGAAGTAGGAACAAAGAGAGGAAAAAATTGGTTTTCTACAGTAGCCCCACATCACCTGCACTGGTTATAGCATCCGCCGGCCATTCCTCTGGCACAAAAGAGCAGGGCACTCTGGAAGCCCAGAGCAGATTGCTAAATATTATCACAAGTATGAGGGCGTCCACGGAGGTCCCACATCTATGAATCGAAAATTGAAATCCCAAAATGGGTAAACTGGAAAACCTGCAAACAAAACATTATTAAAAAAGAAAGAGAGGAAAGAAAATGCTTAATAGCAAAACAGAATGTTGATCAGAAAAGTGGAACCCTAGCTTTGGCTCTGAAAAGGGAAAAGGAGTCAATACCATTTAAATGGTCCTCACCATCTAAGAAGGCATTGTGAAAGAGGCAGGCTTGGATGTATGTGTGCACACATGTGCATGGTGCTACCCCAAATAAGGTCACCACGTTGTGCCCGGTAGCCTTCTCTTTTGGCCTGACAAGTGGCTGATTTTCCTCAGCTCCTTATTCCCTGTGATCATCGTCACTGATGTGCCTTGCCTCGTGGGAGAGGCCTGGGCTGAGTGGAGTTCTTCCTGCTGCTCCTTCGGGATCAGCAAGGGCTGGAGAAAAGAGAGGGACCTGGTGGCTCTCTGAGGTCCTGCTGACCAAAAGGCTCAGGGTTCGTAAGAAAACAAGCTTCTAACATGCATGAGCACAGTGCTGGGATTTTCAGCGTGTTTTCATTGCACAGAGATGAAGATTTAAAGCCATAAGTGGCATCAAATGATGCAACTAGAGGGTTGGCTCAAAACAGGAGAGAAAATAGAAACAAAGGTTAGCTTTGGTGGCTAGAACATGTCAGGGTTCTTGGAATCATAATGCTTGCAGAGTGGAAGGAAAGCTGTAATGAACTTGCCTTGCTCCTGACTTGCATCTCAGTCTCCCAAATGTACTAACTTTAATTTTTATTTCATGAGTTGTGTCTGTATTTATTTTATTTTAAGATTTACAAAGAAAAACAATAATCATAGTGAAAATTCTAATAAAATATAGATATGTGAAAATAAAGATGAATATGTTTCATTCTCTAATTCTATGGTTCATTTCTATGCACATATAAAATATGTCCACATATTTACATATATATTTACATAAATGGGATCATTGTCCTATAACTTACTTTTTCCATCTAATGTTATATCATTAATGCCTTTATTTGTTGGTATATGCACAATTATCTTGTTATTTCTAATAATTATGCAGTATTCCATTGTATGGGTAATTTTAATTTGTTTAATAGAAATTCTGTTTATTACAAATAATCTGTTAGTTAATCTCATGGTTACCCATACAACTCTATTTTTTTAAAAGATTTACTTATTTATTTGAAATTCAGAGTTATACACAGAGAGGAGAGGCCGGGTAGGGGGGAATCCTCCATCTGCTGGTTCACTCCCCAATTGGCTGCATTGGCTGGAGCTGTGCCAATCCAAAGCCAGGGGCCAGGAGCTTCTTCTGGGTCTCCTACATGGGTGCAGGGGCCCAAGGAACCAGGCTGTCCTCTACTGCCTTCCCAGGCATAGCACAGAGCTGGATCAGAAGTGGAGCAACCGGGACTGGAATTGGTGCCCGCATGGGATGCTGGCACTGCAGGCGGTGGCTTCACCTGCTACGCCACAGCTCTGGCCCCTACTCTATTTTTTTTTTTTGTTATTAAGATTTTAACTGATACATAAAAATTATACATATAAATGGGGTGCACTGTATGTTTCAATAAATGTGTACATCATGTACTGTTCTAATCAGGGTAAATATAACTATCTCCTCAAACGTTTATCATTTCTTTAGTGTAAAACCTTTGAAAGTTCTTTCTTCTAGCATATAAGTATATATATGTAGTACATTATCATCTGTATTTACCTTACTGTGCAAATAGCATGCCAGAACTTTTTTTCCTCTAATCATAACTTAGTATCTGTTAATCAGTTTTTCCTCATCTTTCTCCCCTTATAAATTTATTTATGTATTTATTTAAAGATTTATTTATTTATTTGAAAGTTGGAGTTACACAGAGAGAGAAGAGAGGCAGAAAGAGAGAGAGAGAGAGAGAGGTCTTCCATCTGATGGTTCACTCCCCAGTTGGCCGCAATGGCCGGAGCTGCGCTGATCCTAAGCCAGGAGCAGGGAGCTTCTTCTGGGTCTTCCACACAGGTTCAGGGGCCCAAGCACTTGGGCCATCTTCTACTGCTATCCCATGCCATAGCAGAGAGCTGGAGTGGAAGAGGAGGAACCGGGACTAGAACAGGAGTCCACGTGGGATGCTCACGCTTCAGGCTGGGGCTTTAACCCGCTGTGCCACAGTGCTAGCCCCAAATTTATTTATTTTTTAAAAGATGTATTCATTTATTTGAAAGTTAGTTATAGAGAGTGAGGGAGAGAAAGAGAGAGAGAGAGGGAGAGAGAGAGAGGGAGAGAGAGAGCAAACTAGGGAGCTAGCTGATTCACTCCCCAGATGGTTGCAATGGCTGGGGCTGGGCCAAGCAGAAGCCAGGAGCCAGGAGCTTCTTCCAAGTTTCCATATGGTTAGCGGGGGCCCAAGTGCTTGAGCCATTTTCACTGCTTTTCCCAGGCCATTAGCAGGGAGCTGGATTGGAAGTGGCGCAGGTGGAACGTGAACCGGCTGCCCTATGGGATGCAGGCATTGCAGGTGGTGGCTTTATCTGCTTTGCCACAACGCCAGCTCCCTCCCCCATAATTTTAAACAATATACTTCTATTTCCTGATTTCTCATCATTAGACAATAACTTGATTCCTGCTATGATAGATGAGGAATTTCTATTACTGCTCATCTTCCTTCTTGTTCCATCTGATTGTTGATTAATTATACTATTGTTTTTAAGTCATCAAGATTTGTAATGTTTAGATCCTCATCTGTATAGGTAAGTCCTCTGCATGTTGCCTGTAGGTTGATTAGAAATGGAAACCTAACTGAAGCCTGTGTTGAGTCTGTTTATGCATCCAGGACTGAACCAGGCACCGTGATAGAGGGCAGCATGATGTGCTGTCCTGCTGCTGCTGGTCAGAGACATTTTCCAGTCAGAGTCGCACAGATCCTCCTTGGGTTTTGTACCAGGGCCACACCAGGAAGGCTGTTTTAGACACGGTGTTTTTGTGTGCTGTGCTTCCCAGCAGTGAGCAGCTGCTGCAGTCACTGTCAGCTGCTGTGGGACTGAGAGCATCCAGAATGCCTCACTCTTGCCCAGAGGCACAGGCCCAGCTTCCTCAGGTGGCACTCACTGTTTTCTGAGCTGTTGTACGCCCTTTCCCTGGGAAGTTCTGTGATATGCCAGGACTACATAGTGACTGTGTCGTGGTCCATAAACCCTGAAATAGCAGAGGACCTAGGAAGAGTTAGAGACATGCAAAGGTCTTTTTCAAGATATCACATCTTTATTTTCTTTCATTTTTGAGATTTTGGTTTCTTTTTTTTTAAAGATTTATTTATTTATTTGCAAGTCAGAGTTATACAGAGAGAGGAGAGACAGAGAGAGAGAGAGAGAGACAGACAGACAAAGAGGTCTTGCATCCGATGATTCATTCCCCAGTTGGCCACAACGGCCAGAGCTGCGCCGATCTGAAGCCAGGAGCCAGGAGCTTCCCCTGGGTCTCCCACATGGATGCAGGGGCCCAAGGACTTGGGCCATATTCTGCTGCTTTCCCAGGCCATAGCAGAGCGATGGATCAGAAGTGGAGCAGCCGGGTCTCGAACCGGCGCCCATATGGAATGCCGGCGCTTCAGGCTAGGGCATTAGCCCACTGTACCACAGCGCCGGCCCCCATGAGATTTTGGTTTCTTGAGTCTTCTGAATTTTTTTTCTCACTCAGCCAAAGACCAGCAGCTATTCATGAATTATTTTGATGGATCTTATTACTCTTTTTTTTTTTATTTCTTCTTTAAGATTTACTTTATTCATTTGAAAGAATTTCAGAGAAAGGTAGAGAGAGAGACAGAGAGAGAGAAAGAGAGACATCTTCCATCCTCTGGTTCACTCTCCAAATGGCTACAACAGCTGGAGCTGAGTCCATCCGAAGCCACAAACCAGGAGCTTCTTTCAGGTCTGCCAGGTGGGTGCAGGGCCATCCTCCACTACTTTCCCAGGTCATAGAAGAGAGCTGTATTGCAAGTGGAACAGCTGGGACTTGAACTTGTGCCCATATGGGATGCTGATGCTGCAGGCTGGGATTTTAACCTGCTGTGCCACAGCACTGGCCCCTTGTTACTCTTTATTTTAACTTGTCTCTGTGTACAGTACTACAAGAGGCATCAGAGTCAGCTATGGCTTCAATCCACACGTGCATCTGGAAAGTGTCGTAGTTTAGGAAATTGAAGCCAGTATTACTGAGATTGGAATGGGTACTCGGAGTGGGTGTTAATATATTCAGAATTGTGTTCCACATCTATAACAGTTTTTTCCTATACCATCTCACTTTGGTTTTTAAAAATATGGACAGTTACTGGGGGCTGGTGTTGTGGCGCAGAGAGCTAAGCTGCTTCCTGTCATGCTGCATTGAATATCAGAGCACCAGTTCAAGTCTCGATTGCTCCAGTTCTAACCAGCTCCCTGCTAATGTGCCTAGGAAAGCAGCTGATGATAGCTGCCACCCATGTGGGAGACCCAGATAGAGTTCCAGGCTCCTGACTTTGGCCTTAGACCAGCCCCAGCCTTTGTGACCATTTGGGGGAGTGAGCCAGTGGATAGAAGATTCTCTCTTTCTCTCTCTCTCTCATAAATAAATAATTCTTTAAAAATAAATAGATAAAATGGACAGATAATAGTTCCATGCCTGACCTACCTGGTGTAAACTTTGCTTTTCAGCAGTAGCTGTTTCTTTTTTCCAGCCCCAACGTTAATCAGTTCTGAGTAGCTACTGGTAGCATTGGTTTGCTCCTCCAACAAGACAGAGGAATCTGCTGAGGACTGTGGCCCAGGCTTGTCCCTTTCCTCAGGGCTCCTCTGACCTTGAAGGCCTTGTTTGATCAGTGCAGGCAGTGACCTAGAAACGTCAGCTGTCTTCTTCCCTGAGGGCCTTGCCAAGCCCTTCCTGCAGCGGATCCTTCTGGGCAGTGAACTTGAGCTTGAGTCCAATGCAGTGCTTTATTCCAAAGTGAAGCTGAGACCTTCACATAAACACTCCTCCCCTTAAACCCTTTAAGAAAACAGCATTTTTTCCTGGAGAAGATCGTTAAAATCTTAGTAAAATTCAGCAGCAGAAGCCCGTCATTATTTGGGTAGCTGGATTCCAGCAGGCACAACACAGCTCCCTGGGTGGCATAGCCTTATGACAGCTTGTAAGAAGCAGCCCCAAACATGCTCTGTTCGGAAAGCATTAGATCTCCATCCAGAATGCTGTCAGCACTCCCCTAGAAAACTCATGGGTTTCTCTGGGACTCTGTAAGGCCTACAGGATGTTTTCTGCTTATGAGATCAAGTTTGGGATCTGTTGCAGCACTGAGTAGGCCTGGAGGCACACAGGTGCAAAGAGCAATCAGTTACTTGTTTAAAATGAAGTGTTACTTATTTGTAGGCACAGTAGGGCTGGTACCTTAAAAAAAGGTCATCACTGATAGGAGGATCTATGGTGTTTTTGTAGCAAAATAGTGCACACGCAGCAGGCACCATACATTTAAATAAATGGTGGATTGCACATGTGTATGCATAGTGTTCTACACTTAAAAACATGAAGGACCTGTCTTGGTTGTGATTTAACATGAAATATACAGAATTTATTCAGTTTTTTTGTGGCTGAATAGTATTCTGTTATTTGGATATACCATAATTTATTTAACCAATCCACCCTGAAAGGTGTTTGGGTTGTTTTCTGTCTTTACTAAACCAATGCATTGATACATGTGATTGCATGAATTTTATTTCCTACTTGTGCAACTGATCTGAAAGGCAAATTCCTGGAAGTAACATTTCTGGGTCCAGGGTATGTGCACTTTTAATTTTATTAGTTGTTGCCATCTTACTCTTCAAGGATTTACATGGATTTAAACTTCCTGGCCCCTAGCAATGTGTGAGAGTCCTTGCCTGTTTTATCCACTTATCTTTCTACACCATGTATTTCATTTTCTCTAATTGTTGCCAATCTGATATGTAAAAAATGTTATCAGAGTTTTTAATTTGCATTTTTCTTATGAGTAACATTGAAGATATATTTATCCATGTGTATTTCCTTTTTATTGAACTATCTATAGATCCATTGCTCATTTTCCTATTCAGTGGTCTTTTATTGATTTGTTGTAATTATTTATATTTTGAGGAAATTAAGTTTATATGTTGAGAAGATTAATTCTTTTCTGTTAGATACAGATTCAGGTGGTCTGGGGTACAGCAGGAGAGTCTGCATGTCTGATGAACCCCCAGACCATGCCTGATGGCTTGATCTAGTTAGTCCAAGGGCAAAGTATAGGCCTATCCTGATCTATGAGAGCCAGTGAGCACGGTTCTGCCCCACTCCTGCTCTCTGACAGACTCAACTTTGATAAACAAAAGAAGGCTCAGGTCAAGAGAACTGCTGTCCCCTTCCCGCTATGCTCCTGCTTAGCCACAGGACAAGTTCCTTAGATGTTCTTCTATCCTAAGTGTTAGCAAATTGCAGAAGAGTTAATGTTAAACTGTAAGCTATAGTAGGTCCAGAGAGAATGCCGCAGAATGAGAGAGGAGTTTGAATGGGAGCAGTCAGGGCAGATTTTGACTTAAATGTTGTATGCTGAGTGCAGTGGACTCTGGAGTTGAGTCTGGGGTGTGGCTCTCAGCGAAGGGTCCTTTGACAGTCCGGAACGAAACATGGATTTTGTTTTTCTTTTGTTTTCCTTCTTTTTTCCAAGATTTATTTATTTATTGAAAGGCAGAGTTATAGAGAGGCAGAGGCAGAGAGAGAGAGAGAGAGAGAGGGATCTTCTGTCCACTGCTCCACTCCCTGAATGGCCGCAATGGCTGGGGCTGGCTGATCCAAAGCCAGGAACTAGGAGTTTCTTTCCAGTCTCTCACGTGGGTGCAGGGGCCCAAGTACCTGGACCATCCTCCACTGCTTTCCCAGGTGCATTGGCAGGGAGATGGATCAGAATTGGAGCAGCCAGAGGTGAACTGGTGCCCATATGGGATGCTGGCACTGCAGGCAGTGGCTTTATCTGCTGTGCCACACACTGGCCCTGAAGACATGGTTTTGTGTCTTAAAATAATTTAGAGACAACATTTTCTGTGAAGAAGGGAAATCAAATGTGGAAAACTCTCCTTTTACTATAATTTTTTTTCCCAATAGATATAAAAAAAAGTAAAAAAAAAAACTGTTAAATACAATTTAATGTCAATTTCCTCCCTCAGTGTTTATGTTCATAACTGTGAAATTACAGAATATCTCTTTTTTCGTTTAATTTTTTATTTAAGGTATACGGACTTCATGTATTTCATATACAACTTTAGGAACATGATTCTTCCCACTCTACCTGCCTTCCCACTGCATGCGGACCCTTCTTCCTGAACCTCCCTCTCCTATTCCCATTCTTATTTGTTACTAAGATGTATTTTCAATTAACTTCATACATATAAGATTAATTCTATACTATAAGTAAAGAGTTCAACAAATAGTATGAAAAAAAAAAAAGCTGTTCCTCAGCAGTCGAGACAAGGGTTGTTCAAACTAATTGCATCTCAGAGTGTCAATTTCACTTCTATGGATTACTTTGGGTGCTTTATTAGTTAAAACATATTAGTGAGAACATATGGTATTTGTCCTTTTGGGATTGGCTTACTTCACTAGTTTTCTAGTAGCATTCATTTTGTTGCAAATGACATATTTCTTTTTCTTTCTTTGTTTTTTTTCACCACTGTGTAGTATTCCATGGTGTACATATCCCAGAATTTGTTTATCCATTCTTCATTTGATGGACATTTGAGTTGATTCCATATCTTAGCTTTTATGAATTGAGTTGCAATAAACATGGGGATACCGATAACTCTTTCAAATGCTGATTTCATTTCCCCTGGGTAACTTCCCCAGAGTGTAATGGCTAGATCATATGGTAGGCCTATATTCAGATTTCTGAGGTATCTCCATGCTATCTTCCACAATGGCTGTGCCAGTTTACATTCCCACCAACAGTGGATTAGGGTACTTTCCCCCCCAACATACTCACCAGCATTTGTTGTTTGTTGATTTTTTTTTTTTTTTTGGACAGGCAGAGTGGACAGTGAGAGAGAGAGAGAGAAAGGTCTTCTTTTGCTGTTGGTTCACCCTCCAATGGCCGCCGTGGCCGCTGCGCTGCGGCCGGCGCACCACGCTGATCCGAAGGCAGGAGCCAGGTGCCTCTCCTGGTCTCCCATGGGGTGCAGCGCCCAAGCACTTGGGCCATCCTCCACTGTACTCCCGGGCCACAGCAGAGAGCTGGCCTGGAAGAGGGGCAACAGAATCTGGTGCCCTGACCGGGACTAGAACCCGGTGTGCCGGCACCGCAGGCGGAGGATTAGCCTATTGAGCCGCGGCACCGGCCTGTTTGTTGATTTCTGTATGAGAGCCATTCTGACTGGGGTGAGGTGAAACCTCATTGTGGTTTTGATTTACATTTCCCTGATGGCTAGTGATCCCGAGCATTTTTTCATGTGTCTGTTGGCCATTTGAATTTTCTCTTCTGAAAAATGCCAAAGTCCTTTGCCCATTTCTTGGGTTGTTTGTTTTGTTGTTGTAGTTTCTTGATCTCTTTATATATTCTGGTTATTAATCCTTTATCAATTGCAAATAATTTCTCCCATTCTGTTGGTTGCCTCTTCACTTTCTTGAGTGTTTTCTTTTGCAGTACAGAAGCTTCTCAATTTGATGTAATCCCATTTGTTTATTTGGGCTTTGATTGTCCTTCTGGGGTCTTTTCCAAGAAGTCTTATGCCAATGTCTTGCACGGTTTCCCCAATGTTTTCTAATAATTTGGTGATATAGGGGTATAGATTTAGGTCTTTGATCCATTTTGAGTGGATTTTTGTATATGGTGTAAGGTAAGGGTCTTGCTTCATATTTCTACATGTGGAGATTCAGTTTTCCCAGAAACATTTGTTGAAGAGATTGTCCTTGCTCCAGGAATTGGTTTTAGCTTCTTTGTCAAAGATGAGTTGGTTGTAGATGTGTGTATTAATTTCTGGCATTTCTGTTCTGTTCCATTGGTCTATCCGTCTGTTTTTGTAATAGTACCAGGCTGTTTTGATTGTAACTGCCCTGTAGTATGTCTTGGAATCTGGTATTGTAATGCCTCCAACTTTGTTTTTGTTGCATAAGATTGCCTTAGCTATTTGAGGTCTCCTGTGTTTCCATATGAATTTCAACATCATTTTTTTCTAGATCTGAGAAGAATGTCCTTGGTATTTTGATTGGTATTGCATTGAATCTATAAATTGCTTTCAGTAATATGGCCATTTTGATGATATTGATTCTTCCAATCAATGAACATGGAAGATTTTTCCATTTTTATGTGTCTTCTTATATTTCTTTCTTTAATGTTTTGTAATTCTCTTTGTAGAGATCTTTGATGTCCTCAGTTAAGTTTATTCTCAGGTATTTTTTGCATTTATTATGAATGGGAATTATCTTTTAAGTTCATTTTCAGCTGTGGCATTCTCTGTGTATACAAAGGCTGTTGATTTTTGTGTGTTGATTTTATATCCTGTCACTTTAGCAAATTCTTTTATGAGTTCCAATAGCCTCCTAGTGGAGTCTTTTAGATGTCCTATATATAGAATCATGTCATCTGCAAATAGGGAGAGTTTGGCTCCCTACTTCTCAATTTGTATCCCTTTGATTTCTTTTTCTTGCCTAATGGCTCTGGCAAAAACTTCCAGGACTATGTTGAATAGCAGTGGTGAGAGTGGACATCCTTGTCTTGTTCCATATCTCAATGGGAATGCTTCCAACTTTTCCCCATTCAGTAGGAAGCTGGCTGTGGGTTTGTCATAAATTGTCTTGTGTTCCTTATATAACCAATTTGCTTAGAGGTTTCATCATTAAATGGTGTTGTATTTTATCAGATGCTTTCACTGCATCTATTGGGAAGATAATATGATTTTTATTTTTCAGTTTGTTAATGTGGTGTACCACTTTGATTGATTTATGAGTGTTGAACCATCCCTGCATACCAGGGATGTATTTCCCACTTGGTCTGGGTGAATGATCTTTCTGATGTTTTGTTGTTTTTGACTGCCTAGAATCTTGTTTAGGATTTTTGCGTTTATGTTCATTAGGGAAGTTGGTCTGTAGTTCTCTTTCTCATTTTCTCTAATTTTCAGGTTTGGGAATTAAGGTGATGCTGGCTTCATAGAAGTTGATGACCCATTAACATTACTTTTAAATAGCCAGGTGCCCTGTAAAGGTGCATATACATTTATTGTAGTCACATCTTCCTGTAGAACTGATCCATTAATCAATTGCATAGTGCGCTTCTTTGTCTCTTTTAACTGTTTTGATGTTAGTCTATTTTGTGTAATATTAGGATGGCTACACCAGCTTTTTGTTTTGTTTTGTTTTGTTTTCTGTTAACATGGGATATGTTTTTCCATCCTTTCACTTTCAGTATATGTGTATCTTTGTTGGTGTTTCTTGAAGGCAGCAAATAGATGGGTCTTGTTTTTTAATCCATTCAGCCAGTCTGTATCTTTTAACTGGAGAGTTGAGGCTATTTACATTCAAGGTGACTATTAATAAGTAATGAGTTGGCCCTGTCATTTTCCCATAAATATTTTCACTGTTTGCTTTGGGTTTCCTTTGTACTTTTAGTGGGGGATTTTCTGCCTTCGCCTTCTTTCACAGTGATGACCATGTTTCTGTGAATAGCCCATCTGTAAGGATCTTTTTTAAGGCTGGGTGAGTGGTGACAAACTCTTTCAATTTGTTTGGTATGGAAGGTCTTTTTTTTTCACCTTAATTCATAAAGGAGAACTTTATTGGGTACAGTATTGTGGGTTGACAGTTTTTTTTCTCTTCAGACTTGGAATGTATCTCACCATTTTCTCCTAGCCTGTTGGGTTTCTGATGAGAATTCATCTGTGAGTCTCAATGGAGATCCTCTGAAAGTATTCTAGCATTTCTCTCATGTGCATTTTAGAATCTTTTCTTTATGTTTTACGGTAGAGAGTTTGGTTACAGTGTGTCATGGTGAAGATCTTTTCTGGTCATGTCTATTAGGAGTTCTATGTGCTTCCTGTACTTGGACATCCCATTCTTTCTCCAAAATGGGGAAGTTTCCTATAATTATTTTGCTAAAAAGGCCTTCTAATCCATTCTCTCTTTCTATGCCTTCAGGAACTCCTAAGTCCCTTATGTTGGGTTTTTTTTGATAGTATCCTGTAAATCTCCAACACTGTTTTTTAGTTTTCTAATTTCTTCTTCTGGTTTATTTATTTATTTTTTATTTATTTTATTTTTTTTGGTCTAACTTTAAAATTTCCAGAGATTTTTCTTCGAACTCAGATATTCTTTCTTCTGCCTCACCAAGTCTTTCCACCACATTTTTTGTTTGTTCTACTGAATTCATTTCCAATATTTCATTTTGATTTCTCTTAAAATCTCAAGTTCATGGGAAAGTTTTTCATTCATGTCATGTTTGAATTTCTTTAATTTGTGGATTTCCTTCTGATTACTTCTAAGTAATCCTGTGATCAGTTTTTTGAATTCTGCTTCTGGCATTTCTTAAATCTCTTCATCTTCACATTCTAGTATTGAAGTGTTGATGTGTTACTTTGGGGGTGTCATGTTGTCTTTTTTATTCTTGCCTTTTGAATTTCTGCATTTATTTTTAGGTATTTGTGGAGATATTTGTTGACCACCCCCCACCCTGATGGCTTTTATCTTTGTACTATGGCTCTGTGGCTTAATGGTGTGTCTGCTCTTTCAGTGAATACCCTGAGGCATGTGCTGAGTGTGGCTTGGAAGATCTGTTCAGTGCTCCAGGGTCAGGGGATTGTCCAGGGTGATACCAAAGTTGGGCATGGTCTCTCTCTCTCTCTCTCTCTCTCTCTCTCTCTTTTAAATCAGAGGGGAGAGTTTCATCAGCTCCTTTGGCATAATCTCATGTTCACCTCCTTTCCTCCAAGGAGACTAATGTGTGGGCCCTAGCCCTAGTGGGTGTAATATTCATCCTTGCTGCCTTGAGAACCACACAAAGGACCTGTGCTGTCCTCAGTGTGAGCATGGATCCTGCAGCAATGGCCCTCACCAGGGAATCGGGGAGCCTGGAGTATATGGGATCACCTAGAATGACTGCCCAAACACCCAGCCACACCCTGCACCCTCCCATGCAGCGAGAGTGTATTCATAGTCCCAGCATACAAGGCTCCCACAGTCATGAGCACCCAGCTCCCTGTCATTGCTCCCAGCCAGATTGAGGTGTCTCCTGTCAGGTGGTTGCTGGGCACAGGTACATACACAAGCTGGAGCAGCTATTACATACGTCCAAAATGGCACCTGTCCTCTCTCAGATAGTTACAGGATGCTGGTGCTGGGTGGTTAGAGAAGGAAAAACTTGCTTGCTTCCTTTTTCATTGTCTTCCCCTCTAGATTGGCAGGTACACTTCTCCACTGGATTACAAACTGGACTCGTGCTAGCCTCTTCCTGCAGCTTTTTTTTTGCTGGTGTCTTGAGCTGCTGTGATCTGATCTCACCTCACTCTCCAAAGCTGGGGCTGAGGCTCTCAGCTGTTGGGGTCCTGAGTTGTGCACGTCCACACCCTCCATATAGATCCACGGTGTCTAATTTGTATGGAGTTTCCTCTGCAGTTTTCTGTTTCCTGAAATTGTACTCTCTGAACTTTTGTTTTTAACTATCTTCCCTTAGACTAGAGCAGTAAGCTCCTTCCCTATTCCCCATTGTATTTAATTTTTCAAGGCTATTCTTGACCCTTGAGATTGATACTGAAAAAAAATCATCAATACCAAATAAGGGCTGAGTCTATTTTCCTATCAGTCTCTATCTTCACCTTTTGTATGCCATAATGAGAATGATGATATAGTAGATATTTTCTGTTTTTAAACTGACATGCACAATATATGTCATAGAATAGCAAGATTACTTTGATTGCCAGTGATAGAACAGCCAACCTTTTGGGTGAAGCACATAAGGAACTTTTTGGGGACGTGTAATTGAAAAATGTGTGGTAAACTAGCTTCAAGTATGGTTGGTGTTAACAGCCTCAGGTTGGGTTGGTATAGTCAGCTTGAAGTAGTTATTGGTGTAGCCAGCTTTGGGTAGTGTTGGTATAACCAGCTTTGGGTAGTGTTGGTGTAACCAGCTTCAGGAAGAGTTGGTACAACAGGTGTAATAAAAATCCATCCTCCCTGCATCTCATGGCCTTGCTCTCTTGGCTCCATATAACTATATGATGGTTTTCAGGGATTTTTGTTTTTCCCACTCTCATTCAGTGGAAAGAGAACAACCCCTTTCCCCTCAACAAGTCCTGAATGGCATCTCATTGGCTGATTAAAACTTATTAGTCTTCCCAAGTGTCTGAGGCCAACAAGACTGCCGGCTGGGGGGAGTCCTTTGACTATCCCTGGATATTGAGGCCATGTTGACACTCAGGGTGGAGCAGGGAATGATTCCCTCTAGGGAGATCGGTGGCTGTTCCTAAAGGAGGGGGAGTAGATGCTGGATGTGAAAAAGAGCAGCAGCCACCGTGGTGGCCACGGGCACTGCATGCACTGTCTTGGCTTTTATTTATGTTGTCCCAAACAAGGGTTTTGGTGGCAGAAAGCTACCGGAGGATGTGATCTTAGCTTGGATGATAGAGAGGAGGGATTTAAAGCAATCATTCTATCTGCAAAATGCATAACCTTAATGAAATAATTAAAAGTTAGTACAGATTATCTGACAGTTCACTAGAGAGGCAGGAATGAGATGGAAAATATTTAACCTGTGGCAGAGGTACTGGCCAGTCTGAGTGAGTTGGGTCCAGCCAGTCAGAAGTGAGTGGTGGCGGCTGGAGGCTCAGCCTCCTGCAGGCCAGTGTCATGGTGCCACTGCATCTCTTCAACAGTGTAGTGACAGCCAGAACAGAGGACTACCATCTTGGATGACTTAAACTGACAGAAATTTATTCTCTTCTAGTTATGGGAGTTAGAAGTCTGAAATCAAGGTCTTGTCAGGGTCAATCTTTCCTTGCCTCTTCTCTGTGGGCACTGCACAGTTTTCATGGAAAAATGGAATTGGAAGATAAGGTTATTTGGGACAAAAATATCTTGAAATCCATGCATAAAATTTTCATAATAGTCATTTTCCATGACAGAGAGGACAGACAGATCTTGCATCCGTTGGTTCACTCCCCAGTTGGCTGCAGTTGGCTTCAATGTCCAGGGTTGAGCCAGGCCAACGCCAGGAACAAGGAACTTTATCCAGGTCTCCCATGTGTGTGCTAGATCCCAAGCACTTGGGTCATCTTCCGCTGCCTTCTTAGGAGCATTAGCAGGAAACTGGATTGGAAGTGGAGCAGTCATCTCTCTAACTGGTGACCATATGGGATCCCAGTATTGCAGGTGGCGGCTTAACTCACTGTACCACAACATCAGCCCTGTCTGTGACTTCTTTGAAGACCTTTGATGCAATCCTTGGCATGCCTTGGCTTATGAGTGCACCACTCCTATCTTTGTCTTCCTGGGAGTTCTCCCCTGCCTGTCTTTTTTTCTGTGTCTGTAATTTCCTCTTCTTCTAGGAAGATTAAGTAATCACTTCTTCCTTGTTATTATTTTAATTCTGTTAAAATGTGAATGTGGGTATGGCAGTTTGAAGGAGACTTCATTTTCATATGCCTGTGTGTTTGTGTATGAGGAAGTATTAACTTCTTATATATGAACTTACTTTAAAAATGGAACTGACCATAATTAGATGAATGTCATCTATCAGTATATTGAAGAACAAGCACAAAAGAAATACATGTGGTGGAGGACTTGGAAACTGTGTCTTGAATGGCATATTTGAACATGCTGGTGGTCATTGTCAGTTATTTGAAGAACAGCTCTATGGGAAAGGGATTAGACTCTCGAGAGCAGAGCTAGAACCAGTGGGTTAGATTTAAACATGTCAGTGCAGCCTAAAACAAAACTCTCCCAATGTACAGCACACCGAGGTGGAACTGCCTGTCTGAAAGGAAGAAGAAAGTGCAGCTTCCTTCGAGTCCTCGGGTAGATGCCATGTAATTATCTTCCTGGGACATTTTAATAGAGATTTCATCTTAAAGAAAAAAGAAAATGAAATGGAAAGTTCCTCCAGCTTCAAGATCTGTTGCAAATCTTCCTAAAATCTGAATTCCTCTATGCCATAAAAATCTTCATTGTGTGACAAGGCATTTTTGCAAGTATAAATGCTTTTTCACAGCTGTCAACCTCTAGTCCTACTCTTTGACCTGGATGTTATGTTCTGACGAGAAGGTTTGAATCTAGAAGGGGAAATGTTAGTAAATGAGAGAGGAAGGGGAATAAAACCTCTGTGTATTGCCTACTATGTGCAGGTGTAATAGATTAGTCTATCCATTTTATCTTACTTAATATATGTGCTTTCTCATTGCCCAATTTGGAACTTAACAGAAAATGTAGTTCTTAGAACGATGACTTCTTAAAATAACTAGCATTTTCTTACATGTTCTTTGGTGGTGGAACACAGGACTGTTCTGATGGCTACATGTGCAAAACTCATTTGCAAATTAAAAACGGGACTGTGGCGCCTCGCCCAAGACCATCTGCCCATGAACAGACGGGTCTTCCCATGGAGGTGAGTGTGTAGACACATCATGTTCTTCTCTACAGTCTTTGTGAAGTGTATGTTTAAAAATTTAAAGATGTTAGATGTATTTTTTTTAAAAAATAAACTGCCTTTTGCTCTTGGACCCATTGTAGTTGGGGGAAAGCAACATCATTGCAGGGAGATATTTCTTCTACAATGTTGAAAACAGGAATTATGATAAAGGTAAGGTCCACTTAGAGCATGTTCAGGTCGTAGTTGGGCCTTCTTGCTTCTGTTTTCTCTTGGATCTGAAGAGCCCAGGTATCTTCTGCTGCTTACTGATTTTTCTTCAGGGAAGCCCCCTTGGGAAGATACAGACATATCCCTGGCTACATAATTCTAGTATGGAGACCTCTTTGCCTACTCTGCCTCTGACCCTTGAAAATGTGAGGAATCTGGGTCTCATTGCTAATGGGATTTTAACCTTGACTTGAAAGCCTTGCCAAATTAAGCTGTATTAAGGTGCTAATGGCTTAGTGGCTTTCTGGGATATTTTAAATTTTCTTTTTTATAAAAGTACAAATAACCTTATTGTATAGTCATGCACCTCTTAAGATCCAGGATTGGCCGGCGCCATGGTTCAACAGGCTAATCCTCCACCTGAGGCGCTGGCACACCGGGTTCTAGTCCTGGTCGGGGCGCTGGATTCTGTCCCGGTTGCCCCTCTTCCAGGCCAGCTCTCTGCTATGGCCCAGGAATGCAGTGGAGGATGGCCCAAGTCCTTGGGCCCTGCACCCCATGGGAGACCAGGAGAAGCACATGGCTCCTGCCTTCGGATCAGCGCGGTGCACCGGCCACAGCGGCTATTGGGGGGTGAACCAATGGCAAAGGAAGAACTTTCTCTCTCTCTCTCTCTCACTCTCTCACTGTCTACTCTGCCTGTCCAAAAAAAAAAAAGAAATCCAGGATAAATTCTGAGAGTTGTGTCATTAGGAAATCTCGTACTTTATGAGTATCATGCACAACATTTTGCAGACCTACCCAGTATGGGTCATTTACCCTTTGTGGCCCTGATTGATCAAGTGATGTAGTAAACATGAGATGTATGAGGCTGTTCCTGCTGTACCAGTGCAGGCTGCATCACAGTAAACAGCTTTTTATAAGTAGGAGACTCTAAAAGCATTAAAAAGAATAGCACAGGATTATTATTTAAGCTCTTATTTTGGCTATGCTATTACAGAAAAATGTTAGCCATCTCTTATAAGGTCTAAAGATTAAATTGTGCGTCATAGCTAGATTCACATTGCCATCAGCGAAGTATACAGTAAGTAGAAAAAAAAAAAAAAAACCTCCCTTTCAGACCAAAGGGAAAGAAAGTTTTAAAGTGAGAATATAATTTTCCTCATGGGCATTGTCTACCTTAGAAAAACTACTACAGAACATGCCTGTGACTATAGACTTGTAGTTCAGGCCACCGAAGATTAGAGATGGGACATGGGCACTCCCTTGACTTGCATCCTCTGGTCTGCTTTAACACAAACCAGGAGGAAAAGAAAGCTAGGCATCAGAAGCAATGGGTGGCAGGCCTATTAATGGCTGATCTGTACGGTGATCTGCCCTCAAGGAGACCCAACAGGCCAGTCCACTGCAGTGGCTTTCAATGTGGTAAGTCTGGGCTTCAGCAGAAGTCAGCTTGTGAAGAGCCCTGGCAGCTCTGCCAAGAGTTGGATCACTGGAAATGGACCTGCCCTGGAGTCGAAGGATGCCCAGGTCAGAGCCACAGATCTTATTGGCTCCAAGCTGAAAAGCCCTTCACTCAGCCCAACTTCCAAAGTGACCACTGCAGCTGAGGGTATGGTCAAGTAGGGTCAGCAACATTGCAGGCAGAACTGTAAATTTCTTGTTAGAGATGCCACCTGCCTTTACCTGGCCAGCTCTCCTCCCAGGCCAGCCAAGTAATGAAAGTCAACAGCGTGCCTTCCCCTAGGAGGTTCACACCTCCCTTAGGATATACCCCATGTGAAGAGATAGATAGGTCTGGGCCTCTTAACTTACAAGGCCTAAAGCCCACCAGATTATTATCAAGCCCCTTCTATCAGGTTCTATTTGCCTCTCAATCAGAAAACAGCACCTTTCTTAGCTCCTCTAATAATGACTCTGTCCTTTGTTCTAGACCCTGTCTAGTGCACTTGGGCCTCATTCCTTTGTAATCATAACCTCTACTCTACCACCAATGGCTCTACTCCCAACCTGTGTGTACTGATGGTCCTCTTCCCCACTTAATGCTGTATAATTGTTCAGACCTGGTAAATGCCACTCTTAGGATCATTGGTTACTATCCTCACCCTGTCTTTTATGACCTTGTCTAAATATGATCAGAGTCGGGGAACTTGGAAGGCTTCCATGGCCTTGGCAACTCATGACGACAGCCTAGGGTGGTTACTGGCGCCATAAACTAGAGTGTCAATTTGTTGGGTCAACAACAGGAGCCACTGTGCGCTTGCTCCTGATGTGGGATCTCTGTCCTTAATGTACTGTACATTTTGATTTAATGCTATAACTAGTACTCAAACAGTATGTTTCACTTTGTGTTTCTATGTGGGTGCAAACTGTTGAAATCTTTACTTAATGTATACTAAATTGATCTTCTGTATATAAAGAGAATTGAAAATGAATCTTAATGTGAATGGAAGGGGAGAGGGAGCGGGAGAGGGGAGGGTTGCGGGTGGGAGGGAAATTATGGGAAGGGGAAGCCATTGTAATCCATAAGCTGTATACTGGAAATTTATATTCATTAAATAAAAGTTAAAAAAAAAAAACAGAAAAAAAAAAAAAGAATAGCACAGGAAATACATGGGTTAGGATCAGTGTGATTCATTATGATCTAGCATTGGATTCTGCAGGCACATGTGTCACATTGCTGTACTACTGGCAATGCAGTGCTTGTGTTTACACCTGCGTCGCCACAGGTACGTAAGCTTTGATGTCACTGGCAATAAAAGTGTTCATCTCCATGTGGTCATGTGGAACCATTATTGAATATGCGGTCCATTGTGGACTGAAATGTCATTATACAGTCTAGGACTGTATTCATTATTGTCAATAAAATTATATACATATATATCCATTATAAAAATGAACAACAGAGAAATGGGTAAAACGGGTAAATATTCTCCCATACACTACTTGAGTGCTAACTGCTGTTAACATTCTGGTAGATAGTCTCACACACATTTCTATCACACCCCCATACACATAATTGTTCTTCTGCAATGAGCAAAAGTATCAGTAGAAGCAGAATTTCCTGGTTCTGTTTAATGACTCCATTGTATCCCATGCTATAGATACAGCATAATCATGTGGAGCTCATACTGAAGTGAAATACTTGAATTTTGAAAGGAGTTTCTTGGGGAGTTCCCCACCAATACGTAGCTTCCAAGAATCCTGGTGGAACAGGAGAGGAGCCTTTCTTGTGAGGAGGAGCTCTTTCTGAGACCCATCTGGCAATCAGGCATTAGCCCTATGTGCCTGTGTTTGTTGCTGGCCTGTGAGAACGTTCCCCCGCGTAATCCAGTTTGCAAGTTATTGTTGAGGGTCCTGTGCTGCGGTGGTACGCTAAGCGCCCTGGGGCAGTTGCTGGTGTGCTTGAATCTTGATGACTGCTTCATGGTTCAGATAACAACATCAGATCGGAGACCAAGTGTGCTAGGAAACGTCTCAGTTCATTGCATATTAACTAAAACACATTTTACCAATGAACACAGAGGTAATGATTGAAAAGATGAATCACAGGTTTCTGCTGAACAAGTGATCGAGATTCTAAGGCACCAGAAAGTGATGCTGTCGGGGTTGGTGCTGTGGTGCACCGGGTTGAAGCCCTGGCCTACAGTGCCTGCTATCCCATATGAGTGCTGGTTTGAGTCCCAGCTGCTCCACTTCTGATCTGCCTCCCTAATAATGCACCTGGGAAAGCACTGGAAGATGACCCGAGTCCTTGGGCCCCTGCGCTCTTGTGGGAGACCCAGAAGAAGCTCCTGGCTTCAGTTCAGCTCAGCTCCCACTGTTGTGGCCATTTGGGGAGTGAACCAGCAGATGGAAGACCTTTCTTTCTGTCTCAACCTCTCTCTTTAACTCTTTCAAATAAATAAAAATCAATCTTAAAAACAGAAAGTGGTGGTATCAGTGTAAGGGAACTGGTGCTTCCTATTGATGCTTTCATTTCACCAAGTCTAAAGGTGTGCACACCTATTCCAATTCTAAAAATTAGGCTTTTAAAATATGATCCTTTCAGCATTTTTAATTTCTAATAAATTTCAGACATTTAGTAAACTTGAATTTTTAGTGAACATCAATATACTTACCACCTATCTTCCACCATTATCATTTTGCTGAGCTTTCTCTATTAAATATCTATCCAGCTCTCAGTATCTTATATTTTACATCAAGATAGACTGCAAACAAATAACTCATAAAAAGAAATGTACGGCCGGCGCCGTGGCTTAACAGGCTAATCCTCCGCCTTGTGGCGCCGGCACACCGGGTTCTAGTCCCAGTTGGGGCGCCGGATTCTATCCCGGTTGCCCCTCTTCCAGGCCAGCTCTCTGCTATGGCCCGGGAAATGCAGTGGAGGATGGCCCAAGTCCTTGGGCCCTGCACTCGCATGGGAGACCAGGAGAAGCACCTGGCTTCGGATCAGCGAGATGCGCCAGCCACAGCGGCCATTGGAGGGTAAACCAACGGCAAAAAGGAAGACCTTTCTCTCTGTCTCTCTCTCTCACTGTCCACTCTGCCTGTCCAAAAAAAAAAAAAAAAATGTACACATTGATCTACCTGTAGGTATATTCATCTTGTTATTTTTTTAAAGCTTATTCTTATATACTTGAATGATAGAGTAATGGAGAGGGAGAGGGAGAGAGAGAGAGAAAGAGATCTTTTTCCATTTTTTCTCTGATTCACTCCCCAAATGCCCACAACAGTCTGGGCTGAGCCAGACCAAAGCCAGGAACCTGTATCATCTAGGTCTTCCACATGGATGGCAGGTACCCAAGTACTAGAACCATCATCTGCTGCCTCCCAGGCACATTGGCAAGGAAACTGGGTCAGAGTGGAGCTTCCTGCTAATGTGCTTGGGAAAGCATCAGAAGATGGCCCAAGTTCATGGGTCCCTGCCAATCAAGCGGAAGACCCAGGTGGAGTAACAGGCTCTTGGCTTCTGCCTTGCACAGCTCCTGCTATTGCAACCATTTGGGGAGTGAACCAGGGGATGGAAGACCTCTCTCTCTCTCTCTCTCTGTTTCTCACTCTCTTTGTTAACTTTGCCCCTTCATATAAATAAAATAAGTCTAAAAGTAAACAGAAGGAGGGAGCAGCTGGGACTAGTACTGGAGTTCCATTATGGGATGCGGGCATCTCAAGCTGCAGCCTAACCTGCTGTGTCACACAGAGCACTTGCACCCTCATTGTTATTTTTTTAGGAAAAAACGGAAACAGCTGCAGTGTACAACAGCGATGGATTTGTTAGTTTGGGGACATTTGTATGATGGATGCAGTTATTAGGAATGGTTATCTACGTAACTAATTATAAATGTTAAACGTTCATGTTGAAGGGAAAAAAGTGGTCCTTATGGTATTACAATTCATGTACAGTTAACATCCTTGAAATTATCCATTGACTACTATGATTTTAAATCACTATTTTGTTTTCCTTTTTACATTTGTATCTTCAGTGAATGATGCCTTTTACTCTTTCTCTCACCTCACAAAGTCCCTGGGATAATTTTTACTTCATTCAGTGGCTTTCTTGGTCATTCCCATTCATCCTTATAAAATCCCTTTTCTTTTCTTTTTTTTTTTTTGGACAGGCAGAGTGGACAGTGAGAGAGACAGAGAGGAAGGTCTTCCTTTTTGCCGTTGGTTCACCCTCCAATGGCCACTACGGATGGCACATCTCGCTGATCCGAAGCCAGGAGCCAGGTGCTTCTCCTGGTCTCCCTTGCGGGTGCAGGGCCCAAGCAGTTGGGCCATCCTCCACTGCACTTCCCGGGCCATAGCAGAGAGCTGCCCTGGAAGAGGGGCAACCGGGATAGAATCCGGCACCCCAACCGGGACTAGAACCCGGTATGCCAGCGCCGCAAGGCGGAGGATTAGCCTGTTAAGCCACGGCGCCGGCCCCAAAATCCCTTTTCTTTCACTGCTCTCCCAGACAGTGTAAGATTTTAAGTTCAGAGTCGAAGTGCAGTAGTGCATCTCCTGGCTTTTCCTCCCTGCCCATCCTGAGCAGAAACAGTAATTGAAAGATTATACTGTACAAACATATATACAAGATCTAGAAATAATTTCCCTCTTCTAGTCAGACAAGGTTTTCTTAGCTGATTTTTAAAATTCTTTTTAGTATCTTTTATTCCTGTTCTTTTGCTTCAGTGGCTTTCCTTAAAAGTGTGTTCCCTTTATTTCTCTTCCTTCTTACGTCTTAGGCTTTGTCCTTACTTTCTTAAGGTCAGGCCCTTTGCTCAGACTGTCAGCTGCAGGGAGGAGGGCAACTCAGTCAGCACCTGTTATTCGATCCTTCCTTCTGGTTCTCCTTAGTACCAGCTCTTTGAAGGATGAGATGCCTCAGCGTGTTGACCTTGTATAGGCTGGATTCTTGGGAGAGTTACTTAGAACTGGTGGAATTCCCAAAAATTTATATCTATAAGCATGTTTTCCAACAATAAACTTATTTAGAAAAATTAGCAATATTTAAAAGACTGATTTGCCATGAGGTTTTTTTTGTTTGTTTGTTTGTTTGTTTTTTTTTTTTTGTGGTATATGTTTGTAGGAGTTGTCTTAAGAGTCTGATGATAAGCACTCCATCTTTTAGTCAACTTCAGTGTTTTATCTGATAACATAGTACATTTAGACCAAGCGTTCCTGACTTAGATTATAACAGCAGCATGATTGGAAGAATGCTGGACTTGAGTTAGAAATTGTATTTTATAATTCTCTTAGCCACTTACTAACAATACTTCTGTTTTCTCATCCCAAATACAGATGCTACTTAGCTGGTTTTTGTTTTTTTGGTTGGATGTGATAAGTGTGAAGTATTAATATTAATGCTATCAATGTCACATGTGAAATTATCTTTTTAATTTTGCAATGAATAGCAGGATGTGACTGGAATACCAAGGAACAGGAAGTCTGTAATACTTCCTTTCTTTTTTTAATTTTAATTTAATTAATTTATTTTTCTTGATGGGCAGAGTGGATAGTGAGAGAGAGAGAGAGAGAGAGAGAGAGAGAGAGACAGAGAGAAAGGTCTTCCTTTTTGACATTGTACCCTCCAATGGCCGCCGCAGCCAGCGCGCTGCGGCTGATCCGAAGCCAGGAGCCAGGTGCTTTTCCTGGTCTCCCATGCTGGTGCAGGGCCCAAGGACTTGGGCCATCCTCCACTGCACTCCCGGGCCATAGCAGAGAGCTGGCCTGGAAGAGGGGCAACTGGGACAGAATCCGGCGCCCTGACCGGGTCTAGAACCCAGTATGCCGGTGCCGCAGGCAGCGGATTAGCGTATTGAGCCACGGTACTGGCCAATGCTTCCTTTCTTCTTCTTTTCTTGCCTTTTAGAGATTGGGAATAACCTCCAAATTGGAAGGTGATCATTCATTCAGGCACTGTCACCAGGATCTCAGAGAGCAGTGGAAAGACAGTTGACAGTGACCCTCACTAAAAGATCATGGTAGACTAATTAGGGCATTTAGAGCCTTTCATTTCAGCTGCAATCTAGTGTCTTACATCCCTGGACTAATAATTGAAGGAGTTGTACTTTCTTCTCTTAGATTCATTTTTTCATCATAGATTTATTCGTGACTTTTATGTATTCACTGGTAGATTTATTATTTTGAGGGGTCTCCAAAAAGTTAATGGAAAATGCTTATTACGACAAAACTATGCATAGATTTCAAAAAAGCTTTGTATCAAAATAAACTTATTTTTCATTCAATTTCTATAAACTTTTTGAGGTACCAAATGATTACATGAAATATTTTATTTTTAAAAAAGTTTTTAAATTTATTTTTATTTATTTGAATGCCAGAGAGAGAGAGACAGAGAGGTGGGGGGGGGGGGAGAAAGAGAGATTAGTCTTATATCTGCTGGTTCATTCCCCAAATGCCTACAAAAGTCAGGACAGGGCCAGTCTCAAGCCAGAACTCCCTCTGGGTCTCCCATGTGGGCTGCAGGTACCCGAGAAATGGAGCCATCATCTGCTGCCTCTCAGGATGTTCAGGAAACTAGATGAGAAGTAGAGGTGGGAGTCAGTCTGAGGCACTCTGACATGGGATGTGGCCATCCCAAGTGGCAGTTTATCATGCTGTGCCACCATATTTCAGAATTAATTTTTATTCTAATGGATAGTACTTGTATTTGTAACATCAGTAGAAAATAATATGACCATATATATATATGTATATGCATATATATGCGTGTGTGCTTGTGTATGTTTGTAATTTAGTAAGATGAAGAACCTGTTTTCTCAGAAATGAAGTGGACTACTGACATTTTAAAAATTCAGTGTTTAAGCAAATTTCATGAAGAGGATTTGTTGTGCTGTTGATAGAGTAACTCAAGGGATGTATAATCCTAATTTGTGAAAGTGATCAAATTCAGCCATACGTGTATTTAAAGGATAGAATTTGTCAGTCATGAAAAATCGTTGGTAGTTTTATGATAATTAATGAGCTTCATGACCTTTGTAGAAATTGTGGAAAACAATATATATTTTTTTTATTTCCAACCATCACTTATCAAAATAAACCTCAGCTCTGTATAAAAAGTGATTAACTTTTAGTAATTAGAGTAGTTGACATTATGAAAATAAATTTAAGTATAAGACTTTTTAAAAAAATTATTTATTTGAAAGAGTTAGAGAGAGGGAGACACACACACAGAGAGAGAGAGAGAGAGAGAGAGAAATATCTTCCATCCACTGATTCACTTCAGGTGAAACCAGGAGCCAGAAGCTTCATCTAGATCTCTCAGGTGGGTACAGGGGTCCAAGTACTTGGGCCATCTGCTGCTGCTTTCCCAGGCACATTAGTAGGTAGCTGGATTGGAAGTGGAGCAGCCAGGACATCAGCCAGCAACCATATGGGCTGCCAGCACTACAGATGACAGCTTAACCTACTGGTCCACAGTGCTGGTCCTGATTGTTTCTTGTCCCTGAAAATATAATGATGAGGGGCTAAAAATCTTTTCTAACTTTTTTCTAAGTTAATAGTTAATGGTGTCTACAGGTAGTTGACCAACCATACCGAAGGAATACAGATGCATGAATGAGTGGAGATCAGCTTGCAGGAATGGTTTCTGTGGAGTGAGTAAATTTGCTTAGCCCTGTATTAGTGAGCTTCTCATCACCACAAGGCAGTATCCAAGAGAAGATAACTTATAAAGAGAAAAGGTTTATTTAGCTCACCATTTTGGAGATTCAGGTCCAAGACTGGGCAGCTCCATATGTTGGCCTGTGTTGAGGGCAGCAGTGGTGGAACGTGGAGCACGGAGCATGAGTGCAGGACGTGTCACAGGGTGGCGGGGCCTCTCGCAGGCATTTTACAGTCAGCCATCTGATGTGTACAGCCTTCCAAGGGCATGCCATCAGTGACCTAAGGACCTCCCACTGGGCCTAGCTTCTCAACACCCTAACTGAATTAACTTTCCACCCTCTCAGTGTCATTAACTATGACTTAGGGGATTTGGATGTCTGCATGAGTTTGGAAGCCAAATCTTGTTCAAGCAGTAGTAGACCTGATAAGTACTTTTTTTTTTTTAAATCAACAACTTTAGCACATTCTCTTTTAACCAAAGAGTAACCTGAAACCAACAAAATGTCATCTATGGGAAAATACATGTATAAAGTCTGCATTTATATAAAATCGGGAGGCCTGACTTGGCAGCAGATGGTTTGAGGAAGAGCTAGTGATTTCAGTTGACTGCACGCTCAAGACAAGCAAAAAGAATGCCTTGATGTGGACACAGTAACTGGAACTCACACATTAAAGCATAACTGAGTCTCACACATGGCCTGGGTGCCTGTGGGGTCCCAGAGTCCCTTCTGAGGGTCTACAAGATCAAAATACTATCATAATATATTACACTGTATGCATTTTTCACTCTCACCATTTCCTTTCCAGAGTCCATTCTGATATCTGTTATTACAAGAGATTGCATGCAACACAATATAAGAACCCAGCTTTCTTCTATTTTTTGTATAAATTTCTGGTTTTTTTTAGAAGATTTCTGTATTTGAAAGACAGAGTTATACAGAGAGTAAAGGAGAGATGGTGAGAGAGAGAGAGAGAGAGGGAGGGAGGGAAGGAGGGAAGGAGGGAGGGAGAGAGGGAGAGAGGGAGAGAGGGAGAGAGAGGCTTTTGTCTACTGGTTCACTTCTCAGATGACTGCAACAGCCAGGGCTGAGACAGCCTGAAGCTAGGAACCTGGAACTCCATCCAGGTCTCTCATGTGAATGGCAGAGGCCTAGTCACTTAGGCCATCTTCTGCTGCTTTCTTAGGTGCAGTAGCAAGGAGCTGGATTGTAAGTGAACAACCGGCACTCGAACTGACGCTCTTATGGGAGATGGGTATTTCAGGAAGCAGCTTAACCCCCTGTGCCACAACACCAGCACCCCTCCCCCCTGCCTCCAGCTGTCTCCTATGAAGCCAGATATTAAAAAGATTTGTAGAAGTGTAAAATAATGCCACTTTACTCACAAATTTATTTTGTTAGGGAAAATATATTTATTTTCATAGAAATATGCCAACACATTGACAATTACTTTGAAATGAATTCATTTTAAAAAAATTTTCATATAATTTCTAACATGTGGAACATAATTCTCTAAAATAAAAGCTCGTTGGGATCTTCAATAAATTTTATTTATTTTTAAAAAGATTTATTTATTTATTTGAAAGAGTTACACAGAGAGAGGAGAGGCAGAGAGAGAGAGAGAGAGGTCTTCCATCCGATGGTTCACTCCCCAATTGGCCATAATGGCTGGAGCTGCGCCGATCCGAAGCCAGGAGCCAGGAGCTTCTTCCAGGTCTCCCACGTGGGTGCAGGGGCCCAGGAACTTGGGCCATCCTCCACTACTTTCCCAGGCCACTGCAGAGAGCTGGATTGGAAATGGAACAGCTAGGTCTTGAACCAGCGCCCATATGGGATGCTGGCGCTTCAGATCAGGGTGTTAATCCTCTGCTCCACAGCACCAGCCCCACCTCAATAAATTTTAAAAGTGTAAGGGGTCCTGTGACCAGAAAGTTTGAGAATTACTCATCTACATTGCATGTGAAGAACAAGGATAATGGTATAAATAATACTTGAATTCATAAATAGTTATGATAGAAAATAGTTATAATAGAAAAAGATCATGGGGTGGGCATTTTGGTACAGCAGGTTAAGTTGCCTCCTGTGACGCTGGCATCCCATTTGGTTGCTAGTTCATTTCCTGGCTGTTCTAGTTCCAATTCAGCTCACTGTTAATGGTCTGGGAAAAGCAGCGGAAGATGGCCCATGTTCTTGGGCCACTACACCCACCTGGGAGACCCAGATGAGGTTCTGGGCTCCTGGCTTTCGGCCGGGCTCAGACCTGGCTGTTGAAGACATCTGGGAAGTGAAGCAGAGGATGGAAGATCTCTCTCTCTCTCTCTCTCTCTCTCTCTCTCTCTCTTTCTCTGCAGCTCTGCCTTTCCAATAAATAAGTAAATCATCCACGTAGAGGAACACATCAAAGAACTGAAGACCCAGAAGAGTTGATTGCCTTTAAGTTCTAGAAGGCTTTCCTGTGAAGAGAGAGGAGACTGACGTTGCTAGTTTCTGAGCGTAGGACTGGTTCCAGTGCCTGGAAGTTATTCTAGACAAATCTTAAGAATGTTTAGTGTTGTCTACAATGAGATCAATCCACTTGTGAAGCACTGAGCACCCTCCGCTTTAGTAGAGATGTTCATCTCTGGTGTGGGTAACACCTGAGCAGAAGATTGGTCACAGTGCATGGATGCTGGATGCAACAGGTCAGGTGATGAGGGAGGGGAAATGGCCAATTGCAAGAGGTGGGAGCATCCACGAGGAGGTGCAGGTGTCCTTCCTCCAACGGCAGCAGACTTGCAGCTGTAAGACAACTTTGAAGAGAAGGCCGATAAGGATTTTTATATGTTGGCTTAATTAAAACAAAACAAAACAAAACAACAACAACAAAAAAACACAACTATCTGGGGCTGGTGCTGTGGTGTGGTAGGCTTGGCCTCTGCCTGCGGTGCCAGCATCCTATATGGGCACCAGTTCATGTCTTGGCTGTTCCTCTTCTGATCCAGCTCTCTGCTGTGGCCTGGGAAAGCAGTGGAAGATGGCCCAAGTGCTTGAATCCCTGTGCTCACCTGGGAGGCCTGGAAGAGGCTCCTGGCTCCTGGCTTTGGACTGGCCCAGCTCTGGCCATTGCAGTCATTTGAGGGGTAAACCACCCGAAAGAAGAGCTTTCCCGCTATCTCTACTTCTCTCTGTCTGTAATTCTGCCTCTCCGATAAATAAATAAATCTTAAAAAAAAAAAAAACTGTACATGTCAAATAGCTTGCATCTATAGGCTCTAAATGGTCCTTAAGACTGTCAGTTTATAACCTCAGGCCTCAAATATTTCAGAAAAATTTCTTGCATTATATACAGGACAGAGCTAGGGAACTTCTAAATTCTCCTCAGAATTTAATGACCATCAGCATTCCTATTTAAAGATGTCAAAAAGAGATGCCTCTGCTAGTGGTTGTTTAAATAGGTCTTTGTTATTTTGGCCTTGGATGATGTGGGAAATCATCAAGTTCACTTCCCTGTTCTGTCCTGAACTGACAGTCTTGATTGTAGAAAGATTGCTAGATTCATGACGTGTAGGCCTGTTGAGATTATCGACAATAGTGTGATTTAAAAAAAAAAAAAAAGCTGAGGGCTGGCACATTAACTAAGATGCTGCTCGGGATGCCCGCATCTCATATCAGAACTCCTGGGTTTCAATCCTTTACAGCTTCTTGCCAATGTACACCCTGTGATGCAGCAGGGACCAAGTACTGGTTCCTGCTGTCCTTGTGGAAGACCCAGATTAAGTTTTGGGCTCCTGGCTTTGAGTTGGCCAAGCCTCCACTGTTGTGGGCATTTATGGTGTGAAACAGAGGATGTCTCTCTGCCTTTCTGGTAAACTCTAAAAATAAAAATTAAAAATTAAAGGAAGAAAAAAATAGAAAATGAAGTCATTTGTGAGAAACCTAATTGCTACCATTTTTTAAAGATTTATTTATTTATTTATTCGAAAGAGTTACACAGAGAGAGGGGAGGCAGAGAGAGAGAGAGAGAGAGAGGTCTTCTACCTGCTGGTTCACTCCCCAATTGGCTGCAACGGCCGAAGCTGCGCTGATCTGAAGCCAGGAGCCAGGAGCCAGGAGCTTCTTCCGGGTCTCCCATGTGGGTGCAGGAGCCCAAGGACCTGGGCCATTTTTTACTGCTTTCCCAGGCCACTGCAGAGAGCTGGATTGGAAGTAGAGCAGCCGAGACTCGAACTGGTGCCTGTATGGGATGCCGGCACTGTAGGAGGCGGCCTTACCCACTATGCCACAGCGCCAGCCCCATAATCTCTACCTTTTTAAAATTTTCTAAGTATAATTTAAAATGATAATTGAAGAATGAGCTGATACTCAGAAGTCTCTTAAATATATTGAGGTGTCTTTTCAGTTTGGCTTTGGGAATCAGTTCTTACAGGTTGGTTGTAATGGATGAGACATTGAGAACAGCTAATATAATTTTGCTGGTGGCATTTCTGAATTTGTGAAATCACAAACAAGATTGTGGTGACTGTTGAACATGATCTTTTCTTTATTAATGACCAAAAGAAATCACCACATTTATTCAAAGTCCTCTAATATAAATGTATATTACCAACATGAACCAACATAATCATATACACTGGTCCTTAGGATATGTCATTTTAAGTGAAACATTTCTATAAAGGGGTGTTAGTGCTATACTCACTTTATCAATTTATGGTTCTATGGATTTAATTGGAAACTTTCTGTTGCGAAATTGGGATGTGATGACTTAATAATAGTGAAAAAATGTGATCTAACAGTTGGTCTTTAATCAACATGAGATTTCAGTGGATGGTCCTTTTCAAAGCCTCTTTACATAAACAAAACAACAGTTTGAGAATGGATATGGGAACACAAGCTCCCTCTTCTAATCTGATAGCTTTTTGATGAAAATTAGTCATTAAGCTTTAAGATTCATATGAATGTATTATTGCAAAATAGCTACTATAAAAATACTTCGTAAGATTCTAAATTAACTCGCCGGCTAATAAAGATCGAGAGAATAGAGTGGAGAAATGAAATGTAGGTTTGCTACCATGTCTTACCTAAACCAATCCATAAAAGGAAGAAGCGAGATGAGTATTCAGTGTGGATATTGGTGGTTACTGATCAGTAGTAAAAATTATTAATAATACTTGGAAGAGGGAAGTCTGTGCAGGTCTTTCCTTTGGAACCTGTTTTCTCACTGACCTTGCTTTGCATTTCCTTTTTGTCTCTAGCTGCTTCATTTATGAAATTTTCAATCATTTCATAGAATAGAAATGGCCTAGATTTTTGCCCTTTGATTAATACAGTTCAGATACCCATACATTTTTACTTCAAATTGGCCTATAAATTTTATATTATTGAAGTTTGGATTTTTCCATCTGAAGTTTGATTACCAAAATTCCATTTCTTCCTTTTACAGAGACATCAGAAATGGGTACTGAGCATATTTTATTTATTCGTTCACTATCCTCGTTTCTCTAGAGCCTCAGGTTGAAACTTCAGATTACATTTTTTAAAACTATGAAAAAGATGGGGTGATAAAAATAGCAATTGTATGCTACTGGGGAAAAAAAGGGTTTTTGTCCCAGGGCCTTATAGCCCACTAACTGGGACTTCCCTCCCTTCACCAGGGCAGGTAGAATGTTAAAGAGAATGGGCCCCAACAGAAGTGACCTCTCATAAATTCCCCAGAGCACGAAGCCAAGAATCAGTTACAGACGATGCTCCGCATTGCTGAAGAGCACAGGCAGAGAAGGGTGAGCCAGGCTGCAGATACACTCATGACCCCATATATCCAGGCGAGACCCTAAGTCCGAACATTACGGTTTTCATAGTGGAGTAAATGAGAAGCCACAGTTTTCAGACAGTTTAGCTGTGAAGTGACTGCCACGTTGAGACTGAAGTGCACATGTGCAGAGTAGTGCAGGGGAGGGGAAACGAGCAGGATTACCCCTGGTGTTCGGGGGTGTGGCTGTGAATGTGGCTCCAGCCCACCAGAACCCCTGCCACACTCAGTGTGCACAGAAGTAAATGGAAGTGTGGGTGGCAGTTCACTACTCATTGCTTATGGATTGATTTGACAAGTCTAAGGCTGATAGAAATATTGATGTTTTTAAGGAAATAATTGTCGATACAACATACCCAATTCCACTTTTGTGTTTTTCTTAAGGCATTAAGAAAAAATTAAAGACAGGGTAAATTGTATTCTATTTACTGTAAGGTGCAAACATATGACATATAGTAGTGCGGAGTTCAAGAAGGGAGAACATAGACTGTTCTGAAAAGTAGTCATGCCTGATAAGTATTTTTCAATTCCAGTAAAACTGGAGCTTATTGCACTAGATGGAATACTTACTACACCAACTGTGTTTCTTTCATGAATGCCGGAATTCATGAATTCTTAGAATTCATCAGAAAACACATGTGGAGATGTGGCACTCAAACCATTTCATCTGTCTAATGAAATCTGAGTCCTAGGGATGTTCCGGCAATTTAGTGCTCTGCTATGGGCCAGGAAGCCAGCAGCAGGTTAGGCTCCATGTCCTACTGACCTGTGTGGTATCCCTTGATCAAGTCCAGAAAGCTTGCATGGCTTCTTCATGTTACTGCCACTTCTGGAATGCTCTCTTTCCTCCTCTCCTTGGCAAAGGAAAGGGACAATTTGTTTTTCTGAGAAGAATCAAGCTAAATCAGTCCAGATAGGTAACTTGTTCTATTCGTCAGCCTTCGTAAAGGCACTTGCTGTCACTATTTGAATTGTATCTCAGGGGTGAGTTTTGTCAGCTGCTTTCATTTATGTGTAGTTCTAATGTTGAGGTTTCTTTCTTTCTTTCAAGAACTCAGTCCTTATAGTTGCTTTAAAATTTTTTTAAATTTATGTTTCATTTAGTTAAAAGGCAGGAGAGAGCGAGCGAGAGAGAGAGAGAGAAAAGGACAGATAAAAGATAAAAATCATCCACCCACTGGTTCACTCCACAGATGCATGCTGGAGCAGGCTGAAGCCAGGAGTCAGGAGCTTCACCAGGTCCTCTGTGGGTGGTAGGGAACCAGATCCTCGCCTGCGATCTCCCAGAATGTGCTTTAGCAGGAGGCTGGCTCTCAAGCAGAGCAGCCAAAGTTGACTAGCTGACAGGGAATGCGGACCCACGCAGTGACTTCGCTGCTGTGCAAAGCAGCCGCCCCAGTTCTTTTTAAGATCTGCAGTAAGACCACTTCTAACAGCGGATGTGTGCTTACGAGAATACTGAGCTGATATCTTCGCACAACACCGGACGGGCGTCCACTGCAGGAGTGCCTGCGTGCGGTGGTCAGGGTCCGCCAGGGAGCCAGCTGTTCTGAGGAAGGACACTGCGGCAGTGTTTGAATTGCACTCATTATGTATTTCTCCCCTTTCTTCTGATGAGTTTCAGATGCTTCCTGTGATAACAGCTTTTTGCAGGACACGTAATGGATTGATTGAGGGTTTCAGACTTTATGTGAGTCTTTTTCATGGAGAATTTCTTAACAGGATATCTTGATTTTATAATCAAGTCTAAAATAAATGAAAGTGAAACTACTAGTTAGTATTGCTTTCACCCCCTTTGATTTTTTTTGAAGCCAGCACAGACTCCATGTGTGGAGAAAGATACCCTGCTTAGAATATATTATGATGAGATTTGACTTCACAAAAGATTAAATAGAACCTAAAATGTTTGAGTTTTCAAAATTTTTATTAATTATATTTAAAATTTTTCTTATTTCTTAATTAAATTAAAAAGGACAATGTAAAAAGTATTTTGTTTCATGAAGGAAATATCCACTGGCCTAAACTCATCTCCAGCACTCAAAAACAATCTTCTTATATGTTCTAAAGAAATTGAATGTTAAAGTAAGAATGTAGAATCACCTGGTAAAAATTTTAGTCTTCAGATTTCAGAAGGATTATTGAATGTTTTTTGTCACTTGAATGAAGTTACATATTAGGCTGACTTTAACTGTTAGGTAAAGACTAGCCATTATAGCAAGTATGATTTTACTACAAAAGCATTGCCCAGAGCTAGGGAGTCATGCATGTGGAAGGCTCTTGACATATAGGGCTCCTACAGTTGCCAGTTCCCTAAACATGCTCACACTTAGAGTCCTCATTCAGAATGCAGAGGGGTTGTTTGAGGTGAAAGGGTACAGAACATTTTCAAACTGGAGTCATAGTTCCGAAGCCTATGTCTAGTCTGGTAAGTGTGGGCCTGGTTAGATCACTTCTGTTGCTGCAGTGTCCGTGGCACCTCACCTAGCACCATGGCACATCAACTCCAGAAACTACGATAGCTTGCCTTTCCTTCTCCCCAGTGCACTGCTAACTGAACCAGTAGCCAGAGCCAGCAATGGTAATATAAACATTTTGCCTTCATCCATTCATTGTCTATTTATAAGGATCACTTATTAAATTAATAGACCAAGAAGGTTTTGTTAAAGTTTATTTATGAATTTATGTGCCTAAGAGTGAATACTAATTTTATCTTAAATTAAATGGAAATAACCAAGATTGGATTGTGTTCAAGGTTTACAAAATGAAAAACTAAGGGGAAAAACTCTGTCAGAGGGAGGCATCGCAGGGTTCTACGAGTATTGTTTTTGATTGTGTAAACAGGCTGGGGGAACTTCAGTAATCTTCTTCCATATGGTGCTTGCGAATTTTCCGTGAGTGGAATTGTTTGCTCTTAGCAAACTGTTCATCCTAGGTGTTTAGCTTAAGCAGTGAGAGAAGCCACGTATAGCCCTAGCTGAACGTGAAGGAGTCTTGCAATGGGGATTGCATGTCTGTCTCAGCCACAGTGTAGAATGCTGGCAGTGCCCCTTGAAGAGCATCTGTGAGGGTGACTGGGCCTGTGAGAGAACAGCACCCTGGTCTTGGTGCTCCACTGCTTCACTCTAGCTTCTTTGGAAAGAGAAGCACTCATCTTAAAAAATGACCAGTTTTTTTTTTTTTTTTAAGATTTATTTATGTATTTGAAAGTCCGAGTTACACAGAGGAGAGGCAGGGAGAGGGAGAGGGAGAGGGGAGAGGGGAGAGGGGAGAGGGAGGTCTTCTATCCAATGATTCACTCTCTAATTGGCTACAATGGCTGGAGCTGCACTGATCTGAAGCCAGGAGCCAGGAGCTTCTTCCGGGTCTCCCACGTGGGTGCAGGGGCCCAAGCACTTGGGCCATCTTCCACTGCTTTCCCAGGCCATAGCAGAGAGCTGGATTGGAAGAGGAGCAGCCAGGATATGAACTGACGCCCATATGGGATGATGGCAGCACAGGTAGGGGCTTAACTTATTATGCCACAGTGCTGTCCCCAGGCCCTGTACTTTAATGCCACACTTGCATTGCCACTCCAAGTCTTCTTCTCCAGTCCTCTCTTCCTTCACTACTGGATGGTGTAAGTGATCGGCAGTACTTTCACTCTTCTGTCACTCCAATTTCAACTCTTCTTTTGCTTCTATCAAAACTGAGCAATAGAAATTGCTTCCTTCTAAGTTCCTGGTTAGCTCATTTCTGGTATCCTCTTTCTTCTTGAAATCACCTCCTCTTTTGTCTCTGAGACACAGGGGATGATCCCTTGTATTCTCTTCTCTTAACAGGTTATTTTTTTACCTATTCTGTGACAGTAGTTCCAACATCTCCTTAAGTAGTGTCCTGGGATCTAAGGTCAAACCATGCAAACCAAGAATGACTCCAGAAGACAGGTATGGGACTGAAAATGAGAAACTGAGTCAAGCATTGTGAATATAGAGCTTCTAACGGGATCTGGGGGAAATAAAGCTGACATGCCCATTGCTTTCCAGTTTGATGGGGGCATTCTGTCAGATTGATTTGAGTACAGATAGTTGAAACATGGCCACAAAATCCTTGAGAGCTCAGGGTGGGCTCCGTCTGTCTTTCTCTCTGCTTTGTGGACCCACCCATCAGTTCTGGCTTCTACAGTGACTCCCAGACCTCAAGAGAGTGGGCCGGCACTGTGGCTCAACAGGCTAATCCTCCGCATTGCGGCGCCGGCATACCGGGTTCTAGTCCCGGTCGGGGCACCGGATTCTGTCCCGGTTACCCCTCTTCCAGGCCAGCTCTCTGCTGTGGCCAGGGAGTGCAGTGGAGGATGGCCCAAGTGCTTGGGCCCTGCACCCCATGGGAGACCAGGAGAAGCACCTGGCTTCTGCCTTCGGATCAGCGCGGTGCGCCGGCCGCCGCGGCCATTGGAGGGTGAACCAACGGCAAAGGAAGACCTTTCTCTCTGTCTCTCTCTCTCACTGTCCACTCTGCCTGTCCCCCCCCCCCCCAAAATAATAATAAATAAATAAATAAAAAGAGAGGCCACAGGACATCTTAGGCAATCTTGAGGTGGGATGTTGACTTCCAAAGACATTTCTGCAAACCATGCTCTTAGTGACACTGGGTGCTGGAATTACTTTCGGCGCTGGCAGGAGCCTAGTGCCTCTCCCACTACCTATCACATCTAGGTTTGTTTGGAATGGCTGTAGGAGGTGTATGGTAATGTGTACAGAAGGTAGTGGTGGAGGTCAATGCCGCAGCTCACTTGGCTAATCCTCCGTCTGTGGTACCGGCACCCCTAGTTCTAGTCCCAGTTGGGGCACTGGTCCAGTTGCTCCTCTTCCAGTCCAGCTCTCTGCTGTGGCCCAGGAGGGCAGTGGAGGATGGCCCAAGTGCTTGGGCCCTGCACCCACATGGGAGACCAGGAGGAAGCACCTGGATCCTGGCTTTGGATTGGCTCAGCACTGGCTGTTGCGACCATTTGGGGGGTGAACCAATGGAAGGAAAACCTTTCTCTCTCTCTCACTAACTCTGCCTGTCAAAAAAAAAAAAAAAAAAAGTAGTGGTGGGAAGCAAGAGGGCCTCTGCACTAAAGAAAGTGATTGTGGGCAGGGCATGAGGACCTTGACTTGTGACTTCAGATTGATCTGAGAATGAGTCAGAGGTATTTGCAGGTTCATCTCACCCTCCCCCGCTGAGGGGGCTCGCTGTGCTAGGGCCTTGGTTGGATTTCTGATGTGTTGTCAGGTTCCTGAATTTGGGCTTCCTATTCCAATAGGGAGTACTGAGGTCCAGAGAGGGAGACCAAGTCAGAATCCACAAGTCCAGAGGGACTTATACTGCAGGCGGTGATGGTGTTGAAGGTTTGGTGTTAGGCAGAAGGGAGACTCGGGCTAGTTAGGTGGGGAAGGTGAGGAGGAAGCATGTGGCTGTCGTGACCAAGCTGAGTTGCCGGCTCTTCTCACAGGTGGTGGTTGGCTGGCATTTGACTGACAGGTTTGGGGGCTTAGGCAGAGATAAGAGGTCTGAATGTGCGGGATCTATAATTAGCATGCTTTTTCCTGGCTCTGGTATGTGTGTGTGTGTGTGTGTGTTTAGTCTCTTGCGTGTTAGAGGGGCCTGATGCTTTTTGGGGATGGTCCACAGCTGTTGTAGGTTTTGGCTGGTAGCTGGGGTGATAATAGCTTTTCTCGGATGGGCTGGAGGCAGCTGCGTGGAAGCCGAAGCCTTTTGGATTCCATCTCCCCCAGTCAGCTGCCCACTGCTTCAGTGCAGGACCCCTGGCCTGTGTATGTTTGCAGCATACTCCCAGCAAATCATTGTGAATGAATGGCAAGCCAGAAGTTTTATAAAGGACAACTAAATTGTACTGTATGGTAAAGCTTTTTGTGACAATATCCAGTGTTGGGGCTGGCTCTGTGGCATAGTGGGTAAAGCCACTGCTTGCAGTGCTGGCATCCCATATGGGTGCTGGTTCAAGACCTGGCTGCTCCACTTCCAATCCAGCTCTCTGCTATAGCCTGGGAAAGCAGTAGCAGATGGCCCTAGTCCTTGGGCCCCTGCATTTGCATGGGAGATCCAGAAGCAGCTTCTGGCTCCTGGCTTCAGATCAGTGTAGCTCCAGCCGTTGTGGCCATCTGGGGAGTGGACCATTGGATGGAAGACTTTCTCTCTCTACCTCTGCCTCTCTGAACTCTGCCTTTCAAATAAATCAATCTTCTTTTTAAAGAAGAAACAAGAAGAAAGTGAGAATATACTTGCCTCACTGTTGTGTGGAGAAGCTCCACAGTGTATTTTCAAAGGAAGTTCAGTTGGCATTTACCGCAAAGAGCCAAAAGCGTCGTATTTTACACAAGATCTTTTTCAAGAAAGTTTGTCAGATTTCCAAGCTGGAACTTTTACTGTCAGGTGATTGGTAGTTTAGTGTTCTTTTAAAAATAATAAACAAATGAATGTTTCAGGAAACCTGTGATAGTCTGAATCAGGTGGAACTGATTTAGTGTTATGGATAATTACATAATTAGTGCTGTAAAAAATAAACCATACTATCTACTTGATGGGCTGGAGTGGCTGGAAGGAGGTGTGTAATTATACAATCAGCTTCCTCCCCCTCGGCTGAGTCTCGGGGATTCTCTCTCTCTGTCTTGTATGAGAAGGAGCTTCCTGTCTTGTGTTTCCCGGTGTTATTTAAGCAGAAAGAGTTGAGTCCCCAGGCCCTTGATAGGATCCCTTGTATCCTGGGTCTGGGCCTGCTTACCCTCTTTGACCAGGTTCTTTCCAATTTTTTGATATAAACCCACAGTTTACATCAGGACCCAATTCATTATGCACATGTGTGCCTGAAACCAAGGTCTGTGAAACAATTCTTTCTGATCTACTCTACTTGATCTAGTCTGCTCTGTTTTATTTTTTTAAAAAGGCTGGCTCATGACTCACGTTTAGAAATGTGGCCTCGGATCCTTAGTGACTGCTCACGGGGAGCAGCCTGATGGTGCTGCTGGGGCTTGGTGTGACAGGTGGTATGGCATGGTTGGGAGAGCAAGGGCTTTGCAGTTGGACAACTTTGGTTTCAGACCCCTGCTTTTCCTCATTTTAACTGTGTGACTTTGAACACATTACTGAACTTCTTTGAGCCTCAGATCCCTCGTTTGTCAGATGGAGTCCCAGATACTCCTAGGATTCAGGAGATGGGGACTTCAGGGCTGTGTATAAGGGGTGTGTGTGTGTGTATACCCAGCCAGCACTGGGAAATGAAAACTTTTTGTGGTCGGTGCTTCATTCAGTTCCCTTCCATCTCCCAGCACCCTCATCCTCCAGCGTCTGGGCTGGGGAAGGCCACAGTTACAGTCCCTGCCTCTCAGCCCTTTTTTTTGACAGGCAGAGTTAGACCGTGAGAGAGAGAGAGAGACAGAGAGAAAGGTCTTCCTTCTGTTGGTTCATTCCCTAAATGGCCGCAATGGCCGGCTATGCGCCGATCCGAAGGCAGGAGCCAGGTGCTTCTTCCTGGTCTCCCATGCGGGTGCAGGGCACAAGCACTTGGGCCATCCTCCACTGCCTTCCTGGGCCACAGCAGAGAGCTGGACTGGAAGAGGAGCAACTGGGACTAGAACCGGTGCCTATATGGGATGCCGGCGCTGCAGGCGGAGGATCAACCAAGTGAGCCACGGCGCTGGCCCCAGTACAGTAATTTAATTGTGAGACTTAGAAAAATGCCACCCCCATCTCACAGTTTGAAAGGTTGGGTGGGGAGAGACTTTTTGCTGTACATTTACATGCTTTTATAAAACCACTTCATTTTCTTTTAAGTATTACGGTTTTTGCTTCTTTTGAAATAGGTCATGGCTAGTTCCTCACTAGTTAGAATTTCGAACGTTGCTGGATGTTGTTACTGCCTATACCCTTCTCTTCCATCCTTCTTTTCTCTGGGATGCTACTGAGATTGTGATTATTTAGTGGTAACCTGGGCATTGTTCCTTGTGGGGAAGGGACATAAATCAGCCAGCATCTTTTCCAGGTCTCTTAGTCTCCACAGTCCACAGTCTGGTTGCTCTGATAGGTTTCTGCCTCACTTAGGCATGCATTGGTTGATTGCTTTTAATTTCTGTACCCATTCTAAGTTTCCAGTCCCTTACTTGGCCTTAGGAAATCACGAAAGACTTTATGTTAGGTCCAGGTCCTGCTCAGAGACACGCGGGAGAATGGGCCTGGCTCCTTTAAGACAGAAGCACTGTTCTCTCTGCCAGGAAGCTCATTGTACAGCCTAAGGGCTTAACCAAAAAGGGCTTCAATGAAAATTGAATATTGATAGAGAGGGGAGGTTAATTGGCCTTAGTAACTTGGTTGCTAAGGAAGCATTTTCGTGATTGGGAGGAAACTCTCTGGGTGTCCTGCAGCTCCTTGTGGACCTACGATGCTTTGTGTTATCTCCTGCTTTCTGTGTCTGAGTTGGAAGAGGGAGGAGCACCAAGCTATCCGAGGAATGAAAAGCTGTGAGAAGCAGATGGCAGCTCTGTCTGCGCCACAGAGCGAGCGAGCTAACTACTGACTAGTGGCAAGCCAACGCCAGCAATGTCTCTTTGTTTAAGGCAGACGGTTGGAAAATACCATGAGGGTGAGACAGAAAGAACTCGCTGGAGTACATAGAGAGGTTCGGCCAGGGTTTCTTAAGAGCCTGGAAACACGTAGGCAAGGGAAATGAAGGGGCATTTTGAATGGGTGGCCAGCATCATGTGAAAACATGGGGTTAAGTGTTTTCAGTACTGTAGAGTTTATTAAGAAGAGTCATTTAGTTTCTACTTTGAAGGTTTTGTACTGTATTGTGTGTTACATTTAGTAAATTTAGAATTTGTTAATGTATAATTATTTTAATAAAGAATGTTTAGTTATTAATATCTCAGTGTTATTAGGTAATTTATCACTTAGTAGTTAGTAATAAATAACTGTGGAGTAAATAAATTAGAAATTTTAATTGGAATATTTTCTCAAAGCAAAAGTGTCTTAGTATATTGACCACTCATATATGTGAGGCTCTCTGGTTATATTTAAATGATTTGCAAAGTATTATTTTTGCATATTGAATGAGACTTCCTTAGGACAGGAAGTTAGTGCCTATACTTGTATATATGATTTCAAATTTTTTTTTGCACCAAAATGAGCTTAATTTCATTTTTTCAGGAACTTAAATTTTTTTTTTAAATTTACTTATTTATTTGAAAGGCAGAACAACAGAGAGGGAGAGATCGAGACAGATAGATCTTCCATCTTCTGGTTCACTCCTCAAATTGTCACAATGACCAGTGCTGATCCAGACTGAAGCCAGGAGTGCCAGACTCCATCCAGGTCTCCCACATGAGTGGCAGGGGCCCAGGCACTTGGGCCATCATCTGCTGATTTTCCAGGTGCCGGTACTCATAGCAATGCTCCAATACTGGATGCCAGCATTGCAAGTGGCAGCTTAACATACTGTGCCACAGCACCAGCCCCTCTGTGAACTTTCTTGAAGTATCCTTGGTTTTTGCTGTACTTCATTTTCCCTGGGTGCTTCATTCAGCGACTATGTTTGGGTTTCTCTCGGATTGTCAGGTGCAGCCCTGATGGACAGCTTGAGGGGTCAAGCACTCTGGGGTAGCTGAGGACAGACAGCGCAGGAGAGTGTGGTGATAGAAGGGATCCTGTTGTGTTTTCTGATCGGGCTCCTCTCTGTTGTGACGATGAAACACTATGGTTTGAGTTGGGAACTACTATCTGGATCTGTATGGAACTTTCTTCTAATGAATCAGTTATTTATTTTCAAAACAGAATGCTAGAGTTTTTGGTGTGTTCTGTAGCTTTGGAGTGAGAAATTGCTTTTGGCCTCTGATATATGAAGTAGTTGTGATAAAAGGTCAGCTAGAGCAAACAGATCTTATGCACATAAAGACACCTCTCTGAGAACAGAGGCTGGCACTTTTAAGTTGTAAAATTCTTTCTAGCAGTGTTATTTGTATAGTATTTATGGACAAGTGGAGGTGCAAAACGTTTGTGGAAATGGAATTAGAGGAGTAGTTTATTTTGGGTCAAAATTTTTTGAAAACTGGGCAGACATTTGGCCTGTCAGCGAAGATGACTGTTTAGATGCCTGGGTGTTTGAGTCCTGACTCTGCTGCTGATTCCAGCTTCCTGCTGGTATGCAGCTGGTAGCTCAAGTCATGGGTTCCTGCCACCTCTCTGGGAGACCTGGATTGAGTTTCTAGCTCCTGGCTTCTGCTGGGCCTAGCTCCTGTCATTGCAGGCATTTGGGGAATGAACTCGTTGATTGAAGCTCTGTGTCTGTTCCTTGTTGCTTAAATAAATGAATACATAAATAAATTTTGGAATTCATGTAGTTTTTTCATAACACACATTTTCCATGAACTTTTTAAAGTTCCCTCATTCTGAAGGAGAGCCCTAGAGTTTCCTGGCTGCCTTCATGGTGTCTGAGCAGAGTTCACAGTTCCTCCTTAACCGCCTCTCTCAAGTTGACTTCTGGTTCTGTGGCCACAGAGTTTTGTCCTGTGCATGGACAAGGGCATCTCCGAGGGAAAGCACATGGTGGTGATCTTTTTGAGGGCCTTTTTCAGGTCATATTGCAAGATAAGCTAGTTTCACAGAGAAATGTGAAGATACAGCCTGAGTGCTTGGTACTCACATGGCTGTTGGTGTTGAATCTTGCCGGAACGGTGGGCTGGTCAAGTAGAGAAGCTTCATGGACTCATAGGCTAGGTTGGACTCCCCTGTTAGTGTAGTAATGTTATGATCCCTCATATAAATGAGGAATACTCACTGGTCCTCTTTCCTTTTTTAATGCTGAAGTTTGGAAACATTCTAATAGTTTTAGAAAATTAATATGCTAAGTCTACATTGTCATATCACCTAATTCTAATTTTGTTTCATAATCCATTGGTTTAGGCTTTTTGAAAGCCTTTGTAAACTTGGATCATCTTTCAAAGATTAGGGTTTAGCGAATGAAAGATGTCTTTAGGGAGAAAGGAGAATGATAAATATCTAAGTCAGTATTAAATGGTAAACATTTCATATACATTTTGTGCAGAATGATGAATAAATGAGAAGCTGTCTTTTACAATAATTATGTTTAGTGGTGTTTCGAAGGTCATGTTTGTTTTAACTCAGTATCCATTACTTTATAATAAATGTATATATATTTTTGTATCTGTGAAACAGACTGCACTGAGCTGAGACTGAAAAAAAAGAATTTTTTTTCCTGAACTCAACCGCTTCTATTAAGATGAAGCTCAGCTAGTAAACTCATTAAGTGAGGACCCTAGGCAGTTCTCTAGTGTGCGTCTGAAAGCGCAGTGTGCAGCCATCTTTGCATCCCTGTCATGAATGACCTTGAAGGAAGGCAGCACTTCATAAAGCAGTCTTCTCTGTGGCGCTTGGTTCTCATTGGATTGAGGCTTTAGGAGAAACTGTAAGATTTTCTTTTCTTTCTAGTGTGGGTAGTGCTGTTTCTGCTCCATAGACTTTGCACTTGTCTGGGGTATTTGTTGGCAGGTTCAGTAGGTTCTGATTTTTCACTGACTGTAGTACAATTACGTGATGAAATCACTCTCCTTTGATCAATTATTCTTAGGGAGTAAGGTCTGTGTGCATTGGGATCATGATTTTTAACAATAGAAAAACAGTTTTCTACCGTAAGTATAATACAATCAATCAATTTGCTTTCATCATAGTCTTCTAAGCATCTCAGTTGGGGTTAAATGTTATTTAATACTGAGATTCTATGATTTATGTTATAGAAAGCATACACCTTCCTGGTTAGCCACTATCCTCTGTACTTTCTTAGATTGATAGTTCCCCTCCTTTTAATTTTTTACTATAACTTGCAATGAAGACTTTTATTCCACCAGACATCTTAGAAGATTAAATTATTATTTTGCCTACTTGGAGTTACTTGTCCATTTCCCAAATAAGTTATCATAAAAAGGCACAGTCACTTTTTTGTCTTCTCTGACACAGCTGTAGGGACAGTGGGAGAAACTTGTCACCAGTTTTGGCTCACAAAAGTGGGTAAAGGCCACTTTGAGAACCCTAGGGCCGAGGGCTCAGGGATGGACACAAGTGGAACTCACAGAAAAGACCACTGAATCTCTTTTCTATCAGGAAGCCCACGCACCCAAACCCCAGCACCTTGCTCTTCCTGTTGGGAGCTGAACTTGAATTCCTGACTCACCCTGCCTGTGTGACTCTGAGCATCTCTCCTTACTTGGTCCCTTTTCTGCTTTCACCTACACTTCTCCTTGTGTGAATCTCCTTGTGTTTCTGACCTCATTCTTAAGATTTGATTCAAGTTCCCAGTCTCTCTCCCTTTGTTTCAAATGTGGTTTGATGTTTCGGTGTTTTATCTGGACTAAACCAGTCATTCAGTTTTCTTGATAGATCTCAAGTCCTGACCCCTGAACTTCTGTCTCATAAAGATAAAAGGGTAAAACCAGACCATCTTTTTCTTTTTCTTTTTTTCTCTCGGTCACTTGGCCTTTGATTTTTTTCAATTCATGTCTTCTGGAATTCAGTGCTGTGACTATGTGGGAAGTTCTGAAGAAGGCAGTTAAAATATGAGAAGTGTAACTCACGAACACCTAGACACCCATTTTCTTGTATCTTGTCATTTGTTGAGCCCAGAAGTATAGCAGTAAATAGGCATGTAACCAGGCTGAATTTTTTTTCCCCCTGAATTACTTGATTAACATCGTGTCTCATGGGCAACTTCATTTTGAAGACTCTCTTGAGAGTCTTTGAACATGCTTAATTTATTCTAAATTCCTTTTATAATATATTTTCTGGCTAGTAGACTTCTGGATTTTTCCTGTTTAAAAGTATGTTATGAATGCATTGAGACCAAAATAAGTTCTTAGCCTTTTATCCCGTTGGTAATGCTTCATTCTTCTTTAAACAAAACTAACCAAAATGAAAGGAATTCATTTACTCTCATGAAATAGGAAACAAATCAGGAAATATGGACTACTAAGGTTTTAGTGAATATATTTATAGTTTTTCCAGATAATCACTATCACAGTTTTCTTAGAAGCTCGGTTTGTAGACTAAGTAGGTAAACAGCTATAGTACAAAGTTAAAAATTACTAATGGTCCATATAGAATATACAACTGCAGAAAGTACTAAGTCTTAAGAAATCATTTTTCTGTTAAACTTGTCAAAAATATGGATGTTTGCCATACTTGGTAAAAAGTTTGAACAGAGCCTTTTCTATTTTTGTTCAAAAGTTATGTTCAAGGTCTATTGTATTATTTCTAATTATTTCCTATTAGGCCCTCAAAATTCATTTAAAATGTCAAATTGTTTTATTTTTTTTTTGTGAATTGATGGTTTGTTTATTACAATATTCATTTCAGACTAATGATGGATTAGAATGGATAATACTGAATTAGAATAGGAGCCTAATAATTTCAAACACATATGACAATAGATGCCAAATAAGTTTTCCCTATTTTAAAAATTCTTAACTGGGTCCATGGTAGATTCTGTAGAAGATGTTTGATTTAATTTTTTGTGAAGTGTTCATTTCCCGTCATTTACCAATTGAATTACCAACCTTTATTGAGTAACTACTGTGAACTGTGTAGTATAGGGAAAAAATAATCAAGACATCTCTGCTTTCAAAAACTGTTTTAAAAGCAACATAGTTTTAAAAAACAATTGAGTGGATTCTACAAAGAGAAGATGTTTTATAGTTACTGGTACTAAAAAGCCAATTATAAATTATAATTTGAAATAATGGAATAAAGTTAAACATGACAATAAAATTAGCAAAATAAAAACCATGAAAAAGAACAATAGACAAAACAGTAATACCTTTAGGGCTATGACTGAAATGAAAAACCATATGTTTATTATATGAGTGATTATGTTTTAAGTGTGTAGTTTGGTCATATATTGCTGCCTAGGGAACTACCACAGGACACAGTGATTTCAGACCAAAATCTAGGGCTATAGTTCCCATAGGCTCAACTGTGGTGGACATCCCAGGGATTTTTAATCACTCACATGTTTGGCACTTTGGCTGGTGTGGTGGGAATAGTTGAGGCTGGCAGGATCTCTCTCCTCCTATATGGCCTATCTATTTAGCTGTCACAGACTTTTCGCAGTGTGGTTCTTGAAGAGTGGTTGAACTTCTTGGCTGGTGACTTTTCATTCTGATCACAAATAATGCAGGTGACTACTAAGGTGGCAGCTGCAGGGCTTGTGACCTAGCCTGAGAAAGCACGTGGCCTCACTTCACCTCTGCCCCATGCTTTTGATCAGCCGTGAGTCTCAGGGTGAGCCCAGAGCCCAAGGCAGTGTCTGTACAGGTGCTTGTGGGGACATCTCAGGGGGCTTGGTTTCTTGGAGGAAGGGAGGAGAGAAAGGGCAGAGAGACATCTCTATAGATAAGCTGCCACATTTGTAATATTCATTTGTAAGTGTATGGTAATTATTTCACTGGCTATTTGCTAAAATTTGGATCAGCATACTTCCAAAATTAAAATTCACAATAGTTTTTATAAGTCTAACTATTTTGTACCCCAACATGTATTTTCATTTGTATGTTAATAAAAGTTTTAGTTAAAACGAGAAAATTAAATCTTCTAAAAACAAATGCCTTCTTTCATTTGAATTCATTTTGATTATCTGCTGGGCCCAGGGGGGTGTTGCTCAAGTCACTAGAGAAAAAATTCTGAGAATTATAAGATCCGGTACTGAAGAAAATGCTAGTTTTTGAGACAAGTTTTACACATCAAGAGACAATTCGCAGCAATGACACACGTTTTCAGGGAAGGGAGAGAGAAACATATTCTGAAATTATTTGGGAAGCCTTCATACCAGAATTGAGTCAGAGCTAAAGAGGTCCAGGTGCCCAGGAATGAAGGCTTGGATTCTCATAAATGCAGAGGAAGAAATAAACAATGGAGGTCAGGACTGAGCTGGGGAAGCCAGAGGCAGCCCTGCCCAGAGAGAGGACCTCAGTGGGTTCCATGGCCCAAGTGCCTCTGTTACCTACCTCTAGGCCAGCCCTGGGAATGCTATCTAAAGGAAATGTTGATGGGCTTGGTGGCGTTTTGATATGTAGAGTAGTCTTAGACACTGCCACAGTGTGTAGGCACTGTGCCCAGCACTTAGCCTTTCACGCTGGAAATACTGCTCAGGGATAGGTTTTAGGTCTCCATTGTCCGATTGAGTAACCTGAAGGAAGCTCAGAGAAAACTCTAGGGCATCCAGTATGAGGAGAAGAACTGGGGTACAAGAAAAAAGTTAAAAATGAGAACTCTTGGAAACATAACAGTACCAATTCTGTAGAATCTCAGCAACGGGAAGAGGAAGGACTACTTCCCAGTTCATTTTATGAAGCTAATATCACACGGATACCCAAAGCAGACAAAGATAGGAGAACAAAGAAAACTACAGGCCTGTATCCTTGTGAACAAGGAAGCAAAAATCCTGAATTAATACTAGCAAATAGAATTCAGCACTAAAAAAAGGAATTATACACCATGACCAAGTGTGGTTAATTCCTGGGATGCCTGACTAGTTTAGTCGTTGAAACATCATTCAATGTAATGTTACCATATTAACAGGCTAAAGAAGAAAAATCATGTGAACAATCACAAAAACTGCATATTATTCAATGCAGAAAGATGACAAAATTCAATGCCTGCTCAAGATACAAACTCAGAAAAGTAGGAATAGGGAGAAGTTCCTTAACTTTGATGCAGGAAACTTAAAGCTAGCGTTATTTTTAATAGTGAAAGACTGAACTCTTTCCCCTTAAATTCAGGAGCAAGTCAAAGTTGTCTGCTCTTATTCTTATTCAAATAGTGGTAGAAGTCCTAGCCAGGTTGAAAAGGAGGAAATAAAACTGTACCTAACTGCAGAGGACATGGCATGATTTTTTTAATGTAGAAAGTTCTAAGGAAACTATAAAAATACTTTTACAATTAAGAAGTGAGTTATATCATAGGATTTATGGTAAATATACAAAAATCAAATTATTTCTCTGTGTCAACAATGAACTCATGGACTACAACATAAAAATACCACTCACTTTTTGCTCTTTCTTCCTTTTTATGCTTCTTTCCTTCTTCCCACTCAGTGACTTTCATGATGTTCATCAGGGAACTTTGGGCAATGAAGAGGAGCTAGAAGGAAGCGACTCAACAGAAATCATTTGAATGTCGATGAGAATGCTTCAGAAAGTTTGTGGAAATATTGAGTTGAAATAGAAGCTACTGTCGTGCAAAACTTTTTGAAGTCCATGCAGTTTTTTAATAGTACACATTTCTGTCAGTTTTTTGAAGACCCCCTCATACTTTCCATGAACATTGGGGACCAGATTTTTCCTGTTACAGAGATCTCCATAAACACTGTTATCTTTATCAGCAGGGATACAGGGTTTAACCTTGCTATTACAATAACTTCCATGAAATGTCTTCTTATAGGTTTCACTTTAAGGGACCCAGGAACTCCTCAAAGACCTGTGTGTTGACAGAACTCTACTGGGAATTTAACACTACCTATTCTGTCCCCCTTTCCCCCCACCCCCACAACGCTTAGTTTTACAATATGGAAAATACTGACTTGAATTTTACATCATATTTGTCGATTTTAGTGAAGGTTTCTCAAAAAGTCTTTTCCGTGGGATAAGTGCTGACTCAAGGTCATTTGGCTCATAATAGTCAGGGAGCTTAGGAAACCGCATTACAGGACCAGGGATAATTGGTACCAGTAAAATCACACTACAGTGAATACAGTACTAAAAAGCTTCCCAAATAATAAGGCTTTTTTCATGTCAAAATGTGGGGAAACACATGTTTCTGTTTTCTTATTGAAATATAGAAAAAGAATATTTATAATAAAAGTGTATATACATACTTGAAATGTAATTTTTGTACAAATACTGCTAATGTGATTTAATAGCCTCTGTTATTTGAAGATGGGATTAAACATTCTACTTCTGGATTTGTCTCACCAAGTTACCCTCAAGATTTATTTGTGATTAAAGTGGTGCTAAATGAGAGAAAGAATGGTTATGTATTAAATGTTATGTAGAGTAATTATTTGGGGAAAAAACAAGATTAGGTACTACATTCATATAATATGCCCAAACAAATCAAGTGGTTAAATGTGTAAAAGTAAAAACACTAGAGGAAAATAAAGGTTGACATTTTTATAATATCACATGACAAGGGATTTCTTTCTTTTTTATAAAGAATATTTATTTGAAAGAGTTACATAGAGAGAGAAAAAGAGAAAATCTTTCATCTGCTGGTTCACTCCCCAGATGGCTGCAACGCCAGGAGCTAGGAGTTTCTTCCAGGTCTCCCACATGGATGGCAGGGCCCAGGCACGTGGACGATCTGCTGCTGCATTTTGCAGGCACGTTATCAGGGAGCTGGATTGGAAATGGAGCAACTGGGACTTGAACCAGTGCTTGTATGGAATGCTGGCATCACAGGAGGCAGCCTTACCCACTATGGCAGAACACCGGCCCCATGACAAGGGCTTTCTAAACATGACACTGATAACCAAACACAGCAAGTTTATGATATCTATCAGTGAATAAAAACCATTCCAAACTTAATGATTTAAGAGAACATAGATTGGTTAAGCAGTTCTTCTGTGCGTCTCCTCAGGACTGACTTCTGTGGCTGCTTTTGTCTGGGGATGGCTGTAGCTGAAGGGCCTTCAAGGCTATTTCCATTCCTGCCCTGTGGTTTCTGAGCTAGTTGCAGCCCAAACTTGCCTTGGTAATTGGCAATTGAAGGGAGAAACTTTAGGCTTCCAAAGACTAAACTTCACTTCTGCCACATTTTGTTGGCCACAACAAGTTGCAAGGCCAGCCAGAGCTGTATCGAAAGTAGAACAGCCAGGACTTGAACCAGCGTCCACACGGGATGCCTGCACTGCAGGCGGTGGCACTATCCTCTATGCCACATTGCCGGCCCCAGTTTCTGTTCTTATATTGTATAAGTGTTTGAAATAATGAGGCTGGACAATATATCAGCTAGCTTTTAGTTACAATGAAATACCTGAGGCAACTGACTTTATATTTTTCCCCCAAAGAAACCTTTTGTTTAAGGAATACAAACTTCATGCATTTCTTTTTCTTTTCTTTCTTTTTTTTTTTTTTGGCAGGCAGAGTGGACAGTGAGAGAGAGAGAGACAGAGAGAAAGGTCTTCCTTTGCCGTTGGTTCACCCTCCAATGGCCGCCGCAGCCGGCGTGTTGCGGCTGGCGCACTGCACTGATCCGAAGGCAGGAGCCAGGTGCTTCTCCTGGTCTCCCACGGGGTGCAGGGCCCAAGGACCTGGGCCGTCCTCCACTGTACTCCTGGGCCACAGCAGAGAGCTGACAGGAAGAGGAGCGACTGGGACAGAATCCGGCGCCCTGACCAGGACTAGAACCTGGTGTGCCAGCGCCGCAGGCGGAGGATTAGCCTATTGAGCCATGGCGCCGGCCAGAATACAAAATTCATGCATTTCATAAATACAACTTTAGGAATACAGTGATTCTTCCTACCGTACCCACCCTCTCACCCACACTCCTACCCTTTTTCCCCCTCCCTCTTCTATTTCCAGCCTTATTTTTTACAAAGATCTATTTTCAATAAACTTTATATACTGAAGATTAACTCTATACTAAGTAAAGAGTTCAACAAATTGTTTGAAAAAAAAAAAACAACAACTGGGCAACTGACTTTATAAAGAGAAGACATTCATTTAGTGCACACTTCTGGAGCCCCATTGGTTTGACCTCTGATGAGGTTGGTGAGCGGTGGATGATGGAATGTGTAAAAGGAAGATCTCAGAGGGAGCCTGCAAGCAGAGAGAGTAGTTAGGCCCAACACAGGCTTTCACGACAACTTCTCTCAAAACTCACCTACCCTGGCCATGGCACTTCCCAATAGGCCCATCTCCTGTGTACCACAACTGGACTAAAGTCCACCCTCTTATTGCCATTAGCCTACACCTTTGAGGCTTAAATATGTGTATGAGTTCAAGGGCAAAATCTTACTTAAACTATAGCGTAGAGCTTTTACAGTTTCAAAAAGATAAAGATTTGGCTGTATTTGTAAAAAGACAGTAACAGGAAGGAAACATGCGTACAGAAGCCTTACAGGGATTGTAAGAAGCTGGTGTGTAGAGTAGAGACGACTCCTGTCATCTGTCCGTGTGGCGTTTGGTGGCAGAAACAGATGCAGCTAAGTCTGAGTCGGTTTCTTTCCTTTCTACATAGGGTGATCTTGGGTAAATTATTGAACAGCTTTGACTTCAGTAGATGTAAAGGAACTTTTCAAATTATAATATATCCTGTAATTATCATATTCATGGCACAGGCAGTATACAAGCACTCAGCTAAGAATGGATTGCTTTTTCAAGTTATTATTTTTACAAAATAAGGGAAAGGGAATAATTTTTACCAGGTATCAAATCTACTTGGACTATGGGATGGGTTTTTTGTTATCATGGTACAATTAGCAGATACTAATTATCTCTGTGTGAAAGCTGCCATCTTTAATTTCAATTAAGCTCAATTTTGGTCTAAAATCTGATCTTCAATTAAGAGATGCACAGAATGGGACTGGGAATGGGAGAGGGAGGAGGAGGTGGGGTGGGAAGCCAGGTATAGTGGGAAGAATCACTATATTCCTAAGGTTGCAGTTATGAAATTCATACTTATTAAATAAAAGGTTTCTTTGGAAAAAATAAAATAAAACAAGCCAATACAAGTACATTGAAAACAGAAAAATAATAAATATTCCAGGAAACAACAACAACAAAAAGGACTCACAGAGTATTTTGTTTCATTTGGTTTTAACTGGGAGTTGCTCTCTCCTTGGAGTGGGTGGTTCCTCTCAGCCCAGTCCTGGTCCTGCCTGAGTGCCCCTTCTGTGTGGGGAGGGCTGGCTTTCTCAGGGAGGTGCCCGGGCTGTGCTCCTGCTGAAGTTGCCCGGTGGCTTCCTGCCCTTCCTCACTGGCACCTCTCAGGCGTCTCTTGGATTCCAGCCACCCTTCTTTACTCCCAGGGATAAGCCCACTGTGAAGAGCACACTGAGTCGTGCTTTCTTTAAAACACGGTGTGATCCGTAGGAAAGTCCGTTGGCTTCAGTGATCTTGAACTCTTCAAATGAAAGCCCTTCTTCACACTTGTACACCCTTACAGAGGTACAGCTCTGGAGACTCCATGGAGGCAGGCAGTCTCTCAGCTTCTTTCCTTTGTGTTAAATATAGCTCCTTGCCACTAATATTGTAGAAGAGAAACTAGTGTTTATTGTCAAAGACGTTACTAATCTTTCAAATGAAAACACTGGCACACCAGCTATCACATGGACAGCGTTTTATAGTCAAATAGACTCAAAGCATCAGTGCTACAGTCTGTCTGGGCTTGAAGTATTTTTGTGCACTGCTGTGAGAAAAGCAGGTGTACTCACACATCTATGTCTAAGATTTGTCTATTTTGTCAGACGGTTTGGGTTTAAATTTTCTGCAGATGTCGATTTAAGCCACTTTTGCTATTAGTAGAACAGTTTGAAAGTTAGCTCTTATAAGTCTCTCGGATATAGTTTTCTGTGGAAAGACTTATATACAAAGTTAGCTCAAAATGCAGCCCACATGGGAACGTTGCTGTTTCAGTGCCTTGCGATTGTTTCCAGTCCATGGTGTCAGCACGGCTTTGCAGTTTCTTCTGTGGCCTCAGCCCTTCGGCTGTGCCTTCCTGTACTGCATCTCCGCGGTGAGTGTTTGTGCCAGGCTCCAAGGCCTGGGAGGAGGGGTGCCAGCTCAGTTACTGAAGACCTGAGAGTTGCTAACGGGGCCCATTGATCCAGAATGGGTGAAGTTTGCTTGCTGATGTTGGTACCCTGGTAAAAAGTATGAGCTAGCCTGGGAATTTGCATTTCTTACTGAAATCAAAGTTTCTCGAAGCACGTTATGTAGACTAATGCCCTTAACCAACACATCATTACTTAGTAATTCCTTGTACTTCATACTGTGCTCTGCTACTACCTCAATCTTTTTTTTTTTTTTTTTCCCCGACAGGCAGTGTGGACAGTGAGAGAGAGAGAGAGAGAGAGAGAGAGAGAGAAAGGTCTTCCTTTGCCATTGGTTCACCCTCCAATGGCCGGCGTGGCCGGCACACTGTGGCCGGCGCACCGCGCTGATCCCAAGGCAGGAGCCAGGTGCTTCTCCTGGTTTCCCATGGGGTGCAGGGCCCAAGGACTTGGGCCATCCTCCACTGCACTCCCTGGCCATAGCAGAGAGCTGGCCTGGAAGAGGGGCAACCGGGACAGAATCCGGCGCCCCTACCAGGACTAGAACCTGGTGAGCAGGCGCCGCTAGGCGGAGGATTAGCCTGTTGAGCCACGGCGCCGGCCCTACTACCTCAATCTTAATTGTGTAAAATCATCTACCAGATAGTATGTTCTGTCTTTATTGTCTTTCATATCCATTTTATTGTATTTGTTTTTCCAAAACAATTTACAAAGAAATAGTTATGAAAATATGGCTTAGAATTACTTAGGAAAAATTATATTTTGGGGCTGGTGTTGTGGCATAATGGGTAAAGCTACTGCCTGGGATGCTGGCTTCCCATGTGGGCTCTGGTTTGTGTCCTAGCTGTTCCACTTCTGATCCAACTCCCTGCTGATGCACCTGGGAAAGCTGCAGAGGATGGCCCATGTTCTTGGGTCCCTGCCATCCATGTGGGAGACACAGAGAAGACTCCTGGCTTCTGAATCCTGGCTCCTGGCTTTGGCCTCACCCAGCCCCTCTTGTTGTGGCCATTTGGGGAGTGAGCCAGCACATGGATAGCCTCTCTCTCTCGTTCTCTTCCTTTCTCTCTGTCTTTCAGATAAATAAAATAAATCCTAAAAAATTGTATATCTTTTGAATTACTTCAAGGTTAAAGTAAATTAGCTCCATTTACTTAGTAGTTTAAAATCCATTGCAAAATTATAGCCATTTGTACCTAAAATATATTAGTTGTGTAAAGCAGAATTTTTTATAAAGATTTATTTATTTGAAAGAGCTACAGAGGAAGAGAAAGATCAATCTTCCATCCACTAGTTCACCCCCAAGATAGCCACAATGGCCCAGCCTGAGCCAGGCCAATGATAGGAGCTTCCTCTGGGTCTCTCACAGGGGTGCAGGGTCCCAAACACTTGGACGATCTTTTGCTGCTTTTCCCAGGCCATTAGGAGAGAAGTGGATCACAAGTGGAGTAGCCAGGACATGAACTGGCACCCATATGCTGGATGCCAGCATCGCTGGTGGTGACTTTACGTGTTATGCTACAGTGCTAGCCTCAGGAAAGAATTTTTAGTCAATCTTAATTTTTTTAGTAAAGAAGAAATTTTCTTCTTGAGGAAAAATGCTATGTAAATACCAGGTACTGTTGTTGATCTTATGGATGCTAATGAGCTTTACCCCTGAAAATATTAGTATTATAAATAAAAAATTCTTTCTTTTTACCAAATCCAAGCCTTCCTAAGTAAAGATCAAAGGTCACTGGGTTGGCTGACGCTGCAGCTCAATAGGCTAATCCTCCGCCTGCGGCGCCAGCACACCAGGTTCTAGTCCCGGTCGGGGTGCCAGATTCTGTCCCAGTTGCCCCTCTTCCAGGTCAGCTCTCTGCTATGGCCCGGGAAGGCAGTGGAGGATGGCCCAAGTCCTTGGGCCCTGCACCCGCATGGGAGACCAGGAGGGGCACCTGGCTCCTGCCTTCAGATCAGCTCAGTGCACCGGCCGCTGTGACGGCCATTTGAGGGTGAACCTATGGCAAAGGAAGACCTTTCTCTTTGTCTCTCTCTCACTATCCACTCTGCCTGTCCAAAAAAAAAAAAAAAGTCACTGGGTTATAATGAGTCAGGAATAAAATATCAAAGTTCTGTTTGAGGGAGAATTTACATAGATTATATGCAGACACTATGAACTTGAACATCTATAGATTCTGGGCTCTGTAATGGGGGGGGGGGGGCTGGAACCAACCCCCCAGAGATACCTAGGGACAAGTCTATTTAGAAAGTCTTTTTCACCATTGCTTAAATTATGTGCAAAGCTTTCTCAAAAGGTCTAAGACCTTCTTAAAACACAGCACAGTATTTGCTTGAAGAATTCTCAAAAGAACTCACAGTAGATCATGCAAGGATTGCAGCCTGAGCTATAGGATAGCCATGCTTAAAAACCAAACCCAACTGGAAACATGAATCAGTGTCTTGATTTAGTTTTCAAACATATTTCAAGTCATTTTCTATTATGTTAGCTCAATGTCATCACTGAACATGCCAGACTTGTAGAGTACAAAATAATGGGTATTTTTTACTTACTGTCCATATTGCTCACAAAATCAAAGCGCTCTTATAAACCTGGGGTGTCATTTAACACACACCAAAGCAATGTATCTGAAAGCAACAGTGCATTGGGCCTGGGGGGAATGGAGTGTGGAGCTGGAGAACTAGAAAGAGAAGAATGGATGTGTTTAAGTTGGTTTGGTGATAAGTTACAGTCAAACCATGGAGCAGCCAATCGGAAAAGATGGTTGTTTCCCACTGTGACCACAGGTCTGGATTCCGCTGCACCGGTGATTGTCTCATTCAGCCATGGTTAAAAGTTGTCTTTCAGCCCAGTCTCTCAAAAGCTAAAGGCAGTTAAAGGTGTTGGATACGTTAAATTTATGTAAATTATTCAATTTTGAGATACAAGAGTGAAATAGTTAAGTCTTTCCATTAGCTTAGTGTTTTAATATCTAAAAAGACTGTATGGGAATAGTCAATAGTTTTTATTGAACACAGCCTTTATTATTTGAAAGGCAGAGACATAGATCTTCCATCTGCTGATTCATTCTCCAGATGCCTACAGTAGACAGTAGACGGGGCTGGACCAGGCTGAAGCCAGGGGCCGGAGGGACCCAAGTATCAGCCATCACTTGCTGCTCCCCAGGGCGTGCGTGAGCAGGAAGCTGGATTGGAAGCAGAGGCAGGACTTGATTCCAGGTGCTCTGATATAGGATGAGGGCATCCCAAGCAGTGGCTTAATCTTTTTCTTTTTTATTATTTGCTAATGTTCATGTCAGCTACTACTGCCAATGTAGGAAGCATTGTTTTTAGACATCCTTACTTGATTTGACATTAAGACAAAACTGTTAGCTAATGGGAACCAGTAAAAATGTTCAGATTGTTCAGAAGTAAGAGTTAAAGGAACAGTTGTAGTCGATTCCAGACCAATGAGTTCACAAGTATTGAGCTATCTGTTTAAATGGTTCCTAGCAGGTAAGCCTGAAAAGGGCCTTTGTCCCACTCACCACCAACATAGACTTGGTTGACAGCATTGAAGTCAGATGGAGAAAAGAGCCTTAAAAGACCAATAAAATAGTCTTACATCTTGCATGTAAGTTAGTTTTAACTAGGAACTTGAACTAATACAAACTATGAACCAAAAACTAGACAAAACCGTATTAATTTGGAGATCTTTCCCTGCCTAAAAGGAGAAGAAAAAGCTATCAGAGGGGTTCAGACTTAAGCCTCACCAAGGTTTACATTATCTAAGATTACTCATTGAAAAAAGAAAAAAAAACTAGAAAATCTAAGTTATCTGTCAGCCAAACCTGAATATGTTATTTAATTGAGAAAAAAATTTTGCTTTAAAAAGAATGGCTGGTAAGTTTTTGTTTTTTGACTTTTTTAAGATTTACTTATTTATTATATTTATATTCATTTTTATTTACTTATTTATTTGAAAGTCAGAGACACAGGGGGAAGAGGGAAAGAGAGAGAGAGAGAGAGCGAGAGCGAGCAAGCTTCCATCTGCTGGTTCACTGCTGGCACTCCCCATATGACCGTAACAGCTGGGGCTGGGCCAAGCTGAAGCCAGGAGCCAGGAGCTTCTCTCAGTCTCTCATGTGGGTGCAGGGGCCCAAGGACTTGGCCTGTGTTCTGCTTTCCCAGGCTCATTAGCAGGGAGCTGGATTTGAAGTGGAGCAGCTGGGACTCAAACCAGCGCCCATATGGGATGCTGGCACTGCTGGAGGAGGCAAAACCTCCTATACCAGAGTGCCAGCCCAGCATGGTGAGATTAAAAAGTGGGGTGGACACTGTGGAGCAGCGGGTAAAGCCGCCACCTTCGGTGCCGGCATCCCATATGGGCACCAGTTCGATACCTGGCTGCTCCACTTCCGATCCAGCTCTCTGCTGTGGCCTGGGAAAGCAGTAGAAGACGGCCCAAATCCTTGGGCCCCTGCACCCACCTGAGAGACCCAGAAGAAAGCTCCTGGCTCCTGGCTTCAGATCAGTGCAGCTCCGGCCGTTGCAGCCATCTGGGGAGTGAACCAGCGGATGGAAGACCTCTCTCTCTCTCTCTCTCTCTCTCTCTCTGCCTCTCCTCTCTCTGTGTAACTATGACCTTCAAGTAGAATAAATAAAACTTACTAAAAACAAGTACACTGATGGGATGAAAGATTGACAAGCATATTTAATAATTAATTTTAAAGAAATAGTCATAATTTTAGTTAAGATAGAACGTATGTAAGGGATACTGGGATAGTCATTAGTTGGTAAAGTAGTTATTTTGTATGTTTATGTTTTAATCAGAAATAAGTATATTAATAAGTATATATTTAAATGATATTTCTGTAGTAAGTGAAATGGCATTTATAGATACAGAGAACTCTTAATCTGTAGTGACTGACCGTAAATGAAATTAACAATGACAATAAAATCAATATCCAAATGTTTTGTTATGTTTATTAGACAATGCCTCTTGTTCAGAAAATAGTTAGGCAGCTCTTTTAAAGTCAATAACAATAATCACAAACAAGATAATCCCATCAACACAAGCCTGCCTTACTCTGCATATATTAGTTTAGCATTGTATTACACTTAATAAATTATCATTAATCATAAATAAATTTTCGCATGTGCATATTTAAAGCCTTTAACATTTACAGTCTTGGTTTTTCTGAAGGGCTAAGGTAAAAGACACTCATTGCGAATCTGCAAAGCAGCATAATCAGTCTTTTGAAGCCCACTGCAATCAATATCTATGCAAATAGGGTGGTTATGGAATTTACACTGCTTTGTCAATCAGTCACCAGTCAGGTCTCCGCCCTGCATTCAGTGTACTAATAGATTTTTTTCTCTTTAAAGAGACAGTGATTTTTTTTTTTAAGTATTTGTTTTATAGATGAGTGCCCTGCCTGCCTTTTCCATGTGTGCTTCCCACTGCACAGTGTGTCCGCTCCTACTGGAATTCTCTGTCCTGAGATTCAGTCCTTGGGGAGGAGGCTTCCTGAGCTCTGCCCAGTGGGCCTCCTATGGCCCTGAATTGTCCCTGAATTCCTGAGAGAAGGAACAGATGTTTGAGATCAGAGCTGGTGGTACCAGCTTCCCCAGAACCCTGGTCGTGTGCTTCCTGCCCACGGGAAGGGAGGTCTTCAGTGGGTCAGCAGAGGGCTCCGTCTTCTGGCAGGATCACATCGTCTCCCTTCTTAACAAGGACACAGTGGTAACCAAATAAAAAGGCAGGAACAGTAACGAGGTCGATTGGATGCCACACTTGGTTTTCCAAGTTGATCTCCATTCAGTGGAGTAATGGAGCACTATAATAAGAAATGTAATGGGGGAAATCTTAACTTCTACACTTACGGTAAAGGAAAAAAGTTGAACATATATAAGGCATGGAAATCAGCATTTCTAGCATGCAAAACGAAAACCTTTTTTTTTTTTTTTTAACGCCTATAACCACAGTGTGCATCTTGGGGACTCTTGGCGAAGTTAATGCCTAAGAATGTCTTGGAAGGGAAAGAAAAGGTAGATACAAATTGCCCAGCCTCGCACTGGTCAGAGTGTATTAGGTGGGTTGCATTCAGTTCTGTTCGGAAATTTTGAAGGGTCTGAAAAGCTTGACCCAGTGCAGAAGAGAATAACTCCCAGTGGGGAAGCTGCCAGTGCAATGTGTGAAGTGGGGAGGACAGAGGCAGAGATTGAGGCTGGGCTTCGGATGTTGGAAGCCTGTTTGAAGCCAGCATGAGTCAGGAATCAGTTCTGAAGTGCCGGGTTCCTAGAGTGCTCATGGAAGAGTGTGCTCCGTGTACACAAAGTCAGCAGGTGGCTGGTCCCAGGCTGGAGGAGTGGCTGAGTGGAGTCCTGGGGGCCCAACACGGATGACCTCAGCGTGTGATTATGCCTGTCCCATGATCACCTCAAAGAAAGTTACTGCACCTCCTACAGCCACATCCTGAACCAGACGGCAGGTGTAGGGGAAGGCACGTCTGCTACCCTTTAAGAAGTTGTTCCAGGATTTCCACTTCCACCTCCATCTTTCTGGCCAGAGCTTAATCTTGTGACCACACCTGGCTGCTGGGAGGCTGGAAACGCCCAGGATTTTATTACTAGGGAGGGAGGGGCTCAGTGGATATTAAGAGGCAAATAGCTTTATGTAGGTTATCTAAACTCAGAAGGTGGAATGAAAGGAGCAGAGAGAAGTTAAAAAGAGATACATTTTATTAAACATGTACAAAGAAAATGTCCTAATAGCTTCATCTGTTCCAAATTGAATGGGGTTTTTTGGAAGTACTGATGTCAGTTTTATTGAACATTCAAAAGCAACTAGGAAAATGGCTGCCCAGGAGGTTGTAGGGAAGACCGGAACTGTTAAGATTCCTCCCAGTACTGTGTGCTAAGACTGTTTCTATATGTATGTGCAGAAGCTGTGAGTTTTAGTGGGATTAACTTTTTTTGTAAGAAATTTTGATAAGCTGAGATATCTGTTCACTATAATCAGTAATGACAAGTGTTGCTTAAAGTGAATTCTTAGTACACAAGTCTTGATTTCATGTGACTCAAAAACCAACCTGTTAACGTTTTATTTATTTATTTAAAATGCAGAGTTACAGAGAGAGAGGGAGACAGGTCTTTAATCTGCTGGTTCACTTCCCAAATGGCTACAACATCCAGAGCTGGGCCAGGAGCCAGGAACCTCTTCTGGGTCTCTCAGGTGCAGGGGCCCAAACATTGAAGCCATCTTGTGCTGCTTTCCCAGGTGCATTAACAGGCACTGGATTGGAAGTGGAGCAGCTGGGTCATGAACCAGTGCCCAAATGGGATGCAGGTGTCTCAGGTAGTGGCTTTACCCTCTACAACACAGTGCCGTCCCTCCGGCTTATTTTTTTGATGGAAGGCAAAAAGAATTAGGATTCTCTGGACACATAGTGACATCACACACTTAGCAGTCGTTCTGAGACATGAAGTTCTGTGCCTTATGACTTTTATTATTGAACGATTTGCTGAAGGAAAGAGTTGATCTGTTGACCAAAACTGCACTCAGTATAGCTATAAGACAGATATACTTTAAGGTTCATGGCACCTGAGATGTATAGTGTCAGTCTTATTTTGTGGTGGATTTTTATTTTCCTGTGTTTGAGTTACATGAACTTCTTCCAAAAATATTAAGATGTTAGTCTGGTGTGTATTTTGGATTTGTATTGCAGTTGTATAGTTAAGAGTTCTGGCTATGTTAGAGTTACGGTTTTTGTAGCATTAGATCGTGATATTGTTCTTTGCATTGTAAGTCTAAGGTACGCAAAGTGAGAACACTCTGGTTCTTGTGAACTGTGTTCATTCCCTCTGGTGCAGATGATGCGCAGTAGTTAAACACAATTGTTACTCCATTGCAAACAGAAGGAAAAAATCTAGTGTGTGCCAAATTAGAAAAATGTCATACGAAAAAGAAAGTTTGTTTTCAAGATTTCAGATAGATAGACCCAGCATCAGTAAGAATGCAAAGGCAACCACTGCTAAAACTGTGCTCTTTAAGATGTCACTGGATTTGCTAACACATGATGATACTGGCCTCACTTCACCTCCACTCTGAGGAGTTTTCATTTGAGAAATCCAGAGTTGATCCTCTGATGAAGTCTTTTGCTAATATCATATGTGCCATGTTGAAATGAATTGAACCATGCTTTCCAAAGATCAGAACTTACCTCTTTGGGGTAGCAGGACAGACATTGAGTTTAAAAGGCGGGACTAATTTTCTTTGGCTCTTTTCTTCTTAACTTTGTTCCAAGGGAAAAATGGGTCTCCCTCCTTCTGCCACTTTCTTTTTCTGAAACTTATAAATAGCTCACCTAGGCCTCAGGCTTTCTGTCTGTAGATAAGGATAATCATATAAAGATTAAGTTCAATAAATTTATTTCAAAATCTGTATTCTTGATCTAGTAAAATGAAAATAGTAAAAAAATGCTTTTATTACAGTGTCTAATATAGAGATCAACAGTTATTATTTTTTATCTTAAGATTTATTTATTTATTTGAGAATCAGAGTTACATACAGAGAAGCGGAGAGACAGAGAGAAAGGTCTGCCATCCACTGATTCATTCCCCAAATGGCTACAGCAGTGAGCCAGGAACTTCTTCTGGGTCACTCATGTGGGTACTGGGGCCCAAACATTTGGGCCATCTTCCAGTGTCTTTCCAGGCTGTTAGCAGAGAGCTGGATGGGAAGTGGAGCATCCGGAACTCCTACCAGTGGCTATGTGGGATGCCAGTGCCGCAGGTGGAGGCTTAACCTACTTCGCCACCGAGCTCATTCTAAAGTGAAGTCTTAAAGATTACAGGGACCCCACTGAGCCCATCATCCGGCCCTTCTTCTATGGGCTTCCGAGTTTTCTTGCCCTGTGCTCTGCATGTGGTGTGGGACTTGGTCCTACATAGACTTCTTGTCCTTCTGTCACTTCTTTTCCTATGGCCTACCTAGGACCATTCCTCAGCTTCCTTCTGTGTGTCACTTCTCACTTGCCTTCTTCCCTCCACACCACCTTTAGAAATCCATCCCGAATTATAGTGTGCCCAATGTATGCTTGGAAAGGCCTCAGTCTTCCCATGACTTCTGCCTAGCAGTTTGTGAAAAGGTGCTGTGCTCAGATCAAGACACAGGACATCACCGGAATCCCAGAACATTCATTTTTAAAATTTATTTTTTTTGACTGATACATGAACTGTACATGTATATACATGAGTTACCATGTAATGATTTAATAAATGTATATTTTGTGCAGTGTTTAAATTGAAGTAGACATATCTATTGCCTCATATATTTATCTTTTTTTATGGCAAAAACTTCAAAATCATTATTTACAGTCACCCTGATACGCAAAAGCACACCAGAATGTCTTTCTCTTACCTGAGTATAACTTAGTACTCATTGGCCAGCCCCTCCCACTCCCTCCCCGCCCTCTGTTCTGCACAGCCTCTGGTAACCACCATTCTACTCTCCACTTCCATGAGATCAACATTTTTGGATTCCACATGAGGGTGAGATCATGCAACACTTGTCTTTTTGTGCCTGGTGATGTCACCTAACCCAATGACCTGCAGTTTTATCTGTGTTGTCACAAATGACAGGAGGTCACCTTTTTTTTGCAACTGAGTAGTATTCTGTTATGTGCTTGCATCACATTTTCTTAGGCAATGTGTTGATGGGACTCAGGTTGTTCTCATTTCTTGGCTATTGTGACTACTGCTCTGATAAGCATGGGAGTGCACGTGTCTCTTCCACAGAGCAATTTCATTTCTTTGGGTATATGCCCAGTAGTGGAATTGCTGGGTCACTTTATAATTCTGTTTATAGTTTCTTAAGGAACATCTATGGCGTTTTCGACAATGGCTGTACTAGCTTACATCCTCACCAACAGTGTGTAAGGATTCCATTTTCTCCACATCACTAATGAAAGGAAAAGAATGCTGATTGGTACCTCCACACAGAGAACACCAAAATATAAGAAAAATGGGTGGGGAACAGAGAGGAGACAGGACTCGAACTCAAAGCCAGACAGAAGTTATTCAGAGAAAATAAACTCGCAGAGGTCAACCAACTGCCAGTGTGTACATAGAACACATGGCAGAGGGCCCAAGAGGTGGGTGACCAACTGCCGGCACGCACATAGATTGAACATGTGTCAGAGGGCCCAGACCCCAGCAGGCTGGGCCTTTTTATATCTTATGAGGGGTAGGAGTGAGGGTGGAGTATAAAGACAATAGGGTGTGAGGCTGAATTGAGATTCAGAGACAAGGGATAAATTCCGCTATTACTATCTTTTGGGCAGTGAGCAGAATGACTGAGGCTTGTGTTTCTGTTCCATCAACTGATGTCCTTGTGATAACAGCTATTCTAACCCAAGTGAGGCAGTATTTCTTTATGGTTTTGATTTACATTTCCCTAATGTTAGTGATGTTAGCATTTTTTTCCCCCTATTATCTCTTGGCCAGCATTCATTCTTAACACTTTTTTTTTTCTCCCGGAAGATTGATTTATTTATTTCAAAAGCAAAGTGATGGAGTAGAAAAGACAGAGACTGGGGATGAGGGCTGTGGTAAAGAGAGAGAGAGAGAGAGAGAGAGAGAGAGAGAGAGAGAGATACCGATCATCCATCCACCACTCCCTACATGGCCACAACAGCCAGGGCTGGGCCAGACTGAAGCCAGGATCCAGGAACTCCATCCTAGTCTCCTACATGGGTTTCAAGGATCAAGTACTTTGGCCATCTTCTACTGTGTTCCGTGGACATTCAGTAGGAAGCTGGATTGGAAATGGAGTAGTTGGGATTCAATCTGGCACTTTGGTATGGCATACCCGTGTTGTAAGCGGCAGTGAACCTGCTGCACCACAATACCCACCCACTCTTGATCCTTTCAGTCACCACCTGCTCCCCAACATTCACAAATTGATCTAACACTTAGATTCAGTCCACCTGTTTTGGCTTTATCTAAATGTATTGTGTAGTACATGTTCTTTATGTCTGCCTTCATTTGTTTGTGAAATTCATTCAAGTTACATGGAGTTGTTCATTGTGCTTTCTGTGTATGGTTTTATCATGAGAAGATACACACTTTGTATACATTGTACAAAATGACAGACATTTATATTCTTTCCATTTTTTGACTGTCAGAAAGAGTGCTACTATGAACATTCTTAGATATCTCTTTTGGTGAACATCTGTATGTAATTTATTGGGTTCTAGGAGTGGAATTAATGGGTCATTCAATGTGTATAGGTCCTTCTTTAGTAGATTCTGCCCAAGAGTTTTCTAAGGTAATTGCAATAATTTGTACTCCTGCTTGCTTAATAGTTTTCAAAGAATCTATTGTCTGTCCCCATGGTAAAGTAGGTCAAGTCTATATTGAAATTTTTTCATTTTTCTGTCTTGAAAATTAACTCTTAATGTTTAGATAATGCTAAAAGTTTTTAGGTCAAACTTTGTGCAATTAAAATCAATATAAAATTAATATAGTAATCCTTTTTCTGTCTACTCTTCAAACAATGGATATTTTTGAAAAGATGTATTTATTTGAGTGGCAGAGTTACAGAGAAATAGGAAGGGAGAGACAAAGAAAGAGGTCTTCCATCCACTGGTTCACTCCCCAAATGGCTGCAATTGCCAGAGCTGGGCCAATCCCAAGCCAGGAACCAGAAGCTTCTGGGTCTCCCCTGTGGGTGCAGGGACCCAAGCACTTGGGCCATCTTCTGCTGCTTCCTCAGGCTGTTAACAGGGAGCTGGATCAGAAGTGGAGCAACAGGGACTCCAATCGGCACCCTATGGGATGCCAGCACCGCAGGTGGAGACCTAACCTACTATGCCACAGTGCTGGCTTCCAAACAACGAATCTGATTTTATAGCCAAACTAAGTAGTCAGTATATTTGTAAATTTTTATGTATTTATTTGTTTTGTTTATCTGAAAGGCAGACAAGAGATGGCGTGTGGCGGAGACAAGTAGATGGGCAGACAGATCTCTCATCCACTGGTTCACTCCGTAAATGAGGGCCAAAGCCACAGTGAGGCAGTCAGTTTGTTTCTCCTATGTGGGTGGCAGATTGTGAACTCCTGAGCCACCACCTCTGCCATCCAGGGTGTGCGTTAGTAGGAAGCTGAAATGAAGAGTACAGATGGGACTTGGGCCCAGGCACTCCACTATGGGATGCTGGCTTCTCCAGGTCTGTCTTGAGTGCTGTACTGGACACCTTCCCCCTTAAGTAGTATTAACTGGCCAGATTCTGCACTGTTCAGGCCTCCATATTGGGGTTAGCTGAAGGCAATAGAGAGAATAGAGAGTTAAAACAATTCAAAAGTAATAGTTTTTTTTTTCCTTAAACACCACTATTTTATTAAATTAACTTTTCAATGAGCGTTTGGGAAATAATACCCCCAGAGACCTACTGGCCTCAAAGGGGGCAGAACTTAGGCTGCATTGTGGAAGCTAATGTGATTATAGCCAATCACCACAGAGAAGGTCTTTTGTTGTTGTAAGTTTTTAGGGGAAAATCATCCAGAAATATAAAGTTATATTCATTTAAATGTATTTTGTTTTTAAGATGTCTGGTATTTATTGATGTTGTAGTTATTTATTGATGCAGTGGGTGTTTTGAGAGAAGCATGACCTACTTGAGTTGATGTTGTGATCAGTTCATGCTGCATCAGTCTGGAAAGGGCTGAGTTATCACGGCAACCCCTAACAATGTCCGTGTTTGATGTCACTGCAGATTAGCACATCATGACATCAGCACAGCTGGAGCCTGGTCAGCGGCTTTCCTTGACGTCTTCCCTTGGGGCTGTTCACCAGTTTTCTGTACTGGTGTCGGCCAGTAGAGTAAGCAGGTTACCATAAGGAATGCGAAGGCATTGTTTTTACTGGATACTACTCTTTCCAATTTTGCAACAGGCCACATCATAAGTTTTCTGTGTTCATTCAACATTGGGTTTATATCATGTTAAATGAAAATGAATCACGTTTTCTGAATATTTTTCTTCCACACTTCAAAATGACTTTTTAGATATTGTCTAACTGCCAGCTAATTTACAGTTCTGAAACCTTGTTGTATCACTTGGAGTAGAGCATTGGATAACTTAGAGTGAAATGAATCATTGTCTAACGAAGAATTGCTGTCAAATCTTTTGAAAAGTGAGTGTGTCTTTGCTACATTCATGTATGTAATTGCACATTTCAGGGAGGATGCCCTGCGAACACTGGAGGACATATGCAGGAGTTGAAATACTATAAACAAATCCAATGATGTGATAGCCCAGCTCAAAAGATAAGAGCTCAGCATTTAAGAGGTTTCCACATACTGCATGACAGGGTGAGCTGGGAATATCTTTCTTCACACAGACCCCCTTCTGCCCTCTCCTCTGTGCCTTGCTGCCACTGGTGTGGTTACCCAACTAACAGAGAGCCCCCAAGTTCACAACCAGCCTTTGACCTCAGCCCCTGAAGAAGGTAGCAGTCAAAAATCTCGGCACAAGAATTCCAGTAGCCAGAGCGTGTAGTGGCTAAGCCCTTCTTTCTGTCTTCTGGAGGTGTCTCTTTAAAAACTATGTATGTGTTTTTGTTTTATTTGAAAGGCAGAGAGAGAAAGAGAGAATGAATATCTTCCATTCTCTTCTTCACTCCCCAAATGCCCACAAGAGCCAAGACTGGACCAGGCTGAAGTCAGAAGCCCAGAATTCAGTGTGGGTCTCCCACGTGGGAGGCAGCCATCATCACCTGCTGCCTCCCAGGATGTTCCTTAGCAGGAAGCTTGATGGCAAGCAAAGGAGCCGGGACTCCAACCAGGTACTCCTGTGTGGGCTGCAGGGGCCCCCCAAGTTGCAACTTAACAGATACAATAAATATCCACCCTAGTTGGGCATTTCTTAGGGAAAAATAATCTCTAAGCCATGTAGAATGGATTAAAAATACTGTTTTGACTTTCTCATAGCTGATTCCAACAAAAGCTTAATGTTGAAAAGTTAACAATGGAGTAAATATTTTCATAAATTCTTTGAATGTAACTTACAAGCAGATCCAAATATATTGACTATTTTTCCTATTTGGCTTTCTCTGACTAGACTAGTGCTTTTAGTATTGCCGCACTTCATTTTTATGGATAATCAAGAATATGCATGAAACCTTAATTTCCAGCACAGAAGGATAATTGCTCTGTGATCAGTTACTTTCTTTAAAACATAACTGAATATAAACGAAGACAGAAACTGAAAAAGAGCTATTTTTAAAAAATGGCTTTGAAATGGCATATGGAATCAAACAGCATTGCTGGTTTTGTACTGCCCTATACCTGGGGATCTTTAGTGGCCCTAGCTAGTTCACCTGCGTAGTCAGGAGCGCGTTGCTCACCCGGGCACTGAACTCACATTTGAGAGGTTGGGCAGTAGATCTGCAGGGTTGTGTGATTTGCTTGGTAACAGAGGTAGCTCGAGCAACCACATCTCTTTACTACATAAATCCACTGCCTTTCCCGCTTGCCTGTAGTTTACTGTTGTTCTTTGTTTCAACTGCAAGGGTGTGATCTCACTGAACGTGGTTTAGATTAAAGCAGTTTTATAGTCGAGTTAGAAGCATATAAAACAAGAATTTATCAGAAAGGACACTGATCTTTAATAGCGATGTCTTCTGCAGGTCTCAGGTTAATCTTGCTGCGCTATCGTTTAAGAAAAATCGACTGTCATAAGCCCTGTCATAGTTCTTGTTCACCTATAGGCAAAACGACTAAACTACAGTGTCTGTAGGAGCATTGGCTGACCCCGCCTGGTTTTCTTACCACTCTTACTATGAGCAAGCAGGATACCATTTTAGAGTAAGGCAAGTGGAGGACAATAGGGTGGCTGGAGCAGGCAGTGCACTGTGGAGTCCAGGGAAGCAGCTCCAACTTCAAGTGAGAGCTTGCAGTACAGAAAAGGTTCTTTCAGCAAGTGTTTAGGAAAATAAGTTCCACAAGATCTGCATAACATTAGTGTAACCAAGTGTTCCTCTCTGTGGCTTCCTGTTTTGGAATTAAATGCCTTCAGGGTACTCAGAATAACTCTGTTTAGAAACACAAGAAGAATTTAACCTCTTATGTGCCTATTCAGTTTTTTAAAACATAAATGTAGATTAATCAGAAAGCAAAAGGATATCATCCTGCCTTGTTTCTCAACAATTTCAGCTAAAACTTAAAGTTGTTTATACATGAAGTAGTTAGAAAACAAAGATATAAACAGGAGCTCTGTACAGGAGGGATTCTCATCAAAACTGCAAATCAGTTTTGTCTCTTTATCAATGACTTTCAAAGTCAATTCTTCTTACAGCTGGGATTATTTCCAAATGAACACAATGGAAAATGACTTTTCTGGTTATTTGTAGGAGGCAAAGGGAGCGGAGAGCAGAGCCTGTGTTCCCTTCTTTGTGCTTATTGTTAAAAACATTCTAAGTTGCTGATGCAAAGCCAGCAGAGGGAGCACTGAACAGTATTTCTGTTTAGCTTCAAGCTTAAAAATGTGTTTTTAAAATTTTGCCTTCACTTGCATTTACAAAGATGCCTACAGCTAACCATTGATTGATTATACATTTTCACTGTGTAACTTTAATTTTTCTGTATTTAGCTTACATATATTATTCTGTATTTAACTTTGACGTTAAAAGATGTAAAGGAGCCTTGTTTACGTTATTCGGTTCCATAAACATTCATCAGATGCTCACTGTATCTAAGACTTTGATGCATGATGAGAGTCAGAAGTGAATGTTCCAAAGCCACTATCTTTCAAGAATTTAAATTAACTTGGAAGGAAAGAAATGTAATAATTATTTGCAAGACAGAACGGTAATAAAGGGAGAATATGATCCAATTTTTGATCACAAATCAGTGGAGGTATTATAGGGAAGGTGACATTTGAATTGGACCTTGAGGGAGAGGTTTCCAGAAATGGAAATTCCAGACCAGAGGGAGCAGCATAAATGCAGGGTGTGTCTGGGGAAAGGCAATTATAGGGTGGAGGTAGAACCTGGGTGTTGGAGGGGTTACACTGGGAGGTGGGGTCTGAGAGCCAGGGTGGAGTTAGATAATGGGGCACCTTGAAATCCGTGCTTGGACTTCTGGTTTTATTCCGTTGGCAGAGAGCAAACTGCAAACAAGTAGGAAGACACAAACGACGTTCTAATAAAATAATGCATGTTTCAGCATGAAAGGTTGCCTGGAGAACTGAGATTAAAGATGGGGCATTACTCTTATAGACAAGATCAGACATTGTAACATCCCTAATAATAATACTGCCTTTTATTTGTATTTATGTTCATAATATCATACATGTTTACACATGCATGCATGCATATTTGTGTGCATAGAAACATCCAGACACCTATATATGTGCATATATACATATATATATATACACACACACACACACAGTATACTGTATACAATAATACTGTTCCCATAGATGTCTGGATCATGTCTGTATACATAAAGTATGTATATACCTACCATATATGTGTGTGTATATATATTCCTCAGAGTTACCCTATAATTTAAAGATTTTTTTAGTATTTTATTTATTTATTTGAGAGGTAGAGTTACAGAGGGAGGCACAGAGAGAAAGGTCTTCTATCTGCTGGTTCACTCCCCAAATGGCCTCAACGGCCAGAGCTGTGCCGATCCGAAGCCAGGAGCCAGGAGCTTCTTCCAGGTCTCCCACGTGGATTCAGGGGCCTAAGAACTTGGCCGTCTTCCACTGCTTTCCCAGGCCATAGCAGAGAGCTGGATTGGAAGAGGAGCAGCCAGGACCAGAACCAGCACCCATATGAGATGCCGGTGCCGTGGCGCCGGCCCCATAATATGAAGATTTATATTCAGAATGTAAGCTAGTGTGTACAAGGTCTCTAAGCAAATTCAGAACAGAGCTGGTGCTCAAACTCTAGGTTTTTAGAACCTAAACCTGACATTCTTTCATTATACTGTAAGCATTAGCATTAGACCATGTCAGTGTTGGGGGAGGGTTGGGATGTACTTGAGACACTTTGCAGAGCTATAAAATAGGGGGACACAGGCACCGGCAGGCGTTGAAGACACTCCTGGATTGCTGGTGTACTTGACCACCAGGCAGCATGCTATAGGAGATGGGAGGGTAGGAGTAGCCGGGCAGTCAGGTGGGAAGCAGGAGGGGAGGAGAAGGTAGCTCAATCCCGACAGCAAATTTGAGGGGCTGGGGAACATTCTGGCAGATGTGTCTAGCATGTACTTCACACTTCAGGGTTGGAGCTCAGCTGGAACTTGGGGGAGGATGAGCTTTTCAGAGGCAGCGTGGAGGCCAGGAGTGAGTGAGGACCAGACTTCAGGGGATGCCTGCATGAAGGGAGCTGAGGAGAGGACGATGGATTGGGAGCAGTCTGTGTGCAAACTCCAGCGGAGGTGAGAGCAGCCAGAGGAATACCCTGCTCCTCGCTCAGCACAGACTTGTGTTCCTGCCCAGTGCTGGGCACCGGACCCCTGCCCAGAGTGTGACGGAGGCATGGCGGGATTAGCCGTTGCAGGTGTGGGATAGGAAGGGGGAGCAGACCTCCTAAGTATGCGTAGACTTGGATTCTGTGCTAAAATGCACAGGAGGCAGAGGCACATCCCCTCCCCCACTCTGTCCCCCACCCCTGCCACTCTGCAGAGGGGAGGTTAAAAGGTGCCAGAGACCTGTCCCTTCGCCTGAAATCTGGGAGCCGTGAGTTTGATGTCCACGTGAGTTGTTTGGATCAGACTCACATTTTCATTTCCAAAAGATGTGTAATACCTTCAAACCTCCATTACTTATCTTTATTTTATTACTCCTTTTCATTTAGTATTTTATAAGAGAGAAAAATATCACTATTATTTTTTTATGATGAAAAAATTCAAATACAAAGAAGAAATTAAGAAGTAACTCCTCAGATACCCTCGATAGTACATTAGATAACTAGAAATACAATTTCCTTCCCTTTCTAAATCCATCTTCCCTCTTTGCCTTCCTATTGACCTGCTGATCATACTATGTCTGTTATTTTAAATAAAAGTTATTAGATTTATTTTTCATTAAATTTTTAAAATAGGAAAAGAAACTGGTACTTAAAAGAATGATAGACTTTCCAAATAAATGCTTCATCACTTCAAGAAATACTATCTATCTTGGAAGATCCAGCTATCTAAAGTTAAGAAATGAGATTATGATAAAAAACAACTAAGTTAGGTTTGTGGCTTTAAAATGCATGTCTCTGATAGACCATGTGCATTGATCTGTGAAGATGCTTACGCGTGCTCTACTTTCCTAGACCTTCCCTTTGTTACAGTAGTGTTTTTACTTGATCAAGCCTAATAACATTAATACTTAGTTTTGTAATGGAATCCAATATCACTGTGACTTTTTTTTTTTACCTTGAATTTTCCATTCCTGGATGTTAGTTGTAATTCATATTTATAATTGTCTGGTTTTCATCATGAAGTGGAACCTACCGGGAAGGTCTCCTAGGTGACTGCTTCCTGTCGTCTGCTGTGTTGGTCCTGGTCAGACATTTGGCCCTTGGGCCGTCCTTTCTTTCCTTCAGGACCCTATGGTTGCTGGTCAGTTCTGTGATCTTGGAATTTGCCAATGGAGGAGTCTGGGGCTAGCTGAATTGTTCTCAGATTTGAGTGTGGTTTTCTTTTCCTCTTTTTTTCCTCCTTCATTCTGCATGTGTATATTTTGGTACCTCTGTTCAGCTGTAATGTTACAGGCATGTGGAAAATGAAATAGAGTTTTAGTTCACAATATGCCCCAGAACAAAATCCTACATGGACTGAATAGTCAAACTCGTCAATGAAGTCATGCAACTACTGGATAGAAACACTAGTGATACTCTAATCTTTCTACCAGTGGCCTCAAGATAAAACCATGAGAGAGTGATATATGAATTTTTCTGCATCAAAAAGGGAAAAACACCAGAAAAGGGGGAGAACCCCACAAAATGTGCAGGCAAAAGGACACGTTGCAACAGGTCAAATATATGCATCATGTGATAGCTGACAGATGCTGGTATGTGTATATGTGTGCTTTGTTCATGAGAAAACCATCACTGCAGGAAACGAGTGGTCAAGGTCATGCAGAGGCATTTTCCAAGTGGAAAAATTCAAGCAAAATCCTAATCATTTAATATTGGCTTAAAGGTGGACTTTTGAGAAATCAGAAAGAAATTTTTCTGTTTTGAACACAGAATTTCTTATAAGTACAGATATTGAGCTAAGGAAACTTGAACATCTCTTCCGGTTATTAAATTCTATGGTTTGGGGATGTGTAGGTCTTATCCTTGCTGTTAGATTGTTTCCTTTTTAAGTCTGCCAAAGATGGCTCATCCATCTTTCTATTGTCATGTACATCTTTCTGTACTCCTGGTACATAGCCCAGAACTTTGCATGCAGTGACCCTGAAAGAAATATTTATTAAAAAACAGTGGCAGGCGGGCGCCACGGCTCACTAGGCTAATCCTCTGCCTGCAGTGCCAGTACCCCAGGTTCTAGTCCCGGTTGGGGCGCCAGATTCTGTCCGGGTTCTTCCTCTTCCAGTCCAGCTCTCTGCTGTGGCCCGGGAGTGCAGTGGAGGATGGCCTAAGTCCTTGGGCCCTGCACCCGCATGGGAGACCAGGAGGAGGCGCCTGGCTCCTGGCTTCGGGTCTGTGCAGCACGCTGACCGCAGCACACCGGCTGTAGTGGTCATTTGGGGGGTGAACCAATGGAAAAAGAAGACCTTTCTCTCGCTCTCTCTAACTCTGCCTGTCAAAAAAAACATTGCATTTTTCAAAATGAATGTGCATTAAAATTTATTTTATAAAGTATATTTGAGGGGTTTTAGAATCTTCTGTAGAGATACTTGAAGATGGTACATTTTCAGATATTTTTCTTCTTAGTAATTACTTTATGATATTTGGTCTTATGCCTAGAATTTTGATTAATGCATTTTGTTATTTGAATAGAAAAATTTATTCTTTTATAAGATAATTGTATGTCTACATCTCATTTTGTGAAATTCTATTGTTGTTAATCTTACTAAATGATCATATATGGAATTGCATTTTTAGACCATGATTCCTATGAGTTGGAAAGGATTTTGTTTACTGTGTATGTGATTTATTAGATGCTAATGCTGTGATCATTAAGAACGTTTAAAAATGGTTCAAACGTGAAATGACACAACTGTGGCATAAAAGTGAACTTTGCGTGTATGATTAAAGGGTAGTCATAATTGATCACTTGTGTTCATTTAAGTAGGGAAAGTACAGAATATTTTTAATCAAGGAGCATATTCAAAGTGATAAAATGATTTCCTAGCCCAGTAGCAGACTTTGTTTGGAGAACCATATTGTGTAAGTGATTAGTGACATCAAAGTTGGTACCGTGGTTGGGATATCAGATATATTTATTGTTAACTTTCATGCAGATATAGTTATTAAAATGTACATTCCAAGTACATCTTGAGTGTCTTTCAAAGTGTTTTTGAATGATTTCCATTTGAGAAGTAAGGAGCTAGGTTTGTAATTTATTAATCCAGGTATAGTAATATGGCTTATTTTATTGATCTTTCTATGATTTTTTTTAATCGGGAGTGAGAAAAGTCACAGGCACAGTTTGTTGACATCTTGCAGTCCATATGTGTGCTTCTCTGATAGGAAGGTATAGCATATACCATTCCTTCAGAACATTTAGTACCAGATTTATGATTTTTCTCATTTGGTTTCCAGCTTGCCAAAGAGCATGTGAGTGCATATTTGATCAGAAGCATATTTTGCCTTGAATCAGATGGAGAATACTTAATGAGTCAATGCTAAGAAGCAAGGCAGGGAAGATGCAGACTACAGACTGCAAATGCTTTAAAGTGACTTCATGTGAAATATAGTAAAGTAACATTACATAAAAGTCAGAGCTTTCAGTGTTTCATGCCCATTCCTTAATTCTGCATGATTTTGGGAAGGGTGTTGTGATGTAGTTTGCATTTTCAGAGGGATAAGGGTTTATGTACAGTGCATTGTGTGCCTTCCCTCTTGGGGCCAGGAAAGAGGCTACTTCTACCCAAGAGTGCCAACAGTTGTGTTCCCTGTGCAGACTTCCAGAAATAATGACTGCCAGAAATTACCAGTTAAAATTGATTTTCTCCTTTTTATTTGTTGTGATAGGCAAAATTATCTCTTTTTTTTTTAACTTGTATTTCTTGGATTATCATTCAGCTGTTCAATTTTCTTGTTGATTTAGCCATTTTCATTTTCTCTTTTATGACTTGCTCATCCTTGTTTGTCCATTTTTCTCTTAAGGGACTCGCTTCTAACTGGTTCAGGAGATTTTACAGAGGGTACTAACATTTTATTTGGTGTGTTACAAATACTTTGCCTACTATTTTTGTATTTTAATCTTATTTATGGTATTTTTTGCCATGCATAATTTAAAAAATAGTGAAACCTAGTAAATTTTTATTCTCTTTTTTAATTTATTTGTTAAGGTTCAAAAGACCTGCATCAATGCTACATATGACAATTTGTGTGTGTGTGTGTGTGAGACTGCGACATTGGGGAAACAGTCAGGCAAGGTCTCCACGGCACTGAGTTGTGATAAGTTGTAAGGAGTTACCTTGTCTAGACTGTGTGATTTCTGTTCATAATGACTCCCTTGCAGATATCCCGTATGCATGTTTGACTCCTTCCTGACTGCAACAGGCTCCCCTGGAGCATAAGAAACGTCCTCCAATTCTCTGACTTTCTACCGTGGTGGAGGTAGAGAAAGGAAAGGAGACAGGAGATGTCTCCAGTGACACTCTTTTTTCCTCTTTCCTCCTGGGGACACTTTGCGTTCATTGTGCATAATCATCTGGTTCCAGGGTAGCCCAAAATGGCAATGCTAGTGTTCTTCCACCGTTCACTGTATAAAATTTCGGCTGAATTCTGAGGTAACTGGAATTTTAAGGGTAGCCTGAGAACTGGGTAAAGTTATTTTAAGGTCAAAATAGTTTACAAATAAACTTTGGAAGCAAAATATCTTCGTAGGCGGTAGCGTGTCAATCAGCCCTATTAGGGAGAGAGACTCCCCCAAGGACCAGAATGGTCTGGTTGGTCTTGGATGACCCTGGAGGGTTCCCAGCGATTCTGCACCTTTGCAGTGAGACTTGTTTCCTAAGATCTATGCAGAGTGAGAAAGTGTGACTGGTACAAAAGTCAGTTTCATCTTAGAACCTAGAACTGCATCAGCCAGTAGAATTTTCTGCAGCCATTCATTGACTGATATCAGGGAGAAGTACTCTGTATGTTTGCAGACAAGTGTGGTAGCCACTAGCGACATGTAACTGTTAAGCACTTTAAATGTGACTCACATGACTGAGAAACTGAACTTTTAATGTCATTTAATTTTTAATTAATTTAAAATTTAATTTACAAATATTTTTCATTTATTTATTTGAAAATTAGACTTAAAGAGAAAGAGAGAGACAGAGAGAGAGAGAGAGAGAGATCTTGCATCTACTGTTCTTCTTGCATCTACTGGGCCCGGCCAGGCTGAAGTCAGGAGCCAGGAGCTTCATCATGGTTTCCCACGTAGGTGGCAGGAGCCCAAGCACTTGGATCATCCTAGCTGTTTTCATAGGCCATTAGTAGGAAGCTAGGTCTGAAGTGGAGCAGCCATGAAATAAACTGGTGCCCATATGAGATACTCGCATCGCAGGTGGCTGTTTTACCTACAATGCCACAAATGCAGGCCCCTCAAATTTTAATTTAAACATCTGTATATAACTAGTGATTATTATATTGAAAGTCACAGTTTAGAGATTTGTGTGTATTAAATCAGAAAATTAAATTTCTAGGGGCCAGCATTATGGTACCATGGGTTAAGCAGCTGTTTGTGAAGCTGGAATCCCATATTGAAGCATCAGTTCAAGTCCTGGCTGCTCCGCTTCCCATTCAGCTTCCTGCTGATGCGTCTGGGAAAGCAACAGAAGCCGGCCCACGTGCCTGGGCATGTGACACCCACGGGAATTCTGGGCTCCTGGCTTCCACCTGGCCCAGCCCTGACGGTTGCAGCCATTTAGAGAGTGAACCAGCAGATAGAAACACACACTCTCTCCACTCCCCACCTTCGCACTGCCTTTCAAATAAATAAATAAATCTTTAAAAAAAGAAAATTAACTTTCTCTGGTTTTATTAGATAAGAAACATCATAGAATGTGAGATATTACTGGATCCTGTTTAGAAGAAACCAACCATGAAAAACTTAAAAGGCATTTTTGAGACAGTATTGGAAGTTTGAACATGGATGAATTACTGGGTGGTTTAATGGAATTAGTGTTAATTTTGTTAGGTATGATGCTAGCAGTGGATTTATGTATTATTTGTATTATTTTTATATTTATTATTAAAATGCAAGAGTGAAGTTTTAGAATAAAATAATATGATACCCAGGGTTTGCTTTAGTAAAAAACATACAGGCAGGGGAATGGATGAGTCAGTACTCATAGTTTTTGAGTTGGCTGATGGGCATGTGGGATTTGTTATACTGGTTTTATAGTTTTATTTGTAATGGAAAGTTTTCATAGTGAATGTTACTGAGCTGAGAGAACTCAAAAGTCTTACAGTCCAGCCATCTGTTCAAGTTCATTTACTCAGCCATTTAATGGCAGAATTAGGATCCAAATTCTGTTGATTTTCTAAGATGTCATACTGTATCATACATTAGATGTGTGGTTCTAAGCCCCACTATTCCATGACTTTTGATGAATTATCTTGCATATTTCTTGTGTGGTAAGGCCACATGGGACAGCTGCCAAGGTCAGTAGAGGGGAGGGTCTTTCATGGCAGGGTGGATTGGGTTGGGATGCTACTGGATCCAGCTTTCAGGGCCAAATACTAACAGTAGTTTGGGAGGGAAACCTGAGGAGAGATAGCAGTAGCATATTCAAGAGGAGCAGCAGAAACAAAGCTCAGCTCCTAAGAAATGTGGAATGGGTACAAGGTGGGACCAGGTAGAGGGCACAATTTATGTAGGAAAGTTGAGGGTGGTGACTGCTACTTCTTACTGGGAGGGCTGCATATTTGAAGGACAGTTAGCTGATGTGGCATATAGCCGGACTGACATTCTTCACTGTCAAACGCATGGTCTGCTATGCCTGATTTCCTCTGTTTGCTCAATATGAAATAATTATAATAATGTAGAAGTTTTACTTAAAAGGGGATGTTGAGGTCATCTACTAATTCTATCTATTTATTTCTGCACTTTATGAAATGCATATTGCATTTCCAAAGGACAATTGGTATAAAATTACTGCCATATAGATTATAGAATTTTGGTTATATATGCTGTAAAAAAGGTTGTGAGATAATGGGTAGACAATAGTTATGATTATTAAGTAATGAAACTATTTGGTACAATTGATTATTGGTTAATGCAGAGAAAAAAATTTTTTTAATTTACAAAGTAACACTTATGAAACAATTTAGGAACTGTGATTATACTTAGGTTTGTAGTCTCAAGACTGTTGTAAAGCAAGAATTTCCTGCATCAGTAAATGAACAGTCACACAGTATCCACTTTACATGTTTGTTGCAAGTGCCCCTATTTTATACTTCATGTCAGAAAATGAGGGAGGGAGTCTCAGCCAATCAGCCATCAATACTTGTGAATGAACTGCAAGGTGGAATTCTGTTGTACCATTGACCCACTAGGAGCTAACTATTTAAAAGCAATATATATATATATATATATATATATATATATATATATTTCTAAATAGCATTATGTTGACATTGTGAAATTTTTCAAGTTATATTCATTTGCACCTTTCTTGGGTTGTTTGGGTATTTCTTTTTGAGTCCCTTTTCTGAATTTTTTTAGTCAAAACCAAAGAAAAGTATTATTTTCTCATTGTGTACTCATTCAAAAGCAACAGTCTCCCAAAGTCACTTTCTAAGTTTCATAACAGATATTTGTGCTTATTAGGTACCATTAAGTTAGGAGTGCTGGGTTCATTTGGTAATTCATTTGATAGGTTCATTCATGTAACAAACTCACTGTGTGTTCCCATGGAGGATAAAACGTAAGTGTGAGATGTAGCCCCTACCCTGTTGCTGTGCCTGCGTCAGTTGGGTACACAGGCATGCGAGTGAGTAGCTGGGAATGCGTATGCCAGTTGTCACAATGGAAGCCTATGAAAAGGGATGGGGAACATTATAGGGAAAAGGCTTAGGGGATGGAATGAAAACCTTGAAGAATAAATAGGGGTTGACTAGAATTACTATTATATTAATATTAGTGATTGTGAGAACCACATTTTTAAAAATGCATATGAGCCTTTTAGCCTCCACTTTGAAGTTATTTCTGCTTTACTTTCCCCATTGTCTGCTTTACATTTTTCTTTTGTTATCATGCAGTATTTGATCTTTGTCCTATCTCATTTTATTCTTTGGATACGATTGATATCTGACCCATGTTAGATGGTTGACTTGACTTTGAGTTATCTATTTGCATTCTCAAAGTCGACTACATCTTGTAATTACCCCCATTACAGCTTCTAGTTTCATTTACATGACCTGGCTCGGGCTCCAGAATTGTATCCAAGTCTTAACTCTAATGTCTTCCAGCCAATCTTAGTTTTCAGAGACCCATATTAGAAAGGAAGGTCTGGGAGAATGCAAGTGTGATATGGCTACAGACAAGATTCAGGGGACCGAGAGGGAACATAGTGGGCTTGACGAGGCAAGTGAAGGCTGGACTATAACAGCCATGATGACCATGAATTTGGGGATTTATTCTTCAGGTCAAAGGGGACCCATAAATGGTGTTCAGGAGACTTGTGATACTATCACATCTATACTGTGGAAAGAACGGTGTCATGACTAGGCTGCCAAGAGGAGATAGTACAGTCAGGGAGATCCACTGAAGGAAAGAGAAGATGAAGTCCCCAGTGGAGCAAGACAGTAATGGTGGAGAGGAAGAAATGGATTAGAAAGATTTCAAAAATGGAACCAATGAGATTTGGGAGATACTTGAAAACTGAGAGTGAGGGAAAGAAAAATGTTGACGATGGGGCCAGCATTGTGGTATAGTGGATAAAGCTACCACCTGCAATGCCAGTATTGTATGTGGTCACCAGTTCATGTCCCAGGTGTTCTACTTCCAATCCAGCTCTCTGCTAATGGCCTAGGAAAAGCACAGAAGACGGCCCAAGTGTTTTGGTTCCTGTCTCCCATGTGGGAGACCCAGATGTAGCTCTTGGCTTTGGCCTGGTTCAACTCTGACGGTTGCAGCCACTTGGGGAGTGAACCAGAGGCTGGAAGACCTCTGTCTATGTTTCTCTGTCTCCCCTGTTGTCTCTATCTAGAACTCTTTCAAATAAATAAATAAATCTTTTTAAAAAAAGAAAAAATATTGAATGTACTGTCAAGTTCTCTGGTTAGGGTGACTGAACAGGATATATTTTCTCTGCAATTACACTTATAATTAAGGTGAAAAAGTTAATTATACTTGTAATTATTTGTTTACTTAATGGCTGTCTCCTCTATGAAGATGAACTCCTGAGGGCAAAGACTTAGGCTTCCTAGCTTACGTCCCTGTTCCCCAGCACCTAACATATGTCTGGCTATACTAATATACTCAATTAATAGTTGTTGACCAGGTAACAAGCTGTATTCATTCAATAAATTTTTATTGATGGGGTGAGCCTTTAGCTTAGCAGTTATGGTGTTTGTTTTGTACTGGAGTTTAATAGCCAGCTCTGACTCCTGGTTCTAGCTTACTGCTCATGTGGACCCTGGGAGGCAACAATGATGGCTCAAGTAGTTGTATCCTTGCAACCCACAAGGGAGACCTGGGTTGAGTATTCAACTCCTGGCTTTAGCCCTGACCCAACGCTGGATGTTGTGGGCATTTGAGGAGTGAACTGGTAGATAGGAGTGCGCTCTCTCTCTCTGTTAAAAATATATATATATATAAATATACATACATATATATATATATATTTAATCAACTATCAGGCACTGTTCTGGATGAAACTTAATACTTTCAACTAAGACATGAAATACGTGCGGTAAACTAGTTCAGTGAAGAGGTGATAGATTCTATTTTGGACTTACGGAATTGAGATGCCGTGGGTCAGATGGAGATTGGACTCTGCCTGAACTTCAGAAGGATGATTTTGTTATGAGATTCATACTTGTGTCAGTCGCTGCTGCTTACATAGAAATGATTGAGATTCATAGGATTAAAGTGAGCTGTGAGAGTGGTTGATGACAGAACTCAGGGAATACAGATATTTAAGAGGTAAATAGAGAAAGAAGAGCCAGGTAAGCAACTGAGAAGGGTCTCCAAGGTGCTAGGAGGAAAGTCAGGGAACAGCGTTGTCATCAAAGGGAAGGGAGAACCTATCTTGGGATGGGTTGTTGGGGAATTCTGACCTCCTGGAAGAGTCCTAGGAAGGCCAGGGATTCCTGAAATAATCTACTATCCTGTGTTTTGCCTCAAGTTTATGTCTGGAATCTTTAATTGATAGACAAATTAAATTGTGGAGATTTTCTATTACCTCAAGTCCATTAAATTAAAATAAAATTGATTCTTTACCAGTGTGATTCAGTTTATAAAGCCCTTTTAGGATCACTGCCTGACTATGAACTACAAGAGGACACCAAAATTTGGAAAGAAGTTTCTACTTTTAGATGAAGTGTATGTCCTAAACTGTTCTCTCTTCAAATTTTTATGGTCCATTGCCCCTTTTACTTGAATAAATTTTGCCTTTCAATTGTGATAACAGTTTTAAAGAAATTAAAAGACAAATGAATTTCTAGCCTAAATGATTTTTAATGTGTAAGGGTATTATTATAAATTTGTGCATATACGAGTATGTATGGTAGAATGGGGAAGCTGCTATTCTTTGATTGGTAAGGCTTTTTAAATTGCTATGGATTTTTTTAAAACAACCGTAAAGATCACGATCTTGCTTTTTTTCTCCTGATTTTATTTGGAAAAGCAAAATTATTTTAGCAATAGACTAGGTTCCATAGCATTCAGCCAGCATGAGAGAACTTAAAAAACAGACAAAACGGACAAAAACCTTTCTTTGGAAATAGAAACACTTGAAGACTTATGTAGCTACAGGCGTCCACTGCATATTGTGTGTGTGTCTGTGTGTGTGCCCGTGAAGATCTCTTTGTAGCTCTGAATTTACAAATTGGATGGGCCACTACTCACTTATGAGTGGAAAGATTTCTCCGTCAATAAAGACCTTTTTTTTAATAAAAAATTATTTATTTATTTGAAAGGCAAAGTTGCAGAGGCAGAGGGAGATAGAGAGAGGTCTTCTATCTGCTGGTTCACTCCCAGAGTGGCTGCAACGGCTGGAGCTGGGCAGAACCGAAGCCAGGAGCCGGGAGCTTCTTCTGTTCTCCCACATGGGTGCAGAGGCCCAAGGACTTGGGTCATCTTCCACTACTTTCCCAGGCCACAACCGAGAGCTGGATCAGAAATGGAGCAGCTGGGACTCAAACTGACGCCCTTATGGCTCTGCAGGCGGCAGCTTTACCCACTATGCCACAGTGCCAGCCCCAGTAGATCCCTTCTATAATGCACTGTTGTCCCACAGGATGATTAGAAAATTTGGGTTGAAATATTGATTTTGTTTCAAAAATGCCTGACTTGTTGCAGTTATATACAAAATCGTGAGCCTACTGATTCCCTGTTGGTTGTTCTGTGTTGTAGAAGCCTCCTTGGCCCATTTGCAGTCCAGTTGGACAGGGTGATGCTTCTTGGCCCAGTGCCAGTGAAGACCTCCGTAGTGCCGAGTAGCATCAGCCACTGTTTCTCAGCCTGTGCGACATACATTGAGCAAAGTCACAAAATAGACAGACTGAGAGTATGTTTAGGACTAGTGAGGCAGGGAAAAACTCTAGGAAAAAAGTTAAGATTTTTTATTTAGGCAAATCCTATTTGGAGCAAGATGGAAGTGACTTGATGAAGGGGAGTTGAGTAATAGCCCTTTCCCTCATTTCTTGATGGAGATTGATTTTGGTAATAGGCAGAAGAGGAGATTAAGGAAGAATCCTTGCTTCTACTTTTTCTGTTTGTTTATATTAGTCCCAGTCCCTTTCTCTAACAATCTTACAGACTTTGTTGATGTTACACTCTCTTTTCCAGACGTTTTAGTCTTTGTTGGCTGAGCAGAACACAAAGGACTTGGCCTGAAATGACTGTGACTCGGCCAAGTTTTGGGCCTGGTGACAGTAAGGTGGTTTAGAGGGAAGTGGCCTGAGTCTGGGTGGAGAGTTCAAGTGTAGATTGAAAGGGTTCTGCTATTTCTGGCTGGAAGATTCACACTTGTTACCCTCCATTTTATTTGTAAACTATGCTTGTATATATTAAGTCTTTAAAAGATTAGTTAAATGAATGAAATAATAAAATTACACCCATTAAAATGAGATTCAGAAACCCTAACGTGGAGTCAGGCGTTTGGATTAGAGCCTTTTAGTCTTTGTTCTTGAAGAGATCGTGCCACCAGTTCCTGTGTAGTTATTTCCTGAGCTGTGTGGGAAAGGCACTGTAGCTTGGCGGGGAGGGGACTCGCAGGACTCCAGAGGCGCTCATGGATAGCTTCTGTCCTGCCCATAGGAGCCACCAGGGAGGTGGCACAGGACGTCAGTGCCCTCTTCACTCATGCTCTACTTTGGCTACTCACAGCTAAACGTAGATTCATGGGTCCTTTACTTAGCTGTGAAGTAATAAGTTTCTTCAGGATGCTATACGTTTTCCTTTACCTAGGAAGACTACTTTTCACGATGAGAAGGTGGAGATAGAGACTGGGGGGTGGGGTCTAGGCCAAGTCTAAACCACTATTGAAAGGGAACAGAGGAGTGAGAAATCGGCTGTCTACTGATCCTGTTCTCTGTAGAGTCCATGGATTTGTTTGAGTCTAACCAGCAGCTAAAAATATGTTGGCAGGCTTGCAGAAAGTAGTACCAATAACATTACTGTTTAAATTTTAGAAGTTATTTTGGTGAGAGCAGAATTTGAAGCCATATAATAAAGACTGAAAGGAAAGTATGGTGGAAGATTTAATACTCTGTAATTTTATTATTTATTTTTTTTTCTTATTGGAGCCAATCCTGTTTTATCTTGATCTGATACACTTGATGTGAGAACAATCGTTACTAACTAAGCTAAAAAGAAAATTGCTTTTTGGGGTTTAATTTTTACATATCCTTTACTTCAAGTGTACTTGTCTGGACTGTGCAGGAAGAGTGTTTAGCCTCAGTCATCATCCTGGGTTGGAGGTGCATAAAAATAAAGCAGTTGTGCTAAACTATCATTTAAAAATACCAGTCACAATATACCCAGAAAAGACTCAACAACTGAAAAAATGAAGCTGAACTGGGCACTGTGCCCAGAGATGCCAGCAAATATAGCTTACTTTAGACAACAATTTCTTTTAAAAGGAAAATAGTAATGAGTATATAAAATTTATGCATAGAATTTAAGAATTTTATTTGCTTGGGGTAGCCTCTTCTTTTGCCTTGAAGATGATTCTTATATATATTTTTATAATGCAAAGTTCCAACCAAGATATGCAATTATTCCATGCTACTCTCTTGTAAAGCCATTAAAAAGAAAGCCATGATGACCCCACTTGCCCATAGGGATAGCTTCATGGTGTCTTCACTCAGACAGTACTGATACTACCTTCTTTTCCTGCCATTGTTGCCTCTTTTCAAAACCTTACATTTTATACAGTGCAAGTTATTTTAGCTTCAGTGTCTTGACTTACTAAATGATTCTCCCTCTACTCTGAGAATATAGTGTTACTTTTCCTAATTTGGAATCTATAAAGCTTAGGGATGAAGCAGTAAGGCAATGACAGTAGTGGAACAAGTCCCCACATTATTTATTCAGTCGTCAGATACCTGCTGAACGTGTGTGTGCTTTAGGCTGTGTGTGGTAGGTGCTGGGCTACGAAGACTGTAAGTCCCGATTTCTTTGTTTAAGCCAACAGTGTAGTGGACGGGCTCATAAACAATGAAAATGCAATAAAATAATTGCTGTCAGTAAGACACAAGGGAGACACGGTGTGTATATTTGCCCAAAGGTATCTGGAAGATTTCCTGGTGGAGACAGGATTTGAGCTGGACAGGGAGGATGAGCAGGAATCTCTAGATGGAGACTCCTTGACTGGGGAGTGTATGGGCAGAGGCCCAGGACTCCTACAGATCAGGGGAGCTAGCTACACGTTTGTTCAGAGGGGGAGCAAAGTCTGCTAACGGGACGGGTGGCCGTTAGGGGTGCTCAGATGGGTAGTGTGGCACATGCCAGTGTAGAGCCCCAGATTCCATACTTGGAAAGGGGATGCGGTTCTAACCTTTATGGTTGCATGAGCAAGTGCGCGTTAGGAAGAATCCTGTGAAGGGTGCCATGAGAGTGGCTGAGATGTGAGTTAGGACATCAGTAAGGAGACTGGTATAGTATTCCAGGCAAGAGTTAATAAGGACTGAGCTAGGGAGGGCCCATGAGTATAGAAAAAGAAGACAGATGATGGTAACACTTACGAGGTTGAGTCATTTAATTTGGTGACTAATCTAGGGGAAAGGGGAGAGGGATATGTTTGGGATGACTGTTAGACATGTGGCTATTATGTCTGTGCCATTGCCAAAATTGAGGGTTGAGGAGGACAAGTGGCTTTGTTTGGCTTGGTCAGGCAGATGGGTCTGGCACTCAAGAAAAGCCTGGGTTGAGGTTAGAGATTTCAGAGCCTTTGACAAAGAGGTCATCGTTGGGCCAGGGGGTGAGTGAGATGGCACTGAGGTGGAGGAAGAGCCAGGACCATGGGAATAAATGCCGTTGGTAGTCAGAGCTGCAGGGACAGTCAGAAGACCTGCTCAGGGGTAGCTGGCAGGGTCGTGGGAGGGAGCAGCACCCCCACAGAAAGTCAGCACCGTAGGTCTGAAGAGACCCAGCGCAGAGAAGGTTGTCAGAATCGTGTGGGCATAAACCCCATGCACAGGGTCACGGGAGCAAGGGAGAGGCGGTGAGATCATAGCCCTCGGGGTGGATGCCAGGGTCATGGGTGGACAAGGCCACCTGAAGAGTGTGTCAGGGAGGGGAGAAGCAAGGCCTGATCCCCTGGTCCCTGTGGAACCCTCCACTTGCACACACTGTTGGCGGAGGCAGAATGCCAGGGGATAGCAGTGGGAACGAGGCAGAAGTGACGGCACCGAGAGCCAGGCAGCAGGAAGCTTCCTGTGCAGGGGGCAGGTGGGCAGTGTGAGCAGGTGCTGCCCCAGAGGTTGGGGTGAGAGCCCTGCCTGTCTGTGGGCCGAGCCTGGAAGCCGGATGCTCTGTGCAGTGAGCAGGCGTGGAAGGAGGCTGCTCTGGGGGCCTGTGAAGAAAGCAAAGTCTTGGGTCAGCAGTGTTTGTGTGTTTGTGGACTTTAAAGATGGGGCACACTGGGGTGCATTTCTCGCGTGATGTGAGGAAAAGGCCTTGGAGACATTGCAGGCTCGAGGTACAGCAAGGGGCTGTTCTCACTGTCCCCCACCACACCTTGTGCCGCGTGGGATTGATTCCTGACATATTTTGGTGGGAGAAGAGGGATGACCAAAGCAGCAACTGATGAAAATTCAGCTCCCCCCCTTTTAAATTTCCCTTTGAACAGTGTTTTCTTTCCACCTTTCTCCCCCCAGAAAAGAGAAGTATTTTCCTCAGTTACAGAATCCATGTACTTGCTGTGGTGGACGTAAAGGTGGAGTGAGATTGAGGTTTGGGAACTGGCGGGATTTCAGCACGGCTGTTGTCATCGCAAGTCCACACGTGGGAGGAGGGGATCCCGCTCTACCTGCTGCAGGGTGTTGAAACCACGCGGCTTGTTTAGAATTTGTCTGCACGGGACAGTTTCCTTTCTATTTATGCATCCAATCAGCTCTCTTAGCAGTATGGGCCTATGGGTATTTCATTCATAATTTGGGTTAAAATCTAGTGCTATGTTGTGTGTTGCTCAGATTGTTCCGGCTTTGACTATGGGTAGCTCTTTCGGTTGGCTCCTGTGTCCCTCTGATGTGCCTGTCACACTGTGGCATATTTTTCCTTTTTCTTCTCTTTGCTTCTTCTCTGCTCCTATCCCCATTCTCTTCTTTTATTTCATTCTTTTTTTAAAAAAAACACTCTTAATTTCTGGCACTATAAAGTGCTCTAGGCTGAGTTTGTATATTTTCCATTCCAATCCTAAACTCAGCCATTTCTCTAAGGAATCCTGCTTTGTTTTATTGGGTGGTTTTGTGCACCAAGTTCTGGGTGCTGGCTGCGCTCACTGTGGCTGGGGTGTCTCGGCTAACAGAGCAAGGAGACATCCGCGTGTATAGTAACCCGGGTATCTACGTGTATCTATAAATACTCCTGTGTGTGACCGTGTCTGTGTGGATTAAACTAAACATGAGCTCTCACTGATGCCTCCACATTTAGTACAGGGCCCCCACCTCTCCTTGCTTACCTGGCCACTCCCATTCCAACAGTGAGCAATCTGCCATCTGCCATGCATTTGTTTAGTCGAATGGTAGGTAGCGTCCAGATTGGTACCCCGCACCCATAGGTAACACCGTTGTCAGCCAGAGTGTAGTGCTTATGTGCACTGTGTTTTACCTTGAGTCCTGCAGACTTTATTCATTTCAACAACTACTCTTTTGTATCATTCTGCATTCCATCCTGTCCAACACTTAAGTGATTTTATGTGTGACAGACCTGAGCTATTTAACGTGTATCATCTCAGGAGTTGTAGCTTTAATATACACCATCACAGTGTGTAAAACTATCGTCACAGTGAAGAGACTGAACATATCTTACCCCTAAAGATTCCCTGGATCTGGTTGTGATCCACCTCCCGGCACCAGGCAAAAGCTGTTGTGTGCTTTGTTACTCTAGGTTGAGGTTTGGTATGATTGACATCCAGTGGTTCCTGTGCAAGAAACTTGGGCTCTACGATGGTGGTATTGCAGGTTGGGTACCTTTAAGAGGTGGGGGCTGGAAGAAGGTAATTGGATCATGGGGTCTTCACCCTCACGTGTGAATCAGTGCTGTCTGGTTGAGAAGGTCAGTTCTGGTAGGAGTGCATTGATTCCCAAAGGAGTGAGTTGTTACAAAAAGAGAGTACTTGCCTCACTCTGGTCTCTTGTTCGTGTTACCACATGACCCCTTCTGCCATGAGGCCGTCACCACGGCTAAGCAGACGCTGGGGACGCGTCCTTGAATCTCCAGAACAGTGAGCTGAATAAATCTCCTCTTTTTAAATACCCAGGGTCAGGCGTTTTACTAATAGCAACACCCAGTGACGTAGACAATAATAAAATAGGTCTTCCTTCGGGTCTATCTGCTTTCACTCAGCGTAATCACTCAGAGATTCATCCATGTTATAGTGCGTATCAGCAGCCCTCTTACATGTGTTTCATTGCTGAGTAGACTTGCCTTTCATTTTTTGATGAACGTTTGGGTCGTTCTCTGTTTTGGTCTGTTGTGAATAAAACTGCTCTGGGTGTTGGTGCAGAGACCTTGTGTGGGCAGTTGTCTTCTGCTCTGGGATCACAGTGGAACAGTTGAGTCCTGTGGGAGGCACACGTTTCACTTTTATTAAAAACTGCTAGTTGTCCAAAATGGCTGCAGCATTTTATATTCTTGCCAGCAATGGATTAGGGGTAGGAAGTGCCATATTTTTGCCAACATTTATTATTTTCAGTGTTTTTATTCAAATAGTGCCACATTGTGTTGTTCATCTTTTCATGTGCTTGTTAGCCATTTGTGTCTTCTTTTGTAAAATATATTGTCCAAATTTTTAACACACTTAAAAATGAGATTACTTGACTTTTTATTTAGTTGTAAGAATTCTTTTTCTTAAAACATTTTATTTATTTGAAAGGCAGAGTTATGGGGGCGGGGTGCGGTGTGGAGACAGAGAGAGATGGAGATCTTCCATCTGCTAGTTCACTCCCAAAATGTCTGCCTTGGCTGAGGTTAGGCCAGGCTGAAGCCAAGAGCCAGGAGCTCCATCTGGGTCTACCACATGGGTGTCATGGGCCCAAATACTTGGACCATCATCTGCTACTTTCCCAGGAGCATTATTAGAGAGCTGGATCAGAAGTGGAACAGCTGGGACTTGAACTGGCACTCAAATATAGGATGCTGGCATTGTAGATGGTAGCCTAACCCACTGTGCCTCAGCACCAACCCCAAGAATTCTTATATATATTCTGGACATGAGTCCATTGTGTTGTGAATTTTTTCCCATTACATGGCTTGCCTTTCATTTTCCTAACTTTGTCTTTCTAGGAATAGAAGATTCACTTTTGACAAAATCCACTCTCAGGATTTATTTCTTTTATGGTTCAGGCTGTTGGTACCCTGAGCAGTCTTTGCTTACTATGAAGTCAGAAAGTTTTTCTCTATGTTTTAGTCTTTGAATTTTGTACTTTAAACCTTTGTGTTAGACTTATGGCCATTTTGTTAAGTTTTGCATATAATTAAAAGTAAACTAGGTTGTTCATTCCTTTTTCTCCCCATTCTCTTGCTGGGATTTTGTTTGAGATTGTGTTGAATCTCGAAGTCAATTTTCAGAGAGTCAACTGTATATGCAGTAATGCAGAGTTTTTTCAAGTCACTTGTGAAAAATTTTTCTTCAGTATTTTATGGGCTTTAGTGCTATTTTAAATGAGATTTTAAAAGATACATTTTTTCAGTTGCGTGATACAAATACAATATTGTATATTAACCTTGAATCTTACAGCCTTGAGAAAAATGAACATTTTAGTTACAGTGATAGTAATTGTTTTATAGATTCCTGTGGATTTCTCCTTAAACTGTAAGCAGAGACAGTTTTGCTTCTCCCTTTCCAGTCTTTTCTTTCCTTCCTTCCTCTCTGCCTCCCTCTTTTCTTCTTTTATCTCCTTTTCTCTGCTCCCTGCTCCCCCACCTTTCTTCTGCAGTCTCATGGCCTTGAACTTCCAGGATCAGGTGGAGTGAGTGCGGTGAGCGTCAGCCTGCCTGTCTGCTCCCTGATCCAGGAGAAAGTGTTCAGGGTTTCTGTTTTCAGTCATAGTTGGGTGTTGAATTTTCAGATGTTTTTCATATGCAACTATTGAAAAGCCCCTATCGGGGCCAGTGCCATGGCTCACTTGGTTAATCCTCCACCTGTGGCACCAGCATCCCATATGGATGCCAGGTTCTGGTCCTGGTTCCTCCTCTTCCAGTCCAGCTCTCTGCTGTGGCCTGGGAGGGCAGTGGAGAATGGCCCAAGCCCCTTGGGCCCCTGCACCCACATGGGAGACCAAGAGGAGGTGCCTGGCTCCTGGCTTCGGATCAGTGCAGCGTGCCGGCCGTAGCAGCCATTTGGGGAGTGAACCAATGGAAGGAAGACCTTTCTCTCTGTGTCTCTCCCTCTCATTGTCTAAAACTCTACCAGTAAAAAAAAAAAAAAAAAAAAAAAAGCCCCTATGGCTTTTCTGCTTTGTTCAGGTAATTTGGTAAGTGAAATTGATTGCATTTTGAATGTCCAGCTATCTCTGAATTCTTGTGATAAGCTCTGGTTGGTCACATCTTAATTTTGTGTGTATGCTAGATTCATTTTGCTGGAGTTTTGTTATGTTCATGAGCAATATTGATCTACAGATAGAGTCTTCTTTGTCTAGTTTTGTTATCATGGTACCGGTTCTATCTTCTTTCAAGGTTCTTGTACAGTCTTGTGCTGCAGACCAACAGCATGGCTTGCTGAATTTGCCATGGGCTTCAGTGCCTCGCACCTTGGATCTTGTCTTTGTTGCATGTCTCAGTTCCGCCAGCTGGAATCATTCGTTATTCAGCAGGATAGCATTTCTTAAACAGAGACCTCCTTTATCCTTTCCAGTCGGGACCAAGAGAGGGCTTCATCTTTAATCCCCCAAATTTGTGAACACATACCCAGCCATCATCATAGCTTGCTATGGGACGCACTCACTCATGATGTGACCTACACTGAGGGGCCCCCTCCCCCAGGCACACAGTTCTTGCATGAACAGTTATGGAGTTCCTTTTTCATGATTTTTTAGTCATCACTGCACTGTCTCCTCTATACTCTGTGTTTAGCAGGTGTTTACTAAATGAATAAATATAATAACGGGTCTCAATAATTAGGATTATTGAGTTCCTGAAGCGTATGCACATGAGAGATTGATGTGGAAATTATGTGTGTGTTAATCTAATGGGACCACCTTTTTACAAAATAGGAGCAAGCATTTAGCATGGCATTTAAGATGATCACGTTGAAGTATCTGGGTTTGAATCCCAGCTCTGACTCCCAGCTCCAGGTCACTGCTAATGCAGACCCTGGGAAGCAGCATGTTGTGGCTCAAGTAGTTGGGTCCCTGCAACCCATGTGGGAGTCATGGGCTGAATTCCCAGCTCCTGACCTTGGCTGGCCCAGCACTGGCTATTGCAAACATTTGGGGAGTGAACCTGCAGAAAGGAACTCTGTCTTTTAGTCCTGTTTCTCTGCTTCTCGTAAAAATAAATAAATAAACAGAAACCTGAGACCTTTATTCATATTCATACTTTAACATTTTCACATTTGGGCTGGGTTTTTATTTTCTGCGGGATTTTTGAGGTATCCAGTTCTAATATTTTAAATACAAGCTGGAAGACTGCTCACTATGATGGACTCTGGGTAAGGAGAAGCTGCTAAGCATCTCAGTAATAAAAAAATACTCAAGTAGTTAAAAAGCTACACTTCTTATTTGCCTTCTTCCACCCTCATCAATCTCCATTTCCTTTTTCTCCAAGTGTGTTAATCTGGCAACCAACCGCTCAGTTATCTGCTCAGTACCTTTTGTCCAAGGAAGTTATTGGACTTCTACCTACATTATTTTATTTATTATCAGCATGAACTCAAGAGAGGCAGCAGTCACTGAAAAGCTACATGTCCACATGGGCCCTGTTGTGTTCCAGAATTAAGAATTTGGGGACTTTAGAGAGAAGATGTGATGTTACAAACGTAAATTCTAGGTTAGATTATATTCTAGATGACACTCGATGCTCACACCTATTAGTATTTCTTCAGGGAAACAGTATTCATAGAAAGTAGAGAAAATAAATGCTCTAAAAGGCCTCAGGGAAGCATTTGCCACCAAACGAATTGTAGGCCAAACTTACGGAAAAACAACATCCTTCCCTGTTCAGAGCGTTTTGAGTTTCAGAGGCACAGACAGTGTCGCAGGGTGTGTTGCTTGGCGATGGTCTATGGCCCCTGCAGGTGCCACAACACTTCCTGTTCCTGTGCACAGTGTGGGGGCTCAGACTGGGACTCTGCCTGAGGGCGGCCATCAAGAGCAGCAAGAGCATGCTGTGCTCCAGTGTGAGGCGGCCTTGCACACCCGAAGTCCATGCATCCTTGTACAGGCATGTCCCCAACCTCCTGACCCATCAGGTGGGAAGACTAAGGTACTCTGCCAGGAGCTGGGAACCAGGAACCAGGAGCCAGGAGTCCCAGTTGCCCACAGGGGCAGTTTGGTTACTGGTCCCATGTACCCTGTCTCAGCTGCACTCCCTTCCTGTCTTGTGTTCTCTTCTCTCTCCAAGCGTAGCCCTTGCTCTCAAATCCTTGTGTCAAGGTCTGCTACCCGGATAACCCAGCTAAGTCAAGGGCTCTGACAGCATGGGTCTTGGATGGAGGAGTAGCCTTGTTGCAAACATTCCTGTGGCTGTTGACCCCTTTTCTATGTTTTCAAATTTCCTACATTGAAGTTAGGGCACATGTTGAAGTGAGAGGAACTGGGTACCATGTGTAACCGACTACCCCTGTGATGCTCACACATGACTTGCCTTCCTGTTTTGCGTTCTCATCTCCCATGCTGCCACCCCAAGGTCCGTTTAAAAATCTTGGCTAAGATTTAAAAGAAAAAAATATATATAGCTGATAATAATTGTATTTGCTCCCACTCTTAGAGAAAATGAATATTCTCCTAGCTTAGAGCCCTTTATGACACGAAGGAACTGATCTCTAATTGCAAACTGGCTGGTGTGAGGGAAAGTGGGAGACTGAGTTGACGAGGGAGGTCTTTCCTGCCTCTCAGATTTCATCATTTTGGGTGTAACCCTGAAGCTGACCTTGTGTTATTGATTGCTGTGAATGATTTGGAGTTCACGTTCTTGCCAGTGAATTGCTTGGGTTAGAAATTGAACTTGTTGACACAACTTTTAATCCATTAGAAAAAGTGAAATTCATTTGTAGAGGAACCAGGACCATTATTTACGCCGCAGCTCCCTCTCTTTTATGACGCGCGCTGCTGCGGGTATAGTACTCTGCAGCATCTGCTCAACAGTCCGTCACGCGGGCGTAAGACAGCTTTTACGTGAACGCGATAAAGTAGCAGATGCTTGCTAATGACAACTTCCCGATTCATTTAGGAAACAAGTCAGTTCTGGATTTGGTTTTTCCTTCCAAGGATGGCAACTGTGCAGGCAAACGATTCCAAAGAGGTTAGAACTGACAAATCGAGTCACTCGTATAATTTTTTTTTAGAGTATTGCAAGTTAGTCTAAAAGCCTCATCTAATAGCACTTTAATAAAATTAGCATTTTTCTTACTGCGCAAATAATTCTTTGCCATTATAAGTAACCAGGAAAATACATTAATTCAGGATTACCAGCTTAAGCTTCTTCTATTTTTCTCCTTTGGAAACTTCTGTTGAATGTTGATTTATCATTAGCATTGCAAATAGGAAAAATGGTCTCATGCCCAGGCTTGCTAACAGGGAGACATGGGCCCCAGCATTGGGATGTCCAATGTGGTTCATTCCAGGAGAATTTCTGTCACCTCAGACAGAGATCAGGAGGCACTGGTGGTAACTACACCCTGTTTGCTGGCCTGTCCTCAGGACAGCAGGCAGTAACCCACAGTGTTCCAAAAGGTGCCAGGGACACCCCTGTCATCACCCCACAGACTGCAGTCTGTTACAGAAGCTGTAATGGCTGGTGATTCATTAAGATTTTCCTCTTCAGGGAACGTTCTCTTAAAAGGCATAGGCTCTTAGTAGGATCAATACATCTGGCTAAGGGGTGTGCATTTGGCACACTAATCAATATGCCAGTTGTGATACCTGCATCCCATGTAGGAGTGCCTGGGTTCAAGTCCCAGCTCTGCTCCCAATTCCAGATATCTGCTAACGTCCATCCGGGAGGCATGGCCTCTTTACCACCCACTGTGGGAGACCCAAATGGAGTTCCCTTCATCCAGGCATTGGGGAGTGAACCAGTAGATGGGAACTCTTTCTCCCTCCCTCTCAAATAAGATTACAAAAATTTAAAAATACTTAAAATGCAGTCTGTACTAAGTTTATCAGGCCTCTTTCCAGTGAATATCAGATCCAGGTTAAACTGGAGAGAGCAAGGTCTAGAGGAGGCCAAAGGTCAGTCTTGTCTTCTTCATAATCCTGAGCCTTTTAAGTGGACACGTACCCCCAGGGTGCCTGCAAAACAGTCCATTGAGATGTGGGAATTCGCATGAGAACTGGTATTTTCATCTAGTTTGATTGTGTTAGAAAACGTTACTACATATGGATTCACATTGGTATCTCCACTGTGGCCTTTTGTCAAAAGATCAGATGTTGTGTTTATTACTTAAGGCACCTGAAAAGAAGCCGGGCCCTAGAGGAGAGGAAGGAGCTATCAGTGTTGCCTGTACTCCTTTCCTTACATGGAAGGCTCCAGGTCACCAGTGCCCCTGATAACTGCTCTCATCCTGTTTCAGTTAACACAGCTCCTCCCTGTCAGCCCAGGAGCTTCAAAAGATGCCTGCAAAGAACTCCTTGTCCTCACCCTCACCCTCACTCGCACCCGCACCATCACCCGCACCCTCACCCGCCCCAACAAAGAATGGTTGTATAATCAGATCTTCCAAAATTTGGCTCTCCAAATTTTAATTTAGGGAACTTCTTTGACATATGGGTTTATATTGCGTCTTTCCCGTGATGACCATCAGCCTGTGTGCTGAGTCTAAGGACAGTGTGAAGTGACAGTTGACTTGCAGTTGAAAAGCATTCAGACTGTGAGGACAAACCTGTTAGGACTGCAGAAGGGGAGTAACACGCGTGCATGGCTCATGACAGCCCTCTTCTTCTGCGGGCATGTGTGGTTCGCGCTCATCCATTGCAGCCGTCAGAACTGCCTATGAAAAAGATGGAAAAGCAAGGGAAGCCAGACCTTGTGGACTTGCCATATCACACTCGGGATTTCAAACAACTATCACAAGTGCGTGTTCAATCAGACTGCCCGCATGAACATATTATTGGCAAAAAGTATCTGTACCGTTAAGTAAAAAATAACTATTTTTCTGTAACCTCTTATTTCCTGTGTGGATTTACACATTTGGAAACCAGGGCTCTTTGTGTGTGAAATTGCATGGCATTCTTTAAAAAAAAGACAAAGGAAATCACCTCTGGCTTGTCAGCATCTGTTTTGCATTAAGCTGCTGCCCCCAGTGCTGGAGCAGAGGCAGGCCTGCCATGCGCGTGGGGCCCAGGCATCTGGTTTCCGGTGGCTGTTCACCCAGCGCCGTGCCCAGGACTGCTGGCTGCTCAGCAGCAAAGGTCTGGAAGCCAGGACTCCGGGAAGGTCAGGTAACTGACGCTCATTTCCATGCTACTACATGCGTGAGCAGTTTGAGGGGCTAACTTTCCAATGGGTACCTTCCGACGGACCTTTCTGCAGCTGGATTGAGCCACAACCGCTCGCCCAGAAATCTGAGAGCAAAACGGGCAAGATGCCCACTGAAGGCTGAGGCCAGGCATCAGCCAGGCAGGGCCTTCTGGTGCTGGGAGCAGAGTGGGGTGGGACGCAGCATCAGAAATGAGCGAGAGCTGCAGACGCAGCCTTCCTGTGTCTCTCCTTCATGCTTTCCTGTTTTAGGGTATTTTCTAGTGAGCATGCTGTATTACATAGAAACACATACTCATCATTGAGACGTAAAGTGTGCACCTGTGAGGGGTGGATGGTTAACTTTTTTGACTCCTATGGTCACAAAACAGTTGAGAGGCCTCTGCTATACTGGATGGAAATGGCAACAGTTTATCCCCGTTGCATTGATTTATTTCATTCAGTGAGCCTTGATTGGACACCCACGGTTTCCTAGGTACTGTTGTACTGTTCAGGGTACTTGGGATACGTGAGCGCATAAGGCAGGCACAGGTCCTGCCCTGGATGTGTGTGTGCCTCTCCTGGACCCCTGGCCAGCAGCCCTTGCAGCGCCGTCATCAGGTAGCTTTATGCAGTGGTTTTTTCCCTCACAGCCTCTCTGCTTTTGAGCTCTTTGAGGGCAACCACCCTGTCTGTTGAGTTCAGCAGCATGACTTGAGGGCTGTGCCATGCCAAGCACAGAGGGGATGCGTGTGTTCTTTCTGCACGTGTTTCAGTGGGTGCACACATACATACTTGGATATGAATGTGTAAAGCTGAGAGAGGTACCTGTGGGGGTATTCTCAAGCTGAAACTTGCTAGGGGCAGAGGGACATGAAGTGCATGGAACAAAGTGTGGGTGGAGACCCGTTTGTGGGAGGCACTTAGAGTCTGTTAGGAGGGTGGTGTCATGGCTGGAGGTGCCAGGGGCCATAGATTCTAGCTGAGTAGTTGATCTGGTGAACTTGGACAGAAACTGTTCCTACCTCTCTCTCTCTAGGTGGGTGGTATGGGAAAGGGAGGGTTGAGGATATTAAAATGATCAGTGCTTTGTACAACTCATTTGTGCTTGAAAGAGCTGGAGGAAGAAGATCAAAGTCTCACACACCAGGTTCACATAGGTGAGGTGGAGTTGTGTGAGCACACGTATCCTCTGGGGACTGCAGGGTGTCTCTAGCAGCACCTGTTGTCATTAGAAGGTTGCAGTGTTTGTGTGACTGTTTAACCTGTCTCCTGCCATCAGAGCAAAATGTGTTAAGCTTCCTCCCCTATCTTCCCAGTCCTGGGACAGTGTCTGGAACAGGGATTGGCAAATCATGGCCTGCTGCCAGTTTAAGAGTGGATTTTACTTCTTTTCATGGTCAAAAGAGCATCGAAAAGAAGACTATTTCATGACACATTAAAATTTTATGAAATTTAAATTTTAGCGTCTATAAATAATGTTTTGTTGGAATAAAGCAGCACTCGTTAATGTACACATCACCCAGGCTGCTTTCATGCCACACTGCAAAGTAGAACCATTTCCACAGAGGCGGATCATGCTCGAAGGCTGAAATAGTCACTGTCTGGCCCCTTCAGAAAAGGTGTGGGGATCCTTGATCCAGAGCTTACACAGGGCCCTGTAACACTGTGTGGATGCGCAGGTTGATCAGTGTGCCTACTATGTGCCAGCACTGTTTCATACACGTTACTCAGGGAGAAGTGCCTTTGCTTAACAGGTAGAGAAGTGGAGGTCCAGTGAGAGGAAATGATCCGACTGTTCCCTGAGTGGCAGGGCCAGGGATTGAACCCATGCCCAGCTCCAAACTCCAAAATCCATGCCCTTTTCCACTTGTACCTGAACTGCACTTCTCTAAAATCTAGGTGTTTTTGTATGAGATTTTGAATGTCCCCTTATGGACATCCCAGTAGCAAATGAGAACTTCATCTTGCTGTCATTTCAGCTGAAATAGGAATCTTTAAATAAAGCAACAGCCACGTTTGTCATGGCACAAGCACAGTGCCTGGTGCACAGGAGGTGCTTGTGGAAGCCTTAAGGGATTTCTCCGTCGAGCCGGCCAGCCCCGACTCCCATCCATAAGGCATGGAGGTGTGGTGAGGAAGGGGAGGGCCTGAGGGCAGCCTCTCCCCCTTCTCAGTCCCGAGGCTCCTGTGCCCAGGGATGAGGCCTGTGCCACGGGACCTGCAGGCCTCACAGGTTACCGCGGTGCTTACCTGTTGCTCTGTTGACGTGACCTTACCAGTTTCTCTCTCTGGCGGTGGATTTGAGATTAGGTCGAAGGAATTTGCGGTTTATTCATCGAGGCATTTAAGAATCTCACTGTTGAAGTGAGAGTGGTGCTGCCTCTCTGTCTAGAAAATGACTGAGCCCAACTGCAGCCCCTTGGGTGTCATTAGCATCCTTTTGGTAAGACCTAGACTTTGTCGCCTCAGGAAATTTCAGCTGATGTCCTAAGGTAGAAGAAGAACAGGAAAGGGGAAACCTTCAGCAAATGGATCCTTCAGTAAGCTTCTGCTCACTGCTTACAAACCTAGAACAAAGGCCCTGCGATGGTTTGGCAATGGTAGGCAAACCAAGGCCTGTGGGCCACAGCCCACTTCTGTAAGCACATGTCATGGGGTCCAGCCACAGCAGTTGGTTTACAGGTAGCCAGCAGCTGCTTCCTGGCTACAACTACACAGAACAAAAGGCCCCCAAAGCCTAAAGCAATCACTGTTTGGTCCTCGAAGGAAAGGTTTGCAGATCTATAGAACTAGGGCTGTAAGAAAAAGCTGAAAGACTGAGGATCAGGTAGAATGGCGAAGAGCAATCTGAGTACATTAAGTACATTGTTCATATATTATATAAGAAAATGATGACTCAGTTCTTGATTTTCTGCAATGACAAATCTAATGGAAACTTATTGATGCTGTGGCATGGAGGGTAGATAGGGAGAGTTTTCTGGCTATGGAGTTAAAATATAGATTGTTTGGGGGCCAGTGTTGTGGCATAGTGAGTTAATCTTCCGCCATGCAATGCCAGCTTCCCATATGAGTGTCGGTTCATGTCCTGGCTGCTCCTCTTCTCATCCAGCTCCCTGCTTGTGGCCTGGGAAAAGCAATGAAAGATGACCCAGGTGTTTGGGCTTCTGCTATCCATTTGGGAGACCTGGAGGAAGCTCCTGGCTCCTGGCTTCAGCCTGGTCCAGACCATAGGCTATTGCAGTCATTTGGGGAGTGAGCCAGCAGATGGAAGATGGCTTTGTATCTCTCTCACTGTCTGAGTAACTATTTCAAATCAATAAGTAAATCTTTTTTTAAAAAAAATAGGGTATCTTTTAAGACATGCCTCATGCATCAGTAGTCACAAGTGTGGTACACAATTCCCCTGTTAAAGATTCTTTGTGATTAGGGTGATCAGCCACGGATTTGCTGTTGAAGGTAATTAATTGATAAAGGAGTAGACTACTAATGGCCATTACTACTTTACAAGAATTAATCAATTAGGAGGAAAAGGGGAAAATGAACGAGTGCTTTGAATAGCAGGAGAGAATAATAATAATAAAAAAAAGCCCTGAACTGGGTGCAGGCGTTGCATGGGCTCTTGGATTAATGGAGGCATGTCGGGCTGCCTCTGAGGAGGCCGCACAGTCTGCCGGCGCTCCTGGAGATGTGGAAGAGCAGCTCCTGAGGGTAGATGGGCTCAAGGAGAAGTTCCGCTTCTTGGCGATCGGGCATTCCTGACTACCACAGACAAGCAAAGGGAAGACTCCACAGCAGACCATCCACCTACAGGTGAGCCAGGGCTTCTTGGGTAGTTCACAGGTTACCCACATCAGCGTCTCCAGGAATGTGGTCAATGAGAAGATTCTACAGTGAGGTAGATTCTCACGTTCCCTCTCCAGAAACACTGAAGTGAAAATGGTGGAGGGGAAGGTAGGGGGAGCCAGAGCCTCTTCTCCACCCCAAGAATTTATGGGCAGTGTATCGCACAGCGGAAGAAGAGCACACTGGACTCTTCTGGAGCTCAGAAAGCCAGGTGAAAACCTTCCCTCTTTAGCCAGTCATGACTGGCCTAGGAATTTCTGGAATTTCAAATCCCTTGTCCTGCCTCACAAAGAACCTGCCTTATCTTTAAAAAAAAAAAGTCTTTCTGGCCGGCGCCGCAGCTCACTATGCTAATCCTCCGCCTTGCGGCGCCGGCACACCGGGTTCTAGTCCCGGTCGGGGCACCGATCCTGTCCCAGTTGCCCCTCTTCCAGGCCAGCTCTCTGCTGTGGCCAGGGAGTGCAGTGGAGGATGGCCCAAGTCCTTGGGCCCTGCACCTCATGGGAGACCAAGCTAAGCACCTGGCTCCTGCCATCGGACCAGCGTGGTGCGCCGGCCGCAGCGCGCTACTGCGGCGGCCATTGGAGGGTGAACCAACGGCAAAAGGAAGACCTTTCTCTCTGTCTCTCTCTCACTGTCCACTCTGTCAAAAAAAAAAAAAAAGTCTTTCTGAGCCCAACAATGCTTTTTGTGTTCTGTTTGGATGTGAGGATGAATGCCATTAGTGCCCAGCAGGTGCACTGAAGTAGCAGGACTCCTCTCCAGGGCCTCTTGCACCGGACTGCCTCTCCAGAGCCCCTCTGCTGGCCATTCAGGCCTGGGCGTTGGCTGTCTTGCTGGCATCGAGGGTCTTTGGAGCACAACAGAGCCACCTGCAAACATGCAGGAAACTCCCAGATGTGTTCTGATGGGCCCTGTGCCCACTCCCACCTGCTTCGCCCTTGAGTTTGGCAGTCTGCAGAGGGGGAGCCAGCCCGTCACAAGGATGAAATCCCCACTCAGTGGGCACCCACGTTGGCCCTGCTGATGATGGTCCTCTTCCCTCGGATGCAGCATGGAGAGCAAAGGTGTCCCTTTCCCTCTTATGTGTCCACAGTAGCAGGGTTAATGTTACCGGTGAAGGGGAGCCTCCCTGAGCTGCCACCCTTGGGCTCATTCTGTGCTCACCCTCGGTGGTCTTGTGTTCAGGGGATACTGTCAGACACAGGTCTGCCTGTGCTGAGCCCTCTGTGACAGTTGCTAAAAGAATCACACCGCTTGTAAAAGTTCTGCTCACAGAGACAATGAGAAATTCCTCTCAGGAATTAAGGGAGTGAAAAGACCACCCCACTGTAAAGTGGTGAGCATAAGACAAAAAAGGCTTGCTTTCTGGAAGTCTCACAGATTAGCTCTAAATTTCACTTTAAGCATTTTAATAATTAAAGTTCTTTCTTAAGGAATTGACTTCTCAGTGGTTTGTCAAAGCGCTTCATCTGTCCTTGTGACTTCTGAAACTGGTAAACGGTTGCTTGCTTGGGAACACCTGCAAGCCAAGAGTTGCATAGCTACAATGTTGCTGTCATGAGTGTGTGGCTTGTGTGTCCAGTCATGGAGACAGCTGGACACTGTCCTGGAACCACTGTCCCTGAACCTTGCTATGAGTTGTGATTCTACTCCATGACGTTAAGAAGATAAACAAATGGTCTCCTTTGCTCAAGGGATATTATGAATAAAACTGGTTATTTGTGTTTGCTCAGCTATAGTAATAGAGATTATTAGTGATAGGAGAAAAGTTTTTCTTCCTTCAATTATTTTACCCTGTAGGCTAAATAGAGATACAAATCTCATTTCCAAAACCCAATCCACTATTTGGGTTTGCTTTCGATAAAATATCTATGAAGTGTCTTCAGCGTGATCTCTATTTAATGGGATTTAGTTGTAAAGCTTAATTCATATCAGATTTTCTAAATGAGAGATCACTGTCAACTTATTGTTAATTGAATTCAGTAAAATCAAGGTTTCTAAAATGAATGTGAACCACTTAATCTTTTAGCTCCTTGAATGAATGTAATTTTCTAAGCACAGGTATCTTCTCATTTAATAAAATGGCAACAATTTGAGAACAATAAATGTATTGTGATTTCTTTTTCCAGTAACTCTTCATATCAAATTAAATATATTCAATTCCTTTAAAACGCAAACAAGAAAATAATAAAGTGTTAACTAGCTCAAAATGTTAATATTAATATGATGATGTTTAGAACATCAGTGCAAATTATGTTGGGTGATAGCTAAGAAGTAGAATCTGATAGCACAGAGCAGTGGCTTCCATGTTGGTGGACAGGCTGCAGGGCCTGCCTGTGTCTGCCTACCGCGGCAGCACTGGATACACCACCAGCCTCTGGGCTCTGTCTGTGTACATTTTACAGTGCTGAGCTAGATGGAGTGCTGCAAGGTCCTTTTACAATTAGAGTTCTCTGATTCTGTACACTGTTCGCATGGTATTGATAACGTTTTTAACCCTATTTTCCCCCTATTTTGTAGAATGTAAAATATTCACAGAAGTAGGTAGAATAGTGTAATGAACACCATGGGGCCCATCAAGCAACCCCAACCATGGTCACACAGGGCCCAGTCGTGCCCCTCTAACAATTTCGCCCACGTACCCTTCTCCTGTGTTTTTTTTAAGTCCCAGAGATTAGAATCTTGGTGCACATGATCACTCTGCCAGCACCTTGAGGACTTAGAAATTTTACTTCGTTTTTAACAAACCTCAAACGCCCATTTCTTTGCTTTTTATTTTTTAAAAATATTTTATTTATTTGAAAGAGTTACAGGGGTTGGGGGAATCTTCCATCTGTTGGCTCACTCCCCAAATGGCCGGGAGCTGAGTGGATCTGAAGCCAGGAACCAGGAGCTTCTTCCAGGTCTCCCATGTGAGTGCAGGGGCCCAAGAATTTGGGCCATCCTCCACTGCTTTCCCAGGTATGCCAGAAGGGAGCTGGATTGGAAAAGGAGCAGCCAGGAGTAGGCCGGGAACTGGTGCCCATAGTGGTTAAAGTGCTGCAGGCTGGGATTTTAACGTGCTGAGCCACAGTGCCAGCCCCTACTTTTCATTTTTTAATTGAAATTTTTGAGATAGCTATAGGTTAACATCTAGTAACAAGAAATAATCAGAAAGATCACATGTACCCTTTATCCAGTTTCTCCAGTGGTAACCTCTTGGAAACCAGGGTATCATGATGTTGATACGACCTGCTGGTATTGTTCAGACGTCCCTATGTGACTTGTACTCGGGAATGTATTTGGTTCTGTACAGTTTAACCTCTTGTGTGGGTTTGTATATGCACACCACAGCCAAAACACAGAAGAGTCCTGTCACCACAAAGAGTTCTCATGTTGCCCTTTTACAAATGGACCAACACTACCCAACACTAATCTGCGTCTACCTAGTACTAACCTGTTTTCTGTGCCTTATTTTGGAAATCTTGTCATTTCAAAGCTGTCATGTAAATAGAATTGTATGTAACCTTTGAGCATGACTTTTAGCACTTAACATAATTCCTCCCATCTAGGTGGTATTATAACAGACTTCATAGACACATCTGCAGACTGAAATAGAAAATGTTGGTTTCTAAGGTTCTCAGCTCTGTACTAAAGTCTCTGGCAGTTCCAAAACTATCTGGTACTTTTAACTGGAAAAGGAAGCAGAAATTTGTGGAAGTCTGATTTCTAGATTGCAAGGGGAATGTTTGCCTGGGTATCGTAAAGGTGACTGTGAACCGTGGGACGATCCCAGCAGACACAAGCCGGGGATTCATGCTCATGTAATACAGGAAAGGCTGCAAAAATGCCTTTCTACATCGACGGCTGGCCAGCATCAGACTGGCGTTGCAGGAGCAGTCCCAGTTACAGGGTAAGTACTCCTGCCCTTCAGATCCCACATCCCACAGAGGTACTCCGTGTCAGTGGAAGCAGCCACTGGAGAGAAACTTACAGCTTTTTTTTTTTTTTTTTTTTTGCACTGCTTTCTCTCTCTCCCTCCGTCCCTCTGGCGCCCCCCCCCCCCCCATTCATTTTATTTGAAAGAGTTACACAAAGAGAGAAGGAGAGACAGAGACAGACAGGTCTTCTATCTGCTAGTTCGCTCCCCAATTGGTTGTGATGGCCAGAGCTGTGCTTTCCAAAGCCAGGAGCCAGGAGTTTCCTCTGGGTCTTCCCACATGGTTGCTGGGGCCCAAGGACTTGGGCCATCTTCTACTGCTTTCCCAGGCCACAGCAGAGAGCTGGATCGGAAGTGGAGCAGCTGGGACTTGGACTGGCACCCATATGGGATGCCGGCACTGCAAGCGGCAGCTTTACTCGCTGTGCCACAGTGCCAGCCCCTAGCAAACTCTTGAAGAAGCTTGGTCTGCCTCCTCCCCTACTTTTGAGCCTCCTGACTACTTCAGAGTCTGGATCCATGCCTGTTGAACACCAGTTACAAGTCTGTGGTGTCAACCTCTGCACATTCTTGGGTTTTTAATTTGAGTTTGTGTGGAACATTCTTTGCAAAAAATCATATTCTCCCTGGCAAGACTGGGTCTCAATTTTCTGCAGAAATTGATGAGCCAATTCCTTAGATTCAGTATGCACTTAAGAACTGCACAGTGGGCCGGCGCCGCAGCTCACTTGGCTAATCCTCCGCCTGTGGCACCAGCACCCCGGGTTCTAGTCCCAGATGGGGCACTGGATTCTGTCCCGGTTGCTCCTCTTCCAGTCCAGCTCTCTGCTGTGGCCCGGGAAGGCAGTGGAGGATGGCCCAGGTTCTTGGGCCCTGCACCCATGTGGGAGACCGGGAGGAAGCACCTGGCTCCTGGCTTCGGATCGGTGCAGTGTGCCGGCTGTGGTGGCCATTTGGGGGGTAAACCAACGGAAGGAAGACCTTTCTTTCTGTCTCTCTCTCACTAACTCTGCCTGTCTTAAAAAAAAAAAAAAGAACTGCACAGTGATGGTCCAGGAAGAGAAACAGCCCAATAGAGAATAAACACATATCCCTAATTTATGATAATAATAACTTTAAAATCAATGGGGAAAAGATGGACCATTATAAATCACCTAGGAAAAATTCCTACATCACACTGTACACAAAAACAAGATTCAAATGAATTAATGATCTAAGTGTTAATTTAAAAACATATGTGGGTATATAATAGAGGAAATTTAACATTTTTATACTATTAAAAATGTATTCATTTGTTTGAAAGAGCAACAGACAGAAAAATGGAGATCTTCCATCTCTGGGTCACTCCTCAAACACCTGCAAAAGCTGCAGCTGGGTCAGGCCACAGTTGGGAGCCTGGTGGAGACAGAACTTGAACCCAGGTTGGCCAGTGCCGTGGCTCACTAGACTAATCCTCCCCTGCGGTGCTAGCACCCTGGTTCTAGTCCTGGTCGGGGAGCTGGATTCTGTCCCAGTTGCTCCTCTTCCAGTCCAGCTCTCTGCTGTGGCCTGGGAGGGCAGTGGAGGATGGCCCAAGTGCTTGAGCCCTGCACCTGCATGGGAGACCAGGAGAAGCACCTGGCTCCTGGCTTCGGATTGGCACAACACGCCGGCCATAGCAGCCATTAGGGGAGTGAACCAACAGAAAAGGAAGACCTTTCTCTCTGTCTCTCTCACTGTCTAACTCTGCCTGTCAAAACAAACAAACAAACAAACAAAAAACTTGAACCCAGGCACTCAGATAAGTCCTGTAGGTATCCCGAGTGAAATCTTAATCACTATTCCAAATGCCCACCTCTGTCTCTTGCATTTAAAATGCACATATCCTTTGGTACAGTGGTTCTGCCTTTAGGCATCTGTGCCATAGAAAAATAGAATGAGTGAGGGTATGCAAGGGTGTGTTAAGAGATCCATTGCAGGATGCTTTGTAGTAGCAGGAAATTATAATCAACCAAGAATATCTAGCCATTTGGGAATGTGATCAAAAGACGATAGCATAGTCACACAGTGGGATAATATAGTGAAGACTCTAAAAGAGGGGGCTACCTGGGGTGGGATGGCCTGAAGGGAGCTTCATCAAGTTCATGGAAAATGCAAACTATCAAAAAACTACACGTGGATTTCAGAAAAGCTTTTTGTACCAAATAAACTTATCTTTTAATTCCATTTTCCCCCAAACATTTTGAAGTCCCTTCATGTTTTGTATGATTTAATGCAAGCAGGGGAGCGTGAGGAGGAGGTGTGTATGTGTATGTATATGTTTGTGTGCCAAAAAATATAAAAGTCTGGAAGAGTGAACACTGGTCTGTTAAAAATGGCTACAAATCGAAGGGGAGGATGCTGGGGTTGAGGCGAGCGTCTCAGTTTCTGTTCTGTGCACTTGTGCCATGTGTGTAATTCTGTTTTTTATCACCAAGATGTAATTATTTTATAATGCTAGGAAAGAAAAATGCTAAGTAACGTAATTGTTGACTAAAAGGAAGCATTCGGTTAAAAGAGCTGCTTAACAATATATGGACTCATATCTATTGAAAAAACAGAAAAAGTCTTTCTTACTGTCATATCGATTTCCTGTATCTGGAATATTTATTCCAGTGACTTCTTCCTGGTTATTTAATTCATTGTGTTTAATTGATAGTCCTTACTGGAGCTGAGTGACAGTATTTTGGTTAATATTTTCAGTTATGATTGGTCCACTGAAATATCTCCCCAGCGGACTGACTGTGAGTGGGGAATCAGTAAAGACAGAGATGTGGATCTGGGTCTTAGCTTATTTCCATCAGAAGCCTTGTTTCTTATGGAGGAAGTTGGAAGTTTTTCCAGTGTTCTTCTTGATTGTTTGCTTTCATCAGAACTGTTTTGAGGTACAAATGAACCAAACCAACCTGCTTAATTCCTTCTGCCAATTCGATGTCAAAGGAAATTGTTCAATGCATATAAATCCATGAATGTGGATGGACCCAGACTGTGACTCAGTGTGTCCAAGTGCTCTGAACACTGAGCTACAGGCTTAAGCAGCCCTCCCCACACACAGAAAAGTCAACCATGAAGAAGGATTAGGTGAGAAGTGATGGGACTATCACCATCTCTGCTTATAAAGCCCTGTTTAACTTGACGTTGATATTTGCCATCTACTTTTGCAATAACTCAGAATTTATTGTGGAAATGTACCAGAGAAAACAGAAGCTTCTCCGGGTTTGAAATAACCTAACAAACTCAACCTTTTGCAGAATAGCTTTCTTATTCAAAATGGAAGTGGGAATTGTTCCGCACACAATGAATCATCTTTTGGCAAGTACAATAGAATCTTTAGGGACGTTTCACAGGCTCTTGTTCGACTGTTAGGATGTTTTTAGCTTTCCCAGGTAGGGGAGGAGGTAGCATGCCTAGCCATCATCTTGTTGCTAAAATTGTACAGTAAAGATTTTTCAGAGTTGCTGTTGCAATAGATCTTTTTGCTTTTCTTCCCCCTTCCTGTTTCTCTGGCCAGAGCTGCTTTGTCTTCTCAAAAACAATCTGGAATTACTTAATGCTAATGTTTTCTGGTTTTAGTATTTACCCAAGACTCAAATGTTAAACATTAATATGGGAAACTCCCTTTTCCTTACCTCATAGCCCTGTATTTATTTAACTGTTACTTTGCAAGAAGAAAATCTCATTTTCTCATCTCTGAGTTAGTACTTTTTTGGCTGAAAAAACCCATTTTGATTTTTTTTTCCAGGAAGCTGCAGAGCTGCCCTCGGACGATGCCGAAGCTCCCGAGGTGGCAGCAGTGTCACAGGTGATACGATACGAGTATCACGTCTTATATTCCTGTAGCTTCCAGGTGCCCGTGCTGTACTTCAGGGCGAGCTTTTTAGGTAAGACCGCGTCTGAAAGCTCAAAGTAAATTTATCACATCGACATAGAAGGCAGAATGCATATTTGGAAAATTATTCTCCAGAGAGAGAGGAAAAAAATAAGAGTTAGAATAAGGAACCTGTGGGTGAGGGAAGGCTTTTCCCAGTACATTTTCTTGTGCTGCATCAAGGGAATCAAGACTGAGCGTGAGCAATGTCCCCCAGGCTGCAGTCTGCCCGTGAGCCCTGGCCTGCTGCCTGCAGCCAACTGGGCCCCCAAGCCCCTTCACTCCTCCACACTGAGACAAGTACAGACAACTTAAAGCTGCACTGGGTATTTGCCTCAAACTTCCCAGTACGGAGTTCCTTCAATCTCCAGTGACCCCGTTAACTCAGGAGCCCCCACGCTTCCTTCCCCAAAAGCTAATAATTATTTCAAGGAATGTTTATCAGGGAGCTTAAGCTGCGTGTAAAAATAGCACTAACGTCTCCCCTAGCCACCTATACATGTGGCCGCCTCAGCTCCGTGTCGTGCGGTTCCTCAGCTCGTCCCCCTGCCAAGAGGCTGGAACACCCTGTCTCCTTGGAGGCTGTGGCCCATGCTGCTCATGTCACCAGCAGCCGCCTGGCGTCCTCGCCCTCCCACGCACTGTCCACTGCCTAAACTGGGTCAACACCGAGGCATGCTGGGCCCGGCATGGTGGCCAGGCGGAGCCCCCTGGCCAGCCCATCCCTTGGCCCCTGTGGCATTCTCAGCAGCACTCTGCATTTGGAACAGCCTTCTAACTTTTTCTGAGATATCTGAGTTTAGCCAATGATATTTTATTTTTAATTAAAAAGTAGCTTAAGCTGCTTCAAATGTGTGTTTGGTAGATTTAATCACTTGCTGCCTTATATTGTTTAATGGTCTCTAATTTTGCAGCGCTGGTGGTTTAACAAGCACTTAGGATCTAAAACACAAGAACAAATTCTCATAGACTCCCTAGTGAGAAGATTTTAATCTGAGGTGCAGCTCCTAAGAACTGACAGTGTGGGGTAAATTTCCAGCCTGGGACGTGGGGAATTGAGGACACCGCTCGGCCCCTAATTCACAAACTCCTGTTGCAGATTTGTCTCTGTGACCGTTAACAAGGCTACACAACACTCACTGTCTCGTGCTGCTGTTTGGAGGGGAACCCAGAGATTAAAGGGGGTTTCATGTCAGAAAGCTGCACCCCACCCAAAAGGAGGAGATAATTCCTCCCCCGTGGGAGGCGAGTGGTCTTGCTTGGTTCTGGTTTGCAGTGGCTCCACCTACTACCTCCTCCATCCAAAGAAGAGTTGAGGCTGCAGGTAGAGACCCCAGGACACGACTTCCTCCACACTGTACCTTCCTATAATTAGTATTCACCAGAAGCAGTTAATCACCAGAGAAGAGCTCCCAGAGACAAACAGGTTGTGGAGCTTGTCAGCATCACGGACTCGGAGGTGTTGAAACACGACCGCTTCTAGCTGGAAGCGGGGCTAGCTGAGGCTGGCGGTTGAGCGCATGCGCGTGCTGGGCTCTCGCGTGCCAACAGCGCCCCTCTCAGGTCGGCGCGGCAGCCGTTCCCTCCAGTCCAGTGGCGTGCGTGACGCTCGTGCCCTGCAGAAGAGCCTTTCTTCATGACGACTTTCCATTGCTTCAAGTGGACACACACAGCTGGCGCTCTTGGAATCTGTTTATAGACCTGTAGGATGCCCTCCGTTGATGTTTCATAAAAAAAGCCGAAACAAATCATTTATTTTATGTGGAAGCATGCCTTATCCTATCCCCCCAGCTCTGTGTTGTATAGAATGATGGGTATTAGGAATTTTTAAATCCATTGATTGCTTATTCAGGTACATTAAGATATCAAATTTAATTTTTGTGAAGCATACTGAATGTTTTCTTGTAGAGAAACATGAAAAATGGTTCATTTCCTTTGTCATATCTGATAATTTCTTATTTCTTTTCTGCCTAACCTAAACTCGTGGGTGCTGTGCAAATGCACTGCCCTTTATTCTGGAGTTGTGGTTCTACATTTACCCCCTCTACCCTCCCCCTTTTCCTCTGATGTCCAGTTTCCCTGGTGCTCATCTTTTGGTCCCACACATCTGTCAGGTGCTGAGTGGGTTCCTAGCGTCTTTCTCTTATTCCAGGACCAGATTTTTCTTTGTCTCATTTTAAGAGAGTACCGACCTAAAAAGAAGATGACTGCAAAATTTCTCGCCCAAGGGTCTTTTTTTGTTGCTTCAAAAATAGTTCACTTAGCCTTGTTTTTGGCAGATATTTAGAATTTCTCTTGCATTTGATGGTTCATAGAAATTAATTTCTTTGCTTTGCTCCCAATTTTTTCTTCCTGTACCTGTTTATTTTTTTTTTAAAATAAGCAAAGCAAAGCAAGTAGTGGGTAATTCCCATTTAAATTAACATTATCCTTTCTCTTATTAATGAGCTGAGGTTTGAGAAAGTCTGTATTCTGTTTTCTGAAATGCAAGTCCATTAGCCTGTGACTTCCTCTTATTCCTCTTTGTGGTCCATTGTCCACCAGGCCAGCTCCTGCCGAGACTCCGCTGACAGCATACCCACTCTGTGGCTCCCGTGTAGGGTTGTGTATCCCATCACATCACATGATCTATTATTTCACATGATGTAGTTTATTATATCACAAGTTGTACCACAAAAGAATCTTTTCTTGTGCTTTGTTAGATGGTGAGCTGGACAGTAGTGCTTTGAGACCAAAAAGGAGTAGAGGACATTATTACTGCGTGCCCACACTGAGAAGCCTGGCTGATGGTCTCGTGCATGTGTGATACTTAGAGAACATGTGTATGTCTGGCTGATTTGTCTTCCTCATTTTGACACCCCCAGTTTCAACTGTGGCAGAGTGTCAACAAGTATTTGTTGAGTGAGTCAGTGGGGAGAGACTTCTGGCTGTTGCTAAATGTCACCCAAAGGCTGAAGCACGGTGAAGGAATCCAACTGCGGCCCTCTGGTCTCTGGGAGACCCAGGACCGTCTACAGATCTCTCTGCCGTCTCTTACTGCTCGGACTACAGGCATAGTGGACTGAGCAGAATGGAACATTCTGAGGACTCCAAAGTGGGCATCCAAACAAGCTAGCAGCTGTTGTGCTTCTGTGCACACCGTGTGTGTTTGCCCCTCGAGGCAGACAGCCAAGGTGAAACAGTATTCTGCTGCAGGCCTCTCATTTCTACCGTGTGAGCCGTGGGAGCTCAGCTCCCACGGAGGGAACATGGATTTAGGAGAAGAATTAAGTTCTTCTCCATGTTCTTTTTTCCCTCACTACTCTTGTCATTGTAGGTTTGGGAGAGGTAGTGGGCCACAGTCAACACCATTCGGCACCCAGTGATGGGCAAGAGGCAATTGTGCTGCTTCTACCAAATAGAAATACATCACCTGCATTCAGAGAGCACCGTGGCTGATGGAGTCTGTTCCCACAGTACGCTGACATCTTCAGGTGCATGCTGTTCTACTGTTTTTTTTTTTTTTTAATTAAACTTTTATTTAATGAATATAAATTTCCAAAGTATAGCTTATGGGTTACAATGGCTTCCCCCCTCCCATAACTTCCCTCCCGCCCGCAACCCTCCCCTTTCCCGCTTGTTCTACTGTTTTTGATTTTGCCCAGTGTTTTGTAAGCATGCTAGACTGAAGAATTAACTTGTTTCATGCCAAAGCCTTCTTTCTACCATTCCCCGTCTCCCTTAAAGTTTCCTGACCTTTTCATGTCCCAGTTCCCTTCTGGGAGTTTGGCTTTCATCAAAAGCTGATGGCAAATGTGAGAAATGTGGTAGAAATCGTGGGCATCTACATCATGGCTTTTGACTTCTTCACCAGAGCTCCAAGCTTAAATATTTCCCCTTGTACTATAACTACAGGTTTCTGTAATCGTTTCAACTTGAATTCTGATTTCTCTCCTGTGGCTTGTCATTTCTTTTGTTCTCAATCTCTATTGAGAAATGGACTGAGTGGTTCTTCTCATTTTCAAAATATTTAATTCTTTGGCTGACATATGGGTTCTTCTTGGGAACTGTTTTGACATAGTTCTTTAATTAGTTAGAAGGGCTGCTTTGAATAGGGAAGGAAACATCTCTTCCATTCCACAACTAAGTGTCTATCCCTTCCGGAGACCCATTCTATTACTGGCCCAGGAGATAGAAGTGTAGGATTGAAAATATGACCCAGATATTTCAGGATGCTCATGGAGATCAGGGAAGGCAATAGCCAAGGAAGAATCCCTTTCCAGGCAGCATGAGCGAAAGCAAGGTGGAGACCAGGCTAAAGGAAGAGTAAGGTGGGAATTCTGGGGAAATTGTGGAGTATGTTGAGGAGAGCGGCAGCACAGCAGCGGGGAATGAGAACAGAGAATGCCTAGCTCTGTCCAACCACGTGCATAGTATGATGCAGCCTGACGTGTCTGCAGAGGATGGGGAGAGCCTTGTAGAAGGGGCGCAGGGTGAGTGCCAGGCCGTGGGGGCTTGAGAGCGCTTCACATACTCACATTTGGGAACAACGAGACAGATCTGGAGTAGGGTCTCCCTTGGGCTGAGTTGTGGAAGAATTGGTTGAAAAGATATGTCGAGGTAAACTGTGGAAGAGGTGAGGAGTGGGGAGCTGTAGGAGAATATAAATAGACAGTGAGAGAGCTGAAGTGAATGAGGCCAGAGGAGGGAATTGATTAGAAATTACGACTGAGTGAAACAGAAGGATAAATGAAGGGTGGGAATGAAATTTGAGGAAAAGGAACTTGACTCTTTTGTTGTGGTTGTTGTTAGCATTGCTAAAATTTAAAAATATTAACCTCTTAGAGAAAACAAGCTGAAGAGAACGTAGTTTGTATTTTCAGGGGAAAGTTGCCATTGCATGATAGCAGAAGTTAATGTAGCCTGTTGAGCAGGAGAAAAAAAAAATAGGGAGTTAGAGAAGTACTTAAAGACTGAGGCAGGCTGGTGCCGCGGCTCACTAGGCTAATCCTCCACCTGTGGCGCCAGCAACCCGGGTTCTAGTCCTGGTTGGGGCGCCGGATTCTGTCCCGGTTGTTCCTCTTCCAGTCCAGCTCTCTGCTGTGGCCCGGGAGGGCAGTGGAGGATGGCCCAAGTGCTTGGGCCCTGCACCCACATGGGAGACCAAGAGGAAGCACCTGGCTCCTGGCTTTGGACAGCGCAGCGCGCCAGCTGTAGCAGCCATTTGGGGGGTGAACCAACAGAAGAAAGACCTTTATGTCTGTCTGTCTCTTACTGTCTAACTCTGCCTGTCAAAAAAAGAAAAAAGACTGGAGCAAAAATGATTCCAAGTAATTATTCCAATGAGCAGAAAATAGAAAAAAATTAAATAATTTAGAATTTTTTTTGATTTAAAGACTCTTTAAGATGGTTCATATAGTTACATCTTTGTAAACAATATTAAGTCTAGCCAAAGTCATAATAAGGAACTACAACATGAATTTTGGTGAGTTGAAAAAGAGATTCTTAGGATTGGAATATGATCTGAAGAGCAAACAGTGAATGTTATTAAGGAACGTAATGGAAAATTTTGTAACTAATACAAATATATTCAACCTGAAAAGTGCAAATAATGGAGGAAATGTAATGAGAACTATTTTTTGAACCGTGTAAATGTTTGAAACATGTGGGGAGTTAAGATAGCGTACGATGCTGGGCTAGAACATGGGCTGGCAATAGAATCTCATTGAAAATCAAGTCTGGTTTGAAAAATGTACCAAATGGAAGTGCTGAAGAAATGGGAATCACATTGCAGAGACAGAATTAGCTGAAATGTTTACTCTAACCTGGGTTAGTACAAAACATCACACCTGGGGCCAGTGCTGTGGCACAGTGGGTTAATGCCCCAGCCTGAAGCGCCAGCATCCCATATGGCCACAGGTTAGAGACCGGGCTGCTCCACTTCTGACCCGGTTCTCTGCTATGGCCTGGGAAAGCAGTAGAAGGTGGCCCAAGCCCTTGGGCCCCTGCACCCACATGGTAGACCCGGAAGAAGCTCCTAGCTTCAGATCGGCACAGCGCTGGCCATTGTGGCCAATTAGGGAGTGAACCAATGGATGGAAGACCTCTCTCTCTCTCTGCCTCTCCTCTCTCTGTGTAACTCTGCCTTTCAAGTAAATAATTAAATCTTAAAAAAAAAAAAAAATCACACGTACAAACTGCATCAAATTTTAAATGGCCACAGAGGGTGCTTGGCAGAGCACTTTAAGGTGAATTTACTTTCTTGAGTGCCTACTGTGTGCATAGCACGAAAGCTCAGTAACCTGCTTTTTTTTTTTTTTTTTTTTTTTTTTTTTTTTTTTTTGACAGGCAGAGTGGACAGTGAGAGAGAGAGAGAGACAGAGAGAAAGGTCTTCCTTTTGCCGTTGGTTCACCCTCCAATGGCCGCCGCGGCCAGCCCACTGCGGCCGGCGCACCAAGGCAGGAGCCAGGTGCTTCTCCTGGTTTCCCATGGGGTGCAGGGCCCAAGGACTTGGGCCATCCTCCACTGCACTCCCTGGCCATAGCAGAGAGCTGGACTGGAAGAGGGGCAACCGGGACAGAATCCGGTGCCCCGACTGGGACTAGAACCCGGTGTGCCGGCGCCGCAAGGCGGAGGATTAGCCTGTTAAGCCACGGTGCTGGCCTAGTAACCTGCTTTTAAAAGATGCTGGAAAAGAGTGTTGCCCAACCTGAAATTCATTTATTGCTTTTCTCATTGAAGTCTTCAAGTCTGTGTAGGAAGTGCTATATTGAGAAGGGTGAGACTGCATTCCTGGTAGATTGCGGATACTCAGAGGCTGGTACAGGAGGAGTAGGTTCATGTTCTAGGGCTACTGAGGCTTGAAGAAAGTCAAGTGTCCCAACTGCTGACGGCTGGGCATCAGACCTAGAGGTTGGCATCGGAACCTGAGGATGTTTTGCACTGTTTGGAAGTGTGTCTCCTGCTTTAGAACCAGCAGCCTTGAAGTCATGGATTTCCAACAGGTGGTCCTTAGGGCTCCTGGTCATTAGTGTGGTTTAGGATGTATGCGTGGACGTTGTATCCTCTGCAACCAGTGTTAATTCCCGTGGGACGTTTACTGATTCAGAGATTCCTCAAGAAGGCCTATGTATACACCTGCCATTAAATGTTTAGTTACAGGAGGGCTGATAGCATCACTTTCATTATTACAGGCCTCTTAATGCAACGTTTAGACCATTCAAGAATTGTTCTTCATGTGCTGTTGGTCATCTATCTCAAAAATTAGATTGTAATATTCATTAACTTTCTCATGTAATTAGAAACCTATTTTTCTACTAAGAATTGTAGATAAACATGTAACATTTAGGGGTGTGCACTTTGATGTAGCAGGTAAAGCCACACCTGTGGCACCGGCATTCCACATGGGTGCCAGTTTGAGTCCTGGTTGCTCCACTTCTGAGCCAGCTCCCTACTGATGTACCTGAGATAGCAGTGGAAGATGACTGAAGTCCTTGGGCCCCTGACCCACTTGGAGACCTGGAGGAAGCTCCTGGTTCCTGGTTCCTGGCTCTTGGCTCAGCCCAGCTCCAGCTGTTGTGGCCTCTTGGGAAATGAACCAGTGGATGGAAAATTCTCTGTCTTTGTGTGTGTATGTTTATGTGTGACTCTGCCTTTCAAATAGATAAATAAATCTTTAAAAATATATATGTATCACTTATTGGACTGATAAAATCTTAAAAAAAAAAGATTTTTTATTTGTTTGAAAGGCAGAGTTACAGATAGTGAGAGGGAGAGGGAGAGGCAGAGAGAAAGGTCTTCCGTTTGCTGGTTCACTAACCAAATGGCTGCAATGGCTGGAGCTGCGCCGATCCGAAGCCAGGAACCAGGAACTTCTTCCAGGTCTCCCACATGGGTGCAGGGGCCCAAGGACTTGGGCCATCTTCTGTTGCTTTCCCAGGCCATAGCAGAGAGCTGGATCGGAAGTGGAGCAGCCGGGTCTTGAACCGGCACCCATATGGGATGCTGGTGCCACAGGCAGAGGATTAACCTACTGTGCCACAGTGCCGGCCCCAACTGATAATCTTTTTTAAGAATTTATTTATTTGAAAGGCAGAGTTACACAGAGACAGAGACAGAAGGAGAGAGAGAGAGAGAGAGAGAGAGAGAGAGAGAGAGAGAGAGATTTTTTTATCTGCTGGTTTACTCCCTACGCATCCACAACAGCTGGGGCTGGGCCAGGCAGAAGTCAGGAGCCAGGAACTCCATCTGGGTCTCCCATGTGGGTGCAGGGTCCAAGTACTTGGGCTATCTTTTGCTGCTTTCCCAGGCACATTAGCAGGGAACTAGATCAGAAGTGGAGCAGCCAGGACTTGAACTGGTTCCCATATGGGATGCTGGCATTGCAGCTGGTGGCTGGGCTAATAATTTTGAAAGTAGGTTTTATTAAGCAATACTTTACAACCATCTGTTTGTAACATAGTTGTACACTTAGTTGCAGTTCTTGAGCCTGACCGCAGTAAAGCAGAAAAGGACTTAGTAGGCAGATCACAGCATCAGTTGAAGGCAGCAGATGACAAGGGAAGAGCCATCTGCTTCTGTTGGGCCTTAGTGGTGGAAATGGGGTTCTTCTGTCTCACAGTTATTGAGGGATTTCTCTCCAAAACTGGAATTCTGTTTAGATGCTAAGAAATCAGGTGTCCCCTGTCTGTCTGCGGCTGTCTAATGTAATGGATGTACATGGTCTGAAATTTATCATATAAGCACAGACCATTTGCTGAGTGAATTTTTTATCCTGATTGTTCTATCTTTATTCTAATTGCTCTAGAAATCATGTTGACCTTTCATTCACCCATTCATTTGAAATTATGGATGCCCAAGGCAGAAGATGTTTGTGGAATGCCCAGATGATTGGAGGAAATCTGAGGTACATCTTAGTGAGGGAAACCAGACAGGTTGAGATTCCCTGCAACAAGTGAAATAGGTTAAGAGGGGCTGGCGCTGTGGTGCAGTGGGTTAACGCCCTGGCCTGAAGTACCAGCATCCCATATGGGCGCCGGTTCGAGACCCGGCTGCTTCACTTCCAATCCAGCTCTCTGGTATGGCCTGGGAAAGCAACAGAAGATGGCCCGAGTCCTTGGGCCCCTGCACCCGTGTAGGAGATCTAGAAGAAGCTCCTAGCTCCTGGCTTTGGAACAGCGCAGCTCCAGCCGTTGTGGCCAACTGGGGAGTGAACCATCGGATGGAAGACCTCTCTCTCTCTGACTCTCCTCTCTCTCTGTATAACTCTGACTTTCAAATAAATAAATCTTTAAAAAAAATAGATTAAGGGCCCTCAGAGAAGACGTTGGCTCAGAGAGCTGCAGTTACCTTGAGTGGGGGTGATTCATGAAGGCTTTGGCTTGGGATCTACCCATGAAGTGATACCGAAAAGAGAAAACCAGGCCAAGGAAGAAAACCAGGAGAGGCAAAGTCTTGGTGCTCCTAGAAGTTAGGTGGTGTTGGTAGAGACTGTCAGGAGCAGCAGCAATGCCACTGATACGTGCACATCACTTGGCAGGTTATAGGGCACGCATGTCCAGTGAAAAATGGAATCTGAACACGTTTTTCTGATTCCGGGATATGCTGCTCACTAGCTGTATGGCTTGGGCAAGTTAGTGAATTTTTATGTTTCTTTTTTCATCTTAAAAAAATTAGATAAAGATAGCTGCTTCAGAGTTCTGAAGATTGTGCTGTGGATTTACATGAGTATGAAGTGTGTTATGTAAATGCCAAACATACATGAAGTGGGGCCTGGCACTCAGTTCCTGTCAGTCATCCTAGCTGGGTTATTTATGTTGATGTTTGCGGCAGCATTGGAAGGCAGGAGCCATTATTGTCTTCATGCTTAGACATAAAAAGCAAGTACTCAGAGGGCAAAGCAATTTATCTAAGGGTACACAGAGAACTGTGGAGTTGGGGTTCAAACTCTGTAGCCCGTGTTTCACTACGTGTCATCATCATCCAAATAATGAACCAAAATTTAAGAAGCATAGGAGTTAAACTAATTATATTATATATATATGTGTGTGTGTGTATGTATATGTGTGTGTATGTATATGCATATGTAAACTGAGGTTGCTGTAAGCTGTATATCTCAAATTTCTTGAGGTTAATCAAGATGTAGATGTTAGGATGTTTGTAGAATAGTAAAAATTACAACAGTAGCCAGGGTAGTGGCTGGTGTGAATGCCCATGAACTGTTACATGCATTTCACATCACAGCATAATTTTCTCACAGAAGCAAAAATGAATTTTCTCCTTTGGCGGAGCATCATCTCTGCCTCCCTTGGAGTAGGGCCTGGATGTCTAGATCCGCCACGTCCCTGTTGAAGACAGTGTGTCAAAAAACGTTTCTTTGTGAAAAATCCATTTTCCTCTTCTTTAATTCTAGTGACCTCCTCCAGAACATTATTCTCAAACTTCCTGTGAATAATTTATACTCTGTCTAATCTTCCTCATTTTAGGAGTTCAGAAACTTTAGCGAGATGCACAGTGAGGATACAGTGACTTCTGTGTGCTTGTGCTGGAGTTGGTAGTGCTCGTGAGCTAGCTCGAGCTGCCATTGGATTCATGAAAACTAATAGCCCTGAGAAATTTAATTTAGAAAGCTGCACGTTTTGAGTAATATACAGATTACTTGACATGTAGGTTATTATTCAATTGAGAGATTTTTATATGAAAATGTTAAATTAAAGGCTGCTGGTGGTTTCTAAAGATTATACTTCTTTAATTATTCTCTTTTCACCTGATGTCTCTTCCTCTTTTGTCATTGGTGTTTTAGATGGCTGTCAGAACATTCTGGTAACTTAAGTGAGTACTAACATTCCAGGTAACACTGGCACATAGTAGGCACTCAGTAAACACTTGTTCAGTGAATGACCTCAATTTACTATGCTCATTTTGTGGGTTGCAGCTGGAATTATTTTGGCTTCTACTTCAGTTTTTCAAGTATTCGAGGGATTTTCCCGAGCTCCTCAGCCTCCGTGTGATTAATGAGATTTCTAAGCAGTTGAACTCGGTGCTATGGAGTATCTTGTGTCTGAAACTAGGGAGTTGCTGATTGAGTATGCTTATGGCTCCTCGGACTGAGGCCAGACAGAGCAAAATAGGCCCTCACAGCGTAGTGTGAAGTCTCTGATTGAAGCTGCTTTGTACCGAACGTGTAGACATGTAATTCTGTGTTTAGCGCACTTCAGCAAGAGCTTATTGATGCCCACTTTTAAATGTTAAGTTAAACCTTTGGATCTCCACTTATGTAAACACATGGATAGATGTGTACAAAGCCCTCTCAGTTTCTGGTTAAGAGAAAAGGGCTCATTGTGAAGAAGAAGGCAACTCAGGCAAACATGAGGAGTCTAAAGAAAGATAATGGGCCTGCGCCGTGGCTCAATAGGCTAATCCTCCGCCTTGCGGTGCCGGCACACCGGGTTCTAGTCCTGGTCGGGGCGCCGGATTCTATCCCGGTTGCCCCTCTTCCAGGCCAGCTCTCTGCTATGGCCCAGGAGTGCAGTGGAGGATGGCCCAAGTGCTTGGGCCCTGCACCCCATGGGAGACCAGGAGAACCACCTGGCTCCTGCCATCGGATCAGCGCGGTGCGCTGGCCGCAGTGGCCATTGGAGAGTGAACCAACGGCAAAAAGGAAGACCTTTGTCTCTGTCTCTCTCTCTCACTGTCCACTCTGCCTGTCAAAAAAAAAAGATAATGAAAACAAGTGCACACGCCTTCTGTCTCTTCTTGCACCAAAGCCATTTCCACACCCTGTAATGTTCTGGAAGCCTGGCCTGGCCTCATGGGAGTGGCAGTGGGGGCCCCTCCCAGGTAAATAGTTCCCTGGCCCTCGTGTCACCTTCCCCTGCACACCACACTCCTGTCTGCAGGCCTGCTTCTGCTACCTCCTCTGCACTCCGTGTCCTCATAGCCGGGGCTTGTGCGTGGCTGTGGCTTACTGTGGCCCCAGTGCTGGTCCCCGTGTTAAACCACCCAGCAGGAACGGCGTCTGCTCTAGATGCTGGAAATCAGGAAGGTTCCTGCCCACAACGAAGCCTGCAATAAAATAATAAGTAAAACTTAAAAAAAAAAATTTAGAAAATGACATGCCTAGGGAAACAATAAGCACTCGTGCTTCCCACAGTTCACATTGCTTAGAGAGCTGCGATGTGTGGTATTTACCAACCCTTAGCCAGGTGCTGTCACTGTCCTGGTGAAATCCCAGCAGTAACTCACTTCAAAGCCAGCAGACAACTTTCTCAGAAAAAGATAGAAGGGCATGTCATCATGACCTTGAATCAGGCAACATTTTCTTTTAAGGTTTATGTATTTGAAAGGCAATTAGAGAAAGAGATCTTTCATCTACTGGTTTACTGCCTAAATGGCCAAAATGGCAGGAGCTGGGCCAGGCTGAAACCAGGAGCCCAGAACTCAGATTTTCCTCATGAGTGGCAGGGGCCCAAGCACTTGGGCCATCATCTACTACTTTCTGAGGTTCACCAGCAAGGAACTGGTGCAGCTGGGACCCAAACCAGCATTCATATGGAATGCCAGTGTTGTAGGCCGTGGCTTAACCCACTGGGCCACAACACCAGTCCCTAACATTTTCTTATTTGCGACACCAAACATATAAGCAAACAAAGAAAAACTAGATCAATTGGATTTTATTGAAATTAAAAACTTTTGTGTTTCAAACGACACCATCAAGAAAGTAAAAGAGCTCACAGAAATGGAGGAAATAAGGGACTTATATCTAAAATATATCAAGAACTGTTACACCTCAGTAATAAGACAAGGAACTCGACTTAAAAGAGGGTGAAGATCTGAGGACAGTGACCTGTAAGCACATGAAGGGGTGCTAAATGTCACTTATAAGGGAAAACAGCTCAGAACCAGCAGGCATTACTTCGTACCTCTTGAGATCTTGCTCCACTCCCACTACCAGGTATGCCCCCAGAAGAAAGGAAGACACAGTCCACACAAACACTGGCACAGGAATTTTCTTAGAATCACCATGACTCATAACGGCTCCAAAGTGGGAAAAACTGGATATCCACAAGCTAATGAATGGGTAGACAAGGTATGCTGTATCATACAGGGAAACGTAATTTGGATATGAGAAGGATGGTACAACATGAATGGATGCACTTGAAACGCTCTGGGTAGAGGCAACAGTCACAAATGACCATGTGCCGTGTGCTCCCGTTTCTGTGAAACGTGCAAGTGGACAAATTCATTCCAACCAGAAATGACCTCGCAGTTCCCTAGGGAAGCCAGCATTGGTGGCCGAGGTTTGTCAGCTCAGGAGCCTGGGTTGCTGTGTCAGGTGATGAGAATGTTCTAAGCTGGCTCGAGGCGAGGGCCGCGTGCCCGAAATATCATTGAATTGTACACATGTGAATTATATCGGTACAGCTGTTCCTTGAGAAAATTCAGTGTTGTTGAGGGCGCAGCAAGCTCCCTGCCTCTCCAAGGTCAGTCCCGGACCCTGGACAGCCTTCCTTTTCTCCCGTCAGGCGTCCGCGGAGCTGGCGCCCCTGCTGCTGGCTCTCGGCCGCCCCCAGCTGAGTCTGAAGCGGCCAGCGCCCTGCCAGGCGCTCCTTGTCTGTTCTGCCTTTTCATCACAGCACCGTGGCCTCCTAGCAGGCTGTACCATTCCCTCACTAACGAGGTGCCTGGTTTATTGTCACTCTCCCCTGCCCCCAGCTGGAAGATAACCTCCAAGAACGCAGCCATCATTGTTTTTCCCACTGGTGGATCACAGAGGTTTCAGAACAATGCTTGGTGTATAGTAGTTGCCAAATTATATAAGCACTTACTTCTAAAATTAACTTCTTGTCCCATTACCCCAGGGCGAATCTTGATGTGGCGAGATACTAGTTCTTCTGAACTAGAATTGAAACAGTTATTTTTCACTTTGACTTAGTAATTCCACTCTGGGGAATTTATCAAAAGAAAATAATTCAAAGGAAGAAAAAATTGCTATGGCTTACTTTGTGACTATTTTGCTCCAGGTTGTGTTTCAAAGCTGATAATAATTTAAATGACCAATAACAGAGGAGTATTTACAAATTATGGCACACCATCTTAGTACTGGACCACATAACCAGTACAATCATAAGGACGCCTTTTACCAATGTGGGGAAGGTTTATGTCATACTACTGAGTGGGAAAATATACATACATACATACATTTATATATATGTGTGTGTGTGTGTGTATATATATATATATATATATATATATATGCTATCTTTTGTTCCATTATCTCAGCAAATCTGTGTTAACCAGTTACTATGTGTCAGACCCTGACCCAGGTGCTGGGACACGCGCAGGAGTAAGAGCACTCTGCGTGCCTGCCTCCCTAGAGCTTGGATTATGGTTGGAAAGGGCAGGCTGTGGTGAACCTGTGACACCTACGATCACTCCAGAGAGCGATCAGAAGAGTGCACTAGGGCACAGAGGGGATGGGTTTGGCTGAGACTGTGATGGGGCGGAGTTAGGACCTTGACTGCTCCCAAAGAAGAATGGTGACGTCAGGTCAGGTAGCCTGGGCCGGAGCACCAGAATGTTTGGGTTTTGTACTGTGGGGGAAGGGGTGCCAGAGACTGGCATTCAGCAGAGTAGAATTTGGGTGACATCTGTTTGATGCCCGTAGGGCAGAGACCAGGCTTGGAACGCTAGAAGACTGACAAAGGCTGGTTCTGGAGGCTTGAAACTGAACTAAGTGCAGCGGGAATGGAGCAGAGGGCAGAGAGCCGAGGGATTACAATATAGTTGGTAATAAACCGTGCTTTTCATCCTGAGATTCATGGCTGACAGAGAGAGATGTAGAGTGACTCCTGGGGTCTCTTCTGCAGCACCACATGGGGAATAGAGAAACAGCATGGTGATGGATCAATGTGTGGAGTTGGTGGTGTGCTTTATTTCCACTACTAAAAAATCTTACTATAGTTTTTAGATCAGGTTACAAACAAGGGACATGCAGAAATGCATTCCTGCTAATTGCTGGGTTTTGTTAAATGACATAAAAATAGCCTGGGTACTATTATTATGGTATTGTCTTTTAACAATCTAAAAAAAGAACGTCTACAGAAATTCTTTGTCATTTAAAAAAATCTGTATCTTTTGTGACATAAGTATGTTCAGCTTTAACATTTCAATATGCTACTACTTGGTTTCCTCTAACTTTGACAAGTAAAAATTATCTTGAAAGTGTGGTGCCTTTTCCTAATTTGATTATTTAGTTTACTGTTTGACAACGAAGACCTTGAGATTTAATTTGCCTCTCCCACCACCAGTACACATGCACAAAGGGACACACACACACACACACGTGCCTGTGCATATCGCGAAGATGTGTAGTGCTTATCTTAACAGAGTTTGGCCCTACTCTGTAAATGTGTTCAGAAAACAATATAACACAGACACTGACGGCAGCTTGTTTCTAACTTGTAGCTAAACATGACATTCAAATGTTAATTGGATGAATAAATCTTGTTCATTTTACAGACATGGAAATGTCAATGAAATAAAACTATTTATCACAAGATAATAGTCTCCTGCCGCCAGATAAATGCCAAGATGAAGATACTTATTGAAAATGTATCAAAATATTCTATTGCTATTTATTGAAAATAAAGGTTGAGGAAAAGTTCAACTTTTCAGGTCAAACATGAGAAATGCCGTGCTTATGCTGTTAGTATATTACTGTATCAAAGGTAGTGTGCGTGGTGTAGACACATGGAACAGTTCTCAGCCATGTCTAGAGACAAGTCTAGCCTGGGGAAATAACTGGCATGGTGGAGTGGGACCTGGGAGTAGATAGCTAATGTGCACTGAGTTCTTATCATGTGCCTAACAGAATCCCGGCTTCACTGCAAGCTTCATGAGAACAAAATTTGAAAAGCAATATTGTCCTCATTTTACAGGTAAAGTTAAAAGCTAAATAGCTTGCAGTCTCACCCTAAGTAAGGGCCAACACCAGGATTTAAACTTAGCTCGGGCTCCAGATCTGGTGGTGATTCTGACACCCTGCATTTCTACCTGTAGTCTGAACGTGTGAACACAAAGCTTGCTGGGTTTTTATTTTTATTTTAAATTCTGTGGCAATGCATGTCCTTGCGGGTCTGGTGGGTTTGCCTAGGGAGAAGAGCACACGTGAAAGTCGGAAAAGGATTTGATAGCTCTGACTGGAGTGAGTAGCCCTGAATCCTAGTATCGCGATACCTGCTTTTCCAGCACGTGTGGTTGGAAAGTCTTCAGGTAGCTCCATCGTTCTGCTTTATTTTAAGAACATAGAGACTTTGTTTCCTCATTGCTTATCTGATGACGTGGTGGTTTTTATAGGGTACACAGTTCGATGGATGTGGATGGATGATTGAAACAACTTAATCAATAGAAAGAGAATTATCCACTCATTCATTTCCACGCCATCCCTTCCAGGCCCCAGCAACCACGGGCTTGGTCTCTGGCCACAGGCCACAGATGCTGGGTGTTAATGTCTCCCTCCTCTGGTCTGTCAGAGAACTGCAGTTTTCCTCTGGCAGCAACCTCTCCACCTGGTATTTTGGTTGCTGGTAGAATCCTTGCGCTGGTCTCCCTAGTAGGTGATAGGCTCCTCAGTAGGAGAATTTTCGTGTTTTCCTTTTCTCTGTTCTCCGTGGTACCCACCAGAGCCATTTGGACATTGCAGACACTCAGTCAGTGCAGTAGAGGAAGTGGGAAGTGGGCTGTTCGTTCTATAGCCCAGAGGCCCCCCTAGTCCATCTGGAGAAGATGGGGCCTCTTTACCCGGCTCTCTGCTGCACTTGTATCTGTCAGTTCTCTCAAACACATTTGGCTTTGCTTATTTTTATAAAATTGGTGTCGTCAATGAAGGAGCAGATAATTTAACTGCTAACTAAATGCAAAGGAGAGAAATGCTTAAATTCCCCTCAGGAAGAAAATGGGGATCCGCGTAGCACTCTCTTCACATAAGCGCTGGTAGAATTTGCCCTGCTACAGATTCTATGATGGCTTGAGGTAGCAGCCGGCACCGTGTGTTGCTGGGGTGCTGACTCAGCCCTTACCTTGTGCTTTCACAGACGGGCAGCCTTTGACCCTGGAGGATATCTGGGAAGGAGTCCACGAGTGCTACAGGACACGGCTGCTGCAGGGGCCGTGGGACACCATCACCCAGCAGGTGAGAACGTGCTCGTTTCTGTGTACGCAGGCCTTCCCTCTGCTCTTCTTTGTCCAGTTCTCTCTTCGCTTCCTTCTGTTTCACTTCCCCAGATCCATACAGAGCTCAGTTCAGAAACAGTCTCCTTAAAAACACCTTCCCAGTCTTGGATTACTTTCCTTATTGTAAGCTTACATCACACCCCATAACTTCCTTTCACGGTGCTTATCTCAACTTAAAATTATGTATTTGGGTGATTTTCAGAAAATACACACCTGTCTTTTCTACTCTACTGTGAGTTCCCAGGTGTGATGCACACCTCACTCAACACCAGCAGAGCTCATACCATATAGTAGGTGCTCAATGAAAATGTGTTCAGTAAATGTGTACTACATAAATAGAAGATAAGTTGACATATAAACTACGGAGTAGATGGTTGGGCTTGTGTTGACTGTGGTTGCCTGGGATGTTTCACAGTGTTTCTTTCTCATGGGCACATTTGCAAAAATAAATAAATAAATAAATATGGACTTTTGATTAATAATAGGTTTGCAGTAGTGCTTTGCAAAATTAGAGAAAATAGATCTGCAAAGTAGGTATAAAAAGTAGATTTGCAAAAGTAGAGAAAATAGACCCATCAATCATGTAAGTCATTATTACTGCCTCCCTAAAATCAGCAGTTAATTATTTTAGACATTTAAAAATACTCATCACCTTGCCACCAATCATGGTCTCCTTGAAAATAATTTTTACTTATGCCAAATATCTTAGCTTTCAAGCCTGTTATGCTTCATGAGAGCCTTGTTTAAAAATGACTTACCAGCCAATAGGTTGTTTATGCCCTCCTGTGTGTTTGATCAGAAGCAGCAGTTTGCCTCCCAGTCAACGTGAGGTTCCCCAGCCCGTCAGAGGCACTTCTTTGACAGTGACTGCGAATGACCGTTACCTAGGTTCTCCTTGAGGACAAGGCTAGCTTTAAGTGTGATTATCTTTGACACTGCCGCTCGGGTTGACCTCTTCCTTTCTGTCCCCACTGGCACCCTCCTCGATGGAGGCCCCCTGACCTCACTGAGACCACTGATAAATCCCCTTCTCCCTGATCTGTGCGTCCTCTCCAACCCCTGCAGTCACAGCTCAACCACTGCTGCACTTGCCGGGACACTCCACAACATTGGTAGAGGAATGGAATTAAAGGAGAGTTCTATTTTGGTGCAAAAAGAGCTTTTGACGTCCATGCAAACAAAGAGAAAAAAAAAACTCACAGAAAATTGCATATTATCAAAAAACCATGCATGGATTTCAATTTTTTTGTGTGCCCAAATAAATTGAATTCCATTTTTCCAAAACCTTTTTAAAGTGCCTTCTCATCCTAGTCATGTCCGCCCTACCCAGGGTCTGCAGGATGTCGTGCAAGTGCCTGGCCCAGGCTGCACCGACTCCCACTCCTGGCTCCACCTGCCCTTGCCAGTTCATCTTCTACTCTTCCCCCTGCAGCTCGCCCTCCAAACACGGCCACTGTTTATCACCACGGGAGCTTTGCTCTTGGAGTTCTTTCCCTCTTTGTTCTGTTGTTCTCATCTGCTCCTCTCTCTGTAATCATCCTGGCTCACCGGAATGACTGCTTCTGAAGTCCAGGATCTGGCGACCAGGCGTCAGTGGTGGTTGAAGCCAGGTCATGAGATATAGAAGCAGATCCATCCTTCATAGTTCTGCCAAGACACTTAATTTTATGCAAACTGTTTAACTTTTAAGTATGCCAGGGTGAGTATAAGAGTTTCAACATTCTGTGTCTCCTTGATGATCACAGAACATCCAAAAATAAATACTGCAGGGTCATAATGTGTAGGAACCAGGAGAGATTTGGTCGTAAGGGTTGAGATGACAGCAAAGGCCAAGGGAAGAGTCCAAAAGTACAGGTGTATTTAACTTCAGCACTTTGTCCTCACCTCCTTCTCAGTAACTTTTCATTATGCTCCTGAGGGCAATTCTTATCCCTTTTGTCTCACTGGCTGCCCTATTGTTAATCTTCTCAGTGCCAACCTACGGCACAATTCCTGGTGGTCTGTGTCCCTCTGTGTTTTAATTCCACATGTCTCTGTTCTAACTCATGGCACAGACACAACATTGGAATTCAACCATATCTTCTTAGTTTCCTAATTTGATATTGCCAATAGATTTCTTTTTTTTTTTTTTTAAGATTTACTCATTTATTTGAAAGGTAGAGTTACAAGGAGGCAGAGAAACAGAGAGAGAGAGGGAGGGAGGAAGGGAGGGAGGGAGGGAGGGAGGGAGAGAGAGAGAGAGAGAGAGAGAGTCTTCCATCTGCTGGTTCACTTCCCAAATGGTCAATGGCTATAGCTGTGCCAATCCAAAGCCAAGAGCTGGGAGGGAGCTTCTTCCAGGTCTCCCACGTGGGTACAAGGGCCCAAAGACTTGGGCCATCTTCTACTGCTTTCCCAGGCCATAGCAGAGAGCCGGAACAGAAGTGGAGCAGCCGGGTCTCGAACTGGCGTCCATATGGGATGCCAGCACTGCAAGTAGTAGCTTTACCCCCTACGCCACAGCGCCAGCCCTGCCAATAGATTTCTTTGCATTGGTAGAAATTCTTTTTTTTTTTAACTTTTATTTAATGAATATAAATTTCCAGTATACAGCTTATGGATTACAATGGCTTCCCCCTCCCATAACTTCCCTCCCACCCGCAACCCTCCCCTCTCCCGCTCCCTCTCCCCTTCCATTTGCATCAAGATTCATTTTCAATTCGCTTTATATACAGAAGATCAATTTAGTATAAAGATTTCAACAGTTTGCACCCACATAGAAACACAAAGTGAAACATACTGTTTGAGTACTAGTTATAGCATTAAATCACAATGTACAGCACATTAAGGACAGAGATCCCACATGAGGAGCAAGTGCACAGTGGCTCCTGTTGTTGACCCAACAAATTGACACTCTAGTTTATGGCGACAGTAACCATCCTAGGCTGTCGTCATGAGTTGCCAAGGCTATGGAAGCCTTCCAAGTTTACCGACTCTGATCATATTTAGACAAGGTCATAAAAGACAGAGTGAGGATAGTAACCAATGATCCTAAGAGTGGCATTTACCAGGTTTGAACAATTATACAGCATTAAGTGGGGAAGAGGACCATCAGTACAGTACACACAGGTTGGGAGTAGAGCCATTGGTGGTAGAGTAGAGGTTATGATTACAAAGGAATGAGGCCCAAGTGCACTAGACAGGGCCTAGAACAAAGGACAGAGTCATTATTGGAGGAGCTAAGAAAGGTGCTGTCTAAGCTACAAGTAATTTTTCTGATTGAGAGGCAAATAGAACCTGATAGAAGGGGCTTGATAATAATCTGTTGGGCTTTAGGCCTTGTAAATTCAGAGGCCCAGACCTATCTATCTCTTCACATGGGGTATATCCTAAGGGAGGTGTGAACCTCCTAGGGGAAGGCACTCTGTTGACTTTCATTACTTGGCTGGCCTGGGAGGAGAGTTGGCCAGGTAAAGGTAGGGGGCATCTCTAACAAGAAATTTACAGTTCTGCCTGCAATGTTGCTGACCCTACTTGACCATCCCCTCAGCTGCAGTGGTCACTTTGGAAGTTGGGCTGAGTGAAGGGCTTTTCAGCTTGGAGCCAATAAGATCTGTGGCTCTGACCTGGGCATCCTTCAACTCCAGGGCAGGTCCATTTCCAGTGATCCAACTCTTGGCAGAGCTGCCAGGGCTCTTCACAAGCTGACTTCTGCTGAAGCCCAGGCTTACCACATTGAAAGCCACTGCAGTGGACTGGCCTGTTGGGTCTCTTTGAGGGCAGATCACTGTACAGATCAGCCATTAATAGGCCTGCCACCCATTACTTCTGATGTCGAGCTTTCTTTTCCTCCTGGTTTGTGTTAAAGCAGACCAGAGGATGCAAGTCAAGGGAGTGCCCAAGTCCCATCTCTAATCTTCGGTGGCCTGAACTACAAGTCTATAGTCACAGGCATGTTCTGTAGTAGTTTTTCTAAGGTAGACAATGCCCATGAGGAAAATTATATTCTCACTTGAAAACTTTCTTTCCCTTTGGTCTGAAAGGGAGGATTTTTCTACTTACTGTATACTTCGCTGATGGCGAAGTGAATCTAGCTATGAGATTATTATTTGAGTTCTTATTTTGGCTATGCTATTACAGAAAAATGTTAGCCATCTCTTTTATAAGGTCTAAAGATTAAATTGTGCGTCCTATTCATTCCTTCATGATAGAATTAGTTTCCTACCTTGAAGAGAATAGAGAAAGGAAAGAACAAGTTGGGCTTAGAATAGAGAAATGAGGGAGCAAGTCCTAGATCGCTTGCTGACAATAGCAATATTACATGAATACTTAGCAAACCGTTTCAACCATTAGATAACAACTTAAGAAAACATTTACCAGAAGGTCCAATGCCTTCTATAAATTTTAAGAATCATGTATTTGAAAACACCTCTTAAATATCTAACATGGTGTAGTTTGTTTAGCCAGTAAACTTAAGCACAACCATCTAAAATGTTTTTAGTTTCTTTCTACCAACAAGTATAAAACATATGATGCAGAGATTCAGGTCATACAAATTAAAATGTATCTTTGATTGATTTTAGCAGCTTAAATTTATGGACAATCTTATCTATAAGCCATTTAAAATAAAACTCTTAATAAAATTTCCCCATGTGGACATACAATATGTACACACATATAACATAGCATAATAGACCAATATAGCAATTTTAATAATAGCTTTTAAAATCTTTAACTCTTTTTGTAGATTGCCAATTGATTTGAATTGCTTTTTGTTTTGAGTAACCTCAGTTAACCATACTTTCTCTCAGTTGGTATTGTTAATACATTATTGGCTTCATCTGTTTACAGAGCCATCCCAAAGTACTGAATACAATAAAAGTGGCTGGAAAAAGTCCATAGGAACCTATAGGAGGACAGCTAAACACAGAACCAACAACGCTTTAGTTTTATGAGCAGCACATCATATATAACTATGGATGACAAAAGACTTTAAGTTGCCATGTTTAAAATTATAAACTCATCAACCAAGAAGAGGCACTTGCTTACTTCACAGTATTTTTCAAAGCACCTGTAGGATTTTACAAGTATTTAACCCTTTAGGCCTCTGGGGCTTTCTCATTAAGATAACTATCATGTCTAGTAACACAAGATCATTAGACTTTTTAATTCTCAAACATTTGTATTAATAGCATTTTCCATTATAGAAACTTAAAGTCTGGTACCACATCACATCTTGACAGTCCTTCTAATATAATCCAAATAGACTGATTAGTTGGTGTCTCTATAAGATGAGAGACATAGGTCCTTCGATTTTTTCAGTTGGGCCCAAACTGGAAAAACCAAAGTCCAGGATTTACTGGAAATTTTAGAGACCAGATTGTTTGAAACTTTGATTTTTTGAATGCCTGTCAAGAACGCCAAGAAGGCTCAAAATCCAAAATATCTGGTTGAAATAAGATTCCTTAAAATCATGACATAACATAGACCAAATTTGATCATTGTTACAAGGTGATTATTCAAATCTTTGAAAATAAGCACATATTTAAATAACCCATAGCTCTTAATAAAAATGCAGCTGTTTTTGAACAATTAGAATTTAACAGACATCAAGAGAACATAATAGATTACTTTAACACATTGCTTTAACAGAGCATCAGAGTTTAATTCTATGTCAAAGAGAAATTGAGCTTCCTGTGATCTTTTGCTGTGAGGTTTCCTTCCTTTACCTTCTTTCATATTGGTGACCGTGTTTCTGTGTTTCTGTGTGTAACACATCTTTAAGCATCTTTTGCAGGGCAGGATGAGTGGCAACAAATTCTTTCAGTTTCTGTTTGCTAAGAAAAGTCTTAATTTCACCTTCATTCACAAATGAGAGCTTTGCAGGATATAGTATTCTGGGCTGGCAGTTTTTCTCTCTTAGTGCCTGGGCTGTGTCTCGCCATTCCCTTCTAGCTTGTAGGGTTTCTGATGAGAAGTCTGCTGTGAATCTAATTGGAGATCCTCTAAGAGTAATCTGACGTTTCTCTCTTGCACATTTTAGGATCTTTTCTTTATGTTTCACTGTGGTGAGTTTGATTACAACATGTCGTGGTGAGGATCTCTTTTGGTCATGTTTATTAGGGGTTCTATGAGCTTCCTGTACTAGGATGTCTCTGTCCTTCTCCAAACCTGGGAAATTTTCTGCTAGTATCTCACTGAAAATGCCTTCTAATCCTTTCTCCCTCTCCATGCCTTCAGGAACTCCTAGAACCCGAATGTTGGGTTTTTTAATAGTATCCTGTAGATTCCCGACAATATTTTTTAGATTTCTAATTTCTTCTTCTTTTCTTTGGTTTGCCTGTTTCCTTTCCTGTTCTCTGTCTTCTAAGTCTGATATTCTCTCTTCTGCTTCGCCCATTCTGTTTTTAAGGCTCTCTAATGTGTTTGTCATTTGATCTATTGAATTCTTCATTTCATTATGATTTCTCATCACTATCACCGTTTCTTGTTCCACTAGTTGTTTCATTTCATTTTGATTCCTCCTTAATATTTCATTTTCATGAGAGAGATTTTCTATCTTGTCCATTAAGGATTTCTGTAGTTCAAGAATTTGTTTTTGAGAACTTCTTAATGTTCTTATCAATTTTTTGAGATCCGCTTCTTGCATTTCTTCTATCTCATCATCTTCATAATCTTGAATTGGGATGTCTTTTTCATTTGGGGGCGTCATAGTGTCTTCCTTGTTCTTGTTACCTTGGTTTTTGCGTTTGTTGTTTGGCATGTTGGAGATATTTGGTTTCTTCACTGTGGTGTTTTTTCTTGTTACACTATGGCTCTATATTAAGTGGACTGTCTGCTTTCAGTGGAGCCTTAGAGGCTTGAGGTGAGTGTGGACTGAGAGCTGTGTTTGGTTCCTCAGGGTTGAGGGTGTGTCAAAGATGACACTCCCAGGTTAGGTGTGGTAAATCTCTCTTTCTTTTTTTGATTCAAAAGGGAAGTAATTCCACACAGCTGAACGTAATTGGAGGTAGTTAGCAGGCAAATGATATACCCACAGGAGCCAGAGATCGGAAGCTCTTTCCCAAGGACCACACAGGGAATCTGTGCTGCCCTCAGTGTGGGCTCCAGTTCTCCTGCAGTCTCCCACTGGGTTGCCAAGTTAGATGCTAATCTCCTGTTATTTCACCCCTCCCCCCAGAGTCAGGTTTTTCTGCTAGGCTCAGGGCTGGTGCAGACCTGAGGTCGCCCTGCTTATGACGTATGTCCAAAATGGCGCCTGCTCTGTCTTGCTTGCCTTTGAGAGGTGAGCGGAGAGAGAGAAACTTGTGTCTGTATCGGTCACTTTTTTTATTTTTTTTCCTCTCTCTCTTCTAGTTAGCCTGGTGAACTTTTCCCCACGGAGTTTCAAGCCTCGTTCCCTCTAGTCTCCTCTTTCCGCTTGCCCGCTGGTATCTCGGGCTATTGAGGTTCGGCTCGCCTCACGTTCCAGCGCTGGTGTGTTGAGTCTGCCGCTGGTGTCCCAAACTTGGGCTCCCACGCTCTCCACGCAGGTACACTGTGAATCACTAGTTCTGGAAGAGTTTCCTCTGCTGTTTCATCCCCTACTCTTCCTTGACCCTGCAGTATCTCCACTTTTATTAAAGTGTCCCCCGGACTAATAGTGTGCTCCCTGCCTATTCCGCCACCTTGCCGCTCTCTCCCGCATTGGTAGAAATTCTTTTGAACCAAAGGAATCAATCTGTACACTGACTGTTCCTGATAGAATTGACTAATGTCTTTCTTTTTTAAAAAAGATTTATTTTATTTATTTGAAAGAGTTACAGAGAGAGGTAGAGACAGAGAGAGAGGTCTTCCATCCGCTGGTTCACTCCCCAGATAGCCGCAATGGCCGGAGCTGAGCCAATCCGAAGTCAGAAGCCAGGAATTTCCTCCAGGTCTCCCACGTGGGTGCAGGAACCCAAGGACTTGGGCCGTCCTCCACTGCTTTCCCAGGCCATAGCGGAGATCTGGATTGGAAGTGGAGTAGCTGGGACTAGAACTGGTACCCATATAAGATGCCGGTGCTTCAGGCCAGGGCCCCAACCCACTGCATCATAGCACCAACCTCATAATGTCTTTCAATTCATAGGCGTTTGAGTGTCACAAAGACAGCCTTTTCGTGGACCATCTTTTTTTTTAACCTAGTGTTACAGGAAATGCCTCTTCAAGAATTCTGGTGTGACAGAGTAGAGATTAGCAAGGTTTAATGGGGTAGGGCATCCATCAGGTCAGATGGGCTCCTCTCCAGATGGATCTGAGAGAGCATGTCCAGTCATTCAGACATGGGCAAGCAAGATTAATAGAAAGAATACACCTGGTAGGCCAGGGAGCCATCTCAGCAGAGGACTGGGAGCTGAGCTGAGGGCAGTACACCTGCCAGACCAGGTGGGTGTCCCAAGAAAGGGCTGAGGATGCAGCCTGTATTCAGACTGGGGCTTTTAAGGGAGCAGGGTCCATGTGTGCCAGCCACTTGCCTCCCCCCTCCCCGGAGAAAGGGTTTGCTGGTGTGAAAGAAGTAAAATTCCTCCCAAGGTGTTAGACCCCATGTTATCAGACTGGGTAGCCAGTAGAGCAGAGGATTCGATTCTCCTGGGGTGCCCTGGGAGAGGCTAGGACCTCCTGTAAAGTTACTGGGATAGGGCAGGACTTTGTAGTGTGAAATACAGAGCTGCTCCCGAGGTTGCTGCATTGCTTTTCCAAGGTGCTTTGTTTTCTTTAGGCCCCTTTCACATACATAGGCTGATTTCTATCTTCCTACCTAACACTAGTATAGTACTACAGATCCAATCTTAACACAATAGGCATTGCTACTCTTACCCACCAAGGCTAGGGCTCTCTTAATAAGAGGGATATTTGATATAATCAGACTGTCACATAACTATGAGATTTGGTTGATCCTTTGGAATGTTTTGTATTGGGATTTGATCTGTGGATGGGTGTCTTACTTCTAAGAACAGATTTCATTTAAGCTTTAGAATTGCTCATCCAGGCACTAAAGAGCAACCAAGAGAAACTTGTCAATCATTGTACTATTTGGCATTTGAAAGTCATCATGATTGTTCACTTTGGGGATTTTGGTGTTTCATCCCAGATTGGTTAGTGGATGGGTATTTTTTGTCCTCTTCTTTGCTTGTGATCTTTGGAGGGTGGGTCTTCATTATTGTAAGGCCTCCATGTGGGGAAAAAGCAGGATGTCCCCAGGAAGATGGAGATGCACAGTATGACAGAGACCAGGGAGGATGAGCTGATGGAGTATCAGTGGCATTGAATAGCAGATGCCGTTTTGCAGAATTACGCTAAAGAATCATTAGCTTGCAGACTGAACACGATCATAATATCCTGTCCTCCAGAGTGGCTTAAAAACAAAAGCAGCCTTTGCATAACGTAAAACGCATCTCACTTCGTTTTCAGGCCTGATTGTGCTCACAGTTTGTTGCTCTTCATCTCTGGTAATCATACTGCTGTCCGCTCAGCGTTAGTCTTGCTGATAAGGACCAGTTCATGGAAGACAGGCACCCTCTCTTCTGAAGACAAGCCACTCATGAATCTCATGCATTTGATTATGGTGATTGCTGCCCTGCTTTGACCAGCATCGTGGGCTACCTGTCACCTCAAAGGAGGTGAACAGATGCCTAGGCAGGATCTGCCTAAGCTGGTGTACTAGTTAGTTTACACATACAGTCTCTGGAAGATGTGGGCTCTGTGCTTTATTTAAAAGATGCCCATGATCATGACACAGGCTAAAGCTACAAGAAAAGAAGCATATGCCTTCAGGTTTGTTTTTTTTTTTTTTAAAGATTATTTATTTGAAAGTCCAAGTTATACAGACAAAGAAGGAGAAACAGAGAGAGAGAGAGAAAGAGAGAGGGAGGGAGGGAGAGGTAAAGTCTTCCATCCACTTGTTCACTCCCCAATTGGCCACAATGGCTGGAGCTGTGCTGATCTGAAGCCAGGAGCCAGGAGCTTCTTCTGGGTCTCCCACGTGGGTGCAGGGGCCCAAGGACTTGGGCCATCTTCTGCTTTCCCAGGCCGTAGCAGAGAGGCAGATTGGAAGTGGAGCAGCCGGGACTAGAACTGGCGCCCATATGAGATGCTGGCACTGCAGGTGGCGGCTTTGTCTGCTATGCCACAGCGCCAGCCCCAATGCCTTCAGTTTTACTTGAAGATATGTGTGTGTTTATATGTGTAGATGAGTAGTGGTCAGATAAGTAATTTTTTCTTGCTATCATCTTTTTAAAAACTTGGCATTATGGAAAATTATAAACATATACAAAAGTATAGATAATAGTATAATGGGCTTATCAACTCATGGCAACCTTATTATTATTATTATTTTTTTATTTCTTACCTGTTGTGGAATTTTTTAAAAGTCAATCCTACACTTCATTTTATATTATCCATAAAACGTAAGTAAGTATTCTCAAAAGGCATGGTCTCTCCATGAATGTTTATAGTTGTTTTATTCAGAACTGCCCCCATTGGAAACAACCCTGGTGTCCGTCACTGAGTGGATGGTTAAATAGCCCTGGGGGTGCACCCTCACAATGCAGTACTGCTCAGTGGTAAAAAGGAACCAATTACTAATATACTCAGCAACCTGGGTGCATCTCCAGTGCAGTAGGCTGAGTGCAAGAACACAGTTCTAAAAGGTAGCATAGTGTATGATTCAATTTATGTACATTTTTGAAGTGACAACATTATAGCCCAGAGAACAGACGTGTGGTTGTCAGTTGCTGGAGGTAAAGTAGGCAGGAGGGGAATGGTACGCCTATAAAAGGCATCGCGAGGAGACTGATGGCCATGGCATTCTTTACTTGGTCTATGTCAGGGTCTTGGCTGTACTGTGACACTGTAGATTAGCAAGGTGGTACTGTTGGTGGAAACTGGGCAAAGAGTAGGTACAAAGGTCTCTGTGTCATTTCTTATGGTTGCATATGAATTTAAAATTAGCTCAAAAGTTTAATTTAAAACAGGTCATTACTCTTTCACATGACTGTAATTCTGTTATCACAACTCAAATTAGTAAAATTTCTTAGTATCATTAAGTAACCAATTTTGTATAAATGTCCTCCACTTCTTATGTTTTTTACTTTGCCTAGTGTGTAATAAGCAGTAAATATATTTTATAATTAATAATGGTCATTTTCAAGGCAAACGCATTTCCTTCAGGGATTTTCTCAGTCATAATCATAACGTGGGTCAAATTAGGGTCTGACCCAACCCCCCTTTTTACCCTGGGTTACTACTGAACTCCTGATCTGAATGCATCTGCCCAAGTCTCTGTTTCAGCTGTATATGTGCTTGCTCTCATTCTTGCTCTTGTTCTGTCTCCTCAAACTTTTGAATTCCAGCACTATATCCTGACTTTATGGGTCTTAGAGAGCATTTGCCTTCATGGGCTGTTTCCACCATAAAAATTGTTTTTGAAAAGATTTATATAATTATTTGAAATGGAGAGTTACAGAAAGAGAGAGAGAGAGAGAGAGAGAGATCTTCCATCTGTTGGTTCACTCCCCAAAGGGCCACAATAGCCAGACCTGGGCCAGGCTGAAGCCAGGAGCCCAGAGCTTCATCCCACTCTCCCACGTGGGTGGCAGGGGTTCAAACACTTGGACCATCTTCTGCTCCTTATCCAGACGCATTAGCAGGGAGCTGGATCAGAAGTGGAGCAGGCGGGACACAAACCAGTGCCCATATGGGATGCTGGGGTTGCAGGAGACAACTTAACCCACTGCACCACAATGCTGCCTTTCCATAAAAAGTATTAAAAATTATATTTCATAACTGCATTGTTATAAAGATGACTAAATTTATATCCCGTTAAAATATTTTCTTTGGGGCTGGCATTCTGGTTCAGCAAGTGAAACCACCACTTGTGACATCAGCATCCTGCTGGTTCAAGTCCTGGGTGTTTCACTTCTCTTGTTAATGCACCTTGGGAGGCAGCTGAAGATGGCCCAGGTGCTTGAGCCCCTGCCACTCAGGTGGGAGTCCAGGATGGAGTTCCTGGCTCGTGGTTTCAGCCTGGCCAAGACCTGGCTAAGGACCTGACTGTTGCCGGCAACTGGGGAGTGAACCAGTGGATAAGAGTCTCTTTTTCTCTCTCCTCCTTTGTCTTTCTCTCCCCACCTCTGTCACTCTGCCTTTTAGTAAATAAATAAATCTTAAAAAATACATTCTTTGTCCTAGAAGTGTATGATTTTTATTTTTAAAACCAACTGAAACATGTTCATGGGGCTGGTGCTATGGTGTAGCGGGATGCCTGTAATGCTGGCATCCCATATGGGCGCTGGTTCGAGTCCTGGCTGCTCCACTTCCTGTCCAGCTTTCTGCTATGGCCTGGGAAAGCAGAGGAAGATGGCCCAAGTCCTTGGGCCCCTGCACCCCAGTGGGAATACCCAGAGGAAGCTCCTGGCTCTTGGCTTTGGATCAGCGCAGCTCTGGCCGTTGCAACCAATTGGTGAGTGAACCAGCGGATGGAAGACGTCTCTTTCTGCCTCTCCTTCTCTCTGTGTGTAACTCTGACTTTCAAATAAATAAATAAATAAATAAATAAATCTTTTAAAAAAAGCAGCAGCAACATGTTCATGGGTTCCTAAAGCAGTAGTGGACCTAGGCACCGTGCCGCCTGTGTCTGCTACTGCCCCCACTGTTTCCTGCTGTCACAGCAGGCTGCAGACGCCCAGGCAGGTGTCTCCAGTGTTCATGCCCAGCCAAGTCTTGCTGCCAGTCGGCTTGATGGGGACAGGAGGGGCTTTTCCTTTGAGACCTGGCAACTCTGAAAGCCTTGTATTAGACCCACATCCTCTCTGCTGTGGTGTCATTGTGTGCACGTGCGTACGTACACACAGGTGGGATACTCTTTTCCCCATTGTCTTCTCTGCAGGCCCCTGCTTTCCTTCCGGCTCTGAGGGGGGACAGTTTTGGGCAAAACTCAGCCTGCGTCTCATCTGCTTTTTTTTTGACAGGGCAGAGTGGACAGTGAGAGAGAGAGACAGAGAGAAAGGTCTTCCTTTGCCGTTGGTTCACCCTCCAATGGCCACCGCGGTTGGCGCGCTGCGGCTGGTGCACCGCGCTGATCCGATGGCAGGAGCCAGGTGCTTCTCCTGGTCTCCCATGGGGTGCAGGGCCCAAGCACTTGGGCCATCCTCCACTGCACTCCTGGCCACAGCAGAGAGCTGGCCTGGAAGAGGGGCAACCGGGACAGGATCGGTGCCCCGACCGGGACTAGAACCCGGTGTGCCGGCGCCGCAAGGTGGAGGATTAGCCTAGTGAGCCGCGGCCCCAGCTCTCATCTGCTTTTAAATATATTCTATTTAACACCTGAACTGAACTGTGCGCTTTTAATTTGGAAACCAAGACTTTTTTTTTCTGATTTCCATATGCCTGGGGAAGGGGGTACAAGTACAGGGACAGGGTTTCCCTGATTGTTTTCCTCTTGTGGTCCCATCGTGCAAGTCCTGAGAGAATCAGGCTCAGTGTTGGTAGGCAGTGGGAGAGGAGGTGCCTGTGCAATCCACATTTTGCATATCCCAAATACCACCAATTTCATTTTGAAGACTTTGCCATGCCTAAAACATGAAAAAATACATTAATTAATTTCACTGAATTTTATCTTCCTTCTGTGATACGTTTCTCCAGATAAGAAAAAAAAAAATAACAAAAAGCAAAACTCTTTAGGTACCTTTTGGTGAATAGGTAGCTTTCTGCTCTCAGTGATGTTCAGGAAGCCACTGGGTAAGGATTCGTGGATAATGAGGCTTGATAGGTTGCCTGGTGATTTATAATGATGGCTGCTAAACTGATGATTTAATTGTGCTTCCTCTAGTAATAATCTTAAGTGCTCCAGTGAAGGCCCAGTGATTGGCTTGCTTTTGAGCCCAGTCTCCCTGGAGTCTTCAGGCATCCCTTTCACACAACATCCGATAACTGACTTTTAACGGTTCCTATTTTAAATAATACAAATCAATTAAAACACACAGCTGTTTAACAAAACTTCCCAGTGTTGGCGTAGGTCTCCGTGGGTATTTCCTGATGGCTCATAATGACATCAATTTAGTGCACCTGGAAGGATCCGCATGGCCTGGAAGTGGCTTAATTCTTAAATGACAAGGAAATTAAGAAGGCTTTATGGATGGCGGCGGCTGCTGCCGCCGCACAGTCACTGCCAGCTCCCGGCCAGCGCCGTCGCGGTGGAGCTCGTTTGAATGGGACTGCAGGCATCATGTGCTTGTTTTCGCTGTAATTCGCCGCTAATTTGTTGGATCTGAGTCTGTGGGTGTTAATTCTGGCCGCTAATAAGTCACTTGAGCAGGCACGATTATGGCAGCACAGTCAATGTCTCCATCGTGCAGGCTCTGGGTAGAAGCCTTCAGTGTTCTAATGGCACTCAGATTCTCCTGCACCTTCTTGTCTTAGGAAGTGGAAACGTGCTGTCCTGCTTTATCCTCACTCACTTGGGCATCTGAGAGTGGCAGTGACTGTTACCTCTAGAGTCTTTATTTTTAGATTATCAGTCTACTTTCATTTGTTGAGTGCTGGTGCTCTGGGTACCACACACTTTCTGTATTTGTTTCTCTGTTCTGAAGTGCCTGCTCCTTTTTGCTTTTCTTGTTTGGGGGAAAACCACATTTTTATGAATTTTGCTTGTTCTTTACACTCTCTTTACATCAAGAAATATATGAAACTTCTTTCTCACTGTTTTTGGCTGAGTGGTTTATATTTCTCAAATTTTTGGGGCAGTATACTAGAGCATGTAGACCGTCTTAAGACTGGAATACTCTAGGCATTTGGGCAGCATTACTTTCTCATCCAGTTTTTACTGTCTGAAGTTTTCTGATGGCTAATTGCTAAGTAAGTGTTCAGATCAATCTAAGTAAAAGGACGGGAAGATGTCTTAGTTGACTCCCATCTTGTTAAATTAACTTCTAGTTAGTTTTGTACTCCGTGGGGTCTTCCGTGCTGGGGGCAGGGATGCAGTACCTGAGCCAGCACCTGCTGCTTTCCAGACACATTAGCAGGAACTGGGTCAAAGCGCAGGCATGAGTGAACCCTGGGCACTCTGCTCTGGCTGTAGTCATCCCAAGTGCTTAACCCACTACACCCCAAGATCCCTTATGCTTTTTTTAAAAAAAAAAAAGATTTATTTTAATTATTTATTTATTTGAAAGTCAGAGTTACAGAGGGAGAGGGAGAGTCAGAGAGAAAGAGACAGAGACAGAGAGACAGAGATCTTCCATCTGCTGGTTCACTCCCCAGATGACCACAATGGCCAGGGCTGAGCCAAACCAAACCTAGGATCCTGGAACTTCATGAGGTACTACTATGTGGGTGACAGGGGCCCAAGCACTTGGGCCATCCTCTGCTGCTTTCCCAGGCTGTTAGCAGGGAGCTAGATCAGAAGTGGAGCAGCCAGGATACTAACTGATACCCATATGGGATGCCAGCATTGAAGGCAGTGGCTTAAGCTGCTGCACCACAACACTGTCCCTGTTTCTTTTTGACAGGCAGAGTTAGACAGTGAGAGAGAGAGAGAGAGATAGACAGAGAGAAAGGTCTTCCTTTTTCTGTTGGTTCACCCCTCAAGTGGCCACTACGGCCGGTGTGTTGTGGCCGACGCGCTGCACCAATCCAAAGCCAGGAGCCAGGTGCTTCCTCCTGGTCTCCCATGCAGGTGCAGGGCCCAAGCACTTGGGTCATCCTCCACTGCCTTCCCGGGCCACAGCAGAGAGCTGTACTGGAAGAGGAGCAACCGGGACTAGAACCTGGGGTGCCGGCGCCCCAGCCGGGACTAGAACCCAGTGTGCCGGCACCGCAGGCAGAGGATTAGCCTCACTAGCAGCAGTGCCGGCCCCCCGCCATACCTTGTAATGAGAGTTCATAACACACAGTTCAACAGGATGTGCTCCTTATAAATAACCAGACTATACTGGCATTTTTGAGTTTTACTTCTTTAAGTTGAAGCTTATTTCAGTATATAATTTAATCTTCTGTGTATAAAGTTAAATGAAAGTAGATCTTTGTAAGGTAAGAATCACTATGTTCCTAAAGTTGTATTTATGAAATGCATGCAAATTAAAAAAAAAAAAAAAAAAGACTGGACAGCGCTCCTTGTCAAAAGGTTGAGCCTTTTATCATCAGTGTTACACTTTTGACTCAGCACATGCCTGGAATTTATTCACGGGTCTCCTTTAAAGAATTTTACCTCATTTCATTGTTCTTTGGAACTTCTGTTCCTAAGAAAGGAGCAGCTTATAAATATAAAAATAAAATAGGATTTTGAATATTTAATAATTAATTTTAATATTACTCATCTTAGCACATTTCATTTTGATAATTACCTACCATCAATTTTTAATTTTTAATAAACATCTTAGTTCTCAAGCTTCAAGTTTGAGGGATATTTATGGTCTCCTTTCCAGTTTCTGAGAGAGAGGCGAACTGCAGGTAAAACAGCAGCCAGAGGTAGGCGAGGCCCCCCAGGAGCGTGGCAGGCAGGCAGGTGGAAGGCCAGGTGGAACCCAGGATGTGCAGCATACTGACTGGGGCCACTGTGAGTCCCCAGGGCAGGCTGTGTGCTGCTATTTGCTTTGTCTTATTGTTGATAAATGGTTGCTATACATACATATTCTGCCTTGCAATTATTGCATGTTTTTCGTGTTATACTCCTACCCTCTCCAGCTTCTTTTTCTTCCTGTGGTTTTTCTAGGTTCTTTTTCATGTTGGCTGTTACATTTCCCATATTATTCCTGAAATCGTGTATTAGTACAAAAGTTGGCCAATAAATGGAGCTACTGCCAAAACAGATCAGGTACCTGTGTGAGTCATTGCCATTGTTCTGTTGTTCGCTGATATTCTTTTTTCCACATATTAATTCAAGTCTCCATTCCCCTGTCCAACCTGAATTTCAACAACATTTCACTCTACTATAATAATAATGCCTACCTACACCATAACCATCAAAACATGTGAATAAGAACTAAATGATGGAGGGGAGAAGAATATCTAGGGAAGTTTCTAGCCTTTCTAGAGCAACAAATAAAAATTTAAAGCCATTAAATACATTGTTTCTGCCCTGTGGGAGGAAGCAAAAGAGTTTTTTGTTTTTGTTTTTTGCTGGGGTGGAACAAATATTTTCTTGTACCTAGGATCTTCAGAAAATTTATGGAAAGCATGTATTATGAAAAACTGCACAGTTTCAGGTGTTGTTGCACCAAAAAATTCTTATCTTGTAATTCCATTTTCTATGAACTTGTTGAAGCATCCCTATACTAAATTCTAGGCAGATCATTTTACAAATACAAGAAAAACAGCGGTCTCTTTTACAGCTACTATTTATGCTGACACTAGATGAGGAGGGGGCTGTTCTCTTGTCCTTGTGAGAGATGGTGTTGTCCTCTGTGTGCCAAGGGGTACACTGGCAAGGTGCAGCTGTGTGAGAGGGTTACAGCGATGCACTCTGTAGGGGTGAACCCTGGAATGGGCCTTCCTTGCTGTTCACATTCAGCCTGCAGAAGTATTATTCAGAGTGCTCTGAAATGTTTTAGGTTTGATGGTCTTTGGACTGGGTGTGTGCTCCGCGGTTCGTCAACATCACCTCCCTTCCCTGTTGCCTCATACCTTGTCTGTTTCACTTACTTGTTTGCCTGCCCGTCTTCAGAATGCACTTGAGTTTGCCTATTCGTAAGACACAACGAAAGTGCTTGGAGATTCTGTATGACGGTGGATGCTTGCACCTCAGTACGTTATCTAGAACTGCACTTAAAGAAAAATGGTATCATCTGGACTTAAAATTTTTTATAGCCATTATGTTTTGCTGATTGATAAAGTAATATATTCGAACAGGCATTCAGCATAGCAGTTAAGATGCAAGTTAGGTGCTGGCGTTGTGGTGTGGCAGGTAAAGGCACTACCTGTGACACTAACATCCCATGTGGATGTTGGTTCAAGTCCCAGCAGCTCCACTTATAATACAGCTGCCTGCTAATTGCCTGGAAAGAGCAGCGGAAGACAGCTCAAGTGTTTGGGCCCCAGCCACCCATATGGGAGACTTGAATGAAGCGCCTGGCTTCTGGCTTTGGTTTGGTCTAGCCCTGGCTGTTCCAGCCATCTGGGAAGTGGATGGAAGATCTCTTTCTCACCCTCTCTTTCCCTCTCTCTGAGTTTCAAATTAAATTTTTAAAACTTCACACACACACAAAAATGTCAGTTAGGATGTTGCCATCCCGCATTGTAGTGTCTGAGGTGTGACTTAGCTGGGCTCCCGACTCCAGCTTCCTGCTAATGCAGACCCTAGGAGGCAGCCGTCATGGCTCGAGTCACTGAGTTCCTGCTCCTGGTTTGAGCCCTCTGGCTGTTGCAGGCATTTGGGGAGTGAATCAGTAGATGGGCTCGCTCTCTCTCTCTCTCTCTCTCTCTCTCTCATTCTAATTTATGCAATTCTCAGATTCTTTGTGATACATTCTGGTAAGTGAAATGGTGAATACAGCATTCAGTTTTCAAAGGTTTGTTGTATATTGCCTTGTTAATCTCAGAGTATGCTGCTTCCTCCCATCCCCTACCTGCTGACTGATAGGGGTCCTCTGCAGTCTCCTTACTGTGTGACAATCCTGTGTCAGCCAGATTTCTGGCTGGAGTCACATACAGTTTTCCCCTGAAGGTATTGATGGATAGCTGCAGTGCAGGTTTTGCTTGCTGTTGGTTGACACATGCGTTTGAGACAGTGGGGCAGTTGACCATGTGTCAGAATCAGAGGTTCTGATTCATGTTTCCCCGAGCCTGGTCCTTCTGCTGCCCGGAGGCAGTCTGCAGGAGTGCCTGCCAGCAGGCGAGGGGGGTTTCTTTGTAAAATTCGTTAGATTTGCACAAATGATTGAGCATGACTTCATGGATGCCTTTAAGCACGGAAGACGGGGTTTTGGATTGTAAGATGTTTGTGAGCTATCAGTCATCCTCTTGGTGATAAGAATATGTGATGGAGTAAAGCTGTGTGTGAATAGACTTGTCAGGATGAGGTCACTTGAATGTACCCCCACCTCTGATTAGAGCATTAGCTTTTGAATACCTTTAAAATATCCATTTGGGTCCTGAAGCAAGTCTCTGGAAATGACAGGTTTGAGTTGCTTCTCCTGGCGGGAATTGGCCACTAGATTAATTTACTGTAAACAGAACCAGATCGTTACGATAAAAGTGTATGCTTTATTGTCAGTTCCTCATTTCTTTAAAAAAAAAAAAACACTATGAAATTGATTGGAAGTAACGTTAAAATGTGGGGTAGAATGCAGCTGTGTTTTACAACCTCTTATGAGTAGAATTTGCCCTGTCTAGAAGTTGTTCCTGCAACATTAGCAGATATTAGGGATAGTTGGGCATTCTTCTGTGTACTTCACACAAATTGTCCCGCTGGAACTCTGAGTACCCTTAGAGGTTCAAACTGCTCTCCGTGTTTCAGGGAGGGGTAAGCTGAGATGCAAGGAAGTTAAATGACCTTCTGAAGGTCACACATCTACAAAACAGCAGGGTCAGAGTGGTAGCTCAGACAGCCGAGCTTGAGCCCAGGTCCACCACGTTTGTCCTGATCCTGCGACGCTCAGCTTATTCTCATGGCAATGTCATATAAAGATGTTGTATTCAAGTGGATCTATCAGGGCTTGGGTAACAAACCCCTTTGAGAATCAGATGAAAACTCTGCAATGTTTTTCCGAGATGCGTAAAGTTTTGCAGCCCTCATCAGGGCTCTCCTAAACCTCGACAGGACATCAAGTCCTAGGAACTCTAGTAGCTCTGGTGGATTAGAAAGTAGGTAGAGAAGTTCCATTTCCCCTGCCTCCTGTGTCCTTGCTGTACAGCAGTCTCTGCAAAGCAAGAACACGATTCTCATGCCCGCTCTGGCAGAACACACTGTGTGACCAGTCTCTGGGTGACCTCTGAGAGGCTGGTGTCACCAGCTTTGTGTTGGCACACGCTGCTGTGAATGGCAGCAGCGCAGTGTAGCTCAGGAGCCGGCTGCAGGAGAGGCAGGTGTCTGTCCGTGAGTGGAGGTGTGGTTCTGGCATGGCAGAGTCCTGCCCTGAGAAGGGGCAGTAGTGGCCAGTTCTGCAGTGTGTCATGGAAAGTCATCCTGCATTTGTTTCAGCCCTCAAGGCGGAGGGGCTGCACTCAACAGAGCAGATTCTGTTTTCAGTAGCGGAACCCTGACGGATACTGTGCTGTGTGGCTTGACCCAGGGAATGTTTCTTCAGTAGACTGGGAGTCTGGCTCTGAAGTCTGAGGGGCTTGGCTTGGGTTCTTGGTCAGGCTTTTTTACTTAGTAACAGTGTGTCCAAGAAGAGGTTATTTGCACTTCACCTTCCTCATTTTCAAAAAAATTAAATTATTTTCCCATGAGGAAAATTATAAGGACTGCACACTGGGATGTTGTGAGAGTTATGTGAGGCAATGCATATTGTGCACTAAGTGTGTAATGCATGGCACCTACTTGCTGCTGTGGATATGAGCTAGCATTACCGTTCTCCAGGAGTGGAAGGAGTAGCAGTGGGTGTCGTTTCCATTCTGTATAGAATTCAGTGCTGCAGTGGTCAGTAGAGGAACTGTCGACCTTCAGGTTCCTCTAGCAGCACACCCCAGGTCCAGACTGACAGTTCGCTGAGGAAGCCAGCACAGGGTCCTTAGTACCCTTATTTAGGTGACTAAATGAAGAGCTTTGTAGATAGTTCTCATGCAAAAGAAGGCTTGAAAAATGGAAACTTGTGGTTCTGAAATTCCTTCCTCCGGAGAGACCTTTGGTTGGGATGACAATTAGATGTGCTGTTTGTCGTGGAGTAGCATTGACAGATTGCAGGTGGACTGTCCCAAGACCACGATGGCAGAAGTAGGCTGTCTGGCCTCAGTGACAGTGGGCCTCCCCAGTGCTTTGCTCTGAGTCATGCCTTTAACAGTTGCATTCTACAATCCAAAGTTGTTATAGGGCCTGTGACTAAACCTATAGCTTCCCACTGAGGTATAGATACAGCCTTACATACCCTACAATATATCTAGAATGAGATAGTATAAATCTTGTCATCACTTTTCTAAACTCCTTGTTGATGGGATACATGTCTGAGCAGCTTCTTCTGGTCAGTATGCTCTTTTCCTGCCAGGCCTTCTCTCCCACCCCAGTCCAAGCCTTATCCAGTCTCTAATCACCAAGGCTGCAGTGGCCTGCCCCTCACACCCTCATATGGCATTCACCCTTCTCAAACTTAGGCTTGCTCACGTACAGCCAGTGTAGAACCTCTCACAGGGGACATTCAGAACTGTCAGTGCCTTAGACCTTGGAAGGTTGCTCTGCAAATTCAATCTAAGGTTCCTAAAACATTTCTCCTCCCCCTCTATCTTCCAGACTTCATGCAATCAAATTGCTTGTAACCAGTTAAGGGAGTGAACAATTTAAGAGTGTATGTTGCGGCCGGCGCCGTGGCTTAACAGGCTAATCCTCCACCTTGCAGCACCGGCACACCGGGTTCTAGTCCCAGTTGGGGCGCCGGATTCTATCCCGCTTGCCCCTCTTCCAGTCCAGCTCTCTGCTATGGCCCGGGAAGGCAGTGGAGGATGGCCCAAATCCTTGGGCCCTGCACCTGCATGGGAGACCAGGAGAAGAACCTGGCTCCTGGCTTCGGATCAGTGAGATGCGCTGGCCGCAGCGGCCATTGGAGGGTGAACCAACGGCAAAAAGGAATACCTTTCTCTCTGTCTCTCTCACTATCCACTCTGCCTGTCAAAAAAAAAAAAAAAAAAAGAGTGTATGTTGCAAAATGATGAGTCCATCTCTTAGATAGAAATAATCAGTAAAATTTTCCAAATTTTAAACATTTTCTTCAGATGCATCTTGGACATCAATTTCTTTTGTCACCACCAGGAAAGGCTGACTGATCAACGATTTTCTTGCAAAGGTGGAGGATTCTTCCCCTTGGACTTCAATTTAAGGGAATTAAGTTATGACTTTCTGCACGTTTGACCAAATGTTTTCCGCATTGATCAAGATGACTATGCCTATAGGTGTGAGCATAGGAGCACTCTCTTCTTGGAATAGGCCTGTCTTCTATGATGATGCTGTAATCAAATTATTATCATGTCATGTGCACCTAGCTCAGGAAATCATTGTGTCAGCTGATTTGAATTTCATACTGGTTTTGGCAAAGCCCCACCATGTGAGCGTGGGAATCTCAGGGCCTTTCCTGTTGTGTGTTAGGGCATAGGGAGAGGAGGGGGTATATTTGGAGGAGACCACGTAAAGTAGATGGGTCTTTGGATCCATCCCCGTACTTCAATCAGAGTACCTCACCTCTGATATTCTCCTCTCTTGGGATTTCTTACAGTGTCTCATTTGCAAAAGTGTTCTCCTACTTTAAGGTGTTTGTAAATATCTGAACTAGTGGGCATATTGCCTAGATAAAATTCAGAAGACTGTTGAATTAAAGTGGATTTTAGTGTCCAGATGTGAGATGTGTCAGGTCTATCTTTTGAAATAGTTGAACCAGGATTATTTAAGTCCATATTGTTTCTAACAGATTTCCTGGGGAAAAGCAACAACAACAGAAAGCCTCTGTGGTCTTCACTGATCAGTATGGCCAGGCTTAACTCTGTGCCTACCAAAGGGCCTTTATTGGGTCCTGGAATGAAACAGTCCTCACATCCCATGGTCTTGGGTGCTGGATAGTGCAGGAGTCCTTCTTTCAAACGGAGGCAGCTTCTAACAGAAACAGCAAGGCCTGGGAGGAAGGTGACTTGGAAGTGTTTGAAACTGGCTGTCCTCCCTGACAGACCCTAAAGGCCACCGGGTACCATCCAGGTGGAGCATCCTCAGAATCAGAAGATACAGCTGGTTAACCTGGAAGCTCCGGATCCCGCTGTCCGTGGGTGCCAGTGGTGACGCCTGTGCTCCTGCGTCTGTACACCAACCCAGCTTGTTTGCACCTTAGACAGAGATAACCCCCCTGTGCACACACCAGGAACTCCGGAAAATTATTCAGACATCCCCTCCTCTGGACTTGTTGACTGCTTTCACTGTGGTCTCATTTCTCCCTGGCTTCATGCACTTTGCTTTGTAACCCTGGTGTTGACCCCTCTGCTCCTGTGACTTTGGTACTTAAAGAGTGGTTGTCATCTTCGTCTTCATCTTCATCTTCTTCTTCATCTTTACCTTAATCATCTTTTGTAAAAAGTTTATTTATTTGTTTGAAACTCAGAATTAAAGTGACAGAGGGAGAGACAGAGAGATCTTCATCTGCTGGTTCAATCCCCAGATGGCCACAATGTCCAGAGCGGGGCTGGGCCGGGCTGAAGCCAGAAATTTCATCTGGATCTCCCATGTGGTAACAGAGGTTCAAACACTTGAGCCATCTTCTGCTTTTCCCAAGGCACTAGCAGAGAGCTGGGTCAGAAATGGAGCAGCAGGAACATGAACTGGCGCCCATGTGGGATGCTAGCACTGCAGGCTGAGGCTTTACCCGCTGTGCCACAGCATCTGCTGCCAGAGTGCTCTTCTCCATGCACATACCTTTAGTCTCTCTTGCCAACTTGGCCTTGGTCTTGTTTCTCTGTATTTTCTATCTGGTTCTGGCTTGCAAGCAACACTCTATCCCCGTACCATCAAACACCCTTTTCAGCCAGGATTGGACAGAGACTAAAGAAATTTTCAGTATAATATGACCACCCAGTCACTGAGAAGGTAGGTTTTCTGAACCAGGCTGCTTTAGGAGGGCTGTGAATTTCTGAGTGATGGTTATACCTCTTCAGGTAGTAAACTACAGGTCATCGAGGGTCAACTTAAAGATTAAGGTGTTGGATATTAAGTTTACCAGTCAGGCTCTTAGTTAATTCTTAGAAGCAGAAATTGGGATATTTGGTAGAGAAAAGAGAAAAAGATACTAGATAAGTTGAATCCCATACACTGCGCTCCCCAACAACCCCGGCCCCCAACTGCCTTTCAGTTGAAAATTTCCCTCTCATCAGCTCTCCCTTTCTTGCACTGAGAGGCAAAGGGAAAGTGTGCAAACTCGTTCTGGGTCTCCCGTGTGGGTGGCAGAGATCCAGTTCCTTGAGCCACCATGGACCTCACCTCTCAAGGTGTGGATTAGCAGGAAGCTAGAATTGGTAGCAGAACTGGAACTCAGACCCAGGCCTGCTGATATGGTCTGCTAAGAGGCATCTAACTGCTGGGTCAAATGCCTGCCCCTCCTGGCTGATTTGGCTTGGCCTTATGTTTTGCATTTATTTCATTAAATTTATTCGTACATATTTTATTCTTTTTGAATATATTGTAAGGTGAATTATTAATTTCATTTTCAGATTGTTTGCTGTTACTGTATAAGCATAACTAATTTTGTGTATTGATATTGTAACCTACAACTTTGCTGAACTCATTTGTTAGCTCTAATAGTTATCTTGTGAATTTCTTAGGATTTTCTATATTCAAGATCATGTCAGTGGCATGGCTTAATTTTTTTAAAGATTTATTTATTTACTTGAAAGGCAGAGTTACAGAGAGAGAGAGAATGAGAGAGTAGAGAGAGGTCCTCCATCTGCTGGTTCACTCTCTAGATGGCCGCAACAGGAAGAGCTGCACCAATCCGAAGCCAGCAGCCAGGAGCTTCCTCTGGGTCTCCCATGTGGGCACTGGAGCCTAAGGACTGAGCCATCTTGTACTTCTTTCCCAGGCCATAGCAGAGAACTGGATCAGAAGTGGAGCATCTGAGACTTGAACTGGTGCTCATATGGAATGCCATCCCTGTAGGCGGCGGCTCTACCCGCTATGCCAACAGCGCCGGCTCCAATGTTTGATGGCCCAGAAAATACAGTTAGGATCATGTTACCTGAAAAAGAGATTGTTGAAAGAACCATAATTCTCTCCTTATTTCAGCTAAGCTTGGTTGCTTGGTTTTTGTCCTGGGCACATGACCTGTGACTGTGTTCCTCCTTTAGCATTGGGTCTGCCATTAATCCTAATCCTACTTGGATTACTTCTCTTCATCCTCTCCATTATTTCCATCCACCACCTGTGGTTAATTGCTTCCTACTCTGATTATACTGTAGCTCTGTCACCTTATTTTATGTCCTGATTTATTTAGCAATGTGTTTAGTACATTCATACTGAATCCTTTTTACTGTGTCACATTCAGTGGTTCGGGTGGCTTATCTCAGCTGAGCCCCAGTATCCTAAGAACTTTTTTTTTTTTTTTTTGCCAAGGACTGAGTTAGCAAGAAGTAAAGTTGATTTCATAATCCTTGAATGGTCACCTCAACCATGGTGCTACATGTTCTCATGTGTTTTAGGGTGAATATGAGGGATATTGGGAGATGCTGAGGAACTAGTGCTGAGGGTCTTTTTAGGGGTTTCAGCTGGTAATGCAATATAGCTCCCTTATGATTTCTTTTCATTCACCTGCTGGATTCTAGATTTCCTTGGAAATTTACTTAGACATTCTTAGCATTAGGACACATATAGAGAAAGTGGACCAATAAATTCACTCTTGATTTTATGTAAAATAGAAGATGAGCAGAGAAACCATATTTTCACTTACTAAACAAAATAGAACGCTAGAATGAAGATGTGCACTTTCCTGCATTGTGTGTCCTTTGGGCCTTAACCTTAAACTCACCCCCCAGAACAGAGATTCTACAACCTGAGTCTGTGATCTAGGAGCTCATTGCTCTCATCCCCTACAGAGAGCCATGCAGCTGTATATTTTGATTGAAGAAGCTCCCAGAAGGAAACAGTGCTACAATAGTTTTTATTTAATTGCTACTTTGGCGGATGGCACAGCAGTTTAAGGCCCTGGCCCGAAGTGCCAGCATCCCATGTGAGCGCCAGTTCGAGTCCCAGCTACTCCACTTCCGATCCAGCTCTCTGCTATGGCCTGGGAAAGCAGTAGAGGATGGCGCAAGTCCTTGGGCCCCTGCACCCATGTGGGAGACCTGGAAGAAGCTCCTGGCTCCTGGCTTTGGATCGGCGAAGCAACGGCCATTGCGGCCATCCGAGGTGTGAACCAGTGGAACCTATCTCTACCTCTCTCTATAACTCTTTCAAATAAATAAAATAAATCTATGAAAAAATTGCTACTTTGCTTAACTTTTCTGAAGACCAGTCATCCTGATTTGTTCAGTAGAAGTTTTCTTTTGCTTTTTAGCTTTATTTATTTGAACAGGTGAGAGAGGGAGAGAGAGAGAGAGAGAGGTCAATCTACCACTGCTGGTTCACTCCCCATATGGTTGCAATAGGTGGGGCTGGACCAGGAAGAAGCCAGGAGCCCAGAACTCCATCTGAGTCTTCTACATGGGTGGCAGGCATTCGAGTGTTTGAGCCACTTGGGGCAAATTACTGAAAAGTTATTTCGCCTAGTAATATAGCTACACCTGCTTTTTGTGGGAGGGAAGGGAAGTTTAACAGATAGATCTTTCTGTTTTATTTTTTCCTGGTAAATAGAACATTATTTTTAAAAAATTTACATACCTTAAAATTTACTTTTAGGGGGGTATACAGTTCTGTAACTTTTTACAAATGTGTAAAGAAGATCCAAGATACTTCTATCACCTTTCTGCCTGAATCCTCTTGTATCAGTCAGTCTTGTCTCTCACCCCAAACCCTTGTCCTCTCTCCTCATGTTGCAGCTTTTCCAGAATGGCATACTTGGATTTGTGCATAAAAAAAATCTAAGCTTTTGATTCTGGTTTCTTTTTTAGGATTATTTATTTGAGAGGCGGAGTTATAGACAGAGAAAGGGAGAGACAGAGAGAAAAGTCCTCTATCTGCTGGTTTACTCCCCAAATGGCCACAATGGCTGGAGCTGAGCCACTTCGAGCCAAGAGCCTCTTCTGGGTCTCCTGTGTGGATACAGGGGCCCAAGTACTTGGGCCATCCTCCACTGCTTTCCCAGGCCACAGCAGAGAACTGGATCAGAAGTGGAGCAGCCGGGACATGAACCAGCGCCCATATGGGAGTCTGCTCTGCCGGCGGAGGCTTAACCTACTGTGCCAGAGTGCCCACCCCAAGTCTGGTTTCTTTCACTTGGCACTATGCATCTGAGTTTCATTCATGTTACTGCCTGTATCAATAGTTTGTAACATTTTATTGCAGAGTAATAGTCCATTGTAGGGATGTACAACATTTTGTTTATCCATTAGCAGCTGATGTATCTTTGAGTTTATTCTGGTTTTGAGTGATGAAAAATAAAACTACTATAACCATTCATTGACAATTTTTTGGTTGACATACGTTTTCATTTCTTGTAGGTAAATACTTAGGAATAATATTAGTGATCCATATGGTAAACATACATAAGAAAATGCCAGACTGTTTTCTAAAATACCTGAACTGGGGGCAGCCTTGTGGTAGAGTGGGTTAAGCTGCCGTGTGGCTACACCAGCATCCCCCCATATCCATCTTTCGGGTCCAGTGCTGATGCAGCATGTCGCTGCTGTGCGTCCTGGGAGGCAGCATGTGAGGGCTGCTGTGCCGGGGCTGCTGCTACCCACAGGGGCGCCCAGGCAGATTTCCTGGCTCCGGATGACTAATGGTGTTATGTGTCTCCTCACGTTTGTAGCCATTCGTATATTTTCTTTGGTAAAAGGTCTTTTCAAACTTTTTGCCCATTTTTTAAAAATTGAATTGTTTTATATTTTTCTTGGGTTTTCAGTTTTTCTATTTTAGACACAAGTCCTTTGTAATGTGCATACATTTTCTCCAAGCATATAATTTCTTTTTATTCTTTTAACAGAGTTTTACACAGAGCATGCTTTGGTTTACATGGAGTTCATTTTATGAACAAAAATTATGTTCTGTTCATTTGGCATCACATCTAAGAGCCTGAGGTTACAAAGATTTTCTTCTTAGACATTTTCCTTTTAAGTAAATTTTAAAGCTTATGCCTATGATCCGTTGTGAACTAGTCATTATATGTGCTGTGTGGTATGAGTTCAAGTTCATTTCGTGTTTTTTGCATATGAATGTCCAGTTGGTCCAGCAACATTAACTAAAAAGATGATTCTTTCTTGATTAAGTTACCTTCATACCTTTGTCAAATGATCATATTTGAGTGGGTCTATTTTTGGACTGTCCTAGTCTTAGATCTATTTTTCCATCTTTTCAACAGTGCCACACTGTCTTCCTTATTATAATTTTTTATTAAATCTTGATTTCAGAGTGTGAGTCTTCCAACTTTGTTCATTTTCAAAGTTGTGTCTACTAATTCTTTTGCTGGTTCTTTTGCCTTTCTGTATAGATTTTAGAATTAACTTGTTAACATCCACAAAAATCCTGCTGGGGTTTTAACTGGGATTGTAGGATCTGTGGGTCAATTTGGGGACAGTTAACATCTTAATGAGTCTTCCAGAACAAGTCTTCTGAACAAGGTGCAACTCATGTTTTATGTCTGCATTTATTTCTTTTATCAGTGTTTTATGCATGCAGATTTGGAATATATTTCCCTAAGTTTTTACCTAATCACTTAAACTTCTGATACTTTTGTAATTTTTTTAATTTCAATTTTCAGTTGTTCATTGCTAGTACACAGAGTATAATTAACTTTTATATATTGTCCCTATGTCCTGAGACTTTGCTAAACTCATTTATTCATTCTAGGATTTTGTTTGTTTGTGTGTTTTTATAGTTTGGAGGAGATATTTTTTTAAATTCATAATTGTATCATCTATGAAAAAATATTTTTGCCTTTCTAACCTGCATGCTTTTTTCTCTCCACATTGCATTAGATAGGACTTCTAAAATGATATTGAATAGCTGTAATGGTTTATTTTGTTTGTCAGTTTGGCTAAGCTATAGTCCCCAGATTATTTGGCTAAATATTATTCTAGATGTTTTTATGAAGGTGTTTTTGGAAGAGATTAATATTGAAGTTCGTAGATTGTGAGTAAAGCACATTATCCTTCATAGTGGAGCCTCCAGTCAATTTAAGGCCTTAATAGAAAAAAAAAAGAAAAGAAAAGAAAAACCTAGACTTCTGAATAGGAAGGAATTCTGCCTGCAAACCCTCTGTACTCAGTATGTACTGCTTCTCGGGGTCTCAGTCTGCTGGCTCTCCCTGTAGATGTTGGAGTTGCCACACCTCTACAGTCATATGTGCCAATGCCTTAAAATAAACCTCTCTCTTTTTTTCCTCTCTCTCTCTCTGTATCTCTATGTATAAACATTGTTTATATAATATATACATACTCTATAATATATATAACATTGTCTCTATTATACACACACACACACACACACTGTATCTCCATCTCCATCTAGGTGCTGATCTAAATACAGTCATGCCATACATAACAATGTTTCTTTCAGCAATGAACCACATCCACAGTGGCGGTCCAACTGCAATGGCTGCTGATAGCCTTACTGTCAGAGTCTAAGTGTATTCTGTTCTGTTTGCACAGTGATGAAGCTGGCTGAAGACACATTTCTCAGAACATATGTCTATCATTAAATGACACATGTCTATGTAGATGTACGAGTAGCAATAGATACAGACACATGATTTTCTTTTTCCTTGATCTGATCCTACAAAGAAAATATTCAATCTTTTTCTTTTAAATTAACATTCATTGGGGCTTGTGCAGTGGTATAGTGGATAAAGCTGCTGCATGCGACAACCAGCATCCCATATGGGTGCTGGTTTGAGTCCCAGTGCTCCACTTCCTATCCAGCTCTCTGCTATGACCTGGGAAAGCAGTGGAAGATGGTCCAAGTGCTTGTGCCCCTGTACCCACTTGGGAGACCTGGAAGAAGCTCGTGGCTCCTGGCTTTAGACTGGCCCAGCTCCAGCCATTATAGCCATTTGGGGCATGAACAAATGGGTAGAAGATTTCTCTCTCCTTTTCTCTTTCTCCCTCTCTCTCTCTCTCTCTGTAACTCTGCCTTTCAAATAAACAAGATAAATCTTTTGAAAAAAAAATCTGATATTTTTTTTTCAATCATCCTCTTGCTATCTTTTTTTTAAAGATTTATTTATTTATTTGAAAGTCAGAGTTACACAAAGAGAGGAGGGGCAGAGAAAGAGAGAGAGAGAGAGGTCTTCCATCGATGGTTCACTCCCCAGTTGGCTGCAATGGCTGAAGCTGCGCAGATCCAGAGCCAGGAGCCAGGAGCTTCTTCTGATCTCCCACACAGGTGCAGGAACCCAAGCACTTGGGCCATCTTCTGCTTTCCCAGGCTATAGCAGAGAGCTGGATAGGAAGTGGAGCAGCCGGGTCTCAAAGCAGCACTCATATGGGATGCTGGCGCTGCAGGCCAGGACGTTAACCCACTGCGCCACAGCGCCAGCCCCAAAATCTGACATTTTCTGCAGGTGCCCTTTTCTAAGTGTGCTTTAAGGAAAGTCCTCCTTTCCTAGCCTGCTGAGAATTTTTTTAAAAAACATGACTGAATGTTAAATTTCATCAAATACTTCCTATGCATCTACTGAAATGGTTGTATGTTTCTTCTGTAGTCCATTAACACAGTGAGTCACTTTCGAATGCTGTACCAACTTTATGTTCTGGAGCTGAATCCCAACTGCTCATGATGTGTTGTCCTTTTAATGTTTTGTTGTCGATTTGCTGGTGTTTTTGGTTGAAGCTTTTTGCATTCACCATCATGAGCAGTATTAATCTGCAGTTTGTGAATTTTCTTTGTCTTTTTCTGGAGACATGAATAGTTTTAGATCTTTTCAAATATTCCCACAAATTCTAATGGTTTTTTTCAATCTTCATCTGTTTTCTTCACTTTATGTAACTTCTGTTGATTCATATCCAGGTGTCTTACCTGGCTGCTCTGTCAGCTTTGTTCTGCTTTTGAGCCTACCCAGTAGATTCTGAAATATTTTATATTTTAATTCATTACATTGCTGTACTTTTCAGTTTCTACAATAGATTCTTCTGTAGTTTTATATGCAAAGAGCTTCTGTCTTTCCATTCATTTCAAAATGGCATAGCTTTACCTCATTCTGTATCATTGTAATGGCTGCTATTTTTTTTTTTTTTTTTTTGGACAGGCAGAATGGACAGTGAGAGAGACAGACAGACAGAAAGGTCTTCCTTTACGTTGGTTCACCCTCCATTGGCCGCTGCGGCCGGCACACCATGCTGATCCGAAGCCGGGAGCCTGGTGCTTCTCCTGGTCTCCCATGCGGGTGCAGGGCCCAAGCATTTGAGCCATCCTCCACTGCCCTCCCGGGCCACAGCAGAGAGCTGGCCTGGAAGAGGGGCAACCGGGACAGAATCTGGCACCCCGACCGGGACTAGAACCCGGGGTGCCGGCGCTGCAAGGCAGAGGATTAGCCTACTGAGCCGCGGCGCCTGCGAATGCTATATTGTTTTTGATGGTCATTCCAGTTGGTGAACATTTTGAACTTGGCAAGTCTTGTCCTTTGAGAATTGTTCATATTTTCCTGCTTCCTTATTTGTCAAGTAATTTTGGATTGTATCCTGGTCTGATGGACTATTAGGTTATTAGAATCTGGATCCTAGTAAAATCCTGAAGAGAATGTTGATTTTGTTTATTTCAATAGGCAATGATCCCGGTTAGATTCAGACTGCAAGTCCTGTCTCATCTTCTGTGAGGGCTGTTTTCAATGTCAGCCTAATTTGCAAAAAAAAAAAAAAAAAAAAAAAAAGCATTTACTAAGGTGCTTGGCCTCTCTCCTTTACATGCATTTCTCAGGGGTTAGTCTAAGACTTGGGTCCCAGTTGAAATAGCAGCTCAGTTCTCAAAGCCTTTGCTGGGCTGACTTGAGTCTGTTCTGTGTGTAGACAGCTTGGGGCATAGGGAGCCACAATGTGCCCTTTTCCAGTGCCACTGGTTGGAAACATGGTGTTGTTGTTGTTGCTGTTGTTTTTGTTATGTTTTGTTTTTCTCAAGTTCGAGGCTGCCATTAATAGTGCAAATCTATGACTGAGTTCACTTTGGGGTTGTGAAAAAATAAAGAAAAATGGGAAAATAAAAGTTAAAGAATACCAGGGCTCTTCTCCACCCACTTCGCCTTACAGCAGCCCCTTTCCCAGGCATCTGGTAGCAGGGTGTTGCTCATGTTTTGCTGTGTGTGCTCTCTGGACAGTTCTGTGGTGGAGCAACCTTTGCACCGAGGCCAGGAGATAAAAGGGAAAAACCAGGGAACTTAGCTCCGGAGGGGTTCAAGTTCGGCTACTCTCTCCAAGCTTTGTTGACTTTTCCAGGGTAGTTGCTTTTTCTGATTTGGGTTTTTCTGTTTCCCTCTTTCTTGTTGATTTTAATCAGTGGGAAAGATAGGCTGTGATAGGCTTGCCTCATCTTGGCTGGCACCCCTAGTCTGTGTCCTTATACAAATATAGAACCACATAAGTATGTAAATATTTTATGTATTTGTGTATATATATATATATATATATATATATATGAGTAGCACTTAAAATACAAATATGTATATTTCATATTGCTATACTTAGAAGTATTAGTCTGTAGTTTTTTTCTTTCAGGGAGTTTAATCTGCTTACTGTTTATTGTGATGACTGATATATTTTAATTTTTTCCCTATATCTTATTTATGCTTTTTTTGTTCTTTCTTTTTGGTTTCCTCACATAACATACTGTTATATCATGAAGAAATGATGTAACTTTTATGAGATTTTTAAAAAGCTCTAGCATGGAAATAAAAGGATCTAACATTGTGCTGTTTTCTGTCTTGCACAATTCCAAATGTAATCAGTTTAATTTAATAATATTCACACATAAAAAGTATTGCTCTTAAGATTGTAGCTTGTATTCTAGTGGAGAAGATGACATTGGATGAAGCAAATCACTAAATTATAAAGTGGGATAGACAATGACAGAGCTATGAAGAAAAAATTAAACAGAAGAGAGTAGGGAAAACCTTGGCAGGGTAGAAGTGACTGTTTTAAAATGGGAAATCATTCTCTGCTGTGCGGGAAGTCACGCTGCTCTGTTCTTCGCGTGTTTCATTTGTATGCATTCCATATATCACTCTCCAAAGCCCTTTAATATCTCACATTTTGTTTTTATGCTTATTCATTGATTCAACAAATACAAACCAGACTTGTACTAGATTCTTGGGTACAATGAAGAGCAGAAGTGGATGTGGCATTCCTGTGAATTCTATAGGGCTGTTTCTGTATTATTTCATATTAAATAAAGCCAAGAATACCCGTTTAATTCTCTCTTTGATAAATGCTTCTTAAATTTTACCACATACCAGACACTTTAGTAATCATTAGGTTAACAAGATAGACATGGTCTCTGTTTTATTGAATCTTATAATACAATGAGAAAACAAACATTCAAATAAACAACTGCACTTAAATAAACAACTTCTGCTGGCTTTTATATGGAGAAGATTAGCGGGGATCAGCAGTCCAGGCAGGGAGACCGTATGTCAGAGAGAAGCAAAATACATAATGAAGGCCTCGCTGGAGGTGGGGACGTGGTGGAGACAGAGAATGGGATTCGAGGCGGGGGCATGTGGCACAATGTGCAGGATGATGAGTGGGATACCTGTGTGCGAGTGTCTGGCTGAATCCTGGCTCCACGTCTGATTCCAGCTTCCTTCTGACACACAACCTGTGAGGCAGCGGAGGCAGCTCAAGTACCCAGGTGTCTGCTGCCATCTGTGTAGGACACCAGGGGAGTTCCAGGCTCCTGGCGTTTGCAGGCATTTGGGGAATGAACCAGCAGACGGGGAGTCTTTCTCTGTCTCTGTGCCTTTCAAATAAGAATGAAATAGATAGATACATAAGAATGGTACTAGAGACCAAAAGAGGTGACGTTTTGGAGGCAGAATTAACAGTGCTGGGGGAAGTGGCTGATAGATGATGCTATTGACAGATGAAGGATGGGTTGAGTTCATATTTCAAGATCGTAAGGTTAAAGAGCACATAAAATGTCAGCTGCATGTCATTGAACCTCATGGGACAAGTCAGGAACACAAATGTGGAGTCAGAAGTTATCAGCACTAAATGGCCATGCAAGCCATGGGAATAGATGCGGTCCACAAACTTAGGTGACTTCAAAGGGAAAACAGTCCATGATTTAATGGAATAACAGAGGACCCCTGTGAAAGGTACTGAGAGAGTGTGAGCAGAAGTGTCTCAGGAAACACAAGAGGTTCTGGGGTCTTGGATCCAGGGAGGGCTGGCTCTCAGCACCAAGAGCATGTCCTGTGTTTCAGTGGTCAGGGGAGAAGGGCCTGAACCATGCCCATGGGCTCAGCACTCATATGGTTCCCTGTGTTCTTAGGGCAAGTGAGCAGATTGTGTGGCTCACTGCTGAGAGCCAGGCAAGGAACGGATCCGACATAGGTCATCTTTTCTGACTCCAGGAGGAAAATGGGGTGATTCTTGAAGAACAAAGAGAGAAGGAGGACCTTGCTCTGCACGGTAGTTCATGTTTGTTTTTAAGATGGAAAAGACTTGGGTGTTTTAAAATCAATAGGAAATAGTCCAAAGAGAGCCAAGACAGAGGAGAAAGAGAATTGAAAGAGCAGAATCTCAGAAAAGACGGAATTGTGGAGGGACAAGGAGCCACTCTTCTATTGTAACAGAAGTGCTAGTGGGACAAAATAGGAATATGGACTCAGAGGTATTTTTAGTTTGGCAAGAAAGGACATTTTATGGTTTCTATTTTTTTCTGGAAAGTTGGATGAAAACTCATCTGCTGACAGAAGGATTTTAGAACTTCAGAACAAATGGAAAAGATTTTTAAAAACATATTTTTATTTTAATTGACACATAGCAGTCACACATATTTATGGGGCACAGTGTGACATTTCAGTACCTGTGTGTTATGTGTAAGGATCAGATCAAGGTACCTGACCTATCTACTACCTCAGGTACTTACCATTTCTTTGTGTTGGGAATGCTCAAAATCCCCTCTGCTGGCTATTTTGAAATATTAAGTTAATTGCTATTAACACTAGTTTTCCCACTGAGTTATGGAGCATTAGAAGTTATTCCTCCTGGGGGCGGTGCTGTGGCATGGCAGGTAAAGCCGATGCCTGTAGTGCCATAATTCCATATGGTCTCCGGTTTGAGTCCCGGCTGTGCCACTTCCAATCCAGCTCTCTGCTGTGGCCTGGGAAAGCATTTGAGGATGGCCCAAGTCCTCGGGCCCCTGCACCCATGTGGGGGGCCCAAAAGAAGCTCCTGGCTTCGGATCGGCGCAGCTCCGGCCGTTGTGGCCAGTTGGGGAGTGAACCAGTGGATGGACGACCTCTCTCTCTCTTTCTCTCTTTCTTCCTTTCCTTCTCTCTCTGTGTAACTCTGACTTTCAAATAAATAAATATTTAAAAAAATTTATTAAAAAAGTTATTCCTCCTATCCAACTGGACCCCTGGACCTAGTAGCCATCCTCTGTCCCTACCATCCCCCTAACCCTAGCCTCCACATATATACCTTAGGCTCTAGTAACCACTATTCTACTCGCTGCTTGTCAACTTTTTAGCTCCCACATGTGAGAAGATAACAGCATATGTCTTCCTGTGTCTGACTTATTTTGCTAAACATGATGTCCTACAGGCTTGTCCATGTTGCTACAGAAGACAGGGTTCCCTTCTTTGTAGTACCTGAATAATAATGCATTGTAAATATAGACCACATTTTCTTCATCCATTTGTCTGTTGATGGACACTTAGGCTGATTCCATAGCTTGGCTATTGTGAATAGACCCAGAATAAATATGGGAGTATAGATATTTCTTTGATGTAAGTTTCTTTTCCTTTGGATGTGTACCCACTAGTGGCATTGCTAGATCATATTCGTAGTTCTGATTCTAGTTTTTCAAGGAACTTCCGTACCATTTTCTATGACTGGGAACGTTTGAGTTTCCTCTATGGCGAGGTGGAAGAGTAGACTCTTCAAAGGGACACGGACAAGCAGAGGCCTAGAGGATCTACTTGGGATATGCCAAGTCATGTGATTTTCCTAGGACATGCTCAGCTGCCTCATGAAAATATAAATCAAGTTGAGTGTGTCAGAACTGGAATTTTGCCAGGTGTTAAGGTGAAGAGATAGTAGACAAGGAAGTTGAGAATATTGGTAAAAAAGTGATTGAAGTGACAAAAATTGGAATCTAAGTTTAATAATGAAGAAAGGAAATTCACTCATAGAAAGTGTGAACTGGAAATTCCTACAAGGTCAAAGGAAAAAATCTTGACCAAGAAATATGAAAAGATAGGCTGATCTGGTCTTACAGTACTCCATAGATGGAAGTGTTAGTCTGACTCCTGAAACCTGACATTAACTTTACTTGTTTTCTGAATTTTTTTTTAAATTATTAATACAAAGAGAACAGATTTCATGTATTTCATAGGTACAGTCCTAAGATGATAATCATACTTTCCTCCCTCCTCCACTCCCTCCCTCAATCTCCTTCCTTCCTTTCTTTAAAAAAAATTTTTTTTGCAAAAGCCAAATTTCAGTCAACTCTATAATTACAGGCTTAATGTACCACTAACCGTAATATGCAACAAGTAGAGAGAATAAAGACCACAGTTCCATGGGAGTATAAACAAGGGTTAAAAACAACAGTCAAATCATAAGATGTCCATTTTGTTCCTATACATTTTTTGTATTCTTTATTAGCTACTATATGAGAAAAAACATATATTTGTCTTTTGAGGACTGGCTTATTTCACTAAACCTAATGGTTTCCAGTTGGGTCCATTTTGTTGCAAAAGACAAGTGTGTTGTACTTTTTTAAAATTCTAGTTTCTTAAGCACAATATTATGCTTGCACGTATCATCCACATTGGTGACTGTAGCAGGATTTCATTCATTTGTATTGCTGCCTAGTATAATATTTCGTTTTCAGACTGTACTACAATTTATTTACTTATATATTTATTTATTACTTTTTTTTTTTTGACAAGCAGAGTGGACAGTGAGAGAGAGAGACAGACAGAAAGGTCTTCCTTTGCTGTTGGTTCACCCTCCAATGGCTGCCGTGGCCAGCACGTTGCAGCTGGCACACCACGCTGATCCGAAGGCAGGAGCCAGGTGCTTCTCCAGGTCTCCCATGCGGGTGCAGGGCCCAAGCACTTGAGCCATCCTCCACTGCCCTCCCAGGCCACAGCAGAGAGCTGGCCTGGAAGAGGAGCAACTGGGACAGAATCTGGCGCCCCGACCGGGACTAGAACCCGGTGTGCTGGCGCCTCAGGCAGAGGATTAGCCTATTGAGCCACGGCGCTGGCCCTGTACTACAATTTATTTATCTTCCTGCTGTTAATGGATAAATGTGTTTCCCATTCTAGGTTTTAGCTATGATTATTCTATGAACAGTTCTCTTGATCCATGTGTGTATGTGTTTATTTGGGGTGCATACCAAGAACAGATGTGGGTACATTCTCAGCAGCAGTGTAGGAGTTTTTTTTTTTGTTTTTTTTGTTTTTTCTAATTTTTTTTTTTTGAGAGGCAGAGTGGACAGTGAGAGAGAGACAGAGAGAAAGGTCTTCCTTTTTGCCGTTGGTTCACCCTCCAATGGCCACCACGGTAGACGCGCTGCGGCCAGCGCACCGCGCTGATCCAATGGCAGGAGCCAGGTGCTTCTCCTGGTCTCCCATGGGGTGCAGGGCCCAAGCACTTGGGCCATCCTCCACTGCACTCCCTGGCCACAGCAGAGAGCTGGCCTGGAAGAGGGGCAACCGGGACAGGATCGGTGCCCCGACCGGGACTAGAACCCGGTGTGCCGGCGCCGCAAGGTGGAGGATTAGCCTATTGAGCCGCGGCGCCGGCCACAGTGTAGGAGTTTTAATTGCTCTGTATTTGACTGCTGCTTGATATTAAACTTAGTCACTGGAGTGGATGTGTTTTGATATCTCATTATAGTTTAAGTTTGATATCGTTGGTGATAAAAGAAGGTTGGTGGACTCTTAACAATGCACATTCATGTCTACTACCGTTTTTTTGGTCACTTGTTTTTCCTTACTGATTTGTAGGGATTTTTCACAGAACTTGATGGAAGTAGTTAAATGGGCATTCTTAACTCATTCCCAATTTCAGAGAGACTACTTGCAATTTTTTAAGTATGAACATTAGGTTTTCTTATAGATATTCTTTTCCTGATTAAGGAAAAGTCAGTGTTTTTGAGATGTTGATTTACTTTTTAAATCAAATGCTTTATTGGCATCTTTCAAGATGATCAATTTTTTTTTTCTGTTTTTACTCCTTTAGTATGATCAATTATACTGATTGATTTTCAGGTGTTAAGTCAGCCCTTGTATTCCTGGGGGGGGAAATCCAACATTGTTAAAATACAGTATCCTTTCACTATACTGCTAGATTCTGTTTGCCAGTATTTTGGTTAGTACAGTTTCATCCATGTCCATAGAAGGAATTGGCCTTTTATTTTCCTTTATCGCCCTTGTTACTTTCAGGTCTACAGCATATGGTACCCTCATAAGATAAGTTTGGAAAGGATTTTCATTTTCATCTCTCCAGAGGAGTTTATGTTTTGTTTGTGTTATTTCTTCTTTAAATGTTTGGGAGAATTAATCAGTGAAGCCATCTGGGTCTAGAGTTTTCTTCAAGGTAAGGTTTTTAATAAAAAAATTGATTTTTCCAATAGATAGGCACTATCTAGCTATCTATCTAATTGTGGTTTCTTTGAAGGTAATCTTGCTCTTTTTATTTCTGGCTGCTTTTTAGATTAAGTTCTTGGGTGTTTTACTACCATCGTACATTGCTGAAGACTCAGTGTTTGTGCCCTGCCCCCTCCAGATCCATCTGCTGAAACCTAGGAATCCCCAAAGTGATAGTTTTTGAAGTTGGGACCTTTAGGAGGTGGTCAGGTCACAAGGGCAGAGCCACAGTGATGGGATTAGTGGCCTCATAAAGATACCCCAGAGAGCTGCCTTGTCCCCGGCTCCCGGTGAGGGCAGTGGGAAGACAGCATCCGTGAACCAGGAAGCCAGCCCTCACCAACTTTGCCAGCTTCCAGAACTGGGAGAAACTGCTTCCCTTCCAAGTTACCCAGTCCTTGGTATTTTGGCTGGAGCAGCCTGAATGGACTAAGACGTATATCTGTGTTTGGCAGGCTCTATAGGAGGACCTTTGCATCTCGAGATTCATGATTTCCTGTGGCTTGGTGGCTTCCACTGTTTTGTTTCTCTTTGCAAATTCACGGCCATTGTCCCTTCACTACTTCTGCTGGTTTCTCTCTGGCCTCCCTTCCTGTGACCCACACTGTGAGTGTTTGGACTTTTTCACCAGATCTCGCATGTCTGTTAGGCTCTTCCTTCTCACCTGCATTTTTGTCTCTCTGAACTTGTACTCTCTTCTGGATATTTTTTTCCTGACCATTCTCCCAGTTTCATCTTTGTTAACCTGCTGCCTTTTGTGGAATTCTGGGGTTGAGACAGACTATTTTGAAGCCCTTTTTTCTTGTATGCAGTTTTGATTTAGTTCTCTTTGCAAGTTGGATAGTGGGTACCACATCACTGAGATAAGAGGAGTGAGTTTCTAGTGTCACACAGCACAGTGAGATGACGGAGCTCACAATGACCTGCTACATATTGTCTGAGAAAACAGAAGAGAGGAGTCTGAAGGCTCCAGTCATCAACTAATGGTAAGAAGGTGGGAACATTAGTTATGCTGATTTGATCAGGACTCGTTGTATGCACTTATTGAAATGTCACGCTATGCCCCATAAATATGTACAATGATTATTAATAAATTATTTTAATATTTAAAGAGATGGAAGTGTTAACTGAGTGGATCTACACACATTGAATATATATATACTCCATAAATTATGTATCATTAAAATGATTTAAAAATTTTTATTAATTATTTTATTTATTTGGAAGAGTTACAGAAAGAGAGAGGAGAGAAAGAGAGGGAGAGAGATCTTCCATCCACTGGTTCACTCCCCAATATGGCCTCAATGGCCAGAGCTGGGTGGGTGTGAAGCCAGGAGCCAGGAGCTTCTTCTGGGTCTCCCACACAGGTGTAGGGACGCAAGGACTTGGGGTGTCCTTTGCTGCTTTCCTAGGCACATTAGCAGGGAGCTGGATTGGAAGCAGGGCAACTGGGACTTGAACCAGCACCTACATGAGATGCCAGCACTGCAGATGGCGGCTTAACCTGCTGTGCCACAGCGCCGGTCCCTGAAAAATTTTTAAATCTAGTTCTTTACCAAAAATCTCAAGCTTGTCTTGAGCTTGTTAGAAGTTTGAAGTTCATGTCTCGTAACTCCTTTCTCTGGATTGTGTGAGTTTTTACTATCATCCATTTTTTTCTCTTGAGTTTTGGTCAGGTCTCATGTATATAAATGAGGTGGTTTCTTTCTGTTTAGGACCAGATGTTGTGCAAATAGAAACGTTACAGAGGTAATTGAAGGTTCTATGAAAAGCTCTTTTTCTCCAGGGAGGACTTATTTCTGCCTCAGGCAGGCAGCTGGCTTTGGAGAACTGGCAATTTCTGACTGTATCAATGCAGCCAAGATAGAGAGGTTTTGAAGCTGGATTTCAGACCCTGTAAGGACTGCCTGCCTCCAGTTCCCTTACTTCTGAAGTGGCGTCATTCAAAATCCAGAATTCTAACTTGCTTACCAGAGCGCCTCTTCCTGGGGAGGCCTTGACCCTGCAGAACCAACAGTCCTCCAGTTGCCGGCTCACTTCTCTGTCCCAGTCTTGTCCTCGTGCAGCTCCTCAGGGATTCTGAAACTCTTCAGTGCCATCAGGTAGATAATAAGATGTTTTCCAGCTTCCCTAGTGCCTAGTGGTAGCCATGCTGGACCTGCAGTGCGTCTGAGCTGCCTAGTGGTAGCCATGCTGGACCTGCAGTGCGTCTGAGCTGAGGCTTTTGGTAGAGGTCAGTGGGAAGATGTAACACTGTGTCTACTACAGGACCGAGTTTCCACTTAGGAGGACTTCAAGGGGGATGGGATGTTAGGGACTGTCAGGATCCATCAGGACAGGAGAACAGGGTCTCATGCTGAGGAGAGACCCAGGAAGGGGGAGAGTCTGGCAGAGGGGCAGGTTAATACAGTTTCTTTTTTAGGACGAGGTTGTTGAACTAGCTGACATCTAAGTTTTCATGTAATTTGAAATTCTGGGATTCTATTAAATGAGCTGGGCTTCCATTTAGGTTAATTTAGAAGTTTAATTAGAACTTAGAATTTCTCCTGTAGAGATAAGGAGGCTTATCATCATAAAGAAAGCTTCTGGGTTTTAATTTCAGCACAATAGCCCCCAGTTGTAAAACACTGAACCAACTTCTTTCCATATTGCGCAATGGGATTCTGAAATTTTAGGTCCGAAGAGAATGGACTGCAGTATTATCTGCTGGGAATTTACGAGTCTGTGGGTCGCTGGATAACGTGCGCTTATGGCAGCTGCCTCGCTCCTCCTGTCGTAGGCTGCATCACGGTTTCCTTGTGCTCTTGTATGATCTGCGTGTTCTTCTCATTGTATAAGGCCCTCTCCTCGTCCTGCACCACCGAGTCCTCCACTTTCCCGTCTGTCCTTGCTCTTCTCTGACCCTGTTTCCCACGTGTGCTTGCCCTGCCGTAGTTTTCACTGTGTTCTCTAGAATTCTTTCTCCAAGGGAGAACAAGTGCCCTGCCTCCTTGGCTTTCCACTGACTGTTTCCTTCGGCCCTTGTCCTCGACTGGACCCGGATCTCTGAGAGCACCCGGCCTCCCTGCAGCCTCTGTTCCCTCATCTCTGAGTGCCATTTCAGCCTCCTGACTCGCTCATCCTCATGTAAAATTGCCAGCTCCATTGAGGCCCAGGCTAGTGCTGTACCCAGCCCCTGACTGCGCTTGGGTGTTCCCTCGGCCACACTCTCCTCTCCCTGTGTTTCCCCTCCTTTACTGAGTCCTTCAGTCCGTTACCTCTCTGCCCCCGGGTCCAGATTAGTAGTCATCCTCTTTTAAACCCCTTATCATCCCTGGATCCCTCCCACACCATATCTAAACAATGGAGCATGCTGTAGAAAAATGACACCACCGCATTGCTGAGCCTCAGTCAGACTGATGATCAGAATCTCAGAGGGCGCGCACATCTGCCAGTCACTGTTCCACCCTAGCAAACTCACTTTCCCACTGCCCAGGGACACTGTCACGCCTCTTCCTCTCAGGGCCCAAGCTTCTCTTCCTGCACACACACGTCATAGTGAGACTGCATTGTAGGAAGAAAGCCACCTCACTCTTGGTGTTTTAAAAATATTCCTCCAGACTAGTTTATCTAAACAGCCTGTGTGATAATTTAATGGTATCTCAAATTTAAGGTGACCCCAAAAGGTTTGATTTTCCTCCTTCCCAAATCCACTCCCACTCTTGCCAAGCCTTTTTTTTTTCTTTTATTTAAAAATATTTTTTTATTTGTTTACTTATTTGTTTCAGAGGAGGCGGCAGAGAGAGAGAGTGAAAGAGAGAGCATATGCTGTCATCCACCAGTTCACCCCCTGCATACCCTCAGTGGCTAGGGGAAGGCCCCGGCGAAAGCCAGGTGCTGGGTGCTCAGTCCATGTTTCCCACACCACTGTCAGGAATCCGATTGCTTGAGCCACCACCTGCTGCCCTTTAGGGTCTACATTAGCAGGAAGATGGAGCGAGGAGCCAGAGCTGGGTGTCACACCCAGCTGCTCTTGACACGGGACACTGACTGACATCTTAGCTGCTAGCCCCCTCAAGCCTTTTTCATTATAGGAAGTCACGGCCGCTGTCCTCCTAGCTTCTCATGGCCGCTGTCCTCCTAGCTTCTCATACCAGAACAATTAGAAACATTTTTATTTCAATTAGGTCTGAACTTTTGACTCTGTTTCTTCCTTGACTTTATTCCACTTTGAGCTGAACTGAAGGATGTTTCTGTGTTAAATTACCGCTTCGACCTTGAAGCTAGTTACCATCTTTCAGAGCCTAACTAGAGTTCGGGCCCTCCTGACCAAGGGCCTGTCTTGTATCGCTCCCGGCCTTCAGTGCTCCCAGCTCCCTCTCCTGTCCTACCTGGGCACCTTGCTTCTGGCTGCCACTGGGGTTCCACTCTTTGAGCAAAACTCAAACTCTTAAGTGACTGATACAGAAGGCCAGAATGGCAGTATAATAATTTGGAATTATGAGTTGTAACTGCCAAGTGGATTAGAAAGCTTGTGGCACTCAGTTAGCATTGAGAAAGTTATCAGAAGCTGCTTTATATAGGGAATATTTGTCTGGTGAACCTAGAAACTCAGCAAGAAGAGTTAGATGGTCTTAAAGGGGACATTAAGCCTGGGATGGCCACCTCTGTGTAGTCTGGCCAGTCACTTTGTCATCTGGTCTGCCTGAACCTCACATTCCTGAGAGCAGGGTCTCTGATGCTCTCCATTAGATCCAGTGCTTAGCATGAAGGTGAACACTCCTGGGATTCCCTGCTTGGACCATGCTGTGTGAACACTACCCACGTCTACTCCCTAGGTCCTGGTTTTCTCTGATCTCTGCTGCTCATCTCTGTTCTGTTGACAGAGTCTTTCAGAATTAGCCAAACCACAATTGCTTTCTCTCCATTATGGGCCTGGAGTCTTTAGGATGGGTTTTGAATACATCTGATTGCAAGTATTTGGGGTAAATTTTGCTAGTTTCAGTGAGTTTCTGTCTCGTGGTTACTTCTATGCACTGCCTCAGCCACTCTGTAGCCTGTGCTTCGTGAAGCTGGAGGAGTGAGAGGTCTTCTCCTACCTGGGGACGTCTGCATGGTGATTGTGAGCACTTCATGGCCCACAGTTACTTGGAATACATCATAATCTGCAGAAATTCAAGAAGAAATGACTCAAGTTGTTTCTAAAAATGTAACTGATCTTCAAAATACAAAATGACCACTGAAAGAATGTACCACAAAATCAGAAGGCATTGTGAATGTAGATAACTTTCCTCAAATGGAAAACCAGAACCCAAAACAAAGGTATTATAATAAGCTAAACGCATGCTATTTTGTCAGCTTGATAGGAATAATTGAGTAGAAGCAGATGAGGGCTACTAATTTACAAAAGACTTGCGGTCGCATTGTTGTTACAACAATTATAATTGGCTGCCAATTATAATTACTATTATGATTAGGCTAATGGAATGTTTTATTTTAATATAAGAAAAAATTATTCACAGCTCAACCTTTCTTTCATCTGTAAAGCGAGTTGAGTGTTGAAGTCTTGCTGTCTGTTCTTGTCAGGGATCTTCCTGTGCCTGGGAGGGAGTACCTATTCAGACATGGCTGTGGCTGACCCACAAGGCCTTCTGTGAGATGGAGGATCTCTCACGGTAGCTTATCCAGGAAGGATCCACCTTCTTGTTCTTCTGTCTCTGGGACTCAGTTCTTCACAGGTCGTGGGGCTGAGGCCCTGCTCAGATCCTGGCCACCTGGGATGCTCCATAACACATCTCATGGCTCGATACCTTGCTCCGCCAGAGCTAGGAAGTGAAAGGGCAAGAGAGGAGGTGCTGGGGCAGCCAGCAGCAGTGCTGCCGTAACCCGATGCAGGTGGTGTCCGTCACTGTGGACATCTTCTGTGGATTGGACGTGAGTCACAAGGTGTGGTCCAGGGGCGGGAAGACAGCATTGCCAAAGGAGCGGATACAGAATTTGAGGATTATTGCGCCATTTTAGAAAGCTGCCTACCAGCCCTTGAGGTTTTGTTTTGATTTTTTTTTTTTAAATGGTGATATTCTCAGAAAGGGAGTATTAATTTTTATGTATCTTTTTAAAAAAGCATTTTAATTAAATATCATATTTGTTAAGAAACTTTAGTTCATTTTGTGCTAAAACAGAAAGCTAGTACTGAAAAATAGCACACCTGCATTGACTGTATTTCTAAAATATTTCCACATTGTTACATTGTAATAAATAATGGCCTCTGAGAACTCAAAGACCCAAATACAAGAGAGTGTTTTGCAGCAGGCTTAATCAATGTTTAGTGATGATGGAATGTAAAATCGAAGAGCCAAGGATAGAAATCAAATTGCCTTTCTGCAGAAAGATCCTCAACAATTGAAAAACTGCTCTATAAAACTAAAGAACAGATTGATGATTTAGAAAATAGAAACTGCAGAAATATTCTGTAGAGCCTAGATTTGTCCCCACTGCTTATTACCTTGTCTGCTGGAGAGCCAAAAGGAAAAGGAAGGGCAACCAAAAGAAATTCAAACGAGCGAATTTTGTTCTTCAGACTATTAACTAAGTATATCCTGGACTAAAAATAAATGTTCTGCCCTTGGATTGTCAAGTAACGTTCCTTCTTCATACCCAAACCAGGGCAAGGGTGTGTATTATTAATTTCTATCCAGACTTATTTGACAGATCCTTTAGTGAATGGATTTGATGTTCTGACAGGACAAAGGTATTCACCATATACACAGTAATATTATTGTTTTAAGATAAAATCAGGGCCAGCACTGTGGCACAGTGCCAGCATCCCATATGGGCGCCGGTTCAAGTCCCAGCTGCTGCACTTCTGATCTAGCTCTCTGCTCTGTCTTGGGAAAGCAGAGGAAGATGGTCAAGTGCTTGGGCCCCGGCTCCCATATGGGTGACCTGGATGAAACTCCTGGCTCCTGGCTTCAGCTTGACCCAGACCTGAGCCATCTGGGGAGTGAACCAGCGGATGGAAGATTCTCTCTCTTTCTCCCTCTTCTCTGACTTTCAAATAAATAAATCTTTTAAAAAAAGAGAGAAATAAAATCATCAACTTAGTCACCTTGACAACTTGTGTGACTTCAAGAGTGCTAATGGGATATGTACAGAACCAGAGATCAGTGGCAGACTGGCAGCACTTCAAAAGTCACTTCCAGCACTGGCCCTGTGCCCCAGAAATGCTTAGCGCAGCAACAGATGAACAGAACGTGCCAGGCCACTAAAACTCAGGCCACTGGTTTTCACTGGGTTTATTTGCTTTGCTGCCATAAGAAATGAAGATGCTATTCTCTTTTCACTTGAAGCCTGTTTTGTAGAAGCAGGTTGCTTAACTTAACCACCCTGTGAGAAGGTAGACCTTTAGAGAAGCTGAGGAGGTCATGGGCCTCTGCCCTGCCCCTTACTGGCTGTTTTACCTTGGGTGAGTTACCTAGCGTCCTTGGAAACGCAGTGTCCTGTATAAAGTAGGAGATGGTGCTGATGAGGGTGAGGGGTAATCACTGCTGACATTTGCTAAGTCCTTGCTGTGAGCCAGGCGTGTTGATGTTGATGTGGATTTCTGCACTTACTACTTGTATTCTTTAGTAATACAGTTATGGTCACTACCCAGTAAACCAGTGAGTGTCTATGCAGTTCTAATCCCACGTGTGTCCTGTCTCACATGTGTGTGCATTGGAGCCTGTCTTTATCTACATGAAACTGAGACAGGATGAAGCAGAACACATTAGTCAAGCCCCTCCCAACCTCATATGTGTTCATCTCATCTCCAGATCAGTCAAGAGCAAGGAGGGTCTGGACCCTAAATGCAAAACGGCCCCCCACTCCCATTTGGCACCCTACCAACCTGCACACATGCCCAGAATAGCCGGTTTGCCTGTAAGGCGGCCTTCCTATAGGGGCAGCAGTGAGTAAGCAACACTGCTATTTGGGGCATGCTGTGTGCAGAGCAACAAGCCAGGTGCAAACTGGAGCCGGTCATGCTATGTTCCTTGTGTTTGAGCATAAGCCCCCAGCAGACCTTGACCTCGTTGCAGTTTGTCTCTTGTCATTTCCTGTTTGCAACTGGGGCAAAGAATCCAGGGTGGGTAACAAATCTCCTGACACTTTGTGTGTGTGGGCATAAGGCCCCTTGTACTTACTGGTAGTAGTTTGTGCAGGCAGGACGCTCTGCCTACCTGCGTGATCTCATTTAACCCTCCAAACAGCCCCATGAGGAAGTTTATATCCGAATACCACTCTTCCCAAATATACCACACACACACACACACACACACAAACACACACACATTCTTTAAGCGTGCCTGTCCCATGGTGATGTCACCATTTTCAGCCTCCCCTCCCCTGCCCTGGACCCACACTCAGGCGTTTCACTAGACCTGGGCCATCTCCTCCTAGTGACCAGGATTCGTTTCTTGTGAGCCATTTTGATTTCTGCACCCCATGCTTCTTGACGGCCACAGATTCTAAATGCATTTTTCTCTATTCCAAATGCTTTTCCTTTACACAGATGTCTCTGGGGTGAATAACATTGAATTCATACGTCTTACTTTCATCTCTGGATTTTTTGCACACAGTGATCATTGCTATTATAGTTTGGTTTTATTTAACAGCTTCATTTGTTTTGGGAACCACAGCCAGGAGGCAGTGGTGCAGATACACACGTTATCAATGAAACATGTCAGTTTCCTTCACCTCCTAGTTACTGTCTAGATCAAGGGCTATTTTTATGTGAAGCCAAAGTCTGTGTTTTTTTTTTTTTTCTCTCATATGTAGTTAACAATCTGAATGACACATTCTTTATAGAACCACAATAATTCCATCCATTACATCACTTAATTTATGGGAGTGCTAACACCAAAATCGATAAACATTATTTCTCAAATGTCAAGAATGTTAATGGTGTGATTAAAAAAGGAAAAGATTCTAAAATCTCCCTGCACAGAGCTGTTTGATATACAGTTGTTGAGGCACACCTAGCCGAAGCTGTGGTATGGAAGACTTAAATCACATGGACCCCATCAACTTAGAAAATGTGTGTCGGGAGCTATTTTTGGCTGCACAAATCTTTAGTGCCATATTGTGGAATTCTGTGAGTGGCGAGAGGGAACGACTACATGTCTCAGAGAAGATTGTCTTGGGTTGTTTTGAGACACATCAACAGTTGCTAAGGAACCACCGCTCATGCTTCTGGGAAATTCTGTAATATTTCATTTATAAATTGGGAGAAATTTTTATAGAGCAGAGTTTCTTAGACAAGGAAACCATATGAAGGGTGATATTAGGGAACAATTTCAAACTGGGAAAAGTATTTTAAAGTTTCCTAGAAGATTGAGTTTAAATGGGGTTTCCTAGCACTCTGTAATCGCCTCTCAAAAGAATCCTGGAAGCTTTCATTTACATCTGATTTTAGCACAAGTAGCATTTTAAAATCTGGTCACATTTCAGTTTATTTTCCATGATTGATGCTTTAAAATGGAGATGAGCACTTCTTTTCACACAGAGACTTAATTAGAATGCTACGATGGTGGTTCCACTGAGCCGCTACTTTCTTAGTGAAATGCTGTTACTCATAAACATTTAATAGGCACTGACTGTTTACTAAGTCCAACAGAGACACGGTTTTGGCATGTAATGGTGTTAGAGCCCGAGCAGTCCTCTCCTACTGGCCCTGGCTTCAGAGGTAGCGAAGAGAACTACATAAGCTGGTTTTCCTGGGGCCTCTGTTGCTGCGGCATCAGGCTAGCAGCCCTACACCCCAGGAAGGGCTGTCACTTCACATTCCCCGCCCACCCGGCCACATGGCAGTAGTACTTCCACAGAAGCTGGTGTTGACCCTACTGTTTGATTTAGATGCTTGGTTACTTCTGGATTTACTGGAATCTAAGGGGCGGCATAGAAGGGAGCACCTATCTATCATGAGCAAGTTGTCTCCATTCTTGCTGGGATAGAGCACAGCTAACACATGCTCATAGTCTTCAAAGAGCTTTTATTCTGATGGGGAGACAGCTCTGCAAAGAAGCAATTGCAGGGGCCAGCTTGAGTCCCAGCTGCTCCACTTCCGATCCAGCCCTCTGCTGTGGCCTGGGGAAGCAGTGGAATATGGCCCAAGTGTTTGACTCAAATGGCGTGGGAGACCTGGAAGAAGCTCCTGGCTTCGGATTAGCTCAGCTCCAACTGTTGTAGTCATTTGGGGAATGAACCACCGGATGGAAAAGCACTCTCTCTCGCTCTTGCTTGCTCTCTTTCTGTAACTCTGCCTTTCAAATAAATAAATAAATAAATATTAAAAAAAAAGAAGCAGCAGCAATTGCAAAGCAGCTGGCTGAGAACCATCGTAAAGGGTATTTGTGCAATGAGGAGAGGGACAGGTGTGGCTTTTCGGCCTGGGAGAATGAGTGACAGCCTCATGGAAGAAGCAGCCCTGCAGCTGAGCAGGTTGCTGGTCATGCACACAGCCAAGGGGGTGAGAGGGAGTGAGCAGTATGTGCGGGGTCCCCAGGTATGAACAGGAGCTGATGTGGAACAGTCTGGATGCTGGTGGCTGGGAGCGCAGGAGAGGTTAGGGACAGCAGGACAGGGGGGCAGGGAATAGATTTGGGGGCCACGTCCCGGAAGGTGTGTTCTTCTGGCACACAGGTGATATTCTCCAACTTCAGTTCAGACAGTAGGATCCCCATTTTTGGTCTGAAGACTACTGCGATGAGCCATTATGAATAGGGATGCAAAAATGAGTAATATTGGTGGGAAATGGAAGGAGGCAAAATCTGTAGGTCTGTTGGGAAGGGAGCAGGGTACAGGAGCTGCAGGCTAACGAAAAGCACCGTCTGTGCACGCAGCTTCTTCCTGCTTGCTCTCCAGCTCTCCTGTGGCCCCTGTGTCCGCCGTGCCGCCCCTCACTCCCAGCCTTTGTGTGTGTGGTTCTCCGCCTGGAGCACTCTCCCCTCTGCTGGCCCTCGTGATGCCTCTGCACTTCGCTAGTCAGCAAACCCGGCTGGAAACGATTCAAGGACGTCTGTCTCCTACAGAAGTGCAGCCGCCTCTGCGGTCAGGGTGTGTTTTGTTCGGTTTTGTACACCATGCGTAAGCAGCATGCGACCTCTGGGCCAGGAAGGGCCAGGACGTGGGCATTGACATGAACTGATCTGATCGAGTTTTTGAAAAGCAGCTACTTGTGTATATGTTTTGCCTTCAGGTTGCAGACCGTGTGCCAAGTGCACAGAGCATGTAGAGGACACTCAGATGTCAGAGTCGTAGGGGCAGGACAGCCTGGGCAACGTGTCCTGCTTTGGCCACCGTCTGTTCACTCGGAGGTTTTCCCAGCAGGCGGTGAAGCCGGCAGCACAGGCAGCATCAAGCCATTGCACAGGATTCAGAATCCACAATGTAGAGTGTTTCAGGGGTCTGATGCTGGCATGGTAAAGTGTAGGCATGCAAAAACATATTTTAAAAAAATAATAAAAATAATGATGGGGGCAGCGTTTGGCGTAGTGTTGAGGGAGCTGCCTGGAATGCCCACATCCCATATCTGAGTGCCTGGATGTTAGCTCTGGCTCTGCTCCCGTCCCCAGCCTCCTGCTAATGTGCACTCCGGGAGGCAGCAGGTGGTGGCTCAAGTAGTTAAGCCATGTGGGGCACCCAAGTGGGTTCCTGGCTCCTGGTTTTGGCCTGGCCCAGCCCCAGCTGTTGCAGATTTTTTTTTTTTTAAGATTTATTTATTTGAAAAGCAGAGTTACTGAGAGAGAGGAAAAAAGAAAGAGAGAGAGGGAGGGAGGGAGAAGAAGAGGGGGAGAGAGAAAGAGAGAGAGCGAGTGAGCATTTCCATTCACTGGTTCACTTCTCAAATGGCTTCAATGGCCAAGGCTGGGCCAGGCTGAAGCCAGGAGCTAGGAGCTTCCTCTGGGTCTCCCATGTAGGTGCAGGGGCCCCAGCACTTGGGCCATCCTCTGCTGCTTTCCCAGGCACATTAGCAGGGAGCTAGATCAGAAGTGGAGCAGCCAGGTCTTCATTGGCGCCCATATGGGGTGCCAGCATTGCAGGCAGTGACTTTACCTATTACACCATAACTCTGGCCCCTGTTACAGGTATTTTGTGGAGTGAATCAACAGATGGGTGTGCTCTGTGTGTGTATATGTATGTGTGTATGTCCCTCTCTTCAACTCTGTCTCTCTGCCTTTCAAGTAAATAAAATAAATGACATTAGTAGCAGGCAGATTCAGACTGTTGTGTGCTGGGTGGCTGTAGAGGAGCCATGGACAGCCCCCGTGCCTGAGCACATCACTGGCAAACTCTATATTAGTTCCTAACTGGAGCCCTAACTTTGCTCTCCAATCCGAATAATAAACAAAGCCACGTGTTGCTTGTCATCCTGTGACTATGTTTGCATGGGCACTTGTCAAAGGTCAAAGGTCAGTCTTTGAAGTCGGCCAACTGACTAGCATGTTTGCTGCTCAGGTAGATAAACAGAAGCTGTCCTGGAACGTGCCTGGTGGATTGACCAGCACTCTCCTGACAGGCATTCATGTGCGTGGATTAGCCAACTTCCAGTTAGAGGCGACTTATTGGTCATCAAAAGTCCTTAACACCAACAACAGCACGTGCAGCTTTCTGTGGGTAAAGACTCTAGCACATAAAGAGGAAACCTTAGAATTATTAGGACAGAGCATCTCCCCAAAGCCCAGCCCATTGAAAACTATCTCTTTGGAGTCAGGATGAACATCTGACACCATTTTCCTCTGACATAGTAAGACAAGGTATGCTAGTGTTACCCCCACTTCCAAGCTTGCGAGTGAACTAATTAAACAAGATGGGTACAACATAGGAGTCAAGTGCATTTGATTTAGAACCAAACTGCTGGGCTCCAGGGCTGGCTAAGCCTCTCTGTGCCCGACTTTCCTCATCTATAAAATGGTGAGATGGGCGGTACACGCTTTGTGAAGTGGTTCCACAGACTACATACAATAATAAACACCAGCTGTTCAGAATCAGCCCAGCACAGTGCCAAGTCACACAATAAATGCTGCCTATTGTGTCATTAGTGACCGTATTTCATGCTGGTGACATAGCCTCCACTAAGTCATTCACCAGCCTCAAAACTTAGCACTCTTATGCGGCTAGTACTCTAAGACGTAAGTTCAAATGACAAATAATGTTCTATTTACATAGTTACGTTATACATATTAGACTTGTGTGTGTGTGTGTGTGTATCAAGCAGCAGTCATCATTTGGTGGAGCATCTGGTAGCAATTCTAGGCTTATGGAGATCTGCCACTGAGATAAACAGCTCCCTACCTGGAGATGGCCCCAGGTCGGGGGAGGTGAAAGGCTTGCTTGCTCCAGGATTTTAAAGGCACACCTACCACTGGTTGCATAGACATGGATGGACCTGCACTTGAGAAGGTGACGTGGAGGCACATCATTCCCTCAGGTTGTAAAGAAAACAAGTGTCGTGCTTGAGAAATTTCATCACACCGTCTCTGATACAGTCCTAAGAATAGCATTAGCATTTGTATGCCACATCCTTGATTTTAACATGGCATTTGATTCTGTTAGTGATTTGGTAGGTTAGAAAATCCTGCAAAGACAGGGTGGGTGGGGGAAGTTCATAAGCAACATTTGTTTACTGTGCAAAGGAATGATGGTTATAGATGCAGACGGGAGATAGCAGATGCATTTAAAGTGACTGATGGCACCAAGCAAGGCCGAATTCCCATGCCGTTATCATTCACTATCTGGCTTTCTGTTTGTTTGTTTGTTTGTTTGCTTTAAGGTGCCCTTTAGTGCCTTCAGAGATTGCAATTCCAGTATTGCAATCCAGTTGAAGATTAGGTCAGATAAGAATGTGTCCAATACATAAGAAAGCCGTATGCAGATGGCAACAGCAAGTGATCGTTGGGAATATAAATCGTCTCATCCCGCACTGTCTGTGTGCCAGGGTCTGCACGCTTGTGTCTTAGAGTCAGAATGATGGAGGACACTGGTTAGCTAGCTTTGCTAAGCTCTGTTTAACTTCAGCCATGTTATCAATCCCTAAAGAGGTAGATTCTCCAAAATTTGTATGGGTCACCCCCCTGGAAGTTAGAAGTCAGTTTCATGCCCTCAGTGGCATCAGCTCTTGGAATTAATGAGCACCACCCAACACAGATTGAATGGTGTTGTATGCGAAAGGCACCATGAGAAAAGACAACATTGTTCAAGAGACAGAAATCAATTGCGTGTCCTCCTTTCTCCAAAAGTGGAGTGACAATGCACAGATGACAAAGAAGGAGCAATACAGGACGACAGGTGACACATACGGCAACCCTGCTACTCTCAGATAGGTGCTGCAGGCAGTTCACGATGAGGCAGCTCACTGAGAGAGAGGGCGGAAAGAAGGTTTATTGTGAGCTGAAAGAAGGCCTTGATATGGTCTTAGAGTGTTTGGAGGAAGAGCTGAGGGAGTTTTCTAGACAGAGATGAGGCAATGCAAGGTGTCCTGGGAGTAGAGAATAAATGGAGTACAAAGTGCAAGAAGAATCTGATTTCCAAAACCGGGCCCTGCACAGCTGGAGGCCACGTCAGGGTATGGCAAGTCCAGGATGACTGGGTGGATGGAGGATGAGTCTCCTTAGGGTGTGGAATACACCCTGCCGTCCAGTAGGTGCTTAGTTCTCCTCCTTGGTGGAGGGGGGGGTTCTCTGCCAGGAGGCGAGACTGGGAAAACACTGTGCCCACCAGCAGGGAAGCCCGACAGATGGCCGGGGAGTTCAAAACTGTGTTTCACTTTTGAGTGGTTGTCCACATTTTCTACACAGGGTCACAAATCTCCAGCCTTTGGGGTATGTGAAAAACCCTGACCACAGGCAAAAGGCCTAGTGTAAGGTCGATGGCACGCACAGGCAGTTGAAAGCAGTTGCTGTGGCCAACGCTATGGCATAGTGGGTGAGGCTGCCACCTGCAGTGCCAGCATCCCATATGGGTGCCGGTTCAAGTCCTGGCTGCTCCACTTCTGATTCAGCTCTCTGTTATGGCCTGGGAAAGCAGTGGAAGATGGCCCAGGTCCTTGGGTCCCTGCACCCATGTGAGAGACCCAAAGAAGCTCCTGGCTCCAGGCCATTGCAGCCATCTGGAGAGTGAACCAGCAGATGGAAGACCTCTCTCCCTGTCTCTGCCTCTGCCTCTCTGTAACTCCACCTTTCGAATAATAAATCCTAAGGAAGGAAGGAAGGAAGGAAGGAAGGAAGGAAGGAAGGAAGGAAGGAGGGAGGGAGGGAGGGAGGGAGGGAGGGGAGGAGGGAGGGAGGGAGGGAGGGAGGAGGGAAGGAGGGAGGGAGGGAGGGAGGGAGGGAGGAAGGAAGGAGGGAGGAAGGAAGGAGGGAGGGAGGGAGGAAGGGAGGAAGGAATCGCCAGCCCTCAGACAACAAACATGGTGGCAGTTGGGAGTGCTGCTGAGCAAGGGAGGGACGTAATGTGGGCAGTGGGGGCTGTGAAGCAGGCAGACTTGGGGGATGGAGAGATGAGTATAGGAGAGGAGTCAGGAGGAGAGAAGGGGGTGAAGTGAGCTTTGACCGTCACTGACAAAATGTCTGGGGAGGCGGGAGTGGTGAAGACAACATCAGCTCCCAAAGAATCCCTCAGGCAGCACTGTAGGACTTTCCAATAAGGCTTCTGTTTTCTCTCAGGTCTAATTAGACAGACTGGGATTCCTACATCCGCCTCCCCCAGTATTAAAAATAAGGACATCTGTATTATATACTGCAAACCTACTTGAATGCTGAAATTAAATTTTTCCCAAAATTATCTGATTTCAAATTGCTAGTTAAATGCATGGAAGTTGAGATCTCTTCAGATGCTGTGGGTCCTGGGTGGCAGGTACTGGGGTTGGCCAGTAGGACCAAGAAGCCCTCACAGGACCTCTGTGTCACACACACCCTAGTGAAGAGGTCAGAATTTTCTTGATGTTTCAGAAATGGTTATAAGTCCCTTGTAGTGTCAATGCACACTAGTTTGGGTTGATGGTATTTAATGAAAGAATCCTAGAATCCTGAAAACCAGCCGTGCCAGCGGCCCGTGCAGTCAAACAATGGTTCACCTTCCCCTCAGGGTAGCATACAGGGATCGTAGCACCAGGGCATGGCTCCTGGCTGCTCACGATTGGTCGCCTAGGCCCCGAGAAAGTAAGCCTCCTGGCACTTCAGTCAGCCCCACCCAGCCCTGTGCGGATTATCCCAGCCGGATGGCAGGTGTCCAAGGGGAACCGTGGGGGAGAGGCGCTCTCTCCCGAGGCACAGGCACTTTGCTTCCCAAGCAGCTTGCAAGGCAGTCCAGCTGCTGCAGCAGTGACAAGCCACAAAGGGCCTCAACGCCGACGGCCTTGGGCTTGGTATCTAATGAGGAACATGGCAGTAGGAAGCCACTGGTCACTGCTCTGCTGCCCTTGCCTTTGCCCCGTCAGGTACCGCAGGTATGTGGAGTGTCTCCTCGTCCCCTAGGTGGATGGATGGCTCTCGGGCGGTCTCTGGTGGTGAATGTTATGTATGTTCCTAGAGCGAGCAGTGGAGTGTTTGACTCCACGGGAACACATGGGAAAAGGAACATTTGAACGAATCTGCTCAGACTCTTCAGGGTGAATGTAAGACTGATGTGATGTCAGGCTGTCATTCAGAAGCATCACTGCGTTGTTCACAGGTAACATGCAGTAACATCCTGCAGTATTAAACTTCGATCTCCGGCGGAAGAAGGAAAAGAATGAATCTCTTTAAAGTCAATTCATATTCTTTCTCTCTTTCCCCCAAACCTACATTTCTCTAATGGTCTTTCCAATAGGAGATTCCCGAGGTGTGTATGTATGCATGCTCTAGGTGCAGGCATATCAGAGCTGTTAGCGCTCCGTATATTAATAACTTAATACTAAACCCTTTCAGACCACATGTGTAAATGTCCATGTAGGCAGCTTGATATCTTGTACCAGAAAGGAGACACGGACTTGTTACGTTAGAGAGGGCTGCTGCTAATGCCTGCTGTGAGTACATGAGGGGGCCTTTCTACCTTTTCTTTTTCCTTTTTAATTCTGGGTACACCACATATAATAAGTGAAATAAACATCATCCATCAGCAAGTCAGTCTTCCCTGAAGTATTAGTATTCTAAACAGTCCTATTACCAAAGCATTATTTTGATGCTTTATTAAAAGTCCTACTGTTCTAGCATAGTTAGACTCAAACACAGCTTTATGCAATTAGGATTATAACAGAGCTTTATTACAATGATCTATAACTTGTATCATCCTAATAAAAGTTCCTGTACCTAGCAATGCCTTCATAACGTGGTTTCTGTAACAGTGATTCCTTAGTAATGGGGCTTCTCTCATAGCAGCCTCATTATTAGGAAATGACTTCAGTAATAGAAATGCAAATAAAGATTTGGAGAGCAGCATTTTATGCATAGCTCTATTACTGACCTGCTATCTTTCCATGCATTACATCTGATCATTAGAAACCTACCATGTAGAGTGTAGTTAGGCTTATTACCAATCTGTTACATTTCAGCATTTGTGTCCTTCCAAATTATTGAAATGGACTGCCATCTTAATATAAAATGCAAGGGTTAAAATCATTTAAGTTTTAATTAAATTTTGTTTCCAAAGCATTAAAAATGTCCCACAAAACCTCCTCTAATTTTTATCCTACCAGAGGCTGTGTAGACCAGTGGTATCCAGGCTAGGGCACTGCACCTATTTCCCTGCACCTATTTCACTAGGACTTCCTGGGTATTGATTTCCTGATCTACCTCCCGTGAGATCCATCTGCCTGAGAAGGCACTTGTGATCAAGAGTTTTCCCAGTCTCCTTTTGCCTCTCTCTCAGTGTACAAAGAAAGGTGTGTCTCACATCCCTCCCTCACAATGCCTGCTGCCCAAACAGGGCAGTGACCAGAGCAGCGATTTGACAACTTCTCCGTGGAAGGCGGTCTTGGGCCGCAATCCATGCATTAAGAGCCAGGGAGTAGAGGGTGATGCCTCAGTGCCCAGGCTGTGGAGCCACATGGTCTGTGTGTAGATCCAGGGCCCACTACTTAGCCCACTGCAGGACCTCCAGGAAGCACTGCGGTTCCTCTGTCTTCGTTTCTGCACTTGTAAAGTGGTGACCAGGATACTGTGGTGTTGTGAGGTCACTTGTACTGTGCACACAGGCAAAGGGCATGGGCTGTATAAAGAGTATAAATGTACTATATGGCTTGTACATGTTATATATAAGTGTGTTTTATAAAAACATACTGTTTAATGCTATTAACTTGTGGTTTCCAAAAAGATTTCATTTTATATGTTTGCGTATCAAATTTTATAATATATATTGCATTGATAGCTGAGTACTGGCAATAAATAAAATGAAAACTCAATTGAACATCCAAGTTAGCACTGAGATTAAAATGATCAACTGAGTAGTAGCAGTAATTATAACGAAAATGCAATCAGACATCCAAGTTAACACTGAGACCAAAATGATCACAGGAAATTTTAAAACATAAACTCCTCTCTCTCTCTCTCTCTCTCTCTATATATATATATATATATATATATATATATACACATATATATACATATATATGTACATATCTATATATAACCAGAAGATGATCAATAAAAAGCTTTTAAGCATAAAATATATATTAGGATAAAGTTCTTTGAGAGAAGCAGAATGTAGATATGAATTCAAGCAGAAAATACAAAATACTGAATTGTTCTTGTATTTTCAAAGTTATGATGGGGATTTATTTCCAAATAGATGCATTGAAGAGAGTGATATAATAGTTGTATTTAAATTGTCAGTTGTACAATGCACCAGAAATTACATCATTTGCAACTATTTAATGAAAAACTTCAAAGGTCAACTTACATGCCGAGGAGTGTATAGATATATGTATTTTTTTAAAAGATTTTATTTACTTGAAAGGCAGAGTTACAGAGAGAGATAGAGACAGAGAGAGAGGTCTTCCATTGGCTGGTTCACTCCCCAAATGGCTACAATGGCGGGAGCTGAGCCCATCCATAGCCAGGAGCCAGGAGCTTCTTCCACGTCTCCCACATGGATGCAGGGGCCCAAGGATTTGGGCCAACTTCCTGCTTTCCCAGGCACATTAGCAGAGAGCTCGCTCGATCAGAAGTGGAGCAGCCAGGACTCGAACTGACGCACATATGGGATGCCGGCACCACAAGGGGTGGTTTACCTGCTGTGCCACAAGCGCCGGCCACACCGATGCCTCTATACTTTGTTTTTCTGAGTGACAGCTCTCCTTAGGAAGGATATCGTCCTTATCAGTTGGGAAGCTCTTAGAGTTGTGGAAGCTCGAGGTTCCCTGCAGGCAGCCGCTTTCTCTGTGCAGACTGACCTGCCGGAAGGATCTCCAGTGCTGCCTGAGAAGTCCCAGGATTCCCAGCGCCTGGAGAGCCCTGGCCCTGGAAGGGGTGCTGGTTTGTCCTGTTGGTGGGCAGGGCCCCGTCGTGTGCGTCCCTGGCCCGAAGCAGAATTGGAGAGGTTGCTCTGCAGGGATGGGTGCCCCGAGACAGTCTTACTGCCTCCTGGAGGTGTCAGCTGTCACACTGCCAGAGGAGCACCAGCTAGGGCGAACGAATGAGTGCCCAGCCTTCTGTGAGGAACGTGCTGGAAACGGAGTGCATTGTATTTACATGAGTTTGACGTGCACACCTTTGTCTTCATTTTTATTTCATTCTGTGCTTCTAAGTAAACATTTTGATGTCTTTCTTTCTTTCCTTCTGTCTTAAGATTTATGTTATTTATTTGAAAGACAGAGTTATCAAGGTTGGGGGGTGTGGGTGGGAAGATCTTCTATTCACTGATTCACTCCCCAAATGACTGCAATGGCTGGGGCAGGGCCAGGCCAAGGCCAAGAGGCTGGAACTCCATCTGGTCTCCTGCAGGGGTGTCGGGCCCACGTACCTGAGCCATCTTCCTCTGCTCTCCCAGGGGCGTTAGCAGGAAGCTGGATGGGCAGTGGAGCAGCTGGAACGCGAGCTGGTGCTCATGTGGGATGCCGGCAACGCAGGCGGCAGCTTGACCCACTGTGCCCAACGCTGGTCTCAGATGCTTCTTACCGGGCATGTCTCATGTCAGCCTGTCCATGGCAGTAACTGTAATGAATATACAGGTTTTTGTTTTGTTTTGTTTTGTTTTGGTTTTTGTTTTTGTTTTAATTTTTGACAGGCAGAGTGGACAGTGAGAGAGAGAGAGACAGAGAGAAAGGTCTTCCTTTGCTGTTGGTTCACCCAACAGCCGCCGCGGCCGGCACACCATGCTGATCCGAAGCCGGGAGCCAGGTGCTTATCCTGGTCTCCCATGGGGTGCAGGGCCCAAGCACTTGGGCCAGCCTCCACTGCACTCCCGGGCCACAGCAGAGAGCTGGCCTGGAAGAGGGGCAACCGGGACAGAATCCGGTGCCCCGACTGGGACTAGAACCCGGTGTGCCGGCGCCGCAAGGCGGAGGATTAGCCTGTTGAGCCACGGCACCGGCGAATATACAGTTTTGTGCTGGGTTTTCCTCTCTTGAATACTTGCTTGCAAAACACCACAGAATAATAGTTGTGCGGACAACTCTATGATTCCATTTCTACATAGAGAATTATTACTTCTTAATACTGCAGCTATTAGTGGCATTGTTTTTTTTTTTAACTTGCTTCAAATTATTAATATTCCAGAAAGCGGGGAAACTATGTCACACTGGCTAAGTTCTTGTAGGTCAGATCTTTACAGATCATTCTTCATTATTAGAAGGGGGATTTTGTAATAGATTGGTCCCTTCCAGGAATTTTCTTCATTGAGTCTCATTTGAGAGAAGTTCTCAAGAACCCAATTTTAGCTTAACCAAATCACTGGGCAATCTGCTTCTGAGAATAAATGGAATCTCTTATTATCACAGTTGAGTAAGAAGTGGGAAGGAAAAACATACCTAATAGGAGCTACAGCTGTACACAGGAGTGCTTCTATTACATGTTGACACAGTTGTATGTATCTGAAGAGAAGTATCTTGGTGTTTTAAAAATGATCTTAAAGATTCATCTGTTCCCGTGGCTTTAAAATTATATCATGCACCATTCTATAAAGATACTAGTCGGCAGCCATTTTATTTTGTGTTACTCCAAAGTTACCTTCCTGTGTGGTATTTGCCAGATGGTGATATCTGATTATCAACATGTTGGTAGGTTTTTGTGAATTTGTTCTTGAAAATCTTTGAATTTTATGATTGCTGATTTGCCCTATATTTCCCAAAATATCTGGCTCAAAAGTAGTGTCACTGTTTTAGAGTATCTTCTAGAAATAGACTTTAATAAGGCAAAAATGTCACCATTATGTAATGCCATGGAAAACAAAAGTAAAGAATTAATGGCTTGGGGCCAGTGCTGTGGTGCAGCGGGTTAAAGCCCTGGCCTGAAGTGCCAGCATCCCATATGGGCGCTGGTTCTAGTCCCGGCTGCTCCTCTTTCAATCCAGCTCTCTGCTATGGCCTGGGGAAGCAATAGAAGATGGCCCAAGTCCTTGGGCCCCTGCACCTGCGTGGGAGACCTGGAGGAAGCTCCTGGCTCCTGGATTCAGATTCGCACAGCTCTGGTCGTTGCGGCCATCTGGGGAGTGAACCAGCGGATTGAAGACCTCTCTCTCTGTCTCTAACTCTCTCTATAACTCTGTCTTTCAAATAAATAAAATAAATCTCTAAAAAAAAAAAAAGAATTAATGGCTGGAAGAAGAGGCCATCAAAGAAGGAGATACCTTTCTCTGAAGGGAGGAGAGAACTTCCACTTTGCTTATGGCCTTGTCTAATTACTGATGGAGTTTGTGGACTCAGAAGGCTTCCATAGCCTGGGCAGTTCATGACGAGAGCCTCGCATGATCACTGACATCATACGTAAGAGTGTCTGTTGTTAAAACAACAGGAGTCACTGTGCACTTGCTCCCCATATAGGACCTCTGTCCTCAATGACTTGTACTATGAGGATTAATGGTAAAACTAGTCTTCAAACAGTACTTTATACTTTGTGTGTCTGTGTGAGTGCAAACTGTTGAAATATTTACTTAGTATAGTGTTGATCTTATGTATATAAAGATAATTAAAAATGAATCTTAATGAAGAATGGGATGGGAGAGGGAGTAGGAGGTGGGATGGTCTGGGAGTGGGAGGGTGGGTATGGGGGAAGAACTGCTATATTCCAAAAGCTGTACCTATGAAATTTATATTTATTAAATAAAAGCTTTCTAGAAAAAAAAAAAAGAATTAATGGCTGGAAAGCACAGGCTGCCTGCTGGTTTCAGATAGAAGAGTAGACGTGTCACCTGGAAGTTGTTTGGTACTGAGGTTCTCTGTTTAGTCTAGCTGGTGTGGCGCTGGAAAGTCCATGTTCTGTTCTTAGACCTGGGCATGAGTCTTGGTTCCATCTTTTGTGAGTTCCATGATCTTAGATAAGTCATTCCTCTGGAAGAGTTCTACAAAAGGAAAACAATGCCTACTGTACCGGATTGTTAAAGTTAAATCAATTAATATTTATTGCTGTATTGATTCCTTCATTTACATAATCTCAATCTAATACACACCTTCCATCTCTAGCCTGAAGTGGATCTGAAATACATTTATTTCACTCCATCTTTTCTGTCTTCAGTCTAGTTAAGCCACCTTCTATCTCCCTTGTCTGCCTTCTTGTAACTTATTCTCCACCCAGAAACCAGGGTACTGTTTTTAAGAGAGAAAAACAGATCATGTCATTCACCACGTAAAGTCTCTCATTGTGGAACCAGCATTGTGGTGCAGTGGGTTACACCATCCACTTATGATGCTGGAATCCCATATTGGAGAGGCAGTTTAAATCCCAGTTACTCAGTTGCTAATCCAGCTCCGTGGGAATGTACCCGGGAAGGCAGTGAATGATGTTCCAAGTATCTGAGTCCCTGCCATCCATATGGAAGACCTGGAAGGAGTCCTGACTCCCAGCTTTGGCCTGGCCCAGACCTGGCTGTTGCAGCCATTTGGGGAGTAAACCAGTGGATGGAAGAGAGTCTCTCGCTCTTGCTCTCCCTTCCAAATATAAGTAAATACATGTTTTAAAAATAAATAAATAGAATCTCCTACTGGGGATTGAGCGTTTGCTATAGCAGTTAAGACGGTTCGGGATACCCCCATCCTATCTCCGAGCGCCTGGGTTTCAGTCCCAGCCCCACTCTTGATTCCAGTTTGTTGTCAGCATGCATCCTGGGAGTCAGCAGGTAATGGCTCGAGCAGCTAAGTCATTGCTGACCAAGTGGGAAGCTGGGTTGAGCTGCAGGTCCTGCCTTTGGCCTGGCCCAGTCCTAGGCACCTGAGGCATTTGGGGTGTGAACCAGTGGATGGAAGTTGTCTCTGTCGTTCTTTCTGCCTTTCAAATAAGGAAAATAATTTAGAAACAAACACCTCTCATGATTTAGAGTAAGTGCAGGTGGGCAGCTCCTCCAGGGCTGTGTGTCCGTCATGTGCTCCCCCTCTTCCCCGCTCCCGCATGCCGTGTCTTCCCTCCAGCCAGTGAGGCAGCCATGCAGCCTTGGCTCTGGTCTGCTCCCTCAGAACACCCAGTCCTCTTCTCCCTAAGGTGCCTGGGAAGTCCTTGTCCAGGTTTGAAATACGGCTTTGAAAGTATCAAAATTAGCAAAAAGATGTGGGGCTGATGTGCAGGACTCATTAAGAGGCATACTAGCTGCCGTGGAAGCATTTTACAGGGATGCATTTTCATTTTGTAGATTCACTTTTGAGTTCTTCAGTCACCACCAAGAAACATAATGTGTGCTCCATCTCTGATACCATGGGCAATGTCCTTGTTCTAGTATGAGCCGAAAAGACAGGAATTGGCCCCTTCAACATGTGTTCTCCTATAATAACCCAGAATTGGTCTGTCATCATTAATTTAAACTGAAAAGTACATTTTTTTGGCCTCTAAATGTTGCTGGGATAGCCCCTTCCTTGGTCTTAAGTTTGCATTATCCAAACTTTAAAATACGCATTTGTGTGTTTGTTTGTTTACCCTTCTCTGGCATCATTCTTAATCATGATTATTTCACATCAAGGAGTCTGTTTGCACTTAAACTCGCATGGCATCTCCAGTCTCTAGGGGTGTCCTGCACTATGTCAGTCTGTGCTTGTCTGAATCCCAGGCGCAAATGCCCTTGGTAGTACTGTTGCAAAGAGCAGCTCCATGGGAGGCCCACACGTCTTTGCCCTCAACTTCCTTGGGTGTATAGAAGGGGGAAAAAAAAACCTCTTCCCTCTACCCTCTGACAACCACTGGCCGAGGACTACAAACTGCACTAACAAACAGATGAACAACAGAAAAGGCACACAGGTTTTGCCCAGTGTTAATACCGTAGTGTTCACATACACTACAGATGTCTTCACACGAGAGAAGTAAAGACCTGAAGGAGTGGTCAGACATGGAGGCCTATGTGCCACCTTTAAAAGGGGTAGTAAACTAGTGGAGAAGTGACAAGACAAAGGAAAGGGAGTCTGTGTTTCCAGGGGCAGTAAACTGTGCAAAGGCAGATCTAAGGGGAAACTCACAGAAGGAAAGGGTTACTCCAGAGTCATCTCAGTGCTGGCTCTCCAGTGATAATGGGTTCTTCTCCTCTTGGTCTGGGAGAGAGGAAGGCAAACACTTTCTGGATTTATTTATTTAAGAGGCAAGGTTTTGGCCTGCGCCGTGGCTTAACAGGCTAATCCTCCGCCTTGCGGCGCCTGCACACCGGGTTCTAGTCCCGGTTGGGGCGCCGGATTCTATCCCGGTTGCCCCTCTTCCAGTCCAGCTCTCTGCTATGGCCTGGGAAGGCAGTGGAGGATGGCCCAAATGCTTGGGCCCTGCACCTGCATGGGAGACCAGGAGAAGCACCTGGCTCCTGGCTTCGGATCAGCGAGATGCGCTGGCCACATCGGCCATTGGAGGGTGAACCAATGGCAAAAAGGAAGACCTTTCTCTGTCTCTCTCTCTCTCTCACTATCCACTCTGCCTGTCCAAAAAAAAAAAAAAAAAAAGAAAAAGAAAAAGAAAAGAGGCAAGGTTTTACAGAGAGAGAGAGAGGGAGAGGCAGTGAGAAAAGTTTTCTATCTGCTGGTTCACTCTCAAAATGACTACAACAGCCAGAGCTGGGCTGGTCCGAAGCCAGGAGCTTCTTCCAGGTCTCCCACACAGGTGCAGGGGCCCAAGCACTTGGGCCAGCTTCTGCCGCTTCCCCAGGTGCATTAGCAGGGAACTGAATTGAAAGTGGAGCAGCTAGGACTTGAACCAGCGCTTACATGAGATACTGGCGTTGCAGGCTGCAGTTTTATCAGCTACGCCACTGTGCCAGCCCTGTGGCAAACACTTTCACAAAGGGAAATGTATATCCTGCTGTTAGGCAGATGGGGGAGAGTAAAGAGGCCTCTGCAGTTGCTGCTGCTTGATCGCCTTCAGCCAAAGTGGCGTATTTGGTGGGAGGCGTACTCTGCTCCTCACTGCCTGCAGCCTCCTGCGCCGCCCTCAGCACAAAGCAGAGCTGGGGCCTACTCTGCAGAGGCGGGGCTTAAAGCAGCTCCTCTGCAGTGCCCCAGATGGACTCATCTGTACCAACATTGCCCTAGACTTGAGCCTTAGGCCTCATGCAGACAGCTTGGCCTAGCCTACTGCCCTAAACCCCCTTCAGGGGACAGGTGGAGAGACATGGTAGGAAGGAAGCGTCATTTGCTCTGCGTACCTTTTGAAAAAGGTCAAACTAGCCTTGAAAGTATTTGGAAACTAGACCAAGGAACTTGAAGTCCAACTTCAAAGTTAAATGCCCTTGGGCGAGATAATTGGTATCTTCAAGCCTCAGATTCTGGGGCCAGCGCTGTGGCCCAGGGGGTTAATGCCCTGGCCTGAAGCTCCAGCATCCCATATGGGCGCCAGTTCTAGCCCCGGCTGTTCCATTTCCAATCCAGCTCTCTGCTATGGCCTGGAAAAGCAGTAGAAGGTGGCCCAAGTCCTTGGCCCCTGCACTCGCATGGGAGACCCGGAGGAAGCTCCTGGCTCCTGGCTTTGGATCAGCGCAGCTCCGGCTGTTGCGGCCATCTAGAGGGTGAGCCAGCGGATGGAAGAACTCTCTCTGTCTCTACCTCTCTCTGTAACTCTGTTTTTCAAATAAATGAAATAAATCTTTAAAAAAATAAAAATATAAGCCTCAGATTCTTCATCTTTGTAATAGTTATATGTCAGCCTCTTAGCGTTATTTTAGAATTGTGAATCCTAGCAAACATTCAATACCTGCAGTTGTTTGTCTTATTTCCTTTCCAAGGATGCCAGTGCCCACAGTCTTCCTCAGACCCACCTTCTCTGACTAAACTCACCACCACGACCCTTCCTGCTCCCTGGCAACAGAGTGTTGGTGGAGAGAAACGGGGCATTTTACGATAGTAACACATTATCTGTGCTGCCCCACTTAATCCTGCCTGTGGGTTCTGTCGACTTCGCTGATGTCACACACGGTGTGTTACTCCATCTGCACGTGCCTCCCATTTTCATGGGGGGCCAGAAGCCCTGTGTCCTGGGTTTCCCTCGAACTCGGCACATCACCACGACTCCCTTCTTTCCTTCCCTCTCGTGACGTTTGAGAAGGCCAGTCTTTTCCGCTGGGGAGGCAGGAGGCCCTCAGTGGAGAGCTGGCCTGGAAGAGGGGCAACCGGGACAGAATCCGGTGCCCCGACTGGGACTAGAACCAGGTGTGCCGGCGCCACAAGGCGGAGGATTAGCCTGTTGAGCCACGGCGCTCCTCACTTCTCTTGAAACTTTGCCCCCACTCTTTTCCTGTCTCCTCACCCCTAATCTGACACCTGCTTGGGATTTTTCTCTTCTATCTCCAGCCTATGTTCCTTATTCTCAAAAAGGAAAAGCAAGGGTTTGGTTGGTTGGTGTTGTTTGGCGTGCAGAACAATGCCGGGGTCCTGCATTCTCAAGTACTGCCTGTGCCGTCACCCTCTGGTGGTGCTGAAAAAGCTTTTTCTCTCTGACCCTCACATGGTGGGTGTACTCGGGAGACAGGGTCTGCTCTCAGCCTCCCATCAGGTACTTCTAAAACATGGCCGTTTCTGTCGGAACAGAGCGCTGTAATAAACACTGCGCTATGGAACACAGCAAGGCTTTGAAACAAAGACTTAAGGGTCCTTGTTGTCTTCATTCGAATCTGTTTTATTTTCCTGTCTGTGACACTACATCAAAATCTCATCAATATACAAAATCACTCTCTCAGATTCTTTCATTTTCTCTGGATGAGAGCTCTGATTAGCTTTTTGCCAGTTCTTCATTAGTAATTTGCCGGCTTTTTTGTTTGTTTGTTTGTTTGTTTCTGTGTTGGCTGTCTTCTCTAATAAGTTTATGTTCTACCAAAGAATTCTTTGAAGATGGCCTGAAAGACGCCACTCTGTGTCATGTTGTGGGACGTTACAGCTCAATACTGCTCTTTGTGGAGCGCAACAAGTGAGAAGTGCTGCTGGGATTCAGAGCTCGCTTCCCCTGCTTGCTGCCGGCGGTGGGGTGGCGGGGTGGGCTGCGCAGTCTTATCATCACGCCTGACCCAGTTGTGCAGCTGTGACTGTTTAATTAACAGGCATTTACATAAGCTCCTTTCGCCCAGCCAGCTTTAGAATGGGGCTGGTGGTTATCTGCTTCTCACCCTGTGAAGTATCAGCAGTGCCATTTCCACTTTGCATATCAAAATATAGAGAGATTAAATTAGGTGCCACAAATTGATAACTGCGTTAAGTTTGGGAACTCGGCGTCCCGGCATATTAACAGCATTGCTTAAAGCAGTGGTCCGGACGGCCCCCTTAGCACATGCGGACTCTGCTCTGTAATCGAGGAGCTGGGCTGGGCCTGGCAGAAGCCCAGGGAGGGAGCCCCTGGTAGATTTATGCAGGCATGGGAAAATCAGTTTCTGGGCTCTCTCTGGAGCCATGAAAGAGGGGTTTTGTTAGTAGAGAAAGCGGCATCTGAGAATTATTGCTGTGATGTCAGTAATAAAAATTCTAGGCAGCCTGGTGGTCTCTGTGCAGCCTAGGAATTGGAAGAACTGTTTCTTGGTCATTGTTTCCATTTTTTTTTTTGAAGCCACCTTCCCAAGCACCATTAGACTTTTCTGGCCATGAAACGTGGACAGATGCAGCTCAGGAGAAGTTTGGTTCGCTAGAGTCCTCTGCCCATCTCAGAAATGAGGATGGTGCTGACTGCCTGGAGACTTGGGTGAGACGTGGCATCTCTCTCCCAAATACTTGTTTCTTAAATGTTCTCTCACTGTCTTCTTGTCTGTACCTTCATGCAACCCCCATAAGGGATAGAAATCTGACTGGGGGTTAGGGGCCGGCCCTGTGGCGCAGCAGGTTAAAGTCCCGGCCTGCAGCACTGGCATCCCATATGGATACTGGTTCTAGTCCTGGCTGTTCCACTTCTTATCCAGCTCCCTGCTAATGCACCTGGGAAAGCAACGGAGGAAGTCCTTGGGCCCCTGCACCCATGTAGGAGACCCGGGAAGAAGTTCCTGGCTCTCGGCTTTGGATCGGCTCAGCTCTGGCCATTGTGGACATTTTGGGAGTGAACCTGTAGATGGAAGATCACTTGCTCTCTTGCGCTCTCTCTATCTCTACCTCTCTGTAACTCTGACTTTCAGATAAATAAAATAAATCTTAAAAAAGAAAAAAGAGAGATCTGACTGGGATATTTCTTCTTTCCCCTTTTTTCTCTTTTCTCCCCAAAAACTCTTAAGATAGGAGAGCTTGCATTTCAGACCTGCTGCTGCTGCTTCTCATCGGTGTTGGTCGCTTCCAGGGAGTTCTCAAATCAGCAGGATGGCCTCAGTCAGTACCACCTCCACCACCACCACCATCATCACCACCACCACCACCATCACCATCACCTCCACCACCACCACCACCTCCACCACCACCATCATCACCACCATCACCACCTCCACCACCATCACCACCACCACCATCACTACCACCACCACCATCACCATCACCACCACCATCACCATCACCACCACCACCACCACCACCACCATCATCACCACCACCACCACCATCATCACCTCCACCACCACCACCACCACCACCACCACCACCTCCACCACCACCATCACCACCACCACCACCATCACCACCACCTCCACCATCACCATCACCTCCACCACCACCATCACCATCACCACCACCACCACCACCACCTCCACCACCACCATCATCACCACCATCACCACCTCCACCACCATCACCACCACCACCACCACCACCATCACTACCACCACCACCATCACCATCACCACCACCATCACCATCACCACCACCACCACCACCACCACCATCATCACCACCACCACCACCATCATCACCTCCACCACCACCATCACCACCACCACCACCACCACCATCATCACCACCATCACCATCATCACCACCATCACCATCATCACCACCACCACCATCATCACCACCATCACCACCATCACCATCACCATCATCACCACCATCACTATCATCACCACCACCACCATCATCACCACCATCACCATCACCACCACCACCATCATCACCACCATCACCATCATCACCACCACCACCTCCACCACCACCATCATCACCACCACCACCACCATCACCATCACCACCACCACCACCATCACCATCACCATCACCACCTCCACCACCATCACCACCATCACCACCTCCACCACCATCACCATCATCACCACCACCACCACCATCACCATCACCACCACCACCACCATCACCATCACCATCACCACCTCCACCACCATCACCATCATCACCATCACCATCATCACCACCACCACCACCATCACCATCACCACCACCACCACCATCACCATCACCATCACCACCTCCACCACCACCATCACCATCACCACCACCACCACCACCACCTCCACCTCCACCACCACCATCATCACCACCATCACCACTTCCACCACCACCATCACCATCACCACCACCATCACCACCACCACCACCACCACCATCACCACCACCATCACCACCTCCACCACCACCACCACCATCACCATCACCACCACCATCACCACCTCCACCACCACCACCACCATCACCATCACCACCACCATCACCACCTCCACCACCACCACCACCACCTCCACCATCATCACCACCACCACCACCACCATCATCACCTCCACCACCACCATCACCATCATCACCACCATCACTATCATCACCACCACCACCATCATCACCACCATCACCATCACCACCACCACCATCATCACCACCATCACCATTATCACCACCGCCACCATCATCACCACCACCACCATCATCACCACCATCACCACCATTATCACCACCACCACCATCATCACCACCATCACCATCACCACCACCAAGCTGAACAAAGGAGATGTTTCTCTTCAGCTTCTCTGAACGTCAGAGTCTTACTTAAAAGATGGAGCTTGGTGTGTCTCACTCAGCTACTTCCGCTTTAGACTTAGTGTAGACACTGTCTGTCTGAACTTGAGTTACTGCAAGGCCCTCCCTCCGAGTCCTGTCCATCCTTTAAGGTCTGGGCAAATTCGACACAGGCTGGATGTCCGGCACGTCCCTGCTGCCCCCATGCCCCACCTCCAGGCAGACGTGCCCTCAGCTTCCCTGTGGACTCCTCGAGTGACCAGATTGTCACCTGTCATGTGACACAGTGCTCTCTGTGAGCCTTCAGCCGCAGGTGCTCTATGGAGCACAGGGAGAGGAGAAATTTCCTGTTTCTTGTTAACCCAAGGTGCCTCTCAGCTCATGGAAATATGCACATGGCCGTACAGTCTAACGTAGAGCGCTCAGCAGTGTGAAACCACTTGGCAAGCTTATGGTCTGCGGTGTGAAATGGTGCCTGCGCCCCAGGGCTCACATGAGCACCACCCTGGGGAGCGGGGGTCTTTCCATCCCTGGGCCCGCAGCCTGGGCCACCTTTGGTTAGCTTAGTCTATGGGTGAGCTGTTACCTGGCCCTCCGACACCTCAAGACACGCTTTGTCGTCCAGCGGGGACTTTCTCGTGCTTTGCCGGTGGCATTGGGAACATGAAGGCTTCCCTTGCCTTGCCTCCAGATGGTGAAGAGTCCCTCCCGCAGGACATCTCTGATCAGCTTTCCTGCTCCTGCTCGCGAGCCCTGCTCCTCACCCCACCGTCAGGCCAGGTGAACTCCGTGTCCTCTCGAGGATCCGCTTCTCCATTCTCCTTAGAAATCCTCAGGGAAGGGGAGGGAGAGACGACAAACTTACTTCGCCTTTGCAGCTCTGGCACAGTCCAGGAGTTTCAGTACAGAGGGTGCAGCTGGTGTAAACCCAGGAGCTGAGATAAGAGAGTGTTGTCTGGGGTCTCCCTGGTGCCTTAACCTGAAAGGTAAGCCGTGTGGTACCAGGTTCTGCTTCTGTCCTCAGACTGTGCCACCTGGTCCAGGGCCTAGAACAGTGCCTGACCCGGGAACATGCTCTCTGAGGAAATCAGTGGGTGGACAGATGGACAGGGGTCAGTGTGCCATGAGCAGTCAGACACTGAGGCATTCTGGGATGCCTGTCCAGCGTAGCAGTAAGACACACGTGCAGTAAAAGGTATGAGTAGAGGAGGAAGGCCTGAGCTTCTGAGATGTGTGCAGCATATTTCAGTCTAGTACCATATGTTGGGGGAATACAGTGGTGTGGCAGCGCGTGGGCTGGTCCCAGAACTACAGTGTGCGTGTTGGTCTCTCAGCTTTCCTCAATGGTAAAGTAACATGTGTTTTTTCACGTGAAAATCATAGGTGGATTTGAGAATGAATTGCTTAGTTGAAGCAAGTTTTTTTTTCTTTAAAGATTTTATGGGGCCAGCACTGTGGCGCAACAGGTTAAAGCTGCCACCTGCAGTGCCGGCATCCCATATGGGTGCCGCTTCTAGTCCCGGCTGCTCCACTTCTGATCCAGCTCTCTGCTATGGTCTGGGAAAGCAGTAGAGGATGGCCCAAGTCCTTGGGCCCCTGCACCCTCGTGAGAGACCTGGAAGAAGCTTCTGGCTCCTGGCTTCAGATCAGCACAGCACCAGCTGTTGCAGCCAATGGGGAGTGAACCAGAGGAGGAAAGACTCTCTCTCTCTCTCTCTCTCTCTCTCTCTCTCTGCCTTTTCTTCTCTCTCTCTCTGTAAATTTGGATCTGGAGCCAGGAGCTTCTTCCAGGTCTCTCACACGAGTGCAGGGGCCCAAGGACTTGGGCCATCTTGTATTGCTTTCCCAGGCCATAGCAGAGAGCTGGATTGGAAGTGGAACATCCGGGACACAACCCAGTGCCTATGTGGGTTGCCGGCACTGCAGGTGGCGGCTTTATCCACTGTACCACAGCGCTGTCCCCAATAAGTTTTTAAAGTAAATGACAGGTATAGTTTTTCCTAGCCATGCTCTTACACTCTCTCCTTTGCTCTTAGGTACACTTTGGAGGAAATATTTGAGAAAACAGACATTGACATTCTGAGCTTATCTGGGTATTTCCGTAAATGTCCGGGAGGTGCTGTCCCTGGTTTTATGCCAAGGGGAGATTGGCTCTGTCTGCAGTGGCAGAGGGCCTTCTGCTGCCTTCCCCACACACATTCCCCTCTACAGAGCCAGCCTCGTGTAGCCATCGCTCCCTTTGCCACAACAGGCTGTCTTTGTCTAAGTGTCACTCTTAGTGCCTACCATATGCAGCCCGCTGTGCTGGGCACTGAGGTTAGAATAGTAATCAGAATGTAACCTCTGCATTCAAGAATTTCAGCCAGGTGCCTGCACAAAACTGTGTGGATTTAGCAGTGAGCTTCAGCATGGAGGGCATCTGGTTTAGGGCTGGGATAACAGAGATCTGAGCTCTACTGGAGAGCAGCAGGCATTATGGGTATAGGAGGCAGGCAGGGCACTCCAGGCAGAGAGAGCAGCATGTCCAAAGGCCTGTGGGTAGGAAAGAGCAGCATGTTTGGGGGGGGGGGGGGCGGCACTGCAAGCATACAATGGCAAACTGTGTACGAAGTACATATCTGCTTCCTCGCTCTGAATGGGAACAGTCTTTTCCAGGCTTAATGAGGCCCTACAAGATCCTGCTTCGTGGCCATCTGTGCAGGCTCCCTTCTGCCATCACTGCCCTTGGTTTCACGTCCCCAGTCACACTGGGCGTGTTGCCGTTCTTGGAACATTCCAAGCTCCTTCCCCAACACCAGGGTCCCAGGAGCTTTGCACTTGATGTTCCCACGCTGGAAACAACTTTTTTCCCAAAGCATCACCTGGCCTGCTCCTTAGGCCTCTGGTCCGACGTTACCTCTGCAGAGAGGCCTCTACCCCAAACGGCCCCTCCCTCATCAGTCTCTGCAAATTTAAGTTTTTCTCCCTCTTCCCTTTGAAGTTCTCTTACTATGTATAGGATAGCTAAAAAAGGAAAGGAAAGAAAGCCTACCCAGAAGATTCCTAACCACACACTGGCATAGGCTTGGCATCCTCCTAGGCACGAGGCTGGAGCGCGGATCAACTTCTTTGAAGGGATGCACTCTCCATCCTAAGCCTCAGAGAATCGTGGTATAAATAGTCCTGCTATAAGTTCACAGTTAGAAAGCACAGAGGTCATAGCAAGCCGTTCAGACTGAGAGCCAGTTGAGACAACAGACTGCAGTACCAGACCCACAAATTCAGGTACTGAAACTTTTTGTCGCAAAATATAAAGATGTTCAGTGCATTTTTTAGATGGCTAAAAATACTGAAAGTGTGAAATAATAAGAGACTATAGAAAATGATCAAGCAAATTTAAGAAATAATAGAATGTTTAGAAAATGTGTAATTAGGTCTAGACTAAAATGTAAGTAAGTACAGTTAAAAGGAACATTAATGTGCTAGAAGAAGAAATTTACGCATTGTGGCAAAAAAGTGAAGAAGAGATAGTAAATGTGAGAACAGGTTAAGGGGTACAAGGGATGGCGGGGGTGAAGAGATGTAGACTAGGAGCTGGGGGAGGAGACATGGGAGAGAGCCAGGGGCTGGCTCTTTTCAAAGAGCCAGTGGCGAGGGTCTCCCAGAGTTGTTGGAAAGACGCTGGCACTAGATTCTGGAGGCTCAGTGAGGCTTCGGCGGGATACATGGGAAGAAACCCACAGCTAGACACAGTCTCGTCGAATGCCCGAGGGAAGGAGAGGATCCCTACAGGAGCAGCCGTTTGATGGGTAGTTGACTTCTACACAGGAAAAATGTAAGTCAGAGGAAAATGAGATAACTTAACCCATGTGCTGGGAGCATATGATTGCAACGTGGAAGTTTACACCTGTAAAATGAGGGAGAAATAGAGCATTCACGGGGATAGGGTCACTTACTACCTACAGGTATTCACAGAGCGTGTTCCGAAGAACATGTGAGGAGATTGAAAACATTCATGGAAAATGGAATTAGAAGAGTTTTATTTTGTTGCAAAAACATCTTGAAATGCATGCACCATTCTTTAGTAATATACAGTTTCCATGAACATTTTGAAGGCCCCTCACATGCTTGGATTTCAAATTTTTTGTACCAAATTAAATGTATCTTTTAATTCCACTTTATCTTTTAATTGCACTGTCCATGAACTTTGTGAAGTGCCCTGGTATTTCATAGACAGAGAAAGAGATCCCAGAATTAATATCAAGATACACAAAATCATGGGAAGCAAAAAGAATAGTAAAATGTGAGTATACTTCAACAAATACAGTACATGAATTGTTTGGGGAAAAGGTAAAGATACTGAATAGTTTTAGATTTTATTGCATAAAATTTTAAAATTTGGGGCTCTTTAAAGAAATATATAATTTTTTAACAAAAAGAAAATAATGAGAAACATTTTATTTTTTTCTATTTGAAAGGCAGAGTTCAGAGACAGGGGGAGATAGAGAAAAAGGTCTTCCACCTGCTGGTTCACTCCCCAAATGGCTGCAACAGCTGGCACTGGGCCAGGAGGAAGCCAGGATTCTGGAATTCCATCCGTGTCTGCCACAGGGGCGGAGGGGCTGAAGGGCTTGGGCCTTCTTCCACTGCTTTCCCAAGCACATTAGCAGAGAGCCAGCTTGGAAATGGAGCAGCCTGGACTTGAACAAGTTCTTGTATGCGATGCCAGCATTGCAGGTGTTGGCTTCACCTGCTGAGACACAACACCAGCCCCAAGGAAAAACAGTTCAATCCTATACTCAATCAATCCAAAAGAAAACAGCTTAGGAGGAGAAAGAAAAGAAAAGAAGAAACATTAAAAATAGAATGAGGAGCAGGAGTTTGGCCAGCAGTTTACGAAGTCAGTCCAGGCGTCTGAGCCATATCTGAGTGCCCTTGGTCTGACTGCGGCTCTGGCTCCTGATTCCAGCTTCCTGCTAATGCTTACCCTGGGGGGCAGTGGTGTTTCTGTCTGTCTCCCCCCCCCATCCCTCCCTCCCTCCCTCCCTCTCTCTCTCTGTGTGTGTGTGGGGGGGGAGTGTGTGACATTAATTACTAGTTTAAAAAACAGAATCAGTAAAAATTCCATTAAGATGGAAGAATGAAATAAAAATTCAGCAGTACTCACAGAGCCTGTAAGTGAGCAAACCACTCAAGTTAGAAGAGTAAAAAGGTGCATTTAAACAAATCCTTCTATGTTCTTTTCCCAGTCGACATAAAGACACAGAAAGAATGGAAGTCAAATAATTTTAAATGCATGATACAAGTGGAAAGCTAGTGTGGTTATATTAGTGCCAGGTATCTACCCCTCGTTCAGCAGAAAGCGTAATTGTAGATAAATACGATCACTCTGTATTAAAATGTCAGCTCTCTAGGAGGATACACTTCTGTAGCTTCGGGATACCTGAAGCAAAGATGGAGAAACCACAAGCAGGAATAGACACATCAGCTGCCGCAGTGGAAATCTGGGTTCCTCCTAGAAGCTGACAGATCAGACAGACAGGAACAGACAAGGATGGAGAAGATAGGGGCAGCATAGCTTGCTCAACCACAGGGAACGTGGAGAATGCTGTGGCCAAGCGAAGACTGCGTGTTCTTTATGCAGAATAAACCCCACAAAGTATATGCAGACAAATGAGGATAGAAGTGAGTAAAACAGAAGACAAAGCTGCCCAAGTAGGTCAGAAGCCGCAGGGAGGGACTGGCCACTGCAGGTCCTCAGTGAGTGCCCAGTGGATCCACGCGTGGGAGACCACACCCGTGCAAGTGTAACAGGGCCTGCAGTCAGTCCCCGGCGATGAGCTCTCAGCCCGGTAGTTTGGAGTCGTCCTTTTATACTTTGTTCTTATCCGCATTTCCTGAACTCTCTGCGGGTACTGTTCTTGCAAGTTTGTGAAAACATTGCAGCGTCCTTGGCTGTCCCTGGGGACTGGCTCCAGGATTGCCCACAGAGGCCAGAATGTGTGGCTGTTAAGATGGCATGGCACTTGTATAGAAGCTTTGCACATCCTCCTGTGAACTTGAAATCCTCTCTGGATCCTTCTTAGCACCTATTACAATGTAAACACCACATAAATAGTTGTCCTGCTGTACCGTTTAGGGAATAATGACAAGAAACAAAGTGTGTATGTGTGTGGCACAGATGCAGTTTGTTTTTCCAAATATATTTGATTCATGCTTGGGTGAAGGCACAGATGCAGAACCTGGGATTATGGAGGGCCAGCTGTATTTTAAAATAAATTGATAGGTTTTTGAAGAGGTGAACTACAGTAGTGAGAGTGAGGGACCATCCTAGATGCCCCCTCTGTTCGGAGAGATGAGGAGGTGCGGTATAAGCTGTGGACTCTGGAGCTGTGGAGGGCTTTGTCCCTTACTACAAGGATAACTGTACCCAAACGCACTTTCTTCGTCCTGCTCCCTGATGTGGCAGTAGTAAAGCCTTCATCCAAGAGTTCCTGTGGCAGGAGCCTGATCCTGTGTGTGCCCCATCATCTCTCTCCTCCCCCTGCTGGAACGGGTGGGAAGAGGGAGACACCATGCTCCCATTTCCAGGGTGTGTTCCCAGAGTGGAAGACAAATTTGATCAGAGTGGAATGTGAACCTGGATGGAAGCTTAGGATGTGAAATTACATCTGTGCCCTCCCAGGGAGCCAAGGAAATGAAGACACGAACTGAGTGACTCATCACAATATGACAAGTAAGAGTGGAGATGCAGCACTACCATCTCCTTGTGACAGTCCCATCGAATAGTCCTGAAACCAGCTCACAGTGTTCATGTCAGACTTATTTTATGAGACATTTAACCATTGCTAAATTACACGGCATCAGGGAACGTGCCTGCATAACTCCTCAGGAGTTGCAGGGAGCGAATCCAGCGCGTTTCTATTTCCACAGAAACCCAGTTAGCAGGACTTTGTTCCAAGAGAAGTGTTTATTGAGTTGTAAGCCTCGTACAGTTCACTGGCTGTGTGCATTCCCATGCAGACATTTTTCTCAGCGAGGATCTGCTCAGTTCATTAGTACAGACAGCAGATGCCAGCACTTTGACACGAATTTACCTCACAATTGATCTAAGAAATGTCGCAGAAAAGGATCCTGATGGCCCAGGTCCTTCCAGTTCTAAAAAAGGCATGTGAAACAGAGAAGGCGTAAGAGTTTAGATTTCTTTGAATTCCAACATATACTTCCTAAGCCAGCTAGAGACGGTTTCATCCCTGGTTCTAGCCATCTGAAGGAAAAAAGTGCAAAATACACATAGTGTCCACTGCACAAAAATGGCTTGTGCAGAATATTATCCAGATTGATTTCCTACACCTGTCACTTGCCTCCTTGTTTGTAAATTCTCTACCCTACTTTGTCCAAACGCAAATCAGTAGGCTGTAGGAGCAGCTGATTGGATGTGACTGAAAAAGTAGAATTGGCTCAGGTCACGTTGCTGATGTTGAATTCTGTCTCCTGCAGCATGAAGAGCCCCACCAGATTAGCCACCTTTGCCTTGAGTTGGGCTTAAATCAGTTTAAAATGATGAGAGAAGTAGCCTTGAGTTCACTAAGCAAATAAATGATAGAATGTATGTCTTCTAACCATAGCCGGAAAACTTGGTATTTTCTGTGTAACATGAGCATTATTATGTTCATTATAACTCACGGCCTTGTCTGTTCAGTAGGCGTATATATGATTGAATATATGTGATCAGAAAATTCAAAATCCAGAATGCTGCAAAATCCAAACTTTTTGAGTGCTGATAGGACATGATGTTTCCTATTTTGGAGAATTTTGGATTCCAGATTTTGAGGTGAAGCATGCTGACCCATTAAAGTCTATACTGTTATTCCAAAAATGCCAAAAGCTCCAAAGCAGGACACAGGTCTGGCCCAAAGCATTTTGGATAAGGGAAGTATTGGGTGATGAACCATGTACCATTTAAGCACATACTTAACGATGGATTTTTGTTTGTTTGTTTTAAGATTTTTAAGTTTATTTTGAGAGAGATCAATCTTCCATCTGTTGATTTACTCTCCAGATAACCACAATGGCCAGAGCTGGGCCAGGCCGAAGGCAGGAGCTAGGAGCTTCATCCAGGTCTTTCATGGGGGGGACAGGGGCCCAAGCACTTGGGCCATCTTCTGCTGCTTTTCCCAGGTCATTAATAGATAGAAAGTGGAGCAGCCAGGACAAGAACTGGTGCCCGTATTGGATCCCAGCATTGCAGGCTGAGGCTTTACCTGCTATGCCACAATGCCAGCCCCAACAGTGGATGTTTTTGACACATGCTAGCAGAGGGCTTATGATTAACAACACACCGAAAAGATTTCACTTCACAACAGGGAAACATGTTACTAACAATCTAACACTAAAAGCACTACTTAATACTGACTCGATTCTGTTCAAATACAACAACTTTGTTTAATAGCTTACATTTCTTTTTATTCTTTTCTTTTTCTTTTTTTTCTTTTTTTTTTTTTTTTTTTGACAGGCAGAGTGGACAGTGAGAGAGAGACAGAGAGAAAGGTCTTCCTTTGCCATTGGTTCACCCTCCAATGGCCACTGTGGCTGGCACGCTGTAGTCAGCGCACTGCACTGATCCGAAGCCAGGAGCCAGGTGCTTCTCCTGGTCTCCCATGGGGTGCAGGGCCCAAGCACTTGGGCCGTCCTCCACTGCACTCCTGGGCCACAGCAGAGAGCTAGACTGGAAGAGGGGCAATCGGGACAGAATGCCGGCGCCGCAGGTGGAGGATTAGCCTATTGAGCTGCGGCACTGGCCAATATGCTTACATTTCTTACCCCTTCCTCCGAGCTGCTGTTGTCTTACATATTACAGCTGTCATAAACCCAACACTATAATATTATGATTTTTGCTCATATAAAATTATGTCTTTTTAAAGAAATTAAGGAAAAATAGCCTTTTATAGTCACCATTTATGAGACTTTTCATTTGTTTCTCCATGGACTTGAGTTCCCTGTGGTATTAATTTTTGAAGGACTTTCTTTTGTATATCCTGTTAGGCAGATCTATTAGCAAGGGATTCTCTCGGTCTTCTTCCCTGGCAATGTATTTATCTTACCTCCATTGCTGAAGGATAGTTTTGCTGGTTACATTGACTTTGGGTTGACAGTTTTCGTGATTTTTCCCAAGTATTTTGAGAATGTTACTCTGTGGTCTCCTATACTGATGAGGAGTAGCCTTTAAATTAATGTTAATTATTTGACTATGATGTGTCTTGGTGTGGATCCTTTGTGTTTCTACTTAAGGTTTGTTCTGCTCATTGGGTCTATAGATCAATGTATTTCATTACAGGTTAGAAGTTTTCAGCCAATATTTCTTCAAATATTTTGCCTTCCCCCCTTTCTATCCTTTTCTTTCCATGGATGTGGATACAGCTGATGTTGTCCCAGGGGCCTCTGAGGCTCACTTTTCTGGTTTTTTTTTTTAATTGAATTATTTCTATGAATACATCTTCAAGTCCATTGATTTTTTTTTTTCCTACTGTTAACTCATATCTACTGTTGAGCCCATCACTGAATTTTTAACTTCTGGTGTTATGCTTTTGAATGGTAGGATTTCGTTTGGTTCTTTTCATGAGTTGTGTTCCTGTTGGAGATGACCTGTTTTCAGAGTCGTTGTCATAATTCTCCCCTTTGATAGTCTGAACACATTTCCAGTAGCTGCTTTGGGTTCCATAAGTCCAGCATCTGGTTCCCTGCGGAGGTCCAGAGGATCCTCCCGGACCCCCTCCCCTCCCGGATGCATTGCACTGTTTTGTGTCTTTGCATGTCACAAGCATTTCTTTAGAAGCTAGACATTTTGGATACTATCTTGAAGCAATTCGAGATTCCAACATGTTCTCTCAGGAGTTGTCCTTTTGCCATTGATTTGTTTGTTTTCATAACTTTCCTAGGCTTTGTCTGCAAAATTTGTCTCCCCCATAAGTGTGGCTGCTAATCCTTACTTTTTAGTCTGCTTTCCTCAAGGTCACCAGCTCTGGGTGTGTACAGCTTCTTGGTTAGCCAGTGACTGGACAGGGATTGTGCTCAACTCCCTCACGTCTATGGTGCTTTCCCCTAGGCTGAGGGATGTGTGTGTGGCTGGAGGCACCTTCAGAATTCAGGTAGCGCCTAACTCGGCCTTGGTGATACTTCCCAGCAGGCTTTCTCCCGTCTGCCCTGGACGTGCGGGTAGTTCCCAGCAGCTGGCAGTGCTGCAGAACTCATCCTGCCCTTCTAGGACTCTCATTTCCAGGATCTCCCCGGTACATTTCTGGCAGGGCTGCTGCTTGCTTCGGCGGGGACAGCAACCTCTGGCCTGTAGAGCTGCGGCTGTTCCTTTTCATTTCGTCTCTAGTTTGCTCTTTCTGTAGACAGTGCGCTGGGCAGTTCTTGCCGTGTGCCGGAGGTAAGTCAGCCCTGCTGGCAGCATAGCTCTGCTCTAGTCAAAGCTCCCTGGTGATGCAGCCGGGGCCCGGGTGTGCATTCAAGGGCACTTGGCGGGTGTTTGCAGGCAACAAGGCTGGAGACTCCCTCGGCTTCCAACTTGACATTCTAGCAGCTTAGCATGAATTAAATGCTTCTAAAATTTTTTATTTGTTCTTAGTACGGAAATGGTTTGGTTGTGACAGTTCTGTTGAGTTTTGTGCTTATTTTCTGGGGAATTTGCTGACTTCTTCATTCTGACACAGCTGGAAGTCTGCTTCTATTGTTATTTATTTATAAAACTTTTCTTAAAATATTACATAAATATATCTCATTATAATTCCTATTTTAAGCTGATCATCGTCTCTTTGCCTGATCTTTGTAAACCAAAGAAATTTTACTAAAAAGATGATTTTTATTTTAAAATTCAATTTAATTTTTGCTTTTTAAAGACATTGTTTTCAAAGAGAGAAAGAAGGAAATCTTTATGAAGACAGTTATTCATTTAAATATATTCTATTTAATTACATGGAGATAAGGTCCCAATATAGCAGAAGATAAAGAGTGTTTTTCCAGATGGCCATACTTGCGTTGAAGATGTGCCCCAGCCATTTGATTTGCTCCGCATGGCATAGGAGTCTCTGTTAGTTAGAGAAACACTTAGTGTGAGCATCATCACACATTTTATTTATTAGAACATAACCTTACATGCTAATAGGCCTTTTTTTATGTTGCTTAAGGAAAATGAATATTAAAATGTAGATTGCTGAAGTGTTTTTGAAATGCCTAAGCTTTTATTTTAACTTAAATTCATTTAAATTACTTTCCATTAATTTGGCTCTAAACCTGAATACCAAGATATTGATAGTTCTGGTCTCCACATGTTCCTAGGCTTTTGGCTAGCTCTGACTTCTCTTTCTTTTGGTTGTACTTATTGTCAAATATTCCCAAACCTTCAGGGACTAATCAGTGATTTTTTTTAGCTGTGCTGCATAACCTGATGTTCCTAGTATTATATGTTGAATTGGGCTTTATTGCAGGATGCTTTAAGCTCCTATTCTGAATATGTGGCTCTTATTCTTGTCTGTTTAGAGATCAGTGGCTGGATAAGAGGAGCCTATATATGATGTGATGGGCACTGTTCGGTACTGCGCATTGAAAGGGCACAGTCGGTCTGTGAGGCAGGTGCCGCCATTAGCCTCAGCTGTCAGGTGAGGAGACAGAGACATTAAATGGCTCGGAGCGGCTCACTGATGGAGCAGTGCGTTCCCCAGGCGGCCTTGGCTCCGTGCTCATGCGCACTCTCAGCCACTTGCTTGTGGAGTGAGCAAAGATGACTCGGAGGGGTGCGGGTCGAGTCTTCACACAGCAGTGTCCAGTGAGCAGAGGTGCCGCGGGACATGGCCCTCAGTGTGCTCTGCACTGCGGTGTGCGTGCATCGTGGGTGTGTGCTGTGCGTGCATCATGGGTGTGCGCTGTGCGTGCATCGTGGGTTGTGCGCTGTGTGCTGTGCGTGCATCGTGGGTGTGCGCTGTGCGTGCATCGTGGGTCGTGCGCTGTGCGTGCATCGTGGGTGTGCGCTGTGCGTGCGTCGTGGGTGTGCGCTGTGCGTGCATCATGGGTGTGTGCTGTGCGCTGTGCGTGCATCGTGGGTGTGCGCTGTGCGTGCATCGTGGGTGTGCGCTGTGTGTGCATCGTGGGTGTGCGCTGTGCGCTGTGCGTGCATCGTGGGTGTGCGCTGTGCATGCATCGTGGGAGTGCGCTGTGTGTGCATCGTGGGTGTGCGCTGTGCGTGCATCGTGGGAGTGCGCTGTGCGTGCATCGTGGGAGTGCGCTGTGCGTGCATCGTGGGTGTGCGCTTTGCGTGCATCGTGGGTGTGCGCTGTGTGTGCATCGTGGGTGTGCGCTGTGCGTGCATCGTGGGTGTGCACTGTGCACGGTTGTTCTGTTGTCTTGTGGCGGTTGTGCCACAGGCCTGTAAGAGGCAAGGTCTTGACTGTCCGAGGAAGCTGATGCTCGTGGTGGCCCCCAGGTCCTCCAGGAAGGGAGCACTGGGAGCTAAGGGAGATGTCTCTCTGAAGACACCCTTGGTGGTGGAGTGAGTGCTTCCACCCTGTGTAGGCCAGGAAGAGAAGGCCCAGCCAGTCTCAGTGTCTCACACGACTCACGTAGGCACCAGCCTTGTAACAAGTCTGGATCAGTGGGAGTCCTGTTGCTTCTTCTAATTCACAGTACCCCCAAACTTAAAGTTTGCATAGTCCTTTCTGCCTCCGCTCTGGAAAGCTGGGCTCCCATGAGATCCGTGTGAAAGTGGTCATGATAACCTTCAAAGATGTTGCGGGGCCAGTTAGTGTTGGACAGCTGGAGACTGTGTGGTTACACTGACCCTCCTCACTGGGAGTGTCCCCTCCCAGTCAGTCTTGGAGCTCTGGATTGCATCTTACTTCTTTTTTAAATATTTATTTATTTACTTGAACAGTAGAGTTACAGAGAGAGAGAAGCAGGGAGAGACAAAGAGCAGAGAGAAAGGTCTTCCATCTACTGTTTCTCTCCCCAAATGGCCTTGATGGCTAGAGCTGGGCTGGTCTGAAGCCAGGAGCTAGGAGCTTCTTCTAGGACTCCCACGTGGGTGCAGGGACCCAAGGACTTGGGCCATCTTCCACTGCTCTCCCAGGTGCATTATCAGGGAGCTGGAGCGGAAGTGGAGCAGCTGGTACATAAACCAGCATCCATATGGGATGCTGGCACTGCAAGTGGAGGCTTTACCTGCCACACCACATTGCCGGCCCCCGGATTTCATCTTATTAAGGAAAGAATTACGGCTTCCTGTCAATCAAATTGGGTTACAGCTCTTCATTCCTTCCATCGGTGATTATGTAACTCATACAGGAAGAATTGAGACAACATTTAGCTCTTAAAATCCCAATCCTCCAGGGCCGGCACTGTGGTGTAGCAGGTAAAGCCACCGCCAGCAGTGCCAGCATCCCCTATGGGCGCCAATTCGAGTCCTGACTGCTCCACTTTCGATCCAGCTCTCCGGTATGGCCTGGGAAAGCAGTAGAATATGGCCTGAGTTCTTGAGCCCCTGCACCCGTGTGGGAGACCAGGAAGAAGCTCCTGGCTCCTGGCTTCAGATCGGCGCAGCTCTGGCCGTTGTGGCCAATTGGGGAGTGAACCAGCAGATGGAAGATCCCTCTCTCTCGCTCTCTCTCTCTGCCTCTCCTTCTCTCTCTGTGTAACTCTTTAAAATTAATAAATAAATCTTTAAGAAAAATCCCAATCCTCTATAAACATAATAATTATTTAAGTCCAGGATAATTCTAAAATTTCTTTGCATTTCCTGAGCTCATTTTCTGGAGTCCTTCTGCCTCAGCACACTGTCCCAGACCTCTGCGTGGTCGATTTTTATTCTTAGTGGGTTTCGACTGCTATAACAGAAGCACCGTAGTTTCGGTGGCTTCAGCATACATCATAATTCTCACAGTTCAAAGGCTGAGGAGCCCAGTGTCGGGTGCTGGCAGATCCGGCATCTACCCACTCTGTTGTCACATCATGGGAAGAAGGTGGGGGAGCCCTTAGGGTGGTGTGTCTAATCCTGACCTTGAGAGCTCCACCCTCATGATCTGGTCACTTCCCAGTGACCCCTCCCAGAAGCACCTCTTTCAGGGCTAGGGGGACACAGACATTGAGTCCGTTGCACACCTCCTTAGTGAGGTCTCCACTCTGTCCAAGTCAGACATCACCACGGTCCCTCCGAGATCCTGTAAACCCGCTGTTTCTTCACAGAGCTATTGCTCTCTGTGTTATGCTGTTTATTAATGTGTTCTGTGTGCTTGTTGCCTGTCACCTGCTCTGGAATCTTAAGTTCCATGGGATCAGAAACTTTGTTTATCCTAGGGAGACAGTGGGCTCCGTAACCGTATCTAGAGCCGTTCCTGGCAGACACATAAGAGATGATCGATAAGTGTATGTTGAATTAATTCATAGTAGTTTAAGGAGGGTAGGAGGCCAGAATCAAGGTGGACAGGACTTCCCCTAGGCATAACGCGTCTGAGCCGTGAGCCCCGGGGCCAGTCAGGGTGGGCTGGGGACAGAGAGGAAGCTGATGGGCTGCAGGGCAAACGCAGCCGGAGGTGGGCTTTGGGGAGAAGATGCCAGCTGCACGCAGTGACTTGCAGCTAAGGGTCAGTTGTCCTTCTTCCTGCCCGCGCCTCCTTACTCGTGACACCAGTGCCAGTGGAACTGCCCCTTCCTGTTACAGAGAGTTCGTGTGTGCACATGTGTGCAGGCAGGCTGTTTGGGGTGGAGAGGTGGAGGCAGCAGGGACAACCACATAGTCCTTCCCACGATCGGCTCCGTGATCTGCTTCTCCTTGAGCTGCCCGAAGCAGAGCAGCAGCGGAGACAAGAAGCTGGACAGTGGAGTCATGCCACAGGGCTCTTAGCTTATAGCAGGAGCCCTAGCCATAGGTTTGAGAGAGACAGGAGAGAAACAGGTGCAAAGGGAAGTTTAAAGAGACACACACATACATGCACACAGCATGCACACATGGACAGTAGAACAATTTAAATAGTGCAGGCCATCTTCCCACCCATCTACTCTCTGCATGTGTACCCACTGGCGCTGTATATTGTTAGGCCTGCGAGGATTAGTATGTTGACAAACATCTGTAAAAACACACAAGTGATGTTTGCTTCCCTTCTTGTTGACAGAGAGCTGGGTGCATGCATGGTTGAGAAGTTCAGTGCAGTGGGCATCAGGGACTTCCTTGACGAAAACCTGCAGAGTTATCATGGGCCAAGGAGAAGCGGTGGCCAGCAGCGAGAGGGCACTGACCACACAGAGCTATAGGTGGCACTGTGTCAACAAAACCCTGAGCCACACCATACCCGACTGTGCCGCTTTGTCAGTGGCTGGCTCCTTCTCCCCAGCTTCTCATGTTTGCCCTAGCAATAACAGGAAATCAACCTCGTGTGTTCACTGAGTAACTTGGAATTTAAAAGGAACTCTTTATGTTCAAGGAGTGTTCCAGATTATCTGTTTGATTAAGATAAACCAGATTATTTGAACTTTGAATGTGGCTCACACTGGCAACCCTGGTTCTTACAGGAGCATCCAATACTTGGCCAACCCTTTTTTGTACTCCATCCTTGCAAGACAAATGAATTCATGACTCCTGTGTTAAAGAATCCTCAGAAAATCAATAGGTAAGAAACACCATGAAGATACATTGGCCTTGACTCTGATTTTAAAAGTGTAAATCTTCCATGTGACTGTAAAAGCCAGGCTAAAAAAGAAATATGCTTTGTAATAATAATAATGGTTCACACGTATTGATTTTTACCATGCTAGGTGCTGTTAGAAAAGTTTTATATATAATAACACACTGGATTTTTATAACACCCCCATAGGCTCTGTACCATTATTTTACCCAGTTTATGGAAGAGCAAACTAAAGCGAAGGAGTTATGTGACGTGGCCAAGGTCACACAGCGAGTTGGGTGACGGATCTGGGACTATAGCTTCAGAGCCATGCTCGTGTCACTGCACTGTGCCACCTTAGTGACTGTTGTATGTTTTAGGGAAGGCTTTGGGTCCCCAAGGGGAGTCAGGAGCCCCCGTGCCTCACCTCGCCCTTTAACTCCCCTAGCCAGAGGCCCTCCGTCTTCCTGGCGCCAGGCCCGCCTGTGTGCAGGAGGCCTCACCGCTGTTCCTGTGGGTGACTGGCTGGCTTTTCTGCTCTTGGTCTAAATACTTCCGTGTCTCCTAGGAACTACATCACCTCGTGGCTGAGCGTCGTGGGGCCGGTGGTGGGGCTGAACCTACCTCTGAGTTACGCCCAGGCCGCCTCTCAGGACATGTGACACGTGGACATGAAGGTAGGAAGAGAAGCCTGGGCCTCGTGCTGTGCTCCAAGCTCACAGCGTGTCTGCTACGCTCACGTATGTCCTGCCGGCCCCACCACACACCGCGCTGGCTCTCAGCCCCACTGGGCCGGCCACTAGCGTGTTTGTCAGTTTTCCAGTCAGTGCCCAGCTCCACCCCTTAGGAAGCATTTACCTTTGTCATCAAAGTGGCCCTCGCCCAGCCAGGGGGTGGGGGATGCTCTGTCTTCAGTGCTGATGTTCCCAAAATAAGCCCTGCCCAGTGAAGCTTCTTTCCTTCTTGTCTTTTGTTCCTGGCCTCCAGATTCTTCTGCTGGGCTTAGAATGCCAGGAGTTTTCCCGCCCAGCCTGGTGTTGCTGGGACCGGTTCTGTGAGACAGTCCTTCTCCCCAGGGACTGCTTTGTCCCTTGGAAGTGAATGTCTGCAGCCGCTGATGTCTGATACGCTGGATGTTTAGGAGGAATGTACCCAAGACACAAATCAGTAGAAGTAGGGAAAAAAACGAATCTAACTGTGCAATCCTCAGAAGACTGACGTCTTTAGGGCACTCGCAGGTCATGGTTTTCCGGGGCACTTCACACCCCTGTTCCTAATGTGGATGATGGTGGAGAAATGTCTTTGTGTTATCGTTGCAATGGACAATGTGTGAAAATTAAAAGAGGATTTATATAGCTCTGAAATTAATATTACTTTGTGTGGCCTGTCTTACATTATTCTCCTACAGTCAACCTCAGAAACAATATATTGTTTCTATTTTATTACAGAAGTGTATGTGTAGATAGATACAGAATAAAGAAAAACACAGTTATGAGAGAGACAATTCTGGCTTTGTTTTTTGATAGGCAAGAGAGACAGAGAGTGCTCCCATAGGCTGGTTCACTCCAGAAGCGCCCGCAGTGCCCACAGCTGGTCCACGGTCAAAGCTGGGAGCCTGGGACTCCATCCAGGTCTCCCACATGAGTGACAGGGACCCGATTACCCGAGCCATCGCTGCTGCCTCACAGGATCTGCATTAGCAGGAAACTGGACTCAGGAGCCAAAGCTGGGGTTAAACACAGACACTGATCAGGATACAAACATCTTAACCACTATAGACATTAGTAGTTTAAAAAAAAACTGTAGGAAATGTTTAAAGATTAAAAATTCTTTTTACCTACAGTAGTAAAACAATAGGCATTTTGTCCTCTGTTTATCAGACCCACAGCTGCTGTGCTGTACTGACTGGGGTATCATGAGCAAGTCTCCCTGTCCCCTTCACCTTCAGGGGACTCTGTCGAGTGACCTCAGAAGGGGCTGGGGTCCTCAGCGTGTGAGAAAGTACGCACAGTAGTACACAAATGTGCAGTAAGTGCTCACATTTCTGACGTCTGATTGTCCTCGCTCAGCCTGTGCATGAGTTTAATAGCATTAAACTCGTTATGAAGAGTTTTATGCTGAACCTAAGTGGAAGAATGTTCTGTGTTGGTTGCTTATTTTGCCTTTCATTTTAATTTGCTAGGGGCTGAAATGAGGAGAAAGCTGCAATTGTGTCTTTAGAGCGTCTATATCAGTGCCTTTCCGTGGAAAGACACGGCCTTTGGAATCACTCGAGGACTCGGGCAGCTACACACGCCACCTTGGGAAACAGCCCTGGTGATGCCGATGCACACAGCACACGTCCTGGGGGAGCTCGCAGACCAAGCTGACTGTGCCGTCGCTCTGTCTCCAGAGGCCTTTTGTAGCCCTGCACACACAGGAATTGTCTGGGTGTTGCAGGTGCTCTTCAGCTGACCATGGTGTTAACTCCTGACAGCTTCATCAGAAAACAAACGCTTGGCAAGCAGCACTCACTCAGTCCCCCTACCCTCCCCAACGCAGCTTTGCCCACTGTGCCCATGAAACTTGTACTAGCCTACAGCTGGGTGAAACCATGTTGCACAAACCCTGTTTTTTAAGAAATGCACTTAATTTATTTGAGAGACGGAGGGAGAGAGAGTTAAGAGAGGGAACTCCCAACAGCTGTTTCACTCCCCAAATGCCTTCTGTAGCCCCTACCTGGAGCCAAAGCTGGGTTCTAGCAACCCCATCCACTTGGACTATGAGCTGCAGTCTCCCTGGGTGCACATGAGAAAGAAGCTGGTGTCGGGAGTGGAGCTGGGACTGGAACCCAGCACTGCAGTATGGGATGCGGGCATCCTAACCAGCACCTGACCACTAGGCCAAATGCGTGCCCCACAGTGTATACTGGTGCACACTGACGGGCGTTTTGTAGGCATGAGGAGATGCAGAAGCAGATTCTCCAAAACGTGCTGGCAGCACAGTTCAGGGTGGAGTGTCAGCAGCTTTCCCTCGTGATCTCATGGCTGCCGGGACCTGTGCTCACTGCCCCTGCTCAGCGCCAGGAGTGAGCCTTTTCCCACATATCCCTGGCCTGGGAGAAAGTCAAAGTGCAACAGCCTGGGCTGGCATTCTGGCGGAGTGGATTAAGCCATCACCTGTGATGCCGGCTTCCCGGATCAGAGTGCTGGTTTGAGTCCCCACTATGCTGCTTCTGATCCAGCTTCCTGATAGTGTGCCTGGGAAAGCAGCAGAAGATGGCCCAAACGCTTGGGCCCCTGCACCCACGTGGGGAGATGGAGCTCCTGGCTCTTGGAGTCAGCCTGGACCAGACCTGGCTATTGTGGCCATCTGGGGAGTGAACCTGTAGATGGAAGAGATACCCTTCCCCCACACACCTCAGTCAAATTAATCTTTCAGAAAGAAATCAAAGGTTGGCTTCTAATGAAGGCTTATCACTTTCACATCATCCTAAAGTTGAGAAGTCCTAAGTGGACCCATCCTAAGCCAGGGACCGCATGTAGGTGGACAGTAGGGAAGCCTAGGACACTGGTTCATGGCTGCTGCAGCTGGAACGTGAGCTGTGTCTGCCGCAGTGCGTGTTGAGATTGGATTCCCAGGGCCACCACGCTGAGAGGCAGTGGGGCCTTCCACGGGCATCACTCAGTCCTCAAGACACTAAGGCAGCCCTGGGAGAGCTCATTCTGGAGAGAGCCGGTGTGGTCAGCAGGCCGGGCCCCAGGTCCCCTGTTCTGACGGCACCTGCTTCCCCGTCCATTTTCTCAGATTTCCCAGTCTCCATAAATATGAGTCAAAATAAATGTCTTTGCTTATAAATTACCCAGGCCCAGGTACTTTGTGATAGCAACAGAAGACAGACCATGGCCCGCTTGTGGGGAGCCAGGTGGGATGAAGGGCTTATCTGCCGTGACAGCACCCCCAGTGCCCATCGGCAGGGGAAGGGCTGCACATTCACAAAGGGAACGGAGGTGGGGAAAGGGTTAACGCGATCTGCTAGGAAAGCTTAAAGTGAATTTTAAATCGCTGAGCTGCACATATTCCTGCTTACGTGCTTGCAGGGCATTTTGGTATTTACCACGGAACGGCTTTCCCACCCGCACCAGGGGTTCCTCCCGCCACGCTCCCCAGAGTAAACGCAGACTTCTCAGCAAGCCCTGTGTCCAGCCAGGCCATGACCGGAGCACAGAGCACAGAACGCTGTGTCCTCTGGGTGTCGGCAGTCTGGAGGCACTGCTTCTCCTGTGCCAGCGGATCCTGAGACGGCCCAGCAGCAGCCCGCACTGGGTTTCTTAAAAAGATTCAGGTTTCTTCTCTCTGCTCGGTGAAGACCTAAAAGTTCATCAGCAGCAGCAGGAAGTTCTGAAGACAGGGAAGTCCCACCCTTGCCCCCAACACCCACACAAATACATCTCCTCAGGCAGCGCCACTTTCAGAATTTTTTCACATAAAAAACCTTAATTTGGGCTTGACAAAATGTTCCCATTTTCAGGGGCATACATTTGGCACAGTGGCTAAGATGCGCAGGGCAAGCCCACCTCCCATATCAGAGTGCCTGGTTCACGTGCAGGCCTTCTGCTTCTGCTTCCAGTTCCCTGCTAATGTGCACCCCAGGAGGGAGCAGGTGATGGCTCAAGTGCTTGGGTCCCTGCCACCCATGTGGGAGACTTGGATGGAGTTCAGGGCTCCTGGCTTTGGCCTGACCCAGCCCCACTGTTGCAAACATTTGGAGAGTGAACCAGCAAAAGGAAGATCTGCTGGCTGGCACCTCAGAGCTGGGTCTGGAGGCACACTGAGAATCTGTGTTTGGCTCAAAAGTCACCAAGAGCCATTCAAGTAGAGAAGCTAAAATGATGCCATTTGTGTCTTAGGAAGAACCTGCACTTTTGAAATGACTGTTGCATATAATTAACCACACATATACTTTGTCCATGTTTTGTTGTTTGTACCAGCCAAGGAGGGCAGAGGAGGGGCTGGGACACTTGGCTTTTTACACGTGCCCCCCAAAACAAGCTTAAACGCCTTGAGCCCTGGCTTACCGTGTTCCCTGAGGCACGTCGCGGTGCCTCTGTGAGCTGTGTGTTAATAGACGGAAGTATATTAGATCATTAAATCAAGGTATTGGATTATGACCATTATTTTTTAAATGAATACATAAATGAGAAATTAGCAAATGGCGTGGCACACAGTAAGAGGGTGCTTATTTCGCAAGACTTTGGTTTCGGCTGCATTCACGCATCGCTTGACAGTGGGAATATGTTCTGAGAAATGAGTTGTTGGGCTGTGACCATGTGGGTATCACAGACCGAAATGGGGGCCTACTGACACCTAGGCTGTCGGGTATACACCATCTCAGTGCAGCCCATCGTGGGCTGCAGTGTCACTGTGCTGTGCATGATGGTGTGTGTGTGTGTGTGTGTGAATATGCAGTGTACAACAGTGTGTGTGTGTGTGTGTGTGTGATCATGCAGCACATGACAGTGTGCGTGTCATTTATATGATATCTCTGTGTGTTGGGTCGTGAAATACACCGTGTTTTATCTCCAGGGAACAGCCAGAAATCGGCACACTCAGGGAAACATGAGCTGCCTTCCAGTGCGAGGCCCCTCTGATCCCCCGCGTGGGCTGCTGCCGGCTTCCCGGTAAGGAGGAGGCGCTTAGTTACCGCGCCAGGGCACTGCGCTGGTTTCTCGCACACTGGGCCTCCGAAGGGAGCCGCACCCCTGCATGTTTACAGGGCTTCTCCGTGGAAGCGTTTTTCTCGTCTGCCTTCTTCAACGTGGTAGCTTTTTTACAGCCCCGCTGCTACGCGGAGCCCGGGCCTCCCCTTTTCTGTTGTCAGTAGCGACATCTAGTGTCCTGTTCCGGCTCTGTATTCTAGACCGCTAGAGCAGAAGTCCCTCCAGAGCCCACCCAGTCCCGTTTTGTGCGCGAATAAAAACTCACACGCATCACTACATTCAGGCGAGCATAACGTTCATAACGACAACCCTACAGCAGCGCCGTGCGTGCCTGGAGCCCCTGGAGCACTTGGCGCCCTCCACCTGCACAGAAGTCACTGGGAACTCTAACTAGGAGGCAGAAGTTGAAACGGCACAAAGCACGCCTTGATAACTCAACGGAAAGGCACCGTGCACACAGGTCCAGTCCTGGTGCATCGCTACTTACAGGGGAACTGCGGGCTTTTGTGGGGTGTCTGGGACCTGGTGGCACCTGACAAATCTTTATGAAATATCTGAATTTGTGGGTGATCACTGAGCTCAAGACAGACCCCAGAGAGTGGGACTTGAAGGACAGAGAGGAATTTGATAAGAGACTAAAGGGACAAGAGCATTGGAGGTAGCAGCTGTGGAAGGCTGTGCCACGACCTACGGGTGAGATCCAATTTACCCTACCTGAAACTTGTAGCACGCGGAGGGGAGTATCTGGAGTTGTTTTTGGAGGACTCATTCGGCAGTGGTTTACAGGATGGATTAGAAGGGAGAGAGGAGCTGATGTTGGAGCACTGAGGGTTAAGTGCTGCCGAGATCCCATATGGGGGGGGAGGGCAGTTCAAATCCTGGCTGCTCCACTTCTGATCCAGCCCCCTGCTAATGTGCCTGGGAAGCAGCTGATGATGGCTCAAGTACTTGAATTTCTGCCACCCACATGGGAAACCCGGATGGAGTTCCTGGCTCCTGGCTTTGGTCTAGCCCAGCCCTGGCTGCTGTGAGCATTTTGGGGAGGGAACCAGAGGATGAAGAATACTTCTCTGTGTGTCACTCTTGTTTTCAAATTAAATAGTCTTTTTTTAAGTGCTTAGAAAAGGAGGAGAGGGGAAGAAACCGGACAGAGGCCAAGAAGCTGATGAGGTACTGAGTTCCTAAGCTAAGGCAGTGAGGAGAGAAACCAATGTCAGAGACATTTGAGAATCAGAACTTGGTGGGAGAGGAGACACGTGTCATGACTTGGCCATGCCTTAGGTCCTAAACTGGGAGTCCCCATGAGGCCTGGCTCCAGTCTCCTTTCTCGGGGTACCAGGGACTGGACTTGCCTCTTTCTTGCGGGAAGAGCCACCCGCCTTATCCCTGGGAAGATTTCTCCATCCCACCAGCAGCAGCAGAGTGAGGTATAGCTTCCACAACCCTCCTTCAAAAGGTACAGGAAGAGGGAGCCCAGGCCCTCTCCTGCTCATCCGTATGGAAATGTCTGAGTAAAACACGGGGAATCATTCATTCTCCAGGGATCCAATGGCAGAGCCCCTGACCAGAACGTGGGGTTAGAACAAAAACCAGCTGCTAGCTATGTCCGGTGGTATGAATGGTCCTGCGGTGTCCCCCAAACAAGCATGTGTTAGGAACTTAATTGCCACTTAATTGAATTTAATTCAGGGTGGGGCCCTGAAGCAGTGAGGGTCCATGAGGGCTCTGTCCGTAGGACTGCATTAATGCTGTTTTCTCGAGGGTGGGTTCCTGACAGAAGGACCCGTGTGGCCCCCTCCTGCACACGCTCCCAGGTAAGGGATGCCTTCCGCCACGGTATGATGCCTCAGGACAGCGCTCACCAGGCCCTGCTGCCATGTTCTCACACTGCCCGGCCTTCAGAATGGTGAATCAACACATGTCTGCTCAGAAATCACCCAGTCTGCTGTAGCACAGCGTGACATAGACCGAGACTTGATACTGTTTACATAAAAACACACTGCCACCACACGCTGTCTGTCAGTCTAAATCCTTACGTGGGCGAAAAACGGGAGAGTGGTTGTGAGGAAATGCTCCAAACTTGTGCCAGGGAGCGTGGGGACTTGGACGAGAGGGATCCAGGAAGGCTTCAATACTTCTTGTGAGGTGCACACTCCACCCACAGACTGGGCAACAAAGTTCATTTTGTTAAAAACATTTGAGGCCTTATGGATCACTTGGAAAATGCAGGAGACTGAAGGAGAAAATTTAAAAATCATGTAAGTGTGTGTATTACCCAGAGATACATTCAATTAAAATCTTGATGTAGTTCCTTATACTCTTTTAAACACATTAAAGACCACTCTGAATATGGTTTTACATCCTGATTTTTTTCCATTTAACTTAATATCTGGAACATATTCTCGTGTCACTTAATGTTCTTTGAAAATAGAATTTGAAAGACTAGGATTTCTTCCACATCAAAACGCACTGTGGCCAGTGTTGTGGTGCAGTGGGTTAAGCTGCCGCCCATGATGCCAGCATTGCATTTGAGTGCTGGCTCAAGTCCTGGCTGTTCCACTTCTGATCCAGCTCCTTACTAGTGCACCTGGGATAGCAGCAGAGGATGGCCCCAGTGCTGGGACCTCTGTCAACACATGGGAGACCCAGATGAAGTTCCAGGCTCCTGGCTTTGGCCTGACCCAGCCCTGGCTGTTGCAGCCATTTGGGGAATGAACCAGCTGATGGAAGATCTCTCTCTGTTTCTCCTTCTCTGTAACTCTGGCTCTTTTTTAAAAACAAAACATACCAGGGGCCAGCACTGTGGCGTAGTAGGTAACCTGCGGCGCCAGCATCCATACGGGCACCTGTTCAAGTCCTGGTTGCTCTACTTCAAATCCAGTTCTCGGCCGGTGCCGCGGCTCACTAGGCTAATCCTCTGCCTTGCGGCACCGGCACACCGGGTTCTAGTCCCGGTCAGGGCACCGATCCTGTCCCGGTTGCCCCTCTTCCAGGCCAGCTCTCTGCTGTGGCCAGGGAGTGCAGTGGAGGATGGCCCAAGTCCTTGGGCCCTGCACCCCATGGGAGACCAGGAGAAGCACCTGGCTCCTGCCATCGGATCAGCGCGGTGCGCCGGCCGCAGTGCACTACCGCGGCAGCCATTGGAGGGTGAACCAACGGCAAAAGGAAGACCTTTCTCTCTGTCTCTCTCTCACTGTCCACTCTGACTGTCAAAAAACAAACAAACAAAAACAAATCCAGTTCTCTGCTGTGGCCTGGGAAAAGCAGTGGAAGATGGCCCAAGCACCCTTTAGCCCCTGCACCCATATGGGAGACCAGGAAGAAGCTCCTGGCTCTTGGCTTCAGATCGGTGCAGCTCTGGCCATTGTGGCCATATGGGGAGTGAACCAGAGGATGGAAGACTCTCTTTCTCTCTCTCTGTAATTCTGCCTTTCAAATAAAATAAATAAATCTTTAAAAATGTACCAAATAATTCTCCTATCATTTGACTGCTAGTTGTCTGGAATTCCTTGCTGCTTGTTGAACATTCGGCACTGACCCTGCGTGGTAGGGTCCATTCCAGGGGTACAGTGCTCAAGAGGGCAGGCAAAGCCCCTTTCCCCCGAGAGCTCTCAGAACAGCGATGGGAAGTGCGTGCAGAAACTGGCTCACACTTGTTTCTTTGGTGAGACAACTTGCTGGGGACATCAGATCAAAGGCTGTCACATCACATCACTGTTCAGTAGTGAGGTTTCCCGATTTGACATTCCCAGAGGCAGTTTGTGTTTTATCTGTCCCTTAAATCTTTGAAAATGATCTTATTTTACTTTGTTTTTATTACTTGGTTGAACGTTATTGTTGTTCTTGCAAGGGTTCTTCCCGATAGGTTAACACGTCACAGGGCCCTAGGTGTAGTGTCCTCAGTTGCTTTCTGCCACTTGCAGGGCCCAGCATCTCCACTGTGCCCCCTATAAGACCCAGCCATCCATGTACTGGCTCTAGTGTGCCCAGCGTGACCATTAAACAATTAGTATGTGCATGTGATTTTAAAAATTATGATGGCAAACTTCAAGCATAGGTAAAAGTAAAGGGAATACATTAAGTTGGCAGGTACCAATGCCATCTTACTAGTTAAAGTGATCATTTTAAGTGTGTAACTGATCATAAAGATAGGAATAAGTGTCAAAGGGATCACATAAATAAGACCAAGTGTCTGCTAATAACAATAGAATTAAAAAGGAGAGACTGATCGAACATGGGAAGTGGGCCATACAACAGACTCATAGAATGACAAATGCCCTATACAGCACTCTGGTCTCAGAATCAGCCCTTAAGGCATTTGAATCTGGCTAAAAAGCCTATGAGAGCATTTCAGGCATGGAAAGCCAAGACACTGTGGCAAAAAAAATGACCTACATGAAAGATCTCTGTGAATGAGATCCTGGTGGAAAGAAGGGGCCATCAAAGAAGGATGTACCTTTCTCTGAAGGGAAGAGAGAACTTCCACTTTGCCTATGGCCCTGTCTAAATACTGATGGAGTTCGTGGACTCAAAAGGTTTCCATAGCCTAGGCAGCTCATGACAAAAGCCTCGGGTGATCATTGACGTCATAAGTAAGAGTGCCAACCGCTTAATTAACAACAGGAGTCACTGTGCACTTGTTCCCCATTTAGGACCTCTGTCCTTAATGAGCTGTCCTATGAGAATTAATGGTAAAATTTGTCTTCAAACAGTACTTTATACTTTGTGTGTCTGTGTGGTGCAAACTGTTGAAATCTTTACTTAGTATAGAGTTGATCTTCTGTATATAAAGATAATTAAAAATGAATCTTAATGAAGAATGGGATGGGAGAGAGAATAGGAGGTGGGACAGGAGTGGGGGTGGGAGGACAGGTATGAGGGGAAGAACCACTAAAATCTAAAAGCTGTACCTATGAAGATTATTAAACAAAAGCCTTCTAAAACAAAACGTAGAGGGAATAGTACATTTACCAAAGTGTGGCCACATTGGTTCCATTGAACCGTTTCTTCCTAGCATTTTCCAAATACTTTAGAGGCACTCACAGTCACAACAAAGACACCATTTGTTTTTACAGGTGCACACTGGATATTTGTATTTGATCAATTCCACCTATTCCTACCTCTTTCTCAGATGCTGACTTTTTGTCGTTTGCTTTTACTCCTGAGGGTAGGGCTGTCTACCGCCCCCTCCCCCCTTTTTTTTGAAGATTGATTTATTTAAGAGGCAGAGGCAGAAAGAGAGGGGTCTTCTATCCACTGGTATATTCCCCAAATGGCTGCAACAGCCAGAGCTGTGCCGATCTGAAGCCAAGAGCCAGGAGCATCTTCTGGGTCTCCCATGCAGGTGCAGGGCCCAAACACCTGGGTCATCTTCCACTGCTTTCCTAGGTCATAGCAGGGCGCTGGGTCAGAAGTGGAGCAGCCAGGACTCAAACTGGTGTCCATATGGGATGCCGGCACTGCAGGCAGCTGCAGCCTCACCAGCTACACCACAGTGCTGGCCCCTACACTTTTGCTGATCCTACCTCTCCCAGTGATTCTGGGCCCTTTCCTTTAAAATGACCAGAATTAGCTTAACCATTGCGGTCACAGGAGAATCTGAGTGTGCATTTTGCAGGGTCTGCCGGCCGTGTCATTGCAATAGTTTGGATATGACGTGTTCCCCGACGGCATTGGCAGCCGGGCCCCAGCACGGCCATGCTGAGCTGGTGAGACCTTTAAGATGTCAGTTCTATTGGAAGACAGTGAGGGCTCCACCCTCACGACTGCTGACTGCTGTCTCCAGAGTGGGCCCAGCCTAATGGGACTGGATTTCTTCCTAAGACAACGAGGGCCATCTCCCTGGCTCTTCCATGTGCTCCCCGGCCACTGCAATGCCACCCACCGTGAGGGCCTCACCAGAGCTGGGAGATGCTGGCACTGCACTCTTCCATCTCCAGGACCGTGAACTGAGTAAAGTTCTTTATAAAGTGCCCAGGCTCAGGAGAATGGAGTAAGACATCCATGCATCCCCAGGACCTCGCCACACTGGGGCATTCATCAGTGATGCCCAACCACAATATGTGCGATATGTGACTGAATCTGCTCATGCTCGTACAGATTTAAACAACTGGATTCTCGGGTTAGAAACCTCTTTAAAAATCTGAAAAAAAACAGGGCCGGCGCCGTGGCTCAACAGGCTAATCCTCCGCCTTGCGGCACCGGCACACCGGGTTCTAGTCCCGGTCGGGGCGCCGGATTCTGTCCCGGTTGCCCCCCTTCCAGGCCAGCTCTCTGCTGTGGCCAGGGAGTGCACTGGAGGATGGCCCAAGTGCTTGGGCCCTGCACCCCATGGGAGACCAGGAGAAGCACCTGGCTCCTGCCAGTGGATTAGCGTGGTGCGCGGGCCGCAGCGCGCTGGCCGCGGCGCGCTGGCCGCGGCGGCCATTGGAGGGTGAACCAACAGCAAAAGGAAGACCTTTCTCTCTGTCTCTCTCACTGTCCACTCTGCCTGTCCAAAAAAAAAAAAAAAAAATCTGAAAAAAACAGCGAACCCATCTTGGCAAAATGCACACACATACACACACAACAGAAAAGTCTGCATACAGAGTCAGGAGGTTGTTGGGCCTTCTGACATCCATGTATGGGACACAGTGCAGATCACAAATCCATTCACAGTGGCTTTCTTCTATTACCCACATACATCTTGGGCAGGAAGAAGAGGAATGGGTGGTGGTGGGGGGAGTGTAATGTACAGAGTGAACAAAATCAACTATTAACACTGGAGTTAAAATCCTAGGGAAATGGTTGGACTCCATTAGGATCCTGAGGAGGGGGAAAGCAGCCACAATAGCCTACAAATACCTGTGCAGTGGAGAACCTGAAGCTGCCATGGAGCACCTGAAGCAGCCATGGAGTACCTGAAGCTGCCATGGAGCACCTGAAGCTGCCAAACTACAGAGGGAAAAAATTCCTCCTAAATATGCCCACAAATCTGTTGGAGACAGAAGAAACGGCACAACAATCTGTTTCCTATCACTGTTTCAAGGCAGGTGCTAATGGGGAAACATGTCTCAACAAGCAACAATTCTCTCTACTGTGTTCAGCTGTGAATTAAATGAAAAATTATTTAAAATATGGTTTCCCCTACCCCGTGTTGTGCAGATTTCAACAGGAGCTGGTTGCTAAAAGAGGTGGGAAAGCAATGCGATGTTTTCATTGCAGAGAAACTTTGAAAATTTAGGTGTGCGCTGCATGTACCACACTTCTGACCTAGCCAACTAACAGATCCTCCGTGTTCAACTTGACTACAATGAGTGGCGTGGGCACTGTGGCGCAGGGGTTAAGCCACCCGCTGTGACCCCTGCTAATGCGCCTGGAAAGGCAGAGGACCGTGGCCCAGGTGCTTGGGCCCCTGCCATCTCCGTGCGAGGCCCGGAGGAGCTCCAGTCTCCTGGCTGCAGGATGACCCGGCCCCGGCCACTGTGGCCACCTGGGGAGGGAACCAGCAGGAGGTGACTCATCGCTGTAATGTTGCCTTTCAAAGGAATAAACAAACAGCTTTTTAAAAATGTACAGTGAACGGAGTTCTGTAAACTGACAAGCCAGCAGCCTGGAGAACGGCGCCTGGGCCAGACAGGCCCGCGGGAAGGCCCTGCCCAGCTCCGACAGGCCATGCGGGGCCGCAGTCCCGCTCCCCTCGGCCCGAAGCTTCAGGTCTCCGGGATGGGCTGGCGCCCTGCCTCGGCTCCCGGGCCGCAGCCACAGGGGAGGGGGCTCCTGCAGCCACCCGGGGGCGGCTACTGCGTGTGTGCACACAGGCACCCGGGCCGTGGCTCCGGAACCTCTGCGACCTTACTGCGACGGCCGATCGGCCTTAGAACCCACGTCCTTCCTCGCACCCTAAAGAGCAGCGTTGACAGGAGACCCCCACCCCGCCGACCCCTCCAGCCCCAAATCGCTCCTGTCTCCCACCCCTCTCCTGCAGTCTCCCTGGCTTATCCTCTGACCATGCTCTCAAGTTCCCGCTTGCAGAGGGGAGCTGCTTCAGACTGAGCTGTGCAGAGCCCCCCACCAGACTGTCAAGCCGTGCAATGGGGGCAAGTGCAGAAAAAGAAGTCAAAACAAAGCAAAAACCTAAGGAACCTGCGGAACCAAAGTGAGCGGAGAACGACCGGAACTTGACGGCGGCGCCCCTAGGGCGGGGCGCGGTTGGGGGGAGCACGGCTTGTCGGACCGGAAATCCGGCGCCGGAGCTCCGCCCACTGAGCCTTCCCCGGGGGGTGTAGCTCCAAGCCCCGCCCATCAGAGCTGGCGTCGGGCGCGGATGGTGCCTGGCTGCTGTGTGGCAAGGGTGTCCGTGGGTGAACGGCCTGTTTTGGAGATGTTACAGGCTAGAGATGCTGATTGACAGCTGGTGAAAAGTTGGTTGTAAGAGGGTAACCTGTAGCTTGGACCCCAAGCCAGCAGAGGCCCGCTCGGATTCCGGGACTGCCATCCTCAGTGGGACCCCACAACTGGACGTGTTCCCGGGGTGGACATAGACAGTGACCCATACCATGTAATATATACACTATATTCCCTGTAGCTTGGACCCCAAGCCAGCAGAGGCCCGCTCGGATTCCGGGACTGCCATCCTCAGTGGGACCCCACAACTGGACGTGTTCCCGGGGTGGACATAGACAGTGACCCATACCATGTAATATATACACTATATACCCTGAGCTTGGACCCCAAGCCAGCAGAGGCCCGCTCGGATTCCGGGACTGCCATCCTCAGTGGGACCCCACAACTGGACGTGTTCCCGGGGTGGACATAGACAGTGACCCATACCATGTAATATATACACTATATACCCTGAGCTTGGACCCCAAGCCAGCAGAGGCCCGCTCGGATTCCGGGACTGCCATCCTCAGTGGGACCCCACAACTGGACGTGTTCCCGGGGTGGACATAGACAGTGACCCATACCATGTAATATATACACTATATTCCCTGTAGCTTGGACCCCAAGCCAGCAGAGGCCCGCTCGGATTCCGGGACTGCCATCCTCAGTGGGACCCCACAACTGGACGTGTTCCCGGGGTGGACATAGACAGTGACCCATACCATGTAATATATACACTATATACCCTGAGCTTGGACTCCAAGCCAGCAGAGGCCCGCTCGGATTCCGGGACTGCCATCCTCAGTGGGACCCCACAACTGGACGTGTTCCCGGGGTGGACATAGACAGTGACCCATACCATGTAATATATACACTATATACCCTGAGCTTGGACCCCAAGCCAGCAGAGGCCCGCTCGGATTCCGGGACTGCCATCCTCAGTGGGACCCCACAACTGGACGTGTTCCCGGGGTGGACATAGACAGTGACCCATACCATGTAATATATACACTATATACCCTGAGCTTGGACTCCAAGCCAGCAGAGGCCCGCTCGGATTCCGGGACTGCCATCCCAACGGGCCTCTGATGGCCAAACCCCACAGCTGGACGATTTCCCAGGGTGGACACAGACAGTGACCCGTATCATATACTATACACTATATACCCTGAGCTTGGACCCCAAGCCAGCAGAGGTCTGCTTGAGGTTCCATGCTTGAGTCCTGGAACCGTTGGAAGTAGGCTTTTGTACTGGGCGTCATGCTATTGAGACGGGTAGAAGTTGTTGCATGTAGTTTATTTCTTTTAATGGTGAAAAAAAATTTTTTTTTGAAAGATGTCTTTATTTGAAAGGCAGCGCTATGGAGAAGCAGAGAGGTCTTCCACCCACTGGCTCACTCCCCAGATGGCCGCAGTGGCCAGCACTGAGCCGATCTGAAGCCAGGAGCCAGGAGCCTTTTCCAGATCTGCCTCGCAGGTGCAGGGGCCCAAAGACTTGGCCATCTTCTGCGTGTTCAGGCCACAGCAGAGCTGGACCAGTAGAGCTGCTGGGACTCGAACCAGCACCCATCCAGGATGCCAGCACTGCAGGCAGAGGCTGGCCCGGTTAATTAGTATTTAATGTATGGATGTGGCACACGGTGTCTGTGCCCTCCTTGTAGGACACCTAGTTGTTTTGGTCTGGGCTATCACAAAGCGGCACTGAAGACTTGCATAGGTTGTAAGGGCATTTATTTTCGCTTGTGTGCACTATCCAGAAGCCACGTTTGTGTTTAACGGAGTGCCTACTCCACTTTATAGTCCCACCAACCATGGGAGTGACGCACTCACTTCGCATTCTCATCGGTGTTAGTCCTGATTCTTCATTCTGTTAGGTGTGAGGCGATACCACCTTGTCGTTTGTTTACATTTTCCTAATGTTTGCCTTTTCATGTGTTTATTTGCACCTTTTTGGTAAATGTCCATTGTCCCCCTTTTATAAGCATTAAAATTTTCATTTACTGGGGCTGGCTCACTGCCTGCAGCGCCAGCATCCCCTATGTGTGAGTCCCAGTTGCTGCACTTCCGATCTAGCTCCCTGCTAATGCACCTGGGAAAGTAGCAGAGGATGGCCCAAGTGCTTTGGCCTCTGGACCCACATGGTCCAGAGAAGCTCCTGGCCTCGGCCTGGCCCAGCCCCAGCCATTGCAACCATCCGGGGAGTGGACCAGACCTCTCTAACTCTGCCTTTCAAATACATAAAATAAATCTTAAAAAATAAAGAGGGAGGAAAGAGAGAAAATGGAATCTTCCATGTGCTGGTTCACTTCCCAAATGTGCCCAACAGGTGAGGCCAGGCCACACTCAAGCAGGGGCTGGGAACAGTCTCCCTTGTGGGTGGCAGGCAGTGTACTTGAGCCGTCCCTCGCCTCCCATAGTGCACAGCAGTGGGGAGCTAGGACTTCAACCTCTGCACTGCTACGGAATGCAGGAAGCGGCATCTTGCTGTTGGCAGCAAACCCACACCCCTATTTGCCCATTTGTAAGTTATCTTCTCACTTTTGAGTTTAACATTTTGGTGCAAGTCCTTTGTTGGATTTATAATTTGCAAGTATTTTTTGTATTTTCATCCTCTTAAAATCTTTCACAGCAGAGCTAAAGTTCTTGTTTTGAAGTCCAATTTATCAGTTTTTCTTTAATGGAATGTGCTCCTGCTGTCACATCTAGGAACTCTAAGTTGCAAGGACGTGGCTTTCTGGTTAGTGTTGTCTTACATTCAGATCCCTGACCCACTGCGTTTCAACTGTTTGGCAAACAGAAGCCTGTATCATTTTTGTAAAGATCATTTGGGCAAGTTTTTCTTAATGGATCCTTGATCCTGTTCCTGCCCCTTCTCCACTAAATTAGGGTTACTGAAGCTATAGATTTTTGTTTTAAAACCATTTTATAATTCCTCCAGCTTTACTTTTTCAGTATTGTTTTAGCTAGTCTCGATCCTGCAGGATTCTGCTTAAATTGTACGCCAAGGTGTGTGCCTCATTCCTCTCACCCTAGACTGGGCAGAACATAATAAACACTCTTTCACATGCAAGGGGCTCTGGGCACAAAGTGGAGGGGAATGGAGGTGGGTAGCACAGACCAGAGGGACGGAACATGTGTCGCACCTTGGGATTTGAGGCTCCTGGTCATCTGGTAGCTGGACTACAGGCCATGAACCATTGGCCTCAGCTGAGGTGGTGGTGACCAGGAGACCTGCTGAGGCCCAGTGGGTGCCCACATGCTTCCACCCCTTCTGTGCCACCTGCTGCTGACCCCCAGTGGGAGATAGTGGGACCCCAAGGCCACCACGTCCTGGACAATCAGTGGTGCCTCCATGCGCTTAACTCCTGCGTTCTCTTTCCTGAGCGTCTCTCTGGGGAGTCAGTGAAGGCCTTCTGCATCTGTTCAGTCCTTGGACACGGTTTAGCCGGCACTGAACTCTTCACTGGGAGCTGGGACCTGCTGGGCAGGAGTTAACCACACCCAGACTCTCCACCCTGTGCACCTAAATCCCAGCTGCGTTAACAGGGAGCAGCTTAGTCACCCAGGCCCCTGGAATGTGGATCCAACAGTACCCACTCCCAAGGGCACCCCAACCCCAATCACTGAACTTGCGAGCATCTTAAGCAGTCTCATCAAAAGGTCACTTGTTAAAGTACTATGATCTTCCAGACTTCTAGCTATGGAGAAGCTTCTGAGCGAGAGGAATAAGATACAAGACATTTTTGGAATATGAAAATTTATTCTTAATACATTTCTGCCATCAATGTTTATGACCTTGGCCTTTCCTTCTTGCCTTTGTATAAGGCCAGAAGGGACACATTGGCTACTTTGACAACCTTAAAGCGGACTCCGGGAATGTCACCGACAGCATGGCCTTTCCGACCAAATCCAGCAACCAGAACTTCATCGTTTTCCTGCAGCAAAACAGTGAATTTCCAGTCAGTGGCAAGCACAGGGCGTCCCGTGAGGAAGCCGGCGCGGGTCAGGTTCAGGGGCCAACACTCACCTCGATGAAGTTCAGGCACCCGTCGTTGGGGACGAAGGCCGTGATCTTCTTGCCATTCTTGATCAGCTGGACCCTGACGCACTTCCTGATGGCGGAGTTGGGCTGCTTGGCCTCGACCCCTCTGCAGTGTGGAGACAGCAAGCGTGAGAGCTGGCGCTGGGAATGCGGCGCGCTGAGCCCTGCCCGCGCCTACAAACCGCTTCTACTTCTTCAATCTCCGATTGCTCAGGGAAATCAAGTCTCTGCGGTGCCTTCATTTCGGCAGAACAGGAATTTCCAACTCGTTACTATCCAGGCCCCCACTACCGGAGTCTAGGTGAGGTTCAGGATTCCACCACTAACCGGAGCTCTACTGCACTACCTCTTCCAAAGCCAGGAACACACAGCGGCACTCAGGCTGTGCGACCCAAGGAAGCGAGGCAGACCAGCGGGTCCCAGGCGCCAGCAGGTGCTCACTGTCCCCTCCCTGCCCAGCACGGCCGGGACCTTCGTTCCCCCGGGACAAGGACGGAAGGGCCACGCGGGCGCACTCACACTTTCTCCAGCACGATGCCCTTGGCGTGCGAGGCGCCTCCGAAGGGGTTGGCCTTGAGCGCCGTGCCCAGGTGGGCCTTCTTGTACTGCTTGTCGTGCCACTTCTGGTCGCGCCGGTGGCTGCGCAGCTTCCGGGCGGTGCGGAGCCCACGGCACTTGCCTGCGAGTCCCCAAGGCGGCCCCGCTCAGCGCCGGGGCCGCGACCCACGGCCGCCGGGGCTGCGGCCTCGCGTGGGCGGACCGGGAGGCGTCGAGAGCGCGCGTCCCGCACACGAGGCCCGGGCGCCCCCGCGCCGGCCCGAGCGGGGCCCCCGGCTCACGGGCCCGGCCGCCCCGAGGCCGCCCGTCTGCGCCCCGCGCCCACCTCCCCACCCGCACACCGCCCCCCAGCCCCAGGTCCCGCCCGCCGCCCCGGGGCCCCGCAGCGAGCGCTCACCCATCCTGCCAGCGCGCGGGCCTGAGCGAAAGAGAGAGGCAGCGCCGCGCACCCACAAGCCACTGCGCGCAAGCCCCGCCCAGCCGAGGACCCCGCGGCTGCCCGCGCAGCGCCGGACCCGAGCCCGTGGCCTTGCTCTCGGAAACGAATCGTCCGCACCGCTTCCCTGAGCAAGGATCTGCGTGTTTTCTGAATTTCACGAAATTCCAAGCTCTGTAGCTTGCATCGTTATTTCTCGTTCCGGTGAACGGCGGGGTAAGGGAGATCGTGGACTACCAGTCCCAGAACCCTTTGCGTGAGTCCTGTGCTGCGCACGCGCGGCCGCGTCGGGCCGGGGAGGGGCGGGCGCCCGGGCGGTCTGCGAGTTCGATCCCCGACGCCCTCCGGAGCGGTGTGCCGCGTCGCAGGATTCCGAGACGCGCCGAGGCGCAGTGCTGAGAGAGCCCTGGGCGGAGTCGGAGGGCGCCGTAGGCTCCGGCTCCGCGCTGTTGCGACCTGGGGCGACTCGTTCCCCGACTCTGTAAACCTGTTTGTCCTGGAAGGGGAAATCGCAGACGAGAGGTTTCCGAGCCGAGGGTTCGTTCCACTCGTGTTGGAAAACGGGCGTGCACCGGTGTCGCAGGCCGGCGGGCACGGCAGTCAAGGGCGCTGTGCGGGTGTGCACACCCGCGGTATAGGAGTGAGCTATTTACAGGGGAGGCACAGGTCTCCACCCGCTGGCCGCTCCCCCGAGCCCAGGCGCCCGTGCCGGTCGTCACGCGGCCGTGAGGGGTTCGAGCCCCGGCCTCCGCGCGGGCAGCCCCTCGGGCCCGGCCAGGTGGGTCTCGCAGCCGTGGGGCGTCCCACGGGCAGCCCCTCGGGCCCGGCCAGTGCCTGTCCAGGTGTCGTCACGCGGCCGTGAGGGGTCCGAGCCCCGGCCTCCGCGTGGGCAGCCCCTCGGGCCCGGCCAGTGCCTGTCCAGGTGCCGTCACGCGGCCGTGAGGGGTTCGAGCCCCGGCCTCCGCGTGGGCAGCCCCTCGGGCCCGGCCAGTGCCTTCCAGGTGCCCATGCCGGTCGTCACGCGGCCGTGAGGGGTCCGAGCCCCCGGCCTCCGCGTGGGCAGCCCCTCGGGCTCGGCCAGGTGCCGTCTCGCGGCCGTGGGGCGTCCCACGGGCAGCCTCTCGGCCCTGACCAGTGCCTGTCCAGGTGCCCGTGCCGGTCGTCACGCGGCCGTGGGGCGTCCGAGCCCCGGGGCTCCGCGTGGGCAGCCCCTCGGCCCCGGCCAGGTGGGTCTCGCAGCCGTGGGGCGTCCCACGGGCAGCCCCTCGGCCCGCCCCGTGCCCGCCGCTTGGAGGAAGCCTGGGTCGGGCGGCTCCGTGCAGAGGGTCCGCGAGCTCAGAGCCCGGGGGGCAGGCGGCGGCACAGTGCGGGGCGTGGGGAGCGCGGGCGGAGCCTCCCGCGCGGGGCGTGGGCCCGGCTGGGGCGTGGGGAGCGCGGGCGGAGCCTCCCGCGCGGGGCGTGGGCCCGGCTGGGGCGTGGGGAGCGCGGGCCTCTCTGGATCTGAGAGCCCAGGAGCGGGTCAGCGAGGTCAGCGAGGCCCGGGGCTGCCGGGGGCCGCTCAGGCCTGGCCGGCCACCCAAGGCCTTCGTTCGTGGGGGCTGGGTGCTGAGCAAGGCGGGCACAAAGAAGCCCCGTGTTTAGGGGTCACTCGGGCTGCTGTGGGGAGTCCGGGACTGCGTGAGGCCTGTTGGCCGGCATCGCGGTAGTGGACGTGCTAAGAAGGGCTTGGGTCAGGGGTGCTCTTGGCGGTCCAGCTGACCCCACGGAGCGGGGCGAGGCCGGAGCTCGGTTCAGCACCGCGCCGGGGCCCGGCTCACGTAGGGAGTGGGATACACTGCGAGAGAAGCAGGTAGGGTGAGAAGGAGGGGACTGGTGAGTGATGCGACGCTGGACACGGGTGTTCAGGGCCACAGCGCTGGGTGCGTTCCCTGGGGGACCCGTGGACAGGCCGGAGAGAGAGGCCGGACGCCTGCTCTGCGGGCTCGCCCAAGTGTAGTGATGTGGGAGAGGAGGCCAGGGAAGCGAGGTGGACCCAGGAGGCCAGCTGTGTTGATCATTGCCACTGAAGTTGTATTAAACTATAATTAACTCAGAGTTGAAGATGACGCCTAGTGATCTAACTGTAAAAACCGTGGCCGCTGTTGCTATGGAAATGGGACAAGTTAAGATAAGAGCTGGCAGCGGGAGAGGAGGAGCCTGAGATGGGGGTGGCCATGACCTGCTGCTTCTCAGGATTGAATGTCGGGAGCTGCATTTTACCTGATGACGTGATTAAACACAAGCTTTCCTTTATCCGCGATGAACGGAGTCTCTGACCTCTAGAGACTGTTTGTGGCAGTAATTGTTTCTTTTTCCATTTATTCCAAAGAATAAATTCTAAAGAATTTAAAGATCAGGCCTGATCTTTAACATCCAGTTATTATCGTTAGACGTCTATGTAAGATCCAGAGGGAACCGTCAAAGCTGTTCTTGAATGCCCTGTGTGCGGTCCCTGGAAGGGAGCTGTGATTTTAACTTGTGTAGTAGGAGTTACTCTCCAGGTGTTCCTGGCTTGGCTGAGATGAAACAAAGGGAAACAGGCTTCCACTTCAGCAGGCACCTTTGAGTTAGAAGAGGGAATTTTCTTCACTAGGAAAGAGAAGATACTGTTCCGCATTACAGTGGAACATTAAGTTTTAGGATGTCCTTGCACAGAGAGGTTTTAGAATGGGGTAGGTGGACCCGGATCGACACAGTCTGACTGGAGGGTGGGACAGTTGGTCTTTGGTGATGGGGAGTGGCAGAGAGTGGCTCCCAGTCCTTTCCACTGCAAAATGAAGACTTAGCAGGATTAGTTCTTGATTATTTAAATAAAATTAAATGCAAAGGATTATTATGCTTGCATAATAATCCCTTTCAAAATAAACCATTCACACCATTTTGGCCATTTGTATTATTGAGACTTTGTTGCTCTAAGGATTTTAATATAAAACAAAATCCCCTCGAATTGAAGGCAACAAGAGCAGATGGTGATGGAAGGAAGTAGAGGAGGAGAGAAGTGAGGGGCTCCTGGCTTTGCCGAGCCTCCCAGGAGGAGAGTGTTGGCTCTGGTGATCATTACCGGCCCTGAGGACGACCACAATGAGTGAGATGTGTAACCTGTGCGTAGATACATGGTCGTGTTGCCTACTGTGGAGTAGTGTGCCCATGTGCACATGAATATTTATTTTTTAAAGATTTATTATTTGAAAGAGTTACACAGAGAGAGGAGAGGCAGAGAGAGAAGAGAGGTCTTCTATCCGTTGGTTTGCTCCCCAGATGGCTGCAATGGCTGGAGCTGCGCCGATCCGAAGCCAGGATCCAGGAGCTTCACCAGGTCTCCCATGTGGGTGCAGGGGCCCAAGGACTTGGGCCATCTTCTACTGCTATCCCAGGCCATAGCAGAGAGATAGATGGGAAGTGGAGCAGCTGGGTCTCGAATGGGCACCCATATGGGATGCCGGCGCTTTAGGCCAGGGCATTAACGTGCTGCGCCACAGCACCAGCCCCAATGCACATGAATATTTAAATTTACTTAGTTGGGGGCTGGCACCGTGGCTCACTTGGTTAATCCTCTGCCTGCGGCGCTGGCATCCCATATGGGTACCGGGTTCTAGTCCCGGTGGCTCCTCTTCCAGTCCAGCTCTCTGCTGTGGCCTGGGAAGGCAGTGGAGGATGGCCCAAGTGCTTGGGCCCTGCACCCACATGGGAGACCAGGAGGGGGCGCCTGGCTTCTGGCTTCCAATTGGCGCGGTGCGCAGACCGTAGCGGCCGTTTGGGGGGTGAACCAATGGAAGGAAGACCTTTCTCTCTGTCTCTCTCTCTCTCTCTCACTGTCTATAACTCTACCTGTCAAATAAATTAAAAAATAAATAACTAAGTACTTAGTTGGCTTGTAAGTTAGCATTTCCAAATTTACATTACTGATTCAGAAAGTAGCACCTGGATTCACTGCTGAGCCATATACGTGCTGTCTGTGAAGAGTGCTCTGCTTCGTGTCTGTCAGGATAATTCATTTATACTGATAACCCAGGGGTAAAGGGGGCAGCACTATAGGGCATTTCTCCTCCAAGTGAGTTTTGTTTCCGTGATCTAAGGCTTGGATTCCTGTTGGTGTTGAGGGAGGGGCCCTGCAGGTGCCTGGTGGGAGCTTCTGTGCAGGTGGTGGAGATGGGGGCTTCTCACCCCTAGGACCCCTTCTGTGAGGGTCCCCCGACCTCTGGGCTCCTCTTCCCGGGTCACACCTCTCGCGTTGCACCAAGAATCATTTAGCGGATCCTTCCAGTGAGGGCTCTAATGCACCACAACTAACAGAAACCCATTTCAACACCCCCCCCCCCCAAGATGTATTTATGTATTTGAGAGGCAGAGTTACAGACAGACCAATCTTCCTGTCCGCTGGTTCACTCCCTGTATGGCCGCAACGGCGAGCCAGGAGCTTCTTCCCAGCCTTCCATTTGGGGGCGGAGGCCCAACCTCTTGGGCCATCTTCTGCTGCTTTCCCAGGCTATTAGCAGGGAGCAGGATTGGAAGTGGAGCAGCTGGGACTTGAACCGGCATCCGTATACGGTGCCACAGTGCCAGCCCCTCAAGCTCTCTTATCTCTTCATCTTTTATCCACCTGCCTCTCTGTCCCCTTCACTTAATCAGCCATTGCCTGGTGTGGAGGTGAGGACGGCTTCCAGGAGGACACTGACCAGCACAGTTACGTGTTCACGTTTCTGCATGACACTTGGCTTGGAGCTTCCAGAGAGGCGAAGACTCCGTGTTTTAGCTTGTATACCTGGTGAACAACCTAGCGCAGTGCCGATCAGTATTTGTCAGACAAGATTGTGAGAGAACGGCCCTTCTGTCTCAGGTTAGCTCGAGCAACCAGACCACAAAAATACGCTCTGATCTGCCGCATTATTTGTGTTCCAGAAGTCAATGGAAGCCCAAAGTGGTTAACGTTTAAATTAGAGGCACTTGTAATCATTAGACTTAACCATTCTGGTTGCAGTCACCTCAGGGTTGGTTTGATGAAAATTGGTTGGAGTTCTGGCAGTGACTTGGCCCTGAACTTGGTAAGGAGATACCAGCGAGGAGTAAGCAGTGTGTACTGGGGCGTTTTGGTAGTGAACTGGTGTCACCTGGGCTTTGTCCGTTTCCATTTTCAAGCTCCTAGATTCTATGGAATGCTTGGATTTGTTGATTTTCCAGTTACGGTGGTGTCAGGACCCTGTAGGTTAGAGTCATATGACATGAAGTGGGACTGAATGAAGTGGTGTTTTCGGGTAGGTTCAGTCATTCAATCTGTGTATTGCATTGAGCACCACCTTGGGCTGTGGATGGGGATTGGCTGATTAGACGCAGTGCCTGTCCTGGAGCCTTCTGATGGGGCTCAGATAAGGGAGCAAGAAAATACAAGACTCCTGGCGCCGGTGCTATGGTGTAGAAGGTTAAGCCTCTGCCTGTGGTGCCAGCATCCCATTTGGGTGCTGGTTCGAGTCCCAGCTGCTCCACTTCCAATCCAGCTCCCTATTAATGTGCCTGGGAAATCAGTGGAAGACGGTCCAAGTATTTGGGCCCCTGCACTCACATGGGAGACTCAGAAGAAGCTCCTGGCTCCTGGCTTCGGAATGGCCCAGCTCCAGCCATTGCAGCCATTTGGGGAGTGAACCAGTGGATGGAAGACCTCTCTCTGTGTCTCTCCATCTCTCTCTGTAACTCTGCCTCTCAAATAAAATAAATAAATCTTGGGAAAAAAATAGCAAGTCTCAATGCAGATTGTTTTTGTTGTTGTTGTTGTAACAGTGAAGGTGAAGCGAAAGCAGGGAGAGTTAGAGAGGTGAGGTGATCCCCACGAAGGACATGGTTGTGGAAGGGCCCTGAGGTGCAGCGGAGCTCCGCTGTTGACGGGATGCAAACAGTGTGCCTGGACTGTGGGCAGGAGGAGGAGCTGGCATGAGATTAAACGAGAGAGGCCAGCAGGGGCCATGCCAGGAAGGGCTTTGTAGAGGCAGACGGCTCTGGGTTTGAAGTCACTGTGCAAAGACCATCCTAATTGAGTTCAACATCTGACAAATGCAGTTTTGGCCCCGAGAGCGTTGAATGAATAGATTCTGCACACTTGCTAGATGCCTCTTAAATTAATGTTAGAATTCTGAAGTTGGAGCCGGTTCTGAATTTCCCCGTGGGAACACAGTTCTCTGTGGTGTGATTACAGGAAGATGGGGTTTGGTAGTCAGATCCGCAGCTGAGGGTGCATTCAGTTCTACACGGTAAATCAGCCAAAGGCAGAAAACCTTAGTTCCTTTCAAGTGAGGAGAGGGTGGCTAGGCCCAACCTTAGCTATTATGGGCATTTGGGAGGGTGAACCAGTGCGTGGAAGACCTTTCTCAATCTGTCTCTCTCTCTCTGTGTCTCTTTCTGTCTGCTTTTCAAATAAATATAAAATAAATATAAAAAACCAAAACTCACTATGTATACAAGCATCCGTTAGGGTTCCTGCATTGCCCTGTGACAGAGGACCTGCTGACACTGCTGGCCATGTGGTGAGGATAAAGGCCTGTGTCTCTGACCCAGGAGTCCTGTCTTCAGCCAACAGCTGTAAAACTGGCCGGTGTTAGCTTCCCAGTGGGTGAATCGCAGACATTTCACGGGTCTTGACAGAGTCTGCTTAGCAGGCTGAGCAGGCAGGCCTCGTGCCAGGCCACTGAACCCCTCTGAGGTTCTCATTAGCAGTTACTGTCACTGCTTTTCTCCAGCGTCACAAGTAAGTTATTCTCAGATAATCACCTCCGAAAGTGTGAGCTCTTCTAAAACACATGTGTGACATCTACTAATTATTCTGTCCTGAATATTCTTTTCTTCTAATTAGAATTTGTTTATTTATTTGAGGTAGAGAGTGAGCAAGTATATTCCCAACTCCTGATTCATTCTCCAGATGCCTGCATTGGCCAGGACAGGGCTGGACTGAAGCCGAGGCTGGGAACTCAGTCCAGCTCTCTCATGTGGGGCCCAGCGAGGACCCAGCGACTTGGACCATTGTTCTTGTCGCCCGGGGTCTGCATTAGCAGGAAGCTGGAGTCAGGAGCCGGAGCCAGGAATCAAACCCAGGCACTCTGCTCTGGACATGGGCATCTTAGCTGCTAAGGCAAACACTCACTTCGTGCCTTGAATATTCTTAACCAAGTGGGCAAAATGTTCCGACAGCAGAAAGAATGCTATGTGAAAATTCTAGGATCACCAGGACATAAAGCACATTAAAATGACACTTAATTTAAAATAAAAACGTCATGTGTTTAAGAATGTAACCCAAGTGTATTTCCACAAAAGATTCTTATGTAATGACCTCCAGGTGTCTAACACTGTGGTGTCTTAGTGTTCGGTGTCATGATTGTCACAATGCCTGACCCCACTGGGCTTGGGCTCTCCCTCCTGACCCGGGACCTGAGGAGCAGGACTGCTGCTGCCACTGCAGGACACTTCGAGGTCTTGCTTGAGCAGCTGGCCGAGCCACTCTGGTATGGTGGCCCGAGCCACGTGTGGCTGTTGGACACTTGCTAGGCAGCTCACGTCAATGGAGAAATGTAAGTGCGAATTATATGGCAGATTTCGGACTTAGGAAAGACAAAGAATGGAAGGTATCTCATTGATAGTTCTGAAAGTTGATTATGTTTGAAGTGCAAATATTTTAGGTTAAATAAAAATACTGTTTACATTAGTCTTGCCTGTTGCCTTAAAGTAGAAGTTGCCTTTTAATGTGACTACTAGAAAATGTGAAGACATGTGGGGCTCTCCTGATAGGTCTAGTGAACCGTGCTGTTCTAGATCTGGGCTGCTCCAAGGGCAGTCCTCCGGCGAGCGGCGTCAGCAGCCATCTGGAGCTTGTTGGAAACACAGAGTCCCACGCCCCTCCCCAGACCTGCCGAATCGGGGCAGGCATTTTGTGACACTCCCATGCAGCTGTGTGCGGAAGACCAGGATGGCCAGACTTTGCAAAAACACAGGGCACCCAGTTACATTCAGTTTTCAGGTAAACAGTGAATAGTTTAAAAAAATACAGTGTGTCCCACTTAATGCACAGGACACACTAATATGAAAATTACTTGTTGCTTTTATGAAATTCACCACTTAACTGGATATCCTAGAGTTCGTCAATCCCACTTCAGACTAAACTTCTTGTCCATACCTGTCTTGTGACTCGGGGACATTCCACAGACTCGGGGACATTCTGCAGACTCGGGGCAAGGACCAAAGATGGAAATGGATGCTGGATAGGATGAACATTCAGAGAGAAGGGGGGTGGGGGGGATGGACCATATCAAGACCACATGTAGGGCCAGGGATTGTCTCTGTTTTGTAACTGCTCTTGGTAACTTCCTTAGTCCTGCATCCTCCGGTCATTGTGCCTTATTCACCTCTTATCCTTTTCTGTAGTCCCTAGGCTGTGTTTGTGTGGCTTGTGGGAAGCTGACAGTGAGGCAGGGAGTGTCTCCTTGGAGCCAGGTCCCTAGCCTCCCTGGCTGCACCATCTCCCCACCATCTGCCTTTTCTGGCTGTGCCTTTAAAAGACCAAGGTTCCAGGAGCCCAAAACACTGATACTTTAATTTTGGAGAATTTTCTTTGTTGTGGCACCCTCATTGCAGTTTTTCAGATGTGCAGCTCTTAGGGATCTTGTTTGGCTCTGTTTTTCAGGCTCTCTAGGGGGTGAAGTCGGTGAAGAGACTGGCAGCGAAGGAATGAAAATGGGTATTGAAGTCATAAGAAGCTTCCCCACAGGAGCTCATCTCCTGGGCCAGCGGCTCTGCAGGAACTTGTGTCCCCTCTGTCTGTGCAGGGCAGGAGGGAGAGGGCTGGTCGTGCACCTGCGGAGCGGGGCGCCCCACTGCGCACGCTTGCCTCCTTGCCAACGCAGAGTCAAGGATTCAGCACCTGTGCCCTGTGGGGATGTAGGTAAGTTCCTGAGGTTGGTGCTTACTTGTCCATTTGGAACACGCATGTGAAAAGGGACATCTCGCTAGTTTAGGGGAGAATTTAAAAGCTCCTAGAAGGACCATGAGAGTCTTACTAAAAATTACAGAACAGTTAGCCGGCGCCGCGGCTCAATAGGTTAATCCTCCGCCTGTGGCACCGGCACACTGGTTCTAGTCCCGGTCAGGGCGCCAGATTCTGTCTCGGTTGCCCCTCTTCCAGTCCAGCTCTCTGCTGTGGCCCGGGAGTGCAGTGGAGGATGGCCCAAGTGCTTGGACCCTGTACCCGCATGGGAGACCAGGAGAAGCACCTGGCTCCTGGCTTCGGATCAGCACGATGCACTGGCTGCAGCGCGCTGACCGCGGTGGCCATTGGATGGTGAACCAACGGCAAAGGAAGACCTTTCTGTCTCTCTCTCTCACTATCCACTCTGCTTGTCAAAAAAAAAAAAAAAAAAAAGTTACAGGAAAGTATCAAAACAATGCAAATTAAAAAAAAAAAAGCTGAGCTCATAAACACATCTTTAAAAATCTGCTCCTTAATATTCATTGAAATGAATCATTAAGAGCTCAAATACTGCATTTGTTTCACTGTATGCTCTAAATGAGGCACTGTCAGGCCCCTCCCCTCCGTCTCCCCCCACATAATACCTGGGAAAGCTGTCCTTTCATTGGCTGAATGTACTGCCAGTCACATGGCAGGCAACGCACTGCCTCTGTTCTGCTTGTGCTTATGAGTTCACAGATGTGCTTGGTTTGAACAACAGATTCATTTCTTGATGGGAAGAAAAATCTTGTTTTATTTTTTGCTTGCTTCTCTGTGCATGGGGCTTTCCCTGACCTTGGAGCAGATCCTTGCCAGGAAGAATGCAAGGTGAGTAGCCGCGTCTCTTCACGCCCTCCCGTGCAGGCATGGGCGGCTCGGAATGTCCTCGTGTTGTTTCATACCCACATCTGTTTATGATTGAGATGTACAGGCCAGATGAGAGCATACAGTTAGCTACCACAGTTATTGAACTGGGGGTTATAATTATGAGATAAAAATACAGCCTTCATCATAAATTGCGCGGGTTGTTTGATCAGAATACTCCGGAGACATTTGAATTATGTATCAGAGTGTGTTTCTGTGAGCTGACTCCTGAAACCAGTGTTCTTTCATACTTACACGCAACTGTTCATTTTATAGTTTTCTGACATGATAATTCATGTCAGAAGAGAGGAGGACACAAAACTAAACATCTCAGGAATATGTAACTGGTAGAAGATGGTGACTGTGCATGATATTCAGAATGACCAAGCAAGACCCTTTGTACTTCTGTTACCCCTTTGACTTCTTCCCGTACCATGGAAAGCAGCACCTAGAGATTTCTCTATGTTAGAACGTTCAGGATCCGAGTAGCAGTTCCTTTCTGTCCTGCCTCCCAGTGGCGCACGGTGTGCCAGCTCAGCCAGTGCAGCAGGGATTCGTGTGAACCCCAAGGGCAGCAGCAAGCGGAACGAGCTGTGAGACCTGTGTGACACAGTCCTAAAGTCACAGCTATGGGAACAGGCGTTTGTAAAGATTTTCTGTCCTGGTTTCCAAATAAGTTGAAGCTGTCCTCCAGGTTCCCTTTACAATAGCAACTTCTTTTGCGTAGTGTCCAGAACGTACGATTGTTTTCCCACCTGGCTTATATAGGACTTACTGATGTATGTATTTGCACTGCCAAGAATTAAAAAAAATCTCAATTCTGTTTTTAAGAAAAAGTTAATAGGTTTCAGTAATTTTACCTTCAGAAGCTGGATAAATCAAGGAGATTTGAATTTTCGGATATGGCATATTTTTTCATGATAAAGGAAGCAACTGTTGTTGATGTTTGCAAATGTTCTTTTAAATCACAGATCTCAAATTAGAAGTACTTGTCAGCTGTATGGGGCTGTTCAAGGTTCTTCAAGGTTCTAGGAAGGATGACTTTTTTTTTTAGGATTTATTTGAAATCGGAGTTACAGAGAGAGAGCGAGAGAGCAAGAGGTAGAGAGAGAGAGAGAGAGAGAGAGAGGTCTTTCATCTACTGGTTCATTCTCCAAATGGCCACAGTGGCCAGGGTGGGCCAGGCCAAAGCCAGGAGCCCAGAGCTTCTTTCAGGACTCCCAGGTGGGTGCAGGGGCCCAGGCGAGCTTCGTTCGTGCCACCACATTGCTGGCCCCAGGGTGATTTTCCCAGCTTGGAAGGGGTCTCCATTCTTCCTTCCCACACTTCCTCCTCAAGTTGGGTTTATTTTTCAACCAAAAGGAAATCCTTTATAATCTTCCATTTCCCACTTGGGTTTTAGGGTTTGTTCATTAACGTGACAGTTCATTCTTGCGTGTAACACCTGTTTAAAATCCTTGGTACTGTTCAGTAGCTGGGTACTGCTAGATGCAAAGAACCATTGTCCCTGCCCCCTTGACTGACCAGAGAGGGAGGTGCTCATCCGTTGTCCCAGGTCTCTTATGACAAAGAGACTTTGAAATTCAGCATGAGTGAAAAGCATGGGGACAGTGAGCCCATCTGAACCAGTCTGGGAAGTTTAGGGACTGTGGTCCCCAGGCGGTGGCATGGAGCTGTGATCTGGAAGCTGCTTAGGTGACAACCGGAGCAGGGGTGAGGCGGGTGGATGGAGAGGATTTCAGGCTGTGCTAGCAGCTGTGCTGAGGCTTCAGGGGAAGACCCCGCGTGCCTGAAGAATGCTCGTGCAGCCGGAGCAGAGAGAAGGGAGAGGGGAGCCGAGGCTGGCGCAGCAGGCACGTGAGGTCTTCCAGAGGTCTTCCAGAGGTCGTTCAGGGCAGGCCGGGTTGGGAATGTGGACCGCAGAGGAGCTGCCTCACGTCCCCGACACCTTCCTCAAGGCCTTGGCACCTACGGCTCTTGATTGCATTCCGGGGATGGCAGAGGTCTCTCTGACGATGTAGGTGTCGTTTAAACCAGTGTTCCTCAGCTTGTTCGCACACACAGTGTTAAATTTGCTCACTTTTATCTTCTTGAGAGGCAAAGAGGGAGAGAGGAAGAACCAGAGACAAACAAGAAAAAGATTTTTTTTCCACTTTCTGGTTCATGCTCCAAGCCTGCAACAGCCAGAGTTGGTCCAGGCTGGAGCCAGGAATTAGGAAGGCAGCCGGTGTTTCCCACGTGGCTGGCAGGGGCCCGAGTACCTGAGCCGTCACCACTGGGTCTCAGGTTGTGTATTCCCAGGAAGCTGGACTGGGAAACAAAGCTGGGACTTGAATCCAGGCTTTGAGAAGGGATCTGTGCGTCCCAGGTCGCATCTCAGTTGCTGTGCCAGATGCCAACCCAACATAGACAGTTTTTTAAAATTTATTTATTTATTTATTTTTGACAGGCAGAGTTAGACAGTGAGAGAGAGAGACAGAAAGAAAGGAACATAGACAGTTTTTAACCAGAACAGTGTTTAATTCCTATTTTAGTTCTGAGACTGTGTTGTGACAGGAAAATTCACAGGTATTTTGTCTTTGGTTTAGATTACGGCTTCCCAGGAAGCCTTATTAGTTCAGGCTGATCGGGGCCGGCGCCATGGCTCACTTAATGATTAATCCTCCACCTGCGGGCTGGCATCCCATATGGGTGCCGGATTCTGTCCCGGTTGCTCCTCTTCCAGTCCAGCTCTCTGCTGTGGCCCGGGAGTGCAGTGGAGGATGGCTCAAGTCCTTGGGCCCTACACCCGCATGGGAGACCAGGAGGAAGCACCTGGCTCCTGGCTTCGGATTGGTGCAGCACCAGCCGTGGTGGCCATTTGGGGAGTGAACCAATGGAAGGAAGACATTTCTCTCTGTCTCTCACACTAAAACTCTACCTGTCAAAAAAAAAAAAAAAAAAAAAAGTTCAGGCTGATGGATGCAAGTAAGACTTGTCTGAATTGCAGTATGTGTAAAGTAGAAGCATAGCAGCATTATTGTGTGGTGAGACCATAGACTTACTGCAATGATAATAAGCCTGTGTGGTCTACTAGTGGGTACACAGAAATATTGAATTAGTGGGGCAGAGCCTCAAGCCAAGAATATTAGCAATGTTACGGCTTATTCATTCACTTTTAATAAACATCTGTTAAACTCCCCTGCTAACTACGTATTTCCAAATGACTTGATGTATTTTATCTTATTTAGTTAAAACATACCTCATAATTTTTTATGTTTTTGTTTGTTAAGACTTTTGAAGCTTGAATATGGGGGAAGATGTTGTGGCTGAGCAAGCTCAGGTGCCACTGGGGTGCCTTCATCCTGTATCAGAATGCATGGGATCAGGTGTGTCCACCGTCCGGTCCAGCTTCCTGCTGGTGCCTCTGGGGAGCGGGGAATGATGGGTCAGGGCCGTGGGTCCCTGCTGCCCATGTGGGTACTCCCTGGAGCTCCTGGCTTCAGCCTGGCCCAGCCTTAGTTGCTGAGTGCATTTGGAGAGTGGACCAGTGGATGGGGGATCTCTCTCTGTCTCTCTGTTGGTTTGCCTCTGCTCATGTTCCATTCGCCCAAGCGAGACAAAAGCCTTACCGAGCAAGGGGGCAGCTGCAGTTCCTCTGGTCGGAGGTAGGAACTCCTCCATGGAGAAGGGAGCTAGGAGTTGGCAGCAATCACGCAGTCCACCACACTGCCCTAACGTCCCAGTAGTACACATGGGCGATGTCTCAGCGTATGTGTTTTAGACCTTGTCTGACGACTTTCTGTTGTTATCAACAAGATTTCTGTCTCCAGGGTCTTCACCTTCCCTTCTTCATTTCCCCCGCCTCCCCATGGTGATATTACTACTTTCAGTTCAGACAGTGTCCACACCACTGTGACTGTGTTCAGTGACAAGCCACTTGGGAAACCGTGCTTCTTGTGTGCGTTTAACTGTGTCCTTTGTGCTAGAATTAAAAATCGTCCTTCCCTAGTTGCCATTTTTAAACATGTGTGTTCTTAAATTCTTTAATCTTTCTCCTCTGACATGTAGTGCAGTCTCTCAGAACCTCCTTTTGCCCTGGGCCTCCCTCTATGTCTTGTTCCTTTTGTCCTCTTGCTCCAATCTGGACTGGGTCTCTCTAGTTCTAATGGATGAAGGGGCTTCAAAACGTTCCTAGAAAATGGAATTAAAAGAAGTTTATTGGAATCAGCAGTATGGTGCAGTGGATTAACCTTCCGCCTGTGATGCCAGCGTCACATGAGTGCCTGTTCCAGTCCTGGCTGGTCTACTCCACTTCTGATCCGGCTCCCTGTAATGGCCTATGAGAACAGCAGAAGATTGCTGTATTTGTGCCCCTGCCACCCACATGCGAAACCCGGAAGAAGCTCCTGGCTTTGACCTGGCCCAACCCCAGGTATCACAGCTGTTTGGGGAGTGAACCAGTGTATGGAAGATCTGTCCCCTTCCCCTCCATAACTCTGCTTTTCAAATAAAAAAATATATTTTTAAAAGGTAAGTTTATTTTGGTGCACAATATTTTTGAAACCCACTCATGGATTTTTTTTTTTTGACAGGCAGGGTGGACAGTGAGAGAGAGAGACAGAGAAAGGTCTTCCTTTGCCGTTGGTTCACCCTCCAATGGCCGCCACGGCCAGCACGCTGCGGCCGGCGTACCGCGCTGATCCGATGGCAGGAGCCAGGTGCTTCTCCTGGTCTCCCATGGGGTGCAGGGCCCAAGCACTTGGGCCATCCTCCACTGCACTCCCGGACCACAGCAGAGAGCTGGCCTGGAAGAGGAGCAACCGGGACAGAATCTGGTGCCCCGACCGGGACTAGAACCTGGTGTGCCGGCGCCGCTAGGCGGAGGATTAGCCTGTTGAGCCGCGGCGCCGGCCACAGATTTTTCATAATACATATTTCTTGTGAATGTTTTGCGGACTCCTCATATAGATGGCCTTAGGTTTCTCTGCACCCCTCTTCTGAGTTACATCAGCTGTTGTTTTTGTCTTTCTTGCTTCCCCTGCAGAGCAGGTGTGTGTCTTCTGTCAGCTTCCCGTGAGAGAACATGAGAAGCAAACTTTCTGATCCGTGCTTCTTTCTCTCTTTTTAAAATGTGTGAAAGCTAGTAGCGAATTTTCTTTTTCCTTGGCTCCAAAATGTTGCAGATATTTAGCTGACAAACATCAGCTCAAACCTGAATCAGCTCAGACCTGAATGTAAAACCTGAAATATTTAAACTTGTAGGAAACAACACAAGAGAAACATCTTTGTGACATTTTGTAACAGGAAGGTGTTTCTTTAACATAAAAGCACAGACCGTAAAAGAAAAAAAACCACAAATACGCCGGACTTTATGAAAATTAGAACTTAGGGTTTTTGAGAACCACCATTAAGAAAATGGAAAAGCAAGACACAGAGGGAAGAACACATTTCTAGTGCTTGTCTCGGACAGGATTCGTGTCCAGTACACGCCAAGAACACTTACGGCTATACTTTGAGACATCAGTGAATTTAATTTTTCAAATGAGCAGAAGATTTCAACACACGCATCACAGGAGAAAACATACAAGACTGGTCAGTAGGCACAAGGAAAGATGCTAAGCGTCATTCAGTAGTCTTTGGGGAAGCCAGTTAACCTCTGTTGACTGGCAACCCACACAGTTCGACAAGCCCAGATGGCCAAACGTTAGCAAGCATATTGAGCAACAGCAAGGGTCAGTTTTTTTTTTTTAAGTTAAACACATCTATTATATAACTTTACTTCCAGATATTTATTCAAGAGAAAAAAACATATTTCACAAAAAATCCAGTACACAGATGTTCTTAAATCTTTACTTAAGCCTCAAACTGGAAAGACTTAAATGCCCACCAGTGTATTCCTTATAAAAATATGGTATAGCCATACAAAATGAGATATTTCTGAGCAGTTAAGTGGCAGGATTGTTGATATAGGCTACAGCCTACAAGAGTTTCAAAGTCATTATGTTGAGATGAAAGAAGCCAAACACAAAACAGTCCCTATATGGTTCTGTTTATATGCAATTCTAGAAAATGTAAGCTAATCTAAAATGACACAAGTATGAAGTTGCCTGGGCCTGAATGTGGAGGGAACATCTCTGCACTGCCCAAATGCATAAGAAGATTTTGTGAGCCACAGAAATACTTTGTATCTTTATTGTGGTGTCATGACATGGAATTTGGCATAAGCCAAGACTCATAGAATTGTATGATTTGTACTGAGACAGTTTTCTGTGCATAAATTATGCTTAAGTAAAGTTGATAAAAATAGATGAATAATTTCAGGCATGCATGAATTTATTAATGGCAATTGGTAAACATTGCTACCAATTTGTCATCTTCAGAAATTCTCTTTAGACAATAGAGATCATACTAAAAAGAGAATGGTGCATTTAATTTGTAATTGGTTCCAGTAATTCATTCTATAGCATGTTACTATGGTACGGATTTAGTAACACTAAAGGTATAATGTTTTGCATATACTGCATGACATATAATCTATATCTTTGTCTAATTTTTAAAATGCTCAGAGTTTATATAACAGTGATAGAACAGGCCTTAGATAGGAACTGTGAAACTAGGTCTGTATTCCCTTATACTAGAGATATACCTTATGAAAAACTGAAAATGTGGAGCGAGGAAACCTAAAATCTTTTTTTTAAAAAAAGTCAGAGTTACACAGAGAGAGGAGAGGCAGAGAGAGAGGTCTTTCATCTGATGGTTCACTCCCCAGATGGCCGCAATGGCCAGTGCGCCGATCTGAAGCCAGGAGCCAGGAGCTTCTTCCTGGTCTCCCACGCTGGTGCAGGGGCCCAAAGACTTGGGCCATCCTCCACTGCTATCCCAGGCCATAGCAGAGAGCTGGATCAGAAGAGGAGCAGCCGGGACTTGAACCGGCGCCCATATGGGATGCTGGCGCTTCAGGCCAGGGCATTAACCCACTGCACCACAGCTCCAGCCCCGAAACCTAAAATCTTCGTGGAACTTTCGTGAAAGAGATTTAAACACTGACAGATACTTAATGTTAAGGAATTATCACTATTTTCTAGATGTAACTGTCCTGATATTTTCAAAGTTTTTACTTTTTAAATATACATATTGAAATGATGCAGTTTCTGATATTCTCTTCAAATTAATATCATGGGGGGAAGTAGGTGAGCTTATAAGTGAAATAAGACTGTGACTTGATAATTACTAAACTGGATGATGAACGCAGGCTCACGTGGGGTTAGTTACAGTTAGTGTATTTTACTGTTTATATTTGTGTATGCTTGAAATAGTCCATGGTAAAAAAGAGTATAAATCTCCTAAGCTAGCAGTCTCACTTCTAGAATCGTTCCTAAGGAACTCTCATAGTCATGAACAATCTACAGTCACAGTCAATGAAGTATTATAATAATACCATAAAATTGGAAACACATAGTTAACGATAGGAATTTGAATAAATACGTGTTGATAGATTTTTAGAATGTAACACCACATGGCATTAAAATTGGGTCTGAAAAATATATAATAACATGGGAAAATATTTGTGATCATTTTTAGTAAAAAAAAATATAGGCTCCAAAACAATATGTTTACAAAAGTCTTTTTAAATTTTTTTTTTTTTTTTTTTGACAAGCAGAGTGGACAGTGAGAGAGAGAGAGAGAGAGAGAAAGGTCTTCCTTTTTGCCGTTGGTTCACCCTCCAATGGCCGCCGTGGTAGGCGCGCTGCTGCCAGCGCACCACGCTGATCCGATGGCAGGAGCCAGGTGCTTCTCCTGGTCTCCCATGGGGTGCAGGGCCCAAGCACTTGGGCCATCCTCCACTGCCTTCCCAGGCCACAGCAGAGAGCTGGACTGGAAGAGGGGCAACCAGGACAGGATCGGTGCCCCGACCGGGACTAGAACCCGGTGTGCCGGCGCCGCAAGGTGGAGGATTAGCCTAGTGAGCCGCGGCGCCGGCCTTTAAATTTTATTACAATAAATATGGATGTATATATGTGTGTCTTAATAGAGATTGGAAAAATATGTATCATAACTTATATATCCTCATACTTTCACAAATATCTTTTTGGCAGTTGAGTCTTTTACATAATAAAGGGTATATATTTTGTCTTCAATATGTTAATAATATAATGTAGCACAGAATTATTTCACTGCAAGCTATTTTATTATGTTTTATTATTTAGTTATTATTTCCTATTGGTTAAACCTCAGGATCTACCACCCTGTGTATGTTATTCAATGAGTAAGGATCAGGGATGATTTAAAATCTTTATTCTATAAAATTTTTTGTATTTTTCATATTTTCTTTGAAGAACATATATTATTTTTTAAATCACAAATTCACTATCTAAGAAGTGAACAGTTCTGGGGTGGGCGTTTGGGGGCAGCAGTTAATCCCTGTTGGATTGCCTGGGTTTGAGTTCCGGCTCCAGGTCCAGTTCCAGCTTCCCGCTAACACTCTCTGTGGGAGGCAGCAGGTGATGACTCAAGTACTTGGATCCCTGCCACCTGTGTAGGGGACCTGGACTGAGTTCTGGGCTCCTGGCTTCAGCTTGGTCCCTCTGCCCATGGCTGTTGTGGGTATTTGAGGAGTGAACCAGCAGATGAGAGAGCTCTCTCTGTCTGTCACTCTGAGTCTCTGTCTCTGCCTTTCAAATAAAAGTAAATAAATAAATAAATATTCTAAAAGCAAGCAGTTTTGACCAGCTAAGTTTCTGTTCCTCTATTCTGAAATATAATAAATCTAGATATACTTCATAAAATTTCACGTAAAAGGGACTGGCACTGTGGCACAGCAGGTTAAACCCCCTCTTGGTAATGCAGCATCCTGTAGCGGTGTCAGTTCAAGTCCCTGCTGCTCTGCTGACAATCCAGCTTCCTGCTGATGTGTCTGGGAATGCAGTGTATGATGTCCTAAGTACTTGGGTCCCTGCCACCCACGTTGGAGACCCCAATGGGGCTCCTGGCTCCCGCCTGGCCCAGCCCTGACTGTTGTGGCCATTCAGGGAGTGAACCAGATGACTGAGGATCCCTCTCTCTCCCTTAGTCTCTGAAGCTCTGCCTTTCAGATATTTGAATATATAAATCTTTTAAAAATCATATACATGTCTGAATTGTGGATACTCATTCGGCATCTTTTAATTTTTGTTTATTTTTTCCAATTTCAGTTCTAAAACATCTTCAAATAAGGAAGTGGTTATAAAGAATGGTAAGACTCCCAACTGCCTTTGTGATTCCTGGGGGTGGAGAAGAATTGAAGAAAGGCTTTGTCTGCCACACACGTCCCTGACGAATGCACTGGTACCAGGAGCCCCTTGTGAAAATCTTCTAAACTAGCAGATTCTAAATAGAGCCACAAATAGGCCCAGTATTGTTCACAGATCAATTGCATTAATAAGTTGATGGCATTTAACCATGGTCCTATTATCATTATTTGTTTGACAGATCAAGAGAATAATGGAAGTATGACAGCAATCCGGAATTCCACAACACCAGGCGCACAGGTATGGTTGTGTCAGGAAACGTGATTGTAACCTGTCTGAAACATTTCAGTCATATCACTGAAAACCACTGTAAAACCCAAGTAATAACCATGTTAATAATTAACATATTATTGCCAGAACTTTGAGTGGAAAAATGTCTTATAGTAATCTTAACAGTTGAGAAAAACGTGAACTACCTAATTGTACTTGTTCTTTTGTATTTTTATTATGATACTGTTTTATTTTTGCCATTTTCCAGATAGGATCATTATGGGAACGGTTTCTCTCTCATTGAATTTGGGTGGTTGTTCCCTGTTAGCTAATTCTTCTTTCATTTGCATTTCCATTGCAGTAATTGGTTCATTCTTTGTAGTGTGCATTTTAGGGGTTTTTAATAAATGCATAAAATTTGCATCCACCATTCCATGATGTGAATTAGCCATCTCACTTCTAGGAAGCCTTTTGCACCATGGATACACACTTACCTTGTCAACTTCTTTCACTTGATTAATTAGGCTCTCAATGACACCTTGAGCAGAGAAGGGCATTTGGGGAAACAACCTTGGAATGCCTTTGGCCACCAAGGCCCAGTTAACGTCTCCATCGATGGAATTCCCTGCGTTCTCTTCCGGGCCAGAAGAATCACCGTGAGGTTTAAGAACCAGACCTGGCTGGACCTTGCAGAAGAAGCCTTTGGCCAGAAGGCAACGGTGGACATCGTCAACTCAAACTGCAGTGAACAAAGTGCCACGTGAGTGGACCTGGGTGGAGGAGGCCCCCAGGGCTGTGTGGTCTGGTGACCCTGTGAATCTAGATTTCTGTCATTTCAGAACAGAACCGATGGGTTCCTTTGAGCATTTAAAATGAAACGGGATGTTGGAAATGAAAGAATAAACTCAGAAATTAACTTGGAAAACCAACTTTTTCCACCCTGGCAATTTGTTAGCTAACCCTTTAGCTAATTGTCACAATAATGTGTGGAAAATGAGAGTTTTGAACATCAGGGTTCTCAAACTCCTTCTGCCAAAAAGAGAAAAAGATCTCAGTCTTGGTCTCGACTCCCAGTGTTAGTGTCAAACCACGTCTGGTCCTCTAGTGGAGAAATGACCTGTGTCAGCGGGGTCATCCTAGTCCAGTGTCTGGAGCCGAGAAGCCTGGCCCTAGCCAGGACAGGTGTTTGACGGTAGGGGGCTTTTCTGAAATCGTGACCCTTGGATGGGCAAGTTTCAGGGATCCTTTAGGACCTTTCAAAGTGGTTAGAATAATTAGTTTGGATTTGAGGAAAGCAGATTAAACAAACATGCCTTTCGAAGAGCACATTAGTGTCCAGGGCCTTTCTCTTCTCTTCAGGCATCCAAGCAAAACATTTTTGCTTCTATTTGTTTTGGTCCAAGGGGCGGAAATCTGGCATGTCCTACTTAATTTCTATAAACCTCTTCAACATTTTCTGGTATAATCGATGCTTTTGGAGGATTCTGTACATTGTGTTGGCCTGGTTTTGTTGGGTAGAGGCTTTGTATAAGCTGTAGCATATTTGTGTGTGTATGTGTGTGTGTGCACGCGTGTGTAGTTTAGTTTGGCTGGAAATGTCTTTGTCTCCCCTAATCTTTACTTCTCACCTAAAAAATCTTGATGGTGACTAAAAAGAGATTGTTAGTATACACTTAAAAGCCATATTACAAGTGTTAGTGTTTTGTTATTCAGAATGGCTGTCTTTTATTTGGAATTTAGAGCGTTCTAAGTGAGAGCACCGAGTCCTCCCCGCTTTGTATTCCGTTAGAGCACGACTATCAAAGAGCCCAGCTCTGCTGAGGGCCCAGGGCTTCTCCCTGTGGCTCTGAGCAATTCCCTGCAGGGCTCTTGGTGGTCAGTTGCCTGGAGAGAGGCTGACTGCTGGCATCATCTTGCCTGTCCCCGGCTGGATGCCCCTTCGGTATTTGTGGGGAGAATCAGGGCTCCATGCTTTTTACTGGGCTTGGGGATCATGGCAGTGTCTGGGAACCTGGAATGCAAGGAATGAAAACGTGACTTCTGGGCCAGCTTCTTCCAGTGAGTTTTGTGAATTTACAAAAAGGACCCGCAGGGTTGTCATGTGTGGGATGGAGATGATGGCCTTGGTGTTGACCACAGACCAGACACTGTGCCAAGTTTCCCAAGACCTCATGCTGTTATTCCTCATGGGAGTGCCCTCAGTCACAGGTGCTGTTATCATCGCTGTCCCAAATGTCTCAGAAAATCACAGCTCAAGGCCGGCACGGTGGCTCACTAGGCTAATCCTCTGCCTTGCGGCGCCGGCACACCAGGTTCTAGTCCTGGTTGGGGCACCGATCCTGTCCCGGTTGCTCCTCTTCCAGGCCAGCTCTCTGCTGTGACCCGGGAGTGCAGTGGAGGATGGCCCAAGTGCTTGGGCCCTGCACCCGCATGGGAGACCAGGAGAAGCACCTGGATCCTGCCTTGGGATCAGCGCGGTGCGCCGGCCACAGCAGCCATTGGAGGGTGAACCAGTGGCAAAAGGAAGACCTTTCTCTCTGTCTCTCTCTCTCACTGTCCACTCTGCCTGTCAAAAAAAAAAAAAAAAAAAAAAAAAAGAAAATCACAGCTCAAAGAGCTTAGAAGACTTGCTACAGGGGCCGGTGCCGTGGCATACTAGGTTAATACTCTGGCTGTGGCACCAGCATCCCATATAGGCGGCGGTTCTTGTCCCAACTGCCCCTCTTCCAGTCCAGCTCTCTGCTGTGGTCTAGGAAAGCAGTAGAAGATGGCCCAAGTCCTTGTGCCCCGCACCTGTGTGGGAGACCTGGAAGAAGCTCCTGGCTTCGGATTGGTGCAGATCTGGTCGTTGCAGCCATCTGGGGAGTGAACCAACAGACAGAAGACCTTTCTGTCTCTCCCTCTCACTGTTTGTAACTCTACCTCTCAAATAAATCAATAAAATCTTTAAAAAAAAAAAAAGAAAAGAAAAACTTGCTACAGTCACACAGCTTGTGTGTTAGTAGAGCTTACATCAAACATTTTAAAAATGGCATTTTGGGGCCAGTGCTGTGGCATAGTGGGTTAAGCCACCACCATCAGCACTGGCATCCCATATGGGTGCTGGTCCATGTCCTGGCTGCTCTGCTTCTGATCCAGCTCCTTGCTAGTGTGCCTGGGAAAGCGGGAGACTGGACCAAGAGTTTGTGGCACTGTGCCCATGTGGGAGACCCAGATGAGGCTCATGGCCCCTGGCTTTGGTCTGGCCCAGCTCTGGCCACTATAGCCATTTGGGGAGTGAACCAGTGGATGGAAGGCCTCTCTCTCTCTCTCTCTCTCTGATTCTCCCTGTCAAATAAGAAATTAATAAATCTAAAAAAAAGGCATTTTTGGAGCAAGCATCTGGCACAGTGATTAAGCTACTTCTTGGGACGCCCACATCCAATGGTTAAATTCCTGGCTACTCCACTTCCTATGCAGCTTCCTGCTAGTGCACCTACGAGGCAACAGGTAACAACGCAGGTACCTGGGTCCCTGCCCCCTGTGTTGTGGGAGACCTGCCGAGCTCCTGAGTCTTGATTTCAGCCTAGCCCCTTGGCTGTTGTGGCCATTTGGGGAGTGAATGAGCAGATGGAAGATCTCTCTCTTTCAATGACATGAAAATAAATAAAGTGAACACATCATTTTGCCTCCTCACCTGTGGCCCTGTCTCAGAGGAGTGTGAAATCCAAATGAAGCGATGTGTGTTCCTGTGCTTTGTGATGTTGTCCAGTGCTATTCAAAGAACTAGGATTCTCTTCCTTCCTTACATACAAGGGCACTTCAGAAAATCTCTGATCAAATGGAGTTAGAAGTTTATTTTAAAATAAATTCTGAAATCCAGACGTAATCTTTTCCTGATACGTATTTTCCACGAGCTTCTGGCAGACGCCTGGTGCTAAGGATAACCACGAGTAGAGTGATTCAGCGTCTTGGTTGCCTTCTGGAGTTGCCCTGATAAACCCTGATTTCACAGCACACAGACTCGTGGTTGTCCACTTGGGCACTGCCCCCGTGTGCACAGCACTTCCGAGCCCCTGCTCACTGAGCGCGCAGGCGTCCTGGGAAGCCCTGTGCCCAGCAGGCGAGGCCTCGAGGGGCCCATTGCTGAGGCTTAGGGTGGCCAATTCCCGTGGATTAGCCACAGGCCTTTGCTGGAGAGGAAATGCTAGGTTCTCCAGAACCAGAACAGGAGCTGCTCTCAGAACTGACCCAAGCAAAGACATCACCATGTTAGGTCAAAAGCTTGGAGTAAAAAATAAACAATTTTGTTGTAGCTCTCAGAAATGAAACAGTGGGGAGGGGGGAGGCAAATTGTGGGCACGCAGACTTGCCGCGGAAGTCCTTTTAAATAGTGAAAGTCCCGAAAATCGCGCACGTTCCCGGCTGCCGTGTGTATTTTGAATTTAGGCATTGACAGTCTGGAGAATTTGGAGTCTGTTGGAAACGCATGAGAGCAGGGAGCCTGAAAGGGTGATGTGTTCTTGTTGAGCCCATCTTGTTCTCGGTTGTGTTTCTCTTCTATTCCCCGTCGACGAGACACTGCCTGGCTCCACAGCGACTGCTTTGTTGAAATTCGTGTTCTTTACTGGGAAACAGAGCGTGCTAATAGCTCCCCTGAAACCAAGAGCCCTGGAGCAAAGCCCTGTGAGGACGGGCAGCTTTGCTGCTGTGGGGCAGCTCTGACAGGAGACAGGGGCAGAGGGGAGGTGGACCCAACACGGGTTTGCCTGGAGGCTGAGTTTGTGAGCCACAGAGCCAGTTTCTGGACATCACGCTCTCCTGATTCCTTGGAAGAACTGGGGGCGTTTCTGTTAGAATAAGCGGCTGTCACGTTTATGAAATGCTGTTCAAGAAATGCATTTTCTTTATTTTCAGTCGTTTGGAGCAGGCTGTCCACATGTTGTTGGAGAAAGGCCTTCTTGGAGACTTGCTTTACTGAGTACAAAGCTTATGAAGTGTTTGTTATGGGTGCTTCTATGGAGTGTAAGTTTATGATGCGAGGGAATAAAAATACTTCTCTTAGCAACCTGTTTATATGGTTTGTTTTCTAAATGCTTACCCCGCCTTCCCCATAAATAGTTTTAAGATGTCAGAGCACCTGGCTTTGATTCCTGGCTACGGCTCCCAACTTTAGCTTCCCGCCATTGCAGAACCTGGGGGGCAGCAGTGATGTTTCAGGTGGCAGGGCTCCTTCCACTTGGGTGTGTGTGACCTGGATGAGTTCCTGGCTCCAAGCTCCAGCCGTGGTCCAGCGCCAGCCGTTACAGGCACAACAAACTAGAGGAACAAACTAGAGGATTGAAGTTCTATCTGTCTCTGTCTGTCTCTCTAATAAAGGAAAAAATAGTGTGAAGTTAAGCTTTAGCCCAATCATTGGTATTTTTATTTCTTTTTAAGTGGGATCAAATTAATTACATTGTGTAGGTGTCATGCTTTTCACATTTGTAATCAGACATTTTGTAACTATTTACTTTCGCGTTTTTGTTTTCTAATATAAACTGAGTCGTTACAACTTTTAGATATCTGAGGGGGTCTTCAAAAAGTTCCTGACACAGTAGCAACTTCCTTTATATATTTAGATTTCTCACATTTCCCTATATAATTGCCTATTATAATTATATTTGGCTTCTTATCGCTTCTGTATTTGGAGCCTTTTTGAAAGACGAGTGAAGAACAGTGAATTGTGCATCTTTAACATGTCCAGGGTGCTCAGTGTTGACATACCTGTACACCTGAGGACCCTCACCACCGTCAGCACAGCAGACATCATGGCCTGTCCCCTGGTGCCCCGAGTTAGCCTTTCTTACAGCCACTTCCAGCTCTCCAGACCAGACCACGTTGGTCCGCCTCATTGGCGTTGTCTAGGACGCTGTATAAGTATAGTCATACAGTGTGCACTGTCTTTCGGTCTTCCATCCTTCAGTTGTGCATGGACTCGGATAATTTTCTGTGCTGTTGCATACGTCAACAGTGTGTCCCTTTCATTGCTGAGTTGCGTGGGTGTCCTGCAACTTATCCATCCCCCCTGATAGAAATGGGTTTTCCCCTTAGTTTTTGCATCATTTTCCAGCTGAAGCCACTATGGATAATTACCGTGGGCAAGTCTGTGGCAGTGTACGTTTTAATTTCTCTTAGGTGCTCTTCTACCCACGAGTAAACGGTTGGATCGTACGGAATGCGTGTGTTTAACTTTTACGGCAACTGCCACACACGCTGGTTTTCAAAGCCATTGCGGTGTTTTTACCTTTCCGGTGGTGTTCCTGACAGTTCTGGTTGCTTCACGTCCTCAGCGACACGTCATGTGGTCACTGGGAACTGGAGAGAAGACGCTTGTACACTTCTGCATGTTCAGTCATTTCTGAATAAACTTACTGGCACCCGGGTTAACAGATAAGCCTTGAAGACATTGACCTCTTCAGAGGAGCGTGTTGACCTGTGGAGAGGTAGTGGAAGTCAGGACCACAGAGCCGTTCCGGGATCAGGAGGCCCAGAGAGGCCTCTGGGTCCGGACCACGGGTGCTCGACCGGCAGCCATCTGTCTTCCTCGTGGCCTGCTCTTTGCTCCCATGCCAAGGCTGCCTGAGCTCCCCAGCGTATCATGGGGTGAGGGTGGGCTTAGGATCTTCCTCCTCTCCCTGAGGGAAATTGACTGACGCCAGGGACCAGATACTTCTCTTCCCTCTCGGGAGGTGAGGCGGGGACGCTCTCCCTCCCCTGTACAAACTGCCTCACCTGCGTTGCACATCCCAGTCTGTGCAGGGTGACGTCTGGCTCTCATCATGTGAGCCGGGGGAGAACTGGGTTATAAACTTAACGGATACGGTCATTCCCTCGTGTGAGTATGATCTAACTCTGCTCCAGGGAATCTTGTGTTTATTTTCAGGAAAATGTGAATAAATATAGGTATTAAGAGTTTAAGAGTCAGTTGTTGGATTTCTGTACGGTGGTTTCTGACCTCATTTCATTATGTGTTTTGAACATTGTGTCCTGAGCTTATTGGCTATCTGTGTATCTCCTGTGTGAACTGGCCAAGTCTCTGGCTCCTTTTTGAGTTGAGCTGGCTTTTACTGAGCTGTTAGTGACCTTTGCCTTGTTCTGGATAAAGTCCATATTTTCCCCTGTTCCGTGGTTTACCTCTTTTTCCTTAACTGCATCTTCCGAAGAACAAACATCTTGGATTTTAGTAAAGTTCAGGTTGTCAGTTTTTCTTCTTTGACGTCTCATCCTTTTGTATTTCTCAAGAAACCATGGCCTACCTCAAGACTGTAAAACTGTTGTTTCTCATTTCCTCTGTAGATTTTGTAGTTTTAACTATTACATTTGCATCCGTGGTCCAATTTGAAGTAATTTTTTGAAGAGTGTGGACTCAGAGCCATTTTGACAACCTGCATTGTTTCTCTTTGACTAGGTTGTCTCTGAAGCTTGGTGACACAGAAAATCTCACAGGTCTTGTTATAAGGTGAGTGTTACAGCGTCATCTCTTCGGAATAGCCTATGTGATTTATTCATTTCACACGTGAGTATCGAGAGCTTGCTAGGAGCCAAGTGCTGTGATGTGGCGGATGCCAAATCTTCCTAATTACACGGAGAAGTCATGTGTTCTGCAGTGGAATCTGTTCATGTTTTCCTTCGTTCCTGTCGAAACACCTGCACTTCCTCCCCGACCCCCTTCAGCAGGGACTTGAAGAATGCATGGGCCTGACCTTGTGCTACTCTTTACCTCTGAGCATAGATTCAGAGGATAGAGAAAGCAAGCCCTGGCTGTTGAGGCTGTGGTGTGAACGCAGTGTCTCTAGCTCCTTACAGGGAGTCTCACTTGTTACCAGAGTACAGTGTAAAAGGCTGTGATGTCAAACTCCCCAGCAGACAGCCACACGGGCTGACCTTTGGCTGTGCTTAGGTGTGGAAGGGGGCATCTGCCCGCAGGGTTTATCCAGCAAGTTCGGGAACTGCTCCTGAGTGGGGGAGAACTAAGAGAAGGTATTCATGTTTTTCTCATACAAATACAGTCCTTCAGTTCCCATAAGACGAAGCTGTCCGTGGCGATAAGCACTTGTGTCCCTGACTCCACCTGGAGCCCAGCTGTGCTGGGGCAGCCTTTGCGAAGCTGTGCTCTGTGCGACACCTCTGCTTGGCGAAAGTGTCTGTGAGAGCGTGGAACCACCACACACGCTCTTGCTCCGGGAGGAGGTAGATCTGGTACCCAAGTGTCTGAGAAGACGGGCTCTCAAGAGGACTGCTGTGCTTTGCAGCCGGGATTAGCCCCAGCCACCTTTCCTCCTCCGACCTCATCCCGCGGGACACGGAAAACACGGCGACACATGCCTCGTCTTAGAGCGCCATTATCCGGCACTGGAGTCCCGCAGGGTGACCAACACACATGCATGTCCGTTTGCTCAAAGTGGGGAGTGTTTTCATGCATGACGCTTTTTTTTTTTTCCCAAATGGAAACTAGCTTTGGTAAGATTAATTTTGGTGTGAAGGTTACACAGCAGATGCTGTGTACTCCATTCCCGCCTGCTTGGGCCTTTCCACTTGAGAGCAGGAGCCACTTGCCCAGATTTCAGCTGCCAGCCTCTGTTTACCCGAACCGAACACGTTCTCTGGCTCAGGAAACAGCCGCCTGCCTCCCATCCCCAGTCCAGGAAGTGTGCAAATACCCCAGCTCCCTCTCCCAGTCTCCGAAGGGCAGTGAGCCCTGCTCACAGTGGAAGCCTGCTCAGTGATGTGCCCCAGTTGGCAGCTTTTCCATTCCTCTCTTGTGTCTCCTTTGTACTCTACCTATCTTGATTGGAAGGTATACCCCACAGTACCCTTTGTGCAAGGGTACTTCAGGAAGTTTATGGAAATACATTAGAGGATGAGTTTGTTTTGGTGCAAAAAAATTTTGAAAACCACACACAGTAAGGGGTTTTCAGAAAGTTTATGAAAAATGCTTATTAAGACAAACCTGTGGATAGATTTCAGCATTTCTCTTCACCAAAATAAATTTACCTTTTAATTCTATTTTTTTCTCCAACCACTTGAAATATTCTTGCATTCACATCCTCATCTTAGGGTCTACTTTCAAGTTAAGAAAAGCCATTAAAATCAGAAAATACTGGCCGGTGCCGTGGCTCATCAGGCTAATCCTCCGCCTTGCGGCGCTGGCACACCGGGTTCTAGTCCCGGCCGGGGCACCAGATTCTATCCCGGTTGCCCCTCTTCCAGGCCAGCTCTCTGCTATGGCCCAGGATGCAGTGGAGGATGGCCCAAGTGCTTGGGCCCTGCACCCGCATGGGAGACCAGGAGAAGCACCTGGCTCCTGGCTTCAGATCAATGAGATGCGCCGGCCGCAGCGGCCATTGGAGGGTGAACCAGCAGCAAAAAGGAAGACCTTTCTCTCTGCATCTCTCTCTCACTATCCACTCTACCTGTCAAAAAAAAAAAATTAAAAAAAAAGTTGTATTTATGAAATGCATGGAGTTTGTATACCTTAAATAAAAGGCTCCTTCAGAAAAAAAAGAGAAAGCCACCAATAATCCCAGGACCATTTGTAATCACTGTTAATGGTTTTATCTCTCCTTGCTGCGGCATGTTTCATATGCAGTAATCCATATTTGTAAGTAGGAAGAAAAAGAAAAAAGTCATGGACTAGGTGTACTGTAGCTCTTTGGTGGCTGGAGAATATCACATTGCTAAGTGGCTAGGAGTGAGCGCTCTGGTCCTAGAGGGGCTGTGAAGCGCCGATGCTTCTGTGAGTCAGTGCCCACGAGGTGTCGCTCTGCTGTGTGCAGGAGAGTAATGTCCTTCACCACGTGCTTTCATAGGAAGATGAAATACAGTACACATGTGTGATACGGAAGGGAGACTGGCGCACAGTAAGAGAGCTACACCTGTGCACTATTCAATTCTATATTGAAGTGTCTTTTCCTTTTTTTAACAACAATAAACACAAAATGAAGTTTTGAGTTCAAAAAAGAAAGAAAAAAAAATATTTTTTTTTGTTTTGCTTCTGTAGGAATTTGTGCTGCTCACTTTGGGGGTTGTCCCATCCATCTAGAAGAGGCTCCTGTCTGGAAACACAGGGAAAGCTGCCCCCACCGTGGTTCCACCATCTGCCACCAGAGGGCACCATCGCACTGCTCATAGACAATGTCCTGTACCAGTAAGTACAAAGTGCTTTGGGGGTAATCCTTGTTTTGTCATCATTTTCAGATTCGTCCTTACCAATTACAACAAGTTGTCCATCCAGAGTTGGTTTAGTTTGCACCGGGTAGAGATGATTTTCAATAATTCCATCCGTGCGACCTTTAACGCGACTGGCATATACGCTCCGTCCAGTTACTCGTACCACTGCCACCTGGTCAGCAGCCTGCAGGGAGCCGACGCCCTCCTGTTGCCTAGCGACCCCGCGGACACGTCAAGCCTGTGGGAGGTTTCTTTCACTGACTTCCAGGTAAGGAACTGAAGCACTTGGGTAGGCTGTGCCCGGGTATCACCTGACAGGAACACAGCCATTTCAGGGAGAGACAGGAGTGGCTATCCTTAGCGTAACATTGGTGCTCTGTTCTTTATCTTCTGAGGTGTGGGGTGGAGTAGGGTAGAGCAGCTCCTCCCCCTGCACCTCTGCACCTCCACCTCTCAAGGGCTTGCTTGTACCTCCCATTCATCCGATTGCTAGGAACTGCCAGGGGGAGTGGCAGCCATGCCAGCCCCAGGGACGCTGTGGCTGAGGCCTGCGTTGGTCCCTCCATGCACGGAGAGGCCTTTCGGGGGAGGCGCGGCTGGGCCACTGTTTGATTTCCTTCAGGGAGTGAAGCCGTGAGGCTGTCAGGTCAGGGCGGGGAAATAGTACTCTAGCGCTGTGCAAGACCGCTGTGGCACAGGATTCGAATCGTCAGCCAGGGAGCCAGAATATCCCAAAGCTCTCTTGACAGTGTTTGGGGAGAGGCTTGGCCGAGTAAGAGGCTCCTTCCTGCCGCCAGTGTCTCAGGCCAGAGATGCTGTCTGGTCCGTCCGTCCTGCTCACCTGTGTGTTCTTCCAGCCCCTCACACAACAGGAGGGCTCCCCGGGTCCGCTGTACAGGTGTGTTCTGACCTTCCCCATGAGTACAGATATTCACTGTGCTGCGTGGATCCCCAGAGGGGACAGAGGCTGGGGGAGGGAGCTTGCCTTTGAGAATCAGCAAGACCTGGTTTGAAATGACGACTTGGTCTCCTGGGCACACCTGGATGGCTGTTAATAGGAACAGACAAACAGAAAATATGTGTTGGCAAGGACATGGGGAAACGGGGACCCTGCGCACGGCTGGTGGGAACGTGAATGCCATGAACACGGTGGAGATGCTTGGGAGGCTCAGAACCTGGGCCAGACGGAACTCTCCTGTGCGCCAGCTACACTGTATTGTACCTGTAGTCCAGTAGACGGCGGGCCACGTGGCCGTCAGGTGGGCTGCGCACTGGCTATTCTCAGCCGTGTCTTGTTAAGAGTTAATGGGTGGGGCCTGGCATTGTGGTGCAGCAGGTTAAGCCACTACCTGCCATGCCAGCATCCTACATTGGAGTGCCAGCTCAAGTCCCAGTGGCTCCACTTCTGATCACCTGGGAAGGCAGTGGAAGATGACCCAAGTACCTGGGCTCCTCCACCCACATGGGAGACCTGGATGGAGTTCTGGGCTCCTGGCTGGGAAGTGGTCCAGCCCTGGCTGTTATAGCCATCTGGGGAGGGGACCAGCAGATAGAAGATGTTTCTCCCTGTCTTTGTTCCTGCTTCTCTGTCACACTGCCCTTCAAATAATAAAGAATTTTTTTTTTTTTTTACAAAAAGAGAAAATTAAGGGGTAGTCACCATGAGAATAGTTTCTTTGGCAGGGGGCAGGGAAGTTGCGGAATCAAATGAGGTCATCATTTGCCATTGAGGAGCTCGACTGAGATGCTGCTTTTAGGGGGCTGTTCTGATGCTACGTGGGGGCTGGGTGGCCAGGTGGCCGTGCAGCTGGGCCGAGAGCCTCCTGCAGGAGCCAGAGCACAGGCGGTCACGCGAGCCAGGCCCCTGAGGTCTGCAGCGCCGTGGGAGGTTTCATTAACTTTAGCACAGGAACACACTGAACTGCCCACTGTGCCATGAAAATGAATTCTCAGTATTGCACTGCTGGACAATTCGGTTTTTCTTTTTTTCTTAAGATTTATTTATTTATTTTAAAGCCAGAGTTACAAAGAGAGGACAGAGAGAGAGAGAGATCTTCCATCCGCTAGTCCATTCCCCAGATGACCACAGTGGCTGAGCTTGGCCAGGTTGAAGTCAGGAGCTTCTTCCAGGTCTCCCACATGGGTTCAGGGACCCCAGCACTTGGATTATCCTCCACTTCTTTCCCAGGCCATTAGCAGGGAGCTGGATCGAGAGTGGAGCATCCGGGACTTGAACCAGCGCCCACATGGGATGCCGGCTTAACCTGCTGTGCTACAGTGCCACCCCAGTAATTTGTTCTTCTGATGTCCCCTTTAAAGCCAGGTGGGTGACAGTGAGGCGGTGTGTGTGGGGTTATCCTCCAAGGCAGCTGGTGCTTGAATCTCTGTGACCCTGGCTCTTCCGTTTTGGCAGCACGTGGGTAGGGGCCAAGCATCGTTTGAAAGTGTTCTCCTTCCAAGTAATCGAACCGCCTTGTTTGCACACACGAGAAAGCTTTTCTTCCCACTAGGGGTCTTTAGAAAATTTGTGGAAAATGGAATTACGAGATAAGTTTGTTCTAGTGCTAACAATTTTTCAATCCATGCACTTTTTTTCACAGTTCACATTTTCCATGAACTTGAGAAGACCCCTTTCCTCTGGGCAGGATGTAAGGAGGGGCTGGTATCCGACTCTTCCCAAAGTGGTACCAGGACACGTGAAGGAGGGAGCAAGGCAGGGCAGACCAGGCACTGTGGATGCTCACGCCGGGTCTGGGTCTAAAGCCCGCCTGTGTGCCTCTGCGCCCATTCCTTAACTTTCCTGTGCCTCAGTTTCCCCATCCAAAACTAGGATAAAATAGTGACGTAGCAGAGGCTGTAGTGAGTGCTGCAAGCTGGTATTTGGCACGCCATAGCCTTCTGCAGCGTTAGCTTTTATTGTCATCATGGTTTATCTAAATGGGAATCACGCTACTCTCCCTCCGAAGGCTCCTCCTTCAAAACAATGAAGCATGGAGGAACCTCAGACGAGCACGTGCGACACCACGCGTGTGCTGTGGGGTTCAGAGGCACCGCGGCAGCTGTGGTTTTACATGAACCAGAACGCTCCTCGGGGTCAGATTAAAAGAGGTTTTGTTCCCGAGCCTTGCGATCACGGTTGTGTTTCTGAGCTGGGAATTCCTTGAACCCCTTCCTTGTGACAGCCGTGCATCCCGCAGTTTCTGGGCCAGGCCTGGTGGAGTGTTAGGTTTCACTGTGGCCCCAGCACAGTCACATTTGTCAGATCACGCGCAGTGACGGTGGCCTCACACTGAGTCTGGCTGCTGCCTGGCCCAGAGCCGCCAGCGCCGCGGGCAGCAGCTCTCCGGGGACAGGGCAGCGACCCTCACTGCAGCCGCTCCCTTCTCCTGACAGATCCAAGGCTTCACCATCCAGGGGGCGCGGTTTGCCAAAGCCCGGGACTGCGCCTCTTCCTTCTCGCCTGCCATCCTGATGGGGCTGGCCACGTCCCTGATCCTGTTGCTGGTGCTGGCCTACGTCCTGCACATGCTCACCTACCTGCGCGCTCTGGACCAGCACTACGAGTGCCTCTCCTCTCCTGCCCGCTTCCCACCGCTGAACGCTAGTGATGCCGCCGAGGAGGAGCTGCTCCGGAGCCAGGGCGCCGACTGCTACGAGCTGAGCCAGCCCCTCCGCAAAGTCTACGCTTAGCAGCACATCCTGCCCCTCTCCTTGTCCACACAGGCCCTGAGAGGGGCTGTTTGCTTTCTGTGCTCCCTTGTCAATGGCTTGGTTAACAGAAAAGGAAGCCTCTGCCAGCCTGCCTAGAATGACCTGGAGAGCATCTCAGAGATCCTGACTGCTGCTCCATAGGCCTCTTGTGGGCAAATGTTGTGAAGTAGGGGGATGAGAGAGAGAAACAAAGCAAATCATAAAGGAAACTGCACTTGTGCCCCTGGGCTGGTCCTCCTTGCCTGGGCCAATTTGGATGGGGTTAGAATAGATAGAGATAACTAACCTGAGGTTATCTGCAAGTTCGGAGTTTAAACTGTTTTATACTGTCATTGCATCATGCAGAAGTAGCATCGTTTTGTTCCAAGGTAGTCTTCCTTCCTCCTTCTCAGAGCTGTCTGGGGCAGACCCTGTGTGGCCGAGCACCTTGTTTACGACCTGCTTGTTCCCTGTGCTGTTGAGAAGCAGAGTGCAGTCGGGAGCACACTCGGGACTGTTTCTTACTCTCCAGTTTGATCGAGGTGTTGATGTTTGCTCATTACTGGGCCAAGTCAGAGCAGTGTGCCACTCTGTAAAAATGTCCACCGACCCCCTCCAGTGAAGTGCTGGCCCCTAAGTTCCCCCTAATGGAAGTGCTGGCACCACCAGTGATGTTCTTACCAACACCTTCTTCCATTTCAGCCACCACCCCCACCCGATCTTTTTCTATTCTTGGCAGATAACTGAAGATCGCTTCCCTCTCCATCCTCGCCAAAGCTTCTCTGTCTCCTGTGACGAAGAGATCATAGCGTAAAAAAGAACAGCACACTTTCCTAACTAGGATCCCGTACGTAAACTAGGTTCACAGAGCAAATACCCTGGCCCAAGCCTTGGAATGCAGGTGGAAACACTGGGTGGTGGTTGGGTGTCATGCATGGAAAAGTTGAATCTTCCGGTTGGCCATCCTGATGGGTCTAACATGAGTCCCAGCTTGGGTAGTGAACAGTAGATGACAATGACAGTGAAGTTTCTGATGGGACATACTCACATCTGTCATTTCCTATGGCTGTGTTATTCTTGGCTGTGAAAGTAGGTTTGGTTCTAGCCCTCCCACAGCTCTGTAAGAACAACATATGTTATAATAAATTCCTTTCTGTTTTGATGGTTTCTGGAGTAGATTCTGTAGTCTGCAACCAAGAGTCCTGACGTACGTACTTGTATCAAGATGACTACAAGGAACAGACTCTCAAGAAAGTGAGATTCTAGGGTGGGTTGTCTTACTCCAGTTGGCTTAAGACCAGTGGAAACTCTGTAAGCATTGGAGATGGTAGACTGATGCTCATGCCACTCAGAAGTGAGACAGAGTTTTCACTGTGGTTGGCTTGATTGTCTACTGGTGGTGTACATGGCTGGCTGAGAAGTTACAGGTACATGGAGCAGAAAACAATTTGCTTGAAACTGGGACATTTTTGAAAGTGAAAGGGGGTGCCAGGGATCATTCAGGGACTGCAGACAGCAGGATGGCGCCAAGCAGAGTGGGGTGTCGTCTTCCTGGGCTTAGGTGGCGACTGCAGGCCAGGCTGGCGCTTTCTGACTGTGCTGCATGGCTTACAGGGAGCAAGCAATAGCCCGAGGCTTTAAATTCGTATCTCAAAGCATGGGCAGAGATCTGGGGGGTTTCTGGAAGTGATTTAAAGGGATCTCTTACCTCTTGTCAAAGGGATGACATTAAAAATCAGAGACAGATCTGGTCCTGCAGTCTGCAACCTGAGTTCCTGGTGCAGTTCACAGCCTTCTCGGGTCCGTTCTGGGAACATGAAACCACTGATTATAAAGGAGAGTGTCCTCGAGACGGGGCATGGTCACTCTGGGAAGGCTTTAGACAACACTCACAAGCTCCACTAAGGTTTTTGTTACTATCATCATTATTGTCAGCCGCAGCCTCTGGGAGATGGTACTGTATTCCGGTGCCCTTGCTTGAAGACTGATGACCTCTCCAGAGGTAGTTACTTTGCCAGTGACTGCTGGTTTCCCTCACTGCCTGTAGGCAATTGGAGTCACCTTCTAGACTGTGATAGGGAACCAATTATGATGTCAAATCTGGGGGAATTGAATTACAAAGATAGTTTTGCCATCCCCAGCAAAAGATTCAGGAGAACATATCAGAATGGATTCTGGACATGCAAGCCCAGGGAGAGAGATGTATAATTCTAAGATTGTGATCAATTTTTTGACATGAGTTTTCTTACCAGATTTTGGGATTAAATGTGCTGATTTTTTTTTTTTAGATTTGTTTATTTGAAAGTCAGAGTTATCTAGTGAGAGGCAGAGATGGGGGGAGAGAGAGAGAGGGAACTTCCATCTGCTGGTTCACTCCCCAGATGGCCCCAACAGCCAGGACGGGGCCAGGCTGAAGTCAGGAGCCAGGAGTTTCATCCAGGTCTCCCACGTGGGTGGCAGGGACCCGAGCACTTGGATCATCCTCCATTGCTTTTCCCAGGTCATTATCAGGGGGCTGACTCAGAAGTGGAGCAGCCAGGGCTTGAACCGGCGCCCTTGTGGGATACTGGTGTTGCAGGCAGAGCTTCACCCACACCCATTACAGCACGACGCTGGCCCCAAGGAAGTGTTTCTAACTCTTTGTGTAGAAAGCTGCTTTAAACCGGTACTCCACAGTGACACATCCTAATGCGGTAGGTCAGGAGCTCCTTGGTACTGTTTAGAGAAAGAAAAGAAGCCTAGTGACTTAGAGAATTAAGATGTAGATGTGTTTATGTAGGCTTCTCCTCACCCACACTGGTTTCCTCCGTCCAGGCCCAGAGGACCCCCGCTGTGTCCTAACTCTGAGAAGCGCGCTGGCACCATGCCTCAAGCGTGCCCAGTTACTGTCCTCGCTAGGCTCTGGGCAAAGCTGGAGGACGCCGTCCTTCTGGAACCCCTCATCTCGGTAGCAATGCCAAGACCCTGCCGTGGCAGAGGAAGGCGGCAGCACAGTGACCTCAAAGGGCTGAGGGCAGGAGTATTGATCAGATGGGATTCTGTTTGTTACTGGAGTACCAATAGTGTTAATCAGGTTGGGTTATATTCGTTACCGATAAATTGTTACTAGATTCTGTTGTTACTCGTAAACTGACCCAGGACGGATGTGACTGAACAGTCCACTGTGTAACAACAACAACAACGAGGGTAAAATGTAAAGCTGGCTCAAAACATCTCGCTTTAGCCAGTGTGGTGGGTCCCAGGGCTGAATCTGTTCCTAACTCAGACTCCTCGAAGGAAGGCTTTTTTTTTTTTTTTTTGAGGTTATTTATTTATTTTTTATTTAACAGGTAGAGTTATAGACAATGAGAGAGACAGACAGAAAGGTCTTCCTTCCATTGGTTCACCCCCAAAATGGCGGCTACCACTGGCGCTGTGCTGATCCGAAGCCAGGAGCCAAGTGCTTCCTCCTGGTCTCCCATGTGGGTGCAGGGCCCAAGCACTTGGGCCATCCTCCACTGCCCTCCCGGGCCACAGCAGAGAGCTGGACTGGAAGAGGAGCAACCGGGACTAGAACCCGGCGCCCATATGGGATGCCTGCGTCACAAGCGGAGGATTAACCTAGTGAGCCATGGTGCCGGCCCCAGGAAGACATTTCTTAAGGGGGCCCTTGGTCTTTATGTCTGGCGTTGATCATCATCATGAGCAACTCTGTGTTTGTATCTGTCTTTTTCATGACTTCTGTTGTGTTCTGATTTTCAGGTAAAGTACTTAGGTGATTCCTGTAGGCACCTTTACTCTTCACCCAACACTAGGTGATTATTACTGTTTGATTGGTACTACTCTGGAAGCATAGCCTATGAGGTGTCTGTCTCCCTGGAGATCTGGAACAACAGGGCACATAAAATGATGTACGACATGAACAGGAGGTGACCAGGTGGGTCAGGCCTAGGGCAAGCATGGCAGAGGACACACAACTGCAAAGACCAGCTCTCTCGTGCACGGAGATCTTTGAATACATGCTGGTGGGCAGGAATAGAAGGAGGTGCTTCAAAAAGGCTGTGGAAAAACGCAGTTAAAAGGTAAGTTCATTTTGGTACACAGATTTTGAAATCATGTGCATAGTTTTTTCATAATCTGTAATTCCATGGACTCTTTGAATATCTCTCAGTTTTAGATGGGTGAAGAAGGACAAACAGAGAGGCAGGGAGGGGCCAGTTCACTGTGCTCAACCCAAGACTTAGCAGCTTGACTTTCGGTAATAGAGAGGGCCCTGAGAGGGTCTCGGAGGGTTCACAGCAAGATGATTACGTGATGTGTGAGTGTGAATAGGATAAAGACCAAAATGTCAATGAGGAGTAGATTGCAATAGGTTGGACAAAAAAATAATGGAGCTTTGAACTAAGATACTAGGCGGGGAGGTGGGAGCTGGAGAAAGTGTTAGGAGGTCGGCACCCCATCGGCACATCACAGAAGACCGGCAGGTATCTGCCTTGGGGTCTGCTGGAAGGATGTGATGCCAGTTTCTGAATTCAGGAAGAAAACAGTTGAGGCTGGAAGGGTAAGGTCCGTGCAGGCAGATCCTACAACAGAGGTCAGAGTAGGACCTGGGATGAAATAGGGAGATGTGGGTCAGAAGCAGAGATTTAGAAATGTGGCAGGTTTTATCATTGCCCCACCCAGGTTCCTCTGGCCCTTACCCCTTGGGTCCGTCCTGGCCCATCTGTCCATTGCCAACAGCTATGCCCAAGGGCTGCTCCACCTGTGGGAAGCTGGGCGCAGCCCTCAGCCAGTGACTCCCAGAAGCTGTGGCGTAATTCTCCAGCTCGTTAGCCTTGTGGCTGAGAGAACTCTAGACTCCCCCATGGCACGAAGCTCTTGGGCCCCTTGGAGAACTTGCTTGAGTGCGTTAATTGATTGGTTCCGTTCTCGTCTCTGGCTCACTTTGCTACTCCCCTACTGGGATTTCCCGGCACCACTTCCAAAATAATCTACTCGCATTGAAGTCGCTATTTTAGGATCTGCTTCCAAGGAAACCCAAACTAAGGCATTTGGGGAAAGTTGACAGTTTGGTGGGAGTGGTGGTGATGGAGACAGAGACGAGGTCACCCAAGAAGAAACGTTGGGCTGCTTGTAGACTCCAGGGGACACCATCACCATGGAGCAGGAGCAAAGGGGAGTCTGTGAAGGCACGAGAGGAGGGACAGCGAGGAAGGCAAACCAAAGCAGGAGAGGGTCTCAGAAATGGGAGGAGGGAAAGACCACAGAGGTGAAGGAGGCGGTCAGCACTGTCCGGTGCTGGAGAGAGTTACCCTCAGAAAAGAACTGGGAAGTGTTTATTTCTTGGACTTGGCCAGCAGGAAGTCATTGATGAACATTAACTCTCCATGGGAAAGAGGGACTGGGAGGACTCAGTATTTATTCCCCTGGTTTTTCCCCAGGGGGCATACCTGGGACTGATTGCACCCCTTCTCCAAAGTCCACCACTGGTCGCGAGGTGGCTGCCTCCACATGCCTGCCTCCTCCCAGCTTCCAGTGGCTTCTGTGCGCTGGTCTGAGAGATGTGGACCAGGCCCGTAGTGCCAGCTCAGTTCACCACACTGTCCCTGGGGTTTTCCTGTCCCCTGCTGGGACCTTCTCAAATACACCCACCTTAAATCATTCCAAACTGAGAACCACCTGTTCCTGCTGGGGCTTGGGCTTACACAGAGGTTTAGGCCAGCTAAAACTTACTGTGTGCTTTGTTTCTTTGTTTATATCTATCATTTTTTAACAGTTTTTCAGAAAGAATTTAAGGCAACCATTTTAATCAGATTTTTTTTTTTGATGCTTTTCTTTTATTTTTTATTTTTGACAGGCAGAGTGGACAGTGAGAGAGAGACAGATAGAAAGGTCTTCCTTTTGCCGTTGGTTCACCCTCCAATGGCCGCCGCGGTAGGCGCGCTGCGGCTGGCGCACCGTGCTGATCCGAAGCCAGGAGCCAGGTGCTTCTCCTGGTCTCCCATGGGGTGCAAGGCCCAAGGACTTGGGCCAGCCTCCACTGCACTCCCTGGCCACAGCAGAGAGCTGGCCTGGAAGAGGGGCAACCGGGACAGGATCGGTGCCCCGACCGGGACTAGAACCCGGTGTGCCGGCGCCGCAAGGCGGAGGATTAGCCTAGTGAGCCGCGGCGCCGGCCTTAATCAGATTTTTTTAAGAAAGATTTTTATTTACTTGGAAGGCAGAGTTAGAGAGAAAGGAGAGAGGAGAGAGGAGGGAGGAGAGAGGAGAGAGAGAGAGAGAGATAGACAGACAGGAGCTTCTTGCTGGTCTCCCACGTGGATGTAGATGCCCAAGCACTTGGTCCATCTTTCATTACTTTCCCAGGCCTATTAGCAGGGAGCTAGATGGGAAGTGGAGCAGCCAGGTCTTGACCTAGTGCCCCTTTTGGGATGCTGACATTGCAGATAGAGGCTTAACCTGTTATGCCACAATGCTGGCCCCTTAATAAGATTTTGATAAGATGGAAGACACCCAAGCTTGGTATAAGGTAAGGCAGTGGCCCCCAGTTGTTTTGTCCATTGCAACATTATGAGCACTGACTTCGACGTGGAATGCACCTGCGTAGAAGGCCCACATCTGGTTACCTTGTCTCCCAGTCTTCAGGTGTCTGCATCTCCATCTTCCTTTGGGACCCCTGCTGAGGCCGGGTCCATGGGCAGCTGGGATAGGCTGCAGGCTACAGACGATTCCCAGGCACCAGATTGGGGCGTTCTCACTCCAAAGGGCACATTGGAATGTTAGAATGCCGTTCTTACTGGGCAGCTCTTGGATACCCTCTAACTTATGTGCAGGGCGTGGAGTTGGGAGCCCCTGGGCTAGGAGCAAGAAACTAGGGGAAAGAGAAAGGAGACAAATCCGGAGAGCAGATGAGGAGAAAACGATGGGGCTTGGTCCTAGACTGCAGCGTTATGGCTGGGTGGGTGGGGAGAGGGAGCCACTTGCCTCCTCAGCAGAGACAGAGGAGGGCCAGAAGCTTCTGGACTGGGTCCTGAGCAGCTCTGCCTTCTGCCCCATGCCTGCTTGAGCCGTCCAGGCCCTCAGACCTCGAGTCAGGAAGATAATTAATGGAACAGATCTAGATTTTCTCTGTGGCTCTTTGAGACAATTTGCTTTTGTTACACATTTCTCTCTGCATTGTAAAACTTGGGCCATTTGCTATAGGATGCTGTTGGTTCCTGAGATGAACAGCATTTTACAAGGACCAAAGGGAACTAAAGCAAACTGCTAGTTACAAATAGAGTGTAGTTTGCATCTTTTATATTTTTATTAAGGGAAAATGGGGTAGGTGCATGTGATCAAATTCAGTTGTTACATCTAATTTTGTGAGATACTTACCTCTAATGCTGGCCACTTGGGTATCTGTAGGTTCTCTGGTCTTATGGGGAGACCTGTACTTTCTCTCCTAATAAAGTGACCTGATCCCCTTTAGTGTGAGAAACAAGTCTGTTCCCCAGCAAAGCTGAGAAGCCAGCAGAAGGGTGGATCGGTGGCGTGAGCCGCAGTGATGTTCTGTCATTTCTTCAGTTGGTTTCCAGTCACCCAGTCACATGCTCCTGCGGCTCTGTCCGCTCCCGGAACTGCTGCCTGATGGTGGCATGAGTATCAGGGACTTTTCCTGGAAGCTGGGAAATAATAGGATAATTAATCACAGGATGGGAGGTCATCCCAGATCCCCTGTTCATGGGTGTTTAATGCTTTTCACTCATCACAGGGAGTTTCTTGCTGGCCGGGGTCCTCTTCTGGCTCTGAACTGTACCATCTTAGGAACCTCCCTTTTATTTTCTCGAATCCTTTTTATGATGGAGAACGGTTTGATTCTTTACTGGAACTCTCTTGTAGAGGTTGGTGCCAAATAATCTCAGCTTTGCTGAGCAGCACACTCAGCGTGGGGCTGCTCCTAGGGAAAGCAGCCCTTCTCCTGCCGTTACTGTGTTTGCACCCCACCACCAGCCTTGAAGTAACAGCTGCACATCCATCAGACCATTTCTCTCTCCTTCCCTTCGGTCCATAGACATAAATGGTGAATAAGGCTTTGCAGAATGCAGTATGTTAGGTATGGTTCATCTCCCAAGGGCTCCTGTGCGGGGTGCTTGGTTAGAGGAGTGGTGGAGTCCAGGAGCGGAAGGGTCTGTCGGAGGGCCAGAGGGGAAGGTGGTTAGGTCCTTGGTGCATGCTTGTCAGGTCTCGAGGGAGCCACTTGATATGAGAAGAGCAAGCCTGACTCTGCCCAGCGCCTTGCCTCTGGCCTCCTCGCATGGTTGCTTCTACCATCGTGAGGCCGTCCACCACGAGGCCCTCACCAGAGCCCAGAACATGCCAGCACCTGATCTTGAGACTCCAGTACTGTGAGATCAACAAACCTCTTTTCTCTGTAAAGTGCCTAGCCTCGGGCACTTTGTTACAGTAAATGGAAGTAGACTAAGACACAATACTTTTTTAAAAAGCAGAAGATATTTTAAAAATCTATGTGTTTAGGTCGTGAAAGATGCATATTAGCTCTTCAGTGGACAAGTTGTCACAGAAAAGTTTAAAAATGTGAAGAAAACAATTGTTTTGTTTGCAAAGCACCAGGGTCCTTCAAAGATTTCATGAAAAAAAAAAAAAACTGGAATTAAAAGTTAAATTTATTTTGGTTCTAAACATTTTTGAAATTATGCAGTTTTTTTTCATAATACACATTTGAATTTTTTGTTTTTGCTTGCTTTTGTTTTTTCAAGTTAATTTATTTTAAAGGTGAAATTTATTTTAAATGTGAAAGGAAGGGAGAGGAAGAGGAAGAGAGAGGAGCGGGGAGAAAAAGAGAAAGAGAATCTTCCATTTGCTGGTTTGTTTCCCAAATGACCACAACAGCCATGTCTGGGCCAGGCCAAAGCCAGGAGCCAGGAATTCCATCTGGGTCTCTAACACACATGGCTTGGGCCCAAGCAGTTGGGCCGTCTTCTGCTGCCTTCCCAGGCACATTAGCAGGGAATTGGATCAGCAGCAGGGACTCAAACCAGCACTCCGATATAGGATCCTGGCAATCCAAGAGGCAGCTCAACCTGCTATGCCACAGCACTGGTGCAATACACATTTCCAGTGAACCTTTTTGGGTATTCCTTATGATTGGCTACAGGATGCACACTATCACAGTTTTTGGTAAAGGACTGGAACATCATTTCCAGCTGTTTTATAGTGCTAAGTTTCTGAAAATGTTCATCCTTATCCAGCAATGACATTTGGAGCCGAAGTCACGCATCTCTGGCTGTAAGAGTTTGTTGCCCCATTGATGTGGGGCATCCAACTTAAAAACGTACCCAACAGTCTCAAGGCCTTCTCCTCAGATGGGCACGTTCCTTTCCCTACCTGGTTGAGTCAGTGCAGGGAAATCTGAGAATCTTTATGTATTACTTGTTTTGTGCTCTTCGGAGAGGTCACGGATCTGGAGTCCAGGGAGAGATGCTGGTGGGGATTTTGATCAATGTTCACCCTTAATAGTCTTCAGCCCCTGGGTGCCACCCGCTTCCTGCAAAGGATGTGCGTATCCCGAGCCTGAGCGGCTCCCGCGTGGGGCTCCTTCTTCAGCGCAAGCTACCACGAGGACCAGGTTGGCCGAACTCACTTCCTGTTCAGTGCTCTGGGCTCTGAGCTCAGAACTCGCCAGCCTTCTCCACCTCTGTGCTTGCATCTGTTTCTTCCTCCAGCTGCAAAGCGGGCGTCCGACGTGTCTTCTGCAGGACGGTTGCAGATGTTGTAGCACACACCAGGAGACTCGTTGGGAAAGCGACTGTAAACTTACAGATATAAACTAGGCATGGATGTGGTTCTCTGTTAAGAAAGGAAACAAATCACAGCTTTAAGTTGTTGACATAGTGGATTAAAAATAGATTATTTTTACAAAAACATAATCATGAAAACACATTGCTAGCGACCCTTTTAGGGCTATAGAAGGAGCCTGATAAATTGTGTGTGTGTGTGAAAGAGAATATGCATACACTTTATTATTTCATTATAAATTTATGATAGATATAAAGTATGAATTTTGAAATAGAGCTTTGGCATCATGCATGGTTATGGGGGCTGCCTCAGCAGGCTCTGTGAGCCTGGTGTCTCCACATTGAGGTCAGACACCTGGGCAGGAAGGTGGGTGTAAGGTGGGGTGGGCACGGATAAGCTGGAATCCACAGAGGGGACCTGGGACCGTGGTGAGGGACTGGATCCATGTCCTTGCTCACTGATGACGTGGTACCACTTGCCACAGAGCTGGATCACGCTTGGCCCAGGAGTTAGAGATACTGAAGGAGGAGCCGGCGCACGGCTGAGCCACAGGGGTGCTGTCCAGTGCCAACACAGTGAGCCAGCCAACAAGTGGTAATGAACATGAGCTATAGAAGCCCTGCCGCTACGCTTTGAAGATTAAAAGTTTGCTGCTTGACTTTCACCTTCTAAGTCCCATGCAAGTATGCCTCTCAGTCGGCTCACCTGACCCAGAACTATACAGGGGAGTGAATCCGGGAAACGTGGATAGGCCTACTTACATTGAGGTATTATGGACCACTGCAGTCTGCCCATTGCCAACTCTGCGCCCATATATCTCTCACCATACTTATTTTTGAAATGGATACATTGACAAAAACATGCCTCTGCCCAACATTTTACAACCACCCTGTGCACAGCTGAATACGTGGGAACCCTTTCCCCACAAATGGATACTAATTCCCTTTTGTGTCTTTGGTCTTACTCATTCTTAGGTTATCCAACCTCCCCCTTTGATGTCCTGTAAGTTAAGTATTGGGATATAGGTTCATAACTATCAGTACATTTTATGTTAGATGATAGAGGACTGGGAGGAGAAGGGGAAAAGTATTTGATTACTATATATTCAAACATGCTCATATTAAATTAAGCAAAAGTGCTCATCACGACGGTAGTGCTCATTTCTACAGGTGGTTACCTGGTCTACTTGGTATTTAAAGTTGCCTCTGTCAGCTAGTTAGCTGTGGTTTCCATCTCTACGGGTAACCCAAACCTTTATTCATGAAGTTTCTGTGCCATTAGCCAACTTGCCCGATTTGGGTAGTTGTTTTCTGTTGACTTTAATCACAGAACGTGAGAGTTTCAAGGGGCACCCTTGAGTTCCTCTCTGTCCCAGTTGTATGGGGAAATTCAATTTCCCACGGACAGTTGGTGTCAGTCACCAGGACTATTAGGATAACCCAGGGTTGCTTTACTGACATTTTGAGCTAACATTCTTTGTGGGTTGCCCTGTGCATTGTACAGGATGTTAAACAGCATTCTTGGCTTCTGTCTCCTACATACATGGTATCTAGTGTCATCTCTTCCCCCGGTTACAACAACCAAAAATATGTTCAGAGATGTCAATTGTCCCCTGGTGGACAAAATCACCCTCAGTTGAGAATCTATGGAGAAATCTGTTTCTTTTGCCTGTTAATTCAAAGCCTGAGAACCTTGAAGTGGCTATGTGGCAGTCTCGGCTTCCAGTTGAGTGGAGTCATTGTTTTGTCTGTTGGTGCAAACATTCCTCCCTAAGGATTAAGAAATCCAAACCAGTTGATCCTTAGGTTGCGGGCAGCAGAAGCAAAAACATTGCTTGTGAATCATGGGGTCTAGTGAGAACTACTTCTATTTCTGTCCCTTGATTCCCAGACTCATAAATCCTGCTTCAGGGGGAAATAAGAGCATATATTGGTCATTAATTTAGAGTATATTTACAACCTGGTGACTGTGTCTTCAGCCTTGAAGAGTGTCACCTACTAGGTACCAAACCTAAGTCTTCAAAAAGCTATTCTGTTCTGTCAAGCCAGCAGTACTCTATGGTAAGATTAGTGAATTCTGTGAGCACAGACCCATTGGGTGTGTGTTCAGTTATGAAATGAATTTCTTGACCAGAAGCAATGCTGTGAAACATCATGGTGATGGATAAGGCATTCTGTAAACCCATCAATAGTAGTTAGGCAGAAGCACTGTGATCAAGAAAAGAATGGACATCTATGACAAATGCTTACCCAGGGAGGAGAAGTGTCTCACATTCTGTGATGGAAATGACCCAGTGTAACTGGTCCTTCACCAGGTAGCCAACTGACCTTCCCTAGAGAGTGATACTGTTTTGGGGGCTCAGTATCGGTTTCTTCTGCTGGCAGATTGGACACTTAGCAGTACTGTAGCCACAGAAGCCTTGATGAGTAGAAGTCTACCCTACCACCATGGTCATCTTATCTGAGCTTGTTGCTGGTGACAGAAGTAGAAGGGAAAAAGTTAATGAACACTTTGATGAGTGTTCACATGACACTCAAATACTTTCACAGTCTGTGTTCCTTCAGGGAGGTTTATCCAAATATCTCTTCTCCAGTCCTTTATATTACCAGTGTCATAATTGAGTCTCTTCTGAGCCCCTGAAAATCCAGGCAAACCATTAGCTGGAGCTCAAGAAGTACCACAGACCCTACTTCTGGTTAACTTTCTTCAAGATAAAGCAAACAACCGAATTTCTGTTGATAGGAGGCTTCCCCGTTACCATTACCCACAGAGGCCATTCTGGCCTCGGGTTGTAGCACAGGAGCCACTGCTTTCAGGCTGTGCCTGTGTGTATGAAGCTGATCATCTGTAAGCCAAGCCTGTGTCTCTTTTCTCAGTCAACTGCTCACAAAGGCCATGGGGTTGGTCGGAGAGAGAGAGGGCAATCAGGAGTTGGGTTGTGGGCACCCAGGCCACTTTGTCATGCACTGACTTGTGTCTCAAGACCTCCCCTAGCAGATTCTTTTGATGATGGGCTGGTGCCCATCATCAAGAGATCAATCTCCTGACCCCTGTGAGTGTGTACCTAGCTGTGTGGGCTTGATGAGCCAGACAGCACCTCCTTCGAGATGGGAGCTTAGGATGCACAGTACATGGGCAAGTGTTCCACATCTGAGGTCAAGTAGAAATCCAAAATCTCAAACGGAGAGAAGTTCTCTGAACAGGATGGTGTGGTTCTGCTCCAAGATCCCCAGGCTCCTCACTGTGATTTGCCAATAGGAGCTTGCCAAAGGTTCCATAAAGCACCCCTTCTACCAGTGATATTTCAAATGGTGCTCCTTGTCCATGGCATCACAGCATCATGGTTTCTCTTCCTTGTTAGTGTTAATTACATTTATTTCTCAGAGAAGGACATACAACCTTGTACTGTTGGTGTGTGTGTGTTGAATACACATCCCGTGGTCATCAGAGTAAAACCCTCCCCTTCATCTCCAGATTGTCTCCATCCTGACCCCTGTGAGTGTGTTAGCTTACATGGCAAAATGGACTTTGCAGTGTGGTAAATTAAGGGTCTTGAGATGAAGGGATTCTCCGTGTTACCCAAGTGAACCCAACGTAATCACTAGGGTCCTTGTGAAAGGAAGGGAGACAGAAGAGGCAGCCCCAAAGGGGTGGGTGGGCGATGGATGCAACAGCAGAAGTGGGAATGGGAGAAGGAGGGAGCCATGAGCCATACTTGCAGGTGGCCTCTAGCAGCAGGCAAGGGAAAACTGTCCCTAGGCGCTTCCAGGGGTGGTGGTGCCACTTTGACTTTAGAGTGTGGGACATCCAGGGTTGGACGCTCATGGCGTTGGCAGCTATTGAATGTGTGGTGATCTGTCACCGTGGCAATGAAGCCCTGACGAGGGACTGGACCCGAAAGGAAGTGTCAAGGGTGTGGGCTGGGCCGTGTGCCTTACCACCGTTCCTCTTCCTTTCCCACTCTCTATCATTCTCTGCAGGCAGATTTGTGCAGGATGCAGAGTGGGTCCTGTTGGAGAGACTGTTCCTTCTTCCCCTTCCTCTGTGCTCTGCTTTCTAGGGCAAGCTCTGATGACCCAGGCCACACTGGCTACTCCTCTACCCCATCGTTCCATCTCATTGAATATTCGTTTTTTAATTCTTCCTTTGTTTGGGGTTTGAACGCTGATGGGAAAATGGCACATTGCTAATGAATCAGCAAGTTGTGTTTTCAAATATGTTTGAAACACACTTACAGTCTAAGAGTGTTTTTCTGGCTTAGCCAGAGAAGGAATTGCTCTATCAGTGGGACATTGCAGCATTGTGGTAGCAAAAGCTGGGGACTTTGCAGCCACTGAAATTACATCAGGTACGCGCCTGTCTACTCTATGTGCTGGGTGTTTTCTGGTACTTTCTTGCCTAAACCTGATTGTCTGTCAGCACTTATTGTTGGGTATGGAAAATCATACAAATCCCAAAGATTTTGTTGTTCAACTATAAACTTAAGTTTGGGCTTATAGTTTGTATCTTGTATTCATTGCCCTCTGCTGTGTTCTTGTCTGATTGTTTCCTTTTTTTTTTTTTTCTTTTAAATCTGTTCTCAGAGCATTCTCTCTTTTTTTTTTTTTTTAAAAAAAAGATTTATTTACTGGAAAGTCAGAGTTACACAGAGAAAGAAGGAGAGGTAGAGAGAGAGAGAGAGAGAGAGAGAGAGAGAGAGAGAGAAGGAGAGGCAGAGAGAGAGAGGCATTCCATCTACTGGCTCACTCCCCAATTGGCCGCAACAGCCAGAGCTGCACAGATCTGAAGCCAGGAGTCAGGAGCTTCTTCCATGTCTCCCACGTAGGTGCAGGGGCCCAAGGACTTGGGCCGTCCTCCACTGTTTTCCCAGGCCATTGCAGAGAGCTGGATGGGAAGTGGAGCAGCCAGGACTCAAACCGGCACCCATATGGGATGCTGGCACTGCAGGCGGCAGCGCCGGCCCTGTTTCCTTTGTTTTTACTCTTAGGTTCTGTACATTTGATAGTAAGACACTCTGTTGCTCCACTCTCCGTGTCACTTGATGTTGCTGGCATCCTCAGACTGGCGGCATGGTGGAGGAAAGTCTGTGTTAGTGGTTCCGAAAAGACCATGAGCGCTTAAAGGAATGGAGAGGTACATAGGGAAGGTGCATTTCCATTTTTCTAGGCAAGGAGCATCAGTTGGAGTAACGGTCAAAACAGATGCTTTTGAATTGATGTGGTCAAATGTCCGTCTCGCATCCTGACCGTTCTCCAGGCTTTTCTTCGGACGGAGTCTCTTCTGAGCCTCCACTCATCCACCTCCAGCCCCTTGGTTCCCAGTGCACAGTCAGCCTTGTTGGTCCATGTCCTACACTTGTCTTGTGTGTTTCATGACTCTGCCTATGACAGAGGAAGCCAGCAGGTAAATGAAAAAGCACTCTTCTCCATGAGTCTCGGAGCAGGGACTAAGTCACCAGTCCAGACCCCACCCTGGGGCTGGAAGGCCACCTATGGCCAACTGTTTGCAGAGTAGCCACCATTATTCCCCTGCCAGTACCCACATCTCTTGGGAATTAACTGTGCGTTGCCCTCCCTGCTGCCTTAAGTAGTGGGGTTAGTTGCCTTAGCTTTTGAATTTGGGGTCGTATCATCTGCTTTGGTCCACAGAACACAGCAGAGGTAATGCTGGATCCTTTCTGAGCCTGAACAGCCACTTATTACTTGGAGTCTGCTCAGCCGCCAAGTGAGCAACTCTGGAAGGAGAGCTTGCCGGAGGCTGGGAGAGCACCTGGAGGGGAGGTAAGCCAGCTGAGCTGAGGCCAGGCAGATTAAAGAGCATCCTGCTGGCCCAGAAGCTGACCACAGAGGAAGGACGGCCAAGTGGGAGTCAGCCCGGTTTCCTGCTTACCGAGTTGTGAGGTGAAGAATGGTTGTTGCTTTGAGCCACGCTGTCTTCGGAGTGGTTTGTTACGCAGCCAGCGCTTACTGGTGTGCCATCAAGTTAAGAGGCATTTCCAAATTAGGAGTTACCTGCATGTCTGAGATACCACAGCTGCCCCATCAGAGGAACGAACACAGCGAAAGAACCATAAGGAAGAGATACAAAAGGAGGGATAGGTTGCGATGGCCTCTGGCCGGTTCTGGTTAGAATCCCATTTCTTCCCCTGTTAAATAGACCTCAGGGATCTTTTGTTTCTAGGATTCAGAATCCCCTTCCCCGCCCACCCCAGGCTCATTTAAGTAGAGACAAATTAAGCCCAGGTTTCTCTCGTGGGTCTTCAGAGTGAATCTGAAAACCCAGCCAGAGCTGCTTGAATGACTGGATTCAGATCTGGAAGGCAGCCTGCAGCTATGGGAGCTGCCTTCTTGGTTTTGCCGTCTTTCCATCACTTTCTCATCCATTTGCATGCTTGCTTCACTTTCTCTCCAGTTCTCTACTTGCACACAACTTCACTGTGCCCATCCCCAAACGGCAGCCTTGGTCCCTGCCAGACCCTTGAGCTCACTTTCCACAAATCCGAATGCCCAGCCCCCAAAAGTCTGATGGGTCTACCTTGGTAGACCCAGATGTGCTCAGTGATTGACAAGGTCGATAAAAATACCCTTTTCTTGGCATTGGGTAGGTCTCTTTGTAGGAAGCAGGGCGTCGGGTTGGTATTTTCAATATGTACTGCTAGTGGCAGAAGGCACCACTCTGTGTTTCTGGAAATTGTTTTCTGTCGGGTCACCAGTCGGGTTTTCCTAGTGGAGGATCAGCTTCTGTACCCTTTCACTGGAATGGAATGAGTGGGGGTGATCAGCAAGCTCTGGTTTCATGGAGATCACAGCCCGAGGCAGGAGAGCAGACTTTCTTCATCCGGTCTGTCTCCTATCTTCATGGTGCTCCGAGACTCAGGTGTTCTAGCCTGTCCTTGTAGAGAGACAGGCCTGTCTGTCTGTCTCAGCCTCCTAAGCATCTGGGGCTGTCATGTTTTTGGGTTTTGTTTTATTTTGTAGCAGTCAAAATCGAGACGGCTGCCCATTAAGATGGCCTCAAGAGGCAATCTAGGGTTACCTGACTCTTCTTCTGGGTATTATAAACTGAAAAAAAAAAATTTTTTTTTAAAATCTAGTACTGACATATGGTTACCAGCTTTACATTTTGCCACACAAAGCCTTTAGAAGTTCCTATATCCAGTCATCATCATTTAATGTTAGGTTGAACCCTAGGAAATTGCTGTTTTTGTAGGTCAAAAGCAGTTGAATACTGGCAATTTCCTGTGGTTCCATCTCATATATTAAAGCATATTTTAACTCGAGGAATATAGGAAGGATATAATCTTAAAATAAAGGAGTGACCTTAAAATGAATCCGCCTAACTTTATGAAAAGTGCACTAGACTTCTGAGTTCTGTCGTTCCACCACGGACCAGGACCAGCTCATTACGGTGGAGCTCACCTGGGTGAGCCTGCGGTTCGCTGGCGTTGCTCAGACCCCTTTTTCCCTAACCTCTGAGGCAGGGAGCTGACCTCCCCTTGGGTCAAAGAGCAGCCGTGTTCTCTGAGGGTCTTTCTGGACACCCTTCACTTGCAACAAGCTTAGGTGTTCAGCGGACTTAACTACAGCACCCAGTGCGTTTTTCACACCCCCCCTCATAAAGAACGAGGCCACACTTACAAGAGGGAAGCTCTAGGAACTGCTACCCATGGTTCTCCAGTGACTATGCAAATGAGTTCTACCAGCCGGGATGCAGAGGTGATTCCCTTGGGAATCATCTCTGCTCACCCCTTTGTGATTTTCCGCACACATTTTCTGTCATCTCCGACAACTCCCCCGTCACTCTACAGTTGCTTCCCCAGGGATCTTCAGCTCTCTGGCAAGCTGGCTCCACACAGATTGCATAACCAACTGGCTTTAGTTATTAAAAACATCTTTTTAGCTCTTGGCACAACAAGCAAAACCACTCCTGATGAAAAGAAAGCCTGTCCCATATGGTTCTCTAAAGAAACACAATTTTTTGAATTTACTGTACATGTGAATATAATAAACAATTTGCATTTCTTTCTTTTTTTCTGGTAATTCAGACCCTAACCTGAGGGTCTTTTAAGAGCGGATTTAGTGCTTTCTGCATGGTACTGCTTTCTGACATGTTACTGATTCTCAGTGAAGTCACTCCACTGGAGCCAAACGTTTCAGTTCGCCTCTTTCTTCCTGGCAAATCTGTAAATGCGTCAGAAAAACGTTGACTGTAACGTTAGAACCTGCATGCACTGGCATTAAAAATGTGGTTTGGTCCCTACAGGGAATCAAATAGGAGCAAAATTACAGTTAATTCCTGCTATCTGTGGTAACGCGAAACAGCCTGGGTTTGTACCAATAATATTTGAAAAATTTATTTTAGAAATTCTCTTGACCTTGTCCCTTCACTCAACCTTTTGCCAGAGAGTCCGCAAGTGGTCAAGTTGTTCTTCTCTCTGCCTGACTCAGCCAGACTCGGGTAGGGGATGGCCAGCAGGAAGGACGAGTAGACTCTAACGATGGATTCAGCAGTCGCCTGGTCGTCACAGCCTCCTCAGCGTGTTGACCACAGTGGGGGAAAGTCACTCCAGTGGAAGAGGGAAGTGGTCCCCCTTCTCTTTGAGGGCGCTGGCTTCTCTCCTTGACAGTTTAAGAGAGAATCATCCACCAGACCTCACGCTGTCTCCTTTCCAAGTTCAGTCTTCAGTAGAAAAGAGACTTGAGGGCATCCTGCAGCCTCCGTGAGACTCTTCTCCCAGAAGGGAAATTTGAAACGTGGCGGCAAGGGAAAGAGGTCACCAAGAAATGTCTGTGTCTTGTGAGCAGCTTGCAGGAAGAGGGGTTCCTTCCATGGAGTCCAGCCTCTGTTCCTCTGGGGGTGGGTACAGAAGCTCCTTCTGGCCTCACGGCTCCGCATGGGGTTTCCTGTAGACCAGAGGGCGGGGCCTGCCTTAGTCTGGGTCTGTAGGGCTTCCTGAATGCAAGCGACACTCATGCTTGCAGGGAACGAGTGCACTGCCATCTTGGTGTCCAGATGTGGGGCTTCAGTGACGTAAGCCACTGATGTCTTCCCGAACCATTACTGTTACCTGTTCAGGAAGACTTGGACGATGATTTCCAGTTAAAACCAGTCCTGGAGAACTCATAACTCTTAGCCAAATATGTATGTATGGAACCTCCTCCCCCCGCCACACCCCATAATATATATATGAGATTATGGTAGGGGCAGGGGAAGCCTTAATTCACTAATAGAGGAACCCAACCTACAACATTAAATGATGGTCGTAAATGGGCCTGGGTGTCGTAATCAGCCCCAGATGGTTCCTTTGTAGTCAGGAGGGTTTTTCCAAGCAGCCACATCTCATGGTTTAAATGTCAAAACACGGAACGAGTTTCAGCACTGAGGCGGCCTCGGTGGGCAGGCCCTCGGTGGCAGGCCCTGGGTGGCAGGCCCTGGGTGGCAGGCTCTCGGTGGCAGGCTCTCAGTGGCAGGCTCTCGGTGGCAGGCTCTCGGTGGCAGGCCCTCGGTGGCAGGCTCTCAGTGGCAGGCTCTCGGTGGCAGGCTCTCAGTGGCAGGCCCTGGGTGGCAGGCTCTCGGTGGCAGGCCCTCGGTGGCAGGCCCTCGGTGGCAGGCCCTGGGTGGCAGGCCCTCGGTGGCAGGCCCTGGGTGGCAGGCCCTCGGTGGCAGGCTCTCGGTGGCAGGCCCTCGGTGGCAGGCCCTGGGTGGCAGGCCCTCGGTGGCAGGCCCTGGGTGGCAGGCCCTTGGTGGCAGGCTCTCGGTGGCAGGCCCTCGGTGGCAGGCCCTGGGTGGCAGGCCCTGGGTTGCAGGCCCTTGGTGGCAGGCTCTCGGTGGCAGGCCCTCGGTGGCAGGCTCTCGGTGGCAGGCCCTCGGCGGTAGGCTCTCGGTGGCAGGCCCTGGGTGGCAGGCCCTGGGTGGCAGGCCCTCGGTGGCAGGCCCTCGATGGCAGGCCCTCGGCGGTAGGTTCTCGGTGGCAGGCCCTGGGTGGCAGGCCCTGGGTGGCAGGCCCTCGGTGGCAGGCCCTTGGTGGCAGGCCCTCGGTGCGTAGGCCTTGTGCGATGTCCTGGGAGGTGAGCACGTGTCCTCTGCAGCTTCCTCTCCCCCAGGAAGCAGACTTGCCCGGCATTGGCCTCTCCAGCCTCAGCGCCCAGAGCTTCTCTCGCCCCTGGCTCTCTGCGTTTGCGTTGGTGTAGGAGCACACGTTCTCTCTCTGGGGCTCAGCTGTTCAGCACGCCCACTGCCCTGAAGGCACAGGTCTCACAGCTGCAGGGCCTCACCCTCCATTCGCTGGGGGAAATAAGCCTCAGGGCGCTCTGATTCCCACAGAGAGGACCAAGGCAGAGCAGGGACAGGTTAAGTTCCAGCAAATTCTGTTTGTCAGGGAGAACCGGGGAAAATCAAGCCAAAGCCAACGCACAGCTGATTGCAGAGAGGGTGCTGGCTCGTCTTTGCAGGAGACATCACTTGTTTCTTGATATCTATAACAGAAAACTTGTCAGAAAAATTACATTGCTTTCCAGTTCTGTCCTACTAACAAGTTTTGCCTTTTGAATTACTTAATTGGTCACAGACATCAGCAAGGAAAATGTAGACACACCCAGTCTTTTCCTATAAACTGTTCCCACAAATCTGCATTTATTTATTTTGGGGATCCAAGGTTCCTTTTCCAAATCTTCAAAATATTTCCATTTTAAGAAGATGGATTAACACACACAATCTGTTTCCTCCGCAGTTGCTGACTCATTGCTTTTCCATCAGCTGGCTCTCGGTTCAGAGGAGGCGAAGCAGGGCCAAGCCTCCCAGGAAGCAGACGTCAGGTCCTCGTGGTCCATCGGACGGCTGGGAAGGTGTCGAGTAGGGGACTTTGCGTGGAGTCAGATTCGTTTATATTTAAAGTCAAAGGACCGTGTTTATATTTAATATTCAGATGAATAAGGAATGCTCTTCCCCCGGTCCCTGCAGGTCAACATGCTCATTGTTTATGCTCTGGTATTTCAAATTAGCAGCATGAAGACATGTAATCCACTTTGCAGCACAGCACGCCGCACGTAAGTGTTCCCATGGGATGAAGAGTCTCATCCCACGTGACTACCAGATTTTCAGGAGCACACAGACTTCTCCCAGATTACATGGAACACACCAGGCCCTAATTTTGTGCGAAGGATGTGGTAGAATCGGCAAAGCCCCTCTCCCCACAGTGAGATGCCTGGGTCGTTGCTGAAGTGCTCCGCTTTCGTCTGTAGTGAACATAGAACCCAAAGCTGAAACTGTTAAGTCAGAGATGTGTGTTTCACTTGCAGATGTAAAAACACGTAGCTTCTCCATTACGACTTGTACTTCCCCCAGGACATCTCACTTTTACGGCTGATTGAGACAAGTGCTCAATATACAGACGTTGACCAAGCTCTGCAGTTGTGCAAGGCTTGACATTCTCTTGTACACATCACAGTGATGTTGGTGATGCAGCCTGGGATTATCAATTGCGTGCGTTAGTGATGTATTAAAGTAAACTATATTAAACTATTATTTATTTTATTAATATTCATCTATTTTATCAGTGTGTCATACATACCCTTTTTGAATTTTTTTATTTGACAGAGTTAGACAGTGAGAGAGAGAGACAGAGAGAAAGGTCTTGTTTCACGCCCCAAATGGCCACTATGGCTGGCACTGCGCCGATCCGAAGCCAGGAGCCAGGTGCTTCTCCTGGTCTCGCATGCGGGTGCAGGGCCCAAGGACCTGGACCATCCTCCACTGCCTTCCCGGGCCACAGCAGAGAGCTGGACTGGAAGAGGGGCAACCGGGACTAGAACCTGGTGCCCATATGGAATGCCAGTGCCGCAGGTGGCAGATGAACCAAGTGAGCCATGGCGCCGGCCCCCATACATACTCTTGATTTCAGGCTTTGTGCCTGTAAGTTCCTACAGATTTCCATGGCCTTTTTGTTATATTTAATTTCCCAGCCTCAGCATTTTTTTTTTTTTTTGAGCTTAGAAGCACTAAATATTGATAAATGGGCAAGTCATTTAAGTTAGTTTTATATTATTTAGGACTGCAAGTGCTGTGAGACAAAAAGCAAGTGTAAAGGGACTGTTGCTAACGTTGTACACGGCACTGTCGTCCTGAGGAAAGATATCCAGACTACGTCTCTAACTCATGCGTTTGCTCACTCGTTTACTCGTTAGCTTTTCAATAAATAGGTATCGAGCATCTGCTGTGTGTGAGTGCTGAGACTCACTGTTGGAAGAATTCAGATGCAGGCCTTGCCCAGAGTTTGGTGAAATCAAAGCTGAGGTTCACTGAACATCACAGCTCCATTGCCTTTGGGTTGCTGGAGTTCCGTGAATCCGTGGTGCACTCGGTTCCGTCCCCGGTGCGAGTCATCGCGATGAAAGTGAGAGCCCTCCGGCTTCTTCTCGCACTCTTGCATCTGGAGTGCAGAGGACCGGCCGGGGCACACGGGACTTTTAGGGAAGAGCACGAGGCCGCCTGGGGCTCAGTTCCGACGCAGGGTCAGGACAGCTGTGTGTGGGTGAGGGCCACTGTCCCCGCGGTGACGGTGCAGATGGGTCAGGACAGCTGTGTGTGGGTGAGGGCCACTGTCCCCGCGGTGACGGTGCCGATGTTAACAGAAGTGCAGTCTCAGACCCCTGGTCTTGCAGCCGTTGGAGGAGAGTCAGCCCCAGCCTGGGATCTGGACGCAGGCTCGCATCTGAGGTCTTCTATCCTGAGATCTTTCCATTTCTTCTCTTGCCTGAAGAGTGTCTTCCTTGAGACCTTTGTGGCATGGAATGCTGGGTCAAGGAGGTACCTGGACCTGATAAAATAAAGGACGTCTCTTTTCTGAAGGGAACTCTTGGGCTAGCCCCCCTCTCCTCTCTGTGGTTTCGGGGGCGTGCCCCTGATGGAGTGGATAATAAGCTTGGCCCTGGTCGTGTCTGGATGCACTGAGCTCTGTTCATGGGAACGAGGGCATGAGGAAAGTGACCTGCCTAGGCTGTAGTGCAGCTTTCTTCTTAGGAGCTGACGAAACGTGACCCAGGGAGCTGATGACGGATGTGCTGGGTGGGCGAGGCTGGAGCAGACTGGGAATCAGAGGCTGGGGGTACATAGATGTCTTCAGACCGGAGCGATGTGCCAGGCACTGGAGGGGTCAGGAGTCTCAGGGTTATTGACCGCATTGGCAAAGGTTTGCTGGAAGAAATGAGTCACGTGTCACTGACGCTCCGGGAAGAGGTGTACGAGCTCGGGAGGACGGTCCAGTGCCCCTGAGCGCAGGGGGACAGTGAAGGCTGAAGCCTGGGAGAGGCTGTTTGGAAGGGGAAGTCCATCTCAGGCAAAGGGAGGACAGGCAGGCTCAGGCCTTGGCCCAGGACCTGAGGCCAATGCCCACATGGACACTGACGCAAGCACACTGCACAAGGTTGCTTCAAAGTGTTCGTGGGGAGATGCAATGAAAAGGTTCATTTATTTTGGTGCAAAAAATCCATATATAGTTTTTCATAATATGCGTCTCCCATGAATGTTTTTGAAGACGTCTCTCTCTCATATGCATGGATTTTAAAATATTTTGCACCGGCCGGCACCGTGGTTTAACAGGCTAATCCTCTGCCTTGCGGCATTGGCACACCGGGTTCTAGTCCTGGTCCGGGCGCCGGATTCTATCCCGGTTGCCCCTCTTCCAGGCCAGCTCTCTGCTATGGCCTGGGAAGGCAGTGGAGGATGGCCCAAGTCCTTGGGCCCTGCACCCGCATGGGAGACCAGGAGAAGCACCTGGCTCCTGCCTTCGGATCAGCACGATGCGCTGGCCGCAGCGGCCATTGGAGGGTGAACCAATGGTGAAAAGGAAGACCTTTCTCTCTGTCTCTCTCTCACTATCCACTCTGCCTGTCCAAAAAAAAAATATTTTGCACCAAAACAGACATCTTTTTAATTGCATTTTTCCATGAGCTTGTTGGAGTACCCTCATATGTGCAGGGAAAATGGCTCTTTTATGCTGAATGCTATATTCTCCACAAAAATACGTGGATAGAATGTCCAGAAATGAACACTTCAGATAAAGAAAATGAGGCGTTTAAAAACGACTAGAATTGCACAAGCACTCGTGGACTGTTCTCTGTTCTGATCTATGACATATTATATATATAGGCGTGGACAAGAATTACAGCCCAAACACAGCACGTGTGCTGAGGAGTAAGTCTCTTAAGGAGGACGGATACTTTAGGCCTTGTAGTACGCATGCTCCCTGGCTTCGGTGAATCAAGCAGTGGCTCTGAATGGGGGCCCAAGGCCCCTTCTCTCTTGGGAGCAGTGGTCTTCCGACTGCCAATCTCACACTGGGAGACTTTTCCCCCTCTGCTTCCCACTGAGCCATTCCCCCAGACTGGCGGGGCTGAGGCCCACACAGCGGCCACGGCGGGACTGAGGTCTGCCAGGTAACACACAGAGCGTGTGCAAGCTTAGGGAACGAGCTGCCAGTGCTCCTGCACCTGCTGGTTCTGGCCATGTGTTCAGGTTCGGCCATGTGTACAGTTTGGATTCCTGAACGATACGTTTTTAAAGGTATTCGGTTCTTTTTGAATGACCCTTTGGGTATCCAATAAATGGTTGGGATGACTCAGTTAGGAATTAGTGTTTATGACATGGCTCGTGTGTCCCCAGAACACGCAGGAAACTGTAGGGAATTTTAGTGCTCCAAGTAGCGTGTCATTATGGCAACCGGTTTAAAAAGTGAATGCTTTAGATTCTTAAATTCTGTGTTTAATAAACATTTATATAGAGACTCCTGTGTGGCAGGGATTTTTCTAAGTGCTTATAGATAATAACTCCTGTAACACTCACCTAGATTAAATGAGTGATTGAAAAGACTTTCATAGGTGGGTTTTCTTGAACAGAGGGAAGGGGGGGACGTTGGCCATGAAACGTGAACATGAAGACATTAGAAATGGACGCTGGACCTCTGGAGCCCAGCCCACGGAAGCAGGCCAAGTTTGCCTATGTATTATTTAGCCTTTAGATGCCAACTCTAAAGGGGTTTTGTTTTTTCTATCTGCTTCATAAAGTCTCTGATTTTTTGTTTGTTTATTTGAAAGGCAAAGTTACAGAGAGGCAGAGAGAGTCTTCCATCTACTGGTTCACCCCTGAAATGGCCACAACAGGTGATGCTGTGTCAATCCAAAGCTAGGAGCCAGAAGCTTCCTCCAGGTCTCCCACGTGGGTTGAGGGGCCCAAGGTCCTGGGCCATCTTCAACTGCTTTCCCAGGCCATAGCAGAGAGCTGGATCAGAAGAGGAGCAGCTGGGACTTGAACCAGTACCCATATGGCACCCGCAGTGCCAGCCCCAGATTTTTTTTTTAATTGGGTTTGTCTACCTGTAATTTCTAAGACACTGTTGCCAGGAATTATATGGCAAGCTGTTTGACAGGCAGAGTTAGACAGTGTGAGAGAGAGAGAGAGAGACAGAAAGGTCTTCCTTCCATTGGTTCACCCCACCTGCGTCGACCCGAAGCCAGGAGCCAGGTGCTTCTATGCGGGTGTAGGGCCCAAGCACTTGGGCCATCCTCCACTGCCTTCCCGGGCCACAGCAGAGAGCTGGACTGGAAGAGGAACAATCAGGACAGAACCTGTGCCCCAACCAGGACTAGAACCCAGGGTGCCGGCGCCGCAGGTGGAGGATTAGCCTCATGAGCCGCAGTGCCGGCTGGGTTTTTGTCTTTTGTCAGTGGAATACTCAGTGAATTCAATCAGCTACCATGGTGGCTAGGGTAGGCTGACGGGAACTACCCTGGATCTTTCGTTAGTAAACGTGGAGCCCTCAGGTGGCAGGAACGTGAGTTTGTCCACACGGGGTGAAAGCCTTCAGACTGCAGCTGCTCCCTGCAAGCTGCCTTCCGCACAGGAACAGGCATTTTTCTAGGGGAGGCGCCAACCTGCTCCCTTCCCAGATCAGTTCCATTCCTAGAATAGCTGACAGCCACTGCTCAGCATTTCACCAGGAAGCCCAGCTAAGAATAGTGCCTTATTCCTACAGCCCTGACACAAACAGCTCAACACCCCAGATAAGCTGAACTTTGCTTCAAGAGCGTTGTCCAAGTGAGACTGAAGATGGTGGAGCCCAAGAAAGAGCCAGGTGGAGAGAGTGGCTAGCAAGACTCCTGTCCCCACTGAAAGATGGCTTTGTGTGATGTTCTTTAGATCAAAAAGTGCCCTGGGCACCAAGGAAACTTACTGTTAACTCTCACCAACAACCAAAGGAAGCACTCACTGGAAACATCTCAGGCTTCTTCAATCTTAGTTTTCTTTGACTTGTTCCACTAAAATCTGCCAGCAAACTGAAGCCCCATTGCTTCTTTTTTTTTTTTTTAAAGATTTTATTTATTGTAAGGCAGAATTACAGACAGAGAGACAAAAAGGTCTTCCATCCACTGGTTCTCTCCCCAGCTGGCTGCCATGGTGGAGCTGGGTCAATCTGAAATCACGAGGCAGGAGATTCTTCCAGATCTCCTTTGTGAATGCAGAGGCCATCTTCTGCTGCTTTCCCAGGCCATAGCAGAGAGCTGGATCAGAAGAGGAGCAGCCATGACTTGAACCAGTGCCCATATGGGATGCCGACACTGCAGGCAGAGGCTTAGTACACTACGCTACAGTGCTGGCCCCACCATCTTGCTTCTTTAAGCCAGAAAGACAATGTATTATTGTTCCCCAAATTTATTACCACTTTCCTTTGATGCCACACTTTTTTTTTTTTTTGACAGAGAGAGACAAAGAGAAAGGTCTTCCTTCCATTGGTTCACCCCCCAAATGGCCGCTACGGCCGGCGCTGCACCGATCTGAAGCCAGGAGCCAGGTGCTTCCTCCTGGTCTCCCATGCAGGTGCAGGGGCCCAAGCACCTGGGCCATCCTCCACTGCTTTCCTGGGCCACAGCAGAGAGCTGGCCTGGAAGAGGAGCAACCGGGACTAGAACCCGGTGCCCATATGGGATGCCAGTGCCGTAGGCGGAGGATGAACCAAGTGAGCCACAGTGCCAGCCCCTGATGCCACACTTGATCCCCGTCCTGAGTTCATCGACAGAGCAGGAATTATCATCCCATTTTGCTGAATAAGAAATAGTGGCTCAGCTGAATTCCTACTGCGTTTCACATTTAGAAAGTGACAGATTGGGAACCGGGCCCCAGGTGCTAGACTGCCTTCTGAGATATTCTCGTTTCTTCCATCACCTCTGTCCTCAGGTCTGCGTGTCCAAGAGCCACCTTGGCCTCTCTTGCTGTCGTGTCCATCAGTTCGGCTAGGGAAAGGCAGCTTTGGGCTGGGAATGGGTCTCGGCGCCCAGCACGTTTGAGGCCAATCTCCTAATTTGCCTCAGGACCAAGCAGGATCAAGCTCTGTAAGCATCTCACAGCGTTCTTTGTGTCCCAGGCACTGATTCCGTTATTCCGCGTGGCTGCTCTTGTTTAACATACATGGTTTGCATTTAGACCGCCTCTGCTTTCTTCTCTGGCCTAAATTGTTCCTTCCAAATTCGGCTTTTTTTTTTTTTTTCTTTCCTTCCTTTCTTCTTTGGAATCCCTTAAAACCCATTGGCAGTGTGTCCCCCTGCCCCCTCCAGGAGCACTTCTGTGATGCCAGCTGCAGGACTCTAAAGGAAGAACTGAGAAAGAGGCTCAAGTAATGCCCAGGAAGAAGTCATCCGTGTGTCTCTACTAAGCTTGGTGAAAACTGTTCCAGGAAGAAGTGCGAAACCTAGAAACCCTTGACAGTCGCTTCCTGTGGCTGACTGAAGGGAGGACATCGTCCCCTCTCATCAGATGCCCTCCTGTTCGCCTCTTTCTGTTCCTGGCTGGAGGTCGGGTTCGGAAGGGACTCTTATCCCACCCAGGGCCACAGCCGGGCGGCTTGCTCGGGAGAGGCAGGATTCGTCACCGGAGCTTCCCAAGCTCTGGGCGGTCACATTCCTGTCGGCTGCGTCCTTGATGGTGCTGGTTAAACCCAGCAAATGATGACGCGTGAAGTTCCATGCCTGGGGAGGAGTGAGAGCAGTTTCAAGTTTGTTTGGGATTTTGTGTGGAAACCGTCACATTAAAAAATGGTAAAAATTTATTTAGCTGGGACCTTCCCACCCTTCTTCCATCTAAAACTTCCAGTTTATTCTGTGGGAATGATTTTATCCTCAAAGAAGTTCTTTTCTTTTCAAATATTTATTTATTTTGTATGAAAGGCAGAGTTACAGAGAGGCAGAGAGAGAGAGAGAGAGAGAGAGAGAGAGAGAGAAAGAGACACACGCACACACACACACACACACAGAGGTCTTCCATTTGCCTGTTCACTTTCCAGTTGGCTGTAACAGCTGGAGCTGTGCCGATCCAGAGCCAGGAGTCAGGAGCTTCTTCTGGGTCTCCCACATGGATGCAGGGGCCCAAGGACTTGGGCCATCTTCCACTGCTTTCCCAGGTCATATCAGTTACCTGGATCAGAAGTGGAGTAGCCGAGATTCGAACTGGCACCCATATGGGATGCCGGCACTGCAGGCGGCGGCTTTACCCACTATGCCACAGCGCCAGCTCCAAATAAATCATTTAATCCTCTTTTATAATTCTTTACTTTGCTTTCCCCTATATTTTTCACCTTATTTCTTATATTCAGACACATGGTCTGACGGCAAGGCACCATATCCAGTCCGATCACTTTTAAGTCCACAAATGCTCTAAGCCTGGTGTGTTACTTTTCTCCCTCGTTCCGGGCCTGCCTGTCTCCCTCCCCACCTTCCTAGTTTCTTCGATCATAGAAATCCCTAGGTAAGGCTGTTAGGGATTGTTAATAATCACAACTATGTTTTCTAGAAGATGTTACAATAAAAATTAGGCTGGGGACTGGCACTGTGGTGTAGTGGGTTAAGGCCTCGGCCTATAGTGTTGGCATCCCTTATGGGTACCGGTTCGAGTGCCAGCTGCTCCACTTCCAATCCGGCTCTCTGCTATGGCCTGGGAAAGCAGTAGAAGATGGCCCAAGTCCTTGGGCCCCTGCATCTGCATGGGAAGACCCGGAGGAAGCTCCTGGCTCCTGGCTTTGAATCAGCTCAGCTCTGGCCGTTGCAGCCATTTGGGGAGTGAACCAGCAGATGGAAGACCTCTCTTTCTCTCTCTGACTGTGCCTGTCTCTGTAACTCTGTCTTTCAAATAAATAAAATAAATCTTAAAAAAAAAAAAAAAAGGCTGGATCCCAGGCTGAGACACGAAACCCATTTAATCCATCAACATCTTTTGTGATCGTGGCATTCAGGGCTTTTATGTGGCTGGAGAAGTGTCATGGATGATCGACCCAGAGAGCATTCTGAGCTGCTCTTGCTGGTCAGTAGCTCTTAGACCCCATTGTACACCCTCGCCCAGATGGAGACTGAGATTAGTGGACGGAATCACTAGTCTAGGTTTGGAAAGTGTCACCCTGCCTCCTTAGCCTTGTAATGTTGTGACTGCCGGGTCTGCTGCGGATTGCTGTGGACTCCGACAAACACAGAGATTACTTCTTCCCAGAATAATTCTGCTCTTTGGACCAAACATTTCTGGGAGGCCCTTTCTTGGGTGCACAGACCACGATGTCAGAAGCTACAGATTCTGTGTGGCAGCCTTTTGGCGATGCTTTTCCAGTAAGATAGGCTTAGCTTTTGTCCTGGGATGAACCTAGGCCGATCAGCCGTCAAATGTTGAGTTCTGTTTCACTAAGGAGACTGTGGTAGGACCAAGGAAGCTAAATGGGAGATGGACAAGCCCACGATTCATAGCCCATTATTATTTTTAACCCTGTTAGATCCTTTACTATTTGCCTTTTTCAAATGCATCAAGGCTTATATGTAACCTTGCCAATGTGTTAAATATAGTTAATACCTTAATGTATTTCCTATAAGTTTGCTCAGTTGCAGTGAGCCCTTCACGTCCTTCATTCTAGCCCATCAGCCATGAGGAGGATGGCGCTTACCTGAAAGGCTGGGTGGGTGTGCCTGACACATGACCCCTTGTAAGCCAGGTCCACCTTCTGCTAAGCCGAGTCCAGCAGCCGACGTGGCCCACGCTAATACTGGAACCCGTACCACGGTTCCTTGTTTGCTGTTGTCGGCACCTTCCCAGGACCTGGAATGCTGGGAAGCCCCTGGGAGTGCGATCCTTGGAGACAACCTCGAGGCAGGAGATCACGCCCTCTCCCACACATGCAGAGCCAACGGTGTTCTGCAAATCGTAGCTGTGTTGTCAGCGGGGCGCTGTCACACAGAAAAGTTGGCCAACCCAACGGTGGCAAGGACAGGGCACAGCTGTGCCTCCAGTGGAGTCTGCCCAGTGCCCTCAGGCACAGCTGGCCATCTGGTGTCACGGTGCACTCTGGGCAGAGCAGCGCGTGTGCCAGTCACAGGCAGCAGCATCTGTCAGGGAAACACGCAGAGGTCACTTGCAGCTACTTCCGCCTTCACCAACCATCACCGTGTTCAGAAGCGTCTCCAAACCCAGAACCAGGCCCCGGCTAACGTGCATCCCTGTGAGTTGCTGATGGGCTCCCAGGCCTCCGAGATGATCTAGTATTTTATTACATGTGCCAGAGTCACTTTTAATCTCAAGTTTGGATAAGAATTGAGGCTTTGGTTTACTCAGTCTGATGCACTTGGTGTTGGGACGAGGAAGACAGTCTGAGCGCCTACTCTGAGCGCCTCTGATGGAGGAGCCTGGCCCAGGGCGGGAGATGCATGCCCTGGGGGGCTGTGCACATGAGATGTCATGGGCGCTCTATCACAGTGGTGCCCTCATTGGGGCGATGGAATGGGTGGTTTGTCAGCAGCTCTCTTCCTCGTGCCCGGTGAGGGAAGTGTGACACACATGCGTCCCAGGGTCATTGACCATTAACTCGGGAGAGCAGCGTTCTGCACGTGTGATGTCTAGCAAGTCTTTTGACTTCTTCCAAGCAGTTGCAAGTCCTTTGCCAAGGGCGGTTCTGAGCCCCAGCTGCAGGATGTGCGGGTTTTCTCCTTGAGTCTGAGACCCTGGGCCCCATCTCCGGGCAGTGAGCCCTCGCACGTTGGCCTCCACCTGCCCCTGTCTCTGAGCAGCCGGCCCCGGGGAGGGTGCAGGGTGACCGGAATGGTGAGCTCCACATCTGGCCACCATCTGGGCCTGTTGTGTAGCTTGGCGGGAGGAAAGGCCTCACTGGGGCTCTGAGCTCAACCATCCGGCGGGTGGAGATACACCCAGTCCTATGAGACTTCGAGAACAGGCTCCTCCCCCAGGCCTGGAGGTGGGGATTCTCCCTTTCATTACCATGTTCCCTGTGCCCGGAATGGTGCCTGGCATCCACACGGTGCTCAAGTAATGTTTGCTGAGCAAATGTGGTGTCTTTGTGTGTGAGTGTGTCGCGCCAACTCTACCACGCCGAGTCCCACGGCAAATCCTGCGCTGTGGAGCCGTCTCAGACAACCTCCTTGTCTTTCTGTATCTCTTGGGCTTGGCTCACCAAGACCTCTTAGGAACATTGGCAGCCAATGGCAGCCCCAGGACGATGCTGTGAGCTAGAAGTCTTTCTGCAACCCTCCAGTTGCCTCCAGGGCGGTCCTAGCCAACCCTATCTTGGGCCAGGACCGGCAGACCCTTCTCTGCCCTGGGCTGGTGTTGAGCACTGTGCACGGAGCTTCACCTGCTTCCCGTGAAGTGCTGTCTCCTGTCTGGGTGCCATCCTCTGGAATGTGAGTGTTACCCTAGCTCAGTTGTTGGAGACCTTCTGTCTTGTATGCCACTGTTCTTTCCGAGACTGGAAGGGTCAGCCTTCCTAGAAGGAAACGGGCAGGCCATTACCGAGTATCTCTGCCGGCCTCCACTCTGGAATTCTGAGAACTCCGGTAAGTCAGTTTGGTCAGCTTCCCTTGGAAATTCCCAGTGGCTTCCAGCAGTGGGAGCTGTTAGATGACAATTGGAGGCAAGCCCCTCAGCCTTGACATGGTCAGAGTATAGAAGTTCACCATCCCCACCTTCAGGGTGTCGCCCTACCACTGCTCTGGGCTGTTGCCAGCGACTTTGCCACCTGTTTAAACTAGAAGGTTGCTGCTTTTTTTTTTTTTTTTTATTCCCAGTGGAAGCAAGTCTCCAGGAGAATTCTACTATGCATTGAGCATCCCTAACCCAAAATTGTGAAGTCCGAAGTGCTCCAAAATTGGAAACATTTTAGTATTGAACCTGGAGCCATGGGTGGAAAATTCCACACCAGACTCCGTGGGACAGGTCGTAGTCAAACCTGGTTCAGTATACGCAAACGTTTTGTGCACAAACGTATTAGAGTTACTGTATAAAATTGCCTTCAAGCTGTGTGTGTGAGGTGTGTATGAAGTAGAAGTGAACTGTGATTAGACTTGAGCCCTACTAATAACATACAAGATGTCAGTATGTGCAAATGTTTCCAAATTAAAAAAAGATATAAAAATTCTAAAAATACTTCTTGCCCCAAGCATTTCAAAGAAGGGACACTCAACCTAGATGTTGTTAACAAGTAGTCACACAGTCTGCACCAATGCATCTTGATAAGGGCTTTGTCCTTGGGCAATTACCATGCATGAAAATTTACTTCAAGTCAGGTGGAATAGTATTCTTGGAAGGTAAGAAAAACCAAGCCTAGCCTGGAAAAGCAGTAGAAGATGGCCGAAGTACTTGGGCCCCTGCACCCACATGGAGACCTATAAGAAGCTCCTGGCTCCTGGCTTCAGGCTGGCCCAGTTGTGGCCATTGTGGCCATTTGGGGAGTGAACCAGTGAATGGGAGAACTATCTCTCTGTCTCTCTGCCTCTCTGTCTCTCTGTCTCTCTGTCTCTCTCTCTTTATCCCTCCCTCTTTCTCTCTGTAACTCTACCTTTCAAATAAATAAATAAGCCTTAAAGCCTAGCTTGAACAGGTGGCAAAGTCCTCTGTCACGTGGCAGAAGACCGGAGCAGCCGAGGCACCTTATCTTGGGGGTGAGGATGGCAGACTTTTATCCTTGGCGCATGCCAAGGCTGGGTGCTTGCCGGCGGTTCTCATCTGCCCGCCTATCTCGAGCATCCCTATTTTAACAATGAGGATCATCTAACTTCCTTTCTGCTAATTACATCTTCTGGTGTGGATTTGGGAAGCAATGTTTAAAGATGCTTGTAGCAGGCTTCTGAGAGAAAATTCTTTTAAATGTGAATAATCACCTTTGGGGAATCCAGGTGAAATTAAGGTTCATGTACAAATGAACTTGTTTATATGGAAATATTCTAGAATAAATTAAAGACACTAGAATGGATAGTCTCTATGTTTCTATGAATAGAGAAATATTTAGGCTCCTTAACGTATGAACATTAAAGATTAAAATTCACACTAAAACAAGTTCGAATGCAGGTTAGAAGGTTTTGTATGGTTCTTTTACCTTAACATCAAACAAATACTCAACTCTCTCAGGGATCTGCTGTTTATAATGGGCTTGTCTTAAGCGGAAAATGGAAATAATACTTTAAAATAATTTATTGTAATAAATTTGTTACTCACTACACAGTTAGAATAGATCTTTGTAAAAGCCTTGAAATATTCATGAGTAAGTTCTTTTGATAGTTTAAAACTTACATAATGTGACATCTTTGTGAAATCATGTATTTGTATAAGGAAATGCATTGGAGTCTCACAGGGGAATTATTCATCTAAGCCGTTCCAACACGACTCTTACAGTTCTTAGGAACATGATCATCCTATTCTCATCGTGGAAGATTGTTTTATTCTGTCATTATGTATTGTGACTTTAGGTATGCAGCTAATTTCTCTCATTGCTTGCCAAAGACTGGCCTCAATTCCAAGCAATGCGTTATGTGTTCTCAATTTGAGCATTTTTCCCCTGTTGTAAACGGGTCTCTCTTTCAGTGGTCCCACAGAAATCCTGACCTCAGTGTGCATGGATGTGTGGAGGGTGGTTCAGTGTGGAGGTGGCAGTTCTCCCAGGGTGCCTGCTGTGTACCCAGTGCTCTGCAGAGCACAGGGTCGGGTGTGCGGCTTCAGCCGTGAGCTGGCCAATGGGCCCCCAGTCCCGTGAGGAGGCTGCAGCCATGAACCAAAGGGGAGATGGGCGTGGTGAAACAATCTTGCATCTCTCCGTTCTGTATTTCATGGCAAGGTCTGTGGCTAATTTTGTTTTCGGGGTGTGTGTAGAATATTAACTGTGTCTGCAAAATGGTACACATATAGAAGCACAGTCATACAGATAAGAGGCAGTGAGCTCCACGTGCCAGATACTGGGCAAAGCTCCCTGGGGATGAGACGCCCTCTGAGGTGTTTTTTTTTTTTTTTTTTTGACAGGCAGAGTTAGACAGTGAGAGGGAGAGAGACAGAGAGAAAGGTCTTCCTTCCGTTGGTTCACCCCCCCAAATGGCCGCTATGGCCTGCATGCTGCGCCGATCCGAAGCCAGGAGCCAGGTGCTTCTCCTGGTCTCCCATGGGGTGCAGGGCCCAAGCACTTGGGCCATCCTCCACTGCCTTCCCAGGCCACAGCAGAGAGCTGGCCTGGAAGAGGAGCAACCGGGACAGAATCCGGCGCCCTGACCGGGACTAGAACCCGGGGTGCCGGCGCCGCAGGTGGAGGATTAGCCTAGTGAGCTGTGGCACCGGCCCTCCCTCTGAGTTTTAAGTGCTGCTCCCTTGCCATTGAATTCGAAATGTTCACGCTGTTCTGATCTTGCGCAGGAGTTTCCGACCTGTGTCTGGAGATGCCAGCTGGGTGTCTCTCGTAGTCCAAGTCAAGGTGACGCAAGGCACCTGCTGTGCCTGCAGGCCCGTGTGCCTCACCTTATTTTCGGTTAACAGGGTACCCAGTACGGGAGTGGAAACTTGGGAGCCATTCTAAACCTTTCACAGTCTCAGACCTGTGTCCAGTGCAGTGTCAAGTCCGACTGACCCTAGCTTCCCAGTACCCGGGACCAGCACCTCCGCTTTATTCCTGCGAGTTCTGCTGCAGACCCCTGCGAATCCCAGGAGCCTCCTGCATGAGCTGCCTCGCCCACCCATGCCCCAAGCAGGGAACTGCAAAGCCAGAGCATAGCTTTCATTTATTTATTTTTATTTTTATTTTTTGACAGGCAGAGTGGACAGTGAGAGAGAGAGAGAGACAGAGAGAAAGGTCTTCCTTTTTGCCATTGGTTCACCCTCCAATGGCCGCTGCGGCCAGTGCACTGCGCTGATCCGAAGCCAGGAGCCAGGTGCCTCTCCTGGTCTCCCATGCAGGTGCAGGGCCCAAGGACTTGGGCCATCCTCCACTGCCTTCCCGGGCCACAGCAGAGAACTGGCCTGGAAGAGGAGCAATCGGGACAGGATCCGGCGCCCCAACTGGGACTAGAACCCGGTGTGCCGGCGCCGCAAGGCGGAGGATTAGCCTAGTGAGCCGCGGCACTGGCCTCAGAGCATAGCTTTCTAAACCCACAGAGCAACCAGGGCACTTCCTTGTTCAATCGCTACCATGTCTGCACATCCAGCATGGCCTCAGTGTTCCTACGGTGGCTGTGGACGCCTGGGGGGGCGGGGGAAGCTGTGAAGTCAGCGTGCTCGTCTGTGACCGGGTGACCGGCCGTACAGACTGAACAGGAAAGGTAGGGATGGAGGCAAGGGGTTCCTGTGTGTGGAGAGGAGACAGTGTTTGCAACACCTTCACTCTGGTTTCAGGGGTGGGTTGTGAGTGTTACTGAGTGGCTGTGACAAAAAATGTGTGTGTGTGTTTTAAACTGGACATCTTGATTTTTTTTTTTATTTGACAAAGTTATAGACAGTGAGACAGAAAGACAGAAAGAAAGGTCTTCCTTCCGTTGGTTCACTCCCCAAATGGCCGCTATGGCTGTTGCTGCGCCAGTCCGAAGCCAGGAGCCAGGTGCTTCTTCCTGATTTCCCATGCGGGTGCAGGGCCCAAGCACTTGGGCCATCCTCCACTGTCTTCCTGGGCCACAGCAGAGAGCTGGACTGGAAGAGGAGCAACCAGGACTAAAACTGGCGCCCATATGGGATGCCTGCGCTGCAGGTGGAGGATGAACCAAGTGAGCCACGGCGCCAGCCCCGTTTTTTTTTTTTTTTTTTTTTTTTTTAAGAGGCTCTTAAAAACTTGGCCAAACATGCTGTAGACATGCACTTAGGATCGAGAGAGCCGAGTGCAGTCCCTAGGAATCCGTGGACATCTTCTTTATAAGTGAAACATTTCCCATTTTTCCTGCACATTTTACTCAGATCTTGCATCCTGCTCACTGCATTTGGCGCATCGAGGAGGGGCCGATGGGGGCGCCTGTCCGGAGCTACGGCTGTTACCCTGAGGCTTTGTCTTCCCCTGCGGACCCCAGGGTCAGGGATCAACTCCTTGGCACAAGTTCTGTTGCTTTTTGGGGGCCTCCCCAGCTCTGGTCCTCCCTTGCTAGGCTCCAGGAACCCCCCACTGCCTGCATCTCTGTTCACTCCTCCGTGGCCACATGCTTTATCCTCATTCTCCCACCTCTGCTCCCAGTTCCGGCTGAAATGCCCTCCCCTTCTCTCCTCTGTCTCCCATTGCCAGACTCTGCTGAGGCAGTCCTCCCCCACAGCACGCCCTCCTGAGCCCCCACGTCCCCTGGGCTGACCACGCAGCTGCTCTCTGTGGCCCCGAGCCTGCACCAGGCGAGTTCACGTAGCACACAGCTGTGTTTCCGAAGGCCTGCGTCCTGGTGAGCCAGCATCCGCCCGTTTCATCCTATGGGATGCAGCGGAAGTTACCTTGGGCTGTAATTTCTCTGGCACTTTCCTGTGGCTCCCAGGTCCCCATTTAAACACCTTTGCCGCTGGGAGAAGACCTAAAACTGCCTGGGGTGGAATCTTCCTGCCTTTGTCAGGTGGCAACGCGAGGTGGCCTGGGTGGTTTGGAGAGAAAGGGGGACTGTGAGGAGCGCCTTTGTGGGTGAGCAGGATAGAGAGGCTCTCAAAGTGGGGACGGGGCTGGTGGCGCCCTGGGCTGCGGGAGGACCCCAGGGATGGCCACAGGTGTATCCGGTGGCTGGGTGGGGGGAGGCGGGGCCCTTTCCAGGCCCTCGGGCACCTCACAGAACCCCGAGCGTCGGCTGGCAGGTGGCGGGTGAGGAAGCCCTTCCTGGGGTCCCAGGACTCTGTGCTGGAGCCCTGGAGCCCGGCAGGGTCTGTGCATGCGTTACTGGGTGCTTCAGTTGGACTCAGGTGGATTCACAGAAAGTGGACTGCGTGATCTGCCCCCCTGCCCACTTTGTGGGTGATTCATGTCTGTCTGTGTTTTTTTTTTTTTTTTTTGGCTTTATAATTGATGAGGTATTTTTTCCCTTTTCCCATGAATAGCTGACACGTATGGATTAGCACCTTCCACGCAATGGCTTATTCAGCTCTCACAGCAATTCTTTTCAGGCTGGCCTGGTTACTGTCTGTACTTTGCAAATGAGAGAATGGGGACACACAGAACCTGCCCCGAATTCCAGCTTAGTGAGTGGCGGGCTCTGGATTGGAACCCAGGCAGATTGAACACGGAGTCCGTGGCCTCAGCTCCCACACCATCCCGCCCCACCCGTGCTGTGTGCCTGGTAGAAGCCGTCTCTCTGGAGATGGGGCCTTGGGCCTCTATGTTCTCCATAGAGCTCAACTCAGTGGTGAGCATCAGAGATGGGCAGTGTGGGTGGTTCTGCTGACCCTGACCTTCCTGTGCAAGGGGCCTTCTCACTGGTCCTGACCCCCCCCCCCCCCCCCGTCTGCCAGGGAGGAGAAGGCTGATGGGAGGTGAGCTGGCTTCCTCCACTCTCCCAGCACTCGCCTGCCCTTTGTGCTGCCTGCCCAGCCGTGGGGAGAGGAACAGGTGGGTTGCACACAAGCTGCCGCGTGTCCTCTCTCAGGCCCTGCCCCGGGATCATCGGCTGTCAGGCGAGCAGTTCTGGAGCCCACATGCCTCAGTTTCTCTCCTTTCTCTGACTCCCGTGCAGCACGACTCCCAGGGGGTGCTTTAGCAAACGCCTCCGAGGAATGGCAGGGCTCTTTGGGGCTGTGGTGGGCGACAGGGGCTCTCCTGGGAACAAGCTACCTGTGAGCCTTGTCTACAGACGTGGAAATGTCTCTTCCGGTCTCTTCCTGGGCACGGATTTCTGCAGAGACACAAGCTTTTCTGATGATTCAGTTCTTGTTTCTAAACCAAGGTCTTATTTTTGGCCCCTCTTCTTCTTTTTTAAAGATTTATTTATTTGAAAGTCAGTGTTACACAGAAGAGAAGAGAGGCAGAAAGAGAGAAGTCTTCCATCCGTTGGTTCACTCCCCAACTGGCCACAACGGCTAGAGCTGGAGCTGGACCAGTCCAAAGCCAGGAGCCAGGAGCTTCTTCCTGGTCTCCCACGTGGGTGCAGGGCCCAAGCACTTGGGCCATCTTCTACTGCTTTCCCAGGCCATAGCAGAGAGCTGGATCAGAAATGGAGCAGCCGGGACTTGAACCAGCATCCACATAGGATGTCAGCACTGCCGGTGGTGGCTTTACCCGCTATGCCACAGCACCGGCCCCAGCCCCCTCTTGTTCTTAAAATCAGTCAGCCTACCACGGTGGGTTCTGCAGTGGCTACCTGGCCTTGCATGTTTCCCACGCTGTCTGCCTGGCTCTTCCTCTGTCAGTGCAGAGCCGTGCTGTGTTCTCCTGTGAGCGGCCCCCTCCCCACTTGCCTTCCTGTTGCCCCTCCCAGCCTCAGGGTCTCACCCTGTACCACAGTGGACCATCGGAAAGAAAGCTGGTTCCTTCCCTGAGACAGGTTGTGGTACCAGCCCTTCCCGTAAAACTTTTCACAACACATCTTCAGTATGCGCAAGCACACTGCTATGATGTTGGAAAATAGAAGCGCGATAAAGCCAAAGTTTTTGCAGTGTCAGTGGGCTAGCCTTCATAGATTACACTTTCCTTATATATGTTAGAGATTAACAAATTGTCGGTTTTTATAACACACCCCATCCTGTTCTGGACGGCATACTTGCGTCAGAGAATGTGGTTTGTTTTCACAGCAAGATCATGGTCCTGGGTTTTGATAATGCACTAGAAATACCATCGAGTGTCGATCAGTGGCCTCAGCCCTTTCCATGATGAGATAACTTAGGAAGGGAGGCAAAGCAATGGGTTTCTGGGGTTTTCCCACCATCCCCTAACTTCAATTAAAAGCCTCTCTGGGCCGGCGCCGTGGCTTAACAGGCTAATCCTCCACCTTGTGGCGCCGACACACCGGGTTCTAGCCCCGGTCGGGGCTCTGGATTCTATCCCGGTTGCCCCTCTTCCAGGCCAGCTCTCTGCTGTGGCCTGGGAGTGCAGTGGAGGATGGCCCAAGTGCTTGGGCCCTGCACCCGCATGGGAGACCAGGAGAAGCACCTGGCTCCTGGCTTCGGATCAGCGCAATGCGCCAGCCGCAGCGGCCACTGGAGGGTGAACCAACAACAAAGGAAGACCTTTCTGTCTCTCTCTCTCTCACTGTCCACTCTGCCTGTCAAAAAAAAAAAAAAAAAAAAAAAGCCTCTCTGATGCCATGAACCAGTGGGATACGCCTCCCCACTCTCAACCGCTTGTGACTGCTTCGGACCAGCTGTTAATTTGAGGGGTTTCTGGGAAATCCTGTGCTCTGAGAGTGAGAGGCATTACCCGCTTCAGGTGCAGGTTGTGTGGGCCCTTCCCGGGCTTTCTGCACCTGCTACCGCCTCTGGCTCATTAGTCTGACCTACCCTTGGCCACAGATCCCAACCCCTCAGCAAGAAAGACCTCATTGGCAGGGAGGATTGATTGATGGACTTTTTAACCAGTCAGAGAGACCTTTCCTGGGCTGGGGCGGGGACTATCAAAGCAAAGGCTGTGCTCTCAGGTGGGATCTACAGGAGGCGGACCTGCAGGCCCCACTTCCTGTTACCAGAGACGGGATTAGGCCAGAGCCAGGACTGTCCTTCTGCAGGTCTCTTTGAGTATAAATGCGAATGTGTGCTTCACCGTTGGATCCTACTCTTAGCAGCCGAATAAGAGAATTTGGGAAAGGAAAACAACAACTAACTGAAAGGTACACACAGCGAGTGCTCAGGCCAAAATGATCCTTCCGTCTCCCTCCCGCAAATGTGTGAGTGACTTCACGTGTGGGGCTGGGGTCCTGTTGATGCTGGCGTTCTCGTCTTTCTGGGAAGAATAGGGGTGACCGTCACAGAGCCACAGCATGTTCTTGGAATTGTGGGGGAGTACATGCAGTCATGAGAATCAAGGAATAAAAGATTGAGGGACTGTCGAGGGTGAAAAAGGTGTTGGGGCCCCTGGAATGCATGTGAGCAACAGGAGTCCTTTGAAGGGGCAACGTGGTGTCTGCTGTGTGGACCTCCAGGGCAAGCCGTGAAGTGGGTGTTCCCGGGGGTGGGGAGACAGACAGGTGTCAAAGGCACAGCTGGATCGTAACGGGGACAAAGAAGAAAAAGGAGGGGAAGATAATTGAATTGGGAAGGAAATGATCCAGACTTTCTGTTCCTGAAAGTTTCAGGCGTTCGTTAGTGGAGATCACCAGGTTCTAGGTCTTTCTTTTGTCCCTGCAAACAGTGCCTCCAGGCCTACGCTGCTTTTTCTGTTCACGACGAAATGAGTTCCTATTCTAGCCACTAGAGCTCGCTAGAGATTCACCGAGCTGTGTCGGACGCCTGATAACCTTTTGCTATCAACCACTCTAGGCGGTGGAAATGCTTTGTCTTTCCAACATGAATAGGTACAGTCACAGGACATCCAGAGTCGGATTCTTACATTTCTAAAGATTAAAAAATAGTGCGTAGCTACGTCAGTGGATAGCAACACAGTCGACTGGAAGCTGACACGGACCGTGAGCCCTCGGCCATGTCCCTTCTTTCTCCATTGACGGTAAAAACCGTGAGACATGGCACTGCTTCTCCTTCCCAGGCGCTTGTGGGGAGCACGTCTACACAAGCATCAGAGGTTCTGTGACAGCGTGACTCACTCTGGCAGGGCCTCTCCCTCGTGCCGAGTAAGGACAGAGCACGCCTGGGAGAGCGCAGGTGAGGACAGTGTCCTTTACCCGGCACCACGGGGGAAGGCCAGCCCTGGCCCCTGGCCCGGCTCCCCACCATCAGTCAGTGCTGTGCGTGTGTGACCCTGCTCTGGGGGCAGGAGCACAGCTGCCCCGCCACCCCACTTCCTTGAGCTCCCCCAGGCTTTCCTGGGACACTGCCATGGTTTCTCGAGGGTCCTTTGTGCGCGGCTCTTCCTGGTCACAGGCACTGGAGTTGTCGTGAACGCGGCTGGCATTTTTGATGGTGTCGGTGGTAACAGAGTGCGTCTCAGAGTTCCGATCGTGAGAACCCTCTAGGCTGAAGCCTGGAGAACCGTAAAGTCCTCTCTCGGGTCTGCAGCACTCGATGTGGGAACTTTTTACTCTGATGATCCCGCCTCTCATCGCAAGGATTCTGGGCATCATTTCCAGAGACACGGCGGCGTATGTTAGTTTTTCCACTGAACATTTCTTAAGAGTCTTGATTTTCCCTCGCCCCTGCGGACAGAGTGACCATAAAGGGGAATGGACGAGGGGCCGGGCTCTCAGGAAGCCCACGGCCCGTGGGAGGACGGATGTGTGAAGGCGGTCGCAGGAGGCACCGGAGTGGGGAAGGAAGTTTCAGAGGAGTGATGCCCATCTCCTGCGGGCGGCTGCCTGTGTTCTCACCGTCATCGGGGAAGCGCGTCTCCCTGAACACCACCTCCTGGCCTTCCTTGCTTTTTTAGAGTTACTCCCAAGCGTGTTACAAGGTGCCGAGCAGGGCTCTAGGGTAGAGAATGTGAGAGAGAGAGAGAGAGATCTCCCATCCACTGGTTTCCTCCCCAAAGGACGACAGTGACCAGGGCTGGGCTAGACCAAAGCCAGAAGCCTTGAATCCCATCTGGGTCTCCCAGGTGGGTGGCTCCAAGGACTTGGGCCGTCTCCCGCTGCTTTCCCGGGTACATTAGTAGGGAGCAGCAGAACCAGGATGCCAGTGTCACAGTGGCGGCTTAATTCACTGCGCCACAACACTGGCCCCTGGCTTTTTACTTTCCATGGGCCTGCACTTCTAGGAATGTGTTCATTGGAGAATTGTGGCTGCCTTTTCTAAAATAGATTCACCATTCGTATTCTCTTTGTTATGTTATTTTTCAAACCTGCAAAGTGAGACAAAAGAAGCAGTGTTCTTGGAGCTGGGAAGTAAACAGAACAGGCTGCTCTCGTTTCTGCTGGGTGGTTCGATTTCCATCAGACTCTTAGCTGACCCGATGTGGAGACAGTAGGTAGGAAGATCACCAACCCAGAATGAGAACCGAGTTCAAAGCGTGTCTGCGTCGAAGCGTTAGCTCATTTCCAAAGCAGTGATCACACGCGCTGTGCACCAGGCGCCGTGGGCCACATTACGGAGGCTGTGTGAGCGTCGCATTCCCGGAGCAGAGGAAGCGACGTTGGGGCTGTCGTGAGGTCACTCGCGGAAGTCCCTGGCGTCATTCCCCTGTCTCCCTCCTATCACTAGGAGGGCTTGGAGACCCGGAGACCGTTCCCCCGGCTTGCTGCTCTGTACTTCCGGGGACCTGAGACAGGCTGTTGTCACCTGGGAGCCAGGTTAGGCCCAGAGCTTGGAAATCTGCATTTCCTTGTCATGTGTTTACGTCTGGTGACCCTTACCGTCCCGGAAGACACAGTCTCACATGCCGTAAATTTGAATGATCTGGAACCCCAAAGGATCAAAATACCGAGAGGCTAAAATCCTCCAAATCACAATGGCAAATGATTAAAATCCTGAACTCTGAAATCCTGTAAGCCCAAATCCTCTAAGCAGCAGTTCCCATGGGAAAAAAAAAGAGTGACCATAAGGAGGAAGTCGCATACTGGGGAAAGGAACTGGCCACAGGATAAGGCCGGGATAAAACTGCAGTCTAAGAATGCGTCATCGGTCTGCAGGGGCGTGCCTTCCCGCTGATGAGACTCCACCAGCTTCTAATGAATTGACGGCGCCTTGGCCTGAGGGAGTCAGCGAAGTTACTGCCTGGCTAGACAATAATTCCGTGTGCGGTAGAAGACAAGAGCGCTGTTGGCTTTTCATCACCAGTGTCATTTTGGCCAGACCTGTGCTCTGTTGTATGTGTGTGCACAGGGCAGGCGCGGAAGGTGGGGTTGTACATGGTGGGGCACAGCAGGGCACGGAGGAGTTTCAGAAAGAGCAGTGCTGTGTGGAAGACGCAGGTGAACACCCTGTCTCAGGAAAGTTACTCCCTACAAGGTCAAAAGTAGCCACTCCTCACGACACAGGGCTGCGACACGCAGTTAAAGATTGATTGACTTATTTGAAAGGCTGAGTTACACAGAGACAGAGATAGAGAGAGATCTCCTTTCTGTTGGTTAATTCCCCAAATGGCCACAATGGTTGGGGCAGGGGCTGGCTGAAGCCAGGAGCCTGGAGCTTCCTCCTGGTCTTCCACGTGGGTGGCAGGGATCCAAGTACTTGGACCACCAAGTGCTGCCTTCCCAGGTACATTAGCAGGGAGCTGGATGGGGAGTGGGGCAGCCAGGGCTTGAACCAGTGTTCATACTGGATTCTGGCATTGCAGGTGACGGCTTAGCCTGCTGCACTACAGTGCTGGCCCTACAACACTGGCCCCTACACTGCTGACCCCTACAACGTTCGCCCCTACAACACTGGCCCCTACAGTGCTGGCCCAATGCTTAGGCATGATCTCTCTGCAGTTCCTGCCATCTCTCTGCAGTGCACTTTTTCGTATGTCAAATTTGCTTTTTTTTTTTTTTTTTGACAGGCAGAGTTAGACAGTGAGAGGGAGAGAGACAGACAGAAAGGTCTTCCTTCCATTGGTTCACCCCCCAAATGGCTGCTACGGCCAACACTCCGCCAATCCGAAGCCAGGAGCCAGGTGTTTCCTCCTGGTCTCCCATGCAGGTGCAGGGCCCAAGCACTTGGGCCATCCTCCACTGCCTTCACAGGCCACAGCAGAGAGCTGGACTGGAAGATGAGCAACCGGACAGAACTGGCGCCCCAGCCGGGACTAGAACCCGGGGTGCCGGCGCCACAGGTGGAGGATTAGCCTAGTGAGCCGCGGAGCCGGCAAATTTGCTTTTTATGTTTATTCCCTGCTATATAAAATTGCCAGCATCATGCTTTTTTTGTTGGTTAGTTTTTACAATTTGCTCTGCTGTCTATTGATCATTGCGTCATTTGCAAACCCGGAGGTATAAATTCTGTGAGATTTTAGAGCGTCCTCATTCATTGTATGAGCTTTCTCCCCCAGATGTGACCCCATGAAAGTGCATTGCCACACGCTGGCTTTGTGTGTGAAAATGTTGCAGTGTCCTGGGTTCAGCAGAGGTTGTTCCTCTGTGTCTTTGAGAGCTGTCTGCAGAGCGCGGCGTTCGGGGGTACGGACGTTGTATTGGTGACCGTTTGGAGTGTTGCTCCCGGCTGTATCTCAGATGAGCGCAGCCAGAAAGCTGAGCGCACACAGTTACCCTAGCGACGGGTGGGTAAACATTTTGCTTTTTCTCCAATGTCTTTAGGAATGAGATTTATTTGGTCATAACTACTATGCCCTTGTCACTGTGGCTGGCATACCTGAGTAGTTAATGCTTGCAAAAATACATATATATTAGTGACTATTTCTTGAGTAAAGTACCTGTTGGTTTTTTAAAAAGTAGTTTTCAAGTAAATCCCCTTTAAAAATGTAAATAAAGAACTTTTAAAGAATTTTTAAATTCTTTAAATTTTAAATTCTTTAAAATTCTTTTTAAAGGTTCTTTCCCCAAGAATTGTGTTTTTTGAAATTTTTATTTGTTATTTCAGAATTTTCCTCTTTGGGGATTTTGATCTGTCAAGGTTTTGTCTTCGAGGAGCCTGCTGTTCGGCAGTGCGTCTTTCAGGATCACAGCACCAACCCAGTGACATCGCAACGTGCTTTCTCCCATCCTAATGGGAACATGGGTGGTGGGACTACTCACTGCCACTTCGGAGGAGCATTCTCCTTATTTTTTAAACAAGATTTATTTTATTTATTTGCAAGGCAGGGTCAGAAAAAAGAAAGGTCTTCCATCCTCACGGTCCGGGGCTGGGTCAGGCTGAAGCCAGGAGCCTGGAGCTCTATGCAGGTCTCCTATGTGTGTGGCAGGGGCCCAGGCTTTTGAGCCATCTTCCATTGCTCTCCCTGGCGCGTTGCAGGGAGCGGGGTCAGAAGTGGAGCAGCCGTGGCTCCAGCCAGTACTCCGATATGGCAGAGGCAGCAGCTTGACTCACCGAGCCCCAGCCCCCAGGTCTTCTCTTCGATTGCTTTTGGACCTCGGGTCTTAAAACCAAGGCTGAGGAGCTGGTGGGCGTGCAGAACGAGGCCCTCTGCAGGCTGATACTTGCAAAGCGGTCGGTTTTGTTGCTTTGGATGCCCTGTTTCTGTCCAACTTCCAGAAACGGTCAGGGGTGAAGGAGGCCTGGGCAGCCTGCACCTGCAGCCCCTCGTCCTGGCCGTGCGTCTCCCACGTGGCGGATGTGGGCGGGTGCGGAGCTGGTGGGGTGCAGTCCACAGCCTCTGACGCCAGGCCGTCCTCCTCAGACCTCCTCAGGGCGGTGTCTGGGTGGAGAGAGAGGGCCTTTGGCTTAAGACACACACTGAGACTCCTTCAGCAGGCGTACAGTTCTCAGCATCGTTCTTGGGCCAAAGTGTTCATTTGCTAAAGGGAAACATCTGAAACGATCATATTTTTGTGGCGGTACTTGGGCATTTATTAAGTTCTTAACGTATTACCGACTTGCAAATGTGGAATCTGCTGGGGCCTCTCTCAACCTGAGAGAAACTGAGGTGCCCTGAGTTTCCCATTCAGTGGCAGCCAACATCAGGGCTCCCTGGGCTTTCGGCCCCCACCGGTGGCCCTCTGCTTGCAGAGCCTACGCGCAGATGGGAGGCGCTCCAGCGCCGGTCTGGCTGGTTGGCGCGCGTCAAGGTCTGCGTTCACAGCAGTTCTTCAGATCGGTTCGTGATGCTCACAGGACCCTAGTGCTGGCTGGTTTGTGCGAATTCATATTTGACCAGCTGACGGTGTGCTCTGGGAGGGGACGTTTTTAACCATTTAAATTGAAAAAAGAAGGCTGAACTTCCCAGAATGCATCAGGAGAAAGAAACAGGTTTGCTGGTACCTGTTGTCTCAGCAGGAGCAGAGCAGTGGAAATGGAAGTGTGGGCTGTGCACGTGTGTGTGGGGGCTGTGAATGTGTGCGTGTGTATGTGGGCTGTGCGCCTGTGTGTGGGTGCTGTGTGTGTGTCCTTGTGTGGGGGCTGTGAATGTGTGCGTGTGTATGTGGGCTGTGCACATGTGTGTGGGGGCTGTGTGTGTCCTTGTGTGTGGGCTGTGCGCCTGTGTGTGGGTGCTGTGTGTGTGTCCTTGTGTGGGGGCTGTGAATGTGTGCGTGTGTATGTGGGCTGTGCACATGTGTGTGGGGGCTGTGTGTGTGTCCTTGTGTGTGGGCTGTGCGCCTGTGTGTGGGTGCTGTGTGTGTGTCCTTGTGTGGGGGCTGTGAATGTGTGAGTGTGTATGTGGGCTGTGCACATGTGTGTGGGGGCTGTGTGTGTGTCCTTGTGTGTGGGCTGTGCGCCTGTGTGTTGGTGCTGTGTGTGTGTCCTTGTGTGTGGGCTGTGAATGTGTGCGTGTGTATGTGGGCTGTGCGCCTGTGTGTGGGTGCTGTGTGTGTGTCCTTGTGTGGGGGCTGTGAATGTGTGCGTGTGTATGTGGGCTGTGCGCCTGTGTGTGGGTGCTGTGTGTGTGTCCTTGTGTGGGGGCTGTGAATGTGTGCGTGTGTATGTGGGCTGTGCGCCTGTGTGTGGGTGCTGTGTGTGTGTCCTTGTGTGTGGGCTGTGAATGTGTGCGTGTGTATGTGGGCTGTGCACACGTGTGTGGGTGCTGTGTGTGTCCTTGTGTGTGGGCTGTGCACATGTGTGTGGGGGCTGTGTGTGTCCATGTGTATGTGGGCTGTGCACATGTGTGTGGGGGCTGTGAATGTGTGCATGTGTATGTGGGCTGTGCACGTGTGTGTGGGGGCTGTGTGTGTCCTTGTGTGTGGGCTGTGCACGTGTGTGTGGGGGCTGTGTGTGTGTCCTTGTGTGTGGGCTGTGCACATGTGTGTGGGGGCTGTGTGTGTCCTTGTGTGTGGGCTGTGCACATGTGTGTGGGGGCTGTGTGTGTCCTTGTGTGTGGGCTGTGCACATGTGTGTGGGGGCTGTGTGTGTCCTTGTGTGTGGGCTGTGCACATGTGTGTGGGGGCTGTGAATGTGTCCATGTGTATGTGGGCTGTGCACGTGTGTGTGGGGGCTGTGTGTGTCCTTGTGTGTGGGCTGTGCACGTGTGTGTGGGGGCTGTGTGTGTGTCCTTGTGTGTGGGCTGTGTACATGTGTGTGGGGGCTGTGAATGTGTGCATGTGTATGTGGGCTGTGCACGTGTGTGTGGGGGCTGTGTGTGTCCATGTGTGTGTGGGCTGTGCACATGTGTGTGGGGGCTGTGTGTGTCCTTGTGTGTGGGCTGTGCGCCTGTGTGTGGGTGCTGTGTGTGTGTCCTTGTGTGGGGGCTGTGCACATGTGTGTGGGGGCTGTGTGTGTCCATGTGTGTGGGCTGTGCACATGTGTGTGGGGGCTGTGTGTGTCCTTGTGTGTGGGCTGTGCACATGTGTGTGTGGGCTGTGTGTGTCCTTGTGTGTGGGCTGTGCACGTGTGTGGGGGCTGTGTGTGTCCATGTGTATGTGGGCTGTGCACACGTGTGTGGGGGCTGTGTGTGTCCTTGTGTGTGGGCTGTGCACATGTGTGTGGGGGCTGTGTGTGTCCATGTGTGTGGGCTGTGCACATGTGTGTGGGGGCTGTGAATGTGTGCATGTGTATGTGGGCTGTGCACGTGTGTGGGGGCTGTGTGTGTCCATGTGTATGTGGGCTGTGCACGTGTGTGTGGGGGCTGTGTGTGTCCTTGTGTGTGGGCTGGGCACATGTGTGTGGGGGCTGTGTGTGTCCATGTGTGTGGGCTGTGCACATGTGTGTGGGTGCTGTGTGTGTGTCCTTGTGTGTGGGCTGTGCACATGTGTGTGGGGGCTGTGTGTGTCCTTGTGTGTGGGCTGTGCACATGTGTGGGGGCTGTGTGTGTCCATGTGTATGTGGGCTGTGCACATGTGTGTGGGGGCTGTGTGTGTCCTTGTGTGTGGGCTGTGCACATGTGTGTGGGGGCTGTGTGTGTCCTTGTGTGTGGGCTGTGCACATGTGTGTGGGGGCTGTGAATGTGTGCATGTGTATGTGGGCTGTGTATGGGTGTGTGTGTATGGGGCTGTGTGTGTGGAGAGACTGTGTATATATGTGTGGGCTGTGTGTAGGCTGTGCATGTGTGTATATTGACAGTGTGTGTGTGTGTGAGCTGTGCATGTGTGTGTGCATTGGGTGTGTGTGTGTGGAGAGGCTGTGCCCACGCGCGTGCACATGTGTGGGCTGTGCACACACGTGTGTACAGTTGCCAGGTTGGCCCTGAGCAGCCCGCTGGCGGCCGAGGCTGTGTCCAGACACATGGGACGAGCTCAGGTGGTGGACTCTAACTTGGCCCTGCTCCGTGCTAAGGAGACTGCCAGTGATAACAGCACGCGCTGGGTCCCGTTCCCTTCCACATCTGGTGCCCGAGGCCTCTGGTGTCCCAGCAGAGCCGTCCGACTGGGGCAGCTTGGGGAGCCACGGAGCAACCTTGGCGTCCTCACTCGTTCTCGGCCGTTTCCTTCAGCTCTCTGTGTCTCTACATTGGCGGGCATCACGCACAATTTTATTGCCTGTGTATTTCTGTTTAAATTTTCCCGGTGCTATTGATAGAAACTTGGAAGGTATAGAAATGTGAACTATTAAAAAGCCAAAGGGTGATATACATCTCAGCAAGCACTTGAAGATGGCTTTTATAAATTCTTGTTAATTCCTTATTCATTTCTATGCGTGGAATTTGTTTCACTGAAGATAATACTAACAAGCTACTAACAAGCAGGGTTTTGTGTTTGGCCATTTAAACCCATTTACTGTGACCCTAAAATACCTGGAGGCCTGTTGAGGTGTTGTCTAAAACCCAGAGCTGTGTGGTTCACACTGCCTGCTTGCTCTGTGTCGGCCATCATGCCAAGTTCCTCATTCCTGGGTATCCACTTTAGTATTTACAATGACCTGAGAGGGACGTACAGTCATTCGAATCCCATTTTACAGATGGAAAGATTGAGATGGGAGGGATCAAGCAACTCGGCCAAGGTTACACCCTTGTGGGAGGCAGAGGTGAGCCCGTCCCTGTGTTCGGGGACCCTTGGCATCCTGGCTCCGCAGCTGGAGAGTCCTTGATTAAATAGAGCGCCCAGGGCACGGCCAGCTCAGCCAGGCTGCGTCCGAGCACACGGAAGGCCAGCTAAGCAAGTCTGGTCGCTTTGATTTCGGTAGACGCACGTCTCCTGTGTCCAGGCTGGGGATGCACCCGTGTGGCAGGCAGGCCTGTGAGATCACGTCCGCCCCCGGCTGGACTCAGGGCAGCATCTGGGGCGCTGGCTGCTGGAGACGGGGAGACGAGGCCACCCCGCTTCCTGCGCTCAGAAGATTACAGCCCTGCGACTCCAGTGTTTGCGGCTTTGTGTTCCCCGTTCCCTGCCAAGGTGCTTGTCTTATCTTCAGTCCCTTTGGCTGGGACCTGCTCTGAGCAAGCTGGGCGGTTTCCTTCTGCACTTGGAAGGAAGTGACAGAGTGACAGGGGCAAGAGGGGGTGGGCTGTGGGGGAGGGGAGCAGCTGAGTAGCAGGGGGCCAGGGACAGCCAGGCTCCGTGACCTTGGTCAGCTCACCCTCCTCTTGCGCTCGGTGTGCTCGGCCGCCGCCGTCCGGCTGGGCCCAGGCTGCACCGTTGCCCTCAGTGCTCTGTGCCCAGCTCACAGGGAAGGAGGCATGCGGTGTGGGAGGCAGGAGGTCAGGGTGGCCTCTGTCTTCACTGATCACCTGCTCCCTGACCTGGGCGAGCCCGAGAGCTTCGGAGACTCCCACCTGTGAAGTGAGGATCAGGATGCGTGTCCTCCTCAGGGCACCGTGTTCCTGAGAGGCTGTGTTTGAAAACATTTGTCAAAACGGAGAGGATTCTGCAGTGAGCCTTCCGGGTGCTGGCTGGAAGGGGCCACGGAGCACGACCTGCTGTGGAAAACGTGGCCTTTGCTCAGGCGTGGCCAACAGGCTTCAAGTCCTGAACCAGCTTTCTCGGGTGGTGGGGCTGCCTGGAGATCCACGTGGAGGAGGATTCTGAGCCCCAGCCAGGCTAGAGTGGGATAGCATGCTGGTATTGATTACTAATGTCTGCCCTGGGAACAGAGCAGGGGAATGGGTTCTTGTGCTGCGTGTTTGCTTTGAAGTCTGGTTGGTCGTTTGGAGTCACCTGGATAACTTGATACAACTGCTCCACCACGCAGATTTCCAGTTTAGTAGCCCGTGGATAAGATCCGGGGTGAGAGCTGGGGATCTGTTGTTTTAAAGAATGCCTCCCTGATGATCCTGGTCCCTGCAGGTTTGGGCGCCACTGCTCATATCTGAGTTAGAGCTGAGTGGAGCTCTCAGGGTTGGGAGAACAGAGTTCAGCGATTTTCCTAGGCACGAGCATCGGTTAAAACGTCAGGCCTGCAGTTTGCAGTTCGTAGCCCAACGCTTTCCCATTCAGCAGATTGGCTGTGCTGCTGTGACAATCCTGCCTCTGGCTGCAGGCCACAGCCTTTCTCCTCGTGACGCAGGCAGCGGCTGCACAGAGCCAGATCCCGAGAGCCGTTCCCCACCCCTGTCCCCAACTCTGAGTGTGTATCAGTTGGCAGCTGGTAAGTCCAGAAAAGGAAAAAAAAATCATAACTTGCTTCCTGTGTCAACTAGATGGGTCCTGAGTTTCCTGCCTTGCATTGGTACCATCTTGACCTTAGCTTTTATTCTAGAGCAGAGTTTCAGACACGATATTGTAATTGCGTGTGCACCTCCCAGAGAATCCAGGGGAGCAGCTCATGTGGCATCCCTTGGGGACAGCTTGTGACGACAAGTGGACAGATCAGCAGAGGGATACACGCACCCTCATTCTGCCACCTGAGCTGCCATGACACTGGCATGAGGGCTGAGAAGGCCTTGGAGAGGAGAGATTTTTTTTTCATTTATTAAACTTTTATTTAATGAATATAAATTTCCAAAGTACAGCTTATGGGTTACAATGGCTTCCCCCCTCCCATAACTTCCCCCCACCCGCAACCCTCCTCCCTCCCGCTCCCTCTCCCCTTCCATTCACTTCAAGATTCATTTTCAATTCTCTTTATATACAGAAGATTAGTTTAGTACATATTAGGTAAAGATTTCAACAGTTTACCCCCATATAGCAACACAAAGTGAAAAAAATACTGTTGGAGTACTAGTTATAGCATTAAATAACAGTGTACAGCACATTAAAGACAGAGATCCTACATAATATTTTTTTTAAAATTAATTAATTTTCTATGCCATTTCCAGTTTAACACCAGTTTTTTTTTCATTTCCAATTATCTTTATATACAGAAGATCAATTCAGTATATAATTAGTAAAGATCTCATCAGTTTGTACCCACGCAGAAACACAAAGTGTAAAAATACTGTTTCAGTACCAGTTATAGCATCACTGCACATTAGACAACACATTAAGGACAGATCCCACATGGGGTGTAAGTACACAGTGACTCCTGTTGCTGACTTAACAATTTGACACTCCTGTTCATGGCGTCAGTAATCTCCCTAGGCTCTAGTCATGAGTTGCCAGGGCTATGGAAGCCTTTAGAGTTCGCTGACTTTGATCTTATTCCGATAGGGTCATAGTCAAAGTGGAAGTTCTCTCCTCCCTTAGAGAAAGGTACCTCCTTCTTTGATGGCCCCGTTCTTTCCACTGGGATCTCACAGAGATCTTTCATTTAGGTCTTCTTTTTTTACTTTTCCATGGTATCTTGGCTTTCCATGCCTACAGTACTGGAGAGGAGAGATTTTTAAACTTAACCCCCAATTCCAATTCCTGCTTATTCAAGAGTCAAGAGAAAAAAACCACAATGGCGGAGTTCGGCTGTTTTGGTCAGAAGACACTGCCCAGGGTACTTTAGGGCGCCCCCTGGTGGTGGCCCGGCCCTGAGGCAAGCCCAGTGGAGCTCTTGGGACCGTCTTAGGCTTATAGAGCTGGATGAGCTGCAGCTCTGGCCAGGGAAGGTGGCAGAGGCGAGGTGAGGTCCTGGAGGCTGGGTGCCAGGGGTGGAGATGGCGGCAGAGCCAGGAGCGTTTGCCCCTGGTGGCATCCCGACGGGTTCCCAGGGAGCACTGGGGCAGGAGCTCTTCTCCCTGCGTCGGAAGCTGTGGTCTCAGTCCTGCCCGCACGGATGACAGGAGCCTCCATGTCTACGGCTCCTTTTCAGTTTTCTTCTCCCGTCTGTCTGCCTGGGAACATGCTATAACATGGCCCGTAGCAGAGGAAGGAGCTGTACACAGCAATATGGTGTGTGTGTGTGTGTGTGTGTGTGTGTGTGAATCCAGGGAAAAAGTCGGTGTGGCTCCCCATTTCCCGACACCTAGGATTTTAATAATTTGTGCCATCTGGTCCCTGAGGACACCGAGGTTTGGGACTTGCAGATTCAAATTTTCGCCGCCTGCCCTCTCTGAGCTCTTCATGTGTAAGAATGAAACAAGCCCCAGGGCATTCTCGTCTGACAGGTGCTTCAGTGTCCTCTCTCTGGGGCGCTGCTCGCGAGGGCTGGGCTCACCCTGGCCAAGCCTTGTGCCAACCCTAACTTCGGGGCTGTCCACTCCTTGTTTCACTTCGGTTGGTTTCCAGGACGGGAGTGAGGGGAACACAGGGATGCACAAGGATATACAAGGGCACAGGGGTGTGACAGGTTCACAGTCGGTGTCGCTCCGCCAGAGACTGGAGGAGTGTCAGCTCAGGGCCTGGCCTCAGGTTTGGTTGGCGAATCTGAGTGAAGATTGCCAGCCTCGCCATTGGAGGATCCCTGCAGACGACCCAGGAGCCGACAGTCACGCACGGCTCGGGGAAGGGCATGCCTGACAAGGCGCATGCGGGTGCTGGAAGTGACTGGCTTTGGATTTTCCCTGTTAGGAAGGCCACTGCGTGGATAAAACTCGAGACAAATAAGGTGCTTCTGCCTTCAGGGTCTCGGGAGCTCCTGGAAGAATTCAAGCTCCGTTCAGTTCATTGTCACCCTCGAGACTGGCCAAACTCCTTTCTTTTCTTAGTTTTGGTTATGCCCACACTTTCTTAAATACCAGTGACAGTCTCACCAGGCATGCAGTACAGGAAAGGAAATCAAGACCGTTTAGTGTCTCTCTGTCTCCATCTCTCCCTATCTCCATCTCTCTCTGTCTCCATCTCTCCCTGTCTCCATCTCTCCCTGTCTCCATCTCTCTCTGTCTCCATCTCTCCCTGTCTCTATCTCTCCCTGTCTCCATCTCTCCCTGTCTGCATCTCTCTGTCTCCATCTCTCCCTATCTCCATCTCTCTCTGTCTCCATCTCTCCCTGTCTCCATCTCTCCCTGTCTCCATCTCTCTCTGTCTCCATCTCTCCCTGTCTCCATCTCTCCCTGTCTGCATCTCCCTGTCTGCATCTCTCCCTGTCTCCATCTCTCTCTGTCTCCATCTCTCTCTGTCTCCATCTCTTCCTGTCTCCATCTCTCTGTCTCCATCTCTCCCTATCTCCATCTCTCCCTATCTCCATCTCTCCCTATCTCCATCTCTCCCTGTCTCCATCTCTCCCTGTCTCCATCTCTCCCTGTCTCCATCTTTCCCTGTCTGCATCTCTCTCTGTCTCTATCTCTCTGTCTCCATCTCTCCCTGTCTCCATCTCTCTGTCTCCATCTCTCCCTATCTCCATCTCTCCCTATCTCCATCTCTCCCTGTCTCCATCTCTCCCTGTCTCCATCTCTCTCTGTCTCCATCTCTCCCTGTCTCCATCTCTCCCTGTCTCCATCTCTCTGTCTCCATCTCTCCCTGTCTCCATCTTTCCCTGTCTCCATCTCTCTCTGTCTCTATCTCTCTGTCTCCATCTCTCCCTGTCTCCATCTCTCCCTGTCTCCATCTCTCCCTGTCTGCATCTCTCTGTCTCCATCTCTCCCTGTCTCTATCTCTCTGTCTCCATCTCTCCCTGTCTCCATCTCTCCCTGTCTCCATCTCTCCCTGTCTGCATCTCCCTGTCTCCATCTCTCTGTCTCCATCTCTCTCTGTCTCCATCTCTCTGTCTCCATCTCTCCCTGTCTCTATCTCTCTGTCTCCATCTCTCTGTCTCCATCTCTCCCTGTCTCCATCTCTCTGTCTGCAGTCTGCGTGGAACTGGTCATGTGCCTTTGCACGTGCCGCTTTCAGGGTGCCCTGGTCTCAGCTGACTTTGTCATGTGCTGCTCCTGGTCTTCTCCTACCCTGAGGTGACGTGGCTTCTGAGAGAGCCGTGGTTTCTCACTGAGATGCAGGCTTGGAGCCGTGAGAGCCCGGAGCCAGAGTGGAGCGAGTGTGTCTCTCTGCAGGCTGCTGGCCAGGGCCCTCCCCAGCATCCTGCAGGTGTGTGGGTGTGATCGGATCTCTCCTCTCTCACATCGCCTCTCCATGGTTCCGCAGACTGTGGAGAGACCCGGGGTGGTGCCCTTGGCATGAAGCTTCTGGGTCTGCTCAGCCTCCCAGAAGGGCGTCAGCTCCATTTGTGTTGTCTGCGGACAGGTGGGGGCCGAGGGCACAGACGGGGAGGCGGTGACTCAAGGCTGCACCGTGAGGGCCCACACGACCCGGGTAGTGGCCTCACTCAGCCTGACAGTGCGTGTGCCCACCAGCTTTGAAACTGTGCACTGCCCCGGGGAGCACTTAGGTTTCACAGGATTGTATTCCTTCAAACCGTGAGCGTGAAGAGACTTGGTGTATTTTTTTCATTTCGTAGTCTCTCACATTGGTGTAAGACTGATTTGGGATGCTCTGCTGGGCTTGTGCCTGGGAACTCAGGGGGTGTTAAGGCTCAGCTGACACGTGGCCCCAGGCATCCTGGACGCTACTTACAGAAATATGGTCTCAGTCTTCCATGCGTGAGAGGGCATGCTAACAGAGCATGGAAAGTGTACTGTGATAAACGTCATTTTTGCTACCTTTGTATGGGGCAGCTTGGGAACACTCAACACACCAGCCCATCGCAGGGAGTTCAGTAACGAGTTACTCAGCATCCGCCAGGGGCCAGGAGAGAAGACCGTGGACCTGAAGCGAGGGTGCGGCATTGAAACACAGTCAGCCGCAGCCCACGGATTCAAGAGTGTTCCGTGAAAACCAGCCACAGGTGTGGCTTAGCACTCGTTTGTCAATCTGGTTTTCTTCCTTTTTGTCCTGTTCTTTTATGAAGATGAGCACAACACTGCCAGTGGATGTGCAGAGAAATATGAGTACTTAGCCCCGCTGAGTGATTCCCAGGGAGGGAATAAAAAGCCAGTATGAATTTTTTGTTTGCATATGAAGCATAAAACCTGTCATTTTTCCTGTCAAGGTTCCATGCCACCACCCAGCTGTGTGTCCTTGGGCGAGTCATTTACCCTCTCTGAGCCTTCTTGTTCCCTTCCGTTAAAATGAAGACAGGGAAAGTAACTCCCAGGGGCTGGCATTGTGGCGTAGCAGGTAAAAGCTGCCACCCGCAGTGCTGGTATCCCATACGGGCGCTTGTTCATGTCCCGGTGGCTCCACTGCCCATCCGGCTCCCTGCTAATGGCCTGCGGAAAGCAGCAGAGAGGGCCCAGTACGTGGGCCATTGCTACCCACGTGGGAGACCTGAATGAAGCTCCTGGCTCCTGGCTCTGGCCTGGCCCAGCACTGGCTGCTGCGGCCACCTTGGGAAGTGAACCAGCAACTGGAAGATCTCTCTCTGTAACTCTTTCAGATGAATAAACCTTTTTTAAAAAGTAACTATAGAAAACAACTGTTATAGGGACTAAATGAGTTAATATTTGTATGGCTCTAAGAGCACCCTGATTCTAAATATTATATTACTTTTGGCAAATAATATCTTTAAGAATGTCTTCTCCCGCTTTGGGGGGATTAGTGTGTATGGTGGCTTACACAAGGGGATTGTCAGTGGTACAAGAATCTTTCAATGCCGGCTTTTCATTGACCTGAATGACAGCTCTGAAAGTTCCAGCAAGTGGACCTTAGCGTGCCCTGGATACGGGGTTAAATGCAGGCATCCAGTGTTTCTGGGGGAGATTTCCCTCCCTGGCGACTGTCTGATGCAGAGACTCCCGTCTGGTGAAGGAGATGGTTCTTACAGTTCAGCTGTAGTTGGGAACATGGTGGTGTTTGTACAACCAGTAAATGCTGAGCTCCACAATGCTGCTGAAAACCTATATTGTTCTCAAGTGCTTTAGAAGGAACAAAAATGTAGCCAAAATACTGATTCTCTAGTCTGTTCAGAATTAGGTTTCTTGGAGGTACTATCATTTTCTGAAATAAACATCTCTTTGAGCCTTGGTGCACACAAGTATGGGTTCCCTAAACGTGGGTTTGCTTAAAAACAAGATATGCACTTCCTTTTGTGATAGACTGGGGAGACTGGTGCGGAGGGGAAATGCCACAGACAGAACGTGTCTGGGTTTCAGGAAGGCGCTTGATAACGCCTCTTAGGCCGTCCTTGTGGGAAAGACGCAGATACGGGAGCCGGCTGACAGCTCCCCGGAAGGATCTGTGTCTGCTCAGGACCAGTGTGTGCCCCCGGGAGGGAGCTTCCTGGCTCTGTTTGCAGCATCTTCACACCCCGACTTGAGCTCTGGATGGTCTCAGTACAGGGCAAAATGAAGACCCTGGGAGAAATAAGACTAGGACATTGACAGTAAAGAAACCCTTCCCTGGGCGTGTGTGGGCTGGCAGGAGGCTTCCCGGGTGGGAGAGGCTGAGGCTCTTTGGCTCCTTGTGGCCTTGTGTGAATGATCAGGGTGGCACTGCTGGGGCAGAAGTGGCCTTAGCGGCCTTGAAACAGGAACCCCAATGTGGATGGCAAGGAGGTGCCGTCCCGCTCTGTCCTGGGTGGCGGGGGGGGTGACGCGACGTGCAAGCTGGCTTCAGTACACAGAATCGGGACGGGGGCAGCAGTTCCGTAAGCGACATGGACCATGCGATGAGGCGAAGATTTGCTTGTAGTTGGATGAGTTCAAGGAGGGGCCAGGGAGGCCATGGAGCAAGGGTGGGGGTGCAGGGGCTGTGTTGTGGTGCAGCAGGCTGGGCCACATCCCATATCAGAGCGTCGGTTTGAGTCCCAGCTGCTCCACTTCTGAGCCAGTTTCCAGCTAATGCACCTGGGAAAGCAGCAGATGGTGGCCCAAGTGCTTGGGTTCCTGCCACCCCTCTGGGGCTCCTGGTTTCAGCCTGGTCCCACCCTGGCTTTGTGGCCATTTGAGGAGTAACCCAGCAGATGGAAGATCTCTCTGTCTCTGTCTCTTCATCCCCCTCACCCGAAATAAGTCAAACAAAATCAATGTTTTTTTTTTCTTTTTTTTTTAGAGGAAGGTTGGCTGCCACACAGCAGGGTGTCTGAACTCACAGGCTCGGGAGCCGAGCAGGTGGACGCTTGAGGTCTGGCTTGTGGAAGGCTGCATGACCTCAGGCAACTCGTTCCACACCCTCATGCTGCAGGTCTCCCTCCCACCCCCACCCCCAGAGTGCAGAAGGTCCCAGCTCCTTTCTCTGTTGGCCGACGTGAGGGTTTGATGAAGAATCCACGTGCAAGTGTGTGTGTCGCCCTGGCTCCTGGGAAACACTCAGCAGGCGACAGCTCTTGACTCTGACTCGTCTTGGTGTGGACGAGGGCTTTTCCAAACGTTACGTTTTGTATTTCTGATCTAGAAGAACTGGAAAGCACAGATAGATGTGTTCGTAGCTCTGGAAAGCCTTTGCCTGCTCTTACCATGGCTTCTACTCAGCGTTCCCCCCAGGGTCTTCACGGGTAGACCTTGGGGCACAAATGCAGATTTGTTCCCTCATGTACATGTAACCAACACTGGGGTGGCCGTGACCTTGAGGAGGCCCGTTCTGAGGACCCAGGGGTGGCCGTGACCTTGAGAAGGCCTGTTCTGAGGACCCAGGGGTGGCCGTGACCTTGAGAAGGCCCGTTCTGAGGACCCAGGGGGTGGCCGTGACCTTGAGGAGGCCCGTTCTGAGGACCCAGGGGTGGCCGTGACCTTGAGGAGGCCCGTTCTGAGGACCCAGGGGTGGCCGTGACCTTGAGGAGGCCCGTTCTGAGGACCCAGGGGTGGCCGTGACCTTGAGGAGGCCCGTTCTGAGGACCCAGGGGTGGCCGTGACCTTGAGGAGGCCCGTTCTGAGGACCCAGGGGTGGCCGTGACCTTGAGGAGGCCCGTTCTGAGGACCCAGGGGTGGCCGTGACCTTGAGGAGGCCCGTTCTGAGGACCCAGGGGTGGCCGTGACCTTGAGGAGGCCCGTTCTGAGGACCCAGGGGTGGCCGTGACCTTGAGAAGGTCCGTTCTGAGGACCCAGGGCCTGGCTTTTGCTCATTTTCTTTTTCTTTTTTCTTGAAAGTGCTGAGCATCTGATGTAGACAAGCAGAGCAGGACAGGCCTAAATTAAAGTTGTGTTGAGAATTTCACGCCTGCCGATCTGTTGTTGTTTCTATGCCTTGTATTAACTGCTGATGGGGAGCAAGTATTGAGATAATTGTACAATTAGAAGCTCAGTCATCGTTAGACAACAAGAGGCCACGGCAGCCGGGGTGGCACCACACATTCTGTTTTTACCCGGCTTGCCGGTGGGACCCTGCCACTGTCCGCTGTCAGAACAGCCCACCACGTGGGTTGGGAGGGAAAACGTTCCCAGGAGTACAGTTTCTCGTCGTGGTCTTCCCACAGAGGAGGGACACTCCTGCCTCCAGTGAGCCTGAGTGCGCAGTGGGAAGTCACCAGAGGGCATTCTTGGTCCACGGATGACCAAGGCACAGAGGCTGGGACCCACAGCGCGCTCTGGTCCTGGGTGAAGCCAGCAGCGGTTTCTGGCACGCACTTGTAAACCCGCGGAGCCGGGAGGCTGCCTCGCTGCTGAACCGCCGCCCAAGGCTGTGCTGTCGGCAGTGACGTCTTCCCAGGTGACCACAGCGCGGCTCCTGCTCCGACACCAGCCTTGTCCTGGAAAGCTGGGTGGGCGGCACGGGCAGGCAGAGACCCCGGGCTCGGAAGCCAGAGAGGTTTAGGTCTCAGTGTTCTCACTCGTGTCCGGAAGAGGTCTGACCATCCGTGCCTGAAACCCTTTGTCCTCTCCCTCTCTTTTCCCGCTTCCTTCCTGATTAAAGTGAAGCAGACACTGGATGTAGTGACGTGTGTTTGCTGTAGGTCAGCTGTGAGCCTGTGTGCAGAGAGACAGTGCCAAGACTGAGTGCTGAACGCTGCACAGCTGGACACTGAGAGCCCAGCGTCTCAGGGGAGACCCCACTGCCCCCCGTCCCACTTTGTCTGGACTCTCTGCTGTGGACAGGCACACTCTCACGTGACCAAGATAGGCCAGCACCCCGTGGCATTGATTCTGCTCAAGAATTCTGGGGGCCATTATTGCAGTGTAGTGGGTAAAGCCACTGCCTGCAACACCAGCGTCCCTTATGCACCCTGATTCAAGTCCCAACTGTTCCTCTTCCGATCCAGCTCCCTGCTAATGCACCTGGGTGAGCAGCGGAAGATGGTCCAAGTGCTTGGGCTCCTGCCCTCATGTGGGAGACCCAGAAGAAGCTCCTGGCTCCTGGTTTCAGCTTAGCCCAGCCCTGGCTGTTGTGGCCATTAGGCGAGTGAACCAGAGGATGGAAGATCTCTCTTTCTCTATTTGCCCATCTGTGACCCTGTCTTTCAAATAAATAAATAAATCTCTCTTTTTTTTTAAAAAGAATTCATGAGAAGACAATGGCATATAAAAAACAGATATATTACAGAATGTCATTTAAGATTTTCACATGCATTTTTATTGCAAAACTAAAAGGTTTCAAAAATGTAGTGTTTGTAGTTAGACATTGTGAAACCCTGGGTCTCCTGGGAGTAGAATTATTTCCTCATTTTAATTAGGGTGCATTGGAGGGAAAAGTTGGGGAGAGCTTAACTCTTGGCATATGTTTGGATGTGTTAGGCGTAGGCTGGGCTTCCTGGGGGTGGAACCCTAATCAAACACTCAGCTATGTGCACTTTCCTGTGGGCCTCTAGGTAAGTGAGGGAGGCAGTATCAGAAGGGGAAGTGCTGAGCAGTGAGGTGGTCCCCAGGGGTGGGCTTTCATTCCCCAGGGGCTCTGATGCAGAGATCTCACAACAGCATTGCCTGACCTTGAAGTCCAGGGTCCGTTATTTTGGGCCCCATAGCAGTTCGGCATTGACTGCAAGCTGCCCCCGGGTGTGGCCTGAGAAGTGACACTCTGGGCTCTGAGGTGGTTTCCTCAGAGGGTCAGCCACGATTGTTTGCAGCAGCCAGTGGAGGTGGCTCCTCCCAGGTGCTCGTGTGCCCGTGGCTTCCCACCTCCCCACACAGGGCCCTCACCTTGGGAGTGGCATTGATCAGGATGGAAGCATTTGCATCATGAAAATCAATAGAGCCTTCCAATCCAGGTCTTTCCACCCCATGGACAGCTAGCTCTAAGCATGGGCTGATGCACGCTGGCCAGCACGCTGGTACCCTGGCTGGGGCAGGGGAGCTGAGAGTGGAGCCTGGCACACCCCCAGCAGGAGCCAGTTTGCCCATGGCTAAGCCTTTCCTTTAGGCTTTCCCAGCCTCTTTCAAAACACTCACTGTGTTGGGAGGCAGTGCACTGTTTATTCACCACACTCCTGCCGAAACTGCTGATCATGGTTTGCAGAGAGGAGGGGAGGGAGGAGCAGGCTGAACTACCTGCAGTGCGGGACAAGGAGCAGGGGGCTCTCTCTGTAGCTTAGGGATAGAATGTAGGGCAGCTCTGACATGAGAGTCCTTTTTGGAAGATATTCTTCATAATTTCTCATTTAAAACCACTTAGAGACCTAGATTAAGTGCCAAGCTCCTGGCTTCAGCCTGACCCAGCCCTGACTTCTGTGGGCATTGGGGGAGTGAACCAGCAGGTGGACAATATCTCTCTGTCTCTCTGCCTTTCAAATAAAATAAAAAAACAAAAGCACTGCACTTGACTGAGGTGATGGTGGGGTGAAATCTCATTAGGGGCAATTTGTTGGGGAAAGTTTCAAATACAGATGGCAACTTGCCTCTGTCAAATAAATCGTATAAGAGACCCTCACACAGTCATCACTGAGGTTGAAGCATTTTTAACTTCTGTCCAAGCTTGTTTAGCTTATACCCCACTCACGCCCCTGGGGAGGGGTGAGGAGTGAGTTTTGTAGAGTTAGATAATTGGGTAAAGGTTGAATGAGATCTGGACAAAAAGCCAGGTTAGGGGAACTTCACCAAGGACAGAGGGGAAGGTTTGTGACAGATCCAGGCAGGGTAGCTGGAGGGTCACTTTCTTTAACATGTTAGGGTGTGGTAGGAATTGTTAGGAGATGCAGGAAGTGTATGACATTGGCCCTGTATTCTGAATAACTCCTTGAATTTATCCATAGCTCTTCCCCAAGTGAAGAATTTGTGATGGAAAGAAAAGGAGGGTGTTTGGCATGGTGCGTAAGCTGCTGTGTGGGATGCTTGGATCCCATATCAGAGTGTTTGGTTTGAGTCTCGAGTCTCCTGTGCTCTGGGAGGCAGCAGGTGACGGCTCATGTACTCGGGTCCCTGCCACCCATCTGGGAGACCCAGATGAAGTTCTGGGTTCCTGGCTTCAGCCTGGCCCAGCCCTGGCTGCTGTGGCATTTTGGGAGAGGTCCAGGAGGTAGAGGTGCTCTCTCTGTCTAGATCTCTATCTCTCTGCCTTTCAAGTAAAATGAAAAAAAAAAAAAAAAAAAAAAAGGAAATCTAAAAGATATTAAAATAAAGATAGAGTCGAAAAGATCACCAGGGTTCCTATAAAGGGGCCTACACTTTTCTGTCTTTTTTTTTTTTTAATATTTATTTATTTGAAAGTCAGAGTTACACCGAGAGAGGAGAGGCAGAACGAGAGGAGAGAGAGAGGTCTTCCATTTGCTGGTTCACTCCCCAGATGGCTGCAATGGCCGGAGCTGTGCCGATCTGAAGCCAGGAGCCAGGAGCTTCCTCTGGGTCTCCTACATGGGTGTAGGGGCCCAAGGACTTGGGCCATCTTCTACTGCTTTCCCAGGCCATAGCAGAGAGCTGGATGGGAAGTGGAGCAGCTGGGTCTTGAACCGGTACCCATATGGGATGCCAGCTTCAGGCCAGGGCGTTAACTCACTGTGCCACAGCACTGGCCTCCACTTTTTTGTCTTCTAAACTCTGCCTTTTCCTGGGCTTTCTCTTTCCGGTCAGACAGAGCAAAATCTCAGGACAGTTTCTGAGTACAAATTCTAGATGAGGTGGTGCCCTGAGAGCACGTCTCGTCACCTCCATAACAGGGCAAGCATCTCGACTCCTGTTTGATGGGTGAAGACGCGTCATTAGAAGGCAGAGCAACTGCGGCCCTTGCTGGGATGGGTCTGCTGTCCTTCGGGCAGCGGGCTATATTCTTCTTCTGTAGTCTTTGGGGATCGGCATAAAAGGTGGCCTCTGAGCTTTTTCTGAGAACGGAGGTTCCCTTCTCTCTGCCCCGGCCCCGCTTCCCTCATTCTGCTGCCATTCCGACGATAAGGCTTGTGAGCTCCTGACAGTCTGGAGTTGGCAGAATGACTGATGGAGTCCCAGAAGAGCGCGTTTGAGGACTTAATAATTAATCCAGTATGACTGAATAAACTGCGAGACTTGCTGCAGTTACTCCTTATTTATCACTAGGATCATCTACCACGCTTAGTTGGAAATGGACAAATGACATGAGAAATGACATCAGTGGGAGCTTCAGGAAGCCAGCGCTGGGAGGAGAGCAGATGGGACCACTGCACAAAGACAGCGCGGTCTAGATGGCCGTGCAGTTGCTTCTACTTCATCGGCTGCAGATACAGCCCCGCCCTGTGTGCACGCGGAGTTCAGGATGTTGGAGACAAGAGTGCAAGTTCACCGGCAGAGGTTCATGCTCGCTGCCTGCCTGGAAGGGGCTGTTGACAGCTTGTAAGTCTGGCCCGTGGGGATCAAAGGCAGGAGAGCGAAGAAAGCATTCCTTCCCCAGGGGTGGTTCTGGCTACAGATCGGAAAAGGCCGTGCAGCTCTCCAGCCCTCCGGCTCGTCTCTTCTAGCCAATAAATCCCCAAGATGTATTTGCTAAGTTTAAAACTGACCGTAAGCTGGCAGAGGTTCTGTGGAGGTTTCCCCACAGTGACTGGGAATTGGACTTAGTTCTTTAAGCGAGTTTCTTGGCTTCTGTCTTGGAGGCCACTTTTGATTGTTGCATTTTCATTGACGTGTCATGATGTCAAGGTGAATGCTGTGTGTTCTCGTGGTTCGTGACTGCTTCTGATATCACGGATACAGTAAGCTTTGTAGAGCAAGTCCAGGTGTGTATGTAGCAACAGAGGTTGGATTTCACTTGTAAAATCCTTTATTTTTTAGAGACTCTTTTTAAAGCAGTTCATGGTCAGAGTCCTTCATTGTCAATATCACCAGGGTGGGGCCTTTAACTACAGCTGCTGAGCGCCATTGGGCTGTTGCCATTGGCACATCATTGTCACCCAGTGTGCGTATTTTACATCGGGCTCACTCCTGGTGGTGTGCAATCAATGGGCTATGGTGAGTGTGTAATGACATCTGTTTACTATTTCAGTAAGTTTTGAGGTTTCATTCTCCTTATACACCTTTCATGGCCTTATACACTGTCACAGACATGGCGACTGCAGGTTGGCATAGGCACATCACAGACCATTACCAAAAAAGCAACCGGGACACATGCTTTTGTAAGAGAATATCCTTGGCTGGCGCCGTGGCTTAACAGGCTAATCCTCTGCCTTGTGGCGCCGGCACACCAGGTTCTAGTCCCGGTTGGGGCGCCAGATTCTATCCCGGTTGCCCCTCTTCCAGTCCAGCTCTCTGCTGTGGCCTGGGAAGGCAGTGGTGGATGGCCCAAGTGCTTGGGCCCTGCACCCGCCTGGGAGACCAGGAGAAGCACCTGGCTCCTGGCTTCGGATCAGCGAGATGCGCCGGCCGCAGCGGCCATTGGAGGGTGAACCAACGGCAAAAAGGAAGACCTTCCTCTCTCTCTCTCTCTCTCTCTCACTATCCACTCTGCCTGTCAAAAAAAAAAAAAAAAAAAAAGAATATCCTTGATGAAAAAGGGAGAAAAGAACTCTGAAATGGAGCACTGCCACCTGAGGCACTGACGGCCACCGGCAGGAGGAGGGTGGTTTGCAGGCAGCCACGGACAGCAGGTCTGCAGGAGCTCCTCCCCCAGGTCTTCCTTCGACGTCTCGTGGCGATTCTGTGACTTCAGCTCTTTCGAAAGTTGCAAACGCTGTTCGTCAGGGATGAGTTCCCATCCGTGGGATGCAGATCACTCTGACTCTGGCGTAGAGCAAGCATCAGCGTCTACGGTGCTGGGGTAGTCTCTGGGAACCTAGGTGGTCCAGCGTCCGTTAGGCAGCAGGTGTGCCACCAGAGCCTCCGCAGCTCTCATAGTTTACCTGTGTTGGGAGTGTATGACCAAAGGCCAAGTTAAAGGAGGCCAGGCTTTCTTATGTACCCAACTTCCTTCTGTGCATAACTGTGACACGGATTAAAGGGGAAACCAGAGGATTCGGATTAAGGGAAAGAAAATTTATATTAGGAAATTGGAGGGATATGAATTTAATGTGTGGTTAAAGAGAAAACGTGAATCAGTAGTGAAAGTAGGGATCGTCAAAAAGTTCATGGAAAATGTGCATTGTGGAAAACTGTCTTGGATTTCAAAATATTTTTTGCATCAAAAGAAACTCACCTTTTAATTTCATTTTCTGTGAACTTCTTTGTAGTCCCTGGCGCATCGGTTATTCAGTCCATGGGCAAGTGTGAAATGGTGCTGGGCCCCAAGGCAGAGGGAAAGCCTGCTAATGGAAGAGCATTGGCTCCGGGGCTTGAGAACCTGGGAGGAGGTGGAGCGGGAGCTGGAGTAGAGGCACCCTGTACCTGCCTTGTGGGGGAGAGAGAGAGTACCCCCACCTGCTAGTTCACTCCCCAAATGCCTGCAACAGCCAGGGCGGGGTCAGGCCAAAGCCAGGGAGCAGGAGCTCAGTCCAGGTCTCCCACATGGGGGGCAAAGACGCAGCTGCTTGAACCATCACTTGTCGCCCCCCCAGGGTGTGCATCAGCAGGAACTGGGATGGAGGACAGAGCTGTGGAGCACAGGCACTCTCGTATGGAATGTGGGTGTACCCAGTGGCAGTTCAACCACGGCACCAAATGCCTGCCTCTGTTATTTTTAATGCAAGAATTGACACTGATTCCCATACATCCTGTAGGGAGACGCACATGAAGGAAGCAAAAATGGCATGTCATCAAATTCAAACTTGGCTTATGATGATGGCAATGTCTATAAGAGACCAGGGAAGAGCATTTCAGTTGAGTGCTTAATGAACGCTCCATGAAGATCCAGGACTTGAGTTTTTCTCTGAAACGTGGATGGAATGAACCAGTAGAGTGGAGGGAGTGGGGTGTGGCATTCCAGGCAGGAAGAACTTGAAGATCGGATGAGTAGAACTGGAACAGCTCTGTGCTGGGTCTTGTGAAGAAATCTGGAATAAACGGAATAAATATATCCACCCATTCCTTCTTCCACAAGTGTTTATGGAGCCCCAGCCCAGTGGCCAGTGCTGGAGATACAAAGGTGGTCAACCAAGCCGTGTGCCCCCAGGGACTCCACTCAGGTGCACCTCTGCTGTGAAGTGTGGGGTGGGACCGCGCAAGTGTGGTTGCAGATCGCCGTGGTGACTCTGCTGAGGAGCAGGAGTGGGCACTCGCAGAGGTAGAACTCACATTGAAGAAGTAAGATTTAGTTTCTAGATTGCATGGTTAGTAACAAGGTGAGTTTAGGCACACCGGAGTTTCAATGAATTTCTCGGCGCACAGAGCAGTTCGTGAACTGGGCAGCTCCAAGCTGTGTTTCAAGGCTCTTCCGACGGGGCCGAAGGGAAGACTTTTACAAAGCGTTCGCAGAAGCCAGCAGAGAAAGCATTTGGCTAGGTAAAGTGGACAGTCCCCAGTTACGGTTTAGTCAGCAGGTTCTGATTAGTTGAGCTCAAGTTTGCTTTGACTGTTTATGGGAGTTGAGTTTCCCTGTGCTTACATAGGCACCCAAGGCTCTGGATCCGTCTTAGCCTCTGAGCTCCCAGAGTCTAACTCTCTAGGAGCAATGGGAGTTGAATTTGTTGCCCAACCTTGCCCACACTTGGTTTCTTTAAACGAAAGTGGGGTTGATAGACCGTGTAGACGTTTCCTGCGTCTTTCCCTGATGTTTCTGATAATGCAGGATTTGGGATGCCTGGTGTCAAAGTGGAAGTGATTGGAAGGAGAGGAGTGGGGAATCAGGTGTATAAAGAAGGAAGCACAGAGAATTGGGGAGAATGTAGGAAACAGAAGCAGGGGAAGACTGAGAAAAGTCACAAAATGAAGCCTCTCCCCCCCAAAATGGGAGGCCCAATTATATCAAAAGTAGCAGAAGACAAAGCGTGGGTGGGGGGAATGGCTTCTCCACATGGTGGTGGCAGCTGGCATGGGGTGGGGAGAGCACCTGTGGAGCCTGGAGGCCCTCCCACCTCCCCCACTGCACAGCAGGACAACTCTGGGCAGCTCATGGACAGGGTGGCAAGAAATGCATCCGGGAAGATGTGCTGTGTTTTCACGGAATATACAGATACTCAATGAGGTTAAACCTAACCAGCAGGCACGTTTATCAGAAAAGCTATAAATGAAGCCTGGGTGGTGTGGCCGTGCAAGCTCCAAGTCCAGTGTTTGCACATCCGTTGGCCGAGCCTTGCTTATTTATTTCTCCTCTCTCCAAGGCAGCAAGACATACTGATGAGGTCAGCCCCAGGAGGTTCCGCTAGCTCTTCCCGCCAGGAGCACACAGACGCGACCCACCTGCTGCTTCCCCTCCGCACTCACGCAGTTACGCGGTATTCTTAGGCGACACCTCATGAGGTTCTTCAAGATGCTCTTTGAGGGAGCCCTTGTCCAACCCAAATGTGCTAGTGCTGCCCAGGACAAATGCTTCCAACCAAACCAGAGCCTGCATTCAGCAGTCCTTTGACGGAGATGCCGGTGTGGCCACAGGCCTGGCTTCTGGTCAAATAGCTCATGTCATGGTTGTCCTTTGGGCTGGGGCTTGAGAGTGGTGGAGAGGTGTGGGTTTGAGCGACAGTAGAGCGTCAAGGGCTGTGGCCGCAGCAGTGGTTGGGTCATTTAGGTCTGGGTGCCTGAGCCACGGAAGCCAACAAAAGAAGCCCTGTGCCAGCACTTGACCTTGAGGTCTGCGTAAATGCAGACCTGCAGAGCCTGCCACTCGCGGGCCTTAGGAAGCAGGTTTTAGAGAAATCTGCATTTTAATTAGATTGTTTTAGCTGACCCTGGAAGTCAGAAATTGAATAAATATCTCCCAACTTAGTGTAAGTAATATGAGAACCTCTTCAGCCTCGCTCTGTCTGCAAGGCTTGGGCTTGAATTTTTTGTTTTATTAACAACTTTATTCCCCGCTGTTTGCCAAGCTTTGGTTCAGGCATTTTGCTGAGTTGAGAACTGTGGAAATTTGTTGTAATTGGAGGGCAAAGAATCACATGTGGTTTCTTCCAAACCTTTTTCCAATTCTCTCTCTCTCTCTCTCTCTCTCTCTCTTTTTTTGTTCTGAATTCCATGGGAAAACTACGCAGGAGGGTTATTTTCTCCTCTAATGATGCAACAATGCCTGGTTTGCTTTGCCTGTTTTTATTTTCTAGCTGCATTATAATTACATTTTCCCACACGACTTTTTTTTTCCTTCTAAATTAGTAGATATAAAAATTCTGATGGCTCTTTTGGGAGCTAATCTTTGGAGAGTCTGTCCTGGGCCATTCTTTGTGTGGGCTGATGCCGGGCAGCCAGACCCCAGTCTGCCCGCACAGGGGCCAGCCATCACCCAGGCCTTGGAACTGGCAGTTGCAGGTGGATCACTAATTGGCCTCACATTTGCATATGTAAACCAGAGATTTGCAGGTTTACATTTGTAAGTCTTAGGGCAGAAATGTTACTGCTCATCCCTCAGTACTTGCCACTGCCTTATCTGCATTCTACAATGGCCTGCCTGTAGTGGGACCTGGAAGTAGGTGGAAAATGCCTCCCCATGGTAATGTGCTAGGAAAAAAGGTTTTTTTTTTTTTTTTTTGTTTTTTTTTTTTTTTTTGTTAAGGAGAATGGATGAAGGAAAATGAGCAAAAAGCATTGACACTGGGCTCCTCTGGAAAGCAACGGGGAGACCTTGCTTGAGAAACAGCCCATGGCTCAGTCTTTTAATTGTGTTGACTCACCTTGACGGAGCGGCCCTGGCTCCATCAGCCAAGGCCGTGGGCCTCCGGGTCCCCACTCTGCCCATCAGGGTTCCTGAGCTCCATCTGCCTGGAGGCAGGAATGCTGCCGGCTCTGGTCGTGTGCAGGCGGAAGTACCAGCACGGGAATGAATGGCTTCCTCGATAATAGCAGTCTTTCTTTTTAAAGGAGGCAGCTAGGAGGGTGGAGCTGAGATGACCAGTCTCCCTGCAGCACCCCAACCACCGCCCGCCTCTGACCTTCTGGGTAGCACAAAAAACCCGGTTACTGTGGTTTTGCTGCTAGGAACCAGTGCTGGCTAGAAATCACCAACATGGCTGCTGGCTGTTTTTCCCGAGGGCCTTTTCTCCTTATAAGCTCAATCTAAAAAAACTACCATGGTTGACACACCTGCCCCTATCCTGTGCCTGACGCCATGATATTTCTGTTTTCTAAAACGGGGCAAGGAAATGCACCCAAATGCTACCCTTTACGAATATTCCATTAAACCCTGCACAGACACCGCTGCCTATGTCCCCAGCTCATATTATGGGATGGCCTGAACCTTGTACAGTGCAGCTGTCTCTCGAGCTTGCTGGCACTCCGTCCTGAGTGTGCACTTTCACCATGCAGCTCCATAAACCCTGCTTCCTTGCTAACCTTTACTTACGCCCTGTCCTTGAAGTTCCTCTTGTTCCCTATTTCAGGAAGTCTTTGGGCTTCCTCTCCTTACAACAGAGGCAGGTAGAAGTGGGCACAGAGAGGGCCGGTGCCGTGGCTCACTTGGTTGCACCTCTACCTGCGGTGCAGCATCCCATATGGGCACTGGGTTCTAGTCTTGGTTGCTCCTCTTCCAGGCCAGCTCTCTGCTGTGGCCCGGGAGTGCAGTGGAGGATGGCCCAGGTGCTTGGGCCCTGCACCCGCATGGGAGACCAGGAGGAAGCACCTGGCTCCTGGCTTCAGATTGGCGCAGCACTGGCCATAGCGGCCATTTGGGGAGTGAACCAATGGAAGGAAGACCTTTTTCTCTGTCTCTCTCTCATTGTCTATAACTCTACCTGTAAAAAGAAAAAAGAAAAGAAAAAGAAAAAGAAAAAAAAGGAAGTGGGCACAGAGGTGCGAGTCAAGCCTCCCCAGTACGTTGAATGCATCTGCTTGGTTGTGGCAATGAGGGATGCTCAAGTCTACTTTCATTGCCTTGGTCTGTGGCCAAGGCCAGTGTTCCCAGGGTGGGGAAGTATTTCTTCTCACAGAGGGAAGGGTCATAAAGGAGAAAGTGTATCAGTCATATAATCTGCAGTTCATGGCTATGTTTCAGCAGAGAATTCTAAAAGATGTAGCAATTCTCAGCCGTCTGTGGGAGTCGTTCTAGCCCTGAGAACTGGGAAAGACAAGAAAGAAGACTTAGAATTTATTGTTGCGGATTAATAATGAGGCCTTCCAGAAATGCACGTAAATTATTTGAGTTGCTTTCCAAAGGACTCTTGGTGTTTGGACATTTTTCTCCTGAATGGAATGTTATTTAAAGCTTGGGTCACATAGGTTCCTTGGATGTCTTTCTTTTGTCTTTTTTTTTTATAAATAGTTTTTTAATTTTAGTTTTAAGTTGGAGAGTTTTTAACATGTTGCCACACTCAGTTCATACATAGACGTTACATACATGCACATAGACTATTTTCTTGAAAACAAAGATTGATATCACAAAGTGAGGAACTTGTGACAATGACCATGAATGGGGGAAGAAGGGCATGTCACCATGTGCATGCTATGGTTCATTGAAGCAACCTTTACAACTGTAGACCCAATGATACAACGTCCACACAAGGGTCCCTTGGATTTCAAGGGTCATATACATTGGTTGAGCTTGGGTGAAAAGTTTGCAGTGGGTTACTACTGGTACTAACTTGCTTGTGAGTGTCCCGCCTATCCTGGGCTGACAGCATGTCACTGTATAGGGTGTTGTGCCTCTTTGCCCCTTGGAAGAGCACGTGTGGAGGTCACTGGCTCACCAATCCGGATGTCTGTGGAGTTCTGGACCTCAAGGCTGGGGCAGCCCCCTGACTGCTCACGAGCTTTATCTCCCAGGCCAAACAGTGCACAGCTCCACGGGCATAGTGAGCAACTCATTTTATCAAGTGCTCTTTGATAGTGGGGCTATCTGGACATTTCCCCCCCAAAAAACTAGCCACCTTGAATCAGGAATTTCTCCATCTCATTTAATTCCAAATACTCCCAGAGCCCTGCATATGACGTGGCTGTAAAGTTTTCACTTGGAAGTTCGTTTTGCATTCGCAGAAGACCTGGTCAGTACTGTGTGGAAGCTAACATCTGTAACACTGGACGAGAGCAACAGCTGGGAAGCCAATGAAATCGTGTGTTGTTAGTGTAGGGATCTCGGAGATTCTCTCTGACGGTGATGCTCTAGATAGGACGTTTACTCCCCAGGAAGAAACAGCATTTTTTGATAAGTAGTTTTTTATTTTTATTTTTTTGCTTCAATTAGTCTCTGCTTCAAATCAGAACATATTCTTTCGTCTGTAAAAGTTATTTAGTAAAGGGATGGAGTGGAAAGACATTTTGGCGAATCAGTTAGCTGGAGTAATCAAAGTAGCAGTTTTTAGACTGAGATACTAATTGGAATGCCTCTCCAAACATATTCCTTGGACATTTCATGTTCTTGATAAATTTACTTCACCTCTGTGAGTCTTGTTTGCTCCTCTACAAAATATGGATAATGGCAGTCACCGTGCAACCGTGTTAAGTGGCGTTGGACTGCAAATCACTCAGTACAATGCCTTCCTCACTGTGAATGATAGATGTTTCCTCCTGAGACTATTAGTAATAGTTTCAGTGGTGCCACAGACAGTGACTGACTATGACAGACCAACATTTAAGTCATTGAGCAGTGAACTTTGGTCTTTTTCTTTGAAAGAAAAGGGTGAGTTTTTGGAAAAATCAATACCGAAATGTTAGCTATAATTTACTTACTGACTACCTCATGTCAGGTAAGATTTTTTTTAATTTGGGTTGCACATTTTTTTTTTAAAATTTGAAAAGCAGAGTTAGGGAATGAGAGAGAGAGAGGTTGGTTTACTCCCCAAATGGCTGCAGAAGCCTGGGCTGGACCAGGCCAAAGCCAGGAGCCTGGATTTCCACTCTGGTCTCCCTGTGGGTGCAGGGACCCAAGCATGTGGACCACATTTTGCTGATTTCTCAGGCACATTAGCAGGGAACTGGATCTTAAGTGGAGTAGCCAGGACTTGAACTTGCACCCAGATGGGATGCTGGCATTGAAGGCTGTGGTTTAACCCAGAGCATCACAATGCTGATCCTTGGTTGCCTGAGGTTTTTTTTTTTTTTTTTAATTTTTTTTTTTTTTGACAGGCAGAATGGATAGTGAGACAGAGAGACAGAGAGAAAGGTCTTCCTTTTTGCCGCTGGTTCACCCTCCAATGGGCGCTGCGGCCGGCGCATTGCGCTGATCTGAAGCCAGGAGCCAGGTGCTTCTCCTGGTTTCCCATGCGGGTGCAGGGCCCAAGCACTTGGGCCATCCTCCACTGCCTTCCCGGGCCACAGCAGAGAGCTGGCCTGGAAGAGGGGCAACCGGGATAGAATCGGCGCCCCAACCGGGACTAGAACCCAGTGTGCCGGCGCCGCAAGGCGGAGGATTAGCCTGTTAAGCCACAGCGCCGGCCGGTTGCCTGAGTTTTTAAAAATGATTTATTTATTTATTTGAAAGTCAGGGTTTATGGAGAGAGGTGGGGTGGGGGAGAGACTGAGAGAGATCTTCCCTCTGTTGGTTTACTCCCAAAATGGCTGCCATGGCCAGAGCAGGTATGTTCCAAAGCCAGGAGCCAGGAGCTGGGAGCTCAGTCCAGGTCTCCCACATGAGTGGTAACAACTCTCTTGAGGGTCTGCATTGGTGGGAGCTGGAGCCAGCAGCCAGAGCTGGGACTGTAACCCACGTATTCCAATGTGGAATGTGGGCATCTTAACTATCAGGCTAAAGGCCAGCCCCCAGACTTCGATGCTTCAAACATGAGTGCAGGGGCTAGCACTGTGGTCTAGTGACTGCATCCCACCTGGGTGCCAATTTGAGTCCTGGCTCCTCCACTCCAATCCAGTCCCCTGCTGATGCACCTGGGAAAGCAGCAGAAGATGGCCCACGTTCTTGGGGCCCTGCTCTCACTTGAGAGACCTGGAAGAAGCTCTTGGCTCCTGACTTCAGCCTGGCCCAGCCCTGGCCATTGCAGCCATCTGGGGAGTGGAGAGTGAACTAGCAGATGGAAGATCTCTCTCTGTCTCTCTCCTTCTCCCTCTCTAACTCTGCCTTTCAAAAAATAATTAAAAAAAAACACAAAACCTCGGGTGCATTTCAATTTTTGTACTTTTAAGTAACATGATCAAAATAACAAATGTTGTCAGCTCATTTTTTTCCCCAGTAAAGGTTGCAAAACAAAGCCATCGTTGGAAAGGCAAGTTTCATGGTGCATTTGCCAACGCTTACCTGTTGTCCCCTGTTGGCCTTGTGTCTACCTGCACTTTAGAGAGATTAACAGCTACCGAGGAAATAGGACTCCTGGAGAAAGTGCTATTATCCCAGTCATTCCAGAGTTTTATTGAACACATTCTTACCGTGAAATAGCCTCGGGAACCAGGCAGGCTAATAAACCAGACATGATCATCACATCACGTGTCTGGCAGGACTTATGCGTATTCCCCAGTGAAATAAGGCTTTGCAGGCCTCAGTGGAGACAGAAGAATTTATCATCCTGACGCAGCAGGGTGGTGCGTAGCCTGGGTGGCAAGCTCTGTAAATATTAATGGAGATTCCAAACCCTACTGTATCTGCCGTAATTTAGATGCTGTGTTAGCAGCTGAGGGTCAAGGCAGCATAAGGAAAAAAAAAAATGGTGTGGGTGGGACTTGGATCTCTTCTACTGTAAGGAAAATTCTTGTATAAACAATTTGTTGAGTCTTTTCAGTGGCCGGGGCCCTCTGAAAACCTCTACGTGGTGCCTGCGCACACTTCGCTCAGGAAAGCCCCGGGGCCTTTTGCCGAAAGGTTATTTGACCCTCTCTTTCTAATTTTACAATGTCGGTCTCCGAGCTCAATAATTTCAAACAGATTTGCCTCCCAAGAACACTTTCCTCTGTGAGTGAAGCGTGAAGAAACACTTGAATAGTGGGTGAAAACGCACACCCCTGCCTCACTATCAGGAATCCATTTCTCAAGCCCCACTCCCAATTCTTCTCCCTCCCCCACTTCAATTCAGGCATCACAAGGTTAAAGAAAGGCAGCTGGGAAAACAGCCTTCCTGGTTGAGGCTCACGCACTGCCTGTCTTTTGTTTTCCGTAACTGTGGGACAAGCAGGGGGGAGACCTTCCCAGATCTTCCCTTGTCGCTGCCGAAGCAGACACCGGACACACGGCGGGAGGGCCGCGCACGCTGCTCTACAGACATGGCCTGGACGTCTTCCCTGAGGTTCTCACAGTGTGGTCCTCATGGGGGACCCCAGGGCTTCTCTGAGTTGGGAGGAACCCAGGAAAGAAGGGCTGGTGGTATAGTTAATGTGGCCGCCAGATGGCCAGGCAGGAGGCAGGGCCCTTCAGTGACAAGGTAGAGAGTGTGGGTGACATTAGAATGTGTGCGTGAGTGATCACGTCCAGGGGTGTGTGGAGGTGCAGATGTTGACAGCAACGGGAGGGCTCTTGGAACTCGACGGCAGGAGCAGCATGGCTGACCAGGGCCAGTGGTCTCTGGAGCATTTCAGCAAGTCCAGGATATGGAGGACAGATAATTTGAGAATGACTCATGGGGTGTGGAGCCTGGTTTGGGTGTAAAGTTACTTGAGCAGTCATCTGAGAAGACCTGAAGATCAAGGATCACAGTTCCACACACACTGTTGTAGCAGATTCTCTGTTCAGATGAGAAGTCACACATCATATAACGGCCACGCCCACTGGGTGATTCTTGCTGCAGCCCAAGATCGTCTCTCTTGTTACGTAAGCTCTTGTCCCTAAGCTCTAAGCTGATGTCAAGAGGTGTCTTGGCTGTGAGTGACAGAACTCCAGCTTGAACCAGGCTGCCCAGGTTGGGACTTACTGGCAAACACAGCCAAACCGTGGGGTGGGTGAGGGTAGGGGCAGGTCCATCTCAGGAGTATGGAGACAGAGCCATCAGGGCTGCGCCATCTGTCTTGTGTCTGCTGCTCTTAGCGTGTGGGCTCCATTCTCTCTACCTGGTTTCCTCCATGGGCAGCAAACCACGACCACAGGAAGCTCCAGCCTCAGGCCTCCCAAAGCTTTGCATCTGAGAGGGTCCGCGTCAAAACTGTTAAGGGCAGGACTGTGATTGGTCCAGTTTGGGTTCCACGCCTCTTTTCCTGCCCAGGAGGAAGTGGATGCTAAGATCGGTAGGCCCACTGGGTTGATGCAACTCTCTCTAAAAGGGAGATGTTGTTACTCTCCGTTAAATTGATGGAAATTTTTCTTTTCAACCTGAAACTGTCTTGAAGTTGTCTGTTGGGTCTCAGTTTCTCACAGAAATCTTATGAACTAAACTGGTGTGGATGACCTGATTAGATTCTTGAGGGCAGGGCCATGTGCTACTAGCAGCTTAGAGTTTGGCAAATATGCTAAGAATTGACACGATTTGATTCTTTGTGATAATGGATGCGTTCATATCATGATTAATCAGTGTTGGTTTTGGCGTTACTTACCCAAAACTCATGAATTTAGTCTTCCTGAGCAAATTGAATTTCATAACTTGTTCAGTATAAGCAAGTATTGAAGAGGCATTGGGAGAAGTTGTGAGTGAGCTGAGTGGGGGAAGGTTAGTGTGTAGTTGTATTTATGTCTTAGAACTTGACTTTTCGGAGGGGATGCTTTGAAAAAATTCTCTTTAGATAAGAATGTTACAGTTTAGGTTAGCGATTCTGACAAGGCATAGCTCATTTATTCAAAGCAGTTTTGGAAAGTGCCTTTGATAATTTTTTAGACCATATTTCAGGGATGGCCAGTTTCATTTTCAACATGATTAGCCAAGCCTGCTATCTCACCAGTTCCATAAATTGAGGTCGATCGTGGTTAAAGCGAAGCCAGCTGGAATGAGCCTGATGGGAGCACTGATTGGCCAGCTTGGTCCTCACGTTTCTTACACACCCTGCTGCTCTCCCCCTGCTTGGCTCTTACGACTTGGAAGCACCCAGGGAATAAACTAATATAGTAGCTCTTATACCTAACTAATCCCGTCTAAAGTGTCTCCACTGGAAGTAGTTGAGAGCAGTATTTCTTTTCCCAGGATGGATTTGTGTAAACATTTGTTCCATTCACGACCAGCACATTAATGCCTAACTCCAGGGGAAAAAAATAAAAAGGAAAAAGTTCTTTTCTGCCTGTCTAGACAGAACCTTATTAGTGGATGTCTGATCATACGGGTACTTGCGCCGGTCATATTAATCGGCGGGAAATGAGCCAAGGAAAGACAAGCCCATCTACCAATTAAATGCGCTGAGCTTACAGGGTGGTTTATAAAGTCAACATGCTGGGCAGGGTTTTCATCCGACCAGGGAAGCCGTTGTCTTCTGATCCCCGGTTGGCCGTCAGCCACCTCAAACACAAGACAGATGTTGGCTGTACCGGGGTCAGGGTTATCACAGGGAGGGATGAATAGTTACTGGCTCAGAGGGTTGCTACTTTTTTCCTTTGCTGATGAATAAGAGCAAATAAAATTATTCCTGAATGCTGTGGGAAGGGGGTGAGGGGTAGTTTAGCAAAGCTTGTGGGGGCGGGGCAGTGTGTGTGGGGGGGTGGCCTGAACAGCTGAACATGAGCGCCACAGGACAGACTCCGGGTGTCTCAGACATGCTCAGCTGGGTTTGTCTGGGCTGAGAAGCACTGGTGGGGTTACCTGGAAGCTCAAGGGTTGAGGTCCTCCTGGAGATAAGACCGTAAACACAAACAATGCAGTCACTGGTTTCTTATCCCAGGATCAGCACAAAAATGTGGGAGAACTGAAAGCGCAGAGTTGGAAACGGCATCAAAGTAATTTGTTGGTTTTTGAAGTGGGAAGTCTTTTATGAATGTTTTCTTCAAACAGAAGTGAGGTAGATCATGAGAGCATGGACCCAGAGGCGGTGCCCCTGGGGGCGTGGTCTTGTGTTTGCTGGGTGCCAAGTGTGTGTGCACCGCACGCGGATTCGTGCTCGCTCCTGTCGGTCTTTGGCAGGGCTTAGTTTCCGTTAGGTGTTAAGGAAACTGACTTTGCACCAGAGCCCGACCTGGACGAACCCTGGCTGCGGGGTGGGGAGGGGGTGGGCAGCGCCAGCCGTGGAAGCAGAGCACTGGCGTCAATGTTGACGACTGTCAGAGGCGTCTCCTGACGCTGGGCAGCGTGGAGAAGTGGGAGGCTGAAGTTAGCAGAACTCCCAGTGTGCTTCGGGAGAAGAGAGACACAGCCTTTCGCAGGGCTGCACTAGGTAGCCAGGTCAATCGAAGTCATTCTGGGAACTGCATATTAAATTGTGTTCCAGATACCGGGTTATATTTGGTGGTCGACTAGAGAGTAATATACCATTTATCTATTTAAGGCTAAACATCCCCAAGATTGCCTTCTAAGCCCACAATTGCCCATGGAAATAAACAGATATTTCCCTCTTCTCCTGAACTGCCTCTCTCCTCTTCTCCTGGAAGGCTCTTGCACACGTCATCTCCCTCTCGGACCACAGGGAGCTCTCACATTCTTGCCTTGGTCAATGGCAGCTCGTCTCGTCACTCCTCCACTTTCCGCTCCAGGCTTTATCTCACACCGGCTTTGTGCAGAGTTCCCAGGGCTGGAACGTGCCCACCCCTCTGGCTCGCCCAGCCTCCTTTCCCCTGGACTCCTTCCTTTGTCTCCCTGATGACCTCTGCGGAGCTCCTGTTGTTGGCCAGGCTGGGTGGCCAGGCTGGGCACCCAGGCTCTGCTGTTGGAAACTTGCTTTGCTCCCACGCAGCCAGTGCCCAACACGTCCAGGTCCCCTACCTCTGACCTTGTCCAGCTGGAGTCCTGCCAGGCCCGGTGCCTTCCAGCTGTGCTTGCAGGCACATCAGGGGCTTTCTTATCACCTCCTCCTCTCGGCCATCATGAAGCTTTGGGGCCATTTTTTTTTTTAATTTTTTTTTATTAAACTTTTATTTAATGAATATAAATTTCCAAAGTATAGCTTATGGGTTACAATGGCTTCCCCCTCCCATAACTTCCCTCCCGCCCGCAACCCTCCCCTTTCCCGCTCCCTTTCCCCTTCCATTCATGTAAAGATTCATTTTCAATTCTCTTTGTATACAGAAGATCAGTTTAGTATATATTAGGTAAAGATTTCAACATTTTGCCCATATAGCAACATCAAGTGAAAAAACTACCATTGGATTACTAATTATAGCATTAAATAGCAATGTACAGCACATTAAAGACAGAGATCCTACATAATTTTTTTTTTCAAATTAATTAATTTTCTATGCCAGTTTCCATTTTAACACCAGGTTGTTTTTTTTTTTTTCATTTCCAATTCTCTTTATATACAGAAGATCACTTCAGTATATAATTAGCAAAGACCTCATCAGTCTGCGCCCACACAGAAACGCAAAGTATAAAAATACTGTTTCAGTACCAGTCATAGCATCACTTGGCTTTAGACGACACATTAGGGACAGATCCCACATGGGGTGTAAGTACACAGTGACTCCTGTTGCTGACTTAACAATTTGACACTCCTGTTCATGGCATCAGTAATCTCCCTAGGCTCTAGTCATGAGTTGCCAGGGCTATGGAAGCCTTTAGAGTTCGCTGACTTTGATCTTATTCCGATAGGGTCATAGTCAAAGTGGAGGTTCTCTCCTCCCTTCGGAGAAGGGTACCTCCTTCCTTGATGGCCTTTGGGGCCATTTTTGATGGCTTTTCCCCCCTTGCTTCTCAGCCTGGACACATGTGACGTCAGCAGTACCGCTGATGAATTCCTGCCTGTGCTGGATGGGAGGGGCCAGTATGGTGACTTTCCGAGTGCAGACCTTCACACCCCCTGGGCAGTGTGGGCAGAGATGGGCCCGGGCACCTGGGCCACACTCAGTGAAGTGGCGTGGGAAGTCACCATCTGGGGCAAGACTCCTCCCACCACCCGCTCCTCCAAAGTGGCCACAACACCCGATCCACAGTGAAATGAGTCATTCGCAAGGCATCAGGATGGAGTGCCAGGTCATGACATATTTTTCCCTCCCTCCCGCCTTTGAACTCTGTGGCATCATCGCTGTTTGGGGGAAGATTTTCCTTCTGCAGGTTGTCCGGCTGGGAGTCACCTTCTCTGCCTGACGGCGTTGTCTGGGGCAGCGTCAGAGATGTGTCTTCCCTCTGCCTCCGTGACATTTTTTTTCTTCAGGGGAACAATCCAGCGATGGTATTTGGCCTGTGGATGTGACTTTTGGTTTAGAAGTGGCCGCAGGAAGCTCTCCTGATGGGAAATAGGAAGGAGGGTGGATGGGGGGGGGCGGTTTTGGCTTGAAGCAGCGCCCCTCTCCTGCCTAGATGGGCTGTAGGCAGCTGCTCCCTTCTGTTCTGCTGGGGCCATTGCTGACTTGCGTGGGTGGTGTCCCCCATAGATTGCTTTGTCTTTGAAGAAGCGAGGTGCTAAGGGTTCACTGCCTGTCAGGTTCCATGTTGGCTGCTTGCTGTCTTCCCATCCTTCCGACAACCCCATGAGGTAAGAATCGGTTCCCCTACTGGATAGTTGGCCATGGTGCAGAGAACTGTGGGTTACTGAGGTGAAGAGATGTGCCCAACACAGCAAGCTAGTTAGTGGAAGACCTGTATGTAGAATCTACTTCTATCCAGCATCAAAAATCATACCATTTCCACCATTCACATGGACTTGTTACTTTGTTAATGTCTATGTGACTGAAGGTCAAGTTCTGTGGTATCCAGCCATTTCTGATAATTCCAGCCTGGAGACCTTAGTCATGTTCTCTATTGAATCATAATCTCCAGTTAGTATGTTATGACATCATGTCTTACAGTGTTGTAATTTCAGTGATAAGTTCCCTGGACACCTAAGCCACTTGAAGACAGCCTGTGAGTTAGGTTTCTCCGTTATCCTTACAATGCCCCATTCAAGGGGTGGAAAGGAGAGAGAGGCACCAGGCATGAGGTTCAGCAGAGGGAGCAACAAGGTTCACTACAAAACAGAGAAAGCCCAGAGCAAGATGGCACAGTCTAAATGGATAGAAAATGCAAGGCAACAGGAGGTTATGAAGGGAAGACGAGTAAGGCAAAGCAGGAATATATTTGTAAGATGGAAATAAAATTCTGGAAAACAAATAAGCAGGAGTAAGTAACTTGTTTTCGATGAGATGACAAGTTTCCTGAGGACACTGAAAGCGCATAGCAACATAGCTTGACTTTGTACTAAAATTTTATTCCTTTGTATGACATCTTTTTGTTAAAATGAATTCATGTTGTCTTAAAGTTATCACCAGAAAAATCTATGGGCAGGCCTTGAAAAGAGAAGGGATTGTCCTGTATTTTACAGCAAGCTCTAATTCCGTGATTCCAGCAGTTTGAAATTGAGAATAACTTGTATCTATTAGGAATAAATTTTGGTATTTCTAAAAGTATGTATATAACATAAACCTGTTGACACATATGATATAAAGACCATAACATTTCAGTTGACCTGTTATAAAAGACTTAATTTGAAGTGTCAAGTAGTTAGTACATATGTATTTTATGTGTTATTCTTCATTAATATAGTTAATACATATAATGTTAATACATTATAGTGGAAAATTCTGAAGCATATCTTAAAATCCTGTCATTAACATGTTTGGTTATATTGCAGTAACATTGTCACTGATTAATTTGAATGAGGATAAAAATCTTTAATAAATCAGATCTCTGCTGAAGCTGGCTGTGGGCAAACTACTGGGACAATTAAAAAGGACGCATGATTTAGCCAGGGAAGGTATTTTGCAATAATTAAGCTTGAGTAACAAGAAAAATTATTGCGGATGTGAACATGGCCAAATGAGATTAGCAGATGGAAAGAGCATTGTGGTTTAATGGCTAAAGTTCATGCAGTGGCTTTGTGGAGAGGTGCTTTGCCTTAATTCATGAAGATAATAAAAAGTGGACAAGTAGAAGGGATGGGTGCCATGTGGTGGCCCCTTCGGCCCTGAGTAGACTGAGAATGGATGAGGATTCCAGTGAGTGGGTGCACGTGGGGGAATCTAAGACGGAGGACTTTGAACGGTAGGGTAACCAACTTGAACAATGGAAAGTTACTGAGAGTCCCATGGTGGTTTGTCACAAGAAGGTTCATCTACCTCCACTCAGCACCAGCTGCTTGTAAGAGTCTTTGTTCTGTTGTAAAGGAACAAGAGATGGCTATGATGATTTCTACCCTCGGTGGTTTATGGTCTACACTGATTTTATTTAGTGATAAAATGTGCCCACTGAATTGACTTGAGTAAGTGTGAGGATATGGCAGGAGGTTCAAGACAGGTATTAAGCCAACGCATTAGATAAAAGATTGGAAAAAGAAATTCATTCCAGCAGGGAGAATCCAGGAACATCTCAGGAACAAGGCATTTAAGCTGGTTCCTGAGACATGGGGGAGAGTTTGACAACAGCTTTTCTCCAAAGGCGAACAGGATTTTTCAATAGGAAAACCAGGGACACAGGGATAGGAAACTGCAGAGCAAGTTAAAAGCCTAGAAAGTAGTTTAGCTTGGCTAGAACTCAAAGTGTTGAAGGAGGAACAGAGGGGAGGCAAAGGCCAGAGATGCAGAGGGAAGCTTGGTCGTGGAAGGACTTCAAGGACAAGATGTTTGAGTCTTACAAAACCTTCCCTGAGGTGCTGGGAAGCACCTCCAGGGGTGCCTGCGCTGGTGATTAACACGTGGTGAGTGATATGAATTCACCATGGCGACCGAGAAGGAGGGAGAGCAGAGGGTGGGAGGCATTAGAGCTGGAGAAACTGAGGCAGGGAGACTGCGGGAGCTGTCTCAGCCGAGCAGGTGGCTGTATGAGGATCAGGCTATTAAGGTCTTAAATAGCCTCTCATCAGTCTACACTTTCCACATGGGCAATGGGACTGTTAAACAAGAACCAGATTTCAAAACCTTTGTGGGCTATAATAGATAGGATTCATGATTGACTGCATGTGGGGATCAAGGCTAAGGAGGAATTAAGGATAATTTCATGATTTAAATCTTTAACTCAAGAGTAATGTCTGTCTGAAAATGCAACGTGGAGAAAGCAGAACAGAAGAGTTCTCCTGGCCGCTGGGGAACGGGTGCATTGGATCCAAGATTTCAAGATGGCAGCCCACGCATGCTTCCTAACCTGCCTCCTGCCTCTCCTCGCTGAAACAACAGTGCGGGTTAGGCTAGAAGTTCTTAACAGCCAGGAGAAAGTGACACAGAGGCCATCATCAGATGAGAGTTGAACACAGTTTTGGAAGATAGAACAGAGCTGTGAGAAGGGGGACACAGTGCAGGAGACAGCTGGCTCACGGGCACAGGGGAAATGGGATGAAATGGGATGTGGCTCCCATTGGCAGGTGTGGAGTGCAGGAAACTGAAGGGATGGATTGAAGTCTGCACTATGCCGGGTGGCAGGTGCATCCTTGCCCTCCTCCCTGTGTGGAGCTGCTGGCAGGGTGAAGTGCCTTGGAGTGTCTAGAGCTACTAGCGCATCTTCTACAGCTCAGGGCCAAGTGCCCCAGTAGAGGTATCACTTTTGAGATCTGTCATGGTGTGAAAGAGTTTGGCCAGCAGCGCTCTTAGGAACTTCATCTGCTTGGAGAAAACCAAGGTTGCTAGAGCACCGGGACCCTCCTTCTGGTCATTAGGTCGCACACTCAACACTCTAAGCCCTCCTAGCTCATACTCTGGCGATGACCACAGAGTTGGCAGCCATCCTACTCGGGAGAACGGCCTACCTAATTGTAGTGCACGGGAACCCCCTACCAGTTATCTAGAATAACATCCATATCTGCTCTCCTAATTATATATGGACATTCAACATATCAAACACCACAGAAAAGTAGTAGTTAAGCCCACATAAGCAAATATGTGTGTTTTATATATACTTAGAAAGATATATAGGATATATAAGATATATATAGGTTGACCCCCAAGGAAATAGAGATAATTTAGGAAGCAGAAGAGAACTTCAAAAATTCTGTTTTATTAGAATTGGCATTGGCCCTTGAAAAAACAGTACACCCGTAAAATAAAGCAGGATTCCATTTAAAAAAAGGCAAAATGAGAAATGACTCCTATAAATTACAAATGATTGCTGAAAAGTAAAACTCCAAGAACATCAAATAACAGCAGACAAGGTCCCCACTAAAATAGGAAAGATAGATAACGACACATTTGGAAGGACTTTAACAGGAAACCCACAATGGAAAGCCGAGAAAACAGACGAGACGAAGTAAAAGAAAATAATAGAATCACCCAGAACAGTGCTGAAGGTGAGGAGAGCCCATCACATGCTGTACAGAGTGACGGAGGCCACAGAGACACATTCTGAATACAGTTTCTGAACACGTGGGAAACGTGTATTATCCCAGGAGGCTTGGATCAGACTGCTATCTGCCGACTTGGGCATCTCAGCTGTATGGACTGTGACAATCAGCAGCGCAATGCTTCCAACGTTTGAAGAGAAGCTATTTAGACGTAGAAGTATCCAGTATTGGAGTAGAATGAAAACCTGTTCGTCCTTGCAAGAGCTCAGAGTGTGTCCCTGCTGTGCACCCTTGAGAAGGTGTGTTTCCAGGACAACCAAACATGGGTGAGAACTGACAGAGAACTTGCTTCGTCCAGGCCAAGTGTGATCAGGAGGAAGCCCAGGATGGGAGCTCCGGGGGGCCGGGAGGCCGCTGGGCTGGGTGGGAGGGCGAGGGCCCAGGGCCTGCGTGGACACTGCACTTGGAAAAAAGTAGACTTTGTGCAGGGGGGGAGTAGTTTCCAGAATATGGGAGAAGCACACGTCTCTGCTCTTTATGAGAGGAAAACAAGTGATCAAATACCCCCTCCCCTCTGCCCTCCAGTCCCAACCAAATACAGAAACTTCAAGGAAGCCATGGCCCACATATGAAGCAAACCCAAGAGTGCCAGGGTTGGGAGTGACGGAGGCCCCACGGAACGGGAGAATCCCTCTGCCTGGGTGCTCAGGGGGTCCTGTATGTGCCCAGCCTGGCCAGCTGCGACTGTTGACATGGAAACTGGCCAGGTGGGACTGTGGACATGGAAACCAGCGCATTTCCTGGCTTGGCTGTGAACAGTATTCAGGTGGACGTAATTCCACAGGTGCTGAGTGCTGGCTCCTAGTTATGGTTAGCGTATGGAAGTAGCAGCTGTAGACTACAGGCTGAGGGACTTTACAGAGAGAGAGGGAAGGAGAAGGGAGGTACGGAGCAGAGGTGTTCACATGAGGCGGTTTCACAGTGTTCACGGAAAAGTGGACGGAAAAGGCCACCTGAATTTCCGTGAACTTGAGACCCCTGGTAGCTGCATCAGCTGACGTGTTGGGAAGCCCCTGGGTGGCACCAGCAGCCAACAGAATAAGGAACAGAGGTGTCAAAACACTTAGAATTCTGTATGTGATGCATGGGAATTAGTAATCATACCAACAACAACATAGGAGTTAAGTGAACTGAGTGTTCGTCTTTCATCGTGTTTGACAAGTTTAAAAAAATGTAGAGAAGAGCCGAGGAAATAAAATCAAAACAGTTAAAAGTGCGTCCCTTTGGGGAACAGGTGAGGTGGGCCATTTACTTCATTTAATCAGCAGTGAGGTGTATTAAAACCAAACAACTAAAACCCAAAAGAAATAGAACCTGAGGAGTAGTCAAAAGCAGGTAGGTCTGAACATTCTCTTAAGAGAAAGACAGATGTGTGGATGACACCGCACTCTGCCTGCTTCCCAGGACGACACAGCACAGACGCTGTCGCAGGAGCCATCCGGATGTGGAGTTTGAGGAGTCTGAGAAAGTCCGGTGGCGTCCAGAGGGACGTGTACCCTTCGGTGGCAGTCACTCCGAGCGCGGCGCCCCTGCTTCGGGAAGCCCTGGGCTCTGCTGTGGTATCGGCAGGACATGGATGCTCCCGGGGTAAAGACTTCTAGAAAGGTTTCCTTTCTCTGACTGTAAAAGCAATAAAGCTTCTTGTGGACATAGGACAGAAACCATACAGAGAAGCCAACCATAGGGTGCGACAGCGCCCCGCCCCCAGTAGCAGGTGAAGTGAATTCCCACCTCCACTCCCGCCCCTGGGTTAGGAAAGCGGCTCAGCCGGCCTCTGTGTTCCCCAGCCACTGTCCAACCTTCCAGGAGATGGAATGCTCCCCTGCCACCCCACCCCACCCCCCGCCGGTCGCTACTCTGGCTGTCACCCAGGTAAGTATAGACTTAGGTGTTACTGTCCCAGCAGGGACACAGGGAATTAGAAGCCACTCAACATTTAGTGTTGTGCAAGAACCTTCCAAAGAGCAGAAAGTCCAGTTAGTCAAGGTGGAGCCTAGAAATCTGAGTTTTTAGGCAAGCCTCACTAGCTGAGGGAGAGCCATCGGCCAGCCTGCTTAGTGCTGCCTGGGAGCTTGGAGGCCTGGGCCCAGCCCAGAGCTTCGGAATCAGAATCTGCGTGTTTTAACAAGACCTTTGGGTGAGACCCCCTCTCGCCGGTCTGAATTGCAGCCTTGTCAGAGTCAGGTGGGCAGTGGGTTCTCAGCACCATCTTTCCTTGTACTTCAGTCTCTTCGCTGATGTTTGCAAGAGGTCAACTCGGCCTCTGTCAGGTTCAAGGTGAGTCAGAAGGAAAGGAAGGCGGCCCTCGAGGCTCCTGGGGACTCGGGTGGGGGCGGGGGGATGCTGGGTGAGCTGGAATCTGCAAAGGTGAACCGGAAGATGTGGCAGCTGGCAGGGATGGGGCTCTTCTCAGCTGGGTCCTGCCCAGGGCCCAGCTAAGGGAATGGATTAGGCGTTGGCCAAAGTCAGGGATGGGAGTGTTTAGTAAGACTTGGGGTGTTTGGTGGTGCAATGAAGTGAATTTGCACTTGTCTGTGCCTGCTGCTGAGAAAACAGGTGATGGGCAGACACCTCAAGGTCACGGCTGAGGGTTTTTGGGAGCTGATGCTCACTGAGCATCCATGGTGTGACCTGTGGGACACCATTATGGGAGAGCTTCATGCTCAAGTGGGACTGATATTTTTGAAATTATGAAATAGAACCCTTTCGGGGCCAGTGTTTTGGCATAATGGGTTAAGCCACTGCCTGTGACCCCAGCATCTCATATGGAGACCTGGCTGCTCCACTTCCAATTCAGCTTCTAGCTAATGTGCCTGGGGAAGCAGTCAAAGATGGCCAAAGTGCTTGGGCCCCTGCACTCACGTAGGAGACCCAGAAGAAGCTCCAGGCTCCTGGCTTCAGTGGAGTGAACCGGTGGATGGAAGATCTCTCTGTGTCTCTCCCTCTCTCTCTGTAACTTTGCTTTTCGGATAAAAATAAATAGATCTTTGAAGAAAAATAGAACCCTTTTAAACCTTTTGATCTCTCCCCCCTCCTTTTTTTTTTTTTTTTTTTTTTTTTTTGCAGGGTGAAGGTTTGAATTTGTGTTTTTTTTTCATGTGTTTTGCTACTTTTGAAATTTGATTGAAAACAGTCTGGGTGGCGTGTGTGTGTCAACGTTGTATTTTGTCATCGTTGGCCGTCTCTTGGCCCTGGGCTAACGTCTGTGGAGTTTATCCTGCCCAACAATGTGAGATTTGGTTTTCTTCTCAAAGCATTCTTCCTCCCAATGGGCGGCAGATGCTTACTGTAACGTGGTGATTCAGCCGCTCAGCGCACGGTTCACTCCCTGGCCGCTCTGGAGAGGGCGATGTCCTTGTGCTTGTTTTGGGCGGGAGCCAGGTCTGAGCCACGTCTGTCTGCTCGGGCTGGCCGGCGGAGCTCTCTCTGGTCAGCACGGGCTGTTACCTTCCCAGTCATCGTCTTATCTTGCTGGGTAATCTCAGGCTTAATTTGGTTCCTGCCTTTAATACTCCCATCTGGCTTTTGTTCATTCTTTTCTTCTTCTTTTTTTTTAATGAAACATCTGTCTGAAACTTAGGAGCACAGTCATCCTCATGAGGATGTGGCTGTTGAGAGTAATATTTCTCTACTGTGTGGAGCTCGGGTTCATGTCCACCCCTTAGAAAGAACACAAAGAGATGGCTGCAAGCTCCGTGTAAACTTTCAGAGGCCCAGGGGATGCTCAGGTCACTTCCTTCTCTGTCCGCCAGGTTGGTAACTGTTCAGGAAGTTACCTCGGGGGTGGGGCAGAGTTTGGCTCCCTGCCTCCAAAAGTCCATTGGCACTGAAGATACGGAAGTCCCATGGGTGCTCCGATCACACTGGTACAGACAAGAGGAAGACCGGGTCTCTGGAGGCGGCTGGTCCTGTACAGTCTCTGCTGCTGCTGTTAGTGTCTTCTCTTTGTGTTTCACCAGTTGCCTTGATTTCTTTATTGAGATATAAAGTAAGTGTTCAGGATTGTAGGCCAACAGAACTTGCCTTTTGCCTGCTTGGTTGTAACACAGTGCTGAAGTCATCCACCTCAGAGCCTGCTTTACAATGCAAAGGAAAAAGGTGGTGGAAATTTCCATGTGAGCAACACATCTTGTATGTTGACTGTGTTGATGGTTACACTGCCATAGATGTTTGTAGAAACTCATCAAACTGTGTATTTAGAATAGGTGAATTTTGATATGAGTAAATAATACCTCAACAAAGCTGATTAAAAAGGAACATAGTGCAAAGGAAAAATTATCCAGATCAGATTTCCTGTATATCTTGGCACGGTTTTATGACATTTTCTTACATGTCTTAGCTTTGTTGTCATCTAACCCAGCCCAAATCAGTCTCTTTCCTGTGTTCCCCAAGTATTATGGTCTTCTTTTCTTAAAAAAGAGATTAATTAATTTATTGAAAGAGAAGAACAGAGAGAGAGAGAGAGAGAGAGGGATCTTGCACCTGCTGGTTTACTCCCCAGATGACCACAACAGCCAGGGCCGGGCCGGGCCAAAGCCGGGAACCGGGGGCTTCTTCCATGTCTATACTCTTGATGTCAACACCCAGTGCTGGTGTGGCCAGTGTCGCCAGGTTGCTGACACTTCCTGTTGTGGAGATCAGATAAAACCCAGCACGAGGCACGTCCTTGCTGACTGCTGCTCTTGCTGGTTCCTGGGAACGTTCGGTGGATCAATCCACTCATCGGTGATGGACACTATCTGTGTGCACTCTCCAGCAATTATGGAAGGCTTACCGTCTGCCAGATAAGCACAAATGTGTGTGCTTAATTTGCCTTTCTTTGGTCCTAGTTCATGTATTCCTGGCCCAGCCTTGTTTTCCTGATTCCACCTGGTATGGCTCTACACTTCCTATTTGTCTTCCTGGAATTAGAAACAAACAAACAAAAAAAATTGAAGAACATTAACCAAATCCCCTTCCTCTCTTAAAAAAAAGGTGCATGTACATTATTGTAGTTGTATTTCCTTTTTCTTATTTCTTTGCATGCATTTTTTTCCTCCCAAATGAGATTTAAAGTCCATGAGGTCAGGCACCAGGGTACCTCACAACAACCAGAAAACAAAGTCTTGTATAGAATAGGGTTTTTAAAAGTATTTATTTGAGAGGCAGAGGGACACTTGCATACTCATGCATATGTATGTACATATGTACATGTACACGGGGCGGGGGGGGGAGGGTTCCCATCCCACTGGCTCACTCTCCTGAATACTGCAACATCTTTGACCACTGGGTATTTCTGGGATGAAGGAGACTCAAGTTATAGTCCATAGAAGTATTCAGTTTGATGCAATTCTACCTACTTTCTTAATTTGAGCACACCATTAATATGTATTTTCCCTGCCGGCGCCGTGGCTCACTTGGCTAATCCTCCACCTGTGGCGCTGGCACCCTGGGTTCTAGTCCTGGTTAGGGCACTGGTTCTGTCCCGGTTGCTCCTCTTCCAGTCCAGCTCTCAGCTGTGGCCGGGGAAGGCAGTGGAGGATGGCCCAAGTGCTTGGGCCCTGCACCCACATGGGAGACCAGGAGGAAGCACCTAGATTCTGGCTTTGGATCGGCGTGGTGTGCCAGCCCTAGCGGCCATTTAGGGGGTGAACCAGTGGAAAAAGAAAGACCTCTCTCTCTCTCTCTCTCTCTCTTTGTCTCTCTCTCTCTCACTATCTAACTCTGCTTGTCAAAAAAAAAAAAATATGCATTTGCCCTATCATCTGACCTAAAGTTGAAGAGTTTAGAGTTTTTAACTTTATCTGTAGAGCAGAGAAGTTCCATGTCATTATCACATATCTATCTGTGGTAGATGTTGCAAAAAAAAAATTCTGAAATACGGGTCTGGATAGTGAGCATGGTGGCCAAGGAAGTGATGGCAAAGTACTTTCTGTGGATTGGAAGAAAGAGGGCATTCAAGGACGGGAGGATGTGAGAGGAGTCCCAAAGACAGGCTCTCCCATTACCCATTGCCACCTTAGTCCCATGTGCACCTGTCTGTCCGGCCAGGCTGTGCGTTCTCCCACGGCAGGAACTGTACATTATTCATCTTACAGCTTCACTGCCAAACAAGGTCCTGGGATCAATAAATATTTGCGAAGTGGAGAGTAAAATAAGAGCTGTGTTTATCCAACCCTTTGGCAGTGCCCCGGGCATGTGCAGCAAACACTGTGGGTGCCCTGCTGCGAAGCTTTAGCTGCCACGAGGATTGATTGGCTGTTTGTGCTCACAGCTACTTTGTGCTCTACAGTAGCCTCGCCGTCTGGCCTTCCTGTCCCCTAAACCTCTGCCCAGTGGCCAGTGACCACACCCAAGCCCAGCCCCTGCCTCAATATGAGACCAGCCTCTCGTGCAGTTCCTTCTGCAGAGCTGGCCTGGATCTGGCTGGAGCGGGTCTCCTGCGGAGGTCACATCCTCTCCCAGCTCACTGCCCTGTCCCATTCTGCTTCTCGTACTCCCTCAAAAAAGCAAGAATCCCCACCACTGGCTATGCTTCTAGGGAATCCCATCCTAAGACAGGTCCACGCCGTGCGGCTTTTGGTGCTGTTCATTTCGTCTTCAGAGAAGCTCTTAGAGACAGCCATTCGTAGGCGAGGCACCCAAGGCCTAAAGAAGTGAAGGCATGCAGCAGGAGCCCAAGATTCCCAGCCAGGCAGTCTGACCCTGGACCAAGGCCCTCAGCCCAACGCGCACAGCCTGCAGCATCGGAAGTGGTGCCACTCCGGGTGGACGGATGCTTTGGAAGACGTGGCGGGTTCTTTAGTTCTGCGCCTCCAGCTATCCATTAGGACTACCGGAGTTATGTGTGAGATCATTAAAATTTTGAAAAGTACAACATTGTTATAAATATTGATTCGTTCATGCTAAGTGTTGTTGGTTAGATAAGAAGAAATCTCAGCTTCTCTCTCATCCATTTAGCAAGAGAGGTTTTATTTTAAAGATGGCAGTAACATGATGATAGATGATACTTGTATATGCTCAGGTTTTTACTGAGCTTGACCAGTCCACAGGCGTTTGATTGAAAGCCTACTTGTGAGGGCAACGGGAATCCAATCTGCAATAAGTGATTAGTTTGTTGCCAAGGTTAAGTTTCTAAATTACAGAGAGATGAAAAAAGCATTTGTAGTCAGTAAGTCATCTTTCTTTCCTTTTGCAAAACATTATTCTGGCTTTCTGTGTTGCATTTATTACTGTTGCCACTTGCTTTTCTATAACTATGCCATCATTTACTGTGATACCAGATACACTCATCAGAGTACAGGGGCCTCAGTTTTCCTTTTAATATTGAATATTTATTTGAAAGGCAGAGTTACAGAGAGAGATAAGGGAGAGATATCTTCCATTGGCTGGTTCACCAAATGGACACAATGGCCACGGTTGGGCCAGGCCAAAGCCAGGAGCCAGAAGCTTCTTCCAGATCTCCTAGGTGGGTACAGGAATCTAAGTGCTTGGGTCATCCTCTGTTGATCCATCAGGCTATCAGCAGGGAGATGGATCAGAAGTAGAGCAGCTAGGACACAAACTGGCGCCTGTATGGGATGCTGGCCTTGCAGGTGGTGGCTTTACCTGCTATGCCATAGTGGTGGACCCAGAGCCTAATTTATTAATGTTTACAATGGGAATAATATTCTCTACCTCATAGGATTGTGGTAATAGTTCAACAAGATAATTGCTACAAGATGCTTCGCATCAGACCCAATACACAGTAAGCACTCGTGGAAAGCTAGCTCCCATTGTGGTTACTGGTGTATTTCCATCATGCGTTATTATCATTTTAGGGGGATAATATTACGCAGCTTCCTTTTTGATAACTTATCTGCTATTGTTGGCTTGCTTGCTGAGATTGTCACTAGGGGTGAGACAGCCTTCCTTTGTGGGGGTGGGGTACCCAGTCTGAGCTAGGCTGTTGGGCTCCCTCTTTGGGATTTTGGTGCCTGCGAGGGGAGAAGAAAGGAAGGATGCTAACCACACACGCAGTGCCTGCTGCAGATTCGCCCAAGTGCAGCGCTCATATGTGGGAGCGCTCAGGGTCGGCTCTGCTCCCCACCCTTTCTGAACCTACTTTTTCAGGCTTTGGATTCCCATATTATCTTTGTAATGAATCGCTATTGACTCCAATTACTTGGTGGGGGGTTCTGTTTCTTGCAAAGAATGCAAAATGTATAAATATTAATTATAAGGAGATGATTAACGACTATGAAGGCAAGAACACTGTGCTGTGAGTCTGAAACATGGCGTTTTGGGTGCCTACTATTTTACTATTACATGCACTGCAGGTATCAGTGAGCAACAATATTTTAAGAACTTCTACTGTAGTAAGATTCTCAGGCTTAGTTAGTGTTGTAGCCCAAGTACTGGCTCAGGTGCTCAGTAACCATTCAGTGAACTAAAGGAGGAAGATCCTTAGCTTGTCTTTTCAGGTTATATTGTTTCTGAGGTCAGAATGATGCTTTTTATGAGGTATAAATTTATTCTTAGGAGTGTCTTCTAAGGATGGGATTAGGGGTTGCGCTAATAAAACCCACTAACCCTAACAGTGATTCCAAGAAGTTTCATTTCCATTTTATATTAGTCAGTTGATGCTCAGATAATGTAAGAAAGTTGCCTAAGCTGATAACGCTTCCTAAAGATAGAGCCAGAGTTCCAACATGGCTCTCTCTGACTTCCAGAGTTTCCATGCTTTGCAGCTCACTGTGGAAACCTCTACACACCTCCTTTAAGTCATGCCCATTCATGTTCTGTTCTTTGCATTCACAAAATTGCCTGGCATCCCAGTCGCTTAGGATAAACACAAATAGTGCTGTTGGGACTGCGGAGTGCGCCACTGGTCTCTTAGCAAGTGTCTTAACCCTGGCTCCTCCGAGGGTTGTCCCCTTCGAGGTTAAGTGCTCGGCTGCGCAGTTGGGCTCCCTCTTGTGCAGTGTCTCATGTTCTGGCCTCCTTCCCGTTTTCGCAAACTCCCTTCTTGTGGCCACTCTGTGTTCTTTGAGGAGGGATCTGGTCTTTAAAACAGCCAGCGGCATTTGGAGGACAGTCTGGTGAAGTCATCTTGGGAAGGGCCATTTTCAGTGAAAAATGAGCTGACTGTGAGCACCGAGACAGGTCCATTGTGTGGCTTTTGGATTGTTTTGAAGGCTGCTCTCCAGTGGGGATTTCTGAACTCTTTTCTTTCCTGCAACAAACGTCAGGCGCTGTGTTAAGCGCTGAATATATGGTGCCCAGGAAGGATCTGGGCTTCAGGGGGCTCCCAGGGGAGCAGTGGACACAGATGTACAACAGATCCTGGGTTCTCCTTACCGTCCTGACACACACACCGCGGGGAAGCCCAGGCTGTGATGAGCCCCTGGCAGTCAGGGGGGGCTTCCCTGAGTAAGCACCCCAGCAGGGTGGTGGGAAGAGACTTGAGCACAGGGCAGGGTTATCGGCCTCCACAGAGCTGTCCGGAGTGCAGGAACTCTCTGTCCTGGGCATTGGAGGGTACTCCAGCCTCGACTGGCACCGTCCTCCTGCCCCAGACACTGCTCATGTCCCCAGGAGGGAGAACTGTCCCAGAGGAGGCCCACCGGTGGAGGCGAGAAGGCACTGAGAATGCTCCAGTCGGAGTGACCGTGTCCAGGGCCCCAAGGTGGGAAGGCGGAGGCAGGCGCTTGGGAGGGGCTGGAAGAGTGCTGGGAATTGCTGGCGAGGGAGCTGCCACTCCCGTCCTACCCCCGATGCGGATGGCCACTCCCGTCCGCATGGAAAACACTTCCCACTCAGCCTCTGCCCCAATCTTCCCTCTCCTCTTGTTTTCCTTCTCATGTCTGCGTTCGTTCCTCCCCCAGGGCTTGTTGGGGATACTCGGTGACAGGCTCAGGGGACAGGAAGTAGGTCAGGTCCTCCTGAATCCAGTCATTCAATATCCAGCCGAGTGTCTTTGCAGCTCCTCCTCCTCAGCTGGTTTGTAAGCTTCTGATAATAAACCTCGAATAAGCCTCGAATTTGTTAAAATAACAAAACCTCAGTGGTGAGCTGGGAAAGACCCGGCAAGGCAGTGTTTAAACCGGAAGTCCTACCAGTAGGCAGGGGTACTACCGGAAGTCCTACCAGGAGGCAGGGGTACTACCGGAAGTCCTACCAGGAGGCAGGGGTTACTACCGGAAGTCCTACCAGGAGGCAGGGGGTACTACCGTAAGTCCTACCAGGAGGCAGGGGGTACTACCGTAAATCCTACCAGGAGGCAGGGGGGTACTACCGGAAGTCCTACCAGGAGGCAGGGGGTACTACCGGAAGCCCTACCAGGAGGCAGGGGGGTACTACCGGAAGCCCTACCAGGAGGCAGGGGGTACTACCGGAAGCCCTACCAGGAGGCAGGGGGGTACTACCGGAAGCCCTACCAGGAGGCAGGGGGTACTACCGGAAGCCCTACCAGGAGGCAGGGGGGTACTACCGGAAGCCCTACCAGGAGGCAGGGGGTACTACCGGAAGCCCTACCAGGAGGCAGGGGGGTACTACCGGAAGCCCTACCAGGAGGCAGGGGGTACTACCGGAAGCCCTACCAGGAGGCAGGGGGGTACTACCGGAAGTCCTACCAGGAGGCAGGGGGTACTACCGGAAGTCCTACCAGGAGGCAGGGGGGTACTACCGGAAGTCCTACCAGGAGGCGGGGGTACTACCGGAAGTCCTACCAGGAGGCAGGGGGGTACTACCGGAAGTCCTACCAGGAGGCAGGGGGGTACTACCGGAAGTCCTACCAGGAGGCAGGGGGGTACTACCGGAAGTCCTACCAGGAGGCAGGGACGATCACACCGGAAGTTGTAATACCTCCTCGTGCGTTTCCGACCGCAGTAAACAGGATTCTGGTGCCATGAAGGCGGCGGTGGCGTCTCAACGACGTGTGGGGGTTGGTAGGAGCCCTAACCCCTCAGGGTGTTTAGGCAGGGCCTGGCAGCCAGGTGTCTGCCATCTTGTGGGTTTGTCAAGTTCCCCGGGGTGTGGTGCAAACGGACCATTATTTTAGGGCCAGTGTCGTGAAGAAAGTTGGGCAGCAGAGCTGGAGTCCCACCTGGACTCCTACCCTTCTTTCTCCCCCCCTCTCCTGCTCCCGTTCTTATTTTTTGCAAAGATCTATTTTCATTTAACTTTGTACTCATTTTAAAGAGTTTAATAAACAACATGAAGAGAAAAAGAAACAGTTGAGAAAAGGGCTGTTCAACAATCATTGCGTCGTGAAGTATTGATTTCCCATCTATGGATTACCCTTTAGGTACTCTGTTAGTTACCACAGATCAGAGAGAACATATGGTATTTGTCTTTTTGGGACTGGCTTAGTTCACAAAGTACAGTGGTTTCCAGTTGCATCCATTTTGTTGCAAATGATAGGATTTCATTTTGTTTAACCACTGTGTAGTATTCCATAGTGTACATATACTGTAATTTCTTTGTCCAGTCTTCAGTGGCTGAACATCTGGGTTGATCCATCACTTAGCTATTGTGAATTGAGCTGCGGTGAGAGGAATTTGAGTTTTATTTATTTATTTATTTTTATTGGACATAGGATAGAGTCTTGAGCCCCCGTTTACTTGTGTTTTTTTTTTTTAATTTTTTTTAATTTTTTGACAGGCAGAGTGGATAGTGAGAGAGAGAGACAGAGAGAAAGGTCTTCCTTTTTGCCGTTGGTTCACCCTCCAATGGCCGCCGCGGTAGGCGCGATGCGGCCGGCGCACCACGCTGTTCCGATGCCTGGTTGGCTTCAGCTCACATGTGGATTATGTATAGGTGACGAGGTAAGAATCTGGTTATACTTTATGAAGATCAGAAAACGCTTTGCTGTTTTTCAGTTGTTTATTTGTGCTATAGGAGACCTAGTCTACCTCACTGTGAGGTAACCTGTCACTTTATTTACATTTGCTTTGTTTCTCATGTCAGCCACTTAAGGAGGGCTGGGCCACCCCAGTGGAAGAGATTCAGTCCTTTCCTGTTGTCAGCCTGACCTCCTTAAGCTGCAGGGTGGAGTGGGGTTGGAGGTGGGGCTTGGCAGCTCCCACCCTTCTGCTCCACTTGAGTTTGCTCTGCGATGCGGCTTACGTCTCTTCTCTCACCATGTTTCCCCCTCAAGACATGATTGAGACAGCAGACAAATTTGGGATGCATTTACTTTTCTGGACAGGCCAATATTCAAAACATGCTAACTTAGTAGCAAACTAGCATTTGGTGACCATGAAAGGTTTACTGTGGCGGTTAGGCTGCGCTATCCTGCCTGGAGCTTTCTGTCATGAGTGAGTGCAGGTTGTTTTGGGGAGAACTGGTGCTTGGTGAGTCCCGTCAGGTTCATAAGCAAAATCCTCTTGGTTGGGTAGTCTAGGGCAGGGTTTCAGTTTGGTCCAACAGACGCTTGCTGACCAGGACCCATGTTTCTGTCTGCTCTGCCCCATACGTATGACTTGTTCTGCAGCCTGTGTGGAGGTGGTGTGAGGAGCAGAGGGATTGCTGGAAAGAAGCATTGCTTTCTTTTCGAAATACTTGACCTGAGTGGGGCTGTTATTTTCTGAGCGTTCAGCAAGGTTGGCCCGAAGACTGTAATTGGAGTGGTGTATAAAACACAAAGAGAAACAGAGGAACACAAGTCAAAACATTTTGTCAACTCTGACATGCACATAGATTTTCCATTTCTGACGTCACCATGTTTTTTTATTTCCCCAATTAGATTTTAAACTATTTGCAGGAGGAAACTGGGTTTCTTTTAACAAGGGCTCCCAAGCACGGACTGTAGGGTTAAGTACCTTCTAGACGCTCAGAACTGCTGGCTGGCGGAGGGGAAGCGTGTATTCCCGAGGGCGTTAGCTCAGGGCTGGGTATGTGCTGTGAAGGCAGAGCTGGCCTCGGGGCGTCGCTCCTTTAGGTTGGAGTGGCTTCCTGAGAGCTTCGCACGAGGACACTGATTAGTGCCAGACTAATTGCTGGCCCCAGTGACCTCGCTTCCCAAGCACACGGGGCCCAGGGGTACAGTAAGGCACACATGGAGGCACAGTTTCCAACACGTGTTCCGAAACCTTCCCCCATCACTTGCAAAAGCGGCCTTTGGTGAACAAATGTTCTTTCACCTTGCCGGTTGAGAAGCTGTTAGCACGGAGCCCGCCACATGATTGATGCCGGTGCCTGCCTCTCCCTTCGCCCTGGCTGCTGTGCAGGGCTTAGGTTGTTTTCTTTTGATAAGGCAGCCAGGTAACCCGGAAACTTGAATGTGCCTTCTAATGAGCCGCTGGCTGCTGGAAGCACCATTCTGCTCCGTTGGTTTCTCGCTGTTCTTCTGCCAGCACACCGCTGGGTCAGCCTCCGAGCGTGGCCTTTTGTTAGCCATCTCTTTGACAAGTTTTTTATGTATTAGTGTTCGATCGGCAGTGTGTGTCTGTGGTTTAACTGGAGGGCCCCTGAAAGGAAAATCGCCCTTTTGGAGTCAGTGGGAGAAGCGTGGGAAGCGCGGGCAGAGCAGGACCTGTGTTCTCGAGGGATTGTCATCCTTTGAGGGAGAGAGTCATTTTTCCTCAAAGTTCACTGCTGAGATACCAACAGCAGAGGAGACAAGGCGGTGTAGCAAAGTGATTCAGGTACGGGCCTCTGTACCAACGGGCGCTGATTGGGTGTGGCCTCGGGCACATCACGTACCCAGTGTCTCATTGTCCTCTAAAATCTAAGCAGTCACCATAGCACCCATCTCAAGGTGTTGCTGTGACGAGTAAGTGGGTTAATACACACAGGTGCTTAAGCCAGAGGGCAGAGTGCACTGCAGGTGCTACGTGAAGGTAGCTTACAGATTTTTCAACAATACTCAAGGACCAACAGCTTTGAAATCAAGCAACGGGTATTTTGTTATCTTTTTTTTTGAATATTCATCTATTTATTTGCAAGTCAGAGTTACACAGAGAGAGGAGAGGCAGAGAGAGAGAGAGGTCTTCCATCCGATGGTTCACTGCCCAGATGGCCACAACGGCCGGAGCTGTGCCAATCTGAAGCCAGGAGCCAGGAGTTTCTTCCGGGTCTCCCATGCAAATGCAGGGGCCCAAGGACTTGGGGCACAGCAGAGAGCTGGACAGGAAGTGGAGCAGCTGGGTCTCGAACCGGCACCCATATAGGATGCTGGCGCTTCAAGCCAGGGCGTGAACCCAGTGCACCACAGTGCTGGCCCCTTGTTATTTTTTTTCTTAAAAAGATTGATTTGTTTATTTCAGAGGCAGTTACAGAGAGAGAGAGAGGGAGAAACAGAGAGAGGTGTTGCATTTGCTGGTTCACTCCCCAAATGGCCACAATGGCTGGGGCTGGGCTGATCTGAAGCCAGGAGCTCTTCTGGGTCTCCCATGTGGGTGCAGGGGCCCAATGGAAGATCCTCCTCTGCTTTGCCAGGCTATCAGCAGGGTGCTGGATCAGAAGTGGAGCAGCTGGGATGAATCGGTGCTCATATGGGTTGCTGGCACCGCAAGTGGAGGCTTAACCTCTATGCCACAGCGCTGGTCCCTATTTTGTTACATTTAAAATCTTTTTAAAAATTTACCTGGTGTGTAAAAATTGTGCATTTTATGGGATGTGATGTTTTGATTCATGTATACACTATAATTCCAATTAGGGTAAATATGTTGATCTTGTCATCTGTTTTATCATTCCTTTGTGGTGAAAATATTCACATCCATTCCAGTATTTCTTAGGAAGATATGCAGTATATAATCATGGTCCATAGTCACCCTGCTGCGCAGCAGACTGGCAGGCCTTCCTTCTTCTCCCTAACTGGAATGTGGTCCTCATGACTCAACCTTTCCCTCTCCCGCCTTCCCCTCTGCCCTTCTGGCCTCAGGTAACCACCGTCCTACTTTCAGTGTTTTACAAGGTCAGCTCTTTCAGATTCCTCATAGCAATGCCATCACATGGCCTTTGTCGTGCTGTGCCTGGCTTGTTTTACTTAACGTATGGGCCTCTGGTTCCATCCATTTTGTTGCAAATAACATGACTTTAAGGGAAGTAAAATCAGCCTGTCACTAACTGGTTATTGCGGTCTAATTCACTGTAGCTAAGAAACGGACCTAAGTGCCCATTGTCTGATGACTGGGTAAGAAATGTGGTGCGTATACACACTGGAGGACTACTCATCCGTGAAAAGGGTGAAGTTTTGTTTTTAAAAATAATTTATCTGGTGACAGAACTAACCTGAACTGATGGGGAAAGTTTTGCCCTTATTTATTCCATTTAATGTAAGTGTTTTCAGTTTTGCTGTGGGATTCACAATGTATTTGGTGTAGGGTGCTGCTCCGTCTACTGGGGAGTTTACATATGCGCAGTGTAGGCACCATAATCCAATGCCAGAATCAGAAACATTCTGAACTCAGCATCGCACCGGATCCCCCGTGTTTCCCATAACGGACTGGGTATATGCAGAGATAGCCCAGTATCAGCAAAGAGAGTTTCTGTTTATTACCTTTCCTGCTGCTGCTTGGCCACATCCCTTGGTGTTTTCTCATACGAACTAAAGACAAATAGAAATGTCTTGGGTTATTCACTTATGAAATATTTAGTGAACTCCTACTGTGTGCTGAACAGTCATGCTCATCTACTTTCAAGGAGTTGATTGTCAATGGAAGCTGTACATTATTGAGGACCTAGTATGTGCAAAGCCTTAACCTAGAAAACACTATTTTTTTTGACAGGCAGAGTTAGACAGTGAGAGAGAGAGACAGAGAGAAAGGTCTTCCTTCTGTTGGTTCACCCCCCAAATGGCCGCTGAGGCCGGCGCGCTGCGCCAATCCAAAACCAGGAGCCAGGGACTTCCTCCTGGTCTCCCATGGGGTGCAGGGCCCAAGCACTTGGGCCATCCTCCACTGCCTTCTCGGGCCACAGCAGAGAGCTGGACTGGAAGAGGAGCAACCGGGACAGAATCCGGCACCCCCAACCTGGACTAGAACCCGGGGTGCCAGTGCCGCAGGTGGAGGATTAGCCAAGTGAGCTGCAGCGCTGGCCTAGAAAACACTATTAATATAGCCTGTAATCCTCGCAATGGGCCTTCTGCAAACAAAAGAACAGAAGCCAGAGCGATTGAACGACCTGATCCAGGGTTGGGAATGGCTGAGCTACAATGTAATCTCTGGTTTAGCTGGCTCCTTGGATGGGCTTCCACGTTACCACATCACTGTTGCTAAGGGCAGTCAGAAATAACAGGTCTTGAAGAGGGTCTGGTAGACTTTGTTCTCCTGTGCCATGCCATGTTCTGGACGGCCTGACAATGGGATGGCGCGGGTGCACTTGACCTCCACGGAAGGGTTGTGTCACCGTGTGCCAGGAGGCCTGTGAGTAGGCGGTAGGCAAGTAAGGCGGGCTAGCCAAGTCGCACGTGAGAAGCTCGGACTGCAGTGGATGTGACAAAAAGGAAAACTGCAAAGGTCGGCTTTGTGGGACCACTGGAAGCGTTTCCATAGAAGTAAACTTACACACCACGAAAACCACAGGGATTACAGGGCCAAATCGGTGAATTTTGGTAAAAATTCTGCATCTTCACTCCGGAACGTTTCCCTGTCATTTCGTCATTAAGATTTATTTGAAAGACAGAATTGCAGAGAGAGAAGAGATACAGACAGGGATCTTCCATCTGATGGTTCACTCTCAAAATGGCTGCAACGGCTAGGGCTGGGCCAGGCTGAAGCCAGGAGCTAAGAGCTCCATCTGGGTCTCCCATGTGGGGGCAGGGGCCCACACACTTGGGCCAGCTTCTGCTCCTTTCCCAGGTGTATCAGCTTGGAGCTGGATCAGAGGTGGAGCAGCTGGGACTTGAACTGGTGCTGTAATATCGGATGCTGGTGTTGCAGGCAGTAGCTTATCCTGCTGTTCTACAACGGTGGTTGCTCTTGAGCTTCTTTTAAAGAATCAAGCAGGGAGCATTGTTCCATGTTGACCTATCTGAATAGAGCACAGTTTTTAACATACTTTAAGACTGTTATTTGTGTCAGGAATTCCTTCTGCATTGTCCTGTGTAGTATTGCATTGTCTGAACACACCACAGTTTGTTGTTCCAATCTTTTGTTGTCCATGCGAGTTGCTTCCATTTTGAAGCTATGGAGTAGTTTCTAGAAACATTATTGTATAAGCATTTTATGAGTGAACTTTTTCATCTTTCTTGGGTAAATACTTAGGATTGGAATTTCTGAGTCAGAAGGTAGGTATATGGTCAGTTCAATAAGAAGCTGTCAAGGGGCTGATGTGAGATGTGTCAGATAAAGCCTCCATCTGCAGTGCTGGCATCCCATATTGGTGTTGGTTTGAGTCCTGGACGCTCCACTTTGATCCAGCTCCACGTTGATGTGCCTAGGAAAGCAGAGGAAAGTGGTCTATCTTTGGACCCCTGTACTTACGTGGGAGACTGGGAAGAAACTACTCAAATGGGCGCAAAAGCCGGGGTAGACCAGACAGAGACCAGGAGCCTGGGACTCCATCTGGGTCTCCCACATGGGTGGATGGGCCCAGTTACCTGGGCCATCTTCTCCTGCTTTCCCAGATGCCTTAGCAGGGAGCTGGAGCAGCCAGAACTCGAACTGGCCCTCTAGTCTGGGATACTCGCATTGTAAGCTGTAGCTTAACCACTGAGCCACAGTGTCAGCCTGGATTAAGGATATTTTTGTGTGTTTATTGCTCATTTGTATATTTACATTTGTCACAGGACTGTTTAAGGCATTTGTTCATTTTTTACTGGGTTTTTATTGTGGATTATAGAAGTTTCTCAAATATTTAGATACTAGCTCTTGCTCACATGTGTGCATGTACGGCAAACATTTTTCTGCATTGTACCAACTTAGATCTTTAGAAGTAAAATTTCCTTGTTGAAATGGTCTTGGGGTTTCAGTGCCTGTCCCATGCTGATGACAGTTTTTCTTGGGCTTTCTTCCAGTTTCAGCAAGTTTCTTTACCATTGGCAAGAGGAGTGACTCTGGCAATAAGAAGTTCCTGTTCTGTGATCCCCCAATTATTCCCTTTATGGGAGCCCCTCTGAAGTTACAATGAGAATGTATGATTCATTCCCCGAAACTTCATTTTACCCAGTTTGGAATCACTTGTGTTTAATCAGGTGAAGAAAAGATTATTGGACAAATTTTAAAAAATTCAAAACTACAAACTGCTTTTTTTTTTTTGTAAAAAATGGGAGTTTGAGAAGTATGTGATAATTTTTTTAAATTGTAACAGTAACACACATTTCATGTAATGTAACTTGATAGATGTTTTTGAAGAAAGGAAAATAGCACTGAAAGTTAAAATGGCTCGTTAATCTAAAAGGCAAATAAAAACATGGATTGCTTTCAGGATTAAGCTCTATTTTGCTCGTGTCAGACTAAGCATACTGCATTTCTTTTTGAGGGGAAATGCATCAGAAACTCCTGAGCTAGCCCCAGAATGGGCTCCTGGCCGCATCATCCAGCCGTATCCTTTCAAAGGCTAAGAGATGGACTTGGGCTCACCCATGTCCACCCTGGAATCTGCCTGTTTGGGCTGTCAGCTCATTCGAGAGGTCAGCTAACGATGGAAGGCCGCAGTTAGGGGAAGGAGGCGCGTGTCTTGGGCAGACCTTCTCCTCTTGGGCACATCCTCCAGGTAGCCGGGGCACCCTTCTCCTATCTGCAGGGAAGTGGAGTTGGACCCACATTCAAGAATCCTCTCTCGCTCCTTGGGCTCCCTCCCTTCAGGGACGGACAGATCCCAAGGTGCAGCAAGTGTCCAACCCTGCGTTGCTGTCCTAGCTCTGCTGGTGTGTTCTTGTCCATGGATCGGAGTTTTTCCCAAGTCACAGGCTAAGCTACTATTTTTGGGTGAATGTCTTCTGACCAAGGTCATATGCTGAAGTCCTAAATCCCGGTTCCTCAAAATGTGACCGTATTTGGCGACAGTCTCAAAAGTGCTAATTCAGTTCAGCTGAGGGCAAAGGGTGGTGGGGACACTGGTGTGTGCTCACACAGAGGGAAGGAAGGCTATGTCTCGTCACAGGAGGAAGACAGCCACCTGCAAGATGAGGGGCAGGTCTCAGGAGAGACCAGTCTTGCCGCTGCCTTGATCTTAGACTCACCCCCTCCAGGACTGTGAGAGAACACATTTCTACCACTCGCGTCGGTGGCACTCATGGCCACTGAACAGACTCACCCAGGTGCTGTGGACCATGGCTCTGGCCCTGTGAGCCACATGTTCCACTGAGTTTGGGCACTGAGCTCAGCTATGTGGCTCAGATGTTACACAAAGGCACCGTCACTTACTTAACCACCTTTTAAGGACTATATCCTGGGGCCGGCACCATGGCAAGTGGGTTAACACCCTGGCCTGAAGTGCCAGCATCCCAAATGGGCGCTGGTTCGAGACCCGGCTGCTCCACTTCCCATCCAGCTCTCTGCTATGGCCTGGGAATGCAGTAGAAGATGGCCCAAGTCCTTCGGAGACCTGGAAGAAGCTCCTGGCAGCTGGCTTTGGATCAGCACAGTTCCGACTGTTGTGGCCAACTGGGGAGTGAACCATCAGATGGAAGACCTCTCTCTCTGCCTCTCCTCTCTCTGTGTAACTCAGACTTTCAAATAAATAAATAAGTCTTTAAAAAATATATATCCTTTGACAAATAATCAAAGCTTGATTTGATAGTTTCAAAATATTATCTAAGGGTCTGTTAATATTTCCTGAGTACTGCCTGGTCTTCTATAAGATAGTCATGTGAGATGTGAGATTTATTTATTTATTTGAAAGGCAGAGTTACAAAGAGACAGAGGGAGAGACAGAGAGTGAGGTCTTCCATCCACTGGTTCACTCCCTGAATGGCCACAATGGCTGGAGCTGGGCCAATCTGAAGCCAGGAGCCAGGAGCTTCTTCCAGGTCTCCCATGGGGGTGCAGGGGCCCAAGCACTTAAGCCATCCTCTTCTGCTTTCCCAGGTGTGTTAGCAGGGAACTGGATCAGAAGTGGAGCATCTGGGACTTGAACCGGTGCCCATATAGGATGCTGGTGTTGCAGGTGGAGGCTTTACCTGCTCTGCCACAGCACCGGCCCATGTATTTTAAACTTTTAGAGGAAATAATATCTTTCTTTAGATGTTTAATCATAAACTGTTTTTTATTTCTGGAAGAATTACCTGAACATCCGTCTGCCTTAGTTTCCCCTCTAAAATGGGAGATGATAATAATAGCAATGGTTGCTCCCTCGTGGAAGTTCGGGGGCTTCGATAAGGGATTTCCTTAGGGGGGCGTGGGCTCGTGATGCTGAGTGGCAGCGTGTCTGGCTCGGGGCTGCTTCTGCACACACACAGCATCCTTTTCCATGACGCGCCCACAGCGCTCTCCTCACAGAGGGACAGGGGGAGCGATTTCAGGATGGGGAGCCTCCTCCGGGAAGACCACTTCTGAGTCCTTGCCTTCAGGAGACAGCCACAGGCCTCCAGCTGTCCATCACACTGCAGCCTGGGAGGCAGAGGCAGGGCCATGGCAGGCTCTGCTCTCGGGTCCCTGTCTCCTCCTGCCCTTGGTATCCTGAAGCCTCCTGCATGTCAGTGTGTAACGGAGGGAGCTCACCTTCCTCGCTGGGAAGAACCATTCCCTGGTCGTGGTTCCTGCACACGTGCGGGAGCCTCCCCGGGAGTTCAGTGGGCTGGGAGCAGGCGGTTCCTGGCAGGTAAACCCATCAGCTGCCCACAGCACAGGTGGGTGGGTTTCCCTGTGTGCCTTAGGGAGGACCAGCGCGCTGCATCCCACATATCCAGGAGAGCAGGCGGGGTGCACGCAGCAGGGGGCTGGGGAAGACGGGACCCAGTGCTGGGAACACAAAGGGAGGGCCTCACGGGGGCAGCAGGGGAAACAGTTGCTTGTCCTGCTGTTCAGGGCCCTGTGGAACCAGTGCTTGCATAGCGGGGGCGGACTTTAGCCCCTGGTCCCCGTTATTCCTTCCTCGAAGTGGGGCTTGCCTCCTCGAGGGAAAGTCTCTCTTCTCAGCCTCCTGGTTCTCTGCCTGCCTTCCCCGTGCCTAATGTCTCCATGCCAGAACCTGCATGGCCAGGGTCGGGACTCCCTGGGGACGCCGCACTTGGGCGGTGTCCCCTCCTCTGGATGTACTGAGCCAGCCGCACGTCTTCGCTGCCTGCTCCTTCAGAGCCTGCGTGATAGGCACATTTCTTGGGAGGCCTTGTCTGGGCCTCCTGGTTGGGGCTGAGCTCCTTTGTCCTGAAGCCCCTAGCAGATTGGTCCCGTCCTCCCCAGCGCCCACCTCCGCTGGCCGTACACCTAGCTCCGTGGTCAGTGACTAAGGTCTGCCTCTACAGCTGTGCAACACCTGCCAAGCCTCATTTTGATGAATCATTGCATGAATTAGGGTGCAAACCGCTTTCGCGTGTGCTACCTACAGGACTCGTGTCAATGAGCGGGAAGAAGCAGCAGTGAGAAACCTGACTTCAGGGAAAACTGCGGTCCTTGGGTGTCCTTTTCCTCTTTTGAGACTGAAAGTCTGTTGGGTGTTGAACAAGAGTTTATGAGGCTTTGCGCTTCCCAGCGAGGGAGGAAGCAGTGGAAATGGGATACACGGAATCATTCCCAGCCTACTGATTTAACGCTCAGAAAACAAAGATAGAATTACCTGACTGAGAACCAGAGACCTTTACTTGTGGCTAAAATGCATGTCATTCACTGAGGATTTCAACTTCCCAGAATGCTCTACCATTGCATTGTTTTTTGGGGGGAGAGGCCTATAGATCCATGAGAGTGCGCCGGGAGATACTAGAAAACCAGTTCCAACTCTGTCACTTTCTAATTATGTGACATTGACTAAGACTTAGTTAACCCTTACACCCCACTTCCTTTTATAAAATGGATTTGTAATAGCTAGCTCAGCCGGCCTCATGGGCTGTGTGATGATGATCTAGGAATGCAGTGTAGACAAGTTGCAAAGGGTTGTGCAAATGGAAGCTACCATTTCAGCACATCATGTAATTTTCTGGATAGGTATCTGTGTACCTCTGACCTCCAGGAAGCCTCTGTCCTATTGTGTGCCCTCCCTTTGTCACCACTGTGTCTTATCTCCACTCTCTGCAGTTTTATCTCATCTCTAGGCCAGGGAAATTGGCTTTGCAAGCAGGAATAAGAGAGTGTTCACCTTGCACCTGGGTCGGTTTGTTTTGCTGTTGTGGAGGTGCAGGTAGTCTTTTGGGCACCCAGGAAATTGAAGGGAGGCACAGGGCTGTGCACAAGGACAGCCAGGTGAGCATCTCAAGCTCCCATCTTCCATGCACTTGGCTGTCCTCGTGTCTCGCAGGAATGGAAACAATTGTCGTTAATGTAATTGCTATTCTTAGCACACGCGCAGAGTATTCCAGACAAGGTCAGTGTGTGGCAAGAAATGCTTGTCCCAGAATATTTACAGATCGCTTCAAAACGGAAGCCTCACCTTGGATGCAGAGATGCTGAGATCAGTGTCTGGGCGCCCTTGAGATAATGCGGTTCAACAAAACCCCGGGCAGACCTGAGACGCTGCTGTAGCGGGTCCCAGCCTGCGGAGTGGTAGTGGTGCTCGTCTCAGTGGCAGACAGGCAGGGTTGGGGTGCTGGGTTCATCACCGCACGCAAGGCCTCTACCCTGCAGAGTCACGGGAGGAGGGAGAGAAGGCTGCTGAGTTCAGGACTCGCCTGGTTCCTCACCTCCCGCTGTGGGCTGCACCACAGCCCCTCGGAACTCCTGGGTTGAAGCCCCGCCTCCCAGAACTTCAGAATGTGACTGTGTTTGCAGATGGGGTCTTGAGAGAGAGAATTCAGTTACAAGGCGGTGACGAGCATGGGCCCCCATCCGGGTGCAGCTTCTCTCTGGCGAGTTGCTGGCTGGTTCTGAAGTTGTTTGGCACTGCTGTGCTGGGCGCTGCAAGGACCACACGTGGGTTGAGAGAATTCCTTTGGCTCCTGCAGACCACGTGTCCTTGGTCCGTCTTTTAGATTCACTCCTGGTCTTAGCCTTGTGGGCACCACCATTCTCACCAGAGCATGTAGGAAAGGTGGAATTCAAGTAGAGAATTCCCCCCGAAGGCCCGGAACAGAGCTGCACGACATGGACCACTCCATAATTATGAGGTTTCCAGTGGGAAGGTGATGTCAACATTTTCTTTCCCTGGAAGATGGAAAGCTGCCATTCAGAAGGTTTAAACATGCGTGCCTCTTAAAGCAGGGATTGTAATTTACTTTTCTTCCCCTAAAGATGTGTTTATTTTATTTGAAAAGCAGAGTTACAAAGAGGCAGATGTAGAGACACGGAGGTATTCCATGTGCTGGTTCACTCCTCAGATGGCTGCAATGGCCAGAGCTGGGCCGATCCCAAACCAGGAGCCAAGAATGTCTTCCGGGTCTCCTACGCGGGTACAGGTGCCCAAGGACGTGGGCCATCCTCCACTGCTTTCCCAGGCCATAGCAGAGAGCTGGATCAGAAGTGGAGCAGCTGGGCCTTGAACCGGTGCCCATTTGGGATGCTGGCACTGCAGGCGGCGGCTCTATCCGCTACGCCACAGCGCGGCCCCCGTGATTTGCTTTTGAAGAAGCCTGATGTTTTGATTTGGGAAAGCTGCTTAACTCTTTTACATAGGCAGGTGTAAGGTGAACACATTTTCCACCCCCTGATTTGAGGGAAAAAAACTTGCATACTTTCTAATAATCCTAAAGTAGGTGCTCTCCTTGTTAATATTTTAATATTAATTATTATGTTAATAATAATTTGTTGAGCAATTGGCGGTTGTGCTTCTGCAAAATTAGACGTGTTGCCCCCTGCATTTGGAGTTAGATTACCTTGAACTTGGCATTCTCATTTCTTTGTGGGGAGGGCTGTGTGCAGGTGAGCTGTGTTTCCTCGCTGGTGGGTGTTACTCAGTTGCGTTCTTGCAGGAAACAAGAAGTGGGGATCCGATCACAGGGCATAGATGCACACGTGCCTGACCTACTGGCCTGACACTGAGCGTAAGGCTGAAAGCTAGGTCTCCATAAGGCAGGTTGGACTGGGTAGCTGGGGTCCCACGTGTGTGCCCTTTCAGCTCCAGTGAGCCACACTTTGAAAACTACGTTCTCCAGCTTACACTTCCCCACAGACTATCTGGAAGATTCTGGTGTCAGGTCCCGTGCCCTCCAAGTGACTGCTGACTCCCAGTGCCTGACATCCCCAGAGAGGCTTGCTTCTGGAGGACAATGAGATCCTCTTAGACTGGGAGAGGGGATGGATGCTGTTTTTCTCCAAGGGCCCTGACCGAGGCAGGGACATTGGTGGGTGTGGATTCAGGGCAGGGTCAGAACAGGACTTTGAGGTCGTATTTGGGCCGTGGGCTCTTGGAGTGGCTCATTCTGGGGAGAATTTGTCATTGTGGACTTGTTCTCTGTTACACTTTGTTATATCGCATCAACCCCCCCCCCCCCCCCCCCGATCTCTGGGAACGGGCAGTCCTGCTCCTCCTATTGCAGCAGGCTAACAATGGGGGGCATCTCCCGCACCCCAGCAGCAGGCATCACTCGCTCTGCCCCTCTGGCCCCTTCCCTGCTCCTGTGTGCATAGCCCAGCTCATTCACACTCAGCCCAGGCTGTGCACTCTTCAGGCATCACACACTGCGTGAGTTGAAGACCTGGAGGTTGTCCTAGGCTCGCAAAGAAGATCAGCCTGTGAACACAACCTTGCTGCTTCCGAAATACAAAATGCCCAGAGCCAACCGAATTAGAAACTTTCCAGATGAAAGTGAGTCAGTCTCTAGTGGAAAGCCCTGAGGTCTTCTTTTACAGCGACGTAGCAGATGTTGTTTCGTAGAGGGATGCAGCTGCATTATGGGTTTTTGGTAGGCGAAGTAGGGGCTCCTTCCAAAGCCAAGTGTTTCTGGCATCCAGGAGGGTTTTTAATAGAAGCTAGTTTTCCTTGTCGCTCCAAACTCTCCCCTGTCTCCAGTCTTTGTCCTGTCACCCTCCACTGTCCAGCATTCTTTGGCTGGAATTCGCAGCTGGGATTATCAACCAGCAGGAAAACAAGAATAATAAAAGCCCAGTGAAGACAGACCTTCGTATCTTCCCAAGGCCCGAGTCCCTGGTGCTTTGTCCCCTTGTACCGCAGGAGGCTGACTTGGAGTGCTTGCCATCTGGCCTGGGGCGAGGCAGGTGTCCTGTTGAAAGGGAAGTAACTCAGGCTGGAGAGAAAGTGAGATGCTGCCCCGCTGGCTTCTTCCTAGTCGGTCCCCGGTGGGGGAGTGGACTCCTTTCCCCACCTGCACCTGCACCTTCCATCCATCCAAAGAGGGGGTCACCTGAGATTCAGAGCGACTGATTACAGTTATCCTTGGCCCTTAGAGGTTGGCCCTTGCCCAACGCTAAGAAAGTGCTTTCCTTTTATTGATCACAGAGGGGCTGATTCCAAACGTGTCCCTGGAGGTGGAGTTTTGCAGTTAGAAAGAATGAACCTTCACCACTAACTCTCTGGATTTGTAGCTGCCGTTTGAGGTGTATCAATACGTGAAACAGGGACTGGAAGGAGTACTTCCCGGTTGACATGTCATGTGCTGCAGTTCCCCACTTCATGCAGTGGATCCCCTTCTCCTCTCACTGTAGATCAGGTATTCTAGGGAGATGCAGGGAGTGAAACGTGGAGCGTGGGCTGGGGCTGGCCATGGATTTGGTGGCAGTTTCCAGCAGTGGAGAGAGCTAAGGGCAAGGGGCTTCCTCTGCAGCGTGAGAACCACTGGAAACTAAAAAAAAAAAAAAAAAAAAAGCACCTGGCATTGCTTGTATCAACAGCCTCGCTACAAGATTACTGTGCTGATGTCAAGGATGGTTGGATCTCTCTGCATGGCTTTGCTCAGCCATGGCTCTCCCTGCTACAGGGTCATGGTCTGATGATGTTGTCATCATGCCCAAGGAACACTGGATTGGGGCCTCAGAAGACCTGGGCTATGACTATTAGTTAGAAGGACTTTGGGTAAATCCCGTGATCCCCCTGTGTTTAAGTTTTCCGTTTATAAAAATGAGCCTAATGACCCAGCGCATATCTTACAGAGCTGTATGAGCATAACCAGGGTAACATGCATTAGGATCTTTGGAAGTGAACGGGACAACTTTTTGTGTGAGGGATCTGGGGTCCAATGGAAATACACTGAGCTAGCAGTTCAGTGTCCAGGGATCCAGTGAGCTTTGCTAATTTACATTTGGGGTTTCAGACGAGCTGGGGCTGTGACGTCTCAAGTGCATAATGACCATTGCCCTTCAGAAATACTGCAAACATGGAATGAGATACTGCACTTAACAGCTGTACGGTGCCATACAAGCGTCAGCAAATAAAACAGTGGTGCATTTGATGCCCTGCTGTGCTCAAGTCGCTTGGCTGGCAGATGGTTCATTGATTAAACATCCCCAGGAATGTCAGGTTTACTGGTCACCAGGTTCATGCTTTCCCACCAGCGTTTTCCCATCTCCTGGGGGCAGAAGGAGCCCTTTCTGCTCGTTCATCCCCTGTCCCCTTTGGATACGCCAGTGCATTCCAGCATTGTCAGCTGTTGATGCAGCCGGCATTAGGGTGCTGGATTCTGAGAGGAGCTCCCTGGTGACACTCAGGTGGGGCGTCATGTTTGGCGTCAGCTGTTTTAATTGAGGGGTTTCTGCTAGAACAATGGTCCTAGCTTCCTGGAAGCCACGTGCTGTCCATCTAGACAAAAAGCAGGGAGTCGATGCAGAACATTCAGACACACCCCAGGGGACTGCAGACGGGCTGGGGAGAGCCGCGCCTCTCAGCGCACTTCACGGGTCCTCGCCCTTGTGGATCTGTGGGAGGTGCCCTGGAAGGCCTTGCTGGCTGAGGGTCTTTCTGTTTCCTTGTTCCGTGCCTTTCTCCTCTGACTCATGGGGGCCTAGCTGTTGATATCAACGGTGAACAGCATGGAAAATCAAGTTCATTGCTAGTGCTGCTCTCCCCTTTCACTGGGCTCTGCTACTTCGGGTTGAACTATGCTGAAGTTGAGTTCCAGATAGTTAGAGCTGCAAATGGATAACAGTGGTCTCTGAACCGTGAGGTGAAGCTCCACAGGAAACCTCCCACAGTGGGAGACTGTGGCCATCCGTGCAAAAACCAAACCATGATGGATCTGCAAGTTAAAGTCTGAGGTGCCCCAGCAGCTTCAGGAAAGATGTTCTCCATTGTATGACCTCAGAATCCCTGTTAATAAGCCAGAGGTCATGTTGACAGACTCACGAGCCATGTGCAAGGAAGAGAAATTCAGAAACACACAAACAAGAGACATTTTCCAAAGATCGGAGGATATTTCATGTATCTGCATGACTTCAGGCAGGAGAGAAATGGAAGCTGATTCTTTTGTTGCCATAGATCATCCAAGACTGGAATAAAAATGATCAGCAGGGTTGAGCCCGAGTCGACTTTATTGCTGGCAGGCTGTCCTGCACCCGGTGCAGCCGGAATGAGCAGGGGGCGATCAGCTGCCTGGCTTGATTTTGTTTCTAGTACGACTAGCTCTCCAGGCAACCGTGCACGCGTCTTGAATAAGAAGTGGTGAAAACAGACACACAGAAAGAATGGCAGGAATCAGTGCAGAGAATCCAGTTTCTTTGCAAGCCTGCAAAGGGGTGTGGATGTGCTGGGACAGCTTCCTCTTCCCCCTGACACCACGAATGCTCTCTCTCAACACGCTTAAATGCGATCTGCAGAGCGCTGTGGGCACCCTGGCTTTTGGGGGAGAGTTAGCTGCTCCTCGTCTTCCCCCTTTCCTCTTGAACCCGCAGCCCTCTTGGGATTAAGTGGGAGGCTACGCAGGCATGGGGCCATGTCGGTCAGCTGCATGGGCCGGGGGGAGCTGAAATCGGACACTAGGCAGTACCAAGCAGGCAACAAGTTCGTGGGAAATGGAATTCGAGTTGAAGTTTATTTTGGTGTAAACATTTTTGAAATCCATGCATAACGGTGTATGGAAACTGTGTATTATGAAAAAACTATGCATGGATTTCAAATTTTTTTTTTTAAGATTTACTTATTTATTTGAAAGTCAGAATTATAGAGAGGGAGGGAGGGAAAGTTTGCATCTGCTGGTTCACTCCCCAGATGGTCAAATTGGCTGGCGCTGGGCCAGGGCAAAGCCAGGATCCAGGAGCTTCTTCTGGATCCCAAGCACTTGGGCCATCTTTTACTGCTTGCCCAGACGCATTAGCTGGGAGCCGGGTTAGAAGTGGAGCAGCAGGACTCTAAATGGCACCCATATGGCATGTCGGCATTACCTACTGTGTCACAAGAGCAGCCCATTTCTTTCCTTCCTCCCTCCCTCCCTCCTACCCTTCCTTCCTCCCTCCCTCCCTCCCTCCCTTCCTTTTCTGGTACCCAAAAACACTTATCTGTCAATTGCCTTTCCCATGAAGATTCTGAAGTCCCTGGTGCGGTTGGGAAAATGGTTCCCTCCACCTCTACTGCAAAGCTTTCTTGGGCTGAGGAGTGGGAGTGGCGAAGGCACAGGACAGGGCCCGGTGCCCGTGGTAGGGTTGCTCCTGTCTCCTTGGGTTTGCCGTGCTGTCCCCGTGGCGGGCTGTGAATCTGAGGGGCAGTTTGTGCCCAGTGCGCTTGTGAGTCGGAGCCTCCTTGGCTCTGCTGATGTGGGGTTGGGGCAGGGAAGGCTGACCAGTACCGGGCTGTTCTTCGCTCCAGCACTTCCCGCAGAAGAGAGAGAAGTAGGAAAGCATTTTCTTCTTTGTGGATGGCCTTCATGGGATGAAAAAACATTGGGGTTTCAGCTCTTGCTGTTGGCGGGAGGCAGCCTGGCGTCTGGGACTCCTTTGGTTCTCGGGGGCAGCAAGGGGTCGCAGCAGCGCCTCTCCCTGGTCACAGTATGCCCCTCTGTGTGCAGACTGTGGTGCCCAGTTGTGGACAGAGCCAGGACAGGAGCAGGAGGGACTGGCTTCATCTAAAGCCCTTGCCGTCGTCCTGTGTAAGAGCGTGATGCTGCTAGAAGACTCAGCCCCTAGCCTTGCAGGAGGCGAGAATTCCGAGCGGATGTGAGTAACTGGAGGGGGACCGCTTGGTGGCGTCATGACTGCTCTTGTCGTCACCGTTGTTAGCATGGCCGTGATGGAAATCACGGCTTCACCAGCTCTCCGCGAGCCTTCTTGTGGCAAATGGTGCCCTGAACACGTGGGATTTCTTGGTGATAAATGTGGACTCTGCGGTGGACGGTGTTTATGTCCAAGTTCCTCACTGCTTACCTGGTGTCATTGCTCTTAGTGGCCAGGCCAGGCCGGGGCCATTAGCCACCAGGGTGGGTAGGCTACCTCCGAGGGCAGGTGGTGTAACCTTGATGGAAGGCAAAGCTTCCTTCGCCGTGGACTGGGGCTTTCTCACGTCGCCAGCGTGTTTTAGGTGAAGACGTGTGCGCACCAGAGTCTCCCTGGGCGGAGTGAGGACCCGCCTGTGTCTCACTGCTGGGGAGGAAGTGGGACCGGGAGATGGAAGATGCCTGTTCTGAGTTCCTAGCTCCTGCCTCGGGACTCTAATAAGCATGACGGTCTCCATAGAGCCTGTCAGCTTGCCTTGCTGAGAGCCAGTGTAATGGAGTTGTGAGGGTCCCATCATCAACTTCCTGGTTCTGCAGATGTCTGTGTAGGCAAGACCACATGTTCCTCCAGGAGCCGCCAGTGTGAGCCTGTGTCAGACTGGATCATTAGCTGTTGGATGCGGCACCTGTGAGCTCCCTGCCGTACACAGCTTCAGACCACATCACAGGACACATTGGAATCGTGGATTCCTGCCACTTTAATAATGTCTTTGTCCTTAGTACTTTTTTCACCTGAAGCGCCATTTAGTTTGATAATAGTATAGCTACACCATTTTTTAAAACAATTTTTATTTGTTCAGTATATCTTCTTTTACTCTTTTTTAATTTCAAATTTTCTTTGTTCATATATTTTAAGTGTTTCTGCACTTTTCTAAAGAGTATGGGTGAGGGGGCTGGTGCTGTGGCATAGTGGGTAAACCCACTGCCTGTAGTGCCGGCATCCCATATGGGCGCCGGTTCAAGTCCCGGCTGCTCCGCTTCCAATCCAGCTCTCTGCTCTGGCCCGGGAAATAGTAGAAGATGGCCCCAGTCCTTGGGCCCCTGTACCCATGTGGGAGACCCGGAAGACGCTCCTAGCTCCTGGCTTTGGATCAGTGCAGCTCTGGCCATTGCAACCAACTGGGAGTGAACCAGCGGATGGAAGACCTCCCTCTCTCTCTTGGCCTCTGCTTCTCTCTATGTATAACTCTGACTTTCAAATAAATAAATAAACCTTTTTTAAAAAAGAGTATGGGTGAGATGGTCATTTGCGCATTCAATTATTGTTGATAGCTGTTGTCTGTATTCCCATTAAACTAGGTTCTTTTTGCTTTTTACTTGTAAAACCTATGTGCTGTGGTATGAAGGCTTTGTGTTGTAATGTAAATTTTTTTTTTTGACAGGCAGAGTGGACAGTAAGAGAGAGAGAAAGAGAGAAAGGTCTTCCTTTGCCGTTGGTTCACCCTCCAATGGCTGCCGCGGTTGGTGCGCTGCGGCCAGCGCACCACGCTGATCCGATGGCAGGAGCCAGGTGCTTCCTCCTGGTCTCCCATGGGGTGCAGGGCCCAAGCACTTGGGCCATTCTCCACTGCCTTCCTGGGCCACAGCGGAGAGCTGGCCTGGAAGAGGGGCAACCAGGACAGAATCTGGTGCCCCGACCGGGACTAGAGCCCGGTGTGCCGACGCCACAAGGTGGAGGATTAGCCTATTGAGCCGGGTGCTGGCCGTTGTAATGTAAATTTAAGATATATCAAAAACTAAAGAAGACAGAAGAGTAGAAGGAAGGAGATAGAGAGGGAGGGAATCCCATTGTGTCCGTAGACTATAGACGCCAAGGATCACCACTCTGATTTTTACTTTATCCTTCATGTTGACACCGCCCCCCCCCCCAATTTCCTTTGCCTATGCACAAAATCAGATGTTTTTAAAAGTTTCATTTTTGTTCTTTTTAAGTGTTTTTTGTTACTTAGACAGTGTTGCTGGAAACAGAACTGCAGATTATTTTGTGAGCCTACTATGGTGACTCTCCGCTGGCTGACCGAGTGTGCTACCTTCTCCTTCGCCCACTCCTCCCACAATGTTGGGTCTCTCTCTGCCTGTCCCTGTTGCCCTCTGCCTGTCTTTCTTTTGAGGTCTCCTCAGTAATTCACTGCTTCTCCAACAACTGGTTGGCCTGCTCATTTTGTCAAAGCCACAGCCCCCAGCCAGGAGACCAGACTTCTCCTCACAGGTCTTTTCTCACAGGTTGCTTTCTGTCCCGGCAGCCTCTGGGCCGCTCTCTTTTCTGTGGTTCCTAAAGGACAATTGCACGCAGTCCCTTGATGGCCTGCCCCAGCTTCCTGTAGGACACCTGTGACAGTCGAGTCTGTGAATGGCAAATACGGTACCCAGTCTCCTGCTTTTTGACGGGAAGAGGATGCTCAACAGCAAGAGAAAAATCGAGCGCCCAAGTGGTGTAGGAATTGATGTACAAGTCAGTTATTGCAAAGCGTGTTCCTTTGTGATCCTTATGGGTTGTTTAAAGTAATAATTGCTTCTTTTAGGATTGTGCTGTTCAGAAACGCAGGGAGTTACAGAAGCCATTGGGGAAATTAGTGGACTGCCAAGATTTGGCGGAATGTACAGTTCCGTTGGAATCTTTAATTTGTCTACGTTGAATCTCAGGAAACTGCTTTGCACGTGCGGAGCGCTTCCTCTCTGCCAAGTGAGGTTGCACGAGCGCAGTAGAGCAGAAGTGTATCTGCTAATTCATAGCCCAGAGGTTACAAAGGTCAGGGACTGTTACGTCTAAAGCTCGTGTTGGGAACTTGCTGTGAAACAGGAGCCTGTGCGGCCCGGTCAAGTTCTGGCCCGGTTCGCCTCCTCCAGTTCCCCTGCATTGTCCAGGGGCTGCTCTCTGTACTAGGGGGTTTGAAGTTTTGCTAAGACTTTCCGACCTCTGTATTTGTAGACGTCTCTATTTGTTCTCTGCACCCAGTAGTGAAGCTGCTGACCACGAGCCGTTTTGCAGCGTCTGTTTTCTCCTCCTCCTTGTAGTAGGAGAATCCTTGAGTTTACTTGGCAGGTGGCCATGTAGCCAGAGACTACATTCCCTGCCTCTTTGGCACCTGGGTGGGGCTGATGGGACGTGACAGAGGTCAGGCAAGCACTTTCTGGCTCATGATCTTAGAGGGCGCGTGGGGACCGAGGGCACCTAGAGGCCTTGCACGGGATCACAGTGGCATAGAAGAAGGAAGGTGCATGGCCCCGGGGGGTTGGGGGGGAGGCTTTGGCAGAGTCTTGTTTCATATTTATATATTTTATGGACTTTTATATCACGTTTCCTTTTGTAAAACGCTGCAGACGGAAATTGTATGTAATTTCATTTTCCAATTACAGGACGGTGCAACGAGGTCCATGAGGCTGTGCTCCAGGGGCGGAGAGGAGGGAGGGGGTCTGGGATAGATTAGGGGAGGTCAGGAGGAGATTCTAGAGAGGGAGGAACTAAGCACTGAGGGTAGTCCAGGGATGCACTCCGGCTCTCGTGCAGGGCTGGGTGCTCCAGCTAGAAGGGACAGCACAAGGAAGCCACGGCAGCCTGAGGGAGCTGGGGAATTCTGGGAACGGCAGATGACTCATTACGGCGGGGCCATGAAGCAGGAGTTCTCGATGGATGGCTGGTGTGGGATGGGGGGAGGGGGCTTTGCCTGCCACGCTAAGGTGTCTGAGTTTTATGTTACGTCTGCAAAGCTGCAGTGACCTTAAGCAAGGAGGTGGGTCTACATTTTAGAAGGACTGCTCCGGCAGCCTTGTGGGAGATGGCGCTGGAGGGACCCAGAAACAAGAGGAAGAAGTTGAAGTGTTTTGTTGTGAGTTGTTTTTAAGGCTAGAGCTGCAGGACACCTCCATGGAGGAAAGGCGTGGTGGGTGAGAGTCCCCAGCCGGCCAGCCAGCCAGGACGGTGATGATCAATCTACAGTGCTTCCCCAGACACCTGGGAGTTCGCTTTCCTTCTGCTGTGTGATGTGAATCTACAACTTTGGTCTGCCTCTGTTGGTTATTTCCCAAAAGGCAAACCATTTTTCATTCTGTGTCCTGACTTCTTCACACACTGCCGCCAAGGTGCTCACTGGTTTCACCCTTGAAGCAGTGAGAATTTCAGCGTGACCTTCTGCTTGCTGCTCTCGCAGTATTTGGAGGGGAAGGTTTTTACTGCCTGTCTTCATGGTTGACATTATTGATGCCAGTCTACGAGCCCAGGCCCCAAGGTGTTCATCAATCGTTTGATACCCAGATTGTCTCACATGCCTCCCTGAACAGATCAATCAAGATCTTATTTGTTTGGAACTAAATGAAGAGATAGGACAGGTCTGCACATGGTGGATAATGTGCTGGACACATTGAACTGGAAAGATGTTGAGGCTGTGAAGGGCGGGCCGTTCGTGGACTATCACTGGGTGTTGCGAGAGCAGTGGTATTGCTCCAATTTGTTGAATGTCAGAATTGTATAACAGAACAAAGAACCCAGTTAGGCAGATAGAGCCTGGGCCCGTTGCCAAATTGCTTTTATGGTTGATATGGAAATCAATGAATAGGGCGGAGGTGCAGCGCAAGTAGTGTAAATGTGTTCAGTTGTGCCCCTGGCTGTGTGGGTCTGTTGTGAGTTTTTTCAGGGAAAATGGGGCCCAAGGTTCATCCTTGTCACGCAAGGTGATGAACGTTTCTGAAGCCCCTTGGCTGTCCTTCGGGGAGGAAACACCACGGCAGACTTTTTGCAGAAAACGAGGCCCCAGATCTTAGAAACAGGTGTGTGGTTGTTTGCTGAATGTGTGCACGGGGCAGGGCGTTAGGTCGTACAACTGCCCCGCTGTCCGTGCACCCAACCTCAGGCTGTGTTTTGCACGACTACAACCTAGGGAAGCACCGCCAACTCCCGAACGATCCTGTGACGTTTCACAGGGGCGCATGAGCCGGCCCTGAAGGCACAGGTTGGAGGAGGTCACGGTGTGTCTCCAGCAGAACAGCCGGCGTGTGCAGCGGAGAGGGGAGCGAGCCCTGGAGACAGGGAGAGGGTCTCTGTGTTTGTGGGAGGGAAGGACACGGAGGTTTTTGTTTTTCCATTGCATTTTTTTTTTTTTAACTGAAGCAGCTGCTTTCCTCTTCAGAGGCGTCCAGGCCCCCAGGGATTCCTGGAAGGGCCCAGTGCCAGGTACCCGGGCAAGCACCACAGCCTAGGCTGCTCTGTTTAACGTGCGGGACCAGCAGACGTGTCCGCCAGAGGGCTGAGCTGCAGATCTTAGCGGGGAGTCGCTCCTGTTCTGTAAATGGGTGTGGTTGGGGCGCAGGGCGAAGTACGTAAGAGAGACTTAACTTCCCTCCAGCTTTCTCTCCCACTGATGCCGCTGCCTGGTTGGGGCTGGTTGTCTTATTTGGTTCAGGAACGTGTCAGCTGGGTACCCCCGTCCCCTCCTTCCCACTGCTGTGCTAATGATGATGTGGCCTTGTAGAGTTTCTCAGTGGAAGCTGGCTAGGGAGAGGACAGCAACGTACAACACGTGTTTGTGCCAGCCGGCTTTGATGAAACATCAGAGGAAATGAATTTTATTAATGAGAGAAGATCTACTTAGCTTACAGGTTCTGAGGTTCAAACCCGAGATAGGGTGGCCATGCCGGCTCGGCCTCTGATGTGGGTGGCACATGGCCTTGGCAGAACACACGTGGAGGAGGTTCAGACCACCAGGTGGGCAGCAGAGAGAGGCGGCGGTCACAGCCCTCCTGGGAGAACCACCTCTGAAGTCGCCACCACAGTGACCCAGGGACCTCTCTCCCAAGCCCACTCCCTAAACACCACAGCTGGGTTCAGTCCCCGCCACTTTGTGCCAATAACTTAGGACTTGGGGTTTCAAGGTCCTCTATGAGTCTGGGCCCAGTGGTTTCTGCACTATGCCATCCGTACATGTGTACGACAGACTGAGGAGTGACCGTGTGCACACGGCCCCGTGGTCGGACTGGTGCATGACTTCTGACAAGTTGGGAATGTGGTTCAGAGGTCAAGGCTAGAGACACTGTTTCCTCAGCCAGGACAAGCGGGGTACTGGCCTCGCCTTGTGCTTTAATTGCTCTGGGCTCACTTTCTCCAGCTTTCCCCAGTGTCCCTCGAGTGCCTGGCACTGCCGGCGCTGGCAGGGGATCCACAGATGGGGTCATCCCAAGAAAGTCCCTCTGCTGCCCAGCGGGATGTTTCTCTATGAGAATTGGGTGACACTGAGCCACCGGAATGGTGCTGACAGGTTGATTTTGGATGATCACTTTGTTTATGTCGACAGAGCATTGGCAACAACCACTTGTCCAGGGCCCTGAATACCCTGGGGTGGGGGCTGGCTGGAGACACAGATTTGGAAATAGTTCATGAAAATCATAGAACTGGGTCATATCATCTGGGATTGAGTGTGGAGAGAGAAGGTGCCCGCACCAGAAGCCCCTGGGGGGCTGCTGTGCCTCTCAGTAGACACCCACTGCAGTAGTGCCGGAGGTTCCACCCTCCCTAGCTGGGGTTCCCTCACTCAGACGAGCTGCCCTCAATGTGGGGACTTTGTACCCACGCAGGCAGGCACCGCAGGCCATCTTCACATGACTCCCTGGCCAGATGACTTGCATTTTCTTTTTTGAAAGAATTGTTTATTATTTGAAAGGCAGTGACATAGAGAGAGAGTGAGAACAAGTGAGAGAGATGTCTTCCATCTGCTGGTTCACTCCCCAAATATAGGCAGGGTTGGGCCAAGTCATAGGCAGAGTCCTGGAGCTTCTTCAGGTCTCCCAGGTGGATATCAGGGGCTAAGGCATTGGAATCATCTTCCACAGCCTTTCCAGGTACATTAGCAGGGAGCTGGATTGGAAGCAAGGCAGCCAGGACTCGAACTCACATATTGGATGCCCAGGTGGCAAGTGGCGATTTAACCTGCTATACCACAACACTGACCCCTGGATGGCTTCATAGTTTAATTATTCCCCCCTCTCATTGAGTGTGAGTAGACAAAGCAAATGTAATTTTGGGATAATTGTTTAGATAACTCTTGCTAAGGTATTACTAAAGGGAGAAAAGGGAGAGGCTTTGTGCGGGAAAGAGTAGAGCAACGATCGTATCTCCTGTGGAGATGGGTTACGGGTTGAGTGGGAGGCGATGTATTTAGCTTTTCCATTCATGTCTCCTTATTTCATTCCACTTTATCTGTATGATTTCCTGGAGCCCAGACCTTGTATCTTCATGGCTCCAAAACAGCTGAATAACATTTTACTTTTGGCTTTGTAGATATCGAATTGGCATTTTTATCTGAACTTTCTTTTTTTTTTAACATTAACCAGTTTCCCAACTTCCTTCAATTGTTTGGAAGTTTTAGTTTGGATCAGAATTATCAACACTTGCCTGGACTCTTTCCTTGACTGCCTGCACTAAGTAACTCCCTCCCATCTTCCTGGTCCCTGGCATAGGACTTGCACGAAGACAGTCCTCTGTCAAGATTTGCTGTGTCCCTTTGGGCCACTGTCTGGTGCAGATTGAACACAGAATAGGAATTGGACAATGGTAATTGCTTGAAGTTTCATCTACAAAAGCCCAAAGTAGTAAAACAATCGTCCTCCCCCATGAAGGCATAGCTACTTGAATTAAAGAGGTCAGCAATACCTTCTTTGTAGTCGATGGTTTTGCGCAAGATGGAGCTAATTAGAACAGTTCTGGCTTTCAATTCAGTGTTCAGCGAGGCTGGAGCTCTGGAATAACGCTTGGGGAGTTTCCACATCAGAGGCAGCGTTTGCTTCTGATGGACTTAGCCCTTGGCTCCCTGAGCCTGCGAAATGTGAAGCTTTCCAAGATGACATCGTAGCACCAGCGAGACAGGGAGATTTACTGTATGGGATGAATCTCTCCAGAGCTGTCCGGGGAGCATTCCTCATCCGGGACTTCCTGTCTGTCCCCCACCTAGACCTAAGGGGCTGCTCAGAATGGGAAGGCTGCTGACCAGAGTGTCACAGGGCTCTCTTCTGAGACAGGAGCGTGGACTCTCCTTCTGACAGAGTCCTGGGGAAGGGCTTGTGTTGTTCAACTCTGCTCAGCTCCACAGCCCAAAGGATCATGTCCTCACCCAGGGCTGCTTGCAGGCAAGAGGATAAGTGAGTGAGTGGACAGAGAAGACAGTTGGAGAACGAGGAAGGGGTGCACTGTGATTAGGCAGTCATGGCCGAATTCCACATACATGTAGCCTTCACGTTTGCTGTTCCATCCAAGTGATAGTTGAACCCAACACTCGTGCTAGTTAGCAATTGAGCCTAGCCACTAGCCTTCTAGGAGCTGTGGGCTCTGCTGGACTGGTCTTGGTGTAAGGGGGTGACAATGCAGCCAGGTATCCAGTCCCCAGGCAGTGGGCCATATGAGCTCATGTAATTAGAAGGGTACACACTCCCCACGCATCAGTTTTGGTGTGACGTTGTGGCTGTGTATGTTGGGGTGGGGGCGAGGGGAGAGCAAGCCTGCAGAAGCTTCATGCAAGGTGGAGATACCCAACATCTGATGGCCGTGGAAGGAAGCTGTGTGTGCATTGAGGGTGGGGGCTGGGGGCAGTCTGAATTCACAGTTTGACGGAGGCTGACCCTGACCGTTGGGGTCAGTGCTTTTTGAATGAGGAAGTCAAATCCCGAGGCAAATAAACTTGTACCATTAAAGAATACTTTTCCCCAAGAGGACTTTTATTCATTTTCGGATTTTCCTGTTGTAGTTCTCCAGCTAAATTCTTCTGAGCTGAGATATAAGGAAAGATGAGGTAGGAAACATCCAAGAGCGAGCGTGGGGAACAGCAGTTTTGCAACTTAGCAAGCAGGGGACTCCTGGGAATGCTGTTCAGTTTTACAAAAAACAGGGTCTTCCCTTGGATACCACCATCCCCGAGAGGAGACTCTCAGCTCCTCTCCCTTTTGACCCAGGAAGGTGTGAGGCGGTGTTTGATTGTCCTGGAAATTCCCACATGGAAAACTCATCATTCTGGAGGGAGGATTTGGAGCCATAAGACCTGTTTGTCAGCCAGGATCCCACCAGCCTGCCTCCGAAGTTTGAGACCATGTGCCTTCACTGTGCCTTGTCCGTTTCCTTTGGGGGCGCCACAGTCCTTTCTGGGGGCAGGTGGGAAAAGTCTGGAGGGAAAGTCTGATGATTAAGGGGGGGGGGGTGGGGAGAGAGAAAGAGAGAGAGAGAGAGAGGTAAAATAGTATTATGATGATTAAGGGGTGGGGGGCAAGATAGCAAAGCCTTAGGAACTGAGCTGTGAGCCGTCCTGACTCCACCACTTGCCAGCCATGGAATCAGCACCCCTCCCTTGCCGCCTTTCGCACCTGTACAATGGTGTTGTTACGTCACCCCATAGGTTTGTGGTAAGGAGCAGTGAGACAGGTAGTGTGCTGAGAAACCCAGCACGCTGTGCAGCTTCCCCCTGTTGCGGTGGCCCGTGCATAGGAAGTTCCTTAGAATTCTTACCCAGTGTGGGGGTTGGGCATCTCTTGCTCAGTTGGGTTGCGAGAGCCATTTTCCAGAGACTTCCTTTCGCTCAGAATTTCCCCCAGCTCGGTCCTGCACGCTCCTTACCCTGTGCTCCGGCCCACGGTGTCTCGTGTTTGAATGACCTCATCTCTCCGCAGCTGATTGCCAGTGGCCTCTGCCTTTCTTTCCTCCAGCCCATTGGGATGGTTCTCCCCATGCCCCACCTCTCGGCCTGCAGCCTGCCACCTCCACCGGCAGAGGTAGCCCCGCACGGCTGAAGCTTACTCCTCAGCCTCCTGGCCTCCCTCCCTGTCTCTCTCTTGCTTTATGAAACAGGCCAGAAAGGCAGCTCCCACCAGGTTTTCAGAGCTCTGTCTGTGGTTTAGGAAGAGCTACATGAGAGGCCGTGGGGACTCTCTTCCTGGGTCAGCACCACACTACAGCATGAAGGGGGTAGGAGCAGCACCCGGACCTCACTCGCTCCCAGATGCCCTGAGGACACCAGTCCTTAGGAGATGGATGCCAGGAGGCCATGCAGAAGGCAGCATCCAGGACAAGGTCCTTGGTAAACCATGCGGGAAGTGGCTGGTCATTTTCCCAATTAGCTTTGGAAAACCATGGTGGGGTGGGAGGGGGAGGGGTAGACAAGGAAGCAGGTGTTCATGTTGAGAAAATGTTGTCACCTGACATTTGCAGAGACTACGAAGTTACTCAGGCTTAACTACCTTTTCAAAACTATTTTTGAAGGATTTTATTTATTTTTTTGAGAGGCAGAGTTATAGACAGAGGGAGAGACAAAGGTCTTTCATCAGCTGGTTCACTCCCCAGTTGGCCACAATGGCCAGAGCTAGGCCAGTCCAAAGCCAGGAGCTTCTACATGAGTGCAGGGGCCCAAGGACTTGGGCCACCCTCCACTACTTTCCCAGGCCATAGCAGAGAGCTGGATCAAAGGAGGAGTCGCTGGGACACGGAGCAAAGTCTATATGGGATGCCAGTGCCACAGGCAGATGCTAGTCTACTGTGCCACAGTGCCAGCCTCCCTAACCACCTTTCATAAAAAATCTATTTAAGGGGCCGGTGCTGTGGCATAGTGGGCTAAGACTCCTGCAGCACCGGCATCCCATTTGGATGATGGTTAGAGTCTCAGCTGCTCTACTTCTGATCCAGCTCTCTGCTATGGCCTGGGAAAACAGTGGAAGATTGTCCAACTGCTTGGGCCCCTGCACCCACATGTGAGACCTGGAAGAAGCTCCTGGCTCCTGGCTTTGGATCAGCCCAGCTTTGGCTGTTGCAGCCATTTGAGGAGTGAACCAGTGAATGGAATACCTTTCTCTCCATCTCTACCCACCCCTCCCCAACCCATAACTCTACCTCTCAAATAAATAAATAAAAATCTTTGAAAAAATGTATTTGAAACATGCACACAGAGGTAAGGGGAGGGGACAGGGAGAGAGAGCTTGCGTGCACTGGTTTTCTCCACAAATGCCTCCAGTTCTGGGCTGGGCCAGGTGGAAGTCAGGAGTCTGAATGTCCACCTGGGTCTTCCACCTGGGTGGCAGGGGCCCACATCCTTGGGCTGTCCCCTGTGGCCTCCCCAGAGTGAGCATTCGCAGATAGCTGGAACCAGGGTGAACCTTGGAGGTGATGAGACCAACCGAAGCGCTCCCTCTCATTTGCTGTGCAATGGCAGCATGAACAGAGCAGAACATGTGGCCGCTCTGCTCCTCCCGCCAGGATTCCCATTGCTGTAGTCTCCCGCGGGAGGCGAGGTGAGAGTCTCGGGCTTTGGGCCTGCGTTGCAAAGGAGCGTTGGCAGTCCTGATAGAACCTGACCTGCAGGTGTGCGAGTGACGTTTGATATTAAGAGGCCAACTGGGAGTGAGAGGGGCAGAGACTTGTGGCTTATGTGTGAGTAGGAACCCCCACCCCTACCCCTGCCGAAGTCGACATTTGAGCCCAGGTGGGCCCCATCTCAGCCTCACCTGAGTGTGGGAGTGTCTTAGCCCTTAAGAGGCGGCCAGAGCGCATTCTGGCCGATCGGTCCCGGGGGCAGCGTTCATATGGGGTTGAGGCCGTGCTGGTCTGACCTTAGCACCAGGCTGGTTGCTTTTCTGGACTTCGGCTCCACGTCTCTCTCAACGAGGGTCCGGACGCTTGTGCTCTGTACGTCTCGGATTCCTCTGCTCTTGGCTTTGCTTAGGCACGGCGGGAAATCAGCAGGTAGGGAGGAGGGAAGAGCTTCTCCCCTGCTCCCAGCATTGTGTGTGCGCCACAGCAGGAGGACCCGAGCCTCTGGGTCCGGCTCAGGCAGCTCGAGCAGCAGTGGTCGGCCAGGCAGCCTCAGAGGTGTCGTGACTGTGGCTCTGCCTCCAGTGGCAGTAGCTACAGTGTTGGGCGACTTGGAGCCCGCGGAAGCCACGGAGGCCTGGGGTCGATCAGTAGCTCTCTGAATACTGAGGGATAACCAGTATTTTTAAAAAATTTTTATTTTTTTTTTAATTTTTGACAGGCAGAGTAGACAGTGAGAGAGAGAGACAGAAAGAAAGGTCTTCCTTTTTGCCGTTGGTTCACCCTCCAATGGCCGCCGCGGTAGGCGCGCTGCGGCCGGCGCACCGTGCTGTTCCGATGGCAGGAGCCAGGTGCTTCTCCTGGTCTCCCATGGGGTGCAGGGCCCAAGGACCTGGGCCATCCTCCACTGCACTCCCTGACCACAGCAGAGAGCTGGCCTGGAAGAGGGGCAACCGGGACAGGATTGGTGCCCTGACCGGGACTAGAACCCGGTGTGCCAGCGCCGCAAGGCGGAGGATTAGCCTAGTGAGCCGCGGCGCCGGCCACCAGTATTTTTCTTTGACAGGCAGAGTTAGACAGTGAGAGAGAGAGACAGAGAAAGGTCTTCCTTTCCATTGGTTCACCCCACAAATGGCCGCTGCGGCTGGCGCGTTGCGCTGATCTGAAGCCAGGAGCCAGGTGCTTCTCCTGGTCTCCCATGGGGGTGCAGGGCCCAAGCACCTGGGCCATTCTCCACTGCACTTCCGGGCCACAGCAGAGAGCTGGCCTGGAAGAGGAGCAACTGGGACAGAATCCGGTGCCCCAACTTGGACTAGAACCCAGGGTGCCGGCGCTGCAGGCGGAGGATTAGCCTAGTGAGCCGCGGCACCGGCCAGGATAACCAGTATTAACCAGTGCTACCACTAGTGTCAAACAGGAGTTAGGAACAAGAAGCTATTGCTCTGCAGCGTTGGGACTTTGAGTGCTGCTCCTGGTAGATGAAGCCCAGGAAGAGTGTGCTGGGAGTAGAGGGGAGGTTACAGTTCGCCAAGTCTTTGGCTCATGGTATTCCTAGACCTGCCCTCTCACCCCCCCCCCCCATCACCCCTGTAAGGTGTAGGGACTGTTGGGTCTGTTTTACAGATAACAAAGCTGAATTGTAGGGTGTGAGTGTGTCCTGCAAAACTCGGGTGTTGGCAGTGTGGTGCACAGCTACAGCAGCGTTGGGAGGGCGATCCCAACGAGAGGTGATGAAGTCACAAGGATTCATGGGGTTGTCGTCAGGGTGCCTGGGTGAGAGCCGCAGAGGGTATTTGGAAAGCAGAGCTCCGCTCCTCGTTGCTTCCTTGTTCTCACCCTCTCCTGCCCTTCTGCCTCTCACCAAGGGCTGACGGAGTATGAAGATGCTCACAGGATGCCGGCGCCACGCTCTCGGACCTGCCAGCCTCCAGAACTGTGAGTCGTTTGCATTCCTATTCTTTGTAAATGATGCCTCGGGGGTTCCGTTAGAGCAGCACCGCGTGGACGATCCTGCGGGGTTGGAGTGATGTAGTACCCGGAGAGGAATCTGCAGTTATGCAGTGGAAGAGCCCGGTGCTGACCTGCAGGCTTCGCCCCTTCTTAGAACAGGTGGTGAGAGTACAGAATCCGTCCAGAGAAGCTGAACCTAAATGGTTTGATAGCGATTCGCCAACAGGTGACTGAAAGGGAGAGATCACTTTAGGATAAATAATAAGAAGTGTTAGTATTTGTTTACCTGTAGAAGTGGGAGATAGTGCATTTGTAAAAAAAAAAAAAAAAAAAATTCCCCAAGGGATACATGACTGAAAAGGTTGCATAGATGGCACAACTTCACATCAAATTACTTTAGGGGAAAAATTGGTTCTCTCTAAACCGTTTGTGTGTGGGTTGATTGGCCATGAGTCAAAGCCACTGTGTGGATCTCTCTGGGTTTTTTCAAAAGTTCGTGCTCCCAGCTTACATGGGCGTGAAGAATTGTTTGCACCTGAAGCGTTCCAGGCTAAATCAGACCAAAGAGCTTTATTAATTAATTGCCAGATGGTGGAGGTTTACATTTGGGGGCAGAGAACCGGCAAGGCTGGAGAGCGTCATAGTGGGCCGGTTCATTGGGTTACTCCATCGGCGCTCTGGGAGCACTCTCTAGAGAGCACGGTGACGAGTGTGCAGGGGGGAGGCAGGGTGCTCGGCAATGACATCTCCTGGGCTGGGGACCAGGGCGTCCTGCGGTGGGTAGCGCGGAACCAATCGCATGCCTGGCTCTGTCTATACGGGGAGGGGGCGGGGAGTGTGGACATCAAGTTTTCATTTGGTTTCATTTTACTGAAACCAACTTAATTCTGATGTGACCTCGCCTGTGCTGAAGGGCTGCTCCCCTGCGTGGCCTCCAAGAGGCCGTGGGCCATCTGTCTTGGATTAGAGGGGAAGACCAGCATTTCTGGGCTTCATGGATGCAGGCTGCATTTTCAACAGAAAGGGAAGGTGGCTTGTAAGAAAAGCCCTTCCTCCTTTGTTGTTAGATACTTGACAAGTACAAGCTGGTCCTCAAGTTGGTATCCTTGGACTCTGACCCGTAGGTAGAAGAGACCAGTACAGTCTGTGTGGAGAGCCCTGCCTCTATTAAAGAAACTGAATTATATTGAAAAATCTTGCTGTGAGAAGACGCAACTAGAGCATGATTTGACGAATTAACATTGTGCCTTAGAAACGGGTTTGTGTACTTGGGCTGTTCAAATTCTGTTGAATTCGGGAGCAAAATGAAGGCCCCTGGAGTAGCAGCTAACTGGACGTGTGGACCCCTCCCCGGGCCAGAGACCCTGGCTGCTCCCTTTCTGGGCCCTAGCCAGGCTTAGCTGTTGAGCGGTGAACACGTTCTACTGAAGCATGAAGAATTCTTGTGTTGGAACTTCATTTTTCTAACTAGACATCGGTCACTTCAGGGTGTGAAGAGCCAGTTCTGTTTTTTTGAAATCGTTTATTTAATCCAAATTTCATAGGTACAACTTGAGGAAATTAGTGGTTCTTCCCCATCCACATCCCCGCCCTGCCACCCCTACTCCCGTCCCACCTCCTACTCCCTCTCCCATCCCATTCTTCATTATGATTCATTTATAATTATACTTACATACAGATAGACCATCTCTATATTAGGTAAAGATTTCATCAGTTTGCACCCACACAGACACACACAGTATAAAGTACTGTTTGAGTAGTAGTTTTACCATCAGTTCGTGTAGTACAACACATCAAGGACAGAGATCCTACATGGGGAGTAAGTGCACAGTGAATCTCATTGTTGATTTAACAACTGATTTATGATGTCAGTAATCACCCAAGGCTCTTCTCACGAGCTGCCAAGGCCATGGAAGCCTCTTGAGTTCACAAACTTCAACATCATTTAGACAGGGCCATAATGAAAGTGGAAGTTCTCTCCTCCCTTAGAGAAAGGTACCTCCTTCTTTGATGGCCCCTTCTTTCTACTGGGATCTCACTCACAGAGATCTTTGATTTAGTTTTTTTGTTTGTTTGTTTGTTTGTTTTTTTTTGCCACAGTGTCGTAGCTTTCCATGCCTGCAATGGAAGAGCCAGTTTCTAGACCCTCCACTCGACTTCACCCTGTAGCTTGCTGCCGAAGCCACCATCACGTAGGTCTCATTTCTGAGTTGCTTTCTAGATGGATCTTTCATGTGGCTGTCACAACAGGCTGTAAAAGCAGGAGACTTAACCTCAAACTTGAGTTTCTCCCACAAATTTCTCTGTACTTGGCGATAACATCTTGATGGTTCAGTTGCTCTTATTTGGAAGTCGGAAGTCGGACGTGGCCCTGGCCATCATCTTTTTAGCCAACTTGTAGCCAATTGTTAGGAGAGTGGAATATGCTTGTATTGCAGATCTGTGGTGTCTGTTAGGAATAGACTGCTAAGACTTCCAGAACCTCAAGATCTTCAGATAGTACTGTTAGGTGTTTTTTGTCCCATAAAATGCCACAAAATTTAAATTTATGCTATTCAAAAACGATTAAATACAAGAGCAAGTTGCACTGAGGGGAAAGGGTTGAGCAATTGGCCGGTCTCACTCACTGGTTACATAATTCTTTCCAACATCATAGGCCAGAGTTAAGTTACCAGCTTAGCAAAATCGTGCCTTACCAAGAGACCCCCGCAGACTTAACTTTCTGGGCTTGGCTATGTGCCACGGTTCTGACAGTCCGTGAAGTTTATTAAGTTTGCTAGGCCAACAGACAGCATCAGTTCATGACATGAGCCCAGCCATTGTCTCAGCCAGTGCAACAGCACCAGAGCCGCTCAACTGGCGAGGCATTAAACTTGAGGGAAAGAGGAGAAGGCACTTAACTGTGGCGTGATGGTATGCATAGGAAATGCAGGACTGTGGAGGAAGTGGAATATTGGCGAATCAGGCCATGCAAATGTTGCTGTGAAGGACCCAAGGAAATGGTGTGGTTTTTTTTTTTTTTTTTTTCATTTATATCTTAGTGGGAAAACTGTATACAAGAGGTGCATCAGTAAATATGGAATTCTTGAATATCTAGAGATGTACTGCCTGTGAGAACTGTAGGTCATGAATCTTTAAGGGTACTCCAAAATATTCAAAGTGCTTATCCCTGTGTATCCATTATAATGATACATACATGTAATGATACATACATGTATACATAAGGACATGAACCACAGACATATACATGCACTTAAGCACATAGATTTCCTTGATGCACATTAATTTCCTTGCTATGTTCTTTCTGTACCCTTGTGTACTATTGGTGAAAATTTTCAGTTGGTTCTACAACCTAGCATTTCTGATACGTATCAATCCTGACACGGAACAACTAAATTAATCCTTGGCCCCTCACCCAGCCATCTAACAATTATGGATGTTTATTTTCCTTGCCAGAAATTGAATTTAGCCCACCAGTACATTTTATAAAGATCAGCAGATGGTAATTGCTTTCCGGATGAGTTGGGCTGGGTTTGAACCTATGACCTTTGCGGTGAAATCTGTTTTTTCAGTCTCTCCAGTTCATCTATTTGCCTGGTTAAAATCTCAAAGTTGAAAAAGAAAGTCTTAATGCTTCTCGATCACAGAATTCTATGACTAAATAGAAAATTAATATAGGGCAATTTTGCTGAGTGTCATTTTACCCCTGATGTTTTAAAAGTTTTTTCTTTCAAAAGCAAATTCTAGCGAGGAATCCAGAAAGAGTTTCCAAATGTTACAGTGGTAGACAGATTCTTTCAGTCTTGGTATTTAAGTGTTGTTCTCCATAAACAATTAAAAATTTTAATCTCAGGGAACTTTTCAAATCGAGCCAGGAGTAGCTTTATTTGAGTGAAATTTACTGGGAATTTCAGACCACTGTGAAATCTCAGTATCTTAAAAATAAGAGAAAACCAGTGTGATGGTGGTCTTAAAGTCTTTTCCCTTTGACCTGAGCATTTCCCGTGAGGATAAAGGAAGAAACAAACACAAGAAGACTTATTGTTGATGGCTTGTCAATGCGGATATCAGACGCTTGATTGATGTCGGTGGAGTTCAGTGAGGTCATGCGTAAAATGCTGTGGGCTCCTAGACCCTGTTGCTTCAAACGTTGTGTAAGCCAGGCAGAGGCTCGGGGTATCGTAACTTGTGGCTCAATGCTCTTTCGGGTGGAAAATCGTGTGCTTCCTGTTCTTGGTGCGAAAGCTCTCAGTACTGCCCGGCTTGGGTAGATGGACAGGGCAATAAGGCCTGCCCTGCCTGGCCTGTCCATCGCCTGCCCCTGCTCATGCTGACTCGATCGGCAACCCTCATGGTGTTTATTGTACAACACCTTTCCATCCAACTGAAGTCATCATGGAGTCTTCTTGATTTTCCCTTAGCTCCCTGGACTCGTTCCCCTCCAGAGACCCCTGACCCAGTCCATCGGAAGTTCCGAAGGCTCTGTCTCTGGTGTGAATTCGGATTGGCTAACTTCTCTCTATTTCCATAATCCTTGCTCTTGTCCAAGTCGCCATGTCCCCTCCCTGGACCATGAGAGAAGCGCTCTAACTGGAATCTCGACTTCCACTCTTAGCCCCTGCAATCGGTTCTTCACACAGCATTGGTTACCTTTTTCAAAACATGCATATTGGAGCCAGCCTTGTGACACGGTGGCTAAAGCCTCCACCTCAAATGCTGACATCCCATATGGATGCTGATGGGGTCCCAGCTGCTCCACTTCTAATCCAGCACCCTGCTCACGTGCCTGGGAAAGCAGTGGAAGATAGCCTAAGGGCTTGGGCTCATGACATCCGTGTGGGAGACGTGGTTAAAGCTCCTGGCATTGGCCTGGCCCAGTCCTGGCCATTGCTGCCATTTGGGGAGTGAAACAGCAGATGTGTCTCTATGCAACTCTGCCTTTCAAATAAATTTTTAAAAATACAACAAATCATGTTGCTATCTTGCTTCCCAAGTACCTGCCTTAAAATCCAAATCCCCTAACCCTGCGTGGTTTATATTGTTCCCCAGTTCAGGAACAGCCACGATGTCAGATCTCCTGGAGCAGTTCTGATCTCGGAAATACGCGACCTACATCTAGGCCTGTGCACTTGGCTTCCTTCTGCCAGGGAATATCCCCTTGGGCTTCCTCCCTCTCTTCCTGGGATGTTCATCACATGGGAATCCCCTTGGTGACATCCGGATCTTGTGTCCAATGACACATCCCCCGAAACCTTTCTCCGATCCACCTATTATAACCAGCAAATCACTCCCAGACAAGTCATTCCGTTTCGGTGTTCTTACGTATTAACTGTCCCACCCTCTGTATTTATCTTCTCTATTGTGTATGTACTTGCCTTTATCCCTCCATGGGAATTGATTGCAAACTCCGTGAAAGCATGGATCTGTCTTCAGGGCTGAGTGCCTGCAACCAAGAGCTTGGCGCATAGTAGGTACACAATAAGTGTTGAAAAAACAAATGAACTTGCAACAGCTGGGCCCATCATTTTATTTATCAAGGGTAGAAATATGGTCTTCCTCATTTTCCTGCCTGAACCAAAACCTTTTTTTTTTTTTTTTTTTTTTTTCAGTGTTTCCATTAGCATCCCTTATTCTGTATTCTCACCCTGTACCCTGATCCAGCCTCTGTTATGTCTAGCCTGGACTATGTCACAGGCCTCCTACTTGGATTTGTATGACTTTATGCTCTTAATCCAATTGATTTTGCTTTTGTCATATTTATTGCTTATGAGAAAAATCTTTAAAATCCCTTAATTCCTTAACAAAAAAGGGATTTATTAAAACATTAAAACAATGTTTAAAAGGAATAAGAAAAAGAAATTACACTTAAACAACATCCTAATAGGTTTGTCTTCCCTTTGCTAATATTTATGTGCCAATCTATCCATACGTGGTGTGTTTTTATGTGGTAATAAGTACATGTACAATATGGTTCTTTGCGTTTTTACTTAGTATTTCATAAACAGTTTCATGTTACTGCCCAGTTGTATTTTTTTGTTATGACCACATAATGTTCCATTAATTACATGCTATAATTAAATGTCCAATGACAGGAAATGGTTGGAGTATTTCCAATTTTTTCTTAATATAACAGAGCTATGAATGTTGTACAAATGGCCTTTTTTTTCTTTTCAATAACTGACTTTGGAGAAATTCCAAGTCATAGAATTAATGAACCAAATGGTTATGATAAATATATATTTATACACACACACGTATGTGTGTATGTGTTGTGTTACTAAATTCTCCCAAGAAGGCTTACATCAATTTTCAGTGCTATGAATCATGTATAAATGCCATAATTTCTGCTGAAACTTGTCTGGATGGGGTTTCTTCTGCTGTATCATTTTGATGCCTGTAATGGCTGCATTGCGGTTTTCATTTGCAGCTCTGTTTCGTAGTTGCGAGTTGGACGGCTGAATGTGTTTCCTCACGCTTGTTCACTTGTGTTTTCTCGCATGTGAATTTACAGTTCACACCTTTTGTCCACTGATTAACGGAGGTTTCCATGTTACTATATGTTAACTCTTCCTAGAACTCTTGAACTAAATGAATCCATGCTGGCCTCTGACTTTGTCCTCCAGTGGCTCCCCTCCTCTCCCCGAACTCTGATTGATAACTGCCCTAGATAGCTGACTGAATCAGCTTTGCTGAGTTGCCTCCACTGGGTGTTTTCCTTATTGCTATGCATTTTGCAGTCTTGATTGGTTTAAGTGGAGTGATTACCTCGTTGTGTTTTTTTTTTTTTTTCCTCTTTGGTTACCTGTAGCGATACTGCACGCCAAGGGTAACAATGTTAAACTTGGGACTTGAGAGATTCTGTAAGGAGGAGACGCAGTCTTCAGTGATGGCGTCCCTGTTAGCTCAGTTAACATCCTCTGCAGGTGGCTCCTTTGGAACCTCTTGCATGGGACTTGGGGTGACCGGTCAGACACGATCAGTATCATGGTTGGTGTTACCATGCACTGTTGCCTTCACGACAGCAGTATTTACCCGGAATCACAGAACACACGGATCGGTGATGTGCAGTTCGCAGCTGGTGCTATCCACTGAACGCAGTAGCATCATGTTCCCAGGAGTTAGAAGTTTTTGCCCCTCTGGGAAACTAAAGTAGTTCATTGGGTGTGGTGGGGGAGCCAGTAGTGACAGGTGCAAGCCTTCCCCTAGCCGATCGTACGTTTTATTTATTTTTAAAATGCTTTCTTACTTGAAAGGCACAATTAGAGAGAGGGATACAGGGAACTCTTGAATGTGCTGGTTCACTTGCCAAATGGCCACAGTGGCCAGAGTTGGCCAGGTTAGGCCAGGAGCCAGGAACTCCATGCAGGTCTGCGACACAGGTGGCAGTGGGCCCAGCACATGGGGCTGTGTTCCTCTGCTTCCGGGGGTCCCTGGTGCAGACCTCTCCTTGGAGATGCAAGGAGGCTGAGAGAAGTCCCAGGAGCAGTGAGAAGGGGAGGAAATGGTGTAGGACGTGTATATTCCAACTTCCATATAAGTGGTTTCATAAAATGCTGCGTTGCACCGTTTTCCCATTTCTTACGCAACTTCTTAGCTCACAACAGAGGAGGCATAGTCAAAGAAACAGTTTAAAACCCATCAACATTTCATCATTAAGATCCTTCCAGCTCGTAGTGCCAGGATAACCCCAGGGCCATTCCTCAGGCCGTGTTCTTAATGCTTGGAGGCCCTGGGGTCCCTGGACCTTCATCTTTGGTGCCTCCCTAGTGGCCTGTAAAACACAATGGCTGTGCACTATTGCTTCGTCATTTATAACCTTAATTGCAAAGTGATTCCTCAATAAACTACTTGTGAGTAATTTGCTAGATTTTTACGGGTTGGAGAACACAAGTGGACAGCGGGGTGAACTCTGGAGACGAATAAATCAGTGCCCCTAGCAGATGCCCAGGGCTGTTACTTTTCAGAACTGAGTGACGGCACGTTTCGTCTTTCCATGATATTAGCCTCGTCTCAGCTCTCAGATTATAGAGTAACTAGGTGGATTACAGATCAACAGATTGGAAAATCAATAGAGAAGAGGGCATTGGACTTCGGTGAGAGGTTCAGGCAGAACTGGTCATAATGTATGCGTTAATTTCTGGATTGGGTGTCTGGTAGGAGGGCTGGGAATTTGCAAAGTCGAGATGGAATTCCTGATGAACCCGGGAACTAGTACTGTGTGGGTTTGCCTGTGCTTTTCAGCTTCCAGATGTGGACAGCAGTCGGGCTGAGGTGGGCTGGGCACTTGGAGGGTGCGGTGGCCAGCATCCAGTTGTCCCCTCTGCCTTGGCGCTGGGTTCACTGCCTAAGCTCACATGTAGGAGAGAAGGCTTTGTGGCGTGTTAGCTGTGGGCTAGAACAGGTTTGCCTTTAATCTAGCAGAGGCCCCGCACACTTGGTTTCCCCTCGATTGGAAGTTAGGCATCCTAGAAACAGCAGCGTCGCTCTGCGGCTCTGCTCTTGGAAGCAAATAGCTTTGCACGGCTGTGGACCACCTTCGGGCACTTAGGATTCGTTTTCAGTTTCTTAAGCTGCTTGTTCCTCCTGTGGCTGGCTGTCCTCCCAGTGGCTGTCCTAATCCAGTTGGATGTGCCTCGGACGTGAGGCCAGGAATGGGGCTGCAGTGGGACATGGGGAAACGAGAGGGTGGATCTTGGAATCCCAGGGCTTATGTGGTGGAAGACAACTGTGTTGGTTTGCTAGGGCTGTTGAAGCAAAAATACCGCGGGCAGCGTGGCTTAGACAACAGACGTTCCATTTTGCAGAGTGCTGGAGGCTGCAAGCTAAGATCACGGGGCTCATAGGATTGGTGGCAGGTGAGGATCCTCTTCCTGTCCCGTGGAGGCTGACTTCTCAGGATGTCCACACAGTTTGTTTTCTGTGTGTGTGTGTGTGTGTACACACGAACACACACACCCCTCCACACACAAACACAACCACAACCATGCTTGGTGTCCCTTCTTAAAACGTCACTGGTCCTATCACATTAGGGCCCCACCCTCACAACCTCATGTAACCTTAATCATCCCCTTAAAGACCCTGTCTGTAAAGACTAGGGTTCAACATAGGGATTGGGGGGACACAGGTCAGTCTGAGACAAGGGCCTAGGCAGCCAGTATGGCCTCACATTCCCTTGCAGCGACACGAACGCGTGCGTGGCTCTCTCAGTTAGCTGTAACCCACCTCGGGAGCAACAACTGGACAAGCTTCTTACAGGAAACCCCAGGCCAGAGGGTAAACTGACCTGGGTCAGGGCTGAGGCCATTTAGCCCGGGGAAGGCTCAGCAAGACCACTGGGGTTGGAGAAATTCTGGATAGATTCGATTCGCTGCTCATTTCCGATTCTTAGACAAGGAAGCCCACCGTGGTCCGTCTGAGTGGAGGTGGGCACGGCAGGGCGAGCCCTGAGCCTCATGCACCCGTCGGCTCATCCTGTTTCCCTGTATTCTCCCAGAGTCCTTGCGTGGATCTCACACGAGGGCTTTCATTGCCGCCGAGCTTTGTGGGTGATGGATCACTGCACTGAGGGTGAGCTTGGGATTTAGTCACTCGATGTAGAAGGAGGTGCAGAAAATGAATGTCTCCTTTAGCATCCGTGGCAGCTCATTTACATGAATCATTACAGCCCTCTAGCAAACGTATCCGCGTTTCCTGCAGCCGACACATCCGTGCTGCCGATCTGTCGTTGACATTTGGGAGATGGAGGCCATCAGTCTGCACTTGACCGTGATTACTTCAGCTGTGTAGGGCCAGTCTCTTGTATTTGCATCTGGATTTTTAAAATCCTCCTGAAATTGGGTTGTAGCAGTGCCTTTTTGGGAATAAGGAAGCCCTTTTTATATGCTATTCACTTTGCTTCAATGACGTTCTCTTGCTTTTAAAGATTCCTTCTATTTATTTGAAAGGCAGAGTTATAGGAGAGAGAGAGAAAGCAGACAAAGAAATGGTCCATTTGCTGGTTCACTGTCCAAATGGCCAGCGGCCGGGACTGTGCCAGGCTGAAGCCGAGAGGTGAGCACTCCATCCAGATGTCCCACGTGCTTGGGTTGTCCTCTGTTCTAGCAGGTGAATCGGCGTCAGAAGCAGAGCACCAGGACTTGAACCAATGCTTTGGTGTGGGATGCCAGGGTTGCACAGGGCTGCTAAGCCCACTGAGCCGCAGTGCTGGCCCCTCGATGAGCTTTTCAAGCAAACCTATTTCTATGGGTCCCGTGGTTTCTTAGGAAAACATTAAGAAACACAACTTTGGCGAAGCATCGTTTCTCTGATGTAACGACCATTTACTGAGTGCTTGGTTCGTGTCGGGGACTGTGCCAAGGTCACATAGACTAACTGCTTAGTCTTGAAGCTGACATTGTCATGTGGAAGTGAGCACTGGGCAAACGTACGTGCCAAAGAAAGATCCAGCAATAGTTAGTGCGACGCCAACAGATAAGGCAAGGTAACGGGGGAGGTGGTCAAGGGATCTTGTAAATGTTTAAGATCCGGGCCGTGAACCAATCTGAGGGCCTAGCATGTGAGGAGGCTCTGCAGCCTGAGGAGGTTGGTGTGTTGGAAGAGCAGGGAGAAAGACGCTGTTACTGGGACACAGAGGTTGAGATGAGAGAACGGCACTAAATGAGGTTAGCAGGATGGCTGGCACCAGACTTGGCCGGACTGTGGAGAGGTGGAGTTCCGATACTGGTCCAAGTGCCATGGGAAGCCACTGGAGGTCAGCGGAAGGGCTGAGAGTGTAGGATGTAAGCCTAGCAGAGGGTTGCTGCGATGGGCCAGGGTGAAGCTAACAACAGGGTCGGCAGGGGGGATCCTGAGGACTGAGCCACAGGCACAGATGGCACTTCGTCGGGTGCTGCTGGGTGGACAGTGGCATCTTTGTGCTGGAGAGGCCAGGGCAGGGCCAGGGGCAGCGAGGAAGGAGGAAAATCGGGACCGATGTCTCCTTCACGGACAAGTCCTCCCCATGTCCTGCCCCAAAGCTTGCCGGGTTTGTTTATTTTTTTTTTAACAGACTGTTAGAATTGCTGCTTTGAAAAGCGATGTCAGTTTACTGGCTGTCTCCAGGTGTGTTCTCTACCTTGGAAGCTTCAGGATCGTTTCATCAGCCACTTGACGCCCTCTCTCCCTCCCACCAGCACCAAATGACAAATGACCTTCACTGAAAATCCAATTAGAATGACATTGAGTTTATTTATTAATTCTGGGAAAATTGATCTTTTAAATGTGCTGTCTTCCTGCTCAAGAACATAACTTGGCATTTTTTTTTGCATATGTTAAAATCTTATTAAATTACTGGAATAGAAATTTTATAATTCTCTTCATGTAGAACTTATACCTTTCTTGTTAAACAAATACTAAAATATTTCAGAATAAATTTATCTCAAATATATTTTTAAATATCATTTTCTTTCTTTAGGTCATTTCTTTCTTTAGTAAGAAAACCAAAGAAAAGTGTGCCTATTCTGCTATTTATCTTGTGTTCTATACCTTACCAAATTTTCTTTTTAATGCTGCTGGATTTTTCCACAAATAAATTTTATGTTTTCTTGCTGTTCAATTATACCAACAAAAAGAGATGTTAATATGTTTTATTCTAATGGGTATACCAGTTATTTAATTTCTTGTGTGTTTTTTTTTTTAAACTTCTAAAACTACTAAATTATAATGGTCAGAGTGGATTTTACTTGAATTATTTTAGTGGTTCACCCTTAGGAACATAATGTTGTTACTGGTTTTTAGTACATAGTCTTGGTTCTATTGTATTCAATTGAATTTTTAAATTTTTAAAATTAAATTGACAGGCAGAGGGAGATGGATTGATCCTGGCTGCTGGTCCACTTCCCAAATGCCTGCAGTGGCAATGGCCCCTCGCTGGGCTGACACCAGAGCCAGGAACTCACGCCAAGTCTCCCTGGTGGGTGGCAGTGACCCATCTCATTGGGCCATCATGGCTGCCTCCCAGGAGCTGAGCTGGGTATCGAACCCAGGCACTTGGCTGCGGTACATGAGCGTCTTACCTGCTAGGCCAAATGCCTATCCTGCTACTGAAAATTCGTCTCAGGAAGAGTGGAACTTCATAAAATCCTTATCCAGTATTTATTGATGCGATTTTTAAACGTTTGCAGGAATTACGTATAATAGATAAAATTCCTGATTACGTTGATAAAATACCCCGCTTTCCCGGGGTAAGAATTTGCTGGTCGGAATGCATTCGTCTTTCATTGTATTGCTGCGTCCCATTTGCTAGTACTTGGTCAATCCTTTGCATAGATCAAGAGAGGTGCGACTGGACAGACATGAAGGAGGACATGAATGGACGTGAAAAATGAGTGCAGATAGAAAACTTACATTTAAAAATCTCAAATGCAGCTTATCAAAGAAATTCAATATAGACAGAACTTCCGAACTCTCAAGCATAATACACATTTTCAATAGTAAAATCTTGATGTGAGTCAGAAAACTTAAATGTTATGTGTACTGCTTTTGTACCTGACTACAAATTCCAAAAAGGTCTTTGTTTTACAGGCCACATTTTTTTTTTCTTCCTAAGTTAATAAATCTAAAATGAATAATTGAGCCTGATTGTAGAAATTATCTATTTGGAAAACAACAAGCACCTTCCCACGGAACACTGGAATTAAGTTTTAAATCAATTATTAACCCTTTAGGGAGCAATGAAAAGGAAAACATTGAACACAAAAGTCTATGGGGCAAAAGGTGCAATTGGAAAAAGGCTTGTCTTCGAGTTTTCGGTTCTGGAGATGCAAAAATAAGGCAACCACAGCATACACCGAGAGGAGCTGGAACAGGAGACGGACTCCCAGTGTCTGCACTGCGTCTCTCCTTTCCAGTTCCCATCTTTGTGCATTTCTGTGTGTGCCATGCTGTAAATACATCTTCCATACGCTCCTGCAGACCGCTAACAGGGGCCTCGGGAGTGACTTCCCCTTCCACTCATCCACTGACTGCTGTGGAAATTATAGGCTGATTTCCTTACACTCAGAGGCTGTTCTTAGTGCTGCCATTGAGCTAGCTGAGCCCCACCTGAGCTCTGTTCATTGCTGTGGTCACTCACTCTGCTGTGCTGGATTCCAGCCTTTCTCACTGCTCTGTGCTTGTCTTGCTGTCTCCCACAGTATTCTTCCTTTTTTTTTTTTTTTTTTATTTTATTTACTGATACGTAGTTCCAGAGAAACAGCACAGACAAGTCTTCAGTGTGCTGGATCAATGCTGCTTCCTCCAAATGACCTCAATGGCTGTAACTGAGCTAATCCAATCATTTGATAGAATTCCGTAAATCTTGTACATTGTTCTTAGTTTTTCTAATTTCTTCCTACTCTTTTTTTCTGATCTGTTTCTAAAGATTTTTCTTCTAGCTTGGATAGTGTTTCTTCTGCACCCCTTTCCTGCTCCCACCAAATTCTGTTAAGGCTCTCCATTGTTTTTTTTTTTTTTTTTTTTTATTGATTTCTTCATTTCTAATATTGCAAGTTGATTTCCCCTAAATATTTCTATCTCTGGGCAAAATTTTTGATCCATGTCATGTATGGATTTCTTTTTCTTTTTCTTTCTTTTTTTTTTTTTGACAGGCAGAGTTAGAGAGACAGAGAGGTCTTCGTTCTGTTGCTTTGCCCCCAAATGGCCGCTACGGCTGCCACGCTGCGCTGATCCGAAGCCAGGAGCCAGGTGCTTCTGGTCTCCCACACGGGTGCAGGGCCCAAACACTTGGGCCATCCTCCACTGCACTCCCAAGCCACAGCAAAGAGCTGAACTGGAAGAGGAGCAACAGGGACAGAATCCGACACCCCAACCGGGACTAGAACCCAGAGTGCTGGCGCCGCAGGTGGAGGATTAGCCTACTGAGCTGTGGCACTGGCCAATGTATCGATTTGTTAATGCATTTGCTTCTCATTGTTTTTGAGTAATCCAATCATTCTCTTGAGTTCTTTTCATGCATTTCATTAGTTTGTCTTCACATTCAAATGTTGATGTGTTATTGTATTCCTTTGGGGGAGTCATATTCTTTGTTTTTCTCACATTTCTATGTTTATTTTATGACACCTATGGAACCAGTAGTTGGTTTTCTTTTCTTAGGGGTTTTTTCTTTTAAATAGGCCTCTGTGGCTTAGCGGAGTATCGCCTCCTTCGGTGAATATGCAGAGGACTGTGCTGGATCAGGCTAGGGACTCCAGTCATTGCTTGGGGTTGATGTAGGCGGCCAGGGTCACACCAAGTTGGGCGTGGTAGATCTCTGATGTCAGCAGGGGATGATGTGATCACATCACCTGGTGTGACCACTGACTCTCCACCTCTCCCCAGGTGATCAATGCCATGGTTAGCCCAATGTGGCTAACCCCACCCACGTGTTCACAGGAACCACACAAAGGTGCTGTGCGATCTTCAGTGTGAGCACAGAACCCTCTGCAGTGACCTGGCCCCAGCACTCAGGACACTCTGAGCCTCTGAATGCAGACAGTGATGGCCCAGAGACCCAGCTGTACCCCACACTCCATTGTGCAGTCACAGAATTCCTACCAGCATGGTGTTCAGGGCTCCCACATCACAGGGAGCAAGGAATCCACTCTCGCCCTGTGAGCCTGCTCTATCCATGGATAGAATTGAGGCATCCCAGAGCCAGCTGCCTGTCAGTGCTCCACCTTGGTGTTAGGGGAGGGGAGCTCCTCACAGGGTTAAGTGGGCGCCCTGCCCACTGCCAACTCTCTAGACCAAACTCAAAATCGGTAGGGTCTGTGGGTATAGCTCAAAGATAAAATCCCCTCCCTGACTGTGCATGAGCCACAGTTGCCTGCGTTGGCCTTAACAGGCTGGCGCTTGCTCCCTGGGTGTAGCTGGGAGCTCTTGTGGGGGGAATGGGAAGCAGACAGTGTGCTCTCTGTTGAAGGGTTGGTGGGCACCCGGCTCCCTGTAGCGCTCTAGGCTGGACTCGATCAGTGTGGTCTGCAAGGGTCTCCCTGAGTCAGTAGCAGCGGTGACATGGCGGTACCACAGGCTCCTTTCACGGAAGCTGATGTTTCCTCCTGACTGCCCAACTTCTCACTGCGGAGTATGGCGCTCTGTGGGGCTAGGGGAGGGGAGGGAAGCAGGGCGGCTTCCCAGCTCCACACCTGGCAGTTGCTTAGACCCCAGTCAGCTCCCCAGGCTGAAGTCAGAGTGGGCGACTGTGGAATTCACTGTCAGCTAAAACTCCGAGTGGCGGGACGCACAGCGACTTTCCTGCCTTGATGTGGTAAGATGGCTGCCTGCAGGCGGCAGCTGGCTGTGCCACATGGCTGGCTGCAGCCGTGTCTCTGTCTTTTCTCTTGTCTCATCAGCCATGTCTCTCTTTTGTCCTGTTGTCCCATGCAGTCTTTACTTTCTCAGTTCTTGGCTGAATTTTTCAGTGGGTCAGACCTCTGGAAACGTGGTCCTTTGTTCTTTGCACGTCCCCGAGCAGCTGAAGTTAGTGTGGCTGCACTCAGTTCAGCCATCTTGGAAGTCTCGGGTTTTCTTTCTCTAAAGGCAACATTGAGACAATGAAGTATTTAATTCGCCAACAGAGAAGGTGGTAAGATGTAGTTTGTTTTTCAAAGATCCTTGTGCTTACTGATACAGGATGACATTCATAACAGAAAATGTGAGAACAGTTAGACCACTATGTAACACAATCGCATTAGTGTGTGGATCTGTTTACAGACATGCGGCAAACAGCAGGTGGCTTGTGCCAATATGAGAAAGATTACCCGTGCTTTTAAAAAAGTTACTCTCTGTAGTTTCTGTTTTCTTTATTGAATAGAGATTTTTTTGTGTGCTAACTCTAATGGTGATTAAAACAAAAGCAAGAAAGTGGTGACCCAGTTTGCTTTACAGGAAATAAATGAGGGGGCAGTCCTTGGGTCTCTGCTCACCCCTCCCCTGCACGACTTCCGTTTCTCCCCATGGGCAGGTTCCATGTTCTCTGCTAATGCTCATCCCCAGGTTGTTTCTGTCCTAAAAGAATCCTTCCATCCACTTCATCTTCTCCCCGTCTCCCTTTTTTGCTGTCCGCTGGGTATCTTGAAGAGCAGTCGCACGCACTGCCTTCGATTTCTCCCCTCCCTTTGATTGCTCTCAGTGAAGATGCGCTGTTCCATTCTGCTCTTCAGCCAAGGATATCAGTACTTCTCCAGATTGAATGGCTGTCAGTTGGTTCTTACTTCCCGGAGTATCTGAAATTACTATCTATTGTCTTTAAAAAATTATTACAGAACATTTCCTGTATTACTTATATAGAATAAAGAGGTTTTCAAAAGTTGATGAAAATGTACGTTATGAAATACTATACATAAATATTAACATTTATTTGCAACAAAATACACTCAAAATACACTCGGACTTTTATCCCGTCTTTCTGGCTTTGTGCAGCACACTGCTGTTTTCGAGGGACTCCCAAGCATTCTGTTGGGGAGATGAGCAGTCCTGGAAGTAGAGCCCCTGCTACATCAGAGCAGACGGAAGAGGGAGCATCGGTATTATTGCGTTAGCACTCGCAGACTCGCACACAGGAAAGGGAACGTGGAGAGACTCCAGTGTCGGGAGAAAACTGACCACAAGTTTATAAGATGGGAAAGAAGAACAGCTCCCAGTTTGTTGCTCATCTCCTTGAGCCGTAAGGTCTAGGTCCTGTGACGATCTGCCGTGTACTTGCCCAGAGACTTGCGAGTTGTGTGCTCACAGTCCCAAGGGTCCAAAGGCCCACAGCACGGCTCTGAGAAGGAAAAGTTTAGACCTCTCGTAGGTCAGTTCTGTTCGCCAGGACTTGCTCTGAGAACAGAAGGCAGCCGTCTCCTTCGTCAAGGAAAAGTGCATCACGTTACTCTCACAGTCTCTCTTCTATCTGTACCCCACCTGCTCCTCCCAAAACCCGGGCTTCCTACCATCTCCTTAGTCGAGATTTCTGTGTGGCCGGCGCCGTGGCTGAACAGGCTAATCCTCCGCCTTGCGGCGCCGGCACCCCGGGTTCTAGTCCCGGTTGACGCGCCGGATTCTATCCTGGTTGCCCCTCTTCCAGGCCAGCTCTCTGCTATGGCCCGGGAAGGCAGTGGAGGATGGCCCAAGTGCTTGGGCCCTGCACCTCATTGGAGACCAGGAGAAGCACCTGGCTCCTGGCTTCGGATCAGCGTGATGAGCCGGCCGCAGCGGCCATTGGAGGGTGAACCAATGGCAAAAAGGAAGACCTTTCTCTCTGTCTGTCTCTCTCACTATCCACTCTGCCTGTCAAAAAATAAAATTTCTGTGTAAGACTTGCAAATCCTGTCTAGAATTCTACTTGTAAATACAACACAGTCCACAAGTTCCCAAAACCTCAACAATGATGCCTTAATAGAACGCGATGTCCAGTCACCGGTCACGGTTGCCCAGTGGTGCTGTCTCAGGGTGCGGAATCCCTGTCTCTTGGTCATCTCGTGTGTGCCCTCCTGCATTCCCGAGGATTCCTTGAGCTGTCTTGGCCCTCCCCCACAGCCCCTCCCCCACAGCCCCTGCTCCTCCCCCAGCCAGAGTTCCTTTGTCTCTTCGTCCAGTCCTCCCCCCACCCTCAAGAAGGAACTGCAATACCAACACCTACATTCTCCATCCTTCCAGAGAGAGGGTCCCGGTCCTGCTTTTGAACTCGGAGCACCTTTGTAGCGAGTGGGAAACCTGGTCCACATACCCACATGTTCAAGAAATAGCATTTTATTTCTTTTATATTAATTTCCCCTCTGAACCTGTACCCTAGGCCATGGCCATGGGCAGGATACTCAGCCACCATCGCTGGGGACGTCTCTGCTTCTCAGTGTCACAACCGCTACTCTCTGTTCTGAGCTGGCGAGGGGACAGCCATGCTCCCTGATGGTTTTGTCATCTTGGGCCAAGGTGGTGTCTTGGAGTTGAGCAAAACTCTCCTTCCAGATGGCACCTGGGGCTCAGGGATCCAGGAAGCTCCACAGCAGGATCCTTGCCCCTTAGCCCGGGGAGCAGCCCGCCTGACGAGCTCATGTCATGGAGCAGAGCGTGGTCCTCCTTGTATCCAGGAGCCATGGCACTCTCTCTGTTCTTCATTCCAGGGCAAGTGCCGCTCACTGTTCTTGTTCCCCTTTAATAACCGCTGGTGTGATGTCTACAGGTCTATACGAAGCATCTCCTCTGCTTTCTGCCTTGCAAAAATGCCCTCCTAGTGCCAAGTATAAACATTTTGAGGTCCCAAAAAAGGGGAAAAAAGTTACTTGGCCATTCTTTGCTCCCTGAAAGTGTGTAGGTTTTCAGTGAGAAAACTGATGCTTGGCTATGGCTTCTTCCCACGACGCGGCCTTCCTTGCCCGAGCTGGGGAGAGCTGAAGGAAGAACTGGAGAGAGTGAGGCAATGCAGCTGCCTGGTCCAGGTCCCAGTTGTGGTCGGGGATTTTCCCCGATGGCTGTTGGCTCCTCAGCAGCGTGAGCCGGGTACCCACAGGCACAGTGGGGCTTTCTCAGGAGTGACAGTGCGATTGGTGGACACTGTGTGAGCCCCTGCAGCGAGTCTCACCCTGGGACAAGGGTGCTTACCTTTCATTTGTTTGCATCCTGGCCTCCTCAATGAGGTATTTGCAATTAAAGTCTTGCCCAGGAATGCTCGCACTGTTCACAGCCAGCATGGGCCGAGCACTGCTCAGTGCCTGGCCCAGTTTTTAATGCTCACCATTGCACCTGCTATGCCTAGGGAGGTGGTTAAGCCATGAGCTTGGAGCCAGCCTGCCAGGAAAGGATGTCCTATTCCATGCCTTAGATGCTGTGTGACCTTGGGTGTGAGAAACCCCAACTCCATTGCCTAGTTTCTTTGTTTATGAAGAAGAAACAAAAATGTTACCCACCTCAGTGATTGTGAGGAGAGTAAGATGAGTTAATGCATATATTTGTGTGGATGTAGGAGTAAAGACTTCAACACAGCAGCCTGGATGCCAGCCACACCCTCCCTGTGACTCCTAGTGAAAGCAAAACCAACACACAATGCTGGGTAAAAGGTTTCTGAATTGGCAAGAAAGTAAAATCTTCAGACATAAAAAGGGCAACAAGGGATCTTGAAATCAGAGAGGTCAGTTAACCATCCTGGAGAAATACAGGTCTTTGGTAGGATGGAGCTTTGCGTGTTCTGGAAAAACCTGTTCCAGTCTAGAACTGATCTAACATGGGATGAGGAGTCAGAGACCCACGTACATAGCTGAGACCACTGATGGATGGTCCCTTCAAGGGGAGAACTTCAAACAAACCCCATGCCACAGAAAGCCTGGACCAGGAAAGTTGGCTTCGTGGCCTTGGTTTTGAAGAGGGTAATTGTCTCCCCTTGAAGTCCTAACCATAAGCCACTCCTCTGCTTGTTTGGAGAAAGAATTTAAGCATTTTTTAAGTAGCTTAAATTCAAAGCTGAAAATTTAGTTTCAAGTAGTAGTGAGTTAGAAATACGCTCCGTCTCTTCTCTCAAGCTTGGGTGGAGGAAATACATCTAAACTCTGGGGGCAGGAGGGTTCCAAGGAAGTCACACAGTCAAGAACCCAAGGAATGTAAATTCACACTTTAAAAATGACAGAACATCTGAAGAAATAGGCCACCATTGGCTAAAGCCAACAAACAGTAAGATACAGAGCCAGACATGAAACACTGCAGTTCTGGCCATCTTGGGTGTATAATTAAGTGCAATATGTTCAAATAATGAAATACAGAATTAAAACATTAATAAATAGAAACTACCAAAAATAAACAGCAAAAATCCTTTATAGAATAATTCAAAATAAAAAATTGAAACTAGAAACTCAGTAGAAACATTAGACACAGGTAAAAGGGGTATTAGTCTAAAAGATAAATCTGAAAAATTGCTAGAACTTACAACACAGAGAAAGAAGTAGTAAGATACAGATATTGTACTAGCGACCTAGAAGAAAGTAGATTGCCCTATGCTTAATTCACCATTCAGAAATAAAAGATCAAGAAAAAAATGCAGAACATATATCTGATAATTAAAGATAGGAATACACAGGTTCAAAAATGAAATGTTACCTAAGACTAGGAATGGAAAATAGATAAAATACAGGTGGCCTTCAATGACTGTATAAACCTATAATTTTAAGACTCGATTTGTGGAGTTCAAGAAAAATAAAATAACTAAAATACTAAAGAAAATTATGTAAACCAGGATGAGAGAAGTTTAAAATAAATTCCTTGTATTTAGGGGAAGGGAAAAGTTATTTGCTACCCTTAGATTATATTAAATATATATACCAAAATCTGAACAAATCAAATAAATGAATGAAAATAGAATGTGTATATAAATAATGGAAAAAATAGGCCGGCGCCGCGGCTCAATAGGCTAATCCTCCACCTGTGGCGCCGGCACCCCTGGTTCTTGTCCCAGTCAGGGTGACAGATTCTGTCCCGGTTGCCCCTCTTCCAGGCCAGCTCTCTGCTGTAGCCAGGGAGTGCAGTGGAGGATGGCCCAAGAGTTTGGGCCCTGCACCCCATGGGAGACTAGGAGAAGCACCTGGCTCCTGCCTTCGGATCAGCGTACTGCGCCAGCTGCAGCGGCCATTGGAGGGTGAACCAACGGCAAAGGAAGACCTTTCTCTCCATCTCTCTCTCTCGCTGTCCACTCTGCCTGTCAAAAAAATGGAAAAAAAAAAACTCATAATAAAGACAAAGAAGACAAGAAATCGTGAAAGGAGAAGGAAATGAGTTCAGAAACATTGAGCAATAACTGAGTATACCAGTAGTAACTCTAATTGGACTAAACTTCAAAATAAATGGCATAGACGATGAAGACTGAGTTTACAACATCTAACTGTGTGATATCTATAAGATCATATCTAAAATACAAGGACCAGAGAGGTTGTAAGTAAAGCAAGGGAGGGTGATATTCCAATGAAATATAAACCAAAAGGAAGTTGTTATAGGAAATGGAATAGGCTTCAAGGGGAAATCATGACAAACGTTAGGTACGATCATTATATAATGATAGTTCATGGTCTCTGGGCTAAGGACTGTGATGTGCTACCCACACCCCTTTGATGATTGAGAGTGCTTCAACTTGCAGGACTATCACCAGTGGAAAGCCCTCAGCTTCCACTCTGTTAGCCAGACTGGCACCTCATCAAGCAGCTTCACACTGACCTTCTAGGGCAGTTCAAGGCAAATAATTGATAAACCAAGAAGGGACACCCTGAAGGATCACTCCGTCTTCATAACTCCGCACATGGTCCATTGACTGCATTAATTCGTAGTTGCTCTCCCACAGGTGTTGAATATAAATTTCCTATTGAATTTCCTGAGTGCTTGAGTTCTGTCTCAGAGTTGGCTTCCTGATAAAAAACAAAACAAAACAAAACCCGCAGCAGATGGTACCAGGACAACCTAAAAAAGCAAGCTTAGGGATGGGATTTTCTTTTCAAAGATTTTTTTTTATTTATTTGAAAGTCAGAGTTAGAGAAGCAGAGGCAGAGAGAGAGAGAGAGAGAGAGAGAGAGAGAGAGAGAGAGGTCTTCTATCCGATTGTTCACTCCCCAAATGGCTGCAACAGTTGGAGTTGTGCCGATCCAAAGCCAGGGGCCAGGAGCTTCCTCCAGGTCTCCCACGTGGGTGCAGGGGCCCAAGAGCCTGGGCCATCCTCCACTGCTTCCCCAGGCCATAGCAGAGAGCCCGATGGGAAGTAGAGCAGCCGGGACTAGAACCGGTGCCCATATGGGATGCTGACGCTTCAGGCCAGGGTGTCAACCCGCTATGCCACAGCGCTGACCCGGCTGCATCACTGACTCTCGGCTGATCCTGGAGACTTTGAGACAGATAGTTGGTGGAGCACACACAGTTTCTATCATCAGATAGGAAGGGGTGCGATTGTCAGAACTTCTATGGTGGTGGATTGGGATGATCTGCTAATAGAAGGAAATGCGTTGTTTCCATGATGTTTTAGTACTTAAATTATGAGAAAAACAGTAACTATAAGGACAATGGGAATAGGTGACTATTTTTTTCTCCATATTTATATAACTTCTTTAATTTTTATTCTGTTGTATTGTTGTTACTCTCTTACTGGGCTTGTAAGTTCAACTTTATCATAGGTAAGTGTGGGAAAATATGGTATATATAGGGTTTGGTATTAATTGGCTGCCTATTTTTAAGTTCAGTTCTTCTGGAAAAGACAAGAAAAGGATGAGAACCTTTACTCATTAAGAGTTAAGTGTGAAAGCCAGAGGGTTTTTTCTTGGTAGCATTTCAAGCCGTGAACAAATAGTGGAAGGGTAAAAAGAAGCCCAACACTCAGTCGTGAAAACAGTAGAGCTCCAAAGTGGTTGAAACACCCAACCAAAGCAAATATGATGTTGTAGTGCCTCACAGGCACAGAGACTGTGGGGAAATATGTGTTCTTAAGGACCCAGATACTGTAGTGAGTAGTTAGATTGGAGGAGAAACAGCTATGGGAGCCTCCTCAGACAGTATTGTGGTGGCTGATAGATCATTGGTACCTAGTGTTATAAGTAAGGACTCAGGGATCAGAGAAAGAGCCAGAGGAAATACGACACCACCAAACACCACCTGATTGCCTCTAAAAACTCCTCCCATGGCTGGCAACCCAGACTCGCTATTGTAGAAAAGCCAGCATCAAGAACACGGGCCATGGAAAATATCCAACATGGCTACTGCCTTCATCCCCACTATGACCTATTGCAGCATTACAGTAAAACTCCCATGGCTGACATTCCCACTCCCATCATGCACTTAACACCATGATACTTTCTGAAAAGGTCAGAAATGGATCAGTCAGGAAATTTCTGGAAACCCATGCCATTTCCTGGAAAACTGCCCAAAGCAGATCCCATACAGGGATGACCTCCACCTTCGTGGGTTGCAAGTCTCTCTGGAGTGTGTAACTTTTGCTTTTCTTAAGTTTTAATCCTCTGCTGAGCTTTATCTATGTTCCATCCTCAAATTCTTTGATTTATCAGAGACAAGAACCTGGACCTCTCAGTCCCCGGTACCAGGCAGCCAGCAAGGTCATTACCGGGTGTGAACCATCAGAAGAAATCAAGGTCCAGGACACCCAATAAGGATGGGATGCCTTGCCAGTGTGTGGACGCAAGCAAACGTGACCATGCAAATCGATTTTGAACAAGTCGAGAGGAAGTGTATTCATGTCCCATAAATCGATTACAGAATACTGGTTGAGGAACATGCCTTTCACTCTGAGAGCAGAAAAACCATTTCTTGATTTTCCTTGCAAAGAGCAGCCAGCACATTTGAATCAGATTTTAGCCTTGGAGCAGTCCTGGAAGGACATTTCTTTAGACAACTGTTGCTGAGGCACAGTCTGCAGGGTTATTGAGGATGTGGCCACCTGTGCGAAGTGGGAGGGTTACTTTCAAAGGGGTTCTTTCATGTGTCTTGGTGGGGGAGAGCTTGTCTCCAATCAAAATGACATCACCTTGGTGGGGCACCTGTGAAACTGTGCAGGAGTTGGCTCAAGCACAAAAGACTTCGTTTTCTTCTTTCTTCCCTGTGGTAGTTAACTTGATTTTTTCTTGTCATAAATTCTTTAATTAGTTTAATAAAATACATTACAAACCATGAGTGCCTTTTTCAATAGTTATATCGTGCACATTTATGAAGTTAAACTAGCCAAAACATTGCATTTTGTGTTCAAAAAATGGTTTCCCAACAGCTAGAAGACAGTTTAGACAAAAATGAAACTAGTAAGGTTTCTTTGATAATAATTCTCAGACCCACATTAGTTGCTCTTACATAACACCTCTTCTAGAATTCTATAGGCGGTGAACAAGGCATAGTGCTGCTTTATTTTTATTTCAGTAATGTGAAGTTTTATTACTAGAGGTGTTAAGCTAATTTTTGGAAAAAGTCAGAAGCGAGAAGGGACATACTATTAACTATCGCTGTGCCCGACAGCTAACTAGACAGCTGGGGATTTCTCCAAGTTGACACAAGGTTATAGCACTTTCCAGGGAAGGCTGAATTTTTCCTTATGAGACAGGAGCTCATGCCATGAATAGGAGCAGGACAGGAGTTCAGGATTTCCAGTTACTTCTGTGGTCAGATTTATCACTGATTCTGGATAACTGTAGGTTGAGTTTTGGTTATTGCTAAAATTTAATACTTTATTTTTCCTCCTTCTCTCTTTGTCTTGCCTCCTTCCACATTTTTACTTTTTAAGAATGTGATTATGCACATGTGGTGAAAACTCTAAAACATTTCTAAATATCTCATAAGACTGTTTTCTCCTATGCCTGGTCTCAAAAATATGACTCTGTAACTTTTCAGGCCACGATAGAGTGGAGGTAGAAACCAAGAGGATGACAAAATGCAGAGAACAATGAAGATAGGAGAGCACATACAGAAGAGAAATGGAATTAAAAGATGAAACGCATGAACTCAGCCTTGGAACACAAGTTGTATCAAATTCAAGAGGCTTGAACACAGTGATAATAAGCACTAGTCTGTCCTTTGCTGAGGTTCCTGGGAATTTAACCCTATCAGGGCAGTCTTTGTTATGTTATTACCTGAAGAGTAATGGATGGTTGCTCTTCAAAGTTGGAGTAATCTTGAAAAAGAAGCCAAATGAGGGCTGCACCATGGTTGTCAGATGATTGCCCATGGAGATTCTCACAGAACTGCTATTGCTTGATGAGAGGAGTGAGCCAGAGCGGGGTCATGGTGAAGGAAGCTGTCTTGAAGTTTTCGTGCTAGAGCTTTGGTTAACCTTCTCAAAACACTCTCCTAATCAGCAGGTGTTACTTTTCTTCCACGTTTCAGAAAGCCAACAAGCAAATGCCTTTAGGATCTCAAAAAAACTCTGGCCAGGACTTGTGCTCTTGACTGGCCCACTTTGCCTTTAACTGCTCTTTCCTCTTGTTGGTAGCCTTTGCTTTGCTTGCGCTTTGTCTGCAGGATTGTACTGGTAGAGCGATGTTTCATATCCTTTTACAATAAATGTGAATAAATGCGTTAGGATCGTCTACTGACTCATTTACCCTTTCCATTGAAGACTCTGCTCTTGTCTGTATCTGACATGGCCACAACAGTTTTGGTACCCAAAACTGGCTAGAAAGTTCTCTCCACTTGAATTTTTTTTACTCATAATTGTGTAAGCTGAGCCAATTGAGATGTCTGTAGCGTTGACTGATAATTCTGCTATCGGTCACTCATTTCCTTCAATTTGGACATAACCAAGATTAAATTTTTCCTTGCAAATTGAGCTGGACGGTGTGCTGCTATGTGCCTCGATTTCAAAATCATCCCTTTTTAAAGTGAGTTATCCATTTATAAACTGCTCATTTCTTGAGGGCATTGTCCCTATAAAGTTTTATAAAACATCAGTAATTTTGTTTGTCTTCCCAAGTTTCATCATCAGTTTGATGTTTGGTCTTGGTTTAGTTTCAGCTGGATTTTTGTTGCTTTGCTAGGGGTATCTTTCCAAACTGTTGCCTCACTCTTCTTCTTTTTTTTTTTTTTCGCCAGGCAGAGTTGGATAGTGAGAGAGAGAGAGAAAGATCTTCCTCCTGTTGGTTCACCCCCAAAATGGTCGCTATGGCCGGCACGCTGTGCCGATCCGAAGCCAGGAGCCAGGTGCTTCCTGCTGGTCTCCCATGTGGGTGCAGGGCCCAAGCACTTGGGCCATCCTCCACTGCACTCCCGGGCCACAGCAGAGAGCTGTACTGGAAGAGGGGCAACCGGGACAGGATTGGTGCCCCAACTGAAACTAGAACCTGGGGTGCCGGTGCTGCAGGTGGAGGATTAGCCAAGTGAGCCATGGCGCTGGCCTGTCTCAAAGTGCCTCAAAGTGGATCCTGTTTATATACATTATAACAAGTTTGTCTGAGTTTATTTTTAATACAGAAATCTTGTAATTCTTGGGTCTTTTTATTAATCATATTTCCTATGAACTTTTAAAAGGCCCCATGTACTCTTTTGTGTGCGGATTCTTTTGCTCAGAATGTTTTGTGAGATTTATCTTTATTATTGACTGGATCAGCAATTCTGTCTTATTGCCATATACTACTTCATTGCATAAATGCGCCGTCATTCATTTATCTGTTTTCTGCTGATGGATATGAGGGTTATTTTGGTGTTGTCATAGTTGCTATGTGTGGCTGCATGCCGTAGTGATTTACAATAACATTTATTTTGCTTATGAGCCTGCAACTGGGCCAGGCATCTGCGGGGATGGCTCGCTCCGCTCCACGCCCGGTGAGCTGGAGGAGCTGATGTTGGCTGACAAGCTTGTTCACACATCTGGTGGCTGAGGCTGGCTGTCTGCTGAGGGCTCCGCTGGGGCTGTCAACGAGACAGCTCAGAACCTCCTCCCATGGCACTGGTTCCTCACAGCCCAGTGATCGCGCTACAGTGTCTGTCCCAAGACTGAGCCAACCAGGTACCAGGCAGTCACACCACAGCTCTCCCAGGGCGTTCAGTTGGTCCCAGCAGTTACCACAATCTACCCAGGGAAAACAGGCTTTCCTTCCAGGAGATAGCAGGGTTTGGGCAAGTGTGTGATGCCAGAAATCTTGCTGTGGCTCTCTATGGCCTGTGTGATACATGCCAGCTCTCAGGGCAAAGAAGCCCTGGGAATTGCACAGGTTTCTGCAAGTCCAAGAAAGGCTGCCTCCTATTGCCCTTAGCGTACTCCTGGGGGAAGGTCCATGGTTAAGCTCATGTGTTACTTGAGCACACCTGGGGTGCCCAGGTGCAGCCTGACCTCTGGTATCTGCAAGGCTGTTTGCAGATGAGCCCGACCTTAGGATCAGTGGGCTCTGTGCAGCGTCCTACCCTCCGTGTTGCAAGTCAGCGGCAAGTGGTGCACCGAGGGCCAGGAGAAAACAGAAGGCAGAGGAGGCGCGAGTCCCTGCCTCCTGTGTTGGTCCAGCCCCGCTGCTGCCATTGCGACGTCTCCTCTCAGCTTCTGCTGCCCTCACACTGGGACGTAGACCGCCAGCTTTCCCGGGTCTCCGGCTCTCAGACTCAGACTGAGTTATACATCAGGCTTCCTGGTCTCCAGCATCCAAACAGCGGATTGTGGGACCTCTCGGCTCCCATCACCATGGAACAAATTCCTCCTGATCTCTCCTTTGTGTGGGTCATCTCCTATGGGATCTGTTCCCCCTGGGGAACCCTGTGAATGCAGTAAGTAACTGAGTTTGTTTTTTTTTTTTTTTTTTTTTACAAGTGACAAATTGCTTAGAGGCCCACATAGAATGCCTGCTTGCTAGAATGCAAAAGGGACAGTGTAGGGGTGCTTTTTCCATACACTGTTTTTTTTTAAAGATTTATTTTATTTATTTGAAAGAGTTACAGAGAGAGGTAGAGACAGAAAGAGAGGTCTTCCATCCGATGGTTCGCTCCCCAGGTGGCCGCAATGGCCAGAGCTGCACCTATCCGAAGCCAGGAGCCAGGAGCCTCCCACACAGGTGCAGGAGCCAAAGGACTTGGGCCATCTTCTTCTGCTTTCCCAGGCCATAGTAGAGAGCTGGATCAGAAGTGGAGCAGCCGGGACTAGAACCAGCGTCCATATGAGATGCCGGTGCTTCAGGCCCAGGTGTTAACCCACTGCACTACAGCGCCAGCCGCTCCATACACTCTTAAGCAACCACTTCCAGGCCATCCATTTTCTGCTGGGGCAACTGACCCCTTCAGCCTGAAGCCCAGCCAACTGGTCCTTGCATAATACCACACTGTTGATATTGAGGTCTTCAAAAACGTTTTGGCAGGCATCATAAAGCTCACCAGTGGCTGGCGCTGTGGCTCACTAGGCTAATCCTCCGCCTGCGGCACCAGCACCCCGGGATCTAGTCCCGGTTGGGGAACCGGATTCTGTCCTGGTTGCCCCTCTTCCAGGCCAGCTCTCTGCTGTGGCCCGGGAGTGCAGTGGAGGATGACCCAAGTGCTTGGGCCCTGCACCCCATGGGAGACCAGGAGAAGCACCTGGCTCCTGGCTTCGGATCAGCGTGGTGCACTGGCCGCGGCGGCCATTGGAGGGTGAACCAACGGCAAAGGAAGACCTTTCTCTCTCTGTCTCTCTCTCTCACTGTCTAACTCTGCCTGTCAAAAAATAAAATAAAATAATAAAATAAAATAAAGCTCACCAGTGAAACTTTTAAAGCCCACTGAGGAAAACTGAAGCCTTGATGGTTGATCAAAGGAATTTGGGGCCTTGGACCGAGCGCTGCTGGCCAGTGCAGGTTTAGTGTGCTATCATATGGTGCACAGCCAGTGGAAGCCGTTCAGTATTCCCTGAACTTAGTTTTCTGTAGGTATGGCTTCAGCACAGAAATTCTTCTAAGACTCTGATTAGATCAGTGTTAAGGACTTTTAAGGAAAGAGGGTTCCTGGAACAAGTTGATGCTTAAGACAGAGGAGGGAGGCCCGTGGAAGACTGAAGAGGAAACTGCTCTCCTTGTGGAGTGTGGGGGCAGCCAGCAGCACAGACGGCGCTGGAATCTCAGGTGGGCGCCCCCAGGCTGTGGAACCTGCGAGGACGGCTTGAACCATCTGTGCCCCTGCCCTTGCCTGTAGCCCAGGGATCCCGAGGTGCGAAGCCCCTCCCCTTGGAAGAGGCTGCGATGCTTGAACACATTTGTCTATGTAAAGGGGTGAGACAGAAGAGCCCTAGGAAGTAGGCACATCCTAACTGTTTTTGTTGTCACGTCAGAGAGTAGAGTGGAGGTCATAGTTCTCTTGGTAGGAAAGCAAACGGTGTTTTTTAAAGATTGATTTTTAAAAATGTATTTGAAGGCAGAGTTAGGAGGAAAGAGAGAGCGAGCCAGCGTCCTTCTGCTGGTTTACTCCCCAGACGGCTGCACAGCCAAGGCATATGAAGCCAAGAGGTCAGAGCTTCTTTGGGCTCTCCCACGCAGGTGTAGCGGCCAAAACACTTGGTCCCTCTTCCGCTGCTTTCCCAGGCCATCAGCAGGGAGCTGGATCAGAAGTGGAGCAGCCGGGACAGGAAGTGGTATGCATATGGGATGCTGGAGTTGCAGGCTGAGATTTAACTTGCTATGCCATGATGCCAGCCCCAGTCAACCAGTTTTGCCAGACCTTAGAGTTAGGGAGTCCTAACTCCAGCCATAACCAAGCCCTAGGAGGCCTGGGCTAGGCTATCCTCAACCATGCAGGGAGACTCAGAAGAGGGCCTGGGGCTGGCGCTGTGGTTCAGTAGGTTAATCCTCTGCCTGTGGCACTGGCATCCCATATGGGTGCTGGTTCTAGTCCTGGCTGCTCCTCTTCCAGTCCAGCTCTCTGCTATGGCCTGCAAAGGCAGTGGGAGATGGCTCAAGGGCTTGGGCCCCTGCACCCACATGGGAGACCTGGAAGAAGATCCTGGTTCCTGGCTTTGGATCAGTACAGCTCCTACCGTTGTGGCCATCTGGGGAGTGAACCAGTGGAGGGAAGACCTTTCTGTCTGTCTCTCTCACTGTCTGTAACGCTGCCTCTCAAATAAATAAATTTTTTTTTAAAAGAGGGCCCTGTCCAGGAGCTTGGTCCCCAGAGAATGAAGGAAGGAGCTGGACCAAGCTATCCCATGCATTCTTCTTGAATTTACAAGGAGGTTAATCGGCATAGCTAGGAAAGAACTGATAAAGGCAGAGAGCAGCCCGGGGGGCTTGGCACCACTGCCCACCCCACACAGAGCAGAGCAGCAGAGAGAAGGTGCCCCTCTGACACTCTGCTTTCCCACTGGTCCCCTTCAGTAGGAAGTGACAGAAAACTAGCTTCAGTTTTAGCATGAGCGTAGACCGGAATTTAGAATTCTTGGCTGGAAAGAATGGGAGCAGCAAGCTCAGGCATACAAGGTGCAGGTGTCTAAAAAGCAGCAAACGTCCCCTCTGTCTCTGATCCCTGCATGTTCAGGTTCATTTCCCCCACCGCAGACACATCTTTGAGCTGGGTAGAAGGCCACCCACAGGCCTCCCTGCATCCTAGCCCATGCCTTAAGTGGAAGACGCCCATGGAGAAGCTCCAGTTGGTCCACTGGTCACACATCTTCCTCAGAACCAGGCCTGTATCAGGGAATGGGGATCTATGCCTGCAGCTCCCCGGGTAGCACCAACACAGAGGCCTCCATGCCTTATCCTGTCTGCTTGCTTGATGCCTGGTGGGATGTGAATAAAACAGAAATGATTCCATGCGATGATGGACAGTCCCTGTCACTGGTTTTGTTACTGTAACCGTCTCTCTAAGCGTTGAAAAGGTGCTTTAAAAATAGATTTCTTTTTCCAGATCTTTAATTAGTCGTAATTGCATCTCGAAGGGGGCTGGGGGAGAATAAACTATTTCTAACTTGGCTTGTGGTGGCCGATTAATACTGCGGAGCCCCAATGAGTTCCTGGAAGTCTTCTCAATCCGGCGAGCCATTTGGCCTGATAGAGATCTACAGGGGGCCAATGGGGTTTAGAAATAATGGAAAGAGCACAGGGGTGTAAGAATTGGCAGCTGTGTGGAGACTGCTTAAACAGTCAGACCAGGAGAGCCTACAGAATTAGAAAATGAAAACGTTTGTTGTCTTTCAGGAGCTTTGGGAACGTGTTCTCACTTGGGTTCGACCATCTTTTCCATGTCTTCCTTGTTCAATGATGGCTTTTGTGGCATGGCCAACTACAGTGTTCAGCCTGTTCTTTGGTACTCGGTGGACTACAGTGCTTACGTAACCTGAACCCTTTCTTAGACACACGAAGGAAATATTTCCACCCATGGACTTAGATAGCAGAACACAGCCTGAAATCAACATGTCAGGGCAAGGGATCAACTTGGGAGCCTGGTTCTAGGAAGCAGAGTGCAGGGAAGGGAATGTGAAATAATGGAGGAAGAATTTTTTAACCTTTTTTTAACTTTTATTTAATAAATGTACTTTAAGATTACACTGGCTTTTCCCCCCCATAACCTCCCTCCCACCCACAACCCTCCCATCTCCCACTCCCTCTCCCATTCCATTCACATCATGATTCATTTTCAATTATCTTTATATACAGAAGATCCATTTAGTATAAAGTAAAGATTTCAACCAGTTTGCACCCACACAGAAACACAAAGTATAAAGTTTTAGTAGTAGTTTTACCGTTAATTCACATAGTACAACACGTTAAGGACAGAGATCCTACATGGGGAGCAAGTGCACAGTGACTTCTGTTGATGATTGAACAATTGACACTCTTGTTTATGGTGTCAGTAATCACTCGAGGCTCTTGTCATGAGCTGCCTAGGCTATGGAAACCTCATGAGTTCACAAACTCCGACCTTGTTGTCAAAGTAGAAGTTCTCTCTTCCCTTCAGAGAAAGATACTGGAGGAAGAATTTTTGACCCCTGCAGGTGACTCTCCCCTCTAGGGACCTGTCTGAAATGAGTGTGGGGCTCATCCCCCACTGGCCGAGGCTGGCCACAGGGGCCTTGGTTTCTTCACACCTCCTGTGTGCACATGATTTCCAAGCAGAGTGCCCTGGATAACTGGCCTTAGAAATCTCAGGAGTACCAAAGAAGAGATGTGTTGGGCAGGCCCAAGGACAGGTACATGATGTGTTGACTGCTGTTGCTGTCTTTGTTTTGAGGTGTAGTGCAAAGAGAGGGTGGGGAGAGAGAGTGTGTTTGATTTCTATCCTCTGGTTCACTGGCAAAGTGGTTGCGATAGTCAGGTCTGCGCCCGGCTGAAGCCAGCAGCCAGGAGCTCCATCCCTTTAGGGGGCAGGGGCCCAAGCAATTGGGCCATCATCTGCCGCCTTCCCAAGCGCGTTAGCGAGAAGCTCAACTGGAAGCGGCAGAGCTGGAATTGGAACTGGCGCTGATGCGGGATGCTGGCCTTGAACGCAGTGGGTTGGTGTGCTGCACCGCACGCCAGCCTCTGCTGCTCATTTTATAGTGCATCTGTGTACAGCCAGCAGCCCGCCTCCTGATGTCGGTGACATGTTCCTTCCCTCTGTCCTGACATTGAGTGTGTTTCCCAGGATGGATGGATGGATCCGGTTCCCAGAGCATCTTTGCAGGCACTGGCATTAGATTGCTGGAATCTGCTTAGTGCTGTTGGGCTCTGGTCTCTCGTGCCTGCTAGGACAGTTGATTTCTGTGTCAGTGTACGCGGGCCTCACTGCCAGTTCCTTGGTCAAGCGCTGTTCTGGATGTTTCTGTGAAGGTGGTTTGGGATGGGATGTGCATGAGCCGGTAGACTTTGGGCAGAGCCAGTTGTTGTCTGCGGTGCAGGTGGGCCTCATCCTATCAGACAAAGACTTGGCAAGGAGAAATAGCCCATTTCCCCCACCCCCAATCCCAACCCCCACAACAAGAGGTTGTTTCCCAGTGGACCTGTTTGGACTTCATCTGACACTCAGCCCTCTGGGTTCTATAGCAGCGGTCACCTTCAGACTCAGGTGGCCCAAAGTCTCTGGCCAGCCACCTCCTCTGTCAGACCTTGAACTTAAAAAGCCTCCACAATTGTGTGCCCCGGTTCCTTAAGATCAACGAATCAGTCAATCCCTCTTGTTCCCACCATGCGTGCGCACGCACGCACACACACACACACCCCCTCACAAAGGAGGGTACTTGAAAAAGTTTCGGGAGCGTGGAGTTAAAAGATGAAAATCCCTGCATTTGATGGGTCTTCAAAAATTTCATGAAAAAGGTGTATCATGAAAAAACTGCATGGCTTAAAATTTATTGGTACTAAAATAAAGGTTTAATTTCATTTCCGTGACCTTTTTGGAGCGCCCTGGTAAGTGTTGGGAAGGTTTTGTGGCGTTTCTGGGAGAACAGTTTGCCACATGTGCCCGGGGCTCTGAGCTGCGTGTGACTCAGTGATTAAAGACCACCCAAGAAGGGTGTTGGCGTCACAAGTAAGGCAGAGCCACTGGCAAGCAGGGGCCATGAAGGTGGAAATGTGCCGAGCGGTGCCACTGTTGTGTTTCCCAGGGACTTGGTTAGGGAGAATCGCAAGGGTCCCTCTTACCCGAGGGCTACTGGGAAGCCTTTCTTCGTAGTCTGTCCTAAAGGCTGGGAGAAGCCCTGTACCAGATCCTACAGCCACAGGTGGCTGACTTTTGCTTTGCCAACTTTCTAGAGATAATTTTTAATGACTTTGGCTTCCCATTCGTCATCACTTTGAAAATATTTCAGAATTTAAAGATGGTTCAAAAATGCATGGATCATGCAGCGTTTTGGAATGGTTTACCCAATTCTGCTGTTGAATCTGGTGTTTGGCCTGTGAACCTGCTGTTTGTCGAGCAGTCAAGAGTTGGCGACCCCATGCTGCCACTTTGCATAGCCTTCCGTTTGCTTGGCTTGTTTGGGTAGAAGGTGACTTGCATCTGGAGCAGGCACGGTTCTCGGGAACCTTCACATTGTCATTTCAGACACATGGCTGTCTCAGCAGATGGGGTGTGACCAGATGGCAGGAAGACATGAACTGGTGGCTGTGTGCTGGGGGCAGACTGAGGTCTGCGAGGAAGTGGTCATCTGTCCTAAGGTCTCTGTGAATGAAATCAGCCTGGGGCTTGGCCCTAGGATGCTCTAGTGGCTGAGGGTGATGGTTCTGAGTCAGGTGGCTGGGTTGGAACAGCCCATGCGTTCTGAGAACTCGGCCTCATCTTGGTACTGCTCAAGTCCTCCGTTCCCGTGTCTAAACTGGAGCGTTAACAGCACGTGAGTCCTCACATTGCTGCAATAATTATCACACAATGCACGGAAAGGCAGGGCAGCAGTTCCCAAAAAACCTCTGTTCTTGGGGCCCTCATGGTCCTAGTGGCTTTTCATGGTGCTGCTCATCGAGAGAACTCTCCAGGAGTTCCATTTGTCAAGCAGTTAGGCCCATGTTATTCAATGTGTGTTTATGTCCTGATAACAAAGGTGTGTGTTCGTATACAGTCAAAGACAATAACTAGGACATTTCATTCTGCACCGCATTGCTGATGGAGGTGAAGTTTGTGTCTGCTGGGCACTGTTAAGATTCTCAGACTTGGAAATGACGTTGGGGATGGCTGCTCCCATTGCCTGTCGCACACTGGTGTTTCCAGCCTAAGTTGCTTTCTCTCCCACTGTTTGTAGAACTCTCAGCTTCACAAAGACTTGCTGTTGTGAGTATAGAATGTAGCATGACCCAGTGTTGGAGTGGTGGACTTCCTCTCGGGAGCAGTTCATGTGGTTCTCTACAGAGGGACAGTCTTGGGGTTTCCTTATGAGTGTGAGAGTGTGCAATATCCCCCAGAGCTCCTTGGAGGTCAGTGTGGGTCCTGAGACAGGACCCCATTTGACAACCTCTGGGGGAAGGGGTGTCTGGCACTCTGATGTCTGTTATCAGCTGGTATTCTAGAACCCAGCTTTCCTACCCTGGTCACAAGTGTTCTGGAAAGTTCCTTCAGGTGATGGACATGTGTGACATCCCCTCTGCAGAGCAATGACATCGAGCAGACACATGGCCTGAATGTTTGATGGAATCAGTGGTGTCTGCGGAAGGGTGGCTGGGTGGCAGCTGCGCAGTGCCAGCAGGGTTTCTGTTTGACATGTTTGGTGCCCCTAACGCGATGTGAGTAAAGTACCTGGAGTTCTACGGAGTAGAGACCCCAGAGGTCTGTGCTGTAGGCATGATGGTCTGAACTCCTCAGGGTGTTTCTTACTTAATCCTTGGAAAACCTTAAGCAGGCCTAGGAGAGGCAGAATGGCTGAATAATGGAGTTGCTGGTGGAGAGAGAAGGTTTGTGCTAAGATCTTGACTGTTACTTACCAGTAGTGAGATCTTTGTGCATTTGCTTAAGCTCTGACGGCCTCAGTTCATTCATCTATAAAACGAGGCTAATGATGGGGGCCTATCTGAGGTTAGGAGGAAAAGATGCTCGATGTCCTGACACCTGATAAGTATTAGCTTTTATTATAAGTCCAATTATCATCTCTGTTTGACATACTACTGTTTATAATAGAAAGGTGAGGCTTTAGAGTTAATAATAGCTTACCTAATGTATACAATATAGAGATGATAATAATACCTTACCAAATGTACATGGCTAGCAAGCAGAGACGCTAGGATCTTTGTCCAGTTACAGTGGTCTGTGGAGTGTATTACGTCAGCTAATGTGGATAAGTACCTTGGTTATCTAAGCTTGGATGACTTGTGGACTGTGTAACCATTTGAAGTTTGTTTCAGACATATAGATGTCACTTTTGCCACCTGTGGCTCTACAGTGAGTCAGTGGAGCCGTCGTGCTGGAAGGCTTGGTCATGCCCAGCTAGTTTCCCTGCTCCACAGGGGTCCGGTTTCTAGCCTGGCACGTTTCTCTCATGCATCGAGGCTTTGAAGGCCAGTCAGGGAATCCCACCGTGTGCAAATCCATGTGCCCTCCTGTGCTTCCACGGTGTGCACCTGCCTTCGTGGCAACCATGATCGTGGGCATCTCTTAACCACATGGTTACTCTGAGGAAATGCTCACAGGAGTTCAGAGTTTCGATGGGGAGGAAGGGCTGGGAATAGCAAAGCCTGGGCCTTTGGGCAACAGCCTGGGAACCCCAGGGATCTGCAGGAAGGGCTGGGGACCTGTGTCAGAGCAGGACAACAGCACGGGGGCCTGAGGGAGAGGGACTGGTGGGGAGATGGGGAAGCAGAGGTGGACTTCTGCTTCGTGGCTCTCATGATTTGCGTAGTCCCACTAAACAGGCAGATGTTTGAAGGACGGGCAATGGAGGAAAGGCTGCTGGCATTTAGTGACTCAGTGGACCAGGTGGTGGACTGTGCAGCTTCACATACAGAACCTTTTATATTCTACAAAAACCCCTTGCAACGTAAATGCTAAGGCTTGTGTCAATCAGCATTCTTCGGAGATGCAGAATCAATAGGATCTACATATTGATATATGAGCCTGGATTTATTAAGAAAATTGGCAGTTATGGGGCCCGTGAAGTCCCATGAGTGGCCTGTGACCTGGAAGACCCTGGGATGCTCATAGAATGGCTCAGTCCCTGCTGAGATACCTAGAAACTTGGCAAGCTTAGGGTAGGAATCTCAGGCCAAACTTGCAGGCTTAAGAGGCTGGAGGGTTCCTGGGGTAAGTCTTGGGGTCCCAAGGCTACATAGCCTGGAGCTGTGATGTCCAAGGCAGCAGGAGACTTCTCCACCCCCAGGAGCAAGGCACTATCATTCCTGCTGTTGTTTTGTGTGGTCCCCAGCAGACTGGATGGTGCCTACCACACTGGGGGCTGATGTTCTGCACCCAGTCCATTGATTGCACACACCAGGGTCCTCCAGAAATCGCCCACCCCCAGAAAGGTTAAGATTGGAGGAAGGGAAATAATGGCAATAAATCCAGGCAGGAAATGATAATACTTGAATATAATGATAGTGAAAAGGAAGAGAAAGGATACGTTAGAGAAAGATTTAGGATGTGCAATCCACAGGACTTATTTGTGACATTGAATTATCATTCAGCATGAGATTCTCCGTAACCAATTGTTAATTAAGAACCACGGGAGAGCTGGGGCCTCAGACTGTGAATTTTGTGTTGGTTGTAGCTATGTGTGTGGGAGGGGAGGCTGAAGTCCTGGGTGGGGGTGAGGCCACGGGAGAGCAGGTAGCATTAAGTAGGAAGAATCCTGCAACAAGACCCCTGAGGAAGACCCACTTAAGACACAAGTAGAGAGAGGAGAGCCCTGGAAGGAGGCCGAGAGCGCATGGCCAGAGGGCAGAGGCAGCATCACCAGGATTTTCTTCCAAGGAATCTGAAAGAGAAAAACCTGCCAAGGAGAAAGGTGCAGGGCAGCCGTGCTGCTGGGTTGTCAAGTGCGTGCACGTGGGCTAGTGTCCCTCAGGTACGACAGAGTTTCACGTTACAGAGCAGTAAGTATTCACATTGTGCTTGTCTGCTCGGGAAATAGTCCTGCATATGTGCTGAGCAGCAAAGATGAAAGTAAATGGGTAGGGGCTGGCGCTGTGGCGCAGTGGGTTAACGCCCTGGCCTGCAGCGCCAGCATCCCATATGGGCGCGGGTTCTAGTCCTGGCTGCTCCTCTTCCGATACAGCTCTTTGCTATAGCCTGGGATAGCAGTAGAAGATGGTCCAAGCCGTTGGGCCCATGCACCTGAGTGGGAGACCCTGAAGAAGTTCCTGGTTCCTGCCTTTGGATTGGTGCAGCTCGGCCATTGTGGCCATTTGAGGAATGAACCAGCGGATGGAGGACCTCTCTCTCTCCTCTCCCCCTCTTTCTCTCCTCTCCCTCCCTCTGTCTCTCCTTTCTCTGTGTAACTCTGACTTTGAAATAAATCTTAAAAAAAGTTAATGGGTAAAAAAAAGTTACCGGGTGAAGAAATAAGTGACAGAGAATTCATCTTAAAGGGCCATTCCCTCAGAACGGGAGCACAGCCATGCTCCCCTAGTAACACTGAACTTGAATCATGATCCTGTTGCTAACACTTGTCCCTGGCCAGGGTGCCAGCACACCCTAGGTGCCATGGGGATGTTAATATCTGGGATCATGTTGACTTTTAAAGGAGGAGATAATAAAATAAAATAAGCAGAACGAATGACTGTGGGCCCAGTCTTCTAAGCTGTCAATCAGTGTCGTCTGCATAATAAAACAGCAAGTTGGCTTTAAAAAAACAAGCCTACTATCTTCTTCCAAATTAAGCACAGCTGGAGCTGCTGCAATATTAGACTACTCGCCCCATAAAATGACTATTTTGCTTGAAAACCTTACGGAGTGTTTGTTTTAATTAAAAACACTATCAGTCAGTGAACTGAAAATATGTCGTCATTATCGTGCTCAGAGCCCCAGCTAATCCCACCCTGATTCCCGAAACAGCGCCATTCTACTCCATGATGCTCTGTGCCTGCTGCGAGCTGTGTGTGTGCTTCCAAATCTTGGTTCCCACAGTTCTGCCTGAGCTACTGCTCTCTGCCAAACCAAATCTCACCCGTTCTCTACAACCAGCTGGAAGTCCGAGTCTCTGAAGATTAGCGCGTCGGGCCCATGGACGTGGTCTTCTGCTCTGTGGATTTTCTCATCTACTGCCTCTGGTAGCTGGTGAACTGCTGCCCTGCGCTCGGCTTTTATTTGGACTGTTAGCCCCCGTAACATTTTAAAGGGACTTTCTTCTCCAGCCCTGTGATGGGCAGATTCTAAAAAACTTTTCTTGGAAGGCATATTTGATTGGTAGAGGACAGTAAGTATGCCAAGCGACTGGTGCGGTTGACAGCAACCAACGTTTCTTCTCTGTGTCTCAGCAGTGAACCATCACCGAATGTTAGAGCTGGAGGGAGTTTGGACCAACTCCAGGGTGCACTGGTGACACGTTGTTAGTTAAACGCTCGGCGTACTTGCAGGGTTCAAGTCATGTCACCTAGCTGGACTTGGACAGCTGTAGCTTTAGGGACTGTGACGGTCGGTCCTAGGCCTCTTGCTCTGCCTTTCATCCCGTGCCCTTCCCTGTGAGTGTCAGGCAGGCTGAGCTGTAGGCATGCGTTTCCCAGGTCTCCAGCTAAAAGGCTGATGGGAGATTGGAAGATGGCTGTTGTTGGCCGCAGTAGTGTCTCCACCACCACAGCGCCATCTCCTGGTGGACAGACTGCCGGCGGCCTGGTCCTTCAGCATCCACCCTCGGATGGATGATGGTGGATTTCTGTGCCTTACTGATCCCTGTATGGTTTCGTTAAATTTCCAGGAGGCTGTTGATTTGGACTGAACTCCTACACAAGGCTCAACAAATCAGATCAAAATAGTCACTCGTGCTAAGTGTTCATGTGACCAAGCTTACGTAACCTTCTCAGAGATGAGGCGAGCGAGAGAGGCTAGTCAAGTCCCAGACAAGCCCGTCTCGGGCAGCAAAGTGCAGAATTCCCCTTTGCCTTAACCTTCACAAAGAAAGTCACTGGGAAGTGCCCAGTCGGCCTTTCCTTCCTTGTTCCTCCCAGGACACCATCCTGATTGATGATGGACCGTGTGTGTGATGGTGGTCCCGTGTGGCTTCTGTCTAGTGACGGTGTGGCCATCTCAGCTTGTGTGTGTACGCTCCATGTTCAACAAGGGTGACGTCACCTAACGACACATTTTCCAGACTCTGTCCTGGTCACTAAGTGACACCAGACGGTGCCTGCTTCCCGCACAGCGGGGCAGAAGTCTCCAGACCTGGCTTCAGATGCTCGGTTTCCAGGTGCACAAACTGTTCTTGGCTCTGTGCAGTGTATTTCATCTAGAGTTTTTTTTATCAGATTCCAAATTATCCCGTCTCTGTGTAAGCAAATTTCGTTAATTGAATTCTCTTGTTTGGAGTACACAGCATTAGGACAATCGCAGAAAATAAAGTATAAGAAAGGGGGAGGTTGAAGAAGAGATGTGAAGTACAGAACAATGAACTTTGTGAGAAATACGAGAGGAGAATACTAAAAACAACACACGCAAACACATTGGAAACAAATCTGGGACTTCGCTAGAATTAGGAGCAGAAGAAAGATTTTATCATTGGGGTAATTTGCGAATCGATTTCTCTGTCCGAGCTCAGTGGAGCCAGGAAGGAGACAAAGGGCAGCTTGGGATGGGATGGAGTTGAGCTGGGAAAATCGGATCTGGCACAGTGGCCCGTGGAGGGAAATGAACCGTGCCTAAGTGCGTAAGGAGAAAGGACGCGTCAGCTCCTACTTGCAGGAGTCCTGACTTGAACTCCGTGCCACCGGTGGGTCTTTCACATGCTGGGACCGTGTACCCCGCCGCCGGACTGGAGAACCATGAGCGGTTACTGGTGCTAGAACAGAATTACGAGATGGGCTTCCTTGTGCCTTACTTGCATTTAATCACCAGTGGATATGTTTCCCACTTAGAAATTTTAGGATGGTCTTTAGGCTATGCAGTTTCCCTGCTGTAGTCAATCTTTGTATCGGTATCTTATGAAAAACATGCACACACAATAACTTTATTATTTTTTTTTTATTTAGTGAATATAAATTTCCAAAGTACAGCTTATGGATTACAAAGGCCCCCCCCCCCACAACTCCCCCCCCCCCCGCAACCCTCCCCTTTCCTACTCGCTCTCCCCTTCCAGTCCCATCAAGATTCATTTTCAATTCTCTTTATATATAGAAAATCAGTTTAGTATATATATAGATTTCAACAGTTTGCCCTCCCATAGCAACACAAAGTGAAAAAAATACTGTTGGAGTACTAGTTATAGCATTAAATAACAGTGTACATCACATTAATGACCGAGATTCTGCAAAATAATTTAAAAAAAAATTATTTTTCTATGTAATTTCCAATTAAAAAAAAAACAAACCAAGGTTTGTTTTTTTTTTTCATTTTCAATTATCTTTATATACAGAAGATCGCTTCAGTATATACTAAGTAAAGATTTCATCAGTTTGCACCCACACATAACCACAAAGTGTAAGAATATTGTTTCAGTACTAGCTATATCATTACTTCACCTTCAACAACCTATTAAGGACAGATCCCACATGGGACGTAAGTACACAGTGACTCCTGATGTTGTTTTAACAATTTAACACTCTTGTTTATGGCGTCAGTAATCTCCCTAGGCTCTAGCCATGAGTTGCCGAGGCTATGGAAGCCTTTAGGGTTCGCCGTCTTCGATCCCATTCCGACAAGGCCATAGTCAAAGTGGAAGTTCTCTCCTCCCTTCAGAGAAAGGCACCTCCTACTTTGATGGCCCCGTTCTTTCCACTGGGATCACACTCACTGAGATCCTTCATTTAGGTCTTCTTCATATTTTTTTTTCCCCAGCGTGTCTTGGCTTTCCATGCCTAAAATACTCTCATAGGCTCTTGAGCCAGATCCGAATGCCTTAAGGGCTGATTCTGAGGCCAGAGTGCTATTTAGGACATCTGTCATTCTATGAGTCTGCTGTCTCTCTCCCCCTTCCCATGTTGGATCCTTCTCTCCTTTTTTTTTTTTTTATCAGTTAGTATTAGCAGACATTAATCTTGCTTGTGTGATCCCTTTGACTCTTAGGCCTATCAGACACAATAACTTTAAATTCATATTCCTTGAACTGAAAGGCAAGATGATCCCAAGGGACCAAAAAACCATATTCCTAGAAGAGAGAGGAAGTTATTTTCTATATTTATGGATTTGTTTATTTGAAAGGAAGAGTTACAGAGAGGCAGAGGCAGAGAGAAAGGTCTTCCATCTGCTGGTTCACTCCGCCAATGGCCACAACGATCTGAAGCCAGGAGCCTGGAGCTTCTTCTAGGTCTCCCATGCGGATGCAGAGAGCACTTGGGCCATCTTCTACTTTCCAGGCTATAGCAGAGAGCTGGATGGAAAGTGGAGCAGCTGGGACTCGGATCAGTGTCCATACGGGATGCTGGCACTGTAGGCGGTGGCTTTCCCTGCTATGTCATTGCCCCAGCCCCGGATCTTTTCTTATTAGAATCCTACTTTATCCCTTCCTCTCCCCTTCGCTTTGTCACCAAGCCCAAGGATGCAGAAGGCTAAGCAGATTGCCAGCTTGAAGAAGGATATGCACGTGGTGATTCTGAAAATCCATCCTAGAAGGTCATGTTTGGGAACAGACTGCTTTTCAACACGTGGAAAGCACTTAATCTTTGAGGTGTCCATTGGCCCTGCGAAACCCTTGTTTCTCCTCTCCTGGGTTGAGAGTAGCTTGCTGGTTGGGTTGGGATGAGGCTGTGGGCTCCTGGAAGTAGGTGGAATATCAGTGTGCGTAGTTAGAGGCAGGCTTTGACGAGCCTGTTCAGATGCGTGTGCTGTCAAGCCATGGTAACTTGGTTCAGTACCGCTTCCAGCTTTGGACCCCAACTTCCTGCAGAGGTGCACCCTGTGAGGCAGCAGGCCGTGGCTCACGTACATTGGGTCCTTGCCATCTATGTGGGAGAAGTGGATTGCGTTCCCAACTCCTGGCTTGGGCCCCGGTGCACCCCAGCTGTTGTGGGCATCGGGGAGTGAAACAGCAGCTAGGAGCCTGCCGTCTGTCCCTTTCCCTCTCTGCCAATAAATAATAGAAAACTTTTAAACCATGCAAGTATTCAGCCAATGGCAGCCTTGGCATTGTTTGGCGACGTTTCCTCAGATTGCCCAAAGGAGACCAGAGGTCCACAGACTTCCACAGCGAATCAGAGAAGGACACTATGTTCGCATTTTGGGAGAAGTCAGTCGCTGCCCTTGAAACCAAATCTGTTTGGGTTTACTGGATGCTAGGTGGGCACTTTGCGGAAAGCAAATCTTGCTTTGCTGAATTAATCCTACCTCTTCTTTTTGCTCTTGAAAGTTGCATGCAAATTCATTTAAATGCTTCACACATGTTTCTTGTCTTTGATGCCTTCAACTGAATTTTTATGGAGAAGATTTAAGACCTAAGACCTTAGTAAGAGTAACAAGTCTATAATTTGCCAATGATTGAATTTTCCATCTAAAATCTGTCAGATGAGTTTTAAAGACAAATGAGACAAATCCTAATGGTGCAGGGGCTCAGGACCATGTGTGGATTGGTGGCAGTAGCTGCTGAGGGTACAGCGGGTCCCTTTGTTTGGCTGTTCTAGCAGGTGCTGTGAACAGAGTCTTGCACTCGGGTTTTGTAATGGGGACAGAAGATAACCAGCATGACCACTGATTCCCCACTCAGAGTGTCCTTGTCTCCACTGGCTAACTAGACCCTCGGGAGATCTTGAGGATTGTGGTACCAAGGTTCATTGAGTGTTCTTCCATGCAGTGCCTTGACCGCACTTGATGTATTTTCCAAGTAATCCCGTGATACAGGTCCTTCTGTCTGCCTGGCCTTTGCCTGCCTTCCTGCTCTCGACCATCCTCCCTAGAGGGGCTCCTGGTCTCTCGGTTCCTGCTTGAGGGACTCTAGCCCATTTTTGATGATGGACAATGACTGCTTAAATCTCTTTACTTTTCTGAGACTCGTCTCCATGCTTAGGAAGAGAGCAGGTATACAGGACATGGACATTAACTGGAAGAAGTCCTCCATTTAAAATTGTTTTAAAAATTAGTTTTTGAGAGAGGGTGAGGGGGATGCTATACCCTGGTTCACTTCCCAGATGTGTACAACAGCTGGGGCGGGGCTAAGCGGAAGCCAGGAACTGGGAACTCAGTCTGGGTCTTCCACATCGAGTGGCAGGGACCCAACTTCTTGAGCTAACACGTGTGCCCCCCCCCCCCAGGGTGCACATGGGCAGAAAACTGGAGTAGGGAGTAGAGCCGGGACTCAAACCCAGGCAGTCCAGCGTAGGATGCTGGCATCTTAACCAGCAGCTGAAACACCTGCTCTGTTCCTTTTTCCTCTTCCATGATGCCTTCTTTTTGAGGGGCTTTGTGTCAAAGGAGGTGCTGAAGCTGACCTTGGGTTTAGTTTTCACCTACGGGAGTGTCCTGACTCCTCTTGGTGACCAAAAATACAGACCAATTTTTGCACCTGTACCTGGAAAACCACACAGAGTTAGTCTCTTTTTGTATTATTTTTTTGAAGATTTATTTTCTTATTTGAGAACTAGAGGTGCAGACACAGGGAGAGACAGAAAATCTTCCATCTGCTGGTTCACTCCCCAAATGCTGCAACAGCCAAACCTGAGCCAATCCAAAGCCAGGAGCCAGGAGCTTCTTCCGGGTCTCCCACGCAGGTACAGGGGCCCAAGCACTTGGACCATCTTCTACTGCTTTCCCAGGCCATAGCAGAGAGCTGCATCAAAAGAGGAGCAGCCGGGACTCGAACCAACGTCCATATGGGATGCTGGCGCTGCAGGCGGTGGCCACACCCGCTATGCCACTATCCCTACTTTAATCTCTCTAAATTATACTTCATTGCTCCATCTTTTTGTGTCTTTCAGAAAAACTGTGCTTTGAAAACCTCTGTCTCTCAGCAGTCCATCCCTGTCTCGCATGGGGCCACACAGATTGTCTGCCCAGCAGGCTGGGGTCTCTGTGCAATGCAGGGCTGACCAAAAGCTGACCCAGCACAGAGCCTGGCTCTTCCCACTGACGGTTACTATTAGTGAGGCTCTCAATGACAGTATCAGCTTTCTGGAGGAGGACCAGGCCAGGCTCGCCCTCCTCCTTCCCAGATGGATCTGCAGCAAGGGCACAATGGTATTCATGAACCAGAAAGACGAAGAGGTTAATTGGCTTTCCCTCTAAGTCTGAATGCTAATGTAACTATTTAAATAGTGCCAACAATGGAAATAAACAGAAGACTGAATGAAACCACAAATGCACAGGCCCATACCACTTGGCACAGCATAAGAGCCAGCAGTATTGAGATCGTGGCATTAAGGCTTACATGTGAAATGAGTTATGGGACCGTGTGGGCCCAGCACAGCGATTCATCAGCTTGAACCACTGTGACCCTTGGGACGGGAGAATGTCCGCTCTGAAATGGGGAAAGGGATCCTATAACATTTCTTAGAAACCAGGGTGTCCAGCTCTCTTCTAGCCCACGTGTTCTGCCCCGCTCTTGACACGTTGTCAGTCCTTGGAGGTCTGCGTGTAGACTGGAGAGACTCCCGAGGTGCCCACGAGGACCCTGGGGAGGAGAGCAGGGGCGCCCTGAGCATGGCTCCACCGGCAGCCTGCCCTGGCCTGCTGCTGAGGAGCATGGGAGCTTTGTCCTGCCAGGCACGGGCTCTACGTGCTCCCGTGACGCTCACTGATGGCCGCTGTGCTGGCTCCTACAGGAGGTGGGTGCACGGTGATTCCTGGAGCATCTCTGTATCCGTGTCCGTATCAGTGAAACCCAGCACTCGGCGTTCACGGTCACGAGCTGACCACCAGCTGGCCCTGTGCCCGTGCTGGGCTCAGTGTCTGGCTGTCTGTCGAGCACATGGCGGCAGCCATTATGGGGGAGTTGGTGTAGCCGGTGGGAGTTGCGGTGTTGTCATTCAGGGCCCTTCACTTGGGATTATCTAAACTCTTGGAAATTATCTGATTGCTTTGCACCTCGGTTTCATCATTTGTGACATGGGTGTGCTGATCCTTACGTCACAAGTCACTGTTTATCTTACTGTCTAATTTGTCTGGTATTCATTAGATTTCAGCAGATACTGAGCGCGGTGTTACTGCTGAGACGGAGACAGGGTGGGGATGCAGGGCTTCTACTCATGAAACAATGAGTGAACAGGACTTGTTTTTCCCTTGTCACACTGGGCAGCGTCCCAGTCTCCCGCACTCCCCTGCATCCATTTGTTTCTCTCAGCATGAATGGCTGGGTAGCCTGAGTGGGACTCAGAGAGCCCAGGACTGGAGTAGGGCATTTGATTCTCTTCCCATGTCTTACTTGACTAACCTTGGCTAATGTCCTTGACTCCTGGGAGTCTCTACTTCTTTGCTTGAAAAATGAGCATAAATTATAATTCCCTCTGAGTGTTTGTAAAGTTCAAAGTGATCATAAAACACTTGACTGCTATAATTTATGACAAAACACAAAACTCTATTAATATGGTGTTGTGGTTATTTATTAATGCATTTTATCCTGCAAGCTACATGGAAACTTTGTACTGGCATGACTCCCCAGTTTTCACGGCTGGGAGCTGGGTTTGGGGGGAGACTTGTGGTAAGAAACGGGGTAGATGAGCCACCACCAGTCTTCCCAGTTCCCGGAGGCTTGTTCCCTTTTCCATGCAAACTATTCGTCTATGGAGAATCTAAGGAGAGATGGATGGCTGGGAGTATTAAGGAGGAAACCCTAAGGCTGAGGACCTGGAGTAGTAGACAGTGATGGGGAGACAATCAACAGTGAACAGGTACCCTCTTCTTGGAGAGCGTTTTGAGGTATGGTTGTATATAAATGATGTGTTTATCCTCGTGCTCCCACTCAACAACAACAAAAAACTAAATCAAAGAAGACAGAAAAGCAACCACCAGCAGCAACCAACCCAGCCATGAACAGCAACTGTGTTCTTACGTCCTAGGAGCCATGGAAGTCACCAGCAGCTTTGCCTCGTTGCTCCCTGGATGGCACCAATTAAGATGTTCCCTCTGGTGCCAAGGTCAGAACCCTTCAATTATGAACAGCCACACTGGGACTCGGAGCAAACCCTGGACCTGGAGCCTTCACGCTGGGCATCAGAGAAACCAGTGCTCGTTGGGCATCTGTAGGACACCCCTGTGCAGACGAGCGAGGAGGTCACTTCTCGTGGTACTGCCCCTCCTACCCCAGCTTCTAGCAGGGTCCTGAATTGGGGTAACCTCAGTTCCAAAGTTGACAAGTTCTTTACAGTGGCATTCTGTTAGGATGTGTACTGTGCTCATTTGGAGAGTAGAAGTGATTTACACAAGAGATCTAAGATGTGCTAACACTGTGAGTATGTTTGCCTCTGGCCATGTTGCCCGGGGAAATGATCAACTTTGTGGCCAGACTATAGCCTCTTGACAGATTTTGAGAGACTGCCCTTGTGACTTTGGGGCTAACATGTGAGAGCATAGAATCTTAAGACATCTTCTAATCAGTAGACCCGTTGGCCTCGGTACCCTGGTTTCAGCTGTTCTAGCAAACAAGGAAACACTCCCCTGGGGCCCCATCCCCAGGCCCTGCAAAAGGGCATTGTTAAATACCATGCAGCTTATACTTAAGTCAGACCACTCAGCGGTTTTATATGATCTAATCACTTTGTTGTTCGTTACGAAGATTTCATTTGTGCAAGGACCCAGACGATGGTGGCTGAGGAGCCTAGCTGAAGATAGGGTTTCAGTAACACAGCGGATTAACATGGCAAAGAGCAGCTGAGTGTCTTCGTGCCCATGGCATTGGTGGGAGAGTTCAGGTCACCATATTCTAGCTATTCAACAATCGCCTGTAGGGGGCAGTATTTTGGTTTTATTGTTGATGACTAGGAGGAACACAGAGGATGCTGCCCACGGTCACACAGGTGGCTAATGATGCAAGCAAGTCAGATCAATCATGAATTCCGTTTCCTGGAGAGTTCAGTGTTGTGCTTTCATCTTTGGTTTTCAGGGAGCACCTGGGAGAGTCTACCCTGCCCTTGAAGCCATGGGTCCTAGGTTGGTCCCAGATCCTGGGACTGGTGAGAGATGTGTACAGAACTATTCGCGCTGTGATGTACTTTTTTTCAACAGAGGGTCTGCTTTGTGGCTGCTCTAATTGGTATTTTATGGAGCATTTCTTCCTGACTTCACCATTCCTGTATATATTTAGCAGGCAATCATAGATTTTTGAACCAATTAATTAAAAAAAAAAAAAAAACCCTCCAGCTCCAGTCTGAAAGGCTATCATGATTAAATTGTAGATAATCCCCATGTGTCCAAACCTAGTCATTCTGAAGCCCTGTAATTTGTTTTTTGGTACATTGTAAACAGCTGTTTCTGAGGCTAATGGATTTTTCTGAAGCAAATAGATTATTGTATGATGAAGGGCTTGCTTCACAAATACAATTTCCTTTATAATTTTTTAAAGGCATCACCTTTGTGAGCCTTTATTCTTTTTTAAAGATTTATTTATTTGAAAGGCAAAAATGCAAAGAAGGAGAGAGACAGGATAGAGAAGAGGACAAGGAGAGGGAGGGGGACAGAGTGTTCTTCCATCTGCTGGTTCATTCCCCGAATGGCAGTGACCGTCAGGGCTGAGCCAGGGCCAAGAACTTCATCCAGGTCTCCCACATGGGTGCAGGAGCTCAGGGACTCTGCTGCTTTCCCAGGCACATTAGCAGCGAGCTGGATTGGAAGTGGAGCGGCTGGGACTTGAACCGACGCCCATATGGGATGCTGGCACTGCAGTCCAGAGGCTTAACCTTCTACCCCACAGCACTGGCCCCTGATTTTTTAATTTATATACTTTTTAGCCAAAGTAGCATCACAGAAAAGTATGCTTTTATAGTATTTGAAACTTCATTTAAAGGATTCTGGGGACACTCCCTGGAATGGAATACAACTCTTTGGTTTGAAAGCAGAACCAATATACTGTTCAGTTAGGAGTGTTTCCCGATGTTTGTGCAACTTAAGATACTGCAAAAACATTGGGATCTTAGGTCTGCGAAGTGAAGTTTTTCTCTCCAGCTGCCTCCTTTGGGTAGTCACAGTGCCTTCATCATCTCCCCGGTGATTGACAGCCTTGCCGCAGAGCCATCAATGGAGGCTACCCAGTGACACTCGGTGGGACACCAGAGGTCAGCTGTCCGTGACGGTGTAGAGCCAAAGCCTCTGTCAGAGTTCAGGTGATCGAGCATCTTTCTGTAGGCTAATTTATAACCATGTCTCTCCGTTCTCACCAAATCACAATCATGAGAATCGGACGTACCTGGATGGTCTGGTCTACATGGTAGATGGGACTGAGTTTGTCTGAGTTCCACACCCCCCTCTTCTCCTATCCCTTCCCACAGTGACCGCTACTCAGTGTCTCGGCCTGTACCCCGTGTTCCTCCACTAATGTCTTCTCCTGGTGGAAGCTTAGCCTTCCACTGTCTCCTCTCGTCCGACAGCAATCTCACATCCATTGACTGCTTTTCAGATTGGATGCTTGGTATCATTTGAGCTTCCCAAGTACCCCAGAGCAGTGTTAGAGGAGGTGGGTCCCGTTTTACACTTGGGGTTCCTATGCGGTAGGCCAAGTGCCCAACGCTCTTCACTAGTGAGCAGAAGCATTCCCTGGGTCAGGGTGTGTGAGTGACAGCTCAAGCACTCACATCCTTGCTGTGCTGCTGTCTAGTCTGGCAGGACCAGCACGAGGCAAAGGCTGAATGGGTGATGCCAACCAGGGGTAGCAGCGTCAAGGTCCCTGCTGGCCTGCAGGTAGCTGTTCCCTCTGGGATGGGCAGTGCTTTTCCTGTGGGTAACCACAGCAAGTGTCCACATCGCGAGCCTGCTCTGGGGAAATGAGCCTGTTGCCCTTGACCCAGGGAGAAATTTTGGCTTCTTGTTCCCCTTTCCTGAGTCCTTATTAGTTAAATATCCTAGCTCGAGTATGTACCTCTCAGGCGACAATCTTCTCCCAGCTCTGCTGCTGTCCCAAGCCTGCCTCATCCCACAGATGTGACCTGCTTCACCCACGTAGAGAGCCAGCCCTACACCAGCCTCCAGGCTCCTTGGGCCCAATTGTGCCGAGCCCCAGAAATTAACAGGTAAGCACAGGAATGCAAATACAGCCAAGATGATCAGGAAGAGCTGTTGGCTATGCTCTGCCCAGTGGAAGGAAGCTGAAAGTTGGTGTCTTGCTCTCTCTCTTGTCCACTGATGAAGGCCCAGTGGGGAAAGCCTGGATCCCTGGATCATCACACGGAGGAGAGCTACCATTGAAATCTGCCCCTCCCACGTCAGACTTTCCCTGAGAGAGAACAACATCTGTCTTGTTGTGCCCCTGTGATTGCAGGGTTTGTTTATTCCTGAATTCTGAAGAAGTTCAGGCGGTTTGGGTGTGAAACGTTTTTTCGTATGCCTTGTGAAATGACCTTGTGAAAACAGACTTGGTAGTTGAAGGAGAGCCCAGTCTACAGATTTGGTCACAGTAGGGGCCGGTGCTGTGGCATAGTGGGTAAAGCCTACACCTGCGGCACCGGCACCCCATATGGGCGCTGGTTCTAGTCCCGGCTGCTCTACTTCCAATCCAGCTCTCTGCTATAGTCTGAGAAGGCAATGGAAGATGGCCCAAGTCCTTGGGCCCCTGCACCCTTGTGGGAGACCCAGAAGAAGCTCCTGGCTTCAGATCGGCACAGCTCTGGCCGTTGTGGCCAACTGTGGAGTAAGCCAGCGGACAGAAGACCTCTCTCACAGTGGTCATCTTTGAGAGCCTGCACCAGCAGTCACATTGACATGACCCTTCAGATGAATGGGGCTGTTTCTTGTCGGGGCACAAACATAGTTGCAGTGTTAGCTTCAAGGTCATAACTGCGGTCCTGCCTTAGGTTCTGTGGTCGTCCCCATTCCTGCACTTGGGATGCTGAAGGCTGGCGTCTCCCATTTGATGTGACATCATGGGCACTCGTCTGTTCTGAGATGGCCTTGCTGACAGAGCTGTTATGCCTGTGGTCTGTACGTGAGGAGTTCTGGTACTGGTGCTGCCTTCTCCTCTCATCTCGCTGATGTCCAGGGCTCCAGTGGATGCTGTTCCGCCTGTTGCTCTTAGAAGACAAGAATCAAACACAGTCAACCCTAACCAAGGGAGCCTACGGGGCTGCTCTGTGCCTTGCTTCCAGGAACACACAGATAGCGAGGGGACCAGATGCACTAACCACATTTCTCTGGGTTGAAGATGTTCAGAAAATTGCAAGCCACATTTTCTGTGTTTTCTTTCTCTCTCTTATGTTCCTCCTCAATTATTTCTGTTGGCTAAAATTGGGGCTTTCTACTTCTGGAATGTTTCCCCTCGGGCATCTGGGGCTTTGCGCAGGGATAGTTTTGGCTTCGTCTCTCGAGGGACGTCTTGTCTGCTGGCAGGAGAGATCTGCACAGCGTCAGCAGGGTCGGCTTTGAACTCCCTGCCTCGCTGGCACTGGGGTTTACCACGCCGACACTGCTGTCTCTTCCTTTCATGTTTAAGTCTCTTCACATCTTAGCTGTCACCACCAGAGTCCAGATCGGGCTCCCTGGCCCGTGGCTGTTCTGGCTTCGTCACAGTCTCTGTCCCGCCCATGTCCAACTGACTCGCCAAGGCTGAGATCCCATCAATCTGTTGTGACTTTGGAAGGAGACAGCAAAAGTGAGTCTCAAACAAACACGTGATGCCTTGGTGACTGAGTTCAGTTGAGAGGCCGAAAGCGGTGCTAGGGTATTGCAGAGTGTTCATAGAAAATGAAACTAACAGAACAGTTTATTTTGATGCAGAAGTTTTTAAATCCATGCATATCAGGGGTCTGGAAGACGCTCACAAAGCATGCCCATGTGTGGTGCTGTGGCTAAATGATCACTTAGGAGCCCTGTATCCCGTATCAGGCTGAGCGGGTTGAAGTTCCAGCTCCACTTTGAATTCCAGCCTCCTGTTACTATGCACCCCGGGAGACAGCGGGTGATAATTCAAGCAACTGGGTCCTTGCCACCTACTTGGGAGACTTGGATTGAGTTCCCAGCTCTAGCTCCCAGCTATGGCCTGGCCCAGCCCTGGCTTCTGTGGGTGTTACAAGGTAAATGGGGAGATCTATCTGTGTCTATCTGAACCAGTGATGGGAGACCCAGCTGTGTCTCTTCCTCTTTGCCTTGTAAATAAGTAAATGAATAAATTTACACGAGAAACATCTGCACATGGATTTCCAAAATTTCTTACATCAAGATACACATCTTAATTCTATTTTCAGAAACCTTTTTGAAGTGTACTTTAGGGACTGTATTTGGGACCAGCTAAGCCCTGCCTCCATTATGCAGTGTTTCAAGGCAGGGGATTCACAACCTTGGGAGGTTCTCTAAAACTACTCAAAGGGTGGGCAGACTTGACACCTGGCCTTCACTGAGGAGAGACTACGCCTCTTCCCAACAATAACTTTTCACTGTCCCTAACTCCCATTTCTTTTTTTTTTTTTTTTATAATTACTTATTTGTTGGGAGGCAGAGATACGTTCAGAGACAGAAAGATAAGAAATTTCAAATCTGCTCTTTTGCTTCCAAATTCCACCAACAGCCAGGGCTGGGCCAGGCCAAAGTCAGGAGCCTGGAAGTCAATCCAGGTCTCCCACGTGGGTGGCAGGGACTCAATCCATGCGCCATCACCTGCTGCCTCCCAGGAAGCTGGAATTGGAAGCAGAGCCCAGACTTGAATGCAGGCACTTGGATAGGGGATGAGGGCATGTCAAGTGGCACCAAACACCTGTCCCTTTCACGCATTGTCATGTACATCTGTCGTGCTGCAGACTCTCCAAGAGTGTCCATGATGTGGTTTGACTGTTCTTACTTATTGCTTCAGGACACTGTATCCTGAGACAAACCCCAACAGTTTATCCAATCCCAGGCAAGAATGGACCATAACCGAATCACATGTTAGAGGGGGATAAGATTGCCCAGGTAGTGAGGAAGTAAAAAGTCACATTGATCCAAAGTGATTCTTGGAAAGCCGTAAGGAAGCTGTTCTGTTAGAAACCAAGAGGGAGCCAGTTTTCCTTCTGCTTTCTAAACAGATGAACACCAGATGAAGAGGTTGGCTGGTATGTTGGGACAGTGCTATTCCAAAAATGTCTTCTTAAATACCACAGTCACACTTCAGGGAATGGCAGCCTTGCCTCGCCCAGTACTGGGGCATTTTCTCATTGAATGCAAGGCAGGCAACATTGCCCCCAATCGCAACCCCAGTGGCAAACTCAGTTCCCACTGTTGGATGCCTAACTTTGGGTGACATGGCTCCATGCAGCTCATTGTAGAGAAGTTGCTGTCAGCCCCCACTGTCGAGAGATAAGAAGGAGGTCTCCAGCCTGTGTGGTCAGACTTCAGCAGTGAGGACGGCAGAAGGGATTCAACAGCAGGTCCTCAGCCAGGAGACAAAACCCCCACCTGCTGGCTCAGTCTTCATCCTTACTGAGCCTCCTGGGATGCACATAGGGATTATTAAGGCTCCTTGGGAGAGAATCGAGCATCTCCGGTTGGCTACCCTGGGATTGAAGGTCTCCATGAACTCAGTGAAGGAGCCGTTAGCATTTGCCCACTCAGGAGGTGAATTGAAGAGTACCTGCTCCTAACATCTAGGGCGATCAGGGAGGGCTGTGGGCGCAAGACCCTCGCCACCATCTGAACGGACGCTGTGTGGAAAGCAGCAGCAGGACGCCATCTGCATTATGGTCTCTCTCTCTCTCTCTCTCTCTCTCTCTCTCTCTCTCTCTCTCTTTCTCTCTCGGAATTGTCAGGGTTGAACAGTGAGGTTTCATTGAAGGAGTGTGTGCTGTTAAGTTACCATAAGTGGCTTTGGTGATTTCCATCACAGCCAGAACAATCACTTTAATTCTTCTGGCCAGGGTTTTTTGCGAGTGGGAGCCCTGAACTGCTGTTGACAGCCATTTCTACAGGTTTCTGGTAGGGCTTGCATGAAAGAAACCTTGTTCGAGTGTCCAAGGATATCTCAGCTACGTGTGGGCAGAGTGAACAGGAGGTCCAGTGAGTTGTATCTTCCAGACTTTGTCCCAAGAAGGGGTTCCAGGGAGACTGGCTTGCCTGCAGCAGTGGGATCTGGGCGCTGACCAGGACCTGTTGCCATCTCTCTGGTAGAGAAAACAGACACAAGCAAATAGCCAATGAGCTTTGAGCATTTGACAGGCCAGAAGCACGGTTGCCCTGTGGCCTCAGGCTCACCCATATCTGGCAATGCCAGTGACCAAGTTTGTGGGGAAGAATCTCCTATTTAGGGAAACCAAAAAGCTTATTCATGTCTTGAGAGATCCCAAGTCTTGTTCTGAATTGCTTCTAAATTTGGATGAATGTGGCAAAAACCAGAATAAGTCACTGTGTCTCTCCCTCCTGCTGTGGCTTAGTGGTTAGGAGAGGGAGAGGAAGGTGGTAGATAGGCAGTGGGTGTTGGTGTTGAGTGGCCTAAGGCCCACTGCGGGGCTGGCCTGCTCCAGGCTTGGGATAAGCAGCCCTGCTTGCACAGAATGCACATGAAGTGTGTTCTGATGTCATCCTCTAGGTCAGGACCCTTCCTGGAGTGTGTTTCTGTGGACAGCTGTGCCTCTGCATTTTGGATCCAGGGCACAAAACGAGCCATGTGCTCTTAAGTAATCCCTCTGCTGATAGGTTTCTGATGAGCAGTATGGACCTTCTGTAGGGGTGTCTGAGCTGGCCAAGGCATGTGTAGACTGTTGGCTGATGCCAAGATGCAGAAGAGGGTGATACTAATGGCTGAGTACTGGCCGTGCACTACCTGCCTTGCTTTAGCAATGCCTACAGGGATGCTGTGGGTTCAGGATTACTTTGATCTCATTGAACAGATGGCAGTAGAGAAGCCTAGTAAGCACCGTGCCCAAACTCAGAGCAAGAGGGTGGGAGAGGCAAGATGTGCATGCAGGTTGCTGGTGGCAAAGAAGGCTTTCTGAAACTTGCGTGATGGTCTGTTGACTTTTTGTGTTGATTGCATTAAACTCTTTTCTGCAGTGCTTTGAGAAAACTGAAGCTGTCTTAAAAAGCTACATGTGATAAGTGTTTGAACGTTATTGGAAAACAAGTGTGTAACCTAACCAACCATTCAGAATTTTCATAAACTTACTGTACAATAAAATGTTCCAATTTGGAATTAAGCAAATTAAAATAAATATTCAGCGTGATTCCCAGAACTGTTAGCTCCACACTATCTGTTCAGCGGGTTAAACATTCTCAGCTGTTTGTGTGCCTAAGAGTTTTATTGAATTAGCCTGCAGCCTTTGGTGCTCTGATTGTTGCTAGGGATTCCTGCCCAACTGCGCTCTGCTCTGAGAACTGACAAAAGATGAGAGACACACACAAATGAGAGGATTCTCCTGTGAAAAGACTATAAATGGAAAACTTGGTGTGGCCAATTATTTAAAAAATTCTTAAGATAAATTTATTTGAAAGGCAGAGTTAGAGAGGGAGAGATTTTCCATCATTGGGTTCACTCCCCAAATGGCTGCAATGGCTAGGGCTGGGCAGAGGCTAAGCCAGCCAACAAGGAACTTCTTCCAAGCTTCCCACATGGGTGCAGGGGCCCAAGGACTTGAGCCATCTTCTGCTGCTTTCCTAGGAGCATTAGCAGGGAGCTGGACTGGAAGTCGAGCAGCCAGTACTCAAACCTGCGTTTGTATGGGATGCTGGTGTTGCAGGTGACGGCTTAAGCTGCTACATGACAATGCTGGCCCTGCTAATTATTTGTAATAAAGACTATGCAGACAGTGAAACTTACTCTTAAACTTGGACATGTCATCTTTTGATGCATCTATGTTTAACACCACCTACTCCAAGTCAATGTGAAATGTAGTCTAGATCTTTGACAAAACATCCAGAAGAATAAAATGGATGCGTGTTTCACACCAAGTTCATGTTTTCCTTTTTTTTTTTAAAAAAAAAAGATTTATTTATTTGAAAGGCAATTGCAGAATGAGAGGAGACTCACAGAATGAAACCTTCCATCCGCTCGCTCACTCCCCAAGTGGCCATAACAGCCAGGACTGGGTCAGGCTGAAGCCAGGAGCTTCTTCCGGGTCTGTCACATGGGTTCAGGGGCCCGGGGACTTGGGCCGTCCTCCGCTGCTCTCCCAGGCACAATAGCAGAGAGCTAGACTGGAAGTAGAGCAGCTGGGGCTCCAACCGGCTCTCATAGGGGATGCCAGTGCAGCAGGCAGCTGCTTAACCCACTGTGCCACAGCGCCGGCCCCTGAGCGCATGTTTTCTAAGAATGGATGAGAAGCCTTTGGGGGTGGTGCACCTAGAAAAGGGTGAATGTGACTGGAAGAAAGAATGACTCTCTTACCCATGTATTTGCCTTTCCTCCCCCTTGGGTCTTGCACATGGAGAGCTCTTTGTGGGGGCCCCGTGAGCTTCTTTCCCATGGCATGGCAAAACGCTGAAGTTTGCACCTGCAGGGGAGGAAGCTTTGGCACCAACCATCGAGGGTGGGTTTTGGTTGCAGTGAGTTGATGTGCTCTTGGGCCAGCCGTGGACGTGAGGCTATTTCTGCCCTTAGTTGGGAAATGAGAGATGAGACAGAGAAAGCGTTCCCAGCATGCGTGAGGCTCAGCTCTGAATGTCTCCAACGGTTTCCACTCCTCCGCTGTCATTGCCTTTGTGTCTGCTGACGCCTGGCCTCTGCTCCCCCTCTGCCTTGGCTGTGAGCACGCTAATACCGTGAGAAAGAGCTGCTCCCTGTCCTGGTGCTGCTGTGCGAGCAAACATTTCCTTCCGTGGCGAGCTGATTGGGAACACGCATGATTGCTGGTTTACGTTGGGCTTATTGGCAGCAGAGGCTGGGCGAGATAGGAGACCAGGCTACTCCTGGTGCGGAGGTGGCTCCCACATCTGCTTCCCATTAGGAGCCCTGCGGAGGGAAGATTGGGAAATTAGCTGACTTGTGGAATCACAAAGTCAGCCTCTTAGTATGGGGGATTATAAATGATTGCCTTTGAAAACGAAGGCTGACTTCTGGTGCTCTGGGTACCTTATATTTTCCGAGGTGGTTTGGCACTGAATGGGAGCGGTGCCCTGTGCGATCCCGGTGGCTGAAGGTGCTGGTTTACTCTGCCTGCCTCTGGAGTCCAGGTCAAGCTCTCGGGGGCACAGAGGGTGCAGTCACCCCGGGGTCATCACCCCTGTGTTCCCAGGCCTCTGGGACCCAGAGCAGCCAAGGGTGTTAGAGACACGGGTGGGTTTGCGTTGAATGGGCACCAGGCAGGTCTAATGGCCTTACCCGTCCCGAGGGAACACTGTGGGACAGGTCTGCACGAACAGAGCATGTTCGAGAACTCTCTCGACTGTCTTTGTCATCATGGTAGTGTTTGGCCTCTTCTGAGGTCTGCCTTGTGATCTGAAGAGGACCTTTGTCTCTGAGTGCCTCCTCTGCCTGTCCTCGTCCCCATCGTCAGTTTAATTGTCCCCCTCGTCCTCTGCCCATGTGGAGGTGAGCACTTGGGAGCAGAGACCTGGTTATGGTCTCAGCCCCTGGGCCAGCTGTCGCTCACGATGGGGTTGATGGGATTGACTGAGCGAACCAAGGAAGCACTGGGAGTACTTCGGGCAGTTGCCTGACACACTTAGGTTCTTAATGACTTGATTGTGGCCTTGGCACGACAGCCCTGGCGTTGCAGTAGAGAAGCCTGACCCCTCCTGAGGTCAACGTGACCAACGTTTTGGGACATGGCTGGGTGAAACCCGGCCTGCTGAAATTAGATGGCGGGTGACCTTCCAGAGGGCTTGGCAGGCGGCTTTGAATAACTGTGATTTGGGGAGCTTGTGCGTTCGCTTGGATCGGCCTCATCAGAGAACTCTCAAAATAGGGTCAACGATCGCCCGTGGTGGTCTGTTTGCAGGCAAAGGGCTCAATTAGTGCATGCCCTTAATAACTCTCTCCTTCCCCGATTCTCTGATTTCCCTCATCAGAGCGCCCCTTGATTATTGATTTTTGAGTTGTTGTAATGAGTCTCTTTGGGTTTGAAGTCTGATCAGTAAATCCCTCGTATTGTTCCAGGAAAGGGGGGGTTAAGGTAGATAGTAGCCTCTTTGTACTGCGAGCGAGTGAAGAGAATGTGTGATTGGAATTATGTCTGTTGGTCCCCTTGGGTGTGGAAGAGGGAGGTGGGTCACTGCGAATGCGAGAACCCATGGCAGGTCCTAGCTCAGTCCTCCTGAGATAGGGATGTCTCCAGTCTGCACCCACAACTCTGAAATGCTGTTGGAAATATCGACACAGAGGCCGGTGACTCATCAGAACCTTTGCGATTAACAACTCTCTAGCCAAAAAAAAATTCCCGGAGAGGAAAACAAAGGGATGTTTTTGAAAAAACCTCAGTGATGTCTGTCTTGGAGTTCCACACCTTTTTATTTGTCAGTGTCACAAGGGGCAAGCCTGCCTAACCTTTGGGTAACATTGTTCTACATTTCCTGAGCTGAATACACACTCTACCATGGTCTCTCCTGCTTCCCTGCTTGTCATGACGGTGTTCTTCCAAATTCTAGGAATAATTGACTTATTTTCTTCTCTAATTCAAAATTTCCAGGCATTTGGCACTTCTTACTGGCTGTTCCCATGTAAGCTGCAGCAGGACGTGGCCCGCATCTGGAGTACCGTCTGTGGGCCACGTGGTCATTCCCGGTTCACTCATGGTTGTGTCCATGTGGCTGTCCGTGGAGACCCTTAAGCAGAAATTTTCCCACGGAAGGAGCCCTGCGTGCACGTGGCAGTCACTCAGAACCGTGGCGTATTCAGAAACCTTGCTCGCTCAGTTCTGTTCATTCTTCTGATGTCAACTCATAAGAGAACGACATGGAAGAATTTAGCTTGCACTGAAGCTGGAAACAACCTTGGCTGGTGTTGAGATGAATGTCCATGTCCACGTTTTAAAGATCAGGAATCTGATGCACAAATGTCCTGGCCAAGCTAGCAAAGGCGGCTGTGGCAGAACTGGGGTAACCCAGGAAGACTCGCTGGAGGAGTAAATTCACGGTTCTGGCAGGGTGTTTATGATCCATGTACTCTCTTACGTCCTCCCCCGAGCTCATTTTATTTGAACAAGAGAGCTTAATTCTGGTACAAGTTGATTACAATTGTAATTACTAAACCAAACGAGAAGGCAGTAAATAATCCAAAGCTCTGGCAGGTTTTAAAATGTTTGCATCATCTATCTTGTGAAATGAAAATAATTTCATCCAAGCTTTGCTAATATTGATAATATTGTTTGGGCTCTTTGACTTTCTCCTATGGAATTGAATAACCCACTGCTGACTGTGTCAATGTGGGAAGAAAAGATTAGTATTGACATCAAAACAAGAACTCACTTATCTGGGAGAGCTATCCAACTTGGTGAGTAGAAGCAGTTCATGGAACACAGAAGCAAAGCCTGTTGCCTTCAAGTATTAAAGAAAATAGAGCCTGCCTAAAACATAATTATCTAAGAGGACTCCTAAGGAGAGCTATTATAAATATATCCTTAATGTTCTACATAGCATATTAACTTTTTGTATTTATAACCTGTGTTTTGGGGTTGTGTATAAATTCTCCAGAAAGGGGAACATTGCAGAACAAAATTTCTAAATCCTATTCTGATTTAATAGAAATTCCTACATCTTATAGCCAGACTTAAGCATTGATACAGTTCTGAACATTTTGGTTTTAAAATCGGGTACAGTTGTCCCTTGCGATTGGCACTGGGTGGGCTCCAGGACCCCATTGGACATGAGAATCTATAGATGCTCAAGTCTCTTAGAGCAAATGGTGTGGGTTTGCCTAGAATCTATGTGATCCTCCCACATACTTTAAATCCTTGCTAGGTGACTCAGAATGCCTTATGCCACCTAAGTGTCATGTCTACAGTAGTTGCACTATATTGTTTAGGGAAAGAAGTCTGTACCTGTTGAATACAGCTGCAGGTTTTTTTCAATCCATGGTTCGTTGAACCCAGGGATGTGTAGCCAATGGACTGGGAGGCACGACGTACTTCGCCACAACTAGGTAAGCATTGTGCCACCTGCAGACTGTACTTTGGGCTGGTGAGGAGCTGAATGTCAGGACTAAGGGAGAAGGGGAAGGATGGTGGTCACTGAAAATGCAGTCTTGGACTAATGACTGCTTTGGGCAGGAGACCACCCCTGGCTGCTCTGTTCACTTTGTCATTTAATTGTTGAGGAGTTTGAAATGGAGGAGTAGGAAATAAAGTACGGTAAGGGCCAACAGTGAGGAATCAAATTTAGGAAGAGACGTTAATTACTGGGATGCAGGTATTTCAAAGGAAAAGCCACCCTTTATCGTCTTGGACCCCTTGGTGTATGCTGAAAAGCAGAAATAATTGAGCCCTGTGCCTTAGTGATAAGGACATATATGGGTCATCTTTTCCCGGTCAGGAGCAATGTCATCTTTGCTGTCAGGGCAGGGTCCTGGCCCACCAGAGGCCAATGCAGGCACTTGTTTCCTGTCTGAGAATGGCTGGATTTTCATCCTTAGCTTTTCAAGAAAATTTAACTTTGCTAGGTTTGCTTTGGCAAGTCATCTTGATGCATGTGCACTAAAGAAAAAAAAAATCCCAACCTATTCAAGGACTAGACGTGGAAGACAGTTCCCAGTGGCTGCTGCTGTTACAGCGTGCGAGAGGCTGACTGGGGACTCCACCCCTCCACGTATCAGGGCCTCTTGGGAAGCCCAGGCTATTTGAGAGAAAAAAAAAAAGACAAAACCAATGAACAAAAAGAGCCATGAGCTTGGAAAATGTCGGTCCAAGTGTCCAGGAGAAAGCTTGCCATGTGAAAGGCCCTCCTGATCCTGATGGGATGTTTATTCCACCTACTTCTAAAGCGTTGTGTCCGTGTGATGCCACTGTGTATTCGCATCCAACAGAACCTCCCCCATCCTCCCCTACCACCTTCGAAAGCATCTCAGCACCGACCCCAGTGCAGAACCCGGCTACGAGGATGTCGGGAGGGATAAACGCACTGATTTGAACCACGTGCCCTGTACCCATCTCCCCACTCTTCAGCTCACATGTGCTCCTAACTAAGTACACAGGGTCCTTTTCCAAACCATCTTTGAGCACTGGAAACAGCGACAGGTGACGTTCCATTAAGCAGCTGTGGTGGCCAGTTATTGCTTCCTTCACTTCCGTGGCTCTGCGGAGTCATCAAAAAAGCCCAAGTAAAAATCGAAGCCAGCTGCCTGTGTTCTGCAGGCAGCGCTTTCCACGATTCTGGGCGTTTCCTAGGATGACGGCCTCTGCACATGCGCAGGCGGCCTTGATTTCTGCCCATATTCCTTTGTTCAGAACTCGTGCCGGCCAGTATGTGAGCTGGTGTGTTGTAACCGCCGGTCCAGCGCTAGTGGGCTCCCTCCCTCTCACCTCACTTCTTCCATGAACAAGGAGTCTTCCAGAAGTCTATGCAAAATGTCTATTGTGAATATGCTCTTCTCAGATTGCAAAAAATTTTGACCACAATAAGTGTATCTCTTCATTCCATTTTCTATGAACTTTTGAATGTGCCCTTGTGCTGTAACAACACTACGTGCTATCCTGGCTAAACTATTCAAGGTTACTCCCTCATTCACACACTCACTATCACCTGTCTATGTTTTTATTATCCTTAGCCCTTATTAGTATGTAGCATGTGATCCATTCTAATTACTTAAGGCCTGTTTCCCTCATCATGATGTAAGCTCCATGGGGCTAGCGACTTTTATGTTTTTATGTTCATTCAAATATCTAGAAAGGTGCCTGGGAAAAGGCGCTTCCAAATATTTGCTTAATCCATCAAAGGCTAAATGAAACCATTGGCAGTAAGGAAATTCGTACAGATGGCACTCAAGACCCCTCCTGGTTTTCATTTGGATCCATTAATCAATAGTCATTGCGTTTTCAACTTCCTATACATTTTACCACTTCTCCAAAAGCATTAGGCATGACAGTGTGTGAAGACTTGTTGAAAACATAATTCATCAAATCTATGGACTCCTCTGATGTACACATCAGAAACTTCAGGAAGGAGAGCAGATTTGTTTGCTGAAACGGAGTCTCGATAAAGTGATAACCATATGCTTCCCAAAGGCTTCCCAAGTCCTCTGCTGAGATCCGCTAATTGGATTGATAATCCCTACCCTGCTGAGCTCCCACGAAGAGTACAAGAGATGAAGTACATGGCAAACTTCTCATTCTGGCATCGGCGGTGAGGAGTGACCGAGACAAGTGGCTCAGCTGAGGGAGCATGGGTAAGGGAGGTAGTGGATAACCTGTGTGAGCCCAGCTTCTGTGCAGTGGGGAGGGAAAGACTGTGCCGAGATGAACTGAAGATGGGACGGAGGAAGTAAGATGGAGACAATAGGGGGGGACAGTGCTTTTAGAGGCTCTTATTCTACAAGAGAGAGAGATACAGGGTATGAGGTCCCCAGAGTTTTTTCTATATTTTTGTTGCTCCCAAAATACTACAGTCTGTTGGCACACTACAGAAATGATTCAGTGGGAGATAAAGGAAAGGATGTCTACTAGACAAGTAGCCATGTTGGACTTAGCTAGAATAGAAAAGAGACCTCAACATACTCTGCCCATGCTCTGAAAGACTTTATTAAGTATTACAGATTTGGTGAAGAGAGCTGATTTAGACACTAAAATTGAAATTTTAAATGTACTTCTGTTTCAAATACAAGGCAGGACCTGATAATCTGAAATATGTAGACTTAACAAAAGATAAAATACCATGCAACTCAGGAGGGAGATAATTGAGTTAAAATGTTCTAATATTTATGTATGGTTTCTCAAGGTAGATAGAAATTTCTCATGAAATTTATGTTAATTTTGAAGGTTAAATTTTTTTTTTAAAGTACAGTCGCTAAAAGAAACGTATTACAGTTATTCTGTACAGGGAAAATAATTTAACTACAAGTATAAAATAGCCTTATTGACTAGAGTACATATAGCAAGAGTATGTAGACTGTCCAAGGAGATGGAAACAATAATTATAGGCATAAAAATATGTAGTTTTTGTGAGAAGACTTTTTTTGTGGTCTTAATGCTGTAATCATTTCTTCAGTTTTATCATCCTGAAATATTTTAAAATAACAAAAGGAAGGGATTGAATGTACTATTTATTCAATGTTTGAGAGTTGAACTAGGGTGGTGGATATGAGTTATGGAGAGATGGCTTGGCGGGTATTGTGAGGAAAGTCTGTATAAAGAGGGAATGGCTCCATGTGAGACCCAGAGCCTGCAGGATCGAATGTCAGGAAATTCTATGTGGGTTATTGGGTCTAAAGTTGGACTGAATTAACCACATGAACACTCTGTGTACCCTAAGATTCTATACTATTAGTGATAATTTTTAAAAATGTGCTGATGACCATAAAGATACTACTATTTTTGGTCTTTGCAGTGCCACCATCACATAGATACTGTTTCTGCTTTTCAGATTGTGTGGCTTGTATGAGGTGTAGCTGAGGGCTTTGTTCTAGGATTGCCTTTTTCTCAAATGGGAAATTTGTCATTGTGCCTTCCTGGATGGCAGGATTGGGATCATTGATTGACTATTGTCAAGTTCCCAGAGAAAGTTACTCTGTGCCTTAAAAATAGTTGTATAGGATATCGTAAATCAACATAAGGAAAGGCTGTGTGTGTAAAATATATTCATATATAATACATACATTGATATACATAGATATAGTGTTATACACACACACATATATGGGCAAAATTTCTGGTAAATTCTTGGTCTTCCTATCAGGAAACAAAATAACGTAAGTAACCTAAAAGAAGCCTTATCTTCCCAGAAAAAATTTCTTTAAAAGAATTTTGGGGGTACTTTTGGTTTTTGAACTAATGCCCTTCAGCTTACAAAATAGATCTTTATGGATTTTTTTTTTTTTTTTGGACAGGCTGAGTGGATAGTGAGAGAGAGAGACAGAGAGAAAGGTCTTCCTTTTTGCAGTTGGTTCACCCTCCAATGGCCACTGCGGCCAGCACATCTCGCTAATCCGAAGCCAGGAGCTAGGTGCTTCTCCTGGTCTCCCATGCGGGTGCAGGGCCCAAGCACTTGGGCCATCCTCCACTGCCTTCCTGGGCCATAGCAGAGAGCTGGCCTGGAAGAGGGGCAACCGGGATAGAATCCGGCACCCCAACCGGGACTAGAACCCGGTGTGCCGGCGCCGCAAGGCGGAGGATTAGCCTGTTAAGCCACGGTGCCGGCCTAGATTTTTATGGATTTTTATGTCATTCTTTTTTGGCACTTGAACCACATAGCATTGCCTTTCTCCCCATTTTTGCACTTAATCTTTTAATGATATCTGGTAGTGTTTGATGACCTTGTACAAATTCTGATATATTTTATTAACTTGTTTACTAATGAGAGAATTGCAATCTGGGCACACTTCGATTGAATGGAAAAAAAAACCCTAATCTGGAAAATTCATTTCCACAGATTAGTTGGTGTGTATTGAGATTTTTTTAAAAAGATTTATTTATTTGAAAGTGAGAAGGAGAGGCAGAGAGAGGTCTTCCATCCTCTGGTTCACTACCTAGTTGGCTGCAACAGCCAGAGCTGCGCCAATCCGAAGCCAGGAGCCAGGAGTTTCCTCTGGGTCTTCCTATGCAGGTGCAGGGGCCCAAGGCCTTGAGCCATCCTCTTCTGCTTTCCCAGGCCATATCAGAGAGCTGGATTGGAAGTGGAGCATCTGGGACCCAAACTAGCACCTATATGGGATGCTGGCACTGCAGGCGGCAGCTTTACCTGCTACACCACAGTGCTGGCCCCTGTGTATTGAAATTTAAAAGGAGAGTGAGGAGTGGGCATCTTAAAAATATTGTTTGAAAGGCAGAGCAAGCAGAAAGATAGATAGTGATAGATAAATATATATATAGAGATGGGGGGGTGCGGAGGAGAGGAGAGGGAGAGAGGGGGAGAATGACAATCTTGCATCTGCTGATTGATTCCCCAGATGGCTGTAACAACCAGAGCCTGGCAGGCCAAATCCAGGAACGCCATCCAGGTCTCGCATTAGGGTGGCTGGGGCTCATATACTTAGACTATTTTTCATTGTTTTTCCAGGTGCGTTAGCAGGAAGCTAGATTAGAAGTGGAGTAGTGGAGAGCCAGTCCCAGGAGTAGGCATTTAGTCTAATAGTAAACACCCCAAATTTCACATTAGAGCACTTCCTTTTCCAGCTCCAGCTCCTGATGCAGTTTCTTGCTAATCCAGACCCCAAGAGGCCGCTGTGATGGCTCAAGTAATGAAGTTCCTGACACCCATGTGGGAGACCTGGGTTAAGTTTCCAGCTCCCACTTGGCTGGGATCCAATCCTGGTTGTTGCAGGCATTTGGGAAGCAAGCTCTCTCTTTGCTCTTTCTCTACCTCTGAAATATATATATATATATACATATATATATATATAATTATATACATCCATATATATTTATAATATGTAACTATATGTAATATACTTATACTATGTAGTTATATATATGTATGTAACAAAAGGGAGTGTGAGGTAGGGGATACATAGAAAGTAGATAAAATGAAAATTGAAAGTATCTCTAGTCTGAATTTGCACTACTTCAAAACTTGAGAAACTATTAATGTTGAAAATATTCACAATGATCCTGACCCAGAATAGACAGAAAGACAGCATTCCAATTTGCTCATTTGAGATACGCTTTTTCCAGGATACGTTCTGAAGATGTGAGTTTGATGGAACTTTCCTGGGACCAAATTTTCTAGTGAGATTTCCAACTCAAATTTGATGGCATTTGGTTGGATTGGGTAAGTTTCAAAGTAAATGGTCCCAACCTGAATTCTTGTCTGAGCTGGTTGGTGAGCCTGCTGGGTTCAGGTCAGTGTTGAAAAGTTGCTTTGTTTGGCTGAATAGGTTTTGCTAAAACAGGTGGGAATGGTCTCTTGTCTAAGGAAAGGCATAGAGCGTTTGGCCCTTAAGAAATTCTGAAGCCGTGAAGCAGCGTGTTAGGGAACCTGTTGCCCCCAAAGTTCCTTTCCTGCATTCGGAAGGGGTGTGGATTCTGCCCACAGTTCTGCAGAGGTTGAATTCCAGTTTCGAAAGTTGACTTCCAGTGATTTCATTTTGAACACTTCGCATTATTACCATGAAGCTATCATTGTCTGCCTGTGTTGGGTTGTTAGAATCTTGTCTTACTGTGATAGAATGTGTTGAATCCTCTCTGGAGATGCAGAACTCGTGAAGAGAGAGTAGGTCTGATGGCAGGGCTGCTTGTCGCCTGTCCCTTCTCGCTGCCTGTGATTGGAGGTTAGAGGAGGGGGAAGAGGAATCCCCTGGGGAGAGTCACAGTCCACTGGGACCTCATCAGAGAAGAGGCTTCCCCTGGTGGAGTATGACGTGTCAGGGGTGTTAGTGGGACCTCTTGTGCAGAAGTGCTGCCAGAGATTCAAGCGTGTGGCTCGGTCAGACCTGCTGTGTGGTGCACCTGCTTACAGGGGCCGCACTGCCTTTCGGAATAGTGTTCCTTCCTGCTGTGGTTTGGGCAGAGAAAGCTGTGCTAAAGCAGGGGTAGCAATGCTGAATCTGCTCCTCTGGCTTTAGGCAGGTGGGCACGGGAAGCTACTGTCAGATTAGGGCGTTTGGGGACTTCACCTGTCAGGGATCCTCTTGCCCCCATCACCCACAAGAGGAGGGAGCCCACAGACAGAATAAAGCCAGGCAAGTGAACTGGAGTTGCAATACTGAGAGAGAAACTCAATATTGCCTAAATTCATCTCTATCTCCTGATATCCCTGATAAGAACCTAGGGGGTTTTTTGTTTGTTTTTGCTTATGCTTAGTTGGAGTTGTATCTTGTGACTTCGGCGCATAGACCATGGTAACACCCACAGCTTGCATGGGTCAGAGGTGCTGAGTGACCCATCTCACTTGGGTGATTGTATTAGCAGGTATTCTATCCAAAGCTCCAAAACAGGCATCACCAGAGCATCACTCAGGATTTCCGAATGACAAGCGCTCTGCATTGCTCACTGAGGGCGGGGCCTGACTCATCAGTAGGACTGACTCATCAGTAGGACGGAAGCCCTGTGCAAATCTGGGCACCCAGAGAGCCCCAGAGCTGGCATCCTCACAGCCCTCATGATAACTCGGCCGACACTGTCACCCAGGGAGGGGCTCCTCTGGGCCTTTGCCCATTCCCCAGCCATTAGCTTGCGTGGGATGTCTGTTTCCTCTTCCTTGATCCTGTTGCATGGCTCCTAGGTGCTACCTTCTGTGTTTTAGTGAGCTCTTTCTGAATGTGTGATGCTTCTCTGTAGCATTCACCACCCATCCTCTCCCACTTAGTAGTTAGCACAATTCTAGAGAAAGATGCTCTTTAAAATCACAGTATTGTTAGAAGGTTATAAACATGGAATTAAAAGTTAAATGGGATGCCCTTCCCCCTAACACCCTGAACTATTACCCTGTGAGTTAGGGTATGCTATCAACTTCAGTTGAATGTCCTGCAATGTTTTGTGATCTAACCCTCTTCCACAACTGATATTGATTTTTTAAAATCAGCCTGCACTGGTCTTAATTGATAGGAGTGTGTGCTCATTTGCTTTTCATCAATTCCCGTGCCAGCGTGGCAGATTTTTCATAGTTGGTGTCATAAAGATGCATTTGTTTGAGTGGAGGGTTATGGAATTACTGCATTTTAATGATGCTGTTTGCTTTGTTTGCTCTCCAGGCCATTGCTATAATTTTCCAGTCCTCTCATGGCTAAAATGTTTCAGGCAGTATTTAGGATGGCAGGCCTCCACCATGCAGAAACAAGCTGCTAATAGCATGAACCCTTGTAACTTTGAGGTTTTTCTCTATGCGTAAAGACAGAAGTGTGGGATGGTTTCACAGAAGTGATCATGCAAGAAATTGCTTTCCAAATGATCACCCCCACCATCTGTGCAGCTCAGAACAGATTCAAGGGGCTGATAGCAACCCTTGGGCACCGACCAGCAGAGCAGAGCTCAGGGAACCAGAGAGACCACCTCCCCATGTGAGGGCATGATCAGAACAAATGGCTTCGCAGAGCTGACTTTGCCCATGGAGGACATGCTAAGGTCTTCAGGACACTTACTATGTTCATTGATTGCTGATAACACAGCGTGACTCACTGCCATCTCAGTGGCTAAGTCCTCACATCCTCTTATTAAGGGAAGTTTCAGAGGCAGGACTGGCATTGTGGTGCAGCGAGTTAAGCCGCCACCTGGATGCCGGCATCCCATTTGGGTGCTGGTTCGAGTCCCTGCTGTTCCAATTCCAATCCAGCTTCCTGCTAATGTACCTGGGAAAGCAGTGGAAAATGGCCCAAGCATTTGGGCCCCTGCACCCCCATGAGACCCGAATAAAATTTTAGGCTCCTGGCTTCGGCCTGGCCCAGTCCTGGCCTAGTCCTGGCCTTTGAGGCCAATTAGGGAGAGAATCGGTGGATGGAAGATCTCTCATTCTCTGGCTCTCCCCCAACCCCATACTCTTTCACATAAATAGATAATAGACAAATAAGTAAATAAATCCCTAAAAAATGGTTTATTCATATTGGGAAGTTCTGTAACAGCTCCAACTTTTTAGAAGAATAAAGGCAAGTGTGAGAAAGTGAAGAGCCTGGAAGTGTTGATAGACTGCTTCCCTTCGGTGCAAATATCCTAATAATTTCAGTTTCTAGGGTCCTCAGGAGAGCTCTAAGTAGCCATTGAAAATTCTTCACGGCCAGACATCCCTTATAAAGGAATTAGGTTCCGCCGGTTAATGTCATTAACTGTTGGCATGATTCACATCCCAAAGGCAGTAGCACATCTGTGCAGCATACACGTTTCCCCCTTCTGTTCAAAGGCCCCCGTGGTTTAGCTTTGGGTCCTGTATTTGATGGGGTTGAGGCAGTGAGGGCAAGTGGAGGAGCTAGTGAAAGATAATACAGAAGAGAACCATGTGCTAAAAATATGTTGGGTTTGGTTTCCTTTTAAATCATCCTTCGAAAAAGAAATGTCAGTTGGAGATCTATTACTGGTCAAATGCATTAAAATAAACCATTGTGTGTTCCTGGAGCCCGGTCATTCTTGACGCTGTTCTGAGCATCTGTCAATCAGTATAGAGCTGGAGGGAGATGCGGGTTTCAGTCTGGAGAACTGGAAGATACAGGCTTCACATTTTACTTCCAGGAGGAAAACTCCAGATCCTGTGCCTTTGGAGCAAGTCCACTTGCCTGATTTGTATTTGAATTTTATCCCACGTGGGATCTTTAAGCTATAAAGGCATATTCATGCTTAAATATTTTTGTCTCCAGAAGATGTTGCACCTGACCCATTTCATATAGTTTTATTTTTAACTTTTTTATTTAAAGATTTATTTGACAGGCAGAGTTACAGAGAGAGAGAAAGAGATGGAGAGTGAGAGAGCGAAGAGGGCACTTCCGTCTGCTGGTTCACTTCCCACTTGGCTGCAATGGCTAAAGCTGGGCTGATATGAAGCCAGGAGCTTCTTCCTGGTCTCTCACATGGGTGCAGGGGCCCAAGGCTTGGGCCATCCTCCTCTGCTTTCCCAGGCACATTAGTAGCGAGCTAGATTGGAAGTGGAGCAGCTGGGATTCGAACCAGTGCCCATATGGGATGCCGGCACTGCAGGCGCAGGCTTGACCCGCTACACCACAGTGCCAGCCTCCCTCCTCCCCCAATTTCTAATTCTTAAAGCTATTCAGAGCATCAGATTATGTTCTCTTTCATAGTTGTTACAAAGCCTCATCTTCACAACAACCCCTCTGCTGACCAGATTCGATGGAGTTGGGCCAGTCTCTGTGCACTGTGGTGTCACGTCAGCAAGTATGGAAAAACAATGGCTGCTATTTCAATGCACAAACTATTTTCGATATCGTAAAGCTGCAGGTTTTCTGCAGTGAGAATAGAAATTATAAGAGGTGCATGTGATACACTCTGTTATTTGGTATATTTTGATGTATTTCTGCTGAAGGGGACTACATTACGAAGTTAAGATATTAATTTTACACAAGATAATTTTCTGTTTACATTTTATGTAGTTTAATTTAGTGTTACATATTGACTTAGGGTAGGAAAACATTTTTAAACAAAAGTAAATAATGCGGGGGCATCATTGTTGCATAGTGGGTTAAGCCGATGTCTGCAGTGGCAGCATTCCCTGTCGGACTCCTGGTTCAGATCCTAACAGCAGAGGATGCTGACCCTGTACATGCGCCCCTGCTACCCTAGGAGGAGACCCAGATGTGCATTTTTTTTTTTTTTGGTTTGTTTTGGGAAATCATTATTTTGTTCATGTTCTTCAGAAAAAAATGGTTTTAGTCAAAGAACATAAAATGTATGAATTTCAGTTACACCAAAAGAAATTCTAAACTGACACTTGACTGCGGTATTGGAGGGGATTAGTCGCTTTCAAATAACTCTTAGTTTTGGCCCATCTCTCTAGACAGCACAAGGGGGAATGTCTTTTTCCATCAATTTTGGGGCCAACTGACACAATCCTGGTCAGCGTTGTAAAATCTCTCTCGTCCAGTGTGTACCCCTCTGGGACTTGACTGATTGGTCATGGGGCAGTAAATTGACTTGGACCCCAAGTTGTCCAGCGTCAGATGGGAGGCTACTTAGGGATAACTGTCAAACTCGGGCTGTTTTTTCTTGTTTCAAATTACTTGATTTTGCTTGGTAAGAATATTCAATGTGAACTTTACTCTAAGTAGGTTTTAAGCAAGCGATGCAGTATTGCAACTGTAGACTCCACATCTGGTACAGCAGATCTCTAGAGCTATTTGTGTAACAAACTATATGCGTGTCGATTAACAACTCCTGGTTTCTTCTGTCACATAACTGACAGCCGCCAGTTTATGCTCTGCTTCTGGGGCGTGTGATGGGTTTAGATACCTCATATTGGTGGGACCACAGCTTTGTCCGTTTCTGGTTGGCTTATTTCACATAGCATGAGGTTCATCCACATTGTTAGAGTGCAGGATTTTCCTTTTCAAGAGTGAATAGTATCCCATTACACGAATGAACCATAGACGGTGTCTACTCACTCATCTGTAGAGACTTAAGTTGTTTCCACATTCTTGCTGTGGTGAACAGTGCTTCAGTGAACGTGAGTGTGCCATCTCTCTTACAGATCCCGATTTGGACCCTTTTGGGCAAGGCTGAATTGGGGGAATACGATTTTTAACTTTTTGAGGAACTCCTATATTGTTTTCCATTATTGTATCATTTCGCATTTCCACCAACTTTGGATTCCAGTTTGTCTATATCGTCACCAACTCCTGCCTTTGAATTTATGTAATAAGAATTTGCATTTTCCTGGTGAACAGTGATACTGAGCATCCTTAAATCTTTGTTATATTCATATGAGAGGGGGGGGAGGGAGGGAGGGAGGATGGGGTGGGTGAGAGAAAGAGGGAGAAAGAAGGAAAAAGAGGGAGAGAGAGAAGGAGGGAGGGATGGGGGAGAGAGAATGAATATAAGCTCTCCCACCCAACCTGCTGGTTTGCTCCCCAAATACCTGCAACAGCTGGAGCTGGGCCAGGCCAGAGCCAGGAGATATGAATGCCATTCAAGTCTGCATATATGAGCAGGAACCCAATTACTTGAGCCATCACAACTACCTCCTGGTGTCTGTATTAATGGGAAGCTGGAGTCAGTGTTGAAGCCAGGAATTAAGTACACACGCTCTGATGTGGGACAGGGCTGTCTGAATGGCTGGCTAGACACCCAGTCCTGAGCATTCTTCACATATCTGTTTGCCCTTTGAATGTCTTCTTGGGGTAAATATCTATTCAGATTCTTAGTCCAGTTTGTCAATTGGGTTATTAGGTTGATTTTTTTTTTGTTTTAAGCTGTAGAAATTTCTTACATATTTGAGAAATTAATTTCTCTTTAGATATATGGTATGCAAACATCTCTCATTCCATAAGTAGCCTTTTCCATCCTTCGATGGTTTGCTTTGCTGTGTAGAAGTTTTGGGTTTGATATTGTCCCTTTTGTTTATTTTTACTTCTGTTGGTGCTTGTAGTGTCATACCCATAAAATAATTGCCAAAACCAATGTCATGAAATTTTACCATTTGTTTTCTTCCAGGAGTTTTATAATATCCTGTCTTAGGTTTAATTCTTGAATGCATTTAGAGTTTAGAGTTGATTTCAGTATATTGTATAATACAAGAATCTAATCTTTTCATATGGATATCCAGTTTTGCCAGCACTATTTGTTGGAGACAGCTATCTTTTTCCCATTGTGTATGCTTGACTTTCTTGTTGATTATCAGTTTATGTGTGTGTGTGTGGATTTGATTTGGAAACATCTATTCTGTTCCATTTACCTATAGGTCTGGTTTTGTGCCACAGTCATACTGTTTAATTACTACAGCTTTGTAATATATGTTGAAATTAGGAAGTATGATGCCACCATGATTTTTTTTTAACACTGTTTTGTCTATCTGGGATCCCTTGTAGTTCTATATGAATGTTAGAGTTTTATTCCTATTTTTTGTTTAGGAGATAGGAGGAAGAGGGAAAGGGAGAGAGGGAGGGAGTGAGAAAGAGAACAAGAACACATAACTCTGATCCATATCTAGGGCTGGATGAAGTTGAAGCCAGGAACCATTACTGAACCCAGGTCTCCCAGGTGGATGACAGGGGATCACCCACCCAAACCATCACCTGGTGCCTCCTAGTGTTCGCACCAGCAAGGAAGTGGAATCGGGAGCAGAGCTGGACCCAGATCCAGCACTTTGGTCCAGAATGTGGGTGTCCAGGTGGTGTGTCAGCTGCCATGCCACATGCCCACCTTGCTGTCGGGGTCTTGGTTGGGATTGCAGGAAGCTAGATGGCTTTGGAAGGTGCCCACATTACAAGAGTATTGAGTTTGTGACCACGGGATGCTTTTCCATTTGTGTCTTTCTTAATTTCTTTGGTCTGTGGTTTATAACTTTTTGCATACAAGTCTTTTTACCTGTTTAATAAAGTTTATTCCTCAGTGCTTGTTTTTCTTTAAATTATTACATAATATACATATCCATATGTATATATAATACAAATAGGATTGTCTCCCAGTTTCCTTTTCAGGTAGTTTGTTGTTAGTGTGTAGCAATGCAATTCATTTTCCATCCTACAAATGCCTCTCATTCTTGGACTAGCTGCAGTATTTTGTTCCCGGGAAGTCTTTACAGTTTTCTGTATGTATGACCATGTCGTCTTTTCTGCTTCTCCTTCAGCACCTCCTTTCCTTTCCTCCCCCCTCCCCTTCCTCCTCCTCTCCCCCTCCTCCTCTCATTTTCCTAATTGCTTTGTCTAGGACTGCCGATGATCCTATTTTGAAAGAATTGGTGAGAGTGAGCATCCTTCCTTTGTTCTTGGCCTTAGAAGAAAAGTTTTGTTTTTCGCCACTCAGTATGATGTTAGCTGTGAGGTTTTCAGATATAGCTTTTATTATTCTATTTTGAGGAAATTCCTGGTATTCTTATTGTATTGAATTTCTCTAATACAGTTGTGTTGAATTTTAGCAAATGCTTTTTCTGACTCTCAAAATGAGCATGCAGTTTTACTCTTCATTGTATTAAAGTTGAATAAGCACAGTGAACCATCTTGAGATCACAGGGATGAATCCACTTAGCCGTGGTGTATTCATTAGCGAGATTGCTCTACACAGTTTTCGGTATCCTGGTCTCGTTTTGGTGTCAGACTAATGTCAGCATTAGAGAGTAATTATGGAAGCATTTCCTTCCTTTCGGTATTTTGGAATCGTTTGAGAATTGGCCTTACTTCTTCCTTAAAAATTTGGTAAAATTCAGCAATGAAGGTATCTAGTCCTGGCTTTAATCTTTTTTTTTAATTTTTAATTTTTTTTTTTTTTTTGACAGGCAGAGTGGACAGTGAGAGAGAGAGACAGAGAGAAAGGTCTTCCTTTTCCATTGGTTCACCCTCCAATGGCCGCTGCAGCTGGCGCGCTGTGCTGATCCGAAGCCAGGAGCCAGGTGCTTCTCCTGGTCTCCCATGGGGTGCAGGGCCCAAGCACTTGGGCTATCCTCCACTGCACTCCCTGGCCACAGCAGAGAGCTGGCCTGGAAGAGGGGCAACTGGGACAGAATCCGGTGCCCCGACCGGGACTAGAACCCGGTGTGCCGGCGCCGCAAGGCGGAGGATTAGCCTAGTGAGTAGCGGCGCCGGCCACTGGCTTTAATCTTTGAGAGACTTTTTTTTTACTATTCTACCTCATATTTATTATTGGTCTATGCAGGTTTTCTATGTCCTTGTGGTTCAATTTTGGTAGGTTGTGTGTGTGTCCTAAAATTGACCGATTTCTTCTGGGTTTTCCAATTTGTTGGCATGTAGTTATTTGTAATAGTCCCTTACGATCCTTTGTATTTTTGTGATACCAGTCTTCATGTTTCCTCTCTTATCTGTGATTTTACTCAGTTTCTCTTGGTTAGTCTAGCTAAAGGTTTGTTAGTTTCATTTATCTTTTCAAAGAATAAACTGTTTAATTGATCTTTGATTTTTTTTCAGTCTCAAATGCATTTATTTCTGCTCTAGTGTTTGTTTTTTTCCTTCTCCTAATTGGGTTTGTTTTTTTTTCTTGTGTGTTTTGGTTCCTCAAGTTATATCATTAAGTTGTTTATTGGAAATCTTACTATTTTGTTGGTACTGGCACTTAACGTTATAACCTTTCTTCTTAATACTGCTTTTGCTCTATTTCACAAGTTTTTGTATGTTTCCAATTTGCATAACTAAAGACATTTTTAAAATTCCTTTTTTTCAGTGACCTGTTTGTTTAGAAGCGTGTTATTCAGCCTCCATGTATTTTGCAATTGCAGAAGTCTCTTTTGTTGTTGATTTCTATTTTTATTTCATTGGATCAGACAAGATACGTGCTATGATTTCATTAATTTTTTTTTCCAGAGACTTGTTTCGTGGCCTGAGAGCTATCCTAGAGAAAGTTCGAAGTGGTGATAAAAATGTGTATTCTGCAAACGTTAGACACAATAGTCTATAAATGTTCAGTTCTTTGTGTCTTACAGTTGGTTTCTGATGTCTGGGGTGTTAAAGTCTTCCTGATTGTATTAGAGTATGTCTTTCCTTTTAGAACTGATAATGTTTGCTTTATGGCATGCAGAGTTATTTCTCCTTCGTTTCTGAAGAATAACTACTGAATGTGATATCCTTGATCAGCATTTTTTTTTTTTGTCCCTTTCAGGGATTTGAATATTTATCCTGTATTCTCTCGGACAACAAGGTTTCTTTTTTTCTTGCTTGCTTTTTTTTTTTTTTTTTGACAGAGTTTGACAGAAGGGTCTTCCTTCAGTTGGTTCATCCCCCAAATGGCCGCTACGGCCAGTGCACTGTGCCGATCCGAAGCCAGGAGCCAGGTGCTTCTCCTGGTCTCCCATGCAGGTGCAGGGCCCAAGCACTTGGGCCATCCTGCACTGCACTCCCGGGCCACAGCAGAGAGCTGGACTGGAAGAGGAGCAACCGGGACAGAATCCGGCACCCCAACTGGGACTAGAACCCGGGGTGCCGGCACCGCAGGCAGAGGATTAGCCAAGTGAGCCGCGGCGCCGGCCAGACAACAAGGTTTCTGCTGAAAAGTCTCCCATTAGTATGACTGAGTAAGTGTTTTCTTAGTATTTTTAGTCTGTCTTGTGTTGTATTTTTGATAGTTTGACGATAATATGCCTCAGAAAATATCTCTTGTGAGTTGTCTTTGAGAAGATCTTGGGACTTCCTGGAACTGGATGTTAGTATCTTCCTCACAATCGGGAAGTTGTCAGTTACAACTTCCTTCACTAGGTTTTCTGTGGCTTTTCCCTTCTTTTCTGTTTGTGGGGCACCCATAAAGCACGTGTTTGCTCATTCTTCTGCCTACTTGATTATCTTAGAATTTCAACTGGATTTTTAATTGTACTTAATACCAGCTCTAATGTTTCTGATTCCTTTATTTTTTTAGGATAGCAATTGAAATTTTTATTCCTGTCATGAATTATCATCCTAATTTTGTTGAATTGTCTGTGTCTCTCTAGTATTCCATTACGTTTTCTTAAGACTTGTTATGTTTTTAGACAGGAAATTGGTGCATTTCCACTTCTTTATGGTTTGTTGCCAGAGAGTTATATTTCTTTGGAGATAAACTATTACCTTGTGTGTTTGCATGGTTCTTATGTCCCTATATTGGTTTTGGTGCATGTGGTAGTCAGTGGCTCTATCCACTTGATGGGCTGGCTTTCACAGTAAAGGACTTCCTGTTGGAGTGCTTGTGTGCTAGTTCAAAAGGCTTGCTCCGTTTTCTAGGCTCCCCCCAACCCCGACTAGAGCATCTGGAACACACTGGGTCCTGTGGTACTCAGATAAGATAGCGGCTGCTCTTGGGGGCAATGCTCCGTAAAGCTGGGTTATAAGTGGGCCGTCCAACTCTTTCCTTCCTTCTGGAGAAGCTGGAGCTGGGAGTTTCTGCTCGATCATACGGTGCTATGCTGAGGATGGGCCTTGGGACAAGAGGATGTCTTCAATTGCCCAGTAGTTTTGGGGTGACTGTTCTCACCTGACTGCGTTACAAGAGCCTCTCAGCCAGTTTCTGGGTTTTTCATAAAAGATATTAACTCAGTGCTGTAGTACAGTGGGTCTAGCTGCAGGCTGGAGTGCCAGGGTCCCATGTGGGCACTGGTTTAAGGCTTGGCTGCTCCACTTCAGATCCAGCTCCTTGCTAATGCACCTGGGAAAGCAGCAAAGACGGCCCCAGTCTCTGGGCCCCTGCAGCCACATGGGAGACCCACAAGAAGCTCCAGTCTCTGGAATCCTCATTCTACATAGATGGGTGGATTTCCTTCTCATATATTCCTGTAAGTTTTAAGACATTTGAAAGATAGGAATAAACCTCTGTGTGGTCCTGGCATGAAGTGCAAACCTGATTTTGAGCTAAAAGACCTACTTCTTAATTGCGGTTGATCTTCACTGACCTGGTGATAGTGTGCTGTGGTCACTACAACTTCCTGGAAGCCACTTGCTACAATCCTCCAATTGTACACAATCATTTTATTCGTTTGCAGTATAAGAAATAATTTATACACAACTAGTTCTGCCTATTTATGTTGAAAGGTTTAAATGAAAGTATTTTCTTTCACAGCTGAATCAAATATTTACCCAGCGATTCCTGGGTCGTTCTATTTGATGCTGTCTGGGTCTGCTGGTCTATCAGTTGTGTTGACTTTGTTGGAATAATGCTCACATAGAAGCTGGAGCCACAGGGAGCATGGTGGATCAAATTCTTAGGAGTTGTTCGGTGTGTTGGTGTCAGGTACGCACAGCAAGACGAAGGATTTGTTTTCTGTGGCTTGAAATTGTTTCTCATTGGGGATGCAGCAAGGTTATCTTAATGTTGGAAAGATAATTTTATAATAAAAATGCGCATGTTTTCCCTGGACACAAAACATACTGAGAATTTTATAAAAATGTGTTAAAATTTGAAATATGCAGTTGAGCTCTCTAAAAACAATTTGTGTATTCTAGGTACTTGTGGCAAATATTTAATACATTTTATTTTAACAAATCACAACCCAGTTTGGGTCATGTCTATTAGGAAAAGCTAATACAATGTCAGTAAACATTTATTTTAGTATATTTTAATGGACTAAATTTCCTCTTCAAATAGTACTCTGTTTTATCTAAGGCTTGTGCTTGAGCAAAAACTGAAGGAATTTAATTTTCAAAACTACATTATTCTTACCCTTCTAAAAAACAATCTCACAATGTATTTTTTAATCTTAGAAATATGGTAACCTTTTACATAGAATGCACTTGTAGAGTGAAATTCTAAATGTATAATAAAGTAGACTAGAGAAAAAATAAATGCATAAAGATCTTAGTCACTTTGACTTCATTTATTAGAATTATAAACAAAGTATTCAGCACTGAAGGACTGGTAGAATCAAATAATCCATGGTATTTATTATTATTCAGACCTTAAAAATGAATACTGAGATACTACTTTTGACATGAAAAATGTCTGATATTAAATCCAAAAATCAAGTTCTAGGCTTGTATTTCATGATAATATTTTGATAAATTCATATATATGTGTACATATATATATATATATGTACACACAATCTGGAAAGATACATAAACATTAAAATACACACATGTATATGATTATGTATCAAGCAATACAATTGGTGAGATGTATCCCAAAATATTAACAGTAAGTTTCCCCAGGCCAAACTTTTATAGAATGAGTGATTTTACTCTTTATGAAATTATTTTTTAGAATAATTCTTAAGAAAGAATACATTTGCTTACATAGGTTAAAAAGTACTAGATGGGAAATGTAAGCACTTTTCTTTCTTAAGAAACTGCTAATTTTTATACATGGCCCAAGAATAGTAATATTGAAGGTAAAATTTCCTGCTTTCTACAGAACATTTCCTAGGTTTACAAAGTAAGGTCTTTGAGTACACAGACAATGGAAGAAATAAGAGTTCGGTGGTTGTCTGCATAGCTCATTTTTTGTGGGGTTATGGTTGATGGTCCTTTAACTTAGGTAGAGTGAACTTGATGAAGAGAGCATGTTTTGAGTACTGAAAGCGAGAATTGCTGGGAACCTGTTAAGTTTTAATTGTCTTGTAGACATCCAGTAATGATGTCAACTAAACTTCTGGGTGTTTTAGTCTGGATTTCACAACAGAGAGATCAGCACATTTGGGAATCATCGTCATATAATTCATGTTTAAAACCATGTGTGTGGATGAAATAAATGAGTCAGCGTATATCGAGAAGTGAATGGGACATTGAAACAATGCATTAATTGGAATCAAGGATTACCTGGTGACTGTTGAGCCAAAGAGGTTGAAACCTGAGTTCACTCTGAGGTTTAAGAACACTCGTAGCTGAGCAAGCTTGTTAGTGGAAGGCACCAGTGGATGCCAGCGATCAGCTCCAAGCTGCAGAGCTGCCGCTCAGGCAGCCTTTAAGTGACACTTGTCCTCAGTGCCACCAGGGCATTTCTCTGCCATGCAGGATGGGACACATCACGAGAAAGACCTCTGGGTTAGGAAACACCAGATGCAGGTTCTAGCCGTGTGACTTTGTGACTTGTTGCACACCCGCAGTTTGCACCTGCAGAGATAATGACCATCGAGCATCTTAGAGTATGAATTGGAAGGCTGTGGTTTTCAATGGCTTGATTGTCTTCTCTATCTCATATCAGATCTGAAAGATAAAGATTGTTCTAGGAAGTTCTGTTTTGATAATGTATTAGGGTATCTCAGAGTCACAGAAAATGAAATTTAATTACAAGTTAATTTTATTTTTAAAATCCATGCATAATTGTTTTTTTTTTTTTTTTTTGACAGGCAGAGTTAGACAGTGAGAGAGACAGAGAGAAAGGTCTTCTTTTTTCCATTGGTTCACCCCCCAAATGGTCGCTACAACCGACACGCTGCATTGATCCAAAGCCAGGAGCCAGGTGCTTCTCCTGGTCTCCCATGCGGGTGCAGGGCCCAAGCACTTGGGCCATCCTCCACTGCCTTCCCAGGCCACAGCAGAGAGCTGGACTGGAAGAGGAGCAACCGGGACAGAATCCGGCGCCCCAACCGGGACTAGAACCCGGGGTGCCGGTGCCGCAGGCGGAGGATTAGCCTAGTAAGCCACAGCCCTGGCCATGCGTAATTCTTAATAAGATGCATTTCTGGGTCCAGTGTTGTGGCACAGCAGGTTAAGCTGCTGCCTGAGTGCCGGTTTCCCATGATCAGATCACTGGTTTGAGTTCTGGCTGCTCTGCTTTCAATCCAGCTCCCTGCTAATGCAACTGGGAAAGCAGCAGAAGATGGCCCAAGTATATAGGCCCCTGCCATCCCCGTGGGAGACCCAGTGGAATGCCAGGCCCTGGTGGTCAGCCTGACCCAGCCCCAGCCACCGCAGCCACCTGGGGAGTGAACCAGTGGGTGGAAGATTTCTTTCTCTCCCTCTCTGTTACTCTGTCTTTCAAATAAAAATAAATAAACCTTTAAAAAATAATTTCCTACATATTATGCAAATTTTCTTTGCTCTGAACACTCATACTTTTAATTTGATTTTCCACAAATCTTTTGGTGTGTGTCACAACTGTCACACATTTAAGGAACTTGTGATGCCCTACATTTAAAAACATCTACATTAACTTAGAGACTGCTGCGCACAGATAGAGCATTGCGTCTGAGCGCTGCTTTTCTTTCCTTTCCCTTCCCCTCTCCCCTTTCCCCTTCCGTGAAGCCTGTAGCTGCCTTATGAGTTTGACATCTTAAATCTTCATGGAGTCCAATTTTCTTAGATGGATAAAGATTATATCACAAACTGTTAAAATAATTTTCAGTGTATTCTTTTTTTGTTGTTGTTTTTAAAGATTTATTTTATTTATTTGAAAGAGTTAGAGAGGTCTTCCATCCTCTGGTTCACTCCCCAGGCGGCCGCAATGGCCGGAGCTGCACTGATCCGAAGCCAGGAGCCAGGAGCTTCTTCTGGGTCTCCCACGCGGGTGTAGGGGCCCACGGACTTGGGCCATCTTCCACTGCTTTCTCAGGCCACAGCAGATAGCTGGATCAGAAGAGGAGTCACTAGGACTAGAACTGACACTCCAATGGGATGCTGGTGCTACAGCCAGGGCTTTAACCTGCTGTGCCATAGCGCGGGCCTTAGTATATTCTTCTTTTCCAAATTTTAAGTGTGGTTCAGACAACTCAAAGGATAATTTTTTTCTCTAAAAAAGGCCTTGGGAAGAGAAAATTTGCCTCAATAGCAGAAATTCACTTTGATGCATAATTGCAACAGTATCTTTGGATCAGTATATTGCACCCATACACTTCCACGATCAAATTCCACTCTTTGGCCAATGAGGTGGTCAACCAGTTGGGTTATAAAAAATGCCCTGTTTGGTTCTGTTTCGTCACATTAGATCCATCTGGTTCTAAAGGTGGCTTCATTTCCTTTCTGTTTCTTGTAAATGGATAGCATTTGAGATGGTTAATGTCTTCCTGTGTATAAATGACCTTCCAGGAGCAGACCCTGTGTGTCCACATCTTCAGAGACAGCAGTGAGGAAAATGCTCAGGGCTCTTGGTTGGCCTGGCTCTGAACCTAGTGTACTGTGGCACTTTGTTTAGAGCGTCCCTCAGGGCCATGGGAGAGCTAACCACACGGAGATGCCTAACTCTGTCAGTGGCCTTCCAGAGGAATCCTGTTCACAGTTTGTAAAGGGAGCATCTCAGGATCCCCTGACGCACTTCGTATCATCTGAGGCAACAACCTCTTTCAACATCATCTACGGGGGGCTTGTTGCACCGAAACTGGGGGAGGACAGAGGCTCAAGGCTGCAGCCACGCACAACACGCCTAGTGTCTCAGGGACCTCAGTGCTTAGAATAACGGATCTCAGATGATCTGCATGGAATGTACTGAGATGGTGAAAGGGTCGCCTTCAACCTGGCCTCAGAACCCATCTTGAGGGTTGAGAAAGTTGGGCTTGGGGCCATGGGAGAGGATTTGTCAGAGAGCGCGGTGGGTGGGACTGAGTGAATGCTCCGCCTCCCCTAATGACAACCCCAGAGACCCGGGCTTCACAGAACAGCCTGGTGAGCAGCTGGTTATGTCTTCTGAAGGATGGAGCCAGCTCACTGTTGGCTTTCCTGGGGGAAGGAAAAGAGGGCAGTGGTAGAGTGAGCGCCACACCCAGTGACAAGGGGACCTGGGGAGAGTGTGGCTGGATCAGAGCCATGGAGCCAGGCATGATGGTGCCTGCCCATGAAGACAGTGGGCGGAGCCTGGAGCTGGGCTTCTGAACTCGAGCCAAGTGACCAGACAGAGCACCTCATCCCTGCCCGTGACTTGCCCTCGGGGCTCCGCACCTGGGTGGTGGGGGTGACAGGGAGCGTGTGTGGGACTCACACAAGTGCTACATTGGAGAAAGAGCTTGTTGTTGGAAATGTAGATTATATATGATATTTAGGTATATTCTGATTCCACGTATGACCTCACACCAGATCATTAATGTCCGAGTGTGACCCGCGTTTCATGTCTACCTTCCAACAGCAACAATGCTGGAGGCCCAAAGCGGGTACTCTAAGTACAGAGGAGCCATAGGAACAGCAGAAATCTCAAGGAAGCAGCCAAGCTCGCTCTCCACCGCCACTGAGGCTTCTGAGCTGGGGAAGAAGGGTGTCTGCAGGATAGGAGACCAGTCCTGGGGTCAGTGACAAGAGTCTCCTTAACCATGTGGTGGTACAAGGAGCCTTCAAGAAGTTTGTAGAAACTGCTTATGATGAAAAACATGGTGCAGGAATTTCAGAATTTCTGCACCAAGATAAACTTGTCTTTAATTCCAGTGCCTTGAAGTTGGTGAAGTACTCTCAAGTTTTCAAGAAGTTTCATCCAGGCATGGGAGTAAAATGGTTGACAAAGCAGGTCAAAGTGCTGATTCATGAGAAAGAAGAAAACTATTTTGTGTTTCTGCCCTATCAACAGTACTCAAAAAACTAGCAAGACTTAGAAAAGTTTCCCTGGAGGCCAGCGCCAAGGTGTAGTGGGTAAAACCACCACCTGCCTCACCAGCATCCCATATGGGCTATGATTTGAGACCATTGCTCCACTTCCAGTCCAGCTCCCTGCTAATGTGCCTGGGAAGGCAGTGGAAAATGGCCCTAGTGCTTGGGCCTCTGCACCCACATGGGAGATGCAGATGAAGCTCCTGGCTTCCATCTTTAGATTGGCCCACCTCTGACTGTTACGGCCATTTGGGGAGTGGACTGGAGGATGGAAGATCCTCTCCTCCCTCCTATCTAGCTCAGCCTTTCAAATAAATACATCTTAAAGTTTCTCTGATAGGCAACTTTCTGATTACAAAAGTTTAAATTTTGCAGAATTCTGACTTTTTTTTTTTTTTTGAGGTTTGCTTATTTATTTGAGAGGCAGAATTAGAGGGAGAAATCTTCCATCCACTAGTTTACTCCCCAAATGGCTGATGCAACAGACAGAGCTGGGTCAGTCTGGAGCCAGGAGCCAGGAGCTTTATAGGAGTCTCCCACATGGGTGCAGAGGCCCATCTTTGGCTGCTTTCCCAGGTGTGTTAGCAGGGAGTTGGCAGAGACTTGAACTGGCACCCAGGGGGAATACTGGGGCCGCAGACACTGGCTTTACCCACACGCCACAGAGCCCACCCCAGGATACTGACTTTTAAAAAATCATTTTTATAATGACCTGAAATTAATCTTCTAACAGACTTGTATTAGTGCAAATGCATATCTTTGGGTCTAGCCAAAATATGATTAGTAAATTATAACACTTCCAGTAGTTAAGGACAACTGTTGAATTCACTCTCTGTCCAATTCTAAGGCGTTGTCTCATTGAAGATAACTGTCTGCATTTCTTTTCACCTCCTAATCTTAGCCCTGGAAGTGTTCCATTAATATATTAAATGGTTGCCTTGGGTTCAACATGATTGCATTAGGAAACAATTTTTAGTTGGATGTTAAAAATGAAGAGCGTGGGAGAGCAAGGGATACAGGCTTTGCAGTGGAACTCTGATGTCTTTGAGACTACGATTTGGGGAGTGGCTCTGCCTGCAACATACATGAAAATAATCCTGGGCTTGGTGGTGGTTAAATTCTGGAAGACATCCCCAGCCCCCTTTCTTCCCTCCCTCCCTCCCTCCTGTTCTTCTTCCTCTTTGGCTCCTACTCCTTGGCTCCTCCTCCTTGGCTCCTCTCCCTTCTCCCCCAGCCCCACCCAACGTCAGGTATGCCACGTGAAGGGATCAGTGAAGCAGACTGTGCCATACTTGCACCCTGGATTCTGTGGGCCCTGCCATCCCAGTGAATTCGCCCTGCTCAGCGGCTCTCAGTGATGAACCGATTGCACTCGGTCAGGCTAATGGAGGGACCGGCACAGCCCAGGCATTCTGCATCTTGCTACAATACTTTCATTATTTCTCCAGGCTGCAGTTGGGCCCTTGGCTCTCACTCAGCGCTCAGCTCGGGCAGAAGAAGAGTATTTTGGCCGTCTTGCCTATTGAAGCAAAGTCGAGTGAGGATTACTTTTGGGGCTTCTTCCAAACCCTAGCGCGGGTGGCCGAGCGCCAGCCCTCCGTAGTGCCTTTCCCCACGGCTCACATCTGCAAGTTCTTGGCTGTCACAGTCGAATGAATGTTGCAGTTTTCAGAGGTACCTGTTACATTAAATCACATGTTGATGGGGGAGAGAAAGCAGAAACATCTTGCTATCGTGGAGAGGTTAAAAAAAAAAAAAAATGAAGTCCAGAGCTTTTCTGCCAATGGTAGGCTTTTTTTTTTTTTTTTTAAATAAGTGAGAAAAAAGTTTTGGGTTTTATGGTGCTTCTATTTAATTGGATGTAAACCAAAACACAGTTTTTCCCGTGGTAGCCTGCGTTTCTGGGTTAGCTCTGGGCTGTTTCTCTTCTGGCGCAGGAGAGTCCTGGCAAATCATGCTTTCTCCACTCCTTAGGTGTGGAAAGCAAATAGGTGCACAGAGCAAAGCCCCCAATCCTGCTGATAATCGGCTGAGCTGGACCAGGCTGGCACGCAGATGCTGGGACGTGAGGTAGCCTTGAATTCGATCTGTCAGTTCTCGGCACGCTCGTAGCCGAGTATGGCATGATGACAGCCCCGACCTCACTTCGCTAGGCTGTGCGGATTGGGTTTGTGGTGGTCAACGTCACCCCCATCCAACCATTCAGCCTAACTCCTCAGGAGTCACTTAGCTGCTTGGACCCAGCTTCCGTGTCCACGTCACACACCCTCATTCTTATCTTTGTCTATTCCATCGCATGGCGGGTGCCGTCCCCGACTCCTGGAGACAACAGCCCTGCTCTCCATTTCTGCTTGTTCTTGGAGCAGGTGTTCTCTCCCTCCCGTTCCTCCACTCCAGCAAAGCCTCCATTCCCACCCACCACTTAACTACAACAGCCTTCCCTGGACCCCACGGCCTCGGTTGCTGTTGGTCAGGGCTGGATTTCACCTGTTGGCTTCCTTTCCCTCCCAGGTTCTCGGCACACCTCTGCCCGAGGGAGCTCTCCTTAGGAAGTCGTGACTCTGGCTGTACACACCTCAAACTGCAATCACATGCTAACCTGCTTTCGATCATGTCTGTTGGAGAGTCATGTTAACAATTTTATAGGAAGCCACACTGCTGTCAGAATTTGGGCTCAGGTCAGTGACAAATTTTAACATTTTCCCAACATGTTGCTTTTGGTAGGATTTGAAAATTCTTGGTAACTCTTTGCTTCTTGATGTCAGAATAGTTTACATGGACTTTCTTGCTCCTTTTCATGATTTTATATTCTTTTTTGTTTCAGTATTCTTTCAGTTCTTTAATAAATGGAAAATTTTTCTTCATAAGCACATAATTGAGGAGTCTGTGAAAAACCTTTATGTCCAGAGCCCCTGTGAGCCCATAGTCCTGCAATATTCTAGTGTAGTTTCAGGTGAAGAGTTCAAAAAAGGGTAAACTAAGTAAGAAGCACTTTGTAGCACAGCCAATGACCTTCCGGAAGTTCAAGGAAAACGCAAATAGTTTTTTTTTTTTTAATTGTGGATGGATTTCAAAAAAATATTTTTACAAGCTTAACTTTTAATTCAAGTTTTCTATGAACTTTTTGTGGGATCCCCATGTTTTGCCAGCGGTACAACTCAGAAAAGAGGTGACTTGGCTCCAAATATTGACTATATGTGTTCTTCCTTTATACGGAGTACTCAAGCGTTAACTGTTGTCGTCATCTAGAAAATGCCAAGTGGTGTGTCTAGTTTTTATTCTGTAAAGCTAGACAGCAATTTCAGATGCTAGCCATGAAGTACAAGTTCTCGGTCACAGGTCAAGGTGACAAACCAGTCTAAATCGAGTTATGTTTTTTCTGTCAACTTCCTAAAAATATGCAAGAAGAAGACATTAAAAGCCCTTTGACAATGTGGAGCCTAAATGTATTACCCAAAATGAGGACTAATTTTCAAATACGAGAAAAAGGCTTCTGAACATGAGTAGGTTCTACGTAGAAAATAACACAAGAGAGATCCAGATGACGTTTATCACGGTTCCAGTTTTTAATGTATTTTTGAAAATGATCTTCAGGGGTGGGAGTGGGGGTTGTGAGGAAGGGTCAGGCTGCTTGGGATGCCCACACTGCACATCACTGTACCTGCTGTGAGTCCCGGCTCCACTTCCAGCCCAGCTTCCTGCCAGTGCTCCTGGGAAAGCAGCAGAAGATGGCCCAGGGAACTGGGCACCTGCTATCCACATGGGAGACCAGAATGGAGTTCCTGACTCCTGGCTTCAGCCCAGCCAGTGGTGACAGTTGTGCCCATCTGGGGAGTGTACCAGCAGCTAGAATATGTCCCTCCCTCTCTGTCACTCCCTTCCTCTCTGTCGCTCTGCCTTGCAAATTAATTAATTAAAAATGGGGTGAGGCAGAGAGTGGGCATGGGGGCATTGCCTTCATTGAAAATACAGTGATTTCTACTTGGGCTACTATTATTTTCTTTTTTCATTTCATTTCATAGGAAGAGAGAGATCTTGAATCAGCAAGAGCATTCTTCAAAGATCCCTAGTAGCCAGGGTCGGTCTAAGGCCAGAACTAGGAACTCAATCCGGGCTTCCCGTGTGGGTGGCAGGGACCAGCGCACTTGAGTCGTCCCCCGCTGCCTCCCAGCACGTGAGAAGCTGGATCTCAAGTGGAGGAGCCAGGACTCATACCAGGCTCTCTGATGCCTGCAGTGGGCCCCTCAAGGGGAGGCTTAGCCCTGGCACCAGACACCTGCTCCCTGACTCTCACTACTGATCCTCCTTGGAGGGTCCCAACGGGACCTAAAATAAATGTGCAATGCCGTGAATTCCTCTGCAGACACTTAGCGTGATTTCTGTAGCAACGGTGGGAAGTCGGCGCGTAGGCGCTCAGCAGCTCCCTGCAGCCCCGATGATCTCTCAGGTGCTCCGTCCCAGTACCAGTTGGTCCATGGAAGGTTCTCCATAAAACCCTGTTGATGTGTAAATTCTACGTCTGTCCTTTCTCATCCTGAGTGCCTTTTCTGCAATTCAGCCCTCTCACACAGAGCGGCTTAGTTTTATTCATTACAACATGCTTTTCTTATTTGGAGATTAGATCTATTTTCCTGGATCTCTGATGGATTGGTTTTGTTTCAAGCACAGAGGGTCACAGATAGAAAGCTCAGTATTTATTGCTGATTCAGATGTGAGAGGACAACTGTTGTAGACTCTTGGACACAGTTTTTATTTATTTATTTTATTTTTTATTTTTTAATTAACTCTATGGTAAGGACATTTTCAATGGTTTAAAGTCTCCACACAAGGGAAAACTCTCGTTTTTGGAATAAGAAGGTCTTGGATTTCTTTTTCCTTCCAGAAAATCATCACAGGCAGGCACGTACTGAAGGCAGCTAAGCCACGTCTCACAGAAAATGATTGCTTCTCTTTGCCAAGGAAGGCACAGGCGTCACCACCGTGTTTGGATGTACCTTAAGGCCGTGGGAGTTCACCTCCTACTTGCAGCTCTGTGTGTTTCATAGGCTCAAGTAATATTCCGAAGACGGTGCTGGCTTGTTTGAGAAGTCAGGGAGCAAGCAGGCATTTGACCTGGCACTTAAGATGCCCGTGTTACACCTGAGTGCTTAAGTCAGAGTCCCAGCTTTGGCTCCTGACTCCAGCTTCCTGCTACTGCCGACTCCGGGAGGCAGCCGTCGTGGTCCAAGCAGTGGGATTCCTGCCACCCATGTAGGATTCCTGCAGTAGTCCCACTTGAGCCCCTCGCCCATTATCGGGAGAACAGATGGAAGCTGTGGCTGCCTCGTTGTCTTTCAAATAAATGAGTAAAATAAACAAATTAATGTAAAAACAAATCAGGTGCTTCTGCTTAGCACTTATCCTATAAAGGAGCGATTTTGAGATTCTCAGCTCTAAGAGGATTGGGTTGCATTGTAGAGTCGTTTCAGACCTTGGAAAAAGTTGACTGACACGCTCTGAACACTTGAAAGGACTCCAGAGAAAATGGCTATTGAGTTTGTTTAGGTCACAATGAAAGGTCAGTTCATAAAAGGAGGGCTCGATTCCAGTATAGTTAAAGCAACACATTAAGCCAAGAAATTATGTTATTAGGTAACTGCTGGTTGTTCAGGAGGGGCTCTCAGGGTAAAATTAAGAGCAGCGTGTTTTTCTGGACTTGCGTTGACTACAATAGCGTTGCTTTTACACAGTGCTCAGCCCGAAAGGCCGAAAGGCCAGAAACGTTGTAGACAAGCGCTCAATTTCTTTGGTCCCCTCTTTGTCTCCTTTTTACTTTATACAAATGCAGAAAAGTGCTCCTGTGCTGTCTGGGAGGGGTCTTTGAAAGATTGAGGGAGATGTATCTCATAAAATACTGCATGGACTTCAAAAATTTTTTTGCATCAAAATTAACTTAGCTTTTGATTCCATTTTCTGCACAAACTGTTCAAATTCCGCTTGTATCAGAGCCACCAAACCCCATGACCTGATTCAATAATCTGTAAGCTACTTGCACAGATTTGCAGGGTTTAGTGGAGGTGTTATGGTACCTGGCCAGAGCGTGAGCTACTGGTGGAGACAGCCACCAGGAATGTGCAAAAAGACCTCTCTTGGATGCTCACGTAGGTTCATCACCTTCTTTGTTTTTTTTTTTAAAGATTGAGTTTTTAATTTATTTGAAAGGCAGAGTGAGAGAGAGAAAAGAGAGAGATCCTATCTTAATATCTACAGGTTCTTCCCCCAAATGGCCGCAATGGCTGGGGCTAGGCCAGGCGAAAGCCAGGAGCTAAGAAATCCTTCTGGGTCTCTCACATGAGTGCTAGGGGCCAAAGCACTTGGGCCATCTGCTGCTGCTTTCCCGTGTACACTTTAGCAGGCAGCCAGATCAGAAGTGGGGCAGCTGGGACTCGAACTGGTGCTCTGTGGGACGCAGGCACTGCAGGCAGCGTAACAAAACCACAACACTGGATTCCCACCTCCTTTCTAACCATGGCCGATGTGTAGTGTGTGCGGCCTCCAGTCTAGGTGGAAGTGAATATGTGGTGGGTGGTGGGTGGCTTTCCACCTGTGTGACACCCTGAGTGTCATCTGGGGAAACGCCTTTTGCTAGTTGCCATTCAGGTGGATCAGGCAGAATTTTCTCTCGACAGGTAGGCCAGCATGTGCAGGGGTATCTGGCAGATACTACCCCCCCGCCAACTCCTCACCCATACAGTTGGTGCTTTCGAATTAGAAGCTCAATAACCCACGTGCAGAACTTTACCTGAGTTGGTGCTCACAAGCATCCCAAGCAGATGTCTTTGCCAGTGTGCCTGTGGCCCGGTGGCCCCGTGGCGCTGGGGTGAGCTGGCCAGGACTGACCGCAGGCGGTGTTTCCTGTCCTGTGCACAGACTGGCAGAGTCCCTCTGCGGCTCTGACAATTACCTAGAGTGCTGCTCGGTGTAATGATGTGTTGGGCAATGGAAAACGCAGAGGGGGTCCTTGAGCAATTAGATCCTGATCAGTGTTCCCGCGGCAGATTGCAGGTTGCTTCCCCCTCTTGATGGTAATATATAGAAGTAAATAAGAACAACCGCTTGTCACAGCAGCTGCAGGTCCACACCGAGTACAAGTCCTCGCCAACTGTACACAAGTAGAAAAACGATCTGGGAAGAGACCCCTGGGAGGTGGCTCAGAGACAGCCAGGGAAACAGACCTTGTCGCCCTCTGCCCAGCAAGGACAGATTCAGAGCTTGTAAACACACAAACATGGATGCACGTTTGCACGATTTTCATTACTGCTCACATGGTCTGTCATGATTGCCTCGGAGCAGAAGGGGTTCCGAGTGTGGATGGGGCACTTGTTTCTTGCTGATCACAGCTTGCTTGAGGATTCAGGACCAAGTCCAGGTCTGAAAACGGGGTAACTCTCAAGGTGACAAAGCCAACATGTTGCCTGCTTCTAAGTCAGTCTCCCAGATGGCACCTCAGCTTCTCTTAGAAAAGAGATTAAAGAAACCCTGTGCTGAAATAGGTATATAGATCTGTTGTTTGGTGTATGAGCTGATGATCCATGTGAATTAAATGTTTCCTAAAAGCAAACGCCATTAATAATGGCTACATAATCTTACTACTATTTAATCGCTGTGAGGAGAGAGATGTGTGGTCAGGTGCTTGCCTGGAATCTCGAACTCAATTCTTCTCCCACTTATTTAAATCCATTTTTAAAACAATAAACCCCGCCAAGTAGTTTGATTTTCCTTACAATTTATTTTAAGATGTGTTTCCATTGTTTGCCGTGATCAAGTATAAGTATAGTGTTAAAGAACTTTTCATTCCCTCCCCCACCTCGAAATTTAAATAAAAGCTAGGGAGCTGTCCTTCTTTGTTTGCTGTTTAATTTCATACTGCAATCCCACAGACCACATTATTTACCAAATCAGGGCTTCAGAATAATCCTTTGTTTACCAAGGCATGTAAATACGGTTTCCAGCTGATAGGTGCTATTTAGTGATGAGAAGCACCGTGCACACAGCACAGCCCTGGATCCCTGTGGGGGGGACTCGATATCACGTGCAGAGAAGTTTCTCTCTAGATTGTTAGCAGAATTAGGGGGCTGGAGAAGGACTCCGTGTTCAATAGCATACATTGTGTGTAAACAGCCCAGAGGCCGTCTGTGTTGCCAAAGTCTGGCCGGAGATCACGTTGTTAAAGTAAGAACTTGCAGTTTTAAGCACAGAGGCCTTACGTGCGTAGATTAACCTCAGGCTACCTGCTGGGATGCCGTGTTGGTCCACTTCTGGTCATCTTCACGTTGCAGCGTGCTGATGACCTGACCATGGTCAGGAGGGGCGGGGGGAAGGGGCGGTCCTCGCTAGGTGTCGGGAACTGGTCAAGGGCTCAAGATGCAGCTCCAAACTTCCCCAGCGTTGTTCTCCGCCTCAGCTGCACAGGAGGGAAAGAAATCGTTGCTCTCTCCTGAGCCTTGTTCTGTCTCTGTAAAAACGCTCCTAATGCTTTGAATTGTTGTCACCATTCCTGACGCCTGCTCAGGTCAGCGATATCACACAGGTCTGCTGGCGCTCCCACCCTGCCCCTGGCCCCCCACTCCCTCCACTGCACAACATCAGTGCTGTTACTCCTAACAGTATGAGGGGCTTTGCTCCATGGGAGCAGCCCCTGCTGAGCTCAATTTGATTGCCACCAGGGATTAATGTCTCTTTAGTGTGGTCATAGTCTTTTTTTTTTTTTTCTTAAAATTTGTTTGATTTACTGGATGGAGTGATCATGAGAGTGCTTTTTACCCACTGGTTCACTCCCTGAATGCCCACCACAGCCCAGTACTCGGGCTCTGATCGGCTGCCTTCCCAGGCACAGTAGCAGGAAGGTGGATCAGAAGCCCAGGGTGGCCAGGGCACACTATAGGCACACGGGTATGGGGAGCAGTGGCGTAACTTGCTATATCCCAGTATCTGCCCCTGTCTTATTTTAAGTGTTTATTTTCTTTTATTTGAGAGGCAGAGAGAGAAGTCTTTTCATCTGTTCCTTCTCCAAGTGCCCACAATAGTCCCCCGTTGGGACCATAGCTGGGAGCTGGAAACTTAGCCCAGGTCTCCCAAGTAGACGGTGGGAACCCAGCCACTGGAGCCACCGCTGCCCCCTCCCGGGTTGTGAATTAGCGGGGAGCTGGGGTGGGGATTAGAGGCACGACTTGAGCCAGGGCACTCCGACATGAGATGTAGGCGTCCTGCTGTGCTGAACACCTGCCACATAGTCTGGGTTGGAAGATAGGGTATGTAAATAGAGCTATCGATGTGAAACCTGAGTTGGGCATAATGGCTGAAGTCTTTTGGGAAAATCAGTGACAGACAATGTCCTTGGGCACACGAGGCTCTAAGTTGGAGGTCTCCATTTAGACTCCAATCAGTACTAAGCTCAGTGCTGTAGCTGGTAGGTGTTAATAAGCCACCACTCCTCTTACATTTAGAAAACTTTCAGTCCCACAAATCATAAACCCAGGCAACGTAATAAAAAACCCACATGGCATTACAAAAGCCACTGACTCCAACAGCAAAGAAATGAACTTAAGAACAATAAAAGTCTGTATTAGAAGTCTTGCTGTTTGCCTTTCTTTCTCCAGTGATATTTCAGTTACTTTAGGAATACGCCCCAGGGCCACCAATAGCTAAGAATACACAGCAGGATTCAGCATTGAGGATTCTGCTTGGTATCTGGTCCCCTGGGGAAAAGCTTTGAAGAACACCTTAGCAAATGCTCCCAGGTAAACTGCTCCCCCCATGGCCTCATGCACCCCTTCTGTCAAGTGAGGTTCCCCCTGGTTCTAATGGCCTTTGACCGCTTTTCTGGTCACATCCCTGAGGCCGCTGGACATCACCAAGAGCGACACACAGGACAGATGTCCATAGTTATCAGACCTCCACTCAGACCCTACCATTGTGTGCCCCAGGCGTCGGCCCCGGCCTCGGTCTGTGACTTGGCGGGCCAAGCAGGGTGTTTGAGATTGACCGTCTGTTGGGAGCAGCTCAGGCCGTTAACAATAGATCCTGGCACCGCATGGCTGAGACGGCAGGCACTTCCACTCCCCATTGTGGAGGCTGAGAGTCGGGAGCATGGTGGGGCTTTCGGGGTGACAGATGGCCACCCTCAGGGCATCGTCATGCCCAGGACAGAGGGCTCTGCTCCCTTCATCCCCCTGTAAGGGTAGCAGTCCCACCATAGAGGCCAGTCACTGCCCAAAGAGCCTACCTTCTCACAGCAGCACTCTGGGGCTAGGGCCACACCATCTGAGTTCTTGGGCAGGGGTGGGCACACAATGAGTCCATAGCACGTTCCATTGGAAAGTATCAGAGTTGTCAACTTAATCACTGTATGAATTTAGGCAAATATATACAGCTTTTCTGTGCCTTAGTTTTCTTATTCTGCAGTAGGCATACAAAAGTAACCTGCACTATAGGTGCTCTGTGAGCACCGGGGGTGATAATGTTTATAAAAATTCCTTGGCACAGTGGCTGGCACAGTTTCGGTGTCTCCGTAGTGTTGACTAGACCACAGAAAGAGTCCACATCCACCCAGCAAGGCATCACACGGCAGAGATGGCGTCTGCCTTGCTTTTCTTGTATGCGTCCAGGACAGCCGAATAGCTTAGGTCATGGCAAAATATTGCTTTTGGTGGAAAACTCTAAAATCAGTGTTCCCAGTCTGGGCGGGACCGAGAAGGCGTTTTGTGTTTTGCTGTCCTGGGTAAGTATGCAAGCACAGTTACAAGCCGTTTGTTCTTCCTCACAGGCTCGGGTCCAGGCAGCTATGCAGGACAAACAGCACATGAAGCCCAGGGCAGTCAGGAGTGACAGTGGTGGGGTTGCAGCCCAGCCTCTGCCCACATTTCCCTTGCTCACCTAGGGAGAGGGAGGATACGGCGTGAGAGGAAGTCTTGGAGGTCAGAGGAAAGAACAGGTGCTAAACATTCCCCCATCAGAAGACTTTGCTCCAGCAAAAGGCTTGATAGGATAGTCATTCTGAAAGGATTTAGTTAAGACTGGCATTGTGGTTTAGCAGGTAAAGCTGCTGCCCATGGTGCCGGCATCCCATATGGGCACTGGTTCAAGACCTGGCTGCTCCACTTCCAATCCAGCTCTCTGCTATGGCCTGGGAGGGTAGTAGAGGATGGCCCAAGTGCACCTGCGTGGGAGACCTGGAAGAAGCTCCTGCCTCCTGGCTTTGGATTGGCCCAGTTCCAGCTGTGGTGGTCATTTGAGGAGTGAACCAGCAGATGGAAGACCTCTCTCTGAACCTGCCTTTCAAATAAATAAATATTTTAAAAAAGAATGATTTAGTTAGAATCATTGGTACCTGGAAGATAGAAGCAGTGCTGGTGATTTTCAGCATCTTTGATTTCTCTGTATCATCTTCCAATCCTTTAATACATGTGCCTCCATTTTTTTAAGCTAGAAAGAAGAGCCACCTCTCTTTAAAAGAATTTTCTATAAAAACCCGTTGAAGAACAACGAATACTGGGTAAATGTTCTTTTTTTTTTTTTTTTAAATTTTTGACAGGCAGAGTGGACAGTGAGAGACAGAGAGAAAGGTCTTCCTTTTTGCTGTTGGTTCACCCTCCAATGGCCGCCGTGGTAGGCGTGCTGCGGCCAGTGCACCGCACTGATCCGAAGCCAGGAGCCAGGTGCTTCTCCTGGTCTCCCATGGGGTGCAGGGCCCAAGCACTTGGGCTATCCTCCACTGCACTCCTGGGCCACAGCAGAGAGCTGGCCTGGAAGAGAGGCAACCGGGACAGAATCCGGTGCCCCGACCAGGACTAGAACCCAGTGTGCCGGTGCCACAAGACGGAGGATTAGCCTGTTGAGCCACGGCGCCGGCTGTAAATGTTCTTTGAAACCTCAAACTTGCATAGGTGGCAAACAGTACTATTTCTACCAGGTGTCAGTAGGTCCACAGATCGTTGAACCATGTTCATTATCCTTGTCTGGAATACAAAGCTATGGGATGGGGAAGCTGCTTTTTCCATTAGAAATGGCTTGCGTTCCTCAAGTAGATGCTGCTTGGGGCCGTGTGACGTAGGACTGAAACCACTGTCTAATATGGTTTGAAGTAGAGGGTGAAAGTGCCCTGGGTGTGGGCAAATTCCAAGTCCATGTCGTCCTGACACGTGGTCTGTTCACGAGGCCGAGGGTGGGAAGAAGAATGCATTGCTGTAAAAAGTAGGGCTCCCTGGCTATGGAAATGCTCCAGGTCAAGGAGACTAAAGAGACTGAACAACTAAAGCAATGCCTTAAAAATACTAGGCTGAGTCCCATGGCAAAGAAAAACTAATTCTCTAAAGGATGTTACTGGGTCAACTGAGAAAATTAGATTAAACTCGGTAGGTTAGATAAAAGGCATGCATCAATGATAGTAATTAAAGAACCGTTTATAACTACATTGTAATTATGTAAGAATATACCTTTGTGCTTTGGAAATATACACAGAATTGTTGAGGAATAAAGAACCATGGTGTATGCAGTTGACTTTTTTTTTTTTTTTTGACAGGCAGAGTGGACAGTGAGAGAGAGAGACAGAGAGAAAGGTCTTCCTTTGCCGTTGGTTCACCCTCCAATGGCCGCCACAGCCAGCGCACTGCGGCCGGCGGACCGCGCTGCTCCAAAGGCAGGAGCCAGGTGCTTCTCTTGGTCTCCCATGGGGTGCAGGGCCCAAGCACCTGGGCCATCCTCCACATGCAGTTGACTTTTAAATGATGTCAACAATACTGCATATCTTTATATGTGTGCATATACACAGATATAGGCAGATACACAGCCACATGTAAACAGAAACACATGTAAATACATACAGAGGGAGAGAAAGCCGATGAGGCAAGTGGTGCCATGTGTTCTCAATTAGTGAATCAGGCTAAGGGTATTGCGATGATATGACTGTGTCCCCCAAAGTTTTTGAAACTTAATCCTCAATGCAAAGATGTCAAGAAGTGGGACAGCTAAGAGGCATGAGGTCGTGAGACCTCTGCCCTCATCAGTGGTGTTATGGCAGGAGTAGTCAGTTATCATGGGAGTCAGTTCCTCTTTTTTATTTTCATTTTTTTAGGTTTATCTATTTGGAAGGCAGAGAGAGAGAGAGAGGCAGTTTTCCTTCTACTTGGTCCACTCCCCAAATGCCTTCAAGAGCCAGGGCTGGGCCAGAGTGAAGCCAAGAGCCTAGAACTCCATCTGGATCTCCCATGTTGGTGGCAGGAGCCCAAGTACTTGGACGATCGTCCACTGCCTTCCAGGCACAGCAGTAGGAAGCTAGAGGGGAAGTGGAGCAGCTGAGACTTGAACCTGCACTCCAATGTGGGATGCTGGCCCAAAAGCAGCAGTTGAACCTGCCGCTGGCCAGGGAGAGGATTCCTGATGAGGACTACATTCAGCTCCTGTGTTCTGCTTTCCTGTCCTTGTGCCTCCCTCCTTCCTCATGGGGTGATGCAGCCAGAGGCCCTCACTGTCTGTGGCCCCTCGATCTTGGACTTCCCAGCCTACAGGGCCGTGTGGTCTTTACACTTTGTACTTGAATATTGTGGTTAGTGGTACATTAAGAAATGTTTTTGCAACAGTTAAAGAAAAGGAAGGAGGGAGCTAGAAGGAGGGAAGGAGGAAAAGTACTATTATCTTCTTAGAAATGTACCTAAGAAATACATGAAGTCTGTTCTCTTTATATTACAGAAGTTTTTGAAGAGAAAAGTATTTGGCATAATCCTTAATGACAGCATGTAATGGCAGTTTTAGACAGCAGCCATCATAAAATACTTCCCGCCCCCAAAATCTTTTATTACCCTAATTTTCAAAAAATTGCTGTGGTTTCTTGACTTTTGATGTGCATATAAGTTTAGCACACATGAGAGATGATTTATTCTTAAATATCCAAACAAATAAATAGAACAAAGAAAAAGAAGAAATTGCATGCAGCATAAAATGGACTAAGACCGTACACGGATGTCCTGTGCACAATTGGTATACTTGAAACTTTTCTGTAAATGTTAAATTATTTCCAAGTAAAAACTTAAAGTTTTTATTTTTTAATTCAACAACACCAAAAGCAGAAAAACCTACGCCTTTTGAAATGGTGGTATTTTTTAATTTGGATCACTTTAAAAGTGGGACAGTGCACTTCACGCTGAGGATGTTACTGAAGAAAATGCTATAGGTGGGAGACAGATGTCGGTGACCCATGACCCTTTGAATATCAGAGGCGCATGGTGGTGTCTGCGCTTTGGTGACAGGCTGCCGTGAACAAGCTGACGGTCGAGGAGGAGAGGCACTGGGCCTCTGGTGGAGGGACTGCCCACACGGGCACTGTCACTGGCCAGCCCAGAACGGAGGCTGGGTAGGCACAAAGGGAGAGGAAGGAGAGGGGGAGAGCAACAGAGGAACAATGCAGAGAGAAGAGCGAAGAGCTGAAACCAGCAGCTGCTGTTGACCCAGTGCCTACGCTTTGAGGCTTAGTCTACATGAAACCCCTCTCCTTCCTTACCCTGTGACATTCCAAGCTTGGTGTTACTATTCCCATTTTGCAAACACAGAACCTGCAGCTCAGAAGTGTCCGTTCTGGGTCACCAGTGGCAGAGCTGGTATTTACCTGAGTCTGGCTACCCTCAAGAAGATGATGGACCGGGACGTCATACCATCTCCCAGCGTCTCCTGTGTGGGAATGCAAGCAGGGTGCCTGGATGGCTCTCTCGAAGCCTGTTGGCAGCTGCTGGGCTGAGGCGTAGCTGTTGAGACATTGAGAACGTCCACCTCCACGCTGGCTGTCTCAGGGAGCAGCCCCTTAGATTGCCTAGCACCCAATGCCAAGAGAAGCAATTTCATGTCTCCTATGGCCCCATGGAATCCCAACTCCCTTTCCTTCCATGCTATGTAGACGTGCAGTGTGGGGTGTAAAAAGTGATTTGGGGGCCAAGTACTACAGGAGGGATGGAAAACCCTTGCCTCACGCGGAAGCAGCTGTACGCCTTGCTATTATTCTTTCTTCTCTGACTGTTAAAGAAACCAAGTGAAAATGGACTGTCTGGGATAGCAGGCAATTTGTCTCGGGGCTGCACACATCACAGAGGTGTTCAGTTGCCCGCTGGATTTTTGGTGGGTGGGAACAGACCTCTGCTTAGAGACAGGGGTAGTCCTTCACAGAAGGAGAGCTTCAGCTTTCAGGATCTGCTTTGTCCTTACTCCCCAAACTTGAGATCAAGTTGTGATGCTACTCTGCTCTTACCATATTTAGGACTTTTGAGTTCATTTATCTTTTTTTTCAAGGACCCGAGATGTTCGAATCTAAGTGGATAACTAATTTCATAGGACTGTTCATCTTGCTTTTTGTCAAAGCTAAAATCAAAGATTATCTTGCTGGGTGGGAAAAAGAATTGGCCAAACGAGCTGCTAGGTGGCATTTTTAGATCCTTGCAAATAGGTCATAAACCTCACATAGCTAGATGAAGTCTTCCCCAGAGAACTCCTAGGATTGCTGTTGGGAATCTCTGGTGTTGACCCCAAACTGCAATGAGTTTGTCTTTGGTTTTCTGTCTGCTGGTTGCTTGGTTGAGTTTTTATATTTATTATTTCTGTTGTTGATAGTGCAAAGGTGAAGCAGTACTGTCATCAGTTAGACAATTTGAAAATGTGTCCTGGGTTAGATATAGTCCATGATGTAGTCCTTGAACTTGAGATTCTCACAGACTGAAGGGAGACGGTGGGAAATAGAAACACCATCTGTAATGTAAGCAGTTACGGCCCCTACTCAGGATCACCTACTCCTTCCTTCCTTCCTTCCTTCCAGGGAAAATGTCTACGTCACACAGAACACCCAGAGGCACACTCTCTGCTCATGTGCTTCTTATGAGAAAGGAAATTGAGAGGGGTTTGGTGGGAGCACAGAGAAGTGGCTTGCTGTGTGGGATGGCCTTCTAGGCTCATGGGATGCACGCGCTAAGGAGAACTTCTGGATGAGCAGAGCTGGTCCATGGTGACTGCAGGTGCAGTGTTAGAATGCTCACTTGAAGCCAGTTCAGTAGGCTAAGGACAAGCAAGGGTCACGTTTGGAGACTTGATGTTGGCTTTTATCCCTGGGATCTTGAGTTCAGAGAATGGTTGATGAAATGGAAAGCATTGTTCCTGGGGCTAATGTCCTTCTCAGAGCTGGAATAACTAACACTGAGAACAGTAAGATGCATCCCATTTTTGCCCTGAAAAAGCCTAACTAGTTCAGCAAAGCAAAATGATTTGCTCTGTGCTTGTTTCATGTGGAGATGCCTCAATTAGAGCATTGACTACAGTCACTTCACACAGGTCTGCAGTTGATGGAGATGCGGAACTGTGGCTTTTGATGGGTGCTTCATCAGCCAATAAAAGGTTGAAATTGGCTTCCTGAAAGGTGGTTGTGTGTGGAGATGAGTGGAGAAAATTATGTCATATTTTTGGCTGTTTTGAGCACACATGTTAGAATCATGACCTGAATTCAAGGCTGTGTAGGCCAGTGCTTTCTGAGAAAAGGCTCAGATGCTATGTGGCTGTATGTGAACACACCAGGTGTCACGTGGCTGTATGTCAGCGTACCAGGTGTCACGTGGCTGTATGTCAGCGTACCCGGTGTCACGTGGCTGTATATGGGCACACCAGATGTCACGTGGCTGTACGTCAGTGTACCAGGTGTCACGTGGCTGTATGTGAACATACCAGGTGTCACGTGACTGTATGTCAGCGTACCCGGTGTCACATCGCTATATGTGGGCACGCCAGATGTCACGTGGCTGTACGTCAGTGTACCAGGTGTCACGTGGCTGTATGTGAGCATGCCAGGTGTCACATCGCTATATGTGAACACACCAGGTGTCACGTGACTGTATGTCAGCATACCCGGTGTCACGTGGCTGTATGTGAGCATGCCAGGTGTCACATCGCTATATGTGAACACACCAGGTGTCACGTGACTGTATGTCAGCATACCCGGTGTCACGTGGCTGTATGTGAACACACCAGGTGTCACGTGACTGTATGTCAGCGTACCCGGTGTCACGTGGCTGTATGTGAACACACCAGGTGTCACGTGACTGTATGTCAGCGTACCCGGTGTCACGTGGCTGTACGTCAGCGTACCTGGTGTCACATCGCTATATGTGGGCACGCCAGATGTCACGTGGCTGTACGTCAGCAAATCAGATGTTAAGTGGCTGTATGAGCACACCTGACAGGGTTTTAAACTCTAGCTCAAGTCAGAATCCAAAGCCATTTTTTAACATTTCATTTTTCTCGAAGTATCATTATGTTTAGGAGGTGAACTTACCAAAGCCCGGAGAATGTGGATCTACTTAAACTTTGACTTCTTCCTGGGATTGGTGAGGTAGGGAGGAGGGTCTTAGAATTGTCTTAAATGAAAGGCAAAATTGTCCACGAGTGCAGTGGAAGTACTCATAATGCAGGCACAGTCACACAAAAACACACCGCTACTTACTTACCTGTGCTTCATCGCTGGGCGCTATAATTAACCAGAGGCAAACGACAAGGAGACCACGTTAATTTCCCACATAGTTCATTTCCTGTAAACCCCCTGGCCTTCTCTGTTCTCTCATACTCAACACCTGATGTGGGAGATACTACAGAAAGCAAACCAAGAAAAATTTTCCATGTGTGGGATGCAAGGTGTGACTGCCGAAGCTTGCAGGTTTGAACTAGGTTGGGTCATCACCCAGCGTCCCTGGAGCTCCGAGACAGAGCACAGAGGCCACAGTGAGCCCTTCCTACTCGTCTTTGACCTGATGTGCTCTCTGCTGGCAACCGTGACATTGGCTACTGGGGGTTCAGCAATGAAAAGTAGACCCAGGCCACTGGGATTTTTTTTTTTAAAGGGCACCCTTTTATGTGCAATCATTTCATTTCCAGAAGCTTTGCAAAGACAGTCACAGAATCTCTGTGTATGCTTCACCCAGCCTCCCTGCTCCGAGCCCTTCTGTGCATGGCTCCCCATCACTGTTGGAACTGCTGACTAGTGATCGTGAACATGACCTCATGGGGTTATTTTTTACCCATATGTCTTCTCTGGTGAGACTTCTGCTCAGAAATATCCCATTTAGAAAAAATCACGTTGTTTGTTTTCTTATGGTGTTTCTAGAATGCCCTGTAGGACAGTAGTACTTCAGAATGCTCATGGAGGAAGTTCTTGGTGTGATTGCTGCCACTCTGGGCTCTGGAGTTCTGTGCGGGGCTGTTGGAGGTGATGGGCACTCTTCTGAGAAACGTTGATCTAATAGTGTCCACTTAGGATTTCAGAGCTCACAGACCTTGTGAAAACCTCACACGAGCTGGTGGACGTAGTGGAGAGGGAGGAATTGCTGAGTGACCACAGCAGGTTCCTGTCGGTCAGCCTTGGGGTGACGTCCTGTGGAGTGGGTGACAGCACACTAAGCACTCTAAGACTGAGATGTACCTATTTTGGTCAAGGGAATACTCACTTTAGACTGAGTTTAACTTACCCGTCATCCTCATGGCCGCTGACCATTTACATTTTTATGTATGCCCACGTTCAGCACTGCTCTCCGTAACACAGATCAGCGTTTTTCTTGAACTTCTGAAGCTCAGCAGATCCACGGTGAAGCTAAACTTGGAAGATGCAGCAGGGCAGAGAGCTCCTTGTTACTCTCAGTTGTGTTCCCAGTTCTGGAAGTGTTTGAAAATCATGTGCCTATTTCTGTATGGACCGCAGAGGCTTCTCTTCTTTTTCCATATATTTCGAGCCACCGAAATGCAGTGGTTAAGTCATTAGGAGAAAGAAACACAAAGACGTGACCTCAGTCCATAGTTCTTTGATTTTTCTCGCTCACTGCAGGGGTTAGAAAGATGGAGCTGGCAGGCTAGCCCAGTTTTTACAAATAAAGTTTTATTGGAACACTGGCACATGCATTGGTTCACCTAGTGTCTCCAGCTATTTTTGTCTTTCCAGGGTAGAGCTGTGCTGTTGGGACAAGATGCTAAGACCCACAACCACGTGTAGTATCTGGCTCTTTAAGAAGGAGTTTACTGATCTCTGTTTTAGACAAAGGACAAAGAAAGATAAGAACAAATTTATACATGACCACAGGCAGTTTTGTGACTCATTTAGTTTCCACAGCAAGCTTGTTGCTATGTGAAAATTGCTTATTTATACTTAAATTCTTCCCCGAGAGGCACCAAGGCCGTTTGAATAGCCTCTTCAGGCTGTTGGGAAAATCGCCTCAACCCTCCCTTCTGCTTTCATCCCTCATTAGTGTGGGATAAAAACCAAGGAAGAGTTGAGAGCCAAATCAAGTTGGTTTGGAAGACTGAAAACCAAGCAGAGTTGGGAGCGAGAGTGGGAAGTTTTATCTCCGCACGAGAGCTGGAAGGGAAGGAGAGAGCATTGAGTAATCCAAGAATAAAGACTTTCTATTTGGGGTCTCTTTTATCATTGTTGGCAATGCTGCCGATGATTTTAAATGAAAACCAACTTACTTTCTAAATTACAAAACCCTGATACAACATGATATTTTATTCTTGCAAAACAGATCTATGGAATTTCTTGAAATTTGGTTATAAAATGCTCTCTCTCTCTCTATCTCCTCTCTTCTCTCTCTTCCTCCCTCTCCTTCTCTCTCTGTGTAACTCTGACTTTCAAAAAAATAAATAAATCTTTAAAAAAAATGAGCATCAAACATGACAGAGGTTAGCACAAAATAGGTTTGTACCTTTTCCCTCAGACATTCTGAAACATTTGAGCTTTCTTCAAGATTGAGTTACTCATGCAGTTTAGAACAAAGATGAAATTGAAAAAATGAGTGCTTTCTAACACCAGTTCGACAGGTAAATCTCCCCCTTCCCAGCCAAGCGAGGGGCCCGGACTACTCCTGCTCTGTGGAAGTCCCTCCCTGTGCAGACCACGATGTTGGCAGCAGAATTGCTCCCTGGAGATACTCACGTCTTTGTACCACGCTGCTTTCCTCTGTTTACCAAGTGAACTCCTGTTTGTCCTCCGGAGCCCAGCCCTGGCAGCTCCTGTGCCTCCCCTGGTTTCATCCTGAGATAGTCCTCGGATATGTGTCCTCATCCCTCCTGTCCCTGGGGGTGTCGGGTCTTCCGTCTCGCTCCTGCGAGGTGCCGAGCGCCGGAGTCCTGTGTTTACCCTCAGCGCGTCCTCCGCTGCTGGAGAGTGTGCATGTTTGGAGGTCTGTGTGCTTGCGTCCACGTCTCAGTGTTTCTGTGCTACTATCTTGAAAGCCATTTAGCTCAAGTGGTGCTAGCAAGACTGAGTCACAAAATTATAAATTAAAAAGTGTAAATATTTTTCTGTCCTTTCAAATTGTCTCTATTGATTTATTATGTCAAAGTAAATTTCCACGATAGTGCAAAGGAAGGGAAGAAATGGCGAATTCTTGCATCAAGTGTGTCTGCTCTGTGATCCACTGGAGATTTTAAAGTCTTGCTATGCTCTGAACGTTTCTTGTACTTTCACAATTCCAGATCTGCATATTTAAATATATATACTTTAAATTATGGCTTATTTCCATAGAAGAGACTATAGGTGTGGGGGAAGGAGCTGGATTCTGTTGGACTAAACTAAGCTGACAGCTCTGGTCCAATCCCAAAATCTTAAAGGCTACAGAGAGATAGAAAACAGCCAAACTTGTAGCTCAGACCAAGAGTGAGTTTGCCAAGCCACACGTTAACAGCAAGCTCCACTGGGTTTATAAACTGCCCAGAGTTAGAACACTCTGGAATTCATTTTATTCTCGGTCTGTCCACCCTTCCATGTCTTGTTTCAGAATGACTGAAACCGTGGCAAGGTTAGGAAGGACAGTGTGGCCTCGGCAGTGCTTCCCTGGGAACTGACATCCCCTAAGCGACAAGGCTGTCCGTGAGTTCGGTACTTTTCTCCCAAAGGCATAATGAATGCTGCAAGAAGAACAAATAGAAACTTGCTATCAGTGTCCACTCTATATGTTAAGTAGAGGTTCTCTTATTCTCCTGTACAGAGAGTGGGCCGATTTGTCCAGTGACTGCCAGTTCTCGACCGTGGTTACTAAGGCCCTGTTGTGAATTATCAATTAAAACAACAATCAGAGCACATTAAAACAGGTCCTCATTTCACAGCCGAGTACGGGCAAGCATGAAAATGTACCGGTAGACAATTGCATGTCTCCAGAAATCACTGGGGAAGAGCAGACCGTCTTACAAATCACGTTGCCATTTCCTCCTACTCTGTTCTGCTTTAGAAAAGCAGCCCAGTTGCGCTCAGGCTCGTTGGGGGACCTTGGTCGCCGTGCCGGTTTTTGTCAGTGTGCGAGCCTCCTCCCTCAGCCAGGCCCGGGCTATCTCTTCTTCTCTACCCAGCTCAGGGCCACAAGACCCTGGCCCTAGGCAGGCTTACTCTCCCCTGGGCTCCCTGATGAGTGGCCTTGGCCAATCGCAGCAACAGGAGACTGGAGGGTGGCAAGACAGAGAACAGGGCATTCCTTCTCTCGCGTGGGGCCTGCCTGGCTTGTGGTTTCTGGCCTTGGGTGCGCCACTTTCCTCCTCCAGAGGAGCCCTTGTCCCTGACCACGCCTTGCGAAAGGCTTTCACAATGTTCATTGCTCTGTTGCCCTTTCAATCTCAGGCATGGTAATGGCTTCCTGTGGCAGTAGCTGCTGAGGGGTCCTAACATCTCCTTGGTCCCCATAGCCCTGTCTACCTCTTGGTCAGCTGTCTCCTTATTAATGCCCATTGATCATGGGAGTTGGACCTTATTTTCCAATGGGAACTCAGTGATACAAACCTTCTCTGATCCCTGAGAGGGAAGCATGGTGATGTCTACGTTTGCCCTATAACCCTCCTTTCTCATCTTGAAAAGTCTTAGCAGTTATGCGAGTTATTTCCTGTGCACTCTGCTGCAGATTGGCCTCAACTATGTGAGAAAATGGGCTTCTCTCGACTACAAATACCCTGCTGAAGTTCCATGTATCCAACTTCACCCTTACTCAGCCTTATTGAAATCTTAAAAATGCCTTCAGTGTCCTCCCTCTGGGGTAGTGCTGCCCACATCCAACCGCAGGCCAGCCTAGTCCCAGAAGTGAGCCTCCGCACAGAATGGTTGGGCAATGGCTGTGCGGAGGGATGGGGAAGGGCACTGTGGGATGTGTGTATAGGGCTTGTGTCGCAACGCATCACTAGGAAGACGGCGGCAGTTAACAAAAGGGTGGGAAAAATGTGCGATGAAATATTTTTCTGCCACATACTGATAATTGAAAATTTATTTATATGAAATTCCAAAGAGGACAGAATCTTTTTGCTAGAGGGTGTAGAATTCATACAGTCAAATGGCTTCACTTGGTAGATAAAAAATGTAGACTCAGAGAAATTAGTAACTTCCCAAGGTTAAAAAGCTACTTAATAGAGAGCTAAAGCTCCAGTTCGAATCTGAGCAGTGCTCCCATGTCAACTACGCTGCCTACCATGATCTTACACACTCGTGACTGTGAAGTGGAAAAACTGGTCCAAATTTAGAGCAAGATAAGTTGTCGTGAGCAAGGAGGTAAACAATTAGGAATTTAGTTGTTGGGTTTGAGAACTGCTGTGGGTTAGGATGTGAAACCTTAGTTTTGTGGTTTTGCAGTGTTGTAAGAAGACTAAGGTTTCAGTGTTGCAAACTAGGGAAGAAGGAAAGAAAAACAGAAAGAGAAATACAGTAAAGCCTGTATCTTCTATTCTGTGTTTCCTTGGCTGCCAGGTGGATGGTAGGTTATCCACGATGAAGCCTGTGTTTCCTAGGGGGACTAGAAAGCTCGTTCAATGTCACCTCAAAATATGAACCAATTTTGAGTTATCATTTAGTCTAAAGTTTTAAGAAGTGTGTGAACTCAGCCTACACTCTTCATTTATTTAAGAACCATGTGTAATTTCTGGAAAATGTAAACCTACCTCCCATTATAACACATGTTGCCTCAAGTCTAAGCTGTATCTCTCATGTAGTAAGGTCCTAGACTTGGGGTCAGGTGGCCTGGACTCAGGTCCTCCTTCTAACATGTCTGCTACCCATGTGGTTTTGGGGAAATACAAAGGATTTCCAAGCCTTGGTCACTTGTCCTGATGGTCAAATTGAGATGTTAATAACTGTACCTATCTTTAAAGAATGCTGAAGTAACATACTTTAAAAAATCCACTCCTTCGCACAATGCCTAGAGCATGTGCTAAGGGGCCTTCAAAAAGTTCATGGAAAAGGCTCATTATCTTTTAATTCCATCTCCCATGAGTTTTTTGAAGTCCTTTGTATGGGTGAAAATGAGAAATCTGTTATTAATGTTAGTAGTTACTTAAAACAACAATCCTCCCTCTTCTCATTTATTTCCTATTTAATGAGAAAAAAATTCAAGACTCATGCTGTAGCAACTCTTTTTTGCTCACGGAGTCTGTTGCTGATGATTTGACCTACATTTTCCAGTTCTATATAGGCAATAATAGTAGGTGAAGTGCAGAGTTGCCGGTTAGGTTTAACAAGCTTTTACTACATCCAAAGCCCTTTGAAACTGTTGTTCAGAAGGAAACCACCATTGCCTCCTGTGTGGCTGCTGGAATTAATTGTTTTGAAACTAATTCTATGGTTTAATATAGTTTTTTATATTGCTATATTTTCAACTTGCATGAAAAGTTTTAAAAATGAAAAAGAAAATGGCCCACTAAGGAAAATTTTGGCATAAAAGATTGAAGTACTAAATCAAGATTATTGAATAAAAGTTTTAACATAGGTTTGTTTTGGTGAGTTTTAACCCTAAGGGTTTGGTTCTCACTGTTCAAATAGATTAGATAAAATCAACAGAAGACTTCTTAATATAAGATTTGAGGATCTTTAACATTGAAAAGATGATTTTCTATTAGGTCCCAGTTACTGTGGATGTGTAAAAAAAAAAAATCATTTTTGAGCTGTCCTTTTAAAACAATAAAGTCCTCATTTGTTGATCACAATGATCCATGAAAACTAGTGAATGAACACTACATAACCTGACATTGTAATTTCATTTATGTTCCTCAAACCATGAACAATTTTAGTTTGAGCTACCAGAACAGAAGCTACACATTCTCCTATAACCTATGACTGGTGTTGCCTCCTCTGGTTGGTCAGCCCATCATTCCAAAGATCTCTCATGATTGTCCCACAAAACTAATTCCTCAATTCTAGCTTTATCCTTACCCATAACTATTTCTAAATGTATACATGTCTTCATATAGTACCTCTAGTATACCTTTTACATATCCGTCAGAAATTCTGCTCTCCATTGAGGTAATTATACATTTACTGTTGGTTGCTTCTGATTAAGAGTGAAACTTTCACTTCAAGGTTGCCCACTGGGGTTTGATGACTTTGAAAATTCTTTCCATTATCAAAAGTGTCAGTAGGGTTTAGGTTCACTGGCAGGAATGGAATATTCAGAGGTGGCTTCATCACTCAAAGATGATTCTCTCAAGTTATCAGATGTCCAGGTGGGCATTTTCTGGCTGGGTTCAGGGCCTCTAGCACATCGTGGCCTGGATCTAGAAGGTTCTGTTTGCTTTCTCCTCATGAGTCCAAGATGGCTGCTGGAGATCCTGTGAAGATTCTCACTTCCCAGGAAGAAGGAAGTGTGTGTGAGGGGGGGCATTAGTGGACAAAATGCTTTATCAGAAATTCCACTCGCCATGCTCTGCTTGTATTTTCTTTGCTACATTTATCTGCAAGGAAGGCAGTAAAATATGTGCAAGAAGAGAAAGCAGGAGTGACAGTCGGTTGGCGGTTAGCGTTCCTGCCACCTCATTCGTTCTTAGCTGATGCAAATTCCTCTATCCATACCCTTCCAGGATATAATCATCCCATAGGAATTACATGAATAATTTCTTTATTTTACATTGTTCTTACATAGTTTTCTTCCTATAATCTACTGCCCCTGCTTACAAACTTATGTTGTCTTCAAAATCGTTAAAACAAAACAAAAACAGAAGTTCAATGGAGAAGGAAAAGACAAAATACATGGGTTAGTCAGGTGAATCCAGTACATCAGCTAAGCTGGTAGGGGAGATGGGTGACTCACGTGAACACGCAGCAGATGGCTCTACCAAAGCCCCACGTGTGACGTTAGGCTTGGGGAAACAGCTTCAATTGCTTGCATCTTTTCTGATTTGACTCTGCATTGCATGTGTGTCTCAACCCACTTGGGCTTGTGTAACAAAAGTACTTCAGGTTGGGGAGTTGGTAAACAGCAGAAATTAATTTCCCACAGTCTGGGGCAGGGAAGTTGAAGCTGAGGGTGCCCGCAGGCTCAGGGAGCTGAAGGCTGCTCTCCGCCTGTGGGTCGGTGTCTGGATCCTGTATCCCACACAGGAGATGGTGGGGGCCCCTCCCTGAACGGAAGTGGCGGGAGGCGGACGGGGCTGCAGCGGATCCCCCGCCCTGCTATCGGGCACCGATCTACTTATCAAAGCAGAGGCCTCGAAGACCACACCTCTTAATACCACGCATTAACTCCTGCATGGAATTGTGAGGGGCATACTCAAACCATAGCACTGTCTTTTCTGAGCCTGAGTTTTGTGGGTAAAGCAGGTAGCATTTCCAGAGTGTGTGTGGTCATTCCTTCCTCTCTCTTTCTCCCCGCCCCCCATACAGAACACAGAACAGGTAACTTTTTTTCTTTGAAAGGCAGAGAGAGACAGGTGTCCTGTCTGCTGGTTCATTCCTAAAGGCCCATAGCAGCCGGGGTTGGCCAGGCTGTAGCCGGGAGCTGGGACGTCCATCTGGGCCTCCTGTGTGGGTCATAGGAACCCAGCTATGTGAGCCATGATGTGCTATCTCCCAGTTTCCTCATTACCAGAAGCTGGAATTAGGAGCAGAGCTGGGACTAGAACCTAGGCACGCCAGTGTGGGGTCTAGGCATCCCGTGTAGCATCCTATCCACTGCATCGAACACCTGGCCCAGCCTACCTTTGGATGTCCCTCTATGACTTCTGTGGACTAAGAATATGGTGGTCCAGCCTCCTGAGAGTTTCTGTTTCAATTTGTCAAGCTCCAGTTCATCTCTTCACATTTAACTAACTAGATTTGTGTCCTTGTGCCTAGAGGAGAGAATGACAGCCCCACCTCAAGGAGCCGTCAGGAACCAAGCAGCTGGGATGCCAGATCTCTGAGTACCTTCATTTCTCTGGGTGAGAGATTTTGGAGGCTGTAGTTATACTTTCTAGATAGAAAAGTTAGTAATCACCAAAGCATAATATATTTTAAACTGTGTTCAGCACGTGAAAATATGTTCATCAGATCATTTCAACTCAAAAATCTAAAGGCTAGCCTAGCCTCTCATTTAGACATCATCTAAATCAGAGATGAGTGAAACTCAAACATGTATTTCATCAGAGGCAAAATGTTCTCTGGCTGTGAACCTGTGGAATAAAAAACAAGTTGTGTGTTTTCTATATGCCGCGATAGGAAGGGCATAGGACAGACATTTGTGTTACACCATAAAATCCTAGGGCTGAAAAATGGTTTTCTTGACCTCTGTATCTTGACCTCTGGACACACTGGAGCAGGGGTTGGGATCCCAAGGCTTCCAGGAACCCCACGCCCGTGGCTTTGCTGGGCACAGTCCATGCCACAGCTCCCATGGGTTGGAGCTGAGACCTTGTGGCTCTCCCAGGCTGGCGCTGTATGCTGGTGGCACTAAGGGTCTGAGGGTTAGTGGGTATCCTGTCCCACAGCTTCCCTAAGCATTGCCATGGAGGGGACTCTCAGGAGCGTCCTCTCTCCTGTGATGGCCGTCTGCCTGGGCCCCAAGACTCTCTGAGTCGTATCCTGAAATCTAGGTGGCGGTAGCCGTACTTGCACAGGTCTCGAACTCGGCAGAGCTGGCATCGTGTGGGTAACAGTGAGGGTTACGGCTGTACCTTCCAGGGCAGGGCCTGAGCCACACCTGGGCCTGCTGCAGCCTCATTGAGGGGGCTGACGATTTCGGTGATCATATTTAAGGAGGAGATGCATGAGATGGCTTTGGGCATCAATCATAAGGTCCTGCAGATACACTGGGCCCTTCCTTCGAAACTGCTCTGCCTTCCAGCTCTGGGCACTCCGAGGCTGGGAAGTTTTAACACAGGTTCGTTACTTCTGTCCAAGCTGAGTCCCTTACCACGAGGTCCTTGGCCACACTCCATTGTACTCTTTCTATGCCAGGCACAGAATTTTCCCAGCCTTTGAGTTCTGCTTCTCTTTCACTTTCTGCTCCACATAGCTGGTCTCTTCTCACCCTTTCCTATGAGCAGCTGAGAGAAGCTCACAGTCCTGCTGCTGAGGGATTGGTTCTGCCGGGTGTCCCGCTCATCGCTCTCCAGTGCTGCTTCCCACAGAGCTCTCGCACGCAGCCATCTCAGCCACTCCTCTGCGACTTCAGCCCAGGGGTCGGCCTTCCTCCAGTGTCTGGTACCTCGTCTACCTTTCCCTGCGAGATGTTGTCCGAATCGCCCATAGTCCTGATCCTCCGTGGGCCGGCTCTCGGGTCCCAGTCACCCAGGCAATCCTGTAGGAGCAGCCTGTGTCCCCTTCTGAGTCTTCCCAGCGTTGCCCTTCTCGCTCAGCTCACGGAAGCACAAGGTGCTTCGAGCATCCACACCAGCGCCGTTTCAGCCGCCACCCACAGGTGCATCCCTGTCTTCAGCCATTTCTTACACCAATGTCCCACCCTCGGCACCAGTTTCTGCCTTCGTTCTGGTGTTTTCTGGTGTTGAGCTGTTGGGAGCTCCTTACCTGTGGTTTGGATCTCACCCCTGATCTGATGGGTGACTTGCACTGTTTGCCCCATTTGTAGGCTGCTCGGCCCCGTTACTGTTTGCTTAGGCTGTGCGGAAGCTTCTGTGCCTCATCTAATCCCATGTGTCTCAGCCTCTGAGGTCAAATCCGTTGCTCAGGTTAGCGTCACAGTATCCCTCCTTTGTTTCCTTCTAGTAGTTTGACAGTTCCAGGTTTTATTTTTGGGTCTTTAACCCATTTTGAGTTGGCTGTTGGGTGTGGTATGAGTTAAAGGTTCAATTTGAATCTGATGTATGCGGATATTCAATTTTCCCAACATTCTATGGAAGGGTCTGCCATTTTCCTGGGGGAAAAAAAGACAGTCTCAACAGTACTAATCATTAGGAAAGTGTAATTTTAAGCCACAACGAGATAGCCTCCATGCCTGGTGGAATGGTTATTATTAAAAAGATCAAAAATAATAAGTGTTGGCAAAGATGTGGAGAAAAAAGAATCTAGTATATTGTTCATTAGCATGTAAATTAATGGAATGGTTATGGAAAACAGTGTGGACTGTCCTCAAAAAATTAAAAATAGGACTACCATATGACCCAATAATAGTGCTTCTGGATATATATCCAAATGGATTTGAAACAGTCTGTGGAAGAAAGATCTGCACTTCCATGATGATTGCAGTATTCCCGACAAACAAGTTAAAGAATCAGCTATGGAATCAACATAAATTGCTATCAGCCAATGAATGGATATAGAAAAGATGACATATATATATATTTGACCTTTGAGGTCAAATCCATTGCCAGGAATGCTCAGACTCCTTAAGGATTGCCTGGGTGACTGGGACCCGAAATCAAATACTTATTTGTCATCTTCTATATCCATAAATATATATATATATATATATATATATATATAATTGGATATGATTTGGCTTTAAAAAGAGGAAATTACATCATTTGCTGCAAAATGGATTAATCTGCAGGCACAGAAAGAGAGACACCACGCTCTGTCAGTTGGGAAGTTCCTAAAGGTGAATATCAATGGGTGCAGAGAACAGGATAGCGGCTGCCGGCAGCTGGAGACGGGAAGGGAAGAAGTCGGTCAAGGGGAGAACATTTCAGTGATGAGGAAGAAATGATGGGCATTTGAGGTGATAGGCATGTTTGTTAGCTTGGTTCAGCCACTCAACACTGCGTCCCTTTAACACCTATTTGTATTCAGTAATTACCTGCAATTCTAATTCTCCAATAATTAGATAATTAGATAAATAATAATAAATAATGAGATAAAATTGGGTAATGAATTAAAAAGTCAGACAACAGTAGAGTATTGGATATAAATCTACCTTTGATACAAGATGACAGCTCTGAGACCTGGCTCTGGGATGGTGTGGGGCGTGGTTAACCTGGCTCAAGCTGCCCCGTGGTCACCTCTCAGGTCTGTGGAGGCACAGAGAAACGGCGTGCTCTGGTTGGCTCCTGGCTGAGTGTCTTGGGGTAGCCAACGGCTCACTGGTTCTGCAGTCCGGTGTTCCTGTCAGAGCAATCCTGCTGTGACGGATCTCCTAGATGCCCTCAGCAGTGCCCTGTGATGTGGTCCGTGTGCTTCCTGATGGTGCCTTTGCTGCGTGTGAGCACATTCCCCCTGCAGCATTCTTGATGCCCAGGCCAAAGGAACTGAGAGCGTGCTTCCCTCTTTATGTCCTGGGCATCACTGAGTTCCTTGAATCCACCTTGGCGAGCAGACCCAAGCCAGGCTGGCAATTCTTTATCCAGAGCTGGGCCGCTAGTGGCTGGTGAAGACATTCGCCCAGGCAGCTGGGACAACCCGGGCTGTGAGCAGTTTGTGTTTGCACAGGGCTGTCTGAGAGGGAAGTCTCACCCGAGAGCACAGAGGGTGGCACAGGGAGGGTGGGCACCCTGCTGAGAACGCCATGATGAGGCTGCTGTGACTTTGTGCGGCACAGCACTGCTGTGCGACACAGCCAGCACCGCACACTGCGGAGCAGCGACACAGCCGCCACCACACTGGGAGCAGCGACACAGCCGCCACCACACTGGGGAGCAGCGACACAGCCACCACCACACTGGGCAGCGGCGGTACAGCCAGCACCGCACACTGGGGAGCAGCGACACAGCCAGCACCACACTGGGGAGCAGTGACACAGCCAGCACCGCACACTGCGGAGCAGCGACACAGCCGCCACCACACACTGGGGAGCAGCGACACAGCCACCACCACACTGGGCAGCGGTGGTGCAGCCAGCACCGCACACTGGGGAGCAGCGACACAGCCAGCACCGCACACTGGGGAGCAGCGACACAGCCACCACCACACACTGGGGAGCAGCGACACAGCCACCACCACACTGGGGAGCAGCGACACAGCCAGCACCGCACACTGGGGAGCAGCGACACAGCCACCACCACACACTGGGGAGCAGCGACACAGCCACCACCACACTGGGGAGCAGCGACACAGCCAGCACCGCACACTGGGGAGCAGCGACACAGCCGCCACCACACACTGGGGAGCAGCCACACAGCCAGCACCGCACACTGGGCAGCGGCGGTACAGCCAGCACCGCACACTGGGGAGCAGACTGCCGACCGCACACTGGGGAGCAGCCACACAGCCAGCACCGCACACTGGGGAGCAGCGGTACAGCCACCACCACACTGGGCAGCGGCGGTACAGCCACCACCACACTGGGCAGCGGCGGTACAGCCAGCACCGCACTGGGCAGCGGCGGTACAGCCAGCACCGCACTGGGCAGCGGCGGTACAGCCAGCACCGCGCACTGGGCAGCGGCGGTACAGCCAGCACCGCACACTGGGGAGCAGCCACACAGCCAGCACCGCACACCGGGGAGCAGACTGCCGACCGCACTCCACAGCTCCTGTGTCCTTGCTCTCCAGGAAGTCCCGAGATGCTTGCCTCGGTTCCCAGTATGCACTTGGCAGTCTAAGGCCTTCCTGTTGCCGGAAGAAAAGAGTTTCTGCTGGCTTTCAGGATTCTCCTTACCTCCTCAACCCAGAATCCCATGGAAGCCGTACTTTTTTGGACATCGTCCAGCGACTTGGTGGAAAGTACCATGGGTTGCACTCCACAGTGCACGGCGAACAGCTCTGTGTTTTGTTCTGTCTTCATTACGGAACAAACCTTGCTAAAATTCACATGCCTGAGACCTGTGGTTGCCTGTGGAGCTGTTTGACCCAACAGTGGAATATTTGCATTGGGTGACGTGGGCTACCAGCTGGCTACACTCAGTCTGGCCGTAGTGAAATGACTCCAACAGCTGCAGTTGGCAGGCAGTTCCTGGAGATACCAGCCGCCCCGAGGGGTCAGTGGCCAGCAAACAATGGGACATACTGTTAAGAGTGGAGGTGACACTGGCAATTGCAAACGGATTTCCTGAGGAGTTGTCTCTCTGCCTTTTAAAAGTTTGCTTCCGTATCCCACTTCACAAGGCCCTGATAGAGAAGTGGGATAGTTCTCTATAAACAATGGTGGTTTGTTAGGGGCCTCAGAGCAGCTGTCCCGAGAGACTGTCTCACCGGTGTTAAGGCGTATGGACTCCACAATGCATTCTCAGCAGGAGCGTCAGTGTTTTTGAAGAGGCTCTCCCTGAACTGAACTCCCAGGGTTGGAGACTTACCAGGCTGATTTAGGAGTTTGAAGTCTTGGAGTGTTTCCATAAAGGAAGGATTTACAGTCCATAAATAAAATGACGGAAGTGTGAAGATACATTTCTGTCCTTGAAAAACAATCGGAACGAAGGTACAGTTCATAGAAATCTCCAGAACTGTGTCTCCCTCCGTCAGAGGCCGAGCCTGGAGTGGCTTTTTATTGCCATTTCTGGAAGACGGTCTCCCCCTGCTTCATGGGGAGCTGCTTGCTCCCGGAAGACCCACAGATGGAGAGAGGAAGCGTGCACTAGGACACCAGACCAGCGACACCAGTGAGGGGTGGTGGGGAAGCGTTTGGAACCACAGAGAACGTTCCTTGCTGCCCCATCCCAGCCTAGGTTCAGCCTCCAGTTCATTCCAGTCGGATTCTGAAAGTTCCTCCCAGGGTGTTTGCTTCTTTCTTGTTTGCATATAGTACCTGGTTGTTAACTGATGCAGAGTTATCTGCCATGGCTGACTGGGAAAGAAAAATAAGCCATGCTTGGCCTTACACGACGTTAGCGGGGACAGTGGGTCACGAACAGACTTTCTCAGTGGGTGACAGGTGTGTTGTGAGACGGGCAGTTGGGTAGCTCTGCAGAGAACGGCCTAAGTTGAGTAACAACAGTGGGTTCGTGAGGTTGGGGAGAATCTCTGGACTTTATTTCAATTTAGATGTGAATTGAAGTGACATGGTTTCCAAACTCGGGATGAATGTTAGTGCTTACCCTGAGGTTGCAGGAGGGGCAGCCTTCCAGATGTGCTTACTTTATCCCAGTTCTTAGAAAGGCATGATCCGGGCTCCATCCAGCTCTGACCGAATCTCCTCTATGAAAGTCTAGTAACCCAGAAGGCTGAGGGGGCACTGTGCCCAGCAGCCACCCCGCCCCCTTGATGCTGCTGTTTGGTTAGGATGGGAAATAACTTGTTGTCATGGGAAGAACACTGAATTCTCTTTTTTTTTTTTTTTTGAGAGGTAGAGTTAGAGAGACGGACAGAGAGAAAGGTCTTCCTTCCATTGGTTCACTCCCCAAATGGCCACCACAGCCAGCGCACTGTGCTGATCCGAAGTTAGGAGCCAGGTGCTTCCTCCTGGTCTCCCATGCGGGTGCAGGGCCCAAGGACTTGGGCCATCCTCCATTGCCTTCCTGGGCCACAGCAGAGAGCTGGCCTGGAAGAGGGGCAACCGGGACAGAATCCGGTGCCCCAACCGGGACTAGAACCCGGTGTGCCGGTGCCGCAGGTAGAGGATTAGGTTAGTGAGCCGTGGTGCCAGCCAAGAGCACTGAATTCTGAGTCGGCGGAATGAGATTCTGTTCTTTGGTCCAAGACTGACAATAAATTGACTTTCCAATTTCCAATTCACTGCCCCATTCCCAGGACACTTTGAGAATGAAAGGGAGTGCTGTGAATGTGGAGGTGGGTCGAGTGGGCACGAACTAGGTCTCTCTTAGGAAGACGAGGGAAGTCACGGTGTAGGACTGCTTCTACTCACTCACTATGCATTTGGGCAAGATATTCCTCAAGTGAATATTGATGGGATCAAGTAGGATGGGCTGCCTTTGATAGTATCTTCATTTAAATCGGTGGGATATTTAGGAAGGGAGGCTGTGTTAAGAGAAGGATTCGGGGTCTTGTAGAGGCCAGGGGTGCAGCTAGGCAGGCCTGGACCTGTGTGCATCTGGAAGCTGACCTGCAATAGAAAATCTAAGCTATTTTGAGGTAGCAACTTGGCTGTTAAGTTGCTACAGCCGGGGGGCTTTGAGCTCTTGATTGCTCTCTCATCATAATTTGATGTTCTTTGGCCCAGCTCTGCTGATGAGCCTCAGGCGCTTCCCTCCATGGTCGCCGTTCTCTCTACTGGATGAGAAGGGATCAAAGCACCTTGTGTAGCGCCCCTGCTACTACACCATCAACTGTGCTCACGGTGCATGCAGCCCCAGTCCCTCGGCCATCTGCTCAGCCTACAGGCCAGAGTGCTTCATTGAAAGGCCGGTGCCAGTCATTAACCAAGGCCTTCTGTCGGCTCACGTACCATGACCGAGAAACTTGGGCAGGCAGTTGGAGGTCAGACAAGACACTTGTCTTCAATATACTTCAGTAAGCAGTTCAACCTATAGACATTACCACGTGAACACCATATATGCTTGTTACATAACACTACTACAAGGTCCACGGCAGGTATAGGTAGCATAGCTCCTCCACCAAACGGGGATGGCCTAGCTGGTTAAGAATCCCTTTCAATCATCTGACAATTGCTTTGGGACAGAGCTGGCTGTGTGTTCACAGAGATGTGTGTCCCTTCCCCATTATAGAGCAGAGCTGGGTTCTAGGGGCTGCTGCTCGCCCGGGACCTGAATTTCCCTGCACCCCCAATGTCCAGGGAGACTAGTGAGTGGTTTCTTGGGAGTGAAACATGAGTGGACGTGGAAGGGCCTGTCCCTGTCTCATCTCCATATACTATCAGAATGCAAATGTCTCTGAGATCCTGGAAGAAGGAGTCCATGTCTCTTGGATAACCAGATGGAAGGCTCCTGGTCAAGGAAATGATGTGACTGAGAAACGCGACTCTACCTTGGCAAGGTTTGTAGGGTTTGGAGCAGTGGTTGAGACCCTACTTGGAAGACACACATCCCGTGTCTGAGTGCCTGGGTCCGAGTCCCATCCCCATGTCTTCCTAGCTTCCTGGTAACATGAACCCTGGAAGCAGTAAGTGATGCCTCAGGAGGCTGGGTCCCTGCCACCCATATGGGAGATCTGGTTCAGTTCTGAGCTGTTGGCTTTGGCCTGGCCCAGCCTTTGGGTCTAGTAGGCATTGGGGGAACAAAGCAGAAGATGGAAGATCTCTCTCTCTCTCTCTCTCTCTCTGTCTCTTCCCCCACCCCCTTTCAAATAAAAATAAATACTTTTAAAAAGATTTGTAGGGTTATCTCTTGGAGAACTTAATATTCAATAATGCAGCTAGGCACTGGAAATTTGTAATTCACTTTGTTTCAGGTAGAAATGCTGGTTACCATGATTTGATCAGTGCATGCTGTGTAAATGAAATGTCACACCATACCCCCAAAACATGTACAGATATTACATGTTAATAAAATATAAGGTCATAGTGAAATATAAAATAATTAACATCATTAAAATGTCTTTATAATGGAAAATACTTGGGATAACCTCTAAGATTCCATACATTTGTATGGAAAAAAGAAGACATGTACATCAGAATGGAAGGCTAAGATCAGTGGGAATTTGTAGCAGAAATGTTCAGGCTATAGAGACTCATACAGTTGAGCCACAGATGTGGCTCTTGACTCCTTGGAAAGCCAAAGGAATACTAAAAATTTTTGTTTATATGATTGACATTGTCTATAAGGAGAGACTGCTAAAACTTTTCCTGGCACTTGAACTTGAGGGAACTTGATTTCACGAAGCACAGTGTAGGGACAACTGAGTAATGCTGTGAGCTAAGTCTTCATCACCCTGCTTTAGAAATACAGATAGTGGTGATTGGCACCACCGCAGGGCACTGACTCGGTGACTGTGATGGGGTGGCTGGTTATGGACATAAAGAAGGCCTATAGTCTGAACTAGAGAAACTGGCCGTCTAGAGAGGAAGGAAGATACGCTACACAGAAAATGGCAACAACGCACACTGATAAGTCCTGAGAAACGCAGTAATCAGCTTCCCTGGTCAGGCCTATAAAGCTTTTCTTTCTTTCAAAGAATAACAGCCTTATTTTCCCCGGTATTGTCGCCCACTCAACGTTGTGGGCCGCTTCCTGGCCAGCTCAGTGAAGGAATGTGCTAGAAAGAGGAGGCACCCACAGTCGTCGATGAGCACCAGAGGAGGAGGCGAGATGACTCACCTCCAGAGCTGTGGCTTCCCCGGCAGGGCCAAACGGAGCCTTGTGCTTCAGGGGAAGTGAACGTGCAGTTCCAGAACGCACCCCAGCAGCACCTCATGTTAGGGCAGGGGGTGTAGCTCCTCTGCAGCTCTTGGCATTAAAGTAAAGCCACAGGTGGCCTTGGGACATTTTCTGACCCATTGGTACAGGCAGGAGGCTCTGAACCAGTCCAGGGCGGCTGGCAATTGTGTCTTTCCCTGGACCGCAGCTACAAACCCAAGAAACAACTTTGGATAACACCACGTGAAATACAAATGGGTCACAACAAAGAGCCTTGAGCCATTCAGGCTGTTAGCTGCTCAAAGTTCTATTTATTTTTAGTAACATAACATGGTGAATTATATTCACCAAATAGTTCTGAAGGTAATACGCTGTTTTCTCACTTTGTTTTTACTATCAGTATTCAGTATCAGATGGTCAGATACAAATAGTGGAAGCCTAAATAAATAATCACTGGAAGAATGGAGGATTGTGAACAATTGAATGTTTGAGAAAAATTAACCTGACACCTGGGGACGCCTGCAGAACCGTGTGTATGGGTCGGCCTCGTAAATTCGTGTTGTTAGTCTTACTTGCCTGCAGCCACGTCTTTAACCTTTTTCCTGTAGTGGCTCTCTGGCGGTTCTCTGTCAGCCAACACAGGCTGCTTTGCTTGACTCTATAGATGTTCCGATCACGTGTATTGGCAATGATATTCACAGCACCACGTGTGAAGACCTGACCTTAGGAAGAAAACTTTGTAAGGTTTCAGAGTGTGGCAGGAAAGCCATGGTATTTCAGGGTTACGCCATCGTCCCGGAGTTAGGAACCTCCTTGCCTGCACCCTGTATTTACCCACAGCCGGGCCTTGGATGTGGAGTCATCAGCCACCTCTGGGCTCTGCCTCTCCACTGCTCTGACACTCAACCACGTCTCATAAGCCAATGTCGAGTCGTTACAAAGAATTGTACCACTTCCTTGTCCATTTAGACAGGAAGACAGGAACATTTGTAAGTGCTAATTGAAATATTTTCAATTTAGAAATTTTTTGAAAAGATTTATTGTATCTGTTTATGTCACAATTATAGTGAGGGAGGAAGGAGGGAGGGAGGGAGGGAGGGAGGAAGAAGAGGAGGACTGCAAGAGGGAGAGAGGTCTTCCATTCACTGGTTCTCACCCCAAATGGCCACAACGGCCAAAGCCGGGAGCAAGGAGTTTCTTCTGGGTCTCCAATGTGGATGCAGGGTCCCACGTATGTGGGGCATATTCTGCTGCTTTCTCGGGCTTATTAGCTGGGAGCTGGATCTGAAATGGAACAGCCAAGACTTGAACCTGTGCCCCTATGGGATGCTGGCAATACAGGCCATGGCTTAACCTGTTGTGCCACAGCACCAGCTCCTAAAATATTTTCAACCTAGAATTCTATACCTAACTAAAATGTTTTTCAAAAAGAAAGGCGAGGGAGAGCATCTGGCCTAGTAGTTAAGATGCTGGTTGGAACACCCACATCCCACACCAGAGTGTCTGGGTTCGAATCCCAGCTCTGCGCCTGGTGATGCACACCTTGGGAGGCAGCAGGTGGTACTCAAGTAGTTAGTGCCTGCTACCCGTGTGGGAGACCTGGACTGAGTTTCTGTCTCCATGGGTCAAAAATCAGTCACAGAGAGTTTGTAACTAAATAATAATAAAAACAGAGCCTGTACACATTTGTGGTATAGAGCTTAGAAATAAAGCTGTAGGATTAAATTACTTCATTAGAAATGAAAAACATGTTTTAAATCAATGTTCTAAACCTTGACTTCCTAGAGAAGGTTAAATGGAAAGGGAACAAAATGATAGAAATGATTTTTATTAGAATAATTTATTACCTGGAGTAGAATAAATGAAATAAAAAACTATAAAATGATAGTTCTTTAAAAGTCAGTAACATTTATAAATTTTTATGTAGACTGATGGAGAAAAAACACTGAAGACAATAGAACCCAGAGAGGACATCACTACTGATTCTTGGAATTTAACTGAAAGTGTGGCAAAGGAATAATGTTAGAAAAAGCTAATGCCCATAAATTCGACATCCTAGATAGAATGGACCATTTTCTTGAAATACATTGACTAAACTGATTTACTTAAGAAGCAATGGATAGCATAAATAGTTCTATAATCTGTAAATAAATTGACTTCAGTAGTTCAAAAACTTTTCCATCAAAATAATTAACGAGAGAATAATACTATCTGGATGCAAAATTTTCCAGAGAATGGGAGAAGAGCGTGTTTTCCAACTCATTTTTTGACACTGGAATTATTCTGACACCAGAATCAACACCCATACTGTTGAAAGGAAACCACGCACTAGTCTTCCTATGAACATCAACAAGCAAAAAGGTGAAGTGAAATTGACAAGCAACAAAAAGTACCGTAAATATCATTTTACTAAACCAATTCTTGAAATACATAAAAAGGTAATAGGTCATAATCATGGAATTCCATAATCAAGAATGTGATGTAAAACAGTATTGTTTGTAAACAAACGATAGGTTTGTTCTGTGTCTGTGTTTCGTAGTTGCTACAGAAGGATTTCACAGAGCCCAACAGCTACTCATGACAAATTCTTAGTCAATGAGGATTAGAAAGAAATTTACTGAACCTGATAAAAAGCATCTACAAAAACTCCTCCAACCACATAACATTCAGTGGTGAAAACCTGAATGCTTTTACTGTTTGATCAGGTACAACACAGGAATATCTGTTGTTACTCCTTTTTTTCAGGTTTGAATTTCTTTATTTTTTGTTCTTTTCAATTTTAGCTCCCACATATAAGGGAGAACGTGCGGCATTTGTCTTTCCGGGTCCGGCTTATCTCACGCCACATGATGTCCCCCAGGTGTGTCCATTTTGCTGCAAATGGTAGAATTTGACTATTTTTTGTAGCGCCGTAATATTCCATTGTGTATATATGCCCCATGTACTTGATGTGTTTCTGCTGACAGGCACCGTCATGGCCTGAATTTTAGCTTCTGTGAACAGTGCTGCTATAAACACAGTGGTGCAGGTGTCTCTTTGAAGCAGAGTGTTCATGTCTCTGGGTTACATACCGGCACTGGGATTGCTGGATGCTATGGCAAGTCTGGTTCTGGTTTTTAAAGAAATGGCCACACTGTTTTCCACAGTGGCTGCACCAATTTACATTTGCACCAACAGTGTTTTTCCCCTTGTTCCATGTCCTCACCAGCGTTGGTTACTCTCTCTGTTTTGGATTTCAGTCGTTCTGACAGGGGTGAGGTGATATTTCATTGTGGCTTTGATTTCATTTCCCTAATGGATAGAGATATTGAGCATTTTTTCATATATTTGCTGTCCATTTGTATTCTTTTAAGAACTATCTGTTGAGGTCCTTTGCCCGTGGTGTGTATTTGTGGTTTTTTTTTTGTTTTTTTTTTTTTTTACTGGATTGGATTTTTTTAAGTTTTTTAAGTTGCTGATATACTCTGGATATTAATCCTTTGGGTAGGTAGCTTGTAAATATTTTTTATCATCCTATTGGATATGTCTTCACTCTATTAATTGTTTAATTTGCTGTACAAAAACTTGTGAATTTGATAGTCCCATTTGTTTAGTTTTGCTTCTGATGCCTGTGCTTTGAGGGTCTCGTCTAAGAAGTCATCCCCTGTGCCAGTGTCTTAGAGGGTTTCCCCTATGTTTTCTTCCAGCAAGTTCATAATTTCAGATCTTAAATTTCTTAGTCTGGATACAGATTTATTTTTATTTATTTATTGTATTTATCTTCTCAAACTTTTTTGCTGATCTTTTGTATTTTTTGTTTGAATTTCATTTATTTCTGTGTGATCTTTTTTATTCTCTCTTGCTGGTTTTGGTGTGGTTTATTCTTGTTTTTCTGAGTCTTCAGAGACATTTCTCTTTTTTAGTGTAAGCACCTAATGCTATAAACTTCCCTCTTAATACTGCTTTGGCTGTATCCCACAGGTTTTGATATATTGCGTTTTTCACTTTCATTTATTGCAAGGGAGTTTTTTTTTTTTTAATTTCTTCAGTGGTCCATTGATCATTAAATAGGATCATACGTGGGAGTTCTGGATTGAGTTCAAGGCTCTTGGCTGTAGTCTGACCCAGCCCTGGCTTTTGTGGGTGTTTGAGGAGTGAACCAGCAGATGGAAGATTGTCTGCGTGTCTGCATCTCAGTGAAAAAAGATGAGCACTAATGGGGTTCAGGGAGATTTGGCGGGTTTTAAAAATGACTTGATTGTGGCATGCACCTTGCGCTGAAGTGTCAAAATTAGTGAATTTTATTAAAACTAAATTATATCTCTGTCAAGCTGATCTGACAAAAAGAACCTGGAAAAATACTGATTGCAGACCTATGTGAGAGAGAAGACAGAATGAGCCTAGGATATGATGTTTTTGCCAGAAGGCAAAGAAGTGTTCATAGAATAATGGGAAATTATTCAAAAAGAAAAATGAGCCAGTATGAGGGAACTCCTATTGAGCAGATAGTTTCAGCTAAAAGAAAAATCATAAAATGGGTTACAACTCATTGAACACCGGATGAATCGCACTGTTATAAATAAATTTAAAAGGAGGAGCAAAGGCTATGATCTTCCTCAGTAGCTAAATGCCATCAAAATACAGAAGGAAGGATGATGTTAGCAAAATCATCAGTGGGAGCCAGCACTGTGGCGTAGCGGGGTAAGCTGCCTTCTGCAGCACCGGCATCCTGTATGGGCGCAGGTTCGAGTCCCGGCTGCTCCACTTCTAATCCAGCTCCCTGCTATGGCCTGGGAAGGCAGCAGAAAATGGCCCGAACCCACATGGGAGACCCAGAAGAAACTCCTGGCTCCTGGCTTCAGATTGGCCAACTCTGGCCTTGTCAACCATTTGGGATGTGAACCAACAGATAGAAGTGCTGGCTCTCTCTGTCTCTGTTTCTCCTTCTCCCCATCTCTCTCCCTCTATCTCTGTGTAACTCTGCCCTTCAAACAAATAAATCATTAAAAAAGGAAAAAGAAAATCATCAATGGACAATAAAACAATTTAACAGAATGTTTATGGTAGTGTCCAGGTGTTGCCCACCACGGGGGAATAGCAGCTGTACTTTAGAGAAAACTGGCCCACATCACCTTTACATGTGGTCAAGGATAACATGCAAGATCTCAGTAAGGAACCAACACAGACATGGGAGACAGAAAGGTCTTGGAGGTGATGATCCGGGAGCTATGTTTGTAACGTCTCAGGGTTGAGGCCGGGGGGCAGTTCACCAGGTAAGCAGGCAGAGGAGGCTTCCAGACGGCAGGTGCACCCACAGCCAAAGAGAGGGCAAGATAAGGATAGCCTGTGCTCCAGGAAGCACAATCCGTTTGCTACAGTGGACTCTGTAGATGGGAGAGAAAGGGGAATGAATGTGAGCCTGGAGAAAGACCATGGTCAGATAGTGAGACTGCTCAGTGCCACATTGAAGGACTCCTCAAGGAATCTGGGGGAGATGCTCAAGTAGATGTGTTCTGTGTGTCAGAAGAGTCCGTGGCTCCGAAAGAAGTTGTGGGGTTGAACGTCAAAGCTTGGGCACCGTCAGAGTTAGTGCTTAATGGAGCTGAGTGGGCTGACTGGCTGGGGTCACCAAGAAGAGAGAGTGGGAGGTAGGACGAGAAGAGGGTACACACGTCCCTGGGAACGTCAATGTTGACAGCATACCGAGAGCGAGAGGATGCATCACAGAACAAGAGGCCAGAAGGTTGGAGGAAAACCAGTAGAAGATGGGCTGGCAGAAACCAACCAACAAATGAATGCTTTTATCCCCAGGTGCAAACCCCACATTTAATATCGGAACTAAAAAGCCCCTTTGTCTTTCATGTGCAGGTGCACACTTAGCAGTGTCACTTGCTGAGCTAAGTGGGTAAGTTGGTGAGTTACGGCATGTGTGTGTGCGTGTGTGTGTGTGTGTGCGCATTCCGCAGGGATAGTCAAGAACTCCCACCAGCTGCTCTCCGACGTCTTTTCTGCCTTGACTCTCTGATAGTACGGGTACTTGTTGAGGATTCAGAACCCAGACTTTCCGCGTTAGCAGAAAGCAAAGTCAAGTGTGTTTCATGCATACTACAACGTGGCAGGAACTGCAGCTGGTTATGGCTTACTTCCAAAGGAGGCAGAGGCAGGACTTCGGAAACATACTTCAGATAATTCCAACAGTCTGCAGTCCATGTGAAACTGGAGGAGTTTTTAAAGCAACAGAAGAAATGGGACTGCGACTTGGTAGGATGGCTCTGCCCACGGCTTCGTCTACGTGGTTCCGCTGGGCTGTGATGGGGGGCTGAGGTTGAGAGTTCGGTCCTCAGACAAAGCAGGGGATTCAGACGCTGTCACAAGGACCCAGCCAAATACCCTCACAAGGGCTGTTTCTGGTTTGTGCAGGAAAAGTAGTTTCTCATAGACTTGAAAGTGTTGGTACACACAGGCCATTTGTAGACTTCTCTGGAGTCAGTCTTTTAAAGATTTATTTATTTATTTGAAAGGCAGGGCTGAGCCAGGCTGAGGGTAGGAGCTACCACCTCTCTCCTGGTCACCCACGAGGGTGGCAGGAACTCAAGTTCTTGGGCCATTACGCATTGCAGCGTCCCAGGGTGCCCATTAGCGGGAGGCCACATCACAAGTGAGGGAGTAGCTGGGACTGAAGTGGCCCTAGGATATGGGACATGGGCATCACAGAGGGTGACTTAACCTGCTGTGTCCCAGCGTCCACCCCTCCTGAATCAGTGTTGTTTGGCAAAGAGCCAGTGAAGGTGTACTTCCACCCACGCAGATAGAATGGAGTCGATGCTACGATCAAGAAACAGAAATCCTAGCTCCCTGTGTTCCATTAGGGTCGTAAGTGGTGCACCAACTCTCCAGCCTTGGCTGGGGACGGGAGAGGGTCTCTGCTCGGCTCTCGGCTGGAGCCTTGTTTAGAGATGATAAAATGTACACGAAGACCCATACTTCAGGCCCAACAAACTCCGCTTCTCCTTCCCTCCCCTGCCAAGGGAAGGAGGAAGAAGCTTCCCGAAGTCTATGGACTTGGACCTTGAGGCTCTGCGAATCTGTTGGCCCCGGATTGCTAGGCCTCCTGATTGAGGGTCTGTGAGAAGGAGCGTGCTGAGCAATCAGGACAGCCCCTGTCTGCCAGCTCCTAGTGTCGCATGACTCCGCGCCAGGCAATGTGCTCAGTAACAGCGCTCTCAATAAACATGTCGCCGTGACGCTTTGTTTTATTTTGTCAAGGTAAAAATGACTATAGCATGGTTAAGAGTGAAGGTACAGAGGCCAGCGTTGTGACGCAGCAGGTTAAGCCACTGTTCGTGACGCTGGCATCCCATATCCTAGTGCAGGTTCAAGTGTACCTGCTGCTCTGTTTCTAGTCCATTTTGCACCTGCAAGAGCAGCGGAAGATGGCCCAAGTACCCTGGCCCCTGCCACCCACGTGGGAGACCCGGATGGAGTTCATGTGGATCAGACCTAGTTGTTGTGGGCATTTGGGGTGTGAACCAGCAGATGGAAGACATCTCTCTCTCTTTCTCTCTCTCTCTGTTATGCTAATAATATATATGCATATAGCGTATATTACACAGTGTATTATATATATTATATTATATTTTTATTTTTTAAAAAAAAGCAGGAACAGCTCCTGGTTGATGGCGTCACAGACAGCTCACTGACCAGGCCCAGAACTATGGCTCCTCTCTCTTCGCTCTGTGAGCTATTCCTTACTCCCTGCACTCTGCCTGTAGTCCTGAGCAAGCAGGGCCCCTGCTCTGGATCGCATACCTCAGGGGCCCTGTCACTTATTCTGAGCCTCCCTCCAATTGCTGGAGCCAGTAGAGGCCCCCATGGTACCTCCTGGCCCCTGTTTGTCCACTCTAGGCACTCCCTGACCCTTCCATTGGCATGGGGTCAACAGGTTGCCCTGAAGAACTTCTAGACTTCTGATGCTGGGGTCACTTTGGGAAAGATACCACTCCTGCCAGTCAGTACTCATGAAATGGTATGAGGTTGGACTACAAGAGCAGTGAACTGGAGAACCCACTGTGGATCCCTATGGGCCCTACCGCAGCACCTAGTACGTGTGTGAGCCACCTTGGCCTTCACCATTCACGTTCTGATGGTGGTGGTGCAGTCTTTACCCTGAGTCTCCCCACTGCTGTCATCCAGGTGGGCACTCCACCTATGCATGGGTCTGGGGGAGAGGGTCCCTGCCCCAGATCTTCTGGAACAGCTGCACCGAATTGCTCCAGAGGCTCTCAGGATCACTGCTGCACAGCACCAGTAGGCTCTCTGACTGATCTTCTCTCTTGTGGCCAACCAACGGGGAGATGCTGTGGTCTCCCGAGTGAGTTTAAGCCAAGACAGACGAGGGGCACGCATTTCTTGCACGAATGGAACGGTCATTCCTGCTCTGTGGGCCTTTCCCTTCTTCCTGGAGCTGTTGCTGCTCTAAAGGTCGAAACAAATCACATTCCTGGAATGTGGATTAGAGAATTCAGGAGAAGATGTGTTTGGGAGGGAAACTGCTGTACGTTTGCCCCGTGGAAATCCAAATGTCACATTGAAAATGCCCAGTAGCTGAATGAATGTTCCTATTTCCCGCATCCTTAGGCTGATACTTGCTCCATCAATAAGGGACAGTAGTGGTGTTGGGAGTGACGGGAAACACAGCATCTGAATGAGGTGATAGCCCTATGGCAATGGTGAGAGCAATGGAGCAATAAGAAGAGCCACATTGTTCCCCAACAGACAGATTGAGAGTGACAGCTTCGAGAGTTTGAGGAGTATGGCTGCTTCTAGCTTGCGGTGGGATTTGAGAAATTAGAAAATTAGTGTATAATGCAATGGAAACTAATAGAAAATTAGCGCATAAGACAACAAAGAACACAAAGAGATGGTTCCTGGACACTACAAAAAAGATGTTGGGGCCAGCACTGTGGTGCAGTGGGTAAAACCGCCGCCTGCAGTGCCAGCATCCCATAAGGGCACCAGTTCAAGTCCAGGCTCTCTCCTTCCAATCCAGCTCTCTGCTATGGCCTGGGAAAGCAGTGGAAGATGGCCCAACTCCATGGGCCCCTGCACCCATGTAGGAGCCCCGTAAGAAGTTCCTGGCTTCAGATCAGCAAAGGTCTGGCCATTGTGGCCATTTAGGGAGTGAACCAGCAGATGGAAGACCTCTCTCTCTCTCTCTCTCTCTCTCTCTCTCTCTCTCTCTCTCTCCCTCCTCCTCCTCCTCTTCCTCTCTCCCCCTCCCCCCTCTCTCTCTTCCCCTCTTTCTCTCCCCCCCCCTCTTTCTCTGCCTCTGCATCTCTGTAACTCTGCCTTTCAAATAAATAAATCTTTTTAAAAAAAGTTAATACATTTATTTATTGGTTAGTCAGTATATATTATCAGCTACCTCCTCTCCATGGTAGTTCTGAACATTCAGTAAAATAGCTAGATCCATTGAGTCTCAGGATTCTGAAACTCCCTCCCCCTTTTTCAACAAATCAAGTTATTTCTAGAGGGCAGGGCCTTGCCTGCGGCGCCCACGTCCCAGGAGCCACCCTGGGCGTTTGTGTCTCTTCCTTCTTTAGCGCATCGCGACACCTGTCCTGACCGGGTGTGTGTTCCCGTTCCTGCTCCTCGCGAGCTTCCTTGAAGGCGTCTGCCAGTGGCCTCAGAGGCTCTCCTTCTCAGGCCTTCTCTGACTCCCCACTGGTCCCTGACAAAGTGCAGACCACTCCCCCCACCCCCACCCCAACCTGACTGCTCCATCACAGCCGTGGGGTTCCCACACCCCACACGCCAGGGCTGGAGCCCAGCAGAACTCCTGGCTGCATACCTTTCTCAGGGCTTCAGCCTTGGGTTTAGTAGTCCTGGCCCCCTTCAGTTTCTCCCTTTCCTGTGTTAGAATTAGACCTGATACAGAAGACCTCCGGTGCGTCCGTTTCCCCAGGCCTTCGGTGAAATGTCTTCTTCCCTCTATGCTTGTTGGGCTATGCTTTTTCCATAGGTTGGTTTATTTCTTTGTTGTTGTTCTGCTCTTTGGAAGCTGACTTAACCAACATTAAGACTAAGGGACGTGGTCAGGGTTAGGGCTCAAACCAGTCCAATGGTTGGTGTTGGCAGGAACATGGGTTCACTGCTGCCAACCATTGGCACGTAGATAACTCATTTCATTAAAGAGAATCACAGACGTTAAAGAGAACAGGAGTCTGCGCCCTTAGTGGGAGCAAGCTTGCAATTCTCAAGATGGAAAGCTCGGGTGTTCTGTTGAGTAAAAACTGAGAACGAAAAGGGTCTATACCAAGACGCTGTAGAAATCTCCCCACACGCAGTGCACAAAGTCATCTTTACCTTTGGAACAGAGTCGAGTTGGAGAAAACCAGATGGCTGCTTACTGCCCTTGTTGTCTTGAGAGAGCAGGACCTGCCAACACCGTAGCAGCCATGCGGATCCTGGCATCTGCAGTCTCTAGCAGGTTTCAGATTCCCAGAATCAGGCGTCCGCACACTGGAGGGTGAGGGCGATGCTGATAGAGGACAGCATGGATGTGCTCTTAAAATTCTACACAAAGAAATGGATGGAACACACGACTCAAAGCCTGCGATCCTGCATTTCCCTGTGTGATAATGACCAAGCTCATCACCTCTGTCAGAGGCTTGAACGAATGGAAGCTGGAAAATCCACATGGCCAACGGCAGCCATGCCGTGGGTACGGATTAGACTGGGAGTGGGAGGCAGCAGGGATGTGGGATTTGCGTGACGCTGTCCCTGGATTGGCAAACTCAGATCTGTTATATTTGGAGTCGAAAATGCACCGGAACACAGATGTGGCTTTACAGACATAATTAGCGCCTGCTGTTGGGTGCTGAAAACGCGGATTGCTCTGATTTAATCTAGGCTCAGCCCACATCTCTCACAATGAGGGAGAGAAGTCTCCAGAACATAAAGTGACTTGCTCAAGGGAACAGGTCAGGAGACGATGGGAGTACAATTACAATGTGGGTCTTTTGAGACCTAGTGCCTTGTCTACTGCCTCTCATCTCACCTCTTGGTGGCTCCGCTCCCTTCAGCTTGCTAAATTCTGAGGGGAGGTGGGCCTGGAAGCCCAGCAGTGTGTGCTGTGGGTTTACTTAACTGTTGGACTGGAACAAGTAGACGATGGATCCGAGTTGTCCTCACACTCGAATTGTGGAGGGTCCAATGTGGTGGCTTATCCCAGTGATCACTCAGGTAGTCTGTGATGGTGTTCCAGGGGCGCCGTGGGATCTGGGTCAGCACACCTAGCCTCACTGGGCTGCTGCCTGTGACAACAGAAATATAGGTAGGAGGACATCATTACGTTGTGCGTACTTAAAATGTGCTTATATGCATATGTGTATGTATGTAGTTTATATGTCCTCTGTGAGTTCATAAAAAGGGTATGTGCTCTATTTCTTTTTATTTGTGAGGGTCAGGACATGGTATTTTCCAAAGCTGGTACTGGTAGGGCCTGCCTGGGGGAGATAAGAGGATCCCCACTCAACCAAATAGCCATGGGACACTGGACGGAGGGGCCGTGGAGTGAACGGGGCAGTGTAAGGTAGATTGTGATCCACCAGAAAATGGGGGCTTTCAAGGGGATCATTTGCACAGGGCTGTGGGAAGTTTTTGCAAAGATAGTTTGCCACCGGGTTTATGTGTTCGGCACAACTGGGGGGCCGACCTGCAGCACGGCCGCTTCCTGTGCAAGCACGCAACACTTGCAAGAGTTGGGCTTTCTCATCACACACAGGCACAGGCACACACATGTGCACACACGCACACACACACACACACAGGGCACTGTCTATGCAGTTGAATACAAATGGCAGATTAAAAAGAAAAAAGACCATCCCCAAAGGCACCACAGTATTTAGCTGTTAAGAGGGTTCGAGTGGAGATGGAAAACAGAGAACATGAGGACGTCTCTACGCGGCCAGCGTGGCATCCACTCTGCAGCCTGCTGCCGCCTAGGGGGCCAGGCGCAAGGGGGCTGCTTGGTCATGGGACAGAGCAGACTGTCCCAAAGGGAGTGGCCCATGCCGGTAGCAGCTCTTACACCTCATGTGCCCATTTTCAAGGTCCTCCCTCTGGGCCTCGTTTGTCCTTTGTCCTTTCCCTCCTGTATCTGTTTCCTGCGATGGGAGCCAGTGGCAGGCTCCACGCACAGCCCCTCCCTGGAGCGCTGACTGCAAGCTGGCCCAGGCCCGGAGGGTGTGGCTCGTATGCGTTTCTCTTGGAAACTGGGTTAGAAATGTGACCTAATGTTGGAAAGTCGGCAGCTCCCAAGGAGGAGGGAGCTGTGGAAATCTGGGGATGGCAGCCTGCCACTCCGCCAGCCCGTCCAGCGGCTTCCAGGACACGTCTCTGCTGATTTTAGGGACCAGCACGCTACACTAGAGGGCACACTAACCTAGACCTTTTCCCCCCTTCCACTGAGCATCTAATCCATTGTCTTTGACAGGAAGCATTATAGAAATTAAATCACTTCGAGTGAGTATGGTCCTGACACGGTTTCATTATCACTGATGGAGGTGGTGCCCCAGATGGCATTTCACTTTGTACTCGGGACAGTTAATGTCGTAAATACTGAACTGAGATAGGGTTCAAGGGAAACAAAAACAATGAAACTCTCGGGAAGGTAGTGGATGGCATGTGCCGATCACAGCTATGCTGTGGAAAACCAAGCTTCTCACGGTGAGAACCTGGCAGTGACCAGAGTGTGCAGAAACGCGAGACATCAGCAGACAGACCCACGATGCCGACGCACGCCCAGCACAGAGCTTGGTCATGGCTCATTCTTCAAATTACAGGATCTCGTTGGCTTTTCTTGCACATGACCCTGAGGCAGTCCAGGGATGCTGTGCGCAAGTGGCCTGGCCTAGAAACCAAGCCAGCCTCGATCTGGCTGAGACCTTACTCCCCCTCCCCAACTCCCGCATCATCAGCTCTTTGGTGGAGACGGGTGTCGGATTTTCAGACCGAACACTGGGTGTAGTGTTGACGTGAAACAGCTTGGTTGACATGCCTGCCCACTAACCATGCTCTGAAATTATACAGGGAACGGCTAGTTTCTGTAGCTAGTGTATTCGTGAGGATTCCCCAGAGAAAGCATGGAGAGGATACATAGGTAAGGAGACTGATTACAAAGACCTGGGTCACGTGACTGTGGAAGCCGAGAAGGCTGCAGATCTGCTGTCAGCCAGCCGGAGGCCCAGAGAGCTCACGGTGTGGGCTCGGTGCGCCAGTCTGAGCTGGAGTCTGAAGGCGGGAGACAGAGGTCCCAGCTCAAAGTCAGGCAGAAAGAATGGGCATATTCTCCCCTTTCCAGCTTTTTATCTATTAAAGACTTTAGAACTGGGGTACACACACTCATATTGGACAACTTGCTTTACCCATTCTGCCAGCTCACGTGTTAATCTCATCCAGAACCACGCCCAGATGTACCCAGGACAACGTTGAACTGCGTATCATATTCATATTCGTTCTTCAGATTTTTAGGCCTTGGCTCTGGGACTACACTTTTCCTTCTTCTTTTTTAAAAGATGTATTTGTTGATTTGAAAGAGTTACAGAGAGAGGAGGAGAGAGATCTTCCATGCACTGGCTCACTCCCCAGATGGCTGCGACAGCCAGGGCTGGGCCAGGCCAAAGCCAGAGCTTCTGGGTCACCCACATGGGTGCAGGTGCCCAAGGACTGGGCCATCTTCTGCTGCTTTCCCAAGTCATTAGCAGGAAACTGGATTGGAAGTGGAGCAGCCGGGACTCGAACCTATGCCCTTATGAAATAGTTCAGTTCACTTTTCAGCCTTAACAATAGTTATTGTAGTAACCAGGCTTCCAAAATACGCATGTTCTGGCATATAACATAAAGGTTTCCTTGGTGAACGTTGTTCTGTGTAACAACGTGTAGTGTCCCTCTAAGAAGGCTTGGGACATTTGCACATACGTGACTTGGGCTCAGTGATGGTAGAGGTTAAAGTTAGGCAAGAAATAGAAGGAGTGAGTATGTCAGCACAGTTAGTAATGAGCGAGCCACAGGAGTGTCCTCTGGGTCCTGCCCACCAAGACTCAGGCGTGTCGGGGATTTGCTTTTGTTGTTATATTTCTCAGTGTCTCCTCCCCCTAAATAAAACATGTGCGGGACCTACAGCACAGTACACTTCTCAGATGTGTACTTTGATGGCCAGGGACATCCGGGCCCTGGGAGGGCTGAGCGTCCCGGAGAGGAGGAGCAGAGAGAGGGGCAGGAAGGCTGAGCGCTGCAGACGGCCTCTTCGCTCCTTGGTTTCAGGAGTGCGCAGCGGCCATGCCGGCCAGGGTGCACGTGCTGTCCTCCTCCCCTCTGTCAGAGTTCAGGGGGTTCCTCTCTTTAAAAAATGATTGTCGGCCAGCGCCGTGGCTCAGTAGGCTAATCCTCCACCTTTCGGCGCCGGCACACCGGGTTCTAGTCCCGGTCAGGGCACTGATCCTGTCCCGGTTGCCCCTCTTCCAGGCCAGCTCTCTGCTGTGGCCAGGGAGTGCAGTGGAGGATGGCCCAAGTGCTTGGGCCCTGCACCCCATGGGAGACCAGGAGAAGCACCTGGCTCCTGCCATCGGAACAGCATGGTGCACCGGCCGCCGCGTGCCTACCGCGGCGGCCATTGGAGGGTGAACCAACGGCAAAAGGAAGACCTTTCTCTCTGTCTCCCTCTACTGTCCACTCTGCCTGTCCAAAAAAAAAAAAAATGATTGTCTATTTTATTTGAAAGGCAGATTTACAGAGAGAGTGAGAGGGAGAGATCTTCCATCTGCTGGGTCACTCCCCATGTAGCAGGGCCAGACCAATGCCAAGAGCTTGGAACGCTATCTGTGGTCCTACGTGGGTGGCAGGGGCCCAGGCACGCAGACCAGTTTCCACTGCTTTCCCCAGGTGCGTTAGCAGGGAGCTGAGTGAGAAGTGGAGCCAGGACTTGAACAGGCAGTCACATGGGGTGCTGGTGTCACAGGGGGCACCTTAACCTGCTGGGCCACAGCCGGGCCCTGAGTTACACCTTACGTAGGGATGAGACCTAGAGCTAGCATGTAAGGCAAACACCAGGTATAGCCACAGTTGTCCTTGGAAACCTTAACTCGCCCTGGATCTGAGCTGCTCAGGGGCTCATAGCCCCGTTCACCATTTAGCATCCGCGAGTGTTGCTATGTAAAGTGTAATGAAAATCCTGTGTAACTTTTTTTTTTTTGACAGGCAGAGTGGATAGTGAGAGAGAGAGAGACAGAGAGAAAGGTCTTCCTTTTTGCCGTTGGTTCACCCTCCAATGGCTGCTGCGGCCGGCGCACCGCGCTGATCCGAAGCCAGGAGCCAGGTACTTCTCCTGGTCTCCCATGGGGTGCAGGGCCCAAGCACTTGGGCCATCCTCCACTGCCTTCCCGGGCCATAGCAGAGAGCTGGCCTGGAAGAGGGGCAACTGGGATAGAATCCGGCACCTCAACCGGGACTAGAACCCGGTGTGCCGGCGCCACAAGGCGGAGGATTAGCCTGTTAAGCCACAGCGCCGGCCCAATCCTGTGTAACATTTTAAAAACAACTTCGCACCAGAAATGTGTGCCTGGAAACCCTGCAGTCATACTGGGCATGACACGCCACTCGTTCGGTGGGGAATGCACAAACTGTGGCTCCTGAGGGTCTCCGGTCCCATCCTCTCTCCGTCCGTGGCTTCGGCTCACTGAGGGGAACGGTGGGACCCTTTGGCTGATGGCAGACTGACTGGGAGTTTGCAAGGACAGCACGGAATCCCCCAGTGTTACATTGTAGCCATGTTGGCTTTAGCCTTTCCCCTTTCCCTCTCTTGTATTTTTGCAGTGTCTTTTTACAGTTGTTGGTCTTCGTTTGCTTGTATTATTAATTCCACATTGCTGAAAGGAACAAACGGTGCGCCCTCATTCTCCCTGTGATTATGAGAGCGATTGAATCCGTGCTGCCAGTGTGCATTAGGGGCTGATAATGAAGGCTCACTGAGAGCCGAGTGAAATGAAGAGGTGCAGAATGTTGACCCGGGCAGGCAGAATGCATCCTAGCAACTCTGATGAGTGAAAAACAGGCACGCCGTGCTGGTACGGATGCCGCTTGAACCGAATTATGAAAATTGTCACTAAACCAGAACAAAGTCGGCCTTTCCGTAATTTGCATTACTGATGTGCTATTATACTCCCATGGCTTTTTTTTTTTCAACGTACAGATGCAAGTGACATATATGATGTCATGAATAATTCAGATATCCGCTGTGCGTTCTTACCTCTGGTTTCCATTGTTCCTCGGCCAAGGAGGACGGCTCTCCCTTACTGTCGGTGCAGTATTGTCATTAGCATCACTGCGAGTGATTATTGTGATTACGAGTCATTACTGAGATCCTGCATTGTGTGGTCTTCAGACATCAAGACAAAATGATGCGTTTGCAAAGATCGCGCGCCGCGCGTTCACGAGGCTGGGCAGTGAGGGAGCACCCCATGGAGGCTCTGCTTGTCTTTGTGCCCCTGTGTAGGCTTGCTGTGTACGTTATGCTTTCCTAGACAGTTGGTTTCAGATCACAGAAGAGGCTGACCCGCTCCTGAGAGGCCCGCGAGCGATGCCCAGACAGGAGGGAGTGTTGATGGGTAAATGCAGTCGGTTGAGGTCTGCTGCTTGAGGAATCACTTTGCCAGTAGGTGGTCGCCTCCTGGTTTTTTTGTTTCTTGTTTTTTGTTTTTTTTGACAGAGTGGACAGTGAGAGAGAGAGACAGAGAAAGGTCTTCCTTTTCCATTGGTTCACCCTCCAATGGCTGCTGCAGTCGGCGCACCGCGCTGATCCGAAGCCAGGAGCCAGGTGCTTCTCCTGGTCTCCCATGGGGTGCAGGGCCCAAGCACTTGGGCCATCCTCCACTGCACTCCCAGGCCACAGCAGAGAGCTGGCCTGGAAGAGGGGCAACCGGGATAGAATCCGGTGCCCCGACTGGGACTAGAATCTGGTGTGCCGGCGCTGCAAGGCGGAGGATTAGCCTAGTGAGCCACAGCGCCGGCCACCTCCTGGTTTTAATGATGTGCTTGAGGCATTGTCCCCACACCCAAATACCTAGAATAGCCGTGGCGTCCTCTGTTGGTAGGACACATCGCTTCCTTTCTCTAGCCCAGGTTCACTCCCCACCCGCTCCGCCTCCAATTTTTGGTAAATGACAGGTCAGTGGTTGTTCCCTAGCTCAGAGAGGGACTGGCAGGTGCAATAAACGTCCAGGATGTGTTCAGGAACACTCTCTGTCTGCTCTTGTCTGCCACCTAACATGGACTTGGGACAGACAAGTGACCAACTGCAGTAAGTGCCTGTGAGCAGAGGAAGGCGCCCACTGCTGTGCACGCTGTGGGTGTCAGCTTATTGCTGGCTGAGGGCCGTCTAAGCTCCTGGAAGCACAGGGTGTGGGTCCTGGCTCTGGAGCCGCCCTGAGCGAGCTGCATGAGCTTGGGCAAATGCTTCAGGGGAACCGGCAGAGGAAGAAACCACCTTTAGTGCAGTCTCCACTGGGTACAAACATTGAACAAGGGTGTGACACGTAGCCCACCACAGTGTCCGAGTCCTGTGCCGCTAGCTGCTCATGACCCAGCAAGGTTGGGTTGCCTGCTAAACTCAGAGCCCAGAGGGTGGCGGAGGGTGGATGCAGTGGGGTTCAAGGGCCTGGGCCCTGCGTCAGACACACTGGCGTCCGGATCTTCTATCCTGGCTCTGCCACTTCCTGGCTGTGTGTCCTAAGCCAAGTTAAAGAAACTTTATTTTTCTTATTCCTAAAATTGGAGAGAGTCCTATAGAACTGTTGGAAGCTATGACCAAGGTATCTCAGAGGTATGTCGGTGCCTGATTCTTTGAGATGTCCAGTTCTGTAATTATGTTGTCTTATGGCATAACTGGGGCTTCTCAAACCGAAAAGCCCACAGCAGTGCAGATCCTTATGGTGCTGCCCACCTCCCTCTGTCCTGAGATGACGGGGGTGGGGGGCAGGCATCATTCCCACACCTGAGCACACAGAAGCAGAGGGTGGGGGGCCGGGAGGGGGATCCTGCCGCAGATGCGAATGCCCTCCCTCTTTGTTTCCTGTATGTCTTTAGTCTCTGGATACAACCCAAGCAGTGGCGTTTCCACTTCTTCTGAACTCCATGTTTCTAAATCATATTTCTGAAAACATAAAGTACCCAGTAAACCCTATTTACGGTAACTCTTAAAATAATTTATCAGCATTTATTGGCTTACATTAGAAACTGTTTTTATTTTGTGTTGCCATTTTTGATGGAAAGCTGTATAATCCACTTTTATGTAGAGAAATGGTATTATTGAGACCCAAGAATGCTAGTTGGGTTCAGTGAACACACTTTTATGATATTATAAATCTCCCCCTTCCACATGTCTTGAAAATTGTTGCTAGCAACAGAAATCATGTGAAAGGGGCACATTCGTGTTTTTCATACACACAGGTGTTCCGTTCTTAAGCCCCTTCCATGCCCGCATTAACTGCTACCCTTATCCAGTACTGAAATAAATGCATATTAATTTTTAGTGTTGTTTATTTTATTCCTGCAGGTGCGTATTAATTTTGGAGTCCAGCTAAGCCTGTCTGGACCTTACAAGCCACCAGATCTCTTAAGCACACATTTATTTTTTATTGTTTTTGTTACATTCTTTATTATCAGAATTAATGAATGTAGTTTTTATAAAGCTTATTACTTACTTACCCTGAAGACTGGATTTGAATGTGCCGTTCTGGTCGGCTGAGTAAATGGAGATTTAATTACAGATATTTAATTGCTTATTATGAACTTGATGGACTGGAACTGAATAAGCCCTTCTTCCCCATTTGCCAACTTTAAGTCCACTGCCTAAGCTCGTCGGCCCAGCTGCTGGGCTGCGCAACTTTCACTCCCAACCCGTGAATCATTGCCACTCAGGGCTTGGTGTTAGAGTGGCGTAGATCTGACAGTCACGTGAACACAGCCCCTGGGTCTCCAAGAGTGCACGAAGGAGGACTGTTGTATGTGAAGACAGAGATAAGGTTAACCTCAGGAGACTTGAGTGCGTGAACTGCGGAGGACAGAAACCGCCATAGCCCAGGGTTTGGGATCAGAGACCTGACGTGAAGATTCAGATGTACTGGGGAATAGACTGAAAAAGTCCAACACGGGCCTGTGCCGTGGGTCAACAGGCTAATCCTCTGCCTTGCAGCGCCGGCACACCAGGTTCTAGTCCCGGTTGGGGCACCGGATTCTGTCCTGGTTGCCCTTCTTCCAGGCCAGCTCTCTGCTGTGGCCCGGGAGTGCAGTGGAGGATGGCCCAAGTGCTTGGGCCCTGCACCCCATGGGAGACCAGGAGAAGCACCTGGCTCCTGGCTTCGGATCAGTGCGATGCGCCAGCCGCAGCGGCCATTGGGGGGTAAACCAACGGCAAAGGAAGACCTTTCTCTCTGTCTGTCTCTCTCACTATCCACTCTGCCTGTCTAAAAAAAAAAAAAAAAAAAAAAAAAAGTCCAACACGAAATGAGATAAGCTGTAGTTGTTCTAGAACACACAGTAATGAGCCACGGCACGATGGGTTCAAGGTCACTTACCGTTCCCTTGGACGTGATTGCTCTTTGATAAAGCATCGTGAAAAACCTACATGTAATATAGATGGAGCTGAATTGTAGTCAATGGAGTTTTGCCCTGGAAACATGTCTGCTCTGTGGTATAAACTACCCTTAAAATGTTTACGTGCTCCTGCGGGCTGATGCATGTTTCAGTCTTTGGGGTTTGTGAAGTTCGCACTTCAAGCGAGCACGGGTCTTCACGGGGGAACGCAGAATCGAGGTGCTGTTTGTCTTTGCTTGAGAGCAGCAAGTTTGGAAAACACCTGTTATCAGCAGAACTGTCCCCGTCAGTGTGACTCCCAGTGTTGTACCGAACGTAGTGTCAGTTCCATCTTCTGTAAACGCTCCTTGGCTGGACATCTCTTGGCTGGACATCTCTTGGGGGTCCTTTCTGTCCTCTGGGGTGTGAAAAGGCTGTGCTGAGGTTTCTTTCATCAGGAAGTCTGTGTCCTGCCCTGGACACACCCCATGTGTCCAGGAACCCCTCTGGCCCAACCCTGGGCATCGTCCAGGACCTGGAGCCAGTGAGCTCCATGCCACCCTCTGAGGCTGCAAGCAGAGGTCGGGACACACCCCTGTGGTGTGGAGCCACCCTCCTCGCCCACAGTCAATCTCCACCTTGAAGAGGGTCACTCCCTCCCGCGAATGCCCAGTGCTGGCCCTGGGGGAGGTGCTGCCTGCCCCACTGATGGTCCCTGAGGCTGCTGCGAATTCTTCCCAGCTCAGCAGCGGTTCCAGGAGACGGTGCTGGCGCAGGGCAGAGCTGTCTTCATTTAATGACACAAGCGTGTTTGCAGCTCTGGCTCCCCGTCGGGTGTTGGAACACGTTCCCGGGGCCAGTACTTCATAAAGGTGGAGCTTCCAGCCTGCTTGACCTAAACCGGGGCCAGGGTCAGCCTTCATTCCCCACTCCCTCGGTGGTTCCATTTCAGGGCTGTCATCGCCCTCCCCTGCCTCTCGCTCTTGGTCTGGGGTATCCCGTATCACTCTGTTAGGTGTCAAAAAAAGGAATCTTTGGAAACTGCATGGAAATTTACCAAGCTTCTGCCCAGCCACCTTCAAGATCTCCATCCAACACCTACAAAGTATCAGTTCCACCTCCCAGGGTTACCCTCTGCAAATATTTTCATTGCAGCCATTATTTTCATAGAATATATTATATTTCATGAATCTTTCCATTTATGAAATTACAGTATTTTTGGTTTTGGTTACCGGTCAAGATTCAATTTAAAATTATCTGAAAGAATAATAATTTAGTAGAGATGATCTTAATCTAGAAATTACTACCATTTTTGAAATCTCGGTTTGTTGCATTGAAGAAAATGTTTTGGTATTTTCTGAAAAAAAAAACAAAAACACACTCATGAGAATATGTAATTTTATTTGATGCAGTATCTTTAATCGTCATTTCTTTCCTTTCTCACCTGCTACTATGAGGATGTCAAATACAAACAGTGTTCAACAAGGCTTACACATTGTTTATGTCTTAATTTTAGCTTAAATTCATATAAGATGCTTACATGGGTCCACTGGGCACAAACTTAAATGAGCTGCTATACACAGATCCAGGTTGAGAGGCAGAGGGATTGGAAACCTGAGGCTGCAGTGGGTGAACGTGGCATTGTGCCTGAGGGTGAGAGTAAACACTTTATTTCCTGTATGACCCTCAAAGACAGATGGAAGACTACTTGACCAAGCTGTTTAAAAAGACGGTATAGGATACACTTGTCACAAAAATAGGAAACAGTATTTTCTTTCTAAAACAATATCTTTTTACATATTTCCTTGAGAGGCAGAGAGAGGGAGAGAGGGACAGAGGGACAGAGCTCCCATCCACTGGTTCATACCCCGAATGCCCGCGACGGCCAGGCCGGGGCTGGGGACTGAGATCTCAAGCCAGGTCTGCCATGTGGGGTGGCGGGGATCCAGTCACCTGAGCCGTTCCTGCTGTTCCCTAGGGTCTGCATCAGCAGGAGCTGGAATCAGGAACTGAACTTGAGCATGTCGATGTGGGATGCAGGCATCTCAACTACTGGGCTGGACATCCCTCTTCCCCCCACCCCCACCCCCGATAGTGTTTTTAGGGGAAGAATCAGAGAGAAGTCTCCAGTGTGGTCTTTGATCCACCATTTACAGGAGTATCACAGCAGGAATTGCATCATCTGTGGGATCTTCAAAAAGTTCATGGGAAATGTGAGTTATGAAAAACCGTGCTTGGATTTGAGACTTTCTTGGCACCAAAATAAGCTTATTCCATTTTTCCATAAACCCTTGGAGGTGTCATCATGTTGTGGGTGATGAGTGACTGAAAGGATTGGGAAGCCCCGGGGATTGGGGTTCAGATCAGTCATAGTCAAAATTCAAGACAGCACTCTTTATTAAGCCAGAGGCCCTGATGGTTTAGTCGGATGCCTCTGAGAATGAAGACCACGATAGTTATTGGGAACAATAACCGCTGGTGCTTACGGGCATTGTGCTAAGCGAATCACAGGAGTTATTCCATGTAACCCTGATGGCCGTCCCTGAGAGAGGAACTCTCATTCCCTCTGTGCAGTGAGCAAATCGAGGCAGAGATAGCTTCCGAGTCTGTCGTCTGTCCCAGAGTGGAGTCATTCGTAAGTGAACTCTGATCTGCATCGTCCGGCTCCAAAGGCAAAAGACTGAGCCACTCCCCATACTGCCTTTTTGCTTTTAAAATCAGTGCTTGCAAAATGCTAAATGACAACTCAGTGAGAATGCCACCCAGGTTTTCTGCTGTTGCGATGAAAGGATTGTAGTGCGCAATGGTGAAAACCTCTGGTTCTCCGTGCTGACTTCATTCCCGTGAACACACACACACACGCACACGCACACACACACACTCACTCATTTCCCGTGTGTTTCTTAGAGATCTCTTTCCCAGGAGTTTAGTTCACCGAGCCGTGAGGACCTTGTGCACCTCTTACCTTAGTAACTGCAAACCAGGGGCATCTTTTTGTCCTCTCCAACTCCGGTTCCCATCTGTGAGCTCTCTTCCCATTGTTTCCCCCTTTAAACAAGAGGCTGTTTCTCGCTGTGTATTTTTTCTGGGGTGATTATTCTCCTCCAGTCTAAACACCAATCCGGCAGCCTTGCAAGTTATCTCAAGGCGTCGATTAGTTCAGTCTTACTTAGGAATTTACATACAGAAAAGTACATAAGCTGTGGCTCTGTATAGATGACCATGCAGTGCCAGCATGCAAAAGCCCTATGGGCTCGAGCCTCTCGAAAGGTGACCTCTGTCCCCAGGACTGTGTTAATTATTCCGTGGATTTAAAATAATGCCTACATTCGTGTAGTGTCAGCATCAGTGTATGTATGCACAGGGTTTAATTTGACCAATGTGATCGGCTGTTCTCATCTCTTACCTTTTAAGTTCTTGTCACCTTCAGATTTGCTGTACAGAAACCCTTTGTTTAATCTTCTCATGGTGCACAATCACGTTTAATCCAAGTGTGTCATCGTTTCTGCCGCAGCGAAGCACGTCTGCTGGCCTTTGAGTTACTGCTCTCTGCTCTCAGTATGTCCCATCACTCCCTAGCAGCCCAGAAAGAAGGCAGAGATGCGGGGGCCTCCTAGGAGAGGAGAAGCAGCAGGTGCAGCACTTCGTGGTCGTGATCCCGGAGACCCTGGCTGCAGTGCACAGTTCCACACGTGGTGAACTCAGAGCACAGTCTCCAAAAGCCTTTTATAAGATCGGCTTCTGTTACTTATCCTCAACCTCTTGGCTTAGTCCTGCCCCAGCAGCTGGCCCAGGAAAACTCCTAATGGAAAATAGAATCCATAGAAGAAAAGCTCCACTTTTATGTTATTAAGAAAAGGCCTAGGATTTTAGGCAGCCCGAGACGTGTCAGTGTCAGCCCATTAGGAAAGTTGTGTTTTGAGGCCCTTGAATGGTGGGGCAATATCCTCATTGTGATAGATAACACAGCAGAGCCCCCAGGTATTCCCCTGAGCCTCGATCAGCTCGGTCAGATGCATGCGTGCCAGAGAGATGGTAGAAGAAAGGCCTGTAAACCATGCCAGCAGGCATCTCCGGGTGGCTTTCACGTCCTCCCCACCTCTCTCTCTGGGTATGGGGTTCCATCAAGAGGGTATTACTCTGATAAACAAGCAAATAGGACATTATATTTAGGAGAAAACTCCCGACTTTGTCGGAAAGGAGCCTGGAGGCAGGCACAGAGCAGCTCTGGGTCGTGTCAGGAGCTGGCATTGACCCACTGGGCCCGGGGTGCAGCCCCTGTGAGTGAGTGAGGCCGGAGGAGCTGTCCTCATGGAAGCTGGCCCCAGCCCTTTGGCTCTCCTTCCCAGACTCCCTGATTATGGGCACATCCACCCGCCAGGCCTTCACCCCCACTGCGACTTGGAGTTGCGTGTCCCTGGCAAATGAGACGCCCTAGGCAAAGTCCCAGCTCGTCTTGTTACTCCCTCCATGCCCTGTGCGTGTTTAGATTGTGAGGGACATTGGCACACATTGCATGAGGGTGTCCACTTGGCTGATTGCATTTCTGGCCCCCTCCACCCCGAGCCCTGAGCTCCGAGCTCACATCCCCGCCTTCCCCAGGGACCACGAGGCGATTGACACCACCGGGAAGCAAATAGGAGTGCCGGGTCTGTGAAAATGGGAGTTTGGGTTGCAGCATTAATTGCAGTTTTCATCAGGATAAAGAGGTCCAGATGTGAGAGAGTCAAATAGTTGCCTGTGCCGCGGAGCGGATGACCAAGCTGAAAGGAATGTTGATTTGGTGTGGGTAGGACATGAATATACCTGCACTATCTCCTGTCTCCCCTCATGTTTCCTAAATTAAATTAAAGCATCAAACAGGTCTGATTCAGTCAATGAACAAGTGGGACCCTGTACTCGGAGCTTTGGATGTAGGTTTCTTAATGGGCGAAGAAGGAAGTTGCATATACACGATAGCCATGGATATTGTAAGCCCTGCCAGAGATTTACAAAACTTAACATAGTTCCAAGCCTGTCCTAAAAATGTGATGGAAACGTTATATGCATTTGTCTGTTGAATACTCAGGAGACATTATACATGAAAGCAGTTTTCAAGGGCGGCTTGGGTCTCCTCATGAAATCACAGAATTTTGGAGTTGGATCTCAACAGTCGAGATAATGTAGTTAGCTTTCATATAGAAAGAAAAACGATACCAAGACACAGAAATGAATACACATATGTAGTGTGTATGTGTATATGTGAGTTAAAAGCTACGTTGAAGTTAGATTATTTTTCCTTCTATTTCTAAAACACACCACAGTTCAATACTTGGTTGTAGTCATTTATCAATTGACTGGTTGATAGCTTTTAACCAGTCAAGCTTCCAGAAGTTCATGGCAAATGGAATTAAATGTTTATTTTGGTTCAAAACAATGTTGAAATCATGCATAATTTTTTATAGTCTGCATATTTTCTTGAGCTTTTCAAAGACCCTTTAATGCATGGATTTGTTTTTACACCAAAATAAGCTTATATTTTAATTCCAGGTTCATTGGACTTTTTGAAATACACTCCTGGTTTCAGTAATAGCAGCACTATAAGGAAAATTATCTATCGTGAGTGTGGAAACCATGGCTTGGCATACGAAGGAAATAACATGTTTTTCTTGCTACTAGTTACACAGTATAATTTTTAGCAGTGTTCTCATCCCAGATGACAGAAATCACCATCACTCTCTGACAAAAAGCGTGGACTATGGATTAAAAAAAGACAGGGAGAGGGATGGAGTTGAGGCCAAGTCTACAGAGAAGTTTAAATGTCTTATAAAGTATCAGACCAAGCTGCAGTCTTTCAAAATTTGGAACGGTTTATTTTTGGCAAGGTCCAGCTTCCTGTTCACAAAGTGATGGCTTCAGATGATTTTTTGAACATCAAACAGGCTTCTTTCAGGTCCTCATGTTGATGGGTCCTGATGGGTAATCAGAAATACATGGATTAACTCTGCTTTCAAATAAACAGGGGTTTAGCAATTAAAGAGAAGAAAGCTTGGCAAGAAAGCGAGTCCCGAGCGCTGCCAAAGTCTGAACATGGGACCAGTCAGTTCAGGGCACTGCATGGAACACGTGGTGGGGCTGGGCCTCCTCCCACTCCAGGATTAGTTTACGAAGAAGCTGCAGGTCAGCCTGCCTTGCTCAGCCCATCACAGGGACGGGGGCTGGGGCAGCTCTGAGCTGGCTCCCTCCCCACTGCTCTTTGCTTTCTGCAAAACTCCTCTCTCACCCACATCCACAGAGATGGAGGGATGTTGAGGAGGCCTCCTGCAAGTCTGTGGCCTCCCTCTACTCTGATGGAGCTCTTTGAGCTAACAAAACCTGTTCTTGTTCGTCTGCTGGTGCTGTTTCACTCTTCGGAGTTGCTAGCCTCTTGGTTTATAACGGCCAGAATCTGCAGGCATCGCCGTGGGATGTGTGCATGTCCTATTTGCGCCGTTCTGAGCTATACACAGTAGTCACCTTCTGCCTTTATAGGCTTCAAAAGACATGCCCTGAACCCCACATTGGAAGCGCCTCAACTTTTTGCTGGAACCCTGCAGGGTGTGGCTGCAGATTGAGTGCATCTTCCTCTTGTGTGCAGTGCCTCTTTGCTGACTTGTGAGATGAGCACTTGTACCCTCTCCATGGGTGACCATGGTCCAGGGCACAAGGGAAGGGGCGACTCTAGGTCTTCTCTGTGTGCATGATTTAACGTTATACACAAAAGCGGTGCTGCTTGTTACCCCTTATTAACGCAGCTCGGATTTGAAGATCTATGCGTGTCACTCTGAGACTCTAGTCCCAAGCCTGCAGCTGCTGCATGGTATTCCACGCTGGGTACCTTCTGGCTTGCAGTCTTCCTGTCTGCCTGAATGGACCTGGTTTCCATCCACAGCTACGCATGCCTGCCTGTGGACCTGTGGGAGCCTGCATGTTTCCACAGCATCCTTCTAAGACCTGCTCACCTGGCTGGCTAGTTTGGGAGGAGCCTGACAAACAAATACATTCTTAAATATTCATATTGATAAGTATAAACAAGAGTGGAGAGTGAAAAAGAGCTTGTTTGTAACATCATTCCGTGCTTGCAAATATGGAAGTTTTGCCAAGTTTGTTAACTCCCTGGAGCCCCAGTGTCTGTCTGTCAATCAGAGGTAATAAATCTAGAGAACAGAGGTGCTGATGGGTGTGGAGGAGCCGATGCATCTCTTGGTATATGCTAGACCTGAATAAGATTGCAGCTCTTAGGCATTGGCTATTGGAGACAAAAGGAATACATGACGTTAAAATAATCATGATAATGAAATAACTGCTCATCTTAAAAGGGTTCTTCACTTTGACAATATACAGTGTCTTTTTTTAAAGTTTATTTATGTTAATGTCAGAGAGAGAGTTTTCCATTCACGGGTTGTGAAATGTCCACAATAGCTGGCCTTTGGCCAGGAGCTAGGAGCTTCATCCGGGTCTCCCATGTAGGTGGCAGGGACCCAGCCACTGGGACCATCTTCTGCTTTCCCAGGAGCCTGAGCAGGGAGCTGCATTGGAAGTGGAGCAGCCAGGACTTGAAACAGCATTGTTAGTGGATGCTGGCATCCCAGGCAGCAGCTTAGCCCACTGCACCACAATGCCGCCCCAGTGCCTTCATTCAGAGGGTGGAATTGTTGACAGTGGCCTTTCGAACAGTTCTTTGGGAGAGCTTTGTGGGGATAACGGTCACCCTGAAATCATACCCTATGGGCACTCTCCCATGAGGTCTTTAAGAGGCACTGCTGTTGATCCATGTCAGGTTATAACTGTTGACTTCTTAGGACTATCTGTAAGAAGAAAGTTCCTGTTGGGAGAGCTCTTGGTGCCAGTGTGTGAGACACACTGACACCCACGCACAGAGTTTCGGGTCATGGAGTGTGCTGGCAGCTGTCCGCCTCCAGATCGATTCCCGGATGCCTTCACCTGTGTTCTTCAGGTGGTGGTGTAGCAGGGTGGGTAAGAGTCTCTGGAACAAGACTCAAGTCCCAGCTCAGCCACTTTCTACCCGTGTGACCGTGACCGTGCACTGAACCTCTCTCAGTTTACTTACCTATGAATGGGCAGCGGTAGTGCCACCTGTTTCAGAAGGTTGCCGCAGAAACTTAATGAGGTCATCAACAAGTGCCCAGGAAACATTAGCACTATCAGCATCTGGTTATTTCAATTCTGCAGATTTGAGTATCATCTCTCAAAGCCTTTGTTTGGCGTTAGTAAAACTAGGCAGCACCATGCACTCTCTCACCGTGTGCTATTTCCAAAGAGAACTGGATCAGAAAAGGGTTAGCGCATTGGATGAGAGACAGGTGTGGGAGGGCTGCTAGTCTCAGTATTTTGAGTTATGAATGTAGAGTCTTCGGGAAGAAACCAAGTTAGCTAGGTTGTACACTGTCAGCCAAAATACCGATAAAGTCGAAGAACTTCAGTGGAGGAAGACAGGGATTTTCCTTCAAGGGTAATCTAAGTGATACAGAAGCTGGAGAAGTGTTTGGACAAGCATTTCCCAAAGAGTGTCCTATGGGGTACTAGTCCCGTGAGATGCAGCTTGAACAAAGGGTCCTGTGGTGCATGTATTTGGAAAACAGCGATGGCCATTTTGCCACCTTAGAAATTCGCAGCGTGTCTTTGCTTACTGAGGGGGCTCTTGTGAGCACTGCTTCCAAGCACTCTGCTTGATTTCAACCCAGTATTTCCCAAAGCTATCGGACCACAGAGCCCCGGGGAATTTTCTATGGACACACTTCGGAATGGGATAATCAGTATCATCTGGGGTGTGGGGGATGATGCTTTCGTTGTGCAAACCCAGGTGCTGAAGGAGAAGGCTGCAGAATTCAAGGTCTGCGGAGTTGTCTGATAGAGCAGCACCTTACTTTGGGCAATTTTTCTCAATTGCAATTATAAAGAGACTGAAATTTCTTGTAAGTAACCTGCCAATAATTGCACTTCAGTAGGTGTAGACTCGTCTACTTAAATGAGCATCCTTATCTGCTATGGCTCCTTGGGCTGTGAAGTAATTTAGAGTGAAGGGTTGCATAGTCTGACACTGAGGGATCTAATCAGACAGCCAGTGGTGGGGATCCACTGGGACTGTGATCTCAAGACCATACACGAAAGAGTGCCAGCTGCTTCCAATACTGGGAGGAAAGGGCTTTCCTTCCACCGACCGATAGAGCAGCTGGAACTTGTCCCTAGAAAGAAAACTTTAGGGACCTTCCAGGCAAGGGACCCCTGCCTCTATCATATACAGAGAGCCTCAAGGTTCCTTCTACCCTTATTCCTGGTCATTAGTTTCAGAATTCCTGGGGTGGGAAGCACCAAGTCAATCCAATGCTGGGCCCTTCAGAACGTCTGAAAAAGGCACCAAGCTGCCAGATCTGTCCTGCGCATTACCCCTGATGGCAGCCCTGGGGGGCGTGAAAGCAGCTCTTTCCTCTTTGCTCTGCCTACAGCAGGGTGGATGGATGGGAGAGGGGAGACACCAGGTCTTCCACAGCCACAGAGTGGGATTTCACAGGCGTTCAATTCTTCCCCGAGCCGTCGCGGAACGAGGCCGTGGTGATGGGTTCTCCAGGAGTGCTTGTGCGCAGGTCCCCAGGGAGCCATGTGAGATGGGCTGCACTTGAAATCCCCTTGAGGCTTTCCCACTACTGAGCCAGGAAGCTAAACTGATCTCATTGTGGGAGATAAATTGTAAAATTAAAGATATCCTAGAATTCCCGTCTGCTGGTCCAAGACAGACCAGCTAAGTTAGCTTAATTTGCACTCTGCTGCTAAAGTACTACTCACATTCTGCCTTTTACCCAGTGGAACGTGAACTTGCCACTCTCTGGATATGCTGCAGAGACCAGACCTGTGCTCCTGGTGTGACACCTGCCTGCACTGCCTTTCAAAGAGCAAGGACTCTAAGCAGGTGCAAGTGGAATCCAAGCTCCTGTCTCACATCTTTTAGCTTAGCCTAGGTAAGGCAGAACAGCCACTAGAGGAATGATGTTGGTATCAATGTAGCATTAGGACCTGGGGGTGGGGAGAAAGGTGTGGCATTGAGAAGCATGGACAAGGCATTCCATGTGGCAAGGACGGGATGGCAGCCATGCACAGATGACGGTGGGAGTTAGGCTTGGGAAAGATGCAACAGGCATCCTGAGTCAGAGCCAGGTTGTGACATCATCAATCCTGTGTTTCCCCTGGGTTTAAGTCTCATTGTAGAGTTGGAAGTGAACTCTGACGTGGACCTGGGTTTGAATCCCTGCTCTGCTGCCTATGAACTGTGTTCAAAGCACCGCAGTGGGTGCTGGGACTCAGATGCAGTTCTTGCCCCCTGAGGGTCTCAGAGTCAAGGAGGGAGAAGCAGATGTGTAACCAGTAGAGAGAGGCACAAAAGGAGAGGTTACCTGTGTGAATACAGTGCGTTGTGGAGCAGGCTTTACAAAGCTTAGCTCTGGCTGACATTGGGGAATTAGTAGGAAGACCGTCATAGTCAGAAGGAACGTCAAGGAGCAAAGCTAGGGACAAACCTACAATGCTGAGTGCCTGGTGGGGAAGGCAGGTAGTGGAGCGGGCCTGGGCACGAGCAGGCGTGGTGGCAGAAGACTGGAAAAGTGAACAGAGCCGTTTCCGAACAGTTCCTTGCATGCCTACTGAAGGGAAGAGCAGGGAGCCACTGACCACCATTCTGCTGTGTATGGAATGATCTGTGTGTTTTGAAGAGACCACTGAGGCACAACATCTATAGAGAGCCAAGACTACTGATCGAGAGATGGGAAGATTAGTTAGAAAACCCTGGTAAGAACCAGTAGACAAGGAGACCCTGAAGTAGGGTAAGAGAAGACTGGCATGGAAAATGAAGTTGAGAACATTAGAATGTAACGGACATGGTGTCTTGGCTTGGGTGTCTTTCTGATGGAACATCCTCTCATCCTGGCTGCCTGGCTCCACGCTGGGAGAGAGGAGCTAGAAGGCTCCACACATAAAGGAAAGGTAGGGACATGGAAACACCAGCTATGTGACCTGCTCGCTTCATGCTGTGTGTACACACAGTTTATGCTGTACTCTATGGACATAGACGGCTCACGCCGTGCCCAGAAGACATGGGCACTGCCTAGTAACCAGAAATTCTAAAAAGTGAAAAATAACAAACTGTGAAGGCAGGGGAAGATTGTGCTCTGCTCTGGCACACCCTTGAGCAGCCCTTCCAAACCTGTGTGCACCTGTGCCGAGTAGCCCCCACCCTCCATCTTGCTGTGCAGTCTTCCTGCATCTCTCCTCACTGAGAGGACATTTGTGTTTTTGCCTGCACATTGCCCACAAAAGCAGAGCCTGGCCTGAGTCCTGACCTCTGTGTCCCTGGCACTGGACACACCTACCAGGCTAAGAGTAAGACACTTAATAATCTCCTGTTGGAAGAATGACCTCTGCACCTGGATCCCTGCTAGTAGAGGTGGAGCATGGTTTTAGGAGGAAAGGGAACAAGTGCAGAGTATGACATAATGGACTTGAGCGGAGCCCTGAGACCTCCCTAGGTGAGCCATGGGGTAAGAGAGCCAGGTGCGCAGAAGTCGTGATGACAACAGCGACAACTCCCACTTAGTGCACATGTCTACTGGAAGCAAACCCTGTGGGTGGGTTAATTAATGGCATCTTCACAATGGCCCTGGCTGTGGTTATTACTTTTCTTATGATTTTACAACTGAGGAGAACCAAGGCTCAGAGTGAGTGGAGGAACTCAGCATGGCGAGATAGAAGATACTCATCCAAGTTCACAAAGCCAAGAGGTAATAGAAATTGAACCCTTGCTATCTCCTTAGGAAAAATGAATAGGAGTTGGAAGCAGAAGGGAAGCTGGTAACAAAGAAGGAACGAGTGTGGCCTCATGGTGAAGATGGGGGTTACCACACCACTTGCCCCATCAGTGGGCTGGGTTCAAGTCCAAGCTCTAGCTCCGCACTCCAGCTCCCTGCTAGTGCATACCCAGGGAAGCAGTGGTGATTGCTCAAGAGCTTGGGTTGTGGCCACCACAGGGAAAAGCTGAATAGAGTTCCTGCCTCCAGCTCCAGCTCCTCAGCCACTGTGGGCATTTGAGGAGTGAACCAGCGTATAAGCTTGCACTCGCTCACTCTCTCTCGCTCGCTCTCTCTCTTGTCTCTCAAATAAATAAAGTCTTAAATAAGGACACTGGAAGGAAGTAAAAGATGTTAATGGACAAGAGAGCTTTAAGAAAGAAAAGTTGACTTTAGCCAATGCTGCAGAGTAAGCGAGGAAAAGGATCTGGAAGTTTTATTTACGTTTTCCAGAGCTCTGTCACTGATGTTATCTGGACAAGCAGTGTCACTGGTTTGAGGCACGTCTGGGAGGCAAGCTGATCTACTCACTACTCCTTAGAGTTGTCTGCTGTGAAGGGCAGAAGAGAAATGATGGAAGTGACTGGAAGTAGGCGCAGCATAGGGAGAGCATTTAAAAATGGGTAAGCTTGTGAGGACTCCAAGATGTAGGGAAGAAAGAGTGGAAATGGAAAAAATGAAATTACAGGATAGAGATAAAAACTCTGGCTTTGCAAAGGATTAACAGGTCCATGAGCAGAGGCAGAAGATGGATGGCAGCCGAGGGCTTAGAAGACACAGCTTTGGTTTGGAAGAGACTTACCAGCACCATTGTAGAAAGCCTACAGGCTTTTGTGCTTTTCCATAAATTTAGACAATGGATTTCTCTTGGATTCAACCTGTGCCTGTGTGCTCGTGTGTGAATCCATAATACTTGGTATTGAGTGTGTTGAAACTAAAAGGCCAACCATAGAGTTAAGCCAGGGTGGACGGCAGGCTGGCAGAGTACCTGAGTATTCAGGGGGAGGTGATGCTACAGGGTCTCCATGGGAAGAGGACAGGAGGCCACCAGGAGGATTCTGGGTGGTGTGGAGGGACAGGTGGCGTCGTCGATGGTCTTAGATGGAAGAGCAGCGACACTGGAATTGAGGGGGCAGGATTGCTGGGGCTGCAGGATGGGGCAGCCATGAGGATGAATCCATGGGATGAAGTGGCTGGGGCGGGGTGGAAGTGCAGGTTGTTGGTTTGAGGACTTCGGGAAGTCTGCAGAGAAAATGAATGGACTTGCCGTCCGTGTGACTGGGTACTGTCTAGGATCCCTGTATGACTGGCAGTGGAGAGAAGAGCCGTGACCTGGGATCCTCGCATTCCATGAACGGGGTCTGCAGGGGACACAGGGCCTGGGCTGTGTGGAGGCAGAGTGGCTGGCGACACGCCCTTCCTGAGAGCCCTGAAAGGGGATGGTGGGAACCAAGCCAGTGCTGGGAGCTTCTTTCCCACTGCAGCTTGAGTTTCAAAGCCAACTGGCCACATCTTGAGTGGGTCAGTTTAGGATGCCCTAAATATATCCGTAAGGACCAAGTTTATGCCGGTAGAGCCCAAGTCCTCGCCCCTTGCCCCCATCACCCCCAGGACTTTCTTCCAGAAGCACAATGCAGGTGAGTTCCCCAATGCAAGAGTCTCCAAAGGTGGCTCATATTGTCAGTTACTGCCAACTCGGACGTAGGTGCGGATGAGCTTGTCCACTCAACAGGAGAGCAGAGAGCTGACGGATGAGACAAAGCTCAATATTTGCCAAGTGGCACCAAGCGGGAAGAGTCGGGCTCAGAGCAGCTTGCTCTTAGCAGCACTGGCGATGGGACCTATGCAAGAATTTTTTAAAAAAATATTTATTTTCGTCTACTTTAAAGGCAGAATGACAGAGAAAGGAGAGAGCAAGAGACAGAAAGACCCAGAGAGATTTCATTTACTGGTTTACTCCTCAACTACCTGCAACAGCCAAGGCTTGGCTAGGCTGAAGTCAGGAGCCTGGGACTGCACCTACGTCTCCCATATGGGTGATAGGGGTCCAGGCACCGCTGCCATGACCTGCTGCCTCTCAGGGAGGTGCTGTCACAGAGCTAGCATGGAGTCTTGGGCCCTGAAGGGAGTACAAAGCCCCAGGAGGAGTTGGGACCCTCGGTAAGTCAGCGACAAGTGGCCAAATGTCAGTCGTTGCTATGCCTAAGCCTGTGGGGTAGGAGCTCAGGGCTTCTTGCTGCAATGCACAGAGAAGATGTAGTGTCCTTTTGATGAGTAGAATACTCACCTCCTCCTTCGCTTTCCAATACCCACAGTCTCATCTTTCAGATGGACACAAGCGAGTTGTCTGCACAGATGAGGTTGCTCTGGGGAGGAGGGGGCGGGAAGGGTTTCGCAGGTCCCTATTTCTCGTGTGTGTGGTGTGATAAGCAGTCGTAGGTCTCCAGCACTGCTGAGTGCAGAGGTGGCAGCTCCTGGACCCAGGGACCTCAGTGCAGTTGCTTCCATGACGCCATGCCCCAAGGGACAACCTGCTCTGTGCCCCTAGGCTGCCGCTCTGGTCCTGCATCAAACTCAAAGTCGGAACCATTGCTAAGGAGCACATAGGGACACGGAAACATGGAGTCTCCTGGGAAAGGGTCCGCCCAGAGACAGGGGAAAACCCTCCTTCTCTTCACATGTCTCATCATAATCTCTGTTAGTGAGTTGTCTCCAAAGAGGAATAGACAGACTGAGAGGCAAAGCAAGAACATAGCTTCAGAGTGCCTTCTTCTATGGGGTGGCACGATGCACTGGGCAGTGGGAAGTGCCTGTGTGGAACACTAAGCAGGTGCCATGAATAATTCGGTCTAGGATTTTGCTTTTTTCCAATGAGTAACCCACTCAAAGGAGGTGCACTGTGGGTATCCCCTCAATACTCAAACATTCCTTGCCCTCACACCTCTTGTGGATTCATTGCCTGATTTTGATTAGGGTCTCCCTTGACAACCTACATTTTTTTTTAAGATGTATTTATTGCATTTGAAAGGCAGACTTACAGAGAAAGAGGAGGAAGGGAAAGAGGGGGACAGAGAAAGAAAATCTTCAACCTGCTGTTTCTTCCCCCAAATAGCTGCAATGTCCTGGGCTGTGCCAGGCTGAAGCCAGGAGCAAGGAGCTTCATCAGGGTCTCCCAAGTGGGTGGGAGGGTCGAACCATCACCCATATGGGATGTTAGCATCACAGGAGGCAGCATAACCTGCCATGTCACAACACCACCCCTCGACATCCTACATAGTCCAGAGAGCTCTCTCCAGCAGGTGGCTTCACAGCCTCACAGGTCTGACAGAACTGGTCCCATTTTGGGCACTGGGCCAGAAGAAGTGCTTGTGGTTGTATTACTGGGGGGGGGGGGGGGTTGGGGGGGGAAGGGAAGTGACAGGCAAATTACAGTAGATGGGCTTGGCTTTGAACGCCTCTCCTCGTCCCTCTGGTCCTAGGCTTTGTCCCTTGGCCAGCCTCCTGTTTGCATTTGATCACAGCGAAGACATTTGTGTCTCATATGATGTGGAACATTACAGAATAATGGTGTGCTGTTGCACTGGGGAGTCGAGCTTTTCATAGTGTGTGGTTCTTGGCCCAAAACCTATGATGGTTGGAAAGAGCTCAGCACCAAGCTGTGTGTACTAAATTGTGGCTCTGGTGGGAAGTGGTGCGGAGGGCTTGACGGAGCGCAGATTCTAAAGGTGAAACCCTCACCCAGTCCCAGCTCCGGGAGAATGATCAAATCTCATGCACAAATCTGCTGGAATGAACTAAAAAATCTCCAAACTGGAGTAATGCGCCACGTGTTCACATTTGATTTCAATATTGCACGTAAGCATTTTTTCCCAAGCTGTGTATTTCCCTGTTGTGTTTTTGTGAGGAGTCAAACTTAAAAGGGGGCTTCAAAAAATTCATAAGACATGTGTTTCATGACAAAACACAATGAATTGCAACTTTTTTTGCACTAAAACATTTATCTTGTAATTCAGTTTCCCACAAATGTTTTGAAGTCGCCTTGCACATATCAAAGCCTCTGCCTTATCTACATGACTTCGTGTGCATCGGGATCTTCTCTCCTCCCTCTGAATGCGTCTGTTGCTGCCCCAGAGACTTGAGCCAGGCTTTCAGGGAGAGCTTGCCAGGACGCTTTGAACAGCCCTTCCCAGGCATCTTTGTTGAGTTGGACATGTAATGGTCTTTGCTTGCCCCATCCCTACGGTTTCTTCCTCCTTCCACTTTATCACATGCGACATGCAGAGTTATATAGAAAGCCATTACTAGTCTGTGACACACAGCTTTTTACACAACCCTCCTGCTTAAAAAGGATCAAGGGCCGGCGCCGTGGCTCACTAGGCTAATCCTCCGCCTTGCGGCGCTGGCACACCGGGTTCTAGTCCCGGTTGGGGCGCTGGTTCTGTCCCGGCTGCTCCTCTTCCAGGCCAGCTCTCTGCTGTGGCCAGGGAGTGCAGTGGAGGATGGCCCAAGTGCTTGGGCCCTGTACCCCATGGGAGACCAGGACAGGCACCTGGCTCCTGCCATCGGATCAGCGCGGTGCACCGGCCGCAGTGCGCCTACCGCGGCGGCCATTGGAGGGTGAACCAACGGCAAAGGAAGACCTTTCTCTGTCTCTCTCTCATTGTCCACTCTGCCTGTCAAAAAAAAAAAAAAAAAAAGGATCAAGATCAAGGTAGAAGCAACAGATTCAGGGCACTGATGGCCTTTGATAAAGCTGGGGATGTGAGAAAGGGGCTGACACACTTGGTTCTGGGGTGACTGTGGCTCAGTGTGTCAGTGCGTTTGACTTCATTAGCTGCTGTCTCTGCGAAGAAAGGAGTTTATTGTGAGACAACTTCGGGATCATCCTGGACTCTGCCCACCTTGTCATCCACCCCCAACGTCCTTCACCTACAAATCCTTTTGAAGCATGCAGTGTGTCCTTAGCCCATCGCCGTGAGTCCCCCACGTTGCCACCAACCTTGTGTAGGTTGTCATTCTAAGCTGCACCCCTTTGAGGCTTGCTCGACTGCCTTGGCTCCTCCCTCGTATTCTCCCCCCAATTCCCCTTGTTTGGTGAAAGGGTTCAACGGAAGCATTGTGGTGGTGGAGGAGGACTCTCTGGTGAAGTTTTCCAGGATTTCGGCTTTCTCCAAACACCAACTTTGGCGAACATTCTCAAAACCCTCTTCTAATAAGCAGATACTCTCATTCTTCATCTCTCTGCTAATCAACAAGAAAAATATGTTAAACATCTCCCAAATCCTATTGCTATGACTTTTGTTCTTGCCTGGTCTTTGGCTTTGAGTGGACCCCTTGCACCTGTTGGCGGCCATTGTTTGATGGCGTTTTTTGCTCAGGATCCTACTGGTGAAGCCACATTTCACGTCTGATCTGGGTCACAATCGTTCCACGTTTTTGGAAAGCTCTTCTCTTGTCCACAGCTGATGTGGATGCCACCGTCCTTGGCACACATGCAGCAGAACGTGTCTCTGCTTTAAGGTTTCAGTCAGGATTCTGTGAGCTAGACTAATAACGTCTGCACCATTGCCTATTGTTTCTGCTGTCAATCACTTGTCCTCTTTTGTTGGGGAAGGAAGATGAATTTTTTCTTCATACAATTCATGTGGTACCAGGTCTCCCACCATGAGCTTGATCTGTAGTATTGTCTTCCCGCCTGAAAAGGAGCTAATCGTTTGTAAACTGCTGGCTCCCTTGGGGGCATTGTCCCCATAAACTTCCTGTAAAGCATCAATGATTTCACCATTGTTCCCCTCAAGGGGGCTTCATTTTTAGCAGCTGTTTCCAGAGAGGCATTTAAGCCTTCGTGGTACCTCCAGGTAGACCCTATTCTTTGTAAGAAGTTGGGAGGAGTTTAATTTGGTACAAAGTTACTTTGGAGTCCACGTAGTTTTTCATATCGTATATTTGCCGTGCACGTTTTGAAGAACCTTATGCCTGAGATTCCATTTTGCTCCTCTTGGTTGCCGTACTTGTTGCACGTTGGTAATATACCACGTTCTCCTACTGATCAGACTATTGCAAAGAGTGCTGCTGTGGACACTGCTCCTTGTGTGTGCAGGGTAAATATTCAGAAGTGGAATTGAGAAAGTACGGCGTCAACTATGTGAGATACTACCGAATCTCCTACTGACTTAACAAAAAGGAAATAATCCAACATATTGGATACATGACTGCAACTGGGGCTGTGCTGAAAGACAGGGGGGTGGACATCACTGGGCGGTCCTGTGTCTACTCAGTCACTGCTTCACCCCCATGGTGGTGCCCCTGGGGGTCTCCCACCTGCTCCTCACTTCCCCACCATGAAAGTCAAAACATACATATCCCTGTTTCTTTGAATCCAAGTGCTTTAGAAAGAAAAACGGGTAAACCTAGGAGGGAGAAAGGATGCGTGGATAACAAAAACAAAAGTGACAAACGTGATGTTTGACTTAGAGTGTAAAGAGAGATGGCAATGCTAGGACAGTTGGCGTCTGAGCTCCTGTCACAGTGGTGATTTCCCCACCCCCAGATATGCCTCCTAGTGCGTCTCCTTCCTGCCCTACTGTTCAGTCTGTTTTCTTGCACAGCCCAGACACAGAACAAAGATTTGTGTCCGTGGGGGGTCAGCAGGAGATCTGAACCAGCACCCCTCAGTGGAAACACGATGGGAGCCACATAGGGGCTCTAAGTTTTCTAGTAGACCTATCTTAAAATGTAAAAATAAGTACACTAATGGTAGTCATGTGTATATTTTATCCAAAATATAATCATTTCAACATGCATTCAATATAAAACATTAAGACTTTTTTATTTGAAAGGCAGAAATGGGGAGTGACAGAAAATCTTGCATCTGCTGGTTCACGCCCCAAATGGCTGGGGCTGAGCAAGGCTGAAGCCAGGACCCAGGAGCTTCTTCCGGGTCTCCCCTGTGGGAGCAGACCCAAAATCGTTGGCCCTCTTCCACTACTTTCCAGGCACATGAGCAGGGAGTTGGATCAGAAGTGGAGCAGCCAGGACTCAAACCGGTACCCATATGGGATGCTGGCATTGCAGCTGGTGGCTTAACCTTCAGTGCCAAAGCACCAGCCTCAATATAAAACTTACTGGGATATGTAACATTTTTCTCATCAGATATTCAAAAATCAGTATTTGCTTTTTGTTTACAGTTCATCTCAACTTGTACTCGGCACATTCCAAGTGCTTACCCACCAAATGGGCACTATCTACCTTTCTGTAACTCGATCTAATGTATATTCCTGTTCTTCACTTGTTTTCTCTCCTCCCCTATTGACAGTCTGTGGTCCATATTTTGGGTAGTTTGTTACACCAAGACTGTACCTAAGGGACTGCGGGGCCAGGTTTGTCCCCCTAGAGGGTTGTGGAACAATGCTTCTTCCTTCTCTATAGCAAAGTGACCCCTAGATTTGCTGCTTACCGTTTATCTTAGCAGCTCAGAGACCCCTCCTGTGGGATTTGGGGCAATCAGTTTACTCCTTCTGGCCCGCAGAACCACCCGCATTCCAAAGTGCTCAAGTTTTGTCATTGAATGAGACAGCAAGTCAGTTTATCCACAGTGATATTCCTGGTTCCAAGGAAGAATCCTAGACTACAGAACTAGAAGGGGTCAGGGTTTTCTTTCATTCAACTCGAGGGGCTGCTGAGGGAGACATCGCCCACAGGTAGCAGACCCCTGTCTAGAACTCGCAACTCCGGACCCTTGCATCAGTGTTGAGTTTATCACCAGGATGATGATCCGGAAAGACAGACCTGGTGGCCCGTCTCCCCTCCTTACTTTTCTCATCTCCATCAGAGTCATGCAACCAGACTTGCTCCATGCGCACAAGACTGGTGAATGTGAATGCCTTTCAGGTTGGTTAGAAAGCTGTGAATGTCACCCAGGTTAGACAGGGCATGGGAATCAGAGTATTTAAGGCAAACTACATCAGCAGCAATATGTCTTTTAGGATGGAGTCAGGTGTAGCTCATATGTAAGCAGCATAAGGAATTCAGATAACTGCTTTCCTCAGGAGAAAGGTGCTCTTCCCTTCCTCCCGTCTGATTCTCAGTAATATACTCCCTAACCAATAACGGGATTCCAGGGAGCAGGCGTTTAGCCTGGAAGATGCTGGGTTAGATACTCGCACCTCACATCAGCGTGCTTGGGTTGCCACCCGACTCTGGCTCCTGCTGCTCACTGCTTTCTAAGGAGACCGTGGGAGGCAGCAGTGAGGGACCGAATACTTGGGTTCCTACCCCCAACCCCCTCTAAAGGAGACCTGGATTAAGTTCATGCCTCTCAGCTTTGATAGTGGTCCAGCCCCAACTGTTGCAAGCATTTGGGGAGTGAACCAGAGGGGGAGACTCTGGCTTTCAGCCTATCAGATAAACAAAACAAACTTTCGAAGCACGACATTTGATCAGTTTTGGTGACACATAGCTGCCTGTCTACCTGTGAGCCACATCCAGTGTCCTTACCAGAGAGTGAGAGCCATCTTAACATTTTTTGTTTTTTTTTTTTTTGCTTTGCAAATTGCTTTTCTCTGAGAAGTACCAGCCTCAGTTTCCTCACTTTCGAGTGATGTGTAAAAAATGTCATCGTGACTGGCAGGGGCTGACATGGTAACCAATATGCAAATTACTTGCATATTAGGTTCTATCTTTTATGTTCAGCAACAAAATCAGAAACCATCCGGAATGCCTAGCAATCTACTTATTTTCAACTGGGCTTAGTGGGTACGGCATCTTTGAAAGATCTGAATTATGCTTGGTCTATGCCTGACAGCCTGCACCATCAAGTCAGGGAGGACAGTTAGACTTCAGACCTGAACTGTGCTCTGTTCCTTAGGTCTTTATCACCTGTAGCCTTTTATCCACATCATTCTTTGTCATGCACACATGAACTCTCATTGTGAAAATACCTCAGAGCATTTGCAGTGAGGTTTCTTTAGTAGTGCTCTTCCCTGGACATGCCGGCTCAGCCAGTGGAAAAGGAGGCGGCTGGCAGCGTGGCTCAATAGGCTAATCCTCCACCTTACGGCACTGGCACACCGGGTTCTAGTCCCGGTCGGGGCACCGGATTCTGTCCTGGTTGCTCCTCTTCCAGGCCAGCTCTCTGCTATGGCCCGGGAAGGCAGTGGAGGATGGCCCAAGTGCTTGGGCCCTGCACCCGCATGGGAGACCAGGAGAAGCACCTGGCTCCTGGCTTCAGATCAGCGTGGTGCGCTGGCTGCAGTGGCCATTGGAGGGTGAACCAACAGCAAAGGAAGACCTTTCACTCTGTCTCTCTCACTGTCCACTCTGTCAAAAAAAAAAAAAAAAAAAGAGACCTGGCAATGGAACCCAGGAGGCCTTAGCACTGTGTCCATGCCAGTCGCCAGTCAAGGATTGCTATGAAGGTTGCTTCCAGAGGGTATTATCTGACGATGGACTGTGTGGCCACTTGGATGAGTGCAAACACAGTTCCTTGTGGGCATGGTTTTCCTTTGCGTTGGCACATCTAGCATCCTAGGATGTCGGGATCCTCCCACTGCAGCTGGCGAGCTGAGGGACACAGATGTTGGGTGACTGAAAGTGGGTCATTGTGTGGAAAGTGGCAGAGCTGGGACCAAAACCCCAATCTTCAGATCGCTCAAAGCCTGAGGGCTTGTGGGTGGCTGCCTTCGTCTCATTCATGCAGCAGGAGGGGTGCTTTTTGATGAGAGTGCCCAGACAGAATGTTCCAGATTCTTCTTACTGGAAGACATCCACCTACATACTAGGTTTTACTTTTATCCAGTCTTGATAGAATGAAACAGAGACCCACTGAGAATTTCTATCCATTCTGGCTCTGTGTCTTCCTATCCTAGAGTTCAGGTCAACCAGCTTTGTCCTAGTGCATCCGATCCAACCTGGAGGGAACCATATCTGACGTAGTGCAACACGGCAGTTGCCCCCTAAAGTAACACGGGGATGCCCTTCTCTGACATTTCTCTTGATCTGGTCAAGATGACTTACGGCTTGTTTGCATGCTGGTTATATAAAGAGACTTCCTGGCCACGGAGTGGAGTTGCGTGCTCCTTCAGGGTCACTTGGAGCGCCTCGGAGCTCCCTTGCTTCCCAAGTCTTTTCTCAGCAACTCAGATCCCTCCCAGCCAGGCTGACCAATTCCTGGGGCCTCTCGTGCTTTGCCTGGTGTGTTGGGTTCCCTGAATTCCAGGTCAACCTCGTGCTGAAGTGAAGTTCCCACCCTAAGTCGTGCCGCGCTACTCCATGGACACAGAGCTCACACTGCAAACCTCAGAGTGCTGCTGGGCCCCTCCTAGGCTTGCTCCTACTGCCGCCATCTCTCGCGGGAGTTCTCCAGGCAGGCCCCTGGCATAGTGCTGTGGTGGAGAGAAGAGAACTAAGGACCAAGTACACCCAGCACTGCTCCCAGGAGCCCCCTCCCTCACACCATTGCTCTCGGCCCACACTTGGGTGAATCACATTTTTCTGTCCTTAGGACACATTATTTCTCACGGGGTTCCTATGTCCTCCTGCACACACTGGCTTAGAGGCCCCATCCGCCATGCTCAGACAGGTGTGAATTAGTAGTGTGCACACAGCTCAGGTCCCAACTCAAGTGTGTTTCCATCTCCAACGAAGAATGCACTGGACCACAATGGAGTGAGAGATGCTTGGGGTCCACGACCCAGAGCTGCTTTCTGCCATGGAAGTCGATTTCTTTGACTCAAGGTCATGCACAGAACTGAGGGTCAAGGGCACAGCCTTTGCAGCACAACGCTTAAGCCATGGAAAGTGCAGCCAGCCTTCTGGAGGGTCAGATCTCCCAATGGCAGCATTTTTGACTTCCCTGCTGCAAATATTCCAACTGTAAGCCACCAATGCAGCCTTTGTGAAAATGGAACTGGGACACAGGGTCATCTGAGCACCATAGCATCTCTACCACATTGACGCAATGGTTTCTGATAGCCTCAAGGTGCAGAGACCAGCAAAATGTAGTAAAATAATTAGGAACCAGTGAGATGCATTTATTAGCTATGCTTTGAATAGATCTAATTTAGCTGCAAGTTTATATGATGCAGTTTTAAATAATGACTATGTTGAATAAGCACTCGCACTATTCCTGAAAACCTAACAATCGGCTCTCCCGAGCCAGCATGCTCCAGCTGCAGGACTCCATTGGGTATAATATAACGAGGCAAGCCCAGTACTGATTTTCCAGAGCTGTGTAAGCCAGCATTGCACGCTTGTTGTGAGTGCACATAGCAAAGCAAAACCCCTAGTATCCTGCTGGCACACGGGCGCTCAGTAAACTCTAGGCGAGTGCACGGGAGAAGTCTTGGGTGGTGGCAGGCACAGGAAGTGTTTCGTATAATGTCAAAGCACTCACCGTGCTCCAACGCATGGCAGAGCTTTCCCGTGGAGAGTTGGGAAGCTGTGTGCACAGCCTTTGTCCCGTCCAGGGCGGATGATATCCTGTGTTTAGAGGGGGAGAGGGAGGAGAGACCAAATGACATCATTGCACTTCTGCTCGTCAAATGGTCCTCATTAAGTTGACTGCACAGACTATAAAGAAGGATTTTAAAAGCTTGGAAAAGTTGCAGGCAGACGGTCTCTCGTTCAGAGGATGGAATGGGGTAAACCATAACATATGTACCAAATAATATAGTCTTTGTTTCATGTAATACCTTACTCTCCTCCCTCCCTTTCCTCTGCATGCAAGAGAACTAACTCGAGGTCACGTCTCTGCACCCTGAAAGCTGTGGAAAGAGCAGGTCAGCTTTGATGCCTTCCCTGGCAGGCACTCGGCTGGAGCCCCGCACAGTGGCAGCCTCCTCCGTTACAGGATGATGGCAGCCTGCGCTGACGGCCCGGGCTCACACTTTATGAGGCCGATAGCACTCGGAGTTGAAGCTATTAAGTTTACATCTGGGAAAGCCCTGGGCAGGGAGAGGTAAAAAGGTCAGTTTCCCAGCGGTTGTGCTCAGAGTCAAAGCGGTACCTTCGCGGAGGGCCTGTCTGCACAGTATTGAGCTTTTTGTTGAAATGGAGGTCTTACTTAATAGATGTCTTTATCTCACTGCTTTGCAATTAACAGAGGTCCATCAGCTCAGGGCCAGACTTTTTCCTGCTCATCACTGGGAGTCCTTGGTACATTTAGTGTGCGGCCGTGGGCACAGTCACACTTGTGCAGCTCTTTCTCTGTGTGTCTTATCTCTGCTGTCAAACCAAGCACGTAATTGCCAAAACTCCCACGAATGTAGTGCAGCACAGAACACGAATGTGCTGTACATGGAACTCTAGAAGTGGACTGAGCTTTTACAATTTTAATGAGCCACAGACAGCTCACTGGAAGATGATGAATTAGCTGTGCTAATAGCTCTTACTTTATCCCAAGTACAGTCCGTCCTGCTGTAACTTTGCAAGTACTTGCGTAGAAGCCACCACGCTATGCAAAGCCATCAGTGGGCACCAAAGCAGGAACCATAACAAAAAAATGTTAAGTCGGAAAACTTTGCATCTTTGAAAAACTCCAGAACAGACAAGACCAAGAAAAGACAAGTGATCAACTGGGAAAAAAAACAAACTTACCAATGACAAGGGCCTAGTACCTAGAGTATAGAAAGAATGCAGAAAACCCAACAATAAAAAAGCAAACGATCCAATCCAGTTCAAAAAGCAAGCAACAGGCATCTTGCTACAGGGCATAGACCAGTGGTACAAGAACACACTAAAGGTTGTTCAACAACGTCAGCCACTAGAAAAATGCAAATCAAAGTCACAGAATAGCTTCTACCTCCGATGGGGAGGTGGTGGAGACACCAGGACACTGACATGGCTGGTGCGTAGCAGGTAGAATGCTCCAGGCACTCTGAAAAACTAATAATAAACATTCAACTTCCATCAGGCCCAACAACTTCTCTCGTGGGCATTTATCCCAGAGAAATCAAGACTTACTTGGTGGTACTTCCTTCCTTTGGGGCAGTATTACAGTGGGATCCAAGGTAGGTGCAGAACTCAAGACTTCTTATGTTTATAGCAGCTTGCAAAGCTAGGATGAGTCTGGTGGTCTCCAGACTTGAATGGTGACACACACTTTGGTCCATCTGCAGGTTAGATTACAAGTTAGCAACAGAAAGGAACAAACTGTACATGCCGCAGTGACTCTAGCAAATCTCCATGGAGCTGTGTTAAGGACAGCCAATCCCCTCAACACTACAAGTTCCAGTTGTGTTGTAATATTCTTGAAGAGACAGAGATTATGGAAATAGAAAGCAGAGGAGGCGTTGGCAGGGTCAGAGATAGGGAGGGGAGCCAGGAGGAGAGGGACCATGGCTGCAATGTAGCACAGGGAGTCCCGTGTGACAGAATGGCCCTGGATCTTGACTGTCTGCATGTCAATATCCTAGTCGTAGCACTGGACTGTTATTTTGCAAGGTGTTACCACCGCCTGGGTAACGGATACTCTAATCAGTCCATGTTTATTTTTTTCCAATATTGCACATGAATTTATGGTAATCTCAAAAGTTAAATGCAAAAAAAAAAAAGTTAAATGCAACTATAGGGATTATGAGAGAAATGGGGCTGGTACACAGCACTCCAAAACTTTGTCCGTGAAGTTGTTTTAAATGCTGGGAACCCGACAGACGAATGGCATCGTCTCACACACGTGGGACGGTTGAGCAAGACACGTGTGCTTCACTGAACATGGCACTTGACCTTGCAAGGGTGTGGAGTTTTCTGGAGAGGGTGGCAGCTGGGGAGTGACAGGAAGTGGTGGAGGGAGGGCTGGAAACTGAGCCTGGGACATGTGTTGGTGTGGCTCGAGCTCCACGCGGGGAAGCCAAGGAGCTGGCAGGCGCTGGCCGACTGGGATGTCAATGTGTGTGCTGTTTGGTGTGTCCTTTCTCATCTCTGCTGAGCCAAGCCCAGTTTTCTGTGTTCCTCTACTGATTGTTGCAGACAAAACGTGTGTGTAAACAAACATAAAATCCATGTAATGCTCAAATTGTTTCCTAATGTATTAATTTAAAACAATTTGCATCATTCAAAATAAGCATTAAAGCAGAACTGATTGCAAATTCAGTATACACCGATGACACAACGCCCAGCTAATTACCAAGAAAGGCAGAGGACTCCCCTTCCAAAGACGGGCAATACCAGGTTTCAGAGACTTCTAAGGGTGACAATGCACCACTTAACCCCTGCACCTGCACGGGATGGTAGGCATTTGGCCAGAGCTGTTCCTCTCTGTTTACCTAGAGCAAGCAGAATTGATTAAACCTAAAAGTTAGTAAAACCCTTTAGACTTTTATTTTAGGGCAGTATTATAGTGGAATCAGATGTAGGCTAAAAGGAAGATCTGAAACAGATTTGTCACAATTTCAGCCAAGAGGGAGGCCATACACTATCTATGCTTCTTTCTTTTTTTTAAAGACTTATTTTATTTAAAAGGCAGAGTTAAGGGGGGGGGCGGTTCTTCAATCTGCTGGTTCGCTCCTGAAATGGCCATAACAGCTAGAGCTGAGCTGATCCAAAGCTGATCCCTCCAGGTCTCCCACTTGGGTACAGGGACCCAAGCACTTGGACCATGTTCCACTGCTTTTCCAGGCACACTAGTAGGGAGCTGGATGGGAAGTGGAGCAGCTGGGACTCAAACTGGCACCCATAAGAATGCAAGAACTGCAGGCGGTGGCTTTACTCGCTATGCCACAGTGTTGGCCCCTACCTATACTTCTTTTTCTATCTTTGTTAAATCAACATGTAGCTAAGAAAACTAACATACATATAGGAAAGGAGTAATAGTGTGTGCACTTGCAGTACCTTCCACAGGGAGAATATATTACATATATTTTGAGATTAGTGGCGTTGCACCTGCTGGGGTAGTTGGGAACATCAACAGATGGAATATTGAAGTACATTACATGTGGAATAGAAAACTGAATCTGTGGCCGATTGGTTCGTTTAGGTAGAAATACAGGGCTAATGAAACAAAGGCCTTAAGTTTGATTCCTGGGGCTAAGGCAACTGTGTATTTTACTGGTCCATGGCTCGCTTAACCACACCTGCCACCCTCCTGTACATTCTATGGATCATAATTACGAAACTCTGCATTAGTTAAAATCCTACTGCTCACAGATCAGTAGTGCAAATGAATTCGATGCAGACCTCCAAGCAGTCAGGCTGCCCTGAGACACTGCTCTAACCACACGCTCTAGGCTCAGAGCACAAACACGGAAATATTCTGTGATGACACACAAATGCCAGGGAGAAAAGCACCATGGGATTTTCTGGTACCCAAGGTCAGGCAGATGACACAACAGTTGAGACACAGCTTGGGCCGCCTGTATCTCATATCAGAGTGCCTGGCTTTGAGTTCCAGCTCTGCTCCCGATTCCAACTTCCTGTTACTATGCATTCTGGGAGGCAGCAGTTCATGGCTCAGGAACCTGGGTCCCTGCCCCCCCATGGGAGACCTGGATTGAGCTCCCAGCTCCCAACTTTGGCCTGGTGCAGTCCCAGCTATTGCAGTCATTAGCAGGAGTGTGTGTCTGTCTCTTTCATTCAAGTAAATAAAATCAACACTAAAAATTAAATTTTTTTTTTTTATTTTTGACAGGCAGAGTGGACAGTAGAGAGAGAGAGAGAGAGAGAGAGAGAGAAAGGTCTTCCTTTTTGCCGTTGGTTCACCCTCCAATGGCCGCCGCGGTAGGCGTGCTGCAGCCGGCGCACTGCGCTGTTCCGATGGCAGGAGCCAGGTGCTTCTCCTGGTCTCCCATGGGGTGTAGGGCCCAAGCACTTGGGCCATTCTCCACTGCACTCCCTGGCCACAGCAGAGAGCTGGCCTGGAAGAGGGGCAACCGGGACAGAATCCAGTGCCCCGACCGGGACTAGAACCCGGTGTGCCGGCGCCGCAAGGCGGAGGATTAGCCTATTGAGCCACGGCGCCGGCCTAAAAATTAAATTTAATAACCCCCAACAGAAAAGAAGATAACCAGTGTCTGTGGAGAAAAAAAATCCAAGCCTGATGCTGAAATAATTAAACAAGGCCTGGTGGTGTTGCTGCCAGGGAACCGATGGCAGAGAGGGGGTTGTGTATGACAGGCCTAACTCCAGCAGGGAAAGGATGCTGTAGGCTGCAACTCATGCTCACTCACAAACCCAACTGCAAATAAAGAAATGGTGAAAAACAAGGAAAACGCACTGTTTCCAATATAAGAAGAAAGCAGGCCAGCACCGCGGCTCACTAGGCTAATCCTCCGCCTGTGGCACCGGCACTGCGAGTTCTAGTCCCGGTCAGGGTACAGGATTGTGTCCCGGTTGCTTCTCTCTGTGGCCCGGGAAGGCAGTGGAGGATGGCCCAGGTGCTTGGACCCTGCACCCGCATGGGAGACCAGGAGGAAGCGCCTGACTCCTGGCTTCTGATTGGTGCAGTGCGCCGGCCATAGCAGCCATTTGGGGGTGAACCGATGGAAGGAAGACCTTTCTCTCTGTCTCACTAACTCTACCTGTCAAAAAAAAAAAAAAGTAGACCAGCTTCAAGCCACAAGTTATAAACCAAACCTTTCAAACACTGCAAAATCAGTACCAGTGAGAACAGGAGGAAGCTCAAGGCTACACTGGCTATTCAGCCAGGATATTGGGTTCAAATTTCCTTACAAGTCAGGGCTACAGTCCACTAGTGATCCTTTAATTCTCCAGATTGTGGGCAAACCTAGAAGTCAGAGACTGTCCCTTGCAGCCAGCTAGCTCAAATACCAGAATGGCCAAGAAGGGGCTCATGTCTGACCTAGCCCCCTGGCTTATAAGTGCTCTGGAGAAGGGGAAAGGGTTAGCCTATGAGGGTTTCACTGTGTGATCTGAAGGTTTGGAAGCCAAAGTTGAAGGAAGTGAGTGTGAACCCAAATAGGAGAAAGAGACACAATGCAGACGTGTTCAAGCTAACAAACCCGGGTGGTCCAGGGTACACTGATGCATTAGAAAATTATCTACCAAAAACCTCTTTTGTGCCGAAACCTGTGGGGTCTTAGTGGCACGGCCCGAGGAGGAGAAACAGCTGAGGCTTGGCAGAGTAACCTCGCAGGGGTGCAGAGGCACCTGTAACCCCATATCAAGAACACCCCTCCTGGGGCTGGCATGCTGGTGCAGCGGGTTACACTGCCACCTTTATCTCCAGCATCCCCAATGGGAGTGCTGGTTAGAGACTTGACTGCTCTGCTTCCAGTCCAGCTCCCTGCACATCCTCCTGGGAGGCAGCAGAAGATGACCCAAGTGCTTGGACCCCTGCCTCCTATTTGGGAGCCCCCAAGGGAGTTCCAAGCTCCTGGATTTGGCCTGATTCAGACCTGGCTGCTGCAGCCATTTGGACCATTCAAATCGAAGATTTCTCTCCCATTCTCCCTTTCTCCCTATTCCCCCCTCCCTCTCTGATGCCCAGCCTTTCAAATACATACATAAATCTTTTTAAACAAGAACACTTCTCCTAATATTATTCTACATCAAAACGTTGGCTCTGTTAAAAAATGAGTAATCACCCACGGACAAAAGCAAATTGTTCATATCCACGCAAGAGAATACCAGTAGAGCAGAAAGAGGAAGAGGTAAATGTAGACCATGTTTTAGATTCTGTTAATATAAACCCTTATTTTCTATCGATAATGTCAGAGTGTAGTTTGAGTTCCCAGGGACCAGGAATGAAGACTGGAATGAAAAAAACCCTCTCCTGATGTCAAGGCAGCCCTCACATGTCTGTCACACCATCATGACGCAGGACGTGAACACAACCAGAGTCCTGTGCAAAGGCAGGGCTTGACCATGACTGCTGCAGGCTTTGCAGGCAAAAATCCATGCTTCTCTGAATGGCGAGACTGCAAACTAAGTTATGTTTATAGTGGGAAAAGATATTCTCCCCTGAGAATCTGTAACTCTGCCATCAGATGCATTTCAGGGTTTTACATTTGGGCTACCTGTGCAGGCAGGAAACTGAATTGAAGCATGCCCCGGGGCCCCTGGAACAAACCATCACTCAAGTTCTCTGGGAAACACACCTTTTCACTCAAGGGTCCTCGGACGTCCAGAGCTTTAGGTCAACAAGGCAGGCGCTTACACTCCAGTTGTGAACAAGTCCCACAAGTCAGTGCATCTTCAGATTTTGGAAACATCCTTCAGGAACCAGAAAATGATTTTCCTCAAATGTGTAAAGAACTATGAGTGAGGACAAGAGACTATGAAGACTGGAACAGGAGGATTAGAAAAAGAACTTTTGAAAAGGAAAATAAAAGCTTACTGAGCAGGTGAAATAGTAGATTAATTACAACTGAAAACAGAATTAACAGACTGGAAGAGAGCTTTGGAAAAATCATCCAGAGCTTGCATGGAGGGTAAAAACCAGGAAAATGTCAAAGTGGGTTAAGAGAGTGGGACAGATTAAGAAAGTGTAACCGTGTCTTCCTGGAGAAGAGTGATCGCAGGATGGTGGAATAGGAAAAGATGCTGATTTTGACTAAGCAAGATAGCAGAAGACAAGCAGAGCCAGCGCATTCCCCAGGGAGAGTTGGAGCCAAGTTTTCAGTGGAAATTCTACAGGCAGAAGAGGGACAGTGTGGAAAGAGGGGATGCACAGTGGTGAGCACGGACCCCACACAGCTGGGGGGTGGAGGGGATGGCAGCTGCTGAGAGCGAGGTGAGAGCCGACTGCGGCAGCCCGTGCCACTGGGGGTATTGCACGAGGGAGAACCAGGCAGACCACACTGCCTTTGAGTCCGGCCTGGAGCCCTAGCAGAGGGCAGGATACCCACATTTCTTTCTCCCTACCCGCCCTACCAACCAAGGGTGCCTGGCAACCAGGTAGAGAAGGTGCCAACCTGACACCAGTAGAGGCTGCAGCAGCTCCTGCGTGTGTGACCAGGGGATTTTACAAGAGGGAAAAATCCATTGACCCCACTGACTATGATTCCATCTGGGAGGGTTGATGGGCACCCCCTTAGGATTCTGAGGTGCCCCCCATCCTCTCAGTCTGGCACAGGCTCTGCAGCTCAGACTTGCAAGGTGGACCTCCCACTGTCAGCTGGCTCTGGAAGTGACTCTGCTCTCTCTGTAGCTGGGGCAGTCGTGAGGGGCAGGGAGCGAATCCTCTGCACTCTGCAACTGTGGGAATTCTGTCACTGCATGAGAGGGCGTGGGCTGTAGCTGGGTTTTTGGGCAATTGCTCTGTCTGGCATCAGAGCTCAGAGCTCGCTGACTGCCTGGATGGGGTCATTGCAGAGGGTTCCCTGCTCACAGTGAGATCTGTACAGATCTTTTGTGCAGCTCATGCACCAGAACAGGTGAGGGTCGTAGCCACTGTGGGCTAACTCAGGGCACTGATCACCTTGGAAGAGGGGAGGTGAAGAGTCTGCTGCCAGTGGAGGAGATCCACCGTGCCCAACTTGGTGTCACCCTGGATTCTCACTCCGCCCTTGAGCAGTGACCAGAGCTCCCTGGCCCCACCCAGCACGTGCCTATGGATGTTCACTGAAGGAGCAGACACTCCACTAAGCCACAGAAGCATAGTTCAAAGGTGAAACCAGCAGTGGAGGAAACCAACAAGTGCTTCCACAAAGGCCTAAAACTACATGCAGAAACACAAGAAACAAGAACAAGGAAGACAACAACATTTGACTATAGGATGTAAAGATTAAGAGACTGATGAAATGCTTAAAAAAGACATTCAAAATGATAGGATTACTGAGAAGCAATGAAAAGCATATTCCTAAGTTACAAATTTTTCCATGAGATAGATTCTGAAGATAAATCAAATGTTAGAAATGAAGAATTCAGTATGTTAAATAAAATACAGTGGAAAGTCTTTACAATAGACTTGGTAAGGCAGAAGAAAGAGTATCTGAACTAGGAGACAAATCTTTGGAAATATCTCATACCAAAAAAGCAAAAGTATAAAAATTAAAAACACTGTTGGAGATTTATGGGATACTATCAAACAACCCAATGTACAGGTCATAGGAGCTCCTGAAGCTGTGGAAAGAGACTGGATTCAAAGGCCTATTCAGACAAATAGTAACACAAAACTTCCCTCATTTGGAGGAAGAAAGGCACATCCAGGTATAGGAAGCACATAGAACTCCTAATAGACGTGACCAGAAAAGATCTTCATCATAACGCATTGTAGTCAAACTTTCAAAAGCAAAACATAACGCAAAGATTCTAAATTTGCATGGGAGAAATGCCAGATTGCCTTAAGATGAAGGTGAAATAAAGACCTTCCATAACAAACAGAAATTGAAATAAGTGGTCACCATTCGCCCAGCCCTATACAAGATGCTGAAGGATGTGCTATACACAGAAACACACAGAAACACAGAAACATGGTCATCACTCTGAAAGAAGGTGAAGGTGAAGGTAGCAAATCTCCCAGCAAAAGTACAAAGGAAATCCAAAGCAAACACTAGGAATAGTTATGGAAAAATGGCAGGGCCAAGTCCTTACTTATCAACAGTCACCTTGAATGTAATTATATATGTAAGTGTATCAATAAAATTGATTAAAATGAAAAATATTTTCATAGTTGCAATAGCATTATATGCTTAATCTTAGAAATTCTAATGTTAGAAGAGCCTAATATTTGTGAAAAAAATCACTGTTTCTGTTTTGAAGAATTACAAAGTAACTGCGTTTTTAAGCATAAGGGGAGTTGCGCAACAAATATGAATAAATTAAAAAACCAAGTACATGGGCTGGCATCGTGGATGCTGGCATCCCCTATGAGCTCTGGTTTCAAGTACCGGCTGTTCCACTTCCAATCCAGTTCCCTGTTAATGTGCATGGAAATCAGCAGAAGACGGCCCAAGTGCTTGGGTCCCTGTACCTGTGTGGGACACCCAGAAGAAGCTCCTGGCTTGTGTTTGGTGCAGCTCCAACTGCTTCGGCCATTTGGGGAATGAACTAGCAGGTGGGAGATCTCTCCTTGTGTCTCTCTAACACTGCCTTTCAAATAAAATCATTTTTAGAAAGTGGTAAATAAATGCAGTGCTCTGAGGCAGACTGAAGACGCGGGGGCCGCATTAGGAGGTGAGGAGCGCATGTGACTGAAAGGCTCTGCTGGAGGTGACCACAGGGACTCTGAGTTCCTGGAGGGAGGCCAAGGGATGCAGAGCAAGCCTGAATCTCGAGAGGTGGGCGGGGCAGGTGGTGCAGGGACAACTGCTGGCCTGACAGACATCACTTCATCCAAGCCTCGGGATGTGATCATGGCACTTGGGCCTGGATGGGATCTGGGGGCCTGAGTGGGTGCAAACACTCTCTGCTCAGAATCAGGCTGCCGGGATCCCGACACAGGATTGGGTAGACAGAGAGGGGGGAAAACCTTGAACCCATCAGTCACAAAGCCCGTGGGAGTGCTGGCTGTAGCCTAAACTCACGTCGACCAAGAGCATTTTAAGGGCAGGTTCTGTCAAGAACTGGTGAGAACTCTGCAAGCTGCTCCTGATGGAGTCTGTGCTGGGCTTGGGGCTTCGGGGTCCTGGGGTTGCAACCAGCCTGGGTCTGAGGAGAGGAAGGGAACTGTCTTGAGCGCAATGGAGACCTTCCTTGGAGGACACGGCCGTCGGAAGGGGACCGCACAGGGAGAGAGAAGGGGGCAGCTTCCCCACGCCCTGCCTTCTGCCGCCCTCCAGCTGCGAGCCCGAGGGAGCAAGAGCAAATGTCACGGCACAGATGACCCCTCTGGGAAGCCTTGGGGTGGAAGCTGGGAGGCCGTTCAGTTGAGGGCTTCCTTGTGCTCCTCTAGGCAGGGAAACGTGTCGAGCATCAATAGTTTCATAAACTCTGATCAATGTATCAACAACTGCTTCTGCAAGGATGCTACAGGCAGAAGCTGTCCTGTTGCTGTGACCCAGCAGAGCAGAGAATCCCAGAGACTGTAACTGTAACCCCGTGAAGGTATGTGTGTGTATATAAAGGAAAGTAAGCCAACGTATCTATGGATACAGATGTAGGCGTATCTATGTAACTATATATCTGTCTATATCTCATACCTGGGAAGATCCTGAAAGGTAAAGAAATTTCAGAACAACTAGGCACCTTGAGATCATTTAGGATTTTGTTTAGTTCTGGTGTTGGCTTTCTGGTAGAGTACCTTGCAACTGTTTCTAATGTTGCTTTTATCTTGTAAAAGTTTTCTTTTTCTCTTCCAATTCTGTCTTGAACTTCAGCTATTTGTTGGTCTTCTCATGATGTCTTAGCGTCTCGGACCTTGTGCACAACTACGGCAAAAATGACCCATTTATAGCAGTCAGATTCCTATTTTTGACCTGTTGACGGCAGCTTCAAAAAATGGCAATGACCAAGGGGAAAAAAAGAAAACCAAGGAGGGAAAAAAGATTGGAATCACCTCTGGGATACTCTTCTACTCCCAACTGTGTAGTTCTGAGCTTGTGTCTGTTTACGGCGCCCTCCTGGTTGTAGGTAGACACTGAACCCAGACTCCTGCCTTTGGGGACCGCCCTGGCTCTGACTCCCCGCCCCCTGCTCCCTCTGTCACAGCCTGAGCAGACCAAGTGTGCACACCTGTGAGATCAGCTTTCCAGGCTAAATATCTTACATAAAATCTTTTGAAAGCAATAGGGTGTACTCACTTAAAGCTTTGAGACTGGGAGCCAACTTTTAATTTGTTCCTCCTGTTTGCTGAAAATATAGTGTTTCTCTTTCAAGGACTTTATTAGAAATCTGGTTTTCTCATGGGAACACAGACAAGCAATTTACAGCGATGCATCAGTGATGATGGTTAGAGTCAAGGGGTTCTTCAGTTATTAGGAGTTTGGGCTTTTTTTTGAAAAGGGCTTTAAACTTGCACAAAGACCGCAGATTTTAAAGGCACCAGATCCAAAAAGAGAAAAAGGAACCATTAATAATGACAACCATGATGACAATTAGGTTGATGATGGCTACTACCATACCCCACCACCTGCCAGGCACCATACAGATCAATTCACAGCTTCTCCTGTAAGGTTGAGTACAAGTGGATGGCATGCTGTTATTAGAATTATGCCAGGAAGTCTGTTGTAAAAATGTAGATGGCAGGGGAAAAAAAGGAGATGTTGCTTTATGGTTGAAACCATAAATGTGGAAGAAAAAAATGGGCCTGTTGCCCAAGGACAGAGGTACAATTTTAGGGGATGTAAAAACTCAATTCCACATCCTCTTTTGCTTCTCTCTTTTCCATCAAGGAGGTTTATCTTGAGATAGAAAGTGGGGAGATGACTATGGGTAGAAGGAGACAAGCCCAATACACAGGAAATGTCTCTAAGTGGTCCCCTCACAGCTCCAGAGAATGAATTCAACCCTGGGAACAACGAGAACCCTCAGAGAAAGCTGCCATCAACAGTTGGAAGACTAGGAATACGCATGTCTAACTTTGCTGTTCCACCCAAGAAAGGTTAGTCTATTTTCCTGATTTATGTCAGATTTTTACTTTTATCACATTAATGTTTTGGAAACTAGGGGAAGTCTAATAGCTAGTGACAGAATATTCTCTCTAGCCACTATATCCGATATAAATCATTATTGCCTACAAATGCTGTAGTGATGACTAACCACCATAAATTCTTAGATTGAGGCATTTGACTTTAATACATGTGGTTGGATTTCTACTCAAATTTGTATGTTTATCACAGTAATTTTTTTTAAAGATTTACTAATTTATTTGAAAGGCAGACTCACAGAGAGAGGTCTTCTGTTGCTGGTTCACTCCCTAGATGGCCGGAATTGAGCTGTTCTGAAGCCAGGAATCTGGAGCTTCTTCCTGGTCTCCCACTTGGGTGCAGAGTTCCACGTGCTTGGGCCATCCTCCACTGCTTTCTCAGGCCATAGCAAAGAGCTGCATCAGAAACGGAGCAGCCAGGACTTGAACCGGCACCCCCATGGGATGTCAGCACTGCAAATGGCAGCTTTACTTGCTATGCCACAGCACCCCCCCCCATAAAACAATATTAAAAACAATACTATATAGCATCAGAATAATAACCCTGGGTCATGTAGAACATGCATTACAAGAAAACATAGCTCTGAGTGGTAGAAATGGTCACTTTCTGGAATAGATTACAGAAATTCCAAAGCTCAGAGACTTTGATGCAAATAATCCATGTGATACCCTCTACCTGTCAGAAATTACAAGATATATTTTGAAATTTTATTAATAGCCAAATCTAAAAATAATGAAAGATCATGATCACGAATGTGGGTTTTGAAAAATAGGATCTCATAACAAGGACAAAGTAACTCAAAAAAATTCTTGGGCTCTGAATTTTGGAATAAAGATATGATTTTTTTTCAAAGGTATGTCATTGTAGAATATCTATGTATTTTCAATAAAGACAAGAATCCCTAAATATACTAAAAATGGGTTAAAATGGCATTTTAAAAAAATCCAACATTTATGGTAAATGGTTTTAGATAAAGGGATCAAGATAACTCAATGGGGGAAAAGAGTTTGTTCTGAAATCCATGCTGATAGGACATCTACACACAAAAGAATTAAGGGAGACCCCCTCCCTTTCTCCATTGTACAAGCATTAATCTAGGTGGACTGTATCCTGAACATAAGGGTTAAAACTCTAAAATTATGAGAAGAAAACGTAATTCTTCATAATCTTGGGTTAGTCAATGATTTCTTACATATAACAGCAAAAGCACAAGTGACTAAACACTGATAAACAATACAGTATTAACGGGAGTCACCATGTTGTGCATTAGATCCCCAGAACTTACCATATAATTGCAGATGATAATTGAATTGATAACTGAACTGAAAGATAATTGATATTTGCAGCTGATTAACATCTTCCAACCCTAGCGACCACCCTCTACGTCCACTTTTCTAGATTTCCCCCTAGAACTGAGCTCAAAGAGTGTTTGTCTTTCTGTGTATAGCTTATTTTGCTTAGCACATTGCTCTCCAGTTCTATCTAAGTTTTTGTAATTAGCAGGGTTTGTTTCTGTTGTTGAATACCACTCTACTGTATAAGCAGGATAAAAGCACTTTCTTTATCTGTTCATCCGCTGATAGACACTTAGGTTTTGTCCATGTCTTGGCTACTTTGAGTGATGCTGCCGTGAACAGGAGGTGCACATATCCCTTTGAGATACTTTGTAAACATTCTCAGTAGGAGTATTGTTGGGTAACAAGGGATTTTTATCTTTTTGAGGAATCTTCTTATTGTTTTCCACAATGGCTGCTCTAATTTACATTTCTACTAATGATATATGAGGGGCATGATATACAAGATGGTTCCTCTAGTTACTAATACTTGCTAAGAATTTGATGAGAGAGAAGATGTTAATTGTCTTCATACATACATGTACTCTCTCTCACACACAAAGGCAGCTAGGTAGTGATGAATGTTAATCAATTGGACTATGGTAATCATTATACAATGTATCCATGTATAACAGTATCTCATTGTATACCCTGGAAATATACAATTTTAATTTGCCAACTGAATTTTTTAAATTTAAATATTTTGATATTTTAACTTTGCCCAAATTAAAAACGTTTGTGCTCCAAAGAACATAACCAAGTAAGTGAAAGACAACCAGCAGAATGGAGGAAGTTATTTGCCAATCATCACTCTTTTTAAGGGACTTGTGGTTAGGATCTAAGAACAACTCTTAAAGTCAACAATAAAGAAAACCATTCTTTTAAATGTACGAAGGATTTGAATAAACATTTCTGTAAGGAAGATATATGAACAGCTAATTACCACATGAAAAGATGCTCAACATCATTAGTCATTAGGAAAATGCTAACTGAAACCACAGGATACCACTTCATACCCAGAGTAGCTATAATGGAAAAGAGGCAGTAACAAATGCTGTCAAGGATGTTGAGAAATTCTGGTTCTCATATACTTCTGGTAGGAAAACAGAACAGTTCAGCCACTTCAAAACCTAACTTGACAATGTGTGGAGATGCTCAATGTGGAGTGACTGAGCAAAACCCCATCCTCGGTTATTTACCTGAGACACAAAAACACATTCACATTAAAATGTGTGTACTGATGTTCTTAGCACTATTATTCATAACAGCTAAAGTGTGGAAACAACACACATGTTCAGCATCTGATAAATGAATACATAAGATGTGGTGATTAGTCAACAGTGAAAATAATTGAAGTTACAATGTGAATGAACCTCAAAAACATGGAGTGAAAGAAGCCAATCACAGAACACATGTTATACAACATAATTTGTACAAAGTGTCTGGAATAGGCAGATCTAGAGAGACAGTAGAGCAGTGGTTCCTTGGAGCTCTGAGAAGGGGAGAGGAGAAGGTGGGAGGGAATGTTGAGTACTTACTAAAAGGTTAAAGATTTTTTTTTGTGGGGATGAAGGGGATGATAACAATGTTCTAAAGACAGACTGTGTGATGGTTGCCTAATTCTGCAAGTATACTAAAATCCATTTAATTGTACCCTTGAAAAAGGTGAACTCTATAGTATGTAAATTATATCTCACCAAAACTGTTTATTAAATAGCAAGTAAAAGTCAATTGTTATTGAGAAACTAGAACATCAGGACCCAGGCTGAGTTTATAAAAAATTAATCAGGGATGGGTTATATCTCTACCAGATTCAAAAATGCTGTTGGATTACTGCACCTGCATTTTGCTAAATTAACTTATAAAGTCATTCATAAGATCCCATTCGACAATCAGACAATTGTGGGAATGACTTGAAATCATGGAAAGCTTGGGGCATTCAAAACTGTCAAGAATCTGCTAAAATGGGGACATAGCAGGACCTTTCTGTAAGAGCAATGTATGTCAAATACTGCACAGATTAGCATGTTTGTCCCTGACTTGGTTCACAAAAGACCATGGGAAACCATCACTTACCAATTTCCGGCAAAAGCATGCTAAGTGTCATTGACCAAAGATCTCCAACACCTTGAGTAACGTTCACCTGGACGCACCTAGTGAAAGAAGGAGAACGAGAGGAGATGCAAAACTGCTTTCTGGGGCAGTAGTGGGTTATGCCACCACCTGCAGCACCGGCATCCCACATGGGCTCTACAAGAGTCCTGGCTGCTCCACTTCCTACCCAGCTCCCTGCTCATGTGCCTGGAAAAGCAGCGCAAGATGGCCCAAGTACTTGGGCTCCTACATCCATGTGGAAGACCGGGATAAAGCTCCTGGCTCCCTGTTTTGGTCAGGCCCAGCACTGGCCTTGTGGCCATTTGGGGAGTGAACCAGAAAATAGAAGACTTCTCTCTCTTTCTGCCTCTGCCTCTCCTTCTGTATAACTCCACTTTTCAAATGAATAAATTAAAGAAAAAAAAACACTGTTCGCTGAGATTAAAATTTTACAGCTGCTCACAGAATCATATGTTTGTTCCATTAACTTTAAAAACAGAAAATTGAGAAAAATGGATGTCCAATGATTTAGTTTTATTTTTCCTCCAGTATGCCTGCTGATTTCTGTGCTAAAGAGAGAGGAAGTCGAGTCTAGGGGTCATAGGTGTGTGCAACACCACTGTTACTTTTGGCCAGGCACGGGCCCCCGCAGAATGTAACTGGGCACTGACCGTGACTGGGGCCCAGCTTTGTTTCCCAACAGAATTCACTTGCTAAGCAAGGCCCTTGGGGACTGAACATCGTCACAGAGCTGTAGAGCCCACGCCAGCCCTATCCTCTTATAGCCAGTTTGAAGGAACATGGATGGCTCTGCATGGGTTGTCTTTCCCAGGATTGCAAGCTGGCCACTCCACAGTGGTTAATTAACACAGAGACTCAAGCACAATGTGTTTTGGAAACCAAATACCTGGTGTTCTGACAGGGTTTCTGGATGAGCCATGACTTACTGGCTTGTTCACTAACCCTGTTCTGTTCACCCAGTGTTTACCCAAAGAGATGTTTTCTCTTTTTTGGTGGGGAGGTTGTTAGGATATTTTTCTATGGGGGCTCTGTGTGAAGTTGGCAGTCACAGCTCTGCCAAGACACCGGTTGCAAAACACTTCTTCGTGACCTAGGCTGGTGCACCAAGCATGAATCACCAGAGTCCACAATAGCAAAGGGCTTTCAATACAATTTGGGCCGTTCTCCCGTGAAACACATGCTCTCTGCTTCTCTGCAGGCTTCTCTCAGCAACCTCTTTCCCCCAACAAGGCGAAGCTGAAAAGTGGTGGTGCTGAACAGGATAAAGCCTGGAGACGACATTTCCTTCCCAAAGAACATACACTATGTGAGGGTTCTAATCATTAATTTAAGGCATTTCAGAACATTGTAATTTCACCCCCAAATTTTCTGATAACATTGCCTTCTTGAGTCATAATAACATAATTTAGGCCAAACCACATGATTGCTTTGGTTTGGGGATGGGATTACTTTGCCTTGATCCTAGAGTTTTCAGTAACTCTGGTAATAATAATGCATGCCATTGACTGTGAGAAGTGTCAAGTGGTGGTGGCAAACACACAGCATGTAGCATTTCCAGACCTTGCAGCCTTCCTCCAAGATTGATTTTACCATCCTTGTTCTCCATATGGAGACACTGGCACTTGGAGGGAGTCAGGACCTTGCTCTGTCTCATACCAGTTAGAATGCTTTTTAAATCTTTATTTGCAGAGGGAGGGAGGGAGGGAGAGGGAGAGGGAGGAAGGGAGAGGGAGATTGAGAGGGAGAGAGAGGGAGAGGGAGAGGGAGAGGGGGAGGGAGAGAGAGAGAGAGAGAGAGAGAGAGAGAGAGAGAGAGAGAGAGAGATCCTATTCCCTCATTCACTCCCTAAATGTCCACTTCAGCCAGGGCTGGGCCAGACCTAAGCCAGGATCCTAGAACCACATCTGAGTCACCCAAGTACTTCAGACATAAGATGTACCCTGGGAGGCAACAGCTTGGCAGGGCAACAGAATCAAATGCAGAGTTGGGACTCAATTCAGGCACTCCAATATGGAATGCAATTGGCACTCTCCTTTAGTTGCGAAAGCCAGGCCCCTGTAACTTTTGATTCATGTTTGTAAAGCTTTGCTGTAGCTTTCTTTGTAGAAAGTGTCAATACCTTCAACAGGCTAGGCTGTGTGTTAAAGAACAACTCATTTTAGGCAAACAACAGGAGACTCCACTTGGAGGTGCTCAGATTATCTCAACCTTCATTCTGCAGATGTTATGGCTATACCACCTTCCAGCTGCGTCTACATAGCATACTACTGGGGCGGGTGCCAAGGGAAACCTTTCTTTGTGGGGAGGGAAGACCAACCCCCACACCATCTCTTAATTAAGCTGACATCGGAATGATGTTCCCAGAAGTTGTCGAATGCATCCTCCAGGATTTTCCTGTGGCATCTGCATTGTGAAGTCACAGAGAACATCACCCATGCCAACTACTGGGAACCATGACCCAAGGTTTTGACTGGGGAAATGTGTCATATACTTGTGAAAAACCATTTAGTGGGAAATAGTCAAAACTGCTGGCTGGGATTATGTCACAAGGACATGGATGTGCCTCATTCGTGGATTTTTTCCAAGTGAGAGCATGGCAAGAGGAGGTCATCATTGTATCATACAAGTCAGCTGTGGACCAGGTTCCAGGCAGATTACGAAGGAATCCACACACCAGGGACGGTGGTGCGTTGGAGAGATGAGCGTCAGCCAGCCACCATGACTCTCACGATGAGTAAAAATCCAAAGTGAATATCTGATATCCATCATACGTTCGTGTTTTAGGCACACTTCAATGTGACATTTACAAAATTGAAATGTCAGCTGCAGTCAACATAGACACACAAGGATCTAGGAAAAAATGTATATATGGGACTTGTTTTGCAATCAAGATATATTTAGGAAAAGGAGAAATGCAAGTGGCAATCTTCATGAGGCCACCTGTGGGGAAAGAAATTCAAAGAAAAAGAACAACACACACACACCCCTTACCAAGTGATGGTGCGACAGACTTACGGGTTTGGCAGCTGAGAGTACTCATGGTCTCCGTTCTCGCCCTCGCCCTCTCCCTGGGTCCATGCTGTTTCCCATGGAACTTAGCAGCTCTTGTCCTCTGGAGGTGAAGCACTTGTCCCAGAGGCTTAGGAGGTGGCTTTCTTTGAGCTGTAGGATGTAGAGGATACAAGCAACCTTCGAAAGACGTTAGCATGTTTCTGCGGTCTCAATGATGTGTTTCACTAACCTGGGTGATGAGATCCATGCAGCACAGAGCTGAACCATCCACAATCGGCCATTAGCCAGCCACCCCTCAGGACTCATGCACGAGAATCCTCCTTAGCTCACAGAGATGCTCGGCGGCAGATCTCAATGTGGGAACACTGGATGCCGAAATTTACCCATGCAGTTTGTCTGCCATTTCTTAAGGCGTGAGTGGCTTACAATGTGTAATAGTGAGTGCTTGCTACTCCCTGTGTTCCAAGAGGAACGTAATCACTCCCGTTGTGCTTAATTTACAGCGCGAGAACTGAGCAGAAGAGGTTAAAAAACGTGTTCAGGGAGGCTTCAAACCCCACCCTTTTAAAACCAGCACACTTCATTAGCATGGAAAGTATGGGAATAATTAAGTGCTGGCTTTGGCAGGACACTTGGTTTTATTTTTATTTTTATGGCAGCATTTCACTTTTCAAGTATTTTAATCATTCGCAAGCGTCCAGTACTTGTAATTGTGTTTTAATTCAATACACGGAGAAGAAAGAAATGTGGAACTGGGTGCTCTGGCACCTGCTGCTTGTTCTGCCACCTTTATTTTTAGCCGTTTTTACACGAGCAACTCAGCCACTCCTGCTTTCATTGTCGCTGTGTACATAATTGAGGCTACACTTGCTTCGTTTAAAAACAGAGTGATTTGTGTTGCTTCACGTTACAGGATACAGAACATCATTATTATCTGTTGCATTCTATACCTGAGAGCTGGCAGGGATGCAAACCGGATCGAATCCCGCATCTCCACAGTGCGGTGATGGAGCATCAGCTGTGGGGCACACCGGTCAGTTTAGATCCCAAGTTTCTCTCCACCTGCTGCTGACAGCCTTGTGGTGATGAACAACTGCCGGGCCATGGTAGGCACTCAGGACGAGCACAGCAACCTTAAGCTCTGTCAAGAGCCCTAAGGAAGCAGAGTTCGCCACTTTTACTTAGTGACCACAACCAAGAGACACTCAGAAACGTGGGACTCCAACCCTTTAGTGGCCACACTTCTAGCTACAGGGAGCAAAGAAACAACATGGATCTTGCTTGCCCTGGGATGAGCATTGTATTGTGGAGGCATGGCCAAAACAACAAAAGGAAAACATTTCACCTGGTGTTTAAGGCCATACCTGGAGAAAATCCATGGCACAGATCGTGAGTGCACAAGGTTTTCCTAAATTTGTATGCTGTTCAGAAACATAGTTAAATGTGCACACAGTAGTAAGCACAGGCTGATACGTTTGCTGGACTGTGGGCTCCATGGGCAGTCTGGGAGGCTTACAGATGCTTGCTTCCAAGAGCAGTTTGAATGCACACAACGAAATGCAGGCTACTATAAAAGCAACTCACTGTGATGCAATGCAACTAGAAAGTTAAAATATCTTAGTCAAGTGTGTGCTCCTTTGTTAACGCATCAAGTCACCAGGCAATATACTAGTAATAGATTTTAAGTAAGAAAGTTAAAATTGTTTTACAGAGCTGGTGTGAAGGCTGCAGTGAGAACATGAGGTCGGGGTGGTCCAAGCATGGACGGTTCCAGCTGGAAAGATCCAGCCTAGGAGCCCTTGTCTCCACCTCCTGCGGAGCAGTGTGCCCATTCCCGAGACTTCCTGGGAGCGTGGGTGGGAAGGCAGCGTGAACGTGAGCTTAAAGTCATCCTATACAGAATGGAAAGCTCAAGCCATCTTGTTACCGGCACGGTGCTGTGAAAATACATCCTGTCCACGCGTGACAAACTCACAGGCACTGAGCACAGTTGAGGTGTGTCCCATTCATTGAAAAGTCAAAGAAACGCTCAGTTGGCAGCTGTAAAAATGAAGATGTAAATTTTGTTTTTCCGAATTGTTCATGTGTTTCCTGAATTTGATCATAAACTTGGGTTTATATTAATTTTTAAAAACATTTAAAAAGATTATTGGATGGGCAGAGAGATTTTACAGACAGCTCCCATCTGCCGTTCCCTCCCCCAGTGACAACGACAGTGGATAGGGGGCCGGGCCAGGTCTACGCATCCACCCGCGTGCAAACAGGGCTGTCCCACTTACTGGTTTTGCCAAGTCATCTAAATTTTCTCAGCTTAAATATATCTCTCTATATATGTATATATAGATATATGGATGTGTATTTATTTATTTTTTGACAGGCAGAGTTAGACAGTGAGAGAGAGAGACAGAGAGAAAGGGCTTCCTTCTATTGGTACACCCCCCATATGGCTGCTACGGCCAGCTTGCTGAGCCCATTCGAAGCCAGGAGCCAGGTGCTTCTCCTGGTCTCCCATGCAGGTGCAGGGCCCAAGCACTTGGGCCATCCTCCACTGCCTTCCTGGGCCGCAACAGAGAGCTGGACTGGAAGAGGAGCAATCGGGACTAGAACCCGGTGTGCCGGTGCCGCAGGTCAAGGATTAGCCTAGTGAGCCGCGGCGCTGGCCAGATGTGTATTTCTTAGGGTTGTTATCATGATCAAATGAGGTAATAAACATGGACAGGCCTTATAAACCTTCAAGTGACAAATTAAGATGCTCTTCCGCTTACAATGGAGTTATGTCCCGATAAACCGACAGAAGCCAAAAGTGTTTTATACACCTCACATACACTCCACCTGGGGGACCAGTAGAGCAGTGCACTGTAGAATATGGACTCCATGCTCGTGGCCCTGTGGCTGCTGGGCACCCTGCACCTGCCCAATATTATGCTATGTGTCACTAGCCGGGGAAGAGGTCAAACTTGACAGTTTCTACTAAGTACAGACCATCTCCACATCACTGTCAAGCTGAACAATTCCTGAGCCATCCTTAAGAGCTGTGTACATTCTCTCACTCAAGGAAGTCAAAGAAAGGTTGAATCCAGTTTGCTCTCATCACCTCAAATGGTTCTGGAATCTCCCTTCACCTTCTGTTTGAGATATGGAGATGGGAAAAAAAAGTGAGAGGGGCCAGCATTTTGGTATAGCAGGTTAAGCCACTGACTGCAATGCTAGCATCCCATGTGGGTGCGGTTCATGTCCCAGCTGTGCCACTTCTGATCCTGCTCCCTGCCAGTGTGTCTGGGAAAACGAAGGAGGGTGACCCAAGTACTTGGGCCCCTGCCACCCACATGGGAGTGGGTGGGAGCGGCCATTTGGGGAGTGAACCAATGGAAGGAAGACCTTTCTGTCTCTCTCTCACTATCTATAACTCTTCCTTAAAAAAAAAAACAAAAAACACATAGTTCAGCAGGAAAATAGGCAAGGCTATAAAACAATCAGATTTAAAGAGCTTCGTCTTTTACTCTCACCCTTTTTTAACACAATTATTCTTTTGTGTGAAAGGCAGAGTTACAGAGAGGAGAGAGAGAGATCTTCCATCTGCTGGTTCACTCCCCAAAGGGCTGCAACAGCTGAGATGGGGCCAGACCAAAGCCAGGAGCCAGGAGCTCCATCCAGGTCTCCCATGTGGGTGCACAGGCTCAAGCACTTGGGCCATCCTCCACTGCCCATCCTCCCACCCCTCTGGCCACAGCAGAGAGCTGGACTGGAAGAGGAGCAACCAGGACAGAATCTGGCACCCATATGGGATGACAGCATGGCAGGCAGAGGATTAACCAAGTGAGCCAGGGTGCTAGCCCCTGAACTATGGTCTTTTTATTTATTTTTGAACTGTTTAGTAATTAGGCCTCTGACTATAATGTAGGTTTAAAGTATGTTGTCACAATACGGAAATATTAAATAAGAAAGAGATGAAGAAATAAGAAATAAAATAAAGCAGGGACTAGAAGGAGGAGACTAAATTCTTTTGGGCTCTTCACTTTTAATTGAACTAAAGTGTATATGAAGTGCACAAAATGCACTCATCGGGGTGATGCGGGCTGATCGTTGTTTTACCGATGGACGGGCCTGGATCGAGCTGGAGGACATGTGCAGACTCTCCAAGTCTCCTTCATGCCCGTTCTCCTATGTGTCTAACCCCTGATCCCTGGAATGTCCAAGTTCAGCGCCGCAGATTGGTTTTGCCTGTCCTGGAACTTCATGGAATGAGTCCAACAATTTGTAGACCTGGCTGCTCCCATCAGTAGAATGTCTGAGACTCACCCGTTTTGTGGTAAGTCCTCTTGGTTCTTTTATTCTGTTGCTGTGTAGAAAGCCCCCGATTTACCTTTGTCCCCGATTTATTTTCACTCTGAATCCCGTCAGGTTAACGGATGGTCTGAGAGTCCACTCGAGACGGCACAGTTCTGATGGCCAGGGAAGAGCAGGCACACGCAGTGTATTGTCCACTATTTCCAATCCAGCAAGACAACACTTCCATTTCTTGAGGGTATCCTGTATTTTTCTAGGTCAGGAATGCACAAAAATGCAGATAATCCAGACTGTGGAACGAGATAACATGATTCTCTCTTCCCCGGTATTTTCGGTCATTATGGTGAACAATGTCCCACTAGACCAAATCAACATGGAAGAAATAATGATCACTGTGACAAAGTAAAGCAAAAAAAATCTACCCTGGACCTTGGAACAGCAGAAAACCAGCTGGGAGTGCAGCGTGCTCTCCTCTCGGGGGAATTGGCGGATGCAGCCCTGGTTCCTCCCTACTAGAGCTTGTTCTGCTCATAGAAAGCCTGAAACGCTGGATCTGCTTGTAATTACCAAATGGAAACTCAATTAACTGATCACTGGGAACCAACAATGATGTCTTTCAGTGCCCTTCTGGAAATGGAGCCCTGGTGATCGGGATCGGGTTCCCCAGGTTCGGATGTTTTCACTTAGGAGCCTTCCGATACCGTGCGTCCCGGGAACCACGCTGATGGTTGTCCAAGCAGGGTAAACGGGACCACAGGGAGACACGGCTCCTGGCCTGGGTCCTGGGGTTTCTCTTATTCTCAAAACATTGCAAAGAAAACTTTCCCTCTACTCCCTTTCTTTTAGTTCTGACCTCACCGAAAATGTACATATACATTTCTAACTGTGGATTCAATTAGACGGTACATGACTTTTTCCCTAGAAACGTATTATAAAAAGTGTCTCTGAGAAGGCGGAGTTGTGTAATGGAGGTTGTGCCCACGCCCTGCTGCTCGGGAAAGTAGTATTTCACTTCTTGTTCTGCCGGAGCGGAGCTGGCAGATTGGCGCTGTTCACTCCCCTGTCCTCCTGTGCAAAGGCATTTTCCAAATACTCCTTTGATTTGTGGCAGCTCTTTGTTGTACCTCCTAAGAGCAACCTCACAGCAGCTTCTAGCTACAGTGTTTCAAGAACAAAAACACTGTAATACATGCCTAACAGTGGCAACAATCGCAATAAAGTAACATTTTTTACATCCTAATCCCTGGCCATTACAAGGGCCTTTAACTCAGTGGAGTCCTTGGCCACGTCTGTGTACCTTCTCTGCACTGCCCTGGTACAGGTGGGAAATCAACAGGAACAGCCCAAAGCTGAGCCAAAGGAGAAGCCCGGGAGCTTGGATCATGCAGGAGCCGCTTCTCAGACTGAGGTCGAGTTAGCTAACATCCGCCCGGGGATGGGGTCACACAGGAACCCGGAGGCCATGGAAGCTGGTGCTCAGCTCATTCGTGAACCATAGGCTCCAGCAGATTTCCTTGGATAGAAAGTGGGGTAAACACCAGCTTTCCCCCTCAGGAACACTCCCCTGAGCAGTGTCAAACAGCAGCAGGTGCATCCCTAATGATTGCAGACTTGGGCAAGGACACAAGAGAAAAGACCATGACCTGGAAGGCCCTGGCCTCCTACCTCCACAGGGGTGCCTTGGTGGTCCACTGGAAGGCCAGGCAGCAGCCTGACTTCTCATCCCAGGCCTGGGTCCATCTTGAGGCTCCTGGTGTCCGTGAGCTCACCCATGCTCCATGCACAATCCAGCCTGCAGGTAGGGGTGCATCAGGGGGAACCCCCAGGAAGCTACACCTGTGGAGAGGGCAGTGAAGGGTTCAGGAGTCTGCAGCCTGTTCCAAGACCTGGGAACCAGGCCCTGCTGGCCCAGGAAAACCTCAGCCCATCACAGCCCATGACCGGAGGAGGCCCGGGAAGGCAGCAGCCCCTCTTGTCTGGGCATAGGGTGGTACTACACACGGCTCTCGGTTATACCTCATGATGCCCGACACCCCTCCACGCCTTCCTGCTAGTGTACCGGAGACAAGTCGGTGACCACCCTTGACCGAGGGACGTCCTTCTAAAAGACCATTCCAGAATGAGGACTTTACACAGTCATAGGGGCAGTCTCTGCTGCCCCAGGGCTGCTGCAATGGGGATTTGCCTCTCCAGTGGGCTCACTGTTCCCAGGCAAGCACACTGTGCAAAGTCGGAGCATGTTGGTGACAGGACCAGAGTCATGGTCTCAAAGAGATGTGCTTCTTCCAGCAAACAGCTCTCCACCTGGTTCCTGCACTGTCTTGGCCTACAGCCGGCAACCACACCGTGCCCCGGGCTGCAGTCTCCCTCTCACGATCTCCTCAGTGGGATCTGCCCCCGCCAGCCAGGGACCAGATCAGCTGTGTGGATTCAGGCTCTCCTGTAGCTCCAGCTGCCGGCAGTTGTCCTGGCGGGCAGTCACTCACAGCTGCTCTCTCCCTGGCTCAGGTCAGGGCCTCGGGGTCCCAACCCCCACCTAGATTATCAGAATAACCAGACAAATCTGGAGGGTGGAACACCCTGTAGGATTCCTGTCCCTGTCCCCTCAACAAGTGACGGTCTTAACAGGAGGCTGTGCTCGATTGAAAGACCTATAATCAGATCCAGTGAATGCCCCTGCCCTAGGCATCCCCTGGGATGGAATATTTTATCGACAATTGGGTCAATTTATTTTTAAAATATTTATTATTTTAAAGGCAGAGTTACAGGGAGGCAGAGGCAGAGAGAGAGATAAAGTCTTCCATCTGCTGGTTCACATGGCTGCAACAGCCGGAGCTGCCCTATCCAAAGCCAGGAGCCAGGAGCTTCCTCCAGGTCTCCCACATGGGTACAGGGACCCAAGGGCTCAGGCCATAGCAGAGAGCTGGATTGGAAGAGCAGCAGCTGGGACTTGGTCCAGCACCCATATGGGATGCTGGCACTGCAGGTGGCAGCTTTACCCACTATGCCACAACACCGACCCCATGGGATCAATTTAAATATGGCTTCAGTATGACACCAGATGAAAATCTGTTCACATGGGAAGAGAATGCTTGTTAATTGGGGAGAAAAAATTGGTAAAAATAAGCATAAGACTGGCACTGTGGTTTTGTGCACCTGGGAAAGCAGCAGAGGGTGGCCCAAGTGTTTGGACCCCTGCGCCCCATGGGAGACCAGGATGAGGCTCCTGGCTCCTTTCTGGCCCAGCACCAGCCATTTGGGGAATGAACCAGCAATGGAAGACTTCTCCCTCTCACCGTAACTCTGCCTTTCAAATAAAATAAATCTTTAAAAAAAAAATACACATACAGACATCAATACACACAGAACTATGGCAAGATGAACCCAAGAATTTACAGTGGCAATTGCTGGGTGGCAACTATGTCAAGTTTTACTTTTCTAGGATACATAAAGTAATTATTTAAAATTATTAGAAGATACAATGTTCTATTTCTGTTTTGGAAATTGTTACCTGCGCTGTACCTCTCAGCCTCTGCCTCCAGATGAGCTCCAGCTAGTCCAGTCTCAATAGTGATCTGGGATATAAAAACCCAGAGTCCCTAGGAGGGTTCACAGATGGATTCCCACTCATCTTTTATGCACCTGAGTTTACTGGGTTCAAGTTTAATATTACTCCCTCAGCTTTCACTGAAAGATGAAATGAAAACATCCATTTGAAGAATGATTTGCAAAACTATACTAGAAGCAATTTTCTATTAACCCATGTGACTCTCTTATATCAAGTCCCCAATCCATGAATTCTTTCTAGAGTTCAGTGCCTGGGAAAAAAATGTTTTCTTGTATCAATGCTTCCTTTTCTGGACAAGACAACTCTGTAATCTATCAGATTTCCCCATTATTTTGGCTAGCTAGGAACTCAGACGTAAATTAAACACATAATTGCATTGGCAAACTAATTACCTAGGAGCCTGAAAAAGTCATCTCCTTTCTCTGCACTTCATCATTATTTCACAAAGATTTAATTTAGAGGCACCAATTCCAATCACCCTTGTCTGCTCATCTGATCACTTTTTATACCATTTTAAATCCCTTTTAGCAGAGAGAATAAATACTTGGTATGCCCCCACATATCCCTGTAGAGTCTGTGCAGGCACTAGAACAAGTTGATGGACTTTGGGGCACCTGCCCAATGTACGGCTTGTCTTTGTCCTAGTGGTGAGGTCCGTGGACAGGGTAGGAGCTCCCACGTGGCTGCCACAATGGCACGGTTGGATACAATGAACACAGGACCAAGTGCAGGCGTTAGGGTGTCTACTTTGGGGGTTTGGGGTTGATGAAGGGGTTATCTCCAGTCTTGGCTGTCTACTTAGGATGCTGTGGGGCATGAATAACCCAACTGTTTTGTTTTTAATCTTTGGAAAAGATATTCAATATAAACCAAGGTGAATCAGCATATTTTGCTTTTTTTTTTCCTCCAAAGACAGATATTGGAACTGGAAGAATTTCCTAAGTTCTGGAACTAAAAAAAAGATGCGGTAGGAAGAGGACTCACTGTGCAGAATTCAGAGAGGCAACCTCCGTGAGGGGTGGAGTGAGCTGGGCACCCCCATCACCTGGCCACGCACCTGCAGGGCTGGGACATGGGGGGAAACATTTAGATGAGGGGTGCAGATGCTTTTTTTCTGCAAGGGCAGTTTGAATATTTGTAACATCATTGGTGGGCTATACAATATTATCAACTTCAAAATTAGCCTGCTGTCCATTTAATGAATTTTGAGTCATCTTGGCAGGGTCAGACTGAATGATTGTGTGGGCCAGATGTTCTCTACCCTGCTATAGACAATTCAGATTGTCTATAAGATGACTAGGAAGAGGGGAGGGCATCATGATATAGCAGGTAAAGCCGCTGCTTGTGACGCCAGCATCCTCTGAGTGCCAGTTCAAGTCTTGGCCGCTCCACTGCTGATCCAGCACTCTGCTAACAGGCTAGGAAGGCATTTCTTGGGCCCCTGCAACCCATGTGGGAGACCCAGAGGAAGCTCCTGGCCCAGCCCTGGCCTTCTGGGGAGTGAACCAGCAGATGGAAGATACCTCTCCCTCCCCCTTCTCTTCAGCTCTGCCTTTCAAATAAATAAATCTTTAAAAAAGAAGGAATGAAGAATGGAGCTGTGCTCATCTGAGAACCTGCTGCTCCACTGAGCAGCCTCAGAGACAGTGATGCTTACAACAACCCCGCAAGAAGCTGCACCCATCTGCCTGGGGCTCCAACTGCACAGCAGAAACAGAAGGTTCGCCTCCCACACATGGCTACTGATCGTATTAAATTATGATGGGCCCTCAAAAGTTCATGGAAAATGCAATTATGAAAAAAACTATGCATGCTTTTTCTAAAATTGCACTCAAATAAACACATCTTTTAATACCATGTGCCCAGTAGTTTTTGAAGTACCCCCATATAAGGAAGACCCTAGAGAGGAATGAAGGGAGAAGTATCACTGCACTGTTAGAAGTGTCTTGATGAACCATCCTGAATCAGTCCTCTTTGTATTAATACCACATCAACATGAGAAATGATGAGAATGTGTCATAGTAATTACCAAGCATTTGCTGTGACCCTGAGACAATCTAATGTGTTAATAAGTTCCTTACATTAAAAAAATAAAAAAGGCTTTACTATTCTAGAGGCATCAAATAACTTGCTGAGTTGGTCCCCTCATATGGGTGTGGCTGGAGAATGGGCACACAGGAGGTGCCCGGGACCTGGCTGGAGCTCCGTGGCATCAGCCCCGTGCTGCCAGTCCCTGCCCTCTTGCCCCTCCCACACCAAGACTCAGGTCCTCACCGATTTCCACTCCCTTCACCTCTGACTTTTCATGTCTGTAACAGATAACACGATGTATTCTCAAAACAGAAACACATGTGCGATCTAATAACTTATTGGAAGTGACAAAACATAAAGACTTGGCAAAATCGAGATCGCACATATTTCAAGACTTGAGAAACAGCAAACAAATCAAACAAGAGCTGGAGAACAGGGTGTTCTTCTCCCGAGATTTCTGCGAGGGTCGATTGTTAACACAGAAAACACAGAAATGCCACATATGTACTCACATATGCAATAGAATACATACAAGCATGCATTTCCAAAACAGTGATTTAACAAGGAGACAGCCAATGTTTTAGTTTTCTAGAACTGCATTGGATCATTTCTACGTTCTCTCCTTGTCAACTTTCAAGTCACAGTTGATCAAGTGAGTTTGTATCAAAAAAGCAAACAAGTCCAGAAATGAATGATTCCCTCATTAGACTAAGGGCAGCTGCTGTGCCGAGGGACACAGACCTAATAGCTTTTAAGAAGTATGTGAGGAGGCGTATACTGATGAGGACGTGTGACTGTGGTCAGTGAGTGGATTTCCATTTACGCGGCACCGTTGTCAGGTGAGACAATCCATAATATGTTTGCTACAGTGCTTTGCTATGATGTGAAATCCATATGAAGGAGAAACAGTGTAACACTTTTTCTTAGAAGAGACACACATTTGGATTTGATGAACATTTCTTGAAAGCCTGCCCCGTGCCCAGGGCCAGGTAGGCACTTCTCACTGCTGTTTGACTTGCACAGTAAGCCTATCTGCTGATAGGACCTCCATTTTTGAAAATGAGAAACCTCAGTGGCTAAGCAAAGCACCATGACTCCAAGTCACACACTGGTCAGTCGTGGAGCCAAGATGACAACGCAGGCCCTCCCGGCTGGAAGCTGCTTTTTCACTCTACCCCAGTTAAAGGCGAACACAATAACCTTCCAAGAGTCCCTGTATGTGAGCAGTGCTCATGGCTTGAAGATTCATCTGGAAACCTTTGTTCTCCCCAAAATGACTCACGGGGCACACAGGACACCCATGTCTGAGGCCAGGAATACCCAGCAGGTTCCAGGGATGTCCACACCTTGGCAAGACTTGAGACGGAGCAGCCGCTGGGCAGTCAGTGGCCTGGGGGACTGCCTGATGTGCCCTTCTACCAAGTCCAACCCAAGTGACTACAAATGTTCATTCCATGGCAAACCTATGCCTGTCAATGATGTGCTATCCCAGCCAAGCCCCGAGGGACTCCGGGGGTTCTATGGCAGTGGGTCCTGCGACAAAACAGGAAAAAAGCAGCTGAGAACTGGGTGGAATCCTTACAGAAGGCTCTCACCTGCCTCTGGCCCTTACCTGGGATGTCCCCCCTCACTCATTCTGCCTTGGATGGTTATCTCCCCACGAGACCTGGCTGGAATGACAGTGTTCTGTCTTGAAAATATCCCAGAGCTAAGACTTTTTCCCACATGGGTATCAATCACATCATTTTCATGTTTTTATACTTCTTGGACCCAGGCATCTGGGGCACCCAGAGAGATGCAGCAATGAAAACAGACAGAAAAGGGAAATGAGGCAGAGTTTGAAAAGCACCTGTGGCTGTGTATACTCTTGGACACGTGTGTCAGTCCAGACTCACCAGCTGGTCACGTGTTCCTATGCTCAGAACAGTAAACAACTGTGGCTCTGTGGACATTCTTTTCCCACTGAACCCCAGCCAGTGTGAGCTGAGGGATGGCAGCAGAGCCCGGCGACAGTGTTCCTTGGAAAGCACCTGGAGAAGATGGGAGAGGGAACCAGCACTGGGAGCCCCGCAATACAACCATGCTCGTTCCCCAGACCCTGCTACCTTGGAGGGGCCTCTCGGATAGTGTGTCCACTGCCCTGTCCTGTGCCGGCTGACCCTGGCACTAGCTTTGTCCTGTGTAAGCGTCCATCCTCTCTTTCCTTTGGAAAGTGAAGGAAAATATGAGCAAATTCACTTCCAGAGTCAGCAGAATGCAAAGATGGAAGAATCCTGTGCGAAGGTGCGTCTACCCGGGGGCTGGCATGGCGGTACAGTGGGTAAGCCTGCCACCTGTGATACCAGCATCCCATATAAGCACTAGTTCCAATTCAGCTCGCTGCTATTGGGCCATCTACCCCTGTTTCCCAGGCCAAACACTTGGGAGACCTGGATAAAGCACCTGGCTTCTGGCTTCAGCCTGGTCCAGCCCTGGCTGTTGCCACCATCTAGGGAGCGAATCAGCAGATGGAAGATCTCTCTCTCCCCGCCTCCCCCCACCCCCGATATCTGACTTTCAAATACATAAATACATGTTATTTTATTTAAATAAAGATGCTTCTACCTTCTGTCCCCTGATTTTCTTTTCCTTTCTAATGTGTGAGTTTTTATTTAATTCCTTATCAAATGCGTGCTTATGGAGGGCTTATGTGTATATTTGAAAAGTGAATTCAGAATTCAGACTGACACGGACATTTAAAGTTGCCTGACCTTTGCTCTGTGAATCCCTGGTGGTTGGAGTTCGCCTTCGACATTACTCTTGTGCAGGCTGTTCTACTTTTTCAGCTGACAGCAACTGAGCCAAGTGCAGTGGTTTCCCAGGTGTGCAGTCAGATCCTGGTGAGGGAGATTGTCACACATTCTGGGTGACACAGCAGAGAGCCACCAGCTCCTCAGCCCAATTGCACAGGGATTTTTGAGGGTGGACCCAAGGCATCAGAATCAGTATTTTTAAATACTTCTTTAAATATTATTAAATACTATTTTATTTATTTGAAAGGCAGAGAGAAAGAAGATCTTCCATCTGCTGGTTCATTCTCCAAATGGCCACAATGTCTGGGACAGTGCTAGGTTAAATTTAGGAACCTAGGGGCCAGTGCTGTGGCGTAGCAGGTAAAGCCAACTCCTGCAGTACTGGCTTCCCATAGGGGCACCAGTTCAAGTCCTGGCTGCTCCACTTCTGATCCAGCTCTTTGCTATGTATGGCCTGGAAAAGCAGTAGAAGATGGCCCAAGTGCTTGGGCCTCTGTACCCACGTGGGAGACCTGGAAGAAGCTCCTGGCTCCTGGCTCCGGATCGGTGCAGCTCCTGCCATTGCAGCCATCCGAGGAATGAACCAGTGAATGGAAGATATCTCCCCGCCCCTGCCCCCACCTCTCTTTAACTTTGCCTTTTAAATAATAAAGAAATCAGTCTTACATAAAAAAAAATCTAGGAGCCTGGAATTCTATCTGGTCTCCCTCATGTGCCACAAGTGCCAGGATCATCTTCTGCTGCTTTCCCAGGCACCTTAATAGGATCAGAAGTGGATCAGCCGTGAGTCATACCTGGCACTCCAGTACGTGGGATGCTGGCATTACAAGCAGTGGCTTTACTCAGTGTGCCATAGTTACGAACTACTGATGGCTTACAAGTTTTCCAGGTGGGGCTGGAATTGTGGCATAGTGGGGTAAAGCTGCTGCCTGCGATGCTTTCATGCCATGTGGTGCTGGTTCGAGACCTGGCTACTCCACCTCTGATTCAGTCCCCTAATAATGTACCTGGGACAGCAGTGGAAGATGGCCCATGTATTTGGGCCCCTGTACCCACATGGGAGATTCGGAAGAAGCTTCTGGCTCATGGCTTTGGCCTGGCCCAACTCCAGCCACTGTGGCCATTTGGGGAGTGGACCAACGGATGGAAGCACACGCTCTCTCTCTCTCTGCATAACTGACTTTCCAATAAATAAATACAATTTTTTAAAGTAAGTTCTCTAAGTGATTCCAGAGTACAAACAAGCAAACTGTTCTAGAGATGGCTGCGATGCACCAACAAAAATGGAGACTGGGGCTGATTCATTAAACACACGATGGTTTTTGTTTTGCTGTCACAGTGGGCATCTTTCCTCACCCCAGATGGGAAACTCATTCTTTCCCAATCTCAGTTACCACAGGAAAATGGGAGCCTGCCAGCCAGACTTCTTCTGTTAGCTCTGATAAGCAGGTGCATACGCCAACAGGACAAAACTGGTACGCGGAGCTCAGAGGCAGATACTAAGCCTTTATGCAAAGGAGTTGTGCGCTTAACCTTTGTAACTTGTCTCCACCTTCACGGAGAGTCACCTGATCAGTCACAGATGTTTCGTGACTTACATTGGGTACAGAAGACAAACATGGGTATCTGCCTCCCCAAGACTTTCTCTTACAACTCCTTTCCTCCTTCTCCTGGGAGAATCTGGTCTTAGGCAGGAACATTTACCAAAAAGTGGATGCAGAAGAATCTAATATCATGGGAGAACCCTCAAAGTTTTTGAAATAGTATCTTATAATTTTTTTTAAAAAAAAAACAAACTTTTATTTCAGAGAGAGAGACAGACAGACTTCCATCCACCAGCTCACTCCTCAGATGCCTACAACAGCTGGAGCTGGGCCAGGCTGAAGCCAGGAGTCAGGAATCCACTGTGATCTCCCATCTAAGTGCCAAGGACCCAGATCCTTGAGCTCTCAACCACTGTCTACCAAAATGCACAGCAGCAGGAAGCTGAATGTGAATCAGAGGAGCCGGGGCTCAAACCAGGCACTCCGATACAAGATGCAAGAGTTGCAAGCAGCATCTAAACCAAACACTTTGCCCCGTGGTTTTCAGTATTAAATTCTTGGTGTTTAAAAAGGCATGTCTCCTTGTCAACATCCGAATATTTATCTTTTTATTCAAGCCCAAGGGCCATCCCAGGCAGGACTCCTCGGCTATCAATTTCTGTGGCACTAGTTGTCTACCGCCTGCAAAGACAACATCCATTACCAGGTCACCCGCCTTGTTCCAATTGCATTGCTTTTTTAGTGAAGCATCCGCTTTGGAAGAGCAAGGCAGAACGTCTGTGATATGTAGGTATCGCCCGGCACTTCGACCTGAGCTAGCACAGGTTGGGGAAAGCCTCACAAAGACAGGTGAGCCCTCCAAGGGTTTGGAGGAGACACCAGGGACTGACTCCCTGCTTCCGACAGCGTGCGAGAGGACTACAGTGCTCACCCTGCACAGGGAGGAAGAACAGAGGGATAGGGATAGGGATAGAGGACGAACACCTTGGACTTCTCAGTCTAATCAAGGCAGGCTATGTTCAACGAGACTGAACGCCAAATGTTGAAATCTCTAGACCTCACCACGTCGTTTCCAAGACTTCTGTGCGATTCTCTCCTGCACAGGCACTGCTTTCAGTGATGATGTCACCCAAGAAACAGCACGCCTCTGCAGAGCCAGCCCTGTGAGCGCTCAGCACAGGTCCATGATGTTTCCATAGGCTCAGAACGCTCCAGGCAATCAGTAGCACCACCCAGGTCCACGGTACAGACTTCTGTTCAGTCCCTGCCTGATGTAGTACAGCAATACACTCATTCATTCATTGACTCATTCATTCATTCATTCATGTCGTCAGTGCATCGAGCACTGTTCTGGGAGCTTGGAAGTGAGTGAGCAAAGCGGATATTCCCACCAGGGCTATCAGAAGTGGTGACTGCAGCTGGCTCTCACAAAACAGGGGACATTCCTGCAAGCACTTTATGAATGCAAGGGAGCTGGGCAAGTAGGTATCTGGGGGACCACGACTCCAGGCCAACAGAACAACCAGTCCCATGGCTCTGAGGTGGAATTATGTTTGAGGTCTTTGAGGAACACCCACGAGACCTGTGTGGCAGGCATGGACTAAGGGAGGAAGAGTATAAGCACAAGGAGAGGAAAACTGGGAACACTGGACAGCTTGGTTAGCTGGGCCTTGGCCGTTATCCTAAGAACTCTGGCCTTTTAAGCTGAGTCAAACAGGAACCCACCGAGTTATTTTGCGTGGAGGGGAGGGGAGCTGATTGGCATCTCCAAAGGACCACTCTGACAGCTGGACTGGAGGTCCCTGGAGTGGGCAAGTGCTCTTACACACAGAGGCTCATCACAAGGCCGTTAGGTTAGTCCAGTGAGAGATAATGGATGCTGGTGGCTTGGAACAGACAGCTGTCAATGTCAGATTCTGAACACACTTGGAGTGCAGACACATCAAGATTTGCTGGTGGATAAAGGCTAAGAATGACTCCCGGCTTGCTGGACTGAGCCAGTGGAAGAACAGAGTTGCTATTTACCCAAGTGGGAAGGCTTGGGGTAGGCTTGGGGTGTTTTTAAGGAAAAATGTGATCTTGATTTTTGCACATATTACATTGGAGATGATTATCATATTTATTTTTTAAGTATCAGAGGGTAATATTTAGTAACCAACTGTGTAGAAAAATCTGATATCTGTGCAACTATGTAGGTTCCCCATAAGTCTGGGCACTAGTGTTTCAGAGTGAAATTCTAACCTAAAATCACGCAGCAAGCCAACTCCTCTGAACTGTTTCAGCCTTCTTCCTCCTCAGTCAGCTGGAAGTAAGGACCCTCCCCACCCCACCCCCCATATAACCACCCCACGTGCACACGTACACATACACACATGGCTGCAGGTGTGAGGACAAAGAGCCACAGGGACAGCATTGATGAAGGACATGCAGGACCAGGACACATGGTTTACGCATGACCTATCGCATTGCCCTGTTCATGCCAGTCCCATACGAGCCCTCAGGAACCCGTCCACACTACACTCCCCTCTCCTACAGAGTGGCCAGGTGCTGCAGCCACTCCTCGGATTCCTCCCTGAAAACCTAAGAACTTTTCGCAGCCATGTGATGTTGACTTCAACATATTCACTGGCCATGTGGCCAAGAGAAGAGTTGTGAAGAGATCCTAATGCAGACGTTTCCTACCAGGCAAAGGTCTTTGCCTCACTGATGCAAGAGAAGGGAGCTGGCCTCTCTCAAGGAGGAGTGGGCCAGCTCTTTAGTCCAGAAAGCTTAGGAGAATCTTGGAATTCAAGATTTTTGAGTGCACTGATATAAATGCCCCATCAGATCTCATAGTGGACTAACTGGTGCTGAAACTTTCATGTTCTCTAGAAATTCCAAACGTCAGTATTTTCAGCTTCTTTGTGGTTTTCATGCTTTTCCTTACTTAGGAATTCAGCTTTTAACTTTGTGTCTCCAATCTAATGGTAGTCCCTAGCACAAACCACCCAATTCAGTAGTCCTTCCAATGATCACTTCTGCTGATCTTTCCTACCTCTCCCCACCCCAAGTGCATTTCCTTTCACCAGGGAGTGTTACCAAGACCAGCTGCTATGGCCTCTTACTTTTCCACTTAAAGTCATTACTATCCAGCCACAAGGGAATTCAGCTCCAAAATTCACTTTAGAGTCTACTTCAGTGGGCCACTATGTATTAGTTGTCCTAGGTCAAAGTTCTGGGGGAAACAGATGGCGAGATAGAGTCTCGCATGTAGGTGGGGTATTGGAGAATAGTAACAGGAACACATTTGTGGCGAAGTGCACAAAGCAGGATTTTGCAGAGGGAGAAATTAACCTGCAAAGCCTTTTCAATAGTGGCCCCAGGGAAACTCATGGATAAGCCTGAGGAATCTACACAACATGGACACCCTTAACTTCTGTACACTCACCCATCATTGAAGTGGGCATCACATTCCTGGGGGAGACACAAACTCATGTAAAGCAGCTCCCATCCAATGAGGGTGGTTCCTGTGGGGAGAGTCAGCTGCCACCCTTCAGCAGGCAATGTTCCTGGCAGCTGGAGAGAGTGGGTCTGCCACGGGGCAACCCGGAAGGTGCACCACTGAGTCCACTTATTCTGGCTTTCAAGAATGCTGTAATTAGCTCGTGAAAGTAGACACTTAAAAGACATACAGGATTCCGTTCCAAATTCTGGGTGATTCAAAAGGGCTTCCTGATCTTTTATTCTTTGCCAAAAATTTCATCATTACAGTAGAAAGGAAGGAAAAAGGGACCTAATTGAACTCTTGTGTTTGTGATTTGAGAAACAGGAGTAAGGAAAGAGAGAGCAGGTATGGCACATTCCTTTCCACTGGCTCGCTTCCCCCAAATGCCTGCAAGGGCTAGGGAAGCCAGGAGTGAGGGAAAAAATCCAAGTCTCCCACACAGATGGCAGGAACCCTATTATTTGAGCCATCACTACTGCCTCCCAGGGTCTATATTAGCAAGCAACTGGAGTTGAGAGCTGGAGCCAGGCATCAAACCTAGGCACTGTAGTGTGGATCTAAGTTCTTAACTGCTAGACTAAATGCTCACTCCTGCTCTTGCATCCTTTAAGGGGTTGCAGCTAAACTCATTCCAAGCCCAAGGCTAAAATGTTGTGTTTAGAACCCACCTGTATTGTATGAGTAAGCCACTGGAAAAGATTAAATAGTTGAAAAGGAAATTTGTGAGGATCATAGGACTCTAGGATGGTATTGAATCACCCACTGTAGCCACAGGTCATCAAATCTCTGCTGTGATGCACACTGCTGTTTTAATAGGGCATGAAGCCTACATCTGCAATTCAACAATGAGAAGCCCCATGGATAATTGATGAGCCACTCATTTCTCTTTCCATTGTGGCTCACTCTAGCTGGCTCTGATCACTGAATAAAATTACTGTTGTGTAGATTAAGTAGTAGAAGAGATTACCTTCACTTTTAAGGCCTTTTTAGGGGGATAAAAGTTAAAATAAGGATGAATTAGAGAGACTGGATTAAGATGACAGAGTAGGGAGGGAGCTTGCTGCTCCAGTGTAGGAGAAGATAGTTTTAAAAAAGTGGAAAGAGTGCAGTCTCAGCAAAGAGTTAGGGAGAAAACAGCAGAGGAAACTACACAGTTGGAGGACACAGTGGAACTACGAGGAGGGTGAGGATGTGCACATCTCAGGTCCTCAGCAGCCGAGAGCCTCCATACCAGCACTGGAGAGAGAGGCGAGACCAGACTTCAGCAGCCAAAGCCACTGGCAGAAAAGCTGCAGGAAGAGCAAGAGGGAATCTGGCTTGCAGCCCCATGGGGGGATGGTGTACCTGCCAAATTACAGGAGAACAACAAAGGGGGCACATTTCCTCTCTCCCCAATCATCCTGCGAAGGTGTCTTATAACAAGCTGACCAAGAGCAGGTGCCATTTTGGTCCTATTTAACAGCTGTGCCAGCTCGTGTCCATGCCCGGCAACCAGCCAGGTGGAGACTGAGTCTGGTGGGGAGAACAGACAGGGTACTAGGTGCTCGTGACTGTGGAAGGCTTGTGTGGCAGGAGTGTGAAAACACAGGGGCTGTGTGGGAGGGTGTGGTTGGGACATTGGGAAGTCATTGTAGGAGGGTCTACATGATCAGAGCTTCTTGGTTACCTGGGGAATCTGAGCTAACAGTGAGGGCTGCACAGATTCTTTGTGTAGTCCTTGTTGCAGAGCAGATAAATAATATACTCAATGGGGCCACTGCCTAGGCACTGGTCTCCTTTGAGAAGAGGAGCTCAGCTGAGTCTATGCCAAGAGACAAGAAGAAACCTCCCCTTTCATTGAAAAAAAAAAAAAAAAAGATTTACCATGCCAAACCTGGGTGTGTCACCTCAGACACATCCTCCACCCTGGAGCACTGAACATAGCTCCCTGGCCACTCCCACCACATGCCTCTAGGTATTCACTGAAAAAAGACACTCCACTAATCCACTCAGATATAGTCCAAAGATAAAAGCCACTATAGCAAAAAAAAAAAAAAAAAAAAAAACACCAAAAAACAAACAATGAGTATCTCCACAAATGCCAAGTAACAAATGCAATTCAAGAAACAATAAGGAAGACAACATGACACCCTAAAAAGAACACAACACTTCATTACTAGATTGTGAAGATGATGAGACTGAAGAAATGCCAGAAATGGAACTCAAAAAATTGATTATAGGATTACTTGGAAATAATCAGAAGAAAATGCATGAACTAATGAAATCCATACATAACATGAAAGAAATTTTCTCCCACAAAATTGAGATCTTAAAGAGAAATCAAACTGAAATCTTAAGACTGAATAAATAATTCAATAGAACAAATGAAAAATACAGTGGAAAGTCTTAACAGAATTGGTTAAGCAGAATAAAGATATCCAACTTAGAAGACAAAGCACAGGAAATTATACAATCAGACCAAACACAAGAAGAAGAAATCAGAAAAATAAACACTGCTGGTAAATCTACAGGATACTGTCAAACGACCCAACATGTGGATTCTAGGAGTTCCTGAAGGCGTGGAAAGAGGAAGGATTAGAAGGCCTTTTTAGTGAAATAGTAACATAAAATTTCACCCATTTGGAGAAAGCAAGGGACATCCAAGTACAGGAAGCACATAAAACTCCTAATAGACATGATTGGAAACCGTCTTCACTATGACACACTGTAGTCAAACTATCCACAGTAAAACATACGGAAAAGATTCTAAAATGTGCATGAGACAAATGCCATATTACTTTCAGAAGATCTCCAATGACACTGAGAGGAATTCCCATCACAAAATCTACAGGCTGGGAGAGAATGGTGAGATATATTCCAAGTCTTAAGAGAAAAGAACTATCAACCCAGAATACTATACCCTGCAAAGCTCTCATTTATGAATGTAGGTGAAATAATGACCTTCCATAACAAATAGAAATTGAAAGAATTTGTCATCACCCATCCAGCCCTGCAAAAGATGCTTAAGGGTGTGCTGCACACAGAAACAAAAACATCATCACCACTACAGAGCAGGTCAAGGAAGGAAATCTCCCAAAGTACAAAGGAAATCCAAAGTAAAAAATAGGAATATTTATGGAAAAATGCCAGGGCAAAGTTGTTACTTATCAATACTCATCTTGAATGTAAATGACCTTAACTCTCCAGTTTAAAGACAGAGACTTGCTGGCGCCGCAGCTCAACAGGCTAATCCTCTGCCTTGTGGTGCCAGCACACCAGGTTCTAGTCCTGGTCAGGGTGCCGGATTCTGTCCCAGTTGCCCCTCTTCCAGGCCAGCTCTCTGCTGTGGCCAGGGAGTGCAGTGGAGGATGGCCCAGGTGCTTGGGCCCTGCACCCCATGGGAGACCAGGAGAAGCACCTGGCTCCTGCCTTCTGATCAGCGCGGTGCGCCGGCTGCAGCGCACTGGCCACAGCGGCCATTGGAGGGTGAACCAACAGCAAAGGAAGACCTTTCTTCCTCTCTCTCTCTCACTGTCCACTCTGCCTGTCAAAAAAACAAACAAGCAAAAAAAAAAAAAAAACTGGCTGAATGGATTAAAAAACAAAACTCATCTCTTTGTGGCCTACAAGAAACACATCTCACTAACAAGACACACGCAAGCTGAAAGTTAAAGGATAGATATTCTGTGCTCACAGAAATCAAAGAAGAGCTGGTGTAGCCATCCTAATATCAGACAAAATAGACTTTAACACAAAAACTGTTAAAAGAGACTAAGAAGGGCACCATGTAATGATGAAGGGATCAATTCAACAGCAAGACATATCTATTATAAATGTATATGCACTTAATTACAGGGCACCTGGCTATTAAAAAGCAATGTTAATGGACCTACAGGGAGACAGATTCAAACACAATAGTAATGGGGAATTTCAATACCCCACTTTCAGCAATGGACACATCAACCAATAGAAAATCACGAAGAAAACAGCAGAGTTAATCGACACTATAGACCAAATGACCTAAGGTATCTGTGGATATTCTCATCCTACAGTTGCAGAATGCACATTCTTCTCTGCAGTACATGGAACCTTCTCTAGGACTGACCACATGCTAGGCCATAAAGCGAGTCTCAGCAAATTCAAAAAAGTTAAAATCTTACCATTCATCTTCTCAGACCACAAAGGAATGATGCTGGCAATCAGCAACTCAGAAATCTCTAGAGCATTTGCAAACACATGGAGACTAAACAACATACTCCTGAATGAACTGAAGGTCATAGCAGAAATCAAAAGAAATAAAAAAAATCTGGAAACAAATGAAGATGACAATATAACACATCAAAACTTATGGGATACAGCAAAAACAGTGTTAAGAGTAAAGTTTATAGCAATTGGTGCCTACATCAAGAAATTAAAAAGGCATCAAATAAATGAGCTATCGATGCATTTTGGGAATCTAGAAAAACAATAGTGAACCAAATCCAAAACTAGTAGGAGAAAAGTAATTAGTGTTAGAGAAGAAGTCAACAACACTGAAAAAAAAAAAAAAAAACAAAATATCAGCAAAACAAAGACCTGTTTTTTTGAAAAAATAAAGTTAACACACCATTGGCCCAACTAACCAAAAAAAGGAGAGAGAGGATCCATATCAATAAAATTAGAGATGAAAAAGGAAATATAACAAAAGACATCACAGAAATAAAGAGAATCATCAGAAATTACTACAAAGAGCTGTATACCAAAAACTGGGAAACCTAGAAGCAATGGTTAGATTCTGGACACATACAATATACCTCAACTGAGCCATGAAGACATAGAAAACCTAAACAGACCCATAACCAAGTCAGAAATTGAATCAGTAATCAAGACCCTCCCAACAAAGAAAAGCCCAGGACCATTCAGCTTCCCTGCCCAATTCTACCAGACATTTAAATAAGAACGAATTCCAATTCTTCTCAAGTTATTCTCAGCAATTGAAAGGGAAGGAATCTTCCCAAATTTTGCCTATGAATCCAGCATCATCTGAATTCTTAAACTCAGAAAAGATGTAACAGAGAAAAAGACCAATTTCCCTGATGAATATTGACACAGAAATCCTCAACAAAATTCTGGCCAATCGAATGCAAACACATCAGAAAGCTCATTCACCTGAACCTAGTGAGATTTATCCCTGATATGCAGGGATGGTTCAACATTTGCAAATCAGTGTGCTACACACCACATTAACAAACTGAACAAAAACTATATTATCTCAATATATGTATAGAAAGCATTGAAAAAATACAACACCCTTTCATGATGAAAACTAAGGAAATTGGGTATAGAAGGAACATCCCTCAACACAATCAAGGCAATTTATAAACCCAGACAGAATCCTATTGAATGTGGAAAAGTTGGAAATATTCCCAATGAGATCTGGAACCAGATAAGAATGCCCACTCTCACCAATGCTATTCAACATAGTCCTGAAAGTTTTAGCCAGAGCCATCAGACAAAAAAAGAAATCAAATGGATTCAAATTGGCAAAGAGGAAGTCAAATTATCCCTATTTGTAGGTGACATGATTCTATATATAGAGGATCCAAAAGACTCCACCAAGAGACAACTGGGGGGCAGGTGCTGTGACACAGCAGGTTAATGCCCTGGCCTGAAGTGCTGGCATCCCATATGGGCTCTGGTTCTAATCCCAGCTGCTCCTCTTCCAATCCAGTTCTCTGCTATGGCCTGGGATAGCAGTGGAAGATGGCCAAAGTCCTTGGGCCCCTACACCCACGTGGGAGACCTGAAGGAAGCTTCTGGCTCCAGATTGGTGCAGCTCCAGCCATTGCAGCCATCTAGGGAGTGAAGCAGTGGATGGAAGATCTCTCTCTCTCTCTGTCTCTACCTTTATCTGTAACTCCTTCAAATAAATAAAATAAATTTTTTTTAAAAAGGAGAGAGACTATTGGAACTCATAAAAGAGTTTGGTAAAGCAGCAGGATATAAAATCAATACACAAAAATCAGCCTTTGTATACACAGACAATGCCATGGCTGAGAAAGAATTTCTAAAATCAATTCCATTCACAGCATCTACAAAAAAAAATCAAATACCTTGGAATAAATTTAACCAAGGATGTCAAAGATCTCTACAATAGGAATTATAAAACATTAAAAAAAGAAAGATACAAAAAAAAAAAAGGAAAAATCTCCTATGTTCATGGATTCGAAGAATCAGTATCATCAAAATGTCCATCCTTCCAAAAGCAATTTACAGATTCAATGTAATACCAACCAAAATACCAAAGACATTCTTCTCAGATCTAGAAAAAATGATGCTGAAATTCATATGGAAACATAGGGGACCTTGAATAGCTAAAGAAATCATATACAACAAAAAAAGCTGGAGGCTTTACCAGATTTTCTGACACATTACAAGGCAGTTATAATCAAAACAACATGCTAGTGGTACAAAAACAGTGGATAGACCCATGGAACAAAATAGAAACACCAGTAATCAATCCTACCATCTACAACCAACTTATATTTGACCAAGGAGCTAAAACCAATCCTGGGAGCAAGGACAGTCTCTTCAACAAATGGTGCTGGGAAAACTGGATCTCCACATGCAGAAGTATGAAACAAAGCCCCTACATTACACCTTACACAAAAATCCATTCAGAATGGATAAATGACCTAAATCCACGAACTGATACAATTATTAGAGAACATTGGGGAAACTCTGCAAGACATTGGCATAGGCAAAGAGTACCTGGAAAAGACCCAGGAGTCACAATCAAAGCTAAAATTGACAAATGGGATTACATCAAATTGAGAAGCTTCTATACTGCAAAAGAAACAGGAAAGTAAAGAGACAACCAGGAGAATGGAGAAGTTATCTCCAAACAGTGCAACTGATAAAGGATTAATAACCAGAATATATAAAGAGATCAAGAAACTCCACAACAAAAAAACCCAGTTAAGAAATGGGCAAAGGACTTAAACAGACATTTTTTCAGAAGAGAAAATCCAAATGGCCAATGGACACATGAAGAAATGTTCAAGATCACTAGTTGTTAGGGAAATGCAAATCAAAACCACAATGAGGTTTTACCTCACCCCAGTTAGAATGGCTTTCGTATAGAAATCAACAAACAACAAATGCTGGTGAGGATGTGGGGGGAAAAGGTATCCTGATCCACTGTTGGTGGGAATGCAGACTGGTAAACCACTATGGAATACAGTATGGAGATTCCTCAGAAATCTCAACATAGACCTACCAAATGACCCAGCCATCCAACTCCTGGGAATTGACCCAAGAGAAATGAAGTCAGCAAATAAGAGTTGTCTGCACCCTCAAGTTTATTGCAGCTCAGTTCACAATAGCTAAGATATGAAATCAACCTAAATACCCATCAACTGAAGGCTGGATAGAGAAATTATGGGATATGTACTCCATGGAATACTACACAGCAGGAAAAAAGGTTAAATTCGGTTATTTGCAACAAAATGGATGAATCTGGAAAACATCATAGTGAAATAAACCCGTCCCAAAGGGCAGTACCATATGATCTCCCTGGTCTGTGAGAACCAACAGAGCACCTAGAATGACATCTGTAGAAGTGAATTTGACACGTTGAGAAGAAATGACTTCAACAGCCCTTGTCTTGACTGTTGAGGAACAGGGTTTTTTTTCCTTACTAGAGAACGGGACTGGGAATGGGAGAGGGAGGAGGAGTCAGAGTGGGAGGGCAGGTATGATGGGAAAAATCACTATATTCCTAAACTTGTACTTAATGAAATTTGTACTCATTAAATGAAAGTTTTCTTTGGGGGAAAAAATAAGATAGACAGTTAAGACTGGGAGTATGATTATAAATTAGACCAAGTTCCAGTTTTAACTTCATTACCATATATTTTAATTAGATAAATTCTTGAAAATAAAAATATGTGAGAATAACATAGGAAAGTCATAAATCCAATAATACTTGAGCAAAAATGCCAGCAGATACACACAGCCAGAAGATCCCTCGCAAAGCGCTTGGGCCGTCACAGCTCGCCCAAGGTACTCGTAACTCACCAGGCACTCCATGCAGTCTCCTTGGCTGGGTCTTACTTTAATTCTACGCCTCCAGCTGTTGTCTGGTCACACTTACTGCCTCAAGGCTCTCACTCTGCTCTGTAGCCCACTGTGCTCTGACCCATGAGTCCAACTAGGCCCCTGATTGCAACACTTGAATGTTTCAATGGCATGCCACAACCAACACATCAAAACCCAAACTTTATTTCTTCTCAATCAAACCCTCTACCCTACCTGCCACCTGATACCTTTTCCTAACTTTAAGTAGTGACAATTTTTATCTAACTGCTCGAGGCCAGAATTTCAGCAAACTGTTTGCTTTCCCACTCTCATGTGAGCCTAACTGCGAAACAAGAGAACATTCTGGCAGCTCGGATTTCAAGAACGGCCCAGAATCTTACCCCTTCTCATTATCTATACCACGTCCAATGTCTCTTCCCTGGAGAATTGTCTCTCAAATGTCCTCACTCTTCAACCCGTATCTACCTACAACTCACTTGTTCTGTAGCAGTGGGAGTAGAAGAAAGACCCTTTTACAACACAAGCTGGATTTTTCTTGGTAGGATGGACTCGGTGGCCTCAATCCAGTCTTTTAGTCTCTTTGCCCTCCCCAAAACACACAGAGAATAAATGCAATATCAAAGTTACAAACTCATAGACAACACATCTATCAAACTTAGATGACAAAGTATTGTGACAATCTTGAAATAAAAGCAAAAAGGATAAAACCCCAAGATAGCAGTAGTTGCTTTGGAAGAAAAAGAAGTTAGAAGAATTTCTGGTGGCCCTAAAAAGTTGCCACCTAAAACTTCAACACATAGACACTGAAAAGTACTGTAGGCCAATCTCAGTGCAGCATTTCAAAGAGCTGCTTTCCTTTTCAGTCTACAGTTTGTGGCAAGGTGTAAGGGCCCACCATAAGTTGGACACTGCCAGGATTATCTTGACTCATGAAATCCTGACACCGGCAACGCACCACCCTTCCAGGGCAATGCCTTGTACTGAAGAGGACAGGCAGTGAATGAGCAGGGAGAGACACTGAGAGCGAAGGGGAACGAAGAGCCAGGAGAGGGGCAGGAGAGGGGCACAGAGTTAACAGATCTCTGGAAATGTAAGACAGTGTCTTCCAGTACTGAAGGTATCATCAGAAAGGGAACTCTAGACCCAGGAAGGTAGTAAACTTAATTTTTTTTTTTTTTTAGGAAAACCCATTTCACTTAAACAAGAACAGAATTACAGTCCAATGTTTTATTAAGTTGCTGTGAGGAAAACAGAGAATACTGCTTTGATAATATAACAAAAGACATGTCTATAAAACAGATTTCAATTATATCTAGCATTTCAAAACAAGTGAAACAATAGATTACCATGAAGTTACAAAGTAAGGAATGTTTAAAAAACTCAGAAAAGATTAAGGAACATGATGATTTTTGGATGAATTTTGATAGAACTCAGGAAAGAATTAAAAATAAAAGTTAACAAAAGCATTTCAAAATAAAGACTTAACTTGAGGGAATACAAAAGCTAACAAACATGATGAGAAATGACACGCTAAACAACACTGAGGAGGGAGGAAGTAAACATCAAGTGAGACCCAAAAATAAATAAAAACATTGGAGAGAAACGGCTGTTGCAGATAAGAGAGGCAAGGCAGTGAAGGCCGGCGCTAGGAGTGACAGCAGTGCCTGGAAAATCAATATAATGAACATAGTCTTTTCCTAACTTTAAGTAGTGACAATTTCTGGTCTACAAATGTAGCGGCATATACGAAAGAGCCAGAATTGACTTTGATGAAACCTGCCTAAAATATATTCCTAAAAAGACTTGTAGTTACCTATCAAAAGGACACCTTATGGAACCAGAAAAATTACCCAGAGTAGCTAGCATCAACACCTACTCTAGAAAAATGATTAGATCTTAGGAAAAAAGAGAAAGCACTAGGAATTCAGGGGAAATGACAAAATCATTTGTCATTAGTTTTAGGATTGACATTAGCCTTCTTGAGAGCTGTGCTGTGTGTCCTAAGAAATGTGACAAGTTTTGTATGTTCTATGTTAATGAAAAAAATTCTAAGCCAAGGATTTTATGAACAACCATACTGATCTTCATATCCATAGATTATGGAATACTGATATCAACAGGAGAGATCAGGGAATATAGCCACTGTGAACACTGCCTGCGGCAAGTCCTAGAGACATATCTTCAGAGAAGTGAAATTTTGATGAAGGAGAACCAGCGGTCAATGTTGAGTTCATTTGCCTACAGAACTGAGATGAAGTGATGGGTGTCAGGAAAGCAATATATTCCACAATAATTAAGCTTCCACAATGGACAGTGTGTAAAAGGAGAAAAATCGTTCATGAATGTTCTTTCATTTGATTTAGATATTACCTAGAATCAGAGTGTCAGGGTTTGGATACGTCTTCCTCAAAGTGCAGATGTCGACAGCCAGTGTGATGGTACTAAAGGATGAGTCTGCTTTTTCGCAATGGGTTTGCACCATAACACAGGTGTTGTGAAAACCACCACTAAATTAGAGCCAAGTGGCAAAAGAAAAGACTCATTTCAACATCATTGCCACTGGATGCGTAGATTTGGGCAAGTCCAACCCTACTACTGGCCATCTGGTGTCAAATGTAGTGGCATAAACAGAAGAACCATTGAAAATTTTGGGAACAGGGCTGGTACTGTGGCACAGCAGGTTTTAAAGCCCTGGCCTGCAGTGCTGGCATCCAATATGGGTACCAGTTTGAGTCCTGGCTGCTCTATTTCTAATCCAGCTCCCTGCTAATGTGCCTGGGAAACAGTGGAAGATGGTCCGAGTGCTTGGACCCACGCACCCACGTGGGAGACCCAGAAGAAGCTCCTGGCTCCTGATTGGCTAAACTCTAGTCATTGCGGCCATTTGGGGAGTGAATCAACAGATGGAAGATCTTTCTCTAACTTCTTCAACTAAGTAAAATAAAAAAAAAAAAAAGAAGAAGAAGAAAAACTTTGAGAAGGAGGCTGCCAAGATGGGAGAGGGCCTGGGTCCTGGGTAAACTGAGAGCCCTGCGTGAGTATAGCATCACCATCACCATTTCCCTATGGAAACTTTAGACTGGTGTCATGGAATTTCACCCACAAAGATGGCAACACCAGTGGAACCACACTACCTGAAGCCCTAGATTGCCTCCTCCCACCAAATGGGCCAACTGGCAGGCGTTTCTGTCTGCCCTCACAGGATGTCTACCAAGTTGGTGGTATTGGCATGGTCCCTGTGGGTCGAGTGGAGACTGGTGTTCTCAAACCTGGCATGGTCATAGCCATTGCTCCAGTCAACATCACAACTGAAGTGCTCTGCAATGCTCCATGAAGCTTTGAGTGCAGCTCTCCCTGGGGCCAATGTGGGCTTCAGCGTCAAGAATGTGTCTGTCAAAGCTGTTCTTCATGCAACATTGCTGGTGATGGCAAGTATGTCCCACCAATGGAAGCAGCTGGTGTCACTGCTCAAGTGATCATCCTGAACCTCCCAGGTCAAATCAGTGCCAAGTGTACCCCTGAACTGGATTGTCACACAGCTCATTGCACATCGCTTGCAAGTTTGGTGAGCTGATGGAAAAGAGTGATCATTGTTCTGGAAAGAAGCTCGAAGGTGGCCCTAAATTGCTGAAATCTGGCGATGCTCCAGGGTGGATATGCCCACGTGCATTGAGAGCTTCTCTGACTGTCATCCTCTGGGTCATTTCGCCTTGCATGATGTGAGACAGACAGTTGCTGTTGGTATCATCCAAGCAGTGCCCAAGAAGCCTGCTGGAGCTGGCAAGGTCACCAAGTCTGCCCAGAAAGCTCAGAAGGCTAAATGAATACTATCCCCAATGCCTGCCACCCCAGTCTTCAATGGTGGTGGAAGAATCGTCTCAGAACTGTTGGTCTACATTGGCCATTTAACAATAAAGGACTGGTTAATAATTACCATGCATTGCTAAGCCTTCAGAAGGAAAGAGTGAGTGTTTTGTGGGCAATTTTTTGTGCATGGCAGTTTTAAGTTATTAGTTTTAAAAATCAGCACATTTTAATGGAAACGACCAAAAATCTGACACAGATTTTGAGACCCAATAAAACAAAGTTTAATGAGAAAAAATACATAAACAAAAGGTGGGTCTTTAAAAGGTGATTAGGCTCCTCCCCAGCCAAATGGGAGGAGTGCACTTAGAAATCAGGTTCACGCAGTGTTTGGCTGGCTTGCCCTTCCCTTTTCTGCCACGTGTACACACAGCCTTCCTCCTCTGCAGCCGAAGGAGGCACAGGGCTCCGTTGTGGAAGCATAGGGAAGCCCTCACCTGACAATGGAAACTACCAAAGCTTTGATCTTACCTTGGGCTTCCTTACTTTCAGAATTAGGAGAAAGGACATCTCCATTCTTTGTAACTTACCCAGTCTGTGGTGTTCTGTTACCACAATACAGACGTAAAACTGAATATTTACTGAGAAGGAGGCAGAAGAGAGAACAGGCTCACTGAAAAATTTTAATGGCAGGAACTCAATAGGCAGCACTCAAATAAAGAGAACATGACAGTACTCAAATAAAGACAACATAACAGTATTGTGTAAGGCGTTGTATTAGAAGTAAACCTCACTGCTTTTGCTATATCCCATATGATTTGGTATGTTGTGCTGTCTTTATTTTTTGATTTCTCTTTTGATTTCTGCTATGACCGACAGCTCATTCTGGAGCATGTTGTTCAGTCTCCATGTATCTGCACATATTCTAGAGATCCTTGAGTTGTTCATTTCCAGTTTCATTTCACTGTGATTAGAGAAGATACAAGGCATGATTCAATGTTTTTGAATTTGCTGAAACTTGCTTTATGGCCTAGCATATGGTCTATTCTAGAGAAAGTTCCATGCACTGATGAAAAGAACATATATCCTCCAACTGTGGAATGAAAGGTTCAGTAGGTATCAGTGAGGTCCGTTTGGTCCATATTGTCAATCGGCTCTGTTGTTTCTTTGTTGATTTTCGTACTGGTTGATCTGTCTTTGATGAAACTGGGGTGTTGACATCCCCCATTGCTATTTTATTGGTGTCAATGACTCCTTTTAGATCCGTTAACCTTTATTTTTAAATAACCAGGCACCCTGTAATTGGGTGCATATACATTTATTATAGTCACATTTTCCTGTAGAACTGATCCCTTAATCATTATGTAGTGCCCCTATCAATCTTTTTTGTCTGATATTAGGATGGCTACAACAGCTCTTCGTTGCTTTCTGTTAGCATGGACTGTTTTTTTCTATCCTCTAAGTTTCAGTCTGCATATACCTTTGTTGGTGAGCTGTGTTTCTTGTAGCCAGCACACCAAAACTTACAGAATACAGCAAATGTAGTGTTAAGAAGGGAGTTGATAGCAATTGATGCCTACAACAAGAAATTGGAAAAGCACCAAGTAAATAAGCGATCAATGCATATCAAGGATGTAAAAACCAAAACAAATGCTAATTAGTAGGAGGAAAGAAATAATTAAAGAACAAAATTGAAAGAAACAATACAAAATTTCTATGAAATTAAGAGCTGTTTTATGAAAAAACACAATTGATACACCAATGGCAACTAAAAACAAAAAAAGAGGGCAAAGACCCAAATCAATAAAATCAGAGGTGACAAAGAAAATGTAACAGCAGATACCACAGAAATAAAAAGAAGCATTGGGTATTACTATAAAGAACAGTTTGCCTACAAATCAGAAATATATTCCTGGACATAAAATCTACCAAAAATTCAATCATGAAGATATAGAAAATCTAAAACAGATCAGTAACCATGATGGAGATTCAATTAGTAATAGACTCTCCTAACAAAGGAAAGCCCAGGACTAGGTGATATCACTGCTGAATTCTACTGGATATTTGAAAAAGAACAAATTTCAATTCTTCTCAAGCTATTCAAAACAATTTAAAGGGAGGGAATCTTCCCAAACTTCTTCTATGAGGCCAGCATCACTTTAATTCCTAAACCAGAAAAAGATACAGAGAAAAAGAACTATAGGCCAATATTCCTGATGAGCATAGATGTAGCAAGCCACAACAAAATTCTAGCCAACTAAATCCAATACACATCAGAAAGACCATTCACCTGGAACAAGTGAGATTTATCCCTGATATGCAAGGATGGTCCAACATTCACAAAATCAATGTGATACATCACATTAACAAACTGAAGAACAAAAACATGATTATCTCAATAGATGCAGATAGAGCATCTGATAAAATACAACAACCTTTGATAATGAAAACTCTAAGCAAATTGGGTATAGAAGGAACATTCTTCAAGACAATTAAGATTTTCTATGACAAACCCAGACCCAGCATCTTACTGAATGGGGGAAAAGCTGGACGCAATTCCCCTCAGATCCAGAACCAGAAAGGATGTCCACTCTCCCCATTACTATTCATTGTAGTCCTGTACATTTTAGCCAGAGCCGTCAGGCAAGAAAAAGAAATCAAAAGGATATGAATTGGGAAGGAGAAAGTCAAACTACCCCTATTTGTGGATGACATGATTCTATATATAGGAATTCAAAAGACTCCACTAGGAGACTACTGGAACGCATCTAAGAGTTTGTTAAAGTGGCAGGATATAAAATTAACACACACACAAAAATCAATAGTCTTTGTATACACAGACAATGCAATGACAGAGAAAGAACATTTAAAATTAATCCCATTCACAATAGCTACAAAAAATTAAATACCTTGCAATAAATTTAACTAAGGAGGTGAAATATCTCTACAATGCAATTTACCAACATTAAGGAAAGTAGAAGAGGATGCAAAAAAATACTGGAAAAATCCTCCATGTTCATGGATTTGAATTATCACTATCATCAAAATATCCATATTACCAAAGGCAATTTACAGATTCAATGTGATCCCAATTAAAATACTAATGACATTTTTCTCAGATCTAGAAAAAATGCTAAAATTTGTATAGAAACACAAGAGACCTGAATAGCTAAGCAATCTTATATAACAAAAACAAAACTGGAGAATCACAATAGCAGATTACAATATTTTCACACACAGCCTGGTACCGGCACAAAATCAAAATGTGTATACCAATGGAACAGAATCGACACTCCCCAAGTCAATCCAATCATCTACAACCAACTTATCTTTGACAAAGGGGCTAAAATCAATCCCTGGAGCAAGGACAGTATGTTCAACAACTGGTGCTGGGAAAACTTAATCTCTACGCGAAGAAGTATCAGACAAGACCCCTACCCTATACTTTATACAAAAATCCACTCAAAATGGATCAAAGACCTAAATCTAAGCTCCAGTACCACCCAAGTACTAAAGAACATTGGGGAAACTGTATAGACAGTGGCATAGGCAAAGACTTCTTGGAAAAGACCCCAGAAGCACAGGCAGTCAAAGCCAAAATTGACAAATGGGATTACATCAAGCTGAGAGACGTCTGCACTGCAAAAGCAGCACTCAGCGAAGAGGCAACTCACAGAATGGGAGAAAATATTTGCAAACCATGCAACTGACAAAGGATTAATATCCAGAATCTATAAAGAGCTCAAGAAACGTCACAACAGCAAAACAAATAATGCAGCTTAAAAATGAGCCAAAGACTTATACAGGCATTCTTCAAGAGAGGAAATCCAAATGGCCAACAGAGATGAAAATATGCTCAGGATCACTAGCCACCAGGGAAATGCAAATCAACATCACAGTGAGGTTTCACTTCACTCCAGTTAGAATGGCTCTCATACAGAAATCTACCAACAGATGCTGACGAGGATGTGGGGAAAATGGTACTCTAATCCACTATTGATGGCAATGTACACTGGTCCAGCCACTGTCAACGAAAATATGAAGATACCGTAGAAATCTGAATATAAATCTACTGTATGATCCAGATAACCCATTCCTGGAAATTTACCCAAATGAAAGCAAATATGCATATGGAAGAGTGATCTGTACCCCTATGTTTATTGCAGCTCAATTCAAAAGAGCTAAGCTGTGGAATCAACCCAGATATTCATCAACTGAAGACTGGATAAAGTACAGTATATATATACTACAGAACATTAGGCCGGCGCCGCGGCTCACTAGGCTAATCCTCCGCCTTGCAGTGCCGGCACACCGGGTTCTAGTCCCGGTCGGGGCACCGGATTCTGTCCCGGTTGCCCCTCTTCCAGGCCAGCTCTCTGCTGTGGCCAGGGAGTACAGTGGAGGATGGCCCAAGTGCTTGGGCCCCGTACCCCATGGGAGACCAGGAGAAACACCTGGCTCCTGCCATCGGATTGGCACAGTGTACCAGCCGCAGCGCGCCAGCCGCGGTGGCCATTGGAGGGTGAAGCAACGGCAAAGGAAGACCTTTCTCTCTGTCTCTCTCTCTCACTGTCCACTCTGCCTGTCCAAAAAAAAAAAAAAACAAAAAAAAAACAAAAAAAACAACCACTATACAGCAGTACAAATACTGAAATCTTGGCATTATCAACATTATCAATGCAACTAGAAACCATTATACTTAGTCAAATAATCCTGTCCCCAAAAGACAAATACCATATGTTCTCTTTCTGTGATCACTAACAGAGTACCCAAAATGTCATCTACAGGAGTGAAATCAACACTTGAGATGCGATCATTTTGAGCAGCCCTTGTCTCTACTGTTGAGGAACAGTGGTTTTTTTTTTTCCCTTCATACTGTTTGTTGAACTTTTTACTTAGCATAGGGTTAATGTTAAAAGTATAAAGTTAACTGAAAATATCTTTGTAAAAAATAAGAACGGAAATAGGAGAGGGAAGAGGAAGAAGGGTGGGAGTATAGCCAAAAAGGAGGGTAGGGTAGAAGAATCACTATGTTCCTAAATTTGTATATATGAAATGCATGAAGTTTGTATACCTTAAATAAGATTAAAAAATAGTGTTAACATGAAAAAAAGTAAACATCGCTAAAAAATACAAACTATTCTACATGCAGAAATGCATCTAGACCAGAAGAAAGCAGGCTGTTCATCATTATTGTAAGCAACCATGACATGTTAAAAGAAAAAAAATTCAAATTTTCTAACAAAGGAAAATATAAAAAGAGCTCTCTTGACTGGAAAAAGAAAGAGGACACAAATATATATATCAGAAAAATGCAAGAAAAAGAAAACAAGTTCTCTTTATATTTAACAAGATTCAGACTGAATGTCGACTAAAAGGATACATTGTGATACTGAAGATTACAATTCACAATAAAAATGATAGCTATTAGGATCTGTGAACCCCAAAACACATCGACAATTTTTCAAAAGCAGGAAACACAAAAGGAAATAGGTAGAAGTAGAAACCTGGGGGAAAAATTGACATGCCACTCTTAACCCAAGACAGATCAAGGGGACACGACGCATTAGGAGGAACGTAGGAGACTTAATAAGCATGGTCACAGAGACAGCTCTTGAGGATTTATCAAACTCTGCCTGTCAGAAGTGGAGGTTGCATCTCATTTCCAGAGACACAGCCTCGACTCCTGAGTGGGAACCAGGGCCTGATGCCTGGGTGGCAGCGACCAAAGTATTTGAGCCGACACAGCTGCCTCTCATTGTACAGCAACAGGCACCGGGAGTCCGGAGCTGTGGCCAGGACTCAAACGTGGGCAATGGGATGTGGGAGATACACATCTCAACTAGCATCTTAACCTCTAGCCAGATACCTGCCCTGACCAGCACCCCAGGTAATTCTGACCACACGGCCCCTGGGCCACACATGGAGAAAGCCTTGTGTAACCCAGATTCCAGACACATCACAGCTTTTAGCCTCCGGAAGTCCTCCCTGATACATCTCCCCAGTTGTCTTATAGGTGGGTATGCTCTCTCTCCAAACACACTAGTAGGCTGGTTTCCCAGTGAGGTTGTCTTTAATCTATTAAAGCCCCACATTGAAGACACTGATGCTCGTTTGCTGATGGATTCCTTAAACCAGCATTTACTGTGTGTACCAAGACTGACCCCAAGCTGAAGGCTGGGTGAGTGGCATTGGCTGAGGGGTGATCCTCTGTTCATCAGGTTTCCTCCTATATCTGGGGCAAGGAGGGGATCCCAAGTGTAGACCGAAGTTCTCACGTGAGTACTTTGTAGCCCGTCACGGAGGCTCTGGCTCTTTCCAACTACAACTGTGCGTAGATGGAGGAAGGCTCTGGTCTGTGTGTGATGCTCACACACCTACTTGTTGAGTTAAATACTCCAAGCACCACAAACAGGAATTGGGCGACACTGCGGGGGTGCAGCTTCTAGGGAAATTCCTGTGCCCGCTCTGTGTGGGCATCAGCTCTTCCCGATGAGAAGAGGGCTGGCCTTTCACAGTGTGCCACACACTGCTGTCGGATTCCCATGCATTAGCTCACCTAAGGAGCATAGCCACTCTGAATAATGTCACACACATTCCCAATTTTCAGGAAGGAAGTTGAAGTAAGAAAAAGTCAAGCAACTTGTGCAAGAGCAAGGGAGATTGGATCTTGGCTCAGTGTCCACAGGAGGCTCCTCTCCACACGGAGTTCAAACCTCCGGGAAGAGAAGGACCCGGGCAGTGCCTTTGGAACATGGAAGAAGTGACTGATCACCCACCTCGCCTGCTCCGTGTGCAGTTATTAGTTCAAAGTCGCGAATCTCATCCCATCCCTTAGAGACCCTATGGAAGGTGGCAACAGCAATAGTCATCCCAGCCTCATTAGATGTGCAGCTAAAGCCTTTACAGTCTGGGCCACGCCTTTCTCCCTAGCTCTCAGAAGCCACTTGAATTTTCTCAAAAAATCTTTTGCAAATGATATTTGGCTCCAATAGCATTGACTTTTTTCTCCCTCCAACCTCTGTTCGTGAGGAAGGAGGGACTCCACTCTCCCAGCTGCACCTCTGGAGCTAAAAACCCTCATCTTCTCATGAAAAATTCCCACGGTTCATCTTCCAGTCACCCCGAGTAAGTAAGGTTCTTTGCTCTGCTTCCCCAAGCATCCTGGGGCCGACCTCCTACTGCAGCTGGGATGCACGACTGATGATGGAAATTCTTCCTGCCTCTCACCTCTGCTTCCTTCCAAGCCTGTTGCCAGTGAGAAGCCACTGGGCTCAGAAGTTCTCCCTTGGCCAACAGGGTTTGATGCCAGTGAGTGCAGGAGGAGCCTCAGCGGGCCCTGCGCCAACTGCTTCTGTAAACAAGTGTGGAGTGGGGGACTGGATTCTCAGCTTCAGAGGAGGCTCAGCGCACCCCTCCAATCTCACTCAGAATCCGTGCTCTCCTCCACCGGCCGTGTGAAGTCTGCTGCACACACAGCTCCTTGTGTTCTCCCTGGGTACTCACTGCTCTTTTGAGCTACACAGCCCTCTTCCCCTCAAGGGTCCCCATTCAGCTCTCCTGGCCCTGTCCTCACCCAGCTTAACCCCAACCCCTCCACTAGGCCAGCCTCCTGGTGCACAATTTCTCACAACCAGAAACTGCCTGAACTGGTCATTTTCACAGAACAGATGAAGTCCTATTTTTCAGTGCACCCATGCTTTTGGTAAGCCAAAAACCCAACTTCCATTTTACTCAGTTCCTGTGCTCACGCTCCTGACATTGTGGGTTTCCTTTTCTCTTCTATTTCCTTTTTTAATCTTTCAGATTTCTCACCATTTGCTTTTTGTTGCTCAGTTTCCTTTTCCTAGTTCACCATCAACTGCCATCAGCTGAAGGAGCCTGAGCCACTTAACTTGTTCTGTAACCTCAAGGATCCACATTTCAGGCAGACGTGTGCTCATCGGGGGCACTCACCAGTCACGAGGGCCCAATTTCTGGGCCAAGCCAACACCTGCGGATGACTAAGTGTCAGGTGTTTCGTGGATGCGTACTTTGGGATTGGATCTGAAACATTTCCTTACATCTTTCTTTGGGAGGAGGAGTTATGTGGGTGGCAGCTCAGATACTAGTTTAATAATTTAATTTATACAGGACCCCAAGTGGTTAATTACACAATACAGAGAGCAATATCGAGCAGCAACAAACTAATTTAGAGCTTCCCTCTTTTTTTTTTTTTTTCATATTTCCCCGAATCAGATTTTTCTTCCTCCTTCTGTTGACCTACGTGGTGAAATCTTCCATGACTATTAGTCATCAAATTTTTGTTGGCCGGTGCCACGGTTCACTTGCCTAATCCTCCGCCTGCGGCGCCGGCACCCTGGGTTCTAGTCCCGGTCAGGGCGCCGGATTCTATCCCGGTTGCTCCTCTTCCAGTCCAGCTCTCTGCTGTGGCCTGGGAGGGCAGTGGAGGATGGCCCAAGTGCTTGGGCCCTGCACCCGCATGGGAGACCAGGAGGAAGCACTTGGCTCCTGGCTTCGGCTTGGCACAGCGCTGGCTGTGGCGGCCATTAGGGGAGTGAACCAATGGAAGCAAGACCTTTCTCTCTCTCTCTCTCTCTCTCTAACTCTGCCTGTCAAAAAATAAAATAAAAAGATTAATGTTTATTTTTATTTTATTTATTTACTAGATAGGGAGAGAGTGAAAGAGAGAGACAACACCAGTGAGAACTCTACTGGTTCACTCCCGAAATGTCCGAAACAGCCCGAGATGGGCCAGGCTGGAGCCAGAAGCCTGGAGTTCAATCTAGGGTCTGCATTGGCAGGAGGTCGGAGTAACAGACAGAGCCAAAACTTCAACCTGGGCACTGTAATTCGGCACTCAGGCCTCCCAAGCAGCCTCTGAACTGCCGCACCACATGTTCACCTCCTGTTGGAAGGTCAAAGGTGCTGACAGCCTTTGCAACAACCTTTGGCTAAGTGGAAACACGGATGAAGACTGCATTTTATCCTCACACCAAGGTGACGGTGACCAGTGTTTGTGATTTTGTAAATAGAAGTAACTGAAGTGCAGCCGAATGCCTATTTACCTGTGATGCGCCCTGACACAATACTTGACTACCCGGGAGCACAGAGCAGGTGAATTCCTGGATTAGTGCCATGTCATTGTCCTCAGTAGCTTTGTCCTCTAACTCCATGCCTGCCTGGGGCAGAGGAGGGAAGAGTCAGACGGGGGAAGGAGAACTCAGTTCAGGTCTGACTCTACCTCCAGCCCAGACTGTAATGCCATCTGGACCAGCATGCCCTGGGCCACCACCTTCCACCATCCACACCCTGCACCACCACCTTCTCCCCACACGCAGAACAAGAGGCTGTGATGATGGCACGGACGCCAGGCACCACTCACATGGTCAGTTGGTATGGAGGGTCTCCCATACTGAAGACCAAACAGACCAGAAATTTAATGATTAGAATAAAAAATTCCTATTTTTTGCAGACTGCTTATTTATCTTTCAAGATAATATATTAAAATGAACTGAGAAGATCAGCCAGTTATTAAATTTTTTACAATTAATAGCATTCCTGCAGGCCAGCAAAAACCAACTAGAGAATATGAAAAGGGAGGGGAAAAAAGGAAGCATTTGCAATAGCAATAAAAACTGTAGGATACCTAAGGAAAAAACCTAACTTTGTGAGATGTTTCTGGAACAATTCTGAAATATTCTTGAGATTAAAAAAGAACTAACAGCCGGTGCCGCAGCTCACCTGGCTAATCCTCCACCTGCAGCGCTGGCACCCCGGGTTCTAGTCCCGGTCAGGGCGCCAGATTCTGTCCCGGTTGCTCCTCTTCCAGTCCAGCTCTCGGCTGTGGTCCGGGAGTGCAGTGGAGGATGGCCCAAGTGCTTGGACCCTGCACCCCATGGGAGACCAGGAGAAGCACCTGGCTCCTGGCTGCGGATCAGCGTAGTGCCAGCCGTGGCAGCCATTTGGAGGGTGAACCAATGGAAAAGGAAGACCTTTCTCTGTTTCTCTCTCACTGTCTAAATCTGCCTGTCATAAAAACAAAACAAAACAACAACAACTAAAATAGGGAGAAATTCATCCAATAATTCATGAAACAAATATCTCATGCCTGGTTTGTGCCAGTCGGCCAGTCCTCCAGTTCTTGAGTGTCATGAGAGAGGGCAGAGACAGGCAATAAAATAAACACACAGCCATGTTAACCGGTTATGAATTCTGAAACAGGAAAATGGAGGAAGCTAACGAGAGGCAAGGTTTTATGCAGAGGGATGGGCTCAGGGATCTTGAGGGAGAAGCGTCTGAGCAGAGGCCCAAGCACAAGGAGCAGGCTGAGGGACAGATGCAATGGCAGGCTAAGCACTGCACCTTAGAGAAGTGCCCGGGGAGTATGGGAGGCGAGGTCAGAGGGAGAGGGGGCAGAGGGGGAGGAGAGAAGAGAAGGAGGTGCTGGTGATTGCGTTGCCAAGCAGGTTTCCCCTCTCATGTTGAAGGGGAGGGCATGTAGCTTAGCGGTTCATGAGCTGGTTAGGATGCCTGCTTCCTGCTAATGCACACCCCGAGAGGCAGCCGGGTGATGGAATTCCCTCCACGCCCATGGGAAGCCTGCACCGAGTTCCCAGCTCCTGGCTTTAGTTCAATCCAGTCCCAGCTGTTGAGGGACCCAGTGGAGAGGAATGGGCAATGTCTTTGTGTGTGTGTCAAATCAATCAACCATTAAATTCTGTTAATATGGATAAAATGCCGTTTGCTTGGTTATTTTCTTGGGGTAAATTCCTAGGTGTAACAGGCTGATTTTTTTGACAGGCAGAGTTAGACAGTGAGAGAGGGAGGAAGGTCTTCCTTTTCCGTTGGTTCACCCTGCTGCACCGATCTGAAGCTAGAGCCAGGTGCTTCCTCCTGGTCTCCCATGTGGTGCAGGGCCCAAGCACTTGGGCCATCCTCCACTGCACTCCCGGGCCATAGCAGAGAGCTGGACTGGAAGAGGAGGAACTGGGCCAAGAACCCGGGGTGCCAGCGCCGCAGGTGGAGGATTAGCCAAGTGAGCTGTGGTGCCAGCCACAGATTGATTTTTAAGAAAGACAAGTCTTGTACTCATGTCTGATCTTGGTAGAGAATAGGAATTGCCATGCTACCACCCAGTCTCTTTTTATTTTTGTTATTGTTAGAACTTTGCCTATATGAGAGGCAAGCAGCATTCCAGGAGCAGCAACACTGCATTTCCCAGCTCCTCAGTTGCTAAGGATGGGCATGGACACACCCGGCCATGACCTGGCTCCCCACATGAGGTTGGCTCTGCTCACCCAATTGGTTTCTCCCTCTGGTGCTCTTTGCTGCCCTAGATACACTGTTGATGTGTAGTGGACAGGATGGTGAGGAGGATGAATGGGGTGGTAGAAACAGAGCCGGCTCATGCCCACAGGGGAGGGGGCAATGGCTCTGCCACATGAAGGCCCAACTGCCTGCTGTCCCCATCTCAGAGCCCCCACTTCAGCCCTCGGACATGGATGCCGGTTGGTGGCCAAATACACTTCCTGCAATTATTTATGTAATAATGATCCACTTTTTAATTGAGGGATTTCCTAAATTCTGGGTGTCTTCTTTGTGAAGTCACCAGAAAGAACATTCTATGACCTGCTGTTCTGGGAGAATGGAGGACGGGACCAATGAGCACAGGCTGACCTTTGGCCAATCACTGGACCATCTGGAGAAGAGGAGGATCCTCCTCACAGGTTGGAAGCCATGTCCCCAGGAGCCTGCACCTTCCCTCACCACGCCCTCCTGGGACTCCTGGGACTCCTGGGACTTTCTCCTTTGGTCCAGGGAAACACACTCTCCATAAGTGAACTTCCTACAGGAATGCAAGAAGAATGGAGAGCTCAGAGCTGCAGCCTGACCTCCAAAGCCAGGGGGCTGGGGAGCAGGGCTCGTGGACTACAACCTTGTCCTTTGGAGCATGCAGGCCATCGGCTATCACTGTCATAGGGAGCGACTCATGGGCTGGCACTGCAATGCTCATGCAGATTATTCTGTTGTTTATTATTCTCAAGATTCATTTATTTATTTGAAAGAGTGAGAGAGAGAGAGAGAGAGGGAATGGAGCTTCCATCTGCTGGATCACTCCCCAAGTGACCAGCACTGCGCCAGGCCGAAGCCAGGAGCTTCTTCCGGTTCTCCCCTGTGGTTACAGGGGCCCAAGGACTTGGGCCATCTTCTGCTGCTTTCCCAGGTGCATTAGCAGGGAGCTGGATCTGAAGTAGAACAGCCCGGACTTGAACCAGTGCCCATATGGAATGCTGGCACTGTAGGCAGAGGTTTAACTCTCTGTGCCACAGCGCTGGGCCTGATTATTATTATTATTATTTTAACAGGCAGAGTGGACAGTGAGAGAGAGAGAGACAGAGAAAGGTCTTCCTTTTGCCGTTGGTTCACCCTCCATTGGCCGCTGTGGCTGGCGTGCTGCGGCCGGCGCACCACACTGATCCGAAGACAGGAGCCAGGTGTTTCTCCTGGTCTTCCATGGGGTGCAGGGCCCAAGCACTTGGGCCAGCCTCCACTGCACTCCTGGGCCATAGCAGAGAGCTGGCCTGGAAGAGGGGCAACCGGGACAGAATCCGGTGCCCCGACCGGGACTAGAACCCGGGGTGTCGGCGCCGCAAGGCAGAGGATTAGCCAAGTGAGCCACGGCGCCGGCCATGATTGTTTTTGCAAGCAAGTAGTTCTAGGTGTCTAGAACCCATTGTCAGACTGCGCGTTTCCAAAAGCAGTCATTAAAGTAGATAAAGAGTCACCAATCTCAAGGCAAATTTGATTACAAATATATACGTATATATAAACAATTAAGAAAATGCATATGTATATGATGTATCACACATCTATCTCAGTTATATTAGTATTTTCCTATAGGTGTTTGACAAGGCCTTAAAAAGATATTTGCTAAGGCCAGCATTGCGTTTCAGTATGCTCAACATCCACCTGCAGTGCTGGCATCCCAGATCAGAGTACTTGGTTTGAGTCCCAGCTGCTCCACTTCTACACTAGCCCTCTGCTGATACACCTGGAAAAGTAGCGGAAGATGGACCTAGTCCTTGTGCCCCTGCCACCCACCTGGGGACCAGGATCAAGTTCCCGCTTCCTGGCTTCAGCTGGCCCAATCCCAGCCATTGTGGCCATCTGGGGAGGAAACCAATGGATGCAATCTCTTGTCTCATGCTCGCTCTCTCTGCCTTTCAAATAAACAATATTTCTTAAGAACATATTTGCTGATTTATTAATAGGCTACCTGTTGAAATGAGATCAGGATAATTATTTTGAGTCTGTCATCACAGTGTATACATATAAGGAAAGAGAAACAAGCCAAAATAAGGTTTTCACACTTGTGCTGAGTCCTACGAACTACAGTCTATTGCTGGACTTTGAAAAAATTTACATTTTTATTTGAAAGGGAGTAGGAGAGAGATAAAGATGGAGAGACACATCTTCTATCCTCGGGTTCACTTCCCAGATGCCTACAACAATCAGGATTGGCCGAGGACAAAGCCAGGAGCCCAGAACTCAGTATGGGTCTCTCCTGTGGGTGGCAGGGACTCACGCACTTGAACCATCAGGAGCTGCTGCCCAGGGTGCACTATTTGCAGGAGCTGGACTGGAAGCCAGGTCGCAGGGACTCAAGCCAGGCACTCTGACACAGGCTGTGAGCACCCACGAGGTGCAACTTAACCATACTTCTCACGACTGCTCCCCCTTTTAATAGTCACTTACTGTCATTTCTATCTGAAAAGCATGGTGACAAGGTATTTCTCGGCTCCGGTTAGGTTGACACGGACGCAGGCCTCGAGCGCTCACTTGGAAGATTTCCAAGGGCTGGAGGAGATGTGCAGGACTCGGGGTCAGAGGCAGGGGTCTGGGCTGGAGGCCGACACAGCCTTCCCAGCAGATACCAGACAGCTCACCAGGTGCGTGGAGCGGGAGGCGGTCACATAGGGTATTTCCTTTCCTTTCTCTTTTGAAAGAAAACCACAGCAAAGTGGCTGTTTTTGTGAGGTTAGTGTGTTGGATTTGCAGAGAACGGGGAATGTTATACAAATAGAGTATGCTCTTTGTGATCACTCACACGTCGGTGCTGTACAAAGAATGTACGACCGCTTTCCTTTCCTTCCAACCACACTCCAGCCCAGTGAATACTGTTCTGTCTAACGTGGTATCTCGCCTACTTTTTATTTATTATGCTGCTTCTCAGCACAAATGAACACAGACACATAGGATTTTTTTTTTTTTTTTTTTTTTTTTTTTTTTTTTTTTTACACACACGAGACTGGGACTGTAGCATATGCACTGCTCTGCAATTGTTTTGTTAAGCAGTTGCCTAACAAGCTGTGGTATGAATGTGCCACAACTCTCAGCCAGCCCCTTTCTGCACTCAACATATGTGAATAGATGTGTGTATGTGTGCTTGTGTATGTGGTTTGTGTGTGCGTATATATGCATAAGGTGTTTTTCCCTGTAAGATAAATTCATGGAAGTATTACTATGCCAAAGTATTGTTCAAGTTACTGGTTTAAGTTATTTTTATGAGCTGGATAATTGCACATAGGCACTATGAAGTAAGCTTTCCCTTTTCCCACTCAATAAGGCAGAGGCATATTTGAGGCTTCTTAAATTCTTAAGGTCTTTAGCTTTATTAAGATCTTGTCCAAAGAGCTGATGTGTGTGTGTGGGTACATGTGTGTGTGGTCTATGAGATCTTGTCCAAAGAGCTCATGTGTGTGTGTGGTCTGTGACATCTTGTCACAAGAGCTGATGTGTGTATGGGTGCATGTGTGTGTGTGTGTATGGTCTGTGAAGCAAAGTCTGGCCTAACAGACCTTCACTTGGTAAATTATTGGAGATCTAGGATCAATCAGGGTTCATTCAGAGACAGAATCACAAGAAATAGGAAGATGGTTGAAAAATACACAAACATAAACATGCATAGATAAGTAGCTATGCCATCTACAATTATAGACATTGATAGATTATAGAAATCTAGTATGGCATGACTGTGGAAGCCAGGTGAGCCACCCCTGCCAAGCTGCCATCTGCCCACCTGATGTCAGGGCCCCAAGTGCACAGCACAGGCAGTGAGAGGGAAGCTGAGCATCAAACAGGCGATAGTCAGAATAAAGCAGGATGCATAAGCACACTAGCACCCTTGTCAGTTGTCATTGTCACTGATCCAGAGAGCACAGGTGTCTCACAGGTGCCAGGGCCATTTGAAATGGAGCTAAGCAGCTGGCCAGGAGGCAGAAGCCCTGCAGGATGATCTGGGGAAGGAGAGTCTGGGGCTGTCGTCCCCTCCATTTGAGCTCCAAACTCACCCTTCACTCCAGACCTTGCTGGCTCTCTCCTGTGGCCCAACTGACAGGATGTGCACAGAAAGTTACGTTCTGGTAAAGGTAGCTCACTCTTACAAGGTCACTGCACTCTTGATGCAAAAGACCACAGACAGCCCCACCAAAGAACACCAGTGTTCCAGCCGTGTTCTTGTCTGGTTACCTAGTTAACCCTCCGGAAATTACCCTAAGGGTCTAATCTAGAAAAATGCCCTTCTAGAAAGATTGGAAATTGCTCATGTGACACAAACTTACGCACGTATGAACACACACCCATCTACTGAGTATAGATACTGCCAAGGCTCCTATTCTCCACTTTGGATTCAATCGAATTCCCATGTTAACCATACAGTCTGTTTTCTATTATTCTATGACACCAATTCATACTTAAAAATGAACCATCTGAATGTTAAAATAAGGTCATCTGTTATTTTCATTTTTAAAATATGGTAGAATGGGTCTCAGGGCAATTTTTGGCTTTGGTCCCAAGCTCTTTCCGTAATTTCATGCTATTTGTGTTGTGGAATATTCATGGTCTATTGGATAAACTACACTCCTATGTCTCCAATCCATCAGTGTTCTGGATAGAAGAGGATCACTTTTCTGATCAAAAATGCCTGTTGACAGCAACATTTTTTATTTTATATTTAGGTTTCATTTCACTTGAGTCCTAGTTAAAAAAAAATACTTTAAAAAGATTTGTTTGGAAGGCAAGAGTTGCAGAGAGTGAGACACAGAGGGTGAGAGACAAAGACCTTCCACCTGCTAGATCGCTCCCTAAATGGCCACATCACCTGGGGCTGGGCCAGGTCAAAGCCAGTAGGCTGGAACTGCATCCGGGTCTCCTACATCAATATCAGATACCTGTCTCTCACGACTAGTATTACCTTTAGCCAAAGGCATCCTTCTTTTGGATCACTATTATAGGACATACACACATGATTTTGAAGATGTGTAAGCTAAAATATTTTAGAGTATTGGGGTATTCCATCAGGACATTAATGGAAGGACTGATGAATCTATACCAAGTTGGTTGTCCTCATCAGTCTCTGTAAAAAAGGGGAGCTTTTGGAATTTGGTAGTTTCTCCAGCTTCCTTTCCTATCTTTCATTGGGCACAATGCACATTGGGCACAATGCACATATCAGGTGGGGTAACTTAAAAGCATGCACCAGCTCTTTGCTGCCTTATGCTCCAAGGTTGATGCTTTTTGAGTTCTACTGAACTCACTGAGGTGAGGTACCTCCTCGCCACTGGGAACGATTTTTGCAACATCTCCAAGACAAACCATATGAGGGGAAGGCAGTGATGCGACAGTGTACCAAAGAAAAATGTAGACCTTCTGCTTTCCAAGGTCCCACACCCAGTGATGTCTAAGAAAATCTTCCTTTGCACCACAGAGTTGGTATAGAAGCTAAAGTTCCCAAAACATAGCATCTGGATCACCCCAGCAACTAAATATTCAGCTCTCTAAGCACCGTTTCAAAACTTCTTAGCAGGCCTGGGCTAAGGAAACTGTTAGAATATTTCTTTTGGTTCAGATGCATAGGTGTTCATAAAGACAACTTAGATTTCATCAACAAAGCTGCATTTCTAATAGCTCACGTTTCCTTTAGAGACTTGTTTTCCAAGTAGAGATTTTTGTCTTTGGGACAACATAAGGCTTTCTCTTGTGGAGATGGCAATTTTGATGTGAGTGATTACTGGCAAAAAAATTAGGATTCAAAGAAGTCTGGACAAAAAAGAAACCTGCCTCGAGACCTATGCTACCATATTTTAAAAATCAAAAAAGATGACCCTTTTCCAATTTTAAGATAACGGCACAATCTTTACTTCATGTAGAACATTCAATCACTACTCTATTTTAGCTTGAAAAGTATATTCATCTATCGCCTTCTTCTAACTACTATATAACATGCTCATTTCTCTTGAGTTCCTTAGATTCTGGATTCCTAAGAATGCCCCAAAAGCTGATTTCAGAAGTGGACTCAAGATGACAGAACAAGGTTAATGTTCTGTTCAACACTTATTTCTGTCCCTTCACCACCAATCTTGCTCTTACTGTATTCCACTTAACCTTAAGCAAGAGGAGGAATTCCCAGGTGAAATTTTAAACATTCACCCAACATTGTATGACTATCTTAACAAGACAGACCTAGCTTTTCTCCATAAAGTTGGGAAGACAGTGAGGAAGGAGCGCCCAGTGCTACCCATCGGGTAACTGTCCTCCGACTTCGGGCTCTCCTGTTCTGATGTGTTGCTGAGATCAGAGCCACTCAGGTAAACATTCACAGCTGTCAGTCATGCTGAGTGTAAGTGGGTCTTGGGACAGGAAGTGAGGAGATGGAAGATCAGGCATGGAGGAAAGCTTGGGCTGAGAAATTTCTCTGGATCCTCTCACATCTGTACAAGACCTGTACAGGGGAAGTTCTGGATGGTGAGAGAAAGAAGACCTCAGCCAAACAGACACACCAGGAACCACAGAGGGTGCAAAGCTTGCCACTGGACAGCCAAGTGCCTGCAACTTCATCTGCAGGCACACTCGGGGCTCCAACTTGCTACCAGCGTGGGAGTCTGTGGGTCTTGCGGACAGAGAGCCCACTTGCTGTAATTCTGTGTTGCAATTCTCCTCCATCAATTTGGAACCTCTTAAAATCTTATTCAACTTCATCGACTGAACTTAGATTTGATAGAGGTACACGACTCGTGGCTGACACTTGTAACGAAAGGCAAGTTAACAAGACAGGAGTGTTATGGTTTAGTCAATCATAGCTCTCTGTAGCAGAGTGGGTTTCAGCAATGAAGACGCAAAGATCCAAGGAAAACCTGTCTGTTACGCTGATGTTCGAAGAGGACTAGAAAATGATGCAGAACTGTGATGGAGAAAATGGGTACGAGCTAGCAGTAATGACTGCAGGGACACCCAGGAAGGCTGGTCTGATCAGATTCTTCCCAGCCTCCCTGGGTGTGGGGCAGGCCCTCAGAGGAGAATGGAGAAGGCAGAGTGGCCTTTATGGGCTCTCTGGTTTGCTCTGGGGGCGAGCAGTTGTGGTTTGTAGGAGGAAGAGGAATTCTGGCTTCCACGAATTGCTTCGGGGGTAACGAGGGGCAGGAGGACAGGAAGGTCAGGAAGCCTCTGCTTCTGCAGCCCTGGCCGCCTTCTTCAGTCCAAGGCACGCTGCACACCAGGGCCGCCATGATTCGGGATGTCCTGTTCTCGGCACTGACCACAAGCAGCCCAATAGACCTGCATTGCTTGGGAACTTTCCTGGTCAAGTGTCAGAGAACTCACCTCCAACTCCAGTAACAGAGGTAATTTGCTGGCTCAAGGAGGTAGCTTGCAGAATTCATTGCTGGATATTTACCTCTCTCAACCCCTGGCTTTGCTTCTCTTTCCCATGATGGCTGTGTTGCCCGTCCCCTGCTGTGGCCTTTTCTATTGCTGTAGGGTTAGGAAGGGAGTTCATGAGGGTCAAGGAGCTAAGAGACTTCCAGCAGACTCTGGGCTGTAGTCTGGCACCACTAAAACGCCACCACTTTCCGAGCCGATTGGACACACCTACTTTCCCATGATGCACCTGTCTCCTCCTTCAGGTAGACATCAATGTTTATTATGAGCTCCAAGTGGAGAGGTCATGAAACCTTCCCAGAGATCATCACTTGCATAGAACCCCACCCAAACTCTGCTCCTGTTGTATATTCAATTAGGGCGCCCCTCCCCCAATAATCACACTTCCTCCCACTCCTGTACTCTATGACTCTGCTTTAAGTTCATCTCTATGCCAATACAATGACCTTGGAACAAATCCAGTTGGGGACCCCCACCAAACCCAACACTATGGCAGAGGCCACCCATTGGCTGTCCTGGGTGCTGGTTTCTCATCAGCCCTTGTGTGATCCGAGTTATTGATCTAGTTTGGGAGTGGGTTGGGGGGGAGGATCCTTCCATGGTCCAAGTTCTTTATGCATCAATTGGGAAAGACAAGGAAAACAGAAGCACTGAATTTAACAAAGAACACTGAGTAGGACAACATTCAGGCATTAGATCAGTCTGCCTCTTCACCATCTGGGTAAGAACATGGTGAATGCTCCAAATACATTATCGCCGAAATTCCAGTACCAGCTTCTGCAGAGGAGACTCCAGGTCATCTCCACCGATTATAAGGTAATTAAAGAAACAAAAGCCATCTGCTCAGGACCTAAGACAGGGACACGAAAGCTGCTATTTCTTAAAGAATCTTGAGAGGACAACGAGATACCCCTAAGCCTTAGAAGTGGCAATTTGTCTTCTGTCAACAAAGCGCTGTGTCTCCCTCTTAGAAGTCAATCTCTCTCAGCTGCCGAGACCCTGTTCCCTCTGCAAATTGGATAACAAACAGGATGGAAGGGGGAGGGGCCTCCGCCCAGCCTCCACGTGTCCTCACTCCAGGTGCAAAGATGTAGGATTAACGATTTAGGATTGGGTCTGCCCAGGGAGGGGGAAGCACACAGGGTAGAGGGGGCCCCAAGCTTCTTCTCGGACCCCCATCTGAGCTCTGCCAGGCTCTAACACGAGCCGCCCAGTGGGTCCCCTGGATGTGGAGAATCAAAGGACAGTCCTTTAGGCTGCAGACCCCGAATAACATTGTGATCAGTAATCAAACATTTGATAAGTAATCAAAGTCAGATTTTGAGCCTCATCTACCTGGCTTCTGGTTCTATTCCCCACCTGGTTCAGAACTCAGGTAGTAAAGATCCTCCAAATCCCAACATTATAAGCCGTTGAATTCAGAAATGAAAAAGGTTGTTTTCCACAGTAGCAACTGCATGATCACCTACAAATGGTGTTTGCAGGTGCAGCTTCCAACACTGAATTGAAACAGATGCCGGAGAGTTTTCCTCCCTATACAGCTAAGAGGAGAGCAGTTCCAGCTAACCTCAATGACTCTCACAGCCTTGTGGGGAGTCACAGAGCGGCCAGTGACAGTCAAACGCTCTGCCACTCGCCACTCCCATTCTGGCTTCTGGATGCTTGCCTTGTGCCTTTATCTGCAAAGTTAGCTTACAATTGGACTGATCTTAAAAAAAAAAAAAAAAAAAAAAAAAAAAACCACCACTTTTTCCTTTGTTTTATTCTAAGCACCTGTTATGGTATCTAAGTGTTAGTCTTTAGATTGGAGATGCATTTTAAAATTCGCAACACTTGGCCGGCGCCGTGGCTCAACAGGCTAATCCTCCGCCTTGCGGCGCCGGCACACCGGGTTCTAGTCCCGGTCGGGGCACCGATCCTGTCCCGGTTGCCCCTCTTCCAGGCCAGCTCTCTGCTGTGGCCAGGGAGTGCAGTGGAGGATGGCCCAAGTGCTTGGGCCCTGCACCCCATGGGAGACCAGGAGAAGCACCTGGCTCCTGCCATCGGAACAGCGCGGTGCGCCGGCCGCAGCGCGCCTACCGCGGCGGCCATTGGAAGGTGAACCAACGGCAAAGGAAGACCTTTCTCTCTGTCTCTCTCTCACTGTCCACTCTGCCTGTCAAAAAAAAAAAAAAAAATTCGCAACACTCCTTCAACACCTAGACATCCTCCCCCCACCCAGTTCCTATATAATTAGGTTTCCTTCACAATTGAAGACAGAATGCCAGAACCCTGAGATTTTTGGGTGCAAACCAAGGCTTTCAAGGCCTTCTGTCAAAGAGAAATCTTAGTAGATTAAGTGATTGAAATGACGTGGCCCCAAAGAGGAGCGCACACTAAGCCATGTGGCCATGTGTGGGGCTGCTGAACTGGTTTTGCTACTGAGGAAGCAACACGGAATTGTTAAAGTAGTAATTACATAGAGAAGCTGCTCCTTATGAGAATATTTGGCTTAACAACTAGGCTGCTACTTAGGATGTCCACGTCCCACAGTGGAGTACCGGATAATTAATTCAATAAAATTAATTAAAATTGAGGGGCTGGCACTGTGGCGCAGCCCGTTAACGCTCTGGCCTGAAACACACGCATCCCATATGAGTGCCAGTTCAAGACCCGGCTGCTCCATTTCTGATCAAGTTCTCTGCTATGCCTGGGAAAGCAGTAGAAGATGGCCCAAGTCCTTGGGCCCCTGCACCCATAGTGGGAGACCTGGAAAAAGTTCCTGGCTTCGGATCAGCACAACTCCGGCTGTTGTGGCCAATTGGGGAGTGAACCAGCAGATGGAAGACCACCCCCCACCTCTCCTCTCTCTGTGTAACCCTGACTTGCAAGTAAATAAATAAATCTTTTAAAAAAAATAAAAATAAAATTGGCTTCAGTTCCTGGCTTCAGCTGCCATTCCCGTGGGAGACCTGGACTGAGCGCTCAGTTCCTAATTCTGGCACTTTCAGTGCCTATTTCTCTTTGTGTCTCTAAAATTATCAGAAACTAGTTCTTCGATAAAGTTTTGAAAACCACTCCTTCCCGTTGCATTTAGATCACTTTTCTTTGTCTTTACAATTTGTTTAGGCTCATTTCACTTCCAAGTTAATGAAGAAGTCCAGGCCCTGGTCATGGAAAACCTCTTAATCCCCCTTTTCCTCCCAAGAGCATAGAACCAGGGCATTGCACGCAAGGCACACCGGAGGACAAACCCTGTCCCGCAGTCTCCTGTCGTGTGTCACTTCTCCATTTTCTCATGCACACACGACCATGAGAATTGGTGTGTTTTGGGGGGAGTGTTTGTTTCTACACGGAAAGTAGAGCAGGAACGACCGAGTAACCTCCTTCTGTCTCTGGCAGAGACGGCAAACACCTGGGTAACAGCCCCACCGTCTACTCTTAGAAAGAACCCAGCCGGCACACGCCACCCTACCGGAGCCAGGCGTTCCCTCCAGCACTTCCCAGCGTCCATCTCTTCCTTCGGCTCTGGAAATCCTTCTTGTCTTCAAGGTAGAGGCGAGCACTCCGCTCTCGAGCACAGACTGTCTGCGGAGTAAGGCCTGCTCTCCGTGGCCTCGCTCTGGGCAGGTTTTATGGGTGCTGCATTCTGGCCAGGTGTCTATAGTTGATGCGTTCTGGCCAGGTGTCTATAGTTGATGCGTTCTGGCCAGGTGTCTATAGTTGATGCATTCGGGCCGGGTGTTTACAGTTGATGTGTTGCTTCTTCCAAGTAATTTTGTCTATTTGCACGGTCATCGTTTTGGCATCTCTTCCTTTCGTGCTTTATTTATTTATTTATTTATTTTGACAGATATACAGTGAGAGAGAGAGAGAAAGAAATGTCTTCCTTCTGTTGGTTCACCTCCCAAATGGCCGCTATGGCTGGAGCTACGCTGATCTGAAGCCAGGAGCCAGGTGCTTCTCCTGGTCTCCTACGCGGGTGCAGGGGCCCAAGCATCCTCCACTGCCCTCCCAGGCTACAGCAGAGAGCTGGACTGGAAGAGGAGCAACTGGGACTAGAACCCAGCGCCCACATGGGATGCCGGTGCCGCAGGTGGAGGATTAGCCAAGTGAGCCACGGCGCCGGCCCCCCTTCCGCACTTTTTAAGACCCTGCACAGTGCGGGCATGGATCTAGATCAGACAGACGCAGTTCCTGCTGACAGCGGGCAAAGCAACACCACCTAAATCTGCCTCTCCAACCAAGCTCCAGAACCCAGGCACGCCGACTTTCCCTTGCTGCAGATTGACGTTAGAAAGGAGCTTGACCAGAGAATGGTTGCAACCCAAGAAGAGTGGTTCTTAAACAAAAGCTGGGTTGCTTTTTAAACCCCACATTTTGGGAACTCAGGATCTGGGGAGAAACTTCTGTGACGTATGTTGGGGTCACAGAGATGGCTAGCAAGAATTTTCCCTCCAGACAGCACAAACCCCATCATGTGTAAATTTCTGGCCACAAGGCAAAATTACACACATGCAAACACACACATACACACCCTGGCACACAGTTGCGGGCACATTCACACACCCAGGTACACGCACTCACGTGCTCACACACACACCCCCTCCTTGGAAACACAGTCTGAACCATTTTCTTTTCTCTAAGACTGGTCTGTGATAAGAGCCATATTGAAAAGCCACACAGAACAAAGCAAACCTCCCTGAAGGCTAACGCACAAGACGGCATTTGGAAAAGCGCTCCAATCACTGCTCGCCGCATAAGGAATCCCTAATGTGACCCGTGATCAAACCGACTTCCTTGTTAAGAGCAGGAACGTCAGGGAAGACAGAGCCTCCTTTGTCTAAAAGAGGCTGTGGGAGCTCTGCCCCGGGTCCCCAGACACCCCTAAGTCCTCTGTTCTGAACGCGTAATTAATTCGTAAGAAGCCAGGTACCCCAGCAGCCGCGGCTGACAGTGGGGCCATTCAGCAGCCACCAGACGTGAAAGGCGTTCAAAGCCGCCAAAATGCACTCCTGTTGCCCGCGGAAGCGGGAGACGGTGACCTCTGGCTCGCAGCCCCGACTGTCACCCGGTAATGCCATTCCTAATGCATTGCAACTCCCTCCTAACTGCTGCAGAGGACTTTTGCAAAACCAAAGGTGACTGGTTTTAACCCAGAGCAGGTAGGAGGTCCCTATTTGAAGTCTTGCATTTCTCCGCCTAAAATAACTTAAAAGCCATGCAAAAAATGATCGTTTTTCATTTGAATATTATTTATAGCCCCTGCCTATATTCCTGCAGGACTGTGATCTTTTTACTCTTTCTATGTTGAACCTTTTATTTAGTGCAGCAGCAAGCCTTCGACTATGATGTAGATTTAAAATATATTCTCTCCAAAATTAAAAAGACATTTAAAAAGTAAATAAAAGCCATTCAGAGAGTACTGTGTTCCTGGTTTTCCTGTTCTTTTCAAGGGCTGGAGAAAGAGTTCTTCATGGAGAACTAAAGGGAAATGCGTTTGCTGTTCAGTTGTAGACTATTTTTAGACAGTTTGCTTCCTGCGGGGGACTGATCACGTTTCCCCTGGAAGACGACATCCAACGTTCCGTAGGTTCAGCCCTGTTCAGCCTCTACCAGTAACTCAGAAGATGTCAAGCAGCTTTTTCACCGTTTGAAATACCACGAGGCACAGACGGATGCTTGAAGCAAGAAGCTACCTCAAGCTGAAAACGATCCTGATGTCAGAATCAACAACAATGAATTCCCCAGCAATACACAGGGAAGCTTCACGTAGGATTAAAAAATCAGTTACGCAAGAACAGGATAAAGGAGATGTTTCTTGAGCCCATGTGAGAAAAAAATCTGGAGATTTTATCATAAATTCACTAAAAATTGGCGATATAATTTGTCTACTAAAGATCTAACAATTTGGACTGCATTAATAAAAGGTTATTTGTATGTCAGTTGCTCTGTATTCTGCCCTAGACAACTTATCTACAATAATACATATTTGGTAAGATGTATTTACTTGTTTACTTAAAAGGCAGAGTGACAAGGAAGGAGGGAGGGAGGGAGGGAGGGAGAGAGAGAGAGAGAGAGAAATTTTCCACTTGCTGGTTTACTCTCCAAATGCCTGCAATGGCCAGATAGGGGCCATGCTGACGTCTGGAGCCAGGAACTCCATCCTGGTCTTCCACATGGATGGTAGGATCCCCAAGCACCTGGGCCATCACCTGCTGCCTCCCCAGGTGTGTTAGCAGGGAGCTGGATTGGAAGCGGAGCCGCTGGGACTCCAGCCAGCACTGTGGTATGGGCGCTTGTGTCACAGGTGATGGCTTCACCTGCTGTAGCACAACGCCGGCCCCTGGGTATGATATCAAACTCTGGACATTGCCTTTCAGAGTGGCCTGGCTTGCTCAGAAGGTTCAGATGGCATGGGGTTTGGAAACATAGTCAGATGGCTGGGACAGAGGCAGTAGACAGCTGCCTGCCCCGGCCTGAGCACGCACCGCTCGGATCCTACACACAAGGCCGTTTACCTTGCCTGCACTGGGCTTTCTTTTAGAAGCTGTGACTATGCATTGCTGGGCAGTTCTCATTATGTAAGGTTCTTTTTTTTTATTTCATTTTATATGAGAGAGAGAGAGAGAGAGAGAGAGAGACCCCATTCACTGGTTCACCACTCAGATGGCTGAGCTGGGCTGAAGGCAGGAGCTTAGAATTCAGTCTGGGTCACCCACCGGGTGGCAGAGGCCCAGGCACTAGAACCATCCGTCTCCTGCACCTTTAGCCGGAGTGGATCAGAAGCAGAGGAGACGGGGATCAAGCCAGACACTGACGAGGGACGTAAGCACCACAGGCTCCCCTGTCCTCATGCTGACCCTGCCATCTGCTGCCGCCACTCTTGACTCTCGGATTCTTACCAAGTATTACCCCTGTCACTCTTCCTGGACAAACCCTCTGAGACTCGGAAGCCCTGTTATGACTCCCTCAGTTAGGGAAACCTACCAATTCAATAATAAGCAAAGATGCCCATCCGGCATTTAAGACCTGGGGAGGAAAGAGATTCTAATTCCCAGAAGTCACTGTAATGTTTGAGAATCAAGTTTTTAGGGAACATTGTACCAGTTCTTCTGTTTCACCACTTGAGATACCAGGCTCATCTTCCTTTTTAAAGAAATTTATTTATTTGTTTATTAAAAGACAGTGTTACAGAGATAGAGAGGGGGGAGAGAGAGCGCTTTCATCTGCAGGTTCACTTTCCAAATGGCCACGACAGCCAGGGCTGGGCCAGGGTGAAGCCAGGAGCCTGGAGCTCCATCCGGGTCTCCCAGGTGGGTGGCAGAGGCCCAAACACTGGGCCATCCCGTGCTACTTTCCCAGACGCATTAGCAGGGAGCTGGATCAGAGGTGGAGCTGGTGTCGGGGGCAGCAGCCTGTCCTGCTACAGCACCGCACCGGGCCTCCTCAGCGGGTCATGAGGGCTGGTGAGACAATGACCCTTGAGGATCACAGGTTCTCGTGCGCACATGTCCCCTCTCTGGTCCGTTTCAGGATGAGGCTGGTGGTTTGGGAAATGGGTTTATTTTTTGTTTTTGGGGATATTTAATAAATGAACAGTGTCCTGACTGGTAAAAGTGGCAGTGTACTATCTAAACTGACCCTAGCTACACTTTCCTCCACTGAAGATCTACCACAAAGTGGGAAGAGAAATGGTTAGATAACGGGCGTGCTCTCCGTGAGTTATCTCAGGAGTGGGAGGGCTCACGCAGCGAGATCAACTCCTGCTGTTGAATTCGTGTGTAGCTACAGTGGAAAGCAGGAGGGGTAAGAAATGAGAGCTACCGCGTTCAGAATGCGAGCCGGCACTAAGGCCCTAACCACTGCAGCCCAGCTTGCTGGCAACACTGCACACAGCAGCCCTCCTCTGAGACATTTCACATGTGCCCGAGGCCTGGGACTGAGCTCTCGAGAGGTCATCTGTCACCCCTCACTCTCCCCCTACTCGTCCCACTCTCAGCTGCCTCGTGTTGGATGCCCTTCCAGTCACCTCTAACGATGGCGGAAACCACTGGCTTCCCAATCAAAGGACTCTTGCACACAGAAATTCTGTGTCCATTCAGTTTGCAAATTCCTGGTAGCTGGAGGCAAATCTCAGGGCCCTGGGAGGTCCATTTGGGAACTGAAGATGTCAGCGTGTGTGATGCCCTCGTGCTTATACAGGGTGATATGGGGAAAAAGAAAGGAAAGGGGCCCGGGTAAAGCCACTGCCTGCAGTGCCGGCATCCCATATGGGCGCTGGTTCAAGTCCCGGCTGTTCCACTTCTGGTCCTGCTCTCTACTATGGCTTGGGAAAGCAGTGGAAGATGGCCAAGTCCTTGGGCCCCTGCACCTGCGTGGGAGACCCAGAAGAAGCTCCTGGCTCCTGGCTTCGGATTGGTGCAGCTCTGGCCATTGCATCAATTGGGGAGTGAACCATCAGATGGAAGACCTCTCTCTCTCTCTCTCTCTCTGCCTCTGCCTCTCTATAACTTCAAATAAATAAATCTTTAAAAAAAAAGAAAAGAAAGGAAAGGAAAGGGGGGAAGGAAGGGCCAGGAGCCTGGGAGTGAGCACTTATCGCTCGGTTAGCAGGTGCCTCCGTAAATCCATCCTTTGAGGGGAGTCCTGAACCAGGATGCGGGAGCTGGGAGCAGGGAGAACCGGAAGCACACACGACCATCCAAGGTGGGCTTTCAGAGGGAAAGCCCAGTGTCCCCAGTTTCAGCAGTGAGGGCTCTGAACATGTGGACACACTGGCTGCTGGACTGAGTGAGGCCTGGTCCAGTGGGCTTAGCTGAACGTCTCTCTCTTCTGGTGAAAGACAGCAATTGGGAGAAAACGCGTGGCTGAGATAATTGGGTTATCCTCAATCTGTGAGCGCAAACCAAGACTCTCTCAAAAACTGCCTGCAGAGAATTCATGCCCTTGCTCCTTGCAATGCTGCAGTGGATGAGCCCGGCCAACGTGGAGAATTGAAAAGGAGAGAACAATGAGAGGAGGCAGACGCCCAAGGATTCTGGACTGAGAACAGAGGCAGTGGGACAATTGACAGCCATGGAGTGGGGGTGTACGGGCGGGCGGGCAGAGTTCCAGAGACATTCCCAGTTGATCATTTGCAAACAGGTTTATTCAGCATTTACTTTGTCCTAAATGGTGAAAATCTAAAAATGCGTACTCATAGGCAAAAAGCTAAGAGCACCTCATTGATTTCCAGTGAATGTGCAAATGTGTAAAAAACAGTTTTGTGGGTCCATGTGAGGCTGCTTCATAAAGTTCTTGAGAAAACAGAATTAAAAGCTCAGTTTCTGATGTGCAAAGAACTTTTCTAATCCTTGCGTCGCTTTTTGAAAATATGCATTTTCTGTGACCTTCCGGAAGACCTCCTGCAGAGGCACGGAGGCATCGAAAACCGGCACAACCTTTTCAGGCTTTGAGCTGTTTTTTAGGGAATCTTCTAGTAGAAATCCCCCAGAAATTCAAGGGACTGTTTCCTTCCACTTTCTTTTCCGTCTGTGTCTCAAGAACAGGAGGCCTTTGTTGCAGGCGAGCCACGCTGAGCACTTATGTGGGGAGGACCCTGTGTGACTTAAGATGAAATAAACACCCTCTTGGGCTCACGGGCTGCTCCTCCGCCAAACAGTGAGAAGGAAGCGGAGTCCCCTTTGAGCGGTCATGGACTCAATAGGTTATTAATACTGTTAGACGCAATTTCAGCTTTCTGTGAGCACTGAGCCACAATTATTGAATAGCCTTAACTTCAGGGTCCCCCCCCCCCCCCCACTGAGCTCCCAAGTTTAAAGCAAAGCCGGGGAAAAGGTCTACCCATATTGGAAGCACTGAAGGGCCACAGGAAATGAGTCATCTAGATAATTTATGGTCTTTCCCAGAACTCGCCATGCACGAACACAGTAATCCTTTGTTATTCGGTCGGCTCCGTGACCAAGGTCCAGAACCTCGCTGGGCCATAATTAAAATAGGGGATTTCTGTAGACTCGGATTCTGCCTCACAAGCCCAGATGGTTTTACCTTCTTGCAATAGATTCCGTTAAGACTATTGATGCTATTCTGCTTTCCTGGGATGTGGTCCCAGCAAGCCAGTCTCCGGCAGAAGACACGCTGTAAGTGAGTAAAATAAAACTCCTGGTTTCCAGGCAGGAGACAAAGAGGAGCCATAAGAGCGGGAAGAGTCAGCAAAACACACCCACGGACTCGGAGGACAGCGTGGAGGTGTTAGGAGAGAGAGCGAATTTGGGTTCCAGCTGCGGGTTTTTGTTCTAAGATTCAAAGCTGCTGGGTCAATGTGGGAAAACTGCAAATTAGGTGTGATTGTACAAATCCAGCATGTTTTGGATGCTCTTTTATAGGGAGCCAAAAGCTTAATCTTCAATTCATCTCCAGAGGAAAACACGTTGGGCAATCTTAAAGATCCAAGAGGTCTTGGGTTTTCCACAGATTTGTAAAATGGCACTTTCTAAATGTATGTCTAGATATGGTACTCAATTACCTAAACAGTCCCCTCGGGTGAGATGTGATTTAACTGATCGTGTGTTAAGGGCGTCGTCCAGGCCCCGGGCAAAGATATTCTTCTTACAACACATATCTTTAACACCCTGGAAAGCTGGGCAAGGCCTGATCGTCTGTCTGCCACATTATTTATCACATAGATGTAGCCCGTTGATCATTCCCGACACCACACTGGGGAAAAGGATTGCTAAATTAACCCATCCACTCCCTCCTGAGCAGCCATGAGCCTCCATTCTTGGAGGAGTATTTACTGAGCCCAACACTGGCCTCCCGGCATGAAGAGCCCTTCCTGGACATCGTGAGGCCGGTGCAGCTAGTCCTGGCCACGCCAGCTCCCTCGCCTGCCCCCTAGAGATGTGGAACAAAGTCAGCATGTGAGCCCACGCATGCATACACCATACCTTCTCCCCATGTTACATGAGGCTAGCTCCCTGTTTCTCATTAGAATGCTGTGTGCACCTTCCTCAAGGTGAGGTATTAGCCATACAGAGCTAGACTATTTTCTTCCAGGTCTAGATGATCAATCCCAGGTTTCATTTAGAAAAGGTGGTGATCAGTTATGGACCTGGGCACCTGGTAATAAGGAAGTTCCTAGCAATGGGAAGGTCCCTAGCTAGTGCACTCTGCTGCACATATTCAGTTCCCAGATTATAGCCCGTGTTGCATTGGTAGCCAGGACCCCTGGGCTATCCTGCCTGCTATCCATTCCCTGGCAGTGCATCCCATACATCCAGCTAGGAACCATCCCGCCACTCAGGACTTAGCCTCATTGGTGACTTTCTTATTACCAGGTACCCAAGTAATCCATGGCTGTGATGCCTCTGACCTACAGTCAGTAGGGCCTTTACTTGTTGCTGGGTGTGGGTGATAATGGCCTGGGCATAACAAATCTACTTGTAAGAGACTTGGGTAGATCCTGAGACATTGTCTACTGCAGTGGATGGCAACCACATCATAGCCTGTGCAGGAAATAACTGGGGTTTTGTAAGGGAGAGTCTGTGTATTCTGAACTTGATGTGCGGCACGATTGGGGAATAGTAAGGTGTGTGGACGTCCCATAAAGGGCCGTGTGTCTAGAAGAAATCAGTGCCATCATGATGCTGTACCTTCCTTCTTCATCTCTCAGGGGCTTATGGGCTTGCTTCTAGGGAAGATTCTCCAGAATGGAATGGTTTTAAGGCACACATATGTGCTCCGTGTGCTGCTATCCCCGTCTATTTAGGAAGATTTCTAATCCATGTAGAACTGACCCTCGAGTTGTTTTCAGGTAGAAAAGAGTTAGTAATTAGCCAGATTTAATAATTATAAAACAATTTGACTTGATAATGTAGGTCCTAATCCTAATACAATGTTTGTCGATTTAACTATCAGTAATTAGGTCTTTACTTAAGAGTGAGGTGAAGTAGAGGAAGCAGAGCTCCTGTTTTCTCAGGGTCCCTTATGAGTGATGCATCTGACACACAGTACCTTACCCCAACTTCCCGACAAGTGCTGTTCCTACCTACACTTGCTAAGAAGGGTTTTATGAAGACTCAAATACACTGATAACTGCACTGAGGTCACACGGCTAGTCATCAGCAGAGCCACAATCGGAACTCCGGATGGCAGCAGAATCCAGGCTCCTTTCAAAACCTTAAGCCGACACCTTATTATCCAAGTTGAGATGATAGTGCACAAAGGAAGAATAATTAACCCAAAGCTGAAAACCTAGGAGAGGCGTGGGGGAATGACCTTGTAAGGTCCACATTTATTCTATTCCTTCCTGGCAGCTCAAATAACCACAAGATCCCTGGTGATCCTAGGCATTTGAAGATGAATACGAAAGCACTCACGTCGAGGAACTCACTGATCAACTAACCATTCCAACATGTGCGTGGCAGCCTCCTCTCAACTGCGTGCCTGGGAAAGGGGGATATAAAGGGAAGACGCACTCTCGTTCCTTTTATTAGAGTGGAAACATGAAAGAGGAGGCTAAGCAGTAACACACACGCACATTCATTTGCAATTACTCCTCTTCTGATTCAGTCTAGAGGCACGGGTCACATGATAAACTAGCAGTCTGAGCACTTCAAGACATAATAGCTTCCTCTCTGTGCACAGATCAGAGTCACAGAATCACTCGCCCGAGTCGTATGCTCTTAGATGTCTCCACAGTTGGCTTTTGGCGCTAACCTGTGTCGGTTTTTCAGCCTTTTAAGTGATCTTCAAACACTTGTCTTCAAAACCTCATGCTTCTGTTGGCTAAATCTTCCACATGGTTTTTTCTTAGTAACTCTTTGCTCTTCCCTGTGTTACACAGCTCTACCTTCTAAATGGCAACTCTAAATATACTGGTTGGGAGTCTCCTTCAAGACAACAGGTGCATCAGGTGTTTGGGGTCAGAATCAATTGCCAAGTTGGTTGTGTACCCACATGAGCCTCAGAAGGCCAGGTACTGAATGGACCTTCTGAGCCGTGGGACTAAGACACCATTTCACCTATCTCTAGGCATCAATTAAAAGCATTTTTTAAAAAGATTTATTTATTTGAAAGGCAGAGTTACAGAGAGGCAGAGAGAGAGACAGAGACAGAGACAGAGAGAGAGATCTTCCATCCGCTGATTCACTCCCCAGATGGCTGCAATGGCCGGAACTGCGCCGATCCAAAGCCAGGAGCCAGGAGCTTCCTCTGGGTCTTCCCATGCTGGTGCAGAGACCCAAGGACTTGGGCCATCTTCCACTGCTTTCCCAGGCCATAGCAGAGAGCTGGATCAGAAGTGGAGCAGCCAGGACTCGAACCAAACACCCATATGGGATGCCAGCACTGCAGGCAGCAGCTTTAACCCACTGCGCCACAGTGCAGGCCCCAATTAATAGCATTTAAGAAAAAATCATTAAAAATATCTGTTCCTGGTTCTATATTGATTTTTTGATTAACAAACAATGAATGCCCTCTCAGGGACAGTTAGTATGGATAAACATCAAGTATAAACCAAGAGATCCTGGGACATCCAATGTAGTGAGTTGCAGACATTAGCACACGCCAAACGGTGACAAGGGAACATGAAAGGTGCACATGGACTGCAAGGGCTTGTGGCGACCTAAACAAGGATCAAGAATAAGCCAGGGGCCGGCGCCACGGCTCACTAGGCTAATCCTCCACCTGCAGTGCCGGCACTCCGGGTTCTAGTCCCAGTTGCCCCTCTTCCAGTCCAGCTCTCTGCTGTGGCCTGGGAGTCCAGTGGAGGATGGCCCAAGTCCTTGGGCCCTGCACCCGCATGGGAGACCAGGAGGAAGTACCTGATTCCTGGCTTAGGATCGGCACAGCACGCCGGCTGTAGTGGCCATTTGGGGGGTGAACCAACGGAAAAAGGAAGACCTTTCTCTCTGTCTCTCTCACTATCTAACTCTGCCTGTCCAAAAAAAAAAAAAAGAGTAAGCCAGGTGAAGACAGTGACAAAGAGGAGAAGCAAGGTCACCGCACGGAGAGCATGTGTGGAGGATGGAGCAGAAGGGAACACGGGCCCCTCAGCCCAGTCAAGCTGGGCAAAGTGGACTCAGGTCCAAAGGGCCTGAGTGATGGGGTGACACTGGGCAGGTGGGTGCAGGTGGGGCTCCCAGAGTTGAGAAATGAAATGAAGGAGTCTGAACTCTGTCCCCCGGACAGGGAAGGGCTAGGGCTGGTCAGTAACAGGGTCCACACCGGAACTCTGGGGGAGGCAAAAATTACCTGGTGAGGTTTTAGATACTTTGTTAGTCCTGATTTCCAGAGAGTGCAAACAGGAAGCCTGGATGGAGACTTCAGAATCTACATTTCTAAGGAGCTCCTGGGGGTGCTGGTCCAGAGCCCATCCTTCGAGTAGCACTATCGTGTACAGTCTACTCTGGTACTCCACAGAACAGGTGGAGAACACAGCAGTTAGGAGACAATTTCTCACTCATGAGGACGGCACTGCGGCACAGTGGGTTAAGTCATCGTCTGCAGCACAGGCATCACATATGGGTGCTGGTTCTAGTCCCGGGTGCTCCACTTCCAATCCAGATCCCTGATAATGTGCCTAGGAAAGCAGTGTAGGATGACCCAAGTCCTTGGGTACCTGTAACCACATGGGAGACCTAGAAGAAACTCCTGGCTTCTGGCTCCAGCCTGGCTCAGCTCTGGTGATTGCTGCCATTTGGGGAGTGAACCAGCAGATGAAATCAATCAATCTCTCTCTCTCTGTAACTCTGACTTTCAAGTGAATAAATGCATCTTTTAAAAAAGTTTCTCATTCATTCAGTCAACAAAAGTTTATTTTGGAACAGTGTATGCCAAATACAACTGTAAACACTGGTGATGGAGAAGTGAACAAAATATAATCTCTTTTCTCATAGGGTTTACATTATAATCAAGGAAACAGACAAAAGACGTATTACACAGACCATATTGGCCAGTGTGATGTTCTAGGAAGCAAACTAAAATGGCATGAGGGGAAGAGAATGGTGTTGGCGTGGAGAGATGAAGGGCCCCGTGGAAATGGGTGCTTGTGTAGAGTCTGAGGGAAGGGGGGAAGCCGGCCATGCACTGACCCGGCAGAAGCTCTTCAAGGAGAGGGTTACCTGGTGCAGACTGTTGGTTGGAAGCACGCTTACTGCTCTTTGGACGAACAGCAGCAGTGGCCATGGGAGAAAGGGCAAGAGGAGGACAGCAACCAGGTGTGGGAGGGAAGAGACCATGGTAAGGGTCATCCCCTTCGGGTGCGCTTAGAGGAGACGGAAGGGAGGCAGGTGCAGAGCGGGGGAGCCTTACTGTTTGAGCAGCGGGGAGACTCGTTGAAGAGGCTTCGGACTAGGAAGAGGGAGGAAACAGCGGGGATGTTGGGCACACTGAGGGTGCTGTGACGGTGGGGAGTGACACCATGACACCCGGGGATGTTGGGCACGCTGAGGGTGCTGTGACGGCGGGGAGTGACACCATGACACCCAGGGATGTTGGGCACAGACTGAGGGTGCTGTGACGGTGGGGGGTGACACCATGACACCCGGGGATGTTGGGCACAGACTGAGGGTGCTGTGACGGTGGGGGGTGACACCATGACACCCGGGGATGTTGGGCACGCTGAGGGTGCTGTGACGGCGGAGGGTGACACCGTGACACCTGCTTAGAGGTGCAGGTGAAGAGAAAGATGGCCGATGGGTCTAGCGTTTTGCGAAACTGGTGATGCAGCATAAAACTGAGAAGAAACAACCATCTGTTATCTGAGCTAACCCACCATCAAATATGCCTTAATTCATGAGACGTGGGTATTATAAATACTTCTGTAGACAACGGTGTCCTTCAGTGACCCCCAACTTCTAATTCACTAAGTGCTAAAATTAAAGTTTTGTCCTAAATGACAGATCATCCAAAATTAGCTTATTATTGGATATCACTGAGACACATTCTTATTGACAGTTGAGTGTGGGGTCTCTGTGCTAATCTCATCCATCAAGAAAATAAAAAAATTCAGGCTGGGCTGGCATTGTGGTGCAGTGAGTTAAACCACCTGTGGGATGCCCGCATCCAGTACCAGAGCGCAAATCTGAATCCCAGCTCCTCTGCTTCTGATCCAGCTTCCTGCTGTGGTACCCTGGGAGGCAGCCATGGCGGCTCCCAGGCTCAATCCCCTGCCCCCCAGAAGGGAGACCTGAATGGAATTTGGGCTGTCCAGCCTTGGCTGTGGCGGCATTGGGGGTGTGACCCAGCAGACGAAAGCTCTCTTTCTCTCTGTCTCTCCCTCTGTGTGTGTCTCTCTCCATCTGCCTTTCAAGAAGTCAGCTACGTGAAAACGAAAAGACTCTGTGTCCTCACTGTCTTCCTGCGGTGCTGATGCAGCCACTTCCAAAAGCAGAATTCTCAGCCAGCTGCTACACATCTTCCAATCAGCAAGAAGCTACCTGGTGTGCCTTACGAGAAAGCAGCTCCCAGCTCCAAAAGAGAAGCCGACCGTGATCCTAGCCGCAGTGCAGAGCTGGTGCTGAGGGGCAGGGCAGTGGTGGCCGGGAGATCAGGCTGTGGTATCTGAAACTGTGGCTCCCCTTCTGCCAGTGCAGAAGCCCCAGTGGCTTCTCTGTATCTCTGTTTTCTCAACAATGGTAGCGACGTGGTGACAAATGACACTGTGCAAGCCTTAACCACAGAGCAAATGCCTAGTTTAAGGCAGCATGCACTTTGGCTGGTATTATTCTTGTGATTTTGATTAACGAAGGACTGGAAAAATTGATGGACAAAGTGAACCGGAATCCAAAGCAAAGAAATCTGGTAGTTTGTCATGAAGGTAATTGGCAGATGTAATATCAAAATACTGAAGACATACCTTCAAAACTTAGTTAACGCTTGTAGAACATTGAATAATATGATCAATGAATATTGACTGTATTGGAAAATGGACATTTGATGTAATGCTAAGTCAATTTAAAAATGCAATTTAGTGTATAATTAATGAATATTTGCAATAGAAATTTTGAATAACTTTACAGTAAATACACTGAAAGAGCAGTAATATCTCATAAACCCAGAGAAGATGATCAAAGTTATATTAGGCTTCTTAGGAAACAAATTGGCATAAGCAATAATATGATTTTAAAATAATACAGCATTATTATGAAATTAATTATGGTAATTATTGTATCATTGTTAAGAAATTTGAGATCATATCCAATATGTTCCCATAGTGGCTGGTCCAGCTGGCAACCTGTTGATTTCAGATCATACGAATCTTTTGGCTTTTATTCTTGTAAATTAGAACCTCCCAGCGCAGACTCACAGGCTGTTTGGAACGGTACTCAGTGTTTGATGGCTTTCTCAGATAACTCAGGCTATTGAGCTGAAACAAGAGCAGCCCAGAGGACAGCCCACTGCCAGAGTGATGAGGAAGGGGCTGTGAGGACCCCCACGCTACGGAGAGCTCAGTGGAGCTCACCCCCACCCCCCACCCCGGGCGTGTACCGAAGGATTCGTTTGGAAAATCAGCCTCTCTGACAGCCACGCAGGTAGGAGGATCCTGAAGTCACAGAAGACTTTTAAATATCAGAAGCAAGACGAGGCCAAGCACAGAAATAAAAGGCCAAGTTGTAGGAGCGAAGGAGCGGGTTGCTAAAGCAGAGCATCCCTTGGAGCACAAGGAACACACAGACAACCGTGACCCTATAACAACAGGAAGTGGAGGATAAGAGGTCAGATTGGGTGGCCTGAAGCCAGCAGCACGATACAAAGTCAGAGTTCCTCTCCTTATCCTAGGAACTGAGTTTGTTTTAGGCCCAGAGCTGTAGGAGAGGCAGGGCTCCCAGGAGGAAGGATCGTGGCAAATATCTAAAGCAGAGTGTCCCAGCCCTCCCCACAGGAGGCCGTGTGCCCACGACACCGTGTGCTGCAGAAAGGAAGCTGCTCAGCTATGTTGAGGTCTGTGGCACGCAGGGTCCAAACTGGCATACATACCAGAGCACAAAGATGGCAAGAGACCGTGTGTGTGTAGCTGCCCCCTGAGGTGGCCGTACCCCGTACTGGAGGCCTGGATCCAGTCCCACCTCCGCTTCTCATCCCACTTCCTGCCAGTGTGCATTCTGCACGCCGTGGAAGATGGCCCACGTGCTTGGGTCCCTGCCACCCACATGGAAGACCTGTGTGGAGTTCCTGGCTCCTGGCTGCAGCCTGGCCCAGCCCCAGCTGTTGTGGGCATTCGGGGAGTGAACCACTGAATGGAAGATCTATCTTGTGAGTGTTCTCTCTCTCTCTCTCTCTCTCTCTCTCTCTCCATTACTCTGCCTTTTAATACAAATAAAAATAAGTAAATTAGCTTAGAAAAAATAAGGTGCCAAGCCATTCACACTGAATCTGGAAAAGGCAATCTTGGCTAGAACAGGCTCAACAAGTGAGTAGGTTTATACTCCATACCCAGAGGTCTCGCCAGCTCGACTCTCCAGGTGCTCCCGGAGCGTTTAACCTGCTGACGTGACAGCCCACCTATCTTCCCATCACACCAAAGAAGTCCTTTTAAAGTAGCAAGGAGGAAATGTGCATACCTCCCCAGGGGGGTCTCTGTTCCTGCCACGTGGCCCCAGAAGTTGCCACCCTGGTAAACCAACCGAGTGCCCTGACGTCGGTGCCCCTGAGGGACCGGTGTGGCGATGACCCACTAGGATGAGCGAGGCACCATCCTCCCAGGACACAGGGAGCTTTACGCTGATGACTGTTACGTGATACTCGGTCCCCACTGGACCATGCACAGATTGGTGTCAGGGACATCAGCAGGGGCGCCCCAGCCCTCTCGGACTTCACGCTGTGCTCAGATACCACTTCCCGCAGGGTCTGGGGAGTGCAGGGAGGAGCCGCACTGCGCTGCTGCAGTTCAAAGGAGCCACAGCGCTGCTCCGCACGCAAGAGGAAGTCACTGCATGGAAGGCGCTCACTGCAGACAATCTACCACATACCGGCTTCAGGCCCCCTGGCACCAACGTCAACTGGGACCCTGCGTCCAGCAGACCTTGAACTACTCAAGTGCTTCCTTCCCTAGGGTGCAGGGACATGAGCTGACTGGCACAGGCACCGTTGGAGAAGAATGGGGATTGCGACTCCATGTATCACCAGCATGTGGCAGCTCCTTCCTCCTGGGCACAAGGTTGGTTCCTTCTGGGACTGCGAAAGGGCTTGACTACCAGGAGTGCAATTCCCTGGGCTCCGATGGGACTGACCACAAAACTCACCTAACAGTACAACCGGAACTCACGTTCTTTCCCATTTCAAAGGCAGGGCCTGGGTCACCTTCTGATGCCATGAAGCAAAGAGGGAGGGGAGGCTGCCCTTCTGAGCACGCATGCCCTGCGGTGTCACAGGGGAACTCTAAGCTTGGAAGGAATGAGTGCAAGCCTCCTGGGTCTTTCCCTACGTGGCCTTGTATTTCTGCCTTAGGGCTTTAGTTGTGTTTTTGTCACATAAACCTTCTCATGGTGCTTGACTTCTTTTTTCTGATTTTATTTATAAACATTTTTTGATCTGGTAGAGGAAGGAGAATCAGGATTCATTTTCTGCTTTCATAATTATGAGTGAAAGCTTGATTTGTTAATTGAAGGCTGGGGCTGGTGAGGGGAGCCCATGGGAAGAAGAGGGCGGGTGACAAAATCTCAAAGACTTTTTAAATGGCACTCTTAGCTCTCTGGTGAGCTGGTGAGTGTGTGCATGGGGAGTGCGAGAATCGTGGTTAGGATTTTCTTAAAGAAAAACTTGTTGAGAAAATAATACTTACACTCTAACAATTATTTTTGGAGGAATAAATATATATAATGTTTCTAAACTCGTTTATCATCATTTATAAATTTTCTCTCCTTTTTTATCCATTAAGAGCTTTACAGAATCCAACTTTTAGCAGTTATCCTGAGCTACCATGGACTATAAAGAAATGTTTCTTATGCCAGTACCTACCTAACGGCTAAGACAAAGACCAATTTCTGGTCACACTGAAGACATAGAATGGTGTTTACTCTGTCCATAGCCTGCCTGCCTGCCTGCTTGCTCGCTTTCTTGCTTCCTCTCTTTCTTTCGCTAAAATGCCTTGTTGGTCTCTGAACAGGTCATTGCTGTCTTGACTGTGGAAGTCATCCTTTACAAGGTGACGTTTGGGGCCTGCACACTGCTGTAGTGGGTAAAGCTGCTGCCTGAAGTGCCAGCATCCCATATGGGTGCTAGTTCAAGTCCCGGCTGCTCCACTTCCAATCTAGCTCTCTACTATGGCCTGGGGAAGCAGTAGAAGGTGGCCCAAGTTCTTGGGCCCCTGCACCTGCATGGGAGACCTGGAAGAAGCTCCTGGCTCCTGGCTTCAGATTGGCACAACTCCACCTGTTGCAGCCAATTGGGGAATGAACCATCCGATGGAAGACCTCTCTCTCTCTCTCTCTGCCTCTCCTTCTCTCTCTGTGTAACTCTGACTCTCACACGAGCATTTTGTGAGCCAGGATTTCTGGATTTCCTGCATACCACAAACAGCCATCCTAAGCCTGCCAGTGCACCCTTGCCATGCGGACAATGAGAAATTCCCCTCGACAGCCCAAGTCCCAATTCTAAATAGAATCCCAAATAAAAATAAGCAAATATGGGCCGGCACTGTGGCATAGCAGGTAAAGCTGCCACCTGCAGTGCCGGCATCCCATATGGGCACCGGTTCGAGACCCAACTGCTCCACACCCGATCCAGCTCTCTGCTATGGCCTGGGAGAGCAATGGAAGATGGTCCAAGTCCTTGGGCCCCTGTATCCACGTGGAAGACCTGGAAGAAGCTCCTGGCACCTGGCTTCAGATCAGCACAGCTCTAGCCATTGCTGCCATTTGGGCAGTGAACCAGTGGATGGAGGGCCTTCCTCTCTCTCTCTCTCTTTCTCTCTCTCTCACACACACTCTCTCTCTCTCACACACACACCACACACACACATACACTCTCACTCTCTCTCTCTCTTTGCCTCTGCCTCTCTGTAACTCTGCCTTTCAAAATAAATAAATACATCTTTAATAAAAATAACCAAATATGGGCTGATAAATGGTTAATGAAATATGAAAATACACTTAATGCTCCTTGTAATAAAAGAAATGGAAATTAAAATTATACCAGGCCACTGTTGTTGACTATCAGATAGTCAAAAATTAATAATACCCAATGAACAGTATAGAAAAACCTATAGAGAAATAGGCATGCTAATATATTATCAATGGGGCATAAACTGGGCACTCTGACATCTAATTATTTTCTACGAAAATTTCATTGGATATCATGGCTCTGTTACATAGTCCCTCTTCTAAGAATGACAGTGATACTAGTTTATAGTTCCTCTCTGTAGGCAAGTCTTTCATTAAAATGTTCCTATCACCTTAGCAGTATAGATTATTTGATTGCTCAATCCAAATAAAATTTAGGAAGCATTTAGAATATCATGTTCAACATAATCTCTTCCTATGCAATCCTTCACAACACACGTCTTACTTTTTTCTTTCCATCCACACTCACTTCCAGATATGGCCCCTTCCTTTGCCGACAGATGTCTGCATCCAATCCTCCAGGAAAATGATCAGCTATCATAGAAATAAATCAGTATGTTGATGTACTTACTAATTACCTGCCCAAGAAATTCAGTAAGTATTTCTCATACATGCCAACATTTCAAAGTTGAGTGTGTTCACATACAAAATCCACATTTCAGGCCATTCGTAAACATTAGCAACTGAATCTATATTTCTGCAAAGTATCAATATATGAGCTGGTGAGCAGTCATTTGAGAAAGTCAAAGCAAACAGACTTAAGAAATACAGAATCTGGCTACATAGCCATGTTCCCAGCAGTAAGTAAATCTATCCTTGTCCAAGAAGGGGAGAATGGATTCTGATGAGTCATTAGTAGTCATCATCACAGCATTATATATATATATTTATATAAGTATATATTATGTATATATGCATATATGCATAGATGTATATAATCACACACACATACATACACACACACACACACACACATATATATATATACAATGCACGAAACACTCAGGCTGGTTAAAGATAATTTTCTGTCCCATTACAGGAAATGTGCTCAATAAGGAAAACTCAATGATCCTGTAGAAACTTGATGAGGAAGACAGCTATCCACTATTAAAATATCCAACTCTTTGGACCCAATACCACCTGAAGGTCCAGGGTGGCTGTCAGCATGTGATGCACCATCAGATTCCTAGGGTGTTTTAGTCCGGGTGTCTCCACTTTGGCACTGTGGACATCGGAGCTGGTCCATCCTTTGTTGTGCAGGGCCCCTGTGTATTGCAGGGTGTTCATGCATCCCAGACCTCTACCCACCAAACCCCAGCAGCACCTCCTCACCCTCACCCTGCACCGAGGCAACAGAAAATGTCTCCAGACGTTACAGGACATTCCCCCAGGGGAAAAACCTGTCACCAGGTGAGAACCACTCGTTCAACTATAAATCAAACCTGCAGGAAACATGTCAGGTTTGATTAAACGTGCTTTCCAATTGACCGCTCTTTACGGATGTGTGGTTAACCTTGTATTTAATACTGAAGAAGTTCCAACACAACGACTACCTTTCGCAAATGATGTCTGTGATCATCAGTTGTCGCTTCCCTGGTTTGCAGACTGGCTTGTGCTGCTCAGAGGTTTAGATCACGGCGTGTGACTCGTGCTCCACACCATGTTTTAGATCACGAGGTTGAGTGAAAAAGCAACTTGAAAACGGCTCTGTGGTGGCAAAAATAAGACGTCTGTGTAGGAATGTAAATTACGTGGGATCTCAGGGCTGTAAGGGTCGGCGGGCTGCTTGGGGAGCCGGCTTGACTGCCTGTCTGCTGGGCTTTGGCTCAGCATGAACGTGTCAGGGGCAGAATGTGTCTAATCGTGCCCAAGTCGTTCTTCATCTCTGAGAAGATCAAAAACTCACCGAAGAAAGAAGACTAAGAAAATCTTTCTCCACTTAATCTTTCTGTCTTTGGATTGAAACAAGGATTTGATTGTCAAAGCACGAAGCCAGACGCACTTCCTCCTTCCAAGGAGCTGGTGGAGGCTGGGGTCTGCGGAGGGATGGGGAACAGACAGAGGCTTTAGCAGACATTAGGCTGCCTCCCTTCCAACTCTGCTGCAGGAATTGCCCCCTGGGGCTGAGCAGTGTTCATCTTGGCTTTATTCCCTTGGATTCAGCCTGACGGTGGTGCCCCATGCCTACCCCATCAGATGTCCTACAGCCACTGCCTCTGGTCCCTCATGAGTCAGCTGCTCTCTCTCCTGAACCCTGCCTGGCAACAGCAGCTGATTGGGCCTCTGCCTGGCAACAGCAGCTGATTGGGCTGGCAGTGGGCAGACACAAGACCCAGGAACATCCAATTTCCACCAGTGCCTTACAACACTGGCCCTAAAAGATGAGCTAGATCAAACCTATTTCCTCCTGAGGATGTAGTTCAGGAAATGCACAGTGGAAACTGAAGGTGATGAACTGCCCAGAGAAATGGGCAGGGCCTTGAAAGAGACTCAGAGCTCCAAGGCATTTTATCAGACTAAAATGATGATTGAAGAAAAAAAACTAGGGTGGACGTTGTGGTACATAGGTTAAGAGGCTGGCTGGCTTTGTTGGCATCTCATATTAGACCATCAATTAGAGTCCCAGCTACTCTGCTTCTGATCCAGCTCCCCGCTAATGCACCTGGGAAGGCATCAGATGATGGCCCAAGTGCTTGGGTACCTGCCATCCATGTGGGAGACCTGGAAGGAGTTATTGGTTTCTGGCTCCAAGCCTGGCCCAGCCCAAGCCATTGTGGCCTTTTGGGGAGTGAACCAGCAGATGGAAGATTGCTCTCCCTCTCTCTCTTTCTCTGTCACTCTATATTTCAAATAAGTAAATAAATCTTAAAAATGGCAAATATCTATGAATACACCAAAACAGATACACTGTGAACAGAGTAAAAGTGTCATGACACAGCAGGTTAAGCCAACTGCCTGAAATGCCAGCATCCCATATCCCAGTTCAAGTCTCTGCAGCTCCACTCTCAATCCAGCTCCCTGCCAATGTGCCTGGGAAAGCAGCAGAAGATGGCACAAGTACTTGGGACCCTGCCACCCCCATGGGAGACCTAGAAGAAGCTCCTGGCTCCTGGCTTCAGCCTGACCCAGCCCCAATTGTTGCAGCCATTTGGGGAGGAAATCAGTAGATGGGAGATTTCTCTCTCATCTATACCTATATCTATATCTATATCTATTTATCTACCTATATATATCTATATATATATACCTATATATCTACCTATATATATATATCTATATATATATATCAATATATAGATATCTATCTATCTATATATATATAGATATATACCTATATATCTATATATCTACCTATAGGTAGATGGATAGATATCTTTCTCTCTAACTCTGACTTTCAAATAAACATGTGTGTTACTTGCTCTGCCTGTGAGATATGAATCTCCATGAAAGAACTATTTCAGTCACTCAGTGCAGCCCAATGCACAGGAGTCTTCCAAGACATATGAGCATGTTTCTCAAAGTGGGTGGAAAATGGAGTTAAAAGATACTTTGAAGGGGCCTACACTGTGGCGTAGTGGATAAAGCTGCTGCCTGCAGTGCTGGCATCCCATATGGGTACCGGTTTGAGTCCCGGCTGCCTCACTTCTGATCCAGCTCTCTGCTATGGCTTGGGAAAGCAGTGGAAAATGGCCCAAATCCTTGGGCACCTGCACCCGCATGGGAGACCTGGAAGAAGCTCCAGGATCCTGACTTCTGATCAGCACAGCTCCAGCCATGGTGGCCATTTGAGGAGAGAACCAGCAGATGGATGACACCTCTCTCTCTCTCTTTCTCTCTCTCTCTCTGCTTCTGCTTCTCTGTAACTCTGCCTTTCAAATAAATAAATATTTTAAAAACTGATTCCTTGCTACAAAAGGAAACTGAAACCCATACACACATTAAACGTATAACACATAGTACATACATGCACATATTCATTTTCACAGTGCATGTGTCCATGAACTTCTTGAGGACCCCTTCCATTTGCATCTCAAACCCACCTCGGGTCACTGGTGCTCAAGGGAATAAAAAGTCATTGTTTCTTAAAAATATTCATGAATGGACTTTGGTTCATTCTCTCACGTGGGCACCCTGGCCCAGGGAGAACTCAGAAAGGATAGCTCAGGAGACAAAGGAAAAAGTGGGGAGAGCAATGGGGAGTCCCTCCTCTGACCTGCTCCTCCCTCCCAGCTCCCGGCAGGACAGGAAAGAGGGACCCCTGCCAATTCACCACCTTTGCCAGGGCTCGTCCACAGGCACAGAGAGCGGCACACACAGAAAATGAGTTCATCCCATACCCTATGAATTGGTTGAAATCTAACCCAAGGAAACAAGACATTTTTGGAGAGTGAACATAATTTCAAAATTCGTAGTCATTTCCCGAAAGTACTGTCTAACGCAACTGGCTTATCGCCTCCCTTCTAATGCACATATGTGATTTCCTGCTTACGGCATTTCCCCAAGGGATGAAGGGGAAAAAAATTACAACGAGGCAAGTTTTATACGAGGGATTATCTATGGTTCCTGAATAAGAAGGCTTCTCCTTCTCTAAGCACACCTGTGGCTCCTAATAACCGATTTACGCAATTTTCCTCTCAATGCGAATCGAAATTGGCAATACATGCTGCAAACATCTCAAAAAGTGAATTTTTAATCTTGTGTTTCTGGTTCATGAAACTGGGTCCCAGTTCACCAGCACAGGGGTGGGTGGGTACGTGAGGAGCACTTAGGAATAAGGAGCCAAAGAAACACAAAGTCCGTTGAAAAGAAAAAGAAATCTGTATGTCTGGCTCTCTCTATGAATTATGACCATTGAAAGGGGGGAAGAAATGCTGAATGTTTGCCAAGGAGACTGGCGTGCAGAGGGACAGCTGGAGTTTTCTGTTCGGGCTCACAATGCACTGCTTGTTCCATCATTGAAGAACGGAGTCGCTTAGCCCACAGCTCACACGTCGCTCCAGACGCTGGCACATCGCTACCTCGGGGAGCATTTGCTTCAAAGGAACCCACTAGATGTTTCAGGAAGGTCACCGAGGATGTTCTGGGCACAGACGCACTGACCTTCCTGAGAGAGATTTGTAGCCCTTGTGGAGCGGGGACCCTGGCTCGGGACATGCCTGCCCTGTGTGGTGACTTTTCTACAGGCTGGATTGTTCCAACTGCCAACCCCACTTCTTCAATTCCCTTGGGGGCTCAGGAAATTCTAACTCAATAAAATAAAGCCCCATTGTGTTTTTCTTTGGTTGAGATGCAAATAACATTTTTAACAAGAATGTGAACCAACACATAAACATGGCACAGAACTGGAACTTTCAGTGGGACTTGAAAAGTTAAGTGTTTGAAACAACAAAGTACAAATGAGTGAGGAAGAATTGGGAAAGAACCATAACCACATTGAACATCCCGATCCCAGGGACAGGGACTCGTGCTCAGAGGGGATCGGTTGGCTCCACAGCCCTGGGAATGGCATGAACCAGGGAGGCCTCTCCAACAGGGCCAAACACTGACACATGGGCACAGCCACTTCTCCCTACCCACCACTCCCACAAACAAACAAGGGACTTCTGAAAGGCTGATTGGGCAAACCAGTATCAGTGAGCTGTGGCTGGTCGTTCGTTTCCTAAGCTTCCTCAATTAGCTGAAGAGTCAGACTTCCTCTTGTTGGTTGAGCCTATCAAGAGCATAAATATTTAAACATTTAATATGCGTGCAGGAACTTTCGAAAGTTCAGAGGAATTGCAGACTACAACATACGTTTATTTTGGTGCAAAAAAAAAAAAACTTCTGAAATCCATCCATGGTGTTTCTTAATAATAAGCATTTCCACGAACTTTTTGATGATGTCATTCATGCATGAATTTCAAAATTTCTTTGCACCAAAATAAACGTTCCATTCTCCACGGCCTTTCTGAAGCCCCTCACACTTGCTTGGCCTTAGAAAGTTTAAACAGGTACTCGTGATGCCTGTAGAGGGAAGAATATTTGCTAAGTGCACAACTTGGTACAGAAAGCAACCTCAAGCAAAGCAGAGCAGCTTCGAGGGCTCGCAGTGAGCGCCTTCCAGAGGCCGTTCCCCTTGGAGGATGCACGGTTGATGTGTGATGAAGCCTTGCACACCTTAGTGCTTGTGCCTCCTCACACCCTAGCCAGCACTGACACCGCACTGATGGCCCAGGAGTTGCTTAAGTTCAAGGACAACCCAACCAGAGCACCTGAAAGTGAGCCACTTGCCATCAGATGACCCTCCATGCAACTTAGATCTTGAACATCTGTGGTGAGACTTAAACAGGAAGAAATAACTATGTTAGATGGTGTTTTCTAAGAAGGTCCTAGGTACCAGTGGGATTTCCTCTCATGGGGTAAATATTTGAGGTAGTACTCAAGATACCACTTGGGATGTCTGTGTCCCCTGTCAGAGAGCCTGGGTTCCAGCTCTGGCTCTGGTTCTGACTACCAACATGTATCTTGGAAGGCAGCAGATGGGTGCTTGTCCTTGGGTCCCTACCACCTTTGTGGCAGAACTGGATGGAGTTTCCAGGCCCTGGTTTTGAACCGACCCAGTCCCAGAGGTGGTGGATATTTGGTAAGAGAACCAGCAGATGGAATATTTTGCCTCTCTGTCTGCTTTTCAAATAAATACAAATTAATTTTAAAAATTCATGTCATTTAAAATATCTGTGGGCAGGTACACTGGAAAAAAAGGAATTTATTCTCAGGTTTTTATTAGATTGTTGAATGTGCATGTTAATGATCCAAGCTCAGAAGGAAAGTAAGAGGATTCCACATTGTGCCTTACGCCCTGGTTCCCGAGATCAAAGATTCCTGTTCCAGAAAGCAGCTCCTCGCTTTCACCATGATCTGAACCCTTTCTTGCCTCACTGTTTAATGCTTTTGTCACTGAGCTTTTGTCTTTATTCACATTTTACTCTATTATATATGCGAGGAGACAGATAATGTCTGATATTTTTAGTCAAATCCTACAAAAAAAGGTACTACCTAATAGTTGGATGAAGAACTACAGCTACTACTATTATAATCATGCTTATTATGATAAAATATACATAATATGCAATTTGCTATCTTGAACTTTTTAAAGCATAGTTTTGAGTGTATTCACATTATTGTACAAGTCTTCACCTCTTACCATCTTAAACAACTGACGTGATACACTAAGCAGCTCCCTGTGTCCCTGTCCATTTTATAACACCAAGAAGAGACATTCTCTTCTCCTTCCTTTCTCCACACCGAACTTTATTTCTTCTTTCAAACCTTCCACCTTCCCTCTCTTCTACCTCCTAGCCTCTGTCTTTCCTTCCTCTCTGCCTTCATTCTTCCCTTTCTCAACTATTTGTCAATCACCTATTCTGTGCCACGTTCTATTCTAGGCACTGGGAAAGCAACAGTGCAGAAGTTGACAGAAGTTCTTGCCTTACAGTGTTTGTATTCTTGTCGGAAGAAGACCATCACCAAAGAAAGAACAGTTGCAGTACGTTGTAGGTGCTGTGAAGAAAAATACAGTAGGGTGTGCCTGGGTGAAAGAAAAATAAGGACAGGGCAGGATTACTGACAAAGTGAGATCTGAACCATGCTCTAAAGGGCAGAGGCCATCTAAAGGCCATCAGCCTTGCAGATATGTACAGGAAGAAACTTCCTAGCACTGGGAACAGTGAGTACGAGACCATGGTGCAGAAGGTGCGTGCTGTGTCCAGGGAACAGCAAGGAGACGTAGTGGCAGCCTCCCTATGGATTGTCACCACTGTAGACACCTGGAGTAAGTGAATCAAGTAGTGTTTGTCCTTCCGTGCCTGGCTTATTTCACACAGCATAATGTCATTAAGGTTCATCCATGTCATAGCACATACCAAAAATTCCCTTTTAAGGGGCTCACGTTGGGGTGCAGTGGGTTAAGACACCATCTGCAATGTCGGCATCCCCCTATGAGCACCAGTTTGGGTCCCAGCTGCTCCATTTCCAATCCTGCTCCCTGTCAATGCACCTGAGAAAGCAGCAGAGGATGGCCCAAGTACTTGGGCTCCAGCCTCAATGGACTTCTAGGCTCCTGGATTTAGCCTGGCCCAGGTTGGGAAGCAAACCAGTCAATGAAGATCTCTTGTTCTCTCTGCCTCTCCTTCTCTCTCCATGACTCTGCCATTCAAACAATAAATAAATCTTTTTAAACCCCTTTGAAAGTGAAACAATATTCCATTGTACGTATGCACCAGTTTTTGCTTTTCCATTCATCTTTGATGGCCCCGTGGTTTGCTGTTACTCTTTGGGGGTTGTGCATAATGCTGCTACGTAAATAGCAAGCATCTCCTTGAGACTCTGATCTCAACTCTTTTGGATGTTTACCGAAATCCTGAACATGCAGTCAAATGATAATTCTATTTTTAGAATTATTGGCACTACCATACTCTTTCCAGAACTGCTACGTCCTTTTACATTTCCACCAATACTCTCAGGGGTTCCACTTTCTTCTGGGTTTTTGATAGTAGCCATCCTTATAGGTATGGAGTGATATCACATTGTGGTTGTTATTTATATTTCTTAATAATTAGTGTGCTTATTAGCCACTTATATGTATTGATCGCAGGAATACTTATTGAAGTCCTTTGCCAATATTTTACTCTGGTTCGTGTATGGTCTTGGTGTTGTTGATTTGTCTGAGTTCTCTGTATATTCTTGATATTATCAGTTTTATGTTTTAAATAATCTCTCCTACTTTCTAGGTTGCCTTTCCCTCTGTGGATTGTGTCCTATGATGCACAGAAGTTTTACATTTTTTTAAAAAAGATTTATTTATTTATTTATTTATTTGAAAAGCAGAGTTACAAAGATAGAGAGGGAGAGGGAGAGATGAAGAGAGAGATCTTGTATCCACCAGTTCACTCTCCAAATGGCAGGGATGTCTGGGGTTGGGCCAGGCCAAAGCCCAGAGCCAGGAGATCCATCCAGATCTCCAATGTCTATGGCAGGAGCCCAAGTAATGGGACCACCCTCTGCTGCTTTCCCAGGAGTGTTAGCAGGGAGCTGGATGGAAAGTGGAGCAGCCGGGTCTTGAACTGGTACTCATATGGGATACCAGCCTTGCAGGTGGATGCGTAACCCACAGTGTCACAGTGCAGCCCCCAAAGTCTTATAGTTTGCTTGTCCATTTTCACTTGTGTTCCCTGCAGCCACAGTTCTGCGGCTCAGATCTGTACATTCCACTATACTGATCAGCATTCTATATCCATTATTCCACTACTGAATTTAGTGCTGCTCTCTGGCAGTACTTGCTGCCAGTGTGTCAGATGTGTGGAGCTGGTGGTGAGATGATGACTTTATCCTTTTAAAGGGTCAGTTGGGTTGAAGAAAATAGAGATTCAGGTACATTGAGAGCAACATTTTTTTTTCTTTGGCCTGGTCAAATTTATGCTACCCATTTTTTCTTCCAGTTGAAAGACAAAAGGGATTTTTTTATTACCATATATTTTAGCTCTCCCAGTCATAATAAAAAAGGAGAAAATGATGCTTTTAACATATAATCAGAAATCTATGCATTTAAAACTAATAAAGAAAATCAAGAGATACTGTTCCACTGGGTAACTACTATTAATACAATCTGTCTTTCTCCAAATACCAAGTCTGCTGGTCTACACTGAGACTGCACAGGCGTTTCTTTGTAAATTAGAGGTCCTGAATGCTGAGAAGCTAACTCAGTGGGGGAAGAGATTAAAAGAGGCTTTTATGTTAAGACAGTTGCTGCTCAACCTTTGTGCAAGATTTATGACCCTGCAAGGATCACACTTTCCCGGTAGAAAATGGGGTTACAAACCATCAATATCAATATCGGTATCAATATTAATATCAGTATCAATATCAGTGTCAATAAATGCATGATAGAGATCAACAGGCATTTGCTGTTCTTTTCTAATCACTATCATCAGTCTCCTTTTGCTTTTTTTCCCTCCAGTTTTTATTTTTCCTATGGCACTTATTAATATAACAGAGCTATCATGTGGGCCATTTTGTTGTTCTCAGTTCCAAGCTATATTGAAGCATCAAAAAGGGTTTTATTTTCCTTTTTTCTATAATAATCCAAAAACTCTTAGAGTGGAAAAATGCAGGTCCACAACTCTCTATACTATTATTTCTCTTTCTCATAGCAGATGGAGCTTTTTGGGTCAAAACTGAATTTTTTCTCTGTAGAACATCTCAAGGCTGGGTCTGACTTTGCTGCCTTTTGTCATTTTCGATTTACTGGGAGAAAGTGTGCACCTGTTGGCCAAGAATAATGTCTTGTTCTCATGTATAGGAGCATGAGATTTAGAAGGGCTTGAGTAATCTCTCAGTGACCATCTGTAACCTCTTACAAATAAGCATCCAGTCTGATGGCGCTTGGTGTTTCTTTTTAAAATATCTGGCCATCCATGGAAAGGAAGTCAGAGTCATCAGTTTCAAAGGAATCTTTCTTTACTATCTTCACTTTAATATTGACACTACTTTATGTGCTCCCAGATTGGAAGGAGAATAAATGTTTCGTTATGATGAGGAAATGCATAAATAAAATGGAAAGTATAAATAAAATGGAAGTAAATGAGAAATATAAATAAAAGAAATGAGCAGGGATGCAGAGTTGTTAGAAGGGGGAAGCAGAGAACAAAAAGCAATTAAAAAAAAAAAAAGAACATTTTGATCTGCCCTTCTGCTCGTTTCCCGAGCTTTGGGTTTCATGCTGCAGGGATTGTTCAAACGACCTTGAGTTTCAGGTGGGAGAAATTAGAAGAGCTGACTCATTGGGGAACTGGAGCTCAAGGAGGCTTTGAAAGGACCTTATGTAGCTTAGCGGCACAACTTGTAAGGAAAGAAACCACATTGTGAACGGGTGTTCCCAAGTTATTGTTGATAGTTAATAGTAAACTGGGACAAATAACCAAGTCAACGCTATCAACTCAGAAATAGTAATCAAAATCCTAATACCGAAGTAACTCAAAATTTAATGAAGCTCCGTCCTCGTATGGAGGACGTCCTGTTGTCCTTGCAGTGTGTGTGAATCGCGCTCTGTTGCTCTGTGCAAAGAACCTCGGAGATGGAGGTGGTTTATTGAAGAACAGAAGAATGAAAACAGATGTGAGGCTTTAGTAAACAGTGGAAAACAATCTGTAGTTGGATGGATGGATGGATGGACGGCCACCAGAGCTGCCACACTTCTGATGACACTGAGCGAGCATGCATTGTGTTTTGCCCAATGTAGCCCTAATTATTCCTGTTATCTCAAGGTTATCATGACTATCACCTCCCTTTACTCCAAAACGGCCCCAGTCGGGACATTAAACGAGGTGATCACCCCTCAAATAAGCCACACGACTGAAAGGAAACTTCACCGTCCAGGAGTGGAGAGGACAAGACGTTCTGACGGCTCCTTCCAACATGCACGCTTCAATTTCAAAGTTCAGGGACATCCATCACCTATGTGCCCTCTATAACCAAGCTTTAGTGCCCACTCCAGTTGCCTGTCAATGATCCTGAGAATGCAATTTGATTACACATTCAGCTGGCCCCACCCACGGCTAGGCACACCCGAGAGCCAGTTCCCATGGCAGCATCTTCTGAGCCCTTCACTGAGACACATAGACCTGGTGTAGTTTATGAACAACCTCACCCTCATCCTCCCCTTTGTTAGGAGAAATCTGAACTCCTGGAAGAGGGTGTTGTGTGTTAACTGTTCACATGCACCAACCACCACCAACAACACCAACACGAAGGGACAGTTTTACACTGGTGTGCAAGGACTTGAAAAGCCTGCTGCATGTTTTGATAAACATGAGCTAAAATGAACGTTCCAATATTTCTTCATGGTCATGTGCTTGGGGAGAGAGAAGGTTCTTGCTGGACAAGACATGACATGTAGTGGTGTCACTTGTGGGGAAACCCGATCGTCACAGAACACATGTGGATAGATGTGTCTGTCATTTCCCGGGAACCCAGATACATTCTGGGGGGTAAATGGGAAGGGGTGAACCATCCAAGGAGGGTGTGTCTTCTCTGTGGCTCCCTCATCTTTTTTCTCCGATGATTTTATTTTTAATTTTTTAGAAGGAAGTGAAAAATTAGGTAGTGAAAAATTTTTGCTCATACACAAATGGCACTTTTCTAAACAAGCAGCGATCCTTGCATTACATAATAACCATCCTCATCAAGTACATATAGGAAGATCAGCAAGAGTGGGAGCCGGACAGGGGGACTTCAAAATGTTCACACAAAGCAGAATTAAAAGTTTGTTTGCCTTAGTGCAAAAAAAAAAAAAAAAATCTATGCATTCAGGTATGTCTGTGATGACTTGCATGAGAGAAAATCATTTTGTTGATTTTTGTACCTTTTGTCTGCAGGAAATACCAAGTAGATATTTAAAATGACCACATTGTACTATAAAAGGATGTGTTTTTCACTAAAATAATAATACAATGTTTAAAAACCTTTCAAAGTGATATGCTTATAATAAATAATTGACTTTTTCAGAAAACAAATATTAGTACTGTTATTAATGGTACTACTATTTAAGTAGAAGGTAAAAAAAAAAGGGAGCTATTTGTTATGAAAATATTTTAGTAAGCTCAGACTTGGTTTTCTGAAAACACCATTACTCTCATGTCTGGCTTGTTTATCTTATCTGATTCTTTTTCCAAGTAGGAATTTGTCACCAGCCGAAGTCCCTGAGGTCTTGTCTTTCTGGAAGGCTACTTTGATAACAGTCAAACGAAGCTTTCCTACCCATGTCTGCGAGTGATTTAAGCCAAAGAACGAACACTCTTGATGATCACAAAAGGAACTGGGATAAGCTGAATTACATTCCTTTTCAACTTATGTTTTTTGTCCAGTGGTTTCCAGGGAATTTTCCTAAGATACACAATGAAAAGAACCAAACAGGATGCCTTACGTATTTGTGCATAACATCAGCATTGTATTTGCAATTAAATTCCATAAAGCATGAAACTTTCTTTCTGCCTAAAAAGATATGTTTGCTGTACTTAAGTTTGGTTTTACCCCCAATATCATATCTTACCCATATTTGTATCCACCTCATCATTTACTTAAAAGTATTTATTGAGCATAACTAGGTCTCATAAACTGAGCACTGAGGATACATACATGCATACGTACATACATACATACATGCAATAGGCTCAGACAGTCTTGGAGAGATTTTTCCCGGTAGAAATGATTCTGGTCTTCGACTTCCTTTCATTCTTTTTTGTTTGGCTCCATTGGAGAGAAGACTCGAAGCACAGAGCTCTTAAGCGTCCCCACATTTTAACTCTCTGGCTTATCAGCAACTTTAGAAGTGGGAGAAAACTGGATGGACGGAGAAAAGGAACCAGGGTGGGGGCGGGAGCCTGGGAGGACTGCAACACCACTGTCTGACCTTGGTTCCTGTCCCTTCCACTCCCTGGCCACAGACGCACCCACGCTTCCTTTAGCACATCCAGCACCCTTGCTCTAATTACTCCCTTGCATGATTCTTTTTCCTAATAGTTTAATGGTTCAATTACTTTAGAAAAGATCTCCCTTGAGAATTTAAATTAAAGGCTCATGAGCTATTCTGCAAGGTGTGTTTATTAGAATTTTTAACCTCTTTTCACGAATAAAATGAAACCCCAGTGTCAGATCATCATCTCTATTGCTTATAAGAAGAACGAGGAAGATCTGATGCCTAATTCTTATGAAAACATAATACCACTATAAAAATCCTTCTCAACTATACCAACTACCTGTAAAAAAGATGCTTAGTCTTTTAGACCAACAAAGCTGTCTGTTTATCTCTGCTCTGGGTTCAGGCTTACCAAATCATGCCCAGGGGTGGCTGCTGTGGCACAACAGCTTAAGCCCCAACTTGGGATGCCTACATCCCACATCAGAGTGCCTGCTTCGAGTCCTAGCTACTTGGTACTTCAGATCCAGTTTCCACCTGATGCACAAAGGAGGCAGAGGATGAGGACCCAAGTAGTTGGGTTCTTGCCACCCACTTGGGAGACCCAAATGGAGTTCCTGCCACTTAGATTCAGCCTGGCTCAGCCCTGACACTTTTGTTTGCATTATACCCCTTTAAGAAAATGCCCAGTGCTTCTAGTATACCAGCAAGAGAGGAGATGTGCTTACAAAAGCACAAATAGTATTTAAAAATATGGTTCAAACTTGGGTTTCTACACTTTCCATCAGCTATTCTAGAACAGAGTAAATCTGATTCAACTGTGTAGTTGACAGAAAGCTAATTGTGTTAGATGATTTTTTTCCATTGTAAAGAAAAGAACTAGTTCAGCCTCCAGGAATACCACTTAAAAAAAAAAAAAAACAGAGCTTAATTTCTTTTCAGAATTATAACCATCAATTTTTCTTCTTCTTTATTCTTTTATACCTAATAGTTGTCTGAATCACTCATTAACAATTTTCAGCCATTATTCAGTTTTTTGAAACAGTCTTTTATTCATAATGTGAAGGACTATTTTAAATTCTATCGAAAAGGGTACAACCCAATACTTTAATAATGTGGATTTTTATGTTCCAAATAAATACGTGGTTATCACCTGGCTTGGCTTCCACATGGTGTATTACATGGACAATACTGCCCCCTTTTCTGAGTTTGACTTTGTACTCATTGCTGTGTTTATTCCTCAGTGATGTGCAATGCTTGGTGCTAATGAGACTGGCACACAGTACTGGAGATGCTTGTTGTTCATTTATTCTGTACTGATAGGACAAAAGGAAGCTCTCCATCTTCTAATCTATTTTAATGCTTTTATTTTTGACAAAAACGTGTGAAAGCAAAATTCCTTTGTGAATCACAAATTTTTTTAGCTGACTTACAAAGAGAAACATGATCAGTGATGCTTTGCCGTGTGCTGGTGTGGACTTGAACAGGTCAGAGCATGTGATGTAATAGAAAGGACATCGCACTTAAAGGCAGGGAATCCTCTGGCCCCTGACCTCAGAAAGGTCACTTGGTGCTTCTGGAACTCGATTTCATCGTCAGTGAAATGAAGGAACAGACTAGATGCCTGGTAAGGTGCAAATAGCTCTGAATCAATTTTATAAGATATAAATCCATTTTACTAAGGTTAAAGAGTTCATCCTCTGTTAAAAATTCGACAGACACCAGGCAGAACATCTTACATGCCTTTAAATCCTCAAAACAAACTATGGCATTTATGTATTTCTATTGCACATCGAGGGACATGGAGGCTCAGATTAGAAAACAATGAAATGCTTGCAACGCTCCCTGCGTGTGCCAGGCTGTAGGGAGGCAAGTGTGAACCAGACAGTCCTGTCTTGACTATGTATTCAAATCTCCCCAGGGTTCTGCTGAAAGTCTGACTCTGATTGTGCAGGTTGATGGTGGGTTTCAGTTCCTGCATCTCTAGCAAGCTTCAAGGTTACACAAACGTGGCCTATCTGGGAGTCACACCTACAGTAGTAAGGGCTTACACGTTAGCTGTGAGTTTATCTTAGATGCCCATTATCAGATTGAGGAAGCTTCCTTCTGTTCCTAGTTTGCTACTGGTTGTATCAGGAATGTATATTGGATTTTGTCAAATATTTCTGTATATGTTTATGTGCTCATATAATTTTCTGTTAAATGTTGAATTACATTTGATTAGTTTTATTTAAAAGTATTTATTTGCGAGGCAGAGAGATAGACAGAGGGAGATCTCCCCTCTATGTGGGTCACTCCCCAAATGCCTGCAGTGGCAGGGGCTGGGCCAAGGAGGACACAAGAAAGTAGAAACTCAGTCCAGGTCTCCCACATGGGTGGCAGGAACTTAGCTATAGGAGTCATCACTATTGCGTGCAGGAAACTACAATCAGGAGCCAGAGATGTGGGCTTCTCAAAGTCTTAACTGCAAATCCAAATACCACCCCTAGTTTCTTAAGGAAGAAGCTGAGATCGCTTCTCAGAGAATGTTCTCCATGGGAGCATTTAGAGCTTCGAAATTTCCTCCTAGATGCTGCAACGGCTGCACCTACAAAGTTTACTATGATGTGTTTTATTTCTGTACAACCCAAACCACTCCCTGATTTTCCTTTGGATTTTTGTCTTTGATCCACGGGCTGTGCAGAAGTGTGCAATACAGTTTGCATACACATGAGGACTTTCCTGATATCTTTTGTTATCAATTTCTTATCTACTTTCAGGGTAGACTTGATTTATGTTAACTTTCTCAAAATTTAATTTTAAGGAGGTTTGTTTTAGGATCCAGAACAAACTCTATCTTGGTACATGTTCAGTGTGCACTTCAAACTAATGGCTGTTCTGTTGTAGGGTGGAGTGGTCTCTAAATAGCAATTAGGTCATGTGGTTGATAATACTCAAATCTGCTTCTATGATGATTGTGTTCTTACTGATTTTTGTCTCTGTAGTCTATGGGTTATTGTAAATGAGTATTAAAATATCTGTGATTGTGGATGTGTTTATATCCTCTTGGAATTCTATGGTTCCCATTCAAATACCTTGAGTCTCTATTCTAAATACATGAGTAATGAGTATGGTTATGAACCCCAAGAGAATTTTCATCCTAAAATGACCATCTTTATCTCTGACAATATTTTTTGCTCTGAAATCTGTCTGTTATTAATATGGTTACTCAAGCCGGCGCTGTGGCTCAACAGGCTAATCCTCCGCCTTGCGGCGCCAGCACACCGGGTTCTAGTCCCAGTCGGGGCACCAGATTCTGTCCCGGTTGCCCCTCTTCCAGGCCAGCTCTCTGCTGTGGCTCGGGAGTGCAGTGGAGAATGGCCCAAGTGCTTGGGCCCTGCACCCCATGGGAGACCAGGAGAAGCACCTGGCTCCTGGCTTTGGATCAGCGCGGTATGCTGGCCGCGGCAGCCATTGGAGGGTGAACTAACGGCAAAGGAAGACCTTTCTCTCTGTCTCTCTCTCTCACTGTCCACTCTGCCTGTCCAAAAAAAAAAAAAAAAATGGTCACTCAAGCTATAGTTTTATTAGTGTGTGGCTTGTGTATATGTCCCTTCTTTTACATGTTAGCCTGCTTTTATATTTAAGGTGTACAGTTAGTCTGTGCTTCTCAATTCACTCAATCTCTGCCTTCCCAATTTGTGTTTCTACAATTTTTATAATGTGATAACTGATAGATTGGGTTTTAATCTCCCATTTTGTTTTGATTACTGTTTGTCCCAATAGTTCTTGGCTTATTTTTTTCCCCATGTCCCACATTCTTTTTGATTGAGTTTTTATTCTATTTCATCTCAGGGATGGCCGATTGACTGTAGCTTGTACTATTCTTTATTGGTGGCCTTAGCATTTGACGCCTGCTAATTTTCCTCCTTACAATCTATCTTCAGTTGATACTATCCCGCTAAGGATCTTTAGCAGTATTCCTCCATTTCTCCACTCTGCCTTTGTGTTACTGAAGTTATACATCCTACTTCTATATATCTTACAAACAGTGGAGTCCTATTATTTTTGCCACAAGTGAGCAATATTTTAATGGAAGGTTTCCTTTCTTTAGGAAATCATTCACAAAATTCCCTAACCACGGATTGACTTTCTCTGCTGCATAGCTGTCTGGAATTCGTGCCCAGGGGTTTAGAAGAATTTGCTTTGTTTTTTATCTTTTCCACAATGGAGCTGTGAGCAGTTATGTGAATGCAACAAGTGTGATCCAACCACGTAATGCATGTCTTTCTTAAGTTAATGGTTCTTACCTCAGAAACAGAGACAACAACAGGCGGCAGGAAAGAAAGGCCTGAGGGCTGTGTGACTGCTAACACCTCACAGCAAAACAGAGTAAGAGAGCCAAGAAGACAGCTGCTGGTGAGTTATCTTCAGAGCATCCTGAACTGTGCGAGCCGGGCTGCCCTCAGCCCAGCCAGCCGGGGGAGGACCTCTCTTCTCCAGGGCTCTGGATCCTGGCTCAAGGCCTTTTCCTTTGTTCCCACAGATGTTCAAACTCAAAAGCTATGACTGCTTAATTCCCTGCGCTTAGGTAAGCACAAGACACTAGATTTGAGAACAGTAAACTTTGTTACAAAGATGAGACAGAATAAAAGAATTTTAGAAACACCAACAGCTATTTTAGTGTTCTGGACAGCTCTGCATAAAATTTTCAGTTTATCAAATAAAATAAAGGGCTAGAGTCATTTTCAGTGTGACTCTGAAGGCCAGTAAGAAGCACAGTATCTTGTTCTGTTACTTACACCGGGGAACACACAAGGGAAAGATGAAAAACAATCACACAGCAAGGCTTGGGGAAGAAGTGGGAGCACTCAGGTCAGCTCAGCACAGAACCCGCACCACCAAAGTGGCTGATAATTTCTTTACAAATGTTTAAATGTTTTGTTAAATACATCTTTCCATATGCCCTTGTAGTTGAGGTTTCTGTTGTTTTCATTCCTTCATAAAGATCCACATATCTATCTGTTATTTTTAGCAACTCTTTTTTCTTTCTTCAAGATTTATTTATTTATTTGAAAGAGTTACACAGAGAGGGGAGAGGCAGAGAGAGAGAGGTAGAGAGAGAGAGACAGAGGTCTTCCATCTGATGGTTCACTCTCCAATTGGCCACAATGGCCAGAGCTGTGCTGATCTGAAGCCAGGAGCCAGGTGCTTCCTCCTGTCTCCTGCACGGGTGCAGGGGCCCAAGGACTTGGGCCATCTGCTACTGCTATCCCAGGCCATAGCAGAGAGCTGGATCAGAAGAGGAGCAGCCGGGACAGGAACCGGTGCCCATACAGGATGCTGACACTGCAGGCCAGGGCGTTAACCTGCTGCACCACAGCACCCCCTTAGCAACTCTTAATGATTTAATTATTTTAGTATTTGTATGTCTGAAAGATTTTTTATTTTGCTTTCCTGTTCACAGATATATTCATTGATTGACTAATTATAGGTTGGCACAACCTTTTTTTTTCTTTCAGTGTCGTAACAATGCGATCTGCTGTTTCCTGGAGTGCATTGTTTCTGTTGTAAAAATCTGCTGTCATCCTTACGCCTGTTCCTGTTGTGCAACGTAATGTTTTCCCCTCTGGCTACTTTTATCTTCGTCAATTTATTATGTGCTCCAGTGTATTTTTCATCACATCTCTTATTCTTGATGTTTATTGAACTTCTTGGATCTGTGGCTTATAATTTCACTGATTTGAACGATTTTCTTCAATTATTTCTTCAAATATGTTCTGTGTCTCACAGCTCTCTCTGCTGTCCTTTAGGGATTCCAGTTACATGCATCTGTCCATTTGAAGTCATCAGATACATTACTGTGCATTTTTCTTTGTTGTTTAGATTTCATTCCTCTTTTCCTTTGGGCTGTTTCTATATCTTTGAAGCTTCCTACATTTTTCTATTATGGGAAACAATCCACTGTTGGTTCTACCCAGTGAATTTTTTAAATAAGACATTGCAGTTTTCATCTCTATAAATTAATTTTGGGTTAACAGTTTTTATATCTTTATGTAACTTGCTCAATCTTGCTCTACCTTACGGAGCACAAATATAATAATGACTGCTCAAATTCCCTGCTCTGTTAATTGCATCACCCATGTCAAAGGCAGGTCAAAGAAATTTCCAACTGGCTGCCGTACCTTCTAATTATTGTGCTTGTTTTTTGCATGCCTTCGATGCCAGGCATTGCGAATTACACCTTATTGAGTGCTGTACCTTTTGCATTCCTGTAAATATTCTTGAGCCTTGTTCTGGTACTCAGTAGCTTGTCCACACCAGGTTCTATTTCTAAGCTTCATCAGCAGAACCACGGCAGCATCTAGTGCAGTGTTAGTTTTTTTGATCTTCCGTGCCGCCTCCCACCCACCACCACCCCACCCCCGCCGACTGCTACAAGACACCTCTTGGCGCTCTAACAAATATCCTCTGCATTTGGAGGTTTTCCCCTCTAGCTGAGGGAACTAGGCACTATTTCTGGCCTATGTGAGCACTGACTACCATTTGCTCTCGTTGTTTTAGGGATATTTTCCCCAGGTAGGGACACCTTCCTCACACATGTGTCCGGATCAGCACTCAGCTGAACCCTTGGGGTGGGGTGCGAGGGTGTTCTCTGCAGGTCTCTGGTTTTTGCTGTCTGTGCCACTTTCTCTCTGGTGTCTCTGTGGTCTCTGGCTACCTTGGATTCCCTAGACTCACTGCTGTCTCCTCGCCACATGAGATCACTGGACACTGCCTTGGTCTCCACCCCTGCGCTGTGGCCTGACGTCTCTCTCCAGGTGGTGAGCTGGGCACGTGGGGGTCTCACCTAACTTGCTTTCCGTCTCTCAGGCATCTTCTACTGTGTGACGCCAACAACTGGGAAGTCACTGTTTTACAGATTTGTCTGGGCGTCTAGTCGATTCAGGCAGAAGGGCATAGCTAATCTCTATTACGCCATCAAAAGTGAGTTTTGGGAACCAGTGTTTGGGTGCAGCTGGTGAAGCTGTTTCTTGTGACAATGGCATCCCGTACTGGATGCAGGTTCAAGCCCCAGCTGCTATGCTTGCAATCCAGCTTCCTGCTAATGTGTCTGGAAAGGCAGCAGAAGACGGCTCGAGTGCTCGCGCCTCTGCCACCAATGTGGGAGACCTTGATGGAGTCCCTGCTGCCTGGCTTCAACTTCATCCATCCCTGTGTCTTGAAGCCATTTGGGGAGTGAACCAGCAGACAGAAGATCAATCTCTCTCTTTCCCTCTCACTCTCTTTCTCTCTATCTCTCTTTTCCTCTCATTCTGCCTTTCAAATAAATAAATATTTTATAAAGTGAATTTTCAGAGTTGTTTGTAAAATAAATGATTTTTATGTTACTCCCTTGCTTCCTCGCTTCTGTGTTTTCCCCTTCAGCATGCCTTACTTGGGCAACAGACTCCCTAGTCTGGCAGGTGCCTCCTCTCTGAGCTCGGCTGTGACTCTCACCTATCTTTACTCTTAATTACTGTCCTGTCTCTCCTCCTGTAAGCCAAGCCAGGCCACTGCTGCAGTGGGTGACTTTTCTGACGACAGCTCTTTGCTTCACTGAGGACTGTCTGCTCAGGTATCACCTCTTCAGCAGGGCCCTTCTCTCGACAACAGCTGTGTGCCTCCTCTGCTTAGTTCCAAATGCTGCTCTACTTTGAAGGAGTCTGAATCCCTGAAATTGTGTTAGATAATTATCTAATTACCTGCTGTCTGTTTCCCTACAGAAAAACGGGAAGGACTTTGTCTTATTCACAGCCCTATTCCCAGAGCTTATAGCATTGTCTCACATTTAGAAGATGGTCATTGCATAATCACTGGATGGGTGGATGAGTGCATGGATGGGTGGATGCATGGACGGATGGGTGGGTGGGTGGGATTTGCAGATACATGGATGGATGGGTGTATGGATGGATAGATTTGTGAATGGATGTGCGGTTGGGTGGGTGGATAGGTGGGTGTATGGTGGCTTGCTGGCTGGCTGGCTGGCTGGGTAGATGGATGGATGAGTGAGTAGATGGATGGATAGGTGGGTAGATGAATGGATGGGGGGTAGATGGATGGACAGGTGGGTGGATGGATGGATGGGTACATGGGTGGATGTGTATGTGGGTGGATGGATAGATGGGTGGGTGGGTGGATGGATGGATGGGTACATGGGTGGGTGGATAGGTACATAGATGGGTGGATGGAAGGATGGATGGCTGGGTGGGTAGATGGATGGATGGGTGGGTGGGTGGATGGGTGGATGGATGGATGGGTGGGTGGGTGGATGGATGGATGGGTGGGTGGGTGGATGGATGGTAGGTAGATGGATGGGTGGGTGGGTGCATGGATAAAATTTTGAAGTCAAAGGGAGAAGAGAAACTTTGGTTGTGACTCACACTTCAGACAGCTCTTTTATCATCAGCTGATGGCAGGTGGCTGGAGAAAAACATGTGTTTTTGTAGGAAATGAGAGTAAAACAAAAATGCTGTCTTCTTCTTGTCCCTCCTGAATTAAAAGTCAAGCCCCAGCCCAGCAGTCAGAAGCGGGGAGTATTGAAGATGTGCTCTGATGACCTCTGATATAATTTTTGTTTCTCCTCTTGTTGCTTCAGCTGCTGTTTTTCCTTCCTTTCATCTGATCCAATCCTCTCTGTGGTTTGAAAGGCAACTTCCCGTCCCCGTGTTCACTGTGCTTGTGGTTCTTTTGTGCTAAACCCTATAGGGATGCTTACTTGTGCCCCACATGACTCAACATCCCATTACTTTGTGGAGCCTGACACAACTTTGCCACTTTCTGAGACATAAAAGCAATTCTTCACCTGCAAGGGGACAGGTCCTTTCAGCACAGCTGGCATAGCTGTGCTGAAAATGCCAGCTTTCAAAGTGAGGGCCACATTTCCCCACCACTAATTCATCTAATCACATGGCCTGAAAACTCAGCTGAAGTCACTCTGTCACTTGGTTTGTTACTTACATGCTAAGCATCCTCAAAAATGGCACACTCTACTACACTACCTCTTAGACACTTTCCTTGGACATGATCAGACCTGATGCACTGGATGTTCTTAACTATAAATACAGAAATCCATGTTGTTTCTAGATGGCAGCAATTCTGCTAAAAGTGAATATGGTGAGTATGTCCATGTTCCCGATGCATAAACATGTGTGTCTGCAAAGTATAAGGTGGAAGAAAAGAGTCTCCCACTCGCTACTCCAAACCTGCAGAGTAAAACTGAACAGTTGGTCAAGTTATATGCCGACACCATCACTTACGATGCTGCTATGCTAACTGGTGGGCAGAGGGGGGATCTGAGAAGAGCACACCTGATTAGCTGCCTGGGCAGAGAGAGGGGGGATGGGCTGACAAGTCATGTTTTCCTGATCTGATGGATTCCTATTTTCATTATGCATATTTGCAATCACACCCCTTCAGGAATACAGCCAAGTGAAGTTGTTCACGACTGGCCTGAGAACCTAGCTGTTGTATATTGCATTGTTTCCAAAGGAGAGCTTATTCTAAATGGCAAATAAGCATCTTACAGCTGAGCTTGTGGACAATTCCTATACAAACTGGGAGTCCTCTGTATCAAGGCACAAAATGATCAGACCGTCATGAAATGCCATCAGGGATGACAGCAAGCACCGGCTCCCACAGAGCAAAGTAAACCCAGCGGGTGGAGGGCAGCACAACTCTTTTCAAAGTGAGCCACGTGGGAGATCCAAGGATCAGCAGCATGGCTGGATGGCACCATGGCCACCCCACGTAACCACCAAATCTTGAGTCTCCTCCATTTTAGATGAGAGAGTGGGACCCCGGGTCACAAGTGCCCGGAGTCCAGCAGTCTAGACAGCATGCTCAGGAGCCAGCTCCGGAAGAAAGAAGAGACTAGTTCATCCCTACTCCCATGTCCCGTCCTTGTCCTGGTGCTGTCCTGTGGGCACTCAACATCCCCTCTGACTCTGTGGTCTTTCCTTCCTCTGTTAAAACACCCACAGAATGGTTTCAGCGACGCAGCTGCTCCACACACTCCTTCCTGCTCCAGCGCGCGTTTCATAGCAGAGAATCAAGTCCATGGTTAAGCCAAGGGAGAACAGCTCTCACCACGGATCTTTAGGCTTCAAGGCACAGGCACGGGAGAAACTCAAGGGATGGGAATTTATTCAGGGCCCACGCAATCATTCTGCATGCACTGTGGGTTCTCCCTGCTCTTCGGGAGGTGGATGGCACAACACTGATATTCAACACCAGCAGCTCTAAAGGGTCTCTGGGAATTTCAAATAAACATCTGTGGCCACAGGCACGGCCCATGGAGACTGAGCTAACTGGCCCTGGTGGAATGTGGGCTCTGGGTGTTGTTACAGCTTTTAGGTAATTGCAACGGGAAGCTAGAATGGAAAACCACGTTTCTGTAGGCCTAAGGTCTTCACTCCATACACTCTTCTTTCTCATCCTTAGAACTGAAAACCACATTTCTGTAGGCCTAAGGTCTCCACTCCATACACTCTGCTCTCTCATCCCTGCTCCATCTTCTGACGTCTACCAGTGGGGCCATACCAGTGCCCCTGGGATGGATAAAGAGGGCATCCTTGCCTGGTAAGGGGGGTTTGTCCAGGAGAAAAGGGCGTGCCAGTGGAATAGCTAACAGACCTCCTCCGTGAACCCAGGCAGGAAGTTCCTGCCAACACAGCGGAGTAACAGGCTTTTTGCACTCTAAGAATGTATTTCTAGTAGATGGATCAGCCAGGGGATTCACTCAGTAATCTGATGCAAACTACAATCTATTTCTGCCCCTGTGGGTACCATAGATCAATACTGCAATTTCTATTGTGAGTCACTGAGGTTGAACATCACATTAATTTTTCATATGCTGAGACATCCATACATTTATTCAGAGTTCTTGTCAGAAAACCTGACCCATATCCCTTTTTGTAAGTTAGGAGAAAGGCATGCGTGCTCCTTGGGCACTGGAGAGCACCCAGTGGAATGAAAGTGTTCTGATGCCCGAGCACTTAACTAATTAGTTGTTCCTGCAGAGATCTGAATTCATGTGGGCCACTCTCTTCAGGGTTCTCAGAATTGACTGAACACAGAGTCACCTGGAGAGCTTTTAACAATGGAGTTCCTGGGCCGTACCCTGGCTGGAAACCTCTCTGGACTGAGGTCCAGGCAATGGTCCTTGGGAGCCATGCTACAGGCCGGGAAGTTTTCTCCCAGGGACAGCATTGGACAACAATGTGTGTTCCTCAGCAAAGCACAGAGGGCTGTGCTGGGGACAAGTCTACCATTCAACAAGTTCACAGAATGTTCCAAACACAGCAGAATTCCCTTTGGCGTGAGGATGAACCGTTCCTCTAGCATGAAACACACGGTGATCTGAATCCACCGTCAGCAAACGAAAGGCCTTCTCTGATGTCCACATCCCAGGAAGATTTTGGATTTCAGAGATTATTTCTGGAAGGAAGTTTTATTTTCCATCAGGAACAACACACAGGGGCTCTCCTTGCCTCCGACATCTAGGAGACAGCCCTTCAGGTTCCCATATGAGAACTAGAATAAGAGGATCCGAATGCTGTTTGCCTGTTCTTGCCCTGAGGTCCTGAGCTGTCACAAGGGAAATCTCTCTGGGATGAAAAGGATGTCCCCTGATCACCTTTGAGTCCACTGAGGCAGGCAGGGCCCGTGAGGGACTTCACCCAGCGAGCTGGGCCAAGATGCGAGCTCCATTTAATTTTCTGGTCCATGCAGACTTCCAACTGTCACATTGAGCAGCCATGTCTACTTTCAGTAAGACACACTATATATATATATATATATATATATATATATATATATATATATAGTATGTTTTTACAAATAAGAAAAATGCTATTAGAAGAGAACTTTGTTTAAACCATATCAAGGGGGCATTCTTCATTGGAAAACAAGACAAAGGAATGAGAGAGTCTTGAATCTTGAGAGATTCTCTGGACAGGCCCCTCCTGGTACTGTGGGTGCCAAGTGCTCACCCTCCGTCGGGGATCCAAGGGTCTTGCTTTCATCTCGAATCACGCATACAACTGGGCAGGTTTGTCTTCACTTGCTCCAAGCCTCAGCTTTGTCAAAAGGGCCCAATTTCCCATGAATTCGGACACTTCCTGGGAGGAGAGATGAGAAAAGAGCCTAACCTGGAAGGCAAATGAGGAAACTGTAGGCAGGAAGTTAGAAGTCCATGCAACTCAACACTGGGAAGGCAAACTCCATGTTCTGGGCCAAGGGTGACAGTGAGTTTTTCCTACTGATGTGTGGGCTTGAGCATGGCCAGGGTCCTTTCTGCATGGGTCTACAGGAAATTTACATGGTAATCACTTGAAAAGCATTCCAGAGATCAGAAAACATTCTTCAATGAACTGGCTTCAGCATTTCCTAAAGGCTGGGCTCGCCCAAGTGAGGTCTTTGCTGTCTCCAACTCCTCCCATCAGATAGTAAAGGCCAGCCTGTCCACTTGCAGCCAAGCTCACCGGGCAAGGTGCAGCATCCCCGGATCGCGGTGATTCTTTGTTCAATGTCCTGTGTTGGGATGGACTCCACCAAGGGAGAGGTGGAAGGAGATGAGTCCCTCGATTTCTCCGGCTTCACTGGGGACTCTGGCCCAGTCGTGTCCTGGAGCCAGCCCAGGTGCTTACTTTCCCTGGTTCACCGGCCTCACCATGAGGAAAAGCAAGTGGGAGCCCACTGGCCTCCCTCTGGACTGGGATACTGGTGAGCATTTCTGTGCTTTGCTGATTAGGCTCCTGGTGCCCTGGTAGCAGAGTCAGATCAGAAGCTGGGCGTGGCCACACTGGAACGTGAACCTGAGCTTCAGACCCCAGAGTCACCACTGGACGTTAACATCCTTGGTTGTTTCTTTGTTTAGTCGTTTCTGGGACTTGTTTTTAGGTTTGGTCTTACCACTCTTTTAAATTGTATTCAAATCTTGAAATTAAAATTACATTCAATTTTTAAATTTTATTATTAAAATTAATCCATTTTTTTCATTTCATTTCTTAGTAGGGAAGGTAGACTTTTGATGGTTCTTCATTTCAGCCATCCTTAGGACAGCTGTTAACTATTCTAAACATGCTTTTTGGCTAACACTACACAGCTTCATTTAAAAATAAGATTTGTCTGGGTTCCAGTGCTTGCTGTGTGACTCTGGCCCGGTGACATCACCTCTCTACGTCCCAGCACAGAGGTGATGACCCACAAGGCAGCAGCGTGTACCTGTCACACGAGCGAGCCCTGTGCAGCTTCGGCACAGCACTGGATGTGGTCAGAGGCCTTCACAGAGAGCGATGAAGACGATGAGTGAGGGCACTGTGCGGGGAGCAAGGGGCTGTGCTGCTCACAGAGGAAGAAGTCAATCTGTTTGCAGTCTGCAGGTTGGAAGCAGACATGGCAGCAAGAAATACCTTGTTAAAAGAGTTTCATGACGAACAGCAGAAGAAAGCTCAAGCAGTGTTTACGGCCAGTAACGAAATGTGCCTCACTCACTCGGGCACGCACACCACACACATGCATACACAGTCCCTCCCCTACACACACCACATCCACGCATTCCACCACCAGTATTGGGCTATACCCCACTCTCAAATGCGTGCACACCACGCACAGGCACGCCCAGTCCCCCCCTTAACACACAACACACCCACGCCCACTATGGTCAGTAGCAGAATAGACTCCACCTACACAAACACTCAGGCTCGCCCCTACACACACTACACCCATGTATACACTTAGCTACACACACTCACTTCCAAATAAGGATATTTCAACAAGTTTATGTAAAATGGAGTTAATTTATTTTCATGCAGAGATTTTGTGAAAACCATGCATATGAGAGGGGTCTCCAAAATGTTCATGGGAAATGCATATTATAAAAAATATGCATTGATCTCAAATCTGTTTATATCAAAAAATAATCTCACCTTTTACTTCAATTTGCCATGAACTTTTTGAAGTGTCCTTATATGTACACAGAATACATGGTTTGGAAAGCTGTTGAAAATGAGACCTTTTTAAGGATGTGCTTATCTTAAATGGCTAAACTTGAGCTGTCTTACTATCAGGGGTGTTTCTGGCTGTGTCTGGCACAATCCCCTCCCAGATACAGGTCATTCACTACACCAGACTTTGAGTTGACCTTGTAAACAAACATCTTCCCCTTCTGCGGCCCATGTGGTTTCTGGGGTCTTCTATTTTTTAACCTGTTAAAACACTTTCAAGTCCAGCTTTGTGGATCTGACATCTAGCTCCCAGTGGAGTCTGCTAGTGGTTTCCTATTTCTGGTTTATTGCTAAGGAATGATCAGAAAGAGAGTACATCAGAGCAAGGTCACCACGATACACTAAATAAGAAATATATCCATGGTGAACACTTCCACGGCCAAACAAAGAGGGCTTCTTCTCAGACTGATTTCCCCTGTCTTTGTTCTGTCTTAGAAAATGAGCTGCAATTCTCTGAATTGTTTGCCACATTACTTACTCTATCAACCATGAGATTTCAATCTGCACATGTGCTGGTAATTAAGAGGAGTCTCTGAATGTCACAAGGACACTGGAGCACACAGCAGGGGAATTTGCAACTGCTGCAGGGAGATTTGGGTTAAACTTTCCTGATACTTCAAGACACTCATATTCAGACAAATAGATAAACCCCAAAACACCTACTAACACTTGTCCCTCTGAATGCCACTATACCTGCAGGTCTGAGCCAACGTGCCCAGATGATGTTTGCTCATATTGTGAAGAACAAAGCCTATCTCCTGAGATTCCAAGTGCAGTGGAGAAGGAGACAATGGCACGGAACTGATCACTCTTCCCCCAAATCCTTGGTAACCCAGGAAAACAAATAAGTGGGTAATTCCAAAATTTCACAGAAAATGGAATTTAAAATAAGTTTATTCTGGCTCAAAAAGTTTTTAGATCCATGTATACAAGGGGTGTTTATAAAAATGATGAAAATGTGTGTATCATGGGAAAAGTACACATGGATTTGCAAGGCTTTCTGCATGCCATTGTTCATGACATTCTGAAGTACTGAGAGCTACACTTGCCCTGATGAAGACTGACAGTGTTACCCACAGGGGTTCAGCTGAAAAGCTCACGCTTAGGGATTCCCAGAGTGAACTGTAAGGGTTCCCCTGACTGATATGGCTGGGCACACGCCTGTGGACCCTGGGGCTTGCTGCTGGCTCACACGCCCTCTAGGTGGGTTTGGCATGGATAGCTGAAGTTCAAGTAGAGGTGAGCAGAGGTGAGTGCAAGGTCAAATGTAGTAGAGGCCAACATCATGCCTTTTGCAGTCCATCTGAACACAGGTCTCAGAACCGTCCCTAGAATTAAACTTGCTAGCCTCCGAAAGAGTTGTTGACAGAGACACAGTTTGCCTAGCACCAAATGATCCCCACGTAGGGTTCACAAGAGTTCAGTGCAGAATCCATTGCAGGCACATCATGGGAAGAAGATGCTGGGAAATACAAGAACCATTTTTCTTGTGTACAGTTGGAACCATGTAACTCCAGCCATGATAAGAAAGATGTATGGGAAACTTACACTACTCTACGAGATCCAATCTAAGAGAAAACATCATCTAAGGTAAGATCATATCCAAAAGGGTGGAACCATTCCACCGTGTCTCATCAGAAGGAAAATGGGGTTCCTCAGCGGAGGAGCATCCTGGGAGAAGATTTTGTAGATTAAGAATAAATTCACTGATCAAGAATAAAAGTCCCACGTACACACACGCAGGCCACTTTCTCCCTGCAATGACACAGTACAACACCTGAAGAAATGGTTGCTACATGATATGACAGGAACTTTTCCAAAACTCACAGTACAATAAGCAAAAGCTTACAATCAGAAGGAAAGAATATCACGAATCGGGCCTGCAGAACACAGCACTGCTCTTCTGATCTAGGGTTCTTCTGCTAAGCAGCAGGGGTCCTAAGTCATGTAATTGTGTGGTGAACAAATGGCCCCCGCACCTTTCAGTGCAGCCTACTTCTATTCAGGATACAATGCCTGTGAACACACACAATGCCCTCGCTTTCTTGTCACTGCCTTTAATCTAGAGCATCACCAAGCTTCATCTTCAAGGTCCTCTGCTTTATTCTTTTCTTTAGCTGTGACACTGGTCCATAAGTCATTCACTCATTTGACAAACATGCAACACATACCACGGCAGGCTCTGAGGGCCTGAATAACCACATTTTCTACCACATGACCTCATGCCCTCTCTTTGACTGCAGTTGATGGGGCCTGATGTGACAACTGACCCAAAGGGAGTGCCTCCAAATGCTTCCAGAATATATCCCTTGTGAGGCTTGGCCAGGAAGCAGAAATAGGATTAACATTTAAGAAAAGTATTTAAAAATGTTGGGCCAGAGACAGCTAGATGAATTTATGCTTGCTCTGACCACCATAATATATTATATTATATTGGATTATATTATATTACATTATGTTATGTTATATTTTGTTACATTATATTACAGGAAATGTAAAGGGTAAAAACCAAGGTAATCGTGAAAAAGCAGGACAAAGTTAGAAGACATCGCAGTATGTAATTGCAAGAATTATTGTGCTATTATGACATATAGACAATATGGTACTAGGGTATAGCTTAATGGTATACTGTACAGGATTTAGAAAGAGACCTATGCATGTTTAGGTAACTGATTTTTTATAAAGGAACTAAAGCAATTCAGCTGGAAAAGAAGTCTTTTTAATAGATGTTTCTGGAACATTAGATACTCACATGGGGAAAAATAATTCTCAACTCTTACCTCACACCATACAAAAATTAACTTTACATGGGTTATATACCTAAGTGTAAAAAATGAAAATCATAAAAAGCCTTTAAAAGAAAGCATAGGAAAAAATCTTCATGATGTTGTCATGGGCACAGATTTCTTGGAAGATAAGTGAACAAATCGTTAGAGTAAAATTGGACAAGTTGGATTTCATCAAATAAATACTATTGCTGTAACAATATGAAATGGCCAAGTGAGAAACTGAGAGAAGACATTGACAAATGTCTGTAAATGGAAAAAAGTTTGTCCCAAATATACTTAGAGCTCTTAGAACACACTAAAAAGACAGACAATTTAATGAAAAGACATAGGTGGAAGTCTTGAACGGATAGTTCACACACAAAATAATGACAGATAAATAGATGACAAATACATAGATAGATAGATGGACAGGAATGATCAATTAGCACATAACAATATGTTCAAGCTCATTAGTCATTGAGTCATCAGAGAAATATAAAATAAAACTATATGAGGTGCTACTTCATACCTAGTAAAATGACTAATACTAAAAAGACTGAAAATACTGGGAATGGAGGAACAGGAACTCATAAATTTCTAGTGTAAATGTAAAAATGGAGCAGCCAAAAGTTTAGCACTTTCTTATAAAATTGAATATACACTTACACGCAACCGAGAAATTCCACTATTTATTCAAAAGAATAAAAACATATGTTCTTATAAAGACATGCATAAATGTTTAGAAAAGCTTTAGTCACAAAAGCCAATAATTAGGAATAACCCAAATATACTTCAAGAGATGAATAGATAAACAAACTGTGGCATTTCCATATTATGTATTATAAAATATTATAAAAACCTCCTAAAGTAACAAATAATGAATGAGCCAAAAAATCACGCAATTGAAAACAAACAATAAACAAAATATTCCATTCATATTAAATTACACAAAGAAAATGAATCTATAGTAACTAAAAGCAAATCAAAAGTTCTCAAGGGTCATGTGTGTGTGTGTGTGTGTGTCCATGCCTGTAGAGGGTTGTTGATGGGTTAACAGGTAAGGTACACAAGAGAAGTTGGAGATTGATTGGTACATTCTGTATCTTGATTATGGTGGTTCTACACATCAAAATATTAAAAACACATGAAAAACTAAAACTTAGTTTGCAGGTAAAGTCTTTTGACCAAACTAGTCAAATTTAACTATACAAAGAAAATTCAGCCAAGTGAGTATGTGTGTGAGTGTGCATGTGAGTCAGCCAGGAAGGGAAATCCAAGTTCTCCCACCCTACCAAGAAACCGATCCATTGATCATCTGGATCTGTGGCTTCTTTTTTTATTTTTTAAAAGCCTTTTATTTCTTCTTGCTCTTACAATATTTCTGCAATCCCAGGACAATGTTAAGATTATATTATCATCTTTGGAAGTTAACAGTATCAGAGTGATATAGAAACTCGTGTAGAGAAGAAAGGAACAACCACACAGTGGTTCCAGAATAAGGCTAGTGGAACTGTATTCTCTCATATGTCAGTCCAGTTTTCAAATATTTCATTTATGTAAAATATTCAGTAATACCAATATTTTAGTTTTTTGAACTGTTTTGGGAAATTTAATTGACCAAATTTGTGATTCATGACCAAAATGCTCAGGAAAACTATTTTCAAGAATTTTTATTTGATGCAGGAATTTACGGACTTGTTCACTTGCTAGTGAAGTAGTTGAGCGCCTTTATGTGTTTTCGAAATGTACACAAAACCATGTGCCACAGTTGAGGAACTACCACACTCCTTGCAAACTGACTAAGATTCTGGGATGTCCAGTCTGCTCGGGACATGTTTGTCCCCTGCATCCCAATTTCAAGCAATAGATGAAGTTTAGGTCCACAGGGAACTGAGGGATATGGAAGCATCTCTGTATCCATTTAACTTCCAAGTCTAAAACAGGAGTGTGTAGCTGTGATCAGACCAAGGTGTAGATGTCCCGTTGTCCTTGTTTGGTTTACTTCAAACCCAAAAACCTGAGCAAAGATTCAGGTGCAAGAATTTCAGAGTTCGGTACGAGAGCAAGGAATCAAGACAGGGAAAGGAAGAAGCCAAGGAGGAGTGCGATTTCAGCCCAAGCTCTAGGGCATCCCGGGCACGAAGTAGAAGAACCAGGCTTCTAGACTGCACCCCAGGCAGGCTCTGGCTACAGGCCACTCTGGGAGGATGGGGGCAGGGGAGGAAAGTCCCAGGTCTTTGTGCTGAGGCTGCAGTGTCCCAAGGCAATTATAAGTGCCAGCTGTGAGGAGTGAAGAGAGTAGTGAAAGGAAACCAAGCAGATCTGCGTGGGGGTCAACCTGCCCACTAGAGTCACACACTCTCATCTTGTTACCCCCTCAGCCCAACACTCTCTGGTATCAAAAGAGATGCTAAGAACTACAAAAGGTAGAGAAGACAGGCTCTCTCTTTACTATTTTCCCAAGAAATTCAAGTCTGACTCCAAAATTCAAAATGCACCCAGGAAAGAGAAAGTCTCATAGACAGGAACCTTGCCCTCAGAAGCACCTGCAAGACACTGTATGTTCCTGGAGGCACAGCTCACCCCTACCACAAACACCCTCTCCAAGAACTCCTTTCAACCCTACTTGATACCCTTCCTTGGAGAAGTTCTTACAAGCAAACTTTGTTCCATTTCCAGGGTTGTTTTAAACACCCCCTTGTCACTGGGGTTACGGGCAACCTCCTGTTTGTTCCTTGCCTTAATACAACTCAGTAGAGCAAGCCCAAGGTGGACTACGACAGTGAGACACCACTCACTGAATATCCATGGTTAACTCCCTGTCTTCCCTCAGGTGTTTCCTTTTAGTAAGACCTGCTCTGAGTCCTCTGCTTATAATTGCAAGTCCCCATTTCCAACCACCATCAATTCTCGCGATCCCACTGGCCAGCTCTAGCTCTGGCTTTACCTTTTCCCCATAGAGTACTCAGAATCCTCCTCTGACATCAATAGCAAATCTTACTGTGTGATCTGTGATCCTCTTCCCATGAAAGTGAATCCACATGAAATCAGAATTTTATTTATGCACTAATGTGTCCCAAGCAGCTACAACAGTGTCTAGCACGCAGTTGGTAGTTGATAAATACTTAACTGCTTTAGCAAGCCTATAGTGTAAGTGACACAGATAACCTTCTGTTTTCTAAAACATGTGAGCTCTTTGTTCCCTGCCTTGGTATCTCATCTCTCACGATTCAGCCATGGGTCTCAGCATCTCCTCTGACCAGCCCCTCCCTTATCCTCCTTTTCCATACGTCTGCTTAGACAGAGCTTCCTAGGGTACAGATCTGCGAGCCAGTGACTGTGGCTACTGTACCAGGAGAGGACATGTGCCAAGTTTTGCAGGATAAATGTCCTGTGGCTCCTCCCCCCATACCACAGGGCTGCAGGTGCAGCATGGAGTCGTGGTCCAGCACACTTTCAGTTACTCAGGGACCCTTTCCCACTGTGCTGAATTTTCACACCCCGTTTTCTCCTTCATCTGAGTGATGATGTCAGTGGGAAAGCTGATACTTGGGCTGTGCCTGAAATGTCTGTTTTAATACAAATGTATATGATATATAAATATATTAACTGATATTAAACATACTAACTGATGACCTCAGGGCTCTGGATTTCTGACAATTGGCTTCCAATTGTCTTCTTTGGAGAACCCTTTAGTGAAATCATATCTTATGACAGACTTGCTGGTAATGAAAACAGTACAGAAGAGAGAGCTGAAGTGTAGTAGAGAAAAAAAAAACCCTAGCAATCATATTTAAGTAAATGTGTTTATAGATCGTGGTCTAGATATGGGATAAAGTGCTGTGGGTATCATCAATCCTTTGGCCTCCATAAGTCCATAAAAATTAGGGAGAAGTCCAGCTCTCTGCTGTGGCCCAGGAAGGCAGCGGAGGATGGCCCAAGTGCTTGGGCCCTGCACCCGCATGGGAGACCGGGAGCAGGCACCTGGCTCCTGGCTTTGGATCAGCGAAGCTCTGGCCGTAGCGGCCATTTTGGGGGTGAACCAATGGAGGGAGGACCTTTCTCTCTGTCTCTCTCTCTCACTGTCTAACTCTATCTGTCAAAAAATATATATTAGAGAGAAAAAGTACAATTTAATGTTGCGGAAAGAACTGGATAGCAGTGGCCTCATGTAGCTTCTGTCTCTAAGACATGAAGTCACGCTGCCTAAGTGGTTTAACCTATCTAGGACCCCTGCTCCACAACTTTAAAACAGGGGGGTGGAACAGAGAACCTGCAAGGCTGGCCTGCTGGAGTCTCCGTCACAATCACTTGGAATTCTGGACTCAAAGCACACGCACACCCCTTCAGCTGAAGTGCCCCTAATACATCACCTAGTCAGTACATTTTTGATAGATTACACTTTGAAAGTACCACACACATTTTTGCATTTTAAAAGCCCCATTCCAACAGAAACTAAAGGCTGAAACAACGATGTTTACCAAATCCATCTTTTGTTCATTAGCTGGCATTGTATTGTATGCCATGTGGCCAATTCTTAACCACTAAAGAATGATGAGTTTACCAAATAAAATATTAAATTCAGTACTAATCCATGACAGCGTTAAATACCGAGGATCACAGAGAGCTCTGCTGGAACAGCTTTGTGCATTGTGGTGAGGGAGATGGAGTACAAAGAACAGGGCTCTGGGTTGTGAGGGGGACATGGAAGGCAGCAGGGTTGTGTTGCTACACAGCCTGGCTGCTCAGTGTGTTAGCAAGCATCCCGTAATAGGCACCCCTTAATGCTACAGACTTCTTTCAGTAGCTTCTATCAAACTGTTCATATCAGTAAAACATGAAAAACGGACTTACTATTTCATGTACAATTATCCATCCGTTTGGTTTCTCTTTGGGATTGGAATGAGTTCATGGTCAGACAACTTGACAGAAATAAAGGGACGCCACGCACAGGAAGCACACAGAATTCTTAATACGCATGATGAGAAAAAATCTTGACTATGACACACTGCAGTCAAACTTTCCACAATAAATCATGAAGAAAAGATTCTAAAATGTGCACGAGAAAAACACCAGATTACTTTCAGAGGATCCCCAATTAGACTCACAGCTGAATTCTCATAAGAAAACATATAGGCCAGGAGAGAATGGAGAGACATAGTCCAAGTCTTAGGAGAAAAAAAAAAAAACCTGTCAATCCAGAATACTGTATCCTGCAAAACTCTCATTTACAAATGAGGGTGAAATAAAGACCTTCCATAACAAACAGAAATTGAGAGGGCCGATGCTCTGGTACAGCAGACTAAAGCCCTGGCCTGAAGCACCAGCATCCCATATGGGCGTTGGTTGTAGGCCCGGCTGCTCCTCTTCCAATCCAGCTCTCTGCTATGGCCTGGGAAAGCAGTAGAAAATGGTCCAAGTCCTTGGGCCCCTAAACCCACATGGGAGACCCAGAAGAAGCTCCTGGCTCCTGGCTTCAGATCGACGCAGCTCTGGCCGTTGCAGATCTAGGGAGTGAACCAGAGGATGGAAGACCTCTCTCTCTCTCTCTCTCTTTCTCTCTCTCTGTAACTCTGTTTTTCAAATAAATAAAATAAATTAAAAAAAAAAACACAAAAATTGAAAGAAGTTGTCACCATTCATTCAGCCTTCCAAATGATGTTTAAGAATGTGCTACACACAGAAACACAGAAAGATGGTCATCATTATGAAAGAATGTGAAGGCAGAAAATCCGTTAGTAAAAGTACAAAGGAAACAATAGGGATATTTACAGACAACTGGCAGGGCCAAGTTATTACTTATCAATAGTCACCTTGAATGTAAATGGCCTAAATTCTCCATTTAGAGATACAGACTGGCTGAATGGATTAAAAAACAAGACCCTATTTGCTGGCTACAAGGAACACATCTCATCAAAAAAGATACAGGCAGACTGAAAGTGAAAGGATAGAAAAATATATTCCATGTTAATAGAAAGGAAAAACAAGCAGATGTAGCCGTTCTAATAGCAGACAAAATATATTTGAAAACTGTTAAAAGAGACAGTGAAGGGCATAATGTAATGATTAAGGGATCAATTCAACAGAAGATATGACTATAAAAAATGTGTATGTGCCCAATTCCAGGGTGCCTGGCTATTTCAAACAAATGTTAGTGGCTATAGAGGAAGACATAGACAGACTCCAATACAATAGTAACGGGAAACTTCAATACCCCACTTTCAGCAATGGACAGATCAACTAGGCAGAAAATCAAAAAGAAATAACAGAGGTAATTTACAATATGAAACAAATGGAACTAAATAATATGTACAGAACATTTCATGCCACAATTGAAGAATACAAATTCTTTTCATCAGTGCATGGATCTTTCTCTAGGATAGACCATTTGCCAGGCCATAAAGTAAGTGTCAGGAAATTTAGAAAAAAAAATGAAATCATACCATATGTCCTTTCTGACCACAATATAATGAAGCTCAAAATTAACAACTTAAAAATCTCTTGAAAATATGTAAACACATGGAGACTGAACAACATGCTCCTGAATGAACAATCAGTCATAGAAGACATCAAAAGAAAATTTAAAAATTCCTGGAAATGAATGAAGATAACAATGTAACATATCAAAACTTATGGCACACAGTAAAAGCAATATTAAGAGGGAACTTTATAGAAACACATTAAGAAATTGGAAAGGCATATAATAAATGAGTTATCAATAAACTTAGAAAAATAATAACAAACTAAACCCAAAATTAAAAATGAGGAAAGAAATAATTAAAGAGTAAACAAAATTGAAAACAAAAAAAAATACAAAAGATCAGAAAAATGAAGAGCTGGGTTTTATTGAAAATATAAACAAAACTGATACCTCATTGGCCCAACTAATCAACAAAAAGAGACCAAAGACACAAATCAATGAAATCAGATATGAAAAAGGAGACATAATGACAGATAACACAGAAATAAAAAGAATCTTCAGGAATTACTACATTCAGCTATATGCCAAGAAATTGGAAAATCTGGAAGACATGAATAGATCCCTGGACAATTAAAATCTACCAAAATTGAGTCATGAAGAATAGAAAACCTAAACAGACCAATAACCAACACAGAAATTGAATCAGTAATAAAGACCCTCCCAAGAAAGAGAAGCTCAGGACCAGATGGCTTCACAGCTGAATTCTACCAGACATTTAAAGAACTAATTCCAATTCTTCTCAAACTATTCAAAAAGTTGAAAGGAATAGAATATTCTCAAACTCCTATGAGGATATCATCTCAATTTCAAAACCAGAAAAAGATACAAGAAAGAAAACTATAGACCAATAACATTGATGAAGATAGATGCAAAACTCCTCAACAAAGTACTCACTAATCAAATCCAACAACACGCCAGAAAGACCATTCACCCAGGCCAAGTGGAATTTATCTGTGGTATGCAGGGATGGTTCTACATTCACAAATCAATGTGTTACATCACATCAACAAACTGAAGAAGGAAAAACATATTATTATCTCAGCAGATACAGAGAAAGCCTTTGATAAAATACAACATCCTTTCATGATGAAAACATTAAGCTAATTGGGTATAGAAGGAACATTCCTCAACCTAATCAAGGCAATATATGAAAAGTCCACAACCAGCATCACATTGAATGGGGCAAAGTTGGAAGCAATTGCACTAAGATCTGGGACCATAAAGGCTGTCCACTTTCACCAGTGCTGTTAAACATAGTTCTGGAAGTATTAGCCAGAGCTATTAGTTATAACAAGAAATCAAAGGGATACAAATTGAAAAAGAGGAAGTCAAATTATCCCTGTATGCAGATGATATCATTTTTTATATATATAGGGGAACCAAAGACTCCACTAAAAGACTATTGGAACTCATAAAAGAGTTTGGTAATTGTAGGGTGTAAAATTAACTCACAAAAATCAGTAGCCTTTTTATACACAGACAATGCCATAGCTAAGAAGGAATTTGTAAGATCAATCCCATTCACAGTTACTACAAAAAATTAACTATCTACAATAAATTTAAATGTAAATTTAACTAAGGAGGTAAAATAACTCCACTATGAAAATTACAACACATTAAGAAAAGAAATAGAAGAAGACACAAAAATTAGACAAATCTTCCCAAGGTTCATGGATTTACAGATTCAATGTGATCCCAATGAAAACACTGACATTTTTCTCAGATCTAGAAAAAATGATGCTAAAATTCATATGGAAATGCAAAAGACCCTGGGTAGCTAAAGCAATATTAAACAACAAAAACAAAGACAGAGCCATCACAATACCATATTTCAAGACACACCACAGGGTAGTTATAATCAAAACAGCCTGGTATTGGAACAAAAACAGACTTGTAGACCAATGGAACAGGACAAAAATTATAGAAATCAATCCACACACCTATAACTGACTAATATTTGACAAAGGAGTCAAAATCAATCCCTGGAGAAAGGACAGTCTCTTCAACAAATGTTGCTGGGAAAATTGAATCTCTGCATACAGCAGTATGAAGCAAGACCCCTACTTCACACCTTATACAAAAATCCACTCCAAATGGATCAAGGATCTAAATCTATGACCTGATACCATCAAATTACTAGAGGAGAACATTGGGGAAACTGCAAGACATTGGCACAAAGACCTCTTGGAAAAGATTCTAGAATCAGGCGCAATAAAAGCAAAAATAGACAAATGGTATTACATCAGGCTAAGAGGCTTTTGCACTGCAAAGGAAACACTCACCAAAGTGAAAAGGTAACAGACAGAATGGGAGAATATATTCTCAAACTATGTAACTGATAAAGGATTAAAATCCAGAATCTATAAAAAACTCAAGAAATGCAACAACAATACAAACAATCCTGTTAAGAAATGGGCAAGGGACTTGAATAGGCATTTTCAAAAGATGAGATTCAAATGGCCAACAGACACATGAAAAAATGCTCGGGATCAGTAGCCATAAGGGAAATGCAAATAAGAATCTCAATGAGGTTTCAGCTCACCCAGTTAGAATGGCTCTCACACAGAAATCAGAAAAAAATGAATGCTGGCATGGATGTGGGGGGAAAGGTACCCTATTACACTGTTGGTGGAAATGCTAAGTAGGACAGCCATTGTGGGAGGAAGTATGAAGATTCCTCAGAAATCTGAAAATAGGTCTACAATATGACTCAGCCAATTCACTCCTGGAACTTACCCCAGTTAAATGAAATCATCATATGAAAGGGTTACCTGTATTCCAATGTTTATTGCAGCTCACTTAACAATAGCTAAGATATGGAATCAACCCAAATGCCCATTAATTGATGACTTGGATAAAGAAAATATAGTATATATACACTATGGAATTCTATGCAGCCATAAAAAATGAAATCCTTTCACAACAAAATGGATGCAATTAGAAAGTATTACACTTAATGAAATAAGTCTGTCCCAAAAAAGATAAATATCATGTTTTCATTGATCTGTGGTTACTAATAGAGTATAAAATAATGTATTGTATATGAGCAAAACTGACATTTTTAGGAATTTACCATTGTTTAGAGCCCTTATTGCAACTCTTTAGTAACCGTGTTTTTTTTTCTTCTTCCTCTTACTATTTGCTGAATTCTTTACTTAGTGGAGGGTTAATTTTATGATTATAAAATGAACTGAAAGCATGCCACTGTAAAAATTAAGAGAAAGAATAAGAAAGGAAGGAGGAGGGAGGGGGAGACTGCGAAGGAGGGAGGGTAGGAGGAAGTATCACCATGCTCCTAACTAGATATGTATTAAATACATGAAACTTGTCCACCTTATATAAATTTAAAAAAAAAGAAAACTTGAAATTCTTATATTTTGTACACAAGACTGTGTATCTTCAACCCTGGGCACAAAGCTGGTACGCAGCTTGTTGACATCCATGTCTTAACATGTGGACAACACTTCTAGATGAAGTGACAACTCATCATACCCATTTTTAAAGCCTACAGGAATAACCACAAGAACTTAGGGAGCCCTTACAAGTGCTAAAACACTGCTTTCATCACATGTGCTAATGCAGCTATTCAACTCCGCAGCCTGACTTTAAACACTCCTGCAAAGTGCATCCATTTATACCCATTTTACATATGAAGAAACCAAAAGAAAGAGGCTAACCTGCATGATCATACAAATAGGAAGAGAAAGGGCCAACATCTGAACCTACCTGAGCAGTCTGTCTCCATATAAACAAACCCATGAGAAGGAAATAGAGTCCCAGTGAATAAAAGACTTTCTGCTAGAATTTAAAAGCGAAAATAGCTATATCTCAGTCACTCACACAAGAGACAACTCTACTTCTGTGTGTGTTTTCTTAAAAGTCACACCAGAGGATCACTAGGTTGGTGTAATGTCTGCCTTGGACTCAGTGCAGTGTGGAATTGCAATGTGCTTGTCACATGTGTGTTAAACAGAGCTAGGGACAGCTAACGTCCCAACTTTCAGTAAGACTAAGTATTTAGGGTCAGTGTGCTCCCGAAATCACCAAGTGGATTTAACACAGGAATATGCTGTTTGGAACAAAGTAAGAACATTTACATTCTCAACATGATTCACAGGCATGAGGAAAAAGAAACTGAATTCTGGAATTCCTTCTAAGGTTGTAAAGCAGAAACAGCCGAGAAGACCTAACCAAGCTCTCTCCTCTCCATGCTGGCCTTCAGAGCAAAGTTCAGACTCCTGCATGTCTTGGCAGGAGTCTCTCCTCCCTCACTCCCCCTCAACATCATCTCATGCTGGACCACATCTCTGACTGGACCACAGGATGCCCAAGCCTCTGATTCAGTCTTCTTTCTGGATGTGTCTGGGAGGGTGTTTCTGGGAGAGATTCACCTTAAAAGGGTGGACCTCCTCTGTACGAGGGGCCTCATCCGCTCCCCTGAGGGCTGAACAAGACAACAGGGGGGAGGAGGGCTGGATGTTCTCTGCCTCTGATCCACTGCTTGAGCCTGGATCATCAGTGTCCTGTTCTCCACACACCAGGCTCTCAGACCTTCACACTTGAACTGGAATCGATGCCATAGGTTCTCATCTCTCAGGCCTTGCAACTGTGCCACCGGCTTTTTGGAGCGCCCAGAGTGCAGATGCCAGGGCATGGGGTGCCTCAGCCTGTTCATCATGTCAGCCAATTCTTTATGGTAAATCTCTCGAGATTATATTGCATAATCCTATACTGTGTCATAGCCTATCGGCTTTGTTTCTCTGAAAAACTCTAAGCAAGCTGTCATTACAGATGTTACCAGTCCTTAGTAATTCTAGATACCTTACATACATTATGTATTTCTAATCCTTAGCACAATCCTGCAAGTTAAGTTCTGGTGTCCTCATTTTCAGTTTAAGAACACAAGGTTCTGAGAGACAAAATAAACTGCCCACTTCTCAGTATGGCAGCGGTGAGCTAACCACACAGAATCTTGTGTTAGTAAAACCCAAACCTCCCACCCATCAGGATATGAAAGAAGACGGTGGGAAGGGGATGGAGAGACAAGAAAAGAAGAGAAAATGGCAGTTTCTTAAAAACTTGAAAACAGAATGAGCCAATCGTTTCCCTTATGGGTACAGACCGAGAGAAGTGACCACAGGTTCTTAAAACACTGCTCGTACTTTCGTGTTTTTTGCAGCATTGCCTCCGTAGCCAGAAGGGAGAAGGAGCCGTTGTCTACTAAACAAGAAGAAACATGTGTGCAGAGATGGAACCTAAGGACCTTATGCTAAGGGGAATAAGCCAGTCACAAAAGGCAAACGCAGTTATTACTCCACGGACCCATGGAAGCAGCAAGCAGCATGGCAGCTGCCAGGGGCTGGGAGAAGCAGAGTGTAGGAAGCTGTAATGGGCATAGAGCTGTCGTGTTGCAAGATGAAGAGCGCTCTTGACGTCAGCCGCCCAACCATGAGGATGTACCGGACACTACTGACGGACACTACTGAACTACACACCAAAAATAGGTTACGATGATAAATTTCATATTACCCATTGAATCGCAATTCAATTCTTTAAAAAAAAATCTCACTTTACTGACCCCGTGTCATGTGCTAAGCATGGCGCTCTATGTCATTCAAGCCCTACAGTAGCCCCATAATGCAGGTCTTCTCATTCCGATTTTGTTGATGGGAGCTGTGGCAGTCAGAAGATAACCCCCTGAAGACACTGTCACACAAATCCCTAGAACCCGAGACTGGCGGCTCACACTCTGAAGACACGGCAACGTGAGGACCTGGGGATTAGACTGGACTGTCCCAGGGAAGCAGGGAGAGAACCGGCTCAGAAGAGCAGTACAGTGTGACGCAGTGTGGGAAAGACTCGGGCAGCCCTGGCTGGCTTTGAACATGGCAGAGGGGCCACAAGCAGTCTCTGGCCACCCTGCCCTGCACTCTCCTGATCTGTGATCTCGGACACAAGGCAGGGTGAGGCCTGGGTAGTCCTTGGATGGCATAAGGGCCCATCCTGGAGTCTTGAGAAGCTAGAACGGGCAAGGCGAGAACTCCTCCCCTAGGTCCTCCCGGAGGAGCACAACCCTGCCAACGCATTACGGACTTCTGATCTCCACAAGTGTAAGATAATAAATCTGTGTTGCTTTTAGATCACTAAGTTTGTCACGGTCTGTCCCAGGAGCCACAGGAAATTGACATAGGAGAGGTGATGTAACAGGATCACCCAACCACTAAATGACAGATTCAAAACTCAAACTCAGGTCTGTCCAACAACAGAACGATTCACCCCAGTCCTGACACTTACTCAACATCTACTCTCTCTTTTTTTATAGAAGGGAATTTTTTTATTTTATTTTGACAGAGTTATAGACAGTGAGAGAGAGAGACAGAGAGAAAGGTCTTCCTTCCGTTGGTTCACCCCCCAAATGGCTGCCATGGCTGGCGCTGACTGATCCAAAGCCAGGAGCCAGGTATTTCTTCCTGGTCTCCCATGCAGGTGCAGGGCCCAAGCACTTGGGCCATCTGCCTCCATGGCCTTCCCAGGCCACAGCAGAAAGCTGGACTGGAAGAGGAGCAACCGGGACCAGAACCCGGCGCCCATATGGGATGCCGGCGCTGCACTCAGAGGATTAGCTAAGTGAGCCATGGCACTGGCCCCATCTCTTCTTAAAATCTGAGTTTTGCCATTTGTTTTCCAGTTATTTGAAATCTGTGTTGTCTAGGCAGCACCCACTGGGCAGAAGCGTGGAATATAAGAATCAGTATTTCTGCTTTCATTTATGCAAAAATCAGAACTCAGATAACTCTCTCATGGAAATGTTTTTCTGGAAATAACTGTTTAAATTGAAGAGAGAAGAAAATATCAGGCCAGGAAAGTTACAAACATAACCAAACACTGCAAAATAAACTGTCATCTAATCCTGAGAGATATTTGCCTACAAATTTAATGAGAGCATCATTGTCATCATCATGATTATGTGAGTGCAACAGTGTTCTGTGTTCTCTGATTTTTTCACAGAAGTCTTATTACACACAGTGACGGCTCCTGCGTGGGTGATGTGATGACTTTTGTCGCATGGAATGAATATCCCATTCGAGACTAAGCATTGCTATAACCTACAAACTTCCTCATGCCCTGTCCAGTTTTCATCTCAGGATGACAATTTAAGACCAAAGGCAGCAACCCACTTCCTACCCCCAACCCACAATTCTCCTGTGTCCATATCCTTTGATGCACATATCTGCAATAGAAATTAGGAAAGTATTATTTGGGGCACACAAGGAAAATAATTTTTCACCTTTAAATGCCATTTAATGGTCCCATAGCCTGACACTCACCTGTCTCCAAGGTGTGGTCTCCCTTTCCCTGGGAGTTCTCTTTGGTCAGTGTTTCCTGCTCCCAATGTTTTCTCCTCTACCACTGTAGGCACCTGAAGAATTTCTACTCTCCTTTCAGTAGCAACTCGAGAGCTACTTCTTTATGGAAATGTTCCCTAAGGTCCTGCCCACGTGATGAAGAATTCTTTCCTTCTACTGGCCGTGCTGTATCCTCATCAGTGTGTTCAAATAAAACCCAGTGTTGTGTTTCTTTATCCACGTTAGGCAGTCAGATATGGTTACAAACAGGATCATGATGGGAACAACAGGGAGTGTGGCAAACTATGGAGTGCATACCACTATCCGGTGCATGCAAACGACCTTATTTTGAAACAAACAACATACTTCTTTTACTGTTGAATAGTATTTCACAGTGTGTACATACTATAATTTCTTTACCAAGTCTTCAGTTGATGGACATCTGGATTGATTCCATATCCTAACTATTGTGAATTAAGCAGCAATCAACATGAGGGTACAGATAACTCTTTCATATGCTGATTTCATTTCTTCATACTATTTGTTGAACTCATTAGTTAGTGTGGGGTTAATTTTATGAGTACAAAGTAAACTGAAAGCAGATCATTGTAAGAATTAAGAGACAGAATAGGAGAGGGAGGAGGAAGAAGGGTGGGAGTGTGGGCAGGAGGGAGGGTAGAGTGGGAAGTAGCACTATGTCCCTAAATCTTCATACATGAAATACATGAGATTTGTATACCTTAAATAAAATTTTAAAAAACACTATTCTTTTCATATATAAGCATCTGAAGAAGGTGTATACTCTTCAAGATGGAAGGGGAACAAAGATTTGCAAACAAGTCTGCTCTGTCAAAGAGTTCCCTAGCTCAATTCCAATCTAGCAATTTGCTCTACCACCTAGGAGAATAAGCCACAACCAACCAAGCGTTACCTGAGCAAACAGGAAATTACTTTCATCCTAAAACCTCATCACTCCCATATTCACTTTACTCCAGGCAAAAGGATGATTTCTCGCGAATGCTGTATCATCCTGTTTGACATCATACAACAGCTCTTTCTCATTAAGCAACATGCTTAAACTTGGGATGTAATATATCTACAACATGTTCACATTGTATAGGCAACTATTGCACATCGTGTGTTTAATTGGGATCTAAATTTATGACACGTTGTCAAATAATCTGCTCACTAATGCTCAAAAAATTCTCTTCCAAGATGTATTCATTTTGACAGCATTGCTTTCTGAGTCTTTATTTTCTTTGTAAGGGGACTCACTTCAGATCACATTTTCATGGACTGTGTGTTTGCTAGGAAAGAAACACAAACCAAAAGTTTGAGCAATGCCACTAGTCAGATGTTCTGAGGAAATCAAGACTCGGAGCTTCCAAGGGAAATGTGGAACAAAAAATAAACAGTTCTCTTTAACGAACGGTTCTCTTTAACAAACAGTTCTCTTTAATCCCCTAAAAACTCCGACAAATGACCTCTGTTAGGATTTTCATGGAGGCCTTTGGGTTGAAGCAGCTACTTGGACAGGCAGCACAGTGCAGAGAGGAACGGCCTAAGCTCCGAAGTCAGAGGCCTTGGATCAAATCACCTGATTGGGCTCCTCATCTATAAAACAGAATGAACTCGGGGCAGGCACTGTGGCGCAGTGGGTTAACACCCTAACCTAAACTGCCGGCATCCCATATGGGTGTCGGTTCTAGTCCCGGCTGCTCCTCTTCCAATCCAGCTCTCTGCTGTGGTCTGGGAAAGCAGTGGAGGATGGCCCAAGTCCTTGGGCCCCTGTACCTGCGAGGGACACCCGGAAGAAGTCCTGGCTCCTGGCTTCGAATCAGCGCAGCTCCAGCCATTTAGTGAGTGAACCATCAGATGGAAGACCTTTCTCTCTCTCTCTCTCTCTCTGCCTCTCCTCTCTCTGTGTAACTCTGATTTTCAAGTAAAATAAACAAATCTTAAAAAAAAAAAAAAACAGAATGAACTCTAGTTACCTGCTAGGCTTTCAACAGGAGCAAGCAGTTTGCAAAGTATTAACATCGATTCTGACAGAGGACAGGGCTCCACAAATGGTCACCTGTACTGCCATTATGATTGACCTGAAGATGCCGGGAAATACGATGCCTTTTGATATTTAAAAAAATATATATTTATTTATTTTACTTGAAAGTCATAGCTAACACAGAGAGGGGAGAGGCGGAGTGGAGGAGGGTCTTCCATCTGCTGGTTCACTCCCCAGATGGCTGCAATGGCCGGAGTTGCACCTATCTGAAGCCGGGAGCTAGGGCCTTCTTCCAGGTCTCCCACATGGGTGCAGGGGCCCACGGATTTGGGCCATCTTGTACTGCTTTCCCAGGCCATAGCAGAGAGGTGGATCAGAAGTGGAGCAGCCGGGTCTTGAACCAGCACTCATATGGGATGCCAGCACTGTAGGCGGCAGCTTTACCCGCTACGCCACAGTGCCAGCCCCGCCATTTAGTTATTTTTTTAGTTATAAAGAAGTTTCCTTTCTACTCCTCTTTATATGAGGAGTGATCTCTCATGCAAAGCCCATTCCCAGTGTTGGAAGTAACAGCAAGAAGCCACAGTGTAATCACCACACAGGAGACGCAGACTCACTCAATTACTGATGTCACTGACCGGCCACATCTGTATTCAGGCATGGGGAAGAGGATATGGTGTATTCAACCTCTAGTTAGGGCACTATAAATAATTAAATTTAATTAAGGTTTAGTTATGCATAGACAAAAGCCTCACATTTTCTTGGGATGTGGGGTGTTCCTGCAGGCCCCTGACTACCTGGCTGGCTGCATATTGCCGCACAGGCCGAGAACTCATGAGAAACCAAGATCAGCAGATGCTGCGGACTCTACACACAGCCCTGTGCAAGTCACCAGAATTTTGTGGGACTTTGCTTCTTCACCCACAGATCCCAGCTGGACGCAGACCAATTCGGATTCAAAGTCTATGCTTTTATCATCATCGGGTCCACATTTTCCCTATCGCAACTCCACTGAAGGAAGGCAGCCTTCCCACTGTGGGGAGTGGCCAAGACTCTCTGGCAGAAGGAGAGGTGTCCCCAAGGGGGCCCATCAGGATTGCTGGTGGGGTTGGAAAGGGGAAGTGGTGGACTCAGGAGATCCCCCACCAGGGTATTCCGTCCCTTTGTCTCCACACACTGAACGACCCCAACCATCAAATGCTAAGAATGATAAGTTAGCATACTGCTTAGAAAAGCTGGATTCCAGGGAGCATAAACAGCCTGCATATGTATTTTATACAGTCAAAAAAAACTTCCTAAAATGTTAGAATCAGCTGCTGAAACCTGTAGGCTGGGTGCGCTCGTGCAAATCTGAATTTCTGGTTTCCTCTACTGTTCAGATAACCAGGCTCCTCGAGGCTGCCCTTGCTGTGCCAGGAAGGTTGTCTCCAAGTAGCGGCTGGTTGCATCTCCCTGCTGCTCACCACTCACAGACCTTGCACTCCCACGACCTCTGCGTTCAGCACCATGCGTTGCTCCTGATGGGGTAAGGTTTCTCTGCACTCAGCTCTATCGCAGGCAGGAAGACTGAAGAGGGACCTCTCCTTACCCACCCTGCTTCTTCATTCGCCAGTGTGCCATCTTCCCTGGGCCACCTCCCTAGCTCTACTTCCCTTGGACAGCCCAGGGAATTACATACAAATTCTGCTTTGTCACTTTGAGAAATACTGGTTTGACAAATTTTTACTCCTTCTTATTCATACTCTGAAGACTAAAGCCAGATTCTACCTTCCTCTGCAGCTCATTTTAGTTTAGTAATAAAGTATACATACAGAAAAGTGTAGGTATCATGTCATAGAAGAAACCTATCCACAATACACAAAAATACTCTAAGGTGAGGGCAATGCAATATGAGCAAGAATTTCATATATTTCATATATATTACAGAATGCTTCTGAACAGGAAGAAAAGTATCTAGGGAGCAAGCGTTTGGTCTACCAGTTTAGACAGCCAAATCCCACATCATAATACTTGGGTTCCATTTCTTGCTCAGGCTCCTGGCTCCAATTTGCTTCTAATGTAGGCCCTGAGAAGCAGTGGTGATAGCCCAAGTAACTGGCTTCCCATCACCTACATAGGGAGTCTCAATTGAGTTCCTATGTAGGTGGTGTTTCCAAGTTGCAACCCCAGTTGCAACCCCAGCCCAGCCTTGGCCATCGAGGGCATTTGGGGAGTAAGCTGGGGGATGAGTGCTCTTTCTCTTTCTCTCTGTCTCTCAAATAAATAAATAAATAAAAACATTAAAGTATCTGAGTATAGGAACAATATACCAAGTTTTTGGAATAGTAAGATACACTAATCCAAAGATATAATTTATCCCAAAATTAATGTATAAAGTCAATAGAATTCCAAAAGTAACTTTTAATGTAAGTTAATAAGGTAATTCTAAAATTCATGTATAGTCCCCAGTGGGTCGAGTCTACTCAAGAGAATACTCAGAAATAGGTAAAGGAACTTGCTCTAAGAAGTCATGACTTTAAGTTTTGTGGTAGGGAGCTGAAGCGAGAATGAGGGGACCACATCCACCGCCACACACATACACCTCTTCTGGCCGCACTGGGACTCCAAGTATCATCTCCTGCTAAAATGAACCAGGACTCCTTAGGGAAACGGCTGATTCCAGATAGGAGGTAACACACTTTAGAGTTTCCAGGAGTATTCTGTCACCCTAAAAGCAAGGAAGCTCCCCAAACTACTAGGATTATGGCAAAAAGATTCAGGATCCAACTTAAACCAAAGATATCGGAACATCAAAAATAATAACAAAAATGGATGGGGTATGGATGTACATATCCTTGACATCAAAATGATACTGCACAACAGCAGCCACAACAAACCCCACCCATCCATTCTAAGGGACGCCAGAGAATCAACCCATTGCGGGAACCATAAATAAAGGTAAAGAAGCAAACACCTGTTTCCACTTTCCCATAAAAACCATAACTCAAGGTGATGAAAAGTTCTCTTTATAAATGGTTTCTAGCTGATAATGAAGAGCAAAGAAGGAAATAAAATTCGCCATTTCACAATGCTTAATGGCATAACAGATCTGAGCAATGACTGCTGACATCATCAGAAGCAAGAGACGCTATGTGCTTTCCAGTAGAAGTATTGTCTCAAAATGTATCCATGGGATTTTAATTTATCAAGGTGACTAAGTGACAGCACAGAGGGGTTAACACCATTGAAAGAAGTCCAGACCACCCAGGGCCACACAAGGAAGCACCATGTGCAGACAGGAGGCAGAAGGGACGAGGGAGAGCAGCTTGTGACCAGGGAGTCTGAGTGATGTTGGCAGATTCAGTGTCCGGGGGCGGAGGAATAGTGCCTCCGGAGTGTAACAGAAAACATCACAAACAAATGCCAGTTCAAGGCCCAGCTGCTCCACTTCCTATCCAGCTCCCTGCCAAGGTATCTTGGAAGGCAATAGAAAACGGCCCAAGTGCATGGTTGCCTGTCACTCATGTGAGAGACCTGGATAGAGTTACAGGCTCCTGGATTTTTTTTCTTAAAGATGGTTTGTTTATTTATTTACTTGAGAGGTAGAGTTACAGACAGTGAGAGGGAGACACAGAGAGAAAGGTCTTCCATCCGCTGGTTCACTCCCCAAATGGCCACAACAGCCGGAGCTGGACCTATCCAAACCCAGGAGCCAAGAGTTTCTTCCAGGTCTCCCACATGGGTGCAGAGGCCCAAGCACTTGAGCCATCTTCTAGTCCTCTCCCAGGCCATAGCAGACAGGTGGATTGGAAGAGGAGCAGCCAGGACTAGAACTGGTGCCCATATGGGATTCTGGTGCCGCAGCTAGAGGATTAACCTACTGCAGCACAGCGCTAGCCCCTGGGCTACTGGCCTTGACCTGGCCCATCCCTAGCCATTGTGGCCATTTGGGGAGTGAACCAACATACTTAGGATTTCATTTTCTCTCTGCCTCTTGCTCTCTCTTTCTCCATTTCTCTGTAACTCTCTCAATTAAATAAGTAAATCCTTAAAAGTAAATAGAGTAAATCAACTTTTAGGCACAATAATGACGTTTTGTGGTTATTTTGTAGAGCATTTTAATAATCTAGAGATTTTGATTAAATTACTTCCAGAGGCAATATTGTGCCATCAGGGATGTGCTTCAATCTCTCCAGTGTGGCAATGAGGCTGGTGTGTAGAAGGCGACTATATGACTGAGACAAGACGGACCAGGAGTGGATAACTGTTGAGCTGTGTAACAGGTTTATTATATTATGTTTCACTATGTTCAAAATTCTACATGATAAACAGGCTTTGAAAAAAGAGAAGGCTGGGGAAATAAAACCTGAAAACACACAGTCTGGGAAGGTTGTGCAGCACCAGGAGATAATCTGAAAGTCACTGAAAAATGTAGAGTCAGGGTGATCGATGGTGGAGCAAGTTCACATGTAGACTCACAGCCCAGGCCACTCCCCACCTGTACAGATCACACATACAGGAAGTTCACCTGTAGAATCAAAGCCCTGGCCAACTCCCCACCTGTACAGGAGGTCACACAGACAGGAAGTTCACCTGCAGACTCACAGCCCTGGCCAACTCCCCACCTGTACAGGAGGTCACACAGACAGGAAGTTCACCTGCAGACTCACAGCCAGGACAACTCCCCACCTGTACAGGAGGTCACACAGACAGGAAGTTCACATGGAGATTCACAGCCCTGGCCAACTCCCCACCTGTACAGGAGGTCACACAGACAGGAAGTTCACCTATAGACTCACAGCCAGGACAACTCCCCACCTGTACAGGAGGTCACACAGACAGGAAGTTCACATGGAGACTCACAGCCAGGACAACTCCCCACCTGTACAGGAGGTCACACAGACAGGAAGTTCACATGGAGACTCACAGCCAGGACAACTCCCCACCTGTACAGATCACACAGACAGGAAGTTCACCTGGAGACTCACAGCCAGGACAACTCCCTACCTGTACAGGAGGTCACACAGACAGGAAGTTCACATGGAGACTCACAGCCAGGACAACTCCCCACCTGTACAGGAGGTCACACAGACAGGAAGTTCACCTGGAGACTCACAGCCAGGCCAAATCCCCACCTGTACAGGAGGTCACACAGACAGGAAGTTCACCTATAGACTCACAGCCAGGCCAACTCCCCACCTGTACAGGAGGTCACACAGACAGGAAGTTCACCTGGAGACTCACAGCCAGGCCAACTCCCCACCTGTACAGGAGGTCACACAGACAGGAAGTTCACCTATAGACTCACAGCCAGGCCACTCCCCACCTGTACAGATCACACAGACAGGAAGTTAACATGGAGACTCACAGCCAGGTCACTCCCCACCTGTACAGATCACACAGACAGGAAGTTCACCTGTAGACTCACAGCCAGGCCAACTCCCCACCTGTACAGGAGGTCACACAGACAGGAAGTTCACATGGAGACTCACAGCCAGGCCAACTCCCCACCTGTACAGATCACACAGACAGGAAGTTCACCTGTAGACTCACAGCCAGGCCAACTCCCCACCTGTACAGGAGGTCACACAGACAGGAAGTTCACATGGAGACTCACAGCCAGGCCAAATCCCCACCTGTACAGGAGGTCACACAGACAGGAAGTTCACCTGTAGACTCACAGCCAGGACAACTCCCCACCTGTACAGGAGGTCACACAGACAGGAAGTTCACCTGTAGACTCACAGCCAGGCCAACTCCCCACCTGTACAGGAGGTCACACAGACAGGAAGTTCACCTATAGACTCACAGCCAGGACAACTCCCCACCTGTACAGGAGGTCACACAGACAGGAAGTTCACCTGCAGACTCACAGCCCTGGCCAACTCCCCACCTGTACAGGAGGTCACACAGACAGGAAGTTCACCTGCAGACTCACAGCCAGGACAACTCCCCACCTGTACAGGAGGTCACACAGACAGGAAGTTCACCTGCAGACTCACAGCCAGGCCAACTCCCCACCTGTACAGGAGGTTACACAGACAGGAAGTTCACCTGGAGACTCACAGCCAGGCCAAATCCCCACCTGTACAGATCACACAGACAGGAAGTTAACATGGAGACTCACAGCCAGGCCACTCCCCACCTGTACAGGTGATCACACAGACAGGACTTCTGTTACTCCTCACTTCCCATCACAAATGTCCATTAACAGAAAAGGAGATAAATGAACATACACAAGAAAGAGTTACTCTACAATTAAAAAGCCCCAAATGAGACCTTCATGAATCATTATGACCAAATCTCAAAGCCATAATCCTCAACCAAAAGAAAGCAAGTTGTAGAATAATATATATCATTGACAGATAAGCCTATATACAGCTTTAAAATGAGCAAACAACTATAAAGTACTTATACATATATAATTACATAATACATGTATAAAACATATACTATTATGTAGAACACTGAGTTTACACCAGTTGTCACTTTGGAGAAGGAAAGAAATGGAATAGAACCTCAGAGAAACCCCCAAGAGATAAATATATAGCACTTTATCTCTGAAAAAAAAACAATAGAACAACTTTTTAAAAGTTGCTGCCTCCAGTTGGTGGCAACTTCGAGTTTTACTGTTAGTTGCAAGCATGTTTACAACAAAAAAATCCTTCTACCAGCAAAACACTGCTGTGTTCTGTGTCCATAAGACAAGAGCGATATGGTACAGCTGTTTCAAACAGGCTAAAACTAAAGAATTTAAGTCAATGTGAACACAAAATCCACCAACAGAACCCAGAGTAGAAACCTCTGTTTTGTCAACTGGCCTCTTAGGAAAACCTCACTATTAATTGCTATTACAAGGGGAGCAAACCTGTTTCATTATACTAACTTCTATTTTTAGTGCACACAAAGAAGACTATTTGTTTCTTCTCTTGACTTTTAAAAATCTGTTTTGACTTGTAATATAAAACACTTTTCTAGTCCTGGATTGACTTTGTTCTGTACATTATTAGATTCCCTATATGTCAAGTTTTAAAAAACCCAAATGAAACACTTGCTTCTCTTTTTACATACATTTGGATCTAGACTTAGAACACAGACACTCCTGATGTCTATCCAAATTGTGAAGGCAACTGGAGCTTCAGGACCAGACTCTCCTCACTGGTAACAATGGCTTCTTTTCTAACAAAGTTTGCTCTTTGTTGTTAGTTCTGTCCTAGAAATGATGGCCTATGACATCTCTGAAGTTCTGAGACAGTTTTTGTTCACACGGTAGCCATACTTTTAATGTCAGTAGTTGGCACTTAGCTCTTCTTCCACATGGAAGTATGTGATAGAATAGTCCTATATTCCGGCCGGCGCCGTGGCTTAACAGGCTAATCCTCCGCCTTGCAGCGCCAGCACACCGGGTTCTAGTCCCGGTTGGGGCGCCGGATTCTGTCCCAGTTGCCCCTCTTCCAGGCCAGCTCTCTGCTATGGCCCGGGAAGGCAGTGGAGGATGGCCCAAGTGCTTGGGTCCTGCACCCCATGGGAGACCAGGAGAAGCACCTGGCTCCTGGCTTCGGATCAGCGAGATGCGCCGGCCGCAGCGGCCACTGGAGGGTGAACCAAAATAGTCCTATATTCGAACTCCACAGAAAAGCTCTCTGCTGCCCTCACAGCCTGTTCACAGCTTTGCTGGGGTGTAGCAACCACAAGCAATGGTGAATGGAGGCACACAACAAATGCTGAGTACCCTGTACACACTGCTGCCTATATGGGGTGTTATTTGTATCTTGAAAAGGGAGCTATATGGAGACTCCAGATATGCCCAGTAGAACCTTGGAAAGAAAGTTCAGTTAGAAGTCCTAGATTCTCCACCTCCTAAACTCCAGGCTGTTACAGCAAGACCCAGCTGTCTACTGGGGTGAGAGATGAGACGGGAGAGATGCCTTCACAGCACTGGGCAAGGGGCGTGGCCTTCAGAAGCAAGACAGATGTAGCCATGTGTGAGATGGGATGGGACATGAGCAGCCCAGTGTTCGCCTCAACACATCAAAAACCAAACAGAACGCCAACTCCAGGCTTGGGAAGAGCTGTCAGAGTCTCTCCTGCCTTTTCCTAAACTGGAACACCCCGGAAAATGGCCTCCGTTACACAGGGAAGCAACATGGCCAGATGAGAAGTGGGCTTTGGCCAGAGCCAAGAGGGTCGCGCCCCACCCTCCTCTGCTGGGGAGTGGGTCAGCTGCATGAATTCTCCAGGACATGCTGTTCACCCACACTGTCACCTCCCATCTTGTCCTTCCAGCTCTGTCTTCCTCCCCTTCTCAATTCTCTTTCTTCTGCTTCTAGCTTGACATTCACAGTAACCTCTCCATCTGGTTTCTGCCCCAAACCACATGTTTGCATACTTGTGCTCATGACTTCTGCTTCTTGCAGTCGTCATCATTCTCTGCTAGCCTGGTTTCTCATCCTAACTTGGATGTCTTTGCAAAAGTAAAACAATATAAACGAGTTCTCATACTAAATTACAATATCTCCAATTAATCTAAGAAACATAATTTTTCATGAGAAATCTCTAGAGTAAATAGGTCAGTAAATAATTACAGGATTTCCTGCAAAAATATAAAGCACAAAAGACAAAAAGTATTTTTATCACCACAGTGAACAGAAGAAAATACATTATCTTTCCACCGAGACTCAAAAATATGTGAATAATTAATTCCTGCAAACAAAATTCTCATCCCGTGGTTGCAATTAACTTGACTGAAATCTCGGACTTCCTTCTGAGTTTTTCTTGGGTCTGCAGTCTGTGATCTCCTCCTAGGAGTCACAGTTTGTAGCAGCTGCTGGAATAACCAGAAAATCAGTGCCGTGTTCAGCTCACCTCGTCTGTCTAGGAACTAGGTTGGTCGGATATTCTATCAGCAGCTCATCAAGGTGATCAGTGAGCAGCTGATAGATCTATCTCATGGGGCCACCGCTACCATCTGGGAGGTCTTCTAGTGTCTCTCAAGGCACAGCGAATGCACAGGGTTGGTTTGGGGCTGGAGGGGCTGGTAACAGGCCCAAGTCGCTTGTTCTTTCTGGAAATGAGTTTACAGAAAAATGCAGCTTGCTTGTCCAAGCTGTGTCGATCATGCAACATGACGGTGCTCTGAGCAGCCAGATTTGTTTCTGAAGAGCATCACGTGACCCTCGTCTTTCTCATGGCTACACCTCCAGAGCTAGCAAAGGGTTTATTAGCATCTAGTATAATGACACCAAGTGGGACGCTTTGTATACCAACCCACTTAATATTGACCACACCCCTGTGATGGATTTGGCTTGTACCTGCAATTTAAGGATGAGGAAGCTAAGGCAATGAGATGTTTAGCAAGCTTGCTCACAGCCCAGACAACGAAGAGCAGGGGCTGGCTCCAGCGTCCATGACTACTGTGCTAGCTTACGCACCACGCTACGCTGTGTCCCCTGCTTCTGCACACGCCACACAGCACAAGCCTCCTTCTGAGTTTTAAACAGGAATGAAGGAAGGAAGGCAAAAAGGAAGCAATTTTAAAAAACGGTGAACCAAAAAGTGTAATTAATGGTTCAGAGACAAAATTAGGATTTGAATTATTCTTATATGGCTCCATCAAGAATCAATGCTATTATTTGCTTTTTTTAATTTACTTTTTTTAAACTTATTTGACAAGTAGAGTTATAGACAGAGAGAAAGGTCTTCCTTCCATTGGTTCACCCTCCAAATGGCCGCTACAGCTGGCACTGCGCTGATCCAAAGCCAGGAGCCAGGTGCTGCCTTCTGGTCTCCCATGCGGGTGCAGGGCCCAAGCACTTGGGCCATCCTCCACTGCCCTCCTGGGCCACAGCAGAGAGCTGGACTGGAAGAGGAGCAACCGGGACTAGAACCTGGTGCTCATATGGGATACTGGCGTTGCAGGCGGAGGATGAACCAAGTGAGCCCCAGCGCTGGCCCCTATTATTTGCTTTATAATATGATTTGATAACTATGAAATATAGGTAGCTAAATTTTTAAAGTGTAAAATTATAATGAATACCTCAGACCTACCACTTCCCCAAAACTAGAACATGAGTCCACCTGGTGTCCTCCCTCTGTCTCACCCTCCCGACCTCTCCAATGAATTTGCACTGAATCTCACGGATTCTTATTCTTTATCTAGTTTATCACATACATAGGTAGCCTAACCTACAGGTTGTTTGTGATTGATCAAAATGGTATGATATTACAGAAAATCCTCGGCTTTTGCTTTGGTCACTTAACATTGTGTTTCCAAGATTTATCTATATTGAGTAGAATAAACTCTTCTTATGAAAGGGTTTATGGCTTTCAGAGCACTATTACATATATGTTATCTCATTTGATTCACATAAAAATCAATTAGAAATGAGTACATTGATCGAATATTTTTCCTTTACGTTTTATTAAGATAGCATCAAAGATGACCTTGGCAGACGCTAAGAGACACCGATCTTTAGCTGGACCCCCCACACATGAAGGCCCATGTCTGCATATATGCTCCAGGTCTTGCCACACACACTGACATTGACACTGACGCTGACACTAAAAACGTTGCATACCAGGGGATCCATCTGAATACTTGCAACTGTGAATGCACTTGCCTTGGAGGATGGGAGTCGCCCATTACATGGAAATGAAAAATAGTAAAATAAAAATGAGTCGAAGTGCTTTCTTTAGGACTTCTTGGAAGTGCATCCTGTTTCCATATGTGTGGCACATAAAGCTTGTGTTCATTCCAAATGTGACTGCTGTGTCTACTCACCATATCTGATAGGACATGATAAACAACAGCCCATGTAAAGTCCCAGAAGAATTCGACGGAGCCAGAGTCTGCGTTTTGTTACCTGCTGAGTATCTTTTTCAAGACATCGTTTCTGTTTGCTGGCAAGCACGTGAGGCAGGAGCACCCACTGTTCCTGTGGTTGTGGTTAGTTTTGTGTTACTACTCTGTGCGATGCCCTTGTCTGCTTAGAAAACAGCACCAGATAGCAGAGAAATTTGAACACTGCTTCCCATGTGGAAATTTCAAAGCAACTGTGCAATGGACACGATGCCTAAGAGAACATCAAGAACCCAAGGGGCTGAGGGGCACGGGTTCAAAGGGCACCAAGTCTCTGGGTGTTTCCTCCAGGATATCACACCACCGCCATCTCTGGACCTCACAGTGTGTGTCCAAGCTCACACTGGATACTTTCTTTGTAACCCAGTTACGTTTGGGTAGGGGAGTTTTTAATAATCGAAAAAATTAACAGGCTAAGTCAGAGCACCCTCTCCTGACTATTGGGAAATGGGCAAGGGGTAGGTGTCCATATAAACTTTCCACATTTATTCTCACTGATGCATCGGTTCACTTATGCGCTGAACTGCAAAGAGACTGTAGTTGTTACCATCCAACGAGTGAAATTCACATGCCAGATTTTCAGGATTAGAACGAAGTACCTAAGACCAGATGCCTAGCAAAGAAACAGGAATATTTTAGCTCATGGTTTTGGAGGGCCACTTCCACTGCCGGGCACCTCTGCTGGTTTGGCGTCTGGTCTTGGCATTTGGGCTGGAAGAGTCCCAAGACCACTCAGAATGTTACAGGCAGGAGAGACGATGGCTGTCTGTCTGTCCTTAGAACGTAAAACTTACAAAGGGCCACCCCTAGACACCAGAGTTATGTTGTGTTGTTACCCTCTTCCTACTGTTAACTGGTGACTTTGGTGTTTAAACATCTGGATGAAATGGAGGACCAAATCATGTTCTCACTGTAGCAGCCAGCAGTTTTTCTTTTTTTTTTTAAATAGTTAGAATTTTATTTTGCAAAATAATCAGGCTAAAGTACTGACCATCTTAAGGACAAAAACAGATTGTTCAATGTCCTTTAAGTAGCCAAATGATCCTTCAATCCTTCTGAGGTTATATAACTCAAGAACAAAATCCTTTACCAAAGCTGTCTTCTCTCACCTAGTGTGCAAAGCAGTAAAGGGGTTGGAAAAACATCATTTGGAGTCAACTAGACTTGGGTTCAAGTCCCATATTTGCTACTTACTAAATATGGACCTTAAAAAGGCTGCTTAATCTCTTTCAATCTCAGTTTCTTAGATCATAAAATGAGGAATTTTTTTCCTTATCCTTAGAGAATAGCATTGCTATGAATACTCAGTCGGGTTGTTGGGGCTCATGATACAATACCCCAAGGTGAAGCGTCGGAGCCACGGCTTTGCCCTGACCTTCACCCCTCCCACTCCCCAATTCCTCTCCCACAAAGCAGACCTTGAAAAGAGAACCTCAGCCCTCCAAGCCAGCCATAGAACCTAGAAACGCTCCTCTATGCTCCCCCTACCTTTCTGGGTGAGAATTAGCCACAGAGAACCTCTGACCTTCCTTGTTTGGTTGTAGCTGGAAAGACCCCTGTTCCATAAAGGGTCTGCCCTCTACCCAGGCCGGAAAGAACAGTGCACAGGGAGACCAGAAGACTCTGGACAGGCTCTGCTGGGTCTCCCTCTCAGCCTACTAACTGTCAGCACAACCATTAATTCAATCACAGTTGCCCACGGTTGCCCATGCTTTATCAAACAATAGCATAAAAATGGACAGTCCCATGCCGCGGCTCAATAGGCTAATCCTCCGCCTATGGCGCCGGCATCCTGGGTGCTAGTCCCGGTCAGGGCGCCGGATTCTGTCCCAGTTGCTCCTCTTCCAGTCCAGCTCTTTGCTGTGGCCTGGGAAGGCAGTGGAGGATGGTCCAAGTCCTTGGGCTCTGCACCCGCATAGGAGACCAGGAGAAGCACCTGGCTCCTGGCTTTGGATTGGCACAGCGCCGGCCGTGGTGGCCATTTGGGGGGCGAACCAATGGAAAAGGAAGACCTTTCTCTCTGTCTCTCTCTCTCTCACTGTCCACTCTGCCTGTCCAAAAAAAAAAAAAAAAAAGATTTGCTTAGCCAGCGCCACGGCTCAATAGGCTAATCCTCCACCTAGTGGCCCTGGCACACCAGGTTCTAGTCCCAGTTGCCCCTCTTCCAGGCCAGCTCTCTGCTGTGGCCCAGGAGTGCAGTGGAGGATGGCCCAAGAACTTGGGCCCTGCACCCACATGGGAGACCAGGAGAAGCACCTGGCTCCTGACTTCAGATCAGCACAGTGCGCCGGCCGCAGCAGCCATTGGAGGGTGAACCAACGGCAAAGGAAGACCTTTCTCTCTGTCTCTCTCACTGTCCACTCTGCCTGTCCAAAAAAAAAATGGACAGTCCCTCCTGGGTTCTTGAGTCTTCAATCTGAAGGTCTTGTATCACAGAGAACTATGATCAGACAGATTTGGCCTGCTGTTCTCTTGTTAACCTGTCTTTTGATACAGGGGCCTGAGAAAGACAATGTGTACACCTTTCCTGCCCCTGCCCCATCAACCCCTGGATGGAGCCGGGTGTGTAGCAAGAGCTCCCACATCTGAGTGTCCCACAGGGCAACCTGAGTAGTCCACAGATTCGAAGAGCTCTGTCGCCGCTGTCACTCTAGAACTGAGTCCTGCCATCGCCTGCAGACGGGGCAGTTCCATCCTTAGAATCATTCAGTCTTGGTCATGTGGTTCAGGGTGGGCACGGGACCGGAGCTGGGGTGCAGTGGCCCACAAGCGAGGGCAGGGCCAGGGCTGTCTCAGCAGCTACCCAGCAGCCTCCTCGCTCCCCAGCGCCAGCACCCACTTTGATTTGGCCTCCACATGGCCCCTGGTGTTCTTTCCAGCGGTTTGGGGTTTCCTTTCTTTCCAAGTCTTTTTCATGTGAAAACTGGGCAAGAGGTACCCGCACAGCAGGTACCAGGAGGAACTGTCTCTCTTCTACCCAGCAGGATTAAAGAAGGTTGTTCGTGAAACAAACAGGTCAGGCCAAAGTTAGGGCAACAGGAAGTGCCCCCCCTGGGGTGAAAGCAGAGGAGGAGCACTGTGTGGGCAGGCTCTCTCACCCAGTGAGTTTCTAGAAACGTCTGAGGAGAGCACAGGAAACGCACAGCACAGGAAGGAAGCTGATATGCTTGACATCTGTTGGTTTCAACGCGAGCAATAATTGCTGCAGAAATCAAACTGGGTAAGGAATTTTAAAGATGGGATTCACGTGAAAACGACCATTAAGTAGCATAAATGTACTTAGGATATGAAACCGAAATTGGGAAGTTTGTTAAGTACTGAACAGTTACAAAGGGCTTCTGAGGACTGACGTTTAACCGAAACTTGAGGATTGCAGCTCACCACCGAAAAACACACGTCACAGAGAGGGCAGATTCCATCGGATTCGGTTCAGGAACAGAACTTGGAAGGTCAAGTGTGGAGTGAAGAAGGGGAAAACTTAAGGAGCAGTCATGGGGTACGCTGAAAGGATTGGATTTCTGATGGGAAAATATTTGTAAACTATGCATCTTGGTGTAGGATTAATATCCCGCATACATAAGGAGTCCAGGCAACCATTAACAAGACAAACAATGCAGTTAAGAAAGGGACAAAAATATGAACATTTTTTCAAATGAGGAAATACAAATGGTCAACAAACACAAGAAGAAAATGCACAAGATCACTGGCCACCAGGAAAATGTAAATAAAACCACAATGAGGTATCGTTTCACTCCAGTTAGAATAGCTATTATCCAAAAATCAAAAAACAACAAATACTGGCAAGGCTGTAGAGAAAAAGGTACCCTAATACACTGCTGGTGGGAATGCAAATTGGTGTTATAATTATGGAAAATAGCATGGAGATTCCTTAGAAAGCTAAAAATAGTTCTACCCTATGACCTTGCTGTCTCACTCCTAGGAATACATCCAAAGGAAATATGGAGGGGCCAGTGCCATGGCCCAGTAGTTAATCCTCTGCCCAGCACCAGCATCCCATATGGGTGCCAGTTCTAGTCCCAACTGCTCCATATCCAAACCAGCTCTCTAATGTGGCCCAGGAAGGCAGTAGAAGATGGCCCAAGTCCTTGGGCCCCTGCACCCACATGGAAGACCAGGAAGAAGCACCTCGCTCCTGGCTTTGGATCAGTGCAGCTCCAACTGCTGTGGCCATCTGGGGAGTGAACCAACAGAAAGAAGGCCTTTCTCTCTCTCTCCCTCTCACTGTCTGTAACTCTACCTCTCAAATAAATACATAAAATCTTAAAAAAAAAAAAAACAAAGGAAATGGAATCAGCATATGAAAGAGTTACCAGGACTCCCATGTTTATAGAAGCTCAATTCACAATAGCCAAGATCCAGAATGAAATGGACTCCATTTCTAATGAGTGTGCCATTCCCTGAATTCAGACTTTCTTTAGGAACGTCTCCCTCAGGGCTAAGTTCCCAAGGCTATCTCTGGCCTGTGCTTTCCTCCGCGTGGGAGGTGTGTGCACAGTCAGTGAGAGCTGGCGGCCGGCTGGTGATTCCTTGGGCTGGGACCCCTCTCCAGCCAACGTTGCACTCTCAGCTGTGAGCTTTGCCATTTCTTTTCCCTGGAATAATTCTTCCACCTGTTGTAATTCTTGCCATCAGCTGCACCGATCAGCCTTCCTGGGATTCTCAATTTAGATAGATTTTAAGCCCAAATACCTGTTCTTGAAATTACCTTCAATATATTTATTTGAGATTATATTTTCAATAACATTTAATTTTCTGAGAAATAAAACTGTTGATTTGGGCAATGGTTGCAAAGCTCATGGAGCTGTACACTAAAAAGGGTGAAATTTCCTTTATGTTAGTCACACATCAGTTTCTAAAAAGCTTGAAAACACAGAAGTGAATTCTGCCAACTTATCCGTTGGGGACACACTGAGCATATTGGAAGTGTTGTGTACTCAAACATCAGGAGCCAAGGATTTCAGGCCCATGAAAGCCACTAATTAACTTTAATCTCCGGGGATACAGCTGCATCGCCTGTAAAATGAGAGGCCTGTCCGGATTCACATTTCTGAAAGGATGCTTGGCAAACCGCTAGTGCTCCAGAATGCGTGCAGATTTCGTGGGGAAAGAAAGACGCTGTTCTGTCAAGTGAGGAGGGATCGTCTGCTTCCTGTACGGCTCAGCAGAGCCTCGTCACCACAGCTTTCCCAAGTCTCTCTGCTCACTGCGCCTTTAGCCACTCCACCACAGCCTCCGGCACCTGCACCTGTGGGTCTCACACAGAAACTCTGACGGACACTTAACACAATGCTCTTTGACAATCACCTTCCACAAAGCTGTGATAAGAGAATGAAGTTACCAACTTCTAAGGAAGTGACCCTCCACACGGGGTCTGAATAATTGAAATCATTCTTCCTTTCCTAGTGTGTGGTACAAACAGATTGGGCACTGTGCGAACCCCATTCATACAGTTCAGGTTTGCCCCGCGTTTCTGAGCGGGGTGTGCAGGTGTGCAGAGCGCAGACTCAGGGTGACAGAAATCAGAGCAAACTACTGGGCAGGCAGAGTCAGACCAGACGCCAGTGGGCAATAAGACCCATAGCAGGTCTGACAAGTGTTTGAAGCCTGTTACAAACTAGCATCAACTATTTCCTCCTTCTTCTTTAATAAACAAAAGGGCCATGTTATGGCATAACAAGAGATCCCAATTTCAGCCACATTCTGAGACCCCACATTCCTTCTCCTGGGGTGCAAATCTGGGAACAGTAAATGGCATTGAAATGGACGAACTAGAAAAAGCAGACTTCTCCTATGCTGTGATCAGCAGCCCAGCTTTAGGCGGCCATAACACCAAGGAGAAGCTTATCTCAAGTTTCCCAAAGATCCTTTGCTATATATCAAATTATTTATATGCTGCCAAAAATTGGCTGAAACCCAGGTATCTATAGCTATCCACAATTCCTAGAAAATTTAACATAGATGTTTCTGGAACATTTTTCTCCCTTTCTTCAAGGAATGTATCTAGTTATATTAATGATCACTGGCCTTCTTTACCATTCTTTTATAACAAAATCCTTCTGGACAACACAAATTAGAAAATATAAATATGGTTGCATACAATGAATGACTTTTTATAGTAGCTGGACTGTGTCTCGCTTATGATGAATCCCAGCAGTGTTCTCTTCCCCCAGTTATGTTTATTAGCAACACCGCTTGTTTTTCTTACGTTACCAGAAATAATACTCAATTAAGCAATTTCCAAACTATATGTCTTGTAAATTAAATACAAATTAAAATCTTGGTAATTAAATAATGGCTTTTTTTTTTTTTTTTTTTTTTGGAAAACAAATTAACTACACTGGGGAAAACACAGAGTTCTCAGAGCTGCAGAAAACGAAATCACAGGGCACACAGCTGGAAACAGGTGGGTGATCAGCATCTATGGCCCTCGAAGATTGTGCCCTTTATCAGAGACCAGTCTAGGTGCCTCTCCCGTAAGAATACTAGAGCTACTCCGGTTTCACGGGAGCCTGAGTTGCAAGAAGGAAAACGCCACCCCATATTGTTCTCCTGTATATTAGAGCAGTATTTAGCCATCAGGATGCACAGCTGATCTTTTGGTCATAAGAGGCTTCCTTCTGTCGCTGCCTTCCTTACACTCCTACACTGCCATCGCCCTGCACCTGCATAAAGTGGACCCCTTAGGGTCACCAAGAGACATCCACGAATATCTGGAGTTAGTTTAACCAAACCTGGACTGCTGAACCATGGGCTCACCGTCAGCCCCTGAGCTGTACACAACCTTTAACACTTGTTTTCTGCCTGGTTTCACAGGCTCCTGGGACTGCCTGGGTGAAACCGCTCTTTAATTGTAATATTTTACATCCAATTTAGTATCATTAACATGGAATCATCTATTATAGAGATATCCATTCTGGACTTAAAAGTCAGTATTAAAAGTCAGCGGAAATAACATTGTTTTTTGTCGATAGCTTTTAATTTTTGCAAACTTCCTACAGTACAGATGCTTACAGAGGAGATTTCAAATAATGTGTCCTTCGTCTCAGTATGTGTGTGTGTGTGTATCTCCAACGAAAATGAAATCAGCATAGCAAAGAGCTGCCTGCACTCCAGTGTTTAATGAAGCATTGTTCATAATAGCAAAGATATGGAATCAACCAGGATGCCCAACGGGGAGGCCTGGAATGAGGACATTTAGTATGTATGTGCAGTGGGATCTTACCAGCCACAAAAAGGCAAGTCCTGACACAGCAACAAATGCATGGAGCTGGAGTTTATGTTAAGTGAAACAAGCCAGACACAGAGAAACAAACGTCACACATTTTCTCTCGCGTGTGTGTGTGTGTGTGTGTGGTCAGCACAAATCTGGACTAGTGACCACTAGATGCGGGAAAGGGTAGGGATGGAGGTGGGGGAGATCTGATGATGGGAACCACAACAAAGGCAGGTGAAGGCAATGGGTTCTGGCTTCCACAGAGCAGAGTGTGCTATAGGGCAATGAATGGAAGGGCTAACGACCCGCTATGATGCCTCACACTGTGTCTGTCAACATACTGCACTGCACCCCACTAAATTGAGAGGCATTTCACATTAATCCAAATTTTTTAAACAAAATTCTAAATAAGACAACATTAAAAATGAAATAATTCCAGAATAAAAGGCTTAAAAAACAAGCTGAGGCTAAAGGGACAAGCATCTCAGGTTAAGCAAACTCCCCACAAAATGGACCTCCAAGTCCCAAGAGAGAGAAGCAGGTGCTGGCCCAGTCGTCTGGGTCCCAGGCCTGCAGCCTCCGTTTGCTTCCATTACCATTCCCCCGTCTGAACTGCTGTGTTCTTATTTCCTCCCATCACCCCTGCACTGAGACCAGACTGGTACTTCTTCTCTTTCTCCACAGCACTCAGAACAGGGCCTACTCACAGCAAGTTTCCATTAGAGATGATTTTTTAAAAATTTGATCAGTTTGGAAAAATACAAAAAAATAAAACCCGAACTTCTTCTCTGATAAAATAGCCATCACCTACGTGTGTCTGGTTCCTCTTCTGAAAACAGAGGAAACTGAAAATATTATTTCAAAGATTCCAGGCCCATAGGCAGGACTCAAAATACTTGTTGCATTGAAAGCATGTCGGCCAATACACAATGATAGGACAAGCAGCACCTTCAAATCCATGGCTCCAAGGCTGCTGAAATTCAGCTAAGAGGTGAACATTTCAAAAACCTGTAGGGCAAAGTAAGAGACTCAACTTCCTCTCCCTGTGCAGAACAGGTAACCAAAGATGCCCAGGCACAGGGGGAATCTGAGTCCCCTCCGAGTCTTCCACCTGCTATTCCATTCAAACACCAGTGGACTGTTCCCAGAGGGAGACTCACCAGGCTCTTCCTGGGCCCTCTGGACAGAGCAGGCAGGGCTGGCACACTCCCCTGCCTGACCCTGCTGTGCATAGAAAACTGTAGCAGAGAACTAACTCACAGGGCTCCTAGCCCAACACCGTGACCCGCCTCTGAGCAGCGAGAGAGATCTCCCTTCCTCAAAATCTCACCTTGGTCTTTCCTAAGGTGCTGTCTCCAATTCCTATACAACTGCTTCTAGTTCAGGCTTTGAATATGTCAAAACGTGACATTTGGGGGAGCACTAACTTTTACCCTACCACCCCAAGAGGTTGGACCCATCTGGCATCTGCTCAGGTGACACAGCCTGTCTGCCACGTGCTCACTCAGAAGAGTCTGAGTCACCCTCACGCTCAACAGAAATAATGCTGCTCTCCATTAGCAATGTCTGCCGCACGCACAGGGTGAGAGTGGCCACACGTCAGCCCCTCTTGCTTGTGCTCGCCCGGCCATCTCTCCCTTTTTTCTGCCAACACGATGCTCATGTCCCTTGGAGGAAGAATCTCCCTTCCACATAACGAGCATTGCAAATCTGTGATAGCTCCGATCTTTCTTACCCTTTCAAATTTCAGACCCGCATGATGAAGCAAGAACTGTGTCGGTTATCACAGCTGGCCCTTCCCAGGACGGCGACTAAGCAGCTGGTACAGAGAAGGGAGGTGAGCTCTAGCTTCAGCCTCACAATGGCTGGATGGGAGAGAAAGCCTAAAAAAGAGGCGTGGGATCGCCTAGTGGCTTGTGGGCACATCTGGCATTACAGAGCATTCTCCTGAGACAGTTAAATAAGTAACAACATAAAGGTCAAAGTGTATTCCACACTACTTTAAAAGGGGTACAGAATTACATAATAAAATCGCACTGGATAATCCGTAGTCGATTTTTTTTTCCCCTCTAAAGTGAAAGAAGCTGTTTGGAGAGAAGGTCTCAACACAGACACACGTGGTTTCTCCTAAGTGCATCACTTTACTTAATGCTCTCTGCAAATGTATTTACATCCATGTTTATTATTTCTCCCTTAACTGTTTACTTTCCATGAGTGTTTGATCTTGTTAGCCAGGACGCTCTGGAAGAAGTAAGCCCCCGTGTGTCAAAGGCAGTGCTACATTTTCCATAAGATGATTTAAAGACTTGATGAATAAGGTTTGCTCTTCAGACCCACGCTTTCAGAAATAAGTTCAAAGTTTCATTCTCACTGGCCTGTTCATTTCCTTCGAAACTCTTGCCACAACCTATGATTACTGAATTCTCTGTTATTTATCCACGTCACACAAACACACGAGGACAGGCACCTTGGCTGGCTTGCTCACTACGTATTTCCAACACCAACCGAGCACCTGGCTCCCGCAGTGTGTGAAGTGGATGACAGATGAACCAAGCCATCAATGCAAGAATCAGTGAGTGAGAGAGCAGAGTGGAGGAGGAACTTCTCCTTTGCAGGCAACTCTGTTCTCAGCTTGGTGGGAGTTCCTGGAGGGGAAGCCCACACATGCAGCAGCTCCTGGGTCCCTTCCTGCCCATCCCGGAAACATTGTCGCATCTCATGTGGCTCCACTAGATCCATGCTGTCCCCGGATGAAGTCACTGTGAGTCCAAAGCAGGTTTCCAGGCCTCTGTTGGCCCCGATCCTACCTGGAGCCTGTATTCGGCTAAACAAGCTACGGCGCATTTTCTCCCGATGGGCTTGCCACTGCAGTCAGTATCAAAGTTTGGATCTTTCCACGCTCGGCCAAGAACCATTCTCCACACCGTTCCTAACATCTGGTCTGCAGCCTGCACTAGCCCATGGGACTCCTTGGCGCAAAGCAACAGCTAATTTCATATCATGCAAGGTTTGGTTTATATGAGAAATGAGATAATGTATATGAAAGTGCTTTGAAAAGTATAAAATCCCACACAAATGAAATAAATATGATCATGATTCTTACTATCATCATTGTTGCCTTAACAAAGAGAGAAACCTCTTTGAAAAGCCTTTTCACGCCCTGTTCTTTGGGTGTTTAAGAAATATTGAGCCAACCGCTTGCAGGCAGGAAACAGTTTCCTGGAGTTATGTAGAACTTTTAAGGAAAAAATATTAACTCTTCCAAGCACTGTTACAGAACAGAGGAAAACAAATAAAACCAGTTCCTACTGACCTAGATCTACCATTGATCCAAAATGCGGGAGGAAGACATTGCTTAGAAGTTTACACTTTCAGAAATGTAGCATAGGGGCCGGCACCGTGGCACAGCCTGTTAAAACCCCAACCTGCAGTGCCGGCATCCAATATGGGCAGCGGGTCAAGTCCCGGCTGCTCCACTTCTGATCCAGGTCTCTGCTAAGGCCTGGGAAAGCAGCAGAGGATAGCCCAGATCCATGGGCCCCTGCACCCACGTGGGAGACCCCAGGGGATGCTGCTGGCTCCTGGCTTCAGATTAGCTCAGCTTCGGCCATTGCGGCCATCTGGGGAGTTAACCAGAGAAGGAGAAGTTGTCCCAATGCTATAACCTGACGCATAGCAGAAAGGGTGCCCGGTAGCTCCACCTAGAGCTCCAGCTCCAGGAGCCGGGTAAATCAGATAATAAGCCCAGTGTCTTCGAGGGCTTCCAAATACCAAGGCAAAGCAAGCGCATGCTAAGCAAACGGCAGGGCAAGGTGGAAACCTGCAGACACAGAGATGTTCCTAGGAGGCGCTGCGTGGCTGCCAGCAAGGAGGCGAGCTGCAGAAAGAGGAGCCCAGAGAGGGTCTGAGAAGCAACTTCTTCTGTTTCACAGTTCCAACCTTGGTTGCTCAAGAATCTCAGATCTCTCACATTGCATTGAGCAAGATCGTCAGTTCCTGTTAACCCAGACAGAAGCAAATGCGTGGGCTGGCCCTGTGGTGCAGCAGTTAAGATGCCGCCTGCAGTGCCAGCAACTCAGACGGGCAGGTTCCAGGCCAGCTGTTCCACTTCCACTCCACTCCCTGCAGAAGGTGACCCAAGTGCTTGGGCTCCTGCACCCACGTGAGAGACCCAGAAGAAGCTCCTGGCTCCTGGCTTTGGCCTGGCCCAGCCCTGGCCATTGCAGCCATTTGGGGAATGAATTAGTTGGTGGAAGCTCACTCTCGCTCTCTCTCTCCCTCTCTAATTCTTTCAAATAAATCAATAAATCTTTTAAATAAAGAAAATATACATTGAGAGTCCCCAGTAGCTGTACCTTACAGACTGGTAACACAGGACCTGCATACGTTAGTCTAGATTTCAAAAACGCAGTAGGTTCTCAAGAAGAGATCATGGTTTCAGAAAGAACCCTGCACAGACTTCTGGCGGAGCCCAGGCACTCTCTAGGGCTCCTGTTAGCACCATCAGCTTCTCCTTGAGCTTCCCTGGAGGCAGGGGGACTAAGCCAGGCCAGCCATGAAACCTCTCGCTGGCGATGGGCTTCTGACTGCAGGATGTTATCATCGTTGTTGGCAAGGACTTGACGTCGACTCGAGGCTTCACGGAGCTTGGACCAGAAGTTGGCTAAATGCTCTGCAGAGCATTTAGCAGGCTCTTACACATACGTGTAATTTAGCCTTGGGACTTTCCATGAAGTAGAGGTTTGATTCTGCCAATGACCTTTCGTGAACTTCCAGGAGTGTGTAGGGTTTTTTTTTTTTTTTTTTTTTTGGTGAAAAGGTAAGAAATAAAGACTCTATTTTCCTACGAAGGTGGTAATTACACTTAAGCTCCTGTAGTTCTGATGTTCGTGGGAGATCTTTATAATTTATCCCTGGGTAGGCAATTCTGGGAAGCTGTTTTTTTTTCCCTTGAGAGAGATTTTTTTTTTTTAACTAGCATCCTTGCAAATTGGATAAGTGTTGCACTACAGTGGTTGGCAACCCATTGATAGTCTTACATGCTTTGAACTTCAGTAACAGCATTTGAAAGCAAGGTTAAAATCCCCTTAACCTGCAAATATTCAGCCTTGAGTTTTGAGAGCCATGTAAGTTTAAGCGAAGGAAAATGGACCCCCACTCAGTGGAGTTCAGTGGTGGTAGGGTCTTCTCTGGAAACTAGTTGGACCCTCTGCAAACAGCCAAATAATGGCTCCTTCATTCAACATCACAGGGCTCCTCCTTTGCCATCACGGTCATTACCCACATTGCCAGCCCAATTCCGATTTCCTGGTTGCCACTGCACTTCACAGTCCATGGTAAATTCTGTGAGAAATCTTCATTCGGCAACTTTCCCATCCCCCCGGAAGGGGGGCCTTGGTGGTCAGCCAGGAACATGCAGGATGATCAATGTAAGTCATACTGCTTAGCGATTCAAAAAAAGAAAAAAAGAAAAAAAAAAAACATGCATTTTCTAAGCCAGGGCAAATTAGCCTCTGGCATGGGAACGGCCAGATTATTTACCCACGTAGGCACATCCACGCGATGAGAAACAACTGCCCGGAACGGCAATAACACGTTGCCTATGGTTCCCAGGGGCCTTGTGACAGATGAAGCATTTAATCAACAGGCCACAGAGCTGCTTGTGCTGTGCGGATCTGGCCAGGGGAGACATCAGGGAAATGGGAGAAGTCATGGAGTCAAGACTTGAATTTCTCCACGAGGAACCCCAAGCCAAGTCCCCAGTGGCCCCCTTCAGGCCACTGAGGGGTGCCACCGGCACAGGAAGTCCGCTCTGCTTTCCTGGAAAGTGAGATCAAGATGGCGCTTGTTTCCTCGAACTCTTCCAGAACGTTCGTCTGGAAGGCCACACCCCACTCTCTCATTTTGAGTGGTTTAGTTGTCTTTCCCCACTAACGATGGAGGCTGTGAGAGGGCGGGACAATGTCATTTTCCCCCTACAGCCCCTGAGCAGGTGCATGGACAGACCATCAGTTCTTGGCAAGTCCATCGTGATGGATTCACCAGTGGCTGTTCCCCTCCACAAAGTCCGCACGAGCCGATGCAAATACCCTCTCGCTGTCTAAATGCTGCTTTTTCTTTCTTTGGATCAAGGCCTGTCCTTCAAGCCTAAAACCTTTCCACCTCCCTCGCACACAACATGTTTCCTGATCCCGAAGTCTCACAAGTCAAAAATTTGCTGATTTCAATGTATAAACTTCTTAAAGCCACAAAGCAACGATGCATTGGAGTAAAAGCCTAAGTACTCATTTACATAACTTCTTTGTGAATGAAAATACTGGCAAAGAACATTTGAAACCCAAGCTGTCCATCAGCAGATCTATACATCTACCTGGCCCCCGAACCCTCCTTCACATGTTTGAATACTGTGGATCCATTTATTTGAACGTAATTGCCGTGCTGGACAATGAGTTCTAATGCCACTCTCAGTGCCTTCTCACTACAGAGCTGTGGATGCCCCAGTGGGGTCCAGGCGCACTCAGATACCTTAGACGACAACCTCAGCTCCTCTGCTTATGTGCCGTGTGATGTGGTCGCAGTATTGTGCCTGGATGCCTCAGTCTCCCAATATGTGAAATACAAACAGCAATAGCAGTAGGTTATTGTGAAGACTAAATAAGTTAGTACATTTTAAAAACCCTTGGAGTTTGGCACTTTGTATACATTCATCAAATATCAGTTGTTGTTTTCTTCCAGATCTGGGAACAGTCTTATGTGTCTGACTTAAATTTTGTCCCATACTAGTGACAGTGAGGGAATATGTCCCCTCTTTTCTTCTGTTTGGGCTTTTTAAAAGAGATTTCTATTTTCAAAAGACAGAGAGAGAGAGAATCTTCTGTCCAGTGGTGCACTCACCAGATGGCTGCAACAGCCAAGGCTGGGCCAGGCCAAAACCAGGAGCGAGGAATTCCGTTGGGTCTTCTACAAAGGGTAGCTGGGACCCAAGCATTTAAGCCATCTTCTGCTATTTACACAGGCACATTATTAGGGAGCTGGATTGGAAGTAGAGCAGCCATGACTCGATCCAGCCCTCTGATATGGAATATCAGTATCCCAAATGGTGGCTTAAACCATTGCGCCACGACACTGGTCCCAGAATATGCTCCTTCTTAGTTCAGTGTTTTAAGTGCTGCGTCTTTGACCTTTTGCTATGTGTTGGCTCAAAATACAGGCTTCCAGGGATGACCTTGTTTTTGTAGGGACTCAGAAAATGATACTTCCAAGCACGGCACCTAGCAGGCTGAGGTTTCTCTCTGGCCCTCTCCCACCCCTCTTCCTTGCAGTGTACAGAGGAGCTGTGTCTGAAGTCCTTCTCTGCCTTAGCTTCTTCTGAGAGCTACTCCCAGACAGCAAGGGTGACCAAGACACTCTGTCCACATCACACACTGGCCTTCCACTCACCACACATCTCCTCCAATAACCCATCACGAGGCCCCCAGAGACCCCAAGCCCTGAGCCCCTGTTCCTTCCTGCAGCTCAGGATGTCACGGAACACCATGTCCTTCCTTTAGTCTATTTTTGGGATCACTGTGTGCAGGTACACGGTTATTCTCCGATTAATCTGTCTGCTGCCAGTTTATCTCATGGACTCAGTCACTGACGCTTCAGAGGGGGGTGAGAAAGTCTACCCTCCCTCCGCTGTCTACCACCTCCACTGAGCTGGACTGATTCCTAAGGACAGGAGCTCTATTCTGTGCGGCTCTGTGCTGTCCATCATGTCTAACCCGACCTCTCACATGGAGGATGAACTCTGTGTTTATTTGTTGCTGTTTTCTGCTTCTTTCTCTCCAGTGCTCAAGGCTGATGAAGGTGACTCTACTCTTTTTCCTGTTCTCCATCATGTGTGTTTGATCTGAGAGAGATTACACAGTCTATGAAGCATAAAGCAACAAGGGACTTAACCCATCAGGAACCAAGTATGCAATCCTTGCCAGAATTCTCGTGACTAAGATACAAGGAAGGGCAGGGACCTGTGGATAGATTTGTGTCCTGTGTTATTTGTGGGTTCCATACCAGCTGACAAGCTGGTAAGATTCAAAAGCAATTTAAAAATTCTTTATTCCAGTAAAGAAAACCAGAGAATAGTTGATCTGGAGGAATTCGGACTATATCACAGGGGAGGGGGAGACAGTCCAACGTTGGGGCTCAGAAAACGATACCCCAAAGTGTGGCACGTTAGCACGCTGAGTACTGCAAACCAAAAGACAGAGAGCCTCGTTCCAGAAGACCTTGGCCTGTACCCAGGGGGAAGGAAAGCCACACAGAGAGGTCAAGGGGGATCTCAATAGGCGAGCCTCAGGGGATCCCCCTCAGCCCTTCTGATTGGATCCCAGCCGCCCGCTCTGCAGGGAGCCTAAGCATCACCGGCTGCCCAGGTCTCTGGGTCTGTATTCTGAGGGCTCCCACATCACATAAATCTGCCGTGCTTTTTTCTTGTTCATCTGTCATCTGTCCTAGGGGTCTGGGCTGTGACCCTCGAGACGGGTGAGAAAAGCTAGCGCAGAGGTGTGTCCCATGGGAAACACGCAACCACGGGACGGAAGGTAACTGCTGGAAACTGAACTCACCAAGCCGGACTCCTCTCCACACGCTCTCCTGTGGTCCAGGAACAAAGCCCTTCTTCCTCACCTGTTCACGGAAGCTCTGAACACGAATCCAGCGGTCCACGGCCTCACTCTCACCAGAAGGAACGACTCCCAGGCTGGAAAACACAACCACGGGAGAAAACCTTAGGGAGGCACTCCGGGGGAGGAGTCACCTGCAGCACTGGATCACCTTCCACCCTTCTGTGGGAGCCCCCGCAGCCTCCCTGCGTGGCCTCATCGCTGTTACAGTTTGCAGAGTCGTGCTTACTACCGATGCCATTCACTGGCTGTTTCTGCAGCCTGGGTTTGGGCCTTTCCCAATGCAATGTCGCTTTTCTAATGCGACTGCTTGCAATTGGCGTCGTGGTGCATGGGTTAAGCAAGCGCCTTCAACACCGGCATCCCATATCACAGTGCCAGTTCTAGCCCTGGCCTCTCTTCCTCCAATCCAGCTTCCTGCTCATGTGCCCGGGAAAGCAGAGGATGATGGCCCAAGTCCTTGGGCCCCTGCCACCCGTGTGGGAGACTCAAATGGAGTTCCTGGCTCCTAGCACTGGCCTGGCCCAGGGCTGGCGGTTGTGAGCATTTGGAGAGTGAACCGACAGATGGAAAATCAGTCTCTGTCTCTCTCTCTGTCCTTCTGTTCCCATCTCCATCACTCTGCCTTTCCAATAAATAAATAAGTCTTTGAGAAAATCCACCTGCTTGCAAGGGTCTCTCATGGGCTGTTTCCCTTCAATTGTGACCTCCCTTGGCACTCTGGCCTGGTCTGACTTGTTCTGTGACCTGTACCTGAGGCATGCATTTTTGAATTGGCAATGGCTACTTTTCTGGTGATCACTTACACATGTTACTGATTTCGCTTTGTTTCCCTGCCAACTCCACTGGAGAACCCAAGACCTGATATAACGAACACAGCTGATCTTGCACCAGGTGAGAACTGAACTGGACATGCTCAAAAAGCAGACAGGTGTCTCTGGAAGAGGGTTTACGTGTTGTTTTCTTTGGGGATTTTGCTCGTTTTGACGGCTCTTCTGAAACTCAGCTGTTGCAAATTAGCAGAAGACATTTGAAGGGTACGACTGGAAAGACAAACTATTATCCACCAGTGAGCTTCATGTGTTTTAAGCACATAAAATAAAAGCTATCTGTGATCCGTTGGTGACCTGTCACCAAGAAAAATTCGCACAAGGGACAGAGCTGTCTGCTATTGTCTAGTAGGAATTAGTGAGGAAATCGCAAAGCAGGGATTGCAGTTCCTTTCCAATTGGCCTGAACTTCACAGGCCAGCTCAGCCTGTTCCAGGCCAGCATGGCTGCTGGCGGTCAGAGAGGTCAGGAGGATTCAAGATTCTCAGTGGTGCAGGCCCAAGACACCTGCAGAAAGCAGACAGAGCCTAAGAGGAACTGGGAGTGGTGCGACAGGTCTCTCGTCCTCATCCTGTGTCCTCTCCTCCCCCCTGCCCCAAGTCCATTGTCACATGTTCCTGGCACGCATGTCTGCTGGTGCCTAGACGTGACAGCTATTGGGGGTCACAGCAGCCTGTGGACTTCCATCAGGAACAACCAGAGTGTCTGCTACCCCGCTGTTTCTGGGAGCAGGCTGAACCGGTGCGGTAGAAGAACACACTGCCCTTGTGCCACGGAAACCTGATCTTGCTCCTGCCTCTCTCTGCTGTCTCTGATGAAATGGGAGGCTTTTGTGTGCAGTTGCGGGGTCTCAGGGGAGTCTCAAGGTGCTGAGGGCCACTTCCGTTGTGGTGTTTTCTCTTAGGCTGGGAAGGCCTCCTTCACAGATTCTCCAGGTGATGGTACTCATGTCAACAGGTACCAGGTTTGAGTTTCTTCTGCCAGCGATACATCCCCTCAGCAAAAGTCCTGAGCCCAGAGTCTAAGCTGTTTGCTCACGGGTGTTAATTTCAGTGACCCGGCAGCTGGTCTACTCAAGCATGTCCCCAAGGCACCTGGGTTCTGTCACCTCGTAAGAAACCACAAAGCAAGTCTAGAAGGCATCCCCCGCCGGAAGCCTCCCTCACACGGCATGGGGCGGACGCAGCTCCCAGCTCTGCTGGGTGGGAGAGACACCAGGAACAGCCAAGCAGAGCAAGTGTGCAGGAGCATTGAGGTTCACACCAGACACTTCTCTAGGTGCCAGGAATAGACCCCCCAAACCCGTGCTCCGGGCACTTGGACCCTGTTGTCCCACGCAAGGCTTTGTGACATGAGTGATGTTAGAGATTTCTGCTTAGTTGTTCTATGGGGACTGAATTCCTTGACTGTACATCTATGCTCTGGCGTTAACAGAAAACAGTGCCGACACACACTTCAACATATACCAGTACATGTATATATGCGCGCATAGTATCCGTGTATAATTAGCAACACCATTCCCCTCCCCCACCCCAGCCCCATGTGTTGCTGTGCGGGAGAAGGCGTTCACTCCCTCAGATGGTTCCACAGTCGAAAAGCAAAGCAGATGGTGCTCCGCAATGAGGCAGCTTGCCTGCAGAAATGTCATGGATATGCAGAAATAAAAGCTAAAAGGAGAGGCAAGAAGCATCCTCACTTGAACAAAGAGTGAGCGATGCTTCCACAGAGCCACGCAGCTCAGATAATGAAAAGCAACAATCTCGGGCCCTTTGTTGTGCGTTGATGACAAAACTCAAACCACATGTCTGCCGTGGAACGAGCCACTCTGGCCAGTTTCTTGAGGAATAATAATCATTGTTTGATGGGGTCGCTTGTGAAACCCAGAAGGTACTCATAGGAGCTGGCACTTGCAGCGAACCAACGGAGGGGTAATTGGTGGAGACAAATGATACACTGAATATTGCATTTGGACTTTAAAACAATCGCTCTCACACAAAAGAGAACTAATGGCTGAGCCCGAGCTCCACCCCCGCTTCCGGCCCCTGCTCAGTTTTCAGTGTTGCCCAGAGTTGGGAGGAAGCCCTGAGGATTAAGGACAGAGGACAGCCCAAAACAATGACTGTGGAGCTTTTGTTATTATGACTGTGCTAAACCCATAATTCCATGGCTTTGTTCTGTGACTATACGTACTTATTTCAACCTCATAGTAGCTGCCAGATCAGGCTGTGCGATTTGCATCCTGAGATGACACACACAAACCCCAGCGAAGCCTCTGCTCCAACGTTCCACTCCTCGCACCAGGCGCACACAGCAGCACCCAGCACTGTCTCCTGGGTGCTCTGCATAGACCCAAAGTGACAGCAGGCAGTCATCTCAGACAGGGCCACAGAACAGAACTGCAGGTGAGGGGTTTGCCTTCCCTTCCTCGGCAGGTCCTGGAGGCCTGGGACGAATTTGGACTCAACACGAGCTGAAAGCTGCCTTGAGGCTCGGTTGTTGACTGAACTGGATGGCATCCAGCTTTTGTTCAAGCCCACAGACGCACCTGAGGAAGTGCGCCGTTTTCCCAACTACTCTGTGCGACAGGGGCCATCCCGAGAGGAAGACCACGTGAAAGACGGAGGAGAGGCGACCTCCAGCGCTGTAAGGGAGACCAACCCCGGGGCCCCTCCTGCTGTGAAAGAGGAGCCCCCCACTGTGGAAGCCCCCCCACCCCCATCTTGCCCTGGGCTCCCTCCTCCCCCCGAGGGGTGCACAGACAGCAAGGATGCCTCTTTCACAGAGCGGAAAGTGAGTGCAACGTGAGTCCAAAAGCGAAGAGGAGAAAAATTGATCGAAATGTTTTCCCTTAAGCGTTCTTTAATTGAATGGTGAGGGGCCAGTTGCCAGGATCTGAAAACAAATCAGAAGCTATAGAAATCCTTTGACTGTAACCTCTCTTGCCCAGACCATGGGCTCAGGAGAAAGAACACTTTTCAATTAAAGTAGCAACAAATAGTGGGTCCACTAAGGTTCCTGAGAAGGCTGGGTGAGCCTGTCATCCCGAGGCAGCCTGTAGCAGGGCTGTGCAGTCTGACAAATCCTGGCTTTGAAAACAGAGGGGAAGTCAGACAACATGTCGACCAAGTGTCACAATTAACACAGGAACGGGGACGGGGTGAATATCGGTGCCTCTGATGCAGTATCCTGAGAAGGACCCAGCATCAGACCAAGCTATGCTCTGGCAGGGTGTGCATGAACCAAACCTCATCTCGAGGAAACACCAGGAAAAAGTTAAGGAGCATTTTATTTAAAAGTGGGGAATGAGGCTGGAGCCTTTGAAAATGGTGACGGCATGAAGATTAATGAAAATCTGGGGCCAACATGGTGGTATAGCCAGGAAAGCTGCCACCTGCAATGCTGGCATCCCAAATGGCTGTCGGTTCAAGACCAGGCTGTACCACTTCTGATCCAACTCCCTGCTAATGCACCTGGGAAAGCAGTGGAAGATGGTTCAAGTCCCTTTGCCGCTGCACCCACGTGGGAGACCTGGAAGAAGCTCCTGGCTCCTGGCCCAAGCAGAAACCCCTTCTTTTCCTTTTTTTCCTGACCTTTGTAGCAGGCAGGTGCAAGACAGGCAAGACCAGGTTTATTAATCATGTATTACCAAAAGAAGTGAGCATCCACATATATACAAAAGTAAAAGCTAATCCAGGAAATTACTTTGTACTGGCGTTTCTTGGGTACCTTGAGTCACTTGACCTTAGCAACAGAATGTTACCAGAGCTGGTGTCTGTTTTAATTACACAAAGTATTGCTTATTTCTTCTTCCATGGAACACATGGCAGCTCTCCAGAAACCCCTGCTCTGTTTTTACACTGAAATGTCTTCAATACATAGGGGAAAACAATTTTTTTTTCATTTTTCCCTTTGCTTTGAAATTATTTCCCATGCCTCTCCTGGACCTTGGTAATGTTCCAGAACTTTCTAATCAATCTAACGTCGTCAGCTGTCAGAATGGATTTTCTTCGCTAGAATTTATATGACACTATACATTTCATATCTGCTCCATATAAATCCTTCTTTTCTTTTGGTATTATTCCCTTTGTTTCTTGACAGGGTATTTCTTGTTCTTTTTGGGCTTATGGGGTTATCGTCAATTCCAAAGTCCTTATTAAAATAGCTCTCAGAGTCTGTTTCCAAGAAATACTGAGTCAGCGACATCTGTTTGACAATTTTCTATCATGTTCCTTGGCGACTTTGACTCACTTCATTGGCAAAGCATATCAACGGAGAAGCATTAGAACTTTGAGGAGGATCAACTGCTTCGTTCAAACTGGTTAGTACACAGTTGTGCAACCAGTGAATTATGATAACGAGTCTGATGGTTATGGAATAGCTTTGTGGGTTCCTTTAATTTATTGAGTGGTTGTCTTAGGGAATTGGTGAAAATACCAGGGTTTTGCTTGTTTCATTTTGTTATTGCCTCATTGTGGTCCATAACCATGAAAGTAATGACCTATCAAGCACAAAAACAAATCTTCCCGCTAAACAAGAAGAGCACCTCAGTGGGTGGAAGATTGCTCCTCTGTGCAGCCACCTCGAAGTCCTCCATGTTGCACAAGTGGCTGTCACTGCCTTCCACCCAGCTGTGATGGGCGTCACAGCTACAGCAGCCCAGCTCGCTGCTCGGGCTCCACCACCACCACCCTCCCAGGCTTCTGTTTCCCCAGAGGAGTCCCCGCGTGGTGTGAGAGTGCACCGGATTGGATCTTGTGGGCAGAGAGACTTGTCTGAAAATGCAGAACAAGCAGCTCCCTGTGGCACCTTCAGAGAACAGACCAAATAAAAGTTCAGTCGAGAGATGGCCATTGTTTCGTTGGCTAGTGCTTTGGTTTGTAACGGCTGCCACCCTCACCTTCAGCTGTACCACAGTGCGAGTCCGCATCGCACGCACAGGGTGGCCCAGGGACCAGCATCGGCATCACAGGAGAGCTTGTTGGTCATGGCGGATCGCAGGCCTAGGTTGACCAGCTGAGTCAGAAACTGCACCGGGATGGCTCTTGCTAGCTGTGTGGGACTGCGTGTAGGAATCCACCCAGGATTGTTAGCCACTGTAGGATCCACCAAGTCAACAGGATCTCAGGACGACTTGTGAGCTCCTCCGAGTTTGACGTGCTCCTGGTGCAGGGCTGCCAACAGCTCCTTACTCTCACGTTCCTGACACAACTTCAGTTTCTGGGGAGAGGATGTTTTATCACGTTTAATAAAACAATTACAAGCCACCATGGCAACTTTCCTCTGTTGTTCCTGTAGGTGTCTTTTTCAGTACAGACGGTAACACAGAAACACCAACTTGATCTGGCTTGACCCAGCTTCCTCCCCGAGTGAATTGAGTGAATACTGCAGTTCCTGAAGTATTTGTATCAAATGATTAAATATTCAGAGTTAACAGTTATTTTGATATTGATTTACTAATTTTGAAAAAATGCATACATGAGGAGTATTCAGATGTTCATGGAGAAAATCTACTGTGAAAACCCTCGATGAACTTCATTTTTCCCCCCTAAAATGCACTCAGACTAACTTGTTATAACGTGTCTGGACAGGATCTGCTTTGAGGGAGTAAGAAGGAAAAGACACCACTTTGAAAAGAATTCCGCTCAGAGCAACATGAATTCTACTAAAGGGAAACAGAAAAAACATCAAATTCATGGGGAAGCTTTGGTGGAAGAATGGTGAAATCCTTGATGCTTTACTCAAAGTTGGTGGGGATAGTGCCCAAAGAAACCAGCAGTATTCACATGGATAACTCATTTAAGAAGTTACAATACAGAAAGTAAAGCTCACAGTGGCAGACCAACCACACCAATTTGTGAGGAAAACAATAAACTACATTGTGCCCTAATTGAAGAGGGCCAATGACTAACAAAGCAGAGATCCTTGCTAACAGCCCTCCCAACTGGTTTAGCTGACATGAGTCTTACTGACAGTTAACGTGGAGTGCATTTTCTGCTCAGTGGGTACCAAAATGTTGTGCCCAGATCATCTGCAGACAGATCTGAGGTTTCAGTGGAAATTTTCATTGAGTGGGATCAAGATCCAGAAGCGTATCTTGCAAGAATTCCGAGATGAAACTTGGCTTTACCAGTACCATCCTTAAGACAAAGCACAATCAAAATAATGGCTATCAAGAGGTGGAAATGGTCCAGTCAAGGCAAAGGCAGACTGGTCACAAGCAGAGTTTGTAGCAATAATTTTGGAGGATGCTCAAGGCATTTTGTGTGTTAACTTTCTGGAGGGCTAAAGAACAATAGCATCTACTTATTAGAAGAGTGTTTAGAGAAAGCCAAATTTTTAGCAGAAAAACGCCCTTAAGAACTTCACCACAAGGCTCTTTGCTCTTGCTAAACAATGCCGATTTCAGGAGAGTTTTGATGGGAAATCATTAGGCCTCCATCTTACAGCCCTGATTTGACTTCTTCTGACTTCCTTTTGTTTCCTAATCTTAAAAAATCTGTAGAGTTCCAAGATGGCTGAATAGTGAGAAGGTGCCCAGACCTCAGCCACAGAAAGATACCAGAAAAACAAATGAAGGAAAGAAGAGCCAAATTCCAAGGAAATGACAGAAACTTTCAGTGGAGAAGTGACAGAACGTAACAGAGACTGGAGCAGTGAAGAAAGAAGACTGACACACTGCCGGACACACTGCGTCTACACAGCTGGCTGGGAAACTCCATCCTCAAAGCCAAGGTAGGAAGAGGCTGCTGCACACTCGCCAGTAACTTTAGCTGAGGGAGAAATCCACAGTCCCCCACTAAGTGTAACTCCACCTGGGAGCTGACTGTGGTCTGAGTGACTATTTAACTCTGAAAAGGGAAGCCGAATCGCATCCCTCCTCTCTCCCATCCCACAAAGAGCCAGACTCCATCGGCAGCATAGAGCTGGGTAGCTGATCTCTGTTCTGCTGCTACCTGACACAACCAGAATGAGTCAGGGCAACGTACAGGACAGACACAAGAACCCCTGCATCCTGCAACTGTGGGAGTCTGGAGCATAATCCTGGAGCTGTTCTCACTCACTCTATGTGATCCAGTGGGGTTCTTAGCTTCCTGGGGCCAGCACCAACAGAAGTTCATAAAAATTCAGACCTGACTTGGGGAAGTCCCCTACCTATCTCCCAGTTCATGGTCAAGGAGTCCTGGGCACACCCCACCATCACCCTTGCATGCTCGTGGGGACTGGGGGCAGTTTTATCTGTGCCTTGTAGAACTAGACCTGTTGACTTGGGTAGTGCAATCCTTGGAGTAATTCACACTCACTCGCAGTATCTGGGGTACTCTATGTGCCTTGTTTTGACTCTGGCAAATGGCTACCACCACCTCCAATACCTGGCTCCCAACTTGGGAGATCTGGGTAATGGCCCAGCCCCCTGTATCCTGCAATGCCAGGAGTGTAATAATCACTATTAATTTCCTCACACCCACTGGAATCCACCTGAAGGGACCTAGGGTAGAATCTTCAGGCCGATAGCAGTCGGTACAGATTCCTCTGCATACCTTTTGTCACCCTACAGGACTGAAGCAGGGTTCAGTTCACATTACCCAGTCCCTAGCATAGGGACTGTCTATGAGAAACTCCATATCACACAGTCCTGGAGCCACAGCTACAGTCCCCAACATACCTCAGGTTTGCTGACGCAACAAGAGGACAGCCCCTATGTGTCCATCTGCAATGTAGAACAAGGCCCCCTCTATGAGAATCCCTAGTGTAACTGACGCCTAGTGTAACTCTCTGGTGACTGAAGGCAGACATTCTAGACATCGCACACTCAGCCGGAGCCGTGGCTCAACAGGCTAATCCTCCGCCTTGCAGCGCTGGCACACCGGGTTCTAGTCCCGGTCGGGGTGCTGGATTCTGTCCCGGTTGCCCCTCTTCCAGGCCAGCTCTCTGCTATGGCCCGGGAAGGCAGTGGAGGATGGCCCAAGTCCTTGGGCCCTGCACCCGCATGGGAGACCAGGATAAGCACCTGGCTCCTGCTTTCGGATCAGCACGGTGCTGATTTGTCAAAAAAAAAAAAAAAGAAAGAAATCGCACACTCACCACAGTCACACTCTACCCCACAAACTGCTGCAAACTAGACCACTGTGTCACTCACAGACACAGATGACACTGATGAGAGCCAAAGGAATCACTCAGAGGTTACAGTTCTGGGCTCACCAAGAACCCAGGCCGAAGTAACAGGACAAGTGACACCCTGCATTCCATCTGGACCACCTCTTTTCCAGTGAAACCTACTCCGTAAGCAAGAAGGGATGATTGCGCCAGACACATGGACGTCAGTTTACTGACACAGGAAACATGAAGAAGCGAGGTAGCGTGACACCTCCAAAACAACACAGTAATCTCCAAAAACAGATCTGATCTGCAGGCAATCTGTGAAATGCTAGAAATACAATTCAAATAATGATTGTAAGGCAACTTAATGTGATGTGAGGGAATACAGATAGACAGTTTAAAGAAATGAGGAAATCAACCGGTGACCTGAATGAAAGACTCACTAAGGGGATAGAAATCTTTTAGAAGAAACAAATAGAAATTTTGGGGATTAAAAACTTCAATCAAGGCCGGCGCCGTGGCTTAATAGGCTAATCCTCCGCCTTGCAGCGCCGGCACACCGGGTTCTAGTCCCGGTTGGGGCGTCGGATTCTATCCTGGTTGCCCCTCTTCCAGGCCAGCTCTCTGCTATGGCCCAGGAAGGCAGTGGAGGATGGCCCAAGTCCTTGGGCCCTGCACCCGCATGGGAGACCAGGAGAAGTACCTGGCTCCTGGCTTCGGATCAGCGCGATGAGCCGGCCGCAGCGGCCATTGGAGGGTGAACCAACAGCAAAAAGGAAGACCTTTCTCTCTGTCTCTCTCTCTATCCACTCTGCCTGTCAAAAAAAAAACAAACAAACAAAAAAAAAACCACTTCAATCAATAAAATTAAATTTTAAAAAATCACTTGAGGACTTTCATAGAAGAATATACTAAGTAGAAGAAATAATTGCTGATCCAAAGACAAGACTTTCTAACTAATCCAATCAGACAAAAATAAAGAGAAAATAATCAAGAAGAATAACATCTATGCTAAACATGGGATATAATTAAGTGACCACAAATATTCACAGTATAGGGATTCCTGAATGAGAAGAGAAGGAAAAAGGCATTGCCAATCTGCTAAATAAAACAGTAGTTGGAAACTTCCCAAGCCTTGAAAGAGACATCGACATCTAGATACAAGAAGCTCAAAGGATTCCAAGCAGACTTAACCAAAAAAAGATCTCCTTCAAGGCACACTGTAGTGAAATTGTCAAAAGTTAAGGACAAGGAAACTTAAAGGCCAAAAAGAAAAGTGTCAAGTTACATATAAAGAAAAAACATTCTACTAACAGCAGACTTCTCAGGAGAAACTCTACAGGCCAGCAGGAAGATGACATATTAAAGGTCTTTAAAAAAAAAAAAATGATTCCAACCAAGAAGGTGAGAGTCAGTGAAACTCTCCTTTAGAATGAAGGAGAAATAAGCTATTTCCCAAATAAGCAAAACTCTTCACCACCAAACCAGTCTCACAAGAAATTCTGAATGGAGTCCTACATTAGAAGTTGACACCATGGAATCATATAGCACAACCAAATTCACTAACATAGCTGGTATGATCAATAACCAATCAACAAAATGACAGATGTTAGTTCTTATCTATCAGTATTAATGGTGAATGTAAGTGGCTTAAATTCCCCAGCCAAAAGATTCAGGTTGGGTGAATGGATATGGATAAAAAACTAAAGACCCAATTATATGCTGCCTATAAGAAACTCATTTTACAAATAAAGATACACATGGACTGAAAGTGAAGAGCGCCGGCGCCGCGGCTCACTAGGCTAATCCTCCGCCTAGCGGCGCCGGCACACCGGGTTCTAGTCCCGGTCGGGGCACCGATCCTGTCCCGGTTGCCCCTCTTCCAGGCCAGCTCTCTGCTGTGGCCAGGGAGTGCAGTGGAGGATGGCCCAAGTCCTTGGGCCCTGCACCCCATGGGAGACCAGGAGAAGCACCTGGCTCCTGCCATCGGAATAGCGCGGTGCGCCGGCCGCAGCGCGCTACCACGGCGGCCATTGGAGGGTGAACCAACGGCAAAAGGAAGACCTTTCTCTCTCTCTCTCTCTCTCACTGTCCACTCTGCCTGTCAAAAAAAAAAAAAAAAAAAAGTGAAGAGCTAGGAAAAATAGACCAGGCAAATAGAAACCAAAAACAAGCAGAAGTGGCTCTACTTATATCAGATAAAACAGACTTTAAGTCAAAAACTACAAAAAGACAAAGGACATTACATATTGATAAAAGTATTCATTTATTAATAAGCTATAACAATCATAAATATATATGACCCCAACACAGGACCACTGAGATAGTTACAGTAAATACTATTAGACCTAAATGGAGAAATAGATTCTAATACAATAATAGTAGGGGACTTCAGCACCCCACTGTCATCAATGGACAGATCACCCAGAGAGAAAATCAACAAAGATGCATCAGAGTTGAACAATCCTTTTGAGCAGATGGACCTAGCGGACACTTAGAGGACCTTTCACCCAACAGCTGCAGGATACACATTCCTTTCACCAGCACTTGGAACATTCTCTAAGATAGACCATATATTAGATCACAAATCAAGTCTCAGTAAATTTCACAAGACTGAAACCACACCATGTATCTTCTAAGACCATAAAGGAATAAAACTAGAGATCAACCATAGACATTTACAAATACTTGTAAATGAAGCAACATGCTACAGATTGACCAAAGCATCATTAAAGAAATTTTAAAAATGGATGAATTATTAGATACATATAACCTACCAAGATTAAATCAATAAGATATGGAAAATCTAAACAGATCCATCATAAGCAACGAGAATGAAGTAGTAATTAATAGTCTCCAATCAAGGAAAAGTCCAGGACTTTTTCTACTGTACTGAATGCTACAAAGTATTCCAAAGAGAAGTAACTCCAATACTTTCAAAACTATTCCAAAATATTCAACAGGCTAGAACTCTGCCAAACTCTGTTGATGAGGCAGGCATCACTCTGATAGAAAAACTGACTCAACACAAAAAGAAAACTATAGACCTATATTCTTGATTAACAGATGAAAAGACTCTCAACAAAATACTAGCAAATCAAATCCAAAACATATTAAAAGGATCATCCATCATGATCATGTGGGATTTATCCCAGAGACTCAAGGGTGTTACAAAATGCGCAAATCAATAAACATCTTAAATTACATCAACAAAATGAAGAACAAAAACCATATGGCCATCTCAATTGATATGGAGAAAATATCTGATAAGATTCAACACTCCTTCATGATAAAAAATAAATTAGGTACAGAAGGAACATACCTCAAAATTTGTAAAGGCCGTCTATGACAAACCTGCAGTCCATGTCATACTGAATGGGGATGGACTGAAGCATTCCCCTCAGATCCGGAACAAGACAAAGACGTGCACTTTCATCACTCTTATTCAATAAAAAAAATACTGCAAGTTTTATCATGAGCAATGCAAGAAGAGAAAGAAATAAATGGCATTAAAATTGGAAAGGAGGGAGTCCAAGAATGGATAAACCAGTTAAGTAAAGTTGCAAGTTACAAAAAAGCATATAAAGTTAGCTTTTTATACTCTAATGAACTTGCTAAAAGAGAAATCAAAACAGAAATGTCATTTACAGTAGCCACAAAAAAAAAACAAATATGTAGGAATAAACTTAACTAAAGAAGCGAAAGATCTCTATAATTAAAGTTATGAAACAGTGATGAAAGAAATCACCATGAACACAAAAAACAGAAAGAGAATTCCTTGCTAACAGATTTAAAGGGTCAATGTCATTAAAGCATTTACAGTACCTAAAGAAAGCTAAGATTAAACATGATTCCTATCAAAATACTAATGACATTCTTTACAGAATTAGGAAAAAAAAAAACTTAAAATTCATATGCAATCACAGAAGACCCAAAATACCCAAATAGCCAAATTGATCCTCAGCAAAAAAGAAAGTCAAGCTGGAGGCATCACTATCTGCCTTCAAAGCATACTACAATGCTATAGTAATTAAAACAGCATGTTCTCAGCATAAAAAATGGCATCTATATCAATAGAACAGAGAAGAGATCCCATAAATTAATCTATGTACATACAGCTAACTGATGTTTGGCAAAAGTGCCCAGACCATACATTGGAGAAGGATAATGTCTTCAATAGATGCTTGGCAAAACTGCATATATATATATATATATATATATATATATATATATATAGAATGAAATTAGTTCCCTACCTCTCACCATATACAAAAATCAACTCAAAATGGATCAAATACCTCAATCTAAGACCTGAGACTGAATTCATTAGAAGAAAATGTAGAAGAAACACTAAGACATTGGTATAGGGGATGACTTCCTGGACATGACTTCCAAGCGACAGGAAATAAAACAAAAAACTAGACAAATGGGACTATATCAAACTCAGAAGATTCTGCACAGAAAAGGAAACATATATAGAGTGAAGAAACAGGCAACAGAATGGGAAAAATATTTGCACACCACCATCTGACAAAGGATTAATATCCAGAATATATCAGCAACTTAAAAATTCAACAATAATAAAGCAACCAATCAAATGCAGAAAGGACAACGGATCTTAAAAGAAAAACCTACAAATGGTCAAAAAATACAAGAAAAAAATATTCAGCATCATTAGCCATCAGGAAAATACAAAGCAAAACCACAATGAGCTTATCCCTGTCATGATGGTTGTTACCCAAAACACAGAGAGTAACAAATGCTGTCGAGGATGGGGAGAAACGGGAACACTTGGACACTGTTGGTGGGAATGTAAATTACTGCAGCCACTGTGGAAAACAGCATGGAGATTTGCTCAAAAACCAGAAATCCACTTGCCAGGTGATCCAGCGATCCCACTACTGGGTATACCCAAAAGACATGAACTTATCAAAGAAACACCTGCATCACCGTGTTTATAGCAGCACTGTTCACAGTAGCCAAAATATGGGATCAACCAAGCTGTCCATCATCAGATGAGTAGATGACGAAAATCTGGGGTGGGTATATATCATATCATGGAATATTATTGAGTAATAAAGCAGAGTGAATGAAATTCTTTTTAGAAAAGATTTATTTATTTGAAAGGCAGTGTTACAGAGAGGGAAACACAGAGGCAGAGAGAGATGTCTTCCATCCACTGGTTCACTCCCCAAATGGATGTAATGGCCAGGGTTAGGCCAGGCTGAAGCCCGGAACCAGGAGCTTCATCTGGGTTTCCCACATTAGTATAGGGGCCCAATGACTTGGGTCATATGCCACTGTTTTCCCAGGTGCATTAGCAGGGAGCTGGACTGGAAGTGGAGCAGTCAGGACTTGAACCAACACCTACATGGGATGTCAGTGCTGCAGACGGCGGCTTAATCCACTGCACCCAAGAGAATGAAATTCTACCATTTGCAACAAAATAGATGCAACTGGTGGACATCATGTTGAGTGAAGTAAGCCAGACACAGAAAGACAAGTACTGCATGTTATCTATGAGCTACACTGAATCTGTTCTCTTTGCATTAATATCATGTTAACATGAGAATGAGAAATTGTCATGCATTTGCTGTGACCATAAGAATCAAATGTATCAATAAATTCCTTTAAAAATCTTTAAAGTATACCCATTTTCTTAATAATATAAAAAGTACTGCTTTGACGTGACCAAATTCCCAAGACCCTCTGACTAAAGGGAAGGACTGACAACTAGTGTCATGGTTCTCAAAAATGACTTGTACTTAGAGTTTATACTGAAAAAATAAAGTTTATCTTTTTATCTTTATCTTTAATTCAATTTTCAACAAACTGAAGTCCTCCAGAATACTGTAGATAAAACAACTAACAACTAAAGAAAAAAGTTCTGATGTTTAATCAATCACTTGGATGGGATGTAAAAATAATGGTTTATAGCACATTAAAAATGAAAGATTGAAACTGATACATACACGCAAGGTAAAAACACCATTATTCTTTACATAGGGGAGTACACTGAGCTATGCAATTATGACTTAAGCTCCATTTTATAATATTTCAGAATTAAATTAACTTAGTGTCTTATTGGTTGGTTTTTGGAGAACATGTATAAGTTTTCTCACTGGCTCTCCTTAAAGCTCTCCCAACCAGCGGGAAAACGTGGGACTGGATGTGGACTGATCTTTGAACCACTTCCCTTTGTGCTATTCCGATGTTGCAACATGGGAAGAGAGGAATGAACATGAAAGAGTGTGATTGACTAAGAATCGCAGCGCCCAGCCAAGTCCCTGCTCATGAGTTGGTAAAGTGTTGGTTGTTTTGCAAGATGATCCTTACTGTTAATTTGGGTTTAAGGCTAAATAAGCATTATATAAATATGTTGGAGTTAGAATGCTGACAGAGTGGAAATGTTTTGTTTTCTGAGACTACCACAGGCAATTTCTGAAACATTTAAACACTGGCATCCACTAAATATATTTTCCAAGCACCTTTCCCCTCTTTCAAAATAGGAATACATATGGCCCACATGTTTTTTATTCATTTGCAACTAATTTATCAAAACTGCCAAGACCTAGTCACTAACCACAAGGTCTAGGGAGCCAGTTGCAGGGGGAGCATTGTTACATCTCCCACTTGGACCATTCATTTAATTGAGAGCGGATTCGAACTCTGATTAAGAGAGTTATTAAATGCTGAGCAGCCAGTGACCGCTTCCTTTTGCTCTGTTGGCTCCATTTTCTCTCTTTTGCCAATCGAAGAGGCCTCCAATCCCTCTTTGTTTGCTCTGCTCCAGGAGAGGCAGGGCAAGTTCATTAGTAACACTAGCAATAATAAATTCCGAAAATACTTATTCTGAATAGTAGTGCTGGCATTCCTCATGGGTCTCATTTTCCCAACAGAAAAAGAAGGCCCTGGAAGCCAAGCATGTGATGAGTTAGGCACATTTGCATTTGGTTCCTTCCATACTTACATGGTGGTGTGTTTCACTGCAGGTGTCTCCTACCTACACTCGCCCTGAAGACTTGGCAGAGGCTGAGTCTGTGTGTTCGTAGCTAAACACTAGGATGTGGACACGCCAGGTCATCTGCTCAGATAGTCCAGTTATGCTTCCTGTTAGCATCCAATCACCCAAATGTGCCTCATCATAAAACTTACCTGGGTAGTTACTTAACATGTAGCAACCTGGGTCCCTGTTCTAGAGGCCTGGGAAAATATATGCTGAACCCATACCCAATATGCTTCTCAGCCATCAGACCCCACTGGACACCATGCCCATTAGTTATGTTTGCTGTGAAGTCATTTCTCCAATCACCCTGATTTCAGGTTATTTTAATCTTTTCAACAATGATAACATTTTGCATGTGTAATTATATGCAATTTAATTTTTATGTAAGTCACAAGGCATTCCCTATTGATCAATCTCCCAACTGGAACATGTCCTTTGTCAGACCATTTGTTATAATTTTTTCTTTGGAAAAGGGATCTCCATCATCTCCTGCAAGAAAGTGGAAGAAGCTTTGGGAAGGAGACAGCATGAGACAGCGTCAGCCACCCCCAGCTTTGTGACTCTGGGGGTGTGCCTTCAGTCCGTCTGAAGGCTAGTGGACTTCAGAGAAATGCAAACATTGGGAACAGAGTTCTATCTACTGTGAAAACAAAGTAGTCCTTTGTATCGCTGCTTTGACTTTGTCCAAACACTGAATTTACTTTGTATTTTAGGTAGCACAAAAGAGGATTAAATGCATGGATTTATGATGATGGAAAAGGGGCAGGGATGGAAACACACTAAGAAGTGCCTGCTTAGAGGGTGTATTCGTTTTCTCTTTGGTAACTAGCACAACTCTGAACAATGTGCACACACACACACATGCATACACACACAGCTACCATGGGCCAGGATTCTGGACACAACTCAGCTGGATCTTCTGCTGTACAGGCTTGTGGCCCCTGTGCTGAAGTGAGGCTCACCTGGGAGCAGGTGCTGGGAGAGCTCATCTCCTCGGGCCGCGTGGCTGGCACTTTGCTTCCCACGGGCTGTCAGCAAGCAGGCACCTCCAATGTGGCTGTTTGCTCCGTAAGACCAGCAGGAGACTCTCTCTCCACCTGCTAAGATGGTCACTCCCTATACTGACACCTGTCGCCACTGCCATGTTCTACTGGTTAGGTGCAAATCACAGTGAGGCTGGTCAAGGAAGGGGCCTGCACCAGGGGTGTGGATCATGGGGGACACCTAGGGCGAGTCCACCAGGGAGATGTGAACTTGATGAGCTCAGAAGTACGTTCTTCACGTAGAAGATACCATCTTGGACCTCATCCACAAAATCTGAAGAGCTTGGTGAGTATGAAGGTTGCAGGGCCCTGATCCTCACCTGCTGAACCTGAACGTCTTGGAATAGGATGAGAGACGCTGAAGTTTTCAAAACCACTTCACGCCCACTGAGATAGCTGGAGTCAAACATGACACTGAGGATATAGAGAAATGGGGTCCCAGACACATTGCTGCTGGCAAGGATTCCCTTTGACCCCACGTTGCTCAGCCTCCTCTGAGCTATCTTTTCCACCAGGTGTCTGTCCTTGCCCTGTTGTCTTTGGCCTGCTGAGCTCACTTCAGTAAGAACTGTGCCAAGCCAGTTTGGTGAGACTCACCCATACTCAGTGCCCAACCACATTCTTCCTCTTGTTCCATGCACCTGTTGCTTTCAGCTCTGCGTCTCTCTCATTTCAGCATCTCCCTGGCCTGCTGAACTCTACCCAGTGGACTATGCATTGCATTGCAAATACAATTTTTATTATCCAATCCAATTTTATATGACCCCTGAGAAAATTGTAAATGGTACTGTTGCTTTGGAGAGCAGTTCAACAGATTCTCAAAAGTTTAAACAGCCACCCAACAATTCTACTCCTAAGTATATACCCAAAAGTAGTGTAAATACATGTCCACATTAAAAACTCACACAGAAATGCTCACAGTAACCATAATATGAAAACAATTGAAAAGTCTACTAATTGATGAATAAAAATATACTAGATGTATAAATGGAATATTAGTCATCCATAAAAAGAAAGGAAGTGCCAAAAGATAACCTGACAATATTATGCTTGGTGAAAAAGTCAGGCATAAAAGATCACCTAGTGTACTTCTCCAGATAGGCAGTATCAAGAAAAGGAGCACCCAGAGAGACAGCTGGGAGATGAGGGGTTGGAGGGGGCTAGAGGAGGAGATGGACAGTAACTGCCATGAGGTTTTGGGGGGTGATGAAAAGCTACGGATTCAGATGGTGATGATGGCTACACAGTTGTGAATATGCCACCAGCCACAGCATTACACACTGAGTTATGGGAACTCTGAACCACAGCTCTATTTTTAAAAAACTATATAAAATAACAATGAAAAGGTATTATTTTCCAAACAAACTTGCTTCATTGTGCATTGGTATGGCAAAGTTGTTACAAAGTACTAATTGTAACATTATAACAGAAAATAAGTGCTAATATTTTGGGTTTCTTATAGATCTATTTATTTGAAAGTCAGAGAGAGAGAGAGAGAGAGAGAGAGAATGAATCTTCTATCCTCTGGTTCACTCCCCAAACGCCCACAACAGTCAAGTCTGGGCCAGGCTGAGTCATGAGCCGGGAATTCTGTCTTTCACGTGGGCTGCAGAGGCTTCTGCTGCCTTCCCAGGCACACTCGCAGGGAGCTGCATCAGAAGCAGAGCAGCCAGGGCCTGAACCTGAGCTCCAGTGTGGGATGCAATAGCTTCACCCGCTGCACCACCACCCCGGCCCCGAGAAGCACTGCTAGTTAACACATACATCAAAGACAGTTCTCGCTGCCAGTCATTAAAGCTAGCCTTGCTCTAAAGCACACTTTAAAGGATTTGTCATCCTCAAATCATCTTTGGGAAAGGGACAGTAACTTAAGTGCCGTGAAAGCACACTGAAGCAACATCATTAGAGACATGTTTGCTCCAATGCACGGTTCACCTTGCAGCTTCCTCTCTGAAGCTTCCTGTTACTGGTGAAAGGCGGGGAGGGGTGCAAGGGAGGAAGAAGAGGAAGGAGCAAGAAGGAGAAAGAAACGATAACTTAGGGTGCCAACATTGTGGAGCAGCCGGTTAAACCATGGCTTGCAATACCAGCTCTGGTTCCAGTCCTGGCTGTTAAGCTTCCAATCCAGCTCCCTCCCAACGCACTGGGAAAAGCATCAGAGGATGACCTGAGTATTTGGGCCCCTGTCACCCACATGGGAGACCCAGATGGATTCCTGGATCGTGGCATCAGCCTGGCATAGCCCAGGTGGTTGTGGCCATTGGGGAATGAACCAGTGGATGGGAAATCTGTCTCTTGCTCTCACTTTGCCTTTCAAATTAAAAAAAAATATTTTTAATGCTAAGTTAAAAAACGAAGAGTAAAGGAAGTGGCCACTAAAGGTCAATGCTGGTTTCTACCTTTTGGTTGCTGCTTTCCCTAAAGCTTTGTTGAGATGAGGCGTTAAGCTACAAAGTGGTCATGCATTTCTTTTGCTTATTTCCTATCTATGGGGCTGCAGAGCCCATAATTTGGAAAGTGACTGCATAATCCAGACAGAAATAAACTTCTTACTCCAGCACAAAACAGACCCTTTCCATGTGAGGGGCACTTAATTTAAAACAGCTTCAATAGAAGAAGGAGAGGGGCCAATGCTGTGGCGTGGCGGGTAAGGCCACCACCTGCAGTGCCGGCATCCCATTTGGGCACCAGTTCGAGTCCCGGCTGCTCCACTTCTGATCCAGCTCCCTGCTATGGCCTGAGAAAACAGTGGAAGATGGCCCATGTCCTTGGGCCCCTACACCCATGTGGGAGACCTGGAAGAAGCTCCTGGCTTCGGATCAGCGCAGCTCCAGCTATTGTGGCCATTTGGGGAGTGAACCAGCAGGTAGAAGACCTCCCTCTCTGCCTGCCTCTCTGTAACTCTGCCTATCAAATAAGTAAATAAATATTGAGAGAGGGGGGGGGAGGGGGAGGGGGAGGGGGAGGGGGAGAAGGAAAGAACACGTATATTTAATACAACTTTGAGTCACTTTCAAAGTGGAGCTGCAAGAGATATATCGCATTTGCTTTCCCCTGAAGTCTGCATGTACAGCCCCTGAGTGGGGGTGGGTTTAGGAAACACATAGGTGGCAGGGGTGGAGCAGGATGTCCAATGTGCTAAGTGCACTGAACACACAAGGCAGTAGAGCAGAAAGGGTGCCAAAGGAGTGACCCACAAGACGAGGTGATAGAGGGGTGACACACAGCAGGAGGTGGACACAGTGTGGAAACAGCCCTGCTCGTAATGAGAGGAGCCCTGTGTCTCCCACCATGGGCTCCTTCCATCTCTTCTTCTGTCCCAAAGACGACCACACCAAGGCTGCCTGTGAGGCCACTCAAAGCAGAACTCAGCTCCTGTATTTCTGACTGGGTGGACTGAAGATGGTTGTCTCTGTTGTGGACTTGACAGAATGCAATCTGCAGATGTTGCATAAAGAGAACAGCCTACCCATTCACCACCACCCCACACACTGCAGGTGTCCACACTGAGCAACCATGGAGGATGCAATGGTTTGGCCCCTCTGAAGCTCTATTGCCTTTGGATTTCCATGGGGTGGTGCTGGGAGACACAACCTGTAAGAGGAGCGAACACCTGTTCATAGACCACCTTCTAGCTCTCAGTAGACCATATTGGTTGCTGTGGGAGCAGGGTGTTGTATAGCGAGGCACCCACTTGCCCTAACACCCTGAGGCCCTCACCAGAGGCTGAGCAGATGCTAGTGCCATGTTCTGGGACTTCCCAGTCTCTAGGACCATGAGCCAACATACACTTCTGTTCCTTATAATTCACCCAGTCTTGAGCAATGTGTTATAGAAGCAGAAAATGGACTCACAGATGCCTTTATGGATGTTCTGGTAGAAAGATCAATAAGAGATGCTCTCTCCCATCCAGGAAATATTCAATCTGTTTAAAATGCAAACTGGGTGCTACTGGTGCCCCAGGAGAGGGCCTCTCACAGTGTGACCTGTGGACCCCACTCGTCCAGGTGACACTTACTGTGGCAAGTGTCGGGGAGGAGGAACACCTTTCCTCTGCTCACCTGGGCTCCTGGCTGAGGTCCCTGTAACAGAGGACAGCTCCCTGAGAGATGAGCAATGAAGAGCAGGAGACATGGCTAAAGCTGGGCTCTGTTTCTGCTGGGTCTGACAGCAGTGGAGAAATCAAATCGACAGAGGGCATGATCTATTGATGATGAGCGGGGGGAACGGAGCAGAACCTGTCTGTGTGGATTCTCCCCTGTGACCCTGCTTTCCTCTGGGCACAGCAAGGGCCCTTCCAAAGGACGGTCTTACAGCCACCGCAAGGGAAGGTCGGATGGTCCTTCCTGGATAGTCCTTCCAGGATGGTCCTTCCAGGATGGTCCTTCCAGGACCTACTTCAAGGGAGAAGCAGGGTTGGGGGGCAGTGAGAGCGACTTTGCTGCTGTTGTTTTCTCAAATACCAAGGCAGCAAATTTGGGGGTTCCATGTACTAAACCCCATTACAAAAGAGACACTGAAAGTATCTGAAACTTTTACAGTACAGAGATTAATTTTACGTCTGTTGAACCCAATGATCAAAAATTTGTGTTGGATTTTATATCTTTTCATTTCATTTTTCTATGAATTTACTTCTATTTGATTCTGCACAATTGTTAGTCCATGGTGAATTAGGATTAAGCAGAACATACAGAGACCCGCGCCTTCACCACAGATACTTTGACATGGTCTGTTCCAACTGAGAGACTCAGAGTGTGCTATAACAAAACTTTCCCTGGAGGGTCAGGGAAAAATATTGCAGAGGACATGATCCCAGGAGAAAGTCCTCTAAGACAATAGCTCTGTCAGGCAGGCAATGGAAGAAAGGCATTACAGGAGAGGTTACGGTGAGGAAGCCAAAGCAGAGAGTCTCTCAGAGAATGGCCAACAGGTGGGCATGGCCAAAACAATGCTGCGTCGGGGTGGAACAGGAGCTAAAACTAGCAAACAGTGCAATAGCAAAGTCTGAATTTTATACTGAAGGCTCTGGGAAAGAGTGGCAGAGAGAGAGAGAGAGAGAGAGAGAGAGAGCGAGCACATCTTTCTGCCCAGGCCACCATCACAGCGTATCAGACACCACTATGTCAGCTTAAAAAATAGATGTTTACTTTTCATGGTTCTGCAAGATGGAAAATCCAAGATCAAGGTGCAAGCAGCTTTGGTTCTTGGTGAGGGTCCACTTCTTGGCTTGCAGTCTCCTCACTGAATTCGCACATGGCAGAGACACATCTGCACCTCATCTTGTACAAGCACCAACACCATCACGTGGAACCCACTCTCCTCACCTCATCTGAACCTGTGTCCCAAAGGCCCCTATCTCAATACCATCACAAGGGGAGCTAAGGCTTTAACCCATGGAGTTGGGGGCCGAGGGCACATATTCAATCTGTAATAAAGCTAATGAGTTGGCCATGTCTTCTTTGAGTAATATTTGGATGACAAAGAGAGCTGCCCAGTAGGCAAGTGTGTGTACACCACGGCTCTAGTAAAGATGCAAGTAGGTTCAAGATCTAGGCTAAACCATTGCCTAAAGATAGTAGGTAAAGCCTTGGAAACACCTGTGATCATGCTCATAGAGGGAACAGAGCAACCACAAAGACCTCAAAACTCAGGAGGCAGCAAGGGAGAAAGAAGCCATTCAGAAATTGAGGAGGAGAAGGGGAGGTCAAAGGTGCAAGAGAATGGAATTTCAAGGATCGGGCAAGGGCTGTTATAAAAGCACTAAAATGCTGATGGGCATCTCCAGGCTCTCCTGCTGGACAACTTTGCTTAAAACTTTGTCACTTTGGTCCTCTCCAAATCTGGCAACCTGGCAATGGAAAGAGCAAGAGTCCTTGACTCGGTTCAGAGTTTGCTACTTTCTGCGTTACCATCAGCAAAGCGTATGGTATTTGCAACCAGAGCGTTGTCATCTACAGAGCCAGATTAATCTTTCTAGCAACGTCTTCCTTGCAGGAGGCTTGTGAATGCTGAGTGGAATCATATGTTTGAGGTGACAGTGTTTCCGAAGGCTCCTGCTGAGCTGCAAAGCCCTCGCTGAGAAGAGCTTGTTATCAACCATAAGCACATGTATGGATGATTAATTTCCATCAGCTTCCTCTCACAGATGGGCATAGGCTTGGGTGACCTCGGGGACTGTGCACAGCAGGGACTCAGCAGTGGCCCTTGGGAGGAGAGGACAGCAGGGGGTACTGATTGGAGAGGAGCCTTGCCAGGGTCAGTGCTGCTGGGAAGAGAACAGGCCATGAGTTCACAGCATCCCAAAGAAACTCTAACTTAGTGAAGAGAGAGGTGGTCCTTGGAATTCAAGTTTTAAAGAGGGCGTTAAGGGCCGGCACCGTGGCTCACTTTGTTAATCCTCCACCTGTGACGCTGGTACCCCAGGTTCTAGTCCCGGCTGCTCCTCTTCCAGTCCAGTTCTCTGCTGTGGCCCGGGAGTGCAGTGGAGGATGGCCCAAGTGCTTGGGCCCTGCACCCGCATGGGAGACCAGGAGGAAACACCTGGCTCCTGGCTTCAGATCAGTGCAGCTCCGGCCATAGCGGCCATTTGGGGCCATTTCTGTGAACCAACAGAAGGAAGACCTTTCTCTCTGTCTCTTTCTTATCGTCTATAACTCTGTCAAATGAAAAAAAAAAAGGAGGGCATTGAAAAGCCATGCACACAACACCATAAGTGCTGGTAAAATTACCATACACATTCAGAAAATAGCAAGGATATTTTTTTTTCTTTTGACAGGCAGAGTGGATAGTGAGAGAGAGAGACCGAGAGAAAGGTCTTCCTTTTGCCGTTGGTTCACCCTCCAATGGCCAATGTGGCCAACGCATCTCGCTGATCCGAAGCCAGGAGCCAGGTGCCTCTCCTGGTCTCCCATGCGGGTGCAGGGCCCAAGCACTTGGGCCACCCTCCACTGCCTTTCCGGGCCATAGCAGAGAGCTGACCTGGAAGAGGGGCAACCAGGATAGAATATGGCATCCCAACCGGCATTAGAACCTGGTGTGCCGGCGCCGCAAGGAGGAGGATTAGCCTGTTAAGCCATGGCGCCGGCCAAGGATATTTCTTAAATGCTTGCTGTAACCAAACCATCAGTAGTAAATAGTGCAGCTCTCAAGCCTCAGGATGACGATCTCTAGAGCCGGGGAGGAGACACGTCTCTTTCTCTGGGACTGCTACATGACTGGTAAAATGAATACAGCAACTGTGCCAAATAAACAAAAGCACCATCTTCAGAGACCGTGAGTCGCTGACTTTCTGGTGAAAATATCAACTATTTTACAATTATGTAGCCAAATTATATGCTCAGAGTTACACACAGAGAGAAGGAGAGGCAGAGAGAGAGAGGTCTTCCATCTGCTGGTTCACTCCCTAGATGGCCACAATGGCCGGAGCTGCGCTGATCTGAAGCCAGGAGCTTCTTCCGGGTCTCCCACGTAGGTGCAGGGGCCCAAGGACTTGGACCATCTTCCATTGCTTTCCCAGGCCATAGCAGATAGCTGGATCAGAAGTGGAGCAGCTGGTATGCCGGCACTACAAGTAGTGGCTTTACCTGCCACACCACAGCACCACGGCTGCATTCACTCTGAACACAGGACAAAGTCAGCGAGAGCCATCGGTAGGAGAGAATCCAGACTGATGTCACCATGGTCCGACTGGTTCTGAAGAAGGCAGCTGCTAGCTGCTGTGAAGGAATTCCCCATAGAGGGTGCGAGTGCTCCCACCTCAGGTATGTGATGCACAAAACTTGTGGTGAAGAAATAAATGAAATAAAAGAAGCAACAAAAACAGGGAGATAGCCTGCCAAGTGAAGGCTTCTAAAGAGAGCCAACTGTTATTCCACTTTTATTCCTTCATACGATGAAAACCCAAACCCATTATTTATTGAGCCCTGTATGGGCACAGACTCAGGGCCGGGTCTGGAAGCAGCACTGGACACACGTGGACAGTGCCTTTCCTGCTACGCAGCTTCCAATTTAGGGGGCGGGGAAGGGCTTGGCTGTTTAGAGAGACGATGGGATGTGGAATGGAGATGAAGGGAAATTCAGCTGACGTTGTGGATGGCACATCTGGTCTTGACCTTCTTCTGCTTGGATCTCCATTCGCCTCAGCTCTCTGGATTCTCCCTCTTCCTCCCCCTCTCTTTCAGTCTTCCTTTGCTTTGAACAACAAACTGGGTGGGGTTGGGTTGCAAATCAGAGCTGAAATAACTCTTTGGTTCAGGGTAGAATGAAGAGCTGGTGTCTGCGGCAGCCAAAGTCAATCTGAAACTTCCATGACACTCACGGTCTATACTGTGCTTCACTGTAGTTCACCTGAAATGGCTCAGGTAATCCACTTTAACTGGAGTTATGGCAACAAAATCAAATTCCCTTTTCCATGCATGGTTCCCCACGCCTTTTAGTCTGATCTTGTGTATGATTGCCTTCGTACATTATGCTTGGAAACCATCAGCATTCCCTCTTGTTTGCTACTGTCAGAAATCCTTCAACAGAGAGAATAGGGTCTCCTATCTATCTCACCATGAGAGTGAACCAAGTGGAAAAGTCTCCCCGGGTGGGTCCTCTTCCCAAGCTCCTCTACGTGTGTGTCATCTTGAAGAGGGTTTCCAAATCCTGGGTTTACCCTCAAATGAGATATTCAGACCAAAAAGGTCTATACACAGGAGAATAACAAGTGTTGACTACAATACATTGCTACCACATGGAGGGCGGTGTTGGGCATCAGAGCGAAAGACACATTTGTAGGTGGAACATGACAGTGAAGGATGGACAGGTTACAGAGACAAGCGCAGCTGACTGTCCTTGCCTTGCTGGGGTGGGTGGTGCTCACACTCAGCGAGTCAACTGTGCATGCACTGTGTGCTGGGCACTGCTTTCCAAAAGGGGTTTGTGTCAGGAAACAAGACAAGCGATGACACTGGGCTCATGGAACTTGCATTCTGGCAGCACACACGGAACAAGAAAAGCAAGCATGCATCAGCAGGTGACAAGTACGATGGGAGTCCACAGAGCAGGGGAGGAGGGATCAGAGAGTCTGGGGTGAGAAGAAAAGTTCCACCCTGCAGAAAACAGACTGGGGATTCTGCAGCTCTGGTACCAAGACAACTTCCCATGAATCAAGACAGCGCACTTCGGTGAGACTCTCTCTAACAAGCCCACCAATCAGCACCAGCTGCTTGCTACTAAAGTCAGCCAATCAGGAAGGAACTTTCAATACACCATTGTGAGTGCCCGCCCACCAATCCCCAGCAGACACCCAGGGTGGAAGAGGAGAACCTGGGGCCTCAGGGATGGAGGAACACCACAGCATCCAGCCTGTTACAACCGCCACTCAACGGAGGAAGGCGGGGACTGTGTTGTGACAGGGATGGCCAGCTTGGGAGGTGTCTGTGCCCCTGAGGTTTCTCTCTCGCACCCAGAGACATCCCATGTCTGGGGATATTGACAAAAGGGCTTATGCTACCAAACATGCCCCCCTCCCCAAGCAACCCTCTCCTCCCCTGCAGGGCCTGAGACTTTTCCAAGACACAGGTCCCACTCCCTATACACACACACACACACACACACCAAGCACAGTAGTGTAAGGGGGTGTTGTACAGCTGTTTTCTGAGGCTAGTGAGGCACAACACCCCTTTGCGCTACTCTGTAGAAGCAATGACCTGTAGCTCCCAGTTAGTTGGCCATGTGATCAGGAGAGTGACCAATCGATACTCTACAGTGTACTGCGACGTCAGCCTCTTTTGGATCGAAGTAGTCAGTAAGTTACATGAGATATTCAACATTTTTTAATAAGATAGGTTTTACATTAGATGATTTTACCCAACTCTAGGCTAATGTGAGTATTCTGAGCACAATTTAAGGGAGGCTAAGTTAGGATGTTCAGTCAGTTAGGTGTATTAATGTATGTATTAATTTATGTTGGACTTACACTATTTTCAATATATGGGGATACAAACCCATCATTAGTTGAGAAGCATCTGAGACAAAGTGGATTTTATAGTCTGAATCTTTGTGCCCCCCCCAAATTCATGTTGAAACCTATTACCATGTGATATTATTAAGTGGGGGCCTTTGAGAGGATTGCTCTCTACTCCCAGAATAAGGTTGTACCCATCATCAAGAATCCCTGGAGAGCTGCGTTACCCACACCATCGTGAGGACCCACTGAGAAGGCAGCACCTATGAGGAAGTGGGCCCTCACCAGACAATAAGTCTGCTGGCATAGATGACCTGGTGTGGTGGAATGAGAAGGCCATGCCAAGATGGCTGCTGGCAACAGAAACTGCCTGACAACAGGCTGTGATTGGATGGTTTCAGAAACTGCCTGGCAACAGGGTGTGATTGGTTAGGGCATAGACTGCCCCTTGACCAGATTGGCTGCCTTGGCTATATAAGCTGCTGTATAAACTGAAATAAACGAGTCTGCAGGCTGCTTGCCTCTGGCCTGCTTTCACCCGGCTCCTGGAGTCTGTGTGGTGACTCTGCACCTCTTGCCCCCACCATGCTCCTCCTCTCAGAATGAATCCACAGCAACAACCTGGGACTTCTGTGCCTCTAAGAGTATAATAAATAAATGAATGAATAATAGATTGATTAATTAATGAATTTGTCTTTTTTAAAAGCTGCCCAGTCTATAGTATTTTGTTCTAGTAGCCCAAACAGATTGCAACAATGGACTTCAGAGTGAAAGAAGTTACTAGAAGTAAAAAGAAGTGCTTTCTAATGGTCAAAGAACACATCCACCAAGAATACATAACCACCCCAAAGGCATTCGACCCAAACAATTAAGATTCAAAATATACGAAGCAAAAGCAAACGGAGCTGAAAATGGAAACAGGCAAATCCAGAGTTACTGTGGAGCCCTCTCCATCCCCTGCTCAGCCGCTGCAGGAACACCAGAGAAAACGTCAGCAAGGATACAGGCGAACCGAGCAGCACCATCACCCAACACACAGGGGAACTCTGATGCGATCACACCACTCGGCAACAGCACAACACACCACTTCATTTCCTACATTCCTGGATATTCACCAAGACAAGTCACTAGGAAATGAGACTTAGGAATGAAACAAGAGACTTGGCTGTGCCCGTGACTGAAGGGAGCCCTGCTGTAAGGTGTTGAACCAGACAGACCTATCAGGCCCCTCCGGTTCCTGTGGTTGCTCTCGTGGGAATGAGGCACAGGAAGAGGTGCACAGACCCGAGAGGGCAGGCTGTTGCCATCATCTGGATGAGAGATGGAGGTGGTTTTGGCGTCAGCTTTGAAGGCAGTAATACTCCAGTTCTGTTATCATTCAGCGAGGTACAACATTGTGCTACTGTCGCTGTCACTGAAAACAACACTCGCATGGACAGCAGCAGGAGACTTATCTTGGCACAGGAGGCCGATACATCCCACGTGACACCATGTGACTTACCTTTCCCAAGTGATAACTCTTCAGGGCTGTCCCCCAAGATGCTAGTAAAAAGTAACTGCCTCGCGTTTAATTTTTGTGAATTAAATTACCCTCCCATGGCAAACAGACAGAAAGAGGAGTTGGCCAAAGAGGAAGAACTAATCATTTGAAGTGGGTCACAATGCTTGGCTCTGCCATTTCCCTCACTGACCACAAGGGGCAGGAGACTAAGGCTCAAAGACATGGCCTTTTGGGGTGGCGGGGTCCCTATATGCAAACCTGCTTCCTGCTGGACATTCAGTCAGAGAAACAATTTGTCCCCATTCTAGAGGAAAAGCTGACAGCACTGGACCTACTGAGATAGACCGCAGGGCTCCCAGAAGTAACTTCTAGGTGTTTTCAAGGACATGATTTTGCTTTTATTTTATCTTTTTTTTTTTTTTTTTGGACAGGCAGAGTTAGACAGTGAGAGAGAGAGACAAAGAGAAAGGTCTTCCTTTTCCGTTGGTTCACCCCCCCAAATGGCTGCTACAGCCAGCACTGTGCCAATCCAAAGCCAGGAGCCAGGTGCTTCCTCCTGGTCTCCTATGTGGGTGCAGGGCCCAAGGACCTGGGCCATCCTCCACTGCCTAACCGGGCCACAGCAGAGAGCTGGCCTGGAAGAGGGGCAACCGAGACAGAATTCGGCACCCCAACCGGGACTAGAACCCAGGGTGCCGGTGCCGCAGGCGGAGGATTAACCTAGTGAGCCACGGCACCGGCCTTGAATTTTACATTACTTCCTGATTTTCAAACTTAATCACCAAGTAACATATAGTCCCATTGTATTGAGACATAATACTATAAGGCTACTAACACTCTATGAAAGGTACAAATAATAGATTTATTGATTGATTTAATCCTCATAAATTTGGGTAAAATGAAAACTTTGAGATGTCCTAAATTTAATTTAAAAGGGCTGGAGAGTAGAAGGAGGAAGAAATAGGAAAGTTAATCAGCTGAATCTGTTACAGGGTAAAGCCAACAAAAGGTGTTTCACATTTATGAATGTTAAAATCTTAATTTAGGGGCTGACATTTGGCTTAATGGTTAATCCACCAGTTAGGACATCCATGTCCACGACCAGAGCATCCAGATTTGACTGCAAGTTCTGACTCATCATTCCAGGTTCCTCCTGATGCACACACCCTAGAAGGCAGCAGGTGATAGCTCAGGTAGTTGGAAGACCCAGACTGGGCTCTCAGTGTCAGGCTTTGGCCTTGGCCAAGGCCCAGGCACTGAGGGCTTTTGGGGGAATGAATCAGCAGATGGGAGCTCTGTCTGTATGTCTCTCAAATAAATAAAGAAAAAAAATTTAAATCCTGACTTCAGATCCCCAGGGGCTGATGCCCAGGTATCAGCAACTCCTGCGCACATAGAAAGTTTGAGCTAATGCAGAAGCAGCTAGCTCTTCTCATGGACTGCCCTCCTGACGCCTTCCCCACCTAGCACTATGTGGCCCCTCCTATCTGTAGTCCATGGAAGTTCAATACAAACAACGTATGCTTCCCTTTCCCCAAACGTTTATTATAAAAGTGCTCTTGGGGCTTAGGTCCAGGGACATCATTTTCAACTTCTACCTTGCCTTGCTGCAGGATACTGCGGGGCTCGTCCCAGGACCCAGGCTTGTTCTTGCTCTATATGTATTGAGTCATCAAACCCTTCTATATCAGAGGGGGGTAAAAAAAGAAGAAAAAAAATTAAAAGAATGAAAACAGCGTTTGGTATCTCTGGGGATAGCATCAAAGAAAGCAATATTTTGAGATTTGGGAATTCCTGAGGAAATGATAAACAAGTTAGCAAACCTATACAATGAAATAATAACAGAAAAATTCCCCCAATTTGTAGAAAGATATGGAAATTTAAATACAGAAAGCCCATAACATGCAAATAGACATGAACAGAAAAGAACATCACCACAACACATTATACACAGCTTTCAAAATTAAAACACAAAGGGGGCATTTTAAAATTTGCAATAGGAAAGCACCAGGTCACTTTTAAAGGAATTCCCATTAGACTGATACCATATTCCTCAACAGAAACCTTACAGGCCAGGAGAGAAGAGAGAGACTTAGCCCAAGTATCAACAGAAAAAACAGAAACAGCCCACAAAGAACACTCTACCCAGACAAACACTTTTTCATAGATGAAGGTGAAATAAAGATGTTCTGAGAAAACAAACAAACAAACAAAAACTAAAAGAATGTATCCAACCCAACCAGCCTCAAAAATGACAGGTCAGAACGTACTACATACAGGAAGAAGGAGAGATAATTGTGTCACTAAAGAGCATGAAAGTATGAAACCAGCCAGAAAAAGAATAAAGGATGTTTAAAACAAAAGTTCTTTTAAAATGACAAGACCAACTCATTAGGTCCAATAACCTTGACTGTAAATGCTCTAAACACCCCAATTAAAATATACCACCTGATCGAGTGGATAAAATAATAAGATCCAGCTATGTGTTTCCTACAAGAAACACACTACACCATAAAAGACATGAAGACTGAAAGTGAAAGGATGGAAAATGATAATGCATACAAATGTAAACCCAGACAAAATAGACTTTAATTAAAAAACTGTTAAAAGAGATAAATGTCATTATGTAATGATTAAGGGATCAATTCAACAAGAAAACATAACTATAGTACATGCACCCAATTCTAGGGCATCCAGTTATGAAAAACAAATGTTAATACATCTAGAAAGAGACACAATCATAGTTCAATAATACTAGGGTATGTTAACACCCCACCTTCATCAATGGACAGATAAACAAGACAATAGAATCAACAAGAAAACCACAACCAGTCTATGTTATAGAACTGACGGACCTAATAGACATTTACAGAACATTTCATTCCAAACTACAGAATTCGTATTCTTATCATCACCACATGAAACTCTCTCTAGCATAGACCATATTTTAGACCATAAAGCAAGTCTCAACAAATATAAAAAAGCTGAAATTATATCATGTATCTGTTTTGACTACAGTGGAATAAAGTTGGAAATAAACAACAAGAGAATACACAAATACTTGGAGACTAATCAACATGTTCCTGAATGATCATTGAGGAAATTAAAGGAGAAATTAAAAAACTTTTTGAAACTAAAACATAACTTATCAATATTTATGGGATATAGCAAAAGCAGATTTAAGAGAAAAGTTTAAGGCCGGTGCCGTGGCTCAATAGGCTAATCTTCCGCCTTGCGGCGCCGGCACACCGGGTTCTAGTCCCAGTCGGGACACCGGATTCTGTCCTGGTTGCCCCTCTTCCAGTCCAGCTCTCTGCTGTGGCCTGGGAGTGCAGTGGAGGATGGCCCAAGTGCTTGGGCCCTGCACCTGCATGGGAGACCAGGAGAAGCACTTGGCTCCCGGCTTCGGATCAGCGAGATACACCGGCCGCAGCGGCCATTGGAGAGTGAACCAATGGCAAAGGAAGACCTTTCTCTCTCTCTCTCTCTCTCACTGTCCACTCTGCCTGTCAAAAGTTTATACCAATAAGTGCTTACATAAAAAAAAAAAAGTATCAAATACAAAAGCTAACAATACATCTCAGGGATATAGGCAAATTAGAACAAGCCAAATTCCTAATTAGTAGAAGAAAACGTAATAAAAACTAAGAAGTAAGAAACAGAATTATTTTAAAATACAAAGGATTAATGACTTGAAGAGCTGGTTTTTGTTTTTGTCAAGGTAAACAAAACTGATAAACCATTTGTCAGATCAATCAAGATAAAAAGAAAATAGACTCAACAAAATCAGATATGAAAAGGAGATGTTATAGCTGATTCCACAGAAATAAAAAGAATCATTAGGAAATACCATGAACAACTATGTGCCATCTGGTTCACTCTCACTTAATATAACCCTGGAAATTTTAACCAGACCCATTAGGCAAGTGAAAGTCACAGGAGATACACAAATTAAAAAGGAAGAAGTCAAATTATCCCTGTTTACAGATGACATGACATGTAGGGAAACCAAAAGACTGCACTAAGAGACTATTGGAACTGATAAGAGAATTCAGCAAGGTCGAAAGATACACAATCAATACACAGAAATCAGTAACATTTGAACAGACCAACTAAGGTCTTGCTGAAGGATAATTCTTCTGAGGAAGAATTTATAAGCTCAATCTTATTTACAATAGCTACAAAAGACATTAAATACCTTGGGATAAATTTAACCAAGTATATAAAAGCATTCTACAATGAAAATTACAAAACATGGGAGAAGACAAATATATATCATTTCGTTTGGTTAAATTCCCATAAGTGGAACAGCTAGGGTACTGGTAAATCTATTTTTAGTTTTTTAAAGCATCTCCCTACTATATTCCATAATGGCGTGATAATTTGCATTTCCACCAAAAATGTCTTTGGGTTCCTTTTTTTCCCCACATCCTCACCAGCATTTGCTATTTTTTGACTTTGGGATAATAGCCATTCTAACTGGAGTGAGATGATGCCTCACCGTGGTTTTATTGACATTTCCCTGTTGACTGGTGAAATGGACATGGTCCATCCAAATGGAAAGACCTCGCGTGTTCATAGATTAGAAGAACTAACAGTGTCGAAATGTCCATACTACCCAGAGCAACTTACAGACTCAACACAACACCTGTCAAAATACCAAGAGATTCTTCATAAAATTAGAAAAACTATCCTAAAATTCAAGTGGAAACACAAATGTGAGTGAATTTAATCTTAAACAATATAAATGAAGGCAAAGGCTCATAATCCCAGGTTTCAGGACATACTGTGGGGCTAATGTAATCAAAACAGCATGGTACTGGCAGCAAAACACAGGTAGACCGACAGACAAACCAGAATAAACCCGCACATCTACAGCCAACTTATCTTTGACCAGTGTGGTACAAGAATTACCCAGAGATAGGGGAGTCTCTTCAGTAAATGGTGTTTGGAAAATTAATTTCCACATGCAGAATTTTGAAACAAAAACCGCTACCTTACATCTTATCTATACAAAAATCACCTCAAAACAAATCCAGGAGCTAAACAAGACCTGAAACTGTGAAACTACTGGAGAAAACATAAGGTAAACACTCCAAGACATTGAAATGACATTTTAGATAAGATCCCAAAACATAGACAAAAAGCAAAATTAGACAAATGAACGATCGCTAACAAGAAGCTTCCACATGGCAAACAATCAACACAGTGAACAGACAACCAACAGCGGGAGAGAAATAATTGCAAACTGCGCAGTTGATAAAAGATTAATATCCAGAATATATAAGGAGCACAAGACATTCAGCAACAAAACAAACAACCCAGATAAGAAATGGGCAAAGGATGTTTATAGCTATTTTTCAGAAGAAGAAATACAAATAGACAATAAACATAAAAAATATTCAGGGATACCAATTATCAGGAAAATGCAAATAAAAGCCACAATGAGGTATCATAGTGAAAAAAAAAAACAATGATTCCTTTCTTTTTCTCATATGTGGAAGTGTATATATATATATATATATGTATATATATATATATATATAATAAAGATGTGTGGATGCCATAGTGTTGGTTGTATATATGTATATGGTTATATACATGTAAATGTTGTATTTGCTGTAATAAAATTTCCTTATTTCCTCACTTTATGACCTTTGTCATGATGCTCCTGTTATGTAATATTTATAGATCCATCCCTTGTTCCAAGAAAAATGGTACATATGTGTATGTCTATATATTTACACATGAAATGAATATGGCAAAATGCTAAAAATCGTGAAATCTAGACGTGCCCCTTGAACTTTTCTTTATACTTTCCTATATTATTTGCAATATTTTAAAGTAAAAGTAAAAAGGCAGAGAAATAAACAATTAAAATATTAAAATAATAGATGCCTTCATGCATATATAATTTGAAAAATATACAAAAATAAATACTAACATCATTGGAGATAAAACAGAAAAATAATACAGAGAAGAGAAGTCCACGTGGTCTAACTTTGAAGTCAGAGCTTCCCTGAGGCTAGGACACACTACCATGTGAATGCGTGTATGACTCAATATTGACTTTTGCCAACTTAAGGGTGGCTACTTACTTCCAAGGAAAACCTTCCCATCCTCTCCCAGCGAGCGTTAAGTTATGGAATTCACCATGCAGCCAGAAAGCTGGTGAACTGCTCAGAGACTCGGAAAGAGTGTGGAGTGTGCAGATCCCTGCTTTGGAGAACAATGAAAAACCTGTAAGACTCACAACTTCCTTGGGATCGGGGGTGCCCAGAGGAGCCCAGAGGAGCCCTGACCCACCTGGGATTTAGTCAGCTGCTCCCTCCCCATCCATCTCCACCCTCAGACTGTGAACACCTCCCTGGCTAGAACTCTTTCTCTATGCAGGATGGAACCTGACATGCACGGGGTCAGCACTGTGGCACAGCAGGTTAAGCTGTTGCCTGTGGCACTGGCATCCCAGATGGGCACCAGGGCACCAGCTGGACACCCGGCTGCTCCACCTCCGATCCAGCTCCCTGCTATTGGTCTGGGAAAGCAGCAGAAGATGGCCCAGTTGGTTGGGATCTTGCACCCATGTGGGAGACTGGGAGAAGTCCCAGCTTTGGCCTGGCCCTGCCTTGGCCCTTGTGGCCATTTGGGGAGTGAACCAATGGATGCAAACCTCTCCTTCTCTCTGCAACTCTGCCTTTCAAATAAATAAAATAAATCTTTTTAAAAAAGAATCTGACATGCATGCTACAGAGTCCAGCACATAATAAATTCAGCAATTAAAAATGTGTGAATGAAGTTCTTCATTGCATGAAAAGAAATAAAATTGCAATTTCAATGGTAGTTGAATTTGCTGCCTTTGTGTGTCCCTAAGAGTCAAACAGGCAACCATACATTATTCAGGAAGCTCCAGGCTGCTGGTTTTCAATTTTATGGAGCCCCAGGTAATTTCGCTGTTGAAAACACTCTAAAAAGCCTTGTGCAGGATCTTCAAATGTCTATCTTTAGGGGCCTTACGTGACCGCAGGCAATTTTTGGAAGCATTGACAGTAGCTTAAAAACGAGTAGAAAGTGGGCACTGTCTTTTACATGCTATCTTTATTGTCAGCCTCATAGTAAGAGAAAACACGAATTCTTTAACTGAAGACTGGGGGTAATGACATGGTGAGGAAGAGGCCAAATCCTGCGCAGACTTCTGATGAGGGCGGTAAAGACTGCAGAGTTTTTCACCGGGGGCAGTGTCCGCTCCCGTGCGCAGCTCAGCGTGCTAATTGGTGTTCCCCTCTGTCAATGCCCACACAGGGTCCCCGGCGCACAGAGGGCAGTCAAGGCCCCCAGCTCTCCAGCAGTAAAGCTGACAAGAGGAGAACATGTTGCCATTAAAACCCATTTGCATCCAGAGCTGGGAGTGAAGGCCTTTGAAGACGTCAAAATATGTAGGTCGCTCCCATCCCAACATGCGCACTGATTCTAATTGAAACCTACGTTCTAGGTAGCATTGAGTGGCAAACGTAAAATAGAGCCCCACTTCGAAAGGTATCTGAGAACCGCGGCTTTGTTTCCATTGAGTAGCTGTCCCTTTGTCTCCTTAGCTCTGGAGCTCCTGTAGATTTCATAGAGCTGCCTGTTCGTGTACGCCTGGCACAGGGCTGGCTTATTCCCTGGATTCTGCTTAATTCTCACTTCGGGTACTTGACCTTGCATCAGTGAGCACACAGGCTTTGATGCTTAGACCTATGGCTATTGTGTCGCGGTGCATTTAAAAAATTACATGTAATGCGGTAAATTCAAGTGCATTCCATATGCTTCATTGCTTTGTCCGATTCCATGCCGGTCAGCTCTTCTTCTACTCTACAACCTCGTGGGGAATACTGGTCAGGGAGAATGACCACGTATCAGCTCACACATTGTTTATAGCTGCGACTCTTTTGGCTGCAAAGTAACACATGCCAAATTGAGTAATTAGGACATTTGTTGTCTCACTCAACGGAAAGTCCAGGGTCAGGGAAAACTCAACAGCCCAGCAATGTTACCAACGCCCTAAGTGCTTTCTCTTTCTCCTCTCTGCTGATTTTAACATCAGCTTCCCGGAAAGGTCGATTCCACTCAAAGTTCCAAAAAGGCAGGCAGGCTATTCAGGCCATTAGTCTTTCTATTTTTTGTCCAATGGGCGAGATAATGGAAGCTATCAGGCCAATAGGCAAGGTGCTACTGAGCACTGGAGAGGTGGCTGCCCAGGTGTACCGTAAGTATAGAAACAAATACTGCATTTTAAAGATGTAATATGAAAAAAAAAACCTGTAATATATCTCACTAATAAATTTCTGCATTGATTATGTCGACAAGATACGATTTTAGATGTTAGAGCAAATAAAATATTTAGTTAAAATTAATGTGACCTGATTCTTTTTGCTTTTTAAAACATGCATCGGGCCGGCGCCGTGGCTTAACAGGCTAATCCTCCGCCTTGCGGCGCCAGCATACTGGGTTCTAGTCCCGGTTGGGGCGCTGGATTCTATCCCGGTTGCCCCTCTTCCAGGCCAGCTCTCTGTTATGGCCCGGGAAGGCAGTGGAGGATGGCCCAAGTGCTTGGGCCCTGCACCCGCATGGGAGACCAGGAGAAGCACCTGGCTCCTGGCTTCGGATCAGCGAGATGCGCCGGCCGCAGCGGCCATTGGAGGGTGAACCAACGGCAAAAAGGAAGACCTTTCTCTCTGTCTCTCTCTCTCACTATCCACTCTGCCTTTCAAAAAGAAAAAAAAAAAAAGCATCGACTAGAACATTCTAAGTTACGTTTATAGATTCCTGAGTTGTCTGCTGCACAGCGCTGGCTAATAAGCTTCCCTGCGAAGGCACAGAGTTCAAGTTCAGGGATCCGTAGACAGAGGAAAGGGAGAAGCCCTGTTGGTGAAGTGGCCACGTGGTGGATCCATGCTTCTTTCATTGCGCTCACTCTGTTTATTTGAACTTGTCACTGGTGCCTGGAGGAGCAGCTGGTGTGGGGTCCAGGCAGGACTTCCCGCGTACTGCCAATCCACAGTCACTACAGCTGGGGACTGATCTCAATTTCCCCTAAGTCCCCTGCCAACCCAGAGAAGAGTCTTTGGGCCTGAGTCCTGGTCCACTACCTAGCCTGAAACACCATACTTGACTTCATGGTCAACATTTATCCCATTTCAAGGCTACACGTAACAACAGCACCTAATGCTGAAAACTGGTTAATACGCGTGGGGAACAGGAGCCTTGTCCTGATGTCACTCACTACCACCTACACCATTTCTCTTTCCTCCTTTTGCTTTCTGCCTTGCACTAACACGTAGGGGGCTCTTGCCCCATTTCCCTTAGGGCAAGGCAACTCTTGTCTCTCTGTTCAATGCCAATTGTGCGACTTGTTTAAGAACAAGCACTGGACAGACTTTACACAATGAGCAGGAGGCCCGTAGGAAGCAGCAGAGGACCACTGTGGATTCAGAACAGATCCTATGTTACGGTCAAAATGCCCTCTCATAAACCCGAGACTCCTCCTGGAGAACGTTTTGTGCTCTCTTTGTGGAAGGTGTGTGCACAGGGCAGGACTGCATCCTGGCTTAGGTCTCGCTCACCCGGGGCTGATCTTCATGGGTACACAGCACATCGAGGGGGCCAAGGCTTCAGAACACTTCTATACCAACCCATCGTTTGCTCAACACTTTGAGCCTGCCTCACATTGCTGAACCATGAAACCTAGATGCTTCGTATGAAAACTCAGAAGGCAACCCCATGTCTCCTTTTTGTGGAATATAATGCAAACCGAAGTTATCGCTATTGTTTAACCCACACATGCCAGTGCAACACCTCTTGAGGAGCCACCGCGGGTCAGTAAGACAACTGTACTTGGTGACACAATAGCTGGGCATAGTCCCTCCCTGGACACCTGCCACCTGTGTGATCTTGGGCAGGTGCTTCATTCTTCTGTGCCTCAGTTTCCTCATGGATAAAAAGCCATCATGACAATTCCTACTGCACAGAATTATTAAGGCAAAAATGAGAGAAACTAGGAAAGCAACTAGGCCCGTCTCTCTCTCATCACCAATACTGGGTAAATTCCAGACGGCCTGGAACTTGCAAAGCTAGGGAGAAACTGCTTGAAAACACATTCTGTAGCTTTTTTGCTGAAGGGAAACACACAGGCAGACAAACACACAACGATCACTGTTTGGTTCAATGAATCCTCACCAAGGGGTGTGTGTCAGCAGCACCTACAACAAGAAATAAAATGGGATTCACCCCCCAGGGCCCCCTCATGCCTCCTTCCATGCATGATTTAGTGTGTAAATAACACTGGGCTTTAGTGCTTAAAGAAACAGTGGTTTAGGGGAGATGTTACCCAGGTAGAATGGAGAACCCATGCTAGGGTTAAGTAGAGGAGAATTAAAGAGACACACAACACCCCTGGTGGCTGTGCAGCATGAGGCATTGCAACTCTGGGCCCACGCTGGGCCAAGGACACTGGCCCCTGGGCTTCAGGACTTCTACCGAATGTGCAGCACGAGTGAAATGGAAAAAAGCCAGCGTCTTGGGATCAGCGAGCAGTCTGGGTTCTCCCATGCTACTGAGGAAGCCAAAGTGCAGGATGGGGAAGAACTGCGGAAGGCCCCAGGAGCCAGGCTGGGGACTGCCACAAACAGTGCACAGCTGTTCAGTGCCTTCGAGCAAAGGGAGACAGGGGCTTGCAGAGGGTGGGGGGATCAGACAACGAGGGGCCAGCAGAAACCAGGTAGAGGCTCTGGGAAGCCACCTAAGGCACCAGAGCACCACTCTCCAACAAGGCAGGCTGCTGCTGCCGGCCTCAGGCCATGCTGGAGAAGCACAGTGCCGAGCCCTTGGTCCTCACTGTGACCACACATCAAACTCACTGAGCAGTGCTTCAAAAACCCTGGCCCAGGCCAGCATTGTGGCACAGCAGGTTAAGCCACTGCCTGTGATGCCAGATCCTATATAACAGCACTGGTTCGAGTCCCAGTTGCTCTGCTTCCAATCCAGGACCCTGCTAATGCGCCTTGGAAGGCAGCAGAAGATTGGCCAAGAACTTGGAATCCTGCACCTATGTGGGAGACCCAAATGTAGTTCCCGGCCCGTGGCTTTGGCCTGGTCCAGCCCTGACTGTTGCAGCTTTTTGGGGAGTGAACAAGATGGTGGAAGATTTCTCTCTGCCTCTCCCTCTCTGTAACTCTGCCATTCAAATATATAAAGTAAACTTTAAAAACAGGCAAACGAACACATCTTGTGTCCATAACTCGGCTCCACAAAAAAGATCAGGATGGGAGTAGTCTAACATTGAGGTTTGCCCAAGAGTATTTCTAGTTGCAGGCAAGCTGAGTGTTTCTTATGTAGGTGGTGATGCTGAGACGCGGCTGCCCATCAGAACTGACAGGGAGTACACAAGCGGATCCCTGGGCACCACCCCAGGGTGTTGGGATGTACCAGTGCAGGGTTGGGTCCTGGTCTCCCTGTGTTTCATCTTCACAGACGGGCAAGGTAAGCGACGGTGTGAGATTTGGGCAAGTGGGGTCCCCGGGAACAGGGGCAGAGAATCTGGGACAGTTTTCTCCTTGAGTTTGCTTTTCAGAGGATGTTCCAGGGAGGCTGGCCTTGCAACACTGAGCTCAGATGAGCAGCACCATGGACAATCAGAGCTGCACAAGACCAGTGTGAGTGCAATGCCGGCGTACACCAGGTGTGAAGATGCATGGTGCTACCCGAACAGAGGATGCTCCTGTACCCGCCTTGTGCATCCTGGGCACTCCTCCAACTCCTGCTGTAGAACTCCTGGAGTCTGCTTCCCTGGGAGCCAGTTTGTCTAGGAAGCTGCACATTCTCACTGCTTCCTTTGCTGATCACAACAGATGAAGCCTTTCTGTGAGCAACTCTGGCTGGAGGCAGATTGGGGACATCTGAGGGAGTGCACCCCTCGTGGCTGCTGACAGTAATTCCCATGTCTATGGCCACAACACCCTGAACGCGCCTGATCTCATCTGATCTCGAAAGCTAAGCAGGGTCGGGCCTGGTTAGTACTTGGATGGGAGACAGTAATTCCCACGCAGCTGCTCCCCACGCTTGTTGGGGAATGGCCAGTCTGGAAAGGGAAGTGGAGGCACAAATCCTGGAAGCAACATAAAGGAGCAGCAGCAGAGGGCTCCCGGGACCTACTGACCAGTTACACGGGCAGCCCACAGACAGACAGCCAAGCCCAGAGTCACCAGAAAGCTGTGAGTGGCAGTCAAGGTGTCACCCTGGAAAACTTCCAGTGGCGCACACAGCACTACTTGAATGCCTTCTCTTCTTGCCACATGGACACCCCGCCTTCTCAGAGCCTGCCCATCCGTGGAGGCTAATTCATGCCCACCAGGCCGCAGGAGGCTCCAGGCTCCAATGAAGCAAAACCACTGTGAATTTCCAGTGAGCATCTAGCCCTTCTATTTCCCTCCCTGGGCGAATTACACTGAAAGCCAAATTGTAACCCAAATGCAGCAAGCTGCCTAGGATTGAAACTGGAGCAAGGAGGAGCTGCCTGCAGGATTCCAATGTTGCGGAGCAGCAGGTTGTGATAACTGAGAGCATCCTTCTCTGCGAGCAAAAATGTGGGGGAGTCTGGACAGACACGCTCCCCATGGGCAACTCCTACTGGGCACAGCCACCACCTGCCCCAGGCGCTCTGCCAGGTTCCTGCTCCACCGTCCTCAGAGGAGCTAAATCACTGCTTCCCGAGATCTATGGCCAGTCTCAGCCAGGTGAGAGTCTCACCTTGCTCACCCAGGAGACAGGATGTGGTTTTGTGTGTCCCTCACTTGAAGAGTGATGTATTTTGGGTCTCAGGACACAACTCTATTTTCCTTAACTCTGGACTTCTGGGTGGATCCTCCACCTACCTCAGTGTTGCCACATATAATTCAATGTCATCCTTTTAACAAGGACTGGTCTCAGATAGTAGAATTAGAGGCCAATTGTCTTTCAATTTTTATTTACTTATTTTAGTGGCAGAGAGTCAGACGAAGAGACAGAGACCTCATTGCTGATTCACTGTCTGAATGCCTGCATTAGCAAGGGCTGGGCTGAGACCAAAGCCGGGAGCCTGGAACTCAAGCCAAGTCTCCTACATGGGCCATCTCCACTGCCTCCATGGTTGCATTAGTAGGAAACTGGAGTTAGGACCTGCAGGTGGGTATGAAACCCAAAGATTACAGTGTGGGAAGCAAGTGTCTTAACCACGGGGCTAAGTGGCTGCTCCAGAGGCTAATATTTTAATAGAGAATTACATTTCTCAAAAAACATACAATCTCATGATCAACAAAGACCCAGTTAACCATGAGAACATCAAGCTCTTATACTCGGATCACAAGACCACAGTAACTGGGTCACTCTTCACCTACTAGGAGCTTTCTAAAAAAGCAGGCAAGCAATTGTACCCAGAAAATGAAGCCTCAAGCTCTGCACCTGTGCATCCCAGTCTCAACCTGCAAAGTCATGGTCAATGTCCCACCCACATTGTAGCTTTACAGTGACATTGACCATGAAACAGGCTCTTGATGAGAGCTGAAAGGAGAACAAAGCATTTTGATCATGCTTGATATAGGTAACGAGAGAAATAAATCCAAACTACAACATTTGGTTGGCTTTTTTAGGGGTAGGATAGGAGTGGGAGTAGATGAACACCCTTTGAATTCATGTGTGCTGCCTGGTGCTATCAAAGTAGCCATATACCACAGGGGGTGGGGGAGGTGCCGGTGGGGAAGGAGCGAACAGGAAGCGTAGTCTCTGACCCCTGGAACTCTTGTGCCTGTCAGGCCTTTTGCCAGATCCTATTCAGACTCCTATTTAGAACCAGTTAAAGCGGGCCTTGAGTAAACACTCAAGGATATATCCAGAAGATAGTATTAAGGAGTCTGTGAGTGGGCCAGAGCAGCTGGATCTTATCTGCTATTTAAGATTTGGGTGGTTTTTTGTTTTTTTTCTTAGTATCTCTGGGGGGGGGGGGGGAATTGGCTGTAAATATCAGCGGCTTTAGTTTCTCACGGGGCCAGAGCGCCTCCCTTTTCTGGTGTTCCCCCTTTTTCGTCTAGGCCAGATCTAGCAAGCCTTTCTCCCTCCAGGACTCCCCACTGCCCACGGGCTATGGTTCAGGACCCTGCCTCCCCTCACTGTGGGGGCCCTCCTAGCCTGGACCCCACCACTTCCTAACGCTGGTCCCCGAGTTTCCCCAAAGGGGAAGCCCTGACATAGCTGAATCCTGTGTCCACCTCCTGTACCTTGCCAGGAAGAGAGAAATAGGCAGACTTTGAAGCAAATCCTCCTCTCACTTATTGGCTCGGATACTTTGCTGGTTGTGGGAGCTCAGGCTAGGCTGGTTGAAGAAGAAATGAAGAAGAAAGTAACAGCAGCAGTGCAGAAAAGCCCAAGAGAAACTAAACCTCTCGGGAAGGCGAATCTGTGCCGGTGCTGTGTGCAGAAGCACTTTGCAAGTTGCGAGATGGAGGTTTTCAAACTATGGTGCATTCCGGAGTTACCAGGAGAGCTCGTTTCAAAACGCCCTTTTCCCTGCCTCCCCCGCGGGAGTCAGATGCAGGGATTCCCAGGGTTGCTCAGGAATCTGCCTTGTTAACCACTACCCAGGTGACCTGGAGGCAGGTGGTCCCAGGTGCACAGCTCGCCTGAACACAAGAGCCAGCTACCCCCAGAATTGGGTTCTGCCTGCACATTAATTCAAGCTACCTGGGTGGGAGTTTATTAGTGCTTTTCTGGTTCCCTGGTAACTCACCAGCTGTAGGCTTGATGGAGAAGGCATTGATGGTGGCGGAAAGAAATAAAAGCAGGGAGTGAGAGCAATTAAAACCACCTGCCATCCCCAGCCATGCTCCTCTGTGGACGATGAAGGCGCTGCCAGCACCTTCCCCTCCTTCAGTGTCTCCCTAATTGGCTGTTGTGGCCATCATTTTGCCCCAGGGAGGTGAGAAGAGACAGGGAGAGAGGAGCAAAGGAAGCCCAGTAACTTAGAGCAGGAACAAAAGAGGAGCAGCTCATTCCCAGCAGTGCCAAGGGAGGCTTGATTGGCCCCTCTCCCCGAGGTCTCTTTCACACCATCCCGTGACCTTTCCCCTCCTTTCTTCTTTTCTCCCCCAGAGGGACCAATAAACACCAGTTGTCTGCTTTATTAATGATGCAGGGGCCATTCTAATGGCCCAGAATTCTGCCAGGAGGTATAGCTGTGCCACTGCACAGAGGAGAAGTGCTCAGCCTCCTGGCTGAAGCAGGCTCTCCTGGGGAGGCGCACGCCCCTGGCGTGGGATCCTCTGTCCCGAGACCTATTGAGTTCTTGTGATTTTAATGCCAGCGCCTTATAGGACCTGCATTCACAATGTGTGCTGCAGACAGCCTACCCTTCACAGTGCTAAGTCATTTAAAGCAATTTCAGCGATACAGTGTAGCATAGTGATTAAGATTTCCTGGCCGCAATCCCAGCCCTGCAAATCGCTAGCTGTGTGACCTTGGGGGTTACACTGCCTCTCTAAACTGCAGGCACTAATCTGTAAAATTGAGATAATAATAGGACATCTCCCAACACAACACACACACACACACACACACCTTCAATAGGTTGTTGTAAACATCAAATAAGACAATCTACATAAAATATAGTGCTTCACCCACAGGTAGCCCGCAATAATGCTTGCCTCCACACTCTTAGACTTTTTGTCTGGAATTATCAATGTTCGCTATTTTTAAAAATTATTATCTGAGCAAGAATTAGCCTCGCCTCCCCACCCCGCAAGAAAAAAAACAGGGAAAAAGAAACATGACAGTGTTTGCACTCTATCTGCATGGAGTTTCAGATGCTCACAGCACACTGAAGGCAGGAAGACAGATGAGTTCCATCCCCAGGGAGGAACACACAACTGGGGAACCACACAGACATCGGACAACAGGATAAATCACTGGACTGCTTACCACACACACTGTCAGCTAGCGAACACGCATCAGAAGTTTCTTACCAACAGTTTGGCCTCCATCCCTTGAGGGCTTTTTTAAATTTCTGCAAACAAGTGATATGCGTGGAAAAAAAAATAGTCAATGGGCTGAAGGACAGATTCGAGGACAGAAAACAGGGGGCTCTGGAGCTCCGGTGTGCTCTCTTGGAGCTCTGTGCACCCGGCAACTCCTCTGAGAGTGGCAATGCTGACAGCCGCCTGCTTTACCGGGTTCCTCCCAACGCAGAGCCTGTTAGCAGCAGCCCTTAGTGAGTGTAGGGTTACTAAGCAACTCAACTCCCACTGAGGCCTGCAGGAGCCAAAGTCTTGATTTGAAAACAAAAGAAGACCCGAAAGGCCCACTAAGCAGAGCTAGCATTACAACCTGCTCATTTCCTTGAAGTATGTTAATTCTAATTCTCAAGCTGATCTACCTTTACCAGACATGGCAGCCTCTTGGAGACCGGAGGAGAAAGCATGCAACAGTTTGCTAAAGTAACTGCACATGGTGCTTTAATTACGGGTAATGAATGATCTGTTCAAGTGGAGCCTGTGTAGCATCTCTCAGCTGTGCACCTGAATGGACGGGAGCTGCCATTTGAACAACAGCGTTAACAGCTGAGTCAGCTTCGGTCTTCGCATTGCTCTATTGTTTTTCCTGTCGTTTATGTTACAAAGTATCGTAGTAAAAAACATTACTTTTGAAGTAGCTAATGCAAAGACCATGACACAAACGCCTGGCTTAAGAATCCTGCCAGGAGCAACACTTGGCTCAGCGCTAAGACTCCCCTTCCCACACCCACACCCCACATCAGAGCACTTGGGTGGAGTCCCAAGTTCTCCCCTCTGATCTAGCTTCCTTACAACGCACACAGCTCATCCTTTCCACCTGTATGGCATTCCTGGCTGCCGCCTTCGTCCTGGCCCAAACCCGGCTTTGGCAGCCTCTTGTTGAAGCGATCAGTGAATGGAAGCTGGATCTCTCTCTCTCTCTGTGTCTCTCTCTCTGTCTCTCTCTCTCTCTCTCTCTCTCTCTCTTCCCCACCTCTTGTTCTGCCTTTCAAGTAAAGTGCAAATTAATTTTTAAAAAGAATTCAAAGCAAATCTGCACGCATTTACAAGTTCCCTACATATCTCCCTAGGATGACAGAGGGAAACATTTTCTCCTTCTAATTCTCACTTTGATGAACATTTATTAAGCACTGGACTTGAGCAGCGCACGGCAGGAAGCTCTAGTGTCGAAGGGGGAGAAGGAAGAAAAGACAAGGTGCAGCCTGTCAAAGAAGCGCCATTTTCAATGGAAGTGGCAACCTTGCACATGGTTCACGCAAGAGGCGATGGAACGATTGCACTGGTTTGAAGGTATCCGATTAGAACGGCATGTTTCTGACTTTGCCAGGGCCGGGCAGTAACCGAGGGAGGGTTGGAGAATTAGAACTCCCCAACAGGAAAGAGCTTGGGTCTGAGAGTGGTCTGCTCATCTGACATTTCTGCACGTGACGGCAAACTTACATGCACATAGAAACACCTTTCATTTTTACAGTGCATCAAGGCAAAAGAACTTGGGTTGGAGAAGGAGGCACCAGCTACTTCCAAAGCTGACAGGTTCAGCACACACCTGTAGCCCAACAGACCCACGGGGAGGGAAGCTCAGCACATTTGAGACAAGCTGCTTACGTGTTCTTTCCCACTCATGAGCCAGAACCTCAGATACAGCGTGCAGAGCTGCTGCCCCTCCCCAGTACACTGCAGTGTGAGTGATGTGGCGTGCTGAGCAAAGCATTCTGGGCCGGGATGTCGCTGGCTGCCATGACCTTGGGCGAGTTAGCTCATTTCCATAAGCTTCAGGAAAACGTCACTAATTACATGCAACTCTCTACCAAACCATGTTTGAGCTTGACACAAGAGGGGAAAAAAATACATGCTCCTAGATATCCTTATTAAAATGCCCTCCTGTACTTTGAATCAAGCAGAAAATGGCAATGGAAGCTCTCCAGTGAAAGAGCGTGATTGTACACCAAATTCTGCATTGCCTAATTTGTTTGTACGCCATCATCAACCCCAATGGCCAGGCTGGCAGGGGACACTGCTCACTGGGAATGACCTTCCCAGTTGCACAATAGGAGGCTGCAGAACAAACAGCCTGTTCTTATTTAAAATCACGATGCTTTTGTTTCTCAGTGAATTTTTGCCTTAATTTTGATTTTAAAAAAATTATGTTAAACTATTATTTATGGTGAGTATTGGGTTTTTTGATGCCCCCTTAGATTTTGCATTTATGGCAAATGCCACCCTTCTCCCCATCCTGAACTGGGTCCTAACGCAAATATACTTGGAAGTCTTGTTGTTAAAGAGAAACAAATATTGGAAAATATCTTTATAAAATTCATACTTAAAAATAGTAGGCATTGCTGTATGATCTTACAAAACCTGCTGAGATCCCCCAAGTTTTACAGAACAAAGTTCGCCAGGAGCGCCTGGAACGCGCGGGTAATATGCATGCTCGGAAGACAGTGTGTTCTCCAATCAGCCTGCAGATCCGGCCCCCAAGGAAGTGGTGCTGACATTTAGCCAGGATGTGCAAGAAGAGAGGTGCTGGCCCAGCCACAATTTCTCCTCTTCCAAGTTCTGGGGGTTCTCTTGTGAGTTCCAAGGAAATCTACACTCTGACGCCCCCTTGTCTGTTTCAATCCCCAAGGATTACACTTAGAAACATTTTACTCTAGGCAGGTACCCATAACCAGTGTGTAAGTACAGAGTTTACCAATAGACTCCTAGCAAAAGCTTGACTGCCCCCCTTGTGTTTAGCCAAGTCCTGAGGGGCTGCCTGACTACCTGTGCTGTGACTGGGTCTCCCCTAGCCAGATAACCCCTCTCTTGGGTCCAGTAGTGACTCTCAGGGTACAGCTTTCTGGCAGGAAAAAGAGCTTCGCGGACCACAGAGTTCCCGACAAAAGTGTCCCCCCACCACCACCACCACAAGTACTTCCGGAGACCTAGGTACACTGAGCTGCCTCCCTAGCTGCTGAAAGCTGTCCCGTGTCCAGAGCTGGGAGGGCTCCCGCAAACAGACCACTGGGAGATGTCTCTGAGAATGACATTCCGGGGCATTCTGACGGCCAGCACAACAAAAGCACCAATGGACAGGTACAGTCACCAGCCTTGAAAAATCATCAGCGGTGATGTGAGTGAGGAAGTATTCATTTTTTTTTACACTCCAGGCTCTTCTTGTGCACAAACACGCTACGTGCTGACACAAATAAGGTGCACAAAAAGGATAAGAAAATGAGTGCTCACACACATGAGCGTGGGTTTCCCCACACAGAGAAATACCCATGGTGCCTGGGCAGTGGACCAGAAGATTTGCCCCGAGGAGAATGGGTGTGGAAGGGGAGACAGAACTCCTGGTGGCCCTTGTAGCCCAGGTCTCTGGTGGGCAAGAGGGAGAGCACCTCCCAGGTGTTGGTCTCCTTTATGGGATAGGGCCCTTTCTCTCCAGGCACGAAGCCACCGGAAATTACACAGCACCTCCACATGGAGCTCAATCTCCATATTTTCAGCGTGTTTCCCTCATGTCCTGGTTGAAGCAGCCACGTTTGTGGAAAAAGAGCATCTTGACTGACAAGTGGGAGGAGAGAACTACACACACGGGGGCTTGCGACTGCCGGGTCAGCAATCCCAAACTGACTTCCGGCCTGTGTACCCCACATCAGCTTGGCTGTACCTCCACTTTCTCTGCAACACGGTGTCTGGAGGACAGAGAACTAGGCCTTGCTTTAGCTTTTTTGTTCCCTTGGCTGTTTGCAGATTGTGCAAAAAAAATCCTGCAACTTGTTAAATATTGAAAACATATTAGTCACCCAAAGAAAAAGCGCTTACGAGAGCAAAGAGTGGACAAAAAGCAACACCTAGATGCAGCACAGGGCTTCTCACAGCCGATGAATTTGCAGACCGCATACGCTGGACCCCATTTCATCTGGTTTCCATGGAGACCAGCGCCCTTGGTGGCCTGGGTGTTGAAGGCTTTGCGAGCCTAGATGAGTAGACGCGAGCTCTGGCTTAGCTGCCCATTGCTCTCCCACCTGGAACCTCACCTCGCTCACTTCCTCAGAGTCACCGAGGAGCTCAGCCCGGCCTGTGTCTGACTCGCTTTCCACTCGGCTTGTCCTCCATCCACCTTCTCTGCTCTGGGCGGAAGCAAAGCCACAGCTTGTGAGATGGGAAGAGGAAAAAGGTAAAAAATAAGAGCACCAGGAATCATCCAGGAAAACACATAAACTTCAAAAAATCCAAAGCAGCTTTTGATGTAGCTTCTTCCGGATGTTCCCCTAACCCCCTCTCCTCATGTCGTTCTTCTCCGTGTTCTCCCCACGTATTTGAAATACTGCTTGCGTAGTAGATCCCCGAGCGGCTGAGTGTGCATTTAGACTCAGTTCCAACAACGGTTTTTTTCACATTGATTCAGAGTTCTGAGGCCTCTTCAAACCTTTGAAATGGGGTTTAAGGAGATGTAGGGGACAGGAGCCATCCGCCCTGAGAGCGTGGTGTTTCCAGTCTCCCAGTCTTTGACCAGAACAGCTCTGATATGTCTTCATGTATATGGGCTTCTGTGTGAGATCTGGTTTGAGACTGGCTGAAGTAAAAAAGCAGCAATACCCCACACACTGTGTTTTGTTCTCCTGTGGGCTATGTGCTTTGGAAGCCGTCAGTTGGCTGTCACGACACTGATACTCCTGCTCGGAGGTTACAGTGGCTTCCTGTGGCCTCGGGAGCAGTTGTTCTGTCTCCACATCGTGTGTGAGCACAACAAGAAATAGACACCCCCGCCTCACTGCCGAGCCCACCGATGGGGTGACATCCCCTGGCAACGCCTCCCTCCGGCCCAAGCAGACAGCAGAGTTCTCAGAAGGTCTCCGTGCACCCCTGGCTGCTCTCAGTCAGACACAGTGCCGGAGATGGGGGAACTCCACAATTGCCGAACCCAACACAGAACCCTAAGGCTGCCCACAGAATGCGCTGTAATTCTTGCTATCGCGACTGCACCGTGTACAAAGCCTTCTTGCACCTCTCTGTTGCACCCTCCTCCCCTTCATCCCCCAGGCTCACTCCTGAAACTCTCCACACCTCTCTACCACTCATCTTCTGCTCCGGGAGCCCCCACTTCCCAGGAGCACCGAGAGCACAGCTGTCCTTTCTGGGTGGGCCACTCTCTGCCGCTGTGGACCAGGACATGGCCTTGACTCGTGCCCAAGCAAGCACACAGCAAGAGTTTCACGTTGGTATGTGTTCCATGTTTTGGCGTGTATGTGATATGTTCTATCCACATATTTGTCACATTAGCAAAAGACTGCGAATTTGTCTACACGGTTAAGTGGTCCTGCTCTCGAGACTTTGATTTCTCTCTTGACTTTGCCGTGTGTCCCTGTCACTCATATTCCATTATTAGATGATTGCACTGTTTACAATGGCATTCATTTGAAGATTTACAAGATAGAGTGGTCTGTTTTATAGACTTCCTTGTTCTTCTAGACCCAGTAGAAAAGATGTAAAGGAAGTTCCATGGACCAGGAGATGCAGGCAGCAGGCACAGGTCTCAAATAACGAACATGAACTCAGTCCTGTCAGTGCTATGTGGTAGCTATTTATCATCAGGGCTGGTAAAGATAGGACAGATGCATTCTTGGAGGCCAGCTTATGACAAGCTTCCGAGCTACTGTGTTAAGTGGGTGTGGCCGTGAAACCAGCATGCATTTAATTCCTAAATGCCAGCAATGTATACTGAATAAAGTCGTTTTCCATCTTTGTAGAGTTCAGATAAAGGGTGTTTTTGATGCACACTTCTTGGTGATAAAAACATGCATTTTACACTTTTGCAGGGTCACTGTAGGGTGACAATATGAACATATCTTTTTACACAAAAAGGGCACAAAGTTTCCATTGCTGTCGCATCAGAATTCCGTGTCTGGTAGAACAAATTCCCAATGGTGACTCTTTCATTTTCCCTCTGAATTCTGTTGTTAATCTTCTAGCCTTACTCTTCCGGACACACTTGAGAATCATGGGTGGAGAACTAAACAAAATGTTGACTTTACAGAGGCTTAGAGAAGTGACAGTATCGAAGGCACAGACTTCAGTGCGAGCCCAAATGCTACGGGCATTCTCCCTCAGCCAGGGTCACCAGAAACCATGCTGACCTCCACGCCCAGCATTTGTCCTTGTTGTAAATCAGAGCTTGTGAACGCGGCCGGTGGTGCCTTCTCTTTTCACTCTCTGTGTGCCCCAGGAGCCGTCTGAGAGGTGTGAGCATATTGTCCTACTCCATCAGCACCTCGTGAAGATGAGGTGTTGCTGGGCTGTGAACTGACTGCTGCCCCCTTAATAGGAATCATATGGCGGTCGCTGTCGCTAGGAGAAAGAATGGCTAAGGAGACCTGGGAAAGCAGAAGAAACCTGAATTACAAATTGGGAGGCAACTATGTTTCAGGGCGGTTACTTCTGTTGTTTCAGAAAACGTGTCCCAGCCCGTCTGCACAGGGTTTCTGGCCAGCAACAGAAAGCTGTCACCTGTTCCCCCTGCCTCCTTGTCCCGCGCTGTATCTTGGTTTAGGCTGCCAGAAACAGAAACACACTCGGACTGCCTTGGGGTAGGGGCTTGGATTTCGAGATGCCTGACGGGAAGGAGTGATCACTAAGCTCCTTCAAGTGTGACGGTGGTAAAAGGAAAGGGGGCTCACAGAAAGGAGGAGGACAGACAATACCAAGAGCTTTATGTGAGTGTGTGTGTGTGTGTGTGTATTACGTATTTCAAGTTGGAGTTCACCTGTGCTACCTGCAAACACGTCACATAAGCAAAGTCAGCCAGAAAACCAGAAAGGAAACAAAACAAACCAAGCCTGACTCCTTTCCAATAATTATTTGTATGGAGAGTCTAACTCCCACACTTTGACTTCTCTCTTCATTTTTACCATGATCGTATTCATTTACATTAAACAAATAAACTGGCTCATTACCAACAGAGGTGCCCAGTCAGGACTTCAACAAGAACGGAAGTTACTGTGGCCTTTGGAACATAATGCTCCCTGCCCCCTTGTGCCGAGCTGTCTGCTCCCGCTTCTCCCAGCACTTGGGATTTGCTCCCGCCACATTTACGCTCTAAGTTTTGGGGCTACTTCTTTTTAAATGTTTACATATTGATTGATATGGAGAGGAGAGGGGGAGCGAGATCTCCCTCAGTGGCCAGGGCAGGATCCAGGAACTCAGTCCAGGTCTCCCCGATGAGTGGCAGGAGCAGAATTAGCTCCCAGGGGCTGCATTAGCAAGCAGCTGAGCAGGTGTCCCCAGGGATGTGAGGGTCTTACCCACCAGGCCAGATGCCCGCCTCTAGGCTGCTTTTTTTTTTTTGACAGGCAGAGTGGACAGTGAGAGAGAGAGACAGAGAGGAAGGTCTTCCTTTTGTCGTTGGTTCACCCTCCAATGGCCACCACGGTAGGTGCGCTGCGGCCGGCGCACCGCGCTGATCCAATGGCAGGAGCCAGGTGCTTCTCCTGGTCTCCCATGCGGGTGCAGGGCCCAAGCACTTGGGCCATCCTCCACTGCACTCCCTGGCCACAGCAGAGAGCTGGCCTGGAAGAGGGGCAACCGGGACAGGACCGGTGCCCCGACCGGGACTAGAACCCGGTGTGCCGGCGCCGCAAGGCAGAGGATTAGCCTAGTGAGCCGCGGCACCGGCCTCCAGGCTGCTTTTTACGCAGGGCACAAGACTTCTCACTGTGGTCTTCTGCTGTCTCCCTCCCCCAACGCCACTCAGACCTCTCTGGGTGTCCGGCATCCAGACCCGCCCACAGAGAGGTCTGACGACTTCTGCTCATCTCCTTCCTGGTGTCAGCCTGTGTCTGGGCAGCCCAGCCTGCTGCTCAGTGAACAGTGGCCAGGGCAGGGTCACCTGGCAGCAGCAGGCCCTCTGCCCAGGGCCTCCGCTGCTGCTGCTTTTCCCATCTGGGAGCCTCAGGCTTCAGAGTGGAACAGGAGTGCATCAGCTTTGTTCACGCTCCCTGAGGACATCAACCCCTGCTCAGCCAGAAACACTGGGTTTGGCGTGGGTCATAGCAAGGACGGGGCACACAGAGGGCAACCCAGGACACAAGGCGGCAGTGGGGACTTCTTGACCTTCACCCCTCAAAGGCCAACAGTGAGTCACTTCTGCCTGGCGGGTGTAGCTGCTGGTGCGACACAGGTGTGAGCTGTTTCCTCGTCTCACCAGCCTGGCGACAGGACAGGAGCCCCAGGAAAGAGCACGTGGCAAGGCCCAGGTCTGGGGCTCGGGCGCCCAGTCACAGCCTCAGCACACGGCTGCTTCTGCGGCCCGCGCTGCTGTCGCCTCCAGCAGTGCACGCCAGGGACCTGACACGAAAAAACAGCCAATTCACGTTCCTTTCTCTCTTCCTTTCTTCCCTCCCTCTCTCCCTCCTTCCTTTCCTCCCTCCCGTTCTTCCTTCCCTCCAGATTTATTTATTTATTTCAAAGGCGGAGTTTCAGAGAGGGAGGGAGAGAGAGAGAGAGACCCATCTTCCATCCGCTGTTTCACTCTCCCAAATGACCACGATGGCTGGGGCTGAGCCAGGCTGAAGCCAGGGGCCTGGATCTCCATTTGGGTTTCCCACCTGAGTGGCAGGACTCAAACACTTGTGCCATCATCTGCTGCTTTCCCAGGTGCATTAGCAGGAAATTGGATTGGAAGCAGAACAGCCGGGACTCGACCTGGTATACCGCAGCAGCTTAAACCGCTGCTCCACAGCCCTGGCCCCTACTTGTACATTTGTGAAAATCTCCCCTTCCATAAACTCATTCACGAGCCCACGGGAGCTGGGCTAGGGCATTTTCTAAGGGGCACTTAGAGATCATTCGAGCTACAAAAATTAGTCTGGAAGCCTGTGAGGAAATTCAGCAATATTCTACTATATGTGATGGGAAGAAGAACTGGAATTTAATCAGCTGTTTTAGTCCAGTGGAAATCAACCACCCAAACTGAAAGCTCTTCTCTCTGGGATAGACTGAACATGAAATCCAGGCTGCTGCTGAGGCTCAGTGGGTTAAGTTGCTGCTTCACGGGTTCAAGTCCAGGCTTCTCCACTTCTGATCCATCTCCCTGCTAACGAACTTGGAAAGGCCCAAGTGCTTGGGGACCTGCCATCCATGTGAGAGACCCAGAGTTCCCAGCTCCGGACTTTGGCCTGGCCCAACCCAGCTGTTGTAGCCACTTAGGGAGTGAACCAGCAGATGGAAGATATGTCTGCCTCTCTCTTTCTCTCTCTCTCTCTCCCAGCACCCCCCTCCTCAAGTAAATAAATAAATAAAACTTTAAGAAAGAAAATGAAATACACAGAAGGAATGAGTAGTTGGAAACAAGAAATGAAACAGAAAGAGGTGAAGAAAAGAGACGAGAAGCAGCTATGAGTGTTAGGAAGGAAGTCAGATATGAGCTTATGTGTGTGTGACATAAAGGCCTAAAGAGAAGACGTCTATGTCCAGCATATGCGTCTGCATCTCAAAGTCATCCCGATAATGTTTCAGGGGCAGCCTGGCCCTCGCATCCTGCCCTACCCCCTTCTACCTGATAACCTGCCAGGTGGGGGTCCCCGCCCCTTCTGCCAGACAAATCCTCCACAATCTCCCAGATGCAGTGCAGTATCTGCATTTCAAACACCCTGCTCTGGATCCCGATTCTCTAGGGGGTCTTGCTCACCCTTCCTCTAAACTGAAGAAGACACCAGCTAGGCTTCCTCCTGTCTGATACCTTCAGGGGAAAACCCAGATAGGAGCTTCTTAATATTTACATCCATAAAATCCTTTGTTTCAAGAGGAGATGTGTGAAGACAAAGACCCATCTCCTTAAAAACCCCAGCCTCAACCGGACTGCGCGCTCAGCCCTCTGCCTCTCTGCTGAGCTGCCCGCCTGCCTGCCCAGGTGTAATCTCCATTCAACCATGTAACCTCACTTCCCCCACCCCGTCCGAGCGACTGCACTCTCTCTCAGGTCCTGTCTGGAGAGGTGCCCATCCGTCCTTATGGATGTCCCTTCCCTAATAAACCTTGCCATTTTACCTCCCACTACTCTCTGTCTCACGCTTGAATTCTTTCTTGCACGAAGACAAGAACCCTGCCATTCTCTGGTAACACGAGGAAGTGGAAGTCAAAGGAAGAAAGGAGCTCAGGGGAGGGCAGGAGTGGCCAAGAGAGAGGGAAACTGCAGTGCAGGCTATGGAGAGAGCCAGGGTGGCGCCCAATAGTCACATGCTTCTAGAATGTTCCTTGCTGAGTCAGCAAGTCCTGGTGCCCCAAGCACTAGCCTATAGTAGTAGCACTTAATAAGGACACGAGGAAACCATTTTGACTGCCCATTTCTTCCTGAACCAAGAATTGCCACTGTATGTTCTGACAATAAAAACATCCTTACAGGCCTAAATATAAGAATAAAGAACACTTTGGGAAACGTGTCCTGTCTTACTGTTGTAACATACTGAGCCCACGCTGTCTCTGGTGATTACCTCTGAAGTTTCAGAGGCTCATAGTCAAACCAGACTCCTCAAGGGGCATTTGAGCATTTCCTCCACCAACAGCTTCGTCTCCTGAAATTCGCATTTTTATGTATGATATCAGCTTTAGATGGGAAACTGGACACACAATGCCTACTTTCTTTAGAAGTAACTTTTCTTTCTGAAGCTAGAAAGAATGTTTCTTTTGTGGGGAAAAAAGGTATTTACGCTGTCTTTCTCCGCCAAGGGCTACTAAACACTGTGTTAGCCCTTTATCCGCACTGTTTATGCTGCAGGATTATGTTTGTTTAGATGCTTTAGAGTGTAAAATTACGGGTTTGGTGGTTTGTAACCAGAACTTGCTTCTCCACTTCTATCCTCCTTTGGCCTAATTTTAAAGGTCTCTCTCTCTCTCTCTCTCTCTCTCTCTCTGTGGGTGGGTATTCTATTCAGTAAAACAGATAAAGAAGACCATGTGGAGTCCCCCAAAAAGCTCGATGCACTAGTACCTGGAGAGGATCCGTCTGGGTTCTGAGCTACATCACTTGCAAGCCCAGTCACATAAAAGGAGCTCCTGTCGGGCTCCGGGTAGGACGTGCCAGGTTTGCAGCTTCTCTCCGTCAGGGTCATCTGTCCACTCCTCCCCCAGCAGGGCATCCTGCTCTCCTTTTAGCTCAGGAAGCTGCACAGGCTGCAAGCTGTGAGGAATACAGTTGGTGTTCTAAGGTGAATTCTGCAAGCTCTGGCTCTCTCCCGCCCCTCCCCCTTGAGTATCCCCTTCCCCTCCCCCCACCTCACGCTGCTCCTCCTCCTCTAGGCTCCCCTCTCTTCCTAAGACTCACTTTTTTCTTCTCATGGGGTTGGCTTCATTCTCTCACTAGACTTGTCTTCTCCATGGGACAGAGCAGATGGCTTTCTGTTTCTTACTTGGTAGTTCCTGCTACAGCAACTGAGTCTCTTTCTCTAGGGATTAAAATCACTCAGGAAAGAGCTTCGAATGGTTCACTCTGGACTAAACAAAAGACTAAGCAACAGTGCTGTCTTGTGAGAACTCGGAGAACGCCAGAGGAACCCCAGGCTTGTGGAAGAGGATCGAAGGGAAGCGAGCAGGAAGGGCGCTGATGCTCACGGGAAGAGGAAGCAGGACGCACTCGGTGGAGAGAGGCAGCGCAGCCGAATCGGTCAAGAGAATGCTGCATGCTGAGCGAGTGGGCTGACACGGGCCAACCTGTCACTGCTGACATCACTCCTGAGATTAGCTACTCCCCCTTTTACTTATGCAGACAAACCAGGCTTATCTGGATCCTCGAGAGGACAATGCAGATTTCATTTTTGTAGTTTGAAATGTTATCCCATATAACGCAACTTTTTCCTTCACTTACTTGTTTGCTCATTGGTTGGTCCTGGTCGCACAGTCTGAAGCGGTTTGAAGGAAACACCAGACCACTTCCATTATGTGCTGAAAATCAAACAAATCCTTCACACAGCCGGTGCTGAAGATAAACTGTGATTTTAACAGCAGAACCAAAGCATCATCCAGAAACCCACCCCGCAGAAGGCTCATAAAACTGCCACTTGAGTCACTTTATTTTTTCAGACTTTACACGAAAGGTTATATAAGCATTGGGCAGCCCAAGGCTCATCCCGATAATGGATAAAGGAAAACTTCAAATATCTCCCAGGAATTTCCCCTGGTTATAAATTAATAGAAAGGGTGGAAATTTTGACAATGGACAAATTTGACCAAGGATTACTCATCTAAAACGCAAACAGAAAGAAACTAAACTCACCCTGGCTTTCACAATTGGCCTTGTTAGCAAAATCACTATTTCCCCCTTTCCTCCCCTTTTGCCTTTTCTTATAAATGGCTCTAAAAATGCACTGTTGAAAGACTGGACTGACAGCTTCCTTGCTTTCCTTGCTGGGGCGTCCATGTTTTCATGCGCAGTTGCACAGGGAGTCTCTCTCTGCAGACAGGGGAACGATGCCCACTGGAGGGCAGGTTGGCAGCCCTTCATCCCTGCAGCGTGCCTCCCCTGATGAGAGGCTACTAGGGCCAGGGCCAGTACGGGACGCTGGGGGTGTAGTGCAGCATACATTCAGTAAGAACGAATACTCATGAAGCCTACAATGGTCTCTGGCCTCTTCTCTCAAAGCTCTGTCCTTGGACCCTTCTCTGTGCTTGACCTCAACTGCCATCACATGCAACTTTCTTTCCAAGTGTGTAATTTCTAATTTGTGATTTCACATAGCCAATAGGGTGCCATTCACCTAACAGCTACACATGGTCAGATACATCTGCATTTCTGGTTACCACTTCAGAGGAGATCAGGCTCATTCAGGGTGGTGTGGCCACAGACTCTGGTTACCACTTCAAACTCAACATAATCTCGGAGAGGGATTGCTACTCCTGCCTTTCAGAGCCCTCCTCCCTCCTGTGCCCTGTTTGATAAGTGTGGCCCTGGTATCCCTACTTCCTCATTCAAACTTCAAATCCAGACATCATTCCAATGTCAAACCAGATCTGTTTGTCTCCAGTATTTCTCCTCTGATTTCTTTTCTTTTTTATTTTTTTTCTTTTTTTTATTTTTTTATTTTTGACAGGCAGAGTGGACAGTGAGAGAGAGACAGAGAGAAATGTCCTCCTTTTTGCCGTTGGTTCACCCTCCAATGGCCGCCGCGGTAGGCGCGCTGCAGCCGGCACACCACGCCGATCTGATGGCAGGAGCCAGGTGCTTCTCCTGGTCTCCCATTGGGTGCAGGGCCCAAGCACTTGGGCCATCCTCCACTGCACTCCCTGGCCACAGCAGAGAGCTGGCCTGGAAGAGGGGCAACCGGGACAGGATCGGTGCCCCGACTGGGACTAGAACCCGGTGTGCCGGCGCCGCCTCTGATTTCAATTCAATATCAGTGCCAGAGGAAAATCCATGATAAAAACCAATAGCTACATAAGATCATAAATGGGAAAGAACATTGTAAATCATGAAAGAGTGTCCGTGTCGGCTCTTTGTGTTTCGTGTTTATTATGTTTCTATCCAGGTAAGGAGTTTTCAGCGGCTACTCACACTTCCCAAATGAACACCAAACTCTCAAACTGGAAGTCTGAGGCCCTGAAGCATCTACTCTTTGTCTATCCTTGGCATTTATTTGACATTTTCTGGACAACTTGGCGTGTTCACTGGTTCCTTCACTGCCCCTGTGGAGACTTCTCAGTGAGATCATGCTCTTCCTGTACCCAGGGTTGCACACATGCCAATCCACGCCTCCATATCTCTCCCCTTGTCACAATGTGACTCTGGCAGGATGAGCCACACAGCTGGAATCATGGATTTTCACAGACTATAGGACCAGCCTATTAGCAGCCATAAACCGAGGAAGGGAAGGAAAAACAGAGGGTTTAATGGGACTTAACCAATAGGGAGCCAGCCAAGGAGTGCTCGTGTCAGAAATGGGTATTGGAGGGACTGTTCCTATAGTCAGGGTTGGTAAAAGTCTGAGCTTACTGGGAGTGGTGGAGAGGATGAGTTAGGAACTGAAGTCATTCATTTACAAGAGGGAGTGGGAAGCATGGCTCAGGACATGGGGACAGTGAGGGCCACAGTGGGAAATTCTCAGGCCCCAGTCCTACAGGGGCATCTCACAATACAGGAGACTCCGACTGCCGGCCGTGCCCTAGAGCAGAGAGCTAAGAAGGCCTCTTCCGAGTCGCAAAACACTGGCAGCAAAATGTTCAGCAAAGACAAAAATGAACAGAGTCTGCTTTTCACATTTTTTTTTTTTTTTTTTTTGTGGTTCATTCAACTTGCACAGACAAAGAGTAACTGAAATTGGGGGATTTCCCAAGCACTGAGTGTTGATGCTTGCCAGCGCACCTGAGTGCAAGCATGCTCTTGAGAAGTATCTACTCTACCTTTACAGGTGGCTGTGGGGAGCGATAGACATCTACACGCTGCAGGGCAAGTCAAGGATAAAATATGCTTTGTGAACATGCCCGATGCTTTCGACAGGACATGCCTTATTAGCACAATGGCTCACGAGGCTCACTGGTGTCAACTGTGGGAACAAGGGTGAAAGATTGTATCTGCAAGCCCGGCCATCATGCTTTATTTTGAGGATCTTTTTAGAAATGGTCTTAATTGTTCTTCAACAGAAACAACAAAACACAGACCTGGCATGTCGTTTTTATGCATGAGATTTAAGATGATCATCGAGCTGTACATTTATCTCTTGATATTTAGCCTGCATGAACTCAATTTTTGGAATGCAAAGGAAAACAGGCAGAAGTTGATTTCTTGGTTCTTCTTGTCAGCCGTCATCAGTAGGTACATGGCATGGATTTCTCGAAGCTGGGGCACTCTTGCTCGCCCTCCACCAACCTGAGGGTGTTTCCACCGGTTCTGATGTTGGCTTCTCTCACTCCTTCTAGTCCAGCTGGGTCAAACTTTCTAGTAAGCTCCTAGTTCTGCCAAGGCAGGAGTCCTCCTCAGTCCTCCACGGTCCTGGAAAACCTACCTCACTTCCCTGGCCAGCCCATCTACATTTCTGACCTTGCCTCCTTGCTCCCTCCCTAGCTGACTTCTGGCCACTTTGCCTCCCTTGCTCTTCTTCTGTTCTGAAGGTGCTGGTGGCAGCCCCCGTGTCTCTTTCCTCCCTCCTGAGCTTTCCTCTCCTGACTTCATAGGACCCAGCGTAAGAATTACTGGCCTCAAGACCAGCGCTGTGGCGGAGCAGGTAAAGCTGCCACCTGCACTGCCGGCATCCTATGTGGGCGCTGGTTCATGTCTCGGCTGCTCCACTTCCGATCCAGCTCTGTGCTGTGGCCTGGGAAAGCAGTAGAAGATGGCCCAAGTCCTTGGCCCCTGCACCCACATGGGCTCCTGGTTCTTCACTTTGGACAGGTCCCGCTCCAGCTCCAGCCATTAAGGCCACTTGGGGAGGGAACCAGTGGATGGAAGACCTCTCTCTCTCTCTCTCTCTCTCTCTCTCTCTGCTTCTCTTCTCTCTGTGTAACTCTTTCAAATAAATAAATAAATCCAAAAAAAAAAAAACAAAAACAAACAAACAAAAAAAACTACTGGCTTCAAAGTGGGCAGAGCTCAGTCTCCAAGACAAAGCAGCTCCTACCACACTCCTTGTTTCAGTCTGTTGTGGGAGCCACGTGTTCCCTCCAAGCACAAACATCAGCGACACAGTACGTGAGAAAGGGAAAATGAAGATACCTAAAGTAGTCAAGAGAATGGTTCCTTAAGCCACTTACCAATAAGCTCACTCCCCACAGTGCCTCGTATTTCTACTTTGCAGTCTCGCCTTTCACTTAAGCTAGAAATTTCATGTGACCCAAACTATGCCATTTAGAACGGAGGCAGAGACGGGTTTTTTGGCAGGAAGCGCTCGCTGTTTAGCCAGCTTCTAGAATGACATCCCTAGGAAGAGCGTGGTTCCTGGGCCTCCAGCTAAAGCTGCCAGGGTGGGGTTTCCTCCCTGTTTCTGGGAAATTCAGGTTAGCTCTGGCAGATCTAGCATTTTCATCACCGACACCTCTGGCCTCTGCAAACAACCGAAGAGGATGATGAAGTGGAAGGTCTTAGAATCTGACGAAGAAACGAAAGACATCAAACAGCCAAAAATGTACTTTCCCGGAGGCCCGCGTGAAGAAGCGCTCATGACATCTGCCAAAGAAAGTGCTGCGATTTCTAGTACGCGTTGCACATGGCCTGAAAACACTTTACACAAAGAGTCCACGTGATCCAGCTCCAGCCATATTTCAGCGGAGATTCGGGATGACGACCAAGTTTCCAGGACTGACTACCCGTGTGCTCATCTCAGGGAACACAGGAAGGGAGGTCTAATGAGGCAGAAAGATTCATAGAAAGCAGCCAGGAAAGAGGGATCAGGCGGAGGAGCACTGTTTGCAACAGGAAGAGCGAGGAGTCGGACAGCTCTCACACAGTCTCTGGACTGCCCGAGGAAGTAACAGCCGTGATTCTCCCCGGACAGCAAGCACTGCCCCCGGCAGCTTGGAATCGGGAGTTGAACACCACCCAAACCAGGCTTGAGGGTCCCCAGGGGCCGCAGAAGAAACGGGTGGTTGACATGAAGCCTCACCTGCTTCTGAAACGCCTTGTGAGTTTACTGGTAACAAAAGTAAGCGCCATCAGTCTGTTTGTCAACCAGACTTTTCAAACAGAGTTTGTCCAGCAATTGCCATTCCTTCCCTGTAATTTTTCATAGTTTCCATACTCAGAGTTTCCTGAAAGTCCTAGCAAGAATTCCAGACATCTTGGCATTAATTTCTTGTTTAAAAAATCTATTTTTAATAAAATGATACATGTACATGGTTACAAAATAAACCAGTACCAAAGGATTTAAAATGCAAAACGACCCTCTTCCACCCCTCCCCAGAGCCACCCACTGTGACCCTCCCTTACCTCCCTGGATACTTAGAGAGAATCACCTTTCTATCTTTCCGTTCCCTGCCAGGTCTCTATATTATAACCTTCCACGGTAGCTTTTGATTTGTCTATTTCCGTTATCATCTAGTACGGCCTTTCTGCTCTGACAGATTAGGACTTGGCTCATTTGCATACTTGTTTACATAATTTATACTAATTTACACTTTCAGTTGTCTGTTATTTTTGTTTCTGTCAACTACACACAGTGATTCTGCACTCCAGTCCACTGCTCTTCCCCACGCTCAATCATCTACATTTGTGCCTTTGCAGTGCCAAGTCTGAGAACATCCATTTTTGATCCATGCCAGCAAATACTTCCATTTTCACGCATAGTTTGTTCTTGCTTTAGCTGACACCTACGGAGGATTCCCTGTGTCAAGCACTTTTCTAAGTCCTTGGTGTAGAGTAACTCATTTAAGCCTCTCAAGACTCTATCACAGTTGACTATTATCATTGTTGTGAAACACCACCAAACTGGTGGGAGGAATCACTATCAAACCTTCCCCAACTGGGTCCATCTGTCTGAGTCCCAGAAAGCCAGTTGCTGACTCCAGCCCCGGGCATGGGAGGGAAGCAGCTTATCTGCAACACAAAGAGTGAGGAGCCAGACAACTCTCACTCAATTCCTGGACTGCTCTAGGAATTAACAGCCAGGAACCTCACCGCTTTAAGTGGGGATGCATGGTGCCGGTCAGCTCTCCTGCGGGCTTCCAATCGATGCTCAGTGCACCTGTTCTTTACCTTGTCGTCCTCAAATGAGGCCTCTGCAGAGCCGCCTGGGATGGACGATGCCCTCATCCTGTTCTTCTCATGCTTCTCCCACCTCGGTTTCATTAAAGCAGAATTTTTGGGTGGAAGCTTAGGGACAGGTTTGGTTTCCGCTTCTGTCAAAATTCTGTGGCTGAGTAAGAGACACACCTGGGGCGGAGACCAGGCCTCTGGCTCTAAGCAGAGAGGAAGCAAGTGGTGGTCTCCCTCCAGGCTCACGTTTGTCTCTGTGTGTGACTCAAATTTCCTGACTTGGAAGACACTTTTGAAAGACTTACTTGATTATAGGTAATTGTCATTAACCAAAGTTACAGAACCAAGGCCTGTTCAGCATCATGCATGTCACTGGGAGATTTCACAGGACCTCTCTGACTTCTGTGGCACAAAAGGACACAATCCTGTGATGCACGCTCATAGGGACCCAGGTCTCTGCAGACATGGTTGCAACAGAGCAATGTTGTGTCTGGTTTGAATTTTGTAAGCATATACTGACCATGCCCAATCAACTCTGCCAATACATCCCAGGAGGGTGAGTTTACAAACCTACCTGAAGCATGATTGGGTTCCCTAGGCTCATGTCCTGCCATGTCCCACAAGTAAATGAAAGCTGCCACCTCCCAGGAGGACAGATTTTCCGACTAAGAAAGAATTCTGCCATCCCACTGTGCATCGCATGGTGAGTTTACTGAAAACGCCAATCCTGGGCTTCAATCTAGACATTCTGACTCAGAAGTTCTGGCCTGCAGTCTACAGATCCACAATGCAATAAAGTGCCCAAACTATTCAGATACTGAGCGTGCCTGGACCATTCTGTGAGAATCCCACCTGAGGCAAAGAGAGGCAGATTAATTAAAAACCGTGTGACTTGTGATAAATATTCTAAGAGGAAAGAGAGCAGAGAAAAATCGGGATGCAAAGATCTCTACCTGAGTCCTGTTAGGGTCAAACAGTTGATCACTCCCCACATTAGACAAGTATGTGGACTAGAAGGATATGGGTGTCATTATCAGATCCATTTCATTTTTTAAGGAAAAAGTTATTTACTTAGGTAAAAAAATTTGAACTATCAAGATACCAGTTTTTGAAATGCCAATGTCTTTACTTAATGTGTAAAATACTAATCCTAGAGAATAATGAAACTTGTGCATTTGGAATCAACTCGTCTCTCCCAATTACAAATGGCAAATAACCTCAGTGTGACCCTTTAAAATAAATACCTATTTTCACACTTGCCTTTTTGCAAGAATCTCTCTTATTCCCGGAACCCTTATGGCTAAATTCATTGTTGGGGAAATGACAGACCCCGAAGACAAAAGTGAGCAGATAAACGTGTTGAGACTGGAAAACTCTGCTGTCAAGGACTTCAGTAAAAGGCAAAATCACCAAAGGCAGCTATTTCGTTGAATAGAAATATTCAAATAAAGGCAAGATTAACATTCAGCTACTTTATTCCTTTTTTAAAAAAAAATCCTGCTATTTCCCCCTGTGTTATTATAAACGTGGACAGGTAGGAACCTGCACACTCAAACAGTAAGGCATGCAAAGGTGACCAGAGTCTGTTGGATTCCTGAGGAAGATTGGCTTGTCTTCCTCTAGTGTCTATCCAGCAGTCAAGTGGTTAGGATTGCTTCACAGATAATAATTTCTGCAGGGGAGTTACTCACTCTGATGGAAAAGTCTATGATTGGGCCCCAAGTAACCATGGCCAGACGCCAAGAGAAATTTCCCCTCCAGAAGAATGTCTTGCCCGTTTCCACATCCCAGACAGGGTGGCTTCAAGTCTACCTGTCCCCCCACCCTGCGCCCGACTCAGCCCCTCCATCAATGAGAGCAAAAGCCCTCGTCTTGAGCCCTCCCTTCTCTGTCTGTTCCGGCCAGCGATTCCCACCTGGCTATCGGTTGGTGCCCCGGGGTTAATGCTGCCGTGCAGCCTGACTTGGCAGCACTTGCATCTGCCCAGTGAGCAGTTTTAAAGATTCTTAAAACCAAAATGACTTCTTCGTGATGTAGAATTTGTCTCGCTTTCTGGCAAGTCCTACAGGAGAGAGGCGGGAAGAGAGCAGGGAGAGGAGGCAAGACGGGGGACATGGAAAGTGTACCCCACGAGGCTTTGAGCCTCTCTTCTCCTCCAGCATCCTCTAATCTGACAGCTGACCTTTGAAATGGGCCCACCTACCTCTTGTAGCTCTTTATCTTATGATCTATTAAAAATAATATTTATGTGTAACACATTATGAGCAAAAATAAGGGTCCAATCAAGAGAAGAAAGATTTGGTCATGTGTGCATACATTATGGAGAGAGGCGAGCATGTGGAGCCTTGAGCCAAGTGTGTATCAGCAAGCCAACCATTTTTATCCACTCAAAATTCATCTCCTTCTGGCCCATTCTATGCCAGGCACTGGGCTCAAAGGAGAAGTCCCAGTGATTACTACATTCATCTCACCCAGACTAAAAAAAAAAAAAATGCAGCCTCAACTTCTACCTGGCACATGTATGTACTGGCGCTTACAAAACTGCTCTTCCATTTCCTGCCTCTGCTATCACGAAGGACTACTTTCTGTGTTTTCACAATGCTGTAAAATGCTTCACTGGTAGCAACCCTCAGGCACTGGTGCGTGCTCAGGTGGGGCTGTCATCCAGGGTTGACACTGCGGTCGGCCTGCTGTGCTCCAGCACGGAAGTCCACGTTTGTGATTTCAAGTTGCGCTCCTAATCGAAAGGGTAACTCCAACAACCCTTTCCTAATTTTTTTCCTTTTTTTTTAAAAAAAGATTTATTTTATTTATTTGATAGACAGAGTTACAGAAAGAGGTAAAGACACAGAGAGAGAAGTCTTCATCTGCTGGTTCACTCTCAATGACCGCAACGGCCGGAGCTGCACTGATCCGAAGCCAGGAGCTTCTTCCAGGTCTCACATGCAGGTGCAGGAGCCCAAGCACTTGGGCCATCCTCCACTGCCTTCCGGGGCCACAGCAGAGAGCTGGATCGGAAGAGGAGCAGCCGGGACTAGAACCAGCACCCATATGGGATGCCGGCGCTTCAGGCCAGGGTGTTAACCTGCTACGCCACAGTGCCGGCCCCTCCTAATTTTTTCTGTATGTTCCAATGGCCAGCGATAAAGAGGTACAACTTTAGTACAAACGCCACAAAATTGTGCTAACCAAAATTTGAATACTTTCATTTGCTTTTAAGTTTGTTGCTTTAATTATAATAAAATGGGAATTTAGGTGTCTTCATTTTAAACTGCTTCACGTGGATGGACGAGGTGGCTCCTTGTGAGTGACTTCTCAGGCGCGGGAGGAGGATGGGGCCGCTTTGACACAGGCTGCTGAGTGCCACAGCCAGCAAAGCCGGACGGCGGCGACGGAATTGTTGAGGTAATTAGACTGCCAGTGTGGACCAGAGAGACTCAGATAAATAATTTAATTCTAATCTTTTCCTTTAATATTTAAAAGCTGGGTGATGAGGGAGTTGGGGCTGTTCCTTCTAATACCCATAAATTACAGGGGTAACTTCCAGCCTAGGTTTACACTGTATCTCAGGGATCAGATTAGCAGTAAAAATGACACTATTGCCTAGGATTTTTGACGCGGAAGCAAATGTTCTCTCCACTACAATATGATATTCTGGTCTATGGCAAAACATTTTGATGGAAAGAGAATTTTGGCCGGTGCCGCGACTCACTAGGCTATTCCTCCGCCTGCAGTGCCGGCACCCCGGGTTCTAGTCCCGGTTGGGGCGCCGGATTTTGTCCCAGGTGCCCCTCTTCCAGGCCAGCTCTCTGCTGTGGCCTGGGAGGGCAGTGGAGGATGGCCCAAGTGCTTGGGCCCTGCACCCCATGGGAGACCAGGAGAAGCACCTGGCTCCTGGCTTTGGATCAGTGCAGTGCGCCGGCCACAGCGGCCATTGGAGGGTGAACCAACAGAAAAGGAAGACCTTTCTCTCTGTCTCTCTCTCTCTCACTGTCCACTCTGCGTGTCCCCCCCCCCAAAAAAAAGAGAGAGAGAGAGAGAGAGAGAGAGAGAGAGAGAGAATTTTATATAGGACACAGAGGAAAAAAAAAAAAACAAAAACAAAAAAAAACAAAAAAACAAAAAAAAAACAAGGTCTAGTATGGAATCCCCAGTCATGCTTAAGCTTCCATTTCCAAGATGCAAGTGTCCTCAGCTGTCTCTCATGCAGGTTTCACGGTGGCAACACATGTGTGCACACGGAGCAAAGCAGAGGAATGGCTCGCTCCTCTCCCTGGCTTGTTCCAGGCTGAAATGCACCCAAGCCTCTCTCACTTCAAAATCAGCGTTGCGGCAGAGGCAGTACCTGCAGGGTAGCTCCGCATTCACAGAAGCGCTGCTCTTCCTCTTAGCACCGCCTCACGTGCAACTGCAATCCTTGACCTCTGGGTTCACCCCACCATGCTCTACGTGAAGAGCAAGGCTAAGATGATCAATTGCTTGTCTACATCGCTTCTTAGCCTATTCTACAGACCCATGATAAAACCTGACACAATTTAAATGCAACTTAAAAACTTGCTTTCAGATATCATTATAAAAATCACGCCAATAATTCATCAATAAAACTAAAGATCCATGGGGAGACCAGAAATTCAATTTCTACGACTCCCTCCAACATGTTTATCACATTTTTCTCCTATTGTGGACATGATGGATGACAGCATCAAACTTCAAGAAGTGGAGGTAATTCCGTGTGGAACAATCCATTAGAGGGGTCAAATTATGCCATCAATCACCTATATCTAGATATTCCATTAACATTTACAAGCTGATAAAAAAGTTTTGGCTCTCTAGCTGGTCCCCATAAATTATGTTCACAACATCCAAACTCTGTGAAGTATTCAACCTCCATTTAAAAACATTTGAACTTGCATTGGCAAGAGTATGGCATGCAAAGATTGAAATCCGAGGCAACACCAGCCAAAAGGTAAAGTTAGATTTGAACCAGAGCCATCAGATCTTGTTAAAATATGCTCAGCATGAGCCGGCGCCGCGGCTCACTAGGCTAATCCTCCGCCTTGCAGCGCCAGCACACCGGGTTCTAGTCCCGGTCAGGGCACCAATCCTGTCCCGGTTGCCCCTCTTCCAGGCCAGCTCTCTGCTGTGGCCAGGGAGTGCAGTGGAGGATGGCCCAAGTGCTTGGGCCCTGCACCCCATGGGAGACCAGGAGAAGCACCTGGCTCCTGCCATCGGAACAGCGCGGTGCGCCGGCCGCAGCGCGCCTACCACGGCGGCCATTGGAGGGTGAACCAACGGCAAAAAGGAAGACCTTTCTCTCTGTCTCTCTCTCTCACTGTCCACTCTGCCTGTCAAAAAAAAAATATGCTTAGCATGGAAAGTCTTTGTCTCCACCTAAGGTACAGAAAATTGTGAGAATTCAATGGGGGTGATTAAAACAAAGTAAAGAAAAATCCTGAACTGCCTTTGATCTGACCTATTTGGAAGATACATGTAGCGATTTCGTGTTTGGTGTTGAGTCCTGTACACCTTGTTGCTGTAGACGCACCACTTAGCTTTCTGTGTATCTCCGTGATCTTTCACATAAGAGATGAAAAGACACTATTTAGAAGCATGTTTGCTGAACAACACCTGTAACAAATAGATACGTACAGTGCATATGGCCACAAATTCCCACCAGATTTCCTTCCTTCTCTCTGCTCCTGGAATTTCGTCAATTATTCCTTTTAAAATAACCAAACACTGTTTAGATTTAACTATTCAGTTTTAGTGTCCTCCTTCATCAGCTGCTATATTTAATTCCTGGCTTTTTCCTATGGCTCATTTGTATTTTGTGAGAACCTATCCTTTAGTAATTCTTTCATTTTGAATTTTAGAACTTTAGAAATTGTGTGGATGGTGAAGTTCATAAGTCCCGGCACATCTTAATATTAGTTTACAGTGATTGATTCAGAATTATTTTCCCACAGAAATTCTGAAGATGTCTCAGTATTTTGCATTCAGTGTTACTGATGGAAAGTCAATAGAATATATTGACATAGCATGCGGTAAATTTTAAGTTTAAAGGGTGAAAGCGGTAATGGAATTCATGGTGTTTGTAGTGAGTTATTAATCTGGGCCAAGAGGAAGGGGTGGCCTAAAGGGATGTGACTGAGAATTTAAAAGCGATGGAATCAATGGATCGAGCAGCCCAGCAAGGTCAAAACCTAGAGCAGCATACAAAGCGGCTATGATGATCAAGATTACGTGAGCTTGGCTGGGCCACGACGCACAGATCTTTGGCCAATTATCATTCTGGATTTTCTGTAAGGGTGTTTCTGTATGAGATGGACATTTAAAATCCATGTGCTCGGAGTAAGGCAGGAAATCCTCTGTATTTTGGCCGGCCCTTATGTAGATGAAGTGAGTTTACGGCCCGCGTGGAACAACAGCCTGACTTTTCCTGGGCGAGATGACCTGGGCTTTGCAATGGGTCTCCGGCCTGGGTGCACACCTGCGGGTTTGGACCTGCCAGTCTTCGTGAACACAGGAGTCGTTCCTCAAAGTGAGCTTCTCTGGCTCTCCCTCCACATGTGCACACATTCTGTTGGTTCTGAAGAACCCGGCAAGCACAGAAGGTGGGTGCGCAGCACGGGAGGGCGTGGCCAGAAGGTGAAGCTGAGGGCTGCTCATTAAACCATCTGAATGAATACACGTCACCTCTGGGAGGCCGAAAACATAAAAAGCTTGGCCCACTCAAGGCTTAATGAAGCAGAGAGAGAATATAGTGACACGCGGTGTTTCTGTGTTTCAGCATGTGAAGATTCATTCTTTCTGAAGGGTAGTCTACAGATGATAAAAAAAATAATAATAATAGAGTTCACTAGGTTTATCCTCTGCCTGCAGCACTGGCACACGGGGTTCTAGTCCCAATTGGGGCGCCGGATTCTGTCCCGGTTGCTCCTCTTCCAGTCCAGCTCTCTGCTGTGGCTCAGGAAGGCAGTGGAAGATGGCCCAAGTCCTTGGGCCCTGCACCCACATGGGAGACCAGGAGGAAGCACCTGGCTCCTGGCTTCAGATTGGCGCAGCATGCTGGCCATGGCAGCCATTTGGAGAGTGAACCAGCAGAGGGAGGACCTTTCTCTCTGTATCTCTCTCTCTAACTCTCTGCCTGTCAAAAAATAATAATAATAATAATAATAATAATAATAATAATAGAAATAAATAATGATAAAGACGGTGGTAGCAGTAGCAACACTAATGTGAATGTGTCAGACTCTGTGATAAGCATTTCATGTACATTATCCCATTTAAATTTGCAAGAATGCTGAGCTAAGCAAACTAGTTAGGAGCATTTCAAAGGTTAAGAAACTGACACTTGTAAAGGTCAAACAAATTGTCCAAGACTGCGCAACAGCTAAGTACCAGTGTGCTGATGGAAACCTGGTCTGTTTTGTCTGACCACTCACCCCCAGGTAACAATCATCAGTCTCTACCTTAGTCTTCATTTCCACGCCCCTTTCTCTTGTGTGGTTCGGTTGCATCCCTGTGTCACTAACTAGATGTTCACTCCTGGGAAACTCACATCACCCCTCCTGACCTCACTTCCTCCTCTTACGCTGTGAAGGGGTTGGCCATGATGTCCTCCATGCCCCTGCTGGTCCCTTGTTTGAAGACGTGCATTTGCCTAACATTGGCTTCCGTATTGCATTAGTTTTCTATTGCTACGTAATAAAATTACCACAAACCCAGTGGATGCAGGCGACAGAAATTTACCATAAGTTTCCGTGGTCCAGGGTTCAGGCACAAAATGGCTGGGTTCTCTGCTCAGAGAAGAATCAAGACACCGCTTGTTTCTGCAAACACAGCTGAGCTCAGAGTCCTCCCCCAAGTGTGTCCGTTGCTGGCAAAGTTCAATGCTTTGCAGAGCAATGCTGTTGATTTCTCGTGGCTGTCAGTCAGGGTTGCCCCCAGCTCGTCAGAGGCCACCTGTAGTGCTGTGTCCTCTTCCCGGGTGCAGCTTCTGCCTGCAAGGACAGCAAGAGAAGGTCTCGATCTTCTCCCTCCGTCTTCCCGGAACCCCGTTAACAGGGCTCAGCTGATTCGATCAGACCCATCCGCTCTCAGGGGAGATCAGATATGGGATGGACATACTTAGGACCTGGGACCTTGGGAGGCATCTTAGAAGCCCACCTACTGCAGCACCATAAGCATCCCAGTGTTAGGCCCATTGGAAAGCAACTGACAAAGTGACCATCCTTAGAATGAAGGCTTGAGTAACGCCTCCTCAGATGATTTCCCTACGGCACAAACATCATAGACTGTCCTAACAAAAACCTAGACAAACAGGAACAAACATCATAGACTGTCCTAACAAAAACCTAGACAAACAGGAACAAACATCATAGACTGTCCTAACAAAAACCTAGACAAACAGGAACAAACATCATAGACTGTCCTAACAAAAACCTAGACAAGGCCGGCGCCGCGGCTCACTAGGCTAATCCTCCGCCTTGCGGCGCCGGCACACCGGGTTCTAGTCCCGGTGGGGGCACCGATCCTGTCCCGGTTGCCCCTCTTCCAGGCCAGCTCTCTGCTGTGGCTAGGGAGTGCAGTGGAGGATGGCCCAAGTCCTTGGGCCCTGCACCCCATGGGAGACCAGGAGAAGCACCTGGCTCCTGCCATCGGAATAGCGCGGTGCGCCGGCCGCAGCGCGCTACCGCGGCGGCCATTGGAGGGTGAACCAACAGCAAAAGGAAGACCTTTCTCTCTGTCTCTCTCTCTCACTGTCCACTCTGCCTGTCAAAAAAAAAAAAAAAAAAAAAACAAAACCTAGACAAACAGGAACAAACATCATAGACTGTCCTAACAAAAACCTAGACAAACAGGAACAAACATCATAGACTGTCCTAACAAAAACCTAGACAAACAGGAACAAACATCATAGACTGTCCTAACAAAAACCTAGACAAACAGGAAATGTCTGAGGCTGATGTTATGGAGCAGGGCACAAACTTATGTACGAACACTCTACGGCACTGGTAAAAGTAGAGTATGGTTAATACATGAACCAGGAACAGCCACTTACAATCACTAGCAAAGATATTTTATAACAGTACCTGCTACACTTTTATATGACAGGCAGCATATTAGTTTCTTTAACCAGCATCATCACAAATGCATGAGTGTTGGTGTTGGTGTTGGTGTTGGTGTTGGTGTTGGTGTTGAGATGGCTGTAACCAGCCTAAGGGAAGGAATTTTTCAGCTCTATTATAATACGATGGAACCACTGCTGAATATCAAATAGCAAATAGGCAGTCCCTCATTGACTGATCATTAAATAATGCATGACTATACACACACATTTCTGTAGTACATAAATATTCACACTTACATGTACGACGGTACTTCAAAAAGTTCATGGAACATAGAAGTAACACATAAGTTTATTCTGCTATAACCAATTGCTGAGATCCAGGCAGGTTTTCGTAATGTGTGTTTCACATGAACTTTGTGAACACTCTTCTTAAACACAGACTTCAGATTTTTTTGCTCCAAAATAAACTATTCATTCCACTTTTCCGTGGACTTTTGCAAGTGATCTCCTGTGCATGTGGGTGTACAAATTACACACACGTGGAGAGAAGGAAGAGATTTTAAGGAGCTGGCTTGCATGATCTGGGGGTCCGGCTAGTCTGAATCCTGCAGTCAGATCAGCAGACTGAAGGAAGAGGTGCTGTGATGTTGCCGTCTTGGGTCTAAAGGCAGGATTCCAGAAATCCTTCCTCCCTGGGGACGGCAGTCTTCTCTCCTTAAAGCTGTCAGTTGGGTGAATGAGGCCTACCCGTGCTTTGGAGATTATCTGCCCTACACAGTCTATTAATTTACATGTAACTGCATCCAAAAATTACCTTCATGGCAACATCTCGATTTAGGTTTAACCAGCCGCTGATACCGTAGCCTAACCAAGCTGGCACACAGAATTGGCCGTCACAGCCTGTGTGCAAGACGGTGACAGGGGGGCCACTGTTGTGGTGGAGGCAGGTTAGGCCACTGCCTCGGCTGCCCATATCCCCTATCAGAGGGCCAGCTCAAGTCCCACCCACTACACTTCCGATGCTTGTGGGAGCTCTGGATGGAGTTCCAGGCCCCGTAGAGTCTTTCTCCCAGCGACTGGGGCCTCTGTTTATCATGCTTTTCAGGATATGACTATAATAATTTGGTTAATTCGTCTCTTCCCCACCAGACAACAAGCTCTGTGAGGGCAGCAACCCTGTTTACTCTGCTCACGAGGATGTCCTGGGTGCCTTGCATAAAGGAGATCAAAAGGCATTTGCCGAATGAAGAGTGTTCCTCTGTAGACGTTTCTAGCTGCACGATTTTATCAGGATTTTACAGCTGCGGGCATGGGTAAAACACGCGGGAGGCAGGATTCCACAGGCAAGACGGCTGTCCGCGGAGCAGAGAATGGAGTCAAGGCTCCTGGGGCACCGGACGTGGGAGCTGCCATCAGGCGAGAGTCCCTGCGGTCGGTGGCCGCGCCTTCTCTGTCCTCTGTCAGTAAAGAATTAAGTGTGTGTGTTTATGGGGTTCAAGGTTATTTTCCTTTGAGAGAGTTAATTGATGGAAGGTTAAATAAAGCCACAAGTTTTTACTTAAAGGAAACAGAGAAAATGAAGAGTGACTTTAATTTTGAGCAACGTGTCAGGGGAGATGTTTCCCAAATTAATCTTTTCTCTGGGAGTGAAACAAATCTTCCTATAATTCATTTTAATTCCTCTTTCAAAAACGAGACCCTTCTCGTACACACTCTCAGAGGGTTCAAGTCAGCTCCCACTCCGATGACAATAAACAAGGCAAATTAGCCGCAGTAAAGGTTTTCTTCCCAAGGTGTTGTGTGCAACAGATGCCGTTACTGCGCTGGGTGTGGGAGAGCCCTTTCCAGTGGGCTGGTTCTCGACAGTGTGGGACCCCCACTCACCCACCCCACGTTTCATCCCGGAGGCCAAGGGTCGGAGAGGTTACCTGGCCAGTGTGTCTCTGAAAGGGAGGGCAGCCGAAACACCGCTGAAGAAGGCAGCGGGGCGTTCTGGGAGCAGCTGGCTAACACACACTCGTTCCTAACCTACCAAGATTCTCCTGCTTGGCTCACAGCGGCTCCGAGTACTCCCTGCAGCCCTTCAGAGCGGAAGTTAGTCCAGTCCCAGGAGCGGAGTAAACTTAAAAGGATGGAGTAGGCGTCCTCTTCCTTTCTCCTCCAACATCAACAAGAAAGAAAACCCCGAGATCTTTTTTTTTATTTTTGCTAGAGGTCAGTGCCCTCCCTCATCTCCCTAAAAGAAATGTTTTGGGGGTGGAATAAGAAAAACAGGAAGGGAGCCGGGGGGGGGGGGGGTTGGCATAGCAGGTTAAACTGCCACCTGCGATGCTGGCATCCCATATAGGCGCTGATTCAAGTCCCTGCTGCTCCACTTTCCAATCCAGCTCCCTGCTAATATGCCTGAGAAAGCAGTACAGATGGCCTACGTGCTTGGGTCCATCCACATGGGAGACCCACATGGAGTTCCAGGCTCCTGGGTGCCACAGATTTTAGCACCGCCGGCCACCAAGAGGGTTCAGGGCGCGTGCTCCTCGTCCATGCCCCCCTACCTAAATCGTCCACTTTCTGCAAAGTCTGCCTTTGATCTCAGAGCTCGGTTCAGAGATGGTCCCCTCTGTGCTGGGTGCGTGCCATCCTGGTCATGCATTCAAGCAAGCACTGGAACAAAATGTCCACTCTGCTGTCTCCCTCTCTAGCCTGGGAGCCCTTGAAGCGAGAGGACCTCGGCCTGCTCATCTTCACACACAGGCTCTGAGACACTGGCACTGACCTAAACACCTGGGGGTGATGGCAGAAAGGCTGCTTCTCAACCACTCAGACGACCAAGTCACGGCGTGGTGTTGGCCATCTCCCGGGCGGAGCCAGAGAGGCCTCAATGGAAATGCAGGGCGAAGGCCACGAGACGCCTTCCTGTGTCCGTGGTCCTACCAGGGGCTGCAAGGTGGGAGCCATCTGGAGCTGAGCAGGGGCCCTGAGCCAAGCGGCATGAGCAGCTGCTGAGAGAAGAGCCCCGTCCAACTCCGCCGCCTGCAGGCTGTGCGAACTCCCCATGTTCATGTCTCCAGCGGGAGCACGCCCTTCCAGGGGCCCACCTCCTGGCCAAAGAAAAACAGCCCCTCGTGATTTACTGCTGGGCACTGCCAGAGGTTCCTACTTCCTAGGAAACTCAAAGACCAAAATGGGAAATTCAGAAAATTAAAGTATTATTGATGTTCAAAAAGATAGGTATGGGGCGGGCCTTGTGGCACAGTGAGTTAAGCTGTGGTGTGAAATAGCTGCCCGTTTCAAATGCCAGCGCTTCTGCTTCTGATCCAGCCCCCTGCTAATGCGTAATCTGGGAGGCAGCAGGTGACGGTTCAAATGCTTGGGCTTCTGCCACCCGCCTGAGACACCCAGATGTTATTCCTGGCTGTTAGCCTTGGCCTGGTCCCATCCTGGTTGCTGCAGGCACCTGGGAAGTGAGACAGCAGCTAGAAGATCTCCTCTCTCTCTCTCTCCATCTCTCTCTCTCTTTCTGTCACTCTGCCTCTCCAGTGTCAGGGGTGTGGCATCTTTGGCTTGTGGGCTCTGTAAGGCCTGCAAAATCATTAGGCCTGGCCCTGCCATGGCGACCGCAGGTGGGACTTGAAATCCAATACATCTATAGCAGGCTAAACTTTTAAGTTGATAATTTTGTATGGCCCTTGAATGAAGTTATAAATATTTAAATGTCCCGTAGCAGAAAAGAAGTTCCCCACTCTTGCTAGTAGATGAAAAACTATAAATTTCAGAAAGCTTAAGAAGTAGGAAAAAAATATCAGTGACTGCTGAATAAATATCGCGGATTAATCAAAGTCCAAAATCCACTTGTTTCTGGTATATTTTTGTAATTTCTACACTATATTGGTTTTTCCTTTGCCTTAGGAAGTACCATATAATGACTATGAGAGAGAATACAATTCTAAATAATATATAATATAATTAACTCTACTGAATATCTCTTTGATGTTTGAGGTCATAGCAGGATTACAGAGGCCACTTAGAAGACCGGAAGGGCTCCAAGTTAGAAACGCTGAGTCAGGCTTGATTATTCAGCAGTTCTGTGCCCTCGAGCCAGTCCCTGAACCGCCTCAGTATCAGGTCTTCACCTATAAATTAGGAGAGAATGTCCCTACCATTCCACTCTGTCTCCCACTCCAGCCCATGCCATTGGAATGTGTCAGGTCTTGGGACCAAGTCTCTGCGAATCTCCCTCCTTCCTACCCTGCCTTCCCTCAGGAGGAAGGCACAACTTAATTAATGGATGCAATTAGAGACAGCCGAACATCTATTAGTCTCTGTTCCTTTTCGAGAAGGCGTAATGCATCAATTATCGCTGTTGAATGTGTGGCCGTTGTTTGGGGGTGGAAGACCATTACTTTGTTATCAGTTGTTCCAGAATCATGAAAACCCACGAGCGATTAACTGGCAACCAGAAAACAGAATGGCCAAAAAGCATCCATCAATCTCAAGGCTCCAAAGAAAGCCCAGTGATTTTAGGGCATCGTACAAAAATAATTCCCACTCCAAAACTATCATTAACAAATAAGATTGAGAGGAATAGGGCTAACAGAATGAAGATCACAACAAATTTCTAAAAGAATGAGAATAAGATCTGGTGAAATATTAAATAGAGCAGTATGCAAGTCCACACCCACCCAGTGCTGAGGGCAGTGCAGACGGAGCTGAGAGGCAGACAGACCAATCAAAGTCAGCCAGCGTGGCAGAAGGCAGACATGAGAAACGTGGCAAGCAGAGAGATTTTCTGGAGGCCTCTGAACCAAATGGCTGCCCCATTTTCCCTTCCCTACACCAGAAAGTCCAGTGAGTCTGATAAATAAAATGCTTGGAGATCTGAGGCTTGTATGAATTTGTAGAGGCATAAAACCTAGATGTCCTAGCACTTAAGGATGGCACCGGTCAGCTCGTGTGTGTCTCGTTCTCCCTTAAATAGAGCAGGGCATGTGACACGCCAGTACCCACATGAATAAAACTGCCAGTCAAGCTTTGGTGCAGTAGAGGGGACTCTTAGGGAAAAGACCTAGTCACCAACAGCAGCAGAAACCTACACAAATATTCTAGAATAATGAGCCTCATTCTGCATTTGTAAAGTAGTTGGATAACAAAGAGGGGGCCAGTTATCAGAACCACAAAGGAAAAGATCCAAGTATTAAAACAAAAAAACAACTATGGACAACAGAAGACATTCTAATAGCTGCTTTTTTTTTTTTTTTTTTTTGGACAGGCAGAGTTAGACTGTGAGAGTGAGAGAGAGAGAGAGAGAGAGAGAGAGAGAGAGAGAGAAAGGTCTTCCTTCCGTTGGTTCACTCCCTAAATGACCGTTACAGACAGCGTGCTGCGCCGATCCACAGCCAGGAGCCAGATGCTTCCTCCTGGTCTCCCATGCAGGTGCAGGGCCCAAGCACTTGGGCCATCCTCCACTGCCCTCCCGGGCCACAGCAGAGAGCTGGACTGGAAGAAGAGCAACTGGGACAGAATCCGGCGCCCCAATCGGGACTAGAACCCGGAGTGCTGGTGCCGCAGGTGGAGGATTAGCCTAGTGAGCCTCAGCGCCGGCCTAATAGCTGCATTTATTTCTCACTTACTTGATAGCCGGCATTCATCCAAGGCCTTCATATATATAAAACTTACTGATTCCTCACCACCACCTTATGAAGTATGTGTTGTTGTTATCACCAATTTATAGATAAGTAGACTGAGATGCACAGAGAGACAGTGAGTTACCCAAGGGCACGTAACAGTTAATGACGTCATTCGTAGAATGACGAATCTGATGGGTAATCTGGAGTTTCCTTCTTATTAACCTGCCAACTCTAATTGTTACCCTGGTCACGATGTGAGAAATCACTGCATTCATGTAGTAAAAAAGCAATGAATGTGCTAAGAAAAGAACAACACAGCTGAAATGAAGAAATTTTAGTTAAAAAACACAACAGGTAGGGGTCAGCATCATGGTGCAGGGGGTAAAGCTGCTGCCTGTGACGCTGGCACCCCGTGTAGAGTGCTGGTTTGAGTTCTACCTACTCCACTTCTGATCCAGCTTCCTGCTAATGTGCCTGTGACGACAGCAGTAGATGGTCCAAGTACTTGGACCCCTGCTACCCATATAGGAGACCTGGATGGAGCTCCTGGCTCCTGTCTTTGCCCTGGCTGAGCAGCCACTGTGGCCATTTGGGGAGTGTACCAGTGTCTGTCTCTCTCTCTCTCTCTCTCTCTTGCTTTCTCTCTGTAACTCTGCCTTTCAGATAAGTAAATAAACCTTTTTTAAAAGGCTATGAGCAATTCCTTCAAGGTTCCAAATGAAAATACACTACAATCCTATACACAAGCCAAAATATCAACATACACAAAAAGAAAGATCGAGTATTTGGAAACACCAAGATCTGAGAGTATTGACTTGCCATGTTCAAGAATGTACTCAACTATGCACAGGGTAGATGGTTCTAGAGAAGACATGGAACCCAGGAAAAGGAACTTGCAGCCTGGGAAGCAGTGAGAGCAACATCCTGAGGAGGGTAGAGCCTTCCTGACGAACGGCCACTGTACCACTGCAAGATCCCATGGCTGCCCACTCCAAGGCATGGACAAGCACAGCCACACAGGGGTTCCTGGAGAGGCGGGGGGGTATGGTCTCCCTGGCTACACTAGCCTGGCTCTCCCGGGTCCAAGTCCCTTTTTCCCTCATCAGTGGGAAGGGAAAAGTCACCTATCTGGGGACTCAACGTTAGAGACAATTGCCCCTGCATTGGTCAGAGCTCTCCAAAGGCGGCAGCAGAGCCCACTCTGGCTGGTGCACGCAGGGGTGTTGATGAGCACACAGGAGTAGCGCATGGACTTGCTGGAAGCTCAGAAGGGCTGCTCAGAGCAGAGCCTCCAAGAACAGCTCCCAGCCCCTCAGTACGCCAGAGGGCAGCCTGGGAAAGGGTGTTTGGTTTCTCTGCCACAGTGAGGAAGCTGCCACTCTGCCCACGGCAGCACCTAACAGTGCATGCCCCCTTGCCTGCCTGCCTCCTCACAGACTGTATCTCTGGGTGCAGACCCACACAGGCGTGCTGGTCAACAAGACAGAGGTCCCTGTGTTTGTTTTACTGACACATGCAGTGCTTGAGGCTCTGTGTTGAGAAAGTGGAGGTCACTCTGTGGGGTGACCATCAAAACGTAAAAAAGGAATTCATAGAAACAGAGAATAGGGTTACTAGAGGTTGCAGGGAGAGGCTAATGGGGAGGTACTGTTTAATGGCTACAGAGTTCAATTTGGGTTAATGGAAAAGTTCTGGAGATGGACAGAGCTGCAAGTTGCACAACAATGCGATGTACTTGATGAATCATACATGTAAAATGGTCAATGTTTCATTATATATTGTCTTGCAATCTAAAAATAAGCACCGTAAAAAGTTGTTTAAAGACTCAGTAGTATGAGTTAGGAACGGTCACTGAAGTTGTGTCTATTTGTTTCACTGCTAAAGTGGATGTATAGACATTTGAGAAATTTATGATTTTCACCCTACACAGGTGGAAGTCACCCTAATTTGTAAAGATTGTCACAGAAGGAAATGCCACAGATTTCCCCCATGAACCCTCCCAATATTTAACAACCCACATTATTACTAGGAAATTATTCCCTATAGCTAACATAAATCCCTCTTGGTATCTCAAAATTCCTTATAGCCCTCTTTGGCAAACATGGAGAGCAGTTGGCTTACATTTTGCAACTTCTCCTTTAGGACAAAACAATCTCAAAGCTGTTTTAATTCTTCCTGCAAGGCTGTGTTCTCTCTCTCTATCTCGACTTCATCTTATTTCTCTCCACCCTTTCCATCTCCTCTGCAATTTCCAGGCACTACTATGGCCTGCTTGGTTGAGCCTGAGCAGTACAGAAAGTGGATTCCACCCTTTTTCAGCATTGCCAACATCAATTCCTAATCTGTAAACAGCATTGTTGGAAGCCCTTGAATTCATACTGAGTCACAATGAGGACCTCACACTCTGAGTACACCAACGATGACAGGGAAGCTACGTGGATGCCCCCAAGACTTAGAAACACTAGGAAGGGGCAGCAGCGCCCACCACACTGGTGAAGAGCACTACAGACAGAGCTGGGCATGCGTGGAAGGGGAGCAAGGCTTCTCTCCCGGGTCCTGGGTGTGTGTACTCTGGGAGCAAAGCTCCATGCATGAGGAAACTCGATCACATCCTTCAAGTCATAGCCTCTGCACCCGGGAGCGGGAGCTGGAAGAGGTGGGATGACTGACAAAGAGCAGCCCCATGCATGCCTCTGTGTCTGGGCTGTTCCTATCGGGGTGAGATGCCAGAGCCTGATGCACGGAGCATGGAGCGATTCAGAGCAGTTAGTGCAGGGCCTGCAGGGAATCCAACACATTATGGCCGATAACACATTCGCACATTCATACTCACGATGCTGTTGCTGTTGGCAGCCATTGTGTGCTATCAGCAGTCTATGGGTTGGGAGATCCACGCATGATCAACCACCAGCGTAGAGTAAGGACAAGCATGTTGCTCTGGGGACTCCTCCTGGGGTGCTTTGTGCCCCACACCACAATGCCTTCCCTGAGAGAGCCATCAGGGCAGTACCAGGTGAGCAGGGTTCTGAGTGTCTTCTGCCAGGAACTGAGAGTTGTTTAAATAGCTAAAGACTTCCATTACCTGAACCTAAGCTGCACCCAAAACATGGGTCATAAACTCCGGAAGGAGGCAGTAGTTAGTAAGAGGAAATGGTGAGAAGGAACGGGCTATTTCCATTGGCACTGGTGGCTTTGGACTCCACAGAAAGCTGAAAACATTATTTACTCTGGTTTAGGATTGGATGAAATTCCCTTTGACTATTGTTCTACTCTTTGGTAAATAAATGTCGAAAAGAAAGAAGATAATTTATTTAAATATGTGTGGGCTTTACTAATATAAAAGACTACATTCAAAGACTTATTACTATTATTTCTTAGTAACAATCGCCTAAACCCAAACACTACCCTAAACTGAGTAGGCTGTGTACACTGACTTGTTCATGAGTCAAATAAGAAATGAATACTCTATTGAAACCAAAGCAAAATTAATTTTTTCCTCAGTAAGAAAAGATTCCTTCTTACCACCCCCAGAGTTTCCACACAAAGTAGATAATGGCCTATTCTGCTTTGTCAAAGTTTTTGGCAAAATGTTGACAAGCCACACATGTAGCCCTCTGTAACCCTGGAACCCAGGAACCAAAGAATCTGTTAGGGTTTCTCTGAGAAATACATAGTTTGTCCGAAAGATCAGAAGAAATAGAAAACCATATCTGTGTCCAACCTGCAGTCATAAGTTAGTAATAATAAGACAATCAGAAATAACAATATGCTTATTTCAGTTCCTTTGGGTAAATTTCCAGGAGTGGGATGACTGGATCATATGATAGGTATACATTCAAATTTCTGAGGTATATCCATACTGTCTTCCACAGTGGCTGGACTAGCTTATGTTTTCCTCCACATCCTCACCAGCATTTGTTTTTCATTGACTTCTGTATCAGAGGCATTCTAACTGGGGTGAGGGGAAACCTCATTGTGGCTTTGACTTGAATTTCCCTGATGGCTGGTGATCCTAACCATTTTTTTTTTCAAGTGCCTGTTGGCCATTTGGATTTCCTGTCTTGAAAAACGCCTGTTCAAGTCCTTTGCTCATTTCTTAACTAGATTATTTGTTCTGTTGTTTTTTAATTTCTTGAGCACTTTATACATTCTGGATATTAACTCTTTATCAATTGTATAGTTTTCAAATATTTTCGCCCATTCTGTCAGTTGCCTCTTCATTTTGCTGAGTGTTTCTTTAACAGTGCAGAAGCTTCTTAGCTTGCTGTAATCTCACTTATCAACTTTGGTTTTGGTTTACTGTGCTTCTGGTGTCTTTTCCAAAAAGTCTTTGCCTATACCAATGTCTTACAGAGTTTCCCTAATGTTCTCTAGTGGTTTCATGGTATCAGGTCATAGATTTAGGTCTTTGATCCATTTTGAGTGCATTTTTGTGTAAGGTATGAGGCAGGAGTCTAGATTCATTCTTCTGCATGTGCAGATCCAGTTTTCCCAGCACTAATTGTTGAAGGCACTATCCTTGCTCCAGGGCTTGAATTTAGCTCCTTTGTCAAAAATAAGTTGGTAATAAGTCTGTGGATTGATTTCTGGAGCTTCTATTCTGTTCCATTTGTCTACATGTCTGTTTTCTGTTTTTGTGCCAGTACCAGGCTGTTTTGATTATAACTGCCCCGTATTAAGTGTTGAAATCTGGTATTGTGATGCCTTTGGCTTTGTTTTTGTTGTATAAGATTGCTTTAGAAATTCGGGTTCTCTCATGCTTCCATATGAATTTTAGCATCATTTTTTCTAGATGTGAGAAGAATGTCATTGGTACTTTGATTGGGATTACAATGAATCTGTAAATTGCTTTCAGTAGTATGGACATTTTGATGATATTGATTCTTTCAAATCCATGAACATGGAAATTTTTTCTATTTTTAATGTCTTCTTCTATTTCTTTCTTTAATGTTTTATAATTTTCATCATAGAGATCTTTGACATACTTAGGTAAATTTATTCCAAGGTCTTTAATTTTTTTTTGTAACTATTGTGAATAGGATTGATCTTACAAGTTCTTTCTCAGCCATGGCATTTTCTGTGTATACAAAAGCAATTGATTTTTATGTGTTAATTTTATATCCTGCGACTTTACCAAACTCTTTTATGAGTTCCAATAGTCTCTCAGTGGGACCATATGGCTTCAGTGCTGAATTCTACCAGACATTTAAAGAACTAATTCCAATTTGTCTCAAGCTATTCAAAATACTTAAAAGGGAGAGAACCTCCAAAACTTCTATGAAACCAGCATCATCTTAATTTGTAAACCAAAAAATGATACAACAGAGAAAGAGAACTGCAGACCAATTTCTCTGATGAACATAGATACAAAAATCCTCAACAAAATTCTAGCCAGTTGAATCCAATAACACATTAGAAAGATCATTCACCTGGACCAAGTGGAGATATTCCTGGTACGCAGGGATGGTTCAACATTTGCAAATCAGTCAACGTGACATATCACGTTGGGATAGGGAATAGGGAAAAGGTGGAAGCATTGCCCCTAAGGTCTAGAACCAGACATGGATGCCCACTTTCACCACTGCTATTCAGTATAGTCCTGGAAGTTTTAACAAGAGCCGTTAGGCAAGAAAAAGAAACAAAGAGACACAAATTGGAAAGGAGAAAGTCAAACTATCCCTATATGCAGGTGACATTATCCTATATATATGGGATCCAAAATGATGTTCTTCACCTAAGCAGTTTTCTCTCTGTATCAGATAACTTTAGGCTTAAAACTGCACTCATGGGATGCTAATATTAATGACAGTTTGTAAGCTCACCTTCCCCATCCCATCTCTGTCTGCAACACATTAAGTCAGTGCCTCAGGACAAGAAGCTCTCTACACAGTCGAGTCATCCTGCTATCTTAGCTCATGGCATAAATGGGTCCAGGTCTAAAGCCAGACATTTTTTACATGAAGTTGCATTTTCACCTGGCTGCATGGCCACCCCTGGAAGAGACTACAAGTGAGATTGGGCATGTGAATGGTTTGTTCCAGAGAATGAAAAGCAGGCTCTTCAGATCAGCTGAGGGTCCTGTACCGTTACCTCCATCTGCAGCTGCCTCATCTGGTGTGCAGCCTCTGAAACAATGGCTCATTTCTCATAGCCACTGAACCCACTGGGGAGAGCCCTCAGAAGCCTTAAGAAGTCCATCTATGTCCAGAGCTTCCACCATGAGCTGCACTGGCTACACCACTTCTCTGCCCTGGCACAAGCTGGGCACCCTGCTTTGGACTTGTTCTGGTATGACCAAGCTCCCCGTTCTCCGTGACCATGATATTTGAGACGTTACTAGTGGAGTGGAGCTGAACCATCACATGCTACAGACTCCCTGAGCTGTTACGCTGAACATGCTATCCTGGTGCTTCCCACCAGAGACAGGAGAACTCTGCTTCATTAAACAAAATGCACAGTGCCCCCTCGGAGCTTTCTCTGAAAGGATTCATGTAAGGATCAATCATGAAAGTTCTACCCAAAAATGAAGACACTGATAAACCAAGAAGCAGGGAATTGATCAATCTAGGTCAGTAGTGGAATAAGGTATTAGCTCCCTATGACTGCCTTAAGAAGTTACCAGAACTTACCCCTAAGGGTAAAGCTAGAAACGTGCATGGACTCCAAATCCCATTAAGTTGGCAGGTTCCAATGCCATCTCACTAGTTAAAGTGATCAGTTTAAGTTCATAATTGATCATAAAGATAGGATTAAGTTTCAAAGAGATCACATAAATAAGACCAGTCTCTGTTAATAAAAATTGATGGAATTGAAAAGGAGAGAATGACCCAACATGGGAAGCGGGATACACAGCAGACTCATAGAATGGCAAATGCCCTAACTAGCACTCTGGCCTCCACATCAGCCCTTAAGGCATTCAGATCTGGCTAAAAAGCCCATGAGAGTTTCACAGGCATGGAAAGCCAGGACACTGTGGCAAAAATAAAATGACCTAAATGAAAGATCTCTGTGAGTGAGATCCCAGTGGAAAGAAGGGGCCATCAAAGAGAAGGAGGTACCTTTCTCTGAATGGAGGAGAGAACTTCCACTTTGATTATGGCCTTGTCTAAATAAGGTCGGAGTTTGTGAACTCAAGAAGCTTCCATAGCCTTGGCAGCTCATGACAAGAGCCACGGGTGATTACTGACATCATAAATAAGAGTGTCCATTGTTAAATCAACAATAGGAGTCACTGTGCATCTACCCCCATGTAGGATCTCTGTTCTTAATGTGTTGTACTATGCAATTTAATGGTAAAACTAACCTTCAAACATTACTTTATACTTTATATGTCTGTGTGGGGGCAAATTGTTGAAATCTTTACTTAGTGTATACTAACTTGATCTTCTGTATATAAAGATATAATCAAAAATGAATCTTCATGAATAACGTGATGGAAGAGAGAATAGGAGATGGGATGGTGGTTTTTGGGGAAAAACCACTATAATCCAAAATGTTGTACCTTCAAAATTTATATTTATTAAATAAAAGTTTTCTTAAAAAAAAAAGAGAGAGAGAGAGAAGTTACCAGAAGCCTAAAGCAACACAGTTATGTTCTTAGAGTCCTAGAGGTCAGATGTGTAAATGGAGCAGGCAGGGCTGCCTTCCTGCTGGGGTTCTGGGAGAGAAGCCATTCCTGTGCCTCTTCCAGCTTCCAGAGCTTCCCGGCATTCCCGGGCTCCCAGCTCCAACATGCATCTTCCAAGGCAGTGGCACAGCATCCTCCAGTCTCTATGTTCTGTAGTCTCTGCATCTCTTTTCTCATTCCCTTCTCTGATTCTGACCCTTCCTCTAGCAAAAGTCTTGGTGATGACGGCTGGTCCACGGTGTAACCCAGAATCATCTCCTCAATTTGGTCACAAATACAAGCTCCTTCATGTAAGGAGACCCATCCACAGGCTTCAAGAATTAGGGCATGGACATTTGTCAGGGAGGGGATTATTCTGCCCATCACCAAGTCTAAGCCCTGACAGTGACTAAGTGTCTGGTAAAGGCACATGTTGATTCCAATCAAAATACACTTAGCAAGTACTCAGGAGATCCCAGCTGTGACTGACAAACAGGACAAAGCGACAGTAGTCCTAAAATGCTCTTTAGTTAATTTCTGAAGATTTCTAAAGTAACTCACAAGTAGAGAAGACCTCTTAAGATTCTTTAGAAAGGAAAAGCATATTAATAAAGAAACAGTGTGATATATTAGGCAAAGAGTTTATATTTCTAATATTTTTCCCAGAAACCTTTTATTTAAGGAATTAAAACTTTATGCTTTTCATATATACAATTTTATTAACATAGTGATTCTTCCCACCATACCCACCCTCCCACCCACACTCTTTAAAATGATTTTACAAAGAAAAAAGAATGACAAGTCTCTCACTCCGTCTTTCCCTCTAATTCTGCCTTTTAAATAAATAAATCAATCTTTTAAAAAAATGTTAAAAGGGGCCAGCGTTGTGGCACAGTGGGTCAAGCCGCCACCGGCGACACCAGCAGTCCATGTGGGCTCCAGTGTTCAGGTCCCAGCTGCTCCACTTATGATCCAGCTCCTTGCTAATGCACCTGGGAAAGCAGTGGAGGATGGCCCATGTCCCTGGGGCCTGCCACGCACGTGGGAGATGCAGATGGCATTCCTGGCTCCTGGCTTCAGCATTGCCCAGCCCTGGCCATTAAGGCCATTTGGGGAGTGAACTAGCATACGGAAGATCTCTCTCTCTCTCTCTCTCTCTCTCTGTGTGTGTGTGTGTATGTGTGTGTGTCTCTGTCTCTCCCTCTCTTTAACTCTAACTTTCAAATAAATAAATAAATATTTTTATAAATAAAAGAATGATACAAACAACCCAATAAACAGCACAACAAAAATGGCATGGAAATGAGCAATGCACAAACAGTGAGAAACCATTTTTTTCTCTCGGATTAGCCAGTGTTACCCAGCACTGAGATGTTCAAAGCATAAGCCCCAAGGTGATAGCATTTGGAGGTGGGGCTTTTGGGAGGGAGGGGGGGGCACAGGGTGGACCCCTTGTAATGAAGGTAGAGTTCCAGTAAAGAGATAAAGGGACCAGAGCCTGTTTTCTCCGTGATGGGGCACAGAAGGCGAAGAACGGAAGATTACTCTCATCACATGAGGCCTGCTGGCACCTGGATCTGGGACTTGCCTGCCTCCCAAACGGAGAGAAGTGCTTGTCGTGCCACCCCCTAGTCTGTGGCCTGGCTTGCACCCTGCCTTGGTACAGCAGCTTCAGGACAAGACCACAAGGTGTAAGATTAACAATCCTCTTCACCATGGCCGCCAGGGCCTGCGTGCCCTGGCTCCTCTGCCCCCTGCCTCTCCTTCTCCTTCTCTGCCCGCCTGTTCCAGCCAGAAGCAAGGCCTTCTCCACGCGGGGATCTCATGCACACACAGAGATTCACCTAGCAATGCCACTGTGGGACCTGACCTTTCCTAAACACACAGGGAAGAAAGGGCCCAGGAACAAAGCTACAACTGGAAAATCAGGCAAACAATCAATAGGCCTGTAAGTGGAGATGTAGTTAAATAAATTATTGTACAATCATAAGATTAAATACTGTGCAGCACTCAGTTTATGTATGTAAACTATTTCTCACATGTGCTGATATGCAAAGTTTGCTGAAGTGCATTCGGTAATATAATCAGCAATGTGCGTGTTTTTATATTCTAAATTTATTTTTATATTATTTATAAAAAATATCCCCATACAAGTCCCTTCTAAAATACCAACAAATGGCAAGAAGAAGACTGACGATTATTTTCCATTTAGCTGATTATTAATGCATATAACCCCAGAGGAAACATTTCAAGTCATTTAAAATAGTTTTCTCTCCAACTCAGAAAGAAAATGTCTTTTCTCTCTGGGTTTTCTCTGCCTGCCAACATCTTAGGACTGTCCGAGCAACAAATGGCTTTGTCAAGTCTTTGGAAAATTCCACTCCTTGTAGTCTGTGCTTTCCTGTTTGAAGTCCACCTATCTGTTCCATGGATTACACTCAGTTTCCCTTGAATATTTTGAGCATATTATATGCTGCATAAAGAAGAGTCACGTGTCCTTAACGTGTTCATAAACAGACATTCCTGTCTTCCACGTGAGGAAACAGATCCCATAAAAGTAGAATTTTCTGAAATAGAGTATTTTAGTTGTCCAGGTTTAGTGAGACTGCATCAAAAAGCCACAAATTTCGGCTACAATCCTGTGTGGCCAAACTAATCTAGAGCGTATTTCATTAAAGAAGCAGCAATTCCAGCTTCTCATTTTTTCTTTAAGAAAACTCAGAGTGGTCTCTGAAGGCACAATTTTGTCATGTAAATTTCCTTGCCCTCATTCACCTGGCTTTTAATACTTGGAGCCTCCCCCTAATTTTTTTTCATTTGTGAAAAATCAAACGTCTTATTTCTCTGTTTCCTGAAATCTTTTCCAAGCGATTCCCTCCAAAGTTATTTTTAATTTAACACTTCCTCTGCAGATCAACAGGTGATGTTCTGGACAGTTTCCCTCTGGACGTCGCCCCTCTGGCCACGCATGTGCAGTATATTCTCAGCATGCTAACGGGACCAGACTGATTAGCGGAGCTGCCGGTGGGAACATGGACGTGACATGTCTGGGAAGCTAGCACAACACCAAGAAATCTAAAAAAGAGCTTGCAAATTCCATTTCCGGCAAAACTAGAAAGCAAATTTGCGCTACAATTTCCAAAGTAAATACCAGGGTTGCCCAAAGCAGCCCAGACCAGACAGGAGCCACATGGACAGGGAAGAGACGCAAAGAGACTCAGGAATCAGTCAGGGTGGGAGGTCTCAGCAGTGGGCCCTCCCCAGTGGCTGCATGGAGGGGTGGAGGTGGATCCATGCTGCAGCAGTGGAGACAGCCCGAGAGCGGGGCTGGTCGGGCACCTTTAAAACCTGATGAGGGGTCATGTTCAAGTCCCGGCTGCTCCTCTTCCGACCCAGCTCTCTGCTGTGGCCTGGGAAAGCAGTGGAAGATGGCCTAAGTGCTTGGGCCCCTGCACCCACGTGGGAGACCTGGAGGAGGCTCCTGGCTCCTGGCCTCGGATCAGCTTACCTCTGGCTGTTGCAGTCATTTGGGGAGTGAACCACTGGATGGAAGACCTTTCTCTCTCTCTGGCTCTACCTCTCTCTGTAACTCTGTCTTTCAGATAAATAAAATAATTCTTTTTTCATAAAGATTTATTTATTTATTTGAAAGTCAGAGTTACACAGAGAGAGGAGAGGCAGGGAGAGAGAGACACACACAGAGAGAGAGAGAGAGAGAGGTCTTCCATCTGATGGTTCACTCACCAGTTGGCTGCAACGGCCAGAGCTGCGCTGATCTGAAGCCAGGAGCCAGGAGCCAGGAGCCTCTTCTGGGTCTCCCAACTGGGTGCAGGGGCCCAAGAACTTGGCCACTTTCTACTGCTTTCCCAGGCCATAGCAGAGAGCTGCATTGGAAGTGGAGCAGCCAGGACTTGAACTTGGTGCCTGTATGGGATGCCAGCACTGAAGGTGGTGGCTTTACGCACTACATCACAGCGCTGGCCCCTACAATAATTCTTTAAAAAAAAAATAAGATCCATTGAGTTTTAGAGAAAGTGGAGACTCCGGCTACATGCAAACCTCACACACCATGTGCTGCCTTGGCAGGATGAAACCGTCTCTGAGAAAGACTGCAAGCGAGCTGTTGCACCATGAACCCAGAGAGCTGCCGTGCGGTTTTCTCTCCTACCCGGACTTTCGGCATATAGTTTCCCGGGAAAATGCACGCTGCTCACTCATAAAAAGGACTTGGCACCGTGCTGACACCAAGATTACACAGGACGAGACAGGAGAAATGGCAGCAAACCCTCCAACATGAAGAACACTTGCCAGCAAAACACTGCCACCAAGCAATTGGAAATTGTAGCCAGCTGTTACGTTGTGAATGTAAAAACGCAGTAAAACAACTGTCTCTAAGAAGGAAAACCATAAATCAGCAATACAAGAAAGGAAAAAAAAACAAAGACGCTCAGGGAGAGCAGATAATTCAGAAAGTAAGGGAACTTGAAGGGTGGTGATGAGCGACGTGGCAGGAAGAGGTACAGAGCCAGAAACAGGTAACAGAGATGCAACGGGGTGTCAGACACAACCAGAGAGGAATGTACCCTGAACAAACAGAACACATTGTGGAAGGTTTCATTCCAGAAAGCGTCGCTAATGCAAAATGTGACCTAAAACCACCCAGTGAAGGGTTCCATTATGTGTTGGGAATATTCATCTAGAACAGTCCACACCAAAACACATGCAGTACATGCCTGCATTGGATTTAAGGATGAGGAAAGAACTGTAGGCAAACTAATCACAAGCCTTCAAGAGAGAAAGGGTACAAGCGGCTTTGAATAGGCAGGAACCTATAAAACATTGTTCTCCCAAGTCCTTGTTGATAGAATTGTTAGAGGACAAACTTCAGCCAACTCAAGTCCAGGAATTATGACAAAAGAGTTGGTGGTGATCACAGAATTATTTAAATGCAATTCCAAATCAAAACCAAATGTGGAGCTGAATGGGACCAAATAGAATATAAATTTTCTAAGTGCTGACAGAGCAGAGAAAGGAGAGAGAGGAAGGGAACTAGAGCCATTCTCTCTTCCTCTTTTACAGTAAAAGGAAAGCATTCGAAGCAAATGAGCCAAGTAACGTTCAAAGTCTATTTAAACTAAGCACTAAGAAAGATAATACTATTAATTAAATTGGGTGGTTGATGATCTCTTAGATGTAACACCCCAGGCACAATTCATGAAAGAAATCATTAATACGTTGGACTTCATTCAGATAAAAAAAATTCTGCTCTGTGAAAGCCGGTGAAGCAGATGGAGAGACAAGCAGAGGCTGGGACAAACTGTGTGCACAAGTCACAGATGACAATGGGCTCTCATCCAAGTCACATGAAGAACTCTGGGAATCAACAATAAGAGAGTGAACAACTCCATCAAAAAGTGGACAAAAGGCCGGAATGGGCATCTCACCAAAGACGACACACAGTACCATCTCAGATGAGCACGTTACAAACAGCAGTTGTGCCAAGCGTGGACCAGTGGGAAGTCCAAAAGTGCAGTGCTGGCACTCCGGGGGGGCCCTCATGATGTAGCAGAATATATGAACCAGTGGAACGGGAAATCGCTCTTTGTCTGCCCCTCCTCATCTCTCTGCCTCTCAAAATAATGAAATAAAATCCAAAAATATTTAATAAAATAATGTAAAGTAGTGATAATATTTTAAAAGCACGTGCAACATCTGTCATTAGATAAACAAGCTAATGTAATTAATGTGATTAAGACCACAATGAGGAACTACTACACACCTATTTGCCCAAAACCCCAAACACTGACAACATCAAAGGGTTGCAAGGATGTGGAGTGATAGGAATTCTTATTCACTGTAGGTAAGAATACGAAATGGTACAGCCACTTTGGAAGGGAGCTTGGCAGCTCCTCAGAAAGCTGAACGCTCACGTTGTTGACATATAATCCCGCAACCATGACCTTTGGTATTCGCACAAAGGAGTTGAAAATTTACATGCACACAGCAATCTGCACACAGGTGTTTACAACAGCTTTATTCAACATTGCCAGCACTTGGAAGCAACCAAGCTGTCCTTTCCTATGTGCATGGATAAACTATGGTCCACCCAGATGTGGAATATTATCCAGCGATAAAAAGAGACAGCTATCAAGTTACAAAAAGACATGCAGGAAATGTGAATGCATATTGCTAAGTGAAGGATGCCAATTTGACAAGGGTACAAATTTTATGATTCCACCTCTGTGACATTTGGGGAAAGGCAAGACCAATAAGAATACTTTCCCCAGAATATATTGATGTTATCATAAAAATAGGGTAAAAACAGCCAGTTCGGTAAAAGTATAATAATTATGTAGATGTTACCACCTGAGCCTGGCTAACTGGAGAGAAGCCGCAAAAACACTGCCACACCTACACACAGAATCAAGGTTCCGTGCAAAGAGCACAGTGCAATTCACAGAAGGGAGGCTTTACCCCTTCATCTGCTTAAATTTGATGTATTTTAAAAATACGGTGTACTTCCCTTGGGTTTTATTTCCAAATCCCAGCAGTAAGTTCAGCGCTTTCCAATTCTGTAATACGCTAGTCATAACCTGGGATATACAAAGCAATTGCTAATATTCCAGAGAGTTCTCTTAGCAGTCTCCTTGAAGTAACATGGAGACATAGCCACACACTCCTGAGCAGTCACAAATTCACACGTGAGAGCAACAGTGACCCATCATGTTCTGCTTTCAGTTTTCCACTGGTGATGTCCCAAGAAATCGTATGACGACCTGCAAGTTTTCTTCTTAAAGAAAACTTGGGGATAGTGTATAACATGAGGCAAATTCAAATATACACCTACACAGTGTACCCCTCACAAACACTACCATTTTAAATATCTGACGGCACACTTCCTTGCATGTTGTCTTAGAAGTCGTCCTTGCAAGCCAAGGAGATAGCTTTGATTCGTGTTCGATTTTGCTCTGGTTACCATTACAAGCTATCACAGAAAGAGTGGCTTCAACAACAGAATTCATTTCCTGACAGTTCTAGAGCTTGAAAGCCCAAGGACAAGGCGCTGGCTTGGATCTCCTGAGGCCTCGCTTCTTGTCTTACACACGGCTACAATGCTGTAGCTTCACATAGCCTTTGCTTGAGTGCATATATCTCTTCTGTCCAGTCCTACTGGACTAGGGTCCCACCCCGATGACCCCATTTAACCCTGATCACCTCCTTCATGTCTCTGTGTGCAAATATAGGCACACTAGGGATTAGGGCAACGCATGAAATCTGGGGGACATGATTCAGTCCAAAGCAGTCCACGGCCTCAAGGAGATAATGAAGAGGTGTCTCATTAGCATGCTCATAGATAAAAGCAGCGACATGTTCCTTCCCCCAGTCAATAGATTTTCTCATGATGCATAACGTTAACCCCAGGGTACGATGTCCTGTACCTTTCCACCCAGTGTTGCAATGGACACAGACACCATCAGATTCTCTCTGAAGTCTGAATCAGCCTAAAACTGGCTCCACCACCTGGTTTCATGCTAGAGGTTGCAGAAATAATTCCCATGTTCTAGCTTAACAATGTAGAAGCGGCTGGAGTTACTTCAAGTGGCAGGTTTCTGTATGATCAAAAATTAAAATACGGCCTCATAAAGCAAAGAAAGTTGAAATTGTCCAGGGTGGAGATATAGCTCTTCTACAGCTTTGTAATAGGTCTGCATACTTACTGAACTCTCCCAGACTGCGGTCTGTCTAGCAAGTTCCTGTTGGTTCTCCAAGCCTACAAAGCATCTCAAATTATATTATAGTATTAGCATCCCTACGAGTGTTCTTTTGGTTTTGTTTTTGTTATTTTTTAAGCAAGGCAGGACTTACTGAAGTCAGAAACCTGCCACAGCAGCCAGACACGGGGCTCCAAAAAAGAGACCCGACAGCAAGAATACCTCCTTCATTTACGTGAGAGGATGCTAGGATTCTTACTTTGTCATATAATAGTAGTCAATATGCGTGTTCTAGAGGGAGGGTTATACAACACACAAAGCCAAGGTACAGTCATTGGGCAATGAGACTGAAGTTAAGAGACCTGTGCTCTAAAATAAAGAATCTGGGAGGGGTTTAGCCTAGGGGTTAAAACGCCCACTTCCTGCATTCAGGTCCCTGGGTTTGACTGCTGGCTCTGGCTCTCAACTCCAACTTTCTGCTGATGCCGAGCCTGGGGTAAAGGCTATGATTCAAGCTACAGGATTCTCGCCATTCACGTGGGAGACCTGGCTTGAGGTCCCAGCTTTCGGCTTTGGACCAGACCAGTCGCAGCCTTCGCAAGCATTTGCGGAGTGGACGTGTGGATGGCTGTTCTTTTCCCCCCCTCTCTGTCCTTCATATAAATAAAAATTTAAACTATAACAATAAAGAATCTCTGAGTACCAACAACACAGAGCTTTTGTGGACTTGTCCTCCTCTTCCAAAATCCACTGGACGATCAATCCACTGCAAACCAGGTCAGGAAAACAGGAAAGGGCACACAGAGAACTTCACTGCTTCATTAGCCTCTTGGATTTCATTTGGAAGTTCAAAAGGGAAGAGAGATCGACCTACACTAGCATCATTGCTGATGCCTCACCAGCTCTCTACTTGATTTCCTTCTTGGTTCTTTGGATCAGAAAAGAGCCACACAAAACCGTGACTATCAATAAAATCACACAGATCAACGAGTTAAGAGTTGATTTGTGCAATTGGCTGACCCCGAGAGCTCAGCGGAAGCCGCTTTGGTTTTTGACTGTGTAGGGAAAGAGGGCCCCTGGGGCAGTTAGTGAAAGGAGTAGACCTTGGGTGAGTTCCGGGAAAGTTTCATCCCTCTGGGAAAAAAACACAAAGCTTAGGGAAACGCGCGAATTAAACAGACCAAAAAGAGAGGAAGAGGGGCAGGATAGCACAGAAGACAAGGGCATGGAAAATACTAACCTACCCACCCCTTTGCACACCTTGACGGAGGTAGGGGATCCAACTACCCATCCCCTTCCATGCTGGTGGACAGAGGCGGGGCAGCCAATACAAACAGGACACCTACTGCACTCAATGAGTCAGTAACATCACAACACAAAAAGAGACCAGCCCCACTAGGGGCCACGGGGGACCCTCCGCTCTGGGGCCCACCTCCAAGTGGAAGCTTCTGTTGTTTATTGCCAATAAACTTGCTTTTGCTTTTGATCCTTTTGGACTTTTTATTTCTATGCTGCGCAGCAAGGATCAGGTGAAGCAGTGCCTCGCCCCCAGGACGCGACAACTCTGAGAGATGCACTCCGTCAGGGAATTTTTACACTAATTGGAATTAGGAATGGAGTTGTGGCTGAACTCTAACGCAGTATACACGCTCCATCTGCTCTTCAGCTGTGACACTGAGCGACTGGGACCAGCAGAAGGGACAGGGTGCAAAACTTGTGAGAGCACTGGTGTTAAATCTGCGATCGTCAATTGATGAACTTTCACTGCTCCTGTCAAGATTCAGAGCCTCAAAGAACCGGCCAGGAAGGAAACCCCTGCTCCACTTCCTAAGAGGAAATGTTGACCTTCCTCCGTTACTGAGGGCGCCGCCAGCTGTAGAGTACTAGCTCTCAAAACCTCTGCTCCCGGTTGAGATTCTCGTTGACAGAACGCTCCTAAGAGCCAATTACCTTGGGAACAATCTCTCCTTTGCAAGAACTACCAATTAGTTTTCTGATGGGGATTTGGTGGGGATGCTACTGAAAAGACAGGACTTTCAGGAATAAGGTATCATAGGAGAGGTGGGTTAAAATTCAGTTGTCATAAAGCATAATTCTGACAGATAATTTGCCCTTAACTTGACCTGCTAAGACACGGGCAGGCATTTAATGATCGGTATCAGTGACAAACATTCATTACGTATCTTCATTAGGTGATGGACAGATTTATCACGGTCACTGAAGTAAGAAGTCACAGACAAGCAAAGTAGAGAGTCCCTTGCAGCAAATCAGGGGAATGGAAGAATCTCACTGTGCGAAAAAAAGGAGAATGGTTTGTCCTACTATCACATTACTGTTGCTACAGGAATGGGTTTACAGAGTGTATCCTGTTCTGCGGGATTTCTTCATGGAACACTTGGGCAATTTTCCACGCCATTTTATCATGAAGAAATGATTTAATGACTTACATATATGCTAATAAGTGATTTTTTAAACAAAACACAAGAAAATATGAATGATGATGCTTTGCTCTACAACATGGCCATAAAGACGAGAATGGGTCTGGGAGGACTTTAAACTCCCAATTGTATACTCTTCAGGGCCAGCGCTGTGGTGTAGTAGGTAAAGCTGCCGCCTGCAGTGCCAGTATCCCACATGGGCACCGGTTTAAGTCCCAGCTGCTCCACTTTTGATCTAGCTCTCTGCTATGGTCTGGGAAAGCAGTGGAAGATGACTTGGGCCCCTGAACCTGTGTGGGAAGACCCAAAGGAAGCTCCTGGCTCCTGGTTCCTGGCTTTGGATCAGTGCAGCTCCAGCCATTGTGGCTAACTGGAGAGTAAACCAGTAGATGGAAGACCCCTCCTCCCCCTCTCTGTCTCTTCTTTTCTCTCTGTGTAACTCTGACTTTCAAATAAATAAATAAATAAATGTTTTTAAAAAATGTATACTCTTCTTAGAGTCTGAATTTTATCCATTGTCATGTATTATTTTTATACCAGATTACTAGACAAAAAAAGTAAGCAAAAGAGAGAAAACAAGAGAGGCTAAATTTCAAAGAATAAAGTAGAAAAACAAGTCAAGTGTCCTGTCTTCGATTTTTGGACAAATTTAAAAAAAATTTTTCAAAGATCAATATTTAAAAACTAAATATTCAGCTATTTGCAGAAAAGTCTATAAGCACGAGGCAAATCTTATTATGGAGACTCCCAAGATGGATCATTAGTTCTGGTCCAACCCAGCCAGCACTCATGCATTTTCTCAAAGGAGTGTTCACACCCACCATCCTGGCCGTGTGGGTTCCGTTCTTGGGCATGCTATTCCCGGGAGGGAGATTTCTGACTCAGAGCCTTTTGTGTGGCCAACCTGACTAATGACTCTAAAGAGCATGGGCTCAGAAAATTCCCTGAGAAACTGGATTTCTATAGCTTATTTTTTATTATTTTTTATTCTGAGGTAATGCCTGGACCCAACAGGGAAATCTTTGTTTGCTTACTTTGATCATACTAAGAGTTCGCTTACAGCAAAGGTCGCAGTGGGGAAACTGCGTGAAAGGACAAATACACAAAAAAGTAAGATTGCTTGGTGTTGTGGTTTCTTCCCAGTGCATTGTAGAGTCCCCTCTACCAGGACTCTGGGGAGAAATTTCTCCTGGTTTCAAGTATAGTTAAAAGCAGCAAAATAACTAATTTGTCTTTATATGGCGGACAATGTGATTTTGCAATACAGCCTGTTTCTGGTTTTATAGTGTTCAAAATGTGGAATGTTGATGTCCCCACCAGCTTAGAGGCACAAACAAGTCACATTAACATTAACTCCCAAATACTATTGACAGATGGACCTCAACCCCCACAGAGAAGAACCCTTGCACCAATGATTTTCTTTTTAAAAAAGATTTATTTATATGAAAAGCAGAGTTACAGAAAAAGAGACAGAGAGACAGAGAGATAGATTAAGAGAGACAGACCCAGCATCATGTTGAATGGAGAAAACTTGGAAGAATTCCCACTGAGATCCGGTTCCAGTCAGGGATGCCCACTCTCACCATTGCTATTCAATGTAGTCCCAGAAATTTTAGCCAGAGGCATCAGGCAAGAAAAAGAAATCAAAGGGAAAAAATTGGGAAGGAGTAAGTCAAACTATCCCTATTTGTAGACAACATGACTCTTTATATATAGAGAGAATCCAAAGAACTCCACTAAGAGACTATTGGAACTCATTGAAGAGTTTGGTAAAGTAGCAGGATATTAAATCAATACACAAAAATCAATAGCTTTTGTATACACAGATAATGTCAATGCAGAGAATTAACTTCTAAGATCAATCCCATTCACAATAGCTACAAAAAATATCTTGGAATAAACTTAACCAAGGATGTCAAAAATTTCTATGATAAGAATTACATTGAAAAAAGAAAAAGAAGAAGATACAAAAAAATGGAAAACTCTTCCATGTTCATGGATTGGAAGAATCAATATCATCAAAATATGCATTCTTCCAAAAGCAATTTACACATTCAATGTAATACCAATCAAAATACCAAAAACATTCTTCTAAGATGTAGAAAAAATGATGCTGAAATTCATATGGAGGCACAGGAGACCTCGAATAGCTAAAGCGATTTAATCTTATACAACAAAAATAAAGCTGGAGGCATTACAATACCAGATTTCAAGACATACTACAGGGCAGTTATAATCAAAACAGCATGGTACTGGTACAGAAACAGATGGATAGACCAATGAAACAGAATAGAAACACCAGAAATCAATCCAAACATCTACAACCAATGTATATTTGACCAAGGAGATAAACCAATTCCTGGAGCAAGGACAGTCTGTTCAACAAATGGTGCTGAGAAAACTGGATTTCCACATTCAGAAGTATGAAGCAAGACCCATACCTTACACCTCACACAAAAATCTACTCAACATGGATTAAAGATATAAATCTACAACCCGACAACATCAAATTATTAGAGAGCATCAGAGAAACACTACAAGATATAGGGACAGGCAAAGACTTCTTGGAAAAGACTGGAGAGACACAGGCAGCCAAAGCCAAAATTAACAAGTGGGATTACATCAAATTGAGAAGTTTCTGGATAACAAAAGAAACAGGAAAGTGAATAGACAACTGAAAGAATGAGAAAAATTATTTGCAAACTATGAAACTGATAAATGATTAATAATCAGAATCTACAAAGAGATGAAGAAACTCCAGAACAACAAAACAAACAATCCACTTAAGAGATGGGCCAAGGACTTAAACAGACATTTTTCTTTTTGTTTTTCTTTTTTTTTCTTTTAACTTTTATTTAATGAATATAAATTTCCAAAGTACAGCTTATGGATTACAATGGCTTCCCCACCATAACTTCCCTCCCACCCGCAACCCTCCCCTTTCCTGCTCCCTCTCCCCTTCCATTCACATCAAGATTCATTTTCAATTCTCTTTATATTTAGAAGATCAGTTTAGTATATATTAAGTAAAGATTTCAACAGTTTGCACCCACATAAGAAACACCAAGTGAAAAATACTGTTTGAGTACTAGTTATAGCATTAAATCACAATGTACAGCACATTAAGGACAGAGATCCTACATGAGGAGTAAGTGCACAGTGACTCCTGTTGTTGACTTAACAAATTGACACTCTTGTTTTTGGCATCAGTAATCTCCCTAGGCTCTTGTCATGAGTTGCCAAGGCTATGGAAGCCTTTTGAGTTCACCAACTCTGATCATATTTAGACAAGGTCATAGTCAAAATGGAAGTTCTCTCCTCCCTTCAGAGAAAGGTACCTCCTTCTTTGATGACCTGTTCTTTCCACTGGGATCTCACTTGCAGAGATCTTTCACTTAGGTCATTTTTTTTTTGCCAGAGTGTCTTGGCTTTCCATGCCTAAAATACTCTCATGGGCTCTTCAGCCAGATCCAAATGCCTTAAGGGCTGATTCTGAGGCCAGAGTGCTTAAACAGACATTTTTCAAAAGAAGAAATCCAAATTGCCAACAGACACATGACAAAATCTGAATATAGTCCTACCATATGACCCAGTCATCCCACTCTGTGGGATTTACCCAAGGGAAATGAAATTGGCAAATAAAAGTGCTATCTGCAACTCCATGTTTATTATGGTTTAATTCACAATAGCTAAGACAGGGAATGAACCTAAATTCTAGTCAAGGGAAGACTGGATAAAGAAATTATGGAATATGTACTCTATGGAATACTATACAGTGGTAAAAAAAAATGAAATCCAGTCATTTGTAACAAAATGAACAAATCTGGAAAACATCCTACTGAGTGAAATAAGGTAGTCCTAAAGGGAAAAATATCATATGTTCTCCCTAATCTGTGACAACTAACTGAGCACCTAAATGGAAACCTGTTGAAATGAAATGGACACGATGAGAAGCAATGACTCCATCAGCCCTTGTCCTGACTGTTGGGGAACAGATTGTTTTATTTGTTCTCTTACTATTTTCTTTTTCTACTTAATACCATTGGTTGAACTCTTTACTTAACACAGAATTATTCATAGATGTTTAAATCCAATTGAAAACTGAACCCAGTTAAAAAAAAAAAAAAAAGAGTCAGAATTAGAGAGGGAGGCGATGTACAGTTTGGCACATGTTCCCATGGACTTACCCCTAAGGGTAAAGCTAAAAACTTGCCATGGGACTCCAAACCCCATAAAGCTGGGTGGTACTAATGCCATCTTACTAGTAGTTAAAGTGATCATTTTAAGTGTGTAACTGAACATATAGATAGGAATAACTGTCAAAGGGATCACATAAAATAAGACCAAGTGTCTGCTAATGATAATAGAATTAAAAAGGAGAGAATGTTCCAACATGGGAAGCAGGTCACACAGCAGACTCATAGAATGACAAACACCCTAAACAGCACTCTGGCCTTGGAAACAGCCCTTAAGGCATTGGGATCTGGCTAAAAATCACATGGGAGCATTTCAGGCATGGAAAGGTAAGACACTATGACAAAAAATGACCTAAATGAAGGATCTTTGTGAGTGAGATCCCAGGGGAAAAGGGGGGCCATCAAAGAAGGAGGTATCTTTCTCTGAAGAGAAGAGAGAACTCTCACTTTGCTTATGGACCTGTCTAAATACTGACAGAGTTTGTGGACTCAAAATGCTTCCATAGCCTTGGCAGCTCATGACAAGAGCCTCAAGTGATCAGTGACATCATAAATAAGAGTGTCAATTGTTAAAGAAGCAACAGGAGTCACCATGCACTTGCTCCCCATGTAGGACCTCTGTCCTTAATGAGTTGCACTATGAGAATTAATAGTAAAATTTGTCTTCAAACAGTACTTCACACTTTGTGTGTCTGTGTGGCTGCAAACTGTTTAAATCTTTACTTAGTATAGAGTTGGTCTTCTGTGTATAAAGCTAATTAAAAATGAATCTTAATGAAGAATGGGATAGGAGAGGGAGTAGAAGGTGGGGCAGGAGTAGGGGTGGGAGGGCGGGTATGAGGGGAAAAACTGCTATATTCCTAAAGCTGTACCTATGAAACTTATATTTATTAAATGAAGGCTTTCTAAAAAGAGAGAGAGAGAGAGAGATCTTCCACCTGCTGATTCACTCCCCAAAGGGACACAGCAGCTAAGGCTGAGACAAGCTGAAGCCAGGAGTCTGGAACTCTATCCAAGTCTCCCACATGGGTGCAGGGGCCCAAGCGCTTGGATAATTATCTGCTGCTTTCCCAGGTGCATTAGCAGGGAGCTAGGTAGGAAGCGGAGCAGCCAGGACTTGCACCACACCCAGGAGGGATGGCAGGTTCACAGGCCATGACTCAGCTTACTGCAGCACAGCTGGCCACAGCCCAAAGTCTAGTAACACGCATGGGCTGTATCATGTGTGTAAGTTGTCGTAAACAGAAGAATCTAGGTTTGTTTCTAGTATAAGCTCAGGAAATGGAGTTGTTGTAATGATTATCTGTAGAACCAGAGGGCAGGGAGACACTTTGCCTCAGAAAATTCTGGAACCAGATATTCCAGTGTCATCAGGAAGAAGCTCACTTGCTCGCTTGCTCTCTCTCTCTCTCTCTCTCTCTCTCACACACACACACACACACACACACCATGTTCTTCCACTGGGCCATCTCAGTAACAGAAACTAAAGACATGTGAGACCTCCCAGTGTACCTGTGCAGATCCAGCTAACTGGGCGGCGGGGTGGACTGGGGGACTGAAAATGTTTCTTTTTCCTAACTTGGAATTGCATGATTGTCACACCTTTTGTCCAGCCTACTGTGGCAAGAGTACTGGGAGCACGTGGTCCTTGGACAGTCTATTGGCCAGGTCGGTAGAAGAGCACAGTTCACGGAGGTGAGGAGGGCCTGGCTGACAGCATTTGACAGCTCAGTGAAGAGCATGCTCCCAGGGTGTGGCTGTGCAGCTCATGGGACAATGTCTTTCCCTTTCCCTCAAACCACAAGCCCCTCCAGTGCCCTGGTAAGGGCCCTTGCAACACGTTTCAAAGCTGCAAAGCAAAGATGCTGAAACATCACGAAACACATCCAGACCTTTCCCTCTGGAGCCATCAGTGCACCTGCAGAAGCTGAGGGGTTCTATCTCCAGCAGAGGCAGATCTCACACCTGGGTCCAGGTATATTTTCCCACATTTACACAACAAAAGCACAGTGCCTATTTAAATCCACATCTGTCTAATTCAGAAGCCATTCATGTTCCCCCATTTTATAAATAAAGGTTAACAAAGTACAGTGGGCACACTTTGTTAAGAGCGAATCTTAGCGGGAAGCCCAATGTGCAGAAGAGATCAAAGCTGAGGTGCTTTGGCGGCACTGGGGAAGGGAAGGGTAAAATCCTTGCCCTCTATGCTGACTGACTCCTACCATTCTCTGGGAGGAATCTTAGGAACTTCTGCTACTCTGTCTGCTAACTAGGTGTAGAGTGAAATCGGAGTAAATTTTTAAAATTGTACTTAAGTTACATTTGTGTGGTAAAATTAGTAGGAAATTCTGAAGAAACGACCATTTCCTGCAGAGAATGAAGCACTGTGCTGATCCTCTTGTCCCCTTGCAGCAGCTTTCCTTGTCCTTGTCTTACTGCTGACAGGTTGACTCCAAGCAAACTGTGAACAAACAAAGCTATACCCCATGGTTCTTCAAAGTAAATGCCCACATTTCCCAAAAGCTTCACCTCCCTGGAGTTCATTTCCCCAGCCACGGTCAATCCCCCTACAATGAACAGAGATAAAGTGTTCAACTGGACGAGTGAACTCGTTTATGGTATAGAATGGGTTACCTGATTCTACCACTGGTGTAATGTTGGGAGTACATTAGTAGCGTTGTAGGCATGTCTGTGGAAGAACAGCAGAAAGGGAACATAATTTAAGCCTTGCATCAGAAAAACCATGGAGTTTTTCTTGCCCCTCCAATCAGCTCATTGAGATGTCTGGTTCTACATGTCACCTTTGGTTTATTTTCCCATAAAGTCTCGTTGAAATATTTTAAGTGAAACATAAAGGAACAAAAAGCATATGTATCTTAATGAGATCAAAGAAGAGATCCACCAATAGATCAAACACGTAGAAGAATTTCTGAAAGATATGTGTACATGGGACTGTAGTGGAAGGTGCTAGCAACCCAGCAAATACAAAGGAAACGTTTTTATTACCCAGATGGCTTTGGAAGTAAATTTCATTCAGTTCTTCCTGAAATGACATTCTAATCACATTTAAAATGTTTCAACAACTTAAAAAAAGGAAATTACACTTCAAATCCATTATATCATGAGTATAAAATTATATAGGATATTTAAAGCTCTGTGGTTAACTAAATTAGGGAATTGGAAGATTTTTTTTTTGTAAATTAAGTAAAATTTTGGGAATTAATTTTTTTTTGACAGGCAGAGTGGATAGTGAGAGAGAGAGAGACAGAGAGAAAGGTCTTCCTTTGCTGTTGGTTCACCCTCCAATGGCTGCTGCAGCCAGCGCATCTCGCTGATCTGAAGCCAGGAGCCAGGTGCTTCTCCCGGTCTCCCATGCGGGTGCAGGGCCCAAGGACCTGGGCCATCCTCCATTGCACTCCCGGGCCACAGCAGAGAGCTGGCCTGGAAGAGGGGCAACTGGGACAGAGTCCAGCGCCCCGACCGGTACTAGAACCCAGTGTGCCGGCGCCACAAGGTGGAGGATTAGCCTATTGAGCCGTGGTGCCGGCATAGGAATTAAAAATTTCTAAAGGGGAGGGTTGTGGGTGGGAGGGAAGTTACGGGGGGGGGGGGGGGAGGGGAAGCCATTGTAATCCATAAGCTGTACTTTGGAAATTTATATTCATTAAATAAAAGCTTTAAAAAAAATTTCTAATCTGGCCGGCACCAGATGTAAAACACCACTAGGTGTTTTACAGTGAAAATGTTCTTTCAATATTCTATGAATCAAATATGGACCAAAAAAGTCCTTACACTCCTGTCACCTTCTGGGAAAGACTCTGAGTCTCTCATCCCCAAATGACAGCTGAGAGAGTAGGGAAATGGATTGTTGGGCTCTACTTTCCTGTTCATAGAAGAAATCAAAAGACAAATCAATAAATTTCTGGAAACAAGTGAAGATGACAAAACAACATATCAAACCCTATGTGATACAGCAAAAGCAGTGTTAAAAGAAAAGTCTAGAGCAATTGGTGCCTACATCAAGAAATTAGAAAGGCACTAAATAAATGAGCTATCAGTGCATCTCCATGATCTAGAAAATCAACAGCAAACCAAAACGAAAACTAGTAGAAGAAAAGAAATAATTAACATTAGAGAAGAAATCAACAAAATTGAATCCAAAAAATTACAAAACATCAGCAAAACAAAGAACTGGGTTTTTTTTTTGAAAAAAATAAATAAATAAACAAAATTGACACACCATTGGCCCAACTACCCCAAAAAAAGAGACCCAAATCAATAAAATTAGAGGTGAAAAAGAAAATGTAACAACAGACACCACAAAGATAAAAAGGAATCATCAGAAATTACTATAAAGAGCTGTCTACCAACAAACTGGGAAACCTAGAAGAAATGGATAGATTCCTGAACACATAAAACCTAACTAAATTGAGCCATGAAGACATAGAAAACCAATAGCCAAGACAGAAATTGAATCAATAATAGAGACCCCTCCCCAAAAAGAAAGCCAAGAACCAGATGGGTTCACTGCTGAATTCTACCAAACATTTAAAGAAGAAATAACTCCAATTCTTCTCAAGTTATTCAAAACAATTGAAATAGAGCGAATACTCCCAAATTCTTCCTGTGAAGCCTGCATCACTTTAACTCCTAAACTTGAAAAAGATGCAAAAGAGAAAAAAAATTACAAACCAGTTTCCTTATGAACATAGAGGCAAAAATCCTAAAAAAAAAAAAAAATTCTAGTCAATTGAATCCAACAACACGTCAGAAAGATCATCCACCTAGACAAAGTGGGATTTATCCATAGTATGCAGGGATGGTTCAACATTTGCGAACCAATCAATGTGATACATCACATTAACAAACTGAAGAAAAAAACCCCATAAGATTATCTCAATAGATGCAGAGAAAGCATCTGCTAAAATACAACACGCTTTCATGATGAAAACTCTAAGAAAATTGGGTATTGAAAGAACATTCCTCAACACAATCAAGGCAACTTATGAAAAACCCATGGCCAGCATCATATTGAATGGGGAAAAGCTGGAATCATTCCCACTGAGATCTGGTACCAGACAGGGATGCCCACTCTTAACAATTGCCATTCAACATAGTCCTGGAAGTTTTAGCCAGAGCCATTGGGAAAGAAAAAGAAATTAAAGAGATACAAATTGGGAAGGAAGAATTCAAATTATCCCTCTTTGCAATTGATCTGATTGTATATATAGAGGATCCAAAAGACTCCACCAATTGAGACTACTGGAACTCATAAAAGAGTTTGGTAAAGCAGCAGGATATAAAATCAATACACAAAAAATCAACAGCCTTTGTATACACAGACAATGCCATGGCTGAAAGAACTTCTAAGATCAATCTCATTCACAGTATCTACAAAAAAATCAAATACCTTGGAATAAATTTAACCAAGGATGTCAAAGATCTCTATGATGAGGATTGCAAAATATTAAAGAAAGAAATAGAACATACAAAAAAATTGAAAAATCTTCCATGTTAATGGATTGGAAGAATCAATATCATCAAAATGTCCATTCTTCCGAAAACAATTTACAGTTTCAACATGATACCAATCAAAACACCAAAGAAATTCTTCTCAGATCTAGAAAAAATGATGCTGAAATTCATTTGGAAACACAGGAGACCTCGGATGGCTAAAGCAATCTTACACAATAAAAACAAAGCTGGAGGCATCACAATACCAGATTTCAAAATTTACTAGAAAGCAGTTATAATCAAAACACCCGAGTACTGGTACATAAACAGATGGATAGACCCATAGAACAGAATAGAAATGCCAGAAATCAATCCAAGCATCTACAACCACTTATATTTGACCAAGTAGCTAAAACTAATCCCTGGAGCAAGAAAAGTCTCTTCAACAATTGGTGCTGGGAAAACTGGATCTCCACATGCGGAAGTTTGAAGCAAGACCCCCAACTTACACCTTAATCAAAAAATCCACTCAACATGAACTAAGGATAAATCTATGACCCAGTACTATCAAATTATTTGAGAGCATTGAGGAAATCCTGCAGGACATTGACAGAGACAAAGAATTCTTGGAAAAGACTCCAGAGGCACATGCAATCAAAATTAACATATGGGATTACATCAAATGGAGAAGTTTCTGTACCACAAAAGAAACCGTCAGGAAAGTGAAGAGGCAAAAATAGAATGGAAGAAATTGTTTGCAAACTGCGCAACTGATAAAGGATTAATAACCAGAATATATAAAGTCATCAAGAAACACTACCACAACAGAAACAACCCAGTTAAGAGATGAGCAAAGGATTAAAACAGATATTTTTCAAAAGAAGAAATCAAAATGGCCAACAGATACATGAAAAAATGCTCAGGATCACTAGCCATCAGGGAAATGAAAATCAAAACCACAATGAGGTTTCACCTCACCCCAGTTAGAATGGCTTCCACACAGAAATCAACAAACACACACTGGTGAGGATGTGGTGAAAAAGGTACCACAATCCATTCATGGTCGGAATGTAAACTAGTAAACCACTATGGAAGAAAGCACAGGGATACCTACAACATCTGAATATAGATGTACCATATGACCCAGCCATCCCACTCCTGGGAATTTACCCAAGGGAAAAGAATCCAGTAAATAAGAGAGTTATCTGGACTCCCATGCGTATTGCAGCTCTATTCACAATAGCTAAGACAGGGAATCAACCTAAATGCCCATCAACCGAAGACTGGATAAAGAAGTTATGGGATATATACACTATGGAATACTACACAGCAGTAAAGAAAAATGAAATCCATTCATTTGCAACAAAATGAATGAATCTGGAAAATATAATACTTAGTGAAATAAGCCAAACCATAGGGCAAATACCATATGTTCTCTGATTGTGAGAACTAATAGAGCACCTAAAATGAAATCTGTAAAAGTGAAATTGACACTTTGAGAAGCAGTGACTTGAGCTGGCCTTTTCTTGACTGTTGAGGAACAGTTTCTTTTTTTTTTTTCAACAAATAGTTGAACTCTTTACTTAACATAGAGTTAATCATATGTATATAAAGTTAGTTGAGGATGGATTTCAGTAAAAAATAAGAGCGAGAATAAGAGAGGGAGAAGGAAGTTTCTATCTGTAAAGCTGTATAGTTCTGCATACATTCCTATGGACTTACTTCTAAGGGTACAATTAAAAACTTGTCATGGGACCCCAAATCCCATTGAGCTGGGTGGTAAAAATGCCATCTTAATTGTTAAAGTGACCATATCGAGTGTTAAAGTGAACATATAGATAGTATTAAGTGTTAGAGTGATCATATAAATAAGATCAAGTGCCTGGTAATAATAAAAGATATACTTAAAAAGAAGAGAATGTTCCAACATGGGAAGCAGTCCACACAGCACACTCATAGAATGACAAGTAACACTCTGACCTCAGAATTAGCCCTTAAGGCTTCCTGGACTGGATGAAAGGCCTATGAGAGCATTTCAGACATGAAAAGCCAAGACATTGTGGCAAAAAATGTTCTATATGAAGGATCTCTGTGATGAGACCCCAGTGGAAAGAAGTGGCCATCAAAGAAGCATGTACTTTTCTCTGAAGGGAGGAGAGAACTTTCACTTTGCTTATGGCCTTGTCTAAATACTAACAGAGTTTGTGGATTCAAAAGGCTGCCATAGCCTAGGCAGCTCATGTCAAGAGCCTTGGGTGGTCACTGATTGTCATACATGAGACTGTTAATTGTTAAATTAACAATAGGAGTCACTGTGCACTAACTCTTCGTGCAGGACCTCTGTCCTAAATGAGTTGTACTATGAGAATTAACTGTAAAACTAGTTCTCAAACAGTTTGTGTGTGTGCGCCTGTGTGTGTGTGCAAAATTTTAAATCTTAACGTAGTATAGAGTTGGTCTTCTGTGTACAAAGTTAACTGAAAATGAATCTGAATGGAGAATGGAGATGGGAAGGGGAGAAGGAGGAGGAAAAGGGGTGAGAGTTTGGGGGGGGGGGGAGGGTGGGTATGGTGGGAAGAATCACTACATTCCTAAAGTTGTACTCAAGAAATTTGTATTCCTGAAAAAATAATTAATTAATTAATTAACTAAAAAAAGAACTTCTTGGCTGCATGCATGTGATAATATTTGAGACGAAAAGTGAAAAAGTGAGTAAGTGTTGGACTTCTGATGTGAGATGACATCAGATGCCAGAATTGTAAGACACTGCAATATTTAATATAACTATATGGTAGGAGCAAAGACGTAAGTAGAGCGTTAGAAGATATAAAAAAAACTTAAATAACCTTACAGATGAAAACTATAATGTCTGATGTTATAAGCATGTAGGATAGAATAAATGACAGATTACATCTTGCAGAAAAATATTAGTGAAATTAAAAGCATAGCAAAAGAAACTATCCAAAATGATATGCAGGAGAAAAAAGAATAGCGTATCTGTGAAATGGGGGACAACTTCAAAGATCCTAAAATATGTTTAACTGAAGATCCCCCAGGATAAGAGAATGAAAGAGACACAGAAACCTATCTAAAAATAACAGCTGAAAATTTCTTAAGTTTAATAAAAACTATAAACCCATAAAGACAAACATCATAAACATGAAGAAAGCTACCTAAGCACACATGGCAATCCAATTCCTCAAAACCACTGACACAGACAAAGTCCTATAAGTAGTCAAAGGAAAAAGACATATTGCATGTGGAGGAACAAAGATAAGGTTGACAGCAACATTTCTCATTAGGAACCCAGCAACTGAAAAGGCAATTGAGCAATATTTTTAAAATATTAACATATGACAAACTGTCAAACCAGAGAGTTTTATAAGATGAAAAATTGTCTTCCAAAAATTCAGGTGAAAAGACATGCAAAAACAGAAAATTAATTACCAGCAGACCTGCACTATAAGAAATGCTAAAGAAGTATTTCAGACAGAAAGAAAGTGATAACAGATGGAGATAGGACTCTAAACAAAGGAATGAAAATAACTGGAAATGGTACCTTTATCTTATTGTTAAAATTACTTAATTGTTAATTATCTCTTTTTTTTTTTTGAAAAGTAAATTACAAAGATTTATTCCCAGTTATGGGTGTAAAGTCTAATAGAAAAAATAAATGGCAACAGCAAACATTTAAAAGGATAAAAAAGCACATACTTCTATAATTATCAAAAAGATGAATCGATATCACAACTTATTTTATTCTCTTTGCACCTCCAATAGTACATCTAATAATATAAATCCTTCAGTAGTATTGAAGTTTTTATTAGGTGGACTTTTTTTTTCATTTATTAAACTTTTATTTAATGAATACAAATTTCCAAAGTACAGCTTATGGGTTACAATGGCTTCCCCCCTCCCATAACTTCCCTCCCACCCGCAACCCTCCCCTTTCCCGCTCCCTCTCCCCTTCCATTCACATCAAGATTCATTTTCAATTCTCTTTATATACAGAAGATCAGTTTAGTATATATTAGGTAAAGATTTCAACAGCAGAGTGGACAGTGAGAGAGAGAGAGAGACAGAGAGAAAGGTCTTCCTTTTGCCATCGGTTCACCCTCCAATGGCCGCCGTGGCCGGCGCACTGCGGCGGGCACACTGCCCTGATCCGAAGCCAGGAGCCAGGTGCTTCTCCTGGTCTCCCATGGGGTGCAGGGCCCAAGCACTTGGGCCATCTTCCACTGCACTCCCAGGCCACAGCAGAGAGCTGGCCTGGAAGAGGGGCAACCGGGACAGAATCCGGCGCCCCGACCGGGACTGGAACCCGGTGTGCCGGCGCCTCTAGGCAGAGGATTAGCCTGTTGAGCCACGGCGCCGGCCGTTAATTATCTCTTAAAGTAATAATATAATGTGAGGTCTATGATGTTGGTAATAGTTAAATGCTGTATGATAAATAGCACAAAAGTTGAGGAGTGATAAGGGGAAGTATACTACTTTGAAATTCTTATTCTATACCTACAATGATACAATATCACTTGAATATATTAAAATAGATGGTAAAAATGTATACTCCAAGTTCTAAATCAGCAACTAAAATAACAAAGATTTTAGCTAATGAGCCAACAGAGTACGTAAAACGGAATCACAAAAAAGAGACAAACAGCCTGTTTATCTCTCTGGGTGATTATACACCTTCACTTTCTCTTTCACCCCAAACATGTACAAGCACCTCAAAACTTCCAAACTTCAGGAAGCGCTGGTCTTGGAAGAGAAAAATATTATAAGGGAAGAAGAAGGCCATTTTATAATAATAAATGAATCAACTCATCGAATGTATAAAAATCCTAAAAGATTATGCATGTAATAACAGGACATCAAAAACCATGAGTCAAAATCCAGTGGGACTATAGGAAGAGGTAGACAACTTTTATCTCAGTAAGTGAACAGAAAATCAGTATGTAGAAGACACACACAACACAGTAAGCCACTTGACCTAACAGACATTAATAGACCACTCTCACAACCATGGATACAAATTCCACCCAAATGTCTATGCAATATTTACCAAGGTTATCATATTGCACACCATAAACTAAATCTCAATATATTTAAGATGGTCCCAGGTTATACAAGGTATGTTCCTTGACCTAAGTGGAGTTAAGATAGAAATCGATAATGGAGATATCTGCAAAATCCCTCAATTTTTGGAAACTAAATAATACACTTCTAAAGTCTATGAGTCAAAGAAGAATAAAAAGAGAGACCAAAAAATAATATAGTTGGATAAAAATGAAAGTATATCAAAACATGTAAAATACTGCCAGAGGAAATTTACACCTTTAAATTTCTTATTTCCTAAGAAAGAAAGAAAACCTCAACTTAAGAAATTGGAAAAAGAAAAGCCAATAAAATGATGTGCATGGAAAAAAATAAAATTATAAATATCAACATATAAATCAATAAAAAGCAAAAGATGAGTCTTTTTTAAAAGAAGATCAGTAAATAAATTTCTACACAGATTGATTAGATAAAATAGGGAGGACATGGATTAGTAACATCAGGAATGAGAGGACATTACTACAGATGCTAAGGAAAACAGGGAAATATTGAGCATGTCAAAAAATTTGATAACTTAAGGCCGGCGCCGTGGCTCAACAGGCTAATCCTCCGCCTTGCGGCGCCGGCACACCGGGTTCTGGGCCCGGTTGGGGCGCCAGATTCTATTCCAGTTGCCCCTCTTCCAGGCCAGCTCTCTGCTGTGGCCCGGGAAGGCAGTGGAGGATGGCCCAAGTGTTTGGACCCTGCACCCCATGGGAGACCAGCAGAAGCACCTGGCTCCTGGCTTCGGATCAGCGAGATGCGCCGGCCGCAGCGGCCATTGGAGGTGAACCAACGGCAAAAAGGAAGACCTTTCTCTCTGTCTCTCTCTCTCTCACTATCCACTCTGCCTGTCAAAAAAAAATTTTTTTTGATAACTTAAAAAAAAACACCAAGTTTTTTTTTTCATTTTCAATTATCTTTATATACTGAATCGATATTCTGTATATAAAGATAATTGAAAATGAAAAAAAAAACCTTGGTGTTAAATTGGAAATTGCATTGAAATTTAATCAATTCTTAAAAAAATATCATGTAGGATCTCTGTCCTTAATGTGCTGTACATTGTGATTTAATGCTATAACTAGTACTCCAACAGTATTTTTCACTTGGTGTTGCTATGTGAGGGCAAACTGTTGAAATCTTTACTTAATATATACTAAACTGATCTTCTGTATATAAAGAGAATTGACAATGAATCTTGATGTGAATGGAAGGGGAGAGGAAGCAGGAAAGGGGAGGGTTGCGGGTGGGAGGGAAGTTATTGGGGGGGGGGCATTGTAACCCATAAGCTATACTTTGGAAATTTGTATTCATTAAATAAAAGTTTTAAAAAAAGTATAAATGTCCTCAAAGACTACCAAAACCCTCTTTTGAAGAAATAAATCGTCCTATATCTACTAAAGAAATGGAAACTGTAGTTTTAATCTTTCACACATAATAAATTAGTTATTCATTAAATAAACCATGCATAAATGGCTTCACTGGAAATTCTTCCAAATACTTTAGGAAAATATAAAAAAATTCTACAAACACTTTTCCAGAAACCTGATAAGCTAAGCATTATCTTGACACAAAAACCTGAAAAACACTCCATAAGAAAAAAACAACAAACAACATACTTCACCAATATAGGTGAAAAAATTATGAATAGAACACCAGCAAATAAAATCAAACATATAAAAATAATAACAGATCATGTAAGGATTATCCCATGAATACAAGCTTTGATTCATCTTTGAAAATCGACTAATATAATTCACCATCTTAGCAGACTAAAACAAAACTATATATTTATAAAATATCTCAGTAGACACAGGGAAAGCATTTGGCAAAGTCTGACATCCATCTTTTTTTTTTCTCCAGAAACCTTTTATTTTAGGTATACAAACTTCATGCATGCCATAAATAGAACTTAAGAACATAGTGATTCTTCCCACCCTACCTGCCCTCCCACTCTTCTTTTTCCTCCCTCTCCTATTCTCATTCTTATTTTTTACTAAGGTCTAGTTTTAGTTAGCTTTATACACATAAGATTAACTCTATACTAAATAAAGAGTTCAATAAACAGTATAAAAACTGTTCCTCAACAGTCGAGACAAGGGCTCTTCAACGTCATCACATGTCAAAGTGTCAATTTCACTTCTAGGGGCCGGCACAGTGGCGCACCAGGATAACGCCCTCGCCAGACATGCCAGCATCCCAGATGGGCACCAGTTCGAGACCTGGCTGCTCCACTTCCAATCCAGCTCTCTGCTATGGCCTGGGAAAGCAGCAGAAGATGGCCCAAGTCATTGGGCCCCTGCACCCACATGGGAGACCTGGAAGAAGCTCCTGGCTCCTGGCTTCAGATCAGTGCAGCTCCGGCCATTGAGTGCAATTGGGGAGTGAACCATTGGATGGAGGACCTCTCTCTCTCTCTCTCTGCCTCTCCTCTATGTGCGTAACTCTGACTTTCAAATAAATAAATCTTTAAAAAATTTTCATTTCTATAGATTACCTTTCAGGTGCTCTATTAGTTACCAAAACATCAGGAGAACATGTAATTTGTCCTTTGGGGAATGGCTTATTTCAGTAAGTATGATGCTTTCCAGTTTCATCCATTTTGTTGCAAACAACAGGATTTCATTTTTTTTTTCTTTTGCTGCTGTATAGTCACTGTGGAGTCACCCACAGTGACTGCCCATAGACCCAGGCATATCCTATGCCCTCCCACGCAGCCACAGTGTTTTCAAAGTGCTGGAACACAAGGATCTCACAGTCAGGAGCATCCAGTGCCCTGTCAATTCTCCAAGCCAGACGCAGGAGTCTCCTCTTGGCTGGTTGCTGGGTGCACAGACATGAGCTGGCACAGCTGGTTCCCGCCCTCTAGTTACAGTGCACTGCTGCTGGGTGGTCAGGGATAGCAAAACATTTCCCCTGTTTTTTCCTCTAGGTTGGCAGGTATACTGACCCCACAGGGCTCCAAGGCGGACTCACACCAAGCTCTTCCCGCAGGCTTGGGCTGCTGCCGTCTGGTCTCACCTCACTCTCCAAAGCTGGTGCAGAGGCTCTTGGCTGCTGGGGTCCTGAGCCGTGTGCATCCATCCCCTCCACGTAGATCTACTGTGTCCCTCTAATGTGTGTGGAAATTCCTCTGCAGTTCTCTCCCTAACTCTTCCCTGAGATTGCACCCTCTCCACTTTTTTAAGTAGCTTCGCCTAGACTAGAACAGTAAACGCCTTCCCTATTCCACCATCTTGGAATCCCTACCCATTGGTGATTAAGAAAAAATCTCTCATCACAACTGGAATTTAAGAAGATTTTTTTAAACTGACAAGAGATTTCAGTCAAAAGCCTACAACTCAAATGGTTAATGGTGAGTGAGAGTGCTGTACTCCCCAGCCTGAGGAGGAGGAGGATCCTACCTGCTCTCCCTGTTCCTGTTCAACACTGTGCTGAATATTCTAGTCACTGAAGTAAGGCAGGAGTTCTAAAATGACAGGGTCCAGACCGGAAATGAAGAAGATTGCCTTTACCCATGGACCACACGAACATCTGTGTAGCAAATACCAGGGACTCACCAGAGGTCCTCTGGAACTAAGCTTGCAAGCACATATTCATAGATAATATCAAACATAATTCCAAAATTAGCAACAGCCAGAAATTGAAATTTTAAAAGAATATCATTTAGAAAAGCATCCAAAAATATAAATGCCTAATAATAATGCTAGGAAATAATAGAAAATTATAAAACATGGTTAAGAAAAATAAAAGAACTAAATTAATTAGGAATACATCCTACCTATGAATTAGAAGACTCAATATTACAAAGATCTCAGTTCTCCTCCAAATTAATGTATAAATGCAAAGCAATCTTAGTGAAACTGCTGGTGTTCTTTTCTCAGAAACTGACAAGCTACCTCTAGCATTTTTTTAGAAAGAAATGCAAACAGGCAGGAAGAGTCAAGGCAATCTTGAAGAACAAGAACAAAGCTGAAGTACTTATAATACCAAATATTGAGATCTAAAATGAAGCTACAGTAGTTATGAGCATGGTTTTGGCCCAAGAACAGACAACCTCGTGGGAGAAAATACAAGCAGCACAGAAACATCCGTATGTGTCACTACCTAACTTATGACAGAGACCCAAATTCCAAGAGAGTGTAGGATGGCCTTTGGCCTGAAGCCTCTGGGCCAACTGCTGTTTGTACACCACAGTCAGACTTCTGGACTTCTATCTTAGATCATATTAACTCCTTTAGTGTGATATAACGCTGAAGCCTAAATATACACGAAAGCACTTACATCCAAGAACAGAAGACCATGGCAGGATCTTGGAATAGTGAAGATATTTTTAGAAGGACACAGAAAAGCATAAACTGAAATACTTCTTAACTTGTTAAATTACACTTTATGAAAATTAAGGCCTTCGGTTAAGACCACCATTAAGACAGCAAAAAGTCAAACTTTGGGAGAAAATACTTGTTATTCTAAACCCAACAAGACATCTGTCTGGATTCTATGAAGAGTTTCTACAAGTCCATTAAAAATAGACAGTTCAGTCACAAAGTATAATTCTTGACGATACACTGTTCAAAAGAAGATGAACTGATGACCAATAAACAGGAAAATGTTATCAACTTGTAAAGAAAATGTAGGCTGGCGCCGCGGCTCACTAGGCTACTCCTCCACCTGCGGCGCCAGCACCTGGGGTTCTAGTCCCGGTCAGGGCGCCGGTTCTGTCCCGGTTGCCCCTCTTCCAGTCCAACTCTCTGCTGCGGCCTGGGAAGGCAGTGGAGGATGGCCCAAGTCCTTGGGCCCTGCACCTGCATGGGAGACCAGGAGAAGCACCTGGCTCCTGGCTTCAAATCAGCACAGCGTGCCGGCCGTAGCAGCCGTTTGGGGGGTGAACCAATGGAAAAGGAAGACCTTTCTCTCTGTCTCTCTCACTGTCTAACTCTGCCTGTCAAAAAAAAAAAAAAGAAAGAAAGAAAATGTAAATAAAACTATAGTTAGAAAACACTACACACTCACTGGCACGGCTGAAGTGGAAAAGACGGTGAATCCGTGTTCGGAATTCAGCGAGGACGTGAAGAGCTGGCACGCTGAGTATAAACAGGTGCAGCCACTTGGGGAAATGTTCAGCACTATCCGTGACCGTTTTATATAGCTAACAGCACACACACACACGTAGGGAACTACCAATTCTTCTAGGTGGATATCCAAAGAAAAGACATACATATGTTCACCAAAAGGTATACATCAGGATACTCAGAGCAACACTATTTGTCAAAACTGCCCAAATGCCCATCAAACACTGAATGGATCCATTGTGGCATGTTCACACAATTGATTAGAACAATCGACCCACAGAACTCTGATCACAAACGGGGTGGATCTCGCAGCATAGTGTTAAATGGAAGAAACCAAGCACAAAGCAGGTGGAGGCAATCTGTTGAAAGCAATGAGAACTACGACTCCTCTTGGAGGCGGAATGTGGACATGAGAGAATGCGGGGTGCTGGTAGCCTTCTCTTCCTGCTCTGGGAGTTTGTTACACGTCAGGCACTGTGGCGCAGTTGGTAAAGCCACAGCCTGCAGTGCCAGCATCCCACATGGGCGCCGGTTTGAGACCTGGCTGTCCCTCTTCCGATCCAGCCCTTTGCTATGGCCTGGGAAAGCAGTAGAAGATGGCCTAAGCCTTGGGTCTATGCACCCACATGGGAGACCCAGAAGAAGCTCCTAGCTTCTGGCTTTGGATCGGCACAGCCCCCACCCCTGTGGCTATTTGGGGAGTGAATCAGTGGATGCAAGACCTCTCTCTCTCTCTCTGTAAATCTGCCTTTCAAACAAATGTATCTTTTGAAAATTAATTAATTAAAAAATAAAGAGTTGTACAATTATATCACTTAAAGGAAGAAGGAGGGATGGAAGAAGGGGAGTATCATTACATTCTTGGAATCGTACCAAGGAACTTCATTGAATCTGTTCTCTTTGTGTTAATATCAGATCAACACTAGAATAGACAAGAAAAGAATATATTATAAGGTAAAAGTTGTATGTACTTCTTGTACCCGTGCAGTGGCTCAGGAAACTAGGTTTAAAACTATGCATGGCTTTGCTTCTGTTTGAGATTTGTCCTTAGAATAGATTGTTTAAAAGATGGAATCCAGAGCAACTGTTCTTTGAAAGTCAAGACTTTCACATATTATAAATATTCTTATTGTTAACAAATGATAAGTAAATGATAAACATAGAGCAAAATAGACTTATAAATCAATTCTTAAAATTCTATTTCCAAAATTAATGGGAAGACTGTTAGTTAACTCTCCAATGTTCACATTATTTCTTTTTTAAAGTAGGAGAAGCAGAAACCCAACCAAGACAACTTTATTGGGAGAATTGTAAAGAGATTCTAGCAAGCCCAGATCTCTGCCTTGTCATCCTTGGCTAAGCTGCCTGGAGACAAGGTGAAGTCAAGGTTAGCCAGACCACCTGGGGACCCTTCCCCGCTCTGACTTGCTGTGCGAGTTACTTAATTTCTCTGTGTCTCGGATTCCATTTCCACAGAATCAGAACAATAAGAATACCTATGGCATAAAGCTGTCTGAGGATTAAGTCAATCAATACCCAGAAAGCTCTCAGCACACCAAGTCAGGCTTCTTAGGTGCTTAACAACAATCCCTGTTTTAATCTGATCTACTCACTGCAGGAACAATCAGAACCCTTCTTAGTGACGAGGCTGGAACATTTTTCAGAGAAACCGCAATTCTGAGTTGGTATTAAGTGCTCAGTGACTTTTTGACACCTACACATATTTGTCTACTTGTCTTTGCATCTGACTGAGAACAGAAATGTCTCCAAGTCTGCATGTATGAGAAAGGTTTAAAATATTCAGCAGACTGGCGGATCAGAGGAACTAAAGTCTCCTAGCACAAGGAGATTGTGTCTGGAGTGAAATTGCTCGTGACCCCCGCATTTCAGCCTACAACAGCACAGTGTCAGGGGCAGCAGCAGGAAGCTGATCACCCTCTGCTTTCCCTGAGAATTGACGAAGGCTATGAGCGCTCAGATCTCAGGAGTGAAAACATGACCATCTTTCCTCCAGGCCTGGAGGCCGCCCCACACGTCTTTGAGCTACACTCTCCACCTCTCTATCTGTATGCAAAAGCTTCCACAAGAAAACCTCCAAGATTAGTCAGGGCAGAGGCATTGCCTGTACGGTTTATTTCATCTTTCAGGATTTATAAGGATGCAAGAAACTGGTAATGCAAATTTCCCATCTCACCTACAGTCTGAGTTTTGCTGCAAGATAATAAGTGTGAGGGCAGGGGAGGCAGTGCTCACCCAGGGATGCTGGGCAGGCGCTCAGCACGGAGGGAGTTGTGTCCGTCAGGGTAGAGGCTGCTGGGAGGACAATTCCCCTTCAAGGTCATGTGACTCAATCTCTTTGGTAGCTGCAACTGGCAAGACGAGCATCACTTGCCCTGTCAGGTTGTCAATCAACAGGACAACCCGGGGTCAGGTTCGTCAGAGAGATCGGAACACCCCAGAGGATCTGGATGGAAGAAATACCACTTTGGTCTAGGTTCTGCTGCTGTTTGGATTCTGCTGCTCTTTTATCACAACTCAAAAGACTAAGTTTTCTAGAACCTTACTCTATGGAAAACAGAAGTCAGAAGTGAGCAAATGTCTTGTGTTTTGGGGTTTTCTTCTACAGAGGAGTTTACCTGCTGTAAACTTGCTTGTTAAATAAAAGATCAGGACAGACACAAATTCCTGATGAAATTCATCAAAAAGCAGAAATTTTCTGCACATTACATCTTTTCTATTGTGACTTTGGTGTGGATTCTTATGTTCAAATCAAACGTTCTTTGTGGGATTCTGTTAAAAGATTCCACAGACTGTCAAGTCGTGATCAAGTCACAGAGCAGCCGCTGTGCCAAGCACTGAGCCTGGAACCCAGAGCTCATCCCTCCCCTCCCCACTTCCAACTTCCAACCCACCCTCCCAACACAGCCGGAACAGTATCTTTGAAATGTAAACAACCCAAGACCCTTCAGTAGGTTTCCATTGCACTCACAGCAACATGTGAGCTCCCTGTGCCTGCTTTGGAAGCTCCAGCTGGCCGCCCAGAGGCCCTTCCACCCTTCTACCCGATCATTCACCCTGCTCCCACCACATCCACCCAAGCTGCCAAGACTTACAGACTCAATTTACTCAGAAATCAGTTCCCGTTTTCCATCGTCAGCTCTCAATGTCAACAATGAAAAGCTCCCTAATGAGCCTACCCCAGCTTGCCAGGACCCTGCCACAGGAAGCCACCATGGTCTTTCAAACGCATGGGCCTGGTTATAATATTTGGGTGCTTACAATATTCAAGTGGCTCCTCACTGCAATCCTGTGACTGAAAACTCTTAATGTGACTTAAGAGGAATTTCATAATCTCCTATCTAACTCCATATCCGATCCCCTGTCCTGTCCTACACATTCATACCCCCCAACCGTCACAGCCACTTGTACAGTTTTCAACCATGACCCCAAATCCCACTTACACATGCTCTTCTGTTGGACTGAAATGTCCTTTTCATCTTTCTCTGAAATAAAAAGTTTCAACCCATGACCATTTAGGTGACCTTGAAAACACCTTGTTCTTTTTTATAAGATGCATTTACCGTCACGTATTGCAATTATTTTACCCTGTAGACCAGAGGTTGGTACAATGGCCTTTGGGCTGAAAGCCAACCCACAATTTGTTTTTGTAAATAAAGTTTTATTGGAACTTAGCCATACCCATTCATTTGCAAATGGTCCATCCAGGCTGCTTGTTTGCTCAACAGCAGAGTTGAGTAATCAAGACAGAGTCCATATGGCCGGCAAAACCCAAAATATTTCCCATCTGGACATTCATAGAACAATTGTGCCAGTCCCTCTGTAGACTCTGGAGAGCAATGAATTGGGTCTCTTCCACAACTTTCACCTTGTGACCGTCACTCTATCTAAGGTTCTCAAAGGTCTTGCCCACCGGAGGAACTCAAAAACTCTGAGCACATTTGCTTTCAAGAATCTGCAGACTTATATAAGAAAGCATCTCACCTCTAACACTAGTTAGTAAATCAGCTGTTGAGTGATGGTTGCTATCCAATTTAAAAAAAAAAAAAAACAAACAGAAAGTGTTTTCTATTCCTAGTTCCTGTTTAACAGTGCAACTAAAGTTTCCATTTTTGTGCAAACCTAAGCAGACCGAGCTCACTGCCAACTAACAAATGATATGCAGGGAGAGGCAGCACTCTGCAGGTGCACACTCTAAATGCAGCCTTCTCTCCAGTGCTTCCTTCTACTGGGGACAAACCAATGTTTTGCATGAATTCCCTTCTCCTCCAGCGTGGCTGAGAGAACTCTGAAGGGCGGGATGGAGAAAAGGAGAAGGACCAAGCTCAGAACCAAGTAGGCTTTAAAAACCCAGGGCCAGCGCCATGGCTCAACAGGCTAATCCTCCGTCTTGCGGCGCCGGCACACCGGGTTCTAGTCCCAGTCAGGGCGCCGGATTCTGTCCCGGTTGCCCCTCTTCCAGTCCAGCTCTCAGCTGTGGCCCGGGAGTGCAGTGGAGGATGGCCCAAGTCCTTGGGCCCTGCATCTGCATGGGAGACCAGGAGAAGCACCTGGCTCCTGGCTTCGGATCAGCGCGGTGTGCCGGCCTCAGCGGCCATTGGAGGGTGAACCAACGGCAAAGGAAGACCTTTCTCTCAGTCTCTCTCACTGTCCACTCTGCCTGTCAAAAAACAAACAAACAAAAAAAAACTCAGTTCTCACTGTATGCTATGTAAACCCTTTCTCAATGTCTTATGTCTTCATTCAGAGACCGAGCTGCCGTAATACTGGGAAAATTCCCAAGAGGCCAGAAATTATGACTCTGGGATCCCTGGCCATGTGATTCGCATATTATCTGCATTTTGATGGGCTGCATTTGCTTACTTACTGGGCAAGAAGAGAGAAGAGCAGCATCAGTCCACCTTTGGGCTTATTTCCTCCAGTTGCAAACATGCAATACCTGTATCTGTATTTATGCTTCTTTAAAAAAAAGATTTATTTATTTGAGAGGCAGAGTTACAGAGAGAGAGAGAGAAGGAGGGGCCACAACAACTGTGGCTGGGCCAGGTTGAAGTCATGAGCCTCTTCCAGGTTTCCCAGCAGAGGAGGGTTCAGAGGCCCAAAGACTTGGGGCATCCCCACTGCTTTCCCAGGTACATCAGCAGGGAGCTAGATTGAGAGTAGAGCAGCCAGAACTTGAACTGGCACCCATATGGGATGCTGGCCCTGCAGGCCATGGCTTTAACCCACTGAGCTGCAGCGCTGGCTCCCATATTTGCACTTCAATATGATCTCATGTTGTTACATTGTTCATACATTAAATAGCATTTGTTCTTTTTTAAAGATTCACTTATTTACTCTGAAATTGAGAGTTACAGAGAGTTATCTTCCATGCACTGCTTCATCCCTAATGGCTGCAGTGGCCAGCACTGGACCAAGCCGGAGTCAGGAGTCTCATCCAAGTCACCTATGTGGGTGGCAGGGGCCCAAGCACTATGGCCATCTTTAAGTACTTTTTCCAGGCCATTAACAGGGAGCTGGATCAGAAGTGGAGCAGATAGGACCTGAACCAGCGCCCATACAGGATGCTGGTGTCTCAGAGGTAGCTTCACCTGCTATTCCACAATGCCAGCCCCAGCAATCCTCATTTTTCAATTTGAATATCTAGCGGCATTCAACTACCAAATATTGCGTGCCTGTTAATTAGAGGAATCTAATCTACCTGGTTAGTTTAAGTATGTCATCACAAAGCAACTCAGTTATTTCGCAAGGGAAAAATCAGAGTGGCCGTTTCACCCCTGAAGAACCTGAGGGTTCAAGGAGTTTATCCAAATGCGTGCATCTGGGAAATGCAACTGAGCTGAGCAACCAAGGGACTCACTTCCATGCTAGACTCCTAAGTCTTCATGGCTGGCTAGCTCAACTGGCTACGGTTAAAGTTCAGTCCTAATGAGGTCAAAGCCGTAAACGTGAACTTTAACTGGGGACTTTCCTCTGATTCATCACTGAAAATTCAACATTTAACCCCAGCTGGTCAAAGCATGCTGTTGTTCACTAGGTAGAGAGAGTGAATGAGTGGCACTCAGTATAAACCCCCGGTCCAAGCCGGAAGCAGTACCCAGAAGTCACGTTTCCTGATACATAACCAGATCATCATCTCTTTCCAAAACCATTAGTTATACTTAAGCTAAGACGTCCGCCAAAGTTTCCACTCTCCTGGCCAAGCAATGGGTAAGAGAAAATCAGAGGGTGGTTGAGCTGGACATCATCCACAGCTCTCTCTGGCCCAATCTCTCAACCAACAGAGATCAGATGAAAATCCATGAGGCAGAGCGAAGCCCTACTGGACTGTTTTCCTCAACTCTTTAAACCAGAGGCAGGAAGCAAAGAGTGGAGCCCAATTTTTCTGACTCCTGGTTACTGACTATTTCCACCAAATTAGGGGAAGGGTGCACTGTGGCCCCGATTTCTAAGAGAAAGATTTTCTGACCCTCCTGAGTGAGGGCCCCTGTCTCCCTTGGGCATTGGCCAGTTTTGCTGTTCTACTTTCTCAAGACCCTGGGACATACTCTTCTTTCCCTTAATCTTTTTCAAACTTACGCTGAATTTTTTTCCTTCTTTTCTTTACTCTGTTGGTACCCCTTCCTCTCAGAATCCTCGACCATACCATTCTCTGAGAGCAACATCCCCGAGACTATATTTCATCTACAAAACACCAAGCAGCCTCTCCACTCGTGTGTTCCTTCAAGCACCACACAGGCTCTTAAAGAGTCTTCTGTTCTTTTCATCTAGGAAATCTCAGGAATTTTCTAGAACGTGGGGGACATTCATAGAAGCAGTGATTTTCAGCACATCCCTCCCTGTGGAGGTGAATGTTCCTTCTCCTTTAAACTGTGTGACTTGGTAGGCACTTGGCAAAGATAACAAACACTGACTAATCCGATGCACAGAAGGAATAATATATTAAAACAAGAATCCAAATTTTTAGTATTTACATGATATGCATGGCTTTTAGCAAATTAGTCATTCTTTCCTTAAATAAATGCAAAGCAATTAGAAATACAGAGATTTGATGATATTGCAATACCCTTAATGAAAAAGATTATGTTTAAATCAGCATCAAATTTTAAATTCTGTGTTTAAAATTTGACTTTGTAGCTCCAGGATGCTCAGTGAAAACTGTAAGTATTTACGTAGATTTTATTCAGATTGATGACACTGTTGCTCTAAATTACTCATAAGCTTGAAACAAAAGCGATGTGACTCTGATTTACGTCAACTGGTGGTGGTTCCTGCGGACAGCATTAGCGTTACCCAGAGGACTTGCTAAAACGCAGACTGCTGGAACCATAGTTTCTAGCTCAGACGCTCTGAGTCAGGTCTGGGTATTTGCTTTTCCATGTTAGGTTGTTCCTGAGACCATAGTTGGAGAACCATGGCGTTATACCAATAAAGCTAGACTCCTTCCTTCTTTCCTTCCTTCCTTCTTGCTTCCTTCCTTCCTTCCTTTCTTTCTTTCTTTTTTAAAAGACTTTATTTATTTATTTGACAGGTAGAGTTACAGACAGTGAGAGAGAGAGACAGAGAGAAAAGTTTTCCATCTGCTGGTTCACTCCCCAAATGGCCGCAATGGCCGGAGCTGCGCTGATCCGAAGCCAGGATCCGAAGCCAGGAGCCAGGTGCTTCTTCCTGGTCTCCCATGCGGGTGAGTGGCCCAAGGACTTGGGCCATCCTCCACTGCACTCCCGGGCCACAGCAGAGAGCTGGACTGGAAGAGGAGCAACTGGAACTAGAACCTGGCACCCATATGGAATGCTGGCGCCGCAGGTGGAGGATTAACCAAGTGAGCCATGGCGCCGGCCCACCTATGACTTCTTTCTTGATGTAGACACCTTAAGATAAAAACAACCTCAGACACCAATCCTTTGACAAGAATCAGATTCGGATTCTATAAAGTGAATCATTGTGGGAAATTTCACCTTACTTCCTTTTGACAAAGTCACTCCGTCCAGGTGTGCGTCCAAGTACTCATTCCTAGCCAGACTGTCAAATCTAACTCCAGACACTTCAGCAGATACTTGGAGAACATAAGAAAGTGCTCACAAGTGCAATGGATTTTGTGAACAACTAACAACTGCCCTGGGAAGTTAGCAGTCCACAGCTCAACCCATGCAAATGACGGGTAATGTTCTTACCTTGAGACATGAAAACAAAGAAACACTCAACAGTTTTGCTGTTAGGAACTACCTGGGTGGCGTCGGTCATGCAGCTTCGTTCTTGCCCTGAATGAAGTCAAAGGCACTTTGTCGAGCAGTCAAAATAAATATTAGCAAGGTACGAAAGAATGAAATAACAAGGAAGGATTTATGCAAATAATTGCCTTGTAGCTACTTGTACTATTAACTGCACTTGTTATGCACTGGGGAGACAGTCCTGGCCTTTCTTCCAGTTACCAAAAAAAGGAGGCTCCCGGTTGTGAATGTAAATCACGCTCATTGACTTCCACCTTGACACTGTCTGCTCCAACAAGGCAGTTCACAGAGATTTATGGGGAAGGCCAACTGGTTTGGATGCTCGGGAGTTGTTGGGCAGAGAGATAAGCACAGCCTGCCTTGAGAAACACTTGAGTTCCCTTCCGTGTGGTCTGCGTGGATCCTTGCTCTTCCCGGGTCTGTTTCCTGAATGAAAACAATCTCTTTTGCAGCCAGTTTTAGGACCTTTTTTTACAAACTCGCTGCCGGGCTCCAAGCTTTCAGCAGGGGCTTCAGGCTCCACTGTGTCAGGCCTGGCCTGGAATGGTCAGTAACAGCCATGACAGAACTTCACCTTTCAGGTACAAAGGCGTGATTACGAGTGTCACAACCCTAAGTGCCAGAACGCATTTGCAACAGCAGAGTGACAGCCCCAGCAGTGCTAATGCGTCTGCTCTCTGTGCCTGACCTCAAAGTACTTTCAGCATCTGCAGGGGGAGAAGATCAGCTCCAGAAAGGTTGTCTTGAAATGAAAAATCAGTGACACTGCTAACTGCCTTGCTCTGCAGCATGGCCTCGCTCCCCACCCCCTCAGCTGGACCCAGAGCCAGGCCTTAAGTGCAGTGCACTCTACCTTAGGGCTATACATTGAGCTGCAAGCTGACCTCAGGGCCAGGGGGAGGAGAAGGCATTTCCCATCGTGGGAAGTGCTGTGACCACACAGGCACAGGTTCAGAGATGAGGGCTCAGCTGGGATAACCGTCTCCTTTATAAACACTGCAGTAATTTGCTTCCTTCTGGTCTGGTCGTGGTGGTAATCATTCTTTAGCTTGAGAGGTCGGGAATGAGTATCAGTTCTACTAGAATGACCATAGTCCAGAGTTGTTGTTGAGGACATTGCAAGCCCAAAACATGTTAACCTTGATGTTTTATCTTGCTAGCATAATAAAACCTGTGTGAAATTAATGAAGGGGTCTTGCAAAGACAAATGTAACCTAAGAGGAAAATGTTAAATATGTCCCAGAGCTGTTTCCCACAGTTCTCAGATGACCTCGTGTCTGGACCAGGCTGTGCAGGCACAGGATTGGATTCAAAATTTGATTTTATGACACTGTATGTCATAAAAATATAGTCGATTGGTCACACGCATCTGCCTTTGTAAAAAAGAAACATTTGAAGTAATTTTACAATATTTTCCAGATTCGCTTAAGTCTAGTTGCAGCTATAATTAACATAAGGAGAGCACTCTTGAAGCTATTTACAAATGAAATGTCTCTAGGGGTTAGTAAATTGCATGCTTTTGAGGTAATTTCCCAAGGAAGAAGCGTTTATACCCTCCCATGAAATCCCTTGGACACCTCCTATGGAACTCAGTTGACGTTCATAAACAACATAATGACTACTTGTCAAGCAAAGAGTGATAAAATGTGGGTGCTCAAAGAGAGAGGCAGAGCCCTCAAGCTTGCTGGCTTTCTGTTCATATGAATAACAGAAAATTAGCCCACAAAGACATTGGGAAATATTCTTTCTTTTGCAAAGGTGGGTAATTATTTTCAACATTACAAAGCAACTGTCTCTCTCTTGTTAAAATACTCTATTTATTATCATTTTTCAAGGGCAAAATAAAATTCTTTAATAACATAAGGACATTTAAAAATAGACACTTCGATAAAAAATTATCCTCTGTGGAAAATCATCCAGCATGAGGGTGAAGAACAGTAGGTAGTAACATTCAAGGCAGAAAAGCATTTGTCACTCCCTCCCACAGACACTGATCTTTGTCTTTAAACTATTAAATGTAAACTTTCGGCCGCGCCGTGGCTTAACAAGCTAATCCTCTGCCTTGCGGCGCAGGCACACCAGGTTCTGGGCCCGGTTGGGGCGCCGATTCTATCCCGGTTGCCCCTCTTCCAGTCCAGCTCTCTGCTGTGGCCCGGGAAGGCAGTGGAGGATGGCCCAAGTGCTTGGGCCCTGCACCCACATTGGAGACCAGGAGAAGCACCTGGCTCCTGGCTTCGGATCAACGAGATGCGCCGGCCGCAGCGGCCATTGGAGGGTGAACCAACGGCAAAAAGGAAGACCTTCCTCTCTGTCTCTCTCTCTCACTATCCACTCTGCCTGTCCAAAAAAAAAAAAAATGTAAACTTTAAACAATGTGCCTCAGCTCACGTGTGTACTACATGACACTATATGCTCCTAATGTTTCATCTACCACACATTTCACGCGTCCCCCGTGGAAGAAACAAGAAATAGATCGTGCAACAAGCAAAAAGTCTCCTGGTCAAAGTTCCCAGAAGCTAAACAATTATAGGCTGAAAAGGGTCGATTCCCATGTGTAAGCCCACAGCCCGCCTGTTAGACCTTCAGGAACCCCAAATTATCACGATTTCAATTCACACCGTGTGCCATCCTGCCCTGTCTTTTCTAAGTGTATGCATATTTGTGTCACGGTTGGTCATGACTGTATCATCACCTTAAAGTGAAAGTATTAATACATATATGAGTGTTTTGTGTTTGTTTAAAGTTACAGAGTTATTCTAAGTTCAACCAAATACAACAAGCCAAGATTTTTAAGAAAGAAATTATTCTGCCAAAAATAATTCACTGTAGAATATAAAATATTTTGAATGAACTAGTTTCAATAGTAAATGTTTCTATCCATAGTAGAAACAAAAGAAATAACCATAATATCTTGGGAACTTAATTCAAAATAGAATAGCTTTTAGGTTCCTAAACCTAAAATATATTATGTCTGAGAAACTGGGTGCCATAATACTAGTATACTCATTTCTTTAGTGTTTTTGAGTTTTCAGATCACTTTCAAACATATCAATGTGTCTAGTCTTCAGAAAAACTTCCCAAGGCAGACAGGGTAGTCATCATTTCCAAATGGGAGACCGATAGGCAAATTGTTCAGCAACGTGTCCACATTTGTGCAGCTAAATCTGATAAGGCCAACTCCAGCACCTGCATGCCCCAATTCCAGTCAACTGTTTTTCCCTGATAGATTCCCAGTATAGTAAGATGTGGAAATATTCCCAAAGAAAACACATGCTCAAATTTCGAAAACATGGATTGTCTTCCCACAGTTCCTGCATGTGTGAACAGCCACCGCCTAAACCTTTCTTGCTAACACAACTCTTACAGTCCCTCTGTGGGACTCCCAGGACCTCTCCATGACCCAGCAATGGAAGAGCTAAGGCCTGGCTAAGCATTAGGGAGCCTAAAGCTGGAGTCTGTCCTGAATGATCAGTGGCAATGCAAGCCTGACCCTAAACATTTTGAAAATCACCCTTAGTTCATGTGTCCAGCCAAAATGCAATGGGTCCAAACCATTCAGCACAGGGGGATAGCATAGTTGTCTGTAACTACCTAGTTCCCTTACATTTCTTATTACAGTGGCCTTCGTAACACACTCATTTCTTGGGGGATGTGTGTGTTTGTGTGAAGAAAATTACTTTAGGATAAACTGTGAATGTGGAGTGTATTTTTTGTTGGTCATTAATGAGGAACTTGTGAGATCTTGATATAGTAAGCATCAGGGGTGATTGGCATCAAACACTGAACACAAGAGGTGTTTAATGTTTGCACTTAATAGTTACCACGAATAACTAAAAATGAACACGGACTGATGTCTGCAAGAAGGAACAGAAACCAGTCTTTAAAATGAGTTCACCCTTGAGGTTCTCCAGTGTTGGGGCACTGAGTTTTCAAAGATGGGAAAGCCCAAGGCAGGGGTTCTGGGATAGCTTTCCCTCTCTCCCCTTTTCCCTCTTCCCGGTGCCCAACGATTGTTCCCTGGGATCACAGCCCCAGACAGACTACACTGCCTCGGACTCTATTTCCAGAAAGAGTTAAAAGTTAAAGTCGATAAAGATCTCAAGCAGGTGGTTCTGAATACAGTTTCAGAGCTCAAAAGAAGTCGAGATTCGAGTTACAGATTCGGAAATGATTCTTGAAAAGTTGTACTTTTTAGCAGGCAGATGGAATTAGAAGACAAAGACAGAAAAGGGAGAAACCAGTGAAGAGAGAAGAGCTTCAGATGGGACTGGAGGGGGGAGAGACGTTACTGAGGGACACAGAGGGAGAAGACCTAGCAGAAGAGTGGGGGAAGTAGCAAAATCAGAAGGCCACAAGTAGAGTTTCTACAAGAATTATTTTCTGTCTTGCGTCACCGATCCAGGATGCCCGACGTGCAGGGCTGAAGAAAAGCAGAAAATAATGCCTGACGCACTCCGGGTTGTTGCACAATAGAGTACAGCATGCGAGCGTGTGTGCAGGCTCCTCGGGCCATTGGCAGAACACAAGTGGCACTGGCTGTCCCCAGTGAGCACGGGTTCCAAGACCAAGGGCCACGCACCTGGGCAGCTTGTCATTCTCAGTTGTTAACTCCAAAATGACCTACAATATCTTAGCAAAGTGAGTTTCTTCAAATCACTACTTCTCAAAAACACTAGCTGCACTTCAACAATTGCAAATGTGTGCATGTGTGTGTTCATTCAAAAATGTGGCCTGTGGGAGTCTGGGCCAGCAGTTAAGATGCCCGAATCCCATATCCAGTGCCTGTATTTTATTCCCGGTCCTGGCTCCTAGTTCAGCATCCTACTATAACAGACTCTTGATGGGCGCTCAGGACGGCGTGTTCCTGCCACCACATGGGAGACCTGGATAGCATTCCAGGTCGTTGGGGACATCTGGGGACTGAATCAGCTATTGGGAGTGATATATTCTCTCTCTCTCTCTCTCTCTCTTTCTCTCTCCTTGTCTCCCTGTCTCTTTCTTTTTGCCTCTCAAGTAAATTTTTTAATTGGAAGGACATATGTCAAGATAACAACAGCTACCATTAAATAATGACATTACTGGAAAATCTTTACCTGTTCAAAATACTTTTACATATTTTCTGAGATATTTTTGCACAGGGCATGTTTCTATGTTATGATTTGTATAAACAATGTAGCTATTTTTAAGATTAAAAATACAACTCACTTAGGTAAAAATGTTTCCTTTGTAAATTGTTAGAACATCTTCATTGTGCTGCCCCATATTTGCTGGATCTTCTGGCTCCAACCCAGATACACGGGATCATCGCCAAGCAGTCACCTCTGGGTGAAAGAGTAGCACAGGCACCGCCCCTACGGGCTCAGCATAAGCAGACCACAGCAGGCATATGAAAACATTTCCATTGTGCCAGGATTAAAATGCATTGCTCCCAACAGTACCTGGCACCTCAGCTCTGGGCTCATCTTTCCCCCTGCAGAAAGGTGTGGAAGGAAACTGACAAAACTTAATCCTGAATAAGCTAATTCCCAATCACTAGTATTCTCTGCAGAAGGGGACAGGTGGATTTACGGTGTTGTGTTCTGTTTTTATTAATTTTGCTTGTTCCAGCCAGTGACTGTGTCAGGGATGCTGGGCGTTGAAAGGACTTGGCAGAAGTTGGTGGATTTTCTTTAATGGGAACCTAATTGTTTTCTTTCATGAAGGTTTGGTGTGTGGAGAGTTTAGTTCAAGAAGTGAACTTCTTAACAAAAGACTTGAATTTACCAGAGACAACTTGTGCCTTCAAAGGCTCAACTTCGAACCCTGCTAAGGTATATGGGTGGGGTGGGCTTCCCTGTGGCTCTTGGGAGTCTCTTTGCTTCCCTGTGCAGGTGCTAGGCCCTTCCCAGGAGAGCTTTCCAACTCCACAAGGCTGAGAACTCTCTCCCAAAACCTGTAAGATCAGGAGAACTCTGTGTGACAGCTATTGCACATGCAAGTACAGCATGTCAGGGAGCTTTTACAGATGTACTGTGTCTTGGAAATGAATGTCTTATTTTAAAAGATCATAATAGCATCCATATACATTTGAAAATTAGGTCATTTATCTGAAAGTCCAGTGAAAGCATCAACAATGGGATTGTCCAACTTTCTGACATGGCCACCTGTTTTATATAAATCCACCACTGTAATAAATGAATCATAGTTTGTTATAATAGATGATATACAATGAGGACATTGCACTACAGGAGCCAATGAATAAAGTTGCAGAGAGTCCAAGTGGCCACACCTTAGCGTTGCCACCTATAGGCTTTAGCAAGGAAGGGATGTTTTAAAGATGTAAGATGTAGTGGTTAACAATGCCTATTTTTATGTGTCTCACTTCTTAATTTACATAACAGAAAGAAAACCTGAAAGAATACATTCAGAAATCTTGGGAATGAATCAAGTTGGTTAGCATTATTGCTATTACTAGCATTACTCTCTTCCTGATGGAAGCTATCAAAACTCTGGAAATATCATCAACTTGGACCAAGTTATTTCCGTGTAGTTTGAATGAAAACCTCTCACTATATAAATAAGCTGTAAGCAGAGGGTAAGCTTTAGGACTTCAGCATGTGTTCTGATGGCTTCTTAGGGATTCCCCGTGGCTCAATGCAAGCACAGGGCTCAGGGGGATCTCCCCGCTGCAGCCCCAGGTGGAAGCAACACCGGAGCTTGCCCGTTGGCTCTTCTGGAGAGTCTGAACAGGACTGGGACCAAGGCTCAGAAGACGCTACCTCTCTGTGCCTGGCTCTCTGCTCTGCTTCCCGCTGGGCTAGTTCATGCCCCTGAAGCTCTCCCTGGCCACCACCAGAGAGGCCCTCCATCCCCAGGCCCCCATCACTCCTGGCTGGGTCTTACACTGGCCTTGCTTGGGTCTCTTGCCCACCTCGTAGCCAATTACTATGGTCCAAGGGATGGAATCCATCTATCAGCAACTCCAGGATGGGTCATGCATCCACTTCAAGAAAGACTGCTCCCACAGAAGCCAAATGAAGATGGGAAATGGATGCCCAAAGGAAGCTGAGGTGTTTTGCCAAAAAAAAAAAGGAACAGTTTCTGGGCCAGCAAAAATGAAACCAGTACAGTCACCCAGCCTCAGGAACTTTCACAAGTATGAAGGCAGAAGTTTGCCTGAAGACCACGTTCTGGCAGCCCTGAGCCTGCAGGGTCCCAGCAGCCCTGGAGCCAGGGTTCAGCTGGAAGGGAAGGGCCCATAGGCCAGGCCTTGCAGTGGTGGCCACTGGGGAATGCAGTAGGCTCCCTACCCTGTGGGGCTGCATGAGGCCTGACAACCTTGAAACTCCCCTGGGCACGGAAGCCCACTCGTGACAATGGTGGCACCTCCAGTCGACTTGGCATGCTAGGTGCTTCGTCAGTAAGGTTTCTGTGACGCCCTGCAGTAGGTACAGAAAGTATTTACAGCACGCTCAGACCCACGCCATCCTTGAGAGCTTCCATGACCCTATACGAGCCACGGGTTCTCACAACATCACTTATTTGGATTTTTAATGAGTTTTTAACAGATTCAGTGTGCTTTGTAGATGCCATCCTAAGAACAGAATCATGTTCCCTTCCTCTCTGCCTTCCCTTTCTCCCTGCCACCCTCCTTCCTTTTCCCTGTATTTCAGTTCTTGAGATAATATAGATTTTAAATTTACATCACAGTAAAAAGGCTTAACACTCCAGCAAATAAGAACTTCAACAAGTAGAAAGCAAAAAGACCCCAGTTTAGTGGGAATATAGACAATGGCTATAAACAATAATTGAAAGGAAAAATGATCATTTCACCCATAATCAGCAAATTTTAAAGTGATCACAGTTCATTAAAACTATAGTAATACAACATTCTTAACCATTGATTTCACAAGGGTATAAAACAAAGTATTGCAAAGCTACATGTGCAGTAATACTGATACACACAGACATTTCTTTTTTTTCTTTTTTTTTTTTTTGTTTGTTTCAGCCACTGTGGAAAACAATGTAGGGGTTTCTTAAAAACTAGAAATAGACCTGCCATTGACCCAGCAGTCCCACTGCTGGGTATACCCAAAAGACTTGAACACAGTGTGTCAAAGAGGATGCCTGCACCACCATGCTCATAGCAGCACTGTTCACAATAGTCAAAATTGGGAATCAACCAAGGTGCCCATCATCAGATTAACAGATAAAGAAAATGTGGCATAAATACACAATGGATTATTCTTCTGTTAAAAAAAAAAAAGAAAGAAAAAGTAAAAGAATGAAATCCTAACATTTGCAGCAACATGGACCCAACTCAAGGGCATAATGTTGAGTGAAATAAGCCAGACTCAGAAAGACAAACACCACATGTTCTCCCTTATATGTGAGAGCTAATTTTTTTTTTTAATTTAACAGAGCTATGGGCTTAAAACCACTCTTCCCATCTAGATAACAGTTCTCTGATCTGGAATTTGAGTCTGTTCCTAGACATGCCTGGCTTTCTAGCTCTTCCTACAAAACACCAGCCATCTGCAGGAAATGCAATTAATACCCACAGCCTGAAAATGCAGCTGCTCCACTTGGACCACCAGCTCAAGTCTTCACCTCCAACAAGCAAACCACAACAACAATCTGCATCGTCACCTTTTGGTTGTGTAGTCTTGACAAAGCTACTTAGTTTCCAAATTTAATTTCCAAATATGCCTTAGTTTCCAAATTTAAAGTGAAAATAGAAGCAGTATCTACCTTGCCCATTGATGTAAGGTTTAATATCTGTTCCTCATAGAGCATTAATACGCTTCATGTAACAGTAATTGCTCAACACAAGTCAGCTGCTATTATCAACCCCAAGACAGCAGAAGGAGTCAGGCAGTGTGCATCCCCACATTTCAGATACAGCACAAGACCCCTCGCCTAAGGACCAGCAGGTGCAGCTGGCGGAGTTATTGAAGCACAGAGTTGCCCAGCAGTGAGAAGAGGTTCATTAACCATAGTTCTGTTGGATTTGTTGTAGCCCAGTTGTCAGCTAGGTGCCTTCCTTCCCCCACCTGCAGCCCCACCCATCCCCAAGTCTCCCCGCCGTGACCTTTGTTCCTCCACAGGGAGACTCGGATGCACACAGCACAAACTCCTCACCCTCAGGACAGGAGCTGTGCCGCCTGCTGATTGTGACAACCTGTTCTCTCCAGTTCTCCCTGAACCCTAGATACCGTCTTCTTTCAGCCCCTGCTGATCCAGATCTGAAATTCAGTTTCTTGGCCAACTTCCGCAAAAGAATGATTCAATCCGTCAATCTCATGCAATCTAAAACCTCCCCATGGCCGGCGCCGTGGCTTAACAAGCTAATCCTCTGCCTTGCGGCGCCCGCACACCGGGTTCTGGTCCCGGTTGGGGCGCCGGATTCTATCCCGGTTGCCCCTCTTCCAGGCCAGCTCTCTGCTTGGCCCAGGAGTACAGTGGAGGATGGCCCAAGTGCTTGGGCCCTGCACCCCATGGGAGACCAGGAGAAGCACCTGGCTCCTGCCATCGGATCAGCGCGGTGCGCCGGCCACAGCAGCCATTGGAGGGTGAACCAAGGGTAAAGGAAGACCTTTCTCTCTGGCTCTCTCTCACTATCCAGTCTGCCTGTAAAAAAAAAAAAAAAAAAAAAAAAAAAACCGCCCTGACCTTTCACAAGGTCATGAGAAAGGTCACATCTCACTCTATCTGACCAGACCCTCCTCGCTCACCCCACCTCTCGCTCCGGAACTCTCTGGAATAACAAACAATTCTTACTTGCTTCTCTCAGAAAGACGTTTTTACTTCCAAGTAAAATTATCAAGATATACTTTCCAAACAAATACAGTCTTCTTACCAAGGAACTGTGTCACAGATGTTAGAAAAACCGCATTTTCATCCCTGCAAACTTAGTTGTCACTTTACACACCCATTTGGGAGCTGCACACTGTGCGTCTTCTTTGCAAAAGGTGCAGTGTGGGAGATGAGACCCAGGGCACAGAGGCTGATACCTGATCTGCCACCGTGGAATAGCAACACAGGCCATGTGCCTGTAGCAAATGCCAAGAATATAATGAACCTGTAGGTATTTTCAAATACAACAGTGATTCCAAACTCAAAATGACTGCTGATATTTAAATGTTCACAATATCTGAGTTGGAAGGCTGGCATTGTGGCACAGTGGGTTAAGCCACTGGCTGCAACAGCAGAATTCCCAACACCAGCATTCCCATACTGGAGTACCAGTTCAAGTTCTGGCTGCTGCGCCCCAATCCAGCTTCCTGCCAATGTGAGAGACCCAGATGGGGTGCCAGGCTCCTGGCTTCAGCTTCACTCAGACCCAGTTATTGTGGCCATTTGGGAAATGAGCCAGAGAACTGAAGATTCCTCTCTCTCTCAATCTCTCTCTCTCTCTCTCTCTCTATATATATATATATATATATATAGTATATGTATATATACATATATACACACATATAAATATCTACGTTTCAAATAAAGAAATAAGTAAATCTTAAAAAAAGGACAAATTTTTACTTGTACCTATATTTTCAATGCTGATGTTTCCTATAATTTGCATTCATTTAATTGAATTATGGGGATTTAAATTGTGGCTAAAACAAAGAGCATGATGTTTCTAGACTATAGGAAATGGAGATTCTTCAGATAATCTACATTCCCAAGAGAAGAGAACTCTGAAATTATAAAATTATATATCTGGAAGGCTGAAAGTAACTGCAGCCTTCATTTTTTTTTTCTGCTAATAGTCTCGTCTCCTAAAACAGCATAATCCATCCACATTTGGCAAGTTAGTCACCACACAATAATTTATAGAGCCTCATTTATCTAACATTCCCTTAGTATGTGATTTTACATGCCTGCCTGAGCTTTCCGTCACTTCCTAACAGTGAGGAAGAGTCCCTGAAAGTTAAATGTTTTATTTTTCTTTTATTCTTCACAACTCAGTCCTTTGGTTTGCTCCCGAGTTCTTCAAACCAACCCTTGTAGGATCAACCAGCATTCTTTCTCTGAAGTCCATGCCATGTCCTAGACCACGTATGGCATGCCAGCTATGAAGTCTCAAGTCACCTTGCAAGGCACCATCAATTCTCTGCTTTTAGGCTTAAAAATTAAGTATTTTCAGTGGCACTGAATTTTTGTATTTTTCAACTGACAACTGCTACTTAAAATCATCTTCCTTGGGGTGGGCATTTTGCCTAGCGATTGAGACACCACATCCCATACTGGAGTGCACAGGTTCAAGTCCTGGCTTCACTCTAATTATAGCTTCCTGTTGATTCACAATCTGGGAGACCACAGTGCTCAAGTGGCTGAGCTTCCACCACCCACATGGGAGAGCTGGTTGAGTTCGTGGCTCCCAGCTCTAGTCTGGCCCAACCCCAGCCACTGTGGGCATTTGGGAAGTGAACCAACTGACGGGGGCATGTGTTCTCTCTCTCTTGCTCTTTGCCTCGCAAATAAATCATTTAAAAATAAAGTTATTTTTTCCTTTCCCTCACCCAGCCCTCGTAGAACGCCCATCATTGACATTTTCATCCATGTATTGCTACAGCTAACATCTAAGAAACATCCACAGCCAACACTGAGAAGCGTTTTGCACACATGACCTCACGTCACTCTCACAAATCCAATCCCCTTGACAAACCCTGCGAGTGTTGCCTTCATATAGATGGAAGTCAGGGGTCACTTAGTGCTTGTGAACTGAGATTTTAGTCTCTATGTTCTGCCTTCAACTCTCAATCTCTCTGCCATTGCTGTCACACATGTTAGGTCAAGTTTATTTACCCTGTCTTTGCTACGTTTGGTGAAGATTTCTAATGACAGTGCCTTCTGTTAACTCATGATTGCGAGGTTCTTATTTACCTCCACGGTTGACGCAAATCCACACAGTCATCTTGGAAGCAGATGTTGGCTAGTGGCCTCTGAGATATCCATGTCTGTCTTTCCCTTTCAGGTGGGGCAGGCGCTGTGGTGTAGCCGGTAAAGTGCCGGCATCCAATACGGGCGCCAGTTTGAGATTCCAGGCTGCTTCTCCTCTGATCCAGCTCTCTGCCATAGCCTGGGAAAGCAGTAGAAGATGGCCCAAGTCCTTGGGCCCCTGCACCCACGTAGGAGACCTAGAAGAATCTCCTGGCTGCTGGATTCGTATTGGTGCAGCTCCAGCCATTGTGGCCATCTGGGGAGTGAACCAGCAGATGGAAGACCTCTCTCTCTCTCTCTCTCTCTCTCTCTCTGCCTCTCCTCTCTCTGTGTAACTCTGTCTTTCAAATAAATAAATATTTTTAAAAGAGACAGAGAGAGAATCAGGTTTGTCTAGGGATTCAGGTATCCCCAGCATGCGGCTTCAATGCAACTGAACCACTTCCAGCTCCAGTCTGGACCCTGGAGGAGGGTGATGCACCTGTTATTCTAATCCATGATGGTTCAGGAAGGTGCAGTAATTTTTTTTAAATTACATTTTACTTTTATATCTAATTTTTTTTGTTTCCTTTTACTTAACCAAGAAATTTCTCCAAAGTTTCTACTTTTGAAAAATACCTTCTTTTTATGTTCCATTATGTCCTAGAAATATCAGATTTTTTAAAAATTTCTAATTTTAATTAGCTTTTACCAAACTCAATATGATTTGTAGAAACAATTCTAAAAACATAATGATATTCTCTTCCTTCCACCCTCCCTCCCATCCTCTTTCCTTCTCCCTTTTTCTCTCCTTTTGTTAGCTTTCTTAATCATTAAAATTAGTTTCCAGATTTCTCTAACTTCCTGTTTTTTTCTTTCTCAAATTTCAGTTCCCTTGAAATTCCTTCCCTGGGACTCTTTTATTATACTTAATTATTATAGTCCAAAGTCATTAGCAGCAAAGTTGCCTCTTAACTTCATATTGCAAATTAACTAATTCCTGCCAATAGGCTGTTAACATAATATGTCTTTGCTGCTATTCAGACCGCAAAAACCATATAAAGTTAGTGGTAGAAGGAAACTTGAGGGTCAGCTAATCCCATTTAATTATTTTACAGATGGGACAATTAGGGCCCAAAGACACTGAGTGAACGGCCTAAGGTCACGGAGTTGATGGCAGGTGACTCCTGGTTCTTTCCATTAAATCATGCCTCCTCATGTGCCATGAAGCCTATCATACCAAATGTAGAAAACCCAGTGCTTCAGGAAGGTAGTACAACTCCATAATGTCTGGCACAATCTATGTGCCATAAGTCATGGAATCGATATAAAAAGAGCACTAAGTGGAACTGAATTGATTTCCAAGTCTCTGTGGAAATTAATTTAATTTTCCGTGGTTAAAATTCTATTTGAACTTTGGCAGTCACTAATAATTAATTTTTAATAAGTTTTGGATCATAAAGACAACTTAATGCTAGGATAATTCATTGAAGATAAAATATATATTTGATAAAACAACAGAAATTTTAGGTATGAAAGGACATGAATTTTGATAGACTTTTCTACTTTAATATAGATCAAAATATCTTTAATAAATATCAAATACTTTTAGTAACTTGACACCAAATATTTAATATCAAGCACTTTGTATAAACATCAGGATTTTTTCACATGTCTCCTTCTGAGTGGTTGAAAACCTTCTACGCACCTGTTGCACAACTCTGTTCACCAGAATCAGGCCTGGGACCTTCTAAAAATGTAGATTCTCAGCTGCATCTAAAACCAGAACCTCAGAGGGAGGCTCAGATATTGTTAACTGTTTACAAAAATCCTCTGGTGGGGGTGGCCTTGTGGTGCAGCGGGTTAGGCCAACACTTGGGATGCCAGCCCCCCATAGTGGAGTGCCCATTCCGGTCCTGGAGACTCTGCTTCCAGTTCAGCTCCTTGCTCATGTGCCTAGAGAAGCTGCAGCTAATGCCTCATGTTTGGTGTTTGCCCTGCTCATGGAAGACCCTGATGGAGCTCCTGGCTCCTCGCTTCATGCTGGCCCAGCCCTGGCTGTTGCAGGCATTTGGAGAGTGAACCTGCAGATGGAAAGTATCTCTCTCTATAGTCCCCTCCCTTTCTCTCTCTTTCTGTGTGTGTCACTCTGTCTTTCAAATCAACCTTTTTAAAAAATCCTCTGGTTATCATGCAGTTGGTCAAGTTGAGGAAGTACAACTATACTGCATTCTATAATATATGCATATGAAGTGTTTTACTGTTAAAAAATATTCCAGAAAAAATAGAAAAAAATTAACCAAACACAAAAACATATTCATTCAGTGGTTGATGAATGATAGGTGGAATCTGTTACCAAGACAGTCACATCTTCTGTATTGATGTTACGGTTGAGTAGGATTTGTCTCTAGAAAACTCATGCAGGTTGTTAAACTCTGATGGCTGGATCTTAATGACTGGGTAGAATATGGATGGAGACTTGATCTAATTGTAGTGCCTACGAGGAGGTCTGGTGGGAGGTGTTTAGGCCATTGGGGGCATACCTCATAGGCTGGCTCTCTTGAGATGGTTGGTTATCTGAGTTCAAGTTCAGCATAGGTTCCTTATCTCTACTTCCTGTTTCACCACATGATTGTTCCCCTGCCTAAACCATGATCAGCCTCCATAGATACTGGACTACGGGACCGCCTGACCCTGCACTGGAATCTCCAAGCTGTAAACTAAAATAAACCCTTTCTTTTCCAAAAATGCTCCTTTCAAGTATTTCAGCTAGAGTAAAAGATCCAGACTAATGCAACTGGTGAAAATAAACATGTAAAAAATCCAAATTTTGTTTACTCGAAGACACCGATTTTAAGATTTTTACCACCAAGAAAAAGAAAGTCACTAATTAAACTGATACATCAAGTCTATTACAAGACACCCGTGATTTCAAAGATGATAAGAACATGCGTCTTAAAATTGATGAAATACAGTAAGTTCTGCTGCTGTCATCATTGTTGTAACAGAGCCTGGAAGGGTGAAAGTGACTGAAAAAGAGAGATCAACTTCTCAGATACTGGAAGAAGGGGGAGTCATGGTAATGATTGTAGCCCATCCCTGTGACTCTCAGATGCACCTGCTTCTAAGACTTTTCTGATTCCTGGAAATCCATCCTGCTGAGCTCTGAGCTCCTGTGATGTCGCAGGGAACTTTGGAAAAAAATGATGGCAGGATGTGGTCTGGCTTTCTCACACACACACACACACACACATGCGTGCACACGCACACACACACACTTCTCTGAGAAGCAAAGCAGTGAAGGCAAAAACGTGCTTTTGTAAAAAGTGATTTTTCCACAAGAATGGCATTCAATTTTTACTGTGTACTGCAGTGGGAGATTTAATTTTAATGTGCTTGTTAGCATCATTGCTTGCACCAAAAACGTGGGAGCTATGTTTCCTGATGGGCTGCTCAACTTGGTTCCTCTGTCAAAATGTAGGAGTGTTTGCTATGTCTCATTTTTTAAAAAAGCATGATTTAACTGAAATCTTTTACTTTTTTTAAAGAATTTTTAAATCTACTTATTTGAAACCCAGAGTTAGAGAGAGAGAGGGAGAGACAGAGGTCTTCCATCTGCTGGTTCATTCCCCAGATACCCACATAGGCCAGGGATGGGCCAGGCCAGAGCCAGGAGCCAGGTCATCCAGGTCTCCTACGTGGATGGCACGAACCCAAACACTTGGGCCATCTTAGACTGCTTTTCCCAGGCCACTAGAAGTGAGCTGGATCTGATGTGAAACAGCTGGGACATGAAGCGGTACCCATATGGGATGCCAGCATGGCTGCCATGCCAAAACGCTGGCTCCAAAGTTTTACTCTTAGTAGGATAACAGTTATTGAAAAAGAAAATGTCTACACTTACACTATGGCCAAACTAAACCTCTTCCATTTTTGTTCCTGATATTCGTGATGAATCCTGGTACATTTGAGTCTACCTTTGTTTCATAATTACCCATACAAATTTCACAGACAAAATATCCTCCTTATTTATATTAACTTTATACATCAGAATCCTACTCGGAACAATCGACTAACTCGGTTTCCCTTGATGTTGTGCATACTCCGCCCCTTTATGCTGTTGACGTTCCTGAAGCACGTTTTATTTTGGATTGTGCAGCATCTTTAGCACGGAGAGCCCTTGTTAGACTTTCTGAAGCACCTACTTGAGTAATTTCTTTGAGAGAAGCGGGAACTACAGCTGCACCTTGCCTGCCACGTGGTTTGCAGTGAGAAGGGTAGAGGACAAGATCTGCCACCAGACAGTGCCTGTTCTCATGGACATGGTGTCCCCCCTCATCTAAGCAACACCACCCAGCAAGTACACCATCCTTCCTCTTCAACCAGAGCACCTGTTGTCCTCATTCCCCGCTGGAGGCACACTTCCTATTTGGATTTTATGGTCCAAGGTAGGGAGATGAGCAGAGGTTGGTGTGCATTTCTGCTCCTTACTAACAAACTCCAAATTACAATTCTATCCAACACGTAAGCCCCAGCGATGCGTGGTTTCCTCTCTCTCTGTGACCCACCAGCAAGCACACATTCTAACCTACCATTTCCCTGTGCGATGTCATCGCACCTGCTTTCAGATGTTCAGGAATTCGTCATGGGTTCTGGTCTTTGGGATTCGAGGTCTTACTTTCAGGAGCACTTACAGATGTATCATGTTGTACGTGTATTTGTAGAGCTCCCGTGTGGAAGGGTTGAACATCAGTTTGCTCTGTTCTCACCTCTTCAATTACTGTCCCAGGGAATTTCAGTTTCTAGAACCCCAGTCTGCTTCCAGTGCCATCCACTTGTGACAGACACTGGCAAAGACTAGAAGACTGGGCAAAGCCAAGGTATTTCTCTCCCCTCTCTCTGTTTCTTTTGGCATCTCTAGCAATAGTTCTACCTTCTCTACAGCTTCAGCACCCACTCACTGCTTCCTTTTAGGGTCCCAGGTTAAGGCTGAAACCACAGCTGGATGGTCCTACCACTGAAGCTCTGTTATCAGACCTTAGAAACAAGTTTTCTGCTAGTTTATCTTCTTTATTTCTTTCACTGGCTCCTGTTCTCATTTTAGGCATTTTGGTCAAATGGAAACTAATCTCATGTATCAAATGCCTCTCATTTAAGAGACCTGGAATGGTTTGATTTCTTGATGGTCTGTGAGTAATGCATGAGTTTAATTGATCACATAGAAAGAAGAGTCTAGAAACGTTAGCATCATTCAAGACGACAGTGAAGTGCTATTTGGAATCATATAGAGAACCACAGTCCTATTGTCTATTTTAAGCTCAGAACTAAGTACTTCTGGGGCCACCGCCTGCATATGAGCACTGGTTCAAGTCTCACCTGCTCCACTTCCGATCCAGCTCTCTGCTATGGCCTGGGAAAGCAGCAGAAGATGGCCCAAGTGCTTGGGACCTTGCACCTGCATGGGAAATGCAGAAGAAGCTCCTGGCTCCTGATCCACGCAGCTCTAGTCATTGCAGCCATCTGGGGAATGAACCAGTAGATGGAAGATCTCTCTCCCTCTCTGCCTCTGCCTCTCTGTAACTCTACCTTTTAAATGAATAAAAAAAAAAAACCTTTAAAAAAAAGAAGTAAGTACTTTGATAGAACAGTTTGGACTATTCTAGTCCTTACTTACAGTTCTCCAATTTCCAGTGTCCCTACCATACAGCCTTAGAAATGATTATGATTTATCTAATAGTGACAGTTTCCACTTTGATATTTTCAATGTGGGGTAAATACAAAACATTTCTGACCTGCATTGCACCTGCTTTTATGTTCAGAAGAATTTCGATGTCAGCTGAGCCAGGGTGAGCAGTTTGCTCAATCTTTTCAGTGCTGCTGCACTTGCTGTGAAAGTTACCAAAAGCCTTCAATTATCCACGACTTCCAATTCCTTTGGTCAACAGTTTACCTGCGTTTGTTTTCTGTGTTACCAAGAAATCAAAATCCTTGCATCTTGGTCATCCAAACAGAATTCCCTCTTTCTCATGGCAGGCAAAGACAAAGAACAGACAGCTACCAAGAAGCCACTGCTGTATACACCATTTTTTTTCCAAGGCCCTTCTCCCATCAGTAGGGGTAGCCCTACAGATAAAACACCAGTGAAGACAACCACGTCCTGTATCAGAGAGCCTGGGATGGATTCCCAGCTCTGGCTCCTCACTCGGTTCCTGCAAACGCAGACCCTGGGAGGCAGCAGGTGATGACCCAAGTAGTTAGATCCTGGCCCCCGTGTCGGAGGCCTGGACTGAGTTCCTGGTCCTCGCTTTGGACTGGTCCAGTCCTGGCCACTGTGGCCATCTGAGGAGTGAAACAGCAAGATGATGAGAGTTCTCTCATCCCCTCCCCCTTCTCTCTCTGCCTCTCAAATAATTTTCTTGAAAAGAACCTATCGATAGCTCTCCCAATTGATTCAATGCTCTCATAAAATCTGAAGTTCAAATCTGCTGTTGTGAATTACTTTATACAGCATGATTCGATTACCCAGAGTAGTTCCATTCGATTTTTTGTTGTTGTTAATTAGAAACTTTTAAAAGACCAAACTTCCTCCCTCGGCTGGCTTTTATTTTTTGGAAATAATTATAATGTTGGACCCAACATAAGGTCATCCAGGGAATGATTTGTTCAATGGTATTTGCAATTAAAGCAAATCTATTTGAAAATGATCTTTTATATATGGATACGCTCAGTATTCAGTAACACTCAATGTTACAACCAAAGTTTTCAGTTTGGATCTTCCTAATCTAAGTTTCCAGAACAGTCTCAGGTCGTTTTAAAGCTCTGAGAAGCTGCCCTTGTACAGCCACGGGGGAGCTTGCAGAAAACAGTCTAGAACGAAACAGCCGCCTCCACGGTCTCCTCGTGAGCTTGAAGAGGTCCATTGTGTTTTTGTTTTTCCTTTGTTCTTGTTTTTTAAAGACTTATTCATTTATTTGAAAGTCAGAGTTACACAGAGAAGGAGATGCAGAGGGAGAGAGAGGTCTTCTATCCACTGGTTCACTTCCCAATTGGCCACAACGGCCGGAGCTGTGCAGGTCCAAAGCCAGGAGCCAGGAGCTTCCTCCGGGTCTCCCACATGGGGGCACGGGCCCAAGGACTTGGGCCATCTTCTACTGCTTTTCCAGGCCATAGCGGAGAGTGGGATCGGAAGTGGAGCAACCAGGACTCGAACCGGCACCAATGTGGGATACCAGCACTGCAGGCAGCGGCTATACCAGCTACTCCCACAGCACCAGCCCCTGAAATGTTTATTTTATTCAAAAAGCAGAGTAAGAGAGAGAGAGAGGGAGAGACAGAGACTGAGAGTTCTTCCATCCACTGGTTCACTCCCAAATGGCCACAACAGCTGAGATGGGCCCATCCGAAGCCAGGAGCTTCTTCTGGGTCTCCCACAGGGGTGCAGCAGTCCAAGGATTTGGACCATCCTCTGCTACTTTCCAAGCCACTAGCAGGGAGCAGTCGACAATCGAATCAGTGCCCATACAAGATGCCGTCACCACAGGCAGAGGCTTAATGTACTGTCGCACAGCACCCCCCTCCCCAACTGTGTCTTTGTTAAGGTCCAGAATCAAACCCCCGCTGGTTCACTCTATCTGAAGTAGATCACAGGGCTAGACTCTTTGAACGTGGCCAGAGAACGGCCACATGGTAAGGAAAAAGGTTGCATGTCATTCTGGAACTTCTCCACCCTCTTCAGTCTCACCGGATCCAGCTAAGTCCTGTGCCCCTTCTCAGATCTTCCTTCGGAGGCAAAGACGACACCAGCAACTAGAATCTATAAAATGATCAAAAAGGCCGGCGCCGTGGCTCAACAGGCTAATCCTCCACTTTGCGGCGCCGGCACACTGGGTTCTAGTGCCGGTTGGGGCGCCGGATTCTATCCCGGTTGCCCCTCTTCCAGGCCAGCTCTCTGCTGTGGCCCGGGAGGGCAGTGGAGGATGGCCCAAGTGCTTGGGCCCTGCACCCGCATGGGAGACCAGGAGAAGCACCTGGCTCCTGGCTTCGGATCAGCGAGATGAGCCGGCCGCAGCGGCCATTGGAGGGTGAACCAATGGCAAAAAGGAAGACCTTTCTCTCTGTCTCTCTCTCTCACTATCCACTCTGCCTGTCAAAAAAAAAAAAAAAAAAAAAAAAAAAAACCCACCACAAAATCAAAACAAACAACCCAATAAAAAAATGGGCCAAGGACCTTAACAGACATTTTTCAAAAGAGGAAATCCAAATGGCCAACAGACACATGAAAAAATGCTCAGGATCCCTAGCCATCAGGGAAATGCAGATCAAAACCACAATGAGGTTTCACCTCACCCCGGTTAGATTGGCTCACATACAGAAATCAACCAACAACAGATGCTGGCGAGGATGTAGGGAAAAAGGGACACTAATCCACTGTTGGTGGGAATGCAAACTGGTAAAGCCACTATGGAAGACAGTTTGGAGATTCCTCAGAAACCTGAATATAGCACTACCACAGGACCCAGCGATCCCACTCCTTGGAATTTACCCAAATGGAATTAAAGGGGAGAAAAAAAGAGCCATTTGCACCTCGATATTTATTGCAGCTCAATTCACAATAGCTAAGACATGGAATCAACCTAAATGTCCATCAACAGATGACTGGATAAAGAAACTAAGGGATATGTACTCTATGGAACACTATACAGCAGTAAGAAACAATGAAATCCGGGCATTTACAACAAAATGGAGGAAGCTGGAAAACATCATGCTGAGTGAAATAAGCCAGTCCAAAAGGTACAAATATCATGTGTTCTCCCTGATCGATGGCAACTAAACGAGCATCTACAATGATGCCCACTGAAGTGAAATGGACACTATGAGAGAATGGCAGTGCCTGCACCCCCGAGACCTGCTCGCAAACATGCGAGGTACCGTTCTCTGTTCTCTGGAGGCGTCCTTTTCCTCCACTTCCCGTCTGGAGCTCCCACTCTAAGGGGGTCGCCACACATGCCTGAAGGGCCACCCGGGCAGGCTGTCAAGTCCGTATGCCTCAGAACTCTTAGCCATGGCCGGATCCCCCAGGAGAGCCAACACGGGCCTGTGTAGCATCAGCTTGTTATTTTAAGATTTATTTATTTATTTGAAAGGCGAAGTTACAAGAGAGAGAAGGGGCAGTTAGAAAGAGAAGGATCTACCATCTGCTGGTTCACTACTCAAATGCCACAACAGCTTGAAGCCAGGCGCCTGGAACTCCATCCAGGTCTCCCTCCCGTGTGGAGGCAGGGGCCCAAGCACGTGCACACGGGAAATGAATATTGTAATTTCCAAGGCAGGTTCTTGTCTCCTGCAGAGCAAAGGCAGTAAGTGGAGACTGGAATGGTGTATAGGTAGGAACAGCACTTACCTGGCAGTAAGGGAACAAACACACAATCACGCGCGAGTGTGGACCGCCCCACCCCGGGAAATACCCACCATGAGGGAGCCAAGGGTTGCCTGCACTCATAAGACAACAGAACGTGGTACCTCTGAGTCCGGGAGCGGTCCATCCAGAGGGCGGTCCATGCGACTGGGCTCCGCGGTGAAAACAGCTCTCTCCCGCCTTCCTTCTACCTTTGTGAGGAAGGCGGTGGTACCTGGTCGGAGATACTACCGGGTTGGGGTCTGAGCATGTGTCCTGGTCCGGGATGCACCAGGTGTATCCTGGGAAGGTGGGTGTATCAAAGCGGCAGTTAAAGAGACAGGGCTACACTGCAGGCGCACACGAGTTTCCCGCTCACGTAAACCCTACCTACTTTAGTTCCACCCTGTCACTTGGGCCGTCTTCCACTGCTTTCCCAGGCACAAGGGCAGGGAGCTGGGCTGGCACAGCGGCTCACTAGGCTAATCCTCCGCCTTGCAGCACCGGCACACCGGGTTCTAGTCCCGGTCGGGGCACCGATCCTGTCCCGGTTGCCCCTCTTCCAGACCAGCTCTCTGCTGCGGACAGGGAGTGCAGTGGAGGATGGCCCAAGTCCTTAGGCCCTGCACCCCGTGGGAGACCAGGAGAAGCACCTGGCTCCTGCCATCGGATCAGCGCGGTGTGCCGGCCGCAGCACGCTACTGCGGCGGCCATTGGAGGGTGAACCAACGGCAAAAGGAAGACATTTCTCTCTGTCTCTCTCTCACTGTCCACTCTGCCTGTCAAAAAAAAAAAAAAAAATTAAAAAAAAAAAAAAAGGACAGGGAGCTGGATCAGAAGTGGAGCAGCTGGGACTCGAACTGGGTCCCTAGTGTCAGCTTTGAGGCCCGCTCTCTCCTTCCCTCCTTCATGTCAAAGCCACTGTTCCATTGTTCCAGTGCACTGACTCACTAAGAAGCCGACAGCAAGGGGGAGATGAATTAGGAGAGGCTGTGCCTTGCTCTCCTCCCTCGACTAGGTGAGTGGGCTGGCCTTCAGGAGAGGAGTGAGGAGGAGGTCCTCACGTGTCGGTGTACAGGGGCTCATTTTTCATCAGATCCTCCCAGCTTTGATACCTGTGGCTTCATATTCATAACATTTTGCTTGGGTTTTCAACTTGATTCAAAAGCCATAGACCGTCGGCAGCCAGCTGAGACAAACCAGATGAAAGATTTCAACCACATCCTCTCACCAGACCAATTTGTCGCTGTTTTCCTAGGTTCCTGGTTCCCCATCTGTGTGGCTGCTTGGTTCGTGTGAGGCCGCATTCAGAAACGAGTGGGAAACTATTGCCTAACTAGAGGAGTGTTAATCATTCCCACTTAATGGAGGGGACGTTTTTATTGCTACTTTGCTGATGGAATCTCTCCCCAAGGCAAGCAACAATAACGAAATTCCTCCTACCTGCCTGCCTGCCTGCCTGTCTTAAACCAATTCTCATCTGTCTGGCAACATAACTGTCCCCGAGAGATGGCGACCGAATGCCCTCAGAATGGCGCGCCTTTGCCTGCTCTGCGGGGTCACGGCTTCCAGAAGCCCTGAGCCAGCCAGGTGGACTGAATCAGCCCTGAACTTGCACTTGGAGGCTGTGGGTTCCCAGTTCTGATTGCCATTTATCAGCTCGCAGAATAGACACAAGCAGTCACCACTTCCTGAGCACTTTACAGCCATCGCTAACAACGTCAGTCACACCACGGAAATCACCAAGCCCCAGACTGCGTCAAATAAGGCCGAGAGCGAGCTGTGGGGACCTTGCAGGAGTCCAAACAGCCAGCAATTTGCTGAGCCAAGAACTAGCTCCGGGCTTTCTTTTTTCTGGCTCCAAAGCCTTTTGCCTTTCACTGCACTCTGGGAAGTAATTTTCCTTTTCTGGGTTTTAGTTTTGATTTATTTTAATCTGAAAAACAAAGTGATTGGGCTAAACCTTAAAAACCCCTTTGAACTGGGATACCCTATGATCCTATAATTGAGTCGTAAGCCTTGAACTTGGGGGAGATTAGAGTTTGGTACAGTTCAACCCAAACAATACACATATTTACGAAATAAAGTTGAGAAGCACTGGGTAGGAGGTGGTATGAGATTAAGGGTCTGGCATTAATCTGCGCAAGCTTCCGGCCTAAAGGGTTTTCATCTGGTACAAGCAGGAAGCGTGGTGAGGTCCTGTGGCAGGTGGGAGGCGGTCAGCACCAGACTCAAAGGAACTCTGGGAAAAAAAAAAAAGTTTGCTTCCGAGGATTCAAAGAGAGAGACCATTAGCGGGTCTGATGGCCGAGTGACCTCCTCTTGGGGTCAGGGAAGGGAGCCCCTCGCTCCAATTTTCCCTCCACGGGAATTCATTCAGTGTGACTGGCCGAGGTGAGCTGAGCCGAGCTGCCGAATTGCTTTGAAACCCCCAGTTACAAACTCTAATTGAGCAACTGTCAAGAGGTTCAGATCCATGGAAAACTTGGAAAGAATAATGTTTCCATGTTCCAGAGCTTGCCAGAATGTAAAGTTTCCTTTCTGCTGTTAATTTCCTCCTCCCTCTAATTCATTTTTTAAAACTTTTCCATCCAGGGGAATTCTGTTTTGTAACCGGGCATAATTAATGCTTAGCATCTTTGCTTTTCAGAACCTTCAGAATGTTAGCAAATGTTGACAACAGAACTGTTCTAATATCCTGGGGGCAAGGGCCCTGCTTGTAAATACTGCTCTGTTTTTTCCAGATAAAGGGAGACCCTGTAAAGAAAGAATTGTAAGAGCGACAGGCTCACCAGCTTCAAAATAACCATGAACAAATGCAGGCTGGGGAGTTACGGCAGAACTCTTTATAGTGAATTCTCTAACACGATTATCTCATCTGCTTCTAAGTGTGGCTTAGGAGATGCAATCTTTGGACCTATGAAAACAATTGTACCCACCATGTGCCAGGATGCTTTCTGTAGACACTGTATGTGGGCTGTCTTTAACCCTCAAAGCAATTCTTCAACACTGGGGGAATTTGGGGTTTGAGTCCTGGCTCCACTCCCAATTCCAGTTTCCTGCTAATGTGCCCCCTGCGAAACAGCAGATGATGGACCAAGTACTTGGCTCCCTGCTGCCTACATGGAAGCCACAGACTAAGTTCCAGGCTCCAGGATCGGGCCTGGCCCAGTCCCAATGGTTAAGGGCATTTGGGGAGTGAACGAGTAGATACGAGACCTCCCTCTATTTCTTTCTCCCTCTCTCTGCCATCCATATAAACAAATAATTTCTTTTTTAAAAGATGGCGGAATTTTAGGACACAGCCTGTTTTAGTAATGCAACCCAAGGCAGCTAAGCCACGGCTGCAACACTGGGTGCCCCTTAGGACACAGGACATGGACCAGCACACACCCGAGCTTGCTCTCCGGCACAGTCACTGCAGTGGTCCTCCCAAAACCGCCGAGGCTCTCTCGAGACGCCTCCTTCACACTCTCATCCGAAATGCGCCATGAAACACAGCCTCCCTGAGATGTTCCCCTTGCCTTGCCTGGAAGGGAATTTTCTGTTTTGAAGTTCACTAGTGACCCTCTTGAGAAGGGGCGGAGTTGGACAGCAACGTTTGTCAGAGAAGTTAAAACCGTGGCTCCACGGGCTTCCTGCTCCGAACCCAAGGCATCCGCCGGGGTCAGGTCGCAAGGTGGGTGGGTCCACCTGTGCCTCTGGTCACCGTTTTGGGAGAAGGAAGATGGTGCCTTAGAGGGATGCTGGGTCGACTCGGGCAGGCACGCCTAGCTGCAGGAGTTGGGGTGAGGACATGGTTTCCTGGCCTGGAGGAAGGAAGAGAGAATCAAAACAGAGCCGAGAGCTAACAGGAGTGACGTTCGGCACCCACGGTGGATTGTCCCTCCCCACCATAACTGTTTTCCTTTCTCCCCATTCAATAAAAAGGGGATGTGAAACGACTTCACCCAAGTGACATTCTTGTTCTTGGTTCCTCTGAGTGTCTGTTGGCAAAGGAGGACAGAACAAGGGCCTGGGCCAAAGTGGGCGCGAGGCTGCTGTTCCTGCAGATGCGGAAGTCACCGCTTGTCACCTCAGACCCAGGCACTCTGGAACCTCTGGGCTGTCTCTGCAGGCTCCAAAGCAGAGTTTTCCACATGCACTGACTCCCTCAGGGCTCACTGGACAACCCTCCCCCACCCCTTGGTTTTTGCCTTTAAATGGGAAAAGCGCCTTCCAGGGACCCTAAGGGCAGTCTCCTCATCCTGCCATCGGTTCTGTTGAAGAAGCGCCACTTGAACGGGTTCTGCTCAAGGAGCTCCGGTCAGAACTCCCTGGGAGAGCTCTCCTTCCTCGATGTAACAAGGGGGAGTCTTCCTTCCCCTTATTCCTTATCGTTCCTGCCAGGAATGCAAATGCAGCACTAAATGATCCCACAGAACCTTGCAGCCATGATTAACGAAGCCCCCCGAAGGGATGGAAGATGACATCTTCCTGGGTGATATTAGGTCCCAGTCTTTTCCTAGGCTGCTTGTCACTGGTTTTGGCCATTGGTTGCTGTGAATTCTGTTACTTGCAACCAAAAGCAATCCTAATTAAGGAGTTAAGAGGTGCATCTCTGACACACTTCACCTTAATCTTACAAACTTACTGTGGTGTCCTCACACGGGTGGCCCGTGGTGTGGAGACTGAACTGCTCTGGGGGAAAGGGAAGCAACAGTTTTGTGCACTGAAAAATCAAATCCATCTGCTCATAACCGTGTATTCCTATGTACATATAAATATGTGCATGTGGCATATCAGCATGATTTCATTAGATAATTCCTACATCAATGAAATGAGTTCATAATTGGACTTTGTAAGGAAAACTCCAAGGATCCATACCCTGTAGGTTACCTAGGTTAACTATTTCCTTGTCCTGCTCAAAGAATCCATATAATGAATTAATAAGATTAGATTTGTCATTTAGCTTCTCCTAAGTGAATGGCACAGGATTAGAAATCCTAGTAATTTGTCATTTTATTGAAGGAAAATCATAAATGTCATAGGTAAGATAAACAGTAGACAAGGTCAGGAAAGCAGAAAGTGAGGGACAGCCTGGAAGGACGCTGGGGGCCATGTGGGCAACTTGTCCACTGGGGTCAATGCTGTGCCCATTGTACGTCTTCATCCTCTTGGGCCTGTGGCTCTCTGAAAGTTGCTCCCTTGTTCCCGTGCAAGCACTAGGAATGAGACAGAGGTCAACAAATGTGGTTAGTCCATGAGCTCAGAGCTACACCCCAAGCTGAGATTTTTCCACATCAAAACAAACATTTAGACTATGAAATATTTCTCCGTAAATGCCACCAGCCTGCCTCTTCCTACAGGCCCTCACAAAACCTCAGTTATAAAACTGGGCTGGAAGGATTGGGAGCGTGAGAACCTCAGCTGGGTCCCCTCAGTTGTGATAGCATCTGGAGCAGGGACCACTACAAAAGCAATCATTGCAAAAGCAGTCAGTAGGTTTCCTAGTGTTTAAATCATATTCTTTAATATTTGTGCACCTATTCTTGCCAAAAAAAAAGCTAAGGCTTTTGTTCAGAGCAAAATATCATCATAAATTTATGTATTTCATGTCTTCATGGTTGATGTATTGTCTTTGCTCAATGGTAGCACTAAAAACTTTTGTATGTTTTTTTTTTTTTGCAAATGCTTGAACAAAGATAAATCGTCAACAATCAACAGAAATTTTAAATTTCTTGAGAGGTGCATGGATTCATTCAATTCTTCCCTATACAAATATTCCTTTCTCTTGCTTGTTTTGAAAACATAATTACACAAAATAATACTCAGGAGAATTTTGCATTATCAAAATTGAAAATTTAGTTTTCTCACCCTAGTTGCACACCAAATGGGTAGTATTTTAGAACAATTCTTCTCCCAGATGACTGGATGCATAGCTGGGAGACCTTGAAGTTTTCTGATACACCAAACATCCCAGCCTTTCTTTTCAGGGAAAGAACGTGCCCAAATGGTGACAAATATTATTATTGTGAGGACAACTCAGGGAGGATATTATACCCTGACCTATGGGCTCATTCTTCTGGAAACTTCTAACATAGACTGCCCTCGTGTCTGCAACCTTATTCTGACAAACAGACCTGCCTGTGATTGCAACAGACACTCTCTGGAACAAGGACCACATTCGCAGAAACAGCTGCTCTCAGTGTCTGCACGTGGAATCAACGTTTAACCTCCCTGAGTTCTACGGCATCTTATTCAAAAGTAAAAGCCAGGCCTCCCCTTCACGGTGCTGCATCAGGTCCCACACACTCATCCGCAGCAGACATGCTCTCTTCTTTCAACAAGCTATAAAAAACAAAAATTAAAACATCATGTTACTACATACATTAATTTATATATAAAATCATGTTACTATGTACATTAATTTCATCAATGGGAGGGAAGTCCTCATGGATAGTCTGCCTTAGCATTAAGTGAGAAACAGGAAAAAAAATGCACCCACCAGAATTCCTTTCAGGAAAGACATTGAAATTCTTCATGCACACTGGGCATTGAAAGTACAAGATTTTCTTCCTGTTGTTTCACAAGAAAAAGTGGAGGAACTTCCTGGGTAAATCAGAAAGACATGGAAAAGAGTGAAAGATGGAGGAAGGGGGAAGGAGGGGAGGAAGAAGCAGAGATGACAAGAAGCTGCCCCTCCACAGTAAAACCCCGTTCCCCGAATATCTTTGGCACAGTTACAGGATCCCAGCCTATTTCAGTTTGTGTGGTTTAGTTAATAATTTATTCATTTATTTAATTACTTATTAAAATAGGTGACCAGGAAAGCAGCTGGGACTGCAGACCTCAGCAAAGAGGGATAAAAACTAGGAGGAAGGGGTGTAAGCTCACATCTTAGTAGACTCCACTCAAGATTGACTAATACAAGAGTATTTCAAAAAGTATTACTTTCAGGCCAGCGCCGTGGCTCACTTGGTTAATCCTCCACCTGCAGCACCGGCATCCTATGTGGGCACCAGATTCTGTCCCAATTGCTCCTCTTCCAGTCCAGCTGTCTGCTGTGGCCCAGGAGGGCAGTGAAGGATGGCCCAAGTGCTTGGGCCCTGCACCAGCATGGGAGACCAGGAGGAAGCACCTGGCTCCTGGCTTCGGATCAGTGCAGCACCAGCTGTAGTGGCCATTTGGGGAGTGAACCAACGGAAGGAAAACCTTTCTCTCTGTTTCTTCTCTCACTGTCTATAACTCTACTTGTCAAATAAATAAATTTTTAAAAAGATAAGCTTATTTTCATGCAAAACCAACTGGAAACTCATGCACAGTTTTCCTCTAATGTTCATTTTACTTACTGAAGATCCCTTCTGCACATGGATTTTAAAAGTTTTTGCATCAAAATAAATTTAGCAGGGCTGGCATTGTGGTGTAGGGGGTAAAGCCACCATCTGCAGTGCTAGCATCCCATATGGCACCAGTTCGAGTCCTGGCTGCTCCACTTCCGATCCAGCTCTCTGCTGTGGCCTGGGAAAGCAGTAGAAGATGGCCCAAGTCCTTGGACCCCTGAACCCACATGAGTGACCCAGAAGAAACTCCTGGATGGCTTCGGATGGCAGCACCAGCCATTGTGGCCAATTGGGGAGTGAACCAGCGGATGGAAGACCTCTCTCTCTCTCTCTCTCTCTCTGCCTCTCCTTCTCTCTCTGTGTAACTCTGACTTCAAATAAATAAATAAATCTTTAAAAATAAATAAATAAATTTAGTTTTTACTTCTAACTTTTTGAAGTCCCTTCCTACTTGAAGGAGAGAAAAGACCCCAGAGGAGGACGGGTTTTGTAAGGCTTTTTGTAAGGACCTTTGCAAACCATGCACAGAAGAGTACTCACTACCTGTGCCCTGCCAGGACATGGTGAACTAAGCTTTGTTATGGAATATTTTTGTGTATTTATTTTTATTTCCTCTGCTGTAGTTCTGAACATTCTCCAGTTAGATCAGACCTCAGCTGGTACTGGACAGATAGAGACAATCCAGGTGTTCTTTTGTGTGGCATGAATGTAGGTTTCAAGTAATGTGCATCTTGCAAAAATGTTTAAAATTTGTTAGGAATCATGTTGTTGCTTTCCTTTGTAAAGTTTTATTTTTATTTCTTTGAAAGGCAGGATGCCAGAGAGAGATACTTTCCATCCCCTGTTTCACTCCCCAGATGGCTGCAACGGCCAGGGCTGGGCCAGGCTGAGGCCAGGAGCTGCATCTGGGTCCCCCACGTGGATGGCAGGGGCTCAGATACTTGAGCCATCACCCACTGCTTTCCCAGGCACATCAGCCACGAGCAGGAGCTGGAACTCGAACCTGCACGCCTAAACAAGATTCCTGGCTCGCAGAGGCAGCTTCACCCACTACACACGACACTGGCCCCATAGATCACGTTTTTCAAAGTCTGAAATTCAAATTCAAAGCATGACTTCTCTTTCTGCGGTTGCTCTGCGGCCGCGCCACTTTAGCTGATAAGTAAGCATCCCGGCCCCCTTTTTGAATTGCATGAGACAATCAGTCCTGAACTATGGATGGTATTCGAGGTAATGAGGAGCACTTCTCGGGCACAGACTAGGAGGGTCCTGCTATGAAAGCAATCGAGAAAAGCCTCCGAGAGTTGCTGACAGGGGATCCGGAACTTGAGTGACAGACAGGGCTGTAACGGGCAGCCACGGGAAGGTGTCGTTTCAGAAAACACCCACGGAGACCAGAACTCAGAGTGTGTCTGGCGGAATGGCGAAGGCCCACTCATCTGGGGGGTGAGGCGCTGGACTCGGGGAGTGATGTTCTCCTGCCGGAACAGAGGCCCGGCTCCTTGAATGAGCTTTTTATGCCGCGGGCGCTGACAAGTGGAAGACCCGAGTGAAAGAGGTTGGAGGATGCCCGGCGCTGCCTGCAGCTGCCAGATGGTCATGAGCAGGGCCAACATCACTAAGGCGTGCCCGCTGCCCGTCTTCCCATCCACCTGCGTGCACACAAGGAGCCTGACCTTGCTCCACAGGCCTAGGAGGGCGTCGCCTTGTCGGGTTCCTTTTTCTGACCCTCCCCATGAAGGATGAACAATAGACACGTAAGAAAGTGCGTGATCCGAGAGGCGGAAGAAGGCGTGGTGGGCCTTGGTTCTTGGAATGGAACCCAGAGAAACCCAAGATGCAAGCTGGAAACAGCTTTCCCTTAAACAAAGAAAATCCAAAACCAAGTGAGCTAATGAGAGCCAGAAGTTTCAGGAACATTCTCCGCAGGGGGTAGCTTGGCTCGGTGGTAGTTTGGACGCAGATGTTCATTGCTGCTCCTTGGATAGTGTGACCAGGGGGGTTTAGGATAGGCCCGAATGACAGCGTGGCGAGAGTGGGCTGAATAGGAGCGGGAAGCCCAAGACCAGGGTGGGGATGGGACTGGCATTCTCCCATAGGGAGGATCATTTAACCGTCTGCCTATCGATGGAGAAATGGAAACAGCAGGCAGGTAAAGTTGGTGAGGAGATCCTTGAAATATGCCAGGGGAGAGGCCCCAGAGCAGTGTATGAAAAGGGGGAGAGTGAGAGCGGGAGAGAGAAGGTGGCAGGAACCGGGAAAGGAAAATGAACAGAACCACGCGAGGAGCAAAGGGAGACAACAAGTTGATGATGTCATGTCTGAGGCCTCAGGATCGGAAGTGCCCTCCATGCAACGTGCCAGAGGAAAAAGCCGACTTTGGGAAGGAATTTTGGGAAAGGAATTTTGCATGAGTTGGGTGTGTCGTGCAGGTCCAGCGCCAGGGCGGTGTGCGCTCTGAGGGGAGAGGCCCTGTGTGCGGTGCTCGCCTTTCCCCGTGACGTCTCGGAGGCCAGCAGGTAGAAGGTGTCGCTGGACACTGCCGGGGAATGCACAATGCATACAAGTCCGCTCAGCTCTCCATCAGAGGGGCGGGTGTTTGCTGTCGCAGTCGACACTGCTCAGGATGCCCGAATCCCATATCAGAGAGCCTGGGTCTTAGTCTGGGCTCTACTTCCAATCCAGCTTCCTGCTAATGCTCACCTTGGGAGGCAGCAGGTGATGGCCCAATTACCTGGGTCCCTGTCACCCATGGGGGAGACTTGAGTGGAATTTCCAGTTCTGGCTTCAGCCTGACCCAACCCCAGCCTTTGTGGGCATTTGAGGAGTACAGTCTCAGACATTCCAGTTCCACCCCAGCTCTCTGCTAAGGCACCTGGAGAGGCAGCAGGTGACCATGGAGGTCCATGGGCCCCACCACCTACATGGGGAACCTGGATGAAGTTCCAGACTCCTGCCTTTGACCTGGCCCAGCCCTGGCTGTTGCAGCCATCTGGGAAGTGAACCAGGGGCTCAAAGATTTCTAGCTATCTCTGTCACTGCTTTTCAAATAAATTGTCATAGTTTGTATACATAATTCTGATCTTCCTTTTCCATATTCAAATAAGAATCCTAAGTGTCCTGTCAATCAACATGAATATTCATAACTATGACATTTTATTTTACCTTTTTAAAAGAATATTTATTTATTAGAAAGGCAGAGAGACAGAGAGAGTGAGAGAGAGAGCACTTCCATCGACTGGTTCACTCCCCAAATGGCCGCAATGGCCAGGGCTGGGCCAGGCAGGAGCAAGGAGCCTCTTCTGGGTCTCCCATGTAGGTACAGGAGCCTAAGCACTTGGGCCACCATGCACTGCCTCCCCAGGTACATTAGCAGGGAGCTGGATCAGAGGGGGAGCAGCCAAGACTCCAAAGAGCACTCTCCTATGGGCTGCCGGCATCGCAAGTGGTGGCTTAACCTGCTGCACAGCAGTGCCAGCCCTGGAACTTATTTGAACACAGTGTGGCAGGAGAAACTCGTGGGTTTGTCCCATGGCTTTGGGAACACAAATACTTGGTAACTCTGGTTAAGCTGATGGTCTATTTGCTGCTGTCAGAAATTCTATTTCCTTTCAACTATAAGAAACCTCACAAAGACCTTGCGGCAACAACTTGGAAATGATTTTTAAGGTGAATACGTTTTTAATTTCATGAATTCCTGGAGCCTTCATCCACTCAGCACTAACATAGGACTTGGTCTGTCTCCAACTCAAGCTTTTGGAGCAAATGTCAACTGCATAAGCCACGGTCTCCCAGGGCTCTGGCAAGGCTTCCCTCTACCACTGCTGTTGGGGAGCTCCCAAGAAGGGCACTCCTTCTTCCTTTTTTTAACATTCATTAATTTGTTTGAAAGGCAGAGAGAGAGAGAGAGAGAGAGAGAGAGAGAGAGAATCGATTGATCTTCCATCTGCTGGTTCACTCCCCAAGGGCCACAACAGCTGTAGCTGGGCCAGGCTGAAGCCAGGACCCTGACACTCCACCTGGATCTCCCACATGAGTGGCAGAGCCTCAAGCTCCTTTCCCGGGATGCATTAGCAGGAAGCTGGATCAGAAACGGAGCAGCCAGAACTTGACTGATGCTCTGATATGGAACGCCAGGGTGCAGGTGGAAGCTTACCTGGGTTCACCACAGCACAGGCTCTGGGGCAGTCCCTCGATTTGGGGCCAACTTTTCATCGCTCATTCTAGGTTAGGAGAGTGTTAGGATAAAAGACCAGCACCTATACTTACACTGAAAGGCTCACTCTGGTCGTTAGGGATCATTCCCTGGAGATCTTCCTAAGAAGCACAGCTTAATAATGAAACAGAGAATTCAAAATTTTAGGCTGCAGTGACTTCCCTCCCTTTGGGCTGAGTTGGCTCCTTGAGAGTTAACATTTTATTTAAAACCAAAAGGCAGACTTTGAAAACAACACTCGGTGTTGTGTTCAGAAATGACAGCCGGCGATGCTCCTTAGTGCGTTCCAGATCACACCATCAGCCGACAGGAGGGCAAGAGAAAAAGCGTCACTGATGGAGTTTTGCTTTGTTTTTGAAGAAATACTAGAAATATTTTAATGCTAAAAGTAATTATGGGTTTTTTAAAAAATATCTAGACCATCCCTGGGTAGGCACAGAGATATTAGAATTAATATTATTTTTGTATGTAATTAGCATTTTCATAGTCACATTCAAAGAATTCCACTAAGGGCTTGATCCAAGTAACAACAGCCAAACAGTATTAAGGGCTCGTGGACGGCTCTAAAAGTTGGTTTTGCAGGTAATTTATGGCAGATGGGTTCTTAAAACTGACAGAGCAAATCTCTCCTATTAGTGCGTGTCTCATTGAGATTGCCATTGTGACAGTGCTGGGAGAGCTTTTCATTTTTGGAAATTTCCAACAAGGATTTGTGGTGCGAAAAGATAATGGAGAAATACTCCGCAACTTTGGCAAAGGGGATAAATACAATCTATGCTGTTCTGCACCACGCCCTGTGAGCACACAGTACTATTCCCGTTTATCAGGTGAGCAGAGTGAAATCTGCAAACATAGCATTTTGTGCTCTCTTTCATCAAAGCCTGCGTTCTAGAACCTAGAATTTCTGCATCAGAGACCAGCGCCTTCTCCACTATTTCAGGCCATCTTCCCAGCAGTTGATGAAAATTCCAACAAACTGTGCCTCTAAGCACTTGCTATTTGGGTCCTAAAGTTTAACCGAATTCAATCCTAGAAAAATCTACCTATGTGGAACAAACATATTGGGGCCGCATCATGGCACAGCGGATGAAGCAGCTGGCTGTGACTTCAGGATCCCAAATGAGCAGCAGTTTGACTCCACTTCCAAGCCAGCTCCCCACCAATGCGCCTGGGAAACCAGTGGAAGTTGGTTCAAATGCTTGGGTCCCAGCCACTTACTTGAAAACCCAAGTGGAGTTCCAGACTCCTGACCTCAGCCTAGCCCATTTTGCAGCCATTTGGGGAGCGAACCAGCAGATGAAAGATCAAGTATATCTCCCTCTCCTCCTCCCCCTTCCACCCCACCTCCGGCCAGCACTGTTGCACAGTAGGTTAAAGCCCCAGCCTGTGTGCCTATTCAAGTCCCAGCCTCTCCACTTCCAATCCAGCTCACTGCTAATGTACCTGGGAAAGCAGCAGAGCATGGCCCAAGTCCTTGGGCCCCTGCACCCATGTGGGAGACCTGGAAGAAGCTCCTGGCTCCTGGCTTTGGATCAGCTCAGCTCCAGCAGCTGCAGCCATTTGGGGGGTGAACCAGCAGATGGAACACCTCTCTCTGTCTCTGTCTCTCTCTCTCTCTGTAACTCTTTCAAATAAAAATAATAATAAAACAAGGTCTCTCTCCCTCTCTATCTCTGTCATTCTGCCTTTCAAATAAATAAAATAAATCTTTAAAACATTGACATTGTACTTGGAGTATCAATATGTTGAAGAATTTAGCAAATCTGGAAATCATTACTTTTGTGGAATATATGAATGGATTTTTAAATTGGCATTGCAAATATTTTATTTTCTACTTAGAAAATTATTTTCCATGTTATCTTCTGCATAATCTTTTCATTGCAAGCCATTCTATAAATGTAAAAAAGGTCTTTTGTTCATTCAAGTGTAGGAAAAGAATACAATTATTGAAGGCATATTCTGTATTAATAAGATTTATTTTCCCTTTTTTGAGGGGAGATGGGAAAGCTTTTTTGAAAATCTGATTTACATCTCACAAATGAGAAAACAGAAATGGAATGTTTTCCTTCTTAAATTTGGGCTCTCTGAGTGTCACAGTGTCATGGCCCTGTGGCCATTCCACCAAGGTCAGCTTCTAAGTCTTAATCCAGTACAAGATTATCAAGTATCTCAAAATGATCATGAACTCTTGAACAGTTTTCCTTTTTCTTACCCCCTCTAAAATTAATAGGTAGTCAATCTTGTCTCTTAACGTAGGAGTAATAATAATAACATCAGTAACTAAGTCACTATTATAATTTAGTATTTTCGGGTATAGAAAGGATGAGCAAATTGCAAACTACTTTAAATGCACTTTATGGTGTGTACAGTTTGGAGGAAAGAAAGTTGTATATACTTTCTTGGCAGAAAAAAATAAAAGTTTCATTACACACAAAATGCTAAACACACATGGAGACCTTTCCCCTTGGGACTTACAGTCTGTCTCTTAGAGTTGTTACAAAGGCTGTTGAATCCAAATATACACAAAGCGTTTCTTTGGACCGAGTAAATAATATATATTACAGAGCCATTTTTTAATCATTAGGTTTTTTTCTCTTATACTAAATAAACAAAAATATTCTAAAAGCTTTACTCAATTAGGATTTTCTTGATCATCAAGTAAAGTACCAGCTAAACACAGATAGGGTAGGAAGGTGTCGCTTTGCAAAAACACTTGACATGATTCAATGAGGATGGTAATCAATGCTTCAGGGCATTTTAGCTTTCAAACCTCAATCAATATGAATTTATAAATGTTTTAAAGATCAGATGGTCTAGTTTGAAACTGATTCCTAGAGACCAAACAATTCATTGTCATTTATGGGTTGGATCCATTTCCTTCAGTGTATCCCAACAAGTATATCAAGATCTTATTTAATGAATTGATCGTAGTAAACAATGAATACCCTGTTTTTTCCAAAAATTTAGGATTGAAAAATAGTAGTAACAAACACACAGCTGAAATACTCAATCCTCATTCCAAGGGGTCCATTCAAAGACACTCAAGCTGTTTGTTTTCAAATACTAAGTGGTGAGGACATCATGCACTTACTTGAGTGTGTAAATTGGGATATTTCTTTATCTTTTAGTGTGTTCAGTCACAAGCAATAGAAATCCCAAAGTGGCTTAGACACTAAGGAAATTAGGGGCTTACATAGCTGGAAATTTAGAGACAAGGTGAACTTAAGGGCAGGGTGTTGATCCAATGGTTTTGAATGGGTTCCCCTACAATTCTCTGAGCTCTGCCTGCCCCAAGAATAACAAGACCTCAGGATAGAGCTGTACAGATTCAGAAGACACAAACTTCACAACCACAGCTGACTTCCACCAAGAGGAAGAAATAACTTCCAGGACTTTCTCAAAAAAAAAAAAAAAAAAGAGTTAAAACTTCTTTGCGAATCCCCCAGCAATCTGGCCCCCAAATTGCACACTAATCATCAGGGCAGTGAGGTGGTTGGACGACAACTCACCCAAAGTCAGTTTCCCCTGAGATGTTTGGCTGCAAAAAAGGGAAGAGAGGGATGAATAAAATAATAATTGTGACTCTTGGGAAGGAAAAGTCAGAGAACTCAGACTACAGCATAGGAAACCACCAGCGTCTTCTACCGCCTCTCTTGCCTACCACTCATTTTTCTAATTAACTAAGTCAATTAACATCCTGAGACACAAATGCCCCTTCTGATAGGCCCCTAGAAGAAAAATATGAATTTTTAAATATTAAATGAATTGGCTTGCACTATGAAATTTTTATATTGCTGCCAGGAGACCATGTCCCAAAACATGGACAAGATTAAATTTTAAGTTTAATAGCTGAAGTAAGTCCAAGCATAGGAAAACAAGCCTCGCAAAATAAGTTTTGTGAACAAATAATGATGCATATCGCCTCTTCGCAATGCAAACCAGAAGATTTCATGCAAGCTCACATATAAAAAGGAAGACTGGGCTTTCTGAGGTAAGAGCTCTGGTTTAGGACTGGGTAATCGGAGGCAGGGCAGGGCTAGGATCCCTACGAAGCCACATATTACTGTAATCCACAGGTTAATTTCAGCTCGCAGTCTGTCCAGACAGTAACAGCAACAGACTTTCTCTGGCAATGAGCTTTTACTCACAAGATTTACATACTAGTAGTAATATATGCCATATGTTTTTTTAAAATAAAAAGTGTATTTTCAGAGCTCTAATGAAACCAAAAGGAAAATACAGACTCTCTGGAAATGATGTTTTAGACATTAGTGATTGCGTTAAAATAGACTTTTTTTTAAATTTTGGAATTTCTTTTTTGACTCATCACTCGAAAATTGTTCTGAATGTGTATCTGCCCCAAAGAAGAATTGGACATTTCTATAAAACTAATTTAGTATTGAAAATAAATAATTTATATTAATTGATCATGTAATTATTCATCAAATACGTACTGCAAGTCCAAAAAGAATAACAACGCATAGTTCATTCCTCAAAGAATTTCAAACCTAAGAGTATCGATCCAAGATACAAAGAAATAATTAGTGAATAATAAAAGGCAGTATTTATTTAACCATTAAATAATGGATCAGGGCATATTGATGTAGAAACGTCTAAGAAAACTTGTGTATTCAAGAGCAATGAAAGGACCCTTCACATTAACATCTATTAACATAATAACACTATCACGTACCAGGTATGTTCCATAACCATCACATCTCACTTAAAATATTATGGATCCTATCATTATTACAAATATTTTCTAGACAAGGAAACAAAAGCTTAGGGAGACTAACCTGCCCCAAGTCAAAGAGCAAAAACAGGATTAGGAATTTAGCACCTGTAGTGAAATACTACAGTCCATTGACTTAGCTACTAAATAACCCTACCTTCATGCAGTAAGACAAAGTCAATGAGCTCTTTGCAGATGCAAACTTCATTAACCTGAGGGACGATAAAGGGCCTTTTGAGAAGAGGCCCAGTACCCGTGAAGGCACAGTTGCCGGAGTGCACGGTACATGAGGGGCCTTCAGAAAGTGCATGGGAAATGCATGACATGGAAAAAACTATGCGTGGATATTTCAAAAATTTAAACGTGCTGTTTAAAGCCATTTTTCCTATGGAAATTACTAGACTGAGTCTACCGTTTGGACAAGGTAGTAGGGGTTTAAAAGGTTGGACAAACCCTGTGGGGTTGACTTATAGAGCCTGGGAATAGCACTGGTAAGTTTTATAAGACAATGCAGTGTAACATAACCTCTCTTTCGCATCCGTAGCTGCATTTTCAAACTCCAGAGCACTTGAAATGAATCAGCGGGACCACCCAACATCTTTCAGATGTTTAGATTAAGCTCAAAAGTGTAGAAGTGTCCTTAATAGCAGTGAGGTTAATACTTTTCAAATCCTGGGTCAGACTACCCCAGGGAGGAAACAAGAAACATTCTGGTGACCTGGAAATCCCACAGAACCCCCTCCCCACGGAGGGCCTCCTGGGCTGCTCCCCCACATTCCATACATTCTGCTGTTTGCCTTGCCATGTCAGCTGCAAGTGGGATGTGGCCTCACATATGTCAGAGTCGAATTTCTCCTCCCGAGTTGAGATGGGAAGAGCTCCAAGACGGAAGTGCTTCGTACATAGGTGTCTATAAATACCTGGCCAATTGCCAGGAGAAGACGTAAAATACCGTCAGTGAGATCGCTCCTGGGAAAGGTGGCTGGCTCTGGGACTCAGGAACGGACTAAGCTTGGTTCTCCCTGTCAGTCATTTGTATTTTTAAATAGAAGGCTTACATTCAAAAACATGTATATTGCAAGCAAATTAGCTTTCCTTTAAAAAGTTTTATGCATTTATTTGAAAGGCACCCAAAACTGGACAATGCCTTATAGGCATCTTCTGATCCAAAAGAGTGTAGCAGAACTGTTCCAATCTCTTCATTACTGCAACTTTATTTATGCAGGCTCAAGTTTAATTATTACTTTGACAGATACAAACCTCTGCTCACTCACACTGTGGCTCACCTGGAGTCCCGAGTTGTGTTAAAGCTCATTTTCTCCAACACATGCTTCCACAATCGGATTTCTGCACTTCAGATTTAACCTTGTTAAATCTCATCACGTTTATATTGACTCCTTATTTCCACCTGTCAAGATCTTATTTTATTTATTTATTATTTTGGATTCGGTTCTAGAACCCTCTCTTCCTGACTTCCGTCTCTGAAAATCCAATGTGGATGTCATTCATTCTTTCCCCATGCCACTAGGAACCAAGCAGAATAGAAAGCGACCTAGCTTCAAGCTGCTCCCGCCTGTTCTCTGCGTGTCCAGATAAAGCTGGTCCCTCAATTTTGTTTTTTTGAGAATAGTCACGTATCCATCACTGATCTATCCAACTCTGCCATTAGTTTTCTTACTTTGTCTTCAATAATTTTGCAAAAAACATGGTAGATTTCTTGCTGAAGTTAAACTAACATGCACATGGATGAGTTTCTTTTTTTAAAAAAAGATTTTTTAATTTTATTTATTTGACAGGTAGCGTTACAGACAGTGAGAGGGAGAGAGAGAGAGAAAGGTCTTCCTGCCATTGGTTCACCCCCCAAATGGCTGCTACGGCCGGCGCGCTGCACCGATCTGAAGCCAGGAGCCAGGTGCTTCTCCTGGTCTCCCATGCGGGTGCAGGGTCCAAGCACTTGGGCCATCCTCCACTGCCTTCCTGGGCCACAGCAGAGAGCTGGCCTGGAAGAGGGGCAACCAGGACTAGAACCCAGGGCCCATGTGGGATGCTGGCACCGCAGGCGGAGGATTAACCAAGTGAACCACGGCGCCGACCCCCCATGGATGAGTTTCATAGAATGTAGAGAAGTTATTTAGAAATCTGTGCGTATACATGTGTGCGCGCCCCCCCCCCCCCACACACACTTTCAAGGAAAGATCAGAGCTTTCACAAGGTTTTCAGAGCTTCCTGAGAACCATGAATGTAGTAAACTCTGCTGACACACAACATATAAAATAATTCCACTTTCGAAATCTCCAATAATCCTTATTTATTGAGTCTTAGCCATGTACCAGGACTGCTTTCCACAGCCAGGACACAGGACACAGAGCGAGCCTCTGCCCTCTCGGAGCCCATGTTCGAGTGAGAGAGGACACCGGACCACACAGTGTGTTTATTCAGTGTGATGAAGAGCGGTGAGCTCAGAGGAGCTAAAGTGAAGCCGAGCAGGGGCTATGAGGCGCTCGCCTCAGTTGGAAGACAGTTTCTGTGCGAAGGCCTCAAAGAACTAAAGCCAAGACCATTTGCACGAAGAAGATCCGCAGAGATGAGAGCCAGAGCCTGCCACCTGCTACTGAAGTTCTGCTTGCCCGCTGGGCAGCGAGCCTGTGGCTGAGCCAGCAGCAGGCCGAGATGCGTGCAGGGAGGAGTGCGGGCCGAGGAGACGCCCGGTTCTCCACTGGGGGTGGCACTGCCTCATCGGGGCGTATTTGGAAACATGCGGGAGCACTCTGTGGTTGTCACAGTGACTGCGGGACCCGATGGGCAGCTGGGGAGCGCAGGGCTATCAGAGTTCTTGCAATCTGAGGGACATTTTGCACAGTGAGAAACTCAGTCCAACATGCCCACATCGCCCCCACTGAGAAACCCTGAATAACTTCAGTCATCGTATAAACTCTGGATTTTGCTCTCAGTGAATGGGGAGCTATCTGATGCCCGACGCTGAAGCATGAATGGGCCACTATCTCCATGTGTACGACAGTCCAGCCATTGTGTGGGCAGGAAGGGAGACCGAGGCAGAAGCACAGAGGCCAGCTAAGAGGAAGAGGCTGTCACAACAGCCCCCAGGCAAGAGAGCGCAATGGCTGAGACGCCTTCTTGCGGGGCTGGGAGGAGGGAGGGGTGAGGACCAGCTCACCTCTGCGTCCATACTGAAGGCTGAGTGGGTCACATTGCAGAGGTGGGGAGGGAAGGAAGGGGTAAAGAAACCCAAACTCAGGCGAGAGCAACTGATGGACAGAATTGTCAGCGGCCGGTGCCGTGGCTTAACAGGCTAATCCTCCGCCTTGCAGCGCCGGCACACCGGGTTCTAGTCCCGGTTGGGGCACCGATCCTGTCCCGGTTGCCCCTCTTCCAGGCCAGCTCTCTGCTGTGGCCAGGGAGTGCAGTGGAGGATGGCCCAAGTCCTTGGGCCCTGCACCTGCATGGGAGACCAGGAGAAACACCTGGCTCCTGGCTTCGGATCAGCGAGATACACCGGCCGCAGCGGCCATTGGAGGGTGAACCAACGGCAAAAAGGAAGACCTTTCTCTCTCTCTCTCTCTCTCTCACTATCCACTCTGCCTGTCAAAAAAAAAAAAAAAAAAAAAAAAAAAAGTCAGCAGCTGTGGGCATGATGGGGAAAATCTGACTTGGGGAGAAAAGATTAGGAGAGAAGACCTTATCAGGTAGCCACTTACACTGACAAACAGATGCAAACCTGCGATACAAACATTTCTTACACCTCTTGTTGTGGAGTTGAAGACATGGATGTGGCTATTGGCATAGCTAAGAATACGGATACAGGAAGAAACCTAACAGACAAAATACATCAACATCTGTAGGTCCTTCGTGACTTGTTTTTTTTTTTTTTTCTTTCCTTAAAGGTTTTCTAAGTTACTTACATTCAGCATGTCTTAGTTTTGTGAGAGTCTCCCAACATGGCTTCATAAAACTCACTTGTGACCGAGATCCGATTGGATTTTTTGTCATTTTATTAGACTCCATCTACTTCTCTATCTTCCACTGTGCCCTCATCAGCTACCCACTGCCTCCCCACTTGCAGACGCCGCTGTTGGGGACTGTCGCTCCTTTCCTGAGGTCATTGCAGCCACGCAACACTTTAACAGAGCCCCGGGACTCGCCTGCCGAGGAGAAAGGCCAGTATTGGCAGCAGCTGGATGCTCGTTGAAAGAGCAAGCTGCACATATTTACCAGAGCTTTGGGGCACTGGAGGAGGAGAGAAACAATTGTCGCTCCGGTCCCCTTTGCTGGCAGCACCTCAAAGGTTACCAAGCTGCCCGGAAAAGCCACAGTGAGTGAAATTTGAAACGTGAATTGCCTCTCTCTTCTCATTATGTATTATTTGTCAATCACAGATAAAAGGTGGTTTCTGCCCTCCAGCTGCTACCCTGGGGTGCACATCTCACTCAGCGGTGCCACTCTCTTGTGGAACACTGCAAGAAAAATCAATGATTGCACCTCTCTTTGAAAGAAAGGATGGACTCTTTTCTTCTCTTTCACTTTTAACCCCATGGCTTCAAGAAAGAAGGCAAGTCGCTCAGAATGAAAAAGAAAGCAACACAGACTTTGCTCTCACGGTGATGGACATCTTCAGATATTGAAGGACCGCCTATTAGAACACTTATGAGGAAGATTTTCCAGCTTTCCCATTGGAGCCAAAGTATCTGAAAATCACTACACCACGGCGGCTTGGGGTGGGGGTGGGGATCGTACGCCCTTGTCCTCAGCGTCGAAGGGCAACAAAATCACGCTGTCACTCACATCCTTAATTTTGATGCCCACTTTTCGGTCTCACTTTCCAATATCAGAACACATTGCCCTCATGTGTGCATTTCATTCATGTGATATAGGAAGGGCTTTTAGGACTATTTAACACCACGTTAGAACCTACGTGATTTTCCTGGTGCTGGGAAGGGTAGTGCAAATGAGAGGCTTAGATTGGAGCCTTACAACTTGTGATGCGCCTCAAGCCACATCACACAGGGCGTTCTGTCTAAACTCCCTGCCCCGCAGCATCATGCCAATGCTTCAAACAGCTTCATATAGGAAGCTCTTTAGCACATCTTTGTTTTTTAAGGTTTGTAGCTCTGGTTTTTAGAAAGGAGAAAACCTCTGGAGGCACTTCTGAACTCAAGATTCTTTTTACCAGGGAAGGGTACTGAGAGTGTGAGCGTTCACAACTTTTCTTTGTTGAGAGGCAGAGAGACAGAAAGAGAGAGAGAAGTCCCATCTGCTGAGTTGCTCCCCAAATGCCCCCGCCCCCACAAGGAGGACTAGGCTGGGCACAAATAATCCAGATCTCCCACTGCGCAGCGGGGAGCTTGCTACGTCTACCGGAGGCAAGAGCACTGCCTCTCAGGACGTGCGTTTGCAGGAAGCTGTGGTCAGCAGCCCGAGGCGGGAACCAAACCCTGGCACTCTGATGTGGGTGGCAAGCATCTTCCTTGCTGGGCCAAATGCCCACCCCGCTCCACAACTGTGATTCCTTTGTAAGCTGCGTGCCACTCACACACCAACTAGAAACTGTGGTAGCTGTATGCATTTTATAGGTGCCTCAAAATGCAATTTAATTGACCATCTGCAACAGAAATAGAGCTTGTAGAACTAACACAGGACATTTTCTCTGTCTCGGTCTCACGGCTCCTGGCTCCTGCTCTCATTTACGGGGAAATGGGAGGTAGAAGCAGGCTTTGAGGATGGTTCTCTTGGGCCCACCTCTCTCCTCAGGCCTTCTGCTTTCTGTGCATGGGTTGGGCACCTGCAGTAAGCTCAGGATCAAGTGGGGCTGAAGCCCCTGAGAGACCTGGCACGAGGCACCGAGCAGCCCAAGCCTCGAGCTGAAGCTGTGCAATGCATGGGCACTCTGCAATTTCTGTCTGAAGCTATGAAGAACTGAGCATGTCTGTCTGCACCCAGAGATGTCTCGCCTGCAGGCTGCCGCCCTGGCGGCTTCTGATTTATGCCTAACACACTCCGGGCTCCCTGGAAGTGAACCTCAGTGAACCTGGTACAAGTTCAACATTCCACAAGTTTGGGCTAGGATTTGATTTCCAAATGAGGACACGTCTTTCCAAGGTACGTGCTGCCAAGCACTGTTGCATATTTGGCCCTAGTGCCTGCCGCGGTGAATGCTGGGTATTTCTGAATAACGAGGCTATGTAAGCAGCCTGGAACTGTGGGGACCGGCACCTGGAGGCGGGGTGGCATAGAACACCCTGGATTCCAGGTAAAGGGGCTTCCGCACAGACAAGGACTCTGCGGTGGTCCTCGCCAGCGAGGGTCCATTAGTGATGTTGTATGTCCCTCCTTCTCTCTTTGTCCCCCAACTCATCCGCGACTCACCCTCTCGAAAGTGAGATGGGAAATCAGCCAAACTGAATGTTTGCTCTTCCTCTGTTGGTTCTCTGGGAGTTTCCTGCCCTGTGCCTTCACTGTCCTACACAGGATAACTGCTTGCCCTCTGTGATGTGCTCATAATTTCGTCATCACATAGGCCTGGTTTGACCTCCTTTCTCCATGGAGACTTTCCCGACTGTGCCAGCTGGAAATAATCCCCCTTTTGTCTGGATTTTTCTAACTTTATGCAGAGGCATCATCATCATGCTATATTTGAGGAAAATGAAATTAAAGGATACATTTATTTGGTTGCAAACATTTTTGAAACTCATCCATACAAGAGGTCTTCAAAAAGTTTATAGAAAATGAGCATTATGAAAAAATATGCACGGATTTTTTTTTTTTGCACCAAGATAAACTTGTAGGTTTTTTTTTTAAAGATAGGGATTTTTTTAAAAAAAATGTATTTGACAGCACTCTGGCCTCAGAATCAGCCCTTAAGGCATTCAGATCTGGCTAAAAAGCCCATGAGAGTTTCACAGACATGGAAAGCCAGGACACTGTGGCAAAAAAAAAAAAAAAAAACTAAATAAAAGATCTTCATGAGTGAGATTCCAGTGGAAAGAACAGGTCATCAAAGAAGGAGGTACCTTTCTCTGAAGGGAGGAAAGAACTTCTCCTTTGATTATGGCCTTGTCTAAATAAGATTGGAGTTTGTGAACTCAAGAGGCTTCCATAGCCTTGGCAGCTCATGACAAGAGCCTCGGGTGATTACTGACGTCATAAATAAGAGTGCCAATTGTTAAATCAACAATAGGAGTCACTGTGCACCTACTCCCCATGTAGGATCTCTGTCCTTAATGTGTTGTGCTATGTGATTAACGGTATTACTAGTACACAAACAGTACTTCACACTTTGTGTTTCTGTGTGGGTGCAAACTATTGAAATCTTTATTTAGTATATACTAAGTTGATCTTCTGCATATAAAGATAATTGAAAATGAATCTTAATGAAGAATGGGATGGGAGAGGGAGTGGGCGATGGGATGGTTGCAGGCGGGAGGGAGGTTATGGGGGAAAGCCGCTATAATTCAAAAATTGTACTTTGGAAATTTATATTTATTAAATAAAAGTTGAAAAAAAAGAAAAAATGTATTTGAAAGGCAGAGTGACAGAGAGAAAGGAAAGGACAGAGAAAGTGATCTTCCATCTGCTGGTTCACTCCCCGGATGGCTACAACAGCAGTGAGGAACTCCATAGGGGCTTTCCACATGGGTGGCGGGGCCCAAGCACCTGGGCCGTCGTCTGCTACTTTCCTAGGCATATTAGCAGGGAGGGAGACCAGAAGCAAGCAGCTCGGACTTGAGCCAGCACTTCAACATGGGATGCTGGCATCACAGGCATGGGCTTAACTGACCGTACCAGAATGCCAGCCCTAATGCATGATCTTTCCATTCTTTTTTAAAACAGATTTGGATATGTATCTCTCCCACTATACCATAGGATGCTTGGGGGCAGGATGAAAGCATCACTCAATTGTTAGAAAAATGACAGAGTCACTCAGCTGATATTTGTTCAAAGAGGAATGAGTGAATGTTCATTGTATTCAACTAGAAAGCAACAGGTTAACTGGAACCTGGCCTGTAAGTCCCCTCACAGAGGCTGCAGGAAAAGAAAGCGTTGAAGCAAGAACACTCTCAGGCCCTCTGCGATGCCAAGCTTGCCACCACGGTGAGCCTTAAAGGGCAGGCACCTCCTTGTCCTCACTCACTGCTAGGCCACCAGCCGCCAGCACAGCAACTGGCACATAACAGACTCTCAGTAAATGTTTGTTGAATGAAAAATAGATGGAGTTTTTAAAAACAAGGTCTCTATACAAGCTAAGCCTTTGGGCTAAACAGGGAAATTTCTGAGATACCAGAAAGAGAAGATTAACTATACCAACGCAATGAAACCAGAGCATCTTATGATCACCCACTAAAAATGGGCTGCCAGTTTATTCTCTCATGCTGTCTGAGCCTCCTCACGCTCCGAGCTTGCCTCCTGCACATCAAGCTGCAAATGATAATCTTTGTAAACTCAGCCCCTCGCATCAGCCCAGGGCAGATTGTAAAAGCTGATGCGGCTCCCTGGGGAGAGGTCTTCCCTAGAGCCTCTCTGGTTTCCAAAGGAGCTCCCAGGTCTGATAAGATCCAACCCTTTGGAGGAGGAGAGATTAACTTCAGACCCAATGGGGATTTTTAATCACATTAAAACAAGATAGCCTGTTATCTGAGCAGAAAATTAATCCTCACTTCTAGGCTGTGTTGTTTGCACAACTTGACATGAGGGAATTCTTTTAACTAGTTATCTGTTCCTTTCCATTTCACAGGCTTTATTGCCTTGACATCCAAATGTCTTTAATTTATGAGTATTCAAATGGTTCTTGATGAGAAGAACTAAAAGTTACATTATTATTTCTTGCTTCATAAAATAAGTAATGCAATCAAATCCTAACGCGAGCGTATCAGTATCACATTTCCAATTAGAACGTCACATCTACGACGTCAGTTACCCACAGCCGACAGCACACATAGAGTTGTTTACCTGTGCACTCAACAATGTAATGCTAGATGACGAGAGCTACAGGAAACTGCATCGCGGCTACCTTCACTCATGAACGGACCAAGAAAGGTTGCCGCACATGTTAACGACCTTTGTAAAACCAGAACTCTCTTATCCCAAATTCCTCCCATGTCCAGGCCTGGAACTTAATCCAGGTTTCCAGCAGCTGAGCCTACCAGGGTGCACATTAACAGGCAACTGGATTGGAAGCAGAGGAGCCGGGACTCAAACTGGCACTCAGATGGGCTGCAGGGGTCCCAAGCAAGGGCTTAGCCTGCTGCTCCACAGTGCCACCCACCCCCACTTTTCATTTTAAACAGAAGGCAGGCCGTGCTCCCAGCTGAGTGAAAGCCGTGTGCGAGGTCAGCTTCATCCTCGCTCGTTGCCGTCCAGACATCCGCCCCGGTGAAGAGAACCCATTTCCTGTGTTCTCTGAGGGGTGCATGGCAGCCGTCCACAATTCAACCAGCCACGGAAAAGTGACCCACCTCCTCGCAGCCTAGCTTCTCCTTTCCTGCCAGGGAAACCTCCCAAGACGCAGGGCCCCAGCTGAGCGAGAGAGGCAGGTGAGAGGGCCGCCCGGGGGCCCCTGATCAGCACCCCCCACAAACACTCTGACTTCCCAGCCTGGCTGGGTTAGGTTACCTCCCACAGCTCTGGATGGAGTGAGACAGTTAAATTACAACAGCCCTTCAGAAACATGCCCCAGCTGCCAATTTGACCTCTGGACAGCCTGTGTGTTTGAGAGAAGGGCCTGCTTGTCTGGTTCACTTAAAAAAAAAAAAGTATAGATGATGCACTTGCGACACATGACACCCGGTGAAAAATAAACAACCCTCTCGTTGACAAGGGACCTGCAAGAAGGCAGAGCTTGGGATGAACAACTGGGCTCCGAAGAAATGGCGCTCCAACTTTGTTCTCTGCCCCCTGTCCTGGAAAAGCCTATCTGTATTTTTATAATATAAGGCAGAAGCTCAACTTTATTGGATCTGGAACCTTCAACAGTTGCTTTCTGTGCAACAGGAATAAAGAAGGAAACTTCTGGAAAGAGTGACTCCGGGAGACCTTCTGTGTCTTCTAGGCTCCCCTGGCTGCTGGGCTGCTAACCTTGCAGGTGGTCCGGCGAGCGATGCCACCCAGATATGGTAGATTTTTGGATGGTTAGATGGTGAGGCAATTAGAGACGTGCTGGGTGGGCTCCTCCCTGCAAAGCTGCCCTGTGTATCTGGAAGACAACAGCGGATTCTTCCCCTGGTGCCCACTAATATTCTCACAATGGAGTAGGTAGGGCGTGCAAAGCCGGACTCAGAGCATCCCACGCTCTGAGACTTCAGGACTTCTACATTCCTTCACAGATCCCCCAGAAGATTACCTTCTCCTTTTTAAGATTTGAGCTTCAGGGCTGGGCATGTGGTTCAATGGTTAAGTCATGGCTTGGGATACCCGCGCTGAAGCACTGGCTGTTCACTTGCAGGGAGGCTGTGAATATTCCTCTAGGTATTTGTGTCCCTGCCCCCACGTGGAAGATCTGGCTGGAGATCCTGGCTCCTGGATTCAGGCTGGTCCAGCTCTGGCTGCTGTCAGCATTTGGGAAGGAGTTAGCAGATGGAAGGTCTCTTTCTCTCATTCTCTGTAACTTTGCCTTTCAAAGAAGAGAGAGAGAGAGAGAGAGAGAGAGAGAGAGAGAGAGAGAGAAAGGAAAGAAGGAAGGAAGGGAGGAAGAAGGGAGGGAGGGAGGAAGAAGAAAGAAAGGAAGAAAGAAAGAAGAAAGGAAGAAAGAAAGGAAGGAAGGAAGGAGAAAGAAACAGAAAGAGAAAGGAAGGAAGGAGAAAGAGAGAGAGAGAAAGGAAGGAAGAAAGAAGGGAGGGAGGAAGAAGAAAGAAAGAAAGAAAGAAGGAAAGATAGAAGGAAGGGAGAGAGAGAGAGAGAGGGAGGGAAGCAAGAAGGAAGAAAGAAAATTTTTAAAATAAATGAATAATATTAAAAATAAACACTGTACTCCATAAATATGTACAATTATTAAGTGTTAATCAAAAAACATCTTTAGGTTTTATTTATTTATTTATTTGAAAGTCAGAGAGAGAGAGAGAGATGGAGAGACAGAGACCTTTTGTCCTCTGGTTCACTCCCCAAATGCCCGCAGTTGCCAGGACTGGGCCTGGTACAAAGCAGGAGCCCGAGCTCCGTCTTGGTGTCCTAAGTGGATGGCAGGGACCCAGGTATTTGGCCCATTATCGCCACCTCTGAGGTACACTACCAGGAAGCAGGATCAGCTGTGGGGCAGGACTTGATCCCAGGCAGTCTATTTGGGATGTGGGCACCACAAATGGTGGTTTAATCCACTGCCCCACAACACCTGCCTCTCAAAAAAGATATGCAAATACTAACTGTGGTGGTCATTATATATGGAATCAAACATGCATCAAATCATTATACTATGCCCCATTAATATGCGTAAGCCTCTGGGACACTGTGTTGAGTCACTGCCAGGCTCCACTCCGGATTCCATCTTCCCACTAATGTCCGTCCTGGGAGGTAGCAGTGATGGCTCAAGCAGGTGTTTCTGCCACCCGTGTGGTGTGTGAGGCCTGGATTGAGCTTCCAGCTCCTAGCTCCAGCCTGGCCCAGTCCTGGGATGCAAGCATTTGGAAAGTAAAGTAGCAGATGGAAGATCATCCCCTCTCCCCCTCCCCTCTCCCCCTCCCCCTCCTCCTCCCCCTCCCTCTCCCTCTCCCCCTCCCTCTCCCTCTCCCCCTCCCTCTTCCCTTCCCCCTTCTCCCTCTCCCCCTCCCTCTCTCTCTCCCATCTCTGCCTTTTAAATAAAATGGAGATGAGTAATAAAAAAATTTAAAACCAAAACAAAAAAGAAAGTATGGATTGCTACTAGAGACCTAAAACCTGGCATAAAGATGATCACTTTGGTATTATGCAGAATGAATCTTAATTTTATTCTAATTTTTTAATGCTGAAATTACACAGTGAATCTATTTTCTATGCACGAACTGTTACCATTCAGTTAGCATTCAAGATTGCATAATATACTTCCCTTTGCAATTTGACTTGTATTTTACTACAACAGGTTCAGTGCTATATAAAATTCCTAAGGCACAGCTCTTAATATTTGCTAAGTATTCAATGCAGGGTTTTACTCTTTATTGCTAAAATTCTTTAAAGAAACCTTATTAATATCGCTGGTTGGGTAGAGTCTGTCATACATTTCTATTTTATTAATCTCGTCGAACAATACTGCATCCAGCAAATATCTAGTTTAGACTTTTTATCTATAAGGTTATAATTGGTCTTAAAAGTAACATTTACGAAAGGATCATGATAAGATTACAAATGCATTTAGAGGCTGTAGCTCTGTAAAAGCATATAAAGTCCATGGCTGTAAGGGGCTGACGGCCACATCACAGAGTCGGGGGCCACATCCTGGACCTCACTGTGAACTCTGAATTCATGTCCCAAGCGACTAATTGTACCGATTTTGATTCCGAAGCTTCTAGAAGTTTCCAATCATTCATGGTTTATACTGAGCCAATTTCTCACCCTCTGTGAGAACTACCTGTGGGCTTTTATGGGCCTGGAAGTTCCCCGCATGCCTCTCTACGTGTGTCCACTTGTGCTGTTTCCTTTTATAAATCGGCTTCCAGGGATGGCAGAACCCGGGTGGGAGTCTGGACACGGGCGTCCTGGTCACTTGGCTAGGCGGGTCCCTGTAGACAGGGCGCGTGGTTCTGCCCTGCTCTGCGTCTCTCAAGCCCCACATCCTAAACTGCCTGCACATCGCAGCGGGGGAGCTGAGCACTCCCACCGGCCTCAGGATGATGTTTGGCGCGGGAACTTGAGTCTCCTCCAGGCCTCCATCTGCAGCTCTCTTGCAAACCAGCGCTGCTTTTTCTGTGTTGGACTCAGAACTGGAGCCATCTCTCCAGGGCTCTGATGCTGCCTGTCTTTGGCCACGTGGAGAGAGGCAGGAAATGAAACCACTGCCTCCAGGAATCAAATCCCGAAGACTGGAGCATCCTCACTGTGAAGACGATTCAGCCACGCCAGCTTCCTTCTGCAGCCTCTGGCCCTAGGTCTGCCGCAGACCCTGGATCCTGGCTTTGGCTTTGCTTTTGGGCCTCTTGCTGCTGAAACGGAGTTGTTCGAAGAACACTGATTAATGCATTAACGTGGAGTTGGAAGGAGTGCTTTAGACACAGGTGCGCCGTGTCCGTCTTATCCCATTCTCATAGTCATGGGCTCCAGTGACTTGGATCAAACAGTGTACTTGTCAATTGTTCACACTGTAAATGGTAGACTTGATGTTAGCCTATTTATATGTATTCAGTGCTTTGCTATTGCAAACAACTTCTTGCATGTAGCATCCCATCTGAGTTCAGGCATGTTAGGTACAAATGATAAGCAATTTCATGTCATTAGGAATGACAGTTTTCCATAAACTGAAATGAAAGGACAAGCTTCACACACACACAAAAAAGTGAGTTCCAGGCAATGAAGTTGTTCACATAGATGGTAAAAAGCCGACTCTAGCCAGTGCGCCAGCGCCGCGGCTCACTTGGCTAATCCTCTGCCTGCAGCGCCAGCACTCCAGGTTCTAGTCCCGGTCGGGGTGCCGGATTCTGTCCTGGTTGCCCCTCTTCCAGCCCAGCTCTCTGCTGTGGTCCGCGAAGGCAGTGGAGGATGGCCCTAGTGCTTGGGCCCTGCACCCGCAAGGGAGACCAGGAGAAGCACCTGGCTCCTGGCTTCGGATCAGCGCAGAGTGCCAGCCATAGTGGCCACTTGGGGGGTGAACCAATGGAAGGAAGACCTTTCTCTTTGTCTCTCTCTCTCTCTCTCTCACTGTATAACTCTGCCTGTCAAAAAAAAAAAAAAAGCCAACTCTCGAGGATTTTGTAACACCTTTGGTTTGGTTGTAAGCTTATATTAAATAATATGAAAAAGAGGGATGCAAAGGAGAGAGAAAGAGAGAGACAGAATAGGAGGAAGAGAGAGGAAGAAAGAGGATACATATTAACTCAAGTATATCGTCTAAAAGAGAGAAAACAACTGGCAATATAGAAAACCAGTTTATTTTTAACAAAAAGATATATTTTATTTATTTGAAAGGCAAAGTGACAGAGAGAGAGAGGGAGAGACAGAGAAAAAAAGAGATTTCTCATCCACTGGTTCACTCCCCAAATGATCTCAGCAGCTCAGGCTGGGCCAAGCCGAAGCCAGGAGCCTGGGACTCCATCCTGGCCTCCCACAAGGATCACAAATACTGGAGCCATCTTTTGCTGCTTCCCCAGGCATTTCAGCAAGGAGCTGGATCAGAAGTGGAGCAGCTGGGACTCGAACCAGCTTTCCAATATGAGATGCTAGGGTTGCAAGCAGTGGCTCAACCCACTGCTAGGCTTCAGTTCTCTTAAAGCCTTTGTTTGGCAAGATTATGGAGCTGAACTGCAAAATACAGGAGCAATTCAGCATTTTTTAGGTTTTGCTTCGAAAGTGCAACAAGAATCCGTAGTATAGGTTGAAATCATGGTCTCTGGACCACCCCAGGGATGTGTGATTTACTCCTCTAAATAGAAAACTGCCCAAAATCTGAGGAGCTAATGGGACTTATCAGAAGAGTTCAACACAAGTGGAAGCAAGATTCACATGCAGGCTGGAGATATGGGCCAGATACAGAAAGAAGAACCAAGGTGGGGAGGGTTCAAGCTGTAAGAAGTGCTGAGCTGGCCAGGTCACGGCACCTCAGGGCAGGGCGCGAATGGGGTCACTGCCCTACTGAATGAGAAGCGGAGGAATCAAACCACACAGCAAGCTTCCAGTCCAAGCAAGGCCTCTCTCCATGACTCCAAGAGCAGCCCCGGCACAGTGTTCCCGTGAAACGCTCACTCGCTGCAGTCCGATTTCATCTTAAAGAAATGATCACTCCATGCCTGATTGGAAATATATTTTTAATGATTTTGAGGCCCTGGGGCAAGTAGGGCAGGGGTTTGGCAGTTGGATGGAGCAGAGTACAATATTATTCAGTGTGAACCTCTGTTCTTTCCAGAGCAGAAAATATTCTCAATTCCTCTTTATCATTATTTGAATATTAACAAGCTAAATGCATATACCTAAGTTCAGCTAAGTAGTTTAAGAAACATTTGTTAAAAAAGAAACACTTGTATGCTATATATACAGCCTTTGTATTTTGTATGAATTTTTAAAAACACACTCTTTAGCATTTCAGGCATGGAAAGCCAAGACACTTTGAAAAAAAAAAAAAAAAGTCCTACGTGAATGAGATCCCAGCAGAAAGAAGAGACCGTCAAAGAAGGAGGTACTTTTCTCTGAAGGGAGGAGAGAACTTCCATTTTGCCTTTGGCCCTGCCTAAACACTGACGGAGATGGTGGTCTCAAAAGGCTTCCCTAGCCTTGGCAGCTCGCGGCAAGAGCCTCAGGTGATCACTGACTTGTTAAATTAACAACAGGAGTCACTGTGCACTAACTCCCCATGCAGGACCTCTGTCCTAAATGAGTTATATTATGAGATCAACTGTAAAACTTGTTCTCAAACAGTTTTTTATATTTAGTGTGTGCGTATGTGCAAATAGTTGAAATCTTTACTTAGTGTAGAGTTGGTCTTCTATGTATAAAGTTAATTGAAATTGAATCTCATCGCTTCTTGGCCTTTTGGCTAAGATCAAGTGTAGAAGATGAATCTTAATGGAGAATGGGACTGGGAATGGGAGAGGAAGGAGAAAGGGGAAGGAGTGGGGGTGGGAGGGTGGGTACGGTGCAAAGAAACACTGTATTCCTAAAGATGTACTAATGAGGGGCCGGCGCTGTGGCATAGCAGGTAAAGCCACCACCTGCAGTGCCCCCATCCCATATAGGTACAGGTTTGAGTCCCAGCTGCTCCACTTCTGATCCAGCTCTCTGCTGTGGCCTGGGAAAGCAGTAGCAGATGGCCCAATTCCTTGGGCCTCTGCACCCACATGGGAGACTCAGAAGAAGCTCCTGGCTCCTGGCTTTGGATCAGCACAGCTCCGGCCATTGAGGTCAATTGGGTAGTGAAGCAGTGGATGGAAGACATCTCTTTCTCTCGCTTTCTGTCTGTCTATCCTTCTCTTTCTGTGTAATTCTGACTTTCAAATAAGTCTTTAAAAAATGTACTCATGAAATTTATACTCATTAAATAAAAGACTTCTTAAAAAAAGAATACAAGCTTTTCTCAAAAATAAAAAGAAAAATTAAAAACACACTCTGTAAAGATTTTATGACCTAGTGAGTACACATACACACACACACAGAGAGAGAGAGAGAGAGAGAGAGAGAGAGAGAGAATCTCAAGTGCATATTTTAACCCTTTATTAGTTTGATAGTAGTCTTTCATCTCCCTTTGGAAGTAACTGTTTATGCAAATGGCATATTATATTTTGATCTCTTGGTAAATTTCACGTTTGGCTCACCAGAAAAAGAAAAAGAGAGACTGTGAGATGTCTGAGTTCACCTAACTTGGGTACATTTTCTGTCTTACTGCTTGTACCATCATAGGCAAGAACGCCTTCAAATTTTTCCATGCGTAGATCCATCACTTGGAAATGTCAGGACAGTCTATGTTTCTCAGTTACTTCCAGGGACACCTGATTATAAATGAGTAACAAAAATACTTAATTAAAAAGTTAAACACCTACCATGTAAATCTTGGTTTTGTTTTTGTTGTTGGTTTTGTGTGCATGTGTGTGTGTATGTGTGTGTTTTACTATTCTCCAGTAGAAGGAACCAGGATTCCTTGGGAAAACACCAGATTGTATCCCTGGGCCACAAAGTCTACCAGAGGAGCCTGGGGCATCCTGGGATACTGAAATGTATGGAAGTTCTCAAAAACTGAACTAAAGAGAACACAAGAAGATAGGAGCATGATCGAGGCACTAAGGCCAATGGAGAGAGCTCCCAATGGCCAAAGCAGAACACAAGAGCAACAGAATGAAGTGATATTGGAGGATAATCCAAAGTATTAAATAAATATTCACGAGTCCAAACTGACCTAAGACATGACTGAATTTAAAAGCAGGGGAGAACAGACCAGTTTCTAATGCAACAGAAGTAAGTTCTGCAGGTGCCTGCTGTCAAGGAGATGGAGCCTAGCTCCCTATTCTTGAAGACTATTCTGCAGAGACTTCCTTCCAGAGAGTACAGTTAAGGAAGGGGCAGACAGATGCACTGCAGGGTGTAGAAACCTGATAAACCCTGCGGCAGCCACGTGCTCAGGCCAACACCAGCAGTCAGAGTTGCATATGGAGCTCATACACTTGACCGGATATGATGCATACGGCACCGACCTCTGCCATCTTCCCCCCAGGAGCCCCCGAGTCACAAACTGGAAATAAGTTAGAGTTGAGAGGCATTCTACAGAATACCTGCCCAGCAGAGCTCCAAAACGTCAAGGTTATTAAAACTAAGGAAAGTTGGCTGGTGCCGCGGCTCACTAGGCTAATCCTCCGCCTGCGGTGCCAGCACCCCAGGTTCTAGTCCCAGTTGGGGCGCCGGATTCTGTCCCGGTTGCTCCTCTTCCAGTCCAGCTCTCTGCTGTGGCCCAGGAAGGCAGTGGAGGATGGCCCAAGTGCTTGGGCCCTGCACCTGCATGGGAGAGCAGGAGGAAGCATCTGGCTCCTGACTTCGGATCGGCGCAGCACTGGCCATGGCGGCCATTGGAGGGGTGAACCAACGGAAGGAAGACCTTTCTTTCTCTCTGTCTTTCTCCCTCTCACTGTCTCACTCTGCCTGTCAAAAAAATAAAAAAATAATAAAAAAAACTAAGTAAAGTCTAGGGAACTGTCTCAGTCAAGGTGAGGGTAAGGAGATGCAATGAGTAACTGTAATGGGCTGTCTTGGGTGGGATCCTAGGACAGAACTGGGTGCTAGGAAAAAACTGGAGAGATCTGAGTGGAGGGTGCACTTAACCTGATAACAATGTATCTGTATTGGCTGATTAACTGTAGCAAATGCAGCATACTAGTTAGGAGTAAGGTGTGGGGAGACAAGGCACAAAGAGTGAGGGGACTCTCGGTGCCATCCTCTCAATTTTCCTACAAATGTAAAACCATCCTAAAGTAAAACTTAATGAAAGGAAATATACATATCAGTGCTACCGTGAAGCAGGAATTCAGTTACCCAGTCTGATCAGGCACGAACCGAGACGAGCTCACGCCTGATCCTCACTCAGTAGTCAGTGCCTATTGGAGAAGTGAATGATTCAAGGGCTCATGCACAGGCGGCACTTTGCTAAGAGTGCTTTTCAAAAAGATTGCTAAAAACAAAAGGTAATGAGCTGCTCATAGTTTGGAGACAAGTTAACTCCCCCAAGTCCCTCAGGCACCATTACATATCCTAGTAAATACCAGTGAATTAAATCTGTCCTGTGAGCTCTAACAACTATTAGCCATGTGTGACTGTGGGACATTTGAAATACGGCCGCATCAAACTGAGATGTGCAAAGACACGCTGGGTTTCAGAGACAAAACAACACAAAACAGAAAACCCTACAGAATGTTTCACATTGTTAACAAGTGGAAATGATATCATTGGTTTGACTTAATATATTACTATAATTTTTTCACTTGTGTCTTTTCACTTATTGTAGAATGGCTAGACACAGCCATTTAAAAATTGTAATCACTTATGTGGCTCACTCACACTGCATTGCTGTTAGACAGTACTGGATTAAGTGGGTCCCAGCAGCCTGGAGGAGTTAACAGAGTTCCCCAGAGCAGGCAGGGTCCCTCCCAGATGCTGGCAGACTCCATTGTCCAATGTGGGTGTGACCCCTCCCCCTCGTCCCCTAGCTGAAATGGTGTCTATTAAGGCGCTTTTTCTGAAATGACCTGCCATCATGAAAGACCCCCTGCAGAGACAAGGGCTCCCTTGATGTTTCTGCCTGATTTCCTTGAAGATCACACTTAAAACAGATTATCGGAAGCTTCCTCTCGAAAGACTTGCGTGAAAATTCAGACGCTTAACAAAACATGTTCTGTTCCACAGAGCACTTTTAGTGCTGGATTTTTGTATGGTTTTGCCTGGAAGGTACAGTTGTAGTTCCTTCGCGTTCTGTTTTGAACAGTGTTGTTCAAAGTGTGAGAGCCTTCTGAGGCCGTACCCACATTATAGCAAAGCAACTGGCAGGAACGTGCGACGTTAACTAACTGGCTGTTGGTTATGCAGGGGGTTATCTTCCTCGAAGATGAGCAAAGCAGATCAAGTTCCAGTCGGGATGTGCGGAAACCGTGCATGGGGGGATTTTCATGTTAAACAAAATTTTGTTTTTTAAATGACACTTTCTTGAGCACATGACCCTGAACTGATGAAAAGCCACACAGAAGGCTGTCGTGTGACCCACAGCCATACAGGCACGTCTGATCACAGGTTCCTAAATGTGACTGAAGTTTGTCACTAGAAGCAAGGGGCACGAATGGCCAATAATTCTTGTCACCCCCTGCTCTGAGCGGCTGTCGGCAGGAAAGCATCCAGCAAGAAGCCCACCCTGTCTTGTTCATGTAAGAGACTTGAAAGAAAGGATTCAGTGTGGAGTTTGTCCCACTTGGACGGGTAGACGTGTGAGATGTGAGGACAGAACAATCCAGAGCTATTATAACTTAGAATATGTTGGCTCTGCAGGGGATTTAATCTAACAGTGTTAGTTGAGGTTGTGTCTACTAGCAATCTGTGTATTTACACACACAAGAGACAAATGAGGAAAGCAAGGCACACAAAGCCCGAGCTACTGGCCTTGCAGGGGGGCCTGGGCAGTGCTCTGGGTTCCAGAGCCTTCTCTGCCTCTCCTATAAACGCCTGCTCTGCTGGGGCTCCTGCAGCAGCTGGAAGACAACAGGACAGACACCTGGAGCCAGGAGGGGATGCTCAGGTTGGTGAGCTGGAGTCTTTTCTTTAATGCAGTCTCAACCCTCCCAGGCGTGATGAAATCTGCTCCCACTGCTCTGTGATGGCTCAGTCTGACTGCTCTTCCTTTGCCCTGGAGACACAATTGGATCGGTTCCCATACCTATGCAAAACCCACGCTGCTGGCTGCTCAGGCAATGGCTTGGGGCTCACCGTGGGAGTCTCTTCCTGTGTTCTCAAGCACACAAAGAGCAGGAAGCTCTTCTGCTGCATCCTGCATCCCTGAGGACAGACGCTCTCCCTCCTCTGCCCAGGGCGGAAGCCATCCAAATTTGCCCTTCGAATTCCAGCTCTGAAACTAAGGACCAGAGAGAGGTGCTCAGCGTGTCAGGCCGGCCCTGCCGTGCCTGGCTGGAGCTGTGCGCCAGAAATAATTCAGAGGAGGCCCATGCTTGACCCTCCGCTGTACCAGGTGGCAGCTAACTAACCTCGCCCCACCGCCCACCACCACCGGGAGCACCCAGAAAATGCAGGGAGGGCAGCACTGGCAATGGCTAGGACAGCACAGATAGGCACTGATAGGAGGCCTGAGGTGCCAGCATTCGAGACCCGGTTGCCCCACTTCTGATCCAGCTCACTGCTAATGCACCTGGGAAAACAGCAGAAGATGGCCCAAGTACCTGGGCCCCTGCACCCACAGGGGAGGCCTGGATGGAGTTCCAGGCTCTTGTCTTCTGCCTGGCCCAGCCCTGACTGTTACAGCACCCATGGGAGTGAACCAGTGGATGGAAGATCTCTCTCTCTCTCTCTCTCTGCTTTTCAAATAAATAAAATAAATCTTTTTTTTTAAAGGCACTGCTAGAAACCAGCCTGCATAATTAACTGTATTCAAGAATTGAGTCTTGGGCTGGTGCCGCGGCTCACTAGGCTAATCCTCCGCCTTGCGGCGCCGGCACACTGGGTTCTAGTCCCGGTCGGGGCACCAATCCTGTCCCGGTTGCCCCTCTTCCAGGCCAGCTCTCTGCTGTGGCCAGGGAGTGCAGTGGAGGATGGCTCAAGTGCTTAGGCCCTGCACCCACATGGGAGACCAGGAGAAGCACCTGGCTCCTGGCTTCGGATCAGCGCGGTGCGCCTACCGCGGCGGCCATTGGAGGGTGAACCAACGGCAAAGGAAGACCTTTCTCTCTCTCTCTCTCTCACTGTCCACTCTGCCTGTCAAAAATTAAAAAAAAAAAAAAAAAGAATTGAGTCTTACCAACTACCAGGACACAAGGAATAATTCATTTAAGGAATAATAGGCCAGCCATAAAATAGAAAATGCTGAATAATCACATATATGACTTGGGCACTTGCTCTGAGGGCAGGTTCCAAGTGATGCTCCATTTGAAATGCATGCATTCTGGAGCTCAATCTGTTTTCTAATTAAATATAAACAAACAGGTCCCCCTCCTCCTGTCAGAGCCCAGGGTGGTTTCCAGGAGCCAAGGAGGCATCGCTCATTCTCATCCATGAATGGGATCTGGTGGTGAAGAAACCTGGCTGCCTCACACTGCGTGGAAGGCACCCTAAGTCCCTCCACCCAAGAGCAGAGCACCCTCCCCAGTTTCCTGGCTCCACATCACCCAAATCAGTTCTGGGATTTCAAGCATCGGGTCCCACCCCCAGGCCTCTCCATGGCACTCTGTCTCACTGCTACTGGCTGCCCTCAGTCCAATCATCCCCATGGCTTCTGTGTGTGGCAATCTGGGTTTGCGTTTGTTATCAGCCTAAGGGGTTAAACTTCATTTTAATAGCAGCTTGATGGATGCAGACCTTCCTTCCACTTGCCTCAGGAAGCACGAGGCAATTTGCATTTAAAGTCACAGCATCTATCTGGGATGGAGAACAAATTTTACGACAATTAGACTTTTTTTTTTTTTTTTTTCATTTTGAAGATGCTGGAAAGACTGAAATGGCCACTGAACAGACACTGAGCGTGTGGTAGAAAATATGTGAATGCCAAGCACAGGGCCATTCTGTAATATTTAAAATTCAACGATGATGTTCTTGCAGTCTACATCTTTTTACAATCTGTACACATATACTTTCAAGAAAGAATCTCGAAGCATCCTGTGGTCTTAATCTCTCAGGTGTTCCAAGGAACACATTAGCCAATTAATACAGTGCCCCTTCACGAAGAAAGTCTTTGAAAACCAGCACTGTGGCTAACAGAGAGCATCAGCTAATCACACGTTAGGGATGGTTCCTTTGTTCATGGTGCGAACGTGGTTTCCAGCACACACGGGTATATCTCTATACACAATGTTTATCTGCTGAAACGGGACTAACTCAAACAAGTCACTGTGACCTTTGAATTCTGTTCTCTTCTCTGCTCTCTTGGAAAACAATTAAAGGGGTTTCCCTATACGAGCAGGGTTTTACTTTTTTTTTCTTTAGTCTTCAAAAGATTTTTCTTTCATCTTCTTTTTCTTTCTCTGCAGCTACAAAATGCGCTCATTATGTCAGCTACAAAGGGGAGAAGGCTCCTCCTGCTGCAGCAGGTAGGAGTCCCAGTAGCAGGCTTAATCTCCAGAGAGCTCGCTTCTGCTGTATTTAATAAAAGCCAGCACTTGCGTTATCAGCGCCATTAGGAGGAAGCAGGATTTGGAAGAAGGAAGGCCTTAATTTATGTTGGTGTCATATGTAATTACGCCATTTCTTTCCCCAGTGAGCATCACACTCTTCCACTGCTCAGTCTTGGAGAATATTTCCCAAGGAAACCCCCTTCTATGGAGCGTGAAGGCTAAGCAGCACCAGAGCACAACCCACTCCTTCAGGAACAAAAGCAGGTCTGCCAGGTAATTAGCAGCGCTAGCACCATTCATCTTGAAGTAACCCAAATCCCCGTGAACATCCGTGCCACCGGGTGAACTGTTTTTTCCCTCCGCTAATCTGAAGCATATTTGGTAAGGCAAGTTTGCCCTAAACAACAGGCAAATTGGCACAGACGGATTTGAGCCTGACAACTTTCAAGGCCAACAAGCCTTAGATGTGATGGATAAAGGTTACAAAATACACCTTCCGAAGCTATCATAAGAAACCCAGTCTCGCATTAGCACGTGACAACCAAGCTCAATTAATGAAGTACTTCTCATTAATTGTCCCTTGGTTAAGAAACTTTGAAATGTTGCAATTAATTGGAAGTGCAAAATATTCTTGAAATTGCCAGCCGCAGGTCCGTGGGGCAGGGATTTCAGTGGCACTCCACCGAGACGCCCGGGAGTCTGGGGAGGGAGTTACCAGGCACACATCTCACCGACCCTGACTCATGGTGCATTCAGAAGATTCAACAAACAGAGTCCTGTCATCCCAGAATCCTTTAATTAGAAGAAACATGGAAAACCCAAACAATGATCCGTGCTTAACGTGGAGTGCCTTACCTAGTGAGAATTCAAGCAGACCTGTGGATAGGCACGTGCATCCTTCCAGGAAGAGCTTGCTCAGTTTTCTAAGAGATGTACAACCCAGGAAAATGTGAACATCATCAATCCAGCTCATTCTTTATCTGTGTAGGAACTTTCTAGAAAATAATTTATTACTATTTTATGATACTTTATAATGAGAACTTTGTCTAATGTTTCAGGTTACCATCAATTGGTGAGCATTGTACAAACTCTCAGCTCGTGCTGTGTGACACTGACCACACAGGGCTGGTTCAGTGGATTCAATGAACATAAACAGAAGCACTGAACCATCAAAAACTTTCTCTAACTTGCCCTGGGTCTCCTAGATCCATTATTTATTATAGCATATAGATTAACCTGGTGACCTTTAACCTTTAGAAGCCAGTGTGAGTGTTTAATAAACCTCTACGTGTAAACTACATTTAGCGACTAATTTTTATACTCTGTGCATATTTTTGAGCACAACATTAAGGTATGCAGAGCTACGGACTGAAATCAGAAACGTGGGTTTCACTGAGGAGTGAACTGGAAACCTGTGGAGATCATGGATAACACACACACCATGTGGAAAACATTGCTCAAAACTCAAATTGCAGCTTTGCAGTGTTTCTTACATCTCAACATGGTGTTGTTTTTCTACTACGCCAAGGTCAAGTTCCCGGCATCAGACATCTGTTGCCTGGATCTGATGTCCACAGCACCCAGCTCGGGTCTGTTGGGCTTTGCTTTTTGCGCCTCCTCCAACTCCATCCTCCTGTGTTTGCTTCCCTTCCTGCTCAGCCTTCTTAGCAAAAAAAATCAAGCCTGTGATGCCATGGAAAAGTCCAGCAAAGTATCCTGACAGCTGCATGGAAAACAACCACTGCAAGAATAATTGTGGTCTAAGGAGCACCAAGAGTCAGAGTCCCCGTGACCTGAAAATGTCACGTTTTGCATGTGTGTAAAACTACAGAGCAGCATCGGTGACCGCACCGGTGCTGCAGTTCCTGCCAGACCTGCTCAAGGAAAGACCACGCGTCTGGTGGAGCTCAAGCCCGTTTCCATGCAAGAAGGGAAAGCAGCTCCAAGTGTCGTCTGCCGAGTTCAACACTGATGGCCCGCGTGTGTTGCTTTCTCTGTTGGTAGCACTTCCACCTGTCTCACCTACAGAATTCAGAGGATGTGGACATGCAGAGGTCTGAGCCTGGAGTCAAACATCCAAGTCTAGGCCGGTGCAGCGGCTCACTAGGCTACTCTTCTGCCTGTGGCGCCGGCACCCCAGGTTCTAGTCCCGGTTGGGGCGCCGGATTCTGTCCCGGTTGCTCCTCTTCCAGGCCAGCTCTCTGCTGTGGCCTGGGAAGGCAGTGGAGGATGGCCCAAGTCCTTGGGCCCTGCACCTGCTTGGGAGACCAGGAGGAAGCACCTGGCTCCTGGCTTCGGATTGGCGCAGCGCGCTGGCCGTAGCGGCCATTTGGGAGGTGAACCAACGGAAGGAAGACCTTTCTCTCTGTCTCTCTCTCTCACTGTCTAACTCTACCTGTCCAAAAAAAAAAATCCCAGTCTCAAGCTGTAGCTGCCTGCTGTGCACACTGTGACTCGAGCTCATGAAGCCTCGGTTTGTCTAACTACAAAATGGGGAGAACAGTAGTATTTACTTCACAGGCCTGTATTGAGGTGTCCACTGGATCATGAGTAGAAAGCAGACTTTCAGACAATGCCACACACATCCCAGTGCCATACACTTACACAGGACCATGCACAACACCATCCCATACCCATCACCATGATTACTAGTTATTTAATTACTAGACTCCAAGACTTCTGCTCTGGGATTAAAAACAAACAAACAAACAAAAAAGCGCTCTACGACACCATCTCGTTGGGGTTGTTAACTTTTCCTTCTAGACCAGTGGCTCTCAGACTTGAGCCTATGTCGACCTCACCTGACAGTTTGTTACAAACACAGATGGCTGGGATCCACGCCCGGGGTTCCTGATTCAGAAGCCTGGGATGGGCCCAAGGCTGAGAATTTCTAACAGGTTCCCAGATGGCCATAATGAGTCCAGTCTACCAGGCACGCTTTGGGTACCAGGATTCTACACTAGGGACTGGCAGACTGTTCCAGAAAGCACCAGACAGCAAATATTTCCAAAATAGTCACAGCCAATACATATGGAGAAAAAAAATGAACGCGGCCACGGTTTAGCCAAAGTAGTTTAAAAAGTTTTTAAGCACACTGAAATTTGAATTTTATACAGTTTCCATGTCCTGAGACATGAAAATGTTTTGATCATTTAAAAAATACAAAAAGCATGCTTAGCTTGCAGGTGTGTCTTGCAAGCTCTGGTGTGCCAGTCCCGTTTCTGTACTATGGACTCCAGTGCTCCTCACTTGCCTGGCCGTCTACCTTTCCCTCCGGGTCAGCCTGAGCCTAACACACAGCTTCCCAACCAGCAGACTGGCTGCGTCACTGCCGAGTCGGTCTGTTATTCCTAGAACGTTCAGCTTCCGTTTTTCCAGCTTATCAAGCGTGGCTTCAGCCTGTCTTAGAGCATGTGCTTCTGTGAACGCAATGGAATCAATTAGTTGCTGCTCTAGCACTGATGTGCCCTTGTTTCAGAAAAGGTGCACGGATTTCCCCCTGGACACCTTCTTTTCCCCCTCTGGTCGTAACTTGTGATTTTCCTCATCACAGGAATGACAGCCCGATGAGATGGGAAGGAATTTTTGCTGTTTGCCTAAGGGAAAGAAGATCTTTCTTCTTCACGGGCAGCAAAGGCAGAGAGCCTTCGTCTTGCCTGGACTGCTTGGAGAGGAGAGCAATTCGGGAGCGGCTGCAGCCTTTAAGGCTCTAGGATAAGAAGAGTGAGGCCTGGGAGTGCAGTGGAGGATGGCCCCAGTGCTTGAGCCCTGCACCCCATGGGAGACCAGGAGAAGCACCTGGCTCCTGCCTTCGGATCAGCATGGTGCGCCAGCCGCGGCGGCCATTGGAGGGTGAACCAACGGCAAAGGAAGACCTTTCTCTCTGTCTCTCTCTCTCTCTCACTGTCCACTCTGCCTGTCACAAAAAAAAAAAAAAAAGAAGAGTGAGGTGAAAGAGAAACTAAGGAGCATAGGTCTGAGAAAAGTGCCTACAAGCATCCGGAGTCCCACTCACTATGCGAACTTCGGGAGCGAGCCACAGCTGCGTGTACTGGGTGATGCCTAATGTATTCCAGTTTCCGAGGGAGCAACTGTTAACTGTACCCAAAGCACTCGGGGTCCCCGGGTCGCATGACAGGAGTGGATGACATTCCTGGTTTTCAAATATTTTCCAAGAGTCAGGCCCTTTCTTCAAATGAGTTGCTATGGTTTGAATGTACTCCCCCTAAAGCGTGAGTTGTTGGAAATGTAATCACCAAGGCAACCATCAGGAGGTGGGGTCTACTGGGAGGTGTTTAGGTCATAAGTGCTTTCCCTTCCTGAGTGGGTTAATACCCATTTTAAAGGGTATGAGGCTGTGAGTTGGATCTCTCTCTTGCTCTCGCTCTCTCGCCTGTCCACCTTCCGCCATGGGATGATGCAGCAGGAAGGCCCTCACCAGATGCCTTCCTGTCAATTCTGGACTTCCCGGAACAGTCAGTTTCCTGCTCAGTGTAGGTAGTCTGGCTCAGACGCCCTGGCAGAGCAGCCCCGAACACACTCAGACAGCCTCACGCAGAAGGCAAAGAGGCACCACACAAACAGGAGGCAAGCTCTCAGTGTGCTCTCCTGCCCGCCACCTCCAGGAATTACTGCCGCTTTGAGCCTCAGAGTCTGAAAACACCCGGACCCGGAGAGCTGGAGGCAGGGATTAGAGCCGGCAGCAGGGAGCTGGTGCGCACCAGACGTGGCTTCCAGCCACAGCTCTGTCGCGTTCTTTCACTGCACCTGACCACGACGGAGTGCCCGAACTCACCAAGCTTAGGGAGCTTCATTTTCCTCCTCCATAAACAGAATAATGACAGCGCCGATGTCATCAGACGACTTCCAGAATTAGGATGTCGAATACTGGAAGTCCCCAGCACGACTCAAATGATTAAGGTTTTGTTTTGTTTTTAAACAAAATTCTGTGATTGAAGCAGTCATCAAAAAACTTCTTAAACCTTTCTCCCTTCCTCTCTTCTCTTGTGGTCCACCCTTCAATTAGGCTCCGCACCCAGGAGTAAGGGATAAAGGGACAAGTGATTAAACCGTCTCTATGATCCTCATTTCCACTAATTTAATGAAACCCTTAGTGTGTCGGCATAAAGGCATCCCTGCCAGTCTCTTACATCAAAAGCCTGTTTGGGAGTGCAGGGATTGTCCCGGCAAGCTGGCAGGAATTATCAGCATCCTTTGATTTCCTTCGCGTGTTGTTTCTCATTATGGAAAGGTGACCTATGACCCGTCTAGAAACATCTGTACACTTGGAGCACACTTCCGGGACCTCTCTTCTGAGGCAAGGACCCGGGGAACACTCACAAAGTGCCTGACCCAGGAAAAGCAGAATTATGACTTTTCCAGGAGAGCTAGCTGCCTCGAGTATATAACGTCTCGGGCAGTTTTCCAGTATTTCAAAGGAGATCACGGAGCTGTTGGCTCAGAGCCAGGTGTCCCTGTCCGGGTAAGGAGATGGGTGCATTCAGCGAGTCACCTGCACCTGAGGCTGTGGATAGGAGGGGCTTCGGCAGGACCCTCTGGTAAAAAGCAAGACTGCATGACCGTGAGTCTCTGGAGGGCCTCCACATCCTTGACCCGTCTTCCCCCAAAAGGGGGTATGTTTGGTATATTTATTTCAGCTTCAAACAATAGGGAAAAAAAAAATAAGCTCATCCAAGTTAAAAAGAAAAAAAAAAGATTTTAAAAAAAGGAAAGGGAGTAGCGAAGTTGCCAGGCAGCTTTCCAGAAGTCTCCTGCTTATCTCACCGAGGCCTGAACTCCACTTGCTCCAAGCCCCACGGTGCCCCCAGACCCCAGTGTTCCAGGGCCTGGGGGAAGGAATGCCACGGCCTCCTTTGGCACCTGGAAGAATCCGCTCCACGTGGGGCTGTTCTCGGAGAAGCAGGAATACGAGATTGGGGTGGGGCTCCAAGGAGGTCCAGACAGAAAACTTGGGCCAGCTACACGCTGCTCACATGTGGATGATCTCCACAGGTGTGCCAGTGTGGACGGCAGAAGGAAGACGTCTGCGTTTTGCTGAAATGTTTTATGTGCTAAGGCAGAGCTGATTGCTGAGTGCACACGGTTTTCTGACGGCCAGGCCACCCCGGTGCCTTTTACCTCTGTTCATTCACATAGGCAGACAGACAGAGTCCCTTTAAGATGCTCCCTGTGGACTGGGTGGACTTAATGATGTGTGCAATGGAGATTTTCAAGAGCCGCCAACAGCAGCCATAGCACCTGCCGCTTATTTACCAAATCAAGCCCTCCCCTGGGTCCCTTTTGCCACCCTACTAGCAATGGAACAAGCCCAACTGTGAGCCTTGCAAGACTTCAAAGGAGTGATGAACGGAACTCACACACTGGGTGGTCCCTGCCCTGGGGGTGGGGGAGCAGCATCTGAACTCTGTTTCCCATGGGAACCTGGGTCCCCAAGTCTCCAAACGCTGACAGTCTAGTTTCTCCTATCACCGCCCCAAACAACTAAGTGGCTTATTGGCAGCTGAGTCTGAAACCTCCCTCCTCCAACCAAGGATGCTTTCACCCTTGACCTGTGAGGATGAAGAGCATCAGGGGCCACAGCCCTCTCCTGGAGCACAGCCGCGCAATGGCCCGACGCTGCCCCCTGGAGGGTGGCAGTAACTAGCACCCCACAGCCCAGCGCGCTTGGCTTCTGCTCCCTCATCTTCTCAAGTCTTGCCACTCGGCTCGCTTCCTCCTCTTGTCCGAAATGCAGCCTAAGTCTCCAGGTCTGTACTCTGCTTCAACCCCTGCTTATTTTTTTAAAGCTTTATTTATTTTTATTTGAACAAGAGAGAGAGGAGATAGAAATGAGAGAGAGAGAGAGAGAGAGAGAGAGAGAGAAATCTTTCATGCACTGATTCACTCTCTAAATGTCTGCAACAGCTGGGGTTGGTTCAGGCTGAAGCCAGGGGCTGGGAGCCCCCATGGGTGGCAGGGGTCCAAGTACTTGGGCCATCTTTTGCTGCTCTCCAAGGTGCACTAGCAGGGAGCTGGATAGGAAGTGGAGCAGTCGGGACTTGACCAGCGTTGCAGGCAGGGGTTTAGCTCGACGGCCCCTAATCATGGCGATTTGGTACTTTGTGTGCAGATGTGTTGCTTGGATGGGGAACTCCTCTTCTGTGAGGCCCCTGCCATGGTGTGAATCTTGGTGGGGAATGAGACACGTTCCCCCCTACAGACATAGAGGACAGGGACTTGCCCAGCTCACCTCCTTGGCAGCTAGGGATCTACACTTGGCACACAGGGATTGTGATTGGAGTAATTTGAAATGTTATTCCCAATTCTCTACCACCCTGTCCCCGCCCGGTGTCCATAGCCTTTGCTAAGTGATTTCACAGATATTTCCCCAAGGGGGCTGGAATCTGTCTCACTGCCCCCGACTTTAGGCTCACCCCATGACGGGCTGCAGCCAAGGGATGTGATGGTGCAGGGGTGTGGCGTGCACTTCCACAGCTCGGCATGCTGTCTCCAACTTCTGCCATCACTATGAGAAGAAATGGCAGGTAACCCACGAACTCATGATGAGTGAGACCCACCCTGAGGTCTGGGGCAAGTGCAGCCAAGCAGAGCTTAGACCATCGAATCCTCACCTGACCCACACAGCGGCCAGAATATATTACTGTTTAATTTGAAGTCACCGAATTCTTGCAGTAGCTTTGTTTCGCAGCACTGATGTCGCAACAGCTGATTGAGATATTCAGTCTTGGGATTCTGAACCTGTAGCTCTGGAAGCCTTGGCACAGAGTTCATCTCCAGAGAGCCCACACTCAGGGACAGTGCCAGAGACAAGGTCTAGTGTCCAGCAGAGGCATTAGCTTGACCAAGGTTTCAGCTACCCTGGCTTCCCTATGTTTTCATCTGATTTCCTATCATGGTCTAATGGCCTTCTGGGCTGTTCTATGAGATAACTGACATTCTTCCAACAAATCTACTTTCTGCTTAATTGTTCCTGGGTTAATATCTATTATTTGCAAATAACAGCCCTGCCTGAAGCAGCCTTGTTTTCTTTTTGCTGTTGCTGCTTTGTTTTTGAAGCTAGGTGGCTGGGCAAAGCAGAGAGAAATTGACAACCCTCAGGGTGCAGAAAGCAGGGATCTGAGCCCAGGGCCCCTCGGTACTGGTGGTACTGGTGGTACTGGTGGCTGGGGTAGGGGAGACTTCCTCCATGGTATAGCTTGGCTTTTCATTGCATGCCTCTGAGAACTTCCAAAACCACTTTTACCCACAGCATCTGAGGAATGAGTTAGGTGAGGAGGCTATGATTCCAAAGGAGGGATCAAAATTCTTTAAGTATAAAATGACCACAATCTGCAAACTGATCAGCTGTACCTCACTGACACCTCAGCTGATGCCCCCCTCCCCCGTTGATACTTAGACATCTGTCTGATGTGTGCTCTAGTGAGGAAAGACGGGATGAACCACTAAGCAATAAAAAGGCTTAACTGATAGGCATAAATCCTATATAATAAGCTTCTCCAATGTGTCATGCACTAACCTGGTTCCAGAAATTAACAGGATTCAAGAAAAAAAGTTTTTAAGTATTCAAAGCCATCCTTAACTACTACAAAATCATTCATGCACACACTTCCTTATTCAGAGTTATCAAGATAAGCACAGGCACTTTTTTTGGTAGTTGATTTTTATTCTGGCTCTTGGAAGAGTACAGTTTTTTCAAAAGTCTCAAAGTGTACATAATTGGATGGTATAATAAATGCCAGATTCTTCAGTGTTTTACAAGGTATGTAAAGTGAACGGATATATGTTTGCCATTATTGTCATAAACCAGAAAATCGGGGAAATTTATAAAGTTGACATTGTTGTGCCATGCAATCCTGGATAGATGCATTTCACTGAAGACGGAATGGAATTGGGTTTCATCACTCAAAATTTAAACCAATTTTCTTGGCATTAATTTTATATTTAATGCAAAGTACTTGTTTCTGGAAATTGGATCACACTCACTCTGGTGTATATGTAAAACTTTCACTGACTCGTATATACATTTTAAGTTTATTATCTTTTGCCTTTACACAAAACCCTTGGCAGGCAATTCTTAATGCATCTATTTTAGAGATAACTGAGTCTGTTTCTCGTCAGTTCTAAATTTAAATGCTTTTCTTGATGGTTGGAAATGCTTGAAGTCAGGGAATTAGGGGGTAAATTCAGTCCATTTGTGCTTCTTCAAAGAATTAAGAATTTATACAATAGATGAAAGTTTACTAAATAATGTCCACATTCTGGATTTCTAAAGGCAAATAAGGAGTGACCACCCTTAAATACTTGTAATTCATGTGAAACAGCTAGTTTTAGAGAGCGAGTGTGGGGGAAAGCAGGAAATAAAGGAGATGCAGCAAGAGGTTCAACAGAGAAAGTGACCAAGACATTTCTATTCTTATGAGACAAAGAGGAAAAAATGTGACAAAGAAGGAAAAAATATCAGTAAAGCAAGTTGCAGTAAGAATCAGATGGTCTGAAAATGTCACGCATGAATAAAAAACAGGGTGTGAAATTCAAATGTATATAATTGGCACTCATTTTATCCTATATTTTTATTTTGTACACACATGCTTGCGTGCACACACACACATGTGCTTACACCAAATCACGCTTCAGAAACTATTTTGTAACACAGTTTCATCAATTATGTTGTGTACATCTTTCCACGTCAAAAATTTATTTCAATATATATATTTAACCACTACATAAATATTCCATTTTGTAGAATTAAAAAGCATCCATTGTTTGTGTGTGTGTGACTCGATCCCCCACAAGGTTCTTTCTTAAAGTGGAATGGGGGTGGGTGGGCGTGCGGCACTGCTGAGGAGGCTCCTGCGTCAGAGCCCTGGTCCCAATCCTGCCTCCTCTGTTCCCCATCCAGTTTCCAGCTAACGCATCCTGGCAGACGGCAGATGATGACTCAATGGCCTGGGTCCCTGCCATCCACGAGATCCAAGTGGATTTCTGGGCTCCTGACTTCCATCTGGCCCAGCCTTGGCTATTGCCAGCGTTTGGAGAGGGAACCAGTGGATTCTTTTCTCCTTCCTTCAACTCCCCTCCTCTCTTTCTCTGCCTTTTAAGTAGATAAACATATAAAGTCAAACTACAGTCCCTCTGTACCCTGAATGAATGAAAATCTGGAAGCAATGTCTGTAAGATAGCTGGCCACATGCCCCTCCACTGTTGCATCAGTCTGAATGTTCCCGGGCACACCCACAGCCTCAGCTCACTCCAAGCTCCTGTGTTTGCTATTATTCTGTCTCTATCACTTCCTAGAGACCTAATTTCTTTTGCCCAACCTGGGGACCGTAAGTCTTCACATTAAGAGCTTTGAAAATACAGTTGTTCTTTTCCATTTTGCTCACCGCCCTGCAGCGTTTAATAACTACATCCAAATGGGAGGGTGCTTGCCAAAGCTGGTGGGAAAATGGAATTAAAAGATGTGTTTATTTTGGTGCAAAAATTTGGAATCTATGCTGTTTTTTTTTTCATAGTATGCATTTTCCATGAACCTCCTGAAGACTTTGCTATTCTTCTGCACCAAAATAAACTTCTCCTTTCATCCTATTTTTCACTGGCTTTTTGAAGTACTCTGGTGTTGCAAGTACCCAACATCAGCAGCTGATTCCTGGACTTCACACAGAAAGGCAGGGCCTGGGGAGGTCACTGTTTGAAATGCACTGTGGCCTGTTCATCTAAACAAGACATGCATGCTGTTTCTTCAGGGTCTAGGTTCCGGATACCGGACCTGTGGAGTGGAGAGATACTTCCAAGAGAAACCCAATCAGAAGGAAGCATTCACTGCTGTCGCCTACATGTGCCACTGACCTTGAAGAAAAGACCGATCTTGCAGAACTGAGTGGAAATCCGGGATATTCTTTTCTTTCTTTCTTTCTTTTTTTTTTTTTTTTTGACAGGCAGAGTGTACAGTGAGAGAGAGAGACAGAGAAAGGTCTTCCTTTGCCGTTGGTTCACCCTCCAATGGCTGCCGCGGCCGGCGTGCTGCGGCCAGCGCATCACGCTGATCCGATGGCAGGAGCCAGGTGCTTCTCCTGGTCTCTGGGATATTCTTAACTCACATATGTCTGATACAAAACTCACGTATGTCTGATACAAATTAATCTGAAGTGACGGGGGTCATGCTTCTTAAACTTGCTGTTTTCGGAGTGGAAACCATCCAAGTGCCCAGGAACAGGGTACTGGTTAGGTTACGTAGGTTGCATTCCACAAGGCAGTGCTCTGCAATTGTTTGTACACGGTCTAACAGCAGAAACCTGCGATTTGTGCAAAGATGTTTTAATTTATTAAACAAGGGGAAGAGGACGCTGAGAGAATGTATTTTCTTCCATTTGTAAAAATAATTGTGTTTCATTTTTACCTGGATATCTGTACATGACTCACGTGGTTACCTTGGACAGGTGGGATTACTAGAAACCTTATTTCTTCCCCCTTTGTGTACACAGTTGCTCTTCCTATCATTTTTACAGGTCACATGTTTTAGTTTTGCAATGAGAAAAACAGTTTTGAATCGTTTTTAGGTGAGAGTAAGAGCACCACGGAGACCTGTCCCATGTGACCTGAAGGGGGCTTGAGGCACCCTTGGCAAGCCCAGGAAGAGAAGCTGCTCTGGCTCAGTGACTCCGGCCACGGGGAGGGGCCCTGCAAAGGGGCTGCTGCATGGCCTGGGCTCTGGGCTCCTGCAAGCCAAAGCGCATGGAGGGGAAATAATGAGTGGTTAAACTACCATGCATGGGTTTTCGTAGCTTTCTCTTTGTCCGAGGTCACGTGACTCTTCCATTTGGGCTACAGGCAACACGTTGGTTCCTGCTGACAGTCACAGATGGGTAAGGTTAATATAGGAACCAGGTAAAGGGAGAACAAGGGCCTGCTTCCTGAGCGTTTCCCACTGAAGTAACCACCGCTGGAATCCCAGAATGTGTCCTGTGGCTCTTCAGAGGCCAAAGCAAGCCCTCAGCGTGGTGAATTCCTGGGTACAATTCGCTCACGTAGAATTTCCAGCTGCGATGGCACGTTGGAGAACATGCCTGGGAAACAGAGAAATGAATCTTCTGTTCATGGATAAGCAACTGCTGAGAAAGGAAAGTGGGAATTGGAGAAGCCCATGTTGTGCTACAAATAGGACAGTCACTGGTGTTCAGAGACCCTGCAAACCAAGCCTATGGGGGGGAGGGGGAGACTGGCACCCCTATTCTCTACCTGCTCTTAGGATCACGTCTCAATCCTGCTGGCCACTTCCCTGTCCCATAAATGGAAAAGGAGAGCCACATCCTCTTTCTAGCCCTTAAGTATTTTCACCTAATCCCTCTCGGCCTTGTGTGCCATCCCAAGGATGCTGAGCCCTGCAGGGAGAACTGGGTGTAGAAGTGCACCATGAGCTGCGTTTCGTGGACCGCAATGCTTGCCGGTAAGTACTCCGAGATATCTGGTGTGATGCAGAGAAAATGTAAGAATTGAGAGCTTTGTTTCAGTCTTAAAGCTCAACAGGTTTATTTTCTGAGAGCCACTCTCTCTGAACGTGCAGGACAAATATCAACAGAAGAGGTTCCCCAGGAGTAGATTAGGGGGTGTTAATATTCTTAAGCAGACAGAAAACTTCTGAAGAACAAGGGAAACAGGACTCAGGTGATGGCCAGGTCCTGTATGGTCCACAGGTCACCCCTGCCAGCACCAGAGCCCAGCCCCTTCCAATGGCCACTTATTTCCTTGTTGCTCCTTTGGGTGTGATATCCAGAGTGTCCAGGCTCATCTATCATTTTGTTGGACTTCTTCACAGCCCGTTTCCTGGCTGAGTTATTTATGTAACATGATTCCACATGGGGAAGCCCAGCTGTTAAAGTTTTAGGATCAGGAAGAACACATTTTTACGAGATCTTTCATCTTGTCTACAGTGTTTTTCTTGGTTTAAATAATGATAACAGCATGCTAGCACCCCCACCCCCACCCCGCACTGCCTCCACTCACTCCCCTGGATACACTTCTGGGGTCCCAAGTAAAGGTGAACTCAGAGCATGATCTCTGGGTGGCCCTGCAGACGTTCAAGTAACAGCAAGCACAGGCCGGTGGTAGCAAGATGGGGGATAGGAGAGGAGAGCATCCTGGGACATTTTGAGCATAGAAGTCAAGTGGGACTGTTCAGAAAAACAGGCTTCAGGAAGATGAAGGTTGTTTGGAATACAGTAATCTGAGCTGCTGGGTTGAGGTCCAGGCTGGCCTCAGAAGGCTTGACGACCATGTCACCTGGTTGGTCTGTGCCCATTTCCTAGAATTGCTTTCTCTGTAAGGTTCTGGTTGGTTTGGACATGGGAGTCTTGGGCGACACTGCTGGGGAGGGGTAAAGCAGCACTTTGTAGCTCACCCGTCCATCATGGATCTGCCGACTAACCTTGCTAGCCTGAGGCAGTGGCTGGGTCTACCACTGCTCGACTTTCCTTATAGGACGTCCAAGCACCAGTCTCAGAGCAAGGACTGACACAGGGTTTTATCCTGAAGCTTCTCCCATGTCCTGCTCAATTAGCTGCTACGTGAACCCAGTCAGCTGTCTCAGAGACCACTCTAGCAGCTCCTGCAACTGCGGAAGGTCACATCCTTTGCGTGAATTGGCCAGCTTTTTCTTTCAAAGCTCACCATGAATTGGGCCTCCCCTACTGCCCCATTATGCCATTCTTTGTGTCACTCAGTATGTTCATTTTTTCATGCAAGCTTTCTATCGGTTTCTCCAGCATCCAAGTTTCAAACTCTTCCCTGTCCTTGGGTTTGAAAACGTGGTTCCTTTCGCCTCTGCTGACACTGCCTGCAGTAGGTCTTGGCCCAATCATTAGCTTCTCTGACCACCTCCCTAAATCATCCGTCCGGTTTCTCTCCCAGGTCTTCATTGGAGACTGCATATGCTGTCCAATTACTTTTGGTTGATTGTCCTCCCTAGAATCTAGGTTCCAGGCCAGCAGGGGTTCTCTTGTTCAGCATTGTACACTCTGACCTAGCACTGGTCTGGCACAGAGCCAGTTCTCAAAGGATGCATCTGGGAATAGAATATAGCTGCTGGGTCACAAAGGACAGGACTCATTTTCCAATCTTTAATGGTGGAGTAAGAACCAAAGACTATCCAGAGATCCATCCTCTCTATTTCTGTATTTCATGGTGGGTCAAGCTAATTGCCTAGGGATTCAGGAACCACCCATTTTTAACAAACTTTTCTGTTCTGTATTAACAGATTAGACTTCTCTGAAAATGTCCGTGATGGAAATACTCAAAGCACCCAACACTATGGGTTAGAAGTGTCTGTTCTGGCCTTCAGTTCACTTAGAGCTGATTAACAGATCTGAATGAGGTTTTCAGAGAACTCATCCAACTTTATTGCTCCAATTTGTGTGTTCTAGCTCTTAATTTCATCCTGTAAACTTCTTAAAACCGTATTTTACAAGTCACAGTACTCTCCTCATTTTCCAACATTTAATAGAGGCCTCATTTGTGACAAAAATTTGCAAATAGCATTTCTATCAAGTCAAACCAAAAGGCAAATTCCATCTTCCACTTTTCAAGAGTCCCTGCTGAATGTTAGGTTTTCCCAGGATCTTTGTAACTTTTAATTTCCAGGGTCCAGGTTTTGGTATCCTCTTAGGCTTGTAGATCACTTTTAACACTGAGACACTGCAAAGACTCTTTGATGCTGGCTTTCTTGAAATCCTCCATGCCTTGAATGTCTCCTTTTTAAGACAGTTGTTTAAGACTTTTTTACTTAATCAAAGGCAGAGTGAGATAGACACCTTCTACCTGCTGGCCACTCCACAAATACCCTAAACAGCGGAGACTGAGTCAGGCAGTTGATGCCAGGGTCAGGGACTCCTTCTGAACATCCCACATGGGTGGCTGGCAGAAAATCAAGTATTTGGGCCATTATCTGCTGCATTCCAGGCATATTCGCAGGAAGCAGGATAGGAAGTTGAGACTCCAATTAGCACTACAATACGGAAAGTGGGCATTCCAAGCAGTGGCTTATTAACCTGCTGCATCATTACAAGTTACCCGATTTTTCCAGTATTTATCCCGGACAGGACAGCTGGTCAAAAATATTCAAGTGGTCAAAAAATGACAGGTATGGGCACTTTGGGGACAAGACATGGATCTCTATACATTTGCTCCTATGCTACTTCCTTGTCAAACAAAGCTCACTTCCAATATTAATGTTTTCTATTTTTTCCTCCAAACCTGGTAGTTTTAAGGATATTAATGGAAATCCTACAAACTGAAAAGACTTTGCTGTTCTACATTAAATGCAACAGTCAAGCAGGTTGTTCTGAATTATTTTGAAATGCATTAGAAATCAGAGATTTGCTGTTTTAATTAACACTTGCAATCAATTGGTAGTTACAAGGAAACAGCAGCGAAGAGTCACAAAATATACTAGAAGACACCATGCTTTTCCATCACATCAGAATACAGGGATCTTCAGAACGCTCATGGGAAAACGTCTTATGAAAACACTAGGCATAGGTCTTAACATGTTAGCATCTAAATAAACTGTTTAATTTCATTTCCCATGAATTTCTGAACTAGGCTCATACTGCCTGAGTTCTAAAATCCGGTTTCAACTGCCTCTGAAGGAATTTAAAACTTCCTCTACAAAGCAAACCAGCTAAGTGACTCCGGCTCTCGCAATCTTATTCAAGGCCATCAATAAATAAAAAGGGCAGGTGACGGGAATACAGAACGTTTCCACTTCCACAATATGCAAAAGGCTGCACTTTCAACTTGTCTTACCTTATTTTTACTCATATGACACATAACAATGGAAGGCTCTTGAGAATTTTTTTTATTACACACCAGACAAATGAACTAACCAGAGATTAGGATTTTATCTGTGCTCTTCAAATCACAGGAAACACATTTCCATCCATCTCCTGTTTCCTGATATTGGTGTGACATTTCAGATTCTTTCGGGATTAGTTTACATTAAAATCAAAGAAACCATAGACAGCTGTATATAATTAACTATGTGCTATTTTTTGGTAGCTAATAGAGACCTGCTGATTACGAATATGTAACAAGACTGTGTAGTATTCAAATGCTATATATTTTGGATACCTATTGTTACTGTATATCAAAATCTCATTGTTTGCAGCTCCTTACGTCGTCTTGAAGGCTTTGCTAAAAGCTCCAGCCCTTGCTACAGGAAGCTTTTTCTGTACACCCAGGAAGTGTAGATACGGAACCACTTGTCCCTCTCTGCACCATGGCTGCTTTTGACAGTCTTGTGTTAGGCAGGAGGGAAAACACATTCAACTTCAACTCCGAGGTAGGTAATGGACAGGAATGAGAAAACACAAGACCCTCTGCCCACCTTCCTAAGCTTATGTCTTAATACTCCCTAAGTGCCACAAGAAGCCAGGTACCTCAGGTCTTCCACACACCACTGTGCTCCCGCCCAGCGCACACGGTCAGCTTGCGCGCCGTTTGGAAGGTCACATGCTGAACTGCTACCCCACTTTGTTTTCTTCTAGTATCCCGAGTCTACCTCAATGTAGTGTTTCTGTATCATACCTTGCATCTGTAATTCACCTCCCTGTGTGCGCCATGTTACTACAGGGGGTAAACGGCACCTTTCCATCTTCAATGAAAGACTATGGCCTCTTCAGTGGTTCTTCAAAGAATGGCCAAAGGAATATTTTACAAGTCTTAAGTTTTTAAACTGACATCTGTTCCAATTTTTATTTTGAAGACTGGGAAAGTTGATTCATTCAGTCTATTCTGTCCTCAAACTAGACTAATCATCTTCTCGGCGAAATGAAGGGCCCAGCCAGTCACAGACCACACATCACCACCAGCTGCACCATGAAACAGCTATCTGGAATCTGAACATGGAAAGCTCTCAGGTCAGTGCCCAGCCCAGTGGGGCAAGGCGTGGACAAGGCACTAGTCCACCCCAGATTTCCTCAGCCACAGAAGGAAGTTCATAGACTAAGCTGCCTTTTGACAGCCCATCACTGACACCTCTGAGGTCATGCAGAACAAAACTGGCACAGAACAGATTTTAGTAGAGATGGAATCAGGATACTGAAGTCAGAGAAAGGGGGCCAGGGAGAACGCAGGAACTTGGCAGGCTGGGGACTTCTGCTTCTGCCATGATATCTAGGGCTGCGGCAGATCTGGGCAGCCTGCTCACCTCTGCATCAGGGGATCCAGAACACTCTTTTGCATCCCACCACCCCACCAGGAACATAACAGGAATACCTGAAAATTCTGTGGGCTTTAAACCATCCGTACTGCCTGTCCTATAAGGTGGAGAACAGGATTCAGTGTAACTCTGAACAAAAACACAAGAAAGAAAATGCTAGTTGCTTTTCTTCCTAGGATCCCTTCTTCCACTTCCCAGAGGTTGTTTTAAAGGTCAGCACAGTAAAAATAAGCTGTCTCCCACAGCATCCATACACAGCAGATTTTACACTAACCTACTCCAAAATGCCAAATTCAAGAATTAGAACTGCCTACCTAGAATATTCTTCCTTTTCTCATATTAAACTTGTGTTAGCATATAAAAAGTTAGTTGACATAGCTTTTGGGAAGTCCAGTTGGTGGCAGAGCTGGACAACAGATGGTCACCCAAAAACCTGACCCAGAAAGGTGACTTACTTTGCATGGCTGTGCTGCCAGTGGAGCCCTATTTTGGGGATACCCTAAAAATCCATGACTTAAGGTACAGTCTGCGACAGTTCAGGGCACGGACAACAATCTTAACCTGATTCCCGCTCTAAAGCAAGAACATGTAACTTGTACCAGAGACATGCCAAAAACAACCTACAACAGCTTTTTTTATTTTGTCAAAACTGCTCCAAAACAAAACACAAACCAGGCAACAAAAAATATGCTTTACTTAGATATTTGCTAAAACCATGCCAAGTAATCCAAAAGGGCTTTTAATTAGGCGGCTTTCGGTTCCATGCTGTTTCTGCAGAAACAGCTACTTTGGAAATAGTAATTTGTAAGTTTTTTGTATATAATTTTATTTAAAAAGTTTGCTTTCAAACCTTAACAGAGAAGTTAAGAGCTGTATCTACTTAACACTGGATAATTCAAGCTTTAATCTTCTGTCGGCACTGAAATTTTAGGTGAATTTGAGTCGAGCCTTAAGAAACATTCACCACTGCAGGCACTGTGATGAACACCTCTGTGTGCTGCATCACAACCTGGACTGGATTCCTGGGCCTGGCTCGTGTCCAGCCAATGCAGACCTGCGAGGCGGTGGTGGTGGCTGACGTAACTGGGTTCCTGTCACCCAAGTGGGAGCCCTGGACTGTGTTCCTGACTCCTGGCGCCAGCCCTGCCCAGGCTGTTGCATGCACCGGAGGAATGAACCAGCAGATCGGAGCTCTGTCTGCCTCTCACCAAAAACCCTAAGTTTGTAATAACTGCCTTATAGTAAAACGTGTAATTCATGTTTGCCTAGACACACCAAAAACCCTAAGTTTGTAATAATTGCCTTACAGTAAAACGTGTAATTCATGTTTGCCTAGACAAAAAATTGCCGGAGGTGTTCCTTCACTATTAAAATTAAAGGACATGCATGTTGTAGCACACTGGAAAGTAGTTTGTAAACTGTTTATAACCTACAAAGTCATACAAGAGATTCCAGTTCAAGCTGACAGACTAGGTTTAAAGTGCTATATTAAAAAACAAATACAGTTCATTTTGGGGCAACTGATTATTTCAGTTTTAAAGAAATGACATTAAAAAGAAAGAAAACTGCATGTATATTTTCATTCTACAATTCTTCAAATGTGCTCTTTTTATTCTGGAAATGTTGCCCTTTTCAGAACACGACAGCCAGCTGGTCAAGGACGGTAAGACATTTATCTACACTTGACCAGAGGTTTCAAAAGCTACTCTGCTAGGTGGCTAGTCTTAACGCTCTTATGTCACACGTGAACATTAACGTCACGACTCATTTATCTTCCTGAAGACTTGCATAGGCTTGTTTTAAATATTTTAAACACCTGTAATAAGCTACAGAGTTTGCTACTGGTAGAGGTACACTGGTTAATGACCAAAATGGTGTGGCCAGAGGAGAAACAAGCATTATAAATATGAATTCAATTCTTATCAACACATACTGAGTCACTTTTCTCAATAAAAAAGCCAATCCAAAAAAGATCTTTCTATAAAGATTTATCGTGTCCAAATCACAGTGAGAACAACTGGAATAATTTACCAATTTTGTTTCCTATGACGTGCCTTAGAGATACCTCATTCAAAACTGGAACTGGACACACAGAATGACATTTTCAGAATGTAATATTGTAATGACAGTACTGAGGTTGATTGTGACATACCATTAAACTCTGAGTATGAAGTGGCTACATCTTAATTATTTATATAGAGCATTGGTCCAATAACAAAAATAGAGAACAGCATCTGGAAATTTATCTCATTCAGTGTTCGGAGATAAAAAGTTAGCCATTCTTTCCATCATTTTCTCTGCAGGTAAGTCCTTGTTCACAACGAAATCAGATGGCAGTTACATCGTGGCCTTTCCCCAGGCTACTGTACGAAGAGGATGCTGAAGGCCATCACCACACAGCACACAGCCACATAAGGACTCTTCCGCTCACCTGTGGAAACACAAGGGGACACTCGGCTTGATGGACTGAGGGGTTACTGTGGGTGACTACAGGGAAGAGCAGCTCCAAGAACCCAGAACATTCTAGCTGAGGAGGCCCACAACGTTGTGGGGGTGGAGGTGGAATAAACAAGGAATGAGATCCATAATGCACTACAGTATACACGTATCTCCAAGACCCCTTCCTTTTCACATATTTAGGCAACTGACAGTGTCTCCTCCGTGTCACCACGTAACCCCAGACAATAAAACAGTGCAGAATGTATGACAAAGATTCAAGAGAAACCATCTCAAGCAAGTCCATCCAGGCCAAAGAATTATCTATTCTAGTCCTATAAAAATGAAATGTCTACCTATTAAAACAAATCCAACATACAATTTTGAAGCACAACTTTTCCCTCAAGGGTCTAATTAATGATATTGGAAGGAGAGGGGTGGGCAAACAGCCAGAGATGGAGATTATCAGAGCACAGTCACAGAACTGTATTTTAAAAAGAACACATACAATCAATGCTTGACACATTATTTTTGGGATAAAATTTGCATCAAGCCTATTTTAGTATGATTACTTCTGGTTAGAAATGCAGAATTTAAACATATCTACTTGTGTGTGAGTCCATTATCACATGTGCTTGAGGAGACTTTTGCATGAAGTAAGCCTGAAACTGAGCTAAGTCCAGCTCCTCCTGCTGCTCCCTGCGTGAACTGATAGTGAATGCAGCAGGAGCCTATACGGTGCCTCGAGGGCAGAGAGAGAACAGAGCAACGGGGCAGATGTTCCTGTCTTGGGTGCGCACTGGACATCCTCTGGCAGGGAGAGCTCTTCACACTCCTCTCGGCTGTGCTGCTCCACAATGTTTTAAAAGTAGCTTTTCCAACTAACTAGGTTCCATATATCACTTACCAGGTTCAGTGAACTAACTGGAAAATGTCAAGCTTCACCCTTCTTATTAGTGAAGATTCCCAAGGTTAGATTCCTCTTCAGAGCCTCCTCACTGAGCTCCTGATGCCATACTATCAGTAGGCTCGTTTATATTATTAACTATGCTTGATGACAACATTCATAGAAAACATCCACATTTATACACACATACACGAGAGAGATTTTAGGCAGTTCACAGAAAATGTGTTTATAAACAAAGTATGTGCCGATTTCAAAATTTTATTGTATCCAAAGAACCTATCTTTTGATTCTACTTTTCCATGAACTTCTGAAGTACACTGGCACATAAAACAAATATTTGGTGTTGCTTTTTCTACCCATCAACATTTAATGAACCACCTTCTAGCTGGAAGAAAATCTACAGAGTGAAAGAAAGTAGTATTACAATACCACTAACTCAACTGGAAAAAAAAATCTTTTAAAACGCAAAACTACCATGGCTCACAAGTTAACATTGCTAATTCTCTTGGGGTTCAAAAATAAAAAAGACATCAAGTAAAACAAGTCATTCAAACATAAATTTCCGGTAGATTTAGGCAGTCTATTATTCTTATTAGGGCTATTTTCTTTGTCTAACAGTTTTATTGAACAGCTATAAGAAGAATTAATATTGTTCTAAGTTGTCCATCTGCTGAAAATTAATTTTTGAAGCAGTTGTTCTTCATTCTCAGGCTTAGAATACTGTAATTTACATATGGGTTTCATTTTCCTGTTTTTAATTTTCTTAAAAGAGATTGCCATGTGGTAGAGCTAGCCATCTCTGGTTGAACTTGGGCAGGAATGTTACTTCTTGTCTGGTCTCAGGTCTGTAGAAGCGAATGTGAAACAGCTGCTGTCATGTGGTGTGTAACATGATAAGACGATTTGCTGGGTCTCTTCCCATTAAAACTGTACCCTCTTTCTGTGGATGTACTCTATGTCAAGATAACAGGAGCACACGCTTGAGAAAGCAGCGTCGACATTTTCAAAGCCACTTTGCCAAAATAAAAAAGCCAGCGCTTCCACAAAGCTGGAGTGATCATTTTAACTGAATCACCCAACATGTGACATTCACACAGCCAAGAGGGGAAAATGGGAAGAGTAAATGAGCAAGAAAAATAGAAAAAAGCATTATTTATAATGGGACATAAAAATAGAGCATAGGACAGGAAATCATTAAGAAAGCTACCAACCATGCATCTTCAACTACAGGAGTCAAAGGGTCAACCTGGGCTGCCTACCGAATGGAGCTATAATATACTTCTCTAATTTATTACATAAATGGACTTTACATGCATTCATATTTTTGCATGACTCTGCAATTTATGACCAAGCTGAGAAGAAAACTCAGCCCAACTCCAGATGTGGCTCTTCCTTGGGTTCTCTCAGCAGGTACGGGCCAGATTCTGCTGCTCCTGCTCCCTGCAATATTCCTGCATTTCGTTCCCAGGCCGAGCTGCCTCTGAAGCAAGACTTCTGGCTTGCATGGGTTCACACTCACCATCAGCTATCAGCATTAGCTACGAGGGAGCTATGTCATCCCTGTATCTTTCTCCTCTTGGTTCTCTGTAAGTGCTTCGATGTGTGCTGTTCTTTCAGGGTTTGCAGCTGTTGTACATGACTGCCAGATAAGCCTGTCCCACAAGTCCTGCACGTCCAGGCTAGGCCGTCTCCACTGCAGCACTATTCCAATGTGGGCTGGATAACCGACTTAGGAGGGGCTGTCCTGTGCACCCTAACATGCTGGGTGATGGTAAAGTTAAGGAGAGTCCTCACAAGTTAAGATTCACGTGCCAACACCATTAAGAGAATCAAGACCAACAAAGAACACTGCAGCCCGGCAAAGCACCGAATTCCCTAGAAGACAACGTCTGTGTCACCGGTCACCAGATGAGAGTGGGAATCTTCACAGAGACTTTCCTGTGAGGCCCTCTGTGCTGCTGCTATCATTTTTACAGCAAGAAACGCAAAAGGTCAAGTAATTCTATGATTTCACCATCCCAGGTTTAGAAACAACATTTTAGTATTATGCCGACAAATACCCGTTGATGGGTCTTGTCTATTAAAATCTCAAGGGAAGAAAACTTGCTCTCCAAATGGTGAACAGCATATGAACCTTATAAGACGCTTTTAGGATTTAAAGACAGTTTATGATATGGCTACTTGTAGATATCTTACATCTATCCCTAGAATATTTTCAGAAAAATTTCAGAGAATTACAAGAACTTTGTATTTTTCAGTCTCTAGTTGTTTTCTATTATGAACCATCTTCTAAATTTTCCACATTCTCAACAAGCTGAAAATTAGAGTAAAACATACCATTCTAAAAGAAACATAGTAAATGAACAACAATGCTTAAATTTCCGATCGTTTAAAGGGATTAATGAGAGAAATTCAGGCCACTGTCAGATGGCCAGTTAAGATTAAATGTCAAAGTGAGAAAATTTTTTTCAGTAAAAGTCTGATAGCTTTCAAAAAGAAAAAATTAGTTATGTATAAATTCAATGTTAGAAGAAGAATACTAAAATCAAAATTCTTTTCATCATGCAAATAATTTCAGAGAGAAGAAACATTTTCAGTCCAACTGGTATTAAGTACAAATGATGTAGGTTTGTTTTTTGTGTAATTAGTTATGTTAAAAATGATACAATCTATTTTTCAAGAGTACTGGTGAATTACAGCTATATAATACATTTAAGTTCCCCCAGTTACCAATCATTTCAGAGTCTACTATGTGCTGGGGACAGTGCTTAATGCTATATAAGCACCACCACAGGTGACTGGGATGAGTAATTATTTGTGTTTATACACACAATTAAGATACTGCTAATCTTAAGCCCTTCATCAGACAGGAAATCAACCTGTAGTTATCAAAATGGTAAACAACACACAGAACAGCTCACCCTATAATATGAACATGGCGTGCATGAAACTGTATGTGTCCCGCTTTGGACAGGCCTTTGACCTAGTGGTTCAGATATCAGTTGGGATGCCTGTGTCCCTTATCAAAGGGCCTGGTTTTGTGTCCCAGCTCAGGCTCCTGACTCTGGCTTCCTGCTACTGAAGAGCCTTGGCAGGAAGAGGTGATGGCTCAAGCAGTGGGATTCCTGACACCACTTGGGAGATCTAAAACACCACCCTGGTTCCTGGCACTGGCCCTGTGACCACTGCAGCATTTGGGAAACAAGCCATCAATGGGAGTCCTACTCTCTCCATCTCTAAAATAGTTATTAAAAAAAAAAAAAAATCTGAACCAAGCATGTATAGTGTCTATAGTACTTAAAACCTGAGTTAGATTTTTCTTGTATTTTCTACTTCCATGCTACAGAAATATTATAAAGTATTCACCAAATTTAGTTTTAACACAAAGGACAGGGCTTACTGGGACTCTATAAAGTTTAGCAAAAATAAATAAAATTGACAAGCCTGAATTTTGAAAACGGACCTTAGATTTGTGTGAATAGAGGGAGAGTATAGGTACTTACCAATTCGGGCGCACTTCCAAAATATACCCAACAGTCTGCACAGAATAAGAGAGAAAAAAAAGTGGCTATGGGTTATTGGAAAAAGCTAATCATGTCTCCTTATGTATTATACAGAAAATTAATCATACATTTGCAAATTTAACTTTTAACACTTTGCTCAAAACCGAAATCTGCCAATTTGATGTTTAGTAAACATTTACTTGTGCATGAAAGGGCAACAGCGTATCCACTACCACGTGATGAAAAATGCTATAAAATGGAATATATTAGTGTCCGGGGTCTAACCTGGAGTAAAATAATGGGTGAGGAACAAAAATTTGCACAAGGGCTTAATGTATTCAGGATTCAATTATTTAAGAAAATAATACATGAACATAGGCTTTAAGTGAATTGTCAGAATCAAAACACGCACTACAATTTTTAATTGGTAAGAAATGCAGCTCTGTACGTGAATAATCTTTAATTATGAAGTCAAATGATAGTGTTTATTTATCTGTGTCATTAGTGAGAATATAAAAATACGTTTAAGGAGAACATTTCCCAATTCAGAGGCTACTATTAGTTTACTGAATACGGCATTTAAAACAATATTATCTGGAAATAAGATGAAGGACAATAAAGATGTACAATTAAATTCTATGAATGACTGTGTTAGAAATGAGTTATATACTATATGGATGTATCATTTGGCATGTATAAAATTAATAGCTTTAAAAAACTGACTTACTTTTCAATGAACAGAGATATTTAGAAAAAAACTGCTGACATTGTTTTGTCGATTTGACAATAGAATTATAAGTGGTGTTATACATGGTTACAAGGATAAACTAATGTTTGTTGTGTAAGCTAGAATTGGGTCAGCAAAATTACAATATAAAATTAAAAAATGGCAATTCCAGGGAAATTTACATTGTACTTTTTGTGTTCAGAGAAACGGCTGGCTAATAAATCATGGCATCTTGTGTACTGATGACTTCAGAAAATACTGGATCATTAAGTTCTATGTATGTTGCTGTTCTAAAGCCTAATAACTTCCTGACCTCCAAGAAAAAAAATCAAGAAAAAAACAAAAAAAAAAACAATAAAACCTCAGCACAGATTCAAAGAAATGGGCAGAAATACAAAGGATGGAAATCTGACAGGTAAATCAAGTTTACTATAGAAATATAAACTAACACAAGGGTAGACTACCCTTAAGTTCAGTCCCACTTGTTGCCATCTGTGGGAAAGCTCTTATCCCTTTCCTAACAGCACTCGCCATCACTGAATCGCTCATGAGGATCCAGGACTACAGAGGAAGTTCCTGGAGGCATCACCAGGCGCTGTGTTCAGTAAGGCACAGGCGCTAAAGCACATGCGATAGCAACTCCACCTGTCTTAAATCTGGCTTATATTTCCTCATCAAAAACTGGAAGGCAGCAGGTTAGGCATCTGCAAAGCCATGGTTCCTGATTCTAAGAAACCACTGATTCTAACACACAGCTGCTCTGGTTGAGGGAGTGAATTCAGGCAGGTGGATCAGGCCGTCTGAAGGTGCTGGCTAGGTAGCTTAGGGCTGCACAGAGAACAGCCTGAAACTGCTGGGATCACAAAGTCAAGGTTTCTTTAGGTCTAACACTCTGGAAACAATGTACCACTTAAAAACTGTTATGACCCAAATCAGCATACTGAAAGCTTTATTAGTGAATAATAATAATAATAATAAAAGCCTAACCTGGCAACTCAAGAAGCTGTTTTCACCACCTGTTTTCCTCCCTACACATATTTCTGTAATATCCCAAATGCTACCTATTAAATAAAAGATGTGCTCAGTTGACAAAAACCAATACAATTATGACGCTTAGTTTCTATGGCAATGTAACAGTAAGTGTTTCTGTTAAAAATGCTGTGGGGTCGAAAACTAAGAAAAAGACAAAGCAGCAATCTTCCTGCTTTATTATCTGAGGCAGCAAAAATTGAGGTTATTTTAAATATTCAAGTCCTCAAGAACTTGTTTTATCTAACCTGCCTACACATCTCCATCTACGTGTGGTATACTTGGGCTTATAGAAATTTCTCCTACAGGAAATATTTATGTATAAATAAAAAGACTCCAACATTTTTGAAAGTAGAAACACAGACTCAGAAAAGGTTTCAATCAGTTGACTGTATTAGTATATACTACAAAATGCACAATAGCCTTGCCTCTTTACTGGTCTCTTATGTAGGAGGAATATACTACCACTCAACCTCTACTGTAAGGCTGGCGGCCCTGAGAACTCCTGTGTTAATGTGGCATGTTGTGGACGCATTCCTGCTCCCAAAGGAATGAGGAGCAGACATCTCCGCATGCGGCCCTACCTGCTTTGGAAAGAAAGCTTCCGCAACAGCATCAGAAAAGTACAGACCCAAGTCCTCTACTACTATGTAATTATTCTCTAATGACAGAAACACAAGTATCTTATGAGACAAACGTTATATTAGCATCCCAAGAAACTATTCAAAGCCAGTTAAGTATTGACTGGCTTCTGCTGTATGCCTTCATTACAAGTTAACCGTAAGGTTTGCTGGGGAAAGGATGGAGAAATGAGGCGGACTGCTTGGGTGGAATGACTTCACGCCCAACTAAGCAGTCAGTGAAGATGATATAGCTTCAACAATTAGACAAAGAAATTTGACGTACTTAAGAGTAAATGCAATAGGAGTTCAGAGTACAGATAGTGCCTGCAAAGAAAGTGGAGGCCATGTCCTACCTGCTGGGCGGACACACTTCAAGTAGGTTAAAGGACCTCTACCATACACTCACACTTCAGGTCACTTCAGAAATTGACCTTACTGTAGTAAGATAACGATATATAAAACTTTTGTATTTTTAAAAATGGAGGGAGCAAGCAATGTAAAGTGTTATTACCACATTAAATTATACTTAGAAATTAATTTATCTAATGACTGTCACGATAACTAATATTCAGTGTCTATAAGAACTAATGTGTGATTAGACATCATTAGTAACATACCCAGTTTTATTTCTGTCCAGCACGCTGGGTGCCAAGGATCGGATATAAGCACAGGTACATATAAGCAGCAAGATTACAGTCAACAGACTCTGAAAATTGAAAATGGCAGACTAAAAAGAGAAAAAAAATATATGAAAAACTGCATAGATTAAAAAAATGCCAGACAATTCTATACTAAGAATATTTTTATTTTTTCAAAAAGGCAACGACAATGACAATGCCTGACAACATGTAAAACCAGGTCACTTGAAACACACTTTCCCATCCAGTCGTTGGGCTAAGTAATGCAGGGGGAGCAACAACAGTAAGATCTAAATATAAGGACATGAAAATGCCATGAATCGGGCATACTGACCAAAGCTGAGTCGACACATAACCAGCACGGAGGTCCCAGGAGTCCACCCTGAAGTCTCCCCTGCCCTGCCAGTAGCCAGGCGAGTGACCTCACTGAGCGCCTGGCCTTGCTGCTCTATAGCTGTGAAGCTGGGTGGGGGGCGGGAGAAGGCATCAATGGTCACCAGTTTCTTTCAACTCGGAACCTTCCAGGATAAAAATGCTCTAAACCCATGTACTGACCAACAGCAGTCCCTTAGATCTGGATGAAACTCAAGTACCTGCTATTTTACTGTTGAGTCAACATTATTCATCATTTAATAGTTAAATCTTTAAGTTAAAACAGAGGCTGACTTTATTAGGAACTTAGCTCAAGTGTCCCCCTCTCCAGGAGTGTCCTTGAGTCCATCTGTGCTTTCTCCACTTCCATGCAGAACTTCCTTTCCAGGCCCCACAGGAAACCCTGGCCGAACCTACTAACCTAATCACGGAAGGGTGAGCACTGTGTTATCAGACTGCATCTCTAGTACCTGTGCCGACCCACACAGTAAGTAATGAAACCATTTTAACAAAGTGCAATATTATACATTTAATAACATCTCCTTCACACGCTGGTTGATATAACACATTGACCTCATACAAAAGCCAGTAATATACTGATTAGTAAACTTAGAAACATCCCCCCCCCATATCAGGACCAATATAAAGATCACAAATTGCAAAACTGCTACTTGCAGAACAATGGTAACCTGGTAAGTCCCAAAGAATACAGTGAAAAAGACCTTAATGGAATTAAGGTGAGTGTGCACATAATCAAACCCGTTCCGTCTCATCATCCTAGATGTAGGACACTCACAGGGACTTAAGATGAAATATCCACAGAATTGAAAACTCGGAACTTAATGGGTTAAAATATTTGGACCAACAGCCTTCATGTGTTACCATCCAGTCGAAAGACAAAGGAAATAAAGACTCTATCCACGACAGAAGCTCAATGACCTAGCAGAAAGCTTAACATGAAGCGTACAGCATTGGCATCAGAGGAAAAACGGAAATGCTTAAAACATACGCAAGAATGTAAAAGCAGAACAGACTCATATGCCAGGTTCTTACATTGGAAGGCAACACTGTTAAGCTAACATATGAATCTGAAGTGAAGTGAATACCAACAAGTTATTTTTGAAATAGCTGATTTTGAAGTTCACATAGAAAGAGTAAGAAAAGCCAGAGTAATCTTAAGAATTAGTCCTGTCAGAAATTGTCACAATATACCCTCTTTAGAAGACTTATCTGAAAAAGTTACAGAGAGACAGAGATCTTCCACCCACTGGTTCACTCCTCCAATGGCCGGGACTGAGCCAGGCTCAAGTCAATAACTTCTGGATCTCCCACGTGGGCAGCAGGGGCCCAAGCACGTGGGCCATCCTCTGCAGCTTTTCTCAGGCCATTAGCAGGGAGCTGCATCTGAAGTGGAGCGGACAGGACATGAAATCAGCACCCACATGGGATGCTGGCATCACAGGTGGCAGCTTTATCCACTGTGCCACAACTCGGGCCCCTACAGTATCCTTTTAAACCTTTTACCAAAAAAATAATTATATATACCTGCTATTTACCAATATTCTTGATGACAACATATGTTTACATTTAGTGCTATCTGGTATGAAAGAGGATGCAATATTTCACAACCACTGCATCTTTGGGATGTAAACCTTTATGCAAAGGCAAGAAGATGCAGCGAGTATGTCTACGTAAGTCTTTTACCTAATTCTCAACTTGTCTGAACACAAATTTGCTAAGTGTTACCTTTTAAGTCTTTTACCTAATTCTCAACTTGTCTGAACACAAATTTGCTAAGTGTTACCTTTCATGGTGTGAAAAAGACAAATAAAAAATGACTTGTACTTACCATTTCAATACTTATTTTTTTTGTAATTAATTCCTTTATGTCTATAGGAAAGGTAAAGTTCAATACAGCTTGCTTTTGACTAAAATGGGTTTTAATTTTGTACCTGTGAAAACAAGTGCTAGACATATCTTGAAATAAACCAATAAATTTACTAGTGATCAACTGTGGGTAGAAAAAACAGGGTCTTAATGCATTTCTTTCAATGGTTGAATGTTGACATGCGTATGAATATATTAATGAACAGCACTGGACAACAAGCTCATGAAACACATTTCCTCCCAGCCAACATGACTAAACTTGTATTTCGTGTGTACTCTGTCTGGAGACTGAAGCTAGACATTAGATTCAAAAACGCACATGGTGGGGCAAGCTCTGTGGTGCAGTGGCTCAAGCTACCACTTGGGATACGGCATTCCCTATCAGAGTGCCTGGGATGGAATCCCAGCTCCTCTCTCCTCTATCTAGCTTCCTGTTTGCACCTGAGGGCATCAGATGATAGTCCACATGGGAGACCTGGATGGCTCTCTCATGGCCTGGCTCAGCCCTGGCCTGTTGTACACTTTCGGGGAGCGTGCCAGTGGATCAGTGGATAGAAAATCTCTCTGACCGCCTCCCCATCTCATTCCCCAACCCCCAACTCTGCCTTTCAAATGAAAAGTTGTTTTAAGAGATCCATGAGTTGACACCTTCCTTTTAGGAATCTCTAGCAAAGCAGGACAATTATTGCTACTCACTCAGCGCTTACTTTGTTATTCTCATACATGTGAGGCAGATGTTATTACCTATATAGATGAGACTCCCGAGGAAGACAGCAGTTACAAGCAACTAAGAACACCATGCATGTTTTCAAATTAAATAGCAGTAAGTAGTAGCCAAGTGATGACGTAAGCCTTGTGGACAAAGAACGCTATTTTCGGAAGGTGTCAAGGAGAAAGCAGCAGCAGGGTTTCAGGGTTTCCTGAAAGGGGACAATTTAGATGGGCAAAGGAGAGGGACAAAATACAATGGGAACCACAGGCCCTCCCCCTCATCATGTTCAGGCAATAATCAGCATATTCAGTCTATGCAAAAAGATTTGTGTTAAAGTAGCTGGGAAAGCAATTGCAAGTACATTTATCTTCTCCCTAAGGGAGTATCTAAACTCCTGGGTTTGTACTATGTACGTGTGTGTCAATGACATGACGTTGGAGATTGGCTTCTAAATAAGCCAGCCTGTGTGGCAGAGAAGAGCAGGGCTCACGATGAAATGCTGAGTAGATAAAGGCTTCCTTGTTAGCATTCTTTCTACATTTGTATGAATTTTTTCACAATAAAAGATACACAGGCATTTGGAAACAGCCTATTATGAAGGATGTACATTTGTGTATGTGAAACCATTTACAGGTAGGAACTAAATGATGCACACAACTTTGTTTTAAGAATTTAAATGGATCACCTTTAGCTGGTGAGGTCTTTGATGCACTCCAGACCCTGGTCAGGACAGCATTTCAGGGTTACAGACATCAGCCTGTCACCTATAGTGGTCCTCCTGACGCTTAGCTCCTGCTGTTCTCAGATACAAAGCGTTGGTCTCAGGATTAAAGCAAATCGGGATTTTCAATATGAAAATGTTATTAAAGTGAACAGAGGAAGCTGAGCATATAATGAAGTCACAGATGATTTTAAGAAAGTGGTAAGTAAATTGATTTACCAAGATCAGTATTTTAAATTGCGGATCTTTTCAAGGTGCTGTTTCTTGCCTGTCTGGGGAACTGACACACTCTTGCAGGCTTGGGTGTTCTCCTCTCGGAGGCCCTCTCCACGCTGACAGGGTCAGCATCTTCGTATGTCTGCATGTTACGGGTGCGCCTTCCTGGAGTCGCACCCGCCAAACCGCACCACTGAGGTTCTTAACAACTTCCACTACCAAGCGAGACAGCACATGGTGATTACTGGAAAATGCTGAGCGAGTAACGAACACGCTGAGATTCCAGGTTAACATGGATATTTTTCAACAACGACTGTAGATGAGACCGCTGAACACAGCATCTTGCCAAATACTCCACAGAAGCCTCCACACACCACCATAGATTGGTATTTAGCTGTGAATGTTATTTTGAAAAGCCAAGTTAAGCAGCAGCATTTTACATATTTTAATTAGATTCTTCTCTCACACTGGCACTCAAATTTAGGCTTTCCTAGTAAATAAATAGATGGGTAACATCAGGTTTGTAGTAGTCCCACAGCTAGACCTTAGAGCGCTAAGTAACGAAGGCAGCTGTTGTGTGGACCCCTTCATCTCCCTCTGCAAACTCACACTGATCTTGGCACGCGTCTCCCCGAAGGAATACCTATTTATTTCTCTGGCTGGTGAGCAAAATAAGCAAACTTTGAAAATGAAAAACGAATTTTCCAGGGCGGGCAGATCTTTACCATGTTTTGCTTGCCAATTGTACTTAAACAATATTCAAGGGACAGAATTTTATAACCAAGAATATTAAAGCTTCAGATTCATTTTAACAGATGTTTTTCTTAACTAAAGTTGTTCTATTAATAGCTGGTATTTTGCTTGCACGAATGTGGTTTAAAAAATAAGACAATAAATTATGTAATCTATGTTAAATGAAGAAGTACACCTTATACTTTGCAATGCTTTTGTTCCTGAAAACAGCATATTTTCCTCATAAGGGCAAAACTGTAAAATGATTTTACTGTCGACTAAGCCTGAACGTTAAAAATCAAAGTTGTGAATAACAGTGCCATAAAAGCAAAAGTAAAGCTGAGAACTTCTATAATATTTTAAAATAGTGATTATAAAATAGAAACATCAACTTTAAAAGGCCGGCAATAGATCATGTGTTTGGTGTAAACTAATAATCTAGACCTACTCAAAGTAAAAACACAGAAACCTCTCATTTGGCTTTCTTTCCATTCCCAAGAGTAGCCATATGGTGAGCACTGTTAACAACTGGATAAATAAAAAAAGACACTGGCTCTTTTCCTGTGCATAAACATTGTATCCACAGAGGGGTTTTTCTAAAAAATGGACTTCTACTACATACATTTTCCTACAGTTTTCCTTGAAGGAAGAAACTCAGAATCAACAACTCCCTGCCAGTACCCAGAGACCCACTCAACTCCAGCTGTCTAGGAAAGGCCTGTGGCTAAGGGCAATGGGCTCCACAGCAGTTTTGAAAAAAGTTTTGTGTTCTGGGTCTCTACTGTGTGTGGTCTTGGTCATGTTTACTTTATCTCTGCTCGACTTTGGATCTGTCAAAGAGGATATCACTTTACTAACCCTCAGTGATAAGCAGTCTGTCCACAAATTTTCATGATCAGCAATAACGTGCAACTGTTAAACTAGTCTTCTTCTGCACCTATGCAGGTATTCTGGAGGGGAGGCTAAGAGGAAGGCGAGGACTACAATGGCAAGGGGGGTGGGGAAGATGGGGCGGGCGGTGTTATGGTATAGCAGGCTAAGCCTTCACCTGAGGCGCTGGCATCCCATATGGGTGCCAGCTCATGTCCTGGCTGCTCATCTTCTGATCCAGCTGTCTTGCTTATGGCCTGGGAAAGCAGCAGAAGATGGCACTTGGGCCCCTGCACCCACGTGGGAGACCCACAAGAAGCTCCTGGATGCTGATCAGTCCAGCTCCAGTCACTGCAGCCATGTGGGGAGTGAACCAGTGGATGGAAGCTCTGCCTCTCAAATACATAAATCTTAAAAAAAAAAAAAAAAAAAAAAAAACTAACTCATGTTTAAATTTTGATACTTGCAAATTAGTTCACATTCTATTCAGAGTCTACCAATTTCTATTTTCAATGAATTGAAAACAGCTTTTGTTGCAAATGAAGCTCTCCTCTTGAATATGTTTTCTATTGTGTTCTAACAAATTACACCAACTGAGACACTCAACACAACACAAATGTGAAGTCAGAGGCCTCCAATGGGTCTGACAGCTCCTCCTGAAGCTAGTCCAGCCTGCAGAGGTTACAGAGGACCCTCCTCTCGACTTTCTGTGGCTAGGATTTCCCAACTCTCAACCACCCTCAATCCAGGAAAATCTCCCCACAACCAAATTCTTAACTTCAGTCTCATATGCAAAATTCCTTTTGCCCAGTAAGGTAACACATTCACAGGTTTGTGAAAGGGAGGGTGTTGCGTTCTGTTTATCATGGCATCAATATTTTCTTTTTATAAAGAGGTGTTCAGTAACATCCCCTCAACATAGGGCTGCCTGTGGCACCCCCTTGAACACAACTCAAATGCAATCAGAATGGTGACCCTGAAGGGCTGGCGCTGTAGCACAGCAGTCAAAGCCACTGCCTGCAACATCAGCCTCCCATAAAGGTGCTGTCTGGTCTACCAGCTGCTCCATTTCCAACCTGGCTCCCTGCTAATGGCCTGGGCGAAGCAGTGGAAGATGGCTCACAAGGGAGACCTGGAAGAGGCTCCTAGCTCCTGACTCCGGCCTGGCTCAGTATGGGCTGTTGTGCCTCTCCGGGGAGTGAACCAGCAGATGGAAGATCTCTGCCTCTCCCTTTCTCTAACTCTGACTTCAAAACAAATAAATAAATACAGTAAAAAATTAAGAAATAAAAAAAAGGTGACCCTGGGTTTGTGAAATGCAAGGATCAGGCCCTGACCTTTGACCTGTACTCAGAGTTCATTTCCAAACAACATGGCTTGGAGGTTCTCAAACTTATGTTTCCCAAAGACCCTTGGTGATCCCTATGCACTGCAGACACATCATATCACTCATATCTAACCAGAGTTTGATGTGCTTGAGATGAAGTAGCCTTGTTACACTGAGTTAAAGCAGAAAGAAACAAACTTGATGAGTCAGTTACTGTGCATCATCAGCCTGAAGTCAATCTGCTGGGCTTTCATTCTGCCACCACCACAGGAGACGCAGTAACTTATCAATGCATAGGTAGAGGCAGATCAACGCAAAGTCAAATTAGAAGCTTAAAAAGAGGCCGGCGCCATGGTTCAACAGGCTAATCCTCCGCCTTGCGGCACCGGCACACTGGGTTCTAGTCCTGGTTGGGGCGTCGGATTCTGTCCCGGTTGCCCCTCTTCCAGGCCAGCTCTCTGCTATGGCCTGGGAGTGCAGTGGAGGATGGCCCAAGTGCTGGGGCCCTGCACTCGCATGGGAGACCAGGAGAAGACCTGGCTCCTGGCTTTGGATCAGCAAGAAAAGAAACTTAAAAAAAAAGAAAAGAAACTTAAAAAGAAAGCACCCAAAACATTATGCAGGTGGGGGAGGGGACATGAAGGTACAAAAGCAAACAATGAGAAAAGCAGAGGAAGTGCGCACATTAACAGACTAAACATCCTAAGCCTAGACACTGCTCCATGACTGGCTTCTAACCACCTACTCTGCAGTAAGGACGCTGACTAAACATCCAGTACTGTCCCTAGCTTTCGGTCCTTTCGGTTCCTTCTAGCTTATCTATTTTTACGATTATCAAAATTATTTAACGACCTTTCTGAATAAGGCTTTTTTTTTTTTTTTTTTTTTTTCCGCATCACACGTTGCCTTGGAGCTGCAAATGTTGAATCTCCTGTGCTGGAAACGCATTTTTACTGACAAAATAGTCTCTCCACGTAGCTGAAGTACTTGAGAACAAGAATGGAAATTTTCAGACCTCTGCAGATGGCAACACCATCACTTGTATTAACTGCTACTCCTTCTAGATGGAAACAAAGGCAATTTATTCCCCTCTAGGAGAAGGGATTCCGCAATGATACTGCTGACCCAACTGTGATAACAAGTTCAGTGCAAAGTGGGGCAGCATGTTATCATTTCCAAATCTAGGTCAGGGCAGCATCTTCCAACTAGTTTCTACCTACCAAGTCATATATATATACCACTATTAGCTCTTGTAATAGAAAACACGGACACATACACCAATGTACATGTGACACGCCTCTGGGGCCACCTGCTACTCCAGCACCCGTGGCCACCATCACTGTCCAAGTAGATCAGTTTGTTCTTGGATAAACAACACTTCACTCTGACAGGTGACTTTCATTTGATGTCCCTGGTCCCGTTAAAGCCACAGCCGAGAGCAGAATCACCAATACTCGCTTCCCCTCTAGCAACACCGGTGGCTATTGGTCGTTATTTCTATCTCATGGTCATGGAACCTACAATTAATCTACCATGTTTGTGTTGCTTGGCTTTGGAGCTAATTTAGGGATATTTCAGATCTAAAAATAAGGCAACGGAAGTGTCTTAAATGTTAAAAGTAAGCAAATGTAACACTATGATAAATACTGCAATTAAAAATATGTACTTCACCCATGGCCAGAGAAAGTTTTCTGAAAAGAAAAATCTTGCTGTGGTCAGGTACTGTGACCATGTAAAATCAGGCAAAGACAAGATGAGAACACAGAGGGTAACACATGGAGTGAACTCCCCCTGCTAATTCGAATCCTGTGGAGCTCATCAACCCCCAGAAGTCTGGACTTAACTGATTTGGGCATCTACAGTTTCTCCAAGCTCCCTGGGCGGTTTTACTTGCAAACTGGCACTCGGCTGGAGAGGATCAGCGCCCACCCTGACTCCCGCCCCGTGCCGTCCAAGTGCAGTTCCTGAGTGAGAACTCTGCGTGTGGCACGAAGAACGCTTGCCTCTCGTCTGCGATCCGTTTCACTGTCAGAGGAGCTGTGGCGGCAGACAGACATTACTTTGTTCCCTGCCCCGTACAAACCTTCCTCTTCCTCTTGAATGTCCTGCGTCATGAATGGCATCACAGCACAGGAGAGGGGCACAGGATTTAGTGACCGAGGGAGCTGTTCCCCTTCAGCTTTGCTGTACGCGCTAATACTGGGCAACATAGGGAGCCCTCTGCATTTGCTTTTTCATATGTGCAATGTGCCAAATCATGCAACTTTTTAATTAAACACTGTACAAACATCTATCCTAGAGCGCTTAATATATCATCTCTGGGAAGTCATTAAATTCCGAAGCTTAAGAGAATATACAGCAAAAGGTAGCTCTCTTAGCCCAAACGGCTCTGTGTCACTACCAGTCACTCGCGTATCCTCTCAGAGCGACACTATTCACGCAAAGTAACACAAGGAGCCCTGCCCTACGTAGCTACATGCTCAACTGCAGATGAAGACGTTCGGGAAAACAATGCCGTCTGTACGAGACACGTACACTTTGCCCCTGTCACTACCCCCTGAGGATCACAGCGTAAGGACTGTTCACACAGCATGCACTTGTATTAGCTACTGGAAGTAGTCTAGCGAGGATTTAGACTGTACCTGAGGATGTGGGCAAGCTACGGGCAAACACTCATTCTCTCTAAGGGGCTGCACCTCCGTGGACTGTGGCATCGTGGGAAAGGGAGGGCAGGAAGCAATGTCCCATGGATATGTAGTGACAACGGTATTTAGGTGGGAGGGCATCAGATCTCCACAACTTCCTCTGTTCTCATGCTGTTTCCATCGACAAAGCATGGAGACCTCAGCCGCCTGAACATTAAAACCCACCTGGACCGAGGCTTCACAACCCACTAGCTTGTGACCCCAGACAAGGCCGTGGCCTCGTTCCTCATGCCCTTCTCCTGAGGAAAACTACTCAGGAGTTGCTGTGAGCGTCAAGCAATATAATATTTATAACCAGATGTCTCTGGATGAGCTGAACCTGGAACACAGCAAGCGCTAATAAATGAAAGCTATTATTATTATGAATTTTAGAAAAGCAAGGCAAGACAGCCCCAGTTCCAATTCAATTCCAATTCTTCAACACAGCGCTGCTGCTAGCCAGTCCACGTGACACTGGGATTCAGGACGAAGATATCCTTGACCTGGATCATGTGACAAATAATTCAATTTCACCCCCTAGAAAGAATTAGAAATGACAGTCTTCCTTCTACATTAAAATTGAAATCGGAGTGAATTTTCTCAGCAGGTTAAGGGCACTTCAGTAAGGACTCTAACGAACCTTGGTAGGTGGGGAAAGCAGCTGACATGGGGCTTGTGCTCACCAGAGAAGGACTGTGTCATGAAGGGCCCCTCTAGCAGGTGGCACCCCCGTGACTTACGCTCCAGCTACAACCCAAGCAGCTGGCATCAAACAAGCGGTGACCGGTGAGTCTCTGGCTCAACGTGCAAGGGTTGGGTGCTGGACGGGATTGTTGCAGCAACACAAGGGCAGTGAATTTTCCCCACGGAGATCCTAGCTTTTCTGGGGCCACGGTGGCTTTCCAGAGTGTGGGAACCAGCATGCAGGGCTTCCCCACCAAGAGGCTTCCGCGCTCAACACTGGGCACGTGGGCTGCCGCGGTTCACCTGGACGGTTCGGAGGCTGCACTCTCACTCCGGATTATGGTCTCCGTCCCCGGCTTCGCGGGCTTCCCTTCTCATCCTGCTCCTGCCAATGCCAGCATTGCTTTCTGCCAACCTCGGGGACTCCCCGGTCCAAGCTTTTCTGCGGGGGCCCAAAGCGTCAGGGGAACTGGCAGGCCCACACAACAACGCACGCACAGAACCTCGTGGTGGGGGGCGTGGGAGAGGCCTCCCCGGCCGGACGCCGCTAGGATGCGTGCAAGGAGCTCCCTGGGGGCCTGTGCACAGAACGCCCACCACGGAAACCTGCGTGTGCGCGGGCGCATCCTGCAGACAAGCACGGCAGGCGCCTGCAAGCAACGGATTCAACAGGTGAAACTGCTGGTGTGCACTTGAGGTGTTAAAAAAAAAACAAAAATCAAGCAACGGCGCCTGGGTCAAGCCCGCAGGGAGAGACAAGGAACCGCAAACACGAAGACCCCAAGCGGAAAGCTGGGCAGCCCGGGCGCTAGGAGGGCCCACGACCCCAGATGACCTCTGTAACCGCCAGGTCCAGCCACCCCGGCGCAGCCCAAGCCGGACACTGGCCTCCACGGGACCCCGGGCGACTGCTCGGACGCTCGGCCCACACTGCACGGGCGGGCGGGGGCCTGTGTACCTCCCCGAGACACCGACACGGCTCCCTCCGGCCCCCGCTGGGGACCGCAGCCCCCGGCCCGGCTCGCAGGGGCGCCCGGCAGCCCCAGTTCTTACCATAGTGAGGTCGGCGGTGCCTCAGCCACATCACCCTTCCGGGCCCAGGGCGGAAGAGGTGCGCGCGCTCCGCCCGCCCTTCCCGCTGTCCGGTTGGGCCTATCACGGGACCGCCTCCGGAGCGGCGCCAATCAGACTCCGGGATAGGCTGCTCTCTACCGGAAGAGGCGGGACTTAGAGGGCGTCACGCCGAGCCGCGGAAGTAGCCGACGCTCTCATTGGCTGCGAGCGCTGTGTCTGTGGGAGCGGGCGTTTCGGAGGAGACCGGAAGTGGAGTCCCCGAGAGGTAGGGTCCGGAAGTGGCTGCCGCCTTCTCTTTTCCTTTGCTTTCTCGTTTTATTTTTTTGAGTTTCTTGGTAATGTTCCCGTAGAACTCCGCAGGGCGCGGACTTCTCTTCAGAGTCCCCTCAGCGTGTGAGTCCCGGGGTCTCCTGGGCCTGTCGGGGCTCGCTGGCCTCCTCCGCAGGGTGTGCACCTGTTGGGCTGTTGCCCTCAGGGAATTATTGGGGACAGCGGGCGCTTTTGTGAGGCGCCTGGTGCGTTGGGGGATCAGCATGGCCCTTGAATCCCTGGGTGTTGGGTCCTACGGCTCCAGCCCCCTTCCTTGTTTTCAAGTCGCCAGCTCTTGGCAAACCACACGGTGAAGTCAGGGTTCGGAACCCGCTAAGCCGCTGGGGCCAGGAAAGAACTCTTGGCCGTTTCCTGAGTATCTAGCTTTAAAATCAGGCGTAGTGGTCTGTAGCTTTCTCTGATCGTGATAACCGCATAGGTGAGCTTCTTCCAGGTCTCTCACGTGGGTGCAGGGGCCCAAGGACTTGGGCCATAGCAGAGAGCTGGATCGGAAGTGGAGCAGCTGGGACTTGAACCCGCGTCCAGATGGGATGCCGGCGCTACAGGCAGAGCTTGGCTTAGCCTGCTGTGCCACAGTGCTGGCCCTTATTGCTTTGCTAATTCACAAAGTGAAGTTCCTGTAAGGCATTGACTCACAGCCCTAGGAGTTTTGCGGACCTGTGAGACACTTGAATATTTAAGGCAACAGAATGATTTGTGTTCCTGCTGGTGGTGACAGTTATGTGCTGCCGCACTCAAAGGCGTTGCTCTGTGTCCCTGACTTGAGTTTTGAATCTGTTACAGTGAACTCAGTAGACAACCTAGCAAGTGTCTACCAGGAGCCTGCGTTGGCCCTGGGTTTGTGAGGTGGTAGGGGAACCAGGATGGTCTGTCCCTTGGAGGAATGTGGCAGGGCTGGGGACACTGCAGTGTGGTCCGTCCCTGTGAAGCCGTGCCTCAGGCTGCTGTGAAGAGCACCGGGAAGCCGAGATCCTTGGAGTCACAGTTGCTTTTTTGCATTTATGAATGGTGGTTAATTAGAGGCCATGGGTTCTGATTTACCTCTGCTTGAGAATCATAGAGAACCACATGCTCCAGTTATTTTTAAGTTAGCATAGAGGACCACAGGTGAACATAACCTGATATGTGTCAAGCTTACTCTGTTCATGTAACACTGCAGACACAGTTAATCTGACATGCGGTGAGATCTTTGGGGAGGTAGTGACTGAGCCACGTATTAATTAAGCGCATAAATCCCCACATCTTTTTTCCCAAGGGCAATAAACTAGGCTGAATACTTTATGTCACTCTTTCAAGCCTGTTTTGTTTTCCTGGTATCTTCTCTGTGGATTTGCATTTCAAATCTTGTTTGATTATTTTCTTACTAACACTAGACGTTCCTTTGGCCCCAAATTATTGCCTTTTCTGCATCAAGAAGAGTATTATCAACTTTGGTTCCATGTGGGATTTTTAGAAGTGTAGATTAAAAGTTGTGCCTTTTCTTTAAAGATTTATTTAATTGAAAGTCAGAATTTGAGAGAGAGAGAGAGAGAGAGAGAGAGAGAGTCTTTCATCCACTGGTTCACTCCCCAGTTGGCTGCAGTGGCTGGAGCTTTGCCCATCTGAAGCCAGGAGCCAAGAGCTTCTTCTGGGTCTCCCACACGGGTACAGGGACCCAAGGACTTGGGCCATCTTGTGTTGTTTTCCCAGGCCATAGCAGAGAGCTGGATTGAAAATGCAGCAGCTGGGTCTCAAACCAGCACCCATATGGGATGCGGGCAGTGCAGGCGGCAGCTTAACCCGCTACGCCACAGCACCAGCCCCATAAGTTGTACATTTTTGTATTGTGTGGAGAGAGGACACGGGCGTCCTCAGTGTGGTGAGGATTCAGTTACTAGAAATGCATCATCTAAAATGTGGCATACGGTAATCACTCAGTAAATGCTGCCTGTTACTGTGTGCCACGGCTTTCTCCACTAAATTAGAAACTCCTGAGGGGAGGGATCGTGATGCAAGAGTGAGTGACTTTCTTTTGAGCTGCGTTGTTACTGCTTTCGTGCCTCCAGATGAGGTTTTCCTCATTTCGCTTTATGCTTTGGTGCAGTATTCATGTTGTGGGAACGGTTGCCTTTTCCATTCTGTGACACAGGTGCTGAAAGACCATGGTTTTTGTTTAAGTTGCTGTTTCTTCTGATCCTCAGGGAGCCTCCAGCCTGGGCTTGAGGTTCTTGGTGTTCTAGCGCTTGTGTGTTTTCCTCCTTTTTATTGTCTTAGCCAGTGGCACTTGGAGTGAGACCTATAATAGTCTTCTTTGCCTTGCGTGTAATTTTTCCACCTTAACGAAGTGCTTCTCTTAACCTTTCTGTATTTTTAATGTCCATTTATTTACCTTTCCATGCAACAAAACCCTTCTAAGGAGTTCTTCCTGTGCTGTTTTCTCGTTCTGTATTCTTCCTCGAGCCAGCTCTACCACGGCTGTTGCTTCCACACTGCCCTACACTTCCCTGTTAACGTCATCTGCGGCATCTGGGTGTTGATTATTCTCGCTCTTCGTTGTATTTGGTTATCAGCAGCCTTTGGCACTCCCGATCACTCCTTTCTCCATGAGCTCTCTGGGTTTTCCTTTTCCAGTGTTGATTATTCCTCCACTGTCTCCTCCACCTGATCCTTCTATTCTTCAGTCATTTGTGGTGGAGGTGTTCCAGGGCTCAATACGTGGTCCTTTTTCTCTCGCTACCTCCTTTTGATGATATCATCAGTCTTATGACTTTACATATTTTTGAATATCAAAGACTTTCACATTTGTGTTCCTTGTCCCCTCTCTGAATGCCAGATTCACATAGCCAGTCATACCTGTGCATCTCAATTTGTGAATTTAAAAGACATCTCAAGCTTCCCAAACTGAATTCCATTTCCCCAAAACCAGAGTGTAGTTGATAGTAACATATCAGTGATTGTTTCCTTCCTTTGGTAAAGATACTCTGGTTCTCTAAGATGTTAGCATTGGAAGAAACTGGGTGAGGGACATTACAGGAACTTTCTGTATTATCTTTGCAACTTTTTTTGTAAAATCAAAATGATTCCAAAGTAAAAAAAAAAAATTAAAATGGAATGTAACATTACTTCTCTGCTTAAAATCCTCTCATGGCTCCTCATTTGATTCTTAGGAAAAGTCAGTGTCCTCTCTTTGACCTGCAAGTCTCTACAGGTCTTCCTGTGACCTGTCTTTGCGTTTCCATATATCATTCTGTTTATTACCTTCAAGCCTTGGGTCATGCAGACTCTTCTGCCTGAAAAGAGCCTTCCTAGTTTGTCATCTTCTAGTCCTAAGCTGTTTCCCTTCCACCTCTCCCTTTCCCTTTAAGATTCCTATTAGGTATAACTCAAGGAGGCCTGCCCTAACATGTCGGGCTGCCATTAGCCCCACTTTCCAGAGCAGTTCCCACCGTGCCTGTGTATAACACAAGGTTGTATTATAATTCTGTTTGGAGGAACAGGCGTGGTGGTGCAGTGAGTTAAGCTGCCACTTGGGATATGCGTATCCCATATCATAACACAGCCTCTGTTTCCAGGCAAGCTCCCTGCTGATGCATCCTGGCAGGCAGCAGACAGTGGCTCAAGTACTTGGGCCCCTGCCACCCATGCGGGACTCAGATGCTGGATTTAGGCCTGGTCCAGTCCTTACTGTTGTGGGCATTTGTGGAGTGAGCCAGCAGATGGAAGATCTTTGACATGAAAAAAAAAAAATTCCTTTTGGGTGTTTCTCACTAGAGAACTGGGAATTTGTGATACTCTTTGAGGTATCAGAGTTTGGTACATAGAAAGTAGTCAGTGAATGTTTTAATGCGTTGGTGGCATGACCAAACACTCTCACTCCTAAAGCAGTAGAGTTCTGATTTCAGGCTGGATTTTCAGAGTATAAAATCAATGTTTTATTTGCTAGAAAAAGGTGGCTGTCTTTAAACTAATAGAAATATTTCTTTTGTACAAGTAGCATGTAATGAATGCATTTTATAGCCTTGTTTCATTTGCTTCTTGTCATTTGTAAACTTATCAGCAGTGATTAGAAAGTGAGTTGTAATTTTTTGTTTTTCCTAAGACTGAAGTCATTGATCCTGAGGACTACTGTATAGTGAGAAAATTTATGTTAGTGCGTTCTTTTGGGGAGAATGCTGTAAAGACTTGTATTGCCTCCATGAAGAAATTTGTATTAGAATTCTAAATTGTTCATAAGGCATTGATGTTTTGCCAAATGTTCTTATTCCCAGTTGCTTCCAATAAACCTTTGCTTATGTACAGCATTGGGAAATCCCGGGGTGTTTACAAGGTAATGCAACATTTTTCTCCAATGATCTTAAATTTGTTCGTAGGGTATTGAATGAAGACTAGTTTGTTAACATGATTTCTGACACTTGGCACTATTTTTGTTTTTAAAACACTGTTTAATCCAGGTAATGTGTTAGATTTCCCTTTCTGATTGGCATTCTGAATTCAAACTGTCTTCTGACCATCATCTTCAGCGTATAAACCAGTCTATTGAATCTTAACCTATCTGTTTGGACTCACAAATGGAAATAGATTAACTGTAAATTCTGGGAAGGTCTCAGTATTAATGATGAGGTTGAGAATGATGATCAGGTCAGAGATTAAGTTAAGTAATTAAAAACAAATATTTCTTGGAGGCCACTACATCCTGGCTCTGTGCATGGTTTCCTGAGCTTTTCTAACCCAACAGCAGTGACTGAAATGTTGAGGTGAACATAGTTCCATCTGGTCTTGCCATTAGGTTACTTGTAATTTTATTTGAGCAATGAATGAAAATTTTATTGGTTAAAGAAGGCATTTGCTCAGTTGGAACAGAAACAAGAACTAAGACACAACTATTGTTGAAGAAACTTGTCAAAATCCTGACACTATGGCTATTGACATATGGAGACAAGCCAGTATTTGCCACAGGATTTAGAAGTTGCCAAGTTCCTGTTTAAGAAATATGACCTTTTCATTCAGTACGGTTCAGTCTGTGAATAAGGAACATGTCTGAATGAACAGCTGTCCAGAGAAAAGAATCACATCTGTCTGAACCGCAGAGCACGTACAAAGTGGAAATTGAAAAGTCCATGATGTTTCTTTGCTAATTTGTAGGCAGATACTTTCACAGTGTTGAACTCATATGCTAATGGAGTACCATTTATGGGTTTAGCTTGTCTTTGTTAGAAATGATAGCGAGTTGTTAATTATTACTCTTAAGTTATTGGTGTTATGATGCTCATGTATGAGTTTAATTTAAAAAAAAATTGCCTTAATATTGTGTTTATGAACCCAACTCCTCATTTTTAACATTGATCCTATAGAGCAAACCGACTGAAGTCATGACTTAGAAATTGCTCTCAGGAACTTCCCAAACAACAACAGAGGAAGTTTCTGAAGGTCAGATGTGATGAGATTTGTCCTGGCTCTCATTGTCTGACTTCTATGTCCCAGCAGCATCTGTGGAAGAGAAGGTGATCGCTTTGGTTGAGGTTGTAGATCACCACTGGTAATCCCCTATGATTATCACTGTAACTTAGCAGAGAGCATGTTGGTGGAAAATAGAGAAATATTTGCAGCTTTCATTGGTAGTCTTTGGAACCACACAAACAATCTTACATGTTTCCTAAACTTGTAGGAGGCTAGACATAATATTCTTTAACTGGCAGTCCTAAGAATGTCTAGAAGAACCTGAAACGTGGGTGTCAGGACTTGTCCCCTCTTGGCTTCTGTTTTCTGATGGCAGAGATAGATGTCTGTTTTTTGGTAATCTGATCTCCTACCCACATCATGGTGTTATGCATGTATTGTGAAGAATTGATGGAAAGTACAATGGAAAACATATATTCTGTCAAAAGTTCATGTTTCCGTAAATAAGCAAGAGAAGACAGATCTTATATGATTATAAAAGGTGCTTAACTTATCTTTTCTGTTAGAGTAGTTAAAGATAGAAGAGAAAAATGCAGGTTTTTTTTTTTTAAAGATTTATTTATTTATTTGAAAGGCAGAGTCAGAGAGAGAGAGAGAGAGAGAGAGAGAGAGAGAATTTTCCCTTCCTCTCCACAAATGACTGCATGGCTACAGTTGGGCTAATCCAAAGCCAAGAGCTAGGAGCTTCTTCTGGTTCTCCCGCATTGGTGAAGGGGCCCAAGCATTCGAGCCATCTTCTACTGCTTTCCCAGGTGCATTAGCAGGGAGCTGGATTGAAAGTGGATCAGCCAGCACTCGAACCAGTGCCCATATGGGATGCCAGCACCATGGGCAGTGGCTTTACCCACTAAGCCACATTGCTGGCCCCAAACTGCAGTTTTGAAATGCACTTTGATTAAATCCCTCTTTTAGAGGGTATTTGCCAATATGCTGAGGAAATATGTTGAATTTTGAGGAGAAAACATTAGATTTATTAATTGGTGACTTTAAAAAACTTGGAAAACACTTTCTACCAAGACTTAAAACAATTGTTTTGAACAGATGTGTATATAATAATGCTTTCCCTTCCAGAATCCTTAGGACCATGACACAAATATTCATCAGTTGTCTTTGTGAATCACCTGCTACCAGTTACTCATTCTGTACCCATAACAAAGTTGTCAGTATTTTCAAAATGTCATGTGTTTTAGATTTGATGATACTGGAAACACGAAACTGAAAATGTAAAACTTCCAGTGTGAATATCATGAGTTTAATATACTATTTCCCAAAATGTAGTACTCATACTCCTGACAGAATGTGTATGTTACTTACTTGATAACTTTTTGGCATGTACTGAGATAATTGAAGTTAGGAGAATGGAAGGATTTGCAGAGATCCACACAACCACTAGATAACAGCAGTGGTTCTTGCTGAAATTTGTCCAATTCAAAGGCTGAACAAGGTGGCTTTAAACAAAGTGAGTCTCTCAGCCTTGTAACCAAAACATCCCTATGATCTGGTGCAAGTGGAATCAGGTCTGAGGTGTTATCTCAGTGCTGCTTCCTGGTGTCTTCATTTTGTTCTCAGCAGCTCCTGGCTTACAGCATCAGAACATCAAATCTTGTGGAGAAGAGTTTATATCCTTTATCATGGAAGTAGAGGTCTTGGAATTGAGCCTCCCTGTCTCATCTCTGAATTGGTCACTGGTACTTAGAAAGTAACATTGGCAGCTGGCGCCGTGACTCAACAGGCTAATCCTCCGCCTGCGGCGCTGGCACACCGGGTTCTAGTCCTGGTTGAGGCACCGGATTCTGTCCCGGTTGCCCCTCTCCCATGCCAGCTCTCTGCTATGGCCCGAGAGTGCAGTGGATGATGGCCCAAGTCCTTGGGCCCTGCACCCACAAGGGAGACCAGGAGAAGCACCTGGCTCCTGGCTTCGGATCAGTGCAATGCGCTGGCCGCAGCGCACCGGCCCCAGCGGCCACTGGAGGGTGAACCAACGGCAAAGGAAGACCTTTCTCTCTGTCTCTCTCTCTCACTGTCCACTCTGCCTGTCAAAAAAAAGAAAGTAACATTGGCTTACCCTGGGTCCATGCCTCCACCTTGAGGCTTGGGGCCAGAGTCAGCCTGCTCAAAGCCTTGGGTTGAGAATAGTAGAGGTGGGAGGCATTCAAGGTTGTCTTGATACAACAAGGGGAGTGTGTGTGGGGTGGCAAAATAAAATTCTCTGAATGTTGGATGAATGAAGATATTTTTAATAGCAGCAGCATTCTTTTTTTTTTTTTCAAAAATGTTTATCTACTTGAAAGTAGGCGAGGGCAGGGAGAACAAGAGAGAGGGATCTTTCATCCAGAGGTTCACTCCGGAAATGTTGGCAATAGCCAGGGTTGGTCTGTGGTGAAGCCCAGAGTCCACAATTCCATCCAGTTCTCCCAGATGGGTGGTAGAGGTCCAAGTACTTGAGCCAATATCTGCTGCTTCCCAGGATGCATAAGAAGGAAGGTGGATCAGAAGTAGAATAACGGGGACTGACTGGGTCTGACACTCTGATATGGCATGCGGGCATCCCAAGTCTAGGCTTAACTTGCAGCACTACTGTGTCTGCCCAAATGTCTAACCTGCTACACAAAACGCCCACGTCTTGGCTTTAAGAACAGATTATGTATACATTACTGATACATATTGTAATAACTTCAGTTTTTTTATTATCCTTAAGTTCAATTTAAAATACTTTTTAAGAGCATTTGTGCTGGTGTTCCTGGCATAATGCTTATTCGAAGTATTTATCAAAGAAGTCTAATAATTCTTTAGATATATTCCCTTCATTTTGAAGCTTTAAATTATGTATTTAAGATTAGACTCCTAATAGATGTCTTTTTTCCATCTTTTTACAAGTATACCTCTAATGAGTATCATCAGCCTGATGCTCAGTAACACTTACTGGCAATCACTTTATTTTGACAAGTAAGTGCTATGATTTGGAGGTTAGTTTGGGTGTCCTCTAGAGGCCTGTGTGTTAAAGGCTTGGTCCCCAAAGTCTTATGATAATGGCACTGAAAGGGTGGCAAGTATCCAGTTACACGGTCGGGAGGTGGGCTTTTGGGAAGTGATTGGGTTGGATAAGGTTGCTGGTGTGGAGCCCCAGGATCTAATCCTGGTGGCTTTATAAGGAGTGACATAGACACAGGTGTTCTCTCTTGCCATGTGATTCTCTGAGCCACCATGGCATTCTGCCAGCAGAAGAGCCTTAACCAGAGACCTACCCAGTGAGTCCTGCTGTTTCTTGGACTCTGAACCTCCCAAACCGTGAGCCAAAAATAAACCTTTTCTCTGTATTGAGTCTGTTTTCTGAGATATTTTGTTGTAGTAACAGAAAGCTGACAAATGCATTATGGACAATTTAAACGTATAAGCATAGGGATTTTAATGGTTTCTCGTGCACTGATCATATAGCACCATTGGTATCAACCCATGGTTCATTTCATTTCATTTATGTTCTCCTCACACTTTGCTCTTCTTTTCTAAATTACTTTCAAAGAAATCCCAGGAATTATAGCTTTAAAAAATGTACATAGTTTACTATATGTATATATATTATATATATTTAAAATGGACACTTCATAGAACACAGCCACAATTCTATTAAAATATCAAATTTAACAGTAATTCCGTAATGTTACCAAATACCTTAATTTGACTTGGGCTTTCTCAAGTTACTTTAAAAAGTTTAAGTTTGTTGGTTGAATAATGATTTAAGTTTGCTGTTGTTTTAAGTATATTTTAATATGTATATTTTTCCCAATACCTTATTTATTTATTTATTTGACAGGTAGACCTATAGACAGTGAGAGAGAGAGAGAGAAAGGTCTTCCTTCCGTTGGTTCACCCCCCAAATGGCCGCCACGGCCGGCACACTGTGCTGATCCGAAGCTAGGAGCTAGGTGCTTCTCCTGGTCTCCCATGTGGGTGCAGGACCCAAGCACTTGGGCCATCCTCCACTGCACTCCTGGGCCACAGCAGAGAGCTGGACTGGAAGAGGAGCAACCTGGACCAGAACCCGGCTCCCATATGGGATGCTGGCGCCGCAGGTGGAGGATTAACCAAGTGAGCCATGGCGCCAGCCCCCCAATACCTTTTTAAAGATTTGTTTTAAAGGCATAGTAAGAAGAGGGTTGGGAAGCATGGGGAGACAGAGAGATAGAGAGATCTTCTTTCGGGTTCTACTTTTCCCAAATGGCCACCATGGCCAGGGCTGGGACAGGCCATAGCCAGGAGCCAAGCCCTTTATCTGGGTTTCCCACATGTGTGGCAGTGGCCCAAGGACTTCAGCCATGTTGTGTTGATTTCCACATGCATTTGCAGGGAGCTGGGTCAGAAGTGGAGCAGCTGGGACTTGACCCTGGGTCCATAAGGGATGCCAGCATCCCAGGTGGCAGCTTAACCTGCTGAATTACAGTGCCAGCCCTGACCCAATACTTTGACCATTGAAAGTCCTTTGTTGAAACTAAGATGGTTGCCCGCTGGAGTTCTGTCTAGATTTTGCTGGTTGTTTCCCTTTAGTAGCATGGAACGTGTTCCTCTATCTTTTGTGTTCCTGGAGATTAGTAGTTAGAGTCAAAGATTTGATCAGAATCATCTTGGTTTTCTGTTAGCATGAATTTATCATAGCTGGTAGTTCAGGGAGAATTTGTGGGTGTTGCCAAGGGAACATATTTATGCCAATGTGTTATGAGTTCTTTTCTATTTAAATCCCAAAACAGTAAGTTTAGTTTTAAGATAGGATTTATATCAGAAAAGTCAGAGTGTGAGGAAAGGGGAGGAGAATAGAATAAATATAAAAATCAATTGACATATTTACTGTATATACAGCTGTAGTTATTCTAGTAACTTACCTCTAATTTTCAAAAATAATTTATAAGTCAGAATTAGAGAGGAGAGAGAGAGAGAAACGGGGGGGGGGGGGCTGCATTTGCTTCTCTGTTGGTTCACTCCCCAAATGGCTGAAACAGCTGGGGCTGGATCAGGCCAAAGCCAGGATCCAGATGCTTCCTCTAGTTCTTCAGTGTGGATGCAGAGGCCCAAGCACTTGAGCCATCCTGCACTGCTTTCCCAGGCACATCAGGGAGCTGGTTCAGAAGTGGAACAGCTGGGACTCGACTTGGCACCCATATGAGTTGCCAGCTCTGCAGACAGCAGCTTAACCCACTGCGCCACAGCCCTGACCCCCACCTCTTTCATTTTAAAACAAGAGACATAAGGAGTTCCTTAAAGAAATATTTTTTTGGGGAGTTGATGAGTAGTACAATAGGGATTGAGCTATATACTTTTAACTTTAAAATTGTTAGAATAATCTAAAAGTAGGTATAAGGGTAAGGGTATAATGATCTTGATAAGGAACTTTGCCTGAATTATTTGAAGTCCCCACATGAGAAATTCAGAGTTATTTATCATCTCACTCTATAGATCTGGGTAAGGCTTTGTTATAACTTGTTTATAGGTTAAGGGAAGGCAATTTAATAGCAGAAATGAAGAAAATTTAATGGTAGGAGTTAACAGTAGTTGTGGCGTATTGATAGTCATCAAATGAGAACAGTCAGAAGAAAAACTGAGAAAGTGAGGTCCAATATGAAATTCAGAGACCAGCCAGGGTTGAGTCTTTCCTTGGTGTTTGTATTTTAGATACTTCTAGACGTGAGTACACTTCTGCTCTTAAATAACCCAGCTGAATTTTGATTTTCTCATTTTTAGAATATGTGACTATGAAGATTAAAGCAATATATGGCAAGTTCCTAGCACAGTTCATGACATGTTTATTCCATTCCCTCATTGACCCACACATGGCTTGAGTTCTTAGGTGAAATTAACGATTTAGTAAGACCCTCTTTGTGGTAAATGTTGTGATTAGCTATATATTAGCCATATTTGAACCTTAATTTAATTTTTGCTGTTCATATTTCGCTCTCCCTCTCTCCCTCATCCTTTCCCACTCTCCCTGCCTTTCCCTCTTTCTCTCCTGTGTCCTGTGTCAGAGAATTCCCTTGATACTGAATCAGACATACCTGAACTATCATGATTGTCGTGTCTTGGAATGATCTTACTTGGCTGAATCTCATTGGGCAATAGCTACTCTGCTATTAGACCTATATAGACCTCAAATACAAATGGAGTTTAGCAAAAATCCAAGCATCTTCTTATAACAGAAGTCTTTTTTTTTTTTTCTTGACAGGCAGAGTGGATAGTGAGAGAGAGAGACAGAGAGAAAGGTCTTCCTTTTTGCCATTGGTTCACCCTCCAATGGCCGCCGCGGCTGGTCCGAAGCCAGGAGCCAGGTGCTTCTCCTGGTCTCCCATGGGGTGCGGGACCCAAGCACTTGGGCCATCCTCCACTGCACTCCCGGGCCATAGCAGAGAGCTGGCCTGGAAGAGGGGCAACCGGGATAGAATCCGGCGCCCCAACCGGGCCCAGAACCTGGTGTGCCAGTGCCGCAAGGCAGAGGATTAGCCTGTTCAGCCACGGCGCTGGCCTTATAACAGAAGTCTTATACAATTGGTCATGATCATCATTTGTCCTGAGCAAGGGAGGTGTCATACTAAAATACACACAAAAAAACTTGGTACAACTTGTTTTGGAAAATTTTATGATTTATTTTGCAGTATGTCCATGTTTCCTTTGGAGCTAGGGCCCTTGGTAAAATGAGAAGCATGCACTTCATTTGGCATTTGTCTGAATATTTTGTGTTTCTTACGTTTTGTGTACCTTTGTGTATCACTATATCAAAGTGATGTAGTCATATAGGCAAAATTGAACTTAATAATATGCATTTTATATGTATATTAAAGGTAACTTTCTAGGCATTAGAATTGCATTGTTGCTTTTAGTGGATCTGCTAGTGTATTCTTGGTATTAAATTTTCTGAACATTAGATTCCTCATATAAGCATTCTTTTTCATCTCTTGTTTTTGTTTATTTTGGTTCTGCAATTTTTTTACATTGGAAAATATAGCAGTTTTCATTTGTCACCTATTATGTACTCGATATACTTTTTTCTTATTATTTTATAAGTACTTTAACTCCCACAGAGCAAAACTTTGTATTGCTTTGAATATATCTGTTTTAGTTATAATTTTTGCAAAATTTTCTTATATTTTCCTAAGTGGATTCAAAGTTTCTGGAAGGAATGCTTCATTTTTTTTTTTAAAATTTTCTAGAGTTTTCTTTATTGAGCACAAAGTTCTACCCACTGCTTCCTTAATGTCTGATGGACAGGTAGAAGGAGTGGAATTTTTGCAACTGGTTTCTTGCACATTGATGTCAGGTCATTATTTCAAACTAATGAGCCTTTTAAATTAAATATTTGAAAAGTGAATTTTGCCTTGCAAAATTAAACTTCTGTTATACAAAGTGACTTTATTAAAATTTCATTAACTCTTTTTGTGAGAGTGATTAAAAATAATCATTTTTTTTATGAAGCTTGCGCATTTTCCAACTTCTTCCTAATGAGAAAGGCGGTCTTGATACTTGTGTGGTTTGAAGCTTGTCGGCAAATTCCATGTGGTTTGTGTGCATGGCCATGGCTAATCCAGTGGTATTTTAGAACGCTTAAAGAAGTTGGTAGTCTTCTTTGGATTCAGTTTGGAATGTGTGTGTTCATGTACTGTTCCTAACTCCTACTCTGATCTGAATTAGATGAAATTGTCATTTGTGTGGGTTAAAAATCAGTTTCATATGATACCTAAGTATTTTTGGATGGTTGAACTTAGATACTTTCAACAATTGGGGATACATGAAACGTTTTTTTCTTCCAGATTAACTCTCATTTCTCTAGTACCACAACCTTATCATTCACTCCGTTGTTTGCCATTAAGAACTAGATAGATGTACATTGGTAAGAAAATGGTGGGTTTGTGCGCGGGAAGAAACTAGTGCAGTTTTGTTCCTTTTCCTGGTAAGTGCTTTTAGTTGTGTTTTGCTGTTCAGCATCGCAGTTGGCAAGAGGGAATCCTCTCTGTGAGCTTCATGGGTGGTGTTTCGTGGGAGCACTCTCCCTCCTCTGGAATTAAAGCGAGAGGTGTCAACAATCCCCAGGCTCCAGGCACCAGAATTACCAAGTTCTCATTGATAAAAGACTGTGTATCCTTCAGGAATGTTGTCATCTCTTCTCCATAGGTCTGTTAAGTGTCATTCTCACGTGAAGCTCCAGTTAGAACTGAAGTGTGGCTGTGCCAGTCTAGAAAGTTTCCAGAATGACAAATGTTGTCACTTCCTTTCTGCCAAGCTTGTTTGTAAGTGAGAGTAGCCGTTTGATGAAAATGAAAGAAGTGATTCTTTTTAAAGTTTGGGTCCAATTTTAAGGACATTTTGGATCCAAGTGTTAGATTCTGTGTGGGGAATTTATTCAGGCCTTAGATCACTTTATTGCTTTTTAGTACCCACCTTCCAGGGTAAGAGAAAAGGAAGGAAGTGAAATTTAGATGACTCACTGAAACAAATGATCATTGATGGTGTTTGTAAAAGATACGTAGAGGAAACCAGCAATAACAGGATATTTGGAATAGCAGCTGGCATTCCACCGTCATGAGAGGAAATGGAGACTAGATTGTGAGTGTGGCACAGATGTCATGTTTTTTACACTTGTTTCATGGTTCAAATGCTTTATTTTAGAAGCATCAAATTAATTCATTATTTTCCTTGAACATCAGCTGTATATTATGAGTTTTGGGGCAAGATTGTGTTAACAGTCCTAACTGTTTTACTACTACCCTACAGTGGCTGACATTCCTGATTTGCCTGGTATGGAGAGATTTCTTACGATGTGACACTTTGTTTTAAAACCAGAAAAATCCCAGCTAAACCTTGACAGCTGGTTACCTTAACGTTCATCTTCAGAATTATTAGAATGTGATTAATTGTGATACAATTAGACTGCTACTTAATAATTTATACGCTCTTTACTCTTAAAGTTTAGGATATTCCAGATTAAAAATACTACTTCAGGAAAGCATTTTTCTACAGAAGGGATGCTTGACATTTTTGTTTTAATTGCTTTGGAAATCTAAAGGTAAATTGATTTTGTGGTTTTTTTTTATATTTTTGGTAAAACAGACTCTTACTTTACTCTTTGGTAACACCAACTGGAATGTTACTAGACATGCAATAAGTAATGAAAATATTAGGATTGAATTATGAATTTAAAGTGTCCTCATTGTGGGAATTCTGTAAAAGATAAACATGAATGGTCAGTGCTTTTGAAACATACTAAGTAAATAGATAATCTTTTCCTTTGTACTTAATTTTCTTGAATTATCCTGTTACTTGCTTTCCAAAAGTAAATAGCCTCATGGTCGTTACAGAAACCCTCTTTTTTTAAAAAAAATTAATTCTATACATTCTTGTATTTCAATCTTGTAATGTGATAGGACATTTAAAAAAAACCATGAGGGTACTTTGGGTTTAAAATTTACATTTTCTTTCTTTCCCCCCTTTTTTTAAAAAAATAAAGTCAGGTGTTAAAATGGAAATGGCATAGAAAATTAATTATTTTGAAAAAAAAATTATGTAGGATCTCTGTCTTTAATGTGCTGTACATTGCTATTTAATGCTATAATTAGTAATCCAATGGTAGTTTTTTCACTTGATGTTGCTATATGGGCAAAATGTTGAAATCTTTACCTAGTATATACTAAACTGATCTTCTGTATACAAAGAGAACTGAAAATGAATCTTTACATGAATGGAAGGGGAGAGGGAGCGGGAGGGGGGAGGGTTGCGGGCGGGAGGGAAGTTATGGGAGGGGGGAAACCATTGTAACCCATAAGCTATACTTTGGAAATTTATATTCATTAAATAAAAGTTTAATAAAAAAAAATAAAGTCAGATAAAATAATGTGACCAGGAATCTAATTACAGACTATTAACAGCATGTGCTGTGTGCTTATCTTTACTCTGAACTCACTTTAGGTTTCTGCCTACTTTTCTCAACAAGGGGGCACTTGAGTTAATTGCTTCATTAGAAACATGCATTTAGCCCTGTCTGAGCTGTAAGTACAACTCCCTGGCAGAGCTGCAGAGCTTGAACACCTGCAGCCCAACAGCTTGACAAGAAGCCATAACTTACTACAAGGGAAAAGAAGCAACGCTCAAGTTCAGAATGGTGCTATCAATGATAACAGTGTTGGAACGGACTTGAGCTGACCTAAGAGAGTTGGCTTCTGCATTTCTCCATATCAGCATCCAAAAGAGCATACAAAATTCTTTGTAAACTAATTTAAAAAGTGTCTTGTTTATTCAGAAGCAACTGTGAATGGTATTTGTTCAGGCAGTAGATCACATCAATTGCATACCAGCCAACAACTTATTTCTCTTCTAAGAGAGAGGCCAAGTATCAAAGACACAAAGTACTAAAGATAAGCTTCTCAATTCTCAACTGTTCTGAGCTCTCAATAAAGCCACTGATGTACAGACTGGGGTGGGACCCAACTGTTTCCACCTGCAGGCTCCTCTTAGATCCTTGGCTCCGGCTGGGAGAGGTGCTGATACCACGGTGACCTTTAGTGCCCTTAGAATACAAAACACAGGCTTTCTTACAACCCTAATCAATCCATGTCTCTAAGAGGAGTCCACCCCCTTTCTTCCAGTAGTCTTGGGGCAGAATCTGTGGCTGACTGACCCCTTTACAGCCTGGTGAAAGCGGAGATGGTCAGCTTACTCTAACTGCATCTGAAAAGGAGCTCCAAGTCCTCTTTGCTTCTGTTTCTATGGTTGGTTCTCAGATATGTGCTATTTGCTATTTAATGAGAGGGTGACCTCAGTAAGTAAAAGAATGAAGTGCTTTCAAAACTGGCTCAAATAGCATATTATCACAAAATTAGGACAAACTGGGATAGATAAAACTTCTGAGCCTACCGAGGCACAAAGTGGTTAGTGATACTGGTTTTCACCTGTGAGGTATTAATATGTTAAATGGTTAAACGTGGGTCACAGGTGGTAGTCTGAGTTTCAGATCTGAACTTAATAAAATAACAGGATCATTAAAATAAAGCCATTTAATTTTTTTCTGAGGAGTATCTAGAATTAATCAGGAGAATGAAAAATATTTGAAACATGAATAATTCAAAGATAATTATAAAATGAATCTGATCCGCAAATGTCTTAGTATTATTGATTTAGGCCCACTTCTTTTATTGTGAAAGTAGAGTGAGTTACAGGCATATTGGAATATTGAATTTTAAATGAGTTTATGTAATTATAAAATTTGTCAGTTGTTTCAAATATGGTGAAACAAAAAAAAGCAAACAAGCGAACAAGTAATGAATCCAATTGTTGTTTTAGCGTAATTCTAACTTGTGTGTTGCTTTCCAAGAGTTAAACTGACGGTAACAGTAGTGTAGTTCTTAAAGCACACATAAGAAAAAAATAAACTCTGTGGGTGTTCATTTTTATATGTTTGTATATAAGTACAATAGAGGCAAAAATTAACATTCTCTAACTGCCTCCTCCAAGAAATTGTGCATTTGGGGCCCATTAGAATTATGAAAACCACTGTATCTTTTTCAGTAATTGGAATAGAAAACCCATTTTCCAGTTTAAGTGTTAGAGACCGTGTGAATAAATGAAGTGTACAGATTAATTGACCTAAAAGTAAATATTCACAAATAGATAAAGCATGTCAGAATTAAGTACACCTAGACAAAAATGGCCAGTGTAGGAAAAAAAATGACTAAATGAGATGTTTAAAGATTATGCTTTATTTTAGTGATTATGATGTGAAATCTACAAATTTGAAACCTTTTAAAATTTTAACATGGTTAATTTATGGGGTTATAGGTGTTTATAATGTTCTATTGGAAAGAAGAACAAGTAGTTTTCTGAGTAAACTTTGGGTAGAAATTAGAATCATTGCTAATTTATCAATTTGGAGGGATCTTAAATTCTTAATTTTACACTTTATTGTTTTACTCTTGGGTTCACTCTGTGCATTTATTTTGCAGTTCTAGCAGTCTGTAATTAGCCATCCACCCCTACCCCAGAAGATATAGATTTTTAACACGTGTGACTTGCTTTGTGAAGAGCTAACAAAATGGATTTTTATTTTCATACTCAATTGTAAGTTGAGAAATATGATGCTTTATTTACTAAAACATAATAATTTCAAATGGAGAAGGCATATTAAACTCATAATTTATGAATTTTGCTCACAGTAGACTTACTGTCAACAAAATGTCAATATTTTATTTTTGGATTTTAATGACATTTTATATATAGATCATAAAAACTTGAAGCAATTTTATACCCTTCTCCTTCAAATGAAAAAGTGAATGATATCCTTATAGTTTTTTAAGGACCATCTTGGAAGGATTCGGGCTATGTGATTGGAGAGTATAGTTCTCCCTCAGTTCCCACAGAGGGCTGGTTCCAGGACCTCCTACAAGTACCAAAATCTGAAAATCATCAAGTCCACTATATAAAATGGTGCACGAAAATAGAAATTGTACGTGTTGAAGGGGTCCCGTGTAATGTTTGGATGCATGTATACATTATGTAATGTCCAGTCAGGATGAGCATACCTGTGTCTTCAAGTATTTAACATTTCTATGTGCACCACAGTGATGCAGTAGTAGAAAGAACTTCCATCTACTGGTTCATTCCCCAAATGCCTGCAACAGCTGAGGCTGCGGCTGGGTGTGGCCAAAGCCAGGAACTGGGAACTCAGTCTGGATTTCCCAAATGGGTGTCAAGAACCCAAGTACTAGAACCATCACTTGCTGTCTCCCGGGATTTGCATTAGCAGGAAACTGGATTGGAAATTCAGTTGGTACCTGAGCCCAGGCACTCTGATGTGGGATGCTGGCATCCCCAGTGGTGGCTGAACTGCTGTGCCCCACACGGGCTCCTGTATACTTTGCATCATCTCTAGATTATTTGTAATGCCTAATGCAGTGGTGACACTTGTTAGGCTGAAAGTTTTAGGGAATAATGACAAGAAAAAGAGGTCGGCATACATTACTGCAGACTGAACTGTTTTACCCTGTTCTGAGTGGAGTAACAACATGATATTTTCTTTCTTTCAACTCTTGCAGATTTCTTTCGTAAGCCACGCATCACAACACTCACCAGGATTCAGTATAGTGTACCTGGTATGGTGAATTCAAGTTTTATTTTTTTGGAAATTCTGGGACTCTCCCTGCCCCCCCCCCCCCCGAGTATTTCTGATCCGTGGTTGATTCAGCCTGCAGATACAGACCTGTAGGAATGGAACCCTCTAATGTAGAAGCCGGGGATACTGAGGGCAGAGCCTGATTCTCTCTAGTTTTTGTTTAGAAAAGAATTTTTTAACAGACACATAAAAATCGTACACTTTTATTTGGTACCATGTGAAATTTCCATATGTCTGTTCACTATGTGATATCCAGTCAGATAAACATATCTGTCTCCTCAAATATTTAACATTTGATTACTGCAAAAAACATTCAAAAACAGTATCTTGTAATGTTTTTCTTTTTAGTAGAGAAATGCACAGTACATTACCTATACTTCCCTTACTGTGCAGAAGAACCCTGGAGCTTCTTACTTCTGTGTCTCACTTAGCACCCATTAATCAAGCTTTTCCCATCCTTCTTTCCCTCTTTGCCTTTTCAGCCTCTGCTAACTGCCATTTCGCTTTTAACTTCTGTAAGCTCAGCTTATTTTTGACTCCGCTTCCAAGTGAGATGATGTGATACTTGTTGATCTGTGCCTTGCTTATTGCACTGAAGGTATCGGCCTCCAGTTCCATCGGCTTAGTTACAAATGACAATCTTTTGTGCGTTTGTAGCACATTGTCTTTATCCTTTCATCAGTGGATGGAACTTAAGTCCTGTCAGTTTCTTGGCTGTTGTGAATAGTGCTGAAGTAAACATGGGGTTTCTTCGTCAGTGATTTCATTTCCTTTGGGCAGCTACCCAGAGGAACGATGATTGGTTCATTCGGCAGTTATTTTAGATGGTTGAGGACCTCCATACTGTTTTCCACAATGGCTGTGCTTATTCCCACCAACAGTGTGCGAGAGTTTTTCTAATCTCCACATCCTTGCCTTCATTTGGCGTCTTTTGTGTTTCTGATAATAACCAGTGTAACTGGGGTGAGGTGGCGTGTCACTGTAGTTCTGAATTGCAGTTCCTTGATGGTTAGTGATATTAAACTTTTTTTTTTCATGTACTTGTTGGCCATCATCATGTCTTTCTTTGAGAAATGCCTGTTTAGGTCTACTGCCCAATTTTTTAAAAAAACATTTACTTTTATTAATTTGAAAGGCAGAGTTACAGAGAGATGAGGAGAGACAGATTCTCCATCCACTGGTTCGAACCCCAAATGGCCTCCATGGCCTCAATGGCCAGGGTTGGGCCAGGCTGAAGCCAGGAGCCCAGGGTTCCTTCTGGGTCTCCTATGTGGGTGCCGGGCCCCAAGGATTTGGGCCATCCCAGGTGTGTGAGAGGGGAACTGGGTCAGATGTGAAGCAGGTGGGTCTTGAAACAACACCCACGTGGGATGCTGGCATTGCAGGCAGAGGCTTAACCAGCTACACCACAACAGTGCCGGCCCTTCAACTGCCCAATTTTAAAGTGGATTATTTCTGTTTTTTTTGGATTGATTTGCATTCATCTATTGACTTGTCAGAATATATAACTTGTAGTATTCTCTTCCATTCCATAGAGTTTCTCCTTACCCTTAATTGTTTACTTAGCTGTTCAGAGCACTTTAGTTTGATGAAATCCCAACTGTCTATTTTTATTTTTGTTCCTTGTTCTTTTGGGTCTGCTCAAAAACAAACCAACCAAACAAACAAAAAAGGCTTACCTGTTCCAGTGCCCTGAAGCCTTTCCCTTATGTTTTCTTCTGGGAGTTTGAAAATCTCAGGTCTTACATTTAAGTATTTAATATATTTAGAGTGGATTTTTGTACAGTGAACGACAGGGATCTAGTCTTATTGCTCTGTATGTGGCTACCCAATTTTTCTACTAAAAACTGCAATTTTTGTAACATGTGTTCTTAGGGCTTTTGTCAACGATCAAGTGGCTGAGATGGGTGGGTTTACTTTTTTTATTTTTATTTTTATTTTTTTATTTTTATTTTTTTATTTTTGACAGGCAGAGTGCACAGTGAGAGAGAGACAGACAGAAAGGTCTTCCTTTTGCCGTTGGTTCACCCTCCAATGGCCGCCACGGTAGCGCGCTGCGGCCGGCGCACTGCGCTGATCCGATGACAGGAGCCAGGTGCTTCTCCTGGTCTCCCATGGGGTGCAGGGCCCAAGGACTTGGGCCATCCTCCACTGCACTCCCTGGCCACAGCAGAGAGCTGGCCTGGAAGAGGGGCAACTGGGACAGGATCGGTGCCCCGACCGGGACTAGAACCTGGTGTGCCAGCGCCGCAAGGCGGAGGATTAGCCTAGTGAGCCGCGGCGCCGGCCTGGGTTTACTTTTAGGGTCTGAATTCTGTTTAGTTGGTCTATGTGTCTGTTTTTATGCTAATAAGCTTTGTAATTACTGTAACATTATAATGTATTTTGGTGTCAGGTGATATAATTCTTCCTCCATTATCATTATTACCATTATTACTATTCCTCAATATTTCTTTAGCTGTTCAGAGTCTTTGTGGTTATCTACACATTTCAGTAGCACTTTTTTGGTAGCTTTGTGAAAAATATTGATATTTTGGTAGAGTTGCATTGGTGTTGTAAATTGTTTTGGGTAGTATGGACATTTTAACAATGTTGTTTCTTCCAATCCATGAATCTAGAATGCCTTTCCATTTTTTGGGTCCTGCTTGATTTGGTTTATCAAACATTTATATTTCTCATTGAGAGATACCTCAGTCCTTTGTTGAATTTTATTCTTAGATATTTATTTTATTTTTGTAGCTATTGGAAATAGAATTTCTTTTTCAGGTAATTTGCTATTCTAATAACATCAAACACCACTGATTTTGCATTGAGTTTGTATTTTGCTGCTTTGCTAATTTTGCTTACAGATTTTTGGTGGAGTCTTTGAGGTTTTCTGTATGTAACATCGTTGTATCTGTGGACTGACCATTTGGCCTCTTCCTTTCTGATATGGAAGCCCTTTATTTATTTCCCTTGCCTAATTGCTCTGGCTGGGATTTCTGCTACTATGTTGAATGAAAGTGTAGAAAGTGCACATCCTTATCTTATTCCAGGTAAGAGAGAGTTTTCAGCTTTTTCCCATTCGGTATGATGGTTACTGTTGTCATGTCATACATGGCCTTCATTGTGCTGAGATCTATTCCTTCTGTATATAATTTGTTTAGTTTTTATCATGAAGAGATGATTGATTTTATCCCGTACCTTTTCTGTGTGTGATTTAGGCACTTTGTTCTGTTGCTGTGGTGTACCATATCAATTTATTGTGTGTGTTGAATCACCTTTGCATCCCTGGGATCAATCTTACTTGATCATAAGTAATTGTTTTTTGCACTGCACACTGCCTCTAAAGCAGCCATCTAGATATTTAAAGCCAGAGTGCAGAGAGAGGAGAAACAGAGATCTGTTGCTTCACTCCACACTTGCTTGCAATAGCCAGAACTAAGCCAGACTGAAGCCAGGAGCCAGGAATTCCTTCTGAGTTTCCCAAATGGATGACAGGAACCCAAGCATTTGCACTATTATCTGCTTCCTCCCACGTGCATTTTGCAGGAAGCTGGATTAGAGTCACCGAGGAACTGGGACTCAGCCAGGCACTCAGATATAGGAATTATTTGCTTAAACAACTGAGTCACAGAATCCAGCCCAATAATGTTTTTAATATGCTGTTGGGTGCTTGCTGGCAGCACATATACTTACATTGGAATGATACAGAGAAGACTAGCATGGCCCATGTGTCAGGATGACATACAAATTCATGAAGTGTTTGCTATTTTTAGGCATTTTTTCAACATGTCTCAGGGAAAGGTTGAGGTGATGGACATACCAGCCATTATGACCATTCCCTCCCCCTACTGTGGGTAGAGGTCTACCGGGCATGACTTGAGTGTCACTACAGATCTAAAACATTGGACAGAGCTCCATAGCCCCACACAGCACACATCTCTGGATATCAGCTGTAAGTCCCAGGCATTCCACTGAACTACCGAAGCATATTCCTAAGAAAAAAGCCTTTAGAAGAGATACCAACAAATATTTTTCTTGATGCATAAAAATAAATGTAGAAACAATAAGGGACATGAACAAGGAATACAGTAGGACACCCCAAAAGGAACACAGTAATGCTCAATATTAGACTGTGAAGATGAGGACATAGACGAAATGCTGGAAAGGGAATTCAAAATAATGATTATAAGATTACTTAAAGAGAAACAATTACATAAGTTAAATTCATACATGACATGGAAGAGAAATTCTGCCAGGGGATAAAGATATTAAAGTAGAATCAAACTGAAATATTAGAAATGAAGCACTCACTGTGTCAAGTAAAAAATACACCAGAAAACATTAACAGACTCAGTGAGGCAGAAGAAAGAATATCTGAACAGAAGACAAATCTTTTGAAATAGACAAACGAAAAAGAAAAAAAAACAAAACATGAAACCATGTTTATGATTTATGAGATGTCATCAAATGACTGAATATATGTGTCTTAGGAATTCCTAAACAAGTATAAAAGCAGGATGACATAGAAAACTTATTCAAGGGCCAGCACTGTGGCACGCTAGGTTAATCCTCTGCCTGCAGCACCGGCATCCCATATGGGCACTCTTTCTAGTCCCGGTTGCTCCTCTTCCAGTCCAGCTCTCTGCTGTGGCCCGGGAAGGCAGTGGAGGATGGCCCAAGTGCTTGGGCCCTGTACCCACATGGGAGTCTGGGAGGAAGCAGCTGGCTCCCGGCTTTGAATCAGCGGAGCTCCGGCCATTGTGGCCACCTGGGGAGTGAACCAACGGAAGGAAGGAAGACCTTTCTGTCTGTCTCTCTCTCTCTGTAACTCTGCCTGTCAAATAAATGAATAAAATCTTAAAAAACTTATTCAGTGAATAATAGCTGCTAATTTTCCTAAATTGGAGAAGGATGTGGACATCCAAATACGGGAACCACACAGAACCCCAAATAGACATGATCACAAAACATCTTTACCATGACACATTATATTAAAACTTTCAAAAGTAGAACACACAGATTCTAAAATGTGCAAGAGAGAAACGTGAGATTACTTTTAAAATATCTCCAAGCAAAGTAACAAATTTCTCTTCAGAAACCCTACTAGCTATAGAAAAGAATGGAGAGATATAGTCCTTAAAGAAAAAAAAGCCTTCAACCAGGATACTATACCCAGCAAGGCTCTCATTTATAAGTGAAGGTGAAATAAAGACCTTCCAAGACAGACAGAAATGGAAAGAATTTGTCACTCCCCAGGGAGCCTTACTAATGATCCTTAAGGATTTTACTACACACAGCAACAGAGAAGGATAGCATTGTACAAGTGTGTATAGTCACAAAACCCGATAATAGTACAAAGGAAATCCAAAACAGAAGGAATATTTATGAAAAAATGGCATGACCCAAGTCATTACTTCTCAATACTAACCTGAATGTAAATGTACTGAATTATCCAATTAGGAGATGCAGACTGGCTGAATGGATTAAAACACAAGATCCATGTATATGCTGCCTTCAAGAAACATGCCCTACCAACAAAGATGTACACAGACTGGAAGAGGATGGAAAAAGATATTCCATGCACATGGAAATAAGAAGCAAGCAGAAGGAGCTATCTTAATATTGAACCAAATAGACTTCAAGAACAGAACTGTTAATGAAGAAGGTCATTATGTAATTATTAAGGGATGAACGTCACACATGAAGCTGGATCTATAGTAAACATACATGCACCCAAAGCCAAAATCCTCATCTATTTAAAGCAAACACTAGTGGAGACATATGCTTCTATACAGTCATAGTGGGAGACTTTAATACTCCACTTTTATCAGATGAACTAGAGAAAAATCAACAAAGAAACAATAGAGCTGATCTACATTATGGACTTAATGGATCTAATCAATATCTGTAGAACATTTTATCCCACAGGGGCAGATACACATTCTTTTCATCAACGCATGGAACTTTCTCTGGGTAGACCATATGCTTGGCCATGAAGCAAGGCTGCAAATGCAACAAAATTGAAATTTACCATGTATCTTTTCTGATCTCACTGAAATGAAGCTGGACATTAACAGCATAAGAAACTTAACAAAATATACAAACACCTAGAAATGCTACTGAAGGAACAGTGGGTCATAGAAGAAATCAAAAGGGAGATACAAAAAAATCCCTGTGTATTTATATGGTGCCAGGTGTATTGTCTCCCTTTTCATTTCTCATTTTATACATTTAAATCATCTTTCTCTTAGTCTAACTAGGGATTTGTCAGTTTTGTTTGTGTTTTCAAAGAAATAGATCTTTGTTTCATTGCTGTTTTTATAATTTCTTTTTAGTGTCTGTGTCATTTATTTTCAAGTCTTACTTCTTTCCTTCTACTAATTTTCAATTTGGTTTTTTCATATTTTTCTAGCTCCTTGAGATGCTGTGATAGGTTGTTTATTTGAGATCTTTTTTTCTTAAATGTGGACATTGATTTAATAAACTTCTTAGTGTATTGCCTTTGCTGTAGTCTGTAGCTTTTGGTATACTGTGTTTCCATTTTCATTCATCTAAATACATTTTTTGAAAGTTTTCTTTACAATTTCATCCATTGATTGTTCAGGAATAAGTTAGATTTCCATGTATTTATGTAGCTTCCAAAGTTTTTCTTCTTAATCTATTCTATTTTTGTTGTAATCAGAAAAGATAATCAATCTGACTTCTAGTTTTTAAAATTTGTTAAGACTTGTTTGGTGCCCTCACATATGCTGTTTCCTGGAGAATGTCCCAGGTGTTGTTGAGAAGTGTGTGTGTTGGATGGAATGCTCTGTAGATGCCTCCTAAGCCCAGTTGTTGCAGTTTGCAATTTAGCTCTGTAGTTTCTTTATGGATTTTCCTTCTGGATGGCTTGCCATTGCTCAAAGAGTGGAGTTAAAGGCTTAAGCAGTATTGTTTTGGAGTCTAGCTCTCCCTTTAGGTCTATTCATATTTCCTTTATGTATTTGGTTACTCTCGAGGGGTGCCTCTGTATGTTTTAAATATTTATTATTTGAGAAGCAGAGTTATAGACAGAGCAAGAGACAGAAAGCGTGGTCTTCCATCTGCTGGTTCACACCCCAAATGGCCACAGTGGCCGGAGTTGGACCAGTCAGAAGCCAGGACCCAGGAGCTTCTTCTGGGTCTCCCTTGTGGGTACATGGGCCCAAGCAGTTGGTTCATCTTCCACTGCCTTCCCAGGCCATTAACAGAGAGCAGGATTGGAAGAGTAGCAGCTAGGACATGAACCGGTACCCATATGGGATGCCAGCACTGCAGGCGGGGGCTTTGCCTACTATGCCAGTTCATTGGCCACATGCCTATGTCTTTTTATTTATTTTTTTATTTCCTCTTCCTTGATTGAACCCTTTATTATTATTATTATTTTTTTTTGACAGGCAGAGTTAGACAGTGAGAGAGAGAGACAGAGAGAAAGGTCTTCCTTCTGTTGGTTTACCCCCCAAATGGCTGCCATGGCCGGTGCACTGCACCGATCTGAAGCCAGGAGCCAGGTGCTTCTCCTGGTCTCCCATGCAGGTGCAGGGCCCAAGCACTTGGGCCATCCTCCACTGCCTTCCCGGGCCACAGCAGAGAGCTGGACTGGAAGAGGAGCAACTGGGACAGAATCCGGCACCCAACCAGGACTATTACCCGGGGTTCCAGTGCCGCAGGTGGAGGATTAGCCAAGTGAGCCGCGGCACCGGCCTGAACCCTTAATTATTATATAATGACATCTTTTTTTTTTTTTTTACTAGTTTTGTTGAAGTATCTATTATTTGTTTATTTGATAGTTAGATAGATACATTGATAGAGAGGAAAGAGAGAGGGAAAGAGAGATACATTATCCATTGGGTCACCCTCCAAATGCCTGACCTGAAGCTGGGAGCTCTGAACTCAGTCCAGATCTCCCACATTAGTGGCAGGCACCCCATTATTTGGGCCATCAGTATTGCCTATAGGGTTTGTATTAGCAGGAAGCCCGTGGCAGGAGCTGGAGTCATATGTACTCTGGTACAGGAGGTTTATTTATTCCCAATCTTATCTACTAGGCTAAACGCTCACTCCTAAAACCTATTTCTAATCAGATAGAGGTATGGCTCCTAATGTTCTATTTCAGGCTCCATTAGCATGGACCATTTTCTTCTGTACTTTGGCTTTCAGTAACTTGTGTGTTTTTAGAAGTCAAGTGAGATTCTTATAAGCAGCATATAGTTCAGTCTTGTTTTCTTACTCATTGGGTCACTGTGGCTTTTTAAATTGTATTTACTTATTTATTTTCATTGTATTTAAAAGAGGGGGAGAGAGAGAAAAAGAGGGAGGGAGAGAGAGCGTGTGACACGAGCTACACAGTGCACAAACCACCTCCTGCTGCCTTGGGGTTTGCATTAGCAGGAAGCTGTAATTGGAAGCGAATAGAGACACACAGGTATGGGACGTGGGCATCCCGAGGACCATCTGGACCATTGTGCCAGAAAGCATTCCCCTTCCTCCACTGCCTTCCACTTGTAGAATTTAATGCATTCATATGTGAGGTAATTATTTTTTGGTAAGGGCTTTCTGGTGCCATTTTGATACTTGTTTTCTAATTTTGTTGTAGTTCCTGTCTTTCTCCCTCTTTTTATTTTTATTTTTTGACAGAGTGGACAGTGAGAGAAAGAGAGAGAGAGACAGAGAGAAAGGTCTTCCTTTACCGTTGGTTCACCCTCCAATGGCCGCTGCGGCCGGCGCGCTGTGGCCGGCACACCACGCTGATCCGAAGGCAGAAGCCAGGTACTTCTCCTGGTCTCCCATGGGGTGCAGGGCCCAAGCACTTGGGCCATCCTCCTCTGCACTCCGGGGCCACAGGAGAGAGCTGGACTGGAAGAGGGGCAACCGGGACAGAATCTGGCGCCCCGACCAGGACTAGAACCCGGTGTGCTGGCGCCACAGGCGGAGGATTAGCCTAGTGAGCCGCGGTGCCGGCCTGTCTTTCTCCCTCTTATGTATTCTTCCTTGTGGTTAAGTAATTTCTTAAATAGTATTTTTTGATTACTTGTTATGTCTGGGAAGTATATTATAAATTTTTGCTTTCTAGCTACCATGAGACTTACAGAATACTTCTTTTTGTTGTAACAAGCTACTTTGAAATAATAGGAACTTAACATTCATCACAAATCAGGAAAATAAACACAAAAAGAGGTCAGACATACTGGTAAAGATTTCCGTATTATTCCATTGCTCCTCAACATTGATTGTGTTTATTTCTCATTTTTCCTCTTTCTGTCTTATGTGTTTCTTACCATTTTATGTAGCTTTTATTATTTTCAATTGGTTTTTAGTCTCCCCCACTAGTATTAATGATTTATGACACCGTGTTTACAGTATTAGAGTGTTTAGGAGTTTCTCAGTACAATTAGTCTTACCAGTGAGTTTTCTGCCTTCTGATATTATTTATTACTGTCTGTCTTTCAGTTTGAAAAATTCCCGTTAGCCTTTCTTGTGAGTCAGATCTGGTGGTCTCATCATGCTTCCTTTGGGCCTGTAAGATTTCTGCCAAGAAGTCTGTAGTCAGGTGAATTGAGACCCCATTCTGTGTTATTTGTTTCATTTCTTCTGGAGCTTTGAGAATCAGCTCTTTATCCTTAACCTTGGAAAACTTGATTGTTATATGTCTTGGAGTAGACTTGGTTGGGTTGCATCTGGTTGGTGACCTTTGATCTGTACCTGATAGTTTTCTCTCTCTAGGTTATTATCTCTTTGAATAAGCTTCCTATCCCTTTGGCATTTCCAGTTCCCTCTTGAATCCCAGTAACTGAAATGTTTTTTTCTTTTCACTCTATTCCAAAGTTTCTGTAAGTTTCTTCATTCCTTTGATTCTTTTTGTTTCTTTTTTCTCCTCCAAATGTGTAATTTTTTCTATTTATTTTTTTGAAAGGCAGAGAGAGGGAGAGAGATCCTATTTTTTAGTTTACTCTCCAAAATACCTACAACATCTGGTCTCCCATGTGGCTGGCAGAAATCCACCTATGTGAGTCATCACCTCCTGCCTCCTATAGTGCACATTAACAAGAAGCTGGTATTGGGAGTGGAGCCGAGTTTAAACATAGGCATTCCACTATGGGATGTGGGCATCCAAAGGATGCCAAATACCCATCTCCTACTGCGTATTTCAGATAGCATGTCTTTAAGCTCACTGACTCTTTTGTTTGATCTACTCTGCTATTGATGGTTTCAATTGCATTTTAAATTCACTTAGTACACTTTTCATTTGAACCATTTCTGTTTGATTTATTTGAATTTCTTCCATCTTTCTGTCAAGCTTCTCTGTTAGAGTATTAAATTATTTGTGTTCTCTCTGTTGAAGTTCATTGAATTTCTTTAAAGTAGCTATTTTTAAGTCTCTGTCCAAACATTTGGAAATTTCAATTCCTAGACGGTTCGTTTCTAGCATCTTGCTTTGTTTATTAGGTCACGATTCCCTGGAGGTTCTTGACACGTGTTGGTTTGTGCATTGAAGGATTAGTTATAGTAATCTGGCTTTTCTTGTAGCTGTCCTTTCATAAATTCCAAGCAGTCTGTTGATATTATTAGGACTTGTGGATACTTCTGTTACTTCAGCACTCAATGGCACTGTAACTTGACGTTTGCTGCAGGTCCCCTCTGGGTGCATTTTCACTGTTTCAATCTTAATTTATTCAGTCCTAAATCATTCCCCAAGCTGAGAGCTGTCCCACATCTGTAGTTGGTGTATTGTTCAGAACAAACCAAGCAAGCACTTAAAAGGTGTAATCTGTCCCTACAACTCTGTTGCGTTGACTGGACTGGGCCCTGATGCCTTGTCCTGTTGCCAGCAATGCCAGAACCATGATGCTTCCTCACACCCAGAGCCACAACCCACTGCAGCCTGGGCGTGGGATTGCATCCCGCTCTGCTGCAGTCTGTCTGATGCTCAGCAGAGTCCCTGTCTGACGTTCATACCAGGCGCTGGTGATGCTGACTGGTGTAAGACTGATCAGTTGAGGAGGCCATGTAATTCTGTTTGCTTGTGGAGTAAGTCCAGAGACTCCAACTGCAGACCAGGCGCTGGCTGGGGCCAGGAACCATAGGTATTTTATCAGCCTGCCACCGAGTCCCAGTACAGTCTGCTTCCCTGCTGTCTGCCCAAGGCTGTACGAGGGATGATAGAGGTAGCCTGTGAGTCATAGTGGTCTCCTTAGGCCCTGTGTGATCATGGGATTGCATGCCTGATCCTGGCAAGGTTGTGGTGATACATGTTGAAACAGGTCCATCCCACCAGGGCACAGGTCTCTGCGTGATACAGGGGCAAGTCTAGAGACCCCACCCACAGGCACTGACCTAGGGATGGGGTCTTTTGGGATCTGCCTAGAGTTGACCTTTGCCAACCCAGCACTGAGTCCCAAGATAGTCTTGTTGTTTGTGTCTGTGCAAGGTTGGAGTTGGATGATAAAGATAGCCCCTTGGCTGCTTGAATTGGCACTATGCGGATTCACAGTCTCAGGGGTGCACACCAGGCCCACTTGATGCTAGCTGTGATAAGTGCTAAAATGAGTCTGTCCAACTGAAGCACAGATGTCTACCTAACTCCAGGACAAGTGTAGAATTTCCATCTGTGAGAAGTAATCTAGGTGTAGAGGCCTCCCACCTGGCCAAGGAGCCTTCAATAATGAGTCTACAGATAGGAGCCTGTGGACAGGGCTGTGAGTCCCTGTGCAGCTCTGAGATTTTCAGCGGTGCCATCAAAAAAGTGCCTCCTTCTATGTGACTTTCCTTGTTGTTGTATGAAAACTAGGCTTTGTGGGTCTCTCACCTGGTTTCAGCAGCTCCTCTGAAGACTGTTGAGATAATAACTGGTCAAATTGATGGGAAGGTGGTTGTCAGAGCAGCTAACGTGGGTGTTGCTTTGGTTCACCTCCTCTCTAGTTTTTCATATTTATGCAGTGGTCCTTGTTTTGACAATTAATAATGTATTTTTTCTTTCCATTTGTTGACTTTTTTGTAACTTTATTAGCTTCAACAGTTGAAGTGTCTTTTACTGAAGTACATATAAAGGATATTCCTGTATTAGAAAAGAATAGTTAACTTGCTCTTAAATCAATGCTGTGTGCCATAGCACAGCTTTAGTAGCCAATCTAGGTAACATCGAGAATGATTTACCTGAAGAATCACTTTTGGATTCATAGAAGAAGTTCTAATCATTGTAAATGAGTGTAAGGTTCTTGCATGTCAGTCTTCAATAGGAAAGGATTGCTAGACTGGTAGGGTAGGTCGATTTTGCTCAGGACTCTGTATCCATGTCTCATTACTGAGGTCCAGGTGTGAGGGGCGTACTGCTGTTGTACCCAAGCCTCATATCGCCTGGAGGATTGTTTCCAACAGCAGCCCTCGGAGGGCCATGCTAGGGCTTGTCCTGCTCAACATTTTGGTGAATGATTTGAGTCCTTAGAATAGATATTTATCAGCTTTTTACATGACAGTGGCAGGGAGAGAGATAGTGAATGTGTTGGGTCTTAAGGAGAAAATCATTATTCTGCCTAAACTTGACAAGCCAGGTATGAAATACGAAATTGCACTCCTGCAAAAAAGTATCAGAAACACCTCATATTGTGAACATAGGAAAGAATAAATACAACTTAGCAGTGATGTATGTGGGGGAGTTCAGTGTAGTTGACAGTAAATTCAAACAGAAATCTGCAGAAAACCAGCAGGAACCAAAATGCCAAACACAGCTTTCACCATTTTCATTATCATTAAATATAATAATGTGTAAGCAAATATGGTATTTCCTGGAAGTTATAGGGAAGCACTGTTTGTGATGAGGCTTTGCCTGTATTTTACTGTCTCTGGCACAACTGGAGTATCAGTTTGGGTTCTGGGCTATGCTTTGAGTGGCAGAGATGAGTAAGTAAATTCTGAGGGAATAATCAATGTGGTGAGGTACGAGAAGGCACATAGCTATGAAGTGTTTTAGTTAACTCCAAAGGCATAGCCTTCAGGAAAGGCCTGTCTTATATTAGAGGATTTATATTTAATCTGTATGCTTCCAGCTGATGAAACTACGAGAAAAGGGTAGACTCCATGGGTGACAGATTTGAGATAATGTTAAATAAATCCAAGGACAAGTATAAGGGAACTCCAAAAAGTTAGTAGTAAAATAAAGTTAACAGATTTTATTTTGGTGCAAAAGTCTTTGAATCCATTTATAGTTTTTTTTTTTTTTCATAATACAGCTTTTACAAGAACTTTTTGAAGTCACTCTTGTATTTGTGGAAAGTCTACAGTGGGATTCCTTTTGGAATCCCAAGTGGATGTGTCCAGCTGTCAGCAATACAGTGTGAGAGCACACTTGCAGGTTTCTTTCTTGTAGCATGATCCAGAACCAACACTGGCTAATTTGTCATGTGTCTTATACTGATTGCAAATTATGAGCCAGATTAATTGCCATTAGGTAGAGGACTGAAAAGAAAAGTCTTGGTTTTGGTTGAGAATAGTCTTAAAACAACAGCTTCTCGTCTGCTAATGCTTAGCACAGGGCACAAAGCTCTCTGAACACCTCTTTCATAGTCTGACCTAGTTTCTTTACCTGGTAACTTTAAAATTTAATTAATATCCTAATCAACTTATCTGTGAGAGGGTGAGCTCACTTACCTCTCCTCGTTCACTCCCCAAACGCCTGAAATGGCCATGGGGCTAGAATCAAGGGCTGAGAGCTGAATGCAAGTCTCCCATGCCAGTGGCAGGAACCCACACCTCCCTCCCCAGCTCCTGGGTTCTGCATTTGCAGGAAGCTAGAGCCAGAAGCTGGGATCCCTTGGCTGTCATAACTGGCATCCTAACTGCTAGTCCAGACTGCCCCCGTCCCTGATGACTTCTCATGGAGCCCTGATTTTTGTCTTCAGCTCTACCAGACATGTGCATTAGCAACAGCGAAAATGCTGTAGAGTGGAGTCCTTGCATCACCCCTGACTGAGTGTGTGGTCTTGGCTGTTAGACTTCACCTCTCCTTTCTAGAATACAGTGGAGATACTAATAGTTGCCGTTTTGATAAGGTTCTGGTGAAAATTGGGAACTGATGCATGTCAGCATACTTGGCAGTTAAGTATGGCACTCCTTGAGTTTTTATTTAGTTCCTAAGAGTTCTAGGTCTGAAAGTCTATACTCATATGAAAAAAAAGACTTTTCCAAACAACACAATGTGCCTCGGTTGGAGCAGTGTGTCTTTTTTTTTTTTTTTTTTTTTTTTTGACAGGCAGAGTGGACAGTGAGAGAGAGAGGCAGAGAGAAAGGTCTTCCTTTTCCATTGGTTCACTCCCCCAATGGCCGCTGCGGCCAGCACACCGCGCTGATCTGAAGCCAGGAGCCAGGTGCTTCTCCTGGTCTCCCATGTGGGTGCAGGGCCCAAGGACTTGGGCCACCCTCCACTGCACTCCCTGGCCACAGCAGAGAGCTGGACTGGAAGTGGAGCAACCAGGACAGAATCCGGCACCCTGACCGGGACTAGAACCTGGTGTGCTGGCGCCGTAGGCGGAGGATTAGCCTAGTGAGCCACTGCGCTGGCCTAGAGCAGTGTGTCTTTATGGAAATATGTGTATATGCCTAAAGATAAAGACACAGGAACACTATTTTGGGGAAAATGAGATTAGTGTTTTTAGAAGTTTTATTTATGTAGATTTATGTTATTTTTTCAAGTAATGCTAAAGTTCTTGTGAAATTGCAAAGTCTTTAATAAAAAAAGGATGATGATTTTCTTAGATCTCATACCCTTCTAGTCCTAATTTCCAGCACTACATTGTGTGGTCCTGATTCTTAGCTTATATAGTATGGAGTAAAAAGTAGCATATATTTTACAAAAAATGGAGACATTGCTTCTAGTTGTTGCAGCATTAAGCATTCATTTTTGGAAAAGTATTCTTTTTCTGTTATTTTTAATGGAGTCAGAAATGATAAGTTGTTTAAATATTTTCATTTGATATGAAGATACTTTAAAAATTATGGAATCAAAAGATAAGTTTATTTTGGTACAAAAATTTTTGGAATCTATGCATATGTAGTTTTTTTCGTAATACTCATTTTCCAAGAACTATTGAAATGCCCTGGTATGTGATTTTGACAATGTTAGGCCAATTTGTTTTTGTCTTTTTTTTTTTTTTTTTTTAGTTTACTGACAAAAATTCAGGACAGACACCCCTAGAACAAAGGATAACTAACTAGTTTGAATATCAATTAAGAACAAGCTTCCAAGGTTGTTTATAAAATTTTGCAGCACGGTTGGTCCAGGAAACCAAGGCAGCCTTTAACTGATCTGGTACCGCTTTTACTAATCCTTTTTGTTAGTTTTCTGTTCAGGATTTGGGATTGTTCTGTCAAGATCAGAGATTGAAAACAAAAAGGCAGAAGTCTATTGTCATGATTTTTTGGGGGAGAGAATTTTTTGTTCAGAGCTCTCTTTTAGCATATGTAAAATAGATGTACCAGGGCCAGCACTGTGGCACAGTGGGTTAAAGCTCTGGCCTGAGGCACCGGTATCCCATATTGGCATCTGTTCTAGTCCTGGCTGCTCCTCTTCTGATCCAGCTCTCTCCTATGGCCTGGGAAAGCAGTAGAAGATGGCCCAACTCCTTGGGCCCCTGCATCCTCTTGGGAAACTTGGAGGGAGCTCTTGGCTCCTGACTTTGGATCAGCTCAGCTCTGGCTGTTTTGGTCATTTGGAGGGTGAACCAGCGGTTGGTGGACTTTTCTCTCTCTGTCTCTACCTCTCTCTAACTCTGTCTTTCAAATAAATAAAAATAATAAATCGTTAAAAAATATATGTACAGTTAGATCTAAGCATGGATAGGTTATTTAGTAAATCTGATATCAGAGTAAGGGAGTAAATTAGCATTATTCAGGAATTTACTTTCAAATACCTAAGAACAGTCATAGCAAATATGTTCAGGACTTTTATTAAAAAAGGAAACGATAATAAAAAAATACAAATAGTCAAGACACACACACACACACACACATAGTACTTGAAAGGCATAGTTACAGAGAGAGAGAGAGAGATCCTATGTGGTCTCCCATTTGGTTCATTGACCAAATTGCCTCAACTACCAGGGCTTGGCCAGGCTGAAGCCAGGAGCCTGGAAGTCCATAAGGGTCTTCCACATGGGTAGCCATTGTTCAAGTAATTGGGCCATCATCTACTGCTTTCCCAGGGATGTTAGCAGGTAGCTGGATTGGAAAAGAAGCAGTTAGGCCTTGAATCAGTGCTCAGATGGGATGCCAGTATTGCAGATGGTAACTTAACCTCCTACTGTGCCACAACACTGGCCCTCATACCATCCATTTTGATTCGAAGGTTCAATGTTGGAAAGATGTCAGAACCTAAAAATTGCCTATGAAAACACTAGCAGATACATAGGCAGAAATTGACAGATTTTAAAATTGATATAGAAACACAAAGGAATAAGATTTAAAAAAAATCTTGAAGAATATACGTGGAAGAATTACAGATTGAATTATTAAGACACTGTAAACCTGTAGTAATTAGGATAGTGCGGTATTGGTGTGGGACTAGACGAACTGACTAGTGAGACTGTCCAAGGAATGTGGATACTGACCCACGCATGTTCAGTCACGGGGTTTAAGACAAAGGTGGTCACTACAGTGCAGTTGGGACAGGAGGGCCTTCCGTAAGCAGTACTGTGTCAGTGCGGTGTCCATAAGGAAAAGCTGTATCTTGACCCTTATCTGACATGACATACAAAAGTCAATTCTGGATGGATTTGGAATCTAAATGTAAGAATTAATAGTATTAAACCTTCTAGATAATGCAGAAGAATATCACAGTCACCAAAGAGGTCTTCAACAGGACTCAAAGAGTGCTACCCATATCATAAAAATTGATAAATTTTGATTCATTTAAATTAAGAGTTTCTTTTTATGGGAAGATACCCTTATGAGAGTGAAAAGATGGCTCATCAAACAGAAGATGATACAGCACATAGGCATATAAAAGGATTCATATCCAAACTGATAAAGGAGAAATCATAAAGAAGCAATAAAAGCATTAATAATAAATAGGTAACTGAATAAGAATATTGGCAAGACTGAACAGATACTCCACAAAACTGGATATTCATAAACCCAGTAAATAATACGGAAAGGGCTCAATATCTGTTTCACCCCTGGGAAATGTGAATTAAAACCACAAGTAATACCACTACATACCCACCAAATGCTGAAACAGAAAAGGTGGAAAGTGCTTCCAAGGATGGGAAGTATTCACAGTTCTCATGCAGCAGTTGGAAATGGGTCAGCCCTTTTAGAAAATAAAATGAGTGCCCGTGAAGTACCGTGATGAGCATGTGTATATCCTGAGATTCAGCAGTTCTGCTCATGGGTGTAAATGTGGCAGACAAGCATAGATGTCTGTGAGAATTCTTCTTTAAAGCCTAGGAGGTGCCCAAAGGGATAAATTATACTGTATCCACGTAATGGAATAGTGCAGGGTCCTGAAGGTGCTCCACAGCTGTCTGTCACAGCGTGAATGTGTCTGGCATGACGTTGATCAAAAGACGATAGACACAGAGTAGAATATGTTGCACAGTTACATTTCTTTGAGGCACAGAAGCATTCTCAACGGCAGTCTCTGTTAGAAGACAGCGTGGTGGGTGTTCGGGCAGTAGTGACTGGAAGGGAAGGCGTTTGAGACTGAGTTGGAGTGGTTGTGCCCTGCTACTTTACGTAGGTGCTGCTGACATGGACTTGTGCACTTGTAAAATTCACCCCATTGTTTTGTTGCTATGCATGCCTTTATGCCTGTATGTAACACTTCAATATGTTTTTTTTTTTTTTAAGATGTATTTATTTGAAAGACACAGTGACAGATTGAGTTGGAGATAAAGAGGGAGACATTGACTGGTTCAGTCCACATATGGCTGCATCGGCCAGGGCTGGACCAGCATGGAACCAGGAATCAGGAGCTGATGCTGGGTCTCCCATGTGGGTGTCAGGAACCCAAGGACTCGAGTCGTCATCTGCTGCCTTTCCAGGCGCATTAGTAGGGAGCTGGATCAGAGGTGGAGCAGCCAGGACGCATACTGGCATTCTGACGTGGGATGCAGGCATTGCACGTGGCGGCTTAACCCGCTGCACCACAAAAGCTGTCCACAACACAGTTTTAGACATTGACCTCAGGATGTCATAATCTCATATCCTTGGTCTCTGTTAGAGGGGCTCCTGCCTCAGTGGACAGAGTGTTTGAGTCACTGAGCCTGGATACTCCTTTTGTAGGGCGTAACTGGGTACTACTGCCAACAGTGGAGTTCTGAGGTTTTCTTTTCCTGTGACTTCTACTGACTTGTCATTTCTCACAGTCTTTCTCTAGACAGAGGCTAAGGTCAAGTTTATCCTCACTAATTACTATCACATTCCCAGACCATTCACCTAAGTTCCTGTGACCATTTCTTTTGTTGTAGAAAAAGAGGGTATTTACTCTTGAGGAAAAGAAAACATAAAATTTACTCTTCATGTTGTTGAAATGGTAATTTTTATTCCACTCCATTACCTGGGAACATCAGTTGCCATTTAAGGCCTCTTCTTTTTTCTCATCTGTATAAACTATGAGTCAGTGTTGAGCAAACTGCACTGTACTGAGTTCAGTGTTTGTATTGTACAGTTTTTGGTTTTAATCATTTCCTTATGTCCTTGGTGTTTGCATAGCTCATAGGTCAATACAAAAAAAGTCATTAGTTGATAGTTACAGTTTCTTATAAAAATATTTATTTTTCCATTTTAGGTGATCAGAAATGGGAAGAAAAGTAAGCAGAATCCGTCTTGCTTCTGAACCCAGTATAATTCACTTTCTGCAAATTTCTTGGGAGAAAACAGTGGGATCTGGATTTGTTATCCTACTTACTGATGGTCAGTCGGCATGGACTGGGAGAGGTAATGTTAAAGCAAAATTTTTAAAGAAAATTTGATGTGCTGTTTTTCAGTCCTCAATGATTCTTCAGATTGAAGTGTTTAGTAAATATCGGATAAAACTGACATTACTTTTAATGGTTATAGCTGTCTATTCTCTATACACATTTGCAATATTTAATGCCCTTTTCTAAATTGATATTAATAAAGTAATAAACATGTGCCTTAGCAATTTGTGCTTACCAAGAGATCTTACTACTTGGAGTTGGTGAGAATTTTAAAATGATGACTTTGTAGAAAACATAAAGAAGACTGTTCCACACACCTCCTTTCAGGACTCCTGGAAGTATTGGGAAGCAGAGGCATGGGGCTGAGGAAATTAACAAAATTCTTGTTTTATGTTGGCTTCCTTTTACTTGCTACACTCCTGCCTTTTGTTATCTATTGTCTGTATTACTGTCTAATGAACAAGAACTACATTTGTAACAAAACACAACAGAACTAAAGCTTGAAAATATCGGAATGCAAAGGTCAATGCTGTGGATTAGATTTTGACTATTATTTTATGAAGTACACTTTTAATTTTTTTTTTCCTTGAGATCATGTGTGGCACTTGACAATTCTCAAACCAAAAAATTTACAGTTATGATTTACTCTTACAGCTAACACTTCATAATCTTCTAAAGTGTTTTATTGAAAGATTTAAAGAACTATCTCTATAACCATGCTGCAGTCATTTCTAGAGTAGTGAGTGATGTTTTTTAAAATAATTTTTGCATTTTATTTTATATACTATTTGTATCTTCTATTACCTTTTGAAATGTTTCCCTAAAGTTTATTACTTTATCATCTTTTATCATCATTATATCATCTTTAAAATACATTGTGTGATGGATGGGCCTTTGCTGTAGTAGTTGATGCCGCTTGGGAGGCCCACCTTCCATATAGGAGTGCCTGGGATCGAGTCTTGGCACAGCTCCGGATTCAGGCTTCCTTCGATAGTTTACCCTGGGAGGCAGCAGATGACAGAGTAAGTACCTGGGTCCTTGCTGCCCTATGAGAGATCTGGATTGAGTTCTTGGCTAGTAGATTCTGCCTGGCTTAGTCCTGGGTACTGTGGGTGCTTGAGAAGTAAACTAGTGAATGGAAGATCTCTGTCTCTCCCTCTCTCTCTGACTTTCAATAAATAAATAAAGATTAAAAAAATGATAAACTACACTGTGAAATTCTCTTTCTCAAATGTTATAAATTATGTAGCATAGTCAAATTAAGTTTATACTTTCAGGCTTTAAAAAGTATTTATCTGAGACACACACCACACACACACACACACAGCTGTATCTATGTCTATGTCTATATCTATATATCTATATCTATATCTATATCTATATCTATATCTATATTTAACTCCCATCTGCTGATTCACTCCCCAAATGCCTGCAAAAGTCAGAACTGGGCTGAGGCTGCGGCTAGGCGCTGGGAACATGTTCTAATTGTCCTATGTAGGTGGGAGGAACTCAGTTTCTTGAGCCATCACTGTCGCCTGCCAGGGTCTGAATTATCAGGCAGCTGAAGCCAGGATCTGGAGCCGGGAATCAAACCCTGGTACTCCAGCATAAGACATGGGAACCAGTAAGTACCTGCTCCTCACAGGTTTTTCAATTTGATTATTTGTGACAGAGAACAAGTACCTTTGAGATAGGATTACTGTAAAATACAGAGACTTCAAAGGTACTGTTTCCAGGACTTACTATGGTATGCAATTAAGCTGTACATTAAACATTTTTTATATTTATTTTTATATTTATTTGAAAGGTAGAGTTATGGAAAGAGAGAGAGAAATGTCTTCCGTCCACTGGTTAACTCTCCAAATAGCCACAAAGACCAGGGCTGGGCCAGGCCGAAGCCGGGAGCCAGTGGCTTCTTCCAGGTCTCCCACATGAGTGCCGAGACCCTGGTACCTGGGCCAATCTCTGCTGCCTTCCCAGGTGCTTTAGCAGGGAGCTGGATGGGAGTGCAGCAGCTGGGACTTGAACTGGTGCCCATATGGATGCCAGCACTGCAGGCGGTGGCTTAGCCCGCTACACCACAAGGCCAACCCCTAAGCTGAACACTTCCATGTAGGAGAACTCAGCTGCTGGTTGGTTGGTACAGATCCGGTGTGGAGCTCTGTGCATATTGCAGAAGGGCCATGGCAGCTCTTGTTCCAGTCTGAAGACGGTGCATTGGGCTCAAACCTATGGTATTGGGTAAAGCTGGTCTTTGGGGAGAGAGGAGCAGTTCTGACCGCACTGCCAGGGAGGCGGGTCTTGGGTGGGATGGTGGCTTGCGTGTAAGCAGTACTGTGTTTATCACTTGGGTATTTCTAGCTGGCAGATGCGAGTTTAGAATAGTAAGTCATGGTCAGGTGGTCTTGAGGCGCTTCTGGAGCCTTCATTACCAGAGGAAGAGGTTACTTTCTGGTCTGCTCAGTGAGCCTCCTTTCCCAAGGCAAGTAGTATGTTGTTAAAACTGTCTTATCATCGAAGTTTAGGGGAGAATAATAATCTAACTTTTTTTTTTTTGACAGGCAGAGTGGACAGTAGAGGGAGACAGAGAGAAAGGTCTTCCTTTTTGCAGTTGGTTCACCCTCCAATGGCCGCCGTGGTAGGCGCGCTGCGGCCGGCGCACCGCGCTGATCTGATGGCAGGAGCCAGGTGCTTCTCCTGGTCTCCCATGGGGTGCAGGGCCCAAGCACTTGGGCCATCCTCCACTGCACTCCCTGGCCACAGTAGAGAGCTGGCCTGGAAGAGGGGCAACCGGGACAGGATCGGTGCCCCGACCGGGACTAGAACCCGGTGTGCCGGCGCCGCAAGGCGGAGGATTAGCCTAGTGAGCCGCGGCGCCGGCCTAATCTAACTTTTAATCCGAAATTTAACTTTACACTTATAGAACACTTTGGTTATGTCCCATAAAGTGGGCTGGCAGTTCTCTTTCCTTTTTTTTTTAAAGATTTATTTATTGAGAGAGAGAGAGAGAGATTGTCTGTTTGTTGGTTCACTACCCAAATGGCTGCAACAGCCAGGGCTGGGCTAGGCCAAAGCCAGGAGCTAGGGACTCCATCCATGTCTCCCACATGGATGTCACAGCCCAGGTGCTTCAGCAGGGAACTGGATTAGAAGTGAGTACTGGTGGCTGGCGCCACGGCTCAATAGGCTAATCCTCCGCCTTGTGGCGCTGGCACACCGGGTTCTAGTCCCGGTCGGGCATCGGATTCTGTCCCAGTTGCCCCTCTTCCAGGCCAGCTCTCTGCTGTGCCTGGGAGTGCAGTGGAGGATGGCCCAAGTGCTTGGGCCCTGCACCCCATGGGAGACCAGGAGAAGCACCTGGCTCCTGCCATCGGATCAGCGCGGCACACCGCCGCAGCGCGCCGGCCGCAGCGGCCATTGGAGGGTGAACCAGCGACAAAGGAAGACCTTTCTCTCTGTCTCTCTCACTGTCCACTCTGCCTGTCAAAAAAAAAAAAAAAAAAAAAGTACTGGGCGTCAAACCGGAACCCATATGGGATTCTGGTGCCATTAGTGCCAGCCCCTGGCAGCAGTTAATACTATCAACATGAGTGTTTGTCTAGATCCTAGGGATGTACATGGAGAGGGGGAGACCCATGCCATCTGTCCATCACTCGTTCGGATCTAGACAAACACTAGGACATTGCATGCTCAGTGAATGCTTTTTGATTGGAAGAATGGAATAATGTCTCAAATAAATAAAAGCAGTTACAAACAAGAAAAGGAGCTGTTCATTTTAGACTTTGCAAGGTTTTGAATAGAAACTCCAGTTTCATATTTCTTTAATGCTGACATTAATCACAAATGTAGTACATTCTACCATTTGTTTTCCAGTTAATGGGATTTAGTGTGACAAAAATTTGATACCAAACTTGTGCATTCTTTTGTGGCTTGTTAACATTTTGGCTTCTAGTAGTGAACAAGCTTTCAAACAGAAATCACTATATGGTCATTTTATTTTGAAAGATCTCTAATACAGTTTGATATCTCACATATGCTTATGCCTTTCATTATTCATTCCACTTTTCTTGTTTAAACATCAGGTATAAAATATTAAAGCAAATAGCATATGTCCATGTTTAGTTAAGTCTTATTACATAAAAAGTAATTTGGTGCTTTACAGATAGACAATAATGTGAGTAAGAACATTGAAACAATTAAATAATTGAAACATGAAAATTAATTTCCTTCCTATACCTCATCCTGTTTCTTTGTTCAGCTTTTTGATTGCTGCAACCTTCAATTTGGATAATTTTTTTTTTCTTTTCAGCTTAGTGAAATTAAAAGGATGTGGGGTTCCTTTTAACCTCCCACACACTAAACTCACCGATTTCTTTCCCATTAGCAATGCTTTATCTAATGAGTGATTTGTGGGTCTAATTTTCATGTGGCCTGTCATCACTTCAGTATTACGGAGGGTTCTATCAAAGGGTTAAATTGCAAAGTGGGGTAATGACCAATGACTGTTATGAAAATTGCTGTCAGAAGTAAGAAACTTATCCCCCTCTTGAGGTTATTGAAAAATAAACTCTTAATTATTTTATCATTAAACAGTTAGTTCCACTTAGAATTGTCCTATACATAGATAGATATTTGCTGACCTGTATGGAAATAATGTGACAGCGCTCATTGGAAAAAGGATCTTTAATAAATGAGGCAGTACAGTGGATTGACGATGTGATACTGGTAAGACTGCTGCGTTGACAAAGCTGCTGTGACCTGAGCTCCCGCGGAACCCGAGGAGGGTGCAGTCTTTGGCTCACTTTATGCAGGTATCTTGTCCCCAGGTCTTCATTTACCCACATGCTGTGTTAGTAGGATGCTTTCTGGGCCCAGTCTGAAAGTAGTTCCTAGTTTTTGGTTATGTTGGCCTGCTCACCTTTCACGCCTTATTATGAGTGGTTCAGCTGCATTCTTGCTGGATTTCATTATTTCCATTGCTTTTATTCCTGGGCACTGATATTTTATGGACATGAATGCTTGCAGCTGTGCTTCTTCCATATGTTCTTAGCCACAAAATGCAAAACTGATGACCAAGTCCTTGTTCCAGGATTGAAGTTCTGAATAGACAGATTTTGACATTCACGTTTACAGGAAGTATCCAAATACATTTTTTAAGAATTGATAACATTACTTTGTTACATAACTTAAAGCAGGAAGTTTAAGTAGAAAGATAGATTCCTTTTATTTGTTTTTCTATCTGAAAAATTAGATTTTGTATGGTAAGAAGCATAGCTTCCATAAAGGGAGGAGCCATGGGGATAACTAATAACTAAGGTGGGATCTAAGATGGCGTCTGCAACATTCAGGTGTTAGCACTTGAAGGCTCCACAAGACTGGTATTTTTGTCTCTGACAACTGATAACTATTGTATCCCACATTCCTAGAATAAATAATTCCTGCACGTAGTACATCCATAATAAATTTTTTTGTATATTAAATGAAGGAATTCTGGTTGAGTATTTTCAGATAGGTGTGTTTTCACTCTTATGAAATTTAGTCTGTATCTAACAGATTTGTTATCAGTAGATACTGAGTCGTCTTTTGTGTTTTCTTCTAAGTTTCTCTGTAGCTTAATTAAAGAAAACTTCCAGAGATTTTTTTTCTCATTTCTCTGTGAAATAATGTGTAACTTTTAGTATATGTGCTGCCGAAGCGAGCACTAATGTGTAACTTTTTAAACGGTACAGGGGTAGGCATTTTGTGTAGTGGTTAAGTCACTACTTGGGACAGCTACGTCCCATATCGGAGTCCCTGGCTTCAGTGCTGATTCCTTGGCATCTGATCCAGCTTCCTGCTAGTGTGCACCTGGGAGGCAGCGGGTGATGGCTCAGGCATTTGGTTCGGACATCCACCTGGGGTACCAGGATGAGTTCTGCACTCACACCTTCAGCATTGTTTTTGTGGGCATCTGGGAGTGAACCAGGGAATGGAAGATCTCTTTCCTCCTCTTTCTTTCTGCCTATCTAATAAAATGGAAGCAAATAAATAAAAATTCAAAATATAGTGCAAATATATTATTATGAGATTATCTAGAAAGTACTTGGCCTTCTTGTTCTTTGAGCAGGGTTATTAGCTTGCTTGAAAGGTCATAGGTTTGATAGTGATGATCATATTAAACATGAATGTGCTTTAGAGACAGAAAATAGTGGAAGTACTTTAGAAGCTGTAAAATCCTGTAGGAATATAACATGTTTTTATTTTTACCTCCGTCAAATGTTCCACTGCAGACAAAAATCATATTTCATCATCAGAGCTTTATAATAATAATAATAATAATAATAAACTGGCCAGGGTCAGTCACTCTGAGATCCTCATTTTCTCTCAAGGGACTTCCAGATACCTGCAACCATCCTGATGTAAGGATGTATTTGTAGGAATTCTTTAATCAAGATTTCCTGGTATCCCATGTTTTTCAAAATCATGGCAGGAAATAATTCAGCCATTGTCCCAAGTCTCTGCCTCATCTCAAACGCAGACAACCAGAGAGGCTTGAGTCCCAGTTTTTTCACAACAACTCAATGATCTCAAACCATTTCTTGGTCTCTCAGTCTCAGTTTTCTGTGATACAAAATGAAAATTATATATTTAAGTGATGAATAAAATAGGCAAATGCTACCCACAAGTATAAAAATATGAGTACAGAACCGTATGGGTCTTTCAACATGGTCATAGCCTAAGTTGGCGGAGGAAATCACCAAACTGCACATACATTCCAAACAAGTGTTAGATTAAATCTTGTCATTTTAGGATTTTTGAAAAATATTTACTTCTTTGTTTGAAAGACAGAGGCAGGGACGAAGAGAGAGAGCTCTTCTAGGCGCTGGTTCACTCCCCAAATGCCCAAACAGCAGGCATAGACCAGGCCCAAGCCTGGAACTGGAGACTCCACCTGGGTTTCTCTTGTTGGTGGAGTCATCACCTGGTGCCTCTCTGGTGCACTGGCGGGGAGATGGATTGGAAGAGTTGCCAGACTCAGTCGCAGACAGTCTGATACGGCATGTTACAGGTTGAGAACCTGTGCTGCTACACCCACCTGTAAGACTTGGACTTCTGTACATTTGGAAGCAAACAGATGAGCGGGTAACATTGTCACCTTTGATGTAAGGAAGGGAAAACTTCAGATGCCATGGTTGAAGAGATATTAAAAAATCAAACTGGTTGGCAATAACTTAGGTTCAGCTGTAGATTCACGTAGTATCTGAACTCAGTGCATGTCTGTGTGACTGAGTGTAATGGTTGAGCCAAGGTGGAATGTTAGGGCTCCAGACTTCTTCAGGAGTTAAAAAAGGAGCTCTCGCTGTAAAGAAAAGACCCTGGAAGAGTTATGCTGATAATGAAATAATATTAACGATACTGTTCCCTCACTTGGGGTACAGCATAAAATCTGACCATGAATGAACAAAAATCCCCCAAGATCATAATCCTAAGCTTCTATTATGTATGGGTAGGAGTTTAAAATTGAGTGCTTTGCCTCAATTATAAACACTAAGTTAAGAAATTAACTCTCAAAACTGTCTAGAACTGATAAAACCCATAAAACTCTAAGAAAGACCAAGTATGCTCCCCTTAAGACTGCTTCTACCCATACCCTTCCCTCTGTGGGGAGGGGGGAGAGCAGGGCTAAACATTCCAAAGCATGAGAAGCAGCAGATGGGAAGGAGGACACATCAGCAGAAGAAACAGAATACAGGGCTGGTGCTGTGGCCTAGAAGGTTAGGCCTCTGCCTGCAGTGCAGACATCCTATGTGGGCACTTGCTCAAGTACCTGCCGCTCTACCTCTGATCCAGCTCCTTGCTAATGCACCTGGGAAAGCAGTGGAAGATGGCCCAAGTGCTTGGGCCCTCCATCCCATGGGAGACCAGGAGAAGTACATGGCTTCTGCCTTCGGATCAGCGCGGTGCACTGGCCGTGGCGGCCATTGGAGGGTGAACCAACGGCAAAGGAAGACCTTTCTCTCTGTCTCTCTCTCTCTCTCTCACTGTCCACTCTGCCTGTTAAAAATAAAATAAAATAAAATAAAATAAAATAAAATAAAAAATACCTTATTAATTGTTATAGGAAGTGCTTTACCCAGCCATGATTTATAAGCAGGTACGTAGGACAATAGTTTCTGGGGTAGTTTATGTCCTATGTTATTTTATGTGAGGACCGAGAAAGAATCTCAGGAACCTGCTTTTCAGATGAGGTTTGAAACTAGTACATTTATCAAAAATATGTTATTTCAGTTGAAAGTTAAACTTTGACTTAAAAACAAACATGTGGTATGTAAATTGATTTTGCGTTTTGTTTAAATTTCTGTTATGTGTGATGAATTAGTAACAGCAGGTAAGCAAATAGTTTCTTTGGCTAGACAGTTTTTCACTTAGACTTCTAACTAATGTTTCCTATTAGTTTCTGAAACAGAGATTACCCAGGAAGCTGATGACATGGCCATGGAAAAAGAAAAGTATGTCGATGAACTGAAGAAAGCCCTGGTGTCTGAAGCAGGATCAGCCGATGCATACAAGTTTAATTTTTCTGAAGAGTCCTGTCATTTCTCCTTTGAGAAAAAGCTGAAAGATGTCTCAGTAAGTAAAACTTTCCGTGGTGTCGTGAGTGGTAAGAAGACCACTAGTAAGGAATTATGTTTAGTATTTAAGTAGTTAGCATGTTGTTCCCAGCAGACTGAAGAGTCCTTGGTTTCCAGCGTGGAAGCTGAGTCCCAGTTAAAGTCATGAAGTGCTTTACATTAATGAACTGTGAAAAATCGCCATTGGGAATGTCTGCTTACAGTGTTTACCTGCCGATTACACGGATGGACAGTTTCAAACAAAATCGAAGCAGAAATATTAGGCCACTGTGACAGTTTTTTTTTATGTAAGTTTGGGTAGATACTAATTTTAAGAAAGGAAATAATATATTTACCTTTGGATATTTAATAATTACATCTTATTTTCTCCTTTATTACACTGTATTTGGAATTATAAAATGGTGTACTTAAATACTAGAATATAATTAGGCATCAAAGGTTCTTTATGTCATCACACTTAGAAATACTAAAGTAGAAAGAAAGAATTTCAGTCCAGGCTCTCCAAAGCTTATATGCTTTGCAGACAAGATCTGCTGCTCATCCTGTTCACTTCCTGCACCAATTCAGATTAAGGTGGGTGGTTTATTTGTTTAAGACTGCCGTGCTTTTGTTTGGATATTAGAGAGTGAATGGTTTGTGTTTTTGACAGTGGCATATCAGTCACACATGAGAGCTATAATATAAGAAAGAGAGGGAGATCTTTACAACATAAAGATTACAGAAAAATGATATATTGAGAGTAATTTGTGTGTGTGTGTGTGTGTCTGAGAGAGAGAGAGAGAGAGAGAGAGAGAGAGGGAGAGACCATGTACAGTAACATCCACTGGTTCACTCCCCAAATGCTCAAGATGATTGATCTGGGCTGAGGCCATTACTGAAGCTGGACTGGGAACTCAACCCAGGACTCCTGTGTGGGTGACAGGATCCCCTGACTTGAGCCAGCAGTGCTACTGGCCAGAGTTCTTAGCCAGGAATTAAACCCAGGTACTCCACTGTAGGGTGTGGCCGTCTTAAATGCTGCGTCAAACACCAAGTTACTGAGAATTTGTGTTGGAGCTAAACTAAAAATTCTTTGAAAACTGCCTCTTCAGAATGATGAAAGAGATTTTGTCAGAGAAATATTCCAAGAAACGTGTAGAATTCTCATTTTCCACTACAGATTATCAGATAGAGTATGATACAAATGAGTGGCTTTAGTAATTTCTAATTCTACTTGCACTTTTTCTAATTAGCAAGCAATTTATGTAAATTTCAATATACCATGATCCTGAAAATGCTAATTTAAAATCAGTGGAGTAGGAAGGTTTTAAGTAGCTACTAAAATTTTGTAAAATTTATTACAAGCATTCTTTCCTGGGGCCCAATATCGATTAGACATTATACCCTACAGAACTGCTGTTTGCTCTAGTATTTTGACATCGATTGTTGTCAGATTGGGAGTGATACCATGTCCCATTCAACAAGCTTTTGTGTGTAATGACTAGCATTAGTTTGTGCAGTAACCCTTGGTTTTCATCTATTTTGTATAAATTGGTGCATAATAAATTCCATGTTTTTGAGGTACCTGTCAGAAAACTGAAACTTTTTAAATATTTTTAAAAGTGAATAAATTTATTTTTGTGCAGTTTTGGGCTTACAGAAAAATGAGTGGGAAGGAAGTACAGAGATGTGCCATATACAGTCTGTCCCAACCCATGCATAACTGCCGAGCAGCAATGTTTTTGAAGAAGTAACCAGCTTTAATTAAGTACACCTATTTTTATAATAGTTCATTTAACCTTTATAATTTTTTCATTCTTTGTTGATTTTACTGGATAATTTCTAATCTTAAATTGTTAATATTTCCTTTATTTGTCATTTTCTTCACATTATTTATTTTTAATTGACATGCAAAAATTGTACAGATTTATGGAGTACCATGTGATGTTTCAATATGTAACATTCAAATCAATGTAAAGAAATCTATGAGCACTTATCATTTCTTTATGGTGAAAACTTTAAAAATCATGTTGTCTAACTTTTTCTTTTTTAAAATAATGCATGCTGCATTATCATTATCTGTAGTCACCCTACTACGCAACAGAACACCAGACCTACTGTTTCCTAACACATACAACCTAGGATCTGTTGACTAACAGGGATGGGGAGTCTCCCTCTCCCCATCCCTCCTACCTGATGATGTCTTTGCCTTGGTGAAGTCGGGTTTGGGTCCTGTGGTGGTTACGGCTGGAGCTCTTGCCATGGCTGGCATTGCATCTGGGTTTGCAATTTGTGTAAAGAAAGAACTCCAAGCCGTTACGGTGTCTTTTATGGTTGGCTCGGCCTGTGTTGGTATCGAATACCGATGGTAATCCTGAAAGACTTCTTAACAACTTGAAACTGATGAGCTTTATCAGAGACAGGACAGGTTTTCACAGGAAATGGAAGCAAGCTTAAGGATTGCCAGTCATGCACAGTGTGTTTGTTCCAAGAATGTCTTAAGGCCGTAGACTGAAGTTTAGATAGCTGGTTCTGTATTCATTCATTCATTTATTCTATTATAAGAAAAGAAAGACTATTCTTTTTTTCTTTGTCTTTTTAAAATTTTATTTAAGTTATACATTTCATGTGTTTCATATACACAGATTTAGGAACAAAGGAGCATAGACTACTCTTTGAGCAGTTTGACAAGGAGGAGTTTATTCCTGGCACAGCTTACTGGAGAGATAGTTTTGGGTATTTAAATGAGGTAAACCCGTTCAGTGATATGGTCAGCATTGTGGACGCAGCCGAAAAATCACAAATTTTCTGGCCAAAGCGCCATGGGAATCTTCCCACACTCCAGATGTGATCTGCGTGCTGGTTTCAGAGTGGCCGTATCTTGTAAATTCATCTGCTGGCAAGAGCTCTGTGGACAATTGGAAACATAGCAGGAGCTTTTTAAAACTAATTGTGCTTGGAAGACCTAAAAATTGAACAGGAGTTTGCAATCCTCTGCTTGATGATACAGACATCTGATGGTTGCCAGAATGACCTCCCAACCTCTGAGGAAGGAAAAGGCGGAAGGAAGATTTCGACTCAGAAAGCAGAGTTCTGTTGGCTCCCAACGTGAAGTTACTGTCGTGTAGCCAAGGGTGCGTTCCGTGTGTTCGGAGCACACTTGCAGTCAGACTCGCTCCTCTGAGGTTCGGGGTGTCTGGGCATTAGTTCAACAGCTGTGATAGGTCTCGTGTGTGTCAAAGATAACTGCCCAATTTGAACATTTTAACATCCCTGCCATATAAGCATTGTTTAAATATGGACCAAATTCTCTTTTCCAGTTCCTTTTTGTTTAGAAAAAGGATATAACCACTGCTTTTTTAAATTAAAAGAATTCCTTCTTTTGAAATGTTTTGTTTGAGTGGAAGAATTGTCACTTTCTAATGCGGTGCAATGTTTTTAATGTATAACTTATCTATCGAGGTTTATACTCATTTTTTGGAGGAGGAGTAGGTCCACATAAAATATGTGATTCCTGTGGTGCTCCAAATGCCCAAAATTTCATATATTTTTCCAGTTGGAATTTGAATGAATAACCTACTCATTTTCATTTCCGTTGCTCAATGTTGAATTAACGTTGAGTGCCCAGCTTGACACTAGCTCCGTCTCTCTGTGCCGTAAGAAGCCATATGCCTTCCCTGCCTTGGTGCTCTTCAGCTGGCAGTAGCTGGCTCTGGCCAACAGCGTGGTCTAGTGCTAGGTTTTGGGACTTGTTTCTCCACCAAGTGTACTGTCACTCATGCAGGAAGCATTCACGTGGTTTATGTCACTGTTTTCCCTCTACCTGTACAAGTCTACTGATTGTGCAGTCTATACTGTGTGATGCCAATAACACATCCTCATAATGTATTCTTCCTGCTTTATGAAAGATTTGTTTATTTGAAAGGCAGAGTGTCAGAGATCTACCATCTACGTTTTCACTCTCCACGTGGCCCAAATGCCCACAGCTGGGAAAATGTATGGAGCCAGGAATGTGGAGCTCCGTCGGTGTTTCCTGTGGTCCCAAGTGCTTGAGCCATCTTCTGCTGCTTTCTCAGGTGCGTTAGCAGGCAGCTGGATTGGAACTGAATCCACAGAGACTGGAACTGGCTCTCCCATATGGGACACTGGTGTCACAAGCAGTGGGTTAATCCTCCCGGCCACAATGCTGGCCCCTCTTATTATTTTGTCTGTTTATTTTCTGCTCTCTTATTCACTCTGCTTTTTTAAGACAAATGTTCATTCATGGACAATAAAAAAGACTTTTGATAAAAATAACCTGTGCTTATCATTTTACTTAGTTGTGATTAAATTCTTGTCTGTAAAGATTTAAAGTAATTTCATTCTAGGTTAGCTAACAAACAGTTGTGTATTTTTAAAAGTAGCCCTCTTGAAGGATAGCCATGAGGTCTCAAGGAAAATGAAACATGATTTCTATGTGCGTGGATGCACTTGCCATGAAATATTGGATTGGGATACAATTTAGGCTGAAAATATGATTGCTTAAAAACCCTGGAGGTTCGTTTTGCTCTCATGTAAGCAGGCGCGTGGGCCATCTTGGATGTACATGATGACTTTTAGATGTCGGAGACTCAGGCTTCCTTGGTCATGGTGCTTTCTCACTTTTAACGGTAGCTATGTTTTAATCTCATGATGTACAAAGGCTTCTCTAGACTCATTCATTTTGCTCACCTTTTAGGCAGCAGGACTCAGTTTAAGAGAAAGAAAAGAACGTGTGTCTTTACATTTAAGGCCATCACATCTGAATTGCATCCTTCCCTTTTGCTCAGACTCCATTGTGCAGACCTTAGTCACATGGCCTCATCTAGCTGCAAGGGAATCATTGAAATGTGTACCTTCAGCCATGACTTGCGCATAGAATTTTCCATTTCTGTAGCTAGAGGGGAAGTTGGGTATTGAGGGGTAGCTAAGCAGTCTCTGGACGTTCAGCAAAGAATGAGGCATTTGTCTTTCAGAAGGGCTCATGTTTACTGTTGCAGTGGTATTTCTCCAATGCTTTCATTACAATTATTTGTTTCAGTGGTATTTTGGTTTGAAAGTGCCACATCACATAGCTATGTACTGGCTACTCTGTATCTCAACATATGTTGCAATTATTGTGTGTTTATTTATTTATTTATGTGGAAAATTCATTCCAGTTCAAACAGCCTTCTTACATTTATTCAACTTACATTTCTCAGATGCATGAAAATGAGGTAAAATAAGTTAGCCAAAAACACCAGGCAGCACTGTTTTTAAAGACAGCAGTCTAGAATCCTATATTATTGCCATGTGTCCCTGTGGTTTGGAGGACTCTGAATTCAAAGGGCCATTTCCAGATGAAATATCAGAATTGTAGCATTTATTGTGGTGCTCTGCCAAAGACTTTGTCAAAAACAATAATGACTTTCAGGTTTGTGGGAGTCTGGGTTGCAAACCTTTTGTTTGATTCTCTGAAAAAGAAACCAAAATATTCTTTATTTCGATGATAAAAGCATTTGTGTACAAGTGCCATTTTATACTAAATGCTTTACAATTTCCTTACTGTTTTGTACGTGGAAACTAAATCAGTAACATAAGTTGAATAAAAATCTTTTGCAAAGACTATTTTCTAGGTAAGCCACTGAAGAGACTTATAATTACTTCTTTACAAACAAAATTATTAATTTTAAATTATACCCTTTTGTGTTTGCAGACTCATTTTTCTTCTTTCATATCACTGTGCTTTGATTTAACAATGTTTTCATCTAGGAAATATCTCAGTTGTGAAATCATAATTGTCTGTTACTCTGCGAGTGTTCAGGAATAAAGCAACGTGGGCACAGAAGTAGGAAGTAGCTCATCATTCTGGCACCGTTTGTTGGATTGTCACTGCATTCTCTTTGCTCTCTGTTTAGATTTAATTAACTATGTAGCTTTGGATCTACAGTTGAACTCTGTGCTGCTCCACTGATGGGTTTATCTCTCTGCCAACCTCAGATTGTCTTGATTTCTTAGGCTTATATTAAGACTTGGAATCAGATATTTTAAGTCCTTCAACTTTGTTCCTTTTCTAAGTTGCTTTGGATATTCTTTGTCCTTCAGATATTTTAATGGGATCTAGAATTTGTCAGTTTCTACAGGACTACTGGGATTTTGGTTGAGAATGCATTGGATCTATTGAATTGTCATCCCAACAATGTTGAGTCTTTCTAAAACATTTTGTAGAAGATTTATTTATTGTATTTGAAAGATAGAGTCACACACACACGGGGGGGGGGGGGAGATCTTCCATTCTCTGATGCACTCCCCAAATGGCTGCAAGAGCCAGGGCAAGACCAGACTAATGCCAGGAGCCAGGAACTCCATCTATTTGAGTGACAGGGGCTGAAGAACTTGAGGCGTCATCTGCTGCCTTCTCAGATACATTAGCGGGAAGCTTGATCAGAAGCACTATAGCCAGGACTCTTTAAATAGAAGATTTATTTATTTAGTTGAAAGTTACAGAGAGAGAAGCAGAGACAGACAGGGAGATCTTCTGTCCATTGCTTCATTCCTCAAGAAGGCTGAGATGGCCAGTGCTTGGCCAGGCGGAAGCCAGGAGTTTCTTCTGGCTCCCATGTGGGTGGCAGGGGCACTAAAGCTTGGGCCATCTTCTGCTTTTCCCAGGCCACTAGCAGCAAGCTGGATTTCAGGACTCTACAGGCACTTTGGGAAGGGGTGCTGGCATCTCACGTAGCCCCTTAAGCTGCTGTGCAACCGTGCCAGTCCCTAATGTGGGGTTTTCTGACCAATACAAGATGTATCACTCTGTGTAGTTCAGTGTTTCACAACTAGGGGAAATGTGGCATGCGTGGGGGCATTTAGCGATGTCTGGAGATGGTTTTAATTGTTCTGTTCTGTGGAAGCTACTGCTGTCCAGTGGATGCTGCTCAGTGCCCGCCAGGGCACTGGACAGGCTTCCGTACAACAAATGTCAAGGTGCTGAGGGCTAGCACTTCAGTTGTGTGTCCCATTGATAACTCAGCAATTATGTACTTTTCAAAATGCAATTCTTATACATTTTGTATCATGGGTCACTTGGAGGTTGTGAACTTGAAACCTTCTTTATTTCCCTCATGTGGGCATTTTAGGTTCTAAATTTCCTGCAAGCATGGTTAAGGCTAGATTCCACAAATGTTTAGAACGTTTTGTTTCTGAAAGTATCTTCTGTTTCCTTTTGGTTTCCATTTTTATCCTTACATTTTACAGCAATGTAGCTTAGTTTTCATTTTGTTTTTGGATGTCTCAGACACCGTTCTGTCAGTGGTTTTTAATTTAGTTCTATGTTGTTGGAAAACCTTCTATGACTTGAAATCTTTTAAACATACTCTAATTTTGCTTGTGGAAAACCTTCTATGACCTGAAATCTTTTAAACATACCCCGATTTTGATTGTGGCCCTAAATATGGTCTGCCTCTTTCAGGTTCTGTGTGCACTGGAAAGAAATATCTGTTCTACTCAAGATTAATTAAATCAAGGTGGTCGATGCTGTTATTTGAGTTTTCTATGTTCTTGTGTATTTCCTGCTTCTACCAATAAATGAGAATGTGTTAAATCTGCAGCCGCAATCATGTAACTGTTTACTTTTCCGTGAAGTAATATCAGATATTCCTTCATGTGTTCTGAATCTTTGTTATCAGTTGTAAAACGTTAAGCTTTGCCATATCCTTTTAATGAGTTGACCCATTTTATCATTATGAAAGGACTGATTTTTTAAAATATTCCTTGATCTAAGTTCTATTTTATTAGACATTAGTACTACTCCAGCTTTTCTTTGTTCGGCATTAGTGTAATATATCTTTTCCTATCCTTTTGCTTTCAACTTTTTTTTAATGTTTAAAATTTTAAAAGAAGTATATAGTTGAGTCTTTCTTAATCCAATCTGGCAGTTTTAATTTTTGATTTTAGGCCATTTACATGTTATTCAATTATTGATAATGGTATCTTTAAAATCTTTGTCTATTTAAAGAACGATCTTTTGCTCTTCCTTCCAGGAATACGCTTGCTTGGTCATGGTGAGTGTGTGTGGTGGTGACAAGGAGGGTGCTAGTGCAGGGTAAACATGGATGATAAGGATATGCCCACAATTTCCAGGGCCACAGCACACGCTAGGAGCGGGAGGGCCTCTACCTTATCTACTTAGGGCTGAGATAGTAGACAGAGTTCCCCTTCTACATTTTGCTGTTCTTCTCTTCTTTGTCTTGTTGTCATCGGCCTCCTCCTCCTCATCTCCTCCTCCTCTTCCTCCTGTTCTTTTTTTTTTTTTTTTTTAACAGAATCATTTGTTTATTTGAAAGACTTCTTGGGAGGGAGAAACAGAGATAGAGAAGATCTTCATCCCCTAGAGGGGAGGGGTGGGAGAGAGAGATACCTAGATACATAGATAGATAGATGATGTTTTCCATCCCTTGATGCAGTCCCCACATGACTGTAGTACTGCCAGGCCAGGCTGAATCCAGGAATTGATGGGAAATTCATGTCATGAATAAATTCTGCATGTCTTTAAAATTTTTAGCACCAAAATTAACATGTTTTAATTCTGTTTTCTACATACTTTTTAAAGTACCCTTGTAGATTAGTTGCTAATTTTGCCCTTGCAGAAGCTTCTAGAATTTGAGAACGTTTTTGCCTTCCTAACACTGTTCAGATGGCATAGTCTTCTAGATACCGTGTTCTTTCAATACACGTAAGACATTTATGCTCAGAAATGAATGATCTGAACACCTGAGTAAGTAGTTGTGATGCTTCTCATTGTTTACATTGGACTTTCTGTTTTCCTGTAACTGTCTAGCTTTAAGAAAACCAGCTGGGATGGGCGTTGTGGCTTAGCAGGTAAAGCCACCACCTGCTATGCCTGCATCCCATATGGGCATTGATTCACGTCCCAGCTGCTCCATTTTGGTCCAGCTCCCTGCTAATGCACCTGGAAAAGCAGTGGAAGATGGCCCAAGTGCCTGGACCCCTGCCATCCATGTGGGAGACCCAGATGGAGTTCCTGGTTCCTGGCTTCAGCCTGGTCCAGCCCTGGCTGTTGCAGCCTTCTGGGGAGTGAATCAGAAGATGGAAGATCTGTCTCTGTCTGTCCCACTCTCTCTATATCTCTGCCTTTCAAATAAATAAATCTTTAAAAAAAGAAAAAGAAAAGCCATTATAGTCATTAAGTTACCATCATTTGAAATTAAATCTGTTAATGATAAAGCGTTTAAGGTGATTCTGTTTCTTTGATAGTTTCAAATGGAAGTTTCAGTTTTTCAGAATTTTTTTAGGTTACCTGCATTTATAATACTGATTAAATTACTGCAAGAAACAATTTTTTTACTTAATCCTTTTTTTTAAAGGTATATTTTATTTATTTGAAAGTTACAGAGAGAGGTAGAGCCAGAGAGAAGTCTTCCATTCCATTGGTTCACTCCCCAAATGACCGCACTGGCCAGATCTGAGCTGATCTGAAGCCAGAAAATTCTTCTGGGTCTTCCACGTGGCTGTAGAGGCCCAAGAAGTTGGGCCGTCTTCTACTGCTTTCCCTGGCCACAGCAGAGAGCTGGATCAGAAGTGGAGCATCTGAAACTAGAACTGGCGCCCATAAGGGATGCTGGCACTACAGGCTGAGGCTTTAATCCACTGTGCCATAGTGCCAGCCCCTAAATTAGTCTTGAAAAATCTATTTCTGAAATCATGAAGACCTGTAGTCTTCGTTCTCAGTTTAATTGAATTATGTTCAGTTATTTGTTTTCTTAAATATGCATTTCTTTTTTTATCTAAAGGAAATGTTTATTATGAAATTCTGTCAAGAATCAGACACACAAGATCTGGAGATCTACTGTATATGATGGAAACTGTAGGTAGCAATACTATACTGCATCTATGCAGTGTGGACCTGATGTGTTCTTACCACATGTACACAGAAAGGCAACTGTGCTATGATGGACATGTTAACTGGTTTTGTTATATTTATTTCACCTTGTAAACACTTTCCAAGTTATACTTCTTAAATGCATCCCTCAAAATTACATTTTCATTTATTACCATCCAAAATTATAAATACACACCAATTGAGAAAATCATTGGAATCTAAAACATTTTAAAGATTTATTTTATTTTACCTTATTTCATGTTATTTGAAAGGCAGAGTGATAGAGACAGAGGGAGAGAAATAAAAAGACATTGCATCCCCTAGCACACTCCCTAAATGGCTGCAACAACCGGGGCTGGGCCAGGCTGAACCCAGAAGCCTGGAACTCCGTTTGGGTTCCCCACATGTGTATAAGGGGCCCAAATACTTGGGCCATCATTACCTGCCTTTCCAGGGACAGTAGTTGGGGGCTGGATCTGACTTGGAGCAGTCAGAACTTGAACCAACAGCTCTGATGTAGGATCTGGTATTTGCGGGTAATCCCCTTCAGCACAATGTCAGCCCATGTAAAACATTTTAGGGGGCTGGCACTGTGGCATAGAAGATAAAGCCACTGCCCGCAGTGCCAACATCCCATATGGGCACTGGTTCAATTCCCAGGCTATTGTCCTTGGAAAGCACTGGAAGATGGCCCAAATACTTGGGTCGCTGAACCCATGTGAAAAACCTGGAAGAAGCTCCTGGCTTCTGGCTTCGAATTGGCACAGCTCTGGCCATTGTGAACCAGAAGATGAAAGACTGACTCTCTCCCTCTGTTTCCCTCTTCCTCTCCCCCTCCCCCTCTCCCTCTATCTACCTCTGTCCTTATAACTCTACCTTTCAAATAAATAAATAAATATTTAAAACATTTTAGGACTATCTGATCTTTGATGTTGGTGATGACGACACATAATTCTATATTAGTAGGAAAAATGTATAAAGTTGTTGCTAATTAAATTGACATTAAAATTCATATTTTGTATATGAAGGTCTAACAGAAGGCTTCACTCATGTTAAATTACTCATGTAATTTAATAATTGCTCTAACTGGGATGTTTTGGTTGATGAGATTGGAGGGGATGCAGTATAGTGTGACTATCTGTACAGAAAATACCGAATTTAGGCAGTTTACAGGAGGAACTATAAAAATACTGCTCAAATTAGAGTCACCTCTCAGTGTTCACATCGGGGGTTGGGGGAAGATATTGAGAGAGTTCCCATCTGCTGATTTACTTCCCTGATGCACAGAACAGTTGGAGCTGGACCAGGCTGGAGGTAGAAGCCAGAACCCATTCTGGGTCTCTCATATGGGTGTCAGGAAGCAAGAAGCCAAGCTACTTGAGCCATCACCTGCTACCTCCCAGGATGCACACCATCAGCAGGAAATTGGAATCAGCTGTAGAGGTGTGACTGAAACCCAACATTCCAATACGGGATGTGGTATCGTAGATACCATGTGAAATGCTCACCCATTTTCTTTTAAAAAAATCTTCTAAAATATTTTTGATGAACATATAATACTTGTATAATTGTATTGGGTAATGGTGTGATATTTGCAAACATATGCCTAGTATTCACTTATCAAACCAGACAACTAGCCTTTCCATTTCTTTATCATTTTATTACATATGGAACCTACCAACGCCTCTCTTCCAGTTCTTTATAAAGATTGCATTACTGTCAACTCCAGTGTCCAGATCATTGCACTGTGGAATGCCAATAATCTTTGTTCTTTCTGATTGTACATTGATGCCCATTATTCAGCCTCCCTTTGTCCTTCCTACTCCTTCTCTTTCCAACCCCTCCTCATCACTATATTGGAAGTGGGGATTGACTTATTTGTGAATCCAGAATGAGATTGAACATATAGTTTTTCTTATTTTATATAACATAATGATCTCTAGTTCCATTGATTTTGCTGTAAATTTCGGGATTTCATTCATTTTTGTGGTTGCATGTTTCAGTATGAAATGTATGCTGCATGTTCTTAATCTGCTTATCTATTTACGTGTTACTTAGGTTGACTCATATTGTGGCTATTGTGTGCAGTGCTGCAAAAAATGGTGACTTGAGTACAAGTATCTCTTTCATACGCTGATTTCATTTCCCCCTGATATATATATCTGGAAGTGAAGTAGCTGGGTCAGGTGGCTGATCTAATTTTAGGTTTTCTTGGAATTTCTATACTGTTCTCCATAATGGCTATACTCATTTGCATTTCTACCAGCAGTGAATAAGGGATTTCTTTTCTTCATATCATCACCAGGATTTGTTACTTTTTGTCATTTTGATAACAGCCATTTAGACTGGAATGACATGACACCTCATTGTGCTTTTTATTTGCATTTCCCTGATAGCTGGTGTTAATGAACATTTTTTTCATGTTTTGTTGGTCATTTCCAATCATTTGCCCATTTCTTAACTGGAATGGTTGTTGTTTTGTTAGAATTTTTTACTTCCTTTGTATTTTTTGATAAATAAAAAGAAAAATCTGTATTTCCCAAGTCTTGTAGTTGCATGAATCCTAGTTACATGCCCATTTTTATGCTTTTGTCCTTACATGAGTGGGGTGAATTTCCATCTTTTGTGTCCTCTTTAATTTCTTCATCAGTGTTTTCTGATTTTCATTGTAGAGGTCTTTAACATCCTTGGTTATTTTCTGTCCCAAGGTTTTTGTTTGGTTTGTTTGTATCTGGTGAATTTTGATTGCTCCCTATAATTTTTTCTCAGTGAATTTGTCCTTGATGTACAAAAATGACAGATTTTTTTTTTTTTGTATCTTACAACTTTACTGATTTTTCAGTTCCAATAATCTCTTGGGTGGAGTCTTCAGGCTTCTAACTATTTGAAGAATAATGTAATCTGCAAACAGTGGTAACTTGACTCTCCTTCTACATTCACATTTTTATGTCTTTTATTTTGTTCTCTTGCCTAGCAGCTCTGGCTGAAATGTCTAGTAGAATAATATATAAGAGTATTAAACATAGACACCTTCATCTGTTTCAAGATCTTAATGGAAATATGTTCAGCTTTTCCTCATTCAAAATGATTTTGACTGTAGGTTTGTTATATACAGCCTTTATTATGTTGAAGTATTTACCTTCCATAACTAAGTTCTTTAGGGGTTTTTTTTTTAATCATGAATGGATGTTGGATTTTAACAGATGCCTTTATTGTGTCTGTTGAGATGATCATATGATTTTAGTCCTATGCTAGGCTGATGTGATGTGTTACATTTATTGTTTTGCATATATTGAATGATCTCTGTATCCCTGAGAAATTCTTACTGATTTGTAAGTGATCTTTCTGATGTGTTGTCAGAATCCATTTGCTAGTAGTTTTTTAAAAATTTTTGCATCCATGTTCATCAAGGATATTGATTTATGGTTTCCTCTTTGATTTATGTCCTTTCCAATTTTAGAATCAAGGTAATTCTGGCCTCATGGAATTAATTTAGAAGGCTTCCTGCCTTTCAATTTCCTGGAATTAATTGTTCCAGAAGAATTGATGCTAGTACTTCCTTAAAAGTTTCGGAGATTTGATAGTGAAACCTTCTGGTCCCAGGTTTTTCTTTGTTGGGAGACCTGACTATTAATTCAGACTCATTGACCTGTTCAGGTTTTTTGTATTTTCATCATATAAATTATAGATATCTCTAATTTTTTCCATCTGTTCTAGGTTTTCCCATTTTTTTGACATGTACTAATTGACAATATTTCCTAATGATCCTTTGTGGCATCATTTGTAATATTTCCTTGTTCATCATTGACTTGATCATATCTTATTTTTGATTAGTATAGTTAAAGGTTTATCAATTTTACTTTTTCCAAAGGTTACTGTTTCATTGATATGACATTTTATATTAATTTTGGATTCCATTTCACTATTCCCTTCTCTGATAATTATAGATGATTTTCTTTAAGTAATTGAGTTTAGTTTGTTCCTGTTATTCTAGTTCTTTCAGATGGATTGTTCTTTACTTGATTTTCTTTTTTATGTGGACACTGATTGCTATAAACATCCCTCTTAATACTGTGTTTTCTGAATTCCCAAAGATTTGATATGCCGTGTTTACACATCTACGATTTGTAAGGAATTAAAAGATTTCCCATTTTGACTTTTTCAATAAGCCACTGTTCATTCATGAACATGCTGAATGTTCACTTACCATATATTTTGTAGCTTCTATAGAGTTTCTTTTGTTGTTTATTTCCACCGTGGTTCAATTTTTTTGTATTTGTTGAGATAGCTTTGTGGCCTAATGTGAGGTCTATGCTAGAGAAGCTGTGTGATGGACTGTATGGAAATGTCTGGTAGGTCCATTTGGTCTATAGTTTAACCGACATTTCTTTATTGATGATTTGTCTGAATGGCATATACACTGAGGGTCGCCATGTGTTGAATAATGAGATGGAGTCAGTAATCAAGTTTTCCGTCAAAGGAAAGCCTAGGACCAAATGGCTTCACTGTGGCATTCTACCAAACTTTTAAGTAAGAACTAACACCAATACTGAAACTATTCTAAAAAACTGGAAAAGCCACAGAACCTTTCCAAACTCATTCTTTCAGGTCACTTTCTTTGATTCCAAAACCAGACAGGATACAATAAAAAACAAATTTAACTAGAGACCAATATTCTTTTTTAACTTTGATATAAATTCTCAAAAAAATAGTAACAAACCAAATCCAACAATATATTAGAAAGATCGTCAAAGGAAATTCTATCACCTTTGGATAACCAAAAATGTACAAGACCTGTGCAACAATAATTGGAAAACACTGATGGAAGAAAATGAAAATACCCACACAAAAATAGGAAGGTGTTTCATGTTCCTGGATTGGAAGAATGTATATTATTAAAATGTCCAGTACCCCAAAGCAATTTGCAGATTAAATGCAGTCCCCATCAAGATTCTTATGGCATCCTTCACAGAATTAGAAAAAAAAAAATTCCTAAAATTCAAGGTGCCAAAGTGTTCTTGAAAAAAAAGAAGAAATATGGAAGCCTCACCATAGCAAATTATAAGACCTACTACAGAGCTATTGTAACCAAAACAGCATGAAAATAGACATGTAGAACAATGGGACAGAATAGAGTGCCACACAATGAATACATAATGGAATAGTACTCAACTCTAGAAAGGGATAAAATTCTGATACTTGCGACAAAAGATAGAATTCAAGATCATTTTGTTAAGTGAAATATGCCAGGTACAAAAAGACAGCTTTGGGTGAAACTTCTATTCAATAAGAGCATTGAGAGTGGAAATCCTCAACTGTTCCAGATCTGAGTGAAAATGCTCTAATTTTTCCATCATTCAATATAATACTGGCTGTGGTGTAGTCACACATAGTTTTTATTGTGTTGAGGCATGTTCCGTCTGTACTCTGTTCAATATTTTTATAACGTAAATGGAATTTGAATGTTTTCAAATGATTTTTTGCAACTGTTCAGATGATTATATGATTTTTATCTTTGATTCTGTCTATCTTACTTATTGATTTTCTTGTACTAAACCAGCTGTCAATCACTAGGATAAATCCTAGTCTGTTATCACATGCTTAAGGCACCCCAAACCATAATATTCAACAAATAAACAAATATAAAGACAACAGTTCCACAGAAGTATAACCAGAGGCTAAAAACAGCAATCAAATCACAGAATGTCTGTTTCATTACTATACAGTTTTTTGTATTCTATATTAACTACTACATATCAGAGAAAACATACAATATTTGTCTTTTGGGGATTGGCTCATGTCATTAAGCATGATTTCCAGTAGCATACATTTTGTTGCAAATGACAGGATTTCATTCTTTTTTTATGGCTGAATAGCTTTCCATAGTGTATATATACCACAATTTTTTTGTCCAGTTATCAGTTGGTGGACATCTGGTGTGCTGTTTTCCAGCGAGGTTTGGAACTGCGAGTCGAAAGCTGGGCAAGGATTACTGTCAGAGCAATTGCCAAATTTTATTAGTTTTACAAGGACTTTTATACTTGCACAGTCACAGCATGCTTCTTTTCTCAGGGGGTTAGTACTGGAAGAATAAGATTAATTCAGTGAAATATATTTTTCCTTAAAGGAGATAATATTCATGTTTCATATAATCTAAAGGAACTATATGTATTAAAAAGGTGACCAACATATTTGCCTTCAAGAACAGATATAGCCTGCAGCTGCACGAAAAGTGTGGTCGCATTATTCGGCCAAGACACATTCTCAGACTACTACATGATGGGGGATTTTGCTCCCATTCCCTGAAGTGTCCTTTAAGCTTCTCAGGTATTCAACCTCCTTGGTCTCCACAATCTGGGTTGATTCCATATCTTAGCTATTGTGAATTGATCTGCAATATACATGAAGGTACATGTAATTCTTTCATATGTTAATTTCATTTTGTTGGGGTAAATTCCCAGGAGTGGAATGGCAGGGTAATCAGGTAGATCTGTTTTTAGCTTTCTGAGGAATCTTGTACTATTTTAGATAATCATTTTATATCAATTTGCATTCTGACAAACTGTATATTAGGCTACCATTTTCCCACATCCTTGCCAGCATTTATTGTTTTTTTGATTTTTGGATGATAGCCATTCTAATTGACGTGAGGTGAAACCTCATTGTGGTTTTATGGTTTTTATTTGCATATCCCTTATGGCTAGTGATCCTGAACATTTTTTTTTATGAATTTTTGCCATTTGTATTTCATCCTTTGTAAAATGCTTGTTCACGTCATTTGCTCATTTCTTGACTGGACGGTTTGTTTTGTTGTTGTTGACTTTTTTGAGTTTTTTATATATCCTGAGTCATAATCCTTTATCAGTTGCATGGTTTGCAGATATTTTCTCCCTTTCTATCAGTTGCCTGTTCAATTTGTTGAGTGTTTCCTTTGCAGTGCAGAAGCTTCTTAGCTTGATGTATTTTTTTCCTGTGAATGCCTGTGCTTCTGGGGTCTTTTCCAAGAAGTATTTGCGTATGCCAGTGTCTTGTAAAGTTTCCCTGATGTTTTCCTCTAGTCATTTGATGATATTAGGTCATAGAGTTCAATCCCTCATCTGTTTTGAGTTGATTTTTGGTATCTTGTTTCGTAGTTCTGAATGCATAGATCGACTTTCCCCAACACCATTTGTTGAAGAGATCATCCTTTCTCCAGGGGTTGATTTTAGCTTGTTTGTCAAAGATTAGTTGGTTGGAGCTGCATGGATTTATTTCTGGGATTTTTATTCTGTTTCATTGGTTTACATGTCTATTTCTGTACCAGTACTAGGCTGTTTTGATTATGACTGCCTTGTGTGTAGTGTGTTTTTTAATCTGCTATTATGAGGCCTTAGTCTTTTTGTTTTTTAAGATTGCTTTAGCTGTTCTAGGTCTCTTGTATTTCTATTTGAGGTTTCTTGAATTTTGGCATTGCTTTTTCTTGATCTGAATAGAATGTCCTTGGTATTTGAGATTGCATTGAATCTGTAAATTGCTTTGGGTAGTATTGACATTTTGATGATATTAATTCTTCCAAACCATGAACATGGAGGTTTTGTTCTTTTTTTGTATTGTCTTCTCTTTTTTTTCTTTATTGTTTTTTAATTTTCATTGTAGAGATATTAAAAATCCTTGGTTAAATTTATTCTAAATACTTAAATGTTTTGTAGCTATTGTGAATGGTACTGAACTTAGAAGTTCTTTCTCACGTATAGCATTGTTTGTGTGTACAAAGGCTGTTTATTTTTGTGTGTTGATTTTGTATCCTGCAACTTTACCAAACTCTTATGAGTTCCAGTGGTGTCTTAGTGTAGATTTTTGGTCCAGATAGATAGATAGATAGAATCATGTCATCTGCAAGCACAGATAATTTGTCTTCCTGCTTTGCAATTTGTATTCTATCTTTATACTGAAAATATGTAGGTAGAACAAAGTCCATTTACTTATAAATTAAATAAAAATGTACAAGTATGTCATAAACCAGCTACCTGAACTGTTTTAAAAAATTCTTTACTTTCTATCACAAGTTCATACACTCTGATATACTTTTTCTCTTAACTAAAAAGAAATTTGGCTGCTAAAAGAAAAAATTTTGCATAATATTATGGGCCTTCCAGTCTGTAGAGGTTTGTGCACCATTTCTTGTAATGCTGGTTTGCTGGCAATGAATTCCTTTAGTTTATAATTTTTAAAATACCTTTATATTAATTTCAGTTTTGAAGGTTGTTTTTACTGAATGACTTAGTGATCCTGGAATGTAGTTTCTTGCTTGTTCAAGTTTCAGTATTTCCAATGTGTTGGTTTCCTGTTTTCTCATCTTTTTTTTTTTTTCTTTGATATATGGTTGCTTCCTGGCTGCTTTTAATATGTTCTCTTTCTTTGGTTTTCAACAAATCTGACTGTGGAATGCTTGGGTGTGGACTTTGAACAAGTTCTTTTTTGCCGGGCTGGCTGAGCTTCCGGAATCTGTAAGTTTATGTCTTTCACCAAAATTAGGAAATCTTTACCTATTATCTTTGAAATGTGTTTCTACCTCACATTTTTTCTTTTTTTCCTGAGGCTTTTTAAATTCTTTTTCTCTTTGTGCTTCAAATTGCGTAATTATACTGACCTTTCTTGAAGTTCTGTGTCTTTTCTTTTATTTCAATCTAATAAATTTTTTAAAAAATCTTTGTACTATTTTTTTATTTCTGATGTTTTCATTCGGTTATTATTTACAGCTTTTATTTTTCCCTTGAGATTTTCCATCTTTTCATTGGTTACCATCTTTTACTTCTAGTCTTTGATCGTAGTCATAATAGCTGATTGAGAATTCTTGTCTGATGATTCCAGCATCTGCACTAACACACATTGGTTGCCATTGATTGTGTTTTCTTTGCAGTGTATGTTGTTTCTTAATTTGTTGAAAGCTTTTAGTTTGTATATTGGACGTTGCGAATGATGTGTATAGAGAATGGATTCTCTTAGACTCATTGGATGAGTTTTGTTATTTTATTTATTTATTTATTTTTCGGTCTGTTTTTGAAGTCAGTTGTCTTGGCTGTCCTCCAACTTCTGTCCCGTTTCCCATGTGGTAGGTGTTAGCTGAAGGTTCTGGCCAGTTCTTTTAGCCTTAGCAGTGCTGGTTGGCGTCTGTACTGGGCTGTGAGTTTAGTAAGAGGTTTAAAGTTTATCCCTAGAATTTAGAAATGGCCTTCTCTTATTGTATTCTCTCCCTCACTTTCCAAGTGCTGTGATCTCCCTGGGAGATCTTTCCTGATTCTTCAAGAGTGTAAAATTATAATTTCTGTTAAATTTTAGCTGCTCTGTATGGCAAGGTTTGAAGCCCTCCCTCAGCTTAAAACCTATAAAAATTAGTATCTTATTCAGTGTTATTCACCTTTTCTTCAGAATCAGCCTGCTTTTGTTCACTTTCCAGTGTATTCTTTTTTTTGTTTGTTTTTATTACTTTGTCCAGAATTTAAAATTGCTATCATGACAGGGTTGGTCCTGTGGGAATGACCTGGCCATGTCTTGAATCAGAGTTCTGGGTTAGCCTCTGATCTTTGCAGTCCCTTACGTCTCATGACTTTTCCTGTATTTCTACTGTAGTATGTTTATATTGTTGGACTTTACGCTTCTGGAGAGATTGGTGCACTGACCTAGTTCTTTAGAATCGGTTCTTCTGCTGTCCTAGTTTATGACTTGCCTAATTAAAGTCATGCCTGTATTGGAGAAGTGGAAAATTTCCAGGGGAAAGTAAGCAGCTGGTATTGACACTTAAAAGAGTTTTATGAAACGAAAGTAAGCAAAGGGCCAGTTAGGCTGAACTTTAGGAAAAAGTATCTAATGGTGAGATTTGTGAGACTAAACAATCTGGCAAGAGGACTTTCTCTGACCTATTTCAAACTGAATTGGAAAAGTCAGCGGAAAAACAAGTAATAATCCCAGGTCATGTATTGGCAGATAGATGGTTTGTGTGATCTCATAGTTACCTTTCCCTGGGGCTGTTTGACTTTGCGGTCGTTATTAGGAAAGTCCTTTAGGTTTCACATTATTAAAATGAGTGTCTCCATTGGAGAAAATGGATTTCTCCAAAAAATCTTCTCATTCGCGGTAAAAATTCTTGTGAAAGGGAAGACATCATCACACTTCATCTCCCTGTGACCTTCCTGAAATTCCACGGTAGCAACAGCTTGAACCCTGTTGTTAATCATTGTCTTCCCAGTATCCAGCACAGTGCGTGTCCAGCACAGGACATACTTAATAAGGATTAGTATCCCTTCTGTTTGTACTGTCCTTTATTAAAAAGTGTAGTTCTAGAACGTGACAGTCGGGGTTGATGTTTTACACTATTTTTCTTATTCCTATGTTTCCATTATTCTAAGTCCGCAAACCTGAATTTAAGATAATTATTTTTCTATGTAGTTTTGACCATAGTAAAAAATCTAAAGAGCTTAATTCTATCATGACTATGAAATAAACAGAGTATCAAAGACATGTGCTGCAAGACAGGATATTAAACACAGGGTTCTTTGTATTGATTTTATAGCCAACTAATGCTGATATTCCTGATATATTATAGCCAAAAATTCCTGATATTGAATATTAGCTACAAATTATACTTGGTGTCCTTTGACAACTTTCTTGAGATTTATTAACCTCACCTTCATCATTTGCAAAAAGCATAGAGAGAATCAACATAAATATCCATCTACAGATAAAACTATAAAGAAAGGTGATACACACGTTCACGATGGAGTAGTATTCACTCTTTAAAAAGAAGGAAATCCTGTTATCTATGACAGCGTGGATGAACCTGGAATACGTTATGTTAGGTGAAATAGGCCAGGCTCAGAAAGACAAAATCAGCATTGTCTCTTTTATATGTGAAATCTAAAAATGTCCAACTCATAGAAGCAGAGCATAGAATGGTGGTTACCAAGAGCAGGGTGGGGAGGGGTGTGTAGAGATGTTGGTCACCAGATACAACATTTCAATTAGAAAAAGTTCAAGAGATCTATTATATAACTTGGTGACCAGAGTTAATAATATGTATTGATTCCTGTAAATCACAAAAAGAGTCTATTTTAAGTGTTCTTAAAACAAAAAATGATTATGATATCAGGCAATGTGTATGTTAATTTACTTCTTTTAGCCAGTTCACTATATATATGTATTTTAAAAAATTTTGCATAAGATAAACATACTTAATTTTGTCAATAAAAACTAAGATAAAAGATATAGATAATTACTACCTATATAATGTGGTACATAGGAGTTTGGAGTGAGTTTGTAAGACAGTTTAGCATTGTACTAGATGCACAGTATATGCTCAGTAAAACTGGTATTATGGTGGTTTTTCTGTTCATCTTAGTCATTGTTTTTAAAAGCAATTTATTTATTTTTAAAGATGTATTTATTTGTTTAAAATGCATAGTTACAGAGAGAGAGGTAAAGAGAGAGAGAGAGAGAGAGATCTTTGATCTTCTGGTTCACTCCCTAAATGGCTGCAATAGCCATGGCTGGTTCAGACTGAAGCCAGGAACCAGGAGTGTCGTACGGGTTTCCCACGTGGGTATGGGGGCCCCAAGGAATAGGGCCATCTTCCACAGCTTCCTCAGGTACATTAGCAGATAGCTGGATTGAAAGTAGAGCAGCCGGGACTCAACAGGCCCCTGTATGGGATGCGGTTGCTGTAGGCAGTGGTTCAAGCCACTGCACCATAGATTGAGGCCCCCATCTTAGGCTTGTTTGTAGTTTCTTCCTTTTTACTTTTAAGATAATTTTACGTTTTACGATGAGGCTAATAACTTGCTTTGACCTTGAACCTTTCGTGTTTAGCTTTTGAGCCTGAATTAAATTGTTTGTGAAAGGGGAGTTGGATTAACACAGATTTCCTCCCTTTTACCACCTGGAGCTCTGGCAGGAACTTCATGGAGCACTGTTCCAGCACTCTGTGTTTACTTCTGTGATCCAGAGGGAGACACTGCAGTGACGAGTTTGTGACTTGGATTTGACATCTAAGAAATACTTACTAAACGTCCTCTTTATGTAATGCACTGTGTGAGATGCTTGCCTTCAGTTCAGCTTTTCCCGTAATGATTTACTTAGCACATCTCCTATAATGATAATAATAAGGTTTTAACAAATATATAAGAAAATAATAGAAAGATTGTTCTCAAATGTACTCCAGATGAAAAGATACTCTTTTGTAGCAGAGTGGTTAACAAGTTGTAAGAACTTAAACATCTACAAGCAAAAAAAGAATTTACATATTATTTTTCTAAGATTGTACAATGAATAGTACTAAAGACCTTTATTATTAAGTCAGAATATAGGAATATAGTCTTGCTTTAATGATTAGATCGTATCATTGACCTGTTGATATTAAATCAACAGTTTATTTCTCAACAGTTTCACTTCTTAATAGCTACTTTAGCTCTGCATGTATTTGAATAAATCCATTTCTGTTTCTTTTCAATGGATCTTGAAATGTGAGAGAAATCTCATCTGTACATGGTATTTTGCTATTCACAGAGCTTTTTTTTTCTATTAGATTTTGCAAGCGTTCTTCAAATGGCTTAATTCAAATTGCGTGTGTTACATTATTACCTTAATTCTAATGTTTCATACTTTTGTATTTTTTGAGCTATAGGAAATATGCATCATGAGTATGACATTACATAGTATACTCTGTTATAGGTTCTACTTACTGATTGTATAATGATTAAAGTCAGCTTTCATTCATTCAATCTGATGCAAACTCCAAATATTTCTAGCATTCTTAATTATAATTATTGCTCTCCTTTTCATCTTTTGAAGCAGTGGTCAAGGGAGCTACATTTTTTAGGGCTGAATATTTTGAAATATTTAGACCCAGTTCAAAGTGATATTTCATCAAAAGAGATGGTGTTGTGAGAACTGGTTTATAAATTCACTGATATTTAAACCCACTAAACTGCCATCTCATAGGTTTTAAGTGTTCTATATGGTAACATGTTCTTAGGATTTTGTGTAGTGAGAGCACAGCGTATTATTTTTTCCCAATAAAATACCAGTTTGTTTGGTATACTGTGTTTTAAATGAGCTGCAAAACCAAAATGGACCACCCACAGAGAGCCAGCCAGGGATTATGAGCCTTGACTGGCTAAACTACTACCACCTAAACAAATATCTTTGTGAATGCTGTGAGCTAAGTAAGTGACTGCTTAGAAAGGAATCTTTCCAAGTGCTTGAGCTGCTAAGACTCTATATTAAAAAATAATAGTAAAATCAGAAGGATATTTATTGATAGAAATTTAAAATCTATAAGTAAATTGAGCCTTCTAATTGTGGTTTAGTTACTTTTTTTTTTTTTTTGATTTGGGTATGGCAGGCGTCTTATAACCACTTTAAGCAACGTGTAAATAACTGCTTGTACAATATAGTCATTTTTCATCAAATACTGTTTTTTTTTTCTTTTTTTTTTTTTTTTTTCTGTTGCCTGTCTGTGTTTAGCCGTTTGAGTGGGATTCAGGGAATTAGTTGGAAAGCAGTTGGCATTCTTGTCAGTTTTATTGGATGTCGCTGAATTCTGCACATTCATGGCAGTGTAGTCCAGTGACCTAAGTGTGTTACTTTTTGGGGGAAGCTTTTTGGTGTTTAAAGCTTCCCAAGCATGATTCGTTGGGTCGCGATTGATTGGCAGATAGAAGTGTGTGGTGTGATGATACGTTGTTGGAGTAGTAGGGGTCACTTGAAGTTCAGAGAGTTTCCCTGGTAACTTAACTAACTGCTCAATTAGAAAAAAATGATGTCTACTGAATGATGCTGTGACGCTGTCAGTGGGCACAGAAATGTAGGTGCACCTAGCTGCCCTGCACGGCACGTGCATTAACTACTGTGTAACCCTTGCGAATGGTTCAGCACAAATGCATGCAAGTCCTTGTGTTGATGGAACATGAACAAAGAAACAGATTACGGAACTTTTGTGCCATGAGATTTATTCCTTAAATACACCCTGAACTTTGGGACATTTATTGTGAGCTCTCACACATAGCTATAACCCAGTTAAAGAGGTTCTTAGATTTACTGTGACTGGAATTGTTGCTTGCACAATAAAGATAAATGTAATTATTCTGGAAAATATATGTAATTCATAGTCTCTTGGTCATGAGGATTTCATAAAATACTTATGAGAAATAGAGCTTTTGGGCTTTGTGTAATATAACGAGTTTCAAAATAAGATTTATTTTAGGCTGGTGCCGTGGCTCACTAGGCTAATCCTCCGCCTGCGGCGCTGGCATCCCAGGTTCTAGTCCCAGTTGGGGCACCGAATTCTGTCCCAGTTGCTCCTCTTCCAGTCCAGCTCTCTGCTGTGGCCCGAGAAGGCAGTGGAGGATGGCTCAAGTGCTTGGGCCCTGCACCTGCGTGGGAGACCAGGAGAAGCACCTGGCTCCTGGCTTCGTATTGGTGCAGCGCCAGCCATAGCAGCCATCTGGGGGTTGAACCAACGGAAGGAAGACCTTTCTCTCTGTCTCTCTCTCTCTCACTGTCTAACTCTGCCTGTCAAAAAAAAGAGATCTGTTTTAAATAAAAACATTCTTTATATAGAAATAAACATTTATCACTTTTTATGTAGGTTGTTTGCCCATGGTGCTGAAGATACACTAACAGATTAAGTGAAAATGAGCTACTATACATGATAGTTGATTATGTTAAATTAGACTGGAGGGCTAATTTTAAAGTCAGTTCCTAAAGTGAAAGTTGAATGTAATCAAAGTTATTGATGAAAATACTTTAAATTGCCACTCAATGTAATATGTGTGGTACTATCTACCAATAAATCTTTAATTTAAGTGCTAAGCTGTACCAAAAATATTAGGCCAAACACCTTGGGCCAGGGATTGGCTCTCCTTGGGGAAGAAGAGGAAAGGAAATTAAGAGGAAACTGCTGTGGTCCCCCTCTGCCCCAGGACTGCTGCCTTATATGGTGTTGTTTTCTTTTTTTTTTTTTTTTCCCCAACTGCTATTGTTAAAGGTGAGAAATCTGTGAATGGAAGAAGCCTAGGTAGCCTTTTCAACTGTTGCTGGTGCAGTCATCCCACATCCAGAGGCAGGACAGTGAGACTCACCCCAAATCGAATATTTTCAACAAAAATTACCTCAAAATGGGTTGCAAGATTAAATGGTAAAGCGAACTTTTTAGAGTTAAAAGCAATCTCTAGACTAGTTTCAGAATCTAGGACTTGGTGGCAAGCTCTTAGAGCTGACCCCAAAGCAGGAACTATGAAAGGAAACGTTGAAAAAACGGATTTCAATGGACTTTAAAACTTCTGCTCTGTGAAGAGGGTGAAATGACAAACTGCAGACTGGAGAAAGTATTTCAAACCACACATCCAGCAAAGAACTAGTATCTCGACTGTGTGAAGAACTCTCAAAACACAACAATTAAAGAAAATAGTAAAATCCCCCAATGATTTAGTTGGAGAATGGGTACAGAGACATGAACAAACATTTCACGGAAAAGGATGTGTAGGTTGTCAGTAAGCACTTGAAGGAATTTCAGCTTCAGTAGCCACTAGGGAAATGCAGAGTAAAACCACGGTGAATCATTGCTACAAACGTGTAAGGGGATTGTAAAAACTTTAAGGAAAAATGGGTTAAATATAATTTTATATTGGTGCAAAAAGTTGAGAGCCATGAGTAGTTTTTTTTAAATCAAAAATCTAGTCCTGGTTGGGGTGCCAGATCTGTCCCTGTTGCTCCTCTTCCAGTCCAGCTCTCTGAAATGGCCCGGGAGTGCAGTGGAGGATGGCGCAAGTGCTTGGGCCCTGCACCCCATGGGAGACCAGGAGAAGCACCTGGCTCCGGCCATTGGATCAGCGCAGCGCTGGCCTTAGTGGCCATTTGGGGGGTGAACCAATGGAAGGAAGATCTTTCTCTCTGTCTCTCTCTCACTGTCTAACTCTGCCTGTCAAAAAAAAAAAACATACCAAAAAACAAAAATAATATTTTCATGATCTTTTTGAAGAAGTCTTATACCTCTAAGAAGGGCTATAATGAGAAATAACGGCAATAATAGCAAATGCTAGTGTGACCAGAGTAACTGTCACACCTCATTGCTGCTGGGGTGTAAATTTTCACCATCACTCTTGAGAACAGTTCGCCAGCTTTTTATAAAACTATGCATTTAGCATCAGCCTTGTGGGCATTTATCCAGAAAGATGAAAATTTACCTTCCCACATAATCCATACAATACTATTCATAGCAGCTTTATTGTCAGAAGTCAGAACCTGGAAACAATGGAGACGACTCGGCCATTCCAGAAATGGGTTGTTGAACTAACTGTGGTACTTCCATGGATGGAATGCTAATCAACAATGAAAATGGATGAAATATTCATTGTTATGCAAGAACTTGTGTGCTCTGTGACTCCATTTATCTAACAAAATTGGTGAAATGAAAAAATACACAGACAGCAATCAGATGAATAGTTAATAGGGGTCAGGGATTGGGCAATAGGGTGGGCTTTTGTGCTGATAGAATATGCTTCTGAGTGTAGTGATTGGTACAGGAACCTGCATGTATTAAAATTATATAGAGCTTCACACACAGACATAAATATACATGTGAACTAGGGAAATAAACAATGGATAGATGGCATCAATGTCAGTTTCCTGGTAGTGATACTGTATTGTTGATGTACAAGTTGTTCTGTGGAAAACTAAGTGTATACACAACCTTTCTGTTTCATCCACAGCTACATTTTATATTCCTACAGTATTATGCAACCTCTTTATATTACAACTACAATCTTCAGTTACTTCAGAATTAGATATTTGGTGGTATAGCTCAGGGGTAGAGCATTTGACTACAGAATTATATATTTAGCAAGACAACCTTTGGAAAGCATATTAAACTTTCTGAAAAGCCTGTTAACTTAAAATATTTTTGAAAAGAATGTATCTGGGATTCTCTCCCAATTTTATCCATTTCTACATCTGAATATTTGTATGTATTAAATTAAATTCCAGAAGGTAATTTCTTAACCACTTAAATTTTAAAAATATATTTAATTCTTATAAGTATGACTATTTTTTTTAAAAAAAAAGATCTATTGGGGGCCGGCGCCATGGTGTACTGGGTTAATCCTCCGCCTGAGGTGCTGGCATCCCATGTGGGTGCTGGTTCTGGTCCCAGTTGCTCCTCTTCTGGTCCATCTCACTGCTGTGGCCTGGGATAACAGTGGAGGATGACCCAGGTACTTGGGCACCTGCACCTGTGTGGGAGACTAGGAAGACACTTCTGGCTCCTGGCTTCGGATCTGCGCAGCTCCGGTCGTTGTGGCCATTTGGAGAGTTAACCAACTGAAGGAAGACCTTTCTCTTTGTCTCTCTCTCTCACTGTCTGAAACGCTACCTGTCAAATATACAACAACAACAATCTATTTATTTATTTGAAAGAGTTACATGGAGAGAGGAGAAGCAGAGAGAATGTCATTTACCAAGTAAAAAAACAAAGTTGACCAATTTAATTATCTCAAAATAGCTTTTTTCTGTACAGCCCACTGTGTTATGTACAAAACAATTATGAAGAAATAGAACTTTCTTTTTTCATTTCAAAAGAAACCAAAAACGGTTGTGTTAACAAAAAACTTTTTAGAAACAACACGTAAAATGTAAGAAGCTTATAAACCAGGCTAATTGAACCTCATTATCTGAAAGTACCAGTTTTTAAATAGAACATGATCTGTTCTTTGAAAGGTTATAGTATTTCATGAACGTAACATTATTAACGTATTTCCAATGATTTAATGAAGTCATATCAGAAATGCCACATGCCACATCAAATTAGGTTCTTACAATAGATCATGTTTTTAGAAAGCAGAGAATTCTAAGAAGTCAGTGAACTGTACTCTTTGTTAGTTGAGCAAGCATGTATTGAAATTGGGGAGTGTCAGTGCCGGTGCTGTGGCGCAGCGGGTCAACGCCCTGGCCTGAAATGCCGGCATTCCATATGGTTGTCAGTTCTAGTCCGGCTGCTCCTCTTCCCATCCAGCTCTCGGCTGTGGCCTGGGATAGCAATACAAGATGGCCCAAGTCCTTGGGCACCTGCACCCGTGTGGTAGACCCAGAAGAAGCTCTTGGCTCCTGTCTTTGGATCGGTGCAACTCCTTCCATTGTGGCCATCTGGGCAGTGAACCAATGGATGGAAGACCTCTCTCTCTGTCTCTATCTCTCTCTGCAACCCTGTCTTTCAAATAAATAAAATAAATCTTTAAAAGAAAAAGAAATTGAGGAGTGTCACATATATTAGATACAAACATATCCAAAATCAGAGTCCTCAAGTTTTATTTGGTAAACGTTAGTCACCACAACAAAATCAAATTTGTGTATATACAGCCTTCACTGGTCAGTGTACTAGTAATCTTCTGTCAGAGCTTGTGGCCAGAGAAATGCACGTCTCCCCTGTTTTTCTGTTTGGAAGTGAAATGCAGATATCTAAGGGTACAGTGAGAGGAGGCTTGAGAATGTATGCCCCTGTGCCACCAGCAAATGTTCCTTTGTGCTTCTGTCTCCTAAAGCCATCACTCCTCGCATGTCTCTGAGAGACTGCTCTGCCTGTTTCTTGTCTTAATATAATAGAGTCACGCAGTATGAATCTATGGACAGTTTGTTTTGATTACCATAGTGTCATAGTTCATTCCTTTTTATTTTTGCATACTGTCCCACTATTGAGATATAACGTTGGCATACCTCAGTTTGTTTATCCGTCTGTCAACTAATGGAATCTTCAAGGTTACAGATGCTACTATTATAAATAAATCTGCCATTAACATGTATATGTACCAATCTTTTTATAAACGTATATATTTATTTCTTCTGAGTAAATATCAAGGAGATTAAAATATTTAGAATTGGTTAGGTATGTGTATTTAATAGGAAAAATATTCTCCAAAGAAATTGTGCTATTTTACATTCAGCAAAGAATCACCATTTCAAGTGCCCCTCATTCTCACTGATGATTGGGGTTGACAGTCTTAGTTTAGTCATTCTAGCATAACCTGTGCTACAACTTCCAGTTGTTTCTGAATCCTAGAGCTCCAGTCTTTGCCTCCTTAGCTTCGTGAGACTGAATTGTATGTTCCCCTGTGTGGCAGCTGGTGTCCCCATCAGAAATCTGGACAAATTGAATTTATGCATTTGTCCTTTCACAGGACCAAGGTCATGTTCTGCCTGTTTGATTTCTGGAGTGTCACTTCACATGTTCTTTCCAGACTTACAGTAGTATTACAGAGGGAACACAGCCTGGTACTAGTTGTCTGTTAGGGCGGAATGGAAATCCTCAGCTTTCATCCACCTTTGGTGTAAATGTGTACATTGAACTTGTTTTCTTGACTATATTCTTGAAAATGCTTTTTCTGTGCTTTTGTTATCACGTTCTTTAAAAGTTTAATGTATGATAAATTTATTTATGCTTTTATGCACATGGTTTGGTAACTATAGTTCGGTTTGTAGCTGAGGAAATGCTGCTTATTATAATTCACATTCAGTTATTTCAGTTAGATTTGGGAGTCGTGAGTGAAATAAAATGGTGAATGATTATACAAACAATTTTTCTGCTGTTATGTTAGTTTTCTTTTTAAATTTTAGAAGCAGAAATGTACCAGGTTAGAGAGAGCTGTAACAGAAATTTCGAATGGATGTTATGAATTCTGAAACCTACAGTGAAAGGGAGACAGAAAGTAGAACAAAATAAAATTCGTCTGATTGTCAGAAACCTGAGTGATTGGATTGTGATCATCTAAATTTCACTAGTTTTTAAATGTCAAAACTATGCTTATTTGGTCACTTTCCCTCACATTTTCTACTCAATTCTCTCAGAAAAGAATAAACTGGAGGGATGGCCTATTAGCCAGCATGAATGCAAAATTTATTTGAAATGGCTTATGTTGCTTTAAGTAGCTCATATGGGGCTTTCTGTTAACAAGACAAAAACATTAGTTCAACAAAATAGTAGAGGGCAACTAAGAGTTATCTATACAGTTTTGGAAGGTGGAAGGTAATAACTCAGTACATGATCCAGGAAGAGGGTGTGCCTGCTTTCAGTGCGGGTCCCTACAGAGGCAAACCGACTTAGACACAGGAAGCTTCAGGGATTGGAGGAACCCATCAACTAAAAGTCGGGTGCACACTGAACCCTCCCAATCTGCTTATGACTCAACAGGGACCCCAGACCAATGTGCATGTAATTCTCCCCTTACTCTCAGAGTTCACAGAGCAAAGGCAGCTGAAGGGAGGCTAAGGGATTGGAAGGAAGACATGAGGATTAAATCAGAGTCACATAATTAAAATAGGAACCAACTCCTTTTCTTTGGCTCACTGCAAGAATTAGAAGTAACCATTCCTGCCGGTGCCGTGGCTCACTAGGCTAATCCTTCGCCTGCGGCGCCGGCACACCAGGTTCTAGTCCTGGTTGCTCCTCTTCCAGTCCAGCTCTCTGCTGTGTCCTGGGAGGGCAGTGGAGGATGGCCCAAGTGCTTGGGCCCTGCACCCGCATGGGAGACCAGGGGAAGCACCTGGCTCCTGGCTTCGGATCGGCATGGTGCGCCGGCCACAGCGGCCATTGTGGGGTGAACCAACGGAAGGAAGACCTTTCTCTTTGTCTCTCTCTCTCATTGTCCACTCTGCCTGTCAAAAAGAAAAAAAAAATAACCATTCCTTAAAACCCAAGTACAAGGATGAGTTGGTCAGAGAAAGTCCTCCCAGCTCTGGGCCGGCCAGGGACACTTATCTCAGATATGTGTCTGCCTGCAGTGTCCTTGGGGCCTCCCTCTCAGGGTTTACAAGCAGTGGTTTACTGCTGTCCCTTAGTTATGAGAGGCTGGCCAAGGACTTCAGGGCATCCTGTAATGTAAATGCAGTGATCAGATCAAATAAAAATACAACATGGCTTTGCCTGATGGAGACCCTAAGGGGACAGAATAACTTTGTAGTGACTTTTAATTAATGTTTTCAGATGAGTGAGTTTACATCAGCGAAGCAAAAACAGAGTATACCTTATTAAAACAGCTGACCGAGAAAGGAAAGAGCTCATGGAAACTTAAGTCAGTTTTTAAAATACTAGAATGGTAAAAGTTAATGAAAGGGACTCCCAGGAAATAAAATTAAAAGAAAAGCAGGACAGTGAGAGAGGAAAAATAAGAACATTTGGTGATCAATCCCGGATGTTCGTTCTCTATTAAGAGTTCCAGAAAAAAAAAAAAAAATTGTGAGGCCACTGCCACGGCTCAATAGGCTAATCCTCTGCCTGCGGCACCGGCACACCGGGTTCTATTCCCGGTTGCTCCTCTTCCAGGCCAGCTCTCTGTTGTTGCCCGGGAGTACAGTGGAGGATGGCCCAAGTCCTTGGGCCCTGCACCCCATGGGAGACCAGGAGAAGCACCTGGCTCCTGCCTTCGGATCAGTGCAGTGCGCCGGCCGCAGTGCGCCGGCCGCGGCGGCCACTGGAGGGTGAACCAACGGCAAAGGAAGACCTTTCTCTCTGTCTCTCTCTCACTGTCCACTCTGACTGTCAAAAAAAAAAAAAAAAGTGAAATTGGAAGAGGAAAAAAGGAACATGATAGAGAAGAATGTAATTATTTAAGAGAGAAAATCATAATATGTAAATGAAAATTTTTAAAAATTTTATGGTATTACCTAAAATGCCCATTCTTACTTTGAAATTTGTGCTTTTTCTTATCACATTTAGGTGGATAATACATTATCAAATTCAGTTTAGAAGTGCTTTCAAGTCTAGATTCGACTTCTCTCTCCTAATGTCATTACATAAAGAAACACTCCCTGAATCTGAATGCTTCTGTGAGAGTTAATCTCTTCTATACAATTTGAGAAAATATGATGACATTCAGTGACTTTAATTCTGTAGAATGATGGGTTTTCTATCAACAAAGGTCTAGGACATCCTCTTCTATAATTAATAGTCTGTGCTGGGAGGAAGTACTTTACAGTGATGAGTTAGATGATCAAATAGCTATTTTTCCATTTAAAAATAAGTCTTATTTTCTTTTTAATAAATTAAGAAAAGCAACTCCTCTCTAGCTGATAGTTTCTAAGAGAGATTAGATCTCTTTATTGATTGTGACAGTCCTTTTTTTATATTCCAATGCCAATATTAAGGATTTTCATTGATAATTAATATAAGATCATTGTAAACCTGTGAAAAAAATATTTTAAAAATAAACCAATAGAATTCACCTAATATATACTATGTAAATAATAGTTATTATATGGAAAGATAATAGTAATATCAATTACTGTTAAATCAGCATTGCTTTTGAAAAACAAAGATAGCAAATGAGGAGGAAGTGATTTTATGAATAGACAAACATAACATGATGTTTGGCTTTTTAAATTTGTAATAAGTTTTTTTGAAATATTTATTCTATTTATTTGAAAGACAGAGTTACAGAGAGAGGCAGAGAGAGAGGTCTTCCATCCGCTGGTTCATTCCCCAGATGGCTGCAACAGCTGGAGCTGAGCCGATCCAAAGCCAGGAGCCAGGAGCTTCTTCTGGGTCTCCCATGTGGGTGCAGGGTCCCAAGGACTTGGGCCATCTTGTACTGCTATCCCAGGCCACAGCAGAGAGCTGGGTCGGAAGAGGAGCTGCCAGGACTAGAACTGGTGCCCATATGGGATGCCAGTGTCTCAGGCCAGGGCTTTAACCTGCTGTACCGCAGCGCCAGCCCCTGTAATAAGTATTACTTTCTTTCTTAAGACAATTGCATTTTACATGAAGAACTACACATGGTTTTATTTTTTATTTTTAAAATTTATTCTGAGATTCAGTGAGGGAAAGACCCAGCGAGAAAGAGAGAGAAATATTCCACTCACTGGCCCATTCCCCAGGTGGCTGCAATGGCCAGGCCAAAGCCAGGATCCAGAAGCTCTACCTAGGTCCCCCTTGTGGGTAGCAGGGCCCCAAAGACTTGGACTGTTTTCCTTTCCAAGGCCATTATTAGGGAGCAGGATTGAAATTTGAGTAGCTGGGACTTGAATTGGCATCCTGTCACCTGTGTCACAGGCAGCAGCTTTTAATTGTAGTATATAAAAGGAAATGTTGCCCAGTTTTACTGAATCTTTTTTTCTTTTCATTATGAAACAGAAAATATGATAATACAAAGAACTCATCCCGTGTAAACAACGTGGAACAAAAATACAAAAATCATTCTCTTCAATCCCTCACCAAATTGCTTTACTCTCAAAATGATGTGCGCTGCCGTGAACACACACTAGTAAGACCTGAGCTATATTGTACCCTTGTCACACAAATTAAGACAAAAAATATACTGAAAATTAAATTTCTATAACATTTCATTTTGTGAGATTTTTCTTAGCCTGGAATTCTGAGATTAGTAAACAGATTACCCCATAAATATGAAAATAATTATTAACTTTAATTTAAAAAAACATTTTAAAATTTCCTGGTTTAAGTCATCCATACTTTTATTATTTAAAGAAAAGAAAGATTATTCAGTTCAGTGTCACTTATATTTCCAAATCATGCTTTGGTCTATTTGCAAAGCAAGTAATTTCTCTTCCTCGGGGAATTTGTACTCTAATGGAACTGTCAGTCATTGAATTGAACGCTTGAGGCACTGGGGATACAGTTAAATGGTAACCATGGGTACTGCATTATGGCAAAGCGTTTTAAGCCACTGCCTCCCATATGGGTGCTGATTTAGATCTGCTCTCCAATTCTGATCCAGCTCCCTGCTAATGTGCCTGGGAAAGCAGTGGAGGATGGCCCAAGTGCTTGGGACTCTGCCATCCACATGGGAGACCCAGGTGAAGCTGTGGGTTCTGTATTAGACCTGTACCAGCTCTGGCTGTTGGCAGTCATTTGGGGAGTGAACTAGCAGATGGAAGATGCCTTTCTCTTTCTGTGTCTCCTTCTTTCTCTGTAACTTCGCTTTCAAATAAACAAATCTTTGAAAAAAAGGCATGAACACTGTTGTAGGAGTGAAACAGGTGAGTACACTGAAAGAAGAAATCTTGGTTTAGGGTCTTTGCAGATACAATTATAATGTAGTTACACATCACCTGGATATGTGTTTATGGCTGTATAAGACTTTTTGTTGTGATAATAGGTGATGAACTATGTATTTCATGCAGGTTGAATTCTATTTTCATTACTAATGACTTCCCATATGAATAACATGGGAGCTGTTTTCTGGCATGAAAACAAGTGGTGAGATAGAGTGGACAAAGTAGAAATTCTCATAAAAAATGAGATCTTAAATATAATGTGATAGTGTGGCATAGTGAGTTAAGCCACTGCTTATGACACCTGCATCCCACCTTGAAGTGTCTGGTTTGAAGTCCCAGCTTCTTTGCATTTGAGCTAGCTTCCTACTAATGCACTTGGGAGGCAGCAGATGATGGCTTGAACACATGAGTCCTTGTGAACCATGCGGGAGCCCTAGATAGATTTCCTGGTTCCTGGCTTTGGCCTGGCCAGCCCTAGCTTTTGCAACCATTTGAAAAGTGAACTAGTAGGTGAAATCCTTCTCTCTCCTTCTCTCTCTTTCTGTCTCTGTCTCTCTCTTCCCCACCTCTTTCTTTCTTCCTGCCTTTCAAATGAATAAATATATCTTTAAAAAATAAAATGTATGAAAAAACAAAATTTCTTGGGACTTTGCATTGAAGCATTTTTGACAGCAGAATTTACGTTTGTGAAAAGCTTCATAGTTAAACATTTTGATGTTATTTCCAAATAAGACTTTAGCTACAGTTCTAGAGACACCTGATTGGATGAAAGAATATTCTTTTAACATTTAGAAAATTTGAGTTCCGTTATTAGGTTATATCATTGTATTGCATTATGAATATTTTCAGATCTTCTATGATGTTATGATTATAAATGCACAACATTTTATTTAAAATGCTTCAATATGCAATTAATCTTATACAAAATGGACATAATTTTGTATTATAATATATAATTTTTAAGTGCAAATATTGAGAATAGATCCTAACCTTTAAGAATCTGATATTTCTTCATTTTTCAATAGGCCATTAGCTAAAACATTAAAAATAAAAAATGATAGTGGCCTTGAATTTTGTGTCCTAAATATTATCATATTAATGAAATTTCATGATTGAATATGTTGGTCATATTGTACTATGCATTATGTATCCAGTATTAATTTTAATTATGCATATGCATTGTCTAATTAAAAAGTTTATTAGTACTTCCCTTGAAATGTTCTCTAGATATTGATGGTAAGAACTCCGTTGCCCCAAGGTGTCAAAATACTGTGTAGTCTAGAATTTCTATGCATGTCTGTGAAAGTCATCCTTGGCCAGGTAGGGTGATTGATAGCCTGCTGTTGGTAGTGCTCTGTGACGGTCTTCATTCAGACATCAGAAAGTGTTCTCTGAGCATCCGGTCACGGGGTGCATTGCTGTGGGAAGTCAGAATCAGCTGATTCTGGTAGTGACTGCTTTATTCTGACCCTGTCTCCCGGCTCCTCTTATGCTGTTTATGCACTGCTATCAACTCAGTGCCACACCATGTGCTGCAGACCTCCCGTCTTATTTTTTTTCTTTTTTGACTTCTTCCATTTCAAGAAGAGACTAAATTGAAATGTCATTACTTGGAAACAATTATTTTTAAAATTGCATATAATGTTCTGTGTTTGTCCTTTTCAGGGAGTTAATATGGCACTAACTGTTCTAAGTGCTTTGCAAATACTAGTTCATTTAATAATAATAACAACCTTGTGATGTACATACTGTTATCTTTCCCACTTAACAGATGATAAAACTGGTGCAGACAAAGGCACACAGCTGGTGTGTGCTCTCAGGGTGCCCAGTTATTTTTATTCTTAAGGGAGGCAAATTTTATTCTTAAGATAAGACCAATTTTTGCTTTGGCAAAAGACAGTATGGTACAAGCCTTACTTTTTGATACATAAGAGAATAAAAGTAATACCTGCTGATGAGATCCAGGGAACCCCACAGTAATTACTGGTTTACGTGATTCAAGTTTATCTTGTTTCAATTTCAATCAATTACTGTTAACTACTTTTTTAAGACCTTAATAGGATTTGCTGCTAAGAGAGGGTGAGGTTGTTACTCCTGAGGTGTGCTTCCTTCACTCAAGATGTTCGCTCATTTTTCTTACGTATCACGAGTGTAAAGACCTTCATTAGGTAGGCTGCTTTTCCTTGACCTGGAATCAGCACTCATGATTCCATGGGAATTTGATACAATGGACTTCTGGCTTGCTAACATCAGCAGTTTTCTCTTATTATTATCTTATATTCTGGTTGGCATATACCTTTAAAATACTCTTTTTTGAGTAGCTACTGAATTCAAGTGCTTCTTTTCCACAGGGAAGATGAGTTGGGTTACTGTACCTGCTTTTGCCATTTTTTATTGAGTAACTGTGAGCTTCTCAAACTTCTTTAAGCTATTCATTAGTGAATGTGGGGGGAGACAAAATTCAAGTAAAAGAAGTTACGTATTATTTACTGTCTTCAGTTCAGATTCCTGTTTTCGTGGCTATCGTTTTCAACAATGGTAAAACTACTGCTTGGTTTATTGCTGAAGGAAGGAAGAAATGTATCCAGAAGGCTTTTGATGATCTCTTACTGTGTGTCTGCTAAAATGTATCACAGACTTTCCCACTGAGCCGTTTCGTGACTTTCTCCTGTTTGTTTTTATATCCTTTTTCTATGTGAACACATCTCCAAAGTGACTGGGTTTCTAGAAACATAAATAAAGAACAGATGGCCGCTCACACCTTGTGATGAATGCGACGGGGACAGAGCTTTCATCAGGTCCCTTCGTGGTCACCGTGGTAGCTGTCATGTGGCAGACATCTGTGGCTGCTTGGGAAAGCTCCTGCTGCCGAGTTGAAGTCTCTCCGGTCTGGTGTCGGTCATCTTTACAGAAGCTTTCAAGCCATTGAGTCTCCAGTCATTTGTCAGTCTGAAGAAAAGAAAGATAATTCAGCATAAACAGGGATTTGGACGTGTCTCCAGAAAGATGCTGTTCTTGTAGATTTTCCCATAACTGTACTCGTACAAATCGATTGATTAATGGTGGTTGATTTCTCTTTACTTGTGAGCTTCATTCAGTGGGGAATCCCCCTTTATTGATGAAACTATTTCAATGAAAACATTCCTGCACTTGTGGACCTTTTGACAAAGCACTGGAAAATAACACAAAGCATTGCAATTTAGATGAGTTCAGAGAGAAGATGAAATGTAAAAATTTAAGTTGTGGGTTATATTAATGCAATCCTGCTATTTATGACCTGGATGTTCAGATCATGAGCAGCCCATAAGTGCTTATGACATGAGTGTTCTGGAGATTTATGCAGCTCTGAATTTTAATTTTGCACCACAGATTCCCTGGTTGGGGAGTTGTCTGTTCTTTCCTGTATTACATGAGGCTTTGCTTTTGTACTTCCCGTTGCAGTCACCTTTGAAGTGTTCAAAACATTATGTCTTGAACATCATGAAGAAAATCGTACGGAATATTGAAAATGCTCTTAACTTTGAGATGCAATGTGTAACAAATCTGTAGCTTTGAAAATCCTGGGAACTGATAGAAAGGTTTATGTGTTTGCAATCTGCAAAATTCCTAAGATCTTAGAAAACCCAGACATCATGTCAAAGGTCTTCCGGGTGAGATTATTAAAAAATGCTATAGTAGAAGACATTAAAGTTTTTAGACAGAAAGCCATTGTTTGTGAACTTAAAGGATAATTTTCAAAAATGTTCATAGATTCATACAAAGAAATTAGCTTTGTTAACTTGTATCTACACTAAGACTTCAGCTATATGTATGTAAGAAATTACTAAGCAGAAGAAATCTTAGCTTCTTATCATCTAAATCACCATGAAATTCACAATGCTGGATATAATGATTTTATCCACTCACCATAGCTCTCATGTGAATTCCAAATATCTAAGTTGTTCCTCAGAGGAATTTTTGTTATGTATCTTTTGAAGAATATTTCCAATACATTATTCTTAAAAGTCCAGAAGTCATTATTCTCTAGACATTACTAAGATCAAAAACAAAAAGTTGTAGTAATTTTACAGTTTGAACATATTTTGGGCAAGTAGCTTATTGTATTAAATTGTCTGCCGTTAACATATCTTTCAGTCCTGGCAATACACTGAACCACATAGTGACTCTAGTTGGTAATACTGTCTTGTATATTTGAAATTTCCTAGGTGAATAGATTTTAAATGTGCTCACCACACACAAAGGTAACTATGTGAAGTGATCTGTTGTTAGCTTAATTGTATTCATTCAAACTGTATGTTTATATCAAAAACAAATTGTATACTTTAAATATATATATTCTTAAATTTTCCAATTATACTTAAAGAAAACTGGAAGGAATTAGAATTTAAAAATTTTAATTAAAAAAAATTGTTAGAGATAGGAGAGACCAAATGACTAGGAAGATAAAAATAATCCTGAGAATCTATAGTCACTTTACAGTAGTAAGCTCAGAAGATATAAAACAATAGTGGACTCAATTACAGCTTGAGATTAAAAAATCGAAAGTCATATTGAAAGTTTTAAAGTTACTTCTTTCAAATATTCAGAATATTAAGCAGATGAGAAAATAGAATATTTGTATAGTATATTTTATACTAATGAATAAATGAAAGGATAGATGAATATTTTTATCTAACAGAATTTGTACTTGTTTTCCAGCATACTGAAACATTGAAGTATTTATGCACTAGTTCACAAAATAATTATTATGCAAAGAACCACATATGAGGACATTTAAAAAAAAGTTCCTGGAAAAATGAAATTAAAAGATAATTTTATTTTGGTGCACAGTTTTTAAATGTGTGCATAGTTTTTAAATAATGCACATTTTTCATGAATTTTTTTAAGATCCCTTACATGCATGGATTTCAGAAAAATACCAAATTTATCATACCTATTAAATCCATTTTCCATGAACGTTCGGAAGTGTCCTTGTATAGTCAAATTTTATGTAATAATTTAATTACTGAAACATTGTCTTCCTGACAAAAATGAAGTACAGATACATAAGAAAATTCATATACCAAAAGATTTAAAGAAAGATGATGAAATATTTAGGATTGCAAACCATCCAGAATATTTTAGAGTACAACTTGCAGCTGAAGAGTTAGCCCAGCTTTAAATGCACATTTTAGTAAAGACCGAAGGTTGGTGAGCCAAGCCTGCGACGGATGACATGTGATCTAAGAAACAGGGTATACAGCAAAGAGAATCCCCAGGGTGTTGGTGAAGGGAGAGCTAGAGAGAGATGAAACACAAAGCAAGTGCTGTGCTTCCTAACAGAAAGTGAACAAACTGGACACTGTCGTGGGCTGCTGGTCTCCCAGAAGAGACAAAGTGGAGGGCAGTCTGGGCCATTCTGCTATTAAACTGCAGCAGCTGGAGTGTGACATCTTTCTGCTCTCAATCTACAGACTGAATAATGCTCACACTGGACCTCTCTGGTCTTTTACTCATTGGTCTTCTGTGTTCCCCTTGGCTTGGGAATTTGGTTAGTGTGCAGTATAAATTTGAGAAAAACTATCCTCTTCATTTTAGGATGGGCATTTAAAATAAACAGGCTCTATGTTTATTACTGTGGAAACCAGACAGTAAATATGAGTGTGAACAGAGCGATTTCAAAAGACTAAGTGATTAGATGCCAATGGGCCTGTGATAATACTATGATTGTTTCGTAACTTGAATTTCTACTCTTTTTGAAATGCTTTCTGAAATAGTTTTGTGACTTCCATGTTGATTGTTTGCCATATGTATATGATCTTCCTTTTAGAATTTGAGTAGAAACTTAGTCATTCTTTCTGCTGAACAGAGAACGTTAAATACATTTCAGCAACAGCAGTTATGGTGGCTTGCACCTTCTGAAGGTGGTGCATTCTCAGTAATGACCCCCAACACTTTTCATGCTGTCCTCAGTGACATGTTCAGTGACATTCTGTCTCCTAAGCTTGCTGCATCTATCTGCTCCATTCTGTGGTCTTCATGCTCTGAAAGCCTAATTGTAACTGGCCAACTCCTTTGGTATATAATTCAAAATTTTATATAATACAGGTAGTTATTTCTAGTGACTCCTGATATATTTAGGTGCACCTTGGTGAGACCAAAGTTGCAGGAAAGTAATTCAACTTGACTCTTATTCATGGCGGATCTACTAACCTCATCTGTAAGCCATTCTATTGTTTCATCCAGAAAGCTATATTTTATGTTTACTAAGTGTAGTGGTTTTCAGTGGCTGTGTAATAAGTTGTTATAAGCTCAGTGGTTTAAACTACACCATTTATTATCTCACAATTTCTGTAGGTCAGTTCAGGCATGACAGTGGGACTTTGTGCTCCATATCTCACAAGGGGGAAATCAAAGTAGTTACGATTCTCATCTAGAATTAGGGTCCTCCTGCCAAACGTATGTGGTTGATGGCACCATTCAGTCCCTGCTGCCCATTAGCCAAGGGTCACTCAGCTCCTTCCTGGAGGCTCCTTCCTTCCTTCCTTATTTATTTATTTATTTGAAGGTTAGAGTTACACAGAGAGAGAAGGAGAGGCAGAGAGAGAGAGGTGTTCCATCGCTGGTTCACTCCCCAATTAGCCACAATGGCCAGAGCTTCTTCTGGGTCTCCCACGTGGGTGCGGGGGCCCAAGGACTTGGGCCATCTTCTACTGCTTTCCCAGGCCATAGCAGAGAGCTGGATTGGAAGTGGAGTAGCCGGGACTCGAACCAGCTCCCATTTGGAATTCCAGCACTGCAGGCAGCGGCTTAACCCGCTTACACCACAGCACCAGCTCCCTGGAGTCCATTTTCAAGACTTTCTCCATCTTCAAAGCCAGCAACAAAGATTTTCCCTCAAATTTAATTCCCATTATTAATGAAAAACCCTATCTCCTTTAAGACTCATTTGCTTTGATTAGGCCAACTGGCATAATCTCCCCTTTATCAGTCGGTTTTGCCATATACCCTAACCTGATCATGGAGTGACTATCTCATCAAATTTACAAGCTCTCTCCCACACACATGAGATTATACAGAGCATGTCTGTCAGAGGGTAGGAATCGGGGTAGCTGACTGAGAACTCTGCCTACTGTTAAGATAATGGAAGTTACTAATCTCCCTGCCCATCTTCAAATGTGTGTGTGTCTGGTTTACCCTCCTCAGCTTCAGAAAAGGACAAAGTCCTGTCTAAACTCCCGAGTCCTGGTCTTTCCTCGCCTTCACTCTACTTAATGTATGAGAACTGCTTACATTCTCAGCCACTGCTTTTATCTTGGGGTTCAGATTTCCCTCACTTGGCCACATCCATCAACTGTTGGGTGCCTCGTTCGTAACTCTTTTGTTTTAAGTCAAATGAATATTCCTGTCTTTTTCAACTACTCAGGTTGAAATTTATTCTCTTTTTTGCTGGTACTTGTATTTTTTTTTTCTTTTTTTTGACAGGCAGAGTTAGTGAGAGAGAGAGAGACAGAGAGAAAGGTCTTCATTTTTCCATTGGTTCACCCTCAAATGGCCGCCACGGCTGGCGCGCTGCCCCGATCTGAAGCCAGAAGCCAGGTGCTTCCTCCTGGTCTCCCATGTGGGTACAGGGCCCAAGCACTTGGGCCACCCTCCACTGCACTCCCGGGCCACAGCAGAGAGCTAGACTGGAAGAGGAACAACCGGGACAGAATCCAGCGCCCCAACCAGGACTAGAACCCAGGGTGCTGGGTTAGCCTAGTGAGCTGCGGCGCCAACCATTGCTGGTACTTGTTTTGAACACCTGTCTCTGGTCCAAACACAAAACTAATTACATTAGCTTCTACAAGAAGTCATTGGAAGTGTCATCTTGCCTTTAGTAGAAAACTACATATGGCCTATAAAGATATGATGTTTGGCCCTTACATATAGGACAGACCTTTAAATGAGTTTCCAACAATTAAAATCTGGAGATTATACCCAAAAGTCTCAATTTCTGACCTCTTGAAAAATTACACGTTTGTATATACAGGTCATCCATCCCTCAAGACAACATTCCACTATTACTACCTAGTGGCTGCCCCCTTGGATTGGAAATGGCCTCTGTAGTTTGCCATTCCATCAACTTTGTTTGCTTACCATGCCTTTGTGGCATGTGAAGACATTTGGCAAGCCCAAGTTAACTCCTTTAGCATGTCTTTCTAGTTTTTCCTTTCTTCATTTCATTTTATCTTTTATTATTTTTTATTTTTATTTTTTAATAAGATTTATTTATTTATTTGAAAGAGTTACAGAAAGAGATAGAAAGAGAGAGAGGCCTTACATCCGCTGGTTCACTCCCCAGATGGCCACAACGGCCGAAGCTGCGCCGATCCGAAGCCAGGGGCCAGGAGCTTCTTCTGTGTATCCCCTGTGGGTACAGGGGCCCAAGGATTTGGGCCATCTTCTACCGCTATTCTAGGGCATAGCTGAGAGCTGGATGTGAAGTGGAGCAGCTGGACTAGAACCGGTGCCCATATGGGATGCTGACGCTTCAGGCCAGGGCGTTAACCCGCTGCGCCACAACACTGGCCCTTCATTTTATCTTTGTAATCATGTTGTATTTTAGTTGCAAGGTTATATTTAAATTTCTCTTGCCAGATAATTCCCATAAGGACAAGAAATGTATTTTATGTTTTTATTCTCAGCCTCCAGCACAGTCCTCACACCTACTAGGAGCTCAGTGAAATTGATCTGAATGGTGCTAATTCTGACTTTGTGCCCATACCGCAGATTCTGCATTCATAGATTCAGACAACCAAGGATTGAAAATTTTGAAAAAATATATCTTGTACTAAACATCTACAGAATTTTTGGTCATTATTCCCCAAATAGTATATTATAACAACTTTTTTCAGAGCATTTGCACTGCTTTAGGTATTTTAAGTAATCTAGAAATGTTTTTTAAGTGTTTGGGAAGATGTGCATAGGTTATGTGTAAATACTACAAGAAGATAGATAGATTAAGGACTTGTGCATTTGAGGATGGAACAAATGCCTTGATACCAGTTGTAGCTGATTAGAAGGCAATACATTCTAAAGTATGAGCTCTCTAGCAGTATTAGAAAATCTTAACATGAAACTTTATTCTGTGTTAGAAATGAATTGGCGGGGTCATTTGGATTTGCAGAGGTAGTGCTCTGATGGAACAGGGGTGGGGAAGCACTTCACGTTACCAGTATCTTGGTTGTTCTGCACCGCCATGGAGTGTGTGAACTGGAGCTTCCCCGCCAGTGTTCTGTGTTGAGGCTTCTGTAACACTGGGAGAAAACAGAGTTCCTGGTTGACTCTGGGTCCTTTCTGTGTAAGAAATTGAAAGACGTTGTGTCTGTTGACATCTGCTCATCCATCAGTGTCTCTCATTCTTCTAAACGTGTCTTCTCCCCATTATTGATCATTATAAAACATTTTTTGAGAATAATGGCTGATGATTGGAAGATTAAATTCAGCTGATTAATGGAATTTCCACTGTAGTTCTTTATTGTTTATTATGAGATTATTGCATGATAATATAAATGGAATTATGAAGTATGAGTCTAGAAGATGAAATTTGTCGTGTTCTATGTCTTTATGTTGTCTGCTGAATTTTGAAAAGGATGATTCTTCCTTTGAGCCTTCAGTTCTGTTTTCCAGAGGTGCCGTATGAGCAATTAATAAAACCTCCCTATCTGGCATCTCAGTAGGTATTGGGGTGTGTGTGTGTGTGTGTGTGTGTGTGAAATTAGAAGTAGCTACTCATTTTTTTAAAAAAAATCATAGATTGCTGTTGGCAAGGAGAAGGAAATATTTAATCCAAGACAGGGTGGTTCCTCTAGGTTACTCGATGATGAGGTAATAACAATGGAAAAATTTGCAGCATTGCTTTCTCTCTTTCTCTGCTAGATTATGAACAAGTTCTTTGTGTGATTCTGTTTTCCTGTTGTGTTTTACAGGCTCCAAATGGTCTTTCTGGTCTGTCCCCTTTTGCAGTGGTAGTTAGTGACGACCACATAAGCTGTCTACAAGAAAATAGTCTGTGCTTGTATTCCAACAACAGCCACTATGTGTGGTACTCTGTGGTCTTACTTTTAGATACCGTTCCAGGATTTATTATGTTTTTATTTATGATGTCCAGTCCACACTCAATGGGGAAAAAAAACACGGACAGGAGTAGTTCTAATCCTTTTCACATCTTTCTTTTGAGTTGGCTAGAGGATTACCAGAGCAGTATGGAGGAGAATGGGTTTCTTTAGGGCATAGCCATAGACTTTTTATTTTCTGAAATATTAACTATTTGCAGCCTAGATATTGGGAGTCTGATTATAGTCCTATATTGTGATACTTAGTTTTCCATTAAGTAACTCTTGTATACTGTTACTTAATTTTTCATTAAGTAAGTAGCTGCTATTATCCCCAAAATGTGTGCTTATCTATTCTAAGATTGGTATATTTCTGAAAAATATTCAAAATTATATTTATGAGCATAATTTTATACAACTCCTTATACTATGTAATAGCTTTTCCATTATAAATCTGTTTGTATACTAAACTTAGTGTTACTGCACAGGAGTAGGGGTGCTACTTTAGGAATCTGCTTTTGGGGTTTTTACTGTAGAGACTCAATTTCAGGAAGTCTTTCTAGATCATGGGATCAAATTGATTAGATTTCCTAAGGTCATAAAGAAATCTGTGCAGACAGTCTTCTGAGACAGAACTGCATTAGAAATATCCCCAAAATGAGGTTTGTTGGTCCCAGGGAAGTTGGCGGCAGAATGCCTGTAGGCTTTCTTGGCTGCCAATCATGCCTGGCTTCTAGTTCCTATAGGGCTAAGAGACAGTGAACCAGAATATCAGCTCTATCCAGTTGATTTGATTTCTTTGATTAAAATCTCCATTTCCACGATGATGAAGGGGATGGTGGCTGTAACAATTGCTCTGCTTTGTACGTAGCATTCCTATGTGGAGAGTTCTGGTCCAGTCACTGTAGGAGAGTCGCCTGGTTCTGATCCTTCTGTGATTTCCCTTGATGCTTGCCTTTATTCCATGTGCAACACCTGTGTGGCAAACCGGAATTAATCCAAAGCATGAGGTTTTAAAATCTTGCTATGAATCTGTAAGCATTTACTTACCCACTTTACTTTTTTTTTTTTTATTTGACAGGCAGAGTGGACAGTGAGAGAGAGAGACAGAGAGAAAGGTCTTCCTTTCGCCGTTGGTACACCCTCCAATGGCCGCCGCGGTAGCGCGCTGCGGCCGGCGCACCGCGCTGTTCCGATGGTAGGAGCCAGGTGCTTATCCTGTTCTCCCATGGGGTGCAGGACCCAAAGACTTGGGTCATCCTCCACTGCACTCCCTGGCCACAGCAGAGAGCTGGCCTGGAAGAGGGGCAACCGGGACAGGATCGGTGCCCCGACCGGGACTAGAACCCGGTGTGCCGGTGCCGCAAGGCGGAGGATTAGCCTAGTGAGCCGCGGCGCCGGCCCTACTTACCCACTTTATAAATTAAACTTGTAGGAGATGACTTTACAACTGGGTCTCTCTATGTGACAAACAAACCAGGCACCACAGCCTCTTCTTCAGTGTATAGTCAAACACCGGTTTATGAAATTGTGATTTTCCCCCCATTTTATTTACTGAGCAGAGAGAGAGAGAGTGGCAGAGACAGACAGGTGGAGAGATGTCTTCTATTTGTTGGTTCACTCTCCAAATGCTTGCAACTGGGAGAATTGGGCCTGGCTGAAGCCAGGAGGCTGGAACTCAATGTGGATCTCCCACTTGGGTGACAAGACCCAAATAACAAAGCCAACACCTGCTGCCTCCCGGGTGCACGCTAGTAGGAAGCTGGCACAGACAGCAGAGCCAGGACTCAAATCAGAAACTCCACCATGGGATGTGGACCTCCCAAATGGTGCCTTAACAGCTGCACTGAACACCTACCACAAAGAACATCTATTCTGTGGTTTTGCGAACGGGTTTGTTTAAGGGGGCTGCTTTTTACCCTTTATTGTATCATAACCATGACCAAAAATATGAAAGCATTTCTAGTAGTTGAACATAAATCGTTGATTTGAGCATTTGAGTCATACAATCAAAATTAACTTATCCTTTAAAAATTTTACAAAATATTCACTTTGTGTCTGATGCTGTTTCTCCATAGATAGGACTGTTCACTAGCTGTGTATCTTAGTGTAGACTGTATTCTGGGTGACGGCTGTCCCCACACTCTTCCTTATCTTAGGGATGCAGGAATTTGTCCCTTAGCACCTCACTGAATGAACTGTGATTGCTAGATTGTCAAAATACAATAACTGCTATAACATCTGAACATTTTTTGGCAATGGGCATTTATTCTCATTTGAGGTTGCATCATAAAACAGTTCACAGAAGTGGAATTAAAGTATGCCAAGACAGTTGATTTCTTTTGGACTTAAATAAAACTAAGTTTCTGGCTTTAATATTTGCTAACAGCAAAATGCTATTCCGTGTAACATGACTTATTTACCTAGTTACCAAACAACGGTTGTTTTTTTGGGTTGTAATGGCATTATTTCATGGCAAATGGTAATTTTAACTGCTAGAATATTTCAACATTTGTGTCTGACTACATTTATACATTGAGTTCACAAAAGTTAAAAATTCTTGGTTGTGGTTTAATAGTCATAATTTATATAATTTTTCTGAAATGAATTTATTAACATTTGAAGTCAAAGAATATTACTCTTCTATTTCCAATTACATGAAGCAGTATCTTTATATAATATAGTTTGCCTTGTATAAGCACATGATAGGAACAGGAGGAACAACGATGAATTGAATTTCAGGTTTTCACAGAAGACTGTACTGGAACTTACTAACTACATTTCCTATATCCTTTATATTATTTAAATTTGAAATTTAAAACTCAAAAGCTGAGTTTGTACTGGTGATCCTGAGAGACTTCTGTATTGACCGACAGAATACCTGAAACATAGTGAAAACTCAATACGTATTACTTAGCACTAGTGTTAGTAGTAGAAAAAATGTTATGGCATAATTTTTAGGTCTTTTATCCTACTTCATTTCAGTTACAGCACCTTAGATTCAGAACTGTTAATAGTAAAATACAGATTTAGGAAGAATTAAATAAATAAATGAATGAATATACATTTATATTTTTTAAAGATTTATTTATTTATTAGAAAGAGCTACACAGATAGAGAAGGAAAGGCAGAGAGAGAGAGAGAGAGAGAGGTCTTCCATCAGCTAGTTCCCTCCCCAACTTGCTGCAAGGGCCAGAGCTGCACGATCCGAAGCCAGGGGCCAGGAGCTTCCTCCAGGACTCCCACACCTGTGCAGAGACCCAAGGACTTGGGCCATCGTGTACTGCTTTCCCAGGCCATAGCAGAGAGCTGGATCGGAAATGGAGCAGCTGGGACTCAAACCAGCACCCATATGTGATGCCAGCACTGAAGGTGGCAGCTTTACCTGCTATGCCACAGCGCTGGCCCCTACGTACATTTTTTAAAAGCGGAAGCACACGTGAGGAAATGTTATTAATAGACTATAGAAAATGAAATAAACTATTAGTAGTTCAGTTTAGATTGAACATGGTAAATGCCCCTAGTTAAAATCTGATTAATGATGGCAGTATGGTTAGTTACCTCTCATCTTTCCATTAATTAGTGTGAATTACAATCTGTAGTAAACATACATCTTTTTGGCCAGTGGTATAATTCATTCAGTCTTTATTCACCCTACAAATACTTTTTGAGTGCTAAAGATACACTGATGCAAGATGTTAGATATCTATTATGGGGCATTCTAATTGTGAGTAAGTGTGTAGAAAGACACAAAATACGTAAAGTAAAAAAACAAAAACAGAAACAAAATATAAAGCTAATTTTAATTTTCAAGTTGGTGAAAAGTGTGAAGAGAAAAATATAGTGCACAATGGGAGCTGTGGGGGGCTTCTCTGAGGTTTCCCAAGAAGGAGGATATAGTTATGTGCTACTTACCTCCCATGGACATGCTTTATAACATGGCATTTTCCTTTCTTGGGCCACTTTGCAATTATATATATATTTATATATATATTTTTATATATATTTATATATTTTTTATATATTTATATATTTATATATATATATATATTTATATATATATTTATATATATAATATATATATTTATATATATATATTTAGGAATAATTTTAATAGAAAATGGGTATATGAAATATTAGAAAATGATCCTTGATGCCAAAATTATTAAATTTCAATGTAATATAGTTTCTAAGCAAAATAAATAAAATTTTATTTATTGGCAATTATAAGCCAGTTAAATAAGGCAGTAATGCCAGCAACTGTGATGGGTGTAATGACGATTTTCTTGTTATCACACTCCATCTATTTTCTGTTTCTGTGATTGGCTTTAAATGTTTCCCAAAAAAAGTTTCAAGAGTTAAATGTGCTATTTTTCTACTTAGTCTATAAATGAATTATTGCTATCTTATTTTGGAATAGCCTTTGAGGTAGAGTCCAGTAGGAAAAAAAAGACAAAGTCTGTACAAAAGCAGCGGGTTCATAACAAGAGTGGAGCCACAAAATAAAGAAACTTTTGGCTCAGAAAACTTTTAGCTTAGCATAAAACTAATAGTAGCCTAGGGAAGGACAATTGATTACACTATTCTTATGATCTATTAAGTAGTAAAGCAGAAAAATTATTAATTTGTCCATCAATAAAATTTTTATTGATTTTGATTCTCCAAAGAAACTGGTTATGGGTCTTAGTATATGAAGGCTATTGAGCAACCTAATGAATAATATTTTATACTGCTTTTCTTCATATTGAGGCTGACTGAAATCCCTTTACAAGAGTGATTCTGAAGGGATTAGAGGGATGTGGGCTAAGTACGAAGCAGAAAGATTAGTTCAGCATTTTCCAGGAGCAGGCAAAAACTCAGCATGAACAGAGGGATGGGGATGATGGCCTGGAAGTATTTTAGGAAAATGATCATTGGGCTTTGAAATAGTCGTTGTGAGAGGTAAGAAGGCTCCAGCCATGTAGGGCCTTACCTTGTAGGCAACAGGAATGCCTTAGTGTAGTATCTTAAGCCAGGATTGACATAATCAGATTTACATTTTAAAAGGCTTCTGTACTAAGTGTGGAGAGTGGAACACGGGCCTGGGAGAGTGGAAGTGGAAGGCTGTCACAGTAATCTAAGTGGCAGGTCACAGGAATTGGACAGAGATAGCAGTAATTGAGGTACAGATAAGTGGACAGATTTGAGAACTCTCTGGGATGTACAATTGACAGAAATTGGAGATTGAATAGTTGGGGAGATAAGGAAGAAAAAAGCAAAATCAAGCGTGATGCTCTAGAATTTAGATTAGTCCGCTGGTGGGGAGGTTTCAGGTAGCACAAGTAAGGCAGGTTTGCTGGGACAGTGGATGAATTTAGTTTTAGATGTGGTAAATTTGAGGATCTTCTCAGACACCAGATGTCCCTTAGGAAGCTCGGTTTATGGATGTGATGCTTAGAATACTGATGCTCACTAAAGATACGGATCTGGAATTTATCAGCCTGTTATTAGTACCTGAAACCTTGAGAGTGCTTGAGACCACTCAGGGAGAGGAAGGAGAAGCAAGAGAATGAGAACGAGAAAGGAAGCAACATTAGGGGTCAGGCAGAAAAATTGGAATCCTCAATGAAGACTGAACAAGAATGGTAACGGATCTAGCATGAAAACAGAATCAATACAAATAAAGTAAAAGCTGTGGCATGGCCTTTGGTTTCAAAAACAAAGGCCAGGGCCGATGCATCCCATATGGGTACCAGTTCAAGTCCCAGCTACTCCTCTTCCAATCCAGTTCTCTGCTATGGCCTGGGAAAGCAGTGGAAGATTTCCCAACTCCTTGGGCCCCTGCACCTGTGTAGGAGACTTGGAAGAAGCTTCTGGCTCCTGGCTTCCAATCAGCTCAGCTCTGGCCGTTGCAATCATTTGGGGAGTGAACCAGTGGAATAGAAGACTTCTCTCTCTTTCTGGCTCTGCCTCTGTTTGTAACTCTGACTTTAAAATAAATAAAATAAATCTTAAAAAAAAAAAAAGAACAAAGGTCATTGATGGCTTTGGTGAGAGAATTTCAGTGGAGAAAATCAAGGGAAGGGGAGAGGAAAGGCAGTGGTAGTAGGAAATTAGGGGAGGTTGTTTTAAAGGTAACTGACTGCAAAGTTTTGACACGGTCTTCATGACCTGGTCTGGGCTTACTTCTCCAGCTGTGTTATTTGTTGCTCTCTATCTCATTCCTTAATTCTCAGCCATGTTTTTGTCTGTTTGTTGGTTTTTCCCCCTAGTCGCATGTATGATGTTCACTTAGCTTTGGGTCTTTGAATCTGCTACCTCTTACGCCCAAAGTACTCCTGTATTCCTCGTTCCCCTTCCATGGCTAGCCCTAAGTTAGCCTTCAAGTCTCAGACTGATGTCTGAATCCTCCAGCAGAGTCACTTCCGCTGCTGTGTGCTACCATCTACCATTCAGCCATAGTGGAATCCTGATTGGCTTCGTCTCTGAAAAAGCTGGGTGGGGAGTGTTGCGATTTGGGTAATGGTTTTCTGCCACCCTGACACCCTACATCCTTGACCTCCTCTGCAGACAGCCAGTTTCCCTCCTGCTTCTTCACCAGGTTATGACACAGCCCGAGGGCCCTCACCCGTTCCATGCTTCTTGGACACTCCAGCTGCCAGAATCCTGAGCCAAATCAGCCTCTTTGCATCGCAGGTTTCCCACCCTCAGGTATTTTTTTATAGCAGCACAGATGGACTAGAATGGGGCTCACTAGGACAAAGAAAAGCTGTTCTCAGAAGCAGCTGTTAATAGAGATAGTAAGCCTTTACCATGTCTTCAGCTGCTTTTGCTCATTGGCGGAGTCATATTAATGAGAAGGCAGATGTTTTATTGATCCAGATGGAAAGGGAGTGGTGAAGGATATTGATAAGAGTGTGGTTGGAGAAGGATTCCTTGGAATCTGGATTATATACAGAAACTGAATTTTGCAGGTGGCAGTGGACTTAAGAACACAGAAGGTCATGGTAAGGGAGACAGAACGAAAGAGATGTGGAGGTAAAAATTGCGGTCAGAACCTCAGACATTGGAATTAGGATTCAGAGAAAATGCAGGTATAGGAAATGATAAGGCTGAAGTTACTAAACTGTATCAGTGACTCAGGATATCAAATGCGTACTCAGAAGCAAGCCTAAAATTCAGTATACAGAGTGATCAAATATTCTCTACTTCTGCAGAGCCTCAAAACTATTCCTGCTACTATCTAGTAGCCTTATATGCTTTGTAAATATAAAAACAAACCTGTTGAATAGCATTTCTTTTTTCATTATTGTCCCCCAGGATGCTATAATGCATTTGCCAAAAATAACAGTTTTGATTTTGCAGCATTTAGTGTTTAGAATTTCTTCTAGATGTCCTTTAGCTGGATAACATTAGCTTTGTTAGGAGGTCACTTTTCCCTGCAATACTAAAGAACTTTGTTGTCAGATTATAAAAGGGTACTTTCATGTTTATTGTTAATGTTCTTACATCAATAATGAATGTTCTGTAGCCATAGCTAATAACCTAAAAGTAGAACTATTTCACCTTATCTCAAACCCTGCTTGTTTTTGTTTTGTTTTAGTTTTTATCTTATCAAAGTTATAAATGTATGATAATTTTATAGGGCACATAGTTTTTACAAAGCTTATAATGAAAGAATGGCAGTCCCGTACTCCACCCCCAACATAATTTTGCTTTCAACTCCTTTTGCTAATTCTTATGAACTCCCGCATTTTGAAATAATTGGCTTATAGTTTTTTTAAGCTTTAGATATTATCTGTTACCTCTTTATGGTGGAAAATGAGTAGTGTTCTTAATTTATCACCCTTCAAACACATTCCTTGTCAGTTTTCCTGTAACTTCCCAATATAGTTGTATCTTAATTACTTTGTGTATGAATTTTTGTTATCCTAACACGGAATAGTTTTATTTTATGACTCTAAATATTAACATTAGAGAAAGAGAGAGTACTATGACTGCTTACTCTATCTTGATCATTTTTCTAGATTTAAAAAAATAGCAGTTTTTGGTGTAAACATCTTTAATTTCTACCTAAATTCTCTGACATATTACTCTTTTGTCAGTACTCCGTCATTTTGTACAACACATCACTTCATGTGTGCATGTCTCATTTCTTAGAGAATTCTCTGTGCTTTCTTTCCCCTTTGGAATGATATCCATTGGAGCCAGTTGCATGGCTCCCCCTGAGTTCTCCTTCGACTCTACTTCTTAGACAAGATTCAGTCAGGAAACTGCAAGTCGCAGTAGACGTGTCAACAGCAGAGATGTAATATAGTGAATTACCAGAACTGAGACAGCCCAGAGAATACAGGTAAGCCAGAGAGTAATTACATCCAGAGGCTTCCATAACAACTGTGGGAACAGAAGCAGAGATTGGCAGTACCGGAACCGTGAGCTTAGACTGAGACCTCTGAATATGGAGTCGGTGCTGGGCTGGAAACACAACACAGGTGCTATAGAGTTAGGGTATGGACTGCTGAGGACAGACTGTTCATGACTGATGTCTCTGAGCATTGTACTATGGCATTCTGGGAGTGCCAGTGGAAGAGAAAGTAGACAAAATGTCATTGTGGGAGTAAGGCTGGAAGATACTGAAAAACTGTGTCACTCCACCACCAAAAACCAAAAGCAAAAGAACCTCTTTTTTCTCCTCCTACATCCTAGTCTCCCTTTAGAGTGTCCTCTTGGCAGAGTTTAAGGAAGAATCAGGTGATGGTTGTGCTTGAGAAATGTTTTCCAGCGGCTGTGATCCGGCATTAGCACAACAGGGGCTGTGCTCGGGCATTAGTAAGCAGAGAGCGGAAAGAAGGGTTGGTGTGGCCTGAGAACCAGTGCAGTCCAAGCTACTAAACACATTGATGCTTCCCTGTGTATTTAAACTTCATCTGAAGCAGCAGTTGCAGCTATCTGCTTCCACCTAGTAAAATCCTACCATTTTTCCTGTAGATGGAGAAGACCATGCTCATCACTGAAAGCAAAATCAATGTCCACCTCTTGGTGTATTAATTTATCTTCTAATTCAGGGCACAGAACACTGAAACCAAACACCTAGCTAAGTGGTATGTGGGTTAAAGCCCAAATTGTGAAGTTAACTGACCCTGAAACTCCTTCAATAAAATAATTTAATAAATGAGGAAGAGAATTAGAAGAAATGAGTTAAAATGTACAAAACCATTCTTTGAAGATTCTCTTTTCCTGTCTTTTGTACTGAATTCCATGTTTCTTTGATCCCTTATTGCCGTGTTCCGAATGCCCCCCCTCCCCCAAGTAATCATATGTTGCAGCCTAATCCTCAGTGTGTTTTGACTACGAGGTGGGGCGTTTGGGATGTGAGTAGGTCATGAGGGTTAGTGCCCTTATCAAAGAGGCCTGAGGGAGCCTCCTAGCCCCTTGCCTCTCCACCCTGGGGGGATGCATAATGAAGGCACCATCTGTTAGAAGACACTGAATGCGTTGGCTCCCCAGCCTCCAGAGCTATAAGCACGCCTTCTGCTAATACATTCTTCAGTCCAAGGTATTCTTTATAATAGCCTGAAAAAAAGACACATGCCTTCCCCTATCTTGGTTTAGTTTACCACACTGACAGAGCATATTCTCACATCGCTTCTCATTTGAACATGTCTTTATAATTTGAAGGAATTGATTCATTGACATCTGGTATCCAGTGTTTCTGTACAAAGCCGGTGCCATTCTAATTCCTGATCAGTCATAGGCTCTGAAGGCATTTAGAATCATCTTGTCTCAAGTCTTCTAAAACTTAGTGATGTCTTGATTTGAGGCCTCTAATTCAGTGGACCTTTTCTATCTGGAAATTGAAATCTTTCAGGTCACGCATTTTTCCCCTTTTCTTTTTTAAATCCTATCTTCTCTTTTTTCCCCCTCTTTTGACTAATCCTCTTCTATGCATTTTAAAACTTCTGTAGTGATTCTCTAGTTATATTCTCCAATTTCTCATCTCTATTTGATGTGTGTGTCTGTGTTCTATCCTTTCTCTCCTCAAATCAATAAGTGTAGTTTTTTTTTTAAAGATTTTATTTGTTTATTTGAGATTAGAGTTACAGACAGTGCGAAGGACAGAGAAAGGTCTTCCATCCAGTGGTTCACTCCCCAGATGGCCGCAACAGCCAGAGCTAAGCTGATCCAAGCCAGGAGCCAGGAGCTTCTTCCTGGTCTCCCATGCGGGTGCAGGGGCCCAAGCACTTGGGCCATCTTCCAATGCTTTCCCAGGCCATAGCAGAGAGCTGGATCAGAAGGGGAGAAGCTGAGTCTCGAACTGGCATCCATATGGGATGCCAGCGCCGCTGGCAGAGGCTTAACCCACTACTGCCACGCTGGGCCGGTAAGTATTGCTTTCACTTGGCCCTTGCGCTCAGTACAGGGCTGGAGCCTGCCCTCTGGAGGGAGAGCTGGGACCTCACCCTGTGTGAGTAACCTCCAGGTTCTGCCTGCTTCCTGTGATTCACCAGTCTCCAGAAATATCCATGTTTTTCCTGTTGGTTTTTGTTTGGCTGCAGTTTTAATTGTTTTATAAACTTCATCAACTCCAGTAGACTGTAGTACAACTTTCTCTGGGGTTACCTGAACTGGAACTACTTCAGTGTCTTAATTATATTTTCTTAACAAGAAATTCAATTTAATACATAAATACCATCCATCATTCTTTCAATTTTTCTCAAGTTCATCAAAAATATTCACTAAGTTATATACCCTGTAGGCAGTTTTATTAATTATTCATTTTAAAAGCTCCCAGAAAATTTTAAAAAATCTTTTTAGACCACTAATTTATGTTTATCTTATGTCTAGTAAATAACAGGATACATCAATGTAAATATTGCTACTTTTTAAAAAAACATATTATGTCCTGAGAGCTTTTTCTAAAAATTTATTTTGTTTATTTGAAAGGCAAAGAGGCAAAGTGACACAGAAAGAGAGAGAGAGAAGAAGAGAGAGATTTTTAATTTTTTATTTAAGTTATACAAGTTTCATACATTTCATATATACAGATGTAGGAACAAATTGGAGCTCCCCCACCCACCCACCCACCCACGTTCTAACCATTCCTCGCCCTTTTGGATTCCCATTCTTAATTTTTATAATGATCTATTATCAGTTTACTTAGTGGTCTTACTGGTAGCCCTACTCTAAGTATTGGAGCTCAGCAAACAGTATAAAGAGGAAAAAAACAAAACAAAATAGAACAAAATTAAACAAGATTGTTCCTCAGTGGGAGAGACAAGGGCTATAAACAATCATCCATTTTGCAAATGACTATTTTGTTTGAATACATTACATTTCAGGCCTTCTGTTAATTGCGTCAGATCAGGAAAAGCATACGACATTTGTCTTTTGGGGACTGGTTTATTTCACGTAGTATAATGATTTCCAGTTGTGACCATTTTGTTGCATTAGACAGGATTTAATGTTTTTAAAAGATTTATTTATTTGAGAGGTAGAGTTATAGACAGTGAGAGGGAGGGACAGAGAGAGAGGTCTTCCATCTGCTGATTCGTTCCCCAGTTGACTGCAAATGCTGGAGCTGTGCGGATCGAAGCCAAGAGCCACAGCATTGGACTAAGCTAGTTTTTTTTTATATAAATACTTTGCATACAAATTTGTTTCCTTGAGATTTGGTCTTAAATTGTGGTAAGCAAAGTTTTTTTAGGATTCTTAACTAAATATTTTTGAGTGAAAAAATGTGGTAGATGAATTTATGATCCATGTTATTAAACGTTTAAAAATTTCTCATGAATCAATTCATAAGTCACACATAAAATTAAAATTTTTTCTCAGTTCCCTTTAGTATGCTTTTTAAAAGTGGGGTTTAGAAACACATGATATTTTTATGATTTTCTGAAGTCTTGCTATTTTTGAGTTTATTAGTTTATGATAACTGATAATGGGGTTATACTTAACACAGTGGGTTTTTATGAAAAGTTTTTATTTCCAAATAGTTTCTAATGTCAGTGTAATACTGTTTTAGCAATTGTGCTAGTCCATCAAATAAATGCAATTCCATTCTTATTTATGGGTAGAGAAGGAGTGGATTTGGGTTAAGAGGTTAAGTTTCTGATGTTGTTAAATGCAAAAGAACTCAAATTTCATAGGGAAAATAAAAGCATTTTTATTTTTTTAATTTAATTTTCCTTAAGAAAGAGATGAGAGAACTGATTGTTATGACTCTGAGAAAACTGGTTTTGATTCAGAAAATGATTATCCATCATATTTCATCCTGTCTGATTGTTTCCTAAGTATCCCATAGCATGACATTTTATCATATTGTATGTGCTGTCCAATGTTTGCTTGCTCACTGTTTCTGTGAGCAACAGAAACTATGCAACAGCCAACAGTGATCCCACCCCAGTGAGTTTTCTCTGTCATAGCCGCTCTGGAATGCTGTGTTAAAGTAATCAACTGGTTATTTTTAAGAGGCAAATCCCATTCACACTGACTCAAGAGCGTCAGAGTTTTTCGTGCTGTTAGGTTTCTGTTATGGCTTATTTACAGAATCTTTCTTGAGCAGCCCTTTAGATACTACCAGTCTCCTACAGGAAAAATCACTGCTTTGAATACAGAGGCTACAGTTGCTTGTTCAGAGCCTTGGTACAAATAGATGTCAATACTGGATTCCAAAGCAGAGATGCCTAAGGCTCCCATATACCTTACAGTTGTTGACATTACCCAGGGATCAGTAGTAAGTGTAACAGTAAAGACTGAGTAGGCAGTGAATTAGCATTTCTACTTAGAGATGATTTGATCATGTTCTCAGCTATAGTAGAGGGAATCAGTTTCAAAAACAAGCAGTGGTAAACTTCGCTAACAGAGTTAAAAATCCTGATCAGCTCAAAACAGAACAATGCCTATTACAGTGGGTTCTTCACATCCTTGGATTCCACATCTGCAGATTCAACAAAGGTCAAGCAACCACAGATTCAAAATATTCAAACAAGTTCAACAACCACAGATTCAAAGTATTTGGGAAAAAACAGTTGCATCTGTGCTGAACACTTGCACAGACTTTTTTTTTTTTTTGTCGTTATCCCTTATACAACCCAGTATAACAACTCTTTTCACAGCAGTACATTATCCCAGATATTGTAAGTAATTTAGAGGTGACTGAAAGTATATGGGAGATGTGATGGGTTAGATGAAAATTCTACACCACTTTATATGAGAGGCTTGTTCTATCTGAGGACTGTGGTCTGTTCTACACACATGGATTTCAAAATTACACCGGAACACTGGCGAGCTCAAATTTTAATTCCGTTATTCACAAACTTTCTGAAGTGATGTTGTAAATGAATAAACGCATCCTGTTTCATCATGTAGGAATGGAGCACAAGTATTCTGTGTCTTTGCACTTTTGTGCCTACTTTTAGGGAGAAAAAAGAAGCAGCAAATGCTCATAGTAGGACTGGACATTGGAGACCACTATGCATAAGAAAAAATGTCTGCTGCCTTGGGGCTTTTATTTTAGTAGAGGAGTTTGACACACTATATTCAAGTAATAATTTTACATAGTTCTTAGGTGATACTTAAAATATGAGAGTTATGACATGGCCTTAAAATGCTAATTATTTGAAGCATTATAATTGTAATTCACAGTTTTCACTTCCAGGTCATTACCTTTTGAGAAAAGAATCTACGTGATCCGAGGTAGGCAGAACCTTGCTTGAGATGTTTACAATCCCTTGAGATGTTTATACATGTTTTAGTGGGCCTTACAGAAATTTTGCAAGAAATTTTATTCCCGCTTATCTGTGAATGTTCGGCAGTTGGCTTTTATGCATCCAGAGCTGTGCAAGATACTTGGGAGGTACTATGGAAGATACTATGGAAGAAATGTGAGAGCTGATCCTGGTCCTCTATCAGGTTCGAATCTAAAGGCAGAGATAGCATTTCTGAAACGACAAGAGAAAAGGCAGAAGTGGGCTGGTACTGAGGAATAATTGTGAGAGACTGAATTCTTGAAGAAGTCGATGCTGGTTAAATTAGCTGGAGAGAACTTGAACAGAGCATTGATGCAGTTAAGGTGGTGTGCCATTGACTTAATCTTTGATTGACAGAAAGACCAGTAATCACAGTAAACAAGGCCCTGACCAAACAAATAAGAAAAACCAAAAAAAAAAAAAAAGGAAAAAAAAAAAAAGGAAAAAAAAAAAAAGGAAACAAAAACAAGCAAACAAGCAACTGAAAAGGTTGTTTCCTGAAACTTAAGAGTTTTAATGGGGGTCAGATTTTAAATGTTGAAGTTGTTGTTACCTGCTGCAATGATAACCCCTAACAGTCAGCTAGTATTGCCTCCTTAGAGTACTCCTTAACACTGAAAGTTAATCGTTCTCAACCTTTTTATATAGGAAAATAAAGACATGGCGCAAAATCTTAGAAGATTCTGGACTGGCTGAGGAGCTTAGGCAGCATGGGTACTCAGAACTCTCAATAAGGGTGAGAACTGACTGCAAAAAGAAACATTTTTGTCCATGTTTCTAACAGAACAGACATGCTCTCAAAATGTGTTTAATTTGTGGTTTCTGCCGCTCGTCTACCATTTGAAGTCATGTAGATTATTTTGAAATGACAGAACTAATAAATAAAGAACAGCTGTGCTAATACCCCTACACATTAAACAAGAATGGAGAGTAAAAGATTGGAAAGCGGACACAATAATACAATATAGCTTTTGTTGAGTCTGCCAGCCTCAGGAACCCTCCTCAGGTCGTCACTGGCCCATTTGTCAGGAGCAGCGTGAGAACAGGCTGCAGGGTAGAGGCAGAGCCCAGAGATGCTCCATGCTCCGCGATTCGGCAGGCCTGAGTCCTGAGTGAGGCCTTGAGTCCAGCACAAACAGGCCTGTGGCTCCTGCTCCTGGCATCTACACTGCGTGGGATGGGTAGAGCCCCAGCACTGAAGAGGAGTGTGTGCCCCTACCCCACCCCCGTACCGTGGGTAGACAGGCACAGTGCGCCAGTTACCCACTCTTACATCCAAAAAACTCTCTAAATAAATAGTCTGTTTCTAGTAAAATCTTTTTTGTTGAAATTGGGTTTCTAGATGGTTCTGATTTTTTTGCTACTTTGTTTTGAATATTTGTTCAAGAAATTGATAGGAATTATATACTACTACAGCAGTAATGATTTTGTGACTGTTTTAAAAGTTACTTGAGTGAAAGTTGAACATCTTTTGATTACTGTATAAAGCCCCTGCTTGTTTGCCTGTTCTGAATAATAGAGTTCCTGCCTGTTAAGGAGCTAAAAACTAGTGAATTAGAAAATCAATAGCAAAACATAGCTGCCTACTTTTAAGAGAAATAACAACATCTTGTTTTATACTGAATTAGCTTTACAGAAAGATTTAAGAATTCTCATTTGGAATTTTGAATAACTCCATTTGAGTGATAATTTGGAAGATGTTATTGGTGATTTTGGTATTAGTTCCTCCTTCCTTCGTCACCTAAGATGGAAATCCAGAGAGCTGGACTTAGGTTTCTCTTGGCCTGTTAATTTTGCTGCTTACTTTATCCAGGACAAGGTGTGGCATAAATTCTTTATCCATCTGGCATTTTAAAACTCAGAGATGAAAAACTCTACTTTCTAAAAATGCTCCATCTTCTAAAAGTTGCTTGACAGTTGTGGTAGTGAGAGAATGCAAGATCAATTTGTGGGTTTATGTTTTGCTGATAACGTAATCTATTATCTAAAAAAAGGCTTTTTTTTTCTTGTTTTGTATTCATTCAAAAAAGTACTATTTTACAGGAGTATTTTGTCCTCTACTTTGTGCTCAAAAAGCTTCAAAACTTAAATGCAAAAATTTACTTTGAATTTATTTATTCACTTCGTACATAAAACTTTCTTGTTTAAATACACATGCTTGATAAATGGACTCACTTGTCATTATACAAGAATGTAGCATATGCTTTGGACCATTTGATCTGAAGTTTGAGAGAAATAGATGTGACAAATACTTTGGAATAACTTCAACTGAATAAATTCGTTAGAATTTTTTGAAGTCTGTTTTGTTAAACATTGCTCAAACTGTTTAATTTAGGGTAAATATGTTTGTTGAAGAACTCATTTAAATAAAGGAAAAATACCTTATGTGATTCTCCTTCTTTTTGTTACGAGACAAAAAGAGGTGAGGTAAAGCGAAGACTTAAACTGACATTTATGACCTGCTTGGGCTTAAAAATTACAAATATATAGGGTTGTTTATGTTTTTTTCTGTACCTAGCATTAATACTCAATCCTATAAGGTACATCTATAATATCAGAAAATATCAATATATATTATTTACATTTTATGTAACTGAGTAAATATTTCTTAACACCTACGAATCTTTAGTATATAAGTCTGTTGGCAAGGGGTCTGTAATTTGGGTTATCTTCCACTCCTGTTTTCCTACCTAAAGATTTAAGTTAGCAAAGATAATTCATCAAGAAAAATTTACTTTCTAGGGTTATATAATGAAAGGAATTAACTGAAACATAATATAAAATGCCATTCAGATTTCAGACACTGGACTGCAGGTCTATCTTCATGATTTCTAGTTTACTTGTAAGTTGGTTAACAGGAATATGTCCCAAAATTCCCATATATCTTAATTTCTTCATACTTCCTAATCTGCATGTAACATAGTTCTTAACCTATTTATAGAAATATTCTTTTCAAGGCGATCCATGTGGGGCATATTGTTGTTTGATAAATGGCCTAATGAAAATGAGCTATCACCAGGAAGAGCAGTTACCCAACTAGTGGATAAAGTCAACATCCTGCTGTGTTGTACTAAGGTGGCTTTATCTGTGCAAAAAAGGAAAAATCCAAAGGAAAAAACGCCTCTGATTTATTCTTTTGCTACTCACTCACTGTAGTAGACTCTGTCTTCAGAATTCTGTGTGAAGGTCTGAGCCCAGTCTTCCCTTTCCTGGCTGTCTAGGTAGGTAGGGTCCTCTGATAGCAGGAAGTGCAGTGACCGCATAGAGGACTCCTTCAGTAGGTTGGCTAATTGCTCTGGGCCTCAGTTACTAATTCAGGAAGTGAGTGTAAAAGTTCTCTTTTGATGAGGATTAGATGAGGTTAGATTTTTGCTGGGCTTGAGTTACACTTCTGCCATAAGACTTGAGAGCTATATAAAATAGTTACTATTTATAGTATCTTATTATCAAGTGTAATTACCCTAATTTTAATATCAGCTCTAATTATGTTTCATGTTACTAATCATGGTGCTACTTTATCAGCATTAGGATGGTTTTAAGGTTCTTATTTTTACAGAAATGTACTCAACTTGACAAAGCTGTTATTGATCATTTATAGTAATGAATTATGGTCTTTAGTACATAAAGGAATAATTGCTGTGGGATAGCCCTAGGCTTTACCTTTCTTTTACCTATTATCAATGTTTTGATATTTTTTTCAGTAATAAGTTAAATGTCAGTGATTTCTTTTTACCATTGTTGTTAGCTCAACCTACAGTTCAAAATCTGCATATATAGTTCCTTTCCTTTTTCTGAGGACACAAAATTAGGCGTCAGTAAGTGGATGGTATTATGTTTATATATGATCTATAAATTGCTTTCTTTGCTAGTAGGTGAGTGACTTATAACAATTATTCATAGGCTATATGTTGATTTACTTGATACACTTTAGTGAGAAAGTGGGAAGGAGCCCTTTTTTCCCCTTCACTGCACTTGGATGAGTGTACTTTGAAAAGTTCATGGAAAGTAGAATTAAAAGGTGAATTTATTTTAGCACAACAAAATTGAAATTTGTGCATGTATTTTTCATAATATGTGTTTTCATAAACTTTTGAAGACCCCTCATATCCATGATTTTTCAAAAAGTTTTGTACCAAAATAAAAACTTTTTAAAAATATTTATTTTATTTATTTGAAAGAGTTACAGAGAGAGGTAGAGAGAGAGAGAGGTCTCTATCCTCTGATTCACTCCCCAGATGGCCACAACGGCCAAAGCTGCACAAATCCAAAGCCAGGAGCTTCTTCTGGGTCTCCCATGTGGGTGCACAGGCCCAAGGACTTAGGCCATCTTCTGCTATCCTAGGCCATAGCTGAGAGCTGGATCGTGGAAGAGGAGCAGCCAGGACTAGAACCAGCGTCCATATGGGATGCCAGCGCTCCAAACTAGGGCTTTAACCTGCTGCACCACAGTGTGCCGGCCTCCCAAAAGAAACTTATTTTAAAATTTCATTTCCCACTAACTTTTTGCAGTATTATGTATCTAGTAAATACATTGTATTTGAGTCTTTCATGTTATTTTCCTCTCAAAAGAAATTGTGGATGCTTGAAAGTGGGCAGCTGTTGATATTACCTGCACACTAACCATGTTTTCCTTTCATTTTAGTTCAGACTTGGTTCCTTCAAACTGGAGAAAGTTGCAAGCCCAGCTGAGATCATTAGAGAGCTTATTTGTTACTGCCTGGACACCATTGCTGAAAATCAAGCCAAAAATGAGCACCTGCAGAAAGAAAATGCAAGACTTCTGAGAGACTGGAAGGATATTCAAGGACGGTGTGTACACGGGGTGCTTGCGTTACAAACCCACCAAGCTTCCCTCTTCTGTAGCCTCAAGCTAACGGATTGTAAACTTACAATATCTGTGGACTAGCATCTATTGAAAATACAACTGTCATGAACTATTCCTTTACTTTATATGATTAAATCAAATTGGTAGTCAGTGGTGTGCATGATGGGCAAGCAAATAAATAATAAGGAATAATTGGGCATTGCAGTTCAGAATCCATTACTGTAATATTCATAAAGAATTTAGGTATAGGCTTTTTATAAGAATTAATTCACCTCCAATTGTAGACGTAATACTGAATGAAAGACATCTGAAATATAAATAAGTACAATGGAGGCCTTATTTGGAATCAGTGAATGGCAGCTATTGCAAATGATGTGTGTTTTGGCTCCTAATAGGGCTTATTTCTCCTGATTGATTGAAAATTCACACTACAAGCATTTTTAAAAGATGAAGTAATTGTGGCTACTGGATAAAACATTGGGAAGCCTTTTATTTTCCTGGCTTTGCCTCTTATTTTTGTAAATGATGAAGAGGAAAGTAATTTATCATCTCAGTTATGAACTTCCTTAACAAAATTATAATCTAGGTTGCTTCAGTGTGTAAGTTCTGCTGTATTAGGTAAAAGATATTTGGAGTAAATAAAAGATTGTAAATACGTCCTGACAGAGATGTGTGTTATAGTACATTTTGTGAGTAGATAGATATTTTATAGGTAAATTATGCATAGAAATGTCTAATTATGTGGAGTAAATATAATAATGCTAGCAGATATTATTATATTCAATAGTTCTATCTTCCACTCACACACAGAGCTTCAGAGCAGGAGAACACTGGCTGCCCAGGACCTTCTGAGAGCAGTCACTGTGATTGCTCCGTGTGTACATTAGTAAGTGTATCGGGAGTCCTTGAGCAATAGAAAGGGTCGGTGCCCATGAATGCATGTGAGCATGTGGTTCACTAAAGGAAGTCATTTTTCTGTATTTTAATTAATGCAAGACGTGCAATTAAGTTATTAATACCTGGCTGTATTTGGCCCTCAGTTATTAAAAAAATTATCATGTACTCTTTCAGTTTAAATTAATTTTTACTAATTTTTACTACCAGTTATATATCCATATAATTATATATAAATAACAAAATACTGAGGCCAATGTAAAACATCTGTAAGTATTAGGAAACCATACTGAAAAAAGCAAGTTAATTTTGCTCTTTAGCTTCTGTTTTCTTCATTTGAGCATAAATCAGTATCAAATATCTGTGCTACAAACATTTTTTGGACTTCTATGTGCAGTTTAGGTGTGTCTTTCTGTTTTATAAATGAAATAAATCAGATTCAAGGAGACATACCGGGGCCGTGATAAGTCATTATACTTAAAACTCAGAATGCCCTCAGGATGATAGGAAATCTGATCCACAAATTGCCCACAAAAATGCAGCCTGGGTACTTGGTACTTGAACAAATCGCTGTGAAATGTCTGCAGAGGTTGGAAGAGGTATTAGCTCATCAGTATTCCGCACCACTCCCGTAGAATTGAAAGCAGCAGGGAGTGAAGCGGAGGCTGTGCAGACGACACGCCCCGTGCTCTAAGACAGTGTATGTGAGGAGCACGTATAATATGTGGTGCGCACATGCCTCATTTGCAGTTTCTGAACTCCCCAGAAAGGGCTTTGTCTGATTGTGGTTAGCAGGTTTCCCATCTGATCAAAAGCACGGCCTTGTATCCTGTCACCTGCCCGATTTTGTTCATTCTAGCTCTCCTCTTTTTATTGACACTGGATCCAGCACGTTCAGGGCTCAAAAATGTGTGCCCTGGGGGTGGCCCGGAGAACTGAGAGGAAAGAGTCCCCTCCAGAGAATTTCAAGCTCTTGATTGTGTTCCAGATGTTAGGCTTAGAGCTGTATGCACTTCCCAGATTGGGTTTTCTGCCCTGTCAGAGCAGGAAGTATCCACTTTCTGTGTCCAAATACAGCCAGGTATTAGGGGCTGTAAACACCTGTATATCTTGGTTATGGCCGAGCCATGCTTTCTTTTTCTCCCTTGGTAGGGTCTTAGGATGCTGAAAACAGAGCAGAGGATTGTAAACTCCAGCTTCCATAAGGCAACAAGGGATTTTAGAGTGGTAAGAAATAGAACAGAGCCTACCAAGTTAGATACAAGGGAACTTTGAAACTAGAGTCATTAGACTCAGGGCATGATGCTAGGGGCAGCCACCACTCGGTCTGTAGGGCAGCCTCTGGTTACTCTGTGTCAGTATCCATCCATGGTCCAATCATGTCTTCCACATCATGATTCCACCCTGCATATGGGGTGGGGTAAACATAGGTAAGAGATCAGAGCTATTCCACAAGCTATGGTAAATGAGTTTGAAGTATTCAACGGAATATCAAAAGGTTCATGGAAAATAGAATTAAAAACTACCCTTATATTGCTTTAAGAAAAATGCTGAAATCCATGCAGGATTTTGACATCATACGTTTTCCATGAAATTTTTGAAGTACCCTCGTATGCATGGATTTAAAAATTTTTAATGCCAAAATAAACATCTTTTACTTTCATTTTTCAGTACCTTCTAGTTTTTTTTATATAAAGATTTATTTATTTATTTGAAAGTCAGTGTTACACAGAGAGAGGAGAGGCAGAGAGAGAGAGAGAGAGAGAGAGAGGTCGTCCATCCGATGGTTCACTCCCCATATGGCCGCAACGGCCGGAGCTATGTCGATCCAAAGCCAGGAGCCAGGAGCTTCTTCCTGGTCTCCGACGTGGGTGCAGGGGCCCAAGGACTTGGGGCATCTACTCCTGCTTTCCCAGGCCATAGCAGAGAGCTGGACAGGAAGTGGAGCAGCCGGGTCTCAAACAGGCGCCCATATGGGATGCCGGCATTTCAGGCCAGGGCATTAACCCACTGCGCCACAGTGCCAGCCACCTTCTAGTTTTAATATATAATAGGATATTATGTGAACAATAATCAGTCATATACACCTGTGATTATTAACATGAAGAGTATATTATGAAGAGATGTGTGTGTTATCATAAATATGAGTAACTGATAATTTATTTTTATGAAATGCATGTTTATATAAAAATAGAAGGAGAAAATTACATATATTTAGTGTATTCTGGAATTGTGGGTTAGATTTTTGTTATTTTGGTATTTGTGGATCACTGCTAAGATCACATCCAACTTTAAAGCTGTTTCCCTTTAGAATGACAACAGAGAATCAGCAAGGTTTGAATGAGGAACGCAGAATCCCAATATGAATAAAGAGAGAGCTTTAATGTGTAGAGGTTCAGTGTATATATTTGCTGTCGTTTTAGCTATTGTTTAGTAATTATAGTTTTGGCTCCATTTTGAATAAGTGGTATTACTCTATTACTTTAATTTTTGTAGTTTAGATAAAAGGTGGAAACATGCTAAAGCTTGTATGTGAATCCTTAGGTTATGAGCTATATTCATTTCACTGGGTTTTCCTACTTAATTTCGAATAACGGCTCTCAAGTTCCATGTTACTGAATAGAGCTTTTGTTTGCACTCAGACCTCAATTTAGAAATCCTCTGGCTTCATTCTGAGTTACAGCTATTAAACCCATAATTGGAGGCAGTTTTCAGTGAATTGGGTTGACACTCATGGAATCATTAGAATAGAAGACCTTGGAAGCTTTTCTGTGTCATCCCTCTGCCTTCCAGCTAGGATCACATTAGATCCAGATGAATTAAGTCTGATTTTTTTAAGACCTCAAGAGATATCTCCATCTCCCCCTGGTAGCCCATTAGAGTGTTAAGAAACAGTCACAGGCAGAACCCCCCCCCCCCCCCCCTTGGTAATCTGAATCCTTCATGGTACAGTTGAAGGCCATTTCCTCTTGTTCTGTCATCAGAAAGGATGAAGAACAGCTGTTTGCCATCTTCTTCAGTTCTTAAAGGCTTATTAAACCTCGAGTCCACAGCTTGCTTTTTTCCTAGTCCATTTTTGCTTTCTTTGTCCTCTCAGCTCCGTTCACATTTTCTTTGGCTGTCCAGCCCTGATGTGGATATGAATTTGGAGAGAAGTGGTTGTTGATATGAGGACTGCTGCACTGTGTGTCCGCTGTTTTATTTTGGACTGTTGTTTAGTCTTTTGTTTCATTTTGGATGTTATTCTTGCATGAAATTGCTTTAATTTTACTCTTATTTTTGTTATTGCTTTGAACATATTATTCTTAGATTCTTTTCCCAGCCAAAAACTTTTCATTTTGGATATTCAGTATTTTTCTGCATTTAGTCATTATCCTTTCAACTTTGCAATATAGTATGTATACGTGTGTATTCACACACACACACACACACACAATCCTTTGGTCCATGGTCTTTGCTAACTCAGTGCTAAATTACTAGTAAAGCACAGCATTATCGTTGCATTGTCTTAGTCACTGGTGACCCGACACAGTCCTTGGTCCTTGGGCTTTTCCTCTTTGAGGTTCCTGATGGTCTGATCCATTTTGAGCTCTGCCTTGGAGATGATGCGTGGATTCAGCTGTAGTCTGCTTTTCCTGCACATGGGCCTTCTTTAGTGGTAGTAAACTGAGCAGGGATTCCCATGTTCTTCCTCCCTGAATTGGTTTCATCTACTGATTCCTGTGCTGTTCTTCAGCTGGGTCTTGGCAGGAATCAAGAAATACGGCACACATATCGACATCATTGGGACTATAGGAAAATCGAGGTCTGGGGCCGGTGCTGTGGCACAGTAGGTTAATCCTCGGCCTGTGCACCAGCACCCCATGTGGGTGCTGGTTCTAGTCCTGGCTGCTCCTCTTCCAGTCCAGTTCTCTGCTATGGCCTGGGAAAGCAGTGGAAAATGGCCCAACTCCTTGGGCCCCTGCACCCGCATGGGAGACTTGGAAGAAGCACCTAGCTCCTGGCTTTGGATCAACACAGCTCTGGCCGTTGCGGCCATGTGGGGAGTGAATCAACGGAAGGAAGAACTTTCTCTCTGTGTCTCCCTCTCACTGTCTATAACTCTTTCAAATAAATAAATAAGTAAAATCTTAAAAAAAATTGAGGTCTGGAGGAAGCTGTGTACCTCTTAGTTACCAAATATTGAACAAAAGAGTAGCATTTCATATCATACAACTGTTAGCAATGATACTGTTGCAGGGCCTGTGTTGTGGAATGACAGGTAAAGCTGCAGCCTGTAATACCAGTATCCCACGTGGGCTCCACTTCCGATCCAGCTACCTCCTAATGTGCCTGATAAAGTCGTGGAGGAAGGTCAAAGTGCTTGGGCCCCTGCACCCACATGGGAGACCTTAAAGAAGCTACTGGCCCCTGGCTTTGGCCTGGCCCCACCCCAGCCATTGTGGTCATGTAGGGAGTGAGCCAGCAGATGGAAGATATTTCTCTCTCTCTCTCTCTCTCTCTCTCTCTCTCTCTCTGACTCGGTAACTCTGACTTTCAAATAAATAAATAAATCTTTTTAAAAAGTAATAATACTTTAGGGCTAGGCATTGGGCTGTTTTGGTCAAAGATTAGCATGTGCACATTTGATACCCAGCTCCTGCCGCTGGCTGCAGCTCCCTGTCATTGCAGACCCTGAGAGGCGGCATGTGGTGGCTCCAGTAGCTTGATCCCTGCCACACATGTGCGAGACCCAGACTGAGTTCTCAGCTCCCAGCCCTGGCCAGTGCATACATGCTGGCAGTGAATCAGTGCTCGTGTGTGTCCCTGCAGTGATCTTCTAAAAACTTTATTTTAAAAGAATTGTATATAATAATAGTGACGACACTGCACTCTGTCCCAGTCAGCCTCCACTCCCCAGCTTTTCTAGGAAGTGTTTTCCAGCGAGATGGAAAGTTAGTTGGAACCAAATCCCTAAGCTTTTTTAGAACCAAGCAAGGTGAACTCAAAAGAAACCCTTTCTTCTATTGGCTTCTTTCCCCCATGATAGAAATGGTGTTGCATTTGCAAATGAGTTCTGGTCCTGGGAATTTAAATGAACACTATCCTTCAGGAAAATTACATATTTCAGTATTTATTTTCACTTTAATGTGTTGTACCAATTATTAATTTTATTATTCATGTGAAAATTAGCTTGATAGTCCATAAATCCATGTAATCAGTCATGTTATTTGATTTCTTTTAAAATCTAATACAGATTTAAGTTAGGTAAATTAGTGATTTGTTACCATTCCTAAAATCTTATATCGCAACCTTGCAATATTAAGCAAGATTTCTGTTGTATATTTTATATACCATTTTAAATTTTTCAAAATTTTATTTATTTAAAAGGTAGAGAGACAGGCAGAGATCTCCCATCTGCTGGTTTACTCTACAAATGCCTGCACTAGCAAGACTGGGCCAGACTAAAGCCAAGAACTGGGAATTCGATCTGTGTCTCCCATATGGGTGGCAGGGACCCAAGTACTTGAGCCATCATGTGCTACTTCCCAAGTGCACATTAGCAGGAAACTGGAATGCAGAACAGAACTGTGACTGGAACCCAGACATAGTAATGTGGAATGCAGGCATCCTAAGCAGTATCTTAACAGCTGTGCCAAATGCTCACCCCCTTATGGTGGTTCCTACTTTGCAGATGTTTTGAAGTACTTTATAATTACATACTCAGGTATTTTAGTGGTATGTGTATGCTATTCATCTTTTGAAAAAAATACTTATGTTAGGAGATATTACGAGAAGATGAGTATTGTGCTTAGGTTACACTTTGCCTCTGAAATAGGAGGGCAAACATTCTCTTGCTTAAAATAAGCCATCGATGTTGGCAGCTCCACTTCAATTTTAATCCTTTTTCCCCTCACATCTTTTGGTATATTTCTTTCCAGTAGGGAATACTGTTATATTATTTACCTCATTTTTTAAAAGGTGACTATAAAAAAAAAAATGCTGTTCCAGTGGTGAACAGAAGTGTAACATTCGGAATTGCCAGTGTCCCAGTTCCTGGTTACATTAGCCACATTAGTCTTTCTGCTCAGCCCTGCTCCTTTAGGGGAGAGCTGTAGGCAGCCTTGGCACCCAGCTGGGGTCATCTGGTCCCCAAGCTCCACTTCCACTAGGACTGGCAGAGGTCTGCAACCTCCTAGCGAAACCAGCCAGCCAGGAAGGTCCACAGACAGGGCCCTGCAGATGGAAGCACGCGGTGTCGGCCATCCCCTCCGTCTGGACCCATCTGGCCCATTGCAAGATGCTGCACCGTGGGGCGGCACACCAAAGTAAAGGCTACCATGGACTTCAGCTGGGAGGAGCTAGGAGTGGCCAGAGGACAGTGGGTGTCTCTGTGGCTCCCAGGAGGCAGGCTGGCCAGTGTGCAGGATGGGAAGGAGTACTCCTTCGAGCTCATCTTCTTCCTCAGGGACAGACTGGCTCCCAGCTGATAGCAGCAGTCATGCCCATATGGAATGTCTACAGGAAGGAGAGCCAGAATCCTAACCTACACGGAGAGCTCCAGGCCTTTGCCAGTCTTTGCCTGGCTTCTACCAAGGCCTGGATCGTCGGCATCTGGGCACACAAGACTGGGGAAGCTGTAGAACAGAAGGCTGCAGAAAGAAAGCGCTGCTAGGGACTTGTAACACATCAGCAACAAAGCTCGAAACTGAAGGACAGATACTCGTGTTAACTCACTCACTTCATACAGTTATCTGATAAATACGGCTAAACATCTCTAGAGTCCCAAACGCTATGCTAGGCGCTGAGGATCAGACAGCCGGGGAAACGCACACATTTTCTGCTCTCCTGGGTTTCACAGCCTTGGCGAAGAAGACGCCCTAAGAATTTGCTGTAATTGGTTCCATATGTTCCTTTTCCTCCTCTGTGAAGCCTGACTTCTCTGTGTCTCTAGATAAGGAGGGTTGTTGAAAGTATATGGGCATACAAACAAAAGTTAGCATTTTAACCGTTTTCTTTGTAATTAGCCATTAAATATATATACAACATTTATATATTACGACTGATATGTGTGTATTTTATATATATATATATATATGATATAAAATTACTAGGGTGCTGGGGCTGGTGCTGTGGCATAACCAGTAAAAGCTGCCACCTACAGTGCTGCCATCCTCTATGGACTCTGGTTCAAGACCTGGAAGGCCCCTTTCCAATCCAGCTCTCTGCTATGGCCTAAGAAAGCAGTATAAGATAAGGCCCAAGTCCTTGGGCCCCTGCAACTATGTGGGAGACCCGAAGAGGCTCCTGGTTTAGGATTGGCCCGGCTCCAGCCATTGCGGCCATTTAGGGAGTGACCCAGCAGATAGAAGACCTCTCTCTCTGCTTCTGCCTCTGCCTCTCTGTAACTCTCCCTTTCAAGTAAATAAATAAATCTTTAAAAAAGTACTAGGATACCTATGTGGAACAGCAAACAAATAAGTTTGCTTTCTCTGCTGTATAGATACATTGGGAGATAGCTATGGCTCATTTGAGTACTGTAGGAGTCATACATGGGAGAATTTTACACTTTGCCTTATATATCTAAAATTGAGGACATGTAGTGTTTCACATTTCTTATTTCATTAATCGCTCTTTAGAAACATCAGATAGGATACTTTTACATCTCCATATGTGTGTGTGTGTGACTGATGTGTTTTTTGTATGCATGAGTGCTGCGAGGTTATAAGGATGTAATGAGTAAGTCATGTTCTTGTTCTGAGGCCATTCTTAGTCTACAGGATAATCAAGCAAATTAGGTCCATGACTTTATCACAGAACAAGTTTATGGTTGTTTTCATGGGAATGTTGAACAACACTGAGGAAACCAGTGGCAATTATTCATTTGAAGTTTCTCCCATAAAAGCATTCTTTTATAACTAAGCCATAGATGTAACCAAAATTATTACATGTAGGCATTTATTTGTCTTTCATGCTTTATTTGTATCAATTTTCTATTTTGGTCCATATCTCTGTACCTAAATTACTGACCTGAATAACCAGTGACCTCTAGTTACTTCTTTAATTGCCTTTATGAAACTTCTAAGGCAATGAGTGCATATGAACACATGATTTTTAATGGTAATTTGCTTCAAAAGTTTTCTTGAAATTTAAGTATTACATTGAATAATGAGGCAGCTAAGAAAAACGCTGTGATTTGTTTATTTACTCTTCTAGATTTGAAAAATGTGTGAGTGCCAAGGAAGCTTTGGAGGCCGATCTGTACAGACGGTTTATTCTGGTGTTGAATGAGAAGAAAGCAAAGATCAGAAGCTTGCATAAATTGTTAAGTGAAATTCAAGAACTAGAAAAGAACACCGAACACGTAAGGTATCTTGGTGCTTATATTTTTGGATGATTCCTTTCCATGCTTAATGCAGGTCAGGTGCCAACTTTTTAGTGATATGAGATCACTGGGTGTTCTGAGGTTGGATGCTCTGCCCATTAGGGATGTCAGCTCTCTGTCTGCCTACTCTCTTAAGTACGTCTAAGTGATAGAATTAGCAAGAGGCTTCTCTATATGGTATTTGTTTAATTCTGAGACATCACTGAGAAAGAAGCAAATTTACTTTTTTAAAGAAAGCTTTTACCGACTATAAAACTGCCAGATTGACACTACGTATTTGTCTTACTGATATCTAAGCAGGAACTAAGTGCAGAATCACGTTGCTGATGTTAACTACCAAGGAGTACTTATTTTTATCTAGTCATCTCTCTCCTTCTGTGGACTTCTCTCTGAGAGTGGATGCATACTTGATTCTGAAGAAGGAACCCTAGGTGACAAATCGCTTGCATGACTTTGGACAATCGTAGGTTCCATAGGCACTACCAGGTACAGATTAGAGTCCGTTGCATTGAATCTGAGAAGAGGCACACATGTGCTAATGACAAAATATAAAACACAACACATTTGATGTCAGCTGGTTTAGCTCAGGGGTTGTTCTGGCACTGATACCTATTAGTCTATGGCTTTGGGCAAGCTGTTTCAACTTTTTCCTCACAGTAAGGGTAAAGGTAACAGGAGCCTTCTCAGGATTTTAGGGCGACCAAATGAAATACAGAATTCCATTGAGATTGGAAAGTGCTAAATTCTTTGCAATCCACAGAGAAAATTTTGCAGAATAGTATTTTGGTATAAGAAGAACCTGATTAATTAATTAATTAATTATATTGAGCTCTGAGCGCCATTCAGATTATTAGGTAACAGAGATGATTTATCTTAATAGAGTTAATATACAGTCTTCGAAGTACATTTACCTAAAACATACATATTCCAATACATATTTTCATAATTAGAATCTTTTTCCTAGAGCTTTTTTTTCTTTAAAGATTCGTCTATTTATTTGAAAGGCAGAGTTAAAGAAAGCGGGAGAGAGACAGAGCAAGAGAGAGAGAGAGAGAGAGAGAGAGAGATTGATCTTCCATCTGCTGGTTCACTCCCCAAATGGCTACAGTGGCATGGCTGGGCCAGGGCAAAGCCAGAAGCCTGAATATCCATCTGGGTGTCCCACATGAGTGGCAGGGGCCCAAGGACTTGGGCATCATCCGCTGCTTTCCCAGACACATTAGCAAGAGCTGGATCAGAAGTGGAGCAGCTGGAACTGGAACTGGAACTGGCACCCATATGGTGTGTCTGCCTCACGGGCAGCGGCGTAGCCTGCTGCACCGTAGTGCCGGCCCTGGAGCAATTTCTGTAATTACTTAATGCTGAACTCGCTGCGCAGCCAGCGTGAGCCCAGTGACTTTCAGTGCTCCATTTCGCCCTTTGTAGGGAGCCCACAGCCTGCTCTGAGCTGAGTGCTGACCGAGAGACAGTCTATGATGCGAGCACTGATGAGGAAGGAGAGAACCTGGCTGGGCCCTCTGTGGCGGCTGCAGGTAAGGGTGATAGACACTCATTTCTACCATTGAATGCCTCTCACTTGGGCTATGTATTCTAATGATAAGAAGTTGTGTTGGAGAATGTTGTGGGTTTCTATTTTAAAACCTCAAATACTTTGTTGTGAGATGTAGCAATCCAAGCACATGCTTATACACACATACAGCACCGTATACTATTTCTGGTTAAACAAGGATGCATAACGCATAAGAAGACAGGACTTCGTGCTGAATCTCACCACCTGAAAGCTGGGTTGTCTTTAGCATTTGGGATCTTGTGTAGCTAGACCCCACGGTGGAGCTCTGAAGTGAGGTTTTCAGGAATGCAGTGGCTGACTCAGCCGCGGGTCTTCTGGAAAGGGGCCGTGGTGAAGTAGAGAAGACTGGAACACGGGCAGCTGAGGTTCCCTGATCCTTACACAGTTCCTTGGGCAAGGTGCCCAGCAGGTGTTCACCTGATGGGTTTTTTTCCCAGAGTTTTATAGATCTCTTAGCGGCAGTGCAAGCTGGAGTTTGTGACCCATGAACTCATTTTATAGTCACATGGTTCTGATCTAAACCCATTAGTATAAAAAGAAACTGTTTGAATCACTTCTTTAGAAAATATTTTTGAATACCTTTTGTATACCAAGAACTTTTGTGTGCAGTAAAGAATAAAACACAAAAATCTGGGCCATTGTGTGGTTTAAATTCTCGGAAAGGAAACAGCTAAGATGATGAAGAAATTCAATGCACAGTGTGTTAGTCTGTGCAACACGCTAAAGATGGTAGCATAGCAGGGACAGGTAACAGGAATGTCAGACTGGGGGTAGGGAGGAAGGTTGTGATTGTAGCCAGAGTCCCAGGAAAGGCTCGCGTCCGAAGGTGAGACAGCATGCCGTGCTCAGCAGTCATCTAAGGTCAGAGGCCCTGATCTGTGCAAGCGTGGAACACAGGGCAGCGTGGGTGAGGCGGGGAGATGAAGGCGGGGAGAATTAGGAGATGAAGTCAGAGAGTCGGTGGGGCCACTCATCTGCAGGACCTTGAGGGACACTATAAGGACTTCAGCTTTTAACGTGAGTTGGGTTGGAAACTGTTGGAGGATTTGAAACACACAAGTGACAATTCAGGTTGGAACAGGATTTGGCTGGCTGGTGTGTTGAGAATAGACTATCAGATGACAGATTCGGCAGGTGGGATAGATGGAGGCTCATTCAACAGTCTGATAAAGGATGTGTGTGTGTAGGTGACGAGCACTGAGCAGGTTCTGGATGTGTGGAGAGGCAGCAGGATATGTTGTCGACATGGGGATGGCAGAGAGCCTAAAAGGGGTAGCCAGGTGCTGCGAGGCCGGACCACAAATGAGGTATCTTGGCAGCCATGTGAAAGGGGACCTCCAGAAATAGACAGCGATCCACTGAGGGCGGTGCAGCGAATGGGGCTAGGAAGAGGGGGACTTAGGGACTCTGTGGGGCTCCTAATGGAGCATTCTAAGTGAGGTGATGGGAGGTAGAAGATAGGAGGTTCAGAGGAAATGAGAGGAGAGATGAGAAATGAGAGTTGGAGATGAGACAGCAAACATAGGCAATATTTTCAACAAGTTTCACTGTAAAGAAAAGGGAAGACATGGGGCAGCCAGTGGATTTGGAAGTAGGGTAAAAAAGAGTGTTTCTTGGTGTTAGATGAAAGAGAACGCTCACATGTCTGTATACTGATAGAAGTGAGTAAGGGGAGGGAACAGAAACATCAAGATGGAGACAGAGCAAGAATTGCTGGCACGCCACACCTGAGCAGAGGAGACGGGACCCAGTGGACACGCAGTGGGGCTCGTTAGGAGCGGAGCAGGTAAATAAGTGAACAAAGATGTAGGAGGCTCTCTAATTGCAGCCGTGGAAACATATATTGATTGAATTGTTTGATTGGTTAATCTGGTTCTAATCAGCTTTGAATTGGTTCCCACACGCTCATACATTTGCACATGGGAATTAAATTTCCTTTCATTTGAGGTTGGGCTTGTTTTACATTAGTGCCCCATTTAAAATGAAGTCATTCTTTAGTGATCAGATGGAATCAAAGGCTCACAGAGAGAACCTGTATTCTTTCCAATTTAAGCTTCCAGAATTTGTATTGAATATAGTGACTGTTTTATTTTGTTCCTTTTCCAGAGTATCTCACCAACATTTGAAGTAGTAGATGAAAATTATTTGTTGCAGAGAAAACTTAGGTTTAAATATGACTATATAAGAATGTGGTCCTTCATGTGTTAGATCTGTTTAAAGCAAAATATAAGCTATAACTGTACTGTTTTTAAATTTGACAGAATTTCTCTCTTCTGATCAGAAATTACTATCTTATTCCACGTTTTCTTATATTTTATGTCTCATTATTTCTTCGACTTCTCTCTAGTTTATTACATATTTGATCCATAGGTATTTCATTCTACTTTTTTTTTTGAGCTTGTATTTGCCAAGAATTGTATGTCAACAATTGAGAGCATTTTTATTAGAAGTTTCCCTTATCCTTTTCCTCCTGCTTCAATGAAGAATAATCCAGAAACTGATGTTTGCTAAGATGGAAAATAAATCTCAAAACTAGAATGTCCGATACTGAATTACAAATTGGAACCTGTAGATCTGAGGATAAAACAGCCTATGTTGAGTACCAGATGGCCTCCCTTGAACGTTTACCAGCTTCCACAATTAAGCCTTTTACAGAGACAAAATACATTATATTTAAGTACGACATTATCTGTTCTGTACTTGCTGTAATGTTTCTATGTATTTGGGGCAGAGGATTGGGAAATTCTTCCTGAACTGATCTTGATGATAACTTGCTTGTTCTTACAATTTAAGTAAATATGAGAAGTTATTTTAGATATTGCAGTTTTATATGTGCTTTCCTTACAATGAGGCCCAGAGGAAGAGAGGTTAATGAAGGTTAACAGTTTAACCTTAACTTTTAGAAAGTCACTTCTTCAGTGTGTAATGTGGGAATATTCTTTACTATATAAGTGGATTTTTGTAACCAATTATTAAAATACCTACATTTCTTTATGAATTGTTCACATTTTCATATCACTCCTGGATAATAAAATAGATTTAATGAGATCATGATCATTGAGAGATTATATTTATATGATATATATTTATATTACATTATATTTATTCAAGGAAACTGTTTCCTTTTATGAATACTTCCAGAAATAGGTTAAGAATATCATAGTTTGAAAGAAATTGATCATTATTTTATATAAATGAACAAATGACTTCATTGTTTTATTTTCTCCAGAGTTTTTTTGTTTGTTTGTTTTGTTGACAGGCAGAGTTAGACAGTGAGAGAGAGAGAGAGACAGAAAGGTCTTCCTTACATTGGTACACCCCCAAATGGCCACTGTGGCCAGCACGCTGCGCCGATCCGAAGCCAGGAGCCAGGTGCTTCCTCCTGATCTCCCATGGGCCCAAGCACTTGGGTCATCCTCCACTGCCTTCCTGGGCCACAGCACAGAGCTGGACTGGAAGAGGAGCAGCCGGGACAGAATCCGGTGCCCCAACCGGGACTAGAACCTGGGGTACCGGCACCGTAGGCAGAGGATTAGCCAAGTGAGTCACGGTGCCGGCCTCTCCAGAGTTTTAAAAATTTTCCTGTCACAAAGATTATTAAAAAATAACTAATGATAAGTAGTCTAATCAAACTACATCATATTTAAAATTCCTACACTATAAGGCATAAAAAAACTTCTAAAGTGCTCCTTAACAGTTTAATAACCAAAAGAAGATCCCCAAAATGTTCAGAAAGTTGAACATCACAATTCAAACCACTGCATAGTACATTTTATACTTTTCTGTATCAAGATTTGCCTCCCCTATTTCCTGATTTTCCGGGTTTCTAGATGGGTAAGTAATGACATAACTGACTTATTTCTTAAATTGTGACTGCTTGCTAAGGCCCCAGAGTTCACAGGTGTTTTTTACTTCTTCAGTTTCAGATAATGATAGATAAGGTAGCATGATCTGTGTTTGATTTATCACTGAACCCCTGGATTATACAGGAGGTGTTACTTTCAGGTCTGTGCAGCTGGAGTTAATTCCTGGTACCTTTAAGGATTTTCTGGTTGATGTGACTCCCCTGCCCCCAAAGTATTTTTATTTTTCTTTTTGTTTTTAAAAACTTACCAGAAACCTGTTGAGTTACTATAGGTACTATGAAACACTCTTCTCTACAAGAAACTGTTTCTTTGGATACCTGTATCCATGATGAGATATCTAATTAAACTAGGTCCAACAAATTACTGAAATGCACTAAAATACACAGGAATATCAGCATCATTAGTATAGCCGAGAACCAATATTTGCAACATTGTAGCCAGTTGTTCTTTCATTTGCTTCCTCTCTATCAGATTATAAACTAAAAAATAGCTTACTATGCAGTTTTTAAAATATTTTTTCAGTCTGTTTTGTTATGGTAGTAACAACAGTTGGAAGCAATTCTAAAGCATGTGTGGGGACTGGCATGGGTGCAGTACATAGGATGCTGCTTGGGATGCTGGTGTCTAATGTTGGAATTCCTGGGTTGAAGTCTCAGCTCCGCTTCCAAGCTCCCTAATAATGTGCAGCCTGGGAGGCAACAAATGATGGCTCAAGTCCTTGGGTCCCTGCCGACTATGTGGGAGACCTGGATGGAGTTCCAGGCTCCTGGCTTCGGCTAGGCCCAGCCCTGATTGTTATGGGCATTTGGGGAGTGAACCAGTGTGTGGGAGATCACTCTCTTTCTCTCTGTTTCTCTCTGTGTGTGTGTGTGGCTTTCAAATAAAATTATATAAATAAATGAATAAATAGTATATGACTATTCTAAGAATTTTAGCAGTTATTACAAAATGTTATTTTAAATGTAGTTTGAAAAATTTACAAATGTTTAGTGAAAATGGGCATTTTTAAATAGAGTAGGATCTTTCATTTGAAGTATTTTGAAAAATTATGCCTCGTTGGCTACTAATTAGACATTTTCAGAGGAATTGTTTAATTTCTCAAATTATTTTACTGAATAATAAATGCTTTGCAGTAACAGTTGTTTCTGTTCACAGGGATTTATCGTATATCTTGCAGTTAGATAATAATGAAAGCAATCCCACTAAAACTGGAAACAGCAGATGTTCTTTTCCAGATTAGCTTACCATTCTTACCTTCATGTTCAATGTGCACAACCACGAAAAACAAATAAAATTAGCTCACCTACCACTTTTCTGAATAATTGTTTGTCTGAGATGTAGCACATTAGTTTCATTAATCCTGGTTGGTCAACAGGAAGTTCTCTCTATGACTGCTAGCAGTAATTTAGGGTTTTCCTTAGTTGGAGGCTTCCTGAAAGGAAGTGTGATTATAGAATGGTCTTTTTAAAAATAAATGAATGGCTGTGTCGAACAGTTGATGAATACTGATATAGTAGCCCTGAAAAATAGAACAGAATCCAAACTCTAAGTATCAAAGAGCTTGTTGCTTCAAGCAGTGAATGTCCACTCAGAGCGGATAGCAACATGCACTGCCAAAGACATTACTCAGAAGCTCAGCTCTGGAATCACAGATGACGCTGTTCCTCTTATCCAGTTTGCTTATCTTGGGCACATTTGGAAGTCCCAAATAAAAAGCTTGATTTTGTAAAACCTAGTACCAATGTGGTAAGGGATTTGAGTGCATTTCCCGGCAATAGTGGGCTTTGATATGTAAGCACTGTCGCTTGGCGTGGCATTATATGCTTTAGTTATCTAGATTTCATACATTCTAGATTCTTTAGTTCAAGCCATGTTTTTCTCTGATTAGGGAATAGGGGCCTAGAAAGCCTACTTTTGTTACTCATGGTCACATAGGAAATAATAATGGGAATGTGTTTGTCTTCTGAAACAGCAAATTAACCACATTTGTAATCAATTTTTGAGATACTATAAGGAAAAAAACGCTTAAATTTCCTAACAGTGTTGAAATTGCCACTGATACAAGGGAATAGTGACAACACTTTCTCCTAAAGAAAAGAATCCCATTTGTACATAAACTTTCTGGAAAGATGGTCTACATCATCAGATCAAACAAGACTTCATGATCTACAGCTTTAGGAGAAAATGCCAGGATGCATGTTTTTGAGAGGTCATCCTCTTTATATTAATTGTCTGAGATTCTGATTTAATATTTGTTCTTCTGAGAACTCTCATAAATGTGAAACACTGTTAGTAAATCTGTGATAATATCCCCATACCTTACAATTAAAATTCAACTTCGATATGACCTGCCTGGCTGCTATTTCTGCTGCCCTATATGTTCCTAGACAAAAAGATTCTGCTGAAAAATGTTGTGTCCTACTCTGGATGTGTGAAACTATTGTAAGTCTTTTCCTTCAGGCAACTTTGAATCTGAAATTGGCAAAAATGCAGTAAATGCATATCTTAAAGCATTGGCAAACAGCAAAAGCAAACTGTTTTTACCTTAAGTAACTGTTCAAATTTGAGTTAGTCTAAGAAGTCTGTGAAGTCCTTGTCTAGAACTATTCCCATCTCTGCTTCCTCCCTTCCCTGAATGTGATCAGTATGGGCAGGGGTGGTGTCTCCCAGGACCCAACAGGGATTGAGGACCAGCAAGTGCTACACCTGGGCCAGAGGAGTCCCCTGATCTAAAGAAGAGGGTAGCACCCACACCTGTGGCATCGTCAATGGCAGTGATGATCTAGAGGGCGGTGCAGTGAGGTGCGTGGGGCTTTAGCCAAGTTTCACCAATATGAGGTCATGCTTGTGGTTGGAGGAAACATATTCTTGCCTGATGGAATCTCTGAACATTTAAGTGAAGACCTGACAGGGCCTAAGCTGAAGATGTACATATGAGAACAGAAAGGGAAAAGCTGAACTTTGAATGTGCTTTCTCAAGTACCCACAAACATAAGGAAAGAAAGACAACTTAATAATCGCAAATAATCACATGAATGGTGTTTAACATCATTAGTCATTAGGGAAATGCAAATTACAATTAAATCAGATGTCAGTACATACCCATGACAATGGGTATAATCTGAAAAATAGACAGTAATAGTCATATGGAAAAACTTAAACCCTCGTACATAGCTGTTGGGAATGAATAATATTAAAGATACCTTAGAAGACAGTTTAGCACTTCCTCCAAAAGCAAAATATGTACTACCAAACGATCTTGTTGTTCTATTAGGTACTTAAGGGAAGTGACAACAAAGGCCCACATAAAGACATACTTGAGCGATCATCACAGCATCAGTCATAAGAGCTTCAAACCAGAAGAAAATCCAAATGTGTATCAACTATTGAAGGGATAAGTAAAATGTGGTGGAATCACACAACTGAGTGCTACTTGACAATAAAAAGGACTGAACTTCTGATGGATGCTGTATCATAGATGAACTTCAGATTATGCTAACATGAAAGAAATCACATCCAAGAGATTGCTTATTAGGTTATCCCATTTTATATGTAATATCCAAAAAGGGAAATTCACAGATACAAAAAGTGCTCAGTATTTATTAAGGATTGGTGTAGGAATGATAATTAATTGCAAATAGACCTTAGAAACCTTTCTTTCGCCGGCGCCGTGGCTCACTACGCTAATCCTCCGCCTTGCGGCGCAGGCACACCGGGTTCTAGTCCTGGTCGGGGCACCGATCCTGTCCCGGTTGCCCTCTTCCAGGCCAGCTCTCTGCTGTGGCCCGGGAGTGCAGAGGAGGATGGCCCAAGTCCTTGGGCCCTGCACCCCATGGGAGACCAGGATAAACACCTGGCTCCTGCCATCGGATCGGCGCGGTGTGCCGGCCGCAGCGCGCCTACCACAGCAGCCATTGGAGGGTGAACCAACGGCAAAAAGGAAGACCTTTCTCTCTGTCTCTCTCTCACTGTCCACTCTGCCTGTCAAAAAAAAAAAAAAAAGAAAGAAAGAAACCTTTCTTTCTAGGTTTCAGAAATGTCCTGAAACTGATGCTGGTAATGGTTGTACAGCCGTGAATTGGCGAAAATCCTGGTCTTATACATTTAATGTGGTATATGAATGATAGTGAAACTGTTTCTACAAAAACAGTATTTCATCATGTCGAGTTATCTCAAAGCACCGAGACAAGTGCACTAGTTTGAACTGTTAAGGAAACTTCTCAGATGTCAGATCAAGACAGCCCAAGTTCTGAAGTATGGTTTCCGTTCAAGAGGAAATTAATCCAGAAGGAAGAGAGCTGAAACTCAAGCTCATTCCTTTTTCTTACAGTGACCTTGCTCTGACCTGCATATAATTATTTTAACGCATCACTGGAGCTGTTGGAGAGTGAAGAAGACCTCCTCCTCAGGACAGGGCCACAGATGGCAGCAACCGTCTGTCATCTGTGTGACTTAGCGAGCTTCGATTTCGCTGAACGCCACGCTGAGTACCTTTCCTCTCAGGCATTCTTTTGGGTGCCCGCCTTCTCTGTCCCTTCCCTCTCATTTGTCCACTGAAATCCCCAAGAAAATGGCCATATGGGTGTCATAATTGAGGACAGAGCACCTAGTAAGACAGCTCTTGTCCTGATCCAAGAACAGCACAGCTAGCAGCCTGCTGCATGGCTACATTGTGCTGTCTTGTTCTAATATTTGTGATTCTATCAAGTGGTATGACTTGATATCAAGTTATGTCTTGCATAAGATGCATCAATGGGTAATACATATAAGCCAAAAGGTTATAGTCAATTATTTAACTTAAACAAATTTGGTGTTTTTCCTGTAGAACTTCAATATGTTCTTGTACATAATAATGGGTGGTATATACTGTACAGCATTTTTCAAACTCACAAGACCATAGAAACCTGTTTAAATGGATATTAGTGTTCCATACAGCCCATGTGAAGAATCCTACTTTGGATCATTTAGACTTGCGTATGAATGGGATGATAATATGGGAAGTGTCTAGGGAAGAGAAATAGTTTCCCAGGGCAGTGCTTCAAATAGTTAGTGGGAAATGGGAGTAAAAGTTATTTTAGTGCAAACAGTTTGAAATCTATGCATAGTTTTTTCATAATATGCATTTTCCATCAACTTGTTGGAGGCTCCTACTCATATATCTGTTGAATTTGGCAGATTATATGTTCATGTCATCAAGGCTATATTGTCAAAGTGCAACATGAACTCATGAGAACAATATTAAATCTCAGAACATAAAGTCTTGGAAGAATTTAGAGGATGATTTTAAATTGTTTTTACCATTGTTTTGGTAGGAGATCTAATCTGAGAATTGACTTATTTTAGAAGAAATGTTAGTTGTATAATTAATCTTAATAGAAAGCTGATATACTACAAATGTATTATTTAGTTTGACCTGATGTGTCTCCAACTAAGTGTTGTATCATCTGCTACATCAGCTTTTTGTTGATGAATAACAGACTCTTATGTATGGAAAAGTTTGCTTTCAACAAGGACAGAACCCAGTGAACTGCCACAAAATGGAACTGCCCCTGCGTTTACCACCAAGGTGAAGAGCACCTCAAGGGCTCCCCCAGGCCCACTTCACAGATACTACCCCCCTCCTATGCAAAGATAACCATTATCTCCGTTTCTAATAATGGGTTTTAATTAGGCCTGGTCTTGTTCTTTTTTGTAGATGGAATCACAGTGTACATACTATTTCATATCTGGCCTTTTAAAAATTAATTTGTTCTGAAAATTTTCATTAACGTGTCCACTTTTAAGTGGTAAAGGGTAATATTTCAGCATGTTTATGCAGCATAAAACAATCATACCAGACAATTCGCCTCTCCATTTCCTTATCTTTTCTTTGGAGACTACCAACTCCTCTGTTCTAGTTCTTTGTACAGAATATAATACTTTATTGTGAGCTATGCTCAGCTGACTGTGCTGCAAAACACAGAACCCATTATGTATACCCAGTTGCATTTGCATTTGATGTCCACCGTCCAACCACCCCACTCCCCAGGCCCCATTCTACCGCCTCTCGTAAACAGCATTTTAAATTCAGGTCATTACATTGTATGTATTACCTATGTAATAGTATATAGGTGTATTAAATATAAATATGTATTTTTTAACTGGCACAAATAAATACATACAGTATTTGTCTCTTACTAATTTTTTTAAAAGACTTATTTATTTTTTTGAAAGAGTTACAGATTGAGAGATAGAGACAGAGAGAGAGATCTTCAATCGCTGTTTCACTCCTCAAATGGTGACAACAGCTGGGGCTGGGCCAGGACAAAGCCAGGAACCAGGAGCTTCTTCCAGGTCTCCCCCACAGGTAGCAGGGGCTCAAGCACTTGAGCTATCGTCCACTGCTTTCCCAGGTGGATTACAGGGAGCTGGACTGGAAGTGGAACAGCTGGGTCTTAAATGGGACACCAGCATTACAGGTGGCGGCTCTCCCCTTACGCCATAAACCCAGCCTATTCTGATCTCACTTATTACTTCATTTTGCTCCATTTTGTTGCAAAACTGGGGTTCCTTTTTTGTAAAATGCTTATTCACCCCTCTTTGAGGCCAACTAGTATTCCATTATGTGTGTATGACGTTTTCTTATCCTTTCACCCATCAGTGGACACCTAGGTCTATTCCGTACCTGGGTTATTATGAATGGTGTTGCAGTAAACATGGGACTGCGGGCATCTCTTTCATATATTGATTTCATTTCCTTTGAGTGTATGTATAGCTTGGTCATATGGTTGATCTATTTTTAGTATTGTGAGATACCTCCCACACTGTTCTTCATGACAATAGTGATTTGCGTTCAACACCAAATTGTAGAAGCCTCATACATTTCCTTTTGTCCACAACCTGGCCAGCATTTGATTTTTTTTTTTTTGTCTTTTTGATATTCACCATTCTAATTATAGTGAGATGATACATTACTGTGTTTCCTTATTTCTGTATTGATTTTTATTGATTTTAATTTTATTTAAACAGGAGAAAGACACAGGGAGATGAAGGGGATGGGGGAGGGAGAGAGAGAAAGAGAAAAAATGTCTTCAGCTCACTCATTCACTTTCCAAATGTCCTTAAACTGGGCCAGGTCAAGGCTAGAAGCCTGGAACTCTGTCCATGTCTGCCACGAGGGCGTCCAGAATGCAGTGTCCGCTACCTCCCCGAGTGCTCATTAAGAGAAAGCTGGAATCAGAAGTGGAGCCCGGACTTAAGCATGGGCACACTCTGATAGGAGATGACGGTTTCCCTAACAGGTGTCTCAGTCACTACACTAAATGCTCCCCTCCTCATTACTGACATTTTCCTTGGCAAGTGATAGTGAGCATTTTTTCGTGTGTGTTGATTAGCCATTTGTATTTCTTTCAGAAATGTTTGCCCAGATCTTTTGCCCAATTCTTTACTCTACTGGTAGTTATTTTGTTGGTGAGCATTCTGACTTTATTATATATTCAGGATATTAATCCTTTTCCACATGGATTATGAATGCAAATGAGTTGTCTATGCATTTGTAAATATTTTATGTCTGCTTCAATTTCTTTCTTCACAGTTTTATAATTTTCACTTTAGGCATCTTTCAAATTCTTAAAGTCATCCCAAGGTATTTTATTATTTTTATATCTATTGTGATTTGATTGCTTTTAGAATTTTTTTCCAATAGGTTTGTTATTCATTTAGACAAATATTTCCATTTTGTGTATTGACTTTGATTCCTGTAACTTTACTGAATTTATTTATCAGTTCTAATGGTCTCTTAGTGGAATCAACAGGTTTCTCTGTATATACAATAATGTCACCTGGAAACAGGGATAATTTGACATTCCTATTTGTGTCCCTTTTGTTTCACTTTATAATGGCTCTGGGTGAAACTTCTAGAACTATATTGAATAAGAGCAGAAAGAGTGGACATCCTCAAGTGATTCCAGATCTTCAAGGCAATGCTTTCAGCTTTTCCCCATCACATGTGATATTGGCTGTGTGTTATTTGTACATACCCTTTACTACATTGAGATATGCTACTTTTGTTCTTAATTCATTGAAAGTGTATGCCATGATGAGTGTTGACTTTTGTCAAATGCTCTTTGTGTTCCTGTAGAGATGATCAAATGGTTTCTATCCTCCATTCTGTTGATGTGGTACATTATATTTATGCATTTGTTGATCCATCACTAGGCTGAACCACCTTTGGTCAGAGCAAATGATCTTGGTGTGTTGCTCCATTTGATTTGTCAGTGTTTTGTGTCTATGTTCATCAGGGATATTTGTTTACAGTTTTCTTTTTCTGCTGTGTCCTAGCCTTCTTTGGGAATGAAGATTAATGCTGGCCTCATAAAAACAGTATAGAAAGATCCCTTCCTTTCCATTTTTTAAAAATATTTTGAAAATACTTGGTGTTGATTCTTCCTTAGAAGTTTGGTAGATTTTGACATTGAAGAACTAGGCTTTTCTTTTTGGAAAAGATTTGATTACTGATTCAGTCTCATTCCTCATTATTGATCTGCTCAGGTTATCTGTGTCTCATGGCTCAATTTGGTAATGTACATGTATCTAGAAGTTCACCCATTTGTTCTAGATGATAATTTGTTGACATGTAATTGGGTTTTTTTTGTTTCTTTTGTTTTGTTTTTTAGCAAGGCAGGGCTGCCCTGGGCCAGTGCAGACTGGGATTTAATATGGGATGGCTGGGACTTCCAGTCACACGCCCCTGCCCCTGAGGCACAGCCTGATTAGCTCCTGAATCCAAGATGCCCTAGATGTAGCTGGTGAGGCCACTCTTAGTCTTCTGCTCCAGCTTGTCCTCCAGGGGTGGGAAGGCCATGTGGCTGAGGGCCAGGTCAAAGAACAAAGGCTTGCAGGGGATGGGCTGAAGCCTGGCAGGAAGTGCACGAGGTTGGCTTGCTTGCTGACAAGGGAAGGGTCCAGGCAGAATGTCTCACACCGCTCATCCAGAGGCTTATTGTTGTTCACTTGTGAAGCTGTCTCTGGTGGTTGTCATTTGCACCCAAGATGGCTGCAGCCTGCAGGGAGCACGTCTCCGAGCGCACCTGTGTGGTGAGCTTTTGCACATCAGGCAGATCCTTCAGGCCGTCCTTGAAGGCTCCTGCGTCAGCGTGGACCTCGACTGCGTATTTCAAGACGTGATCGTACAGGACCAAGGCTTCACTCCACGTCTTCACCAGCACATAGGACTGAGCAATGAAAAACCACCTGTAAGCCTTGAACACCAGGGTGTTGAGGCCTATCTCTTTCTGGAAAGCTGTGTCCTCTTCTAAGCCAGGAAGCTGGAGCAATTCCACCAAGTTCTGGAGAATGATGTCATAGAGCTGGATCAGGTCCTGGGGCCACGGGGAGTGCTTGCTGTCATCTTCCGGCTGCTGCTACAGCAGGGCCCTCTGCAAACCTTTGGCCACGTTCTCATTCCGCCGGATGGCCATCGACAGCTTGATGTAGGTCAGGTAGCTGTGCAGGTATTGAAGATTAGAAACCTTTCCTGACTAATAGGCCCTAATGATACCTTGTATTTCTGCAGGATCAGTTGTGATATCTCATTTTTCATCTCTGATTTTATTTATCCTACTCTTCCGTATTTTCTTCTTAGTCTGGCCAATGCTTTATCAATTTTGTTTCTTTTTTCAAAGAAGCAAATTCATTTCATTGTTATATTTTATTGCTATGTTAGTTTCTTTTTCATTTATTTGTGTTCTTATTTCTTTTTTATTTTTATGTTTTCACTTTTTTTTAACTTTTATTTAATGAATATAAATTTCCAAAGTACAGCTTATGAATTACAATGGCTTCCCCCCCATAACTTCCCTCCCACCTGCCACCCTCCCCCCTCCCGCTCCCTCTCCCCTTCCATTCACATCAAGATTCATTTTCAATTCTCTTTATATACAGAAGATCAGTTTAGTATATATTAAGTAAAGATTTCAACAGTTTGCCCTCACATAGCAACACAAAGTGAAAAAATACTGTTGGAGTACTAGTTATAGCATTAAATAACAGTGTACAGCACATTAAATACAGAGATCCTACATGATATTTTTTAAAAATTAATTAATTTTCTATGCAATTTCCAATTTAACACCATGTTTTTTTTTTCATTTTTCAATTATCTTTATATACAGAAGATCGATTCTGTATATACTAAGTGAAGATTTCATCAGTTTGCACCCACACAGAAACACAAAGTGTAAAAATACTGTTTTAGTATTAGTTATAGCATCACTTCACATTAGACAACACATTAAGGACAGATCCCACATGAGATGTAAGTACACAGTGACTCCTGTTGTTGACTTAACAATTTGACACTCTTGTTTATGGCGTCAGTAATCTCCCTAGGCTCTAGTCATGAGCTGCCAAGGCTATGGAAGCCTTTAGGGTTCGCCGACTTTGATCTTATTCCGATAGGGTCATAGTCAAAGTGGAAGTTCTCTCCTCCCTTCAAAGAAAGGTACCTCCTTCTTTGATGGCCCCATTCTTTCCACTGGGATCTCACTCGCAGAGATCTTTCATTTAGGTCTTCTTCTTTTTTTCTTTTCCATGGTTTCTTGGCTTTCCATGCCTACAATACTCTCATGGGCTCTTCAGCCAGATCCGAATGCCTTAAGGGCTGATTCTGAGGCTAGAGTGCTATTTAGGACATCTGCCATTCTATGAGTCTGCTGTGTATCCCACTTCCCATGTTGGATCATTCTCTCCCTTTTTGATTCTATCAGTTAGTATTAGCAGACACTAGTCTTGTTTGTGTGATCCCTTTGACTCTTAGACCTATCAGTGCGATCAATTGTGAACTGAAATTGATCACTTGGACTAGTGAGATGGCATTGGTACATGCCACCTTGATGGGATTGTATTGGAATCCCCTGGCACATTTCTAACTCCACCATTTGGGGCAAGTCCAATTGAGCATGTCCCAAATTGTACATCTCCTCCCTCTCTTTTTCCCACTCTTCTATATAACAGGGATCATTTTTCAGTTAAAATTTAAACACCTAAGAATAATTGTGTATTAATTACAGAGTTCAACCACTAGTACTAGAACAACAACAACAACAACAACAAAGTACTAAAAAGGATAAAGTATTACATTGTACATCAAGAGTCAGGACAAGAGCTGATCAGGTCATTGTTTCTTATAGTGTCCATTTCACTTCAACAGGTTTCCCCTTTGGTGCTCAGTTGTCGCCGATCAGGGAAAACAAATGATATTTGTCTCTTTGGGACTGGCTTAATTCACTCAGCATGATGTTTTCCAGATTCCTCCACTTGCTGCAAATGACCGGGTTTCATTGTTTTTGACTGCTGTGTAGTATTCTATGGAGTACATGTCCCATAATTTCTTTATCCAGTCTACTGTTGATGGGCATTTGGGTTGGTTCCAGGTCTTAGCTATTGTGAATTGAGCTGCAATAAACATTAATGTGCAGATGGCTTTTTTGTTTGCCAAATTAATTTCCTTTGGGTAAATTCCAAGGAGTGGGATGGCTGGGTTGCATGGTAGGGTTATATTCAGGTTTCTGAGGAATCTCCAGACTGACTTCCATAAAGATTTTATTTGTTTATTTGAGAGGTAGAGTTACAGACAGTGAGAGGGAGAGACAGAGAGAAAGATCTTCCATCCATTGATTCAGTGCCCAAATGGCCACAACGGCTGGAGCCACACTGATCGGAAGCCAGGAGCCAGAAGCTTCTTCCGGGTCTCTCACATGGGTGCAGAGGCCCAGGGATTTGGGCCATCTTCTACTGCTTTCTCAGGCCACAGCAGAAAGCTGGATTGGAAGAGGAGCACCCAGGTCTAGAATTGGCACCTATATGTGATGCCGGTACCACAGGCAGAGTATTAACCTACTGTGCCATGGCGCCAGCCCCTGTGTTCTTATTTTTTAAAGAAAAGATTTATTTGTTACTTGAAAGACAGAGAGAGAGAGAGAGAGGAGTTGCTTCTGTTTACTGGCTCACTCCCTAAGTGGCCACAACAGCCAGGGGTGTTCTAGGCAGAAGCCAGGAGCTAAGAACAACACCCAGATCTTCCACAGGGGAAAAAGGGGCCCAAGTACTTGATCTACCTTCTACTGGTTTCCAAGGCACAATAGCAGGGAGCTGGATTGGAAGTGGAGCCGCTAACACTGGCAGCACAGGCAGCATCAGAGCACCAACCCCAACATACTTATCTTAATACTCTAAAGTTTCATTTTGCACTGCTTCTGTGCTTCTGGAATAGATTTTATTATTTATTTTTTGTTGATATTTATTTATGTTATTATTATTTACATTAAAGAAGTCAAATTGTACTACCAAGTCTGTGCGATGCTCATACTGTAACATGATCTTAGGTTATGAGCTCTAAGGGCCCAGTATGACCTTGAAGTGTGGGTGTTATTGAATGTTTATGCCTAAGAAATACAAAAGATCGTGTACTCTTTTTTGATTCACTGTACTAAAACTGACTTAAGAATGGGTGAATGTTTTATCAGTCCATCCTAGGAAAGCCACGTTTTGTCTTTTCTCTGTGATTGCAGCAGAGATTTCTACCACAAATAGCACATCTGGTCGCTTGAGCCAATTCATCAACATCACCTATAAGCCGTGTTTAAGATCAAAAGGACAGACAGGGTTACCACTGATGAGGTTCTGGAACTCTGCCAGCCCACCAGCATTGATGTGATACTCACACAACCCAACTCCGAGGGCCTGGGGATGTGTGAAGGATGGGTATCAGCAGGCTCCTAACCAGATTCTGAGTGCGAGATGTGCAAAAGAGACACTTGCAAGTAGCATGGCCAGAGGACATGCTCACCACGAGACCCGTTGTGCCAGATTCAGCCCTCGTGCTAAAACTCAGGGATGCAGAGGAATTGTAAACTCAGTGACAGGATTTTATGAGGAAAGAAATACGAAATATACATCGGGGGCCAACAAAAAAAACACAAGAACTTAAGGTAGTACTTATCACAGGCTTCCCGAGTTCTGGTAACTGCCACATTATTTTTTAGTTTAAATGAATAACCAGAATTAAATAAAAAGTGCCCCGTTGATCCTTACAGTAAATTAAGTTGCATATTTTCTTTGTCCCTCTGTGCCATTGGTATTTTAAGACTCAGTATGAATACAGTTAGGCAGGCACTGGCTCCCCAGTTATCTCGGGCCTGGATCAGCTCATTCATTGATAGCCCTTACATAACTTCTGAAAGGTTATGCCTATGTGACCCCTGGGACAAGATGTTGCTACTGATGACAGTGGCTGTTACTACTAGCAGTGTTATATCCAGTAGCTGTGGAAGTTTGGTTCCAGCAGTCCCTGGGGATACCAGAGTTCATATATGCTCAAGTTCCTTAAATGATATTGCATAGTATTGGAGCATAAACTCAGCATCCCACATGCAATCAGCCCTCCGTGTTGCCAGTTCCACATCCGCAGATTTAACCAACCCCAGGTTGAAGATATTTGGAAACAGTACTGCATCTGTACTAAGCATGTGTGATCATTAGTCTTTTTTTCTGATCATTATTCCATAATGATAAAGCATATCAACTAGCTATATAGCACTTATATTTACTAGGAATTGTAAATAATGTAGAGATGGTTTTTTAAAAATACAGTAGGATGTGCATGTGCAAATACCATACTACCTTACACTGGAGACTTAAAGTTTCCAGTATATAGTCATACTGAGGCTTAAAGAGGCGTGGATTTTGATAAATACAGACCACTGTTCCAAGGATACCAAAGGGATGACTGTACTTTACATCATCTCACAACGGTATCTTCACAAAGTTCACGGAAAATGTATACTGTGAAAGTCTGCATAGATTTCAATTTTTGGCAGCAAAGTAAACTTGTTTTGTTAAGGTTTTTATTTAATGAATACAAATTTCATATGTACAGCTTTTAGGGATATAGTGTTTCTGTCTCCCATTCCCGTCCTCCCACCCTCACTCCCATCCCGCTTCCTACTCTCTCTCCCATTCCATTTTCCATTAAGATTCATTTTTAATTGACTTTATATACAGAAGACCAGCTCTATACAGTTTGCACTGACACAGAGACACAAAGTATAAAGTACTGTTTGAAGACAAGTTTTACCATTAATTCTCATAGTACACCTCATTATGGACAGAGGTCCAACATGGGGAGCAAGTGCACAGTGTCTCCTGTTATTGATTAAACAATTGACACTCTTATTTATGACATCAGTGATCACCCGAGGCTCTTGACATGAGCTGCCAAGGCTAGCCTTTTGAGTCCACAAACTCCGTCAGTTTTTAGACAGGGCCATATGCAAAGTGGGAGTTCTCTCCTCCCATCAGAGAAAAGTACCTCCTTCTTTGATGGCCCCTTCTTTCCACTGGGGTCTCACTCACAAAGATCTTTCATGCAGAACCATTTTGCCACTATGTCTTGTCTTTCCATGCCTGAAATGATCTCATGGTAGCAAAATAAACTTTTAATTCCATTTTCCATAAACTTTTTACAGCACCCTCATATTTTATAACTGTTGTAAGTAGTTGCTAGTCTGTATTGTTGGGGAATAGTGACAATGAAAAAGTGTCTGCATATATTTAGTACTGAACAACGTTTTCACAAATATATTAGAACTGAAGTTGGTTAAATCCAAGAATGTGGAATCCCGGGATACCAAAGGCAGGTGGTCTTCTAATTCTCCGTCCGTTGCTGTTCCCACTATTCCACTGCCTCTTCTGTTCTATGTGTTACTGTTCTGTTCTGGCTCCACAGCCTCTATTATTCATGGCTTCATCACCACCACCACAACGACTGCATGTATTGATGGCTTTTATTTAGGCATTCTCTCATTATATCACTGACACCTGACAGTCCTGTGAGGTGTACAGTATCATCACCCCAGCAGCTGAGGAAGCTCAGCACAGAAACGCGGCACAAGTTGTAGGTGAGAGACTGTGACTTGGGTGGTCTGGCAAGAGAGCTGGTTTCTGAGTCTTCCTATGGTAATGTCTTTTGTGTGCATTGATAGAGGAAACCCTGGTTTGTTGAATCCTAGACACCTGTGAATACCATGTTGTATTTCAAAATCAATTATGTTTGATACCTTCATTTTCATAGAAGAATTTGAGGCCTCTCAAAGAGGAAAAGTGGAACAGGTCTCCTTTTCTTCTTATGAAATGGAATGAACAAACATCCAAGGGAAGAAAGTTACAGTTTGATACCACAGATGCAGTGCTGAGAGGAGCAGGAACATTTGTCTCTCTGTCGGAGGATCTGTGATGGTTTGATGCAAAGCCAGTGAGGCAGGAGGATGGTGATGTATACTTGGTCCTTGATTAAGGGCCCAGGTAGAAGAGATGATAGATATAAGTCAAAGGTGACTTCAGAAAGTTCAAGGAATCTTTGTGCTATCTTGTCATTGCTATTTTCCATGATTTTTTTATGTCCTCTTATGGTAAATAATACTGTTTAATTAATAGTAATTAATTTATCATCAATTTGTATTAAATTAACTTGCACATTCATTTTTTTGAATACCTCATTTTGAATACATATTTTCATAGATATGTGTTTCAAGTTTTTTTCATAATTACAAAATATCTCTGGTAATGCTTCATTTCCTACAATCCTCTTTGAAATTTATATAATTATATCAACTTTGTTTTCCTTGGTGTTTATATGGTTTGTCTTTTTCATCTATTTTTTTTCCATTCTTTTCCTTTAAACATAACTAAAGTTATGTTTTCCATATCAGTGGTAGATCTTTCATGCTTGCAAAAATTGTTGATTATCAAGTAATTTTCCAGGAAAGAACAAACAGGTATCTGTATTTTAAACTTTTCCTCTTTCTTAACATGTGCTTTATTTAGTTCTAGTTCTATAATGAATGAAATAATACGTAACACTTTTTATACTGAGGTATGTGTACTTGTTCATAATATGGACTTCAGATTAACTGTGATTTCAAGTTGCATTTACTCCCAGTGATCCTGCTCATAGATGTGGCGTCTGGATCATGAAGCACTGCAGCCAGAATTCTATGTCTTCATGCTTCCTGCGTCTCCACCTGCAGCGCCACTTACATCAGGGTGCTGGTGAGGGAGAATTGGGTGTTTAATCCCAGTCCACTCTTGACAGGGAATGAATGTTTTCGAGAGTTACTCAGTTTCATACTGCTCTGTTGCTAAAATATTTGAGCCCGTGACTAGGATTTTTTTTTTTTTTTTAATTTTTGACAGGCAGAGTGGACAGGGAGAGAGAGAGAGAGACAGAGAGAAAGGTCTTCCTTTACTGTTGGTTCATCCTCCAATGGCCGCCGCTGCCGGCGCACCACAATGATCCAAAGCCGGGAGCCAGGTGCTTCTCCTGGTCTCCCATGGGGTGCAGGGCCCAAGCACTTGGGCCATCCTCCACTGCACTCCCGGGCCACAGCAGAGAGCTGGCCTGGAAGAGGGGCAACCGGGACAGAATCTGGTGCTCTGACCGGGACTAGAACCTGGTGTGCTGGCGTCGCAAGGCGGAGGATTAGCCTATTGAGCCGCAGCGCCGGCCAACTAGGATTTTAAAAGTTGGCCAGTAATTCATCCAGATATTCACCCATTCATTCAAACATTCATCCACAATGGGTATGAAGGTTTCTGAACACTATTTTGAAAGATTGTTTTGTTGTGCTTTTAATTTTTAACATGTAAACCTTTGTGAAATACTTTGCTTCATTGAAACAAAACCAAAAATTTCCCATCGTGTTCTGAATAGAAGTGAGGCATACTGAATGCTAAACTTGCTTGATGTGTTCTGGCTACATTTTATTCCATGAAGCCTTTTGTGATATACTATAAAACTTCCCTTCTATCTTAAACATCACACAGTCTCCTTTTTCATTAAAATTTAATTAGCAGCAATGTCCCTTACTATCCTTATACTATTCGTGATATAAAATCTATGTGTGGGAGAAGACATTCTTCCTATGGGCAAGCATGCCTGAGTCACATTCAGCGAGTACCTGAGTTTGTTTCCTGGTTTCAGCTTCTGACTCCAGCCTCCTAAAAGTGCAGAAACTAGGAAGCAGTGGTAACAGCTCAAGTAATTGAAACTGTGTCTGCTGTCCAGATGGGAGCCCGGCATTTGTTCACACTCTTGGCTTTGGCCCTGGGTCCAGCTCTATTGCAGGCCCTTGGGGAGTAGTAAACCAGTGGATGGGTTGCTTCCTCCTTTCGCCTGTCTCTGTGTGTATGTCTGTCTCTCAATAATGTATTAAAAAACAAGTTTTAAAAAAGAACCTATGTGTGTCAATATGGGTCAATATTGGCAATATCGTGTGTTTCAACCTAATGTATAGTTTCTGTGGTGCACATAAGCAGGAACAAGCTCCATTTGGAGTTGTGTTGAGTGAGAATTAACATCATAACTAAACCCTACCAAAGAGTGATTCAAATAAGCAGAAACAACTCAAAATACTACACTGTGATTCTCCCTCCACTTTTCTTGATGGAAAACTCCGTTGCCTATCACTGGAGGTGGGTTTTATGGTACTGGGAGGGGGACATGGAAATGGTGTTGTGATAGCAATGGGAACTTTAAAATATTCACCATGTGAGCCAGACTTGAGTTATGAAGCATTGACACACGCTATGATCCTCTCAGACATACTGATGGCACATACTGTGATGACTACAAGATGCAATAAGTCAGAGTACGCAAGCCAGCCTGAACTCATCCATATGTCATCATGGCGACCCCACTGTTGCTAAAATTGCTGGGGCCCTTAGAGTAACAGTGGTGATAGGGTAGCAGGCATGGCTTCCAGTATTAGCTCAGAAGGTCAGTAGTACTTTCTGAAGAGTACACTGTTGGGCCTGCTTTGAATGTATTTCTGGTGGTTTTAATTTGGGGCAAAAAGATGAAAATTGAATAGAAATAGGAAGATAAACTTGAACATAAAATCTATCTTTTGAGAAATCTTCTATTGAAACTGTATTCTAAGCAAAGAACTATTTAAATGTTTTTTTCTCAAGATTAGCTATATAACCAAATAAATTTTGAAAATACTGAGTTAATAAAAATTAAACAGGTTTTTTAACTTCTAAATGATTTAGTTTTTAATATGGTAATTAATATGCAGTGTCAGTCTCATTAAATAGAATACAGCATGCACCATTTTCCACAGTTCAATATTTGCATTATTAAAAAGTTAATTTATTTTCAACAGATCATGAGATTACTGAAAATTAAATAAAGTGTGTGACAATATTTGACATGCTCTGCTTTTTAATTTGTCCTATGGTAGAATTAATTTTATTGATATTAAATTAGGTCTTTAATAAATAAAGTCTGCTGGAATAAAGGCTTCCTTCCATTGCTTTCTGCACTCATCCTTTGTCCTTTTCAAGCTCTTTTTATTGATCATTCTGCTTCATGGTGGTATTTATAGCCTGTTTGACTTGAAAGTGTGTAATCATGAAGTTAGATAATATTTTAAAAATTTCAATAGTATCAATTTTTGAGAGATTTAAAAACCAATATTTTTACTTTTCTTGATAAACTTTTGCCTTATTAAAAAATTAATTCAAAAAGCAAATTAATGTGGCATTCCTTTAGAAAAACCCAAAGATTTCTTTTTAGGATTTTTCAACCTTACTTACACAGGGGGCTCTACTGTGTTCTTACACAGCATTGTAACGTGAAATAGATGTAAAATTTTGCTACCATCATTGGGAGTCATGGATAATCATGATCCTGTGCGTATGCAGGATTATATACTTGTTGGAATCTGTCTTACGAAGATGATCAGGATTAATGAATCCTTTATTTTTAAAATTTCACTGTTTTTGAAGTAACGGCCTTCCTTTTTTACTTCTTTTAAGCCCAAGGATAAATAAAACACAAATTATCATCTCTAGCTGTGTGAAGTGCTTCCCGCGGATGTGCTGTCACTCAGAAAGCCTCTGCGTTGAAAGGCAAGTTCTTCAGCTTCCATTACAACCCGTGTGATTGGCAGTTAGGTCCCTCGATAACTCAGAACGAGAATCACAGTGCTTTACGAACACAAAATGAAGGTGCCTCTACCTTGTTAGAATCATCCTATAGCTTCACTTCATATTTATTTATAGAACAAAAATTAAAAACAAGTCATGAACTCTAAGAACTAACCTGTGTTCTCTCTTAAAAGGAAAGTGTGACAGATCTTCAACCTCCTACTGTTTGTAATTCTAAAATGGAAAAATCTTGTTAATAATTTCAGGTTTTTCTTTTTTTGCATAGAATTTTTATGTATTGTCCTACCTTCATGTTTAAATATCACATTTTAACAACTCATATCTTTTAGGTTACCACATTTTAATTCTACTTATTTTAGTACCAACCGCATGAAAATGAAATGATGTCCATAAGGAGAGACAGCAGAGCATCCTTCAGTGGAAAAGGCTGGGACTGTGAGCTGAGAGCTCATGTCTAACCTTTTCTGTCTTGCTGTGAATAATGCTATCCGTCTCTCACTGCATGGGCAGGGAGCCTGGAATCCGTGTACGTGTGAGAGTATTTGCACACTTGAGCACTCAGACCACTATTACTATTACTATTTCAGTGCTATTTCTTTACATAAGAATTTATGGATTCCAGAGAACTTTTAGATACCTTTGTTTCCCACATATATATATATGTGTGTGTGTTTGTGTGTGTGTGTATGGGGGGGCGGGAGTCTAAAAGGTAGTTGAGTTGGTCTGGTGTTCTTCCTGCATCCTACAGTCCAGTATCCTGTGCACAGTAGGATTTTTAACATTTGTTTATTAAATGGTGAATGAATTCTTTGCAGTATAATTGAATATATGTGAGACAAACACAATAAATGAACTTTAAATTGGATTATTCTTTTTAAATCGTTTTACCTGCCATATTGTTTAAACAGCATTAGTACAATGTTGACAAATCTGGACTCTTATCGTTATTATCTGGCATAACATCAAGACTACCTAAGCGTTTATTTTAGCACCGTCACATTGCTAAACAAAGCCCCACAGTTATGACTTATTTGGCACAATTTCCTACCTATTTCAGAAGGATAAAGTATGGTTTATACTAGATATTTTTCTCCAGGCTTCATAACACTTATTTAAACATTGTATTATATCCAAATTAGCCTAAAAGACTGCATTCATTCTCTGGTCCTTGGCTGGTGTGCCGCTTACTCACAGATTCATTGACTATGATGGATTATAAACTGCCTGTGAGACCCACTTCCATGGACTGGTCATTTGTTAAAGTACAAGTGAGTCACCATTCCCTGTGCTTTTGGACTTCACAACACATGTAATAAGTCGTTTTTAATGACTTTCCCCACAAAATATCTGCCTTTCATCTGCGGATCAGCCTGGTTTAAATCTATTTTGGCCAATACTACCCCCAAAGAAAACTTTTCTCCCTCATTATACTTTTCTTTTTATGAAACCATATCCTTGCAGATTTTAAAACCAGAGTGCAAACTAATTGTGCCTCCATAAAATAACTTCATAAAAGGAAACAATATTCCGCATCAGCCTTTTCACCTAATTCACCTTTTAAGAACAATTTTCTGCATTCTTGATAAATTTTATGCTGTACAACAAAGCCACCATTTAGTCCACTGTGCACCTTACTCATTGTAAGCTCCTTAAAAATGGATAAAATCATGGTTCACCCATCTTTGCTTCCCAGCATCAGCGCAGTGCTTTATATTTAATGAGTAGGCAGCATTTTTTATTAAATTTGGTTGTCCTAATACTTTCATAAAAATCTGTAAAAAATTCTTAGCAGGCACACTCTAAAAAAATCATTGCCTGAAGCCAAGCATGCAAAGGCAGGGCTGAGCCGTCACACACCTCTCAGGTGTTGGGGTAGAGACTGGGCATCCATGTGCTGGCATTTCCGTATGCAATGACTTGTGCAGTTTGTTGTGATTACCTAAACTCTGGGAGTTTTGTCTGCATCTGTCTAGGTAGCCTCTTATTCTCCTTTCAAAATAGTACTTAAAGTACTAGGATGGCTAGGATCGTCGCAATCAAGTCTTGTTCAAGAGTAAGGTCAGTGAGTCCTGTAAGTTTCTGGTCAAAAAGAGCAATGGGAAAGTGAACTAACATTGATTTTCTGCTGCTCTTTGTGGGATATTGTGCAGCTAATTGCTTTACATAATTCATCTCATTTCATCTTGACCACAATCAATATCAGACCACATAGCTCTCGTTTCAAGAAAGATTAAGTCATTTGTCCAAGGCTACCCAGCCAGTGAAAGGAACAGCCAAAATTTGAAATCATCTGTGACTGACAACAAAGCCTGTGTCATTTAATTACCTCTCTATTATTTACTGTTTTCCCTTTGATTAATAGCTGCATTCAGTTGTTAAACAAAATCTCGGCAGTTTTAAGTGGGTAAACTGACAAGATTTAAAGTAAAGAATATTGAAGCCAAAAGAGCCAAATTGTCATTTACGGTGGTGGAAAATAAGCAATTGTTGAGCCATCACTTGAAATATGCACAGAAAGGATCCATGTGTAAAGAACCGTTCATAACTTAGTCTGATGTCACTATAAATCCTACAGATTCCTCCAACCTCAGCTCAGACAACCAGGTGTTCTGTGTCAGTCTGTGCTGTAGACAAGAGGAAGTAGCCACATTTGCCTGATGCCCTGTGGGAGGGAATCAAGAGAGACAACAGGGACTCCCTCTGTTCTTCCGCTTTGTCTGAGAAGTTGCTGTTGGCAGCCCCTGCATCACCTTGGAAGAGCCCACTTAGTTAACTGTAACTTGATCCCAGGCTTACTCCTTACCTCCATAGAAGCAGAACCCATTCTCTAGCAAGAGACCAGTCTCCTGGATTTGCGTATTATCCAGAAACCCGGACGTACCTCCTACAACTTTCATGTGTAAGAAGCAGTTCTAGCATCAACAGGAACTACTGGATAGTTTGTAGGACGATTATGTACGGCCAACCCTAAGGAGACTTGCGTCTGGATGGAGTTCTCCTACTGCTTTTGCTTTCTGACCCAGGCATCTTTTGCCAACCTCTTGGCTTCTCATTTTGCTCGTCTGTTAAACTTAAGGAGTAAATGAAAGCATCCCAAATTCATCAGCTCTCGTCTGCAGTTTTCCCATGCACATAGACCCACCTCTTGCTCCATGACCAGGAAAATCTGCAGTGTGCTCACCGTGAACAGGGTGACACTGCCTGACAGGCTTCCTCCCACCTGTTGTCATCCCTGCAATTCTGACAGTGGTTGCATGGACTCATGGCTCACTGCTGAAGCCACAGCTTTATTTTCTTCCATCTGACTTTCAGGCAGCCCTAAGGAATTCTCTCCATCAGGGAGGATAATCCTGAAATGGGGAAACTTAGAATGGTTTTGAAGGCCACCAGCCTGAGCTGCAATATTTTCTCCTGCTCTACCAGGAGAACCTGTGGTTCAGCTTGTCTGTGTGCTCAAGGGTGGGCAACTCCATGGTTTGCAGCTTTTTGAGTCAGAAATCACTTCATATATGGGACTTGCTTTTCTTTTTTACAGCTTAGGCTTCAATTTTCTCAATTACAAAATAGAGACTATAGGTTTAAAACAGTTTACAGTTAAGCATCCTTAGATACATATGTGTTCATATATTATATTTTACAATTAATAAATCCATTATTATATATTATGAAATATAGATAATATAGTATCTGTGTCTTATGCAATAAAAATTAGTTGCTCATGGCATGAGTATTAATACTACTGCTATCAGTGGTGTTGATAGTAAGGAGCACCACTGTTAAGTGCAATAAGATATTGGTGCTGGATCTAAATTTTCAGAAAACTATCTGAAGAAAGTATGGAGACAGTAATTCATTCTAGTAATATAAACATTTCAACAATACTCCTGGAAACATTAGCAGGACTTGGGTAATGAATTCATGTCTTTCATGAAGAGACATGGTGGCAATCCTCAGAGAATGAGGTTACCCTTTAAACAAGTCGTTTTGAATTTGGGGGAAGGATCTGCCATCTCAAAACATGTGCATTATTTGGGAAAATGATGCACCTGCAACCCTGGGTATTTTCAAAACTGGAGAAAGCAGCTTTGCTCTAATACTTGTTTTAGTGCTTGTCTGGGTCAGGAGAGGTGGCTATAAAATGCTCATTTCTGTCCAAGGTCTAACTTGAAGCCTGACTTTGAACAAGACATATATTAAACAATGAGATAGGAAAAGCGTAATGAGCACTCTTAAGTAATAACACACACTGTTTTCATCTGTGTGTGATGTAAGAGCTGCTGTTGCTGTTGAACTCTTTGGTCTTTCTGAACGATGAATGAAACAAGCTTGGACCTCTCCTTTTAGCTGTAGCATCTTCTGGTTCATCAAGAACAATTGACAATGATTTCAACTCCTGTCTCAGACAAGGAAAAGGTTTCTAAGGTACAAAATTTGAATCATAAAGAAGAGATTAGTGCTCACTTTTCCTTTAAGAAGTGGTTAAGTTGCTAGGAGACCACAGAAGGGTGTTAATGATTAAAATTTCAGATAGCTCCTGAGTAGGCTGGTGTCCCTTTAGAAAAGATATTTAATTCCTGCTCACACTGGACTATGTCATCAATAATTAAACGCCTAATTATTCTGTTCTTATAGACTCTTAAGTTTGGTGGGGAGAAGAGAAATAATTAGGGGAGGAGAGAAGAAAATAATTTATTAGCATAAAATCAATGTTACTTCAACATTAGTTAAATGGCTATTATGTGTTGGCCTGATATATGGCTCCAGGGATGTCTCCTTAAATAAGACACTGTTCTGTCCTTTAGGAGTTCACCCTCACGAAGAGAGAAACATCTAAACAACTAACTTCAGTGCAAAGTAACACCTGTAAATATAGGGCTCCCATAGGTGGTACAAAGAATGTATTCTATGAATGAATTGTTAACGAATGAGTGTTTAAAGTGCTATGTAGACATGTGCTACGTGGGATGACCTGCAGTTTACAGAGGAGCGGATGTTGAAACTTTATGTTGGACAGAGAGTAGGAACCCTGAAAGTGAGCAGATTGAAGACAGCACCAGAGTATCGCAGGGAGACAGTGCAACGTATGTGAAGGCATGAAAGTGTTTTTTTAAAAAAAATAAAAGAACAAGACATACCCAGGGGCAGGAGAGTTGTGTGTGGATGGCGCAGAGTGGGGAGGAATGAACTCCGCGAGTCTGAGGGCTTTACAGTTAGGACGGGCATTTTAGACAGAGAACTCTGATTAAATCGAAGGGGATTGACCAGAGAGGGAAAACTCAAAAGGCAGAGATGAATAAAATAGGTACTGAGTTAAAACATGAGGGACGTTATGACCTGAACTAAACAGGGTCCTCAGGGCTAGGCAGGGGAGGTAAGAGCAATGTTTGGAGATGGAATTTGCAGCACTTGAATAGGTGCTTGAATTCTGTCGCAGATGGATAGGCACAGGTTCAGATTATTCATCAGCAATGATGGTTTAAAGTGTGTGTACACTAACTTTGTGATTTCGGGACCTCAGATTTAGAGAGGAAAAACAATCTTTGCAGAAAACAACTAAGACTGTATACCCGGAGCCGAGAAAGCACACAGTGGCTGAGGGTGTGCCCTGCGGTACCTGACAGCTGAAGCTGCAAAGTGGAGAGGATCACCACAGAAAACCAGGGCCACAGAATTTGGAAAGTTCTGGAACGTTTCCTCTACAGGCTCTGCCTGAAAGCATAACAATATTTTTGAGAAGTTTCAAAGGTAACCCAAATTAAGTAATGCAGGTGCGGGTAAATCAGTGATTATATTTAATTGACATCTAGGGAATGTCTCACAGGACCTTCCAAGAATGACTCATTCACCCTGCTAAAAACTCAGTAAGGTAAAGTCAGTGAGGATTTAAAAATTTGAGTTGTAAGCTTTTTAAGTTGACATATTTAATAAATATTATCTGAAATTTTTTTATTTATTTTTATTTTTTTAAACTTTTATTTAATGAATACAAATTTCCAAAGTACAGCTTATGGATTACAATGGCTTTCCCCCCCCCGCCATAACTTCCCTCCCACCCGCAATTTTGTCAAATCTTACTTTCATTTTATTTGAAAGGGAGAGAGACAAGCAGAGAGATACTTTTTCATCTGTTGGCTCACTTTCCAGATGCCCAGAACGTGCAGTTGTAGCTGGGTCAGGCCAAAGCCAGGGGCCTGGAACTTCATCCAGGTCTCCCACACGGGTGGCAGAGGCCAAGCGTTTGAGCCATCACCTTCTGCCTCGCAGGGTGTAGATTAGCAGGAAGCTGGATGGAAGGAGGAGAGCTAAGACTCAAACCAGGTACACGGATATGGGATTCAAGCATCAAGGAAGCAGTGTCTTAAGTGCTGTACCAAACGCCCACACCTTTATATTTTAGAATCCAACAAGCAGAATAAAATTATTCACAGCCAGTTTTTTTGTATACATGATGATCATAAGATACAGGTGAATTGTTTCTGTTAGAATAAGGCTTCATTGTTCTCAGTTTAAAGAACCTTTTTTTTCTGCTTTAAGAGAAAAGCCCATGTCTTTCAAGAATTACTTATATTCAGATTGGAAAGTTTTAAACTTTATACTGAGACCTACAGTAAGAATATATTAAACCTTTCGATGGAGTAAGTGGACACAAACATGAAACACAGCCGACCCTTGTTTATGTTCTCTGACCTTCTTATCTGTATTAATTTATTTATTTGAAAGACAAACAAATAATACTCCTATTCATCGGGTCCGTTCCTAAATGCCTATGGGAGCCGGGAACTCAGTCTGCGTTTCCCATGTGTGTGGCAGGAATCCGACTACTTGAGCCATCACCAGTGTCTCTCAAGAGTCCACACTGGCAGGCAGCAGGAGTTAGGGGCTGGAGCCAGGCTGGGGTCCTAAGTATGGTTTTTTATGGCATGTGGGCATCTTAAATGCTATACCAAACACCCACCCCAAAAATTACTTTAATGGGTATGATGCCATCAAGTTAGCTTCACAGTGATGAAGATAATGAATAAAAGCTCGGGGAAAATGTGATCGGGAGTGTCTTTGTGAAGGCTGCAGTAACAAAACACCAATGAGGGGCAGCTTCGAAAGCCACATGTCCTGAGAGCCCGCCTCCCCTTGCACATGGCCACCTGCTCTGTGCACGCATGCCCCTCTTAGCAGGACACCAGTCATTTTAGATGAGAGTCCACCCACCTCACCTCATTTAGCCTTAATGACCTCTTTAAAGGCCTTGTTTAGAAATGCAGGGATGCTCAGATGTACTAGGGATCTGGGACTTCCTTGCAGTCATTGTAGGAAACACAGTCCAGTCCATAACAAGGAATTTCGGATCAACAACAAAAGGTAGCCTACTGCATACAGTTACAGCCCCCTTCCTCCCCTAAGAAAGTTTGTGGATCGATTTGATGAGCCAGAGAGCTAGGAAAGATAACCAGAGCCAGAGTATTGATCCTGAATCCTGATGTGAGTGGCATAAAGGAGCAGGAGAGTGTACAACTGGAAACCCCTTTTGATGCTGTGAAGAACGGAAGACCAGCATGGGGAGGAGTGCTAGGCCTGCTGACCTAACCTGCCTCCCAGTTTGCAGGCGGAAAGTGAATGTCCAAGACTCTTCAAAGTGGGCCTGCTTGTTGTGTACCTTCTGCTCACCAAGTCTGTCAATAAGATCAGGGGATGTGGCAGATGGAGGCAGGCTCATAGAGCACATCATTTTAAATACTGTGTAGAGTTGAAACATCTCTGGAATTGAAATGTGTAACTGAAGTTACTGTTTTTCTGACATTCCAAGGACTGCACTGTTATCCAGTGGTGTGTGTAATAGAAAAATAAGTATAATTTTATGTGCTTGAAGTAATGATTAATCCTTCCTCATTAGGTTTGAATTTTCCTATTTTCCATGTTTAGCAATTTTTTATTATCTTCTAGACATAATGATTTTGCTGTTGTCAGGTTTAGGGAATTTGTTTTCTTCCTTCAAAGCATATTGAGTTTTGTTCTGGCAGGTAGTTCATTTGCTGGCAAATCAGTGTGATCCTTTTTTAAATGCTTTCATGGTTACTTTGGATGGGTCTAGACCTTTCAGGGGTGCCACATGAGACTGTGTTTTTAAGTGAGGTGTTTCATTTTGCTGGTAGGCAGTTTCATCTCCCGCTGTGGGTGACATTTGGGTTCTGACCACTGCGTGGTTTATTGGTAAACTGCTGGCCACCAGGCCTTACAGAATTTGGCTCTGTTTCTGTGCCACTTAGTGTCCAGCTGGTGACTTGCAGGTGAATCTTTTGGGGGCTCACTTTTTGTGCCGTTACCTCTTTTTCACCTTTTCCCATAGCCACAAAATCTTAAGTCTTGAAGCCACCATGCTCCACACCTCCCCCCTCTGCTGAGGTCCAGAGTGTGCCCCTCTTTGGAAACACAGAGTGACCTGGGTCTCACTTCTTTCCAGAAACAATCCTGCACAAGCTGCTTGTGGGTCCATGTGGAAAGCCAGTAATTCCTTCTTGCGATATCAAAAACAACTTTAACATGAGTTTTATGTAAAATTAAATTCTACTTCTTAGTGTATATTTCATAGTAATGTTACTACCATTTTTTCAGAAGTTGAACATGCATATATTATTACCAACATATCAAAGATAAATCACACCAGCTTGAAACTTTAGTATAAACTACTTTATCAAAAACCCCATCCTGAGAAAGAGCAGCATGTTAAAATCACTTGGGTTGAGACAGTATTCTGAGAATGGTTCTACTAAAGAGAGCTTGTTTTTTTTTTTAGCTTGTGATGTTCTCGGGTAACAAAATCAACATTCTTCTGTATTTAATGAAAATAAGTTTGGGAAAAGAAACAGGTGTTTTGGTAATAAAAACTATTCAGGGCTTAAATCATTAGGTTGTCCTGTTTTCTTTATTATAATTACTGAAACAAGAGAATTTGAAATTAATCTGTTGCTTTATAGACGTGGAGAAGGGGGTCTAGGAAGTAGGTTATGTGACCTAAATGGTCTTTAGACTATCAAGTTGAGCTTAATTACCTGAAGTTAGTAGATTTTAGCATAATTTATTGTCTGTTACAAACAGACTAGAAATAGATACCTCCCAGACACCTAGGATAGAAACAACATATTACTAAAGGTAAAATAAGTGAGATAGTAGATAAAAATTATTTTTGCTGAGTTGTATGAAACTTTCTGTTCAAAATTCATAGATGTTAAAATATGAGTTCATTTAAATGAACTAAAAATGTCCAGGTGGTATGTCTACTTAAAAGGAGTAATTGTTTACCTAAAATAGCTGTTTGAAATACATTTGAAAATACTTCTTTTGATCAGAGTAGAAATAAAATGAATTATAGAAGAGATCGAATAAAAGGGTGATCCGTTTGCATCTCCCCTACCCTTTCTTCCTGTCCTTTCCACTATCTCCCTTTCAGTCTCCTTCCTCTTTTCCTTCACAACAATCACATGCCCTGTGAGAAATGGAATATTGTCTGCTGAATTCCTGATTCTCGGAAGATTACTGTTTCTTCCATCCTCAGTTTCTGTAGATAAAAAAAATCAAGTTAGTTTTCAAAGATTCTTACAGTTAATTTGTTTCTTTACCTTTAGCCTTTCTTCCCATTAAGTTAAGCATCAAAGGCCTCGTTCCTAGCGAGAGCATTTGTGATTTTTATTTTTCCAGTTGATGCACAGGTATCGGTGGGCACATCTAGATGAATCTGTTTATTTATCCAAACAGTAACACAGACACAGACCTTTCCCTTCTGTTCTTCCCCAGCTGTGTGATGATAACCTCCCCTGAGTGACTGCATTCCTTGGCTGAGGTATCTGGTGACCGCTGTTGACAAATAATATGCTGCTTTGTACAAGAGTAGAATCTTCTCCACAGAGACATTTCAATGCCAATTCAAGTTTAATGTATTAGGCTATGAATTCAGTGTTGGCCTTCTAGTGAAAACCCCTGACCTTTTTATTAGATGTTTATGGATAAATAAATTAGGCACACTTGTATTTTGTTGCTTTTGTTGAAGTCTGTGTTTAATTAACAAAGATTTGCTGTGATTATTTTCCTTGTTCCTATTTTCATTCACAATAATATTTGGGCCCCTGTATGTGCCAGGCAACAGGATGAACCAATCTTCTCAGTGTCACTTTACTATGAAAAAATTACACCTCTCAAAACCGTGGGCATGCATGAAGCGTGCACTCTACTGGAAAGATGTTTCTTCTGTCAGTCCTATTTACGCATGGATTTCTCCCATTTGTGTGAAACAGTGATGCTGAAGAACTACTGGGCCTTCAGAGTTAAGATACCTGCTGTAGTCTACGGCTAAACAGTAAGGTGACTGCCTTTTGGGTAAAAACTTCTTTCATGAATTTTTCAGAGAGAGTAAGATGATTCTGTGAGCTCTGCCGTGGTATGATATTCCACTGCCAATTTCAGGATCAAAATACCTTATGATTAGTGCAGTGACACCATATAAATATTAATCTTTAGCTGTATTCACTAGGTTAGGATAAATTTTACAAAGAAAAAAGAAAATTATTATTTTACTATTTTTAGAAACTGTTTATTTAATGAGTACAAATTTCTTAAGTACAACTTTAGCAATATAGAGATAGTTCCCACCATATCCACCCTTCCACACCCACTCCCACCCCAGTTCCTTATCCCTCTCCCATTCCCAGTCATATTCTCCATTGATATTCATTTTTAGTTATTTTTATACACAGAATACCAACTCTATACTAAGTAAAGATTTCATCAATTTGTGTGTGTACACACACAAAATATAAAAAACTGAGAAAAAGTCTTAACAGTTAACTCTCATACTATGACCATTGAGGACAGAGGTCCTGTGTTAGGAGTAAGTGCACAGTAAATCCTGTTGTTAATTTAAAAATTAACACTCATATATGATGTCAGTGATCAACCAAGGCTCTTGACATGAGCTGCCAAGGCTATGTAAGCCTTTTGAGTCCACAAACTCCGTCAGTATTTAGACAAGACCATAAGCAAAGTGGAAGTTTCCTTCTCAACGTGTCTCCTCCCTTCAGAGAGAAGTACATCCTTCTTTGATGGCCACTTCTTTCCCCTGGGGTCTCATTCACAGAGATCCTTCATATAGGATTTATTTATTTATTTATTTTTTTGCCACAGTGTCTTGGCTTTCTGTGCCTGAAATGCTCTAATGGGATTTCAGCCAGACCAGAATGCCTCAACGGCTGATTCTGAGGTCAGAAATTGTCATTCTGTGAGTCTGCTGTGTGAACTGCTTTCCATGTTGGAACATTCTCCCCTTTTTAATTATATCTATTGTTATTATCAGACACTTGATCTCACTTATATGGTCCCTTTAATACTTAGTGCTACCTATATGATCAATTTAACACTTTATATGATCACTTTAACACTTATGATGGCATTAATACCACCCAGCTTAATGGGGTTTGGGTCCCATGGCAAGTTTTTAGCTGTACCCTTAGAAGTAAGACAGTAGTATTGTATGCAGATCTATACAGCGTTACAATTAGAAACTTCCTCCTCCCTCTCTTATTCCCACTCTTAATGTTTCATTGGGATCTGTTTTCAAAGGACTTTATACACATATGATTAATTCTATGTTAGGTAAAGAGTTGAACCAGAAGTATTAAGAAGGAAAACAAACAAACTTCCTCAACAGTCAAGGCAATGGTTGTTCAAGTCATTGCTTCTCAAAATGTCAATTTCATTCTTCATGTAGCCTTTTAGGTACTCTGTTAGTTATCATAGATCAGGGAGAACATATGGTGTTTGTTCCTTTGGGACTGTCTTATTTCACTGAGTATGATGTTTTCCAGCTTCATCCATTTTGTTGCAAATGACCAGATTTCTTTTTTTTTCCACTGTGTAGTACTCCATAGAGTACATACCCCATAATTTCTTTATCCACTCTTCAGTTGACAGGCATTTAGGTCGATTCCATGTCTTAGCTATTGTGAATAGCTAATGCAATAAGCATGGAGGTGCAGGTAACTTTTACTTGCTGATGTCATTTCCCTTGGGTAAATTCCCAGAAGTAGGACGGCTGGGTCATATGGTAGGACCATGTTCAGATTTGCCTCTGTCTTTACTCTATAAAAGATTCAGTTCCAGTTTATCCACCACTCGCTTTTCTCCATTTTTCTTGGTCAGTTTATTTTTCTTTCTACGCTCCACACTGCAGGAGGAGGAATAGAGGGTAGTCTGATCCACAGAGGAATGGCACCTAACAAGGCCTAGGAAATAAGGAAGCCTTCCTGAAAGAACTGGTAACTTCACAGACATCACGGTGGCTGAAAGTCGAACAATAGGTGGTAGGACATTCTTTCTGACTGAAGATTACATGGGCAAAGTCCAGCGGCAGAGGGAGAGAATACTCCATCAGACACGTTGAGAATGACTGGGCAGGCATTGGGCTCAGTGGTTGAATTGCCATGGCGACACCCATACTCCATGTAAGAGTGCCAGACTCAAGCCCCAGCTGTTCTGCTTCTGATCCAGCTTCCTGCTATTGCCTGCTCCTGGAGACGCAGATGATGTCTCAAGTATGTGGGTTCCTGCCTCCCATGTGGGAGACCCAGGTTGAGTTCCAGCCTCCTGACTTTGACCTGGCCTACCCCTGGCTGTTACAGACATTTAACAAGTGAACTTGTCTCTCTCCTTGTCTCCCTGTTTTACAAATAAAATGAAGGTGAATGAATTAAAAAAAGAATTAACAGTGAGTTTGGAAGAAGCCTGATTCATAAAAACAAGGAATTTTAAGGATACTTCAGAGTTTTTTTATCCTTTTCTTCATGGCAATAGAAAGGAGTTGACATTATCAGATTTGCATTTCTAGAAAAAATTATCCTAGATGTCTTATAGAGAATTAATTGTAACTGCTTTGACCATATATAAACTATAACAATAATATAGATAAGAGTTTATAGGAGAAATGGGAATTCAGTAAAGTATTAGGCAGATAAAGAAATTTTTTAGGTGATGGAAATGCGATTTGCAAGATGAAGTTTTGAGTCATAAAGATTGATTTCTACTTTAGAATTTGGCAAGTTGTTTGCACAGTTATATCACAAAGGTTTTGTCTGAACACATTACTAAGACGGTGTACTCAAAATGAGAAGTTACATATTGCTAAAATGATAGATCATGGTTTTTCAACATTGCTAAACAATGTTCTTAAATATAATATGTCATGTAAAAGAAAATATACATTAGTAATAAACCATGATAAATTTCCCAGATGTTAGTCTTCTTGCCAAATTGGCTTAGAGTAACTTTCCTTTTTATTTGTGTGATTTTGAATGTCAATGACAACAGGATATGCAGATTACTCAATTTAGAAATAAAAACTTGTTTCTGTTGAAAAATCTGAAAATTCATAGGTAATACAAAATATAATATGAAGAATAATATATTGATGCTTGGAAAATAAACTTCTAAAGAAATACTTTTGAATTTGTGTGAGACTTTTGACCCAGTTCTAACTTAAGGCCAGGCCAGCATGTAAAATCCACTTACGATGCTGGAATCCTGTATCAGAGTGCCAGTTCAAGTTCTGGCCACTCCAATTCTGATCCAGCTTCCTGCCAGTGTGTCTGGGAACACAACAGAAGATGGGCCAGATACGTGTGCCACTGCGTCCCATGTAGGAGAGCAGGCTGGAATCCCTGTTTGCTCCTGTCAGCCTGGACCAGATCTGACTGTTGTGGTCACTTGGGAAGTGAACCAGTGATGAAAGATATCCCTCTCTGTCTCTCCCTGCCTCTCTCTCCTCTGCCTTTTTAAATAAGTAAATCTGTTATTAACAAGTGCTTCAAAATTATCTGAAAGTGCATTTAGTTTATTTTGCCAAGTCTGGTCAATATAAGGTAGATAATCCTTTTTTCCAAAGCACAATAAGGTAAATTATAGAATCAGGACATTTGTTTATACCACGAGTAGCTTCTCCACACCTACCGGTATGGATTCAGAGAAATACATCATTCACAGGATTGTTTTGTGATGTTCCCACAGTCACTGAGGTGATGATTAATGGCCTGGTGCTTGGAATCCTTCGAAAGATTTTGTTAAGTCAGTAGAACATCGTTGTAATTACTTGACCATTTGGTAGAGAATTTTTCTTAATCATTCTTAGTGAAAGTATTGTTTTAACCGTGTGTTTTGAGAGCTAGTTGGAACCTACCTAGCATGGCAGGTCTGGAAGTCTCCTTTTCCGAAAATAATTCTTGTTTTCAGGATACACTTCTGAAATTTAGCCCACTTGTTGCCTCACTGCAAACTGGCCAGATTATATCACAAAGGCATTACCCGTATTGTAAAGATGTTTAAAGAAGGTCAAAATACTGTGTTTTCCTTTCAGTGTTTTAAAATTATGAGTGTGTCTTAGCAACACTCATGAGGTACAGTGGAAAGCCCTGTTGTGAAAACTCCATCAAGCCCTTCCTCCTGCCTGTGCTAACAATCAAAGAGACATATTCCTTCACATTACTGATTCTGACACATCCAGTTTACCAGATAATCATAGCACTTCATTTTTGCTATTTTTGTTCATTATGACTTTGACTTACTAGTAAAGATAGTGGTTTTAACCTAGTTCTAACCAGTAAACATAGAGTCACTAGACATAATATGCTGGTAATACATCAGTTGATAAAAAACAGAAAAGCCTGAAAGATTCCTCTATACTATTTATTTTTTTAAACAGTCTTCAAGCTTTATTCTGTTTTTGTGCAATTTTTCATTTCTACTCGTTCAATAAAATCCTCTCTAGCCTTTGTGAAAAATCTAGATTTTGTTAAGAGTTGATTAAAATCAAGAACAATGAAAATTTCAGAAGTCCTTAGAAATCTTTATGAAGAAAACACTAATAAATACTTTAGGCTGACAGAAGCCCGCATCTGACTCCTGTATAACAATGAAAGCTTTGTGTTGACTCTGCATATTTCATGACCTAAGCAGCTGTTAAAGACTGAGAAATCGTATTTTTGTTGTCTGAAAACTTATTAACTAATGCAAGCACTTTCCAAGGTTTGTTATTTTTAACTCTGAAATGGCATAAATTGAAAGCTTACTGTTGGTCTTTCACAAACTACCTTTCCCCATTAATGTGTTTTTTCCATTGAAATGCTAGCAGGAGTGGCAGCAGCAGGCATTGATAATCAATAGTGTAATAATTCACATAGATGGAAAGTGAAGGAGGTATTTGTTATTATTAATCTCAATCATATGTGTGAATCTATAGCAACCAATCACTGACTGTTTGTTAAGATATTAGTTTGTGTCTGTCTTGAACTAGCAGTGACTAGAACAGGCTCCGTGCCTGACTGCCTGAAGCTTGTAAATCGAAGGTAGATTATCCCAAGTGGGATGAAGTCTAAGGATGTTGGGGGACCATCTGCAGCGGTGATTGTACACTCTCCATTCAAATTTTCCATTTCAGCTCCCTGTAAAACATCCTTGAAATTGTAGAGCCACATTTTTCCTTAAGTCAGTATTCTCAGAGCGAGCTAGCCTCTTAATGTTTGCTTTGGGAAATTTATTTCACGGCCATCTGATACTAATGATTATGCTTTCAAATAAGTATCCGTACAAGAAGGAAAACAACATAAGAAATCAGTTTAGAATAGGTATTTGACAATGGAAAAGAATAAATGAATCTTTGCAGAATAATTAGGAGAAAAATAGTAGAAGGTTGGGAAGCTGTGCCTTCCTTCAAACTTTTAAATTAGATAATTTATGATTGCTCACGCGGGCTCTGCCTTTCTGATAAGCTGTGTGGTCCACTGAATTATAAACGTTTTGTGCTGTAGTATCACTCAATAAACAGCTGCAAATGAGTGAAGGAATGGATGAATCCCTTAGGTTTGAACAACTAAGCTACTTTGGTGGCAGAATTTTTTAACTATTTAAAAACTTAACATTGAATTGTTTTGAAGGTATAGTGCCATGCTTAATATCATCAACCTGCTTTATAAAAAAAAAATGCTATGGTTACCCCTGGAGTTTGTGGTTTATCTTCACTGGCCCACCCTGCCTGTGACAATGAGAGTATTGGGTTTGCAAAGATGATCTCTCGGGTTACCCCAGCGTCGGTAAGTATTTGTCCTGTAGTCTGACTTCGAGCTGTGCTAGCTGGGAGAGAAGCCTGACCCCTGAGAACGGCAGTACATGGGAGCACACACTTGGAGTGTTTAGGGCTATGCTAATTATCAGCTTATTTGGTGATTGCTGATTAAAGGGTTCGACCATTGACCTTTCCTGTAAGATGGTTATCAGTTATTCAGAAGACAAGGTAGCAATGGATTCCAGATTTTGAAAAGGGCTATTTGAAGAATGGTGAGGGAAAATAATGTTTGCTCATTTGGTCAGATTAGAAATTTACTACCTCCAGATATGTCCTGGGAGATAACTGCTTATTGAAGTGTGGTGGGACCAACCTTATCTCGGCTTCTCTTCTGGATTATCTTTCAGGTGTCAGGAAGAGACACTGCAGAGGCAGGAAGGAGGCTGAGGCATTGGGTGTTTGTTTTTTCTAGGGAAAGAATATGTTCGTGAAGATTTAGACTTAGTGTGATATTTGAAAGTTTGAATTTTGTCTTTTTTCCTTTAATTTTTATATCTTTTGAAATTTAAAAAAAAAATGACATTGATTGTAAACACTTAGTAAGCACATGAAGTGAGTAAATGAGTACAGTGGCCAGAAACAGGTAGCAGCCCGGGTCCTCCGTATTCATAACACATGGCAGTTCTTTGACAAATGAGTTATTTTGAACTTGGGAAACTAATTAATCTTCCTGTGGTATTTGTTTGGTTTTTGCTGTTTTTGTCTGTGGGAAGATCTATAAGACAGACTAAAAGTTACTCAATTCGGTCTCTTGGAAGAACATGCACATTTTATTAGTAACACTTTAGAGATGATAGCAAATGTTTGTAAGTTGATTTATAATCACTTTATATCTTGATTTATTTTATCTCATAATCAAAAAGTCATAGCAAGGATATGTTTTCTCAACTGAGGAAATGAGAGATTGTGCAGTGCACCCAAAGTAAATGGCAGAACTGGAAACCCAGGCCCAAATCTCACTCTCCTCTCCCCTGCCTTTCACCTGAAAGTCCATAAGAAACTTGTGATTAAAAGAATTAAGTACACATATGATATTCTGAGTCCAGTCATCATATTTCTCTTATGTGAAACTATTTGGTGATATATTTGGAGGTTGATAAATTGTGGGCTCTAATTGCAGGGTCTTCATAATCTAATTGGAGAAACAAAAGATAAACACAAAGAGAGAGTTGCATTACAATGTGTGGTTCAGGCTGTAAGTCCTGCAGAGAAAGGAGAGAGAGGACAGAAACGAGTTGGGCTATGCTAGAAGGCAGTACATAGATGTACCAGCTAAGGAATGGAGGACATTCAAAACAGGGACGATGAGGAACACAGAGGCAGGCGTAGGAGCCTGGAGCCCAGGGAGTACCATGCATGCTACAGTAGAAGGTTTGTGGGAGGTGTGACCACAAAGGAGATGAAGGTCATATTGTAGAGGGATTGGAATGCGGGGCGAGAACACGAGGGCAGTGGAAAACCACCATTGGCTTGGAAGAGCGAGGGCATGGGACTTGCACATGGCACATCCTTTTTGTTCAGGGCCATGGCACCTGATGATCAGAGCTTCCTTCATGCTGTAATTTGGTTTAAGAGCTGCATCGCTGTTGCCATAAATGAAATACTTTGAGACACTGAAATGTGTGAGTATGTGGAGGTGTGTGTGACCAGCACAGGGGAGAAGTGGGTCTTCATCCGCTAGTGTAGACTCTGTGTCTCAAGCTCGACGTCACGTGAAGAGAAAAAAGTCAATAAATAGGAGATAACAGTGAGGCCCTGATAAAGCAAATTATAAACCTGAAGATTTATTTTTAAAATTATGGAGATTTAAGGGATTATTGGTCAGATCCTGAAGTTTCCCAGGCCGTTTCCCTCATGGGATTTCTCCAAATTGCTGGCAGTTCAGCCAACCGAGTCACTTGGTTTTGACACTGAGAATAGCCAGGGAAGCCAACACTCCCTTTCTCATGTCTGAGCTGCTGCTGCCAAGATCCTGCAGTTTCTCTGTCAGACGAGAAGAAGTGTGGCTTTCTGTGGAGCCACCTTTCACAATAACAGGGCTTGTGTGGAGAGTCCCCATTTTCTAGGCGCAGTGAACCTAATGAGAACTTGACACTCATCCCACAGCTGTGCCAATCAGTATTTAGCTGCAATAATTTAATTGGCAATAGTTCCTTTTTCTTTTGTTTTCTTTAAAAAAAAATCATTAGAAATAGTGAAAGACACATTGTCATGACAAAAAAAAAAAAGAGGCTAATATTAAAAGTGGAAAATTCTGGATGTAGAATCTCAGGGGGGAAAAAACTCCACAGTCAGTATCAAAGTCATACTCTTCTGCCTGGATCTGAAAGCTTGCAGATACACTTAGCATCCGTCTCTGTCTGCTTCCCAGTCCTTTTCTCCCCTATTCCCCCTGCTTCCCCAGGCTCAGTTCCTGTATCCTTATCATGAACATGCTGCAACCAGGCTATCGCCTTCTTCAGAACCCTTGGAACCTGTCTCCAATGAGTCTGTGTAGTTTAGTAAACGTAGTGTTGTTACCGGAGAATGGCAGGGTTCTTGTCTTCACGCAAGAAAGAATTCAGGCATGAGACAGAGAGTAGTGGAAAGTAAAAGTAGCAAGGTTTATTAGGGAAGGGACATCCGTAAGGACGGATGGGCACCTCTCCAGACAGAACCTGAGAGTGCCCGGTCCTCAGACTGGGGCAGGGAGGAGCGAGATTACATGGTTGAGTAGAGCGATTACCTCTGACCAGACCAGGCGGGCGGCCCAGCAGAGAGACAGAGGGCTGAGCGCGCAGTCCGGTTGAGGCCGCGGGTTTTTAAGGAGATGGGTCTTTGTCTTCACACATCTCCTCTTGAAACAAAGGATTTTATGGATGTAAATATTAAGAAGCTCCTATCTGAGTTTTCTCCTGAAGGTATCAGACAGGAGGAAGCCTAGCTGGCGCCTTCCTCAGTTTAGAGGAAGGGTGAGCAGGACCCCCTAGAGAATTGGGATCCAGAGCAGGGTGTTTGAAATGCAGATACTGAGCTGCATCTGGGAGATTGTGGAAGACTGTCAGGCAGAAGGGGCAGGGACCCCCACCTGGCAGGTTATCAGGTAGAAGAGGGCAGGGCAGGATGCAGATACTGGGCTGCCCCTGAAACATTGTCAGGATGACTTTGAGATGCAGATGCATATGCTGGACATAGACGTCTTCTCTTTAGGCCTGTCACACACACATAAGCTCATATCTGACTTCCTACCTAACAGTGTGATTTTTTTTTTTCATATAGGATGCATCACTTGGAAGTGAAAACCTTAATCATTTGCACATAAAGCTATGCGAGGTTATGAGTAGTGCAGACAGTTGGGAAGTCCCTGTGTTTGACTTGCTATGGATGCACTTCAAATCCCTTCTGTGGAATAGCAATCTGCTATTGTTCAGGGGATTCACAGTCAGAATAGAAACGTCTGTCCAGATCAAGAGCGAAGGGAAGGAGAGCACCAGTGTTCTGGAAGGTGGAAGGCGGAGTTGGGAGAGGCTAAATTTGAGAAATGCTGGGCATGGGTGATTTTGTGCTTAGAGCCCGGGTGTTGAAGGGCTGCCCCTTCCTCCTGATTTCCAGCACTGCAGGCGGGAGAGGGAAGGTTAGGATGTAGGAGTTTGCCATTCGTTAAAGGCTAGATACATATCAAACCTCATTTTACAAGAATGTTTAAAGCAACAGGATCTGTTTGGATATGATTTGCTGCTACACGTGCCTGAAAAGCTGAGGGAAGACCCTTTCCGGTGGTGCAAACACAAACCAAAAAAGCTGTGTTCTGTCGAAGCGGTAACTAAGCGTGTACAGCTAGCTCTTCCTCCTCATCCCGGTTTGATGGAAAGACTGCCCTGTAACTCAAGGGAAGTGACGCATACTGTGGTGAACTGGCTGGAAATGCCTGGTCAGACCCCACCTCAGCTTCTTCGTGGTAAGTGTGATAGCCACTGAGAAAGTTTGAGAAGATTAGATACTTTTTCTGAAGCCTACTTCAAGGCAATAATAATAATAAATTATCTGATTAAATCCTGCCACACACAATTGTTAATTAACTATTTGGTATAAGTAAACAGAATTCATGAACCTGTCGCCTAAGTTTGAGAGGTCAGGTCACCATCTCCTTTAAAAGGCTCACTTTGGATGGTGTTGACGAGTCCTGAGGTAGGAATGATGGTTCTTCCTGGCACCAAACCACAGTTGTCTAGAGTTACAGCTGGACGAAGAGCCACTCAAAGATTTAGTGCATGTACCCAGCATCCTAGTCAGCTGACTCGTTGCATCATGCCATCTCTCCAAGGGAAGAGATGTGAATGATTGCATGCCTTTGACTCCAAGAGTTTCATCCAAATTAAAAATCTGATACAGAGAAAAATGTTTTCATAGCTTCTTTCGCTGTAACCACAGCTTCGGCAGAGAATCTGACTGTTACTGGTGAATGCTGGGGTTCTTGTCTTCGCCAAGAAAGAATTCAGGCATGAGATAGAGAGTAGTGGGAGGTAAAATGGCAAGGTTTATTAGGGAAGGGACATCCGTAAGGACGGATGGGCACCTCTCCAGACAGAGCCTGAGAGAGAGTGTCCAGTCGCTCAGACTGGGGGAAGAGCGAGGTTACCTGGTTGAGTGGAACACACCTGGCCAGGCCAGGCGGGCGGCTCAGCATGGAGGCAGAGGACTGAGCGCTCAGTTTGGTGGGGGCCGGGGTTTTTAAAGAGATGGGCCTTGCCTTCCTGCCCCCGCTCCTACTAAAAACTCCCATCTGAAGTTATCAGACCGGGGCGGGGGGGGGGGGAGGGTGGCAGGAGTGGGGAGCCTGACTGGTGTCACCCCAGTTAAAGGAAGGATGGGCAAGACCCCCTGGAGGATCAGGATGGGAGCAGGGTATTTGAAATGCAGATACTGGGCTGCATCTGGAAGATTATCAGGCAGAAGGGGCAGGACCCCCACCTGGCAGGTTATCAGGTAGAAGGAGCAGGGCAGGACGCAAATACTGGGCTGCCCCTGAAACTTTGAGATGCATATGCTGGGCCTAGATGTCTCCTTAGGCCTTTGTCACACACACACATAAGCTCATATCTGACTTCCTACCTAACGTGTGTGTATGTACGTATATATTTATGGCCACACTTTCTTTATCCCCACATCACAGGATGCACTCCTGGACTGTTTCCTGTTCTTAGCTATGGTGAACTGTGCTTTAGTAAACATAGGAATGCTGATGTCTCTTTGACAATTGCACTTCATTTCCCTTGGATACATGCCTGGTAGTGGGATTGTTGGATCATTTGGCCGCTCTACTTTTAGGGCTTTGAGGAATCTCCTTACAGTTTCCACAGTGACTTTACTAATGACATTTCTCCCAGCCAGCGTGCCAGGGCTCCCTTTTCTGCACATCCTTGCCAACACTTACTATCTTTCGTCTGTTTTATAATAACAGATCTAACTGGAGTCATATAATGTCTCATTGTGGTTTGATTTGCATTTCCTTGATGATTCTGATGTTGAGCATGTCATGTACCTGTTGGCTATTTGTATGTTTCTGTTAGAAATACCTGTGGCACAGTGGGTTAATGCCCTGGCTTCTCCTCTTCTGATCCAGCTCCTTGGGCCCCTGCACCCATGTGGGAGACCTGGATCAGCGTGGCTCCGACCATTGCGTCCATCTGGGGAGTGAACCAGTAGAAGGAAGACCTCTCCCTCTGTCTCTACCTCTCTGTAACTCTGTCTTTCAAATAAATAAAATAAATCTTAAAAAAAGAGAAATATCTGTTTAAATCCACTGTCCATTTTTAAATTGGATTTTTTTCTTATTGAGTGGTTTGTGTTCCTTATCTTATGGATCTGAGCACTCTGTCAGATGCATAGCCTGCAGATATTTTCTCTCCTACTGAAGATTGTTCCTTTACTCTGCTGGTTGTTCCTTTGCTGTGTAGAAGCTCTTTAGTTGGATAAAAATACCTTTGTCTATTTTTGGTTTTGTTCTCTGTGTTTTTGAGGTCTGGTCCAGAAACCCTTGGCCTGTTTCAATACACTGTAGTGATTTCCTTACTTTTCTTCTAGTAGTTTCAGTTTCAGGTGTACCTTTGGGTCTTTCAACCATTGTGAGTTTGTTTTTAATACATGGTGAGAGATTAGAGTGTGCTTTCATTCTTTTGCACGTGGAGATCCAGTTTTCCCAGCACCACTCAGTGAAAAGACTGTCCTTTTTCCAATGCTTGTCCTTAGCGCCTTCATCAGAGATCAGTGGGTTTGTGGATGTGTGAGTTTACTTCTAAGGTCTCTATCATTTTCCACTGGGGATTTCTATTTATAAGACCATGTCATCTGCAAGCTAACAATTTGATTTTTTCCTTTTGATTTTGATGCCCTTTATTTCTTTCTCTCACCTAATTGTTCTGGCTAAGACTTCCTTTACTGTGCTGAATAAAAGTGTAAAAGTGGCAAAATTAGCCTTGTTCTAGATCTTAGAGAACATTCAGCTTTTGCCTGTTTAGTGTGAAGCTGGCTGGATCTATTTTTATGTCAGTACCATCCTAATGTACTCACTGAAGCTTTGTAAAGCATTTTAAATCAAGTACTGTGATACCTCCTGCTTTATGCTTTTTGATTCTGATCACTTTGGCCATTGGAGGTCTTCTGTAGTTCCATACAGATTTTAGTAGGATTTTTTTTTTCTAGTTCTGTGAAAAATATCATTGGGGTTTTTATAAACATTGAGTTGAAGCTGCAAATTTCTTTGGATAGTAGGCAGATTTTAATGACTCTGCATTTCTTTGGGTCCTCTTCAGCTTCTCTCAGCAGGGAGGATTGATGGTTTTCAAGGTTTCATATTTACAAACAAATTAAAGGCAGGGTGCTGTGGAGTCACATTCTTATGTTATTTTTGCCCCTTTAGGTAAGGATGATTCCATTATTTCAAGTCCTGATGTCACTGATATTGCACCAAGTAGAAAGCGGAGGCAGCGAATGCAGAAAAACCTTGGGACAGAACCCAAGATGGCGCCTCAGGAGCAGCACCTTCAAGAAGAAGAAAAGTAAGTCATTCGCTTTGCCAAGCGCAGTGCCGTGAACATTTGAAAAAACCTATCGTGTTAAAGAGTCTATTATCATCTCTGAGTTATTTTTAAGATTAAAATGATCATTTTGGAAATTTTAAAATGTTCAAATCAAAATATTTTCTCAGTCATTTGGTTACTTCCCATTAAGATTTAAAGCAGAAATGCCAGAAATATAAGCATATTTTATGGTTGTTTATAGATTAATTAGAAATGGCATGTAGGATACTAAAAATATTAGGAACCAGCTTGTGTTCAGTAAAGTGTTTCAATCTAATTTACTGCTTAAAGGAGACCCATTGAGCATTCAAATGAGCCACGTCATTTCGTTATGCTTGGTATTTTTTTTCATGTAAAAATGTCCCTTTCAAATCATGTTTATTTCTATTAAATTTTTGCATTGAATATTTTAATATTTTTCACTCTTTAGACTACCCCCTATCTATATCCCAGTGTAGTTTTCATGAGTTGAGGAACTGAAATAATTAGCATTTCATTATGGCAAACAATAAGCATTTATAAAGAATATTAATAACTGAATGCAAAATGAATATTCAAGTCATGTTTGTGTGGGGACATATCTACATATGTTCAGAGAACTATTTTTTTTTCTCTAATTTTCATTAATTAGCAAATAGTCACTGAACAGTGATCACATGGCAGAGGCTGTTTAGTCTGTGGTTTTCAAAGTGTGGACTGAGGTCCCCAGGGGCTCCTGGGATCCTTTTTGGGGATCCACAAGGCCCTCCCTCCTTCAGTCCCATACCTGTGAGAGGCTGCGTTTACTCCATATTCTTCAAATAAAATAGCATATTACAGCTGATTGAATGCAGAAGCTATGGAAAATCCACCTGTTTTTAATCAAGCTAACTATCAAACAGATTTGCAAAGATAAAATAATGCCTTCCCAGGACTTCTTGTTTGGAATTTTTAAGGATGCTTTTTAATGGATGTTATTCATGTTACCACATGCTGCATTTGTGTTACTTTAAATGAATTAATGAATGTTCTACAAGTTTTTCGGTGTTAACTTTGATTATGGCAATACAACCCACATAAACAAAAATGTGGCCTTAAACTCTTGGTTCCCTCAAGAATGTTTAAAAGTGCACAGGGGCCTTGAGAACGGGAAGTGTCGAATTCTGTCATAGGCAGTGAGGACGCAAGGGCTGAGGTCTGAGCTGTGCCTTCAGGAGCCTGGCAGCCCAGCTGGAGGGGGTGTGTAACGTGAAGATGAGAATAGCATAGTTCGCGGTGGGATTATTTTGGCTGTTGATCATTGGGTTTTTTTTTTTTTTTAAGATTTATTTATTTATTTGAAAGGCAGAATTACACAAAGAGAGAAGGAGAGGCATAGAGAGGGGGAGAGAGAGAGAGACAGTGAGAGAGAGAGGTCTTATTTTATTTATTTATTTATTTATTTTTTGACAGGCAGAGTGGATAGTGAGAGAGAGAGAGACAGAGAGAAAAGTCTTCCTTTACCGTTGGTTCACCCTCCAATGGCCGCTGCGGCCAGCGTGCTGATCCGAAGCCGGGAGCCAGGTGCTTCTCCTGGTCTCCTATGTGGGTGTAGGGCCCAAGCACTTGGGCCATCCTCCACTGCACTCCTGGGCCACAGCAGAGAGCTGGACAGGAAGAGGCGCGACCGGGACAGAATCCGGTGCCCTGACCGGGACTAGAACCCCAGGTGCCGGCGCCGCAAGGCGGAGGATTAGCCTATTGAGCCGCTGCGCCGGTCAGTCATTGGGTGTTTGCCCTCTTCACTGTTGACTGTTCTGCTTAGCCTTGCCATCTGCGTACAGAGCTGATTCTCATGTCTTCAGGCAATGTGTGCACACTCCAGACTGCACTAAACTCCTGCTGGTTTGTGTCTATTTATCCATCAGCTATAACCCCTTGATAGAGTCCCCAGAGTTGAAAGTATAGTAGGATCTCTTTTACATAATGAACTGAAAATATTTCCCATTTACAAACATCTGAACAGTCATATTCCTACAGGCTAATCTGAGAAAGAACAAAATTACAGCTGTTAGAAAAATACAGAAAACTCTGTATTTCATTCAGCCAAATCAGTAAATGAGTACTTAGCATGAAGTCTGTGTGAGACGCAATATTGGATTCTGCGGGGTTCGCAGGAGTAGAAGGTAGACACAACCTCAGCCTTCATGGACCTTTCTGTCCAGTTGTTTTGTCTAACAGATTTCAGGGTGAGGGGAGAAGGAAATAGCTGGGTTTTACACTGAAGAGCCGTATCGGGGGCCTTTTCAGTTCAGGTGTGGACTGAATGGAAGGCTTTGACATTGCTAATGTCTTCAGAGTACACTGCGTAGCTTCAGCAGGTTTCTGATACCCATGGTACAGGGATAAAAGAGGATTGGCTAGGAGCCAAAACTAAATATTTTTATTTAGAGTTTTAATAAAGACGGTGTGTGTGTTTCTGGAAACGTGTGTGCAGTTAATACCGTGTTCCTTTTCTGTTCCACACGTAGATGATCAGGTCTGTGTTTATTTTGTATACTTTCACCATTTAGAAAGTTGAAACCACCAACCGTATCACTTCTCTTGAATTGTCTGCTAATTATATCATTGTAGGATGTTTGGGCAGGACTACCCCTAAGTAGAAATGGCAGATATGTGTTAGATATCAGGAAGAATTTTTTTTTTTTTTTTAATTTTTGACAGGCAGAGTGGACAGTGAGAGAGAGAGACAGAGGGAAAGGTCTTCCTTTTGCCGTTGGTTCACCCTCCAATGGCCGCCGCGGTAGGCGCGCTGCGGCCGGCACACCGCGCCGATCCGATGGCAGGAGCCAGGTGCCTATCCTGGTCTCCCATTATCAGGAAGAATTTTAAAGATTAAAGGAAATTTGGTTTAGCATTTACCAATCAAATGTTGTATTGTTGATACCCTGACTTTTAATTATTTTTTGTGACCAAATAAAAGTTAAATTATGTATTATGTTCTTATTTCATTTTGATTTTTTTCCATTTTGGATAGAGGCTAAAATTTTGTGGCTCTTAAAAAGTTAGTAGTTCTAATTTCCAAATTCTTTCTCAAAAACATTAGAAGCTTCTACAAAACACACACAAGGGTGCAAACTGTTGAAATCTTTACTTAGTATATACTAAATTGATCTTCTGTATATAAAGATAATTGAAAATGAATCTTGATGTGAATGGAATGGGAGAGGGAGCAGGAGTTGGGAGGGTTGCGGTCGGGAGGGAAGTTATGGGGGGGGGGGGAGCCATTGTAATCCGTAAGCTGTATTTTGGAAATTTATATTTGCTAAATAAAAGTTAGAAAAAAAACACACACACACACAAGCCATTAGTTCCAGCAAACCTTAGAATAAGAGATTCCCAAATACTAGTGATTAACCCTTTTATTTGTAAACTAAAGCGACTACTTTTTTCCTTTTTCCTTAAGCACATTTCTTCTCTGATAACAGCCTAAGCATCTTTGTGGTTAATACAGCCTGCTGCAGCCCCCCAGGCAGATGCACATGGGATTGCTTAGCTGCTTACCAGTGAAAAGATAAGGCCCCCACCTCTGACCCTCACAGGCCCCTGTGCCCCATGGTAGCAAATTCTGCAGGCTCCAGTCCCTGCAGACATGCCCACCAGGCGCCTTGCCTGTGTCTTCTAGCTTGGCTAGTTAAGGATAAACTGCAGAAAGCAGTAATCATAGATACTGTGTTTAATTTCTTTTTTCCTTTGTGCAATTATTTTACCCATCCAGGATTGAGTTGATTTGTCTGTAAATGAAAGAATTAAACTACACGATCTGTAAAATCTCTCCCAACACTGTTGTACCTTTATCTGTCCACCACTTTCAAGAGGTGAATATGATCTAGCAATAAATCACTTATACATTTATTATCTATAAACTATAAAATATCCATGAGAAAATAATTGCGGCCATTTGGGGAGTAACTCTGCCTCTCAAATAAATAAATCTTTTTTAAAAGTTACAAGTTTATAAATATGGTATAATACAAAATTTTAAATACAAGTTGTTTTATATTCTTAAACTGTGAAGCAAAATTAAAAAAATTTGAAGTTAATTGAACATTTATTGTGATTCTGTGTCCTTGTTCCAGTGTCAAATTACAGGGAACAGAGAGATATAAAGACATATAGCAGTTATGATTAGTGCTTTGTATGTTATCTCTCATCGAAACCTCAGACTCTACAGGGTAGGTATTAGTTTATCCTTCTTAGTGGTAAAAACGACCAAGACTCAGCGAGATACAGTCATTTACCTTGAGCAGCACTGCCAGTGTTTTATTTCAGTCTGTTCTTGGTCCACGCCCTCAACAGGATACGTGATCTCTACAGAGCCAGAGACATACGCAAATAATCCTTGGATTTCAAGGACAGTGAGGGATGTGTGCTAGCAGTAGGGTTCTGAGTTGGAATTACTGGAATAGTTTCCAGATTTTAGAATATGGTGTCATTAGTGGTCATTGATTAGAGCATTTAACGTGAATCTGAGAGAACCACTTGTGATCTTTGCCAATGAGGTATACAGGGAGCTCATTGTTAGGATTACAAATCCTTCTTCAGTAGCTCGTCAGTATCAGAAATTCACAATGTGTTACTTGTATATCATATTTAATTTGTGTTCATGGTTAAGCAGTATAATAAAATTTTCTTCCCAAAAGGAAACTAGTTAACCTAATTCCTCCTGAGTTAATGAAGTGATTGAAAAGTAGCAGTGGTAATTACTAGCATTTGATAAAACAACTGTTATTTTTCAACTGAGAGCAGTAATCAATTTGGTGGTCAACTTTCAAACTATCAAAGTGAACTATGTGTATCAAATATAAAAGAAAATGTGTGGTAAAGCTGTTGTACCAATACAAATTCTATATAATAAAACAAATATAATATATGAGAAAATAAGCCTCAAAACTACTGTGGAAATATTTAACCCTACGCATTCTATAAAATGCTGGTAAAGTATACTTAGATCAAGGGTGGAGAAGGAAAGTCAAACTCTACATTAGCATATTGCTTTTTGATAAGCATGCCTAAATTTCTGGAATTGCATTTAAACAAGAACGAAATGACATAATGATGATGATCCAGGACTGTCCGGTTTCTTCAGTCTGACACTTTTTTAGCTCTTCCATACATGCTTCTATGTTGGTAAGACAACAGACTTGCCCTCAAAACAGATGTTACATCTCAGGCAAAGCAAAGGTGACCTCCCCAAGTGTCCAGGCTTTAAAGCATAACCATGGAGAGTAGACAGTGACATGATTAGTGAGCAACTGAACATCATTCACACAGGAAGGTCTAGCACATTATTCAAGTTCTGTAAATGAAAGTAAAAACTATAATGCGGATGGTTTCTCAGATTGTCATACATATGTCCTGTAGCAATCTGCCTATAAAGTAAAATCTCAAATAATAAAATGGGAAAATATTAACAGAAATTAGTAAGGTAACATGCATTTGTACTAAATAACATTTTAATTGATTATTGTAATATGATTTGGATAGTGTGAATTAATATGCCTCTTGTGATGTCTTAAAAATATGATATAACCCAAGGTAGATGTAATTTTCTCAATTTCCAAGTTTAGTCTAAAAAATAGTGATGCAGTGTTATGTCGAAACAGTTTAGTCCTGAAATACTAAGCCTGTTAAATAATGTCCAAAACTGTACTCTGCACAGTTTAAGCTGCTTATCTAAGGTCACTCCACTAGTGAGTGATTGTAATTACACAGTAGATTAATTAATGACATACCTCTTACTGTTCATAAAAGAGGATACGAAAGAGACTGCCTTTACATTGAGGAATTATTTGGGCTCATGAAATTTAGCCATAGACCGGCTTAGTCATTACTGAGTTATTCTTATCCTTTCTCAATGTAACTGTGGATTCAGCATTACCTAGCCTCTGCTGCTTATGAAACTTTTTGACCCCATGGTGTTCTCCTTCAGCTTACTATAGACAAGAAAGTATCACCTGCCTATAACACACATTAAAAATACATGAAATATTTGAATGGATAGCTCCTTACGTACATGTTCTAAGGATATCCAGTAGAAGTAAATCTTAAATGACCATGATTAAGAGTTTTCAAAATTCTATGTGTTTCAAGGTTATGCATAAACAAAGATGTTTTATCAGATTCTTAATCATGTTAAACTAAAAAAGTTGACAGGTAATGAGTTTATTATGCAGTTTTTGTCTCTTTCTCTTAGTAATGAAGAAATGATTGCACAAATACTTTCAATTTTGTAGTTGACATTACCACAACATACTAATCATTATATTGTTAATATAATTAACATCTGGGAAGCCTAACTTCATTCGTTGTTTTCAATTCTCAATCTATGCAAATTTCAAACATTTCTGTCTGTTCCTCACAATGTAGTTTCTCCTCCCAGCACAGTTTTATCCAGTGTAGGAGTACCTTATGATTTCACATGACTAAGGGAACACTGAAGACGCTGTTTGTTGAAACAAGGGTTCTGACTATTGCTGAGTAAATGAGATAAGGTTGCCGATCTCATATTGCTCAGTGTGTGAGCGAGAAGACACATGTTAATCCTATCATTGCCTAGATATGCAATTGTACACTTCTGAAGGATTTAGGGAGACAGCAAAAAAGGATGTGGCTTGGCTTGAGAATCATCCTGTGAGCTACGATCGTGAAGTAAGATAGTAGACAGGGGCAGAGCAGAGTGCTCAGGTGAGGACACAACGGGTGAGTGCCTGCTCAAGTAGAATGCGTGTGGGATGAAGCGAGGGAGCAAGGAAGAGAGGGCTTGAGGTGGGCTGCAGGAGGCCAGAGCAGGCAGGTGCAGAGCCTATGGTAGGCAGTCAGCCTTTCCTAGGGTCGCGTTGCAACAAGACTTTTCTCCTGTTTGCCCTATCTTTAACACTCCCTTTCAATTCTTGTTAAGAGTTACCACGTTATCACATCGACCAGAAAACTCAGATATTTGGGGGGCATCAGTGCATCTTCTTAGATCTAGTGACCTAAATTTATCTAAAGCTATCATACTTTCCTTTAAAAAAAAATGCTCTTTTTCAAACGGATTAAAGTGGTACAATTTTGAATTCCCAGTAATAAAGCTTTCATTCTTTTGAAACACAGGAAGCAAGAAGTGGGCATGTGTTGGCAGTCCTGAGGTGAGCTTGAACTGCCATTTTGCCCATTTTTGGTAAATATAAATCTTTCGTTAAGGAAACATTTTAGATTGTTAATGATTTCCTGCTTTTAGTAAGACTGAACTTGTTGAATCTGGTACATATTGATAAATGCTGGGAAAGTCATGTGACTGATACACAGAGTATGACGACAGTCCCGTGCTGTCAGCACTGAGAGCTGTCACCCACATGACCGTGTGCTGTGCTTCCCTTGCTCCTGACTGTGTTGTGCCGGCTGAAACTGGGATTTATAGATTCCTTTGGCATGTCTTTTTACTTCTGTATATTAAACAAAATGAGCCAGCTGACAAAGACTACAGAAGTTGTGAAATTCCTTGTGTATTTATAGACTTTAGTTATATTTCCAGGTGAAATCCTGAATGTAAACAAGAATATTGTTAAATTTTCTTTCTATAAACCTGTAAGGGCATAGTGTGTATCTGAACAAAATGGCCCTCTCTTTGGGCTTCATTAGACATGGAGCTCACAATCGTAATGAAGGCATGCTTTATCATGCAACATAATAGCCAATAAAAGAGTTTTTCGTTTAAATCTTCTTTATGAGCTCTCATTATTTCTCTCAGTGTTCTACAAAAACCTAATATCTCCAGCTGTATTCGTATCAGTAAATTAAAGTTTGTTTCATTCTGTTGGTATGATCTGAGGTCAGTTGAGGCCCCATAAACTAGTCTGATTATTCTAACACATTGATTACTTTATCTAAATTTAGTCAATTTTCCAGTCTTGTTGAAATTAGCAGCCAGGTAATAAAATCAACCAAATAACAAAGTGATTATATTAAATGATTTGATTAATGTTTGATGGTTGGCATTTCTTTAACTGTTTCACTGTCTCTCTCTCTACCTGGATTCCTTGTTTTCTTCTTCTAGGTGATCTGTTTCTTATTTCCATATGCTCTCTCTGTCTATCAGAAGAAAACCAATTTCAAGATATACTGAGTTTAGCTATGAAACAGCTTAGCTAACGCCTCATAGAGACATAACAATGAAAACCTCTTGTCACAATCAGAGCTGCAGATCCCACACGACCAAAGGAGACCAAACCAAAGCCACAGCACAGCCAGGATCACTCACATGCCTAATAACAGAAATTAGACTCAGAGATACACCATACGCGCTCCATTCCCGAACAGGAGCATAACATCTCCTGTGGCTGAGAGAAGAGCTAAACAGACTGATGGGAACAAGTACTCCTAGCTTTCAGATTTGGGTTAAGTGGGGGAAGGAAACACCACAGCAAGTAATTCCTTTGACACCATTTAATGTTTCAAATGTTCATAAGTATAGCACCCGTATACAGTCAGACTTGGGAACTATAGTAGGGTATTATTTTAGGATATGGAACCTCAAAATTCCTGGATATCAGAGGTTTTTAAAATAAAGGAACATTTCAACCATAATTGTAGGATTTTAGGCATTAAAAAAGAAGTACAAGAAAAAAAAACCTTGTTTTGTAAACAGGATGGCATAAGAAAAATCTTTGATGTGTCTAAGCACCTGCCTCTTCCTCTCCCCCCAGTCCTGTGCTCAGGAAACCTGCTGACCCCTGATGGCCCTGCCAGGGGTAATGGGGTCCTCTCCTAAGAGATTCGGGTGACTGGAGTATATTAGGACACCTCTAAGAGCAGATCCACATCAACCATTAAAGTAGTTTGGGCCAAAAGTACAAATAAATACTTGTATGGTGCTCGATGTTTTTATGTACTCTTCGGCTTCTGCTGTCTAACAAGCAAAAATATATAGGTTCGCAGACATGATTTAGTCCACAGACATGATTTAGTCTTGCACATGATGGATGTCTTCTGAAAACACGAGGTTCGAGTACATTGTTAAAACGACCTGAAAAATATTATGAAATCATAACGTTTCACAGATGTTGCTCCTTGAACTGCAGTAAAGGAGTTTTAGCTGTGTGCTCTAAATCAGCCTTTCAGGGGTCCCATTAAGAAACTGTGTAGCTGCAGTATCTCAGAGGAGTAGTGAACTGGCCAAACACTTCTCACGCACACCGTGGGTTGCGTGTGTGATTTAATTTGCCAAGGTTACACAATCTTGGCAGAGAACTGATGGCTGCAGGGAGCAGGAAAAGGTGCACTATAGGTCAGCCTATAGCCCAGCTGTCACTGATAAGCATGTGCCTGTGGTGTGGTCTTCCTGGACCCAGAAGAGCTCAGTTCTTGCCTTTTTATACTAGTTGCTCACAGCATCATCCTTGAAGAAATTGCACAAACCCTGCACTTTGTTTAGAGGAGTAATTACAAACATCGGGCTCCTCTGGCCGCCTAACCACAGCTACTACTCTGTCTTTCAAAGCTGTGCAGGGTTCTAAAGAGCTTACTTCCCCCCAGCTAAGCCAGTTGTAATTCAATAGAATTGGAGCATCATGTGTCTTTGTACATAAATTTGCACATACAAGTAATTGATTTTTCTCCTTAGAATCAATTCCCAAAAATGTAATTACTAGGTTAGAGGACATGTATCCTTGTCAGTACTTTGCTGTTTCGCAAGAATTCATCCAGAAAGGATTTAACAATTTGTACTCCCTCATTCAGTGTTTGCCTTTTGTTTTTTTTGTTTTCCAATTCATTTTGGTCATTGACAGATCCTTTCAATCAGTGACTAGTAGCCCATTTAAATTTTGTAATTCATCATTAGAGAATCCATAGTTTTCAGCTATTTATTGATATTGGGACTTCATCTTTTATTATATAGTCACAGCTTCAACTGATTTTCATTGGCTATCTTTGTCTCCTACTGCTTTATAGAAGCACCTTATATCTTAAATATTAGTTTATGTTTCTCTGCTAGTTACTTGTGTTTTCGCTTTGTAAATGACATTTGGTATTCACCTAAGTTATGTGTTAAATCTATTCCCTAGAAATAATGACAATATTTAATGTTCATTGCATATTGATTATGTCTTACACATTGTGCTAAGCCCTTTTTACGCACTATCTCAATTAACTGTATCCATCACGTTGATTAGAAAGCTGATTCCTTGAGGGTTAGAGAACTTGCTCAAAGATAAGCACTCCATCTGTGCTCTTCAATCTAGGAGTATCTGATTCTGAGGACCATACTTTATAGCCACGCGATTATATAACTAGAATTTATTTGATTACTGTGTGCCAGGTTCTGAGGTAAGCACTTCTGTCTCATCACATTCATTCATTTATTCTCAGCATAGTTTTATGAATTCTTCTTTTTGTATCCGTACCTGTAAATCGCTTACTAAACATGAGTTTCAGCAAGGTTAACTGCTTGCTCAGAATTGCTGCAACACAGCCTTTGAGACAGAACCATAAGCTCTGTGACTGCAGGCTTATGATGGACTTAATACCTTGTCCCGCCTTCCTTTCAAGATGGACGTGAGAGTCAGCCTAGGTCCTGTGTGAAAGCTCTCACTAACTAGGATGCTCTAGGAAGATGATACTCTGTGGTTTGTAAAGCATTGTTTTAACCCCAGGCTTCTAGCTAAATATTGGAAAAAGTTTCCTGGGAATGAAATGCTTTTAGAAAATTTGAATGTGAAAAGCTTTCTTTTCTTGTAATTTTTATGGAAAAGAAGGTTGTTCATACCCTTTTTTGTGCTAACTCAGCAAATGGTTTTCTTGCATTTAGCAATCAGTATAGTCTGATGTTGGATGAAAATAGTATATTTGGAGGGATGATGTTGGAGGTCTGATGTTGGAGGACTTTATTTATTTATTTATTTGACAGGCAGAGTGGACAGTGAGAGAGAGAGACAGAGAGAAAGGTCTTCCTTTTTGCCCTTGGTTCACCCTCCAATGGCCGCTGTGGCCGGCACATCTCGCTGATCTGAAGCCAGGAGCCAGGTGCTTATCCTGGTCTCCCATGGGGTGCAGGGCCCAAGCACTTGAGCCATCCTCCCACTGCCCTCCAGGGCCACAGCAGAGAGCTGGCCTGGAAGAGGGGCAACCGGGACAGAATCCAGCGCCCCAACCGGGACTAGAACCTGGGATGCCGGCGCCGCAAGGCGGAGGATTAACCTATTGAGCCGCGGTGCCAGCCGGAGGACTTTATTTTAAAACAACTAATTTGCAAAGTATGCCTTAGACATATATATAAACAGAGAGAGAGAGTTCAAAAGTGCTAATTGGCCATCCTATTTTTTTTTTTTCAAAAAGAACCTCTTTTCATGTTTATACCTTGATTCTTAAAAATTGGCTAACAATTCATTGCTTTTTTCTGGTTTAAATCTCAAAATAATTGGAAAGCAGCTGCATGTGTGTTTAATGGAGAATATAACCATGAGATTCAGGTATCTGATTCTTGTTGAATTTTTGGTACCTGAACTTTAAACTTCTTTAATGTCAAATTATGGACTTAAAATGAATGTTCAATTGGTATATATTTACTTTAGTCATCATGAGCAAACCTCATTTTTTACACAACTTTAATTTTATGATAATGTTTATGTTAGTTGCAAAAGTAAACACAGTGGTGGTTTTAAAACGAGATAGGTTTTTATTAGCTTCCCTCCGTGTTTGCCTAACTGCTCAAGCTGCTGCTCTCACTCTCATTGCTGCGGGTTTTGATTAATGGGCCCTTGGACTCCTTCCAGAGTACACTGATTACGGTCAGGGCACTTCCAAGATGATTTATTAATTGTGTTTGCAACTCAAAATAATTAAGGAAAGATTGATCATATTGTTATTACAGGTTTGCCAATAAAACCAGAAGTAACATTCTAAGATAAAGTTTTTCTAAGCAGGTATTTTTTAAATGTACAAAATATCAATGTATTAATAATTTTTAAATATTAATTTTTAACCATAGTTTATGGCCTTTTAAAACACAAGTATTAAATGTATCAGAGGCTTAGCCTTGAAAGTGCACCTATTTTAAGCTGATTTTAACGTAGTTTCAGGATAATATGTTTCAGTAGAACTTACATAGGTGTTTGAAAGTACTTCCATGTTTATAATTCACCCTGAAACAACCATTGCTACAATTCCCCCAGGCTATGACATATATTTAAATTTCAAATTACTGACAGACTCAAATTTCGTTTTTTTTTAATTTAATAGGAGTCTGTTGTAATCTTTCTGAGTTTTATGTGAAGGAAATTTATCATGTATCATATATACTATGCCCCTAACATTTGAAAGATTTTAATACATAAAATTTCTCCAAATTTACCTTGATAATAATTATTTTATCAGACATTTTTAGGGTTTATTTTAAGCATTCTATGCACAGAGAATAATGTGTAAATGTTTATTATACCCGATCAGCTGGGTTATGAATCAAAAGAAATGACTCCCTGCTTGTAATTCATATCATTCAATAGTGAAGGAAAAAACGAGCGCTTTTCTATTATTTGCCTTACGGTATTCAAAATTTACATTGTAATGGCAAACGTCAATATTGTCTACCATGGTATATATCTAAATGTCAAATAGGTGTTTGATTTATATTAAAACATCCTGAAATAAAGTGTCTATCAGAGCAGAACTGAAGGGTTTTTTCATGTTGTCTGAAATAGAAACTAGTTATGCCACAGTAAGGACGTATGATCTTCCAGAGTGAATGAGATGTGAGCAAACAGAATAAAGACATTAGACATAAGAATAAAAAACAGTAAACCTAAGAAATTGAAAATACGCATCAATCAGTTAGTATTGTTCAAGAATTGTGTTGGTCATTGGTAAATCATTACTAACGAACAAGGAGTACCAATATTTGTGTAAGCATCATTATTTATTTTCAGTAAATTTTAGCATATATATTTTCTTTAAATATAAAGCTTTTATAGTAATCTTATTTTTAAACGATTGCTAAAAATTATAATTTCTCTAGATCAAAATTTTATGTGTTGCTTTAAAAAATACTATATGTATAATAAACATTGAACAAAGCAATTCTGTCATTACCAGAGTCACTGCTTACTACTGCAAATGCCATTTCTGAAATACACTAGTAAGAGATAGTCCCAGGCTGTGTCTTCAGCAATCATTGTTTATATAATAAACCAATAAAGGGAGATCAATCCATAATACACATGCATATCTTTTGTTTTGTGGCCACATAGTATTTTCTGACAAACTACTATGTCTACAACTTGGCTGTAGCAATGTCTCAGTGTGCCAAGTCCCACAGTAGCAAAAGAACTATGTAGTTTTAGAGGAGACAAAGTTGATTCTGCAAGACCATCAAATAAGGAGCTGTTATAAAATACGACTGACCAGGATGAGGAGCTGGTTAAGTCTGGCTTTGCAGGGGAGTGGTTTTTCCAGAAGTGTGAAGGGAAGACAGATAATACAAGGACTAATCATTGAGGGTAGTCTACAGAACCCCCTTCCCCCCAGCCTGCCTCTGCAGGTTTTATCATGCCTGTGGCCCCTGGCCCAGAGGCTTCGTGAGACATGACTGTCTGTTGTTGTCTCTGGGATGCAAAGGAGACTTCCACGTGTAATTTGGGGATGTTACCAATAAAATGAAGAGGCACACATGCCCGTGACTTGTTCTCCACTCTCAGCCCATCCCCCAGCTAGCATGAGGGAAGGCGTCCCGGGAGAAGGGGCAGCAGCAGACAGGGCAATTGTGGGTCCGGGATGGTTGGCGTGGAGGAAGGCAGCATTTTCTCCATAGACCAGAGAAGGAAGTGACTTGGCACTTGCTGTGTCTTTTTTGTTAAAGAACCTTGAGATATCCACTAACTAAAAAGAAGAATTGTCCTCTTAGGGAACAGACTACACAGGAAGGAGGAATCTGGAGGGTCCAGGGCCAGTCTTCCCATATGCAGCGCCTCGTTGTAACGACTTCTGTGACTGTTTTAAAATGCACTTTATATAAATGAGGTTCAACATCTTTTCCTTTTTTTAACCGATTTTGTTTATGATTTACTGATTTTGATTCATATGGTAACTCCAGTTGATGCAAAAATAACATCTATTAAAAGCAGTTTACGAAGACTATGACTTTATTCTGTGAAGTTTGGAAAATAAAACCCAGAATCTTTCCTGTGTCATAGCCAAAATGGAGAAAGGCAAAAATGTTCACTTCTTTAAAATCACTTAAAATATCTGCCTTCCTGAAGCCGTCTGAGTGCCAGTCCACATCGTGGGCTTTGAACTGCTGACCAGTGTGCTCCCACTTACGATGACAAGATACTGCTCTCACACCCCAGGTAGCCGGATTGCTGCTTGGATATTTGGAGCTCTTCAGCTCTGTTTCGTACAAATCCTTCAAGGATGTCTAAGCCTATATAAATAAACAAACAAAACTAACAGAAGAAATACAATGAAAAAAAATATATGTAGGTTTGACCTTACTAAAATCTCTATTTTAAAATGTACATACAGTATTCAAATAAGGTAAGTTTAGAGAAAAATCAATAGCAAACACTGTAAAAAATACTCTTCTTAAGCATTTGTTGACATCCTAGTTGATTAAAAAAAAATGCTGAAGCTCCAACAAGTCAGCGCTGGTGAGAATGTGATGTGATACAAGATTTCAGAAGGACAGATTTGATAACACGAATCAAATGTTGTAAAAATGGCATACCTTTGACCCAGAAATTCTGTTTCTGATGACTTATTTTAGGAAAGTAACACTCTAAGTAAATAAAAATAAATGAGAAAAAGTACAATAAAAGGTGTTAGAAACAGTATCAATTATAATCAAGAAAATCTGTTAACAAAGGAAGCATTCAATAATGTGACATAGTTAAATTGCATCAAATTAGATAAAATATTATGAAAACCTCTAATTTAAAATTTCAGTATAAAACCAGGATATAAATTATATATACAGAATAGTCTTATTTATGAAATAGTGTGTATAGGAAGGAAGAGTTTTTATCTTAATAGCAGGATAGGAATATCTTCTCTTTTGATTACTCTATATAGCCTGTGCCTGTTTTCCTGCCGGACTATGGTCTTCTTTTTAGATTTTATTTGCTAATCTCTTTATGTAGTGGTGCAAATGCCTTTGATCATAATGTAAATTAAAAATGTTATCTCAAAAATAATACAAAAGTATTTTTAAAAGAGTAAGATGGGTAAGGTAGGCAGACTTAGATCATGAAGACACTTGTTTACTGAGCTTATTTATTTAGACTTCTTTTATGAATGCGGCAAGGTCAGTGTGATGAACAGTGCTTTAGGAGAACTTCCCCAAACCGTGTATTGGATGGAGGGAAAGTTGAGGAACAACCATGAGGGCTGAGGGCGGAGCATGTTAAAGTCATCTAGGAAGAGTTATCTGGAAAAGAATAGTGGTTGTTAAGTGTGAGGGTGATTGGAGAGGAAGGGGGCGGATTAGGAAACCCTGAAGGTCTCTCCCTCTCAGTACCGAGGGCTGGCAAGCCTCAGCAGTTGTTGAAAGTCATTTGGTAAACATGGCCTTTACCAGAGTCGGTCGGTCATCTGTCTTCCTTTAGGAATCAGCCTACCACAAAAGCTGGGTAAACAAAACCTGGTGGTCATGAGCTTTGATTTCGCAGAAGACTTGACAAGCCCTCTCTTCCATGCTGGTATAGTTATATGCAGAAATGTATGTGTTGTGTGGCATGGAAATTCTTTCATTCATTTTTATTATTTAATTTTTTAATTTAATTTACTGTATAGGTTAGTAAATCAGCAAGCTATCTTTAAGTCATGCTTTAAGGTTTGTCACTCTTGAAGGTGTACTGTGGCCTCTAAAAACCTTGATGTGGGGGTTCTGGTTAGCTCCAGTCACAGGAAATACTCCTCCTGGACTTATATTTTCACTGTAATCTGAAGTCATAGGGTTTCTCTTGCCTGGGGATATATGATATTTTGCTTATGGACTGCAGAGAAAATTGAATTTCTCAATGCTGGAATCTGTTATGGATATAGTGCTGATTTTTTTAAAAAAGTGTTTTCCCTGGGGCCAGGATATGTGACTTTCTAGAAGTTTCCAAATTATAGAGGTTAAGGTATGAATTGCATTTACAACTGAACCTGGCAAACCAAGGAAGTAATAATATTATTTCTATAAAATCAAGTAGATCTGTCTGTCTCTATTTCAAGGAAACCTTAAAAATCATCATTTTCTGTTTACTAAGATTTATTACTGATTAAGCAACAAATGACATCATACAAAACGTAGAAACTGTTGAAGAGAACATTTCATTTGCTCTCACCCAAGTGAGAAATGCAAATGAAAACCTTGGCATTCTCACCGAACAAAACAATCTTGCAAGTCTAACACAGACTTTTGGAGTCCACATAAACTGTTAGGAACATGTAACAATAGCTTTCCTTTTAAGAAATATTGATTTATGTATTTCAAAATCAGAGTTAGAAAGAGAGAGAGAGATCTTGCATCTGTTGGTTCCCTCCCCAAATGGCCCCAACATCTATGTCTTGGCCAGGCCAAAGCCAGGAGACAGGAACTCCATCCAGGTCTTCCAAGTGGGTGGCAGGAGCCAGGTACTTATGTCATTTTCCATTGCTTTCCCAGGCCCATTAGTAGGGAGCTGGATCAAAAGTAGAGCAGCCGGGACTCGAACTAGCGGCTCTATGGGAGGCCAGGGTCACAGGTGATAGCTTAACCTGCTACACCACAAGGCATGTCCCAAACAATAGCTGTCAAAGAATGCAAACAAACTCTGAATATAAAAGAAAACTTAGCTTTACAAATGCCAACGAGACAATGTTTGTACACCTCTGCTTTTAATCTCCACCTGTCTGCAGTAATGAAATAGCTAGTATGTGCCAGGCACTGTGTGTGGTGCTAGGGCGACAGCACAGATAGACCAGGTGCAGATTTCTCTCAAGGAGGAGATGATGTTGCAGAAACAGTCAGTAAGCATTAGCAACTATGATGCCCTGTGGCATCGTAGTTCAGGGTGCATTTGGAATGCCTAATTAGATTGAATACTAGAGGAAAGCACAAATATCGAAGAAAAAAATACCTTTTCTTCATAAGCCATGGATGGACACACAGATAAGGACTGCAAATGAGGAAATTTGTTTGTTTGACAGAGTTCGAAAATTAACCTTCAAAATTGGGAGTTCAGTGCAAGTTGACAGAAAAAAAAAAGTAGATATTGTACACTAGCTTAATATCTGCACATTGTAGATACTCAAAAATCATCAAGTAGATGAAGTGGAAAAAGGATATTTTCCATGAAGAAAATATTAGTTGGTATTCTGGAGCCAGTGCTGTGGCATATCAGGTAAAGCTGCCACCTGCAGCACCAGCTTCCCATATGGGTGCAGATTCGAGTCCTGGCTGCTCCACTTCTGATCCAGCTCTCTGCTAATGCATCTGGGAAAGCAGCAGAAGATGGCCCAAGTGCTTGGGCCCCTGCCACCCATGTGGGAGACCAGGAGGAAGCTCCTGGATCCTGGCTTCTTATTGGCCCAGATCCAGCTGTTACAGCCATTTGGGGAGTGAACGAGCAGATGGAAGATCTCTGTCTGTCTCTAACTCTGCCCTTCAAATAAATAAAATAAATCTAAACAAAACAAAACAAAAAACGGTGGTTCTCACTTAGTGGAATCTTTCTCTTTTGAGTAATGAAAGCCGAAATCTGAAAGTCGTCTGCAACCTCTCCCATCCCTAGTCCTACATCCAGTTGGTCTGCTGTTCCTAGGCTTCCTGCTTCCAGCATGTCTCTTAGCTTTAACTAATCATTTGTTTTCCAATTCTACTGTCATTACTTGGTCTAAGCCACTGTCATCTCTTACCTGGAACACTGCTCCCTTTTTGTCTTTACACTTGCGCTTCTCTGACCTCAGATGCACTCCTCACATAGTGAACCTCTGAAAACACTTTACACTGTATATCTGTACTTCTCCCCTCTCTCTTGACTTCCTAGTCCTTTCCTAGAATATTCCATTGCTCTCCTGTTGTACCTAAAATCTAAACATATTCCATAGATTATGTATTCTGGATGACCTTGCCCCTCTGCCATCTTGAATCTAATCATGCCATTTATTAATGTGTTTGAAAAACATTTGTATTGATCACCGTCTTGGTGCCAAGAAGTGAGATAGGTGATACAGAAAGAGTGTTGAACCAGAGATAAGAGATCACTTACATATATGTGGTATGAGGCATACAGTAGTTAGGGAGAAAATACTACAAATAATTCTGTGTGTCAAGCAAAGAAGTAAAGTCTTGGGATATGGTTAGGCGTTCTTGAGTGGCCACTTTAGAATTGGTCATGAAAGGAATTTCTGATGATGTGTAAGCTGAATCATGAATGACAAGGAGATGGTCTTGGAAGTGTTGGGCTAAAGAGTGTTCTAGGTATAGAACATTTCTAAACTGAAACCAGCAGAGCAACAGAAGCAAGCTACTGCTGCAGGAACATTATCGGCATGGGGAGAGTGGCTGGTACACAATAGGTCAGAGATGTGGACAGGGCTAGGTTTTGTTAGACCTTGTAGGTCGTGGTGAGAAAGTTGGATATTTTTCTTAGTTGTAAGCTATTAAAGGGTTTTTTGCCGAAAGAGTAGCATAATTAATTAATTTTATGGAAGGATCCAGTGGTGACTGTATGGAACAGGAGTTTAGCAGTGCTACCATGCAGGGATGCACATGTTTCTTTCTTCCCTCCCTACACAGAGGGATGTAGCAGTAGTGATTAAGAGGGTCCTCTAGGAAAGAGGTGATGATGGTAATGGCTATTATGGTGGCAAAGATGAAGCTGATGTCAGGCCTAGGAAACAGAAATTTGCTGATGGAATAGTCAGTGAAGTGGAAGAGGTAAAGAACGAGAGGTAGTGAGGTAGGTCAGAGGAGCCAGGAATGATTTCTGTGATTTTGGCTTAATAACTGGGTGACTGGAAGACTAAGACTTGGGCAGTGATACAAGGAACAGGAACAGGGCTAGGGCAGAAGATTAAGAGTTTGGTTTGATCCTGGGGCTGGATTGTGGTGCAACAGGTTAAGCTTCCACGTAGAACACCAGCAGCCCATAGCAGAGTGCCGGTTCAATTCCCCGCCGCTCTGCTTGCCATCCAACTCTCTGCTAATGCAACTGGGAAGGCAGTAGAGAGTGGCCCAAGTGTGTGGGCCCCTGGGATTCACTGGGAGACCAGGAAGGAGTTCTGGGCTCCTGGCTTCGCCTGGCCTAGATATGGCTGTTGCAGCCATTTGGGCAATCCACCAGCTCTCTTACGTGAATGTGTGCTCTCTCTAATACTTTGCCTTTCAAAAAAATAAGGCTTTTTAAAAAGAAAGTTCTCTTTATTTCAAGTTGAAATTGAGAAGCCATTTAAGCACCCAAAATGATTTATGAGAATACATCAAAGTGTTTCTGGACAATGGAATTAATATGCACGTTTATTTTGGTGTAAAAAAAATTTGAAAACCATTCATACAAGGAATCTTCAAAAAATTCATGAAAAATACTTATTGTGAAAGAACTATGCATGGATTTCAAAAATGTTTTGTTTCAAAATAAACTTGGGCCGACGCTGTGGTGTAACAGGTAAAGCCGCAGCCTGCAGTGCCAACATCCCAAATGGGCTCCCGTTCAAGTTCTGGCTGCTCCACTTCCAGTCCAGCTCTCTGTTATTGCCAGGGAAGGCAGTAGAAGATGGCCGAAGTCCTTGGGGCCCTGCACTCACATAGGAGACCCACAAGAAGCTCCTGGCTCCTGGCTTCAGATCAGCACTGCTCTGGCTGGTGTGGCCAATTAGGGAGTGAACCAGCATTGGAAGAACTCTCTCTCTCTCTCTCTCTCTCTCTCTCTCTCTCTTTCTCTCTCTTTCTCTCTCTTTCTCAATCTCTCTTTCTCCTCCTCTCCTTCTCTCTATGTAACTCTGACTTTCAAATAAATAAATCTTTAAAATTTTAAATAAATAAATCTTAAAAAAAATCTTAAAAATTTAAAATAAATAAATAAATCTTTAAAAAAAAAGATAAACTTTCAGGAAATTTTAGCCAGAGCCATCAGGCAAGAAAAAGAAATCAAAGGGATATAAATTGGGAAATTAAACTATCTCTATTTGCTGATGATATGATTATATACAAGGGATCCAAAATATTCCAGTAAAAGACTATTGGAACTCATAGAAGAGTTTGGTAGAGTGGCAGGATATAAAATCAACACACAAAAATTAATAGCCTTTGTGTACACAGACAATGCCATGGCTGAAAAAGAACTTCTAAGATCGTTCTCATTCACAATAGCTACCAAAAAAAAAAAATACCTTGGAATAAATTTAACCAAGGATGTCAAAAATCTCTATGATAAGAATTACAAAACATTAAAGAAAGAAATAGAAGAAGACACACACACACACACAAATAAAGGAAAAATCGTCCATGTTCGTGGATTGGAAAAATCAGTATCATCAAAATGTCCATACTACTGAAAGGAATTTACAGATTCAATGCAATACTAATCAAAATATGAAAGATGTTCTTCTCAGATCAAGAAAAAATGATGCAGAAATTATATGGAAACATAGGAGATCTCGAATCACTAACTCAATCTTATACAACAGAAACAAAGCCAGAGGCACACAATACCAGATTGAAGACATATTAAATGTCAGTTATAATCAAAACAGCCTGGTACTGGTACAGAACAGAATAGAAACACCAGAAATAAACCCAAACATCTACAACCAACTTATATTTGACAAAGAAGCTAAAATCAATCCCTGTAGCAAGGACAGTTTCATTAACAAATGGTTCTGAAAAAACTGTATTTCCATACGTGGAGTATGAAGCAAGACCTCTACCTTACACCTTACACAAAAATCCATTCAAAATGGATTAAAGATCTAAATCTACGATCTGATACCACCAAATTGTTAGTGAACACTGGGGAAACCCTTCAAGACCCTGGGACAGGCAAAAAGGTCTTTGAAATGACCCTAGAGGCATAGGCAATCAAAGCCAAAATTGACAAATGGAATTACATCAAATTGAGAAGCTTCTGTAGTACAAACCAACACTCAGCAAAACGAAGAGGCAACTGACAGAATGGGAGAAATTATTTGCTAACTATGCAACTAGTAAAGGATTATTAACCAATATATATAAAAGAGATCAAGAAACTCTGCAACACCAAAACAAGCAACCCAGTTAAGAAATGGGCAAAGGGCTTAAACAGGCGTTTTTCAAAAGAGGAAATCCAAATGGCCAAAAGACACATGAGAAAATGCTGAGGATCCTTAACTGTAAAGGAAATGCAAACCAAAACCACAGTGAGGTTTCAGCTCATCCCAGTTAGAACGGCTTTCATACAGAAATCAACAAACAATAAATGTTGGTGAGGATGTGGGAAAAAAGGTAACCCTAGTCCACTGTTGGTGGAATGTAAACTGGTACAGCCATTATGGAAGACAGTATGGAGATACCTCAGAAATCTGAATATAGACCTACCGTATGACCCAACCATCCCACTCTGGGGAATTTACCCAAGGGAAATGATATCAGCTTAAGAAAGAGTTGTCTGTACCCCCATGTTTACTGTAGCTCAGTTCACAATAACTAAGATATGGAATCAACCCAAATGCCTGTCAACTGAAGACTGAGTAAAGAAATTATGGGATATGTACATCATGGATTTCTACACAGCAGTTAAAAAAAAATGAAATCCTATCGCTTGCAGCAAAATGGATGAAACTGGAAAACATCATACTTAGTGAAATAAGCCAGTCCCAAAAGAACAAATACCATATGTTCTCTGATTTATGATAACTAATAGAGCACCTAAAAGGTAATGTATAGAATTGAAATTAACACTTTGAAATGCAATTACTTTGAATAGCCCTTGTCTTGACTGTAGATGAACAGTTTTTTTTAGTACTATTTGTTGAACTCCTTACTTAGTATAGAGTTAATCATTTGTGTTATAAACTTAATTGAAAATATATCTTAGTTAAGAAAATAAGAATGGGAATAGGAGTGGGAAGAAGAAGGGTGGTAGTGTGGGTGGGAGGGCAGGCCGGGTGGGAATAATCACTGTGTTCTTAAAGTTGTATTTATGAAATGCATGAAGTTTGTATTCCCTAAATAAAAGGTTTCTAGGGAAAAAAATAACTTTGTTATAGTACAAATAAAATAGAGACTAATCAAATACCAAAAAATAAAAAAATAAATAAACTTACCCTTTAACTCCATTTTCCAAGAACTTTTTGAAGACCTCCATATATGCTTGCATCTCAAAATTGTCTTGCATCCAAGTAAACTTACCTTTAAATTCCATTTTTTTTTCATGAATTCTTTCAAGTACCCTCATATGTCAGGAGGACAGACAACTGTTACATAGATACCCCTTGGTTTGGAGATGGAGTAAGACGGAAACTTAGGGACCATAGTTACGTGCAGTCAGTTTTAATTATTTGTAGTGGTCATGTTCTATAAAGTAGCTGAATTAACAAATAGTGAGTCATTGTCCTGGGGAAGTAACTCATGCAGATCAAGTTCCTGGAGGCTCTGCTCACACTTACATCAAGTCATCAGTACATAGCCTGGTTGTATACGTTATTTTTGCCTCAGGACACCGTATCTGGTGATATATTGTTGACTCATTAGCATTGAATTCATGAACAACAGCAATATAGCACATGCCTCAATGAAGCTAACGTAACAAATGCATTTTTTCTGTTGGACACATCACAGACAGCTCTTTTGCATTCTCGACAACACCCAGAAATGCCCTTGAGAACCATTTTATTTTTTTAAGAAAGCTTTTATTTAATAAATGAAAGCAAATTTCATAGGTACAGCTTTAGGAATATAGTGGTTCTTTCCCCCCACCCCATACCCACCCTCCCCTCCACTCCCATCCTATCTCCTACTCCCTCTCCCATCCCATTCTTCATTAAGATTCGTTTTTAATTAACTTTATATACAGAAGACCAGCTCTATACTAAGTAAAGATTTCAATGTGTGTGGGGGTGCCAATTGTTGAGGGCCATTTTAAACAGCAGTATCCCCAACAAAAAGCACAAACACATGAGAAATGCGGCACCCCATATATCACAAAAAGCTTGTTGGTTTGCAGTGTGAAATCTGAGACCAGAGGCAAAGGCTTGTTCAACCTTGGCTGCGAATGTGAGCCTTGGGAACTGAGGGTTTTCACTGCTCTGAACATACATGTCTTCAGGTGACAGGGAAAGTCTCTTGAGTATGGATTTGGGGGTTGCAAATAAAGTCTAGCAAGTAGGTAAATACAGACTCCATGAATACTGAAGATCATTGTAGCGGCAAATGATTACTCAGATTTTGAATAGAGGACGCTCAAATTTAAGCCCTACGACATTCCAAGATTTGGGGATCCAGTAGGGCAATTAGAGGCCAAGCTCTGAGAAAGAGAACGGAAGGCAGGAGGAGGCAAAGTGACTGAGTAGGAGCTAGCAGTGCGCTTCCAGAGGAAGGAGTGGTCACCTCTCCTGTGCTGGTACAAAAGGGCCGGGCAGCTGCAGGGAAACCTGACAGATGACCAGCTGCAGTAGAATGAGGTGGGAGTTAGAACATTGCAGAGTGCAGGGGGGCTTTCAGGAAAATGAGAAGACAAGTGGAAACACAGCCAGAGAGGGCCTAGGCTTCAGGGAAATTTCCGCGTGCTTGTTGCATGAAGGAGGAAAGAAATGTCTTCTCCCACTTCTGGCAATGAACAAGCCAAATTAAAACTGTGGTCTTAACCATGTGGCTCAGTATCCCTTGGCCCTAGTTTTTCTCTCACATAAGATGACAGGGACCTGACCGGATAAGATTACCTGATTTACTTTACAGGTAAGAAAACAGCCCACAGGCCAGCGCCGTGGCTTAACAGGCTAATCCTCCGCCTTGCGACGCCGGCACACCGGGTTCTAGTCCCAGTTCAGGCACCGAATTCTATCCCGGTTGCCCCTCTTCCAGGCCAGCTCTCTGCTATGGCCCGGGAAGGCAGAGGAGGATGGCCCAAGTGCTTGGGCCCTGCACCCGCATGGGAGACCAGGAGAAGCACCTGGCTCCTGGCTTCGGATCAGCGAGATGCACTGGCCACAGTGGCCATTGGAGGGTGAACCAACGGCAAAAAGGAAGACGTTTCTCTCTCTCTCTCTCTCTCTCTCTCTCTCTCACTATCCACTCTGCCTGTCAAAAAACAAAACAAAACAAAACAAAAAAAAACAGCCCACAACCGTGCTCTAGGCATGCATTCTAAAATCTGGCTGCCTGTGGCTGTGTTTTCGCTTCACAACTCACTGCCTGGCAGGTGTTAGGCCAGCCACTTACTGTTTTTATACTTCGGTTGCCTTAACACAAAAGATAATAATATTACCTACAGAGATTTGTGGGAATTATGAGAGAAGGCATATAAAATCCTTATGCCAGTGCCTAGCACATAATTAGCACTCAGTACATGTTCACTATTACCAGTATTTTCACCACTTCGTGTGTAAGATTGTTAGTTCTTCATCCCATGTTTGTAAAACACAGGTTTTTCAGCTCTCTGCACGTGCCCCACCGTATGTGTAGGGTGGAGAAATGTCTTCCGTGAGAATTTCTTTTGTGAACCAGTAGAAAATCCCTTGTTTAAAATAGGGTTCTCCAGAAGAGATGGTTTTCCTCATATAAAATTTATTCAGCAACTATTTGAAGGCCTAATATTTGCCACTCACTGCGTTTATAACGGATACGATAGTGAACAAAACAAGTCTCTGTGTTCAAGGAGCTGAAATCTCAATAGACTCACCCCTGCTTTCTTTGAGTTTGTACTTCCCTGGTGCCTATTTAATTCTTATACTGTCCAAATCTTTTGTCTGGATGTGTGTCTCACATGTAGCTTGCAGTTGGGTTTGCTCCGTGACCCATTCTGGGGAAAAAAAAAAGAGCTTTACCTTAATAAAGATTCACTTTTATTTTAAAAAATTATCAATAGGAATTTTTTTAAAATCTTGAAGTCATAGATTTCCCTTGTTTTCAATGTCTTGCCACATATGTCTTTGACGGTTTAGAAAAGCATGTTTTTAAGAAAATAAACAAAAGATGAAAGAATGTAAGATTTTTTTTTTTGAAAGAGACAAATGGAAGAGGAAGGAGGGGAGGGAATAAGAAGGAAAGAGGGGGAGGAAAGTGGAGGGAGGGAGGGGGCTCGCAGTAGGAAAATATACAGAGGTGAAAAGTCCATTTTTCTTGCTGTCTGGGTTCCTGTGAAATCTGCCAAAGGCTCCTTGGGAGGTAGCCGTTCGTTCTTTTTTTTTTTAACTTAGCTGTCATTGTTCAAAGATCATCTTCTTTCTTGAATGTTAAGTTTTGGTAGTCTGTGATGTTGGATGCCGTGCTGTCAGAGTTGCTCCACGTAAATGAACCTCAGAACGCAGGCCCAGGGTTGGCACAGACCAGCCCGCCTGCTGCTCATGGTTCCCAAGGAGCTGGCAGGTAAGACCTGCAGGTCAAAAGGGGATTTCTGCATGATACACGAACTTCTCAAACAGGTGTTCACAACCCGAATAGAGGGGAGCAGAAGGGATTCGGCCCATGGAATCACCTGCTAACTCCAGTGCCTTCCTGCAGTATCTTTCAGTGACACTACTCAACTTTATCTTCAGTAACCCAACTGAAATTTTGTTTTGGTTAAAATCACCTGAAATTTTGAAAACTTTTGAAAAAAAAATTTTAGGGGCCGGCGCCGTGGCTCACTTGGTTAATCCTCTGCCTGCGGTGCCGGCATCCCGTATGGGCGCCAGGTTCTACTCCCGGCTGCTCCTCTTCCAGTCCAGCTCTCTGCGGTGGCCCAGGAGGGCAATGGAGGATGGACCAAGTGCTTGGGCGCCTGCACCTGCGTGGGAGACTGGGAGGAAGCACCTGGCTCCTGGCTTTGGATTGGTGCAGCACCGGCCGTAGCAGCCATTTATGGGGTAACCAATGGAAGGAAGACCTTTCTCTCTGTCTGTCTCACTGTCTAACTCTGCCTGTCAAATAAGTAAAAAAAAAAAAAAAGAAAGAAAAAACATTTAGAAGATTTATTTGTTTATTTGAAAGGCAAAGTGACAGAGACAGATAGGGGAGAGAGGTCTTCCATCCACTGGTTCACTCCCCAAATGGCCATATTGGCCAGGGCTAGTCCAGGCCGAAACTAGGAGCACAGAATTCCATTCAGGTCTCCTGTGGGTGGCAAGGTCCCAGTTACTTGAGCTGTGTTGCACCTTCTTCCCAGGCACAGCAGGAGGAAACTGTTTAGCAAAGTGATGCCCTGGGGCTGGTGCCGCAGCATGAATGCTCAGTCTCTGCCTGCAATGCTGATGTCCCATAGCACCAGATTCAGTTCTGGCTGCTCCTCTTCTGATCCAGCTCTGCCTGAGAAAGCTGCATAAGATGGCCCCCAAGTGCTTGGGTACCTGCACCCACATGGGAGACCTGGAAGAAGCTCCTGGCTTTGACCTGGCCCAGCCCTGGCTGTTGTAACATTTAGGGAAGTTAACCAGTAGACAGAAGACTGACTCTCGCTCGCTCGCTCGCTCGCTCTATCTCTCCTTCTTTCTCTATATCTCTGCCTTTCATATAATTAAATAAATGTAAAAAAGAAAAGTAGAGCAGCCAGGACTTGAACCTACACTCACTACCCAATGGGATGCCAGTGACACCGCGAATAGCAGCTTAACCCACTTTGCCACAACACTGATCCTGAAAACGCCTGTTTCTTTTGACATATATTATTTTAACATGTTTTCTTTTTTTACTGTCTTGCATTTTCCTTTGAACTTTAAAATGACTGTGATCATATTTTACATTTCAAATTATTTACAATGGTAGAGCATCCAACTCAGTAACTCACTCATTCTGAATTTTAGAGATAACATAGATCAGTATAGACTCTGAATCTTATATTTATTGCTTATTGTCCTGCCATTTGGACTGTTAGCAATAAAGGAAACAATAATATCAATCTAAAATAGAATACCATAGTTATCACTTGTACTATTTTCTTTTTCCCTTGAATCAGATAATTATGGTCATAGTATTGGAGTGGAATTCCTCTATTAACTAATCCCAAATAAATGTTAAATGTTCCTGTAACCCTTTCATGAATATTTGTGGGACAAAGTCTGCTGTAGATGAAAGCCTATTTGATGCAGTAATGTCCACCCTTTGGCCTCAGTTCAGCTTTCCATAACTGACCAGATGAACAGTCTACAGCAGGGTCATGCGTGTGGAGTACAGTCATGTAAGTAAAAGCCACTTAAGAACAGTGATGAACTCTACATCGGCCTCTCCTGCCTAAAAAGGTGGAAGGAGAAGACAAGGGGCAGTTTAGCGCTCCCTGTTCTGCTTAGACACGCACCCTGGACTGAGTCTAAAGGGAAAACTATCTCCGTTCCCCTGTCTCTCAGAGTGCCAAGCATCCTTTCATGATCGGAGCAGCACAGGTGAAGATAACCCTTTCCATTCATTGTGACCACGACATATCAGGTACCCCTGTGTGGTTTCCTGCTGTTGATGGGAAATGGCTCTCCCTGTCTCTGAAATGCGCCAGAAACCCACTGATCCAGTCGAGCTGACCCAGTTGAAGTTGCTGGGTCTTCCCGGAGAGGGTCTTTTCCTGGACAATCAGATTTTCACATTAAAACCTACACTTAATTGGAAGCCAACCACTAACCAAACTATAGCTCCATATAATTTGAAAAGCATTTTATCTTCTAAGTGTTTGTTCGGCAAGCTGAACGAGCCCAAGTACATCAATGTTCTTTGAATTTAATATGGCTTTCACGTGTCAGTCTGTTGATGGGAGTTACTGGCCACTGAACGCCCATAATTTAATATAGTCTCAGATACAGTGCAGTCTCCAGGGAGATCCGTGGGATCCCACACTTCTGTGAGTTGGGGGGTGTCCTCTTGCCATTACACCTAATTTTTTAGTGGTCGCTGCAGGTGCTCCTTAGGACACCCTGCTGTACCACCTTCTAAGGGTGTGTGGCATGCGAGGTTTACACCCTGATTCTGACAGCCGGCTGTGTGAAGTGGGCCAAGCTACTTAATCATGCCGAGCCTCAGTATTCTAGTTTCTAAAGTGGAAATAGCAATACTCACCTCATTTAAATAAGGAGCTGATAAATCTGGCCTGGCAGGTTGCCACTGTGGAGCTCACTCCTCTTCCCTTTATCCGCTTGCAGGGTCCAGCTATCTAGATTGGAGTGCAAATTGTCCTTCAGGTCAGGCGAAGGACTTGCAGTGAGAGAGTACTGCACGAGCATTTACTTTTTAATCTTACTATGTTTAAGAATTCCTGGTCTAATAATCTTTATCATCTGAAATTCCACAGCAATTGTAAAGTGCCCATAGGTAAATACAGAAGGGTTCCATTCTGAGATTTGCCATGTACCTGGGATACATTCAGTCATAAATATCTTTGCACAAACTGTTTGTGGAGTCTGCAATATGAGCCAGGCCCTGACCTAGGCACAGAGTGATGGTGGCGAGAGAAACAACAAACATCCTGCAAATCTGGGAGACAAGTGAAGCAAGGGTCCTGCAATGAGCAGAGCTGCCGTACACAAGGGGCAGAGAATGGCCCTGCGTGGGAAAGCGGAGGGGGATGTTGTGCAAGTAGGTGGTGGCCACGGCCGGTCCTGACAGCTCGTTCAAGGGCCCTGAGGACCAGCAGTCCTTAGGTCTTAGGCGAAGCAGAATGAGTTTTAAGACGAGGAGTGACAGGGTGTGGTTTTGTTTTTGAAAGACTGCAGGGATCATTATGTGGAAAATAGATTTAGGAGTGGGAAATAGAGATCAGCCAGATCTTCAGGCTAGTCCAGGTGGAAGTCAGTGAAACCTTCGGCTCTTTGAGGGCAAAGCGTGAGGAGTCCCCAGATCCCTCGGGCTTGGCTGCTGCTTCGACATAGGAGAGTAAGGGGGAGACAGGAATCAGAATTACTGTGTTTCAGCATGAGAAGCTGGGTGAACCATGCGGTTCTCAGAGATGGGGAAGGCCGAGGCAGAAGCAGTCTCAAACAGGAAAGTGAAGCATGCTGTTTCGGCTGGTTCAATTTAAAAAACTTCCCTGACATCAAAGCAGAATTGCCAGGATAGATGAAACTGGAGTTGCTGGAGAAGTGCAATCTGGAGACCAAGCTTCCAGCATCCTGGGCACTTGAGGTTCGTGACCAGGACCTTAGAGTGAGAACAGATGCCTGGGCTGGGGCGTTTCTCTTCAGCAGCGAGTGGAGTCTTACTCGTCAGGTAACATGGCAGGATCCCAGGCTTCATTTTGTAATAGATTACAACAGAAATCCAGCCAAATTTTAAACATCTATTTTGTGGATTATACCTCTATTTAATGTGGTTCCTTTCAGAACTGTGATTTTTAAACTCATACATAGTTTTTCATAATATATTTTTCCTGGAGTTTTTGAAAAATTCTCATATGTATAGGTTTCAAAAAAAAAAAACTACACCAAAATAAACTCACATTTCAATTAAATTTTGCATAGACTTTTATTGTATTATCCCAGAACTGGATTTAAATGCAGTATTGGGGGGAAGAGGAGGTTCTTAATGGACATAATTGCTTTATTGAAATCACACTTTAACTTGAACTATGCACACTTTAACTTGTATAATCAGTGAATCAAAAGAATGTGTAGGTCCTTTTAAATCCTGGCTTCAAGGCCTAGTCAGGTAGAGAAAACAAAGATATTTGAAACCCTAATAGAGCAATTATTTGAGTAACTGGGACAGTCATTAGTTCTGTTCACCAAATCTTTCCAGCTCCCTGCCTTCTGGGCACATGGTAAATTTGGACTGCACAGCCACAGTTGAAAGAGACCAGGCAGCCAGCACTTGCCAGCAGGTTTTGATTCAAAGTGACATGTGCAGCTTCTGAGCCAGAGAGCTTTCCTTCCTTCTGCCATAGCAACTGGCAGTGCTGGTGGCTGTCGTGTCCTCCTAGGTCCTAGGATGAGGACAGCATGGAGCAGACCCTCCAGGCCACCCGTGATGGAAATATAACACAAATGAGAACGCAGAGCTTGGTGGTCTCAAGCCACTGAGGTGCTGGGTGTTCGTCACTGCATATAACCTAACCTCTTCCAACTAATAGGATGCCAAGTCTTGGCTAGCTGTAATGTATTCTTTCCATGGTCATACACTTAAGTCTATTTATTTAATTTTTTATTTATTTGAGTGAGAGAGAGAGAGAGGGAGAGAGAGATAGAGCTCCCATCCACTAATTGACTCCCCAAATGCCTACAACAACTGGGGCTTGGTTGGGGCAGGAGCCAGGAGCTAGGCATGCAATCCAGGTTTCCCACGTGGGTGGCAGGAACCCAGGTACTTGTGCCATCACTGTGTCTCCCAAGGTCTGCTTTGGCAGGACACTGAGTCAGGAGCCAGAGCCAAGAGTGGAACCTAGGTTCTCTGATGTGCGATGTGGGCATCTTAACCACCGGGCCAAACTGCTTCTTTAAGAAAAAAAAAAAAAGGACTTTAAAACAACATTTGGTCGAAAAATTAGTACCACTGCTGTGAACTGAATACTGATGCCTTAATAGAACAGACTCAGCATGATCAATATAGGACAACTATAAATTATCTGATGAGTTTTCAAAACAATTTAAAAATGTCTTGCTAATAATCTGTTGGGCTTTAGGCCTTGTAAGTTAAGAGGCCCAGACCTATCTATCTCTTCACATGGGGTATATCCTAAGGGAGGTGTGAACCTCCTAGGGGAAGGCACTCTGTTGACTTTCATTACTTGGCTGGGCTGGGAGGAGAGCTGGCCAGATTATTATCAAGCCCCTTCTATCAGGTTCTATTTGCCTCTCAATCAGAAAACTTAATTGTAGCTTAGACAGCACCTTTCTTAGCACATCTAATAATGACTCTGTCCTTTGTTCTAGACCCTGTCTAGCACACTTGGGCCTCATTCCTTTGTAATCATAACCTCTACTCTACCACCAATGGCTCTACTCCCAACCTGTGTGTACTGATGGTCCTCTTCCCCACTTAATGCTGTATAATTGTTCAAACCTGGTAAATGCCACTCTTAGGATCATTGGTTACTATCCTCACTCTGTCTTTTATGACCTTGTCTAAATATGAGCAGAGTCGGCAAACTTGGAAGGCTTCCATAGCTCATGACGACAGCCTAGGGTGGTTACTGGCGCCATAAACTAGAGTGTCAATTTGTTGGGTCAACAACAGGAGCCACTGTGCACTTGCTCCTCATGTGGGATCTCTGTCCTTAATGTGCTGTACATTGTGATTTAATGCTATAACTAGTACTCAAACAGTATGTTTCACTTTGTGTTTCTATGTGGGTGCAAACTGTTGAAATCTTTATACTAAATTGATCTTCTATATATAAAGAGAATTGAAAATGAATCTTGATGCAAATGGAAGGGGAGAGGGAGCGGGAGAGGGGAGGGTTGTGGGTGGGAGGGAAGTTATGGGAGGGGGAAGCCATTGTAATCCATAAGCTGTACACTGGAAATTTATATTCATTAAATAAAAGTTAAAAAAAATTTAAAAAAAATGTCTTGCTTAATAACAAATACAGAAGTTTTCAGCTTTCAGTCAGTAGGCGGGAGGAATAGATTTTATTATGCACAGAGCTATTTAACAAATGCTCTTTTATATGCTTGTCATCTGTCAGACAAATGCAGTCACACTCCTATCCAGAAGGTTAAGAGAGAAAACACGCAGAGATTGGACATCATTTCGCCCCACCTGATGACTCTACTTTCCATTCAGCTTGCGTGCTGTCTGGCTCAGTTGTTTATTGAACTGAAAAAATCACACTCCACCAAACTGAAGCTGTGGTCTTCATTCCCAGGCAGGACTCAGAGGTCAACCACAATGCAGATGGTGCAGAAACGTATCAGCTGAATAATCTGTAGTCATAGAATCGCTGAGGTGGGAATAGAATGAGGTAGTACTTTCTGTTTCTTTGGGAAATGTTGAATGATCTCTGTCTTACTCCATGCGCGCTGCTCTACTGAAATACCACAGACTGAGTCATTTTGAAACAGCAGAAACTTACTTCTGAAGGTTCTGGAGAACATAAAGTTTGAGATGACAGCGATGGCATTTGGTGCGTGGTGAGGGCCTTCCTGCTGCACCCTCCAAGGCATAATCCAGTTCCTCCCACTCTTCCTTTAGCCACGAGCCCATTCATAAGGCGGAGCCCTCATGACCTCACTTGCCAACAAAGCCCCACCCTTTTATTTTATTTATTTATTTTTTTAATTAAACTTTTATTTAATGAATATAAATTTCCAAAGTACAGCTTATGGGTTACAATGGCTTCCCCCTCCCTAAACTTCCCTCCCACCCACAACCCTCCCCTTTCCCACTCCCTCTCCCCTTCCTATCACATCATGATTCATTTTCAATTCTCTTTATCTACAAAAGATCAGTTTAGTATATATTAGGTAACGATTTCAACAGTTTGCCCTCATATAGCAACACAAAGTGAAAAAAAAAATACTGTTGGAGTACTAGTTATAGCATTAAATAACAGTGTACAGCACATTAAAGACAGAGATCCTACATAATATTTTTTTAAAAATTAATTAATTTTCTATGCCATTTCCAATTTAACACCAGGTTTTTTTTTTTTTCATTTCCAGTTATCTTTATATACAGAAGATCGATTCAGTATATAATTAGTAAAGATCTCATCAGTTTGTACCCACACAGAAAGACAAAGTGTAAAAATACTGTTTCAGTACTAGTTATAGCATCATTGCACATTAGACAACACATTAAGGACAGATCCCACATGAGATGTAAGTACACAGTGACTTCTGTTGCTGACTTAACAATTTGACACTCCTGTTCATGGCGTCAGTAATCTCCCTAGGCTCTAGTCATGAGTTGCCAGGGCTATGGAAGCCTCTAGAGTTCGCTGACTTTGATCTTATTCCGATAGGGTCACAGTCAAAGTGGAAGTTCTCTCCTCCCTTCGGAGAAAGGTACCTCCTTCTTTGATGGCCCCGTTCTTTCCACTGGGATCTCACTAACAGAGATCTTTCATTTAGGTCTTCTTCTTTTTTTTCTTTTCCATGGTATCTTGGCTTTTCATGCCTACAATACTCTCATGGGCTCTTCAGCCAGATCTGAATGCCTTAAGGGCTGATTCTGAGGCCAGAGTGTTGTTTAGGACATCTGCCATTCTATGAGTCTGCTGTGTATCCCACTTCCCATGTTGGATCTTTCTCTCCCTTTTTGATTCTATCAGTTAGTATTAGCAGACACTTGTCTTGTTTGTGTGATCCCTTTGATTCTTAGACCTATCCAAGCCATCGAATGTGAACTGAAATTGATCACTTGGACTAGTGAGATGGCATTGGTACATGCCACCTTGATGGGATTGTATTGGAATCCCCTGGCACATTTCTAACTCCATCATTTGGGGCAAGTCTGATTGTGCATGTCCCAAATTGTGCATCTCCTCCCTCTCTTTTTCCACTCTGAAATTTAACAGAGATCACTTTTCAGTTAAAATTTAAACACCTAAGAATAATTGTGTGTTATTTACAGAGTTCAACCACTAGAGCCCCACCCTTTTAATACCACCCAACGGGGATTGAGTTTCAACATGGATTTTGAAGGACAACCTCATTCAAACCATGGCAGTACCTTCTCCAATATCTGATTATAAACTGACATAGAAACTTGGCTACGTGAAGCCTAGTATAAGGGCCATTATCATGGTTAATGTGTATGCCCACTGTCTACCTTCTCATGATTTTTCTCTATATATCTTCCTTTCCTGGAGCTTATTTTAGTGCAGTAATTATCCACACTACTCTAACGATATCTACACGAAAAGATTCTTTCAAGCTAAGGTTTGCAAAGAATCTCCCCTGCAGCTATGAACTGCAAGGTGAATAGTGTTCCTTCCACTCACACAGGCGTCTTAGGCACCGACAGAGATAGAAGAATGGTAAGCAAGGATGTGGGAGACCTGCCCGCGTCCACATTTCTCCTGCGTCATTTACCATGCTGTGTCCCTCATCCCATGCAGCCACCACTACCTTAGTTGAAGCCTGTCCTGCTTAGCTGCCCTCCACGTTGACTCCCACACAGTGGCCAGAGAGATACTCTAAGATGTGAATTGGCCTCACTTCTTAGGACTCCTGGGACGTTTCAAGATGACGTCCAACCCCCCTGGATTAGTACGCAGACCCCTTCCTGAGCTGAGCTTGTAAGCGGCAGGCCATTAGCAGAATGTGTTTTCTCAGAACTTTGGCACCCACATTACTTACAAAGTCGACCGATTGCCAGCTCCTCTTGGAATGAGAGGACTGGTCTCTCCGTGCTGACAGTTGTCTGTCTTGCCTGCTCTCTTCAGAGAGGGCATTCTCCCTGTAAATCTGCTGCCGTCCTCCGCTTTGTGTAACTTGGGAGCATTTGCGGCTGCACCCCCTCTGGCCTCACCTCTAGGCTCCGTGTCCTCTACCAAGTCCCTCCAGAACTCCCTGATTGCCTCCTTCCCACTGGCTCATTTACTTCCTCCAGGGTGCACCTGCCACTCAGCACGCACGTCTCACTTAACAAGGGAGCCGCTGGACCTCACATCCTCACCTGTGAAATGACGAGCATAAAGGAGGTGGTCTCCCAGGTCGCTTCTTATTTCTCAGTGTGTGCTGTGTATTCTTTTTCTTTTGGAGTCTGGAGTCAGAGTGCTTTGAGCAGACGTCAACCACAGTTCAGACACGTATTAACAAGACTCAGCGTAGAGCTTGTCATGGAATTACTGATAAGGTACGTGGCATCCTCAGTGCCAAGTAACAAAAGTGTTCTCCTCCAAGGACGATCTGCTTTGGATTATCCTTCCCCATGTAAAAGCTGACTGCTTCACAGATGATTGTCCAAGGGCAACAAAAGGCTCACCCTCAGGCATCCAGTGGAATTTAACAGAAAGGGGGGCATTTCTTTAGCCTCAGTAGCAGCATCGTGAGGAAGAGAAAGGTGAGATAAGGACCTGTGCCAGGAAGAAATGAAATCCGATTCAGATGCTGTGATTATGGTTAGCTCTCTCTGAAAAGCAGAATATTAAACAGATACCCCTGTGGCCAGAGGTTTAGGAAGAGGTGATTGTCAGACGTGGTTGGCATGGGAGTGAGTGCCTTGAAGCCATTTAACGTGGAAAGCCTACCTGCAGTTCATCCTCAGGAAGTCACCGTGAATGCACACACGATCTGGATGTTATTCATAATAACAAAAGAAGAAAGAAAACACTGAAACGTTCAACTGAGGGGATTGCTTAGGTCATCCTTTTAGACAGTCCTTTTTGGCAGCCATCTCAGAGAGAGCCAGCCCGTCATTGTCTCTTGAACCAGAGTGGTTTCGCTGTATGTGTTGAGGTCCCATGGGAGAGTTTGTGTACTGACTTCGATAAATTTCAGTTATCCATGCAACAGTATCAATGAAAGCATGTCAGCAGCTCTTTGTTGTCTTTGGGTAGTGGCATTTATTACTTGGATTTGTCTATTTTTCACATTGTCTATGGAGAACACGTAATGACTTCTGTAACCAAACCAAAAAAGAGAGGGAGACATAAACAAAAAGGATATCTGAATAAAAAGAGTTGACAACCGGAGATAGCTCTTGAGCCACTGAAGACCTCTCAGCGTACCGTTTTGGCGTTCAGATTGCGGTTGAGAAAGTTTTCCCACTGTGTGTCATAGGTTGTAGAGAGCATTAAAGATGCAGGCCTGCCCCCTTGCTTCATGGTTGAAGAAACTGACCCAGAATCTGTCAGCTTGTTCAAGCCAGACCTGGGCTCTGTCGCATTCTCATTGCGTTTCTTTTTCTGGGGACCATCCAATGTATGCAATGGATATTCCTAATTCTCATTTCTCCCACTGGTGTCTCCTAGTTGGAGCAGCCATCTCTGTGTTATTTCTTACTTTTTCCTATGAGTGAAAACTAAACTTTTGGAAGTGCAGCTGGTGAAATTGTCTCTATTTAGAAAAATTGGCACAAACAAGGAGCTTAAAACAGATCCTAAAACTGTCACATGACTCATTGTTCTGATTTATACAATTAGCGTGTTATAATCTGTTCCACTAGTTCATTAAATCTGTATATCCACTCACATTTATAGTTTGGGATTGAATTACGTTGACTCCAACTGTTCTGTTTGCTTTCCCTTTTGGCATCTAAAGGGAAGACATGAGATGCTTGTTCCATGTGCACCGCCTTCCTTCTCAGACACTAGTGCACTTGGGAAGCACTGTCTTGTATTTCAGGACCTTTACTCATCTCTCAGTCCTGCCACAAGCAGGTCGGGCCCCTGCCCCACATGTGGAATTCTTTTCAGATATGCCTGTATGTCAGGATCTTCCCATGGTACTTTTTTCTTTCTGATGTGCAGAAGTGACAATTGACTACTCAGTCCAACTTGCAGAGTTGGAAGAAATAGTTTGTGGTAATATGTTTCAAATAAAGGAAAATGGGAGTATTCAGAAATATCACTCACTTCTCCAAAACTCTTTACCAACCCTCAACAAAAAAAAAAGAAGAAGAAGAAGAAGAAGAAAGCTAATAATTCATAGTGAAAGACTATCAGGGGCCGGTGCCACAGCTCACTAGGCTAATCCTCCACCTGCGGCGCCGGCACACCTGGTTCTAGTCCTGGTTGGGGTGCTGGTTCTGTCCCGGTTGCTCCTCTTCCAGTCCAGCTTTCTGCTGTGGCCCGGGAGTGCAGTGGAGGATGGCCCAAGTGCTTGGGCCCTGCACCTGCATGGGAGACCAGGAGAAGCACCTGGCTCCTGGCTTTGGATCGGCCACTTAAAGGGTGAACCAATGGAAGGAAGACCTTTCTCTTTCTCTCTCTCTCTCTCTCACTGTCTAACTCTGCCTGTCCGAAAAGAAAGAAAGGAAGAAAAAAAGAATGAAAGAAAGGAGGGAGGGAGGGAGGGAGAAAAGAGGGAGGGAAGGAATGAAGGAGGGAGGGAGGGCGGGAGGGAGGGATGGGAGGAAAGGAGGGAAGGAAGAAAATCAGAACAAATGTAGAGATTTTTGCTTAAGGTAGACACGATGTGGCTTGATGCTGATGATCATGTTCAACATAAGAAAACTAGAGAAGGGGTTTGTCTGAGCATCCTGTGCACTTGGTGTTAAGTCGTTATGGGAAACAGAGAGATCACTATGTCCGGTGACATACTAGACCTGTAACCAGCTTTACCACATTGCATCTTAATTCGGAGACTAAGGAATTTTGTAAACCATTTTCTCTATGAATTCTGTGGTTTTATTTACTCAGAATGCAAGCTTGTGTCATAGAAAGACAATTTTGCATAAAAGAATTACAATTTAAACTGAAATGATTTATACAGTTGTTTTTACTAAACTAGTTCCTTTTAGTACCACATGTAAAAGATTTCTGTTAAATTTTAAAAGTATTTTACAATGTCATTGTTTTGCAACCTCTTTCTGATTTAGCCTTTCAGTTGTCTGGGTTCGTGAGAACTGTTGTTCAGTTACTCTGGGAACCAAGCGCAGAAACTACAAATGGAAAGCTGAAATCGGATTAGTAAATCCTGTAGTAACTTGAGCTCACATGAAAGTGTATTTTCTCCTGATTTAACATTGTTTTATTTTACCTGACACATAGTAATTGTGCCCGTTTATGGGACACACTGTGACATTACCATGATTACCCCTTTGGTATAATATATCCAAGCGTTTTCCATGGAACATTCACACTGAAGTATGATTATGCCACTAGCTAGCAATCCCAGTGTTGGAAGTTTCAATATTTTAACCTATACATTTGAACTTAAATACTTTTAGAACAGTAGCACGACCCAATTATTTGCCAGGATTCTGCCAACAGTAGTTTGCGTGTATGTAAAAGTTTACAACTTGAAAGCACACGCACATTGCTCCATCTATGTTTTACACACACTGTGAGAGAAGCAAATGAGGAAGATCGTTCAAAAAATGAAGGTGATGAGGTTCGTGACGTAGTGACATGGCTGTTATTTGAGAGGTTAGCCAAAAATGTACTGCTTGTTCAGGGTTATTTATACTAACCGTTTAAACCTCTGTAATGAATATGCTTACCCAGAAATTTCTTACAGCTCCATAAAATCAAATTGCATAATTGTGCATGCATAATAATAGCAATTAATAAAAGTAAAGTACCAGATTTTCTATTGGTACATCAATAAAGGTGTGGAAAGGGTACATAGAAACTATTAACAGTGGTTCTTTCTTGTACTAATGAGGACCGGAACTGATGGGAAAGCAATTTCGGCCTTATCTGAAGTAGTCTAAAGACATTCATGTACTGGGTAGGCATCGTGGCACAGGGGGTTAAGCTGCCACTGGTGATGCCCGCATCCCATTTCTAAGTGCTGTTTTAAGGTCTGGCTCCTCTCTTTCTGACCCAGCTTCCTGCCTATATGACTGGGAGGCAGCATATAATGACCCAGGTACTTGGGTACCTGCTGCCACGTTGGAAACCCAAGTGGAGATCCTAGGTCTTGGATTCAGCTGGCCCCCCGTTCTTTCCCTGACTCTCCTTCTCTCAGTGTCACTCTGCCTTTGAAATAAACAAATCTTCACACACACACACACACACACACACACTCATGTGTGGCTTGTGGAGTTAAGAATGATCTTTAAAAACTTTAAGGAAGGATTGGCTCCGTGGCTCACTAGGTTAATCCTCCACCTGCAGCGCCGGCATCCCATATGGGTGCCGGGTTCTAGTCCCAGCTGCTCTTCTTCCAGTCCAGCTCTCTGCTGTGGCCCGGGAGGGCAGTGGAGGATGGCCCAAGTGCTTGGGCCCCTGCATCTGCATGGGAGACCAGGAGGAAGCACCTGGCTCCTGGTTCCTGGCTTCAGCTCGGCACAGCATGCTGACTGTAGCAGCCACTTGGGGGGAGGGGGTGAACCAAAGGAAGGAAGACCTTTCTCTCTTTCTCTCTGTCTCACTGTCTAACTCTGCCTGTCAAAAAAGAAAAAAAAAAAAAAAAAAAAACCTTTAAGGAATGTATGGGTGGACTCAGGAAGTTACTAAACCATCCTAAGGAGAAAGAATGAATGGAGAGGTAAGTGGGGGAGTCACTGCCCTTTTATGAATAATTTCAAAAGAGGCCATGGCAATGTCTTTGGAGTCTCTATGTAATATTTTTCATTGATTGTTTTGGCCTACTGGTTGTCAGAAAACAAAGGAATCGAAAGTGAGCATCTTTTCAGAATCATTCTAACTTGTTCATAGTTTTGGGAAATACTCAGTAAAAGAGAAACTGGCCTTGCTGCTGTATTGTGCAACAAATTAATATCAATCGGGGGTGGGGGTGGGGAGGCTGTTTGTTTCATTACAATAGCCCTAGTAAATTAAAAGCAATAAATTCAGTTGAAAACCACGCATGTGTTCTGGTCACTCTGAGCTGGGTCCCAGTGGTGATGCCTTTGGGCTTTATTCAGAGGGGCGGAGGTACCGTCTGTGATTCCCCGACTGTCACTCCACCCTCCTGGAATGCAGCAGCTGACTTCCCAAAGCTGAAAACACGCCTCGCCGCAGGAACTGCTCATTCCTTTATTCCAAGTCGGTTTGAATCAGAAAGGGGTTAGTCTTGGATACCCCTGCCCTTGGCATGTGTGCCAGAGGATTCAGCCCCTCATTCCTGGTTGGTAAGATAACGGCCGTGGCAGGGTGAGGTTCTAGAGATGGAATAATTTGTCACAGCACATCTCTGACTGAAATGTAAATGTGGCTCTAGGGACCAGGGCCCCGTTCATCGGTCTGCCTGTGCCAATTTCAACGAGTCCGCCTCACGTCTGAAATGTCGGCCAGTGGCCTGTCGCAGGGCTGCTCTGACCTTTCTGGTTCACACGTTGCTCTTCTGTCTGGCAGCCTGTCACCCTTTCTCTGTGCCCCAAGCAACCAACCGTGGCCCTCGCCCTTCCCTAGGGACTCTGATGTGATTTTCCAAAACGTCTGTTTGTAAAACATGTAGCCATCTGCGTTTGTAATGACGACACTGGTGGCAGCAAAGCAGAGCAGCCACCATTGCGGTAGTATCTACTGTGTTTGCACCAAGACCCTGCTTAGATTCTCTCTCGTCTTTACAGTGGTCTCCAAGGTAGGCCTTGTCATCCCCAGTCCATCCATAAAGAAACCAAGACGCAGGAAAGTAAGCAGTTTGCCCAAGGATAGCAAAGAAAGGATTTAGACCCGTGTCTAAATAATACACTGTAGGACAAGCATACATAATAGATTACACTGGATAGTGGAAACACAAACAGTGAGGTTCCAGTGAGCACATATTGCTAGAAAAATCAGTTCTGCATGGCATCAGGATTTCTCAATTTTGACATATTCTATAAGGAAATGGCTATGAGTTAAGTTACTGAAAGCTAGTTGCCATTGTTTCCTAACATTTTGCTGCTTCAAAAGACTGTATTAAAAATACTGTGTTTTCAGATACTTGTACCAGTCTGATTAACTGCTGGTTGTTCAACTCTTCTGTCCTGGAAGTGAGTCTGAAAAATGATGTACCATTGGCATCTTTTCTTTTTTTTAAATATTTATTTATTTACTTGAAAGTCAGAGTTTTCAGAGAGGCAAAGGCATAGAGAGAGAACCATCCGATGGTTCACTCCCCAAATGGCTGCAATGGCCAGAGCTGGGCCGATCTGGATCCAGGATCCAGGACCTTCTTCCAGGTCTCCCATGCCTATGCAGAGGCCCAAGGACTTGGGCCATCTTCTACTGCTTCCCCAGGCCATAGCAGAGAGCTGGGTCAGAAGTGGAGCAGCCCGGGCATGAACTGGGATGGCGGCACTGCAGGGGGCAGCTTTACCCGCTCCACCACAGCACTGGTCCCATGGCTCTTTTCTTTAGTTACTAAAACAATGTTGCCACACCGTCACTGGTTTGGAAAAGTGAAATGGGTTATATTCAGTCAAAATTATTTCTTGGGTGAATGCTAGTGAAGAATACAGGATTTATGGTGGACTGTGGCCTGGAGGTGGAGGTGCCAGATAAGGTGCCTGCATCCTAGGGGTCTGATAACTGACGTCAGCTCCTGGTCCCAGGTTCCTGCTGCTGCAGACCTGAGCGGCAGCAGTGATGGCTCGAGTGGCTGGGTTCCTGCCGTCCACCTCAGAGACCTGGATGGAGTTTCTGGCTCACAGCCTTGGCCACAGCCCAGCCCCACCTGTTACAGACGCTTGGAGAATGAACCAGCTGATGGGAGTGCTCTCTCTCTCTCCCTCTGCCTCTCAAATCATTTTTTGAAAGATAAGTTTATTTCAAAAGAAATTATATAGGCTTTGAAATCAGAGGCTCTACTGCCTACCAGCCATTTTGCCCTGCAACAAATTATTTCCTTTCGCTAAACTTCATTTTCCTCCTCTGTTAAAGGATGTAATGAAGCCTCTTAGCTACTGCATTTTTGTTTTGTTTTGCTTTAGCATTGAGATAATATGTGTGAAACACATAGCATAGTGTTTACCCTATGGTAATAAATGTTTTATTGTTACTTTTATTTGAAAATAAGCATTTACATTTGTAATTATATAGCGCAGTGACTTAACACACAACACTCTGTAAAAATGCATTTATGTATATCGTAAAGCATTGTAAGGTGTTGATGAAAGTTTGCTTTTCATCCTTCCCTAAGTAATAGATGCATACTAATGTGTAGTGTTTATATTGAAACTCTGAAATATTTCCTTAAAAATGTCTTAATTGGTAGTGGAAGTGGAATAAAAAACAGAATTTATTGTTTGGGACTTCCAACATGTGAAATGCATTTCCCCATTGCTGCTTAGATCAGACAAAGAAAAGGATTATTGAGTATTGTTACTCCAGGAGCATCAACCTTGGCACCTGAGTGAGGAAAAAGAACAAATAGAGCTATGTCTCAGCCAAGGCTGTCCTGACAAGCAGAATCCTTAAGATACGAAAGTCCTTCAAAGAGTTCATGGAAAAATGCATACAATGATAAAACTATACATGGATTTTTTTTAAAAATTTGCACCAAAATAAACATCTTTTAATTCCATTTTTCAGCAGACTTTTTGAGGTACCGTCTTGTGTGTGCTGTGTGAGTGTACACACCTTCAGATATATGAAGTGTTTTATTTTAGAGAATTTGATTCACACGGTTGTGGAACTGGCAATTCTGAAATAGTCTGGCGACCAGGGTGGTTAGAAACTCAGAGAAGTCCATGCTGCAGGCCTGTGGCAGGCCCTCCGCTCTGGGACCTGAGTGTTTGCTCTGAAGGCCTTTCAGCTGATTGGCCTGGATTCCTAGCATCATTTCCTTAACTGCAAATCAATTGGTTGCAGATGTTAACCACACCTAGAGAATACCTTCTGAGCAACTCCTACACTGGTGTTGAATTAAGTAACTGTGTCCGCTCACCTAGACAGTTGACAGGTGAAGCCGTCTCAAGCTGGGCATGAATAGACGTGAGCAGGCCGAGACAAGGAAGGATGTTGAGAGGAGTGGACGGTAGAGGGTCGTTTCAGTAGTGCATGTCCCTGAAGATGTGCAGACCCACATCCAAGAGTGGCTGGAGACTGGATGGAACCTGTGAGACCGTATCTGGTCACCGGTTGGACACAGTGTGATCTGCAGGAAAAGGCCACCACCAATAATCAAGTCAGTGACCATTAGTGTTCTGGACTGACTGTGCAGGGTTCCCACTAGGGCGAGTTCTTACTCACAATGTGCCATGCAGGTTGTCAAGCAGTCACAGGCAGATGCCCCATCCCCCTGCCCGCTCGTGTCTCACCTGCTCACAGAAGTCTACTCAGCACATTCTCAGGGCATCCCTATTGAAAACATCTGTCTTGGTTTTAGGTCAATTCAGAAGGTTTCGGGGACAATGTGAGGGGAGGGGGAAAAAAAAGGAGAGAAGCCATTCAGCTCCAGAGCATTGGCCAAAGCTTCTCCACCTGCGTTTCCCATCTGCAGCCCACGTCCTGGGACCAGAGGAGGATGATACAGCTCTTTGAGCCTCATTTCACAAATGTTAATCGCAGGAGGGAAATAAAGTTAAGTTAAATTTTATTAATGTGAACATTTGACTGTTCCAACCTGATAATTTAACACTATCATTTTATAATCCAGGATAGTCTTCTTTGTTCATGTTCTAAATTATTCAGAATGAAGGAGCAGATGGGTATCTAGAAATCTAATTATGAAATCCGTATGATATTCTCACCCATTTAATATTCAGAAGACAGGATTACTGTCCATGTTTTGAGAACCTATAGTAGGTTAAGTCTGTCTATAATAATTCTCTTGTTTGAACATATTTGAACTGAATGAATAAAAATGCACCTTACCCGGGATTTATAGATTACAAGGTATTTTCTACATATTGTCTTTTAAAAAGTAGTTCTTGGGGGCCAGCGCTGTGGCGTAGCAGGTAAAGCCACTGCTTGCAGTGCTGGCATCCCATATGGGTGCCGGTTCGAGACCTGGCTGCTCCACTTCTGATCCAGCTCTCTGCTATGGCCTGGGGAAGCAGTAGAAGATGGCCCAAGTCTTTGGGCCCCTGCATCCATGTGGGAGACCTGGAGGAAGCTCCTGGCTCCTGGCTTCAGATGGACGCATCTCTGCCTCTCCTTCTCTCTCTATGTAACTCTGCCTTTCAAATAAAAAAATAAAGTTTTAAAAAGAGAGGGTGAGAGAGAGAGAGATCTGCTAAAGAACTTCTTAAAAAAAAAGTAGTTCTTGGATTTGTTGATTTTTCTCTGTAGTTTTGCTTTCGCTTTAGTTGATTTCTTCCCTAATACTTATTATTCCTTTGCTTCTGTTTGCTATAGGCTTGAACTCTCTATTTTGCTGATTTCCTAGAATGAAACTTAGGCGTTTGAATTTAGGCCTTCTTTTCTAATGTGCACGAATGCCTCTAAAAAATCATGGAAGAGGTGGTTTTGGCACAGCCACTCAAGATGCCCACATCAGTGTGCCTGGTTTGAGTCCTGGTTCCTCCACTTCTAATCCCACTTCCTGCTGATATGCACCTTTAGAGATGGCAGGGAATAGCTCAAATACTTGGGTCCCTGCCGTGCATTTAGGAGATCTGAATTGACTTGGCTCTTGGCTTCAGCCTGGCCCAGCCCTGACTGTTAACAGTGTTTGGAGGAGTGAACCAGAAAGATTAGGAGATTTCTCTCTCTCTCTCTCTCTCTCTCTCTCTCTCTCTCTCTCTCTCGCACACACACACACACACACACACCCCTCTACATATCAAGTACAATGAAAGAAATACAATTTTAAGTTCATGGAAAATGGAATTACAAGATGTTTATTTTGGTGCAAAAAAAATTTGAAACACCTGCAGTTTTTTCATAATATACATTTTCCACAAACTTCTTGAAGAACTCTCATAGTCATCCAAGGCTATATATTTCTTTTAAAAAAGATTTATTCATTTATTTGAGAGACAGAGTTACAGACATAGAGAGGGAGAAACAAAGAGAAAGGTCTTCCATCCACTGGTTCACTCCCCAGATGACCTCAATGGCCAGAGCTGGGCCAGTCCAAAGCCAGAAGCCAGGAGCATCCTCCCTGTGGGTGTCCCATGCGGGTGCAGGGGTCCAAGCGCTTGGGCCATCTTCCACTGCTCTCCCAGGCCATAACAGAGAGCTGGATCTGAAGAGGAGCAGCCAGGACTTGAACCAGCGCCAATATGGGATGCTGGCACCACAGGCAGATGCTTAGCCCACTACACCACAGCATCAGCCCCAAGACTATATACATTTCTAAGTACTGATTTCACAGCATCCCACAAATCTTTATAGATTGTATATTCATTCTCAATTACTTCCAAAGTATGCTGAAAATTGATCTTTGTAAAAATTAAGAGTGGGAAGGCAAGGAGGAGGAAGGGTGGGAGTATGGGTGGGAGAGGGGGCAGTGTCACTCTGTTCCTAAATCTGTATAAATGAAATATATTAAACTTGTATAACTTAAAAAATTTTTTTGGTTCCTCCTATACTCATATTTTTAGAAGTGTATTTTTCTGCTGTCTTCTTTTTTCTAGTTTGTTTCAATTGTGTTTTAAGAACATACTTTGTGTGATTTCTCTTCTTTTAACTGTGTTGTGGTTGGTTTCATGGCCCAGAACATACTCTGTCTTTGTGAACGTCTGTGTGTGCTTCAAAAGAAAGTGTATCGTGCTGTTAGACTGGCCATTTTATGAGTGTCAGTTAAATTGAGTTGATTGATGGTGCTATTGGGGTCTATTTAGGTCAACCACCCCCCTCACAGCTCTTTCGTCTGCTTGATCTGTCAATCACTCTAAGAGGAGTATTGAAATCTTGAACTCGTAGTAATGCCTTTGTCTCTTTTGCCTTTCAGTTCTGTCAGTTTTTACCCTCATGTTAGGTGCACACATGCTTAGGATTATGTCCTTGTGTCTATTATGTCTTTTCTCTTTGCCTGAGAAACTCTATTTCTCTCTCACTTTTGAAGAATAATTTCACTGAACATAGAATTCTAGGTTGGTGGGTTTCTTTCTTTCAACACTGTATGTATTTCACTATACTCCTGTCTTACAGTGTCAGATTAGTCCTGCTTAATTCTTTCCTTGTTATTATATATGTGAGGCATTTCCCCCTTCTGATTTAGTTCAATATTTTCTATTTGAATTGGGTTTTATGCATGTTCTAATATGACATATCACAGGGGATGTTGTTTGTTTCTTTGCAATATTTCTCTTTCTTCATGTTCTTTGAGATTTCTGAATACGTTTTTTGGTGACTGTCACTAATTTTAGAAAATTCTTGGGCGTTATTACTCGTTTCTACTTTTTCTTTTCCTGTTTCTGGTACTCCAATTGCATGTATTTATGTGGTTGGGAATTGTTCGGTAGTTCTTGGATGGTGCTTAGTTTTTTTTTTCTTCATTTTGTCTCTTTGTGTTTCAGCTTGTGTAGTTTCTGTTGATCTATTGTAAGCTCATTATTGTAAGATCTATCATTGGCTGTGTCCGGTCCATGGATGAGTCCATCAGAGGTATTCTTCATTTCTGTTACAGGGTTTTTCGTGTAGAGCATGCCTCTTTGATTCTTTCTTAGATTTCCTATTTCTCTGCTTATATTACAGATCTGTTCTTATTTTCTACTTTTTCTGATAGCAATTCTAACATACTAATCATGTTTTTAATTCTCTAATAAATCAAGCATCTGTGTCATATCTGAGCTTGGTTATGATTACTATTAAGATTGTATGGTTTTTGCTTATTTGTTTATTTCTTGTTTTCTGGCATGTGTTGTTGAAATAATAACAAAGTTTTTGGGATGCCTTGCAACTGGTAGCCCTTCCCGGAATTTCACAGTGCACACTAGCGTGTCAGCTTTGTAGAGCCAACATTTCCCAAATGTGTTTGAATTTTGAATCCCTTTTATTGGAGTGTTTCAGGGGAATTTGGAAAATACTGGCCCAAGAGTTTCTGATTATAATGATCACCATGACTACTAAGTGTCCCCCAGAGTAGTTGGGATGGCTAAATGTTTTTATGCTGAAGACATTACAGTGTTTTGTTGTATTCTTTTCCCACACTTTAAGCTCAAAATCTAATTAAAAGCAAATTTTTGAGTATGCATTTGACTTTCCCGCTGTCTGCCTTATAAGGAATGAAATGGCAATGTTTCATTTCATATAAGTGACATTTTGAATGGTACTATAGTCCCAAAATTAATAAAATGATTTAATTTTCTTTTGTAGATAAAATTAATTTATGTTTCTGCAAAGTTAAACTAAGCAGTATGCTTTCATTATTTCCTATTACAGGCTGGTTAGTATCCCAGTGAACTGAATATACAGGACACCCTTTTTGTGCAATAGCCTATTAACTAAATTATTTTTTTCATAAATTATCAATTGAATTAAATATGTATCTATTGTTACTTTGTAGACTAGATGACAAAAATATGTTTTCAATTTCTGTTAACTAACAAGAGAAGAGAGGAAGTTAACTCATTATCTTATTGTAGATGTAATGACATGATAAAGCAATCTTTTATACTCAATATATAGTGATCTTTGTAGAGTTAGTCATAGTTGTCATAAACAATAGGATTAACAGTGAGATTTATTATCAGCCTGTTTCTTGCTCAATACAATTTTATTTGAGGATTATAATTGAAAATGTAAATGATGGTGTGCAACTCAACATTCGTCAGCTCACTTGCTAAGCTCGTCTCTCGATGGTCTCATTCCCAGGCCTCTACTGCAGAGACCCTGTCTAGTCATGGACCCAGTAGGAGACATGCTCGTCTTCTTCACTCTAGCTCATTTGCCACCATTCAGAGTACTCTTGTGGATGCCCTTAGTTTTACCTTTCTCTTCGTGTATTCTTCCCATGACCAAATCTCAGTAATTTTACTGCTAATATGGTCCTGTGCTTTACCTGCAACAATTGTTCTGCCTCTTTTTTTTTTTTCCAAAGGCCCATAAGTAGAAGCTAATGAGAGCAACAAAAATAAAGACTTGGTATTCTTGGATTTCTAGATTTCAAAATTGTGGGTGTTTTTAACAAAAAACATAATGTTACAAAATACTTCAAAAATGGAGTAATGGAAAGCTTTATCAGAGGAAATTTATCTTCCTTATCTAATGCAATAAAAAGTCACATGCCCCAACTCCTTATGACTGTCAGACTTCAGGTGAAATAAGTCAACAGCAAGGGTTAGGAGCCATGGACAACTAAACATTGCATCACTGAAGTGAATGTGATTGCCATGAGCAGGTAATTCTACTTGAACAGGCATTTAGGAATGACTTGGGAGACTTTCTGGTTGCCTTCTGGTTTACAAGTAAGTAGTAATTGTGGTCTGCCACACATGAGGGACCTGGATTGAGTTCCCAGTCTCTGATTCACTGACTTCAGCCTTGCTCAGCCTTGCCTATTGTGAGCATTTGGGAAGCAAACCAGCTTATGAGAGAGAGAGAGAGAGAGAGAGAGAGAGAGAGAGAATGTGTGTGTGTGTGTCTTTCAAATAAATAAACATATCACGTTTTTAAAGTTATATGTAAAAGGACGCCACCATAAAAGACACATACGTTATTGTTATCATAGAGCCTACATACCAGGGGAGAGACTTTATGAATAAATTGACAAATATAAAAATTAATTGCACACTGGGATATATGCTGAGTGAGAAACAAGGAGTGGAAGTAGAGAATAACAGAGGGAGTCTGCCTTAGATGAGGTGGTCAGGAAGGGTCCCAGCAGGAAGTATTCAAGGCGCGTGGACACAGAAAGAGGGAGCTTTTTAGAAGTGAGATGTTTCACAAACAAAGGAGATATGCAAAAGTGGAAAGAAACTAGGCATGATTCTATGGGAACATACACAGGAGATACACACACGTGAGAGTTTATCTAGCATGGAGAGGCAGGCAGGACTCAGGTCATGCAGAGCTTGGGGGCCAAACAAGTTTGGAATTTATTCCCTGTGCTCTGCGAAGCTTTTCCTTTTGTTTTTGCTATTTGATTTACATCGTGAGAAGATCGCGTTTTGTGCTCTGTTGTGGACTGATTAAACGTGGAAAGGGGTGGAATTCTAGAAGATGAATTAGGGGGCTTTTCCAGTCCAGGTGAGAGATGAAGATGACCTGCCGTCAGGGTCAGGATGGAGTTTGGTGCTTTCCAGTGGGAGAGGAGGGGAAACAGCAAACACGTAGGAGCTTCGTCTCCTTTGCATCCTCTGCCATCCTCTGCAAGCAGTACAACCAGTGATATTTAGCATAATTACAAACCTCCTCTGAGGTATACTCATTTGGTGTGATACATAGACTTCCAAAGCGATTGACCGACACGATTGCAGAATCCTTGGAGTCACCTTTTCTCTTTTGCCCCTTGTTTTCCCTCCTCTTATTCTGATGCTTGAATTCCTACTCTGTCACTCTGAAAGAAGCCCCTTGGCTTACACCTCACATAGGACACGGCAATGGAAATCAAATCGAAAACAAGAACTTCTGGTCTTATTGCTGTTTTTAGGATTGTCATTTGTACTAGGCACATGTTATGTCCTCTAAATTTAAATCATGTTTGAGACCACTAAGAACTTCAAGTCAATGTTAAAAAATTAAAAATAAGGTTAAGTTATGAAGAAACCACTTCTATAGAGAATGCTTGTCTCTAGAAGAAGTACTTTACAGAAGTATTATGTATTTATTCATTCAGATTTTAACTATATGCACAGTTGCATGGTAGGCAGATGCTGTGTAATGAACATTATAAAGAAGACAGAGAATCTCCCTTAGTATTTGCCTCATATGCAAATACTGAATTTCTTCAACACTAGATGCTTAGGAACGTCTTGAGTTTTCTAGGTTTATTGAGTGACTATACAAATATGTAACTAGCTTAAGTAGCTGTTACTATCACTAACACAAATACCCAGTATTTTTGTTTTTGAGGACTGGTGGTTGTATAAGTCAGCTTTTCATTACAACAACAGGATACTTGAGGAAACTAACTTTTGAAGATAATAGGTTTATGGAGTTCATAGTTCCTGAAGTCCGAGTCCAAGATCAGGTGGCCCCACTGGTGAGGATGACAGTGCTGACCTCTGACCTCTGATGAGGATGACAATGCTGGCAGGTGGAACGAGACACAGGAAGGGTCACAGGGTTCCCCAGGAAGCAGAGTCAGGATGGGCCCTTGAGCCTGGCTCTGAGAGCACGCCACCAGTGACCTCCCACTGGGCCGCGTCCCCAGCACCAAAACTAGATCCCTTCTGCCTTCTTCCTACCATTAGCTGATGGCTGTGGGGGTGGAAGTCCTGCAGTGAGTTCTGGAGCCAAATCACGGTGTAAGAAGAAATACCTAGTGGCGATGATTATTTAACGTAAGCGGTATTAAAAAGTGAGATTGTAGAATACTTTAGAAATAGACTTAAATATATATGTATATATATATATATATATGTACTTATATGTAAGTATATGTATTTCACCAAAAGACCCTCAAAAGCTGTTTCTTTTCCTTTTAGGTTACAAATATATTTCCATTCACATTTGACCCATAAGTCCATAAGTTCTCTATTTCTAAGGAATGAAAACATTATGCGCATTAGAATCCTTAGTTTTTTTTAAAAGATTTTTTTATTTATTCAAAGTCGGAGTTACACAGAGAGAGAAGGAGAGGCAAAGAGAGAGAGAGGTCTTCCATCCGCAGGTTCACTCCTCAGATGGCCGCAATGGCTGAAGCTGCACCAATCTGAAGCCAGGAGCCAGGAGCTTCCTCCAGGTCTCCCATGTGGGTGCAGGGTCCCAAGGACTGGGCCATCTTCCACTGCTTTCCCAGGCCACAGCAGAGAGCTGGATCAGAAGTGGTGCACCCAGGTCTCAAACTGGTGCCCATACGGGATGCTGGTGCTTCAGGCCAGGGTGTTAACCCACTGTGCCACAGCGCCAGCCCCAGAATTTTTAGTTTACTTACCAAAGAATTTTAGGATAATAGCGGTGCATTTTAGTATCTATGTGGTAAGTTGCTGTTAGTTCTCTGTAGGCCTGGAATTATGTATTAAGTAGGAAGATGAATATCTGTGGAAGACCGTGCTGTCAGACTCGTCACGCCATCACTACATCTCATTTTTTGTTTTTGTTTGACAGGCAGAGTTAGACAGAGAGACAGAGAGAAAGGTCTTCCTCTCCGTTGGTTCACCCCCCAAATGGCTGCTACAGCTGGCGCACTGAGCCCATCTGAAGCTAGGAGCCAGGTGCTTCTCCTGGTCTCCCATGCAGGTACAGGGGCCCAAGCACTTGGGCCATCCTCCTCTGCCCTCCTGGGCCACAGCAGAGAGCTGGACTGGAAGAGGAGCAACTGGGACAGATCCGGTGCCCAACCAGGACTAGAACCTGGGGTGCTGGCACTGCAGGTGGAGGATTAGCCAAGTGAGCCACGGAGCCGGCCCCACTACATCTCATTTATCATCGTTTCCTCCTGAGCACCTGCCTGCTCTCAGCTTTTCCGTTCCATGAGTCAGTTTCCACTTTGCTTCCAAAATTGTCTTTCCAAAATATGTGTATCAGGCCACTTCTTGTTTAAATGTATTTAATGTAAAATCTAAACTGTTTCTCGAGGTGTACAGGAGCCTTTGCTACATCATCTCTTTGTATCTCTGCCTTGCACAGCCTAGGCGTGGTAGTGTGGTCATCGACGTTTCTCAGTGTTAGTGCGGCTCCGAGGGGTTAAGGAGTATAAGCGAGATCACAAACCAATTAAGTGACAGAGCTTTATGACGTGACAGAGTTTGAAGTTGGCTAAAAACCGTCATGTGGTACCATTATTGTTCTGCCTGTGCTGAAGAAGATGCGCCCGCAGGTGTTGGGTAAAGTGTTCTGTGTATGTTCCGTGGGACAAATTTGTAAGTGTTGATCTTAAGATCTTCTATATACAACCCATTTTCCTCTGTTTATTCTATGAAAAGGTGTGTTAAAATCTCCCACTGCGAACCTATATTTCTGTATTGCAGCTAAGACATTGGGGCTATACCATTTGATAAAATAGTTGTATCTTCCTTACGGATAGAATATTTTATTAATATTAAATTACCAATTTTGAATAATACTTCTGTCTCAAAATTTGTTTTGTCTGATATTAATATACTCATAGTTAGAGTTTATCTGATATCTTTTCAATCTTGTTCCTTTTAAACTTTATGTATGCTTACATTTCAGAAACCTCTCTGGTATACTGGCATTTGGCATTTAGATAGACTTTTTCTGAATTCCACATGTTAGTTCTTATCTTTGATTATTTGGGAGGATATAAACTATTTCTCTTCTTTTAGTGGGTACTCTAAACTTACAATATGCTTATTCAGTCTCCCAAGTGTAAAATTAATCAAGTACCTGTTTGCTTCTGTCAGACAATGTGATGATAAAATTTCCTCAAATTTTAATTCCTCTAAGTTCGTCTAATTCTAAGTGCCTTGTCTATTTATATGCTAATTTTGTGTATTTGGGGATGGATTATTCTTTTTCTATAGAGTAAGACATTTTATTGTTGCTTTATATAGACAATGCTCACCTTAACTTATCATAGTTTTTCCTCCTGACATTGTCTCCCTACTCTCTGAGATTAGTTTTCATTTACATGAAGTGCATTCCTTGGACTGTCTCTCAGTGAAGTTCTGCTAGAGGCAAACTTCCCAAACTTTAATGGGTTGAAAATATTCTTGGAAAACTTCTGCTGGGCCTCGAATTCTGGATTCGCAGTTATTTCCATCAGCATGCAAAAGATTTGACTTCGTGGGAAGTTGAGAAGTTGGCTGTTCATCTTACAACCACTGCTTCGATTTTCTGTCCTTTCTCTGGTTGCTTGCAGAGTATCCCCTCTGTCTTCGGTATTTGGAAGTTTCGTTGTGATATATTGAAGTGTGGGCTTATTTTTGTTACTTTTGCTCGTGATTTTTGAAGATGAGGATGGGTGACTTTCATCAGTGCTTAAATTTTTTGGCCATTTTATCACACATCTCTCCTGTCACATTTTTCTCAGTTCCCTTCCTCTTAGACCTCCACGTAGACTTACATTAGACTTTCTCATTCTTATCCTCTGTTAACTTATTCTAGACTCTCTTCCTCTTTTTGTTCTGTCTCTCAACCTCTCTTTATATTCCCCTTCATTTACTTTCTTTTTAAAACATGTTTTATTGATTCTCATTTTATTTTGAAAACAGAGAGACAGAGAGAAACAGATGGATAAGTCTTCCATCCACTGGTTCACTTCCCAGATGCCCACAATAGCGAGGGCTGGGCCAAATCAAAGCCAAGTACTTGGAACTCAATCTGAGTCTCCCACCTTGGTGACAGGGACCAAATTCTTGAGTGACCTGTGGCTGCCTCAGAGGCTGGATCAGAAGCAGAGTAGCTGCCACTCAAACTAGGCATTCACATATGGGAGGCAGGTGTCCCAAGCAGCAACTTGAGTAGTGAGCCGAACGTCGGCCCCTCTTCGACTTTCTGTGTTGAGTTACTGATTATTCCTTCTGGCTTTCCTTCCACTTTCTTCATTCTCTCTTCAGATATAGGCAACTAATTTGCATGAAGTCAGGCTATTGACTTTTTAATTTCTAGATAGTTTTCGTGTTGTTTCAAATCTGCTTTTGTCATTGTTCCTAGTTTCCTATAATTTTTAAGTTTGTCTATTGCTTGAAATACAGTAAGCAGGATGACTCTACTGCTTTGTCTGTAAGTTATAATATCTGAAATCTCCACAGTTGATTTCTTTGTTCTTGTTTCTCCCATTTTCAGCTGTGTGCCTTCAGTCATAATGAGGGAAGACATTATGTACTGTATGATACTAATTTTTCTTGGAAAGTTACTTGTGGGAATTGTTTAAGACCTCATATAGAGATGCTTTCTCTGAAAAAGATTTGTTCTTGCTTATAATGCATGGGGACAGTAACAGTCTTGGACTAGTTTTATTGTTTATGGTTTTTGTTGTTGGTTTTGGTTGCCCAAATCATTATAATTTGGGCTGCATATATACCCAAGAGCAGGTTTGGGTTATGAAGTGAGTTTGTGCTGTGCCACCCTTGTAGGCAAGGGTCTCCTGCCAGACACTGCACTATAGGCAGGCCCTAGGCTTTGCCTCTTCCCTGCCCCGCTGCACGGTTCTGTAAAAACTGACATGCAACTTTGCTTGTTCTAATAAGTGTCCTTGGATTACCAAAAAGGCTTTAGTGCCTTTTCTCTCTGGGGTTCTGTTTTGCTTTATCCTAATAATATCTATGGTACCTTCTGGCTTCTCCATATCCAGAAAAAAAAACTGTGCATTTATGCACACACAAGCGTGAGTACACTCTAGCATTCTTAATTATTTTAAGCAGGAGATACTGTCTGCACACCCAGCCTTTCATATTGTTATAAGCAAGCATTCAAATTCATAGACTTTTCAATTTTAGCAAGAATTTTTCTAAAGCTATAAAATGGAGTAGTTTTTTGGATAAAGTTAATCAGATGGCTAAAAAGCAGCTTTTTTTTTTTTTTTTTTTTTTTTTTTGGACAGGTAGAGTTAGACAGTGAGAGAGAGAGACAGAGAGAAAGGTCTTTCTTCTGTTGGTTCACTCCCCAAATGGCCGCCACAGCCAGCGATCCAAAACCAGGAGCCAGGTGCTTCTTCCTGGTCTCCCATGCGGGTGCAGGGGCCCAAGCACTTGGGCCATCCTCCACTGCCCTCCTGGGCCACAGCAGAGAGCTGGACTGGAAGAGGAGCAACCAGGACTAGAACCTGGTGCCCAGATGGGATGCCAGTGCCGCAGGCGGAGGATTAACCAACTGAGCCACAGTGCCGACACCAAGCAGCTTATCATGACACATAGATCTCATCTTTAGTAGAAAATAAATTATGGAAGACTTAAAGGGGAATAGCTCATAAATATTCTTGGAATGATAGAAAGAACAGCACTAACAAAAATAATAATAGTTAATGCTATTTATAACTTAATAGTGTAACAACTTTTCAAAGTGCTTTACATGCCTTACCTCATATAGTCCTTACAACAGTTCTGAGGAATAGTTATATTTTTATTTGCATTTTATGTGTGAGGAAACTGAGGCACCAAAAATCAGAAATAATAAATAGTAGAAAAAGAAGACAAGCTTGGGTGGTAAGAATCTTTTTTTTTAATTTTATTTAATGAATATAAATTTCCAGTGTACAGCTTATGGATTACAATGGCTTCCCCCTCCCATAACTTCCCTCCCACCCACAACCCTCCCCTCTCCCGCTCCCTCTCCCCTTCCATTTGCATCAAGATTCATTTTCAATTCTCTTTATATATAGAAGATCAATTTAGTATAAAGATTTCAACAGTTTGCACCCACATAGAAACACAAAGTGAAACATACTGTTTGAGTACTAGTTATAGCATTAAATCACAATGTACAGCACATTAAGGACAGAGATCCCACATGAGGAGCAAGTGCACAGTGGCTCCTGTTGTTGACCCAACAAATTGACACTCTAGTTTATGGCGCCAGTAACCATCCTAGGCTGTCGTCATGAGTTGCCAAGGCTATGGAAGCCTTCCAAGTTTACCGACTCTGATCATATTTAGACAAGGTCATAAAAGACAGAGTGAGGATAGTAACCAATGATCCTAAGAGTGGCATTTACCAGGTTTGAACAATTATACAGCATGAAGTGGGGAAGAGGACCATCAGTACACACAGGTTGGGAGTAGAGCCATTGGTGGTAGAGTAGACCAAAGGGAAAGAAAGTTTTAAAGTGAGAATATAATTTTCCTCATGGGCATTGTCTACCTTAGAAAAACGACTACAGAACATGCCTGTGACTATAGACTTGTAGTTCAGGCCACCGAAGATTAGAGATGGGACTTGGGCACTCCCTTGACTTGCATCCTCTGGTCTGCTTTAACACAAACCAGGAGGAAAAGAAAGCTAGGCATCAGAAGCAATGGGTGGCAGGCCTATTAATGGCTGATCTGTACAGTGATCTGCCCTCAAGGAGACCCAACAGGCCAGTCCACTGCAGTGGCTTTCAATGTGGTAAGCCTGGGCTTCAGCAGAAGTCAGCTTGTGAAGAGCCCTGGCAGCTCTGCCAAGAGTTGGATCACTGGAAATGGACCTGCCCTGGAGTCGAAGGATGCCCAGGTCAGAGCCACAGATCTTATTGGCTCCAAGCTGAAAAGCCCTTCACTCAGCCCAACTTCCAAAGTGACCACTGCAGTTGAGGGGACAGCCAAGTAGGGTCAGCAACATTGCAGGCAGAACTGTAAATTTCTTGTTAGAGATGCCCCCTGCCTTTACCTGGCCAGCTCTCCTCCCAGGCCAGCCAAGTAATGAAAGTCAACAGAGTGCCTTCCCCTAGGAGGTTCACACCTCCCTTAGGATATACCCCATGTGAAGAGATACGTAAGTCTGGGCCTCTGAATTTACAAGGCCTAAAGCCCACCAGATTATTATCAAGCCCCTTCTATCAGGTTCTGTTTGCCTCTCAAGCAGAACAAGTACTTGTAGCTTAGACAGCACCTTTCTTAGCTCCTCTAATAATGACTCTGTCCTTTGTTCTAGGCCCTGTCTAGCACACTTGGGCCTCATTCCTTTGTAATCAAGGATCTTTTTTTAAGATTTTTTTATTTATTTATTTGAGAGGTAGAAATACAGAGAGAGGTAGAGTCAGAAAGAAAGGTCTTCCACCCGCTGGTTCACTCCCCAACTCGTCACAACAGCTGGAGCTGAGCTTATCCAAAGCCAGGAGCCTGGAGCTTCCTGGAGGTATCTCATCTGGGTGCAGGGTCCCAAGCACTTAGACCATCCTATTCTGCTTTCCCAGGCCATAGCAGAGAACTGGATCAGAAGAAGAGCAGCTGGGCACAAACCAGTGCCTATATGGGAGGCTTAGCCTGCTACAGCACAGCACCAGTCCCAGGAATCTTCTTAAAAGCTATAAATGTGTGTGTGTGTGTGCGCGCGTGCGTGCGCGCCCATTTTAAAGGCAGAATGACAGAGCAACATGGAGAGACAGAGATCTTTGGTTCACTGATTCACTCCCCAGATTGCCAGAACAGCCAAGTGCTGCACCCAGCTGAAACTGAAACCATGAACCTGGAGCTGTACCCACGTCTCTGATGCGGGTTGCCGGGACCCAAGTATACCTGTTGTCTTTGGCTGCTTTGCCAAGCTCATTAGGGGAGCTGGATCCAATGTGGAGTGGCCAGAACATGGAACATGCTCAGATACGAGATGCCAAGGCTCCAAGCAGCAGGCTGACACCCTGTGCCCCACGCTGGCCCCAGGGTGGAGGGCTCTGCTCTGTACCATATTACTGCACAGCATCAAAAGGAATTGAAGGGAACTTTATTCACAGGGAAAGTTTCAAATAGCTCTCACTCGGGGTTAAATTAAATGAAAGCATACATCTGTAAGTAGTTATTAGTAGAAGCCATCACATATATGTTGGCTGGTGAATAAATGCTTTTATTGTAAGAAAACTCGTTATTATTGGGTAACATAATAGGAAGGCATAAGAAAATGAGTAACAGCAATAACTTACAATACTTCCAAATTATAGAAGAGGACATTAGTTTTATGGCAAGTCTTTAAAAAAGCAAATCAATTAATATATGCTTAATTTTATACTACTGTAATGTGAAAATTGATTCTAACCTAGCAAAAAAAAAAAAACACTCTACGAATAATATAATAGAATATTCCATTAGAGAGACCAAGCACCATAGCCTACTTGGAATTGAGTTAAAGTTATGGAGAGTAACCTGAGAATGAAAGATTGAAATAAGTGAAATTTCTAGTTCAAGAAATGGTTACAAATATGATTAAGGAAAACTTTGATAATATTGTAGATGACAGATGGCAAATAAGGAAACAATTTGAAAGTATAGTAAAATAATTATTTTGGATTCAACTATAGCCAACTCTTAGTTAACTGGCATAATTGGAATAAAGAATAGATAGAAAGGAAACCCTAGAGTACCCAAAGTTGTGGTTAAAACAGAACTACAAAGTAATAAATATGTGACACAGAATAAATTATTAATCTAATATTTCAAAACACAGGCCAGAGATCTTATCCAAAAATATGAATGTAATATAAGCACTTTGATTTCAGATTGTATTAATTGTCTTCCAAAAAAATACTAGACTGTTAAACAACTTCTTGGTAAAGATCCCTGTATTCCAATCCCATCAAGGTTGCATGTACCAATGCCATCTCACTAGTCCAAGTGATCAATTTCAGTTCACAATTGATCACACTGATAGGTCTAAGAGTCAAAGGGATCACACAAACAAGACTAGTGTCTGCTAATACTAACTGATAGAATCAAAAAGGGAGAGAACGATCCAACATGGGAAGCGGGATACACAGCAGACTCATAGAATGGCAGATGTCCTAAATAGCACTCTGGTCTCAGAATCAGCCCTTAAGGCATTCAGATCTGGCTGAAGAGCCCATGAGAGTACTTTAGGCATGGAAAGCCAATACACTCTGGGGTTAAAAAAAAAAAAAAAAAAAAAGAAGACCTAAATGAAAGATCTCTGCGAGCGAGATCCAGTGGAAAGAATGGGGCCATCAAAGAAGGAGATACCTTTCTTTGAAGGGAGGAGAGAACTTCTACTTTGACCATGACCCTATCGGAATAAGATCAAAGTTGGTGAACTCAAAAGACTTCCATAGCCTTGGTAGCTCATGACTAGAGCCTAGGGAGATTACTGACGCCATAAACAAGAGTGTCAAATTGTTAAGTCGACAACAGGAGTCACTGTGTACTTACTTCTCATGTTGGATCTGTCCTTAATGTGTTGTCCAATGTGAAGTAATGCTATAACTAGTACTGAAACAGTATTTTACACTTTGTGTTTCTGTGTGGGTGCAAACTGATGCAATCTTTACTTAATATATACTAAATCGATCTTCTGTATATAAAGATAATTGAAAAATGAATCTTGATGTGAATGGAATGGGAGAGGGAGCGGGAGATGGGAGGGGTGCGAGTGGGAGGGAAATTATTGGGGGGGGAAAGCCATTGTAATCCATAAACTGTACTTTAGAAAATTATATTTACTAAATAAAAGTTAAAAAAAAAAACCCACAAAAAAAAGATTCCTGTATTCGTCCGTCTTAAATTCAGCCGACTTGAGCCCCTCCCCCCTTTCCTGGCTCTCCTAGTGGAGTTCTACGCTAGTCCTCTGCTCTGTGGTATTAGGATGAGACAGGGCCTAGTCTACCACAAATCTCTTGGCCTGTGTAAGTGTTCATTGATCCATAGTCATTTTTCTTTGTTCACCAACATAGCCTCTATGATTCATTTTTACTTCACCGTTCTTCTCTGAGATAATCAAGATTTTTGAAAAGCCCTTGATGAAGTTTACCTTCACTTGCCTTCAAGAAAGGTGTCCCATCAACTGGAACAGCACCAAGGCACCGCTTGCCAGTTTGAGTGCCAGTCTGGGTACCGACTGTTTATTGGGTTGAGCTCCCTGCTAGTGCCCGTGGAAAGGCAGCAGAAAACGGTCCAAGTGCTTGGGCCACTGCCCACTTCCCACTGTGTGGGAAACCAAGATGGAGTCCTGGGTCCTGGCTGCAGCCATTTGGGGGTTTGAAACTGCAGATGAACAATTCTCTGTCTCTCTCTCTCTCCCCATTCCTCCCTCCCTTTCCCCCTCCCAACCTCCCTTTCTCTCTCCCTCCCTCCCCCTCCCTCCCTCTCCCTCCCTCCCTCTCTGTCATCCTGTGTTTTAAATAAATTAGTAAATAAAGCTTTAGAAATTACTAATAAGTTACTGATTCTCTCACAAACTCATAGTTAGATAAGACTCTAAGAACAGGGTTTGATTTGTTTTAGAATACTAAAACCTAAGTTTCCTTTAGAGACAGATTGCCTGGATTATCGTATCTACCCATAGTATCTACCTAAAGTATCATGTCTACCTATAAAAAGCTGTTCAATTGAATTACTGAACTGCAACTGAATATCACTATTAAAAAAAAACCTTAGAAGTAAATTAATTTCAACTCATTCATATCTTGGTTTCATTTTCTAGTGTTTGAAATAAAAAAGAAACTTTCTGTGCTTCAGTTGTGTTGACCAGGGCTAAGTCTCCCAGCAGCCACCACTGGAACTGGGACAAGAAGTTGGTTTTCTTAACTCTCAGAGTTCCGGCTTGTTGCATTTTTACTTCACAGAATAACTGCTTGTTAAATTATACACCTTATTCTTAGAGCAGAGTTAGATTTACAGAAAAATTAAGAGGATAGTACAGAGTTCCTTCCCATAGACCTCACTCAGTTTCCCTTATTCCTAACATCTTAACTTTTTATGATACACTTATTATAGTGAACTAATGTCATATAAAGTTCATAATTTATTCATATTTCTTTAGTTTTATGTACTTCAAATTAATTCTTCAGGTTAAGAAGAGGAGAAAAATAAGTTTCAGAAATTCTAACTTAAACAAAATTAGACCTATTTCTTACCTGAAAAGCTCAGCACCTTTAAAATATGTAATTTAAATATCAAAATGGAGTCTAGAATATAGGTATGTCCCAAAATGGTTAGGTGAATTTTTTTTTTTTTTTATGTAGCACATTTCAAAGAACTCATGTCTTGAGGAATACTTGTTCAAATATCGTCCCCTATGTCTTGGCCTACGGCATTAACTTAGACTGGGATAACATAGAGGTCTAAAATCATTGAACTCAATTTCATTAAAATAATCTCTTTAAGGATGGCTGAGAAACTGATGACAGGGGTTGTTGGTGCCTGGAAGTAACTGAAGCTGAAGAGGGGTAGAGGAAGGTTTGTTACCGTGTGCTATTGTACCTTTTAAAGTTCTATGCCAACTCCATGTATTGCCTTCTCAAAAATTAACAGTGCTGATTATGAACACACAGTTGGCATTGTGGCTAATTAGCATTGTGAGGTATTGTTGCTGACTAAAATCAAACACATGTATCTCATTCTCACATTCACGTGGATCTGTTGTTCCACGCATAAGTGTAACTGTAAGACTAATTTAGAAGTAAGCAACAAAAGTTTTCTCACATAAGGTCATCGTAAGAAATCAGAAAATTATGCTCATTAGGCATGCATTTTGTAGCTTACTAGGATAGCGTGCCTTATGGAATATAACTTCTAGCACAATGGAAATAATAGGAAATACTCAGCTGTAAAAAAATATGAAATCCTGCCTTTTGCAACAAGATGGAAGTGACTGGAAACCATTATACTTGGTGAAATAAGCCAGTCCCCGAAAGACAGATATCATGTGTTTTCCCTAATCTGAGGTAACGAATAAAGAACTAAAAAATAGAATGTACTGGAATGAAATGGACATTTTGAGACCCACTGATTGTTTATAGCCTTTGTCTCTTCCATTGAGGAACGGTATTCTTTCTTCATACTACTTGTTGAACTCTTTTAGTTAGAGTAGGGTCAACTTTACCGCCATGAAGTAAACTGAAAATAGATCTTTGAAAAATTTAGAGTGGGAGTGGGAAGGGAGGAGGAAGAAGGTTGGAGTGTGGGTGAGAGATAGGGTAGGGTGGGAAGTGTCACCGTGTTCTTAAATCTGTATATATGAAATATACGAAACTTGGATAACTTAGATAAAAATTTTTAAAAAGATGAAAAGACAAGGAAAGAAATAACATGTTTTCTAGAGGTGGTAAATGTGGAGAAATCAACCCACATTTGCCAGAAAACTGCAAAGCAAGGATACATGACACCAAGTGGCCTTCAACAAAAGAGCCATCAGCGTATGGCCTTGCCACAGAAGGCACCTGTCCCGGCCATTTCACGGGCCAACGTCTATCCAGACAAAATCATGGTAAAACGCTTTGCCAGTCAGCTCTGTACAGTAGCATATTATTGATTTACAAACATAAAACAAGAACCTACTTTTATTTATTTCATTTTCACATGTTTATATTTTTAGACTTGTCACTACCATCATTTCACACTTACAGTAATGCGGGGAAGTGTGTTGTAGGGATGTGTGGTTGACACCACCCTACAGGCAAAGGTTCTAGCTTATGCTCAAAGAATCCACTCTCTCGATCCAGCTCTTTGGTGCCTCTTCTTAGTATTCTGCTCCCTGACTACTGAATTATACAAAGCCTCCATAATTAGACATTCAAGCAGAATTATTTAAAAGAGAGAAGGATGATACTGAATATTTAAAAAAAAAAAAATGTCCTAGGAATGTCAGATTGGTCGCTTCAGAGTCGTGGCGCAGTGGGAGTTGGTTTTCAGGATGGTCACCTGAGCATGTTGCTGTTGATCCACGGTATCTGCTTTTTGTCAGCAAAGTTTAAGGACACAGTTTGTAAAATTTCTCAGCGGTATAATTTTCATTAGTGTCGGTTATCCGGGGGGGGGGGGGGGGGGGGAATCCATGAACCATACTGAGTTTATCCTTAAACATTCCGGTGAATTCTTTACAATTTGTTGCAAATTCTTAACCCATGCGGTCCTCATCAAGTGCTGTTGTGATATCTATGTGGGCTGAGGTATAACCTGTGCTCATAGATACCCATGTATACATATTCACGAGGATCAAGTAGGAAAATGAGTCGTTATTAAAACCTGCAGAATTTGCCATCACATTAAAAGTCATTCACGACTCATCAGTGATTTGTATATTCATAGCTCTTGAAACATGCAAAGACAAACAGTGCTGTACATGAAATCAGCGTCATGATTGACTCCCCACGCTATTAGGCTTTCTGTCACACTCCCGAATGGGGCCAAACTACGTAAAAACATCAAGCAATCAAGTAAATCTCCTACAATTATGTGCTCTTAAGATTGACTTCCTAAGTATCCAATGATTGAGATTTTATGTTAACATAAAGGTTTTCATGATCCACAGGAAGTGTTGGTGCCATAGAAAACAAGTCGTACAGTTGTCAGCCATTACTGCCTGATACTTGGCACAGCTTAGAGTTTGCAGAGTGATGGAGTGATGATGTGCGCACAGCCCAGCAGCAGTGTCCCTCGCTGGCTCCCATGAAAGGACGGATTAGGCAACAGGTATCTGCAGCCGCTGGGCAGTGTCTGCCTCAGACTTGCTGGAGATCCTGACTCATCTCTTTGTGGGTTGCCCCCTCCTTCATGAGGCACAGAACAAAACGGAATAGAAAACAGAACGCCACCAGAAGACGGGGAGAATGAAGGAAGGGAAAGTGCCTAACGCTCTAAAGTATGTCAGTGCTGCCCTCTGGCAAGTCTGTGTTCTGGGGTAGGCAGAGCTGCTGGTCATTGGGCCTCTAGGCCTTTGCCAGAGGAGAGCACACTTGCCATCCTTCTGTCACCCTTGTCAGTAGTCTGGCCTCAGCCTGGCCAGCTACAGAAGAGAACAGGACGTTTTTCTAAGCCATCTCACTGATAGAAGAAATCCTGGGAGCGGCATTTAGCCTCGCAGTTAATCCTGACTTTAGTTTCCTGCTGACTTTAGTTTCCTGCTAACGCAGACCCTTGGAGGCAGCAGTAATGGCTCAAGTCATTGAGTTCCTGAAACCCACATGAGAGACTTGGATTAAGTTCCTGACTCCCAGCTTCAGCCCCAACCCAGCCTCAAGCATTACAGGCATCTGGGGAGTGAACCAACAAATAGGAACTCACTGTCTGTCTCACTCTCCCCCTTCTCTCTCTTCCTTTCCCTTCCTGCTAAAATAAATGAATATATAAAAGAATTCTAGAAATGCTCAAGGAATTCTGACGAGATGTTTAGTTTCATTAATTCATGCTTTTATCACCCATTTATCGTAGGCAGGAGCTGCACATTGCCTCTGCCAATTGCTTAGGTTTGGAGGTAGGGAAGGAATTGTAAATGGGTAGGATTTCTGCCTGTGACCTTCCAGGGGGCAATTCTGACACATCCTACACTATGTTCAACACTGAGGGACCACCAGCTTTCCCTGATTGAGCAATTTGAGTAAGTTATCATATAGCCATGGGATAAGCGAATGCACAAAATCTATACTTTCAAAGCAGGATAGGACATAGGGAGGTATCCCTAAAAAACAAAAAACAAAACAAAACAAAACAAAAAAAAACGGAAAGAGTATATTTTTAAGTGTTTTAAGAAACTCCTAGCAGAGTGTCAGGGACTGGGGTGAGGGAGGGCAGACTCAGCTGAGACTTCCTGGAGAGTAGAAGGAGCACACTCAGTTGGGACCAGCAGCAGGTAGGGGCAGGAAGCTCTGTGTCCAAGTAGGAGAAGCTGTGCACGCAGGAAGCAAGGCAGAATCTTGACAGAGAACAACAGATTCAGAAGCACAGAAATAGCAGAACAAAAATATGTTTAAGCAGCAGAACGCGGGGCTTTTTTGTTGTAATAGAGGGAATAGTCAGAGGGCTGAGAGGGAAAGCTGCAAAAGCAAGGTGCAATCCAGGAAGCATGGGCAAACACATGAGTTTACAGCACGTACACACTGTACAAGATGAGGTTGCTAGAACCAGGAGAGTCCAGGTAAAATAATCAGATTGATGTTAACACCAAACAATTGACTTTTATATTTACCCTTTTTTGAAGAGTCTTTATGAAGCATGAACTATATACCCTTTGTCTTACCAGAATATATTCCTTTTTTTCTGCCTGTGTGTGCCATGGAACCTTGAAAATCCCCTCAAATACATTTTGGAGGACCAAGGAAGGTGTTGATGATGACAGGTTCTTTTCTGGCCCCTCTCCCTCCTCCCCGGGAGAGTTCTGTATTTCACTGTTTGAAGATGATAGGGTTCTACCAGTAAAACAAAATTTGAGTCTAGAGAGGAATTCTTGTGGAATTGGATTACTAGAAATGTATTGATTTATTCTGAGCATTCCACTTATTTTCATGTAATCTACACAAATATGGACAGATGTGTGGACAGCAACATAAACATGTGGACAGATGATGGAAGTTTTAGCATGCGGTGTGGGCTGCTTTAGTGGGAGGTGCTGAGAGAATGAGTTAACCACATTTCATAGTAACGAGCCGCTTTTAATTATATGTTAGAAAAAGTGGACATCTTGTGTAATGTACACATTCAGGCATTTACAAAATAATTTCCTGATTTTTATAGAAAGATCAATGCCAAAAGTTCTGTATACTTCTGAACATGTTTTCTGGCCTTAATTCAAAGGTTTCTTTTTCAAATAATACTCTTTAAATCCTAAGAAAATGTAAACACTTGGCAATATTTGGTATGTTCGTACCTAATAGAAAAAGATTCTATTAAATGTTTATCTCCTTTATCTAAAATAATAGTAAATATAATCCTAAATATGATTTTTAATGAAATGTTTCAAACTAGCATATACTCTTTAAGTAATCTATTCATTAAAATAAATAATAAATTACTCACTAAAATGTAGATGGTGTAACCGTTCAGTCTTTGTCCAGTTTAGTTTCAATTCATAATTATGTCTGGTAGCTAATGTTTTATCCCAATGCCCAAATCTTATTTGAATTTTTCTAGTTCCATATGAGGGAATTTGTAGTATGAGAACGATTGTTTTCATTCGTTTCACAGCAAGGAACAAATATTTAGAGAACATTATCCATAGGAATATTACTTACAGCTTTGAGAAAGCTGTTCATGGCAGTCACCTTACAGCATGCCTTAGCAAAGCTGAAACTTCCAGTGGGTGCTGTTAACCCACGTTATTAAAATATTCTCAAGAATGTGATTTCCAGATGCTTTTGAATAGAAAGAATTATCACTGGGTCGTCCAGAGAAGAAATCAAGACTTTAGAGAGAAAGGGACATCTGGAGTAGAAAGGAAGGCTTCAGGGGCCGGGAGAATTCCTGGTGGTCACTGCACTGATGCAGGGAGAGCCAGGGCAGGACCTCTCCACCTACAGGGGCAAGAGGAGCCGGGGCAGGGTGAGGGTGGTCTGTCCAGCATGGTTAGACTGTGTAGGTCTGACTCCTCCGGCAGGAGTTAGAGCTCAAAGGGAGGCACGAGCCGGAAGTGGGGAAGGCGATGAAGTGCTAACTTTCACCGTTTTTATATCGTACTTCCACCTTCCTTCTTGGCATCTTTCTGTGGCAGGCATAGTAAAGCCTCTTTCCCTCTCTCAGAAAAATTACAATGTCAACTTCATAATGCCTGGGCTCCGTAAATATGTCGGCTCCCTGGGGGAAATGTGAAGGCAGAAGGCAGAGCGTGGTAGGCTGCTTCGCGGTCCCCAAATGGGCGCAGGTGCCAAGCCCCGGAGCCTGTGGCTGCTCCCCTGTGTGGCACATGGATTGCACACTTGACTGAAGTGAGGGTCTCGAGATGGGGAGGTTACCTTGGGTCACCTGGATGAGCCTTCAGTGCACTTCTGTGTGTCCTTGTTAGACGGAGGAAGGGGGACATTTCAGAGAGGAGGCCTGTGATGGGAGCAGAGTCAGAGAGAAGGCACTGAGCTGGGCTACTGGGCATGCAGGAGGGTGTGGGGCCCAGGACCACGGTCACTGAAGCTCCAGGCACTGCGCACCTTCCCCAGGGCCTCTGCGGGAAGCAGGGCCTGCAGCCATGATGTCAGCCCCGTAGGACGCACTGAGCACTCTGGTCCCCAGCGCTGTAGACTATTGGTCTGTTGTGTTGTGGCAGTGTAGCCACAGGAAGTGAACACACAGAAGCAATTAGGTGCTCCTAAGAGGGGTCTTCAACAAAATTTGTAGAAAATGTATACTATGAGAAAACTACACATGGATTTCAATTTTTTTTCACCAAAATTAACGTATCTTTTTATTTCCACTTTGTCCACACACTCTTTGAAGCGCCCTTGTAAAATCGTTGGAAAGCCTGGACTGTGCTCCGGTGTTCCCTGGGAGGGACCCCTTGTGGCTGCCGTCAGCATCTAGGGAGCTCCGCCCACTGACAGCCTCCGAATTGGAGAGTGGGCCTGGACCAGGCCCCGGGAGCGGCCCGACCCCGGCTGGGGCCTGGAGAGCAGACACAGGAATCTGCTGGAGAAAATCCTCTCGTTCTCCCTGAAGACTGCTGTGGGGGGGAGGAGGGTCACAAACAGCAAAAGGACTCAAGACAGTGCCTCACCTTCCTCTTCCAAACACTGCAGCCGTCTTACAGAGAAAACTGGGAAGCAGGGCCCTTAGCCTTGCAGCTTCTCTGGCAATGATTAGATACCCTGGTGAGATGGCGGTAGAAGATGAGTAGGCACAGGCACTGAAGTCACCACACAGGGTTTGGGGTTGTTGTCCGACCGTTCCAGGCTGGATCCTGGCCGGGGCTGTCGTGGCGTTACCTTTCTAAGCATATCAGGTCATACAGTCAAGGCAGGCAATGAATGCAGCAGTGTGGCGAAAACACCCCTTGCTTGAGGAGTGTCAGGTCAAGGTAGGAAAATACTTAAGACAGGCCTGCCCCCGTTTCTGAAGTTTTGTTATGGGAGGCGGGCTGCTCAGGGGTTCTTGTCTTAGCACAAGGAATAATTCGGACGTGAGACACAGAGTAGTGGTAAGCAGGTTGAGGTAGCAAAGGTCAGTGAAGAGAAATAACAAAGAGAATGCACCTGACAGTCCGGGCAGGCATTGCAGGAGAGGCCCGCGAGCCCAGTCGCATTCAGATGAGTTTTTCTGGACACGAGTTTCTGTCCTCATTCCTTCTCCCCTCCTCCCTCTGCTGGGAAGTTGTGGGTAGGGGATTTCTGGATGTAGAATTCTCAAAGGTCCCGCCAGGATGTTATCGGCACAGTGTTATCAGACCTAATGGTCTCTTTGGTGCAGGGCAGGGGGAGTTCCCCAGGGAGAGGGCTGAAACCCAGCGTACAAATTAGCTAACTAGAGCCGTGACTTCAAGTGTAATTGCTGCTCTGCTCTTAGAACATCTTTCTTTCGTTTTCTTTAAAAATTCTCATTTTCTCCGGCCCCTCTTGCACATATAGGCTAATATCTACCTAGCTACCATACCTGTTTGAGAGAGAGACAGACTGAGGTCTGTCACCTGTTGATTCATTCATTTCCCAAATGCCCACAGTAGCTGAGCTGAGCCAGGCTGACGCCTGGAGCCCAGAACCAAGCTGGATCTCCCATAAGGGTGGCAGGGGCCAGAGTACTTGAGCCATTGCCTGCTGCCTCCCAGGAGCTGAGCAGCAAGCTGGAACAAGGAGCACAGCTGGGGCTCCAATCCAGGCACAGTGACCGGGAGTTTGGGTATCTTAATGTGGCATTGTAACTGCTGGGCCAGCTGCCTCTGCCCCCTCATCCCTGGCTCCCATGCCCACCCTGGCCCACCACCTTTAAAGAGAGCACAGAGAACTGATTCCCACGTAGAATGTGTGCAGTGTAAGTTTGATAAAAAGCAATTGGAAGTGAACCCAGGAAGTCTTCACAGGGGAGGAGAGTTTAGAAAGAAGAGGCCCGATTCTTTGAGAAGAAGAGGGAAAGTGTTCCTGGGTGGGGGAGAGCATAACATCTATAACAGGGGCAGGAGCAGTGGGTCCATGGGCGTGATCACAGATGGTTCATACACAGGTCAGCAAGGAGATGCTAGGAGAGACAGTGCAAAGATTGATGTGGTTGCTAAATAGCACAGAACTCAAATTGCAGAACTGATTTTTAGGGAAATCGTCAAGGCTTAGTGAAATCACTGGACCAAGCTCTGAGAAAGGAAATTAAGAAACAGAGCACTTGCAAAATCATTTTCAGGATCTGAGATGGCAAAAGGCAATATGCTTACATCAGTACTTACTTCTACTGAATAGATGCCATGTGAAAATAGACAAATGGCTCTTTTTCTTGTCTTTGCAAAGTAAAAGTAGCAGGGCTTGGCATTCGACCTAGCACTTAAGGTACTGGTGTTAAGACGCCCATGTCCCGCATCAGACTACGTGGGCTCAATACCGGATTAGGGCTCCTGACTCCAGCTTCCTGTTAATGCAGACCCTGGGAGCAGTGGTGGTTGCTCAAGTAATTCAATTACCTCTGCCCATGCGGGAGACTTGAGTTGAGTTCCGGAAGTAAATAATTTTTTAATAATAAAGAAATATCCAGCCAGTGCTGTAGCATAGTGGGCTAAGCTTCTGCCTGTGGCACCAGCATCTTATATGGGTGCTGCTGATTCTAGTCCCTGCTGCTCCTCTTCTGGTCCAACTCTCTGCGATGGCCTGGGAAAGCAGTGGGACATGGCCAACTGCTTGGGCCCCTGCATCCACGTGGGAGACCCAGAAGGCTTTGGATCAGCCAGCTCCAGCCATTGCAACCATTTGGGGAGAGAACCAGCAGATAGAAGACCTTTCTCTGTGTCTCTCCCTCTCTCTCTAACTTTGCCTCTCAAATAATGAAATAAAATCTTTAACAAAAATAATGAAAAAAAAATTGTAGGTGATTTGCAAAAGCCATGGTTGAGATCGGTATAAAAAAAAAAAACATAGAAGCCTCTCGTCCTCCATCCTCCCTCTCCATCTTCTGTCTGGAGGTTGCCACCATTAGCTTTCCTGTGGACCCTTTTGGAAAGCATTTCAGCCTAAAGACCACATATCAACGTCCACAAGTGGAGCTATGGGGCATGCACAGTACTGGCTGTGTCCAAGCAACACACTGAGATCTGACTCATTCTTGATGCTGATTCCAAAGTAGCACATGGTGTGGACTCCCTATACTTGTAAGCAGTCCACTGCTACAGGATATTCATGGGAAGATAGTCCCCCTGGTTCATGGGAAGATAGTCCCCCTGGTTTACCTGTCTGTTCTGTTCACCCAGGCTGCTCCGCCTCTCTGTCTCTGCTCTTCCTATACCAACCTCCTGCATTCTCATCACTATTCTACTCTACCACGCCTAATCTACTTCCCTTGTCGATTTTTCTCCACAAACCATATCGTTCTCTAAAATGTTATATTCTAATCTATTTCATGTATCTCTTTTCACTAAAATACAGGTTTCATAAGAATAGTGATTTTACATCTTTTTTTTTTAACTTTTATTTAATGAATATAAATTTCCAGTGTACAGCTTATGGATTACAATGGCTTCCCCCTCCCATAACTTCCCTCCCACCCACAACCCTCCCCTCTCCCGCTCCCTCTCCCCTTCCATTCACATCAAGATTCATTTTCAATTCTCTTTATATACAGAAGATCAATTTAGTATAAAGATTTCAACAGTTTGCACCCACATAGAAACACAAAGTGAAACATACTGTTGGAGTACTAGTTATAGCATTAAATCACAATGTACAGCACATTAAGGACAGAGATCCCACATGAGGAGCAAGTGCACAGTGGCTGCTGTTGTTGACCCAACAAATTGACACTCTAGTTTATGGCGCCAGTAACCATCCTAGGCTGTCGTCATGAGTTGCCAAGGCTATGGAAGCCTTCCAAGTTTACCGACTCTGCTCATATTTAGACAAGGTCATAAAAGACAGAGTGAGGCTAGTAACCAATGATCCTAAGAGTGGCATTTACCAGGTCTGAACAATTATACAGCATTAAGTGGGGAAGAGGACCATCAGTACACACAGGTTGGGAGTAGAGCCATTGGTGGTAGAGTAGAGGTTATGATTACAAAGGAATGAGGCCCAAGTGCACTAGACAGGGTCTAGAACAAAGGACAGAGTCATTATTAGAGGAGCTAAGAAAGGTGCTGTCTAAGCTACAATTAAGTTTTCTGATTGAGAGGCAAATAGAACCTGATAGAAGGGGCTTGATAATAATCTGGTGGGCTTTAGGCCTTGTAAATTCAGAGGCCCAGACCTATCTATCTCTTCACATGGGGTATATCCTAAGGGAGGTGTGAACCTCCTAGGGGAAGGCACTCTGTTGACTTTCATTACTTGGCTGGCCTGGGAGGAGGGCTGGCCAGGTAAAGGCAGGGGGGCATCTCTAACAAGAAATTTACAGTTCTGCCTGCAATGTTGCTGACCCTACTTGGCTGTCCCCTCAACTGCAGTGGTCACTTTGGAAGTTGGGCTGAGTGAAGGGCTTTTCAGCTTGGAGCCAATAAGATCTGTGGCTCTGACCTGGGCATCCTTCGACTCCAGGGCAGGTCCATTTCCAGTGATCCAACTCTTGGCAGAGCTGCCAGGGCTCTTCACAAGCTGACTTCTGCTGAAGCCCAGGCTTACCACATTGAAAGCCACCGCAGTGGACTGGCCTGTTGGGTCTCTTTGAGGCAGATCACTGTACAGATCAGCCATTAATAGGCCTGCCACCCATTGCTTCTGATGCCTAGCTTTCTTTTCCTCCTGGTTTGTGTTAAAGCAGACCAGAGGATGCAAGTCAAGGGAGTGCCCAAGTCCCATCTCTAATCTTCGGTGGCCTGAACTACAAGTCTATAGTCACAGGCATGTTCTGTAGTAGTTTTTCTAAGGTAGACAATGCCCATGAGGAAAATTATATTCTCACTTAAAAACTTTCTTTCCCTTTGGTCTGAAAGCTTTTAAAATCTTGAACTCTTTTTGTCGATTGCCAATTGATTTGAATTGCTTTGTGTTTTTAGTAACCTCAGTTAACCATACTTTCTCTCAGTTGGTACTGTTAATACATTATTGGCTCCATCTGTTTACAGAGCTATCCCAAAGTACTGAATACAATAAAAGTGGCTGGAAAAAGTCCATAGGAACCTATAGGAGGACAGCTAAACACAGAACCAACAACGCTTTAGTTTTATGAGCAGCACATCATATATAACTGTGGATGACAAAAGACTTTAAGTCGCCATGTTTAAAATTATAAACTCATCAACCAACAAGAGGCACTTGCTTACTTCACAGTATTTTTGAAAGCACCTGTAGGATTTTACAAGTATTTAACCCTTTAGGCCTCTGGGGCTTTCTCATTAAGATAACTATCATGTCTAGTAACACAAGATCATTAGACTTTTTAATTCTCAAACATTTGTATTAATAGCATTTTCCATTATAGAAACTTAAAGTCTGGTACCACATCACATCTTGACAGTCCTTCTAATATAATCCAAATAGACTGATTAGTTGGTGTCTCTATAAGATGGGAGACATAGGTCCTTCGATTTTTTCAGTTGGGCCCAAACTGGAAAAACCAAAGTCCAGGATTTACTGGAAATTTTAGAGACCAGATTGTTTGAAACTTTGATTTGTTGAATGCCTGTCAAGAATGCCAAGAAGGCTCAAAATCCAAAATATCTGGTTGAAATGATTCCTTAAAATCATGACATAACATAGACCAAATTTGATCATTGTTACAAGGTGATTATTCAAATTTTTGAAAATAAGCACATATTTAAATAACCCATAGCTCTTAATAAAAATTCAGCTGTTTTTGAACAATTAGAATTTAACAGACATCAAGAGAACATAATAGATTACGTTAACACATTGATTTAACAGAGCATCAGAGTTTAATTCTATGTCAAAGAGAAATTGAGCTTCCTGTGATCTTTTGCTGTGAGGTTTCCTTCCTTTACCTTCTTTCATATTGGTGACCATGTTTCTGTGTTTCTGTGTGTAACACATCTTTAAGCATCTTTTGCAGGGCAGGATGAGTGGCAACAAATTCTTTCAGTTTCTGTTTGCTATGAAAAGTCTTAATTTCACCTTCATTCACAAATGAGAGCTTTGCAGGATAGAATATTCTGGGCTGGCAGTTTTTCTCTCTTAGTACCTGGGCTATGTCTCGCCATTCCCTTCTAGCTTGTAGGGTTTCTGATGAGAAGTCTGCTGTGAGTCTAATTGGAGATCCTCTAAGAGTGATCTGACGTTTCTCTCTTGCACCTTTTAGGATCTTTTCTTTATGTTTCACTGTGGTGAGTTTGATTACAACATGTCGTGGTGAGGATCTCTTTTGGTCATGTCTATTAGGGGTTCTATAAGCTTCCTGTACTAAGATGCCTCTGTCCTTCTCCAAACCTGGGAAATTTTCTGCTAGTATCTCACTGAAAATGCCTTCTAATCCTTTCTCCCTCTCCATGCCTTTTTTTATTATTACTAATAGCCTTCTGAGAAAAGAATTTCTGGACATCTTGTTCCAAACCGAGAACATAGTAATAAAATCTTTTTCTCCTTTAATGTTATTTCCTAGTTATTTTTTAATCACATTCTTACTCCAGATACCTCCTTTTTGATTTTCAAATATCTTCTAACACTGAAGACTTTTGCTGTGATAAATATTACTTTAATATATAATTCTTTAAAGAACATTGTCATGGCATATGGCAGGTACTGGTTTTTATATCAGTTAAACAAATAAATAATATACCTTGCTCTAATAAATGAATAAAAGTAATATAGTCCTATAAATTAACAGTTGTCCTTTAACACTCCTTTTACATAATATACGACCTAATGAAAGAAAATCATTTAATTGAGGAAGAAAGCCTTCTAGGTGAAAGTGAAGTTAGCTTGTCGAATAGTCTGGATTTCCTACTTTAGAGTGGAGAGGAGTTGTCATGGATGCTCATCAGATTTAAATGATGTAGATGATAGCAACTTTCAGTAGGCTGTATTGTTCCACCATTCAACAAACTGTATTTTGAGCATTTTGGTTGCAATAAATTTATATCAGTTTCACTTCATTTTCCCTTAGTTGCAAAATTTGCCACAAGAGATATTTTGGAACAACATGAACACATACATTAAAAAAAAATTCCCTCCATTCCTCTCTTCAACAAATGTTATCAGAGCTTTGTGAACCCCAGCCCACTTGGAAACACTGATGTATTAATATAGAAAAACCTAGACTGAGTTATTTCCATAGTAGTCTTACATATATCTGTTTACCCACAGTGAATATTTCTTAATAAGGTTAGAATGTTCACTTCTCAAGTTTTCCCAATTGAGGAAATTGTTCTGTGGAGAACTAGAACGTGCCGTTCCCATGACTGACCTGATTAGACTCAGATCTGCAGGTGGGGTAGACCTAGCTGCCTGTCATTCACAGGTATTGTGCAATGCAAGCAAAGTCTAAGTGCATAGTGTGGTCTTCCCTGACAGTGGCCTATATCAAGACATTTGACGTCATGTTCGAGATCAAACCAGTTGTAATACAAGTGGTAATATCCCTCTTGACCCAAGACTAAGTCACAGCATGGCGGCACAAACACAGGAAATCAGCCTGACACTCACTGGAGGCGTTCACGTTCATATTCACATATTCGCATTCCCATCTCCAGAGAGCCACTGGATTTCCATGAATCACTGAAGACCATGCTGTCCAGTGTGTGTGATTTTAAAGAAAATCACCATTTTAAAGACAAGAATTACAAACATTTGAATTGCATTTTTACTTGGAAAAAATGAACTTGTACTGGCAAGCTATTTCTTATTATATATTCTAGGTCTCACACTTAACATGTGCTTAATTATTTGTAAATTGTGCTAGTGGGAGAATGTTTTTCCTTATTTTCTATCTGTGTAATTCTTGAATATTGTTGGACTTTGAATAGAATCCAAAGTATTTTTAAATTTGTTATTGATCCTGCGTGAAGATGAAACACATTAGCCTGTTGAAAGCCTTGCGTTGATATTTCTCAATGTTAAACTCTTCTGAATGCTGTGACCTCACAGTTTTGCAGGATTTTCTATGCAATTTAAAACCTAAGTGAAGTTAGGTATGTATTTGTTTTCTCAACAGCTTTATAGCCCATACTCTGCATCAGGGAATATGCTAAGGACCAAGGATACTGGCATGAGTAAGCGGAGTCTCCCTCGGTGGGTGTTGATGGCTGAGTAATGGCTAGCCAAAATGCCTCTGTCCTAATCCCCGCATGTGGGTGTTACCAGATATGGCAAAGACTTTGTAGATGTGACCAAGTTAAGAATTTTGAGATAATTCTAGAATTATGCTGGATGATTGAGTCGGAACCAAACACCGTTACATGTGTCCTCACCAGCGGCAAAGGGAAGACCTTTCTCTCTGTCTCTCTCTCTCTCTCTCTCTCACTGTCCACTCTGCCTGTCAAAAATAAAAAAAAAAAAAAAAGAAAGAAAAAAAAAAGAAGGAGGCATAAGGAGATCCAGCAGGGACAGAGAGATGATGTGACCCTGGAGATGGCGATTAGAGTGATTTGTCTGCAACCCAAGGAAAGCCACAACCACGAAGTTCCAGCCACCACAAGAGGCCAGGATGAGGGGCTTCCTCAGTGGCTCAGGAGCAGCACAGCCCTGCTGACTCCTTGACCTTTGTCCCAGTGCCGCTGATTTCAGACTTCTGGACCGAATCCACGCCTATGGGATGCCAGCACTACAGCCAGAGGCTGAGCCTTCTACCCCACAGCACCAGCCGCAATTTTTCATTAGATTTGAAAACTGAAATTAGTCATATTTATCAAAGAAGATGACAGAGCTATGAAATACTTGTGAAAAGGGTAAGACCGTATATACATCACAAATGAGATAAAGGGACATCTCGCCATTACCAAAGTAAGAATAGTTACTATTCCCTGTCCTTGCCCGTTGCTGAGGATTTTAGAAAATTTATTACATAGAAATGTTGATTAAACCGTCTCAATATTGGCAGTTTCATTAGTTGGGGGGAAAGAGAGATCATTAATTCTGCTTATAGAAATAATTACCAACATCTCAAATCCTAATAAAAATAAGGCAACAGTTCTAAAAAACTCTCTCTCTCTCTCCCTCCCTCCCTCTCTCTCTCTTCTCTCTCTCTCTCTCTCTAAGAATTTTTGCCTAGGATTTCTTAGCCAGCTGAAAAGGGAGGTCACTTCCCTGTGTTCTGTTTTCAGGACTGAGCAGTAGAAGCAGTGAGTGTGAATGAAGTGTCTGTGTGTGTGTGTGTGTGTTTGGGATCCCAGCAACTTCACAGGCGAGGCAGAATTTGAGTGGGTTTTAAACTCTCTTTTCAAGGTTGATTTAGGTACTTGAGAAAAGGAATGATAACGAAAAGATGTTATAAACCAACTGGAGATTTACTGTGATCTAAGTCAGGTATCAGTGTTCTGGCTGTGAAAACAAAGAGGGAAAGGCAAATAAATTATAATACACAGGACTATTAGATTATCCAGGGATGACAAGGAAAGTAAAAAGACAGCTGTTGATTTGAGTTCTAAGCCCAGAGCCAAATGCTGGATTAGCCGATCACTGGATCCTGGGAATTTCATCCCTACATCCTTTACAGCATTTGGTGTTATCCAGCTTTTCAATTTTGTTGGTAAAGGGGCCAAATACTTTCCTGGTATTTCCCAAGGCATTAGAGAATAAAAAATTGTAAATGATACTTTATACATATTTTCTACAGAAGCCCAGCAGTTGCTCCCCTAGCATCCCAGCTCTCAGCTCTTCCTGGCTTCTGGCCCAAATACTTGGCAAATTGATCCATGTCTACATTACAGTTATACACATTTGTAAACTCTGTCCAGCGCAGAGGTCTGACTTCAGGTATTTTGGCAGAGTTATCTGGAGTAACTGTCTCCAACCCAGTGCTGTTGTGCAAATGATCACACCGGGAGGGAAAGGAGAATTCATTGAGACAGATGACGGTACAGTTGACTCTCCATATCCTCAGTTTCCAACCAGCTGCAGACCAAAAGTATTTGAAAAAAAAAATTACATGCATACTAAACACGTGTGGGCTTTTTTCATTGCATTGTTTCTTCAATAATATAGCATAACAGCTGTCCACATAGCTGCTGTGGTTTCGATGTGCTCTGACCTCCGCCCCCAAGGGTTCTTATGTTAGAAGCTTAGTCTCAGTGTGGCAGTCTTAGGAGGTGGTGGACCCTGAAAGAGGGAAGCCAGTGGGAAGCCAGTAGGCCCTTAGGAGGGACTGTGGTGGTTCTCTAGGGACTGTGAGTTAGTTGTTACAGAGAGAGTCAGCCCCTCCCCTTCCCCATCCCAGGCTCCCTGTCTGGCAATGTCACCTCTCCCTCTGGTATGGACTCCTGCCAGGAAGTCCTCAAGAGACTTGCTGATGCCAGTGTCATGCCCTTGAACCTCCAGAACTGTGAGATAAGTAAACCTTATGATTACCCAACCTCAGAGATGTGGGTACCATAACAGACAATGGACTAATACAGCGTGTTAGGTACTGTAGGTAATCTAGAGATGCTTTAAAGTGTATAGGAGGAGGTATGTAGGCTGTATGCCAATACCATATACCATTTTATGTGAAAAACTTGAGCCTCCATGGATTTTGGTATCCATGGTAGGTTCTGGGACCACTCCCCCACGAGCAGTGAAGGACAGCTCAACTCAGTTATGGTTGTTGCTGTTTTTATCAGTAGTCTAAGAGAATTCTGCTGTTGATAAAACTTTATTGGCATGCACAGTAGTTATTCTTAATTGAATAACTAAGAGGATATATGAAGGTACTTCAAGAAGTTCATATAAAATGGAATTTAAAGTATCAGTTTAGGGGGCCAGCGCTGTGGCGCAGCGGGTTAACGCCTTGGCCTGAAGCGCCGGAATCCCATATGGGCGCTGGTTCTAGTCCCGGCTGCTCCTCTTCCTATCCAGCTCTCTGCTATGGCCTGAGAAAGCAGTAGAAGATGGCCCAAGTGCTTGGGCCCCTGCACCCACTTGGGAGACCCAGAAGAAGCTCCTGGCTCCTGGCTTCGGATCAGCGGAGCTCTGGCTGTTGCAGCCAACTGGGGGTTGAACCAGCGGATGGAAGACCTCTCTCTCTCTGCCTCTCCTCTCTCTGTGTAACTCTGGCTTTCAAATAAATAAATAAATCTTTTAAAAAAAAAGTATCAGTTTAGGGTCAGGCAATTAGCTTAGTGGTTAAGATGTACACATCGCACCTCAGAGTGCCTGAGTCCAATTCCTGGCTCCGGCTCCTGACTCCAGCTTCCATCTGTACAGACCATGAGTGACAGCAATGTTGTTGATGTAACAGGGTTCCTGCCACCCACAAGGAGGAGAAGGGCTGCAATCCCCACTCTTGGCTTCAGTCCTAGCCAGATGCAGTTCTTATATCTCTGTGTGTGTGTGTGTGTCTCTCTGTCTCTCTGTCTCTCTCTCTCTCTGTCTGTCTCTCTCTCTGTCCCCACCTCCACCTCCCTCATCCTGCCCTCACCCTCCCCTTCTCCCTCTCCCTCCCCTTCCCCCTCTCAAAAAATTAAATTAAAAAAAGTATGGCTTTGTTTTAGTGCAAAAACAACTTTGAAATTTATACATAGTTTTTTTCATAACATACCTTTCCCACATACTATATATTTTTTTTTGCACCAAAGTAAACTCTCTATTCTAATTCCGTTAATCCATGAACTTTTTGAAAGGAGGAAATCATTGTTGCTGAGCATAGCTTCTTTTCCCCCCATGAGATACCTATAAAATATTCATAGTGTAGGATAATAGTGTAATAGTGTAATCTTGTAGTAACCTAACCTGTAGGAGCATTATAGATGTTAATATTTACTTGTAGGAAGATTTATTTTGTGTATTTTATAATTAATTACTACTTTCATCCTGTGAAACAAGATTTTCCATGACTACCCTAAAATATATTTAACTATTTGTTTCATAATCATTTCAGTATTTTATATAATTAACGATATCCCTCATTTGTAGAGATACACACTTTTCATTGATTTTAAAGAATCTTCCAGAAGTTGTATATATTGGTAATAACCAAAAAAAATGTATGCCACCACCATCTCACTGACTTCTGTCCATACCAGCCCAGGCCTAGAAGCTTCTATAATTCCACAATTATTTTTGTCTGCTGGTCTGTAGCCAACAAATTACTTCTGTTTGTGACCATTTCACTGTACTGGGAAAACTAGTCAAAAAAAAAAAAAGTGGTGACTAATTTAATCAGACATACAAGTGTGAATTTTACAAAATTCACAGTTGTGCCTGGGAAACAATTTATTTAGAATTTCAGCAGAACAAGCCCTTGCTAACAGATGTAAGAGAAAACCCAGGCTGTGTGCATTATTTTTTTAAGTATGTAAGATGGGCTTGGCTGTTGCCATTTCTGCAGCTTTTTTGTGTAGCCAGAGAAAAAGGAAAGTAGAGTTGTTATTATCCTGGGAAGAGAGCAGTGCAGATGAACTCCGTGTGTGCTCACATCAGTGGACATTGCTGTGCCGTCCGGTTCCCCGTTGCACTCAGGTGCTCATCAGTGAGACTGCTGAGGTTGTGACCTGTGCGACACAGGCTGTCACCTCAGGAGAGTGAAGATTTGGTGAGATGTCACCACCTAAAGTCAAAGCAAACCCACGCTAACAGCAGACTAAAACTAATTTGGAAATAGAGATTATAACAAGTAAGAGAGGGATTAGAAGAAGAGGGGGGAGAAGGGGCGGGAGTATGGGCAAGAGGGAGAGTGGGGTATCACTATGTTCCTAAATCAGCATACATGAATTACATGAGATTTGTATACCTTAAATGATTTTTTAAAAAAACTAAAATGAAATAATAAAAGAATTGGAAAGAGTGGAGACTGGAGCTCAGAAGACGGTTTCGGTGTTGGATGCTCACATGGATGGGCTCCCTCACCTCCTCTTACTGCTTTCACAGATGACATGGGACCCCCACCCCACCCCAGGTGATGATGCTAACAAGGTGCCCTCCAGGGCAGTGTACTGCAGTCTCCATTAGCAGGAAGACAGACACTAGTCCACTCCCCATCCACAGACTGGTAGTGTTTCTGCCTCACCATCAAACCTGCCCCATACTCAAGTTTCTTATATTTTTAGGAACTGTTACCTTGCCTGCTTTCAGCCAGCTTCTCTTGTTACTAACAGGCAGCTTTCCTCTGACTCCCATTTTATGTAGTTATTCTTTATAATTAAATCATTCTCTAATTGTTTAAGCATACCTGAAAGAAACTGAGTAATCCTTCTAACCAAGCTGAAGTCCTTTTACATTTAATATTTAACCTTTATGGGAAAATCCAGTTCAGATCTCTGTTTCTACTAAAATCACATTCTCCATTCCTTGATTTTGAACTGCAGTATGTTTTATTTTTTCCTTGAAGTTTTGCTTTGACAAGTGTAATTTAGTTAACATGAGTTTTTCATACTTTATAGTTATATATTTTTTTGCTCTTATGATAACCAATTCTTGCCAGAAACCAGCTTGTAATCTGTTTCTTAAAAGAAGGTAAAAAGAAGAAACCTAAAGAATGGTATTCAGTGTCTCTGGACTTGTGTTTAACACCAGTCACTTTGCTAACGCAAGCCCCCTTCTTAATCGCTTTCCTCTGTTCCTGGAGGGTTGCTATGGGCCTGGTACTGCTGCTCCACGGATGTGAGATTCACAGTTAAAACTATGCTACTTCTATTCAGCATTGGCCAGTGCATGAACATGGAAAGTAAAGTAGAAACTCTTAGAAACAAACTAAAGTTTCAAACTCACAGTTCATATGAATGACTATATCGAAAATAGAAAACAATCTACAGGTATTTAGAATAAATAAGAGCATATAAGAAAGTGACTTAATAGATGATAAATTATAAAAATCAGTTACATTTCTCTGTACCATCATAAAATAGAAAGTGTGACTCAGAACACACAATGTTTAAATTATTAAAAAGTGATGAAAGATGTGAGAATTGAAGAACAAGAAGACTTGTTTTCATAAAGGTTTTGATCCTCCCCAAATTATTTGTAGAGTCACTCCATTTGTTACGAAAATTCCAGCAGGATTTTAGCAGATTGTGAAATTTATGTAGAAGAGCAAAAGGGTAAAAGTAGCCAAAGCAGACCTGAAGAATTAAGCGGGGGAACTTTCTCTTCCACATATCGTGGCTTGCATAATATAATAATATTATATTAATTATAATAATTAGTAAAAATATAGTATTGGCACTGGGATAGACAGCAGGTAAGCTAAACAGAACAGTCAAGCAATATACTTAAGCTTACATGCGAGTTTTGTGTGTAGCAAAAGTGGCAGTACGGTTCAACAGAGAGAGAATCAGCTACACAATAAATGATGCCAGGGCAACTGGCTTTCTCTTTGAAAAATTATGAAATCTGGTCCCATCCTCAGACTCACATTAAAATAAACTTTTAATGGATTAAAATTTTGAAATGGACACTATAAGCAACAATGAACTGATCAGCTCCTGTCCTGACTTTAGATGTACAATGTAATACTTTATCCTTTTTAGTATTTGTTGTTGTTGTTGTGGTTCTAGTACTATTGGTTGAACTCAGTAATTAACACACAATTATTCTTAGGTGTTTACATTTTAACTGAAAAGTGATCCCTGTTAAATCTAAGAGTGGAAAAAGAGAGGGAGGAGATGAACAATTTGGAACATGCTCAATCGGACTGGCCGCAAATGGTGGAGTTAGAAATGTGCCAGGGGATTCCAACACAATCCCATCAAGATGGCATGTACCAATGCCATCGCACTAGTCCAAGTGATCAATTTCAGCTCACAATTGATAGCTCTGATAGGTCTAAGAGTCAAAGAGATCACACAAACAAGACAAGTATCTGCTAATACTAACTGATAGAATCAAAAAGGGAGAGAAAGATCCAACATGGGAAGTGGGATACACAGCAGACTCATAGGATGGCAGATGTCCTAAACAACACTCTGGCCTCAGAATCAGCCCTCAAGGCATTCAGATCTGGCTGAAGAGCCCATGAGAGTATAGCAGGCATGGAAAGCCAAGATATCATGGAAAAAAAAAAAAAAGACCTAAATGAATGATCTCTGTGAGTGAGATCCCAGTGGAAAGAACGGGGCCATCAAAGAAGGAGGTACCCTTCTCCGAAGGGAGGAGAGAACTTCCACTTTGACTATGACCCTATCGGAATAAGATCAAAGTCAACGAACTCTAAAGGCTTCCATAGCCCTGGCAACTCATGACTAGAGCCTAGGGAGATTACTGACGCCATGAATAGGAGTGTCAAATTGTTAAATCAGCAACAGGAGTCACTGTGTACTTACACCCCATGTGGGATCTGTCCCTAATGTGTCGTCTAAAGCCAAGTGATGCTATAACTAGTACTGAAACAGTATTTTTATACTTTGCGTTTCTGTGTGGGCAAAAACTGATGAGGTCTCTACTAATTATATACTGAAGTGATCTTCTGTATATAAAGAGAATTGGAAACGAAAAAAAAAAAAAACCTGGTGTTAAAATGGAAATGGCATAGAAAATTAATTAATTTGAAAAAAAAATATGTAGGATCTCTGTCTTTAATGTGCTGTACATTGCTATTTAATGCTATAATTAGTAATCCAATGGTAGTTTTTTCACTTTATGTTGCTATATGGGCAAAATGTTGAAGTCTTTACCTAATATATAATAAACTGATCTTCTGTATACAAAGAGAATTGAAAATGAATCTTTACATGAATGGAAGGGGAGAGGGAGCGGAAAAGGGGAGGGTTGCGGGTGGGAGGGAAGTTTTGGGAGGGGGGAAGCCATTGTAACCCATAAGCTATACTTTGGAAATTTATATTCATTAAATAAAAGCTTAATAAAAAAAAAAAGAAAATAAGGGGAAAAAATGTGAATGCAGAAGTTAATAATTTTAAATGTTTGGAAGAAAACACAGGAGAATATTTTTAAGATCTTTTTTTTTTATTTTTTATTTTTTTTAACTTTTATTTAATGAATATACATTTCCAGTGTACAGCTTATGGATTACAATGGCTTCCCCCTCCCATAACTTCCCTCCCACCCACAACCCTCCCCTCTCCCGCTCCCTCTCCCCTTCCATTCACATCAAGATTCATTTTCAATTCTCTTTATATACAGAAGATCAATTTAGTATAAAGATTTCAACATTTGCACCCACATAGAAACACAAAGTGAAACATACTGTTTGAGTACTAGTTATAGCATTAAATCACAATGTACAGCACATTAAGGACAGAGATCCCACATGAGGAGCAAGTGCACAGTGGCTCCTGTTGTTGACCCAACAAATTGACACTCTAGTTTATGGCGCCAGTAACCACCCTAGGCTGTCGTCATGAGTTGCCAAGGTTATGGAAGCCTTCCAAGTTTGCCGACTCTGCTCATATTTAGGCAAGGTCATAAAAGACAGAGTGAGGATAGTAACCAGTGATCCTAAGAGTGGCATTTACCAGGTTTGAACAATTATACAGCATTAAGTGGGGAAGAGGACCATCAGTACACACAGGTTGGGAGTAGAGCCATTGGTGGTAGAGTAGAGGTTATGATTACAAAGGAATGAGGCCCAAGTGTGCTAGACAGGGTCTAGAACAAAGGACAGAGTCATTATTAGAGGAGCTAAGAAAGGTGCTCTCTAAGCTACAATTAAGTTTTCTGATTGAGAGGCAAATAGAACCTGATAGAAGGGGCTTGATAATAATCTGGTGGGCTTTAGGCCTTGTGAGTTAAGAGGCCCAGACCTATCTATCTCTTCACATGGGGTATATCCTAAGGGAGGTGTGAACCTCCTAGGGGAAGGCACTCTGTTGACTTTCATTACTTGGCTGGCCTGGGAGGAGAGCTGGCCAGGTAAAGGCAGGTGGCATCTCTAACAAGAAATGTACAGTTCTGCCTGCAATGTTGCTGACCCTACTTGACCATCCCCTCAGCTGCAGTGGTCACTTTGGAAGTTGGGCTGAGTGAAGGGCTTTTCAGCTTAGAGCCAATAAGATCTGTGGCTCTGACCTGGGCATCCTTCGACTCCAGGGCAGGTCCATTTCCAGTGATCCAACTCTTGGCAGAGCTGCCAGGGCTCTTCACAAGCTGACTTGTGCTGAAGCCCAGGCTTACCACATTGAAAGCCACTGCAGTGGACTGGCCTGTTGGGTCTCCTTGAGGGCAGATCACTGTACAGATCAGCCATTAATAGGCCTGCCACCCATTGCTTCTGATGCCGAGCTTTCTTTTCCTCCTGGTTTGTGTTAAAGCAGACCAGAGGATGCAAGTCAAGGGAGTGCCCAAGTCCCATCTCTAATCTTCGGTGGCCTGAACTACAAGTCTATAGTCACAGGCATGTTCTGTAGTAGTTTTTCTAAGGTAGACAATGCCCATGAGGAAAATTATATTGTCACTTTAAAACTTTCTTTCCCTTTGGTCTGAAAGGGAGGTTTTTTCTACTTACTGTATACTTCGCTGATGGCGAAGTGAATCTAGCTATGAGATTATTATTTAAGTTCTTATTTTGGCTATGCTATTACAGAAAAATGTTAGCCATCTCTTTTATAAGGTCTAAAGATTAAATTGTGCATCCTACAGATTCCTTCATAATAGAATTAGTTTCCTACCTTGAAGAGAATAGAGAAATGAAAGAACAAGTTGGGCTTAGAATAGAGAAATGAGGGAGCAAGTCCTAGATCGCTTGCTGACAATAGCAATATTACATGAATACTTAGCAAACCGTTTCAACCATTAGATAACAACTTAAGAAAACATTTACCAGAAGGTCCAATGCCTTCTATATAAATTTTAAGAATCATGTATTTGAAAACACCTCTTAAATATCTAACATGGTGTAGTTTGTTTAACCAGTAAACTTAAGCACAACCATATAAAATGTTTTTAGTTTCTTTCTACCAACAAGTTTAAAACATGATACACAGATTCAGGTCACACAAATTAAAATGTATCTTTGATTGATTTTAGCAGCTTAAATTTATGGACAATCTTATCTATAAGCCATTTAAAGTAAAACTCTTAATAAAATTTCCTATGTGGACATACAATATGTACACACATATAACATAGCATAATAGACCAATATAGCAATTTTAATAATAGCTTTTAAAATCTTTAACTCTTTTTGTAGATTGCCAATTGATTTGAAAGGCTTTTTGTTTTTAGATTACTTTAACACATTGCTTTAACAGAGCATCAGAGTTTAATTCTATGTCAAAGAGAAATTGAGCTTCCTGTGATCTTTTGCTGTGAGGTTTCCTTCCTTTACCTTCTTTCATATTGGTGACCATGTTTCTGTGTGTAACACATCTTTAAGCATCTTTTGCAGGGCAGGATGAGTGGCAACAAATTCTTTCAGTTTCTGTTTGCTATGAAAAGTCTTAATGTCACCTTCATTCACAAATGAGAGCTTTGCAGGATATAATATTCTGAGGTTGCAGTTTTTTTCTCTTAGTACCTGGGCTATGTCTCGCCATTCCCTTCGAGCTTGTAGGGTTTCTGATGAGAAGTCTGCTGTGAGTCTAATTGGAGATCCTCTGAGAGTAATCTGACGTTTCTCTCTTGCACATTTTAGAATCTTTTCTTTATGTTTCACTGTGGTGAGTTTGATTACAATGTGTCGAGGTGAGGATCTCTTTTGGTCATGTTTATTAGGGGTTCTATAAGCTTCCTGTACTAAGATGCCTCTGTCCTTCTCCAAACCTGGGAAATTTTCTGCTAGTATCTCACTGAAAATGCCTTCTAATTCTTTCTTCCTCTCCATGCCTTCAGGAACTCCTAGAACCCGAATATTAGGTTTTTTAATAGTATCCTGTAGATTCCCGACAATATTTTTTAGATTTCTAATTTCTTCTTCTTCTCTTTGGTTTGCCTGTTTCCTTTCCTGTTCTCTGTCTTCTAAGTCTGATATTCTCTCTTCTGCTTCGCCCATTCTGTTTTTAAGGCTCTCTAATGTGTTTGTCATTTGATCTATTGAATTCTTCATTTCATTGTGGTTTTTTGTCACTATCATAGTTTCATGTTCTACTAGTTGTTTCATTTCATTTTGATTCCTCCTTAATATTTCATTTTCACGAGAGAGATTTTCTATCTTGTCCATTAAGGATTTCTGTAGTTCAAGAATTTGTTTTTGAGAACTTCTTAATGTTCTTATCAATTTTTTGAGATCCGCTTCTTGCATTTCTTCGATCTCATCATCTTCATAATCTTGAATTGGGGTGTCTTTTTCATTTGGGGGCATCATAGTGTCTTCCTTGTTCTTGTTATCTCGGTTTTTGTGTTTGTTGTATGGCATGTTGGAGATATTTGGTTTCTTCACTGTGGTGTTTTTTCTTGTTATACTATGACTCTAGATTAAGTGGACTGTCTGCTTTTGGTGGAGCCTTAGAGGCTTGAGATGGGTGTGGACTGAGAGCTGTGTTTGGTTCCTCAGGGTTGAGGGTGTGTCAAAGATGACACTCCCAGGTTAGGCGTGGTAAATCTCTCTCTCTCTTTTTTTTTTTTTTTTGATTCCAAAGGGAAGTAGTTCCGCACAGCTGAACGTAATTGGAGGTAGTTAGCAGGTGAATGATATACCCACAGGAGCCAGAGGAGGGAGCGGCAAGATGGCGGAATAGGAAGGGAGCACATTGATAGTTCAGCAAGACACACAGGTTAATAAAAGTGGAGATACTGCAGGGTCAAGGAAGAGTAGGGGAAGAAACAGCAGCGGAAACTCTTCCGGAACAAGTGATTCACAGTGGACCTGCGTGGAGAGCGTGGGAGCCCAAGTTCGGGACACCAGCGGCAGACTCAACACACCAGCGCTGGAACGCGAGGTGAGCCGAACCTCAATAGCCCGAGACACCAGCGGGCAAGCGGAAAGAGGAGACTAGAGGGAACGAGGCTTGAAACTCCGTGGGGAAAAATTCACCAGGCTAACTAGAAGAGAGAGAGGGAAAAAAAAAAAGTGACTGATACGGACACGAGTTTCTCTCTCTCTGCTCACCCCTCAAAGGCGAGCAAGACAAAGAGCAGGCGCCATTTTGGACATACGTCATAAGCAGGGCGACCTCAGGTCTGCACCGGCCCTGAGCCTAGCAGAAACACCTGACTCTGGGGGGAGGGGTGAAATAACAGGAGATTAGCATCTAACTTGGCAACCCAGTGGGAGACTGCAGGAGAATTGGAGCCCACGCTGAAGGCAGCACAGATTCCCTGTGTGGTCCTTGGGAAAGAGCTTCCAATCTCTGGCTCCTGTGGGTATATTTTTAAGATCTTGATGAAGGGAAGGAATTCTTAAGTAAGTCTAAGAGAATACAGCTTGTAGAAGAAAAATGTATAAATTTGACTAGATTAAAATAAAGAACTCTGTCCAAAAATCATAAAGAAAATAACAACCTACATAATGAGAGAAAATATTCACAACACATATAACTGACCAAGAATTGATATTCTTCTCTTAGTCAGTAGTAGAAGTCATGGGACCAAATAGAAAAATGGGACCAGGCCTTAGGTGGGCATTCCAGAGAGGAAACAGACAGATCTACCTTTAAACCTCTGAAATGATGATCAACACTGTTACCACTCCACAAAAACACTAATTAATTAGGGAGGGGGAAAGAGAAAGACGCGGGAGAATGGCACACTCGACCCTGTGGTCAACGTGAGAATCCAGCAGTAGTACAGATTAACACAAGGCCTTGTAGGCCACAGCCAGTGGTGTGGTGGTTCTGCTGGTGGCCAGGAAGAAACACCATGCAAGCTCCAGTTAAGGCATAGTCTGTAACATAATTGCCAGCAGTCATCAAGCATACCTCAACCAGGACAAAGACTGAAGTGTAACTGGAGATGTGTGATTTGGACGTTTTATTACCAAGGACATTCTTGCACCTTCTGAAACTGGCCAGAGGCTGAGGATTAGATGTCAGCAATGTGTCTGTTAGTTTTCAGGTTTGAGAGCTGTCCTGCAGCTGGGAGACTGTGCATAAGCACGTTTCTGGTCACCAAATACTGGGGCGGTGACAGAGACATCATACTGGCACCTTATCTCGTAACTCTTCTTTCATCATAAAAAGGAAATGCTTTAAACCCTATAAAAGCATGTTATTTAAAACTATTTTTGGTAAAAATTCGAACTTCTGACAGCATCAGGTGTTGGAGAGGAATTGATCAGCAGGAATTCTTATTAGTTCAAACACCCGAAAAACAATTTGGCATGGCATAATTTTGTTAAAAAAAAATTGAACATTCATATCTAGTTTGATTCAAGAATTGCTATCTTACAAAGAGAGTTTTAGGACATATGCTTCTAAGAACTGACATGCAATGTTTATAGCTTCACTGTTTGTTTTAGCAAAAATAGTAATGAATGGGCACAATATTAGAAAACAGTGAAAATGGTGAATCTTGGTTATTAATGTTGAATAAAAGAAGCAAGCTGCAGAAAAGTGGCCGCAATATGATGCTCTAGAATACAGAAGCATTTATACCAGATACTGTTTAGCAATATGTCTACGTGTAATAGGAATTTTCTTTATAAGGCAAATAAATGATTAACACAAACTATATATACCATAGGTTAAGACCTCTGAGGGAGGGATGTAACCATATTGGTAATTTGAGGTCTTGAAGTTATGTAGTGTCATTGGAGAGGTTCAATTTACTATTATGCTTCATAACATATATGTTACATGTTGTGTGTTTATTGTAGGTATCCAATGTTATATAAAATACTTTTAGAACAATTGAAGTCTCAAAGGCGTGATTTGGCATTATGGGTTTGGGCTTTCCCTTTTAAAATGGTTAAGAAAACATTTTTGAGCTGGAGAGAGGGGAACACAGGGCAAGATCTACCAGTGGGGGCACCTTTGACTGATGCAGTCAAACAGTAAACAAAACAAACCCTAGGCCAAAGCATTCAAATATTGCTCAGCATCAGGGTCCAAGGGCCTCAGTTATTTGAAGACTTGAATAATCAAAGCTCACCAGGAATGCTTGGATCCAAGACTCCAGACACCCTTGATGCTGGGTGCCTTCCTGGTGTTGCTTCTAACCGCTGTGCTCCACGTAAGTGGACTTTGGAGCAGATTTTCCTTGTTTTAAGGAATCTCTTTGAAGTAGAAAATTTAAACTCCTCTTAAAAGGCATTGCTGTTGACTAAAGAGTTACATTCCTGACGGTCAGACAGTTCTTCGACATGTGAAGCAAACAAGCGAATCGATGATGTAGATGTTAGACAACTTTATGAAACACAGGCTGTTGACACTGGGAGAAGTCTAGGGGTCAGTGTTGTAAAACAGAGGTACCTCCTGACAGTGTTGACGTGTGCTGTGCGTATCAGCACTGAACCCATATATATAGAGAGAGAGAGACTGCACATTTTAACTATATGCAAAGCAAACACTCCTAATAGTTCCACATGGAGCTCACATTCTGAGATATTTGTATTTTTACATTAACAGCCATTAATTAGGTGGATTGGACTTGTGCAGCCACTAAACCTTTTCCCTTCTGTTGAAATCACATCCTTTGGAGCTGGTGCTGTGGCATTGCACACGGGCATCCCATGTGGCACCAGTTCAAGTCCTGGCTGCTCCACTTCCAATCCAGCTTCCTACCAATTTACCTGGGATAACAGCAGAGGATGGCCCCTCCACCCATATGGAAGACCCAGAAGAAGCTCCTGGCTCCTGACTTTGGTATGGCCCAGCCCCGGCTGTTGTGGCCATTTGGGGAGTGAACAAACGGATGAAAGATCTCTCTCTCTCTCTCTCTCTCTCTCTCTCTCTCTCTCTCTCCTTCTCCCTCTCCAACTCTCTGAGTAACTCTTCCTTTCAAATAAATAAATACATCTTTAAAAAGGAAGAAAGAAAAAAAAGAAATCACATCCTTTGAATAGAAGACGATACAACATAAACTTTATCAGCACAACTTTCACTATTAAGAGGCAGCAACAGACATCTTCCCCAAAGGTGTTTGAGAACACCATCATCACTTAGCTTGTCCCCACAGCAGCAGAGGAAAACAGCAAAAGCAGAATTTGTGTTTGAACACATCCAAGGGCTCAGTCTTGTATTTTCCACGACTTCGGGATAGATAGCGCCATATGGCTTCCCTGTAAGTGGACCTGTTACTAATAAAGTAGGACTGATAGGTAATTACGTATTCAGCGATTCATCTGTGAAACACCCCGGGTTACTTTACATGGGAAGCATCTGGCCCACATGTGTGCAGTGGTTACTCTGTGGTGACTGACATCTGTGTTCCTCTAATAAAGTCCTACTTTCACAGATGCGAGCTGTTGCCTTCTTCTTAAACATACAAAACTTGCATTTGAGAAATGCTTACCCCAGTCCTTCCTGAATATGAACCTTTCAGTCTTTGACACACACACACACACACACAAAACCCACTTGTATCATAACTGGAACATAACATCAACATTTCAGGCAGTATATTTCACCCATCAAACAGATGTATTTAGGCTCTTTTATCTCTTTTTATGTTTGCTTGTACCGTGACATCTGTTTTAGATTATAAACTCAGAGAAGGCAGTGACCATGTCAGTTTAATCTTATGCAGTGTCCTGTAACGCATAATGCACTTTTGAGTGCTTGCTAAGTATTTGTCGGTCAAGATGGTGGAGTTAAAGACCTTATGGAAAAGTAGAACTGGTAGTCTCACCTTAAACACCTTGTGCACTTGAAGAAGTATTTTGCTCTAAGTGATCCTGCCTTTGATTGCATACATTCTAATTATCCGGATAACATAAAATTATGTTGTTCTGAGCAGAATTGATTTAATTTATGTTGGAATTACTCTGTAGTGGCCGGCACCGCGGCTCACTGGGCTAATCCTCCGCCTGCGGCACTGGCACACCGGGTTCTAGTCCCAGTTGGGGCGCCGGATTCCGTCCCGGTTGCTCCTCTTCCAGTCTAGCTCTCTGCTGTGGCCCGGGAAGGCAGTGGAGGATGGTCCAAGTGCTGGCGCCGGATTCCGTCCCGGTTGCTCCTCTTCCAGTCTAGCTCTCTGCTGTGGCCCGGGAAGGCAGTGGAGGATGGTCCAAGTGCTTGGGCCCTGCACCCCATGGGAGACCAGGAGAAGCACCTGGCTCCTGGCTTTGGATCAGCGCGGTGTGCTGGCCACAGTGGCCATTGGAGGGTGAACCAATGGAAAAGGAAGACCTTTCTCTCTGTCTCTCTCTCTCTCTCTCACTGTCCACTCTGCCTGTTAAAAAAAAAAAAAAGAACTACTCTGTAGTGATACATGATTTTAAAAAAGCAAAATTCAGGGCAAGTTTCATGAGGAATGTGGCATTTTTAACTGGACCTTATACATTGACAGCATATGACACGCAATAATGAAATGTTTAGACATCTGAGGCAAAGCAGACAAAAGAGAAAGAAGCATTGGCAAAGAGATTGGAAGAGGCAGTTGGGTGTGGGTTCAAACCCTTCCTTAGGCAGTTTATAAGTTGTGAAACCTTACTGAGTCACTGCAGCTTCTCAGGTTTTGTCTTCTTATCTGGAAAATAGTTGCCATAAGCATATAGAGTTATTGTGACGATCACATAAATAAGGAACCTAAATAGTTCCTATAAGGACATAGCGTTATTTTGACAATTACATGAAGAGGAACTTGGCACCAGAAGGGTGGTTAACAAATGTTAGCAGTGACAGATTTTGTATAGACTTTCAACAGGATTTTGAAATTAAACTCGAAAAGGAAAACAAAACATGGAGGGCAGCTCCAGGCTATGTGTAAAGATCTAAAACATCCGATTGGAGCTCTGGCTGGCACTAAGAAGCATCAAGATCCCTTTCTAAATGAGGTGTCTTTTTCCCGCTTTAATTATATTTTTTGACAGAGAGACATCAAGGTATAATCATGTATACGTGAATTGAAATACCAGTATTGGGAGCAGCATTGTGTATATTAACCCGGCCCTTGCAACTCTAGCAGTCCACGTCAGAGCACTGTGTCCAGGCCGAGTGGTTCTGCTTACAACTGGAGGGGATTCCCGGCTCATGACTTCAGCCTGGCCCCACCCAGGGCATTGTGGCCATTTGGGGAGTGATCCAGCAGGTGGAAGATGTCTACTCTCTCTCCCTCCCTCCTTCTCTCTCTCCCTCTCCTCTCTCTCTCTCCCTCTCTCCTTCTCTCCCTCTCTCTCTCTCTCCCTTTGTGTGTGTGTCCACACACATTCTGCCTTTCAAACAAAATAAATGTTTACAAAAGAAGAAAGATCAGTATGATGATGAATAAGATAGTTTGCATGCATGAATTATTTTGTGTGCTAGTCTTTTTTTCTTATTTGCCTTCTGCCTGCAAAGTTTGGAAGCATTGTGAGTTCTGACTTCACGAATCCCATGAAAAGCACCTGTTTGCCTTATTTCCAAATGAATAATGGCCATCCGTTTCATGTGTAAGAGAGTTTGTCTCACATACTTGTATAAGCAGACACAGAATGTTCATCTGCAGTAGGTTAGATGACCTAATCTGTTCCCCAAGAAAAATGCACACAAGTAGTACTCGTTTGTATAATATGTATGAGATCTACCTCTGATGGGTGGTATCACAAGTTCTTATGACTTGAAGTAAGAGGAGCAGCGGTCTTCAAAGAGAAAACCAAAGAATTTCTAACCACCTTCTGTTTGGGGAATACACTTGTATTTTTTTAAATACTCTCTTCATTCCTGAAGATCCAATCTTTTTTTTTTTTTTTTCCCCTTCCAGATTCACAAAGACAGTTACTGTGGTCCTTATTTCCATTAACTTCTTTATATCTGGGTGTACTTCAAAATGCCCTTAGGAAAATGGAATTAAAGTATGTTTATTTTGGTGCAAAAAGATACTTTGAGGGGCAGGCATTATGGCATAGCAGGTTAAACTGCCACCTGATACGTCCACATCTCGTAACACAGTATCTGGGATCTAGCCCCACCTCTGCTTGCTTCCAATCCAGCTGCTGCCAGTGTGCATACCAGGAGGTATCAGGTGATTGCTCAAATACCTGGACTCCTGTTCCCCACACAAGGGACCCAGGTGGGCTTCCTGGTTCCTGGCTTCTGCCTGGCCCAGGACTGGCTGTTGAGGCATTTGAGCAGTGAACTGGCAGACAAAGTTTATTTATCTGTCTATCTATCTATCTGTCTGTCTGTCTATCTGTGCTTTTCAAATAAATAAAAATAAATGAACTTAAAAAATAATAAAATTTTTTCAGCCATGCATTTTTTAATGATATGCATTTTATAAACTTGTTGAAGACTCCTAAGATGTAGTTTTTTTCATCTTTATATTGTAAAAACCATACTTTGTCAAAATAGAACTTACACTGAAAATATTTCAATTTCTAGGTGATTCAAAAACATATATGCTTCTTTCCTGGAAATTCAGTGGAGTATCTCTCTGTAGCATTCCTAGGAGTAAGAACTTTCATGAACTTTGTTGTTAACAGTCAACCATTTTCCACTAGAATAAAATACACCTGTTGTTTCAAAAACATTGCATAGGAGTATATTCAAGGATGTTCACTGAAATGTGACTTACACTGCACATTTAAATTGTTTGACATTTATAGCCATGAATCAGGAATCAGTTATATTTTAAGGTACCTCATTGTGTGGAATATCATGAAGCTGTTAAGATGATTATGTACAGTTGCAATTATTGAAAGATATTTTCCGACAAATTATTAAAGAGAGATGTACTTCTCATGATATAATTACTTTATAAAGACTGTGTATTCTTATGTATGTAAATATATATATATATCATGTACAAGTGTGTATAAGTAAAATGTTCAGATGTGCACTGCAATATCAACCGGTGAAGCACATAAAATATATTTTATTCTCTTTTTCTGAATTTCTCTGAAATCTTTCTAATCTGAATAAACTACTTTATGTACCTAAGTAAATAAGAAAATAATTTTATGCTTACTAGCATCCATTGGGATTTATAATAGGATTTAGAATTTCTGTATTGGTGTCTTATTCTTCTCAAGAGCTAATAAGGAAAACTATTTGTTTTTAACAAAAATGTCAAAGTAGTAACTATTTCAGCCTAAAGAATATTTATTTGATTGTAATTTAACACCCAGAATAAATTAAAGAGAGGAGATAATAATGAAAGTTTAGATTCCTATCTTTGCATGAAACCATAGAGCTATACTATACTGTCCTGGGAATACAATAATAGAATCTGGGACCTAGAAGAAAATTTTAGATGTGGAAATAGACCACTAACCCACCCTATGTAAATTTTGGATATTTGGATATCTGGATTAGAAGGGCATATCATCATTTTAATAAAATAACATTTATTTTTAACATAAGTAAATTTTCCTTTAAATATTCAATGTCTTGATATGACAACCACCTCCATTTTCTTTGTGAGGAAAGTTACTTTAAAAAGCAAATGTACTATGAATAAGAACTTCTTTTAATCACTAACAACCAAGTTACTTCTTCAGAGTTTTTGGAAAATTACCAAGAAGTTCGTATTGAATGGCATTTTATGTGCAGCATGAGAATTTGTGTATATAGATATCTGCAATACAGATAGTAAGGAAAGATGTGTTCCTGGTGTTAGAGTTGGAACTTAAAATGGGTTTTTAATCCTACAAATCTATACTTTGTTCATACTTCATCTATGCACGGTATACTTAATTAAGTTTATTTTTTTCCTCCAGTAGCCCGAGATTTTCCAGGACATGAGCTTTGTTTTATCTTTGTACTCAGAGAACAGCGCAATGCCTACCATTAAGAAAATATTGGGGGAAGTGAAACATGTGTGAAACAGGTTCTTAGTTGAGGTCGTCACTAGTTGGGTTCTTGTGATCACAATGTGATAGTTCATCACCGTAGACTCGGTAGGCTCTGTGCAGTGCTCTCATGCACTCTTTTATTTATAACATTTCTGCAGAATATGCCCCAAGTTTAAGTTCAAAAAGAAGCTCTTTTTTATTTTTAATTTTTGTTGACAAAGTTTCTAAGAATATTTAAAATCAAAGGTCTTTCTTAATTCCTTATTCTATTCGTTTGTGTTAGTCATGCAAATGTTTTCCTAATGTTTTATTAACTTTCTCAAGAAACAAGTCAAACTGTAACAACACTTGTTCACATTCAACACATATATAAAAAAAAAAAATCCACCTAAGTTTCAAAACTCTTACCTGTGTGGGAAACTAACAAGCACAGTCGCTTCTTCCAGAAGCTTCCTTCTTACAATTGATTTGCTTTAATCATTTCTTTCAGTTACTTCCAAATTTGGTTTTGAAAAATGTTCAGCCATAGAATAGGAAATATCAAATATCTTTTTTCTTTTACAGTATGAAAAATGGGCCTATGTTTATAGAAAGCAATAAAAAATGTACTTTAGACAGCCATGTAAAAGAATTTTTTAAGACCTAAGATTTTTTTTTTTCTACTTACATGTCTGTAGAAGCCCAGTAACATTTTGAGGGAGATTCGGAGTGTGTGTGTGTGTGTGTGTGTGTGTAAAGCAAAACTATGCACAGCCTTTAGAATCCTCTTAAATATTTTCCATGCATGTGTATGACCTATTCAGTTTTCATGGTTGTCTTTTGGGGCTGTGTAAGAATTTATGGATATCAGCTTTCCTAATTCCAAACAAGTGTTACAATCTCTTGGCATAACCTGAAGTTGCTGTTTTTGCTTTCTGATTTTTGAAGTCTGATTTTCTTGATTGGTTATTGTCTGTGTGTGATTGACAGTGATGATTCCCTGAAAACAGAAACCACTTTTCTTTCTAGAATAAAGAATGTATGGAGCTGAATATTTTGTTTCAGATTTATTTCAGAAAATCTGATTATTTGTTTTGGTCTTTCAATGGCCAGTAGAAGAAATTTAAATTGACTGACAATACATAAAGCTTTGATAATAATTTAACAAAACTGAAGTTAACGGAGAAACCTACTAATTATAGTCTTTCAGTAGCTGGGTTCCAAGTGGGTGCAAGTGCTGAGAAATTGACCAGCATTTGTTAGGGACACTTGCAGCCCCAGGGATTGAAACACTACCTTCTCTTCCCAAACATTCCAATAATGTGGGGTATAACTAAACCAAGCATATAAATTTATAAACATTCAAAACTACTTGGAAAAATAAGTAAAGCTACCTCATAATGGAAAATGAGGTAAGTACTGGCCAGCAGTAGTTTCAGAAATTAAAGTTCCCCAGTTGCTGAGCCATAGATGAGATTTAAACCTTTTTTCAGTGTGATGGCACATCTCAAAAGTCTCTATTATTGCCCTTCTGGTCTGAAATGGACTTTATTCTATGTAAAATTTTTATGAAACCAGCTGTAGCTTTTTCTGACCCTCAACTCTAAAGGATGGGAGGGGTGGAGAGGCACGAGAACACTCAGTTTATTCAACAGAGAACCAATTCTTTAGCGTAAGGAATTGTGCCAAATTCTGAAAGGAACAATGGCTTGAAATCGTAGTCCTGGTCATAATGTAAGTCCCAGGGATGTGCAGAGTTAGCCTGTGGTTGCCACTGCCAGCACTAAGAGGTGTTTTGTGTCCCTTCTCCTCGACCGTGGGTGGGCTTTGGACTCCTTGCAAATAGCAGAGTGCAGGAGAAGGGATGCTGTGTGAAATCCAGAGACCACATCAGGAAGGCCCAAGCGCTTACAGCCGTAAGCTTTTATGGAGGAAGTCTGGCTTCTGGGGGCTCCCATGCTGCAGGAAACCAGGCGCTGTGGACTCTCAAGTAGCCAGTCCTCGCCTTGGAGGACTTCAAACCTCAAACCAGATGTGGTGAGTGAGCTTCGCATGGCTCTCATCCTTGATGTCACCCCTGGCTTTCCAGGGTTCCCAGCTAAGACACCCCCTCCCCAAGCTGTGCCTGCTGGGAAGAGAGGACCTGCACCTGCGGGAGCTGCGTGGAGAAGTGTGGAGGCTGGCAGAGAGGGTGTGTTTCCTCAGTGACGAGAAGTTTGGTGTGGAAGAGCACTGGAGAGCTGGGGCCAGAAGGGTCGACATCAAGGTAGCAGCTGTACAATTATTTTTTCCCTGTACTCAGGGAATTTGCAGTGTAGACTTGTCAGAGTGGAGAGCAGTCATCAGATTTGTCTTACAGTGTGGAGGATGGGCTGAAGGGGGAACAGGTACCCGAGAGGACTGGTGACACACAGCCAAGACGTTTAGCTTTCTTTAGTAGTGAAGGAGGACCAGGTAGATGACAGCTGTCATTTGAATTGTTAAGTCAGTTTTTGTTGGGCACAAAAAAATATACAGTCCTTTTGCACTTTGGCAAATTAAACCAGTGCCTTTACAGAACATTGATTTCAGTGATTGTCAGGTTGTTATTATTTGTGAATGACATGATACAGCTTCCTCTATTATAAATTTCGGGGAATTATGTGTAAGTAGTCTCATTTTTTTATTTTATTTTTTGACAGGCAGAGTGGACAGTGAGAGAAAGAGACAGAGAAAAAGGTCTTCCTTTGCCGTTGGTTCACCCTCCAATGGCCGCCGTGGCCGGCGCCCTGCGGCCGGCGCACCGTGCTGATCCGAAGCCAGGAGCCAGGTGCTTCTCCTGGTCTCCCATGGGGTGCAGGGCCCAAGCACTTGGGCCATCCTCCACTGCACTCCCGGGCCATAGCAGAGAGCTGACCTGGAAGAGGGGCAACCGGGACAGAATCCGGCATCCCGACCGGGACTAGAACCCAGTGTGCCGGTGCTGCTAGGCGGAGGATTAGCCTGTTGAGCCACGGCACTGGCCTCCTCATTTTTGTATTTTTCTTAAGCCACTGATGTGTAGCATGTTTAAGAAGGCGGCCACTCTCCTATATCAACTAATGCACCAATGGAACCTCAGCCATTGGTTATTCTACTTCCCCAAAATAAACACAAGTTCAGTACAAAGTCCTAAAAAAGTTAGTAAATTTTGCAAGCATAATAATCACACAGTGAGAATATATATTAATGTGCTAGTTAATATGTTTATGTGAACAGAAGCGTAGTAGGCTAAGCCTCCACCTGCAGCACTGGCAGCCCTTATGGGTGCTGGTTCATGTCCTGGCTGCTCCTGTTCTGATCCAGCTCTCTGCTATGGCCTGAGGAAGCAGCAGAAGATGACCCAAGTGCTTGGGCCCCTGCACCCACATGGGAGACCCGGAAGAAGCTCCTGGCTTCTGGCTTCCAATTGGCCCAGCTCCTGTCATTGCAGCCATTTGGGGAGCAAACCATCGTCTGGAAGACCTCTTTGTCTCTTTGTCTGTATCTCTCTTTCTCTGTAATTCTGCCTCTCAAATAAATCATATATATATATATATATATATATATATATATATATATATAAAAGATAAATAAAATAATAAAATAAATCTTATACACACACACACACACATATATATATATATAAGCTTTCTGTATGAATTTGACTTTTAAATAACAGTTGAGATGACATCACTGCTCTGTGGTGACATGCAGATTTTTGCTGGAATCACGATATCCTCCTTGCACAGAATCCACCCTTCTGCAGTAGCTCTGAACACGTGGACTGCACCTCCGTGGCGTGCACTGTGTTATCCACAGAGCAGCTGATTTGCCATCTACTATGGGATACAGTGAATTGTTCTAGAAGCATTCTGCCTCTCTGTATGTTTTGGTCTTACGTTTTAGTTTGTTCATATTTTAAACAACTAGGTTGCCTCGTCTTCTTAATTCCGAATCAAAAGCCACGGAATTTTACAAATTATCTCCATGTACCTTCTTTCAGTGCTCTTCCCCTCTCTGACCTGTTTCTTGAAAAAAAGGCAGTTCCAAAGAGAGAGAGGAAGAGATATTGGGAGAGAGCTTCCAGCTGCTGGTTCAACGCCTTGCGGATCACCCATGTGGGTGGCAGGGCTCGAAGTATTTGGGTAATCATCCACTGCTGTCTCAGGTGCATTATTAGCAGGGAGCTGGATTGGAAGTGGAGCAGCCAGGACTTGAACCGGTGCTCAGATGGGATGCCGGAGTCACAGGTGGCACCTTAAGTTGCCACACCACAATGCAGACCCCAAATGAGTACACATTCTGAAGAAATGGTTTTATAGTATTCTTCATTTTAGGTATCAGTGGTGTGATACTCATTTTTTATAAGACCTGTTATAGGGTATTGGTGATATGAAATTGTCATCTATTTTTAAAGATTTATTTATTAATTTATGTCAAAGGCAGAGGTGGGGGGATCTTCCAAATGGCTGCAACAGCAAGAGCTGGCTCAAGTTGAAGTCAGAAACCAAGGACACCATCCCTGTCTCTGGCATGAGTGACAGGGACCCAAGTACTTGGGCCATCATCCACTGCCTTCCCAGGCATGTTAGTGACATCTGGACCCAAACTAGCCCTCTGCTATATGAGGCCAATGTGGCAAGTGATGGCTTAACCCACTGCTCCACTAGGCAGCCCTAGTCAGCTACCATGGAGTCAGGCTGCACAGTCACCCTTGTTCACCCTTTGCCTGGAGAAATCCTGAGCAGAGCGTCAAAGCCGGTCTACAAGCCCCTTCTCTTCCGTGATGGTTCTCCGGAGGCCTTACTCCTTGGCACTGTGGCAGTGAGGCAGCGTTCCTTTCTGTTCCTCCTACATGAAGGCTACCACAAGTACGAGAGGCCTTCAGACAATTCATGGAAAAGCTGTCTTATGAAAAAGGTATGCAAGGATTTCAAAAATGTTTTCCACAGAGTAAACATCTTTTAATTCCATTTTTCTCATGAAGTTTTTAATGCAGCTTAGTATTATTTCTGCCTTGGGTTGATTGTTTGCTTGATGCTTTTTGAATTTATTTGAAAAAGAGAGAGACAGGTTCACTCATGCACCCCCCCCCCACACACACACACACACACACTAGAAATCTACTCTAGCAAGGACTGGTCCAGGCCACCCAAAGCCAGGAGCTGGAAGCTCACTTCAGGTCTGCCATATAATTCGGGATCCAGAACTTGGGTCATCACTGCTGCCTCCTAGGGTCCGCGTTAGTAGGAAGCTGGAGTCAGGACTCAAACCCAGGCACTGATGTGAGACAGGAACATCTTAACCACTCGCACAGACTCCCACCTGCTGTCTTATTTTTCTCATCCTCAGTATGCATCTCAGTCTCTGACCCATGGTAGCCAGAGTGAAGGTGAGGGGAAGCAGTCGCCAGCCTGTCCCAGTGGTCGTGGTTCCTTTAGTGTCTGAATAAGAACCAAAGTGCATGTTTTCAGCATCTGGTCCTATCAACAGGCCTTGCAGATGCTCTATGGACCAACACAGCGGTTTCTTTTAGGTATGGACCTTGCATGCCCGCCCTTAACCTGTTTCTCCGCACAGCCTCCCTAAAACAAACTGGGAGTCACAAAGTTGAGGCTAGAGTGGTGGCGGAATGATGAGCCTCCCCACCACATACACAAAGATGCCTCCATCTTACTGCCTTGCCTGAGAATATGTTGGTGAAGATATCCTGGGTTGTACAAGGAGACCTGATGCAGTGGCAGTGGTCATGAAGTAGAAGGGAGAGGCAGAGAAAGAGCTGTGATGAAGAAGAGAGGTCAGAGTCAGATGATGTTAGGCGGAGTCCACCTGCCGCTGCTGGCCATAAACACCCAGGCAGGGAGTGGCCCCCAGGGGCTGGCAAAAGCCAAGGAACAGCTTCTCCCCAGTGCCGCCAGACAGAAGAGCGACTCTGCCAACATTTTGCTTGTGTCCAGTGAGATCTCTGTCACACTTCCAACCTCTTGACCTGTAAGGTGATGAATGTGTGTTGTTCTAGGATGCTACACAGTGGGCATTTGTCACAGCAGCCTAAGGAAGCCAGCACAGCTGGTTGCAACTGTGCTAAGACTGTCGCTCCTGGCCCCAGCTCCCTTAGAGGCCTCTAAGCTCCATGGCTGCTGTGCCTGTCTGCTCATGTGTCTGCCACTTCTCTCGGTCAAATTCTGGCTTTGTTTTCTGGTTTTATTTTTCTTCATTAGACCGTGAAATCGGGGGGGGGGGGGGGGGGAGGGTAGTCGTGTTCTCAAGGAAGCAAGTAATACAGCCTGTTCCCGACAGCACGAGTTTCTTGAAATGTGAATGGTTGAGAGTCGTGAGCAAAGAGGCATCCACTGTCAAATGCATTTGGAAGGCCTCAGTTAAATGGGCTTCTTTCTTCTGAAAACACTTTCAAAAGCATGATCTCTGGGTAGAATTAAAAGTTTAAAAGAATTTCCAGCGAAAGATATCCCTGCCTCTGAGTCCATTTCTTCTCCTTGATTACCAGTCACTGATGTGTCCTTCCAGAATATTCTGTATGCACACACACATATAAACACACACCTATGATTGTACATGGACCTATAGTTGTACATGCACATACACACTTCCTGATTTTCCACACACACTCTTCTGAACCACGCCTTCATTTCACCTAATAACTCACTGGGTTTACTGTGGAAGAACTTTTCACAGCACATGGAACACTAAGAGGACTCAGTGGAGGAAAATAAATGTTTTCCAAACACTTTGTCCCACAGATCCCATTTTTGTGGAGATCGTCTCACAGAACTACTTTTGAGACATTCTGTACACATCCAAGATTACACATTCTGGAAAGAAACAACTCCTCTGAAATACAAATAAGAGTTGGGGACCCCCATGCACTAGGCTATGGACTTGTAATGAGGGAACCCCGGCTGGCATCCTGGCTGTGTCGCCAGCATGCTCACTGTCATGCCTGCTGCCTGGTGGTTTCGTATTAGCCCTGTCTCCCTCCTTTGTGCTATCATCTGTTGATTGATTAACACATGCATTCAGGGGAAATTTGTGTGTTAGATTCTGTGCCAGCTCCAATAATGCTGAATATCCCTGCTTTAGAAACTTCCAGTCAGTGAGGAAGGCTTTGTTTGCAGCACACTAAACAATAGTTAGTTCATCTGTCTTAAAATTAGACATAGGGTATGATTTTCAACCAAGGTGATAGATGGTTGTAGATATGTGGATTGATTTCTGGAGTTTCTGTTCTGTTTCCTTGGCCTACATGTCTGTTCGTGCCACTACCAGGATGTTTTGATTATAATTGCCCTGTAGTATGTCTTGCAGTCTGGTTTTGTGATGCCTCCAGCTTTGTTTTTGTTGTATACAATTGCTTTTTATCTATTCATAGTTTCTTGTGCTCCCATATGAGTTTTAGAATCATTTTTTTCCTAGATCTATAAAGAATGTCATTGGTATTCTAATATCGATCACATTGAATCTATAAGTTTCTTTTGGTAGTATGGACATTTTGATGATGTTGATTCTTCCAATCAATGAGTATGGAAGATTTTTCCATTTTTTAACGGCTTCTATTTCTTTCTTTAGTGTTTTGTAATTTTCATCATAGAAATCTTTGACATCCTTGGTTAAATTTATTCCAAAATATTTAATTCTTGTTGAAGCTATTGTGAATGGACTGACTTTAAAAGCCTTTTTTTAGCCATGGCATTGTCTGTGTATACAAAGGCTATGGATTTTTCTCTGTTGATTTTATATTCTGCCACTTTACCAAACTCTTACAGAGTTCCAGTAGTCTCTCAGTGGAGCCTTTTGGACCCACTATATACAGAATCATATCATCTGCAAATAGGGTAGTTTGATTTCCTCCTCTCTAATTTGTACCCCTTTGATTTCTTTTTCTTGCTTAATGGCTCTGGCTAAAACTTCCAGGACTATATTGAATAGTGATGGTGAGAATGGGCATCCTTGTCTGGTTCCGAATCATAGAGGAAATGCTTCCAGCTTTCCTCCATTCAGTAAAATGCTGGCTGTGGGTTTGTGATAAATTACCTTGATTGTGTTGAGAAATGTTTCTTCTATACCCAATTTGCTTAAAGTTTTCATCATGAAACATTGATAAATTTTATCAAATGTTTTTTCTGCATCTATTGAGCTAACCATATGGTTTTTGTTCTTCAGTTTGCTAATGTGATGTATCACAGGGATTGATTTGTGAATGTTGAACCATCCCTGCATATCAGGGAGAAATCCCACTTGGTCCAGGTGAATGATCTTTCTGATGTGTTGTTGGGTTCGATTAGCTAATATTTTATTAAGTATTTTTGCATCTATGTTCATCAAAGATATTGGTCTATCAAAGATATTGGTGTATCTCTGTTGTATCTTTTTCTGGTTTAATAATTAAGGTGATGCAGGCTTCATAGAAGGAGTTTGGGAGGATTCTCTCCCTTTCAGTTGTTTTGAATAGCTTGAAAAGAATTGGATTTAGTTCTTCTTTAAATGTCTGGTAGAATTCATCAGTGAACTGTCCAGTCCTGGACTTTTCTTTATTGTGAGAGTCTGTGTTACTGATTCAGTTTCTGTCTTGGTTATTGGTCTGTTTAGGTTTTCTGTGTCTTCATGACTCAATTTTGGTAGATTGTATGTATCCAGGAATCTATCCATTTCTTCTAGGTTTCCCAATTTGTTGCCATATTGCTCTTTGTAATAATTCCTGCTGATTCTTTTTATGTTTGTGGTATCTGTTGTTACATTTCCTTTTTCATCTCTGATTTGTTTTTATTGATTAGGATCATCTCCCTCTGTTTTATTTTTCTTGGTTAGTCGGACCAATGGTATGTCAATTTTGTTTATTTTTTCAAAAATAGCATCTCTTCATTTCAATAATCTTTTGTAATTTTTTGTTTCAATTTGTTATTTCTTCTCTAATTTTAATTACTTCTTTTCTCCTACTAATTTGGGGTTTAGTTTGTTGTTTTTCTAGGTCTTTGAGATGCATTGATAACTCATTTATTTGTTAATCTTCCCAATTTCTTCATACAGGCATCAGTTGCTATAAACTTCCCTCTTAACAGTACTTTTGCTGTATCTCATAAGTTTTGTTATGAAGTATTGTCATCTTCATTCACTTACAGAAATTTTTTTATTTCCCTGGGTTTTTTCTATAACCCACTATTCATTCAGGACCATGTTGTTCAGTCTCTTTATATTTGCATATGACCTAGAGATTCTTGAGTTGTTGATTTCCAGCTTCATTCTGTTGTGGTCAGAGAAGAAGCATCATATGATTTTGATTTTTGTTAATTTGCTGAGACTTGCTTTATGGTCTAGCATATGGTCTATCTTAGAGAAAGTTCCCCATACTGATGAGGAGAATGTGTATTCTGCAACTGTAGGATGAAAATTTCTGTAGATATCAATTAGGTCTGTACTTTCTTTGTTGAGTTTCTGTCTAGTTTTTCTGTCTATTGATGAAAGTGGGAAGTTGAAGTCCCCTGTTACTATTGTATTGCAGTCTATATCTCCCTTTAGATACATTCACATTTCTTTTAAAGAGCCAGACTCCCTGTAAATGAGTGTGTATATGTTTATTATAGTCACATCTTTTTGTTGAATTGATACCTTAATCATTGCATAGTGCCCTCCTTTGTATCATTTAAAATTTTTTGTGTTAAAGTCTATTTTGTCTGATATTAGGATGGCTACACCAGCTCTTTTTTGTTTTCTGTTAGCATGGAATATCTTTTTCCATCCTTTCACTTTCAGTCTGCATTTATCTTTCTGGTGAGATGTGTTTCTTGTAGACAGCAAATAGATGTATCTTGTTTTTTTAATCCATCCAGCCAGTCTGTATCTTTTAACTAGAGAGTTGAAGCTGTTTACACTCAAGGTGACTATTGATGAATAATGACTTGAGAGGACCATATTATCAACTGAATCCATTAAGAGTGGCAAAATCTTTCAGTTTATTATGAAATTCTAGATAAGTGGTTTGTATCCTTATAGATTATGGATATATTTATCTTAGTGGTTTACTTATTTATTCACTCATTTATGTCATTTGGAAGGCTGAAAGACAGAATGGGGCCAGGATGGAGGGGAGACACCCAAATGCCCACAATGACCATGAATAGGCCTGGCTGAAACCATGAGCCAGGAACTCAATCAGGGTCTCCCATGTGGATGGCAGTTACTCAACTCTTGAGCCATTATTGCTACCTCCCAAGGTGCACATTAACAGGAAGTTGGAATTGGGAGCAGATCCAGGACTCAAACTCAGGACTGTGATGTGGGATGCCATTCCCAAGCAGTATCCTAAATGTTGTGCCAAAAGCATGCCCCAGAGGTTTACTTTTTAAATTGAGTATATATAAGTAAATGATCCTGATTTAAAATCCACATTTGTATTTTACAGAAAATCTAAGACTTATTGTCCTTCCCAATACCTGTAAATCATGCAGGTGCATTTGAGCATTGTGTATTCACTTTCTTTTTTTTTTTTTAAAGACTTAGTTATTTATTTGAAAATCAGAGTTACACAGAGATAGGAGAGGCAGAGAGAGAGAGAGAGCTCTTCCATCTGCTGGTTCACTCCCCAGATGACCACAACAGTCAGAGCTGAGCTGATCCGAAGCCAAGAGCCAGGAGTTTCTTCTGGGTCTCCCACGGGGGTGCAGGGGCCCAAGGACTTGGGCCATTTGCTACTGCTTCCCCAGGCCATAGCAGAGAGCTGGATTGGAAGTGGAGCAGCCGGGTCTCGAACCAGCGCCCATATGGGATGCTGGCGCTTCAGGACAGGTGTTAACCCACTGCACCACAGCACCGGCCTCGTGTATTCACTTTCTTTTTTTATCCTTTCTTTGTCTCAGAATCACTTATTTGGAAAGCCTGATTCCATTTTCTTCTTGTTCTTGATGAATTTAAATAGCAAAGTCATATTAAGTAGAAAAAGATATCTTTAGGGATTTAATTTAAAATAACTAATGGAATTTCACATTTTGCCATTTTCATTGCCAGGAAGCAAGTTTCAGCTTCTCTCCTTTCATTTTCTCAGGCCCATGAAATGACGTCTAAGCCTTGTGAATTCCAGACAATGTTCAACACTGGTTTTGCTAATCCTTATGACTTCAGTCTGTGAACTTACTCAGGAGATGCTTTTGGTTTTTATAAGGTCACCTAGAAATTGGGAGGCTATTTTGCCCAATTTTTCTAAGAGCAAGTATTTTTAAAAATGCTAGCATTTAGTTTGAAAATACAGTGGTATTTTGAAAATAAAGTGGTAACTCTGGTGATGTCAAATCTCAAACCCATTATTTAAAGCTTTTCCATGTAAAGGATGTCTCCGTAACCGAGTTCACTCCATAATGGGAACTCTGTTAAGGTCAATGTGACATTTGTCTAATTTTATAAAAGTAACAAGGACCTGGTATTTTGATTTGACTATTTTTTTGAGGTGATTTTAATGGAGGTTGGTTTGATGCATCCTACAGAGACAAACCATTATTATTGCCAAATATTGTGGGTCCCAGATATTACTCAGGTCCGATTTTCACCTAGTCCATTGCTCTTGCCTTGCCTCTCACCTTCATCCCTCTCTCCATGTTGTCTGAACTTCATATGAATCCCACCAGAACATCAGTTGAAGTGGGCAGATGCCATGGAAGTTTTGGTAAAGCAAAGGTATATGCCATTTTATTTTACCATGTGAGACACAGCTGCCTCAAATGCCCCACTTTGGTGACTGGGGCTGACCACTGGCTGCATATTTGCTGTGCCTGCTGCTGTCCAAGATTTTGAGAGTTCATTCTTTCCAAAATAAAAATGTTTCCCCGGGGGCCCACGCTGTGGCGTGGTAGGTAAAGCCGCCGCCTGCAATTCCAGCTTCCCAGATGGGCGTCAGTCTGAGTACCGGCTGCTCCACTTTGTTGTTGTTTTTTTTTTTTTTTAAGATTTATTTTATTTTACTTGAAAGTCACAGTTGCACAGAGAGAGGAGAGGCAGAGAGGCAGGGGGGTTGGGTAGAGGTAGAGAGGTCTTCTATCCGCTGGTTCACTCCCCAGATGGCTGCAATGGCCAGAGCTGCGCCAATCTGCAGCCAGGAGTCAGGAGCATCCTCCAGGTCTCCCATGTGGTACAGGGGCCCAACCGGTGCCCATATGGGATGCCGGCACCACAGGCGGCGGCTTTACCTGCTATGCCACAGTGCTGGCCCCGCTGCTCCACTTCCGATCCAGCTCTCTGCTATGGCCTGGGGAAGCAGAAGATGGCCCAAGTCCTTGGGCCCCTGCATCCGCATGGGAGACCGAGAAGATGCTCCTGGCTCCTGGCTTCAGATCGGTGCAGCTGCAGCTGTTGTGGCCATCTGGGGGAGTGAACCAGTGGATGGAAGACAGTGCTCTCTCTCTCTGCCTCTCTTTAACTCTGCCTTTCAAATAAATAAATAAATCTTTTAAAAGAGTGATGTTGCCTGTTGCTGTCTGTTACAAATGATGAGCACATGGCCGGCGCCGTGGCTCAACAGGCTAATCCTCCGCCTTGCGGCACCGGCACACCGGGTGCTAGTCCCGGTTGGGGCGCCGGATTCTATCCCGGTTGCCCCTCTTCCAGGCCAGCTCTCTGCTGTGGCCCGGGAAGGCAGTGGAGGATGGCCCAAGTGCTTGGGCCCTGCACCCGCATGGGAGACCAGGAGAAGCACCTGGCTCCTGGCTTCGGATCAGCGTGATGCGCTGGCCGCAGCAGCCATTGGAGGGTGAACCAACGGCAAAGGAAGACCTTTCTCTCTGTCTCTCTCTCTCACTATCCACTCTGCCTGTCAAAAAACAAACAAACAAATGACGAGCACAGCAGTCTTCTGGGCTATTCTCAAGTCCAGGTGACTCACAGTGAGTGAGATGATTTATCTCAAGTGTGCTTACAGCTTCAGTAGTGAAAGCTATGTATTTGGGTGGAAGTAGAAAGGCCCAGGCTATGTGCACCCAAAATAAACTTGGCTCTGAATCTGTGCCAGCACTCCTCCGTGGTTCTCCTCATCTCTCGGGAATCCCTCATTCTGTCTCCCTCTGGAGCTCTTTGCCCCAGCAGAACTAGCCATCTGTATGTGCCATACAGTCCTGTTTTCTCAGATAGACTCCTCCCTGGCTGATCTCTTCAGCCCCTTCGTCTTTGGAGTCCAGGTGTGCAGCAGCGACTGCTGCATCCACATATCTACTCCAGACATCTCTCTTCCCATGTAGGTATCCTGTGGGTGTGTCAGATCTCCCTCCTGTCCCCACCCACTATGTCTAGAACTGGACTCTATGTCTCTGCTACTGAACCTACTGCTCTGCATCACCGTTTTCACAGCAGTGAAAGCTACAAGATACAGACAGCTGAGAACTCTGTCACTGGAGAGAGGGTAAGACCCAGAACCGTCTTCTGCCGGGAGAATCCTAAGACCCACAGCCATTATGCACATATGTGTGCACAGGAGCATTGACACACACACACGTACATGCACACACACCGGCACTCAGAGTAATATTGCACAGTGTCCTGTGGTTTTGAACTTGAATAAATAGAATCATACTGTATAGATTCCTTTGTGCCTTCTTCTTAAGATCAACATTGTGTTGGAGACGGATACATACGTGCAGCTGTGTTGTATTCCAGTGTGTGAAAGTTTGAGGGTTCATTTGCCCATATTCCTGAGGAGAGACATTTGGGTAGTTTCTAGTCTTCCACTATTGAAACAAAGCACTCATGGGGTGGGCAGCTACTACAGCATTCGGGATGCCTGCACCCCCTACTCGGTGCTTGATTCAAGTTCCAGCTACTCCACTTCCAGCCCGGCTTCCTGCTGACGCATTCCCTGTGGAGCAGTAGATGATGGCTCAGATGCTGGGGTCCCTGCCGACCTGTGGGAGAACCATATGGAGTTCCTGGCTTCTGGTTTTGGCCTGGCCTAGTTTTGGCTATTGCTGGCATTTAGGGAATGAACCAGCAGAAGAAAAATTCTCATATTCATTCATTCATTCTCTCTCTCTCTCTCTCTCTCTCTCTCCCTCTCTCTCTCTCTCCCCCCACCCATTTCTCTGCCTTTCAAATAAATAAATGAAATAAAATAAAATTTTACATGCACTCTTTTTTATTTTTTGACAGGCAGAGTTAGACAGTGAAAGAGAGAGACAGAGAGAAAGGTCTTCCTTTTTCCATTGGTTCACCCCCCAAGTGGCCGCTACAGCCGGCGCATTGCGGCCAGCACGCTGCGCCCATCTGAAGCCAGGAACCAGGTGCTTCCTCCTGGTCTCCCATGCGGGAGCAGGGCCCAAGGACCTGGGCCATCCTCCACTGCGCTTCCGGGCCACAGCAGAGAGCTGGAGTGGAAGAGGAGCAACCGGGACAGAATCTGGCGCCCTGACTGGGACTAGAACCCGGGATGCCAGCGCCGCAGGTGGAGGATTAGCCTAGTGAGCCGCGGCGCCCGCCCTACATGCACTCTTGATTGTATGTATGGCTCATGTCACAGGCATGCAAATACTTCTCTAGGGTATGGATCTAGCTGTAGAATTCCTGGCCTACAGGTGTGTACATTGGCAGTTACTACCAAATTGGTTTCAAATGTTTATACTCCCATCAGCAGTAATTTATCCAGCTATTTCTCATCCTCTGAAATCCTTTATTTGTTGTACATTTTAGCTTTTGCTAAACTGGGCTCATATATTTGCATTTATTGGTCACTGAGGTGGCTGGATTCTTTATCATATGCTTTTCACCCTGCTTCCTTTAGCACAAGGTTTTAAAGGACCCTGGGTTTTAACAACTGTTTCTAGTAGTTCTTTGGGTGTTAACCTTTGTTAATAGCGTGTGATAACAGTATTTCCCTCCAGTTATAACTTGTCTTTTCAGTGTCTTAAAAGTACCTATTGGTAAATGGAATTACTTCTAATGTAATTGAATTTATCAATCTTTATTCTTTATAGTTTTCAACTTCTACTGTAAACAAAATCTCTTATCTCAAGATACTAACGACAGCAGTGGGCATTTGGCACAGTGGTTAAGCCACCACTTGTGATGCCTACAATCCCCTATCAGAGTGCCGGAGTTCAAGTGCAGCCTCTGCTCCTGATTCCAACTTCCTGACAATTGCATGGCCTGGGAGGCACTGAAAAGTAGTTGGGTCCATGCCAGCCGTGTGAGAAATCAGGGTTGAGTTCCTGGCTCCTGGCTTTGGCCTGGCCAAGCTCTGGCTGTTGTGAGCATTTGAGGAGTGAATCAGGGCTCAGGTAAACTTGTCTGTCTCTCTGCCTTTCAAATAGTTTTTTTAAAAAAATGAATAAATAAATAAAATATATCAAATACATTCTCTTTTATGTTCCTCTAAAATCTTTAAAGTTTCGTTTTTCTCATTTACATGTTTAATTCACTTGGCATTAATTTTTTATGTCACCTACAGGTAGTTACAGTTGAGTCGCATAAAAATTTACTTTTATTTCCAGAACTGTGTTTTTGGCACAAGTCAGATGAGCGTGGTTCTGTGTCGCGGTGCCAGCAGTCATTACACATTTTCCTGACACACTCTCGAACTCTAGTTGGCACCTTGCCATGTTTCAGAAATATATTCTCAGAATACATGCAGTTCACTCCGGAGGGTACTAACGCCTCTCATTTGAATAAGAAAAGATTGTTATTCCGGCCATGGTGATGCCATTTTAAAGTTGGCTGAGAAAATGTCTTTACAAAGTAAGCTAATGCCCAGAAATGCCATTGTCAAAGCTGTTGGTAATTCCACTTCCAGAAAGTTAAAAGAGAAGCTGGTCATTTATGGTAAGATTTCATAGAAGCTTCCTGCGTGGGAGATTTCTTTTGACAAATGCAGCTTTTGATCTCCATTATTGGTTGTTAATTAGATGATGGTAGTGGGATTTTGAGTCAGGTTGTAGAGTATGTGTGTTCTGTGCAGTGTGAAACCAACTAATTGAACCTAGGACTCTTTAGTTCTTTTCCTGTGGACAGCGCTGTCATCATCAGGAGAGATTTCATTTTGTTCCCTTTATTTGGAAAAAAGCCTTAAGCCTAAGCCTCAACTCCACAGTTTCGCATGTTGTCATTAATTATGTTATTCAGTTAGTCCACAAATACTTTTTGAGAAGTCCTCAGATTGAACTATGTTGCCGTGGAAAAATATATGAAAATCTACTTGCACCCTGCATATTTGTATAATATGTATAGATATTCCTAAATGAATTACTTGTTCTTTTTGAAAAAACTCTATGAGGTAGTCTTTACCTTCAAGGTATTTGTAAAACTTTTAGGATGAGAGACACATTTGGAAACAATAAAGGTAAAAGTTGAACTAAAAGTGTTCTGAGGGCAGGAATCGGGTGTGACCTCGATTGCTTTGGTTACGTTTTAAAGGGGAAGCTATTCACAGTGCGTTCTCAACAAGCATGAATGCAACAGTAGACCTGTAGTGAAATACAGGGTGAAGGTGGTAGCACTCTAAATAATCAGGGAAGAAAAATCAGCCTGAATATGGACAATCAACAACAGCAAAAAGCCCTGGAAGGCTTAGAATTTAAATCGAGCCATTAACTAGTGGCAGTAATTTAGTCAGCAGCTCTGAAGTTTTAAGTTGCTAGTTTATTCACTTTCTTTTAAGGCTTTAGATTCAGGTTCTCCAACTTCTTTGCTTTCAAATTCCACCTTTGGCATGATTTCTTGAACAACAATATTCATAAAAATGTGATATGGTCATTGTGCTAAGATATTCCTGTGTATAAGCTTATGAGTTGCTCTGCTAGTTACAGGGACATTTAAAAATGGAACCAGCCCAAATCTCCATCCGTAGACTAACGGTCATTACATCCAAATTGTAGTTAATAGGGGTGCCTGGCACTGTGGCAAAGTGAGATATAGCCCCAGCCTGCAACACCAGCATCCCAAATGGGTGCTGGTTTGAGTCCTGCCTACTCCACTTCTGATCCAGCTCTCTGCTATGGCCTGGGAATGCAGTCAAAGATGCTCCAAGTCCTTGGGTCCCTGCTCCCATGTGGGATACCTGGAGAAAGCTCCTGGCTCCTGGCTTTGGATCAGCCCAGCTCTAGCCATTGCAGCCATTTAGAGAATGAACCAGTGGATGAAAGATTCTCTCCCTCTCTCCTTCTCTCCCTCCCTCCCTCCCTCCCTCTCTCTTTCTCTCTCTCTGTCTTTGACAGGCAGAGTTAGACAGTGAGAGAGAGAGAGAGAGAGAGAGAGAGAGACAGAGAAGAAAGGTCTTCCTTCCGTTGGTTCATCCCCAAAATGGCCGCTATGGCCGGCATGCTTCGCTGATCTGAAGCCAGGAGCCAGGTGCTTCCTCCTGGGTCTCCAATGCGGGTGCAGGGCCCAAGGATCTGGGCCATCCTCCACTGCCCTCCCGGGCCACAGCAGAGAGCTGGAGTGGAAGAGGAGCAACCGGGACAGAATCTGGCGCCCCAACCGGGACTAGAACCAGGTGTGCCAGCGCCGCAGGTGGAGGATTAGCCTAATGAGCCGCGGTGCCAACTCTCTCTCTCTCTCTCTTTCTCTCTCTCTCTCTCTCTGCATTTTCCTCTCTGTAACTTGGCCTTTCAAATGCATAAATAAATCTTTAAAAAAATTTTAGTTAATGATGACTGTGTATCTAAATTTTTCAGATGCTAAGACATCTTTAATATACATGGTGTAGAGTAAAGCTACTAAGGTACACATATATCTATATATGTTTATGTAGAATGATCCCATTTATCTAAAAGAAAATGAAAAATAATGCAGCATAGCAAAATGTGCGTTTTTGTTTCTTTTTATTCTTTCCAGAATTTACAAAAGACTTAAGTAAGCATTTATTCTAAAAATGATTAAAGCCTTTTCTCAGTTGTGGGGAGAGTCCTGCGCTGACTCAGTGGACTGACTGACCCTGTGTGTGGAGGCTGTGAACAGTGGTCCACACTGGACAGTCCTTGCCGAGCCATTTTATGATGGTGCAATCAGTTCCTTTAGCTCCTGTGACTGTAGGAGACGAGAATCCTAAGTGGAGAGCTAGGAGTCTGTTTCCCTCAGGAATATCCTTTTGTCCATATGCTGATTTTTTAAGACAAAATTGATACATTTTTATGTCCTGGTTTCACAGCGTCTAGACAATGAACAAAATTTCTGAGATCTTTCCGTGTCTGACTTTAAATTGAAAGAATTCAGCTCTCTCTTTTCCCTAGGAAGAGTAAAATGAGCTCTAAGACATGTAAGGCCAGAAAAAAATGTTTAACACGTTATGAGTTGACTTGGGAAAGTTATCCATGCAATAATTATACTTTTATTTCATACTGCATCCTTTTTCTCCTATGCAATATGTTTTTAGATATTGAGTTGCATGTTGCCGTAACTATGTCTGCATTTATTGGTAATTTTAGCACCGCGATTCCCAGAGGGTAGTGCTTGTCATCTTTATAAGGCATTAGTGCTTCACACCTTGACATTCCCGTTAGGGTAATGTTGTCTGAACTTGGCCTGCTCAGGACAAGACAGAACACGTCCCAGGTCTCCTTCACAGCCGACCATGGTTAGCTGTGTGCAGTCAGGTGGCCAGGGACAGAGAGATCTGCAGCCAAGTATTTGTGACAGCTTTTAAAATACTCATCATCCAAATATACTTGATATTTATAGATTGTAGTTCATTTTTCTTTTATTCTGCCCTTATACAGTTTATGAAGAACTAGGAGTACTGTTTTGTAGAACTTCACAAGCACTTTCATGTACATCCCCTCATTTAATCTTTAGACCACTTCAGAGGCAGGTACTGTCTCAGCAGAGACAACAGGAGTCTGTTAGGTTGAGTGACTTGCCTAACATCACTTAGCTAGGAAGAAGTAGACTTGGATTTGGGGCAGGCGTTGTGGCGTACATTTTTTGTACATCAGGGTGCCTGGGTTTCTCTCACCTCTGCCTCTTCTACAGCTTCCTACTAATGTGCACCCTGGGAGGCAGTAGTCGACAGCTCCAGTGCTTGGGTCCTTTCCACCCATCTGGGAGACCCAGACGGAGTTCCTGGTGCCTGGCTTCACCCCATCCACCCCCAAGTATTTCAAGCATTTTGGGAGTGAGACTGTATATAGAAGATCTCTCTCTCTCTTTCTCTCTCCCTCTTTCTCTTCCCCCTTTCCTCCCTCCTTCCAGTTCAAACAAAAAAACAGACATTTAAAATAAATAAAATAAAATAAATGAAAAAATGTATTTGGAAAAAAGAAATGGAGCTGCATTCAGAACTGTGCACGTCAGCTTCAAGTCGCATGACCCTGCAGGTGTTCCGAGCCACTGTGACTCCCGCTCTGCCTTTGAAGTTGGACTCAGCCTAATCATATTTGCTTCGGCAGCCACCTCCAATCACTATCATCAAGCACATTTCATGAAGGTTCCATGGAAAACCAGGGGCAAAGTGTAGCACAAGCATGTAAACACGTATCCCGAAGCTTGCCTCATGACTGAGCCGTTGCAACCCAGCTCCGTCTGCCTTGTACCAGTCAACAGCGATCGTGGCCATGAACAAACCCGTTATCCCAGCACTGAGAACACTCCCATAAATAGAGAAATCAGTCCGTTGAAGGACTCAACTGTGGTACCGAACTGAGTAAAATTTCAATTGCTAAACAAAGATGTGCATATTCAGCGAACGACTGTGGACCTACAGCGTTTCATCAGCAATCACCATCAACGTCAACAACCACTGTTAGTCATCCACACACGGCCCACTGACCGCTAAAGGAAAGTCTGGTGGCCAGAACGTTGTGCTGCTCAGAGACAGAAATGCGTGTTCACAGGCAGCATCTAAGGAAGCCGGAGGAAAATGAACGTTGTGATGGAGTTGTTAAAGGAAGGGCTTGGGAAACCTGTATCTCGGTATAAAAGTGAATGCAGAACAGAGGATGCGATATTTTATTTCTTGACCTTGATTATGACTATTGTAAGCCCTTGATTTTTTTATTTTAGCTGAGAATAGAGACAGATGCATTCTAAAGCAAAGAAATTGAATTCCTTTCTTCCTTCTTTGCTTGTAGCTAACAACACACCAGTTCTGAAACAGGCTGTAACATGATCCACTTAGGGACATCTTCATTTTCTTTTGTGCTACAGTGGAATTTTTTTCAAATAAAACTCTCCTGGCTTTCTTTTCTCTAGGCTTGATCCTTCACTCCCCGAGACACTGCAGAAGGAGCACGTCTCCGCTGAGCACTTGTCTTTAGAGACACTGAGAAACAGCAGCCCGGAAGACCTCTTTGACGAGATCTAACAGTCTTGAGGAAGTACTTGGAGGGTCACTAGATTACATTTACTATTCACTTCTTTAAAATGAAACAGCAGAATTGCAACCGAGCAGTAGCCATTACTGCAACCTTACGATTTAATTACATACACACGGGGTTGAAGCCGTTGTACAAAATGGATTATACGTGTATATGAAGATGTGATTTGATGACAGTGTTACGTTATTCTAAACTATTCGTGCAGCATGCCTGGAATTACATAGAATCTTAAACTTTGTTTCAAAGGACACATTTATTGTTTTCGTTCTTACATATGTGTGTGGTACATGTCTCACACCCTGTCGGGGATTCTCAAAAAGTAACAAAGAAATCTTTTAAATGTCTGTAGTTCTTTTTGAAAAGTTATATTCTGAACAGTTAATTATATGTGAGCATTTTCTTTTGTTGGATGATATATAAAATATATTTTTAGTTTGTATGTAAACAATCTGAAAATCTAATAATAAAATTTTTGGTGCTTTGAAAGTTTTGTGTTCTTGATAAAATGTATTATTTAGCATAAATTTTTTCTTCAGAATGTGTTTATTAATGTGCTTTTTTGTTAGAAGAGAAACATTTTTCCAGGATTGTTGATAAATGTTTATCTTATATGCATAGAGAGACTCTCCCTGGAGACAAGGCCTTCTCATATTTACTTATCCATCCCAAATAACATTGCACTGTTTCTGTGTGCACCCACTGCTGTACTCCCCACCTCTCCTGCTGTCGCCACCTCTCTGCAGTTGGATACCCATTCCCTCCACACTGTGGAAGGCTATAGCTCTGAAGTTGACAGTGGCCGGCAGGTCGCTGAATCCAGAGGTTGGCTCATTAGCATCTTCATCCTCCTGAGAGCCTCGGTGGGTCACTTCCTCCCAGTGGGCCTGCTCTTTGCTTCTCTCCTCGAACACCGGGTGTTCTCCGTAGGCCTCTTTTCAGTCTCTCATCTCTTGGACTTGTTTGCTGATTCTGTCCCCCTTGCCCAACAGCTAAAGCTTGAGGCCTGGGCACAGTCTTGAGTTCTCTTCTCCTCATTGCCCACGCCGTCACTCTCAGCCACCCTGGGTTGCCTGTGGTCTTAAATGACATCCATGTGCTCCTATCTACAAAATTAGTCTCGTCCTCTCTGTATACTCAAACTATATGTGTGTGTATAATTTACCATGAACTTATCATGAAAGGAGTTTCTTAAGCTTGGCTTAGGCTGAATTATTTATTTGTATCAAATCTTGGTACATCTTTGGCGGAATGTAGATGAGTACATTCATCTGCCTAGAACATCCCTTGGATGTTTCAGCACATCCAAAGCAGACATTTGATTATATCCCAATCCAGCAGTCATTTCTTCCCTGGTCTTCTGCATCTGGGAAATATTTCTTATGCAGTTGCGTTATTTTTTTTTATTGAAAAAGAGGCAGAGAGAAAGGTCTTCCTTCCATTGGTTCACCCCTAGATGGCCGCTACGGCCAGCGTTGCGCCAATCCGAAGCCAGGAGCCAGGTGCTTCCTCCTGGTCTCCCATGCGGGTGCAGGGCCCAAGGACTTGGGTCATCCTCCACTGCCTTCCCAGGCCACAGCAGAGAGCTGGACTGGAAGAGGAGCAACCGGGACAGACCTGGCCCCCCAACCGAGACTAGAACCCAAGGTGCTGGTGCCGCAGGTGGAGGGTTAGCCTAGTGAGCCACTGTGCTGGCCAATGCAGTTGCTTTAAGTTCAAGACCCAGGAAATTCTTCTCAGCGCTTCTGATTGCCTCTACCTGCACATCCTTTTATCTTTGCCTTGAAAATGCAACTTGCCCCCTTCCCATATAGAAATGTATACATGTGTTTAGGTATGTTACAGTGGCTTCCCGACTGTCTCCTTTCTTGGTCTCCTACTCCCCTCAAATCCAGCCAAGCTGAGTTTTAAAGTCTTAGATCCAATCATCCCCTGCTTGGATCAGAACCGGTGCCCTTTGATCAAAGTCCACAGCTTCGTCACTGCCTCCCAAGTCAGACGCTACCCGCCCAGCCCTTGCCCCACTCCCTGTACTCCCCTGGCCTCCTCGTCCCTCAGGGGGACCCGAGCTCAGATCCTCTGTGCTGCTGACCCCTCTGCCTGGCTCTTCTTCCATGGTTGCTGTCTCCCGTGCTTCAGGTCTGGAGCCAGACGCCATCTCGGGTGCCTGGCCTGAAACGCTCTTTTCTGCAGTTGTCTCATTAGAATGTTCTGCGCGGTGCACGTCACTGTTGGAAATTGTTTTTGCTTTGTCTCTGCCTCCCAGTAGAAAGTCAGCCCGGTCGTAGCAGACACATGACCGATCTGGTTTACCTCTCTAGCCAGTACCTGCAATGGGGCTTGGTGCATAGAAACTCAGTGTTTGTTGAATCAGCAAATTCGTTTCTATCATAAGGAAAGGGACTCAGTTATTTCTTCAAGTTACTAAAGCACGTTAAGAAGAAGCTCCTTGAAAGATTGAAATGTTTTGGTTGATTGTACATGAATAATTATTCAGAAAGCTCAAGTGTCCTGTGATTAATTATGAATAACGTGTACATGTATGCATGTGCATAGGTTTGACTCTGAAGAGAGAACAAGACAAAACCCGTATGTTATTGTTTATGGCAGGAATAGGATTTCACTGAGTCAATGAGATGACAAAATATTTTAAATAGAAATTTTCTGTATTTTAATTTCTTTGATGCCTTACATTTCAGAGGAAAAATTAAAATTAAAAATAAACATGTAACATTTATATATTTATAAATCTAAAAATTCTACTAAGTCCCATGGGACTCTCTGCTATACTGCTGAACATGGTGTAATCCAAGATTTCCTTTGAATCTCTCCAAGAGCACTTTGTACGTGGAATACCAAAATCTCAAAACAATATTGCTTCACCTGAATAGACCACAAATAAATAGCCAATACTGGTATACAACTCTGTGAGGGTGGTGAGGGGAGAGAAACGTAAAGTTTTGGCTATTACCTCACTGGTGCTAAGAGAGCCCTGTAGAGAAAGTATCTCCTGATAGTCCTAACTGGAGGATGTGTGGGGTCTAGAAAGCTCCTGATCATTTGAGAATTTTGGTGTTAGTTCCAGGCAGTGGATCACTTCAGTCATCCTGTGTGTCAGGTTGATTCTTCTGTTGGCTAGAACAGCATAGTGTGGAGAAACGGAAAACTTGGTTTTATATCTCTTGTCCTGCTAAGGTGGAGACCTATAGATCTAGCGTCAAGATATTCAGATCTGTTCATTCCATGACATGTTTTAGCCTTGTATTCCCCACTGTTCCTACTTAGAAATATGTTCTTGAAAAAATACAACATTGAAATGGAAGGTGAAAGTTGAATTATACTGCAGCATAGCCTTTTTTTAACCATAGTATCCTCACTGTAATAAAAGGAAATTACATTTCTAAAGATTTTTTTTCAACTTAAACTTTGTAATTCTTGGTGCTGGCATCCGATGATGTGCTCAGGCCTCATTAGAGAAGTTCGTGAAAGAAAAAGTCCCTCTCTCAGGAAGAGATGTCTTTATCATGTGGTTGTAAAAGGTCAAGAAGCTACTTTAGAAAAGTTTTTCTTAGTGGCCTATAACTCAAATTTATAAAATACAGGACCCTGTGTTTCTGAGCCAAGCTGCTCTTTATTGAGTAATTTTGATTCAACAAATGTTTATTAAGGAGCAGTTACGCTCAAAATACAGAACTGGGCCAAGTGGAGAATTAAAGAATGAATCCATTTATTCAACAAATGTTTGTTAAGTGTCTGTGCCAGTCTCTGTCCTGGGCACTGGATGTGGCAGGGAATAATATAGAGAAGGCCCCATTCCTGTTGGTTTGTGTTCTGGTAGATGAAACGTGGGGCCAGTTACCACAGGGAGGGATACGTGGGAGGGGGCTGCATTGAGATTGGAGCCTGAAACCAGTGCCTCGTGCAGTGGAGTGTCAAAGAGCGGTAGGGTGAGTGGCATGAAGACCAGCATTTTAAAAACTAAAAACTCCAAGTAAGGATCCAGAGAAGACACAAGATCTAGTGGAGAGATTACAAAAGATTGCAAGGCTTTCCAAGGTGAGCTGAGATGAGGCCGTGTGCGCAGGACCAATGTGCAGGAGTTACTGGAGGTGGAGCATGGAGTTAATGCCTAAATTGTGAATCAGTGGAAAGAAGAAAAAAATTATGAGGCATCCTAGAAACAATATCAGTCAATGTTAAGAAGTGCATGCGGGGAGCTGAGTCATGTCATGGACAGTGCACACGGGGAGCTGAGTCACCCATGGAGAGTACATACAGGGGGCTGAGTCACGTCATGGACAGTTCATACAGGGAGCTGAGTCACGTCATGGACAGTGCATACAGGGAACTGAGTCACCCATGGAGAGTACATACAGGGAGCTGAGTCACGTCATGGACAGTTCATACAGGGAGCTGAGTCATGTCATGGACAGTGCACACAGGGAGCTGAGTCATGTCATGGACAGTGCATGCTGGGAGCTGAGTCACGTCATGGACAGTGCACACGGGGAGCTGAGTCACCCATGGAGAGTACATAAGGGAGCTGAGTCACGTCATGGACAGTTCATACAGGGAGCTGAGTCATGTCATGGACAGTGCACACGGGGAGCTGAGTCACCCATGGAGAGTACATACAGGGAGCTGAGTCACGTCATGGACAGTTCATACAGGGAGCTGAGTCATGTCATGGACAGTGCACACGGGGAGCTGAGTCACCCATGGAGAGTACATACAGGGGGCTGAGTCACCCATGGAGAGTACATACAGGGGGCTGAGTCACGTCATGGACAGTTCATACAGGGAGCTGAGTCATGTCATGGACAGTGCATGTGGTGCATGCTGCGAGCTGAGTCATGTCATGGACAGTGCACACGGGGAGCTGAGTCACGTCATGGACAGTTCATACAGGGAGCTGAGTCATGTCATGGACAGTGCATGCTGGGAGCTGAGTCATGTCATGGACAGTGCACACGGGGAGCTGAGTCACCCATGGAGAGTACATACAGGGGGCTGAGTCACGTCATGGACAGTTCATACAGGGAGCTGAGTCACGTCATGGACAGTTCATACAGGGAGCTGAGTCATGTCATGGACAGTGCACACGGGGAGCTGAGTCACCCATGGAGAGTACATACAGGGGGCTGAGTCACGTCATGGACAGTGCATACAGGGGGCTGAGTCATGTCATGGACAGTGCACACAGGGGGCTGAGTCACCCATGGAGAGTACATACAGGGGGCTGAGTCACGTCATGGACAGTTCATACAGGGGGCTGAGTCATGTCATGGACAGTGCACACGGGGAGCTGAGTCACCCATGGAGAGTACATACAGGGGGCTGAGTCACCCATGGAGAGTACATACAAGGGGCTGAGTCACGTCATGGACAGTTCATACAGGGAGCTGAGTCATGTCATGGACAGTGCATGTGGTGCATGCTGCGAGCTGAGTCATGTCATGGACAGTGCACACGGGGAGCTGAGTCACGTCATGGACAGTTCATACAGGGAGCTGAGTCATGTCATGGATAGTGCATGCTGGGAGCTGAGTCATGTCATGGACAGTGCACACGGGGAGCTGAGTCACCCATGGAGAGTACATACAGGGGGCTGAGTCACGTCATGGACAGTTCATACAGGGAGCTGAGTCACGTCATGGACAGTTCATACAGGGAGCTGAGTCATGTCATGGACAGTGCACACGGGGAGCTGAGTCACCCATGGAGAGTATATACTGTGGGCTGAGTCACGTCATGGACAGTTCATACAGGGGGCTGAGTCATGTCATGGACAGTGCACACAGGGAGCTGAGTCACCCATGGAGAGTACATACAGGGGGCTGAGTCACGTCATGGACAGTTCATACAGGGAGCTGAGTCACGTCATGGACAGTTCATAAAGGGAGCTGAGTCATGTCATGGACAGTGCACACGGGGAGCTGAGTCACCCATGGAGAATACATACAGGGGGCTGAGTCACGTCATGGACAGTTCATACAGGGAGCTGAGTCATGTCATGAACAGTGCACACGGGGAGCTGAGTCACCCATGGAGAGTACATACAGGGAGCTGAGTCACGTCATGGGCAGTTCATACAGGGAGCTGAGTCACGTCATGGGCAGTTCATACAGGGAGCTGAGTCATGTCATGAACAGTGCACACGGGGAGCTGAGTCACCCATGGAGAGTACATACAGGGAGCTGAGTCACGTCATGGGCAGTTCATACAGGGAGCTGAGTCACGTCATGGGCAGTTCATACAGGGAGCTGAGTCATGTCATGGACAGTGCACACAGGGAGCTGAGTCACCCATGGAGAGTACATACAGGGGGCTGAGTCACGTCATGGACAGTTCATACAGGGGGCTGAGTCATGTCATGGACAGTGCACACAGGGGGCTGAATCACCCATGGAGAGTACATACAGGGGGCTGAGTCACGTCATGGACAGTTCATACAGGGGGCTGAGTCACGTCATGGACAGTTCATACAGGGAGCTGAGTCATGTCATGGACAGTGCACACGGGGAGCTGAGTCACCCATGGAGAGTACATACAGGGGGCTGAGTCACGTCATGGACAGTACATACAGGGAGCTGAGTCACGTCATGGACAGTGCACACAGGGAGCTGAGTCATGTCATGGACAGTGCACACGGGGAGCTGAGTCACCCATGGACAGTGCATGCTGGGAGCTGAGTCACGTCATGGACAGTGCACACAGGGAGCTGAGTCACGTCATGGACAGTTCATACAGGGAGCTGAGTCATGTCATGGACAGTGCACACGGGGAGCTGAGTCACCCATGGAGAGTACATACAGGGGGCTGAGTCACGTCATGGACAGTTCATACAGGGAGCTGAGTCATGTCATGGACAGTGCACACGGGGAGCTGAGTCACCCATGGAGAGTACATACAGGGGGCTGAGTCACGTCATGGACAGTTCATACAGGGAGCTGAGTCATGTCATGGACAGTGCACATGGGGAGCTGAGTCATGTCATGGACAGTTCATACAGGGGGCTGAGTCACGTCATGGACAGTTCATACAGGGAGCTGAGTCACGTCATGGACAGTGCACACGGGGAGCTGAGTCACCCATGGAGAGTACATACAGGGGGCTGAGTCACGTCATGGACAGTTCATACAGGGAGCTGAGTCACGTCATGGACAGTGCACACAGGGAGCTGAGTCATGTCATGGACAGTGCACACGGGGAGCTGAGTCACCCATGGACAGTGCATGCTGGGAGCTGAGTCACGTCATGGACAGTGCACACAGGGAGCTGAGTCACGTCATGGACAGTTCATACAGGGAGCTGAGTCATGTCATGGACAGTGCACACGGGGAGCTGAGTCACCCATGGAGAGTACATACAGGGGGCTGAGTCAGGTCATGGACAGTTCATACAGGGAGCTGAGTCATGTCATGGACAGTGCATGTGGTGCATGCTGCGAGCTGAGTCATGTCATGGACAGTGCACACGGGGATCTGAGTCACGTCATGGACAGTTCATACAGGGAGCTGAGTCATGTCATGGACAGTGCACACGGGGAGCTGAGTCACCCATGGAGAGTACATACAGGGGGCTGAGTCACGTCATGGACAGTGCATACAGGGGGCTGAGTCATGTCATGGACAGTACACACAGGGGGCTGAGTCACCCATGGAGAGTACATACAGGGGGCTGAGTCACGTCATGGACAGTTCATACAGGGAGCTGAGTCATGTCATGGACAGTGCACACGGGGAGCTGAGTCACCCATGGAGAGTACATACAGGGGGCTGAGTCACGTCATGGACAGTTCATACAGGGAGCTGAGTCATGTCATGGACAGTGCACATGGGGAGCTGAGTCACGTCATGGACAGTTCATACAGGGGGCTGAGTCACGTCATGGACAGTTCATACAGGGAGCTGAGTCATGTCATGGACAGTGCACACGGGGAGCTGAGTCACCCATGGAGAGTACATACAGGGGGCTGAGTCACGTCATGGACAGTTCATACAGGGAGCTGAGTCACGTCATGGACAGTGCACACAGGGAGCTGAGTCATGTCATGGACAGTGCACACGGGGAGCTGAGTCACCCATGACAGTGCATGCTGGGAGCTGAGTCACGTCATGGATAGTGCACACAGGGAGCTGAGTCACGTCATGGACAGTTCATACAGGGAGCTGAGTCATGTCATGGACAGTGCACACGGGGAGCTGAGTCACGTCATGGACAGTTCATACAGGGAGCTGAGTCATGTCATGGACAGTGCACACGGGGAGCTGAGTCACCCATGGAGAGTACATACAGGGGGCTGAGTCACGTCATGGACAGTGCATACAGGGGGCTGAGTCATGTCATGGACAGTGCACACAGGGAGCTGAGTCACCCATGGAGAGTACATACAGGGGGCTGAGTCAAGTCATGGACAGTTCATACAGGGAGCTGAGTCATGTCATGGACAGTGCACACGGGGAGCTGAGTCACCCATGGAGAGTACATACAAGGGGCTGAGTCACATCATGGACAGTTCATACAGGGAGCTGAGTCATGTCATGGACAGTGCACACGGGGAGCTGAGTCACCCATGGAGAGTACATACAGGGGGCTGAGTCACGTCATGGACAGTTCATACAGGGAGCTGAGTCTGTCATGGACAGTGCACATGGGGAGCTGAGTCACCCATGGACAGTGCATGCTGGGAGCTGAGTCACCCATGGACAGTGCACACGGGGAGCTGAGTCACGTCATGGACAGTGCACACAGGGAGCTGAGTCACGTCATGGACAGTGCACACAGGGAGCTGAGTCATGTCATGGACAGTGCATGCTGGGAGCTGAGTCACATCATGGACAGTGCATGCTGGGAGCTGAGTCACCCATGGACAGTGCACACAGGGAGCTGAGTCACGTCATGGGCAGTTCATACAGGGAGCTGAGTCACGTCATGGGCAGTTCATACAGGGAGCTGAGTCATGTCATGGACAGTGCACACAGGGAGCTGAGTCACCCATGGAGAGTACATACAGGGGGCTGAGTCACGTCATGGAAAGTTCATACAGGGGGCTGAGTCATGTCATGGACAGTGCACACAGGGAGCTGAATCACCCATGGAGAGTACATACAGGGGGCTGAGTCACGTCATGGACAGTTCATACAGGGGGCTGAGTCATGTCATGGACAGTGCACACAGGGAGCTGAGTCACCCATGGAGAGTACATACAGGGGGCTGAGTCACGTCATGGACAGTTCATACAGGGAGCTGAGTCATGTCATGGACAGTGCATGCTGGGAGCTGAGTCACGTCATGGACAGTGCATGCTGGGAGCTGAGTCATGTCATGGACAGTGCACATGGGGAGCCGAGTCGTTTAATGAAGACTTGACAAGAACTGAGCTTTGGGCCCTTCCTGGCATCTGGGAGTGAGAGAGTTTGGCAGCCAAGAGGCCCCTGATAGACCTTGCCCAGTAGAAAAACAACCCTTATTCTTTCATGTCACCCTTGTCTTGTACTCAGTATTATTTATAGAATCCATTTTTAATCAAATGAAATTAAATAGCTGACATGTGAGTTTGTGAAGGGCCTCATGAGTTTATCTATAATCAGGAAACCAAAAAAATTAGGTTCTTAGGTTTTCTACTCACTCCACTAATTGTGTAAGGGAGAATGATACAATCACCAAAGAACTATTCATCCATCCATTTGTAGCTATTGTCTGAATTTAAAATTTTCACTGCTAATCCAACAACTTTTTTTTTTTTTTTTTGACAGGCAGAGTGGACAGTGAGAGAGAGACAGAGAGAAAGGTCTTCCTTTTGCCGTTGGTTCACCCTCCAATGGCCGCCGCGGTAGCGCGCTGCGGCCAGCGCACCGCGCTGTTCCGATGGCAGGAGCCAGGTGCTTATCCTGGTCTCCCATGGGGTGCAGGGCCCAAACACTTGGGCCATCCTCCACTGCACTCCCTGGCCACAGCAGAGAGCTGGCCTGGAAGAGGGGCAACCGGGACAGGATCGGTGCCCTGACCGGGACTAGAACCCGGTGTGCCGGCGCCGCAAGGCGGAGGATTAGCCTGTTGAGCCACGGCGCCGGCCGATCCAACAACTTTTAATGCATGCTTTTAAGAAAAGTTTGTAAGTGTTCTGTCAGCTAACCTGAGACGATTTTCTCTGTACCTTACTGTCAAGTGATGCCTCGGAAAATACAAGAGAACCAAGCGTTTTGCACAGGCCCAGTTCCTGACTTCAACTCTCTTTCTTATCCACTCAACCTAACACACCCTCCAGCCTTCCTTCCTTTGATAGAGCCGCATACACATTCATTTACCTCCCCCGCCCCACGTTGTCCTCTGTGGTGTCTTCTCTATTTGAATAAAACCCAGCATTAACTTTCGTGTTCACATGTTGGCTGTCCTCCCCGCCTTGAGAAGCCTTTCACCCTAAGCTGTCATCTCAGAGGAAGCTACACTCTCGGACCAGAAACTCGTTGCCGCTGCAGTACTTCAGTCCTTATGTATTTCAGAATCAGTTCCAGTACAGAAGGGGAGACATCAATATGTTTGTGGAAAAGTGGAATTCAGAGACAACTTTGTTTTGGTGCAAAAACATTTTTAGAAATCCATGCCTAGTTTTTTTCATATTGCATGCTCCCCGTGAACTATTTGAAATTCTTCATGCATATCATTGTCTTCTACATGCCTCCTTGCTAAGGATTTGTTGGCTGAATGATTAAGAAATAGGAAAATATTTAACAGAGAAATGTAATACTCCAGAGAGAATGTCGATTCAGTTTCATTATCTTTGTTAACAAATTTGTCACTTGTTAACACTACCATTAAAAGAATATTTCAGGGGAGTCTGAGCCTAGATTGGTAAATAATTATGATAGGAAAATAAAACCTATTATAATTAAAATGTATATCATTTACAGTATAAATTTTAAATTCATAAAAATGTCATTTATTGCAGCTACAGTCTTAGCTGCGTTAGATGTGTCTTCAATTAATTGACATATTGTTAGTGATTGTGTGACGTGTCTATGATATTTCTAACAGGATAATAGTGTAAATTTTATTATTTAAACAAAATTCACATATGGGACTTCAGTTAATCAGCCACCATGGGCAGAATAGTACGTATACCCACGCTTAAAAGGATACTAAGCGTAATTTGTGTTTGGTTTTTCCAATAATTAAGAACTTAGAGTTCCCTGTGTCACTTTCTCATATATGATCACATTCAATGAGAGTTTTATGCATGCTGCTGGGACAGGACTGTGTTCCTGAGGATGTTTTGGCTATTTGGGGTCTCTTGTGCTGGCAAATGAACTTTAGGGTTGGTTTGTCTAGTTCTGTAAAGAATGTCATTGGTGTTTTGATGGGGATTGCATTGAATCTGCAAATTGTGTTGGTAATATGGACATTTTAACAGTGTTAATTCTTCCAGTCCATAAACATGGGAGGTTTTTCCATTTTTGTGTGTGACATTCAGTATCTTTCATTAGTGTCTTGCAATTTTCATTGTAGAAATTTTTCATATGCTTGGCTAAATTTTTTCCAAGGTATTTTTTGTAACTGTTGCTCTTATGATTTTTTTCTCGGGAATTTGTTGTCGATGTATAAAAAAGTTACTGATTTTTGTGTGTTGAGTTTGTATCCTACAAGTTTATTGGTTGTAAATTCTATTGGATCTATTGGTTCTAACAGTCATGAATCATGGTAGAATCTTTAGGTTATTCTATTTCCTACGTATTTTATGTCCCTTATTTCCTTTTGTTGACCAGTTGCTCTGACTAAAAGCCCCAGTAGTACACTGAATAAAATAACAATGAGAGCAAACATCCTTCTGTGGTCCCAGATCTTAGGGGAAATGCTTTCAGCCTTCCCCCATTCAGTATGACGTCGGCTGTGGTTTCGCCATTTATGACATTTAATGTGTGGAAGTATATTCCTTCTATATTTAATTTGTTCAAGGTTTTTATCATGAATGAATGCTGAGTTTACCAAATGCTTTTTCTGTGTCTCTTGAGATAATCACATGACATTTGCCCTTCCTTCTGTTGATGTGATGTGTTACATTTATTAATCTCTATATGGTGGACCATCCTAACATCCCTGCAGTAAATCACAATTAATCATGGAGAACAATCTTTCATGTTGTTGGATTCAATTTGCCCATATTTTGTTGAAAATTTTAGCACATATGTTCAGTAAGGATATCCATCTAGAATTTTCATTTTTTGCTGTCTGGATTTGGAATCAATGTAATTCTAGCCATGTTGAACAAACTTGGAAGGGGTCCCTCAGTTGCAATTTTTTGGAACAGTGTGAGAAGAATTTATGTTAGTTCTTCCTTGGAAGTCAGGTGGATTTCAGTTGCAAAGCCATCTGATCTTGGGCTTTCTTTGGGGGGCTTTTTGTTACTGAGCCAATCTCATTACTTATTATTGCTCAGTTCAGGTTTTCTATCATAATAGTTCAATTTTGATGACTTATATGTATCTAGAACTTTATCCCATACCTGTAGATTTACTACTTTATTGACATATATTTGTTTATCACAGCCCCTAGAGATCTTTTCTCCTTCTGTGGTATGTTTTGCAATACCTCCTTTTTCATCTCTCAGTTTATTTAAGTCTTCTTTCTTTTTACTTAGTATACCTGAAGGTTTGTTGATGTGTTAATTTTTCTTTAGCCCTCTGTTTAATTAATCTTCAGTAAATGTTTAAGTTTATATCTTATTTCTGCTCTGATTTATTATTTATCTCCTCCTACTAATTTTGGATTTGGCTTGTAGTTTTCCTGAATTTTGTTAGACTGTTTATTTAATAGCCTCTTCTCTTTGGATGTAAGTGCTATTTGATAGCACTTACTGCTATAAACTTCCTTCCTCGTGGGGCTTTCGCTGTATTCCATGAATGTTGCTATGTTGTGTTTCCATTTTCATTAGAATCAAGGAATTTTTAAATTTCCCTTTAGATTTCTTAAGTGACCCGTTGTTCACTCATGAGCGTGTTCTGAGGTCTCTGTATGCTATGTAGAGATTCTTTTGTGGTCAATTTCTAGTTTTCTTCCATTGTGATAAAAAACATGCATGTTATGATTTCAATCATTTTTTAAATCTGTTGACACTTGTTTTGTGACCTATTATATGGTCTTTCCTAGAGAATGTCCCTGTCTTCCTACAGAATGTGTATTCTGTAGCTGTTGGATGGACTTCTCTGTAAATATCTATTAGGTTGATTTGTTCTGCAGTACAGTCTAATTCTGATATTTCTTTGTTGAATTTTTGTCTGGATGCTGTATTCATTGAGGGGAGAAAGGTATTGAAGTCCCCCACTGTTATTATATCAGAGCTTACCTCTCCCTTTAGATCTAAATGGAGAGGTGCTTATCCTGGTCTCCCATGCGGGTGCAGGGCCCAAGCACTTGGGCCATCCTCCACTGCACTCCCGGGCCACAGCAGAGAGCTGGCCTGGAAGAGGGGCAACCGGGACAGAATCCTGCTCCCCGATTGGGACTAGAACCCGGTGTGCCGGCGCCGCAAGGCGGAGGATTAGCCTAGTGAGCCACGGTGCCAGCCCGCATTCTTAATTTTTACAATGATCTGTTTTCAGTATACTTAATGATTGTATAGTTAACCCTACTTTAATGAATTGATATCTTGGTCATTATGCAGTGACTTCTTTGTCTTTTTTTCAACAATTGTTGTTGTAAAGTCTATTTTGTCCAAGTGTAGTTACTCCCGCTTGCATTTATTTTCTTTTGTGCAGAATATCTTTTTTCATCCCTAGACTTTTAGTCTCTGTGTGTCTTTACTGAGAATTGAGTTTCTTGTAGCAGCATATCCTTGAATCTTATTTTTAATTTGTTCAGCTACTCTGTATCTTTTAATTGTGGAATTTTTTTTCTACTTATTCAGGGTTATTTTTGTTAAGTAATGACTTAGTCCTGTCATTTAAAAAAAATTCTGTTTCCATTGAATGTCCTCTGTTCTTTTTCTAGTGGGGTATGTGATTTCTTTGAAGTTATCTTTTTCTTCTGTGTGCAGGATTCTCTTATGTATCTGTGGTAAGGACGCGGTGCTGGTGTTCAATCCCCTTGGCATTGGCGTATCTTGGATAGTCTTTCTTCTTCACTCAGGAAAGACAACAGTGCTGCATAGTGTATTTGTAGTTAGCAGTTATTTGCAGTCAGAACCTGAAATACACCATTCCATCCCTCCTAGCCTGAAAAGTTTCTGTTGAAAATCTGCTGTACTCAATTTTAGAGTTTCTCTAAAACTGACCTGCAACTTTTATCTTAGGAATTTTAGAATTCTCTCCTTGTGTTGGACTTTGGAAGCTTGGCTATGTCTCATGGAGAGGATTTTTTGCGTCATGACTGTTTGAAGTTCTATGAGCCTCTTGTACTTGAATGTCCATATCTTTCTCCAGATTGGGGAAATTTTCAGTTATTATACCATTTAAGAGATTTTCTTTTTAAAAAAATATTTGGGGCCAGCATTTTGGCAAGCCAGTAAAGCCACCACCTGCAATGCTGGCATCCCAAAACTGGTTCAAGTCCCAGCTGCTCCACTTGTGGTCTAGCTCCCTGCTAAAGGCCTGGGAAAAGCAATGGATAATGACCCAAGTGCTTGAGCTCCTGCCACCCATGTGGGAAACCTAAAAGAAACTCCTGGCTCCTGGCTTCAGCCTGGCCCAGTCCCTGTTGTGGCCATCTGCAGAGTAAATCAATGGATGGAAGTCTCTCTCTCTCTCTCTCTCTCTCTCTCTCTGCCCTCCTCTCTTTCTGTAGCTCTGACTTTCAAGTAAATAAATAAATCTTTAAAATAAAAAGAGATGTGTTTATTTGAAAGGCTGAATGACAGAGAGAGATCTTCCATTTGTTGGTTCACTCCTCAAATGGCCGTGATGGTCAGAGCTATGCCATACTGAAGACAGGATCCAAGAACTCCATGCGGGTCTCCTTTGTGGGTTGCAAAGGTCTAAGTACTTGGGCTGTCATCCACTGCTTTCCCAGATGCACTAACAGGAATCTGCATCAGAAACAGATCATCCGGGATTGAAACTGGTGCTGATATGGGATGCTGGCTTTGTAGGCATGACTTAACCTACTGCACACAACACTGGCCCCAAATAGGTTTTCTAAGCCTTTACTCCTCTTTCTCCTTCAGAAAAACCCACAGTTCAATTTTTTTTATTAAGATCTTAGAAGCTCTCTTCCTTCGTTTTCTTTTTCCTGTCCAATCTGACCTAGTCTGTTGCTGAGGCTTGCAAGTGTATTTTTTATTTGACTCATTGAAGTCTTCATTTGTAAGATTCTGTCTTTTTTTTTTTTTTTTTTTTGACAGGCAGAATTAGACAGTGAGGGAGAGAGACAGAGAGAAAGGTCTTCCTTCCGTTGGTTCTCCCCCAACATGGCCATCACGGCCAGTGCGATGCACCAATCCGAAGCCAGGAGCCAGGTGCTTCTTCCTGGTCTCCCATGCGGGTGCAGGTCCCAAGAACTTGCGCCATCCTCCACTGCCTTCCCAGGCCACAGCAGAGAGCTGGACTGGAAGAGGAGCAACCGGGACAGAATCCGACACCCTAACCTGGGCTAGAACCCGGGGTGCCAGTGCCGGAGGCAGAGGATTAGCCTAGTGAGCCACGGCGCTGACCCATCTTATTCTTTTTCAAGGTCTCTATCTTATTGTTGCCTTTCTCATTCATATCACACATTATTTTCCTGATTTCTTCCACATGTCTGTCTGCAGTCTCTTGTATCTCTTTGAATTCTTTGTCAGGCATTCCATCAGTCTCCTTCCCTTTGAAGAACCTGTTACTAAAGCATTATTGATTTCCTTTGGGGGCATTATGTTGCCTGGCTTTTTCATACTTCCTGTGTCTCTGCATTGCTATTTTGCATCTGACAGATTAGTTGTTTCTATTCCTTTCAATGAGGGGCTTTCATGTTAAGAGTGCCAAAGAGGTCAGCCACTGCAACCAACCAGAGGTGATATTGGCCAGCATGTAAGTCCAGTTGACTAGTGCCATGAGTCGGTACTGTTATCTGGACAGGTCCAGTGGATATCTGCAGCACTGACCTAATGACAGCAGCCCTAATAGCTGCTGAGAGATAGCTTTATCTGATAAGCAGCTCAGTCTGGTGCCCGGTGTCTGCAGTCCCACAGTGAGGGGGCAGGTGAAGGCAGTCCCTTGGCTGTCTAGGATGACACTGGGCTGGGTTGCACCTGAGTCTTATGGGTACAGGGCCTTGTGCTGTACCGCAGATGCACACTAGGCTCTCAAGGGGCTGGAGGTGGTGAGGTTGAAACACCTGTCCGTTCGTTCTATCGATTGTAGTTCTGTACCTGCTGCTGAAGCTCTGAGGATGGGGGCCTCTGCCTTCCTGGTGCTGGGTCTCCCTGCAGTGGGACTGACATGAGCTTCGAGCAAAGCCCAGAGCTCACCTTCCTGCCCTACTACTCTGATGTTGGTTGAGATGTGGTACAGACAGCCCCTTCCCTGCCCATACTGACAGCAAGCTGGGTTACACCTGTGCAGTCTCAGTGTGCATGACAGGCCTGTGTGAGGCTGGTGGTGACACAGGGTGATGTGGGTTTGTCAGCACGGTGCAGGGCTCTGTGTGATTGGGGGCACATCGAGAGGCTGCATCTGTGAGTGCCGGCCTGGGGAGAGAGGCCTTGGGTTTTCTCTGGCTCTGAGCTTCAAGGCAAAGCTGCAAGCCAGCATCCCACTCTGTTCCCCAGTGGGTGACCTGTTGCTTGGTTGTTCTGCTAGAGGTTCACGGAGAGGTGGCAGAGATGGTCCCTTGACCAAAGACTCAATCCAGAGGCCCCCAGCAAGGGCAGGAGCCGAGGGTCCCTGTCTGACTCCAGGTGTTGCAGTAGCAGGCCTGGTACTTGTTTTCAAGCCTGAGGTCTGGATTTTATTGCTTTTCCCTCCCAGAAGCAGGAGGTGTCTCTGTCCGTGCTGTGCTACTTGGAGGTGGGGAGGTAACACAGCAGTCTCTCCACTTGCCTTCTTCAATGGATCTTTTCCTTTTAGGATGTAAAGCCAGCCACTGCGGGCTCTCCCCTGGCTGGCCTGGCTCTCGTGAAGCTGACTTGGTTCATGAATAGCTGTGCAGCTGGTGTCTCAGAGGAGTGGACGGTCTAACTCGGCCATCCTCTCTCTCTTCTTGTCATTCATGGTTTATCAGATTCACGCCAACACAGGAGTAGGACCTACCTCCTTTTATTTGATTTCTGTGGCAAAATGTTCAGTTTTCTCTGTGTCGCAGAATTTACTGAAGGTGTGGATCAAAGAAGGGCTGATCACCACAAGGTAGACGAGCAGTTTATATTTGATTTTACCATAGTTCTTTTCTTTAAAGTATCCTGGCCTTCCTGCTACGAGAATTCTACCGGCAACATGGTCTCCCAGGGCTCGTCCTCCCGCCAGGGTGCCCTGCTCCCTCCTGCTCCCTCCTGCTCCCAGCCTCTTCTCCCCTCTCCTCTCCACTTTTCCCCACCTCCTACTACTTTCTCTTGCAGACCTATTTCACAATCTCATTCTTTTGCTCATGCCTTCCTTTTTATTTGATTTTACCTATTAAAGATATTTTAAATGAGGTTATGAGGCATGCTGTTAGCAGCATTTAAAAAATTACTGATTATGAATTTGGGATTTTTTAAAATGAACTTGAAAATTAAGATTATAGTCAAATTACCAGAATTGTTCTCTGTTTTCATTACAATCGCTTAAACAACTGGGTACATAGAAACAAGTTAGAGAGAACTGTAAAAATAATGTAGTTTCTTTGTTTTATGTTTCTATGTTAAACATAGAAACAAATTTTACTGTTGTTGACAGATGAATAAATGTGATTACTTAGAAAATATCCACATAGAAAATCAATGAATCATTTCTCTTTGTATTACCATTGTTTACAAATCCAATACATAAAACATTTTTAACTTACTATATGCCCTCACAGTTGATTAAAGTTGTTATTTGAACAAAAATAACCTCTCAGTGTGTTTGTATGTAACAGGCTCCCTAGTGTTGAGTGTCCGGATAATACTTCATGTGCAATACTGCATCAAAGATGCCGGGGCTTCCAGGCAAACAACCCTGAAGGCAGCTATTGCCCTATCCACAGAAGGGAGGCGCTGTCGGGGAGGCGAGTCAACGTACAGGAAGTAAAGAATCCCCTAAGAAGGCAATGTCTGTTCACATGCTGTTTAGGCCACAGAAAACCGATCCTAGTTCTGTACATGTGCTCATATATTCAGTTGGTGATTTATTTACTCATATTTCCCCCAAAAAGTAAGGTTGGAATTAGTCAATGCTGGCCCTAGCTGGCTATCTTTCCTTAAGATTTGGAATATCGGGGCCGGTGCTGTAGCTCACTTGGTTAATCCTCCGCCTGCAGCACCGGCATCCCATATGGGCGCTGGTTTCTTGTCCCGGTTGCTCCTCTTCCAGTCCAGCTCTCTGCTGTGGCCCAGGAAGGCAATGGAGGATGGCTCAAGTGCTTGGGCCCTGCACCTGCATGGGAGACCAAGGAGAAACACCTGGCTCCTGCCTTTGGATTGGCACAGTGCCGGTTGTAGCGGCCATTTGGGGAGTGAACCAACGGAAGGAAGACCTTTCTGTCTCTCTCTCTCTCTCTCACTGTCTGTAACTCTACCTGTCAAATGAATTTTAAAAAAAGAAAAAAAAAAGATTTGGAATCTCACAGTATGAACACTTCTGACTTACAGACAGCTTTCACACACAATGTATCACCTGAAGCCTATGTGTATTTAACAAAAATTTCAAGTTCTGTAAGAAAGAGGCACATAATAAAATAAATGTGCAGGAGCCTCAGAATGTCTGTGGAGAGGCAGATGTTTAGCCTAGGGGTTAAGATGCCCATGTCCCTCTAAACCCGGCTCTGGCGCCTGACTCCAGCTCCCTGCCATTGCAGACCCTGGCCGGCAGTAGTGATGGCTCCAGTAATTGAATTTCTGACACCCGCGCAGAACCTGGCTTGAGTTCTTGGCCCCTGACATTGGCTCCAGGCCAGCCACAGTTTTTGTAGACATTTGGAGAGTGAACCAATGGATTGAAGTGCTCCCTCTTTCTGTCTCCCTCCCTCTGTCTCTCAATTAAAAAAAATAAAAGTTCTTGGAAAATGCATATTTTGAAGACTATGCATGAATATTAAAATTTGTTTGCACCAAAATAAACTTGAGTTTTCATTCCATTTTTCCATGAACTGTTTGAGATCCCCTCATATTAGTGTTTTCTTGAGGATTGTATGTTAGATCCTTCTATTTCTGAAGAGCTTTTCTCTCTTGTTTGATTTTCCCATTGTATCCCTAGCCCATCCTACATGGTATCAGAACCTTTCATAGTTGTCCACAATCAGCAAATGTCAAGTGAAGATTTTTAGGTAATAGTAGCTCAATATATTCTTTCTCTTTCACTATCCTTCTCATCAGTAATCCTGCTCATTTCCATTTGGGTGACAAATTAATTTCAATTTGTGTTTGAAATTTGGATGGCATTACAAGGACATGGGGCCTTTTGCTTACACAAGTCCGTGTGTGTGTGTGTGCGCGCGCGTGTGTGTTGATTCATTCATCAAATGTTTACTGAGTACCTTGTGCCAAGCACTCGTCCACATGCTGGCCTCCTTGCCTTTCAGGAGTTTGAAAGTCTTCTCAAAGGAAGGAGACCGGCGTGTGTACAGAGGACCAGGGCGCGTGATAAGTGCTGCACAAAAGAAAGTTAAGGATGCTCACCAGGCAAAGAGAAAGCCAGACCCTCTGATTTCACTGGGAGAGGACAGGGTGGAGAGGGCATGGCCAAGAACTTACAACAGGAGATAGATCACGTTTGAGCTGAACTTGAAGGAGTATCTCAAGGTTTGCCGTGTGGCTGAGGCAGGCATGAGCCACAAGGCTGAGAAGGTAGGGTGGGCTACCCAGTCACGGTCTCGATTCGGGCTCTGAGAGTTTAGACTGAATGAAAAGCTGTAGATAGATCTTCAGAGAACTTAGAGCGTGGTGAGATTATATCTGTGCTTTCCAAAGGGAGCTTGAAGGTAAAGCGAGGGCACAGCCGTTGGCACTCAAGCTCTCCCATTTCTCTGCAGGCCGTGTAGCCCCCTGATGCCTTCCCAGCCCGTCTAAGAAATCTCCAACCGGCACTGCAAGCCTAGGAACAGGCGCCGATTTACTTTTCCAAGTCTGTGGAGGCTGAGGGACTGCTGGCAGAGGAGCGCTTAATTCACCCACAAAAGAGCCTCTTTCCAGTGCTTGTCCCATGGGCTTTGCTATAAGCAGAAGAGGCTCCCTCATTCCCTGCAGGAGTGATCTAAGGGGTTTTTAAGCCGCTTGTAGAATTAACTCCTTTTCTTGAACTTTCCCAGCCCTGCTTTGACGTCTTCATTTCCTGCAAAATGCTACACGTATACACCTTTGGGGAAATTGCTGTCGCTGTCAGCATGAACTCCCTTGTCCTTGCACCTGTTCCTGGAGGCCATTGAAAGTGAAAGCCGTATCCACATCTCTCGCTTATGGCTTCAGCACGTTGTGCAAAGGTGCCAGTTCTGTACACAATCCTTGCGGGCACAGGGAGGGAGTGGTGTTTCATACCTGGGGACCAGCCAATGCATGTGGGGTCACATACCCCCCACCTGAAAGAAGAGCTTGCTTCCTGAATGGAGACATTTTATTAAGCACAATTCTGACCCTGGGGCAATTAGGCGCTCTAGAATATTCTTTTCCCCCAAGGATAAAAGCAAAAATTACAGGTTTTTTAAAAAATCAAATTTTTTGTTCTGAAGTTTCAACAGAAAACTGGAGACATTATTTCTGATTGTCTCTCTCGCAGACACATGTCAGCCACCATTTTTCCCCAGATTTCAATGGACAAGTGCATTTTCTCTACCCCACTCATGATTTTTACAGTAATTGAACTTTAGGAAAAAATAAAACATCTTTTATGAGTCAGTCTCTAGTGCACTTGACGATAATTAGGTTTTCTATCACTGTCGTTCATCTCCTTATCAGGGACAGATTTGCAGCTGGGCCTTCTGTGAGTGTGGCTAGGCCACATCAAGAGTCACTGAGACTCTTGGGTCAGATGACTCCCCAGTCTCTGGGCTGTCGGTCAGCCCTGCTCAGATGGACTGCAGCAGCCTCTCCCTACAGAGAAATGTGAGGTTGCATCCTTGTTGTATTCCACTTAATTAAAGAACAGCTGAAAACCCTATCTTGCAGTTTCAACACATGGTTCCAATTAGTGCCACCGAGCTGGCCCCTGGCTCTGATAAAAGCATTGGTGAAGACTTTCACTGCCTGTACAATGTGTTCTTTCAGTTTACAGGGTGGCCGAAGTGCAGTCTTAAGTATCTTTTTAAAATGTTAACAAAAGTCCAAGGGTATAAGCTTTGAAAAAGGTGAAAGAAGGCAAACCCAAGTTTGTGTTAAGCCAGAGACTTCTAGAACCCTGGATGCTGGTGATGGCTGACTTGGAGGAGTCTGTGCTGGGCTCAGAGGCCATCCATGGGAGTTCCATGGCCTTAGGAAATGCCGCTTACTGTACTGACTACATTTGCTAACGTGACCACTCTACTCAAATGGCAATGGAGGTATCCATTGGAATAAATTGCTCCCAACAGTGTTACCACTGGTGGAACATCTGCCCTTGAGTGGGGCTCTCTCTGGATATCTTCTGGAAGTCAAATGTTTTTAGGTTGACAGGTAACACTGGAGTCCCAGAAGCTGGGAATTCTGTGTGGAAATGTTTAAGTCATCACTTCCTACCTTATGCCTCTTCATCCTGTCCCCCCATAAACGAGGGAGCACCAGGAGAAAAAAGTAAGATAAATCAAGCCAAGTGTGTTATGACACATGACTTGGTAGGTGAACAGTTTAACACGTCTTCATTGTTGTGCCTAAGGGTTATTCACATAAGATTTTAGACTTTTAGCTACCAGTGAGATTATTCTTTAAAAAAAAAAAAGATGTATTTATCTGAAACACAGAGTTATTAAGAGGCAGAGGCAGAGAGAGAGAGAGAGAGAGGAGAGAGGTCTTCCATCCACTGGTTCATTCCCCAAATGGCCACAACGGCCTGAACTGGGCCGATCCAAAGCCAGGAGCCAGGAACTTCCTCCGGGTCTCCCACTTGGGTGCGGGAGCCCAAGGACTTGGGCCATCTTCTCCTGCTTTCCCAGGCCATAGCAGAGAGCTGGATTGGAAGTGGAGCAGCCAGGACTTGAACCAGCGCTCATAAGGGATATGAGCACGTCAGGCAGGGGCCCCCAGCAGGATTATTCTTTAGCCAATCTTTTATTGGCTCTAACGTGTGCTGATGCTGTTATGGAGACAACATAGATAATGCCAGTGCTTCAAACTGTTTTTAAAACACAGCTGTGACTCTTATTCCAATGAGCTTGACACTGAACCTCGATGTGTAAAACAACACGAGAGGAGAGACGCTGTGGTTGGGGCAGGATCCTGCAGTTCTGTCATCCTTTGGGAAAAAACACACAAACCCCTGGTTTTGTGATTAAGAGAACAGACCCAAAGATGAAATCGTTGTGTTCAAACCCCAGTTCTGGATGACCTTTGGAAAATGCCTTTCTCTCCCTGAACTTTGATTTTGTCATCTCTAAAGTGCAGCCAAAAATCCCAGGTGGCTTTGAGGATTGGATGAGATAACACGAAACAGAGGCTAGCACAGCCCCCGGTGCCCGGGAGTAGTCAGGCGAAGACAGAGGGACCGTTCGTGGTCACCACTTGCATCTGAGCCCAGAACTGTCGCGAAGGGGAGGAGGGTGCAGGATCCTGCCCGAGGAAACCAAACCTGGTGCTGGTGACTAACCGACCACATCCCCCAGGGTAAGCAGAACAACCACTCTTTTGTAAACTGGGTTAAATCACTCCCTGGTGTGGCTTACAGTGACTAACACCACAGAAGGGAGTGGGCCACCCTGATGCCAGGCACTGTTGAGAAGTTACTATGCTCTGCTTGCAGAAATTTGGGCATTGATAAACTCAATTCTTGTAACTCCTACAGCAATTTTTAACTTAGAAGAAGTTTACTCATCCACAGAAGTGTCTCCGTAAGCCATACTGAGTGTAACTTTCTACGAAGTCCTTTTAGACTTCCTAAAGTGAAATGCACTCCGGTAATGGCAGGTGTATTGATAGCATTAGAGAAGGCCAGCTGTTAGTGGACAAGGTGTAGGTGTGGAGGGAGACACAGGATTTGGTAGATAATAGGTAATGGAGAATGTGAACTTGAAAAATCATGTTGAACATAGCAATATGGTCCCCTTTGAACACAATGTTAGAATTCTTTCATTGTTGTCCCTCTAATAGCACCACAAGCCACAATACTTCATCAAGGAGTGTTCGAAATGTTATTGGCATTAAACAAACATGTAGCGATTTGAGTTCTGAGGGATTGGAATACAGTTCCTCATTTTTATGTTCCTTTTTACAATGACGTTGCACAAAAGCAAATGAGCTGCGCCAGTAAAATGCAAAATAATGCTCATGCTGGCGAAGCTGTGATGGAAAACCTAGTGGTCCTTTGCCCTTCTGTTCTATCCAGCTATGCTGTGATTTTCTGGCCCCAAACGGGAAATATATTGTCAAGCCTATGCCAGGATCCCGAGAAGGGATATGAGCCTTTGACTTACCTGTGAGCTATTACAGGGCTACTCTTGTTGCCCCTAAACTTTCCTTGACCCTCCGAATGATGGAGGCCCCGACAGCATACTACTGAGAACATGACCGGAGGTCATGTGGCTCCTGCCTCTACGTGTCTGATTCTTGGGTTCAATCTCCTGAGACCCCAGTTCTCAGAGCTGAGGCTTCTGTCGTGGGAAGTGTCCTCCTGCGTGGACCCTAAGCCTTTTCACTCCACTCTCTGTATGTTGTATGGGTCTCTCAGGCCTGCTCCCTGATGAGGTTCTTGATTGCTTTGCTCACCTCCGAGAGACTCACAGGACAGCCAGTGCCTGCCAGGGTCCCACTGCCTGCCCAGGTCTGTCTCTGCCTTTGAGAAGCATCCACGAGCTCCAGCTGAGCCATCTCCTTTGTACCTTTGGCTGCATCCTGTCCTCACTTCGGTGCTGTCCAGACTGGAGAATGGCACCACCATACGCCTGGCTGCCCAAGTTGGAAAACTCGCAGTAGTTGTTCTCATGAACTCCTCCATCCTGCAAACAGGTGCTGTTTCTTTTCTGTTCCCATGCATTGCCCGCAGTCTCCACGTCCCGGCCCTTCTTCCTCTGTCATAACTGTTCCCACTAACAGTACCACCCTGTGTTACTGGTATCAAAGTCACAGCCTCCCAGCAAGCTTTACTTCCTCTCACTTTGCCCCATTGCAGCCCTTCCTCCCACTCCAGTCACTTCCCACCTCCATATTCCTCAGGGGTTCTCAGTTTAAAGAACTCTAGTCCTCTTACATCCTACACAAGGCTTGTCATGACACGGTGCCTCCACACGCCCATGGCTTTGCTCCTGTTTTCTGCTTTGTCGCCCCGCCCCCCAGCACACACACAAACCTAAGATCCTATGTGATTGGCACCAGGCCAGCCCAGCTCTCTGGGCACTCTCTTTGCCTCGAAGCCCTCACCTCTGCTCTTGCCTCGAGCACTCCATCTCGCTGCACGTCCTCCATTCTCTGGCTCAACCCCATTCCCGTCTCAAGACTTGGAGTGAATGTCACTTTCCTGGGGAAACATCCCTTGACCTTCTGCATCGTGATTAGGCATGGCAGTAGGTGCTGTCTTAGCATCACTCCTCCTCACCATCACACTCAGCACAGGCCGTTGTACCTCTCTGCCTACACTGCTGGTGGTCTCAGACTGTCAGCTTTCAAAGGCAAGAATCCAGTCTTTGTTTTTCACTGAACAGGCTTTGCTGTGAATACACAGATGAATATAGTGGAAATAAACAATATAGTACTGAAATAAGGGACGATCGGCCTGTCTGTTGCATCAGAGAGAGAGAGTGAGCTGAAAGAAAGCCAAGCAGCAAACTGTGGACCAGGTCTGAGTGATGTGTGACCACAACAAGAGCACTTCCACTGGAACAAGGAGGAAAGAAGCTGGAGTGGAGTGGCTTGCAGCTGGCTAGGACGTGAGGACGCATGCCCAGGCCGTACAGCTGTGCCGCCTGGAAAGCTGTGCCATGGTAAGAGGAAGACGCTGTTGGTACAGGAAGGAGCAGGGGTGACTACAGAACAGGCCCACGACAGGCTAAAGACCCTGCTTGGGGGAAAGTCAGACCTGTCTTCAGGGTCACCCAACAGGTAGATCCCAAAAGAAAAAAGCAAAATAGGGCAAAAGCCCACAAGCACTTTTTGAATCACAAGTTCTCACAGTGTTCTAGAATGTTCCAGAAAGCAAGCTTTCAATGCCACTTAGCTGTGCTTTGTGCATCAAGTAATCACTTTATTGGTGGGCCTAGCTGCTCTATTGTGATAACAAGGTAAAGGCGAACAGCTGGACCTTGGATGCAGGAGGTCCTTGCATTTTAATTTATTATTCACTATTTATGTCACAAAAGTCTGAAGAACCATGCAGCAAGCAACCGTCTGTTTGCCGCCCGGCTTAAGGAAGAAAACATTGGTAAAAGCAGCTGGAGACCTGGAAAGTCCTGAGGCTAACACGACTGTTCTCCCAGATGTGCAAGTCCCCACCCAGGGCGCAATTCATTTCTCACCATGAGAAATGTTTCCACCGTGGAAAGTCATAACCGACTTGTTGAAGTTTATACAGAGCGTGTTTTCAGTAAACACAGCGGAGTGCAGAGTTTCAGGAAGCAAGTGTGAGGGCTGTGGTGGGTGCAGAGCGGCAGACCTGCCCCCGCCCTCCCCGCTGTCATCAATCAGCCTGTCCAGCCTTGTGGTTCTCCACGGAGGGACCAGGACCCCTGGAGGCCGCGGAATGCATGGAGAGGGGTCTGTAGATCCACAGGCACAGTCAGTACGGGGAGACTAAACAAATAATATGTCACACACACACACAAGCACACCGCTGTTTCCTCAGTGTCTGTAGATAAGGTGATGAATAAAATAGAAACTCAATGACCTGCTTCTCCCAAGTAGCAGCCTTTGATGTATCACGTGTGTTCTCAATGTGTAGATGCTCAAAGTATAATTTCTAGCATCAGATAGTCATACTACGCAACACTAGTTGGGCCATTGCTACTCTTACTGGCTAGAAAACATGTATAAAGCCACTGGACAGCATCGTAAGTGGGAAGCAAAATGTCCTATTTCATGTTTTAATAACTATCTCCACTATTAAAAGTCTGTTGTTTGACACAGATGCAATATGTTTCAGGAACAGTCTTAATGTTTTTCACTCTGTTTCTTTTTTTTTAAGATTTATTTATTTATTTGAAAGAGTTACATAGAGAGAGGAGACAGAGAGAGAGAGAAGTCTTCCATCTGATGGCCCACTCCCCAATTGGCCGCAATGGCCGGAGCTGCGCTGATCCAAAACCGGGAGGCAGGTGCTTCCTCCGGGTCTCCCATGTGGATGCAGGGGCCTAAGGACTTGGGCCATCTTCTACTGCTTTCCCAGGCCATAGCAGAGAGCTGGATAGGAAGTGGAGCAGCCGGTTCTTGAACAAGCGCCAAATGGGATGCCGGTGCCCAAATGGAATGCCAGCACTTCAGGCCAGGGTGTTAACCCACCGCACCACAGCGCCGGCCCCTCGATCTGTGTTTCTGCAAGGCACTCCTTAGTCCACGCTCAACACAACAGCACAGGCAGACCTTGGAGAATGAGAGAGGCCACCCAAGGGCAGTTCCTCGGGATCTTCCATGGAGTCTGTTCCACTCTGAACACTGATAGGACGTCTCTGGAGGAGACCAGACACTGCTCCTTCTTCTTGCCATGGCCTGGGCCCATGAGCTTCTTCCATCCACAGGTGACTGCTGTCTCTAATTTGCCTACTGGGGGTGTCATTTGGTGCTTGAGTTGTGCAGAGGAGCCAGGCCTCCTTGTGTGCTCTCAGCTGCATAGGTGCTCAGGGCGTGCCTCACGCTCTCTTATATCTGCTTCCAACCTCACCAGAAACATCTCCAACGACTGGAAACACAGGACTCCTCTTGCTCGCTGCTCTGCTCTGACGGGGGAGGAGCAACGCCCCACCCCGGTCTCAAGTTCTCTTCCTGGCTGTTGTCCGACTGTGCAATAGAGACGCTATTTTGAATCTCGCCCTTCTCCAAAAGTTTTTCACTGAAAGATTTCCCAGAGCGAGGTTGTGCCCAGACACTGAATTGTTACTCTGAATCCCTTAATGAAAACTTGATTTATCAATTTTTTTCGCACAAACAAGAAAATCCTAATTTAGTGCTGGCATCTACTTAACATTCTTCAAATGGTCCCTGCCCTTTCTCTGTTTTTGTTATTTTTTTTTAATACAGAGAATGTGAGGGCCCTCCATTCAAAGCCTTTAGCACAAGAAAACTATAGTTACCCAAACTTTAAAGCCTTATTTTGTAATATAGATACATGAGAGAGAGGGAGAGAGAGACAACTGATGTGCTTATCTTATAGCTAATCTCTATGTGGGGCAAGTACTGTATTTTTGTCCATTTTTCATAGTCTTTATAAATCATACAAAAAGTGTTTCGATGGATAGAAAACTGTTTTGTAGGTAGTTGATGGTTTGGCTGTCCAACAGAAGGCGTCTTGGGGTTCTAGAAGGAAGCTGGTGAGGCCCTCCTCGGGACAAGGCGAGACGCGGGAGAGAGGCAGGGGACGAGACCCAGGTTTGCGGCGAGCTGCACCTGCCCAGCACGCTGGCTGGGAGGACCCCAGCCGGGTTCCCGGGAAGCCGCACCTGAGGGCACAGGCCCAGGCCCGGCAATTCTGGGTGTGAGGAGCAGCAATTCGAGGAGTTTACCCCCCGCTGTGTTCTCAGCCCGGGAGGGGCCCCTGGCGCGGGAGAGGTTAAAGATGCTGCGCTGGCTGCTGGCCGCTGGCCACTGGCCACACAGTCCTCCAGCGCATTACTCAGCTCGGGCCACACGTCACCAGCTGTCGTCTGCGGTGCCGGTGGGTGTAAGACTTGCTGTTCTTCCGACTCGCCTGTGAGATCATCCTGGCTCTGCTTGCGCTCCGGGACAGGCTTCCAGGGAGCTCGCGTCCCAAACCCACCCGGTCCACGCGGGCCTCTGACACAGGACACACGGGGGTTTCTCCCTGCTAACTGGAAACATTTCCCCTAGGCTACAAATAGCAACAAGGCAGCCTCCGGGGACGGATGAGGCCAGCGACACTGTGCTGGTGGAGACAGTGTCCCGGAGGACCGAGCACGTGGCCCGGCTCTGACATCCTCACCCTGTCCAGCTCCCTGCTCTCAAGCCAGACACTGAACCGAAGATCAAGATTTCAGAAGGTATCTCCCTGGAAAATGAAACCTGCTTGCAAGAGCTTCTTGTCTAAGCCACAGATAGGGCAGCTGGTGTGCAGGACGGTGGCCACAGCCACTCCACAGAGCCAAACTTTCTTCCTGCAAGACTTCTTCAATCATTCGACTCCACCTGCAACCGGCCAGCCTCAAAGGCTGCACCAGAGAGAGGCCCCCTGCCTGGTGCCGGCTGATTGAGCTGGATCTACGCAAGCTTCTAAAAAGAGAATCCCTCTCTTGGTGAATATCATTCAAATAGTTATTTTTTTTTCATTTTCTAGATTTTGCTTGTTTATTTCTTGCTTTGAGACTCTGAAGTTCCAGATATCTACTGAAAAATGGAGGGAAAAATGCCTCCTGACTTCCCAGAGATTTTGTAAAACATGGAAACTGGATCTTACTCACAGGACATCCTGTGCCTTCAGACTGCATCGGGATGCAGAGTGGATATCCTCATGGTCCACTCGGACCAAGAGGAGATGCAAGGGTTTCATAGTTGGAAGTCCTATTGATATTTACGTGAAAGATGGAGAGGGATCTTCCAGACGCTGGCTCATTTCCCAAATGCCCACAAGAGCTGGGACTGGGTCGAGCCAGAGGCAGGAGCCAGGAACTCCACGTGAGTGGCAGGGGCCCGGGTTGTTGAACCATCACCAGTTGCCCTCCTGCCCCAGTGTGCACAGCAACAGGAAACTGAAACAGGACGTGGAGCCAGGGCTGGAGCCTGGTTGTGGGCATCCCAAGAGGGCCTTAAACACTATGGCAAACACCTGCCCTCAAGAGAACTTGACATTGGAGACACACAAAGGTGACTACTGGCTCCCCGGTACCTCCATCAAGGCTGAAGAATTGGGTCACGTTCAAACAGGTGTTCACTGAGCGGTAAGGAGCCCTGGGAAAAGAACACACTTCAGTGAGACAGCGAGAGAAAAATGGTCTCTTCGTAGACAGCTCTGCGTGCTTGCACCAAAGAGGTAGCTGGGAGCAGCAGGTGCCCCGGTTTACCCCATGCACTGCTGGTCTACACCAATTCCTGCTGTTCTTCCCTCCATGGTACTGCAGCAGACTGAAAAAGCAAATTAACTTCCAAAAACGACCCTCTGTTTAAATAAAAGCACAGCAGACACAGACTGTTTTAGTTATACCAACTGCTTTGATGTCCCTTATTTCTTAAGAGACTAACTGGATTAAATTTAAATGCCTTAGATATAAAGTAAAACAGAGCAGATTTTTCTACAGTTTGTGTCACTATAAAACGCGATAAATGGTTATTTTATAAAATAATTCATTGACCCTGTCTTGTTTAGGAGGAGCCACAGTGACAGGTGGCACTGAGCAAGATGGGTAAAAAACCACGTGTGTGGATGATTGTGGTAAAATGAGAAAAAGCCCTGGAGAAGTGTGTGTGTGTGTGTGCGCGTGCGTGTGCCTGAGTTGGCCCAATCTGTTCGCCTCGTTGGCGTTTAATTCATCTCAATAGAAACAGTCTTCAAGGAAGACGCCCATGAGGCAAATCACAGAGAGTGTGCTAACGTGTCTGATGAAGCGTTCTGGTTTTCACTCTTTGAAGTTCCCAGAACTACTTCTGGTGGTTGTGATAACTAAAGTCTGTTTGCACACGGCATTTCCTTTATTCCTCTCCCATCATGATTTGGGGCCGAGCGTCCACCAAGGGGAAGCAGTCCTAGTGCTAATCCTGACTTGGCGGAATTATTGGGTTCCACCCCAGCAGTCATCAAAACATTTGGGTTTAGTCAGAACACTGGTTCGTCACTTTGTAAAATCACATCTCTTCTCCATCTCACCATAACCTGTGCCTGGACCATAGGAGAGGGAAAGAGATGCAAATGGACTCACTGAATTTACGGCCAGGCCTTCTCAGACATCAGGAAAGCCTGAGACACTTCCGCTTCTCAGTCTCCTTGAATATTAAAAAAAGGGAGGAGGGGGGGCTCTAAACAGAATATTGAAAATTGTAGCATTTTTTTTTCAAAAGATTTATTTTATTCATTTGAAAGGCAGAGCTACAGTGAAAGAGAGGGAGATACAGAGACAGAGAGATCTTCCATGCACTGGGTCACTCCGTAAATGGCCTATCAGTGGCCAGGGTAGGGCCAGGCCAAAGCCAGGAGCCAGGAGCTTCATCCAGGTCTTTCAGGTGGTTACAGGGCCCCAAGCACTTGGACCTTCCTCTGGGGCTTCCCAGGTGCATCAGCAGGGAGCTGGATCAGAAGAGGAACAGCTGGGATTTGAACTGGCTCCTATATGGGATTCTGGCATTGCTTAATCCACTATACTACAACGCCAGCCCCTGTAGCACATTTTTAAAGTCCTTAAGATGATACTTTAGGGGCTGGTATTGTGGCATAGCGGGTTAAATCGTCGCCTGCGATGCCAGCATCCTATACGGGTCGGTTCAAATCTTGTTGCTCCACTTGAGATCCATCTCCCTGCTAATGAGCCTGGGAAAGCACCGGAAGAGGGCCCAAGTGCTTGGACCTCTGCACCCATGTGGGAGACCCTCATAAAGCTCCTGGCTCCTGGCTTCATCCTGGCCCAGCCCTGGCCATTGTAGCCACCTGGGGTTGAATCAGAGAATGGAGGATATCACTTACTCTCTGTCTCTCCCTCTCTCTGCCTTGCAAATAAATAAATTAATAAATATTTTTTTTTAAAAACCCAGTGACTTTGAGAATCATACTTTAAGTACATAAAATATAACTTTTAGGGAAATCAAGATCAAATGGCCCTTTGTGAATATCAGTTCCTGGTTAAATGGCTGTCGTGAAGACCCCAGACATCTCCCAGCCATCACAACGCTTGCTCAGAGCAGGGTGGAAATTACTGGACCATTTAACCTCATCTGGCAGATAAGGAAACTGAGGCTGGGGACGGTTAATGATGTGCTTCAGAGCATGGACAGCTAGTTCATGGAAAGGCGTGTGCTCTCTGTGGGTGGGAGGAACATGGAAGGCACAGAGGAGGTCTTGGGTGGGCGCCATGACTACTCACCATTGATAAGTGATGAGTGTTGAGAGTATCGCTGCAGTGAAATTGAATATCAGGCAACGCCATCAGAAAAAAGGCTGAGTCACGGCCAGCTGTGGCTGATCAAGACTCCAGGTTGATACTTCCCGATGCTACCAAGGGCTACAATTATGACATGACTCCATAAGGAGACGGATGGACAGCAGCGCTCTTTGGGAAGGTCTTTATTTCTGGTACTCTTATTCTGTTTTGAGTTCTGCAGTTGTGAGTCCATGTCAGATCCCAGTGGAGACAAAGGGCAGCTTTTTCCAACAATTTATGAAGCTACAGAGCAGGGATGTTGGGAGTCGGTTTTTGACTTTTGTGAGACATGCTCTTGTCTGAGTCACACATTCACGGCTTGGGTCTCAGCAGTGCTGGTCTTGATTTGGGGCAACATGATTCTTCTAGGGAGCCAGAGTGATTCCTCTCTTTCAGATACCAGAATGAGACACTGGGAAAGCTGCCTTTGGTAGCTTTCTGCTGTTGTTGGGGCTCGGCGCCTTCGTGACTTGGCCAGCCATCTTGAATCAAAAATAAGGCAAATGTCATTGGGTTTCTATTCTCAGATCCCTCCCAGCTGTTAGGGCAACACAAGTACAAGGTCCTCGGAGCCAAGAAAGCTTGAATCTTTTTCTTTTGTCGGCTCCCCATTCGAAGGTTGGCTGCACCGTTTAAAAAGAAGTGTCAGCCTTATTGTGAGGACATTAGAATGTGGGCACCATCGCACTGTTCGTGGAAATGTAACCAATGCAAACGTCCTAGCGGGTAATTTGGCAGCACGGATAGCAGCCTCCGAGTACGTACACTTTCCAGCATAAGGTGGCACTCTGGATGCATTCTTTCAAAATTCTATTGAATTGAAAGTGTGGATGCACGGGATAGAATGCCTTTCATGTCCACACCGCTGAGTTCAGTAAGGGAAATCAATTCAAGTTGTTTAATAGCAGAGGGAATTCAACACAAGGAGCAGTTTAGAAAGCTGTACTGCCTAAAAAGCCAGATAAGCCAACAACATGGACTAGTACTACCGCTGCTAGGTTAGACAGGCCGAAGGAGAAGGTGTCATTGCCAGAAGCCAGGACTACCATGGGGCAGGAGCTGGGGGCCAGGGTTGAGGGGGGTGTCTGGGGCCAGCAGGTATGGGACTGCAGGGTGAGCTGGCTGTGATGCAGCCACTCCTGGAGGGGCTGCCCGAGGGAGACAGAGAAGGGAGGAATATCTTGCCTTCTCCCTCCCTCCCTCTCCACCATCTCGCTGGTGCGTCCCAGGGGCTGAAACTACATGGAAGCCAACTGGCAAAGGAATGTCCTTGGCAGGGGTCAGTTGCCTGGGACAGAGAGCAGAGCAGGGAGGCGGTGAGGACTGGTTAAGAGCAAAAAGGCAAATGGCCGCACAGCAGTCAAGGCAAACAGGGTGCAGGCGTCTCCTGGGGACGGGTACCTTCATCCTGGAAGATGAGACGTGGTGGGAGCCATTGGACAGACGGAACTGCAATCCACTGAGAGCTCTGCAGAGGAAGAGAGCGAACCCTCCCCCCTGCAGAACCTTGCAGGGGTCCTGGGCGCCCCAGATCTGCCTGGGGAACCCCAGAGGCACCCTGGGTGCAGGATCAGCAGACACAACAGAGGCGAGAGTGAAAGACGGAGCTCAAAACAGAACTTGCCAGAGTGCTTCCCGCAGGTGCTGCGTCTCTACCATGTACACTTTGAGCAGGACAGGAAATGGTTTAGGGAACAAAAAAGAACTTCAAACTCAGCCTCATTAAGATTTTCAAAAAGACTCCAGGAAAATGACATCTGTACAACCGGAAGTAGAACAATGAGGGAACGTGAGAGAGGTCTTAGAGGGCTGAAATACAGTCACCCTAAGTGGACATTTCGCAGAAACACTGGAAAGCAGAATCAAGGAGGTCCACCAAACTGTTAAACTGCAGAAGCGAAAACTGGACCATCCGAGGAACACCCCGGGAGGGGAGGAGGCAGACGTGTCGAAACTGCAAGGAAAGGGATTTCCCATTTGAAATGCCCCCGCTGGGGTCCGGTCCAGTGAATGACCGAAGACCTGCCCCCAGACAGACTGGAAACCGCTTCCTGCGCCCACAGGGCACCGGGCTCTGTCCTTGGGAAGCTGCTTGGGTGTGGGGGGGACTTGGGCAGCAGGAAGTGGACGCAGCCGGCCTGAGCCAGGAGAGCACTCGGGTTATGTCCCAAGTTGCAGCGGACCTGCGAGGAGTGGTAAAGGGTGAGATTGTACTAGATGTGGCTGGTGGTGTGGCATCGTGGACTGAGTGGGACACCAGCTTCACATATCCGCACTGGTTCCTGTGCCAGTTTCTCTGCTTCTGATTTTTGCAAGTGGCCTGAGAAAGCAGCAGAAGGTGGCCCAAGTGCTTGGGCCCCTGCACCCACACGGGCTACCCTGATGAAGCTCCTGGCTCCTGGCTCCCGCCTTGCTCAGTCCTGTCTGTTGTGGCCACCTAGTCAGAGAACCAGCACATGGAAGATATTCTCTCTTCTCCCTCTCCCTCTCCCTCTCCCTCTCCCTCTCCCTCTCCCTCTCCCTCTCCCTCTCCCTCTCCCCCTCTCCCCCTCTCCCTCCCACAGTTTGAAATCCATGCCTAATTTTTCATAATATTCATTTTCCGTGAACTCATTAAATACCCTTGGGTGGCCCAGACTCCTGACCAGGGCCCACAGAGAAGGATCTGGAAGCTTGGTGTGTCTCAGCTCTGCTGTAATCAGTAATATTGCCAACTCAACTCAGCATGTTGGTTTTCTTCTTTAATAGCCAACCTGAGGATATAATATGGAAGATTTATTTGTGATTATGAATGATAACAGAAATGTTACCTCCCTAGATTATTCAGGTGTCAAAGCAAAATTAACAGAAGACGGAATAAAAATTTTCCCAGAGGAAATGTGGAAGAAAAAACAGAATGCTGGAGCTGGTACTGTGGCATAGTGGGCTAAGCCTCCACCTGTGGGGCTAGAATCCCATATACGTGCTGGTTCTTGTCCCGGCTGCTCTTCTTCTGATCCAGCTCTTTGCTATGGCCTGGGAAAACAGTAGAGGATGGCCTCAGTGCTTGGGCCACTGTACCCACGTGGGAGACCCAGAGGAAGTTCCTGGATCCTGGATCCTGGATCCTGGATCCTGGCTTTGGATCAGCCCAGCTCCAGCCATAGCAGCAATCTGGGGAGTGAACCAGCAGATGGAAGACCTCTCTCTCTGTCTCTCTCTCTCTGTCTGTAACTCTCTCTCAAATAAATAAATAAATATAACAATCTTTTTTTAAAAAAATTTTTTGACAGGCAGAGTTAGACAGTGAAAGAGAGAGAGAGAGAGAGAAAAGTCTTCCTTTTTCCGTTGGTTCACCCCCCAAGTGGCCACTACGGCCGGCATGCATTGCGCAGACCCGAAGCCAGGAGCCAGGTGCTTTTTCCTGGTCTCCCATGCAGGTGCAGGGCCCAAGCACTTGGGCCATCCTCCACTGTCCTCCCGGGCCACAGCAGAGAGCTGGACTGGAAGAGGAGCAACCAGGACAGAATCTGGCGCCCCAACTGGGACTAGAACCCAGGGTGCTGGCGCCGCAGGCGGAGGATTAGCCAAGTGAGCCATGGCGCTGGCCAAAAATAACAATCTTAAAAAAAAAAAAAAAAAAAAACAGAATACCAATTATCTTGTCTTTTAGTAGTGTTGAAACTGGAGAAAGAAACAGGAATTTAGAAATACCATTTTGAGTTACAAAAGAAACCAATATTAAAGCCAAAAATCATCATTAAAAAAAGCAAACACTGAGAAAAGGAAAGGACGTGGGAGGGAGAATGAGCAAATCGCAGCTCCCTCACGGGGAGGCACTGGATGTTGTCTAACGTGGGGCAATCAGTAACTAGAAGAATGCACACTGTATCTAGCTCCTGGCTCCTCGAAAGTGCAGTCTGCAGGCCAGAAGCGTTGCCGCCACCTGTTAGGACAGCCAGTCCCAGCACACCTGCACAGGTGTTATCTGCAGCTTAACACGGGCCATGTGTGTTCAGCAAGCGGATTAGAGCCAGACCAGCGCTCTTCTGAAATAGTGAGTCTCAACTTCGACTCTGTGTTAATAGTCATATGGAGAGCTTAAAAGAACTATTTAGCAAGAGGCAAACTGACGACCCCAGGTTAAGAGATTGTGTCTTTAATGGTCTAAGGTGAACTCTAGAAACTGATATTTCTTTGACAACATTGGAGATGGTGCTAATGCGTAGGATTTTTTTTGGACTCTCACAGCTGTGACTAGTCAGTGTTCTAGAATGATAATTGTGAGTGGCCACAGAATGAGAGTGGAAACGGTTTTGAAAAGTCACTGCCGGATCCATGTGGGTGCTAGGCTGCAGATGGAAAAATGGGGAAGAGTGCTGTTGGTTTAATCATAAGAAAATTTGAGTGTTTGATCTGCCCAGTGCATATGTGTGGCTTTAATGTATAGATTTATTTTTCATGTACAAACACTTGGACTCAGCAGTTGTACTTGTAGAAATGTCCTTAAGAAAACTCACTCACCGATTATACAAATGTGTACAGGAGTTACATTTATGGAAGTTCACTATAATAGTGTTCGTAATATTGGGATTTATAAATAATTCAAGTGTCCATCAAAAGAATGAAGAATAAAAATATGGAATACAACATTATAACACATTTAGGAACTAACAGCTACCTATGTGATGGAGGTCTACACTCGTGACAGGAACGCTGTCCATCTTCACCCTCTTCACCAGTCACGTGGCCCACAGCAGTGATTTCCCACATCCCCTTGCAACTAAGTGTAGCCATATTACTAGGCTCTAACCAATGAGACATTGGGAGAGACTGTGCAGGTCCAGGGAGCGTTCTTCACGGAGGAGGCAGGCCCCTCCTTCTCTCTGTATTGTTTTCTGCCTGGCCATGTCACTGGGGAAGGAGAAGTCAGCGTGGACAATGAGGTGATCCAGGAAAAGGAGGCTGCACCTGCAGACCCGAACAGGTAGAGGGCCGAGTCCTTGAGGGCATGGAGCAGCATTCCAGCCCCAAAACACCTCCCTCCAGTCTCTTCCCGAGGGAGGAGTCAGCTTCCTGTGTATCTAAGCCATTGTGGTTCCATTACTTACAGAATCATCATTCTCATCCCTGCAATACTCATTAAGAAGAGAAAATTTCAAAATAAATTTATTGGAAAAAATAGGTTGCAAAAGACAATTGAGAACGACAGAAATCATTGAGAACAATGCAAAAGGTAAATAATAAAATGAAGTCTTAAACAACATCTCAGATGGTTAAGAGGCACTCCACCAATTGACAGCAAAATATACATTCTCTTCAAGAACGCATGGCTCAATCTCCAAGATAGGCCACATTCTCAGCCATAAAAGAAGACAGCAAATTTTAAAATATTGACATTGCACAAACTATTCTTTCAAATCACAGTGGAATTAAACCAGAAATCCGTGGCCAAAGGAAAAGTGGGAAATTGTTAGATATGTGGAAAGCGAACAATGTGCTATCAACACACAAAGGACAAGTCACAAAGAGAATTAGAAACAACTCCGGACAAATGAAAACACAGCACACCAAACTCATGAGAAGCAGTAAGAAACAGCGCTTAGAGGGAAGTCTATATAAACACATGCATTTGAAAACAACAAACATCTCAACCCAGCAACTTTGTATCTCAAGGAACTTAAAAAAGAAAGAAAAAAACTTAACCCCCAAGCTGTCAGATGAAAGGAAATAATAATTACACCAGAAATAAATGAAATTGAGAAATTGTTATGAAAATGAAATGCTGGTGAAAGAGTGAGATATTTCAAAAAGATCAACTGAAAGAGATAAAAGACTAACATAACTAAAATCAGAAATTAAACAGGGCATTTTCTGAAACTAAAAGGATTATAATATCATAAAAAATTGTATGCAAGCAAATTGCATAACCTAGAAGAAAGGAATGCATTCTAGAAACACACAACCACCAAAACTGAATTATGAGGAAAAGATTTCAGAAAGTCAATAAGTAATAGTGAATCAATAGTCAGAAACCTCCTAATTGGAAAGCCTGGGACCAGACAATTTCAATAAAAAGTTCCACCAAATATTTAAAGATTTAACCCCTATCTTCTTGACCTTTTCAAAAAATTAAAGACGAAGAAGCAATTCCAAGCTCATTCTGTGAGGCTAACTCTCTGCCAATACGAAATCTGACAAACACACTAAAACTACAGATCAGTATCCCTGATACATATTAACACAAAAGCCTTGAATAAAATACTAGCAAAGTGAATTCAACAGCATATCAAAAGGACTGCATAGCCAGCATTGTGGTGTAGCAGGTAAAAGCCGCCACTTGTACTCCAGCATCCCATGTGGGTGCCGGTTCGAGACTCGGTGCTCCGCTTCAGTCCAGCTCCCTGCTAATGTTCGGAAAAGCAGCAGAGGATGGCCCAAATGTTTGGACTGTGCACCCACATGGAAGACCTGGAAGAAGTTACTGACTCCTGGTTTTAGCCTGGCACAGCCCTGGCCAATGCAGCCATTTGGGTAGTGAACCACTGGTTGGAAGATTTTCTCTCTCTCTCTCTCTCTCTCTCTCCTTTCGATGTCTCTCTGTCTCTGTAACTCGGCCTTTCAAATAAATAAATAATTTTTTTAAAAAATGAAAATAAAAAAGGACTGCATATCGTGACCACATGAGATTAATTCCTGAAATGCAATGATATTCCAAATACAAAAATCAAGCCAATACATCAATATTAGCAGAAAGAAGGACCAAACAACACCACAGTCATCTCTAAATTGATGCAGAAAATGCATTTGATGGGATTCATGATCCTTTTATGATAAAAAATAAATAAATTAGGGGTATAAAGAAAGAAACTCGGCACAATAAGGGCCACATATGTAAAGCCTACAGCAAACATGGTGCCCATAGTGAAAGAGTGAGAGCTTTCCCTCCAGGAGCAGGAGTAAGGCATGAATTCTTGGTTCACCAATCCTACTCAGCAGAGTATTGGAAGTCATATCCATAGTAGCTACATATAAAAAGAAATCGAAGGTATCCAACTGGAAAAGAAGAAGTAAAATTACCCTGGTTCACAGATGACATTGACTTAAATGTAGAAAAAAGCTATTAGAATTAATAAAAGAATATAGCAAATTTGGTGAAAAGTCAACATACAAATATGCATTTCTATACATTAATAAACAGTATGAAAAGGAAGTTAAGGAAATAATTTATAATAATATCAAAGCAGTACTAGTATAAATTTAATGGAGGAGGTGATACTTTTACAAGGAAAACTAAAAACATTGCTGAAAGAAAATGGACACAAATTAAGGGAAAGGAAGTCCATGTTCATTGGAAGACTGTCAAGATGTGAACACTACCAAAGTGCCCTACAGATTTAAAGCAATCCCTATCTAAATCCTAATGGCATATTTGGCAGGCACATGAAAAAATCATTCTCAAATTCATATGGAACTTCAAGGATCCTGAATGGTCAGAACAATTTTGGAAAAGAATAAAGTTGGAGGACTCCCACTCCCTAGTTTCACAACTTATTATAAAACTATTATCAAAACAATGTGGTAATGGCATAAAGACTAATGGAATAGCCAGCAAAATAAACCCTTACATTTATAATCATGTAATCGTTGACAGAAGTGCCAAAACAAATAAATGGAAAAGCATACCTCTTGAATACATAGTGGTAGGAACATTGGATCTTCACATACAAAAGAATGAAATTGGAGCCTTATCTCACACCATATACAAAATTTAGCTGAAAATGGATTGAAGACCTAAATATAAAACTCCAAACCATCAAACTCCTAGAAGAAAATATAGGCAAAAACTGTCATGACATTTGATTTGGCCCCAAAGCACAGGACACAAAAGTAAAAATAGTCCAATGGGACTGCATCAAACTTAAAAACTTTTGTACATCAAAGGGCACAATTGGAAGTGAAAAATCAACCTATCGAAGGGGAGAAAATATTTGAAAACACTTTATCTGATAAGAGATTAATGTTTAGAATATATAGAAGTCACCCACAACTTAACAAAAAATTTGATAGGACATTTCTCAGAAGGAGATATATGAATGTCCAATAAACATATGTAAAGAGATTTGTCATTACAAATTGCAGGAGAAATGTTAATCCAAATGGTGATATATCACCTCATACCCATTAATATGTCTGTCAGAAACAAGCAGAGGAAGAGGCTGGCGCTGTGGCATAGCGGGTAAAGCTGCCGCCTGCAGTGCTGGCATTCCATATGGGCGCTGATTCAAGTCCTGGCTGCTCCCCTTCCAATCCAGCTCTATGCTATGGCCTGGGAAAGTAGTAGAAGATGGCCCAAGTGCTTGGGCCCCTGCAACTGCGTGGGAGACCCAGAAGAAGGTCCTGGCTCCTGGCTTTGAATAGGCGTAGCTCCGGCCATTGTAGCCACCTGGGAAGCGAACCAGTGGATGGAAGACTCTCTTTCTTTCTCTTTCTGTGTGTCTCTCTCTGTCTCTCCCTTTCTCTGTAACTCTGCCTTTCAAATAAATAAAAAGTCTTTTTTTAAAAAAAAGCAGAAAATGCCAAGTGTTGCTGAAAAAACAAAGGATATGGAATATTTGTGCACTATTAGTGGTAATGTAAAATGCTGTAACCTCTATGGAAAATAGTGTGTGAGTTCCTCAAAAAATTAAAAGTAGAGTTTCCATATGATCTAGGAATCTCATATATGGGTATGTATCCAAAGGAATTTGAAGCAGATAATTGCACATCTGTGATGACAAAAGTAATGCTCACGATAGCCAAGAGGCGGAAGCAACCCAAATGTCTATCAGCAGGTGAACGGGTAGACAGAATGTGGTATATCCACAGACTGGAGCGTTATTCAGTCTTCGACAAGTAAGAGAAGCAAGATAATCACAAAAAGACAAACCCTGTACAATTCCACTTACATGAGGTGTTCAGAGTAGCCAACCTGGTAGAAACAAGTATAGGAGAGTGGGAGGGGAAGAAGGAAGCTGTTCAGTGAGTACAGAGTTTCATTTCTGCAAGGTGGAACAATTTGCAAGTGTTGTTTCATGGCAACGTGAGTAAACTTAACACTGCTAAACTGTATGCCTAAAATCAAGATGGTAAATTGTGTATTATGTGCTTTGTACCCCAGGGAAAAGGAATGTGTGATTTGGTAAAGAACCCTGTGTGTTGGAAGCACCCTAAAAATTGCAGAGGTAGATACAGCCAAATGCTTTGAATGGATACCAACACTGCAGCTGAGACCTCGAGACTCCCTGACATTTGTAGAGGGAGCATAAAGTATTTCTGTAATTGTGAAACATCTGAAACAAAACTTCCAAATCTTCCCCATTCCACTGGGGCGTGCTGTGGAGGAATGACTCAAATACTGGAAACGCGCATTTGTCAAGAAGCACTTACATGCTCCTCAGAATTTCAAGGCTTCACCACCCTGTTGCTGATTCCAGGGAGGGGTTTGGATCTCCTGGGACTTCTGTCGAATCTTGGGAAGAAGAAGCAAAAGCAAGTAGCCCTCTAGTGTGCAAGGTGAAAAACTAGCTGTCATCAAAGAATGAGTTTTTGTTTCATGAATTTCTTTAACTTCAAGGAACTGCAAAGAGATGGACAACTGGGGAGAGTGGTGGAGGGGAGGGCTGGGGGGTGTACATTGCCTTGGGCAACATTGCCTGGGAGGGTGTTGGCATTTTGGCTTTATGTTCCAACTTTTTATCTTGACCTTGCCAGGGTACCCTGAGTCATAATGACAAATAAGTGGGCCATTCTTTTTTGTAAAAAAAAAAAAAAAAAAAAAAAAAAAACTTATTTGTTTCTACTTGAAAGTCACAGTTACATAGAGAGAGGAGAGGCAGAGAGAGAGATCTTCCATCTGCTGGTTCACTCCCCAGATGGCCACAACGGCCAGAGCTGTGCTGATCCGAAGCCAGGAGCCAGGAGCCAGGAGCTCCCACATGGGTGTAAGGGTCTAAGAACTCAGGCCATCTTCCATTGCTTTCCCAGGCCACAGCAGAGAGCCGGATCAGAAGTGAAGCAGCTGGGACTAGAACCGGCGCCCATTTGGGATGCTGACACTGCAGGTGGTGGCCTTACCCACTACACCACAGCACCGGCCCCTAAGAGGGCCATTCTGTCACCACTGTTTTATGATTATTGTGTGTGTCCTTTGCCTCTTGAAGCTGTGGTTCATTGCTATGCTTATATCGTGCCAAGAGGGGATCAGTAAGTATTTCTATCCCATTTTAAATGTCTGGCTAATGCAGTGTCCATAAAGGCAGCAGCAAGAGTTAAACTAGAAGATCTTTCAGAATCTTAAACCAAAATCCAGAACAGGACTTCCACTGTAATATCAAAACCCCCTCTATCACTGTGTAGCGCCTTAGACTGTACCAGACATTAAAGTCACCACAGCTCTCAGCGAGTCTGCAGAACGTATTTGGTGGGACTTCTGTTTTTGTTGTCACATTGACCATCCCAATAAGCTCGGTCCTGTAAGCCCACAGTGGGTGCTTATTCCCCCCAGAAAATTAAATAATATTGCAAGAATCTTGGCAATCCAGAGTCCCCAACAAACGAACAACCCAAACAAGTTAGCAACGTCATCATGAAATGAAAATAAGTTAATACTTCAGAAAGTTCATGGAAGGTGGAATTTAAAAAGTTTGCTTTAGTGCAAAATAATTTTGAAATTCATCCATAGTTTTTTTCATAACATACATTTTCCACAAAATAATGATGAGAACCCCTTGTATACACAATTTTGAAATTTTCCAGTTTCTTCATTTTTTCATTAAAATATGCAGTAAGTCTTATTTTCAATCTAATGTTAGCGTTGTGAAGTTAGCCTGTTGCTATTCTTGGTATTGGCTTAGGCATACGGCTTTAGTTTGTTCTCACCATCTTTTCTCATTTGGGGGTCTTCTTAGTTGTAAGGAATAGCCCTGAAACACCCCATCGGTGGTTCTTTTCCTCCCCATAATCCATTTCCTCGGAGTATAGCTTCAGTCTCTTCCAGATAGTGACTGTCGTTGTGAGGATCAAAGTGCTTCAAGAATTCAGTAATGATCTTTGCGCTATCGGTGAGAGAGTGACGTGCTGCCGATCCTAGCTTTAGAATCATGAAGAAGAAAGGAAAAGCAAAGTTTTTAAAAAGGAAAAAAAGAGACAGTAAGGGAGAAAGAGCTGAAGGAAGGAGGGAAGGCAGGAAGAGAGGGAGGGAGGAAGACAAGGAAGGATTTAGTAGTAACTTCAGAGAGCTGAATTCAATAGGGCCTTGAAACATATGTAACGAACATATACTGGGTGGAGGATGGAGGGGAACAGAGACTCCCAGAGGAAATTTGGAGATTGTCCAATTAGTGCCTCTTCCAATCTACCCAAACCCACATGAACAGTACTCACATCTTTAGAATAAAAACATACACAAATAGCCCAATGTTGTTTTGTTCAATACAAGTACAAAGTAACCTCAAAAAGTCTGTGGAAAATAGAATTAAAAGATAAGTTCATTTTGGTACAAAAAAATTTTTAAAATCCAGATGTACCATGGGGTTTTCAGAAAGTTCTTAAAAAAATGAATGTTATAAAAAACATGCATGAATTTCAAAAAAGTTTTGTACCACAATAAACTTTCTTTATAATTCCATTTTCCGCAAACTTTTTGAAGTACGCTCAGAAGTTTTTCCTAAATCATAGAGGTAAAAATGTTTCTACAGTTTTGTTAAACAACATTATGATTTTTAAATAATACCATGCAGACGGAAAATAAACACACTTTTCCTATTGTCTTCATCATAACTTGGCCAGCAAGCCGCACAACATTTTGGAGTGGATTTGTGCTGACTTAGAAAACATTCTCAATATCTGGGTCTTAAAAATTATGCTGGGTTTGCAAGTCCATAGCAGATCAAGACTACAAAGTTCCTTAGGACGTTTGTTGGTTTTTCTTTAGTTTATATGTGGCCAGCTGGTTTCTGACCCCTTTGTGTATACACCCAGCTCTTTACATAATCAGATTCGTGTTACCTTGTGGTGACATCATCCTGGCCAGGCTTTGATCTCTCACCGACTTCTCCCATCCGAGTACGAACCAGGCCGACCCTGCTTAGCTTCCGAGAGCAGACGAGATCGGGTGCGTTCAGGGAGGTATGGCTGTAGACTGATCCCTCGCTGACTTCTGCAAACAACATACCTAAGCTGGAGGAACAACGAAGAGATTGCTACCTATCCACTAAATAGCACTGCTTCCTATGTGTGTATAATATTTGTTTATATGCATTTGCATTATAACAGTAGACGTCAAAGGGGTGACTAATATACTGACTCTAAATTACTGAATTTTCAAAAAATCATTGCGTTGTTTCTAGTGAAATACACGTTTCATCTAAATTCCCTTTTTCTATGATTGTTACCAGTTCCGTCCAACTGGTAATTTAAAAGCAGGTGAATGACAACGCAGAGTTTAGAAACCCTGTTGTATAGTAAGCGTCCACATGGAGACATGAAAATAAAGGTCAAGCTGTATTCTTTGGCACTCTGAGAGCCAGGGTGTAAAAGACACAGTGATTTTCTAAACAAAAAGTGGTTTATTTAGAACTTGATTAAGATAAATGACACGAGGCAGCTGTAAAAAGAGTTCCCACTGGCCATCGACCTACAAACTCCGGTGTCATTTTTCATTTTTAGGAAGGTATCAAACTCAACCTAAAATAACATCACATCTCTAGAGTTATACTGAAATGCCCTACATTCCACTTCTGAGGGGTTTATTTTAATTAATGTTGTTCATAAGTTAAAATACATTAAAACATTCTGATTTCTACGAAACTTGATAACTGTTCAACACTGGTCACTTCTCTATAGGTATACTGTGTCTTCTCAGAGAACAGTGCATAGTACAGGAAATGTTGAATGAACGAGTAAAACATTAATAACATGGGTTTTTTTTGACAGGCAGAGTTAGACAGTGAGAGAGAGAGAGATAGAGAGAAAGGTCTTCCTTCCGTTGGTTCACTCTCCAGGTGCCTCCTCCTGGTCTCCCATGTGGGTGCAGGTCCCAAGCACCTGGGCCATCCTCCACTGCCTTCCCGGGCCACAGCAGAGAGCTGGCCTGGAAGAGGGGCAACCGGGACAGAGCCCAGGGTGCCGGCGCCGCAGGCGGAGGATTAGCCTAGTGAGCCACGGCGCCGGCTAATAATATGCTAGTTCATGTAGTGATTTGGATGACAACAGTGACATCACTACACAAAGACAAACAGAGAACTGATGGATACGCCAAAGTAAGGAATACTTACTGTTTTTTTTTTTTTAATGTGCCAGGCTTTATGCTTTACATCATATGCATTCTCTCCTATGATCGAAGTAGCTGTGAAGAGTTGATGGGCATCTCACATGAGATTCTTGGGTTAGAAAATAGTCATGATGTGTCGAGGTCACACGCCGATAAATGATGGTGTGTAAGTTAAAGTTCAAGTCCTCCTGGGAACATAGCATTTTTTTTTTAGCGACTATGCACCATTCTCTGTCTTTCAACACAGCATGGTTACATAGAAGCTTTATGGTCCCTAGGTTCAATCACAAGCTAAGGCTACAAAGAAAGAAAAATTGCGTTTTACAACTTTGAGAAGGCAGAGCTTTGTGAAGCATTATGTTTCCTATCAACAGGTTTACATTCCCTTATTATAGTGTATAGAAATGTAGAAACTTGCCTGTAATGTCAGACTTTTTCTACCCAGTACGTAGGAATGTACCCTATAAGTACCTCTGCACAAATAGGAAAGAAGCAGGTAGAATTTAACTGCCGGTGTGTTTTATTTCGTAATTTTCAACACGGCTCAGGAGAGGCCTGGTTAGGCCAGTGAGGAGAGTGGACTGGATGACCCCCCAGCCATTTCATGGCGCCATGCAGTATTCATGATCACAAAGACAACAGCGCCTGCACACGGGATGTAGCTATCCATTCGCACGCGTGACGGTGCCCCTGTGGAGAAGCAGGTGCTTCTCTCTCACTCTACAACCCCTGTACTATTTGAGTGTTTTGAGGATATTTATTTCTAGAGAAAATAACATTGTTAATAGAAAGCATTTTTTTTTTTTTTTAGAGTTACAGACAGTGAGAGGGAGACACAGAGAGAGAGGTCTTCCTTCCGTTGGTTCACTCCCCAGATGGCCGCAATGGCTGGAGCTGCGCTGATCCAAAGCCAGGAGCCAGGAGCTTCTTCCAGGTCTCCTGCATGGGTGCAGGGGCCCAAGCACTTGGGTCATCTTCTGCTGCTTTCCCAGGCCATAGCAGAGAGCTGGATCAGAAGTGGAGCAGCCGAGACTAGAACTGGTGCCCATGTGGGATGCCGGCGCCGCAGGCGGAGGATTAACCTACTCACCACGGTGCTGGTCCCTTAGAAAGCATTTTTCTCCATATGAGCAGAAATAAAATAGCATACAGGTCTACAATATGTGGCACACCTGAGGACTGGGCTCTCTCTAAAGACAGAGAAAACTTCAAGTCCAGAGAAACCCTGATTTCAACTTTCCTCTCAAAACTCGACATGAACTTTCCATTTTACCAGTAATGCTCTGTTTGTATTCAGTAAGTAACAAAATAAAAGTACTATTCTAAATTGCCATTACAAAGATACCCCTAACTAACCCATCTATTGTCGGGTAAGATGCCTGGCTATTTCCTGAAGCACACAAAGCGAGAGGATGGCACGGCAGTGTTAGGAGCTGGGGTGGAAGTTACGAGAAGTGGTGGTTACTATAACCTGGGCACTCTCCGGCTCAGCCCTGCTCGTGTCCACTTAGCAGGTGTGTGTGACCTGAGACCGTTATTTAACCTAGTGGGCCTCATTCATGAAAAGGGGATGCCCATAGCATCTGCCACTTGTGAACTGTACTGGTGAAGCTGATGTCAGCCTGGAGAAGCTTACGTGCCTGCAGCAGCCATTTCTTTCCTTGCCTCAGTATCTGGCTTCAGAGCAGTCAGCAGTGACCAGGGCAGGTGCTGGGGGCTCCTGCATCTCATATCGGAGTGCCTGGGCTCAAGGGCCAGCGCCACTTCTGGTTCCAGTTTCCAGGGAGGCAGCAGGTGATGGCTCAAGTACTTGGGTCCAAGCCACTCACGTGGGAGACCCAGATGGGGTTCCTGGCTCTTGGTTTCAGCATGGCCCAGTCAAAGCTGTTTGGGGAGTGAATCCACAGATGGAAGATCTCTCTCTCTCTCTCTTTCTCTCTCCACCTTTCAAATAAATAAATAATAAATAAAAATACAAAGTGCCTGCCTGAGAAAACGCAAGGATGTCAAACAACAAAAATTTTTTTTAATTAAACTTTTATTTAATGAATATAAATTTCCAAAGTACAGCTTATGGGTTACAATGGCTCCCCCCTCCCAAAACTTCCCTCCCACCCACAACCCTCCCCTTTCCCGCTCCCTCTCCCCTTCCAATCACATCATGATTCATTTTCAATTCTCTTTATATACAGAAGATCAGTTTAGTATATATTAGGTAACGATTTCAACAGTTTGCCCCCATATAGCAACACAAAGTGAAAAAAAATACTGTTGGAGTACTAGTTATAGCATTAAATAAGAGTGTACAGCACATTAAAGACAGAGATCCTACATAAGATTTTTTTAAAAAAATTAATTTTCTATGCCATTTCCAATTTAACACCAGGTTTTTTTTTTTCATTTCCAGTTATCTTTATATACAGAAGATCGATTCAGTATATAATTAGTAAAGATCTCATCAGTTTGTACCCACGCAGAAACACAAAGTGTAAAAATACTGTTTCAGTACTAGTTATAGCATCACTGCACATTAGACAACACATTAAGGACAGATCTCACATGGGATGTAAGTACACAGTGACTTCTGTTGCTGACTTAACAATTTGACACTCCTGTTCATGGCGTCAGTAATCTCCCTAGGCTCTAGTCATGAGTTGCCAGGGCTGTGGAAGCCTTTAGAGTTCGCTGACTTTGATCTTACTCCGATAGGGTCATAGTCAAAGTGGAAATTCTCTCCTCCCTTCAGAGAAAGGTACCTCCTTCTTTGATGGCCCCGTTCTTTCCACTGGGATCTCACTAACAGAGATCTTTCATTTAGGTCTTCTTTTTTTTTTTTTTCTTTTCCATGGTATCTTGGCTTTCCATGCCTACAATACTCTCATGGGCTCTTCAGCCAGATCCGAATACCTTAAGGGCTGATTCTGAGGCCAGAGTGTTGTTTAGGACGTCTGCCATTCTATGAGTCTGCTGTGTATCCCACTTCCCATGTTGGATCTTTCTCTCCCTTTTTGAGTCTATCAGTTAGTATTAGCAGATACTTGTCTTGTTTGTGTGATCTCTTTGATTCTTAGACCTATCAGAGCCATCAATTGTGAACTGAAATTGATCACTTGGACTAGTGAGATGGCATTGGTACATGCCACCTTGATGGGATTGTATTGGAATCCCCTGGCACATTTCTAACTCCATCATTTGGGGCAAGTCTGATTGTGCATGTCCCAAATTGTACATCTCCTCTCTCTCTTTTTCCACTCTTAAATTTAACAGGGATCACTTTTCAGTTAAAATTTAAACACCTAAGAATAATTGTGTGTTAATTACAGAGTTCAACCACTAGTACTAGAACAACAACAACAACAAATACTAAAAAGGATAAAGTATTACATTGTACATCTAGAGTCAGGACAAGAGCTGATCAGTTCATTGTTTCTTATAGTGTCCATTTCACTTCAACAGGTTTCCCCTTTGGTGCTCAGTTGTCACCGATCAGGGAAAACAAATGATATTTGTCTCTTTGGGACTGGCTTAATTCACTCAGCATGATGTTTTCCAGATTCCTCCATCTTGTTGCAAATGACTGGGTTTCATTGTTCCTTACTGCTGTATAGTATTCTATGGAGTACATGTCCCATAATTTCTTTATCCAGTCTACTGTTGATGGGCATTTGGGTTGGTTCCAGGTCTTAGCTATTGTGAATTGAGCTGCAATAAACATTAATGTTCAGATGGCTTTTTTATTTGCCAAATTAATTTCCTTTGGGTAAATTCCAAGGAGTGGGATGGCTGGGTTGTATGGTAGGGTTATGTTCATGTTTCTGAGGAATCTCCAGACTGACTTCCATATTGGCTTAACCAGTTTGCATTCCCACCAACAGTGGGTTAGTGTCCCTTTTTCCCCCACATCCTCTCCAGCATCTGTTGTTGGTAGATTTCTGAATGTGAGCCATTCTCACCGGGGTGAGGTGAAACCTCATTGTGGTTTTGATTTGCATTTCTCTGATTGCTAGTGATCTTGAACATTTTTTCATGTGTCTGTTGGCCATTTGGATTTCTTCTTTCGAAAAATGTCTATTGAGGTCCTTGGCCCATCTCTTAAGTGGGTTGTTTGTTCTGTTGTTGTGGACTTTCTTGATTTCTTTGTGGATTCTGGTTATCAACCCTTTATCTGTAGTATAGTTTGCAAATATTTTTTCCCATTCTGTTGGTTGCCTCTTCACTTTCCTGACTGTTTCTTTTGAAGTACAGAAACTTCTCAATTTGATGCAATCCCAAATGTTAATTTTGGTTTTGACTGCCTGTGCTTCTGGGGTCTTTTCCAAGAAGTCTTTGCCTATACCTATATCTTGCAGGGTTTCTCCAATGCTCTCTAATAATTTGATGGTTTCGGGTCGTAGATTTAAGTCTTTAATCCATGTTGAGTGAATTTTTGTGTAAGGTGATAGGTATGGGTCTTGCTTCAAGCTTCTGCACGTGGAAATCCAATTTTCCCAGCACCATTTATTGAATAGGCTGTCCTTATTCCAGGGATTAGTTTTGGATCTTTGATCAAATATAAGTTGGCTGTAGATGTTTGGATTGATTTCTGGTGTTTCTATTCTGTTCCATTGGTCTATCCATCTGTTTCTGTACCAGTACCATGCTGTTTTGATAACAACTGCCCTGTAGTATGTCCTGAAGTCTGGTATTGTGATGCCTCCGGCTTTGTTTTTGTTGTACAAGATTGCTTTGGCCATTCGAGGTCTTCTGTGTCTCCATATGAATTTCAGCATCATTTTTTCCAGATCTGAGAAGAAGGTCTTTGGTATTTTGATTGGTATTGCATTGAATGTATAAATTGCTTTTGGGAGAATAGACATTTTGATTATATTGATTCTTCCAATCCATGAGCATGGAAGATTTCTCCATTTTTTGGTATCCTCTTCTATTTCTTTCTTTAAGGTTTTGTAGTTTTCATTGTAGAGATCTTTAACATCCTTGGTTAAGTTTATTCCAAGGTATTTGATTCAAACAACAAAATTTTAAAAGAAAATAAGCAGGGGACGGTGCTGTGGCATAGCAGGTAAAGCCACCACCTGCAGTGCCAGCATCCCATATGGGTGTCGGTTCGAGTCCTGGCTGCTCCACTTCCTATCCAGCTCTCTGCTGTGGCCTGGGAAAGCAGTGGAAGATGGCCCAAGTCCTTGGGCCCCTGCACCTGTGTGGGAGACCCAGAAGAAGCTCCTGGCTTCAGATCGGTGCAGCTCCGACTGTTGCAGCCAATTTGGGAGTGAACCAGCAGATGGAAGACCTCTCTCTCTGCCTCTCTTCTCTTGTGTGTAACTCTGACTTTCAAATAAAATCTAAATCTTAAAAAAAAAAAAGAAAGCAATTGCCAGTGGCAAGGCAAGATGGCCAAATTGCTGCAACAGGTATAACATTTCCACATTTGAAAAATTTTAAAAAGAGGTGGCAATCTCATATCTCTCAGTTTCCCAGCCCAGTTACTATCCGGTGTGACTTACCCAGTGGCTCGCCGGCCAGACTGCTTTGTGGAAGCAGGGAACTGTTCATCAGATAACAATCTCAGGGAAGAAAAGAGGTGACAGGCGGTGACTGCTTCCTTGAATTTGAAGTCATCAGTGCTTTGAGTTTCTGTCCAGTAATTAAAGGAAGGGAGCCAACATTTCAGGGACAACAAGGTCAGCCCCCTGCCCCCAACACCCAGACCCCTGGCGATGCTCCTACCCGGGAGCAGAGCATTCATGGTTGGGCTGTAAGTTGTCCCCTGACTTCAGAAAACAAATCGGTGAAGTAGGCAACCTCAGAGTTGTACCTTTTGTCACCATACTTTGTATTTCTTTTCCTTCATAAAGAAAGCCATATTTTCAATTTTGAGTCAAAACGCTTGGTTCTCTGCTTCCTCGGGGTGAGCCCGTCCTGGGTTGATGTAAGTAAAGCCAGACTCCAAAGTCAGTTCCTGCACTCACTTCGACCCCCAAAAAGAAAGTCTGTGAAGTCTGCTATTTTACATCCACTCGATGCACACTGAGACTCTGGGGGACAAGAGGGGAGAGTCCCATCTCAACACGAGAGGCACGGACTGCTGGGGCGCAGGGCCGTCTCCCGAACATCCACAGACCTCGCCACTTGTCACACTGCTTGCGCACTGTGCCCACCACGTTTTCCACTTCATCCCCTCTTCTCATTTCCTGGTTCAGCTTTCGGAACACACTCATTTCCTCGCGGGCTAGGAGGCCGTCAAGGTGCAATTCCTGTGAACCGGGGCTGTTTCCATCCCTGTGGCTTCTGCACGCTCTCCCCTTCTCACACCTGCATCTTGTTCTTTCTCCATCCTTCAGCCGCGATGTCACTCCCGGTGGGGAGCCTGCCTGGAGCCCAGCAGCCTGGAGTAGCTATTAGATATTCTGTCTGGCGAATCAGGCTTTTCGGGAGAGACAGACCCCAAAGACAGTTGATGATGATGCATTGGCCCACAGGTTCGGGAGGCTGACAGTCGCACTGGCTGCTGGCGATAAGCCTAAGACCAGGGACAGCCAGCAGCCTGGTGAGCCCAAGTCTGAAGGCCTAGGAAGCAGGGATGCAGCCCCCGTGGAGGGCAGGAGCAGGGAAAGGGGATGTTGCAGCGAGGCAGCGAGGCAGGCCGGGTCCTTCCTCCCTCCCTCTTTAGTCCTGTGCAGGCCCTCAAGGGTTGCACATCGCCCATCCTCTTGGGGCCAGGGCACTCTACTGAGTTCGCCAATTCAAATAGTAATCCCATCTGGAAACACCTGCACAGACCAGCTCAGAAATAAGGTTTAATCTGGGCTCCTGCGGCCAACGACAGTGACACGGACAGCAAACCAGCCCACATCCACGTTGGTCTCTCTGTGCCGTTGTCATGACCCCTTCGAAGGTCAGTGAAGGAGGAGGCCTTGTTGTTCGCTGAGGAATTCCGAGCGCCTGCGCCCTGCCTGGCACCAAGGAAGACTGAGGGCACAAAGGAATGAATGCTGTGTTCTCTTCCTTCAGAAGGAGACACTGTCCGTTGACGCTGAGAAGCAGGACTCTTAGGTGAACTGCTGATTCACATCACAGCGTGTATGAATCTAATTGCATTTTGTTAATGAAAGAAACCAGACACAAAGGACTGCACAGAGGGTGATTGCCTGCATATATGTCATTCTGCGAATTGTAAAGCTCTAAGGACAAAATAGGTCAGTGGTCTGCAGGGGCTCTGAGAGGAGGGGGCAGGGACACTGCCGGCAGAGTGCCAGCCCCGCAGCAGCTCAGGGAGATGGCGTTGTTCTGGAAGCTTCTGTGCTGTTGCCTGCAGGGCTCCGTGCACCCATGAAAGTCAGCTCTAGCTGGTACAAGCTGTGCTGCAGATGTGAGACAGGTCAGCCTGGGTGTGGAGAGAACAGTAGGATGGAAGGCACAACATGAAAAATGAATCAAACCACACCACAGATGTGCGACATAGCCTCCCTGGGGGGTGTGGGCTGACACTGTAAGGTGCCGGACCAAGGGGACTGTGCACCGAATCTGTGCTCTCATTGGTAAATGTGTTCCCCACGGCGTACAATTTAGCCATTCTTAGCACATGCATGTTATTGAGGGAATAAGTGCACGCATTGGGAAATTAGGAGCCAGGATCCTCACCATCAGACAGAAAAAAATAAAGGAGCAAAGAACGGAATCACATTTGTTATGCTGGACTGGGGTTGGAGATCCCAGAATAAATTCATGTTTATTTACGTAGATAGATATATTTAGATAGATAGTTCCATTAAGAGGAACGCGGGTTCATTGGAGACACTGCTGATTCTAAGACTGCGGTGGGGAAAATACAACAGGACCTGGGGCATGTGTGGTGTCTGAAGGTAAGGAAGTAGTAATAACACATATTTTTAAACCCTGCTGCAGGCAGGTCAAAGGGACCCAAGAGGGGCAGGTATTGCGGTACGTCATATCAAGGCTGTGCTTGGGATATCTGTACCCTGTGTCTGTGTGTCTGAGATGTCCCTCCTCTGCTTGGGATGTCCGTACCCCGTGTCTGCGTGTCTGAGATGTCCCTCCACTGCTTCCCATCCAGCTCCATGCTGATGCTCCCCCTGGGAGGCAGCGATGGTTGCCCAAACACATGGGCCCTGTCATCCACGTTGGAGGCCCAGAGGGAGCTCCTGGCTCCTGGCTTGGGCCTGGTCCAGCCCCAGTTGCTGAGGACATCTGGGGAGTGGACCAGAGGATGAGAAATATCTCTCTTTCTCTGCTCCTCCTTCAAGTAAATAAAAACAAGTGAATAATGTTTTTAGAAGAAGGACATGAGGCAACCTGAGAAGTTCCAACAGCTAAAGCTGTAAGAATTTGAGCAAAACAAAATAAACAACGATGGTATCACATTATAAACCACAGCATAAAATAGATGTCCGTGAGTCAAACAGAGAGAAATACATGAGTAAATGTGCAATAAAATATACAAGAGGGGGGGAGAGGACAGATACTCATTTTGGAAGAATGCCAAGTGATGAATGTAGAAGAAATCTAAGAAATGGAAAAACACCACTGGAGTTGGAAAAACACCAGCAGTAGTTGCTATAGGCATGATTCAGTAACAAATGGTGAAAGTAGTGGAAGGAACTTTAACAGGGAACACAACACTTGCACAGCATCAAAGTAACTCCCTCAAAATAGTCATTACTTGCCATGGTGGTTTTGACATTTGCCCACCAACTCAAGGAGTGGAGTTTAATTCCCCTCGTCTGGTCATACGCCAGGCTTAGTGACTTACTTCAGTGAGTAGAACATGAACAGGAGAGGGGCCTAGTGGGTGACGATGCCACCTACAGTGCCAGCATCCCATGTGGGCACCGGTTTGAGTCCCAGCTGTTCCACTTCCAATCCAGCCACCTGCTAACGTGCCTGGGAAAGAAGCAGAAGATGGCCCAAGTGCTTGGGCCCCTGCACCCACGTGGGAGACCTGGAGGAAGCTCCTGGCTTCAGCTTGGCCTAGCCCTGGCCACTGTGGCCATTTGGAGAGTGAACCAGCAGCTGAAAGATCTCTCTCTCTCTCTCTGTCTCTCTCTCTCTCTTATTCCCTCCCTGTGTAACTCTGACTTCCAAATAATGAATAAATCTTTTTTTAAAAAAAGAATATGAAAAGGGGAAACTGTAACTTTACATTCAAGGGGCCTGGCAGACATCAGGGTAAGTAACTAACTGGTCTTGGTTAACCTCACCAGTAAGAAGAGGCAGCAAAACTGTAGCACGTGACATGACATGCTGAGAAGGGCGCACCGCCACACCTCCAAATCCCTAACGACAATCGTGAGAAAGAACCAGGCAAACCAGACTGCAGGACATTGTACACAGCACCGGACCACAACGACGTTGCCGTTCGGAAAGACCAAGAACAATGTCGCAGGCTGGAGAGGGCTGGGGAGACAGGGAGGAACCATCCTGGGACTCTGTGGACTGCATCCTGGAACAAGAGAGGCCACTCGTGGGCAACTCCGGAAACCCCAGTAGCGTTCGGTGCAGGTGCTAATGTCTGAGCTTTGGTAAACTGACCTCAGTTACGCAAGATGTCAACACTAGAGGTGGTGGCATAGTCCTAGGGTGCATAGGCGCTCTCTGTACTTCTCTTGCTACTTTTCTATAAGTCTACAGTTACTCAAAGGAAAAAGTGAAAAAGACAAAGAAGGGATACTGGGGAGTCCCCTGGATTGCTGACATCACAGGGGAGCTGACTCAGTGCACACAGCGGAAAGCAGTCGCTCAGGTGATGCGTTGATGCCGACCTGCCCAGCACAGTGTATCAGCCCACGGCTGCTTGACCACCAGCACCTCTGGCACTGGACATGAGATTCATCCGCAGGGGTGGGGGTCTCTGCTGCAGCAGGTGGTAGCTCAAGTACTCGGGTCACTGCCGCCCGTGTGGTGATCTGGATGGAGCGCCTGGCTCCTGGCTTGGCCTGGCCCAGACTTGGCTGTTGTGGCCATTTGGGAAGTGAACTAGCAGATGGAAGATTCTCTCTCTCTCTCTCTCTCTCTCTCTCTCTCTCTCTCTCTCTCTCCACCCCCCTCCCTCCTTCTCTGCTGTTCAAATAAACACAAATAAACTTTCTTAAAAAGACAAAGGGAGGAAGTCATCTATTTAAAAATACATGTTGCTTACTAATTGCTGATAAAAATGCATTAATGGTTTTTTTCTAAGAAAGAACCAAATACATATTCATTTGTATTCAAGCCTTGAAAATCAGATATCAGGGAATTGCAAATAAAAACCACAGTGAGATGTCACCGTTGTCTAATTAGAGTGACCGTCATCAAAAAGTTGAAAAAGTAACAGATGCTGACAAAGATGTGGACAGAGGGGACGCTCATACCCAACTGGTGGGAGGTCTACCAGTTACCCCATGGCTGGCCATCTGCCTGAAAGAAATGAGAACAACATAGGAAAAAGACACCTGTTTATTGCAGCCCTATTCCCAACAGCAAAGATATAGAGTCAACCTAGATATCCATCAGAGGCCGAGCGGATAAAGAAAACGTGGCCTGCATTCACAATGAAATCCTGACATTCACAACAAAATGGATGGCACTGAAGGTCATTAAGTGAAAGAAGCCAGACACAAAAAGACAAGTACTTCACGTTTCCCTCATGTGGAAGTTAATATATAGTTATGCACCATTTATTTTACTTATGTAACATAAAACTGTATGGATGCCATATTATTCAGAACACAGAAATTTAGAAATATAGTCTTCAGTGAATTATACCCATGACATATTATATTTTATAATCTTTGTCATGAGTCCTACATTATATGATTTTTTTTTTGACAGGCAGAGTGGACAGTGAGAGAGAGAGACAGAGAGAAAGGTCTTCCTTCCGTTGGTTCACCCCCCAAATGGCCGCTACAGCTGGTGCGCTATGCCAATCCGAAGCCAGGAGCCAGGTGCTTCTCCTGGTCTCCCATGCGGGTGCAGGGCCCAAGCACTTGGGCCATCCTCCACTGCCTTCCCGGGCCACAGCAGAGAGCTGGACTGGAAGAGGAGCAACTGGGACACAATCTGGCGCCCCAACCGGGACTAGAACCCTGGGTGCTGGTGCCACAGGCGGAGGGTTAGCCTAGTGAGCCGCGGCGCCGGCCTACATTATATGATTTAATATATCCACGTGTGCACTTAAGAAAAATGGTACCTATGTATATATATATATATATATATATATATACATATATACATATATATAGTATTCACATATGAAGTGGACATGGCCAAATGTTAAGAATTGTGAAATCTACGTGAGCGCCTGTAACTCTTCTTTATACTTTTCTGTATTTGGTGTCTCTAGAAAGCAAGCCCTGACTCTCCTTCAGACGGTTGACCTTTGCAAAGTTAGAGGCGTGAGAATACGAGACATTCTGGGGTCCTAACGTTCGGCCTGCATGTGGAGTCAGGGAGAAGACCTCCACACCAGCACACATTTCAGCAGGGGCCACACGCCTGTTCCAAGCACCCACTGAGTGACGCCAGGGGCTCGGGGGCGTGGCTTGCTCCTGCAGGGGTTTGCCACTTGTTACTGTCACTGTGAGTTTCAGGAGCCACCAGCCTTGCTGTGACGATGACTACCCGTGAGTGGTCCAGAGCCGAGACGCAGAAGAGCCCCTGCGTCCTTGGGCAAAGCCACCTACGTCTTTTTGCTTCAGCCTCCTCAACTGTCAAGTGCAGATGCTGACAGCACACACCTGTCAGGGTTGGTGAATGGCATAACCAAACTTCATCCTCACAGCAGCCCTGGGAGGCGCCTACTGGCGGTCTGTGCTGACACACATAAAACACGATGAGGGGCCGGCGCTGTGGCATGGCAGGTAAAGCTGCCACCTGCAGTGCTGGCATCCCACATGGGTGCCGGTTCGAGTCCCAGCTGCTCCACTTCCAATCCAGCTCCCTGCTGTGGCCTGGGAAAGCAGTGGAAAATGGCCCAAGTCCTTGGGCCCCTGCACCTGCATGGAAGACCCAGAAGAAGCTCCTGGCTCCTGGCTTCGGATTGGCCCAACTCCAGCCATTGCTGCCACTGCCATTTGGGGAGTGAACCAGCAGATGAAAGACCTCCCTCTCAATCTCGCTCTCCCTCTCTCTCTCTGTCTCTCTCTTTCTCTCTCTGCCTCTCCTTCTGTCTCCGTGTTACTCTGCCTTTCAAAAAACATCGTTTTTTTTTTTTTTTTAAAGTCATGTGTTTGGGTGTTAAGGAATCCATAGAAGTCCTTGGATATGAGCCACAAGTGTACTCAACATCATGAGTACTTTTTATCTTCACCCCTCCTGAGCATGAAAAAATTTCTGCGTTTTCAGTTAAAAATGTGGGTTTTTTTGTGTGTGTTGGTATTTTGCTTGTTTGTTTTGAGATCATGAAAAGCCAAACCTTGAGAGTGTGGTCGAGGGAAACGCCATAACGAGGAGCAGCTGTGACTACACACAGACATCAGAGGTAGCAGACTTGGGCCCAATTTCTCAACCATCATCCGCTTCTTCATGAACGTATGCGGCCGTGGCTTATTGCAGGCCTGCTGTGTGCCAGTGTGGCGGCTCCACCCCTCAGTGGCTGTGTGCATTGGAGCCGTTGTCTTTACCTCTCTGAGCTTAGCTGTGTTTGTGTGAGAAACAGAGATAGTGACATCTGCTTCCATTATTGTGAACATAAGCTAAATGAGCTTCATCAAGCAGTGTTACTGCGCCTGCCAAAGGTGAGCATTCAGTAAATAAAGTTTAAGGAAATGAAGATGAAAAAGCTATTTGGTTCTTTAATACAGTTTTTCACACTGCAGATCTTGTTTAAAAAAAAAAAAAAAAACATTTATTTGAGGCCAGCGTCACAGCTCACTTGGCTAATCCTCCACCTGTGGCGCTGGCACCCCGGGTTCTAGTCTCAGTTGGGGCACCGGTTCTGTCCTGGTTGCTCCTCTTCCAGTCCAGCTCTCTGCTGTGGCCCGGAAAGGCAGTGGAGGATGACCCAGGTCCTTGGCCCTGCACCCGCATGGGAGACCAGGAGGAAGCACCTGGCTCCTGGCTTCGGATCAGTGCAGCGCTGGCTGTAGCGGCCACTTGGGGGGTGAACCAATGGAAGGAAGACCTTTCTCTCTGTCTGTCTCTCTCACTGTCTAACTCTGCCTGTCAAAAAATATATATATATATATTTTTTGAGAGGCAGAGTTACAGAGAGAGGGAGAGGCCGAGAGATCTTCCATTATCTAGTTCACTCCCCCAAATGGGCCCCATGGTTAGAGCTGGACAGATCTGAAACCAGGAGCTTGGAGCTTCCTCCAGGTCTCCCACATGGGTGCAGGGGCTCAAGGACTTGGACCATCTTCCACTGCTTTCCCAGGCCACAGCAGAGAGCTGAATCAGAAGTGGAGCAGCCAGGATTTGAACCGGCACTCGGGATGCCAGTGCTGCAGGCGGAGGCTTTACCCACTATGCCACAGTGCCAGCCCCACACAGCGCAGATCTTAATTCATTGCTCAGTGCTGAAATAAGGTTTAAATCTATCTTCAAAAATGGAATCAACATTTTTAAAAGCTGAGCCTTTAGACAGAAAAGCAAATAGATGGTGTGGACACCATGCCTGGAGGCTAAGACGCTGGTGAGGATGCCCTTGTCCCACAGTGCAGGGGCTCGCTCCAGCTTCCCGCTAGAGCGTGCCCTGGGAGGCAGCAGGTGATGGCTCAAGTTGTTGGGTCCTTGGCCCAGGTGGCACCGTTGTGGGCACTTAGGACATGACTCAGTATGTGTGAGCTCTCTCTCTCTGTCTTGTTGCCTCTCCAACAAAACAAAAGTTTAAAATGAATAAAGAAAATTGTTCTTCCTCACAGGTGACATGGAATCAGCAGTCGTCTGTGCCATCGATGTCTCCCCTCCACCACGCAGTCCGAGGGGCCGGGATCTGTCCGCAGTCCCCTGAGCAGCTCGGTGAGTGTGTGCCGTCCTGTGGGGAGAGTCCTTCGTCCTAAAGGCCTCCCGCATGGAGCATCTGGCCTCTGCCCTTCTCGGGCATGTGGCCTCCTGTCTCTTGTTCCAGACGCAGGGCACTGAGCAGAGCTGCCGGGGTGGGCACTAATGAACGCGCCGAGACTAACGGGCACAGTAATGAGACCTGGAATCTGTCAGTCACCCTCCCGGGAGGTAACAGTTCACGCACTGTTACATCACCCTATTAAAATAGCCTATTAGCTGAGCTGCTGGTGTGCTACTATTCATTAAGAAAGTGTGACCGAAGAGACATGCATTGAAACAATGGTGCGGATGAATTTGAATTCTTCTCCATGTCGGGCTTAGGGTTGACTGCGCGCGCACACACTCACTGTAAGTAAATGTGAACGTTGTCCTCTGGGTTGAGGGACCTTCAGGAAGGAGTGACAAAATCAAGCCCTTTCTCCTGACAGGTGAACAGGAAGTCAGGTGAGAAGCTACAGCTCATCCAAGATGTGTCAGGGGGGTTGTGTATTCCATGCCCGGCATTTCTGTATCCCAGGAAATATTCATGTTTCATTTCTTTTTCTCTTTTTTAAAAACATTTATTTAAGGTATACAATTTACATGTTTTTCATATATACAGATTTAGGAACATAGTTTGAAACTCAAGAGTTGCAGAGAGAGAAGGAGAGAGAGAGAAAAAAAGAAAGGGAGAGAGAGAGAGAGATTGATTCTATCCACTGGTTAAATCCCTAAATGTCTGTAACAATCCGTGCTGGGTCAAGCCGAAGCCAGGAGTTTCTTCCAGGTCTCCCACGTGGGTGCAAGGGCCCAAACACTGGGACCATCTTCTGCCGCTTTTCCCAGGCCATGAGCAGGGAGCTGGATCAGAAGTGGAGCAGCCAGGACTCAAACCAGTGCCCATATGGGATGCTGGCACGGCCGGCAGTGTTTTTATCTTCTATGCCACAACACCAGCTCCTTATGTTCCATTTCAAGAGGCTTTGGTTCTAACAGATTCTGCCATGAATAAGTCATTCTGAGATCTAAATTGAAAAAGGTGAATTTAGAAGGATAATCAGGAGTTGGGGGCTGTTTTTATCACAAATCCACCCAGTCATGTAAACACTGACTTGCTGTGTACAGTTGTCACCATAATATCTGAGCGGCAATGTGCACTTGGACCTTACAGGGAAGTTTGAGTCTTGGCTCTCCCTTTGGATGCATGAGTAACTTCAGAGGGAATCAGTTAGGCTTTTGTAACCTCATGTGTTTCACCGGTAGAATGGCAGGAGCCTGGCACCTATCACATACTGGAGGTTGTCAGGAGAACCACATATGCCTCAGTGGTGCTTGGCCCATGGCCAGTGTTCAGTAACACCTGTTGTTATCCCTATCACTGTCAATTTTCAGTCTTCCTCAAAACAAACAAACAAAAAAACCAGGGTGTTGTTACCACTGCTCAGTTAAAACGTTTTTGGAGGTTGCTTTTGAAGAGAGCTATTTAAGGGCAGGTGTCTGGCAGAGCGGTTAAGACACCACTTGCGATGCCAGCATCCCGCATCAGAGGGCCTGGGTTCCAGTCTAGCCACTGCTGACCCTGCTACCTGCTAGTAAGCACCCTGGGGAAGCAGCAGGTAATGGTTCAAGAGTGTGGGCTCCTGCCAGTCAGGAGAACCCAACGGGGCTCCTGGTTCCTGGCTTCAGCTTGGCCCACTCCTGTAGGCATTAGGAGTGTGAACCAGCAGATGAAATATCTCTCTCTCTCTCTCTCTCTCTCTCTCTCTCTCTCTCTCTCTCTCTCTGCCTTTCAAATAAATGAAGATACATGACAGTTTTTGGAGAAATGAACAATTTGAAATTAGCACCTTCCAGGGTAGCTCGGCAAATATCGGAAAGCAGCTTGCAGACTTGAGTGAGCCCAGTGGCCCGTGGGCTCCCCTGCAGTCCCATCCTGACCCAGCCCCCGCCCCTGCCCTCTGTCTCTCCAAGAGCAAGCATGTCTTCCAGGCAGTGCTGTAGGTCTACCAGATGTCAGCTCTGTGATGTAGCTTAGCTTTCCCTTTCTTCCTGAGATTCCTGTTCCTCATCTTGGGGAAAAGGGGTGAGGACACTTCCCTTCTTGGGAAAATTTAGTCAAATGAAACTAACTCTGCAAAATAAAACATCTAGCAGTGCGCCTGGCCTGGACAAAGGAGCTTCCAAAGTTCACGGAAATGCATATTTTGAAAAAGCCTTGCATACATTTCAAAAATCGTTGGCACAAAATGAAGTCGTTTGTTGCAGGTTTTTTCACAAGATGTTTGAGGTCCCTGCAGAGAAGCCCTGGACAGACTGCAGCTGGACTGTGGCCTCCCATGGTGTCAGCAGCCCCACCTGCAAGAACGTTCTGGATTTCTTGTTTCAGTTATCCAGAAGCAGGCCACGCCCCTCCCGTTGCCAGGATTCCCCTCTGTCCTCCGAAGTCCACGGTCTCCCGAGGGCTGCTGAAAGTGGACTGGTTTCAGAACAGAACTTTCCAAACTAGAGCATGCCACACTGAAATAGAATTTATAACTGTGGCCTCATTAGCTGGAACTCTGAGCGAACTCTTCAAAGTAGCCTATGTTAATTTCCTTGTTGCTTTATACTTAGATCATTAATTAGATTAAATACTATAAAAACAATTTTTTATATTTATTTATTTGAAAGGCAGAGTTACAGAGAGAGAGAGAGAGTTCTTAGATTTGCTGGTTCACTCCCCAAATGTCCACCACAGCTGGGGCTGGTCCAGACTAAAGCCAGGAGCCCGGAGCTGCTTCCTCCCATGTGGGTTCAGGGGCCCAAGCCCTTGGGCTGTCCTCTGCTCTTTCCCAGGCATATTATCGAGAGCAAGGTCGGAAGTAGAGAAGCTGGGATTGCACTAGTGCCCATATGAGAATCCTGGTATTGCAGGCAGTGGCTTTACTCGCTGTGCCACGATGCTGGCTCTAGAAAAACCATTTTTAAAAATAACATTTGAGGAGCCAGCACTGTGGTGCAGTGGTCCAGCAGGTTAAGTCACTGTCTGTGGTGAAGGCATCCCATATGGGCACCAGTTCAAGTCCCAGTCGCTCCACTTCCAAACCAGCTCCTTGCTAATGTACCTGGGAAGGCAACAGAAGTCCTTGGGCCCAAGTCCTCGGGCTCCTACACCCATATGGGAGACCCAGAAGTTCCTAGTCCTGGCTTCAGTCTGGCCCAGTCCCAGCCATTGTGGCCATTTGAGGAGTGAACCAGCGGATGGAAGATCTCTCTCTCTCTCTTTCTCTCTGTAGCTCTGAATTTCCAAAGAAAAGAATAAATCATAAGAAAAAATTTGGATTCACATTATTGACAAATACCATAAACTATCCATAGCCTTTCAAACCTATCCGAATGAAAAAGAAATTCCAGAATAACAATATCTATTCTGTAATAGCAAGAAGAGGCTGCAGAGAATTTTGTGTTTCCAGAGTCATAAGCTCAGGAAAGACTGGCAGTTACGCCCTCGCCTGAGTTCTCCTTAAGCAGACTGGACACTTCAGCCGGTTGGGGCCTTGGTGTGAGCATGAGCCTGTCTGTCCCCAGGAGTGTTGTGGCCACAGAAAGATGCAGACTAAGGTGTCGGGTTTCCACCTTTATGAGGGAAATAGGTCTTTCCAGATGCGTGTGCTCCACAAATCTTATCACAATTCTCTAAAGTGCAATGTAGCCAACAGTGAGTTCTTACTAACAGCCTTGAAAATACATACAAGGAGACAGTGCTACTTTGGCTTTTCTTGTGTAGCCGGATACATCCTCAGTAGATAGCTCACTTACTTGAAAAGCAGACGTAATTGTGGTAATGTGATAGTAATAGCAAATACTTGCGTGGTGTTTCCACGTGCCTTTCGTGTGCTGTACATTTTGTATTACAGATGATGCAATCATTTAATTGTCACATTGACCTTGTAAAGCAGGTAGTCTTTCTGAATCTCCACCTCACATGGCCACAAACAGCAGAGTCCTGGAAGAACCAGGAATTTCCCGTGATGGATCTGACCCTAACATATCTGGCTAAAACTGTTTCATGGCCAGACATTTTCTTTTTTTTACTAATACCGAACTTAGGGCACCTCCGTTGGCAATGCAGACTCCTGTCTTGAAACATGAGGCTGGTCGATGATGCCTAAGAAAATAAAATCGTTCTTTGTTACGGCCCGAATTCTCCCAAACCACAGCATATTTCTATAACGCTCACCTGGTCTGGGCCAACGTCCATGACTTGTTAAGTAAGAGAATATCACTTTTAAAATGGCATCCTGAATTCCCGGCTGAACAGGGAATAGCTTCTTGGCTTTGGAAGGTGGTGTGGCAATGGACAAACAGGTCCTGCAGGTCTTGCAGAGGAAGCTGGCTCCGGGGGATAAACCTGTCAGTGTTACCCCTAGCGCACAGCTGCTGTGCGGTGTGGGAGACAGCCCTAATCCAGAGGCAAATCTGATCTCATGAAGCCACTTATGATAACCTGCTTGCCATTACTGCTTGAGGGATCAAAACTTAAGCCAATCAGGAGTCAGTTCTCAATCCCAGCTGTCATTTGCTCGAGAATTGGCCTCAGTGGAGGGGCTGATCCCACAGCTGGAAGGTCAAACAGAGGGGCAGAGGGCTTGGGGGTGATGTTAACGCTGTGGACAACAGAGGAAAGAAATCTGGACCCATGAGGATGCTGGAGATGGACAGTCTTGGAGGCCACTGTCCCCTTAACTTCCTTTGGAGGGAAAAGCACATTTTGTCATAGTTGAAGCTTGTTTGGATCTGGCATTCTGCTAACTTGCGTCCTAAACCCAGCTGGGAAGATCATCTCCTCCCTCGGAAGCCCCCCATAGATGTGGTTTTACAGGGACAATGAGGACCTGTTCATTCTGCATTGCTGGGAGCCAGGTTCAGAAACGGGAACCGATCTACATTCACATCCTTCGTAAGCACACGGTGTAGCATGAGGCAGCACACACACATGTTCTCCTACAACAGATGTAGGCAGATGGATTTCTTTTTTTTTAAGATTTACTTATTTATTTGAAAGTCAGAGTTACACAGAGAGAGGAGAAGCAGAGAGAGGGAGAGGTCTTCCATTCAATGGTTCACTCCCCAGATGGCTGCAACGGCCAGAGCTGCACCAGTCCAAAGCCAGGAGCCAGGAGCCAGGAGCTTCTTCCAGGTCTCCCACGCAGGTGCAGGGTCCTGAGGACTTGGGCCATCCTGTACTGCCTTCAGCCATAGCAGAGAGCTGGGTTGGAAGAGGAGCAGCCGGGACTAGAACCGGCACCCATATGGGATGCCGGCACTTCAGGCCAGGGCGTTAACCCACTGAGATGGATTTCAGGAGCCACGCTTTCTGGGGAAATAAATGGAAGCCCATTGTGGTTAGGTAACTTCCCTGAAGTTCCTGTTCCGTATTTGAACTTCAGTCTTTGGGTTCCAGGGTCCAGCCCTGTTGTTGCTCCTGAACCAGCTGGGTGATTCAAGTCAAGGAGGATGGGGGTACAGGAAGCATCTGAGACCATTTCACACTCAAGCAGATTCTGTTTGTGGGGCAGACCATCCCTCAGCTCTGTAAGTGTGGAAACTTTATCTCTTCCCAGCCATTGCAGCTCATAGCAACACACCAGAATCAGCATGTGTGTAACATTGCATAATTCTATGCACACTGTCATAAAAATATCTGTTCTGGCTTTGCTAACACTTGTACTTCTCAAGTTTCTTTACAGCAACATTATAATGTATGTGCAAGTATGTATGCATATAAACATACAGAGAGAGACAAAGCTACTTCACAAAATTCACACAAAACACATACTATGAAAAAAAAAACAAAGCATGGATTTGAAAACTTTTTTGCACCAAAATATCTCAATTCCATTTGCATGAGCTGTTTGAAGTTCTCTCAAGCATGTATACACACACACATTTTTGTACTCTAGGACATGTATTTAATTTAGCTTTTAATTCATTGTCTCACAAGTCCCCCTTTTCTTAGATCTGCAGACTGACAGCATTCTAACGCAATGCTAAGTGGAAAACATTTGTTGCTAATGCGAGGCCTGCATGTGAATTAGGCTAGGATAACATACTGGTGGAGATAATTGCTGCATAGAGAGAAGCAATCCCATGGAACATGATGCCTGTCACACATGACAAGGTCTCCATGAGCCTATTTGCTGCTTGGAAAACCCTGACATTTTTCATGGTCCTTATGCAATCTCTCTTGACTCACGTCAAACAATGGGTCAGGAAAAGCAAGATCTCAGAAAACGAAAACTCTGTCCTCTGCCTCTCCCAGCCAGCACTTCCCTCGAAGCCTGTTCCTACCACTGAGGTCTTGGATGGCACTGGCTGGGAATGCGTTAAACCTAGAGCTGGAGCCCAAGGCTCTGGCCAGTGCAGACACTTGGACCTGTCACACTGGCAATGATGCACCTGCCCGGAGCTCAGCACCAAGGCAGGGCGAGCAGGTGTTCTCTGGAGCAGCAATTCCATTGGAGGTTGACAGGTCTTGGGCTAAAAAGAATCCTGTGGCAGACAACATTATGGTGCAGCCAGTTAAGCCGCAGCTTAAATGCTGATGAGCTTGGTGTGACCCAGCCCTGGCCATTGCAGTCATTTTGGGAGTGAACCGATGGATGTATGACGTCTCTCTCTTTCTCTCTTCCTCTCTCTGTCCTTTTTAAAAAATATTTATTTGAGAAGCCAAGAGAGTTGCAGAGAGAGTGGGATAGAGAGAGAAGTCTTCCATCTGCCGATTCACTCCCAAAATGGCCACAACGGCTGTAGCTGGACCAATCCAAAGCCAGGAGCCAGGAGCTTCTTCTTGGGGGTCTCCCACATGTGTGTGGGGGCCCACACACTTAGGCCATCTTCTGCTTTCCCGGGCCATCAGCATGTAGCTGGATTGGAAGTGGAGCAGCTGGGATTCGAACGGGCCCCCACATGGGATGCCAGTGCCACAGGCAGAGGCTTAACTTACTATACCACAGCAATGGCCCCAATCAAACCCTTTTTAGGAAGGGATTCATGGACACAGTGTATAGAATTGCCTAGATTTCCTTGTGCAGAGTGTGTGTGTCTCTGTGTGTTGTGTGCATGTAACATATTAAGGAACTCGGTATGTGCCAAACCCACCTTGGGCAATGTTGAGCTTTGGCATGGGGGGCTCCATTGGAAATAGTTTGTCTGTGGGATACAGAAAGGACTCGATGGGGAACACGTTGGTCTCTTTCATCTGCTTCTGCTTGGAGGTTTTGCCAAGATGGTAAGAAGGGCTTGGGTAGGTGGGTGAGGATGGTTTCTGAGATGGTAACTGAAGAGCTGGGCGGGATTCACTCTGTGGTTGAAGACGTCGTGCCCAGAGCAGGCGATGCCCTCCCTTGTGCGACAGAGGTTAAGTCGGGGAATCAGACAACCACGGCTTCTGTGCAGTCTGGCGACTAAGAATGTTTTTAAACATTTGTGCAGGGAAAGGAAAAAGAGGAACGGAACGTGTGATGGAGACCATGCCTGCAGCATCTGAGCTATTGGCTCTCTGGCCTTTTCCAGGCCAGTCCTGCTGACCCCTGCCCTCTGTTCTGTGACCGTGCTGTGGCAAGAAGCCAGTGGCGTTCTCGCTGATGCTGAGGTGGGGTAGGGGGCGGGGGCGGCTCACTCAGGGAACCCAGAGGACAGAGACTGTGTGTCAGGATGTGCTTCGTGGTCACCATGGCAACAGAACAGGCATGCAAGGAGCTGCAAACTGGCTCTCAGCACTTCTGCCTGGGTGTGAAACCCAGCACCTCCGTGCCTTTCACTGGCGAGGCAATTCTCCGGGCCCCGGCTCCCTTCAAAGGGGCAGGCAGTGCAATCCCACCTGGTGCCTGGAGGAAGGAGATGCAGACATGTTAGGTGAACAGCAGTAGTAATGCAGGGTACGCATGTGCGAGAGCGCACAGTCTCTCTCTCTCTCATCTGGAATAACCAGTATTTCAGAGTTCACAGGATATGGATTTCAAATATCACTTGTGTGTGTCTGTATGTGCATTTACCCTGCATTTGCTGTTGTTCACCAAATAGTTTAGATTTCCTTCATATACATGCGCCCATGGGTGGGTGGATGGATGAGTAGACAGATGTGTAGTCAAGGCTCTCATGTCCTAATTGCAAGAATAATATGAAAATAAAAATAAATTTAAACTTCCTTTTTAAGCGTAATATCCCAGTTTCAAAGGTCTACCATCCCTTGGTATACAACACTGTACGTTATTGCACATCAACATCTTTCCTTCAGGAAGAGAAAGAGAGGAAAGGAGGAAGTAAGTTTCTCCTGGCAACATGAAAAATCAGCTTCTATTCAAAGCTTTTGTTTTTGTTTTTTGTTGTTTTTATTTATTTGTTAGGCAGAGAGACAGAGGAACAGAAGTGTCCTGTCTGGTTTGCTCCCCAAATGTCCACAGCAGTCAGGGCTGGGCCAGGCCAAAACTGGGAGCCTGGAACAGCGGGGCTTTTCCATGTGGGTTGCAGGGACCCGAGTCCTTAAGGAACCATCTGCTGCCCCCCAGGGTGTGCATCAAAGGGCAGGAGGAGTCCCAAGAGTCGCCTTAAACACTACACCAAACACCCACCCCGAAGACTTTAATTTGAGAGCTTTCGTGTAATTAGTTTGTTTAAATAAAGCGATCTTGGCTTTTTCATACAAGTAGAAATACATGTGTTAGAAGGAAGCCTACAGTTGGTGCTCGTCTAACTTCCTTATTTGATGAAAATGGTGATGTTAGCAGTGACGGATCCGAAACGCCAAGTTTCTCTGTTTTCCGACTTCTCCATTTTATTAACAAGAACTTTCTGTTTCTGCTCACCGCCTCTGTTCTTCGGGGGTGAAATGAGTTAGTGGGTTGTGTCAGCTCTGTGACTTGAGCCCGTTCTTCCTCTTGGCTGAGAGCACTATTTCCTTTTTTCTTCTTTTATCATTTAATCGTGCATATTTGTGGGGTATGGTGTCAAAATTCAGTGTATGTGTTCAGTGAGTGGTACCCAAAGCAAGCTTTTACATCACCTTACTCATCAGAAAGTTTAGGAATGATACTCGGTAATTATGCGTATCTGTGGGTACAGTAAGGGAATGCAAGGTCCACCCTATTTGTTTTCCTGGATAATTTCCCAGCCATGTACTCCCCTTTCATTAAACCTCATCTTTTCTAAGCAAAAACCTTATGTCATTTTTAAATCATGCTTGATAGATTTTCACATGACTTCTTGTTGGAAATAGTTTGCTCTTTGTCACAAAGAGGAAGCCTTCCCCCAAACCCAAGAACAGTCTACTTTGTTTTCTGAAAGTATTACGAGGGGATGGCTTTTGGCACAGCCGTTCCAATAGCTCTTAGGAGGCCTGGGTCCTCTACCAGAGAGGCTGCACTTGAGTCCTGGCTTTGCCCTTGACTGCAGCTCCCAGCTAGTTCTCAGCCTGGGAGGCAGTGGTGCTGGCTTAAGAAGTAGTTAGGTCCCTGTCCACACCTGGGATTGAGTTCCAGGCTCCTGTTTTTTGGCCGTGGGGTAGAGTGAACCATCAGGTGGAAGATCTCTGTTTCTTTCTTTTTCCTTCTCACCCCTTCTCTCCCTGCCTTTCCAATATAATAAATAAATGCTGTTTAAAGGTATTGTGAATTTGCAGCTTGCTTACTGCACAGCTGCAGGTGCAAGGCGTGCCTGGAGACTGAAGTAAGTGCCCCCAGAGCAGGCAGGCCACCCCTTCTTGGCTCAAGGCAGACAAGAAGATCGGATGACAAGCAATGGAAGGAGCAGTACTCTCCCTCTCTTGGTGTTCACGCCCTCTCTTGAATTGGAGGTTACTGGAGGGTTGGCTCTGTGTCTCATCCCCCTGTTTGACACCTTCTCTTTGTTTAGGATATCACAAGTGAGGGAAACACACACTGGGAGGATTCTTTAGCCCTATGCCTGCCATGGTGATGGCGGCTCCTTTGTCATCAGAGAGCTGTCGTGGCCAAAACAACCTAGCTCCCAGCTAGAACCGACTCCTGGGGAGGGACAACTTTGTAGAACAAATGACAGCATTGAAGAGGATGCGGTCCGGCGACAAAGCCAGCGGTAAGGGACCCGGCAGGTCCCCACCTGTGTTCAGCAGCGGGCTGAATGTCTCTTTGCTTTCAGATGTGAGGATGTTTGTGTAAGGCAAGTCTGTGTGCACAGGAAGGCTCGGGCAAGAAAGGGGGACGTGGGGAGACCCACGGGAGCAGTTCCAAGGATGCCTGTGCTAGCCGGATGGAAGGAGGCAGTTGTCATGGGGCCCAGGTGCCTGGCCAGGGCCAGGAGGCCGAGAAGTCTACCAGGTGCTGCTGAGTGACAGGATTGGCCAGGGACGCCGACTCGGGGCTCCGCTGGTGAGCCCCGGCCAGGGCTTCTCTTGAGTCCCACCTTGGCTCTGTCGCCGCAGTATTTGGACAGCACCGCTCCTGGAGCTGACTTGCGCCGCTGAAGCGCAGGAGTAAACGGCCTTCTCAGCCCTCTGGTTTGCATCTGGAAAAGGACACTGTAAAAGCAGAGGCAGTGCCGAGCTTCTAGCTCCGTTTCAAGGCCCCTGGGTGACAGAAACTGGGAAGGCATTTTACCAGGGAGAAGACAGTGAGTCGAGAGCACAGAGAAACGGGGCCTTGTCAGCTAAGGAGCGCGTCGGTCTGCTCACGCAGGGCGCGTTTTGGTTGAAGCTGATGTCCGCTGAAGTTGTCCAAGTGGGAGGAAGCATTCATCTGGCTTCATGGCCTCATGAACATAAACAACTTAAATGATCATAAATACTTCATTTTTCAAAGATTTAGTTATTTATTTGAAAGGCAGAGTTGCAGAGATAGAGAGAGAGAGAGAGAATCTTCCATCCCCTGATTCACTCCCCAAATGGCCACAATGGCCAGAGCTGTGCTGATCTGAAGCCAGGAGCCAGGAGCTTCTTCCGGGTCTCCCATGCGGGCGCAGACGCCCAAAGACTTGGGCCATCCTCCACAGCTTTCTCAGGCCATAGCAGAGAGCTGGATCGGAAGTGGAGCAGCCAGGACTAGAACTGGCACCCATATGGGATCCCGGCACTGCAGGCGGCGGTTTTACCCGCTACGCCACAGCGCCAGCCCCAATCATAAATACTTTAAAAGGAGTAAGTAATATTTTGGACACTCATCTTCAACGAGAAACAAATTTCAGATGTTCAGCTTTTCATCAGTGAACGACTGATTATGAAAATAGGAAAAATAACAAAAATAATCTTATACCTACAATTTTGAAACTTTGTGTCAATTCAAGTCAATATATGAACGTGGAAGCATACTTCCTATGTGGAGTGGGGTGAAACTCATTTCAAAACATCACAATATACAGTGTATCATCCAGTTTCAGAAGATACAGTATCTTGATGCTTTATGGTTGATGAGCTTTTTATGTTGGATCGTGCTGAATCACTAAAGGGTTAATAGTGCGCACATCTTATAATGAAAAACAAATAGGATTCTATGTTACCCAAGCCTCAGAGGAGGCCCTTGTGAATAAAATAAATTTCTGGTTCTGAAGCACTCCCTGAGCCTCCCACCAAGGACTCCTGTGATACTAGCTCACTGCTCAAGACTCCTCTTTCAGACTTGTGAATATGTATGAAGAGAGGGTTCAGTTCTAACAAGTGAGCGCTGGGCTCTCCCAGGGGAGAGGGGGCTTTCACTCCCCTGCCTCGCCAGGTAGTCCTGGCATCTCTGCACGCTTGAGCGAGCCGCTCCAAACAGAGCTGCTGCCTGCGCAGGGACCTGCCGGGCGGAAATGAGAGCGGCTTTAATGAAGCTAAGTCGTTGATTGGAGACGCGGACGCCTTCCCTGTGGCACAATTAAGCGACACGGGGCAGAGGCTGCTGCTCGCCCCTCAGCTCTGCCTTCTGTTTTACGGACAGGAGACCTCTGAACCTAACTGATGTCTTTATCGCGAGTCGTGGCGCACGGGAGTAAATATATTTCCTTCTCCCTCTGTGTCTCGGGGGGGGGGGGGGGGCGGTTGTGTGTGTGTTTATAATCATGAATTGGCCATGTGTAAGATGCTGTGTTCAAGGCTGGGGGTAGGGATACCAAGATCAATCAAAATGACCCCACTGCCTACAGGAAACAATAGCTCCTATCAGGTCCCGACTACCAACAGGCTCATTTATGTTTTTAAACAAAAGAATTATTATGTGGCTCTCCAGGCTAGGCTAAGACACAAAAAGACCCAGGCATTGGAATTTGGAGAAACAGCTAATAGAGTGGCTTAATGGAAAACACACACACACACACACACACTCACGTGCAAACACATGGCTATTTTGGGGATAACGGACTTCCTCTTGATGAGTGACTGATGTTGAATTTCCCAATCTCACGGGTGTGTCCATAGGGTGACTGTGGGCAGTGCCCAGGGCGGGTCACACAGCAGGGAGGAGGCAGAGGCTGTGGGCGGACTAGCAAGAGTGAAGCACACCCTCTCCCCGAGTGTGCTAACTCCACACTCACTAAGAAGCCTCGCAAGTGACAATGACGCGTGGCTGAGGGGTCAGCCCGGTCCAGGAAGGGAAATAACACCTGCCTGAGACATCAGGGTTGGAAACTGGGATAGCAACTCAGAGATGCCCGGATCCACCAGCAGCCATCCATGCATTGGGGAGTACACAAACGTTCTGGAGTGTCTGTGTACGCAGAGCATTGTGGGTGCCGGTCACTGGGGACGTGGCTGTGAACGTGACTGATACGCGCCTGCCTTTTTGTGATTGACAGTCCTGTGGGGAATGGTTGGCTGCTTAGTCCACAGTGTTCTGTCACCTGACGCTTCCCCTTGTACCATCGAGGATGTAATCCAGCATCACTAGCTGTGTTGAGTCGTTACGTCCCTGTAGTAGGGTAGTTCTTCTGTCTTCCTTTCATGATCTGGACCTTGATTCTTGGAAACACGTAGACCCATATTTTGTAGAACATTCCTTACTTTGGGTTGCCTGGTGTTTCCTTATGATTAGAAACAGGTAACGCTTTTCTGGGACAAACACCACAGACATGATGGTGTGACTTTCCCAGGAGCCACAGCAGGAGGATGACTTGTCACATTTTAGGATGAACTAAGCATGGTCTTGGCTTGCTTTTTTCTTAAGATTTATTTAATTATTTGGAAGGCAGTTACACACAACCGAGGCATAGAGAGAGAGAGAGAGAGAGAGAGAAAGAGAGTCGTCCATCTACTGGTTCACTCCCCAAGTCTGCAATGGCTGGAGCTGCACCAATCCGAAACCAGTTGCCAGGAGCTTCCTCCAGGCCTCCCATGCGGGTGCAGGGGCCCAAGAACCTGAGTCATCTTCTACTTATCTCCCAGGCCATAGCAGAGAGCTGGGTTGGAAGTGGAGCAGCTGGGACTTGAACCGGCGCCCATATGGGATGCCAGCACTGCAGGTGGTAGCTCCACCCACTATGCCACAATGCTGGTCCCTATGGTTCGCTTTTATTTTCTTGTGTTACCCTACGTTTTTCACTCCAGATTTTTCATTTTTAAATATTGTTTCTCTCAATTTTATTAGAAAAAAACAGTGCAGAAGGGAAGGAGGGAGAGAGAGGAAGAGGAAGGAGAGGGGGAGGGAAGGGAAGGAGAGGAGAAGAGAGAGAGAGAGAAAGAAAGAAACAAAGAAAGATCGATCGGTTGATCTTCCATTCACTGGTTCCTTCACCCCAAATGCCTACAACAGCCAGGGCTGGGCCAGACCCAGCCCAGGAGCCTGAAGGCTCCATCTGGGATTCCCATGTGGGCATCAAGGACCCAGGTACTTGTGCCTTCATTTGTTGCCTCCCAGGATATGCATTAGCAGGAAGCTGAATTAGAAGCGAGGGCTAGGAGTTCAGACACTGCTACGTGGGATGCCAGTGTCCCAAGCAGGGCGCTAACCACTCACTATACCACATGCTCACCCCTCCCCTAAGCTTTCTACCTCCACACTGTGGCGTATGACGATATTAACCTAATCTGAGCATTTTGCTAAACTCCAGGCCTAGAGGCTGAATCGCTTATTTGATCGTATCACTTAGATCCTGCAAAGACACTTCACACTCAGAGCATTCAAGGTCAAAGTCGTGATCTCCTGCTCAGGACTCGTCCTCATCTGGTGCTTCCCTTCTGAGCCAGCGGCATCGCCATCCAGTCACACACCAGCTGCAATTCTTTTTTATTTTTTTTTTAAGATTTTTGTTTATTTATTTGAGAGGTAGAGTTACAGATAGTGAGAGGCAGAGACAGAGAGAAAGGTCTTCCATCTGCTGGTTCACTCCCCAGATGGCCGTAACACCTGGAGCTGTGCCCATCCAAAGCCAGGAGCCAGGAGCTTCTTCCCGGTCTCCCATGTGGGTACAGGGGCCCTAGGAGTTGTGCCATCTTCTACTGCCTTCCCAGGCCACAGCAGAGAGCTGGACTGGAAGAGAAGCAGCCGGGACTAGAACCAGTGCCCATATGGGATGTTGGCACTACAGGCAGAGGATTAACCAGGAGAGCCACGGCGCCGGCCCCCTGGCTGAAATTCTAAAAGTCATGCCTGATGCTTCCTTCTTCCTCTCACTTTCCTGGTCAAATTGATCATACATCTGGGCAATTTTCCCTCTTAGTTTCCCTCATTCTTCACTGGGCAACAAGAGAATGTCACCACCACTTCCCCTCACGAAGACCTGCAGCTGGTCCGCCCTCATCCACTCTGGCCCCGTCCACAGTGTTCCCACTTTGCATTCAGGGTGGATTTTTGTTTTCTGAAATGTTATAGTACGAGCAAGTCGCTGTCTGTCCTTCCCTCTCCTCCCCAGTTCCCACTAACTGGTTCCCTTGCTCTTGGAAATGAAGATGAGAATCACTGAATCCCTTAAAGCTATGTGCAGTCAGAGCCGTGCCTCATCCCACGTCGCCGGCTCCCTCCACTTCTCCCTCCACCTGCCCTGGCCTCCTCGCATCCCTCAGGTCTCAGGTTCAAGGGGCTTTTCAGGGCCCAGTGTGGACCACACTGGTCTGTTAGACACTTTTATAAAATGCCATCCTTAGAAGCAACGTACTTACCTCTGTAATTAGACACTATTTGTGGCGATTCTTGGCATGTTGTCTGTCTTCCCCAGCAGTGTGGAAGCATCTGGACAAGGGCTGTGTTTGCGTTTGCTCACTTTACATCTATGATACGTAGCACTGCCCCTAGCATGTAGTAGGTGGTCCAGAAATATTTGTCCTCATACTCTGGTTTCTCTTCAGATCGTATAAATCTTTCGCCTTTTACAAAAATATTTGTCCAATGATTAACATAAGCTTTAAAGGTTTAGTGTACAATTTAGTGGTGCCAACAACACAGTAGATCTCGATTCAGATGGTCTCTTAGGGCTAATTATGCCTTATTTTTTAAAGATCTATTTATTTAAAAGGCAAAGCTAGAGAGAGAGAAGGAGAGGCAGAGGGATTGATTTTCCATCTGCTGGTTCACTCCCCCAAATGGCCTCAATGGCTGCGGGTGGGCCAGACCAAAGCCAGGAGCCAGGAACTCCATCCAGTGGGTGGCAGGAGCCCAAGCACTTGGGCCATCTTCCACTGCCTTCCCAGGCACCGTAGCAGGGAGCTGGATCAGACATGGAACAGCAGCAACTCTAACTGATGCTCATATGGGGTGCCGGCCCATGTCATGGGCAACAGCTTAACCCACTGCACCACAACACCGGCCCCTCAACTTCTGCCTTTAAGAATTTTGAATCTCCATCCCTACAATATTAGGGCATTGACACCCGACGACTAAAACCTGTCTCTTTTCATCATGACTAGTTATAATTTTTCTTGGAAACATTCCTTGAAATGCACTCAATGCGTTATTCAGTTGTGATCTTCAGTGAAGGAAATCTTTAATTTGGTGCTGAAATAGATGCCCAAGCCCAGTTTTCAAATCATCATCGACCGTGAATGAAGCCAGGATGCGAGTCCACAGCTGCCGTTCTTCCTGACGGCGCGGGGCCCCCTGCCCAGTGTCAGTCAGAACCCTTAAGCAGACAGCCTGCTGGTGTCCACCCCCCAGACCCCTCAGCACCACAGCCGTCAGACACGTGACTTCCCTCAACGGCAGTGCATTTCTCTCTTGATCTCTGCAGATCTTCAGTCAAAAAGTGGCTGAGGTGGTGTTGCTATAAGGAAATTTTGTTGTCATCCAATTAGAGGAGGGTGGGATCTTGAAAAGAAAGTTGGAGAACATCCCTTCTGTTAATGATTACAGGCCACTGATTGTTTTTGAAGACATCATTTATCCTAATTGCATGTAGAAATAAGTAACTTTAACTCACCACAAGCAACATACATATTTATGCTTAAAATCCATCTTGGTAGATCTGATTATCTATGAATTGACAATCTCTGTTTGCTATGTTGAGTAACATTATATCAACTTTTACAAGACATGGGCCTGGAGGATGTGATTAAGAGAAACTTTCGATATTTGTGTATCTGAGATTTTTATAATTTTTGTATAATTTGAATCTTAATAATTAACTGGTATTAGCCAAAAGCAATAGCAGAAATTTTTTTTTTTTAAAAGTACCTCTTTGGGGAATTCTTTTCTAAACTCAAACTTCAGCTTCTGCTTCCAGTTACAACTTTGTAAGTGCAAAGATTTCTTTTTTTTATTCCTTCTTAACAGTGAGCCTCATCCAGATAATAACACAACTTTGGAACTTAAAACTCACCAGAGTGCGGAAGGTGTACAGAAATTTGGATGGACTGAGTTGCAGGAAGTGATGAGACATTCCCAGGAGTCCAAGGGGCGTGGCCACCTTGCCCCTGGGATGGCCCTGTTGGGGGGTAGCCTGCCAGAGAGGAGAAGGACTGGCTGCACTTGCAACGTGCTTCCATCCACTGTGGTGTGAGAGACTATGAGTTAGATTCTCAAGGGGGCCCACACCCAGGGCAAGTCTCTGTCCCAGCAACCCCTTCCCTTGGGGCTTTCCTGAGAGCAGTCAGAGCAGGGGAATGGAGACAGAGTCCTTGGAGGATGCCCAGGCCTTCTCTGAGAGCCAGGCAGCCTCTGCTGAAGACTGGAGCTGGTGTAGGAGAGGAAACGCTCTCCCAGGCTCTCACGTCCTCCCCTGAGTGCGTTATCTCAGCCAGCCCAAGCCTGGGGCCATAAATTTCCTGGGACATAGCGGGCCGATAACTGCATTAGAGAGCTAAGAGGGCTTCCCACGCACCCAAGCTGGTGGCTGGGCTGCAAAGCATGGGGTCTTTGGAGCTTTGACAATGCACAGATCTAAGTTCTGCTGAAGAGCAGGTCCTGACTCAGCCATCAGATGGTTTCATTCCCACGGTAAACTAACTGCTAAGGCCAGTCCACGGGATCTATAGATTGGGTTGAGCCAGTCCCCTGTGCTAGTGCCACGACAGAGGCAGACCCTGCCTTATTCTAGAAGGACGTGTCCCTTCCGTGTCCACTGTTGGTTCACACATGGTGGTGGGTGTGCGATCCGGAAACCCAGGTTGTGCCAGGTGGTGAGAACTTCCCGTCCGCAGTCAGGAGGAGCAATGAGCAGCAGAACCGCCCAGCCTGGTTGAGCAGGAGGGTTCCTGTGGCCATCTCTTCCTCTCTGCTGATATGTTCTAGTCTCTCAGCAATCACATTTCTGAATTTTCCAAGCTGCTAATACTTTGGCTTTCGTTTCTGGGACTGCTAGTTGAGTCTTCTATCTTCCTTTTCTTGCATCCTCATGTCCATGTGTCTTCCACCTCACTGGGCTGAGGCACACTGGCAACAGCTATCTTGTGCCCTTGAGTTATTCCCATCATCTCCGCCATTTACCTGTTCCTGCCCAGAATGGATTTTTCCCCCTGGATATCGATCATGTCTTCCTGCTTCTTGCAGGATTGGTAACTTGGTTACACAACAGACGCTATGGATCTTACACTGTTGTTTGCTACATTTAGCTATATTCCTTCACAGAATATTATTCTGGCATGCAGTTAAGGGATCAGAAACTGGTTGACTCCTTTCTGGCTGTGTGTTAAAGCTGTATGAGTGCAGGTCCAGAGCGAGTGTTCATCTCAGGCTAATTTATCCTCACACCCAGGGCAGCACCCTGCTGAGTATCCTGCTGTGTGCCCTGTGTATTACAGGCTCCTTCTACTGGCTGCACACTGAGTTTGAATCCCGAAGTCCACATGTCAGAAAGTTAATCCCAGGGTCATGGTGTCAACAGCTGGCATCTTGAAGCAGTGTTCCGGTCACAGGGCTCTCCCCGCGTGCATGGGTCCATGTGCTCATCGTAGGAGTCAATTTGTGATTCCAAGAGTGGGGTTGTTAGAAAGGCAGGTTCAGCCCCTCCTCTGTGTGCTCCCTCTGTGCTCTCTTGCCCTCCTGCCTTCCTCCATGGAAGATGTAGCACGATACCCTCACCATGCTACAGCGCCTTCACCTATGGCTTCAAGCCTCCAGGGTGGTAGGTAATAAAAGCTTTTCATTAGAGTGTACCGAGCCGTTGTGTTCTGTTATAATAGCACAAGTCAGCCTAAGACCCTACTCTGGTAGGTGAAAGCAAGACATACCCCCAGCCTCCTGTGAGCTCTGGCAAGAGTGTGACCTCCTGCACTCCAGTGTCTCTTCCCTGGTCTAGTGGTTCCCTGCTCATGGCCATGCACACAAGTGTTTAGCCTAAGACATGAATATCAAGGCTGTCTGTCTCTCAGTCTCTCTCTCTCTCTCTCTCTCTCTCTCTCTCTCTCATGAATTCTAGCTTCCTTGTCTTCCTTGAACTCTGACTTTGCTCCTCCACTCAGTGAAAGAATAGGCTAGCTAAATTTCTCCTGCATGTGCTCTGACGTCTAGCCAACCAACTACCTTTTTGTTTCCCTCCTCTTTGGGATAATCTCTCTTGACCAGCGTCTTAAAATGATTGTTTCACATACTTCGTCACATTTTCTCCTTGTTCAAGGTGAAATGATTTATCGGGTTCTTGGTAATCCATAGCCGGAAGCGAAAGTCTACTAACGACTTCTTAGAGTGGGGACCGAAGCACAAGCACTCGACTGACAGCAGACAATGCCACCGCTTCCTGCTTCAGCTCTGCTTGGATGGTACCTGGAGCTTCCTCATGATCAGCCGCTCAGAGCCTTGCCCCCTTCAGCACCATGTCCCGTGCTCAAACTCCCCCACGGGGCTGCCATTGCAATACTGCACCTCAGCCAGCTGTGTCCTGACTTCCAGCCTGAACCTTTCCTGTTTCTTTCTTTCTTTTTTTTTTTTTTTAAATTTTTGACAGGCAGAGTGGACAGTGAGAGAGAGAGACAGAGAGAAAGGTCTTCCTTTGCCGTTGGTTCACCCTCCAATGGCCGCCACAGCTGGCGCATCGCGCTGATCCGAAGGCAGGAGCCAGGTGCTTCTCCTGGTCTCCCATGGGGTGCAGGGCCCAAGCACTTGGGCCATCCTCCACTGCACTCCCGGGCCACAGCAGAGAGCTGGACTGGAAGAGGGGCAACTGGGACAGAATCCGGCACCCCGACCGGGACTAGAACCTGGTGTGCCGGCGCCGTGGCTCAACAGGCTAATCCTCCGCCTAGCGGCACCGGCACACCAGGTTCTAGTCCCGGTCTCTTTTTCTTTCTAAACTAAATACAAGTTATTTCGTGGAGTCTTATGAAAGTGTATTACTTTAAAAGTCAGCTTCGGGGACTACATTTTCCTCTAGTATTTTAAATGTATAAAGTCCAAAACTATTTCTGGACTAGACTCTTCTCGAATACCAATGAATTTTATCAAGTACACATTACGTGTCTTATTTGGTTCCTCCTCGGGCTTCATTTTATTATCATGAATGGTTAGCCTGCTGAATTCACTCACACAAAGATAATCCTGCTTTCTAAGAACTATTAGATGGGCAAGAAGCCTTTGAGCCTAATAATAGTTCATTCTTAGAAACAGGAAGCAAGACTTTGCCAAGATTAAACAAGCCCAAGCAGCAAAGGTTCAAGGTCAGTTTGAAACAGAAACCACAGAGTTTGATTGGATCTAAACTTGGCAATGTGGGACTCGTATGCACTGTCTGGTATCCTATAGAGGAGATACATACGCACAGTCTAACAAAGGAAAGCAGGGGGACCGTTTGAGGAGGCAGAACATTCAGGAAAGGATAGGAAACTCAAGTCTGCTTCAGTGACCATCATCAGGAGCCCTGAGCCGCACATCCTGTCCCCTGCCACACCTGGAGTGTGTTCCCAGGACAGACGCTTGCCGGTGAGTTGGCAGCACACATGGGGGTGGGCCAGGCACCCACTAATCCTCAAAGGGAGCGTCTGCCAAGAAATGGAGCTCCGTTTCCATTGTTTCACTGTGAAACGATCAATTTCAGAATTTTCATTTCCTTGATTTACATGACGCCGTTAACTGGGCCCACAGTCCCTCATCCGGGTATCAGAAGTACAGGAAAAGCAGAAAACTCTCTGTGAAATATTTTCAAGTCACAAAAAAGGCAGCTGAAAAACACACTAAGATATTTTGCCTTTAAAGTGCTACACTAAAAGAAAGCTTTATTATACAGTTGGCAACTGATTGCTTATTGTCAAGGAATCTCACGGAGCATGGCTATTGAGTTTGGCAGCATTCCACTGTGTTTCTTTTCATTTATTTATTTATTTATTTATTTATTTTTGACAGGCAGAGTTAGACGGTGAGAGAGAGAGACAGAGAGAAGGTTCTTCCTTTTCCGTTGGTTCACCCCCTAAATGGCTGCTGCGGCCGGCACATTGCGCTGATCCAAAGCCAGGAGCCAGATGCTTCCTCCTGGTCCCCCATGCAGGTGCAGGGCCCAAGGACCTGGGCCATCCTCCACTGCACTCCCGGGCCACAGCACAGAGCTGGACTGGAAGAGGAGCAACTGGGACAGAATCCGGCGCCCCGACCGGGACTAGAACCCTGTGTGCCGGCGCCGCAGGCGGATTAGCCAAGTGAGCCCCGGCGCCGGCCCACTGTGTTTCTTTAAGGGACTCACAACTCAAACACACAGACCATAACATTTCTTTTTTCTCTGAAATAGAATACACATGAAGAAAACTATAAAAGAAAATATCATGGAAGCATCATATGGGACAAGAAACAGAACAACATTAGCAGCCTACAAGCCTCTCCTGAAGTTCGTGCCATACTGAGCTTTCAGGAAAATAAGACCATAACGTTCTTGGGAAATAAGAAAAACATTCTAAATCACATCTTCAAACATTGATATCCTGGGGAAGTAGCGTGTTCCAGACCCCTTTGGACAGTTCTGGTAAATTAAAATCAACAAGAAGCCGAGATAGGGATTTGGTCTGAGCGAAACGTTTAGAGATAGGAGTTAGAGATAGCGAACATGGTCAGCGTCTACAGAAAGCTTAGCCGTGGCCTAGCGGCGCCTGCTTCGTGATGACGTGGCCTTGCTGGGCTCTCCCAGGGGTCTTTCTTGTGGTCAGGGAGAACAGGCAAATGTCCCGTGATGATGTAGCCTTGCTGGGCTCTCCCAGGGGTCTTTGCTGTGGTCAGGGGGAACAGGCAAATGTCCTGAGGTCCACAGGCAGACTCTGGGTAGCAGTGGATTAACACTGACCCACTCTGACAGTCACTTTCTAATCACTCTCTCTCCCTGCCCTGCCTTTTTCTTTCTGTCTTCCAGATGCAAACAAATAAATAAAATAAGGGAAGAACTCGCTTTCCTCACAGAGAATGCTCTCTGGGCTTTGGCTTCCTCTCGGTGGGCAGCTGTTCCTGGCAGCCCAGAGGTGGTGGCTCACGTATACTCTCCACCGTCCCTCATCCATACTCTCCCTCGCAGGCTCCCAGAGAGCTTTGTCACAAGAGGGTCACTTACTGACCCTGATACCATCCCTTCCGCGCTGTTACCAAACCCGGAATACGTTTTGAGATAAGCCAGGCACAGAAAGGCAAATATTGCCTGTTCTCGCTCGTGCGTGGAAGCCGAGCAAGTTGATGGCGTAGAAGTAGAGAGCGTGGTGGTCGGTAGGGGCTTGAGAGGGTGGAGGGGTACAGGGATCAGAATCCAGTGAGAACTTCCAGTGTGGCGCAGTGCCCTGGACTGAGTGTAGCTCACAACAGTGTGCTATGTAGTTTATAAAGACGAGAAAACAAGAGTTTGAAGGTTCCCAAGACAAAGAAATGATAAGGTTTAAAGAGATGGAAATGCGAAGAACCTTGATTTGATCATTACGTATTATACATTGAATTATTACACCAAACCTCCTAAGTAGGTAGTTTTGTCTATTAACATTCTTTAAAAGCTGAAGAATAAAATGAATGAGTGAATGAATGAAGTTCCACTCCTGTGCTGTTGCCAGCAGATCTGGGCCTGGCCCTATGTGTTTCTTGTCCCAGGAGAAAGCACATTGGGAACTTTCTGATGAGAAAAAATTGAGGAGCCAAGCAGATCCTTGTATCCAGCCTTGATCACCGATTCGGCTGCCACCCAGCCTCCCTGTCTAGGTTTTGCTCTCATCACCAGGCCTGGCCCTCTGGCTGCCCGCCCTCTGCCTTGTGTGCATTTCTGTCCCCCCTCATTCACAGGCCTTGGGCTTTAGTAGGTTACTGGCTCCCGCGTGGGTCCTGGACTGAGCCTGGTTATGGCACAGCCTCACTGTTAGCCTCCGGCTCCTGTGCGCTCATAATACCTTTGCTTTAGCTTTGTTTGCTTCCCTGGCTGGCTTTGGAAGTCACCTGTTCTCCAGACAGGGAGCTGGGCCTTGTTTTCCCAGGGCTGCCTCTGCCCTACCCCATAACACATTCTGCTCCGGGCACCAGGCGCGTGTCATCACTGGTCATTGTTGAAGGTGCTATCAGTGCTGGGACTGCTATTAGCTGGTGTCTCCACCTACAAGATAAGGGAAGATTCTAGACAGGTTCTATTTCTGCTTCCCCAGCAGCCAACTTTGTGCCTAGAACTTGATGTGCATTCCATGCCCAGTTATTGATGAAAATGTTTAACCTGGGTCAGGATGGTGTAGGTAACCAAGGTGATCCTGGCTCCTACTAGCTAATACTGAAATGCTGTAATCCTAGGCGAGTGCTGTGAGATGCTTGGTTCTCAGGGTCTTCGTTTGCAAAGCAAGGCAAATAGGGAGGTGATCTCCGAGAATACTTTCAGCTCCCAAACTTTGCCCCTCTGGTTAATATTCAGAATTCTGATCATGAAATCTTCCAAGATTATAATACTCAGCGGAGATATTTATTGTCCTCACCACTCTGCAAAAACTGTGGCTTCCATACAAAAATTATTTTTAAAGTAAATGATACATATTTGTCTTTCTCACGCTCTCCCGAATGCTTAGCAGTTGTCTTCCATGGGAGGACCATCGCAGGCCACGAATCGCCACCTAGTGGACGCATTCCCAGGCGGTCCCCTCCCTGCCCGGCCCAGAGAGAGCTTTGTTCTCTGGATGGTGAATCGTGGTTTCTCCTTCCTGCCTCGGACCTCCGCAGCTCTACATTGCATTGGTTTTTGCTTTCTACAAACCATGGAAATATTAATTTTTATGAGAAGGTATCTTTGGACCACGTTTGATTTCATTTTTACCTGTTGGTTTCGTATTTAGAGTGGTTGACATCTTAAGGAAAAAAGATAAGGTCGGGGAAACTCAAAACTGGGTCTTTTTAGTCTCTTATCAGTTTGGTTTTGAAAACAGGCCTTGAGCGCTCAGACAGACAGACAGAGACGGGGCAGCAGGGCTCACGTGTCTGTCGCCCCACACGGCAGACTGTGGGGCCCCACCTTTCCTCCAGCTCCTTACCAAAGGTGCAGTGCTTTGCAATTTTCCCTCTTTTTCAACGGAAACTATTTAGGGTCTAATCTAGGGCTGTGGATTAGTGGGGTTATTTCCGTGTGAAGTGGAATCTTGGCCTGGATAAGGTTTTCACTGAGCTTAAGGAAATCAAAGTGACCCCTACTTAAAAGGAACAAAGAGACCTGATTTTATCAGGCTTGCTTTATTCAGTGAGTTCTGCCTGTGGAGGCTTAAGGAAACTTAGGAAAATGGTCTTCGCTAACTCAGGAATCGTCAAGAGGATGGCTCCCAACCTCCAGCCCTGCACCTGGTTGGCAGAAACACGCATTTCACCAGAGTTACCGGTTCCTCGCAGCGCCCTAGGTTGGTGTCCAGCCCCTCAAAATTGTGTTTCTCTGACTATTTCTTCCACTTTCCCATGAGCGTGTTTTTGCTTTTCATTTGCTTTTCTCAGCCACTGAATACCTCCAGCCACCTCGGGGCGGTTTGATATTTTAATTTTTTAAATTTATTTTTAATTTGTATGTGTCTCATAAATACAACATTAGGTACATAGTGATTCTTCCCACCAGGCCCACCCTCCCAACCATTCTTCCCCCACCTTCCTGCTCTCTCTCTTGTTTTATTCAAGAAAGAGAAATAGAAAGGAAAAGAAAAAAAAAGAACGAGTAAAAGAAACTGGAAGTGTTCCTCAGCTGTCTATATATATATATATACATATATATATTCACATATACATATGATCTATGTTGCTGTTTCTTGAAGGTGATTTTACTTCCCCCTCCTCTCCTTCTTTTCTCCCCCCCCCCCACTTCTTTGCTTTTAGAAACTTAATTGTCTTTAAGGAAGAACCCAAGGATGTTATTTCTTTTGTGAGCTCTTGGACATAACTATAACTTATGAGACATAATAATATCTCCCTTTGAATATACTAAAAGGAAATGATTCTTGAGAGCAAGTGTTACTGTTAAGTTTCACGGTACAACTCCTTGGGGACAGAGGTCCTGCATGGGAAGTCAGTGCACAGTGACTCTTGCTTTCTTAAATAGCACTCGTATGTACGACATCAGTAATCACCCAAGGCTCTTGACGTGATCTGTCTCAGCTAATGAAACTGACACTGTGAGAAGCAATGATTCTGAACAGCCCTTCTCCCGGACTGTTGAGGAACATCTTTTTATTCTATATTTTTTATTATCTTTTCCTTTTCCTCTATTTTCCTTACTTTTTCATATGAATCATTGAACACTATACTTAGCATAGAGTTAATCATATACATAAGTGAAAATAGATCTTAGTAAAGAATAAGAGTGAGAATAAGAAAGGGAAGAGGAAGGGCAGTGGAAGAGTGGGTGAGAGGGTGGGCATGGTAGGAAGAATTGCCTAGACCCTAAAGCCATAATTTTGAAAACCATGAAGAGTATAACAGCAAAGCAATGTAGTCCTACATACTCTCCTGTGGACTCACTTCTAAGGGTACAGCTAAAAAAAAGTCATAGGACCCAAAATTCATTAAGCTGGCCAATAAAACTAGCAGCTTAAGTGTTATAAAGACCAAATAGATAGGATTAAGTACTAAAGTGACCAATAGTTAGGATCAAGTGGACAAGTGATCACATAAATAGGACTAAGGATATGGAAACAATAATAAACAGAATTTAAAGGAGAGAAAGCTCCAGCGTGGGAAGCAGACATACGCAGACTCATAGAAGGACAATTGCTTTAGGTAGAACTCTGACCTCAGAATCAGCCCTTAAAACACTCCGCTCAGGCTGGAAAGCCCAGGAGGAGCACATCAGGCATGGAAAGCCAAGACACTTCAACAAAAAAAAATCCTGTACAAAGGACCCTTACGGACGAGACCCCAGAGGAAAGAAGGGGCCACCAAAGAAGGGTGTACTTTTCTCTGAAGGGAGGACAGAACTTCCACATTGCTTATGGCCCTGTCGAGCTTGTGATATTTAAATTTTTGTTCCCTGCAACCACCAATCCTGTGCGAAACTTCCTTAGTTATATGCAGACTTTTGTTTCATTTCCATTCCCCTGACATCTCTTGCTGTGTCTCAAAAAACTGCGAAAGTTCTCCGAATCTAAAAATAATTATTTTGTTGATCCTAGTATCTATTCAAATTAAAGCTGCCTCTCTCCTTTCCTCCTTCTCTGCTTTTCTTCCAAGAAAATCATTCAAACCAGTTCTAGTTCTATAGATGGCTTTCCCAGTGCAATTCTGTGGCACTTCAGGCCTAACAAAACCTTTCAAAGTATTATGTCAAGATTCCTAAGCTGTGTTCTTATCCCTCTGCTTTGAACACTTTTCAGGGGGTTTTTCCTCATGTGTGTGCCTTCTAGAAGAGGGTCTGCCAGTGATTCCAGCAGCCAGGTAGGAAGGACTTGGGGAAGAGGACTGTGAAGAAATTCTGACCTTAGCACTAGCTGTGCTCATGGGCCTGCTGCTCAGGGCCACCACAGGAAAATACCCTGTTACAAGAGAGCTGTCCTTATTCCTCCAACACATTTCATATCCTTAGCAAAATTCCTAGAGAGACACGGACAAAGATCAATCTCAAGATCAATGAACTAATGACTATGTATGCAGTAAATACTGCATGTATGAGGGACTTCAAAAAGTTCTTGGAAAATGGAAGTAAAAGTGTATTTTGGTACAAAAATTTTTTTGAAATCCATGGATTTTTTTTTTGCATAATGCATATTTCTGTGAAATTTTGAAGATCCCTTGTATATATAGAGTTCATACATTTTGCACAAAAATTATCTTTTAATTTTATTGCCCCTGATCTTTTTGAAATGCCTTTGTTGCAGGCTATTTTATGTGGGAAGTAAAACATACAAATAACTATAAGGCACAATTCTTGGATTCTGAGAACTAACACTATTTTTTGGATGCCAAGACTAACATTTAAGTGTTCATGAGAAACAGAGAGGCAGGCGTGTCACAAATCACATCTAATTTCCTATGGAAATAGTGGCAGAACGGAAGCCTGTGTGCTGACCAGAACTTAATGATAAACCTTTCATGGAATTAATCATTGACATCATATTGAATTAAGTATGAATCGTACTCCTGTGTGCTATCAATGTCTTTACCAGGTGTTATCAGGAGCTAAAACAGGGAAACCCAGTGTAGCTGGCTGAATGGTGGACTGATATATAAAAAAACCTATGTCCACGTATCAACCCTTGAACACGATCTTTTTTGGGAGAAAGGGTCTTTGTCAGATGTTGTTAAGAAAGATAATCCAAGACTAACGCCAGCATCGTGGTGCAGCAAGTTGAGTTGCTGTCTGTGATGCTGGTATCCCAGGTGAACACTGGTTTGATCCCAGCTGCTCCACTTCTGATCCAGCTCCCTGCTAATATGCCTGGGAAAGCAGTGGAAGATGGTCCAAGTGCTTGGGCCCCTGCACCCATGTGGGACATCCAGATGGTTTTCCAGACTCCAGCCCTGGCCATTTGCTACCATTTGGGGAGTGAACCAGAGGATGGAAGATTTCTCTCTCTCTCTCTCTCTCATTCTGCTCTTCAAATAAATAGGTTCTTAAAAAGAACCCTGGATTACTCAGATGGACCATAAATCCAGCAATAGATGTCCTCGAAGGGGACTGAAAATAATTTGGAGACACAGGCCGGCGCCGCGGCTCAACAGGCTAATCCTCCGCCTTGCGGCGCCGGCACACCGGGTTCTAGTCCGGGTCGGGGCGCCGGATTCTGTCCTGGATGCCCCTCTTCCAGGCCAGCTCTCTGCTGTGGCCCGGGAAGGCAGTGGAGGATGGCCCAAGTGCTTGGGCTCTGCACCCCATGGGAGACCAGGAGAAGCACCTGGCTCCTGCCTTCAGATCAGCGCGATGCGCCAGCCGCGGCAGCCATTGGAGGTTGAACCAACGGCAAAGGAAGACCTTTCTCTCTGTCTCTCTCTCTCATTGTCCACTCTGCCTGTCAAAAAATAAATAAATTAAAAAAAATGAATTTGGAGACAGAGAGGAGAAGGCCTTATGAAGACATAATCAGATGTTTGAATTATGCGGCAGGGAACTCCAGAGTCTCGGGAAGCTGGAGGAGATAGAAGGTTTCCCCCAGCAGCTTTGGGAGGGAAGCAGCCCTGGCAGTTCCAGGCCGAGTCCCCATGGCTTTGGGAAGGTGAATTCCTGTTGTTTTAGGCCAGCACATTGTAGTAATCGGTTATGACAACCACAGGATGCTAATACTGGTGTCTCAGTCCCACTGCTGTATGTAAATACCACAGCCTGGGTAACTCACCAGCAATAGGGGCCTGGTTCCTCACCATGCCGGAGGCTGGGGAGTCCGAGAGCAAGGTGCCTGTGGGTTTGCTGTCTGCTCAGGGCCCTGTCTCTGCTTCCAAGATGGTACCTGGCCATTGGGTCTCCCAGAGGGGATAAAAGCTGTGCCCATCCATGGCAGAAGAGATGGCAGACAGAGGGGCACAGCTAATTCCCTCCAGCCCTGTATGAGGATGCTAATCTCATTCATGAAGACAGAGCCCTCCTGCCCTAACCTCTTCTCTAGAGCGCCCCCTTTGATGAGCTTGCCTTGGGGTTAAGTTCCAATGGACGTGTTTGGGAGGAACACATACATTCACACCTTAGCACGTGGTAACTGATCCAGGAAACCTTTCTGCTGTCCCACTTTGCTTACTGTGACTGCTGCTTTGTTTGTCCTGCAGTAATTCGGATGTTCGAGGTATATCTTACAGGATTAGTGGGGCTCATTAGAATTTCTGTAGGGAGTGTGTTAGCATCTTTGGAGAGATGTCTGGGGCGGATGCTAAGACTTAGAGACCCTGCCCCATGTGTGTTTGTTTTGTTCTCACCTTTTCCCTTATTTAAAGTTCTGAAGAGCGAGTGAAGATGTTAAGGAATAAGCTTGGGGTCTTGGCTGGCATCTTGGGGCACATCTTTTAAACCTGCATTGTGTATCTTATATGTAACACAGCTGAGAAAACAAGATCGCAAATCTTTAAAATATTCAAACTGATCATTTGGAGCACTTTGGCCTACTGTGGTTTTACTTCATCACTCGGGAATCTTGAAAGCAAGTCTGGATTTGGTGAATAAAGCCGAAGTCATACATTGTTGAAATTTGATCCTGAACACCCATAATTAAAAGTGTGTGTATGATGGTCACAAGGCCAATTCTTCATCAAATATCAATTGTTTGCATCACTATTTTTCCCATTACTATCATTTGTAGGGGAAATTTTGAGATACAGTCCTGAAATAATGAGATGGATTCCTAAACAATGCCAGGTACATAGTAAGCCCTCAGTAAATATTTGTTCAACGAATGAATTTATTCAGCTAAGTGTTTGTGTATGACTTGAGTCCTGTGATGAGGATTTGCATAATTAAAATCCACTTTGTAAAGCTGAGGATACCTGCAGAAGTCAGAGCCCATCTTGCTTCTTTAGCTGAAGAAAGAGCTGGAAATCTCTGAGAGACGGGAAGAGTGAAGTTAACCTGGAGTTCAGTGGCGGGGGGAGGTGGGGTGGTCAGGACCGGGGTGTGCCAGGGACACACGCCCTGTCTTAAGGGAGGAGCCACCACTCAGCTGTAGTCAATTGTTGCCAGGCAGGAATGTGCGCCCAGCGTTGCCACTCGTCTCATATTTTCAGGGAAATATAGATGAGAACACTTGCCGTTTTAGAAGTTGGCAGTGAGTCCACGTTTTTCAAACAGCGCTCTGTGGTAGCCAAGCAAAACACATCTGCTGGCCAGATAGGCCTAGAGCCCGCCAGTCTGGGTCCCACTTCTGAGCATCTTCCCTTGTGTTTCTCTCGACTTCCTTCTTCCTCTCCCTCGACTTTGAGCCTTTTGAGCCACTCTGGCTGGAATCCAGATTGGGGTGGGAGTTGTGCAGGGTTGAGCATGGCCTACCTGGAGCAAGTCAGGAAAGAGCATGCAAGGGTAACTGTGAACAGTGGCGCCTGACCTGTGACCCTCGGGCTGTCAGTGTTGTCCAATGGGATGTAGCATTCCAGAAGAATCATTATACAGTATGACATTTAAGGTAAAACGCACTTGGATATAACCTTTGTTCCTTAGTGTAGATATTAATTGAACTTACATTACTAAGCACTAGCACTGTTTGGAGAAAAGATTTTACTTATTCTTTTTATTAATTTGAAAGGGAAGGGAAGAGATAATATGAATCTTCCATTTGTTAAGTCACTCTTCAAATGCCTTCAATAACCAGGGCTGGGCGAGGCTGAAGCCAGGAGCCAGGAACTCAACCTGGATCTCCCGTGTGGATAGCAGGCACCCAAGTATTTACGTCTTCTGCTCTCTCCAGGGGTGTGCACCAGCAGGAAGCTAGACTCAGCAGTGGAGTGTGATAGAAAGAGGAGGGTGATAGAAAACTTTACCTTTTCTTGAGTAATTGCAGGTATTTTCAAGCACAACGAGTGTAAGTTCCTTTGTGAAATGGTTGTGTTTGAAAGCAGGAGGCAAGAACATGGTCATTTTTTTCTTTGATTCTTTCCTGTAACTGTAAGCTCTCTGCTCCAACTCTCCATGTCAATGACCTACATTTCCAGGAATGTAGCTAGCAGTTTCTATTCCTACTTAGCAAATGCTGGTAGTAATAATGGTAACAGGCCATACACAAATAAATACTTGCAAACAAATCAAGAAGCCAAAATCTGACAACAATAAAGAAATCAACGTTCTCCAGTTGAGCCTGCAGTTGGAGTGTGGAAGACTTTTAGTCAGAAATACTCATTAAAAGGAGAGTAAACATGATTGCAAGTTTTGTGTAGGGTAAAAAATCTTCCTGAGGACACAGAGAAGTGTGTTGCAATGATCAGTAAACTTCTGGAGGGAGATGCACAGTGTGCACACCTTGGCTCTCTCACTACCAGGATATCGGCACAGCTTTGGTGTCCAAGACCAGAGTACAGCCCTTCTCAAATGTGTGTTCAGTAACATCCCACTGGTAACTTGAAACTGGACATGTCAGGATGTGAAACCGTGGAAATTAGCAAGGACTGTGAATCAGGGAGCCCTCACCTCCCACCCAGAGAGCATGGGACTGGGTGTATCCGACTTGTCCTTGTACCCCAAAGTCTGCCATTCTTATTGTTAGGGACCACATACTTACCTCTGATAGCCAGTAGCATCTGCTTACCTTGCTCACCTCACAGAGCAGATGGTGAGGTACATTTCATTCACGGCAACTTGATAAAGCAGAAGAAAAGTTGTGGGATTCCCATCTATTCTAGGTAGAGGAGTCCATTTAGAATCCACCCACCCGACCTTATCCCAACCAATCCATCAATCCTGATACAGGTAAGGAGACAGTGATCAGAAAAAGGACATGAGGCACTAGGTCACCCCCTGCCTTGCACCCCTATGGTTTTCTCTAAAAGCTCCTCCCGTGGGTGGCAACCTGAAAACGATGTTGTAGCAAAGCAGCACCCAGCATGGGTACCGGGAAAATACCCCAACATGGCTGCCTACTGAGTCTGTGCCATGGTATCGCCTATCACAATATCGTTATCATAAAATCGCTGTGGCTGACAGAAAGCTCTCAGCAAAGTGGGTGCATTTATTTATAGGACTTTTATACTCAGTGGGGGTGTTCCATTTTCCTGGTCCTATCCCCAGGCTGAAGGTGCATTAGAAGGATTTATTACAAATAAGCACGTTGTAGGGAAGGCTTCCTGTTGCCACAGGGCACCCCCCTGTTCCCTGCTTCCCCCACACACACTGGGGAGGGGGCTTCTCTGGCGATTGCTCAACTTCTTGGGAACCACTTTGCTTCCCCTGAGGGTTTGTCACTTGGCACCCCCACCACCCCAGGTGTATGCCTGTCAGCTGTGTCACCCAAAGGCTAAAATCATTTTCTCATCTGAATTAGCTTTCATTTGGAGCAATGCAAAGATGGAATGATAACCTCGGGGGAATGAAACTAAAATGTACATTAATTAGAACACTCAGAGCCACAAGCCCGCCAGCCCTCCTCTGACCTCCCAGAGAATGACAGCCAGTGGCTCAGATCAGCGTCTTGGGAGTCGACCTGTTTGGGTTGTTGGAGGGCAACCTTAGCATGCGCTAACTCCCTGCAGCCAGGAAATGTGCTCTTAACAGAAGAAATACCCTATGGACACCAAAAACCACGCAAAGCATAGCCTGGTACCTGTTCATCAGCAGCCAGAATGCCCAGGGCAAGCGGCTTCCTTACAAACACTACATAACAAGAGTTGCTTGATGAACTGCGCCAGGCACTAGAATAAATTGGAAATCCCTGTGCCTGGCAGCTCAGTGGATGTGTGATTGGGTTTCTTGTAAGGTACTCAAACTGAATCAGCAGCAACCTTCATTTCCTAGATTCTATGACACACTGGGTTCAGTCTTGAGCAACTCCGTGCTCTGTGGTCATTTCTGGTGTTAATGCAACACATGCAAAATCAACTTCCTGGCCAGGGAGGAGCGATGTACCCCCCCCCCCCCCCCCCGCTTGCTTCTCAGTTCCCCAGATGAATAGTGGATGCTGTGGCTTGAACACGATTGAGCTCCCACATAGACTCTTCAATGTCAAAGTCATGAGTTAAAGGTAAAGACTGTGTAGGAGGTGGGCCTTTGGGAGGCCCTTGTGTCACTGGGGCGTGCTCTCAGAAGGGAGCGCGCTTTGCAGAGTGGGTTACGAAGCCTGACTGGGTCCTGGCCTCTTTGCTTCTCTCTGGTGGTCCTTCCTCTGTGGATTCTGCATGATTTCCATTCCTGTCCTCAACAGAAGCCAAACCAACAGGGCCACCCAATCTTGGACTGTGAACCTCCCAAATTGTAGTTAAAATAAACCTGTTATAGTAACAAAAATCTGACTGATACTGGTAAGAACATGATATTTGCTTATGTTGAGCCTGTTTTACAGAGAGATCCAATATGCACACTATAAATAGTTATGAGTACATAGAAGAGACACTTCTGTCCAAGGTAGAATAAGGAGCCTAGATTCATCCTTCCAGAAATACCTTGAAACAACTTTGAAAACCAGTTGAAAAGTTTCTTAAAAAGTAAAATGGGGCTGGCCCTGTGGCACAGTGAGTAAAGCTGCCACCTGCAAAGCTGGCATCACCGGTTCAAGGCACCGGTTCAAGTCCCGGCTGCTCTACTTCCAATCTAGCTCTCTGTCATGGCCTGGGAAAGCAGTAGAAGATGGCCCAAGTCCTTGGGCCCCTGCACCCATGTGGGAGACCTGGAAGAAGCTCCTGGCTCCTGGCTTCGGATGGGTGCAGCTCTGGCTGTTGCTGTTGCAGCCATCTGGGGAGTGAACCAGTGGATGGAAGATCTCTCTCTCTCTCTCTGCCTCTCTGTAACTCTGCCTTTCAAATAAATCAATACATCTTTTATAAAAAAAAAAGTAAACTGTATACTAATCATAAGATACAGCTATTTCATTCCTAGGTATTTACCCAAGAAGAAAAGCATGTGTCCATAGGAAGATTTACATGCAAATATTCATGGCACTGTTAGTTACAATGACCAAAAATCTAGGCCGGTGCCACAGCTCAATAGGCTAATCCTCCGCTTGTGGCACCGGCACACTGGGTTCTAGTCCTGGTCGGAGCGCCAGATTCTGTCCCGGTTGCTCCTCTTCCAGTCCAGCTCTCTGCTGTGGCCCGGGAGTGCAGTGGAGGATGGCCCAAGTGCTTGGGCCCTGCACCCCATGGGAGACCAGGAGAAGCACCTGGCTCCTGGCTTCGGATCAGCGTGGTGCGCCGGCCGCAGCGGCCATTGGAGGGTGAACCAGTGGAAAAAGGAAGACCTTTCTCTGTCTCGCTCTCTCTCACTGTCCACTCTGCCTGTCAAAAAAAAAAATATCTGGAAACATTCCAAATGTCCATCAGCAGGTAAATGGATAAACATACCATGACATAATCCATGTAGTAGAATACCGAACAATTGAAGAAGGGATCTATTGATTTAACGGCATGGATAAGTATTTTATTTCTCTTTTTAATTTGAGAGACAAAGAGGCAAGAGACAGACACACAGATAGAGACCTATAGGCAAAGACAGAGAACCTCCGTGTGCTAGCTCACTCCCTAGAGACCCACAATGGCCAAGGACTGGACTAGGCAGAAGCGGGGAGCCAGGCAGTCAGTTCAGGTCTCCTGCATGAGTAGGCGAGTCCCAGTTACCTGGGCATCCCCTGCTTCCTCCCAGGATCTGCACTGGCAGGAAGGTGGATTAGGAGCTGGAGCAGGGTATAACACAGGCACTTGGACAAGGGATGTGAGAGCATCCCAAGCAGCGTCTGACTGCCAGGCCAAATTTCCACCACGTGGATAAGTCTTAAAGACAGAAGCAGACAAAGCAGAATAAATACTGATTTCATTTATATCAGATTTTTGGAAATGTACAGTACCCTATAGTAGTAGAATGGTGAGTGTTTTCCAGGAGTAGGGGCAGCAGGGTGGGAGAGGTGACTGCAAGAGGACATAATAAATCTTTTGGAGGCCAGATGTGTTCATCTGTACTATGCTGGTGGTGCCGTAGGTATGTGTATGCGCTAAAGTTGTCAGAATGTTGTACACTGAATTGTGAAGTTTATGTCACTCTAGAACTATTTTCTAAATGGTGGGAAAATACTCATTTCATAAAATGTTTCATGTTACCATTTTTGAATGTGTGATGAGATAGTATTCGGTACACTCACATTGTGTGCAATCATTACCACCATCCATCTTTGTAGGCTCTAGATCTATCTTTTCATACTACTTGTACTTATTATACAAGGTAATTGTATTAACCTGCCAATTAGATAATCATATTTATTTCTCGGTACAGTTTTTTTTTTTTAAAGATTTGTTTATTTACTTGAAAGTCAGAGTTACACAGAGAGAGAAGGAGAGGCAGAAAGAGAAAGAGAGAGAGAGAGAGAGAGGTCTTCCATCTGCTGGTTCACTCCCCAGTTGGCCACAACGGCCAGAGCTGTGACAATCCGAAACCAGGAGCCAGGAGCTTCCTCCGGGTCTCCCATGCAGGTTCAGGGGCCCAAGGACTTGGGCCATCTTCTGCTGCCCTCCCAGGCCATAGCAGAGAGATCAGAAGTAGAACAGCTGGAACTCAAACCAGCACCCATATAAATGCCAGCACTGCAAGCAGTGGCTTTACCCATTACGCCACAGTGCTGGCCCCAATACAACTGTTTTTAAAAAACACAGGCCACAAGTAGGAATTCTTTTTTTCATTATTTTAAGAATGAAAGTTAGACACTAGCCTGGTGATCAACCCCTGGTGAGCACTGCAGGCCAAGTCTGTGTGCTCACTTCTTACAAGAACCCTATGAGATGGGTAATATCATAGTCTATTTTACAGACAGGTAGACTGAGGACTTCTTTTTTGGTAGGTAAGTCACTTTTCCAAGTGTATTCAGCTAGGGAAATGTGAAGCCACATTTCTGACCCATACATCCTACTGCTCCTGCAAGCTTAGCCAGCCAGGGATAATGTTTTAAAGCTTTCTTCATTTACTTGAAAGGTAGAGATGGAAATTTAGACAGAGAGAGACTTTCAATCTGCTGACTGACTCCCCAAATGTCCACAACAGCCATGGCTGTGTCAGGTCAAAGTCAGGAGCCAGGAACTCCACCTGGATCTCTCATGAGGTGGCAGGAACTTAAATATTTATGCCATCATCTGCTACCTCCAGGTACATGAGCAGGAAACTGGATCGGAAGCTGAGGCAGGACTCCACCCTAGCCACTCTGACACGGGCTGGGAGGGTCCCAAGTGGTAGCTTAACCTACTGTCACAATGTCCACCCCTTCAGGAATAATTTTTTTAAGGATGGGAAAATAGGTGCACTACTGATTTTAATTTGATTTTGAGGGCTGAAAAAATCAAATGTATCTCTTAAATAGAAGCCATATGTGTTCTTTTTCATCATTCATTTTTTTTTTCCTTTAACCTTTTCAGGACCTCTGGGTGCTAAACAGTGTTTCAGAAATGGCCAACAGGTGTCAGAGCGTACATGACCCTTGCATATCAAGTCTGATGTCATCACTCAGTGGTGACCTGCTGGGATAAGCATAATAATGGCAGTGCATACAAATCTTTGCATGTCCACTGGGGGTGAGGCAACTGAGGATGGGAGACTGGGGTGCAGCAGAGGCGACTTCAGAGCTCCCTGGAGTAGTGAGTTAACCCAGGGGTGGAAACTGGAGTGAGTCAGCACTTTTTTCCCCAATGGACAAAGCTGGGCAGCAGAGAAAGAAGTATTCAGGCTATAGACACAAAACAAAGACAAAAGCTCTGAAGCCAGAGAGATGGGTTAGAAGGAAGAAATCAGTGGGACTCAAACCGTTGATGCCACTTGCTAGAAGAATCCTTAATACCTGAGTTGGGGACGTGGAAAGTTCATTTAAACACAAATGGTCTTGTGGCCACAAGGTGACGAAAAGAGATGAGCCCGGGGAGGTGAGCCACCGCACGTGCTTCGGGTCACGGTGTGTGACCTGGAGTTCTGTCTTCAAGGGGAGTACCAGCAAAATGAAAATAAAGTAAGTCTGGACTAAACTTGTGGTGATAAGCTGAGTTTTACACGGTCACAAGACCAACTCAAAGCTATTTCTGTAAGTGAATAGAACCTTATGAAACATGCTTTATAATTTTTACATGTGTATGAAAATGTCCTAAAGTGAGTTTTCTTTATCCCCATTCTCTTTAAGATAATGAATCTCTTAAAGTCCCAACATGTTTTATGCTCATTTTCTGCTTAAGGACTCTTTATAACATCACTGTCTTGTTGTTGGGAGATTTTAAGTCTGTAAGTTTTAGCACCATATAAACAGAGGTTTCTTAGTTACCTTCTGGAAGAATCCTTGGTTTTACTTTTATAGATTATTGACCTAATTTGTAAATATTGCATTAACATTGCAGAAACTTCCAAAGACAGCTTTTTCGAGTTTGTTTTGCTTTGCTTTGAGAGCCAGAATTTCCTAAAGATGTTGCAGCTTCATGTTTGTTATGACTACCTCAGGGGCTGATAGGAGTCTGAGAACATGGGGAACGGTATTACAAAGAGTCCTACTGAGCTTATTTCCAGAACATTCCTATCTGTGAGGACCGTTACCAAGGCTGGAGCTATCATGCTATGTTATTTTACAGCAGAGAGGAGAGAGGGGAATAAAGCATTTAATTGAGTAAGAGCAGTGGAAGCAACGCCAATTGACTTTTCCATGTTCTTGCATAAAACTGCATGGCAGAGAAGCCACACTATCACAATCCAAACAGTGTATCCCCAGAAGAGAGTTTATCAGAATGTCCCGGATGGGAGGATTACAGAACCCTTAACCAAGCCTGGGGCCACTTACCCGTGATAAGCCCTTTGGCTGCACACTTGCCCCTCCCCCAGGCTTCCAGTTGAGAAGGGTGGGAGCAGAGTAGTTGGCTTTCTAGTGTCCCATTCAGCTTTGCTTTAGTCAAGAAGAAGAAATTCCGCAGTGGCACTCCATGGAACTAGCCGCTCCCCTGGGATGTTGCAGATAGCATCCTCTTTGGAAATTTGGTTGCAGTCTTTCCTAGAATAAGTTAGACTTAAACCAAAAGTCATCTCAGGTCTGAGAAGGGCAAACTCTATTACAAGAGCGCCACATTCTCAGGCTTACATAAGACCTACAGACACCCATGGGTGAGCTTGCACTGAGGTCTCTCTTGTTCTCCCTGCCTTCCCCCAAAGTGGAGCGAGACAAGAATGGTACATGGTTCGTGGAAACACAAGGGGCCTTTGCAAAGTTCATAGACAAAAATAGAATTAAAGATAGAAGTTTATTTTGGTGCAAAAAGAATTTCAAATCCATGGATAGTTTTTTTTTTTAAATAATATGCGTTTCCCACAAATTATGAATAAATACCAAAATAAACTCAAGCTTTCAATTCCATTTTTCATGACCTTTTTTAAGTGCTGTGGTAGCAGTACGAACCAGTCCTATCTTGGCTGCTGGAGGTAGTTTCCTTCTCCTTTGAACTTTAGTTTCTCTTCTGTAAAACTGGAATAGTAATATCTATTTCAAGATTACCATGAAGGCAATGCTTGGTCTGAATTCGATATCCAACAGTTGGTGGCTAGCAGTACCTGTAGTTCTGTCTGTCATGTTTATTGCTGTCATACTTGGAGAATGAATGAAAGAGGTTTAGCGCTTTTATGAGATTGTAGTGTCTTTTGTGTCTTTGGACAAGCACTCCCATCAAAACAGATTATTTTGGTTTTGATAATAGGAGATAACGGGCTGATTAGATTTATACCAAAATAGATGCTAGAGCTCAATGTCAGTCTTGTGTATTTACCTTAACCAACTAAAACATCGTTTGAAAAACCTAATAGTGGTTATCCTACTCAATTTTAAAGTGGCTGTTGGTTGCAAACCTTTTGAATGTAACCTTGCCTAGAACTTTGGGTTAAAATTGTTCCCAAATCAATGATTCAAGAGGGCCAACAGAACTGTGCCTGTGCAAGCCATTGGGGGTGTTTTCCTTGGCACACCAGCCTTCCTGCTTTCCTTGCCATAATTCAGATACTGGTTTGGGGTCGGAAAATGGAATCAATGAAGAATTGCTGGCTTTTAAGAATATTCATGTCCTACAGAGCATTCTTGCACCAAGGGAAAGGAGCTTGACTTTATAAAGTAGAGGAAAACCCTTCTACATTAAATCACGAACCCAAGATATTTGTAGAGAAGCATCCCTTAGGTCTGTGTTGGCAAATCCACTTTTTCAACAGCTAGTATTATGCACATGTGTGTTGTAACTGGCAGATAAATTCAAGACAACAGTACAATTCCTTGAAATGTCAAATTTTGACATTATTTGTCTTAAGTTGATAGGATATACTGTCATTAGAATAACTAATATTGGACTTGTTTTCTTAAGCTACAAATTGATTATTTCAATCCTCAATTACATATCCCAGCTAAAGTATAGTGTTAAATGCAGAAAATAAAATTGAACTCTTCAAATAAACAGATCTCCAAATATCGAATGTTTTAAATAAACTAAATTTGAATCCTATATTTAATCTTTCTTTCATGCAAGTCTTCAGTCATTTGTGTCAAAATTGGACCTCCCAAATGGAGTTACTGTGTACCTATTTCCATCCTTAAACCACACATTTGGTTCACAAATCAAGTAATTATGAGGACAAAGGGATCTTGGGAAATGCAATCATTTTGCTGGCACATGCAAGCGAAATAAGGATGCTCAATTTCCATCTTAATGGATGCAAATCGTAGTCCCACATGTACAGGCCCTATAACCACCCCATGCACAGCTTTTCTCTTCTGCCATTAGATTGAAGGTGATACCTGGTTATTATGAGCAAGTTCAACATTCAGCTTGAGAATTGTCTCTATTTGTGTTTTAATTTCTTGTCCTCATTTCTAATATATACTGATTCTAGTGCTTAAGGGATTTTTATCTCTTGCATAAGAATATTGAGACATTATTATATTAATTTCATAAGAAAGCAGCATATCCCTCCCCCCTCACCCACCTTGAGTTCTCTAATCCCCTTGGGAGCCTTGCATCCTGGGTTTACCAAGTGTGCGGCAGAACTGGCTGGAGATTCTCTGTCCTCTTCTGACAAAAGGGCTGTGTTCAGGAATGGTGTGTGCAGCACAAGGTCTCGTGCCGTGCGGTGTGAAGGCAGCATGCAGGCTCGCACTCACCACTATCGGACAGGCCATTCTAGTGGGTGTGAATTGCTACCTTGCTGTGGTTTCAAGTTGTATTTCCCAAGTGACATAGGGTGTTTGTTTTCGTGTTCTTACCTGTCACTTGTATAGAACTTTTGAAAATTTTTACATTCAAATGCTTTGCCCATTTTAAATTTGGATGGCTTGTCTCTTTGTTGTTGACTTGTAGAGTTCCTTATATGTCCTAGATACAAGTCTCTTAAGAGTACATGATTTGCCCAAAGTTCTCTCCCATTCTATGGGTTGTCTTTTCACTTTCTTAAAAATTTCCTTTGGAGCACAAATATTTTTAATTTTCACTGAGTCCAAATTATTTTTCTTTATTGTATATGATTTTGACAAATGCATTTCACAGCAGCACGGTGGTATATTTTGAGAAACACCGGTCTCGTTGCCAGATTGCCTCTAAGTTGTGCCAGTGCATTCTTTTGGAACCCAATCTGAATTTATTAGAAGATGCATCTATAGGAAGATTAGCCAAACCCCAGTAACAAGACAGTGTCTTCCAATGATTCTCTTACACTGTGTCTACTGGAGTACTGTAGGCATTGTGGAAACTTGAAGGAGGTAGCAGCCAGGGGTGACAGAGTCCCTTGGGGGACAAGTCTTATCAAGTTCTGTGTGCTTGATCCTTTGCTCTGGCCCACTGTAGCCGCATGCTGGGCCAGTCACCTTAACTAGCAGAACCTGAATGGCTTTTCAGCCCTGCTCATCCTCTTGGTGGACACTCTTGTGGAGTGCTCTCACTGCACAGCCTACATGACGCTATCGCACTTTTGAATAACCAACTGATTTTCCTCATCAATATCAACTGACTGCCTGTATTTTACTACTGATCAGTGGAGGGTGCTGTCTCATGTCTCTCTTCTTATGTTGTCATTGAAAAGGAGGATCCAACAGAATAATTCATAGATATTAAGAATGTCTGTAAGGAGTGGAGCTTATAGTATCTTTCCAATAACTGAATGTTTTGATCATATTTTCATCTATTGCAACTGGAGAAGAGGTATTTGGAGAAAAGTGATTAGAAGGAAAGAGGGCATGGCTAGCTTTTGCTCCCACTATTTGGTCTACCAAGAATGAAGAATTCTGGTTTTTGTTTATGGCCAAAGTTTTGACAGAGCAGAAGGCATCTGGACTAACACAATCTTATTCTTGTCCCAAGGGCTGCCTTGGGACAGACTATGGGACTAGAGCAGGTGGGGATATGGGTATGTCAAGTGGGGGCAAATTGGGAAAGGTGGAAGAAGCTCAATTACATCTCCCAGGGCAAGGAGCTGTGCAGGAGGGCTGTCTCTTAGAACTGTCCAGAAAGTGCACGTGTGACCTTGTGGTGGCCAGCAGTGGACACTGCCACACTAAGGACATCAGCCTGGAGGCTCTAGGGAAGCATCAGTGATCACAAGGATGACTACAGCATCAGTTATGAGAGGGAGTCTTCCTTTTCCCTTCATGCTTTTCTTTACTTATTCCATAACAGAGACGTTGAAGTCTAGCAGAATGATGTCAACAAGATAGCAAGGTAGTAGATACTTGCCATCATCCCTCTGTTAAAAAAAAAAGTGAGCAAAAATAGTCTTATTTTTAAGAGGATCTTAGACAGCCTTAATTTATAGAGGATCTCAAGGTTCCCATGAAGAGTGAAGAATAACTGCACAGAGAGGACTGCCGGGGAGACTGAGAGCTGAGACATCTGGAGGTGGCTCCGAACAAGTCACAGCTGTCAGTATCAACTGTGCAGCAGGTGCCACCATGGGCCTCAGCGACCTGCTCTTCAGAGGAATGAGAGCTTTCACCCCAGAAGTAACCAACAGTCCCCAGAGTAACCACAATGCCCCCAGAGAGGGAGCCGCTGTGTTGTGCCCTGGTCCCCTGAAGAGGTCTGTTGTGCCACCATAACCATAATGGATTCCAGTTTCCTGCTAATGCACACCCAGAAGGTAGCAGATGATGTCTACAGTGTTTGGGTCACTGCCACCCAGTCTGTGAACGTGAAGACAGGGCATTTGAAAGTATCCACTGAATGCAGAAAAAGAACAGGAAAGAAGAAAGCCTAGAGGATTTGTAGGATGCCTTAAAGAGAGCTACCATTCACACTGTAGGATTGTTAGAATAAGAAAGAACACTTATTAAAGAAATAACAGCTGAAAACATTGCACGTCTGAGGACAGATTTGTACCCGAAACTCCAAGTCCCTAATCAGGCACTACTCAAGACTGCACAATGTCATGATCAAATTGTCAAAAGTCAATACAAAGAACGACCCTCGCAGGCCACAGGAATAGAGGCTCCTTAGATACAGGTGGCCCCTCGTAAGGCTGCCAGGGGATTCCTCAAGAAACTTTGCAGGGCAGGAGAAAATAGAGTGATATTTTCAAACTGCAAAAGGAAAAAAAATATTTACGTGGTAAAGCTTCCTTTCAGAAATGGAGAAATAAACACTTTCCCAGACAAAGAATGGCCGAGGCAATTCATCACCACTAGATTGCGTTAGCAAGAAATACTAAAGAGAATTCTTCAAGCTGAAGTACAAAGATGCTAATTATTAACATGAAAACATAGGAAAGCAAAAAAAAGTCCTGATAAAAGCATATACAGTGAAATTCAGAATACTCTAATACTGTTTCACAACTCTAATGCTGTGAAAATCATTATATTTTCAATATAAAGGTTAAAAGAAAATGAACAAATATAACTATAGCTACAATAATTTTTAATGGATACACAATATGAAAAGGTGTTAAATTGTGACATTAAAATCTTAAAATGTGATAGAGAAGTAAAATCATACAGCTTTTGTATATATATATATATATAAAATTATATAGCTATTGCAGTTAAATAGACTATTATAACCATAAGATGTTAACATCCAAGACTCATGGTAACTGCAAAATGAAAATCCATAATAGAAACACAAAAGATAGGAATGAATCAAAGCACATCCTCTCCAGATCACAAAGGAAGAAGATTAATAAAGGAAGAAAAAAGGAATGGACCTACAAAACTGACAGAAAATAAACATCTAATTTCAGTCATAAATCCTTATACACCAGTAATAGAATGTGAATGGATTGAATTTTCCATTTTAAAGACATGTAGTGGCCAAATGGATAAGAAAGAAAGGGAAAAAAGCAAGATCCAGCTATGTGCTTCTTAAAAGAAACTCACTTTAACTTTACGGACACCCTTGGAGGACACACAAAGACTGAAAGTAAAGGCATTCCATACAAATGGAAGAACACTAACAACCCAGGGCAGGCTTGGCTGTCCTTATATCAGACGAATTATGAGGGGTCTTCAAACAGTTCATCGAAAATGTATAGTATGAAAAAAATTGTATGTGGATTTTCAAAGTGCTTTTGACCTGAAAAACAAAAGAAAGGCATTATATAATGACAAAAGGGCCATTTTACCAAAATAATATAGCAATTATATATATATACACATATATATATATATATACATATACATATATATATATATATATATATCCGAGCATGGAGCACCGGATATAAAGCAAATATTGGTAGATGTAAAGGAAGGGTTAGACAGCAATACACAGTAAGAGTAAGGGACTTCAGTACCCTACTTTCAACAATGAATAGATCATCCAGCCAGAAAACCACTAAGAAAACAGGGAACTTGAATTATACTTTAGACCAAATGAACCAGACAGACATACACTGAACACTTGACCCAACAGCGATGGAATATGTTCTTCGGTAGTATATATTAAACATTCTCTATGATATGTACTCTGTTAGACCGTAAATAAGTCTTAACAATGTAAGAAGATTGAAACCGTATTATCTTTGCCAACCAAAATAGTATGAAACTAGAAATCAACAATAGAAAAGAAACTAAAAAACCCAGAAACGTGAAAATTAAATAACACACGCTAAAACAGTTAATGGATCAAAGAAGAAATCATAAGGGATATTTTAAAATATCTTGAGACGGGGCTGGCATTGTGGTGTTGTGAGTAAGCCTGTTGCCTGTGACACCTGCATCCCACACGAGTGCCCATTCATGTCCAGCTGCTCCACTTCTGATGCAGCTCCCTGCTCATGCGCCTAGGAAAGCAGCAGAAGATGGCCCATGTGCTTGGGCCCCTGCTACTCATGTGGGAGACCTGGAAGAAGCTCCTGGCTCCTGGTTTTGGCCTGGCCCAGCTCTGGCAGCTGTAGCCATCTGGGTAGGGAACCAGTTGATGGTTCTCTCTCTCCCTCTCTCTGTAACTCTGACTTTCAAATAAATAAATAAATTTTTTTAAAAAAATCCTGAGCCAAGAATGGAAACACAGCAGAACAAAACTTATGGGGTGAAGCAAGAGAAATTCTGAGGCAAGTGTATAGCAATAAATGTCTTAAAAAGCAGAAATATTAAATAAACAACCTCACAGTACACATGAAGGAAGTAGAAAAAGAAGAAAAAACTAAGCCCAAAGATAATAGTAAGAAGAAATAATGAAGATCAGGGCACCAATGAGTGAAAAAAAAAAAAACCTAGAAAAGGTTTTTTTATGCGAAATTGACAGGGTTGATTAAAAACAGAAAGAAGGCTCAAATAAATGCAATAATAAAAAAAAGAAGACATTGTGACTGATACCACAGAAATATAGAGGATCGTAAAAGATTACCAGAAACAATGAAATGCCATCAAATAGAATTATCTGTAAGAAATGAATAAATTCCTAGAAACATATAACTCAGCAACACTGCATCTTAGCAAATATAAACAGGCTGATAACAAGTGAAGAGATTAAATCAGTAATAAAAATATTTCACATCAATAAAAACCCAACACCGGATGGCTTCATTAGTGAATTCTGAATTCTTAAAGAAGAATCAACACCAGTTCTTTTCAAACTCTTTCAAAAAATTGAAGCGGAGGGAATATTTCCAAACACATTTTCTGAGTCCAGCATTACCTTGTTACCAGAACCAGATAGGGACATTGCAAGAAGGAGATTACGGGCAACATCTATCATCTGTGTAGACATCATAACCTTAAGCAAAAGAGCTGTGAACCTGAATTCAGTAGCACAGTAAAAGGTCCATTCACCGTGACGAGGTGAGACTTGGCCCTCCCAGCAAGGAAGGCTCATCGTGCAAAGTGATCCACCACATTGACCAATGAGACAGAACTTCCGTGAGCATCCTGAGAGGCAGGATAAGTGTTGGACAAAATTCAACATCCTCTGCTGATAGAAACTCTCAAGAAACTTAGGTCAAGGAGGCCTGAACGTCAACACAGTGAGGGCTGCATGCGAGGAGCCCACAGCTAACATCAGACTCGACAGTGAGGAGTCAGACTTCCTGCTAAGATCAGGAACAAGAGGAAGATGCCCAGAATCGCCACTTCTGTAATGCACCGGAGGGCCAGTATTTAAGATACAGAAATACGATGGACTCTAGATCAGGAAGAAGTAACATCGTCTCTGGTGACAGCTGTTTTGTTCTCACTGTACATAAAACTATCAAGATGCCACTAAAAAAAAAAAAAAAAAAAAAACCTGTTGGCACCAGAAAGCAAACTCAGTAAAGCTGTAACACACAAAACCACATACAAACATGTGTTGCATGTCTAGGCAGTATCAACAAACCATCTGAAAAGGAAATTAAGAGAACTGCCCCATTTACAATAGCATCAAAGGAGGTGACAGTTCAGTAGAATGACAGCTAAAATGTTGATTTAAAAATTGAAGAAGATACAATTAGCTGTAAGTATATCCAGTGTTTATGGATATGTGGTATTGTCTAAATATTTGTACTTCTCAAGGGTATTTACAGATTCAATGCAATCCCTATCAAAAATCCAATTGTATTTTTCACAGGAATAGAACAAACAATCCTATAATTCACAATGAACTCTAAAAATTCTGAAATAGCGGAAGCATTTTGTACAAGAACAAAGCTGAAGGCATGACATTTCTTAATTTCAAATTATATTACAAATTTATAATACTAAAAACAGTATGGCACTGGAATAAAAACAGACATGTAGACTAATGGAACAGCATGGAAAACCAAGAAATAAACTCATGTATGTATCATCAACTGACTTTTCACGAGAGGTAAAACCAGCCTCTTCAATAATAAATGGTGTTGGGAAAACTGGCTACCCATATAGAGAAAAAAAGAATGAAGTTGGATTGTTAGCCCACCCACATCCAAAAATCCACTCAAAATGGCTGGAAGATTTCAACCATAAGACTTATGGAAGAAAAGGAAAATGTTCCATGCCACTCGTCTTGGCTTTGATTTTTTGGTTCTGTCCGCGGGCACAGAAGTCTGGTGGAGAGAAAGCCTTGGTTAGTACGCAAGACTTCCAATTTCCAGTGTATAAAAACATGCAGGTGTGCAGATGGTTATGGGGTCTACCCAAGAAATAGGGATGCAACATTTAACAGATTGGTCTGGGCAGCTGCAGGAAACAAAGAAAAATATCTGCAGGTTTTCATTTTTTAGCCCCAGGGAGAAGAATTTGCCCGATCACCTGGTTTGAGGTCGTCTAATTTTTTGTTAGGTCACCTGTGTTCTCTGCTGATCTCTCCCGTGGTTTCCCAAGCAGATCTGGTCACCCGTCCCTGAGTTAACACTGTTGTCAGCTTTGAGTAGGCATCTCTGGGGTGCTGTATCTGGCCCGTTCCTGGGGTTCACGCTCCCCCGCCCCCCTGCAGACATGCACCGGCTTTGCCGCAGCCTGCAGGCGCGCTGTCCTGGTTAAGCCACAGCCCAAGGGGGAGGTCTATATTTATTCCTCACATATGGGTCCTTGCCCTTTTCTGACCTCTCCCTATCGTTGCTACCTCTCCTCTCCTTCCTAAACCTCTGCAGGGCACACTGGCCTCTTGGGAACTGATTAAGGATCGTACTGATAGGAGCAAAAAGGAAGAAGGAGAAAAAGTGAGCCCCACCATCCTTCCCTGTGATCTTCTAAGCTTTCGGCTGCAGTCTGGCATCTCTCCGGCGGGAATCGGGCCATGAGCCGGTTTAATCTGGCTTGCCTCATGTCGAGAGCTGGAAGTGCTTGAGCAATAGCCTCACATCCCAGTGAGCTGGGGCAAGCAGCGAGGAGCTCTGTGGGTTAACTCACTCCCCACCCTTGGCTGCCGAACACTTCTCCACCTACGTCATTCTTTGATATTCTCCTCATGGCCTCCGTAAGGCATTTAGGTTTGCAGTTTCTCAAGGCAGAGGGCGTACTTTGGTTCTATTGCCACTTCCACACTGATGAAGTTGTTGGGACACAGAACGCTCCCAACTGGTGGCTGTCCTCATCTACTCATATATTCTCTCTCGCTCTTGCTCTTGCTCTTGCTCTCTCTCTCCCCCCCTCTGTCTCTCCCTCTCCTTCTACCTCCTCTTCTCTCCTCCTGCTCTTTCTTTTTCTCTCTCTCCTTCTGTCTCTCCCTCTCTTTCTACCTCCTCTTCTCTCCTCCTGCCCTCTCCCTCTCTCTTCTCCCTCTCCCCTCCCCCTCTCCCCCTCTCCCTCTCTCCCCCTCTCTCTTCCTCCCTCTCTCTCTCCTCTCTCTCTCTCCTTCTATCTCTCCCTCTCTTTCCATCTCCTCTTCTCTCTTCCTGCCCTCTCTCTCTCTCTCCCTCCTCCTCTCTTCCCCTCTCCCCCCTCTTCTCTCTTCTCTCTCCCTCTCCTTCCACCTCCTCTTCTCTCCCCTTGCTCTGTCTCTCTCCCTCTCTCCCCCTCTCCCTCTCTCTCTCTCTCTCTCTCTATCTCTCTCCTCTCTCTCCTTCTGCCTCTCCCTCTCTTTCCATCTCCTCTCCTCCTGCTCTCTCCTTCTCCCTGTCCCCCTCTCTCTCCTTACTCACCTACATGGGCCAGGGCACTGTGCTCAGGGCACATCTTGTCCATGACTCGGTGAGGAAGGAGGCAGACTGCACCAGGTGACTGGACGTGAAGCCCTTGTGGACTTGAACTATCATGAGTTTAGATTGATTTTTTGGTTCCCCGGATAACGGTTCTCAGATTTCTTCTGGCTCGTTCTTGCCAAGAGTTAAACTGAGAGTCTAGCTAAGTGCCTGGGAAAGAGGAGAGCCACTGGGATGCAGGCTGGGGATGGGGCTAAGGAGGCAGCACCGGGTGTGGGAACAGTGGCAGGAGGGCTGCTCCTGGTGTGTGTGTGGGGGTGGGGGGCTGAGAGGAAGCTCCTGGTGGAAGGATTCACCCTGCTCCCCAGCATCCTAAGGCTTCTTGCCTCATCCTGCTCCAGTGGAGGTAAGAGCCCTGCAGCTGCCAGTCCTGCAAGCTTAGCCAGTCCTAGAAGATTGAGAATTCTAGCAGGTGTACGTGCTACTCCATCATGGCCTCTCCCCCTTCCTGTTTCTATGCAGGCTAGGCCAACTTCTAATTGCAGCCCCTTACATTTTTAGCCTCAAGCCGTCCCTGGCCCCTGGCCCTTGTGGAAGTAAGCCAGTGGCTAGTCCACTTGCACATGTGGCAGGAGTGCCAGAGATGAAGACCCCTGGGGGAAGCCCTCAGCCCACAGGTGCGTACATGCTACAGCTCCCTGGCCCTTGGGTGCGCATTCTGCACTTCGTCTCAGCATCCTGCACAGGAGTGGGCCGCAGCGCTCCCCGCCATGCAGCCTGCTTGCCATGCACCCTTCACACGATGCCTTCCCTGCTTCCGTTCGGATGCTTCTGGACCGCGTCTCCCAGGTCCACTGCCGGCGTTCACAGCCTGCTCCTGGGGTTTGCTGCTGTGGGAATTCCAACCGAGATAGACACCTGGAAAGGTGACTGGGAGGGAGGAGGCAGTCGCAGGCAGCTGTCACCAGAGAGAACAGGAGGAAGGGCTGTTAGGCACTATTAAGGGAAACCTGAAAACTGATATTATATTTAAAATCACATTATGTGTATGACAACTAAGAAGAATTTTAAACACGTGACGCCTTTCTCTTGACGTGTTCTGAAATGCCTTCCTCTGATGGCTGTGCCCAGTGGTCCAGAGACCCCAGTGCCTTGCAGTGTTCAGCTTCCCCTCCCTGTGTGTAATGTTTTCCTTCCACAGCTCACCTTTTTCCCCTTCCCACATAATACAGCTATTTGATTTTTCAACTCTGGAAGACTTTCAGAAACCTCAAAGGAACCTCAAGTATATGCCATTTAACCAATTATTTTTTATGAGAAAATAAGAAACATGATTTCTTCATATGCAGTGAAATTAACGCCCGAGTTTCAGTGTTGGCAGAATATGTGCCCAGAAGAAATTATCCAGGAAAAGAGAGAGATTTGTTGTACTATCATTCTCCCTTGATCCATTAATAGTCGATGGCATATTTCTTTAAAAAATGTCTGCAGCAGCCAATGGAATTCCTTGGGTTTCATTAGTCATTAAAAAGCTAGATTAGAATCTTGGCTACTCTAATGAATACATATTTTCTACAGAGACTATAAAGTCCTTGAAGACAGGAAGCAATACTTACTTTTTCAAACACAGTCTAAATGCTTCCTGCCTAAAATGATGCACATAAAAGATGCTCAATAATTTTTTGTGGAACAAAGAAACTGAAAGGGAAATTGATAGCAGTAGGTTTGCGGTAAGGAGGAGTAGGGGCTGTCTTACATTCTTGTTTCTCGAAACAGGATGACAAGCATCTGACGGCCTTTGACCAGTGGGTTTGGCAGGTGATCTCTCAGATTTTGGGATGAGAGCATGAAGTCCCTGATTGGCTGGTCCTGTGATTCTTAGCACTGATAGAATACAAGCACGTGCCTGCTTGCTGGTTCTTCAAACATTGCTCTGGGCTACAGAAGTGACTCGGTTTCCTCTCCCGCCTCCCACCTTGGCTCACCGCAGAGACCTGAGGATGCCCTGGTGTGTCTGCCCCATCAGCAGGGCGAGCTCTCCTCCGAAAGCTCTTGGTCTCCTCCGGGCCCCTTTGCCAAAACTTAACAAAGGGAGTCTGGTAGCCATTGAAAATAAACAGCAACCGCACAAGTCTGGCCTCTTAAGAAATCGTCTGTGATGTTCCCTGCCCCGTGTCACAGATTCTAAGATCTCTATCGCTTCCTTGTGTTTGGAAACTAGACTCCAGCTCATCTTGGTCAGACACGTGCTTTGTACGCAATGACCTACATTGTGCGGGCTGTGGAGCTGGAAGGGAGAGTTTGAGAAACTGACTTAAGAGAGGGAGTAGGAGTGATAGGATCTTTGATGCGCTGTAGCTGGGCTGCTTTCTTTCTGCCTTGATCTTTTGCTTTGTAAGGGCGACAGCGTTTGGGATGCTGGGTGAGTGCAGATGTGCAGAGCCACTTGGCTGCCCTGCGGACCGAGGCACGGAGCCTCTGTCTCCCTCATGAAGTCATCTCCTCCCGCCGCTGCCCAGCCTCTCCCATCACTCCATGTTGGAACTTGGCCTTGTCTTGCATAGTTCTGTCATGATGTAGATGGTCTTCCAGTTAAGTTCTGGAGAAATCTGCCCGACCTTGAACGGGACGTTTACAGCAAAGAAGAGAACTATTTTATTGAGACACTTTTGACTGTAACGTTTTGCCTTAGGAGTTGGGGAACAAAGGCTCAGGACCTGATTTCTGGGAAAAACCCAACTCTCCGTGGCTTTCTAAGGATATTACCTGTGTTTTGTTTATCCGAGTAAATTAGATGCTTCAAGTGAGACTGCAGTAAGATTGCCACCTTCACCTCGCCTTTTGCAGGATTCCTTTTCATTTGCTTATGTGTTGTTGTAAAGATTTATTTATTTACTTGAAATTCAGAGTTACAAAGAGAAGGAGAGGGAGGGAGGGGGAGTCAGAGAGAGTGAGAGAGAGTGAGCACTTCTACCCACAGGTTCACTGCCCAGATACATGGCTAACATGGCCAGGGCTGGGCCAGACCAAAGCCAAAAACTTCATCCTGGTCTCCCACATAGTCGGCAGGGACCCAAACTCTAGGGCCATCTTCCTGTGCTTTTCCCAGGCCGTTCATAAGAGCTGGATTGGAAGTGGCGCAACAGAGACTTGAAGCAGTGCCCATGTGATACGCCAGTGTCTCAGGTGGCAGCTTCACCCACTAGGCCAAAACGCCTAGGAAGACAACAAAGACCTTATATTCCTTCTGCATTTCCTAGAAAGCTAAAGAGCAAGCGAGGGGTTGGATAGAATGTCTGTCTATGCTCTGTACTTGTTTTCTGGTGCAGTCTCAGAGCCCGCGTCTCCTGTCCAGGTCTCTGGAAGCCAGCGTAGGTGCGATTTTAGTCTGTGGCATTTTCTCACCTCCTCTCTAGAGAACGCTTTGCCTTGTGTGCTTAGGATCAGGCCCATCAAAGAACTGAAATGTGAACTGTGTTTTCTTGTTGGGGACAGGACTGGCATCTTGTCAACCCCAAAGCAACAACAGGTGAACGCTGCACCTGATCCATAAAAAAGGAGAAAGCTGAAATGTGATGCCAAGGGCCTCAGGCGGAGGTTCAGATGCAGACCATGAAATTCCCTGGAGGCTCGCCTGCCTTCTACACCTTTCTGCTCCAAGTGCTTGGCCGGCTGCCGCTGAGCCCAGCCAAGTCCCCAACACAAGATCAAGCAAGGAAGCAAGGCACGCAGCTTCTGGCTTCTGGTTTCCTGCGGATACCAGCTCTAGAAATGAAGGGCTCGCTTTCCCTGTAGGTGTGATCTTGATGTTTACGTAAGGAACATTCTGGTACAAGGGCTTGACTTGGAGGGGGGACTCTCGGAATGAGATTTTAATTATGGCTTGATTCGGACTTGAATGTAAGCTATCAAAGTGGCAAAAAAAATTTCCCCCATTTAAAAACTTCTGACAGTTTCATCAGACCTCGGAATAACAACAGCGCTCTCATCTTCTCTGATGAAAGAAAGGAGGAAAGAAAGGAAGGGGGGAGTGGAAGCACAGGAAAAAAGAAAAGGGGCCAGCTCTGGAGCACATGGGAGTGATGACTGTGACGGCATCCTGTATCCTCCGTGCGCTGTGTCCGTCACAGACCTGGTGTGCTTTCCTTGTCCTTTCTAGTCTTTATTATGGATCCTAAGAGAGGAACCTCTGCTCTGAGGAAGAAAGCAGATGCTTAGGGGCTCTCAGTACATTTTTGGTTATTGGCCAACCTCAGGAAGTGTTTACTATTCCAAATGGTAACAAGCCAAAGAAGAGAAAGGTAGGTGGCATAGAGATTTTCTGCATTGTCCACATTCTCGCTTAGGCCAGAGCAAATGGCTTTTACCTTGGGATAATGTCGAGGACTTGGGAATGAGTAGGGGCTGAGTCTTTTTTTTTTTTTTAACTTTTATTTAATGAATATAAATTTCCAATGTACAGCTTAGGGGGCTGAGTCTTACGGACATTCTTCTTGTTTCTCGAAACACGATGACAAGTATCTGACGGCCTTTGACTGGTGGGGTTGCCAGGTGATCTCTCAGATTTTGGGATGAGAGCATGAAGTCCCTGATTGGCTGGTCCTGTGATTCTTGGCACTGAAAGAATACAAGCAGGTGCCTGCTTGTTGGTTCTGTAAACATTGCTCTGGGCTACAGAAATGGGTGATAATGTCAGGACTTGGGAGACTGGAGACACACCTTGGGCAAGATAAAGAAAAGCATGTCAGGATAGCAGGAGTATCCAACTCGCTGTCCTGTTCTTCGTGCACAAGGTGCTATTATTTACAGCAAATGCTAAGCACTAATATTTCCTGTAAATGAATATTAATCTCTTTGTCACTTGTGTCTGCACTAATTCTTCTTGGTAGAAGTGTTTTACTTTCTATTATGAAGGGAAAGTAGTTCAGTGGAGAGATAATAAGCTTTTCAGACGGGCAGATCTGGCACTTACAAAATTCCGTAGGACAAGTCACCTAAATTCTTTCGAAACTCAGGTTGACTCAGATTTAAGAATGAGATAATAGCATATATCTTGGAGCATGTCAGACGGAAGTCCGCCCAGAGCACACGTTTCACTAGAGACTGATTTTTTTCATATTTCTCCCTTCTGGGCCAAGCCATCTGGAATAAAAGTTGCTATGAGAAGTTCTGAAGAGACCCCTGGCCCCAGGGGTCAAGAGTTGCGTTCTTAGAGCAGCCCTGCTATGGATCGCGTGACCTTGGGAATGTCACTTTCTGGGCCTTCACGTGTTAAACGTGCAGCTTAGAGTCTGATTCTGCTCTATGCTTCAGGTATTCTAAATATTAAATAGAGCAGATTTTCAGTGTTAGGACAATGTCAGTGTCTGAAGAACTAATAACTTCTCGCAAAAACAAATTGATTTCCATATGATATGATTAAGTCATGTCATTCATCTTAGTGAAGCTGATGAACACAAAAGGACACAGAAAAGGCACATTTTTTTTTAAAAAAGATTGATTTATTTATTTGAAAGTCAGAGTTACACAGAGAGAGAGGGAGAGGGAGAGAGGGAGAGAGAGAGAGAGAGAGAGAGAGAGAGAGAGAGAGGTCTTCCATCCGCTGGTTCACTCCCCAATTGGCTGCAATGGCCCGGAGCTGTGCTGATCTGAAAGCAGGAGCCAGGAGCTTCCTCCAGGTCTCCCACATGAGTGCAGGGGCCTAAGGACTTGGGCTATCTTATACTGGAAAAGGCACATTTTGAGAATTAAGATTGTCCTAAAACCTGTGATCTAGCTGAAGGCACGCGATTAAGTGCAGTCCAGGTTGCTATGATTCTCAACATGTGCGCTTAAGCCAAAGTGGCCAAACATACCCGGACTTTGTCCTTTAAACATTTCTCTTCGGCTGGCCTGCACTTGATGGTGTTTTCCGTGGAGAGCCTTCAGAGAGAGGGCCATCACCACATCTCCCATCAGTTACGGTACCCACAGCGCAATACCGACTAGGCGTCTTGGACTTACTTTGTTCCTGTTGCATCAACTCACACTTGCCTTCAAAAAGGAAAACCCAACTCCTCTCCTCTAATGGCAGAAACCTTTTGTGTCAACTAGTTGACCCTTGGCTCTGGAATACAATGCTGGGGACGCTGGCCTGCTTAGCTGCTGTTTACACAGTGGGAGTGAGCCCAGGAAAGAATAACTCGCGGGAGTTCCTGAGGTCCTCTTCCTGACAGCAGGAGAGGCGACTGGCACATCCAAGAGTCTCCGTACTCAGAAAAATTACCAAGCACTCCACTCTAAGGGACCCCGTAGAAGGCAGGGCAAAGGCGGAGGAGAAGGCAGAGTGCGGATTTGTGTGGACAGCGGTGGGTTTGAGGCAGGGGGAGACTGCCACAGGGGGTTTGTGGGGTGGGGGCGGATTTCCTTTCCAGCTTTTATTTTTTTAAACTGGGGTCTTTGTGGATTGTGCGCACTGATGCCAGGCCCCCTGTGGGGCAGTTCCCTGGGAGGGCGGGCTGGGGGTGGGGGATTCTTCCCCTTTCCCTGCGGATCTCAGGAGGAGCTCCTTTTGTTTTGTTTTGTTTTCTCCTTGTGTCTCTTTCACGTCGGCAGAGCGGTGAGCCTGACACTTCCCAGGGATGGGACAGGCAGGCTGTGCGCGCGCGCGCGCGCCAGTGCACTGTAACCAAGTTCGTGGCTCTCCCGCCCCCGCCCCCCCCCCCCTTCCTAAGTTTCCTGTGCTTCCAAGCCGGCCCCTCACCGCTGGCCGGGGGGCTCCGGTCCCCTAATCCCTAGCGGGCCTCCCTGGGCGGGGTGGGGAGGGGACGCTTGGCCGCTCCTGGGAGACCCCCTTGCGGCGCGCGGGAGATGCTGCGCACAGGGTGGCCGGCCCGGGGAGCGCGCTGTCCTCAAGCCCATTGGTACTTCTGGTGGGGGAAGAAACGCGGGCGGTGGGAGTGCCGGGGCGGAGGCAGGCGGTCCCTACCGCAGGCGCGCGGGGTGCTGCCTTTCCGCCCCTCCGCCCCGCTCTCCAGCGCTGGCTCCTAGGAGTGGCTGAGGCAGCGAGCGCTTCTGGAAGCTGAATGAACCCTCCTCCTCTCCCTCCTCCTCTCCCTCCTCCTCCTCCGCGCCCAGTCTCCTCCTCGGTGCTGACGGTACAGTGATATAATGATGATGGGTGTCACAACCCGCATTTGAACTTGCAGGCGAGCTGCCCCGAGCCTTTCTGGGCGAAGAACTGCAGGCGTGCGTGCGCACCCGCCGCGAGCCCCGGTGCGGGGGACACAGGCGCTGGCACCAAGACCCGCGGCCAGCCCCGCATTCTCCCTCGTCGCCGTGCACCTCCGCACTGGTCCACAGGCCACCACGCTTCCTATGTGACCCGCCCGAGCAACGCCGAGCCCCTTCGCGCAGCGCCGCCGCGGTGAATTTTCCCCCCTAAACTGCATTACGCCTCCTTTGAAGGTAATGTTTCTTTTGTTCCCTCTTAAAAAAAAAAAAAAACTTAGAGCAAAACCCCCAGGAGTTTGGGGGAAAAAGAAGCGCACTGCAGTTGGTGCAAGGCTTTCATTAAGGCTAAGAGAAGCTGCAAGACGAAGTTAGGAACACGCGTGCACTTAAAGAAAATGCAGGTAACTTTCCGAGGGGGCTTGTGGAGCGAGCCTGCTCACACGGACCCAGACAAAAGAAGCCCGAGGTGGGTGGGGGGAGCAGGAGGAACTGAGTCGGGGGGCAGGGGAGGCAGGGAGCCGGAGCGAAATCCTAGAAAGTCGGGGGTCCTACGCTGCAGGGAGAGAGGCACCCCTGGACTGTGGGTGTTTTTGTTAACCTGCTTGCGGCGGAAGTTTGAATGGGCACTCCCGGGCAGGCCACCTGGCTTGCTCGTCCCCCTACCCCCGCCCCTGTGGTCAGTGCGGGGCGTTCCTGGAAAGCCGCTCGCTCGCGGGCAGCTCCTGACAGTGCGCCCCTTCCCCGCGGCTGTCGGGCCCTGACCCCTCCGGCCCGCGGGCCGCGCGAGGGGAGGTCCAGCCGGGGAGGCGCACGGGGCCCCTGGGCCGCGTCGCTCCGGCGACCTGGTGGCTGTCACGGCTCTGTCCCGGCGCCTCGGGTTCTTTTGTCCTGTGCGCTCTAGCAGGGGAGGGGGGTGGGGTTGTCTGAGCTCCGCGGAGGTCCTGGGCGGGAAAGGCTGGCCCTAGCCCGGCGGCGATGTGCAGGAAGTGTTTTGTCGACCCAAGAGCGGAACGGGGCCGCAGCTCGGTGTCCGCCGCAAAGCGGAGCCCAGGGCACTCTCCAGACAAAGGTGGCGCGGGCCTCCGGTCCGGTCCTGTTGCCCGGACCCAGGCTGTCCCTGGTTCCCTTCCGTGTCCTCGCCCCCTCCCAGGGCTCGGCTCCAGTTGAGCAACTTCACTGGCGACCGAGCAGTCGCCAGAGTGTGCGCAGGGCTCTCGGGGGACGCGCGGGGCTGGAGCGTGCCACGGGCCCTCTCGGGGAGGCGGGCGCCGCGGAGCGCACGGACCACGGCGTCCGCCCGCAACGTGTGTCACTGGGCGTGGAGCGGTCAGGGTGCTGGGCAGCGGAGAGCGGGGTGGACCACGGTGTCAGAGCCGCAAGTATTTGCTCCGGGATCGAGCTGCGCCGGGGCGAGACCTGCCCGCCCGCGGGAGGGCGGCGCGGGCTGCGGGACGCGCGCACCCGCTACAATGCCGCTGCCTGTGCCCCGGTTCTGGTCTCACACTGGAGTCCCCCTCTCTCTCCGTCTCCATCTTCTCGGCCTCCCGGCCCCTCTGGCTGCGCCCCCTCCCCCACGCTGACAAATGAATGGCTGGGGTGGGATCCCGGCCTTCCCGGGGCGCGGAGGAGGGCGGAGCGAGGGAGGCGGTGCGCTCCCTCGGATCTGCCCCGCGCCCGGGGCTGTGGTCTGCGGAGCCCAGATGTCTAGGAACGCGGCGCGTTGCTGCGGGTGTGGGCGCCCCCTGACGGAGAAGCCCCGCGCAGGTGGAGGCAAAGGAGCGAACGGCTTTCTCCGCTACTCGGTGCTCCAGGGCGGGCGGCCCCAGCTGCCTCTTGGGTCCTCAGGCTGCCCGGGTCCGGGCGTAAACCTAGGGGCCTGCAGAGACAGGAACCTGGTGCGAAGCGCAGCGGTGGCGCCTGCTGGAGAACCAGGGTGCGAGCGCTGCTGCTTGGGTGGGGGAGCGCACGTGGCCCCGGGCACTGCCAGGTTTGGGGCGCAGGGGGGCCTTGACGCGCAGTCTTGTGCGTCTGTAGGAGAGGTCACCCAGAATTGCGTCACTTTCCCAAGTTGTCCCGAAGCCCACGGCCGGTCGCTGGGACCCAGGGCTAGGGCCCCGCCCCCAAGGCCATTGCAAAATAAGGGCCCCCGAATCAATGGCCGAACTTCCTAACGTGCAGGACTGCAGCCCGGGCGAGGCGGGCTCCGGGGAGCAAAGGGGACGGGGCTGGAGCGTTTGTCACGCAGCTGGGAGGCGAGCCAAGACCTCTAGTCCCGTGTGGGGATGCTGTAGGGCCCTCAGCAGGGAGAACCGAGGCGCCCGGGGTGGCGAGGGCGAGGGCGAGTCCAGGCAGGGAAGCTGCTAAGGCGCCGAAGGGCTCCCAGCCCGGCCGCCCCCAAACGCGGCGGGGTTCAGCGGCCGCCACGTGGGCCGAGCGTCAGCGCCGGGTGTGCCTTCCCGGGCTCCGGGACAGGGGCAGAGCTGCCGGGGTCCCCGCCTGCCCGAGCAGGGGGCTGGGACGGGGCAGGGCGGGGCCGGGGCGGGGCCAAGCTGGGGCGGAGCCCGGCGGCCGCACACCCAGCCGGGGGAGCCCGCAGCTGCGGGGGCGGGCCATGCTCCTATTAAAAGGCTGTCTCAGTTTTTTTTTCCGGAGTGGTAGGAGGGATATAGGGATTTTGCCTTGAGGCGGAGGAAGTAGAAATTTAGTCCAGTGAAACTTTTTTTTAAGTAAAAAGATGAGATGAGTTTATCCTGTACGCCACAGATTGACAATTAAAATGCCTTTAGGTCGGTCGCAGACCATTTTTTTCTTTCGTCTTCTTCTTTTTTTTTTTTTTTTGTCAGTTACAAGCTTGGTCAAGTTCCAGACTGTCACAGAGTGCATCTCGAATGGCGAAAGATTGGCCTTGGGCAGGACCAAGGGGAATGTGTTGTGGGGTCCCAGGGTGTCAGCCGCCCCTAAGCAGAGCTCAGCACATGCAACCCACAGGCCTGGATTTGTGCGGCCATATGCCCCCACCCACTGCTCTTTAGAGCTGCTTTTCAATTCTTCTGCCATTTAAAAGATTTAAAAGATTTGCCTATTTAGTTGAAAGAGATTTTCCATCGGTTGGTTGGTTCACTCCCTAGATGCCCCCCAACAATTGGGGCTGGGTCAGACATCTCAGTCCTAGCCCCCACGTGGGTGGCAGAGGCCCCAGGACTGGGGCCATCACTACTGCCTTGCAGAGTGGGCATTCACAGGAAGCCGGACTGAAAGCTACAAGCCTGGATCCCAGGAAATCCCATCTGGATGTAGTGGTCCCAACCTTCGGCTTCACCTGCTGTGCCCCAACACCTGCCCGTAATCCCACAGCTTCTTTGCTTTGTCTTAGAAGAACTGGGATTTAATGAACTCTCTGTCACCTCAAATGGATCCATTCTTCCTTTTTTTCCTGTCTCCTTGTAAAAACTGTGATGTGAACTATTGTAAAATATTGCTTGGCAATTGTGCAAAACCAAGTGTGAAAACATTCATAGAAAGTTCTAAAATGGGATGTTGTGAGTTTAATATCAAAATAGGGGATTGGAGGCAGCGTTGGACACGGCATGAAGTTCTCGTCCCCCCTCCGTCCCGCTAGTGTGCACCCTGGGAGACAGTAGGCGATGGCTCAATACTTGGGACCTTGTCATCCACCTGGGAGATCTGGATGGAGTTTCAGGTTCTTGGCTTCAGCTTGGCCCAGCCTCAGCTTTGGGGAGGCATTTGGGGAGGGTATCAGCAGATAGGAGACATCTCTATCTCTAGCTCTCTCACCCTGCCTTTCAAATAAATAAATGTTTACAAAATTTGCAAATTAGAAGCACCAAAGGAAGCAACAGTTAGCTTCTTGAGGTAGTATCGTTCCCACTCGGGAGAAAATGGAACTGCAATTATTAGGGCAATGTGTCAAGCTTTCAGAGAGTCTGGCTTCAGAGTTGTGGATACAGAAATAGTTTTTGAATGGATGTTCGTGTCGCCACTACTCCTGCAAAGGGTCCCCATGGAGTGACTGCACAGGGACTTCATGTAGCAGGAAGTCCACAGTCCTTAATCTTGTGGGTGGTAGGAAGAGGTACAGGCTTCTTTATCTCTGTGCACGCACACGGGAGCCAGCTGCATCTGGGGTCCCGGGCTACCTGCGTGTGTACGCTGCTCAGTTCTGTTTGGGCAGGATCTACAAAGCTAACTCAGAGCTGTGTATGATCAAGGTTAAGGATGCACCACTTGCTCTTGCTTTCCTTACAGTGCTGTGCTTCAGTACCTGGTGGTCACAGCCTCTTAAGCAAGTGCTAGCTCTCTCTGTCTCCTACACTGTTATCACTAAGCTCACTTTTCCTGGTGGGGTTTAAACGTGCTTGTGGACCTCATTCACGGATCAACGCTGCTAGACAGCGGATGTGAGTGGTGCATAGCCCTGCAAGGTGGCAGAACTGCTCAGGCACGTGCTTCTTGGGAGGAAAAGAATGAAGTGCGTTTTCACAGACACCTCTGGGGGAGTGGCACATGCTCACTGTGGCGAATGCTGGCTGTGGTCTGGGACAATGTGCCGATTTCTGCGTGGGTCTGAACTTGACCAGAAAACACAAAGCGCGTACTCTCTCTGATTTGGCATCAGAACAAGGGCAAGCAGAGAGAAACTTCTTGGCCAAGCGCCACTCGGCTTAGTGGAGCGTTTCCGCTTTTCCTCTTGTGTTCTAGACTTGGTAAATCCTATATATTACATGACTTCCGGGTTTGTAGATACTGCTTAGTTCTTACCACTGAATGTGCCAGCAGTGGTTGCATTTCACTGGTCAATACAAAGAATCCTCGTGCACTGTGTTGGCCAGTTACGGTTCTGGAACTCCTCTAGATAGATCTGTCATTTACAAAAGGCACAGATGTAGGTCTGTGTTTACATTTATTTCCATCTCTGTCTGCAGACATCCCTACTTCATTCTTTTCAGAATTTTCAGAAGTGTTTAGATTATATACAATAACTTACATGCAATAAATCACAGAGTAAGTGATATTTATCATCTTTTTAATATAAAATGATTGATTATTACCTGAGGCACAGTAGAATAAGAACTAAGCTTAGAACCAGCAAGTTTGAGTTGTGACTCACCAGCTGGAAAAGTCAAGTTGAGACACAACTTCTGGACTTTTAGTGTCATAATCTATGAAGTGAATACATAGCCACAAAGACCAAAAGAAAAAGATTTATGAAAAGTCTTTGGAAAATGGAAAACTACCCAACTGACTGGTGTTCATGTAGTATGTCTGTTCCAGTCATATCAATTTAATTCTGTAATCTTAATAGTAGCATCACAATCTAAAGCATGTACAGGTGTTTCCTACTGAATCTATAAAATGAGTTAGAGAAGGGCATATTTTCCGATTGTCTACTTTCATTGATTCAGGATCCAGAAATAGACTCAATGGCAATGGACATTCAGTAGAAAAAGGATTATTAAATAAATAGTTTGGAAACAACTGGTTGATCAACTGAAAATAAGAATTAATCTTGGGTCTGTGCCGTGGTATAGGGGGTTAAGCTGCTGGCTGGATGCCGGCATCCCATATGGCAGCAGGTTCGAATTGTGGCTGCTCCCTTTCTTTTTCTTTTCTTTTTTTTTAAAGATTTGCTTATTTATTTATGTATTTGAAAGGCAGAGTTACAGAGAGGCAGAGGCAGAGAGAGAGAGAGAGAGAGAGAGAGAATCTTCCATCCGCTGGTTCACTCCCCAAATTGCCACAATGGCTGGAGCCGGACCAATCTGAAGCCAGGAGCTGGGAACTTCTTCCTGGTCACCTGTATGGTTGCAGAGTCTAAGGACTTGGACCAGCTGGCACTGCTTTCCCAGGCCATAGCAGAGAGCTGGATTGGAAGTGGAGCAGCCGAGACTTTAACTGGTGTCCATGTGGGATGCTGGCACTGTAGGCAGTGGCTTTGTCTGCTGTGCCACAGCACTGGCCTGTGCTCTGCTTCTAATACAGCTCCCTGCTGATGTGCTTGGGAAAGCAGTGGAAGATGGCTCAAGTATTTAGGCCCTGTACCCCTATGAGAGACTTGGAAGAAGCTCCTGGCTCTGGCCCAGCCCCTGCCATTGTGGCCATTTGGGGAGTGAACCGGCTGGTAGAAGATCTCTCCATCTCTCCTTTTCTCTCTTTGTGTGTGACTCTTTCAAATAAATAAAATCAATCTTTTTTTTTTAAGAGTTAATCTTCGTTTCTCATCCTAAAGGAAATTTCAGATGAATCAAATATGAAATGTAAGGATTATTTTTAATGACTAGAGGAAATTATAGGCTTTTAAAAAATAACCTAAGAGTAGAGAGATCTATTCTGAGCAAAGCGTAAAACCCAGTAGCAGCCATATCAGAAAATATTGACAAGCCTGACTGATTGACAACACTGTCTGTGCAGAAATAGCACATTTCAAAAATATTTGCAACCTATGAGAGACAAAGATCTAATAATGCTTATTAAAATTTATTTGTTTTCTTTTTATTTGAAAGGCAGAGAGACAGAGAAGGAGAGAGAGAGAGAGAGAGAGAGAGAGAGAGAGAGAGGTCTTCCATCTGTTAATTCACTCCCCAAATGTCCACAGCAGCCAGGACTGGGCCAGGCTGTATCCAGGAGCTCAGAACTCCATCAAAGACCCGTGTGGGTGGCGGGGACCCAAGTCCCTGAGCTGTCATCTGCTGCCTCCAAGGGTGTGGAGTAGCAGGAAGCTACGTTGGGCACAATGAAGCTAGGACTCCAGTCACCCTCAAATGGGATGTGCGATTCCCACATAGGGGCTGAACAGCTGCTCCAGATCAAGGGTTTTATACAGAACTGAAAGAAAGACCAGGTTTTTCTGTTACAGGTAGTGTCAGTGAGAAATATCTGTGTTTTTTAATCCTTTGAAAAGTTGCTCAGCCTCATGCATCATTAAATAAATAGTAATTACAACACCCACGGTATGCTGTATCCTAGACAGTTGTTGTCTAGGGTAACTAATGAGCAGAATGGTAGGGAAAACCAGTGTGTCTGCGTCCTGAAGTAACCCCGAGCTCGGCTGGGCCTCCCCAGATCAAGGGAGAATACTAAGTATGTGCTCAACAGTACCTTGACTGTCTCTCAGAGGCAGCCCCTCTCCGCGTGGCTCTTCTCCTCTCTGCAGACTTTGCTCGTGGCCAAGAGTCCTATTGACCTGGTCTCTTGTGTCACTCAGCCTAGGAAAAGTTTCCGTCAGCTCTATCTCGATTGCTGGATGGCTTTTTCCTCTTCCACTTGACTTCACTGGCGTAGAAGGCTAAATATAGGGGCTGGCTCTCCTATCTCCTGGGTCTTTCCATGCAGACAGACTTCTTATCGCTAACAGTCGGTGCTTACAAGACAGACACAGGAGCATGGAAACAGGGCTTGGAGTGCTGCTCAGAACAAAGAAAGAGGCTTTAGAATGTTCCTCAGTGAATCACGTCAAATGCAGGAGACAGATAGTGTATATATAGTTTTTAAAGATTTATTTATTTACTTGAGAGGCATAGTTACAGACACGGAGAGAGAGAGAAAGGTCTTTCATCCACTGGATCACTTCTCAAATGGCCACAATGGATGGAACTGGGCTGATCTGGAGCCAGGAGCTTCTTCCAGGTCTCCCATGTGGGTGCAGGGGCCCAAGGACTTGGGCCATCTTCTACTGCTTTCCCAGGCCATAGCAGAGAGCTGGATTGAAAGTGGAGCAGTCAGGACTTGAACCGGTGCCCACATGGAATGCGGGCACTGCAGGTGGAGGCTTAACCTACAACACCACAGTGCCGGCCCTGCAAATGGTATATCTTAACAGCCAAGGACTTGGACGTCACTTGAAGAAAGTGAAAGTGGAATGAATGCCCACGGGCTCCCAGGAAGAGGCAATGGAAGTGTAGTTCCGGGTAATGAAAGTCAGCACAAGCGTTCTGCGACTTTTACTAGAGAGAAATGACCACCTTCAGTTAAAGGTACCTAAAGGGCCACATATGGGGCAGAAATGGGTAGGAGGCTAAGTGGAGTGGTGATGACCACAAGCACATGGGTCCAATGGCAGAGGCAGCTGCTTGGTGGATGCCGACTGGCAAGAGGCCAGTTAAGCAGGACCTACACACTAGATCTGCAGGTGTCTTACAAGAAGTGAGACATCTGGGGCTCAGTGTGACCCTATAAAATTTTAACTTGGAATGACATATCCAAACATATTCATGCACAGGTCTCCCACGTGGGTGCAGAGGCCTAAGCATTTCTGTCCTTAGGAGGATGTACCTGCGCAGGAGCCTCCCCTGAATTCCAGGAGCATAGATCCCTTCACATCTCATTGGCTACCATGTACCAACCATCTGCTGTTCTCAGACTCGTCACTGACAAACAGAATAGGACCGCTGCAGATGACTTTGGCTATCAGGGTTAACCCCTGGGGCTGAGCAAGTCTCCCCTGATGTTTCACTCCATGAGGGAGGGTAGATGCCACAATAAAACTGGAGTGTTGTTAGAAAGAAGGAAGAATGACAGTTCAGAAGCCACCCAGCAATGGCTGTTATGGAATTGTTCTAAATATACGTGAGAAGGGCTCAACTGTGGACACCAAATAATCTGCCGTTCTTCTGAGGTTGGCTCTGATTTCTAAACGGTCCCTGACACTGGTACTTATCCTCTTCCTAATTGCAGCTTCATAGAAATTCTAGCTGGAAGGGGCCAGTCTGAGACCCAGATGGTTAAATGTCTTCCCTGAAGTTACACAATCATTTAATGGCAGTGCCAGGGCCCTGTTCCTTGACTCTCCGTCCAGGGTATTTTCTTTCACTCTTTACTCGTGAGACTTTGGAACTGTTGGAACAGCTTTCAAACTCATGGCCAGCGCTGGTCCCTTTTGTAATTAACAGCGCCTTGTAATACGTTTATTTGGTTTGTTCAGCCAGCTTGAACTCCAGTAGACTCTGAGCTTTGAGAAGCCTGTGGAGGCCCTTGTTCTGTGTTTCGGTAGCATATGCACCAACCACCCCGGGTTCCTTCTCACCTTACGTCGGACGTCAGTTTCTTTCTCCCCGCGTGTCTCCCTGAGGCTTCATCTTCTGCGTGTCTTCCTCATCTTCTCCAGCTTCGCCCGTGATCTGTTTCCTGTTTCCAAGTACACTTTGTGGTCACCCTCCCTCTTTGTGCCTGTTCCTTACATAGGCTATGGTCTCTGTAGCCTATTGGCTTGTGGTTGTCACAAATATCCATTTTGTTGTGTGTTTCCAAACTGGGTGCTGAAATAATTTTGGTAACCACTGCACTGGGTGAGATTGAAACTATTAATTAAAATGTTCAGACAACTTCTCCTATTACAAGGTCTCTCCTGGTTTTACAAACCAAGAGGAGCTGCCTCTTGTACTCTAATTGCAGATGAAGCACAAATAGCAGGTGATTTATTTTGGTCTGCCAGGAGCCTGAATGCTTGTGATTTACTCTGTGTTTTTTTGTTTGTTTCTAGGTCAAGATGTTGATAAATGTGAAAAGCATCTTATGGATGTGCTCGACCCTGATAGCAACTCACGCACTACGTCAAGGTGAGCCAGGTCACAATTTCCGGTGCTAAGTGAAATAAAAACTCAAGTACGGGGGATGGGACAACAACATGGAACCTCTGGAATGAAGAGTTGGTTTGTAACTCTTCAGTGCTGGAAACTTTTAGTGAAATATTGCAGAAGTGAAAACAGTGGTTTTTAGTGGATGGATCATCGGACTCTCTGTCTCTCTCTCTCCCTGTTTCTCTCTAACTCTGCCTTCCAAATAAATAAACACTTTGAACACACAGCATTTTTAAGTAAATGAATCAGGACCAAATAATGAACAGGATGGCGACGGTTCACATGGGTTTTCAGAAACTGCCCAGGTAGCTTTGGACTATACAGAAAGGCTCATAGATGGCACTGGACTTGTTCTAAAATTCTAAGTATTTCTCTAGTGCTTTGCAAACTCTTTCCAATGCAGAAGAGTCTAGTGTGTGAAAAGCATCGAGAAGATAAAGAGAAGGCTGACAGTTAGGTTTTGAGCCCTGCCTCCCTTCCGTCTTCATAGCCACCTGGGGCAGCAGTGGGGAGGTCTATGATTCCAAGTCTACTCTTTCCTGTGTTTGTTCGAGCAACTGTGTCAGAGCACCAGAGACCGACACTCCCCTGAGTCCCTCGGGTCTGTCCTGTCCGTGTCCCTCCCTCCGCAGGCTCAGCTTTCACTTCTTCCTCATTCGCCCTGGGCCTCAGATCCTCAGAGAAGATTCGCTCGGGCACATGGAAAGTGGCTGGGTTGGTAGCACCTCTTTGAAAAAGTGACATTTTAACTGAAATGAGAGTGATGAGGAAAGCCCAGTCAGCCTCATCTGGCTCTAAGTTAGCAAGACGTGTCATCAGGTGATAGGAAAGTCACTGTCCCTGAAGATGAGTGACCAAGGGAAAGTAGGAGATGCGGACAGAAAGATACGCAAAGGCCAGCTCATATAAATAATGCCGCTTAACTCTTGGATGGGGCACCCTGCAGGCTAGGGCTATTTTTAGTGCCTGACATTAACTCACTGACCTAGGGTTGTACAGAGGAACAGGCACTGGAAGCTAAGTTGCTTGCACAGTGCCCCGCACCTGGTAAGTAGCAGAGCCGGGGAGGAGCCCAGGCTGTCCTGGGAGTGTGTGCTCCTCATGGCCACACTGTACTTCTTATTTTTCTAGGGCCTTGTGGCCTTCAGAAAAGACTAGATTTTATTCCCGGTGCAGTCGGAATCCCTGACGGATTTCAGCCCATGAAATTCGAGAGCTGAGAAATGCTGGAAAAATCCCGTTTTGCTGCTTTATTCTGATTTCCCGGTTGTTGCGCGAGAGTGGCAGCAGGGACATCATTTCGGTTACTGGGGTAGGCTGAGCATGAGATGAGGTAGCTCGTGTCAGGTGGGTGCCATGGAGATGGGCAGAAGTGAACTGCTGGGAGGAGGCAGAAGACTCACATCCACGGGTGGGTTGGATGGGTGTGGTGAGGACGTGGCAGGAGCCAATGATGAGTGACTCATGAGATGGCTCCTCCTCCCTCCCCCTCCTCCCTCTCCCTTTCTAACTAATTTAAAAGCCCTTTGACTATGTTCTTATGGTCCTCTGTGCTGTTACAGCAGTTGCAGCCAATACAGCCCTTTCGCCCAAGATGAGTATAGGCTGCAAGAGGCCTTTTTTCTCCAACACATTGCCAGCCAGACTTAACCATTGCATGTGTTGATTGAATGAGGGAATGAATAAATAAAGTGAACAGATGGATGTCACAGCACATGACCTGAGGGCTGGCAGAGTCTAGGCTCCACAGTTTTGTTACCAGCCCGGGAGCTGTCGTCCTCAAACTTTTGGAGCAGTGAAGGGCAGGGTGACAGAGGGGAAGGCTAAGCGCATCAGGTGAAGAGGGAAGGTACAGGATGAGATGTGCAACAGGGAGTTGGCTTGGGCGGGCAGTGATGGAAGTGGGTTGCAGAGACAGTAGTAGCCAACCATTCCTGAGTGCAAATTTAGATTTCCTCCTAAAAACAAAGAAAGCACTCCCATACTGCAACACAAATAATTGATGATGTAGCTGCCTTACATGATTTTAGAGAGTAATGAACATAGCCAACAATACTGAGAGATCTCTCCATGTTCTTGGTAACTCCATGCTTACTTTTGAGAGATGAAGTTAATTTGGAATGATTTTCAGGACAATTTTATTTTTTCATTGGAGAGGCAAAGGGTGAAAAGCTAAGATCCACATAAGACAGACCTGTCCAGTTCATGATGGGATATACAGCAGGGACTTATTGCTGAGTCAGCACAGATCTTTCATCTTAAGATTTTCTTTATGAACAACTTGTCCACTGTGATTCAGAATGCTCTTTGCTTGGATAGTGCTCGTTAGATTATAAACTGTCCTAATTGTGGGTCAGCTAGCGTTGAGCGAGGTATTGTGAAATTCCTCTAATGGGAAGAAGTGGAGTCATGAGCAAGCAGGAGTAGTGAACTAGATAGTGACCTCTGTCACTTCAGAGAGTGATAGAGTCCCATATTCCCAATCGGACATTTATTTGGCCAATGTTCCTCTCTGTCTACCTGTCTGTCTTTCTCTCTGTGTAGTCAAACTGTACAGATGGACTTTACATCATGCTTACTGTGCAGAACCTACTGACAAGAGAATGAGGGGGGAACTGACCACTCATCATGTAGAGCTTTCTCCCTTCGCATACCTGTTCACACCACAAACCATCTGGTGGGAACAGGGAACTTTTTGTTAGGGTTCATTTTTACTGCGCCACTGCCAGAGTTTGAGACAAGTCCCCGCAGGAAGCAGTGTGTCTTCAGCACACGTAGTCTATAAACATTATACTCTGAGCTACTAGGCTTCTCTTTGAAAATGTTTAATTTAGTGAACTTAGTACCTGTGACCCAGGGAATTAACATTTAATACTTAGAAGATTTGGCCTCTAAGGTTTTTGTCAATCTTGTCTTTAGGATTGGACTCTACGTGAATACATGTTGATGTCTGACAAAAGGTTTTAATTTTTTTGTCTGTGACACATGGAACAATAGAACAGTAAGTGGCCCTTAGGACATGGCTTGCTGGCATCATTTTGTCCCGATGCAGCTTTTCCTTACAGCAGAGCTGCTGAGTATTGAGTGATGCTCCATGTGACAGAAATTTCCCCATGGGGTTGGCTCAGCTGAATCCCATGTCCATCCTAGGCTCCTACACTTTGTGAAAAGAATGGTAACTTACCAATAGGTATTAAGAAACTGGAAGTCATTTATATTAAAGTATTTTTATGGAGGTGATAGAGGATTGTATAATTTAGACCATAATTGAAGTTGAGGGGAAAGCTGTTTATTTTTCCCTTACAAAAGCAATATTTTATTTGTGCTGCAGTTAATATTCTAAATAATTTTATGAAGGACAAAGAAATGTACTAAAACATATGATAAAAGTAAACCAGGAGATTTTTTTTTATTTGACAGATAGAGTTAGACAGTGAGAGAGAGAGAGAGAGAGAGAGAGACAGAGAGCAAGGTCTTCCTTCTGTTGGTTCACCCCCTGAAAGGGCCGCTATGGCAGGAACTACGCTGATCCGAAGCCAGGAGCCAGGTGCTTCCTCCTGGTCTCCCATGCAGGTGTAGGGCCCAAGCACTTGGGCCATCCTCTACTGCCTTCCCAGGCCACAGAAGAGAGCTGGACTGGAAGAGGAGCTACCGGGACTAGAACCCGGCACCCGCATTGGATGCTGTCGCTGCAGGTGGAGGATTAACCAAGTGAGCCATGGCTCTGGCCCCATTTTTTTTTTTTTAGGTCACAGAATTTTTGCTCCTTCTTGAAATCCCTATTCTTGGCAAAAATGAATAAATGAATAAATAAATAAGTAAATGAGGAAAGAAAGAAAAATATTTCTGTTGTTGTCATCCACCTATTTGGGTCCAAATTCAAGGAATGTGAAACACGTAGGGCTACTCTTAAGGAATCCCCTGTGAACCCTATGTATGGATTTACTAAAAAGATCACAAAACCATTCAAACATTTTCACTGCCAGTAGTAATTAAAGAATTATAGAAATGGGTTGGGTCCCAGTGTCCGACGGGAGCTGAAATGAAAGTTTAGTTTAGGGCTGGGCAAACCGAGTGGATACTGAAGCTCAGAAGTCCCTTGTCGGGGTCTGAGGAGACCTGTGTTCCCGCTCAGCTCTGTCACCAGCCCACTGGGAGCCGGCCACTTCCTCTCAGCCGAGCATCTCAGGAGGAGCTGGGCCAGTTTCCCTGCAAGGGTGGGCTCTAAATCAGAGCTTCTGTTGTAAGCCAAGGAGGCCATACACATGGAATGATTCCCTTCCTGTTATAGTCCAAAATACTACTTGTCTTAGTAACATTTAAAAGATTAACTTGCTGCAGCTAATAGCACACTTCATTTTGCTTTTTGTTTAACCTTAAGTCCCTTAAATCTGCTTTGGACAAGCTGCATATGGATTCATAAAATGATAAACAAATGCAGTGGCCATTTTTAAGTTTGAAATAGATTAGTTATTTCCATCATAAATAGAACAAATGCAATACCATATTCATTATTTTATATTTATTTGAGTCATATGAAAGGTTTTTGTAGGTCAGTCTTAAGTTAAACTTAAGAAAAAAAATTTATTTATTTATTTTTGAAAGTCAGAGTTACAGAGAGAGAGAGAGAAATCTTCCATCTTCTGGACTCCCCAGGTGGTTGCAACAGCTAGTGCTGGGCCAGGCGGAAGTCAGGAGCCAGGAGCCTCTTTGGGGTCTCCCACAAGGGTGACAGGGGCCCAACCACCTGGGCCATCCTCCACTGCTCTTCCCATACCATTAGCAGGGAGCTGGATTGAAAGTGAAGCCAGTGGGACATGAACCAACTCCTGTATGTTAAAGTTAAGTTTTAATCTTTAGTAATAGAGAATATATTTTCTGAAAATGACTCACCCTTCACCAGATTCACAAGGTTATGTCCCCAGCCATCCCATTTCTGATGTGTGCCCTTGTTGGGATATGTGTCACCAGCGCTTTTGGCCACCAACATGAAAAGTGTTAGAGACGCATCATTTTGTTCATTAAGAAATCATTTCACGTCAGCCAGAGGCCCCTATCAGCTCGTTGAGCATCTGTTATGAAGTGGGCATGGCTTGGCATTGCTTGTTCGTGAACAGCCATTTCTGCTCTTTGAACACAGTCTAGCCTGACTGCTGGAGCCGGGAAGAAGTGAGGAGAGGTTCCTTGAGGGACTGGACAGTTGCTCTTGCGTGTAGTGAAGGTACAGTCAGCGTTTCCTTTATCTTTAGAAGTGTAAGGCACTAAACAGAGAGACGTTTCACAGATGGCGGCTTTGGAGAGCTGGGTAGAGGTGACTGCAGCTGGATTTCGTCTTCATGATGAAAGCCATTGGCTCCAACACAGGACGAAAGAGGCTCCTTCAGATGTTAGACTCCGCCTTGCTCCGGTCTACTGAAGTACTTTTTAAAATTTCTGGCTTGCTCTTTGAATTTTATTTCCATTTCTTCTGCAGTTATGGGACAGTCATCTTAACAAAGTCTTTTTGTCTTCTGACCTGTTGATATAATCTTCGCCGTTCACCTGTTCTTCCTAACCCTGGTCTGGTCTTGTAACTTGCACCACTGATTCTAGTTTGCCTTCCTCCATCAGTCCCCTATCGCTTGTGTTTTTATAGGAGGTACTTAAAAAATTCCTGGGAAAACAGAATTAAAAACAAGTTGGTTTTTTGTCCAAAAAACATTGAAATCTATGTGTAGATTTTTTTTCCCCCATAAGACACACTTCCATGAACTTTTTGAATACCCTGCAAAGTCATGGATTGCAAAATGTTTTTGAACCCAAGAAATTTATTTCTCAATTTCATTTTTTTGTGAATTTTAAGAAAAGATTTATTTATTTATTTGAAAGGAGAATTACAGAGAGAGTGGGGCACACACACACACACACATGTTTCTATACTTTGGTTCAATCCCCAATGGCCCCAATGGCCAGAGTTGAGCCAGGATAAAGCCAGGAGCCTGGAAGTCCATTTGGGTCTCCCATGTTGGTGGTAGGGACCCAAGTGCTTGGACCATCTTCCCCTGCTTCCCAGGCACATTAGCAGGGAACTGGATCGGAAGTGGAGTGGCCAGGACTCTAACTGGCACTCACCTGGGATGCCCTTGTCACAGGCTATGGCTTAACATGCTGTGCCACAACGTTGTTCCACCATGAAAATTTTTGAAGTATTCTCATACTTGCCTCATTTTATGTCTTATTTTGTTTGTGTTGAACACTTACTTTTTGAATACCATATTTCAGTACATAAAAACGAGCACTGCCCATCTCTTTGTTAGAAACATCGTTAAAATTGCTGCTGTCCATATATATGATCACTCTGACTATTTCAGTTCCTGAAGGAGAGACCAAGCGCACTGTCACAGCCGTTCACACATTGCATTTACTAGCAGGTGTTCTTGTGGGACTGCTAACGCGGTGTCTTCTCTGTCCTGCAGTCAAAGTGGAAAAGAGCCCCCCGGTCAAGGGCTCCCTGTCGGGAAGAGCCAGCTTACCCTGTCATTTCTCAACCATGCCCACCTTACCACCCAGTGACAAGGCCAGCGAATTCCTCCGCATCAAATGGTCCAAGATCGAAGTGGACAAACGTGGCAAAGACTTGAAGGAGACCACCGTCCTCGTGGCCCAAAACGGGAATATCAAGATCGGGCAGGACTACATAGGGAGAGTGTCCGTGCCTACACACCCTGAGGACGTGGGTGATGCCTCCCTCACCATGGTCAAACTGCGCGCCAGCGACGCGGGCCTCTACCGTTGTGACGTCATGTACGGGATTGAGGACACTCAAGACTCGGTGTCGCTGGCGGTGGATGGTGAGGCTTTCCAAATGCATACGGAGCCTGTTGTCCAGGGTTTGCACCGGTGGGGAAAAACACGCATCTTCCCAGCAGTCCAGGTGTTTCACCAAAAACACTCTCCCTCACTGGGCCATGAAGGCGGTTGACTTCATTGGCTCAATGTAGTTAAGCACAGTGGAATGTTCTGGAAATAATGAATGCCTCAGGAGATAGTGCAGTCCAGCAACCATGATTGTGCTATTGAGAACTGTCAGTGGTGAGCTTTTTAAGATGTAAAGGCTCGTACATTTTAATGTTTACATATGTGCATGTACACCTAAGCAAATACATATATGTATATACTCACATGCACCTGTACATGTGAAAGTTTGCCCCTTTTTTCTCTCTTGGTATGCTTGTTAAAATATTTAGGTTTTCTTTTAAGAAATATACCATTTGTATTCTTCACTTACATTGAAGAAATAAGGTACTTAATAAACACCATGGTACATACCAAAGTGTCTTAAAGAGGCCAAGACCCAACAGATATTTGAGTTGGAGCAAAACAAGACCCGGTGAAGATTTGCAATAGACATTTTAGTTTTGCCTTTCTTTTAGTGGTGGTTTATGTGTCACTTGAATTTAAGTTGGGAGACAAAGCAAAGAAAAATCGCTTTAATTGGGTACACACATAATGCCATAGCTCTTGGAAGCATAGTGTTCTGGCAAGTTATTAAGCAAAATTCTAATACCCAGACATGATGGAACAGATTTTCCTCCAACCCTACATTTCCCTATAAAACATTTACCTTTCAGAAATACATGCAAAGGGCTTTATTAAAACTCTTTGTTGTAAAGCCAAAAGGAAATACTTTGAATTTCAGATGCAACAAATTAACTCCCCAAGGATCTTTTTACATTCAGCTTCTATCGCTCTCTTCTGAGACCTATTGCACCCATGTCCAGGTAGCCACAAAATCCCCTGGGCTCTTCTAACTTTTTCATCATTTACTTTAGTCATTTACAGCCTGCAGCTGTACTGTTGTTCACTCTCTTTCTTATAGATACCATTTTTTAAAAATCCCCAAAGGAGTTTAACAACTTCTTGCAGTTTTCTTCGTTAAAGAATTAGTGATGGATTTGCCCCTTGCCCCTCTGAAACAATGAAAATCCTCCACTTAATCCCCTTAGCCCCATGGGGTCTTCAAATTATTCCAACAGTTGTGAATACTTAGAGAGACTGATGTTCCTTGCCTTGGTCATGAAGGCCCCTTTGTGAGCCATTACTGCCAATCTCAGGAGCGCATGGAAGATTTTAAATGACCAGCAAGACTATTGGAAGCTTTGATGAACTTAGCACTAATTTGCAACTGTTCAGTCTCCTGCTTATGCCAGAGAGAGGGTTGTGTGCTCTCTCCGTTAGTTTTATTTTTATTTTGAAAGGTCTTCCTTTGGAATCATGAAAGAAAGGGAATGGTAAGATGAGTGTCAGAGTTGTCAGTGCCACTCCTGGGCCTGAGCAGGTGTTGGTGTTCACACCGATCCCAGGTGCTTGTCTCTGAGGTGGGCTACCATTGTCCTGCTGGTGTTTCCTGGGTGTACACCTGTCTTGGAAGAGGGAGACAGTCTAGGGTGGACATGTGAGAGACAGTCTGAGAGCCACAAGTCACACTATGGCAGACAAACTGTGGTGAACCCCTAGAAACTAGTAGGAATAAGAAAAAGTGACTGATATCTTAGGAACTACAACTCATTCCAAATAGCAAAAACAATGGGTGAACTTGAATATCATGACTCTTAATAAAATCTCATTCATAAGACCCAGTGGTCCCAATTTCTATGTTACGGAGACTTCCCTAGCATGTTAATTTGGCTCATGTTGACGGATTGTAGAAATGAGTCATGGTAATTACTCCAGTTAAAATTGGAAGTTCTCCTGTTGGAATGGGAGGAGAAGACCCAGCCCTCCACCCCCAGCCCTCCACCCCCAGCTGTTATTTCCTCACTCCTTTGACAATTTCTTGAGCCTTGTTGCCCAGTGCTACGCCACCACAAAGAGAAGGCTGCCCGGCTTCTACTCGGGGAAGTCTGGAGAAGTTTATTTCAGGCCTTGTTTGGGATGAAAATTGTACATGTTGTCCCTCCCAGCAAGGACCCTAAGCTGTGCTGGTCAGACAGAAAACATGATAAACACACGGGCAGTCCACAGTAGCTTGCTCAAGGTTTAAAAATGCTTTTAATTTGGTCGGCAGATCAATCAAACAATGCAAACAATGTTGGATCTACTTTATAGGGAGGGACATTGAGGCTCAAGGAGCTCGATTTGTATGTGAGTAGGGAACAAGAAGCCAGGAGTTAGTACAAATGTTCGTGCTCATACGCAATACAGTGTCTTTTCCTTCTTAGAGTATTCTTTCTGCAAGTAAAGAGCTTGGTGTTTTTGGAGGAAGGGCATTTGTAAATATTTTCCTGGGACAGGTGAATGTTTCTTGTAGTCATGTTGGGTTGGCCCTGGGTAAAACTCAGGCAGGGGAGTTGGTCTTCTGGCACCTTCCTCTCTCTGTGTTCTGCAGAACCTGTCTCCTTTTTTTGGGTGCCCAGTGTTCCCTTGGTAGCCAGCTTATCGCCTGTAGTGAGACCTGCCATTTACTCCTTGCGACTGGCAGGCTTTCTTCTCTGTCTTGGGGTGTTTACATGTTAACAGGAAGATCCTGGCCAGGAAACATTCCAGGGGAGACCTAGATGGATGTCCTTGTTGGAGCTCCTCAAACTGACATGTAGCATAATGCTACATGGAGTGAAAATCAGAAACTGGCGAGATGCTATTGCTATGTTGCACGTTAATTTGAACTAGTGCTCCCACGTGGAGCTGCGCACCAGGCAGTAAGCGGCTTGAACCTGCCTGTATCTCTCTTTGCAGGTGTCGTATTCCACTACAGGGCGGCCACCAGCAGGTATACGCTGAATTTCGAGACAGCTCAGAGGGCCTGTGTGGACATCGGGGCAGTCATAGCAACCCCTGAGCAGCTCAATGCTGCCTATGAAGATGGCTTTGAGCAGTGTGACGCGGGCTGGCTGTCTGATCAGACCGTCAGGTGAGGGATCCGGGGGCCGCGGGCTTGTTTAAGTCATTGCTGGGGAAGCGAGAAGAACATGCTGTTTACTTGCCCTGTACTTCCCCAGATACCCGATCCGGACTCCCCGGGAAGGTTGCTATGGAGACATGATGGGGAAGGAAGGAGTCAGGACCTACGGGTTCCGCTCTCCACACGAGACTTACGACGTGTACTGCTATGTGGATCATCTGGACGGTAAGATCCTTTCGCCTCCTTTCTCTTCGTCTCCACTGGGAAAATTCAGGCAAGACCAGAGGCACGTGGGGAGGGAGCAGGTCTGCGTGCGTGTTGACTGCAAACGGCAGCATTTTGGTTCAGTGACTGCATGATTTTGTGGTAAAATAAACTTTAATTAAAGTGGAAGGGGAAGGAGCCGTGTGTAAGTGGTTGTGCAGGTTAGAGAGGTCTAGGTTAATGGCAGGTTTGCTCACAGCCTAGCTGCTCTTGGCTGGCGTCCAGTCCACATTTGGAACACTAAGAATAGAAGGCTCGGAGGGCGGTACCTATTCTAGTGAGGACTTCAGGTAAAAATCCCGAGGACAAACCACTGGCAGCCTAAGTCTGGATAAACACCCCCAGGGAGCAGTTCTGTCAGCTAGTGCTGGAGGGACGTCCACGCTTCTCCTGGGTGCTTTGTGAGGGGAAACTCCTGCACACTGCATCACACCAAAGACACCTACTGTGTGACAGGTGCTCTGCTGGTTGTCTGAGCCGTCCTACGCCCCTGTTTTAAAGGTGCTCGGCATCTGATTTTTTGGGTCATTTTCTCCTCTGCCTGAATTCCAGGCTTGATGTCAGCTATGAATTCAACGGTACTGATGTTTTTTAAAAGGCACAATGAAGGTTTGTTGTAAAAACACGCAGAATAGGGGTTTCTTTGACCTTTGAATTGGATTTCCATTTGTGTTAGCAGGTATCTTAGGAGCCCGGATTCATAAATAGTAGCATTAAATTGAATCACACTTTGAATGTTGGCTGGGTACACATAGAATGACTGCAATTGTTTTTTATGTGTACAATAAGGAGGTTGGACTAGATGGTTCCTCCCAGCAATTGCATTCTGTGATTCTGATGTCTATGATTGGATTGTTTTTGGAAAGATATAGGTAAGATCTAACTGACCTAAGAGATTTTTACCAAAGACTTTGAAATTTTGAAATGGTAGGCACTCAGGTACAAGTTCATAGCCTGACCCAAATACATGTAAGCATCTCAAGTTGGACTCCTTGATGGCAAGTCAGGCTTGTCTGCTCGGGATGCCAGTGCCAGGAGACCCCAAGGAGAGCCTGCTGTGTGTCTGCCCCCAGTTGGGACTGACGACCCCCTAGAATATTCCTCTCCAAGGCTGTGGGCCCCCAGCTCCAGGACAGGTCTTTAAAGTCTGGGGGAAGCTTATACAGAAGTGTGGCCAAACCTGGCTCTCTGTGAGTACTCTTGGAGATCTTTGACTGCACCTGCTGGGGGCTGGCTCCAAGTCACACACCCAATGTCTAAGAACTGGGCTTTGCCGGAAGAGTAGCTCGGAGGATGTGTGCAGAGTCCACTGCGAGGAAGGGTTTACTGGTCTGGCCAGAGTCCTTTCCCACCTCCGCAGGCAAGGTCACTTCTCAGGCACATGTGATATGTAAAACTAGTGTCTGTCCCCAGGGTCCCCAACTCTATACGGTTACTTGGGATAAATGCTGCACGTATCGGATCGCTGAGGAACTGCATGTGCAGTACAGAGTAACTTTAGTTAGGGCATTTATACCAGATCAACAGATTTTTAAAAAAGATTCATTTATGTCTTTGAAAGGAAGAGTTACAGAGAGAGAGAGACAGACAGACAGACACAGAGAGAGAGAGAGAGGTCTTTTTTCCACTGGTTCACTCCCCAAATGGTCGCAATGGCCAGGGCTGAACCAAGCCAAAGCCAGGAACGAGAAGCTGCCTCTGGGTCTCCACGCTGGTGGCAGTTGGCCAAACACTTGCACCCTTTTCTGCTGCTTTCTCAGGCCATTAGCAGGGAGCTCAATCAGAAGTGGAGCAGCTGGGACTCGAACTGGTGCCCATGTAGGATGCCAGTGTCACCTGCTACTCCATAACACTGGCCCACCCAACCCCAAATTAATAGAATTTGAACCTTTTTGTTTTAATATACAAACATAGGAAGAGAACAATGAACGAATCAGTACAGTTTCATAGAAGTCTGACGGTTCTGCAGAACATTCAGTGTGTTTACAGCAGCGTGGTCCTGGGAATCTTTGCTTCATTGTTTCTTGACTCTTGGAATAATTAGCAGCTTTTTGGACACAGCTCTTTTCTGTCTTCCCTTGAAACTGGACAGAGATAGGTAAAAGCGGAGCTTTGTGTTCGATGATGTCGGAGGAAGATCACAGGTCATGCCTCCAAGCTCCCTCCCATCCCTGCACTCGAGTGTGTGCCTTCCCTTAACAGAAATGACCGTGGCTTCACTATGGATTGATAAGCATTCTCAAGGGAGAGTGGACTGTATAAAACTCTGCTATTTCAGTTGCCACACTTACAGAAGATGATTTGAAGTGCGGCAAAATTCTTCATGAGAGTTATTTATTGCTGCATTCATGGGTCTAATAATGCGCACCCATGTGTGATTGCATTTTGGGGAGCCACATGCGTGTTCTTGTGAGATGTTGCTGTTCTCGGAATGGGATGACATGGACATATATGCAGTGGTCACGAGCCACGATGCAATTACTTTAGATCAGAAGTGACACGATTCCAGATGGTCTAATGGAAAAGTCAGCTAAGTATGAAATAAAACCCTGCTCAAAAAGGCGATTCATTTTGTATTTTAATTTAGTTATTTATCATGACAGATACTTGGTTGACAGAACGTCAACCTTCTGATTTTTCTCCTTTCTTTTTCTATATCCTATTTATCCCGCCATAATGTGTTTCTTTATAAAATTAAATAATCACATTAAATCATATCATCAGTTTTGGATGAGATAAATAAATCCGCTTCTTGTTCTAAGACAGTAGTTATAACACAGTTATGTAAATGCATACAGTATTCAATTCTATTTTAAAAAATACCTATTAAGTGTAAAAAAGCAATTAAGTTAGCTGTATCCACTAGCGAGTATTTGTTTGTGGTTTTTATTTCAAGTTTTCTTTAAAAAATTTTCATTTTATTTGAAAAATAAAGAGACAGGTAGAAATGTTCCATCTACTCATTCATTCTCCCAAATGCCTACAAAGCCGGAGTGTGCATTAGCAGGAGCTGGGGTCTCAGTTCAGGTCTCCTAAGTGGGAGTCAGGAACTCACATGTTGGAGCCGTCACCTGCTGCCTTCAAGGCTGTGTGTTTGCAGGAAGCTGGGTTGGAGTTAGAGCCAAACTGGAGCCGAGGGACACCAGCACTGGGTGTGGGCATCCCAAACACCGACTTAACCACTGCACCAAACGGCCGCCCCCAGCTTGTGTTCTTAGAAGTGAACTGTCATAAACAAGAGTGTCAATTGTGAAATCAACAACAGGACTCACTGTGCACCTGCTCCCCATGTAGGACCTCTGTCCTTAATGTGTTGTACTATGTGAATTAACAGTATAACTAGTACTCAAACAGTACTTTATACTTTGTGTCTCTGTGTGGGTACAAACTGTTGAAATCTTTACTTAGTATATACTAAATTGATCTTCTGTATATAAAGATAATTGAAAATGAATCTTGTTGAAGAATGGGATGGGAGAGGGAGTGGGAGATGGGATGGTTGCAGGTTATGGGGGGGAAAGCCGCTATAATCCAAAAGTTGTACTTTGGAAATTTATATTTATTAAATAAAAGTTAGAAAAAAAGAAGTGGACTTCAGGTTATGATGACTTGTCAGACGCGATTCAGTAGTGGAGTACCATTAAGAAATTGGTGGAACTAGGATTCTGTAGGAATCTAGAAGTTCAGATATGTAAAATAATCCACATTAAGATGTTTAATCTGTGTTTCCCCACACGGTAGGTTTGTAAAATGCTGAGAGTGTTTTCAAATACAGTTCAGGTGACTACAGGAGTGGCAGGAACACAGTGACATGAGTGCTCGCCTGTTGTGGCCCAGGGTCTGCCTTAGCAGCAGCTGGAAGCATGAGTGGAGCTGAAAATCGAACCCAGGCACTGCAGTGTGAGGCGCAGGCGTGCTAGCCAGTCCACTAGATGCCTGCTGCCTCTTTTCGTTTTCTTATGGTAGCTACTACTTCCAGGAAAAGAGGTGCTTCTTGTAGGCATCTCATTCTCCCTGCAGGTAAATTAGATGGTGGCAGTCAGGCCTCTGTCCCAGTTGCCCTACCGAGTTCCCTCACGGAGGAGTCCACACTGCCAGTCTTGGGCCCAAACCTGACCACTCATTTGCCCGGGAGCCCCCTGCCCTTCTGACAGGGCAGCCCCCGGGACTTCCATCCTGCCCTCCCACAGCCTGTGTTTTCTAGGTAGCCTCACCTTTGGCTTCCGCTTCACCCGGATGAGTTGCCACCATGCCGTCTGATCCCCAGGCTTTGACCCAGACTTCCTGCCACTGTGGACTCAGTTGTTGATGTCGGATTTCCTCCCAAAGCCCCCCTGGATCTCTCTTACTGTACTGTCTCAGAGCCTTGCGTGTGTGAACCTCATCCCCATCCTACCCCTCCCTCTCTCCTACGAGGGCATGTATTCTGGGAGGGAACGAGCCATCTCAATTCAACTTTGCATCCCCAGTGTGTCCTTGGCACACAGTAGGTGCTCTGTAGGTAGAGTCCAGCGAGTGAGTGAAGTAATGAATTAATGTCCCAGGTGCCTGCTCGTCTTGCTTTGAACTTGTCCCTGGCAAAGCTTGGACTTCTCCAGGCTTTGTATTATTCACTTTCCAGTTTTCAGTTGGTTCAGGTTCCTTATTAGTTTATCTCCCTTTGCTTTTGTTCCCTTCTATGTAAATTGCTCTATAAATACCTTACATGATGAATGGGGCACAAACGAACCTCAGAACACATAAATGACGCATGCGATTATTCGTGGCTAGCCTGGCCTGTGTAGCCCTGAACTCTCTTCTGAGTTCTGTACCTGTGTTTCTAGTTTGTTAATCCTTTTTGAGTCTCACCTCTGGTTTTGATTCTCATAAATAGTGATCAAGCTTTTACCTGTCCTTAAAAGCACTTATACACCATCACCATGTCTTCCCCTTCCTCGCTGTTGTACCCTGGTTTTGTTGCTGTTGCTGTTGTTATTGTTGTTGACGCCTTCTCCCCCAAACACAAGCTCCATCTGGTCTTCAAAGCCCTGAACCCTTGGGCCACCTGGTCTACCTTGGAGCCTCGTTCCTTTCCTTGGCAGGTGGCCCTGCACACCGGCATCTGCCCCTGCATAGGCCCTGCCCTCGCTGCTGCCTGCAGTGTTCTGGTCCTCTTGGAGGACACACACCCCTCCTCTTCCCACCGCTCTATCTTCCTGGCCTTGAAAACTTCCTGCTTCCTGGCTCCCTTCCTGGGCAGTCCTAGCTCACACTCAATGTCTTCACTCCAACTATTACTTCAAGTTGGTTCTGTACACTTGGGCGTTTCGCGGTTTTCTGATTGCTTTGTCTTCATCAAGTATGAGATGTTGTATGTTACTGTTATTGCTCCAAAACTGTGGTGAGCTCCTGGAAGAGATCAGGCCATCACCTTCTGTATCTCCCCCAGCCACAGCCAAGGGACTGTTTTGGCCTTGGGCATAAAATAATCACCCATAATTACTTGGGGCACTTGTGGAATTTCTACAGCCTTTGTGTCTTTTGGAAACCATATTCTACCACCACCTTTGCATTCTCATGTTTGAAAAAAACATTTTCCTTCACACTTACTGTTTATTTTACCATTATTAACTAACATGATTCTATTTTTTCTCTTTGAATTTCTCCTTTTCCAATTCTCCTCTCAACCTTTTTTTTTTTTAAAGATTTATTTACTTATTTGAAACTCAGAGTTACACACAGAGAGAAAGAGAGGCAGAGAGGTAGAGAGAGAGAGAGAGAGAGAGAGAGAAAGAGAGGTCTTCCATCCACTGGTTCACTCCCCAGATGGCCGCAACGGCCAGAGCTGAGCCGATCTGAAGCCAGAAGCGAGGAGCTTCTTCCAGGTCTCCCATGTGGGTGCAGGGCCCAAGGACTTGGGCTGTCTTTTACTGCTTTTCCAGGCCATAGCAGAGAGCTGGATTGGAAGTGGAGCAGCTGGGACTCAGGTTGGCATCCATATGGGATGCTGGCACTACAGGTGGTGGCTTTACCCACTATGCCACAGCACCAGCCCCTCTCCTCTCAATCTTGATTTTAATTCATTTTATTTGGAAGGCAGAGAGAGAGAGAGAGACAGACAGACAGACAGACCGACCAACACAGAGGTCTCCCATTGCTGGTGCACTCCCCAAATGCCAGCAATAGCAGGGGCAGGGGCAGGCTAAAGTCAGGAGCCTGAAACTCCACCTAGGACTCCCAAGGAGAGGTAGGGATCCAAGTTTTGAGCCATCGCTGCTTCCTCCCAGGGTATGTATTAGTAGGAAGCTGGAGTCAGGAGTGGCGGCTCTCGGATGTGGGATGCAGGCATCCCAAGTGGCACCTTAACCACTGTGTCACAGGCTGGTGCTCTCCCACTCTCTTCTATTGCTCTCTCTTAGAAACAGATCCCCTCCCCCACTGGATTGGTTCCCTTGCACCTGCTCACAGTCACAGGTGTGGGTCTGCAGTGCCCCCTGGTGTCGGGATCCAGGAGCGCTCGGTCACCTCTGTGACCTGTCCATTGCCTCCCTGTCATCCTGTGCCAGGCCCAGAGCCAAAAAATAACTTTCCCTTTTTGCTATCTTATGATCTCCTCTAGATAGGAAAAACTGACAATTTAATAGAGGCCTGAATTTCATTAAATAGATCTTACAGCAGAGCTCAATTACAGCTTTTCAGACACTTTGGACCCAAGTCAGATATCAGATCTTGACATCGTGTGATTGCTTCTCTATGGATTCTCAGGTTGCCTTTTAATGTTAATGGCGTGTACAACATGTAATCTTCAGAATACTTCATGGATGGGGGTTATTTAACAATTAGTGATTTGTGTCTTTATTGGGCTTACTTGGTTAAAAAGTTCCATGTGCAGAGCGGGCATTTGGAGCAGCTTGGGACACCTGTGTTTCACGTCTGAGCGCCTGCCTGGTTTGAATCCTGGCTCTTCCGCTTCCAACCCAACTTCCTGGTAATGAAAAGAAAAACCCTAGCAGTAAACGCCATGTCAGTTCCGAGGCGTGCATCCTACATCATTGTGCCTGAGCTCCTGCCGCCCACGTGGGAAACCTGGATTGGCTTCCTGGTGCCTGGCTTCAGCCCCAGCCGTGTGCTATTGTGAGCATTTAGGGAATGAACTGGCGATTGGGGTCTCTCTCTCTCTCTCTCTAAGAGAAGAAGAAAGCAAAAAGCCCCCTGCTAGCCAGAAGAGATTCTTGAGTACTGACATTTAGCAGATGGTTAAACCATTGAGTCTGTGATGGAGCAGGTAAAGCTACTGCCGGCCAGCATCCCACATGGGCACAGACTCATGTCCCAGCGCTCTGCTCCCGTCTAGCTCCCTGCTAATGGCCTCGGAAAAGCAGTGGGGGATGGCCCAAGTGAGGCCCCTGCCACCCATGTGGGAGACCTGGGAGAAGATTCTGGCTCCTGGCTTTGGCCTGGCCCAGGTCTGGCCATTGTGGAATCTAGAGCATAAACCAGTGGATGGAAGAGAGAACTCTGTATCTCTCTCTGTCTCTGTGACTCTGACTTTCAAATGGACAAATATTGTTAAAAGATACTGACTCCGGATTTCAGAGCTTCCGTCCATATTAGCTGAGGTTGATGCCAGAGGTGCTCAAGACATTTTATTTGTCCCCTAGAACTCATGGAATCAGAGATCACAGGGGTGACTACAGTGGAGGCTTTGAAAATGAACACACATTGCTAGGGATTTGCAACTGCAATTACTTACTCTCTCTTTTAAAAGATTTGTTTATTCTAGAGGCAGAGTGATGAGAGAGAGACAGAGTCGCACACAGAGATCTTCCGTCTGCTGGTTCACTCCCCAGATGACTGCAACAACCTGGATTGGGCCAGGTGGAAACCAGGAGTCAGGGACTCCATCCAGGTCTCCCATGTGGGTGGCAGGGGCCCATCTTCTGCCTTCCCAGGTGCATTGGCAGGGACTGGATTGGAAGTGGAGCAGCTGGGATGTGAACTGGCACACCAAGGTGGGATGCTGGTGTCATTGTGGGTGGTGGCCTGTCCTGCTGAGCCCCACGCTGGCCCTTGGAATGCCTTCTCTTTGAGTGTGGGATGGTGCACCTGAGAGCCACTGAGGAAGGAGATCAGTTGTGGCTGCTGGCAGCACCCCTGCAGGACCCGGATGTCATTCAGCATGGTGACTTCAGCAGACGGAACAGGAGGTGGTTCCATGGGTGGAGTGAGGGAGGAACCACTGATGGCATGACTTCGTTATTTAACGTGATCCTCAGGAACACCTGGCCAGGCACTTTAAAAACAAAACCCATGAGGATGGGGCACTGAGAGGCTGGGTGACTGGCCTCGCCTTTTCTCCTGTTCACTGTAGCAGCTCACAGGGCCACTGAAGATTCCCCGGCGGAGCTCCAGGCAGCCTTGCAAGTCAGAGAGATGCAGATCTAAGCTCCCCAGCTCTCTGATTCCTCACACAGAAAGCTTATAGTCCGTGCTGGAGTGGTGATTGCTTTACAATGATTGCAACTTCTAGGGAAAATGCAGACGGTTGCTTCACTTGGGGGGATCTGCCAGGCTGTTTTCAGTGCGGCTGTACCATGTTACACACTCACCAGCGGTGCATTAAGGGTCCAGGTTCCCCCGTGTTCTTGCCAACACCTGGTACTCTCAGACCTTTTGTGCAGCCTTTCTAATGGGTGTGAAGTATAATGCCATTATGGTTTTATCTCATGTGGATGTCTCTGATGGCTGATGGTGCTCAGAATATTTTTTTTTTTGACAGGCAGAGTTAGACAGTGAGAGAGAGAGACAGAGAGAAAGGTCTTCCTTCTGATGGTTCACCCCCCAAATGGCCGCTAAGGCCAGTGCGCTGTGCCGATCCGAAGCCAGGAGCCAGGTGCTTCCCTGGTCTCCCATGCGGGTGCAGGGCCCAAGCACTTGGGCCATCCTCCACTGCCTTCCCGGGCCACAACAGAGAGCTGGACTGGAAGAGGAGCAACCGGGACAGGACCGGCACCCCAACCTAGAACCCGGTGTGCTGGCGCCACAGGCGGAGGATTAGCCAAGTGAGCCACGGCGCCGGCCTGCTCAGAATCTTTTAATGAGCTTGTTGGTCATTTATGTATCTTTTTGGAAAGATTTCTATTCAGAACCGAGGCACATTTTAAGTTGGGTTATCTGTCTTTTTGTTATTGAATTGTGAGAGGTCTTCGTATATTCCAGATTCCAGTGCTTTCTCAGGTATGTGAATTGCAACCTCAGCTCCCATTCCATGAGTCGTCTCCTGACTTTCTTGACAGCCTCTGTTTTGGCAGAGTCCAGTTTATTTGCTTGTGTCTCTGCTGTTGAGGTGTTAGATAAGGGAACACAGCCAAGTCCCTGGCCGTGAAGATTTACCTCTGTGTTTTCCTCCCAGAGCTTTATAAGCTTCAATTATTTGATTTTGATGTATTTTGAGTTACTTTTGTATATGGTGTGAGGCAGGGTCCAAGTTCATTGTTTTCCATGTGGTTATTCATTTATCTCTGAACCATTTGTTGAAAAGAGAATTCTTCTTCCATTTCATGGGCTTGGCACCCTGTTTAAAATCAATTGACCATAGAAGGGTTGATTTCTGGGCTCTGAATTCTATTCCATCAATGTATATATGTGTCCTCTATTACTTCGTACTACATTTTGAAATTGCAGAATGTCAGACCTCCAAATGTGCCCTGGTTTTCAAAAATCATTTTAGCTACTCCAAGTCCTTCGAGTGCTTATTGAAGTTAGGGTCACCTTGTCAGTTTCTACCTGGGAGCCAGCCAGGCTTCCGATGAGCACTGCACTGACTCCGTTCATCAGCTGGGGTGTACCACCTTCCCAATAACACCAAGTGTTCTGATCACCACCTTCCCAATAATACCAAGTGTTCTGATCACCACCTTCCCAGTAATACCTAATGTTCTGATCACCACCTTCCAATAACACTAAGTGTTCTGATTCAGGAGCAGGGGATATTTCTCTCTCTCTCTCTCTCTCTCTCTTTTTTTTTTTTTTGACAGGCAGAGTGGATAGTGAGAGAGAGAGAGACAGAGAGAAAGGTCTTCCTTTTTGCCGTTGGTTCACCCTCCAATGGCCGCTGCGGCCGGCGCATCGTGCTGATCCGAAGCCAGGAGCCAGGTGCTTCTCCTGGTCTCCCATGCGGGTGCAGGGCCCATGGGAGGCCATCCTCCACTGCCTTCCCGGGCCATAGCAGAGAGCTGGCCAGGAAGAGGGGCAACCGGGATAGAATCCGGCGCCCCGACCGGGACAAGAACCCGGTGTGCCGGTGCCGCAAGGTGGAGGATTAACCTGTTAAGCCATGGCGCCAGCCCATATTTTTCTCTTTTTATGTTTTTTTTTTTTTTTTACTTTCATTCACCAATGTTTTGTTGTTCTCAGAGTCTAAGTTTTGTGATTTTTTTCACTAAATTTTGTCCAACATATTTTTCTTCATGCAAACATAAATGGAATTTTCTTAATATGCAAATGTAAAGAATTTTGCAGTTGATTTTTTGTATATTGACCTTGCTGGATTTGTCTCCTAGTTCTAGTAGCTATTAATGATTTCATAAGATGTTCTGTACATAGCCTCTGTTGGGTTATAATCTTACCTTGTATAAATGTCTTGGCATAAACCCCTGGAAGCATTTGACAGTCTCTGCTCTCAGGTCTTGATGCCAAGGACTCCTGGAGCTCTGAATCCAAAGAGCGTCTTTGAAATACAGCATCCGTTGACTTCCCAGCTGTGCCAAGCCAGCCACTCGAAAGGAGGCGGAGTCTCCTGCGCTGACCTGGGGCCACGCTGTGCCTGTCCAACCCAGTCACACGTTTAATCTCTTGTGTCTTTTGAAGACTCAGAAACCCAGCCATGCTTTAGGAGCCCTCTCACTCGGATTCACATCTGCTCTGTGAATAATGTTACATTTCAGAGGGGCTCCCGTGTCTTTAAACTCTTCAGATTGGCTCCCCAAGACCGTGTGTGGCAATAGGCTCACCGGAATGCAGATTCCTCTCCGAACCCATGTGTATCTCACTCTCACGGCACACTCATGATCCCGCTGTACCATCGGTGGGGGGCGCAAGCTGTCAAAGCCCCACATCTTCCAGCCACGTGGTGCTTCTGCTTCAGGCTGAGACAAGTGAGGGATCAGGAAGGAGCCAGCCTCGCTTTCTAGTCTCAATTCCCACAGCGTAGAAATGCTGCCAGCTGACTGCTGAGCCTGGCTTCCAAGGTGAGGTTGTCTTGGCATCCCGAGAGAGTTTTGTCAGTAGTCGGGGATGGTTAGTCTTTGTGGAGTTAAAGCACCGGAGTTAGAGCGATTGCCGTGCTTTTGAATTACCTACAAATACTGGTTCATGGGGGCTACGCAGCGGTGTTTGTTAGCTGTTAATGAACATGTATTGCTAGCTGATGATCAGCATGAGTCTGCTGTGTTGGCCTGGTGTGTGTAGTTAGGCACAAAACGGAGAGGAAGGGGGTGGGGGAGAGAAAGAGAGAGAGACAGAGCAGGAGGAGAGAAGAGGAGGTGGAAGGAGAGGGAGAGACAGAAGGGGGGGGGGAGAGCCAGAGAGCCAGAGAGAGAGAGAGAACTCTTCTTTGAAAAAGTGTAATAGCCCAGCGCTTCAAAGCTGATAATCATGTTGAGTGCCTGTTACATGCTTGGCGTGTTCTGTAAGTGGTTTTACCGTGTGGGTGTTCAGAAGCTCCTTCCATCTGACCGCTCCCAGCCCACTTCGCACATCTACGGCTGCGTCGTGTATTACTTGCGGACCACTTTGATCCCGATAGTGGGGAAATGCGGAGTATTTACAAATCTAGAGCTTTCCTAGTGAAAACAAACCAACCCACCAGGGAGATCTGCTCCCGTCACGGGCAAGGGGAATCCTGATTAGTTTACAAGAGCTGATTTTTTCAGACCAAACAGTTCAGGAGGGTAGGGTTCTGAGCACAAACGAACGCAGGACACACAAACACTGATCACAGCACCCAGCCACGAGTCAGCGGGAAAACCGTGGTGGCGTCTCGGCTTCGACCCCACAGACAGGAGCCCCGGACGGTTCCCCAAGTTGTGCGGGAATTGTTGGTGGGAGAGCAAGAGCCAGTCCTGGCTTTGCTCGAGTGTCAGGCACTGTAAGAGTTTCGCTGAGTGACTCCTGTGTAGCAAACCTGGCTTTTGACCACTGGGGGTCATTTTTAGTATTTTGATGTGTTTTCCTCATTTGCTGTTTCAGTCTGTGTCACTTTTGAATCTGCCAAGAAGTAGCTTTTCTGTGGTCAAAATTACAATACCTCCCCCCTTAAGATTTCTCATGGTATTAATTTCCATGATTACAGTGAATTTGGTTTTGGGAATGTCACCAGATAGTAGAGTCTCCCCAACAGTATCTTCCAGTTTCTTCTAGAACATCCCTGGAAAGTTGGGGGAAAAAAAAAAACAGGAATAATTCAAGGCCACAACAGCATGTAACTCGAAATTTTGGAAAAACGTGCCTTGAGACACTACACATATATTTTCTGTGTCAATGTGTGGATTATTTTGTGTGTGACATCCTGGTATATTTTGTGCATATACTCACATGAATGTACACATATAGATGTCTGTGGAGTCTTAAATAGCTGAAGGAACTTGACTCTTTATCCTAAGCTTCATTTCATGTCTATGGAAGCTATTCTGCATATTTATTCATGTTTTATTTACTCTAAGTAGAAAAAAGGAACTGTTCTCTCGCAGGTAGCCACAGGCATGTTCCACGTCGGTGCTATAAACTTGATCGTGAGTGTGCTGTCGACGCAGCTGCATTGATGACGCTGTTCCTCCAGCTTTACAAACTCCAAGAAAGCATGGTTTCCAGGAGGGTACCCGCATAATGCTTGCAATAAATGAAAAATACATTAAATTGTTCAGATACACATATGCAGCGGTAGAGAAAGAACTCAGCTTTGCCGTATGCTAAAAAAATGGGCATTTGCCCTCAGCCAAGGCTGTGTGTCCCCTTGACTCTGAAGGTGGCACTGTGATGAAACCAGGGAAGAACGTTTATTATTCCCAGCAAGGTAGGAAGGTGCCTTTGAGGTAGGCTGGGCCAGCTAAGTCACATTGAGAGGAGACAGCTGCGCTGTGCTGCTGGCACCTGTGTGCTCGACCAGTGGCTTTCTCTTCTGTTCCTGTGGCTCCTGATCGGCTTTTGCCTTGGAGGGGAGATTTTATCTGTTCATGCATCTTTATGTGGCCTTTCACTTACGGGGTCGGCAGGGGGTGGGGTGGGGGGCTCGCCCTCCAGCTGCTCGCTCCTGCTCGCTCCCACAGCAGCGCCTGCGGATTCCAGCACCAAACCTAGATTTGCATTCCTGTAACTGACCCACACTTATTGTGTGTCCAATCTGATTTGCTCTGCTGTAGTGTAGAACACACAGGGAGCCTTCAAAACATTTGTGAAAAATGTGTATCGTGAAAAAGCTACAATTTCATTTTTTTTTGCACCAAAAATAAACTTTCCCTTAAATGCCACTTTTTTACAATGTTTTAAAGTATATTATGTAATTTGTAAATAATTCCAGACTTTGGATTCTGAAATTGAGAGTGAAGCTGAAGAAACTGAAAATGTTAGCATCTTGATTGCTTTTCTCAGTGTGCAAGTGCTGTTTTTAGCCCGAAATCTGCAGTTTTTTGTGGGATTTGGGGTTGAAAGACTTGCTTCTGCAACGGATTATTGAGGAGAACACCTGCTGCTTTTATCTGATGTGTAATGGTTTGCTTTTTGCAAAGTGTGTTTTTTTTTTAACAAACAAGATCCATATTCGGCTTAAATTTCTGTTTTAAATATTTTTTAAAAAGATTTACTTATGAATTTATTTGAAAGAGAAAGGGAGAGAGAGAAATTGAAAGAGAGAGGGAATTTTCCACCCACTGGCTCACTCCCAAATGGCTTAACAGCTGAGGGTGGGCCAGGCTGAAAGCAGGAGCCAGGGATGCACTGGGGTCTGCCGCGTGGGTGGCCATGATGGTCTGCCTCACAGGTACACTAGCTGGAAGCTGGGGGCAGAGTAGCTAACACTGGAAGCAGCACTCCTAGAAGCGACGCAGGTGTCGCAAGTGGTGGCTGAACCCCTGGCTACAGTGCCACCTCCCATGCTCACCTTAACTAAGCTCAGTTGATTCCTATTAAATTTTTCTTTTTTTTCCCCCATATGAGTTGCATAAATCCCAAACGGTGATGTTTCTAGCAATATGCTTTCAAGATTTTTTTGCAACCTTTGAAAAGTTCTCACATATAAATGAAAATAGGAAAATAGATGGCCTTGGGATGGTGGAATGCAATGGAAGTATCAAAGTCATTATTCTGTAGGTAACAAATAGATAAATAGAAATTGTGTCCTCCCAACAAGGAAGGTTGATCATTGCTAGTCTGCTACGAAGTCTGGTAACTAGAGTTTCTATGTAAAAAGTTCTGTAAGTGTTCTGTATTGATTTCATGATCCTAAAGGAAGTCTCCCTTTAACCTGCCGGCACCTCCTCACACCTTTCCTTTGACTCCCTGCACATGTTGGCTGCTTAGCCCTGGGAAGTCGCCTGTCCTGCTGCCGTTGTCCTCATCCATGTACCCCTGAGGTCTTTGGAGAACCTCATGTGATCCATCCCACCCACCAAGAGCTCTTTGGAGTAGGGGAGTGTTAATTGATTGCTTTTCTTTGCCCTGCTTGGGTTGGTTCATCAGTGGTTACATCCAAGGATCAATGGTTTTGCCTCAAAGTAGAAGTATCTCCCAGAGCCCGAAAGTAAGGTGGTGCTGTGGTAGCAATGCCCGAGAACTGTGGGTGAGAAGGAAAACTCCTTTCTTAGTAGGAATTTGAAATTCCATTTGCTTCTCAAAGGTTACTGAAGGCATGCTGTGTCGCTGGGAGGGAGAGATTGTTCTCAGGTGTGGGAGAATCTTCCAGAAGCTCATGCAAAGTGCTTGTGATGAAGAAACCTTGGGCTTCAAATTTTTTTTTTGCACCACAGTAATCTTTTATTTCCATTTTCCACAAACTTTTTGAAATAGCTTCCTCTCTTTTTTTTTTTTTCTCCTTCTGCTAGCTCTGTCTGTCTTAGGTATTTGATTCTGCCACTGCCTTTCAGCCACTATGCTCATCTGTGAGAAACATTATTGGATTTGCATTGAATTTAGTCCAGCAAACTGTTGTTAGTCACCTAAGTGAAATCGCAAGTTAACAAACTCTGGAATTTCCACAATATTTTCTCGTGACACGTTCAGTGATCATGGCTGCTCCCTCTGCTCATTGTTGAGCCTTTCTTTGTTAATCAATTAGCAAGTATAAAATTCCGTTGATCCTAGGCAGAACCCTTGCTACTACTCATGGTGTCTTTGTGAAGATTAAAACAACAACAAAAAAGCCTCCTCTGGACAGATTCTGAACTATTCTGTCCTCCGGGCAGAGCGAGTGGAAAAGGAGACTTCCTCCAGAGGCACTCGGGCCCATGGCTGCGTGTGTGGGAGCTGATTCTGCCACGTATCCCCTTGGTCTCCTGCTCCTGGTCAGCCTGCGTGACCGTCATGGTAGCGTGAGACCAGGCCGGGGGGCAGGGCGTGGCATTCCAGAGAGCTGAACCTTCTCATCTCCAAGTTCTGGAAAGTTCCCTGGTTTCATTTGCTGACTTGCTGGGAGTTCACCCGCCTTGATGGTGTTACTCTGTGAGAAGGGAAGTCGGGGAATTCCCATTTGTAGTTGGGATAAAATGAGATGAGCTTGGTGGCAGGTGCATACAGTTCTTCCTTACCAGCTTGTGGTGGTACCAAGAACATCACAGGGTCTTTTATTAAAGAGAAAATCCACTTCCTGGATAGAAATCCAGGCAGTCACTTGGAAAGAGTACTTTAAGGAATTTCCTGTAACTTTATTATGAAACGATACCTTCTATAGTCTATGGGAATGCAGGTAGCTAGGGAGGTAGCACCTGAAATTTCGAAATTCATGAATTTTTTTTCACGCTGTACATGTTCCATGAAGTCAAAGACTACCGCCCCACCACGTGCTTGGATTTCAAAATCGTTTTTGCACCAAAAGAACCTTATCTTTTAAATCCATTTCCATGAGCTTTTTGAATTACCCTCACACATATATATGTATATGTATGTGTGCATATATATAGATGTGCAAATGGACATATGGACCTTTTCTGATGTGCAATTATCTGTTGATAATAACTCTCACAAGATTAAATAACTATCCTGTTTCTTACTTGTGAGTACCAGCCATTACCTTGCCACAGAGGGCGTGCCACCTGCCGTTCTTCTACTCCCACATTTATCCACATGAGAAAGCATGCCTCGGCGCACTCACGGTGTTCTTCTCCTTTTTCTCATTCCAGGTGACGTGTTTCACATCACTGCTCCCCAAAAATTCACCTATGAGGAGGCAGACGCAGAGTGCAAGCACCAGGACGCCAGGCTGGCGACGGTCGGGGAGCTGCAGGCGGCCTGGAGGAACGGCTTTGACCAGTGCGATTATGGGTGGCTCCTGGATGCCAGCGTGCGCCACCCTGTGACTGTGGCCAGGGCGCAGTGTGGAGGTGGTCTACTTGGGGTGAGAACCCTGTATCGTTTTGAGAACCAGACAGGCTTCCCTCCCCCTGATAGCAGATTTGATGCCTACTGCTTTAAACGTAAGTGTTTAATTTCTTTTTTGAAATTATAGATTAAGAAACCAAATGCTTGAAAGGCATGCTCTGATGTTTAGCCATTGGAATGGATTCTGTGTCTTGCAGCGTGCGCATGGGATGGAGACAGTCCAGTGGCTTGCGAAAGCCGGTACTCTGAACAGCAGGGAAATGGTTAGAACTACAGGAAATTTGATGAATGGATTTTTAGAGAGCATGACAGAGTATCAGGCGAAGGTCTTAACTGTGCCCGGTTGCACCCAGAATCATAGAACATATTTCTGAGTAGTTCTTTGAATGCTGTCCTTGAATGCAATTGATTTTGGGGACTGTAAAGCCGAAGCTGACTGTGGCTGAGTTAAACCCCTGAATTCTGTTTATTTTGTTTTTGGGAGAGAATTTAAAAGTTCAGTAATTGCAGGTGAGTACTTCGAGCTGACATTGATAATCACAGTGTTCTTTTCATCCAAAAACTGAACAGTGCTATCAATAAAAATACCCACCTATCTCGCTGTATTTCAAGTAACGAAAATAGGTACCTCCTGCTAAGTAGCTCAGTATTGATAATTGATGAAGTGCAGTGGTAGCATATAAAATAAACGAGCTAGTTTTACACAATATTTCCCAATGTTTATGATATAACTATTTTATTTTCAAGTGTCTTTATCTTAGTAACATTAGGCATATGATGAGATAGTATCATAAAATGCTTAATTAAACAAGCAATTCATTTAGAGCCTCTTTGTAAGATGTACAGTAGGGTCTACATTGTGCTGGCTAACCAGTTATCTCCCAGAATTTTGGGGGACCTTCTGTGTGTTCAAGTCTGAGTCATGTTATTTTGAAAAGTAGTAAACCTTTTTACTAAGTTTCCAGTGTATCGTGTTATGGTAATAGACAGTTAAAATAAGTAGAAAGCACCCTCGTTTATTATGTAAAGTGAAATACACAGATGTTTATCATCAGCAAAAGACACAGAGCTGTGACGTGTAAGTGGTCAGCATTAGAACTGAGGTGAGTGGAACGGAAAGGTTTGATCCTGTGCACTTGTGTCTTCCAGCTCACGTACCTCAGCTGACCCTCAACTCCGGGTGTCAAACCACGTGTTGTCCATCAGCTTGATTCAAGCTGGCTGAGCCGCAAGTGGTCATAGGAATATTAACTTTGGTTCTCAAGCCCTGAAACAACAGAGAATGTCTTCCTTAGTCATTTTCAGGAAAATAATCAACGGCAATAGCAAAAACCTTGCCCTCAAAGTAGGCAGGTAGACTTCCTTTAAGCCCGATTCGCACAATAGTGATTTTCAAATACCAGCTTAAAGCTCAGTTTTATATATGGAGTGACAGATGAGACCAGATTGACACGGGGGTGGGGTGGGGTTGAGAGGTTAAATTAGGGAAGGAACACGGTATCTAACCTAACTACCTTAGTGGTTAAATTTTGTTTTTCAATAACTGGCACCAGAAAATGTAAACAATTTTTTTTTTTTGTCTCTGCAAGGGTAAAATTTTTCTCTCCAAGGGTTAAAAATAACTCAGTCTTTAGCCTCAACGAGAGTTATAGTTAAGAATTTCATCCTGATGTGTTTATAAATTATTTATTTAAGTACACTGGCACAAATATATGAAATAAGGTACTTAGATTTAAATAATTACCTACTATTTTGATGTAAAATGCAAAAAAGCTTGAAGATTTAGGCCTACCTGCTTGTCTTTAATTCATTTAAATATGTATAACTTGGAAATACAATGGATTAATATTTCCCCACTTAAGCTTGAGTCTAGATTTCTGCTATTTATTTATTTCCTACCAAAGACTCTTATCATACTGAGAATTCACTCAGCAAATAAAATGTTGAGAAGGTTTAGCCAGGGGCCTGCATCTGTGACATACTGGATTAAGCTGCCAGTTTGCGTCCCTTATCAGAGTGCTGGTTTGAGTCCCAGCTGCTCCATCTGTGATCCACTTCCCCGCCAATGACCCCGAGAAGGCAGCAGAAGATGGCCCGAGTACTGGGGCCCTTGGCACCCGTGTGGGAGAGCAGGATGGAGTTCCTGGCTGATGACTTCAGCCTGGCCCAGATCTTGCTGTTGCAGCCACTTGGGAAGCAAACCAGCAGATGGAAGGTTTCGTTCTATCTGTCTCTCCCTCTCTCTGTCTCTCTGCCTTTCAATCAAATCAGTCTTAGAGAAGAAGAAAGTTTAGCCAACAATTAAGGATTCCCCATGTCACACACAATGCCAAGAGATTCCCTGAGTTTCTCGTTGATTTTACTAGGGTTCCCTTAATACATATTTTTAAAGGATTTGAAAAATGTTCTCAAAATGAATTGACTGGTGTCTGCTTTTCTCACATAGCCGAGTGGTGACTAACTTCTGGAGGGTGTCCTTTTTAAGAGTTGTGGTCTAAGCTCATTCCCAAAGGGGTTTCAGAGGTGTACAGCTGGGTGGTAAAGTAGAGGAATTTGAGAAGATAGCCATATTTTTCTTGTTTACCAAATATAGAAAGTGATTTTTAAAGCCACTTGGTGAATGGACAATGCCAAAACTGACTTTGTTAGAATTCCCTTTCCTTATAAAGTCACTGACGAGAACCGATGCCTGGTAATAAAGACAACTGGAATCTGTTCTCGTCAAATGGGCTTGAAGAACAGACCAGCTAAGATCTGTGAAGTAACCTTTGCTGGTGTATTTTCCCTTGATGATTCAACTACATTGTGTACTTTTTATTTTTCTTTTCCTCATTAAGCAAGTTCTGTGAATGTTAGAGTTATTCAGCACTTTGAAAGGTCACCCCGTGTCCCCAGATTGAAGTGAATTAAAACCATTCCAGAATCAAGACAATCTCGCTGAATGCTCGCCAGGGGAGGGAACTAGGACTAGCACTGGCAGCTGGATTTCCTGGTGAGGGCCACCGCGCTAGACTTTGGACCCCACTTTTCCACATCTAAATGACAGCCATTTCAGTTGTCGAACACAGCTGTTTAGTTCTCCCTCCACACCTTCTCCGACTGAAACAGTTCCCTTGTTTATGAAATTCCAATCTCATCTATGTGATCCTGTGATGAACAGTCACTGTTTGTTGTGTACCTCTGTTTGATGAAATTTGCAACTAGACGTAGTGGTGCGGGGAAGGCTAACGTACTTGCCACCACTTCCCATGCTAGCTTGTGTATTTGTTCCCTTTGCAATTGGCCTGACTTCCCAAGCTATCGTCAGTCCATTATCTTTTTTGTGTCCTAGATCACAAACTGACCTTTTGTGCCAAAACGAATCCTTCCCTCATTGATATTTCAAAGGCGTTTCCTGCCTGTTGAATTTGAATCTGTTAGCATTCAATCACTCATAAAACTTGGAAAAGGTCAAATTCAAGTTCACTTCCCACAAGCGTGAACCCAGAATCAACCTCTGAGATAGCTGCTCTAGCTGCAACTTCTTCCCATGTTGATACTTATTTTTGTATATCGAATTTGATATAGAAGAACCAATTTAAATTAGTCACTGCTCCATAATGTAGACAGTATGGGTATGAGCTAAATCCACTGTCATGCTGCTAAAAGGGGTTTTATTTTATTAGGAAAATCTGCCTCATGTCTCCCAACAGCGGCATAGAGGAGATAGTTGATAGGACATAAAATGCCATAAGTACAGTGATGTAAAACATCTGTGCGGCAAACAGCTGCAAAGGTTGGAAGGGAAATTTTGTGGGAAAAGCAGCAATGCTGCTTTCTGTTGGCTTCCTCAGCAATGTAGCTGAAGGAACACTGGTAGTTTTCCAAGACCAAGATGTCTCCGTGTGACTGGAAGGACACTCTCAGAATGAGCCGGAGTTGTGTTTTCATTTCTATAACAGATCATTAGCATGGCGGTGTACGTATTCCTAGCATAAGTCTTTGTGGATATTTGTGCTTGTTAAAATGATTTCCTTTTTTGGAAAGGCTGAAACAAATGGCACAGATGATCAGATGCACTGGGTTATGATGGAAATCAGCTGTTAGGTTGACGAAACACCGCCCAAACCCAAAGGAAGTCTGAGGTTTGCCATTCCAAATAGGAGAATTGATTAACTTAATTATAAGCAGATTTTTAAAACAGGGCTCCAAAATTACTGAGAACCCTTGTTTCCAAAAAGAAAGTCACAGAAATCCTCATCTTGTGAGTGGACTCTGAGATATGTTGCTGTCACTTTTTTGGGCAGTGGGACAAGGAAGGTCAGAGCAGAGTGTGCAGCGACAAACGACAGTGACTTATGCTTGTTCGGCTTTTAAAGTCTGAGCCCATTTCTCAAACACTCTCAAAATATGATTTCCCTGGCTTTGCGGAGACTTGGTAACAGCGAGCTTGGGCTGGAAACTGGGAGAAGTGGATTCACAGCTCTTTGTCCCTCATGCAAACTCACCTCCTTTTAAGCTAATTCCATCAACCGTGGAAACACCCAGAGGGAAAAAGTAAAAATAGCTTTTTTGTTGTTATTAGTAATAATATGATTAAGTTTTCTCTGATATGCAATCTGCTAAGAGTTCATATTATGTTTCCATGGGAACTTGGTCCGTATGTATTTTTTACTATTTCCCCAAAGAATTTGGTTAGAGGACAAACATGAAATTTGGCCGTTAAATGAGGTAACGGTTATGGAATTTCAGAGGATAGAGAATTGAATTAAAAGAAATAGTCATCCACATTTTGGGTCCATAAGTTGTTCATGTCAATCAAAATTGACCAATGCTTCTTGTTGGAAATGTGTGCAGAAAAGACTGCTCTTAAAAAGGGGGAGAGAAATGTTATGTAGCTTGGCTGTTCCAGACTATACCTCTTTGTTTTTTGCTGTAGTTTTGTTTTAATATAAAAAGACAAGTGGTGGCAGGTTTCCAAGGATATGTAAATGTACAAAAGTGGCCACCACGTTTGCACTGTGAAGTTGATGAACCTGGGCTGTATCACGGTCTGGAAATGACAACAGCTACGAAGAGCTTAATGCAGACAAACAAGGAGCCATCTTTTCTCATCCTCTTCTGCTTTCCGGCCCAGTGACCCCCCATTGTTGTTTTTCAAGGGCTCCTGTTTGGGGACAGCAAGAAGAAAGTCACAAGGTGCTGGAGATCCTGGTGCAGTAGAACCCTTGGCAGGAGGACAGCATTGCCCACAGAGTAGCTTTCAGCCCATCAGGCATAGCAGGAAACCGACCCCAGGTGTCCTTAACAGTTCCTTCTCAAGTCAGCCACAGCTAGTCTTTTATTTTCTAAAATACTGATTTTCTTAAAAAAAAAAAAAAAATTCACAGTCTCTGCAGTAGGCTGCTGTGTTTTGTGTCCAGGAGGAATCTTGTTTACAACACTGGAACTTTTGTAAACAATTTAAATTTCTTTAAACAGGCCAGGCCATTCTCTGTAAATTTCGAGGCATTATAACGTAGCATTTTATGATGACAGGTTACTTGAGATAGCTGAGCCCATTCTTTCTGATGCTCTGGGTTGTTCCCAGTGATTTGTAATTACAGACCTAAAATACAGCCTGTGGGTACCTGACTTCCTGTACATTTGTGTTCCATGCTAAAGTAAGCCTGGAACCAAGGCCCCTCCGAAGTCCATGGTGTGCAGAACATAGAGCCGGTGTAGAGCTCCCACAAGAACCACCCAGCCTCTGCCAGACTTCTCCCTGAGGCTCCAGTCTCCTCTGCAGAGGTGAAGTTGAAAGGAAGATGAAACTAATGGCCCGCACCGGGAAGGAAGGGACAAATAGTACCAAGAGGTTTCCTGTCCAGTTTTCATGAGCAGTCTCATGGTGTATATGTAACTCGGTCACACTTGATGTGGCTTTTTTGTGGTCTTCTAATCTTCAGCACTCCCTCCTCCCCTGAGATGGACACTCTACAGCTTTAGAGAGGGAGAGAGCATGTGGAAAGAGCCAGAAGCAGGGTACCTAACAGTACTTCCTACGAGGCTGCAGGTTGCTGCTGTAGATTCTGACAAACTCTTGGCTATACCCAAACTCTGCATTTGTGGTTTTGTTGTTTAAAGGGGCTTCTCCTTACATTAAACGATCTGGTGTTCATTTTCCTTATCTGAGAAGAGTCATTCGTGCCTGTGGGTAGAAGCAGTGACAATCTCACCAGAGGAGACAACTCATCAGTTTGTGACTACTGAGTGTCCAATGCTCAGTGTTTGGGTTAGTTTCAATGTAACTTTTAGACTCATCTCCATCACAAAACACTTTGAAGTCATTCCAAAATGCACAGAAGCACCTACCAAACACGGGGCATACTATTTTTTTGTTAGTGAATTCTCTAATCAACTCTTTGAAATTATTTTTCTAGCTAAACCGAATATATCAGAGGCCACAACCATCGAACTGAACATCCTCGCAGAGACCACATCACCCAGTTTATCCAAAGAACCACAAATAGTGCCCAAGAGAACCACACCAATCATCCCTTTAGTCACCAAGTTACCCATCCTTACAACAAAGTCCCCTCCTGTGGGACGAGTAGTCAATTTTGAACAGAAATCCACAGCCCCACCTCAGGCTATACCAGACAGATTAGCCACAGGGCCACCCACACCTGGTGGGGGTACCAGGGAGCCCTGGGAAGTGGACTACTACTCACCTTCTGCTTCAGGACCACTCGGAAAACCAGAGCTGTCTGACACGGAGGAAGAAGTGTTGCAGAGTACACGTGCCATCCCACATCATGCTACAGATTCGTGGGGTGGTATCCTGGAAGACACACAAACACAGGAGTCGGTCACACAGGTTGAACAGATAGAAGTGGGCCCCTTAGTAACATCTACGGAAATCTCAAAGCATGCTCCTGCCAAGGAATTCCCCGTAAGCGAAACACCTTTTGTATCTACAAAAATGACCTTGGGATTCAAAACCGAGAGGAAAACAGAAGGCACTCTTTCTGAATCTATGACCACAAGTCACGATGGATTCACCTTGGGCAAAGACAAGGGTGAAGACGGAGCACTTACAGCCAGGCCTGGCCAGAGCACCTTGGTCTTCAGCCCAATACCTGAAGTCGTTACAGTGTCAAAGATTTCGGAAGGCACCAGCCACTCTCAGTTCCAGGACTTGGAGTCAGTCTCAGCCTCTACAGCTGTCTCCCCTGTACCTGTGCCTGACAGTGACAGACCATCCACGGACAACTGCTGGGAGAAGCCCACTGATGATGGTGGCCAGTATGTGTCTGCTACACCCTTCCCATCAGTTGAATTATTTCCTTACTCTGGTGATAAAACAGTAGAGGAAGTGCTCCCGGGGATGTATCTTCCTTCACAACCGGAAATGACCCAAGGAAGAGAAAGAACGCAAACGCCAAGACCCGAGAGAACAGTGGCTGACACAGGTGATGGCATACGGGAAGAGATCAGCAAAGCGCCAGGTTTGGGAAGCACAGAGGAAGAAGAAGGCTTCTCGGGAATGAAGCTCTCCACGGCTTCCTCAGAGCAAATTCCTTTTACAGAGTCTTCCGTGGCAACCACCAGAGCTTTTGGTGCCCCACCATTGACAACCCCGTCGAGTGTGGAGCCGACAGAAGCGAGAGACGGGGAGGAAGAGTCCACGCAAACTGTGACTGCATTGGAAGCAGATGGCTCTCAGGTTCTCACAAAGCATGATGTAGACAGCACAGCGGTGCGTTTGACCGATAGTACTTTCAATGTGGAGGTGGTCACGGTGTCAAAATGGCCCTGGGATGAAGACAACGCAACATCGCAGCCTGGAGAGTCCACAGAACACGCCGGCTCTCCGGAGGGGCCGCCTGCTTTCCCAACCACGGTGGGAGAAAACGGGAAAGAGGAAGAAATCCCAAGTCTCACTGAAGACGGAGACGAGTTCACTCTTGTTCTGGATAGTACTCAAAAGCCGGTAGAAAAAGTTACTGAGGAAGATGCTACCGATCATGGGAAATTCACAGTGAGATTTTGGCCAACGACATCAATTGGTCTTACAAAGTCAACTTTGACAGATTCTGCAACCACAGAAAGAATTCCACCTATCACAAGCACAGAGGGCCGAGTTGTTTATCCAACTGTGGAAGGAAGCGCTCTGGATGAAGGAGAAGATGTGGACGTGTCTAAGCCAGGTTCCACTGTCTCCCATTTTGCACGCACCTCAGATGGGCGAGGATTGGCATTTGTTAATTATAGTAGCACCCTGGAGCCCACCACTTATGTAGACACTGCCCATACCATTCCTCTTTCTGTGATTCCTGAGACAGAGTGGGGAGAGTTAGTACCTCCTGTTCCATCAGAAGATGAAGTTCTAGGTCAGCCCTCTCAAGACATCAGTGTCATTGATCAGACTCACCTTGAAGCAACTGTGTCTCCTAAAACCACGAGAACCACAACAGAAATCACACAGCGGACCACTCGGGAAGAACAGACTACAGGAAAACCAGTTCCTGCCCTCAGTTCTACCGCTAGCACACCCGTGTCAACAGCAACCTTATGGGATGAACAAGAAGGTGATGGATCCACATATACAACCTCTGAAGACAGATTGGTGACAAGTTTTGGGAGAATCCCGATTTTAGAAACAACTTCAGTGGGGAAACTTGAGCACGATGTGTCTTACCCACCTGGTGCCGTCACTGAGCACAAAGCAGAAACAGAGGAAGTGGCAACCCTGACACCAAGGACCAGGCCAAAAGTGTCTCCAAGTCCAGGGCCTGAGCAAAAGTATGAAATGGAAGGTAGTAGTCCAACAGAATTTGAATCACCTTTGAGTCCCTTTAGCACTAGTGTTTCCCAGTTTATGGAGGAAACCACTACTAAGAAAAGGGAGGAAACATCCCTGGATTATGTTGATCTAGGCTCAGGATTATTTGAAAAACCCAAAGCCACAGAGCCTCCAGAATTGTTGACCATTAAGGCCATGGTTCCGAGTGACATCACTGCTACAGTTGGACCTCCATCGACCGCAACAGCCAAGCCATCTTCAGCACCCACGGAGAGACCGCCTCTTGTCGACAGGGAGCCTGGTGCAGAGTCGACCAGGGAGGTGCTGCTCATCGGAGAGTCTACATCTCGTGTTCTCCCCACTACCCGTGAGGATATTGTGGCCAAGGAAACAGAGACCGATATTGATAGAGAGTATTTCACGACGTCTAGTGCTCCTTCTGCCACACAGCCTACAAGACCACCCACTGTGGAAGGCGAAGAGGCCTCCAGACCTGAGGCGCTTTTCACTCCACAACCCCCGCCGGGGACAAAATTCCACCCTGACATAAATGTTTATATTATAGAGGTCAGAGAAAATAAGACAGGTAAGTCTCTGCTTTCTAGCCATGGCGTTCCAGGCAATCAGCATTTTATCTTGAAAGTTACTTTGGGGGAGGAAAAAAATGAACCTACCCAATGCTACCATTAGAAGATAACCTGGAGTGTGAAAAATAAAAGTTGTAGCTTCATAAATTTTTACAAGAATTGGAAGACTGTGTAAACAATTTGGAAGAATGTTAGATACGATGTTGTGTTGAAAGTCATAAGAAGCCCTGCTTTGTCATCTAATATAACCAAATCATCACTGTTACATCAATTCTGAACATGCAGAACCAAGCATTTTAATTTCAGTGTCTGTCCATACATCACTACTCAAGTGTAGCACTAGACTGTGTTAACATTCCATTGGTCTTTAACTATTAACCCTTAGTACTTGCAATGTGGACTGTAAAACAGTTGTGTGTATCCCTAGGGTTGACAGAAAGACATCTAAAGGTTTGCTTTGGTTTCTCTCTTCCAGGATTTTGTAGATTTATTACAGGACCTGTGGAGTGTGCAATAGGTGTATCGGTTAACTGTTATTTTAATGCAAATTCTGTGTATTTTCAGGCTGTCGCCTCGGGGGTATTTTAATGGGGCATAACTCTTTAGAAGTAAAACAGTCTAGCTTAGTTCTAGGCATTGCTATAATTTATTGCATCAAATACAATTGCAGAAAGTGGCTATATAAGCTCTTTGCTTGTTTCTTAAAAGCAAAAACACAGGCTGTAGAGTTTTTTATTTTATTACTTAATTGTTTTATCTATGGGGATATTTGAGCTCTGGGAGGCATCTTAAAAATTGTCTCTCTCCTTTGGTTAACGTTTGCCATAGTTTTTATCATGCGTGACTTATTTTGCCTGAAAGTGAGACCACACTGTCTTTCAAATCTGGTAGGCTGAGTTGAGAATGCCTAGCAGGTCCTCGTCAGTAGATGGAGTCAGGCTTGCTTGTCTCTTTTTAGTTTTGAGGTTAACTGTGGGACTTTCATATAAGAATTAAGTGAATGAACATTCACTTTCCTTTGACCTGACTCTGAGAAACTGGACTAGGAGAATGTTTTTCTATTAGGGGTTCTCGCTCTCTTTTACTGTCAATATCTTCCCATCAGGATATCATTTTTCCAAAGAGTGCTAATACCCTCATGAGAGTCCTCAGGTGCACACCTGCTCACAGCAAACAGGTGGCTGTCTTGTGAAGTCGGTTGGCATCCAGTGCTGTAGGGGCACGCGTCGTGGCTTCTCTACTCTCCAGAATGTTCTCAGTGTTAAATCTTTGGCGTGGCAGTGAATGATAGAGACCACATCTCCGGAGTTCTGAAATTTATCTCCACTTCCTAATACAGTTGAAAGCGGCCAGGATTGGAGCATGATTTTTTTTTAGGAAACCATAATGTATTTCCTCTCTTCTACATTACTTTTCTGTCTCTCAAAACTGGAGTGGGAAAGAGAACAAGAGTTGCCAAGAAGTAGGAGTGAGAAGAAGCTGTTAGCAGGCTTGGAAAGAAGACAGGAAGGTAAAACTAAAAAAAAAAAAAAAGTAAAGAGAAGCAAAACACTTAATTTGAGGATTAAAAAAATACTTGAGCAATTAACTATGGAGAAATATCTCAATTTATGCTACTGTTGTTAGTGTAGAGACTGAATTTAATGGAATACTGTAAAACACAATAAAAATGCTCTACATCAAAAAACTCTTCTGAATGGGAAATTGGGAGTTTAGGTTGGGGTGATTGAATTACAGCATGGAAAAAGTCCCTCTCCCCAGCAGAATGGGCAGCCCTCAGGGAGAAAAGAACTAAGCTTATAAAGGGCTACTCACACTGGAGAGAGGGAACCCCCTAACCCTTAAACTGCCCATACAAAGATGCATACTTGTATGTGAGTTGTGGACTTAATTCAGCTGGACTTCTGGGCTATGCATGGGTGTTTCTTCTTGCTTCTGCTTTTAGAACATGAACTCGTGATCTGCCTTCGGCCTGATTTTGCTTTGAGTTGATAATAACAGGTCAGGAGGCTGTGGGATACTTGGTGGCCCTCGGAAGGTAGGATTCCAGTGTGTGTGTTGGGGCATGTGTCTGTGGAATAATTATCTCGCCCTCTCTGTCTGTGCTCTCTGTGGACTGTTCTATATACGTGTTCTCCCTAGACTGAAAGTGGTTATTATCTTTACGACCACGGCATTTACTCTGATTCAGCTGCTTGCTTATCCTAATTTTATTTGTTTTCTTTGAGAAATTTAATTTTCCAACATTTTGAACTTTGGCAAAGGTAAACCCTACAGCAGATGTTCAATTAATGAGTTCGAAGGCAGGTGTATACATTAACAAGGGAAAGTGCCCATGTGCCTGGAAAACCAACCTTTTTTTCTTGCATCAAGGCAAGATTTTCCAGACTGGAAAATCCTACACGCATGTGTGAACTCATGTAAATCTATTCACAAAAATAGAATTAGCCTTTACGTATATTGTGTATTCAAGTAAGCAAAACTACCACCCATGCTACACTAAAACAAGGTATTCATAATTTTTTGCTGTCCTCAGCAAGTCATATAAATCTTGATTTTTTTTTTTTTTTTTTTTTTTTACTGCAGTGAAACAAAACATCCTTCTCAGGACATGGTTATGTTGTATTTGCTCAAATGGATCTTAATAGCAAGTTAGGCTGCAGTGGCTGGAAGGCAACTGTAGTTAGCAGTTAAAAAAAAAATCTGAAGGAACTTTTCAGCTCATAAAGATTTTATGAGCTGAAAAATGCTATGGGGTGTGTTTAACAGTGGTTCAGGGGATACTGAGAACTTGACTCCTGTTTCAGGAGTAATTTGCACACCTGCATTTTGAAAAATTATTGAAAGATTTTCTTTGTGAACATGTGGCCAGCTGTAAGATTTGAAGGTGTCAGGAGAGTTTCTTCATTTTGGAATTATTTTTCTAAAGACGCTGTCTCTAAATCATTTGAAATCTTAAAACTTGGGATAGCAGGACTGCAAATGTTTTCATAAACTGATTTACCAATATATGTAAATGATCTGGCAATTCACAGATAAATACCAACATAATTATTATCAGAAATGCCCTTGGAGCTCTGTCTTTTCTGGGGTTCTAGGCTGCTGCTTTCATGCTGAAAGTGAGCGGAGCTGGTACCTGCACCTGTGGGTGGTTCCCTTCGTGGGCTCCAGCTATGGCCTCACCACCAGAGGAGCTTGTTTCTTTGTGTAGGAAGCCACAATGGTGTCTCCCACCACTCACTTGTTTGTCAGTATCTAGAAAATCCCCTTCCAATACTCAGTGAAAACAGGAAAAGAAAGTTTATCTTCTTTTCCTTTCTGTAGTATGAAGAAAATACTTGATCTTAATGTTTCCAAATTATTAATGAGCTTAGGACTATACCAGAGACCAAGGGGCTCTATTTAAAAAAGTCCTTCACAGTGAAATATTTCACATGTATAATGTGTCCGTACAGACACAGAGAGACATACCCATGTACACATATAGAATCTCAACTTTTTAAATGTCTGTGGATAGTTCATTAACCTGCTAACCTCAATGGGAAAAAAAGTTGAGTGTTTTTTTTTCAAAGATGGAGGTGTAATAATGAAAGAAGCATTCTATGGCTAGACAAAATGGACTGTAATAGGACTTCATTATCTACTTCCTACAATGAACCAATGCCTGTTCTTTCTGACAGTGGCCCTTGCAGTTATAACTTGCCATGATCAAAACCACCCCTGAGGCAGAAGCACTATCCAAGAACAAACCCCACTTCACTACGATGGCGTTAGCTCGAGAGACACGCGCCAACATCTTCCAGTAGAACACGGGCAATCGAGAATTGTGTTTAAGTAAATCTACCACCTGCCTCAGCTCTCACAGATACTGAAAAGGAGACGCAGAATAACATAAATCATGGCCTTTAGATGCATATTGGAGAACCATTACCAACACAATTAAATGTAACTGTGGTGTGCACACACACACACACAGCTAGGTAGGCAATATTCTCTTTCTTTGTGTGACAGAGTGGATGATAGATGCAGTCAGCAAAGGAATAAGAGAAGAGAGGAAGTTAAGGAATATTTTAGAAGAAGGTAGCATTGTAAGGCTTCTTCAACTGGAGGGGTAGATTAAAGAGAAATTACAGGAAGCCAGTTATTAGCCTGTCCTCCCCAAACTAGGCTCGGCACAGGGGCCAAGGAGGCCCGAGTGTAATGAGCTATTTCTAAATAGAGCAGGGATCACACAGAGGCCAGAGGCTTGCCTCAGAAGCTGAATGTCTTTCCAGGAGTCACCCAGGGACCCAAACAGCTCTTGGGAGCCAGACACTCAGCTGGGTTCTCCGGGAAGGAGTGTTCTCACCCCTTTGTGTACATCAGCGATTCTTAGGTTTGGATAAAGACAGAGTCTTCTGTGGGTTAAGTAGGTTCAGTGTTTTGAAATAATTCTTCATGAATCATGAAGTACCATGATTCAGACTTACACATTGGTAAAAAAGAAGGCACGGAGCTGTTTTTAAAAGGGTACCTGCACACTCTGAAAGTTGATGCAAATGTTTATGATCCCGGAAGTCAAATGAATGCTGAGTCAGCAGGATTACAGAGCAGGTGCTCTAAACTGGGAGGGTGACGTCAGCCTCTGCTTTGCCTATCTGCCATGTGGACCCAGGAATTTCTCAATTTACCCGTTATATATATATTTTTTTTACTAGAAAATGGATGTTATTATACAGAATATTTGCTAAACTTTAACCCATACTCTTTCTGCAAAGCATAGAGGCTGCGAAATAACAAAAATTTTCATATATGGAAAGTGGAATTAAAAGATGTTTATTTGGGCACAAAAATGTTGACATCGATTGTGCATGTGTATATCTACATATGCACATAACATATGTTTACATTTTTTCTCACTTATTTGACATTTAAATAATTACAGAGTACTAACCACATGAGAACTGGATTTTTTTTAAGATTTATTTATTTATTTGAAAGGCAGAGTTACAGAGAAGCAGAGGCAGAGAGAGAGAGAGAGAAAAGAGAGAGAGAGAGAGAGCTCTTCCATCTACTGGTTCACTCCCCAGATGGCCACAACAGCCAGAACTGTGCTGATTGAAGTCAGAAGCCAGGAGCTTCTGCCCAGTCTCCCACGCAAGTGTAGGGGCCCAAGGACTTGGGCCATCTTTTACTGCTTTCCAGGCCATAGTGGAGAGCTGGATCGGAAGTGGAGCAGCCGGGACTCGAACTGGCACCCATATGAGATGCCAGCACTGCAGGTGGCAGCTTTACCCACTATGCCACAGCGCCGGCTCCTGGATTTTCTGAAGTACATACTATTTGGGGTGTTATGAATGAACACAGATAGGTGCTAAGCCATAGGAAGAAACCATTGATATCATGGAAAGCACCTTTGGAGAGGGATCTGAGTTCATTGTCAGCATGGTGGTTCATTTCATCTGTTTGGTCTTGAATACATTATTGAACCTCTGTAGGTCTCAGTGGTTAAACCATTTCCAGCACCTAGCAATACTCCAACCTCACGAGATTGCTGGAAGAAGGGTGTGTCTTGAAGTGCTCACCAACGCCAGGCACTGAGGTAGGCCCTTTGCACATGCTGTACCCCTTGCCTGACTGTGAGGCACCAAGCACCGTGCCTGGCACATGGGGCCCACTTAGTGCAGGCTAATCCCCTTCTAGCTTTAGAAACTATTTCATTCTGAACCTTTCCATGTAGGAAAACATAGGTTGTTTTGTACTTAATAGGTTACAAGTTGAATTCTCTTAATATCCAAGATGTCTTATACAATAAGGAGCCACATCTAACTATACGTGAGTCTGTTGGGTGCAAAGTGCGTGGTAACATTTTAATCCTCTGTGGGTTGTGTTTGGGTTGGAGGATGCCATTTTGGGCACTTCAGCCTTTATTGAAAATTCACGTGTAGTATTGATCCTGTGGCCCTGACTAGACGACCTACTGGGATTTCTGCTCTTTTTCATGTGGAAAATAGGGCTTATTATTTTGAAAACCCCCAATTTAATTTTTCCTTGAAAGAAGAGATCTTTTTACAAAATCTTGTTAAATTTCCCCAGGTATCAGGCCTGGCCTCTCCTTGCATATTCATAGAATGCATGGGCATTCCCTGCTGTCTTTTTCTGGTTGTCAAGGAAACCCCCAGCTCTCTACACAGGGATTACATTCTTCTCTCTTAATAGCTCTTAGATCATTCATTTGTGCAATGAATAAAAAATGTATTCACAGGTCCAGACAGTGTTCGGAGATGGTGGGGGAAGGGCCGTAGTCAAGGGGGATGGCCGTGCGTGGTGAAGGGAGCGGGGATTAAAGCAAAGATAGGATCACACGATGCTGTCTGAGATTGTGTTGCATGCAGCAAAGCTGAAACGTTGATGTTTTTAAGAGGACTGCCCAATTTTGCCAGTTTAAGAACATGGATAACATTGCTGCTCAGTGAGGCCTGTTGTTCGTGCACAAAAATAGTTGATGATGAAGTGGGCTCATGGAGAGAGCAGTTCCAAGAATGGGGCTGAGGTTGGTGGAGGCAGGGAAAGGTAGTGGTGATATGTTGTGGTGAAAACCATCGCATTTCTTTTTATTTGAATTTTTTCAGCCTAATTGAGGTAACAGGAAATACTTTAAACTATTTCATTGCATTAAAATTGGTGTTCCTTAGAGACATGGTATTTAGATTTTGTGAGTTTGAATCAGGAGGGAAATGTACATCTATTGGGGAGAAGAAGGATGTTAATTATTCTTAAGAAGAGCGAGTTGATCCTGTGTAGAGGAATAGATCATGGTGGACCTTCCCAGTCCTTGCCAGAATGGAGTAATGTAGCAGTGTAGTAGACGTTAAACCACAGAAAAGGGTCTCTGGAGTGAGGGGCAATGTTTGGTTGTATTTCGGAGCCCTTGTTGGTGAAGATTTGTGATGTGCTGTGCCCCTGTGCTACCCAGACCTTGCTTTCACACACGTGTGTGATCAGTGCACAGGAAGTGCCTGGCCTGGCCTGGCCTTAGTGACGTCGTCCTGTCCTTTGTAGCGCGGCCCTCCTGTGTGGACGAGGGCAGGTGTGATCATCGTAGCCATCCGTGTGTAGCCTGTAGGAGGTTTCTCGGATGCAGACGGGAAAGGAGACACTCTGGTGTTTCTGGGGAGCAGCTGGAATGTAGGACATTGGCCATCTCTTTGGTGTAGAAGGCTTACCTTGCTCTGCTCTCAGGGTGGCCTCCCTCACTCTCTGCAGGTAAATGTTTCCTGCCAGTCTCCTCACACTTGCCCCAGAACATATTTGAGAGGCTTGTTGACATGAAGTCATTCAGTCAAGCCCCTGTGCGGCAAGAGAAAAGGAGAGGATATAATGTATAGCTCAGCTGGGAAGGCAACTTGAAATAATTAGTAGGCAAGAGTGGGTAAAATAAAGGCCAACTGCTAGCTTTAATCAAAGGAAAATTAGAGGCCAATCAGATACAAGGGAAGAAGCATCTTGGGCAAGTGAGGTCTCAGGACCGACCTCAGAGGAGACGGTGGGTGCTCATCCCCTACGGAGCACCCACCCGGTTTCCCCGCATGGTGCTGCTAACCACCCATGAGACTGCCCTTTGCCGTGGTTTATAGGCCACCAGGGAATCGCCTAGTGCAGCACGTGTTGGACCCTACGGGTGAAACAAAGGATTTATGGCTGCTGGGGAGGGTGGTACACTGGGTCTTTGCCACTGTAAACGGCATGTACCATTTTCTTTTTTCTTTTTTTTTTTTTTTTTTTTTTGACAGGCAGAGTGGATAGTGAGAGAGAGAGAGACAGAGAGAAAGGTCTTCCTTTTTGCCGTTGGTTCACCCTCCAATGGCCGCTGCGGCCGGCGCACTGCACTGATCTGAAGCCAGGAGCCAGGTGCTTCTCCTGGTCTCCCATGCGGGTGCAGGGCCCAAGCACTTGGGCCATCCTCCACTGCCTTCCCGGGCCATAGCAGAGAGCTGGCCTGGAAGAGGGGCAACCGGGATAGAATCCGGTGCCCCAACCGGGACTAGAACCCGGTGTGCCAGCGCCGCAAGACGGAGGATTAGCCTGTTAAGCCATGGCGCTGGCCGGCATGTACCATTTTCGAAGGAAAACAATTCTCGCTCAGTCTGCCCTGAGTGAGCAGGTGGCCTTTGATTGGATTTTGGGGTGTGTACTTTTCACCACAAATGTTAAATGAATCCATCAATACTGATGAAAATCGGATTAAATATCATGGGAATACATCTTCTTAAAAGTCCCAAGAATAATCACAATTGGATCCAAATACTAGTGGAGGCCGCGTGCGCCCTTTTGCCATGGCCTTATTCGCTTCTTTCCGCAAACCTGGGATTCACAAGGAAATATTTTGACCTCCGGGCTCTTTGCCTCTGCTGCCAGAGTGAGTTTATTCAATGAACATTTACATTTGAGAAAATAGTGATTACTGCCTTGATAGAAGCCCACAGGGCTTTGGAAAGAAAATGAGTGATTTGAAAAAAAAGAAAGCATTGAGATTGTACCTGAACGCTTACATGGCCTGGATTTTTATAACCACAGAAGTCTTTCGTGTTTGAGTTCTTTGTGTGATGCTTTCGTTGCTGTCATTGCAGCCAGAGAACACTTTCTTCAGCCCGAGATACAGATCTTTGGAAGGAAGAATCAGCCCAGTGGAATGTGGGACAGGTGTTCTTCCAACTGAATTCCCACAAGGGGGGCTGGGTGACTGGAGGAGGAGAGGGGGAGGGGCCTTGCGGGCTTCGAAGGTCTCTTCGCATTGCATGGTGGAACATGGGATTTACTTAACCAGGTGAGACCAAAAGGGAGGCCCAACAGCCAGGAAACTTATGACTGCGAAGCCATATGGCGAAGTCCCATAATGTACACACCAAAGAGCTGGCCAGTTTGAGCCGAGGCGCTTTAGAGAAAATATTGGAGGGATGTGGACTTGAGCTGGACCATCCATAACCGGATGGCGAAACTCAAGGAGGATGCATGAAGCTTTCCAAGCTGGGGTGGGAGCGTCTTATGAACAACTCTGTGATGCGAATGAGGAAGACGCTGGGGGCGGGGGAGTCGGGTGGGTGGGGGCTGGAGTTACAGAGAATGACAGCAACGGAAGGCTGAGGAGGAGGAGGAAGGGGGCCCAGGAGTGTGGCCGTTTGGACGTCCTGTTGAAGAGGCCAGGAGGAAGGGGTGAACCAAGGAGCCGCATAATTAGAAGTAAAATAGTGCTTGGTAGAGTTTAGCTTGGTCGCCATAATTTCAGGAGCCAAACAGGATCCATGCGTACTTATGGGGGTGCTTTTGCTTTATTGTATTTAAAGCTTTTACCTACTTTTAAATTTCGATTTCTATTTTTCTGGTGTTAGGATATCTAGTAATCTGTCTATCATCTATCTAGCAAAGAATTTGACAGTTTCAGAGAACTAAAGTGAAAGAGAATAAAAAGCCAGGCTATGGCTATTTTTGTCCAATTTCCTTATTCTTAATCTTTTAAGGAAACATTGAGAAACCTATATAACCAGGCTTACTTTTTTTACTTTTATTTAGTTCTTTACCTCATTGCTCAGAAGTGCTTGAATGTCCCCAGATTACTTGACAGTATCTCCTGGAAATCCCTTGCTTTTGAAGAACTGAAGGCCATGAACGCCTCGGGCTGTTTGTGTGAGCAAGTAGAGCGTTCGGGCAATGCTGTCTCCTGCAGTGCCCTCAGACAGGGGACTGTGTCTGAACACATTCTTTCCACTTGAAGGGGCAGCATTATTTCGGATTATCTGAGGTTGGGAGAAGAGATTCTCATCCATCATCCTGATAGCATGTCTGCCTCTTAAAAGATGCTGTCAGAAGCACTTACGTTGTTTACGTACCCCCAGTACCCTTGCTGGTGTAAAATCATGAATTGAGAAGCACCAAGCTCCTTTCAGGGCAGAGGATATGCCTGAATGGCAAGGGAATGGGCCTCTGCCGCAGCGCTGAGAGGCTGAGACCGAGATGTGGGCCAGAGGACCCAGTGCGGACCTTTGGTCTTTCTGTCACTTCTAGGACAGTTGAGTACTGCTATAGACAGCACGTGCATTTCAATCCTTGACACGATGAAGGTGGCAAAAACCCCTGGCAGTATTCCTGCCTTGGTCTAATGGCATCTTTTAACTTTGACCTGCTGAGTGGTCAGATTCTGAGAGTGTCTCAAATTGTGAAAATGTTGGAGATTCGGGTTGTGCGAGATCCTTGGGTGGAAGGCCGCTGGAGGTGGTGTTCTCCCCTTCTGAAGGCGCTGGTTGGCCTTGTGCTGCTTTAATGAAAGGGGAGGGACATTGGCACGTTTGTTTTTGTCTGGTTACTGGTCTAGAGCCCCGCGTCTGACAGCTTGAGCATCTGAAGGAATTTTAAGCTTCTCTTTAAATTCTACAAGTCTTTTTCTCAACTGCTTCAGTATGGCTGTCTGCTGTATTTTTGAAATAAGGAAACAAAATCTTTTTTGTTAGCTGTTAAAATTAAATCCACTTTAATAAAAAAAATGTGATCTAATATCTCTCTGCTGAGCACATTGGTATAACTTACATTTAATTAAAAGCTCTTAAACTTAAACTGTGAAATTCCCTGAAGAGAACATGAACTTCAGCCAGCTGCCTATGCATCATAGCAACTATGTTTTGTGTCTGGTAATAGTATGACTGGAGGACTTGTGCTATGTCTGCAAAACCTGCCATGAAGTACTTAAAAATACTTGGTGAATAATTTGAGGTCAGCTAGCAATAAAGCTTTGTGTGAAATGCCATTAAAAAACCTATTAACCATGGTACTAGTATATTCAAGTCAAGCTGTTAAAATACATTCGTATAAACATAGAAAAGATTATACATACACTCCATAGAGTTCTGTGGTTTTCAGTCTTGAAATCCAAATAAAAGTTATATTACCCTTAGAGTGAAATTCTAAAATAGAGCAGTCTTTTATAAGGACTTGTTCATCCGAGAGCTTGGAATGTCAATAACTCTGTTAGGTTGTTCTGTTTGTAGGAAATAGAGCAGATCCTCATTTTGGAAGGAGATACTTATTTTCACAATAGTGCAGGTGTCTTCCTCCCCTCCCCCCACTCCCTACAAAGGAACTTTTCTGGCTTGCAGTAATTATAGCTGTTGTAATACTCTCAGAACCTGTGTGGTGGTTCAGGGTAGTGACAGAAAAGGGAGATGAAGAGGCACTTTCAGCAGGTGAATCAACAAAGAGGAACAGGTAGGACTTGGTGAGACAAGGGAGCTGGGACAGGAATTCTGGTGATGTGCGGGAGGAAGGCACTTCTCTCTGTAAAGATGGATTTCACCCTGCTGCTTCTCTGTGGGACACCCAAAGCATAGAAACTAACTAGCTCTGTGGTCCAGATAAAATGCAGATCAAAATGCAAAGAGTCTGTTGGAAGAAACATTTAACTTCAAAGCCCAGGTGATTAACACATCTACTCATGTTGAAAGGTCCAGTCACACCATTGGAAATTGATATGACTTCTTTAAACAAGGACTGTTAGTTGCTTCCTTGTGAGAGATTGTATTCCTAAAGAGGAAACCAAACAGTTTCAATGCTCTTTTGTAATCTTTGCTTTATTTAAGAATTTCCATTTAGTGGATTTTTTTTTTTTTTGAGATCTTATATGTAACATGAGGATGATAGTAAAATTTTACTAGGTATTTTTGATAAATAAATAGATTTCACTTTCTCTTGGTACACAAAACAAGTTGCTATGGGAGATAACAGGTATGTTAATTTGCCTCACTATTTATATATCCCGTAAAATCATGCTATAAACCTCATATATATTATAGTCTTTTTAAAAAGTGTTTATAATATAAATGCAGTGAACATATTTATAGGTATTTGCTGTTCACTTACAATTTACTGTGATGTGATGATGGTTCTCTAATTGATTGACGAGAGCCTTTGATTCTGAGTGGGGCAGGGGCAGACTTGACGTGTAAGTGACTCTCTAGTGACAAGCTTCTGCCATAGAGTCTGTAGCATGATGGGTACTCAGTAAGTTTTGTGCAAGCAGTTGGCTCATAGGAAGGTGCTACGTGGTCGTGGTAGGGATTTTAATTTTTTGTGCAAAAAAGCTAGTTTGAAACAGTGCTGTTTGTGAAATGCATATACAATGAGACATCCTGATATTTAGTTAGAAAATATATGACATCCAGCAGCTGCATTTTGGTGAAAATTCTGACATGTTCTAGGATGCTAGGGAAACCTTAGTTGACTTGTAGGCAATAGGAGGGTTAGAGTTCTTTGTCTGGATGGAAAATGGACTGAATTATGTAGACTTAATGTAAATTGATAGTTAGCTAAATTATATGAATTGTTGACTTGAAAGTAGAGTTCTTTGTTTTCTAAGATTTCAGTGAGTATTGTGGCCATCCGTCGGTCTACTCGTGTGCTGAATCTGCACACTGGGGTGGTTGTGTTGGGGTTGTCTCTCTCCGCCTCTCCTCCACACTTTTGTAGCGCCACCACTATCATATTTGACAGAACCTCCATCCATAGATGTGCACTAATGGCTTATGGGCACAAGTGATTAATTTTAAGTTAGGAATTTATTTAAAAACCTATATAAATCAATGATAGCAATAAGTGTTTTTACCCTCTTCATGAGCTAGGAGTTTGTCAATGTACACAATTATTTAATTCCTTATTTATTCTCATGTCTGAAGAATCCTGAATGAATAGCTAGTTTTAACTCCAGTATTTATTTAAAAAGAACAGAATGTATAGGGATTCTTTATACAGTTGACTCTGGCCCTTGTTTCTTATTTAAATTTTTTTTCTGTCTATGAAAGATACTGTGGCATTAAACAGACATAGAGGCGCACTTAATGAATGTGAATGTGATCCTTCTTAATAGTGAAGTCTAGTTGTATTTGGGCTGAATACAGCAAAATAAATGGGTTGCATATAAAGTGATAGCATGAACAGTTTAAGACTTGCACACTTTTGAAAAGCAAACTCCGTGAAATTGTACGGAGTAGTTGGACTGAATCTGGCTTAATTCAACTTTACTCAGATAGTATTAGCAATGAGAGGTTTCTTGATTTAGTGATTAAATAAAATTATTCATACACTTTTTCAAGAGATTCATATGTACAAAAGTGATTTAAATGTAGCCTTTCACAAAGCTGAACCCTTTTCTTCACATTCGTGTTTCGTGAAGCAAAGTAGACATTTAATGTAAACTGTATTAAGAAGGTCTTGTTACCTGATTTCATGTTGTCTCTTTTAAAACATGGGCAACAACTTTAGTGGCCTAACTTTAATACATTTACTCTTTTGAACGATCATTTTTCAGAGGGCAAGGCATTTATTCATTATCTTGACTTGTCAATTAAGAAGAGTTGCAACAGGTTTTATCAGAAATGATCCCTATGTGTGATTTTTAACAATGTGCTGGAGTTATGCGTTTGTTTCACAGTGTCACATGGATTCCAGTGCCTGTGTGCCTTAGCTTACAGGATTGAGGAGCTGAATGTCTAGGGTAGGGTGGGAAGGAGATGTGAGACCTGCAGTGTAGTGGGTGAAAGTTACCTGGGAGGGACGCACAGTTCCCGGAAGAGTAACCAAGTCTGCATGAATGACTTTCCCTGAGACCAGTTAGTGAGGATGTGGTGGCTTGCAGAGTTTTCTTTTTGTTTTCATTAGCATGAAAGGGATCAGTGCAATTCGAGGGTATGTCTTCTGATTACATGAGACTCTTGTGGTTTTTGAATTTTTGCCTTTTAAAAATTTTAAGCAACTCCTGTCGAGTTTATATTGGAGGTGCGTGCACTTCTGTGTTTGTGTTGATGCGTGGTGGGCTAGGATACAAGCAGTGCCGATTGCTGCTCAGTTGGGTTTTCCTTGGCTGGTGTGACTGTAGTGTTAGATGTCGATCTCTGGAAAGAGCGGCTTCGTGCAGCAGGTGCAGTGCGGGGAAGGTAGCTGTTTCCTCCCCTGCAGGCGGGGTGGGTGTGTGTGGATCTGGGTGGGCTCTGTCGTAACAGCTCCTCCTGCACACGTCCCTGCACGGATTCTTGAAAAGCATTCCTGGGGGCAAGATGGCAGGGCTAAGCCGTCATCTCCTTCCCGGGTCCATGCCTCCGCGTCCCCTCGTGCACTGCCCCGCCACTGAAGTAGGCCAGTTATCGTGGCATGACCCTGCTGTAGGACGCTAGAATGCCAGTGCCCAAGGTGGGCCGTTTGTGGTAACCGCAGAGGCAGCTGGACGTAGTCCTTGGTGCCACGAGTGACAGTTTACAGCCTAGGGAGCGTCTGACGAGTCTGAGGTTTGCTAGCTGGAATACTTAGATGTGCCTGACTTAGATGAGAACATGGCAGTAACGAGGATCCGCATGGATCCAGTTCACATTGCATCACACAAAGGATCAATGCGTGAAGTGCTGCAAACTTTTCCCGCAACTTTCACTGAGCTGGCCCTGCCCCAGCCGCCCACCCAGGGCCTCCTGCTCTTGTGCTTGGGGTGTGTGTCTAGCCTGTGCCTCAACGGCTCGGCGGGGAGAGCATGCCATTGCGTCGCGGGAGAACACAAATACACTTCTCCTTTGCTTTCCTAAAGGCAGTCTTCTCTGGGGCAAATGATGAAGAGGCCTGGAGGAATCTGTTCTTGTGTCCTTATCCAGGAGAAGCTGCCTAAGCCTCTTCTCATACGTGGGACAATGATCAGTTACTTTGCACCTGTGATCTGGTGAACGGTCTTTCTTTCTGCAGTTCAATCCAAGACGAATGCTCCCATGTCAAGACTGCCACGGCTATGTGATTCCTCACTTTATTTGAAGAACTTTGTTGTTCTGTTAATAAACACATTGAAGAGTTTTCATAGCCTGTGTGTGTCACCTTCAAGTGGGGTTTGTGTACTTTGCCTATTGTTAATGTGCAGCCGCCGGTCTGAAGACAGAACCGTGCGTACGAGGGCGATTGCCCTGGGAGGTGAAAAGAAGTGAACCCTTTGTGTTTGAGAGTGTGAGCAGCCTTGCTGTCGATTTCTTCTGTCATGCACTGCCAAAGCTTCTATTTAAGTGTTGTGAAAACTCTTTGTTTTTTTCAGGTCGAATGATTGATTTGGATGCCATTGGTCATCCAATAGATTCAGAATCTAAAGAAGATGAGCCTTGTAGTGAAGAGACAGACCCAGAGCATGATCTGATTGCTGAAATCTTACCCGAAATAACTAACCTAATTAACATAGATATATACCATAGTGAAGAGAGCGAAGGGGAGGAGGAAGAATGTGCGAACGCCACGGACGTCACAACCACCCCCTCAGTGCAGTACATCAATGGGAAGCACCTGGTCACCACCGAGCCCAAGGGCCCAGAAGCTGCCGAAGCTAGGCGTGGCCAGTTTGAAAGTGTGGCGCCTTCTCAGAATTTCTCAGACAGCTCGGAGCGCAGCCCTCATGCGTTCGTCGGGGCTGAGATTGAGTTATCTACCGCCCTTCAACCCAACGACTCTGCAGAAACCACCGAATCGCTTGAAATCACGTGGAAGCCTGAGCCGTACCCTGAAGGTCCAGAGCAGTTTTCAGGGGGTGAACCTGATGTCTTCCCCATGGCCCCGTTCCAGGAGGGAGAAACCACGGAGGGGGCAGCGTCCGTCTCGGAGAACAGTTTTGAACTTGAAAATCTGGTACCCGAGCCTACGGAAGCTCTACTTCTGCTTCCGGAAGAATCCTCGGGGGAGGCTGCCATTGACCAAGTATCTCCAAAGATAGTCTTGGTGGGGGCTACCGAGGAAACGTTCGCCGAAGGCACAGAGACAAGCACATCTCTCACGCACGTTCCCAGTGTGGTTCCAAATTCCGCGGCAGCAGAAGGGTCCATCAGCCTAACAGGAAACCCATGGCCTGATGGCCCACTGTCTACCAGAGACAGCTGGGTGGACGCGACCCCCAGTCAGAGCTTGGCGCTGTCGGGGAGTTCTTCACCCCCAGTCTCAGAAGGCTCCGGGGAAGACACAGACACACTGCCAGAGCAGATGTTCCCCGTGGTAACTGATTTATCACAGAGAAACGCTACAGAGTCACTCAGTACTTCAGAGCCTAACAAGATAACGCGCACAGAAAGCTTCTCAGGTGTGCCTATGACCACCGTCTATTTGGTTTCCGAAAGAGCTGCAGAGATAGTTCCCACCCAGGCAGTAAGCGAAGTAGGGTCTTCTGAGGGGGTGTTCAGTACAGCTGCAGGGGGAAAGAACAGGGAGGAGGAGGAGAAGGAGGAAGAGGAGGAGGAGGAGGGAGCCACCCGTGCAGGTGCCACAGTTGAGGTACACTCACCCACGCAGAGGCCAGAGCTAGTAGTTTTGCCCTCACAGTCAGAAAGCTCCAAGGCAGCTCCTGCTGGCGATTCAGCTGCAAGGGAGAATGTGGTGTCCTGGACGACACCCGCAGGGTCTGCCCTTGACTTGAGCGAGACGCGTGTTTTGGAAGATGGGGGGGCACGGGTCCCCGAGGACAGCAGTGGCAGTCAGGATAGGCTCACCGCTCCCCCACAAGGCCCTGCGTCTCCTTTCATGGAGCAGGGCTCCGGAGATGCAGACGCCGGCCCCGAAGCCACCACCATTTCTTCATTGCCCTTAGATGTAGAATCTGAAATTCTAACCGAAAAGAAAGTATTTGGCACTTTGCCTTCCCACACGGAAACAGGATTCTCCTCTGAGCCAACAGCACGAGTTTTGAGCCCTGGAATCCATGGAGAAGTTGCTGATGGTATCAGCCCAACACCCAAGGAGAAGCCAGGCTCGGGAAGGCCAAGTCCCAGGGCGGAGACACGGGGCTTTGCCACAGGTGTTCCTTTGGAGGAGTTCAGCGGGGACTTGGGAGAGTATGTGACAGTATCTCTTCCCCTCACACAAGAAGTGCTGGTGGCCGAAGGCTCGGGGGACACAGCGTTTGGCGATACTCTGACTTTCCCGTCTATAGTGCCTTCGTCAGCGCCTGTCAATCACACACCTGACTCAGCAAGACCCAGTAGCACCAACATGAGCCCTTCAGCCCTCCCTTGGGAAGAGTTCCTGGCCTCAGGTGAGGGCTCGGGTGAGCGACAGGTCACAGCCGGCAGCTCTTCCGACTCAGCTTCCCCATTGGTTGACCGAGCCCTGGGAGAAGTGGGTGCTGCCGGAGGGGTCAATGAGAGGACCACCGTTGTAGCAACAGCTGAAGGTACTGCAGCCCCCACGGCAGCACAGCGTGCTGTGAACATGGTCCGCGGCACATTTCCCACGGACTCCCCCCAGACGGTGGAGCCAGCCAGACTGTGGTCCGGGCAGGAAGTTAGTTCTGCAAGACCAGGCGTTGACGGTGAAATGGCATCAGCGGAGAAGACCCAAGGACAAACGTCTTTGGAATTCTCCCAAAGCTCTCCTGCACCAGAACCAACAGATTTTGATTCACAAACATTTACTGACACTGAACTCCAAACCACGACGTATTCTGTAGCGACAACAAAGCAAGCAGAAGGCATTGATAAGGAAGTGGTGGAGAAAGGTGTTTCCTTAGTTAACACATCGACGCCAGAGGCAGGGTACTCGGAATCAGCCACCGCTCACCCAGTAGCTACTGAAAAACCACATCTTTTCGCGGCTTCTGCCTCAGTGACTGAATCGACATCAGCCATCACAGAGTTGTCGATCAAAGGGGAAGAAACTGTGACGCCATTCCCGAAAGACCCAAGGCCGACAGTCGGGGAGTCAGATGCTGATCTCTTGTTCTCGGGACTGGGGTCAGGGGAAGACGTGTGGCCTGCTCTCCCTACCGTGTCGGTGAATTTTACAGAAATGGGACAAATCATAAGCACTTTATATCCCCAGACTTCTCACGCAGAAAGTTCAGAAACAAGTGCCCCAAGTGATAAAATGGAAGATCACGAGGGGATGGAGAATGTGGCAAATGAAATTGGGCCACTCGTTTCCAAAACAGACATCCCTGGGGGTAGCGAGGCAGCACCCCGCACGGACTTCGTAGAAATTCTCAGCGGCCCTGGAGTGGAAAGACCCACCACGGCACCACTCCCTTTCTCCACGGACATTGACCACCCTGAGGGGCAATCTTCCGGATGGGCCGAGGAAATCCAGGCCAGGGGACCACAAACTGTAACCGACCAGGTCTCTGCGACAGCAGAAGCTCGAAAAGCCGCAGCCTCATCCACCATTTTCCTCGCCCAAACGCCTGGTCTTGAAACGTCCCTAGCATCTGTGACATCAGCGCCAAAACCATCTCATTTATTTTATGAGCACTCTGGAGAGGGCTCTGGAGGATTGGATGTTCTCGATGTCACCTACACTTCTGGAACTACCCAGGGACCCAGGCAAGGAAGCCCCACGTATGCTTCTGATGGGTCCCTGGGGACGCCACCCCAAGTGCCAACCACTGAAGCCGTCCCTGCTGGAGTCCCAGTGGTGTCGGAGGTGCTGCCTCGCTCAGAGCACAGTGACGGCGCCCCGGAGGCCACGAGCGCACGGCCAAGTCCAGCGTTGTATGGGAGGTCCACTGAAGGGGCCGCCGCTGCTTTCCAAGGCCATTTCCAGGGGTTCAAGGAGTCCACTGTGAAGCCTAACCGAAGAAAAGGCACGGAAAACATTTTCATCGATAACATCTTCATGGACAAAGAGGACAAGGATTTAATCGTGACGATCACAGAGAGTTCCATCCTTGAAATGCTGCCTGAGCTGACGTCGGATAAAAACACCATCATCGATATCGATCACACCAAGCCTGTGTACGAAGACATCCTTGGGATGCAGACGGACATGGAAGCAGAGGCCCCCTCGGGACCACAGGGCAGCAGTGAAGAAAGCCCTGCCGTTCAGGGGAAGCCCGAGGCAGCTCTAAACCTGTTGCTCACCGAGGAGACATCCGAGGGCTCTGGCGACACTCTCCTGGCTGTCCTCACTCAGGCCACGCGCAATCCACCCAGGGCTCCCCACGACGGAAGCCAGTTGGATCACAGGGGCTCTGCCGTCACATCTACGACCCCGGGCCCGAGCACAGAAGCAGAATTGGAGACTTTGCTTCCCACGGTGGCGTCTCTGCCCTTCCCCGGGGGGTCTGCCACAGCGCATCCGCAGAGGGCAGAGCCAACCGCCGAAGCCACAGCCCTGGACGACACCTTTGAGTCCAGCACCCTGTCCGACGGGCAGGCTGTTGCGGACCAAAGCGAGATGATCGCCACGCTGGACCAAAGGACGCAGGAGGACTACGAAGAAAAGAAACATATTGGGCCTTCTTTTCAGCCAGAATTCTCTTCCGGAGCCGAGGAGGCATGGATGGGCCCCACTCCCTATGTAAGTATTGGTACAAGCCACCCCCTGGCTCAGAGTTTAACAGAGGCACCCAGTATGGCCGAAGGAACCGAGCCCCCACAGAGTTTAACAGAAGCATCCGGTGTGGCCGAAGGGCCACAGCATACCGATGGCACACCAGCAGCGTCAGCATTTGCAGGGTCGACCCCTCAAGCGCCCTCATCCCCACTCCCTGTCTACTCAGGCGGTGGAACCTCTGAACACACAGACATGCTCCTGCCAAGTGTGCTACCAGGCCTGGATGTGAGCTCCCTGCCCGCATCCCCAGCGGATGCTTTTAAGGAAGTCCATGAAGGTATTGAGGGAACTTTCAAACCGTCTGGTGAAGGATACTTTCTCACAATGGAGCCTCCGTCCGGGCCTCCTGGCCCAGAATTAGAACTCTCCGAAGAACAAAGTAACCCCCAGGTACTGGAGGAGATGGATGCTTCTCCCACAGAGCTAACTGCTGAGGAGGCAGCCGAGCCCCCCCAGACCCCCCCAGATAAAACCAGCAGGCGGCTTCCTGGAGAAGCGGTGACGGTGATGCCCAGCGCTGCAGTCCCTGAGGCTGGGACCGTCACTCCGGCTGCCAGTGAACTCAGGTCGGAAGGCGCTGCCCAGGGGCCCCGTCCTACGTCTGCATCTGTGAATTACGGGGTTGAGGCCCACGTGGTGCCTCAGCCCAGCCCACACACTTCTGAGGGGTCCACGGTCCCTCCTCCGTGGGGTACACAAGCTTCCGTCTCAAGAGAGGGCGCCACGTCAGCACCAGAGCAGCACCCACCGGCAGGAACCCCTAATGCCAATACCCAGGCAGCAGGAAGCCCTGCGGCAGTGCACACTGAGCTTGCGAAGCCTCCATTTCCCCTTCTGGAAACTTCTAACGAAACTGATTTCCTGATTGGCATTCATGAAGAGTCAGTGGAAGGCACAGCGGTCTATTTACCAGGTAAGATCACAGCATCGATAAAGCTGTTTCCAGACCCGGAAGCAGTCCCTTGGTCCTCACCTGTGTATGTATCTGGTTTTTACTGTGATGTCAAACCGATGGAGACTTTAACATTGTTCACGCACTGCAGGTCAGGTCACAGTGCTGAGTCCATAACGAGATGAGAATAAAGTAAGTACAGACAGCTGCTGGGCTTTGCAGATATATTTTGTGTTTTTCTGGGTTTAGAAACAACACCCAGTGGCAACATGGAAAAAACCAAAATTATCAATGGCCTAAAAATTTGATGCAATTCTACAACTGTGGCGTTGCTTTGCCCTGTGTCCCAGAGTTATCCTTTTAGTTTTAAGAACTGGGCAAGCAGTCTTTTTTAAAAACTCTCCTATCAGTGGGTGCTGTTGTGGCGATATAAAAAATCCCATGGGGCCTTTCACGTGCAACAGTGACAGCTCTAGTAACTTGCCCAGTTCGTGCAAGGCCAACGGTCATTTCACACTTTCTTATAATGTTTTGGCTTGAGATGGTGTGGGTAACGCTCCCTGCATAGTTCACGTGGTATAGATTTGTGTTCTGCCTGCTGAGAGAAGTTTCTGTGTATCTTCCAACCATGACAGCACGCATGCAATTGATGGTGCTTCATAGAGACCGTTGGTCTTGATCCTCACAGAAAGCCTGGAGAGCACTTATTGTAGTCCCTTGCCAAAGGGTAGATTAGAGACTTGAGCAGCTTTCCCATGGTTGCTCAGCCACATGACAGCAAAGCAGGAATTGAGGCCCACTCGGAAGTACATGGTCTTTTTCCTGCTCATTGCTCATTTCCAACATAGCATACAAATGAGCCATTGATAGTCAATGATTGTACACCAGCAATCTGGGAATGTGTAATATCGTGTAGAATCTGTTTCCCTCTTGGTCTAGCCTGAGACTGCTGAGAATCCAGACTGAATGGCTTCTCCCAGCATGTTGTTATTTAAGTAACAATGTCCGTGGGATCCACAAACACCATCACCACCCAGCAGCTACCTGGAAAAAGAAGCAAATCCAGGACTTTACAGCCTGTGTGGCTTGCAAGTGGATATTGTACTATGATGGATGTTTCATGTCATGGCTACTGTTAAGAATTTTTCTTCCAGTCATATCAATATTATCTTTTATGCCACGAATGCTTCTTTTTGATGTAGTTCAGAAAGTAAAATAGGAGGTGTAACTTTTTATAAATGGCTTGAAGTGTTTTGTGAATAAAATTGATTAAAGGTGGTGGACATTGGATTTTTTTTTCCTGTCACTCTGTATTTAATGTGTAACTGATAACCTAATAATGTGGCCAATACATATTGTTTTGTAATTTCACTGAAACATAACTCCAGTTGCTGAAAATATAATGTAGAAATAACTGTACATGTGCAGAGAGAGTTCAGTTTGACAAACGAGTGTGCCAGTTAGCCCGTGCACAATGTTTACCAGGAATTGGAGTTTGGGTCTTCATTGCAAAACAAATTCTCGCATTAGCCTGACTCAGTGCACAGCCGCTCATGTGGGATCGCCTGGCCTATCTGTTGCAGACGCAGCTTTCCAAGGTTAATACAAACTGTTTAGGGAAGAGTCAAGTTCATAAAAACAAAACTTTTTTTTCCTGATTGGAACCACCTCAAGTTCTCAGAGACACTCAGTTTCTCACCAAGCCCTTATCCTAGTCTCAGCCTGGTGTCTACCGTCCAGAGTAGCAATGAGAACAAGACTCTGTGCTTGTGTGGTGCATCAGAGTCTTCCAGACAAAGCACGTCCCCGGGATCTGGTTCTGCAGCGGGGGCAGCAGGTGGACATGATACTGACCGTGGCCTTGACGTCTAGGCAGTGTACGTTCAACTGCAAAAAAGCGTAACTGACCAGGGAGATCTTAAATATGTTTGCAACTCAGGGAGAAAGTGCCGTAGAAAAATTGAGTTGGCTTTTGGAGAAGTTGGTATAATCATCTGGGTCAACCCAACTTTAATGTGAATCCCAGCCTGGGAACGTGTATCTGTCAATTCTTTGTAGTCACATGGGGTTTACTTAACACACAGGTGGTCCAAGCCTGACTTTGCTCAGTTGTCTTCTATAGCAGCCCCTTGCTGATCCTTATGTCCTTTAAGTTCATGTTCACAAGAGGTTAGGTGCCTTGTTTTCGTGTGTAATTATTTCAGGGTTGTAGCACTAAATATTCCCTATAGGATCGATTTTATTTCATTTTTTGGTAAAACTTTCTACTCTCATTTGTATCCTTAGATCTAAGCGATTCTGAAAAAATACTCCACGAACAAATATTTGGAAGGATTTGAAAAACTCAATAAGATATATTTATTCAAGCCATATTACGATAAAATATACTCTTCGAATGGTGTTAACGTATTTGCCTTTAGAGAACGTATTTATTTAAACTGCTGTCTTCATGAATTTGTCTTTTGCCTTCACACTGATCTCTTAGGAGTGTCGGTTTTACGTGTATTTCAAAAAGAAAATTGTAATAGAAATTTGGGATTTCGTTTTAGGTGAGGTGTTTGTATTCGGGTTTGTTTGTGTACAGTAGAGTTTAATCCGTGTGTTGCTTTTCTTCAAGTAGAGTTTAAAGGAGTACATTGGGAGCGTGTTTTTGGAAAAGGCATGTTAATGTAGCAGAAGACACTTCCGTGCACATTTGGGAAGAAAAACAGTTTCTGAGCATTAAGTGGTAAAAGGCAATATAACTCAAACGATGGTAACAAGCCAGTCTTCTAAAAAGAATGCATGTTCTGTGTATCCAGCCATTTCACATGAACTAACCTCGTTTAAAAGAATACATTTTCCATTCACTGTGCACATACGTGTAATCATTTTTGACTAAAATCAATTGCCATTATCATGCCAACTAAATCTGCAGTAGAATCTGTTAGTTGCCAGATACCATGTATAAGTATTATTTAAAATAATAATGATTGAGTCCCAGACATGAGTAGATGCAATTGATAACAAGTAGCTATAATACCAAGAAACACTCCAGAGAGTAAAGTTAATTTTTAGTTGTAGCATCTGGAAATTGCTGTGGTAAAGCTTGTATTATGATAGCAACATGTGGCGTTGTTTGCTAAGATCCATGAGAACTTGAGAGATGAGCCTAATTGCTCTGCTTGCTTTCCTGATGTGGTAGGAACTGATCGGTGCAAGACAAACCCGTGCCTCCACGGGGGCACCTGCTACCCGACCGAAACTTCCTACGTGTGCACCTGCGTGCCGGGATACAGCGGAGACCAGTGCGAACTCGGTGAGATGAGACGCTCTAGGCTGAGGGGGGTGTGGTTCTTTTCCCGGTGACACACTGGGAGAGAATTCCTGTTGTCAAATCCATCAAAGATTTCCAAGAAACCTGTGTGTACATAGATCGTGTGCCCGTTGAAGTGAGGTCTAGGAGGAATGGGCAAGGCTCTGGGATGTGGGTGCCGAGGTACACGGACGGCATTCTGGTCTTGCGTCTGGGACTCGGTGTGGAGGACTGAGGTCAGCTGCGTCTTTTTGTGGATTTTGCACGTAGGCTTTGCAAGTGTAAAGATGCATAAATATTAGCAACCCATGCTGATGGGCCCCTGAAATCTGTGTCAGTAATCAATTTAAGGGTATTATTTTTTAAGAAATCTATAGGAGAAGGAAAAAAAACCCCTGACAAATGAATAAAGTGTGGAAGTTTAGCTCCTATGTTTGGGGATAACCTGCTCGCCTGCTGTGGCCTGGGAAGGCTCCTGCTCTGGTCCTCTCGGCGCCAGCCTGGGCAGCCTCCACACCAGGAAGCTACGTGCTGCCCCCTTCCTCTCCTCGGGGTCCGAAGAACATAACCAGCCTATAGTAAATCACTTCCTTTACCTTCTGTGTCCTTGGTTAGCTTTCCTTCTCTTTGAAAATAAAAAAGAGCCCAGTTTTGGTTGGGCTAAATACAGACCTCACCTCTGAGAAAAGAGTGACCCTGGCGAGATTCCGTGGAGGTGTGCCTAAGGGGACTGGGCAAAGAAAACCCACCCAAAGCTCCTGGGATTACACAGAAACTAGATGAAATCCCAGCGTTCCCCATGAAAGAGTACTTTTATAAAACTAGGAAAAAGGCCGCGGGATCTAGTGAGCCGGTTAGTGAGGGTTAAGGCCTGCATTGAATACCATTAATTGCATCTTAAATATCACATTTTCATCTACCAAAGCACCTGACTCTCTGTTGTATGTGAAAATCAACTGAAATAATTCAATGAGTTACTAGAACAGTGGCTACCACTTAGCAAATGCCATGAAAGTGTTTGTTCTCATTTCTATGATCGTATATCCAACTTGCAGAATTGGAGTGTGCTTCGTATACTCATTTCTTCACTATCATTCTCATATAACGTAAACATTAATCTTTCACTGTGATGGGAATCTATCCACTGGTTTCCTCAGGGACAGCCCAGGAGCTCTCTAGAAAGAAAGCTTTGGATGGAGATCTTAGAGCTGAGGAGGGGAACAGGTGGCAGAAGGAGAGGCCGTGCAGTGGGGAGTGCACGTGAGGCCTACGCAGGGGTGAGTGGGAGAGCACACTGGGCAGAGGTGAGCTAGGAAGCCCTGATGCTCTGCAGCCAGGAGTTCACGTTGCACTCTGGTAAGAGAGGCGTGCGACCAGCTGGGCGGCCTGGTTCAATGCAGCTTTTTACCCCCACCCCAGAGGACTTCATGCATTGCTCACAATCTCAGGCACCATACGTTGAGGCCCAAGGCCCTGGGTAGTTGGGAACCGTGGAGTGGTCAGAAGCGGTAGTGAAGAAGCCCTGTGACAGCAGAAGGAGAGACGTGCTGGGGAGGAAGGGCCCTGAAGCAGGGAGGCCAGGGCTGTGTTCTGGGCATTCCTCACGTGAGCCAATGAGAACACACTGGACCCAGGGCCAGAGCTGGGAGACCTGGGATTTTGTAAAGCAGATTTAGGGCTCCTGTGTCTCATCCAATCGCATTGGAGACAGTGACTGTGCTCAGCGGATCTGATCTGTCTTGGAGTGAGGAAGTCACCAAGATTCTGCAAATAAAAATCTAAGGTGGCCAGTTAAATATGAGTATCGGATAAAAAAGGAATAATACCTAATACTTAGTGTAAATTAGTCCTGAATATTGCAGAGGGCACACTGACACTAAAAATTATATATGCTCTTTAGAAGAATCTTTCCAAAGAATACAACACCTAAAAATGTCCTCTTAGAAGGTATTTTATTATGAATCTTTTAAAAAGAATCCGATATTCAAATTTACCTGGTTGTCTTCTTACCTGGCAACGTCACGCTAAATACTATTATTTGAACCTTTTTTAAAGCTTTTTTTTTGGCACTCTTGCCATTTTATTTCAGATTTTGATGAATGTCACTCTAACCCCTGTCGGAACGGCGCCACGTGCGTGGATGGTTTTAATACGTTCAGATGCCTCTGCCTCCCAAGCTACGTCGGGGTCCTTTGCGAACAAGGTAGGAGCTGCTGCTGCACTTGCATAATGAACATTATTGCTTGTTTTCGGCCGCTGTGGCCGTGCTGCATGTTCTGTCCTGCGCAGGAGGCCAGCCAAGTGCATGAATACATTAGCTGTCTGGAGGCAGACTCGTGCGAAATGGTCTGCACTGGAATGTGGCCTCACTGCTGGTGGCTTAGCATTGCAGGCAGGCACACTGAGTGGGAGCGAAGCAGTAAAAGACATCCAGCTGACCAGACGGGGGCTGCTGTGTGCCTTCTCCCTGTGAACACGGAGGTATCGACGTCACCGTGGCTTGCGTACGCAGAACTGTTGAATTCGATGTCGGTTGCCTTTAGTTTCTGCCCTAAGCACTTGAGACTCAGTGGGATTATTTTTCATCATCAAACACACCTGCGGAATTAGCTGATAGATGTGTTTGAATGCAATACTAGCCTTGGCCTGGCAGTACTACATAAAAAACATGATGATTCTGGGCACCAGGAAATCTTCCTGCCTAAGAAGCATCTACTTTTTCTGAATGGAAGAAGGGCCCAGATTCTCAGCCTTGCTGTAATTTGCATTTGATGGCCACCCCGAGAGCATATTTTACGTGGCTAAGGGTAACATTTCTTAGTCCACCAGGGAGGAACAGCTTGCGTGCTCAGCACACGCAGCTTTGGAATGTCGATTTCCTCTACTGCAAGTCATCCAGTGGTTTGGCTCTGAGAAAAGTGTTCTGTGCCAAGCTTCCATTCCACCAGACAAAATGGAAATGGATTAGACACTCAGACACGTTGGTCTGGCCCCACACTCAGCTTTGTGGTGTTAATCCGGATGTCGCTAAAATTAAAGCAAAGCCAACAGTGGCATGCACCGAGCTCCTGTTCCAAGGGAATGGGTGATGGCTAAGGTTTTCCGTATCTTTCTTTTTTAATTGCACAGGGTGAGTCTGTTTGTGTTAGAGTTTTAAATATGGAAAGAGACCAAGCCAGAGCTTCTTAAATTAAAAAAGTGAGTTGTCATTTGTTGAAGAGTGCAAAAAGCGTGAGGCATTGAAACATGTCACAGTGAGTCCAGCCTCTCTTAGTTCTAAGACCTAGAGACCATTCAAAAAAATGATTGTTCATCCAGTGTTTGTGGAGTACCTACTGTCTTCCAGGCACTGTCGTGCTGTTGTGGGCACAAGAGAGAGATCTGTGAACAGAACCAAGTCCTCGATCGGATGACTTAATGGGTTCAGAGAACCAAAGGAGGTGCTTGGTATTCATGGGTTAGCAAAGGCTTCCATGGGCGTGACTTCACTTGGCTGACACAGCATTTCTGTGCATCGGCGGTAGCCATGGAGGCTCAGAAGGAAACGCGGTGCGTTCAAGGTGTCATAGTACATTCTAGAATAGGATAAGTGGGTCTGAGAGGTTACGGCTAAAGCCCAAGCTTTTCTCACTGTCTCCACACCCCGAAAGTGACTCTCAACGATCAACTTTGTATTTTCGTGTGTGTCTGATGGATGACAAGGAAGAGGATCTTGGAGGGGGGACTTTGGGACCAGGTGCCTTTTCCCACTCTTTTCAGTAGAAGACTGGAGAGAAAAGGCTTTCGTGTGTCCCTTTCATTTCTGGTGCCACCTCACTTTCCGGCGCCTTCTATTTCATCTTCAGAACAAACGCCGCCATCCTCCGCTCCATTCACAGAGAAGCATCCCTTCCAGGCTGTTTACCCAACGCAGCTGTGCGCCTGTGATTTATTGCCAGGGTAATGGAAGGGTTTTTTTTTCCTCCTCCTTTCAGGTTGCCTAAGAACAAATGTTTTCTGCATTAACAGCCATGTTGTCTAAACAGTTTTCTAGCCAAGGTTCAGTGATGACTGTGTCATTGTTTCTTCAGCTGACCTTTGCTCTGTGTTAGCAACTTCCAAGTCTCAGTAACTGGAACAGGGGCACATTTGGTGGGATGGCAGCAGACCCGAGACCCAGGATCCTTGGGACGTTAGGGAAACAGTGCTGCCCACAGTTGGCCCCAGGCAGAGTCCGGGGCACAGCTTGCCAAGAAGGAGGGTGGAGGTGTTGACAATTTCTTCACTTTGTAGCAGAGGCACTGATAACATTACCTGTATGGCATAAAGGCAGAGTCGTAGTGAAACTGCATGAGAGAAAGGTGTCAGCCCGTGTGGCCCTGCGCAGGAGCAGCACACGCTGCACACCTGGGAGTTTGCATAGTTACCTATGCATGATTAGAGTGTGCATATCTCATCTGATTGGGGTTTTAACACAGATGTCTCTGTGTGAGATGAAATAAGTTTCACAATATTTTCAGATATAGATTGAGATTTTAGATATAGCTTATATATATGTAATCTATAGATAGAGATATTTTATTTTTTAATTAATTTATTTGCAAGGCAGAGTTAGTGACAGAAGGAAAGTCAGAGAGAGATTTTCTGTTTGCTGGTTCACTCCCCAAATGGCCACAACAGCCAGGATTGGTCCAGGCTGAAGCGAGGATCCAGGAGCTTCTTCTGGGTCTCCCACATGAGTGACAGGGGCCCAGGGACTTGGGCCACCTTTTGCTGCCTTCCTGGACATATTAGCAAGGAGCTGGATTGGAAGTGGAGCAGCTGGGACTTGAACCAGCCCCATATGGGAAGCTGGCACTGCAGGCGATGGCTTAACCTGCTGCACCACAGCACCAGCCCTAGATGTAGATATTTTAGATACAGGTTTAGACTTAGATTTTCAGATATTTTAGATAAAGGTGTATATGAACATACTTTATGCTATGACAGCATGAAATTATTGACTTCTAGTAAAATTGTATGGTATTACCTATGGCGCCATCTTAGGCTCTGGCCCTGTCGCCATTTTGTACAATTAGCTTCATTCGAAGCCCAGCCTGGCTTACTAGAAGCCAGGTGACCAAATGGCCCAATCACAAGCGTCAGCTCCACCCCCACCCTAGTGGGATTTGCCACTCCCACCTCCTTACCTCTGCAGAGCTATATAAAGCCTGTTTTCCCAGTATAGGCTGTTCTCTGTGCACGGGTAGGCAGCCGGTCGGGTGGGGGAACCCCAGTTCCCTTTCTCCGGTGTTTGGTGTGTTTTGTGGTGGCCTTTCCTTTCGTTGACCTTAGCAGTAAGTGCTGTAAAGATGTCTCTAAGCCTCTTCTACACACTGAGCCCCTCCTTTGTGGCTAGGTTTCCTCCCCATCCCACCCAATTCCCGGCTGGATTCTTACAAGTGAACTTCCCCGGAGGGAAACGCATGCATCCAGGCGCTCCGACCTTGCTTCCTTTCTGGGCACTGCGTGTTCCTTTGACACCAAACCATCTAGCCGTGTCCCGACTCTCTTCCTAGGAGACTTGGTGGTCTCCCAACAACACTTCCACACAGCTCAGACCTTCCAGGGCACGTTGTCCAAAACAATTACTCAGCGCCGTAACTAAACAACACGCCTGATAGACTAAAGTGCAAGCGAGCCTGCTCTCGGGCAGAAGCTGTGGCTGTGTGTCATTATGGTCGGAGTCCCTGCAGCCAGGGGAGAAGAATCAGGCCTCTCAGAACACACACCTCCCCACGGTTGCAGGAAAAGGTGCGCTGACACAGGAGCCAAGTGGACTTTGCATTTGGCCACCGAGTCTACCAAGCATCTATTCCAGCGTGGCAGGGTGTTGTTTTCTTTATCCATCAGTAAGATTAGGGGAGAGGATGCTTATTAGGTCATCTAGAAGGTTTTTCTTGATTCCTGAGGTTCTGTAAACTTTGCGGTCTTACTAGGTCTTACCTCTAAGTGTGTCACTATATTTTTGAGATCTAGTTGGTGAAAGTCAAAAGTATTGCCATTGATACCGCTTGAGATATCTACGGCCTGTAGGTAGGTGTGGCTGAGGGAAGGCCAGAGGGGAACACAGTGCTGTAAGCAAAGCTATTACAAGTGGCCGATGAGGAGGTGCCCCTGAAGCTCACTGCCAGTGTGGAATTTAGATGTCTGTGAACAATGTTTCCATCCCACGGGGCACCAGTTCTGGTGTGCTTGTGTACAAGAGAAAACATGTACGCACACTCACGTACACGTACCTGGCTTGGTGGAACGGGGATTTGTTAAACGAAAGAGTGCAGGTTCATTCATTTTTCTTCACCTTGAAATCTTTTCCTTTCCTTGTGGGGAAGAATGGGCACAGTTCTAGCTGCACCCCGGGCTTTGATGGCTGTGTACGTCTTACAGGACAGCAGCCCGTGACCCCAGCTGTCTGTCCGGGAAGCAGGAAAGGACTGCTTCCAGAGGTTTGGAGCTGTTATGCAAATAGAGCGTTCCTAATCCTATTAGGCCGAATTCTTATCTTGTCACTTGAGTGATTCTCTGAGGAAGGTTGCTCCATAAGGAATTCGCCCCCTCCGCTTCCTAAGGCAGCTCTGGCTGGCCCCTCTTCCTCCTGTGGAAACTGGCTTGAATCAAGGAAGCGGCTCTCAGACACTGGCTTTTCAGTCCAAGATGTGCAGCCACCCACCTCGCAGGAACCGCTAGCCTGACAAAGCATTCCACTGTGGCCCTGACCTAATTGTATGCATCAGTTGAGGGGGGGGGAGGGCATCGCATGGACGTTGGCTCCGGGAATGTGGTTGGGGGAGAGACCAGGTTGACCGACAGGTGAGTGTAGTCTCTACCTTGTTTCTTCCCAGACACCGAGACCTGTGACTATGGCTGGCACAAGTTCCAAGGGCAGTGCTACAAATACTTTGCCCACCGGCGCACGTGGGACGCGGCTGAGCGGGAGTGCCGTCTGCAGGGCGCCCATCTCACCAGCATCCTGTCTCACGAGGAGCAGATGTTTGTGAATCGTACGTACCGGATAGGCGTGGGCCCCGAGAAGCAGCCACAGCGGGATTCGGTTGATTAGCTCCTTCTCCTGGGAACTACCTCAAATCGTCTGGCCTAAGTGCTCCAGAGGGAGAATGCTGAGCTAAATACAGGAAGGCATAGCCTTGGCTGCCGGCAGCTGTAGGTGTAACAGCACTGTCTAAGTCGGACTATAAGAAATTGCTTTCATTTTTTTGACTTCTAAAAGTAGCCGTTTCTCATGGTTCGGCATAATCTTGGCCATGACTACCTGCAAGTTCTCATTTTTGAGTATTTGCATGCATTGTCTAACACTGAAGTTGCTTTCAGTTATTTTTAGCCTGCTAATTAAAACTGAATTTGCAGCATCCTAATCTTATCCTCTGGTTATATTAGTTCTCATCCAGGTTTCTCATTATTTTAGACCATAGAGAGTGAGGGCCACATTAAGAACAGGAAATGGTGGAGATTGAAAGCTAATGAAACTTGATACCAGAGCTGAGTAATAACTCCCCAAACTATAGCCAGGACAAATGTAGCAGATATGAAGGTGCTTCCAAAAGCTTATGGGAAATTTGAGTTAAAAGATAAATTAGTTTCGTTGCAGGGGGAGGCATTTGGCATACCCATTGAGATGCCTGCATCCTGTTCTCTGTTGCTGGGGTACGAGTCCTGGATCCTCCACTTCTGATCCAGCTTCCTCCTAGTGTGCACCCCGGGAGACAGCAGGTGATGGTTGAAGCACTCGGGTCTCTGCCACCATGCGGGAGACCTGGATTGAATTTCCAGTTCCTGGGTTTGGCCCTGGCCCAGTCCCAGTGTTGCAGGCTTCTGGGGAACAACCCAGCAGATTGGAGGTGTCTCTCTGTCTCTCTCATTAAAAAAAATTAATTTAAAAAATTAATTTATTTTGCTGCAAAAATTTCTACTGTATAGGTTTTTCATAATACACATTTTCTGTTAAATTTTGGAGACACCTGGTGTGTGGAAATCTTTTGCTCCAGAAGCATTGTTGATTCTCTGTTAAATATATTCCTCTGATGCCTGTTATCTTTTAGAAGTTAGATTGTTAATTTGCAATCTGGACCCAGGCCATTTAGCTCTACTGCATGGTGTCTTTGCCAGTGACCCCTGCCATGGTGAGGATAATTTTTCAGAACTCTCTTGTCTAAGTGTTTACTATTTAAATTGCTTTAAGAACATGTGGCTTCCCAACAGAGGGTAGCCTGGTAAGATGTGGCACATTTTATTGAATTACCAAAATTTTTGCTAATGGAATAACGTAATAAAAGAAGTAAGTGGAAAATTCCTATCATGAGTAAGCTTGAAGATGAGTATGTAGAGTAAACTACTGATACTTTAATGTCTCATGGTCTTTGCAAATTAGCTTTTTATTCTTTTAAAAGAATGTAATTTATTTGAGAGAGAGAGAGAGAGAGAGACAACAGAGAGAGAGAACTCCTATCTGTGGTTCACTCCCCAAATGCCTACAACAGGTCGGACTGGGCCAGGCTGCAGGCAGGAGCTAGGACACAATCCAGTTCCCCTACGTGCGTGGCAGAGACTGGAGCACTTGAGCCACCCCCTGCTGCCTCCCAGGCACATTGGCGGGAAGCTGGAACCAGGAGCCAGAGCAGTGTATGGAGCCCCGGCACTCTGAAGTGGGACGTGGGCGTCGGAACCGTTAGGCTAAACGCCCACTCCTGCAAATTAGCTCTTTAGTTTAAAGCACCTTGAGAGGAACAGAAGACACTTCGATTAGGAGGGAAGTTTTATGAGCGACTACGTAAAATTCTAGGAAGAGAAGTGTGTGCGTGATCACCCTGAGAGTGATTGTGTGTGCTCGGAGCTCACCGTCCGCGGGCCAGGCAGTAAAAGGTCCGTGTGGTTTCCCATCAGGTCTGGGCCACGATTACCAGTGGATCGGCCTCAATGACAAGGTGTTCGAGCACGACTTCCGCTGGACCGACGGCAGCACTCTGGTAAGACCCCCCGTGCGAGCCCCCCGTCCTGGCCGCTTGTGGCCTGCTCCGTGTCTTCTTGAGTGGCTTGAGACTGGGGATCAGTGCCGGGACTTACCAGGATCCTTCACGAACAGTCAGAGTTGCAGGCTGCTGGCGTCTCATCAACAGACACGCCTCTGTTAGTCGAGCAGCCCACAGATTTCCACTGGACCACGTCAGGCTCAGCCTGACTTTCCCATGGCTCCCCTTGCTTTGTTTTACAGCTTTGGAGCTAAAAAGGAATAGAAAAATGCAGAGAGAGGAGCCAGGAAACAGGTCTCTCAAGCCACAGCTTACACACCTGTCCCACACAGGCTTCTTTTTATCCAAGCAACAATTGCTCAGTTTTCATCTTAAATAGAATTGCTGATTTGACTGTATCTTAAAAAAAAATGAGGGTGCTTACGGAAAGCAGTGGCACAAATGCTGACCACAATGTAGTGTGGTCTACAAAAGGTTCTTAGGACAAGTGAAGCTGTTTTGAGCTTCCACTAGTAAACAGATGAGCATAACTTTTTTATATATAATTATTTGAGAGGTAGATTTACAGACAGTGGGAGGGAGACACAGAAAGGTCTTCCATTTGCTGGTTCACTCCCCAAATGGCCACAACAGCCAGAGCTGAGCCAATTCAAAGCCAGGAGCCAGGAGCTTCTTCTGGGTTTCCCATGTGGGTGCAGGGGCCCAAGCACTCAGATCATCTTCTACTGCTTTCCCAGGCCATAGCAGGGAGCTGGATTGGAAGGGGAGCAGCCGGGACTTGAACTGGCGCCCATATGGGATGCTGCTACTGCGGGCAGAGGATTAACCTACTGTGCCACAGCGCTGGCCCTGAGTGCAACTCTTTGGAAAGAATTCAAATGTGGTTGGCTGTGTGAGTGGTACTCAGGACGGAGCGCTCATCACAGTTGCCTGGGAAGTGTGATTAAGACACTGGCTCCGTGGCCTTGACCCGGATACCTAACAGCAAGACCTCTAGCAGCTGGATTCTTGAGTGTTCCCCAGGAGGTTTTGAAATGCAGACAGACTGGGTATCCACTGGGCTAGACCATATATGCAAATGTGAATTCTGAATTAAAGAGTGAGATTTGAAGAGGATTGTTAAGCTCCTTTCACATGTGAAGTAGTTAGGGACTAGAATTTCCTTCCTTTCCTGCCACTCCTCTGGATTGAATGAACTTGGCCAAATACGAGGTTCATTCTAGAGCAGGTGCCAGCGTCATCTGCCTGGTGTGTTCGGGCAAGCGTCCCTGTGCCTTGTGGACACGACGCTCTGTGGATCTGGGCCAGTCGCCATATTAAGCACTTGCATGTGTGTACCTTCCTCCAGGAACTTTTAAGAGTAGCAGTTGGTCTTTCTTTACCTGTTTCACTGGTCAATTGGTTGAGTTCTTTGTTCAGAGTCTCAGAGAGTTGAGTGGTTAATCCCTTATTCCATTTTTGCTTTGAGCAACCCAACATAAAGCCTGTCTGTCTGTCTCTCTCTCTCTCTCCCATCACTCTTCTTGTTTAATCCAGCACTGTTTTCATTGTAGGTTTTTTGGCAGCCAACAGAAAACATAGGAAAAGTAGATCGTCCTTAAAATATGTTCCCAGTGAGATGTAGGAGCGACAGCCTCAGGATCGTGCTCTCACTTTCCTGCAGCTGTCCTAGCTGGATGTTGCACCTGCCTTTGTTGCATCCGTATGTTTTCATTGTTTGCTGTACCTAAGAAGGTTGGTAATGGCCCGTTAGATTAACAGCGGGTGTATCACATACGTCCTTATATGTCAGGTTTAATTGAAGTTAGACAATTTTGTTTTCATTAATTTAACTTATAAGTAAACGTACATTAAAACAGTCCTTTTATCTGTTACAGATTTTAATAAAGACTTTTCATAATTTCTCTATTGTCTGTTGTATAATAGAGGAATGGAATGAGTTTTCCTTAGTTGAGTGCTTGCTTCATTCCTGTTGATTAGGCTGGGTTTCTAGGCTTTCCACTATTAAGTCTACCTCCTACGGATTTTCCCTTATAAATAGCTCTGTGAAAATGTGGTTCTTGCTAGCACCTCTCTGTATGACAGAGGTTAGAACACCCAGGACCTGAGGGTACTGCTTCTGGTTGACGCTTATTTGTGTCTTACAAATCCAGGCCAGGATTTGTCTCATACTGCAGTTGTAGGCTGGACTCCTGTGTGTTCCAGCCTGAGCTTAGAGTAGCTGGAGTTGTCTGAAAAGTCTCATTTTGTTCCACACTCACCTGTCTGAGCCAAGTGCCAGTCTGTTTCCAATCTGTCATTGCTTCTACAGAGTTGGTTTGGGCGTTTTCCTCCTAAGTATGGAGTTATATCCTAGCTGTTGATTCTGCTTTCTGTTATCAAGTTACCTTTTCAAAGAAGTGGTTCGTTCTCTGCTTTTCTCACGGTGTGTAAGAGAAAGCCTTATCCCCATCCCTGTGAGCTTGGTTAGTGAAATGGAATGTTGACTTATATCTGGCAGCTATGCAAGGATCTATAAATACCTTGGGGAGTTTATCTTCCCTGCCAGGTGCCATATAGGTGAACTTGACTCATTATATGTTACTATTCCAAGGCTAACTGTGGAGTTTTCTGTATCCATGAAAAACAAAAACAAAAACAAAAAAACTTTTTAGCTTAGTTATTTGAAAGGCAGAAAAGAGATCTTCTGTCTCCTGATTCATTTCCCAAATGCCTATAATAGCTGCAGCTGGGCCAGGAGTCCAGAGCTCAGTCTGGGTCTTCCACGTGGGTGGCAAGGACCCAACCAGTTGAGCCATCACCTGCTAACTCCCAGGGTGTGCATTTGCAGGAAGCTGGAGTTGGTACAGAGCCAGGACTCAAACCCAGGCACTCTGATATGGAATTTGGAGATCCCAAGCAGTGTTTTAACTTCTAGGCCAAGCACCTGCCCCGTGTCCATTAATTCTTAACGTAGGCTCACAAATACTGTGAAGAAAGTTGCCATTTGCAGAGTCTAGGCTGGTCCTACTCTTGGTCTACTAGTGAGCACTGCATTTTGCCCACAGAGAAATACTGATCTTCCTAAGATGGCCCGTGTTAATTGAAATCTAAGGGTTATGGGTGGTGCATTGAGTGAGGGCCTCAGATTAAAGAAAGTAGCAAATAAAATATATAAGCAATCAGATTTTAGCAAATAAATGATCCCCATGTATGCACAAGCAACTCTGACACACCTCTGGGTTTTTTTTTTTTTTGTAAAGATTTATTTTATTTATTTGAAAGGCAGAGTTATAGAAAGGCAGAGGCAGAGAGAGAGAGAGAGAGAGAGAGAGAGGTCTTCCATCCCCTGGTTTACCCCTGGATGGCTGCAACGGCCAGAGCTGGGTCGATCCAAAGCCAGGAGCCAGGAGCTTCTTCCCAACGTCCCATGTCGGTGCAGGGGCCCAAGGGCTCAGGCCCTCTTCCACTGCTTTCCCAGGCCATAGCAGAAGGCTGGGTCAGAAGTAGAGCAGCCGGGACTCAAATCGGCACCCATATGGGATGCTGGCACTGCAGGCAGCAGCTTTACCCGCTATGCCATAGCGCCGGCCCCTGTTTTTTCTTAAGTCACACAACTGTGCAAAGGAGTGTCCCTTGGAACGTTTTGGAACTGCAAAGGCCTCTGCCCAGCAGCCTGCCTCCCTCCCCTGTGGCTGATCCCTGGCCCTCCGCCCTGCTTCGGTCCCCACTCTGTCCTCTCTCCAGCTCTCTGCAGTCCTTTCTGCCATCATTGTCCCCTAATGGCTTCCATGTGTGCAGGCCTTCGAGTAAGGAGGCCTCCCCTGGTTCACGGTTTGCTCCAAGTGCTTGGTGACATCCTCACTGGGGAGAACAGGGTGTGCTTACTCTTGGAAGAGGGGCTACCTGGACCATGTGCGGTTTTGTGGACTCTGTGTTTTAGAGTGATCCTCTCCGTTTCTGCACCCCCTTTCTCCCCATTGTTTGTTTGAAATTGTTAGGCCTTATCCGTCTTGGGAGGTAGAGCAGTATTAAGACAACAAGAGTGCTTGATATTTACCTTAGGCTGTCTTTTGATGTTCAGTGTTACAGTTCAGTAAAAACAAACAAGTTGATATTAGGTCTCAATTCAATGATTGCTTTTATTGAGATAATTAAACTTTGCTTCCAAATTGCAGTACAATTATATCGCGTTTAACAGAATCAGGCTTTGTAGCTAGACGAATTCCAGCCATATGTTTATACTAAATTAACGATGCTTTGTGGCCAAGTTATCTAAATTGCTTTTTTTCTTCAGGTTCTGATTCATTCGTCCCACATTATTGGCCTCTGTAATAGGATGTTGATATCCTTGGTAAAATGCCAAATTCTTGTTTTTGTTATATTTTAAAAATCTGTCTCGTTTATTTGGGATGTTGGCCTAATAAGTTTCACGAAATCACACTCATGCATGGCGCTGGGTCTGTCCTTTGTCTGGTGATTTATCAGAGGGTGCTTCAAAAAATTCGTGGAAATTCAGGCAATCAGAAGGTAAGTTTGTTTTGCAGAACTTGTTCGAAGTCCACGCACATGAAAGATCTTCATGGAGTCCCTGGAGAAACTGTGCATGGACTTCAATGTTTCTTGGCACCAAAACAAACTTATCTTTGAAGTCAGTTTTCCACGAACTTTTTGAAGCTCCCTGGCTCAAAGCTGTTTTTTCTTAACCCCTCCCAGTTTTGGCTTTGTCGCTGGGCTTTCCCTGACTGGTTGGTTATTCTTTAACTTGGCTATTGATCTCTCCAGTGGAGGGTACCTAGTGTGTCGTTAGAAACCCTGACAAAGAACTTCAAGAATGAATCGCTCTGCTTGTCGCCCACCAAGTTATGTCTTCAAAGACACTAAGTTAAACCATCCGAGTCAAATACACATCAAAGCTGGCTAACTTAAACAAACATTTCTTATCTAATTTCTATACTATTAGCTGACTTCCCAGTTCTTTCTTTAAGCAGTGGTTGAATGAATGACTAGCCAGAGTGCTTGCTCTCAGATCCGTTGTCTGGCACCTGTGACCTGCCTTCCCCTGGCTATGAACTCCTGCTACTTCCTTCTTAAAATTCTCCAGTGTCTTGCCCTCGTTTTTAGTATAAGAAGTCAATTACTGGGGTAGCAGACAAAGCGTGTCCACTTCATCTGCCACCTCCCGAGCCTCCGCATCCCAGAGTGCCCTCTGTTTCTGGAATAAGCCAGGACTTCAACCCCCTGGGGTTTTTTTTATGTGGACTTACCCCGGTGCTTAGTGTGTTCTCGCCTCGCGCCCTAATTCCATTCTGTCCAAAGACCCTGCAGAGCCGAGAGTCTCCCTCTTCCAGGAAGCTCTCCTTGCTGCTCTGACCAAGTTCTCCCACAGTGCCTTTGCCCCTTTCCCATCCTAGCACAGATGCCCGAGGGTCGGCTTCCTACACGGAGCCTTCCGAGGTCAGGCTTAACCTTCAAGCCAATGTTGACAGCACCTAGCAAACCGTTGACCTAAGGCAGATGCTTAGGAGTGATCCAACGATCGTCAGTGCACACTCAGCTCAGTATGAAATCCTGAAATGACCATGTTCAGTCTTCCGGCTGAATCTCTTCCAGACATATCTTGTTTATCTCAATTAAAGACTTTATTTTAAGTAGTACCTGTACGAAAACCACCAAAGCATAATGGGTAGGTTCTCAAATGTGGTAGAAAGAAAAGAAAATGTTTCTCCAAAGTAGAAGTGTGGCGGAGGGCACTTCAAAATGTTCATGGAAAAATGGGATTAAAGGATTTTATTTTGTTACAAAACTTTTTGAAACCCAGAACGCCAGGTTTTTGCATAACACGTTTTTCATGAACTTGGTAAAGTCTGCTTTATGCCTGAGCGTAATGCCTTTTGGCAACGTCATTAATTCAGAGGAAAACAAATGTTTCTCCTGGAAATGATGTTGAATTTGTTCATGGTTATCCTAGGAACACCTTTGCAGGAAACCCTGGAGATTAAAAATGGAAAGCCGAGTGCCACCCCTGCCACCCAGGCGTGTTTTAATGAATGCATCAGGGCTGGTTGTCCACGAAGCTTCAGGAAACCAACAATTACCCAAAACTTTGGGGGGGAGGACTTTTTTTTTTCCTTTAATTTACGCAAATATTCGGTCGATATTCTTTCTGAAGAAGCGACTTAATACCTTTTCATTTGTATCCCAAATGTAGTGAAACAAGCCACAGGAGGCATCTCTGCTGTGCCGGATCAGCTCATTTCCAGTCTCACAGGTGGCTTAGCTAAGGCTGGTTTGGTTGCCTGGGACTGGAAAGAAGGTCCTCTCTCCGTCCTCTATGGAGGCTGCTCATCCCAGCCCCGAGGAAGCCAGCAGACCCTGTGGATTCCTTCCTGTTTCTGGGTCTAGATGACTCCTGGCAGCGTTGTTTCCTGCAATAGAGGGCAGTGTGGTAGCAGAGAAGCTGCTGGAGATAGCAAGGCTTCGGTCACACACTCCGGTAACACACTGCCGCACAAGTGGTTTGAGGTCGGACAGTGGATCTCAGTGACTGAGCGCGGTCGCTGCCTGCTTTGCTGCTGTCTTTGACTCTCAGGCGGGGAACTCTCCTAGCTTTCCTCCGCTCCCTGAGCTCTGTCCCCAAACCCGTGGGCAGGGGAGACCACTGTGCATCACCCAGGCTGCCTCTGCTGACTGTGCGCAGACCGAGGACTGGACGGGGCGGACCGTCCAGTTCCTTTCTGAAGTATCACGGGGCTTTGGTAAAGTTTGGTGAAGATCTGATCTGTCTACACGGCTGCGTGTTGTTCCTAAACGTGTTTAAAACACTTTCCTCGTCCCTGTCGCAGTGCTCCCTTCAGCTCTCTCTGCCGCGCCCGAGTGCGGGGTCGACCGTTCCTGTGCCTCCCCACCTCCCCGCAAGCAGTCATGAGCACCTTGTTCCTCTCTATGAACGCCTTGTTCTGCTCTCCGGTTTACTGCAGGGAGCAGGCATGCTCCCTCTCTCCTGGGACGTTCTAGAACAGTTTACCAAATCACAGGTCCACCAATGTCTCCTTTTTTTTTTTTAAAGATTTATTTATTTATTTGAGAGGCAGTTACAGGGAGAGAGAGGGAAAGGCAGAGAGAGAGGTCTTCTATCCATGGCTCACTCCCCAAATGGCCACAATGGTCAGACCTGGGCCAGTCTAAAGCCAGGAGCTTCTTCTGGGTCTCCCATGTGGGTGCAGAGGCCCAAGCACATGGGCCATCTCCCCTGCATTCTCAGGCCATCAGCAGGGAGCTAGATTAGAAATGGAGCAGCCGGGGCTCAAACCCGTGCCCCTATGGGATACTGGCCCGAGTCAGAGGCTTTACCCACTACACCACAGTGCTGAAAGATCTACCAATGTCTCGTTTTTCTTGTTTCAGGCAAGTCACCTTGCAATTGATGGGTTAGACTACAGAAGGCCGACTGATAATACAATTAATGGTACAATTAGCCTTTAGTACTTGAAAATACTTCTAGAAGGTCATTGAATCTGGCTTTTTGTTCCTTCGTCGTGTTGGGGGTGGTCCAGGCCTGGCCAGCTGGCACACCTAGCATGTGTGACACTGACTCCCTCTCTGGAGTGGATGCAGGAGAATGACCAGATTGGAGTGGATTTGCCTTAAAACGCGGAGGCTCCCTTTAGGCTTTCGTCAATAAACGCATCAGTGTGTCAAACAGAGTATTGTGAGGAAAAACAGCTTTGTACAAAGGCAGAGAGAGTCAAGACCCAGCCCTTAACCCAGGAAGAGGGAAGAAGAAAGAGAGAGGCCCCTGGGGGCGCCTGGGTCTTTCCCTGTGGGAAACAGAGCTTCCGGGCTTCTGCTGCCCCAGCTGTCCTGGGTGCTGGGGGTGCGGGTGGGGGAGCTGGAACGTTCACGGGGAAGCCGCGGCCCTGGGTTCTGCTTCTCTGAGCCAATTGTACAGCATTGGGTAGAACATAGTGCAGAACACGACCCTACCTCAGAACCCCAGAGGGCTGCTTTTTCTACCTGGACGCATCAGGAGACTTTGTATAAAATGTTTGCAGACGGACGCACGTCAGCTGTGCCGTGGCTCTGGCAGCCAAGTCGCAAGCTGCCTCTCTGTGAACAACTCACACTGCATATCAATATTCATTTAATTACGTTCAACGCGCAGCCTCCTCGAAGCCAAGGAAAGCATATGCTCTCTCCTTGTCCTTTAACACATTCCTCCCGAGTGCAAGAATTCCCACACTCCCATCTGCGCAAGTGCACCCGGCTCGGCAGGAATATTTTGACTTGTGCTGCGGTTTCATTTGATTTGAAATCAAGACCTGATTCAACGCACAGACTCTCACGAGCCATAGCAAAGTCCTAGAGCCCGGAACCCTCCTCTCCACCTTAGACCGCTAGGGATGGGGTGCAGAGCCGACAGAACAGGATTCCCCTCGCACGGTGAAATCATTTCCTAATTGCAAAGGTTGTCCTGAAGCAAGAAAAGGAGACAGCGGCCCCTGCTCACAGATACTGTTCCAACAGTGCTTTGGGAAACTTGAGAATCACACACAGACTTTAAATCTAATCGCTAATTAGTTTAAGGCAATGCCTAAACATGGAAGGGGCCTCTTTAAAAAGGTCAATGGGTTTGGCAGTTCCTGCTTGAATCTGGCGCTCCAGCTTCATGGCTGAAGACCTGTGCAAACAAGCTCACTTGGGGTGCACGGATTACATGCAGATTGCCCCGTGGGGCCTCTGCCCGAGGCCCCCCGTCTCCCAGAGCTCTCTCCTGTGGGAGGAACTCGCATCCTTCTACAAACTGTGGGTAATTACTGCTTTGTAGGGCAGTGAGCTCACCCTGTTACAGAGTAGTGCTGTGCTCAGAGCGGGCCAGATCCTCTCTCCCGCACAGAGCTTTGCCAGCGGGGAGAATAACAGGCGTGCTGCCACTTCCACAGCTATCAGGAGACCCAGCGCGGTTTTTCTTCCCTTCTGCGTGGTCCTGTCTGGAAGATCCGACTCCAGGCTGCCAGCAGAAGGTAGTGAAACAAAGCCGCTCTTTTCTTCTCCTCTGTGGGTCAGCAAATTACCTCGTTCTGCTAAGAGACAGCAGCCAAACCATAGCCTTCAAACACAAATAAATCAGGCTCCAGACCAGAGTCACCTTAGCAAGTATGGGCACGGGCAGAGAGGCCGCGGACCTTGCAGGGAAGCCATTTACACGGGGACTCGGGGACTCGGTTAAATAAAACAACGTTAAGTGTCGCCCCACAGGCTGCAAACAAATGCCTATTGTGCACCCGGCCTTCTGGTGGGGGGAAAAAGTCATTTTAAAGTTAGCAAATGTTTTCATTTCTGTCCTAAGTGGTGCTTGGAGCCTCCTCTCAGGGACCCAGCTGACCTGTGTTCTGGAGGGCCAGGCTAGCCAGAGCGCGGTGGAAAGGCGGCTTCTTATCAGTGTCCCGTCCTCCTGGGACAGAGTTTGCTCTGCAGAATTTGCAGCTGTGTGCTTGCCATGGGCTCCGACTGGATTTGGCTGTGGTTTGCCGCTGCGAGGGGCGGGCGAGGCCAGTCTCAGTCCCCCTGCGGTGACAGCAGTCACCGTGTAGAGATCTCAGCTTTGGGTGCAGGGGCCCTGTTTTCAGAACCCGTCTAGATAGGCCTTTTCCTGGGAGCCAGCTCGCTGTGAATCTCCCTGCAGGTGTTTCTGCTGTGTGCGCAGGTGCGGGCGGTGGGCTCTGCTCGCTTCCAAGGGTTTTGGGGTTGGATGTTCTGGACGGGACGTTGCTGCTCGCGCAGTTTCACCGTTGATGGAAAGAATCTGGTACCTTCAGGAGGGGACATACTATCAGGGACGAGCGTTTCATTCAGATAGAAAATTCAGATTATCGTTACCAGTGGCTTGTGATGGAGCAGAACGCCATTAGATTGGTGAGGCGACAGCCCAGGTCTGTCTTCCAGCAGAGCGTTCTGTTTGCTCACGAGGCTGGGAGGTCACCTCACAGACAATCCCTGAGTCTTTTTTGCCACGTGGAGTAAGCAGTCATGACTGTCTGGGGGGAGGGGGTCTTCTGAGGCTCCTTTTGTTACCTGATTAGTTGTTCATTCCCAATACTGTAATAATGGGTCTGTATCTCCCCCTAGTGGTCATGTTATGTTTTGTAGTTCAAAACCACATTTCCAGCTCCACCCAGATCTTGGCAGTATTTTGTGAATTAAGTTTCTGCAGCTTTGAATAGTTTAACAGTTCTAGTATTAACTGCATGCTATTGTGGACCTAGGGGTTACGTGTGAAACGAGGTGGTTTTTCAAATGCAGTGGGAAGCCGACCCATGTGGTCACCTGCTTAGTAGAGTCTCAGCGATCTGGCTAATGGTGGGACCCATCTCTCCTGTGCCTCTGCTTCAGACACTCTGTTAGGAGGCAGCAGAACGTTTTCCTTGGCTGGCTTCCTCGGCAGGTGACGCTGGAGGGCTTGGCGGTTTTGTATGAAACTTTTTCATTGTGAGTTACATTTGCGGTGTTAGGAGGGAGGTGAGCACCCAGTGAAGCACGTGCTACATTACAGCTGGACTTCCAATAGATGCTTGCAGCAGTTAGGAAGGAACGTAAGGTGTCCTAGCATAGCCTCACTGCACAGATGTTGGGAATGGTTTCTAACCCATGGGATGTGTGTGATTGTTTAAATGTACCTGGCAAAGTCATCATCGTTGTGAAACACAGTCTTTAATTGGCCATCCGAAACCATCTGAATTACAGTGACTGTGAAACAGTAAGAAGTGACCACTTCAAAGCTGCAAGCCTAGGTATGTGGCTGACACGATAGAGACTGACTAATAGAGTAAGCCCTTGGACGTGACCGATTCGAGTTCCAGCTGTGACTGTCCACGGCATGAAATAATTTGTGAATTCTGCTGAGGCACGCGTTTGTACTGTGCCCGGCGATTGCCTGGGACATTGGAAGAGCTCTCAAGGACGCTCAGTGTTCCCACGCCAGGGGTCATTGCTGTCTACTCTGCTGGCCACATGGCTTCTCTCCGCCATGTTTTTGGCAGAAACTTGTCTGCTACACAGGTCTATTTCCAGAGGTCTTAGCTAATCTTTCCCTAGTACCAAGAAGTACTGTAGAGGTAAGTGTGTGTGTGTGTGTGTGTGTGTTTGGGAGAGACAGAGGCAGGCACAGTTGGAGAGAGGTGAATCTCAAACTTACCGCTGACAAAAAGAACTTCAACTCTACCGAACATCCATCAACTCTACCCAACATTCATGAAAATTCCATTTTCTTTGTATTTATATTGTGCTCTTTATGAACCCGTAGAGATAAAAGAAGCCCAAAGATTCTAGACAGTGTCTGACTCTGGGAAGCCTAGTGCTCATTGATCAGTTGTGTTTTTTTTTTTTTTAATTTATTTATTTGAAAATGAAAAGTCAATCTCCCATACACTAGTTCGCTTCCCAGATGGCTGCAATGGTCAGAGCTGGGCCAGGCCAAAACCAGTAGCCAGGAGCTTCATCCCAGGCTCTCACCTGGTTGAAAGGGGCCCTGAGGCTTGGCCCATCCTCTGCTGCTTTTCCCAGGCCTTTAGTAGGGAGCTGGATCAGAAGTGGAGCAACCAGGACTCAAATGGGTACCAATTTGGGATGCTGGAGTTGCAGGTGGCGGCTTCACCCACCACGCCACAGCACAGGGCACTCATTGATCGCTCTTTTTAGTTACTTGGCCAAGTTCAGAAAGTGTAAAATCTCAGTGAAAAGAACTTAGATGGGCTACGTATTCCGAAGGGCTAGTTACTAAGTTTGGATAAGAACAGTTGCTTGGAAAACTTCTTAGTCTTAGGGTACTGCTGAAAGGAATTAAAAAACAAAAACAAACAAAAAAAAAAAACCCACAAGATTTGTTTGAATGTTCTAGGAGTTCTTGGACCTTGTATCTTCAGGGTTTTGATTTTTCAATTGGCATTGCCTCTTAAACACTTCTTTAAAAGGCTTGGTGTGGCCAAAGCAAATACTGGATGCTACACAGACGGAGGCAAGGACTCAGCCACTCTGTGGTTTCCAGCCTACCATTCTCCCTTCCCTCACCCACAGGTTTGCCTGAAGGACCCCCAGGGACGTTCCTGTCCCAGCAGTCACTAATACTGATGGGATGGCCTTGTTTTCTTTCCTTCACTGAGAGCTGCTGCTCAGAGGAGAACCCCAGCAAACTCCTTTCTGAAAGCAAAGCCAAACAACAAAGCTTTGCGTGTGCCTGCAGAAATGCTGCGTTCCCCGTAGCACGAGACCGTTTGTGCTAAGAGGTGGATTAGTTACGTTTTTGTCATCCGTTTGTATTGCTGGTGCTTTTGAGGCCACTTATCTGCTGGACGTTTAGGGCCATGGATCGTGGGCATGAGGTGTGTGTTTTAGAAGATAAACATCACCTAGTGTCTCCCAGACACTGTGTAATCAGAGACCTTGAACAGATGTAAAACCCTTCTGGACTTACGAGCGTATTGATAGCTTTCAGGAGCAGAGACCACTCCCCTCCCAGCACAGACTGGGAAGGAGTGAGAAGCAGGGGCCCCCTGTGGCTGGTGGCGCCCTAGGGCCAGCGTCCCCTCTGCACTCAGGGTGTCGGCACTGCAGAGACCTGAGGAGGAGGCTGTTCCGATCATGTGACAAAAAAAGTGAACAGGATTTGGGAGAAAATAAGCGTTTCTATTTTGGGAACTTAGGCCTCTCTGGGTTTTCCGCCTTCCGGGTTAGGACTGGGTGACGGCAGCGTCCCCGTGGGGTGTTGCCCCTGGGGTTTTTGAGCCATTTTATCATTTTGGCTGCCGATTTGCCTGAACCCAATTGGGAGGAAAAGAAAGCAAACATGAGCTGGAAAGTGATCGAATCCGGTTTAACAGAAACAGTTGTCACTCCGTACACTGCATCTTTGCAGCTAGCAAGCGCCTGTCATTGAACTGGAACTTGGAAAATAGAGTAGTTTTGTCAAGCGGTATTTGGCATTAAGCAGTTTTGTGCTAGAATAAATAATTGCCGCCAGAGGAATGTACAAGGATTCTCAGTGAGGGAGGGATTTCCTCCTCCACATCCACTCTGAGTTTGATGCTGCAAGTTTCTGTGCTATGAGAAGGCAACGGAAGCCCAAAGCAGATGCAGGGTTTTCTTTCTGGCCCAACAGTGAGTGAATTCCTGTCCCAGGGAGGCAGCGGGATGTGGGGCTTGGAGAGGGGAGGCACAGGCAAGCGTGCAGGGGCACGACCAGTATTTACCTTTGTCAAAGGAGTTAGGATGAATTTCCCGTCCCCCTGCTGGGTCTTTGTAGTAATTGTAGTTTTCCCAGCCAGCTCTAGGAGAGGATTAGTTCAGGAAAGATCACCCAGGATGTTTGCTCGCAATTCCAGGAGAAGAAAGTTCAGTGCTCAGGGTTCTGCTTACCCCAGCCATCCTTATCTCTGTATAGACAAGGGCACGCCAACACGTCCATGGAAAGGAAGATTTATTTGGGTAGGAAAAAAAATTGGAATCAATGCATCGTTGTTTCATAAGAAGCAGTTTGCGTGAATTTTTGGAAGATCCCATGTGGGATCCGCTCCCCGTTTGGGAGCTGTGAAGCAATCAGGAGGAAGCAGGAAAACCGGAGTTGTCTTTGCTCAAGTGGCTTTGGCAATAACAAGGAGCGAAATCCAGGCAGCCCAGCCAAGATAAATCTGCACGATGGGGCTATCAGATATGAGGTAATCCTGTCGCATGCCTGTGGCTATCAGACATTCTTGTAAAAACCACAGAGCTCACTTTTGGTCCTGCACCATTAAACCACAGCTCCACCAAACAGCAGCGGAAACACACATTTTGAATCACTGATGCCAGCCACAAAACATTTCCCACCAAAGACAATTAAATCTTTCCCCCGAGATGGGGCAGTTTAAGCCCCAGGAGTACCTGCAGCAGCATTCCGTGTGGATGCTGTCTCCTGTCAACGTGAGATGCTGACTGTGCACACCAGGAGGAGTGTCAGCCCTGAGATCTGTGACAGTCAAGGGACTTCCTCACTGAGTAGTGCTTGCTGAGGTTAGGTGCACTGTGGGTACCTGGGAAATCGCTAAGTCCATCCCGTCTGATAAATGCAGACAGCACTGTGTAAGGTGCTTGTCTACTGATTAGAGAAATAACTCATGTTCAACTCTAGACAACTTGGAAAATATTAAGGAATATATAGAATAAAATATTGTCTCTCGATTTCATATATTCAAATATGAAGTTTATAAAATTATACTGGGTTTTATTTATTTATTTTTTGACAGGCAGAGTTAGACAGTGAGAGAGAGAGAGACAGAGAGAAAGGTCTTCCTTCTGTTGGTTCACCCCCCAAATGTTGTTCACATATCGGATTCTTTTTTTAAAAGAATTTTTTAAATTTATTTGAAAGACAGAGTTACAGAGAGAGGTAGAGCCAGAGAGAGAGAGAGAGAGAGAGAGATTGATTGATCTTCCATTCCGCTGGTTCACTCCCGAAATGATCGAAATGACCAAAGCTGAGCTGATCTGGAGCCAGGAGCTTCTTCCAAGTCTCCTACACAGGTGCAGGGGCCCAAGGACTTGGGCCATCTTCTATTGCTTTCCCAGGCCATAGCAGAGAGCTGGATCAGAAGTGGAGCAGTCGGGACTCTAACTGGCACCCATATGGGATGCCAGTGCTGCAGGCTGGGGCTTTAACCCACTGCACCACAGCACCGGCCCCAACCCAGATTATTTTCTTTAAAGATTTATTTATTTGAAAGGCAGAGTTAAAGGGAGAGACAGAGAGAGAGAGATCTTCCATCTGCTGGTTCACTTCTCAAATGATTGCCATGGCAGGAGCCAGGAACAGGAGCTTCTTCCGGGTCTCCCACCTGAGTTCAGGGGCCCGAGGACTTGGTCCATCTTCTGCTGCTTTACCAGGTCTATAGCACGGAGCTGGATTGGAAGTGGAGCAGCCAGGATGCAAACCAGTGCCCGGTTAGAATGCTGGTGCTGCAAGTGGTGGCTTAACCTGCTGTACCACAAGATTGTCCCCTCTGATGATTATTATTTTTTAAAGATTTTATTTATTTATATGAGAGGTAGAGCCACAGACAGAGGGAGAGAGAGAGAAAAAGGACCAGTATCCGCCGGTTCACTCCCCAGATGGCCACAACGGCTGGAGCTGAGCCGATCTGAAGCCAGGAGCCAGAAGCTTCCCCTGTGCCTCCCACGCAGGCACAAGGGCCCAAGCACTCAGGCCATCTTCTGCTGCTTTCCCAGGCCACAGCAGAGAGCTGGATCGGAAGAGCAGCAGCGGGGACTAGAACTGGTGCCCATATGGGATGCTGGCGCCACAGGTGGAGGATTGACCCACTGCGCGCCAGCGCTGGCCCCAGTTTTAAATCTTTATCCTGCTTTAATTCATCTGTTTAAAATGCCTTGGTCACGTGTCAGCACCTGGCAGAACCTGACTTTGAGATCTCTTCACTGCTTTCTGCTTCTCTTGTGACACAGAGTTGCAGAGACAAGGGGAAAGCTTGGTGCCAGGATCGGGGTGGGGAGGGATGATGGTGAAGCAGGCAAAGCCAAGGGAAGTAGCGCAGTAATGAGAAACGCTCTGAGCACCTGGCAGTTGCCGGTTGCGGGACGAATGACCAGTGAGAGGCTGCAGGAGTGGGTGTGCTCCCCCTGCACCCGTCCCAGGCCGAGGGAAGGAGGGAAAATCCAGGTGTCCTTAGTGTTACTAGAGTTGGATTGAAATCGATCTTGTTTCTGGATTAGGCTTTCTCTAGAGAAATTAAAAAAAAAGCAGTTTCATCAAAGACTTGATTTTTTTTCTTTAGCCTGGCACAGATCTCTTCTCCCCCATTCTTCCCCTATCAAAAGCAGTCACAGCCTCTCTTGAGTTTGGCATGATTGAGGACGGCCTTTAAAATAAAACCAAGCAAAGAGATTGCAGGACAGTTGGAAACATTTCAGACTGTAGGGCTTTCCTTGAAATGTTTTGCTGAAAATCTCAGTTTTTACCATATGTAAAAGTGTTCCAAACCACTTATTTTTCTGAGAAGAAAAGTTCCATTCTCTAGTATATTGGCTATACTTTCTTGTCCTTGAGCTAGAGTTTGTTGGTAAACAAAGCTGCATATGATAGATGAAGGGGATTTCTTTGAAGCTTCTGTCACAGCAAGTATTGAAGATTCAGAACATAGAGAGAAACTCTTGATAGTGAAAACACTGCCGAGGGCCCAGCACAGTTCTTGGGTAAACAGAAAATAAAACGGGCCAGACACATTCTACAGTTTAAAGGACATAAAAATAGAGACACGATACTGTTGGGAGTAAGGAAACTGTAGGGCCATTTTCCTTTTATTTATTTATCTTTTGCATGCTCTGAATTGAGTGTAATTGCCTGCTCTCTTATATGTGGTTCTTTCTTTTTTGTCTTTATTTTCCCACATAAAATGTTTTAATGCGTTGTTTCAAACCATAGACCTTTTGGACGTCTCATTTAAGGAATGTCTAACAGATGTGTAGACTCAAAAAAGATCAGCCTATTAGCCTTCGTCACCTGTAGCTCAGTCTGTATTTCTACCTGTTAAGGAAGTGTGCCATCACCAGTGCTGTCAGTATTAGATGTGACGAAACCTGACGTACGCAACGTGCCCTGGGAGAGTGACGGTCACGCTGAACCAGAAAAGCACAAAGCACTCTTGCCTCCATCACGTTGCACCCAGGTCCAGGGAACTGGTCTCTTATTTATAATCCAGTGTTATTGTCATCTAATCAAAGACTGTTCTTCTTTGATAGGCACAGAGATTGCTTTCATAGGCACATGTAATTATTGATTGTCATCAAAGCAACATTTTAAAATCACAAAGAAATGAATTTAAGCAACTGTGTCTAAGTTTCAAATGATCCTGGCTTGCGCTGGAGTATTGCCAGAGAATGCACATCAGGTTCTAAAAGAGGGCTCCATCCGCTGCAGATACAACTAAGTGGCAAACGTAGGTGTTAGGGAAGGCTAGGGCAGGTGCTTCCAGGTAAATGAAATCGTGGCTCAGAATGAGGAATCAACAGGTTCTATTTTTTTTAAAAAAAGATGTATATATTTATTTAAAAGAGTTACATAAAGAGGGGGAGAGACAGAGAGATCTTCTATCTGCTGTTTCACTCCCCAGATGGCCACAATGGCCAAGGCTGGTCCAGGCTGACGCCGGAAGCCAGGAACTCCACCCTGGTCTCTCACGTGGGTGCAGAGGTCCAAGCACCTGGTCCACCTGCTGCTGCTTTTCCTAGGCCATTGGCAGGGAGCTGGATCAGAAGCAGAACAGCTGGGACAAACTGGTACCCATAAAGGGTTCCAGTGTACAGGTGGCGGCTTAACCCGCTGCACCACAGTGCTAGCCCCCAGGCTCTATTTAAGATATGGATATAAAGGTAACCAGTAGAAAAACATCAAAATAATAAACTTGTTTTCAGTTATTTGAACACATACAAAGTAAATATTTACACTAAGATATTTTTGAAAGCATCCCTTCTATATCAATATGTATAATCTGATAAATGTTCCTATTAAAAATAAACCAATTCTATATTAGATCATAGAGTTCAAATGTGTGATGAAGATAAGAATGAAATCTCAAGCAAAATAAATTCTGACCATTGTATATAAAATGAACATGAGTATATCACAGAAACAAAATAATACTACAATCATATCAATTTTAAGAAATAAAGGAATTTTCATTAGAAACTATTACACTAAATAAGACAAATGTATTTTATAGTGCTAAATTAATAAAAGTTTAAAGATTCTATTGCACTTTGATCATAAGCAGATACATTCAGATATGCACAATTTTTCCTCTAATTTCACTTCTACTAAGACTATTATAATGAAGAAATTTCTTACATTGAGTGTTGATTATATATTTAGAAATCTACGCTAACTAGACCCAAATTCCTCAGAAATTTCTCCCCACCAAAGAGTAGGTGTTTGTTGAGAAAAGACGTTGAGACACAAATATTTTCCATTTGAAAGTCGTCTTTTTTTGACCATCCAAATAATTTTGTCTGTGTGGTCCCACAGAAGTGGAATTCTTTCCAGAGAGACTGGGCTGTTGCTCTGGGTTACTTTAACTGCTAATAACCTATTTCCTGCACTTTTATAGCAATATGAGAACTGGAGACCCAACCAGCCAGACAGCTTCTTCTCGGCTGGAGAAGACTGCGTGGTGATCATCTGGCACGAGAACGGCCAGTGGAATGATGTTCCCTGCAACTACCACCTCACCTACACCTGCAAGAAAGGAACAGGTAACTGTTGCCCATTGATTACGCAGACTTAAAGTGCAGTGCTGTTACCAAGGGAATTCCGGAGGCAGGAGCTGCGTTCTTGGAGATACAAACTGGGTGTGTCGCATAGGTCATCTCCCGTGGCTCTATAAGATTTTACTCTCCCAGGACACTTTACAAGTCTGTTTCCAGTAATGTTCTCATCTTATACTTGGAGTGCTTGAAATAACAATGGGGCACTTATGGAGGAAACCTGCTTGGTGGAAACTTTAAGAAACGCAACAGCTGGCCCAAGGGGTCCAAGACCTGCTTACTTTGATGAGGAGAAAACAACACAATGAGTAGTCCAGTTAAGAGTTGGGATGTATATCCTAAAATAATCTGGATTTGGGGCTTGTTTAAAAAATATGAGGCCCTGGTACATTTGGGCTGTGATAAGGGTTGTCAGCGATCGGAAGTGCAGGAGCATCGCTTCTCGGCTTTTGGCTAAGATCAAGTGCAGAAGGCCAGGGCTGAAGCCAGGGCCCCTCTAGAGCGTGCCAGTCCCCCAGCAGGTGCTCCTGGTTTGACTCACCACCTGGTCTCGAGGGGCATTTCAGGGTTTTTTGATCAATCTTCTAGAAGTTTGCTTTATGCTTACAAACCCTGGGACAATAATACCATCCCCCTATCCGTGGTTGAATGCCTTCAAGATACGATAAAACAAAAACAAGTATAATTGGGAATTCCATAGTGAGAATTGCTTAGTTAAGATTAAATAGAAAAAAAATTAAGAAAATTCGTTTTTGAAAGGTGTTTTTTTGTGTATAAAATTGTCTGATGATATGTTCGAACTTTTTTTTATGTCTGAACTTCTAAGGCACGCTGTATAGACGTCTTCCCTAAACAAACAGAAACTCCACAAATACTTTTAACATTGTTTTTGATCATGGTGTTAAAAACTTGACTGTGTAGTCCCTGGACCCAAGCTTTTACCCACATTAAGTAAGAGAGTGTGGTACAAGTGCAAAAGATAAACCCATTTGATTTATTCATCTCTAATAGAAGAATAGTGAGCCTAGAAAGGCACATTCTATAAAGATTTTAGAAAGGTCACACACCAGTATGGTCACACATATTCTGTCGGAACAAAAAGGGAACTGAAGAGAGACGCAAAGCCACGGTCTCGGGGACGCTGGGCTGGCCGAGCGTCCGTCTGTCTGCCTGGTGCTGGCTCTCCAGCAGGGCAGAGCTTCCTCTCCGGATCCTCGCTACACACCTCACTGCAGCACTTCCGCGATGGAGCTCGGAAAAACTGCAAATCCAGCGTTTGCTGTTTTCCTTTTCTCCAACGTGAGACGTCTTCAGTGCGCTGTTTGTCTTGTCCAGATGTTACGTTTGCCTTTGTAGCCCTTAGGTCCTTGGAGTCATGCTCTCCATTGTAGGAACTAAACGTTACTCTATTTCCTACGTTATTTTTTCCCCCATAGTGGGATCTCCCCACAACACAGTGATTGAGAGTTTGGGTCAGATAATTCCTTACTGTGGGCAGCTGTCTTGTACGTACTAGAGGGCTTAGGGTCATCCCTGTCCTCTATGTAGGGAACGCTGGGAGGTCCTTAACCCGCCCCCCAGCCCCCTGCATTGCAACAGTGGCAAATATCTCTAGATGTTGCCATGTGTCCCTGGTGTATCAGTACGTTGCTAACCATTACTCCAGGAAATTTTATAAATGTATTCAGGCTTTGGTAAAAGATATGCTTTTTCTTTTTGGTGTTTTAGACACCTATAAATCTACAGACCTAGGTAGTCCTCCTTTTGATTAATTAAATACTTGTAAGAAGGATTATGAGATATACAAAAGGCACTTAAAACATAGAGTAGCTCAGTGCATAGTATCTGTGCACCTTGGAGCATCCTGTGGTTTCCTCCCCCATTGCATCCATTCACTGCCTGACTCCCACCAGAGGTGACGTCATGGCCATGTTTTTCCCATTCCTGTGATCACGTACGTTGCATCCTTGGGAACACGGTTGCGTTGTACATGTTCCGGAGCTCCGTGTGCAGGCTGTGCCTTGCCTCTGTTGTCGTTCAGCATCGTGTCTGGGGTTGACCCGTGTTGGTGCGTGTGGCTGCGTGTTCTTCGTGTTTGCTGCTGTGTGTCTTGTCCTGAATGACGCCATCACAGTCTGTTCACCAGGTCTCCTGTCAGTGGACATTTGGGTTATAGTCTGTGTTTTTGCTGCTATAAACAATATTTCTATGAACATTCTTGAACTTGTTCATGATAGACTTTTGTGAGTTTTTGTAGGCTGTATTTCCAGGAGCGAAGTTGCTGAGTCATAGGATATATGTACCATCAAATTGACTAGAAAATGCCAAATTATTTTGCAAAGTGTTGTACCAATTTGCACCCCCACCAGCAATGTGTGAGAGCTCCTGTCACTCCACATCTTCTCCAACATTTGGTATTATTGGACTTTGAAATTTTGGCCAATCTGGTGGGTATGAAATGTTATCTGTTGTGATTTAATTTCCATTTTCTTAGGTGCTTCTTCTAAATATCTTTTCAAACACTTGTACCTCATTTATAGCTCTCCTTTATAAAGGTTCTATTTATGTCTTTTGCTTATTTTGAATATAAATAGGGTGCTTATCTAAAAATATTTTTATGAGGGAGTTCTTTTTGCATTCTGGTTACTAAGCCCTTGGAAGTTGTATATGTTGCAAATACCTTCTCCAAGTTTGTACCTTCCCTTACTCTTAGCACTGTTGCATTTTTTAATGAACAGAATTCTTCATTTTGTTGAATTTTCCTTTACAGTTTAAACCTTTTGTTCTCATAAGAAATATTTACCAACCTTAAAATCATAAAAGCATTATGTATTGTTTTCTAAGTATACTATAGTTTGCATTTTATATTTCAGTCATCCAAAACTGATTTTCCATGTATTCTCTGAGTAGGGAACCAGCTGTATTTTTCCATATGAATACCCACTTGTCCAGGCAATGAGATTAGCTTTTTCCCCTCGCTCAGCTGTGTTGCTTCTGTCAAATATCAAGCATATATGTGTGGATCTATTTCTGGTCTATTTCCTACCTGTGCCAATACCACAAGTATTTTAGTTTTTTACATATCTACATATAAGAATACTTTCAGAAGAAACCAAATAATTCTTTCCTCCCAATTATAACAACAACTTATACTTTCTCAGCGTAGTCTAGAACTAAGTATAATGAATTATCTAATTGGTCATTTTTAAATTTCTGTGTGCCTTTGTCTCTGATATTTGTTGGTATCTGGACTCTGGTGTAGATTTTCATATCATAATAAACAAAGTGTGTGGATGTCGAGATGGGGGTCACACAGAAGTTAATTAGAGAATCTAGGTATTTACGTTAAACCCAAATTAGCTATTGCAAAATATAACCTTCTAAATATGCTAATAAATTTAGTACCTGTGAGTATTTAACTTTAGAACATTGACATCTAAACATCTTAGCACCATGTTTTCTGGTAATCTTTGTCCCATTGGAGATTCACACTGTTTTCTGAAGAATATGGCCTGTTCTTGTGGTATCCAAAATCTTAAAGTAAATGTGGATGGGAAACACCATTTGGGGAAAGTTGTTACATTTTTACTAGAGATTTATAGCAAAACATAATCTATTAAAGATTAATTTTTAAAGTTAAGTGTATCATTTAAAGTGAGTACACTCGTGTTGACTAGAAGTGTTAACACAAATTCAGTTGAACCAATTTTCCCAGCTTCTTGAATTTCAAAATCAACAGATTTTTTTCCTTTTTTTCTTCTTTTTTTTTTTTTACTATTTCTGTTTATTGCTAGCTTTGTTATATTTAGCACTTATTCATTATAGATTTGAAATGACGGTTGAGTGTTTTAACCTTACCTTCATGTATTCTTCACATGCATATTTGTGAAGGTAATCACAAAAGAGAGGCAAGAACATTGTGTAACGACAGAAAAGAGCAAATCAATGCAAATGGAACCAGGGAGACTTCATTTCCATTTCGTAGTGTGTGTCCCTATTTCAAAACTTTGAGGTCATTATAGATGCAAGTTTTTTTTTAGGGAGGCAATGCAATAAATAATTCTTACACATTCATTGTTATCCCAAGTGAAGGTGGGTAATAAATAAAACTTTGAGCTGTTGATGAACCTACCAGCAAGTGACATGTTGACATGAAATTGGTGCTTTTTAAATTTGGAGTAAAAAAAAAAAAAAAAATCACCCTACTAGATGCATAGATGACCATACAGCTGATTAGCTCTATGAGTCTTCACTATAAAATACACTTCAAGATGACGCAATCCAAGATTCAAACGAGGCCCAGAGCCTCGAAATTGGTTTTCTTCTTGAACGGTTCTAGATGAGTCCCTTTTAGTACAGTTCATGGTTTGACACCATAAACAGGGAAAAAGAGAGAGAGAGAGAGAGAGAGACTCATACTAATTAAAATGTTTAGAGTATTTGGAAATAACCCAATGTGCTTTTCTTCAGTTGCTTGCGGCCAACCCCCTGTTGTAGAGAATGCCAAGACCTTTGGAAAGATGAAGCCGCGTTATGAAGTCAACTCCCTGATCAGATACCACTGCAAAGATGGCTTCATTCAGCGCCACCTTCCAACCATCCGGTGCCTAGGGAATGGAAGATGGGCTATGCCTAAAATTACCTGCCTGAACCGTAAGTGGTCCTTTAGAGAGAACGGACAACCGTGCTATGCCAACTTCTAGACACCCTCATTTTACGGCTGTGGTACCGGTCGTTTAGGGTATGGAGCAAGTAATATTGTTGTGTTTTCTTTCTTTCTTTCTTTCCTTCCATGTAGCATCTGCATACCAAAGGACTTATTCTAAGAATTACTTTAAAAATTCCTCACCAGCAAAGGACAATTCAGTAAACACATCCAAACACGATCACCGTTGGAGCCGGAGGTGGCAAGAGTCAAGGCGCTGATCCCTAACATGGCAAACGTGTGTTTTCATCATTTCAGCCAAAGCCCTAACTCCCTGTGCCTTTCCTATCACCTCGGGAAGTATTATCCGTTTGTTTGGACTACCATCCAGTCATTTTGGGTTGCGTGCTCCCGAAACATTTTCAATGAAAGTATTGGCATTCAAAAAGCAAGCGAGCAAAATGAAAGAACACAAGGGCGTGCAGTAACCATTTCCAGCCTATCTCGTTTCCTGTTTTCTACTTGCCTCTGGTGCAAAGCATTTCATAATGTATACCAGCCTACTGTACTATTTAAAAAGCTCAGTTTCAGCACCCATGGCCATGTAAATAAGATGATTTAATGTTGATTGTAATCCTGTATATAAAATGAAAAAGTCACACTGAGTTCAGGCATATTTAATGATGATTATGGAACCAGAGAGGTCTTTAATCATTGGTTTGGCTGCTTTTGTGTAGTTGTCTAGGCTGGAAATGGTTTCCTGTGCCCTTGGACTGTCAGCAAGACGGAAGACGGCTTTTTCTGGACAACCAGCAAACACCAAGTCTCGTGGGCTGTGGTGCCCATCTCAACCGCAGGTGCCGTGGGCTTCCACATGGTGCCGAAGCCCGGCTCACGGGCTCCTGACGGAATGGGGACTCCACTGCAGAACTCTTTGCTGCATTCCTTTTTTCTTCGCTTACAAGAAAGGCCTGAACAGAGGACTTTTCTGTGACCAGGAGCAATTTTTAGGGGTTCAAGTGCTAATGATTAACTCAACCAGGTCTACTTTTTAATGGCTTTCATAACACTAACTCATAAGGACACAGATCATGACATTTCCAATGGATACAGACCTAGGGCTCTGGAGGGCGGGGGGATTGTGAAAACCACACCACACATGCAAAAAAAATTAAAAAGAAATTTTGTATATATAACCATTTTAATCTTTTATAAATTTTGAATGTTCATGTATGGATGCTGCAGCTGTGAGGCATACCTAAATAAATGAAGTAAGCCATACTGATTTAATTTATTGGATGTTCTTTGCCCCAAGACCTAAAATGGCCATAGTATGTATGCTAGTTCTTTTTCACTGGTAGCTTTTATACTTCCCTCACGCCGTTTGGAACCACATAATATAGGTACTTTGTCCCGGATTGAACAATGTGATGGGTAGACTGCATCCAGTGTTTATTATGGAAAGAGTGGAAAAGTGCGTAGCTTCCAGCAAATGCTGTTTGTCCACTTGCTGCAAAGAGCAGCTCTGTAGAAGTAGTGTAGGCTTCTCCCCCTTAGCTGGAGTGTATATGTTGACATTTCTCCCTGTTTCTTCACGCCCTGTTTTCTCCCTTTTGTTTGAATAAAGTGACTCCTGAAGACGACTTTGAATCATTATCCTCTTACTTTAATGTTGAAAACAAACAAACCTGTGATGCAAAGAAGGCATTCGGGACTCTTTCCCTAACGTCAGTTAGGGCAACTTTGAGAAGACTAGACAACAAATGCGATGCGAGTGGAACAAGAGCAGACAGAGGTTGGCTCAACACGGATGCTCTTTGGTGCATCCTCCCTTGGCGTTTAGAAGGAGTGACTTTTGCTGCAATCATTCACAGTGTCTTGAAGCTGGGTCCCCCTGCTGGCTGCATTAAGCATACCCCACCTTTGGGTGCTGTGCAGTAGAGAACAACGCTACTACGCGGTCCATTAGATTTTGCATTTTCCTTTTTCATTACAATGCACATTACACTTTCCTGTATTTATATGATAACATGTATAGTGTGAAATGTGAATGCCTTTTTTTTTGTGACTGAAAATCTAAAATCTTTGTAACTTTTTATATCTGCATTTGTTTCACCAAAGAAACCTAAAATCCTTCTTTCACTACTCTGACTTGTCTGGTTATTTACTGCTTTAAATCCCCATGCGCACCAACATTTTACATTGCGGTTCCATTGTGGAGAACAGGGTGCTGGCCTGGCTAAAATAATCTTGTGGCTCACAATGACGAATATCTGTGTGCCTACAACACCGGAGATAATGGTTCTGAATACGTTTTCATCTACATACTATGCATTTATCTGAACTATGAAAGAAGTTCACAATAGGGAATGTGGTCTCTCCTGTTACAGAATGCTTGGTATGGTCTAAGCCGAGTGTTGTGCATGCATTATCTATGAGAAGCCCGTGAAAGATGTCCCCTTACTCTCTGACGATGAAGGATTAAGAGAAGAGAGCCCAAGTTATTTGTCCAAAGTCACATAGTTAGTGTGTGGTGGAAGCAGGTAGTCTCTATAGCCTGCTTGATATTCCAAAGAAAAATATGAAAAGTTTGTGCTTGTTTGTCATCTTTGTAGGAGATTAATCTCCTTGCCAGATGATCATATTGAAATAATGATCAGAAGCTGTCAAAAATGTCAATTCCCATCCATGCATATATCCATTCATCCCTTCATTTTTCATTCATTCGCGGTTTGTTAAGGTCTCACTGTGCGAGGCCCTGGGGATTCGGCAGGGACTGAGCTGGCCAGGTCTTTGCCCATATAGTTTTTATACTGGATACATCCCAGTCTTACAGGCTACTTTGTTCCATATCTTTGTTGGTAATCTGGAAAAACGAAGACATTACGTGCTTTGCAGTCATAAAGCCGATATCATAAAGGACACAGGTGAGTTGCAAACTATTTTGTGGTTTCTGTCTTGGAATGACAAAAATATACTACGAGTTGTACGAGTTGGTCATGAAAAGATCTGGAAAAGAAGAGATGGTTCTCTTTTCTGAGCTTGTCCTTTGAGTGCTCAATCTTTTACAGAAAACTTTATAGAAAGCCTATCCCAAGGGAATATGGAAGAATTTGCCTTGCTTGTGCACGTATACTCTTGTTAGAGTTGTCATCATTTTGTTGAGTGATTGATCTACATACAAAAATGCAATCTGGAACAGAATGGGAGGTTAAAGGAGACTTGTACTACTGAGTGTCAACAAGAGTTGGTTCTCTATCCATTTTTCAAGGCTGAGTGGCCTATCAGAGGGAAGACTGTGTTGCTGCCATTGGGGACAGGATCTTCCAGGGTTGTTGAAATGGAAAACAGCAAAAAGAGGTTGTATAGTAAGGGGTCCATCATTTTAATTTGATGCCCAGTAGGCAATAGGAATTGCATTCACTAGGAGCTGTTTGCCCGGGAATCATATCTCATGGGCTGCAAACTTACGGGGCTTGGAGATGGACAGAAAAAAATGACATAGCTTACAGAATTGCTCAGAGTTGATTGTGTGCATGATCCGTGTTTCCCAAGAAAGAATCTGGGAGAAAAGAGCTCTAGGTAAAGGTAAGACATTTTATTGAGTGGTTAAAGAGTCAATGATGACTTCAAAGCTTTCAGTGTGTTTCTTTTTGTGTTTTCTAAAATGGTTTTTGTGAAAAGAAGCCTGCATTGTTTATTTCTGCATCTTTCCTTGTACTGTGCTTCGATTCACGTTTGCTAGACGAGCCAGAATTTACCCAAATGATTCTTTTCTAAAACACAGCTAAACAAAGTTTATAAAGATCCTTGAATGAGTCATTCAATGTATAATCTTTTCCCATTATTACTCATTTCTGTCTGTTTGGATCCCAGCTGGACAAGTGAGAGCAAATGCCAAAATAGAACAAGAATGGGTTTTGTCGGGGTGTTTACTGAACAAGCGAAGTCTGGGTTTTAATTGGAATTTAATTCAGAGTTTTGTCTGAGTTCATTATGTGGTCTGTGCCAAAGATTAAAATTGTACAGCCTTAGGCAGAAATTCTTAAATGACATTGGATGATCTAAAATAAATTCGAAAGCTAAGTACCCCTCACATTTTAAGTTCTCAACAAAATTGTTTTCATCATCAAACTAAATAATTATAAGGGAATTTTGGCACACTTTATATATAAACATTCTAAATAAACATGTAACGGCACTCTTTTCAATATATTCAGTGAAATCTAAGTATTATAGTTTGATAACCTATTACCATTTTAAAAATACTTACCAAAAAAGTTTCCTTCAACAGTCAGAAATTTTATATATTTTTAATCTTTAAGTACTTTTTTCACTTATATCCCCCATGGAATAGTATTCATAAGTTATACATTCGTATGATTGAAAGTCTTCTATTCGTAAAAATGGAACCAAAAGATAAGTTTATTTTGGTGCCAAAAAAATGAAATCCGTTCATAGTTGCTTTGTGTGATACTCATTTTCTATGAGTTTTTTGAAATCTCACTTATTGACACCAAAATTTGTACTCAAATTCTGAACACAGAACTATAAAAGGGAGATATTTGCTGGATTGAGTTATCATTGTAACTTGCTGATGCACAGTTGACTAGAACATCATAAAACTGTTAAAATTTGACAGATAATTATACAAATGATAGAATTTTGTTACAATGATGTCTCTACAGGAGGATGTTTTTCCAGTTCATATTTCCATGGGTAAATAATGACTTAAAACTAGACTGTGGCATGACTTAGGCACAATTCCAGTCCTATTTTTTTCCCTAGCTTTAAATAGTGAGAAAATGTTTTTCATATAAATAGGTCGATGGAAACAATAACTTTACTAAGTAAGGCTACTCCACTTCTTAAGCTTGTCCTGAATGGTACTCCAGCATCACTCATGACCTCTCAAAAGTAAATTTCAAGTACATCTCCTCTGACCTCAGTGAAGTCCTCCCTAGTTTTGTGTTTTTATATTCACCTGGCTTGGTACAAGCTGAGTCCCAGCATTGTCAGCAGCATAGGTCTCTGCGTTGGCGGCCACCTGAAGACTGAGCGGGGGGTGAGAGGCCGTTTCAAGTGGTGGGAGCTCCTTGCATTATGAAGCAGGAAAAAGGCAGTTGTGTACTCTCTGGATCTCAGTGTGTTCCCCAACACATCAGCATTAGTATCATCTAGGAGCTTGTAAGAAATACAAGCCCTGGGGCTGGCTCTGTGCTGTAGCGGGTTAACGCCCTGGCCTGAAGCGCCAGCATCCCATATGGGCACCGGTTCAAGACCTGGCTGCTCCACTTTCCATCTAGCTCTGCTATGGCCTGGGAGAGTGGTAGAAGATGGCCCAAGTCCTTGGGCCCCTGCACCCACATGGGAGACCCGGAAGAAGTTCCTGGCTCCTGGCTTCAGATCGGTGCAGTTCTGGCTGTTGCTGCCAATTAGGGATTGAACCATTGTATGTAAGACCTCTCTCTCTCTCTCTCTCTCTCTCTCTCTCTCTCTCTCTCTCTCCTCTCCCCTCTCTCCGTGTAACTCTGACTTTCAAATAAATAAATAAATCTTAAAAAAATAAAAGAGCTGCAATCTGCAATCCCTTAGACTCTGCTCTCCTGATTAGAGATTCGGGTGGTGGGCATGGCAGCTGGATTTTGCTGGAGCTCCGGGTGACTGCTGCCTGCTGAAGTTTACGAGCGTTGCTACAAGGGGAGACATCAAAGTCATACTGGCAGGGTCCAACACAGACACTTCCTGAAGCACTGAAAGTTCTAGAAATTGCTTCACTGTGTATGCCCATGGACCCCATGGAGAGCCTTGTGGTATTCCCAGGGCAGATGGCCCTGCTTTGGAGAATACTGCCTTAATTAGCTTAATTAATTTTTTTTTTTGAGAGGCAGACACACACAGAGTGAAACAGACAGATATAGAGATCCATTGAGTGGTTCACTCCCCAGATGGCTGCAGCTTTTGGGGCTGGGTCAGGACAAAGCCAGGATCTGAGAACTCAGTCCAAGTCTCCCACATGGGTGGCAGGGACCCAACTGTCCAAGCCATCACTGGCTGCCTTCCAGAGCGCACATTAGAAGGAAACTGGATCAGAAGCTGAGCTGAACCCAGTGTTGATGTGGGGATCCCAAATGGCATGCTAACTGGTAGGCCAATGCCTGTCCCAAGACCACTGCTTTAAGATAGAGTCCTTAAAGTACCTTCAGATTTTTAGTATACCTTCCATCTGTATATGAGACATGTGATGTGTGTGTGTGTGTGTGTGAGAGAGAGAGAGAGAGAGGGAGAGGTGTTCTATCTATCTAGTGATGACTCCTTTCCAACAGTTGAATGAGTCTCTGGATTTGCAAGAAAGAAGAGAGAAAGGCTCTCCCTATAGGAAGAACTGCATTAAGCAGCATGATTTAACGTATTTATTTCATAAAGACAAAGTATTAAATGCAATAATTACGACAAGCTCTCAAAGTGGCAAATAGAAGCAGAGCAGACACATTGGTAACTTCCCAGCTGACAGCAGGCCCGAGGAGGGGGGATGCTATTATCAACAACACTGACCAAATGCTTGTCCTTATGGGGCTTGCAGTCTGGTGGGAAAGATCAGTAATGGTACTAGCCTGAGGTCTGCAGTGGTGAGAGCCTCCAGTCTTGGGTAACTCCTCGTTCTGTCTTTGGCTGGTTCCATTCATAACCACGACCTTGGGGACTTCTACACTGTGATTACGTCTGTGTCCAGTTGACTGGATTCCTTAGGCACATGGAGCTCTACAGGTTCCGGATTGAATGATTATCCACCCCCTCTCCAGCTATCCACCTAGTTTTTTGGACAGGAATCGTTACAGCTCCAAAAATTTCTCATATTCATCCACTCTCTATCTCCACTCTCCCATATGTCCCCACTCACATAGAGTGTTACTATCTCTTGATGCACCTCTTCCCAAATTATCATCCACATTACTGCAAAGGAGTCTTTAAAACGTGAAAATCAGGGCTTGTCATCGTCCAGTATAGTGCTCTCCAGAACCCATTTCCCATAAAGAAAAACCCAGTTTGATATGCATAGACCTCACCCGTCCAATCTAATATTCTGCGCAACACTTCAGGAAATAAAAGCTGTTCTATCCCAGTACGAGGTGCTGAAGGAGAAGAGAGAGAGTGACTTGGCAATCTCAGCTAGATCAACTGTCCAATTTCAGTTTGGATGTTTTTTAATTCACTCAGTTTGGTTTCTGTTCAGTCTCTGATCAAAATCAGACTGTCCCTGCAGCAGCAGCAACACAAAGACCAGAAGCATCACTCCACTCGCTGGATATGCGCTCGCTCTTCTCCATACACTCTCGGCTCTTCTCCCACTCCCCGTCTGAGAGGCTGACGGTGCAGACTGCTCCTGCTGGGTTCAGAGGGAGAAAGGATGGTAGCCTCAGTGATTGTGACCCCTCGACTCCCCAGTGCAGGGCTCGCAGGATCCCTGCAGGAGAGCCATCAGCTCCCGCAGGCAGTGTCCTCCTCACAGTCCCCTCTGCCTGCCTCCTGGTCCCACTGCTGCTCTTGACCTCCCAGAACCTTTCTGTTCCCCACTATTGTTGGCCCAGGCATACGGCGCCGTCCACTGAGCTTTCTTTAAACAACTCACTTTTAGAAATAGTCCCATGATCCAACTCATCCAGTTTGATTGTGTGGTGTTTCCTGGGGGTTCCTGACTGACAGCGTGTTCTTGGATGCTGTTCTTCTGGGAAGTTATGGAAATAACCCAGGGGGTATCAGCCCCAGGCTGGGCATGCTCTGTTGCGTCAGCCTGGAAGCCTCCACACTGCTTCCCTTGGGTTTCTCCCAATGCATCCCATTGTGTGCTTTTATGCGAGGATATCCTCAATGGCTTTAGCTTTTTCTTACAACCACTCACCATTAACAATGGGATTTCGGTCATCAGCCGTTCCCTTGCTTTGGCTATGCATAAACATGGCTGTGCTGCCCACTCCCGGTACTCAGGCCTCATATCTGGCTCCAGTTTCCAAAATACAACCAGTTCATGCTCAAAGCTTGCTTTGTAATCAGAAGAAAAGAAAGGAGTAGGATAAATGTGCATAAAATGTGTAAATGTGCATAAAAATCTCTGAGACCAAACCCCAATAGTTTTGGAAGTTTATGGCGATGCATCGGGAGAGTAGGACGAGAAGGTAAGGGAGGGAGCTATTTGAAATCTGCCAGTAGGTTTTGTATCTCTGAGACCATTTTTCCCTTTAGTTTTTGGAGAAGCCATTCCAAGGGGCGCTGGAAGTCACACAAGCTGAAGACCAAGCTCATCCTCTGGAGTCGCTGCTGAAAGAAGGGGCTGATGTTCTCTTCTCGGGCAAGAGGTTGTATCTTTCTGATGAGACTTTTACTGGGATAAGTATTCTGTCGATTTTCTTGGGGGTCTTGATTGTAGGAAGTGCGGGATGCTCCGCAGGAAGAGGGAAGATGGTGCCAGCCCCATGGTGGCAGGTGTGCTGAGGTCAAGATCACTCCTAGTGAGATCTGCGTGGAAGGAGCCTGACCAAGTGCACAGCTGCAATGCTGCTTAGCTCTGCTGGACTTCTTTCCACTCCTTCAAATCGGCAGGAGAGCTCTGTGAGGTCTTAACGACACTTTTCAGAATTAGAACATGGGCCATGGCTTTGTTGGGTGTGTGGAGAGGTGGAGAGATTGGCAGCAGGACTGGCAAGCCAGGTAAAGATGGTCTGGAGTCCTACACTTGGTACCGGAGGTTGGCTGGTGTAGTCGTGATGTTCAAGCTGGGTTTATGGAATGGGGCAGCGTTTGTTAATGGAGTGTGCTAAAAATATCCAGGGAAAGGAATTTTCTGGGATTTTTGTTTATGTCGTGTAACGTGTAGTCTTTGGAACACTGTTTTAGCAATAAAGGGGAGTGTGACTTCTTAAAACTAAATGTAGGAACAGCTGTATTGCGTGGGTTTTCTAGTCAGTAATATCTGTACTGTTTAATGTTTGGCACTGCTTTGACGAGTCTCTTTATAATTTTTAAAATTTTTATTTATTTGAGATGCAGAAAGACGGGATCGCAGAGGTGTGGATTCACTCAGTCTGGGTGTCTCAAGTGGGTGGCAGGGACCCAACGACTTGAGCCGTCACCTGCTGCCTCCCAGGGTGCACATCGGCAGGAAGCTGGACTCGGGAATTGAGCCGACACTCTGATGTGATCCGAGGAGTTCCTGCTATGTCAAATGCCTGCCCAGGTAAATTAACAGATACCTTCACATTGTATAAGGATATGTAGTTTAGAAACAGCAATTTTGGAGTTTTAAAGTGAACATCATAAGCAGAGAAAAAAAAGTAATGCAGCAAAAATAATAGAAGAAAATCAGCACAGTAATTCCAGAAGAATGAGGGTCATGCAGTAGCATCATGGTTTTAGAAAGAGAGTTAGGGGGAGAAGACAACTTAGAGGGATTCTAGAGGCTACCCTGTGTAGGCTGTGTCCAAGCCTGTCCCTGGAGAGCCGGCACTGGGATCTAGGAGAGTCTGATCATGAAATGGGGAATACAAACGCTTAAGTGTGATGTTTTGCATACATAGTTTAGGAAGATAGAAATGCGACAGAGCACACATGCCAGACAGAACCTAGCATTCCGGAAAACCAAGCAGCACATGTCAAGAGCACATGTGTTGTTACGGGGCGAGAGAGCTTCTGATTGCACAAAGATGAAAAACTAGATCTACTTTAAGTGAGGTTTGAGGACACAAAAATACTCGTTCTATTGATTCCCAAAGGAGGAGGTTTAGGATAGCAATTCCACTAACGGATGAGAGAGGCTGAAATGAGAGAATGAGTGGGCCGTTCTGGTGGAGCTGGAGAACACTCACAGAGGTTGGAAACCCTGTAGGCGGTGAGTGTTCATGGAACCATTACCCACATCGCAGCTTTCCCCATCAGACAGCACAAAAACACTTTCTGATGTGTGTTAAATTGTGTCATTGCCTTTTTTGTCATTAATTTATTACCTACGTAATACTTGTTGTGCTGTAAGCTTGTTGGAAAATACACGACCTTAGAATATTTCCTTAGATCACCTCGTGGCCTCAAAGAGTATGTGCAGAAGGTGCTATTTAGTGTGTCCAATGAGATGATGTTCATGACATCACCCTGAAACCAGGACAGAAACCCCCCACTGCCTTGCCACAGGTGTCATCAGGAACTTATTCCATTATTCACTGAGTGCTTATCTTAACCAGCAACATCCGAAGCTGAGGACAAAATAGGAAAGATGTTACGCGGTCTCTCACCGTCTGCTCCAGCAGTATGTCGCCTGCAGCTGGCTGCCACCCTATTCATGACTGAATGGGTTAGCAGATGAAAATTACACAGGCTATTGGGAGTTCTAGAATATCACACAAGTGGATGTTTCCGAAAGTACGGGTACAATTTATGTCTATCTGAGCCTGCAGAGTTGGAGTAAATACCAGTCATTTCATGTTGCATGTCAGTACATTGTGACTTTTGCTGTCACCTCTTTTACCAAAGTAAATATTTGTAGTTACTGCAGAATTTCCACAGCCATTTCACTTGAGCCCGGAGATGAAGAAATTTACCAGTACATTCCACAGCCACCGATGCATTTCTGTCCTGGGTCCTAAGAATGTTTACACATGTTTGTGAATTTTCTAAAAAGAATACATACTGCATAAACCAATTGAACTTTGCTTTAGAAGAAAATGAGCAGAACAAAATGTGGCGATGTGCTGTAAGCTTTCATAACCCAGAGAAATCTACTTAGAGCTAGGCTATACATGCAAAAGCATAAATTCATTTCTCTGTGCATTCATTTTTTTCATTAACTCAATAAATTGTTTTTGATAAGATGACACTTTGGGAATTATGCTATTTTATTTCTTAGATTCAATCAGACTTTATTACATGGATTCTATAACATGACAGAACCCTTCTGGTTTTAAGTAACTCTTCCTGAAGAAGTCAAAGAGTCCAGTTGTCAGAAAACTATCTGACAACATCCAACCCTTGTGCTGACACACTGAAAACATAGTATTTTCTTTTAAGTCTTTTTTTTTTTTTTTTTTTTTTTTTTTTACAGGCAGAGTTAGACAGTGAGAGAGAGACAGAGAGAAAGGTCTTCTTTCCGTTGGTTCACTCCCCAAATGGCCGCCACAGCCGGCGCACTACACCGATCCAAAGTCAGGAGCCAGGTGCCTCCTCCTGGTCTCCCATGGGGTGCAGAGCCCAAGCACTTGGGCCATCCTTCACTGCCTTCCCGGGCCACAGCAGAGAGCTGGACTGGAAGAGGGGCAACCAGGACAGAATCCGGTGCCCCAACCAGGACTAGAACCCCGGGGTACCGGCGCTGCAGGCGGAGGATTAGCCTAGTGAGCCGCGGTGCCAGCCATATGTTTCTCAATATTCAAGAGATGTCAAGGTCAAGAAAACTATGTTGCAAACTACAACAGCTTTTGAGCTCCAAACGAGTGTTCCCGAGAAGGAAGACTTACATTTCTAAAACAAGTAGTTGATAATAATTCTGTGTCCCATGAGGACTCTACTGAAAATGTTGCCTCAATTATTTCCTTTAAGTCGTGTCTTCTGCCGTCTTGTGAGCAGGCTGACAACGTCCTGACATGGGGTCAAATGGCATTTCAGCGGAACTTTCTGCTCATGTCTCCCAGCTGCTTCTCTGGGAGTTGGGAACTTCGCTTTTGTGCAAAGAAGACAAGGAAGCCCCCTCGTATGCCCTGAACCGGTCGGCTGTGGGGAGGGTACATTGTGGGGAGGGCACGATCGTCTGGCCTTGGGCAACAGACACGGAGTAGCTGGGCTTGAAGCTGTGACTCAGAGAATGCCCGTGCAGAGCCAGCTTCTCTCCCTGCGAGCGAAGAGCCTTCTTGAGACACAGGCCCGATGAGACACAGTTTTCTCCTATAACGAAGCTGGCTCTTTACTGGCCTTGACGAGGGATTAGGATGTGGTGCTGGTTAAGTGGGGAAGGGGTGGTCCTCAGGAATCCGCTTTGAGGAAGGCGTTTCTACAAGAGCTTTCGGTGTAGCTGGGAGCTAAGGGAAGGGGGAAATGTTTTAGCTGTTTTCTTTGTGTTCTTGGTAGAGAAATGCCAAGAGCAGAGACCCAACCCATCTGCATCTACTGTTTGAGACAGGGGCTAAAGGGGTTATGCCCCCAAACCAAGACTTTCAAGGTGCTGTGCTTTGGGACAAAAGGGACAAAATGTGACCTTCAGCAAAAGGCAGGGGCACAGAAGGTTGAGTGGCTCTGGGCCAGCAAGAGCTGCAGGGACCCTACCAGGGCCCATGTGGGACTAGAGACCCAGAGAGAACCAGTGGCTGCTTTGGGCGCTAGGCTGCCGGGAGGCCATCAGCAGAGATGGAAGTGAGAATCGGATTAGAGTAGTTCTAGTTGCTGCGATCCCCTCTGAGGGCAGCATTTGTGTTCAGTAGCAGTAGAGCCCTTTTTGCTTACAGCTGAAGCTTCTTGCAGTCTCGGGTTCACAGAGCTGACTGAAGCAGAGCTCTCTGTTGAAGTTCCTGGCTTCAGATCAACACAGCTCCAACCTTGGCGGCCAATTAGGGAGCGAAGCAGTGGATAGAAGACTTCTGTTTTTCCACTCCCCTAAGTCCTTGTAGTCTGCAGCCACGGGTGAGAACCTCTGTGGCAGAGTGGTGCCTCTCTGCTTTGGCGTGTTTATGAATGACCTGGGGATCTCTTCAAAGTGCAGATTTCGACTCAGGAGGCCTGGGACGGGGTCTGGGAGATCCTGCGAGTGTAACAGGCTCCGAGGGGATGCTGTAGATGCCCCGTACTTGGAGCACGTGGTCTTGGGCCACTGGTCTCACACTTCAGTTAGCAGCAGAATCTCCTGCTGTGCTCATTCAAACACAGATTCCCACGCCCCCGCTCTCTGAAATTTCTGGGCAGGATGTCTGGGGGAGGGGCAGGCAGTTTGCATTTCTAATAACATTTCACAGATGATACAGGTCTGGGCATGGTCGGGAGAGACAGTGGTTCTCAAATCTGACAAGGACCAGCAACCTGGAGTATTGGGAACCTCCACTGCTGCTACCCAGGTTGACCCTCTTCCTGCCACTCGCAGCGCCCGACCTCATGGGTCTTTCGAATGCACCCTCATTGGTCACCTAAGGACTTCAGATTTATTCTCAGGGTTGTCTCTGCTTTCAGAATTAACTCTTCGTCGGATACAAGTGACGGCACAGCGACATCCTGACACCTGCACGATATGCCTTCCTCTGGACAGGTGAAGGATTCGTCCCCAAGAGGTAGCTATCATCCCTATTATCTCTCTCATCACACATGGCAGGTGCTCAGAAAGGTTAGCCAGGCAATTTTTTAACCTCTGTAGGGGACATGTAAAAGGGTATGCACATTGGTTCATTACAAAATCTACCAGTGCCAAATTGGCTACATTTCCTTTCCACTTTCTATTAACTTGGGTCTGTTTCACTATGGGTTCTGTGGGAGAAGCTAATTACTAGGCACCTGTAATTTGAAGTGACAGGTAATTGAAAACTTAGTTCCCCATGAAGATCTGTGTACTGCATAATACATTATTAAACGCTAATTACTTACAACGCAAATGAAGCCAAGTGAAGGCAGCTCCAGGAGTTGGTGGTTCACATTAAAACTGAAACTACAGATAATTAACATAGCTGCAAAAAGAACTCATTTCAAGCCAGCATGCAAAAATTGCTTCTTGTCATTTGGTATTAATTATAACATGCAAATATGCCCATTTTACTTGGGCCATACGCTTGCTTCATGTCCACTGGATAAAAAGCAGAAAGATGGTTCTAAATCCAAGAAAGGATGAAAACACCTTATTCCACACTTGTGTTAATATTTAATCTTCTTTACTGAATTAGTATTCTGAGGTTGTCCACATAAACCTCAGTGGAAATGATAAGCCCTTTAAAGGAATGTGAACTTGGAATTATTTCAAATGGAACGTTATTATTTTTAAAAAATTGATTTTTTAAAAGATTTTACTTATTTACTTGAGAGGTAGAGTTACAGACAGTGAGAGGGAGAGGCAGAGAGAAAGGTCTTCCTTCAGCTGGTTCACTCTCCAAATGACCGCAATGGCCAGAGCTGAGCCAATCCGAAGCCAGGAGCCAGGAGCTAGGAGCTTCCTCCGGGTCTCACATGTGGGTACAGGGGCCCAAGGACTTGGACCATCTTCTATTGCTTTCCCAGGCCACAGCAGAGAGCTGGATTGGAAGAGGAACAGCTGGGACTAGAACCGGTGCCCATACTGGATGCCGACGCCACAGGCAGAGAATTAACCCACTGCGCCACAGTGCTGGCCCCAAAATTTGATCATTTGACATTTTTCCTAAATGGAAAATGTCTCATTAGAACAGTGGAGTGCAAGTCACCAATAATGTATATGTAACACTGAAATAAATATATATACTATATAAAATACATTATATAACACATTACATGATACATAATAAATATGTATACATATCTAGATAATATGGACTGTACTATCAATATATAGATAAATATACACAATTTCCTTCCTGGTTTTGGTTCTGAATTTGTCCATCTGAATTTCTGATTTCTGCAGCAGCTATCCCATATGGGTCAACATATGTCAAGTTCTGGTTCAAGTCCCGGCTGCTCCACTTCCTGTCCAGCTCTCTGCTATGACCCGGGAAAGCAGTGGAAGTATGGCCCAAGTGCTTGGGGCCCTGAACCCACATGGGAGACCTGGAGGAGGCTCCTGGCTCCTGGCTTCAGATCAACGCAGCACCGGCCTTGGCGGCCAATTGGAGAGTGAACCAGTGGATAGAAGACTTCCCTCTCTCTCGCTCTCTCTTTTTCTCTCTCTGCCTCTCCTCTCTCTGTTTAACTCTGACTTTCAAATAAATAAATAAATAAATATTAAAAAAAAATACTTAGGTTGAAATAGTCATTGCTATTGATAAATTTACCTCCATGACTCTCAAGAAAGATCCCAGAATTCTGCAGGGCATATTTCTCCAGAACAGATATGTCACACCGCTGTGAGTGCAGAAAATTTTCACTGCCTCTGCCTCCTATTTCAAGTTGAGGCATTCAGAGACTCTTGTTCTCATTCATTCAGTTCCTTGTGGGGGCTTTAGAATCATCATCTTCAGGGCCTCATTTTCCTCCAAAGCACATCCATCTCTAAGGCTCATTATCTTTATGATGGAAAGAACCTTATCATAGGTGTAAAAATGTATAAAGATACTACAGATTGTTCTGACCCCAGGTCCTTCTTGCTGACTATTGAAAAGATACAATAAACTTTCTTCCTAGTCAAATTTTTGAACACATGGTAGAGACAGGGGTTTTCAGAGGTCCCTCGATCAAGGAGGACACAGTGTGTTTTGGGTCAGGTAGTGTTTGACCCAGCTGATTCCTATCAGCTCCTCTGTCCACACTTTCTTCACTGGCTTCTGGTGACCACGTTCTCTTGCATTTTCTTCTACGCCTTACGCATCTCCCTCGTTGGTTCCTCCTCACCTTTTCTATTTATACTTTCTCCTTTGTTGACGTTATCTACGCTGTGACTGTAAATGTCATAAATGAGTTTACGATGGAGCCTGAACCTCTATTGCATTCCAAATATAACCAGTTGCCTACCCCACAACTCCCCTGGAATGTCCATGGGCATCTCACACTTAAGGCATCCAAATACAAACTCTTTTTTTTTTTTTAGGATTTTATTTATTTATTTGGGAGGTAGAGTTACTGACAGAGAGAGGGAGAGACAAAGAGAAAAATCTTCCTTTTGCTGGTTCATTCCCCAAATGGCCAAAATGGCTGGGACTGGGCCTATATGCAGCCAGGAGCCTGGAACTTCTTCCAGGGAGAGTACAGGGGCCCAAGCACTTGGGCCATCTGCTGCAGCTTTCTCAGGCCATAGCAGGGAGCTGGGTTGGAAGTGGAGCAGCTGAGTCTCGAACTGGCTCCCATGTGGGATGCCATTTCCTCCATCCACCACCTTCCCAATCTCAGCAACACACCTGCCGCCAGCCTTGCCCAAGCCATGTTATCTCCTGCCTGTGTTACACAACTGTCTGCTCCTTGGTCTCATAGATTCATGAGTCCTTCTTTGCCCCCCCCCCCCCCGTCGTCCAATCTCAGCAGAGATGCTTGAGTGAGCCTGTTAGAACCCAACAGTCCATGACTGAATAGCCTCCAAGGCGTGTCCATGTCTCTCACGTAATGACCACGGTGGACCCATTGGGGTGGGGCTTCTCTACAGCCTGGCTCCCCACCGCTTCTCCAGTGCCCTCGGCTGCTGCTCTGCCCACCTTCCTGGTCCCTTCACTCTTCCCCACTCCTGCTGCTGGAGTTTTATTATTTTGTCCACCTGGACTACCCGTCCTCCAAATGTCCACGTGACTTCTCTCTCCCTCCTTCAGACTGTTACTAAAATGCCCCGTTTTCAGTGAGGTCTGCCCTGGACAGCAATTTCCAATGGCAACCCTCCTTGTTTTAGCTTTCTTGGCTTCTTTCCTTGATTGGTTTTCCATCTTGTAGCATATCATTTGCTTATTGATTTTGCTCCCATTGCACTGTAGGCTCCAGGAGGGTGGTATTCTTTTTAATCTGTTTTGCTTTCTACTACACCCATCATCAGTGAACCTAAGAGTACCTGGCGTGTAGTAGGCACTCAGTAATGTTTGTTGGATGAATGCATGACTCGCTCCTGACACAATTCTTTTGAGTGTTGGAGCAATGGCTTGACTGGTTTTACAGAACTGTCATATTGCTTGTTCCTATTTCTCATTGCCTTTTTGTACTAAAGGCTAGGATTCCAATTTTTCATTCAACCAACACTGACTGATTGCTCTGTGTGAGGTTCTGAATAATACAGTAATGAAACAAACCTTATCTCCATTATCAGAGAAAGACATTGGATGTGTAGTAACACAAATGCATGTTATACCACAAGTTGAGGGAAAAGGTTGTAAGGACAGAGGCAGTGTATTGTGCAAAGAATGAACAGTGGAGGAAGGGTGGGTCATTTTGGTGGGATGGGACTGCCACCCCATGGAGGTGACATTCACACTGAGGAGAAGGACATGGAAGGACCAGAAAAGTAAGCTGTAAAGACTGAGGGTGGAGGGCACATTTCAGAGGAAGGAACAAACCCTACGTGAAAATGCTGACTGAATGAAGAACATGGCATGTTAGAGAAACCAGCAAGAGGCCAGGGTAGATGTGTAATGCAGTGGTGAAGGCAGCCCACACCCGTATTGGAGAGCCTGGACTCGGTGCCGGGCTGCCGCTCCTGATTCCAGCTTGCTCCTAATGCCGACCCTGGGAGTAGTCAGGTTCCTGCCACCTACACGGGAGACCTCGATTGAGTTCCTAGTTATCGGCTTCTACCGGGCTCAGTCTTGACCACTGCGGGCATTTGGGGAGTGAACAAGATCTCTATCTGTCCCTCCCTCTCTGCCTCTCAAATAAATAAATTACAGCAATAATAATAAAGTCAGTGTGACTGAGGAGGGAAACTGGCAGTCTCTGCAGGTTCTCCTGCACTGCGTAATAGTTCAGAGCTTGATGCTCTAGACTCCAATTCAATCAGTAAACGCTGGTCTTGACCTCCTAATGGCTCATGATATTTGAAAGGTGACTTAACTGTTCCTTGTCCCAGTTTCCTCATCTACTAAGTGGGGACAACCCTAGCTCCCACCTCACATGACTGTGTTACCAAGTGTGCGCTGTTGCATCTTGGGTACTTAGCACAGTATCCATAATCCAGTATCCTATAATCTGCTCTAACAAAATACCATAAATTGGATGGTTTAGAAACAACAACCGTGTATTTCTCACAGTTCTAGACGCTTGGAAGTCCAAAATCATGGTGCCAAAAGGCTCAGGGCTTGGGAATAACCTCTCTCCTGGAAGAGGTGGTGCCTGCTCTGTGTATTATCACCTGTAGAAAGGGGCTAGTGGCTCTCCGGAGTCCCTGTCCATCCAGTCACTCACGTCCAAAGGTCTCACCTGCTATCAGTGTCACTTGGGGCTTAGGAATTCAATGTGTGAGTTTAGGAGGGACACAAACATTCAGGCCCTAACAGTGGTATATGATTTAATATAAATCTGAATATGTATCCTGGATCCAATTGCTTCTCACCGTATCTCAAGATGCTGCCCTGGTCCTGCTCCAAAACTTTATTCTCTTTGGTCTCTGTGTGTTCCCTCCTGGTCCAGTACAATCCATCTTCCATACAGCAGGCAGGCCAAGTTGTGTTTTGTTTTGTTTTGTTTTTTTTTTCCCTAAAGAAATTTAATCATCGTGTCACTCATCTGGCTAAGACTTTCCTAGATTTAAAGTAAAATCCACTTGGAACAAAATACGGAACTTCATCCACGGCCCCCTGTGATCGGGCGCTTGCCTCCCATTCAACACTCATTGTAGAACAGGTTCCTTTCTCTCACTCTACTTTTCTGTCTACATCTCATTCCCATCTCATGGCCTTTAGACAACATTTTCTGTATGGTACCTGGAAAGATTTTTCTCTCTTTCCTCGTAAATGGCTTGAATGATCGTCACTTTGTCATCAATGCTTCCTATGAATTGTTTGCTCTTTTTCCTTTCATATTCTTTATCAGCTGAAATTACATTACTTGTTTCATGGTTTGCTTGTTTCCTGCTCATCTCTCCCAGTAGCTCCGAGCGCCTATACCTGTATCACCCTAGGGACTCCACAGGCATTTCCTGAGTAAATGGATGCTTTTGCACATTCTGAAAAATGAAAGAAAATCAGCTGAACATGTTTGCATGGAGGCTGGGAAGTCCTTGCGCTCTTCAGCCCTACAAAGGGAAAGGCATCTTCTGAGCTGCTTCGTCTATTTCTCTCTTCTCAGCGATCACTGTCCAGCAGAGGCTATTGTTCAGTATCTAAAAACCACTGCTTCATAAATTTCTGTCTGTTACTTTAAGTAGCTTAAAACAAAAGGACAAGTCATGTCTCTATGACTTTACCCTGGTGGGAACTACACAGCTCCACACGTATGATTTTTTAAATATGAATGGGTGTTTGCATTTTGTATGGTACTGCTTATAAATAGGGAGTTTCCCATTTCGATGATGCATGCACCTCATTGTGTCCTTCCTCCATTTTCATCCCAGGTCCTTAGAGCCCATGTCAGTCTGCTACTCCTTTGGGACACCAGGCATGATGTGAAAGATATTTGAATACCAAATTGAAAGGGCACACAAAGCATTTCCATGCTTTTTTTTTCCTAGGGCTTGTCTTTGTTATTTCAGATCTAGTTGGTTTAATGAAAAATGGTACATTCAGGACAGATCCCAGGGTAGATGTTGCTTGGAGACCCAAAGTTTAAGATGTGACCTACATGATGCTTTAGACAATTCTTGCTGCTTTTTCACAAACTAGATAGAGTGTTTCATATGTGAATGCTAGAAAAAAGGAACACACTGAGTGTGTGCAAGAATTTCATTTCTCTAAGAGTCAGCACAGGGTTTTTGTTGTAAGATAATGTCCCTCCCTTACCCCCAGAAATGTACTTAAATGCTAAAATTGAATTGGTATGACACTTTATTCAATGAATCTACACTTGGAAATTTAGAGTGTGATTCAAAACAATAAGAAATATTTTCTATGGAAAATCAGGCTTCTATTACATTGATGTCTAGGCAGAATGTTTCAATTTAAGTATCCCAGTGTTGCCTTTCTACAAACTGAGAAGTGGATAATTAGATATGAATTCATCCACTCACGTTTCTATTTTCTATTTTCATTTAGAACAAAATAATTTTCTCCATCAGTTAAAAGGCTGAAAACGCATGATTTTTTTATAACATAGAAATCCTTTGTTACTTAATCCTTTGTGTAATGAAAGGGAAACACACAAAGAATTCAGAGAAAGATATTTCTGTTGGTGATGGTTCTGCCGATTCTCCCTTCAAGCCTTGTTCTGGGGCCAAGAGCTTGTGCATGGATACTTCTAGTGTATTTTTATTACAATTGTAGAAATAAGGCGTGAAAAATATAAAGATACTATGGAAGTGGGAAAGAAAACTAATTCAGACTGAACAACCCCTTCTACTACAAGTAGGGCATATGAACTAGTTAATTCTTTTGCTTAGCAAACCTTGACTTTAGCTAAAAATAGAATATTGAAAGTTAATGTTACACATTACTGTGTCATCCTTAACGATGTGACATTGATGTTTGACTTTCAGGTGTTAACTTGGCTCAGAAAGCTTTGTGGAAGTATTTTGGCTAATGGGAACTTAGATTTGACTTGTGAAAACCTCCTGTATCAGAAATCTCTAAAAGGCCATCATTATTCATTGGTAAGAAGAAAGGGAAGATTATGAAAAGGGAGGAGGGGAAAAGTGATCTTTTCTGTCAAGCTTTTATAGACCAGTCTAAAAAGGGTAAGTCTAAATTGCCCTGAAATGTATCTGGGGCACTGGGAGAAAATGTGACCAGACATTCATGTATTCAACAGATGCATCAGTAGATACTAAGCAGGAGTGACTGTCAGTCACTTTTCAAGGTATTTTGCAAATATTTGTGAATAACAATTTAAAAATCCTCTTAATTCCAGCTCTTGTGGGACTTAGGTCCTAGCAGGGAATCGGTAGAACATGACAATAAACACAAAAACAAGAAAACACACGGCAGAGAAGGGATAATGACTTCAGGGCTTAGAAAGGGAGAGGGGAGGGGACAGGCAAGATGGATGCTGGGAAGATGACGCCGGGTAGATCTCCTGGACAAAGGAAGCTTCATCAGAAACTTAAAGGCGAGGAAGTGATTTGTAAGCTAGTGTGGTACCAGGACTGTTCCACAATGAACAGTGTGGTCAGTGCAAAGGTTGTAATGTCTGAGAGCCCTTGAACTCAGCCCCGAGCGTGAACAGTAGGGTGAGCCAGGGAAGCAGTGGTAGGAGATAAGCCAGAAGCAGGTACTCAGCTGGACACTTGGCTTTTACTCTGGGCAACACAGGACTCCAAGGCACCACTCCAATCATCTCCCTGCTCTTAAAGACTTTAATTTTAGAGAACCTTTTCCTTGTGCAAATTTTTTTAAAAGAGTTTTATTTATTTATTTATGAGGTAGAGTTACAAAGAGAGAGAGAGGTCTTTGACCCACTGGTTCACTCCTCAAATGGCCACAATAGTCGGAGCTTAGTCAGTCTGAAGCCAGGAGCCAGGACAGTTGCAGGGGCCCAAGCACTTGGGCCATCTTCCCCTGCTTTCTTAGGCCACAAGCAGAGAGCTGGATAGGAAGAGGATCAGCCAGGACATGAACTGGCGCCCATGTGGGATGCCGGTGCTGCAAGCAGAGGCTTGGCTCTCTAGGCCACAGCACCAGCTCCACCTTCTACAAATTTAAAATTCATGGTGGACTTTGATCATTGAGGCAGAAGCTACGCAACTTTTAATTCCAAGCTCTGGACCCCTATCTTTGCTCCCTGGGCATTAGCATCACTTCTGATTTTGTAGTAAGAGCAAGTTAGTTAGCAGTTGAGTGAGAATCTAATGGCAATGCGGTTTTCTTAATTCCCATAATCATATTCCATTGTGCAGTGAGTAGAATAGGGATCAGAAACCTCCTTTTATTTGTACAAAGCCTGACAGTAAATGCCTTTGGCTTTGCTATGTACACAGTGTCTATTGCAAATACTCAGATTTGCCACGGTGGTGTGAAAGCCACGAGAGAGATAATATGTTAACAAATCTTTGTTCATCTATTTGTAAAAGCAGGTAGTAGGCAGGATTTGGGTCACAGGCTGTGGCTTGCTGATCCTGACGCTAGAACTAGAGAGGGGGGCGGTGGAGCAGGGGCCGGCAGGGTTACAGTGCCGTACAGAAGAAAGAACAGTCATTCAACTCTGGCAGCAGACCTGCCTCCAAGCTCGGCTCTTCTGCTTACACGAGGCACATGGCAAGGATTCAAAAACAGGAAAGAGTGTGCACCAGATATCAGACTGCAGGCAAAAATTAGAACTACAAGATACTGAAATGACTTCAGAAATACAGGAGAGAAGGCTCCTACTCCATTCTCTCCATTCCTTCTAGTACTTCTATTAAACATGTTTATATTTTTTGACTACGCCTTGCACATCTCTTACTTTCTGTTCTGTTTCTTCTGTGTTTATCTTATTTATTTATTTATTTGACAGATAGAGTTAGGCAGTGAGAGAGAGAGACAGAGAGAAAAGTCTTCCTTCTGTTGGTTCAGCCCAGAACAGAGGCTCTGCACCTGCGGCAGAGAGTCAGCACTGGGCACTTGAGAGGTCTCTGACCTGCACCCTCTCATCTCATTCTCACAGCCGCTCCTCCAGCCCAGAGCTAAAGGCCATCATCATCTTCGTTTTGCCTGGGGCTCAGAGGAGATAATAGCTTGCCTGAAGCCACACAGCTGGTTCAGATGGCACCGTGGGGTTCGTGTTGCTCACAGAGCGGAGTTCCTGATCACCACTCTGAGATCCCGCTGAGCCTTCCAGGTCACTCTGTGGCACTAGACACCTTAGCAAAGATTTTCTCGGCAGGTGTTTGTGACCATGTTTCTGGAAGAGATTGGTATTTGAACCGGCGGACTGAGTGAGGCAGAGGATGCTTGCCAATGGGAGTGGGCATCATGCGATTTCTTTAGGGCCTGAGTTCCGCTCTCTCTCTGCCTCCCTCTCTCTCTGTCCAGCTCTTGAGCACAGACTCTGGAGTTGTGCTGCCCCTGACCTGGGACTTCCCTCAGTGCTGCTTCTGGTTCTCAGCCTTCAGACTGGAGTTGACCCTGTAGGTCTCCTGGGTCTCTAGAGTGCAGAGGGCAGGATGTCGGATATCCCAGCTTCTGTAACTACATGAACCAGTTTCTTATACCTCTCTGTTCTCTCTCTGTGTAGCTGTTGATAGAGACATACAGATCTTTCTATATCTACAGATGTATAGGCAGAGGTATGGAGACAGGAGAGAGACAGAGAGAGGCACTCTATGGGTTCTATTACCCCTGGTAACCATGACTAAGGGAGCAATTAGATACTGGAAAGTAGTCAAGAATTTGGCCAGGCCTCTGCCTCTGAAAACTGCCCGAGGTTGTCTCCTTATCAGAGAGGGACATCCACATTGCTTTCCGCATGTAGGCTATGATCCAGTCCACAGCAGCCCCTCTGTATTTGGTCTGTAGATGAACAGTGGGCACCTGAGTGGGTCTTCGGCTCACTCATGCCATCACTTTGTTTCAAGGAGGCATTTGCAATTATAATAAAGACATCAGGCAACACCTAGGCCCTGCGTCACCTCTTCAGCATTGTTGCCACTGAAACATGTCCTAGTTTCCCTTGGCAACCGTGAAGTTTGGCCTCCCCAGACACAAGGTCGGTCTCCCCATGGTCTTAGCGTTTTGTAACTGAGTCTTGTTGTCAGATGATTCTTAGAGGGGCCTTCCCGAGATGCCGTAGTTGTTGACTTGCAAGATCTTCTGCACCTAAGCGTTAGGAAAGCAGGCCAAGAAGAAAAGGAGGACCTAAGGTATTGAGGTATGAGTTTTCAGGCCCACAGACTCTGTGATGTCTGGTGAATAACACAGTTTGTGGTAGGCGGCAGGGCAGGGCGGGGAGTCATCTGCTTGGCCACTCAGGGACAAGCAGAGTCATTGACTATCAGTGCTGGGAAGGATAACACACAGCATCCCAGTCTGCAAATACGAGGATATGGAGGCCTTGTAAGTTCATCGCTTTGTTCCAACTCCCATGATCACTGAGACTTTGCCAGGGAGAGCCCTCCTGACACCAGTGCTTAGGTAATGAGACTCAGTTCTCTGAGCCCATCCGTTTGCACTCTTCCTGTCTTTAAGCTCTGAATCCTCTGATTTCCTAACTGAGACTTTCAGAAGCCCAGACCACAAGTAGTTGATGACTCTTCGGCCTTCCTGTCTTCTCACACCCTTCCCCCAAGGCAAGGGACCTGGAATATGTGTCACAGGGGAGGAGGACAAGGAAAGTGGAACATGCTAGTGGAAAATCAGAGAATACTAGTCCACAAATCAGAGCAATTTACCTGAATCACTGGGATATAGCAGCAAAATCTACTCCTCAAACCAAAGAGATGCAGAATCAGATGTCAACAATGCCATCTTGTGGCAGTGAGCACTTGGGCAAGCTATACTTAAGACTGAGCCAATTTTCCATTTCTTGCCTATGGAACCTGTATCCTTGCAGCCGCCAGCTCTCCTGTCTGAAGTGTCTCTCTGAACGTGGTCTCCCACCATGGTGCAAGATGCTACCATGCAGGGAGTCTGGCTCCTTAATTTTCCTCCTTTTGCTAAGTAAGGAACAGCTTGGTTAGGACAGTTATACTTTTGGTTCTTCGCTATCGTGGTGGACCATGGCTTTAAGTGATTCTGGAAGTGCACTCCACAGAGAACCACCTAATATTTTAATCTCATGGGCTCTCCAACAGGAGCATGGCCAAATTCTGGGGAATTAGGTGATTGTGGTGTTTTTCAGGGGTTAGCAGGACTAGACAGTATGCTTCTCTGACTTGGAAGGTGTGGTGCAGGTGCTCAGCCACTAGATGTCGTGGGTTTGTGATGTCTGTAACCATTCCTGGGCTGGAATGACCACCGGTGTCTTGCCAGACACCAGCTGGGAGTGCCTGGGGTTTGCCTGCACAGCAAAAGCTCTGGAAGGTAACACACACGCTCCAGCCCTACCTATAATAAGGGCTGAGAAGCAGAAATGGTCTGGGAAGACTTGACTTTGAACTCTGGTGATGCAGCATAAAGGGGAGATGAAATAAGGGAACTAAGGCAAAGGCTGGGAACTCCCCACCCTCGGGGCTCTCTGGTTCTCACACTGATCCATGGTCACCTGTGATGGGGTTTCCAGGGGTTGTTCACAGTTCACTCCCAGCCATTACCCATGAGGCTGTGTGCCAGGCTCTAGGAAAGCAGAGACAAAGAGTGGCAGAGGAAGCCTTGCCTCCAGAGCAATCAGAGGCACACTGTGTGGTGAGTCTCCCTATAGCTCAGCCTATTCACCCGGGAGTACTGTCCTTTACAATGGTGTCTGTATCAATGCTAACATGCCCTGTGTTTCATGAAATAGTATTGGTGGGTAGAATCTTTTAATTTCATGTTATCATTCAAAAAACTAAACATGAGCAGTTTGATGTTTGGCATCCTGATGCACTTTTGGAAGATCTGCAGACCTCTGGAATCCCACAGTCTGGAACCCTTGTGTGTGATAGCCCCGAATGCCTATTTTCCTTCCCACATCCATGTCACAGCCACCGCCACTGAAGAAGCCATCAGAGAACGCAGAAGGAAACAAGCTCCAGAAATATGGAAGCTGAAAAGAAGCAGAACCGTACACTGGGTAACAAACGGCATTAAAGCTCTCCCCAGGAAAGAGATTTTCCTGAAGTACCACTTCCCCCAAGTTCGCATCTCAGGGGTTGCCTTACGAAATTTGTCTCTATTTTGTTCAGGATTCTCATTGGAATGGAACCTGTCCAGAATCCTTTGTCAATAGCCTAGTGCAATAAAACAGAAAGGGGGTAACTCTGCCTAAAGAACTAACTAAAATCAATACCTAAAATAGCTAACCCGACTACAATAACATCAGATTCTCTCTCCCTATCATAGTCCATTTAGTTTAAATGATAAAATAGATGTGTACTCATCAGTTGCAAAGGAAGTTTTAGTTTCCAGGAGAATAAAAATGGTACATGAACATGCTAGAACTAAATTTGACCACTTTTGCATATGTAGTGATAGCCCCAAGCAGGGACTTTGCTGCTTTTTCTAGAAATAAATGCTGCAGAAGTCAGAATATGGATAAATGCGAGGAAGTGGCTCTTTCTTCTAGAATGGTGACAGGGAATTGGTGGAAGGGACTGAGACCTTCAGGAGTGGTGTAGGCTACAGCCGGGGCAGATGCCAGGGTACAGTGATCTTCGTGATAATCACCCTCGTGATGTCTGCAAGCAAGAGAAGACCCAGGTGGAGCGTAGTGCACTCTGTGCTGGAGAATTCAGAAGAACGCTGAGTTGGCTTGGGGTTGGCAAGGCAGAGGCGCAAGGTTTCTTTGGGCACCAGATACAGCACAATGTACCTAGGCAAGTGTCCAAAAACAGAGCAGCTTCCCCCAAGAATTAGATAAAAGTGATTGACATGACAGCGGGGCACCCAAATGGTCCTTCAGGGAGGATCTTCCAGGAGTAGTTAGAAGGTGGCCTTTGTCATGCTTTTGAGAAGTGACTCTCCTGCAGGTGTTGCCAAGTTGATCAAGGACCCACTCTTCCTAGGATAGCCCACATCTGAGGACTGACCCATGCATAAAGGCTCAGTGCTGGCAGCACAATGAGGGCCAACACTAAGGGGCCATTTGGAACCCAGAACTCCCTTGGGGAGCAGCTGAGGCTGCGCTGTGGTCTGAATGTTTGTGTCTCTGAAGATTCATACAGTGAAGTGATAGTGTTAAGAGGTGGGGGTCTTTGGGGAGTGATTACGTCATGAGGGCTCGCGCTTCAGAAATGGATGAGTGCCCTCCTGAAAGATGCCCCAGGGAACTGGTGTGGCCTTGTGCCAACGTGAGGCTACAGCAACAAGGCTTCCTCTCTGAAGTAGAGAGCCCTTCCAGCCACCAGATATGTTGGCATCTCGATCTTGGACTTCGCAGACTGCAGAATCATGAGCGACTGATTCCTGTTGTTTATGCATGACTCAGACAAAGGCATTTTGTAATTGCATCCCAAATGGATGAAGACATAAATTGATACCAAGAGCAGGGTGATGGTGGAATAAATACTTAAGAATGTAAATGCAGCCTTGGAACTGGGTAATGGGTGGATGATGGAAAGATTTGGAGATGCGTGCTACAAGCAGTGTAGCACATTTGTGTAGCACATTTGTAGCACATTTGGAGATGTGCTACAAACAGTGCACAATGCTGTGTGAGGAGAACACCGAAGGCAATCCTGACAAGGGCACTGAGGAGCAGGAGGGCTGGAAGAAAGCTCCCAGCTTCCTGGGGACACCTGAGAGGGATGGACAGAATTCTGGTAGAAATGTGGATGGCGAAGTCTATGCACCAAGTCTCAGATGGAAATAGGGAGCATCTTATTGGTACCTGGTGGAGAGAGGACCCTTGCTATGAAGTGAAAAGCACTTAAATGAATGTTGTTTGTGCACCAGTGCTTGGAGGAAGGCACAAGAAATATCTAAGCAAGTGTTGGGGTGTGATGTGGCTTTTCTTGACTGAATAGTACAAAGTACAAGAGAGAGGAATGAATTCAAGATGGGTTTTATACTCAAAAAAGAACATAGCTACAGATTTAGAAAGATCTCAGCTTGACCGTGTTGTAAAGAATGAAAAACCCTGTTTGGGAGAGAAGACCAAGTGTATGGTCCAGCCGCCTTTGCCAACACAGTTGGTGTGGACAGATGAAAGTCGGATCCCTGTTCCTCAAGAACGTGCAGAAACGACCCTGAAAGGATCTTGTGCCTGCCACTCTCACCAGGGACTCAGAGTGCCAAGACCTGGGGGGAGTGATTGATGTCAAAAAGAGGGGCCTTGGCACTTGGCTGTGCTGCGTTGCCTCAAGTCTCTGCTCCACTTATTCTGGCACAGCACTGCTTGGCCTCCCTGCTGTGGCTTACGCTGGACCAAATACAACTCAGGCCGCTCTTCTAGAAGGCACAGGTGGCAAGCCTTGGCTACACCTGTACAGCATCATCTCCATGGATGTATGGAGTACATAGGCCATGAGGGCATGGCTCTGTCTACCTGGATTTCAAAGGCTATCCTGCTGGGATTTGGGGCACAGGTGGAGAATTGCCGTGGGGTGAGGCTACCACAGACACCTTCATGGAGGCAGTGCTTACTGGAGCCCTGAGGGTGGAGCCATCCTCAGAACCCAAGATCAAAAACACCACCAGGGTGTAACTCCAGCCTGGGAGAGCTGTAGGCTTGAAACTCGAACTGGTACCATGTGTGGCTCGGGCTGTACCCAGCAAAGCCATAGGAGTGGAGCCACCCAGAGGTCCCAACCTCTGCCTCAGTGTGTCCGAAAGCAGAATACGGATCAAGGAAGATTGTTCTCCGGCCTTAAGATTTAATGTTTGCCTTGTTGGATTTTGCTTAAGACCCATTACCTATTTCTTCTTTTTGAAATAGGAATGTATTGGCCCAGTATTGTGGTGTGGTAGGTAAAGCCACTGTCTGCAATGCTGGCATCCCATATGCATGCCAATTCAAGACTCAGTTGCTCCACTTCTGATCTGGCTTCCTGCCAACCTGCGAAAAACTGTGGAGGATGGCCCAAGTGCTTGGCCCCCTGCTACCCATGTGGGAGACCTGGAAGAAGCTCCTGGCTCCAGTCTTCCACCTGGCTCAGCCCTTGCTGTTGCAGCCATTTGGGAAGTGAACCAGTGGATGGAAGACCTCTCTCTCCCTCTCCCTCTCCCTCTCCCTCTCCCTCTCCCTCTCCCTCTCCCTCTCCTTCTCTATCTGTAAACCTGGCTTTCAAGTAAATAAATAAATCTTCAAAAAATGAATGAAATGGGAATGTCTGCCCTGTTCCTGCCTCGGCAGTGTACCTTAGGAGCATGTGGGTTGTTTGATTTCCAAGGCTTGTCTCCAGACAAGGTCCAGTGTGTATAAAGACCAATCTGTGACACTGACATGTTGAGAGGAAAAAGGCTGATTGTCATGGCTGACCGGCAAAGGAAACAGGAGCCATGGCTTAAATCTGGTGTCCTGATAAGAGACCTGGGAACAGATGTATGGGTTCAGTAGGAAAACCTGGTGTACAGAAGTTCTAATTGGAGGTCCTTGAACCAGGTAAACTATGGTAAAGTTCAGTAGGTGGGGCTGCAACACTGGATTCCGTTGGTCAACACACTCTTCCTTATGAACAGGCTCCAGTGTCGATGTTCTGGGGTCTTTGGTTCTGCAGGTTAGGAGCGTCCCCTTTTTCTGTACATGTCCAGGTGGCATGAGTTCCAGGATTTTGGCTTTGTGTTTCCTCTATGCCTGCACCTAAAATTTAAATAACACCACTAAGAAAATGGAAACTTTAAAAATATGGTATTGGGGTGGATATTCAGCCCAGTGGTTAAGACCAATTAAGACGTACATGTCCCATGTCTGATAACTGATCTGCTCCTTTCTTTAGCTTCCTGCTAATGCACACTCTGAAAGGCAGCCACGATGCCTCAATAATTGGGTCCCATGCAAGATGCTCGAATTGAGTTCCTGGTCCTGACTTTGGTCCAGCTCAGCCCTGGTTGTTGTTGGCATTTGGAGGATGAACCAGTAGATGGAAGTTCTGTCTCTCGCTCTCTCTCTGCCTCTAAAGCAGATAAATAAAACATAAGCAAAGCAAAGCAAAACAAAACAAAACACAAAAACATGATCAGACCCATTGTTGAATGTCAGGTGGGAAAGTCACAAGAGGTTCTACTGGTTGGGGTCATCAAGAGGAGACTGCAGAGGGAGCCGTCAGCCACCCGGCACCCAGTGAAGGGGATTGGGTCATTGAATCAATGAATTGCACCTGAGCCTCAGCCCATCTGCCTTAGATGATATTTAGATCAATCTCTGGGCTTTGCTCTTTAGAACTGATTCTGGAACAGGTTAAAAGTGTGCGAGCTGTTGTGATGAAATCAATGTCATTCAGTTTGGGGCTCAGAAAAGGATAAAGACCAGGGCTTTGCTGTGCAGTGAGGCCTTAGACCCTGCCTCGGAGTCAAGATCTCTCCTCCTAGTGTTGTCCCCACTCACCCACCAAGTGAGGAGGAGGCTCTCCCCGAAATGCCTCATCTGCCTTAGCCCAAGACCTGAGAAAGGGAACTCAACCGTCCTTCCTAAGAGACCAGGATAGGTCACCCCAATGCTGCCTCTTTGACAGGTGGGTTGTTTTGAGCTGGCTGTATTGAGAAACTGTGAGCACAGAAGTTCTGAAAAGTTGCCCTTTTGTAAGAGAAATTGATATCTATAAAGGAAACCCCTGTTTATAAGGACCCCTCTCTCCCTCTCCCTCTCTCCCTTTCTCCCTCCTTCTCTCTCTCCTTCTCTCTTATCCCCTCCCTCTCTCCCTGTCTCCTTCCATCCCTCTTTCCCTCCCTCCCTCCCTCTTTCCCCTCTCTCCCTCTCTCTTCCCCCTCCCTCTCTCTCTCTCCCCCTCCCTATTGTTTAATTGTTAGTTTAGATTTTAACGGTCCCCAAAGTCCGCGTTGAGGGTTTGGTCCCTGTTGTGCTCTGAGTAGGATGCGTTGCCCAAAAACTGATGCAGCTGTTTAAACTCTGATGGCATAATATTGACGGTCGATGGATGACAGGTGGAGGTGGGGCTTGGCGGGTAGAGCTGGTGGGAGGCCTTTCAGACACTGGGGTCGTACCCTCTAGGGTTGTTCTTACACAAGGTTGATCTTTTCTTGAGTTTAGGTTCGGCCTAAGTTCTCCCTCCCTCGCCTTCCTGGCTCACCAGGTGTTTGGGCTCTGCTCCTGCCATGAGCAGACTCCACAGACCCGGGACTGTGGGGCACCCGGTACTGAGCTGGAATCTCCCAACTGTAGGATGCAACAAAGCTTTCCTTCCTCAGAGAAGCTGCCATCCAGTGTTTGAGTTAAAGAAACCAAAAGCAAACTGACGAATTCCCTGAAGCCTATTGTTACTGGTACTAAGAAGGTGGAAACTTAACCCTATTACCGTGTTAGGAGGTAGGGCCCCTGGCAGGTGATTGGTTTGGGTCACTGGGGTGGAGCCCCCTGGTGGTTTATAAGCGATCATGTAGCGCGGAAGCTGGGTTCTCCCTCTTGTCCTGGCCAACTCCGGACGCCATCACCAGAGGCCGCACCAGTGGGGCCTGCCGGATCTTGGACGTGAACCGCACAAACCGTGAGCTCCATAGGCCTTTTCTCTTTATACATTTTGTTTTCTCTGGTATTTTGTGGTAGCAATGTAATGCTGACCAACACAGCTGGTTTTTGCAATTAAAGATAAAGACGTTGGTGAAAAGCCCAGACGAAAGGGGGCAGAGGAGAGAGGACTGAGAAAGAGAGGAGGGTTTGGGGGGGAAAGGGCCAGAGCCGTGGCAGGTTGGGAAGGAAATGGATGTGGCAGAAGTGAGATTATACGGAACCTTGGCCTAGGGAAGAATCTGTGCTTCTCTGAACTTCCTTTGGGTTTCTGGGCTCTGTGTTCTTTGCCTTAGTGGTAACAAAATCACTTTCTGGCTCCAGACTGCAGGCCCGAGTTCCGTCAGCTCCACAGCTGAAGTCTATGATGCCCCCAGGTCTTGAGGGCTCGGGACGGCCCCCTTTCATCTTTGCCGTCCCCAGCTGTTCCTCCTTGAGGAAGCCAACACTTTGGGTCCGTTGGTTTTAGCTGCAAACTTGAGTCAAACTTGCACCTGTCTCTTGGAACGGTTGTGAGCATTAAGTGAGGCACATGTAGGTAAAGTCCTCGGCTGGGTCTTCAGCACAGTGGGAGAGCTAGTAGATGGGGAAGCTTTGCTGTTGATTGGTGGCTCCATGGCAAAAATCTAGCAGTAGCCTTGGCAGTCTCTGGGGAAAATTACCTGTCCCAGGAAACTCAATGGGACCAGGAAAGACCTGTGGGGCTCGCGGAGTTAGTGATGAGATCAGAGCAGTGGTTGCTGTTGTCGGCACGCTGTGTGGTGTTTAGTTCTAACTGCTAACATGTCATTTCCCCAATATAGTGGTTTCTTAGGTTCAGCCTCTCAGAGAATGTTCACGTTTTTCTGCATCTCGTTTGCTTTCTCTTTTTCTTGTTTGCTTGCTTCTGCTCCATCCTAGTACTATTCACAGACATGAAGGATTGCAATGGCCCTGTGAATTTGAATTTAAGTGGCAACAATACCCTGAACATCCCCCAGCTCCTTCTCGAGGTCTTAACTTCTTTCCTCCTGCCCTACTCAGACCTTTCTCCCGACAACAGCTTGCTGCTCAGAATCTCCGTTCTTCCAACTTCAGAGGCGGCTCACTGAAGTCGTTGGGGAAACAGAACCAACTGTCTCCTCATCAGCTTCCTTTGGTTGTTGGCCAAGTGCACCTGAAAATTCAAACAAGTAAGCGGAATACTAGGGCCAGAGTGATCCAAGGGGATGCCACGTGTGTTTCCTATGCATTTCTTTCCAGTTCTCCTCTGCTTGCCATGTTATGGGGTCTTTTCATTTGACACCATTTCTGAAGGTCCAACGTGCAGTCTGAGAATTCTAGCACAAAAGTTACTGCCTGGAATGAATGTGTGCGTTTCAAATGCAAGGGAACCTTCAAAACTATTTTAAAGGTGTGTGTGTTCATGTGCACAAACATATTTTCTGGGAGAAGCATCGTATCTTGCGGCATAACCCCAAAGGCCGCGCACTCCAAAGGTATTTCTACTTTGTAAGACTTCCGTGGATGATATCAACCTTTAATTCCACTGTTTTTTTTTTTTTTTCCTGCTGCTCCTATTGCACTTGTATTATCTCTGCCTCTAAGGAGTTTTTATCAGTGTTATGCCTAAATGTCTCTGGCAGCAGCTGCGTGTCATATATGGGTGTGTGTGTGTTTTCATACACACCAATCCAGAGAAAAGGTACTTTGGGTACCAGTTGTCAAAATGACCCAAGGTTGTGGGAGATGGAAAGGCAGATGGTGAGCAGACAGAGACTGTGAGAGCTGAGGAGCCCAGAGCTGAACACTAGAAATGCGAGTGAAAGTGTAGGTGGGAGGCAGGAGGACCATTCCCTGAGAGGTAGAAAGGACTTGAACCTGTCAGAGGAGGAGGAAGCCAAATTTGCTGTAGATAGCATTCAATTCCACGATCATTGTAAGAGGCATCAGGAATACTGACCCTTAACCATTTCTTTTGCTAATTGAAACTGGGTGGTTTCAGCTTGTTTTATCAGGAAGTATCTTGCATTTTGTGAAGGGCATTGTACGGGGCTGACAGGCTGTAGGCCGTGCCATTATGTTCTATTGAAACGCTGTATTCACCGGTGAACATCAACTATAAAATGACTGTTTATGAAAGGGGGTCTTCCATGTGATTGATTTGCATTGTAATAGGTTGCATGGTAGTGGATGTTTAATTCTGGACTCTTCTCCAGTGGCTTGGCAAATAGGACTACATGGAATGCATGATACGGATAAACACAGTACGCATGGCAGAGCCCGAACCCATGGCTGTAAGACTAAACACTGCAGTTGTGTGTGTGTGTAACAGCTCTTCATGAAAGAACCAGATGTGTGCCTTTTGCCTAGGGCATTTGGAGGCAGTTCACTTGTCAAATAAATTGACTAAATGGATTTTTAATATACTACATATATCAAAACCTGAGGATAATGTTGCAAATATCTGCAAATTGGTTAATGGAACAAACCACATGTGGCTGTTAACAGGGCCAGTTTAGAATCATTGTTTTAATTTGCAGGACTCAAGTATTTTTAAGGAGGTCCTGAGATAATAAAATTGAATTAAATCTAGTAGTAGAGTAACCACGAAAATATTCTTGCTCTGAAAATGGGTTTTACCTAAGCCTTTTTCCATGATTAAAAAAAATTTACAACCTGGTTGTTTTGCTTTGGTTTTACTCCTAATATCTACTAGCTCTCTTCCTTGGGCATAATTATTGTTTTTCCATTGTTCCCACTGATGACTTCATTAAGCATGTAGCTGATGCATAGGCTTAAATAAAAATGAAGACAATTAAAAACCAGACTCCTTCAGGCAGGAGCAGATGTGGTCAGGTTTTACAGGATATCCCCAGGAATAGGGGCTGTTAGAAATGCAGGTGGGCTTTCAAGGGGACATCAATCTGGAAGTTGCTTTACTCCAAAACCTGCAGCAGTCTACAGGAAATGCCAGCTCGTGGGGCCACAGAGAAAAGCCCCTGCAGGAATCCTTCAGGGTACACCATGTGTGTGAACCCCTCAGTGTTGGGCTTTCGCAGGGCTCTGGGTGGACTGGATACAGACTTTTACAAGAAAACTGAACTCTGTTAGTAACGTGTCAAGAGATCTCTGCCTAGTTAGTGTGCACGCATTAGTCCTATGGCCAAGATGCGTTGTGTTCGATGAAGGCAAGCCACAGATGGGGAGAAGCAGACCATGGAGACTCCGTGGTCAGGACAGAAGCAAACCTGGGTGTAACTTTGTCCAAGCTTATCTCCTTGAAAAATCGGGGTTGTGTAAAATCTGAGGTTGCAGGATTTCAGTGGGTTTGGGTACTTTTAGGGGTAGACTGTAGATTTTGGCTTGGGTAGTAGGTTAAAGAAATTAACCACTGGAGGTGGTCTTTGTCCTAAAAGGGCAAATATCTGCTTTGGCTCAGGTATGGTCTGAGTGTCCCACAAGGCTCCCTGTGTTAAAGTTTAATCCCAATTGTGAGGTATTAAGTGTGTTGTTTGGAAGTAGGGGCTTTGAGAAATGTTAGATAACAATTGGATCCTATGATTTTGTTAACAGAGGGAGAGATTACACATACTTCACACACACATGTGTATAAACACTCACTCTTGCACGCACGCTCACTCACACACTCCCTCTGGCCAGATGATGCTCCACATTACCTTGGGACCTTGCCAGCAAGATGGTCATCAGGAGGTGGGGCCCTAAACCTTGAAATTCCTGAACCATGAGCCAACATAAACCACCATTTTTGAACGACCCTGTCTTAAGTTACAGTAAGAAAATAGATTAATACAGTGTCTGTAGGGAAATAACTTGTGAAATGGTTTGGGGAGGAAGGTAAGAGTTCGGAGACAGCTACCTAAAATCCTGTAGTAGTTGTGCCCTCAGAATAAACAGGAACTTGGGGAGAAGCGCAGCCAAGTAGAGGAGCAAGGGCGTGTGGCTGGAGAGCAGGTGCCAGAGATGTTTCAGAATAGCTTGATTAAAACTCACTCTCAAGGTCACTGCCATGGGCTCTCCATCCGGCTCACCTGGGTCAGTGCTGGCTGCTGTGTACTCCAAGGCTTTGTGAAATTGCCTGGATAGAAACAGAGATCCTCCATTCACTGGTTCATTCTCAGAGAGCTCACAGCAGTCAGGGTTGGAGCAGGCCAAAGGCAGGGCTGGGAATTCCATTCGGGTCTCTGACATTTTAGTGGGAGGGGCCCAGGTACTTGGACCATCATCTGCTGCCTCCCCGGGTGTGCATTAGTGGGAAGCTGGATAGGAAGTGGGGTAGCTGGCACTTGTCCAGAGATCTCTGATACAGGATGCAAGTGTCCCAAGTGGCGACTTTACCACTGCACCAAACACTTGACCCCATTGTCCATTCTTAACCCATTTAAGTACTTTTATACTATTAAGATTTTAGTCACAATTATTACATGCATCTGAGCTCTTCACAGGAATCAAAGTGATTATTAGAAGCTGTTTGCATCTTCACTTTGCTTTTTGAGTAATCTGCCTGAAGTCTTAGGTAGACATGGTCATTTAAAGGATTTTTACTCATTATACCCAGTTAACTTTTTTTTTTTATAAATCTTTTTTTCTTTTTTTTACAGGCGGAGTGGATAGTGAGAGAGAGAGAGAGACAGAGAGAAAGGTCTTCCTTTTTGCCGTTGGTTCACCCTCCGATGGCCGCTGCGGACGGCGCATCGCGCTGATCCGAAGCCAGGAGCCAGGTGCTTCTCCTGATCTCCCATGCGGGTGCAGGACCCAAGGACTTGGGCCATCCTCCACTGCCTTCCCGGGCCATAGCAGAGAGCTGGCCTGGAAGAGGGGCAACCGGGATAGAATCCGGCGCCCCAACCGGGACTAGAACCTGGTGTGCCGGCGCCGCAAGGCGGAGGATTAGCCTGTTAAGCCATGGCACCGGCCCCCCAGTTAACTTTTGACACTGGTGCCCTACTTTGGCTGCATTAAATTAATCAGTGACATTTGTTGCCATCAATTTCCCCAGTTAGTGTAATCTCTACAGAGGTTTCTTATGTAAGTGTGAAATCACAATTTATGCTTTTATCTAGTGATTATTTACATAGAAAGAGTTACACTTTGCTATAGATAAACTTGGTTACATAAAATTATAACATTATACACTTGGCTATATCACCATCCTCCCCTATCAAGAGAGGGAGAGAAGAGAAGGGGGTGGGAGGGTGGGTGGGTAGGAGAGAAGTGGAGAGGGAGTGGGAGAGAGGGAGAGAGATCTTCCATCTGCTGGCTCATTGCCCAGGTGGCCACATCTGGTGCGTCTGGGCCAAGCTGAAGCCAGAAGCTTGGACCTCTAGAAGGTTCTCCCCAATGAGTGCCAGGGACCATGGGACTTGGGCCATTATTTGTAGCTTTCTCAGGCACAGTAGCAGTGAGCTGAGTTGGAAGTGGGGCAGGTGGGGCTCAGTTTGGAAAGTTGATGTTGCTACACCACAACACCAGCCCCAGATGCATTCATCTCCGTGTGTATCAGGTTTTTTTTTTTTTTTTAAATGTTTCCCTTTCAGAGTAATCTTGAGTTACTTCTGCGTGTTTTTCTTTTACTTTTAGATTTAATCCCTTTGCTTTGGCATTTCCTTCAGTGGCCACCCTATAATATCAAGAAGTTGCTAAAAAAAACCCAAAGTCTTAGACTGAAATTTCAGATAGTATCCCTACTCAGAGTTTATATGTGTGAACGATTGTTTTTAAGACTGAAAATACTTACTTCTTGGTTGACTAATACTATTTCTTTAAGGAAGTTTCACCCCATGGAGCTACTTGCATAAATGCATGGTGTTAGATTTTTGTTTGAAGAGAAGGCATAAAAAATAGCTTTTAAAAATCTGTGGAAAGAATGAAATCCTGTCTTTTGCAACAAAATACATGCAACTGGAAACCATTATGCTTAGTAAAATAAGTAAGTCCCAAAAAGACAAATATGCTTTCCCTGATCTGTGTTAACAAATATGTAGAGTCCAAAAAATGTAATGTATATGAGCAAGATTGATATTTTGAGATTTGATGATGGTTCACAGCCCTTGTCTATACTCTTGAAGTGTTTTTTTTTTTTTCTTGGTTGAATTCTTAGTGGAAGGTTAATGTTAGGATTATAAGATAAATTGGAGGTATGTCATTGTAAAAATGGAAAGAAAAAGCAAGGAAGGAGAGGGAGAGTGGGAGCGTGGGCAGGACAGAGGGTAGGGTGGGGAGGGTGACTGTGCTCCTCAATCTGTATGTATAAGGTACATGAAATAAATCAGATTTCTAATGTTGAAGGCTGAGGTGCACGAGACTGGAAAGCCAGTCCTTGGACTTAGAAAAGGAGCTGGAAGGGAGTGAACTTGGGGAGGTGGGCAGTCATTAAGGGCCTCACTGCCTGGGGCTGGTTCTGCTGGGTTGAGTTGGGCAGGCTGGGTGCTGGGCTCCAGGGGCCTCCAGGAAGGATGACTAGGGGCTGCCTGACTACCAGCGCTCTGCAGAGAAATTCATGGGCTGCGGTTTTTAACTTATGGGTGGGGCCTGGTCAGAGGGTCAGGATTAGGTTAAAGTAACTTGGTGTGAGTGCCAGGGGGCTGTCTGTGCCGAGAGAAGGGGGTGTGTGTGTTTTCTGGATCTGCTCCGTGGCTGAGTGAGGGGGAACCGTGTGAGGGCTAGATGGAGCCTTCGGTCAGGGTGGCCGTGGCAGGTGGCCCAGCCCAGGCAATTAGCACGAAGGAAAAGAATCAGGGTAAGCTAGGACAGTTCTGCTTTGGGGTGTACGGTCTCCAAACCTGAATGTAGGGCTTCATGGAGATAGACATGCGCTGCTGTAGATGTGGAGCGTGATTGACAGCAAGCTGAAATGGGAGAGCCACCCAAGGATCTGTCAGCAGACGCGTGGATGAGCAGACTGGGGTGGTCACATGACAGGATGCTGTTCAATATGAAATGAAGGGAATCCTGAGCAGCGCTACTACCTGGGTGAATCTCCAGGACACAGAGCTACCCGAGATAAGCCAGCCTGCGGGTTCTTGTCACCTTCCACATTCCAGTGCCAATGCAAAGTGGCAGCAAGTGCGCCTAGTGGGAGGTGTTAGGTCAGGACCTGTGGCTGGATTGATACCACGGCAGCCAGGGCTTTGGGAAGTGAATTTGCCCGCTTCCACGCCTCTGCCCTGTGCCCCCTGGAGGATGGAGCGTTCAAGGCTCCATCTCTGGCTTCTAGCACAGACAGGGAGCGCGCTGGGGCTGTCATCTCTCACTTCCCCATCTCCAGAGCTGTGACAATAAATTTCTGTCCCCTAGACAGGACCTCACGTGGGCATTCTGTTTTAGCAGCACGAGAGACGAAGGCAGCCAGTTACAAAAAGGCAAGTACTGTAGGGTTCCTCTTAGACGCGGTTCTCATAGTCCTCAAGCCATGGGCACAGAAAGCAGGACGGTGGCCACCAGGATCCGGGTTGGGGCAGGGTGCTTTGTGGGGAGTTACTGGGTAAGGATGTTGTGTTTACAGATAGAGCTGGATGGTGACGGTGACACAACCGTGTGGATGTACTGAGTCCCGTACATGGCTCAGATGGTGAATTTTATGTTACGTATATCTTACCACAATTAAAAAAAAAAAACTTTAAAAATCTTAAACTGTATGGTTCTATTTATACAGCATTCTCAAAATGACAAAATTATAGGGTAGACAGGCTAGTGGTTGCCAGAGATGTGGGATGGCAGGAGGGGGGTGGAGGGAGGCCACAAAGGAACGACTGTTGTGTACCCTGATTTGTGGTTACCTAGATCTACACACAGGCCTATATGAAAATTCCACGTTTTCTACTGTGCTGTGAATTGTGAGATGCCAACATGGGTGGAAACTGGATGAAGGGTGTATGGATCCTCTCTATGCTTCGTAACGTCTCAGGTTTGCCATTTGAAATGGCCTTACCATTTCAAAATGAAAAATGTCAGGGAAAAAATACAAGGAGAAAAGTACAAGAATTAATAGAAATGCCCCTGAACCACGTCCATGACTATGCAACGGAGGTGCTAGCTCCCCCTGCTGGTGGAAGTGTTAGCTGCTGCAAACGCCCCTCGGAGCTCCTCACTGGGAGTCTCTGCAGAGACTTGTCCCTGGAGCCCCCCCACCCCTCCAGATGGCTCGGGGTGGGGACACACAGACCTAGCCACCTTCCCTCCATCTGGAAAACCCTGAAGACGGATCCTGGCTCTAGGGTCGCTGTAGGGTTGGCTGAAGCGCCTGCTGCCAAGGCTATGCATCCAGGTACCCCCTCTACCCCAGCCCCCTTCTCTGGCTCCCTCACAAATGCGGTGAAATGGGGTAAAATTCCACCCTGGAGAACAGGGAGGTGGTGCAGAGGACTGAGTGCAGATCTGTGGGCTTTGTTTAGAGGCTGAGACACAGGGAGACAGGTGTGCATAGGTGTTGGGTGGCCAAGCAGGTCTGCCTTACCTGTCATGGCTTGGCACCTGTGTTGGCTTTAACATTCAGCTGGTTGCCTTCCTGCCGAGTAGCGGCTGCCAGGATCTTTTTACTTTGCTGAAGCTTCCTGGCCGTGCAATTCTGCTGTGTGATTTAGGCTTCGCTGAAGACATGGTCAAGGCCAAAGTGCGGTGGAAATCATTTGCTCTGCTCTTGGGTGGTTTGTTCTGGCAAGGGCCGTTGGGAGATGCTGGGTTTTCTGCAGCTTGGTCACGGTTCCTAGTCGCTCATTTTCGCGGGGATGGAGAGACAGCTGCCGTTGGTAGCCCTGGTTTGCTGCTCCCTGAGTCGCCGCTGCCGCAGTGGCCTTGGCGACGGCACATAGGAGCTCACGCGCTCCTGGACTGACGTTGGATTTGATTGAACTTGTAAAGAAAATCCAGACCAAATGTAGTCTGTTTTTTGTTTGTTTGTTTGTTTTTTTTTTTAGTTTTTAAATTTTAATTTGTAATTCTGAACAGATTCAATGTGATTTGTGGATAAAATTCCAAGAGCATACTGCCCTTCTTCCCACCCTCTCTCTCTCTCAACCTCCTTCCTTTTCCCTTTCTTTTTCTTTAAGTTTTTGAGATAGCATTTTAAATTTACATTGCAGTAAAAAAATTTAATACTTCACCAAATAAGTTTAACAAGTGAAAAGCAAAAAGACCCTGGTTTAGTGGGAATATAGACGATGGCTATAAGCAAAAATTGATTGGAAAATGACCATTTCACCCATGTACATTAAGTTTTAATATTATCACAGATCATTAGAACTATAATAGTATAACATTCTCAACTACTGATTTGACAAATTGTAAAACAAAGTTTTGCAAAAGTTATGTTTGCAGCAATACTGATACACACAGACCTTTTGTTTTTTTGTTTTTTAAATTTTAGCTCCCACATCAAAGGGAGAACATGAGGTATTTGTCTTTCTGGGTGCACCTTATTTCACTCAACATGATATCCTACAGTTGCTTCTGTTAATACATATATTTTTAAGCATGGGAAGAAATTGTAGGAGCCTCTCTTTTGTTTTAAAAAAAATATTAATTTGATAGAGTGACATGGAAAGCGTGAGAAACATAGATCTTCCACCTCCTGGTCCAAATGGCCACAATACTAGGGCTGGACCAGGCTGGTGACAGGGACTAGGAACTCCATCCAGGTCTCCCACATGAGCGGCAGAGCTCCATACAATTGGGTCATCAGCTGCAATTCTAGATGGATCAGCAGGAAGCTAGCTTAGAAATGGAGCAGCAAGAACTTGAATCAAGCATGCTGATACGGGATGCTGGTGTGGTAAGTAATACTTAGCCCATGGCTCCACAATGCCAGCCCCTGTAGGAGCTCTTTGTAAAAGTCTGTCTTTTTAAAAATTTGTAAAAAAAGATTTACTTATTTATTTGAAAGCAAGAGAGAGACAGATCTTCCATCTGCTGATTCACTTCCCAAATGTCCACAATGGCCAGGGCTGGGCCAGGCCAAAGCCAGGAGTTTATTTCCGGTCTCCCACATAGGGGCAGGGGCCCAAGGGCCTGGGACATCTTGTTTTGCCTGTGCATCAGTGGGGGAGCTGGATTGGAAATGGAGCAGCTGAGACTTGAACAGTTATCCATATGGGATGCCAGTGTCACAGGTGATGGCTTTATTGGCAATAATGCCACAAACACTGGCCCCTAAAGCCTTTTTTTAAAATTTTTGAACAAAATTTTACTGAAAAATGTGTGTAGTTCTTTTTTTAGAAAACATTTATTTAATGAGAATAAATTTCATGAGTGCCTCTTTAGGAATAGTGATCCTTCCCACCATCCCCACCCTCCCACCCTCCCTCCCTCCCCACTTCCTCTTCCCTCTGTATTGTATTTTTTAAGGTCTCGGGTAGACATCATTTGCAGCCGATAACTGGCTCCCTCATCTCTCAGTCTTCCTTGTTGGCTGATGGTTAATAAATTTCGTTTTCTGTCTTTAAGTAACTGTGCAGGCCAAGTGAGGGGCTGGCATGGGGGAGAAGGGTAATGTATAAGCACTGGCTTGTGAGGTAGATGGGCATGAGTGACTTGGGGTGGGGCACAAAACCCTCATGGCGGGGGGGACTGAGAACCTGCTATCCACCAGGAACCACCCAGGACAGCCCACTTCGCAGTTCGATGTGTGGTTAAAGTATGCCGATAAAATGAATATCCAGCCAACCCAGAAAAGCCTAGTTTATCGTCGTGTGTCAGAGCCCAGAGAGATGCAGTTCCCAGCTGTCAATCATAAATGCTGATGGCGAGTGTCACATCACCAGGCAATGCCTCGGATGCTTTAGGAAGAAGGGTGCTGCTTGCTCTGCCCACTGGCCTGCCCCTCCTTTGCACTGTGCCGCAATGAACTTGGCTTTACTCTCGGAGCTCTCTGAAGTATAATTCACTACTCTGTAGGTGAAAAGGAATTGAGGGAGGCCAGTCACTGCAGGTGTCGGGCTAGACACTGGTCATTGTGGTTCTCGGGCAGCTTCAATTCTGTGCCGAGTCAGCATCCGAACCATTCCTGGACACAGATGGAGACGTGAAGAAGTGTCTGGTCTCCTGCCCTCCTCTCTGCCGTCCACGGGGCATTTCCCTTCTGCCTGCTCACTGCGAGCAACCTCCTGCAGGGGGCGTCTAGCTCCCTGAGCCTCCGGTTCAGCGGACGGCGCTCAGAGGGTTGCGCAGCTCAGCTTTGTCCGATGGCCTCCGCAGGGGTGGCTGCGTCTGCCCTAGAGCAGCTGGGAGAGAGGAAGCCCTTGGCTGTGAGTGGACAAGGTCAGCATTTGGGAGGAATGGCACGGATTATTGCTTTAAAATCTATACACATCATACCCCACACACTGTTCCTTGTGGGTGTGGGGACAGAAAATCAAGAGAGAACCCCTGGGATACCCAACATTGACTTCCTGGACCGATCAGAAAACACAAGAGGTCTGTTCTTTGGTTACTTTGATTTTATTTTTTAAAAAGATTTATTTCTTTGAAAGGCAGAGTTACAGAGAGGTAGAGGCAGAGAGAGCCATCCGCTGGTTCATTGCCCAAATGGCTGCAACAGCTGGAGCTTTGCCAATCCGAAGCCAGGAGCCAGAAGCTTCTTCCAGGTCTCCCACATGGGTACAAGGGTCCAAGGACTTGGGCCATTTTCCGCTGCTTTCCCAGGCCATAGCAGAGAACTGGATGGGAAGTGGAGCAGCCGGGACTCGATCAGGTGCCCATATGAGATGCTGGTACTGTAAGCAGTGGCTTTACCTGCTATGCCACAGTGCTGGTCTCTGGTTTGCATTTTTTTTTTAAAGATGTATTTATTTGAAAGTCAGAGTTACACAGAGAGAGGCGAGGCAGAGAGAAACAGGTCTTCCATCTGCTGGTTCACTCTCCAGTTGGGCACAGTGGCCGGAGCTGCACTGATCATAAACCAGGAGCCAGGAGCTTCTTCCAGGTCTCCCATGTGGGTGCAGGGGCCCAAGGACCTGGGCCATCTTCTACTGCTTTCCCAGGCCATAGCTGAGAGCTGGATCCGAAGTAAAGCAGCCAGGACTAGAACTGGCGCCCATACAGATGCCAACATTGCAGGCGGCAGCTTTACCCACTGGGCCACAGCGCTGGCCACCTGGTTTGCTTTTAAAATGCATAGGTCCCTTCAGGTTCCAGGCTCTCCTCAGGCAGGATAACTATTTTTCCTTGAGGGCTGGTGTCACGACACAGCAAGTTAGGCTGCTGCCTGTGATGCCAGCATCCCATATGGGAGTCCTGGCTGCTCCAATTCTGATCCAGCTCCCTGCTAATGTATGTGGGAAAGCAGTGGAACATGGCCCACGTGCTGGGGCCCCTGCACCCATGTGGGAGACCCGGATGGTGTTCCTGGCTTTGGCCACTACGACCATCTGGGGAGTAAGCCAGGGGATGGAAGATCTCTCTCTCTCTCCCTCTCTCTCTCTCTTTGCCTTTCAAATAAAAAACTCTTTAAAGTTTTTCCTTACAGGATTTGCTTTCCACGGGAGACTTCATGAGAAGGAGACACTTAATTACTTCAAGATAAAGAGACTGAGTGGAATTCTGCAAATTTGTCAGCCATCTGGCTGGATCGTAAACTCCCCAGGGATCTTGAACATATTTGCAACTGAAAGGAATCTGAACTTGAACGACTTTTAAATCGGGACATAAAATGTGGCCACCCAGGCTGTGCGGATACCTCTTTGGCAAGGGGTCTATTTCGAGCCTGTGCTGAATGACATTTTCTTTTCCTCCAAGAGAACTGCAAGAATGCAAACACTTGTTAGTAATTAGAGGAAAAATCTCCACCTCTTGCTCTCAAAGTTAAATCATACCTGTAAAATATAACTTAAAACGAATTCAAAAAGCCTTCTCTGAGATTAGCTGGAAAAGGGAAGAAAAAAACACCACAAAATTTCATTTCCAATACTTTTTCTATTGCCAGTGTGCAGGAAAAAATATCAGTAATTGAGTTCTGTTAGGGAAGCCCCTACAAAGGAAACCAAGGCCTTTTATAAAGGTAGAGTCTGCAAAGGAACAGCCCTGACCTTTGTTAGTGGGGCTGTTTCCATTGAGGTGTGAAGACCCCAGCTGAGCCATGGAGCTGCCGCTCAAGGAAGAAGCTGCTGGGAGCAGGGTGTGCTCCCGGCTGCAGGAACCTTTAAGGAGGGGGAAGACAGTGTTTACCTTGGTCTCAGACTTGTTGTGTCCTGTGTCAGATGTCGTGTGTCAGAATTCACGATGCACGGAGGCCGCCACAAAACACACCCAACACCAGAGTTAAGAGAAAGGTTTATTGTCGGGTGGGGGAAACCCTGACCGGCCGGCAGGGGTGGGTGAGAGAGGGATCAGGAGAGACAGAGCACGTGTGCTGGAGGCAGGTCCTGTTACACGTTTAGAGGCAGGGGGGGCACGGCAGGGATGTAGGAGCACCATAAGGGTTGGGTGGAGCTGACACCTGTGGTTGGGCCATGCGGTTAAGGACTGAAGCTTACTGTGCAAGGTGGCTGTGGGGGCCAGAGCCTTAAGATGGTGTCCCGGGCATAGATGGCACAGACAAGACTGTGCCATTTCACTAGCAATGCAGCCCATGCCAGAACATGGGTGACCTTCAGTCTGCTGGAGTTTTGCAAATCCTAATTTTAGTTGTTGTGCAAAACATGAATAAGCCCCCTCCCTGCCTGAATTACCCAAATTGCTTTTATTTCTACCAAAGGACTACAGTCTTTGCCAACACAGGCTCCAGGCTGTGTTCCAGAATTATGAAAGATACCACAAACTTTGCAAGCATGTCATCAATAGTGAAGAATTTTGAGTTAGAGACTCTAATTCTGAATCAATGGAGAAAAGCTGTCACTCACTTTAAAAGATGTGCTAAGCTGGGAAGAAAATATTTTCGGTTCAAATTGTCTTTGGTCTTGTATTTTAGGCAATTTTAACTTGTCTAGTCACCGCCAAGAATTTCCAAAGAAACATGCATTATATAAAATCCTCATTGTATTTGGCTTTGCAACTTAGTAAATAGAAAACATGTTTGTGAAGGATTTTTGTAATCAGGGTCTTTTGTAGAAGTGTGTTGCCAGGGACAGAATCAGTGTGCCTGGTGTAGGCATATGGGTACCATGTAACAAAGCCTCAAAATTTGACCACTGGTAAGAATGGTTGCGGTCTTGAGTTGTGCTTTGTCAGACTGAACAGGGGGTAACTTGTGCTGTGCAGAGAACGGTGCACAGTCACTGCCATGCAGTCATCGCAAGCTTCCAGGCTTGACTATACAGCATCACGGATCTTGTGTGATGACAAAGGAAACGCCAAATGGTGAAGCTAATCCTGATAATGGTGGTGATGGTGAGTGCTGGTGGAAGAATTTTTACTGAACACTTAAAAGGTACCAGGCACTCGTGCAAACGTGTGCACACACCCAGTTAATAAGCAAAACTTAAAACCCCCACGGTGAAGTGGCGTGATGGGACTGGTTTTCTTCTGAACCTCTAGCGTTCATCCTGCAGAGAAGCAAGAGGTAAGGGTTTGTTGAGGTAGATTCGTTCTGAGAGGAGGAGTATGGTGGGGGCAAGAGGCACAGAGTCGCCACACAGACCCTGGGAGTCCGGTGAAAGCGGGCCAGAGGCAAGCAGCCCGCAGACTCATTTATTTCAATTGGTACAGCAGCTTAAATAGCCAAGGCAGCCAATCGGGTCAAGGGGCTGTTTATGCCCTAACCAATCACAGCCTGTAGCCAGGCAGTATCTGAAGCCATCCAATCACAGCCTGTTGCTAGGCAGACTCCGCTGCCATGTGGTTTCCCAAGCCATCCAATCACAGCCGGTTGCCAGGCAGTTTCCCAGGGGGTTTCAAAGCTACTCCTGAGTAACTGCCACTGGCTTGCCAGTGGCCATCGTGGCATGGCCTTCGCATTCCACCACAAGGGTTGACTAAAATACACAGGTGCTCCCTGGAGAAGAGCAGCCTTGCTGGAGCCCCTGTGGGGTGACTGGCACAGACAGGAGCATACCCATCTGCCTCTGGTGGCAAGGACCATGGCTGTGGCCGCCTGGCAGTGTAACTTAGCTCCACGGTGAGCTGAGCATCCATTCTACTGAGCATCCACCTTGCAATACCAAGTGCAGGCTGACTGGTCTTAAAGCAAGTGCTTTCACCAATCTTGGGGATCAAGTGAAAAGTGTGGTATTGTCACTTGGAGCAGCTGGCTGACCTCGATTGCTTTTTTCAGATGACCGAGCAATAAATGGTAGTTCAGAGAGACAAAAGTAGAGACCATAAAGCAAAATACTTAGTAAAGTACATTCCGAGGGAGGGCTGGGCCAGCTGAGAGTACCGGCTGCCCATTATTCCTGCTTCGCGGCTTTTATCCCCGAAGTATGAGGGACATGGGCAGGTGATGTGGCCAAGACGCACGTGACTGGCATTTATGATTGACAGCTGGGAGTCGCATGCCTTTGCCTGTCAGCACATGAGGCTATGAGCTAGACTTCTCTCGTTTGGCTGAGCTCCAGTTTAGCAGGATACTTCAACCACAAGTTAAACTGCTAAGTGGGCTGTCTTGGGTGGCTCCCCACAGAGGGCAAGATCCTTGGTTTCTCCCCTGGGGGGGCGGGATCTTGCAGCTCTTTCCCCAAGTTGTTCATGCCTAACTATCTGCCTGACACTACGTGGTGAGTTATTCCCATACCTGGAGGGGAAAAGCCCTGGCAGTGAGCAGTTGGAGAAGTGGAGTAAAGTGATTTTATCTGAAACACTAGTACCATTCTTGAAGCGCTGAACATGGCTTGGGATTCCCTGAGTGACATTCATCTATGGTGGATTCACAGCGGTAAATCCCGAGCAAATTCTCCCAATTCTTGGGAAATTCTGTCTCTAACAACAAGGCACCAACAGTGTGGCTTGTTGCATTGTTAATTTTTGCATAATGTACTGTGCTGTGGAAACATCAGAAGGAAAAAAGGCAATTCCCATGAATATCTGAATACATTCCCGTCCTGCTATATTCTTTAATTGATTGCTCAGGAAGGCTTAAAGGCAACACGGATTTTTAATTGTCACTTTGTGTTATTTACATGAGAAGTTGGTTTCAGAGCCTCAGATGCTGTATATTTGTTGAATCTGGAGTTTCTGAAGTCTTCTTTATAGAAAGAGACATTAAATATTTATATCCCTTTAAACATTTAAAGGAGAAAGCTTTAATTATATTCTCAGTGTTTGATTTATCCTTGCATTATTCCAGCAAGATTGGAGGGAATTTCTTACATGCCAGAAGTGACTCGGGCTGGTGCCGCGGCTCACTAAGCTAATCCTTTGCCCGTGGCGCCAGTACTCCCGGTTTTAGTTCTGGTTGCTCCTCTTCCAGGCCAGCTCTCTGCTGTGGCCCGGGAAGGCAGTGGAGGATGACCCAAGAGCTTGGGCCCTGCACCTGCATGGGAGACCAGGAGGAGGCACCTGGCTCCTGGCTTCGGATCGGTGCAGTGCGCCAGCTGTGGCGGCCATTTGGCGGGGGTGAACCAAAGGAAGGAAGACCTTTCTCTCTCTCTCACTAACTCTGCCTGCTCAAAAAAAAAAAAAAAAAAAAAAAAAGGGACTCAGGCAGGTGGGTGCTGCGGTGCAGTGGGTTAAGCCGTCACTTGGAGACTCCTGCCTCCCATACCGGAATGCCAGGGATCGCATCCCTCCTCTGCCAGGGATTGCATCCCTCCTCTGCCTTCGGCTCGTCTTCCTGCTCCTGCACGTTGGCGGGTGGGGGCAGTGGTAGTCAATGATGGCCCAAGTAGTGGGTTCCTGACACGCGTTCGGAGTCCCAGAGAGAGTTTGTGGCTCCCGGCTTTGGCTTGGGGCCATATCGGGGAGGGAATCCGTGGAAGGAAGATTGCTGTCTGTCTTTCTGCTTTTCAGATAAATACATCTTAACAAACATTGTGAAGTAACGGCTTAGTAATAACACGAGGACGTTTCTGTAGACAGGTGTTCAGAGATAGCTTCCCCCATGGAATTCCGTGAGCCCTGGGCAGTAGTATCTAGTTATGTTGTTATGCTGTATACGGAGTGTTCCCAAGCATTCCGGCTATACCCTACATGGTGCTCCTGCCATGAAGTCTCAAAACTCCGGGGCTGTACTTTATTCTCTGGCTCTTTGTAGCCGGTTTTCAATGAACTTGGCACACTTCATCAGTTTATGCTGTACTTAATGTAACAACACTTAGCTGTCGTCGTATTACATGCGCCTTTCTTACCATGGCTTACACATTGCTAATCTGAAAATCTGAAATCTAAGCTGTTCCCATATCTGAAACTTTCTGAGCACGGACATGACACCTTGGATGGGAAATTCCACATCTGTGCTAGGGTGACAAGTTGTTGTCAAAATGCGGATGCACCAAAAATATTGTATACAATACCTTTAGGCTCTGTGTACAAGGTGTATGCAAAACACACATGAATTTCATGTTTGGACTGTGTCCCATCCCCAAGACATCTCACTGTGTGTATGAAAATATCCCCAAATCGGAAAAAAATACAAATCTCTATACTTCTGGTGCCAAGTATTTCAGATAAGGAATATGCACCCCATAATAGTTACCCTTTTTCATCCAAATAATTGATTTTCATCTTTTTCTTGATTCAGAGTTTCTTTCCCAGTGGGGAAGATACAAAATCGAGTCCCCACCTCGCTTGCCCAAAGCATGTTACTGCAGAACCTCCAAGGCTTCTGGTTGGCCGTCAGGGTAGGAAGGGGCGGGCCTGTCTCGTGTTGCCAGTACAGGTCCTAGACCTGTGCACTTTTGCTTTCTCCAAGAGCCTCAGAACTAAGGAACCCAGAGGGGCTGCGGGAAGTCCTTTGAGTCTCCCTCCTAGTGGGTTTCAAGTTCGTTCATTAGTGAATTGCATGATCGTATCTCTCGCCTGCACCGAGGTGAGCTGTAGCAGACATAACAGCTGTGCCTACAGGTCCGTTAGGAACATCACCACATCTTGTGATGCAGCTTATACACTCGTGTTTTCTACAGCTGACTTAATTAAGCACATGATTAGAATCTAAGGATGATCTAACTTTTTTAAAACCCATCACGTATGTATTCACAGACATGTTTTAAAGCAAAATTGAGCAAGATATTTTTCTTGGTTATTTGAATTTTGTAAGTGTTTATTTACTTATTTTATCCCATATAGGAGCTGGGTTGATTCCCGGATGCTCCATTTCTGATCCAGCTCTCTGCGGTGACCTGGGAAAGCAGTAAAGGATTGCCTAAGTTCTTGGGCCCCTGCACCCACGTGGGATATCTGGAGGAGGCTCCTGATTCTTGGCTTTGGATTGGCACAGCTCTGGCTGCTGCAGCCGATGGGGGAGTGAACCAGGAGATTGAAGACCTCTCTCTGCCTCTCCTTGTCTCTGTGTAATTCTGACATTTAAATAAATTTAAAAAAATACTATTTTTTTAGACCCATTGGGGGGCAGGGAATTTTCCTCCCGGAAGGACATCTTTGACTTTTGTCACATAAAGCTGATGAGGATGAGGCCGGTGCCGCAGCTCACTTGGCTAATCTTCCACCTGCGGCGCCAGCACCCCGGGTTCTAGTCCCGGTTGGGGCACCAGGTCTGTCCCGGTTGCCCCTCTTCCAGTCCAGCTCTCTGCTATGGCCTGGGAAGGCAGTGGAGGATGGCCCAAGTGCTTGGGCCCTGCACCTGCATGGGTAGACCAGGAGGAAGCACCTGGCTCCTGCCTTTGGATCAGTGCAGCGTGCTGGCTGTAGTGGCCATTGGGGGGGCGAACCAACAGAAAAAGGAAAACCTTTCTCTCTGTCTCTAACTCTGCCTGTCAAAAAAAAAAAAAAAAAAAAAAAAGCTGTTGAGGGTGAACTTGTCTCCTTAAATGAGTACTGGGAGGTCCTAAGGAACTCTAAGTTTCAAGGAAATCCAGTGTAGAAGCCACTGTTCTGGGATGTACACCTGTTACTGTACTGGAAAATACTGTCTCTTCTTAATTCCCTTTCCATCATTTTTTAAAAAGATTTTACTCATTTCAGAGATAGATAGAGAGAGAGAACTTCCATCCACTGGTTCACTCTCCAAATGGCCTCAATGGCCAGAGCTGTGCTGATCTGAAGCCAGGAGCCAGGAGCTGCTTCTTGGTCGCCCATGTGGATGCAGGGGTCCAAGCCTCTGGGCCATCTTCTACTCCTTTCCCAGGCCATAGTGGAGAGCTAGATTGGAAGTTGAGCTGCCAGGACTTGAACTAGGGTCCATACGGGATGCCGGCACTGCAGGTGGCGGCTTTTACCCGTTACGTCACAGCATCAGCCCCTGGATATTTGGATTATGAGTGGTCTTCTTTATTTGTTTTTTGTGCTTATCTAAAATTTTTAGCATTTTTACTGTGGATATGTTAATTTATTAATGATAGGAAAATATTTGCTAGGGCTGGCATTGTGGCTTCACTTTTTTTTTAAAAATGATTTATTTCATTTCATTTGAAAGTCAGAGTTACACAGGAAGAGGAGAGGGAGAGGGAGAAGGAAAGGGAGAGAGAGGTCTTCAATTCACTGGTTCACTCTCCAATTGGCCGCAACAGCTGGAATTGCTCTGATCTGGAGCCAGGAGCTTCTTCCTGGTCTCTCATGCAGGTGCAGGGGACCAAGCACTTAGGCCATCCTCCACTGCTTTCCCAGGGCATAGCAGAGAGCTGGACTGGAAGTGGAGCAGCCAGGATTTGAATCAGCACCCATGTGGGATGCCAGCACTACAGGCAGTGGCTTTACCCAGTACACCACAGTGCCGGCCCCAGCTGCTCCACTTCTGATCCAGGTCTCTGCTATGGCCTGAGAAAGCAGTGGAAGATGGCCCAAGCCCCTGAGCCCCTGCCACCCAATAGGAAATCCAGAGGGAGCTCCTGGCTCCTGGCTTCGGATTGGCGCAGCCCTGGCCATTGCGGCCATTTGGGGAGTGATCCAGAGGATGGAAGACTTTGTCTGCCTCTGCCTCTGCCTCTCTGTACTCTTTCAAGTATATAAATAAATCTTAAAAAATATTTGTTTTCAAACTATATCAATAGCACTATGTGAGAATTGAGGTAAGAGTCAAGGATTATTAAAACATTAGTATGTCTATGCTTTTGGAAACAGTTTTATCAGCCAAGAGTACATGCCAACTAAGCATTTAATGGTTTGATGTTCATGATTTGAATAGAAGCATGTGTTGCTTACGCATGGGATGTGTTCTGAGGAATGTGTCAGGTGATTTCTTACTGTGAAAACTCCGCAGAGTGTACTTAGAGAAACTCTGATGGCTGTAACATCACTAGGTGGTGTGATTACACAGGACTACCATGGTTTATGGATTCCGTCATTGATCAACACATCATCATTGGGTGCATGAGTGCACTAAAAACAACATATTTCAGGGCAGATACCATCGTGAATGGTAGTGTCATACTGTGAAATGGTGCCGTTTATTAAAAAGACCACCTTGTAGTGTTGATGCTATGAACCCGATTATTCAGATGAGAAAACTGAGGCTTGTTTCTTGATTTGTCCCACAAACTCCACAGACAGACTATAATAGAATAACAGCCCATACTTAGTGCTCTTTGCATGCCCAGAGCTGTTCCATGTTTTTACATGACATCAAGTCTAGCACAGGTGGCAAGGGGGAAAGTCTTTGGATCTTCTTCACTTAACCCTTTGCTTTGCCATTCTGAAGCTACATGGCCCTGGGAAAGTCATTTAACTTCACCAGGTCTTCAGGTCCCCATTTGAACCATAAAGGTAATAATAGCCATCTTTACAGGGTTCTGTGGGATACAGAAGGACTATACGTCAAATACTTGGCACAATGTGGTATATAGTGTGAGCTATTACCAGAACTCTTTCAATTGTATAACCCTATGAGGAAGACATGAATGATATCATGCAAATGAATAGCTTTGCTTTTAGATAGTGAAACCATGGCCATAGACAATAGGAGGCAGAGCTGGACTTGAACTGTGGCCTGGAGGCTCTTCTCTATGGACTTGGAACCTGGCTATCCGGCTGTGTCTGCAGATGATGAACCATCGTTATCTTTCATGTGATGAGCAAATTACTGATAAACGTGGAAAGCATGATGCCATAAAATAAATATCACGCTTTTGGAAAACAACAGGACCTTAACTGCTTCCGTATGTGCCGTTAAGAGTTTGAAAAAGTTGGCAGCTGTCAACGGATTCTACTGAATCGTACGTGCTCCCTGAGCACGAGGGGGGAAGGCTTTCTTCTCTCGGGCGTTCTCTCCATCTTCCCCAACCCCAGTGCTCTGCCTCGCTGGCGTTCTGTTGATTTCTCCATCTGAGGTCCCACAGTTGGGATGTAAAGCATTCTTTTTCTCTGAGCTCTAATTGAAATCTCAGAAGCCGTTGACCTCAATGTAGAGTTTGAATTCTTGTCCCCAAAATATTTCTGTGTAACTATTTTATAGCCTTGATGATGGTGCTTTAGATGGGACAGAAGCTGAGGGGGGACTAATGTATAAACAGTTTGAGGAGTGACAATGATGGGGCAGGCAGATGGATAACTTATTGAATACCTAGCTACTAATATGGGAATGTTCTGGGTTGAATAAGAGGAATAGATGATGATTCAAGAATTGTATCTGGGATTTTTGTTAAACAATCATATTTTGGCTGGTCTTGTCACAAAGTGACTGTGAGATAAAACATGAATCCGCTTTGCTATAGTACCTGTTATATTTACACATATCCCATAACATGCTGTAAGCCTCAAATACACATAATACAATTTATATAGACAAAGAATATTTTAATTTCAATCCAGTTGAAGCCGGTTCTGTGCTTCTTATTCTCATTGTTGGTTATAAATATTAAACTAACCATGTATCCATGGGAGGACTTTCGGTTTTCCCCTAAACATCTCCTCAATCCTGGCTGCTTATTAGAACCAGTGGCAGGGGCTTGTTTAAAAAAATCCTGATATCCAGGTTGTAGCCTTGGTTCTAACTGTAGGGTAGCGCATGCTGGTGGGGGGGGCTCCGGCCTCAGTGTCTGACTTCAGCTGCCAGGTGATTCCCAGGTGCCTGGCACGACTGTTTGACCAGCACACTGGCTGCTCACCTGCACCCTATGGAAAATTGGCTTTGATACAATATCCTTTCTATCAGAGTGGAATTCGCTTCTCGCCCCCTGGAACCTTGCCTCTCATCACAGGAGCAGGCATCTTTGGCCGAGGAAGGACGTTCAGTTTGGCAAAATTAGGGCACAGGAGGAAAGACAAGGGACTACTTAGCTTCCTCCTGGGCTTTCGGCAGCCAGCTCATAGGCACCAGTTTGTCGGAGTAATGCAAGCAAATGCAAGAGTCTCATCCTCTTCGAAGAAGGGCTTCCCATAGTCCCTGAAATGCTTGCTTGCTTCTTATCCTCTGCTTTCTGCACATAAATTTTGGCCAGCAGAATTTTCATTGATGAAAATTCTAAGGCAGAAGCATTTAAGAAACTTAACACACTCATTCACATACCCACACCCACGTAAAGAAAAAAAATCCCATAGCTATCTCATGCAAGATAAAGAGCTGGCAATTTGGCTCTTTGCCCAGAAAGAAAAATAGAAATACACAGCATTCTTAGAACTCTGTTGCCTTCCAAGAATCTTTTATTGGTTGAAAAAGCCAATCATTCCATTGTTGGGTAGTGGGGAATCGGCTTGCTCTGCAGCCTGACGATGCTCACTGAATTAACCAAACTTGGGCTGTTGTTGAAAACCAACTAAAGCAAAGATCCATCTATTGATAGCTGAGGCATGAGATACTGGACGGCCCCAGTGGACAGGAGAGCAGCAAAGATGAACTGAGAAGGGAATTTGCTTCACATCACGGAAGGCTCAGAATCATACCCTGAGCTGGCTGGCATTGTTCGAGAGAAGTGGCTGTGCAAGTGACGGAAATGTACTGGCTTGAAAGCAGCATTCAGAAAACAAGCTTTGTTTGATGCTTACTGGAGACAAACATGTGCAGTGCACTTCCCCTAGCCGGGGGAGGGGGGCTGGTGGTCTGCTGTCAACTACCTGAAAATTCCATTTACGGAGAAGCAAAGCCTGCAGAGCCACTGGAAGAGTAGCCGAGGTCCTAGACATGGAGGTAGGAGAGGAAGTGCCTTTCCTGTCCATTTCTTAATGTATCTATCACACTCCCTAACAATCCTCAGCATTTTTAACCCTCGTTGCACGTGGCCATCATGGACACAGCCCATGCTGCTCAAGAAGTTTTAGCATTCAGCCTGGTCACTTGGTAGGGAGGTTTTTCAGTATTGTAAGGTCCTTCTGTTTCAGTACCAAGCAGGTTTTGTATGTTACCAGGCTGTAATCTTATGCATAATTGCTAGTAAAACAAAGCTATCCTTTGACTAAGAATTGAAACACTGAATGATGATGGTTTACTTTGGTATCACGACTGGTATGTTTGCTCCCTCAAGGCTGTTCAGTCTTCCAAAACAGTATTGGAACGATTTTAAAGTATACTCTTCTGTTTGAATGTCAACAACCCTAAGTCATGGAAGTCAGTTTCACTGAAGTCACAGAATAAGTATTAGCTCCTAACACCCAGCTATCTGTGTTTATACATTGGGAAAATTACGAAGTTATTTTTCACATAGCAAATTCAGAGTAGGGATGGAAACAGTAGAAAATATTTTCTTACTCTTGGTATGTAAAGTGCAAGGGTAAAGGACTTTATTGTGAAAATAAAAAATTTAATACAGAGAAGTGAAGTCACAAAGGATCTTGGAGTATATTAATCTAGTCCATGCACCAGAGATTTCTGGCTTGGTTCAACAGGCGAGCACAATAAATTATGCTTTGAATAACAGACAAACAGAACAAGTCAATAGATTCTAGATAGTACCATTAGATTCTGAATGGTACCATTAGCAGTGCCATAGATGTGCTTTTTTTCTTTAACTTGGCCGAATTCTGAGAAATAGCTGCTGCCTACAGTGGAAACTCAATTGTGTCGGACAAGGAAGGATAAAATGCCTTTTTTTTTTTTTGCAATTAATGTAATTTACTAAGAGAAGTCACTAAGAATTTACAACTCAGAAAAACCAAAAGATACTGCAGTGAGACAAAATTAACCTTTAATGTTTACCACCAGTTCGTTGTATCTTACAGAAAATGAAAACATTTTTGTCATACAGATTGGTTCTTCTCCTCAAATCTGTACTCAGTATCATTAAATTCCTGTAATGCTGATTTTTTACTCAAGTAGCTTAGAGACTTCTGTATTTTTTCATTGCACACCACTGCTGTGTCTGGTAGTAGTGTACTACAACAGTTACCTTCTCAGCAAAGCATGTAAGCCATTCCCTCATCTTTGTCGATGCAGTCTGCACCAAAAATTGGCGACTGGTTTCTTTCAACCCTCTCCTACTTAGCGGTCAGTTACTCCATGAGACCACCATATTCTTTGGAGTATTGAAGTCAAGAGACCCAGTATGGCTGCCTGCAACCAAATGGGAATCTCCATTGAATCTACTTCTAATTGCCAAAATATAAGCGACAATACGATGGCATCAGATAAGCCTTTGACAGGTTCCGGCCCCCTTTCTATGAGACAGTTGATTTTTACAAATACTGTTGTTGGCTAAAAATCACTGTGATAAAAATGTGGCAGCAGTCACTCAAAGATGGTTCCAGTGTTCATGTAATCAACTCGCTTCCATGTCTACTGTCTTTGTGTGTAAAATGCTTGTCTGTTGGGGTTTTCTGATGTAAGTGAAATGTGCAGATACACTTTATCCCCCATATGGGTCACAAGGGCTAATTATGGATAGGATGATGTAAACAAGATTTCCTAAGCCAATTTCTCATCTCACTTCTCGGATATTCTTGGCACCAGTGTAAGGAGTGATTTCTGAATCTGCCAGTGTCGCACCCACTTTGTGTTAGAAAGGTTAGCTCCGTACAAGCCCTCTTTCAGACGTTGTCATTGAGGGAATGGAGTAGGAAAACAGACATTTAATGAGAAAACAGCAAAATGAGAATATTTAAAAAGACCCCTTATTCAGTCGGGAGTCCAAAAGGTATGAGGATTCTGATTCCTTTAGTTGAATCAGAAGATAAAAATTCTTGCTCACCAGTATTCATTCTGTAGAGATTTTTTTTAACAAGAATGAAAATCTGGTGTGCAATTGGTATAGATTTTAATCTGCTAACAGTCACTCCAGGAATTTTGATGAGCACCAATTCCCATACTAATAAGTATTCAAAGGTTAAGAAGTACTAGCATGCTAAGCATTATAAAGATAAAATTCTGTGATAACTGAAAATTATCTACTTGCCTCCATAGAAATTTCTTCTCACATTTTTCTTGTAATAGGTAATGAACGTTCCAGTAGAGCTCCCTCCAGTGAGCACACCTCAGTATCTGAGGCGTCAGAGTCGCCATTTTGGAGATAGTCTTCTTTTTAAAATAATACACTCATCTTATTCTAGGTCATTCGGGAAGTTACAATTATTCCGGCAATGTTGGAAGTCAACCTCACAATGTCTTTGGACTTAGAGTGTTGTACTATTTCATATCCAACCAAGCTTTAACAATGTGCATGCATACACTGTTGTCTTTTAATAAGAAAGCATCTGAAGCCTTCCAGATCAGCTTTGATGAAGGAAAGGACCTACTTTTATTTACAATAGTTTGTCTAGATAACATACAAATATCTATACGGTTTCATGGCCTTCCAATTGTTCTATACCTTCCACACACATAACTACATTGATGGAGTAAATGGATTAGAATTATGACAGCTTTAATGCAACCACAATCAATTCAAGAAACAGATTTATTTACTCATGTTTATGGGAGGAAAATCTACATAAAACATTCAGGAAAGCACACCAGCTAGGTCATACTTGGATTATTAGACTAAATCCCATTTATTAGAACTCATTGCGAAACAATGGGAAACCATGAAATGCAATCTGAATACAAATATTGGTCCCTGTGTGTCTGTGTGTGGGGGGGTCTCAACAGTCATAAAAATGTAGGAAAACAGAGCTTTATTTAGATTGGAGCTGCTAATGTGGAAAGTTGTTTTTCTGAAGCTAGATTTACCCTTTCATTGAAAGCCCTGAAGATTTTAGTGTAAACTCTTGGATGCTAGCTTCAGCATCCAAGACGTCTTTCTTTTTGGGAGAAGGTTAACAACTACACTGCTGATACGTTTTCCCAAGTTCAGGCACCAGTTGGGCTTTCTAGTGTATTTACAAATAGGAACAGCAAGAATTTTGAAACCTGGATCTTTGTTGGTTAGGCAAGAATAGAGTTATTCATTCATTTGTTTTGTAATTTAGAGCTTTTCCACGTAGCGTAAATAAGAAAAAAAACATTAAATAGTTTAAAGTTATTTTTATAGGACAATAACATTTCATAGGCTAACATGAAGTGAAGCTGCTACATTTTACAACTTTTCTGTCCAGCAGTTTCTCTATAACTGCCCTGAGTAGATGCTAAATGCTGCTTAGCAAACGGCCCTTAGAATTTAAATATAACTCTGTAAAGCTACTCAAAAGTTGAAACAATTCTCAGACGTGTGTGATTTAATTAGAACTAGGAGTGTCTCACTGATGAAACATTACCTGCTTATGGACGTCTCACACTTCCTGTACGTGGGATTAGTAAGGGGTTCTAACTGTGCTTGTCACTAGGGACTGAAGTCCATATGGATTTTCTTTTGTTTGGGTCAAAAAAGGCAGGATTTAAGAGTAAAATACTCGTGGAAACTTGGCAATAGGAACTTTTAGAAAAGTATAGATTGTTCCCCTGTGGAACAGTTGCGTGCAATTTCTCAAGACTGTTGATGTAAAGAAGCCCGTATTTCAAATCTGTTGCTCTAACTGGTTTACTGTAGTGCATTTCAAAACCGTAGAAATGTGTAAAATTTGTGCTTGTGGGAGCTGCTTCTCTGAGTAGCTTTACTTGCCTTGATTTGATTCTAGCAATTCTCAAGCTATTGCATGCCCCGTCCAGGAGAGGGTATTCTGTAGGGATGACGTAGCTTAAAAGGTTCGGCTCTAACGCCGCCTTATGTAGCATTTCCCTTAAAATTATATTAATTTATAATATATATCGAATGATAGCTTTACAAAAACAAATCAATGAATTGGTCTTTATGAAAATGACTCTTTACAGTAAGTAAAAAAAGGGTTATCACAGTTTTGGTAACTTGCATGAGTTCATATTGAAAAGAACCTTTCCCATGTTCTTCATGACTTGAACACGGGGCACCCTCAGTTGTAGGCTCGGAAGCAGTAGACACCATACAGCTTATGCTTTTTGTCTGGGAACCCCACGAAGCGCACGGCCGCCTCGGTAGGGCTGCAGCGCCTCCGGGGCCGAGAGATGGGGTAGCGCACGCTGCCATCGGCCAGCCAGCCGGCGTCGCAGCGGTCATACCCCAGCAGCTTCCAGGCGGCGAAGATCTGGCCCACTTTGGCGATCTGAGCACCGTCGTTGAGACAGGCTTGCACTGCCTCGTCGTAGGTCAGTTTGGTGGGGTGGATCAGGTAGTAAAAGCGGCCTGCGGACAGGAGGAGAGGGGGTCACTGGGCCGTCTGCCACACCGAGGAGGAGGACGCGAGACACACAAGCCCTTCTCCATGACACGGGCGGCAAGGAGCAGCACCCTTAAAGTTGTCGGAACGAGGGGCTGGCAATTAACTGGAGTCCCTAGGGCGTTCCCCGGTACATCGAGTTTTTCCCTTGCCCCCTAATATGTGGGCAGGCGTGGCCTTTGAAGGCTTTAGCGAGACGAGGGCAATGCCAGATGCGGTTTCTGTCGGCTAATTAGTGACTAAAAAGCCCTTCTGTGGCCTAGAGAAGACAGAATTCGCCCGTGAAAGCAAGAGCTATTGAAATTCTAGCCATAGCAGACTGGATCCCAGCACAAGTTTCTGGAGAGGCAGAATTTGAATGTGAAAGGATCAAAAAAAATTTCCTGCTATAAAAGTCCATTTAAGAAAAAAATCAAAAGCCCTCAAGTCCTTTTCAGCACAGGTATCAATAAGACATTATTCTCTGTCAAAGACTAGGGCGCGAAAATGCATAAAGTACAGGAAGTCACTTGCTGCGAATCCGACGGACTCGGCATGAGAATCCAGCCCGCCTGTGCTCACTAGCAGCAATGAATTTGTTGATTGTTTGCCACTTTGATCTGCTGGAGCCCTGATGCCTCACCATTTGTTGAATGCACAGGAAAGACAGGTTCGTCACAACCCCTTCCTGGACAGCGCTAATGACTGGGTTCCTTCCGTATGTGTTAAACACATGTAGAAACCCAAACCAGCTGAGTGACATCATACATACCACTCGTGATTTTCTCAGTCATCCCAGGTGCAGGTTTAAGAGAACCAGATCTCCTCTCTGACTACACACTGGGATGTGCCATCCTCTGCCTCTCCTTACGCACAGGTAATTCAAGTACAAATGAATGCTTGCCCCTTCTCTCTGGACTGAGATGTGATAACAGCCGAGGGTCAAGGGCCCTGGAACAGTGGCTGAGGGTTAGTCTGTCTTGGTTCTAGATGTCGGCAAACTGCAGCTCTGGAACCTAGCGTGGGTGTTAGCGAGATGGCCTTGAGCCCAGCCATCTGCCGGATGCCGACACCCATAACGGTGTAGAGCAGTAGAGACAGACCCTAGGGCCAGCAAAGCCTGAAACTATTTACAGTGAACGTTTGTTGACCCCGACCCTGTTCCATTTTCCCCCCAAACATGTTGGTTGGGATTGAAAAGATAAAATGATGGGACCAGGGCTTGCTTCATGGGTGTGTGACCTGTGTGTTATACAAGGTCCCACACTTTTCTACTCATTTTTGAGCAGAAAAGCCCCCTTTCCATCCTTTTCTTCTTTCCATTTTCTTCCTATTGTTGGCAGAGAGACAAAGAGGGAGAGACAGACTGGGGGTACACAAAGACTGGCCATCTGCTGGTTCACTCCCCACATGCTTGCAACAGCCAGGGCTAAGCCAGGCTACAGTCGGGTGCCATGAACTCAATTCCCATCTCCTGTGTGCCTGACAAAGGCCCAACTACTAGAGCCAACCCACTACCGCCTGCGGTGGGCAGCCCCAGGAAGCTGGAATTAAGAGCAGAACCAGGCCTCTCATATGGGGAGCAGGTATCTTAACCACTAGGCCACAGGCCCGCCCTTTTGTCATGGGGCAAATGACGAATCTGGCCCTGCGTGGAGAAGAGCTGGGAGCTGCAAGAAAGCAACAAGGCACCAGGCTGATGTAACGTTTGCCTCTGCCTGGACTTCCAGTGCTGGAATAATTTCTTAGATCTTTTCAAACGACAGCCAAGCTTCCAAGGCTTTTTTGGTCTTTATGCAAATAAGACCAAACGCGCAGTGCCATGTTACAGCTCAGATGGCAGTGTAGAGTGGGAAGGAAGGCGGGGTGGTGGACGTCTTACCGTTGAAGTTGGATGTGAAACAGAACACATCGTATCTGCTTTTGTCTTTATCCCAGAACCCGTAGTTCCTGACGCCGGGCACTGTGTTCTGGCCCCCACAGGGCTCCCTGGGCTTGGTGATGGGGTACTGCACCGAGCCGTCGCTCAGCCAGCCGGCGTTGCACCAGTCCAGCCCGCCCCGCCAGGCGTCGTAGAGCTGGTCAAAGGAGGCGATGACAGCGTCCTGCTCCAGGCAGGCCTGCTGCGCCTCGTGGAAGTTGAGGTTGTAGCGCCCCAGGCGTGGGAAGTAGGGGAATACCACACCTGTCCAGGGGAGAAGGCAAGCGGTCAGCACAGCTCCGAGCCAAGCCTAGCTGATGCCAGCAGACGAGGGGGCGATGTTTGGTCAACTTGGAACAGCTGCTCAGCTCTAAGCACCCTTCCCCATAATTAGCCCAGCGGTTTGATGACTTCAGAGTCCAAGCATCGTTAAAATTCTTCTTTCTGAAAATGAATGTTTGTCTGGAGGTGTTCGCTTCTCAACGGCTCTCCCTGAGAACTTACCTTGCTGCTTAATCTGAAACCGGATTGCGACTGAGCCCTTTCCACTTGGGAAAAGCGCAGTGTGGCCCCAGGGGCGTGGACATCAAGGATTGAGATTCTCAGCATTTCTGTAGTAATCATTCGTATGTGGTTTGTTTTATGTAGCCTTACACCTGCGCTCCTAAAAACTGGCAGATTAACTTTCACCCGGTGCCCTTTTTCTTTGGGGAAAGTCTTAATTCCTTCACATACCTAATCACAAGAACCAGACAGTTCTGGAAAGTGATGCATCCCTGCATCAATAGCACCATGGTTATTTATCCGTCTCAACTTCAAAAAAATTTTAAAGGCAGCATGACATAGAGGGAGACAGGGAGACGGAAATCTTCCACCCAGCGGTTCACTCCCCAAATGGCTGCAGTAGCTGAGACTGGGCCAGGCCAAAGCCAGGAGCCTGCAACTCCTACTGGGTCTCTCCCATGGGTGGCGGGGGCCCAAGTACATGCACTGCCTGCCCAGGATCTGCATTAGTAGGGAGCTGGATTGGAAGTGGAGCAGTTGACTCTCGAGACAGTGGTCACATGGGATGCTAGCATCAGAGGTGACAGCTGAATCCATTATGTCACAACGCCAGCCCCATCTGTTCTAACTTTTAATGCAGTTCTTAATCTTACCTTGTTTTTCACCCTGGTATAGTGCAACTAAAATAAGAGCCCTTGCTTAAAAATATATCCATTACTACTCTGGAGCTTCCATATATATATACTGCAAACTGAAATTAAGGTTTTCAAAAACATTCTTAGCACAAATAGGAAAAAAATGCTTCCCTGAACTTTCCTAACTTAATCAGCTACTAAGACATTTGTTAATTGATTATCACTGAAGAATTAACTTGTAGTGGGCAGAATTCCTTGGTAAATGTGGACAGAGCAACTTGGCAGGTGCCTTTGGGAAGATGCCATGACTTTCCAAAGCACCATTTCTGGTCGTTACAGCTTTTGGCCAAACAACCGCTTTCTCACCATGCTCTGTGCAAGTTCTTGAAAGGATGGGGGTTTGCAGATTAAAAAGCTAAGTTGTGCCACCTGCTCCACTTTGAGAAAGACCACTGTTTCTGACCCATAATGAACAGGACAAAGTTTCAAGTGAATTTTCCAGGGCTTGTTGTGGAGTTTTCGTGTCCTCTTAAAAATACTATAGCAGCTTACACACAAAAGCTTGTCCCACTGACATAGTAAACTTGGTGGGTTACATCCCAGGTGCTGTTTTATGGGCCTATAGACCCTTTACCGACAGACAATTCACTCAGAGCGTCACCTGTGCACAGGAAATATGTTCTTTGATGCATTGTCTTGGAAGACTCTAGACAAGGAAATAGCAGTAGACTCGGGTCAGCTGCATACCCTGGAAGCCTCGTTACGGCACGTTTGTCCCCCAGGGCTGTCCAGCTGGCACTGTCTGCTACAGGCAGCGAGCCAAGAAGGCTTCCTGAGCTCCTCCTGCCTTCTCAGGTTCTTGGCCGAGGGATCTGTGAGCTGAACCAGAGCCAGATAGCGGGAGGAAACGAGTCGGTTGCCACCGGCTCCTGCTGTGGTGAGGGGTGGGCATGCCTGCAGAGGGTTCTGTCTGAGAAGGGCTCTGTCCAGGCTCCCCGGGAGGAAGCCAGCCAGCAAGATTCTGCAGTGTTGCAGACCTCGTGTGCCCTTGTGCCTTGTACCCTCTCGCAGCATCCCTGAGGATGTAATGGACGAGAGCTCTATGGTTCATCCAGTAGCCATTCCTTTGCAGCTGGACCTCAACTGAAATCTCAAAGGGCCTCCAACTGATGCATGATATAAGCCATTCAGGATGAGTTCCATTTCCCAAATGGTTCAAGGTGATAGCTGCAGAGACTGTAGGCTGTTCTAATTAATAATCTGGACAATTTTCAGGTTTCAGTTCCATGTGGTATAATTTGGCGAATGCTTGTGAGCATTAAGCATCGAATTTTCTTTAGTAATTTGTCCTTCAACAGTCACTGATTGTTACTGAAACAGGATTTCGTTTCAAATCCAGGATAATCTATTTTTAGTTGCTTTTAAACACTCATACAGTAATTAAAGTCAAAGCAAAATCTTACGTTAAAATTTTAGTAATTTTCAATTGCAAAAATAAATGGTCAACTTACTATCATATCAACTCAAGGACTTCTTTAAATTTTAATTAATGCTGACGATGCGGCAAAGAACGTATTTCAAGAAACTCAAGTTCAACTTCTGTGCCTCACTCACCGAAGTTTAAAAAGCTGCACTGTATTGTGCATACCTGGTGCACACATTTCAACAATCAGGTGTTTTTCAAGCAGGGACTTCTGGAACTGCAAGCTTGTCAGTACTTTACCTATTTTACTTCCATCTAGTTAAGATTTCAACATTGCATTACAGGAACCTCCTCAGCTCTGTTGAAAAACTGATTTTTTACAATTGCATTATGGAGCAAATTGTTGCCAAATTTTATCCAGTATTAAAAAAATACCATAAACAATGAAATCCTGATTTTTGCAACAAGATGAATGTAACTGGAGACCATAAGATTAGTGAAATATGCCAGATTCCAAAAGACAAATATCATATTTTCTCTGAGTTGTGGTAGCTAACATAGAGTATAAAATATTTATTGTATGTGAATGAAACTGACATCTTGGGATGTTGTTTATAGCCCTTGTCTATATTTCTGCTGAACAGTGGTCTTTTGAGTTGTGGAACTCTTCATAGTCTTAGACTTAATATTCCACTAAATAAATTAAAACTGCATTATCACAAAAACTGCAAAAAGGAAGGGAGGAAGGTGGGGTGGTGGGAGGAGGGAAGTATCTTTTTCTTAGAATTCTATCTACCAACTACATGACAACTGTTCTCTTTGTAAAAAATTATAAAAATAAATATTCATAGGTAGAAAAGAAGGGCTTAGGATTATTTTCCATGTAATATCTGATTGATTTATCCTACATAGTTATAAATCAAAATACAACCAAGGCTCTTGCCTTTTCCCTAAAGGGTTGGTATGTGTCACAAGTGGATAGATGAGGGTGGCACATCACCTGGAAAATAATACCAAGGGGTATGGAGAGAGAGGTCAGCTGAGATATTTGGAGGACGTGTTATTTAAGGTTTGTATCATATAGCCCATTCATTTTATTTGTTGGCAAATGAATACCAATTTGTTACACTTTTCCAGAGTTTTTAAAGCCTGGTATACACAAAAGCTAATTTCAGTAACACCATAAAGTACATATTTCTAGTAACAAAAAGGCAGAAACCCTGTAGCACAAGTAATTTTGCCTTCCTTAATGCCTTTGAAGCTGTGCATTTATCTCATTTTTCTATTTCTGAAAATACTGAGATGGTTTTTATGTATCTGGCCCCATCTTAACCAGCATCAAAGTAGTACAATATAAGAGTTACAGCATAATTTTTCCCTAAAGATTGATTTGAGAAGAGTGCAAGAGAGATCTTCAGTCTGTTGGTTCATTCCCCAAATGGTAGCAATAGCTGGTGTTGGGCCAGGCCAGGACGAAGCCAGGGGCTGCATCTGGGTCTCCATGGGTGGCAGAGGCCCAAGGACTTTGGCCATCCTCTGCTGCTTTCCCAGGCTCATTAGCAGGGAGCTGGACAGGAAGTGGAGCAGCTCTTTAATCCTTAGAGTGCTTTCCCCCCCATTGCCTGCACACTTTTTGTATTTGAGAAGGTAAATGCTTGTGTGGAAAATTTGTTTGTAACTTTGGCACTAGACTCCCTACAAGAGATCATGTTTAGCAGGTACAGACACATTTGCAAATATTTACAAAACAACATGTGATTAGAGCTATCCTGGAAGTCTGTACAAGATGCTATAAGAATATCACAGTTGTGAAGGGGGGTATTGAACAGCTCTCATGGGCACACTGGTTCAGTATGACCAAAGGACAGGTGCCAAATAGTCCAAGTAACTTGGGGGCCTTTCACTTCTGAAGCTGTAAGCTGCTAAATGCTGTGCCTTTCTACAATTTCTACTCCCATCAACCCCATCAGAACTCCCTCCTGTGATCATAGTGGAGAAAAGCTTAGACTTCATCCATGGCCCTTGGTTATCACTGTGCAGGTCTAGCCACAATACCTTTTCCTTAAGTCTCAATGAAGGCAAGGTCACTGAAAAATGAGCAGAACAAGTAGTGCATATGATTATAGCAATCTGTACTCCTAGGTTACTGAATTCTGCATCATTTTGTTAAGAGTCTTAAATGAAAACAGTCTTGGAATTCTTTGTAGCTCCTGGCACCAGAGCAGCAGCTGTAGATATTGACCAACTGAATCAGTGTCTTGGAGCACACTCACTCGGCTCCTGTGCATTTCCTGTGATGGGGGAGTGGAACCTAAGCCTGGCGACCATGGTGATTCAGGATGTTAGGACACAGTTTCTTCCTACAGTTCCCTTTAGCACTTCTAACCATGCCCTGGAAGAAGCCTTGACTTGACTTCATGGTGCCTTACCCTCCACCACATGCAAAATCTGATCTTCAAACCATGGAAGAGCAGAACTGACACGCAAAGCCAGAACACCATGCAGTGGCATCCAGTGAGAATTTAGAAATCCGATTTTTCATTGTAGAATCTGTCCTGGGAGGTGAGGGGAGCTTCTGGGAAACACACACCGAAAGTCTGGTCGGATGTATGTCAGGAAGCAAAGTGCTCAATCAGTGCAGCCAACATTCATTGCTCTGCATAAAGTTAACGCCAATGTTCATGGAAAACAAGATGTATGGAGATGCATGATAAACTAAGGAGAGGTTTTTCCCGACAGGGCTGGGAAGTGTCCAGTCACTGGATTGGGTGATGCCTATGAAATCATTTGGTTTTGCCCCAAGATAACCAGAGGGGGACCCAAAATCCAATACATCTTTAGCGGGCTAATGTTTAAGTTGACCCTGTGAATGATGCTATAAATATCCAAATGTCCCTTGCAGAAAAAGTGTTCCCCTCCCCTTCTAAAGGGTGAGTGCTGGAGAGAGGCGAGGTGAGGGTGGGTGAGGACATTTTCAATTCATACAGCTTTATGCACAAATTGTTTTTGAACCTGCTGAAGAAATGCCGTACTTAAGAAACGAAATTCCCCCCAAAATGCCTTGACCATTTGGTATCCAAAGTACAAGGCACTCTGGGCCATTGGGGAAAAAGTACTCCTTTATAAGAATTTTTAAACGAATTTAGAGTTTACTTTTTAAAGTTTTTGCAGAAATTCTACGGAACACAATTACGTATATCTTAGTTAGCAGATGTCTTTTATAATACTAGCCATTGCTTTGAAACAGATAATTTTAGAAACGTAATAGAGAATCCAATCTGAATTTCTCCATAACCATATAATGGGATTTAAATTTTGAATAGCATAAGGCAGTTTCTGAAAATGACTAATTCAGTTCCAAGGCCTGTGCCTCCTAGTTGCAAATAGTTTCAATTTTGGGCAAGAGCATTGTGTGCACCTTGCAAATATGCAAGCTGGAATCACAGCGCTGACTGCAGAATACAAAAGAATCAAACGGGCTGTGGTGGTGTTCTGGTTGTCCTATCATTGCCATGGCAACCACTAGATATTCTTCATCACGAGAAAGAAAGAGCCATGATTAATGATCACGTCCAAGTTCAATACGACTAACAGATACCTACCTTGTAAGTCTAACGCTACCACAGCAGTGTCGTCTTCCAGCCCTTCAATCACCTCACACTTGTATCTCCCATAATCCTCCAGGGTGAGGTCGGTGATGACAAGGGACGCGTCGTTCTCGCTGCCGCCCTTCAGGAACACTCTGCCCTGGTAGCCTCCGTAGGTTTTCTTGTGGTATCCCATGGAAACAAAGACATCCACTTCCCTGAGGTAATCTGAAGTTAGCTTGGTCCACTTGATTCGGATTTTGTGGATTCCTGAGCCAAACGCTGTGGGGTCTCGGTAGAATTTGCACGGCAGGGTAACATTGCCACCACGGTGTGAGAACACCTTGGCCTGCTCTGCTTCCACCAGGAGACGGGGGCCGTTTTCTGCTATAATTAAAGACAGAAGAATCGTGAGGGAGCTTCGGGAGGTACTTTGTACAATGAAATGTGCTATGCTTATAGGCCATCTGGCCAAGGATAGCTTTGGATGATGGTTTACTCCACTTAGACTGGGTTGGGTCATGTAGAAAGTCTTCCCCGGTACCTAGAAGGCATACATACATAGTGTGCTCATGTCTTCCAAAGCACTGGGGGAAAATGGTGTGCACTGTAGTCACTAAAAACATTGGATACAAAATCTATTGCTACTCAAAGGTCAGTGATGTTGGCATAGATTCTGTGTCTTCCATTTTTGTGGTTATGTTGTCCTTTTATATTTGATGTCAAAAATGTAGGAACAATACCAGGAGACATGGTAGAATTCTATGAGTATTTCATCCAGATAAACCAAAAAAGTTCCAGGGTCCAGTGTGCCCTGCTGAGCCTTCTAATACGGTAAATCTTTACTACAGTTCTATAAAGAACGGGGTTTACTTTCTCTGCACTGTCCTGGCCAAAGAACTCAGGTTATCCTGTCTACACCCTTACCTGTAGTAGCCTATTCTGGAGTATTTCAAGTAACATACGTTTTATTCTCAGACACAGGCTAAACAATACAGGGATATTGTTAGTGAGTGCCTTTGAAAAATTCCAGAAGAAATACATTCCTCAAAACCTGAATGCTAAAAATGTCACCAAAACTGATTGACCCCTCCCTCCTGTCTTTACTTCCTTAAATATCCCTCCAATCCCTCTTCTTTTTCTACAAGGTCTCACCTGCAGTTATCTTATGCTTCCACCTTGTTTTGCCTCCCCCGCCCTCCCCTTTTGAGCTCCTCCCTCTTCCAAGGACTTCAGGGCCTGCCCAAGAGCAGGACAAGGATCCAAGTCTGCCCAGTCAGCAGGGTAGCAGTTTTCTAGAGAGCCAGCTCTTATTTCCAGGTCTTGGCTTGCTCTGGGATTTCCCCTGGTTAGCCCATGGTGCTTTTGACCTTGACGCATGCTCTCAAGGATGGGATATAAGAAATGGCCATGTGTACCTTCCTGTCCAAGCACAGCTTTCAAGAGCTGCAGGCGCTACATTTCTTGAGGCTCAGTGGCCCTCCTGCCTTAGTGAAAGGTATTGGAGAGTTGGCCATGAAACAGTCCAGGCACAGTAAGCCCTGGGCAGAGCACCCGCCCACCTTGAGGCAAATTCCTGTACTCGGTGATGTAACGGCATGTGTAAGATTCTGACTTCAACATAAAAGTGTCCAGAAAAGACCCAGTATGTCTATTTTGATCATGCAGCAATCAGAATTAATATTTAAAAGTGGGCATATCATTTCTGACAGTCCTCATTTTCCAAAACTGAAAGGCTTCACCATGTCATTCACGCCTTCAGTTTCAACAGATAATTAAAGCGGAGGAAACAGCTTCACTTAGCATCTACTCAACTCCAGCTCCATAAGCATTTCCTTTACAGTCCATTCTCTATTTCCCTGTTTAGACTTAGGGAAGCTCAGGAGATAAAAGCTCAACCCACCCCACTCTATCCTACGTACCATTGGCCTTCTACGACAGTCCAAGGGACTGAGCGCGAGTTCTACCTGCACACTGGCAGTGTCATCTGGGAGGAAGAGAAGGTGGCAGGTGTGACCACAGACCCAGGATGCCAGAGGGGGGAGGGGGTCTCTTGGCAGCTGAGCTTAAGCTGGTGTGGATTGACTTTAGATTGGATACGGAGCTATAAGGAGTCTGTTTCATGGTTCTTTCAAGTTGTTTAAAGTCAAAATCGATACCCACATGCACTAGGAAAGAGTATTACAGAACAGGGTTCTGATGTACAGACCTGGTTAACCTCATCTCAAATTACTAATGCTGTAGCCACTGGCAAGGTGTGCAGCCTCAAAGATCCACTTTCCTTCTATGTGAATTAGGGGTAGCTATTCCTACCACACAGAGCTGACCTAATGTACATAGAGCCCTTGGAACAGTGGCTGACCAAATAATGCCCGAGTGTCCTAGCTGCTCACTGTTGATACCACGCCGATTTTGCCCGGTATTTGAGTATGATATGGGCCAATATTGAGCCCAATTTTTGTACACACTAACCTTTATAGTCCCACTTCTCAAGTTTGGAACCATGTGCAGTAAAACACATAAAACACCATCTGTGTTACAGAGGAGACTTGGGCCGCTTGCTGTAATCAAAAGCTGTTTCACAAGGGGTACAAAGTCTATTTTATAAAGAGCTCAAGCAGACAGCTAAACTCCCAAGGACCTAAGATTGCTAATGTTTCCCCCTGTGCTTAAGTGCAAATCGAGTTGTATTTTCCAAGTGCAGGCCTCTCTTTCTCACTTCTACTCCAGCATTCTGACTACAGGATGAACTACATGGAATAATATAAAAAACTGAGCAACACCAATCCCTTGACTTCACACAAAATAGTTTTCCTAATTCCTTTCTTGGTGGTGGTAGTGGGACGAAGGGTTCTTGTTGAAGCAATAGAACTCCAGGGAGGATGTAAAACATCGAGTGACTAAGGCCCATTTCTGCATCTCACAACAGATGGACCTGGGTTTGACTGCCAGCTCCAGACCCGGACTCCAGCTTCCTGCTACTGTGCACCTTGGAAGGCAGCAGTAATGGCTCACATTGGTCCCTGCCGCCCGTATGTCAGACCTGGACTGAGTTCCTGGCTCCCGACGTCAAGCGCTGGCCTGGCACGGGCGTGGAGAAATGGACGAATAGATGAGAGCTAGCTAGCAGTCAGTCTCCCTTTCCACCCACCCCCTCCCCCCCTTAAATAAAGACTGTCATCAGGCTCCATGCCAGAGGCTGTCATTGCAAACATCAGACAGGAAGCACACTGAGCTGGAGAGGAAAGGGAGGACAAAGATGGTGGGAAGGGGAACCTGGAGCCATGCTGCCCACCTCTGCAGTCTTGCTAACAAGTCTTGAATCGGATCATTGCCCTTAAAATCCTGCATCAGCTTAAAATTAAACCCAAGTTAATAAAAACACCCTGGTCACCAGCCTCCGTACTTTTTTTCATGGAAGAATAAAACTAGGTAGCACCCTGAGTGCTTATGCTCCCTTTTCTTTCAGTGCACAACGGTGAACACAGACCCTTGCGTGTCTTGTTGAAGACCTGGCCAACTGTGTCCTGAAGTGAGGCCGTATGTCCAGGATGCATGGCTCAGGGGACCGAGTTTGCAGAACGTGCAGTTTGTAAGTAGGCAAACTCCCTGTTTGCATCTGTGCAGGTCCCTGACAGGGGCTCGCACGATTCGATGCCCTCCAGAGCCCAGAGTTGTCTCCAGGGGAAACAGCAGGGCCTGCTGGGAGCCCTGACGGCCCTCGCTGAACCTCTTGATGATATCTGCTGTGAGGTCCCGAGGACATCATTCACTTTCACCACACAACGAGAGTGATGTCCGAACTGACCCTTGCTGTGTAACTTAGACAAAGTATTTTAAATAGGAAGAGACAGTTTCAGAAAAACAATTTAAAAATATGGTATTGGACCATTGCTTATTGTTTCAGTTTTTTTTTTTTTTTTAAGGTTTTATGTTTGAAAGGCAGAGAAACAGGGAGAGAGAACTTCCACCTGCCAGAGTTGGGCCAGGCTAGTGTCACTCACTACTTTCAGCATCACCACTTGTTCAACCATCACCCCTCCCTCTTTCCAAAATTTTTTCAGCTTCCCCAACAGTAAACTAATAATTTCTTTCCAACATTCAAAACTGAGAGGCATAAACCTAATTGTCAGCTCCACGATCAATCATTTGGAAAACACTGACAAGGTTTTAAAAACATTTCCTGTTTCTGCGGCATCCGCCATCACTCTGGTAGGTTTGGATGTGCAGGACTAACACTTTGGAAGACGCTGTTTTTTCCTTATGGTAGCCAAAGCCTGCAGGGGGAAAAGGAACCAGGATGATTCTGGAAGCTTTTGCCGTGCTTACCACTGTCTGCGGACATCGATCACAGTCGTGGTTGCATGGTTTATGCAGCATCAGTACTGTACCTTTTGGCAATAAGCATGTACACCTGAAATACACCGGTGAAGAGAAGGCCTGTGCTCCCCCCGTGGCAGCGGACAGCACCGGAGCCTGCTCTACACCATATTAGAGCTGTTAACGGAGAATACTTTTTCAAAATATGAGACACAGGATTTAAGTAGAATTCATAATTTGGATGTTTTGTCTCATCGTACCTGACACATTACATTTGACTGGGATATACAATTTGGGAAAAACGTAAGTGCCTTATTCACTGAACTTTGCTATTTTCTTTCACACTGAATGAATTTAATTGTTCTTCCAACTGCGCACCCCGAGTCGGGTCACGTCCAGCCTTGGGTCATGTTTCTGATGGGTCTACTTGGTTTGCATCTAAAACCTTTCCAAGTGCCCTCCCCTTCACTGCTCTTTCATAGGGCTCGCTGCTTCCCATTGGTCAGCAAAGCTGGTGCTTGCTTCTCCAGCAGGTCTAGGATGCAAAGGATTTTGAATCTTTTCGCCAGCAGGGCGGACCCGAGAGCACAGATGGGAAACTAGCTAGTCCTTGCCTTGGGCACTCAGGTACTTGAAGCTGGAATCTTGAACTTGTGCCTGGCCCCTCTCTGCTCTCAGGAGGAGGTCAGACTTTGACCTGGAGGTATGTGAGCACCTGCGCTTCTCGCTGTTTGTGTTAACTCAGGAGTCCGGTCTGCTATAAACCGTGCCTGAGAGGTGAGGTGCAAAGGGGAAGGTGCAGGAGATGCTCACCAAGTTCTCAACCTTAATTTTATCATTCTTGGATCATGCAAATGTGTCAGCTATATGCAAACTAAACAAAAATATGAAAGTAAGTAAAAAAACAGAATGGATTGGCCAGCGCCATGGTTCACTAGGCTAATCCTCTGCCTGCGGCACCGGCACACCGGGTTCTAGACCCAGTTGGGGCGCCGGTTCTGTCCCAGTTGCTCCTCTTCCAGTCCAGCTCTCTGCTGTGGCCCGAGAAGGCAATGGAGGATGGCCCAGGTGCTTGGGCCCTGCACCCACAGGGAGACCAGGAGGAAGCTCCTGGCTCCTGGCTTCGGATCGGTGCAGCGTGCTGGCCTTAGTGGCCATTTGTGGGGAGAACCAATGGAAAAGGAAGACCTTTCTGTCTCTCTCTCACTATCCAACTCTGCCTGTCAAAAACAACAAACAACAACAACAAAAAAACCAGAATGGATTGGCAACTGTGGGCCACGTTATTGTCCAAGTTTCATTCTAAAAATAGGGTAAATACTATTGTTTCAGACCCTGATGGGGGCAGGATTTTTTCCTCCCTGAAGGACATCTTTGACCTTTGTCATATAAAGCTGATGAGGGTGAACTTCTCTCCTTAAACAAGTACTGGGAGGTCCTACGGACTCTAAGGGTCGACAGAATCCAGTGTAGAAGCCACTATTCTAGGATACACACCTGTTACTGTACTGGAAAACAGTTTCTTCTTTTAAAAAAAAAAAGACAAAGGGGATAAAGATTTTACTTAATTCAGAGATAGAGTTACAGAGAGGCAGAGACAGAGAGAGAGGTCTTCCATCTGCTGATTCACTCCCTGGACGGTCACATCAGTTGGAGCTGGGCCAATCTGAAGCCAGGATCTTCTTCTGGATCTCCCACGTTGGTGCAGGAGCCCAAGCACTTGGGCTGTCTTCTGCTTTCCCAGGCCATAGTAGTGAGCTGGATCAGAAGTGGAGCAGCCGGGACTTGAACCAGCACCTACATGGGATGCCGGCGCTGCAGGCACCAACTTAGCCTACCATGCCACAGCACTGGCCCCCCCTTAATTTTTTTCATCAAGAAAACACCAAGTGTGAGGGAGTTGAATTCTGTTCTGCTGATGAAGTACTTTAGGGACTGTTGCCTTCCCACATTAACGATCATTTCACTAGTTTTCTCAGTAGTTAGTGGGTAGTGGTTAACAAACAGACTAGGGGCTAACACTGTGGTGTAGTGGGTAAAGCCATCACCTGCAGTGCCAGCATCCCATATAGGCGTTGGTTCAAATCCCAGCTGCTCTACTTCTGATCCAGCTCTCTGCTGTGGCCTGAGAATAAAGTTAAAGATGGCCCAAGACTGTGGGCCCTTGCACCCACGTGGGAGACCCAGAGAAACCTCCTGGCTCGGGATGGGTGCAGATCCAACCATTGTAGCCCTTTGGGGGAGTGAACCAACAGATGGAAGATATTCATTCTCTCTCTCTGCTCTTCTGCAACTCTGCCTTTCAAATAAATAAATCTTAAAAAAAAATAAGAATGGACTACGCCTCTTGTGATATGTCACCTAAACTTCCTGTGCCTTGGTTTCCTCATCAGTAAAAAGTTAGGCAAGCCACCTTTTCGGGGTTCTTGCGTGGCTTGGATAAGGTAATGTATGTTTAGAATTTAGCCTAGTGCCCGGCCTACAGCAAGTGCCCAGGCAATGGTGACTCTTAATCACAAGCAGTTACTGAATGTCTTAGGCCACGTGGGAAAACTCTTCCATCTTCTGTGTTCCAAAGACAGTGCCTAGAGACTTCTGGCTCTTGAGGAATTCACCTGTCCACCACCCTGGATGACCCTCCCAATCTGGTGGAGTTTTGAAGGGCATTAGTTCACTCCCCAAAACTACTCTGCTATATGCAAACTGCACAAAAATATGAAAGTAAGTAAAAAAAAAAACAATGGATTGGCAACTGTGGGCCACATTATTGTCCAAGTTTCATTCTAAAAATAAGGGTAATTACTATTTTTTCAGACCCTGATGGGGGCGGGAATTTTTAGTGCAGAGTCGTTCTGGACTACCCTTGAGAAGCCTTAGACAAAGTTCTGTCATTGTCTGCCCCTCATCTGTCTGCCCCGCCCTCCCCCCTCCCCACTTCAGACTCCCCCCCCCCCCCCAGTCTCCCTGTGGGTCTCAGCTGATCTGCACCTGGAATAGGCATGGAAGGTGTGTGTTGCCCGCTGACACCTCACCTTACTGCGCCTCATCCTACCATTAAAAATCACCATGGTATGGGGCCAGCACTGTGGCAGAGAAAGTAAAGCTGCCGCCTCCAGTGCTGGCATCCCATACGGATGCCGGTTCGAGTCCCGGCTGCTCCTCCTCCAATTCAGCTCTCAGCTATGGCCTGGGAAAGCAGAAGATGTCCAAGTCCTTGGGCCCCTACACCCATGTGGGAGACCTGGAGGAAGCTCTTGGCTCCTGGCTTCAGATCTGTCCAGCTCCAGCCTTTTGGGGAGTGAACCAATGGCTATAAGACTTTGCCTCTCTCTCATTCTTTGCCTTTCAAATAAACAAATCTTAAAAAATAGGCAACACTCAGGTAAGGTACAGAGAGCTGCCCATGGAGGGACTCGGTGAAGAAAAAAAAAAAAAAACAAACAAAAAAATCACCATGGTGGTTTTGGGAAAACTTCTTTTCAGACCTAAGAGCAAACTTCTTTTCAAAGTGACCGATTTCTTCTGGAACATAGTGAGATACATGGACTGGAATAGGATGGGGCCATTTTTACCCAGTTCCTCACGCAAAAGGCACCAAGAGCAGGCTTAGCCAGGGGCTGTCTGGTCCCTTGTGGGTCAGGAGCTGAAGAGCAACTGCCTAAGTGCGAATGCAGATTTAGGTCCTGTGAGGGGCTTGCCTGGGCCAAGCTATGCAGCACCCCCCCCCCCCCCCCCGGTCTGCACAGGCTGCTGTTTGCCGGGTGTAGGAGCAGTTCCACACCTTAATATGAATTATTTCCCCCCGTCCTGATTCAGTTAATTCAACAACTAGAGATGATCGTAGTACTTTTGTCAACGTAGAACTGTCTACTCTGGTTAATAATGTTCAAAATTTAAATATGTTAAAGATTTATAAAGGATTACGTTCTACCTTCTTATTTTAGACTGAGAAAAAAAGTACTGTAGATTTAGGAATGCAAAAGAAAAGAAAATTAGAACATTCACAAAATATGTTGAATGACTTAAGATAAACATGCTTTCGAGGTTTGTTTCAAAGGTTATAAAGAACCAAAACATTAGCATGAGCCATTCTTCATTCCACTGTAATTATTTGTACTCCTTCCTTACCAAAAATAGGCCTTGGGGCTGGCGCTGTGGCAGAGTGGGTTAAGCCACCACCTGTGAGGCCAGCATCCCATATGGGTGCTGGTTTGAGTCTGAGCTGCTCCATGGCTGATCTAGCTCTATGCTAATGTGCCTGGGAAAGCAGTGGAGGATGGCCCAAGTGCTTGGGCCCCTGCCCCCACCCAGGAGTACCAGAGGAAGTTCCTGGCTTGGGTCTGGCCCAGCCCTAGCTGTCGTGGCCATTTAGGGAGTGAGCCAATGGATGGAAGATCTCTTTCTCCCTCTCTCTCTGTAACTGTGCATTTCAAATAAATAGAAATAGATGTTTTTAAAAAGAGGCCTTAAGGTGCTAAAGGAATGGAGCCCAAATCTCACGTCCAGGCAGTGAAGCGTAAGCTGAAGACATCTGTAAGGTGCTGAAGTGACTCTGTGGGTTGTAGCACTGCTAAGGCCAACATCTGCACCGACCGGTAGGACCTCCAGCCCCCACGCTCAGGCAGGAGCACCTGGTGCTGCAGGTTGGTTAAGCCGCTGCTTGGGATGGCCAGATCCCATGTGGGAGTGCTGGTTCAAGTCCCAGCTTTTTGGTTTCTGGTAAAGCTTCCTGCTAATGTGTCTGGGCAGCAATAGACAATGGCTCAAGTACTTAAGTCCCTGCCACCAGCATGGGAGATGGAGTTCCTGGCTACTGGCTTAGGTCTGGCCCAGCCCTGGCTGTTGCAGCCATTTGGGGAATGGACCGTAGATGGAAAATCTGTCCCTCTGCCTTTCAGATGAACGAATAAACAAATCTTAAGAAAAAAAAAAAAAAACAAAAACACAGTGTCAATCCTGGAAGCCAATGGTAATTTAAAAAATCTTTAGATTTCTGATTGTTTATCCAATAACTGAAACTATAGCTTATAAGGAGTCACATGTTAGGTTTAACGCTAGAACAAAAGGCCAGGCAACCACACATGCCCCGGCTGGGCACGGAGAGGGAAGCGAAGGGAGGGGCACCGCTGTGAGCACATGGGCGGCCTCACCCCTGTGGGCACACGCACCTGTTCTAAAAGGGTAGCAGGCACAGATTGCCATGCATGCTGCCCTGTGGGAACATTGGTCAAAAAGCAGCAGGTCTTTGGATTTTGCAAAAGAATCTAGAAGTGAAACTTTCAATGCAAAAACCTCCTACCTTGAAATGCTTGCAATTTATTTAAGGAAAAGTGGGAAAAAATTCCCGCACATCAGTGATCAGGCTTCAGGCTCTGGGGGGTAAGTGTGTGATCTTGGTATCCCCCTGCCTGTTGGGGCTGCGGGCCTCCAAGCAGTCCACAGCCACCTCCTTCCGCCTACCTGCCTGAGCCCGTCAGCCTCCCTCGGGTCTGAAAACACCACCTGCCTCCTGGCTGTTCTCACTCAGCACTGTTGTCCCCTGAAAAAAATGCTTTATTATCTACAAGGAATCTTCACAAAGTTTGTGGAAATTGTACACTGTCTTTGAATTCCATTTTCCACAAACATTTGGAAATAGCCTCAAATATGTTCATTATCTTATTCCATTATGTGTGGGAGGGCTGCTAATTATTTGTAACACAAGAGATTAGTTTAAGAATCTTGATTTAGGGGCACAATTGGGTGTAGATACATTGTTTGCAGTCTATAAACTTACATTATGCATCTTTAGAAACAAAGTATTCTGTGTACATGGAAACACCTGAATGCAGCTTTAACCATTTAATTGGCTTTTAAATATTTTAAGCTAATTAAGGACTTTTGTTGATGGGCTGGTGCTGTGGCACAGCAGGTAAAGTTGCCGCCACCTGTTCTGTCGGCATCCTATTTGGATGCAGGTTCAAGACCTGGCTGCTTCACTTCCCATCCAGCTCTCTGCTATGGCCTGAGAAAGCAGAAGATGGCCCAAGTGCTTGGGTCCCTGCACCTGTGTGGGATGACCTGGAAGAAGCTCCTGGCTTCAGATTGGCCCAGCTATGGCTTTTGCGGCCATTTGGGGAATGAACAAGTGGAGGGAAGACCTCTCTCTCTCTCTCTCTCTCTGCCTCTCTGTAAGCCTGTTTTTCAAATACATGAATCTTTAAAAAAATTACAAAGCAAAATGATGTAAAAAATCATATGCAGATTCTTAGAATAAAATGAATAATTTATCATATTTTTCAAAATAAAAATTGTCCATAACACGTAACAGCAGGGAAGAAAACTTCAAAATTTACTTCCTATATTGAAAAACAACAAAACAACACAGGCTTTCTATTTCAATTTTTTTAAACTGGTCATGTTATTAGTCATAAATAAGCCTGAAATCACTGATAAATAGTCATAACAAATTTACATTATACTATAATTTACAAGGAAACACACCTATTTTTAATTTTCCTTCCTTTGTTTTCCACCACTGGATAATTTGGATCTAAACAAGCAGGCAATTTCCAGTGCTTTCCAGGAACAAGCCAAAGCTGGCATCATCCCAGATCGAATCATCTAGAAGTAGAAACTTCCGTATTTCAAATTTTGTACATTCAATGATCTCTTTCAGTGCAAAATTCTACCAACATGTTTAAAAAGTCAGAGCTAGTGCTATTTATCACGCACTGTAGTTGGACGAGTGAAGCCAAGAGCGCATGTATTTCGTCCAACTCGATTTCCACAGTGCCTGTGCGTAGCAAGTGCTCAACGTATTTGCTGAATCCACGAGCTATCTGGAGATGTATGTATACAGTATAATTATTTTTGCATATGGTGGTATATGCTCCTGTTTTTCTTCCTTTACTCATTTCCTATGCACTTTAAAACTGGACTAGTTACTTATTTACAGGCTGAGTGACGGAGGGAGTGTCCATCCACTGGGTCACTCGCCTAGTGCCCCCAACAGCCTGACTTGGGCTGGGTTTTCAGACACAGGAGGCAAGGACCCGTGTACTCACTCTACCACCTGCTGAGAGAAAAGCTGGATTGGAGGGGCAGGTGGGACTCCATCCCAGGCTCCTGTCCTGGGATGAAAGTATCCCAAATGGTGGCTTAACCCACTGTGCCACAATGCCCACCTTGTCATTTGGTATGCTAGCATGGTGCTAACTTCATACCCTATACTAAATTGATAAATCTTTAATCTTCTGATACTGGTAACACTGCCAATTTTGATAATTCCACGGTCAACTCTAACATCTTATACCCATAATCTTCTAAACAAAATCACTAACTTTCGTAAATACTTATCTAAATGTGACTGGTAAGACCTTTCAGGATATTTTCCTTATTATTTGTGGATTTTGCCTTTTTAGGGTAACATGCTCTACCTCTAAAACACAAACATGAAACCGATTTAACTTTTCATAATAGACTCCGAGTTCAAATAGGGTTTATATGGGGGAGAGCAATTCCCGCTCGGTAACACTTACCCCGTTGTCTGAGCAGACTTTGGCTGTGCCTACGGTTTGTGATCATACATTATTAAGTGTACCCCACCCTTTGCATCCGCTCTGCAGATATTACGTAAGGAATAGGATAGCAGTGCTGTGACCGACTGCACATCCAATACCCTGCCGAGTGCATGCACACCCTGGGAGCATTGACGCATCCAGCCCCTGCAGAGTGTGGATCGGCATTCAGAGAGGCAGCCAGGCTGGGGCCAAGCAGAATTTGCTTCCCAGAGTCAAGATCTGCTTGTTTATCTGCTGCTTCTCATCCCACAACCCAGAAAGATTCCCCTGAAATGTGGAAAGAGTGGACTAGAACTTGAGCAGGAAAAATAATGAGGTCTTAGTCCTGGGTTTATTCAGCAAACAGACCTTGATTACCCACTGTGGGCCAGGACCTGGGTTCCTTCTTGGGCTCGATGGCCTTGTCTCTGCCAGGGGACACTGCTCCAGATGACCTACACTGGAGCTCTCCTAAGTTCTTCTGGGAACTTGGCGTGTGCCAATAGACGGCAGGAGAGCATCATCTAGCTCACTCAGCCCTCCCCCGTGTCTCCCCCTAAATTACCCTTTCAAATAAATCTTAAACTGTTTGATCTTGTCTGAAAGGTGACAGTAAATTTTAGTTATTAAATAGAAGGGGACAATTTTTCATTTGTAGGATATCTTCTTGTGGGGGTGGGCAATAGGGCACAGAGGGTTAAGCCACGCCTTGAGACACTTGGATCTTTTCTCCTCGGAGTGCCAGTTTGAGTCTTGGATACTTGCTTCTGATCCAGCTCCTGGCCAATGCACCCGAGAGGGCGTAGACCATGGCTCAAGTACTTGGGGCCCTGCCACCCATGTGGGCACCTGGATGGAGTTTCTGGATCTGGTTATTGTGGCCATGTGGAGGGTGAACCAGCTGGATCTGCCCTCTCCTTGTTCCTCTTCCCCCTCCCATCTCCCTGTCACTCTGCCTTTCAAATGTATGATTTTTTTCTAAAAATGTTTTTTCGCTTTTTTTTTTAAAGTTTATTATTTATTTGAAAGAGTTACACAGAGAAGGAGAGGCAGAGAGAGAGAAAGAGAGGGGAGAGAGGTCTTCCATCTGCTGGTTCACTCCCCAAATGGCCACAATGGCCAGAGCTGTGCTGATCCAAAGCCAGGAGCCAGGAGTTTCTTCTGGGTCTCCCATGCTGGGTACAGGGGCCCAAGGGCTTGGGCCATCTTCTGTTCTCCCAGGCCATAGCAGAGAGTGGGATTGGACTCGAACTGGCACTCACATGGGATGGCAGCACTGCAGGTGGCATTTTTACCCACTATGCCACAGTGCCGGCCCCTCTCATTTTTCTTTACAGAAATGTCAAGTAGCTTATCTGTAGTCACACAGTGAATTTATTCAGAGAAACATTACTTCAGTTTGGAAAGTTTCGGTTACTCTAAGTGAAAGTGATCAGATGATCTTTAATACCATTGAAAATATCTTAACACAATTAAGGAGGGCCCAGGAGGCAATTTCTATGTACCTTATTAGAACTGGAGGAATGATCTGGTTCACTTAACACATTTTGAAATGCATGAACTTTTTTCACCAGTATTTGTAGTCACTTTTAATTTAAAAGTCAAGAGTATACTGTGGGGCTGGCATTGTGGTATAGTAGGTTAAGCCTCCACCTGCAGCACTGGCATCCCATATGGGTGCCAGTTCGAATCCTGGCTGCTCCACTTCTGATCCAGCTCTCTGTTAATGAGCCTAGGAAAACAACAGATGATGGCCCAGGTAATTGGGCCCCTGCACCCATCTGGGACACCCAGGGGAAGCTCTGTGCCAGGCTTTGTCCTGGCTTGGCCCTAGCCATGTGTGGCCATTTGGGGAATGAACCAGCAGATGGAAAATTCTCTTTTTCTCCCTCTCCTTCTCTGTAACTCTTTCAAATAAAAAACATTTTTTTATACAAAAGCATATTGAATGTCAGGCCCTGTATTAAGCATTTCTATATATTATCTCATTTAATCCTCAGAAAGCTCTATGAACAGTGATTGGGCCCAGTTTACAGGTAACTCCGATTTGTAGAGATTTAGTTAATTTCCCCACCTCTGAGCTAGTAAGTAGCACTAGAGAAAAACTGGAGCTTGGCATCAGAAGACCCGTGCCCGACGCAGGAGACGCGGACCCTCGGGGTTGTGAGAAGGCCGCACGGGTACTTGGTCAGCATCATAACCATGAATAGGCAGAGAAATGGTCAAAAGTTTCTATGCTGTCTGCAAATGTCTTTGAAAATTCTCATTTTCTAAAGAACATTCCTCATTTCTGAAATCCTGCTGCTTGTTTAAAGTCTACACAAAAATGTTCGGGCCTGATAAGTGCTTTAAATACTGTCTTCGGCAACTGGGTGCTCCATACAAAGCCCTCCCTAGTGGTGCCAAGTTTCAGGGGATTTGAGTCATTTCACGGGGAGCATAATCCACTGTCGAGAGCATTCGAGAGATGGCACCACGGAGGGTGGAGGCAAACACCCAACCTCACACCTCCACCATTCACCTCCGGCAGCTTCTGTGGACAACCCTGACTTTCTTGTGCAACCAGATTAACTCAACAGAAACTTACAGGGAATACATTTATGCAGTGCAATGTCACTCACGGTCTGTCTCCATGAGAAAGGTGTCGCGTTGTAAGAAACCACCAGAAGAGGGCTTGACGCGGGAACTGCTTTGCACAGTGGTCAAATGGACCTATTTCCCTTTTTTTTTGTAAAGCCAGGCCAACATTTTTTCATGCTTGGATTTGCATTGACTGTCCCCTAAGCAAACTGGGAGGAGGGGTCAGCAAGGACCCAAGCGACCCCACACAGGAGGCTCAGACGCACTGGGAGCCTCTGCCAGGAAGCCCGCTGGCCACGCGAGCACCAACGGCCGCACTCTGCTGCGACTCAGGCCTGGGATGAGGGCAGACACAGGAGAGAGGACACCCAGGTTCTCAGCCACGTGCGTTCTGAACCATTTTCTACCATGGAGAGAGGCTCCCACTGCTTTTCAATGCTATTCAGGAACTTGAGTCTCAGACCAGAAGGTCAACTATCACTCTACAGTCTTGCAAAATTGTTGAGGGGTATTAGCTCTCTAAATTCCTTCTGGCCATGTTTGTTAAATAAAAGTATTTAATAGGAGAAAATAACCACTGAATGGTTCAAGTAAGTCACGAGGGGACCTCTGCTTTACCAGTTCTCTGCTGTGCTACATGGTGTAGTTCTGCACAGAAAACTGAAATTAGTGCCGCCACCTGGAGGTGGTTTCCCTGATGCACTCAGGAATTTGAAAACTCCATCTGAATGCTATCACCAAGGGAAAAAAAATGGGAAAAAAATGAGAATAGGCATTTGGCGTAATCGAATAAATCCCGAGTTGCAGATGTAACATCATAATCCCATGACCAAATCCCATCTCAGTATTAATATCTACACACCAGCTCTAGGCCTGTAGCTCTATTACTTGAAAGCGCTGTGCCTCTCTTCAAAGCAAGCCTACACTTTCGAAGAATATGAATTTACAATTAAAATGAAGTGCACTATCAAGGTACTTAAAGAAGTTGGACAATCTAAGCTCACTGCAGTGGATCCAAGACTCATTCTCGCCCCTTGCAGGGAAGCCCTCTGCCCGCATCTGCAGAGTAGATGGGGCAGGATTTTCCTCGCTGACATGGCTTGAATTGGACTTAGCAGAGTAATTCCTGTTTTCACAATATCACTCCCCTGCATCTGTGTGCTAATGATGCCCACAGCCCAAGTTCATTTTACACTGGACTGAACACTGGTATTGTGCCCAATGACCAGGTGTTACCATTTTGGCTGAACTGAATGTTGTGCCTAGAAGGTAAAAGAAAGCAATTGCTCATTAGAAATCTCTAAATATCAGCTTTGAGAAGCAGCTTTGCTTCTTCTAAATACATTAAAGCAGCAGCTGAGTCAGCAGCTTACAAGTACTATTTATGATTATGTAATTTTTTTCCTGGTTCAGCAGTGAAAAAAAAAAAATAAAGCTGTTGGGAGCAAAAGAAATTGAAAGATGTACCTAAAATAGCTAGCCAGACACATTGAAAATTCCCTTTCAGTAGTCATAGTACATACAGGACACTTTGAGCTAGTTTTACACTATAATTTGCCTTTCGTAAGTCAGACTCCAACAGCAAATGCTGTTTTCTGAGACTACACTTTTGACCTTGAAGATAGAACTTTGTGTTTTATGTCTCTTGCAAACTTAACCATGCCTCTGGTCCCCAAACTGAGTTCATCCCAAAGTACTATCATCCCATGGTTATTAAATTCTGTACTTTTCATCTGAATCATTCAGCAAACAAGGCCAAGAGGACAAGACACAGCTCCCTGAGAACTGTCTTTTCTTGTTGCATAAGTCTCCCGGCTGTCTCCATGCAGGGTGTCCCTCTGAAGCCGGGGTGCAGGAAACAGCTGCATTGCACTGCAGCTCCGATCTGGCTACTGCACTCGGCTCGGGACTCAGCTGAGCCGGAATAGGCAGGTGCAAGACAGCTTCCTCTGTGGGAACTAGAGTTTCACCAGAAGAGATCCTAGCAGGGTAAGTTACTTTTCCTGGACCATCCTCGTTTGATTTTTCACTCTAGTTGCATCATGAATGATTATTAAGTTATTCTACCAAAATGACCTCAACATTCAAAGTTTCACTTCCTATTTTTTCCCTCCGTCTTGCATTTAAATGAACACTGTGCCTTCCATTCTACTCAAAGACAGCAACTGCACTAGAAAAAAAAAAAATCCTTGAACTTGGCTGTATCGATTCACTGCAGTCAGACACCCCTAAGACTTTCCACTTTCATCGTCCCCAAGCCTGAAGCCGACGGTCACGCAATGGCATTCACAAGTCAGGGAGCAGGTTCACCACTGAGCAGAAGGGCAAAGAAAAAGTCAATGCAGCAGCATCCCAACGAAGAAACACTAACCTAGCATCTCACCTCTGAGACACATGCAGTGAACTTGACTTTCCCAAGAGAGGCCGTGTTCTCTTACCTTGGATGTGAATCACTCTGTCATGGCCCAGGGTGTAGTTGTCCGACTGATGATCAGCCCAGCAGATGGAAATCAGCACCAGAAACAGTAAACTCTTCATCCTCGGAGCCCCAAGAATCTTCCTCACTGGGAGAGCATCACAGAGAGAGGCGTGTGAGACCTGCAGCCCTCGGGAGTGTTGCACTGCACAACTTATTACCGCCTCATCATCAGAGAATGGTCTGTAAAAATATTTAACCCGATCTGTCCAGAAAGTTACTGTAGCTGTCTGCGAGAGATGAGGACGGCAGCTTTCTACAATTCCGGTTCCCCTTCTGTAGCCAGAGTCCAAACAGTGTTTAACTCTATCTTTGCAGAACTGAAGACCCGAAAATTTAAAGCACTGTGGTCTCACTAATACAGAGTGGCAGCAAGTTCCAAAGAGAGGTGGCCAGGACATGGCTTCACTTAAACTCTGACTTCAAGTTAATAAAAGAGCAGTTTGCTATTTCTAGTTAGAAATACTTATCACCCAAATTCGGAACTGAATCTTATACCAGGGCAAATAAAGAACCTTTGCATGAACGCTGACATCATTTATTTTACATGTGGCTTCTCTAAGCAGGCATGTGTTTGCACACGCACGCACACACACACACACACACTCAGCTAAGCCAAAGCAGCCGGTTGTCGGACCCACTTACCATCTTACACACTGCGTGGCTTGGTGAGTAGTTGAACATTAGGGACAAACCAGGTTAGACTTGTGCGTGCAGCCTCTGCAGTCATGCTGATTGATTTTTCATTCATTGTCACCCAGAATGCTGACACACCAGCCCTGCGTGCCAGGTAGGGTCTCTGCAGTCAGCAGCGCCCTGGCTGCAGGGGCTGCGCTTGCCAGCCTCACAGGGCAATTACCAAATGCAGAGCTGCGACCCAGGGACAAGGAGGAGCGGCTCCGGTCCCCAGGGAAGGAGGCAGAGGCATCCCTTGCTTGTCCTTGACTGCAGGCCAGCTTGGGAGGACACAGCTCTACCCCAAAAACTTGGTCGTTTGCTGCATCTCCCTGGCAGGAACCCGAGCGTGGCACCTCATGGAAGCCAAGGCGCTTCTCCCGGGCACACGGCAGCCTTACCAGCACCGGCTATTTTTAAAACTGAAGTTGCACAGGGCTGCCTTCTCACACTCATTTGTCTTTTCCAGGAAAGCCTGACCCCCTGCAGTGCTGATTGCTGAGCACCCAGTGTTCCTGGAGGTTCTCCCAGGCAGGAAGCCTCTGCACCAATGTTCCCCAAGTCTTTCCTGGGACAAAAGCACCCTTCAGCAAGTTCCCCTTGGAAACCTGCATTGCTGTGCTGCTTCGGGCTTTAACCTTTATATACATAAAGACTTATTTTGTTTATTTGCAAGGCAGAATTACAGAGAGGAGAAGCAGGGAGAAAGGGATCTTTGATTTTCTGGTTCGCTCCCCAAGTGGCCTCTGGCTTCCTTGTGGTCTTCCACATGGGTGCAGGGCCCACGCCCGTGGGCCTTCTGCCGCTTTTCCAGGCACATTAGCTGGATGCGAAGCGGAGAGCGAGGACTTTAACTGGCGCTCATAAGCGACACGGGCACTACAGATACTGATTGAACCCACTGCACCACAGTGCTGGCCCCAGGGCTGCAGCTTTTCATATCGGCTTTTCTACCTTTTTGTTTTCTTCAATATGTCACAGAAAGATAATGGTGGGTTAGCAAATTGTGAAACTGAGATGTCCAGGAACCAGGAGTGTGACCTCCACAGTTCTGCTGGATTCACTAATCCTATTTTCACAAGTTTACCTTCTTGTTTCTCTGAGATTTTTTTTTTAAATGATTAGTATTTTGTAGTCCTGGTCATTTGCTCCTAGGATTACAGTTAACTCATATTACCTATTTTTGGCCCAGAACTTGGCTTGGGGTGAACACATCTAAGGAAGGTGACCTTCCAGAATTTGGAATATAGCCTAGCTAATTGCATGAATACACAAACATGGAAAAATAGAGAAACAGCTACAGAGATGTGACATGCTCTGTTTGCCAGGAATTGGAGAGGAGGCAGAATGCTGAGAATGAAGATTATAATGACCTGACATAGAGGCAGGTGACATTCTAGATGGATGGCCAAGATGAGCAATGGCAGAGAACGCACTGGGTTAACTTTCATGTTACTGTGGCCATCTAGGGAGTTGGGCTCACACGTACACACACACACAAGCAGAAGGTTGTGTAGTGCAGATACAGGGAGTTGTATAGACACCCACATAGGTGTCACACATACATACACACACATACAGTTATAGAGTTGTGTATTTTACTGTAGCAGTCTCCTTGACCATCACTCTTTTTACCTATGTTGCACACATACCTGAGTAACCCTTTAACTCCATATCATAGCATTCAAAATTACACCACCAAGGTATAATTCCAAAGGTATCAACTGTCCAACAGCTCAGATTTAAAATGCACATGTCTTGAGTGTGGATGCATCGGAGGGGTTGATAATGACAATGGCAGCCATTCCATCAAGCCGAAGGCCTGGCAGGTGCCGAGTGTTTGGCCCACCTGCAGTTCACGCCAGGGTATGATTTGCCTTCAGGCAAGAGCAGAATCTGCTTTAAGTTGCACTTATTTCTCCGATAAATTTGTTATTTGTTTTGTTACCTTTAATTCAGTTTCTTTACCATAAAACTTTGAGTTGAGGAGAACATTTATGTCTACATAAATGAGAAGCCAGCACTTCTTTCTTAAACATGACTGTGCCAGGCCATTGATAATACCATCCCAGTGCCATGAACACAGACAGCCTTGGTGGTGCCCATGTATGCACACGTATAGACACGTACACAACAGGTCTTCAAACTCTTCAAGGAAAATGCATATTATAAAAAAACTACATATTCATTTAAAAAGTTGCACCAACATCTTTTAGTTTCATTTACCATACTTTTCAAAGGTCCCTTATATCTGTATAAGTCAAGGCTTTTGCAGACCCGAGTGGCACATGAATAGAACCTAGAGAGGTATCTGAATGCCTCCGCGTATCACACACTGGACTTAATGCAGTCCAGGCAGTGCGAATGAGGTCGCTAAGATCTTTACCTAAGCTCTAAGATTGTGCCCACAGTGGGGCACAATGCAGAATGGCTGGAAATGCGCCCCCTTGTGGGGACCCTGCATACTGCAACTGGCCATTGTGCAACAGCATTGGCTGCCCAGCCTTGGCTGCTCTCACCATGGGGCCCCTCACCTGTGGCCGTGGTCAGCCTACTGCTGCCTCGACCTTGACATGGCCCTTTTTGGCAGACTGAGAAACTGGGAAAAGCTGAGACCAGAAGGAAGAACATGAAAGTTCTACTCCAGGTCTCCTGGCAAACACACCAAGTCTCATTCCTCACCTACAAACAAGGAATAATGACACATTCTCCCGAGTTGGGAGCTGTTCTTGAAAAAGGATTAAAAACTACACAGACTAAGGCACTGCTACTAACTTGGTACAGTGTCCCTCATTGGTAAAGAGTGGCCAATGGGACAGAATGGAGCAGAAAACATCAGGCTGCACCTGCTTCCAGTTAACAGAAGAAGAAAAGGGTGCTCAAAATTAAGGATAGGGCCAATACAACAAATAAGTAGCAGTAGAGGAGTATTACACGGTAAATACTTGGCACACAGTCTCCGGGTTTCACGAAATAAAATGGCACAACCAAATGAATAACCAAATGAATACCCAACGACAATTCTCAGATCCAAGAGTGGCTCCTCTGAGAACAGAAGCATTGAACAGGTGGACATCAGGATTTCCTTGCAAAGGTCAAGAGCAAGATGGAGGAAGAGGAGCCAGTAGCAGAAACGGAAGCAAGGCATCCACGGATTCCAGTTCTGAAACTGTAAGCAACATATTCCAACACAGGGGAGCAATCCAAGGACTCACATCTCAGCTGAACGTTTATTGCACTTGTCAGTGCCTACAGCTTCTGCTCGACTGAGGTCCAAGTACACTTAGCCACTTAGATACAAACTGCTCAGATTTAGAGCAAATCACTTAAAAATGACTGCTTTTTCAATGTCCCTTAATTGGAGTCGTTTCCACAACTGGCTCGTGGTTTCCTTCCTAACTAAAGCTCTCAGAAGTCTCTGTGTTCACACAGCACATACCCCTGACTCACGAACACCAGAGGGTGAACCTAGGATGTCTGTGCCTCTCAGGAACTCGTATTTGGGAATTCTGTAATCATTTTTCTTGTACTTTCCTATTTCCATCTCCCCCTCCCCCCGAATTTCTATCCTCTTTCCATCTTTTGTCATGTTTTCGTTTTAGTGCCATTTTCCATTCATCACCTCCACTTCTTACTTCATATCTCCTCTTGTCTTTTCCTGACATTTTGTTCTATTCACTACATCATTTGAGATGATTATCATCCAGACAGGGAATAAAAGAAAGATTTCTAGCTATATGGGGAGAAACAGTAACACCAAATCAGGGCTATTTTAGGGAGAAGAGGATATAGTGTTATGCATACAGTGAAGGAAAGGCAAAGCTGCAAGATTTGAACAAGTCAACTGCTTCCGGGTCAAGTTTTTATCAGCCAGTGGAGATAGTGGATGTCAAAGGTCAAAGTCTTCCACCAGTTGTTATACTTTTTTTTTCTTTTTCCTAACTAGGGATATCAGGCCCTCAAATGCACTGATACTGCATTTTAAGACTATTCTACTTCCAAGGAGTCTAACACGTGCGCGAGCCGGGGGCTCGCACGAAAGCCGCTACCCACCCAACCCATCTTGAAACACGGGCCAAGAGTATGCTACTCAGCAAAAAAATAGTTGAGGGTTTTGTAAGGGATGGCATCAGCAATGCTTGTTTAGGGAGCAAGTCAGTTCATTGCTATTTTGGTGGCTCTTTGCTGGCTCTTTCTTGGAGAACATGGACAGGGTTTGGGACAAATTCAGCAATAATTCACTCCTCCAAAGTGCATTTGCTTCTGCTGCTCAGTGGCCCAACTAAAATGGCTGGATTTGAAATATGGCCTTGATTTCTCCAAAACCAGCGTTTTGAATGGCTTCTGTAATGGTTTTGTTTACTGGTTTTCTAAGACAAAAAACTCACATCTGAGTAAATATACAAGTTGTATCTGGCGTTTCTAATGTTCGTCTCCAGCTTTTTATTGCAGATCTATGATAGGTAGTAGTACACATACTAGGAATCATCAACAGAAAACGCATGAGAAAACTATGCATGAATTTCAGTATTTTTTGCAAAAATAAACACCTTTTAATTCTACCTCCCTTGAATACTTGACAATTTGATGTATGTTGGTGGATGCTAATAAGCACAGGAAACATGCTTTCTTATTGGTGAGCAACTAGAAGTCTGGAGCTGCTAAACACATGGATGAGCGAAGCGCACAGCATGGATCTGATGCACAGGTAATGAACTACGTGAAAACCTTTGTCTAAAGTAAGTCTTGTTTTTTTTTTTTTTTTAAGCATTTATTTGAAGGCAGAGTGAAAGAGGGGGATGGAGAGAGAGAGAGACAGAAAGACATTGATTCTCCATCAGCTGATTCACTCCCCAAATGCCCACAATGGGCCAAAGTCAGGAGCTCAGAACTCCATCCAGGTCTCCCATATGGGTGGCAGGAGCCCAAAGACTTTAGCCATCATCTGTTTCTTTCCTCACACTATTAGCAGGGAGCTGGATTGGAAACAGAGCAGCTGAGACTTGAACTGGTGCTTTGATATGGGATGTCAGTATCATAAGTGTCAGTTTAACTAGCTGTGCCACGTGAGTCCCTGCAGTGAGTCTAAAAAGTTTGGAACAGGGGCTGGTTCTTGTAGCTGCCGACCATCTTCCCATTGGATCCCTGCTAACACACCTAGAAAGCAGCAGAAGATGCCATAAGTACTTGTGGCCTTGCTACCCACGTGGGAGACCTGGATAGGATGCTGGGGTCCAGGATTTGGCCTGTCCCAGGCTGTTGTAGCCATGTGAGGAGTGAACCAGCCGATGCAAATTCTCTCTCCCCATCTCTCCCACTCCGCTTCACTTTGCTTTCAAATAAATAGTGGATAATGTTTAAAGGTTGACATTTCATTCAGTTTATTTATATCCAACATCCTCAGTCGGAATTGTACCCTCTAGCCCAGTCTGTCTTGTACTAGGGGGTAGGATTTACAGATGTAAACAGCATTGGATATTTACTTCACAGCTTATGTGGGTCTTTTCCTCACTATGAAGGGAGTCGGGAGAGTCACCTCTCCAAACTGCAGCGTGTTCTTTCAAGTGGGATTCCTTCCAAATGGAATACTAACATTGGACAGCTGATTACCAAAACCCACCCACATGAAAGGAAGGAAAGAATAACGTAGAGTGGACTTGGACTGTCACTGCGTGTTGTGACTGACATATCATGCATCTCGTCACACGTGGGATGGCATGTTTGACATGTCATCATGCAGTCATCACATGTGGGATGGCATGACTGCACAGAAGCGCCAGCTCGCTCGGACACAGAAATCTGACCTTCTTTTCCCCTACCCATTTACATGGGCCGTCAGCAAGCGTCTCCCCCCAGGTCCTGCACAGGAAGTGATCAAACTCCAGCCCTGGCATCTAAGAAGTTGCTGCAGTAGCTTCCGCAGAGGTGGGTGAGCTCCTGCTGAACACTGGCAGGTGTTGTACTGCCCAGACATTTTCAGCTATAGGAGACTGAGGTTTTCACAGGGTCCTGTCTTCCAGAACTAATAGCCCACTTCTCAACCAGAGGGTAGTTAGTAAGGAAACTTCAAACACAGAAACTAAGCTGCTGACATTGAAGGGAAATAAACATATCATCCCCTTTATTGGGGGAAACATTGTAATTTTACATATCCAAAATCAATTTTCCCATAGAACATTAAAAACTAGATAGCAACCAATATGATTATTACCTTAACAGGCTGTTAAAAATACACCGGTCATAGATTGCAGAGGAAATCATGTTTTATTTCCCACAAATGATCAAAAATCAAATCACTCATGAACAATTCTTGACAGATGATGCAATCTGTCAGAGCAGAAATTAGCCTCGCTCCCACTTCTCAGGCTGACTACTAATTTCTTTGTAGTTTATTATGCTAAATGCTGACATGAGCTCTTGGCATTGTAACCACCACCAAGCCCACGTGCAGGAGCCAAGTTTGACTAAAATGAAAATTTCACTTACATTTTCTTTGTTTCTGAAATAATTTCCTCAAGCAAACAAGAAAAGCAAGTGCATGTGTTAGCATTATTCTAAAACCAAAAACTCTTAACAAGTGTGTGAGCATATAGTATAGACAGTCTGCTCGTTACAAGGCTCTCTTGCGTGGAAGCAACAGCATGTCACACTCACACACTCTCAACTCCATAATCAAACACACCAGCATCACCAGTGACCAAGCACCATACTGAATAGCAACTAGACTTGAAATGTTTTTCTTAACGCCTAACATCAAGTAAGTGATTGTTATCAGCAGTAATAGTAAATGATTCTTGAACACAGAGAAGGAATTTGGCACTGAGAACTCTTCAAAGGCAGATATGACTTATCCATAGTGATTTGCACTATATATAGATGTATATTTATTCACATATATACACATACATATAAATGTGTATTTTGTACACACACACAAACTTGCACGGTGAGGTCTTAAACAGTTTAGAAGGTCTTTTTTGGGGGCTGGTGGTACGGTGTGGTGGGCACTGGTTCAAGTCCTTGCTGTTCTACTTTCGATCTACTCTCTGCTATGGCCTGGGAAAGCTGAAGATGGCCCGATTCCTTGGGCCCCTGCACCTGCATGGGAGACCCAGAAGCAGCTCCTGGCTTCAGATTGGTGCAACTCCAGCCATTGTGGCCATTTGGGGAGTGAACCAGTGGATGGAAGACCTCTCCCTCCCCCTCTCTCTCTCCTTCTGCCTCTCTGTAACTCTGCCTTTCAATAAATAAATAAATCTTTACAAAACAAAGTCTCATTTGACTAATAAACAGTCTATGATTTTTGTTTCTGAAACACTCTAAAGGAATGTTCTAGGAATTATGAAGAGTTTGGATTGTCATCTCATTGTTTCCTAGCCATCATATACAGCCCTCAGTAAGAACAGGAGAAAATAAGTCATCTTTCATTTTAAATTACTCTTTTACCTCATTTTAAAAGCATGGAAAGAACTCATGTTATTTGTAAATGTGAATAAAATTACAAGCTTTAGGACAGGTTTCAAGTAACATAAAATGAGCTTAAAATGCACCCAACTAAATGAATGCAATTTCTTTAGTTGAAGGTTTTATAATTGAAACAAAAGGCTTTAAAAATGAAATTTTAGAAGTAGGGTTTATATGGATAGAAAATTGATCCTAACATCACAACTAAATTACTTTTGAAAGTGTTTCTAATTGAGCTAGCAAAACAATATTTTAAAACTCCATTTCACTTAAAATTTTAACAGCTCTTTAAAAGTCGAAGATTTCAACAGCTGTCAGTTAAACATTACTTTACCACTGGCTCTAAAAATACAGTTGCAAATCATCTACTAGATAGTCTTGGTGCCACTGCAGAGGGGAAGCCACAGGCTTCCTACACAGCACAAAATCCAAGACAAAGCTCACCACTACACTGCACAGGTAATGCAAACCAGAATAAGCAATCCCTATACTTTAGAGGGTGATCAGGTTCTGAGAGGGTATAGAATGATTTAAATATAGGTCAACTCTGATTTTTTATAATATACAACTAGGTTTTATGATGAATGATTTACTGAGGTATCTGATCATCCTAAGACATTATGAAAACAAACATCAATGTATTAAAGTAAATATCTTTAGCAGAAGGAACTTCTCTCTCCTCTCCAGTTCATAGTGTCCCCACGGTTTCTGTGTAACTTTTTTTAAAGATTTATTTATTTATTTGCAAGTCAGAGTTACACAGAGAAGAAGCAGAGATAGAGAAAGAGGTCTTCCATTCAATGGTTCACTCCCCAGTTGGCCGCAACGGCGCCGATCCGAAGCCAGGAACCAGGAGCTTCTTCAGGGTCTCCCACATGGGTGCAGGGGCCCAAAGACTTGGACCATCCTCCACTGCTTTTGCAGGCCAAAGCAGAGAGCTGGATTGGAAATGGAGCAGCCAGCCAGGTCTCGAACCGGCACCCATATGGGATGCCGGCACTTCAGGCTAGGGCATTAACCCACTGCATCACAGCGCTGGCCCCTCTGAGTCACTTTTGAAGACATCTTCAAAGACTCTAAAGCAGGTTTACTGTTGGTCTACATCCTATACCAAACAGAACCTCAGCACAATTCACTTCCCTATTTATGAGTCACAAAGCCTTTTCTAGCCCCAAAGGCAGTGTCTGCGCAGCACAAAAGGGAAAAATGCAATGTACTCTACTTGGCAAATACTGACAAGTAAGCCCATGAAGTTTTCAAATTGGTTTTGTGATGCAAGATCAAAATCCAAGAATTCATCTTAATAAATTCTTACACTGTAATGATCTCTGGTCTTTAAACTTTTAAAACTAAGTAATTCTAACTTACAACATTTTTACATAAGGAACCTATTCATTCCGAAATCAAAATCATTCAACCAATTTCTTTTTGGGAACTAAGCATAGTGAGAACCAAATACTTTAGATTCCAAAAAGTTTCCATAATTAAAATTTTCTTTTATAAAGAACAGTGACATCTGACACCTTTATAAACACAGTAAGCTCACCACTGAGTCACAGCTGAATAACCACATGTGATGACAATGCACACACATGTGAGTGTATTATCCCAAGAGGTAGACACACCCAGATCTCCAAGCTTTTTCCACGTCCTGGATCCTACAAAATTACCAGTCCATCGCTAGATCCGCATGCTCACATGCTACCAAATTCCGACAAAGTTACCAATATATGTTTCCCAAAGTTCTATTTCACATTCGACCATGGATTTGTGAAATACTATGGAGCCACTACGAGACGACTCAAACTCATACAGGAGTTTAGTAAAGTTGCAGGATGTAAAATCAACACACAAAAATCAACAGCCTCTGTATACACAGACAATGCCAGGGCTGAGAAAGAACTTCCAAGATCAATCCCATTCACAATAACTACAAAAAAAATTAAATACCTTGGAATAAATTTAACCAACGATGACAAAGATCTCTACGATGACGATTATAAAAAACTAAGTAAAGAAATAGAAGATACAAAAAATGGAAAACTCTTCATGGATTGGAAGAATCAGTATCATCAAAATGTCCATTCTTCCAAAAGCAATTTACAGATTCAATGTGATACCAATCAAAATACCAAAGACATTCTTATCTTCTCAGATCTAGAAAAAATGCTGAAATTCATATGTAAACACAGGAGACCCTGAACAGCTAAAGTAATCTCATACAACAAAAATAAAGTCAGAGGCATCACAACACCAGATTACAAGACATACTACAGGGTAGTCATCACCCAAACAGTCTGGTACTGGTACAAAAACAAATGGACAGGCCAATGGAACAGAATAGAAATGCCAGAAATCCATGCATCTACAACCAACTTATCTTTGACAAAGGAGATAAAAATCAAGCCCTGGAGCAAGGACAGTCTCTTCAACGCATGGGGCTGGGAAAAGTGGATCTGCACATGCAGAAGCATGAAGCAAGACCCATTACGCTAAACCTTACACGTTATGCACAAATCCACTCAAAATGGATTAAAGATCTAAATCTATGATCCAATACCATCAAATTATTAAAGAACATTGGGGGGCTGGCGCCGCACTTCACTAGGCTAATCCTCCGCTTGCGGTGCTGGCCACACCGGGTTCTAGTCCCGGTTGGGGCGCCGGATTCTGTCCCAGTTGCTCCTCTTCCAGGCCAGCTCTCTGCTGTGGCCAGGGAGTGCAGTGGAGGATGGCCCAAGTGCTTGGGCCCTGCACCCGCATGGGATACTAGGAGAAGCACCTGGCTCCTGGCTTCAGATCAGCGTGGTGCGCTGGCTGCAGTGCACCGGCCGCGGAGGCCATTGGAGGGTGAACCAATGGCAAAGGAAGACCTTTCTCTCCCTCTCTCTCTCACTGTCCACTCTGCCTGTCAGAAAAAAAACAAAACAAAACAAAAAAACAAAAAACAAACCATTGGGGAAACCTTACAAGACCCTGGGATAGACAAAAAGTTCTTGGAAAAAACCTCAGAGGCACAGACAATCAAAGCCAAAGTTGACAAATGGGATTATATCAAATTGAGAAGCTTCTGTGCTGCAAAAAAAAGCACTCAGCAAAGTGAAGAAGCAACCAACAGAATGGGAAAAAATACCTGCAAACTATGGAACTGATAAAGGATTAATATCCAGAATCTATCCAGAGCTCAAGAAACTCCACAACAACAAAACAATCCAGTTGAGAAATGGACAGAGGACTTCAACGGCATTTTTCAAAGGATGACATTCAAATGGCCAACGGACACATGAAAGAATGCTCAGGATCACTAGCCATCATGGAAACTACAGTGAGGTTTCACCTCATTCCAGTCAGAATTACTCTCATACAGAAATCAAAAATAATAAATATTGGCATGTATGTGGGGAAAAGGTACCCTAATCCACTGTTGGTGGTAATGTCAACTGGTGCAGCCATTGTGGAAGACAGCATGGAGATTCCTCTGAGATCTGAAAATAGATCTACCGATGACCCAGCCATTCCCACTCCTGGGAATTACCCAGTGGATACGAAATCAGCATCTGAAAGATTCATCTGTACCCCCATGTTTATTGCACTCAATTCACAATAGTTAAGATATGGAATCAACCCACATGCCCATCAACTCATGATGAATAATGAAATTGTGATACACACACACACACACACTATGGAGTATTATCAGACAAAAATGGAAGGAAATCCTGTTCTTTGCAACAAAATGGATGCCACTGGAAACCATGATATTAGTGAAATGAGCTAACACCAAAAATGTCAAATACCATTTCCCCTGATCCATGGTAGCTAACAGAGTACAAAAATTGTAATGTATATTAGCAAAATTGACATTTTGAGAATTGATTATTGTTTACAGCCCTTGTTGCTACTGTTGTAGAACAGTATTTTTTTCCCCTACTTTTTAAAAAATTTCTTAGTGTAGTGTCAGTCTTATGATTATAAAATAAGCTGCAAGTCTGTCATTGTGAAAAATTAGAAGAATAAGGAAGGAAGGAGGGAGGGAGGGTAGGGTGGGAAGTATCACAATGCTCCTAAATCTGTATATATGAAATACATGAGATTTGCTCACCTTATGTAAATGAAATGTGTTAAAAAATAAAAGTACTAAATAAGAAAAAAATTTAGAAAATTAAAAATATGTGCTGTTGGTAGGCAGTTGTTGCAAAAGCAAATTCCCTATCGCTGAGAAGCAAGCAGAAAATAAGAGAACCCGGAGGAGGAGGAGAAAAAGTCATGTCTCTTCCCAGTGCTAATGGGACTCAAGGAAGGGACCAGCAGAGCGGCTGTTGGAAATGGGAGAGATGCCTTGAAGGTTAGATGTTGCACTGGAGCACAACCCACCAGATGGGTTAAATCAACAATTCGGGCAGATCCAGGAGGGGAACTCGAGCCATACTATCTCTGGGGATCCTTAATACATACAGGGCCATATGAAGATTTCATTCAAATAATGATCTATTACACAACCATTTTATGCCAGGCAAGTTGAAATAAGGCTTAGCTTTGAATCCAGAAGCAGCCACTCTCAAGAGAGGTTACAAAACAGTGTAACAGGACAGGATGGAGGGTTAGCCAATTAGAGCAACAGGAAGGGCTCTCTGGTGTGCAAGGGGAATGGCACCTCCTACAGTTGTGCACAGCAGGAGCCTTGGCAGGGACCTTAGTCTCTCAGGGGACAGGAACAGTTTCCAAAGAAACTGCTGAACTAGACCTGGAGGTCAGGAAAGGAGAGAGAGAAGAAGGAAGTGGGTATTGCAGCCTACGACACTGTCATGGCAGTGAAAGAGCTTGGCCTGCGTGAGCGACTGCAGGGAGCTCAGAGGGCCTGGAGACGGCTGAGCCCATACACTGGCATGGTGAGGCTGGGCAGACATCCAAGGGCAGGGCACTCAGCTCTGGCACCTCAGGCTCCTTTGAGCTTCCCCTGATGGTGGTGGGGACCCTAAACTAAGTGTCACCACCACTGTAGGCTTCTTGACTTATCCTTACATCTCTCTCTCACAAGACGACTCTGCAAACGTGACTGTGCTCAAGCATAGCACAGAGAGGCACTTTCTTTATCATGTCAGATTCACTCTGTTCATGGAGGAAGATGCGGGTCTGACGTGTTTTAAAAAGATTTATTTATTTGAAAGGCAGAGTTAGAGAGAGGCTGAGAGAGACAGAGACAGAGAGAGAGGGAGGGAGGGATGGAGGGAAGGAGGGAGGGAGGGGGAGAGAGAATGTTTTTTATCCACTGGTTCTCTCCCCAAATGGCCACAATAGATGGGGCTGCACCAGTCAGAGGCCAGGAGCTTCTTCCTGGTCTACCTGGGCCATCTTCTACTGCCTTCCCAGGCCATAGCAGAGAGCTGGATCAGAAGAGGAGCAGCCGGGTCTCGAACAGGCACCCATATGAGATACTGGCACTGCAGGCTGTGGCTTTACCCGCTACACCACAGCGCTGGCCCTGAAGACACACTTTTTAAAAAAAAGATTGTTGCATATGGTGAGAGGCAGGGATAAACTCAAGTTTGGTCAAAGGCTTCAATTTAATACAGGAGACTATGAAATTTCAGGAAGAAACTGGGAGAAACATTTCATGACACTAGTGTCGTTGATGAGTTTTTGGCTAAGACCCCCAAAGCACAGTAAACAAAAACAAAACTAGACAAATAGGATTATATCAGAGTCAGAAGCTTCAGCCAAGCAAAGGAAACCAACAGAATAGGGAAAATATTTTTAAGCTATGAAAGCAACAGAGGATTAACATCCAGAATATATCAGCAACTCACACAACTCAAAAAGAAAACAACCAATCCAGTAAAGAAATGTGCAAAGGATCTTTACAGCTGTCAAAAGAAGAACAAATACATGAAAAAATGTTCAACATCAGTAGCCATCAGGGAAATGCAAATCAAAATCGGAATCAAATATCACCTCACCACTCAAAATGACTATTATTCAAAAGACAGTAACCACAGATATAGAATTATAGTTGGACAGGAAGAAGATTTCCTGGCGCACAATAGGTTTACTGTTCCTCAATCTAATATACCATGTAGTTCAAAAAAGCTGGGAGAAAAGATCGATTCTGAATGTTTTCACTGCAGAGGAATGATTAATATTTGAGGATGTACACATTTTTATCCGATTTGAACATTACTCAGTCTCAGTGTATACATTTATGGAAACATCACCTAACACCCTAGAAATATATACAATTTTCTGTTTCAATTTCATAAACATAGCTATTCACAAATTCAATGATCAGTGCAATCATACAATACACAGAGACGTCAATGAGTCTTCCTACTAGGTTATATAAAAAGACCTGCTGTGGTGCAGTGGGTAAAGCCGCCGCCTGCAGTGCCTGCATCCATGTGGGTGGCTGGTTTGAGTCCCAGCTGCTCTACTTCCGATCCAGCTCTCTGCTATGGCCTGGGAAAGCAGTCGAAGATGACCCAAGTCCCTGGGCCCCTGCACCCAGCTGCTGGCTCCTGGCCTCGGATCAGCTCAACTCTGGCCGTTGAGGGCGTTTGGGGGAGTGAACCAGTGGATAAAGGACCTCTCTCTGGCTCTACCTTTCTCTGTAACTCTTTCAAATAAATAAAATAAATCTTTTTTTTTTTTTAAAAGACAACAAGTACATACTTTCATGTGGTTGCACCAATGTATTATGGCATTTGACAGGAGAATCTTGTCATTACCGACATGTAACTACTAGAATGGGTGCTTGGGGAAGGCAGAAATTGTGATGACCACACACTCTGGCTGCACAGTAAGAGCTCCGTGGTGCCAGCGGTGGCTCTGCACTGCCCACTACAGGAAGGATGGCAGTCCCCAGAGCTACATGGTATACAACCTGAACAACCAACGCCGTTGCCTACTAGCCATTGGCTGTACCACAAACACATAGCTTACTGATTACCACATTCTATTCAAATGTGGAAAACAATCTTAACTTTCAAACTATCCATGAAACACCTAGAACTGTCTAGCTCAATGCCAATGTCACAGAAGTATAAACTCCCCGAGGCAAATGAACACATTTCATTAGTCTTATCCCAGGCATCCGGTGAGTGTTCAGTGAATGAATAAAGCATTTTGGCATTTCTGTAGTGTAAGCACAGCTGGATCTGAGGGCAAACTAGAATCAGTAACAGTTGTTTCTAGATTCACTCAGTCATTGCTTGTTTTGTGGTTATTGGTAGGGTCCTTTGTTAAAATATGGAGAGGCAGAGGCAGGGGGACATTTGTGGGTGTGCACATACGCACACGCGCACACAGCACTCCCAATCACTGGTTCACTCTGCAAGCGCTCACACCAAAATGGGTCAGGGCCAAAGCCAGGAGCCAGGAACTCAATCCAGGTCCCTCATATGGGTGACAGGAGCCTGGTTACTCGAGTCTTGATTGCTGCCTCCCAAGGTGTGCATTAATAAGAACCTGGGGCCAGGAGCCAGGAGCCAGGAATTGACCTAGGAATTCTGGTGTGGCATGGGGCACTGTAACTGCTAGGCTAAACTGCTGCTCCCTGGAATGATCCTTTGTGGCCTGCCAATATCAGGACCTCAGTCTGCCATGGGCCAATCTTCCAAGGTTTGCTGCCTATCTGAGGACACCGCTCTGTACATCATAGACAAGGACCATTTGGGGCATATGATAACCTACACTTTCCTGCAAGTATTCCCACACAAGTTCACCTGTAGGAGGAAATAATGCACTGTAACTTGAACAGCATTTCCATGGGCTCCTGCCGCCGACCACCACTTCCTCGCACCTATTGCCCATCAACCGCCTCATCCTGCCAATGTCAACTAAAAATATATCCAGTTCATTTCAAACTCAATCATCCCCCACATTCCCACACTCTAGATGCTCACCCCCTGCCTGCCATTCTGAAGACAGCAGGTGCACTTGAGAAAGCTCTTGGAATCTACACTGCTGGCCAAGGGGCAGGAGCAGATTCTAAGGCAGGTGGGCTGCAAAGTGACAAGAAGCAAAACAAGGTCATTTAAACTTCAGGGAGTTCAAGAGCAGGATAAAGTCTATTTCCTTCACATCTGGAAGGGTGTGTTGTTTTGTTCATTCCTAAATTTCAAGGGAAGAATTCCATTTTAAAAATGCCCTTAATAATAAGAAAAAAAGAAGTAATAGGTGAAATTGGCTGTTTGAAAGTAAGGTGACAGGGAATTTGGACTAGAAAACAAAAGAAATTGTATGGTAAAATTACGAAACGTGTACAACAAAACTGGTACAAAAGAGAGCAACTATTGCAAAAACAACACACGAGGAAAAGACAAAAAACAAATGATCTCATCTGAATAATTAACATCAATGCTGCTCTAGTCAAAATCAATTTTTAAAAACTGCACAAAATGGCCAATCTGCTCTCAGATGGCAGTGCATGGCCTAAGGATACATCTGCTGTTCCTGTCCCAGCGAAGAATAACACAGCCCTCAGTCAGGGACCTCTAGACTACAATTTGCATTTTCTAGTGATCTTTTAGGAAGCCCTTTTCAAAACAACCTCTCAGCAGGGGCGCACATTTCTGTTTAGCCATATGCATAATCAGAATAAATAGTTATTTGCTGGCAACTATCCAAAAGATTCATTCAACACTGTTTTAGGAGCAAGTCTATGAAATGCAATCCACGTCCCCAAATCTCTCTCGAGATATGGAATCCAAACCAGAAACGACATCTGAATCTCAGTGGTCTGCATGTTGTGTGATGGTAATAGGATTAGAAACTAGAATGCAACTATTTGATCACAGACATGTCTACCTTGTGTTATTTCTCCTTGCATTTTAAGCATGTAGGCTGTACACATATCTAATGATTATTTTGCAAGATATATCTGTCTACTGTAGTGTTTCGGCATAGCCTATTCCTTTATGTAACAGAAAAAAGGTAGAAAGCATCAAGAAGAAATATCTTTGCTCTGTGATATTCTGTGATAGAATATTTAAATTCTGAAAACGAATATTCCAGGTCTTGTTCTTCTACTGAAACAAAGACTATTTGGACCTCTTTGGTTTTTCTTGAGGTACAGATATTTGATAGACAAGAATGTCTTAAGTGACAAAGACGACCAAATGAGACGACATACATTTGATTTCCTATTTGCCCATTCCTTCGTGTCTATCTTTTATCTTTAGATACTCCGGTGTCTGGGACAGTCCAGCAATTCAAGCATGTACTGCCAGACCCTCTCCTCCACCTGCTTTCCCTCTCCCATTGAAACCAACCCTTCCTTTATCTTTAGTCTTCTGAGCACGTTTTCTCTAGTACTGGTTTTTGATTTAAAGGTTTATCTTCTACAGTGAAGTTTATGCAGCGGCAGAAGTACTTTGACTGAGGGGTCATTCCAATGATCACCGAATCCCACGTCCCCCCTGCCCGTCTCTTAGGATGCACCAGGCTACACTTGTCCCCACACAGCAGCACAGTTCCTGCCTTTCTCTATTTAGTTCTCTTCACAGATGGAGCTTTTCAATGCCCACAAAAGATCTGGCTTAAGCTCACTGGCACCATTCCGGCTTGAAGAAGTTCTCATTCTCCATTGCAAAGTGAGGCTGGTTCAAAACGCGAGCGCACTTGCCAAACCAAATTCTCTCCAAGAATTAAGTACACACGAAAAGCAAATGGATGTTGACCTCTTTTGTCGGCGGCCCCGATGGTGGATAATTTCTTGGGCAAACGTTTGTCAAATGCAGCTTGAGGTCTATTTTTTTCCTTTACTTTGGAGAGTGGGTATTTGAGGAAAGCTTATTTTAGTGGGAAACGCCGTTACAGACGGATGAGTCCAACACATTCAGGAGTCGTGCATTAGGGCAACGGTGAACACAAGAAGGAAACCCCTTCCTTGACCCTCTGCATATTTACAAGGAGAAAAAGCTGCCAGTACTTCCATTCACGAAGCAGAGAAAACTAAGCTGAAGGCCATCAAAGTACGATTTTGCCACTCAGCGCCCACTGGCACAGATCTGATGAAGCCGAGTAGCACCATGGTGGGGGGGGGGGGGACTGAAATCCAAGGGTCAGTGTCAGACTTACGTACAATTCTTAGTACAGGGATTATATGTACCCAGCACCCAAATGCTATGTAGAATGATCTTGTCTGGGGGATATGCAAAGTCTGCAATACTCAGAGTTTTGCCCTGTTTAGATTTGCTGTGTCGTGGCCAATCATTCCAGTTTCAGGGCCTTTGTTTGTAGGAGGTTGGTTCTCTCATCACAAAGCTAAATGGACTCTGGTTCCTACTTGGGACGGGAGGGCTGGGGCTCAGGGGATTTTGCCAAGATCCGGTTGAACATCGTGAGCACCTCACTGGATTCTGTGTTCATTGTCAGAGGATTGCACACACACAGCCCGTGCAGTGATGGAAATCAATGTAAGGGGCATTGGAGGGAAGAGCCCTCACATTGCCAGCTTGTCTGCCGTCCTGGACTGAACACCTGCACAGGCACTTTTCAGGGCAAAAAAAGCCTCACAACAGAAATACAGTTTTTGTTTTTTTTTTTTTTTCCCACCACCCAGACAAGAGCAAGAGGAGAAAAGGAGTCTGTAAGAAGGGAATGGAGTGCTCATAAAACCAACTTCAACGACTCTGGCATCCTGCCTGGGGCAGGCTGGAGTGAGGTGATCATAGCCACACAGCACAGCAGGTGGATTTCAGACCTGCCAGTGAAGTCCAATGTGCAGACCAGGCTAGGAGTGGCCAGTTCTTCTCAGAAACTGAGACTTTTTGTATTTACTACATGTCCACAGATATTTTAAATGTGTTATATGATGAATTTAAAAAGTACCATCTGTATAGTTACCTATTTATCTCTAAAAGTAAACAGATCAAGTGGTACACACACACACACACACGTTAAACTCTGCTGATTCTAAGCCAAATACAAAGATACACCAAAGAGTTCATGGAAAAAATAGAATTCAAAGATAGTATTTCTTTGAGGCAAAAAAAAAATAACTGACAAAATTCAGTCAGGTTTTTCATGATACACATTGTCAGGAGTTTCTTAAAGACTCCTCGTATGCCTGGATTTCAAAAATTTTGTACCAAAATGAACATCTTTTAATTCAATCTTTTTCCAAAACTTTTCAAATACACTCACATGTGCACTACATACATTTAAATCTTTTTCACATTGGACTTTAAGAATTTTCTTCTTCTTAAAATCAGAGATAGGAATTCTTTATGAATAAACAAAAATGCTAAGTTGCCATCCATTCTCTCGTAGCCTCAACGCTAACAGCTAATGTCACCTTACATCTATGGTATTATTAGCTCACTGATTTCTTCAAAGAGTTTCAAAGACCACCCAGGAGTTTCATGTAGTTGAGGCAGCCATCTTGAGCTTACCCCAACAGCCAGAGTGCTGGGTGCATGTCTCCCATCAGTTACCGCCCTGTCATATCGGTGCTTCATCCAACATGAAGGATCATCTTAGATTCTGACAATACTCTGATCTTTGCTTTTTGCCCCTATAAGAACCAGAGCAAAAAATAAAAAAGTCAGGAATCTTCAATACCTTTTTCAGAAATTGTTTCATAATCTGAGGCTTAGAAACTTCAGGAAAACATGAGCCACCCAAGGAGATCAGAAAAGCCCAAGTCACAGATGGAGAGAGAACTCTGAATGCCGTAACGGTTTCTGAGTACGGAGAAAGTGAGAAACAGTTTTCAGAGCGGGGCATCTGAACCACGGAATTCTCATTAGCTGTTTGGCCATGGGAAAAACATCTGTAAATGATAACAAAAAGGTTTTGCGAAGAAAAGAATTCTTGAGGAACATGTTGGAATCCAGAGTAACAAAGAGTTGAGGTAATTTGTATGTAGAGCCATATTAATGTTATTTTTAGAGCTTTCATTGGAATATCTTTGGGTTTATTAATACTCGGTGTTAAATATTGAAACAGTTACATGGTGTTCTTTTCAAAAGAGGGCTATTTTTATCTTCTATATTATCAAATTGGGGGTCTGATTTTTTTCTCCTGCTCATGAGATTATTTGATGTAATCTGCGTATTGATACAGAAGTTGAAAGACATTTATGTAATTTTCACTAGACCTGCAGGCATGTTCATACAATTAATTACTACATTACTACATACAGTCCTTTAATACTATCCTATTAAAATAAGTTATATTTTTATTATCACAAGTTTTACATGTATATATATATATATATATATATGCAATTTTAAGAGAAGCTAGGAAAATGAAAAAACTAAAAATATTAAAATGAAATGATCCAGGATTTTGGCTTCTCATCAAGATGGAATAATAAAGTCAGAATTTAACTTCCTAATACAACTAAAAAGGCAAATTGACAAAATCAAGGAAAAAAACACCTCAAGGTATTGGCCATTAGGCAAAGAAGGAGAGTAGCTTTAATGAACAAGACACAACGAGATGAGGAAGATGGCAGAATAGGGAGGGAGGTTACTGCTCTCAAGAGGGGAAGATAGTTTTGAAAAAAGTGGAAAGAGCGCAGTCTCAGGGAAGAGTCTGGTAGAAAATGGCAGAGAAAACTCCATGCAATTTAGAGGGACACTGCAGACCTACATGGGGGGATGTGCACAATCCAGGACCCCAGCGGCCAAAAACCTCAGCACTGGCTTTGGAGAGTGAGGTGAGACTAGACGGCAGCAGCCCAAGCCACTGGTGATAAGGCTGCTGGAAGAGCCTGGCGTAAGTATGACTTGGAGCTCTTCTAGGGGATAGTGCACCTGCCAACCTAGAGGGAAAAAAAAAACGGAGGGGTATCTTTCTCTTTCCTTGATCACCCGGCACCAGTGTCCTATAGCAAGCTAGCCAAGAGAAGGCAGGAGCCATTTTGGACATATGTAACAGTATCCATGCACCCAGAAACCAGCCAAGTGGAGACACTGAAGTCTGGCTGGGTGCTTGTGACTGTGGGAGCTTTGTGTGCTGTGACTGTGCAAACACTATGGCTGTTTGTGAGGGTGCATGGTGTGGCTGGGTCTCTGGGCAGTCACTGTGGGCAGCTCCACACCTCCCTGATTCCCTGGTGAGGGTCACTGCTGTGGGATCTGTGCACAGATCCTTTGTGTAGTTCTTGTGGCAGTGTGAATATCATACCCACTGGGACTAGTGCCCAGGCATTGGTCTCCTTGGAGGAGAGGAAGTGAACATGAGACTATGCCAACAGAGCAGATTAATCCTCTCTGATTTAACAAAAAATGCCATCTTACTTGTTCAAATGATCAGTTTAAGTTCATAATTGATCAGAAAGATAGGATTAAGTGTCAAAGGGATCACATAAATAAGACCAGTGTCTGCTAATAATAATTGATAGAATTAAAAAGGAGAGAATTACGCAACATGGGAAGTGGGATACACAGCAGACACATAGAATGGCAAATTCCCTAAATAGCACTCTGGCCTCAGAATCAGCTCTTAAGACATTTGATCTGGCTGAAAATCCCATGAGAGTTTCTCAGGCATGCAAAGCCAAGACACTGTGGCAAAAAATGACCTAAATGAAAGATCTCTGTGAGATCCCAGTGGAAAGAACAGGCCATCAAAGGAGGAGGTTCCTTTCTCTGAAGGGAGAACTTCCACTTTGACTATGGCCTTGTCTAAATAAGGTCGGAGTTGGTGAACTCAAGAGGCTTCTATAGCCTTGGAAGCTCATGACAAGAGCCTAGGGTGATTACTGACACCATAAACAAGAGTGTCAATTGTTAAGTCAACAACAGGAGTCATTGCGCACTTCCTCCCCATGTAGGATCTCTGTCCTTAATGTGTTGTACTATGCGAATTAACAGTAAAACTAGTATTCAAACAGTATTCTATACTTTGTGTGGATGCAATCTGTTGAAATCTTTACTTAATATATACTAAGTTAATTTTCTGTATATAAAGATAATTGAAAATGAATCTCGAAGAGTGGGATGGAGAGGGAGTAAGACATGGGATGGTTTGTGGCTTGGAGGGTGGCTATGGGGGGAAAAAACTGCTATAATCCAAAAGTTGTATTTTTGAAATTTATATTTATTGTATTTCTTTAAAAAAAAATTCACCAAGCCTAATTTCGGTGTCACCTTGGCATCCCCCTCACCCTGGAGCAGTTAACAGAGCTCCCTGGCCACACCTGGCACACACCTCTGGGTGTTCACTGAAAGAGTAGACACTCCACTAAGCCACAGAGGCGCAGGCCAAAGACCAAAGCCATCACAGGGAAACAGATAAACTAAGTATCTCCACAAATGCCCAAAAATAACTCAAGAAACAAGAATAAGGAAGACAACATGATGCCCTAAAGGAACACAACACTTCAATACTAGAATGTGAAGAAGAAGAGATTGAGGAATGCTGGAAACAGACTTCAAAACACTGATCATAGGATTACTTAGAAGTGATCAGAAGCAAATCCTGGAATTAACAAAATCCACATATGACATGAATGAACATTTTCCCCATGAAATTGAGATTTTAGAGAAATCAAAATGAAATATTGAAAATGAAGATTAGATGAAATAAAAATGTGATGGAAAGCCACAACAACAGACTCAGTGAGGCAGAAGAAAGAATATCAGAGTTAGAAGACAAATCTCTGGGAATTTTACAGTCAGACCAAAAAAGAGAAGACATTAGAGAACTAGAAACAGTGTTGGAGATTATATGGGATACTATGGAACAACTCAGCATACCGGTCTTAGGAGTTCCTGAAGGTATGAAATAGAAAATGGATTAGAAGGCCTTTTTAGTGAAATAACTACAGAAAACTTTCCTAATTTAGAGAAAGGATGTCCAAGTACAGGAAGCACTTACAAAAGATGCTTGAGGATGTGCTACACACCAACACTATGAAGGCAGGTGAAGGCAGAAAATCTCCCAGTAAAAACAGAAAGGAAATCCAAAGTAGACAATAGGAATATTTAGTTCCTTAATTTTCAAAATATCTTGTTATTGGGAATCCAGCCAGATATTAAAGCAATCTGGTTTTTTTCCTTCTCTTATTATATACCATTCATATGATTACAGTTTTAAGTCTTAGTTCTTATGTATTTAGGCAGAAGATTGTATTCGTTATTTTAAATGAATTTTTTTTCCTATCTTTGAAGCTCAGTCCATAAATTTGTTTCCACAAAAGAAAATACTTGGGTTTGCATTACTTGAATACTTGAAAACTGAAATTGATAAGATATATTAGGTAATCAATTAGGTTTTTATTTCTGGATAAAATTAGAAATGAAATAAAGATTTGCACTACTTAAAGGATGAAAATAATGATAGTGCTTATAAGCACTGTGAACCCTCTTGTGTTTGAGGCATTAAAGATTCAAGTGTTACTACATTTTTCTCTTGAAATCCTGCTCTTCTATTTCATGCATTTACTCCTAATACTGATGTTGCAGAACAGCAGGGTTAAAGTGTGATTATATCTGTGTTCATTATGAATCTCATAGCTTTTTTAGTTAGGAAATAACAGTCCCAAAAACAATCTCACTTTTTGGATAACATTTTACCCAGCAATGGTATTTTAGATACCTTTAATCATTTTAATAAAATGTCTGTAAAAATTAAAATATTGCATATTGCATTTGAACTAGTTAGTGAAGAGTAAGGGGAAAAAAAACTAGCTTATTGAGACTGTGGATGTTCCCTTAAATTTCAAAAAAATTTTTTCTATGATTTATTTATTTACTTGTAAGTCAGAGTTACACAGAGATAGGACAGCCGGGGGGTTGGAGAGAGAGAGAGAGAGAGAGAGAGAGAGGTCTTCCATCTGCTGGTTCACTCCCCAGATGGCTACAATGGTTGGAGCTGTGCCGATCTGAAGCCAGGAGCCAGAAGCTTCCTTCGGCTCTCCCATGTGAGCGCAGGGGCTCAAGGACTTGGGCCATCTTCCACTACTTTCCTAGGCCATAGCAGAGAGCTGGATTGGAAGTGGAGCAGCCAGGACTCGAACCGGCACCCATATGGGATGCTGGAAGTGCAGGAGGTGGCTTTACCTGCTACACCACAGCGCAGGCTCCAAATTTCAAATTTTAATAAAGGAACTTTCAGAGATAGGTTGCGATGCAACAGTATCCATTCAGCTAGCTCCTGTGACATGGAAAGGAACCCCGGGAGCAGTGGAGGACTGTGAGGGCAGTTATTTACCATGGTTGTGGTTGTGCTGTGCTTGTACTTACATGCAGGTACTGACACACTGACATTCTTGTTGCCCAGTAATCTGGAGTAGTGTCCTTCATGTATCTGTACTAAAATAACTATACATTAATGGAACCTATAAGGAAACTTTCTGACTGTATTGTATTTGGGAGCCTTTGTACAGCTAGGTAAAGTTTCCATTATATAAAGTATTTGGATTTAAGGGCCAACACTGTGGCACAGTAGGTTAATCCTCCACCTGCACAGGCATCCTATTTGGGAGCTGGTTCTGGGACTGGCTGCTCCTCTTCGATCCAGCTCTCTATGGCCGGGGAAAGCAGTGGAAGATGGCCCAAGTGCTTGGGCCCTGCACCCATGTGGAAGCCAGAAGAAGCTCCTGGCTCCTGGCTTCGGACAGGTGCAGCTCCGACCGTTGCAGCCATCTGGGGAGTGAACCAATGGAACGAAGACCTCTCTCTGTCGCTCCCTCTCACTGTAGCTCTACCTCTCAAATAAAATCTTTAAAAAGAAAATTTACTAAAGGAAGAAAACATGACATTATTCATCTGCTTAAATGATAACTTGCTTATTGAGTTTCAGAAGAACAATATGAGATGAGTAATTGTCACTGCTATGATGTGAAATTGGCAAGCTGTAGCATAACGTTTAAACCCATGCTTCTCAAATGTGAACCATAGTAGTCTAATGCTGCTTTGTATATCCTGCAGGTGCCACAAATAGTCTCAGCACTGAGCATGTATTGACGCCTCTCAAATGAATGCAACGTCCATGTGGGTGTTTTGATAAGCCTCAGAAAGTATCTGAGTATCTGCAAATTTGTTAATCTGTTTGATAATGGAGATACTTCCTGTTCATTTTCTGCTGTTGTTTCATATTTTCATGTTTAAATTTGAATTTTCACATTTTTACTACTGTTAATTTAAGTAAAATGTATTCAATGGTTAAAATGGAGTTGTCAGTGAAGAAACTTAAACAGCCTCATTCATGTAACTGCTTGAGTAAAAACTACATTTTGTGTTCTATATTCATATGCTTTTAATGACCTGCACCTCTGTTTAAATTTAAGTGATGATGTCCAGGCTTTGTTCCTGTTTAATAAGGCTCCTTGCCATTGAGGAGATGAAGGAATGTATCTTTTTGAAGAGATTTACATTCTGTAAAAATTGGTTGAAACAAGCAAAGACACAATGAGGCAAGGCATGAGCCTGTGTCAGCCTGTGGAAGGCTTCTATACTGTGCAGAAGGGGGAATCAGCGAGAGCCTGCAGGGCAACTTGATCTGAGGAGATGCGGCCAGGGTTCCTGGAAATCCGAGGATGCCAGCATCATAGGAAGATCTTCCGAAGCAGCTCCACACAGTGTCAAGAGAAAAGGAACACCTAACTGGGTACAGCTCTGGCCCACCTAACAGACTTACAAGAATGACCTGAAAGAACCAAGTCCTCTCTGCTTCTAGCGTACCTCTCAGCAATGCACAACAATAGTTGTGGGAAGAAAACGTATTTGGTAATAAACAGGCTCCAATTAAAGTTACGGCATCTGCTACAAGGCGTGCAAAGAGAGAGGGGAAGACAGAGAGAAGGGGAGCGAGAGAATGAGAGAGGGAGGGAAAGAGAGGGAGGTAGAGAGAGAAAGGGAGGTAGGGAAAGGGAGGGGGAGAGCAGAGAGGAGGTAGGGAGGGAGAGGAAGGAGAGGCAGAGGAGCGAGGGAGGGAGAGAGGGAAGAGAGAGAAGGGAGGAGGGGGGGAGAGGGAGGAGGGGGAGGGGTAGAAGAGGGGGAGGGAGGGGTAGGGAGGAGAGGGAGGGAGGGGGAGAGAGGAGGGAGGGGGAGAGAGGAGGGGGAGAGAGAGGAGGGGGAGAGAGAGAGGAGGGGGAGAGGAGGGAGGAGGGGGAGAGGAGGGAGGAGGGAAAGGAAGGAAGGGAGGGGAGGGAGAGAGGGGAGAGAGGGGAGGGAGAGGGGAAGAGAGACAAGGACTGACCCAGAAATGATACAGATGATAAAAGTAGGAGATAAGGATGATGCAAACAGTAGATAGAATAGCATTTTGATGTTCTTATCTCTATTCCAAATGTTCAAGAAACTAGAATTGACATGTTAAATAGATGCATGGAAAGACATTTTAAAAGATCCACATAAAACATTTACAGTGTCTGTAGTGAAAATTTTACTCAGTGAGATTAATGGCAGGTTAACAATTCAGAATAAAAGATAAGTGAAGTTAAAGATATTGCCATTGAGGTTTTCCAACATGAAATATACACATAAAAAGACTAAAAATTAAAGGAAACAGCATCACTGAACTTTGGGACAACTTAATTGGCGAAATCAATATGTAATTGGAGATTCCCAAAGGAAAGAGGGAAAGAATGGATTAAAAAATTGAAGAAATATTGACTTTAATCTTTCATATTTTATGAAAACTCTACATTCATACCTAAGAAGCTTATCAAACTCCAATTAATAGAAACATGAAGAAAATGAAACCAAGGCACCAAATGGTCAAATTGTTCAAAACTAATGTTAAGAAAATCTGAAAAAGAAGGGAAAAAGATACAGAAGATAAAAGTAAAGATGAAGGAATATTTCTGAGATAAAACAAAAAGACATCGGAGCAAGATTTTAAAGCACAGAAAAAAATTCTATCAACCTAGAATTCTTTACTCTGCAAAAATAAGCAAAGATACTATCAAACATACAAAAGCTAAAGTAATTCACCAGTAGCCTATACTATATTAAGTAGCTTATCACCTGAAGGTAGACTGGGATAAAGTAACACAAATACTAAAAACATGGTAATAGCCAGTAAGCTATCAAAAAGCCATAGCTAAGAAGGTAACAAAACAGAATTTAAAAAAAAAAATACTCAAATTACTCGAAAAAGAAGGAGAGAGAAGGTTAATGGAAAAAACAAAAAGATATGTAGGAATTAGCAAGAGGATACATTCAGAACCAACCATATTAATATTAATCTTAAGTATAAATTGCACAAACACATCATTTAAAAGGCAAAGATTGTCAGAATTGATTTAAAAGGATGACCAAACTACGTATTTTCTAAATGGCATACAACTCAAGAAAACAAACATGTGAATAGGGACTGGCAATGTGGTGTAGTGGGTAAAGCCGCCACCTGCAATGCTGGCATCCCACATGGGTGACAGTTTGAATCCCAGCTGCTCTACTTCTGATGCAGCTCCCTGCTGATGTGCCTGGGAAAGCAGTGGAGGATGGCCCACGTGCTTGGCCCCGGCACCCACGTGGGAAACTTGAATAAAGTTACTGGCTCCTGGCTTTGGCCTGGCACAATTCTGGCCATTGTGGTCACTTGGGGAGTGAACCAGCAGATGAAAGAACAATGTCTAATTCTGACCTTCCAACAAACAGTATTTTTAAAAAAGTTATGAATATACGACAAAAAGAATGGAAAATATGCTAACACTAATCAAAGTCAGCTGGAGAGTCTATCTAGAAATATATGTAATATGTAAACTTAAATAAAATGAGACAAACTAGATTTCGGAACAAAAATCACCAACAAAGACTACTTCATGATGAGAAAGGGTCAGATCACCAAAAGAACCGAATTACAGCCTTAAAAACGTGTTCTCCAAAAAGTGGTGCAAACAGCATGAAGCAAAAATTGATAGAACTCTAGGAGAGATTAGAAGACCTCTTTATCAATAACTGACAACGAGTAGATATGAAAATCAGTAAGTGTGCAGAAGCCCTGACTATTAACAATCTCTCCAAACAGGTGTTTATACAACATTCGACTCAACAAGAACCAAATACACATTCTTCTGAAATGTATACCAACCATTTACTATATTCTGAGCAAGAAAGCAATTATTTTAAAAGATTTATTTTATTTATTTGAAAGGCAGAGTTACGGGGCTGGAGGCGGGGTGTGAACAGAGAGATCCTCCATCCACTGGTTCACGCTCCAACAGCCGCAACAGCCAGGGCTGGGCCAGGCCAAAGCCAGGAACCAGGAGCTTCGTCCTGGTCTCCTACGTGGATGCAGGAGCCCAAGGAGTTTGGCCATCCTTCGATGTTTTCCCAGGAGCATTAGCAGGGAGCTGGAACAGAAGTGGAGCAGGCAGGACTCTAACTGGAACCCATTTGAGATGCCAACACTGCAGGTACATATTTAACCAGTTATGCCACAACACTGGTTTCCATAAAGCATTTTCAATAAATGTAAAATTTCTCAAGCCACGCACAATTCTGGCTACAGAATTGTCAGAAATCAATGAAAATATGTGGTATCTCCCTACATGGCTGGAAACTAAACGAAAAGATTCCAAATAATCCAAGGATCAAAGAAGAAACCAAAAGTGTCATTAAAACTAATTTTGAACTGTATGAAAATGAAGACACATTGAAATTTCTGGGGTGCAGTAAAGCAGTACTTAGTGGAAAGGTACAGCCCTGGGGCTCAGCACGTTGAGTCACTGTTTCCAAAGCTCGAATCCCGTACTGGCCTGGTTCTTGGGCCCCTGCTGTCCACGTGGGAGACGTAGATGGAGTTTCGGCCTGGCCCAGCCCTGGCTGTTGAGATTGGGAGTGAGTCAGCAGATGGAAGATCTCTCTGTCTCACTTCCAATCTGTCACACTTCCTTTCAGATAGCTTTTTTTTTTTTTTTAAGAATTATAATCTTGGAGTCTTGAAATATGGATATGACAGAGTGATTACGATGCTGGTGGGGGGCCTGGTGCTGTGACGCAATGGGTAAAGCCACCACCTGCAGTACCAGCATCCCATATGGGCGCTGGTTTGAGTCCTAGCTGCTCCACTTCTGATCCAGCTCTCTGCTGTGGCCTGGTAAGGTAGAAGATGGCCCAGGGCCTTGGACCCCTGCATCACCATGGGGCACCTGGAAGAAGCTCCTGGTTTTGGATTGGCACAGCTCTGGCCATTGCGGCCAAATGAGGAGTGAACCAGTGGAAGGAAGCCCTCTCTCTGCCTCTCCTTCTCTATGTAACTCTGACTTTTAAAGAAGATAAATAAATGTTTAAGAAAAAAAGTACCATCACTATAGGAACATTTACTCATTAAAAAAAAAAAAAAAAAGATGCTGGTTGGGATGCCATAACGCTTTTCCTATCCATCAGCTTGTGGAGACGGTTACCTGCTCAGCCTCTGATCCAGCTCCCTACTACCATGCACCCTGGGAGGCAGCAGGTGATGGCGCAAGTACTGGAGTCTGTGATACTCGTCTGGGAGGCCTAGTTTGAGTTTCTTGCTCCTGGCTTTGGCTTGGCCCAATCCTGGCTGTTATAAAAATTTACCTCCAATTCCCCTGAGTATTTTATGGAGATAATAACATATTAACAAAGTTTTCAATGGTTGTGTTTTAAATATATTTGGATAGTCTCAAAGCTACAGACACTATGAGACCTCTATGAATAATTCTATTGAATCACAAGTAAAGAAACTTGGGATTTAAGTGAATTGTTGAAAGCACACAAATGGTACATGGTAAAAACCTCCATTGGGACTTAAACTTAGGTCCTGCCTGGCCAATAGTTCAAGCTCTAAAATAAGTGAAATAAATTTGAACTTTATGAACATGGATACAATAGGTTTCTGCAAGACTCTTCAGATATAGCACTTTATACATGATGTTGATTTCTATTTAAAAAAAGTAGATTAAGTATAAATACATTTTTTGATTAAGTAGAAATGTATTTTTAGAATAGAATATGGTATTACAAACTTTAGAATTTTGTTGAACAAGTTTTCAATTCCTACGTACTATATTTGATATGAAAAATCAAATTTACTCCTGTGCATAAATTCTCCACCAGAGCTGGGCAAGTACTAAGTTAGTAAAATGTAAGTTCTATGATTTAAAGAGTATACACAATAAAGAGGTTTTGAAAAATCATAAAGTAGCCAAACAATTACAAACCAGTCAACAGAATTGAAGGAGATTGCTTTTAAAGCACGTTCCTCAATGTCTGGTTTAGTCTATGTAACTCTTAGAACAATTAGGGCAACCTACATACAGCTGGATCTGAGGGACCCATCTTAGGGGTCCGTAAGGAACGAATGTGTAGCTCGGATTGCAAGTGACGACGGTCCAGGAGGTGCAGCAGAATTTCCATGTCTGATTAGAGAGTTGTTCTGCATCAGAGATTAAAGGCCTGCAAGCATTAGAGAGCACAAAGCCCATCCATTACAACCTCAGCCTGCACACAGTTCTGTGCGACGTTCTACGTGTGCTTTGCTGGTTTTCAATTGTGTATCAGGGCAAAGAAAAATGCCTTTACTGTCCTTTCCAACTGAAGTTTCCTGTCCTGTTCACCCATACAGCGCAGGAATGTTGTGTCACATAAACCCAACAGGCAAAGAAAGAACTGATTTTTACTATATTTAATACTAAATCCACCCTGTCCCATAGTTTTGAATAATAGGCTGAATTAGCCACCAACTAAAATGTTGATAATAGGTCCCATGAGCCAAAGTAGATGTTTGGTTTAAGAGCAGGATACTGAAATGCCTCCTTCTTGTAGGTTGGAACAAATGCTTTATTTACGATTACACAGATCTATAAATGAACTGCAAAGAAATTCAGATTTTCAAAGAACAGACACCCTGGCATTCCTGTAGAGCGGATGCCTCATCCTTGGGGGACCTTCTTCCCCATCCGCTGGAGGGGACAGTCACAGATTTGTAACCATGCCGTCACCATTAGGATTAAGATAGTTTGATGCCGGAGCCATATACTGTCTGCCTCCCATCCCATTGTGGTGCACGCATTTGCCAACAATGTATAGTAAGGTTAGGGTTAGCATCACATCTTGCTTTATACCAGTTGCAATAAATTGATACTTCTGTTTAAGGTTCATAGCTCAAGCTATTTTGTTTTACTCTGGGGTTGCTAATACATTGCCACTCACGGTAACTGTTACACCAAGCTAGATTTCCATTTTTGCTACGACTTGTCACTCTGAAGATGCAGATATTGAATGGTGGTGCGATTCTCACTCTGCTCTCTGAAGATTAACATGGCATAGTAATGTGTCATGAAATACGGTAGTAATAATATATAATAATAATAATGAAATACGGGCAACGGAGAGTAGAGCTGATCAGTGCCTTCTGTTCTCTAAACAAACGCTTCAATTCTGCACTGAGAGTTATCTTCCAGTTCTCTGCAGTACCAGCTATCTGTTTAGTAAAAGGAGGCCTTTCCGATGACAAGACATTGTCTTATTCACTTCTATAATTCCGTTAGCATAATCAGCCAAGAAGTTTGCTCTCAAGCAATGCTAATACAAATGAGCATCTTGTTTTCAGTCTCAGAGTTTCAAAGCTGAAAGCCTTTAATAGGGATATAAAGCTAATACCAAGAGTAATTACAGTGTGGCTTGCAAGCAAGAAGAAATAAAATGATCTACAGTATTTGGAGGGATGAGTTGAAGATGACAAGATTTTATGCAAAGAAATAACATTTCCACCCAAACATTGCCCAAATATAGTGAAAAATCTTAAATTTATTCCGTATATCATCTCTGGGCAGAACTGCAAATGGATAGAGGCTAAGAAAGTTGATTTTGCACAAAGACAGGAAAAAAAAACTTCCTAATAAGTCATCTAAAAGTGAAAATCATTTCATTGTTTGGAATACATGGTGCTCACCGCCACAGCAGGTGTTACAGCGGCTCCACAGCCATCTGCCCATGTATCTCACGAGGGATTTGTACAGTGGGTGGGATGTTGGAACAGACTGGGTCCTTTCAACTCTTGATTCCAAACCTAACCTTTCAACTCAGAACCCTGAGGCTCTGAAGAGAGATTTTAAAACCCTATGAACAGAGACTCCATAAATTAGTAAAAGACATTTCAATAATTAATCGTAATACAAGACATACGAAAGGGTGTGAAGTAATGATGGAATAAGTACAATATTAAAGAACAGAGAAAGATGTGACAAATTTGAGCTAGAGAGACAATGGGAGTGAAGCTGGAGCCAGTGTTTTATTAATGTCCTGGTATGAGCCATGTTTCCCGGGCGGAAGGAGGAAGTGGAAATCCTGCCTGAGCAAAGAACCAGTGTGCAGAATTAGAGGAGCAGACTCGTGGGCATGTCTGGGAAGAGATTTAAGTTATTATAGTCATTGTGATAAATTAGTATCTACTTTGGTTACCAAGACCTGCTTTTCAGTGACTTATATAGCTGTAACATTGCCAAATACCCTACAATAATCAAATCTCTCAATGATCCATTTCTTCTTTGTAATTTATAATAATATTAAATGTGGATAATGGTGGATATAAACTGACCACACTGCTTCTGGAATGTTCTCTGGATGGCCCAGGGCCCATACCACATCTGAAAACAGATTACAGGCACTGAGTCACCACGAATGTGTGTCCCCTGCCAGGGCCTCCAGGGAGCTGGGCACAACGGCAATCTCTCCAGGCTCCAAGTCTGCAGTCAGAGAAAGCCTGCCGAGTAGATAAGGGCTGCCCAGCACACAGACAAGCTAATTCGCCGATTCCCGGCATTCCCTACAGCGGAGAGAAAAGCAGATTTTCCAACTTGTTATTGTGGTTCTTGTTGGTCTATCTCTTGTCTCTGGAAGCTTTTAATTTTCTGTTTTTGTCAGCAGTTTTCCAACGCCATGGCCTGGGTAGGAGGTTTTTTTTTTTTTTTCCCCTTTGGATATTTATCCTGTTGGGGAATTGTAGTGCTTTCTGAATTGGTGACTTACTGGGCAGTCACAAGCCATCATTTTTTTTTTTTTTTGACAGGCAGAGTTAGACAGTGAGAGAGAGAGAGACAGAGAAAGGTCTTCCTTTCCATTGGTTACCCCCCAAATGGCCACTACGGCTGGTGCGCTGCGGCCGGCGTGCTGCACCAATCCAAAGCCAGGAGCCAGGTGCTTCCTCCTGGTCTCCCATGTGGGTGCAGGGCCCAAGGACTTGGGCCATCCTCCACTGCACTCCCGGGCCACAGCAGAGAGCTGGACTGGAAGAGGAGCAACCGGGACAGAATCTGGCACCCTGACCGGGACTAGAACCCGGTGTGCCGACGCCACAGGCTGAGGATTAGCCTAGTGAACCACGGTGCCGGCCACAAGCCATCATTTTTAAGATGGTTTCTGTTTTTTCCTCTAAGACCCCAGTGTCTCTATCCTATGCCTTATCACACCCCCATCATTCCCATATCTTGCATTTTTTCAAGTTTCAGTCTGATTAATTTTTCAGACCTATTTTCCATTTACTAACCATCTCTTCAGTATATTTAAACTTTGCCAAACTCATATTTTGAATTCTTTTTAATTCATTACGTTTTCTTTTTCAGTTCTAGAATTTCTGTTTTAATCATTTCCTGCAACTTCCACTTCTGTATCTTGGGAGCCGGCGCTGTGGTGTAATAGGTTAAGCATCTGTCTGCAGTGCCAGCATCCCATATGGCCACTGGTTCGAGTCTCGGCTGCACCTTAGATTCAGCTCTTTGCTATGGCCTGGGAAAGCAGTAGAAGAGGGCTCAAGTGCTTGGGCCCCTGCACTGCATGGGAGACCTGGAAGAAGCTCCTGGCTCCTTCGGATCAGCCCAGCTCTGGCCATTTCAGCTATCTGGAGAGTGAACCGGCAGATAGAAGACCTCTCTCTAGTCTCTCCCTCGGCCTATCTCTGCCTCTCAAGTAAGTAAATAAATGTTTTTAAAAAGAATTCTGTATCTTGGTATATAATTCCTGAAGCAGGAGTCATATACAGCCTAGATCTGACATCTAATCCTTAGAATTCCTGTTGACCTATTTCCATTGTCTGTGTTATGACCTTGACTTTTGGGGTCACTTAGTCCTGGAATGTTGGGCGATTTCTGATGATGCTGGACAGTTGAGCTAGAGTCAGGTCGCTGAGGACTGCAAACCATGGAAAGCACTGCAGAGCTATAAGCTCTTACTCTCAACAAAGATTACTCTAGCTTCAGTGTGAGCGAACGCCTTAGACAGGAACAAGGCTGCAGACACAGAGACCCATGGGTAAGGTCTGCAGGAATCCAGGCAAGAGAAGTTGATGTGGAGCAGTAGGATTCACGCTCCTGGGGATAGAAAAGAGGGAATAGCCATTTATGGGACAGAATCCACAGGGCGATTCTCATGTTTCCATTTTTGGAAACTAAGTGGAGAAAAAACGGTACCATTTACTAACTAGATAAAACACGGGGAGGTTCAGATTTAGGAGAAAGAACAAGAGTTCCTTTGTGACTCATGGAATTTGAAATGCTTGTGACACCTGCTAGCAGAGGTGGCTTGGCCCCTCTGGGCAAAGTCTGGGTTGATGAGCAGGTCTGGGAGCTGAGAGCACACTGGAGGGGGTGGTCCATGAGGGCAGGTGGACGTGCACAGGGCGAGGCTGAGCTCAGGGCAGAGCGTCTCGGGCAGAAGCCATCGGAGTTCAGATGGCCAAGTGGCAGGTGGGCTTCTGCTGAGCTGGAGTAACCCACAACTCCGCAGTTCAGGGAATGTGATGTCACCAAGCCAAGGGTACAGACCACTGTGCAGGAAACAAGGTCCCCGAGATTAAATGCCACTGAGAAAACAGAAAACAAGGCTTGGATGACGCTGGCAGCCAGCACTGCCATGCAGATGGAGGGGGAAGCGCATTTCAGGGAGCAGAGGGCGAAATGAGGCGAGGGTGCAAGGGCAGACGGTGAACTTGGGCAAGGACAAAGGCTGGAGGTGGAGTGTGTGTGAGATCAGGTAAAGTTTCATATGTTAAGGCGAAAGCGCTGTGACCATAACCGAGAGCCAGCAGGAAGACAGAACCAGAGCAGCAGGGTTGAAGATGAAGAGGGAGGAGACCTAACCAGTAGGTATTTCCCCATGAAGACTGGAAAAGAGGGGATGTACAGCTCAGAGGACGAACTCAATCTCACACTCTTGAGGGCAAGGAGAGTCTACAAAATTCTCTATGGCTAGGATAAGAGAGACTGTGTGGTGCAGGCCAGGGCACAATGTGACAGGAGGCTCCTCTTTTGGTATGGGTTAGGGAGGCTTGGAACACAGCATTAAAGGTCCTGCTGATCTGAGACTGGGTCACCTAGTTTGTCCCACTGCGGAGGGTGACAGGAGTTTCTCCCAGCAGTCCCCAGCAGCCCCAGCAGGTGGAGCAAGTGCACAGGAACTGGATAGTCTGATTCCTCATGAAAAGCATCTTGTTTAGTGGTTCCCTTGGCAGGCAACAGGACAGGGACATTGAAGATGTTGGAAGCATGAAGGGCAACGGAGCGAGAAGTGAAAAGGAAAGAAAACAAACAGCCAGGAGGAGGGTAGGAAGCCCAAGACACAGACAAGCGAGTTCCACGGGCAAGGAGTTGAGAACGCCAAGCTTCCGAGTTTGAGGATCCTGAACTTTGTAAGTGACCAGTTTGCCCAAGACAGTCTTGTGTATAGCCATTCCGCTGTCGTCATCACCAAGGCACTCCTATTCATGTCAAATGACTTGGAAGTGGAAAATTTTAAGTTTTTTCTAAGATGTACATGACTAATATTTACGATAAACTTAAAAAATGATCACCAATATAAATGAATGGAATTGGAAGACTTCCAAATCTGTGCCCTGGTTTGAAAGGTAAATCCTATTATCTTGGTATTCAGAGAAAGAGAACACGGGTCACTCTTAGTTGAGGGAAAATAAAGTTGAATTTTGGAAACACCGAGCTCACAAAGCTTATGGGGAGTTCAGGCTGAAGGGTCACATTACCCAAACAGGCATGCAAACAGAACTGCATTCACTCACAGAGCAGGAATTCACGGAGCACTCAACGACTTCTACTTCAGTGGTTCTCTCAGGAATGGCGCGCTCATTTGCAGACAAATGCAGGAAATGCTTGCATTTCATACTTGACACTATTTTCTTGGTACTAGCATATATAGCCTTTTTTCTTTCTTTCTTTTTTTTTTTTTTTTTGGAAAAATGAAAAGAACTAATTTGTGTGAAGAGTCATTTTAACATTGGCAGAATGGTCATATGGTCTGTTATTTGGGGTAATATCTCAAAATGCTCACAAGGTGGCAGCACAATCATAACATAACACAACAGGGGGAAAAAACCTTTTTTTGGGTATTTTGCTGTTAAAATATTTGAATTTTTGCCCGCTGTACAATACTTAAATTTTGTTTCTGAATGTATAGCCCTTCACTGAAAGATAGTCATCTTTGTTTTATAATTGATGACTTGAAAATGGAAAAAATTGAAATGCTTAATTTTCAACACTGTACATTATTTTAAAATATTTTGGACAAAGTACAAACTAGATTAGCAACATACATTGCTGGAATTCTTCACACCTCTATTACAACGTAGGGCTCTAGTTGTAAATGGTCTATCAGTTTACATCTTAATTAGGATATTTTAGTTAGACAATGATATTTAGAGCATTTTTCAGATACAATTATCTCACTAGTGAAAATAAATGCAGCAACTTCACTCACTGGTTTTTAACAGAACAACATTGGGAATTCTCATGGAAATTCTCATGCAGTATATTCAATTTACGGTAACTTCAAGTAGGGAAAAGGCCTGGCAGATTCAGTCAACAAAAAATACAGAACACTCAGTTACACTTGAACTTTGCATAAAAAGAACTTTTTTTTCATTAGTCACAAACATGTCCCTTGCCATGTTGGGCATATAGTTAACTAACACATTATTCAACTATTTTTTGCATTTTGTCTGGCAATCCAGAGTAGAGAGAATTACAGAAAAGCAAGTTTCCGACCTGGCTAGGCAAAGCCAGAATTAGGGGCTCCAAATTGGATCAAACGTTTGGAAGTCTTGAGATCCCAGAACTAGGAAGAGAGCTGGAAACAGACGAGCCAGTCTGCATTCTCTGGGGGGGGGACGGGGGGGGGACTCACTTCTATGTTAACCTAAACAACATGGGCTAAGGTTAATCAAGCAGTCTGAATTACCACCTACCCCACACACGAATTACTGATGTTTCAACCACAAACTACAACAGCATATATTTAAAGTCAGTTCACTATTGGGCCAAATTAAATCAATAACTGCAATTCAGACATTCTGGGGACTTACCCAGGGTTATCATTGTCAAGATCTGTCATTAGGACATCAAGGCTCGGAAATGCCATTTTAATTTCACTTAACTCAACAAACATGCCTGGTATCTTCTCCATGTAAGGGACTAGGAGATACAGGACTCACTGAACATCGCCATTACCCAACCCAGTGGACATTTATGGTTGATAAAGTAGAGGTTCAGAATCATACATAAGTAACCAAACACAGTCTTGCCTTTTTAACCCCTGGTTTCAGTTCTCAGTCACAGCTTTGTGCTATGATTGGCTGGGGGGCTGATCACTTCCCCTGGGCCAAGCATCTCCCATCACCGACCTCACGTTAGAGACGCCTGCATCTCTACTTTCGGCCGCGATTCCTCCCCTGCACTTGAGATTTGCACGCGCATTCTCTACGGGTTCTCCCATGTGTGCTTCCTACACGAGGTCACCACTTTGTCCCAGAGTCGCGTCTTCTCTCTGCATTCACAACCTGAGCCCATCGCCTCCGTCTCAGAGCAATCATCACCCTTGAGACAGTCACCCTTTCCCAGTCCCCCCCGTCCACTACTGCACCCCCACCGGATCCTGCCTATGGTGCTGCCACGGCCTCTACATGGGTTCTGGACTAGTCTTGCTTTCTTTACTGAAACGATCCATTATATTTCCCTTATCGATTTTATACTATACTGATGACGACTGAGATCTGAGAATAGCCTATGAATTCGACATGGATGGATGGGAGAGGACTCCAAGGAACCATAGAGACAATGAGGGGCCCGGGAGCATGCAGACATCTGAAACACAGGCGCTCGGGGTGGACGACCCGGGCACCCCTGCTGTCCTGCGTTCGGTGCTGTCCTGGGCACTGACCGCAGCAGTCAGCAATTATAGAGCACCAACTGAAATCCAGCCCCTCCACAGCGGTAACATCAGGCCCAGCTCCCTCCCTTAGCTGAGGGTCTCCTAGCCCTGCCTTTTGGACAGCAAGTCAGTCAGTGACAAACATTGACTCACTGAACTGAACGAGTGCACGGCCAGGCTTTGAACTACCAGGTCCATGGGTTCATTCGCTTTTCCAGGAGATCACACCCTTATGGCCTTTCTTTTTGAGGTGGGGGCATTTAGGTCCATAGGACAAAGTGACTACCACCTGCACGTAGCCCGCAGACTGACTGAAGCCCACTTGGCCATCAAAAAAAAATCCCCTAAAATACACAGCATGGCTGGCCAATCGGAGCAGGGCCACGAGCACCGCTGTCCAATGAGGAACCTGGATGTGTGCTGAACACGCTCCTCTCATCCCGAGTTCGTCCATCAGAACCTTCACCCCATGCCCCCAGGAAGGCCAAGAAGTCAGTGTTAGCTGCCCGGCTCCTTGCTCTAAGCATTCCAATCAACAATCCTTCCCCCTGCCACCCCCATATCGGCGATCGGCTCTGTGCACCAGGCTAGCAGACTCAGTTTTGAGGTCAGAGCAGCTCTTCCGACCAGTGTTGGGGTCGATCATTGCCACACTGAATGTCCAGCATTCATACCCTCCAGCTTGGTGACAAGTGCCAGAAAGGCAAGGAAGGCAACCAGCCTTAAATCAGAGGCAAAGATCCCAGCAATTTAGCAGGTGGTAGACACACCCTTGTTTTTTGTTTTTTTTTTTTTTTTTTGACAGGCAGAGTTAGACAGTGAGAGAGAGGGAGACAGAGAGAAAGGTCTTCCTTCTGTTGGTTCATCCCCCAAATGGCCACTACCACCAGCGCACTGTGCCGAAACGAAGCCAGGAGCCAGGTGCTTCCTCCTGGTCTCATATGGGGTGCAGGGCCCAAGCACTTGGGCCATCCTCCACTGCACTCCTGGGCCACAACAGAGAGCTGGCCTGGAAGAGGAGCAACCAGGACAGAATCCGGCGCCCCGACCGGGACTAGAACCCAGTGTGCCGGCGCCACAGGCGGAGGATTAGCCAAGTGAGCCACGGCACTGGCCCATCCTTGGGTTCTAAGACCAGCAGAGTAACTTGCAGAAGCTTCGAACATGGGGCCCTGATCTAGTGGGGTGTAATAAAAATACATGAATTAATTTGAAACTTCTGATAGAACATGACTATGATCCCATTTGTTAATTCAACATAAAACATGAGAAATTTCAGCCCTGATTCTGATTAGTGTTTCTTTCATAAAGCCACAATAGAACTTCCCCATTTCTCTCTCCCTGCGAAGTTAGTTTTCCAGAATCTGTCTTCAGCACCAAGGCCACACATTCTCCGAAACCAAGTGTGCTTACGTAACAGGGCACATCTATAAGGGGCGTGGGTTTTGACCTGCGTTTTCAGTACGGTGGCCAGGTCCTCTGCTTCGGCTCCCAACGCCTGTCTTCCTCCATCAGCTGGAGTTCCTGGACCAAACAAGTGGATTCTCACTGCTCCTGCCTGCTAGACTTGGATGTCTGATGTGGCCTCAGAGCTCAGGACAGCAGAACCTGAGCAGCCACCGAGGCGCTACCTGCCCAAGGGCAGCAACAAAGCCCTGGGGTGACAGGCTGGACGGATCTTCAGTAGTCTGTGAACAGCAAGGCTGCATCAGGACAGGCTAAAGCACAGAGGGAGGCGGGAAGAAGGATTTGCCAGAAGGAGCCCAGAGTGAACAGGACCCATGGGACTTCAAGTTTCTGGAATCAGGCCTTGAGGGCATCCCCCTGTCCTCACCCATGCAGCGGGGACCACTCTTGGGTTTAACCCTGCAAAGCTCCCAGGCTGTTTCACATTCTTTTGTGCAGAAAACAAAACTCTCACTTTCAAGAGATCAAGGACTTCAAATGCAAGCATATGTGGGAGTGAAACTCATTCACAATTAAGTGTAGTTATTAAGAAACCGATAAACCAGAGCAGGCTCAGGTCCCCTGGGGTGCGGGTGGTGAGCAGGCATCTGTGTGTGGGCAGAGGGGCTGGAAGGTTCAGCCCCGTGCAAAGGAAGGAGGCCTAGGGAAGGAGAAAGCAAGCCCCACCTACTCGGCAGGTTTTCCTTGTCACTCAAGCCACTGTACATCTGTCGCCATCACTAGCTTGTGAATTCCTACAGCAAGTTATTATGCAACACCTAGCATGGTGCCTGCCCGGTGCAAATGGGAAGCACTACATCAATCTTGCCCAGTCTGAATTTTAGGTGCAAACTGGTCGACAACTGTGTGCAAATGTCTTTTTGCTTTCCCTGTCCATTGAACTTGGGGGCTCCCAGGGTGCTGCAACAGAGCTGCCTTTCCAGCCCTTCTGTGTCCCCACACAAAAAAGCTCTTAGCCACTCCACCAGAGGTGGCAGCGAATAAGGAGAAACGATTCTAAAAGATACATGCTCAAGATTTCCTTAAAACCCAAGTACAAGACAAGAACATCTTCACTGTTTCTGCTATACAAAGGGTAATTTGGGAGCTTGCAGTATTTTATGTTCATTATCAGTTTTGACTTTCTTGTTGCCGTTAATTGATTTTCATAATATGAAGAACAGGACCAGCACAATATGTCCAGTGTTTGATGATAAATTTTTGTTGAATGAACAAGTGATCGACTGAGGCGATTCCACCAATATTCAAAATAATAGTTCAAAGGAGAAAAATTCACCAAGATATCATCCATAAAACTTGGCAAAACAGAACCAAGATATCATCCATAAAACTTGGCAAAATGTTTAAGAAAACGCAGATCTCAGAAACAAAGAATTTGATATAGTTTAATGGGCTCTTATGTCCTCGGAACTTAATAACTAGTAAGGTAAGTTGTGTTCTCTCTGGGTTGTTAGATTGGACAGAGGGCACAAGTCTAAAAATCAGGCCTTGAACTTTAATCAATTTTCTAAGCTGGTTTTACTCAGTGGATTTGTGCTCTTTTTATAGAAATAGCCCCATCTCAGCTATCACCCTGGTTAAGCTCTGTAGCAACGGATGGAGGATCACAACGGTCCAGCAATACGTGATGTTGCAAACAAGTCCCGGATCTCTGGGGGACAGTCCTCAGCGGTGCTTCTAACAGCAACCTTCTCCCAGTTTCCACCAGCGGCCAAGCCGCCATGGGTAGCCAGGAGCCCATCACCAACCCCAGGAGCACCTGATCGTTTCATAGAGGCTGGTTGCTGCTATGTTGTACAGCCTGTTCTTCCCAGGGTCATTAAGTCACACGAGGTCTTTAAGCTCTTGAACACTGTTTTCCATAGGTGACTAAACTCTCCATACAAGGCCTCTAACTCCCGGGCAAGCTCTCACCAGGCCTCTCGCTCGAATGAATGCGGGATTTATTCTAAGCCACAGCGATAATCAGCTACCAGTTTTAATAGAAACTTCTTTCCTATTAGATAGGAGGATTAAGGTAACAGGTCCCTGGGCTGGTGTTGTGGCATGGTGCTTGTGACCATTCGTGTCCCAGCTGCCCACTTCTGATCCAGCTCCCTGCTAATAGCCTGGGAAAAGCACCAGCAGATGGCTCAAGTGTTCGGGATCCTGCCACTCAAGCAGGACACCCAGATGAAGCTCCTGGTTCCTGGCTTCAGCCTGGCCCAGTGCCAGCCGTCGTGGCCATCTGGGGAGTGAACTAGCAAATGGAAGAGTTCTCTCCCGGTGACTCTCCCTCTCATCTCTAACTGTGGCTTTCAAAATCAATCAATGTATCTTTAAAAAAAGATAACATGATTTATTTTACATGACTTAAAAGTTGATTATGGCCAGCGCCGCGGCTCACTAGGCTAATCCTCCGCCTTGCGGCACCGGCACACCGGGTTCTAGTCCCGGTCGGGGCACCGATCCTGTCCCGGTTGCCCCTCTTCCAGGCCAGCTCTCTGCTGTGGCCAGGGAGTGCAGTGGAGGATGGCCCAAGTGCTTGGGCCCTGCACCCCATGGGAGACCAGGAGAAGCACCTGGCTCCTGCCATCGGATCAGCGCGGTGCGCCGGCCGCAACACGCTACCGCGGCGGCCATTGGAGGGTGAACCAACGGCAAAAGGAAGACCTTTCTCTCTGTCTCTCTCTCACTGTCCACTCTGCCTGTCACAAAAAAAAAAAAAAAAAAAAAAAGTTGATTACAAGGGCTGTCATTGTGGAGAAGTGGGTAAAGCCGCCTCCTGCAAAGCTGGCATTCCATACGGATGCCAATTTGAGTCCTGGCTGCTTCACTTCCAATCCAGCTCTGCTGTGGCCTGGGAAAGCAGTGGGAAGATAGCCCAATGCTTGGGCCCCAGCACCCATGTGGGAGACCCAGAAGAAGCTCTTGGCTTCGGTCTGGCCCAGCCCTAGCTGTTGAGGCCATTTGGGGAGTAAACCAGCAGATGGAAGATGTATCTCACCCCCTCAACCCTGTAACTCTGCCTTTTAAACGAATAAAATAAATCTTAAAAAAAAAATTGACTTCAGCCATCATCTGAAAAATTCTGTGGCATGAATGAGAAAGGGTTTAATGGCCAGCTCTCCTATTGTCACTGTGTAATCTCAGAGCCCTGCAAAGTACCCAAGTGCCCTAAACTGGAAACTTCCATCCCACAACAGTAGGGCTACCCAATTGCGTACTACACCTTCGAGCTCAGCTAGTAACAAATTCATTTCCCGCTACAGAGCATTTTAGCTTTCCATCCAAGCTTCACAGCTTGTCTGGATTAATGCTGATGTGCTAAACTCTGCCTGCGCTAAGTCATACATCTTGCAAAGAACCAATTCGAGTAATGACTCGCAGTTCTCCGAGAGAAAGTTTTTTAAACACTCCACTATACTTGGAGGACTTCATCCACGATATCCAACTGCCTCTTTCAAATGATAGTTTTCTAGGTAGCTGTCCTGTCTAGAACTTTCTCCCTAACAAAAGCCAATTTCCAGCTTCACAGATACACTGGAACACAGGTACCGATGAAGCTGCTCCACATGCGAGTTAGACTGTTTCAGAGTGATGGTATAAAATCGACTTCACTACTCCAATTTTCACTATCCTTTTCCATCTAAGCAAAAAATCTAAATTAGGAGCCACAGCCATGGTGTAGCAGGCTAAGCCTCCACCTGCAGTGCTGGCATCCCATATGGGCACTGGTTCAGGTCCCAGCTGCTCCACTTGCGATCCAGCTCTCTGCTATGACCTAGAAAAGCAGTGGAAGATGGCCCAAGTCCTTGGGCCTCTGCACCACGTGGGAGACCTGGAAGAATCTTCTGGCTCCTGGCTTTAGATCAGCCCAGCTCTGGCCATTGCAACCATTTGAGGAATGAACCCAGTAATGGAAGACCTTTCTCTCTCTCTCTGCCTCTCCTTCTGTCTGTAACTCTACTTCTCAAAGAAATTAATTGTAAAAAAAAATTTTTTTAAAAAGCTACAGGGTCACCTTTCTCCCATTTCGTGATGGCTATCTTTAAAAAAAATCTAAATTATATGTAACAAACTGGGTTAGTGCATGCATGATAAACTTTAGTGTTTACTCAACTAAACTGCGAAGTATTTCCTTTTGACGAACAGTAATTCAATACTCCCCTTTCTAATTCTGTCATGACATCTCTGTAGAAACCAAATCCTGTATCAGAGCCGAGCTGTGGTCATTAGACCAAATGCTCGTGCAGCAGAGTCGATGATAAATCGCCCAATAGGAACTGAAGCGACTTTAAATGCAACCACCATGAACTTCATAAATTGCTAAGTGGCTCCTTGATTTTTACATTATATAACAGTCACCTGCTGTATTTTCTGCCCCGAGCACCTACCCTAACGTCTGACACTTAGTTAATATTCTTCCGCAAATGTCAACCAAATGAAAGCCTCAGAATTTTCCAAGGTGGGAGAGCCACCTTGGACTCCGCCACCAGGTGGCGCACAGGGACCGTGCCTTCCACATGTACCGCCACAGACCCTCCCATTCATAGCGTAAATAAAGAGCTGCATTATTAATTTATACTGGGGCGTCCTCTCTATACTTAATATTTGTTTAACCAGCTGTTTCCTATAATCCTCCTTAAACACCATGGATTAATACCCAAGTATATGCAGGACTCCATTCCTCTCTACTTGTTCCCAACCTTCTGTTACCTGTAAATGACAGGCTAAGTACACTTAAATGACACAAACTAAACACTATGGTTACTAATAATGACCGCAGGATGTCGGAAAATTAATTAGGTGCAACCGAAGTCTGTAATATCAACCTTATTACAAGTTTTCCTTGCATTTCGTTGGAATTCCAAGTGGTGGGATATCATTATCTCAAAAAACGTTATCTGGAACACAGAATAGGCACGGGGCAAAAGGAAATGACAAGAAAGCGAGCGTTTTCGGAGGCCAAGGTCACCCCATTGTTCATCCCTTTCGCCATGCGGTACCACCTTGAGATTCAAAAGATTTCTGCAAGCGCTCGGCAAATGCCACTATTGCACACCCACGATGCTGCAAGGCCAGGCTGTTCAGAATCTCGTTGCACGCGCTCCGTGTATTTATCCTGGATGTGCCACTTGCTCCCGGACGAAGGAGAAGGAAATGAAGCCACTAGGATATAATGAATTGATTCTTCTCTCTGAAAGTCTCTTCAGTACTGCTAAATTACAGTGTCAGTCATTCCGCAGAGACACGAGGGCCTTTGCTGCAAATAAATGGCTCACTTCAGAAGAACACGGTGTCCCCCCTTTTGCGTTTCCAGAGGGTCCCTGGGCCACTGGGCCCCTTGTGGGAAACTGGCCACTGGGTGCATTCCTCCTGTGGCCCACCCATCCCGCGCTTGTTGGTTTTTCCTGCTCATCTAATTAGCTTGAAGCCAGATAGCTTCTTATCCAATTTCCTATTGTAAGCTGTTTCCAATTTAGTGAGAGGTGACCAACAAAATATAAACTCTTCATTGCAAATGTGGAGAAAAATGTAGAACAGTGAGTGAAGACTGAAGCCGAAATGCTCACTGGTCTTTGGGCACACATTCCATTCTACTGAAAGGAAAAAGCCCTTCCATTCATATAAATAAATGGAACCAAAGTTCCGACTAAGAAGTATTACAAAAGTTCTCCAACACAACTACCATCGTGCGTTTTCTGTAGAGCAATATTCCTACTTCATGATTCCGCCTAAGGATGGAAGTCACCGAAGTGCGTTAACATTCAGGAAAATTTAGTGCACTGAAATAATCAAAGATAAATGGCTATCAGAAACTGCATTTGTCATGAATAAAATGTCCCCTTCACTTAGGAACTAATCCACAGCTTTCCTTTCTTAAGAACCGTTCGCTTCTAAGGAGAGAGCCAGTGTGTTTGATTTTATGACCTCACGCTGGAAACTTGTACAGGGACGGTCTCCACCCTAACACTCCCCAGACGTACTGAGCACCTAGGTGTGTTTTTTTTTCCAGTGATAAATGAAAGTAAGACAACCAACCTTCAAAAGAATAAGCCACCTTAGTTTGAACACAATCATCACAGTCAGGGGAAGGAAACAAGTTAACCCAAGCCAAGGAGGCCTGGCGTTGGCTTTGGGCGACTAACAGTCCCCAACCAACACACAGCCCCTGAAGCAACTTTCAGAAGTAACCCTAACTCCTGGAGCACTGGTCCCTTTCAGAACATTCAAAGATCGGCCGACATCATCCCTACATAGGAAAGGATTCCAGCACCCTGCCCTCAAGATGGTACCACGTCCAAGAGTCTTAACCTTAACAGGTATTCCCGATGGCGACAACACTGCGCTTCTCCACACAAGTCTAATAGTCCCTGAAATCAAACAAAACTCAGACAGCTGGGAGAGACAGCCCCAAGCCCTCAGCCCCTGCTTCGGCCTCTACAATCCTTTATACATCTCAGGTGCTATAAACGTGCCCGTTGGAACGCAGATGAAGAAGTCACCGCTTGGGAACCACGCACGCACAGCTTGATAGCAGCAGTAGCAAAATCTAGGGCAAGTTAAGAGTTTGTGGTTGAGGTGTCATGTGAAAGACTAAAGACGAAGAAAAAGCGTTTAATGCGCCCGTACAGGACCCAGTGTGGCTCCCTGAAACCTTACAGGCACTAAGCTATGGCCAAAATAGGGCTGAGTGTGGGGAGAGGGGGGAGGTAGGTGCAAGTGTTACCTCGTCCTGGGATCCAGAAGTTCAGATACTCTGAGTCCTGCTGAGGCTGGCAGCTGGAGGTGAGTGAAGCGACGGCTCTTCCTCTTCACCTTAAGTTTGGGTCTGGGCGAGCGTGTGCGTGCGTGTGCGCGCCCGCCCGGGTGCGCGCAGAGAGTCTTTGTGGCGCTGGGTGGCAGAGGTCCCGCACCTGGGAAGAAGGAAGGTACTTTCTCACCGAGAGCCGAAGCGGCGCGCAGCGTCCCCTGGAACTCTCTCCTCCCAGCAGATCCCCTAATTACAGCCTGACGCGCGCTTCGTGCAAACTTCACGGGGAGGGGCCGCCCGGTGCGCAGACCGCGCCAAACAGCGGCCTCTTAGACGGCCTTGGCCGGCTCGGATCCGGCGCCCGCAAGCCCCCACCCACCCCGCACCCGGGTCCGCCCAGGGGGACGGGGCAAGGGGCCTGGGGACGGCCTGGGGGCGGCGCACCTCCGCCTGGTTTTTGCAGGCTCTGCTGTTAAGGGAAGCCCAGGGGTGGGGTGGGGTGGGGGCGTCGCCTTCCCGCCTTCCCCTCGCCAAAGTGAATCCAGGATAACGCACGGTTGGGGCAGCAGCGCGCAGAGCTCCCCAAACTCGAGGTGCCCTTTCACCCCCAGCGCCAGGAGCCCGGTTTGCGGTTCACTAGCTCTGCATTGGAATTGGGCTTAAATCCCCGCCAACAAACAACAAGCTATTGTATCCCCGGATGACAGAACTCAAACAACCTGGGTTTATTTATAGAGCGAGGAATGCGAGCGGGAGACGGATGGGTGGGGCCGGGCTCGGGGCCATCCGCGGATTAGAACCAGATGGGCGCGGGGCGCGCGCGCCCGTGGAATTCGCACGGGGGAAGATGCTGGGACGCGCGGGAAGCCGCCTCCCGAACAAATACACGCTTATTTATAACTCCGGAGCGCGTCTCATAGGCCCATTGATGGCCGCCTTGAGTAACCAAGGGTTTTGGAGAGGAAATGCTTCATATTTCATAACAGAGCCACCTTTGATGGAGCCCAGCAAGGGGAATAAAAAAAAAAAAACACGCAGGAAGCAAACGGCTGTGGAGGCGGCAGGGAGAAGGAGTGGCTGGCCAGGCACCGACGACGAGCAAACAAGCCCAGGGGCCCGCGGCCAGGGCAGGCGCAGGGCGCACGGGGCTCCGATGGCCTCTGCGCGCTGCTCGCCGCCGCCCACAGGGCCTGGGAGCGCCCGGGACAGGGGTCCCAGTGGGGGGCCCGTGGGGCACACGAGCTGGACAGGCGCGGGCCACGGAAACCGGCGGGGCAGGTGACGCGGGCGACAGACGAGCCCCGCCGTGGCCAGGGCGCGCGGCCACCGTCGCCCCGTGGCAGCGAGCGGCGCTATTGTCTTAGAGATCCGGCCCGAGCCGGTACCGCTGCCTCCTGGGCTCTGGGAGAGGCGGGAAAGAGATTCCCAGGGTGGAGAAAAAGAAAACCAAAGGGGCTTCTTCCCGCCTCCTCTGATGAATTTCCTCCGTTCTTGCGCCAGGCTCTTGCTCGCCATTCGGTCTTTGGTAAATGAACGTGCGTCTTGGAACGATTTTTTTTCCCCCGTAAAGTCAGACCGAACACAAGCTTCCCTAAATGCTGACAGTTCTATGCGAAATGAAATAATTAAAAATGAGTCCTTCAACAGGCAGTTCAACACCTCTCTTAGAATGCCCAAAACTGAGCCAGCATCCTTTCTTCCATTTCTTTGTGCGTCTCCACAGAGGGGGCAGGCTAAAGGTTTTGCAATTTTATGTCGTTAATTTAGTGGCTATTGAGACAGCTGTTATGTACGATTCCATAGTAACAGCCAATAAAAATAAGGCACATCTCTGCTTCTCAACTATGAAAAGAGTTTTTATGCTGTTTCTTCTAAGTGTTCAGAGTGATGTGTAGTTTCAGGAGCATAAAGGCATGAGACTACAAAACAAATATTCTACAATTTTCACGTTAAAGTCTTACACGTGGTGAGGCGGGTGGTATGCGGCGATGAAATCATATAAAGACGGTTTAATCATTGGTCTGGCTCCCGGCGTTAAAAGGCTGAGTTCCTCGGGCTTGCCTGGGGGTAAGTGAGACCAGCTGGCCGGTGGGAGCCACTTGTTGCGTTATTCCATGGTTTGCTGTCTACACACGCTGCAACAAAAGTATTAAGAGAAATTAATCCGTTCTTTTCAAAAATGGCCTGGGAGCCAGGCAAGACAATTTACCTGGTAACTTAGTCACACCACGGGTGGTGAGTTATCTTTGGATTTCAGGTAGGACCCCAACAAGGGAGATTGGCTTCTACACTGAATGACAGCTGCTTAGCTCCAGCTGCTCCAGAGCTGGCCTGTCAATCAATCATTCCCACCCCCTCCAACCTCGCCTCCCTGTTGCCTGTTTAGCAGTCTGTGTTAAAAAGACCCCCATTCTTTACACGTGTGTATTTAGCATGTGCCCTCGGTGTTATGCAGGCTGAATTCAATTGCCATGACATGCTTTCTCAATCATCTTTGGTTTGATGTGGTTCACTCATTGTTTATTGGAGTTAGCATTAAGAGTCTTTCAAAACCACTTTTTGTGTTTAGTTAATTAATGTTCAGCTACATAGCACTTTATAAAAGCGCTTTATAAAAGTGAGCTGTTGTCGTGGCTCACTAGGCTAATCCCCCCACCTGTGGTGCTGGCATGCCGGGGGTTCTAGTCCCGGTTGCTCCTCTTTCAGTCCAGCTCTCTGCTGTGGCCTGGGAGTGCAGTGGAGGATGGCCCAGGTCCTTGGGCCCTGCACCCGCGTAGGAGACCAGGAGGAAGCGCCTGGCTCCTGGCTTCAGATTGGCGCAGCACCGGCCATAGCGGCCACTTGGGGGGTGAACCAATGGAAAAGGAAGACCGTTCTCTCTGTCTCTCTCTCTCTCTCTCACTGTCCAAAGTGCCTGTCAAAAAAATCATATATTACTTTGATTTATCATTATAATTTCACAGCAGGGCATGGGATTTATTATTATATGGTTAAAGAAATGAGGAAAATTTGGCCGGCGCCGTGGCTCACTAGGCTAATCCTCCGCCTTGCGGCGCCGGCACACCGGGTTTTAGTCCCGGTTGGGGCGCCGGATTCTATCCCAGTTGCCCCTCTTCCAGGCCAGCTCTCTGCTATGGCCTGGGAAGGCAGTGGAGGATGGCCCAAGTGCTTGGGCCCTGCACCCGCATGGGAGACCAGGGAAGCATCTGGCTCCTGGCTTCAGATTAGCGAGATGCGCTGGCCGCAGCGGCCATTGGAGGGTGAACCAATGGCAAAAAGGAAGACCTTTGTCTCTGTCTCTCTCTCTCACTGTCCACTCTGCCTGTCAAAAAAAAAAAAAAAAGAAAAGAAATACACATCTTTTTTCATGACACTAAACATCTTACAAAGGTGCAAGTTGCTAAAACAATTAGAAGACCTAAACAACTTTTCAAGGAAAATTGTACTGGGAGAGGCTTCTGGACTTCGAGGTTTCCTGTACTGAATACCAACAGTAATTCTCCTTCCTTGCCTTTGTGTTGTTTATGTTGTTTTTCATTTGGAGAAGCCAGCCAGGCCAGCTTTTTTAAGTTTCAAGACAAAACCAAAGATTGTTTCTTCTTCCCCCTCCCCCTCCCCCTCTGCTCCCCCCCCCTCCTCTTTTTCTTCTTCTTCTTCTCTCTCTCTTTTTAATTTGTATTGAAGATATTTTAATTGTTATTCAAGAAAATGGAAACTGCAGATTTGAACTTCAGTATAAGTATTTTATCTCTAGAGTGAAACTTTTTTTCCCCCAGAAACCTTTTATTTAAGGTATACAAACTTAGGGCATTTCATAAATGTAAATTTAGGAACATTTTTAAAACAATTCATGTGCTTAGAATTCACGTTGGGTTCTACCTTAAATCAGTTGACTAGTACTAGAGACACAGAGCCCTGAAAATCAAGGTTGAAAACCAGGCTCAGTTGAAAACCAGAGCCACATTCAGAGGTGATGGTATATGCTGTGTACACCCGTGTATACCTGTGTGTACCATGATGGTTGTATGTGTGTATACCCGTGCTCGTGAAGCCTTCAAACACTTTGGGGAAAGTAGATATGATTGCAAAAACAAATGCATACATTTAAAAAATTTTGCACCAAAATTAACGTCTCTTTTTTAAAAGATAATTGTTTATTTGAGAAGCAGACAGCCAGAAAGACAGGGACAGAGGAACAGAGAAAGGGCGCCCATCCTCAACTTCCTGACATGGCTGGGCTGAGGCCAAGGCTCAGTCCAGGTCCCCAGCGTGGGTGGCGGGAGCCCAGAGTTGGCAGCCAGCACCACTGCCTCCCAGGCTCCACGTTTGCAGGAAGCTGGAGTCAAGAGCCAGGGCTGGGAATCCACCCAAGGGGCTCCGACACCTTAACTGCGGGGCTAAATGCCCACTCCCAAACTTGCCTTTTTATTCCATTTCTGTGAACTTTTTGAAGTCTCTCGGTACATGTCGCAATCAGCACATTGTGAAAAGCTCTTGGTTAGCATAATACAGACGTACTTTTTTAGAATGAAATACAGGTCAAAATGGTGTGAAATGTAACTTTGCTTTCTTTTGTTCATTGTGGGGCCATTTGAGTAGTTAGGTTGAATTAGGTAAAATGGAACATTAACCATTTAACCTAGCAAAAAACAATTTCATTTGATTGTACTTTATGTAACTCTGAATATGTACATAATATAAACCAAGCAGGAAAACTTTCAACATTAAAAAAAAATTGATCTAAAATATCCTGCATCTTTAATGTGTAATAAATTCCCACACAGAAATCCTTGGGCACTCCCAATGAAATGCCAATCATGTGCAGATGGCGATTATCTAAATTCATCTGCAAACCCAGAAAGAGGCTGCTCTATTACCCCCTGAATTCCAGAGAATCCCTGTGAGCTCTTGTTTCCTGGAATTTTTGCCTCAGGCTAGTATTATACCTGGGTGAACATCTGCCATGATAAAGGTGCAGCCACGTGTGCTTTGAGGTAGCAAGGGGGAGCAAAGCCGTTTGACCTTTCCTGTCTGAGGTCCTGGAACTTGGCTAAAGCACCCTTGGGATTACCGCATTGCCGTGAGAAAGACATCGTTTGTAATTAAGTCCTTCCCACTGGCTATCTTCCTCTTGAACTCCATGATTAAAATACAAATTCAATATTCTAAATGGTCACAAAGCATTTGAATAAAAGGTTACTTTGCTGCCCAGCCGGTGGAGAGGCTGACTTTCCAAGGACGCACGGCAGACAGATTCTTTCAAAGGGCACACTAAATAATTAGGCAATAAATTGCTCAGATGTTAAGAGCAGGGCTGTCCCAGACGCTAGGGAGGCCAAACGGACACCATGCGGAGTGGTCACCGCCCCCAGCTTCCGAGGACAGCCCATGTGGCCCAGGCATGTCTGTTGGGCTGGTTTGGGTTTCACTGCCCTGCCCAGTGCTTTTCTCACTCTTATTTCCTCAGCGTAAATCTTTGTTCCAGAATTCCTTTGTTTTCTCGAGAATTCGCGTGTATTTCATTATTAACTAGATGAAATCGCCAGTTCAGGGCCATCTCCTTTGATGCGCTGTGTTTGGTTGTCCTAATCCTGAGAATCTGCGTCCTCCCTCTCAGTTCCTCATCCAGGCAAGAGCTTGTGTTTTCTGCTTTTAGAAGCCTTGTGTTTTCATTCGTGTTTTTCTGCACTTAGTTCTTTCAGGAGACACCAGAAACCCTCTGAGGGCGAGTATGGTACCTCTGTTTCTTCTGTTTCTAGCAGGCAGCCTTGCTGTTAGAGATTATCAAAAAGTGAATTATTTTTTGCTATTGTTAAAGATGTTGATGAGATTCTTTAGAATCAGGAGAGAAAATAAAAAGCAAATGAGGAAAAGTAGGAACTGAATGAACTAATTCTGAGTGTTTTGCATCTAATAGCCAATGGCATAAATAATCATCAAAAGTTGGTTAGTAGTTTTATCATGGTTATTGATTTCAAAGAATTAAAAGAAGCGTAATACATATTTTTCTCCCATGCTTGGCTGATGCCCTATTGTGTAAATGATAACCAATGAAGGCAAAATGTTTTAGTCTTTTAAGAAACATGGTTGAAGCTAGTGACAAAATAGGGTTATTGTCTTAGAATTACAATTTCAGGCACTTGAATATTGATTTCTTTCACTTGCATTTCTATAGTTCCTTTAAGTTTAAACCAATTACAACTATCAGGAGATGTATTCCTCATTATATTTTTTTCTTGCTCTCTTTTTTCTTATAACCTTCAGAGAAAAGGTTGTCAAGTCTAATTGGGTTGGAGTGATTTATGTCCAGACTTCTTAGGGTAAAATGGGTGAATTAGCTAATGCATCAAGGTTGGCAGAGGGCAAGGCTACTCAAGAAAACCTGAAGTGTGGGCTTCGATTATTTGGAAGTGAAGAAAAATAGTCCAGAGCTGTCAGAAAGATAGAAAGACAGGAATATTTGCTCTGAGAAGCCCTTGAAGATAGGTTTCAAAACAGAGAGCTTACTCACGGTGTACTATAAGAGAATATTCACATCATGCCTCTTCGAAAATGTTGATTGAAGTAGCTTAGAAGAAACATCAGAGTGGTTTTGAAATTTTGCAAATGTCTATGCTAAGCTTGATAGGTAAAATCTAATTTTCCTGACATCTCCATAAATACAGAATTAGTTCTTTGCTTACATCCACCTTTTAGGCCAGGACTGGGTAATTTTTAAAAGAACGGCTACAGGGCTGGTGTTGCAGTGTACTGGGTTACCTGCTGCCTGAGTGCCAGCATCCCATGGGAGTGATGGTTGAGTCTTGGCTGTTCCACTTCCGATCCAGCGTCGTGCTAATGACCTCAGAAAAAGGCAGCGGGGGATGGCCCAAGTGCCTGGGACCCTGCCACCCACGTGGGAGCCTGGATGAAGCTCCAGGCTGCTGCTTTCTGCCTGGTCCAGCCATAGTCATTGTGGCCTTCTGGGAAATGAGCCAGCAGAGACAATGTTCTCTCTCTCACTCTCTCCCTCTCTCTCCTTCACTCTCTCTCTCTCCCTTTCTCTAACTCTGCCTTTCAAATACATAAATATTTTTTTAAAAGGAAGAGCTAAGTGTCCTGTTTATATTTACATGTGTGTAATATCTATGTACATACTATATGTATCCTTTTTTGCTTTAAAGCAATGAGAAGACTCACTTGTGATTTATTATAAGGTCTGACAAAGTCAAAGTATTTTGGAAGGGGTCTTTGCATAGTACATGGATTTATCTTGAGTACTTGCTTTCACTGCCCAGCCCAGCCCAGCCAATGAATTCTCCTGTCAATAGGAAATGTGTGGTTCTTCCCTAATCACAATCTGGCTGTTTCAACATATAGCTAAATCAAATCATCACAGGCTAACCCGGAGGGAAGACAAGGCAAAGATATATTTCTCCACTTGTCCCTAGTTACTGCCAGCCTCCTTGCTGAACGCACAGTAATTCTTCCATAATACTGGCCTGGAGGTCAACTAGAGAATGCGTCGGGTCCAGAGGCCTGCTGCTGGGTTCCTTATAAGCATGAAGGCAGGCAATTTGGGAACATGATGAACACTGACATGGTGCCACGTTGGAGTGACTGTTTCGCCGTTGTGCATGAAAGCAATGAGCTGTCAGTCACTTCACAAGCCAGTCAGTCCTGTGTAGTTCTTCCTTGCTAATGTCCTTGACTCTAAGCGCTCGTTTCCTTTCCAACCATACTCAGCAAGTGTGACTTTTTTTAAGAACTAAAAAATTTGGCTAAATGATCTAACCAAATACTTTACTATTTTTTTTTTTTTTTTTAAGATAAGGAGACTGAATTGGAAAAGATTGAAGAATTGTCCCAGAGTCCCTCTGGTATCCTGACGGCTCTGTGAACTTTCCCAGCCACCTAGTTCTGTGTCTCGGGGTACTTAGGATGCAGTTGTAATGAGTGCATTTGTTCTAGAACACAGCTAGGAGTTAATTTCTTCTGCCTCTGTCTATTTGTCTCCTCATACCACGAGCACATGGCTTGTTCATGTCTAATTCATTCTTAAATCTTGCAGTGTCTCCTCTCACCCTCTCCCCAAGCAGAGTGCCACACACACGTGGGAGTGAAGCCTGGTGGAGCTGTGCAGTGAGTGTGTGAGCAGGAAGAGATGGGACAGTGACTGGAGTTAGTGCTTCCAGGTTTGCTTCTACATGCGATAGCAGCATGTTTTCCCCTGACACATTTTATGGCTTCCGGTTCCTCCCCAGTCCCTGGTAGGTGTCTTGTTGGCATCTTAACTCTTCACGAAGCAAATGCCCGGTCTTTCCTCTGCCTTGGAAATGACCGCGTCAGGGTTCCGTGTGTAGAAGGAAGTCTGCAGAGTTTCTCACGTCTGCTCCTCTTCGTCTTGCACATCCTGTTTTTATTAGAGCCCTCCTCCTTTGTGGAGGCATCCTGATGGCTCACTGGCTCCTTCCTTTTCGAGAGGGAGTCTACGTCTACCCACCCGGGAGTCTACGTCTACCCACCCGGGACTCTGTGTCTACCCACCCAGGACTCTGCGTCTACCCACCCGGGACTCTGCGTCTACCTACCCGGGACTCTGCGTCTACCCACCCGGGAGTCTGCCTCTACCCACCCGGGACTCTGCGTCTACCTACCCGGGAGTCTGCGTCTACCCACCCGGGTACATCTACCCACCCGGGAGTCTACGTCTACCCACCCGTGATGTTGCATTCTCCTCCAGCACTGAACATTGCGTCTCTTGCATTAAAAACCTTTCTGACAAGGCTTCCAGAGAACTGAGCTCACACACCCTGACGTGTGTATTTGGTTTTGTGACCTGGATGTGAAGGTGGACTCTGCATTACAATTCGTGGTCTGCGAGTGGCATTCCTTACTCTTTGAATTAAGTTGTCTGCAGGCAGCAGAAACTAACTTTGGACTGAGTTGATTGAACACAGTTGTTCGAAATTCCTAAAATATCTTTTTTGAGTACCTAAGTTACTACGTGGGACTTTGTTAAATAAATAGGTCTCTGCCGAATGGAAACTTTGTATTCCAATTTCATACATTCCTGGGTATCCAGACTGTAAAACAATAGGCACATATCAGGAGATCAAAAAATATATTTGAGACACCAGAGTTGTGGCGTAGCAGGTAAAGCCACCACCTGTGACACCAGCATCCCTTATGGGCACTGCTTTATGTCCCGGCTGCTCTACTTCTTATCTGCCTGGGAAAGTACTGGAAGCTGGCCCATCTCCTGGGCCCCTGCCACCCATGTGGGAGACCCAGATGAGGCTTTTGGCTCATGGCTTCAGCCATTGTGCCCACTGGGGAGTGAACCAGCAGAGGGAAGGTTTCTTTGAGTCTCTCCCCGCCCCCCCCCCCCCCCCATAGCTCTGTTTCAAAAAAAAAAAACTAAATCTTTTATATATGTGTATATCTCTATATATGTGAAACTTTTGTGTCATGGCTTCATCACTGTGGATTTTCTTGGGGTCGTTATGTTTAGTTCTATTTCAGAGCTTCTTATGATTTGAGTACTATTTTAGGAGCATGTACACAGAGTTCAGAGCCACATCTCCAACTGCAGTCTCTTTGAACCCAAAATGTGTCCATTGCCTTACTGAGCTTCTATTTTTAATGCTGCCAGATAATTTAAGAAGCTAGCAGTAAACATCTGTGAGATTTCATCTCAATGGAACACTTATAGTCCTAGCAACCACTTAGAAAACACAAAAAGGCACAAATTTGGAAGCTTCGAAACATGTTATTTAGTTCAAAATATGTTCTAATGTGTTTGCTAGCTTCTGTGTAGTTCAGCAGAAAGAGATGGGATAAATAAAAGTTTTGAAGAAAAAAATCATTCAGTGTGTGTGTGTGGCAGGGTAGGGGGGTGCACACTCTGGTTCTTTGCTGGATGGCAGCTCTGTTTCTGCCCAGAAGACTGTCACATAGGTCGCCCATTGCAAAGTAACCAGCCTTTTCATCTTGGCTTGTGATAGGATTATTTTCTCTCTTGTAAGTTGGCTATTAAAACTGTGAATTATTTAAGGCACTTTTGAAGTTCATGGTGTTATTTTCATTTCAGTGTAATATATGTGTGTCATATTGTGATAACCTTTCTAAAAGTTAACTGTAAAAATGACTTCTCACCACCATTTTTTTTTTTAAATAATTGAGTTTGAAGTATATTTTGTCACACATATTCTTCAAAGTTCTGGCTGTCAAAAGATCTTTTTTCCTTAGGGTTTAGTGAGAGAGAAGCCTTTTAAATAATAAAATACATAATTTTAAGGCCTGTAATTTTTCTGTGCAGTAATTTTATCAGAGTAATTTCATTTCTTTTCTTTACTTGACTTTTAGAGATAGTGATTTGATGCAGTTGCTGTTTGTCTCTTTAATGATATGATTATTTTGATTGTGTTGTTTGCATTTCAAAATGTGAACAAATTTTACCCCACATCATGGATTGGGAAGTTACAATCGACATCATGGATTGGGAAGTTACAATACAAAATAACAATCTCTTCTTAATACCTGAAGTCCAGTGGTGTTACTGTGTCAAATTATGCCTCAACAGTTACGGAGTTGTTTTCTTCGCCTTGACTTGGAGATGATGTGAATAAGTGGACTAGCCAAGTCTTGGTGTGATTGCGTGTACTGGTGAGGTTCCTCTGTAGAGGGCTCTCAGTCCTCCTGTTGAATGGAACACATGTCCTTTCAAGGCACGGTTTCTACCAGGGAGTCCTTGATGGTTGGCAAAGCTAAAATAGAGCAGCAATTTTAGAATCCAGTTGCCTTGCCAGGTAAATTTTTGTTGGCTTTCTCAGAGCCATCATTTGATTTTCTCCTCCTGAGAAGTGTTTCCCAGCATATCAGCAACAGGAGCTATAATAAATGCTGTTTTTATTTGTTCTTAAGGAATAGTATTTGGGAGAAAAAAAGAACCCACTCACTTTCCCAGTTTGTCAAGATACTGAAAAATTTTTGCTTATGCTGTCTTTGAATTTCAGCCCTTATGAAATTATGCTTTAAACTGGATTAAGCTGTTTTTGTTTTTTTGGTAATAGATGAGATTATTATTTACCAAGTGCTAAACTTTTTAAAGTTTTATTTGTTTATTTCAAAGGCAGAGAGTTACAGAGAGGAAGGGGTGTGTGTGGGGGGGTCTTCCATCTGATGGTTCACTCCCCTGGTGGACACAGTGGCCAGAGCTGGGTTGATCGGAACCAGGAGCCAGGAGCTTTTTTTCATTCTCCCATGTGAGTGCAGGGGCCCAAGGACTTGGGCCAACTTCTACTGCTTTCCCAGGCCATAGCAAGGAGCTGGATTAGAGATGGAGCAACCAGGACTCGAACCGGTGCCCACATGGGATGCCAGCACTGCAGGTGTAGTCTTTACCTGCTATGCCACAGTACTGGCCCCAGTGCTAATTGTTTTTGGTAATTATGAGTGTGGTTACAGATAAACATATATCAGCAAAGACCGTCAATTACACTCTTCCTCACTAGCACTTATTTTCTGATGCTATTTTTCATATGAGGAATTATAAACTGTGGATACTATAATAGATTCAGAAGATAATGGCATCTAAATTTTCCATGTTAACAGACACAGTGTCAGTTTCTCTGTCATATGCTCCCTAAGTGCCCAGAACTTCTTTATATGGTATTTTTAGTATTTGGTATCTGTCTTCCTTGGTGAATATTAAGCCAAGGTAGGACAGGAACTAAATACAGTTTATTTATTGCTTTGTCTTTAATGCCTGCTGTGTGGCAAGTCCCCACAAAACCTTGCATTTTTAAAAATAAATTTTATTTTAAAAAGAAAAACTAGGGATTGTGGGTCAAGCTGCCCCTTAAGGATGTCAGCATTCCATTTGAGTGCTGGGTTTGAGTCCAAGCTGCTCCCCTTCCAATCCAGCTCCCTGCTAATGGGCCTGGGAAGGCAATGGAAGATGACCTTATTTCTTGGGCCCCTGCCACCTATGTAGGAGATCTGGATTGGGTTCCAGGCCTACACCGACCGGTGTGGCCACTTGGAGAATGAACCAGCGGATAGAAGATTCTCTCTCTGTCTCTCTGTAACTCTGCTGTTCAAATAAATAAACTAAATCTTAAAAAAATTAAAACTAAGAGCAAAATCCCCATGACTAGAATCGGGTTTCATGTCCAGGTTGCCCTTTAATTGAAACTTTGAATGGCATTGACACTTGAGGAAATGCTTCCCCGTCCTGCCTTATACATCCCTTCTCAGGAGTCGTCTTCCAGATCTACTGATGAGAAAGGGAACTGGGCTGAGCTGGGGTGATCCCACTGTAAGAGTGAAAGGCGACATCTAACTAGAAGCGAAGGATGTGAGGGGCCCGTTTAGAATTAGCCCCACCTGGCTGCCAGTGATGGAAGGGCCTGTCATTGCAAATGTTCTGTTGTTAGGCAGAGGTTTTTAACCTGGAAATTTCAGAGGAAAAGATGTAAAACCCTCTACAGAGATCTGTTAAGCTTCCTATGGGAATTAGAGGTATGCCCCTAAAGAGGATAAGAGGGCAGGATATCCAACAACGTCAGCTATCAGAACAAACGAGCGAGGTCTAAGAACAAATTGAAGTTTCCTGAATGCAGGAAGCATGGAAGTGGGGATTCAGGGCACCATTTATGGGACGAGTAGGCTGAGTAGGATGACAGCCAGACTGAGGAGAACTTTTGTGTGGGACAGACATGGAGTGATATGGAGGGTTGCTTAGCAACCAAAGGCCATCAAAGCAAGGAGACCTCATGTCAAGGGATACCTTGGCATGCACCTGCCAACTCACCTAAGCCAGGAAGCCAGGGAGGGTGGAGTTGGAGGGGGAGGTGTGGTGGTACTGGTTTCCCTAGTTTCATCATTTTACTTAAGGCCGACTTCCTGATTTGACTTCACACTTAGTATTTCCTGCTTTCTCTTTGGTAAATGTGATACAGGTTGGGACCCCCTTATCCAAAATGTGAGTGAACAGAGAGTTTCCAGTTTTAGATTTTGGAATGTCGGCAGGTACATCCTGGGGATGGGACCCAGGTCAAAATGTGAAATACATTTATAGTTCAAATACGCCTTACATATGTTGTCTGAAGGCAATTCTATAGACCATTTTAAATAATTTTGTACATGAAGCAGAATTTCATGGTGAGGAGCTTCCTATCATTTTCATGCTTAAGAGGTTTTGATTTTGGAGTCTTGGAGATTTCAGATTAGGGATGCTCAGCCTGGGGCTGCAGTGGTGGGGCAGTGCGTTAGTTACAACCCACCATGCTGGCATCCCGTGTTAGAGTGCTGGTTCGAGTCCCGGCAGCTCCATTTCCAATCCATCTCCAAGCTAATGCAACTGGGAGGCTGCAGGTAATGATCTAAATGCTTGGGCTCCTATCACTCCCTGGGAGACCCAGATGGAATGCCTGGCTCCTGGCTTTGGCCTGGTGCAGCCCTGGCCATTGCAGTCATTTGGGGAATGAACCAGTGGATGAAAGATTCTCTCTCTCTGTCCATATATATATACACACACACACAAACACACATAAGCACACACACACATATACACACGTACATATATACACACATATATTTGTATATACACACACATACATATGGTATATGGTTGTCTTCTATATATGTGTGTGCATGTGTGTGTGTGTCTTCCTCTCTTTTTCACTCTGTATTTCAAATAAAATCAACAAATATTTAATATGCTCAACCTGTAATGTATTCCGCAATGGCTAGAAGGGAAACTCAGGAAAAAAAGGAAAATGATAGACTTGAATCATTCCCATAAATAGGTATTCAGTCTTCTGATTCATTAAGAATCGAGTCACTTTCTAATATATGTTTTATGAAGATCTAATTAATCGCAGTGGATTTTAAGTCTATGATCCAGCGTTGTCAGTAAGAGGCACCATGCCTTACGGGGAATCTCTCCAGACCTTAACTTATCTTGCATAACCGGAAGTCTGTACCCTTTGACCGGCACTATCTACTGGCTTTCTGAACCAAACATTTCCTTTATCAAATGTATGAGTGCCGGGCCTGTGGAGCAGAATCCAGAGTAAACAAACCTTGGGGCATGAGCTGTGACTCTGCCCCTCCTCCCCTGCCAGTGCCTCGGCGGCTGGAACGTGCAGATAATCACGGGTCCCGACTGCTGGGTTCCATGGGTTACAGGAGCCAAAGCACAGACAGAGCACAGCCCAAACCAGGCTGACAAACTGCTCAGCGGATGTGACTGGTGTTCCTCAGGGGAACAGCCCCAAGCCTCCAGGCTGCAATGATCTTGGAGTTAAAAGTGGTGCAGCAATTCTTGAGAGTACTGGTTTTGACACCCTTCTAGGTGTTAAAATATGGGTAATTATACAATAGCAAAACCCCCTGAGGGCTTTGAATTGCAACGGGAGATATCTGTCTCACCCTACAAGTGAGCTGGGAAAGGGAACCTTTGATCTCTGACAAAAGTGATATTTCATTGAGCCTGTTTTCTTGCAGGAAGATTTGAATCATAGTTGGTCTCATGAAGCGAATGCTGACCAAGTTATTAGAGGAGCGCTTTGAACCACAACCGTGGAGAATTTTAAGTACTACTACATGCTACATAATTTGCTTTACAGACAAACTGTGAGCAGACTAATTAAACACCTTTTGAACTTCCTTCTGGCACAGTAGGATGGAACTTCTGCTTTTTTTTTTTTTTTTTTTTTGTCTAAACTCTCGCCATTTCGAGAAATTTGCTCTAGAATCTTTTTATAGTAGCTTCTCTCCTTCAGCAATGGTGTTGTTAAATGTTCAAGCGCTGTCCTCACCTGCTTCACTCTTGGCGCTAGGGGTGCGAATGACATGTGCGGTATGATACTGTATCTAGGGGTGCGAATGATGTGTGCGGTATGATACTGTGTCGTTGACCTACCTCCCTGAGGGAGAGTAGAGACAGGAAGTGTGACCTCAGATTCCAGGACACGATCCAGTCCACATCCGTGCTTCTGATCGTGTTCTTTTTAAAATTTTTATTTAAGGTATATATAAGTTCCATGTATTTCCTATGTACAGATTCAGGAACGTAGCAATTCTTCCAACCCTACTTCCCACCCCCCCTTCCCCGCCATGTTCCCACTCTTCCTCCTCCTCCCTCTCTATTCCCACTCTTAATTTTTACAAAAATCTGTAAATAAAATTAACTCTATACTAAGGAGTTCAACAAACAGTATGAAGGAAAACACACTGTTGCTCAACAGTAGAAACAAGGGCTCTAAGCAATCATCGAATCTCAAAATGTCAGTCTCACTCCTGTACAGTACATTCATTTTAGGAACGCTATTAGTTACCATGGATCAGGGAGAACATATGGTATATGACCGTCTTCTCTATGTTATGTATTTAAAAAATGTTTATTCTCTTAGCTTTGGTGATATTTTCTTCTTGTTCTCAAAAATCTCTGACTACTGCTTCTTCGTCCATTTTATGGGTTTTCTTCTGCTGTCCCTATAATGCCTTCCAATGCTCAATCTGTGCTCCTCTGCTCTTTTCAAAATACATATTCTGGCCGGCGCCACAGCTCACTAGGCTAATCCTCCACCTGCGGCGCCAGCACCCCGGGTTCTAGTCACAGTTGGGGCGCCGGATTTTGTCCCGGTTGCCTCTCTTCCAGTCCAGCTCTCTGCTGTGGCCTGGGAGTGCAGTGGAGGATGGCCCAAGTGCTTGGGCCCTGCACCTGCATGGGAGACCAGGAAAAGCACCTGGCTCCTGGCTTCAGATCAGCGCGGTGCGCCGGCCATAGCACGCCGGCCATTGAAGGGTGAACCAATGGCAAAGGAAGACCTTTCTCTCTCACTGTCCACTCTGCCTGTCAAAAATTAAAAAACAAACACATATTCTTCTTCCACAATCTCGTTTTAATCTACAGTCTACATGGCAGCCATCCATCAATCTGTGTCTTTCACACCAGGCTATTTTCAGGCATATGTGCGATCATATGTCCACGAGGGACTTCTCCACCCAGAACAGCCCATGGCAAACTTCATCTGGATTTTATACTTTGGGTCTTTTTTTATTGGTCATTCTAGCTTAAAATTTATCCATTTTGCTGATCTTTTCTAAGAATCAATCTCCAGTTTTGCTGATTTCCTTTAATGTATTCTATTCTGTATTTCATTCATTTCCATTTCTATTGATTTTCTTCCTGTTTATTTTGGATTTAGATTACATTTCTTTTTGTAATTTCTTAAAGTGGAAGTTATTAATTTGAGAGATCACTTGATGTTTTAATGTATGTTTACAGCATTGAATTTCCATTTATGCATTGTTTTCAGTGCCTAAATTTTAGTATGTTTTTGTTGATATCAGCTCTCATAAAAAGTCCTAGTGATTCCATCTTTGGCCTGCTAGTATTGTGTTTTTTTCATATTTCCATATATTTTTTAAATTTTCTAAATGTAATTGGGGTATTGATTTCTAAGTTACTTATATTAAAGTTAAAGAATATAGGCGCCGTGGCTCAATAGGCTAATCCTCCGCCTTGCGGCGCCAGCACACCAGGTTCTAGTCCCGGTCGGGGCACCGGATTCTGTCCCAGTTGCCCCTCTTCCAGGCCAGCTCTCTGCTATGGCCCAGGAAGGCAGTGGAGGATGGCCCAAGTGCTTGGGCCCTGCACCCCATGGGAGACCGGGGGAAGCACCTGGCTCCTGCCTTCGGATCAGCGCAGTGCGCCAGCTGCAGCGCGCCAGCCGCGGCTGCCATTGGAGGGTGAACCAACGGCAAAGGAAGACCTTTGTCTCTGTCTCTCTCTCTCACTGTCCACTCTGCCTGTCAAAAAAATAAAAAAAATAAAAAAAGTTAAAGAATATAGTTTTAAAAATTTCAATCCTTGCAAACACGTTGAGGTTTGCTTCATGGTCCAGTGTATGGTCTATCCTGGAGGATGCTGCATGTGTCCCTACGAAGAATGTGTTGTTTGGGGAAATGTTTTATAGCTCTCTATTCGGTCTAGTTTGCTAATGGTTGTTAAAATTTTTGTTTCCCTGTTGATTTTCTATGTTATTCCATGAGCTGAAGATGACATATTGAAGTCTGCATCAGTTACTGTTTCCTTGTCAATTTTCTCCTTCAATTCTGTCAGTGTGTTTATCTGTTTTGGGACACTATTTTTACTGTGTATATTTAGTGTGTATATTTAAAGCATTTATGTTTGCTTAATAGATCCACTCTTTAATATTATAAAATATTCTTCTTTGTGTCTGGTAACAATTTTCATCTTGAAACCTTTTTTGTCTGATATTCTTATTGCCACATCAGGTTTTTTTTTTTGGTTAACATATAAAATTTGGTATATATTTTTCCATCCTTCTACTCGAATCTATTTGTGTTCATAAAAATAAAGTGTGTTTCTACTGGATTGCACATAGGTGAAACATATATCCATTCTTCCCACCTGTCTTTTGATGAGGGTGTATAATCTATTTATGTGTGATATAAAGTGGAATTTATTTTGATTATTTTGCTATTTGCTTTTGATGTCTTATTTTTGTTTCTCTGTTTCTTTGTTTCTTGATTTTTCTGTATTGAATAAACATTGTCTAGTGTGGTGTTGTTTTAGTTATTTTCTTAGTGATTATACCAAAACTTACAAATTTATATCTTAACTTAAATCTACTTTTAAAATGATACAAATTTAATTTTAATAATATTAAAACTGTGCTCTAATACAGTTCTATCTCCTAATTAATCCTTTTTGTTATTCTTGTTACAGTAATTGCATCCTTACACAATATTAGCCCATCCATACAGAAGGCTAATTCAAAAAGTCTGCTGCAAATGGAATGCATAGAATTTCTCATAATACTCATTTTCCTTTAAAATTTTTTTGCACCCACCAAAACAAATTTCTCTTTTAATTCTATTTGCATGAACTTTTTGAAGTACCTTCGTCATCATGAAATTATTGCTTTATGCAATGTTTTTGTTTAAGTCATATAGGAGAGAGTTAAAACAGTATCTATATTTACTTTTGTAGTTACTTTCACTAGAGCTTTTTCTTTTTTAAAAATTTATTTTTAAAATAAATATGTTTCACTTTGTGTTTCTATGTGGGTGCAAACTGTTGAAATCTTTACTTAATATATACTAAATTGATCTTCTGTATATAAAGAGAATTGAAAATGAATCTTGATGCGAATGGAAGGGGAGAGGGAGCGGGAGATGGGAGGGTTGTGGGTGGGAGGGAATTTATGGGAGGGGGAAGCCATTATAATCCATAAGCTGTACTTTGGAAATTTATATTCATTAAATAAAAGTTAAAAAAAAAGAAAATAAAAAAAATTATTTTATTTGTCTGAAAGGTAGAGTTACAGAGAGAAAGAGAGAGAGAGAGAGAGAGAAAGAGAGATATCATTTATCTAATGGTTCTCAGGCTGAAGCCAGGAGCCAGGAGCTTCATCTGTGTCTCCCACATTGGTGCTATGGCCCAAGAACATGGGTCATCTTCTGCTTTCCCAGGTGCATTAGGAGGGAGCTGGATTGAAAGTGGAGCAGCCAGGCCTAGAATCAGCACTCATAAGGGATGCTGGCATTGCAGGCAGCTTTACCTACTATACCACAGCACAGACCATTTTTCACTTCTTCATAAGTTTTTTGTTATGTATTCACATACTTATCTTTTAACTGACATGTAACAATTGTGTAAGTACTATCTACAGGGTAGAGTGTGATATTTTGATGTATGGATAATTGTATGAGAATGAAATCAGGGCTTTCACCTCACATTGATACAAATTTAATTATCTCATCTCGTCCATGTATCATTTCATTGTGGTGAGAACATTTAAACCTTTTCCTGTAGCTCTTTTGAAATGTCCAGTACAATGTTGTCAGCCGTGGCCATCCTACTGTGCCTTAGAGTACTGGAACCTGTGGCTCCTATCTAACTGTAACTTTGTACCTGTTGGCCAGTTTCTCCCTGCTCTTTCCACCTGGTGAGTTCATGGATTTGAGTTACTATTTGGCATCCTTTTCATTGCAACCTGAAGGACTCACTTTTATTATTATTTTATAAGACAGGTTTGTTGGTATCAATTCTCCCTGTTTTGTTTATCTGGGAATGTCTCAATTTCTATGTCACTTGTAAGGGATATGGAATTCTTTTTTTGTTTGTTTGTTTTAAGATTTATTTATTTATTTGAAAGTCAGAGTTACACAGTGAGAAAAGGAGAGAAATAAAGAGAAAGTGACATCTTCCATTCGTTGCTTCACTCCCCAATTGCCCGCAACAGCCAGAGCTGCACCATTCCATAACCAGGAGCCAGGAGCCTCCTCTGGGTCTCCCACTCGTGTGCAGGGTCCCAAGGACTTGGGCCATCTTCCACTACTTTCCCAGGCCATAGCAGAGAGGGAGATCAGAAGTGGAGCAGCTGGGACTTGAACCGACACCTATATGGGTTGCCGGCACTGTAGGCGGTAGCTTTAGCTGCTAAGCCACAGCACAGCACGGGCCCCTGGGATATGGAATTCTTGAGTGATAATTTTTTTTTCTTCCAGCACTTTGAATATGTCATCTCACTTCCTTCTTAGCTCCAGGGTTTCTGATGGGAAGCCAGTTATAATACTTATTTTAAATCCCCAGGAGGTAATGCATCACATTTTTCTTGTTACCATCAACATTGTCTTATCTTAGGTTTTTGACAGTTTGATTGCTATGTGTGAACATTTTGGAGTTTATCCTACTTGAGATTGTTCATCTCTTTGAATGTTTTGACTAATGTTTTTCATCTGGTGTGTAGTATAGTCTAAAATGTGCCTGTAAAATTTTGGACCACTTCTTCAAGCATTTTTTTCTTCCTCTTTCTCTTTCCTCCTGGACTACCATTGTTGGGTATGTAGCTGGATGTTTCACAAATCTCTTAGGCTGTATTCATTTTGTGCATCTTTTTCTTTCTGTTCCTCAGAGTAGGTACTCCCGATTCACCTATATTTGGGATCACTGATACTTCCTGCTGCCATTGTTCAATCTAATATTGAGTCCCTCTGTTATCAGGGAGCATATTTTAAAATTCAAATTTCAGATTTATATCTCAAGGTTGGAGAGGGATTCTAAACTTAGACATATACAAGACAGGCAACATGGTAAAACTCAGAATTTATTTGAGGAAGTGAGAGAAATACAGAGGAGCATGAGGGCTTTATTTAAGGGAGAGGGCGGTCAGCTAGATGAACTGGGAGTTCCATATCAGGCAATGGGCAGATCAAGGGCCTGGAGCCATACAGAGAAGTTGCATAGGCAGGAATGGCCTCAACTATGGGCAGGACTTGAACGAACAGGGTGGTAAGTGGTCAAATGGCTGTGTGCCCAAGAGGCACATGGGAGAGCAGGGGCAGGCTCTGGGCACTCCACACCTCTTATTTACTTCCAAAAGGGGAGTGGTTACGTAGTCTGATTGGCAAGTGGGCGTATACAGGTGAGATCAGATAGGGGCGTGGGGTGTGGTCTGCAGCTCATGAATTTAATCAATCTAATTCTCTGCCTGCCCATATCACCTCTAGGGAACTTTTCACTTCAGTTACTATATTTTCAATTCCAGAATTCCTCACTGGTCCTTTTTCATAATTACTATTTCTATGTTGACATTCTCTTTTTGGTGAGATGTTTTTCTCAGTCTTTCAGTTCTTTAGATATGGTTTTATATATATTTATAATAGCTGATTTAAAGCTGATTAGTAAATCTATTAAAATATGGACAATTCTTATTGGCTGCTTTCTCTCAATGTATGGGCTATACTTTCCCATTTCTTTGTGGTTTCTGTGATTTTTGCTGGACAATGGACCTTTACAATAATATCATTTGGCATCTCTGGAAAAAAGATTCGTCACACACTTCAAGGATCGTTGCTGCCATTGGCTGTTTTTGTTCTTAATTTGTTTGATGCCTTTGTTGGACTTGTTCTCTGTCAAGCGCAGCCCCTGAAGTTTCAGCTAGGTTAGCTTCATGCTCAGCTGGTAAATGTACATGAATTACCTTTATTGTTTCTCACCAGTGAGTCCCCACTGTTGGGTGAGGGGTTTAAGGTGCAGTGAGGCACAGTTTCAGCACTGTGGCAGTTTCCAGCTCATTCTCAGTGTTTACTTTCTTCTTGTTCAGGGCCTCAAGGTCAGCCAGAGGTCAGCAATGGGGCTTCTCTGTATCTTTCCCGTGATGCACCTCTGCCTGCCATGCCCGTGGCATTCCAGATCCCCGGGGAATCCACCAAAGCCTCTCACAGCTCCCTGTCCATGTCGGATTCCTCAGCTCCTCCTTTTAAGTTTTGGGGACTTTATCTCCTTTGCTCCAGCTGGGATCACTTCAAGCAGTTGCGCTGTGAGCTGTTCTGGCTAATTATTTTTGAAGCAGACTGTGTGGACAGGAGTTTGCCTACCGAGGGAGTTTTGAGGCAAGTCAAATAAAGGCGCCCTCTGGATGGAGATGTTTTCGGGAGCTGGCAGTCAGGAAAATAGTGACAGTTCTTTAGAGATGAGGCTTTTTAAGGAGCTCCAAACCCTCTCTGCTTCCTCCAGTGCTGCCAGGCTGCTGTTTATCGCAGTTGCCATGGTTATAATGCTGCCGACTTTCCCGGCTACTGTAGAGTTAAGGAGGGCAGAATGGGGATTGGGCAAGCGAGAACACCACAAAAACTTGCTGTGTCTTACCAAAATGTAGACACATGCCCTAAACAAACACCCTTTGAATTCTTGCAAGCTTTTAGTTACTTTCCAGAGTTTTGAAAAAGCTGATGATTTGTCAGCGTTTTCCTTACTTTTATAAAGGAGTGGATTTTGGGGGGTCTTCACCCACCATCTCAGATGTCTGCTTCCTGGACAATCTCTTGATGTTCTCTACTCTTCCTTACCTTGAGCACTGCTTAGGCTGCCTGCATCCCGCATCAGAGCGCCTGGTTAACGTCCCAGCTGATCTGTTTCCAGTTCAGCTTCCTGCTTATGCACCCAAGAGGCAGTGAATGATGGCATACATCTCTGGGTTCCTGCCTCCCAGTTGGGAGGCCCAGAAGGAGTTCCTGGGTCCTGGGTTTGTCCTGGTCTAGACCCAGATGTTGTGGGCCACTTGGAGAGTGGATCAGGACATGGAATATCTCTTTCTCTACTCCCTCCTCCTCTGCTTCCTCTCCCTCCTCCTCCTCCTCCTTCTTCTCTCTCTCTCTCTTTTTCCCTCTCTCTCTCTCTTGCTGCCACTCTGTTTTTCAAATAAATAAGCCTTAAAATAAAACAAAATAAAGTCTTCCAGCCACAATTTCCTCATCTGTAAAATGAAAATATATGTATGGATCGCAGGGCTGTTGTGAATATTAGATGGGAAACGACCGAGAAGAGACAGGCAGTTAAGAGAGCTCATTTTTCCGTACCCTTTTTGGGTTTCAGTTCATTGTACGCCACTTAAATCTTCTCAAAGTCTAGCTTAAAATCAGCAGTGATTGTTCATATGTGGCAGTCTCCTTCTTTATATATCTGTCAGTGTCTTCTAAAAATATAACCTGGCTCTCCTTTGCATGTGTCATCTTCCCTATAGGCTGGCATTAATGCCTGCATTCAGCCTGTTGCTTCATTCGCTTTTTCTTGACTTGCACGATGATGTATGGTTTTGTTTCCAGGTATTTATCTGTTTCTTTCATGAATTAATCTTCCCTTTGTCCCGGCTATTTTATTGGTACTTTGCAGACTTTTCCCCCTTCCAGCCCAAACCAGAGCAGAGTCAAAGAATCAAAGAATCAAGATTTTTATTTTATTTTTTTTACTTTAGTGAAAGGCAGAAGTATTTGGTTCTTGAAATAGCGGAGTTATTTCTGGGTCCCACACCTCTTAATTAAACAGCCTTCAAACTTTTCTGTCCTTTTAAGACTTCAACTCCCAACTCCCTGTTAAACTCCTCCTTCATACCCAGTTTGAAGCTCTATTTCTGCTGGCAAGTGCAGTCAATTCACTTAATTCTTTTGTCTTTCAGTCTCTTTAGTTGCTCTGACCAATGTGTTAGCTCACCTTTTATATCAGTATTTAAGTACAAGGTTACCTTGGGTTGAATTACAGACATCAGGAGAAAACAGAATGTTAGAAGATTTGAGTATACAAATAAGCAGTATTTCAGAGAGGGACTAATAAAAGGAGTTTTCATGAAGTTTTTTTCCCAGCATAATTTTGCCCATGGCTTCTAAAATAAAAGTGAAATATATTTTAAGCAATACCACTCAAAAAACCCTTTCACTTTAGGCAATATTTATTAAATCCTGCTGTAAAACATTGGAAGGCCAACACACAGAACTTTTTCCACTTCTCATCAACCAACTTAGCATTGTTTTTGTGAAGTATATGACTAGTTTTTATGTTTTCAATGTTTATAATATATCCATTCTTAAACCGAGCTTTTAAACTGAATAGTAAAATATCTACATTTCCTTTAAGATGAGAAATACATTTGTAGCATCTCTTTGATGGACATCTAGTTTATTTCAGTGCATGGCTGTACCCTAATTTTTGTAAACTAGGCCCTAGTCTAAGGCCAGGACAATATTTTCTGTCTTCCATATATAAGCAGGTCTCCGATGATCATCCTTACAGCTAAATTTTTGTTCACAGACTTAATTTTTCTTCAACCTTTCTTCTTCTTCCAGTGAGTTTTGAAGAAGAGAAGACTGACAATTTTTTTTTTTAATTGAGTTTGGGTAATCCTGGGTTAGCGTGTTGAGCAAGCATACAGGAATTTCAATTAATGTAGATTGAACTTACTGTAGTTCCCCTGCAAAATTAAAATGTAATCCTCCCCCCACCAGGGTTTGGAAAGTTGCATTTATATAACATCGGAGAAAGACCTGCTGCCAAGCCATGCAGTATATTCCTAACTGCATTGTTGAGGCAGCTTTATGAGACCACTGCCACCACAACAGGCCTTTTATGCTTTATTGCCTTTGGACATAAATGACTGCTCACAAAAACTGAAAACCCTGTGAAAATGTCAGAACAGTGCTGGGTGCTCCACATCTCTGGCTTTATAGACTACGGTGGATCCCGAGCTTTCAAAGCATGCTATCATTAGGCATTCTTAATGCATACCTTTTTGGAACAATGAATGATAATGGCTTTTCCAAAGATGTCATTTATTGACGATTATCATTTAAGTTATAAACCTAGACATTAACTATGCAGATGATTGTTACCAACCATAATTGCAGTACCATCCCACAAGCTGTAATGTTTGTGTACTTAAGGAAAAAAAAATACTGTCAGAGATTCTGCAGATTCATTGTAAATATAGGTGTGAGAATAATCACCGTTGGCTAGTTAGCTAGTACCTTTCATAATATTTCCAAATAATGTACTGAAATACGAGACTTCATAAAATGGGTTAAGGTGGGAAGAGTTTATTTTTAAGAATCTACCTGAAAATGTGCTTAGGTTAAAGGAGAAGCAGTGTGCATAAATAATCCCAAATGCTACGCTTATACCTGCCTAATTAAAAAAGGGGCTCTTCACAGCATCTGTCAAGTGGAGTGCCTGCAGGTCTCCGCACCATTCATTCTCCTCTGCTCTTTAGAAGTGTTTAAGAAAGAATCAACGGCTATTGTACACATGCCATGGATCCTGCCATCTTTGGGGAATCCTACTGGGTAGAGGATGCTATGATAGGTGCCAGGGGCCCTAAGCTCAATGTACTGGGATCTCTGTCCTTGATGAACTGACAGCTCAGGGGGAGAAGACGACGACAGAAGAGGTCATTTCAAGATCGTAGTTTGACATTAGCATTAGGGCAGAAGAACTCCAGGTTTTGAGAGGACAGAGGACTGAGCCAGTGTGGTGATGTGCTAGCTGAGCCCTCAGAGATGAGAGGGAGCAGCCTCACGGAGGGTCGTCCAGGCAGCTGGGAAGTCTCAGACAGCGTGGCTGGGAAGCTGGGCACAGACGTTCAGCCTAGGCGCTCGCACAGCCTTCTGCAATTTCTCTATTGAGAGTCACCTTTGCCTGCTTGGGCCCCGGCACCCACTTGGGAGACCTGGAAGAAGCTCCTGGCTTTGCATTGGCCCCGCTCCAGTTGTTGTGGCCATTTGGGGAAGTGAACCAGCAGATGGAAGACCTCTTCCTCTCTCTCTCAAACTCTCTCGAATAAGTAAATAAAATCCTTTAAGAAAAGAACTGAAATAAGCAAAGAGTTCAGAGCACGTATTAACCCTGTTGATAATAAAGGTTTAAACATTTGTGGCCTACATTCCTGAGTTGGGGAGGTCCCAGAGTATTTTCAAAAGCCTTTACGTTTTTTGGTGGGTATTTCTGAGGAGCTCTGGGGAAACGGTTGCAACTTGGAACCATGGTCTTGCACAGAGGTTCTGTTAGAATTCAGGGAAGTCACAACCCAGCAAAGCCCTGCTTCTGTGTAGAAGTTGGACTCAACCCTTGATCCCTATTCATAAACACCTGCATGTTCAGCAGCTATCGACTGGCGGCTCAAATGTTCAGCTGAGGGCTGGGTATCATGGCCCAGTGCATTAAGCCACTGCTGAGGTTGTCCACATTCCATACCAGAGTGCCTGGGATAGAGTCCATATATGGACAAGCCTCCATTTCTGGTAGAGCTTGTTGCTGATGGGCACTCTAAGAGGCCACAGATGGTAGCTCCAGTACTTAGGTTCCTGCAACCCGTGCAGGAGACCTGGATGGAGCTCTTGGCTCTTGGATTCAGCCTGGCCCAACAGTGACTGATGTGGGCATTTCTAGAGGAAACCATCAGATAGAGGATCTCTCCCTCTCTCTCTCTCTCTCTCTCTCTCCCTCCCTCTCTCTGTGTGTCTCAGTGTCTCATTGCCTTTTAAGTGAATGGATGTAGGTCAATACATATAAAAAATCACTTCAGAGAGGAAACATGCTGGCATAGCATTATCTGTAGAAGTTGGAGGATGAGGGGAGGGAGTTATCCATCACCCTTGAAGAATCCTGGATGCATAGAGCACTATGTGTTGTGCACAGTGCTGAGAGGCAGCCACGTGGGAGGTGATGTTAGGAGGCTACAGATGTAGACATGAGGATGTGCGAGTTCCAGGTGTGCATAAAACTCTTCATGGGAGAACAGCAGAAGTAAATTGCTGCCGCAGGCTAAGAATATCTACCAAGTCAGCACACTGTTCATTTGAGATTTTCATCCTTTTTATTTTTAAATTTCTGTAGTTGTACATGGAATGCACTGGCTATGAACAGGTGAGGAGGAAGTGTGGCAACATCTGATATTCTTGTAGCCTGTCATAAATATGGATAAGGAGGTTGTACTGAATATGATGGTGTTATGATAAGTGCTTAGCTTAACCTCTTGTGTTTTGGGAAATAGCTCTGATTTGTAGAATTTGCTGATTTACATAATATGAAATACTTCTACATTGGTTAATTTCAATCTTCCAATGGTTCAACAGTTGGCTAGAAGAGTTCCTAACAATATTACTATAACAATTCTTGTGAATGAACACTAATAATCTTTATAAATTTTTTTCAATATTTATTTATTTGAAGGGCAGAACTACACATAGAAGGAGAGACAGAGAGAGAGAGAGAGAGGTCTTCCATCTGCTGGTTCACTCCCCAGATGGCCACAATGGCCAGAGCTGGGCTGATCCAAAGACAGGGGCCAGGAGCTTCTTCTGGGTTTCCCATGCAGGTTCAGGGGCCCAAGGACTTGGGCCATCTTCTATTGGTTTCCCAGGCCATAGTAGAAAGCTGAATCAGAAGTGGAGCAGCCAGATCTTGAACTGGTGCCCATATGGGATGTCAGCATTGCAGGCAGTGGCTTTACCTGCTATGCCACCGTGTCGGCCCACTTCATCAATTCTATAGACAAGGGAATTCTAAGAACTGTGGGAAAATAGAATGAGAAGATAGGCTTATTTTGGTGCAAAAAGTATTAAAATCTGTGTCTATGAGAGGCCTTCAAAAAAGAATACAAAATGTGTATTTTGAAAGCATTATGCATGGATCTCACAAATTTTTGCACCAAGACAAAAATCTTTTGGTTTTATTTTCCTTGAATGTTTTGGAATACTCTTGTGTACACTGTTACATTTCTACTCATTTTCTCAAAGTTAGCTTTGTAACTCACTTGCTGTATCGAGCTGTATAAACCCCAGTAGTGTTCATTTGTCCATGTGTTTACCCTTTTGTTACTCTTCATGAATCTTATAATTTTCATGTGCTAATATAACCAGTGCATGTTTATTTCAAACGGTTAGCTGGAATCATACACCCTTAATGTGATGTGAAAACCCACAAAGAGACCTTATACTAGAAATAGAAAATGAATAATAACCACGGTGTGAGAAAAGTTAGTTATTTTGCAAAGGTATTTCTAAAACTAAATGGCATCATTCTATCAGACAGCACTTGAGTTGTTTTTCCTAAACTTTCTCTTTGGCAAAATGTTTGATTTATAGACTTTCAGAATAGGGATGGGCCTGGGTCAGTTGCTAGAAATCTACACACACCTGTGCTCGATCCTCACTGAGGGGTACCGGCCGACGAGTGCCAGCTGCTGGTGGGTCTGGCAGTGAACTCTTTGTTGTGCAATTTTCTGAAAAGAGAGGGGGAAATGCATGGAAGAAGTCTGAGGTAGGGGGATTCAACAATGCTCAGTGATGCCCGTAAGTGACTTATCAGAACCAGAGGCTGCAGCGTGAGAAGAAGACAAGCTCGCTGGAGAAAGCTCCTTAGGGTGATTTTGATTTAATTTGGGGGAACCATCCCTGAGCTGCTGCCCTTGCACCCGCCTCTGCCTGTCTCACCCTCTTTTGACAAGCACTCTGGTAAAATATCATAACTACATTAATTAAATTATTTAATTATTCATTGCCTCATGGATTTTGGATTTTGCTTGAAAACACTGTTTTCAGAGGAAGTTAGGAAATTAATTTTTCAAAGTGTCATCAACTTGTTCTGGTAATTCATCTAGACTAATGTAGGCTAATTGGTGGGAGGGATATTGTGGTGACATTGATTAAAACTGCTAAACATCTGGATTATATATTGTTACGGACTGACTTGTGTTCCCCTAAGGCTCAGCTGAAGAAGGGGTGCCAGGTCCTCACATGGTAGAAGGAGTGGAAGGCCAAGAGGGAGCCGACTTCCTCTGTGGCCCCGTTTCTCATGGCATCCATTCTGTCGTAGGGTGCATTATCTTAACACCTTCCCAAACACCACATCTCCCTATACTTGCATTGGAGATGAAGTCTCCAACACATGGATTTTGGGGGACACGTTCAGGCCATAGAATCATTCATGCATATTATTTACAAGGGGATGGAGGAGAGAAGGGTAATATTAGAATTACATCTTTGCTAATTTTTTTTAAACTTATTTATTTATTTGAGAGGTAGAGTTACAGACAGAGAGAGGGAGACAGAGGAAGGTCTTCCATCTGTTGGTTCACTCCCCAAATGGCCGCAATGGCCAGAGCTGAGCCAACCTGAAGCCAGGAGCCAGGAGCTTCTTCCAGGTATCCCACATGGGTGCAGGGGCCCAAGCACTTGGGCTATCTTCTACTGGTTTCCCAGGCCATTGCAGAGAGCTGGATCGGAAGAGGAGCAGCCAGGACTTGAACTGGCACTAATATGGGATGCTGGTTCCGCAGGTGGCAGCTTTACCTGCTACATCACATTGCCGGCCCCACCTTTGCTCTTCAAAATCCACCCCTTCTGACCTCATCCCTTGTTGAGCCACAATGAATCTCTTACTGATAGGAACATTGCTTATGCAGACACAGTGAGAGAATGTTTGAGAGCCACTGGATCGCTAATTGGAACTGCAACCTCCAAGTTCTTCTTCCTCACTGATAAATGCAGCGCAGTCCGCAGAGACATCATTACTTGAATAATGCAGAACGTTTTTCAAAACATTAATTTTCTTTATTTGAAAGGCATAGTTATGGAGATCTTCCATTTGCTGGTGCACTCCCCAAATAGCCACTACTGCTAGGACTGGGGAGGCCAAAGTCAGGAGCCTGGAACTCTATCTAGGTCTCCCACAGGAGTGACAGGAGCCCAAGTACGTGGGCCATCTGCTGCCCTCCCAGGTTGCATTAGTAGGGAGCTGGGTTATAAGTGGGGCGATGACGGCCGGCGCCTCGGCTCGCTTGGTTAATCCTCCACCCGCAGCACTGGCACTCCAGGTTCTAGTCCCAGTTGGGGCGCTGGTCCTGTCCTGGTTGCTCCCCTTCCAGTCCAGCTCTCTGCTGTGGCCCAGGAGGGCAGTGGAGGATGGCCCAAGTGCTTGGGCCCTGCACCCCATGGGAAACCAGGAGAAGCACCTGGCTTCTGGCTTCGGATCAGCGCAGTGCACCGGCCGTAGCGGCCACCTGAGGGGTGGACCAACAGAAAAAGGAAGACCTTTCTCTGTCTCTCTCTCTCTCACTGTCTAACTCTGCCTGTCAAAAAAAAAAAAAAAATAAGTGGGGCGATGAGGACTTGACCTAGTGCTCAGATAGGATGCTGCTGTTGGAGACAGCACCTTAACCCGCTGTGCTACAAGATCATGTCAGAATTTTTTTATTTTTGCTGATGAATTAAGCCATCATTTTTATTAGATAATTTTAATGCAACAATAACAATGATAGTCATTTTGCTTCTGTCTAACAAGGTCCAGCATTCCCAGGCAGTATGAGTGACCCACGAAAAGCGCATCAAAACCTGTCTCCTTTGCATTTCCATTGTAGTTAATGGGAAAATTCTAATATACCTTGAAGAAAAGTTAAATTTTAAAGTAAAATAAAATTTCAGTTTTGAGATGGAAATAATTAAAGGCAATTACATTGGTTAGCTATGTTGTTTCATATTGAATATGCATATTTATATATAAGTATCAATATTCTTTCAAAAAGAAGACAAGGTGGATTTTATAGTAAACACGTAGGCCACTGCAACAGGTGCTCAGATGTTTAGGAGAAAAATTGGAGATGGAAGTGGTAAAGGGAAGGTAGTTCTTCTTTCCGCCAGGGATGGGGTGGTTGGTAAAAGAACACATGAAACTGGCTCTGAGAGTTTGTGCACTTCAGAGCAACAGTAAGAGGGTACAGGGATGTCCTGCCATTGATCACTTTATCCCCTTTGCAGCGCGTTTCATTGTTCAAAGCCTGAGTACTCTGTTGTGGTGCACAGCTGACTTCTTGGAGGGGACGGCTTGCTGCAGTGTCATCATCCTAGTCCTGGGGGTTTGCCCTGTGCCCCTCCCTCTGCCTGCAGGTGCAGGAATGCCCCCCCCCCCCCCCCCCGGCCGTAGGAAGTCTCTAAAAGGCGGAAGGAAGCTCAGGCTCCCTTGCTCTCTCCTTCTGTGTGTCTGCTTCCTTCCTGGTTAAAACAAAGGGGGGCTTTGGGTCAAAGGAGAGCTTCCTGTGTCTGCTCTCTTTGGCCTCCTCCCATTTTGTTTATCTGGGTCCTCAGCTCCCACTGCCACCCTGACCTTTGAATCTTCTCTTTTCTGAGAGCCACATCCTCGTCCCTGACAGTGGAAGATTTCTGGTGTCTTTGAAGACTTGACTTTTCCTTTTCTCTTCTTTCCACACATCCCCTCCATCACTGCCCAAACTATCCAAGGGTTTATTTTTGGTTTCGATAATTAGAATTCAATTTAACAAAATTACAAGACCAAAAAACTCAGTTCTTCCTTAGAACTAAGTTCTTATTTTATTATTTTAAAAATTTATTTGAAAGGAAGAATTAGAGATAGAGAGAGAGAGCTTCCATCCGCTGGTTCATTCCCCAAATGACCGCGGCGCCGGCCCAAGTTCTTATTTATTTATTTATTTTTAATTTTTTTTTTATTTTTGACAGGCAGAGTGGACAGTGAGAGACAGTGAGAGAGAGACAGAGAGAAAGGTCTTCCTTTTGCTGTTGGTTCACCCTCCAATGGCCGCCGCAGTAGCGCGCTGCGGCCGGCGCACCGCGCTGATCCGATGGCAGGAGCCTAACCCGTACCAACTTTTAATCAACATTTTAAAGACTTTTGGAATATTTGGCACCATTTCGTATTTAGTTACTTAGTAAAATACTCCCCAAATGGCTGCCACAGCTGGGGCTGGGCCAGGCTGAAGCCAGGAGCCAGGAGCCAGGAGCTCCATCCAGGTCTCCCACATGGGTGGCAGGGACCCAAGCACGTGGGCCAGCTTGCACTGCCTTCCAAGATGTATTAGCAGGGGAGTAGATGGGAAGAGGAACAGCTGAGACTCAGCGAATGGCAGCTCGACCCATTATGCCGCAACACTGCCCTCCCCTCGCCCTCCTTTTCTTGCTATTGACACAAAAGGGTCCTATTTTACTTGAGCTTTGTCCTGTGACACCTGCTCCCCAGGCATGTGGTCAGCTCCAGAGTCTGCTGCTGTGCCACGGGAGGTAGCCAAACATGGGGATCTCCCAGCGCCGTACCCTTGCTCAGTTTCTGCCAGCTTTGGGTTCTTCTCCTCTCCCTCAGAGAGTTGTGTTTTGATAATTCATCCCAAGCTTCTAGTCGTTTTCTGAGGTCTGGTGGCAGTGACTTCACTGGGGGTCAGAGAAAACAAGAGGTGTGTGTTGATGGTCTCAATGACGGTGGGGTGAAGGCTGGGGACAGCAAACTGTCACAGATAAACACACCACAGCAAATGGTGTCCTTGCTCACGGGCCAAGCTGGGGTCTCTACATGCAGAGCTCACTGTTGGGTGTCGTGCTGGTGAAGTGCAGGGTCTGAGAGCTCCGGCTGCTGGCAAAGCCCTTGGCTCCCCCTGGGGCACCCGAGTTAGCACCTATGGGGGAGGCTGCTTGCCTCCCTCTATGTAGACAGCTGTGCTCTGGTTCGTTTTTCAAATCTGTGCTCCAGAATGGATGTGTTTTATTCTTCCCCCGCTGTGGCCCAGCCAGGCGATAAGTAGTAGAGTATTGGCCTTTCTCACTTCAAAGAATTCACATATGTGTCTTTAGCACGTGATGGCGTGTATGCATTTTCAGCAACTGTAAGCTTTGTGAGTTGCAACCTATGGGATGTTTGTCCCGACTCCACTTGAAACTTAAATTCAGTGAAAATGCCTCAGTGAACGTTATGCAGAAAAAGTAGGCAGAGAAGACAGAGGAGGATGGCAGAGGAGAAGATGGTTATCAACACAACACTGTTCATAAAGGAATCTGAGAACAAGGAAAGAGGGATGGTGGAGGATGGGACATCAGCCCCTGTGTGAACTGAGCTAAGCCCATTTGGCTGTCCAGAGTGCTGGGCATTGCAGGTGCGTAGGGAAAGGAGGGGTGACATGTTCCCTTCCCGCCTTCCTGCTACCAGTGATGTTTTATTATGATGGAAGTCTTGGGGTCAGTGTTGTGGCCCAGTAGGCTAAGCCACCGCCTGCGATGCTGGCATCCCATATGGACACCGATTTGAGTCCTGGCTGCTCTTCTTCCTATCCAGCTCCCTGCTAATGCACCTGGGAAAGCAACAAAAGGTGGCCCAAGTCCTTGGGCCCCTGCACCCATGTAGAAGACCTGGAGGATGCTCCTGGCTCCTGGCTTCAGCTTGGCTCGGCTCTGACCATTGTGGCCATTTGGGAAGTGAACCGATGCATGGAAGATTTCTCTCTCTCTCTCAAACTGTGCCTTGCAAATAAGTAAATAGCGCTTTTTTTTTAATTTTAGTTTTTTCACAGCCAGACCAGGTTTATTCAGAGAATAAGCCCGGGAGAGGCCAACTCCCAGTGAATGCATGGCAGAGTGCACCTTCCCTTACAAAATGCACAAAGCAGTTGGGAAGGGTTTGGGGGTCTGGGCTAAGGCTGGGCTGCTGAGAGAGTGGGGAGACCTGGGGGAGGAGTGCCCTGGGAGGGGGTGGAGAGCTCAGGCTGATGGCCGGACTCTTCAGAGATGGTGATGTGTCCAGCAGTGGAGGCGGGGCAGGGCGGAGCCAGCAGGACAAACGCAGGGAAACCAGGACTGCTTGCCGTCACACAGGTGAGAGCCAGGGTGGGTCCAGGGCTTTCATCCTTGCTCCATCACTCCTGACTCTGAGTGCAGGGGAGAAGAGGCACTGGTTTCTTTCTGGTACTGCTTCCTGCTGACCCGGGGTGGTTTTGTGGGACAAGGTGTCTGTACTCTGGACTGGACTGATTATCGTGTTTCTGAGTGATGACACAGGACACAGCGCTTACCTGTTCCTGTAGGATATGTTAACTATACATGTTAGGAACAAAAGCACTGTGGCTATGAGGAGGAATGGGGAGAGTGGAGACATCCACCATGGTGCCAGAGATGGTCACGGCCAAAATGATGAGCTGGAGCTACTGTGGGAATGGATTTCGCTAGCTTGCTTCGATTTCTTTTTTTAAAGATTTATTTTATTTTTTTATTTTAATGTCAGAGTTCCACAGAGAGAAAGAGAAAAATGGGGAAATGTCTTCCATCTACTGGTTTACTCCACCGAGCAAGGAGCTTCTGTGTCTCCCACATAGGTGCAGGGGCCCATGTGCTTGGGCCATCTTCCGCTGCCTTCCCAGGCCATTAGCAGGGAGCTGGGTTGGAAGAGGGGCTGCTGGGACATAGACTGGCACCCGTATGGGGTGCTGGCACTGCAGGCAGAAACATAGCTTAGTGCAGCCCCTAGCTCGCTGTTTTATACATTCTGTCCCCTCTCTTACCACACCTGACTTGGTGTGCAGGCATCACTCTGCACCCAGAAACAGGACAGTCCTTTCTCGGCAGGGAGGAGGTTTAATCCTAAGTGGGTGTTTTTTTTTTTTAATTTATTGTTATGATTTTATTTAAGGTCTACAAATTTTATGCATTTCATATATGCAGATTTAGGAACATAGTGATTGTTCCGCCCCTCCCCTCCCTCCTGCCCGCACTCACATCCTTCTTCCTCCTCTCTTGGCTGTTTTTGAAGGCCCACTGCTGCCAAGGAACCCATGGTCTTGGAGCTCAGACAGCTGCTATGCTAGGTTGTATATGTTTTCCTTGAGCGAGCGAAATTCTGTCCTCAATCGTGTTTGCTTTGCCTGCCGAGATTGCTAGACCCAGATTCTGTGTGATGTGCATTTATAAGCAAACAGGGACAAAAACACACATCACTGCAGAACCTCATTGAATCCAGAATGCCCATTTCTGTGCTCTGCCCCTCTGGATGGATCCTCCATGGATGATTCACCCTGATGCTGATGCAAGAATGTTTTAGTGGCAAAGGTGGCCGCCAGTAGCTGGGCCACATGATGGGCAGACTTGAAACAGAGAAGTGGCCCAGGGCCTCCGGCACCTGGATTGTTGAGTGACTCCTAGTCTGAGTTGGCTGACTTTTTATTCCTTCCTCATTTATATTTAGATCTTCCTTCTAGCCATGCATGTATGTCAGACATTGTTCATGTAAGCCATGGAAATTTATTCCTAAAGTGTATTACGTGATTCAAGAAAACAACAGAAATGGTAATAAAATACTTGAGGTGCTTTTAATCTATTTCTCAAGTGTGGATCCCTCTGTAATTGTTTTCAAATGCTGGGAGATGCCTGCTTTGAGCATTCAAGTCATAGTACACTTGTATACCATGACTTCCCGAGGGGTTTTAGGAGCAATTCCTTACACAGATAATGTAATACTCCCATTCCAATCCGTTTTGTCTAGAGTCTCTTAGCCCAAATGAATAGGCCTGAATCACGTTCTTGCACAGAGGATAGACATTGCCAATGGACAAATAACTGCTTCTCTTATAAGGAGGAGAAATATCTTTTCCTTCTACCCTTTTGGGTTCTTCTTGGGGGCTTATAATAAAAGATTAATAACAAAAAGCTATGACTTTATTTAATGTAAATTTACATGACATGGAGGCCTTCATAAGGAAATGAAGACCCAAAGAGTAGGTTCAACCCGGGGCTGGTGTGGCACAGAGGGTTAAGCTGTGACCCGCGTCACCAGGATCCCGTGTAGGAAGGTTGCTTCAAGTCCCAGCTGCTCCACTTCTGTTCTAGCTCACTGCTAGTGTACCTGGGGAGGCCACAGAGGATGGCCCAAGTCATTTAAGCTCTTCCACTCATGTAGTAGACCCAGATGGAGTTCCCGACTCCTGGTTTCAGCGGCCCAGCCTTGCCTGTCAAGGCCATTTGGGGAGTGAACCAGCTGATGGAAGATTCTCATTCTCTCTCTCTCTCTCTTTCTCTCTCTCTCTTACTCTCCCCTCTCTCTCTGTCACCCTGCCTTCCAAATAAATAAAAAAAAATAAAAATGTTGTTAAACCCGCAGATTTCTGCCAGGTTTGATGAAGAGTGGAGAGTTTGGAGAAAATGGGGTAGGCCCAGGAGATAGGGGCTCAGGGCAGCTAGTTGGGGCGGCTAGGCCAGGGCTGCCTATTCAGATCCTTGGGTCCCTTTGCCTTTGGAGATGACGATGTTCCTTTTCTCCAGGTCCAAGGAGGTGGTCTCTCACCTGAAGGCCTTGCAGCCTTCTTCAGGGAAAGACACAAATCCCACCTGCTTCACACACTCCACATGCCGTGTTTGGATGCAGCCAGTCCTGAACGCTGCCATTGTTGGCATTAAATATAGATTCACTTCCTCATCAGCAGTCAGAAGTCAGCCTAGCAATAGCTTCTCAGCCTACAGCACTTTAATATCAAGCACGCATTTTATTTAAGCACCGATGGAATGATAAACACTGTCCATTTCAGACTCTAAGCAGCAGCCTGAGAATATGCATTTGACATGTGCTGTCATGGAGCATTTGTGTCTTTCTTTCCTAATGGAGATGAATAAAGTGGGAAGTAACTCAGTCCTGAGCATCACAGCTTTAAGAGAAGTCAGAGTTGGAGATGATTGCTAAGGAGCTGCTGCGGCGAAGAGCCCACCTAGGAGGAAAATAGAGATGATGATAAGCGGCAATCGGAGCTGTTAACACAGTGCTCAAAACACACCACCAGCATGGAGACACAGAAGCAGGTGCGTCGGTGTGCGGCCCTCCCCAGGGAGTCCAGCAGGCTGATGGACAAACCCAATGCTGACGATGAGGATGGAAGAGGTCAGAATGAAGGCCCCTGGCTCACCCGGCATCATGAGACATTGGAAGTCCTTTCAGAATCAACACTCGAAAGCTTAACTTATTTTGCACAAGAAATCTAGTATCTAAAGGTTACATAGCAATCAAGTCTGCAGATTCTCTTACCATACTTTAATATTTCCTATAGATGGCACTTGAGTCATTATGTGTATTTTCCTCAGCTGCATCAAGAATCACTTTTCACTGCAGATACTGTGCTCTGAATCCTATGATCCCAAATCCATCTAGGAAACACTTCATTGCTCCCAGGCGAGGACCTATCGCTTTCAGAACCCAAGAGTGAAATTATGTTGGACGTTTCTCCAGAAAAATAACTATGACTCGTTGAAGAGCATTTGTTTTTTAGAGACATTTGTTCACTTCAATTTTTTGTGGGGGCATATTTAACATTGAAATTGTTTACCAAATATCCTTTTCCCTTTAATTTCTTTTGCATTAACATGTCACCAAGCCCACAGGATAACTAACCACCATGACAAATCGAGTAATACAAAAAACCATGCTTAAAAATAGGAATTTCTTCAATCCAATAGACTGATTCAAATTCCAGTGAAATCACATATGATTTCAACAAACATACCTCCTCCGACTACTTGAAAGTAACCAGCACAATCAGAATATGTTAAAATTCATAAACAAGGTAGAGCAAGGCAGAATTGTCATAGCCTCTTCTCTTTCTATTTCAAATTTGCATCTCCTAATAACATGAAATACATGCATTCAAAATGTGAATTGGCCCAGACAAAGGTGTTCTGTTTTTGGTACAGTGTTGGTATAATATGCATCTATGGAAGAATATTGAAGAACTTAGCTTTAGCTTGCAGTGAATGTGAGTCATCTGGTCCGGAGTGAGAGTAGCCTCAGACACACATTTGAGAGACAAAAATCATAGGGATTCCTGGCAGCTTGGCTATCAAAGAGCTTGCAGGGGAATGCAGTGAGCTCAGGCTCCTATCCTAAGTGAGGACAGAAGCAAATAACAAGTGTTCAGGTCTGCATGACTTGGGGAGGCGAGGGATGTTAAGAGAATCCATAATTTTTCTTGCAGAACAAATATGAGTCCAGTTGGAAAAAAAAAATGACGATTTTTCTTAAGAAGTCTGAAAAATAAGTATTTTTCAAAAAAAAAAAACCCTTTTAATTCTTTTTTTCTAACTCTGACTTACCACCTACTAATGGGATCTTAGTAGAGGGTTTAATTTTGCCAAGTGCTTGGACGTGTGCCACGTGTGAGCTGACAACAGCAGGGCATACTGATTTCGTATCTTCCCCTACCCCATCTTCTCTCTGTCAGTCACTCAACAAATTAAGGCACTTTCGACTATCTCCAAAAATAATAGAGTATTCTACATAGAAAGTGTGCTAAGTTTTCAAAGCACGGTCACATACAATGTTTGGCTTGATCTAAAGCCTAATCTTGAAAGTAGAAAGGGAGGTCACTGTGGTTATTACTGTGACACTAAAGACATCTCAGATTTCTGGAGCGTTTGATGTCAAGTGGAAGGTTTTCACGTGATTTGCTCATTTCGGCTTCAACATCTCATCAGAGTATCGGGACAATTTGCAGCAGAATAAACATGAGTGGTTAGTATTCACAGAGTTGTTCAAGGTCATTTGCAATAAAAGAGATAGAAATTAAAACAACCAAGAAAACGCTTTTACCTATCGAATGGTTGAGAGAATCATACGCTCAATTTCATTCGGGGCATGAGTTGGCCAAGAGGGTCCTGCTGTGGGCTGCTGGTGAAAGTTACAATTTGCTACACGCTTTCTGAATGACACTGTGCCACTGGGAGTTCATTCTGAAGAAAAATGGGAGCTATAAACAAAGGGGTACACGTCAATGAATTCATCAGTTATTTATAATGTGGAATATTAGGAACCCCATTGCTTTGGGCAATTGTAATTTGATACAGTCATCTTGGAGCATGAGGTGACCTTGGAAACGCAGACCCTGTCGGGAGAAACAAGAATGACTGAATTCTGGATCAAAGCTGCTATTATCTACACCACACTCTCCTGGGGTTTTATTTGCGGCAGGTGGCAGGGAAGGGGCTATTCCAAAAACTCACGGAAAATGGATTTGGGAGGTACATTAATTTTGACGCTAAAGTTTTTTTTTTTTTTTTTGAAATCCATGTGTATTTTTTTTTCCAAATAATGCATTTTCCTTGAACTTTTGGAAGTCCCATATGTGCTTGGATTTCAAAGCTTTTTGCAGCCAAATAAATTTGTCATGTAATTTTGTTTTTCACAAACTTTTTGAAGTAGAAGAAAAATAAAATGGTTGGGTACGATAGGATGGGAAGGGGGACCCTGCTGTTGCAGTCAAACCTGATTCTAACAGGCATTGTTGAATGTGTTTGTTTCTGTACGAATGCATTTACTTAAGGTTTCAAAATTGTGTTTTAGGAAGCCTCTCAGCATCTTTATTTTGAGCATAGAAACTGTTATTAAGACAATGATAGGAATGAGCATACATCGTCACCACTGATTTGATAGCTTATCTGAAAGCCAGTAGATATTGAGAACCTGAAGTTATTTTTAAAACCACTGAAATGTATGCATCTGTTTAAACTGGCTTAGCCAGTATCCTTTATTCTAAGGCTCGATGATTCTGAGATTTCTTTGAGCTTTATGAGTCTACGGTTAATTTAACAGCCACATTTATTATTTGAAGAAAGTAGGAAAGCTGCTGTTAAATGTTCCTCAAAGAGAAACTGGAGTTTTAATTATCGCAGGACATATGGGGGAAGAGACTGAAGGGTTCAATTCTGTGCCGAAGAACTTTTCAGTGGTTTTTTTTTAAAGATTTATTTTATTTATTTGAAAGACAGAGTTATAGAGAGAGGTAGAGGCAGAGAGAGAGGTCTTCCACCTGCTGATTTGCTCCCCAGAAGGCCACAACGGCCAGGACTGTGCCGATCTGAAGTCAGGAGCTTCTTCTGGTGCACGTGGGTGCAGGGGCCCAAGGACTTGGGCCATCCTCCACTGCCATAGCAGAGAGCTGGATTGGAAGAGGAGCAGCCGGGACTAGAACCAGCGCCCATATGGGATGCCGGTGCTTCAGGCCAGGGCTTTAACCCACTGCCCCACAGTGCTGGCCCCTCAGTGGATATTTAAACTTGCAGTCATGTTCCTGTTCAGCGAGGGTGTTGCTGGAGCTTTGAGCTGGGCCGAGATGTGTCCACTCAAGTTATTGGAGTACCCGCAAATCAACAGAGGGAAAAACTGGTAAACACTGACTGATGCTCCCTTAAGTTCTCTTAAAGAAATCTGATGCTACCAGCAATGCATGACACTGGCCACTACTTATTATAGATGTGCATTTGGGGGCATAGATTAAAAGCCACCATTGCAATAGACGAAACCGGTAAAGTCAAACTCAGCGCATTGGGTCCTAGGCAATGCTCAGATTTCTTCCCTTTCTGAGTTATTATGGGCAGGGGGAGATGGCCAACTCTGCAAGGATTAACACAAGCTCCTCCTTCCTCATCTGATCTTTCAGCCTCTCTGGAAGAAGAGGGCTCCCTTTCTTTTCCAACCACGCCCGAGCTGTTTGATCTCTCTGGAGCACCCTAGATCATTCACTGCTCTCTGCTCTCCTGCCCCTTTGTTCTTTCTTTCCTTTTGTCCCTTCTGTTTTGCAGAGCAAAATCTTGGTGCTGCTAAGGAAAAGGCTAATGGAGACTGTGACATTCTTTGAGCTACTCCCCTAGAAGGAATCCAGCCAGGCAGGCTGCTCCTGTTTGGCTTCCTGCACGGTGCCCAGGAGCGCTGTGCCTTCTAAGAACACCCCGGGCCTTGCTTTCTGTCTCCACACCCCTCTCCATCTTGTTATCTCCATTGCTGCCGCCTTTCGCTCAGACTTCCCGTCCTGGGATGGACCATTCCCTGGGTTCAGTTTAGATCCGTACGCTCTCTTTCTCAGGGCTGCCTTTTCACACTGGGCGTTCACTTATCAACTCCACAAAGGCAGACATCAGATATATTTCTCCAGCCCTGTTTTCTGCGGTCCTCACTGGGCATCAGTACCACGTGTGTTTAAAACCCAGCCCTCTCTCTCCCCTCACACAAGCCAGGCCTTTGGGCTCTATCAGTGCTTTGCAGGCAGCCAGATGCAGGGTCTGGTACCCTCCCATCACCGCAGGCGGCTCTGCTGCATCTCCTGAATCCATCCTTACTTCCCGTTCCCACGGATACCACGCTGGCTCCGCCAGCCTCCACCCGAGAGCTCACAATGGCACCCACCCTGAAGGGCTGCTGGAGATTAGTTTATCCCACCCTGCTTCCTGCCTCCTCATCTTTTCCCTTTGCCCTGTACCCTTCCGTCTTCTCAAGATTAAATGCCTTTGTTCTCCACTCCACCGCTCATACGATTGGCCTTCTGTATCCCCTTCGAGCTGGTCTTATCTTCTCACCCAAAACTTCTGTTCCCATCCTGCTGCGCTCATCACCCTGCTCCCACCATTGCTTTTCCTCCGTGACCTTATTCCCTCCGCTCTCCCTGTCCACCACATCTTAACTCATTTCTCTAACAAGACCTTACCCCGTTCTTAGGGCCCAAGTTAAATTTCACTCGTTTTTGTAAATTGCCCTCAAGTTGAAATTATGTGTCTGCTGTTTAAACTGAGCAATGAGTTACTGGAATACTCTTTGATAGTTATCAGTTTTATGATGCTTTGTTGCTTTATATCTTAATCTATTTTTAAAAGATTGTTGATTTGAAAGATAGAGTTACAGAAAGAGGGAAAGACACACAGAGAGAGTGAGACAGAGAGAGAGAGAGAGAGAGAGAGAGAGATCTTGCATCCACTTGTTCCCTCCCCCACAAGGCCACAGTGGTCAGGGCTGCGTCAGGCTGAAGCCGGCAGCCAGGAACTCCATCATGTCCCCCATGTAGGTGGCAGGGGCCCAAGCACTTTAGCCAGCTTCCACTGGTTTCCCAGGAACATTAGCAGGGCAGGACTGGAACCTGTGCCCATATGGAATGCTGACATCACAGGTGACAGCTTTTAGCCACTGTGCCATACTGGCCCCAATTTTGTCTTCTTCGATTATAAGATACAGGAGGTCAAGAAGTTTATTCGTGTTTTCTGTGGTGAATAGAGTGGCTCATCACATCAGCTCACTGAGTACCATCCCTCTAACCTCCTTGTGAGGGATGTGTGATACTGAACTGTTCCTAAGTAATACGAACTGCATGTTTTTGGTGACATGTGTGTGTGTATATGTGTGTTTAGCTTTTGCCCCTCTTGGTATGCCAATGTGGGTTTCAGTTTACTGTTAGTTTTATTTCACTTTTGAGTGGCTCTCGGGTCTTTGAGTTAGAGGAACTTTATAAAAACTATCAGGCTCCAACCGGCGCAGTGGCTCACTTGGTTAATCCTCTGTCTGTGGTGCCGGCATCCCATGTGGGCACCGGGTTCTAGTCCTGGTCACTCCTCTTCCAGTCCAGCTGCCTGCTGTGGCCCGGGAGGGCAGTGGAGGATGGCCCAAGTGCTTGGGCCCCTGCACCCGCATGGGAGACCAGGAGGAAGCACTTGGCTCCTGGCTTTGGATCGGCACAGCGCCCCGGCCATAGCAGTCATTTGGGGGGTGAGCCAACAGAAGGAAGACCTTTCTCTCTGTCTCTGTCTCTCTCTCTCTCTCTACTGTATAACCCTATCTGTCAAAAAAAAAAAAAACCCAAAAACCAAAAAACAAAAACTATCAGGCTCAAGAAGCCAGCCTCGGTAAGCCAACAAATCACATATTCTCATTGTATCATGACGTGCAGAATTGCTGGATTTAAAACAATGAGGACAGGGTTTGCTTCAACCTGCAGAGCTTGAATGAAGTTTCCAGGATGAAACTAGCACATGGCCAAGTCATGGTCCAACAAAAGGGAGGAAAAGGCTTTACCCTACAAGCCAGGGTATGATCCATACCCAGGGTATGATTCCCTTCTGCCCAGGGAATAGCCCTACCCCACCCCCAGCCCTAAACCAGGAGGAAGCCATGGTTGACAGCTCAGCTGGTAGCAGGTTCCTTGTCAGCTTTGAAAGCCAAGTTGGCAGTAAGAAAGTCGGTATAATGAAAGCAAGCGCTTAATTAAAAAGTCATGTTGCTTCAATTTCAGCATGAAATCAAGTTTTTTCTCAAATACACAGAACTCGTGTTCTAAAAGGCAGTTCACCTGATTTGCAGGTCCTGAAATATTCTGCAAAAGCGAGTGGGAGAGCAAGACCAGCAAATGCAGCAGATGCTGAGAGAGAAATCCCCATGTTCTCAAACATGAAGCCTGTTGGTGTTTTTATATGTTAAGTTTCAGCCACCTGGAAGTTGGAAAGATCTATAGAATCCTCTCTTTAAGATAATTTGCATTGATTTGTCTACAAGCAGAAATATTAGAATCCTGTTTTCTATAAATGGCTTTCATCAAATATTCATGCAAATATTCTTTGTCATTTTCCTATATCCTTTTTTTTTCGGCCACATTGAGCTGTTAGCACTCATCTGATGCACTTGCCCTCCTGATGCACTTGCCCTCCTGACCCTCTGCTCCAATCGTCTTCCCCATCTCTTCACCAACAGTTGCAGGAGGTGGGACAGCCATCCCGAAATCAATCAGCACAGCCACCCATGCCTTCCCTGAAGCAGGCTCATGTGATTCAAGTCCACCTTTACCTGACGTCCCAGTCTCCTAGCACACGCACAGTGGGGCTAATTGATCAGCACCACCCCTCCTCCAAGGGGAGGCCCTCACAAGCAGGCAGATCTGGGTTACAACACTGGGTGCAGGAGTCACTTGTTTTTTATTTTATTTTATTTTATTTTTTCTTTTTTGACAGGCAGAGTGGACAGTGAGAGAGAGAGACAGAGAGAAAGGTCTTCCTTTGATGTTGGTTCACCCTCCAATGGCCGCCGCAGCCGGCGTGCTGTGGCCGGTGCACCGCGCTGATCCGATGGCAGGAGCCAGGTGTTTCTCCTGGTCTCCCATGAGGTGCAGGGCCCAAGCACTTGGGCCATCCTCCACTGCACTCCCTGGCCACAGCAGAGAGCTGGACTGGAAGAGGGGCAACTGGGACAGAATCTGGTGCCCTGACCGGGACTAGAACCCGGTGTGCTGGCGCCACAAGGCGGAGGATTAGCCTATTGAGCCACGGTGCCGGCCAAGAGTCACTTGTATAATTCTAACAATGACAAGAGGGAAACAAATCATGGGCTGTAACTTGGGGATCTGAAGGAAGGAGCATTTTAGCAGCTAGGTCACGTTTTCAAGACCCTGTATGGCATTTTGTAACACACCACTTCAGCAATCATGTCTGTGGCTGTTACGGTTGCCATCGTGGCCAGTTCAGTGGAGGGAAAAGTGGATGCCTTCTTGTAGCTCCCTATTCCTAAGTGGGACAATTGTCTGCTCTTTGGCATTGTGTGGCTTTTAAAATATATCCATTTATTGCTTGTCATCTGTATTTTGATTGCTAAGATTTTCAGACTTTGTTTCTGGAAAAAAAAAAAAAAAGTCTGATTGTTGCTTTGAAAGTTCCAGCTTTAACCGATCAGGTTTACTGTGCACTTAGAAATGAAAGAAACAGCAGCTGATTAGATGCTGGCACTGTTTGTGAGCAAAAGGCAGAAGTCCCACTTTCAAGTCGATCTATGAAATGTCTGGACCAGAATGGCTTAACTCTATGTGTAAGCTTCTTAAAGAAAACCAGTTCCTGAGAGTCACCATGTCAGGTAATTCTAGAGAGCCACCTTGCTGGGGAGTTTGCTGAATGGTGTCATCTATTTGTCATGGTGACTCTAAAATTGCTATAGGGAGACGAGTTATGGACATTGGCTACTTTCTGAAGTGACCCTTCAAGTGATTCTGCTGGTGTCTTGGGTAAACGTGCTTTCAACTTGATGTGACATAGGTCAGATGCAACAAGCTATACCAACCCCACCAGCCAGAGCTATTGTTGTCCCAAGGGTAAGAACAGAACTCGGGAGAAGTCATAGTCCACCTTGGAAACCCACATGGCTCTGGCATGGCGATGGCGATGCTTGCCATTGCATCCGGATGTCCTAGTGTCTGGATGGCAAGGACCCATCTTTGCTACTCCGTGGAAGAATATTTTGCATTTGAAGAAAGATGAGCTGGTAAAATATTTTTATTGATTTTTTTCTCAAGCCAATTTTATAGGGTTTTTATAATTTCAAAGAACTGTAACTAATGTTCCTTTCCCATTTCACACACAAGTGGTTTCCTGATTCCCCCAAATACACACAGCAAATAGGTGGCCAGCCTAGGATTTGAACACAGGTTCTTCAGATTTCAGAACCACGGTTAAACCATGCCACTGACAGTAGCTTGTCTCTGTGTGTGTATGTCGGGGTGGGGGCGGGGGAGGTTTGAGAACAGTTATTTAAATAACCAAGGTGGCCTTGGACTAGGATTCTGAACTGAACAAACTTGTTTCCCCAAGAATTTTCTAGATGGCATTTGTATTTAAGACAGTTTTGAAGAACAGTACCATGCTGAAGCCAGGAGCCAGGAGCTTCTTCTTGGTCTTCCATGTGGGGGCAGGGGTCCTAGCACTTGGACCGTCTTCCACTGCTCTCCCAGGCACATTAGTGGGGAGCTGGATCAGAAGTGGAGTGATGGGACTCAATCCAGCACCCATACGAGATGCTGGTATGCAGATGGTGGCTTAACCCAAATACCTAGACCATCCACTTTTTCCTTCTGTCACTGTTGGCTTGCACTCGTTACAAATCCTGGAGTTTACTGTTGTACAAATAGTATAATCATAGATTATAGATTATAATCATAGATTATAATTTTAAAGAACTGTAACTAATATTCTTTTCCCATTTCACACAGAAGTGACTCCGATTCCTCCAAATACACACAGCCTAGGATTTGAACACAGGTTCTTCTGATTCCAGAACCACGGTTAAACCATGCCACTGACAGTAGCTTGTCTCTGTGTGTGTATGTCGGGGCGGTAGATTATACTGACAAATAGTCAGCCACTTGATGGGCTCTGATTAGGACACCCTTGGTGTGGTCACCATCCTCTGCTAGGTGGCCTTCCTGATGGCGGGTCCACAGGCCAAGCCCAAGCTGTTTGTCCTCCCTGCCGTATGTATTGCTAGGAAATCTAAGACTTGGAGATTAAATAAGCAGACATATTAACTTAATGCCAGTTTTTTAAAGGCTGAACTATGAACATTAATTTTATGAAAATTGGGACATGATGCTATGGGCAGGTGGGAGACAGGAGCTGTGAGTGGATGTGGTGGGCGCCTCCTTCCCGTGAGTTTTGAAGCCTTTCGACGGGGCGTGGATCTGCCCCGTCCCTTTTATGAATGTAAATGAGACCACAGTGAACATCCTCAATCATGTATCTTTATTCATAAATATTTACACATACTTGTCTGGATACGGACACATGTGTGTGCACACACAGTTACACAGGCATCAAAGAAACCCTGCAGCGAGGGTCTCCAGAAGGGAGAACAACAGAAATTTCCCACATCGCGTTGTGGCACGCCCGGTGCACCTGACGCTGGAGCGCTGCCTTCTCACCCCTCTGCCCCTGCCCCGCCCACACGCCCCCTCCTCTGCACACTCTCTGGACCCCCCTGTCTGAGCGGGCAGTGCACTGTGTGCTCCCTTAGCTCTTTCTTCCCTTTGGGCATTGGTCATGGTGATTTTCGGTCTCTTGTCTCTAGTCTTTTCCTGCTGCCACTACTTACGTCTCTCATCAGTTTTAATTTCTTGGAGAGAGGATGCTTGATTGTGTCCTTGATGTCAAGTCCAAAGCCATCTTGGGTCAGTACCCATCTCCGTGGCCAGGACTCAGAGAGGATTCTGTTGAACATGGTGGCTGTGGGTGGGCATCCTCTAGTGTTGTCTACATCGGCATTTATGATTATTATTCTGGAAAAGAGGGTGTGCTGTTGTCAGGAAAATTGTGTTGGGTGGAAGCTCTTGGGTTAGAAGAGAATGATAACTAGAAACTTATTCAAGAAACTCGCCCCTTACATCCAGGCCTAATGCTGATCTATTCGTGGAGTAGCTCATCTCCTTGTTAAGTTAGTTAATATCACACAGCGTTTAAAAGAGTTATTTTCCATTTTTTCATGTGTAAATAGAATAAGCAAAATAAAAGTTGATGAACTATTAATTCTCTGTACTAATAAGGTTTACCCAGAACTTCAAGCTTCAGATGCATGTTCTAAAGTGTTTAATTTTTCTTATATTCTGTAGAAATTCCAGTGAAAGATTATGGTGAAGCATCTTGGGAAAATTAGATTAAGCCGGAATCTGTTTACACCTGAGCCATGGACATGATTATAGGAAAATGAAAGACTTTGGGGGAAATGTACTGTTTACAGTTTAATGTGGCAATAAAATTGCCCAGCACAACCCATTGATTCGGGCACTGTCACTGCACATTCTGTAACTGAGCAATGAAGTATGACAAGAAAGCTTTTAGAAAATCCATGTGAGTTTTGGATTATAAATAGAAATATTGGCTCATAAATATCAGCTCATTTGAGGAGTGCTCACCTCTCCAAGAAAGGATTCGTATGAATAACCATGTTCAGCTTTGACGGCGTGTCACGATCCAGGTTTCAGGTTGAAATTACATTTTCCTTTTTTTGTCTAAATGTCCGTCTGTTCATTTCTATTTAGTCCAAAGCAGAAAAAAAAAATAATATGGGGAATAGCATGATTTAAACATTGTTTTTTTTTTTAAAGAAAGTTTTATTCTTTGAGAAAAGTTACATTGTTATGCTTAATTCCTTAGGAATTAATGAAGTAATCTTTAGCTCTTTCACTTCGACATACATGGCTATCTGATTGCTTATGTATTCAGCATAGAGATTTCTAATTTAAAATACAGAACCTAATCATCTTATGTTCCTTGCTTTGGGAGCCTGCTCTCTGAGCTAACCATTCATCATTGGCCTTTAAATTGCTGTAGGCAAGCAAAAAAGGATTTCCTTCCCCACATTTTCTTAGTAGACTTTCACAGAAAGGAAAATTAATAGTTGTGTGAAAAATTCCCCGAGAACTCTTGTGGCCACTGCAATTTAGAGATGTTATTGAATCGGGACCAAAAAGGAGGACCACAGATAGAAGTAACAGAAAGATTAGGTTAAGAAGGCCACAGTCTTGCTTTTTTAACCCATTTCTGTGATGAAAAGACAAAGCTAAGATGTAGGCTGCTGACCACAGATCCTCAAAACAGCCAGGGGAGCAGGGAGTGGCCCCTTCACGGCCCTCACCTCGTGAACGCAGTGTGAGGTGATGGAGGAGGATGCAGACCCATCCAGTCTCACTGTTGAAAAAAAAAAAAAAACTAGGACAGTAAACATATAAAGGAATGCAGTTTCCAGCCATCAGCTAAGATAAATAGGTTTATTAATATGCTGAGAGTAAGCGTGTGCGGAAAACAGCATTCTCCTCTTATACACCATTGGTGGAAGTGGACACTCGTGGGAACTCCACCGAGGGCAGTTTGATAATGTTTATCAACATTGAAAGTGCTTCAAATCTGGACTTCTGCTTCTAAATGTTTACAGAAATGTATCTAACTATGTACAAGGAGACACTGTTCCTTCCCCTTTATGCAAATAGATGATCAATCAGGAAATCCTTTAAATGTCGGGCTAAATAGATTCCTAGATAAATTAATTGTCCTAAACTGATGGCAGGGTAAAGTCTGTGTCATTTGCTGGAGGTATTCAATGCAGAGCAATGCATAATGGTGCAATGCTGCATTGTGTGGGCTTCTCTTAGTTTTAATGATTTATAGAATGCTTGGGAAAGGCTGCGTGAGAGGCCAGCTATATGTTTGGGCTCAGGAGGGGAGATTTGAACAGGACTGGAGTGATCCACTTCCATGGACCCTTTCGTATTACAGGTCAAAAAAGGTTTATTTTGCTAAGGACAATGTTTTCTGCTCAGGTAAAACTGACATCCAAAACAGCAGGTGTAGTTGGATGGACAACTGCAGCTCGAATGTGCCACCAGCCCCACTGTGTGCTCAAAGGCATGCTCAGGGCTGGGAGGGAGCAAATATGGTGATGTCTGGTGAGGACTTGCACAGGGCGTGAGCTGGTCCAAGTATTTTACACGCATCAACCCACTTAATTATACCAACTGTTCTGGAAAGGACGTACTGCTCTCATCATGCTCAAGGGATAGACAGGTAGACTTGGCAGGCAGCGGGGTGAGGAGCCTGCCCATCATCACAGAGCTGTTGAATGCCTGCCTGCAAACTGACTACCTGCGGGCCCTTCCCTCAGCAGGTGGCTTCCTGTGGCCCTCCCACACAATTCTGCCCTCTAAAGCCAACTCCATCCTCAGCCCAAGGAAAAAGGTATTATTCTCTGTCAGGCCATCCTCTGAAAGAGAGACCCGGTCTAGCTTACTGTTTGGATTTGCCAATCTTTTCAAAGATGGTGTGTGCATTATCTAAAGTATTTACGTCCTCAGAAACTGGAAAGCTAAAGAAATAAAAACCCCTATGTGTAAGTGGAGTTCCAGGCAAATGCAGGAGAGGGGTCGTGGGTTGTCAGTATTAGTATCAGAAAGCACAATGAAAATTATGATGTGGGAAGAAGATTTTCTTAATAGTGATGAAATATTAAATTTCCACGGTGAAAATATCACAGCCGTGAATGTTGAATCATTAAACAAAATATATGAAAAGTATACAACCAAAGATACGGAACACACAAGAAGAAATAGACGCAGTGGTCTCCAGCTTGCCTGAGTCTGGTATCACAGCACCTCACACACAGTGAGTTACACTAACTGCTCTTGCTACTTGCAAAGAGGCAGCCAAGGGGCCACAGAAACCTAGGATTCTTAGCCAGTGCATCCCGTAATGCCTGCAAGGCTGCCCAGAGCAGATGGAGTCTCATCTGCACCTGCTCCCCTTGCACCACAGCCTGAGGGACCCCAGAAAGAATCTGCCTTGGGTTTTATAGTCTGGGCATCACATGGATACTGTTAAAAGCACTGAAGGTTGTCCTGTTTCTAGGAGGGCCCTGGAACAGTAGCTGGGCTTTCCAGCCAGTTATTGGGTACCTGAGGAAGCAGTATTTCCTACACACTCTAGAGTTATGCATGAGAACAGTAAGTCAGAAAGGATGGGTACTGGTCTGGCCACAGGTACCCAGGGAATCATCCTGCACTACCTCTATCTGCCTCTGTCACACCAAATAGATCAGTATGGATGATGATGTGTCACTAATACTAATGAAGGAATAAAAGAAACAAATGTCAGATTAAGTTATCAATCACTATCTCATAAAGTCAAAATATACATGAGTTAAAATTTTTAGCTGTGTTTTGATGCTTATGTAACAGGGTGGAGAACCCTCCCCTATGTACTTTCTTAATCCTAGAATAAGTTAATTTATAAGATAAAAAGAGGATCTGAGTATATCGTAGGAATCATGATGAGATGCAAGCCGCAGGAGCTGTCTTACCATGGTGGAGAAACTGACGCTGCTAAGAAAGTCATTGGGTCACCCCATAGGACGCTGTTGGTCTAGAAAGCTATACTTGTCTTGGATCTCTTGCACCCTGATGTTGTCTTGAAGACCCTTCTCTTACAAGAAGAGACCAGTGCACTCAACAGGGCAAGCAGACAGCAGGCAGCTGGCCAGAGCACCCTTCACATGGCAGCTCCATGTCTGGGAGGGACGAAGGCAATGGAGGAAGAGACCTCAGTGCTGTGCTTGTTGACAGGCAGGGTTTTCTTCTGTGACTTCTCCGGCCATACCCTATGTCCGTTGGAAAAGCAGGTTGCTTCTCTTCTGCTTCTTGGTTTGTAGGAGCTCTTTATATATTACGGATATTAAGTCTAGGCATCCAAATATCTTCCAATGCATTTTTTTGTTTTTACATTTTTTACATAGTTTCTTGACTCCAGATATTCTTACATGATCCAGTGAAATATGTGATCTCCCTCCTTCTGGCATCTGTGTCTCTGCTGGAGAAAACTTTGATGACTCCTAAACATGCCATTTTTTTTCCAAAACTGGGTTTCCTGACACTCTAGCAGCTCAACTCACTTTCTCCTGGGTAGTTTAAGGTCTCGTTTATCCCCCTTTAACATCCTGCACTGTTCCTTATGTTAACTCTGGTAACTAGCTTACCCCAAAGACAGGGTACACTTTGTCATATATTCCCAGTGACTCTTCAATAGCTGACTATTGGGTGGTTTTTGTTTGTTGCTGTCTCCCATCAGCATTTTCTGTTTTTCTTTTTTTTATCTTAAAAATTTATTTGAGGTCCAGCTTTGTGATATAGCGGGATAAGCTGCCACACGCAGCACTGGCTTCCCATATGGGTGCCAGTTCAAGTCCCAGCTGCTCCACTTCCAATCCAGCTCCCTGCTAATGTGCCTGGAAAAGCAGCAGAGGATGGCCCAAATGCTTGGGCCCCTGCACCTATATGGGAAGCCTAGAAGAACCTTCTGGCTCCTGGCTACAGCCTGGCCCAGCCCTGGCTGTCATAGCCATTGGGGAAGTGAGCAAGTAGATGGAAGACTTCTGTCTCTCCCTCTGTCTCTGCAAATCTACCTTTCAAATAAATTAATTTTTGAAAATATTAGGGAGGGGAGAGGGAGAGGGAGAGGAAGAGAGAAACTCCCCTCTACCAATTCATTCTCCAAATGCCCACCATAGCCAGGGCTGGGCAGGGCTGGAGTTGAAGTCAGGAGCTGGGAACTCAGTCAAGGGTCCTGATGCCGGTGGCAGGAACCCACTGACATGCAGCTCTCTCAGGAAATCTATCATCTGCTGTGATACCCATTTTATAAAAATCTGCCTACAGGGCAGAAATAATAATAATCACGTCAGTCAATAAGATAAAGAATATCTTCAGTCCGTGTCTAGTTTTACATCTCTCTATTACTATGTAGAACTTGAAGATGCTTGGTACCTAAGCCACAGAAAAGTACGTGCCTTCCCACGTTGATGTGCCCCCTCTGTTACTCTCCTCTGGCTGGCCTGCACCTGACAAATTCTTTGCCTCCTCCACCCCCACTCCCATCCCTTTGCTGGTCTCTCCTGTCCCCCATCATCCACAGGGAATACCAAGTGCCGTCTCCACTCTGTATCCTGCCTGGGAACCTGCTGCTCCTTGGCACTGCCTTGTGAGGGCGCTCCATTCTCACACTGCTGGCTCAGCCACACATTTCTCCACTGGTCACCCCCCCCCCCCCCGAGGCTTCATATTGTCATACCTGGAGACAGGCTAGCAGAGTGGGGGCTAAAGGCATTTTCCCCTTAGTATTAAACACTTTTAATGGAGTTTGAAGATGAGTTATGTGTCCACAGAGACATTGAGGTCAATGAATATCTTGGTTTGGGTTCCTGAATAGCCAGACTCTATGGCAAAGATGTGGGAGCAGGTGCTTGATTCATGGACTATTTGTAAGATGCATAAGGAAAGGAGGGAAGTGGGAAGCACTGGTAAAGGTGCACTAATATGCTGGGTACAGGAGAAAGAGGCTCCCTGAGACACTGAGTAGGACATACCCCCACATTGTCCTACGGAGTGTCTAGGGAGCTTAGGTATCTATCCACTGATTCCCACTTTTTATTTGTGGGAGGTGTTGAATCGCCAGCTCTACTGGGCCACCCTGTGCCACTGAGCAAACGCCCACACCTAAGACTGGGAAGCAGTCGCACATGCTCTGAAGTGTGTTCTCAACACCTACATGATTGCCGTCCATGGCTGGTGGCAGGCAAATGGAGCAGGGCCTGGACAGCACCTGCTACCTACAACCAGGACTTCATTTTTGTTCTCAAAGCCTCCTTGCTCCACAGATGCCAATGTGTGTTTCACTGCTCTGAGCCAGTGTGGGTGCTGCTGTCTGGTTTGAAACACATTTTCTGCCAGCACCACTCGCCTCTCTCTTTCTCTTCTTTCATACACTTCTCCCTGCCCCGCCAGCTTTCTAGGTGTACCTGAGGATTTCTGAATGCCAGCGCTGGACACAGCCTCATTAGGCTTTTATACACACAGGTTTCCTAGGAGCTCCCAACCAAGACATGGCCACCTTATGCTTGAACTCTCACCAATGGACACAGCAGAGCTCCAGCTGACACCCACGTGGCATGATCAAAATAAGAGTTTATCGTCTGTGTCTTTCCTCTTTATTGACCTCTGCCAACTGGTATTTGGCTAATCCCATATGCACTGATGTAGATTTATTTATAAACAGCCTTTGCCAGATTTCTCAAATATCCTTAGAAATTGACTTCTTCACACTTGCCTTAAGTACAGTCCTAAGTGGCCAGCATTGCTCCAAAATGGACAGAGAATGAATTAGCTCTATCATGCTCGGAATTCCAAACTGTCTGATTTTCTTTGTTGTACAGTCTCCTGCAATCATTTGCTTACAATGATTTTGGAAGAAACACCTCAAAGAAATGTGGCTTTGGGCAGGGAAACTTTGATCAGGACCATGCCAAGGAGCAAAGAGAGCAAGGGGGATTCGGAGACTGCCGAAGTCTCCCTCTTCAATTGATTTATATCACAGCTCTTGGCAAGCAGGCCAGATTCTGTGTTTTGCATTTCCTTCATTTTGATATAGAAATACTAATGTGTTAAATGATGCCAGGGAATCAACTCAAAGGGGCAAGATGGACTGTGTGTAGCAAAGTATGAAGAGGAGTCTTCGTACAGTGGGTGGACTCCTGTTAGAAATTGATGGGCAGATTGGATTAAGGTGGCAGAGTAGGGGGGGGAGGGCTTGCCTGTCTAGTCTAGGGGAAGGCAGTTTTAAAAAAGTGGATAGAGTGCAGTCTCAGCGAAGAGTTAGGGAGAAAACTGCAGAGGAAACTATGCAAACTGGAGGGACACAGTAGACTTATGTGTAGGGTGTGGACATGCACAACCCAGGACCCCAGCAGCTGAGAGCCTCCACACCAGTGTTGGAGAGTGAGGTGAAACCAGACTGCAGCACCCCAGGACAGTGGTGAGAAAGCTGCAGGAAGAGCCTGAGGGAATCTGGCTTGGAGCCCCATGGGGGATGGTGTACCTGCCAAAATAGAGGAGAAAAAACAAGGAGGGGACACATTTTCTCTCTCCTTGATCACCCTGCAATGGCACCCTGTAACAAGCTGACAGGGAGCAGGCACCATTTTGGACATACGTAACAGCTGTGCCAGCTCATGTCCATGCCCAGCAATGAGACAAGCAGAGACTCTGAGTCTGGTGGGGAGAACAGACAGGGGGCTGTGTGCTTGTGTGAGTGACTGTGAAAACACGGAGGCTGCATGGGAGGACTCAGGGTGTGGCTGAGACTCTGGGCAGTCACTGTGGGAGGCACCACATGATTAGGGCTCCCTGGTTACCTGGCGAGGTACATCGCTGGAGAATCTGAGCTTAGACTGAGTACTGCACAGATCCTTTGTGTGTTCCTTGTGGGAGAGCAGAGGAATAATGTACCCACTGGGGCTGGCGCCCAGGCATTGGTCTCCTTCGAGGAGAGGAGCTCAGCTGAGTCTATGCCAATAGACAAGAACAAACCTCCCCTCTTATTTAGAAAAAAAAAGAGAGAAAGATTTACCATGCCAAACCTGAGTGTGTCACCTCAGACACACCCTTCACACTGGGGCACTGAACAGAGCTCCCTGCCCACACCCACCACATGCCTCTAGATATTCCCTGAAAGCAGACATTCCACTGAACCACAGGGACAGACTTAGTCCACGTAGACTTAGGCTAAAGATAAAAGCCACCACAGTGAAAAACCAAAGAACAAACCAATGAGTATCTCCACAAATGCTAAATATCAAGTGCACCAATTTAAGAAACAAGGATAAGGAAGACACCATGACGCTCCCAAAAAGAACACAACACTTCAGTACTGGATTGTGAAGATGATGATATTGAAGAAACGCCAGAAATGGAATTCAAAAAATAGGTCATAGGATTACTTAGAAGCAATCAGAAGCAAATGTACAAACTAATGAAATCACACGATATGAAAGAAAATTTCTCCCATGAAATTGAGATCTTAAAAAAGACATTAACATGAAATCTTGGAAATGAAGAATACAATAGAACAAATAAAAATAGAGTGGAAAACCTTAACAACAGAATTGGTGAAGCAGAAGAAAGAATACCCAGCTTAGCAGACAAAGCACAGGCAATTATGCAGTCAGACCAAACACAAGAAGAAGAAATTAGAAACTAAAATACACTATTGGTAATCTATAGGATACTATGAAACGACCCAACATGTAGATTCTAGGAGTTCCTGAAGACATGGAAAGAGAGAAAGGATTAGAAGGATTTTTTTAAGTGAAGTAATAACAGAAATTTTCCCCAATTTGGAGAAAGGGACATCCAAATACAGAGAGCACATGAAACTCCAAATAGACATGACCAGAAAATATCTTCACCATAACACATTGTAATCAAACTCTCCACAATAAAACATAAGGAAAAGATTGTAAAATGTGCATGAGATAAACACCAGATTACTTTCAGAGGATTTCCAATTAGACTCACAACTGATTTCTCATGGGAAGCCATACAGGCTAGGAGAGAATGGCGAGATATATTCCAAGTCTTAAGAGAAAAGAACTGTCAACCCAGAATACTGTACTCTGCAAAGCTCTCATTTATGAATGAAGGTGAAATAAAGACCTTCCATAACAAACAGAAATTCAAAGAATTTGTCACCACTTGTCCAGTCCTGCAGAAGATGCTCAAGGATGTGCTGCACACAGAAACAACAGAAACCTGGTCATCACCACAGATGAAGGTAAAGGAAGGGAATATCCCAGTAGAAGTAGAAAGGAAATCCAAAGTAAAAAAATAGGACTATCTATGGAAAAATGGAAGGGCAAAGTTGTTTCTTATCAATAGTCACCTTGAATGTAAATGGCCTCAACTCCCCAGTTAAAGGACAGAGACTGGCTGAGTGTATTAAAAAATAAAACCCATCCATTTGCAGCCTACAAGAAACACATCTCACCAACAATGATGCAGACTGAATGTGAAAGGATGGAAAAAGATATCCCATGCTAACAGAAACCAAATAGAGCTGGTATAGTCATTCTAATATCAAACAAAATAGACTTTAACACACAGCAGACTCATAGAATGACAATCACTTTATTTAAATAGCACTCTTACCTCAGAATCAGCCCTTAAGGCATTCTGGTCTGGCTGAAAAGCCCATGAGAACATTTCAGGCATGCAAAGCCAAGACACTGTGACAAAAATGTCCTACATGAAGGATCTCTGTGAGTGAGACCCCAGTGGAAAGAAGTGGTCGTCAAAGAAGGATATATTTTCTCTGAAGGGAGAAGATAACTTCTGCTTTGCTTATGGCCTTATCTAAATACTGATGGAGATTTTAAAGGCTCTGTAGCCTTGGAAGCTCATGCTAAGAGCCTCAGGTGATCAATGACATCATACATAAGAGTGCTAATTGTTAAATTAACAACAGGAGTCACTGTGCACTTCCCATGTAGGACCTCTATCCTCAATGAATTGTATTATGAGAATTAACTATAAAACTTGTTCTCAAAAAGTGTTTTGTGTGTGTGAAAATTGTTAAAATATTTACTTAGTATAGAGTTGGTCTTCTGGGTATAAAGGTAATTGAAAATGAATCTTAATGGAGAATGAGACTGGGAATGGGAGAGGGAGGAGGGGGAGGAGGGTTGAGAGTGGGGGTGGGAGGGCGGGTATGGTGGGAAGAATCACTATATTCCTAAAGTTTTACATATGAAATTTTTACTCATTAAATCAAAGGTTTCTTTGAGGGAGAAAAAAAGAAATTGTGTGGGTGGAGGGATGGTGTTTTGGTACAATAGGATCAGCCTCCACCTGCGACACCAATGTCACATATGAACACTGGTTCAAGTGCCGGCTGCTCCAATTCTGATTCTGCTGCTTTTTAATGCACCCGGGAAGGTGTTGGGCATTGCCTACAATGTGGCACCTGGCGGATGTTCGAGGGGCCTGTCTGCGGACGCTGTGGTTAGGCTACCTAAGATCAGACCACCAGCAGGGATAGGTCCGCTTTAGTTCTGGACACGTGGACAGTGCGTGATCTCTATACTTTACTTAAGGTGCCCCTGTGCGTGGTCCACCTGTGCCTGCGTGACTTTTTCTCTGATTGGCTCCCTTACTGCGCATGTCCTTCATAAGCTTTATAAGCCTGTACGCTCCCTCAATAAAGCGGTTCCTGCTTCGACAGAACTCATGGGTGCTTGTGGTGTGTTCATCACGTGTCGACCTTACCTCTCCCGTTTGCCTTGTTGGGGAGTGTCTGTAGTGGCCCCTGCTGGTGAGGGGACAGCCTAGGGCTTGAGACCCCGACAGGAAGGCAGCAGAAGATGGCCCAAGTGCTTGGGCTCCTGCCACTCACAAGGGAGACCTGGCTGGAGTTCTTGGCTCCTGATCTTGGGCTTCCCCAGGTTATTTAGGGAGTGAAGCAACAGACAAAAGGTCTTTCTCCCTCTCTCCCTGTAACCTTGCCTTTCAATGAAATAAGTAAATGTTTAAGAGAGTAACCACATTGGGGGGCATTTCTCAATTATCCGTGCTTCTGGAGTTGATCTTGTAGGACTTGGGCATTTGTTACTGGGTCGGCTGAATTCTACTGTTGTTTGCAGCTTGTAGTCTGATTCTGATGTCTCTCTGGAATGCTTAGTTTATTGTTTTCTCCATAGGGCACTTGGTCAATGCCAAGTGATATATGACTCCTCGGGCTTCTATTAGTATTTTTCTCCATAGTTGGGGAATATGATGAGTTTCCAAAGAAATTCAGAATTTCCCCTCTTCTATAGCCGTAGCACTGAGGGAAGACTAGGCTACTGTTCTCTGTCTTGTTTCTCTCCAGCTCCCTGTTTGTCTCTTGATCTCTGGGTCTCTGCCTTTCTGTTTCCTTCTCACACATGTGTGCACACGCACAAAGGCATACCCGCTTTCTACTCCCTCTTCCTCCCCAGGACATCCCCTACACACTGCACATTCATCTTCACCCGTCTTGCCCATTTGAAACCCACAAGAGAGCCATTGTGGTTTAGTGAAACAAAACCTACTCTTTGACAACCTACAACCACGGTTTTGTTTCCCAGCTGTGACACTCAGTTCTGTGACCTGCAAGTAGCACAGACTTTTGGGGGTTGTGGTTCCTTCTTCTCCAATCTGCACACTGAGAGAACAGCACTACCCTCCCCATGCTGTGTGGCTCAGGATACCTCTCCCTGTGGGAGGATTAGGCTTCCTCCTACAGGTGACTTACTGTAGCTAACATCGTGTGTTCAGAAGCTTTATGAATCCTACATGGACAGCAGTTCAAGTCCCGGCTGCTCCACTTCCAACCCAGCTCTGTGCTATTGCACCCGGGAAAGCAGCAGAAGATAGTCCACCTGAGTGTGAAACCCAGATAAAGTTCCTGTTTCCTGGAGTATATATTTTTTTAAAGAAAGATTTATTTATTTATTTGAAAGGCAGAGTTACAACAGAGAGAGAAGGAGAGGCAGAGAGAGAGAGAGAGACAGAGAGAGAGAGGTCTTCTATCCGCTGGTTCACTCCTCAATTGGCAACAATGGCCGGAGCTGTGCCAATCCAAAGCCAGGAGCCAGGTGATTCTTCCTGGTCTCCCACATGGGTACAGGGGCCCAAGGACTTGGGCCATCTTCTACTGCTTTCCCAGGCCATGGCAGAGAGCTGGATGGGAAGTGGAGCAGCTGGGACTCAAACTGGCGTCCATGTGGGATGCCGGCGCTGCAGGGGGCGGCTTCAACCACTAAGCCACAGGATGGCCCCTGGAAAAACAATAACAACAAACAACGACTGTGTGGCTCCATTACTGAGATTGGCATGTCCCAGATGAGGGGGTTTCTACAGCTTTGGTCTGGACAAAGAGAGGTGTTGAGCAGAGACTTTGATATACAGCGAGGTCCTGTAATGTGAGCAGGAAATAGATTTTATTGTTCTAAACCTCTGAGACTACTCCATGCTTGAGCATGGAGTGATCTATGCATGTAGTAATCTATAGAATGGGGATGGTAATATCCAGTTTGCCAAGTTAATGTCAAAATAAAAGGAGATAACGTATATAAAAGCTCAAGAGTGCAGTCATCAGTGCTGGGCATTGGCATGACAGTTTTGGAAACAGTGGAAAGTCCCTACTTTATTATTTTTCAAGGTCGTTCTTATCAAGGTTAAACACCTTTTTTTCTGAAATAGTCTTTCTTCTAGGAAAATGTCAATCTATAATTGAAGCTATGGCTCTAATTTCACCTTCTTTCTAAAGCTTTATCCAATCCTGTGTCCCTCTGCAAAGTCCTTTGCCTGCATACAGTCATAACAGCCTTGTGTTGAATGTGACAGGATGATTCTCCTGCTAGTCTGGGCAGGCCTTTAGGGTAGACACTGATTTTTATAACCAAGTGTCCAAAAAGCAATGGAATTTGCAGTGGAACCTCATCATATTGACAGCTTTAATTTCAACAAACACGACAATATTTGATGTGATGCTGTTAACTTGCATAAGAACAAACACATCTAATAATATGAATTCAAGTTATTAGGTTTATATTATGACAGAACAGGGCAAATCCTGCCTGTGAGAAAAATGTCTTAGAATTCCTCCTCCCCAACTCCTGTCTTCACCACTGGGCTTAGAGCAGTGTGGCCTGAAAGTCTCAGTGTCGAAGCGCGCTGTTTCCTTCTGGCCCCTTTTCAATCTACTTCAGGGGTGCCCCAGTGACTCTGATGAAGAGTGTCTGAACTGCGGATATAAAATCTACATTTTTAAAAAAGATTTATTTACTATTTGAAAGGCACAGTTGCAGAGGTGCAGAGGGTAAGAGAGAGAGGTCTTCCATCCACTGTTTCACTCCTCAAATGGCTGTAACAGCCAGAGCTGAGCTGATCTGAAGCCAGGAGCCAGGATCTTCTTCCAGGTCTCCCACTCAGGTGCAGGGGCCCAAGCACTTGGGCCATCCTCTACTGCTTTCCCAGGCCATAGCAGAGAGCTGGATCGGAGGTGGAGCAGCCAGGACTTGAACCGGCACCCATATGGGATGCTGGCACTGCAGGTGGCAGCTTTACCTGCTATGCCACAATACCAGCCCCCAAATATGCATTTTTAATAGTCTAGGGGTAAGTGACAGGGCTTTCAAGGGTAATTTTTAAAACAACCAAACTAGAATGACTTTCTTCTTCTTCTTCTTCTTCTTCTTCTTCTTTTTTTTTTAGATATTTACTTATTTACTTGAAAGTCAGAGTTATACAGAGAAAGAAAGAGAGAGAGGGAGAGGTGAGGGAGAGGGAGAGAGAGAGAGAGAGAGAAAGAGAGAGGTCTTCCATCTGCTAGTTCACTTTTCATCTGGCTGCGACAGCCAGAGCTGAGCTGATCTGAAGCCAGGAGACAAGAGCTTCTTCCGGGTGCAGGGGCCCAAGGACTTGGGCCATCTTCTACTGTTTTTCCAGGCCATAGCAGAGAGCTGGATCAGAGGTGGAGCAGCCTGGACTCAAACTGGCACCTGTATGGGATGCTGGCACTGGAGGCGGGGTGGCCATATCACCTACACCACAGTGCTGGCCCCAGAATGCCTTTCCTTTTTTTTTTTTTTTTGGACAGGCAGAGTTAGACAGTGAGAGAGAGAGAGACAGAGAGAAAGGTCTTCCTTTTCCATTGGTTCACCCCACTAAGTGGCTGCTATGGCCAGTGGGCTGTGGCTGGCACGCTGTGCTGCTCCAAAGCCAGGAGCCAGGTGCTTCCTCCTGGTCTCCCAAGCGGGTGCAGGGCCCAAGCACTTGGGCCATCCTCCACTGCACTCCCGGGCCACAGCAGAGAGCTGGACTAGAAGAGGAGCAACCGGGACAGAACCTGGCGCCCCAAGTGGGACTAGAACCGGGGTGCTGGTGCCGCAGGTGGAGAATTAGCCTAGTGATCTGCGGCACTGGCCCCAGAATGACTTTCAATCCAAAAAGTTTCAATATATGTAAAAGCCTGTGAAACCAGCACCGCAAAAAAAGATAATGGGCGTTTGTGGCACACCCAGAAGTCTACTTGAGTCTCCTGTCCATTCTCTACACTGTCCCACCCACTCCATCCCCAGCCAATCACTGTTCACTAGTTTGCATTTTCTTGAGTTTTATAAAGCTGCAGTCATTTGCTGTGTGCGCTTATGTTTGGCTATTTTCACAGAATACAATTGTTTAGAGGTGAATATTTGGGTTACTTCCATTTGTGAATTATTACAAATAGTTTCTCTGCATTTCCCATGCATGTGCTCGTGTGCACATTTTGAAAAAATTCTCTTGGGTTAATACTTAGGTGTGGAGTAACTAGCTCAGATTACAACCTAAACTTTTTAAGAAACTAAACTGTTTTGTAAAGTGATCGACCATTGTATATTTCTACCAGCAATGCCTGGTTAGGAAAGTGCCAGTGTGTCTGTATCCTTGCCAACATCCTTGTCAACAGTTGCTATGGTCAGTCTTTTAAATTATAGAGTGTATTCGATATGCAAATGCTGGCTTTGATTTGCATCTTTTAACATCTTTTCATATGCTTATTTGTTATGCCTTTATCTTCTTGGGAGAAGTACCTGTTCAAAATATTTTTTCATTCTTTATTGGTCTATTTGTTATCTTTAAAAAGCACATATATATATATATATACATATATATATTTTTTTTAGTTATTTGAAAGGCAGAGCAAGAGATTTGAGGGAAGATCTTCCATCTGCTGGTTGTCTCCCAAATGCCCACAACAGCCAGGGCGGCCAGGCTGAAGCCAGGAGCCAGGAACTCCATCTGGGCCTCCTTTGTGAGTGGTGGGGACCCAAATACTTGAGGAATCTTCTGCTGCCCCCCAGGTTGCACATTTGCAGGAATGCTGGATCAAAAGCAGGGTACCTGGGACTGAAACCAAGCATTCCATCATGGGAGCAGGCAATCCAAGCGGTGGCTTAACCTGCCACTGATTTTGTCTCCTTAAAATTGCATTCTGAGAATTCTTTATGTATTTTCAGTGCAAGTCTTCATTCAAAGTGTGCTTTGTGGATATTTTTCCCCAGTATGTTGCTTATCTTTTCAGTCTCTTATTAGCAATTTTTCTTTTTTTAAGATTTATTTTATTTATTTGAAGTACATTGTTATAGTGTTATAGAGAGAGATAGAGTCAGAGAGAGAGAGAGAGAGAGAGAGAGAGAGAGAGAGAGAGGTTTTCCATCTGCTGGTTCACTCCCCAAATGGCTACGAGCCAGTGCTGAGCTGATTCAAAGCCAGGAGCCAGGAACTTCCTCCAGGTCTCCAATGTGGGTGCAGAGCCCCAAGCAAATGGGCCATCTTTCATGGCTCTCCCAGGCTATAGCACAGAGCTGGACTGGAAGTGGAGCAACTGGGACTTGAACCAGTGATCATATGGGATGCCTGCACTGCAGGCTGGGGGTTTAACATGCTGTTCCACAGGGCTGGCCTCAGCACCCTTATTTATGTATACATTTGGGGTGTAAGTTGTTACCTAGCCCAAGGTCACATAGATTTTTTTCTTATGTTTTCTTCTAAAAGTTTTATAGTGATAGATTTCACATTTAGGTTTGTGATCCCTCTTCAGTTAATATTCATTATAGTGTGAATTAAGGATCAAAGTTCATGCTTTTGTATAGCATTAGTCAATTGTCCCAGCCACTTCTTATTGAGAAGACTATCCTTTCTCCATTTTCACAACGTTGTTGAAAATCGGCTGTCTATATATGTGAGTCTATTTCTGGACTATCTACTCTGCTGCATTGATCTGTCTGTATAATAATGCCACACTGTATTGATTACTGGAGCTTTATAATAAACCTTGAAAGCAGATGATGTTAGCTCTACAACTTTGTTCTCTTTAAAGTTTTTTGGATATTCTAGGTTCTTTGTTGCCTATTAGTTTTGCAAAAACACCTGTCAGTGTTTTGATTAAGATTGTATGGAATCTATAGAGCAATTTGTGCTGAATAATATCCTAAGAATATTTAGTATTTGGAGCTAATTTCTCCTAGCAATGGTTTGCAGCATGCTGTTTATGAACTCTTTCCCTCCTTTTGTTATGATCAATGACATTATTTTTTTTTAATTTTTTAAAAATTAAAAAAATTTTTTTTTTTAATTTTTTGACAGGCAGAGTGGACAGTGAGAGAGAGAGAGACAGAGAGAAAGGTCTTCCTTTGCCGTTGGTTCACCCTCCAATGGCCGCCGCAGCTGGCACTCTGCGGCCTGCGCACTGCGCTGATCCGAAGCCAGGAGCCAGGTGCTTCTCCTGGTCTCCCATGGGGTGCAGGGCCCAAGCACTTGGGCCATCCTCCACTGCACTCCCGGGCCACAGCAGAGAGCTGGCCTGGAAGAGGGGCAACCAGGACAGAATCCGGCGCCCCGACCAGGACTAGAACCTGGTGTGCCAGTGCCGCAAGGTGGAGGATTAGCCTAGTGAGCCGCGGTGCCGGCTAACGACATTATTTTTATTCAAAATTTTCATACCCATGGAAGAAAGTGTGTCATAAAATTTAAGAGGTGGCATCAAGGTGCCACTTGGGACATCTGTGCGCTAATTTGGAATGCCGGAGTTCAAATGCTTGCTCTGATCTTGAGTCCTGCTTCTTGTACATGCCCCCTGGGTGGCAGCAGGTACCGGCTCAAGTGCTTGAGTCCTTGTCTTCCACGTGGGGGACACAGACAGACTGAGTTCCCAGCTCCTGGTTTTATTCAGTCAGCACTGCTGTGGGCATTTGGGGAATCAGTGGCTGGGAAATCTTTGCCTTTCAAATAAGTTTTAAAATATTTAATATTCAAAGCCTCTTGTCATATTGATCTTGTATCTTAAAACCTGGATTTTCTCACTTAAAATTCTAGTAGCCAGGGGGTAGATTCGACTATATTTTCTACATCGGTGATTCTGTTGTCTCTGACTAAAGAGAGGGTCCGTGTTTCTTTCCAGTCTGCTTGACTATTTCCTTATCTAGCTCCAGGCGGTGGCTCAGCACCTCTCATGCAATGTTGAGTAGAGGTGGTGAAAATGAGCCTCCTTCCTCCTTTCGCTGGTCCTGATTCTAAGTGAGAAACGTTTAGTTTTCCCCAATTAAGTAGGATTTTAGCTGTGGTTGTTTCACATGTAATCACCATCAGGATGAAGAAATTCCATGCTTTTCTTAGTTCACTGAGAAGTGTTATTATGAATAAATACTGGATTTTTTCAAATGTTTTCCTGTATCATTTCAGATGTCATATGGTTTTTATTACCCAGCTTATGAAAAAATCAGGAGGAATTACATTGATTATTTTTGACTGTTATATTTGATTTTAGCCAAAAGGCCAAGAAAGTGATTATTTTTGACTGTTAAATCAACCTTACATTCCTAAGGTTCCATTTTTTTAAAGATTATTTATTTGAAAGGCACAGTTACAGAGATGGAGGGAGGAAGGGAGGGGGAGAGAGAGAGAGAGAAAGAGAGAGAGGAAGAGAGAGAGAGAGAGAGAGAGAGAGAGGTCTTCCATAGCTAACTCACTAATTCCCCATGGCCAGAGTTGGGTGGATCCAAAGCCAGGAGCCAGGAGCTTCATCCATGTCTCCCACTTGGGTGCTGGGGCCCAAGGACTTGGGCCATCTTCTGTTGCTTTCCCAGGTGCATTAGCAGGGAGCTGGATCAGAAGTAGAGCAGCCTAGACTCAAATGGGCACCCATATGGGGTGCCAGCACCATTGGTGGCTTACCCACTGCACCATAGTGCCAGCCCCTCTAAGGTTCCCTTTTGCCATGCTATATCATCAATTTCCTATGTTGTTGAATGTGATTTTGTATCAGTTGGTTTAGGTTTTTGCAGCTATATTCATACGGAATGTGTAGGTCTAGGTTTTGTCTTCTGTTTCTGGATGTCTTGGGTTTTTTTGCAGAGTAAGGCTGGGCTTATCTGGGAGGGGAGTCACCGTCTACTTGTGCATTCCTCTGACTATTCCTGAGGCTGATTCTGGGGCACAGTTTGTTTCTTTCAGATCTCGCTGTTAAGACCTGTTAATTGGAAGCAGGGCTGTGTGTATCCTAGGACTAATTACCCCTCCCTGCTGAATTAGGACCCTCTGAATTCTCTACCCTGCGCCCTGTCCACCGTGAGGCTCTCCGCTCTGGCTGCTGGAAACAGGCACTACGTCTCGTCTCAATTCAGGAGCTGTTCCCTCCTCTCTTCAGATGGCTCCGTCCTGGGCCTTGGGTGATTTCCTTGAATTCACGCACTAATCTGAATATTCAGCCTCTGCTGGTCGCCAGCCAGCGATCTTTCTCTCTTATTTGCTTTCCTCTCTCCAGTGCTTTGTCGTGAGAACCGTGTCCCCATCATCCCTTTGGACTTCATCTCTTCAACGCCAATACACGGGGCTCCACCCACCTGGAAACTCTCGTGAGACAGTTGGACGATTGTAAGGATCACCTCATTTATTTCTTATCCTCAGAGGTCGCTGGTTTTCTTTGCCTAATATCTAGTGCCCTCAGATTCATTGTTTTGCACAGGTTATCTGGTTTTGGAATTGTTTCTGGCAAGAGGGTAAATCCTGTTAATTCATCTTGGTCAGAAGCAGAAGTCCCTCAAAGCTAATTTTGATTATGTGATTTTCTTTACCTCATTAAATTTAAATCTGGAAAAGTGAATTGATTTGACTAAGGTTGTGCTGCTAGATATAGATAGATCTAGGATTCATAACCCAGTATCTGTATAATCTTCAACAAACTTTCTGCTATAAAATTTTGCATGGAGGCACATGTACACAACTCTGCCAATTATGACGCCTGATATCTTATTTTCCACTAATTCATATGCATGTCGGTAGAAAATAGTAAGGGCAATGATATAATGAATTGTGAGAAAATCTATTCTCATCTGTGCATCCACTGTTACCTTAGTGTAACCCTACTGCTACCTACTGTGTTAGGCAGCCAAGTGATCTCATTTCAAGTGCTCTTTGAACACTCTTCATTCAAAGCTGTCGGTTGTCAGACATGCGTGTTTATTTTGTATCAAACACATCCTGGAAGGTGATTACTGCTATCTATACTCTGTGATTTTTATGCAGACATAATTCTTAAATTAACATATGGATTTTGTTTCATTTATATACTTTTAACGTTATGAGAAATTATATCCTCCAGATTTATTGGTGAAATCTATGTTGTAGATTGATTATTTCAAAAGTAGAATTGGCTTATATTTGTCCATAGCAAATACATATCAACTGCTTCCATCTGGGAAAACCTTATGATTGAATGAAGTGAATCATTGGAGAGTTTCTGGTGTGAGCTATACATACATATATAGGCACCATATACGTATGCAAATTTATATGAATGAATATTCACATGCATGAATACTCACATACTCCTTCAAGCCCCTGATCATATTTTTGTTGCTTTATTTTAAAGTTTTCAAATATACATGAAGCACCTGCAGTACCAGGCAGCACAGAAGACCTAAAGATGAATCAGTTACAGTGGCTCCTGTGAGGAGCTCGTGGTGGAGCATGTGGGGTGAGTCAGGAGCCACGGTCCACAGCACACGGTGATAGAGTTAACGCGATGAAGGAGTCCAAAGAAAGTTCCACAGGAAGTTGTCACCGAAGTCTGGGAGCAGTCACCTGAACTTGGTAGGGACTGGAAAAAATAGGCAAAGCATTTGGGATTAATTTGGAAATATGAGTAATGTTTCAGTAGGTGAAATTAGGCACCAAGAAAATTCCATGAAGGAGAATAGCATGCAGAACCAGGCCTGCTTGGGCCAAGGGTTATCATCTGGTGGCCAGTGGAACAGCAGACAGGGTAGAGTGAAATTGTAGGAGAGTTATCGTGTTAACAGCCTTGGGCACGGGTTACCGTGTTAACAGCCTTGGATGGGTTTACATTTGATGCCAGTAGGCAGTGGGAAGCTGTTTGTATATTTTAGCAGGGATTCACCACAGGATTGGAGAGGTGTGTATGAGTAACTGATGCCTGAATATAGGAAAACCATGAGCAGTGATAAGAGATGTGCAGTCCAGTTAGGAATACAGCCAAAATAATTCTCAGACCACTAGTGGAAGGACAAGAGGAGGAAGACTCTGAAGACACTCAGAGTTAGAAGTCTAAGTAGTTTGGTGACTGGTAGACTATTGGTGATCAGAGCGAAGGAGAAGGGACGTTGCTGCTGAGAGCGCGTTTTACAAGTGTATTGAATTTGTTTTTAGCTAACATTCCCAAACAAGAAACCACAGAATACTGAGCAGGATGATGAAGTGTGTGTGAGCACACGGCAAACTGAATGTAAGCTGTGTCCTTAAGATCGGTACACAGAAATTGAGGCCAGACAAGTGAGGACAACACAGCAGAGTAAACAAAGTGTTGAAAAGTACTCCCTTTCGTAGCTGCTTTTCCCTTAACATGAGAAACCTGGGATTCCTGAGCTTCTGTGGTTAGTGGAGTAGGCACACTATTAATGGAATTTGGGAATCCAGAGGACAGGCTAATAATTGATTACTGTCAATCATATCTTTTCTGTCCTCCTGAATGCATACTAGACTAGAAAAATAACATATACACACACACAATGTCTTTTTTTTAAATAAAACTGTTTTCAGGCTGTCAGGACAAGGATATGGTCCATTAACAGCACAAGTTTGAACTGTACAGGTACACTTATATGCTGATGTTTAAAATCAAGCAGAACTGCATAGCTGAGACACATTGAAAAAATGTCATGAATGTATAAAATATCTATATGTAACAGTCTATGTTATCATTAACTACCATAAAATAGACACAAATATATTTTTTTAGTTAAAACTCATGAAAACATGCAAACACTTCCAGATTGTACGTGGTACCATTTGCAGTAGACAAAAACATAAACACAGAATTCAATGACAATTGCATTAAGTGAACAATCGTATGTGCCGTACTGCTGTAATAATGTTACTGCCCTCTCCTGTTGTTATTGTGAGAAGTCCAAAATGATATGCAGGTTGTCTACTGTGGAAAGACTGGCGGCCCCCACCCCCACATCGTTCAAAGTCAACTATATTTTAAATCTTTACTTTTATTTTCAGTAAAATATGTACTCCTTCATGCTGGCACTTATAATATTCCCCCTGAATGTTCATGTACCAAAAACGATGAGGTTTATGTTCAGGGAACATGACAATAGCAAACGCAGCACAGACTAACAAGGGCCAAGACAAACCACTCAGAGATGACCGCAAACAACTGCAAAACCCCATTGTTAGTGTGCAGGATAGAAGCTATTTCCGTCTTGCTCATAAAAGTCTGTAGGTTGAAGGCCGGCGCCGCGGCCCAATAGGCTAATCCTCTGCCTGCGGCGCCAGCACACCTGGTTCTAGTCCTGGTTGGGGCACTGGATTCTGTCCCGGTTGCCCCTCTTCCAGGCCAGCTCTCTGCTGTGGCCTGGGAGTGCAGTGGAGGATGGCCCAAGTGCTTGGGCCCTGCACCCCATGGGAGACCAGGAGAAGCACCTGGCTCCTGGCTTCGGATCAGTGCAGTGCGCCGCCCGCGGCAGCCATTGGAGGGTAAACCAACGGCAAAGGAAGACCTTTCTCTCTGTCTCTCTCACTGTCCACTCTGCCTGTCAAAAAAAAAAAAAAAAAAAAAAAAAAGGTCTGTAGGTTGAGAAGTTCATGAGCCCAGGAGATCCACATTTTCTGGGTCCTGAGGCCTCCTACCTCCTAAGTGCAGGTTGGAAGTGAATCTCTTTCTTTTTCTGCTGGCCAGCCAGGAAGGGGGAAGCTTGAGAAATTTCTGGCTTTTTCTTTCTCTGCTAAGAGAACAGGCAGATTTGTGAATGTGCTTTATCCTTAGGGTGGTCGGTACCTGAGTCCATCCCCTGCATAAGAGAACAAGGGCCAGTCATGAAAGGATTTGTGTGAGGGGACTTCTCAGCGAGAAAAATGCACGCATCCCAGCAGCCCCTCTGAGGTCTTTTATTCTGGGAGCTGTGAAAGACATGGGACTTCTGCCAGGCTCTGGTGCCATGTAGGGGTAGGGCCGGGACCTCCTTGTCACCTCACCAAGTCTGTGGTGAGACCGACTCCTGCTATCACAACACTTTTCCTACCCAGGAAATATCTCAACATTCTCCTTTATTTATATTCATCTTTGCAAATTCATTTTCTTCAGCCCACCCCACCCTTGCACCCTTATGTTTTACTTTTCTTAAAATTACACTGGTAACTTTCGAGCCAAGGAAGAGAGAATTTCAAGGGAACTTCTGGGTCTTAGGAGGCACTGCTTAGAAGCCTAGGAATTAAATGTCAGCAATAAACTTTGAGTTTGGAAACTAAGCTCAAAATATAGAGAATAGTTTGTATACAATATGATATGTTGATTACTTTTTCTTTGTTTCAAAAAGATAAAATTTCAGAGAGCTGCGTTTGTATGAAGCAATGGCAGCGGTTTTTCCTAAGTCCAATGTTATTGATGGCTTCAGAGAACTGAGACTCAAAATATAATCAGATTTCATTTTCCCTGTAAGTTGAATTGAAAGTTGAGAAAATATCTTTTCTAAAAACTCAAGTTTATTAACTCAGAAATAATGGGCAATGGAGAGAGCAATGGGAAAATAAAAATCTACCCAGATAAATATAACTCCAGTTACTTGATCACATTTATTGAGTAGAATGTGAGCAATAGATTGTGTATTGACCATGGCTAACAACCTCCAGCCAAAGACTCTGACATTGTTTTGAGTATTGCTTTTGCGTTCTTACAATTAAAGGACTAGCAACCGTGGATTTGGAATTTTGTAGGACAGTTGTGATTTAAAGCACAGTTCTCAACAGGGGATGATTTCTACCTCCTTGACTCTCCGCGGGGGACAATGTCTGGGGTAGTTTAGGTTGTCACAATTTTAGCATATATAGAGTCCAGTGATGCTGCAAACTATACCACAATGCACTGGACAGCAACACGAACAAAGACTTATCCAGCCCGCCCCCAATCTCACTGCCCTGGCTGAGAAAGCCTGATTTAACATGTACTACCTATTGCCCTGCATACTTGACATTCCTAATTTGGAGGCAATAAATATGCAGCAGGATTTTTCCACAGTGAGTTCCACTAGCATCAGATTTCTCAGTGAAATGATTCTTTCAAAAATACTCCTTACATGTTAAATTGATAGCTAATATAACACATTAATGTACTTTCTGTGCAAAACTCATTTCAATAGAGACAACGGAGGCTTATTAGGCCAGTTATCCAGTGAAAACATATCCTAAACTGATAACAGAACACTTCTTGCAAGTGTAGGTTGGACTACCAAGTTAACAATTTTCATTCCAAGAAAATCTCAGAAATTTAAATCAAGAGGCCAAGCTATAAAACATGAACTTCTTTCTGTGACATTTCGTTTGCTCTGGCTTTCACAACCATATAGCATGGGTACCAACATTCTTAAACGTGGGCCAAAGTTGAACTTTTTGCCCAGTGGTTGCAGAATGACTGAACGTACTGTTCCTCCTTCCCAAGTACTCCTGCTTCACAAAGGGACCATTTTGGGTGCACATGGGCCTGGAGGTGGGATTGCAGCTGGGACCAGGAGGGAGTGTGAATAATCTTTCTGTGGGTTGAATTGCACCCAAGAACAAAGTAAGACCCGAGTGTCAGAAAGCAGCCTCTGTGCTCTCCTCTAAAGAGTTCTATTTATCTTTAGGTTAAATAACATTCTAGAATATGTAAGCAAAGTCCCCGAGGTCCATGGTGTAGTGGTCAGAACAGACTGCACAAAAGCAGAGCTTGTGTTAGGCGTGTTGTGTGCCTAGTGCTCTATGAGCATTCTGGGATCATATGCGTTTTCGAAAACATTTACATATTTCATCAATAAGTTAATCTTTTGGAAGGGAGCATACACGTTACGAATCTGGGAGGAAAAAAGCAAATTCACAGCACAAATAGCTCGTCCGTTGAAAGATCAGCAGAATCGCTCCATACCCCCAAATCCCTGGTCTTATGATCAAAGCACACTGTGGACTGACGTTTTGGGAATGAATGTGACAACAATTTTGTTTTTTTTTACCATCCTCTTGAATTTCTATTCTACAGAGAAACATAGTCGTCGAAGGCTGCTTTCTTCTGACTCACAATACACGTTCACATTGCAATTTTGTGCTCATTTTTCCCTCACCAACCCAGTCAATAAGGAGGTTGAAATATATAACCTCAGAAATATCAGCTTCACCACAAAAATCACTCAATCAGGGCTAAACCATTTCATTCTTATTTGTGCAGAAATAGAGTGCATAGCATCAAATTTCAAATATGTGTACAAAATTGAAAAAAAATAATGCCAGTATTGCTTTTCAATCCTAGGTAACAGTATTTTTGGAAATAATGTCAGAGATTTAGCAAAATTTGACTCATTTGCCTGAATAAGCATAGATTCCATCTCACATCTGATGTGTTTTCTTATTGGTATCTTTATTAAAAACTATAGTTTAAAAAATCAAGCTCATCAACTTGATGAGGCAAGAGAAGGAAGTGTAAGAAGAGAAAAAGGAATTGAGGAGAAAATGAGGTGTGCCAGTAGGAGAACACCCAAGGTCCCTAAGGTCCAATATTTGGCCAAATCTTATCCTTGAGTTCCTCTGCCATCGCCCATGGTCCTTCATTCATTTTACAACATTGAGATTTGACAAATCAAGTGCAAAAATCTGGAATAAATTTTCCTATATTGACTCTTCCCTGGCTTCCTTGCAAGTATTTAAATACTCAATGCAGGAGATTGTGAAAGGTCTTGTGTGGACAGAAGATAGCATGAGCTTGATATGGAACAACCCCCAAAACTAGTTGGAGAAATTGCTACAGAACCTCCAAAACTGGATCCATTTGCCTGATGCAGAGACAGTCAATCCCTGACATCAGGGTGATGAAAGAACTGAGTTAGGCAGCTATTGCTTAATTCCAGGCTCCCCAAAAAGGTTAAGGGTGAAGACTGAAGTTGGGACGCGAGGTGCACGTTCAGCACGTGTCCAGGTTCCTGGGTGGTCTGCACTGCTCATGGACTTCTTTTGACTGGTTACCGATATTGCTTTCTTTACGGAATTTGTAATGTGGGCCAAGGGGGCTTCAGGCAGTCTGGGGGACTCCATGCAGGTGGGAGTTACTTTCTACCCTGGACCTGCATGGCTGCACCACGTCTCAATTCAATGACTTAATTCTAGAGAGTGGTCATTTTGCTTTAAGAAAGGCAGAGCAAGGACACTTTAAGCTAAGGGAGGGAGGCTAGGGGACAGGGGCCTGATGGTATTTAGCACCTGCATCAAACGTATCGCAAAGGGGCTGAGTTTCAAGCATACTCCTGTCTAGAAAGAGCTCAGCTCAAATGCAGAACTGGGAGAAAGCAAATCGGGGTATCTGCCTTGAAGCCCACCTTCACTTACATGCTGTCCTCATGTCATACTTGCTTTCAACGTTCTGTATCGAGAACTGCTGTTATCTAGGTTTGTGAATTTACTTAGCAAATCTCATAGATATTCCCTTTTTTGGTAAATGTTAGAGAGTTGGGGATGAGTGCTGATTTTGTGCCGCCATCACTGTGAACTCATCACCAGATGGTTTGTTAGACTGAAAAAAATCTGAGACTACAGTCTGCCAAAGGCACCAACAGCTATTACTGAGATGTCACTAAAACTCTGACCTTGTAGCTTGGGTGAGACACAGAAAGCCGTTGATGAGTACTTTGTATGAATGTTTACTTTGCGGAGGATAAAGTAATATTTATTTTTTATTATTAAGATATAATTGGGGGGCCGGCACTGCGGCTCAATAGGCTAATCCTCCGCCTTGCGGCGCTGGCAAACCGGATTCTGTCCTGGTTGCCCCTCATCCAGGCCAGCTCTCTGCTGAGGCCAGGGAGTGCAGTGGAGGATGGCCCAAGTGCTTGGGCCCTGCACCCCATGGGAGACCAGGATAAGCACCTGGCTCCTGGCTTCGGATCAGCGCAGTGCGCCGGCTGCAGCGCGCTGGCTGTGGCGGCCATTGGAGGGTGAACCAATGGCAAAGGAAGACCTTCCTCTCTCTCTCTCTCTCTCTCACTGTCCACTCTGCCTGTCCAAAAAAAAAAAAAAAAAAAAAAAAAAGATATAATTAAGGGCCGGCTCCATGGCTCAGTAGGCTAATCCTCTGCCTGTGGCACCGGCACACCGGGTTCTAGTCCCAGTCGGGGCACCTGATTCTGTCCTGGTTGCTCTTCTTCCAGTCCAGCTCTCTGCTGTGGCCCAGGAGGGCAGTGGAGGATGGCCCAAGTGCTTGGGCCCTGCACTCGCATGGGAGACCAGGAGAAGCACTTGGCTCCTGCCTTCAGATCAGCATGGTACGCTGGCTGCAGCGTGCCGGCCGCAGCGTGCCGGCCACGGCGGCCATTGGAGGGTGAACCAATGGCAAAGGAAGACCTTTCTCTCTGTCTCTCTCACTGTCCTCTCTGCCTGTCAAAAAAAAAAAAAAAGATATAATTAGGATGTGGACACTCTTCTAGTAGTTCCACATCACTCATGTTCCATATCAGAGTTCCTGGGTTTGAGTCCTGGCTCTGTTCCTGATTCTGGCTCCCTGCTAACACACACCATTGGGGAATTAACATTGATGTCTCAAGTAGTTGGGTCCCTGCCACCCTTGTGGAAGACTTGGATCCAGTTCTTGACTCCCAGCTTTGGCCTGGCCTAGCTCTGGCTGCTGTGGGCCTTTGAGGGGTGAACCAATGGATGGGAGTTTGCTGTCTCCCAATTTGTGTTTTTCTTCTCTCTCTCTGCCTCTCAAATAAATAAGTAAACAAAAACACTTTTAAAAGATATAATTAAAATCAAGTCATTAAAATTTGTTGAGTTTTGGTAATTTCATGTACCCATGTAGCCACTGTCCATGTAAGATATAGAGCATGCTCTTTCCCTATTCTCCAGAAAATAACCTCGCAATCCCTTCCAGTCTCTCTCCCCACAACAGATGCTTGCTTTCCATCAGTGTAAGTTAGTTTCTCTGCGCTCAGATGTCCTATGTATGATGGTATCCTATAGCAAGCTTGCCGTGGAATCGGGGTATTGAGTCCTTGCACAAGGCAGGATGCATTTCTGGAGAGGCCATATTGTGACTCTCCCATTGCACCAGGAAGGAGGGACTGTGAAATGCTTCCCATCAAACATATATCTTACATACCACTCATTCCGTGAATGAGGAATTATGTCTTGCTTCCTGATGCTAACGAACTAACCCTCTGGCATAGATTTCAGTAACAATTTGTGAAGCTACCATCCCAGGGAATTTATTAAAGTGTTCTCACTTACATCATAGACAGAGATGGGAATTGGTAGAGAAAGCTGTGCTCTGAAGGTCTTGTTCTTGCCTTTTCCTATTCTCTTTCTGCACAATCCCATTCATCCTTGACTTCGCATTTTTTTTTTTAAGATTTATTTTATTTATTTGAAAGACAGAGTTACAGAGAGAGGTAGACACAGAGAGAGACAGGTCTTCCATCTGCTGGTTCACTCTCCAGATGGCCGCAACAGCCGGAGCTGCGCTGATCTGAAGCCAGGAACCAGGAGACAGGAGCCAGGAGCCATGAGCTTCCTCCAGGTCTCCTATCCAGGTGCAGGGGCCCAAGGGCATGGGCCATCTTCCACTGCCTTCCCAGGCTACAGCAAAGAACTGGATTGGAAGCGGAGCTGTTGGAACTAGAACCGGTGCCCATATGGGATGCCGGCACTTCAGGCCAGGGCTTTAACCCGCTGCGCCACAGTGCTGGCCCCGACTTTGGATTTCAATAGTCCTGTTCCCATCACTGGGACAGGGTTATTATTCCTTTGCGTGAGCCTTTATGATAGAACACATACACAATGAATCCACTTCAGATGTGTTCTTTGTGGACATTCGGATTTTTTCCTCAGAGGTCAGGTCTTCAGACTTCTCTGCTTTCTCCAAGTACATTGCTATGCCCTGCTCCACAGAGTTTCCAAATAAATAGTGTTGCAATGGTGGGTGGATGGATGGATGGATGGATGATGGGTGGATGGGTGGATGATGGATAGATAGATGGATAAATGAATGGGTAGATGAAAGATGGATAGTTACAGTATTCATATGGAATTTTTTGAAAGATTAGTGCATCAAGAACTCACGACATTGTCTTGTTCTTGACAAAGGAATATATTCATAAGGGAGGATTTCGGCCACTACGCTGTCCAGATGGATAGGCTGTGATGAAGCCACCAAATGAGGAATGGACCTCTCTAGGTAAGAAGTTAGGTGATGATGAAATGTATACAATAGATTTTCCTTCCTTCCTAATTTCATCTAATGTTTGCATTGCATCCTTACCATGAAAAATCTTTACTTTCCTCCCTTTGTGGGGTTTATTATAACAGGTTAATCATGCTAGTGAAGCAGCTGGAATTCTTTGCAATATCTGTAAGATTTCGTCTCAGTGAGGGGAAGATGACGGACTTAGAAAGACAAGGTTCATGGAAAGCCTTGATTTCGGTACCTTAGGCCATATTCTCCCTTGCCCTTGGCGTTTACTTTCTTTAGTGATAAAGTCTTCCTGAGTAGAGTCTTCCATACTGACACATGTTACTGGAACAAAACTCAGTCTAAATCTTATTTGCTTCACAATATAAGGAAACATTAAAATTCTCAATGCCTGCTGCAAGTTATCAATTAATTGATTCTAACTTGGCATAATCAAAATTAATTTTTTCTTAATTTCACATGTAGGACATGTGCACCTCTTTAACTAGAGAGGAAATTTGTTATTGCCTAATGAATTCTTAGCACTAATTAGGAGTATGCAGTTATAGTACTGTGAATTGAGGAAGAATGGAACCGAAAAAATTAGCACACCGGTTAGGATTTTAAATATGAAAATGAAAAATGCCTTTCTCTAACGTGCTATACTCTTTTATCTCTGCTTCTAACTTGGGAAAGCCTTCCACTTCTTGTCACATCCTCCTTCTTCTCTCCTCCATCTTTCAATCTTATGACTCCTTCCTTCTGCCCTGGTCTTCTTTGAGCTATTTTCAACCTGAAACCAGAGTCATTCTATCAGCCTGTAAAGCAAATTAATGCCACTCTGTTGCTGAACACCTTCTGCTAGCTTCCCGATCCCTCAGTCTTGAAGCCTATTGCTATCGCTGTAGCGACGTGACAGAGTGGTTTATAATGACACGGTGATGGTCTAGCACTGCCAGTATCTCGTAAGGCCGTAAGGAAACCTGCTCTTCCTCACTCTGCTGAGACACTGCATCTTCCAAGACTCCACACAACATATATATCCTTGAGAAAATAACAAATGCGCTCGGGGCCTCTTATTACAAGACATGCAAAAATGGACCAAGATTTAGGGAGAACTATTTCCCAACAAGTGGACATTTCCCTCTTGTTTGTTGTCTCTCTCCCCCATTACATTTTAAACTCTAGGAGCTAGGGAGTTTATCTTCTCTAGTGTATATACTGGTGTGTGTTTGTTCTTAGAACACACTGTTGTAGAGAATTCTCAGAAAGTGTGGGAGGATTTGCGAGAGAACCCCAGAATGAGTCTATGGTGAGAAAGTCACTGAGACCTGGGTGAAAAGAGGATTTTTTGGTAGTCGTCACCCCATTCCTGGTCTCCCTGAGGAACGGAGGGTGGTGAGTCTCCTAAAGGTAAGGTTGAACAGTGTGCAATCAGCTCGTGTGTGGGTCTGTGGTTGATCCACAGTGCTGTGACCTCCCTTTGATCAGCACAAGGAGGCTAACGTTTCCTTCTGAAAAGACTGCAATGGCAAAGTGGACTCCAGCCCATCTGGGGTCTGTGAGTACACTGGTTATTACTTTGATCCTCACTTGGAGTTCCTGTAAACCAAGCTAAAATAAAACCTAGTGTTAGGGTGTCAGCTATAGAGGTGATAATTGAATTCTGAGTTTTGTAATCTGGGTCCTGCAGGGCCCAGCCTGACTGTTAATTTAGTGAGTTAATTTTTAATAAGGGGTTGACTTGTAATCACCACAGTGAAGACAGAGAACTGCAAGTTAAGGGAGAGAGAGGTTGGGGTCTGATGAAATCAAAACCGTTAGGGATGGGGGCTCAGTTTCACTATGAGGGATTTTCAAAAAGCTCATGCAGAATGCATATTATGAAAAAACTATGCATGGAGTTTAAGAATTTTTGCACCAAACTGAACTTGTATGTTAATTCAATTTTCCATGAATTTTTTAAAATGCCTTCTTTACTTGTTGGCCAATGACTGTTCCTTCTTGACCTGAAAATATAAAGCTAACTGATTGACAGACCCTATTCAGTACAACAACAAGAGTACAGGGCAGCCTTTTCCTACAACTACCACGTATTTGATTACCAAATCTGTTTTCTACTGCTTAGGATACTGGACACTTGCAGGCTCATGGTAGGCATTTAGTAATTATTTATTGAATGAAGGAAGCTTATTGTATTTACCTGAATTCTCCAGAGAAACAGAATCAGTAGAAAATATTAAATCTTGTATCTAGATAGATGGATGATAAGCAGGCAGATAGATAAAGAGAAATAGATTGATTTACTATCAGGAATTGGCTCATGTAATTCTCAAACTCTGACACCGAGATCTGCAGTTGACAACCTGGAGACCCGGAAAAGCTGACTGCTTACGTTTCATCCTGAGTCTGGAATGCGTGAGAACCAGGGTGGCCAATGGTATGTTGTAGTCCTAGTCTGAGGGCAGAAGCCCAGCGTGCCAGACCAGAGGCGGACAGATGGAACTGTGTCATTAATTCCTATTTGCCATGTTTCTCATCAAGAAACACCTTCACAGACACATCCAGATGCCAGATATCTGGGTACTCCTTGGCCAGTCGGGGTGACACAAAATTAACCACCACATTTGCTGTAGTCTCCCCAGCTCTTGATAATACAACACTGTTAGAAGGAACCAGTGTGCTCAGACCAGTGTGTTCAGGATGTTATTTAACGCTCATGAAAATCAGACAGTCAAGGATGGGAGACAGAAGATTCACCCTCCTGAGCATCTCATGCCAGCTAATGTTGATATTAACAACCTTGTGCTAAATGACCTGAAAATAATGAATTCAGATAGGAGGGAGACAAACGATTATCTTTAAAATATAGGCAGGATGCTGTAAAGATGATCTGAATGTCTTTGATCATGAAGTTAACACGGTGACAGAAATACAAGCATTGTTCATGAAAGCACAATCTATCCTTGATTAGTTTTAGCATACATCTGAAATATTGGAAACTTTCTTTGGTAAAGAGAGCCAGCTTACTTCTGAGGGAGATTGTTCTTGCACAAGTGAAGCACCATAAACTCTGTGTCTGGTGGAGTCAGTACAGTGAGTGCAGACAGCACAAATCACTTGGGTAGCCAATAACTCTGTCTGGGCTCAATCAAGCTGCCCCTCTGCCCACAGACGTCGTAAAATCTTCTGTCTTCTAATACCTCTTGTTTTTATCATAAACAAATGAAATTGTTAACTCTCCACATATCCGAATCAAGGAATGAAATCCTATTTTATTATTTTTCTAGCCTTAATACAGACTATTATGTTTATGATTATTTTTAAATAGCTATTTCACAGAAGGTACTGTTCCAATATTTGATTCCTTTTTCACATCTAATGAGTAGTGCCAAAAATAAGTCAGAATGAACAAATTATTTGACCTGTTTCATTTTTTCCATTATAGTGTTTTGACAGTGAAATTTACAGCTTCATAAGTACAATGTATTTTTAAAAATAATCATAAATTGCAACTGTTATCCAGGGTTTCTTCCAAAAAATTTTTAAAACAGCTTTTCCTGTTGATTCTGAAAGAATCAGATTTTCACACATTAAAAATTACCCAAGGTAGTTTGACTTTAAAAAAAGGGGCTTGACTCATCAAAATCTCACAAGACTTCAATTCACTCAAAGCTTTAACTTCCGTTTCAGTAACTTAATCACTACTTCCTGAGCTTGGTCAACTCCTAGGTAGAAATGACTGGATTTCTAGAAATGGCACCTCCCTGAGTCATTGGTTTGGCCTGAAAAATCCCCTTTCCTGGGTAAAACATCGTAGAGGGTGGCACACCCATTATGAGACATCAATTCACCGAACTGAAGCACTTATGCATTGATTTTTTTTTTTTTCCTAAATGAAACAGAAAATCCAAACTGAGTGAGGAGTCACTCAGTGGAAATGGCCAAGTGCTGGTTTGTACAACAGGAGTAGGCACCTGGACACTAGCCAGGCTTCAGGCAGTGGTCCCAGGGGAACTCTGGGGGAATGATCCAGGCTAAGAGTCAAGGGCAGAGAACAGTAATAGCCGAGCCCTGTCCTAGGAGCTGGGACTGCAAACCCAAAGGGCTAGGTGTCCTGAATAACAGAATAGGAATTGTGAATGGGCAGTCACAATTGGAAGCCAGAATTAATTTCCACAGCAACTCAGGAAATAAATTTAAGACATTCCAATGAAATCTGGCTGGCCAAGCTAGCTAAAAATAACAAAACTTCACATGTGCTCACATAATTCAAATAAGACCTTTATGTATAAACTTAAAAATCAGTTGGAGTGTTGAGATCTTTGTGATTTTAAAGCCTCCCATCCATGAATGTGTTTCCATTTAGCCATGCCTGCTCCTGTGTGCTTTAAGAATGTATTATTTCTCCAAAAACCTTCAGTCTCTTCGTAGGTTTATTCTTGGCTTTGTGATAATGTTGACTTTGCTGTTGTTTTCTATAATCAACAGGAATTTTTTATTACAGTTTTAATTGGTTGTTAATGGTATATAGGAAAGTGAATTTTTATGTTGATCCTGTATCCTGCAAACGCTGTGAAGTCTATTAGTGAAAATTCCAAGTAAGCACATAGGTAGTCAGTGTATACAGTTCTGTTTCTTCATTTCCAATGTGTTGCTAAGAATTAGAACTAAAAGAGAAATTATTCTATATTTTTCTAAATATTTTTAAAATCAGAATTGTTTGAATTTTCTGAAATACTTTCTCTATATCTAAAAATAATTATGTGATTTTTTTTCTTTCTCCTCTTTTCATTAGTATACAACAGCATACTTTTTCTGTTATTGAATTAGGTCATGCTGTATTATTTTATACACAACTTTACTGATTCAGATAATGTATATTTTGGATTTTGGTATACACATTTATGAAATTTGTTTCTAAATTTGATTTTGTTTTAAAATGTGTGTTATTTGTAGATGTATCTTTTATTCATTCTAAATGATATTCCTGTCTTATTTTTACTTACCAGTCTTACTGGTCGATCTGTTTTGTTTGTCAGAAAACCAGGTTTTGATTTCACTCATCCTCTTGCTTGTTTCCTATTTCACTACCACTTGCTCTTCACGTTATGTTCTTGTCTCAACTTTCTTAAGATACATTTTTTCCTTTCTTAGTTTATTTCGTTCAATGCCTACCTCACAGCTTTTGTAAAAAAAAAATCATCAATTTTAAAGTCCTTTTCAAATACATGAACTTCAGTTTATATATTTCCATTCTTAGAATACCAATGACTTTAAGGTTTGCTGTAAGTTTTGCTCTGTAGTACTTTCTTTTTTAAAAAATTAATTAATTTATTTGAAAAGCAGAGTTACAGAGAGGCAGAGGCAGACAGAGAGAAAGATAAAGAGATCTTCCATCAACTGGTTCTCTCCCCAAATGGCCATAGTGGCCGGAGCTGTGTCGATCTGAAGCCAGGAACCAGGACCTTCTTCCAGGTCTACCATGCTGGTGCAGAGGCCCAAAGATGTGGGCCATCTTCTACTGCTTTCTCAGGTCATAGCACAGAGCTGGATCAGAAGTGGAGCATCCAGGACTCACACTGGCAGCCATATGGGATGCCGGCACTGCAGGTGGTGGCTTTAACCCTGGGCCACAGCACTGGCCCCAGTATTTTCATTGTCATTTACTTCTGAGTGTTTTATGGTCTCCATCAGTTTACTCTTTATGAGTATTTTACAGTTTTAATATGAGGGTGTGTTTGTGTTTACACATGTATTTATTCCTTTCTATTTAATTTACTTGAGGACAAAAAATAATTTGGATGGTGTTAACTATTTGAATTATTTGGTGACATTCTCTCTCTTCTCTGTATTTCCTGTGTCTGGCTTGAAGTTTTTAAGGATGCTTCCACATTACAACCACATCTTTGGGGAGGTGTCGTGGCTCAGCAAACGAAGCCGCAGCTTGGGCCTCCTTCATTGCTGATCAGAGTGCTTGGGCTGAGTCTTGCCTCTGCTTCCGATCCAGCTTTCTGCGCGTGTACACTGTGGGAGGCGGTAGGTGATAACTCAGGTGCTTGAGCTCCTGCCAGCCACCTGGGAGGCCTGGTGGGAGTTGCTGGCTCTTGGTTTTAGCCTGGCTCAGTCCCAGCTGTTGCAGGCATCTGAAGAGTGAACCAGCAGATAGATCTGTCTCTGTCACTCACCCTCAAATGGGTAAATAAATAACACTTTAAAAAAGAAAAAGAAAAACAGGTCTTGTCATTCAGGGTTAAGCGTCTCCTCTGGGGTGACGTTGGAGGATATGAGGACTCTTGTGATGATGAATCCTACAGGTCCCTTGACTGAATACTGGGTCCCACAGTGTGTCTGTGTCACGGCTCCACAGAAGCAGTGACCCCAGGAAAGCGTAGGGAGGAGTTTGTTTTTGTTGGGAAGTGTATTTCCAGCGTTCCCAGGGCAGGCAGGTGGAAACTCCTTTCCTGTCTGAGGCTACAAACATCGCCCCCTGACTCACCTGGAACAGTTTCCATCCCCTGCGCACAGGACAGGAACTCTTACCCACTCCCGGCTGCCTGCCTGCTCTTCCACGCTCAGTGGCCAACGCCTTCATGGCCCACCTACTGTCGGGAATTTCTTTTCTGTTTCTGACTTGAAAACAGCTTTATTTTGCTTTTGATTCTGCTATATCCTTTAGGAAAAGAGATGTTATTTATTTATTTGAAGGGCAGAGTGACAGAGAAAGAGAGAGGGAAACAGAGTGAAAAGAGAGAGAGAGAGAGAGAGATCCATTGGTTCACTCCCCAAATGCCCACAACAGCCAGGGCTAGGTATGCGGAAGCCAGGGGAACAGAACTCCATCTGGGTCTCCTTTGTGACTGGCAGAGGATTCCGTGCCTGGGTTGTCTTCTGCTGCCTTCTCAGGCACATTAGCAGGAAGTTGGATCACAAGTGGAGTAGTTAGGACTTAGCTGGGCTCTGGTGTGGGCAGTGGGCAAGCTAAGCAGTTGGTTAACACACTGCACTGCAACACCAGCCCCCAGCCATGCCCTTTTGCTTTTTCCTTTCTACGTTTTTTTTTCTGGGTCTTTGGATCAGAGGCAGTGCATCGAAGCATAAACTTCCTGCATTCTTTGGACACATTTATTTTTTTCAGATTTATTTATTTATTTGAAAGGCAGAGAGGCAGAGAGAGAGAAATCTTCCACTCACTGGTTCACTACCCTTATGTCCACAACAGCCAAAGTTGACTGAGGCTGAGGCCAGGGACTCCATTGGAGTCTCCCAGTGGGGTAGCAGTGACTTGAAAACTTGAGAAGTTACCTGCTGCCCCCAGGTGCATTAGCAGGGCGTTGGATCAGGGATATACTTGGGACTCGAGTTGGCACTCCCATGAGGGATGTGGGCATCTCCAGTGGCAGCTTAACCTGCAGTGCCACAGTGCCCTCCCCTTTCGCAACTGGTTTTATTTTTAGAACATTTGGGATTATTTTTGTGTACGTATGAGGTGTATAGCTAACTGCTATTATTGTCTCTTCAAAATGATTAAAAGCATCTTGCTTATTGGATAACTGTGTTCATCCTGTGTGTTTAAAGCAGCACACAGTGGTGCCCTCTGGTTGAGATTGGTTTGGAACCCACAGAGCTGCTTATCCCCCTCCCCCTTTGGAACTCACGTCTGTCTGAAGGAGGCCAACTGTAGTCTGACGCCCCAACAGCCTTTCCTGCAGTCTTTTACACGTTTGACCCGCCCTGGAAGTGTCCAGCATGCAAACTCTTAGTTCAAGTGGACTCCTTTCATTTTCTTGTCCCTGGACTCCACTATTTTTGACCCACTTGGAAGATTTTCGAACATTTCGCTTCACAAGGTACTTTTGCCTCTCAGTTCTGCTTATGTGCCACACTCCTCCCGTCAACTGAAGTACCTGCAGGGGAAAGAAGTGGCTCCCGGCCCGCCCAAGATTGTGCAGTAAAATTTCAGAGCAATAAATGATAAGCAGGTCACGGAATCTCGCTTGGCCTTAACTCCCTTATCAACTGAAATGACAGACATGGATTTTCTGACCTTTGAAATTTATGTAGGGATGTAGCTATGCCTGCATGTAGGGTCTAAATAATAAAATAATAACAATACATGGTGCTTGGAAGAACCTAGCCCATGGTATGTAACTGGGTGTTTTGCTATATGTAATCCCATTAATGAAAATTTCCTAATAAGGCGTTAGTGACTAGGAAGGCAGGGTGCAGAACATATTAATTACATGGGCAAAGACGGTGCTCTTGAAAGCTATGGTAAATATCAGAGAGAACAGGAATGATGACGGGGGGGGGGGGGGTTGACCACAGATGCGTGGACAATAAAGGCCTTGTGATCTAAGGCACACATCATGCTTTTATTCCAGCAATTGCTTTTTTTTTTTTTTTTGACAGGCAGAGTGGACAGTGAGAGAGAGACAGAGAGAAAGGTCTTCCTTTTTGCCGTTGGTTCACCCTCCAATGGCTGCTGCGGCCGGTGCATCGCGCTGACCCGAAGCCAGGAGCCAGGTGCTTCTCCCAGTCTCCCATGCGGGTGCAGGGCCCAAGCACTTGGGCCACCCTCCACTGCCTTCCCGGGCCACAGCAGAGAGCTGGACTGGAAGAGGAGCAACCGGGATAGAACCCGGCGCCCCGACCGGGACTAGAACCCGGTGTGCCGGCGCCGCAAGGCGGAGGATTAACCTGTTAAGCCACGGCGCCGGCCCCAGCAATTGCTTTTATAATGAGATTCTCCCCTGGTTGAAGCTTGTTCCCTTCATTCTTCCAAGAGGCTGGAGGACCATGTGTGCCCTGCAGTATCAAGACTGCCTCTGCTGTTCCCATGTTGTCCCAAATGTTAGAATACGCAAAGCAGACTTTAGGCAGTTGCGAAGATCTGACTAAAGCATATTCAGTGTTAGGTACCAGGGGCTTTTGCGTCATCTCTTCTGTTCTCCCTGGAGACTGCTATTAATTGCAAAAGGAACCCCACGCTGGTTCACGCTGCACGAGGCACTTTGTAGCTGGTGGGAGCGTTAAAAGCATCATTTCCGGTTTCTAAGGCAATCAAGTGTTACTCCCACTTCTTTGTATTTCTTCACCAGCCTCTGTAGCCTTAATGAGCTATTTACCTTCTCAAAGGAACAGTTAAGCATCAATAACAAGTATCCGCATTGCCCAAAGGGACCAGCGTTTGTCTACTTGGAGACATCCTAGATTTTCATATTTGCTCACTGTGGTGTGGCCTTGGTTACTTGTTCCTTCCCATGTTTGTTATTGCTATGGTTGTTGCTGTTACTGTTGTTGAACATCGAGGCAATTTTGTCACTTTGACTCTCACACTATTTTCTGGTGCCCTGAAAATGTTTTCCCAGTACCCTTACTCACAGCTGCGCTGGCTCAGGTTTCAAGCTAGTCTATTGCAGCTATCACAGTGTTATAAAATATTTGCCCTTCAATTTTCTTTCTCTTTCCCGGGCTTTATTGCTTTTTTTGTTGGTTTTGTTTTGTTAACTTTGACATTAATGGAGGATACCCCTTTGGGATTCTGCCTTGCTTTCCTCTGCCTACTGCTGCTAAATACAAGATGGCTTGTTTGTTTCATTTTGGGGTTTTACAGATATTCAGTCTAGCAAAGCTGGAAGGAAATATCAAAGCTGACAAATTACAGTGTGTTGAAATAGACACTCACATGTTTTTACCTGTGCAGCAGAGAGTAAATCACCTGCAGTTCCTTTTGCTTACCTTCACCCCTGAGAGTGGCCATCACCAACGATTCATGTTGTGTTTTCATACATTAGACCCTTATTTGTTTCATAAACCATTGCTTCTCTTCCATCATACCACTTTCATAATGCAAATAACGCACACACATTGCAAGGAAAAACACAATAAAATTAAATCTCGCACATATTTCTACTTCTCAGAGGCATCTAACTGTTTTGCATATTTATGCTCTGTCTTCTGGAAATCTTTTGTGTATGCATCATATTCACAATGTCTTTTATCTTTGGGAAACAGCGATAATTGGCCAGCAGGCTATGTACACTGTGAGTTTTAGACATTTGGATGTCATTTTGAAAACAGAATGGCATATCACATTATCATTTGCTGGAAAACCCCAACAAGGGCTGGGGTCATCTCAGGACCAGGTTTCTGAGAACTTGAAGCCACAACAGAGCAGTTGGCGCTGAGGGCAATTTCCCACAGGTGAGCATGGGCACAGTTCATCCTGCCCAGCAAGGCTTATAAAAAGAGAATATCTACCCGACAGTGAAAATTAATGAAATAACATTTAACTTCTTTGACTTCAAAGAATGCATCTAACTGTCATGAATAGCCACATAATTTATAATTGTAAGAATGGTCTAATATAATCAAGTAGCCTCCCAGGAAAAGTAATCTTAAATTGGCTGATTTTGTGATTTCCTTCTCAACTATTTTTGTTCATACTGTTAAGACTATGATGCATTGCTCTGTTATATATTTGAGTTAGGTACAGAGTTTTGTGATTTTAATACTCTTTATAGTCTACTCCAATCATATCACACGCATCACACATGACTCTCAGTCTATGCTAAGGTTGAGATTGTGTGAAACCTAAGCCCCAGTGCCACAGCATCAGGAGTGGAGCTCTGGGCAGGGATCAGCCGTGCCTGTTTGCTCCCTGTTTGCTCAGGATCTGTGTCCTTCTACAGGGGCTTGAGGGAGGCACTACTCCCTTTTGTCCTTCAGCCTCTCGAAGACACAGCTCTGGTCCTTCCACCACGCTGTGAGGGCACAACAAAAAGAACCCTCCATGAAGCAGGAGAGCAGCCCTCTGCAGACAAGATCACCCCACACCGCCAGACCTGGGAGATACAAGTTTCTGTCATTTATAAATGATCTAGGGTAAGGCATTTTGTCACAGCAGGGAGGGACTAGGACAGTCTGTCAATAAAACGTTCACCAGTGTTGGTTCTTCTGTGTGTGGAGAACTGGGTGAAATTAGAGGACATCGAGTAGAAAGCGGGGTCCAGCCCTGGCTCTCTGCGATCTTTTCCGATTGAGAGAATGTAAATACAAAGTGGCTTTCTTATGAATTAGGCAAGGAGGGGATTCTGGGATTGTATTCAGGTATAGTAACAATTGCCTTGGACCAAGCAAAAGTCACCCCTGTAGGCAGAGCGGGCTCTCTGGCTCACTCTCTTCCCCACCATTTCCAGGTCCTCCATCCCTGGCTGCATTTGCTCATTAACCCCTGTTTGGCATCCGGGAGTGTGGTTTCTTTTCTAGGTGATAATCTAATCCCTGCTCACCGTGTAAGTTCTCCCTACGCTTGCAGTCAACAATCATTTTTCTTGATTCAGACTTGTTTCTGCATCTGGAATGTTTTCTTTTGTTGCTGTTTGCTTCGACAGCTCCTTTTCCATTATTATTATTATTATTATTATTATTATTTTGCCTCCTCTCGTATTGCTCTATTCCAGACAAACCATTTGCAGTTTTTGGCAGTTTTGCACAACCCTGCACCTTGCAGATTCCTGCAGCCAGAACGCTTCCTCTTGTCAAACTGACCTCTGCATCTACCCCTGGGTCCCTTCTTTGTTTCCTAGCAGGCAGTACCAGTGCCCCAGCTCTCTGACATAGCAGCTCCTCCACCCCTAAGTCAGAAGGTTCCTCCTTTGCCTGCCAGCAAGATCTTGGATACAGTTTTATGCAATCATTCATCTCTATGACCAAGTGTGCATTTGCTGATGTGTTTATCTGTAACCCCTAAGAGTCTCCATCCCCAGATTCATTCCTTGAGTTCAAGGATGTGTATCATGATTGCGTTAGGTGGACATATTCAACAACAGGCTCATCACACAGTAGGAGCTGATAAACTCTGATTGAATAAATGAATGAGAAGTAACATATGTAAGGAATTTATTAATACGTTAGATTCTCAGGGTCATAGCAAATACATGATAATTACTACAACATAAGTTTCATCAATTCTCATGTTAATGTGATTTTAAGACGCATAGAGCAGATTCAGTGTAGAATTCTAATAAAGATTTTCCTCCTCTCTTCCTCCCTTCTTTTTTTTTTTTTGATTTTTGAGATAACATACTTTTAGTTTGGAATTGGTAGTTAAAGGATTAATGACCCACTAACCATATTCTTAAAGATAGAGTCCATTTCATGTCCTCTAATTGTTTCATACAATTGCCCTTTATTTGACAACTTTAATTAAACTATCATTGAGACCTTTTATGATAAAAGGAAGGCTTTCCCCACCGTCTTCTCTTACCCACCTGCTCCTTTTTGTCCCCTCTTGCAACAGGCTACAGGCACACATGTACACATACAGTCATGCACATACACACAAGTACCACCACTATGCTCACAAAGCACAGTCATTACACTTAACAAGTATCAACTAATCTCAAAGGTTCCAGTAGTGCAGAAACAGAGAGTTAGACTTCTCAATAAAAATATCAGACTTGTATATGCCACAGTGTCTTACATAACCTACTCAGGGTTATTTATGGAAATTGCTGTCAAATAAATAATCACAGTAATAATTTCATCTAGAGATAGAAAAGGAAAATCCTAACAGCCAAAAGGGAGCTCCAAGCATGGATCGTTTGCTGAGGCTGTTGTCCAAGAAGGGCTTTGGGAATCCGGGGTAAGGGTGACTCCTGAGAGCTCTCTCTGATCTCAGCACCACATCTACTCACCCAAGGTGGGCCCGGCACCCACATCTGTGTGCTGACTGTGGAGTTGTTCATCTTTATGGGATCTTGCACAGCTGACTGCAGCTAATGCAGGCATTTAAATGCAGAAACTGACACCGCTATTATCCCCAGATGACACTCCCATTCATAAATTATATGAATATGGCTAGCACTATTCATTTATGAAATAATGCAGCTATCACTTAGTGATGCAATCTAAAACATCTTCCGCTTTATTTAGCCATTTCCAACCCCTTGCCATGTGACTAGGAAAAGAATAAAAATTGATTAGACAAGCAGTGAAAAGTGGGCAAAAGCACTTCCCTGTCTTGTGGTACAATGATGGAACCATAGTGTTTAATTCCTATTGAGGAGATGGTTCTTGTTCAGGTGGCCTCTTTCTGGTCGAAAACATCTCTATAGAGTTGCATTCACTCCCAAAAAAAGAAAAATATATGTCATGCCAGGAAAGATTCTCGTTATAACTGCAGAAAACATGCTACTGTGGCAAAACGGGCTCATGCTGGATCTGAAACTTGTAACATGGTGGATTTCGGAAATGCCACAAATCCTGTCCCTTAGCTCCTACTCTCTCTCTCTGCTGGGCCAATGATAAAATGGAGCTGATAGAACCATTGCTGGCAACTAAAATTACAGCAATAGCTTTTTTTATTTAAAAAAAAAAAGATTGATTTTATTACTTGAAAGGCAGACTGATAGAGCAAAAGAGAGAGAGAAAGAGAGAGAGAGAAAGAAAATCTTGCATCCACTGACTAACTTCCCAAAAAGCTTCAACTGTTGGGGGCTGGACCAAGCCAAAGCCAGGAGCCTGGAACGCCATCAGGGTCCCCCACCTGTGTGGCAGGGCCCTAAATATTCAGGCCGCCTGATTCTATTTTCTCAAGTGCCTTAGCAGAGAGCTGGATCAGGAGCAGAGCAGCTGGGACTCGAACTGGTGCTCCAATATGGGATGCCAACATTACAGTCAACTGCTTAACCTGCTGTGCCCCAAGATTTGCTCCCAGTAGATAAGTTTTCAAGGGCTTTCCAAGTGTTGTTTCCCTTAAATATACAAGGAGTCTTCAAAAAGTTTATGGAAAATGCATTTATGCAAAAACTATGCGTGCATTTCAAATTATTTTTGCACCAGAATCATTTTGTCTTTTAATTGCATTTTTCCACAGACTTTTTGAAGTACCTTTGTATTCTCTGTAATCAAATGAAGATGTGCAATTATTGTCTTGTTTTACAGCATGGAATCTGGGACATAGCTGAGTGTAGAGACTTCCCCAACTCAGGTATTGAGTGAAGGACGCCAGGTTGTGTGGCCCAAGTTCCAGTTCTTTTTGCTTCTTTGATGGCTCCATCAACTCCTCTCTCTCATGCTCCCTCCTGTATGATTTAGGGTCTATGGCAGCCTCTGTGGAAAGACACGAAGCTCCCATGGAGTGTCTTCCTCAATGTGGCTCATAGGTCAGTGTGATGGGGAGCTCTTTATTTGCTTTTGTGGATTTCTTAGACTTCCAATACGAGTATTTTGCTGTTTAGGATTTTCTCTCTGAGTTTTGGGGAACTGTCTGCCGTGAGGCTGTTGTATTCTGAGGAGGCAGCCTGGTGAGTGGTGTCTGTCTCTCTGCGAGCACCCAGGGTCCAGGAGTGCAGGGTGCAGCCCAGGAGTCCTGCTTTGCAGACACTGACTGAGCAGTGGCTTGGGCTGGAGTTCTGGGAATAACGGCCCCTGTAAAGTCGGGGGTGCATTTCCCACTCACTTTTCCAATATGCACTGTGAAATATTAGGACCTTGCATTCTGAGCCGAAGGCTGCTAACTGCTCATGTGATTCTCATGAAGAAATGCCAAGCCAGTGTGTGGCATGGAGTCGGATTGTGACTTACACGGGCAGATGGCTTCATCTCCCCAAGGACTGCTCCAAAGCCATATGCATTCTTGATCCACAAATTTCAAATTTTGCCCAACATTTCCACAGCATCAGACTTTCCTGCAAGGGGGAAAACAAATCACTTCAAGGCAAAAAGTAAAGAGTAAATGTTGGACTTTATGCATTTTTCGGAAAAATGTGATATTATGGAAAATAAAGGAGTATCTCTGTGTTCAGAATATAATCAGGATGTTTTGCAAAGCTTACTAGGAATATAGGAACGTGTAAGTCTGATCACGGTTTCCATTTGGTTAAGGTCATTTGCCTTACTAATGGCAGACAGAGCTGTATCCATGATCTATTTTAAATATGACATGAAGCTTATTACATAGAACTGCCTGCCTTTTCCTCTTCTGATTTATTTTTTTTTCCTGAAGCCCATATGATGCTGATACTTAATTTTTAGTCATTGGACTCTTTATCAGTTTTATACAGAAAAGGGAATTGGAGTGGACTCTCAGGAGAACACTTCCATAGCTGGAATGAAGAGAAGGATTTAAGCACCCACGGTCAACAGCACAGGCGCTTTATGTTAAACACAGACAAGAAGAACATAACCCCATCCAGAGAGGCCGGGCTTGTGCCTCTGCAGGTGGGCCCCTCTGCCTCTGTCTCCTCACCTGTCTCGTTCTTGTCCTCAGGGGTCCACACGTGACCCTCCTCTCTCGTAAGGTCCTTTCTGGTGAGCCTGGCTGCTTACCCGTCACTGAGGCCTCGGTGCTCCGTGTGCCGTGGGGTGAGTTTCCCTCCACGGCCAGGCCATGGCTCCCTGGAGACACAGAGCCTGCCACACACATCCTTCAGCAGTGGCCAGGCTGGGGCTCTCAGAAGGGACTCGGAGCCTGAGAGCCTACTTTCCTCTACTTCCTCTTTCTTGTTGAGTTGGGGGAGATTCCTTGAGACCCAGGCACCTGGGGAGCTACGTTAACTAAGGGCGCCTGGCCCTATTTATTTACTGTTCCAATATACCGCGTCAGCTGTGCCATCCATCACGCGCTCTGACAGCCTTTCAAAAATGCAAACTCGCTTCTTCCGCCTGTTTCCGCTTTGCTCCTTCTCTGACCACCTTTGGGGAGCAGCGGGAGTGGGGCTGGGGAACAGGACTTGTTGTGAACTTCTAGAACCTCAATTAGAAAACGCAAAGAGAACAGGGATTCTCTTCTTCCACCCCCTAGAAGAATAAAGAAGTGAACATCCTTCCAGGGCACAGAGCACGGGACTTCTCTGCGCTCTTAGAATTACAGGCGTGGGACAAGACAGTGAGGGCTTCCCTGGGGGTGGCGTTTGTGGAAGTGGACCTGGTAGTGTGCCTGTTTCTCTTGTTACTTAGAGGCCACGTGGTTCCAGGGTGTCTGAGATGGCATGGGTGAGGGCTGGGGGGCCAGTTCAGACCGGGGACGTTGCAGGACATTATTCCAAGAGCTGCTTCCTTGGCGAGCGGGTGTTCTGGACGCTCTCAGTGAGGAGCGTGGATCTAGTGGAGATGAGCTTAGCAGGTGGGAGGCAGTTGAAGTGAACAACACTATGGAGCATAAACATTTTAAGCGTATCCAGGGTATCCAGGTCAGTGCTGAAATGCCCATTGTTTAGGGGCTGGTGTTGTGGTGCGGTGTGTTAAGCCACCACCTATGATGCCAGCATCCCTTATGGGAGCACCTGTTGGAGTCCCAGCTGCTCCACTTCTGAACCAGCTCCCTGCTAATGCAAATGGGAAGGCAGCAGAAGATGGTCCAAGTGCTTGGGCCCCTGCCACACATGTGTGAGACCCAGATGGAGTTCCAGGCTCCTGGCTTTAGCCTGGTCCAGCTCCAGCCATTGTGGCCACTTGTGAAATGAACTAGTGGATAGAAGACCTCTCTCCCTCTCTCTCTCTCTCTCTCTCTCTCACTCACTCACTCACCTTTCTGTTTCTGTCACTCTACTTTTCAAATAAATAAACACATCTCTAAAAAAAATACCCATTATCTGAACAATTTCTGAGCACAGCAACCAAACCAAATGTATCTTGGGTAAGGAACACATACAGTTGGATTCAATGCAACAGAAAAGGGCTGGCAGGAACTCTAAGGAAAAAAATAGAAAAGGTGTCTTTTTGCTTGGATGAGGCCAGAGCCAGGCCCTGGAGGGGGTTTTGAGTGATAAGCAGAGCCTGAGGCCCGAGGGCTCCTCAATGTGCACGGGGTGGGGCTGGGTGTGTGATCTGGAGAGTGACCGTGTCAGAGCATCCTGGGAGCTACATGCACCTGGGGACACTCGTCCTGACCTTCCCCGTACAGGGCGTGATGGGTTCTCCGAGCACTGTCGGCTCTGACCATCCTTGCCACGGAGGCCCGGGGAGGAGCAGGGTTGGTGAGAATTCTCACCAGGACTTCTGAGACATCGGCTCGGCTGAGGCTCCAAGGTGAGGATGGCATGAGGGTGGCCCAGGCCTGCTTGTATGTAGCCAGGTTAGCCCTTGCGTCTGCCCCATAGTGACCCCAAGCCCTTGTCACCGAATGCCTCCGCTGGGTCTCGTGGGCTTTCCAGGGCCCCTCTCTGGCAGGACCCCGGGGTTAGCCTCAAGCCCAGGGTTCCTGGGACTCCGCCTGGCCTCGGGCCAGCTTGGCCTGGCAGCAGCCTGCGTGTGGCACAGTCTTGCTGACTGCAGCACTTTCTCCTCAGTGCGGGCCTAGAGGGGCCCGCAGGGCTGAGGTTAGAGGTTTTCTCAGAAACGTCTGCGTCACAAAGCAGCTTTTTCCTCAGCTGAGTGACTCCGAGCCTATGGCTTTCATTTTCCTCAAGTAGCTCTCAGTGCCTTGTAACTTCTGAGCAAACAAATGGAGACAGAAAGTCATTTCTCAGTTAGTTTTTTCCGTGGCGCGGGATTAGACACTGCACTCTGTGCACACGCCAGCCAGAGCCTGCAGCCCGGAGCCATGCCTGCGCCTCCCCTGCGTCTCCCCGATGCTCCCTTAGAAGGGGAGAAAGGAGGAGAGAAAGCAGAAAGGTCAGCTTCTATTTGGGGCTGTTCGCCACGTCCCCGCTCGCAATCTCAATGACTTCTTCTTCTTTCCTATTTACTTTTCCATGTGTGTCATGGGCAGGAGCTGTGCTGGAAACGCAAACACCTACATTTTTCATCAACAGCCGTTTACGGATATTTTATTGCAGTGTCCTGAGCTGCCCAGTCGCCTCATGCTAAATTTAGGTTTCAATAAATAGAGCGTTTTCGTTGTCGCGCTACTAGAAAGCAGCCGGGATCAGGATGGGTAGGTGAGTCCCTTTCTGTTTTCCTGTAGGGTGAAGGATAATTATGAGAGTTAGGCATTGTTGTTTTTTAAACTTAAAACAATGTAGAGGTATCCTTTCCCCGAAAGATCCTGACTACGTTGACATCTGTATCCAAATCTCTTCCAATCTGAGGTCCCAGACAGAATGAAGCATCACCAGCTTCTAGAACCCTCGGCTTCCAAAAACACTGAGCACTCTCGAACCCTGTCCAAATACAACATTAGCTGAAACAGATTTTCTGCCCCCCTTGGCTCATGGGTTACAAAGCACCTGTAGACGCTAGAGGACAATGGAAGCTGTGCAGCGTCAGGCTCCCGGCACCAGGCTCTCCTGATTCCCATGGGTGCTGCCTGCCTCCTCGGCTACTGCCAAGGAGAGGGACTAACGCCCGCCTTCCTCAGATTCCTCACCTGCCACAGGCTTGGCCATGCAGTGAGGTGGTCAGGAGCTGTTTGCTCGAGTGATCTGCCCTGAACATGAAATTGACGGTACAATGTCCAGACTTTGTTTGAAAGACTTTGAGCATATGCACGGGACAGACACACAAGCCACCACAAACTATTCCCTGAGAAGTGAGCCTGGTCTTCCCTTGGCTCCCAGGCCTCCCGTGTAACTTTCCAGAAATACTCCATTCCTTTATACAGAAAAGCATACGTGTGTGTCAAATACAGCATAGCTTCTTACTGCCTTGCATCTGAGCTTTCCACGTAATGAAACAAGAACTTTTAAAGTTCACGGAAAATGAACTTAGGTGTTTACATTTAACTGAAAGTGATCCCTGTTAAATATAAGAGTGGGAATAAGAGAGGGAGGAGATGTACAGTTTGGGACATGCTCAAGCTGACTTGCCCCAAATGGTGAAGTTAGAAATGTGCCAGGGGATTCCAATACAATCCCATCAAGGTGGCATGTACCAATGCCATCTCACTAGTCCAGGCGATCATCTTCAGTTCACAATTGATCACACTGAAAGGTCTAAGAGTCAAAGAGATCACACAAACAAGACTAGTGTCTGCTAATACTAACTGACAGAATCAAAAAGGGAGAGAACGATCCAACGTGGGAAGCGGGATACACAGCAGACTCATAGAATGGCAGATGTCCTAAACAACACTCTGGCCTCAGAATCAGCCCTTAAGGCATTCGGATCTGGCTGAAGAGCCCATGAGAGTATTATAGGCATGGAAAGCCAAGACACTCTGGCAAAAAAAAAAAAAAAAGACTTAAATGAAAGATCTCCATGAGTGAGATTCTAGTAGAAAGAACGGGCCATCAAAGAAGGAGGTACCTTTCTCTGAAGGGAGGAGAGAACTTCCACTTTGACTATGACCTTGTCTAAATAAGATCAGAGTTGGCGAACTCAAAAGGCTTCCATAGCCTTGGCAACTCATGACTAGAGCCTAGGGAGATTACTGATGCCATAAACAAGAGTGTCAATTTGTTAAGTCAACAACAGGAGTCACTGTGCACTTACTCCTCATGTAGGATCTCTGTCCTTAATGTGTTGTTCAATGTGAATTAATGCTATAACTAGTACTCAAACAGTATTTTACACTTTATGTTCTGTGTAGGTGCAAACTGATGAAATCTTTACTTAATATATGCTAAATTGATCTTCTGTATATAAAGATAATTGAAAGTGAATCTTGAAATGAATGGAATGGGAGAGGGAGCAGGAGAGGGGAGGTTTGCGGGTGGGAGGGAAGTTATGGGGGGGGAAGCCATTATAATCCATAAGCTGTACTTGGAAATTTATATTTACTAAATAAAAGTTAAAAAAAAAGTTCATGGAAAATGGAGTTAAAAGATTAGTTTATTCTTGCAGAAATACTTAAAAATCCATGCATAGTTTTTTCACACTAAGCATTTTCCATGAACTTTTGTAAAGATTTATTTATTTATTTGAAAGAGTTATGGAGAGAGGAAGAGACAGAGAGAGAGAGAGAATCTTCCATCTAATGGTCCACTCCCTAAGTGGCTATAATGGCAGAGCTGAGTCTGGCCAAAGCCAGGAGCCAGGAGCTTCATCTGGGATTTTCATATGGGTGGCAGGAGCCCAAGTATCTGGGACATCTTCCACTGCTTCTCCCGGGTGTATTTGCAGGGAGCTGTAGTAGAAGTGGAGCAGCCAGGACTTAAACTGCTGCCTACATAGGACACGATACCAGCATCACAGGCTGCAGCTTTACCTGCCATGCGCAATACCAGGCACTTCATGAACTTTTTAAAAAAATATTAATTTTATTTATTTGAAATGCATAGTTGCAGGGGACAGAGTGGGAGACAGAGACAGAGAGAGAGGTCTTCCATCTGCTGGTTCACTCCACAAATGGCTGCAATGGCCAGAGCTGGACCCATGTGAAGCTGAACCAATTTGAAGCCAGGAGCTTCTTTTAGGCCTCCCATGTGAGTGCAGGGCCCCAAGCACTTGGGTTGTCCTCTACTGAATTCCCAGGTGTATCATCTGGGAGCTGGATCAGAGGTGGAGCAGTGGAGGGCTGTCACTGTGGCTCACTTGGCTAATCCTCCATCTGCGGTGCCGGCACCCCGGGTTCTAGTCCCAGTTGGTGCGCCGGGTACTGGTCCCGGTTGCTCCTCTTCCAGTCCAGCTCTCTGCTGTGGCCTGGGAGGGCAGTGGAGGATGGCCCGGGTGCTTGGGCCCTGCACCCGCATGGGAGACCAGGAGGAAGAACCCGGCTCCTGGCTTTGGATCAGTGCAGCACCGGTCATAGCGGCCATTAGGGGAGTAAACCAACAGAAGGAAGACCTTTCTCTCTCTCTCTCTCTCTCTCACTGTCTAACTCTGCCTGTTAAAAAAAAATAAGAAGTGGAGCAGTGGGGCTCAAACCAATGCCCAGATAAGATTCTGGCACTACAGGTAGCAGCCCAACTCTACAACATGGCTCCCCATGCACTTTTTTAAAAAAAAGGTTTTTTTGGTTTACTTATTTGACAGGCAGAGTGACAGAGACAAAGAGAAGACAAGGAAGGAGAAGTATTTCATTGATGGTTCACACCCAGCTGACCACAAGGGCCAGGGCTGGGCCAGGCAGAAGCCAGGAGTCTGGAACTCCATACTGGTTTCCCACATGGGTGGCAGGAGCACAATCATTTGGGCCATCATCTTCTAGTTTCCCCGGGCACAGGAGCAAGGAGCTGGATCAGAATCAGTGATGCCAGGACTCAAACAGGCACTCTGATATGGGATGTTGGCCTCATAGGCAGTGGCTGTACCACAATGCTGTTCCCCTACCCCTCGCACACACACATACACACACCATGCACTTTTTCATGGCCCTTTGTACACCCTGGAGAATTTTCCATCTGCACCTAGGAAGCCAGTACATTCTTTTTAAAGGCTTCGTGTATACACCTGTCAGTGTTCATTCTTTCAAATGTTTGACTATTACAAATTTTATAGCGAGAACATCTTTGTATGTGCGTTATTTTCTAAAGGGACGAGTGCAGCTAAGGGAGAAATGTCTAGACACAGAGTTGCTGTGCGGATGCACTGACAGCTTGCTCTCTCTCCAGCCAACTTACAACATGAGCAGTGACTGCTTCCTTCACATGCCCTGTGACGTCCAGGCGAGGAATGGCATGTGATTAGCAGCATCGTCAGTGCCAGGTGCGGGGGCCGGGTCACCATGGGACTCACGACAGCCCTGGGAGGGAGGCACTCCCGTCAGCTCCAATTTGCAGGTGACCCAAGACGTTCCACCTCAGGTCACCCAGCTGGCAAATAGCACATGACGTCTGAGTCCAGGCTGTCTGGCTCCAGGAGTCAGCTCTTGTAGCCGTGGCCCTGACCTGTGCTGACCGTGACCCTGGAAGAGAGCAGCCCGAGATGTCCGGGGAGTGTCTCAGGTGGTAGATGCTCAGCTGCTCCGCCAGGCAGGCTGCATCCGCCTCTCTCACCTGGCCATCCTTGAGGCTGTCTTTTCTGGCTTCTGGGTGCCCCCATCACCCTGGTCACCAGCACATCCCATAACCTCATCCCAGACATCTGAGGGGGATCAGTGTTTCCAGAGATAAGCCTTTCATTGCCTGGCCACGTCTTTGCTTGGCCTTGGTTACCATATTCAGGACCTTGATATCATAACCAAGGTCTAGACCTTGCCACCAGCAACGCCCGCAGGCCAACAGGTCCCATTTCCCTTCTTCCCTCCCTCGGACGCCCCTTGTGCACCAGCTCTGTGACCCTGCTGTAGTCCACGCCTTTTCATCCTGTCCTCTCCTCACTGTCCACACCCACGCTGGTCTCCTTATGTTTTTCTGACACATTTGGGTTCCTAGCCCAGTGCTGCAGAGTTCCTGCTGGCTCCCCTGTGGTCACAGGCATGCTTGCACCTTGAAGCTGTTGTCTTTGCTTTATGCCTTTGCCAGAACCTTCTCTCCAGATTTCCACACAGCTTCTCCCTGACTTCCCCATTCCCAAGCCAAACAAGGATGATGGTGTCTGTTAGAGAAATCAGGTGTGCCGGTATTTAATACTATTTGCTACCGAATTCACTGTAGTTTATTTAGGATTTACTTATTTAATTTATTGAGGAAGCATTTGTTCTGGGAAGGTAGGTTCTGCAGGCTCACTTTGCTGAGAAGGTGGGCTTCCTTCTTTGTTATTTGTAGTTTGGTTTACAATAAGGAAGAATTGGAAAGAACTTCAACTTCTGTGAGTTGAAGATGGTTCTTGGGACATTAATATGGTGAAATACTCTGTACGAGGTGGTAGGATGATCTAAGTGAACACAAGGTCTAAAACAGGATGTACAGTGTGATATCTACATATTTTTCTACATATACGTGAATACTAAGAGTGCTAGTTAATATTATGTAATAAATAAAAGTACTTCTGTTAAGTATGCACAAGGAACTATAAAGAGAACTGACTTCGGGACAAGGAGAGCTCCAGGAACTTCTGCTTTTTTCACAGATTTATTTAAATGCATGCACACATTTTTATGTGTATGTCAAGTCACATTGAACTATTGAACTGATTCATTTGGCAGAACTTGCTTTTTATTCAGTAGACAACACTTACAATTTATTTTGATGTTTTGTTTATTTACTGATCTGAGAGGCTGGTGAGGGGGAGAGACAGACAGACTGCACACTCATCCACTGGTCTGTTCCTCCTTGGCTGGTGCAGGGCCGGGGCTGACAGAGAATGAAATCCAGGCGGCAGGAACTCAAGCGCTGGAGCCATCACTGCTGCCTTCCCGGGTCTGCACCCGCAGGAAGCTGGAATCGGGAGCGGAGCTGGGAAGTGAACTCAGACACTGGGAGCTGGGGATGCGGGAGTTTTAACCGCAAGGCTAAATTCCTGCACCAACACATCACTCTCAGACTGTAGCTCCAAACCAGGTGCTAGGAAGGCCTTGAAAGCAATCATCACAGACACGAGAAAACTTAAAATACAACAGAGGAACGAATATTCACAGAGCCAATGGGAAAAGACATAGAACACGTGGAATTCAGGCAGATGGCCATGAAGTGGATGATACAACTGTTGTGTGGATTGAGGCAGAGCAGACAAGTTGGCAGGTGCCACCAGGTGCCAAAGATATAGCCTGAACTTGGTGTGGAAAGAAATGTTCATTGCAGCACAATTCTCAATAGCTAAGATACAGAATCAACCCAGGTGTCTATCGAGGTTGACTGGATGAAGAAACTATGGTGTATATATGCTATGGAGTACTACTCAGCTGTCAAAAAAATAATGAAATTCTGTCTTTTATAACAAAATGGATGCAACTGAAAATGAATTAAGCCAGTCCCAAAAAGACAGACATGTTTTCTCTGATATAAGTACCTAAAATGTCATGTATTGGAGTGAAGTGGACATTTTGATATTTGATGATTGTTTCTAGCCCTGGTCTCTTCTGTTGAGGAATGCTGTTTTCTTTTCTTCATACTATTTGTTGAACTCTTTTACTCAGAGTAGCGTTGACTTTACAGTCACTAAGTAAACTGAAAATAAAACTGTAAAAATTTAGAGTGGGAAGTGGAGAGGGAAGAGGAGGAAGGGTTGGATCTTGGGTGAGAAGTATCACTGTGTTCCTAAATCTGTTTATATGTAATAAATGAAACTTGCATAACTTAAATAACACTTTTAAAAAAAGAAATGTAAGGATTGAAGTGGGGTAAAGTAATAGATTCTTTAAGCTGGAGTGACATGACGCTTTAACAAGGAGCCGGTTAAAAACCAGTAAGAGCAAATGTGTCAGGAAGGCAGACTGGCACCAGCACGGAGATTGATAGAAATGGGCAAAGACCAGGGGAGGAAGTCAGTTAGAAAACGAGCAGAATTCACAGTCTGAATCTGTCACTCAAAAGTGGAAACATAAAATATGGGCGGAGAGAAAAGAATGAATCCAAAATGCACAGGACAAGAAAAGGTGCTCTCATGGAATATTAGCGTTTCAGGATGATTTTAGGGAAATAAATATTTCAGGAAAAAATGTTTCCATCCTTACTTTGGGCTCAGATTGATATAATACGTATTGATATAATATCTTGCTTACCCATGTAAGAGCTGAAGAATAAAAGGTTATATAAAAGTTCTGTCAATGTAGCAGCAATAGATACAAGTTACTATAAATTTAGTAAATTGAATATAAATTCACAATTCCTTTTCAAAAGAGCAGATAAAATAAAAAACATACTAAGAGTAATCTGAGTGCAAAAAGTAGATATAACAGAAAATATTGAGAAGCTGTGATGAGAAAAAATAAAAGCAGTTTCTTCCAACACATTGTCTCCAAGTAGAGGGATGGCTGTATGGAACTCTTACCATAATGCTTCCACCTTGACTCCAGACACAGGGAAACAGGTGTTGTCTCTCTGGCTGGCTTCCCAGCACTAGACCAGCCCTCCAGGATGCCTCTCAGGAGGAGTGGAATCCAAGGGCTGGGCAGGAAGTAGAACCGAAGGCTCCGACTGATTGGATTTCCCTGCGCCCTGCTTAGGGCACCAGAGGCTGAGCTCAGCTCCTGCCCATGCGCATCTCCGGATCAGCATGGCTTCCTCTGAACAGCAACACTGTAGCTCCTGCATGGGACATGACAGCTGGAATGATTCAGTGTGGTCATGCACGCCAGTCTGGGTCAGCAGGAGTCCCAATAGGTCTGCAGTACCCAGGTCTCTCTTGTACTTGCTGTTGCATGTCTCATTTCTTTCCTTTCATTGGCACCATTCTTGGCCTTCACCAAAACTCCTTTCCAAGCTCCTCCTGGACCCCCGTCTCAGTGTGGGACTCCCCAGGTCATGCACTACTTCTTCTCTGATTACTCCTTACCTCATTTGCACTTGTTTTATCTGATTCTAACTTATTTTCATTAGGTGGTGGCCTTTTGTCAGATCAACACAGTACAGTTTTCTTTTTTTTAATATTTTTTTTTGAAAGGCAAAGTTACAGAGAGTGAGGGAGAGAGACCCCCACACAGAGAGTATCCTTCATCTACTGGTTCATACCCCCAAATGGCTACAATGGCTGGAACTGGGCCAGGGCTAAGCCAGGAGCCTGGCACTCCATCTGGGTCTCCCATGTGTGTGTCAGGGGCCCAAGTACTTGGACTATCTTCCACTGTTTTCCCATGTGCATTAACAGGGAGCCAGGTAGGAAATGGAGCAACCAGGACTCAAACTGGTGCCTCTAAGGGATGCCGGCATCAGAGGCAGCGGCTTAACACACTGTCCCATGCCACCAGCCCCGTCAACACAGTAAATTTTTGAGCAGAACTTTTAATGCTGCCTGGCCTAGTTGCTGATATGTTCCAGCCTATCCTTCACTGGTAGACTTTGCATAAGGGGCCCCCCAAAATATCTACTCCCCAATCCCTGGAATCCGCAGATCTGTCCATATATGATGAAGGTTGTGAATATTCAGATGAGGAGATTATCCTGGATTACCTGCTCAAGCCTAATCTAATCATCCGATCCTTTGGAAGAGGGTCCTTTCCCACTGGAGTCAGCCAGAGGGAGGCGGTGGGAGGACTCTGGACACCATGACTGGTCTGAAGACCCAGTAGGTGTACGGTGAGAGTGTCATCTGGGAGCTGAGAACCATCCTCAACTGACCATCAGCAAGGACGCAGGAGCCCAGCCTCACAACTGTACAGAACCGACTTCCGCCGTCTGTCTTGCTGAATGAGGAAGGGGGTTAGTACCGGGAGCCTTGGTGGGAATCCGAACAGGGCACTGTGGTTTAAGAGCTATTTTGAGCTGAAGGTATTTGCAATTCAACCGACACAGAAAGAAGGCTTCCTGGAGTTTGCCTTATCTGATAAAAGCAGCAGTCTCTGGGAAGTGAGGACTACCCTAAATCCTGTCTCCAGCGGCAATTTTATGGCCAGGAAGAAAATGGAAAGCCGGCATGAAGATGACCCTTCACAAAGTGCATTCCATTTGTTTCCACAATTCATTTGCTGCCTTGGAAGTCTACAGCCTCTTCCTTTGTCATCTCTTCTCTAGAAATATCTCATTCTTTGTTAATTGCTATATTAAGCCCCAGTTCTAGCCGCTTCTTTGAGTTGCTTGTCACTGAGTTTCTTCGACATGCAGGATTGCTGTTTGTGTTAATAAACTTTTTGTTTTTTTTCTCTAGTTTTTTGGTCTTTTGTCAATTTTCATGGAGCTCATCAACAAAGACTATGAGATTATACATTTGTACATTAAGCTACTTAATTTATGGTAATTGATTGCCAATAGAAAAGGAATACAACTTCCTTGGGAGGTGAGGAAAATTAAAGTTATTCCTTCAGTTCTGTTTTTCTTTGCTTGGGTCCCTTCTCTTTCACGCATGAGGCACAATTCTTCATTTCATTATTACATTCTTCATTTCATTATTACATTCTTCATTTCATTATTTACCGTGTTCCACTGCTTCTGGCTAACTCTGCTGCTTACCCTTGTGCACTGTGTAACAACTGCTATCTGGTAGATACATCCCACTCAAAATAAAAATGAACAATATTTAAACAAGGAAATACAAGAGAACTTAAAGTAGGCTGCATATGGCCTAAACCAATAGAAAACACAAAAACTACTGTTTTGATGTTTGTTTTACTCTATTAGAGTCCATATGACAAAAATTAAAAAATAAAAAACACCAAGAAAGCGTTATAATGAAATATGAACCATTTAATGAGTAAACATGAGACCAAATATTTCATTCTTATAATAAATGTAAATGAGAGATTAGATGGTAAAATAAACCCTAAATGGCATTCTCAAAAATAATTAACCATTAAAGCAGTTAGAAATGCATATCTAAATCAAATTATAAGAGAGCATTGGTTAGATTAATATATACAATTAATTAAAAACAAAAATAGAATGAAGGTGCTCTTTTCATGTTGTTAAACTATATAACTTACACAAAAGGTACAATTGTCTTTATAAATTACATAATTTATAAAGCTATTGAACTATTTAAAGCAAAAACTATGAGGAAGAATTAACAGAAACAAAAGTTAAGATTTAAAAATTTGGTATTTGACAAGAATTAAATAAAAATAGTAATGTTTCTGTTCTAAGCCAAAATCATATGATTTAGTTAAATCCTCATATTTTCAATATATCTAAGCATATGCCTTATGAACAGAAATGAAACTTTATTAGTGCCCATTAAATAGCATGTTAGACAAATTCTTGAAAGAGACTTTTTATGGGTCATAGTCCCTAGTGAAATCACTTTAACTCATATTAAGATTTTGTAGCAATAGATTAACCATAAAAATATAATCATTTAGAAATACTAAAACAGTTTAGAGTAGATATCATCACTATGACATAGAATATTTAGAAATCGATAACCATAAGAAAGCTGTATGGAATCTGGCCAAGGGATTGCTTAGAGGGACACTCATAGATTAATAACTTTATTGGATTAAATAGGAAAATAGAAAGCAGTAACATGATAAGGACTCTCAACAAATAGATGAATAGACAGATGCCATAGATAAATGTAGAAGAGTAGATGGATGATAGATAAGTAGATGACAGATATGCTTTTCTAGAGTAATGTGAAGTATGAAAATTAATCGAAATATGATAAAGCAATTCTTTTTAAAGATTTATTTTATTTATTTGAAAGAGTTACAGAGAGAGGTAGAGACAGAGAGAGGTCTTCCATCCACTGGTTCACTCCCCAAATGGCTCAACGGCCAGAGCTGCACAGATCTGAAGCCAGGAGCCAGGAGCTTCTTCCTTGTCTCCCATGCGGGTACAGGGCCCAAGGACTTGGGCCATCTTCCACTGCCTTCCTGGGCCACAGCAGAGAGCTGGATCAGAAGAGGAACAGCCAGGACTAGAATCGGCACATATGAGATGCCAATGCCTAAGACCAGGGTTTTAACCGACTGCGCCACAGCGCCGGCCGATAAAGCAATTCTTAACTCATAGAAAAGCTATATTTATAAAAGGTTTTCCAACTGCCTCACAAAAGCCAAAGTTATTCTACTATTTCCATGACTCTGTCAGGGAGAAGTGTTTATTCATGATTAGTTCTAGATTAGGCTGGCTGCCGAGTTAGAAATGTGTACCCAAATAATGCAAAATATTCCATCATAAGGAACATATTCTTTTTCTTTTTTTTTTGACAGGCAGAGTAGATGGTGAGAGAGAGAGACAGAGAGAAAGGTCTTCCTTTTTGCCGTTGGTTCACCCTCCAATGGCCGCCGCGGCCACGGCGCTGCACTGATCGTAAGCCAGGAGCCAGGTGCTTCTCCTGGTCTCTCATGCGGGTGCAGGGCCCAAGCACTTGGGCCATCCTCCACTGCACTCCCGGGCCATAGCAGAGAGCTGGCCTGGAAGAGGGGCAACCGGGTCAGAATCCGGCGCCTCAACCGGGACTAGAACCCGGTGCGCCGGCGCTGCAGGCGGAGGATTAGCCTATTGAGCCGCAGCACCGGCCAAGGAACATATTCTTACAAGTTCAATAATCCCTACAAAGTACAAACAATTATACCTGGATGAGTTTGCCAAGCATAAGGTCTTTTCACTTCATAGTGACAAGACAAATAAGGCAAAACAGACCATTAATTAGGTGTGGCAGAGGTCTCTCATACAAATGCTTCACACTATCTTGCCACCTGCTCTTCTTGGAGCAGAGAGAGAGAGAGGTCTTCCATCCACAGGTTCACTCCTCAAATGTCCACAATGGCCAGAGCTGGACCAATCCAACACCAGAAATCAGGAGCTTCCTCTGGATCTCCCACGTGGGTGCAGGGGCCCAAGGACTTGAGCCATCTTCCACTGCCTTCCCAGGCACATTAGCGGGGAGCTGAATAGGAAGTAGAGGAACCAAGACTTGAACCAGTGCCCATAGAGGATGCTGGCACTGTAAGTGGAGGCCTAAGCCAATATGCCACAGCACCGGCCCCACCTAATTCCTATTTCTGTTCTTCTGTCCACACTCCTGCTCTGTGCATCACTTCCCAAATAACCTACTTTCCCCAGAGCACTTGTTGGGGACTCTTTCTGGGGAATCCCAGGTAGCATGTGAGGAAAAGATGGAGACAACTTAGAAGGGAATAGCTTTCCCCATGGATATTAAAATCATTGACTAGTGAAGATTACAAGACCCAAAATTATACCATGCAGAATCCTCCCCGCTTTGGAGAGAGCAGAGTGGGTCATAGGAGTGAATGAAGCAATATTCTTTCATTTCTTTCACTTCTCTCACTTTCACTTATTTACCATCAGGTACTAAGACTAACTCGTTTTTACAAATAAATCTTGTCTGATGTTCCCATTGTATTTGAGCTATCCTGGTCTTTAAATATGATTCTGAGGGTAGATGTTATAGTGCAGCAGGTATAGGTCGTCAACATCCCACACTGGTGCCTGTTCAAGTTCTGGGTGTTCCACTTCCAATCCAGCTCTCCACTAATGCACCTGGGAAAGCAGCAGATGGTGATCCAAGTGCTTGGCATCCTGCCACCAACATGGGAGACCAGGATGGAGCTCTTGGTTCCTGGCTTCAGCCTGGCCCAGCCCCAGCAGTTGTGTCATTTGAGAAGTGAACCAGCAGATGGAAGATAATTCTGTGTGTGTGTGTTTTGTGTGTGTGTCTCCTTCTCTCTAGCTCTGCATTTACAATAAATAACTCTTTAAAAATATTATTGCATGCAAATATTTCTAGAGTCATGGTTTTAGAATAAAAATTTTATAAAAATCACATTTCAAGGATATAAAGGGATACAATGACAGAATCTTTGCATGAAAGCCTTTTGACAATTTTTCAAAAATCTTAAAAATATCATTCAGCAAGAGAAAGTCTGTGTTAATTCTTTCTGTGCTTCCAGAGAAATTAATGCTGCAGTGCTTTTTTCTTAAAGTGATGGCCTTGCTCAAAATCAAGCTTTAGAACAAATTTTCTAAATGCACATGCATAAAACATTTTTGGACTATATAATGAACACTGATTGTAGGAAGTGTCCAAGCTATCCAGTTTGGGGTGGAAAAAACAACAATTAAAAGCAAGGAGCTGAGGTGGAGGTGTGCTGTATGATAACACGGTTCATTATATTTTATTCACTCCTCAGATTAGAGCGTTCTGTGCAGTGTGACATAAATACTATTTTCTATTTTATAATGTATGTGCTCTGGTACCCTGGACAACCAAAAGGTGATTTCCTGCTGACTGCTCTCTGTCTCGCCAATAGCGCCAACAAGAGATGCAGATCTGACACCAGCTTGTCAATCCTGCCAAGAATAATCTAGTCAGCATTGAGGGTGTCCATTGTCTTGAGATGAGTCTGGGTGTGAACAATTAGAATGTCAGTCCTGAGAGAGGACACCCCGAACACGAGGGAGTAAGACAGGCAGGAATCGGGAGACTGATTCAGACAGTCTGGACAGTGATGTGCTCTGACCTTGAACAATACCTTAGATAACCGCTTCGCTCGCCCTTTCCCAATCTAACATGAAGAGACACTGTCATTGTGTCGTCTAAATGCTCAGGTCTCCATTATGGTAACCAGGGGAAGCATAAGAATTTGAATTACATTTTATACTTATCTTTACCACCTTTTTAGTTCCCTCCCATCTCTCTGTGAGTAAAGGGAATTATAGATAGGCATTTGCTAATTGTCTAGGGGCTGGAGTGATCTTTATTGGGCACCAGTGAGTCCAGAGATACAACCTATTTCAGGATTGACACTCTATTCCAATTTTCCTGTGGGTTAGGCAAGAGCAGAGTAATGGCACAAATTTAAATTCTTGTTCCACAAGAGAAAACAATGTCCCCAAACCAAATTGTGTTTTAAAAATAATCAGCTCTCCAACTGGTCATGTTCCGTGATGAAGATGGAACAAGTGTTAAAAACACCTTGGCACCAGGGCAGCAGCCCACGCTGTCGTCCACAGCACCTACAAGGGGAGCGCACACATGAGCCACTTCTTCAGGATTGCTGGGGTGCACTCTAAGGGAGGGATCTGGGGCACTTGCAAAATTCCCAACAATCTGAAATTTATAGGACTTCCTTTTCTTACAGTTTCACATTTAAAGATAAAAAATTTGAAGAGCTTCATTGCTTTCTAGTTAATATGATCATTTTGGGCAGCCAGAGCAGGGCACTCTGACCCCTATCTGGACCGTGATGGACCTGGACAATTGCTTTGGTACTCTGCAATTGTCCCATTGGCCCAGGTGTTGTCAAGTTGCTGCTTCATGGCCATTTCGCAACAGTTGGAACCACGCCTTTGAGAGTCAGTCCCATGAGACCTATGTGGGCCTCGCTGCTAATGAGTTTAGTTACACACATGTTGCCTGCACACAACCTTTTTTAACTGCCCAATCTCTTTATAGACATGGATAAAAGGCAGAGGAATGGTTAGCCTAGTAGGGTGAGATGACATTTGGGAGCATTGCCCAAGGTCAAGACCTTCACTGTGTAGCTTGAAGAGGACCATCTCACAAGTTAGGAAACACTGATGATTTCCACTTTCCCAGGCTCACTGGGGACGGGAGTTAATGTGGCTACAGTTATTGAGGGCAGGCCCTCTCTGATGTCCTTTTTGTAGTGGGCGACTGAGTCTAGCACTGCTCTAGCAATCCTCTGAAATGTTCAGATGCAGAGCTGTGGAGAGACAGCCAGCCAGCCTGCCTGGGAGCCCGCCTCCCTGCTATGTCCTACTTGGCAAGGCCGCCAGCCAGAGTGGCCCCGAGCCCAGGCTGAGTGGCGAAGCTGCCCCAATTTGGCTATGGAGACGCACACCACAGGCGACTCAGCAAAGCTCTTGCTGTCGGGCGTTTTTAGTCATGTAAATTTAACTTCTATTTTCAAAAATATCCCTCCAGCAGCAGCAAAGTCTCGAAAAGAGCTTCTGTGTGTTTTCCCTTCGTGCTCCATTATCCACACCTAAATACGAGGTGTTTTTCCCACAGGCTTAGTTTCAAGTGGAACGCTCCACGGGGAAGAAAGTTGTGAGACAGAATTGTCAGGGAACAGGATCAGAGGAACCAAGTCACAGGATAAGCTTGGACCCCAGCAATTTCCCTCGTTGCCACCCTCCGTCTGAAAACCACCCAGGTGCACACCACACAAAAAGACAGGCTTGTGGAGATCAAATGTGTTGTGCTAGTGTCCACAACAAAATGAATATGCATCATAAAGAATTTCACCTTAAAACCAAGGCAAAAGTCCATCTAATATCTTTATAATGCACCACAGGATGCACACATATATTTAAGAAACATCATATGAAAATAGTTTAACAGGACACACGCACATAAAACTCCTCTTAAATTACAATCAAAAAAGCTGCATAATATATTGATACTTTCCACTTCTATCTCTGGATGGTTTTGTTGTAGAAAACAATGTGTTATATGGTTGCCAGGGTATTTTTAAAATAAGATTTAATTAATTAATTAAAAAAATTTCAGTGTGTCTTGTTTTTGTAAAAGTAGAGGTGGAAACTGAAAGGTTTTTAGGGGCCTCTTGTATATCTGCAGTTCTCTAGTTCTAGTCTCGATGGTCTGCATGCCTTTGGTAGCTGTGGGACTTAACTTACTACTCTCTTAACCCTCTAATGCTAAGACAGTCTTTCTTGGAGTCATTGATGAGGGCTCCATAGAAAGCTCTGAAGTTGAATGTGAGACCAGGAATCAGCAGTCACTGTGCACCTGTGGTGCACGTGGGGCGTAGAGATCCTGTGCTTACCTTTTCTCCTTCTCCCCTACTCCTCCCCAGGCTGCAATTTCTTAGCCCATTGATATTGGGCTCGTCATTCTTGACAAGAGCTTGAATTTCCTACTCTCACAAGGATCTTTAGATTTTTTAAATGCAGCTGTGTGTGAATCGCTGCAGGAAGGAGGGACTCCCAGATACCAGAAGATGACAGGAGTCCAGCAGCATCCCCCAGAGGCCCACTGGGAGAACCTCTGGGAGTGGGAGTGGGCCCACACGTGCTGCTCAGGTGAAGGCTTTGGGGGAGTTGACCGAAGTAGTCAGACACAGTCCTTTGTCTAACTGCAAATTTTTCTTCTTTGGTCCGATTCCCAACCACGCGTTGTCCCTGTGTCCCTGGAGTCTTGTAGCTTGTTCATCCTACAGTGCCGATATCTACCTCAGTTTTTAAAATCCCTTTTTACCTCTCTGGTTCTCCTAGAACTCTGGAACTCTGGCCACCGTGATCCGAATTATCTACATCATGGAGACCGAGCAGCCTGCTGGACTTCATTCTAATCTGACCCTTTCTCAGAAACTGTAGAGAAAGAGAAAGAAAATAATAGTTAATTGAAAATAGGGGAACTCTGGGCTTCAAGAGCATAAAGAAGGACAGGGACTAATGGCAGATGCAGGACAAGACACAATTAGTTTTCATTCTATAAATATGCCACAATGTGCCAGAAAACTCCTCAACCCATGGTAATTCATGCTCATTGGATTGCTATTGGATCAAAATTGGCCTCCCTGAGCCTATCAGTTGCACTGCATCCTCCTAATAAGTGTGTGTTTTCCCACACCTGCACTGTGACCCTTTAGTGATGGATTGTTGTTACCTAGGATCAGGCTCTAGGACATACTTTTTAAAAATAAGATATTCCTTGTGGCTACTCAATACATAATCAAATGCAAGCCATTTCTTAAAACATGGTCAAAAATCATTACATTAACTTCCTTGAGTTGTCGTTGTTCTTAGTGGCGTAGTGATAGATACATTGGGACTCCAGTAAATTCCGTAGGTTATTTACAATCCAATGGGCTCCTGTAAGCATTATTCATAGAGATGGGCACCATTCTGCATGTATGTCACGTGAACGTGCCTGTGAATGGAGTTTCAGACACCTGTACACCCTGTGCTCCTCCAGTTTGGAGAAGAGAGGTCTGCTCCTGGCATTGCAGGCTACCCTGCTCTCCTCCAGGCTGCTCCCCAGGGCCAGCTCCCGGCCAATATGTGAAGATTCAAGGGTTCTAAACTTTCCCATTGTATTCTTCTCTATCCATCAACATTCCTTCAGCCTCTTCGTTCTGCCGGAAGTTACTCTTAGCAAAAGTCTCCTGGACATTCGTTAGGCATTGGCACAGAATTCTGTGTGTCACTCACTCCCCTCAGGGTGACTTGTGGGTGGATGTCTGTGCTGGTTGTAGGATGAAATGCTCTGCCCCTTTTAAGGAATTCCATGCATCTTGGCATAGATGAAGAAGAGGTTCTGGTGGGAACCAATGACGGCTTCTCAGCAGCTGGAACATTTCTTGGGTTACTCCTTGAGTTCACATGTGCACACACACATACCTATGCACACACACACACTTCTACACATTGCTAGAGGGAAGAATTTCCTAGTAACACCTCTGCTGCATGTGTCAGAAGGCACAATAGTGATCATTTGTATGTTTCTCACTAAATTCTGTATGTCATCTGGCAAGAGTCAAGAGAGACATTAAGTTTTTTCTCAAAGGTCACATAACTATTTGAATTTTTGTATCAGGTTCAGGTTAAAAACCTCAGCTAACACCCAGTGTCTTTTCTCTGTAAGTCCTTATTGTTGATTTGACTTAGTACTGGTAGCATTAATGGGACCTTATCTGGAACTAAGCTGGCATAAAAACTTGGACAAAACGAAATGAAAAAAACTTAAATGTAAAATCCTCTCTGAATCCTACAGGGAAAGCCAGGTCAAGTTTAATGTTTGGGGTCTTCATTCATTTTTCTTCCCATTTCTGAAGATATGTTTCCTGCTCCATCCTCCTGTCACCATGTGCTTTGCTTAGTGGATGGTGTGGCTCTTGGGTTGCTGACTGATCTCTCAGGACTTCTGGGCTGTGAGGCATGCAGCATCACACATCACAAGCCTGGTATCTTCACTCAGGAGCAACTAAACCTTTAATTCCCTGGAGATGTCCATCAGGGTCTCGGTGCTTTCTTTATACATTTTATAGTTTCCCTCCTTTGATTTCATTCTTCCTAGCAACATTTTGTCCTAAGATTGTTGCTCGAAGATTATAGACAAAACAAGCACAGTGTTCATTCTTCATGCAATCTTTACTCCCTGTGACGATGATAGTCCTAAAACAACATGGATTTCTAGGTGCTCAGAATGTGTGAGAAGAACATGGTGTGCTATTTTTCAAAATCTGACCTGCCCTTTCATTTGCAGATCTTTAATTGCCTATGTTCATATCAACAAAGGATGATCATACATGTAACTCTAATTGTTATATTAAGCAAAGAATAGTTGACAGCCATTAGCAAGGCAGATTGAAAAGTGTCTGTTTTCCCTTGGGCAGCAAGTAATAGTGGCACCATTTCTGGACCAGGGAAACAACTATGAGCAAACGATGGGTCTGTGCTCTCCTGCAGGCTAAGGGAGACAGGTAGCATTCACAACAGAATTCAGAGGAATGTAGGATTGCAAACAGAGACATTTCTTTAGAAGAAAGGGGAAAGGAAGAGAGGGAAAGAAGGAAGGAAGGAGGGAGGGAGGGAGTGGGGAAGGAAGGGATAAGTTGAAAATGAATTTGTATGCAAGTCTACAATGAGGGAACCTGCCCTGGAATGAGAATTTGAGGAAAGGGAAAACTTCCGGAGGAAAGGATCTCTGCACTGAGATTTTTTTCAAAGATCAATTTCATTTCTGTTAATTTGAAAGCCAGAGTGACAGAGAGGAGGAGAGGCAGGCAGAGAGGGAGACACACAAAATCTTCCATCTACTGGTTCATTCCCTAAATGGCCTCAGTGACCAGGCGAGGTTGAAGCCAGGAGTCAGGAACTCCATCCAGGTCTCCCACACGATGGCAGGGGCCCAAGTACTGGAGTCACCTGCCAGTGCTCTCCCAGGTACATCAGCAGGGAGCTTTAGTGGAAGCAAGGCAGCAGAACTAGAACCAGAGCTCCCATGTGGGAAGCAGGTACAGCAAGGAGCTTGATCTACTATGCTGCCCCCTGCATGGAGATTTGAAAGGTGAGTGGGATTATTGCAAGGGAGCAGGGAGAAGATGAGCCTATTGACAACAGCATGATCAAAGGCCTGGCATTTGGAAAGAGAATGGAGAGTTTAGACATGGGGAGAAGGCAGTTTGGCCTGAGCTCATGGACCAGAAGAGTGATAGCAAAGGAGGCTGGGGGGCTGGGCGGGGGCCAGAGCAGGTGGACATCTGAGAGCATTTGAGGCAATGCTGAGGACATTGTTTGTCCACATGAAGAGTGAAGGACAGGCGCTGCAGGGTTTGAAGCGTGGGGTGGCATGATTGATGGGCTTTGCATTTTGAAGATTTCTTTCGAGAGTTTTGGCTTGAAGAACACAGAACTTCATTATCAATTTTATTCTCCAATGCTCAATTGTTACAAAGGTTTGATGGGCGAGCAAAATGAGGAATGTGCTCTAGAATCCGATTAGTGAAATCCCTCCTTCCTTCCTTCCTCCCTTCCTCCCTTCCTTCCTCTGTCCCATCGTCCCTCCCTCCCTCCCTCCCTCTCTTCCTCCCTCCCTTCCTTCCTTCCTTCCTTCCTTCCTTCCTTCCTTCCTTCCTTCCTTCCTTCCTTCCTTCCTCACTCCCTCCTTCCTTCCTTCCTTCCCTCCATCTTTCCCTTCCATACTCTCCTCCTCCTCTTTTTCCTTCTTCTTCTCTCTCTCCCCTTTGGGAATGGATGCTATCAAAGCTTATTCAATGAGAACAGTGCTACTTGAGAAAAGTATTCACTAAGCTTCCTTTAAGAAGACCTATAGGGCTGGTGCCGCGGCTCACTAGGCTAATCCTCTGCCTGCTGCGCCGGCACCCAGGGTTCTAGTCCTGGTTGGGGCACTGGTTCTGTCTCGGTTGCTCCTCTTCCAGGCCAGCTCTCTGCTGTAGCCTGGGAAGGCAGTGGAGGATGGCCCAAGTGCTTGGGCCCTGCACCCGCATGGGAGACCAGGAGGAAGCACCTGGCTCCTGGCTTCTGATCGGCGCAACACGCCGGCCATAGCGGCCTTTTGGGGTGAAAGCCAACAGAAGGAAGACCTTTATCTCTGTCTCTCTCTCACTGTCTAACTCTGCCTGTCAAAAAAAAAAAAAAACTATAGAAAACTGAATTCTCATATACTCTCTGAAGAATGAGAAAAATAATTAATAGCCAAGGACAAGCTCATAAGCTCAAATTCTTTCTAAAATGAATATAATGTTGTGTGAGAAAAATGTAATATGCTTCCTTATGTACCAAGATATTCTAATCATCTATGAAACATTTTTCTAAGAAGTATGAAAGTCTTATAGAATCAAGAGATTGAAAGGGACCTTTGTATCCAGACAGAAGTGTACCCAAACACGTTGGACAGATGCTTATATCTTTTCTGTTAGTGCCGGGAGGAGGCATACATTTGACTCGCTTATCATTAATCAAACATATTTTTATGGATGCCAGCCTATGCCAGGTACTATTTCTGAGGATACAGCAGAGAACTGAAGAGATAAAGTTTTGGTCCGGCACGGCTTATATTTGAAGTGGTTCATTCTAAAGAGATAAGCAAGGAAGTATAGTATATGGATGGTGAGTGATGTAAACAAAGGGAAGTGTGATCACAAGACTGTAATTGGGAGCTTGAGATACATGTCTGTTTATACTCACACATGCAAACACACACAGGGACTGCAAAAGGGCCATGGAAAAATTGAATGGAAAGATTCACTGATTTTGGTGCAAAAATTTTTGAAAACTATGGGTAGCTTTTTCGTAATATGCATCTTTCAAGAATAACTTTCCAGATTGTGTATATGCCTATAAATGGAAAATCACCATCAGTGGTGTTTTCTTTCAAAATGTCCTTGCAGATGCATGTATACCTACCTGTGTACCCACACACATGTGCATGTCTGTCTAATGTACAGGTGTACGGAGGGGAAAACCTTACTGACAATATGGCATTTGAGTAGGCTGTAATGCTGACAGCCTAGGTCAAAGGAAATTCTTTGAGAAATCTCCCTCCTCTCACAGGGGAAGGGGACACAGTCACTTCCACTGTTAGTATTTTTTAACATCGGGATTGACTGTTGCTTCCTTGGTACTTGGGATCAGAAGATCATGGCCGGGCTGCCTCACCTGCAGTCGCCCATCCTTCTTTGCTTTGCTCTTGATTGCTGGAAACTGGTCTACTTCTGGCTCTGCCTGAAGTGCCTGCTCCCTGATGATTATGGAGACTAGGAACAGCGTGTTTGGGAAAAGATCCACCTCATTTGCAATGCAGTTTAATTATAAGAGAACTTTTGAAACTAATGTTTCCCTGCTAATTTCGATCTCAATTTTGCTCTTACTTTTTTGTTTAGCAGATGTGTTTTCATTACACACTCATTTGGCAATTTTGAAACAAGTTCACAACAGAGCCAATTTTCTAAACAAATCTGCACAAACATGCAAACTGTGAATTTCGCATTCTGCTTTACAGCTGTGACAATCAAAGGATAAATAGTTTGTCAAGAATTATCATCTTGGATTTCAAAGACAAAATTCATTTTAGGGCAGTATCATCAAACACTATTACCTGCACTGATTTCCAGAAACAAAATGATAACCTACTTGTAATATCAGTGACTATAAAGTATCTCTTTGAGAATCTACTTCTTCAACTTAATAGAAAATATGTCAAGATCTAAGCACATTTTAAAAATTGCCTTCATGTAAATAAAGTTGCAAGTCTATCACACGTCTATCATTGACCATAATATCCCATAGAATTCTAAGCAGAATGAGCTATTCAAAGTGCATGTTTGAGTTGTATTACCAGCTAAACATTGGTGTGTGTGCTCTCCCAATTCATACATTGAAGCTTGAACCCACAATGTGATGGTATCCAGCGGAGATAGAGCTTTGGGGAGGTAATTAGTGTTAGATGAGGTCATATGGGTGGGGTCCTGGTCTGATGGGACTAATGGCCTTCTAAGAAGAGATACAAGTGAACTCTCTCTCTCTTTCTATACACACACACACTCCCGATGCACAGAGAGGTCATGAGAGCACATAGCAAGGTGGTGGCCACCCACAATCCAACAGAACAGAACTCAGAATGGAAGTGACCCTGCTGGCACCTTGATTTTATATTTTCAGGCCCTAGAAAGGTGAGAAAATAAATGTCTGTTGTGAAAGCCACTCAGTCAATGGTGTTTGTAGATGGCTGCCCAACTAGATGACGACACATACTATAACTGCCGAATTAATGAATTAATTTTTTTCTTGATAAAAACAATAGGATGGGGTCAGCGCCGTGGCTCACTTGGTTAATCCTCTGCCTGCGGTGCCAGCATCCCATGTGGATGCTGGTTCTAGTCCCGGCTGCTACTCTTCCAGTCCAGCTCTCTGCTGTGGCCTGGGAGGGCAGTGGAGGATGGCATGAGTGCTTGGGCCCCTGTACCTGCATGGGAGACTGGGAGGAAGCACCTGGCTCCTGGCTTTGGATCGGTGCAGTTCCACCATTTGGGGAGTGAACCAATGGAAGGAAGACCTTTCTAAAATACATTTTAAAAAAAAAGCAATAGGGCAGAAATACTAATCTGAAACTTTTCATGTAGGAAGGTGCAGGGTCTTAGTCCACCCGTACAGGATGGACTGGGTCCGAGGAAAGGTGAGTGCGCCGCTCGCCGGTTCCCCAGCCTCCCGATCCCGGAGACAGTCAGACGCAGCAAGGAGCCAAGTCTAGTAGCAAGGACTCCTTTACTTTGTGCGTAACAATACCTTTTATAGCACAAAACTGCAGAGTCATTGGGGCAGGGCTAAGGACCAATCAATCACTTAAAAAATCACCTTACGGGGGGATTTCTATAGGACCAACCATATGTCTATACACTTGTTACTAGTTTTGTTACCTCCCCTGATGTTGCACAGCCAATTAGTTTTAGTGGTAAACAACTTTGGATTCCGCCCACCTTACTTCCTCTGGGCACCATCTTACTCGGCTCCGCGCGGCTCCATTCTGTGCAGCTCGGGCGGGGGCACCCGTGGGCAGCTGCGCATGCGGAGCCCCCGGGGCCTGGCCTGGTCGTGCCATGGCTGTGATCATGCCCCGCAGGAAGGAAAATGCAAATAAGGAGATGGCAAGATGCATGCACACCTACTATTCAAGTCACCTGAGTGCAAACAGGTCCTCAAGAGTGCTGATGTCACAATGACGTCTGTAAGTCCCCCGGATCCAGAACCGTGTGCAAATAAGCAGTCCTCCTTCAGTCTTCCTGAGCCCAGTGATGTTTGATCCGTTAGGTGGTGTGGTAGAGAATATCTGTAAAGTTGACATCTCACTATGGCTGTGATATTTATCAGATGAAAGCCAACCCTATGATTTTTAAAAGAGTATATAGGCATTTTAAACTATTTATTTAGTTTTGGGATCAGCAAAGCACAACAGAAGAACCTATATGAAATTATGGCTGTGATTGAATTTTTGTGGAATTCTGAATGATATAAGAAATTTGATTCAGATGCAGTTGTTAATTATGGTATAATTAGATTACATGATGAAAATAAAGTAACTCCCTTAAGGATCTATGAAAGATACTAAAAGAGAATCCATACATACAAAATTTTCCCTGTTCTTTGATAGTCTAACTCAGTGTGAGAGGTAAGGCTATGTTGCAAATACCATTGTCACTCAGAGACTAGGGATATGGAAGGAAAGTACAAAGAATTTAGTCCCTGGGTCGTATTTAAAATCAAGTGAGTATTTTCTTACTCGTTTGTAGAGTCCATAGTGATGTTATAAATTGCCTTTAAATGTCTCCTCTTTAGCAAATACTGATTAATTTCAAGGTGTTCCAGATTTTTAAATGTTTACCTATGGGTGGCCGGCGCCGCGGCTCACTAGGCTAATCCTCTGCCTATGGCACCGGCACACCGGGTCCTAGTCCCGGTCGGGGTGCTAGATTCTGTCCCGGTTGCCCCTCTTCCAGGCCAGCTCTCTGCTGTGGCCTGGGAAGGCAGTGGAGGATGGCCCAAGTGCTTGGGCCCTGCACCCGCATGGGAGACCAGGAAAAGCACCTGGCTCCTGGCTCCGGATCAGTGTGGTGCGCTGGCTGCAGCACGCTGGCCGCAGTGGCCATTGGAGAGTGAACCAACGGCAAAGGAAGACCTTTCTCTCTGTCTCTCTCTCACTGTCCACTCTGCCTGTTAAAAAAAATGTTTAGCTATGGGAGATAATAAAATACTTACTTAGCTCTTGGTCATGTTTTGTTTTCAAATTAGGTTACATTAAGGTTTGGTCATAACTGAGCTGGAATAAGTCATGCTATTGGATGTGATGTTATGTTAGAACCAAATCTCAAAATGAAGAAAATCCCATGCACACTAATCTAAATTAAATGTGATTCTGAAAAATCTAATGCACTAAGAAATCAGACGAGACATTCTCGAAAGGTAACCTTTGCAGTTATAAATAACTTTGAAGTTATTTTTGGTGAATATAATTCCACCCAAACCTTTTCCAGCTCTCATGTGCACGTTAGCCTTTAACCAATATTACTTAGCCAAAAGGCACAGAACAGTTCTTGCAATATTTTTCTTTAAGTCCTTTGCCCTTTAAGGAACTCTGGCAATCAATTGGTTTAAATCACTACTCACAGCCGACCAAGGGTCTGGAGGCAGAAATCTTTTACTCTTGGTTGCATCAGGCGAACAGTAGTCATTTGAATTTCAGGCACTTGGAATGGCAAGGACAGAGGATGTCTCAGAAATACCGAAAGCAACTTATGCATTTTGAATACTTTTAATTTAACCAACTAAAGATAATTTTTGTCACTTGTAATGGTAATTAGAAAGTCCTTACTTTCATCCATTGAAACTAATTTATCACCTCTAAATATACTAATTAGCAGATCCTCGGTTGTTGATGGAGAAATGGGTAGCAAATAAACTTTGAGCTGTCTCTAGATTGGACTTCAGGAATAGAATCCAAGGGACTGATTAGCGCCAAGATTGTAGCCTAGTCCAAAGAACACATAGAACATCACACTACACAAGAAATTTTAATACTAGATGGACTAGTAGGATATACCTAGTGTCAACTATATGTCCTCAGATCTACTTAAACCCAAAACAGATTAGTACTAATCATGGTGCCTTCTACTGGGAATGATTTTAGTTGTTTTGACTTGACTTTTTTTCCCATTTCTTTGGTGCTGAACTGAGGCATGACCATATGACGTCACTTGGCCAATGGTAGGAGACAGGAAGCTGTACTGTGTAACACTTTCAAGAGGCAGCATGTGATTCACTATGTTCTGTCTCCCCTGTCCTAAGTAGAGGATGACCAGTAGCTTGGGTCCATATATATAGAAAAATATGGAGCAGAGCTGTACTTGACTCAGAGACATATAGCATGATTGGGAAATGACATTGCTGTTGTATTTATTTGAAAGACAGAGTTACAGAGAGAGGTAGAGACAGAGAGAGATCTTCCATCGCTGGTTCACTCCCCAGATGGCCACAATGGTTAGAGCTGCGCCGATCCGAAGCCAGGAGCCAGCAGCTTCTTCCAGGTCTCCCATGTGAGTGCAGGGGCCCAAGGACTTGGACCATCCTCCACTGCTATGCCAGGCCATAGCAGAGAGCTGGATTGAAAGAGGAGCAGCCGGGACTAGAACCAGCGCCCGTATGGGACGCCAGTGCTTCAGACCAGGGCGTTAACCCGCTGTGCCACTGTGCAGCCCCTTAAAATAATATTTTAATAAAATCCATAAAACAAAAACAAATTGATAAGCAGAGCGACGTTCTTTTAAATCTGCACAAATTTATGTTGTCTGACTTCTTCAGCAGGAAGCTGGACACCCCTGCGTTTGTGTGTTGCCTGCTGCCATGAGTTGCTTTGGCTGAAGCAGGAAAAGAAGCATGGCTTCACACAGAGACACAGCTGTACAGGGAAGGAGTGTTTAAGGCGATACCTTTGGGTATTCATCTTTGGTACCAACAACTTCCTATGCGCTGGAGTCTTACAGGTCAGTTTCATGGTAAAATCTGACATCGTATCAGTGATGGTCTGTTGCACTCTATAGGTCTACCTGGCACACTGAGTATGTTTTATTCATCCGGGATTGATTTTGTAACATCATATACCGATCACATGTAAAATAATTTCATTAAGTCACATAGATTTTTTTTCAACTGTTGACATATTTTATGTTATAATGTCAAAAATCACATTCAGTAATAGTCCCATCAACTCCATCAGAAAGGGCTTTGAGTTTTGGGTTGCTCTCAGGTTTGCAGTGATGGGTACAGTTTTTAAATTCTAATTTTCATTTGGAAACCATATTTTATCACCTCTAACAAATACGATCAAGTTGTTTTCCAAAACCAGTAGATTCACTTGTTCATTTTTGAACAAATACATGCCAAAATACTTGCGTCCATATAACCATAATTTGTTCTTAGTTATTCTTTCAAATAAAAAGTGTGTTCCAAAAAAGTACTTTTCCTGGTGACTACCATCATAGTTCTCCATGCCTCAGGCATGTTCTGTGTTACATGTTTAATGGTACCAGACCATTGAAATATTCATACACAGTGTAAGCCTGAGTACAGATTACTCATCAAATACTGTAGGGAAACCTTGCAAATGGATTTTAATTTTAAATGTAGAATACTTTTAAATGTGGTACAATCAGGTGCTAGTGCCCTAAACATCCTCACTTTTACCTGTAATCACTTTTGTGACATCGACACAGATGTCAGCAGAATGGAAAACAGGTAACTGCATAGTGCTTTTTTAGGAATTGTTTGTAACTTGCAGACACCCTGGCATGTTTCTTGGGGACTTGGGGCTCCACACACTTTGAGAATGATTGTTCTAGATCAACGGCCACCACCCTTTTTGTTTTGTTTTGGAATAAGGGACTCTTTTAAGAATCTGACCAAAAATTGACCAAATAAAAAAACAAATCATGATAATCATTGTCATCTATGTGGAGCAGCTAATGTGTCAAGAGTTTGGTAGGCGTGGCAACACACCATCCTATATAAACCTGAGCAGGTCTTAAGCACACCATCCTATATAAACCTGAGCAGGTCTTACTTGTATCTGTTTTGTAATGAGGAAACTGCTGAGCCTGAAAGACTGAGTAGCAATCCTAGAACACCTAGTTTGTAATTTGTGGACTTGAGAATTTTTTTTTAAAGATTTTATTTGAGAGTTAGAGTTACAGACAGAGAGAGGTAGAGACAGAGAGAAAGGTCTTCCATCTGCTGGTTCACTCCCCAGATGGTCGCAGCGGCCAGAGCTGTGCTGATCCGAAGCCAGGAGCCAGGAGCTTTTTTCTGGTCTTCCACATGGGTGCAGGGGCCCCATGGACTTGGGCCATCTTCTACTGCTTTCCCAGACCAAAGTAGAGAGCTGGACTGGAAGTGGAGCAGCCAGGACTAGAACAGGTGCCCATATGGGATGCTGGCGCCGCAGGCAGAGGATTAACCTACTGCACCACGGCGCCGGCCCCAGTGGACTTGAGAATATTATTGTGGTGTTTCTAGTAAAAACCCTAGCCAGCGTTAACCACTATGTGTTATTTTTCAATAGACATACATATTTGAACATAACTTTAAGGTAATTCAGGGGACCCCCCCAATTAAATTTAAGGGAACACTTGTTCTGGAATCCCGATCACTTATAAATATTCCAAGTCAGATTTTTCTTAGGATGGTTGACAGGCAACTGCCTGATTTTGTCCTATTCCTTAATTCCTATTTTTATGTAACTTAACCAACTCTGAAAATTTAGTCCTTCATCCAACGGAGGTTCAGTGAAAACTTTTGGGTGGAGACCATGGACAATGCCCCTGGAAAAGTCTCACTGGAGACCGTCATAGCGTCTGTACTAATCAGGCCCCCGTCCTTTCCCAGAGTGCACTACTTCCTTCCAATGCCAATCCTATGGCAACTGAAACTTACTCCATCTCCACGTTGTCTCATGTGTGACATCACTGGCACAACTCCAGATAAGGTGACAGAGGTGACAGGGAGGGAGCCCGTTGTCATTCCCCTGAGAGGACTGATGACCTAAGAGAGGCTGCCACTTCCTGCTTCATACCTCCCTCTTGAATAGTGGGTTCCGGAGTCAGTGGGAACTCAGCTGGGAGAGGCAGCCAGGTCCCTGGTAATCACTGGCCCTTGGCTGAGGGAGTGCAGCTGATCCCACTTGTATTCAACCGTCACTCCCCACAGGCCCAGAGCAAGGAATTGAGAAGCAACAGCAACCCGATAGCAGGTGCCTGCCCTCAGAGAGCTGTTGTCTATGGGTTGGGAAGGCTAGGAGATAAATAATTATACACACAAAGTTTCGGTGAGGTTCTTCTTACCCATTCTTGGTTACAGGGAAATTTTTCTCAGAAACAAAGGGAATCTTTCTTTTGCATCAAGAACCACCTGTCTGGTTTCATCTGTGCCCCTGCTATGGACTACCAAGAGGAGCCAGACACAAAACCCCTTCCTGAAATGTGCCAAGCTTTGCTCTTCTAGAATGACTTGGGTCCTGCTCTCAAACATCAAGTCCAAGTTAGTCTGTTACCTCCTCCTTGAAGCCTCCTATACCTTCCTACACAACAGAGCCATGGCTCCCGTTGCTCCCTGGAGCTCTGGGGAAGTCAGAAGCACAAAGTTCCCTTCTCACAGTCAAGATCCACAACCCTGTGTCTGAAGGCCAGCTCCGCTCATCTTCCTGTGTGATGCCAGACTAGCTGCTTCAACTCTCAAGCCTCAGTTTCCTTAACTGAATGGTGCACTAGGTTGACTGGGCTCATTTTGTGAAAACGCAAGGAGACTGACGCCAATCAAGCGCTCTGAGTCCGCCAGCTGATCAGAGTGAGTGCACTCGTTCTTCATGACTCTGAGTGGGTACATAAAGACCTACGTTACAGCGTCTCTGGTCTCGGCTCAAACTCCCTCCCTGGCTGGCCTCCTTCAGAGAAGAGGGGAGGTCCTGCCCACCGCCTGCCTGCGCGCCCCAGGTAACTGGCCCTGTTCTCCCGTGTGCTGCCCTCTGGCCCTCTCTCCCTTCCTCATCGTCATCAGCACGCTGCTGTCGTGTTGTTCTGACACTTGAGCTTCTCCAGCCTTTGAGCCCCGCCCTTCCTGTTCTCTTTCATTGGGACCTTCTCCCCTCGCAAGCCCTCCGGGGTCCCCCTCCACCTCTGTGCCACCTTCCTGGGGATGTCTCCTGCTGCCTGCCTGCTGCACACACTCTGTAGCTCTGTTTTCCTGGTAGCATTTGGCATTGCTGTGAATGCTCGCTGTTGTCTTCTTATACTAAAGCACTCGTTCTCTAAGGTAGACATATGTGTGTCTTCAATTTACCCCCAAACTCCTGAGCACCGAGAACAGTGCTGTTGTCCAGGAGTTCTCAAAATCTATTGCTGGGAAGAAAAAAAAAAATTGCTCCCTGATCCTTGAAGTTCCTTGATTGACAGGAGATGCTCAGTAAGTACTAACTTAAGCAAATACCTTGTAGAAGGCTCACTGAATTAACAGATAACCTAACCAGCTTTCTCTGTAAAAGTGACTGAAACATGACTTCCTATCTGACCAAGTCATTCTAATCCAGGGAGCTGTGGGTTTTCTCTGCTCGTATCGGGATCATTTCCCCAAACTCCCCAGGCAAGTGTTAAGAGCTTCTCACCCCCAACACTTCATTGCTAGAAGGTGTAGACAATGGTCTTTATTGGGCATTCAGGTCTGGGTATTTTCTTCTCCTATTTCTGGAAACTTGAGAGAAGGTAGCGTTTTTCTTTGCAATGGTGAAGTTGTTATTTGGCTTTCAAGTCCTAAGAAGTTCTCATCAAGAGTTTCAGATCATCCATGACTCGTTTTCACTCCAAGAAGCAGCATCTTAATTACCAGGGCTCAAAGCAGGTGATTCGAGTACAGGGCTGGATTGCAGCCAGCACTGGTCAGCGTCGGCTTTCTCATCACCACGATGCTGTTAGCAGCAAAGTAGATCTGCAGCCAGTCTTGAGGTCCATTATTTCTCATTTGCTCACTGTTTTAAAATATGTGACATGACTATTTAAACAGTCTTCACTCCCCTAGCTGTATTATTTTGGTACGTATCTTTCAGTCTTAATATGGGTGTTTATCCTAAGTGTATTACAAAAACCCTTCTGAAGCCCTTTGTTCTTCCTGTGGGCAATGTGTGTGCATAGACGTACAGTGTGCCACTAGAGTAGATGGAGGCATGCAGGCCTTGGCCTTCTTCCATAGGGGACTGGATAAACAGGTGTTAGTGTGTGTCCTAGATCTCTAGTGTCACCCAAGAGTACAGCTAAGGGAAATTGTGAAGGTGAATTTTCTGACACATGAATTTGGTGTTTAACAAATGAAGCAAAAGTTACTCAGTAGTGTCACACCAAATGTCAATCAAGTTACTTAACATGAAGTTTAAGTCTATGGGTGAGAAAATGCTAACTTCTAGGGAACACTTTGTTGTTCAGAGGAAAGACTTCAGACATTGCTTACAGATGAGTAGCTGTCAAGGCTCAGTGGGCAACGTGATCACCTGGAAGACGGGTTAAAGCTTCTGGGTCAATGGTTTAGGGGTGGCCCGGCAGTTTGCCAGCCTAACGAGTTCCCAGGTGATGGTGACACTGAGAGCTCATGGACCACACTTGGAGAAGTAAAATTAAAGGTGCATGTCTTGATGGGCTTCATCCCTCATCTTGCCTTTCCCCCAAGCCCATGTGTTTGTCTTTGCAGTTTGACTTCTAGAGCTTTTAGGTTTCAGATTAGAAATAGGTGAAACCTCTTCTAGGCAGGGAAGGGAAAGAGAGCTGGAGGACCACAGAAGACAGTGGTTTTAACAAAAAAAAGGCATTCTTTGTACCATCAGTGTTGGTTTAAAAAAAGTGTTACATTTATTTTCCATTTTATAGTCACCTTGGAAACCACACATAGGAGACTTCGTGAACATATCTTGAGGTTACACAGAATTTCTAGCTGTGTGGGAATAGCAAAAATAATGCAGTTTTTTCTTCAAAAAGGTTAAGAATGTTTTACTTGATTAATCTCCTGTCTCATGGCTTTGTAGAATTGGAGCATCACACATCAAGAAGTAGGATTTTGCATGTGATACGATGTAACACATATGAGATTAATGATAATAGAAATTGAGCTTTCCCTAGCTGCTCTCTAAGCTTCCTTGGCTTACAAGAACATAAGAAGACCAGCAGCATCTTGCTTTTAAAACTACACTCTCCTTCTTTGTAACTTTAGGACTTTGAGTTTTGGAAGACGACTTTTCAGGCTGAGCAAGATGACTTCACAATGGGTCATGATGTTCTTTTCGAAAATTAAAAAAAAAACCCTCCAACTGTAGAAATTCAACAAATCCTGAAACCAAAAGGGTCTATCCAACGAATCGTGTCTACAGACCGTCTCCTCTTACAGGTAAGTTATTTTGCCACCTTTTAAACAGTGGCCATTAATACCAACAGCAAATGGAGCCCTTTCAAGTCCAAGAATGAGTTCATTCATTGAACATTATAGACCTTCCCAGCACGGCTTCGGACACTTTACATCACACCTGTAACCAAATTTGACCTTGTCTTGGAAACGCTTTACCTTGCTGGGTGTGTGCATTTACAAACATAGAATTTGAAATATCTAATTTAATATTTTTAGCAAAACTTTAATACATAGTGACTCGGGAGAGACTCCCCCAGGTACCTGAGTCAGGAGGCCATTTGTAAGCCATCCAGAGACAAGTAACCACAGGCATGAGGCCCGGGAAGGGGGTTTTGAAATAGCAGCCAAAGAAAACTCTATCTTGTAAAATGGGCATGTTATTTGGGAACAAAGTTGCCCTTTGGAGAAGTGCATGTTTGGACTGTATCCAATGCTGGGGTGCCAGGAAGCGAAAGAAGAGTTAAAATGGAGTCCTTCAGACTTGGTCTCTAATGATCTTGGCGCTAGGCATCTGGTTTTCCATTGGAAGGACTGTTTGAGGACACGGGGAGAGCGGCAGCTGAAGAGAAGCACTTTGCTGAGGCAGGATGTGCAGCTGTGCTGTGTGCTCCCTCTGCAGCTGCGTCTTCAAGGAGGATAAACGAGGGCGAAGGCACTCGGCAACCAGCCTGCAGGATCACACGTAGAGAAAGGGCTGTATTCAACAGGCTCGGATGTTTGGGTCCTCGGCACCATTGCTAATTGCCTGGAAATGAGCCAGTGATTCTCGGAACTGGCCCCGGGGCCTCTCTTGGGGCAAGTCCAGTCAGAGTAGCAAGAGACAGCTCCCCAAGTCCTTGTGTGCAGAGACAGCCCCAGATCTGGACACAGCCGAGTTAGCCAAAAAGGAAGAGACGGCCACATTTGCAGTAGCATAGGAACCTGGATGGCCAGCGTGGCAGGGCTGGAAGTGAAGGGGTGGATGAATCCCCAGTCTCTTTGCAAAGAGCCTGCTTATTTCACTTGGCTATCCCTGCTCTCTTCCCATCCCCTGGAGCTTTGGTTTCTGTGTGAATGAGACAGTGTCTGTGCAGGGCCGATGTGCCAGAGAGAAGAGTTGCCTGCAGGGTGGAGTCACTCCGGGGTGAAGTGTGAGCTCTTCACCCCAAGGCTTGGCTATGGAGGCCTGGCTCCGCCATGCTTTGCTTCGCTTTGCTTTAATGGGTCTTCGTTCGGTCTCTGATCTCAGAGGAAGTGGGGACTGCAGAGGTCACTCAGTGACTGACCCAAGGCTCTCCCAAGGGTTTCGGGTCCCCTAGTCATGCTTCATTGTGAAGTCAGTTTGCAGAGCATTCAAATTCAGACAGCAGAATCAAAACACACCTTGAGAAGATGAATTTTTGTAGGGAATATTTTTGCCAGCTTTGTTTTTCATTAGGAACAGTCAAGTCTTAATTATTTGCCAGGTGTATTTTATAAGTTGAGGATAATTAAAGCAATGTACAAGGGACTTGAAGTGAGAATTACTCTGAAAGAATTGAATGCATGGGTTGTACTTTGGTTAGGCAGGTTTGGGGACTGAGAAGGGGAGCAGGGTTTTGTTTAAAGCTTTTAATTTTTTGCATGTACTTCCTGAAGTTTCACTTGCCTGCTGATTCTCCCGAGTCTGTTTCTGAAACTTCCAGTTAAGCAGAATCTTTAATATCATTGTATCCTTTAATATCTTCCAAAGCAGTGCACTCCACGTCAAACTGCCCGCCTTGAGTCCCAGTTCCTCAGTTCCAATGCGGTTTCCTGCCAATGCCTACCCTGGAAACAGCAGCTGATGGTTCAAGTGGCTGGGTCTCTCTCACCTATGTGAGAGACTCAGACCTTGTCTTCAGCCTTTCTCTCTAAGAAAATGAAAATAAATAAAATTTAAAGCACCAAACTTAATGTTACATTCAATTGTGAATATACCTTGGAATGGAAAATAGTGAATAAGTTAAGATTCTTTGACTAATCATGTCCATCTTTTTGGTATGAAATGACTTTATGTGTATATACACACACACATCATGCACCCTTGGGGTTTGGGACTTTTATAGACCATATATTACATAGTATAGTGTCATTGTGTTTTAATTAGTGGTTTTCCATACTATATTTATTATTTAGATATTGGAAAGGCAGAGTTGGGGGGTAGGTCTCAGATCTGCTGGTTGTCTCCCCAAATGGCCATAATGGCCATGGCTGGGCCAAACCAAAGGCATGAAACGGGAGCTAGGAGCTTCTTCCAGGTCTCCCATGAGAGTACAGGAGCCCAAACACTTGGGCTGTCCTCTGCTGCTTTCCCAGGCACATTAGCAGGGAGCTGGGTCAGAAGTGGAACAGCCAGGACTCAAACCTGTGCCCGTATGGAATGTCAGCATTGTAGGGAGCAGCTCAACCCACTAAGCCACAACGCCAGCCCCCATAATGTTTCTGTTTCAAATATGGAATCTTTCCTTCATTAATGACATTTGTATAAATATTTTCTGAATTTTATTGTCCTTCTAGATATACTGAAACATCATACTAAAATACAAAAGAGCTTGTTAGACTTATTAATTATGGTAGTTTCTCACTTTATTGCCTTATAATTTAATGACTGATTGCTATCTTTGAAGGTATTCTTAAAATTTATTTGAAATGGGAAGACACATACAAACACATGGAGGGGGGAAAGGATGAGGGGGAGGGATTGATTCCATCCACTAGCTTACTTCCCAAATGCCTGCAATAGCTAGGGTTGGGCCAAGTAGAAACCAAGAGCCTGGAACTCAATCTGGGTCTCCCACATGGGTAACAGGGGCCAAGTGCATAAGCCGCCATCTACTGCTTCCCAGGGTGTACATTAGCAGGAAGCTGGAATTGGGCACAGAGCAAGGACTCGCACCAAGTCTCTGACAAGGGATACAGGTGTCCCAAGCAATACCTTAACCACTAGGCTAAGCTCCAGTCCCTTGATTGCTGTTTTTAAAAATTTGGTGAGGTTTTCTCTGTAAGTACTTTATGAATCATTCAAAAATACAATGTTTATTTTGGTAGAATTACCAAATTGTTTTTAAAGATTTATTTATTTGAAAGAATTATAGAGAAGGAGGGTGAGAGAGAGAGGGATCTTCGATCTGCCAGTTTATTACCCAAATGGCTGCCATAGCTGGAGCTGGACCAGGCTGGGACCTGGAGCTTCATCTGGATTCCCTACATGGGTGCAGGTGGGCCCAAGAACTTGGGCTACTTCCGCTGCTCTCCCGGGTGCGTTAGCGGGGAACTGGACTGGAAGTGGAGCAGCTGGAACAAGAAAAGGCACCCATTAGGGATGCTGGAATTGGAGGTGGTGGCTTAACATGCTGCACCACAATGCTGGCCTGTTCTTTAATTTTATCTTGGTTTTTCTATTTTTTTTAAATAGATGCATTAGATAATGCAGTGTCATTCTCCATAATTGTACTTTATAAGTTTCTTATATGGCTCATAATTTAACTCCAATGATGTTTGATTATGTGAAACAAAGATCAAGGATCATTGTGTATGTCTTGAGAATTGTCTATTAGCAATGTAAATAATGCATTTCAATTTAATATTTTTCCTTGTTTTTTCTTTGATTTTTTTCTTATACATGAATCAATTAATTCGAAAGGCAAAACAACAGAGAAGGGGAGACGTAGATCAAGAGATTGATCTTCTATCCACTAGTTAACTTCCCAAATAGCACGACACTCGGGTCGGGACCAGGCATGAGCCAAGAGCTTCATTTGGGTCGACCACGTGAATGACAGGGCCCAAGTACTGGAGCATTGGCAGGAAGCTGAATCAGAAGCAGAGCAGCCAGGACTCCAACCAGCCCCCCAATATGGGAGGGCACTGTCATAAGTGGCAGCTGAACCCACGGTGCCACAACGTTGGCCACTTTTTTTCTTAAAGCTTTTTTCTTGTTTTCATTTTCCTGATACATTTTCCTTGCTGTTTGAAATGTTTGAGGTGCTTCTGAATGTAAATAGCATATTTGTACAGAGGAAATAGTATAACTTAAAGTCCAAATTAACTGAAATGGCATCTGTCTTGAAGAACTGGGAAAAGGTATGGGAACAGGTGGCAGCAGCATTTTTATTCGTGGGGAAATAACATCTCTAGCTCCCGTGTTGCACGTGCATGAACTTACAGAATGAAGAACGTCAACAGCGAGATTTCAAAGTCTACTCTTCAGGGTTGCTAAGGCGTGAGACCTACAAAAGGATGGTTGCTTGAATTGTGATGGTGACAAGACCTTGGGAAAGCAAAGGGAGGCTCAATGGCTGAGATTTGAAAGCTAGAGTAACTGCTTGCTTAATGAAGGGGAAGTTAGAGTTTTCTGCAAGCACAGTGCTGAGGCCTGGGGATGGGCAGGAAGTCTCAGAGATGTAGGGAGGATACACAATGGGGTAACTTAGCATCTCTCCAGGTCACCAGACTTTAGTGATGACCGAAGGCCACACCATTGGCGCTCTTAGGAACTGGGGAAGAGGAAACCCGGGAAAGAACAGAAGCCAGAGCTGAGGAGGTTGGAGGCTAGATGCAAGTGGGATTTAGATTCAGAAATCTAAACTCTGAACCCAGCCATACCTAGGAGAATTCACCTCCCTACAGTAGTGATGTTGTAAAGTGTCTGGTATTAAAAGGAGGATTTGTAGTATCACCTACAGCTGGGTCACATATGTCTGGAATTTGTTCTTTAATGTACCCTAGCAATGTTTATCATCTAATAGGAAGCATACTCTATTTACATTAATCATCATACTGGATGTATTTGGGCTTATAACCATCTCATCATTCTGTTTCCATTTTATGCTTGCTGCTTGTTCTGTCCTACCCTCTGGCTTCCATAGTTTGGAGATTATGTGCGTTAGATATCTTTACCAGTGGTTACATGTGACATTTAGAAGTATTGGATTTATTGTTTATCTCTGACATTCAGTGTGAAGACTGAAGTGGTGTTTGGGAGCTAACTAGGGGAGAACTTAGCCTCACATTTGCCTTCTTCCTATTGTATATTTGTATGTTGTTGCTAACCCAACTTTTCATTCTTTGTGTTGATTCTTGTTCATCCCTTTATGGGTGGGAAGCATTATCAAAGAGTTTCCAGAAAGGGTATGTGCACGCGCGTATGTTCTTACCACTTGAATGACTGCAAATGTCTACAGCTTTTCCACATGAGCAGAATCAACGATGGATAAACGGCTCTTGGGCTGAAGTTTTGTTAAGTTTTCCTTCTCAAAATGCTGAAAGTACTGTTTGATTGTCTTCTGACATTAGCGTTGGAAAGGAGAAATCTTAATCAGATTTCTTCTGAACGTTGCCTGCTTTCCTATTGGGCAGCTGAATGTCTCCCACCTCTCTATTTGTAAAACAGTCATAACCAGCACTTATCACAACATTGTTCTTTTATTTTTTAAAGATTCATTTATCTATTTGAAAGTCAGAATGGGAGGGAGGGAGGGAGGGAGGTATTCCATCCAGTGGTTCACTCCCCAATTGGCCGCAATGGCTGGAGCTGTGCCAATCCAAAGCCAGGAGCTTCTTCTGGGTTTACCTTGAGGGTGAAGGGGCCTAAGGACTTGGGCCATCTCTTAGTGCTTTCCCAGGCCATAGCAGAGAGCTGGATAGGAAGTAGAGCAGCCGGGACTTGAACCTGTGCCCGTATGGGATGCCAGCACTGCAGGCGGCGGCTTTACCTGCTACGCCACAGTGCCAGCCCCAACACTGCTCTTTTCATTACTTATTTTTATGTTTGCCAAACTCCTTTGATAAACATTTAGGTCTTAAATTTGTGGTGATATGTAAGCTTACCCTGATTCGAACATTATACCTTTACCAAGTACCAAATATGACCTATAAACATATAGAATTTTTATCAATGAATTTTAAAGTATCAACAACATATAAACAATATTAGAACATGTTTAAATTTTTTAATCCTGAAATAAAAGGAATTAGATCAATTTTTTCAGTGAATACTTTGTTTTTTAAGGGCAGAGAAAGAGAGGGAAGAAGATCTGGTTCATCTGCTGGTTCGCTCTCCAAATGCCCTCACAAACAGGGCCAAAGGTAGAGCCAGGAGCTCAGTCTACGTCATCACAAGCATGTCAGAGATTCAAGAAGTTTGCAGTTTGCACCACCTTTGCCTCCCCTACAGTCTGCAGTGGCAGGAAGCTGGAATCGGGAACTGGAGCCAGGAATCAAACCCAGGTACTCTGAACCCCTAGAACAGTTGCCAGACCCTTAAACATTGTTAAAGTTAACTGTTGATTTGTAAGTTTCCTAAAAATGGTTTTTCTTGTTCTGGGGATGTATGTTACTTCTCTGGCTTCTCCATTGCATTGTTTCCATATTTTTTTCTTTGTTGAGTTCTTGGCTGACTTTGTGAGTTTGTGTTTGACTACACTACAGTAACTTTAGGAAGAGTCCAACCTTCTGTTCACTTGGTATCAAGGCTTGGAGTTCAGGTTCAAGGGGTGCATTGTCTGTAGAGACCTTAAAAACAATAACAAATCCAACTCAGAGTCAGTTTGCTTTTTGTTGTCAACGGTGCTGAAAACTCTAAGAATGCTGGCTTAGGGTTGAGGTTGTGTTTTCAATCTTAGTGGCACTTCATGTTCCTGTACCTAAATAGAAAATACGAAAATTAATAACCAGCCCTGTAGTTGTTCCCAGTCAGCCTTTCCATATGACCACCTGGAGTTTTTATTTGTGTTTTTTAGTGTTGAGGCAGTTAAACAGTGAGTGAGAATTGCAAGTGCAATATTTTGTCTGGTGAGTGCAAGGTTAAGTTCATGCATGGAATATTTTACTGCGTTTAAATAATAATTTAAAAAGTGATCCTTTTCTGTGGTATTTTAAAACTGAAAACTGAATGAAATAACCTTTTATTACAGCTTACTACATACTGCTATTTGTTGCATAGAAGAATAATGCTTAATAACTTATCTGCACTGGTTATCAGATGTGCTGGGTGCGCCAGTGTCACCTGTAGTAATTGTGAGCTCTTTGTAACAGCTTACTCCATGAGGTGGTTTGGTCAGTTGTGGTCAGGTGAGCTTTGTCTTTAGGACAGCAATCTGTTGTTCAGGGAAGTCCCCATTGGCTGCTACTTCCTCCTCTGCCTGCTGACTACAGAATAAAAACTGCATGAACATGGAGATGCTTGGCGTAGCCATCTGGACTGCCTTGACCTCCTTTCGCGCCCTGCACCCCTGTGAAGGGAACTATGCTGTGCTATTTTAAAATTCTCCCACACCTATTTCCTAAACAAACTAAAATTCTGCAGCTCTCCAGGGCTCTTTGAGTACAGTTTGTTCTTTTCTCCATCTTGAAGAAATCCATCAAAGCTTCTGACTTTCCAATGTCAGCCTTTCTTGTTTCCCGATTCTACAGTTTTCTCTGATTTGATATTTTTATTTCCATAGAGAGCTGTAGGGGTGCTGAGAAGACTTCTTTACTCAAGTTATTATTGTACCCAACTTTGCTGCTTATCGTTTGGAATTTCCCCCATTCACCCTCCCATGAAATGCACTTCTGGAAGAGGTTAATGAACAAGGAACACAAGCCTGTGTGAGTAAGTGCACGGGTGTGCATACATGTGAATTAATTTTAAAGACTTGCAGCTGTTGAAGGGAAGCTCTTCAGTAATCTCATAATTACAGTATATTGAATCATTTTAATATATCCATGCAGCTCTATTTTTCTTCTAAAGGAATTCATGTAAGAGTCTGAATAAGGGTAGTGTTATGACAAATTATTGACTTAGAATTCTTAACATTTTTACATTCACTCATTCATGAAAGAGGAAAACCAAAAAAAAAAAAAAGCTTTAAATAATTCAGGAAATAGAGCTTTTATGATCCCAAAGAGAACACCCACAGCAGCGTGTAGACTTAGAACAGGTTAAGTATCAGAATTTTTAAACTGAAAGTTCAGAATTGGTTTAGGGAATTCTTGTATACCTAAGAATTTACAATTCTTTATTTCTATACTATATATTTTCAGAGCTGATGTTTTCACACTCTTCTGTGTACCCATTGCGATGCACCTTTAGAACAACTGAACCTACTCAAGGTGACAGAGTCCCTGAGCACTAAGCGAGGATGTTCAAGTACATGATACTGGCTGAAAGCAGGGCAAGGATGCACAACTTCTTGGAAGCATCAGAGGGAATTAAATAGTTGACTATTGAGCTGGAAGCCTAGGATTAATATGTACAATGTAATGACTTCTGTAAGTTAGTATAATCTTATTTGAGAAATGATCATAGTGTTGAAGAGGTAAATTCATGAAGACAGCAGAAAGAAAGCTACTTGATAATGGCAAATCTTGAAATGAGAATCAAACCCTATGGGCCCAAAACCAATCATTTATCATGGAGGAGGCAAGGCAACACTTCAGTTCTGTCTCCCTCTGGGGTCTCTCTGCCTCATATCCCCTCTGCTATCTCATTTGCATAGCCTTTGCTCCAACTCCAGGGAAATGCAGATAGTTTCCTGAACAAACATTTCTTTTCATGGCGCTGCTGCTTTGTATATGCTAGTCCCTCTGCTGGGAATGCCTTTTCCATTCTTGTTTGCCTACTCATGCAGCAGGAGCCAAGTTGACAAGTTCCTCCTTCTGGGGAATTTTCATATCCATCTAAGCAAACAGAAGTTACCACAGTCTCTGTGCTGACAACACCCAGCATTCTGATCACCTCGGTACTTTTTTTTTTTTTTTTTTAGGATTCATTTTATTTATGTGAAAGGCAGAGTTACAGAGAGGGAGAGATCTTCGATCTGTAGGCTCACTCCTCCAGTGGCTGCAAAGACCGGGATTGGGCCAGGCTGAAGCCAGGGTCCTGGAACTCCATCCAGGTCTCTCGTGGAGATAGAGACCCAAACACTTGGACTGTCTTCGACTGCTTTCCCAGGCACATTAGCAGGGAGATGATCAGAGGTGGAGCAGCCAGGACTCAAATCATCACTCATGTGGGATACAAGCATCACAGGCAGCGACTTTGCCTGCTACACCACCATGCTGTCAGTACTTATTCCCTGGTTTATAGCATGTCTTTTTCATGACTCTGTCCAATGAACATGGAGTATGGTCCATGGAGACTGGACCATACCCTATTCCTCTTTGAGTTTCTAGTATTTCAAATGATATGTGCCAATTTGTGGAAGTCCAAATATGTTAAATGAAGGAATGAATAAAACAACTCTAGAGTTTCAGATTCACCCCTATGCTGTAGATTTAAATTGATTTGTCTAAGAAAGATGGAGACAGAAGCTCTTGGCTCTTGGCTTTGTCTTAGACTAGCCCCAGCCGTTGCGGCCATTTGGAGAGTGAAACAGTGGATGGAAGATTCTCCCCCACTCCTGTCATGCTACCTGTTAAACAAATATTTAAGAAAAAAAAACCCAGAAAGATGGAGATACAATTGCACTTACTCATATTTAACTCATATGAAGATCTTCTAAGATTGCTACAGTACCTTTTGGAAATGGCACTTCTACAATACTGAAAGATTAGAGATACAGATATTGTTCAAAGGGACCTGGACAATTGACAGTGCTTTTTCTCGTGGATGGGAAAGTCCCCTCATTTATCTTCAATTTGGATCATAGTAAAAGTTTTCTGGGTTTGTGATGAAAGATCGAGTATACAGAGGGCCCTGGAATAATAGCACTGCTTCTTTCCTAAATGGATGGGTCCTAAGGGCAAAGGGTGTCCTGGGAAAGTCATTAGAAGAGAAAGAAAATCATTGTAGGGTATGCTGCTCCTATGGAATATTTTATAGTGCCACTTGCAAGTGCTTCATTTGGGGTCTTTTGCTACACAGATTAAGAATCTATAGCAGGTGCACATACATGGTCTTTCCCTGCCATCTGTGAATCACCTGCAATGCTGTGAATTATTCATACTAGATTGCTTTGATTGCAGTCATCAGCACCGCACTTGGCAAAGATTGTCTGTTCACCGGGGAATGTCTTGGATTTCAGAGAAGCTCTTCAGGTCCCCAGTTACGTATCAATGGAAATGAACTTACTATGCACTTAACATACACCTGTAAAGAAGCGTCTTATCTTTAGAGCAATCACAAACAGGTATGACTGGAGATTTAATCCAATGAGTTAATTTGTCTAAGGTGTATGTGAGCTTATTCACTTCATGTTGTCGTCCTTTGTTTGCTAGCTCCGGTTTTTAAGATTGGTAATGATTGGAATTTCTGAAATAGTTACTTCAGAATCTGCCTCTGCTGCGGCAAACTTTGTAGTAATTGGTTAAAAAGACTTATATCAGAACCTGTCAGCCATTGGACCAAGGCCAACTTGTGTGCCTCGATGGGCTGAGTGTTTGACTGGAATGTTGATCCATTTGGCCACTGCAGTGGCCAGAGGAAAGCTGCAGGATGAGACCTCTGGCCACCGGGAACCTCATGCTTTCAACTGAGTGTGCTGCCCGCATATACTGGGTTGTTGTTGTTGTTGTTTTGTTTGTGGGAAAGCTTGGGAAGCACTGAATGATGGCATGTTGTGAGGAACATACGAGGTGTTTCTGCAAGACAGCCACAAGGACCTTTGAGGTCGTGGTGTGTGGGCCAGGAGCCTAGTCCTGATGTGCTGCCTGCATGTGAATCCTTGCTTTATTCTTTATTGGTTGGGCAACAGTAGGGAAGTTGTGTAGCTTCTCTGTGCCTCTGATGGAGATAATAACAGAACTTGGAGGATTGAGATCGTTTGTTAAAATAATATAGCCAGAGTGCTTAGAAATGTTGACATACAGTAAAGGTATGAAAAGTGTTCACTGTTGTGATAGTTTCTTGATGAGGAAGAAGTTCAATTCCGTGTCATGTAATGGATGAGAAAATTTGTTTAATGTATCTTGATTTCAAAGTGTTATATTCTACAATACACTAGTAGCAATACTCCATGCTTGTAGTTACTCAGGGAGAATCAATAGTGTCCAAGGACTTCTCTTAAAATTCTTGTTTTATTGTGATCAATCTGATAGTAGGAGTTTTTTTTTTTTAAGATTTATTTATTTACTCAAAAGAGTTAAACAGAAGGAGAGGCAGAGAGAGGGGTCTTCCATCCACTGGTTCATTCCAGTGGCTGCAACAGCCAGAGCTGCACTGATCTGGAGCCAAGAGCTTCTTGTGGGTCTCCCATCCAGATGCAGGGGCCCAAATCCTTGGGCCACCTTCTACTGCTTTCCCAGGCCATAGCAGAGAGCTGGATCAGAAGTGGAGCAGCTGTGACTCAAACCAGTTCCCATATGGGATGCCGGCACTGCAGGTGGTGGCTTTACCTGCTACGACACAGCACTGGTCCCAAGTAGGAGTTTTAAATTCTGGACAAGTTTGATAAAAATTCAAATAATTTTTTTCTTGGGCCAGAATCACCCAGAGTTTAAGACTTAGGTTAATGATGGGAGAAAACCAAAACTGGTGAATTGCAATAATTTGTAATCCAAGTAATTCAGCTCACCATAGTGTTTTAGTGAGGAAAATTGAGGGACTAGACAGACATCAAAAGCTCCATTAATCCTGTAATGATAGTCAGCTAATGAGTCGAGGCATCCAAAAAACAGTGGAGTCCAGAGCTTCAATAGGTCTGTGTGTGGATCCGGGAATAAACAAGGCTCCTGCCTAAGAATGCAGGATATTTGTCCCTGATGGTAGATTTTTTTATTCATTTAACCATAAGACTACACCAACCAACATTTTCTAGGTATTGTCTTTAATAGATTAGTGTTAGGTAGAAATTCGAAATGGATCTGAATTTATAATTGTAAAGTATCATACCTTAAAATGGGCAAAAATTGATGACTATAGCATTCTTTCAACTACAGGTGGCTATTATGTAGCGTTTTGATTTGTTGTAAAGCTGACAAAGACTTTTTTTATATTTTTACTTAGTAAATATAAATTTCCAAAGTACAGTTCATGGATTATAATGGCTTCCCCCCCCACCATAATTTCCCTCCCACTAGCAACCCTCCCCTCTCCCGCTCCCTCTCCCATTCTATTCACATCAAGATTCATTTTCAATTATCTTTGTATACAGAAGATTGATTCAGTATAAAGTAAAGATTTCATCAGTTTGCACCCACACAGAAACACAAAGTGTAAAAATACTGTTTCAGTACTAGTTATAGCATTACTTCACATTGGACAACACATTAAGGACAGATCCCACATGGGATGTAAGTACACAGTGACTCCTGTTGTTGACTTAACAATTTGACACTCCTGTTTATGGCATCAGTAATCTCCCTAGGCTCTAGTCATGAGTTGCCAAGGCTATGGAAGCCTTTTGAGTTCACTGACTTCGATCTTATTCCAACAGGGTCATAGTCAAAGTGGAAGCTCTCTCCTCCCTTCAGAGAAAGGTACCTCCTTCTTTGATGGCCCCGTTCTTTCCACTGGGATCTCACTCACAGAGATATTTCATTTAGGTCTCTTTTTTTTTTCCAGAGTGTCTTGGCTTTCTATGCCTATAATACTCTCATGGGCTCTTCAGCCAGATCCAAATGCCTTAAGGGCTGATTCTGAGGCCAGAGTGCTATTTAGGACATCTGCCATTCTATGAGTCTGCTGTGTATCCCGCTTCCCATGTTGGATCGTTCTCTCCCTTTTTGATTCTGTCAGTTAGTATTAGCAGACACTAGTCTTGTTTGTGTGATCCCTTTGACTCTTAGACCTATCAATGTGATCAACTGTGAACTGAAATTGATCACTTGGACTAGTGAGATGGCATTGGTACACGCCACCTTGATGGGATTGTATTGGAATCCCCTGGCACGTTTCTAACTCCACCATTTGGGGCAAGAAAGCTGACAAAGACTTAATATTTCATAAAGTCCATATAGGTGAAAGCCAAAGAATTCCTCTAAGTTGACACTGTGTAAGCATCTTTGTACAAATGCTACTGTTTTTGAAGGATACCAACAAAGCTTTTCTTTTTTTAAATCCCATTCTGTCAACTCAGTGCCTGTGTTCATTTTGGTCTGACACACATCTCGTAACCACTCCCTCCCTGAAAATTAAATCTACCCATTAACTAAGATTGCGATCAAGCCAGAAATCAATCATGCCATGTACTCACCCCACTGTGGCAGTCTCTCCCCAGTAACAACTTGGAAGCTGTGGAGAGTCAGTTGACAATGGAAGTGTACAAAATGGCATCTTAATGACCCGAAAGGGCTAATACAGTTCTGTAAGTGCCTAGCTAAATATCACAGAGTGACTTGGACGCTGGGGAGAGCCTGGCTCATTATTCCACTCTGCTGAGCTAAATCATTTGGGTTCTCTTTATTTGCTGTTGGCCTTTCTCTTTTCCTTTCTCTGCTCATGCATAAAGGATATTGATTTAAATAAAAGATACTGTAAACATGCACTTTGTTAGGGAAATCTGACTATGCAAGTATAATTTCAAAGGTCAGAGTTCTTGCTATGCTTGATTTACATTAATTTGTGCTCGAGAAAAATGCCTACTTGACTAAATAAATACAAAAAGAATTGATTCACATATTGCACTGTGCTCTTCTATTATGTTCTCCCAGAGCTCATCAAAGAGGAAAACTGTATTTACCAGAAAACTTCATACATGGGATAAGCCCAGTGTAGTACAATGGATTATACCTTTGGGAAAAAAAGTGCTGGTATTTAAATCTAAAAAACTTTGTACCTGTATCCTAAAATGTTTTGCCAGAGTAAAATAAACAGGTTTCATTTTTAAAGATTATTTTTTAACACTTTCTAGAATAACACGCTTTTTAAAGATCTGTCCCTAATGTGTCGTCTAAAGCCAAGTGATGCTATGACTGGTACTGAAACAGTATTTTTATACTTTGCGTTTCTGTGTGGGCACAGACTGATGAGGTCTTTGCTAATTATATACTGAAGTGATCTTTTGTATAGAAAGAGAATTGGAAATGAAAAAAAAAACAACCTGGTGTTAAAATGCAAATGGCATAGAAAATTAATTAATTTGAAAAAAAATTATGTAGGATCTCTGTCTTTAATGTGCTGTACATTGCTATTTAATGCTATAATTAGTAATCCAATGGTAGTTTTTTCACTTGATGTTGCTATATGGGCAAAATGTTGAAATCTTTACCTAATATACACTAAACTGATCTTCTGTATACAAAGAGAATTGAAAATGAATCTTTACATGAATGGAAGGGGAAAGGGAGCGGGAAAGGGGAGGGTTGCGGGCGGGAGGGAAGTTATGGGAGGGGGGAAGCCATTGTAACCCATAAGCTATACTTTGGAAATTTATATTCATTAAATAAAAGTCTAATAAAAAAAGATTCGTTTGAATGGCAGAGCTAGAGATGTATGAGTGTGTGTGTGTGTGTGTTTGTGTGTGTGAGAGAGAGAGAGAGAGAGAGAGAGAGAGAGAGAAAGACAGACAGACCTTCTATATACTAGTTCACTCCCCAAATGCCCACGGCAGCTTGGGCTGAGCCAGACTGAAGCCAGGATCCAAAAACTCCATGCTGGTCTCATACATGGGGGCAGCAACCCAAGTTCTTGGACCATCTTCAACTGCCTTTCCAGGTGCTTTACTAGGAAGTGGGATCTGAATGGGGAGGAGCCAGGACTCAGATCCGCACTCCAGTAGGGAATGCAGGATGCCAGTGTCATCTCTGCAGCCTAACCCACTGTGCCACACTGCTGGCCCCAACATAAGCTTTTCTTCAAAATCAACCAAAGACATTCCAAAGGTGTATCTTTGCTAACATGGAAAAACTGACATAATAAAAAAATGATGACTACGTGGCCCATGTATTGCAAAGATAGTAAATGATTTAATTCATTTGTTCCAGTAGAAAAAACTGTTAAATCATAATTCTCACAAATTTCACTTTGCTGATTTGATTATACTAATGCATTCTTCTGTGAAAAAGGTTACCGCCTATTTTGTCAGAGTATTGTCCCTTCTGTGCATTTCAAAATAGTTTAGTTAGCATTTTATTTGTTTAATTGTAGTCAAAAGATAAAAATGTGTTAAAAGCTTGGTAAGTTAATAACTAAGTAGAATAATATCATAACGACAAAATCCCTTAACTATGTGGCATCTTGCACATTAAAAAATACTCTCAGGTATTATTCTTGCCAGATGTGGTTCAAGTTTCCAGCTCTACTCCTTACCAGAGGGATTGTGAAATGGGGATTGTTGGTTCTAACTTTTAAGTTGCTGGTGATGATAGTGACCATTAAGTGATCATTTTCCTCTGCTTACTCCCTCTACAGTGTTAATTTCTATAATGTTCCCTTGCATTCATTTGACAGTTCTTTGAAGCAGATAGCAATGTTGCTATATTACAGGTTAAAAGAAGTCTCACATGCCTAAGAGACATGATTGGGTAAAATTTGTGTATATAAACATGCATAGTGTTTTGTATCTGTATGTATCTATACAGATATATATCCACAATGAACCCACACACAATTTTTTGTAAAAAAAAAACCAGTGTAATTGAATGCTTCAAAAAGTTCATGGAAGGGGCCGGCGCCATGGCTCACTTGGTTAATCCTCAGCCTGTGGTGCTAGCATCTCATATGGGCACCGGTTCTAGCCCCGGTTGCTCCTCTTCCAGTCTAGCTCTCTGCTGTGGCCCGGGAGTGCAGGGGAGGATGGCCCAGGTACTTGGGCCCTGCACCCTCGTGGGAGACCAGGAGAAGCACCTAGCTCCTGGCTTCGGATCAGCGTAGTGTGCCGGCCGTAGCGGCCATTTATGGGGTGAACCAACAGAAAAAGGAAGACCTTTCTCTGTCTCTCTCACTAATCTAACTCTATCAAATTAAAAAAAGTTCATGGAAAATGGAATTAAAAACTAGGCTTTATGTATAGCGATCTCGAAATGTATCTGCAGTTCTTAATAGACATTCACATAACATTTTTGAAAGCCTACGTTTTTGAATATGCATATGTCTTCTAAACGGAACTTATAAAGGAGAAACTACATATATGATGTGATATATTACCAGATACTGAATTCAATAGAATGTATGCCATGCCACTCAGTCTACTAATTCCACTTACTTAAAAGAACCAGGTAATTACTATATTTTTGTTTGCCTTCAATTAACTGCTTAAGAACTTCAGCATTGCATCTCCCTGGGTGTATATACATGCACTCATCTGTGGAGTCAATGAAATGGTATTGTGAAGAGTTAACTGAAGAGATGCTAGAGACTAAGTCAGGACAGCATACATTCCGAATGTCCATTATGTGGCCAAGGAGTTCTGCCCCTTTAAAGGGAGAATGTGAAACGCAGACAGCTCCCCATCAGTATCACATGTATTTGCATGGGGCATGTGGGTTTCCCTTTCTCATGATCGATTGTTTCAGTGTAACAAAGGCCCAGTGCCATAAAATCAAGGAATTTTGGAGTTGTAGTACCTCCTGTAGGGCAGTAAATCCAAATTCTTCATTTTACATAGTATTTAACAATGAAGTTTGTGGGTCTTTTTATTCACAAATAGAAATATCAAAGCAAAATTTATGACACTGAGTGTTTGACTTTTAGACTTTTTATTTTGGGTTAATTTTAAATTTCCAAAACCAAAATTGAAGCAGTACAAGTGTCCCTCCTCCAGCTTCCCCTATTATGAGCTTCTATATTAGTTTGCTCTGTTGAGTACTAACATTTTTAAAGTCTTTTACACTCAGAATTTCAGTGTCTTTTTAATTTTAAAGATTTGCTTATTTGAAAGGTAGAGTTAAAAAGGCAGAGGCAGAGAGAGATTGAGAAAGAGAGAGATGGAGAGAGGGAGGTCTTCCACCCACTGGTTGTCTCCCCAAATGGCCACAATGGCTGGAACTGGGCCCATCTGAAGCCAGGTCTCCCAAGCACATGCAGGGGTCCAAGAACTTGGGCCATCTTCCACTGCTTTGCCAGGTCATAGGCAGAGAGCTGGATTAGAAATGGAGTAGCCGGGACTTGAACCGGCATCCATATCAGATGCTGGTGCTGCAGGTGGTAGCTTTTACCCGCTATGCCACGGTGCCAGCCCCTGTATGATGTTTTAATAAGGAAGGGAAACTCATCCATCTCCTGGCTTTCAAGTTCATCTTTAAAACCTTGGAACACGCCTCTTCTGGGAAAGAATCTCCTGGAAAAGCCTGAGGTGACCCTGTGGAGATCCACCTCAGCTGGTGCAGTGATAATTAGTGATACTGGTGTAGAGACCTGCGTTTTCAGTCCACAGACCCTGAGCTGAGTGAAGGATGTTTGGCTTGGGGAGAGTCTGTCTGAGGCCATGATGAACACTGGGGAGGCAAGGACCTACATTTGTATGTGTAGATAATGCTCCAGGGCAGTGAGGCCTTGGGGAATCTGGTGACCGTGGTCCACGGCCTCCCAGAGCACACCCACCCCAAGCAGGAGGAAGCTGATGACAGTGTTGCTGCAAGGGTCACTTCCTTGTCACATCACTACCGTTGCCTCCTTCATTATACATTTCTCCAAGAACGTCTTTTATTCATCCTGTAACTATAATATGTGTAATTTTGACACCTTTCATTGGCAATTACAATAGAACTTGTACCCTGAAGTTTGGAACTATTTAAATATTACCAACTCAACTGTGACTCTTGGTTTGTAGAGCTGCTGGTAAGAAATAGGATAAACAAATTTTCCTGCTTTGCCTGGTGAGGACCAGCATCCTCTCGTTAGAGGTGACCCTGTGTGCACTTTCTGAACCAGCACCATCCCTGTCTTCCTCTATTTCCTTACCCTGTTTTATGCTCACTGCCTGACACTGTAATGTTCAATTATTAATCCACTTACTGCCTTCCCCATGGATGTAAGCTCAGAGTAAGACTTGGTCTATTTTATTCACCATTGTATCTTCAATGCTGCTGTTGGGCACGTTTTTAACTGCTTGAATCAATGCCTGAATTATGGAAACTTTGAAGCTGTTTATATCTCATTGTGTAGGAGGGGTCTTACAAAAGGTCATGGAAAAAGCCTGCTTAGGAAAAAACCATGCATGGATTTGAGAATATTTTTGGACCAGAAGTAAACTTACCTTGTAAGTCCATTTTCCCACAAGCTTCTTGACAGACCCTCATATATATTTATTTATACATATGTATTCATCTTGTATGTGTTCATCATATATATATTCATATACATACATATTCATTATATAATGGAACTTACACAATGACTAAGGGTATTCAATATATATTCACTTATATACATATGTATTATATAATACATATTCAGTTTATACGTATAATGGCTACATATACAATGAATACAAATGCAAGGATACTTCAAATGTATATATTTATGTATTTTATAGGTTATGATTATAGGGCAGCAGGCTGCAGCATTTATCCCACATTGCCTAAATTCTGACTACTTCTAGGCCTTACTATATGTGAAGTTGAGTGGATGCAACTGCTGCCTATATAGAACTTAGCAACTCAGCCTTAAGGTTAATCTAACTTAGGTTGACCTGGGGGTGTGTTCTTAAAACTAACACAATAGAAGTTCTTCTTTCAACTGCTGAAAGCATAAAGGGCAGATCTGGAGATTCAGTCTGTAGAAGATTGTGGCTAAGGAGTGAGAGGAATCCTAGTGCAGCTAGGGTTTTATTGGAGCCTTGGACACGCTCAGGAGGAAGACCTGGGGTAAGAAGAGAAAAACATGGGAGGAGAGAAATCAGCTACAGAAGTGAAGGTTTGCCGAAAACTTAGTTTCTGGTTGAGGACTTAGTGTAGAACTGAGAGGTGTATGCAGATGTTAGGAAGCGTACTAGTCCATCTTTCATCTCAAAGATGAAGGAAAGGAGCCAAGGAGATGCTTGGTGACTTCCTCATGGTCGGAGGCTGGGGCAGTGAATGTTGGACAGCTCTGGTTTCATGATCATTAAGCATCTGCTTCTCAAGGTAGCACCCCCTGAATTTTGCATAGGGCTCTGCCCTGCTTTGATTCCCAACTCTTCTGGCATAGAAGCCCTGTTCAGACTACAGGTGTGGACTGTGAGCCCAGCCAGGACAAGCTACGTTCCTGGACACCCGGATGGTAGAAGTATGTCTCAGGCTATGTGATTTCAGCATCACATTGCTACTCCAGCCTTCTATAAGAGAGACCAGGAAGATATACTCTCCATGTCTTTGTGGCTCCAACTTGAAAGGATCAGAGGCTGAAGCCACTTCAGTCATCTAGAGCCTGTATGTGACTGGAGCAAGACAGAGAACTTGGAGCAGAGGGACTGGGAGACTCAAGAACCTTGTCACTGTGGGAACCTTGGCATTAAGCAATGAAAGAAACCTGACTCTGCTTCCTAGATTTGTCAGTTACCTGAGCTGTGGAGCTCCTTTGCATGGCTTATATGTGCTTGGACTGAAGGTTGGGTTTGTAACTGAAACACGTGCGGATTCCGTATTCAGTTCGTATCAGTTTGGATGTGATCATGGTTATCCCAGCATAGTTACATAGGTGAACATAATTGTTTGGTATGATTAAGTTTTTAAAAAATTTTTATTAATATGAAGAGAAAAGATTTCATGTATTTGACAGGTACATTTCCAAGAAGACAATCATACTTCCCTCATTCCTTCTCCTTCCCTAAATCCCTCTTCTTCCTTCCTTTTTTTTCTTTAATTTTTTGCATAGATATAATTTCAATCTACTCTATAACCACAAGCTTAATTCACCACTAGCCATAGTATTCAACAAGTAAAAAGCAGGAAGACAATGGTTACACAGGTTTATAAATGAGGGCTACAAAGAACATCACAAGACATCACAAGATGTCAGTTTCATTTCTATACATTTTTGTATTCTATGTTAACTGCCATATAGGGGAGAGAACAAATTTGTCTTTTGGGAGCTGACTTATTTCACTAAGCATAATGGTCTCAGTTGCATTCACTTTGTTGTGAAAGACAGGATTTCATTTTTTATATGGATGAGTAGTATTCCATAGTGTATATATACTACATTTTCTTTGTATAGTCATCAGTTGATGGACATCTGGGATGATTCCATATCTTGGCTATTGATAGTTGAGCTGCAATAAACATGGAAGTAAAGATAACTCTTTCACATGCTGGTTTCATTGTCTTTTTCCAGGAGTGGGATGGCTGGGTCATATAATAGATCTATTTTCATATTTCTGAGGAATCTCCATACTATCTTTGAGAATGATTGCACTAGTTTACTTTTTACTTTCCAACCAACAGTGTATTCAGGTACCTTTTTCCCTATATCCTCATCAGCATTTATTGTTGTTTTTTTTTTTTTTTTGATTTTTAGATGATAGCCATTTTAACTGGGTTGTGGTAAAACCTCCTTGTGATTTTTTTATTTGCATTTCCCTGTTTGCTACTGATCCTGAGCAGTTTTTCATGTGTCTATTGGTGTTTAAATTTCATTTAATGGAAAATGTCTGCTAATGTCCTTTGCTCATTTATTAACAGGATTTTTTGTTTTGTTGTTGAATTCCTTGAACTCTTTATAGATCCTGCATATTAATTCTTTATTAGTCACATAGTTTGTGGATATTTTCTCACATTCTGTCAATTGCCTCTTCATTTTGTTAAGTGTTTCCTTTGCAGTTCAAAAGCTTCTTAGCTTGGTATAATTCCATTTGTCAATTTTTGCTTTGATTTTCTGTGCTTCAGAAGTGTTTTCCAAGAAGTCTTTGCCTATGCCAATGTCTTGCAAAGTTTTCCTCTAGTAATTTGGTGGTATCAGGTTGTTGATTAAGATCTTTGATACAGGGTGAGTTTGCTTTGTATAAGGTAGGGGTTTTGTTTCATAGTTTTGCAAGCATAGATTTAATTTTCCCAGCACTATGTCTGGAAGAGACTTTACTTTCTCCAGGGATTGATTTTAGCTTATTTCTCAAAGATTAGTTGGTTGTAGATGTGTAGATTGGTTTCTATTCTGTTTTGTTGGTCCACATGCCTACTTTTGTGCCAGTACAAGTTTGTTTTGATTATAACTGCCCTATAATATGTTTTGAAATCTGGTATTGTGATCCATTCAGCTATTTGTTGTTTAAAATTGCTTTAGCTGTTTGGGGTCTATTGAGTTTCCAAATTAATTTTAGTATAATTTTTTCTAGTTTTTTAAATTTATATTTTAAGGAGTACAAATTTCACAAGTGCAACCTTTCCCCCCACTTTCTCACCAGCACTTGTTGCTTGTTTAATTGTGTATGAAAGCCATTCTAACTGGGATGAGGTGAAACCTCACTGTGGTTTTGATTTGCATTTTCCAGAATGCTAGTGATCCTAAGCATTTTTCCATGTGTCTGTTGTCCACTTGGATTTCCTCTTTGAGAAATGAAGTCCTTTGCCCATTTCATAACTGTGTTGTTTGTTTTGTTGTTGTGGAGTTTCTTTATCTCGGTATATTCTGGTTATTAATCCTTTATCAATTGCAAAGTTGGTAAATAATCTCTCCCATTGTATCAGTTGTCTCTTCACTTTCCTGAGTGTGTGTTTTTCAGTACAGAAACTTCTCAATTTGATGTAATACAGTTTGTTAATTTTGGCTTTGATTGCCTGTGCCTTTGGGATCTTTTCTGAAACTCTGTCTACACCAACACCTTGTAGGGTTTCCCCAATGTTCTGTACTAATTTGATGGTTTCGGGTTATAGATTTAGATCTTCAATCCATGTTGAGCAGATTTTTGTCTAAGGTATAAAGTAGGGATGTTGCTTCACGCTTCGGCATGTGAACATTGAGTTTTCCCAGCACCATTTAGTGAAGAGATTGCCCTTGTTGGGGTTGGTCAAATGTATGTTGTAGATGACTGGATTGATTTCTGGCATTTAATTTCTGTATCTTTCTGTTTTTGACCCGTACCAGGTTGTTTTGATTATAACTGCCCTTTAGTATGTCTTAAAATCTAGTATTGTGATGCCTCCAGCTTTTCTTTTTTTTTCTTTTTTTTTTTTTTTTTGGTATCAGATTGCTTTAGCTATTCAAGGTCTCCTGTGCTTCCATATGAATTTCAACACTATTTTTTTTTTAGATCTGAGAAGAATGTCTTTGGTATTTTATTTGGTGTCACATTGAATCTGTAAATTTTCTTTGGAAGAATGGACATTTTGATGATACTAATTCTTCAAATCCAAGAACATGGAGGATTTTTCCATTTTTTAAATCTTCTATTTCTTTAATGTTTTATACTTCTCATCATAGAGATCTTTGGCATCCTTGGTTAAATTTATGCAAAGGCATTTGATTTTTTTTTATAGCTATTGTGAATGGGATTGATCTTACAAGCTTGAGCTCAGCCTTGACATGTCTGTGTATACAAAGGCGGCTATTTTTTTTGTGTATTAATTTTACATTTTATATCCTGATACTTTACCAAACTCTTGTATGAGTTCTAATAGTCACTTAGTGGAATCTTTTGGATCCCTTATATAGAGAATCATGTCATCTGCAAATAGGGATAACTTGATTTCCTCCTTCCCAATTTGTATCCCTTTTTTTCTTGCCTAATGGCTCTGGCTAAAATTTCCAGGATTATATTGAATAGCAGTGGTGAGAGTGGGCATCCTTGTCTGTTACCAGATCTCAGTGGAAATGCTTCCAACTTTTCTCCATTCAACAGGATGCTGGTCGTGTGCTTTTCATAAATTGCCTTGATTGTGTCAAACATTCGTTGTACACCCAATTTGCTTAGAGTTTTCATCATGAAAGGGTGTTGAGTTTTATCAAATGCTTTCTCTGCATCTATTGAGATAATCGTATGGTTTTTGTTCAGCAGTTTGTTAATGTGGTGTATCACATTGATTTTGCCAGTGTTAAAACATGCTTGTATACCAGGGATAAATCTACATGGTCTGGGTGGATGATCTTTCTGATTTGTTGTTGGATTTGATTGGCTAAAATTCTGTTGAGGATGTTTGTGTCTATGTTCACCAGGGAAATTGGTCTGTAATTCTCTTTCTCTGTTGCATCTTTTTCAGGTTTAGGAATTAAGGTGATGTGGGCTTCATAGAATTGGAAGGATTCCTTCTCTTTTAATTATTTTGAATAACTTGAGAAGAAGTGGATTTAGTTCTTCTTTAAATGTCTGGTAGAATTCAGCAGTGAAGTCATCCAGTCCTGGGCTTTCTTTGTTGGGAAGGTCTTTATTTCTGATAAAATTTCTGTCTTGGTTATGGTCTGTTTAGGTTTTCTGTGTCTTCATGGCTCAATTTAGGTAGGTTGTTTGTGTCCAGGAATATCTCCATTTCTAGATTTCCCTATTGTTGGCATATAGCTCTTTGTGGTAATTTCTGATGATTGTTTTTATTCCTGTGGTGCCCATTGTTAAATTTCCTTTTTCATCTCTAACTTTATTGATATGGGTCTTCCCTCTCCTTTTTTTTGGTTAGTTGGCCAATGGTGTGTCAATTTTGTTTATTTTTTAAAAAACCAGGTCTTCGTTTTGCTGATCGTTTGTTTTTTTAATTCAATTTTGTTGATTTCTTTAATTTCAATTATGTCTTTTCTCCTACTAGTTTTGGCTTTGGTTTGCTGTTTCTCTAGATCCTTGAGATGCATTCATAGCTCATTTATTTGGTGCCTTTCCAATTTCTTGATGTAGGATCCAGTTGCTATAAACTTTTCCTCTTAACACTGCCTTTACTGGGTCCCATAAGTTTTGATATGTTGTATGTATCTTCTTCATTTGTTTCAAGAAATTCTTCTATATCTCTTTTCATTGCTTTTATGACCCACTGTTCATCCAGGAGCATACTGTTCAGTCTCCCTATGTTTGCATAGAGATTGCTTCTAGAGATTCCCAAGTTGCCAATTTCTGGCTTCATTCCATTGTGGTTCTGGGAGATGCAAAGTATGATTCAATTTTTTGAATTTGCTGAGACTTGGTTTATGGCATAACTTGTGGTCAATTCTAGAGAAAGTTCCCTGAACTGCTGAGAAAAATGTGTTTTCTACAACTGTAGGATGAAAGGTTCTGTAGATATGTGTTATGTCCATTTGGTTGTAGTGTTGATCATCTCTGCTATTTGCTTGCTTATTTTCTGTCTGGTTGATCTGTCCATTGCTGAAAGTGGGGTATTGAAGTTCCACATTACTATTGTAGTTGAGTCTACATCTCCCTTTGGATCCCTTAAAATTCTTTTAAAAAGTCAGGTGCCCTATAATTAGGTGCATTTATGTTTATAATAGTGACATCTTCCTGTTGAATTGATCCTTAATCATTACACAGTGACCTTTTCTCTTTTAACAGTTTTTGTGTTGAAGTCTAGTTTGTCTGGTATTAGGATGGCTGCACCAGCTCTTTTTCATTTTGGTTAACATTGAATATCTTTTTTCATTCTTTCACTTTCATTCTGCATGCATCTTTGTTGGTGAGATGTGTTTCTTGTAGGCAGCAAATAGATCAGTTTTGTTTTTTAATCCATTCAGCCAGTCTGTCTTTCTAACTGGAGAGTTGAGACCATTTGCATTCAAGGTGACTATTGGTAAGTAACAACTTTGCCCTGCCATTTTTCCAAACGTATTCCTTTTTTTTTTTTTTAACTTTGAATTTCCTGTGAACTTTTACTAGGAATTTTTTCTTCCTTTACCTTTTTTTGTAGTCATTACTCTATTTTTGTGTTTCTGTGTGCAGCACATCCCTAAGCATCTTTTATAAGGCTGGATGATTGGTGACAAATTGTTTCAATTTCTGTTTATTATGGAAGGTATTTATTTCACCTTCATTCATAAATGAGAGCTGCTATAGAATTCTGGATTGAGTTTTTTTTCTCTTAAGTCTTGAACTATTTCTCGCCATTCTCTCCTAGCCTATAGGATTTCTGATGAGAAGTCCTCTATGAGTCTAATTGGAGATCCTCTGAAAGTAATTTGGTGTTTCTCTCATGAACATTTCAGAATCTTTGTTTTACTGTGGTGAGTTTGATTACAATGTGTCATAGTTGAAGATATTTTCTGGTCATACCTCTTAGGAGTTATATATGCTTCCTTTACTCAGTTGTTTGTTTCTTTCTGCAAATTAGGGAAGTTTTCTGTTACTATTTCACTAAAAAGGCTTTCTAATCTTTTCTCTCTCTTTCCACACCTTCAGGAAATCCTAGAAACCATATGTTGAATGGGTTGTTAGATAGTATCTTCTAGATTCCCAATAATGTTTTTTAGTTTTCTAAATTCCTCTTTTTATTTTTGATTTTACTGTATAATTTCCTGTGTTTTATCTTCTAAGTCAGATATTCTTTATTCTGCTTCACCGATTCTGATTTTAAGGCTTTGCACTGCATTTTTATTCTGTTGAATTCTTCATTTCATTTTGATTTCTCTTTAAGATCTCAATTTTGTGGGAGAAATTTTCTTTCATATCCTGTATGGATTTAATTAATTTGTGCATTTACTCCTGGTTACTTCTGAGTAATCTTATGATCAATTTTTTTTCAATTCCATTTCTGGCATTTCTTCAAATCATCATCTTCACAATCTAGTATTGAAGTATTGTGTTCTTTTGGGGTTGTCATGTTGTCTTCCTTATTCTTGTTAATTGAATTGGTACATTTGTTACTTGGCACTTGTGGAGATACTCATTGATGTTGTCTTTGTTTTTTCACTGTGGTCTTTTATCTTTGTACTCTGCCTTTGTAGACAAGTGCAGTGTCTGCTTTCAGGGAATATCTAGAGGCTTGTAGTAGGTGTGGCCAGGGAGCTCTGTTCCCTTCTCCAGGATGAAGGGTGTGTCCAAGATGAAACACCGAGGTTTGGCATGGTAAATCTCTGTCTCTATCTATCTATATCAGAATGGAAGTTTATTCTGCTCAGCTCAAAGGAGACCAGTCCCCTGAGTGCTAGCCCCAGTGGGTATAATATTCATCTGTTCTGTCCTAGGGACCACACAAAGGATCTGTGCAGTCCCTCAGTGTAAGCTCAGATTTCCCAGAAATGTCCCTCATCAGGTAACCAGGAATTGCTGAGTATGTGGAGTCTCCCAGAGTGACTGCCCAAAGTCCTAGCCACACCCTGAGTCCTCCTCTACAGCCCCTTTTCACAGTCCCAGCATAAAGCTTCCCACAGTCACAAGCACTCAGCCCCCTGTTCTCCCCACTAGAGTCAGGAATCTCCACTCTGCTGCTTGCTGGGTGCAGACATGAGCTGTGACAGCTATTACTTATGTCCAAAATGGTGCCTGCTCTATCTGTTACAGTGCGCCATTTTTAAGTTCTTGAGTAGAAAGAAACGTGGCCCTCCTATTTTTTTTTCTCCTCTAGTTTGGCAGGTACACTATGCCCCCTGGAGCTCCAAGCCAGGTTCCCTCCAGGAACTTCCTACAGCTTTGTCACCAGTGGCTTGGGCTGCTGCAGCTTTGTCTCACTTCACTTTCCAATCCTTGTTCGTGTGTCTTGGCTGCTGGAGTCTTGTTGTATCTGTCCACATCCTCCACATAGGTCCACTGTGTCCCTCTAATTTGAATAGAAATTCCTCTGCCATTTCTCCCTAACTCTTCCCTGTGGCTGTACTCTCTGCACTTTTTTGAAACTATCTTCTCCTAGACTAGAGTAGTAAGCTCCCTCCCTACTCCTCCATTTTGGAACTCTTCAGTATATGTTTTTTCTACATCTAAGAAGAATGTCCTTGGTTTTTTGATTGGGATCACGTTGAACTTGTAAATTGCTTTGGGTAGTATGGATATTTTGATGGTATTTATTCTTTTGATCCACAAACAAGGAAGAGTTTTCCATCTTTTCATGTGTGTCTTCTATTTCTTCGATGTTTTTTATTGTAGAGATCTTTCACATCCTTGGTTAAATTTATTCCAAGACATTTAAATGTTTTCTAGATATTATGAATGGTACTGATCTTACAAATTCTTTCTCAGACATGGCATTATTTATGTGTACAAAGGTGTTGTGTTTTCCATGTTTTGTGTGTTGACTTTATAACCTACAACTTTGCAAAAACTCCTATGAATTCCAATAGTCACTGGAGTCTTTTGCTTCCCCTATCTATCTTTAATGATACCATCTGCAAAGAGAAATATTTTGACTTCTTCCTTTCTAATTTATAATCTGTCAATTTCCTTGTCTTGCCTAATGGCACTAGTTAAAACTTTGAGAAGTATATTGAATAGCAATTGTGGAAGTGGTCATCCTCTCTGGTTCTGGGTCTCACTGGAAATGCCTCCCTTTTCCCCATTCAGTTTGAAGCTGGCTGTGGTTTTATCATAAATTGCATTGATTGTGCTGAGGAATGTTCTCTCTATAGCCAATTTGCTTAAGGTTTTTATCATAAAAGGATGTTGTATTTTATCAAATTCTTTCTCTGCATCTATTGAGATAATCATGGTTTTCATTCTTCAGTTTGTTAATGTGATGTGTCACATTTATTGATTTGCATATGTTGAACAATCCCTGCATAACAGGGATAAATCTCGCCTGGTCCAGATGAATACTCTTTCTGATGTATTGCTGGATTTGATTAGCTAATATTTTGTGGAAGATTTTTGCATCTATGTTCATCAGGGATATTAGTTTATAGTTCTCTCTTTGTTGTATCATTTTTTGGCTTTGGAATTAAGGTGATGCTGGCCTAAAAGAGGAGTATGGGAAAAATCTTTCCCTTTCAGTTGATTTGAATGGTTTGAAAAGAATTGGGGTTAGATCTTCTTTAAAAGTTTGGTAAAATTCAGCAGTAGAGCAATCCAATCTTGGGCTTTTCTTTGTTGGGAGCATCTTTATTACCAGTTCAACCTTGGTCTTGGTTATTGGGCTATTTAGGTTTTCTGTATCATGACTCAATTTTAGTAGATTGTGTGTATCGAGAAATCTATCCATTTCTTCTAGATTTTCCATTTTTTTTGGCATACAACTATTTGTAGTAATTCCTGATGGTTCTTTATAGTTATCAATCATAACACCTCTGTTTTCATCTCCAATTTTATTAATTAGGGTCTTTTCTCCCTGCCTTTGTTTGTGGTTACGTGGGCTGATGGTAAATCAAATTAATTTTTTCCATAAAAACACAAGCTCTTCAATTCACTAGTCTTTCTATCTTTTTTGGTTTCAAACATGCTTTTTCCTCTCTAATTTTAATGATTTTTTTCCTAGTGATTTTAGGTTTGCTTTGTTCTTGTTTCTCTAGGTCCTTGAGATATATAATTAGATAATTGATTTAATTGCTTCCCACTTTCTTGATGTAGGCTCTAATTGCTTAAAATTCCATCTTAACACTGCTTTTGCTGTATCTCATAAGTTGTGATGTGTTGTCACCTTCATTCATTTCTAGGAATTTTTTTGATTTCTCTTTTGATGTCCTCTATGACTCGGTTTTCATTCAGGAGCATGTTGTCCAGTCTGCATGTGTTTGCATATTTTCTAGAGTTTAAGTTGTTAATTTCTAGCTTGACTCCCTTGTGATCAGAAAAGATAAATGGTATGACTGCATTTTTCTTGTTAGTTTTGAGACAAGTTTTATAGGCTAGCATATGGTCCAGCCTAGAGAAACTTTGATGTACTCATGAAAGGGTGTGTGTTCTACAGATACTGCATGAAATGTCCTATAGATACCACTCGGATCCATTTGGTCCATAGTGTAAACAAGCTCTGTTGTGGCTTTCTTTTATCTAGGTGATCTGTCCATTGATGAAAGTGGGGTGTTTAAATCCCCCACTATTACTGTGTTGGAGTCTGTCTCCCTTTAGATTCACTAACATGTGTTTCAAATCGCCAGGTGCCTTGGCATTGGGTGTGTTATGTATTTACTATGGTCACATCTTCCTGTTGAATTAATCCCTTGATCACTATGTAATGCCCTTCTTTGTCTTTTAACAGTTTATTTTTATATGTGTTAAAGACTATTTTGTCTGATAATAGGACGGCTATTCCAGCTCTGTCTTGCTTTCCTTTATGGAATATCTTTTTCCATCCTTTCACTTTCAGTCTCTGTGTTTCTGTGTTGGTGAGGTGTGTTTCTTGGAAGTGACCAATAAATTAAAAAACCAATTGTTTTTTAATCCATTCATCCAATATTTTAATAAATGAATTTATGCCGTTTACATTCAAAATGATTATTGATAAGTAACAACTTGGTCCTGCCATTTTTTCATAAATATGCTATTGTTTGCTTTGGATTTCCTATGTACTTTTTTTTTTTAAATTTTTTATTTTTGACAGGCAGAGTGGACAGTGAGAGAGAGACAGAGGGAAAGGTCTTCCTTTTGCCGTTTGTTCACCCTCCAATGGCCGCCGCGGTAGGCGCACTGCGGCCGGCGCACCGCGCTGATCCGATGGCAGGAGCCAGGTACTTATCCTGGTCTCCCATGGGGTGCAGGGCCCAAGGACTTGGGCCATCCTCCACTGCACTCCCTGGCCACAGCAGAGAGCTGGCCTGGAAGAGGGGCAACCGGGACCAGAACCCGGTGTGCCGGCGCCGCAAGGCGGAGGATTAGCCTATTGAGCCGCGGCGCCAGCTAAGATTTCCTATGTACTTTTACTAGGAGATTTTTTTGCCTTCATATTCTTTGTCTTTCAAATAAATAAAATCTTTTAAAAAGAGTTAGAGAGGTAGAGACAGAGATAGAGGTCTTCCATCCGCTACTGGTTCACTCTCTAGATGGCTGCAATGGCTGGAGCTGTGCTGATCTGAAGCCAGGAGCGAGGAGCCTCTTCCGGGTCTCCCACATGTGTGCAGGGGCCCAAAGACTTGGGCCGTCTTCTACTGCTATCCCAGGTCGTAGCAGAGAGCTGGGTCGAAAGAGGAGTAGCCAGGATTAGAACTGGCGCCTATATGGGGTGCCGGGGCTTTAACCCACTGTGCCACAGCACTGGCTCTCACCTTCATATTCTTTAATGGTAATGACTACTTTTCTATGTTTCTGTGTGTTGGACAACGTTAAGTATCATTTGTAAGTCTGGTTGAGTGGTGACAAATTCTTTCAATTATCTTTTTGTTTATAAATGAGAGCTTTGCAGGGTACAGTAATATGGGTTGACAGGTTTTTTTTTTGTTTGTTTGCTTGTTTTTTAGGACTTGTCTCTCCATTCTCTCCTAGCCTGTGTAGTTTCTGATGAGAAATCAGTTTTTATTCTAATGATAAGGCCATGAGAAAATTAATATAGTATAAAAGTTGAGAATACTAATTTTGGAGTAGAAAATCTGGGCTTCAAGTACTTTTTTTTTTTTTTTTTTTTTTTTTTTTTTTTTTTTACTACTTTAGACCTTCAGTAACATTGTTAAACTCTCTGCAACTCTTTGAAATAGAAAATGGAGATAATTATACTAATATCTTGGGATTATTGTGATAACTGAGATTATACATCTGGAGCACCTAACAAAGCACAACTCATTGTAAATGTGGAGTTGTGCTATGGTGATTGATATTGTGTTATGTTCACTGTTTGGCACCAAGCCTGGAACAGTGTCATTGCTAACCAAATAGCTGATTTACAATAAATGGTTTTGTGCTATGCTAATTAGTCTGATTTGATCATTCACAGTGTATGTGTATCAACATATCACATTATACGCCAGAGATATATCTGGATATTTGTCAACTGAAAAGTATCTTTAACTATGAGACCATGTGGAAGTAGATTGTTTTCACATGAATCAGAAGAATTTGCCCTTATTTCCCCCTTCAAAGATTTTACTTTCAAAATCTCATTCTGATCCTTTTCAATCTTGTAAGCTTTATTTAGATGATAATATTTTAGGCTCTCAATTCGTTGTTATACTCTAAAGAACCTTTTGGGGTTGGTTTCATTCATGATTTCTTTCTGTACAACTAGCCTATTTAATGGACAGCCTGTCAGCTAATAAAACATGCTCAGAGAAACTGTGTCAGATCCATTTATTTTTATTTCAAATTTTCTCTTATACAACCTCCAAAAATACTTAAAAGTCTTATTTCCAAAGACCCAATCATTTTTTTGGACTAATAAATACCATTTTATGCTTCTGAAATCTGTATTAGAATAGATAGAAAACTAGATCTTTAGTGTGTTTGGAATGATATTATCTTCACAAGGGCAAAACACTTTTTATGCTGATAGAGTGGCTCTCTCTATTTTTTAGTTGAAAGTTTATTCTTATTTTTGGCAACTATACTATTGAATGGCTTTGGAATTCTCTGGTTATATGTCAACTACCTGTCAGCGCTGTTAGCACATCCAGGTGCACAGTTTCTAGTGAGAGTGGGACGTGTGCTGGAGAAGATAGAGTATCCCAGGCATTGAGAGTTCAGAAAGTAGCATAACCTGAGACCTTTTCTGCATTCTCTTTCCTGGATGGTCAGTGGGAATCTGTGTACATAGAGTGTTCTAAGGCAGAATTTTCCAACTACTTTTCTTTGGTTCTACATAATAAGATTTTTCTAAAAGTGCTTTTCCTATTTCAGGAAAACCCCAATGATACAGAATCCTTTTGAAGAAAATGTATTATTTATGCTTCAAACAGTACAGCTTCCACTTTAACTTATGGTACAATCTTCTAGGGCACTAAATACAAGCTTACAGATAACCTAGAATACATTTTTTAATGATTTATTTGAGAGAGAGAGAGATGTCTCCCATCTGCTGGTTCACTCCCCATGGCCACAACAGTAGAGGCTGGGCCAGACTGAAGTCAGGAGCCAAGAACTGCATCTGGGTCCCCTACATGGGTGTTTGGAATTCAAGTACTGGAACTACTGCATTCAAGATGCATTAACAGGGAGAAGGATTTGAAATGGAATAGCTGGTACTTGAGCCCAGCACTACAGTATGGGATGTGAGTGTCTCAAGTGATGGCTTAACTCTCTTTGCCACTGCACCAACCCCATAAAAATAATTTTTAAAAGCATGAAAAACTAATGCCCTGGCAGCACTTCTAGTAGTCAGTATCCTGAATAGACCACTTGGGTAAAAACCTCTTACTGCTTTTGTGAATTCTACATAGCAGTATAATCTTTTAGGACAGAACATTTATCTGAATCAATGTGACCAAGTAGCTGGAATAATAAATTTCTATGAATTCAGTGCATCTAGTTTGGGGGATCAAATGGTGATACTACTGTGCAGATATACCTCCCAGTGTCTCACAGAAGAAAGCATCCTTAGATAGATGGGTTTCTTCCCATAGCATTTCACTTGTTTCTCACCTTTTGTTTCTGAATTTAACTACAAAATGGAGCAGAAGAATATCCATGTTCTTAGCTGCACAATGTAAAATCCATTCTAGAAGGTTCAAATTCAGAGGGCTCTTTTGGCTCAGATAATCATTGGCAGACCTGAAGAATCAGACCCCGGAAGCTTTCTGAGGTGATAGCCCACACTATGCAGCAGAGCATGGCTGCAAAGGTAACAGATGGCTTCTCCATGAAGCTAGGCTGTCAGCTCTAGCCCTGTGTAACCTATGCCACTCTCTATTCCAGAAAGAGGCGTCCCCCATGTCCCATTCATCTCCTTCCTGGTAACTCAGTTTGGACTCAGAATCTCATGGGACAGCATCGTTGGGCAGAATTCAGATTTAGTCTGGAATCTTAGCAGCAAGAGAGTCTGGAAATGTAGCCTTGAGCCTTCACCCTGCTGCAGGCAGGGAGACAGACTGGAAGAGGGTGTGTGTGGTGCTGGGTCAGCCCACCACTGCAGCCCCACATGCAGTCTGCAGATGCACAAGTCATCAATTTAAGAATCAGATGTGTGGCATCCATAGGAGAAGCCAATTCAAATGAAATGCTTGAAACCTTCGGACAGAAATGTCTGAAGACTTGGTAAGGGGAACAGAAGAGAGGTGATGGTGAAAAGGAGCAGGCAGGCTGTAGCAGGAGCCAGGGGTGTAGGCTCTGAGAGATTCCTGCTGCTGGGACTCTCTTTAGATGGTTCAGTCCCTTGAAAATCCCTCTCTGTCCTCATGGGCAGTCAGTGGCATCAAACACCTCGCTGGTTTAGCTCTTCATCTTGCTCAGTCTCTTGGAGAATAGAAACTGCTTTGCTCTGTGTAAAGAGGGGAAATTGTTGTCTGTGAGGGTGGAATATAGTGTTTTCCCACAGCCCACTCATTTTCTACATGACACACCTTAGATGCACTGTGCAATACATCGACATTACCCTCTCCACGGCCACCACCCCAGGGTTACCTTTACCAGGGGGCACCCTTGACCGGGCTGGAGCTTTCTTGGCAGAACTAGGTGCTGCTGCTGGCAATGTCTGCCCTGAGGGATGCTCCGATTGGTGGCACTGGAGCAACAACAGCGGTGGATAGCCAGTGTCTCAGGCCCCGCTTGGTGTTCTCCGTCCCCAGCTCTGCAGGATGAGCGGCTGCTTTCTTCCGCTCCAAGCAGTGCCTGGGCAGAGCCTTCCAGACGAGGAACGTCTGTTTGCACCCTTGAATTTCCACTTTTTCCCTGAAACTCGGAGCTGAAACCCTGTGTAGAGCTTGGCAAACGAGCGAGCTATGTGTTTGAGTGGCTGCCACGTCGGCCATGCCCCTCTCTGAGCAACCCTACAGCCTCCATCCTTTTCTGGACATCACAAGGTCTGTTGTCCGTGGCTCCGTGAGGCTGCCCCTCTGCAGGCACGGCTGCTTTGTGCAAGAACTGGCTGCTAGGACTTCCTTTGGCTGCTCTTTGGATTCTTCTTTAAGATTTTATTTATTTATTTGAAAATCAGAAATACAGAAAAAATGAAAGAGAATTTTCTATCTGTTGGTTCACTTCTCAGATGGCTGCAATGGCCAGGGTTGGGCCAGGCTGAAGTCGGGAGTTTGTCTTCCAGGTCTCCCACATAGGTGCAGGGGCCCAAGTCCCTGGGGCGTCTTCCATTGCTGTCCCAGGTCCGTTTGCAGGGAGCTGGATCAGAAGTGGAGCATCCACGACATGAGCTGGCGTCCATGTGAGCAGCCAGCATTGCAGGCAGAGGCCTGACCTTCTATGCCACAGCACTGGCCCCTGTTCTTTGGATTCTAAGTATCCTTACATCTTGGGCACTGAGCAGTTGCGAAGACTGGAAATGTTTTTCCCCTGTCCCTCCCAGTGTGTGTAGTTATTAGGAGACACAGATAGTCTGAGGCTTTATCAGGGAATTTGAAACGAGTATTTTCAAAGAGTTACCTAGTAGCTCTTAGAAGAGGACTTCCTTGCATTTTTGTTGACCTTAAAAATAAACTAACAAGAAACCTGTCAGTTGCTTTTTCAAAAATTCTGAACCCTCCTGTGCATTGTTTATGAGCTGCCAGCCATTGTTCCTTCACTGACACAGATGCCCTTGTCTGTTGGAACAATTCAGCACAGTTGGCTGGGTGAGTCCGTTCCATTCGTGTCTGCTATTTGGTAGATGGCAAACGGTCATTTGAGTCTAGCAAGGGCAGTAGTTATCTCCTAACAGGCACTGGCAGTATTAAGTGTTTGGGTTTAATTGCTGAAAATGTCAACTGTGTGTCAATGAGAAAAATGATTTTCCATGTGAAGGGAATATTCAGACAATCAAATGTTTTATTTTTCAAACTTATAGCTCTCATGCTAATAAAACTTAAATTCAATAAATGTATTTCCACGTGAATATAATGCCAAAACGATTTGTCTAACACTTGGGTACACTACTGCTGTCAGCTCTAATGATGTTTGTAGCAAGCATGCATTGATTAAAGTGTTTAGCAACAATAACTTTCTCTATATTAGTGTGAAATGGGTCCCCTTTCAAATAGCTTACATGAAGGAAGGCTGGGTGTTTTCTGTATTTTTGCATAATGCCATTGATGCAGTAGAAAACTTAGACTTCAGCCGGCGCCGCGGTTCACTAGGCTAATCCTCCGCCTTGCAGCGCCGGCACACCGGGTTCTAGTCCCGGTCGGGGCTGATCCTGTCCCGGTTGCCCCTCTTCCAGGCCAGCTCTCTGCTGTGGCCAGGGAGTGCAGTGGAGGATGACCCAAGTGCTTGGGCCCTGCACCCCATGGGAGACCAGGAGAAGCACCTGGCTCCTGCCATCGGATCAGCGCGGTGTGCCGGCTGCAGCGTGCTACCGCGGCGGCCATTGGAGGGTGAACCAACGGCAAAAGGAAGACCTTTCTCTCTGTCTCTCTCTCTCACTGTCCACTCTGCCTGTCAAAAATAAAAAAAAAAAAAAGAAAACTTAGACTTCAAATGTTGAACTAGTTATTTGGATAAATTTGGACAAACTTTCTGCATCTGTTTTCTCATGGGCAATCTGACCATAATGACCCTGAAATTAAAAATCTGTTGAAAGATTAAGTTCAGTCATTGGCCTGGTCAATAACAATTTGTTGGGCACCAACTCCATGCCAGGCATGAAGCTACTGTTCTGAAACAAGACTTGGTATTACAACCAAAAAATTATAATCCAGACTGTAAAGATGCACTGGAAGACACAGATTAAAAAATGGCAAAACAATTTGTTCTAGTTACAGTTCAAAATGCAAAGGTGAAAGGAGCAGCCTTGTAGCCTAGCAGGTTAAACCACTGCCTGCAAAGCTGGCATCCCTTATGGGCGCCAGTTAGAGTCCTGGCTGCTATGTTTCCTGTCCAGCTCCCTGCTAATGTGCCTGGGAAAGCAGAGGAAGATGGCCTAAGTACTTGGGCCTCTGCCACCCACACAGGAGACCTGGGAGAAGCTCCTGGCTTAGGCCTGGTCCAATCCCAGCCATTGCAACCATTTGCAAAGTGAACCAGTAGATAGAAGTTGGTTTCTCTCTTCAGCTTGTCCTAGGCCTAGCTATTGCAGACATTTGACGAATGAACCAGAGTACGGAGGATCGATCTCTCTGATCTCTCTCTCTCTCTCTCTCTCTCTCTCTCTCTCTCTCTCCCCCTCTCCCCCTCTCCCCCTCTCCCCCTCTCCCCCTCTCTCCCTTCCCCTCCCCTACTTTCTCTAACTCTACATTTCCATAAATAAATAAACCTGTTTCTAAAAGTGCATGGAAAATTTATATGACAAAAATAGCTATACATGGATTTCAAACCTTTTCTTGGCAGGAGAACAAGCTGATCTTCTAAATCCACTTTTCCATTTTTTTTTTTTTTTAGTCCTGTCATATTCGTGAGAAATCAGTTGTATTTGAGGAAATGTGTGTGTTTGGGGCTGCTTCGATTTTGTTAATGAAGTGATTTTGTGGAGAGCTGTCATCCTCTGTGTATGACGTGTATTTTATTTTCCTCAGAGAAGCATAGCTTCAGCCCAATCACCTGAGAAAGTAGGAGAGTAAGGCTGGAAAAATTGCTCTGTACTGGGAAAACCAGAGGCCTTGAAGAAGCTGAGAGGGACCCGTGATACTAGGCGCGATCATCCTCTGATGAATCCAGAAAGAGTCCGCGCAGAATCTGTGCTTAAAGAAATCATCAGAACAATTTGCTTTGTTACCCGTTTTGCTTCTGAACAATGTCACTCTAAGGCAGTTGCTTGTTGATAATAAGATGGCCCAGGGGTTAGGTTTAGAAAGCTGTACCTGGGATTCTTAACAAGAGCTTTCTCAAGTCTGTTATTATTTCCATGCTTTGTTATTTTCATGAATACGGTAATCAGATAGAGGCTTGATGTTCTGAAGGCTTGCAGTCACAAACAAGAAATGGTTGATAGGTTCCCTTGGGCCAGGAGCTCCTATTGAAGCCTGTAAGCTCACAAATGTGTGAACAGGAGTTGAGCCCTTGGATCTTGCACGCACCACCATCTCCCGGATGGGCCTTCCTCCTGTGCAGGTCTCTCTGTCACCCCTCTGGGAGACAGTTGTTGTGTTAGATTTTCTTGTAGTCCTGGAATGTTCTTTCTCACGTTCATGGGCCTGGCCTGAAGGATCTGGGCTTGGCAACGACTGAGCATGAGAGCATGTGAGAACCCTTGTGGGGCGCTGTTCACCAGGAGTGCCTTGTGGGACACTGAGTACGGGGTGAGAATGTGGGGATGGTACAGCTCTTCACACACTCGTGTTTTAAAACAGCCTTTCACATGAGGAGACAGCAGAACTAACCTTCCAGGAGACCATACCCCATTAAATTTTATCTCCAAAGTATAGAACAACCACTGTTAAAGAAGTAGACACTTGCACAAGGGGCTCGTGAAAGCAAACAATGCTGTTTTCAGAATCGGATTCTCCTTTTATACAACAATTTCTAGCACACAGATGTGCGCTGGTGCTCTGTTGGATGGTGGACCTTTAATTCCATTTATTAATACTTCAGAAACCCTGAGATGCAGTCTTGCAGTACTCAACTATGCAAGAACAAGTAATGACTTGAAAAATAAACTTCAGAATCCATTAGCAGTCTTAGTCCAGTGACTAGGAGATAGTGGCAAGATACTTTGAAGCATTTTGAGTGAGATTAGACCAGACTTGAGAACAGCTTGTGGGTGTAATAGTGATTCTCATTCTTTGTATCTCATGGATCCCCTGAGGATGTGATGTCTACGTGGAGACCCTTGGAGACAAATGCCCACAGACTTGGTGCTAGGGGTTTCGTCGGATCCGTACGTGGTGGGGTCTTTACCAGGAGCTCTGGATCATTTCCTGTCCTGGACTTGCTGCTTTCTCTGACAGTCCACAAGCCGCAGGAGGACTCTGTCTTTCCCGGATCATGTTGGTGGTTTTAGGGGGTGAGAGGCCACCATGCACACTGGCGTGGAGCAGGTGGCTTCTCACCTGGCACCATGTTCCCAGCTGGTGGCAGTACCCCAGGGTAGCCCTGTCTCCTGAGTGTGGGCTGGCCTCACGTCTCAGGATGTGGCGCAGCGCACGGGCTGGGATGAGGTCATTCTCCCTTTGGCTCTGTGGCTTCTTGCTTTGATGAAGGCAGCAGTCAACTTGTGAGCTGCCCTTCAGAGAAGCCCATCACAGACAGCAGCCTCCAGTCAGCGCACAGGGAGGGAGGGAGCCTGCCAACAACCATGGGAACGGGCTCCAAAGCTGATCGCGACTTGGCCGGCCTTGGGGGTGAGGGCAGCCCGAGCCACTACCTTGCCTGCTGCCTCGGGAGACTCTAAGCCGAAGGACACAGTAATGACAGCCCCAGATTCCTGATTGACAGGAACCGTGAGATAATAAACATTGTTGGATAAAGTTGTAGGGTAACTTGTTTTGCAGTAATATGAAACACATATGGAATGACTGTTTATATAAAAATGTTTCATGTGCAAGTGTGCGTAGAGTGGGAGATAAGACCAGAAGGAAGTGCGGGTCTACATGGAGGACGACCTTGGCTGTCAAGTGGAGGTGTAATCATGTCCCTTCCACACCCACTCACCCTTCCCAAGATGTCCACCCTGTGACTATGTTAGGCTACATGGGGGATTAAGGTTGCTAACGAACTGACTTGGAAAGAGTAAAGTTGGCTTGGATTGTCTGGACAGGCTCAGTGAACCAGCAGCGGTCCTCAAAGGAGGAGGCAGGAGGTTTAGACTGAAGGAAGGAGACAGATGTGCTGTTGAAAGCCAAGGTCAGAATGACCACGGAGATGAGAAGGGACCATGAGCCGTGGAGCACGGGAAGCCTCCAGGGGCTGGAAGCAGAGAAATGGACGCTCCCTCATAGCCGCTGGAAGGAACACAGCCCTTCCAACACCTTTGTTTCAGCTGGTTTGTATCACTCCAGACTTTGAACTTCCAGAACTTTAAGATGATAACATTTCTCTGGCTTGAAGCGCACTGCCCCCAAAATTCTAGTGTTGCTAGAAGCCAGGAGCTTCATTTAGATTTCCTACGTGTGTGGCAGGGGTCCAAATACTTAGACCATCTTCTGCTGCTATCCCAGGCTGTTATCAGGGTGCTAGGTTGGAAGTGGAGCAGCCAGGATACAAGCAAGTGTCCATATGGGATGCTGGACTCACAGGTGGCAGCTCTACCTGCTATGTCACAATACCGGCCACTTTTATGAATTTTTGAAGGTACTTTGTATGCATGGATTTCATTTTTTTTCTTAGCACTAAAATAATCTTACCTAATAATTCTATTTTCCATTAACTTTTCACAGTGTGTTTGTATTTATGTATATGCACATGTGAATATATGTAATTTTACATATATAATTAACATCCGTATACTCACATTACACCTACAAAGGGTCTTTAAGAGGTTTATGGAAAATAGATTTTTTAAAGATTTATTTATTTGAAAGTCAGAATTACACAGAGAGAGGAGGGAGGGGGAAGGAAAGAGGGAGAAGGGGAGGGGGGAGATGGGAAAAGGGAGACGGGGGAGAAGGGGAAAGGGGAAGAGGTGGAGAGGGGGAGAGGTCTTCAATCTGCTGGTTCACTCCCCAGTTGGCTGCAATGGCCAGAGCTGTGCCAGTCCAAAGCCAGGATCCAAGAGCTTCTTCTGGGTCTCCCACACAGGTGCAGGAGCCCAAGGACTTGAGCCATCTTCCACTACTTTCCCAGGCCATAGCAGAGAGCTGGATCAGAAGTGGAGCAGACAGGTCTCGCACCGGCACCCATATGGGATGCCAGGGCGTTAACCCACTGTGCCACAGTGCCAGCCCCAGAAAATATATCTCAATTTGACTTCTCAAGCCTTTTGAAATCTCCTTAGAGAATATATGTGTGTGTCTATATCTCAAGGAAGGTAACCACTAGGAGCTATTGAACTCCATGTGGTGGAAGCTAGTTTTTAAATGATTCGAATCCAAGTCTGCGTTTATGACTTGAAATGATGCACTTGCAGTGCAATTACTTAATTGATCAACTTTAAATAATCCCTATGGATCCCTTGCTGTGAAATGTGACCAACCCAGGCCACCAGACCTTTCTCCCGCCTTCATGCCCACCGTGCCACTCTGTCCCCTGTATCTTGTCACAGATGCGCGTTATTTCTACATCCCACGTGCTTATTGCTAAGCTGTGATTTGTGCTTGCAAACAATGACCCCATCACAAACTGTTGGACTTTGTGAGAGTGTTTCTCTCATGCTATAAAACACTGTCTTCCAAGGGGAGAGAAAAAAATCTATTTCCTGTGTGTGAGAACAAGTAAAAATCATAAAACAAAATAGAACTTGATAATCACAGGGTATTTAAGCATGGTAACATCTTTCTGAAAAGCTTGTTCTTAAAGGCATCCAGGAGCAGCGATGCCACTGACCTGTAAATTATTTATGTACTCAGAGAATGGCAGTAGGGTCCTTTGTCCTCTGACAGCTGGTCATCCACTGAGATCGCTCTGAATCGATACCATATTGAAGGAGTCACCAGGTTAATTCATACTTTTAGTGTCTGTTCTATGTGGATGGACAGCGGGGCAGGCAGGGAGAGGACAAACCCGTGTTTCTCCAGATGAGATCCTTTGTAGGGAATTCTCCATCTCTCTAATTACTATCACTCGAACGTCGACATAATGGCAGGCTGCCTTTTGATTGGCAGTCTGATGGGTCGAAGTGGCAGTCTCAAGGACAGAAGCGGGCCGGGCTCTGCGTCAAATGGGTGGAAATGAAACCTGTTAATTTCCGTTTACTGGTAATTATGATTGTCACGCTGATGGTCGCAGGACACCTCTTAGGCTTCTTGAGATTTGGAACATGTGAAATTGGAAGAGTGCCTTTGACCTGAAACGGCGTGTATTGACGGTTCTACACGGGGCCACTCTCTGCGAACTTTGACTCCCAGGTAAGGGTTCCCACGTGGCCCCCTCGGGCTCTGAGTTGTTGGAGCACCTGCCTCGATGGCTCTGAGAGGAGAGCTCTCCTCAGGGAGCCCCATTCTTCCCATATAACTAGCCAGGATGTTCCTCTCTCTGCCGTTGCTACCTGCAAGGCAGCAGAGTTGTGTTGGGATGAGACAGGTGTGACACAACAGGTGTTTTGTGTGACACACACAACAGGGCTGTAGCTGGCAGTCGGGTCACCACTGGAGAGAACAGACTAGAAGGGCAATGCCCAGGTGGCTGAAGCAAAGAGGGCAACCATGTGACTACCCTTCCTGGTACATCAGAGATCATCGAGATAAAGGACAGTCATGGTGTCGCATGCAGAGGGCATGATGTGGTGGTGCAGTGGGTTGAGCTGTTCCCGGGAATGCCCACGTCCAGTACTGGTAAGCCTGGTTCGAGTCCTGGGTGCTCTGCTTCTCATCATCTTCCTGCTAGTGTGCCTGGATGTGGTAATGTGACAGCAGATGATGCGTGGCTCAAATACCTGGGTTCCTGCCACCCACGTGGATGACCCGGATGGAGTCTCTGACTCCTGATTTTGGTCTGGCCCTACTGCAGCTGTGGGATTTTTTTCTTTAAATATACTTGATGTTTTTATTACAGCAATAACTAATTTTAATTGTTGTGGTGTTGTACTTTTAAAGGGAAACATAATGTAATCATTAGAGCTATTCAGCTGCTGAATTGGGTGGTCTACAAATTTGTTGACTGATGATTCAGTGTTCCTGAGTGTTAGTTGCACACAAAGCAACCTGCAGAGGTGTAAAATATTTATGCCTGCATCCCATCAACAGTGACTCTCATTTACTTGGGCTAACGTATAGCGAGGGACTTGGGTTTTTTAAACCTCCCAGGCAATGCTACATGCTACCAGGGTTGAACTGTGTAGAACATAAGAGCTGGCGTATACTGAGTGCTGCCGTTGTGTTGGTCCTATTCCAAATGCCTTACAAGTGATACTGGGTTTGCTCATCAGAGCAACTCTGTGGAGTCACAACTGTTGTCTCCACTTTATGGATGAGAACACTGAATTCAGACAGGCTCAGTGACTTTCTCCAAGTCACATGGCTGGTAAGCAGTAAAGGAAGAACTAGAACCAGCCCTGTCCATAGTCCTGTGCTGCTGGCTGTTCTTAGTGGCAGAAGTGTGGATGCCAAGGTAGAACAAGTGACTGGTTACAGGCTACAAGTACTGCAAGGGGCATTCCTCACAGGCCAGAACACAGCTGGCCAGGGTGTCCTAGCCTCTCCTGCTGATGACAGTGCCTTGGAATTTCTGAGTTTTTTTTTTTTTACTGGGAACTGGTTTAGCAGTTGTGGGTTGCAGGCCCAAGAATTTTATTATTGATTGAAATTCAGGGGTGCACTAGACTTGATGGGTGCTGTAGAATCCAACTTGATGAGTTCTCCAAATCTCCTCTTGGAAAAGCCAGACACACCATGATTCTTGCGTTCTTCTGCTTTCCCTGATGATAACAAGATACCTGAAGCTGTGAACTTGAAAAGAAAAGAGGCTTTTAGCCCACAGTCTTGGGGCTGAAAGTCCAAAAAACATTGCACCAGCCGTGGGGTGCTGCCCTTTATCCACATAGCCTCATGGTGGACAGATGGCATCTCAATGGCAGAAGTGAATGCAAGAGGGGGCCGTCAGAGCAAGACGGGAAGCCCAAGCCCGAGGGAGGAGTCAGCCTTCCCACCTCCACCCCCCTCCTCCAGGTCTCACCACCTCTTGGCCCCATCACACTGGGAACCAAACTCCCCACACATGAGTCTTTGAGGGATGCACACAAAACACACTCACACCACAGCATTGTTGAGTCCCAACACACAGCAGGGAGCAGAAATGGCTTTTGCACTGCGCACTTCTAAACCATGCACCTTCATCCCCCAAAGTCCTGGCACCGATGCCTTTTCCAGACAACCGATCCTGCTCCTTGTTTAAACCAAGTCCTCTGTTGCCCCTCTCTGTCCAAATTCCTTCTATATTCAGTGACATCAAGCCAGTAGCTTGAAACCAGCCATGGTGAGGGTTAGCTAATTTTTAAATTTTTATTTCAATTCTAAGTCTACAGACACTTGGCAATGATCAAGCAGAGATTTCTTCTTTCCTTCTTGATGAGAGGTTTTCTATCACAGAAGTCAGCAAATGCTAAAATGAAAACTGTGCCCACCAACCACCACCAGCCCATTTGTCAACATTCAGAGGCACAACACTGGGTAAGCACCCAACACTGTTTACAAAGGGCGTTAGCCTTGCTGGCTCAAAAGAGAAAGGTTTCACTTCGACTATGTCTTCCAGATTTTTTTTCAGACTTTGTTTAGTAAGAATCCCACTTAAAAATACACTGATCTACGAGGTGTATCCTCAGGTGGAAGGCAGAATGCAAACTTTGCTTTTCGTAAATTTTATGTGATAGTGAACATATAGGGAAAAATCAAAAAAGCACACGGTTTTTATACTTTGTATCTCACTTAGAAGAACTGGGCAAATTTGATCTGAAAAAATCGTTAGAAAATCTGCTGGATCATCCTAGGCTTCTAAGTATAATATATTTTTAATGAATTAATCTTTATTTATTAGAGAGACTCCATCTGCTGGTTCATGCCTCAACTGCCCCTCCAGTCAGAGCTGGGCCAGGGTTAAGGTTATAGGAATGCAGGTACCTGAGCCATCCCAGCTGCCTTCCAGGGTGCACATTAGCCGGAAGCTGGAACAGGGAGCGGAGCCAGGACTCAAACTCAGTACTGATGTGGGGTGTGGGCTTTTCAAGTAGCAGCTTAATCACTAAGTCCAATGCCTGTTCCCCATTTTTTCTGAGATGTTTATGTAATGAAATTTCACCAATTCATAAGAGAAATTGGCCTCATTTTACTTCATTGTACTTTGCCATTTCTAAATTCCAAGTTGGAGACTTTATGACTTACTCCAATATTATAAAGCTTTTAGAAAAGGCAGCTACTTAGGAAACAAACAAAAAAAATTCTTCCCAGTGTAAGAGCCACATGCAATGTTAATCAGTGTAAATGTCACAAAATCTAACTCCAGTCAAAAGCAAGGCCAGGTCTCACTTCAGAAGGCATTTTCTGTCTTTGCAGTCAAGAAAACACCCTTCCACTTCCTGGTCTGTTGATGTCCCCCCTCCCCTAGACCCCTAGACTGTCCTTTTGGAAACTGAAACCCTGGAGACTAGTGTCCTGGCAGTGGGCTCAGCTCCTGCTTGGGCTCTAGCATGCCATATTGGAGCACCAGTTCAAGTCCCAGCTGCTCCATTTCCAATCCAGCTCTCTGCTGCTGTGCCTGGGAAAGCAGCAAATGATGGCCCAAACATTTGGGTCCTTGTCACCCATGTGGGAAACCAGAATGGAGTTCTTGGCTTAGGCCTCGCCCAGATCTGGCTCCTGCAGACATCTGGGGAATGAACCAACAGATCGAAGATCTCTCTCTGTCTCTCTCTCTCCTTTTCTCACTCTGTTCGTCTGTCTTCCTAATAAATAAATGTATTTTTTTTAAAATGAGAAATGACATCAGAGGACCAGAATTTGCAAGGTTGTCTTTTTATGAATCTTTGATACTTGATATTCATTTCATGGGCAGCTATTCTACTTCTCTGTCACAGATTTCTTAGAATCTTGAATTCTCTTGAGTGATACATTTGGAGGGGATTTTAACAGCCTTCCTCTGAGACTTGTTTGGGACCATCCCTTCACAAAGTCACCTGTGCTATTTCTGACCCAAGGTGGCTGCAGGGACATCCAACTTGGTCATTTCTGAAAGGCATCACACTTGGCCTACTGTTCTGCTATAATCTCTTGGAATTATTAACTTTGGAAATTTCATTTGGTGCTGAGTTCACAAATTTTACAGTCGAAACTGCTTCCACCTACTGATCATGTGTGGGGATTGCTTACATTTTTCCTTTTGTTTCTAATAACCCCATTGCTTAGCATGTTAGTGTTGCCCATTAAATAATGTCTGACTGTATGGAGAAGACTCGTTACCAATTTTGGCCAGCATCATGGAAGGTTGATCATCTAGGAGTATGTTCCATCTTTCTGAAAGGAAAACATTTCACATCAGTAATTAGTTCTATAATATAATTAAATAGTTGGTGCTAGCTACTTAAGAAGAATTTTATGTAAATAAACATATTACCTTATTTACAAGGTATCTGACATTAAAGACAAATTTTATAGCACTAAAAATAATATTTTAGGCTTTATGCATGATGTCAGTAGCAATGATAATTTACATAAAAATATAATTTAGTTGTAAAACTTTGACCTATTTAAGACTTTGAATGAGACCCTTAATAAGAGACGTGTCTTTAAATGGTGCTCTCCATGAAAAAATGTCCAGGATCACTGTCCATCAGGGAAATGCAAATCAAAACCACAATGAAGTTTCACCTCACCCTGCAAAGAATGGCTCACATACAGAAATCTACCAACAACAGATGCTGGAGAGGATGTGGGGAAAAAGGGGCATTAACCCACTGTTGGTGGGAATGTGATCTGGTAAAGCCACTATGGAAGTCAGTCTGGAGATTCCTTAGAAACCTGAACATAACCCTACCATACAACCCAGCCATCCCACTCCTTGGAATTTACCCAAAGTAAATTAAATTGGCAAATAAAAGAGTTGTCTGCACCTTAATGTTTATTGCAGCTCAACTCACAATAGCTAAGACCTGGAATCAACCTAAATGCCCATCAACAGTAGACTGAATAAAGAAATTATGGGATATGTACTCTATAGAATACTATACAGCAGTAAAAAACAGTGAAATCCTGTCATTTGCAACAAAATGGAGGAATCTGGAAACCATCATGCTGAGTGAAATAAGCCAGTCCCAAAGGGACAAATACCATATGTTCTCCTGATCGATGACAACTAACTGAGCACCTAAAAGGAAACCTGTTGAAGTGAAATGGACACTATGAGAAACAGTGACTTGATCAGCCCTTGTCCTGACTGTTGAGGAACAACTTAATACTTTATCCCTTTTTAGTATTTTTTTTTTGTTCTGCTTAATATTATTGTTTGAAATCTTTAATTAACACACGATTATTCTTAGGTGTTTAAATTTAACTGAAAAGTGATCCCTGTTAAATATAAGAGTGGTAATAAGAGAGGGAGGAGATCTACAGTTTGGCACATGCTCAATCGGACTTGCCCCAAATGGTAGAATTAGAAATGTGCCAGGAGATTCCAATACAATCCCATCAAGGTGGCAGGTACCAATGCCATCTCACTAGTCCAAGTGATCAATTTCAGTTCACAATTGATCATACTAATAGGTCTAAGAGTCAAAGGGATCACATAAACAAGACTAGTGTCTGCTAATACTAACTGATAGAATCAAAAAGGGAGAGAATGATCCAACATGGGAAGTGGGATACACAGCAGACTCATAGAATGGCAGACGTCCTAAACAACACTCTGGCCTCAGAATCAGCCCTTAAGGCATTCGGATCTGGCTAAAAAGCCTATGAGAGTATTTTAGGCATGGAAAGCCAAGACACTCTGGGCGGGGGGGGGGAAGGACCTAAATGAAAGATCTCTGTGAGTGAGATCCCAGTGGAAAGAACAGGTCATCAAAGAAGGAGGTACCTTTCTCTGAAGGGAGGAGAGAACTTCCACTTTGACTATGACCTTGTCTAAATAAGATCAGAGTCGGCAAACTCAAAAGGCTTCCATAGCCTTGGCAGCTCATGACAAGAGCCTATGGTGATTACTGATGCCATAAACAATAGTGTCAATTGTTAAGTCAACAACAGGAGTCACTGAACACTTACTCCCCATGTAAGATCTCGGTCCTTAATGTGTTGTACAATGTGAATTATCACTATAACTAGTTCTCAAACAGTACTTTGCACTTTGTGTTTCTGTGTGGGTGCAAACTGTTGAAATCTTTACTTAATATATACTAAATTGATCTTTTGTATATAAAGATAATTGAAAATAAATCTTGATGTGAATGGAATAGGAGAGAGAGTGGGAGATGGGAGGGTTGTGGGTGGGAGGGAAGTTATGGGGGGGAAAAAGCCACTGTAATCTAAATGCTGTACTTTGGAAATTTACATATATTAAATAAAAGTTAAAAAATATATAATATCAGGAAAACTCCAACTGAGATTTCTCATCTCATTTTCATTTAAGCCTGAAGGTATGAAAATCCACTTGGCAAATATAGGTTTTGAATGATCAATTAGCAAAGCCTGAAACATTCCTTAATGTTTCATGAGAATTAAAAATATATATATATATAATTTTTACTGGAGACTCAAACTCAGCAAACATGACTTAGTGGGGAACCTTCATCAGTCCATTTTTTTTTTTGACAGGGAGAGTAGACAGTGAGAAAGAGAGAGAGAGAAAGGTCTTCCTTTGCCATTTGTTCACCCTCCAATGGCCGCTGCGGCTGGTGCATCACGCTGATCCGAAGCCAGGAGCCAGGTGCTTCTCCTGGTCTCCCATGCAGGTGCAGGGTCCAAGGACTTGGGCCATCCTCCACTGCCTTCCCAGGCCACAGCAGAGAGCTGGCCTGGAAGAGGAGCAACCGGGACAGAATCCGGCACCACAGCCGGGACTAGAACCTGGTGTGCCAGCGCCGCAGGCAGAGGATTAGCCCTTTGAGCCGTGGCGCTGGCCATGTTATTTTCTTATGTTAAGTAAGTGAACTACATTGCAGAATTTAAAAAAAAAGGAGCAAGAGGGTGGTCTTGGATCTGCACAACAAAAGATCCACCAGTCATGTGAAAACAAACGGACTGTTAGAACATTAGAGTTTTTAATCACTGTGTCTTAATATTTGAATGTAGGGGTGGAGAGCGTTGTGACATGGAAAGCAAACACTCACTACCACAAACACAGAGTTATGATCTAACTTGTTTTATGGGCACTGTATATGGATACATTAATAAAGTAGCCCACTTGTTAAAATTGCAGTCACACAATTCAAAGGAAGGAAATACTTAATCACATAGTAATATTGTGGTCATAGTATGTTGGCTTTGTAATGTGGGTCATAATGCTGTTTTATGTTTAGAGAATGAAATAAGCCCAAATTTCAGGTATCTGCTGATGTAGTTTAGCCAGCTCTGAAATCGTGTAATTGAAGGAAATAGAGCTGCATTATCATTTGAAGACTGAGGCTATCTATACATAATAGCAAACTCTGCAGGCACAAATAATGCATTGCATTAGCAGCAATTACTCCATATTGAAAATTTTCCCTTTCTGACTACATAGGCAGTTCTCTTCTAAAGATAAGGTTACCAAATAGCGGGTCAAATTCTCTCTTTGTCATTTTTATCTATTTAAGTTCCATGCTGAGAACTATTACAGCAGTAAACCACATAATGATTGCTACCTGAATGTGTGCTTTACCTGAAGAGAAACCATGTGATTAGCTATTGAAAGATTTGAGAATTTCAAGAGTTGAATGTGATGTGCTGTTTCAGCTAATGAATTGCAAGGTAGAGCATTCTGAACTTTAGAGATTTAAGGTTAACTTATAATCTCATTTGAGTTTAAACTCAAGCGATGTATTGCACAGAACATGTGAATGGATTAGAAACTGGAAATAAGTGAAAACTTTTCAAAGAAATATCGCATTTTTATATAATTGATTCATCTGCACATTGTTTTTTTCCCAAAGAAACCTTTCATTTAAAGAGTATAAATTTCATAAGTACAGCTTTAGGAATATAGTGATTCCTCTCACCATACCTACCCTGCCACCCTCACTACTAACCCACCTCCTCCTCCCTCTCCCAATCCCAGTCCCATTCTCCATTAAGATTCATTTTAAAAATTAACTTTATACACAGAAGATCAACTCTATACTAAGATTTCAACAGTTTACAAACATGTGCACAAAAAAAATGAGGACAAGCTTTACAGTTAATTCTCATAATAGAACTCATTGAGGATAGAAGTCCTGCATGGGAAGTAATTGCACAGTAACTCCTGTGGTTAATATAGCAATTAACACTATTATGTATTACATCAGTGATAAACCAAGGCACTTGACACGAGCTGCCAAGGCTATGGAAGCCTATTGAATCCACAATCTCCATCAATATTTAGACAAGGCCATAAGCTAAGAAGACATTCTCTCTTGCCTTCAGAGAAAAGTACATCCTTCTTTGATGGCCACTTCTTTCCACTAGGGTCTCACTCAGAGATCCTTCATGTAAGACTTTTTTTGCTACAGTGTCTTGGCTTTCAATTCCTGACATGCTCTCATGGGCTTTTCAGCCAGAGCAGAATGCCTTAAGGGCTGATTCTGAGGTCAGAATGCTATTTAAAGTGATTGTCATTCTATGAGTCTGGTGTGTGGACTGCTTCCCATGTTGGAACATTCACTGCTTTTTAATTCTATTAGTTTTTAAGGATTTATTTATTTATTTGAAAGAGTTACACAGAGAGAAGGGAAGGTGAAGAGAAAGGGAGAGAGATCTTCCATCTGCTAGTTCACTTCCCAATTGGCTGCAATGGCCAGAGCTGTGACTATCTGAAGCCAGGAACCAGGAGCTTCTTCCAGGTCTTCCATGTGGATTCAGGGGCCCAAGGACTTGGGCCATCTTCTACTGCTTTCCTAGGCCATTGCAGAGAGCTGGATCGGAAGTGGAGCAGCCAGGACTTGAACCAGCATCCATATAGGATCCTGGCACTGGAGTCAGTGGCTTTACCTGCTATGCCACAGTGTTGGTCCCAATTCTGTCTATTATTATTACTGGACTTTTGATCTTATTTATATGATCCCTTTAACACTTAATCCTATCTATATGAACACTTTAGCACTTAATATGGTCACTTTAGCACTTTAGATGGCATTTTTTCCACCCAGCTTAATGAGATTTGGGGTCCCATGACAAGTTTTTAAACTGTACCCTTAGGAGTAAGTCCATAGGAATGTTTGCAGAACTATACAGCTTTACAGTTAGAAACTTTCTCATCCCTCTCAAATTCCCACTCTTATTTTTTACAAAGATCTATTTTCAATTGACTTAATACACATAAGATTAACTTTCTGTTAAGAGTTCAACAAATAGTATGAAGAAGAGAAAAAAAAAAAACTGTTCCTCAACAGTCAAGCAAGGGCTGTTCAAATCATTGCTTCTCAAAGTGTCAATTTCACTTCTACAGATGCCTTTTAGGTTCTCTATTAGTTTTCACAGATCAGGGAGAACATATGGTATTTGTCCCTTTAGGAATGGCCTATTTCACTAAGTATGGTGTTTTCCATATTGATCCATTTTGTTGTAAATGACCATAATTTTTTACTGTTGTATAGTATTCCATAGAAAACATATCCCATAAGTTCTTTATCCAGTCTTCCGTTGTCAAGCATCATGGTTGATTTCATGTCTTAGGTATTGTGAATTGAGCTGCAATAAACATGGGGGGTGCAATATGTTTTAAACTTGTTGGTAGAAAGAAACTAAAAACATTTTATATGGTTGTGCTTAAGTTTACTGGCTAAACAAACTACACCATGTTAGATAATTAAGAGGTGTTTTCAAACACATGATTCTTAAAATTTATAGAAGGCATTGGACCTTCTGGTAAATGTTTTTTTAAGTTGTTATCTAATGGTTGAAACGGTTTGCTAAGTATTCATGTAATACTGCTATTGTCAGCAAGCGATCTAGGACTTGCTCCCTCATTTCTCTATTCTAAGCCCAACTTGTTCTTTGATTTCTCTATTCTCTTCGAGGTAGGAAACTAATTCTATTATGAAAGAATCTGTAGGACGCACAATTTAATCTTTAGACCTTATAAAAGAGATGGCTAACATTTTTCTGTAATAGCATAGCCAAAATAAGAACTTAAATAATAATCTCATAGCTAGATTTACTTCGCCATCAGCGAAGTATACAGTAAGTAGAAAAAACCTCCCTTTCAGACCAAAGGGAAAGAAAGTTTTAAAGTGAGAATATAATTTTCCTCATGGGCATTGTCTACCTTAGAAAAACTACCACAGAACATGCCTGTGACTATAGACTAGTAGTTCAGGCCACCGAAGATTAGAGATGGGACTTGGGCACTCCCTTGACTTGCATCCTCTGGTCTGCTTTAACACAAACCAGGAGGAAAAGAAAGCTAGGCATCAGAAGCAATGGGTGGCAGGCCTATTACTGGCTGATCTGTACAGTGATCTGCCCTCAAGCAGACCCAACAGGCCAGTCCACTGCAGTGGCTTTCAATGTGGTAAGCCTGGGCTTCAGCAGAAGTCAGCTTGTGAAGAGCCCTGGCAGCTCTGCCAAGAGTTGGATCACTGGAAATGGACCTGCCCTGGAGTCGAAGGATGCCCAGGTCAGAGCCACAGATCTTATTGGCTCTAAGCTGAAAAGCCCTTCACTCAGCCCAACTTCCAAAGTGACCACTGCAGCTGAGGGGATGGTCAAGTAGGGTCAGCAACATTGCAGGCAGAACTGTAAATTTCTTGTTAGAGATGCCCCTTGCCTTTACCTGGCCAGCTCTCCTCCCAGGCCAGCCAAGTCATGAAAGTCAACAGAGTGCCTTCCCCTAGGAGGTTCACACCTCCCTTAGGATATACCCCATGTGAAGAGATAGATAGGCCTGGGCCTCTGAATTTACAAGGCCTAAAGCCCACCAGATTATTATCAAGCCCCTTCTATCAGGTTCTATTTGCCTCTCAATCAGAAAACTTAATTGTAGCTTAGACAGCACCTTTCTTAGATCCTCTAATAATGACTCTGTCCTTTGTTCTAGGCCCTGTCTAGTGCACTTGGGCCTCATTCCTTTGTAATCATAACCTCTACTCTACCACCAATGGCTCTACTCCCAACCTGTGTGTACTGATGGTCCTCTTCCCCACTCAATGCTGTATAATTGTTCAAACCTGGTAAATGCCACTCTTAGGATCATTGGTTACTATCCTCACTCTGTCTTTTATGACCTTGTCTAAATATGATCAGAGTCGGTAAACTTGGAAGGCTTCCATAGCCTTGGCAACTCATGACGACAGCCTAGGATGGTTACTGGCGCCATAAACTAGAGTGTCAATTTGTTGGGTCAACAACAGGAGCCACTGTGCACTTGCTCCACATGTGGGATCTCTGTCCTTAATGTGCTGTCCATTGTGATTTAATGCTATAACTAGTACTCAAACAGTAGGTTTCACTTTGTGTTTCTATGTGGGTGCAAACTGTTGAAATCTTTATACTAAATTGATCTTCTGTATATAAAGAGAATTGAAAATGAATCTTGATGTGAATGGAAGGGGAGAGGGAGCGGGAGAGGGGAGGGTTGCGGGTGGGAGGGAAGTTATGGGAGGGGGAAGCCATTGTAATCCATAAGCTGTACACTGGAAATTTATATTCATTAAATAAAAGTTAAAAAAAAACATGGGGGGTACAGATAACACTTTTATTTGCTGATTTCATTTCCCTTGCGTGGGGTGGCTGGGTCAGATGGTAGGTCTATATTCAGATTTCTGAGGTATCTCCAAACTATTTCCCATGGTGACTTTACTGGTTTACATTACCACCAACAGTGGATTATGGTACCTTTTCCCCACATCCTTGCCAGCATTTGTTATTTGTTGATTTCTGTATGAAAGCCATATTAATTGGGGTGAGGTGACACTTCATTGTGGTTGGGATTTGCATTTTTTTGATGGCTAGTGATCCTGAACATTTTTTCCTGTGTCTGTTTTTCATTTGGATTTCTTCTTTTGAGAAATGTTTAAGTCCTTTGCCCATCTCTTAACTGGGTTGTCTGTTTTGTTGTAATGGAGTTTCTTGATCTCTGTATATTCTGGTTTTTAATCCTTTATCACTTGTATAGTTTGCAAATAATTTCTCCCATTCTGCCAAATGCCTCTTCACTTTCTTGAGTATTTATTTTGCAGTACAGAAGCTTCTCAATTTGATGTAATCCCATTTGTTAATTTTGGCTTTCATTGCCTGTGCATCTGGGGTCTTTTCCAAGAACTATTTGCCTGTGCAAATGTCTTGCAAGTTTTCCCCAATATTCTCTAATAATTTGATGGTATCAGGCCATACATTTAGGTCTTTAATCTATTTAAATGTATTTTTGTGTAAGATGTAAGGTAGGAGTCCCGCTTCTTATTTCTGCATGTGGAAATCTAGTTTTCCCAGCACTATTTGTTGAAGAGACTGTCATTGCTCCAGGGTTTGGTTTTAGCTCCTTGGTCAGATGTAAATTGATTTGATTTTTGGATTGATTCCTGATGTTTCTATTCTGTTCCATTGATCTATACATCTGTTTTTGTACCAGTACCAAGCTGTTTTTATTATAACTGCCTTGTAGTATGTCTTGAAATCTGGTATTGTGATGCCTCCATCTTATTTTTTGTTGTATAAGATTGCTTTAGGTCTTCAATGTCTACTGTGCTTACATATGAATCTAAGCTTCATTTTCTCTATATCTGAGAAGAATATCTTTGGTATTTTGATTGGTATCACATTGAATTGTAAATAACATTTGGTAGAATGGACATTTAAATGATAGTGATTCTTCTAATCCATGAACATGGAAAATTTTTCCATTTTTTGTATCTTCTATTTAATTCTTTAATGTTTTGTAATTCTCATTGTAGAGAGCTTTGACATCCTAGGTTAAATTTATTCCAAGGTATTTGATTTTTTGTAGCTATTGTGAATGGGATTGATCTTATAAGTTCTTTCTCAGCCATGCTATTGTCTGTATTTACAAAGGCCGTTGATTTTTGTGTATTGATTTTTAAATCCTGTTACTTCACCACATCCTTCTATGCATTCCAATAGTCTCTTAGTGGAATCTTTTGGATCCCCTATATATAAAATCATGCCAACAGTAATTAGTGATAATTTGACTTCCCTCTTCCCAATTTTTAATCCATTGATTTCTTTTTCTTGCCTAATGGCTCTGCCTAAAACTTCAAGTCACTATTGAATAGCAGTGGTGAGAGTGGGTATCCTTGTCTTTTACTGGATCTCAATGGGAATGTTTACAACTTTTCTCCACTCAATATGATACTGGCCGTGGGTTTGTCAGAAGCCTTGATTGTGTTAAGGAATATTCCTTCTATACTCAATTTTCTTAGAGTTTTCATCAAGGAAGTATGTTGAATTCCATCAAATTCTTTCTCTGCATTTATTGAGATAATAGTATGGTTTTTTTCTGAAGTTTGTTCATGTGATGCATCACATTTATTTGCAAATGTTGAACCATCCCTTCATAATAGATATTAATCCCACCTGGTCTGGGTAGACGGTCTTTCTGATGTGTTGTTGAATCCAACAATTGGCTAGAATTTTGTTGGAGATTTTTGCATCTATGTTAATCAGGGAAATTGGTCTGCAGTTCAGTTTCTCTGTTGTGTCTTTTTCGGGGTTAGGAATTAAGATGATGATAGCCTCATAGACAGAATTTGGGAGGATTCCCTCCCTTTCAATTGTTGTGAATAACTTGAAAGATGGGGAGATATTTCTTTTTAAAATATCTGGTAGAATTCAGCAGGGAAGCCATCCGGTCCTGGGCTTTTCTTTGTTGGCAGGACCTTTATTACTGATTCAATTTCCATTTTGGTTATGGGTCTGTTTAGGTTTTTATATCTTTATGGCTCAATTTAGGTAGGTTGCATGTGTCCAGGAATCTATCCATGTCTTCTAGGTTCCCCTGTTGTTGGCATATAGCTCTTGATAGTAATTTTGGATGATTCTTTTATTTCTGTGGTGTCTGTTTTTACATTTCATTTTTCATCTCTAGTTTATTGATTTGAGTCTTCTCTCTTCTTTTTTTGGTTAGTTGGGCCAGTGGTGTGTCAATTTTGTTTACTTTTTCTAAAAACAGCTCTTCATTTTGCTGATTTTAGTATTTTTACTCTTTTGGTTTCAATTTTGTTTATTTTTCTCTAATTTTAATTATGTCTTTTCTCCTGGTTTTGGGTTTGGCTTGCTGTTGTTTTTCTAGAATCCTTGAGATGCGATGATAACTCATTTATTTGGTGCCTTTTTAATTTCTTGATGTAGGCACCAATTGCTATAAACTTTCCTCTTAACGCTGCTTTTGCTGTGCTGTATCCCGTAAATTTTGATATGTTGTATATATCATCTTGATTTGTTTCCAGGAATTTTTTGTTTTCTCTTTTGATTTCTCTTTTGATTTCTTCTATGACACACTGTTCATTCAAGATCATGTTGTTCATTCTCCATGTTTTTGCATATATTCTAGAGATTCTTGAGTTGCTGATTTCCAGCCTCATTCTATTGTGGTCCTAGAAGATGCATGGCATGATTTTGAATTTTATAAATTTGCTGAGACTTGTTTTATGTCCTAGTATGTTATCAATCCTAGAGAAAGTTCCACGTACTGGTGATAAGAATGTGTGTTCTGCAACTGTAGGATTGAAAGTTCTGTAGATATCTGTAAGGTCCATTTATTTTATAGTGTCAATTAACTTTGCAGTTTACTTTCTGATTTTCTGTCTGGTTGATCTGTCCATTGCTGAAATTGGGGTATTGAAATCCCCATTATTATTGTATGTGAGTCTCTCTCTCCCTTTAGGTCCTTTAATATTTATTAAAAAGCCAGATGCCCTGTAACTAGTTGCATATACACTTATAATAGTGACTTCTTCCTATTGAATTCATCCCCTAGCATTACATAATGACCTTCTTTGTCTCTTTTAATATTTTTATATTAAAGTCTATTTTGTCTGATATCAAGATTGCTATGCCAGTTTATTTTTTGCTTTTGGTTGGCATGGAATATCTTTTTCCATCCTTTCTCTTTCAGTCAGCAAGTTTCTTGGTGAGATGTGCTTCTTGTAGGCATCAAATGGATGGGTTTTGCTTTTTAATACATTCAGTCAGTCTGTGTCTTTTAACTGGATGGTTGAGCCCATTTACATACAGGGTGCCTATTGATAAGTAACAACTTTACCCTGCCATTTTTCCAAACATTCTTTTTTGTTTTTACTTTGAATTTCCTTTGAACTTTTACTGGGAGATTTTCTTCCTTTACCTTTTTCATAGTGATGACCCTGTTTCTGTGTGTACCACATTCTTATATATCTTTTGTAAGGTTTGACAGTTGGTGGAAAATTCTTTTAATTTTTGTTTGTCATGGAAGGTTTTTATTTCACTTTCATTCATAAATGAGAGCTTTGCCAGGGTATAGTGTTCTGGATTGACAGTTTTTTCTCTTAAGATTTGGAATATGTCTTGCCATTCTCTCTTAGGCTGTAGGGTTTCTGATGAGAAGTCTGCTGTGAGTCTAATTGGAGAGCCTCTGAAAGTAATCTGGCATTTCTCTTGTGCACATTTTAGAATCTTTTCTTCATGTTTACTCTGGAGAGTTTGATTACAATGTGTACTGGTGAAAATCTTTTCTAGTCATGTCTGTTAGAAGTTCTATATGCTTCTTGTACTTGGATGTCCCTTTCTTTGTCCAGATAGGAAAGTTTTCTGTTACTATTTCACGAAAAATGTCTTCTAATTATTTCCTCTTTCCACTCCTTCAGGAACTCCTAGAAATTGTATGTTGGGTCATTTGATAATATCCTGTAGATTCCCAGCAGTGTTTTTTAGTGTTGTCATTTTCTCATCTTATTTTTGGTTTGACTATGTAACTTCCTTTGCCTTATCATCTAATTCATATATTCTTTCTTCTGCTTCACTGATTCTATTGTTGCAATGGAAAACTTTATTTGTTCTATTGAATTCAATTCATTTTGATTTCTCCTTAAGATCTCAATTTCATTGGAGAAATTTTCTTTCATATCTTACATGGATTTAATTAATTTGTGCATTTGTTTCTGATTACTTCTGTGTAATCTTATGATCAGTTTTTTTAATTCCATTTCTGCCATTCCTTCAATCTCATCATCTTCACAATCCAGTATTGAAGTGTTGTGTTCTTTGGGGGGCATCATGTTGTCTTCCTCATTCTTGTTTCTTGATTTGGTGCATTTGTAATTTGGCATTTGTGGAGATACTTGTTGGTTTCTTCTTTGTTTCTTTGCTGTGGTGGCTTTTATCTTTGTGCTATCACATTGATTTTGTAGATTATGACTCCTGCTGAGCAGGGATAAGATCTGTGTATTGTGTGTGTGTTTGCTGATATATATGTGTGAAAGTAATTGTCGAATTATTGTTCCGAATGTGATAAAAATTGTGATAACATGATAAAATAACAGCACAAATCAATGAAGAGAAAAATCAAAACTTTTAGCAACATGTGAAAAAGATGCTAAAACAAATGTTGAAATGTTCATTTTGGCTTTCTGTAGACATATCTGAAGACACACATTGAACCAAAACTGTCTTAATTTCATTGGAAACTTTTATTAAATATTCTTATTAAAATAGTTAAATTTTTTAAGAATCCTCAGACATCTGCCTCCATGCTATCTACTCAAGAGCTACAGGTCTCAGAAACTAATCCACTGGACTACATCTAAGTTAAGAGTTGAGCATATTTTCCTATTATGATACTTCTGCAATTTACATTTGTTTTTAAAAACCATAGAATGCTTAATTGCTAATTGTGCCTGTAATATTTACATTTAGTTCCCAGTAGTCCAAAACAGAATTAGGCTTGGAGGTAGCAAGTTGGCTACTTGTGTGCTGGGGTGGGGCGTGGGGAGCAATCTTGATAATTCTCCAGGAAAGTAGATTTATCCAGACTGAGGAGCAGGGCCTTGGACCCAAGGAGGTAAGGTGGAAGGGCCCTCTCCTGCAGGCTCAGTGCCACCTGATTTCACCCTGTAGAGCAAGGAGACAAAGCCTGAAGGCCAGATTTCTGGAACTGTTATGTGAAATTTGAAAACAGACTTCCTATGAAATGTAACATTTTCTCATTAAACTAATGACTGAAGAACAGCTGTTGACTTAGTTGAGTGAGCTTTGGGGCTTTCTCTTATTGCTTTTTTCATAATGTACAAGTATTAGAGTAAGGGTAAAATCCAGAGCTCACAGTTAGGTGACCTGACTTCAATTCCCTGTGCAGTGCTAACAGGCTGTGCGATTCTCATCTGGCCTTTGCTCCATCATGCTTCATTGCTACTTCGCAAACAGGGGAGGTAACAGGGTGTCTTTCAGAGACTGATCTTTGCTTTTGCTATTATATTGAAAGGAACATAGGGCTTCCGCTTCCATTAGATGAGTTCTAGTGCTCATCTCGTTGACGCCCTCTTTCTGGAGACATTCCTCTCTCTGCCACCACACATAGACACACCCACACCCACACACACATTTTTGTGGATAAACAGAAAATTTTTGTGGCTAACTTTCCAGGCAAAGGTAGCCCAGTATTTAGGAACATCTAAAATGTCTTTGTGTAAGTTTCATACAACTTTTATTTCTGTTACAGTGAATTTATTTGATTTTTCAGATCACATTCCCTGCTATGTATTTATAGGTATATGTGGCACACACCCTTTGGTTAAATCTCAGTTGAAAAGATTATTTTTGCTCACCTCAGAGGGTCTATTACATTGCTTTGGTTCATAAAAGTCTGCATTTAGTTTGTATGAATGTTCAGAGAATGTGACCTTTACAGTTAAATTTACTGAGAGAAAGAGAATGTATCCACAGAGCCTTCTCTTGTGGCTACATACTGATTATCTTTTTTGTGAAAACATTTGACTGTTTAATGCAAATGATATAACTTCATAATTTCAAATTTCATCATTAAAGATTTCAAGCAGCAGGCATTCCATTTTATGATATTTGGAAGAAACTCAATAGTCTGATTTTAATTTTACTTCATAATGTAAACTCAATTTATTTGTTTATTTTATAGAAAGCTTTTATTTAATAAATATAAGTTTCATAGGTACAGCTTTTGGATTGTAGCAGTTCTTCCCCCATAACCGCCCTCCTACCCGCAAACCATCCCACATGCTATTCCTCCTCCCATCCCATTCTTCATTAAGATTCATTTTTAATTATTTTATAAACAGCAGATCAATTCTATACTAAGTAAAGATTTCAACAGTTTGCACCCACACAGCCACACAAAGTATACTGTTTGAAGATTAGTTTTACCGTTAATTCCCATAGTACAATACATTAAGGACAGAGGTCCTACACTGGGAGCAAGTGCACAGTGACTCCTGCTCTTGATTTAACAATTGACAACCTTATTTATGACGTCAGTGATCAACCAAGGCTCTTGTCATGAGCTGCCAAGGCTAGGAAAGCCTGTTGGGTCCATAAACTCCAACCTTATTTAGGCAGGGCCATAACCAAAGTGGAAGTTCTCTCCTCCCTTCAGAGAAAGTTAAACCCAATTTAAAATTGCTACCATGAATTGTAGCAGCTCCTTAAAATCTCTTTCTACTGGGGACAAAGCTGGAGGTCTGTAAGCTTCCTGGTTATTGGATTGGATGACTTGGCACTGTTTCTGTTTAAAAGTGCTCAGTGGACTCTGTTGTTCTAAATACTTGGCCTCCTCCCATTGTGGTTTAATTACTTGTTCCATAGACATGGGATTCACAAAGCTTACTGCAATGTTGATGTAGTAAGTAGACTTAACAAACTGTATCACTTAAATTGATAAAACAAAAGTAAGAGTATAACCTGAACTACCACCAAGAAAAATGGAACCGATGATCAAAGACTCCGATGCAGCAATGGTCTAATGCTCAGGGAATTCACTGGACTTTTTCTCTACCAACCGGAAGCAGATGGCTTAGTAAAATGGTGGAATGGCGTTCTGAAGACAGCTGAAGTGCCGGCTAGGTGGCGCTATCTTGCAAGGCTGGGGCAAAGTTTTAAAAAAGCTGTGGACTTTGAATCAGCATCCGGGACTGTTCTATGGTGCTATTTTTCCAAGCTCGCAGAATCAAGTGGTGGAATTGGGAGTGGCACCCCTCACCATAACCCCCAGCGACCCACTAGCAAAATGTTTGCTTCCTGTTCCCGTGACCTTATGCTATGCTGGCCCGGAGGCGTTGCTTGCAGAGGGAACCATGTTTCCACTGGGAGAGACAATGATTCCATTGAACTGGAATCAGACTGCCGCCTGGCCACTTTGGGCTCCTCGTAGTTTTGAATCGGTGGGAAAAGCAGGGAGTTACAGTGCTGGCTTGTGTGATTGATCTGAATACTGGGGGGAGAGGGGGCTGATTTGCCAGGTTGGAGGTAGGGAAGAGTGTGTCTGGAAGAGAGGAGATCCCTGCCGTGTGACTAACGTCAACGGAAAGCCTCAGCTACCCAGTGCTGGCGGACTCCCCGGCAGGAATGGAGGCTGGCACTGTCCTGCCAGGTAGAGAACTCTGACCAGTTGAGTGCAAAGGGAATGTGAAACAGGTGGCCAAGTGAGGTAGTCACAAATATCATCCACAGCTAATGATCACTTGCAGAAATGAGGATTCTAACTGGAGAGCATTTTGTCCTGAGTTTGTTATGAATAAGTGTGTGTAGCAGATTATTAGTGGCAAGCATACAAAGCATTGTTAACTTTACATCTAGTATTGAAGCTATCTTCTAAGTTTATTCAAAAAGAGAACAGCTTCCAAGGATTTGCTTGCTCTTCTGGGGGAAGAGTGTGTTTTCTGTTGAAATACAAGATAGCTTTATTGTGTCTGGCAGAATCATTGTCTGCATTTGGGGTAATTAGATAGGTGCCAAGTTAAGAATAGATTTGTGACCATTAATTTTGTCAACTTGCTTAGGCCATGGTACCCAGATAGTTGTGCAAAGATGTTTGTTTATTCTATATGACATCAGTAGACATAAACAACAGACCACCTTTAATGGGAGTGGCCCACATCTGATCAGTTGAAAGCGTCAATGGAAAATGGCTGACTTCCCTGGAAGAAGAGGGAATTTTGCAGGTACACTGCTGTTGGACTTGAACTGCAACCTCTATTGTTGCCTTGATTGTCTAGCCCGATGACCTGCCCAGTAGATTTTGGACTTAGCATCCCCACCATTGAGTAAGCCAGTCCTTAAAAACAACTCTCTCTCTCTCTTTCCCCCTCCCTCCCTCCTCCACTCCATCCTACCCACTCTGTTTCTGTTGGTTCTTGTTCTCTGGAGGACCCTGACTGACATTAAGTGACACACATAAGTTGATGAGGCAACTTAAAACTTGAACAATAAGCTGACATAAGTCAGAATGGGAGTCCACTAAAATGTAAGCTTTGTGAATACAGGCATGTCTGTCTCTTTTGCACAGCACCCAAAACATCATTCAGCAATGAGCAGTCACCAATAAACATCTGTTGAGTCAATGAATGAAAGTGATGCAGAGAGGCAGTTAGGGTAAGTTCAATTAGATTTGTGAGCTAGAAGACCACGCCCCCTGTGTGATCTCACTCCCCTACCTAATCTCACCTGAAGGCCCACCTGCCAATCAAACTATGTAACCACTCCCCTTTGGTGGTGAATAAAAGGCCTGGAGCATCATGGGCCCCTTGTTGCCCTTGCTGGTGCCATTGTTGCCCTGAGAGTGTGTGGCTTATGTCTTTGCTCTTTCCAATGTCAAGACTTTTGAAATCATGAGAAAACATAGAGAAAAGGAGTGGCAGAGGTGAGGAAGCAAGTGGGTCAGGTGGGGTCTGTGGATTTAGATGCAGAAGGATTGGCTTTGAGGGGAAGGTTAGGGAGACTGTAACAAGGGGTGGGCTCGGCTGGAGCTGGTGAGGGTGGCCGGGAGCTGGAACAACCACAGTGCCCTCCACCCTGAGTGCAGGCGGTTGATGGGGCCCAGGGACTCAGGTGGGCTCCGTGATTTAGAAGCACGGAGGAGCATGGGAGAGTGAGGTGCCTTGGAGAGGAGCAGAGATGTGAACTGATCCCATGTGAGGGGTCTGTGAGGAACAGGGCTGTGCCGTGTCACGCAGCCTGTACAGCACTGGAGCTTCCCCTCGGTGGCTTCGATCCCAACACAGTCCTTGCAGAGGTAACCTTTGAGACTTGTCCGAGCCAGAGATGTGCAGGATCAGTATGCCGGGAGCACATGTTGGGATGGGGGAAGGCATTTACCGCATCATACCATCCACACTGTTCATATTAACCACATGCCAAGCTCTTGATGAGTGTGCAGTGGGCAGGGGAGGATGTGTGCAGGATGCTATTGAGGGAGGATGAACCCAGCAGCCCAGAGACGGAGCTCTGAGTGAAAATGAGGAGCAGCTGTGGAGAGCAAGGAACCGAGAGGCCCTATCAAATGGAGATGACGGTTTCAGGGCGGCGTGATAGAGCCTAAAATACCAGAGAAGCCACATGCCTTGATTCCAGCCAGGGTTTGACACAGGACTAGCTCTCTTCAAGGAAGGGGGGGTACAGTGGGCAGGAAGAGTTCAAGGTGCTGGCCGGTGTGTTATCGAGATCTCCCAGTCTCTAGGGTTTTCGGTTTGCCTGACACTGAGACGAGGTGGCTCTTAGGGAGTTCTGTGAGGACGAGCATCTGCTTCTCGATCGGACATGCGAGCACGGGGAGTAGTCACGGCGACAGGCTCAGCAGAGGACCAGGGTCATGAGATCCCTTGAGCAGAATTAGGGCATTTGTGGCTGCAGAAACACGGTTCAGAAGAGACCAAGCTCTGTCCTTGGCACACGTCCTCTCTGAGCGGCTGAACGGGATCAGTATGTTCGTCACCACGAGATCACTCACGCCATTCTGGATGCAGGCACACTGCTTGTAACATACACTGGGAGACCTGAACAGCTAAGGCCGAGTGTGCCCCACTTCTAACACAGCTGTGTTCTACACTCCTACTCTGCAGGTAAGAGTAGAGGGGACGAGAACTCTGGATGTGTAGCCAGATACGATCAGCAGGGAGACCTGACTCTTCCAGTCGAAGTCAGACCCTGGGACTCATCAGCCAGCTGGATGTGTGTTGTGCTTTCCCTGAACAAATGGCTTTATGAGTTCATAATTCACAGTGCATTATATCAGTCAGCTGGGAAAATGCAAATGTTGGTAGCAGTGTGGCTACGATGACCCTGCAGAGTCCAGTGCCGTCAAGGCGACCGTGTGTGCAGACCCTCCTGCTCTGCTCGTCACCCTCTGCTCAGCGCTCTGGTGCAGCAAGCCTCAGCCCTTGTGTGGTTTGGGCTCCCCAGTGTGATGGGATACCCAGCACACGTTGCTATCAGATTGCCAAGGGGCTGGCCAGGAGTGGCCCTGCGCAGGTTGCTGCTGCTCAGACGAGCAGTTTGTTAACAAGGGCTGAAGCCATGTGTTGACCATGCTGCCCTGGACGCTGGATATGCTAGCTTAGATTAGATTAGATTTAGATTAGATTAGATATGCTAGCTTTCTGATGTGTGGCCTACAAAGTGGTCTTCCTCTTCCTTTTTCAAATTTCATTTATTTGAGAGGCAAAGAATGAAGGAGACAGAGAGATGATCCTTCTGCCATCTCAATTCCCAAATGCCTGCAGTACCCAAGGCTGCAGCTAGGACCAGAAAATGAATCCAGGTCTCCCACAGAGCTGGCAGGGAACCACAAGAAGGCTAAAGTGAGAAAGCAGAGCTGAGAATGAAAATCTACTCACGTAAGATGTGAGCAGTTTAGCCACTGGGCTGAGTGCCCACTCTGCCTCGTCACAGCTCCTACAGCCGTGGCTCTAATTCAGCTCTTCGGCCCACATGCAGGCTGCTTAAGTTCCTCTTACCTGTCTCCTCCTCTCCAGACCTTCTGCTTAGTCACCCTGAAAAAGTGAGTTTTTCAAACACACTGTTGATAGCAGTTTTTCAGAAGGCTAAGATTGCTAGCTATTTTCTTATAGATACCTACTCTCCAGTTCTTTTTTTTTTTTTTTAAGATTTATGTATTTTGAAAGCACTATGGAGCGAGGGGGAGAGACAGAGAGGTCTTCCATCAATTGGTCCACTTCCCTGATGGCTGCAATGGCCAGTGCTGGGCCAGGCCAAAGCCCGAAGCCAGGAGCTTTCTCTGAGTCTCCCACTTGGGTGGTAGGGTCCCAAACACTTGGGCCAGCTTGTCTCTCCCTCCCTCTCTCTCTCTCCCTCTCTCCCTCTCCCCCCTCTTTCTCCCTCTCTCCTCTCTCCCTCTCTCCCTCCCTCTCTCCCTCTCTCCCCCGTCCCTCCCTCTCCCTCCCACCTCCCTTGTTCCCCCTCTCCCTCTCTCTCCAGTCCCTCCCTCTCCCTCTCCTTCTCCCTCCCACCTCCCTCGTTCCCCCTCTCCCTCCCTCTCCACCTCTCCCTCCCTCTCCCCCTCTCCCTCCCCCTCCCTCACTCCCCCTCCCCCCTCCCTCTCTCCATCCCCCTTCCATCTCCCTCCCTTCCTGTTTGTCTCCTCCCCTCCCCATCACTCTACCTTTCAAACAAAAATAAATCGAAAAGAAAAAGGACCGTGCCTCTCTATGTGGGGTGGGTGAGTCTCTGGGGTCTTCTCATGGATGGGAAGAGCCTGGGACTCCAACCACAAGCTACTGTCTGTGAGCGGGATCATGTCTAAGATTGTTAAGTCAAAGGGGAATATACTTCCATGAAGGTTGTTCTCTGTTGTGGCAGTAAGACTGTCATCCTAAGTTCTTGGTTTCACCATATGCATTGGCTGCCTATGGTTTAAGGAGAAGCCCAAGCCCCTCGGGGGACTGCTTCAGATCCTTCCAGTCTGGGTGTACCCCACACCTTCAGCTGAGCTCCCTGCCACTTCCCTGCAGGTACACCCCTGTAACACTGGGGCCTCCTGTTCCCTCCAACCCCCACGCCTCCCCTTGGTGCCTCTGTGTGGTTCCCTCTTCTGTGAATGCTTCACTTTCTTTCCCAAAGAAATCTTTTATATTAATGAGTACAAATGTCATAGGCACAACTTTACAAATGTAGTGATTCTTCCCATCATACCTGCCCTGCTACCCCCATTCCCACCCTCCTCCTCCCTCTCCCAATCCCAGTCCCAATCTCCATTAAGATTCATTTTCAATTAAATTTATACACAGAAGTCCAACTCTATACTGAGAGTTCAACAGTTTGCATACACATGCACATAGGCACACACACAAAAACTGAACAAGTTTTACAGTTAATTCTCATAGTACAACTCATTGAGAACAGAGGTCCTGCATGGCGAGTTAGTGTACAGTGACTCCTGTTGTTGATTTAACAATTAACACTCTTAGGGTGTAAGTGATCACTCAAGGCTCTTGACATGAGCTGTCAGGGCTATGGAAGCCTTCTGAATCTACAATCTCTGTCAGTATTTAGACAATGCCATAAGCAACGTGAAAAGTACATCCTCCTTTGATGGCCCCTTCTTTTCAGAGGGATCTCTTACACAGAGATCCTTCATGTAGGACATTTTCTGCCTCAGTGTCTCGGCTTTCCATGCCTGAAATGTTCTCATAGGCTTTCCAGCCAGACCAGGAAGCCTTAAGGACTAATTCTGAGGTCAGAGTGCTGTTACAGTGGTTGTCATTCTATGAGTCTGCTGTGTGGACTGCTTCTCATGTTGGAACATTCTCTATTATTATTATTACTACCAGATACTTGATTTTATTTACATGATCCCTTAACACTTAATCCTATCTATATGATCACTTTAACACTTATGATAGCATTTTCACCTCCCAGCTTAATGGGATTTGCAGTTGACTCCATGGCAAGTTTTTAAACTGAACCCTTAAAAGTAAGTCTGTAGGAATGCATGCAGAACTGTATAGCTTCACATTTTTAGAAGAGCTTTCTACCCGTCCTTTGATGTCTGGCTCATACATCATCACTTCTGGGCTGCTTTTCTGGACTTCTTGCAACAGCTCTCCCTGGCAGACTATCTTTCTTCTTCCTTGGGGCTTCCACAGTGCTATATGCATGCATGCATGTGAGTAACACTTCCTTGTAACTGTTTGCATTATAACTGGCGTTTGTCTCCACGATGGGGATGATCTCATCACCTCTTATCCGCAGGCCTGCACCATACCCCAGTGCTTCTCCTTAGTCTTGCCACAGAAGATCAGGGTGGACACAGAACTGAATGGTTTGTCTTTCTTGTGGTTGGAGGGGAAGCACTCTTAGCTAAGAGGATGGAAGGGAGGTTTGGAGGTGGCTTGAGCTCTTTGCAGCTGAAACGCCTCTGACATGGGACAAGGAGTGAGGGGGGAGACCAGGAAGCCAAACAGCATGGGGCAGACGCCTTTGGAGGCTGGAGTCAAGCTGGAAAAACAGTCCCTGACAGGCTGCAGTCCTTATTGTGCATTGCTGGGACTTTGAAAGATAAGGAGGAAACGTGCAGAGCAGCCCATCACGGATAGGAAGGAGTGGGGCCGGCAGACCCTGGGAACAGGCGCGTCTCTTTTCAATCACTGTGGGGCTGTGGTCCGGTGTATCTGACACCACCATCTGCCCTTTGACAGGCTGCTTCCTGATGCCTGCGACCACTGCGGGCCCACTTGGTGCCCAGTGTGAGAGAGTGCAGCCAGTGTGTCTGTTTCATCTGTTTGTTTCCAGGCCTGGCCACTTTGCCTTAAACAAACAAAAAAATCCTGCATAATGTGGTCAGCAGCCAACGTTTGCGAACAAAGAAGCTATGTCTTAGCATTTAAGTTTGCATGGGAAAACACTGCTTTGCCCGGTACTCCAAACCTCCCAGCCCTATGAGAAGGGAGCACAGGAAAGAGTTTTTTTTCCCGAGTGGAAATCCCATGGAAGGAAACAGGGAAAACGCACCCACGTCAAGTTACAAACCGAATTTGCAAATACATTTTGGCATGGCAACCAGCGCCATTTCTTCTCTCGTTGTCACTTTGTAAGCTTAGCACAGTGCAGAAGGCAGAATGTTCATGAGTGAATGGATGCTTGTCACGTCAACAGAGTGGTGAAAAGCATAAGCTTGGGGCTGGTGCTGTGGTGTAGTCGGCTGAGCCTACGCCTGCAGCACTGGCATCCCATATGGGCACCGGTTTGTGTCCCGGCTACCCTCTTCTGATTCAGTTCTCTGCTATGGCCTAGGAAAGCAGTGGAAGATGGACCAAGTGCCTAGGCTCCTGCATCAGTGTGGGAGACCTGGAAGAAGCTCCTGGGTTCAGATTGGCCCAGCGTTGGCTGTTGCAACCATTTGGGGACTGAACCAGTGGAGGGAAGACCTTTCTCTCTGTCTCTCCCTCTCTGTAGCTCTATCTCTCAAATAAATAAATATCTTAAAAAAAAAATGTGAACTCTGAGGTCAGAATGCAGGCATTCCTGATCTGGGCCTAACCTTAGATTTCTGGGCTCTATAGAAGAAGAAGATAATATTTCAGTCCACCTTGTTGGCCTCTTGCAAGCATTAAATGAGACAAATGTATGAGATTGTCTTTTAGTGCTGGTATGGAAGAAGTGCACTAAGTACCAGAAGCTTCCGTGATTAGCTTGTCCGTTATTAGTGTCCATTATTAGCTTTGTCTATTAAAACTCCTGCCCCTTGACTCCTCACGGAGCCCCAAGACAGTGGACTGTTTGAAAAATCATATCGCAGGGACTGGTGACCTTATAAAAAGAGAATGTCAGGAATCCAATGGCGTCTTTCTGGCCTGATAGTTTGTGGAGTGGGAGGGCACAAGCCCATGGCTGAGCAACGACTGCAGATACAATTTAGAAAAAGCTGCTCCTGTGGGGGCCTTGTGAAGGTGCTGACGGGACAGGCGTCTGGCAGGGTTTTGTAATTGGTAGCGAGTGGAACCAGAAATGTGGGCGAGCGCTCTTAAACTTGACCTTCCCAGGGTTTATGGCACGTGTCTTCATGTTGGCCAGCCCTGAGGCTGGGCAAGGGTTTGCAGTGGATTGGTGCCTGAAAGTCTTCATGGCATAACGTAAAGGGTTTTAAGCAAAATGGGTTCCAAGAATGAACACACAGCGTGCTTTACAGATGACCCGTTTATTGCTTTGGCTCTGCACGCGTAGTTCAGCCTGCTCTGAACCAGATAAGTCTGTGAGGCTCTGCTTTAAGTCTATTCCTCACTTGCAGCTTCCGGCTGCTTCTATGTGTGGATAAGGCAAGGAGATACACTGGGCTCGGCCCCTTGCACAGCCCTGTTCCCGGTGGAGAGTGGAGGAACCCTGCTGGCCACAGTGGATCTTCCACAGCAGGAGCAAGGAGCCTGCCCTGCCTCTGAGAATGGAGAGCCTGGGAAAGCTTCCTCTCTCCCAGGGAGCCCAGATAAATGTGTGATAGGAAGGGAGGCCTCTGGTGTGTCTGTCACCTGAGGGAAGGCAGCTGGCTCCTGCCTGGAGATAAGGCTGGGGTTGCTGAGGCACAGGTGGGAAAACTCAGCCCTAACACACCGCAGCCTGGCATGCCCACAGCAGCACCCCAAGGAAGAAGGAAGCAGAGAGGGGCAGAAGGGGCAACGTAGAGGCATGTGTGGCCTGGGGCAGGAGCGTGGCTCCGTTACAGGCGGTAGCATCAGAAGCTAGCAAACTCCAGGGATCAAATCCGGGGGTGAATAGGGCCATGGACGATTTCACAAGTGCACTGGGCAGCTGGGAACCTTGCAACATCATCTAATTCCTCCCTTTCCAGGCACCCAGCTTGCTCTCCTAACTTAGGGGAGGCTTCTGTCCTTCCACAGGCACCCCACCCACCCCAAAGGAGTCCCCAGGAAGGGTGTTGAAGGGTCTCATTTTCTGTGGTTTGCATTCCCTGAAAAGTTGGTGGTTCTTCCTTGAAAAACAAAGTCACAGTGCGACCGGGCTCTCTGTCCACCACTCCTTATGCCCACTCTGATGGGGTGAACCGATCCCCAGCCCTTTGCCCCCACTCTGCAATCTCCCAGTCTCTGTTTCTAATACTTAGCAGCAGTGCCCAAAAGAAATGAGTCAGAATGAGCGGGGTAACAGATAAGTCTCCCTTGCGGGTATCTCTGCGGTGCTGTTCATCTGCATCTCCTCCATTCATCCCAGCCAGAGTCCGGAACAAGAGTCTGCATATCCTGGTTTTTAAGGTTTTGTTTATTTAATTGAAAGTCACAGTTACATGGAGAGATGGAGGGATGGGAGAGAGAGAGAAAGGGAGAGGGAGAGGGAGAGAGAGAGAGAGAGAGAAATGGGGAGAGAGAGAGAGAGAGAAATGGGGAGGGAGAGAGAGAGAGAGAGAGAAATGGGGAGAGAGAGAGAAATGGGGAGAGAGAGAGAAATGGGGAGAGAGAGAGAGAAATGGGGAGAGAGAGAGAGAAATGGGGAGAGAGAGAGAGAAATGGAGAGAGAGAGAGAGAAATGGAGAGAGAGAGAGAGAAATGGAGAGAGAGAGAGAAATGGAGAGAGAGAGAGAGAGGGAATCTTCTAGCCACCAGTTCACTCCCCAGATGGCTGGGCCAGGCTGAAAGCCAGGAGCCAGAAGCTTGTTCCACATCTCCCACGTGAGCATCGGGCCCAAACACGTAGGCCATCTTGCACTGTTTTTCTCAGACAATTAGCAGGGAGCTGGGTGTGAAATGGAACAGCCAGGATACAAACCAGCATCCCTGGCTGTGGCTTTACCAGCTATGCCACAGAGCCAGCCCCTCAGATCGGTCTTAACGAGCAGGACCAGCAGGGGGAGCTCATCGAGTGGCTCCCTGTGTGGTTTCAGGAGAAAGCCAAGGAACACTTGAGGAGATAGTACAACTGCAGGACTGATGTTTGCTTTGTGCCGGGGCACAGTCACCTTCCCCTCTGGGCAGCTGGCTGGGTAGGGGAGGAGAAAGCCTCAGTAGAAATAAGGAAATGGTCATTGTTTCAAGGGAGATTGGCATGAGGTAATGCTGAGTGGTGGGACGGAGGGAGAATTTGGGGCAAAGCTTGGCACGCAATCCAGCTATCGCCAGGCACAGGTTGTAGGAGCCTAGGGCTGGAAGCATGGGCTACCTTCGTGGTGGCATCAGTACCAGGTGGCGATCTCCTGATGGAGTAAGGAACAGGTGACTAAGGTGCAAAGGATATTTTCGTTGGTGCCAATACAGGTTTTGTTGGAGGGAAGTCTCAGAGCCGCTGGAATGGGGCTAATGTATGAAAAACAGATGACCAGTTTGCAAAGGACAGAGGGAATGACAGACATCACAAGGCAGAAGAAAAGGAAAAAGCAAATATGAACCTATCTGTACAGTTTTGAGCCACAATGGGGAGGGGGGTTGATGATGCCTGGGTTCCAGGGATTCTGCTACGGTGAGTGTGTCCAAATTATTACTTTGATGTCGTAGTTGAGTCTTACCATCTGCGATGACTTAGGAAAGAGTGTCAAAAATTTTTAATGAACTGTCTTATTTTTTTAAAGGTTTATTTATTTGAAAGAGTTACAGAGAGGGGGAGGTCTTCCATCTGCTCATTCACTTCCCAAATGCCCTCCACAGCTGGGATTGGGCCAGGCTGAAGCTAGGATCCAGGAACTCGACTCAAATCTCCTACATGGGTGGCAGAAACCAAATACTTGGGCCATCATCTGTCTTCCAGGTGTATTAGCAGAAAACTGGATCAAAAGTGGAGTAGCCGAGAATTAAACCAGCGCTATCATATGGGATAAGGTTGGATTGGGGCCACGAAGTCGGCGCCCAAGTTTCAAATACCTGGTATGCCTGCACCCATCAAACAGTATTTATAAACTTATCATGATAAAACATTTAGATCATCCAATACAATCTTTGCAGTTCCATTGTGTCCAAATCATCCCCTATCTGTCCTTGAATAAAACAACAAGAAAGATCGAGAGCAAAATACAAGATCTGACATCATTTTTCTCCCTCAGGTTCAGGGAGAGAATTCCATGATAAAAGTCACAAGTATCTGCAGCTCCTCTGTAGACAAACCGACTTACAGTGCCCCACAAAGGCTGTTTCTGGTCAGGCTGAGTATCAGTCCTCCAGTGGGCCAGGTGCTGGGCAGGCAGGCCAGGGCCAGATCTAACCCAGATTTGGCCCAGATCTGGTGCTGGGTGCTGGGTGCTGGGTCTCTAGTGGCTCCCCAGAGGCTGCACTGGAGCAGCTGGGTTCATGGACTTCTGCATGCAATAGGTTTTTCCTGACCTGGGACTGAAGTCAAAGCTGCATGCAAGTTTTTAAAATATTTTGGTTGTATTTTGACACTGATGCTGAGAACAGTAGAAAAGTTGAGGCATTTTAGTGACTCCCTTCAGAACATACTACATACTTTGTCTTTTTAAGACTGGTTTTTTTTGTTTGTTTGTTTTTTTATTTCGAAGGCAGAGTGATGTGGGGCTTGAGAGAGAGAAAACATCTTCTATCTGCTGGTTTTCTCCCCAGAGGGCTATAACAGCCATGACTGGGCAAAGCTGAAGCCTGTAGCCAGGAACTTACCCATCTCTCTCACAGGGCTGGCAGCAGCCCAAGCACTTGGCCAACATCCACTGCCTTTCTAGGCACGTTGGCAGGAAGCTGGAGTGGCTGGGACTTGAACTGGTGCTCTTACATGGGATGCCAGCATCACAAGTGGTGGCTTAACCCACTGCGTCACATCAGCCCCTTAGAAACATACTTTCTAAGCCGTAACAATAGTAAACTTAGAGACTTATTGTTGCAGATGATTTAAACCTTTACAAATGTGTTTGGAGCCAGCGCTGTGGCACAATGGGTAGGGACACCTGCAGTGCCGGCATCCCATATGGGAGCAGGTTCAAATCCCGGCTGTTCCACTTCTGATCCAGCTCTCTGCTATGGCCTGGGAAAGCAGTAGGAGAGGGCCAAGTCCTTGGGCCCCTGCACCCACGTGGGAGATGCAGAAGAAGCTCCTGGCTCCGGACTGACACAACACCAGCCGTTGCAGCCATCTGGGGAGTGAACCAGCAGATGGAAGGTGTTTGTCTGTCTGTCTCTTTCTCTCTGCCTCTCCATCCTCTGTAATCTTTCAAATAAGTAAATAATTTTTTTAAAAAAGTGCTTGATTTTTTTAAGCCTAATCATCTATTTCGGAATTTAAAAATGGAAAAAAATTCAGGCTCAAACCAGTATAGGAAGAAGCAGGGGTTGGAAGAAGAGGGAAATCAGACGAAAAAGGGAAATTAATAGAAATATTTTCAAAGGTCACATGCCTTTCATTCTTTTAGTTCATCTTTTTATTTATCCATTGCCAGTATATTAAATTTAAAATGACAATCATTTATCTCCATAACTATGAATAAATTCTCTTTTCTCCATTGAATACAATTATCAAGAACTCTCCCTTGTATTTTGAACTCATAACATTTCCATATAGTTACTAAATACAGAATTTCCGTCCGTTTCATTTTCATATCCTCAAAGCAACAAAAGCGTAAGTTGTGTCCGCGTTCACTACTTTAATGACACAAACAACTGTGAGGGCTTTGTCTATCCGAGCCTTACCCACCCTCTTCCTCTGACTCCAAACAGGCTCTGAGAGGGTTATACTGTGGCTGTGATCAAACTATGCATGAAGAATTAGCCAGTGCCTCTTCTTTCCTTTCATGATATCCTTCTCATAATTCTGTACATTCAAATGCAGACAGAAGAGCTATACACAAGGCCTCAGACAGAAATAATCCGGGAAGATCGGTCATCAAGCGAGTTGCATTTCTTAGACCTGACATTGTCTGTGACCTCCCCCCTTGCTCAGCTGAGAGGGAAGAACTGTTGGCCTGCAGGTGGGCAGAGCCTACACCAGCCATCGGGTCTTTGGTGGTGTGGGCAAGGCAGCAGAGCCCAGGAGGGACAGGTGGTCCCGATGAGCTCACGATGGTGGGGGGTGCCTGAGGTGGAGTGCAGAGCAGGTGTGGAGACGGCTCTGCCTCTTCATCCCTCTGGAGAACCTCAGGGAAAACTGTATTTGTTCCTTTGTTGTGTCATTCATTCATTCAGAAGATATCTACAAAGAGCAGATAACAGTGGATACTACCATGTAGTGCTGCACAAACTCCGTGAACTGTATCTCAGCACATCTTCCGGGCACCCAAAAGGCCCAGTGTCAGCTAAGGCGGATGTTACTGTACATTCGTCACGGAGTGGCAAGGGGCCCAGTGGAGAGAAGGCCACCGCTAAGAGTGGGAGCTGAGAGGCCACGGACAGGATGGGGTGAATCTGTCCATCAGACGCCAGAGAAGGGGCAACTCCTATCTTGTTAACCCTGCTGGCTTCTCTATGCCCAGAGATGAACCCACAAGCCCGCTAGGCAGGGCCAGCAAGGAAAAAATACTGAATGTATAAACGAACTTGGTGATAAATTAGTGGATTTGTAAAATAGATTGGAAGGCAGTGAACTGTGGTTTTGAAACTTTGGGCTGAATTTTAATTTTTTTTTTTTTTTTTTTTTTGGCAGACAGAGTGGACAGTGAGAGAGAGAGACAGAGAGAAAGGTCTTCCTTTGCCGTTGGCTCACCCCCCAATGGCCGCTGTGGCCAGCATGCTGCGGCTGGTGCACTGCGCTGACCCAAAGCCAGGAGTCAGGTGCTTCTCCTGGTCTCCCATGGGGTGCAGGGCCCAAGGACTTGGGCCATCCTCCACTGCACTCCCAGGCCACAGCAGAGAGCTGGACTGGAAGAGAAGCAACTGGGACAGAATCTGGCGCCCCGAGCAGGACTAGAATCCAGTGTGCCGGTGTCCAGGTGGAAGATTAGCCTATATTGAGCCACGGCACCAGCCAAAACTTTGGGCTGAATTTTAAAAATAACTTAGAAATCGGAGTTTTGGGAAAGAATTGTTTTCTGTGTAAGTGTGTGTGTGTGTGTGTGTGCGTGGTGGGGGAGGAGTTGATATTAGGTGAAATGAAGAAGGTAGCACTTTTGTAGACCTGGTTGTGGTTTGTGGAAACACACCTGCCACCGTGGCAAAAGCAAAAGCACTATTTAAGCACCTAGCGTGTGAGCACCAACTGTGTCAACCACAGGTCTGGAAAGCACAGATGCATGGATGCAGATTTGATTTCCCAGGTTTTACACACACACACACACACACGGAAAATGCACATTATCTTTTAGTTCCATTTTTCCATGAATGTCTGGAAGCTCAGAATAGGTGTCGATAGATATAGATGTTACCTTCTATTCCCAGGGGAAAATCTTTGCAGAGGAAAAATCCCCAGGAAGCTGCTCAGAGAAGAGTTCACCCAGGAGGGATGTCTGATTCCAAACTTGAGGTATCTATTCAAGCGGGGAGAACAAAACCACATCTCCTTTCATTAGCTGATAATAGCAGGAATACTAATTCTTTTCACACATGAACACTGGGATGTGTCAATCTAAAGCAGGTACAAAAATAGAAGAATTTGTCAACAGATAAAGCAGAACCTAGAAGAATGTGTAGAGCATTCTCTGGGGAATGGATGGGGAGAATTCAGTTAGCAAACATAACTTAAAAATATAACAAACTTAGAATCTGCTCTTAACATCACAGCTGATGTACTTCTGCTCTTTGAGTAATGTTACAATATTTAAGCCTATGGATAACTAACTCTTCCTTTGGAAACAAAATAAGCGGCATGGGTGAGAATACAACCTTCAGATGGATTACTATCTTTATTAAAACTTAACTCACAATTCCGAAACCACTTCATTGGAATGAATCTCTTGCCATAAATTTCAGCTCAGCCAGAGTTACTGTTTCACAGCTCAGTTTTATGATTGTGGCCAATTACATTTTTGTTTAGACAGAGTTATATAAATTCTGAAATACCAAAGGATATGCCAACAGAAAGATATATGACTTGTATATGGAAACTGTTGCTTTGATTTCCATGTGATTGTGGAAATATACTCAAATTAGAAGCTAACTTAAGAAGTGTGAATTTTTAATATATTAATAAATCAGTGACTCTTGTCTTCAATTAATTCATGAGCATGTCCAAATGAGAGTTGTGATGGAATCCTCTATTGATCGGAGTTTTTGAAACCACAGCCTCTCAATATATTTAATTTTTGATGATATACATTGCAGACCATAAAATACATGTGTAAAACAAATGTGCACATATTCATTTTTATTTATACTCCTGATAAATTTTTGATTAAAACATCTCATTTACCATATCTTACAGAAAAAAAGTAACTCAAACAATTTGGAAATAGCATAAAATGTAAATCTTGGTAGATTCAAAGTTTCTGTACTTAAAAAAAATTAAAGCAGCGGGAAAGATTAAGGTCTTAGGTACTTATATGAAGCTGTCAGTGCAATAAAGAGCTTTTTCATTGTGGACACCGGAAGAGCAATTGGCATTGCTTTCTTTACTCTGCCCAGAATTCTGTCGTCATCATTAGTGAGTTTAGGCAGTGTCCACCTGGTTATCTGTATCTCGCAATCCATGCACACTGAGCAGCCACTCAATAAAAATTTATGGAATAAGAAAGTGTACAGAGTTTTTGTTTTTTCATTATAAAAATTATCTGATCTACTTTTACAATAACTGGTCTAGTGACTTATAAAGTCAGCAAGAAGGAGGGGGCAGAGGACCATCCCACTCATTGTAGGTGCAGTGTGCAGTCAGTGCAGGAGGGATGGAAGCAAAGGCTGGAATTTTCACTTTTGTGCATAAGATTTTACTAGTGTAGGAAAAATGATAAAATATATGTAGTGTCCCATATTGGAAGATTATCTTTAATCAAAACAGTAGCCAGGTTTTGGAACTTATCAAGCCTCTGTCTCAGGTGCATGTTAATCAGAGCAAGGGGCATCTTCTGGATTTCTGTAGACAGATCTTAGATTTTCAAGTTCAAAAGAGCCCAAATCCAACTTACATGTGTGCTCTGGACCTAGCTGCTGTGTCCATGGCAGTCTGCTCAACTCTACAAAGCTGCCCATGACGTAAATTTTATCCACTGATATTTTCATGAGACTTTTAGCTTTGCAATTTTGTAGATGCTCAGTAAGTTCTTTTTTAAAAAATTTTTAAGGACTATAACTACATGCATTTAATATATACAAATTTGGGAGCATGATGATTCTCCCCCCCACCTCCCTCCCACCCATTCTCCTGCCTTTCTCCCTCCTCCCTCTTCTTTTCCCATTCTTTACTTTTAGAGAGATCACTTTTTAGTTAATTAACTCCACACTAAATAGAGTTCCCTGATTAGTATGAAGAAAAAAAGAACAGCAAGAAAAAAAAAAACACAAACAAGAAAAACATTGTTCCCCCAACAGTCAAGACAAGATATTCAGACGTTCACATCTTAAAGTGCCAGTTTTATTCCTATAGATTACATTGTAAGTACTCTATTAGTTATGACAGATTAGAGAGATCATATGGTACTTGTCTTTTTGTGAATGGTTTATTACACGAAGTATAATGATTTCCAGTTGCATCCATTTTGTTGCAAATGACAGGATTTCATTTTTGTTACTGCTGTGTAGTGTTCCATAGTGTATATATACCATAATTTTTTTCTAGTTCTCAGATGATGGACATCAAGGTTGATTCCAAATCTTAGCTATTGTAAATTGAGCTGAGATGAACATGGGGGTAAAAATCATGTTTCATATGCTGATTTCGTTTCTCTTGGATAAATTCCTAGGAGTAGGATGGATGGATCATCTGGTAGGTCTGTATTCAGCTTTCTGAAACATCTCTATGTTGTCTTCCACGGTGGCTGTACCAGTTTACATTCCCACCTATAGTAGATTAGGGTACCCTTCCCCTCACATTCTCTCCAGAATTTGTTGTTTGTAGATTTCTGTATGAGAGCCATTCTAATGGGGGTGAGGTAAAACCTCATTGTGGTTTTGATTTGCATTTCCCTGATGGCTAGCAATCCTAAGTGTTTTTTCATGTGTCCATTGGCCATCTGAATTTCCTTTCTTGAAAAATCTCTGCTCAGGTCCTTTGCCCATTTCTTGATTAGGTTGTTTGTTTTTTCATTGATTTTCTTGAGCCCTTTATGTATTCAATTAATCCTTTATCAGTTGCATTGTTTAAAATTATTTTCTCCCAATCTGTTGGTTGCCTGTTCACTTTGTTCAGTGTTTCTTTTGTAGTGCAGAAGCTTCTCAGTTTGATATAAACCTATTTGTTAATTTTGGCTTTCATAGCCTATGTTTCTGGGGTCTTTTCCAAAAGTCTTTCTCTATGCCAATATCTTGCAAGATTTGCCCAATATTTCTCTAGTAATTTGATAGTATCATGTTGTAGATTTAGGTCTCTGATCCATTTTGAGTGGATTTTTGTGTAAGATGTGAAGTTAGGGGTCTTGTTTCATACTTTTGCAAGGGGAGATCCAGTTTTCCCAGCACCATTTGTTGAAGAGAATTTCTTGGCTCTAGGGGTTGACTTTTGCTCCTTTGTGAAAGATAAGTTGGCTGCAGATGCATGGATTAATTTCTGGGGTGTCTATTTTGCTCCATTGGTCTACATATCTGTTTTTGTGCCAGTACCAGGCTGTTTTGATTATAACTGTCCTGTAATATGTCTTGAGGTCTGCTATTGTATGCCTGCAGCTTTCTTTTTATTGTTTAAGATTGCTTTGGCTATTTGAGGTCTCTTGTGTTTCAATATGAATTTCAGCATCATTTTTTCTGTATCTGAGTAGAATGTTGTTGGTATTTTGATTGGAATCACATTGAATCTATAAAGTTCCTTTTGTAGTATGGACATTTTGAAGATGTTGATTGTTCCAATCCAAGAACATGGAAGATTTTTCCAGTTTTTATGTCGTCTTCTACTTCCTTCTTTAATGTTTTGAAATTTTCATTGTAAAGATCCTTGACATCCTCGGTTAAGTTTATTCTGAGGTAGTTAACATTTTTGGTAGCTATTGTGAGTGGGATTGATCTTTGAAGTTATTTCTCAGCTATGAAATTGTCTGTGCATACAAAGGCTGTTGATTTTTGTGTGTTGATTTTATATCTTGCTATTTTACCAGACTCTTTTATGAGTTGCAGTAGTCGGTGGAGTCTTTTGGGTTCCCTATATATACAATCATGGCATCAGATAATAGGGATAGTTTGACTTTTTCCTTCCCTATTTGAATCCCTTTGATTCCTTTTTCTTGCCTAATGGCTCTGGCTAAAACTTCCAGGACTATATGAAATAGTAATGGTGAGAGTGGGCATCCTTGCCTGGTTCTGAATCTTAATGGGATTGCTTCCAATTTTTTCTCCATTCAATGGGATGTTGGCTGTGTATTTTTTATAAATTGCTTTGATTCTATTGAGGAATGTTCCTTCTATACATAGTTTGCTTAAGGTTTTCATTATAAAAGTGTGTTGAATTTAGTCAAATGCTTTCTCTGCATCTATTGAGATAATCCTATGGTTTTTGGTCTTCAGCTTGTTAATGTAGTTGATCACATTTATTGATTGTCAGATGTTGAACCATTCCTGTACATCAAGGAAGAATGGTACTTGATCCAGGTGAATGAGCTTTCTGACATGTTATTTAATTGAATTGGCCACTATTTTGTTGAGGATTTTTGTGTTTATGTTCATCAGGAATATTGGTTTATAGTTCTAATCTCTGTTGTATCTTTTTCGACTTAGGAATTGAGGTGATGCAGGCTTCATAGAAGGAGTTTGGGAAGCTTTCATCCCTTTCAATTGTTTTGAATAGCTTGAGAAGAATTGGAATTAGTTCTTCTTTAAATATATGGTAGAATTTAGCAGTGAGGCTGTTAGGACCTGGGCTTTTCTTTGTAGGGTGGGTCTTTATTACTGACTCAATCTCTGTCTTGGTTATGAGTCTGTTTAGGCATTCGATGTCTTCATGACTCAATTTACATAGGTTGTAGGTATCCAGGAATCTATCCATTTCATCTAGGTTTTCCAATGTGTTGGCATATACCTCCTTGTAGTAATTCTTGATGATTCTTTTTATTTGTGTGGTATCTGTTGCTACTTTTCCATTTTAATCTCTGATTTTGTTGATTTGAGTCTTCTCCCTTTTTTTATTGGTTAACCAGGACAGTAGTTTGTCGATTTTGTTTATTTTTTAAAAAAACCAGCTCTTCATTTCATTGATCTTGTTATTGTTATTTTGGTTTCCATTTTGTTGATTTCTTCCTTATTTTTTTATTTTATTTTATTATTTTATTTCATTTTATTTGACAGAGTTAGACAGTGAGAGAGAGAACCAGAGAGAAAGGTCTTCCTTCCGTTGGTTCACCCTGCAATGGCTGCTATGGCTGGTGCTGCGCCGCTTTGAAGCCAGGAGCCAGGTGCTTCCTCCTGTTCTCCCATGTGGGTACAGGGGTGCAAGCACTTGGGCCATCCTCCACTGCCCTCCTGGGCCACAGCAGAGAGCTGGACTGGAAGAGGAGCAACCGGGACTAGAACCTGGCACCCACATGGATGCTGGTGCCACAGGCAAAGGATTAACCAAGTGAGCCATGGTGCCAGCCCCATTTCTTCCTTAGTTTTAATTATTTCTTTCTTCCTAAAGTTGTGAGGTTTGGTTTGTTGTATTTTTTCCCCTAGGTCCTTAAGATGCATTGACAGCTCATTTATTTGGTGACTTTCCAGTTTCTTGATGTAGGCACTAATTACTATAAATTTCCCTCTTAACACTGCTTTTACTGTATCTCATAAGTTTTGATATGAAGTATTGTCCTCTTCATTTGTTTCCAGAAATTTTTAAATTTCTCTTATGATTTCTTTTATGAACAACTGTTTATTTATGAGCATGTTTTTCAGTCTCCATGTGTTTTTTCATGTTCTTGAAATTCTTGAGTTCTTAGTTTCAAGCCTCAATCCACTGTGATCAGAGAAGGTCCATGATAAGATTGTGATTTTTTGGAATGTGCTGAGACTTGCTTTGTGGCCTAGTATATGATCCATCATAGAAAAAGTTCCTTGCACTGGTGAAAAGAATGTGTATTCTGCATCTGTGGAGTGAAACGTTCTCTAGATACATTAGGTCCATTTAATCTATAGTGTTGATTAACTCAGTTGATTTTGTGTTGATTTTTTTGTATTGTTGGTCTATCCATTGATGAAAATGGTATTGTTGAAATTCCCTGTTTCTGTTATAATGGAGTCTATGTCTCCCTTTAGATACATTAACAGATCTTTTAAATAGCGAGGTGCCCTGTAACTGGGTGCATAATATTTATTATGGTCATGTCTTTCTGTTTGTCTTCCTGTATTGATCCCTTAATCATTACCTACTGTCCTTCTTTGTCTCTTTTGTGTTAAAATCTATTTTGCATGATATTCGGATGGCTATACCTGCCCTTTTATCTTTCTATTAGCATGGAATATCCTTTTCCATCTTTTCACTTTTAGTCTACATGTATCTTTGTTGGTAAGGTGTTTGTTGTAGGCAGGAAATGATGGGTTTTGTTAATTTATTCAGTGAGACTGTATCTTTTACCTGGAGAGTTGAAACCATTTGCATGCAGGGTAACTATTGATAAGTAATTACTTGGCTCTGCCATTTTTCTGTGAATATTCCTATCATTTATTTTGGACTTCTTCTTTTCTTTTACTGGGGGATTTTCTGTCTTCTCATTCTTTCATGATGCCTTTCTGTGTTTCTCTGTGTAGCATATCCTTTAGCATCTTTTGTAAAGGTGGACAAATGATGACAAATTCTTTTGATTTCTGTTTGTTATGGAAGGTCTCTTTTTCATTTTCATTCTTAAATGAGAGCTTTGCAGGGTACAGTATTCTGGGTTGGCAGTTTTTTTCTTGTAATATCTGGACTATATCTTGCCATTGTCTTCAAGCCTGCAGGGCTTCTGATGATAAGTCAGTTGTGAGCCTAACTGCAGATCCTCTGAAGATGATCTGGCATTTCTCTCATGCACATTTGAGAATCTTTATGTTTTACTGTGGAAAGTTTGACTACAATGTGTCATGCTGAAGATCTTTTCTGGTCATATATATTAGGAGTTCTATGTGCTTCCTGTACTTGGACATCCCTTTCTTTCTCCAAGTTAGGGAAATTTTCTCTATTTCACTAAGTTGGTCTTCTATTCCCTTCTCCTTTTCCACTCATTCAGGCCCTCCTAAGACTAGTATGTTTTGTTGTTTGATCCCCAACACTTTTTTAAAAAAATATTTACTTACTTATTTGAAAGAGTTACACAAGAGAGAAGGAGAGGGAGAGGGAGAGGGAGAGAGAGAGAGAGAGAGAGAGGTTTTACATTCCACTAGTTCACTCTCCAGTTGACCACAATGGCTGGGGCTGTGCTTATCCAAAGCCAGGAGCCAGGAGCTTCTTCTGTGTCTCCCAGTGGGTGCAAGGGCCATTTTATTGCTTTCTCAGGCCATAGTAGAGATCTGGATCAGAAGTGGTACAGCCAGACATTGAAACTGTGCCCATATGGGATGCCAGCACTGCAGGCAGTGATTTTAACCCACTATGCCACTTTGCCAGCGCCTTATTTCTCTTTCAAAAATCTCAATTTCATAGGAAAATTTTTATTCATATCATATATGGTTTTCTTTAGCTCATAGATTTGCTTCTGATTACTTTTGAGTAATATTATGATTAATTTTTAATTCCATTTCCAGCATTTCCTCAATCTCTTAATCTTCAGATTAATATTGAAATATTGTATTCCTTTGAGGAGTCATAATTTCTTCCTTATTCATGTTTCTTGAATATCTGCACTTATTTTAGGCATTTGTAGAATGTTTCTTTTTCCTCTGTTGGCTTTTTATGTTTGAGCTATGCTTCTGTGGCTTAGTGGAATGTCTACACTTTCAGTGAATACCAAGCAGTGTGTGGTGGGTGGGGTCAGGGAGCTTTGGTCAGTGCTTCTGGATGGGGTGAATATCCAGGGTAACACCCACGTTGAACCTGGTAGCTCTCCTCTGGCTACCTGGATGGAGAGGAATTGTCTTCCCTGTCGGTGTGACCACTCATTCTCCAAACTGAGGAATGCCCAGGTGTTAGCTCCAAGTATATTCGACACTTATCCACACTGCCCTATGACCTGCACATAGGATTTGTGCAGCTCTTCCTTTGAGCACACTTCCTCAGCTATGAGCTGCTCTAGGCAGCAAGGAGCTATGAGAGTGTGCAAAAGCACTCTCTGATTGCCCAGAACCCAGCTACACCCTGCTTCCTCACACACATTATAGTGTTTTCTTAGTCTCAGCACCCAGGGCTCTCAGGGTCAAGGAGTATAAGTGGATCCACTGTACCTCCTAGCCTGTCCTAACCACAAGGAGACTAAGGTATTTCCAGGACCACTGTGTTTCAGCCCAGTGGATTGAATCCAGTCCTCCCAACCAGATTTGAGGTCAGTGGGCCAAGTGTGTTTTATACTCCTGTAAGATCTCTGGATCACAGGAGCACATGATACCTGCCAGCCGAAGCCCTGGTCACTTCACAATTGCACTGGGTGCATAGGAGAGTCTGACAGGTGGCACTTCCCTTCTGTAGGAATGGATTCCTCCTCCCCCCACCCATTGCTGTGTGGGTACAGCTCGCGAGGTGGAGAGTGTCTCTGTCAGTTGCTCTTGAACTGCTGTGGTTGCACCTGCTTTCACAGGATCTGCCGCTGCAGTTTCCATGGCAGCGGTACCCTGAGAATGTACTTTCTTTCTTTCTTTTTTTAAATACAAGTTTGCCTAACCCCTGACTTCTTTTTTTAAATTTATTTTTAAGGAGTACAAATTTAATAAATACAACTTTAGAGACAGTTATTCTTCCCACCATACCCGCACTCCCACCCACACTCCCACCACTCCTCCTCCTCCCTCTCCCATTCCACATTAAGATTCATTTTCAATTAACTTTGTACACAGAAGACCAACTCTATAAAAGTTAAGATTGCAATGATTTGTGCACACACACAGTTTTACAGTTAATTCTCATAATACAACTCACTGAGGACAGAGGTCCTGCATGGGGAGTTGGTGTACAGTGACCCCTGTTGTTAATTTAACAATTAAAACTCTTACATATGATGTCAGTGACCACCTGAGGCTCGAGACATGAGCTGCAATGGCTATGGAAGCATTTTGAGTCTACAAACTCCATGGAAGTTCTCTCCTCCCTTTAGAGAAAAGTACATCCTTCTTTGGCCATTTCTTATGCAGTCTCACACATCGAGATACTTCATGGAGAACATTTTTTTTTCTACAGTGTCTTGGCTTTCCATGCCTGAAATGCTGTCATGGGCTTTTCAGCCAGACCAAGAAGCCTTAATGGCTGATTCTGAGGTCAGAGTGTTATTTAAAGTGATTTTCATTCTATGAGTCTGCTGTGTGGACTGCTTCCCATGTTGAAACATTATCTGCTTTTTAATTGTATTATTATTACCAGACACTTGATGCTATTTATATGATCCCTTTAATATACTTAATCCTATCCATATGTTTAATTTAACTCTTGATATGATCACTGTTAACATTTAAGATGGCATTTTTACCAACCAGCTTAATGTGATTTGGAGTCCCATGACAAGTTTTTAAACTGTACCCTTAGAAGTAAGTCCATAGGAATGTTTGCAGAACTATACAGCTTTACAGTTACAAACTTCCTCCTCCTTCTCTTATTCCCACTCTTATTTTTTACTGAGATCTATGTTCAATTGATTTTACACACATATGATTAACTATGTTTAGTAAAGAGTTCAACAAATAGTATGAAAAAATGAGAACAAACAAAAAAGAAACTGTTCTTAAACAGTCAAGAAAAGGGCAGCTTAAGTAATTCCTTTTCAAAGAGTCAATTTCATTTCTACAGATTTAGTTTTAGCCACTCTATTATTTCTCACACATCAGAAAGATCATATGGTATTTGTCCTTTTGAGACTGGCTTATTTCACAAAGAATGATATTTTACAGCTTGCTTCATTTTGTTGCTATTGACTGGGTTTCATTTTTTTTTACTGCCATCTATTATTCCAAAGTTTACATATCCAATAATTTCTTTATCCAGTCTTCAGCTGAGAGGCAGTTAGGTTGATTCCATGTCTTAGCTATTGTGAATTGAGCTGCAATAAACATGAAGGTACAGATAAATCTTTTGTTTACTGATTTCATTTTCCTTGGGTAAGTTCTCAGTAGTGGGGTGGCTGGGTCATATGGTAGATCTACATTCAGGTTTCTGAGGTTTCTCCATACTGTCTTCCATAGTCACTTTACTGGTTTACATTCCCACCAACAGTGGATTAGTATACCTTTTCCCCACATCCTTGGCAGCATTTGTTGTTTGTTGATTTCTGTATAAAAGCCATTCTTACTGGGGTAAGCTAAAACCTCAGTGTGTTTGGATTTGAATTTTTCTTACAGCTAGTGATCCTGACTGAACATTTTTTCATGCATGTTGGCCATTTGGATTTCCTACTTTGAGAAATGTCTGTTTAAGTCCTTTGCCCATCTCTTAACTGGGCTGTTTTGTTGTTATGGACTTTCTTGATCACTTTATATATTCTGGTTATTAATCTTCTATCAGTTACATAGTTTGGAAATAATTTCTCCCATTCTGTCACTTGCCTCTTCACTTTCTGAGTATTTGTTTTGCTGTATATAAACTTCTAAATGTCATGTAATCCCATTTGTTCATTTTAACTTTGATTGCCTATGCCTCTGGGGTCTTTTCCAAGCACTCTTTGCCTGTGACAGTCTTGGAGGGTTTCCCCAATGTTTTCTAATAATTTGATGGTGTTGGGTTGTATATTTAGATCTTTAATCCATGTTGAGTGGATTTTGTCTAAGGTGTAAGCTAAGGGTCATCATACTTCTACATGTGGAAATCCAGTTTTCCTAGTACCATTTGTTGAAGAGACTGTCCATTTTTCAGGGATTTGTTTTAGCTCCTTGGTCAAATATAAGTTGGTTTGATGTTTGGATTGATTTCTGGCATTTTTATTCTGTTTCAGTGGTCTATCCATCTATTTTTGTACCAGTACCAGGCTGTTTTGATTATAACTGTCTTTTAGTATGTCTTGAAATCTGGTATTGCAATGCCTCCAGCTGCTGTTGTTTTTGTTGTTGTATAAGATTGTTTTAGCTATTTGAGGTCTCCTGTGTTTCCATATGAATTTCAACATAATTTTTTCTATATTTGAGGAGGGTGTTTTTGGTATTTTGATTGGTATCTCATTGAATCTGTAAATTGCTTTAAGAAAAATGGACATTTTGGTGATAGTGATTCTTATAATCCATGAAAAAGGAAGATATTTTCCTGTTTTTTGTATCTTCATCTATTTCTCTCTTTTTTAAAGATTATTTATTTATTTGAAAGTCAGAGTTACACAGAGAAGGAGATGCAGAGTGGGGGGAGGTCTTTAATCTGCTGGTTCACTTCCCAAATGGCCACAACAGCCAAAGCTGTGCCAATCTGAAGCCAGGACTTCCAGGTCTCGCATGTGGTTGCAGGGTCCCAAGGCCCTGGGCCATCTTCTACTGCTTTCCCAGGCCATAGCAGAGAGCTGGATCAGAGGTAGAGCAGCCGGGACTTGAACTGGTGCTCATTTTGAACGCCAGCACTGCAGGCAGTGGCTTTACCAGCCATGCCACAGTGCTGGCCCTCTATTTCTTTTTTAATGCTTTGATTTTTTTGTAGTTATTGTGAATGGGATTAATCTTAGAACTTCAATCTCAGCCTTGACATTGTGTATACAAAAGCTGTTGATTTTTTTTGTATTGACTTTATATACTTCTACTTTCCAAACTCTTTTTTTTTTTTTTTGACAGCCAGAGTTAGAGAGAGAAAGAGAAAGAGAAAGAGAGAAAGGTCTTCCCTCCATAAGTTCACCCCACAAATGGCTGCTACGGCCCGCGTGCTGCACCCATCTGAAGCCAGGAGCCAGGAGCTTCCTCCTGGTCTCCCATGCGGGTGCAGGGCCCAAGCAGTTGGGCCATCCTCCACTGCCTTCCTGGGCCACAGCAGAGAGCTGGACTGGAAGAGGAGCATCTGGGACAGAATCTGGCGCCCCAACCAGGACTAGAACCCAGGGTGCCTGTGCCACAGGCAGAGGATTAGCCAAGTGAGCCGCGGCGCCAGCCTACTTTCCAAACTCTTTGATGAATTCTTGGTGGAATGTTTTTTTTCAATCCATGAACATGGAAGATTTTTCCATTGTTTGATACTACTTCTTTAATATTTTATAATTTCTCATCATAAAGATCATTGATGTCCTTTGCAGCTGTTATGGATGGGATTTATCTTAGAAGTTTTTTCTCAGCCATGACATTGTATATAATAAGGCTGTTGATTTTATATCCTGTGTTAATTATCCTGTTTCTTTACTCAACTCTTTGAGTTCCAGTAGTCTCTTGGTGGAGTCTTTTGGATCTCCTATATATAGAATCATGTCATCTGTAAATAGGGATAGTTTGACTTGCTCCTTCCCAGTTTGCATCCCTTTGATTTCTTTTTCTTGCCTAATGGGTTTGGCTGAAACTTCCAGGGCTATAACAAATAGCATTGGTGAGAAAGGGCATCCTTATCTGGTATAGATCTCAGTGGGAATGCTTCCAACTTTTCCCCATTCAATAGGACACTGGCCATGGTTTTGTTATAAATTACCTTTTGTTGAGGAATGTTCTTTCCATACTTAATTTGTTTAGAGTCTTCATCATGAAACAGTGTTGTATTTTATCAAATGCTTTATTTGCATCTATTGAGATAATCATATGGTTTTTGTCCTGCAGTTTGTTAATGTGGAGTATCACATTGATTTGTGAATGCTGAACCATTCTTGCATACCAGGGATAAATCCCTCTTGGTCTGGGTGGATGATCTTTCTGATGTGTTGTTGGATTTGACTGGCTAGAATTTATGTTCATTAGGGAAATTATTCTTTTTCTATTTTGAATCTTTTTTGGATTTAGGAATTAAGCTGATGGCAGCTTCATACAAAGAATTTGAAAGGATTCCCTCCCTTTCAATTGTTGTTAATAACTTGAGAAGAATTTGGAGCTAGTTCTGCTTTAAATGTCTGGTAGAATTCAGCAGTGAATCCATCCCATCCTGTGCTTTTCTGTGTTTGGAGGGCCTTTATTACTGATTGGATTTCTGTCTTGGTTATGGGTTTCTTTAGGCTGTCTGTTTTCGTGGCTCAATTTTGGGAGGTTGTATGTGTCCAGGGATCTATCCATTTTTTCTAAGTTTCCCAATTTGTTGACATACAGCTCTTTGTAGTAATTTCTGATGACTCTCTTTATTTCAGTGGTGTCTGTTGTTAAATTTCCTTTTGCATCTCTAATTTATTGATTTGGGTCTTCACTCCCCTTTTTCTGGTTAGTTGGGTCCATGGTTGTCAATTGTTTATTTTTTCAAAAAACCAGCTCTTCATTTTTGCTGATCTTTTGTATTTTTTTGGATTCAATTTTGTTGATTTTTTTTCTCTAATTTTAATTATTTCTTTTCTCCTACTAGCTTTGGGCTTTGTTTTTGTGGTTTTTCTAGATCCTTGAGATGCATTGATAGTTCATTTACTTGGTGCTTTTCCAATTTCTTGATGTAGGCACCAGTAGCCTTAAACTTCTCTTTTAACACTGCTTTTGCTGTATCCTTTAAGTTTTGATATGTTGTGTTGTCATCTTCATTTGTTTCTATAAATTTGTTTCTAGAAATTTTTTGATTTCTGCTATGACCCACTGTTCATTCAGGAGCATGTTGTTCAGTCTCCATGTGTTTGTATATGCTCTAGAGATTCTTGAGCTGCTGATTTCCAGCTTCTCTTTGTGGTCAAAGAAGATGTATGGTTTGATTTAGATTTTTTTGAATTTTCTGAGACTTGCTTTATGGCCTAGTATGTAGTCAATCCTAAGGAAAGTTCCCTGTCTGGTGAGAAGAATATGTATTCTGCAACTGTGGGATGAAAAGTTCTGTAGATATCTCTTAGGTCATTTTGGTCTTTAATGTTGATTAAATCTGTTTCCTTGCTGATTTTCTATCTGGTTGATCTGTCCATTGCTGATAGTGGGATATTGAAGTCTTCCATTACTATTGTATTGCAGTCTATGTCTCCCTTTAGATCCTTTAAAAATTCTTTTGAATAGCTAGGTGCTCTGAAATTAGGTGCACACATGTTTATAATACTTACATCTTCCTGTTGAGTTGATCCTTAATCATTACATAGTGCCCTTATTTGTCTCTTAAAGTTTTTGTGTTAAAGTCTATTTTGTCTGATATTAGGATGGCTTCTCGAGTTACTTTTTGGATTCTGTTGATGTGGAATAACTTTTCTCATCCTTAGACTTTGAGTCCACATGAATTTTTGTCAGTAAGATATGTTTCTTGTAGACAGCAATAGATGGGTTTTGTTTTTAATCTATTCAGGTGGTCTGTGTCTTAACTGGAGAGTTAAAACCATTTATATTCAAGGTGACTATTGATAAATAATAATGTTACCATGCCATTTTTCCAGAAAATTCCTATTTTTTTACGTTGAAATTTTTAGAACTTTCACTGAAAGATTTTCGTCCTTTACCTTCTTTCATAGTGATGACCATGTTTCTGTGTTACTGTGTGCAGCACATCCTTAAGCATCTTTGTTAGGGCTGGACGGGTGGTGACAATTTCTTTGAATTTCTGTTTCTTTTGGAAGGTCTTTATTTTTCCTTCATTCATAAATGAGAGCTTTGAAGGTATAGTATTCTGGGTTGACAGTTTTTTTCTCTTAGGATTTGGAATATCCTCATTTTCTCCTAGCCTCTAGGGTTTCTGATGAGAAGGCTGCTGTGAGTCTAATTGGAGATCCTAAAAAGTAATCTGCCATTTTTCTTGTGCACATTTCAAGTCATTTCTTCATGATTTTCTGTGGAGAGTTTGATTACAATGTTTCATGGTGAAGATATTTTCTGGTCACGTCTATTAGGAGTTCTGTGTGCTTCCTGTACTTAGATGTCCCTTTCTTTCTCCAAATTAGGAACATTTTCTGTTATTGTTTCAATGAAAAGGCTTTCAAGAACTCCTAGAACCCATATGTGGTCATTTGATAGTATCCTTTAGATTACCAACAGTGGTTTTTAGCTTTCTAATTTCCTCTTCTTTTTGATTTGACTGTGTAATTTCCTGTTTTATCTTCTAAGTCAGATATTCTTCTGCTTCACCGAGGCTTTCCACTGCATTTTTATTTATTCTGTTGAAATCTTCATTTCCAAAACTTCATTCTCTTTAAGATCTCAATTTTGTGGGAGCAATTTTCTTTCATGTCATGTACAGATTTCATTAGCATGTGAATTTTTTTCTGACTAATTCTATGTAATCTTATCGTCAGATTTTTGAATTCCATTTCTTGGATTTCTTCAAATTCTTCATCTTCACAATCTAATATTGAAATGTTGTGTGTTTTGGGAGCATCATATTGTCTTTCCTATTCTTCTTTCTTGTATTTGTGCATTTATTGTTCAGCATTTGTGGAAATACTCATTAGTTTCCTTTTTTCTTTTTCTTTTTGCTGTGGTGGCTTTTATCTTTGTACTATGCCTCTGTAGATCAGTGGAGTGTCTGCTTTCAGTGAATATCCAGATGCTTATAGTAGGTGTGGCCAGGGAGCTCTGTTCTATTCTCCAAGGTGAAGGGTATGTCTAAGGTGACACAGCCAGGTTTGGTGTGGAATATCTGTTTTTTTTTTTATTTTTTGTAATCAGAAAGGAAGTTTATTCTGCCCCGCCGAGCTTCTCTCTTTAAAGGAGACCGGTGCTTGAGTGCTAGCCCCAGTCAATATAATAAATTCGTCCGCTTTGCCCCAAGGGCCACACAAAGGATTGTGCAGTCCTCAGTGTAAGCTCAGATTCCCCAGCAATGTCCCTCACCAGATAACCAGGAAGCCCAGAGTATGTGGAGTCTCCCAGGGTGACTGCCCAAGCTCCTAGCCATAACATGAGTCCTGTGATACAGACTCCATTTTTTTTTTCCCCACAGCCCTGACACACAGCTCCCATAGTCAGGAGCTCTCATGCCCCTATTAGTTCTCCCCACCAGAGTCAGGAGTCTCCACCTGGCTCATTCCTGGGGGTGGACATGGGCTGCAGCAGTTGTTAGTTATGTCCAAAGTGGCACCTGCTCTATAGGCTTGTTATAGGACACCGTTGTAAAGTGATCGGGGAGAGAGAAACATGTCCCCTTTTTTTTTTTCCTCCTCTAGTTTGCCAGGTACATTATCCTTCATGGAGCTCCAAGCTGGGTTCCCTCTAGGCTCTTCCTGCAGCTTTAGTGCCAGTGGCTTGGGCTTGTGCGGTCTGGTTTGATCTCACTTTCCAGTGCTGGTGTGTAGGCTCTCAGCTGCTGGAGTCCTGAATTGTGTGCATTCATGCCGTCCACATAGGTCCATCATGTCCTCTAACTTGTGTAGTTTCCTCTGCTGTTTTCTCCCTAACTCTTCCCTGAAGCAGCTCTCTCTCCACTTCTTTTAAACTATCTTCTCCTAGACTAGAGCAGTAAGTTCCCTGCCTTCTCCACCATCTTGGAACCCTGCGAGAGCATACTTTGTCCACTTTTTTATATTAATTTTGTCCAGCTTAAATCAGACTGCCCTGTCACTATTCCGGCATCTTGGAACCACCCTCTTTTTTTTAAGATGGATTTATTTATTTGAGAGGCAGAGTTCCTCACAAAGGGAGAGGCAGAGAGATCTTCCACCTGCTGGTTCATTACCCAAATTGCTACAGTGGTCAGAGATGAGATGATTGAAACCAGGAGATTGTTGTAAGTTTCCCACTTGAGTGCAAGGGCCCAAGCACTTGGACCATCTCCCACCTCTTTGCCAAGCCATCAGCAAGGAGCTGGATGGGAAGTGGAGCAGCTGGGACTTGAACTGGCACCCATATGGGATGCTGGTGCCACAGGCAGAGACTTATCCTACTTCACCACAGTGCTGGCTCCTCAGTTAATAGATGAGAGAGTCCTGAGGCATAGTATTCAAATAACTACTGTGAAAATGGCTTTAAATACATTAACAGATATATACACATGACAACATGTTTAAGAACAGAATGGATATTGGCCTAAACCCAGATCTGTGATAACTTAATGGACAGAAATCTATTAGAGATGCCCAGGCCCTTGAAGCAGGATGCAGACTGAACATTCATCATCCTTACAAATACCGCTGGGAATTAAGCCTACTTAATGGTAACAAGCTGAGGACTGATTGAGCTGTCACCACGTTGAGCAAGCTTTATCCAGTTTGATACCACATGCTCAGACGACACTTCAAAAGAGAGACAAGAGAACAAGAATGATTTTTCTAGAAAGCATAAGAAAAAAGTAATCGTGTTGTCTCTCTCTCCTTCTCCCTCTCTCTCTCTCTCTCACACACACAATGCTACCAGTTTTCATTTTTCTTTTTTTAATTTTTATTTATTTGAAAGGCAGAGTTGGGAGGGAGGGAGGGAGGGAGAGATCTTCCATTTGCTAGTTTACTTTCCAGTTGACTTCAACAGCCAGAGCTAGGTTAGGCCAAAGCCGGGACTGAAAGTCCATCCATGTCTGTCACATGAGGACAGCAGCCCATGTACTTGGGCCATCTTCTGTTCCTTTGCCAGGCACATAGATGGCAGCTGGATTGGAGGAGGAGTAGCTGGGACTCCAACCGGTGCTCATATGAGATGCTGGAGAGTGTGGCAGAGGCATCACCAGCTGCACCACAATGCCAGCCCCAACTACCACTGTTCTGACATAATATGAATTCAGCTCCAAAAACGCTATCTTTCAGATACTGGGTGCGATTCATTAGCTGTTAGAACTGGTAAAGACTTCTTAACAAACTGTGAGATATTGCAGGAGTAACAGCCTAGTGAGAGAAATATTTACACAAAGGCATCGCAGAGCCGACGGTCTTGTAATCCCAGTTGTCTGAGATCCTTTCAGCTTATTCTGGCTCCTTGATGAGTTGTGGTCAGAGGATTGACTATTTAAATCCAGCTATAGAGATTTAAATTACTGATGACATGAAGTTGTACAGTTATTTGTGACTGATTAATTCCTACTCCTCCTACTGAATGTCGCCAAGGAATGAAAGAGACAATACCCAGTCTATTTACTGTTAAGAAATTGGTTCCTTAATGTTTGTTGGTGCCACACTTTATTTTCTGGGATATTTACTACTCAGATTCTCTTCTTGTTAAAAGTGTATTAACTCAGGCCGGTGCCGCGGCTTAACAGGCTAATCCTCCACCTATGGCGCTGGCACACCGGGTTCTAGTCCCAGACGGGGTGCCAGATTCTGTCCCGGTTGCCCCTCTTCCAGGCCAGCTCTCTGCTGTGGCCCGGGAGTGCAGTGGAGGATGGCCCAAGTGCTTGGGTCCTGCACCTCATGGGAGACCAGGATAAGCACCTGGCTCCTGCCTTTGGATCAGCGTGGTGCGCTGGCCGCAGTGGTGGCCACTGAGGGGTGAACCAACGGCAAAGGAAGACCTTTCTCTCTGTCTCTCTCTCTCACTGTCCACTCTGCTTGACAAAAAAAAAGAGTATATGAACTCTTAAATATTGGGGATGCAACTTAAGGTAGTTCAGGATTTCACTGTACTAGAGTCTTATACAGAGAGCATTATTTTCAATATTTCTTTAAAAAATGATGCTTCTCTACCAATGATGAGGTTATGTCCTAATAAACTTATTACAAATTGGAAAAATCCTAGTAAAAATGTATTAGATATATCTAACTTCTAGAACACTATAGCTTAGCTCACCTTAAACAAACTTGGCACACTTACATTACCCTACAGTTGGGCAGTCATAAAGCTTATTTTGTTATAAACCGTCTCATATAACTTAGTATTAGTATCCAAAAAACCTGAGGACCCATCACACTGCACAGAGTATTAGTTATTATCCTCATGACCATGGGGCTGCCTGGGAGCTGCGCTCCCTGCCCTGGCCAGGGATGAGACAGAATGCTACTGTGTATCAGTAGCCGGAAAAAGATCAAAACTCAAAACTGGAAGTGTGCTCTCCACTGAATGTGTGTGGCTCTCCCACCACTGCAGAATAAAAGTGCAAACAGAACTCTCCTAGGTTGGGGATTGTTGGTCCAGTGTTTTTCATGATGGCACTGAAGATTTCCATCTCTCTACACTAGGCTAGTCCTTAACTGTGACTTGGGATAGAGAATGCTTTGATGTCCTTGGTTTGTTACTCACCTTTCAAAAAATTAATTCCATCAAATACCTCACAGTAGCTGACTAGTGATTTTTTATTTGTGACTAGTTCTCATATTTTCATGTGAAGATCGTTTCACTCATTGAGTAATTATCTCAAATAGAATTTATTACTGCTGAGTTGAATTATTTAGGACAAAAGAAATTGAAGAATAAACAAATGGGTCAGAGGCAGGTCATGTCTGCAGCTATTGTACTTGTATGTAGAGAAATCATTGTTAATGCTCTTGGACTTAGAAGAAGAAAAATACAGAACTGCATTAGGGGATGCCGCTAGACTCTGCTAGGAACCACAGCTCTGCAACCTGGGCCAGTCTCCTAATGTGTTTCAGGTTTTCTTTCTTCTCTTGCAAAGGGCATGTGTTAAGCCATTCTTCCTGGAGGTGTCATGAACAGCACATTGGCTGGATATTTTTAGGTGTCACAGATATTAAATTTGTCAGGCATAGTAGCATTTCAGATGTCCCCTTCACTGGTGCCTACACCCCACTGACTGGTGTAGGTGCCCTATTCCATATCCTCTTTGCCCATGGAACATTGTCTCTGTCACAGCACCCACCATAGTTGTTTGCCTTTGCTTCTACTCCAAGCCCCACTCTCTAGACTGCGAGTTCCTAGAAATCGGAATCTTTTCATCTTTGTATTTCAAGAACATTGCATGGTGGCTAGTGTAAAATAGAACCTTAAATTTTGCTGAGTTGGGCTGGTACTGTGGCATGGTTGTTTAAGCAGTTGCCTGCTATGCCAGTATCCCATATGGGCTCCGATTTGAACTCTGGCAGTGCCACTTTCAGTGCAGCTCCAAGCTAATGTGCCTGGGAAAGCAACGGAAGATGGCCCAAGTTCTTGGAACCCTGTACCCGTGTGGGAGACCTGGAAGGAGTTTGTAGCTCCTGGCTTTAGCCTGGCCCATCTCTGGATGTTGTGGCCATTTTGGGGGATGGATCAGTGGATAGAAGGTCTCCTTTCTCCCCTCCCTCCCTCCTTCTCTTTCTCTAATTCTACTGTTCAAATAAATACATCTTTAAGAAAGTTTTGCTGAAACAAAAATGTTGGGTAATCCTAATGCTTTAAGACTAATGCAATAGTATCTCCAGTAGATTATTTATGGGAGAAATTAGCTTTGCTTCATATTTCCAGCAAAAGTGAAAGTGCATTTTAATATTTTACAGGACCTGAATTATAGCCTAATGCCACAATTCAGAGACAGAAGTATTTTGTGTTATTCTTGGGTAGGAAAACACGCAAGCAAAGGAGAGAAGTTTGAGTTTCTGAAATACAGGGTTAGAAGGGTATAATGAGCGTGGAGGAATTCAAACTAAGGATTTTTAAATCAGAAGTGATTTTAGAAAAACTTAGCTAAAAATGCACCAGGGTTGGCTGTTTAGCTTAGTGACTAAAATGCTGTTTAAGATACCTGTGTCCCCTATCAGGGTACTTGGGTTTAATACCCGTCTCTGGCTCCCCACTGCACCTTCTCGGTAGTGCACATCCTGGGAGGCACCAGGTGATGGCTGAAGTAAGAGGCTTCCTGCCACCTACATGGGACATCTAGGCTAAATTCCAGCTCCTGGCTTTGGTCTCGCCCACTCCAAGCCATCACAGGCATTCAGGGAGTTAATCCACAGAGGGGAGTTCACTCTGTGTTTATCTGTTTCTCTCTTTTCTCTGTGTTTGCCTCTCATATAAATAAACAACAAAATATAAAATACATCAAATCTAATAAAAGAAATAGAACGCCATCCATGAGCCTGCATTATATTTGACCCAATGTGGCAGGTTCCCCACGTTTAGGCTTGACTCGCTCTGCAAGCCCACCTTCAGGTCATACTCAGGATTTGAACAGAATAGCAATGCAATGTCATAGTGGGGAACCCAGCATTGTCTTAGAACATTCCTTGTAGGGATGGACAGAGGGCTTTGCCCACCATATAGAAAAGCATGGTACAATTCTCTGTTTAGTGCCTTAGTTTTTTTCTGGAAAACTCTCTCAGGTCTCCAGCACCACAGGCCTTCTCTCTCCCTACCAGGACTAGCAACTTCCCACGGAGAGAAGCCACCCAGTTCTGGCTCTCAACTCTTGTTATTCACCCAGCAGCTGGCAGACACGACCGTGGAGAAAGCAGCTCAGTGTCTGTGTTACTGCGCTTTCCAACTTTGACTGTCTCAGAGTCAGCAAAACAAACGACACTGTGATCAAGACCATCTGTGGGTTATTAGTGAATATTTTATGAAAGAGTTCTGACAATGGCCTCGTATTTCTCTCCCCTCCCCGCTCCTTGCCATTGTCTTTGCTTTGATCCCTCTCCTCCTGTACCCCAGCAAATGTAATTAAATGAGTCTCTGGGTCCTGAGCCAGCAGTTCTCTCCATGGCTGACTTGACAAACATGATTTTCCTGCTTCAACATGGCTATTGGCCTCTCAGGCTGCATCCCAAGCATCTTATCAAGGTATCTGTACCAACAGAAACCAATTTCTGTCTCACATGCTTCTACTGTTTGAAAACCTAACATTTCTCCATATCACTACCTAAGACACTGGAAAACCAGGAAAGGAAAGGCGCTTCATGTTCATCATGTAGTGCTGCCTTTATGTTACTCTGCTCAATACCTCTTCCTGGGACCTCCATCGCTACCCTCTGTGCCACAGCCCTGGGCTGCGCCAGTTCTCTTCCTGAAAAGCGCAGTCCTCTTGTTACTACTTTCTTTCAATTGCTGCCTTGAAGCCACTAAAAAGTTGAACTACTGTAACATACATATCAATCCCTGAGTAACGTGTCACTCAGTTTATCACTTCTTTCTTTTTCACATCTGCACAGTCTACTCCCACTTGCCTTCTACTACCTCTCAACATCGCTTTAGCCCGATCATGCAAATGGCCATGAAGGAGCCTTCGTAACGACCATGGGAGAGGTATTGTCAGACCGCACCATCAATCTCTCCATCATCACCTCCTTTGTGAGTGGCAGCAGGTGGAGCTTGCACTGCAGTTCCTCCTCATCATTAACATATTTATGTATGAGCATATAAAGGCAGCCTGGGGATTTTACATAACTGGAAGAGCGTGGTTCATGCCTTTGAGGAGATGAACGTAAAATGAAACCCAAGATTGTCACCATATGCAATGCTTAATCACATGCTATGGTGACCACTTGCTGCTGCTACTATACCATATTTCCCTAGCATTCATGTTTTTGAATAACTGAAACAGCCAAGTTATGCAAAAACAAGTAAATGAGGCGTCTTTCCCAAGATGTTCTGTCATTACTGCTACCAGATTCATCTAATAGAAATGACTCCTTGAGGAAGTGTCACTTGCCTTGCGGGGAAAACACTTTATTTGGCAGGAATGTTGAAATATCCAATATGAATCATAGGCATTTACTGCAACAGAATCAAGGAATCCTGTTTCCCCCTTCAAAATCAATATAAAAATTGCCACTTATACCAGGCATTCTTTGTCTTTGTGAAGACAAATGACAATACATTCTGTTCCAGGGTAGTTGAGACATTTCTCAACTAGCAAAGTGGTTTAATCCTCAATTTTATGTGTTCAGGTAAAAGGGCCTTTTTGCATGTCAGAGAAGAGAGGCAATATTTTTCATAAATAAATAACATACTAACTTGTTTTTAAAAGCAAATCCTTGGAAAGCATTGCATTTCTGACAGTAAAAATTAATGTTTCTGTCCCCCAATCTTTACTTAAATTCATGTATTAAATGCTGAAGTGGTAGATATTTTCTCAATTGAAGGTTATATACATAAAAAATTTTCCATTCATGAAGTCCTTCCTAACACATTAAAAAAAAGAGAGTTTCAATCTGGTCAGTATTTTCATTTTGGAATTCCTAGTGCTTCTATTATTTTTCATCTGGATGAGTAATTTTGAAGGCTTCATAGTTGAAAATTCCAGTTGAAGAACTGTTCTGCTACCACAGTGAGTTCCTCTTTTCCCAGCAGAGCTGCCACAATTCCTTTTGGCCTTATGGAAAACACATAGGCATGTATGTTAGTGTGTGTGCAGAAACCAGGCAGACAGTGAAACTCCACTGAACTACTGTACAATGTTCTGTGGCACAATGTGCTATTAATGTTAAACCACAGTGAAGCAGGAACCTGCACACGCAGGAGCGCAGACATGTCAGCCTTGGGAGCTCTCAATTTCACAGAAGCAGTAGACAGGTATATTTTTTCCTGAACTTTTTGTATCCTACGGAAAGGTAAAGTAGGAAGTGTACACATTTGGCATTTCACCTGGGTTTAGCAGAGCCAGGAGGAGGGTCTGGGAAGAAGCCAAGCGTGAGGACTTCTGTGAAGCAGTAGCTGAAGCTACATGGAGAAATATATTAGTACTGTGCCATGGCTTCCTATGGACTGGATCTCCTGATTACACCCCTGAGCACCATGAACTGGAAACAGATAGGCAACCATAGCAGTTTCATTTGATTAACAATGGGCAGGCCAGTCCTCGGACACAACACTTTAAATACACATGAGACAAGAGAATGACTCTGGATTATTAATATTCTAGGAACATTTCCACAACAAGGAGTAGGAGGAATGCACACGTTTTAATAATCTTAGACCAACTTAGCTGATATCAATATATATTTGGAGAGTATTGTATTTTCTGCTTTTTTATCTGTATCTGTTTAATTGTCTCGTACAAAAAACAAAGCCAAGCATGTGGTGAAGAGAAGTGGGCATTTACATTCAGACAATGTATATATTCTTACAAATGTGTTTAATTATAACCGCTTCCAAAGTATCCCAGATTTTCAAAGGTTTATTTTAAGTTTGAAGACTAGACAAAGTCATACTGATTTTACAACATCCTACGTGAGTTAAGTATATATACAAAGAAAAAAAAAAACAACACTGGAATATTACACAGCTTGAATGTTTGCAAAGGTTATTTGTGTCCCTAATGACACGCCAGACTCCAGCATCGAGTATCACATTTCATAATTCATTGACTAGCGAATACACAGTCCTAAGTGCCTCAACTTTTCAAAATTCACACCAGTCTTTAGGAACTCATTCAGAAAGAGAAAGTCAACCCTAGAATTACAGTTACTGGTGATGATAAATGCTCCGAACAGGACACAGATTAAATGGGAAGGTTAAAATTTTGATTTCATAACTGATAAGGTTAACATTGTTACTTAATACAGTGAAGACTAGATGATTCACTTGTGTTTTCTGCTTTGAGATCTTGTTGTAGAGTGTTGAGGGAGAACAAATCTGCTTCAGTTGGAGGTCATTGACACAAATGACAACATGCTACTTCTCAGTATCATTTCACAATAATTACCAGCATTTCCACGTGTGGGAATTCCTGTGTTGTCATTCCTGACACCACAGGACAAATGAATATCCCACTGGGCTCACGCTGTTGTGAAGAGCACAACATGCACAAGCATGAGGAAACCATTTCAATGTCTTTCTAGAAGCCAACAACCATGATTTTCACGGACTCCCTTGGAAATCTATGTTTTAAAAGTTATCAATAGAGAAAAACCGAAAGGCTCATATGAAACCATGAGTAGTTTGGAAAAATTAAGTCACTAAGAAGGCATTGTTCAGAACGTCTAGGATAAGTTCATCAGAAGGATGGAGCGTCATCTGTAAAGAACAGTGCCTTAGAACAGTGGGACCCTGCACCCTGAAAGAGGTCAGGAGCACTGGCCAGACAGCAAGTAGGCCTCTGTTTCTGGCCATGAGTAGATACATTTCTAGTGTGCTTTAACCCTCAACCAATTAAGAATATCTCAGATTCCCAGTTTTAAAGTTACCTAAATAAGGAAATAGTGAGAACGTAGCAATTTTGGCTTTGATGGAGAAAACGGATCACCAGGTCGGAGGCTTCACAATTTCATGAAGAGAAGCTGAAGCCAAAAGCATGTGGGCATGGAACCAACCTGTGGCCATTTTGCTTTTATTAACAATCCCGATGGGATGGACTTTCTCTTGAATTCTCTGCTATGGTTGAAGACCACTCCATATATACATCACCAGGAAACGCCGGGAACACGCGGACAGACAAGACAGAACAGTCTAGTGGCTTTTGTTATGCAGCACAAATACAAAAGGAAAAGAAAAACTTAGCAGTTTTGCTCAGGACCTTATTATTTCGTACACATACCATCCTTGCTTTTCCAGGACCCTTAATTTAAAACTCCAATAACTCTTTGTCTAAGCCTTATAAAATCAATACTTATAAAAGCTATAAACTAGATGAGAGGATTTTTATGGAGGCGATGCGAGTTTTAATTCAAGAGACATGTCAATGAAATCTCCATTAACAATAACAAAGTGCTAAGATAGTTGCTTATTTTTTCCCAGAACCTTTGAAGCAAAATAATTAGAAATCAATTTTCGACTTGAAAATGGTTTTACACTTTGTCATTAGTACATCCTCTACTTTGTACCCCCCAAAACAAACAAACAAACAAACAAAAACCTATACGGTATGCTTCCTGGAAACAAGCACTGGTTTCAGATCTCAATAAAATTTTACTTTCATGGGAAATGTGGAGATGAGCCAAGAAGTGATGAGAATGCTTGGAGAAGCCATAGTGCACTATGTGAATAGTGGTCTGCTGAAGTATCTCTGAACAAAGAATTCATGATGTTAGTACTTTAAAGTAAATATAACTATGTAAATGCCATCAAAGCTAAGGTTTAAATCTGAAGGGATATAATACTTTTAAATGACAGTATGGGATTCTTCATAAAGAAAGTACTTGGAAGTTGCACAGTTATAACTTCCCTTAAAATTAAATGGGAGATTCACTTTACTAATATTAAATACAGATCAATCTACTGCTATCCAGTCATGTTCCATACATAAATAAAGCATGATACTTCTTTAGGCAGATAATGGGAAATTTCTTTTGGAAAAAATACGGACTTCTTCAGGCAAAATATAAAGAAAACAGAGTGAAACCAAGAAGTCCTAAGTCTCTAAAAGTAATGAAAATAAAATGAGAATTATCATAATTCGTTACAGGTTCAAAAATCTTTCATAAACACTGATGGCATTGGGTAGGCACTAGGAAACAATTAGGATAATGTCGCATCATTATAGAACAAAAAAAACTTATTGCTAACACTGCAGTATTCCTTTATAATAAATGGTGACTATGGGCTGCGAAAGCTCCATCAACTCATATCTGATAGCAGTGAGATATCTCTTACCTTTGCTATCAGAAGACGGCTACTTTCTCTAGTATATTTCAACCAATGTGAACAATTCAGACAATGAGAAAAGTGAGTCATAATTAATACGATTTGAATAAAAAAATCAAATGACCTTGAAAAGGCAGGCTTAGACCCCCGTAAACAGACAGTGGCCTACCATTATTTGAGTACTTTTTCAGGAAAAACAACAACAAACTGCCATCCTGTTTCCTACAGACGTCGCACAGTTCCTTCCATGGAGACAGCGGGGGGCAGAGAGGACGGGGCTGTGGAATGCGGCTCCTCACTCCTCCTCCGTGCAGCCCAGCAGCTCTGACCGCAGGGTGATCCTTCCGTACCAGGACCAAGGCAGGATTCTTATGTGCCGTGCGTAGATGGGAGGGTTGATGACGTTTTTTCTGTGGGTGTCATTGTCAAAGTTGCCCTGGAAAACCTAAGCAAGAAGAGCAAACATTGTCAGTCACGTGGCCATCTCCTTTGGAATTATTTTTAATTATCTGGGGAACACTTTTGGCATGCATGGGATCCGACACATTCCTTTTCTTCTCTACACATACTGTAGTTTCCTTTAAAATATCACTTTAAATCAAATTGCGCATCGGTGTTTAATTTGAAGAGGTAGATGAGGCCTGGGTTACAGGAAAGAGGAATAGATCTATCAATTTTCTACGCCTGTCTGTCTTAGTATATTTTAAAATGCAACAGATATTTGTCTTCGGCTGTGACCTGGGCTGACACTGGCCAGGCAGCTCCCTCTACATGCTCTTTGCCAAGGAGTGACTCAGAGGTCCAACTGCCTGTAAACCACAGCCATTGCCTGGACGCACAGTCTCCCTCTTTGCCAAGAGAGAAAGCCTGGGTAGACGGTGCGGGTTTTTTTGTTGTTGTTGTCGTTTTTCTTTGAGCAAGGCGTGGAAGCAGCTTTACCTAATTGCCCCAGGTATCTATTTGAGCCTCACTAATTATATGACCCAACCCCAGATGCAGAGGAGGCTTGGAGATGGAGAGGACCACAGGGATATCTGGTAACCAGCCACAGCGTCTGCCACAGAGCCCTTTGCTCACACAGAGCTCTCTACCAGCCCATCCCAAGACACATGAACCTACCCATGCTGGTTTTGAACTAGGTTTTTCTTCTCCTTGGCTTTTTCATGTGTTAAGTCCTCGATACCTACAGTTATGTTGTGATCACAGTGACATATCCTGACACTTCGTATTTCATCACTGTTCCCCTTTTCTTTTGTGAAAAGGCTTTTTAGAGGTTTTTATAGCTAGCTTCCTACCCTAAGATGTCTTCATAAAAATGTTAACAAGTGCCTACTCCAGAAAAAAAAAAAGCTCAATACAAGTAGTGGTATTCCAATAGAAATGGCATTATATTGTACATTTCTTTGGCCGGGGGGGGGGGGAACTGAGGTATTTGTAATTAGGGGAAATTATAAAATCTTGAGACAAAAACTAGAGATTCTGGTTTCATTCTGCTCCCTCCCTCCCCTCCCCTCCCCTCCTTCCTCTCTATTTCTCTCTCTCTCTTTCAGAGTGACAAAGAGAGATGCAGTTAGAGAAAGTGATCTTCCATGTACTGATTCATACCCTGAATGACTGCAATGGCCACAGTTGGACCAGGCTGAAAACCAGAGCCTGGAACTCCATCCCGGTCTCCCACATGGGTCATCCTTTGCAGTTTTTGCAGAAGCATCAGTAGGGAGCTGTATCAGAAGTGGAGCAGCCGGGACTCAAACCAGTGCTAGTTTATATTGACATTTTTGTTTTAGCTCAGCTAGGATAGTGAAAATGTCCTCGAGGTTTTCACTTTTAACCTTAAGAGGCATCTTATAATTGGGACATAATTTTCTCTCATGTTTGGGATCAAAACATATATAGCCAAAGAGATACCTGAAAATAAAATTCCCAAGCAAAAAAGAAGTTCATTCATCCAGATCTTTGAATATTCTGAAATCAAAGGGAATAGGCATAAAATGGCCTACTTGAATAATTTGATTCAATCTTACATACTCACAAAAGGTCTCCTGGGAAAAGAAACATTAATATTTTTCTTCAGTGTTAGCATGGCACTGATCAACAGATGCAACAGAAGGGATAGGGTGAGTACCCTTTCGGTTGGTGCCTCAAGTGCTGTCCCCATGTCATGGGGACATAAGGTTTCAATGTGACACAAAACACATATATCTGAAAGGTTGTTTTTCTTAATAAATATCTGCTGGAAAGAATACAGAGCTGCGTGCAGACTCGGGTCCATCATCCCAGCATTATCTCAGTTCATGTTCATTTAAGTAGGCATTTTACCCTGAGCCTGGCTCTGGCTTGCTCTGGCCATAGAAGAACTAGCCCCAGGGTTGAGAGGTGTTGCTAAGTGAGAGTGCCTCTCTTAGGACAAGTTCACAGGTGTGGGCAGCAGTGTTGTGAACGTTCATCAGACGTCTTCAGAGAGGTGCTCCCTGCGATGGGTAGGAGTCCCACTCTGTTTCCAGACACCGGTCTGGCATAGTATGTCAGATTTAAGTGCTCCCCTGGGAATATGGTGTTAAAATACAAAAAAATATTTTTTTGTCTGATTCTGTAGCCATGCAGGAGTACTTGAGTATATAAATGGGAAAACAGAATGCTCATTCAAAAATTTTCATTGGAAGATCTGTAATAGTCTAAAATGGAAGGTTATGTCACCATTTGGAAAGAAAAGACAGGAGAGAGGATTTTAAGTCTCTGTTCTTTGGCACAGGCTTCCATAAGGAATTATAAACCCAAGAGGCCTTAGTTGAATTATTAGTTAATAAAGAGAATACATATATAGAAACTATATCAGTTCTGAAATAGCACACGATCATGAAATTTCTGATTTAATATGTGAAAGTCATAGGTATTAGGCAATTTCTTAAAGTGAAGTTTTATAGGGAAGGATAACTAATGAAACAGAAGTGTCCACAGAAAAATGACCAAATCTACACTGGAGTCACCCAAACCATGATTTCCAAGCACTGAATGTAAGTGTGATTGTGAAGGCCTCTCGCTGATGACACAGAACACACAGAGCACACCCTTGATCGTTCTCGTTGACCTGTTGTGCTTGCAGAGTAAGCATGGAGCACATGTGCTGTGTTCTCGTTTCCAGTGCAAGGAATTCGCTGCTTGAAGGTACTATTTCGGTGTTTTTTTTTGTTTTGTGTTTTAACCTGGCATAGGAATGTAGACACAGCTGAAATGTATTTCAGCAGCTCTATATCAATGTGTAAGGTTCCCAGCAAATTGCTTTCACATCATGCTTGGGTGATCGGAGCACCTCTACTGAAACTGGTGTTGGCAAAGACACAATAACGGAGAACATTCGGTCTGCATAGAGATGGGAAAATGTTGCGTATGAGAGAGATAAAGTCTGATCAGAATTCTACTTAACGATGACAGGTTTGCTGAAGTATTCAAACACCATGATGCTAAGGGCTCTCTTGGGCTTTTCCTAACATACGGGGCTTCAGGAAAAAAAAAGCAGTTGAGGTCCCTTGGAGAGGCTTCCATAATTACCACCCAAGAGAGGTGAGAGAGAACAATTCAAGTCCCTTAAGGTGGTTGAGATCTTGTATTTTTGACTTCTATTGTTAGCTCTCCCCTGGTGCTAGTTGAAATTCAAATTAGATTCTACTCTCAACACAGTAAGGATGAGATGAACTGTAACAATTAAACGTTGCACTCAGCAACATTTGCATATTTTCTGTAAGATCAGACTTGTATATTCAGGCCAGTGGAGGGGACATCAATAGGAGGCCACCAAGGATCATGGCAAGAGGCAAGTTATGACACAGCGAAAGGGGGTGCATCTAGCTTCCTACAGCAGTCAGCATAGGACCCCCAATGTCATGGAGCCATTGGGGGATTTCTTGCACAAACTATTTCTTTGCAGAATCATCTGGTTTGTGATGATGTATTTCCTTTTATTTGTCCTAAACTTAGTTCATCAAGAGCTTTTAAAAAGCTTTAATTCAATACAGTTTGTTCTAACCCTTTGGAATGCATATACATATGATTTGGATAGGAGGTATTGTATGAATAGTTAGATACATAGCCTCTGAGCTCCTCAAGACTAGAATCAGTATTTTACTGAGCTCTCAAGAGACCGTGGACTTGATCCCTGTGGCTTTCCGGCTGATCCTGTCCAGATTGTATAGTTCTCCTTCAACACGTGGAGACTAGACCTGCATTTGGGATTTCAGATATTGCAGAAATAGAAGTATTCAATCAAGCTTTTTCAAAATTTCTCTATTGTTTGCATCTGTCTTGTTAATGGTTCAAGCCTGCTACTGACTTTATTGCCAGTACCCAGACACTGATCGCATGTTTGGAAGTGCAAGGGTAAAAATGCATGTCCCTGGGGGCACTGTGTGTGTGTGTGTAGAGTTGCGGCTGAATGATAAGAATGCTTTACTTAGCAAACGTAACTTTGATTATTTATCCTTCCATCCAGAGTGTTTACGGAACAGTAGATGAGAAACTGATCCCTGATAGACCCTACTTTTATTGAATTTTACCCATAAAAATGAAAAACCCCAGAGTTGGAAGAAAACTCAGAACTGCTTAGCAACCACTTCTCTCTCATATTTTTTCCTATTTATTGTCTCAACTTCATTTCCTTTTTAAAAATTTTAATTACTTTTTAACAGATTCAACATTGTTTTTAGATACAATTCTAAGAATGCAATGATGCTTCCTTTCTCCCCCACCCTCCTTTCTAGCAAAAAGACTAGTGAGAACATAGACAATGGTTTCAGAAAATAATGGATGGAAAATGACCATTTTGTCCATATATAATACGTTTTTTATGTATTTGCATGCATTTCCTAAATAAAAAATTAGGGACATAGTAATTCTTCACACCACACCCACCCTTCCACCCACTCTCCCACCCCTCTTCCACTTCGTGTCCTGTTTTTCACTAAGATCTATTTTCATTTAACTTTACATACAGAAGATTAACTCTACTCTAGGTAAAAAGCTCAATGCTTTATATGAAAAGGAAAAAGAAAAACAAAACTGTCCTATTTATATGATCCCTTTAACACTAGATTCTATGTAACCTGTATGATCACTTTACATCTTATGCCTATCCATATGATCTCTAACACTTAAGCTGCAATTTTTACCAGCCAGCTTAAGGGAATTTGGGGTCCCATGGCACGTTTTTGAACTGTACCCTTAGAAGTAAGTGATCAGTTTCAGTTCATAATTGGTCATAATGACAGGATTAAGAGTCAAAGGGATCACATAAACAAGACTCGTGTCTGCTAATACTGATAGAATTAGAAAGGAGAGAACGATCCAACATGGGAAGCAGAATACACAGCAGACTCATAGAACGGCAGATGTCTTAAATAGCACTCTGGCCTCAGAATCAGCCCTTAAGGCATTTGGATCTGGCTAAAAAGCCCATGAGAGTATTTCAGGCATGGATAGCCAAGATACTGTGGCCAAAAAAAAATGACCTAAATGAAAGATCTCCACAAGTGAGATCCCAGCGGAAAGAACTGGCCATCAAAGGAGGAGGTACCTTTCTCTGAAGGGAGGACAGAACTTTCACTTTGACTATGATCTTGTCAAATAAGATAGGAGTCAGCGAACTCAAGAGGCTTCCATAGCCTTGGCAGCTCATGACAAGAACCTAGGGTGATTACTGACGCCATAAACAAGAGTGTCAGTTGTTAATCAACAATGAGATTCACTGTGCACCTACTTCCCATGTAGGATTTCTGTCCTTAATGTGTTGTCCAATGTGAATTAATGCTATAACTAGTACTCAAACAGTATTTTACACTTTGTGTTTCTGTGTGGGTGCAAACTGTTGAAATCTTTACTTAATATATACTAAATGGATCTTCTGTATGTAAAGATAATTGAAAATGAATCTTGATGTGAATGGGATGGGAGTGGGAGATGGGATGGTTGTGGGAGGGAGGGAGGTTATGGGGGGAAAAAGCTGCTATAATCCAAAAGTTGTACTTAGAAAATTTATATTTATTACATAAAAGTTAAAAAAATTTAAAAAGAAGTCTATAAGAATGTATGCGGAAATATGCTGTCTTAAAGTGACAAACTTCATAAATTCCACAATTTCAACTTAAGGATCTTGCTAATTCTTCCCCCTGTCTGCCCTGCCTCCAACACTCCCACTTGCCTTCCTCTTCCCTTTCTTATTCTCAATCATTTTTTTTTTACTAAGATCTATTTTTAATTAACTTTATACATATATGGTTAACTCTTTTAGGTAGAGAGTTCAACAAGTAGTATGAAAGAAAAAAAGGTAAGGACTATATAATAAAAGAACAAAACAAAAATACTGTTCCTCAACACTCAAGGGCTGTTAAAACTCATTGCTTTTCCACCTGGCTCTTGGCTTCGGATCGGCACAGCGCGCCGGCCATAGCGGCCATTTGGGTGTGAACCAACGGAAAGAAGACGACCTTTCTCTCTCTCTGTCTAATCTGCCTGTCAAAAAAAAAAGTTTATAAAAAAGTCATTGCTTCTCAAAGTGTCATTTTCATTTCTACAGATTGCTTTTTAGGTGCACTAATAGTTATCACAGGTCAGGGAAAACAGAATTGTTTCTTTTGGACTGGCTTATTTCACTAAGAAGGATATTTCCCAGGTTCTTCCATTTTATGCAAGTGACCCAGACTTTTTTTTTTCTGTTGTGTAGTATTCCATAGTGTATATATATCCCATAATTTCTTTCTCCAGTATTCAGTTGATAGGCATTTGGGTTGATTCCATGTCTTTGCTATTATGAATTGAGCTGCAATAAACAAGGAGGTACAGATAGTTCTTTGATTTGCTCATGTCATTTCCCCTGGTAGATTTCCAGGAGTGGGGTGGCTGAGTCATATGGATGTTCTGTATTCTGATTTCTGAGTAATCTCCCTACTGTCTTCCATAATGGCTGTACCAGTTTACATTCCCACCAACAGTGGATGTGGATTTCCCCACATCCTTGCCAGCATTTGTTGTTTGTTGATTTCTGTATGAAAGCCATTCTCACTGGGCTGAGGTGAAAATCATTGTGGTTTTGATTTGCATCTCCCTGATGGCTAGCCATCCTGAGCATTTTCTCATGTGTCTGTGGGCCATTTGGATTTCCTCCTTTGAAAAATGTGTTTAAGTCCTTTGCTCATTTCTTAACCAGATTGCTTTGTTGTTGTGGAGTTTCTTGATCTCTTTGTAGATTCCGGTTATTAATCCTTTATTGGTTGTGTAGTTTGCACATATTTTTACCATTCTGTTGACTACCTCTTCACTTTGTGTATTGTTTTGTAGTACAGAGCTTCTCAATTTGATGTTATCTTATGTGTCATTTTGGCTTTGATTGCCTGTGCCTCTGGGATCTTTTCCAAGAACTCTTTTTCTATGCTGATGTCTTGTAGGGATTCCCCAATGTTCTCCAATAATTTAATGTTATCGGATCATAGATTTAGGTCTTTAATCCATGTTGAGTGGGTTTTAGTGAAAGATGTAAAGTAGTGGTCTTGCTTCATACTTCTGTGTGTGGCAATCCAGTTTTCCCAGTACCATTTGTTGAAGAGACTGTCCTTGCTCCAGGGATTGGTTTTAGCTCCCTGGTCAAAGAAAAATTGGTTTTAGATGCTTGGATTGATTTCTGGCATTTCTGTTCTGCTCCATTGGTCTATCACCTGGCTTTATACCAGTACCTAGCTGTTTTGATTACAACTGCCTGTAGCTATAATCTGGTATTGTTAGGCCTCCAGCTTTATTTCTGTTCTTTATGATTGCTTTAGCTATTTGGGATCTCCTGTGTTTCCATATGAATTTCAGCATTATTTTTTCTATATCGGAGAAGAACGTTGTTGGTATTTTGATTGAGATTGCATTGCATCTGTAAATTGCTTTCAGTAATATGGATATTTTGATGATATTGATTCTTAACATCCATGAACATGGAAGATTTTTACATTTTTTTGTGTCTTCTCCTATTTAATTTTTTAAAATTCTCATCATATTTATCCTTGACATTCTTGGTTGAATGTTTTTTGGTAGCTCATATACAATTTGTTTTAAAGTGAAAATATACCAGTATAACATTCTTAACCATTGATTTGATAAAAGTATAAAAGTTTCTCAAAACTGTGTGTGTAGCAACACTAATACACACAGGCATTTCTTTCTTTTTTTTTATTTTAGCTCCCACATTTGTGGTATTTGTCCTTCTGGGTCTGGCTTATTCCACTTAGCATCATGTCCTCCATTTTCATCCATTTTGTTGCAAACGCTAGAATTTCAATCTCTTTTTATAGCTGAATAATACTCCACTATGTGTGTATAATATATATATATATATATATATATATATATATATATATAACATTTTCTTTATCTGTTCATCTTATGGATATGTTGGTTGGTTCCAAAATTTGGCTATTGTGAACAGTGCTGCTATAAACATGGTGGTGCAAGTATCTCTTTGATACAATGTGTGCATGTCTTTCCAATAGTGGAATTGCTGAAATATATGATGGCAAGTCTATTTCTAGTTACGAAAGAATCTCCACACTGTTTTGCACACAGGCTGCACTAATTTACATTCCCACCAACAGTGTATAAGTGTTCCCCTTTCTCACATCCTCACCAGCATTTGTTAAACTCTGTTTTGGATTTTAAGTTACTCAGACAAGATATTTCACTGTGGTTTTTATTTGCATTTCCCTGATGGCTAGTGAGGTTGAGCATTGTTTCCTCATATGTTTGCCATTTTTATTTATTTTGAGAACTGTCTGTTAACATCCTTTGTCCATTTCTTAACTGGGTTGGTTTCTTTGTTGTTAAGTTGCTGATATATTCGGGATACTAATCCTTTGTTGGATAGGTTGCTTGCAATTACTGTTTCTCATTCTCTTGGATGTGTCTTCACTCTATTGATGATACACATTGCTGTGCAAAGCTTCTGAATTTGATATACCTCTACTTGTATAGTTCTGCTTTTGTTGCCTGTGCTTTAGGGGTCTTTCCCAGGAAGTCATACCCTACACCAATGTCTTGGAGCATTTCCCCTTGTTTTCTTCCAATAACTTCACAGTCTCAGGTATTAAATTTAGGTCTCTGATTCATCCTGAGTTGATTTTTGTATATGATGAGAGGGACAGCTCTAATTTCATTCATATATATATATATGTATATAGTCATATATATATAATTGATAATATATATTATATATAATATATATATTATTATATATATGTATAATAGTCATATATATATATATATATATAATATATAATTTCCAAAGTTGCCAGCACAGTTTGTTAAAGAGGTTATCCTTACTTCACTGTATTGTTTAAGTACTTTTGTCAAAAATTTCTGGGCTCTCTATTCTGTTTCACTCATTTATATATTGGTTTTTATACCAGTACCATGCTGTTTTAAATACCATAGCTTTGTAGTATGCTTTGAAATCAGGTATTGTGATGTCCCAAGCTTGATTTTTCTTGCCAGGATTGCTTTGGCTATTTCGGTCTTTTGTGATTCCATGCGAATTTTAAGATGGTTTTTCCTAATTCTGTAAAGAATGTCATAGGTATTTTGATAGGGATTGCATTGAATCTTTAGATTTCTTCAGGTACTAGAGACATTTTAATGATACTGATTATTTCACTATATGGACAAGGAATATCTTTCCTTTTTTGTTTCCATTTTTTGTGATTATTTCTTCCATAAATGTTTGATAATTTTCATTGTAGATAACTTTTACTTATTTGATTAAATTTATTCCTGAATATTTGATTTTTTTTGTGGCTATTGTGAATGGGATTTCTTTCCTGATATCTCTTTCAGTGAGTTCATCATTAGCATATAAAAAAGCTTCCATTTTGTATGTTTGTTATCTGAAATTTACTGAATTGGTTTATCAATTCTAACAGCTTTTGGATGGAGTGTCCAGGTTTTTTCATGTACAATATCGTGTCATCTGCAAACAGGGATAATTTGACTTCCTCTTTTCCAATTTTTGATGTCCTTTACTTCTTTATCCTCCCTGTTTGCTCTTGCTAAAACTTCCAGTATTATACTGAATATGGTGACTGTAGACATCCTTGTCTGTTTCAGATCTAAAGGAAAACACTTCCAGCTTTTCCCCATTCTGTATGATACTGGTTGTTGGTTTGTGATAAGTGTAGCCTTTATAATTTTATAATAACTTTATATAAAATGATTGTTACTCCTTTAGCTAATTTGTGGAGACTGATTTCATGAAGGGCTTTTGAATCTTTCCAAATGCTTTCTCTGCATCTATGATCATACGTTTTTTGTTGTTCATTCTGCTCATGTGATTTATGATGTTTATTCATTAATGAATGCTGAGTCACCCTTAAATTTATGGGATAAATCCCACTTGATCCTGATACATGATCTTTCTGAAATGGTTTTGGATTTGACTTACTAGTGTTTTGTTGAGAATCTTTGTATCTATGGTCATTAAGGATATAGGTCTACAGTTTTCATGTTGTGTCTTTGGTTTGGTATCAAAGAGTTTGGCAGAGTTCCAAACTGTTCAATATTTTGGAATAGTTTGAGTGCTGGAGTTCTATTCTATTTAAATTTTTTTGTAGAATTCAGTAGTAAAGCTATTAGGTTCCACACTTTCCTTTAATGGAAGACTGTTACTGTTTCAACCTTATTACTTGATATGGATCTGTTTAGGATGTCTGGATCTTCATGATTTAATCTTGGTAGATTATATGTATCCAGGAATTTATCTGTTTCTTGAGGTTTTCCAGTTTATTAGCATATAGTTCTTCATGGTAGTTTCTTATGATCCTTTGCATTCAGCGGCGTTGGTTTTAGCATCCCCTTTTTCATCTCTAATTACATTTGAGTTTTTCTCTTTTTTCCTTTGTTAGTTTAGCTAGTGGTTTATTGTGTAATCTTTTCAAAAAGCCAATTTTGTCGATCTTTTGTATTTTTTTAGTTTCAATTTTGTTTATTTTTGCTCTGCTCTTTATTACCTCTCAGCTCTTGCTGATTTGGTTAGTTCTTTTTTTCTAAGTCTGCAAGAGATTCATCAGATCTTTGAGATATTTATTTTTTAATGTAAGCACTTAATGTTATAAACTTCCCTCTTAGTACTGATTTTGCTATATCTCACAGATTCATATGTTGTGTTTTCATTTTATCTCAAAGTTTTTTGATTTTTAATTTCTTCAATGACCCACTGATTGTTCAGTACCATGTTGTTTCATTTTCAAATATTTATGAGTGTTCTATTCTGGTTGATTTCTAGTCTTACCCATTTATGGTCTGAGAAGTTATATGGTATGCTTTGTTTTGTTAAATTTGCTGTGACTTGATTTGTGGCCCAACATGTGGTCTTTGAAAATGTTCCATGTGCTAATGAGAAGAATGTATATTCTGTAGCTATTGGGCGAAATGTCCTGTAAATGTCTGTTATGTCCAAGTACACAACAGTATGTATCCCTACTGATTTTCTGTCTGGGTGATCTGTCCACTGATGAGAGTAAGGTGTTGAAGTCACCCACTATTATTGTATTGGCATCTATATCTCCTTTTAGGTCTAAAAATATTTGCTATATATATATTTGGGTGGTCTTCTGTTGGGTGCATATATATATATATATTATGCCTTATTGATTCTTTTATCAAAATATAATGTCTTATCTCTTTCCAGTTTTTATTTAATATCTGTTTTTTTATGACATCGGGAAGCTACTTCTGCTCATTTATGGTGTCCATTTTGCCTGGGATAACTTTTAGTCTGTTTGTATCTTTGTGAAATGAATTTCTTATAGGCAGCATACAGTGGCATCTTGGTTTTTTTATGCATCGAGACCACCTAAGTCTTTTGGTTGGAGAATTTAATCCATTTACATTCAAGGTTAGTATTTACAGCTAAGAACAAAGAACTCTGATTTTGTTGATCTGATGCCGATTATGCGTGCTCTGTTAATGAATTTGGTGGTGCCATGCATTTTCATGTGTGCTTCTAATGTACAACATACTTCAGAATTTCTGGCAAGGTTGATCTAGTACTGGTGAATTCTCAGGTTTTACTTATCTGGAAAATATCTTACTTCTCCCTCACTTTTAAAGGCTAGTTTCACTGGATATAATATTCCTGATTGGAAATTTTTTTTCTCAAGACCTTGAATGTATCATCTCTTTCTCTTCTGGCCTGTAGGGTTTCCACTGAGAAGTTTGATGTTAATCTAATTGGTTTTCCTTTACATGTAACTTGACTCTTTTTCTCTTGGTATCTTTAGTGATCTCTCCTTGTCTTAATTTTTGACAATTTGACTACAGTATGTCTTGGAGGAGATCTTTTTTGGTTGAGTCTGCTTCGTGTTGAGCTTCTCATTCCTGCATGTCCATGTCTCTTTCCAGACTGGGAAATTTTCAACTATTATGTCATTTAGCAGGTTCTCAACAACTTTTACCTTTTCTTCTTAAGGAGAAGAAACAACAAATATTTGCTTGTTAAATAGCATCCCATATTTCATGTAGACTGTCTTCATTCTTAATTCTGTTCTCCTTTTTTTGCTTGGTTGGGTTATTTCAAAATCTTGTCCGCTAAGTCAGAAATTCTTTCTTCCACTTGGTCTAGTCTGCTGTTAAAGCTCTCAACCGTATTTTTTATTTCACTGATTGAAGATGTCATCTTCAAAATTTCTATTTGGTTTTTCTTATGAGTTCTGTCTCCTTACTAATATTTTCATTCACATCACTCAGTGATTTTCTGATTTCTTTAATCTATTGATCTGTATTGTCCTGTGTCTCACTGAGTTTCCTTACAACCAGTATTTTGAACTCTGTATCTGGCATTTTATAATTTCCTTCAGTGAAGTATCTAATCCTGGAGGATTATTGTGTTCTCTTGGAGATGTCATGCTACCTTTTCTCTTCATGTCTCCTGTGTCTCTACCTTGATATCTGCACAGCTGGTATAACTGTCTCTTCTTTATAGAGTAGTTTTATTGGAAGAGAGTTATGGTTTAGCTGGAATGAAGGGTATCACTTGCACTGTTGTTTGAGCTTTGGTTCTAGGTGTGCCCAGGAGTGTAGTCTTGGTGACTTATTTTGTTTTAATGTCAGTTATGCCTGTGACACAGTGTCTAGTCTGCTGCACTTCATAAGGATAGAAATGTGGCTTTGAGATGATATGGGTTTTGTAGTGTGTGTTTCTTTGGTCTACAGAGAGCTTGGTGTCAGTCTCCCCGGTGTCAGTGATAGCCAAGGCTTTGTTCGTGGTGCTGAGACAAGGATGGATGTCCCCTTATCCTACTGGTAAGCCTGAGTGATGCTGAGGCTTGTGGTACCAGTTCTGCAGCTCCAGGACTATGTGATGTAGATGGACCATTCCTCAGGTCCTGCTAGGAGAATCCAAATGGTGCTGGCTTTTATCACGGGTTACAGCTGTGTCTGTCTTCTATCCTCTGTCCCATAGTATCTTGTTTTTTCACTTCTTCACCAAAAGTTTGTTAGCCAGACTCCTGGAAATGGGGTCATTCTTTGATTATTTTCATATTCCAGAGCCTCTGAAGTCCGTGTGGCTACATGGTATTCAGCCATCTTGCAACACCTCTTGCTAATATTTCTGACATGTAACTTTCAATCTATCTGATGAAGCCTCAACAGTATAGGGAAGATATACAACTACTCTGTAACCTTTTGATCCACGCGTTTTATTCTCAACAAGCAGGAGAGCTAGTCCCTCAAAAGGAAAACACTTTTTGACATATGTAACAATAACACACAGTCCTCAAAATGCAAATTCAGTACTTCAGGCTAAACGTTCATGGTTCCTGAAAATATTCCTAGTGTTGTACAATTTTCTGGCTTGTCTTCATCTTGGACGCATTCCACGGAACAGTCTCTAACTTAAGACTCAATGAGAGCATAATATTTATCTGGATATAGAATGAAGGCCTAACTGTACTAACAACTCAAAAGACAGAAGGCACCTTTGCTGTGGATGCAACTCTTAGACCAGAGCAGCCTATGATCTACACCTGGTATGTTCCAGTTTGGGTCACAGTGGGTTATTTCATGGTCAAATAAACTCTGGACTTTTTACTAAAATTATTCTTAAGCCAGAATGTGCCCATTTTTTAACCTGTAAAATGGATATATGGTAGATGTATATTTTTCCTAATTTCATTTAATTTTATCAAATTCTTGTCATTTAAAAATATTCCTAGTAAAAATTATTACTGTATCAAAAATAGTGGAAATTAGTAGACATTAGGTGTTAAAGACCTTTTTCACAAAGTAACCATTGATGTAGTATGTGAGTGTAAAATCAGATTTTTGTGAGTGACTTAAGGGACAGATGCTTACTGGTTTATGGTTTCACATCATAAACTCATTTTTATATACTTAGCATTAACATAACTTGCATTTTTGACTGTCAAAAATTTAGACTTAAAACTTGAATCAATGCTTTAAATGATTTAAAGCCTTATGAAAAATTTCACGGAATTGCTCTTCAAGTGAAGTTAAACATAATATTTTTCTATCTAGGTAGAACTGAGAAAAGAGACTTTGTACAAATAAAAAAGAATTAGAATAAACTTATATAGAACCAACAATTGCACAGGTGATTTCTATCCAACATTCAAAAATGAAATAACACCAACTGACTCAAACTCCTCTACAGGACACAGGGAGAAATCCAACTCATTTTATGAGTTAGCAACTTAATTTTGGTAACTTACTGTGATAGGATCTTTACGACAAAGGAAATTTATAATCCACTACCCTTTTTTTGAACAAACACAACAACAACATAACCACCACAACTGATCCCAACTATATTTTATAAAGAGGCTGCCTCATGACCAAAATCACGTTATACAAGGTCATTGAGTACAGTAGTCCCTGAGAATAGATAGGTATCTCAGTCAGCACAGGAGACCCATACAGCAAGAAGGTCACCTCTATTTACAATTTACAAAAAACACAACAACAAACTCTTATAAAATCAGGAATAAAAATATCTTAATTCGGTAAATTGTATTTGTCAATAACATGCTAGGCTAATCTACAATTTGATTAGCATTCTAATTTGACCTGAATTGGAATATCAAAAAAATCTATCAAAAGTGAAAAGAGGATTAAATGTATAGAAAATTGTTTTGAAACTTTGAGTTGGGGGGTGTCCTTTGGTGCAGTAATATGCCACATGGGATGCCCACATCTCATATTGAAGTGCCTGGATTCAAGACCTGGACCGAGTTCTAGTTTCCTGAATTTGGCCTGGCTCAGCTAGCCCTGGCTGTTATGGGTGTTGGAGCTGTGAACCAGTTGAAGGAAGGTCTTTGTCTCTGTCTCTCTGGCCTTTTTTTTAGGATTTATTTATTTGAAAGGCAGAGTTAGAGAGAATCTTCCATATGCTGTTTCGCTCCCCAGTGGCCTCAACATCCAAGCCTGGGCCTGGCCAAAGAAAGACTCAAGGAGTCAGAAGCTTCATTGGAGTCTCCCACATGCATGGTAGGGGCCCAAGCACTTTGGCCATCTTCCTCTGTTTCCCAGGTATATTAGCAGGAAGATGGGTTGGAAGTGGAGCAACAGGGACTCAAACCAGTGCTCAACTGGGATGCAGACATTGCATGGGACAGCTTGTTGTGCTGTCCCCTCTCCAGCCTTTCACAGAAAGAATAACTTGATTAAAAGTTAAATAAAATTAAATTAGTGGTATATATCAGATTTAAAAATGAGTTATTGCAAGTTTGCATGTAGGGAACTTTTGTCAGTGATTAGATATAAAAAGTTGAAACCAAAGAAGGAGTCTTTTCACCAACACAGACCCCTAGTACTCAGCATCTTGAATCCACTTCATGACGGAAGAACTAGCATACCATTCTTGATGGGTTTCTCTGCAGTCCGTTCCACTAAACCAACCACATCCTGTAACAAAATCGGTCTAAGTATCAGTACATTCTTTCAGATGTGGTAAGGAAGTAAGAAGCTAGCTTCCAAGTGTATCCCAAGGTTCTAGGAAATGTTCCTTTGTAAAACAGTGCAACTGACAGTCATATGCTAAGGGGTTCACCAAACAATTTGGGTGAGCGAAGTGTTCACCAAAGTGAACACAGCCTTTTGATGGAAGTAGTAGATTATATTAACCAAAGTTAATTGATCAGCTGTCTGGCAGAAGAATGACTGAGTGTGCGTGGGGAGGGAGAGTCAGCTTTTATGGCAAGACCTCCCAACAATTTAACAGTTTAAGTCCTCACTGACAGTGAGGCACAGAAAGCTGCTGCAGTGTCTTCCATCTGCAGGCATCCCCAATAGCACCACTGCCCTCCAACGGTTGCATTGCCAATAGTTCTATGGTGGAAGAAGTAAGGTCACAGCCAACAGAAACCACCTATCCCAGGTGCACATTTGTGTGGGTATGTCAAAAGGGAAGAGATTCAACCAAAATGTACACACGGGACTTTAAGGTGGAGTCACGGACAGTGACAAGGTTACTTGTCAGGATTTGTGAAAATACCATGCCTATTGTCTATGGGTAAGAGATTAAAGTCTTGCATCTGTACCAACCACTTGCTGTCACACATAGAACTGCCGGCTTTTTTCTGTCTTCAGAAGGATCTGTTCCTCTTGTTTGCCTTGTGAATAAGAGATATGAAGAGTCGTCTTAATCTTGTGTGTTGTGGGTACCCTGTGGAGGCAAACTGCTCACCAATGAGTCTTTTCTCTGGGGCACATCTCTTCTACAGAGTCTAGGATGTGTCAAATCTTGCATGGACAGTCATGCAGATACATGTCATTCTAGTGACCAGTCCACGTAATCTTCTATGACAGGAGTATCCTGTACACCATCCACCTCACACAGAGATATTGGGCTTTTGCCCTCAGCTCCAGGGAGGTAATCTCTAAGCCACCAAAGAATCCTTTTTTACCTGGGAATTTGGGCCACAGCTGATGGCCCCTGCTGACATTGTGATGTAAGGTGAGGATTTCAGGTTGCTTGGCCACTAGAGGGGCTGCAGACTAAGTCCAGCCACGGAGGCTGGCACTAGTCCAGGCTTAGCATCACACATCACCGATGAGACAATTTAAATGTAGCCTTAGGCAGGTCTGCACCAGCAGAGGGCAACTGAGAGAGAGCTGCTGCCTGGGACTCTCTTGGCCCTGCCCCAGAGTCCTCCTCCCTGGGCTGAGGTTTCTGTGTTGTCTCCTTTCCCTGTCACAGACTGTTCCTGTGTGGAGAACAGCTTCAGCTGTGTTCTGAGAGCTCTCCTAGTGCAGTGGCGAATCCAACAGTGGTCGTGGGGACTCCAGTTGCAGATGGTCTCAGAGTTCAGGGCGGATTGCAGACGACTCAGCTTTGCAGGGAATGACTGGTGTTGACGAGTTATAGGTCTCAGAGAAATCTTTGGGATTTGCAACACTGACAGGAAAGGAGAACTGAATGGTTCAAAATCATAGTGTCTAAAAAAGCTTCCCCTGAACCTGAGACAGGCGTTTGGGTTTCAGAATTCATGGTGAGCCTACGCTGTTTTATGATTGTCTGAATAAATCTTGACACGACAATCATTGAAATCTATCTCCTTTGACTCTGGGATGTTCTAAATCACTCAGATTCTACTGTCTCTGTTTTACTTGGTCTTCTTATTTCTAATTGATGGATATTTATTCTCGTGTGTTGCCAGCTTTCAGTGACATTTCAGTAACACCACCATTCTGCTGTGTTTCTTTAATATCATTGTTGCAAAGGTGCACATGTTCCTTGAGGAGTGCTATTTTGGGCATCTATTCAGGATGAACTTGAATCCCCCTGAGAAACTGAAGTCAGGCTTTCTCCGAGCTGTAGACATCTTCACACACATCTGCACCGTAATTCCTGGAGCATACTGCTGTTCATCTGTGTTCCTTTCAAAATCATCTTCTGCTCCATGAGCCCTTCAAGAAGCCTAGACCCTGGCTGCTTCACAGATTTGCTTGCTTCTCAATGAAATTATATGAGACTTTGAGGCTGCCAATCTAAAGACTTAACTTCAGAAGCCCAATTACAGAACACTTTTGTTTAATGGAGGGGGTGAAAAGAAAAACACACAGGCACGTTCTGTTGTCTCCCGTCTGCGGAGTGTGAATGACATTAACCATTAGAGGGATTACACGATTCTCCGCGGAGAGGATTTCCACTCCCGTGTTGCTCTCAGGAAGTTTCTTGTGGCTCTGCGCTATCATTATGGGCAGATGTCAGTCTTTGACTTCAGGGAATGCTGTATTTCGCCGAACTCACCTGGCTTCGCTTCAAGCCCTTAATATACGTAAGCCTCTGCTTCTATTCCAAGAAATTTTTGATTAAAGCACAAATTTTTGATAGTCTGTTGAAATTCTTGTAGCGTTACTTACATCTTACTGCGGTTTCTACTAGAAAAATGCACAAATGGGAGATTGCAATCATAATTGATCCCCAAAATAGTTCCAATGTGGTGTCATTTTAATTTTTCCTTCCCTGGCACTAAACAGTCACATTTCTGTGCTTTTATTGCCTTTCAAATGACTAAAAATTTGCCTTGGTTTTCCTGTAATTCACATGAAATCTTGTTAGCTAATATTTAATTCTTGATGGGCTATGAGCTGTGTGATAGCATTTAAAATTTATTCATTCCTGATTCCTCTGGTGTTTCAGAGTGTTGGAAAAGAGAAGGAAGCAACACATCTTCAAGAGCACTTCTGGCAACATTTAACCTCTCACAGAAGGTCTAAACCGGCCCCTGAAAGTGAGATTCTTCCTTCCAGCCTTTCATAACATACAAGCTCAGTTAATGGACACTGAAGTCACCCTATGTGTGCTGTACAACAGCCCAATGTCTTCCTTCAGTTTAACAATGCTTTGGTACCCATTGCCTGAGCTGCCTGCATCCACCTCTGAACATGGGACAGTGATGGGGAGAGAGACACTGATCATCCTGTTAGGATCAGGGCTCAGTGCACACTCATCCATGTATTGGAATGCTGCATAGTACTCCCGGGGCATATACTACAACTATTTGTCAATCAAACAGTAAAAATAATTGTTTAAGGACGTGGAAATAGTTTCCACTGTGATCACTACACATTACTTATATGTAATGAAGTATTACACTATACCTCTCCTCTCAGAGATGTACAATACAAAAAGCGTGAGGTTAAAGGACCCGACTCTCCCCCCTAATACAAGCTCTGTGTTACTGGTATTTTTAAAGGGGTGATATGTATGATGCCTTGGTCCCCAGGGAGAGTGCCAAGTTGCTGAGTGAAGAATTGCAGACCTGAACGGGACAGTGAGACCCCCTCTCCCCTTTGGTGGACTATTTTCTTGCGTTAAGTTTGGCTTCAAGTGGGAAGAGAAACAGATTTTTAGGAAGAGGCACAAAAGCCTAAGAAGTTCGTAGTACCTTTTGTTGTAGGTATTGGCCCTGAAAAGAAAAAAGACCCAGAGAAAATGAAGGCAAAAGATTCCAGCTGTTGACAGCTGTCTTCTTTGTCCCAGATATGCTGGCATTTAGAATCTCGGTAAAAGTTGGGAGGTAGCACACGTCACCATATTTAACTTCTTTATGGTTAAAGTTTCCCTGAGTGACAAAAATATTCTAGGTACTCTGTCACATGATGATTGACTATAAAGATTTATGAAACATAAAATATGCCCTTCTAAATGGTGCCTCTATATTTGAACTATCGGCCTCCTAGCACTCAGATTGACTGTCGTAAGAAACATCTCTGCAGGAAAACATAAAAAAAATTCAGAATTGGAAAATCATCCACTTTTAAAGGTATCTACCAGAGATTTACCAGGAGTGGTCAGAATGTAAGAAAATCTAATTTTTCTTTCTTTTTACTCTGAAGTTGGAGACGTAGGGGTGCCTTTGCATCGCGGTACAGAGCAACCTGACTCTCTTGAAGCTCAGAGCTCATCGCTCACATTCTCCAACTAAATCATACCAGGTATTTTCCATTTCATCTGCACAATTTGTCACTTGACTCTGCCCTTCACAGTGGATCCGTGAATTCTGTGGCAGGAGCGAAATTGGTGTGTTGGGCAATTCTCACCCCACATTATCAACCTTTTCCTCCCTCTGAATCTCTTTGAAAGAGTTTCATCATATCCTGTTAGAAATGACTTAAGGCAGAGCCATTATGTATGGACAGAGGAGTGGTTGAAGCAATCAGAGTGTGTCTTCCAGACCAGAAGCAGAGTGTGGGTAGGTGTGGGTGTCGGTATGCCGAAGCACAGAAGGAATGTGTTCCCCTTACCTGCTCTCCTCAGAATTCTCAGTAGTCTATCTGGCCTTGCTGGAAGCTCTTTAACAAAGATCTGGCTGTCAGATCAAATATTTGGCATGAACAAGGGGTCTTCAAAAAGTTCACAGAAAATACACATTAACTTTTAATTCTATTTTTCTATGAAAATGTGGAAGTACCCTCCTACATGCAGCTTTATCTGAAATTCAAATTCAACCAGCTGTCCTGTATTTGTATTTGCTAAATCAGGCATACCTAAATGAAGAGCACAGGGAATCCTGGGCCCAAGCTGATCAGGTAGATATTCGGCTTTACTTGAGCTGCATCCTGAATCCTTTTGCTTAATGAGTTGAGAGTGCATTGATTATTAAAATATGCTTGGTAGCAGAAGGAAAAGTCAACTTTGCTATGATGCACAGATACGGAGGTACTCCTCAAAGGAAGAAAAGAAGTCAAAGTGCGACTTTGCTATGTGAAAGCAAGATTACTGGTAGTCACTTCTGAGCAGTGCCTTCCCTGAGTTGTTATTAACTACTCACGATTTCATTTCTCTGCAAAATTGATTGTTTCTGGCTTGACTGGAGAGCAGGAAATGAGTTCTGTTTAGTCTCCTGGGATTTGGTCTTCGGTTGGCAGTTTCAGAAGCCCTGGGAGGAATGCCCTCACGCAGACAGGTATCGTCATGGGACTCATCTGTTCTCTTAAACGTTACCTTTTCATCAGTTTTGTGTCTCAAATTACACCAGAAGCCTTATGGTGATGAGCTCTGTGCAGCCTCTGTTGTAATGGCCCCAGAGGGCTCAGTACAGATGGCTTTGTCCCGAGAGTTCTCCCAAGCAAAAGTAACACATTTCTTCTTTGAAACTCAACAGAAGGAAATGCGTGAAAATCATGGCAAAATGGGTCATTTCATAGGGTGTGGCAGAATTGGAAACCCTTTTATAGCTTCCTATTAACAAACTATGAAAAAGTAGAAGAGACTAGAGCATTAATTAAGTCATTTTGAAAGTGTCACAGAACAGGCTTTTAACGACTCAACATATTGCAGAGTATGGTGTGACTGGATAGCAAAAATGGCGTATGTACCATGCAGAATTAATGTATTGGTTTTTCTCCCTCAAAATGCACTACAATAGATAGTCAGAATAGGAGTTGCGTAGACTTGAGATGCGTTCACTTTGTTTGTTGCTTGCTAGCCAGTGGTTACGCCATAATTCTGACAACCCAAACAATGACATGGTTACTGTCAAACTCGGATTGATCAGGAACTTATTTTCTGAGTAGGAAAGATAGCTACCAGCTTGATAGTATTTTTCTTAGCAAATAGACCTCAGCAATCTCGCTAACAATTTCCTTTCAGCTAAGCTTTTCTGCTTTTATCAGGGTTATTACTGTCTTTTAATTAATGGTGACATGCTTGAATTTTAAGCACTTCATTAAAGTTTGATAAACTTCACCATTCCATTTATGACCCATAACTAATCACTTTATCTGTTTGCATTTCTAATCAGAGGGTCTCACAACACAGGATGATTTTGCACACACGTAGTAATTTTTCTTCATTGTGAAATGTTGCCACTATGTAATTATGTCCAATAATATGGAAGTCAAACATAAAAATCCCCACATTGAAAATTCTTAATATCTTATTGATTTCTGGTGAGTAATGGAGGATTGAGGAAGCGAACACTAGGAAATTCTAAGCTTTTGTCATTTTCGCATTGGGGTAATTAGGATGACAGCATGTGATAGTAAAAATGCTTTAATGAGCATTTTGCTTTTGGCAACACTGCTATGTCATACTCCTTGTGTCTTTCACACACTTTCTTTATTCTTGCAGAAATATCTGTTAACTGTAAAACTGTATTTCAAATTGTACTGTCATGTATCAAAATCTCTGAAACTAAGGAAGTGTTGAGTTCTGGTGACATAAGGACATTAACAACAAGAAGGATCAAACGCACACTCCGTGGCACTGTGCTACCCTAGCATCTGTGCCGTGCTGCTCTCTGCCACAGCACCAGAATCCTTCCTCCTCCCCCCGCCCCAACCCACCCCCAAATTGAGAAACGGAATGGATTTTGTGCTTGATGTTTGTTTTTACCATCTAATGCTGTACAGTTCAAGAGCACTCCATTTTGATTTTTTAATTTACTCATTTACTGGAAAGGCAAACTTCAGAGAGAGGGAGTGAGAGAGAGATTTTCTATCTGCTGGTTCAATCCCCCAATGGCTGCAACAGCCAAGGTTGCACCAGGTCAAAGCCAGGAACTTGGGACTCCATCCTGGTCATATGTGGGTGGCAGGGGCCCAAGTACTTGGGTAATCCTCTGCTGCCTTCCCAGGTCCATTAGCAGGGAGCTGGCTTAGGGAGGCAGCCGGGACTCAATTGGTGCCCATTTGGGATGCCTTCGTCACAGGTGGCAGCTTAATCTGCTGGGCCACCCTGCACATCCCCCCCCCCCCCCTTTAAAAGGTTAAAAAGTCCAATGCCACTGAGAAAACTCAATGCTTCATTGGCCAAAATTAACCGTAAATTTGACATTGCTGTGGAACAGTGTATGAGCAGTCTTCAAAATTAATCCCTAAAGAATAGCTAATTTTCCTATTGGTACCTCCAAATAAATGAGAGGACTTGAAATTAATGATCTCCTTAGAATGAAATGGCTTCTGGCAGCTCTGTGACATAGCTTATCTTTTATTTCCAGTATCGACCTAGTTGCTCCATTCTACAACTCTAAGTATGTAAGGTGCTCTGCATGTCTCATGAGCTCTGTTTTCTGGGTTCCCCCTTCCTTGCCTTCTCCTAAATCCTTCTTGACTGTCTCTGCATAGGTAGGACCCTTGGTGCTTATGTTTAATGAAAATGGAAGCAACGTCCCTTTGTAGCTGATCCTGCCCTGTCCTATGCCTGTGGACTTATATCCAGAGTTCTGCCTTGTTCTAGCCCCAAGCACCCCTCCACAACTGATAAGTGGGTCCCCATTATGTTCTCTCTGTACCTTAACAACTGCTAGGCTACTACGCAATGGTGACAATAGGCTTCTTTTCAGGTTCACATTTGTTGACCTGCGTGGCCCTGTCTCAATTCAGTGGGCAATTTTAGCCCCGCAAATCACTTTTTCTTTGCTAACTCAATTCTTCTATACATGTTTATTTCCTAAGATGTGGCCCTTTGGGTCAGAGGACTTAGTTTACAAGGCACTCCATTCTATTTTGGGCAAGGGCAGAAATTAATAGAAGTTACATAAGGAATTATGAGATTGCCTTGAACTTGGCACTTAGTATGTAGTGCAAGCGACTGAATGTCAGTGTGCCTCCAAAAATCATGTGTTGACATCGTAACCCCAAGGTGGTAGGATTACGATGTGGTTAGCAAGGGAGGGCAGAGTCCTCATGAGTGGGATCAGTGCTTGTTAGCAGAGAGCTGGAGAGCTTGTCCACTTCCTTCTAAATCACACAAAGGTACTGTCAAGAGGCGCAGACTACCTCCCCCAGCCTCTGTGTCAGCTTCTGTCTTGATCTTGGACTGCTTGAGCCTCCAAAATGCAGCTGTATCCCTAAGACTGTACTTCATTTGAAAAAAGTCATGACTCTCATATTGTTTATTGCTTTAAAACATGGGCTCATGGATGGTAAATATTAGGTGCAAGGGCCAAGTTACCACTTGGGACATCTGCATCCCATATTGCAGTTACTGGGGTGTAGTTTGGGTATACCATTTCCCATCCATCTCCTGTTGCTGGCCAAATAGGGGCATGGTTGGTTAGTTTCTCTCTGCCTTTCAAATAAACAAATAAAATGGGGTCATGGAATCTCCCCCTGTTCACTTCTGGGCAGAGCTATTTAATGTAACTTTTTTTTAAACAGAGACCCTTACAGAGGACATAGTTTACCTATGGTTATCTAGTTTATTATTAACTTATTTGAAAGGCAGAATAACAGAGGTCCACTGGCTCACTCCCCAGATGACCGGAAAGGCTGGAGCTTTTGGGGGTCTGCCACGTGGGTGCAGTGGCTCAAGGACTTGGGCTATCTTCTACTGCTTTCCCAGACCACAGCAGAGAGCTGGATTGGAAGTGGTATAGCTGGGACTAGAACCAGCGCCCATATGGGATGTTGGCATTGCAGGCGGTGGCTTTACCCACTACACCACAGCGCTGACTGCTACTTTCATTTTAAAACTTAAGAAGTCTACATTCTGCAAAAATGGAAGCATTCTCAGGTGGGGGTCCTAACTTTGAATTATAGCAAGGAAAGAGCAGATAAACCTCCAGCTAACAGTCCTTACCAGATGGCGTCATTTAAATAACCATGTCCTCAATTTGAGACAATGCTGATATCTATCCTCAGCTCCTTAACTTTATTGTCAATGAAGTCACCCACAGAACACCTAAGTAAGCCAAGGCATATACATCTGCACCACGTAGGGCACAGTTCACTTGCTATGACTGAGTCTTGGTGTTTGGAAAAAAGTCATTGTAGCTCTGACAGCAATTTCTGCGAACTGTTTCCTTCTTCTCCCTCCTGTGAGAACACTAAAGGCAGTCTGAGCAGGTGAGACTGCAGTACAGCCCAGGTGGCATTTTGAGCCACACGTGTCCTGGGCCCTGCTGCTCTGAAACACGTGGCTGTGCCTCTTGGGGGAGGAATTCACCCCCTTTCTGTCCTCCTCCTGTCATCCTCTTCCTCCCTGATTGCCCCCAATGATCCCATTTTACTGGGCGGGGGTGGAGTCTTTAAAAGTTCATGTAAAATGTATATGATGCAAAAAACTATGCAGGGATTTCAAAAATTTTTTCCCACCAAACCTTTCAATTCAATCTTTCATGATTTCTTTTTGACAGGCAGAGTGGACAGTGAGAGAGAGAGAGAGAAAGGTCTTCCTTTGCCGTTGGTTCACCCTCCAATGGCCGCTGCGGTAGGCGCGCTGCGGCCGGCGCACCGCGCTGATCCTAAGCCAGGAGCCAGGTGCTTCTCCTGGTCTCCCATGCGGGGGCAGGGCCCAAGGACTTGGGCCATCCTCCACTGCACTCCCGGGCCACAGCAGAGAGCTGGCCTGGAAGAGGGGCAACCGGGACTAGAACACCCGGGGTGCCAGTGCTGCAGGTGGAAGATTAGCCTATTAAGCCACGGCCTCATGAATTCTTAGAACCTAAAGAATCCTCTATCTGGTAAATAGGAGGCAGACCACGTTTGTCAGGCAGATACAATTTCCAAAGGGCCTTGGCAACTCAGCTGACCTCGGCCTCAGCAGGATTTCTGGGTGCATCAACGCCATTCCTCTGTAGAGACCAACAAATTTATCTGAAATAGGGTGTCTGATGTTTTCTTTCATAGAAACATCTGAGTAAAGTTTCCTCTTTACAATTTCTGCTTTCACAAAACCTGGTATATTTCAGGCAGAGTGAGGAAGTCCAGCATTACTTCTTTGTTTTCAAACAAGACAGCTCCTGTGGTACGAATTCAGGATTTACTCAAACACCATAACATTATGATTAATATACAGGATGAAAAACCCATCTCTAATTTTTCCATATACGTACTCTTTCTAAAATTTATTATTGTTTTACTTTGGCTTATAATCTGAAAAATACCGAAAGTGTCTAAAATTCTGCAGTTTTCCTGCTAACTGTAGTAACAAGCATCTCCAAGAGCATAAAACAAATGTCACTTTCCCATCAGCAACGGAACATTTGACTTTCAAATAAAAATTTTTTCCGAATGCCTGCTGTAGTGAAATATAAATGCCAGTAAAGTATTAGAAAATATGGTAGCTGAGAAAAAGAATGTAAGGTTTTATAATGAGTCTCATGAATGGGTCTATTACAAAAGTTACTAAAGTAAAGTAAAATTGTTGAGGATGCTATGAGAGGAAGGGGAGATTGACAACTCAGCCAGGAGAACGTGGGCCTATGTTTTCTTCAGCGAGTTGTGGTGTCTAGGCCCACACCCATATACACAAGTTCACCTGGGTACTGTGACACTTCTAAGGGGTCCACGCACCCATAACTGTTCTTAGAATGGACTGAACCTCAGAAAAGAATTCCAAACTAATGAACAGCAAAGGTGCTCATATTTTCAGAATTTTCTTTCTACAAGAGACTTCCCCAGGCATACTCCTAACATCTACTAAAATATGTGTTCAATAAAAACAGAAGGCACAAAAAAGTAATTAGAAATCTTTGTTTATAAAGATTTCCATTCAAAATGTACATCTATAAAACACTCCAGAGAACTTTGTCATGAAACATTCATTTATTATATTTATTTGGATAAAAACTCACGGTTGAGTCTGCACTTGTAAATTTTGAAGATCCCCCTGCCTCATGGAATGGCAAACAAGACACTACTCATGTCAAGAACCAATAGGAGATGGCTGAGCTTTTCTAACCAGAAGGGAACATTTAGTCATAGCAGTGATAACAACAAAGCCTACCTTTTCAAATATATGTATATGTGTATATATTTGTATCTAATGCCTGTGTTTCCAAGTGCTTACAGAACTTGGATAATGCATTTCTCCCTTTAGCTACATTCCCTTACCTGTAGGAGCAGGTAGGTAAAGTGCCCTGTAGTTTCTTCGACATAAAGTATTTCTTTCCCATAACAGTAATGGCTGCTTCATTCTCCAGTGAATTTGTGTCAGTGTCTTTCAATAAAGAACGGTAACCTCATCCAATGCTGTTCCGTATTGTACTGAATTCACTATGCAAGCATCAGCAAACTGGCTAGATTTAAGTTTATAACTACCCATTACATTGGCTGAGTTTAGTATGTTCATAATTAAAATGGTTTAATTTTTCAAAAACTTTGCAATGTCTCCTCTGAGCATTTTGGCTGCTACTGTTTTTTCTAGTAAATACCAGGGGTCAATTCTCTGTCACAATTTTCCAACTTTTGCAGTGGGAGCCTATTTCCTTCTTTACAGTAAGATTTATGTTGGTAAGGTTCAAATCACATGTTACCATACATACAGTTCCTAAAGACACAGATTTGCAGCTATTATCTATTTTACCTGTGCGTAGAGAGGGGGGTTTCTGGGGCTCTGCATCCATCTGAAGGTAGGTTCTGTAAGTTTAAGATGTATACCGCAAATCCTAACTCAATCACTAACATGACAAAACACTGCAGCTAATGAATCAACAAGGGTGACAGACTACTCATCAAAAAGTCACTTAATCCAACGGAAAGTGGAAAACAGGATAAACACAGAAAAGAAGTGACAAAGAGGAAGTAAATAACCCAACGATAGATTTAAATTCAACTACATCAACACTCATATCAAAAGCACACAGTTTAAAACATCCCGGTTAAAAAGCAGACTGGTCTCAGATCAGAATGAAGGAGGCTCAACTATATAGAGTGTAAACTGAGGTACCTGTGGGAATCTCAAAGATGTCAGAGCTAAAAGTATTACCAGGAATGCAGGCATTCCTTTTCTAATGGTGACAACTACTTGATCAAAAGTAAACTAAAATGTTAGCTATTTATGCATATTTTAAGACCTTCAAAGTACATGAAGCAAACAGTGATAACACAGCAAGGAGAAATGGACATGTCCGTCCGTAATTACAGCTGAAGATTGCCACATTCCTCTCTCTCTGTAATTGATAGCTCAAGTAGATGGAAAATCAGCAAGGATACAGAAAACCTAAAGATATCATCAAGCAACTTGAGACACAACTGACATTTTAATTATGTTCCCAATGTAGAAAATAAGATGCATTAATATGCCATGTCTCCTTGACCAATTAAGGGAAAATTAAAAACCTTCTCAAACTTAATCATGAAATCACGTGTTTCATATAAATGGAAACAAAGAAGTTTTTCAATAACTTAATCCTATCTTCCACTATGTTTTTTTCTATAACAACTAGTATAGGACTGCACTATTATAAATGTGAACTTCGGGAAATATTACCCATAGGCAATGGAAGAAAATACCTATCTGTCTTAAAATTCATTTCCTGGCTGTATCTGAAGTTTCAGAAACTTCATATTATGAAACATTCTATGCATTAGAATGCCTATTGCATAGGGGAAGGGCAGGTACTGAAATAGCTACTTTCAATAAATTATAGCAGACATTTGTCAATAGCTCAAAATAAATCAGGAGACAGTTGTATAAAACACCCAATATTTTTAATCTAAGATGCCATGGATTATAAAGCAAGACACGGTTTTATGTTCTCCTAGGAAAGACTAAGTTCTCCCAATTAAATTGTGACATTGTAAGATGCAACAATTTCCAAGATATTGCAATGTGAAACTTACGTGTGTCTTGAGATGTTAAATGGATGCATTCTGAGATGTCAGAACTTGAAAAAGGGGTGGCCTTTGAAAATCTAAGCCTAAAACACATCTCCTCTAAAGTAAATTTTATGTGAGCTGAATTCTCTACGTCATTAAAACACCCATGCCTGGCCTAGTTTTTCTGGGGAAATTTATAAATTCTGACTTGAACATCCGAAGACAGCTGGTAGAGAGGTTCACAGTATCCAACGACACAAGAGCATTAAGGGAATAATAAGGTTACACACATTTAAAAGAAACTATTAACTCAAATACAGAACATGTATGAGTTTATCATGTTTTCTTCAACATCCTTAAGCTACAGATTGCTGCTCATGTGCTTCAGACAGTGAGAGTTCTTTGTGCAAAGACTCTGAGCAGTGACTTAAGTCAGCTTCGTTAGTTTAACTAAGGCCATATGTTAACATCTGATTTATCACCCCTGAGCACTTTGAGCCTCTAGGGTCCTCCAGAAATCAAAACCAGCAGATAGAATGAGACAGGACGAAAACAGCAAGAACTTCTTAGAAATACAGCTAGAACTGTGTGATACCTATGTTTTTAAGATTGAAAACATACATTTCTAAGAAAAGTTAAACAAGTCTATAAAATACAGTAATAGAAATTGAGCAGAGAAATAGGATTAGAGTAAATTATCAAAATAGTCAATGTATCTATTTCTGAAATTCCTAATTATCAAAATATTCAAAGAAATCATTTAGTTCACCTTGAAATAATCTTCCCCAAAGAGCATTTTTCCTAACACCAGCAATTCATTTTAATAATAGCAGTGTGTGCTCTAGCAAAACTATTTATGAATGCACTATGATCCAGTAGTTAAGCTCCTATTGAGGTTGAAATATATCAGGAGAACATTACATTGCTAGATCTTAGATAACTGATAATATAGAAAATGTTGCCAGAAATGCGTTTTCCTGTATCTTCAGCCTTAGCAACATAACCACAAACTGCTTCACAGTCCTTTTGAGGTTTCTCACATAACACACGTTTCCAGTACATGCAGCAGGTATTTTCAGTGTGGATGTATAAGCAAGTCATTTGTTCAAACTTGGATATAACTGGATTCTTTACCTCTGCACCTCACCACCCACACGGATAGCTCACCTTATCTTTTCTTTGCTTCTCATCCTGGTACACGGTCCAGTGCTCCCCATCATTGCTGTAAGCCAGTTTGTAGGAGCCAACAAACTGTACATGACCAAAGTCTTTTGCTCCTTGTGTAATGATGCCCGTCACTTTGGTAGGGACAAGAAGATCCACCTGGGAAAAGAAAAATGTATCACTTAATCTCAACAGTTGAGCGCACGGTGAGTTTGCCTGTCTCTTGATTTCAGGAGATTAAAAATCTGTTTGTGAAACCACAAATCTGACTATTTGTATTTTGAAACATGGCTGAATCTGTTATTGGACTCTACCTTTGATTTCGCCACTGGGTAAGTACAGTTCAGTCTCCTTTAAAACAGATTAATGGTGACTGTAGTCTGCCGATTAATTTTCTATTCAGTGGATTCGTCTGGCTGTGCCAATTTTGCATGAAAGAACAGAACTAGCAGGGATGATCTTGAGACTCATCATTATCTCCCAGACCTTATGCTTATGATTCCATTTACTGACTTTATTGATAAGTTCATTAATAACAGAAATCAGATTATAGCTCTATAGTCCTCAGGAACAAAACTTACATTAAATGTTTCAGAATTAAGCATGAAAGAAAAAGTCAACCCTGTTTCCATGAATTTATTCAATGGATTAGTATACAACAGAGCAATAGCAGTCATTGCCTAGCGAAAACCCCCATTCAGAAAAATTACAGCCTTAAAAAGCTGAAGAGAAGCTAAGGATTCTTCTAAACAAAACAGATTCAGACGATTGTTTGAGTACCTAAAGAGGCAGGGGTGAGAGCTCAAGGAGTTGGGTCTCCACCACCCATGTGGGAGACCTGGGTTTGGTTCAGGCTCCAGTCTTCAGCCCAGTCCAGCCCTGGCTGTTTCAGGTCTGGGGAGTGAACTAGTGGATGGGAGTGGTGTACATGGGTATCTGTCTGTGTATCTGTGTCTGTCAAATAAATAGATGAAGATTTAAAAAGGATACACATTTCTGACAGTAGAATTTGTGCCCACAGGTGTTATATTCTGCAGATTCTGTTGGGGTTTAGTATCTTTTACAAAATTTTATTTTCACTTTGTTAGAAAGGCAGAGGCATACAGAGAAAGAATGAGAGAGAGAGAGAGAGAGAGAGATCCAAGCACTGGTTGACTCCCCAGGTGCTGGCAAAAGCCAGGATTGGGCCAGGCCAATCTGGAACTCAATCTGGATCTCCCATGTGGGTGGCAGGGACCCAAGTCCTGGAGCTATTGTCTGCTGCCTCCCGGGGTGTGCTTTATCAGGAGGCTGGATCAGAAGAGGAGAAACTGGGACTCAAACCCAGGCAGGCAGTCCCATATGGGAATGGAGGGTGAGGTGTCCCACATGGAGTTTTGCAGGCTGACATTTTAAGCAATTCAATCTTAAAAAAGGTCTGAGACCACTGAAGTGCAAAAAGCATTAAAGTCACCAAAAATGAACTGAAATGCAAACCAAACAAAATAACAACACAACAGCAGGGGTGATTTGCATCAGATAAGAATATATAACCTCAACCTTGGCTAGTAAAGTCATTCTCCTCCTTGTTCTTGAATTCCTTTGTGCATCTTTTCTTACATCACATAATGCCAATTTAAAAGTCTCAAAGACTCTGTTTTCCTCGTGGACAACTCTTGCAAGAATTTTACCTTTAGTCTGATTTGTGCTCCTTGATCTACAGCTTCCACTCTCTTCCTGCAGGGAGCCTCCTACCTCCTCCTGTTTCCTATGACTAACTCCCTGCAACATCCTTGATCTTATCATCTTTCACTGTTAGGATCCTAAGCCTGACCCTGGTGCTCTCAACCATTCTGTCCTTTTGTTTCTATTTCTGGTCCTTTATCCTGTAAGACGTGAGGCAGCCACAAATAGATGGCATGGGTCAGATGCAGGCCACGAATGAGGGAGGAAGGACTGGGGAGGATGGGTAGAACAAGACCGCATTTAGTAGTGTAGGTGCCCGTCAAGAACAATGTAGAAAAACACCCCTAGTCTCAGGACCAGGAAAATCCTTTTTTTAAATTCATGTGACTTTTTGCTCACTTTTTGGGTTCATTCTGTGTCTGTGAAGTGAATGCCATGATGTTCTTAGAATTGCATCTGCAAATCACACTGAATCAGTTAAAAATGAAAATTAAAATATTAAATATTTTGGGTTCAAATAAGACAATGGATGGAGACTGTTATTAAAACATTCTATTAAAACATTCCATAAAGCCTATCAAAATCATAATTTTTGCTTTTTCCAAACAAATATTATTTAAAATATCATATGTCTTGAGCCACAATGAGGGATGGAAATATGATATCTTGGGAAGAAAATGGTTGATGTCTCACATTGTGCTAAGTATTTCCTACTCTGAATAACCAGGTAAGGTAATAGGAAACTTTAAGAGAGGTCACATAACATGGTGGGATCCAAAGATATGTAGTGCATACAGGAGGCTCCTAGATTGAATTCCCATTGAAAGGCCCACCACACACAGATCCTTAGAGTGATCAATCGCATTTGCACGCTGTGATGGCCTCCCATTCTCTGTGGCTACTTCAGAAATTTCTGAAGAATCACTACACTATGAAACTGACAGGAAATCCAAGCCAAACCAAAACAGGCCTGGGTTTATGCCACGAGGAGAGCCCTCTGTTGTATCATGAATTTCCTTTCTGTTCTTTGGCCATCTGGACACGTCCTAAATCCAAATCCAATTGTGCAGACACACCTGGGCAAAACTGTTCTTCAACGTGCTCTTATGTTGCTGGCACCTAATAAATGAGTTAAAATAGAAGTTACAGAACACAGAGTCACTGTGTCGCCATCACAGGCTGTCATCAGGAGTGTGAACACACCCCGGGCTGAATTCCTGCTCTCCACTTGATAAGGGCGTGGCTCAGGTGACATAACAAGGAGGCCTCTAGCGTCTCCTTTTCTGCACTGTTGCTGGAGGCCAGCTGGGTTTCCTGCTGGGTGGAGGTGTTCTCTCCCTAAGCTGTGTGTCTTGGCTCATTCCAACAGGTCTCTCTTTCTCCTACTCCTACCTCCTTCCCCAACATCTTTTTTTTTTTTTTTTCAATCTAGAAATGTTTTCCTTTTTTGTTCCAATGAAGCCAGCTTCTCTACTTGAATAGTCAGCAATTTGTTTCGAGCTGGATTTTGTCCTAAAATTTGCTACACTAAACTTAGAACACCAGGCTTGAGCAATGCTTCTTTGAGTGCGAAAGGAATCGGCAGCTCACACGGAACATGAGGTTGCTGCAGCCTGACACGTAGGGGACTCGCCTCCACAGACACCCAGACCACGTGACCCCAGAGTCAGCACGCAGGATGATACCAGAAAAGTCTCCTGGTCAGCACCTACTGTTTGCCCATGGACCAGGGCCATTCTTCCCTCCTGCAGATCATCTGGGCTAACACTGAGCTGCAAATGTGCTGTACAAAATTCCTTCTGCTGCTTAGACCCTCCCTCCCAAGGTTTGGCTCAGATGGAGTGGGGAACTGAGGACATTCGAGTGGGTAGACATTTGGCTTAGTACACTGTGCTTCATGTCTGGATCATTGAAAGTGCCTTCCATGGAGCAGGCCCTCAATAAAAGCTTTGCTGAACTGACCTGGAACTATGTCTTACCTATGGATTAAAAACCCATTCATGGCTAAGGATGCCACACCACTGTGTAGCATGGGAGGGAATGCTAGTTGCCTTTCTCTCTAGCTTTTTTTCTATGTAGGATGCCATTACTGCACTAGGAAAGACAGTATCACAAATTTCTCCATTCATTTTTAGTGGGGAAAGCCACCTGCCAACAATGTTGTCCAAGTGACAGCCAGGACATTGGAGAGGAGCTGGATGCGTGGGCTTCTGCATAGGCTCCGTGCACGCCCCTGACCCTCTCTTGATCTGCCTCATCTGCACAAGGAGGATCTTAACATTCATGGGGACAAAATGTGTCACTTCTACCGAGCACGCACACAGATCGGTAGAACTCAGGAATGCCCTAAAAGACAATGGGAGCACGATGAAGTAAGTCAGAGGGAAGCATCTCAAATCAGTCTCAGAACCTTGCTGGAGCAGAAAGATACATGGGAATGAGAGGGATGGACTGCTAGAGGGAACTTCTGATTCATCATCTCTCGTGGTTACCTTTCCATGACTGATGCACCAAGTCATCTTTAGAGTACAGAAAAAAAATTTTTTTTAAAAACTTGCAATTTCCAGTTATGAGTGAAATAGTCAATGAGAAGTTATGTACCAAATTTTATGAACTATCACATATCCCTATTTAAATATTGTACTGCAATAGGGAAATGGTTGTAAAACAACACTAAGAGAGAAAAGTAGATGCCAAGTTGTACTAAGTGATTCCTAATTATATGGATGAAAACAAGAGGGAAGGGATACTTAGAGACGCTTAAATGATATAAAAGTAAAAAAAATAATAGTATTGCATGAGTCAGGCAAGCCTATGTATACACTTTGCTATAAAATACCCTGTAATGTTTCAGCAAAGCACACATACTTTGAGTGACTGTCTTTGACAAATCGTCTATAAAATCTGCAACTATTTGTTGATCAGGATAAATTACACTTCAGCCATCTGCATAGAACCCTGATGAGGCTTTATTGGACAACGATAGGGCAGACTAGGAACGTAACTAGGTTTTCACGGAAACATTCCTGAAGGGGTGAGGAAAGCAGAAAGTGATGGAGATGAATGATGTGTGAGAAGAGTGGACAGAGGCCAGAGATTCATCAGCGACATGTGCCACCTGGCTGCATATAAAATGTGCTAGATTCTTCCTTCACACAATTTATTTTGGCTTATGTATATTTATAATTTCATGGGGCTTTATAAATTAACCTTCTTAAATACAAATAACATTGAAGCAACCTAACTATGTACTATTTGGAAATGGAGTGACAGGCAAAATATTTGGTAAAGTTGTGTTTCAATGTAGACGTTTTTTACCATGACAGCACATCAAACAATTGTATATCTTCCTGGTTACCTGTTAGGCGCATAAATAAATTTTACTTGGCACTTAGTACTTTTGGTTATCAGATGTTGGCTACATTGTAGTCTATATTTGCAGTCCCACTAGTTAATGGGATCAGCTTATAAGGAAGTAGGATACAGTCCTCATATCTGCTTTGATGCAGCAGTTCTGAGGTTCTAAATGCTTCACATACCGTTGGGTATGACACTATGTGGGTAACATAATTCCAATACTTGTTATTGCATTCTTTTCTTTACTAATACAGCTTTAATTTCTATCCATGTGTAAATCTTTAAAATACCAGAAACTTCTTTTTCCATACCATATTGTAAATGTATGACAACAGAAGAGGGGGTGATTGATTGGGCTAGCAGGTAAGATTCTTGTGTCCCATGTCAGAGTACCTGGGTTTTCTTCTAAGCACTGGCTGCTGATCCCAGCTTTCTGCCAATGCAGATCCTCAGAGGCAGTGATACTGGCTCAAGCAATGGGGTTCCATTCTGCCTTGTGGGAGATGAGCACTGTGGCCCTGGCTCCCGGCTCTGGCCCCAGCCCTAGCACTACAGGCACAAAAGGAGTGAATCAGTAAATGGAGCTCTCTTTCTGTCTCTCTCTGCCTCTGTCTTCCTCTCTCTCAAAATAAGAATAAAATTACAAAAACTAAAGAAAACATCATACAAATCATACCCTAACATTTTAAAGGACCAGAGGGAGTTTTCTGTTGGTGTTTGATGCTAAGCCTTCTCATGTAATACCAAATGCAGCACATGGAGGGCGCCATAAACAAGCTTTCTAACCACTGGTGATCATTCACCATTGTGTTTTCCAAGATCCCTGTCATGTTTTCAACGTTCCAAACATCCAGGGGTCACTTAGAACCATACAAGTAGCTCAACTGCATTTTTTCCTGAAAATGGGATGTAGCATAATAACTGTGATTGTTTAATATTTTACTCCAGTAATCTTTTTTCATTATGAACATGAGTACATACAACAAAGAAAAATTGGGAAACTGAAAAAAATTAGTAACTCTTTTACCATTGGATACTACCAGTGCTGTGGTCACGTCACATCTGTCTTTCAAATTTGCTGTTTCTTTGCATTTAAAAAATATTACTGGTTACCAAGTGCTGGTTACATTTTCATTACATTTGAACGCAGATAGCTTACAGTTTCTTAGTATTTCACTGAAAATTTCTTTTTTTAATTAAAAATGTCATTTATTTATATATATATATATAAAATATATAAATAAATATATATATAATATATAAATAAATATATATATATAAATAAATATATATATATGTGGAAGGCAGAGATGGAGGGATTGTCTGCTGGTTCACTCTCCAAATGCTCACAGGGCTGGGCCAGGCCAAGGCCAGGAGGCTACAACTCGATCAGGGGCTCCTATTTGGAGAGCAGGGACCCAAGTACTCAATCCGTCACCTGCTGTCCCGCAGGGTACATGTTAGCGGGAAGCTGAAAAGGGGAGCAGAGCCTCAAACCCAGGCACGCCGAAAAGGGACCCAGGCATCCCCAGTGTGTCTCAACGGCACTGAAAAACACCCATCCCATTCACTAGAAATTCTCTGCTTTAAAACTACTCCGAAGACTTGATGTTTTAACAATTCATTTTAAGAGGTTATCCAATCATTCATTTATTGGGAAACATTAACACATCCCTTCCTCAGTTTTTCTATTAAAATCATATTCTCATAAAATCCTAATCCTTTCCTTGAGGCCTCATTTCTCTTTATTTGCACTGAATAAGTTCACAGAATTAAGGTTGTTTGGTCAAATGAAATGATTTTTAATATCAATATAGATCTTCTTTTAAACAAAATTAGTGAATATTCATTGTGAAAATTTCAATTATGGAACAGAGACATAAAGGACCTGTTTAAAAATAGTTCTACCATGAATAGGGGATCTTAAAAGTTTGGTATAGTAGCAGGATATAAAATTAATACACAAAAAATCAATAGCCTTTGTATTCACAGAAAACTCCAGAGATGAGAAAGAACTTCTAATATCAATCCCATTCAAAATAGGTACAAAAAAATTAAATACCATGGAAGAAATTTAACCAAGGACATCAAAGATCTCTGATTAAAATTGCAAAGCAATAAATACATAGAAGAGGACATACAGTGGAAAAATTTTCTGTGTTCATAGATTGGAAGAATCAACATCAAATTGTCCATACTACTAAAAGCAATTTATAGATTCAACACAATACCAGTCAAAATACTAACAACATTCTTCTCAGATCTAGAAAAAATGATGCTGAAATTCATATGGAAATGCAAGAGACCCGAGTAGCTAAAGCAATCTGAAACAATAAAAACAAAGCTGGAAGTATCATAATACCAGATGTCAAGACATATTACAAGGCAGTTATAATCAAAACAGGCTGGTACTTGTACAGAGACAGATGGCTAAACCAATGGAACAGAATAGAAACTCCAGAAATCAACCCATGCATCTACAACCAACTTATCTTTGACAAATGAGCAACAGTCCCTGGAGCAAAGACGGTCTCTTCAACAAATGGTGCTGGGGAAACTGGATCTCCACGTGCAGAAGTATGAAACAAGACCCCTACCTTACACCTTACACAAAAATCCACTCAACATGGATCAAAGACATAAGTCTATGACCCAAACCCTCAGATTACTAGAGAACATTGGGGACCCTGCAAGTCATTGGCATAAGCAAAGACTTCTTGGAAAGGACCACAGAAGCTCAGGCAATTGAGACCAAAATTGACAAATGAAATCATACCAAATTGAGAAGCTTCTACCTGCAAAAGAAACATGCAGCCAAGTGAAGAGGCAACTGATAGAATGGGAGAAAATATTTTCAAGCTATGCAACTGATAAAGGATTAATTTCTAGAATCTGTAGACCTAAAGAAACTCAACAACAACAAAACAAACAACTCCATTAACAAATGGGTAAAGGACCTGAACAGATTTTTTAAGAGAGGAAATTCAAATGGCTGGCAGACACATGAAAAAAATGCTGAGGATCACCAGCCATTAAGGAAATGGAAGTCAAAACGGCAGTTAGGTTTCACCTCCCCCCATTTAGAATGAGTGTCATCCAGAAATCAACAAACAGCAAATGCTGGTGAGGATGGAGGGGAAAGGGTTGGTGGGAATATAAAGTGGTGCAGCCACTGTGCAAGACAGAATGGAGATACCTCAGAAATCTGAATGTAGATCTACCATATGACCCAACCGTTCCACTTCTGAGAATTTACCCAAAGGAAACAAATCAGTATATGAAAGAATTATTTGTACCCCCATGTTCACTGCAGCTCAATTTACAATAGCTTAGATATGGAATCAACCCAGATGCCCATCAACTGAAGACTGGATATAAACATTGTTATATACACACTATGGTAAAAAAATAGAGTAAAAAAATAAATGAAATCCTGTCATTTGCAACAAAATGGATGCAACTGGAAATCATTATTCTTAGCGAAATAAGCCAGTTCCCCAAAGACCAATATCATATGTTCTCTCTGAACTATGGTAAGTAATAGTATACCTAAAAGGTAATCTATAGTAGGGAAATTGATACTTTATGATGTTATGATTTTGAACAAACCTTGTTTTGACTGTTGGGAAGTAATTTTTTTTCCTGTTTCTTCATACTATTTGTTGAACTCTCTACTTAGTGTGGGGTTAAATCTTTTGAATATAAAGTTAACTGAAAATACATCTTTGTAAACACTAAGAATGGGAATGGGAGAGGGAGGAGGGAGAATGGTGGGAGTATGGGTGGGAGAGAGGAGAGTGGGAAGAATCACCATGTTCTTAAATTTGTACACATGAAATTGCATGAAGTTTGTATTCCTTAAATAAAATTAAGAAAAATGTTTATCCTACCACCTAGAGTTAACTTCCTTATGTTCATATGTTTGACATTTCCTCTTCCTATATATAAAGTTAACTCACATGCAGTTTTGTAGTTCGTATTTTTCATGGATATTTTATGTAAATAAGAGCAATAATTTACAACAGTTATATATTGTTCTCTAATGTGAGTGCATAAATGGATCTGAAAATTATTCAACCAATTCCCTACTGATGTTAATTTAATTTCTTTCAAATTTTTTATCACTCGTAACAAATGTTCTGACTTTTTCTGTATATGTTTATTGAATGGTGCAAATATTTATTGACATGAAGATCCTGCAACTTGGAATATTATGTACATTATTTCATTAGTATCCAGAAAGACGCTATACTTCCATATGCAATAGATTCTTTGTTTATATACTCATCATTCTTATGTTTCATAATAATTTAAATTTTGACACTTTCTAAAATTGCATCTTACATTTAATATATATAAGTGGCACTAAGTTTCATTTAGCCTACAGTTTCATACATTTCCAGTCTAACTAATATGCACATCCATTATCTTTAGTGTCCTTTACTATTTATTGGAGTAGAGGTTTTCTTGTTGATTTTTAACAATTATTTGTATGAGGGGACTTCAAAACATTCGTAAGAAAACAGAATTAAAGATGTTTATTTTGGTTCAAATATTAAACTCATGCATAGTTTTTTCATAATATACATTTTTCATGGACTTTTTGAAACACTCCCACATAAGTATCAGTATCAATAGTTAAATTTGTTACATATTCCTTTAATTTCTGTCATTTTATTTTTGACACAAAACTTTTCAATTTTTGTTATTCAAATCTATGACTCATTCCCTTTATGATTATGTATTTGGTATGGCTTAAGAGAGCTGCTTAATGAGATAACTATTTACATATTCTACTAAAATTTCCTTTAGTTTTTTGTTTATAACTTTATTTCATCTATTTTTTTAAAACTTCAGTTTTATGTATATACATAATGTGACAGTTTGGTAACAAAGATTTTTTCTCAATGCTATTTGTTGAATAATCAATTTCTCTTTTGTTTTTCCATCTTACTTGGCTTGCTGCAATGTTTGCTCTTTGTACTGGAAACTACAACAGGTGTATTTGAGATACTACATATTTCATTCCAGACCACTTCAATATAGTAGGTATCCCAATAAAGTAAGCAGCATGAATTTTTTTTATTTCCTAGTACATATAATTGCTATATTTATACTATACTGTTTCGGGGTGAGGAACATCTGGCCTGCAGGCCAGTTAAGGGCCATGAAACCATTTGGTCTGGCTCTGCCAAGGCAACAGGAAGCAGGACTCGAAACTCAATACATCTATAGCTGGCTGATTTTTCAGCTGGTAATTTTCTATGGTCTGAGAATGATGCTATCAATATCCAAACGGCCCTTGCAGAGAAAATGTTCCCATCCCTGTGGCTAGTCCGTTAAGTGTGCAATAGCATTGTCTCCACAATGTGCTGATCCTAATTAAAGATACTTGATTGCTCAAACTTGCTAGTGGTCATCTGAGCCTTCAGCTAGTTGTCATCTTCCCGCTAGTGGAGGATGTTGCCTCCGTGCTGACGGCAACTGACCCATCAGAGCAGGGCTCGCTGAAGGGGATGGGTGCCCGTCACAGTATCTTAAACTAAGACATCACTGACGTTCGCCACTTCGATCAAGTCTTCATTCATTCCAGGATGGATTCCCTGCACCGTGCCGTGCTCTCTGGCGGTATTTCACAGAGTAGAACTTTCTGAGTTGAAGTCAATCCTCTCAAACCCTCCCTGTGATTTATCAACCAAGTTTTGATCAAACTGATCTCAACACTCTGTTGTCATTCAGCAGTGCAGAGCGCTTCTTGACCAGGAGTAGATTCCCTCTCGAGACACCACTTTGTTTGCTCATCCACAAGGAGCAACTCCTCATGCTCAAAGCTTTCTCTTGATTACAGCAATGCAGTCACCACTTCTGGCCTTTAACTCCATTCTCTTGCTGTTTCCACTGTCTCTGCAGTTACTCCAATACGGTCTTGAACTTCTCCAAGTCTTCCCTGTGGGCTGGAATTAACTTCTTCCATACACCTGTAACTGTTCTTCTTTAAGCCTCTAATTTTTTAAAAGAAGATTTTACTTATTTACTTGAGAAGTGGAGTTACAGTCAGAGAGAGGGAGGGAGAGAGAGAAAGGTTTTCTATCTGCTCGTTCATTCCCCAGATGGCTGCAACGGCCTGAGCTGAGCCGTTCTGAAGCCAGGAGCTGCTTCTTGGTCTCCTATGCAGGTGTAGGGAGCCAAGCACTTGGGCCATCTTCCTCTGCTTTCCCAGGTGCATTAGCAGGGAGCTGGATCAGAAGTGGAACAGCTGGGACTTGGACCAGCACCACAGGCAGAGGCTTGGCCTGGTACACTACAGCATGGCCCCAACCACTGGTATTTTGATCTCCACCCATCAGTCACCAACGTTCTTAATAGCATACAGAATGGTGGCTCCTTTCCAGAAACTTAAGTTTCCAAGATTTATCAGCCAATTCACCATCCATGGCAGACAGAACCTTATGAAATATGTTCCTATAATAAGACTTGAAAGCCAAAATTACTCCTTAATCCATGGATGGCAAAAAGGATGCTGTTTTAGCAGGTGTGAAAATGACATTAATCTCACTGTGCATTTCCATTAGAGCTTTAGCAGTAATATTTTGAAAGGATGCAATATTTTTTTTCATGAGCAGTGGGTCTCAATAGTGGGGTTACAGTAGTCACCAAACCATGTTGTGAACACATGTGCTGTCATCCAGGCTGTGTTGCCACATTTAGTGCACAGCCAGAGTGGATTTAGGATAATTCTGATGGGCCCTGGGGTTTTGAGTATGCTTCATGAGCACTGGCTTCCAGTTCAAGTCACCAGCTACATTAGCCCCTAGCAAGAGAATCAAGTTACCCTTCATGCTCTGACATCAGGACTGGTTTGCACTCTCTAGCAACCAATGTCCTGGGTGGCTGCTGCTTCCCAGAGAAAACTGACCTTCATTGGCAATATGCCATTCCGTGTAGTCACTCTCATCAGCTCTCTTAGCTGGATCTTCCGGATAACTTACTGCTGCTGCTCCTTGCTGCCCTGCTGCTTCACCTTGGATATTCACATTTTAGGGATGGCTTCTTTCCTGTGACTTCATAATCCAACCTCTGCTTGCTTCATACTTTTAAAAAATATATATATTGGTTTATTTGAAAGGCAAGCTTACAGAGTGTGAGGGAGACTCAGAGACAGATCTTCCACCTACTAGTTTACCTCCCAAATGGCTGTTGGCCCAGGCCAACGCCAGGAGTTTCTTCTGGGTCTCCCACGTGGGTGGCAGTGGTCCAAGCACTCTGTCCATCCTCCACTGCTTTCCCAGGCCATTAGCTGGAAGCTGGATCAGAAGTGGAGCAGCTGGGACTTGAACGGGTGCCCATTCGGGTTTAATCTGCTGTGCCACAATGCCAGACCCTCAATGTTTTTTTCTGCAGCTTCCTGGCCTCTCTCAGCCTTCACAGAACTGTAGAGATTGGATTAAGGCTGTTGTGGCTGGTTTTGTCTTTTGTTCACACCATGAGATCTTTCTTTGTCCATATCGGTGTGAGGATTTTTTTTCTTTATTACCTTTGTGCTCACTAGAGCAGCACTTTTAATTTCCTTCAGTAACTTTTCCTTTCCATCCACAACATGGCTAACTGGTTTAAGCAGCCTGGCTTTTGCCTATCTTGATTTTTGATATGCCTTCTCCACTGAGTTTAATTAATTCTAGCTTTTGAGATAACTTGAGGGATTTATAACTCTTATTTTCACTTGAATACTGAGAGGCCATTGTAGGCTTATTAGCTGGTCTAATTTCAACATTTTTGTGTCTCACAAAATGGGAAGTGTTGGAGTAGAGGAAGAGAAAGAGGTGGCAGCTGCTTGGTGGGCGGCGCAGTCCACACACACCCAACACCTATGGGTTCCATTTGCTGTCTCATATGGGTTCAGTTTGTCACAGGTCAAAGAAATTACAATGGCAGCATCAAAGATCATTGATCACTGATCATTAAAACAGATAGCCAGAGGAATTATCAGAAAGCGATACAGAGACTTGAAACGAAAGCATGTGTTGGAGACAGGGTGCTGTGGCCCTGTTTGACACAAACTCAATGATAACCTTCATTTTGCAGAAAATGTACAGGTCGCGGAGGTCAGAGCAAAGCATCAACATGGTCTGATGTGTGCACGCTCATCCTCCACCAGGACCTACCTTGGCAGGGGTCCCTTTGCTTGCATTTGGGCAGCATTAAGTGGATCCCTTCACATTGCAGACTGTTTTCTGGGACGTAGAGGTGTTCTCCAAAGGTTTTATCAGCTTATATATTTTTAAAAAATTCTTCCACTTCAGTTGGGGCCTCACTCTATAAGACTAAGGGCCCAAGAATTGAGTTTTCTGAATATTCCTGCTCATAATATTTTCTTACTTTAATTTTTTTCATTCTCTTCTGTCCTCAGTCTCTCTATTGGGATCTCCATGTTATAGATTTAATTTGTGGTAATGTGATTCCTACCGTTATAATGGCAAATTCCTGGGAAATGCATCATTGTATAAGATACCTCCCTCATCAACTCAGCAATCAGGCGTCCCTCTGTTATTTCATGGAGAAAGACCCCTTCCTGTATATTCTAGTCATCTGACTTTTCTGTAGTAAATTATCTACTTTTATCGTTTTTCCTCATACTTCTAAAATTACCCTTTTTTGTTCTGCATATTTAAAAAATAGCCTACATATTATCTTGTTTAATTTTCTTTTACTTAACTTGGAAAAAAAGAGAACACGGGATGGGCATAAGGCCCAGTGGTGAAGAAGCTAGTTAAAATGGCTATATCCTGTATCAGAGCGTGTGGGTTGTAATAGCTGGCTCCAGCTCCTGACTCCAGTTTCTTTGTGCTGTCAACCCTGAGAGGCAGTGGTGGTGGCTCTAGTAAATAGATTCCTTCCACCTATGTCACAAACCTCCATTGAAATTCTGGGTCCTGGCTTCTAGTTTCCTCCTAGGCCACTGTGGGTACTTAGGGAGAGAACCAGCAGATGAGAAAACACACACACATGCACACACACTCACCATCTCTCTTACATTCCACTGTAAAAGTAGAAACACTCAACAAAGTGAAGAGGCAATCAATAGAATGGGAGAAAATATTTGCACCTGATACAGCATTAATATCCAGAATCTATTAAGAGCTCAAGAAACTCAATAACAAAACAAAACAATCCAGTAAGAAATGGGCAAAGGACTGGAATGGGCGTTTTCCATAGGATGAAATTCAAAGGGACTAGAGACACATAAAAGATGCTAGGGTCAGTAGCCATCAGGGAAATGCAAATCAAACCACAAAAAGGTTTCACCTCACCCCAATTAGAACAGCTCTCATTCAGAAATCAAAGAACAATAAATGCTGGTGAGGATATGGGGAAAAAAGTTCCCTAATCCACTGGTGGAAATGTAAACTAGTACAGCCATTGGGGGAGACAGTATGGAGATTCCTCAAAAATCTGAAAATAGATCTACCATATGACCCAGCCATCCCTCTCTTGGGAGTTTACACAAACAAAATGAAATCAGCATACAAAAGAAAGAGTTAGCTGTCCCACCATGCTTACTGCAGCTCAATTCACAATAGCTAAGAGATGGATTTAATGAAGATTCCCATCAGCCGATGACTGGCTAAAGAATATGTGTGACACACACACACACACACACACACACACTATGGAATACTATTCAGCCATAAAAAGTGAATGAAATCCTGTCTCTTGCAACAAAATGGATGCAACTGGAAACCATTCAACTTAGTGAAATAATGCATTCCCTCAAAGACAAATACTGTATGTTTTCGCTGATTTGTAGTAACTAATAAAGTACAAAAAATGTAATGTAAATGAGTGAAATCGACATTGAGATTTGATTATTATTCTCAGCCCTTGCCTCTACTATTGAGGAATAATGTTTTTTTCTTATTATTTGTTGAATTTGTTACTTACTGGAAGGTTAAGCTTATAATTATATAATAAAGATTAAAAGAAGAAGAAATGAAGGGTGAACGAGCATTGGGTAGAAGTATCACCATACTCCTAAACCTGTATATATACAACACAGGAAATCTGTTCACATTATATAAATAATTTTAAAAGCAGTAAAATATTCTTTATATGCACACACACAAGAGTTCAAAATGAAAATCTTATTAAATCTCAAAGAAACTGAAAAGGTAAAACTCACCAACTATAAGCCCCATTAATAAACACATGTGGGGTTAATAAAATGAGTGTATCTAATGGTTTTACGCTGGTTTTATTAAATTATATACAGGAGGAAAAGCTTGATTTTCTATGCCTTATGCAAATGAGGTTATCTTTGTAAGAGACAATCCAAAATTTATTTTTGACATATTTTGGGAAAGGATTCTCAAATAATTATAGTTACAAGTAACTAAAATTGACATTGAGTTAACCAGTTAGGTATTCCCCAGTATCTCCAAGTACTATGACAAAAAGGACAAAGCAGTTTTCAAGAAAAATATAAAGTTTTGAAAACTTTATGAAATGAAAGAGTAGTATGTTTCTCACTGGGATATTGAAGACGAATTTCTGCTGAGTTCACCAAAAATGAGGTTATCCTAGTGGAGCTGAATTAACATATCTTTTAAAATTTGCCTTCCAAAGCTGATTTTGATTGGGCTAGGGACTATGGTTCCATGAATAAAAATTCAGGGTAATGGCTAATTAGTGTAGAATTGATAGGATCATTATTAATTGGCTAGTGGAGATGTAATACAAGTAACTGATCCAAAAACATGATGCTATCCAATGCAGGTGATCCAAACACTTTAATTTCAGCGGTGCCAAAGGCCAGTGGAAGCAGAAAATGAATGAAAGTTGTCAGGAAAAGACTTCTGTGACATTTAGAGAACAACTGCATACGTTTTAAGGAGGAACTGAAATAGTCTGTTATTTCTGATAGCATAGTACGCAGCTTGCCTAGGTCAGCACTGGGTCAGCATGTTCTGTGAAGTTAAGATCTGGTAACCAGAGATCAAATTTGATGCATGTCAGTAGCCAGGACTGTGCTGATTATTCATATTGAAAAACCTGTTCAATTCTGTCTTTGACAACTACCTTACGGAGTATAATTTTACCAAAGGCACATTTGGTGTAACTGTTCTATGTTTTAGAGGCTGACATGTACAAACACATACATCTGTATCCCAGTATGTGGCAAAATGTATAGTTACATATTCTCTTACAAATAGAAACGACAGACTCTGAAAATGACACAGCCACAGAGTGAAGCATACTTCAGTGGCAAATTACATGGCATATGCTAAATATTCAGAGACCCAGGAAAGACGGGAAAGTTGAGAGTGGCTTGCTGGAGGAGCTACGCATTTTACGTTGATACAAAAACCAAGCCACTTCTAAAAGTTGCAAATCATCCATAGAGTTCCACACATCATTTTGTTTCATGAGGCCACACCAGTCATAATTCTAAATGTTTCAGTCTTAACTGGATGTCTGCATGGTTTATGGTGATGGACTTTGGGGCTGAAACAGCAGCATGTTCAACAACAACAACGCAAAGAATTATAGATGCAAAGGTCCCTCCTGGACCTCACAAAAGGAAGTGGAAAGGGCGTAGCCTTGCAGGCGTCCATCCTATGGGAAATGCTCGGGGAAATACAGCAACAGGGTCAGCAGCAGCTCTGCAGCTAGTGGGAGAGGATGACACAGGTGTGAAACTGCCTGTGGATGGCAGCGGATGACGGTGTGAATGCCAACAACAGACTGCCCCAGAGATGGCTTTTTCTGTCTGAATCTCTCATCCAAAGGACAGAGTGTGCATACAGTACAGGAAAATGGGATGAATCCTATTTCCACGCCAGTGCATGGTCAGTCAACCATCGCCTGTCTTTGCAGGAGGATCACCAGGCAGCAGCGGGTCTGAGAGGGCTGCCTAGCCTCTCAGTAGTCCAGTACGCACACGATTCAACTGTTTCACAGGTCGCCACTGAAATTCACAGCTACAGGTTTTCTCACTACCCATTCGATCAACATGCTTTACCTATTTATATTAATCTTTATTTACTGATGGCACAAAGATCTTATCTCTCTTCTGCTGTGGTTGATGCGAATTTCCATTGGTTCTCAGTGAGAACTCATCAGACTTATTTCTCAGGGCCTCAATATATACTTCTTGTCTGTTCTTCCTTGTAGGTCTGAGGCCTTTTCAGTTTAATAAGTGGTGGAATATAAAGCCAAGTGCTAGATGGGGATAAAATTTGAATTTGAATACAATCTAATGGACATAGTTAAGTCCTACCATGCAATATGGTATGGATGTATCTATAATGAAGTCCCCAAAAGTGTATTGCTAATAGTTACAATGCTCTGGCTTGAACACTAGGAATACAAATTAACATAAAAGATGCTCTTGACTACACGTGAACGGTAAGAAGATCGTGCAGCTGCATGCGTGCCTGCCTCAGAACCCAAAGCCTGGCTGCTTTCTTGGTGCAATCAGCTCCAAACAGCTCCACAGTTCTAAAACCACATTCTTTGACCCTAAAACTATTCATGCACCATATTTTCTATTACAATGCAATAGCTCATGAACCTCAGCCTAACATTAGGTATGGAATTGATAAATCACTTAAAATAAACTCATTATAGTAAACATTTTTTTTTGCCTATGTAGTCAAATTTTGAAAACTTCCCAACTTATAGCTCACTTCACGGGTGGATTCCTTGCAATGTGAGGAATTTTATGGGTTTTATGAGTCCTGCTTATTCCAAAATGGAAAAAACAAAGGGTTTCTGTGTTTTTAACCACAAAAATGATCAGCACCTGAGGAGACAAGTATCTTTACTCTGGTTTGAACACTACACGAGTTACATGTGTCTAAACATCATGTTGTGACCCATAAATCCCTGCAATTTTTTTGTGCCAAAGAAAAATGAAAAGTAATTTTTAAAGAAAAACTTGACCGGTGCTGTGGCTTAACAGGCTAATCCTCCGCCTTGAGGCGCCGGCACACCGGCTTCTAGTCCCAGTTGGGGCACCGGATTCCATCCCGGTTGCCCCTCTTCCAGGCCAGCTCTCTGCTATGGCCTGGGAAGGCAGTGGAGGATGGCCCAAGTCCTTTGGCCCTGCACCCCATGGGAGACCAGGAGAAGCACCTGGCTCCTGGCTTCGGATCAGTGAGATGCGCCGGCCGCAGCAGCCATTGGAGGGTGAACCAACGGCAAAAAGGAAGACCTTTCTCTCTGTCTCTCTCTCACTATCCACTCTGCCTGTAAAAATAAATAAAGAAATAAATATTCTTTTAAAAATTAAAAAAAAGAAAAAGAAACACTTGAAGAGGCACCCCCACTGGTTGGACGTCTTTGACATGACTGCCCTGGTGGCCCATCTCAGGCTTCAGGTGCCAAGGTAACTGACATTTTAGGCACGACCTGAAGAAAGAACCAGAGGTGACAGCAACAGGAAATACAAGTACGAATCCCTTGTATTTGATTCTAGAGTACAACTAGCTCACGGTCTTGGAATCCCAAGGTATTTTTAGTGAAATTCAGCCTCTGTTTTAAACAAAAAAGGTATCATATAAACATTATTAGACACTGAAAGTGTCAGGAAATTATTTTACAGTGGAACCATTCAACCAGGAAGTGCAAAAGCAAAAAATGCCAATTAAAAAATCATCCTTACAAACTCACAAGATTGGTCCCTTGAGCTTACTGTCTGTTTTATCCAGAGCGGTTACTTTCACATGCTTTTCCCATTATGCAGACACCTAGTACCTTTCCATAAATGCTAAAATTTCTATTGGTTTTGGAAGCACAATATGAGTACAAGCTCTGACACATCTGTACGTCAGGATCCACACAAACAACTCCTTGAAGTCTCTTAAGGGCTGAGGGAAGAGCCACACTGACCATGAATGGTGCTTGCAGCCCTCTTGGTATATTGCACTGAGATGTGCAGCTTTCTGGGGGGGGGGTGTCCAGTGCTCCTACCTCTTGTGCAGCGCAACACTGGCTGCAAAATCCAATATGAAGTGACATGAACTGCAACATGGACGAGACGCTTCAGCAACAAGAAATACCTCCACCGGGAGGAAGAATCTGAAACATGCTTCTGAAAACTATAATGTCACACCTCATGTGGTTTCATTTTCAAGATACACAGTAATTAAAGATGACTGAACAGTAAAACCCAGATGTTAATAAGCGGATCTAAAACATCTATGCTGAGAATACTTCTTGAGGTATTTTTTATAAATACTTTTTATCAGATTAACGTGTTTTTTGTAATGTTTAATTACGAAATGTTTAAATCAAAAATTGGCCTCGAATTCTATCAAATGATATATATCTTATATATGTGATATTGAGACAATCATGCATGTTTCACCTCTAATTAATATATAATGAAAGCCACAAAACCAACACCCACCAAGCCTGCTGAGTGATAGTAACACTGCTACGTGTATATCATCTGCCCTTATATTTATTTTAGTCAGGAAAGCCCAACCCTACGTTGTTTTTTCCTTATTTGTTAAAATACAGAGTGTTTTTAGATATGAATGGACTCTTAAATTTATATTTTAAGTTTTTAAAAATTACAAAAAATGTATCGTAAGAGATTTGGAGAGTTTTTTTTGTTTTTGTTTTTGTTTTTTAGCTCAATATATACTACTAGGATTTGCCCAGATGCTTCTTCATGGTTACGAAGTTCACTTATTTTTACCACTGCATAATATTCCATATGTGCAGACACAACAATATAGATGTCCCTTCCCCATCATGGGTATTTAGATTGTTTGCAATTTTTGGTCTCTAAAATCAGTGTGATGAACATGCTTGTATTTCTCTAAGTATCATAAAAAATATCTTTTTGATGATGCAGCCTGGAGTGAGACTTTTGGTTAGAAGGTATAAGAATGTTAAACTTTACAAGGACAAATCATTTCCAAAACAGTTTTTATCATTCATCAACTTTTACTCTCTGTATCGGTATCTATACAATTCAGTTTTAATTCCTACCTTGGTGATTAACATTAGATTTTTTTGAAGGGGAGAACATTCAATGCATTCCTGGAATAAACTCTCCCTTACTAACAAATATATGTAGACTGTGACAGATGCTATTTACTAACATTTCACACCTGCATCCCCAACATGCCCCTTCCGTGACCAGCAATAGCACCTAGGAACCCTGGAGTCACAGAGGAATCTCATTGTCTCCTTTTGTCCCCTTGCAGTTGTTTATGTAACACAGAATCCACAAGGAGACTCCCAAAAGTTTGTGGAAAATGGAGCTGAGGTAAGCTTGTCTTGGTGCAAAGAAAAAAAAAGGAAAATTACATATATTTTTTTTTTTACATTTGCATTTCCATGGGTCTTCTGAAGACCTCTCATAGGTTTCTTGGAAGCTATGATGTCTGATTCAATGTCTTCAATGATGATAAGTCTACTCATGTTTTTCTTTCTCAGTGTTTTCCTGAACATACATTTTCCCAATTTTTGAGTAAATTTTGACAAAGTATCTTTCATTTTAAAAATGTTCATTTCTCCCATGCTTCAAGGATATTATCATAGAGATATTTCCTAATAAAATTTTCTAGTTAGTATATATCTGAATATTTTATCTTTATTTTCTGGTGTTATTTTTTGCCAGGAATTAGATGATCTTATTGGCTTTTACAAAGAACCGACTCATAAAACAAGTGGTAACATCTTTTAGTGAAAATCCTGCATTTGTAGAAGCATCTCCTGGCCAACAGACACATGAAAAAAAATGTTCAAGATCACTAGCAATCAGGGAAATGCAAATCAAAACCACAATGAGGTTTCACCTCACCCCAGTGAGAATGGCTCACATTCAGAAATCTACCAACAACAGATGCTGGAGAGGATGTGGGGAAAAAGGGACACTAACCCACTGTTGGTAGAAATGCAAACTGGTTAAGCCACTATGGCAATCAGTCTGGAGATTCCTCAGAAACCTGAACATAACCCTACCATACAACCCAGCCATCCCACTACTTGGAATTTACCCAAAGGAAATTGGCAAATAAAAAAGCTGTCTGCACATTAATGTTTATTGCAGCTCAATTCACAATAGCTAAGACCTGGAACCAACCCAAATGCCCATCAACAGTAGACTGGATAAAGAAATTATGGGACATGTACTCCATAGAATACTATACAGCAGTAAGGAACAATGAAACCCGGTCATTTGCAACAAGATGGAGGAATCTGGAAAACATCATGCTGAGTGAATTAAGCCAGTCCCAAAGGGACAAATATCATATGTCCTCCCTGATCAGCGACAACTAACTGAGCACCAAAGGGGAAACCTGTTGAAGTGAAATGGACACTATGAGAAACAATGACCTGATCAGCTCTTGTCCTGACTCTAGATGTACAATGTAATACTTTATCCTTTTTAGTATTTGTCATTGTTGTTGTTGTTGTTCTAGTACTATTGGTTGAACTCTGTAATTAACACACAATTATTCCTAGGTGTTTAAATTTTAACTGAAAAGTGATCCCTGTTAACTTTAAGAGTGGGAAAAAGAGAGGGAGGAGATGTACAATTTGGGACATGCTCAATCAGACTTGCCCCATATGGTGGAGTTAGAAATGCACCAGGGGATTCCAATTCAATCCCATCAAGGTGGCATGTACCAATGCCATCTCACTAGTCCAAGTGATCAACTTCAGTTCACATTTGATGGCTCTGATAGGTCTAAGAGTCAAAGGGATCACACAAACAAGACAAGTGTCTGCTAATACTAACTGATAGAATCAAAAAGGGAGAGAAGGATCCAACATGGGAAGCAGGATACACAGCAGACTCATAGAATGGCAGATGTCCTAAACAGCACTCTGCCCTCAGAATCAGCCCTTAAGGCATTCGGATCTGGCTGAAGAGCCCATGAGAGTATTGTAGGCATGGAAAGCCAAGATACCATGGAAAAGTAAAAAAAAAAGAAGACCTAAGTGAAAGATCTCTGTGAGTGAGATCCCAATGGAAAGAACGGGGCCATCAAAGAAGGAGGTACCTTTCTCTGAAGGGAGGAGAGAACTTCCACTTTGACTATGACCCTATCGGAATAAGACCAAAGTCAGCGAACTAGAAAGGCTTCCATAGCCCTGACAATTCATGACTAGAGCCTAGGGAGATTACTGACGCCATGAACAGGAGTGTCAAATTGTTAAGTCAGCAACAGGAGTCACTGTGTACTTACATCCCATGTGGGATCTGTCCTTAATGTGTTGTCCAATGTGCAGTGATGCTATAACTAGTACTGAAACAGTATTTTTACACCTTGTGTTTCTGTGTGGGTACAAACTGATGAGATCTTTAAAGATAATTGGAAATGAAAAAAAAAAAACACCTGGTGTTAAATTGGAAATGGCATAGAAAATTAATTAATTAAAAAAATATTATGTAGGATCTCTGTCTTTAATGTGCTGTACACTGTTATTTAATGCTATAACTAGTACTCCAACAGTATTTTTTTCACTTTGTGTTGCTATATGGGGGCAAACTGTTGAAATCTTTACCTAATATATACTAAACTGATCTTCTGTATATAAAAAGAATTGAAAATTAATCTTGATGTGATTGGAAGGGGAGAGGGAGTGGGAAAGGGGAGGGTTGCAGGTGGGAGGGAAGTTATGGGAGGGAGGAAGCCATTGTAACCCATAAGCTGTACTTTGGAAATTTATATTAAATAAAAGTTTAATAAATGAAAAAAAAAAGAAAGATATATTCCTACCATCTCCTCTCTTAAACACTGTGCTGAGTGTTTTATCTAAAATAATTAGAAGAGCAAAGGAGTAGTAAGCCTATAGACTGAATAGGAGAAACAAAATTGCTGTCATGAGCATATATTCTAATAGGAGAGGAAAAGACTACAAAGAGACCTTATAATGAGTAACACAGGTTAGCATGCTTATTGGATACAGCATCAGTTTGCAGAAGATAAACATCTCTGTCCCCTGGCCTCATCTATTTAAAAAACAGAAATTTAAAAATCACATTGACAAGAACCATACACCTTATCTGGTACTTATGAAGCACAGAACTACAAAGATTCAGGTCCTTATTAAAAAACACATTGAATACTTTTGAATAAGTTAATGAAACACCTAAGTAAATGAAGATATAGGAAATTTGACAAATGAGATGCTTCAATGTTAAAAAGATATACATTTACTGTACTTAAAGAATTCAGCACAACTTCCACCATAATTCCTTTTGGAGTCTGGAGGAATATGCTAAAGTGACCTAAAAATCTATGGGAAAAAATGAAGGACAAGTTACAGTAGGTTATGTTGGTAGTGATGACAGGTGAGGAGTCACTGCTACCTAAGATTGAAACTTAAAGCATGCACAGCTTTATACTTAAAGCTTATAAGGTAAGTACCAGTCATAATAAAATCAAGACAGAAACAATGTCCTTTGTAAGTTTGGCATGTGTCAAAGAGCTAGGTTTTGTAACGTGAGGTTGGAAATAATCTTAAAGCAAAACCTCAAAATGTCCACATAATTAAAACATGGTAAATTAAGTAAAAGATCCTGGGAGAAGACTATTTTTACTTGAAGTCATGTAAACCATGATAAATTATTACACAAACAAACCAAATAAAAAATCAGGGGCAAAAGAAAAATGGCAATTCTCAGAGTATGAAAGTAACATTTTCATATAAATCATAAAGACACAGTTTCATCAGTGACCAGGGAAATACAAATTACAAACGCCTTTAGATTCTATTTCACAGCCAAATTACAACAGAATTCAGATTTCACACCCAAATATAAAAAAACCCCAAAAACTACCTCCACAAATGCCTAAAAATAAACACAGTAATTCAAGAAACAAGAATAAGGAGGGCAACATGATGCCCCTAAAGGAACACAACAACACTTCAATGTGAAGATGAAGAGATTGAAGAAATGCTGGAAATGAAATAAAAAAAAATGATTGTAGGATTAAATAGAAGTAATCAGAAGCAAATGCACACATTAAAGAAAATCATGTATGATATGAATGAAAATTTTTCCCATGAAAATGAGATTTTACAGAGAAGTCAAAATGAAATGTTGGAAATGAAGAATTCAATAGATCAAATAAAAAATTCAGTGGAAAGCTTTAATTACAGAATCAGTGAGGCAGAAGAAAGAGTATCCAAGTTAGAAGACAAATCTCTGGAAATTTTGCAGTCAGACAAAAAAAAATTAGAAAACTAAAAAAACAGTTTTGAAGATTTATGGAATACTAGCAAACTACCAAACATATATATCTTAGGAATTTCTGAAGGTATGCAAAGAGAAAATGGATTAGAAGGCCTTTTTAGTGAGATCTTACAGAAAACTTCCCTAATTTGAAGAAAGGGATGCCCAAGTACAGGAAGCACATAGAACTCCTAATAGACGTGACTAGAAAAGATCCTCACGAAAACACATTGTAGTCAAACTCTCCAAAGTCAAATATAAGGAAAATATTCTAACATGTGTGTCGGAGACACACCAGATTACTTTCAGAGGATCTGCAATTAGACTCACAGCTGACTTATCAGAAAACCCACAGGCTAGCAAAGAATGGTAATATATTCCAAGTCTTAAGATACAACAACTGTCAAGTCAGAATATTGTACCCTACAAAGCTCGCATTTATGAATGAGGGTGAAATAAACACCTTCCCTGACAATCAGAAATTGAAAGATTTTGTTACCATTTGACCAGCCTTACAAAAGATGCTTAAGGATGTGCTACACAGAAACACAGAAACATGGTCATCACTATGAAAAAGGTGAAGCCAGAAAATCTCCTAGGAAATCCAAAGCAAACAGTAGGAATAGTTATGGAAAAACGGCAGGGCAAAGTTGTTCCTTATCAATAGTCACATTGATTGTAAATGGCCTTGACTCTCCAGTTAAAAGATACAGACTGGCTGAATGGATTAAAAAACAAAATGCATCTATTTGCTGCCTACAAGAAACACATCTTACCAACAAAGATACCCACAGTCTGAAAGTGAAAGGATTGAAATAGATATTTTATGCTAACAGAAACCAAAAAAAAAAAAAAGCTGGTATAGCCATCCTAACATCAGACAAAATAGACTTTAACACAAAAAAATTTAAAAGAGACAAAAGAAGAACACTATGTAATGATTAAGGGATCAATAAAACAGGAAGATGTAACCATTATAAACATATATGAACCTAATTACAGGGCATCTGGCTATTTAAAAGAAATGATAAGGGACCTAGAATGCAATACAATAGTAGTTGGGGATATCAATACCTCACTTTCAGCAATGGATAGATCAACCAGACAGAAAGTAATCAATATTATAGACCAAATGGACCTAATGGATACCTACACAACTTTTCATCCTACAATTGCAGAATACACATTCTTCTCACCAGTGCATGGAAATTTCTCTAGGATAAACAACATGCTAGGCCATAAAGCAAGTCTCAGCACATTCAAAAAAATCAAAATCAGGAGGAGAGGCAAGATGGTGGAATAGGAAGGGAACACACTGATAGTCTGGGAACAGACAGTTTAATAAAAGTGGAGATACTGCAGGTTCAAGGAAGAGTAGGGGAAGAAACAGTAGAGGAAACTCTTCCATAACTAGTGATTCACAGTGGAGCTGCGTGGAGAGTGTGGGAGCCCACAGTTCGGGACACCAGCAGCAGACTCAACACACCAGCGCTGGAACGCGATGTGAGCCGAACCTCAATAGCCCAAGACACCGGCGGGGAAGCGGAAAGAGGAGACTAGAGGGAATGAGGCTTGAAACCCTGTGGGGAAAAGTTCACCAGGCTAACTAGAAGAGAGAGGGAAAAAAAAAAAGTGACCGATACGGACACGAGTTTCTCTCTCTCCACTCACCTCTCAAAGGCGAGCAAGACAAAGAGCAGACGCCATTTTGGACATACATCATAAGCGGGGTGACCTCAGGTCTGCACCCGCCCTCAGCCAAGCAGAAAAACCTGACTGGGGAGGTGGTGAAATAACAGATTAGGACCTAGTGAATGTGTGGAGCTAATGAACTGAGACTGTGAAAAGAGAGACTGTGGGGGAGAAAACTCACGGAATTCGCGTGAGTACTCTCCAGAGACGCTACAATTCAGTAACGTTGGCAACCCAGTGGGAGACTGCAGGAGAATTTGAGCCCACAATGAGGGTAGCACAGATTCTCTGTGTGGTCCTTGGGAAAGAGCTTCTGATCACTGGTTCCTGTGGGTGTATCATTCGCCTGCTAACTACCTCCAATTCTGCTCAGCTGTGCGGAATTATTTCCCTTTTGAATCAAAAAAAGAGAGAGATTTACCACACCTAACCTGGGAGTGTCACCTTTGACACACCCTCAACCCTGAGGAACCAAACAGAGCTCTCAGGCCACACCCATATCAAGCTTCTAAGGCTCCATCGAAAGCAGACAGTCCACTTAATACAGTCATAGTATAACAAGAAAAAACACCACAGCGAGGGTAGAAGAATCCAAAGTATATTTCTACAATGCCAAGCAACAAATGCAGACTGAGGAAACAAGGACAAGGAAGACATTATGACACCCCCAAATGAACAAGACACCCCAAGCCAAGATTATGAAGATGATGAGATGGAAGAAATGCAAGATACAGATTTCAAAAAATTTATGATAAGAACAATTAGAAGTTTTCAAAAACAAATGCTAGAGCTACGGAATTCCTTACTGGACAGGATAGAAAATCTCCTTCAAGAAAATGAAATCTTAAGGAGGAATCAAAATGAAACGCAGAAACTAGTAGAACAGGAAAGTGTGATAGTGAAGAGAAATCAAAATGAAATGAAGAACTCAATAGATCAAATGACAAACACATTAGAGAGCCTTAAAAACAGAATGGGTGAAGCAGAAGAGAGAATATCGGACTTAGAAGACAGAGCACAGGAAAGTATACAGTCAAACCAAAGAAAAGAAGAGGAAGTTAGGAATCTAAAAAATATTGTTGGGAATCTACAGGATACTATTAAAAAACCCAACAGTCAGGTTTTAGGAGTTCCTGAAGGCATGGAGAGAGAGAAAGGATTAGAAGGCCTTTTTAGTGAGATACTAGCAGAGAACTTCCCAGGTTTGGAGAAGGACAGAGACATCCTAGTACAGGAAGCTCATAGAACCCCTAGTAAACATGACCAAAAGAGATCCTCACCACGACACGTTGTAATCAAACTCACCACAGTGAAACATAAAGAAAAGATTCCAAAATGTGCAAGAGAGAAATGTCAGATTACTCTCAGAGGATCTCCAATTAGACTCACAGCTGACTTCTCATCAGAAACCCTACAAGCCAGGAGAGAATGGTGAGACATAGCCCAGGTACTAAGAGAGAAAAACTGCCAGCCCAGAATATTATATCCTGCAAAGCTCTCATTTGTGAATGAAGGTGAAATAAAGACCTTTCATAGCAAACAGAAATTGAAAGAACATGTTGCCTCTCATCCAGCCCTGCAAAAGATGCTTAAAGATGTGTTACACACAGAAACACAGAAACACGGCCATCAATATGAAAGAAGGTAAAGGAAGGAAACTTCACAGCAGAAGATCACAGGAAGTTCAAAGCATATATTAGAAAATATCTTTAGCAAATGGCAGGGCAAAGTTACTCCTTCTCAATAGTCACATTGAATGTTAGTGGCCTGAACTGTCCAGTTAAAAGACACCGATTGGCTGATTGGGTTAAGGAACAAAACCCATCTTTTTGCTGCTTACAAGAAACTCATCTTTCCAACAATGATCCATACAGGCTGAAAGTGAAAGGCTGGAAAAAGATATACCATGCCAACAGAAATGAAACAAGAGTGGGTGTAGCCATCTTAATATCGGCCAACATAAACTTTAACACAAAAACTGTTAAGAGAGACAAAGAGGGGCACTATATAATGATAAAGGGATCAATTCAACAGGAAGATATAACGATTGTCAATGTATATGCACGTAATTACAGGGCACCAGTTTATTTAAAAGATTGTCTCAATAGATGCAGAGAAAGCATTTAATAAAATACAACACCCTTTCATGATGAAAACTCTAAGCAAACTGGGTATGGAAGGAACATTCCTCAATACAATCAAAGCAATTTATGAAAAACCCACGGTCAACATCCTATTGAATGGGGAAAAGTTGGAAGCATTTTCACTGAGACCTGGTACCAGACAGGGATGCCCACTCTCACCACTACTATTCAATATAGTTCTGGAAGTTTTAGCCAGAGCTATTAGGCAAGAAAAAGAAATTAAAGGGATACAAATTGGGAAGGAAGAACTCAAACTATCCCTCTTTGCAGATGATATGATTCTTTACTTAGGGGATCCAAAGAACTCTACTAAGAGACTATTGGAAGTCACAGAAGAGTTTGGCAAAGTAGCAGGATATAAAATCAATGCAAAAAAATCAACAGCCTTTGTATACACAGGCAATGCCACGGCTGAGGAAGAACTTCTAAGGTCAATCCCATTCACAATAGCTACAAAAACCATAAAATACCTTGGAATAAACTTAACCAAGGACGTTAAAGATCTCGACGATGAAAACTACAAAACCTTAGAGAAAGAAATAGAAGAGGATACCGAAAAATGGAAAAATCTTCCATGCTGATGGATTGGAAGAATCAATATCATCAAAATGTCCATTCTCCCAAAAGCAATTTGTAGATTCAATGCAATACCAATTAAAATACCAAAGACATTCTCAGATCTGCAAAAATGATGCTGAAATTCATATGGAGACACACGAGACCTTGAATAGCCAAAGCAATCTTGTACAACAAAAACAAAGACAGAGCCATCACAATACCAGATTTCAGGACATACTACAGGGCAGTTATTATCAAAACAGCATGGTACTGGTACAGAAACAGATGGATAGACCAATGGAACAGAATAGAAACACAAGAAATCAATCCAAACATCTACAGCCAACTTATATTTGAACAAGGATCCAAAACCAATCCCTGGAGTAAGGACAGTCTATTCAATAAATGGTGCTGGGAAAACTGGATTTCCACATGCAGAATCATGAAGCAAGACCTCTACCTTTCACCTTACACAAAAATTTACTCAACATGGATTAAAGACTTAAATCTATGACACGACACCATCAAATTATTAGAGAGCATTGGAGAAACCCTGCGAGATATAGGTACAGGCAAAGACTTCTTGGAAAAGACCCCAGAAGCACAGGCAGTCAAAGCCAAAATTAACATTTGGGATTGCATCAAATTGAGAAGTTTCTGTACTTCAGAAGAAACAGGAAAGTGAAGAGGCAACCGACAGAATGGGAAAACATATTTGCAAACTATGCTACAGATAAAGGGTTGATAACCAGAATCTACAAAGAAATCAAGAAATTCCACAACATCAAAACAAACAACCCACTTAAGAGATGGGCCAAGGACCTCAATAGACATTTTTCAAGAGAGGAAATCCAAATGGCCAACAGACACATGAAAAAAATGTTCAAGATCACTAGCAATCAGGGAAATGCAAATCAAAACCACAATGAGGTTTCACCTCACCCCAGTGAGAATGGCTCACATTCAGAAATCTACCAACAACAGATGCTGGAGAGGATGTGGGGAAAAAGGGACACTAACCCACTGTTGGTAGAAATGCAAACTGTTAACCCTCTATGGCAATCAGTCTGGAGATTCTTCAGAAACCTGAACATAACCCTACCATACAACCCAGCCATCCCACTACTTGGAATTTACCCAAAGGAAATTAGATTGGCAAACAAAAAAGCCATCTGCACACTAATGTTTATTGCAGCTCAATTCACAATAGCTAAGACCTGGAACCAACCCAAATGCCCATCAACAGTAGACTGGATAAAGAAATTATGGAACATGTACTCTATAGAATACTATACAGCAGTAAGGAACAATGAAACCCGGTCATTTGCAACAAGATGGAGGAATCTGGAAAACATCATGCTGAGTGAATTAAGCCAGTCCCAAAGGGACAAATATCATATGTCCTCCCTGATCAGCGACAACTAACTGAGCACCAAAAAGGAAACCTGTTGAAGTGAAATGGACACTATGAGAAACAATGACTTGATCAGCTCTTATCCCGACTGTTGATGTACAATGTAATACTTTATTCATTTTAGTATTTTTGCTTTGTTTTATTCTAGTACTAGTGGTTGAACTCTGTAATTAACACACAATTATTCCTAGGTGTTTAAATTTTAACTGAAAAGTGATCCCTGTTAACTTTAAGAGTGGGAAAAAGAAAGGGAGGAGATGTACAATTTGGGACATGCTCAATCGGACTTGCCACAAATGGTGGAGTTAGAAATGCGCCAGGGGATTCCAATACAATCCCATCAAGGTGGCATGTACCAATGCCATCTCACTGGTCCAAGTGATCAACTTCAGTTCACAATTGATGGCTCTGATAGGTCTAAGAGTCAAAGGGATCACATAAACAAGACTAGTGTCTGCTAATACTAGCTGATAGAATCAAAAAGGGAGAGAACGATCCATCATGGGAAGCAGGATACACAGCAGACTCATAGAATGGCAGATGTCCTAAACAGCACTCTGCCCTCAGAATCAGCCCTTAAGGCATTCGGATCTGGCTGAAGAGCCCATGAGAGTATTTTAGGCTTGGAAAGCCAAGATACACTGGAAAAAAAAAAGAAGACGACCTAAGTGAAAAATCTTTGGGAGTGAGATCCCAGTTGAAAGAATGGGACCATCAAAGAAGGAGGTACCTTTCTCTGAAGGGAGGAGAGAACTTCCACTTTGGCTATGACCCTGTTGGAATAAGATTGAAGTCGGCAAACTCAAAAGGCTTCCATAGCCTTGGCAACTCATGACTAGAGCCTAGGGAGATTAGTGACGCCATAAACAAGAGTGTCAAATTGTTAAGTCAACAACAAGAGTCACTGTGTACTTACTTCTCATGTGGGATCTGTCCTTAATGTGTTGTCCAATGTGCAGTGATGCTATAACTAGTACTGAAACAGTATTTTTACACCTTGTGTTTCTGTGTGGGTGCAAACTGATGAAATCTTTACTTAATATATACTAAATCGATCTTCTGTATATAAAGATAATTGAATATGAATCTTGATGTGAATGGAATGGGAGATGGAGTGGGAGATGTGAGGGGTGCGAGTGGGAGGGAAATTATGGTGGGGGAAGCCACTGTAATCCATAAACTGTACTTTGGAAATTTATATTTACTAAATAAAAAAAATTTGAAAAATATAGTGACTACCTGATAAGATTATTATTAGGACAAAATGAATTGTTTTGAGCATAAATATTCATTAAATACTAGCTATTATCATTTCATTCCAGTTTCATCTCCTTGTCTACTCTTGCTGCAATAACCTCATTGATAAATTAAGCTTAATATTATACAGTCTAAAAATGTAATAGGCTTACCAAGACTCAAAGCATTTTTAAAGGACTGTAAAAAAAAAAAAAACATCAAAATCATACCATTCATGATCTCTGACGACAATGGAATGAAGCTGGAAATCAACAACTCAAGAATATCTAGAATATATTCAATACATGGAGACTGAACAACATGCTCCCGAATGAACAATGCTTCACTGAAGAAAGCACAAGTGAAGTGGACAATCCACTTATCAAAATTTATGAGATATAGCAAAAACATTGTTAAGAGCAAAGTTTTTAGCAATTGGTGCCTACTTCATGAAATTGGAAAAGCACCAAATAAATGAGCTATCAGTGCATCTCAAGGATCTAGAAAAACAACAGCAAACCAAACAAAAAACTAATAGGAGAAAATAAATAATTAAAATTGAAAGAACAAAATATAAAAGATCAGCAAAACGAAGAACTAGTTTTTTGAAAGTATAAACAACATTGACACACCACTGGCTCAACTAACCCAAAAAAGAGAGAGAAGATCCACATCAATAAAATCAGAGGTGAAAAAGGAAAGATCACAACATATGCCACAGAAATAAAAAGAATCATCAGAAATTGCTACAAAGAGCTGTATTCTAACAAACTGGAAATCCTAGAAGAAACAGATAGATTCCTGGGCACATACAACCTCCCTAAATTGAACCATGAATACATAGATCCTAAACAGACCCATTACCAAGATGGAGATTGAATCAGTATTAAAGTCCTTCCCAACATAGAAAAGCCCAGGACCAGATGGCTACACTGCTGAATTCTACCAGATATTTAAAGAGGAACTAACTCCAATTCTTTCCAAGTTATTCAAAACAATTCAAAGGGTGGGAATCCTCCCAAATTTTTTCTATGAGGCCAGCATCACCTTAATTTCTAAAGCTGAAAAAGATACAATAGGGAAAGGGAACTACTGGACCAATTTCCCTGATGAACATAGATGCGAATATCCTCAATAAAACACTAGGCAATCTAAAAAGAAAGATCATTCACCTGGTCCAAGTGGGATTTCTCCCTGGTATGCAGGGATGGTTCAGCATTTGCAAATCAATCAATGTGATACATCACATTAACAAACTGAAGAACAAAATCCATATGGTTATCTCAATAGATGCAGATAAAATACTTGATAAAATACAACAACTTTGCATGATGAAAACTTTAAATAAATGTATATATAAGGAACATTCCTCAACACAATCAAGTTAATTTATGACAAACCCAAGTCCAGTATCCTACTGAATGGGGAAATGCTGGAATCATCCCTCCTAAGATCTGGAACCAGTTATTCCCACTCTCACCACTGGTATTAAGTATAGTCCTGGAAATGTTAGCCAGAGTCACTAGATAAGAAAAAGAAATCAAAGGCATACAAATTGGGAAGGAGGAAGTTAAACTATGCTTATTTGCAGACAATATGATTTTTTGTATAGGGGATCCAAGGAACTCCATGAAGAGACTACTGCAACTCATAAAAAGAGTTTGGTAAAGTGGCAGGATATAAAATCAACAGACAAAAATTAATAGCCTTTGTATATACAGACAATGCCATGGCTGAGAAAAAACTTTAAAAGATCAGTTCCAGTCATAATATCTACAAAACGAATCACATGCCTTGCTATAGATTTAACAAAGGACATCAATGATCTCTATGATGAGCAATTACAAAACAGTAAAGAATAAATGGAAAAATCTTCCATGTTCATGGATGGAAGAATCAGTATTATCAAAATGTCCACACTACCGAAAGAAATTTACAGATTCAATGAAATCCCAAGTAAGACCAAGGACATTCTTCTCAGATATAGAAAAAATGCTGAAATTCATATGGAAACACAGGAGACCCCAAATAGCTAAAACAATCTTGTGCAACAAAAACGAAACCGGAGGCATCACAATGTCACATTTCAAGACTTACCACAGGGCAGTTATATTCAAAACAGCCTGGTACTGGTACAAAAATTTATGAATAGACCAATGGAACAGAATAGAAACTCCACAAATCAATCCCTACATCTATAACCAACTTAACTTTGACAAAGGAGCTAAAGTAAATCTCTGGAGTAAGGTCAGTCTTGTCAACAAATGGTGCTGGGAAAACTGGATCTGCACATGCACAAGTATGAAGGAAGACTTCTACCTTACACAAAAATCCACTCAAAATGAACTCCATCGATGACCTGATACCATCAAATTATTAGAGAACACTGGGAAAAAACTGCAAGACAATGGCATAGGCAGAGTTCTTGGAAAAGACTGGAGAGGCACAGGCAATGAAAGCCAAAATTGACAGATGGGATTACATCAAATTGAGATGCTTCTGCACTCAGAAAAGTGAAGAGGCAAGTGACAGAATGGAAGAAATTAATTGCAAACTATGCAACTGATAAAGGATTAATAGCCAGAATATATAAAGAAATCAAGAAACTCAACAACAAAACATGCAATCCAGTTAAAAAATGGGCAAAGGGCTTAGACATTTTTCAAAAGAGGAGATCCAAATGGCCAAAGGATACATGAAAAATTGCTTAGGATCACTAACCATCAGGGAAATGCAAATCAAAACCACAATGAGGTTTAACCTCACCCCATTTAGAATGACTTTCATACAGAAATCAACGAACAACAAATGCTGGTGGGGATGTGGGGAAAAAGATAAACTAACCTACTGTTGGTGGAATGTAAACTGGTGCTTCCACTGTGGAAGACTGTATGGATTTATGTCAGAATTCTGAATATAGCACCTACAATATGACCCAGCTGTCCCACTCCTGGGGCTCTACCCAATGGAAATGAACTTAGCATATGAAAGAAAGTTATCTGTACCTCCATGTTAATTGCGGCTCACTTCACAATAGCTATTACATGGAATCAACCCAATTGCCTTTCAACAGAATACTGGATAAAGGCATTATGGGATATGTACACAATCACAGCAGTAAAAAATGAAATCTTGTCGTTTACAACAAAATGGATGGAACTGGAAAACATCATACTTAATAAGATAAGCCAGTCACAACAGGACAAATACCATGTATCCTCCCAGATCTCAGGCAACTAATAGAGCACCTAAAGGGTAATCTATAGAAGTGAAATTGACACTTTGAGATGTAATGACTTTGAACAGTCCTTGTCTCAACAATTGAGGAACAGTTTTTTTTTTTTTAATGCAGTTTGTTGAACTCTTTACTTATAGAGTTCATCTTATGTGTAGACTTAATTGAAAATAGATCTTAGTAAAAAAATAAGAATGGGAATAGGAGAGGTAGGCAGAAGAATGGTGGGAGGGCGGGTATGGTGGGAAGAATCACTATGTTGCTAAAGTCGTATTTATGAAATGGATAAAATTTGCATGCCTTAAATAAAAGGCTTCTGAGGAAAAGAATGAAAAAAAGATACAACTGTACTAAGTATTGGTGAGTGGATAGGACAGCAATAACTCCAGGGCAGCACTCTTGGGAATTCAATCATTAACTTTGCAAAGCAAATCACTATCATTTAGTGATACTGAATATGCTTTCTCTCAGTCATTTAGTAATTGTACTCCTTGATATAACCCTGATATAAGCCACCACACATAACCACAAGGATAGACATGAAACAGTGTTCATTTTAGCAGTGTTGTTAAGACACATAATTGTGAAACATCATTAAGTTCTCAATAAGTGACAATTTAATATATTTATTCAATGGTTATAAGAAATTAATAGTCTTCATGTATCAACTTTGCGAAAAATCTCAAAAACGTAGAACTGAACAAATATGAAAACCTAATGTAAGTGGGAAAACAAGTGATAGGTGGATGGGAACATTTATAGTTCTTAACCTGAAGGTAGCATAGGGAGCTTCCTGCAGTTACAGACAGGGCTGTCATCACCACCTGACACTGCCACCAACTGTCCCAGTCCCACTGCAGTAAAGGCTGGAGTGAGGTTTAGATGGCACCCACAGGGTTTCTGGTCCCTCGGTTTGACCCTCCCAGAGTTGAGGATCCTCTTACCACTCTGGTCTTAATGAAGTCATGCAGGTTAAATGGTGGTGAGTGACCTCCCAAGGGGCAGGTGACACAACCCCAGAAATATGAAGACGCCAATGTCCAGGAAGATGGACTCAGACCCCTGACAGGAAATGGAGGACTGTCAGCAGATGACGCGCTCTGCCCCTTTCCCACCTCTCGCTCCATTAGTGGCAACACGCATGGTGGGACCCTCAGGCCTCTCTGAAGACAACTCAGAACCTGGTCATGATTTTTCTGTGGAACTGTAGCTATGTCAGTTACTTATAAAATCTTCTGTTTGTCTTCCCGACTTCCTTTAGTTGTTCACTCTTGCTGACTGCTGGCCTCAAGTTAGATTAATTGGAAGTAGCTTTTTCTAGGGCACTGTGGCTACGACACCTATTTATAGAGAAGTGTTTATTATTCACCATAAAAATGCAATGGGAGCCAAAGCAATTAGGAAAAAAACAGAAAAGAAATAAACAAAAAGCAGTCAGGTTGGAAAAGAAGCAAAACTTCCTCTATTTGTAGATTATACAGAAAATCCCAATGAATTCACTGAAAATTGCTAGAATAAACAAGTTCAGAAAGATCGCAGGATACAGAGGCCCTATGCAAAAACAAGATTGTATTTCTGTTCCTAAATGATGAAAAATCCAAAAATTAAAACAATTCTACTTACTGTAGCACCAAAAATAATAAAATACTTACAATTAAATTAAAGTACAATACATATACAATAATATTTATGAGATACTATTGGAAGAAACTGAAGACTTAATGGAAATATATCCCAAGGTCATAGAATGGAAAAATCAATTCTCCCCAAACTGATCTATACATTCAGACAGGATCCCAATCAGAAGCTTCTTTGTAGAAACTGATAAACTGATCTTGAAACTCATATGGAAATCAAAGGAACCCAGAACAATTTTTTTTTTTTTAACAGGCAGAGTGGACAGTGAGATAGAGAGGGACAGAGAGAAAGGTCTTCCTTTGCCGTTGGTTCACCCCCCAATGGCCGCCGCGGTTGGCGCGTTGAGACCGGCGCACCACGCTGATCTGAAGCCAGAAGCCAGGTGCTTCTCCTGGTCTCCCATGGGGTGCAGGGCCCAAGCACCTGGGCCATCCTCCACTGCCTTCCCGGGCCACAGCAGAGAGCTGGCCTGGAAGAGGGGCAACCGGGACAGAATCCGGCGCCCTGACCGGGACTAGAACCCGGTGTGCCGGCGCCGCTAGGCGGAGGATTAGCCTAGTGAGGCGCGGCGCCGGCCCAGAACAAATAATCTTGAAGTCAAACAAAGTTGGAGGATTTATGCAGACACATATATTCAAGGGTACTTCCAAAGGTTCATGAAACATGCATATTATAATACAAATAATATACAAGGCGTCTCTGCCGGCCGGCGCCGCGGCTCACTAGGCTAATCCTCCACCTTGCGGCGCCGGCACACCGGGTTCTAGTCCCAGTCGGGGCGCCGGATTCTATCCCGGTTGCCCCCTTCCAGGCCAGCTCTCTGCTGTGGCCAGGGAGTGCAGTGGAGGATGGCCCAAGTGCTTGGGCCCTGCACCCGCATGGGAGACCAGGAGAAGCACCTGGCTCCTGCCATTGGATCAGCTCGGTGCGCCGGTCGCAGCGCGCCAACCGCGGAGGCCACTGGAGGGTGAACCAATGGCAAAAAGGAAGACCTTTCTCTCTGTCTCTCTCTCTCACTGTCCACTCTGCCTGTCAAAAAAAAAAAAAAAAAAAAAGCGTCTCTGCCTAACTGACCCCGGCAACGGAGGCGCAATGCATCTCAAGGTAGCACCATTCATCCTAACCATCCAAATAGTAAGATATGTATGCAGCAAAATACACTTGTGTTTTAATTCCACCTTTCTGTGAATATTTTTAGATACCCTTGCATGGACACTCATAGACATTTTATATAAATATGCACATGTATATACATACTTCAGGATAAATACATATCAACATAAATATAGCACAGTGATGACTTCTGTTAAATTGCAGTGATTTTCTCTGTAGCTATCTGAACTCTTTTATAATGTTTTATAATGATCATTTATTTGAAAAGCAGAACAACAGAGAGGGGATACACACACACACACAAACTCTTCCACCCACTGGTTCACTCCCCAAATGACTGCAACAGCCAGGGATGGGCCAGTCTGAAACCAGGAACGAGGAACTCCATATCCTGGTCTGTCTCATTGGTGGCAGGGACACAAGCACTAGGGCCATCAACCACTGCTTTCCCAGGTGCATTAGCAAGAAGTTGGATGGGAAGCAGGGCAGCCAGAACTTGAACCACCGCTCCCATGTGCGATGCCGGCAGTGCGTGTGGCAGCTTAACCTGCTGCATCATGATGCTGACTCCTGTTTTACAATTCTTAAAAAATAGCATTTTGTGGGGCTGGTGCTGTGGCACAACAGGATCAGTTGGTGTCTGAAGGGCCAGCACCCCATATGCCGGTTCGAGCCTTGGTTGCTCCACTCCAGCTCCTGCTCTCTTGCTAAGGGCCTGGGCCAAGTGCCTGGGGCCCTGTACTGACTAGGGGAGCCCCAAAGACGCCTCTGGCTGCAGCCTGGCCCAGCCCCAGCCATTGTGGCCATTTGGGGAGTGAACCAGCAGATGGAAGATCTTTCTCTGTCTCTCCTCTCTTCCAAATAAATGAATTAATCTTTAAAAAATAACATTTTGTGAATGCTGGGTGGGAAGGGAATTAAATAATATTTGTATTTTTTTTTAAGTACCATGTGGGGAGTGAAGAGGCAGAGTCTTTTAAGGTGTCTGTCAAACACTGACGTTAAATATTTAGTTTTTCTGAATAACCTAAAAATACTGAATTTAACAATGCCACAAAGTAACTGCTAACTTGGTACCTTTTGCATGTTTTTAAAGAATTCTACTTGCCTGTGATATTACAGCTCTAGGCCCAGCAAAAGTTAATATTGGGAGCACTGAGAATCAAAGATCTTAACCTTTTGCTTTTACAGGACCTTGTCATAATTATTATTGCAATGCAGCCACAACACTAGCATGGAGCTACTCACTTTAAGGAAAGACACTGGCATCTGCTATCTCTATTTTGAATAATTTGTTTTCATATCTCTGCAGCCTTGGGCACAGAACAAATATGATAAAAATCATGTAAACAGAAAATGACAATGGAAGTTGTAATAGTTTATAAATTATATCACATGATTAGGTTTTCCATAATGACACTGTGATAGACTTGGTCCAGTTCAGAAACTATATATAATTAAGTTACCACCCATAAATGTTATATTTTCTTATTGGAACTTTCACATCCCCATAAAAATCTGTCCCATGTGCTTTAAACAATTTCTGAAAAACATTTATAATGGTAAAAAATATCTAATAAAAATAATTTAAAAATATTTACTGGCTTCCCAGTATGTTCCGCTTTCCCATCCTCCAACTTTCCTTACAGAGGATACTGGCTGGAACAGAGACAGATGCTCAACAGATTGTTATTTTTTTCCATTACTGAATGAAACCAATCGTATTATGTCAATGAATACACCAAAATTAATCTATGTCTGATATTCATTCGAAACTCAAAAAGAAAGGGCTCTAAGCACCTCCTTAAGCAACATATTCTCATTTCTTCAATTGCTCCATAAACTCCGATTTCTGCTACCTCCAGTCTTTTCTGGATGCACCTACCTTTGCTGAGAATTTCGGCTGCTGTCTGTGTGATTTGTTCCTTATTTTCCCTGAGATTTCTAACTCTGGCTTGAGGATCAGGTACTTTTATGAAGGCTTTCCCGATGTTCTTGATGTGGAACCTGCTTCTTCTCTGTCTCACAAGTAATAGAAAAGATCATTTTTATTGAGGGCTGATTCAGCATCCTCCAATGGAATAAGTATTCGTATTACTGAACCAATAAACTTCTCAGCTGGTTCTACTGTTGTCCAGTTTCACAAGTCCGGAAACCTCAGAGCAGCTCTGTGAGCTCTGGAAAGTCACTTAGCTTGCAGGTCACAGAATCAAGATATTCCACCAAGTCTACCTAACACCTGTTACAATGCTGTGTTGTTCAGGTGGTGCCTACAAAGGGATCCCTGGCAGATGGAGCACCAGCCAATAGTAGGTAGCCTGCTCCAATTCCCCATTGCAATGGAAGCCAACAGTAGCCTCCGTTCTCTCTTCCTATTGCCCACATTCGAGTGACTGCAGTAGCCTGGAAGATGGGCAATTATATTGTTTTATTAATCTTCCTCCAAAGAGGCACTTATTATTCACTCTGAGCAAAAAGCCATCTTCTGATTGCTTCAAAAGAACCACAGGAGCCAACGTGAGACTTGGGGTTCTAGAACCTGTGTTCAAACCCCCTTTGCTCTATAGCCTTTGTTCCTCACCACCACTGCCTGCTGTCTTGAGCCTATACCCCATTCTAGCACACACCACGACATGTTTGCAGCCATGTGCTTGCAAGTGTCCATCCTCTGCCTGAGTCTGAACTCCCCGAGTTCATGTGTTAGTCATCTTTGCATCTTCCAAATGTACTGCAATGTGTTCACAAATCATGCACCCAGGGACATGCTCAGGTTCACAGAAAAAATGAAGGAGACTAGGTTAGGGACTAAGGATATAATTGGCTTTGAAAAGATAGCAGGGTCAGCTTTTCTTCACAGGTATGCAACAAGCAGTAATAACGAGCAATTATCTAAAGAAACCTTAGCGTGTAGATCAAGATCCTTGAGAGGAAGGTGTTCAGGTGCAGTGTTAGCAAGCTCATGTTTGTATTTCATGGCACTGTGATGTGGCAGCACTGTGCAGTATGAACTTGGGCAGAGAGAGAGAGAGACAAATATGAGTGAGAATGTCTCCAATGCTTTGTTGGTAATGCAGAAAAAAGGTCCCTGGATTCTAAGAGTGGTAATGATCATCAAAAACCTGGGACAATATGACAGGGAAAAGGAGAGGGCCTTTCTGGGTTTTTTTTGCTCACTCAACTTAACCAGAGTTTAAATCAAGATAAAGACAGCCAAAGGCAGCCCTCAGAAATAAGATAAAGCTCACAGGTGGAGAAATGCCCATGGGAATGGGCAGATAAGGATCTGGGGACAAGCAGAAGAGGCTAGTAGAAAAAAAGCCCAGCATCACTTTTGGAACGCATCAGAATCAAGAGACCAAGGGCAGCAGTGCCGTCTGGCTTCCCTTGCTAGGCCTGGAAGAGTCGACAGGGCAACCATGAACTCGGTGCTAGCTCAAGAATCAGACAAGAGGAGTAATGGATGCGAAGTGGGGACAAGAAGCTCTATCAGGGTGACAGGTCGGGGTGTCTTGGGAAATAGGTTATTAAGATTTGTGGGTGGAATCATGGGAACCCAAGTGTGACCAGAGAAGCACTGCAGAGAGTTGCAGAAATCATAAAAGTCCAAAACGCATGCTGCCCAGCAGTCAAGCGTGTGTGAAAGAGACGGTGTGAGACTGCGTCGGCAAAGGACTGTGGCAGCATCTGGCCAAAAACAGCAGGTAACGAGCCAAGCACACAGATGAGGGATCACAGAGACCTGGGCTCAGGATGTCCTAAGCGGCTGGATTCTCTTCTCAGCAAATATTTGAGAGGTTAAATATGAGAAGGGCAGGAAATGGACTGGGAGACAAAGTATGGTTGGGGTCCGAAGGCTAAGGCAATAATACAGCAATGAAGAAGCTGAACGTGGTGACGGAGTGGCAGAGACAACAGTAGCAAGGCTCAGAGTCCACACGACAAGGCTTTAAGGTTCTGCTGTTTAGGCAGAAGGTTAACTCCAGCACCTGGGGCTCTGGGAGGTGAACCTCCCAGTATGCATGAGGTTCAACTGTGGGGGTTTGAGATCTCAGAGATACAAAGTTGGGGAGCTTTTCCCACTTGGTGTGTGTGGATCCTCACTGTCTCCCCCTGCATGTGGATCACCCCGGGAGGAACAGTCAGACATCAATGCAGTCCTGAGCGCTCATGGCTACCGTAAGGCCTTGCACCAGTTCTCCATTCTGGCATAATGCTTGCTCGAGGTTAACAAAATCCTGGGGAGGCACATCTGCTAGAAGAAATGTGTATTCTTCTGTAAAATCCTTTGTTTGCAAAAGATACTCCTTAAAGCCTTCCTTCCTCCTCCACTCTTGTTTGTGGCTGTGGTGTGGTATGTTGGTGGCGGGATTTAATTTTTGTTTCTGTATATTGGTGCAATGCCCAGGATCCTCTGAGAAATCTTTGATTTTTGCATATGAAAGTCATAAACAAGGGCCATATACTCACTGTTCTAAAATTTCTTGCTTATCTTTCCTCCTAAAACCAACTTTTGGTTTAAAGAAAAAAAATCACAACTGATCTTTTAAGTCTGTAAATCATCCTTTATTTTATATCTGCCCGAATTGTCTCACTGAATGTTTCTGGTATTTTATCCAGTACCTGTTGGATAAAATTATTTTAAAATTCATTCTATTAATTCAAATGATTTTAAATCTGTCTTTTGTAGCTGAATGAATGTTTGTGCTGAGAGCCGACTTGTTTGGCACAGTGGTGAGGTCACCACTTAGGACATTTGCATCTACTATAAGAATGTGTGGTTCCTGCTGTAGCTCCTCTCTTCCATTCGGCCTCCCTAATACTGTGCACCCTGGGAGGTAACAGGTGACAGCCAATTACTGGTGTCAGTGCCAATTGCATGAGATTCCTGGATTGAGACCCAGGTTGCTGATGTTGGTCTGGCCTCTCTCTGCCTTTCAAATAAAATGACAATAAACAAATAACAATGGAAGAGAAGTATAGGGTTGCAACACAAAACATGAAAATAGAATCTGGAAAATAAGATTACTACTGGGAAATACGAATGCTAACACCGTGATTGAGAAGTGAGCATGTATGTAAAGTGTTCAGTAGCACTTCATTTAATCTTATTAAAAGAGGATATGACTAGCAAATTGCTGCAAAAATAAAAACTTAAATGAAATCTTATATAAAAAGTATATTTAAATACTCCATATTTGCACTATTTCTTAATTCTTGTATATTGGTAAAATTATAAATAACCAAGATGTAGTTCATATGTTTCTTATGCTGTGGAACTAAACCAGAAGATGTGGATTTAAATCTTGCTCTGTGATGCACTAGCTTGGTGACCTTACCTAAGTTCATTAGCCTCTCTGAACCCCAGCTGTAAAATGAGAGGCCTGGCTTGGGTGGTCTCTGAGATTCATTTCTATCTGAACATCTCTGCTTCCTTAGGCTGCGTGCCAATCAACAGTAACGACCTCTGTTTAATCTGTTTTTGTGTAGCACTTACTCAACTATCACTCTGTTATTTATTGTCTACTGTAATCTAGATTACGAAGATCCTCTTGTAGGGCTTGGCATAGCAGGAGAGGCCAGCTTGTGTACATGCAGAGTAAGCACAGGCCTGTGGGCCCTCCCTCTGTCCCCAGACATGGGAACAAAGTAGCTGTAGAGGGAAGAGTCAGCCAGCGAGCTCAGGTGAGCCTGAGCACTCAAAGGTTAGCAGGAGTTAGTGGTGAAGCAAAGAACAAAGGATGTTCCAGGCCAGGAGAGATACACTTGCAAACGGAAAGTTACCTGCAAAGGAATGTGTGGGTTTGGAGAGGCAGGACAATTTCCATGTGGCTGGGCCAATGGGGAGAACAGGTGTGGGAGGAGGAGGCTGGGATGGAAGGCCTGGGCTCATTTCCACAGGGACATTCTTAGTAACTAGTCGTAGTTAGGGAGATAAGAAATTTAACAATCTAGGGAATTGAGAATTTGACTTCAATTGTGCTATATTAAAAGTAAAGGTCATTAGATGTGCACCGCATATCCCACGTGAACAAATCCTCCAGCCTCTCTGGACTTAGGCTCTCTGTAACTCTGAACCTTGAAGTGCCCAGAACTATCAACAACGTTGCCGTTTTGCAATCTTTGTATGTTTACCTCTAAACATGTGCAGTCCCTGGGTGGGCACAAGGCACACGAGTTACACACTGCTTACCATGCCTGCACCCTCTATCAGGGTGCATGGAGTCAGTCCTAACTGCTTCTGAAGCCAGCTTCCTGCTCATGCACACCCTTAGAGGCGAGGGGGAGGGGGAAGGAGGTGTGGCTCAAGTACCTGGTCTCTGCCACCCACATGGAAGACCTGAATTCGATTCTGGACCCCTGTGTTGAGTGTGATCCAGTCCTGGCTGTGTGGGCATTTGGGAGTGAACCAACAGATAGGAAATTTCTCTGTGAGTGCATCTCTCTCTACTTTTCAAATAAATACAAATTTTTAAAAAATCGCTCAGTCTCTAACTTTTTATATAGATTTGTTTACATCTCCTTGCTTCCGTCTACTATGAATACCTAATATGTGACTGCAGAATATATTCCAGTGATATTTTATGTCCTTTTTAAAAGGTAAGTAGCGTGCTTTCATGGGTTATGATGTACATTTTAATCTTTGGAGTTAGCCAGACTACCAAATACTGCTCTATCTTTAATTTCTAGTGACATTAGTATGCTGACATTTTAGTGTTTACTATTTGTCAAAATCTGTAGCAAACTTTTCAACACATTCCTGGAGAACTGGTAAGGAGAAAGTTCCTACACCACCTCTTAGGGGTGTGTGAGAAACATGTAGCTACTAAAAATCAATTTTCCATTTCTGCAAAGTGCAGATCCTTTGTGTCCTGGAAGCTTATATTTCAAACAGTGTTGCTTCTTACAGCTTAATCTTTTAAAGGGTCACTGCCGCGTTGGCTCCTCATCCACGCACATGTCTGGCACGTGCAGACTCAACATTCATATCCACACCTCCGCCACGTTTGCTACAGCCTCACGAAGGGATGGGTGCTTATTTAACAGTCAGAGCAAGGTGATGCAAAACATACGTAGGCAAGCATTTTTAAATCGTTTTATATATGATACCAGGGAATAAAAATATAGATTGTTCATTACGAAAAATCTCAAAATATGTCATGACAAAAATCAATGTCTGGGGGCCAGCGCTGTGGCGCAGTGGGTTAATGACCTGGCCTGAAGCGCCGGCATCCCATATGGGCGCCAGTTTGAGATCATGCTGCTCCACTTCCAATCCAGCTCTCTGCTATGGCCTGGGAAAGCCGTGGAGGATGGCCCAGGTCCTTGGGTCCCTGCACCCATGTGGGAGACCGGGAATAAGCTCCTGGCTTTGGATCAGTGCAGCTCCAGTCACGGCCAACTGGGGAGTGAACCATTGGATGGGAGACCTCTCTCTCTTTCTCTGCCTCTCCTCTATCTGTGTAACTCTGACTTTCAAGTAAATAAATCTTTAAAAAAAATCAATGTCTGCTAGAAAGCAAAACGGAGCCTGGGCAGGGGCGCCCCGCCAGAATTCACCGCGTTTTCATGGAATGCTCTTCATCGAGGTGTGATCCTCCAAACACACAGGCTGTGCCTGTCTGCAACTTGATGTTTTTCCCATTAAAAACGAGCCTTCTTCTTTAGATATGATCATTTAAACCCACATTAAAGCTGATCACAGGGATCTCTTTTTAGGTTCTTTCTCATAAGGAGAAGAGTAACTCGACAACATCAAGGTAGCCAAAACCACACCATTGGTGTGTTGACATCCCTAGTCATTTATGTGCTTACGAGACTGCTCACGAAAATAACGCACAATTACAAGATCCACTGACATATTCAAGATAATTCATCACATATTTCTGACCCGGGCAACTTCTTTTCTAAAGGTGACTGCAAATCACCCAGTTTTATATGTGCTAACTGTAAACATATTTTGATTTGAAGGGTAAAGAGATGATCAATTAAAACTTTGTATTATGTACAAGAGGAAAATGGTCCTTCTTTAGCATCTCTCTGTATATTCGGTGCTTGTCCCCATTTTTCACGGGGCTCATTTGTCCCATCTGGGCACTGAGTGGAGGGCGCTCTCTGCAGAGCATCCCCTCAAGTGGAGTGCATAGCCACTGTCCTGGACCTTTATACAACACCAACAGTGTCAGATAAGACAGACAGGGATACATTTCTGTATGGGTAAAATGCTCTACTAGAATACATCTTCAATGACTTTCCTTTATGTTTAATCAAAATTGCCCATTCCTAAGAGCAGTGTTAGCCAGCTGACCTGGCAATGAAATGATACCAATGTAAAGGTACAATAAGAGCACCAGCAGTTACCTAATCACTAGCCAGGGTCCTATTTCTCAATCCTAGCTGAAGAAGGGGTCTTACCCCATGCAGAACTGTTTGCCTTTCAGTTTGGGAACTCAGCAACAAGGAGCCACAGCATACTTGAAGAAAAACAAAAAATGAGCTTGTGTCTACTGTTTGCACAGTGGGCAGGGTCACGGTGTACATCTCAAATTGCTCCTTTTAGTCTGCAGACATCTCAGGATAACTGAAGAAATCCCTCGAAGTAGCACTGTGGCTCATCTTTGCATCCTTAGACTCTAGGAACTCAGCATATGGGGGAACCTAGTTCTGTTTCATTTTTAACAAATGCTAAGGAAAAAAAAAACAGCAGCTCCCCCCATCTGCTCTTCCACACTCAAGAAAGGGTAGGTCCCGTGGGATGATGATTGGAATCAACAGTCTCATGGACTTCCTTTTGGCTGCTGCTACCCTCTCCCCACTGTCCAAATGGGAGGCTTCGTGCAGGGCGCTGCACGAGAGACACCCCCCCCCACCCCGAGCGAAAGGGTGAATTTTGGCCAGATTATTCTGACTTGTGTGTGTTGGGGGAGAGTGTGTGTGCTAATTCTGTCTTAGGAAATGTGTCACCCCTTATCTTTTGGGGAGGGGAGAAAGCGCATCTCTGACAGTTCTTTTGGGTTGTTGTACGACACCTTCTCAGATCCATCCTTTGACAGAAAAGGGACAAAGGACAGAGGAGGATACAGGGTGGCCCACGGGATAGAGTCCTCATAAGAACTATTTGCCTCAAGTGTGGACTTGCAGTGTGCTGGCCTGGTGATCTCTGTCCACACCGTTGAATGCTTCCCTCTCCCGAGTGCAGGTGAGAGCTGTGTTCCTAAATGACAGAGTGTGGCACACGTCGTGGATGTCACTGCTTTAGTCACGTGACATTAAATAAGACTCGGTTTTGGCCGGTTGAAACCAGAGTCTTCCCTCTCCCGGCTTGCTTGGTAACAAAGTTCAGGCAGTAAAGCTCACATGGTCAGCCAATCTGGGGGACCCCCAGGATGCGAAAGTGGGCATTAAAAATACATGAATACTGTCAATACCTTGAACATGGTTGGGAGCAGAATTACTGTTTTTCAAACTCCCAGAGGGAATGCAGTCTCGTGGACACGTCAATTGCAGCCTCCTGGGACCCCGAGCAGTGCCAAGCCTGGACTCCGAGACACAGAGGCTGTGCTACACTGATAGGCGTTGCTTGAAGTTTCAGTGACTCGCTACTCAGCATGAGAAAACTAATACCCTAGACAACAGGAAGGAGTTGGGAAGCCGAGATGCTTGGGAGTCAAGTATCAGAGATGGGTTGGAGACAGGTCAGTGGGGGCACAGTGCGGCGTGGGCAGTGGATCGCCTGAGCGTACTCTGCATTATTTACCAGGTGTAAAGACTGGTATTTGTGAGTGGGAGGTGAAGCACTGCCGTGCAGCCCACTTTCAGAATACAACGTAATTTCAACCTATCCTGTGTCCTTCAGATTCCGAAGCTTTTCCGCGAATTGAACATTTATGTTTCTCGCTTCAAAAGCGTTCTCTCTGCACTGCATATTTCATTTTCACAGCTTTGTTTGGCATCCCTGCATCCACTGGCCCATCTCTACCTCCTTGGACTGCAGGATCCTGTGCGTGAGTGTGTGTATAAAACATAACCGGTGAGATCTGACAGTGTAACCATCCCCTTTGATAAGGAGAAAGGATACAATGAAGCAGTTAAATCTCTTTTTAATCAGAAAACGCTAGATGTACTTTCTGGTAACCAATCCCTCTATCTGCCTCATCGCTTCGCCATCTGCTCCCAAATTTCATCCAACAACATGTTTTCCTTCTTTGATCACACCTCTGATTTTCTCACTTTTATTTAATTTCACACGAAGTAACCATGAAAGTTAACGTGTTCGTGCTCTCAATGCTGTAAGCAGGACTGCATCTCTGGGCCACTCCTTGCCAATTAGGCTTGGCCATGGCTCAGTGAACTGGGTGCAGAGAACAGGGCACCCAGTCAGCCTGGCACCGATGGCACAGGGTGAGGGAACCGTGAGGTTGTGGGAACCACACCCACGGTGTCAGAAGGACGCTCACACACAGAGGGACTCTGGCGCCCTTCTCACCTGTGCCCAGTGCTCTTTCCCCTGCCGTGTTGGTGAGGAGTGCCCCATGGGACAGGCGAGAGCTCATGCTGCCCCCCCACCCCCACCCCCACCCCAGCTTCTGCAAACCTGCTTCCTGCTTGTCATCTACATCGGGCATATTTGTGACTCGATTTCCATGTTATCCATGCAATCTATTAGTCTGCCCATGGAGTAACACACAGCGATTCGGTGATGTAAGAAGGAGGGCTGACAGTAAGAGCTATTGCAGGCATAGTAAGGGGAGAGAAAGAGGGCGAGCGAGGGAGGGAGGGAGGGAGACAGAGAGCGGGTGGGGAGGTGGAGGCCAGTAGACATACAGCTGAAAAATGATTTTTTGCACGTACCCAATATAAAATCAGATTATTATCAGCTTCTTAAAATTAAGAGCATAGTCAATTCCAGCTATTAGCAACTTTATCAGTGTTGACTTAGAGATTTCTGTGCATGCTTTGGTATTTATTTAATTAAACAAAATCTACTGATACGAAATAAGTCCTATATGAATTTACTAATCTTGATGTCATAGAAATATTATTAAAGGCTAAAAGATCATTATATTATAATTAGAAATATATGAACATACGACTATCTTAAAAATGAGACCTTTTGGTTAGTTAATCATCATTTACTTTAGCTTTCTACTGTGGATTCGTAATATTCAAATACAAACTTTGAAAATTTTGGTCAGGAATCAGTGCCTGCCCATGCTGGCTACTGCTGAGGCACAGGCAGGGCACCAGGCACTGCTTTGGCAGATTCAATTATGTAAGTCAGAAAAATTAAGGGAGTCGATAATGTGAACTATTACAATGAATAATTCCAGCCAGGAAGGTATAAAAGAGCCCAGTGGATAATAAACTATACTTTTTAAAGAAAAAAATCTCTAATTATGAAAAGGCAATATTTCTTGACTTTATATAAGGTATGCTCACCTTGCCAAATAGATTTCACACTTTCATATCATTTGAGTTGCAAACGAATTCCACGAATAAAAGAAATGAAAGTGACAAAGTGTAGTTATATTTATACACACAGACCCTGTCCCTCCATCCCCAGGGGTGCCCACTGCCCCTCCCCCACATCCACACCACAGAGAACACCTTCTGGGGCTCCCTGTGCCCGGCCATTGATTCTCTCCTCACACGCTACACCGGTGGAATTCAAGTGTGCTCTCTGTGGCTTCGTTTTACAAATATGCAAGGGTACTTCAACCACTTTGTGGAAAATGTAATTAAAAGACAGGTTTATTGTGGTGCAAAAAAATCTGTTGAAATCCATGCATCTGAGGGGGCTTCAAAAAGCTCATACAAGATATGTCTTATGGAAAAATGACGCATGGATTCTGAGAAGCGGATCTTTTCATTCCTCCTCCCTGAATTTCTTGAGACACCCTGGTGACCTTCCATGGAACCTGAATGTGCAAGACAGTGAGGGCTGGGTGGGTGGGGCTGACTCTCTACCTTCCAGAACCTTCTGCACCCAAGGCCTGCGAGGCAACTCTGAGGCTCTGAGAAACGTCAATAGAAAACCACCCATTTAAAATGTGACCAACTCAACTACCTTCCTTCCTCTTCTGCTTCAGTCCTTGGCCACTCTGTCCCGAACTAGGTGCAGTTCCTGAGCGAGCAGATCTCACGAGCGAGCAGATCTCAGCAGTACACTGCAGCATGGTCATGGCAAATTAGGACCTATCTGGAAAACCCTGCCAATTATTTATGGACCACCACTGTTTTTGAATGTGACTATTTCACGCCTTCCTGTGTGATGCTAACAGTTCCATGGTGATCCTACAGGGCTGATGGTATTAGACTGAATTTATAAGATACTTTTGGAAGGCTATACCCTTTTCCAATAGTTACATTATGCTTTACTTCTATCATCAGCTGAGTAAGTTAAATAGAGGAGATTTTGATTACCTTACCAAGTTACTTTTGGAAGAACTGAACTTACAGAAATCCAATGGGAATAATTTCTCAAGGCCTTTTTTTCCCTTTTCAAGTCTTACAACATTTGATTCAGGATATTGTGTAAAGGTTTTTATTTAGCAGAAAAATAAAAGTTTGTTCAGAAAGTTCCATTTTTTTCCCTCTACATTCAGGCAATGAAAAGACATGGCGTTGAAAGCACTCCTTTAATAATGTGTTATTTTTCCTATAATGGCTAGAGTAAAGAGAGATCTGAATAAAAGTCTTACATTTGGACTTCGCTAACTGTTACAGATCCTCTCTGTGGCTGGAGTTTTATCAAGAGAAGCACCATCTGTGACACTGTGATGCTGTTTTCCAAATGACTTCTTGCACAAAGGTGCAGCTACAGGATGCATTTCCTGCTAAATTATGTGCAGGGAAGAGGGTACGTTCCCTTTGCTTTTCAAGGAAACTTATTTACCATTGGAATTACTTAACTGAAATTACATCAACCTCCAAAGTAGCATTATGTTCAAAATTCCCATTTCACAACTCCTCATTCTATCTCATTATCCAGCTTTCTCCTTTATGTTTCTCTGGACCAATGGTATCTGAAAGTTACTCTCTCTCTGCAGAAGCAGTGTGTGTAGGGGGGTGTCTGTGTGTTTGTGTCTGCCTCTGTATATCTGCATGTAAGCATGACTGTGTGATTCTGCCTGTGTCTACATGCGTGGGTAACACCATGTGTACGTGTGAGTCTGTGTGTGTACACCTAAGACTGCCTGTGTCTGTGGCTGCATTGTGTGGGTGTCTTTGTGTATGGTTGAAACCGCGTGTGTGTATATGTGTGTGTGACTGTAAATTTGGTGACACTACCTGTATATGTTTTTGTGTGTATGGGAGAGTGTATCTGTGTGTGGGTGACACTGTGTACATGTGTCTGCATGTGTGGTGACACTACATATATATATATCTGTGTGCTGTGTGTATGCTTGAGAGTATATCTGTGTACAAATCACATGTTATGTATTTTGTGGGACTGCATGTCTATGTGTATATGAATGTGTATCTGTGTGTATAGACATGTATGTCTGTATGCACGTGTCTGTGTGCATTTATGGGAGTGTATGTATCTATGTCTGAGTGTGTATATCTGTGTGCATGTACGAGTGTGCCCATGCGTGTGACTGACAGCATGTGTCTGTATTTGAGGGAGTGCGTCTGTGTCTCTATGAGTCTATGAGTGTACAGCCGTGTATATGAGTCCGTGTCTGTGTGTGTGCATGTGTATGTGTCTTTCTGTGTGGTTTAGGTTGCCTTCTCCATTCCTGCACAGTAGTTTTACTTGTAGTCCATGTTTATGGATAAGAGACACAACACACTTGAAACAATTCACTTCTAAGTGCAATCATTGTAGGCAACTCCTGACAGCGGTACGCACGCACACACATGTCGACATCTGAATTCACAGATGCCCTGCTAACTAGAGACAGCACTTACTAGGGTGGGAGCCCCTGGTCTAGCGAACCCTCCAGCCCTCTCCACAGTTCCCCTGTCTCCAAGGGGGTTGTGGGGCACTGGCTGAGAGTCCTAACACTTGTAGATAAGCACGTTTCAGGGGAGAAGGCTGAGTGGCCGAGGGGAGGCGCTCACACCGCGAATGTCACTCCCTTAGTCTTTGCCCACCAGCACTGGCACACACGTGAAGTGATCTCTACATCAAAGAGTAGAATTATCTGGCAACAATCGCTAAAACCGCTGAGCTGGTACATACTAAAAATTAAATCTAGGAAGCTGAAACTTGAATCCATTTTCATATACTCTTAAAATTTTTAATAAAATCCAAACTCTGTCAGACTTATCCCATAATTACCTCAGAGATTAAAAATATCATACGCTTCCCTGACAAGTCATTTTAATGGTCAGTGAAATTCACATGCAATCTGCGATCTTACTTAGTGACTATGTCTCAATTTCTGCTTTACTACATTCTATTACCATGTTTTATTCATCTGCCTATTCCTCTCCTGCTCCAATCTCCAAGAACAGAAAACGCTTTAACTTTCATGATGGCATATTCGTCCTCACGCCAAGTAAGCAAGACTGGGTCTGATTACATTCTTGAGAGACATATATTTAATCCATAATGAGCTAAGACAATGTAGGCCCTAAATTTGCCTTGGCTTCTATAATTGATCAATTAGGAAGCATAAAGTCTAACCACTATGCTCATATTTTTCCCTGACCTGTTTATGAGTAATTTTAAGCTTCTTTCATTTCACTACTGAAATTTAATGATCCCTGGTAAATTTGAATTTGGGGATGAATAATCTAGATGAAAAGAGAGCAAGGTGTTTCTGATTAACTTGAGCTGTTCCTGTAAGCATGCCAGCCCATAGATTATGTAAGTATCACTGGACAAGTGCAAGTCTTTAAAGTAATATTGGACACAAATCAATTAAACAGTAAAAGCTGACACTACACTCCAGAATGGGCCAGAATTTGTCACGGCGCCTGCGTTTCTGGACAATTCCAGTTATGTCTTCTGCTTTGATCTTCAAGACGAAAGAACTGACTCCGGGAGAAAGGACTTCAGAGCCCCCTTCTTCTCCTTTCATGTGTGGGAGGAGACGGCACAGCAGGGGGCACCTGGCTGCCGAGGCAGCAGAACACACTGGTGGTGCCAGGAGAGGCACTAACTTGTGTTCCCAGACTGACAGCCAACATCTCAGGTGCAAGAAGCAGACGTGGCTGACAACCTGGGGCAACACTGGGTGAGACCCACTGCAGAGGACACAGAATGAGGCTCTAGGCTTCTGCTCGACTCTGGGTCCCAGGATGCAGGATGGTGTCAAGTCCCTTAGTCTATGGTGACAATTCAGTATGCTACACATACCACCACATGGCCACAGATATTACCATGTGAAAGGGGTGCCGTCTGCACAGGGTGCAGTAAAAGCAGCCTGCCAACCGCACGAGGTCTGGTGCATCTTCCCAGAACGAGTGACAGCTGAGGTTTTCCCCGATGCCTTCCTAGTCATCGAGTTGTCCACAGATCAGAAACACAGGCGTCATCTAGAAGCAGCTATTAAAAACACAGAATGTTGTGCTGTCTTCTGGACCCCCTGCAACAGATCTGTAGTTTAAACAGATCTCTAAGTGATTAGTCTGCACATTAACATTTGATCAGCCCAGTTCTGGAAGACACCTGGCAAACAGCCAAGTTAACAGGCAACCTGACCACCTTCTGGCGGAGAGAACAACATTGTCGAGGGGCTGGTGGTGGAACTCGCTCTGTACAGGGAACTGCAGGCCCATGTTGGCTAGCAGAGCAGGAAGGCAGACCTTCCTGGGAGAGCTGGTTGGAGAAGGATGCTGAGAATGGATAACGGTAAGTCATTCGATGATGGTATATTGTGCAGTCAGACTTTCTACAAGGCAATGATTATTACATGGACTGGTTTTGTATTTTGGTAGGATCACTTTAGGCCTCATCTGGAGGAAATTACAGGGAGAGAGCCAGCGAGCACTCAGGAGCTTACTGAGTGCTTAAGGGGAGAAATGAGGATGAAATGAACTAGAGAGAGGCAGCGAGGGTGGAAAGAAATGCAGAGACATGGGACAGCAGCACGGGCAATGTGAGACGTGGCCGTCGAGTCAACAGAAGTGGCAGGGAGGCTTTGTCAAAGGGAGGAGAGAGCAAGATGCCTTCAAATTTCTGACCTGGCCACTGGGGCCAGTGTTGGAATTAATACTGCAAATACAGATTGGATCTGGACAGAAAAGGCTGTGACCAGGCTGAGTTTGAAATATCGGTAGGAGATCCAGGAGATACCGTCCAGTCACTGCTGGGTGTACGCAGCTATAAATCTAGAAGTCACCCACACAGAGGAGCGGACTGCATCCCTCACGGACGGTGTGCACTCGGATGCTGTGATCCCACCAGGTGTGACTGCCGGGCACAGGACGAACAGCCCAGAAACATGCAAGAAAGGATTAGCCAGCGTGCTGGGAGGACAGGGTGCACCAGCAGGGAAAGAGGGGCTTCTGGACAGTGCCGGACCTAACACTGAGCCTGTTGATGTGAACGGGGTAAAGATGGGACGGTAAGTTTACAGGTGACCCCACGGAATACGAGGCAAGGCTATCCTGACGGAGTATCTCCTACAAAAAGCTGCTTCAGGAAGTGCTAAAGACAGAAGACATCTGAAGGGGTGGGTTGTTTTGCTTCACTTCAAATTTCTTTTTTCTTTTACAAAATGGGAAACATAAAGCCAGTTTCTCTATAAAATTCTAAGAAGGCTTATTTGGGTCTCTTACACAGTTATACTGACAGAAACACTGGACATTATGGGAGTGACTGCTATTAACCTGAAGACCATTTGGCTTTGGGGCCAGGAATAGATGGAGCTGTGGGACCTCCCGACATCCTTCTCTGGCCTGGATGAGCCACACTGCCCTACAATGAAAAGGCCCATTCATGGCCCAGGCCTTAGAAAGCCCTTGGATCGAACCACATGCATTTCGAACACACTGACGTCGCCACAGATCTGTGACAGGATCAAGTGCAGAAATGAACCTAAGCACCCTAACATCTCTGCTGGGCACTGAAGCCAAGTTCCGGGTAGGCAGATGCTTAACGTCATGAGGCGAGCATTTGAATGAAGGTTCTGCAAGATTAATGACATTGAGAAAAGCCAACAAGTACACTGTCATAGCACACGGTCACGACTCAGGCACTGTACAGATGTCAGATGCAGCTGTCTCAAGGGAATCGATGGCTGGAGACAGACAGGTTTCCAGGAATGGCTGGAAACCACGGCCCTCATCAGCAGGCAGGAAGGAGCTGCCGCTGGCTGGGCAGGTGGTCGTCAGCTACCACCTAGTGCCATCCTTCCTTCTCTCCTTCCACTGCACGTCCTGCCCTGGCCCCGAGGGTGGACGACCACCAGCAGCCGAGGCACAGGGTCAAGTTGTCCATGTTCTTCATGTTTCCCTGGCAACAACTCAACAGAACAGGTGTAGCTGTCCTTACTCAACAGAGGCGGAGACACAGATGGAGCTTAGAGAGGTTGAGTGACTCCTGCAAAGTCACACAGGGTAGGTGGCCGAGCTGAGACTCAACGCTGGGGCTGGCAGAAGCTGAAGCTCATCCTGGAAAGAGCAAGACACCCGCCTCCCAGGGATTAACAGGCACTGCCTCTCTAGGCTCCTGGGTATAGTGTATAGTGTTTACCATCCAGATCTCCGTTTCTTTGCTTTTCCTTCCTGTGTGTGCGCATGTGTGCATCTTTCTGAATGGTGTTCATATTTACTCTTCCTACAATTAGTTTACAGCACATTTTTTTTTTGAAAGGCAGAGTTAGGCAGTATGAGATAGAGAGTGAGAGAGAAAAAGGTCTTCCTTCTGTTGGTTCACCCCAAATAGCTACTACGGCCAGAGCTACACCGATCCAAAGCCAAGAGTCAGGTGCTTCCTCCTGGTCTCCCATGCGGTGCAGGACCCAAGCACTTGGGCCATCCTCCACTGCACTCCCGGGCCACAGCAGAGAGCTGGACTGGAAGAGGAGCCACCGGGACAGAATCCAGCCCCGATCGGGACTAGAACCCGGGGTCCCAGCACTGCAGGCAGAGGATTAGCCAAGAGAGCCGCGGTGCAGGCCTGCAACACATTTTTAATCTGTGGCAGGCCGGCGCCGTGGCTCAGTTAATCCTCCACCTGCGGCGCTGGCATCCCATATCGGCGCTGGGTTCTAGTCCTGGTGGCTCCTCTTCCAGTCCAGCTCTCTGCTGTGGCCCGAGAGGGCAGTGGAAGATGGCTCAGGTGCTTGGGCCCTGCACCCGCATGGGAGACCAGGAAGAAGCACCTGGCTCCTGGCTTTGGATCAGCACAGCGCAGGCTGTAGCAGCCACTTTGGGAGTGGGGGTGGTGAACCAAAGGAAGAAAGACCTTTCTCTCTGTCTATATCTTTACCTGTCAAAAAAAAAAAAAATCTGTGGCTAGGGGACTTCATTTGCATGGTCCTTCTCCCTCCTCCCCACCATGTTACCTGACTTCTGTAACATTTTAGTCCATTTCCTGCTCCTTCTGTGCAAGCTGTTCAGTTTTCTGCAGCTTTGTTGTTTGCTGCATTGTATTCTCCTCTCCTTCACAGCTATTATTTTTCCAGGTTATCTTTTCAGTACAGGTTCTACTTATTCCACATTTCTACTGTTTAGTTGTAATCAGTTTTTACAAATGTAGGATAGCGTTTCCATTATGTTCCCATGTAGTTTTACAGGTGTTATTTCATGTCAATGATACTAGATACTGCTTTGTAGCTTCGCAGCTTACAAAGCAGAGGCATAATCTCAAACAATTATTCTTTTCCTATACACACAAGAGCCTTCAAGGCTTTGCAAAGTCTGTCCTGCTGCTTTTGAACCCAGTAAATCAGGATCTGAGGTTTTACAAACAGATGCTTGATAGGCAGCCACACCCGTGTCCCACCCTCTTCTACAGGAGAGCATTGCCGGCAGGTGTGAAGCCCAGACAGCCGAGGGCACCTCTGGGAAACAGACCCAGAGCTGAGCCATGCAGAGTCAGTCGGCCCCAGCGATGAGGCAGACAGAGTGAGGAGAACAGAGCAGCAGGTGCACTGGGATGCAACAAGCCCATAAAGAGGGCTCCGTGTCACTCCTCCGTGTGAGAACAATCATTCATGCTCCAGCGAGGACTTTTAATGTGAAACTCCCGACTGTAGCCTGCTGCGCTTTCTGCTGCGGATACAATGCCCCTCCTTGAGAAACTTTCTCCGTCAGGAACACTTCACATCACCTGTGCCTTTCCACTCTGCCAGTCAGCTCCATCCTGTAAATCCACACAATCCTGCAGCTCTTCCCCCTCTCCAGACTGACCAAAAAAGGTGAACTCACACTGGATTTCTCTCTGACCTCACACCCTACACTCATTCTCTCAACTCATACTTTCAAGATGTAGCGTGCTAACTCAGTCTACTTTTTTTTTTTTTTGACAGGCAGAGTGGACAGTGAGATAGAAAGACAGAGAGAAAGGTCTTCCTTTGCCGTTGGTTCACCCTCCAATGGCCGCTGCGGCCAACGCACCGTGCTGATCCGAAGCCAGGAGCCAGGTGCTTCTCCTGGTCTCCCATGGGGTGCAGGGCCCAAGCACTTGAGCCATCCTCCACTGCACTCCCTGGCCACAGCAGAGAGCTGGCCTGGAAGAGGGGCAGCCGGGACAGAACCGGCGCCCCGACCGGGACTAGAACGCGGTGTGCCAGCGCCGCAAGGCAGAGGATTAGCCTAGTGAGCCGCGGCGCCGGCTCAGTCTACTTCTTCTAATCTCCATTACCACCACCCAAGTTCAAAATTGCTTATTTCTCACGCGTATAGCATTATTCCCTTAGATCATCTTGACTGGTCTTGCCGATTCTCTCCTCACCTCCAGCGGTCACTTCTCTTCATAGCGGCCCATATACTCGTTCAAAATCACAGATGAGTTCCAGCTACTTCAAAACCTCCACTGACTCTCATCAGACACGGAGCGCCGTGGGAGTCCTTGTGTGGTCTGGGTCTCTCACAGGCTCCTCTGTGGTGACTCTGAACTTCTAGCCTGTCCTGGCCACAGCAGTCTTTCTCTAACATACCCAGCTTATTCCTGACTTAGGGTCTTGGAGGGTGTCTTTGTCTTGGAACTCGGATTATTTCCTCTCTCCATTCAACATCTGCCCTAACCTCAATTCTTCAGCCATTCTGCCCACTCTGTCTCAAACAGACCCCTGTACGTACACACAGACACTCCATCACATTTGCACTGTTTGGTGGTTACCTTATGGCACTCTTCACTACCTGATATTATCATTAATTTGAATCGTTGGCTGGCGTCTTCTCCACTAGAATCTAAATTTCACAAGGGCAGGGATTTGGTCTCACCCAGTGCCTTGTATGACTCTTGGCAAATACAATGTGTTCAGAAACTGTTAAATTGTTATTTACCTCTAGCTTTTCAGGAAGGATTCCAAAGAAGGACTGATAGGATTCTGAAACAATCAGGCAAACAGCGGAAAGAAGGTGTGATCTGGAGTTAGACTTGGACTGGTGGGAACAGCAAGTTTTCCATCCACCAGCTGACCATTCGACCTTATGCAAGTTCCTTACCTCTCCGAGAATGGTCTTCTTAACCAGCAAATACAGATAATGATGCCTACTTTCCGTAGCCCTAAAGATCAAAGATAGCCTGTGGAGAAATCGGTAGCATGATGTATGTGCCTGGCAAATGGTTAACTTCTCCAGGACTGTGGCCAGTCAGATGTGCCATTCTAGGGTCAGCAATGCGACTACTTTCAGTATTCAAGTGACAAAGAGTAACTCAGTAAGACAAACCCTTATCATCTAAACGGATGTTAGTGCTACATGAGAAACAGTCCAGTGGCATTTGGAATACTGCCTGCTTAATAATATAGTAAGAAAGCTCTCTTGAACCGTGCATTGTACTAAATTACCCAGGGGGTTTTAGCACATCTAGTGAGCTAATTTCTCATTGGATTGAAAACATTCCATCTGTAGCTGAAAACAAAGGTTCTCAATTCTCTGTTCTCCATGGCTTAAGGCATATTTATCAACTCTAATTATTCTACCCCAAAGTATTAAAAAGGATGACAATGTAATCAAAGAAATCCCCAATCTTTCCAGATATGATTTACGCATTTTTCTTTTTGACCAAAGAAGCCAAATTCATTACCCTACAAATAGCTTTCATTTTACTTGACTCTAACTGATTACCTAGCATCTATTAAGTACATTAGAACTTATACGAAGATTTACCTGTGTTCAGATAAAATATGCACTTCCAATCTTAAGAGATTCCTCCTAATTAAAGGAACATGAGGTTGACATATTTAAAGAATTGAAAATGTTTTGAAGTGTTCTGAAAATATAATTTTAAGTAATAGATGTTTCTAAGCTTTTAAGCAGATATTTGACCCAATAGGCTTATGTTATTTCTAAGAACAGAAGCTGAAAGACTGAATCTGCAATTTTACATGATCTCATACAGAAGTATATTTACATTAAAAAACCTCTAAAATTATTTTAAAATCTTCAACCTAAAACAAAAAAGCACATTAATCAAGACAGAAGTGCTATTCTATCTGAGTTCTCATTCAAATTATTAAGGATAGTTTGTGATTACAGCAAGAGTGGTTTAGAGGTAAAATGGCCAACATTCAGTTTGTTAAAAGGATTTTCTCATTATGAAGACTGAAATTATTTGAATTTTATCAATCGGCTTCAGGAATATCCTTCTGACACACAGAAAGGTTCTTTGTAGGCAGTGATAGTTAATACACTAGAGAGCTATTGGGAGAACCATGTGATATGCATGCCATAGGAGTACTCACTTGTTCTCAATCATTAGTACACACTGAATGCCAACCACGTGCTAAGCCTATGGTCCTGAAGGCTGGGATACAGCAGTGAAGAAAGACGAAAGCCACTCATCTTAGTAATTGCTCCCGTTCAACAGTTACAGTACACGTTCAACCCAAATAGCATGATGCGTGATGCAAGATAAACAACTGGATCTCTCAGGACACAATGTATTTTACATATCCATCAAGTTTTCCAGGGGATACCTTTTAAGCTGAATTAACAAAATGGCAAAATACTGAGTCACTCAAATTAATTTGAAAAATCGGCCAATTCAATTATATTACATCTTATGGACTGAATTATAAATAAACAGAAAGCTATTTTTTTTCTCATTTTTACTGTTAACAGGACATGGTGCACCTCCAAATTAGTCACAACTGCTTTATATTGTGTTTGACTTTCCAAGCTTTAAATCTGGGCTCTTACTCATTGGGCCAGTTCTATAAACTCAGTATGTAGGAGGATATTAACATTTTATTCAGTTCAAATAAATCTTTTTTTTTTTTTGACAGGCAGAGTGGACAGTGAGAGAGACAGAGAGAAAGGTCTTCCTTTTGCCATTGGTTCACCCTCCAATGGCCACCATGGTAGGTGCGCTGCAGCCAGCGCACCACGCTGATCCGATGGCAGGAGCCAGGTGCTTCTCCTGGTCTTCCATGTGGTTGCAGGGCCCAAGCACTTGGGCCATCCTCCACTGCACTCCCTGGTCATAGCAGAGAGCTGGCCTGGAAGAGGGGCAACCAGGACAGAATCCGGCACCCTGACTGGGACTAGAACCCGGTGTGCTGGTGCTGCAAGGCGGAGGATTAGCTTATTGAGCCGCGGCGCTGGCCTCAAATAAATCTTGACTCTACTAAGCTTAACAGGATTTTGCATTGTGGTATATTTTGGAGCTGACATTGCATAAATATGAGAGTCAAATGTCACTGCCTACTTGTTTGGTTAGCTTGGATGATAGACTGGAAGGAATGGACAATCACATCTTTATTTACTAACTACTCAATTTCTGAGGGCACGGCGCTATCACTGGCTGTCCAGCTCTCCTTGGTTATTTTCAAAAGCTCTCAGATCCCATCTCCAACTAAAAATCAAAGCCTCTAATGAGCTGTAATGTGAAGTGAACTCATGGAATATCACTTTGACAAGGAGTATAGGAGAAATACAACAAAAGGAAATTGTAACTGAAGGACTTTAAGTTTTTTGTGTTTTGTGTCTCAAAGGAAAGATCGGCCGGCTGTGGGTCCTGGCTAATTGGAGATCAGGAAAGTAACTGGGAAACAGAATCTAGCAAAGAATGGATGTGACCGGGTGCCGGGTTCTAGTCCCGGTTGCTCTTCTTCCAGTCCAGCTCTCTGCTGTGGCCCAGGAAGGCAGTGGAGGATGGCCCAAGTGCTTGGGCCCCTGTACCCACATAGGAGACTGGGAGGAAGCACCTGGCTTCTGGCTTCGGATCGGCACAGCACACTGGCCATAGCAGCTATTTGGGGGGTGAACCAACGGAAAAGGAAGACCTTTCTCTCTCTCTCTCTCTCTCTCTCTCACTGTCTCACTCTGTCAAATAATAAAAAAAAAGAATGGCTGTGACCTGCATTTCTACCTATAACAGTACTTGCACGTAAAAGCAGTAGAATGTGGGCACAGAGAACAATGATTTTCTTACCATAGGTCGATTTTGCAAACTTGCTTCTCCTGGTGATTACAAAATAAACTGCTCTCCTTTGACAGAGGAATAAACCTGCAAATACTCCAGGACACTTAGATAAGCTGAGAAGCACGAGGCACACTTGGGACCTGACTGGGTATAGCTGGTGACTACTCTGTGAGCATGGCTAGGGCGAAGTGGAAAAACTATGAATGAAGCAAATGGGCTCTGAAGGACCACACTGAAGTTCAAGATCAAGGCAGGTGCACCACAGCAATCCTATGGCACTTGAGAGGCAAGAAAATAACACAAGTCATCCAGACCAAGGGGGAGATAAGGAACATTACTACCTAGGAGAAGGCAGAGCTGGCACTGAAATGATATTTTGGTCCTCAAGCCATTATTTTAGGTACAAACTCCTAACTTCATTCTAGAATTGATCTATAAACTTCTTTCCCAGGAATAGAGCAATCATTTTTCAAACACAGCAAATAAGAACTTGGTTCAATTCAATAAAAAAAAATCAGATTCCTCAAATGGAAATTAAAAGAAAAACAGGTGCATATTTCACTGACAAAACTCAGTGTTTCAGTAAGTAACTCATGTGGCTGGGATAAAGTATACAGAAATGCATACTGCAAATCTGCAGTGAGAAATATTACAAGCGCATGTGGATGGGGAATGTGGCTGCATCACACTGAAAGAGAGTGAAAAAAAGACAGTAACTTTCATCAGCACTGAAACTCAAAGAACTTCTACCAAACAACGAACCAGGCTGAGGGCTCAGTAAGAGGTTATAAGATGTGAATGGCAAGAGAAGTCAATGATGGAATGGTGGCAACAGATCCAGGGGGTTTCATTTCAAAGACATGCGTTTCTCCTATACTTCTGTCTTCCTGTAGATCTGCTTAGTCCCAGGTGTTTCACAGTCCTCAGAGTTTGCTTTCAATAGTGTGGGCTAAGAAATCTATTCCAAAAATGCCGCTTAAGCCAAAGTTCAGAATAAGCCGAGTGTGTCCGTGTACATAGCCAATCACGAGGTAGCTCGTCTCGCTTCTGTCTTGTCTCCCTCGACAGCCTCATTCTGATTCTGGTGTCATGGACATCAACGCTCTTTATTGTATTGTAGGTTGCATGGATGCTGTAATTCATCTGGTCCTACCCATATTAACTGAGTGTACAGGATTCCTAAGAAGAGACACAGGAGACCACAGATGGGAGGCAGTGTAGGGAGGACACCGGAAGCCCTCCACGTGGCGGCTGGAAGGCCAAGGGTTTTCTGTGCTTCTTTCTGCTCTGCAGCCTTGGACCTGGTGCTCGACCGTCCTAAGTGCAGTCTCCTCACACACAGAAAGAGGACGGATGATGACAGTATCTGCCCTACGTCACTGAGGACATTTTAGTGAGGAACAGGGCAGAAACGTCTTCTATTGAGGTCCTCACTCTCATGTTTGCCTTCAACCTCAACCTACCCCTGCTGTATAACACTATTTGTAAAGTCTGAATTGCTGTACAAATATAAAGCACTATGAGTTCTCCTTGTAGGTGTGTTAAATGCTACATAGGACTTTGTTACCTGCCCTGCCATTTGTTGTCTGGTGTGGTACAAGGAAAAAGGCTAAGTGAGAGTAATTATTATCTTTTTTTTTTTTTTTGACAGGCAGAGTGGACAGTGAGAGAGAGAGAAAGGTCTTCCTTTTTGCCATTGGTTCACCCTCCAATGGCCGCTGCAGCCGGCACATCGTGCTGATCCAAAGCTAGGAGCCAGGTGCTTCTCCTGGTCTCCCTCGCGGGTGCAGGGCCCAAGGACTTGGGCCATCCTCCACTGCCTTCCCGGGCCATAGCAGAGAGCTGGCCTGGAAGAGGGGCAACCGGGATAGAATCCGGCGCCCCAACCGGGACTAGAACCCAGTGTGCCGGCGCCGCAAGGCAGAGGATTAGCCTGTTAAGCCACGGCGCCGGCCAATTATTATCATCTTTATTCACTTCAAAGACAGTTTCACTTTTAAAGTTTGTACCCAAACTCTGAGTATCTTTTATGAATCTGTAAGCATCTCTCACAGCCATACGTCATAGGTATCTGTATTTATTCTTATGAAAATGCTTAATAACCAAATCATTTTTTAAATTTATGGTTTATTATAACTCTAGATGTAAAGACATAATATTTCAAAGAAACGTGCAATACCTATGAAAACTGCATTGTTTGCACAGGACATGGAGATACACACACACACACACACACAGACACACAAATGGCGCATGACTTGGAAACACTAACGGCGTTAAGTACTCATTGGGTAATATGACTTGAATTTCAAATATTACAAAGTGAATTCATTTTGTTGTTTCCTTTTTGATGTTACTTATTCTGTCATCTGTTACTTCTGATCATAAATTGTGTCACTTCCAGGAAAGGTTCTATATAAACAACAAGCAATAACACTTTTCCAAAGAAGACTTGTTTTATTCCAGTGAGTCATCATAGACGGCACCTTTCTTTGACCATACGAAAACCTGTGCATATATTGGCCGTATTCTATGTGTAACTCAGTGCCTTCCCCTTGCTGACGTCTGACTGCCCAAGTCCATATCCACCTCTGTTCTGGGCACTCCTGTGACATGGCTGCCTGACACATGCAGTAGGCACCAGCCTATGCTAACTTGCATTGTTTCGCATCTTTCTAAGTATTAATTCTGACTTCACATTTAGGTGTAATTCCCTCACGTCTGATGCTTGGGCTCATTACACTTTCTGAAGAGCTAATGGCTCAAGAAACCTTCTTGATATTCTAACTCCAGTCTCCACAAGCAGATGGCATCCCTTCAGGACAAGGGGCGTGTTTGGGTTCCTTTAATCTCTAGGGTTTAACACACTCACAGGCCAGAGGGCATGAAGAAAATGCTCAGTAAATCTATCAACAGCTGTGTCCTCTCACATTTGCCCTCTCTCTCAACGTTGCACCATCAAAGTCACCAAGCACCACGTGCCCTCGGCTCCTCCAGTGCTTAGGATGGCCTCTGTCTTTTGTTAGAAAGCTCATAATTTGCCCTATTCAATGAACTGGTGAGATCTTAGCAGTCTTGCCTGTCTGTTCTCAAGCTAGCAGCTCATTAACTCTGGAATGACAAGACTCTATGCCCCCTAAAGGCAAAAGGATAACTCACAGCCCTTGGTTGGCTGTCATGCACAGTGCAAAGGTCTTCCTTCCTCTGTTGCAATGCGAAGGAGGGAGAGGACACAGAGCATCTAACACACTGTTCTCAGGCTTTCAAGGCAGTCTGCATGTGAAGATTGACCAGCAAGACTGTTTTCAACTTATTCCCTAGAAGGTAAACTTGGTGGAGAGGTGCAAAATGGGCTAAAGGCACTGGTTCCAGCTGAATCTTTGTGTTTCTGTTCTGCAGTTACTGAAACTTGCATTCTAATCTATTTCTGAGAGCTCCTTGGGTGGCTGGTACTGAATTGCTGCTGCCCCATGACGCACTGGTCTCCAAAAAGTGTTCTGGGGACCCAAAGGCTCCAAGGCCTAACCAGTAAGAGGAATATAGCAATTAAGGACCCCGTCCTGAAGAATAATCATGACTATTAATGCAATAAAGTGTACATGTCCCTCTGTGCAAAACAAACAATCCACTTTTTCTTTTCAATCTCATGTAATTCCTCTGGCATTTGAAAACCACGACGCCATACTTTACAGAACATCGGGATATGCAAATGCATGCTTCTTAGACTCTTTACCCGCAACTGAAGCTTATGTTCAGCTACTAATTGCCTTAATAATTTAGAGGACTCGGATTGATTGGGAATGACTCCAACTTCTACTCATCCAAAGGAAGTATGGATTAAAAAGATTGCTTTCTTATGGCCAGTTTCTCCCAGAGATACTGCCTGGATTCAGGATGAAAATTGTAAGTCAAACTCATTTCTCAGGACGATTTAGCAACCTGAATCACAGCTGTTGAGATAAGTCTAGAGGGGGTTACACTCAGATTTGTAAAATCAGCTTTATTGATTACTTAAACATCAATCGTTCTTCGCATCACTTCAACTTTTAGAGGAATCATTTTTTTTACCAGACTAAAATGTTCATTCTTCAAAAACTTTGACTCTAAGTAAGGCTAAGGACTATTTGTGAAACAGCTAGTAACAAGCTGGTTACACTACACACACACACACACACACCCCTTGATAATAATCTCTATCCTCGTGAGTTATCTATCCACATGGCTGGTTTCTTCTCTTGGAAAGCATGGTCCTATTTGGCAGGAAGTCTAAATATATACATATATCATTGTCCTCTTTAGAACATAAATATATTTGAGAAACATCTAATTCTGTTTTACACTTCCTTACTAAAAGAAAAGACTGTGAAAGGAAACTATTGAAGAATCTCACATACATAGACATATACTATAGTGTCTAATTTAAGGTAGAAAAAGGAAAAGAATTCCATGCATTTAAAAAAAAAAACAAGTCAGAGGAAATGTCAAATAAAGAAATGCAATAAAACTAAAGGCAAAAATGGTAAAATTTGGAAATGAGTGCCTTTTAAAGGTAATTTAAAGAAATGACTGACAAGTTCTGGGGATCTAATGAGCAAATGAGTAGTAATAGGCATATTAATAAAGCTAATGGTGCTAATCATTACACAACATACATGTGTATCAAATCATGATGGAACACTTGAAAATATACGATCTTTATTTGTTGATTAAATGTTTTTGAATAGAAACAAAAAAAGAAGTGATGGACAAATGAACCTCTATATTTTAAGACCTAATTACTCAGAATTGTGTTTTTAAGTTTATTTCCACCATATATGATTTTCAGAACACACAGGTATTGGGTAGCAAGTGTTCAGTCTAAATACTGGCATTGTATCACAATGTCTTATCCTTTGGAATAGCATAGCTATTAAGCAATACTTTGACATATATACTTTCCTGGTTTAATAATTCAAAATCGCACAGAAGCTGAAGTATAAGCAACAAGCCATTTTCCAGCACAGAGGCCTTTATACTAACAGCATGATTAATGTGCAAAAAATACATTTGGCTCCTTAGACTGTATTCAGATTTGAAGCTGAAGAGCCTGTTTTGTTCTTCTTTTCTAAGAAATGGTTTCTTATCATTAGCCTGATTCATTAGGCTTTTCTTCTGCATTGCATACTGTGGGCCCAATTGCTAACAGACATAGGACAAATTATCCCATTATCAACCAAAAAAACCCCATAAAATTATTTCAATACTTAAATCACTTGCAAGATTACAGTTCAAATGACACAATTACACTGCTCAATTTAAACTTACACCTTTCTGAGAACTTGAAGAGCAGATTCAATTTGAATAATTAATTTTAATGTTTTCATTTAGAGGTAGCACATTAAAATTTTACTTGCTCTGATGGCCTATGGCCCAATTTTCAGGATGTAGAGGTTATTTCAGTGCAGATGAGCTTGGTGTTTTCAGCAGGCAAACCTTCTTGGGGGAAATATAGGAGCTGCAGGCACACTTCCCTCTCAGCTGGCCTGAGTCAGGTATGAAATGGCTAAGACCCTTCACAGCAAACCACTATCAAAGATACGACATTTATTTCCTGGAAAATATCCTTTGCTCATCAATTTTCAATCACCCTTCAAATATGACATAGTCCTTGGATAAGACTCCGAATAGCTTATCTTAAAATCAAACATTATTTAACATTTCCAAGGAAAAATGTTTAAGTAAATGTCATTTGCTACCAAGTACTTCAAACGTGCTTTCCTCTTGTCTGGAACTACGTCAAGTCTCCGATCACTTGATCATTCGTCTGATGACTGTGTGCTGAGCACTGTACACCGTCAGCCCTCAGCCCAGGTGTTTCTCAGGTTATTAATGTGTGTGTGAGCCCAGAACCTGGTCCTCTCACAGATCATGCAATGCGAGAGTAACATGATAGAAGGCGGGATGGCAAAACCCAGAGCAGAAAGAAAGCACACTGAACAGGAGTTGGGTTTTGATAACGTATCGGACACTTTCCAGTTGTGTGATGCTTTGGTCTGCAAGCAGCAGAAAAATCCAATCCAGAAAAGCTCAGACACTTAGTAAAATGTATTATTTTGTAGACATCAAGTCTTAAAATAGGGTGGCTCTAGGACTGACTAACTTGGGGGCCCATTATTTTCGAGGGTACAAGTTCTTTAACTTTTTTTTCACGTCACCATATTCACAATGTCAATTTTGGCTCTCCAACTAGCTCCTTTGAATATACTCCAAGATATATTCCAAGTGCCCAAGCTGTGGCTTTAAATGCCAACATGGCTACACCGAACATCCAGTATTTAGCAAAGCCACATTTAGCTCAGGAGCTACGCTTTCCTTTGCAATTCCTAATATTAGTGGCAAGGAAACCTTTTCCAACAGCCATCAGATGGAATTTCTCATGCCTTGTAGGTGAGAACGGGGCCAGGTTGCTGCCCTATGTGTATGGCCTGGGATAGATTTGTCCTGATGCACTGTGTTTGCTACAGTGACTCTGGCCAAGTACACTCAACCTCTGTGACCCGGAGCTGCTTCCTCTAGTGCATTTCATCACCAGGATCTTTCTTAGTGCCTCCCCTATAGCACCTATGCTACTGACCTTGGAAATAAGAGGAGGAGGGAGGGAGGGAGGGAGGGTATGACGCAAAGTATTATTACGCTCTTAAAACAGTATAAATATAAAAATGTGATTGCAAAAATTAAAGGAAAAAGAAAAGAAGGAGGCAGTTTGAGAGAGAGAGAGGAAGGGAGGCAAGTATGGTTATCAGAATTACATCTATGAAATACATGGACTCTGTTACCTTTTTATTCATAAAAATTTTAAAACTAAAACCAGAGTCAAATTATGTGAAGGTAATTAATTATGCCAGTGTAAAATAGTAGACAAATACATGGCAGCAAAATCCTATGTAATAGAGTAACTTTTAGGGATAATTTGAAACCCTGTTAACCCTGTTCACACAGGAGTGCCTGGTTCAAATCCTGGCTACTCCATTTCCAGTTTAGCTTCCTGCTAATGGCTTGCTGGGAAGGTAGCAGTTAATGACTCAAGTACTGGGTCCTTGCTACCCATGTAGGAGCATCCAGAATGAGCTCCAGGCTCCTGGCTTTAGGCTGGCTCATTCCTGACTGCTGTGGGCATTTAGGGAGCAGATTGGGATGGAAGGTCTTGGAGTCTATCTCTCTGAAATAAAATGAAAAGAAGCAAATACAAATTTTTTAAGACTGGTTGTTTATCGCAAGAAATTTCCCATGTATGTCTGACCTCTTCACTTAACCTTGGTAGATCAGCTTTTCTCAAAGAAGCTGCGACTGAGTAAAGGCCCATGAATTCTGGCTACTTGCTGAAAACAAATGACATAACTTTGTTTCCATGAGAAACCCAAGCCTTGCACCTCAATGTGTGATCCCTGGATGAGCACTGCTGGTGTCATCTGGGAGCTGGTTACAAGTGCAGAACCTCTGGACCCTGTCTCACTCCAAGAACATCCAGGAGTATCTCACTACAAGATGCCCAGGCGATTCGTATGTACGCTCCATTTTGCAAGGTGCCACTTATAAAATGTAAGATTTCTGTTTCAACTCCACAGATATTTTGAATGTAAATGTTTCATTAACAATGTGCTAACTTGGATGCTTTCATAAAAAAAGTATTTTATGAGACAAACTGCAGTAAGCCAATTTAATTATTTAATCAATTTATTTTTCAGAGAAAACTTGTCCCCTTATTTCTTTATCTTTGTAAAATTACTTTACAGGATCAATTCTTTTCTAGTACAATTTTACAACAACGATGTAGCTTCTCATCTTTTCAAGTAAAATTACCCTATTTAACCTTCTGCCCACACACTTTTTGTTGGCATATCTACCAAGTCCAATTTCTTGGCTTATATGTGATTAGCTGTAAATTTTTTCAAAAACCTTTAAATACCTATTAGTACTTAATGCAAAATTTTACTGTCTTTGGTTTTGGCCATAGTCAATTTTATTTTGATAATTTCTAATAGTAGTTTTACTATGAATTAGAAAATAATTGTCCCTAGTACTTATCTTTGAACCAATTAAGCAGCTGTAGCTATTCTGACATACAGACTATAGAGGTCTTCAATGGATAAGCAGGACCTAATCATTAGTGGTTCAGAATGGCTCATGGTATCCTTCGTACTCATTTTAAAATTACATTAGCTCAAGTTATGCATAATATAAAGACATTATCATAGGAATAGTATATGCTGATTACCACAAGAGTGCTGACAGGTCAAGATTCCACCGAAATGGTAGGATCTATGCCTCATTCATGTTTATGCTTGTGGAAAAACCCGTGGTTATATCACATGCATTTGAAACATCTGCTGAATTAGAGAGGGAAATAAGAAATGGCCCAGTCATCAAACACACCGTGAGAATGCAGAAGGAAAATTGCTTCTCCCCGAGTTTCCAGGTAGTTTTTGTGGAATGACTGCTCATCTTTCTGGGAGACACAGCACAGTGCAAATGCAGGGATGAAGAGAGCAAGGTGCTTCCTGGGACACTGCCCATTCCGGTTAGTGCGGAAAGTCCATGGGGCTGCAGTGCAATGGGAATCTGGGGGAGTAGGAGAGCTCTGAAGGGGAGTCAGGTAGCTAACGTGGTAGCCAAGTGCTCGCTTACCGGACACAGAGCACGGGGAGCAGACAGAGGAGAGGGGAGTGGCCAAAAGTTGTGACACTGCAATAGAGTAGGGGATGTGCTCAGGTAAAACCAGCCAGAGCCCAGAACACAGAACTGGGGAGGAGTGTGAAGGGTGCACCCTGAAGAAGCATAGTGTCTTCAGCTTCCAGCATCTCTCTCCCTCCCGGGCTGTGCATCCTCCTTCAACAGCTCTACCCTCTATTTGCTAATAATTTCTAGCTGGTCCTCTGTTCAACTGTAGGCAACATTCTATTCCCCTGACACTGACTCCCAGGCATTGGCCGTACCTTCTATGACCTGGTGTTCCGAGAGTGATCCTCTAACTTCTCTCCCACGCTAAGACTTCCTTTCTTGGGGACGGCATTGAGAAATGCAGAAATCAGCCTTGTCTACTACTGAGCGTGCAGGAGTACCAATTGCTTTCCGCTTAATTGCTCCTCTATTTTTGCCCCTGCCTGTTCCTACTGCCTTTAGGATACTCCAGGCTTCCTACCTCTTACCTGCCTCGGCAATTTTCTCTAACCGGTCTGCCCCTCTGGTGTCTCTACCCTCCACGCTCCTCCTTCTCACAGCTGCCAGAGTCATCAGTCTGGGGTACACATGTCACTCCTTGACGTCAAGTCTTTCAGTGGTCCCTAAATCTTGCTTTCAGGAAAAGTCGTGAAATATGAAGGAAAGGATAATGATTCGGAATCAGAAAAGAACCCCGAATCTTGGTTCTACCACGTCAGGTGTCCCTGAGCACATTATTTGCCCCTTAGTTTAAAAAAAAAATTAACAAGACTATCCTGAAAAGTAAATGAAAATGTATTGCATGGACAACTTATTAGACATTTTTAAACTATAAAAAATATTTCCAAAGGCTTCCAATAATCCTGTAATATATACATTTATATATATAAATATGTATGTGTTCACAGTCACACACGTTTAAGTCCAAAGTCATATAAATCTATGTATCTAGATTGTGCATACATTGAAATTTGAGTAAATAACATCTACCTGTATTATGCCCTAGGTGTAGATTTATATATTTATGTTTCAGGAAAAACAATAGAGGTAAGAGCATAAAGATAAAAAGCTACTTTAATGCTTGTACCAAAAATAAGTATTCAGCTTTTTCTAAGACTAAGCTAACCTGTATCATGAGGTATTTCTCTGAGCAATGCTTTGGTATCCTGCAGTTAGACTAGGGAAAAGAAAAATAAAAAGTAAAGTTTTATGTTGGTTGTACAAACAGCGTGCAATTTCTTTCATCTCCTTCAAGGAATGATAACATATTCCAAAAGTATAATGGCACTAAAGCAAGACACACTTGCACCATGGTAGGATCTGTGTGCAAAGTCAGAGGCATGGACACCCTTGGCCCTCCACAGGACTCTCCACCCTTCTCACTTGCAATTTATCGAGGACTGTGTTCAATTATGGGGACGACACTGTAAAAACAACAATTTAAAAACTGCACCCAGCACAAGGCAACTGAGTTTGCTAAGGGTAGAAGGCAAGACGGCTAACATTAAGATATAACATTGGTGCCGTGACTCGGATAGCCTTATACTGGTAATCCAGCATCCTCCAGTGCTCTGGGGTCCTGGATTTTTGCTGGTCATGAAGCACACCTCCGGAACTCTTTCCAAGCCACCGAACACTCTGCGACCTCCATCCACACACCGGCCTTCCAAATTTTGAGGTAAGACGCGGAACGAAAATCCCTCACGGCGACTGCTATTTCAGTGGTGGTCTCCTGTCGGATACTCGCCTGACTACTCTCGTAAAGGTCGTAGCACTAGACTCTAGCCACCACTCCTACTTATACTTAAGGCCTTCAGCCTCTACGGACACTGTGTCCAGGCAACAGTGGGTGTGAGTGACGACTCCATCTCTGTTCGCCTCTTTACAGGCGAGGCCCTGGGCTCCAGTGGGCACTTGGGTGACGACCCCGCCTTCTCCCATTCCTCTCCTAGTCAGATGGCCAGGACTTCAAGGACACTTGCTGTCCACCGATCTGACCTACTGAGTCGCCATGGGAAATTCTTCCTCCCGCGTTCCAGCTGATTCTCTTGGTTGCCTTTTAAGTAATATGGTCCCTCTCAAATTGGCCCCAGCCCTCAAAAAGCGGCCCCTCCATGGTGGTGCATTTGGCCCTGAGGGATTGGAAGTGGGAGTAGTTTGACCCTGATAACATCTTTATCGTCTGGGAAAATGGAAGGAGATTCCATACGTTCAAGCCTTTTCCTATCTTCGAACTAAACCTTCCCTGTGTACTTCTTGCTCTCCCGCTCAAGTCCTTCTGGTCTCCAAAATTCGCACTAGGGGTCAGAGGCCAGAGCAAAAAATCCTTTCTTCTGCCCCGATCCTGTTCCTGCCACTACCACAACCTCCTCTGATCCTGCAGATGAACCTCCCCCTTACCGCTCCAATCTACAGGCACCGGCTCAGCCGCCTCCTGAGGCCTCCGCGGCTGAAGTTCCAGCGCCATTATCTCCCACGCAGCAGCTCTGGCCCTGGCTGCGTCCTCACCTCCCCCTCCCATCGAATTCCAGGGAGCAGGGTCAACCTCTACTCCCACCTCCACTGTAATCTCTTCCATCTGATCTCAAGCCTCTTGCCTATCTATTCCTCAAAGCCATTCTCTGCCCATGTGTACTTCCTTCCTAGCTCCTACCCCCACTGTCATAGTATCTCCCCCTCCCACCTAGAAATTCTGACTTAAAACCAGTCCTGGCCCAAAGTCTACTATCTCTGTCTTAATGGTTTGGAAATGGCGGTCTCCATGGTCTCCAACTGGTCTTTTGTCCCTCTCTTGTCCCAGTCTTACCATAAGAATATTATGAAGGAATCTCCAAGATTCAAAATTTGATTTTTAGTTCTTATAAAAGGGATAGCTAACATTTTTCTGTAATAGCATAGCCAAAATAAGAGCTTAAATTATAATTTCTTAGCTAAATTTACTTCACCATCAGTGAGGTAAACAGTAAACAGAAAAGACCTCCCTTTCAAAACAAAGGGAAAGAAAGTTTTAAAGTGAAAATATAGTTTTCCTCATGGGCATTGTCTGCCTCAACATAAACTACTACAGAACATGCCTGTGACTACAGACTTCTAGTTTAGGCTACCGAAGATTAGAGATGGGACTTGAGCACCCTCTTGACTTGCATCCTCTGGTCTGCTTTAACAAAAATCAGGAGAAAAAGAAAGCTAGGCATCAGAAAAGTAGAGATAGCTGGCAGGCCTATTAAATGTAGCTCTGCACAGTGATCTGCTCTCAAGGAGACCCAACAGGCCAGTCCACTACAGTGGCTTTCAATGTGGTAAGCCTGGGCTTCAGCAGAAGTCAGCTATGAAGAGCCCTGGCAGCTCTGCCAGCCAAGAGTTGGATCACTGGAAATGGACCTGCCTTGGAATCAAAGGACGCCCAGGTCAGAGCCACAGATCTTATTGGCTCTAAGCTGAAAAACCCTTCACTCAGCCCAGCTTCCAAAGTGACCACTGCAACTGAGGAAATGGCCAAGTAGGGTCAGCAACATTGTAGGCAGAACTGTAAATGACCTGTTAAGAGATGCCACCTGCCTTTACCTGGCCAGCTCTCTTCCCAGGCCAGCTAGGTAATGGAAGTCAACAGGGTGCCTTCCCCAAGGAGGTTCACACCTCCCTTAAAATGTAGGCTATATGAAGAGATAGATGAGTCTGAGCCTCATAATTTACAAGGCTTTAAAGCCCACCTAGTTATTATCAAGCCCCTTCTGTCAGGTTCTATTTGCCTCTCAATCAGAAAACTTATTTGTAGCTTAGCACCTGTGTCCTCTGTATCTAGCCCACTTGGGCCTCATTCCTTTTTAACCATAGCCTCTACTCTATCACAATGACTCTACTCCCAACCTGTGTGTACTGATGGTCCTCTCCCCCACTTTATGTTGTATGATTGTTCAGAATTTCTCCACAGACAAGCCCAGCTACCTGCAAAAGCTAAGTGGCCTTTTCTCCCAGTCTTGGCTGGGACCAGCTTTAAGCCACATCCATCAAACTGTCCCCACAAGGGTCCAGAGACCCCCCATTTCCTCTCCTCTATGAAATGGTTAATGCTACTCTTAGGATCATTGGTTACTATTCTCAACCCTGTCTTTTATACTACAGTGTCTAAGTGTTTACAGCAAGTTATAATGGAACAAACAAAAGCCTTCAACAACCAGGCGGTCAACCAAATGCTGCTACAGGAATATACTCGGCTCCCCACCCAGGAGACAGCAGCCTGAGACATCGCCCCATGCCAGCAAAGAGTACCTCGTCACCCCATGTCAGCAAGAAGTAGCTCTAAAGACAGATCATCGTCCCTCTACCCCTCCTGGACTTTTGGGACTAATGTAACCCCATACAAATCCTGCTTTATAAAAAACAAAAGGGGGGGAATGTTAGGAAATTGGCGCAGTTTTAGCCAGGTAGCAGCACAGCCCAGCTACCTGAGCCAGGCTCCACCCCCATCCTAATGGGATTTGCTGCTCCTGCTTCCCTGCCCACCCTCAGGCAAAGTTTTAAAAGGGCCTGTTCCTGAACACGTGCTCTCTTGGCTCTGCTCCCTGCTCTCTGGGCTTCTCTCCTCCTCTGTCTCTCTTACAGTCTACTCTTTTTCCTTCACCGCCCCTTCACTCCGGTCTGTAGGGTGTTCCCCAATAAGCCCTTTCCCTTAAAAAACAAACAAACAAACACAAAAGAAGGCAAGAAAGTTGCTAGAAACTCAAGGCATCTTCATTTACGAAAGGACAGCTAATGACCGGAGGCCTCCAGCAATGAAGTACTCTCCAATCTCAATGATGCTTTAGCTATAAAGGTTGTGCTCAAAGACTCCAAACATCAGATCTCACTTGGAGCTGCATGACCTTAAAGTTCCTTTCTCTATGTGTGATGCAATTATTAGGAGAAGAGACACAGTGAGTTAATAGTACAAAGGTGTTTCTGTTTTTAGTGCAGAGTATTTTTAAAGTTTATGTGTGACACCCTTGATAAAATATTAGTAATGATACTCTTTGAAATTTTAATTACATTTCTCAGAAAGTTCAAATCATTTCTCTGCATCTTTTTTCTTCACTTTCAATGCTGTAACCTCTACTTCACATTACAAATGAGGTTAAATGGCTTTCCTTAGGGAACAGATGCATCAGGTATTCTAAAATTATCTTCCCTACTAATTAAAGCAATTTTCCAAGATACACTTGGGATATTACAAATAACCAAAGGACATGTACAGTGGATTCTTGTTTGTGTCTACATTTGTGTTTATACAAGCATCACAGGAAAGGATATAAAACATATTTAAGGGGCTGGCGTCACGGTGCAGCAGGTTGAGCCATTACCTACAATGCTGGCATCCCCTGTGGCACCAGCTCAGGTCTTGGTGGCTCCACGTCCAAACCAGTTCCCTGCTGGTGTACGTGGGGGGGGCGAGGAAGGCAGCAGAGACTGACCCAAGTGCTTAGACCTCTGATGCCCATGTGGGAGACCTGGATGGAGTTCCAGGCTCTTGGTTTTGGGCTGGTGCAGCCCTGGCCACGGTGGCCATTTGGGGAGTGGACCAGTGGATGGAGCATCTCTCTCTCTCTTTCAATTAAATAAAAAAAAATTTTTTTTTCTTAAAATTCCAGAAGTCTTACAACTCTTGTTTCAAAACATAAACAATAACAAGAAAATTCTACTTAAATGTGTCTTTTGATCTACCTGAGAGATTATTCTGCAATGCAGTAAATTTTTGGCCACTGGAATTTGCATTAGCCATAAACTAGGCTGCATTTTCTGTCCTTGGTTCTGTCTGTGAAGACCAATGGGCAAACTGATTTCTCTGGGAGCAGAATCCTAGCTGCTACAATCTGGGCATGGCCAGGCCTGATGAGCCTCCATCTGTGACTGTGCTGTGCCCTTTCGTTATCTTCTCATTTACCTTGGACCACTGCTCAGAGCCTCCCAGATCTCCCCACTCCCATGTCATCCTGTCCTAGATGCCAACATTCAGTACTTGTCTTAGTGTGCCAGCACCATGAAGAGTCAGCTTTTCAAAAAATATTAATTAATGTATCTGAGAAGAAAAACTTAGGATGGGAATCGGTTTATTGCAGCTTACAGTTTGAGGTTCCCAGTCCAGGATGGGGCGGAGTAAGTTCGGCCACTGCAGGGCACCAAAGGATGGCAGAGAGAGGACCACGTGGTGAGCCAAGCAGCAGAGAGGACAGGCAAGAACACTCTTCCCCTGGGCTCTGTGTAGTCTCTCTCCTCACAAAGCCCATGATCTCACTGGGTAGTACTATAGCAATCTAATGCAATCCAATCACTTCCCAAAGACCCTGTCTTCAAGTGCCATCAGATCAAGCCTCCAACCTAATCCATCAAATATTAGCATTAATTGATTAACCATAAACATGGGACTTTGGGGAGCCAAGTCTTGTTCGGTCGTAACAGGCTGTCCTAGCAAAATGCCACATATTCTGAAGCTACCACGCAGTTTCTCATGGTCCTGGAGGCCAGAAGTCCAGGATCAAAGTGTGTGTAGGACAGGTTTCTGCTCAGTTGTATGGCTGGCTTGTGGAGGGCCATCACCTCCCTGTGTAGTCATGTGCTCTCTCGTGTGTGTGTGTGTGTGTGTGTACTAATCATTTGCAAAGCCAACAGTCATACTGGATTAGAGTTTTCTTATACAACATTTATCTTTCATTCCCCCTGTAAGGGCTCTGCCTACAAGTACATTCACATTCTGAGATATTAGGGGCTAGGATTCCAACATAGGAATTTTGGGGTACCACAATTCAGCCCATAATTTTTGTTTTAAAAAATAACAATACATTGATTTTCTTATATGAGGCACTTGATTGATACTTAAGATCTGACCAGATGCTTTTGCATTAAAGGCATCTGACGACTTCAGGAACTTAACAAGACTCTTCTTTGGAAGCCTGCCCCTTCAGACAAGAGTCCGGATACTTCCTTCTGGAGCCGCTGGTGATTCCACCTGTTTGCCACTCATCATCAGACGTTAGAACTAAATGTTCACATTCCTTTAAATTCACGTGCTGAATACCAAATCCTAACATGGTGTTCGATGGTGGGGCCTTTGGTTGCAATTGTATTCTGTGGGAGGAGTCCTCATGAGTGAGATAGCATCATTACAGAAGAGACAGGACGGTTAAGCCTCTGCCTGCACTGCCCTCATCCCATATGTGCTGGTGTCCCCTAGGAGCACTGGTTGACTCCTGACTGCTCTGCTTCTGATCCAGCTCCTTGCAAATGAGCTTGGAAAAGCAGCAGAAGACGGCCCAAGTCCTTGGGTCCCTGCCACCCACCGGGGAGACCCAGATGGAGTTCCTGTTTCCTGGTTTCAGCCTGGCCCAGACCTGACCACCATGGCCATTTGGAGAGTGAACGAGTGGATGGCAGATCTTTCTCTTTGTCTTTCCCTCTCTCTAACTCTGCCTTTCAAATAAATAAAATATATCTTAACAAAAAGAAGAGACAGGGATTGTCCTCTTTTTCTGCTCTCTACCCTAACGAGGACACCTCAAGAAGGTGGCCATAGTACACTGCAGTGGATTTCAATGTGGTAAGCATGGGCTTCAGCAGAAGTCAGCTTGTGAAGAGCCCTGGCAGCTCTGCCAAGAGTTGGATCACTGGAAATGGACCTGCCCTGGAGTCGAAGGATGCCCAGGTCAGAGCCACAGATCTTATTGGCTCTAAGCTGAAAAGCCCTTCACTCAGCCCAACTTCCAAAGTGACCACTGCAGCTGAGGGGATGGTCAAGTAGGGTCAGCAACATTGCAGGCAGAACTGTAAATTTCTTGTTAGAGATGCCCCCTGCCTTTACCTGGCCAGCTCTCCTCCCAGGCCAGCCAAGTAATGAAAGTCAACAGAGTGCCTTCCCCTAGGAGGTTCACAACTCCCTTAGGATATACCCCATGTGAAGAGATAGATAGGTCTGGGCCTCTTAACTTACAAGGCCTAAAGCCCACCAGATTATTATCAAGCCCCTTCTATCAGGTTCTATTTGCCTCTCAATCAGAAAAATTACTTGTAGCTTAGACAGCACCTTTCTTAGCTCCACTAATAATGACTCTGTCCTTTGTTCTAGACCCTGTCTAGCGTACTTGGGCCTCATTCCTGTGTAATCATAACCTCTACTCTACCACCAATGGCTCTACTCCCAACCTGTGTGTACTGATGGTCCTCTTCCCCACTTAATGCTGTATAATTGTTCAGACCTGGTTAATGCCACTCTTAGGATCATTGGTTACTATCCTCACTCTGTCTTTTATGACCTTGTCTAAATATGAGCAGAGTCGGCAAACTTGGAAGGCTTCCATAACCTTGGCAACTCATGACGACAGCCTAGGGTGGTTACTGGCACCATAAACTAGAGAGTCAATTTGTTGGGTCAACAACAGGAGCCACTGTGCACTTGCTCCTCATGTAGGATCTCTGTCCTTAATGTACTGTACATTTTGATTTAATGCTATAACTAGTACTCAAACAGTATGTTTCACTTTGTGTTTCTATGTGGATGCAAACTGTTGAAATTTTTATACTAAATTGATCTTCTGTATATAAAGAGAATTGAAAATGAATCTTGATGTGAATGGAAGGGGAGAGGGAGCGGGAGAGGGGAGGGTTGCGGGTGGGAGGGAAGTTATGGGGGGGGAAGCCATTGTAATCCATAAGCTGTACACTAGAAATTTATATTCATTAAATAAAAGTTAAAAAAAAAAGAATTGGGAAAAAAAAAAGAGAAGGTGGCCATGTGCAAACCAGGAAGAGGGGTTTCAGGAGATCCTGATCACACGGACACCCACCTGGACCTCAGCCCCCCCGCAGTGTTCAGGACAATGAGAAAGATGGGTCTGTTGTTTAAGTCCTCTGGTTAATGGTATTTTTCTTTCAGCAGCTCACAATGCCTAAGACACAGGTACAGTCTAAGGAAAGATGGCGCAGAAGCATTTGTAAGAACTCAGCATACTACTGAGGCATTCCTGTGTCAGCTGCAGACGGGCTGAACTGACTGGTAGAAACGTTTGCTGAGGTTAGTTCAGAGGCCCCACGAAGCATCCTGAAGAGAAGCACAAAGCAGTGTTTGCAAAGTGTGCTTGCGCTATAGACACCAGAGAGACTTCCTTTTCTTATGAAAGAGGCTCTCAGACAGGAATTTGCACAAGATTGCTAAATATCTTTTCCTACTTAAATGAAGTTTTACCTGAAATGGATTAAGCACGATTGCTCCTTAATCATACCAAAAACTTTTAAGAGAATCACTCCAATAAGATCAATCAACATTCTGCTTTGTATTCAATCTACTTAGAAAGGCAATTCTTGTAATCCATTGGCATAACCTTTAAAATTCCCTTGGCCTTCACAACACATCTATACAACATTTCCTTTAAAATAAAACAGCTAGGGGCCAGCGCTGTGGTTAGTGGGTGAAGCTGCCACCTGTGGTGCCGATTAGAGTCCCTGCTGCCCCACTTTCGATCCAGCTCTCTACTCATGCCTGGGAGAGCAGCAGCAGATGGCCCAAGTGTTTGGGACCCTGCACCCACGTGGGAGACCCAGAAAAAGGCCCTGGCTTCAGATTGGCTCAGCTCTGGCTGTTGTGGCCATTTTGAGAGTGAACCAGCAGAGGGAAGATCTCTCTATCTACCTCTCTGTAACTCTGCCTTTCAAATACATAAATAAATCTTAAAATCTGAACAGCTAAACAAAAGAACAAAAAAATCATATATTAAGTTTAATGTGAGTGCTCATTGTAAAACTAAACTTAGTTAAAAACTAAACAAACAAGAAGAATCTTATTTGACCACTGCTGCTTCAGAGTAGCTCGAGAATTCTGCATGAAAAATAGGTTTCCATGGGGGAAAAACAAAGGAGGATGAATCACAGTTAGGGACGTGGAACATTGAGCAAATACAGGGGGAATTTGAGAGTCTGCATTCTTTTTTAAACACTGAAGAATTTCCAGCAAGGTTTTCCGAGTTATTTCCCTTAAATTTCTGAGTCACACAGCTGATGCACACATAGCAAAATTTTATTAATGCCAACAGCAGTTTGGGAAATAAAAACTTGTCTTTTTAGAGCACTCTTCTGAAACATTGAGGAAAATTTCAAGAAACAGAAAAAAAAAATAGCCAACAAAAATCACCACCACGCTGATCCGCCCTTTGTCCACTGCTGCTCTGTTAATGACTAATGGGAGTTTTAAAGCATGCCTATGCTTTTAGAAACATACAGGCCAAGGTTTGCTTCCAAATATATTCTGTGTGTTTCTCCCATCAAGAAGAAAGCGTGCGGACCGTGCTAGGGTGACAGCCGGAGTGGTGGAGACGACGTGGAAGTGCAATACAGGATGGGGCTCAGCTGGGCCCAGGGACCCTTGAGAGGCCCGGCCTCAGGCTGCCGAGATGTGGCAGAGCTCCAGGACCCTCAGCTTTGGACTGATCCCCTGCCCACATCAAAAGCTACCTTTTATGTCTTGCAGGGCATCACCCTGCAAGGTGCACCTGTTAAGGAAGGGGCCAGGAGTCTGCTGGAGGCTCCCTCATTTCCACAATGAGCACCTCTGTTCCAGCCTAGGGCGCACTCTGGAAAGGAAGCCTCCTACCTCCTCCTTCCTGCCTGAGGTGCCCCTTTGTCCCTTGCTATTTTGGTGATTAACCCCAACTTGACCATTGCCATATCAAAAGAACAATTTTGCATGTGGAAAATCCATTCACTCCATTAACAGGAATGTGTCATTTATTTTCACTTTTTCTCACACCTTCTGCTAATTTGCTTTTTGTTTCCCATCTGAAAATTGTTTTAAGACAATCTACTAGATGCATGTGATTTAAAAATACTAAAATACAACAAGTTGATGTGTAACGCCCACCGATGTAAGGTCTGGAAGAATGCAGAGAATGGACTGTGTTTCAGGAGTGGTGCACTTTGTTGCAAGTCACCAGCTACCTCCTCCAGCTGCTCTCTGCAGATCAGGCTAACTCGGTGACAGGCACGACTGGTTCTAGGTGACTTCACTTTCACACGGTGGTCTGCAATGACCGCTTCTGTTCTTTTAACCCTGGGACTGTTTCTCACTCAGGAACAAAGACTCTCTCCCTCCCTGCATGGTCCTAACAGGGTGGACAGTTCCTCAGGGCCCTGCTCGGTGGGTAGCCATCATCACCCAGCAGAAAGCAGGGCAAGACTCTGAACTCCCCGGAAAGGTTCTGGATTGCACTGGAAACCACAATTCAGTGAGCAGCCCCAAGTGTGATCAGGAGGCCCACATTTGGATGGGCAAACAGGCTTCGGCATTCAAATTTACTCATTTTAAAAGAGTGATTGGTTGCGTGTTTTCTAAATAGTTTCATCAATTTCACTAAAATTAGAAGAGGCACAAATTGCAGGTGCATAATTGCAGTTGCCATTAAACACAAACACAGATGCAAGCAACAAAATTAGATGCAATCATTTCATTGAGAAAAGAATAGTGCTTGTTTCTCATTTCACATTTCTCATTGAAAAAAAAAATGTTAAACTAAGGTTTATTTTTATCCTCCAAGACTGAGAGATGTCACCTGCGTGTTTGTTGCTGTTTCTTCCACATTTTAGGTGAGAATTTTCGATGAGGTTGTTCTATAAATAATGAGGAGGAATTTTATCAGACCACAACCATGACGTCATAATCAGCGCTACAAAGCAGACACTGCAGAAATCTGTCCCCAACTCATGCAGAATGGCCTTGCTGTCATTTTGCCTGCTGTATACATAAGGGGGAAAACATTGCAGGCACTGTCCATTCATTGCTTATGTCCTGGGCAATATGGTGACCATTCATCACGTCATTTCAGCCCTACAGTAATCCTTTGGGCTACGCTGGCCTTACCTTGAAGATAAAGAAGTCCTCGGGGGTGAACTCCTACGCTCAGCTAACAGGATCGCGAGAAGCAGGGCTTAGTTAACAACAGCAGTTATTGGAATCTGTTCTGCTATTTCACCTCCTCACCAGTCAATAAACCCTTGGGAGACAAAGACTTCTCCAGGATGGGCCGAGCTGGCCGCACCACGGATAGCAAGTCCCATGCTCTAAGTCCTGTAGGCCTAAGGCAGGAGGTCTCCTCAGTATTTGGGCTTTTGGAAGACATATTTTATGATGACATTTTTCAAAGAAATTTCTATCGCATTCTTTTTCATCCTTCACGGATGCTTCTTAAGTTGAGCTTAAGAAGTTAGAATGCCAAAGCGAGATAGCAAGTCACAGCAGTTAGTATGGCTACCAACAAAAAAACCAAAGGGTAACAAGTGCAGATGAGCAGGTGGAGAAGAGAGAGCTCTTACACACTGTTGGTGGGAATGCAAATCAGCACAGCCAGCCTGGGAAACAGTGAGGAAGTTCCTTTAAGAAGTACAAATACAACTACCATAGGATCCAACAATCTCACCACTGGGTGTAGGAATGCATGCAAAGGAAATGAAATTAGCACATCTAAGAAACACCTGCACTCTCATGTTTACTGCAGACAAGAAATGAAAACAATGCTGTGTGTCCATCAACTGAGGAGTGACTACAAAGTGTGATAGATACACCTAACAGATTACTTCTCAGCCATAAACAATGACGACATCCTGGGCATTTGTGACAACACGGGTGCACTTCATTTTTTCATGATGCTACATGAGATAAGCCAGGCACAGAGATGAATATGACATGAGCTCATTCATACATGGAAATCTAAAAACAATGACCTTGGGGGCCAAGGCTGTGGTGTAGTGGGTAAAGCTGTCGCCTGCTGTGCCGGCATCCCACATGGGTGCTGGTTCTAGTCCCGGCTGCTCCTCTACCAATCCAGCTCTCTGCTATGGCCTGGGAAAGCAGTAGAAGAGGGCCTAAGTCCTTGGGTCCCTGCACCCACATGGGAGACCTGGAAGAAGCTCCTGGCTTCGGATCGGCACAGCTTCAGCCATTGCAGCCAATTGAGGAGTAAACCATCGGATTGAAGACCTCTCTCTCTCTCTCTGTCTCTCCTCTTTCTGTGTAACTCTCACATTTGAATAAATAAATTAAAAAAAAAACCTTAAAATAAAATGATCCCATAGAAGGAGATTCATTTTTTAAATAGGCAGAATTAGTGTGAGAGAGACAGAGAGAAAGGTCTTTCTTCCGTTGGTTCACCCCCCAAATGGCTGCTTTGGCCAGCTTGCTGCACCGATCCGAAGCCAGGAGCCAGGTGCTTCCTCCTGGTCTCCCATGGGGTGCAGGGCTCGAGCACTTGGGCCATCCTCCACTGCCTTCCTGGGCCACAGCAGAGAGCTGGACCGGAAGAGGAGCAACCGGGACTAGAACCCGGAGTGCTGGCGCTGCAGGCGGAGGATTAGCCTAGTGAGCTGCAGCGCCGGCCAGGAGATTCATTTAATTCATAATAAATATTCATGTGAGTAGTCTTGAAATGGGGTCATTTCTTGATACAAGCATTATATTAACTTTATAGGTTTCATTTTACAATTGGGCTGCCACTTTATTTAAAGTGATATGCAGAGTATATTGGTAAATGGGCCAGAAGTTTCTAACAAATCAATAGGAACTGAATTTATTTTAGCTCCTTCCCTTCCTCCATTCCTCCTTCTTTTTCTATTCCTTAGATTTTATTTATTTCCTTGAAGCAAGAGGGACAGAGAAAGGGAGAGAGGAAGACAGAGAGGAGGAGGTAGGAGAGAAAGAGAGTTGAGAGAGAGAGATCTTCCACCTGCTGATTTATCTCTAAAGTTGCCACAACAGCTAGGGCTTGGCCAAAGCCAGGAGCCAGGTCTCCCAAGTGGGCGTCTGGGGCCCAAACACTTGGGCCATCCTGTGCTGCCTTCCCAGGTCGACCAGCAGGAAGGTGGATCGGAAGCAGAGCAGCAGGGACTCCAGCCTGCACCCTGAGAGGGGATGTGGGTGTCGTTCTAAGGGGCAGCTCAGCCCCTGCGCCACAGCTCTGGACCCCATGCAGCTCAGATTCTGAAACATTCCACGCTTCCTTTTCACTCCAGGTCAGCACCTGTTGCTCCCCCAACTTCCTAGTGCTCCTTGTAGGCAGGACTAACTCCCACTCTGTTCAATTACCCTTTCTCAGTGCGTCTCCCCCGATCCCCCCGGCCAGATCCCTGCTCTGTATTCTAACGGACCCTTCTGTTTTATCAGTATACCCATTTTTCCTTTCATTTTTTCTTGTCTATAATGCTATGCATATGGGTTTTAAATTTCTAAAGACAGGGATCTTATCTTTCTTCTTCACCTCTAGACCCCAGAATCTAGACCTAGAATGCACTGGCTAACCATTTGTTGAACAAGTGGTAAGTAATACTGAATACTGACTTCTATTGAAAATACGTGCAAAGTTTGTTTTACAAATCCTCGTAGGATAGCATAATGACTAAGTGAAATGAGATGCCAGGGCTACTGTTTGTGCCATCCCCTCCTCTGTAATCCGAATGGTGACGCATGAGGATGGTAACTCCACAGGAGACCTGTCTCCCCTGGGGATGCCAACAGGGAATCTGGCATTGATGAATCTCATGGTCTGTGGGTAGGTTCAGTGCTTCCCTCTGTGTGCTCATCCTGAATTGTGTCTGCATCAGCACCCATCCTAACGTGTGACTGCAGACACCCAACAGGTAGGATAAGAAACCCAGGTGTTTTTCTTTCCATTTGTGTGACAGCCCCTACTCTTGGGAAATGAAGAAATCTGGCCCCATAAAATAGGATCTCTGTCTAGGAGTTCACAAAACACGAGTGACAAAACAAAAACCCTGCTTCTTTGTAGAGTAAAAGGGGGGCTTTTTAGAACACATTTGAAGACATTTCTTTGGCCACCACATTGCCTGAATTGAATCATCAGAAGCACACAGGGACTTCAGGCCTTTGGCACTGATACAGGGTTGCTGTGAAAGTCACCCATGGGGTGGCCACTTAGCACAGCGCTGAAGATGCTGTTTGGAGGCCTGCATCCCACTGTGGAGTCCCTGAGTTACAGACTCGGCTCCACTTCCAACACAGCGTCCTGGGAGGCACAGCGGATGATGGCTCAAGTCCTTTTGTTCCTGCCATCTCCATAGGTGAGGGGACTGAACTCCTGACTCCTGGCTGCTGGCTGCTGTGAGCATTCAAGGGAGTGAAACAGCTGATGGAGGAGATCTCTCTCTCTCTCTCTCTCCTTCTTTTTCAGTTTCTCTGCCTTTCCAATACATAAAACAAAACATATTATTTTTAAAGCCATTAAGGACTTCAGGGATTCCATCACAAAACTGCCAAGTTGTAAGATCTCAGTTCTGTGAGAGCACTATCCTCATTTAAAGCTCCTGCGTGCTAACAGCATCTCCACTCACAGTCAATTCCATTCTCCCCTTATCTGACGTTAGTGGCTGCTTGTCAAGCAAAGCCCAGGGTCTGACAGAGAAGGTGGCATGCTTGGCCACTCTCACATGTCCCTGCCTCCCCGGCTCCCGCAGCTGAGCCGCATCTCATCAGAAGCAGATCAGGGTGAACTTGAAGTGGGAGGCATTCAGGATGCTCCAGAAATCAGGTCGGGGCTCCAGTGCACATCAAAGGGCACTAAGCAAAGGGATGACAGGGGGCACTGCTCACCAAGGCATGGCCTGCACCACTGGTGCAGCCCAAGGAGGGAGCACTTTTGCACAAATGCATCTTATGGGAGCCCAGCGTCAGACCCTCGCCCTTGCTCTGGGGCTGCGATCTGCCCTTCTTTCTCCATACTGTGCTACTAATATTGAAACCTGAGGCTTTCGGGAGATTCCCAGTGGTGGGCCAGTTCAATGGTGCTGCTCATCTCCCCATTTTTTTCTCCTGCAGTTTTATATGGATCTGGCTAACTACTAGGAAACAGTTTACTTGATCTTTGCTAAGGGATAACTTCTGTTACTTCTACTTATTTTTGTAAATATCAAAAAGTACGTAAGCTGTTCAAATTAGAAAATAAAGAATAAGAAATAAGAAAGATTTCTCTAATATGTTTTCTGTTTATTCCATTAAAAAAAACTACCTTGGAAATGAATATGTTTATATTCAATATAAACAGATTTAAGTATATTAAAAAAACAACAACAAAGAATGAAACTTCCTGAAAGAACTCTCTACTTTCTATATTTAAACCTTATTAGCATTTTAATTCATGACATTATTCATAAATAAAATGCTTTGTGTGCTGTATTTTTCAGTTGAATGTTTTTCTCAAGAGCTGAATAACAGGCCAAGTACTGTGATTCTGTCCTTGTTACTGTAGATCTCCAGGGCTGAACAAAGAGGGAAAAGCAACCCCCAAATCACCAGTGGACTGAGTTTTCTAAAATACGAAATCTTTCACAATTTTTTCCTAGCCAGTTGGCACCCTCCACCTCTTGCTGGTTCATGTGGTCTGGGAGATGGAAAGAAATGGTTTCCTATGAGAGAGTATGAACAGTGAGCTCACAGACAGGGAGAGGGAGCGGATTCTTCTCGCCACCTCCACGCCGGAAGCCCGGGCTGTCTGTACCTGCCTGTCTCCCAACTTCACACCCGAGAGCAAAGTGTGGGCTCCGGGAGGAGAGGGCCGGGGGCATCTGTGCCCCTTCTGTTCCCAGCAGAACCTCTCTACATTGCCACTTTTTTCATCAGATAGGCTGTACTGGCTGTACGAATGCAGCTTACAGGACTGGCTCTTCCCTCTGCCTACACTGTCTGTGACATCTGCAGCAAAGATGCCCCCACCCCCTCGCCCCGAAGGCATATCCTGAGCAAGGTTCTGGGGTTGCCTCTGCAGGACTCAGCTGTGGCTGGGGATGGGAGGCTGTGTAGGCAGCTCTCACTGCAAACACTCTGGTGGACCAGGGGAGCCCTCCTCCTCTGTAAGGAGTACCCTCCTGCAGGAAGGGACACAGGGCTTACAAAACAGCGGGTAGGGATAAAGCAATGGATGGGGGTGAAGGAGAGGCTCAGAAGTGTTCACTGATAGTTAGAGACAGCTGTGATGGATAAATCCAGGAGTTCAGGCATTCTGGAATATGTGCAATAGTGAGTTTCAGAGCTAAGGACACCGAGTGCCCTGTGTTTCTTCCTTCTGATGAAGTACAAAACTGCCTTAGGGTTCAGGGTCAAAACTAGCTCCACTACTGTGCATCTCCAGAGTTCTGTGTCTGTACTGGAACAGGCAGGGAGGAGAGTGCAACAGGGTGTGTGTTGCCTGGAGCAAAACCATTCCCAACATCACACAGAGCTAAGGCGGGATCTGAACTCAAGTCCTGAGGGCTGCATGCTTGTTTATAATTGGAATCCCCTGGGCCACTCTTTGAGGATCTTAAATGCCATCTAGTGGTAATTTTTACAAATGGTGGGCGGAGAACCCGAATGCCATGGAGTGACTCAGAGATATTCCTGGCAATTTCAATCCATTCCCCAAACAGAGAATATACTGAGATCCTACTTACTGAGAGCATTGACTGCTAGAGTTTATCACTTTGATTTACATATCAACCCAAAGTTCCTCTGATCTCCAGAAATCCACTAAGCACAAAAGAGCTAAAGAAAATAAAACACCTTCTTTTTCCCCAGTTTAATATTTTGCTTAGAAGTTAACATACTATTGGACTTCCCAACATCCACTCATCTGGAATAGATGTAGAATGTGGAGTAGAGGAACCATCTATGAAAATCATTACCCTTTGAAATCATCACTATATCAACATCGTGATTTTGTTCAATTAGATACTCAAGGACAAAGACCAAGCCAAGGAGCCAAGGAGATTGAGTGAAAACAGGCTTGTTGGATTCAGCAAAATAAAATTTCAGATGCCCAGTTACATCTAAATTTCAGAAACAAATATCTATTTTATTAGAATAAGTATGCCCCCTATAATATCTGGTACACTTCTGTACTTAAAACTTACTTGGTGTTTATTTGAGATTCAGATTTAACTAAGCATCCTGTGTTTTTACCTGGAAAACTTTAAAGAAAATGCCACAGGTATTTGACATCAAGGTTAAGATACAGTTTGGGACGTCAGCATCCCATACCAGAGCTTGAGTTCTGGCTCCACTCTCCAATCTTCTTGAAAACGCACATCCTGGGAGGCAGCAGCTGATGGGTCAAGTAATTGAGTCTCTGCCACCCATCTGGGAGACCTGGATGGAGTTCCTAGCTCCTTGCCTTAGCCTGTTCCTGACCCAACTGTTGTGGGTTATCCGAGTAGTGAACCAGTGGACGGAGAGCTTTGTCTGTGTCTCTCTCACTTTCAAATAGATAGAATAAAAGAAAATGCCACAGTAGGTTCTGTGAGCCTGAGCGATTCTAATCAATGGAGTAACGCTAACATTTGCATAGCAATTATATTTTAAGCCCTTTATAAATGTGAATTCATTTAATCCTGAATACAACCTTATAAAATTGACGCTATCACCCATATTTAGGAAATAAAAGCACTGAGACACTAACAGGTGGAGCAACTTGCCTGTAGTTAAAGGGAGAGAAAGGGCTTGAACCCAGACGGTTCTAGAGTTTAACACCCTAACCATTACACATTATATTGTCTCTTGCTAAGCGTACCAGTGAATTCCAAGTTACCGTACAAACATCACACAGTTGAAAAGCTTTGAGAAGCTTTCGAAAATACTCTTCATTAAGCTTTTACCACGTACCAAGCACCAAATTCCCCCAAGGACCCTTCAGAGGATAGCAGTAAACCCAATGTTGCATCTTCACTGAACGTGTTTTCTCTCCTCAAAGGATACTTGAGAAATTGGTCACACCCCATGGACATCATTAGAAACATCTGACACGGCAGTGTATGGCGGTGTATATATGAAAAGGCTAATCCACAAAAAACCTTGATTGTTTCAATTCCAGCATGTCCTAAGTAGTTCTTAGCCCGAGAGTACTGAAATTATTACAGACCTTCTTTCTCATAGATTTTAGATCTGATGTATATGTGAATCGTTGATGTGCCTCGTTTCTTACAGGGTTAGGAGGAAAGAAAGATTTGTGGTTGGCTTCATTTAATAAATGTCTGCTCTACTTCAGCCTGGCTTTGGAAATCCACATACTTGCTACCATAACCCTTGTTTAAATTGGAGTATGCTGATACTGCTCCCCTGAACTGCAATTAGATTCATGCTCAAGTAGTTTTCAATGCAACATATCCAAACAAGCCTCATTAAGATGGTAGCCTCCAAATGAACATGCTCCAAGGCAGGATTGACCAATTCCTCTTTTCTTGAACTTCACCTTGCACGAGAATCCAAGGATATTTGTCCAAAAATTCTGTGCTCAACCTTGACCTAATAACATCAGACACTCCGGGGATGGGATTTAGGAGTCGGCATTTTCCGACAGCCTATGCCCGTTGATTCTGATGCAGCAATTGAGAAAACGACTTTGCCACCAACATGCAAGAAGAGACAAGCAGCTGGTGGCATGCATTCTCCCACCGAAGGCTTTAAAGCGGCTTTATTTTTAGAATTTTCCCTATTTCCCATTACAGAGCTGTGAGGCAGCTGTAGCACACACACACGCGTATGTATGTAGTGCTACGTCCTCAAGCACTCTTAGATCCATTATCTTGTGGTACGGCTCCTCCCACACCATCAGGCATATGCCTTGCAGAACAGATGGGTCCTCTGGTACTCGTGAGGGGCCATAAAATCCAACAGCTTGGGGGATTAAACCTCCACAGTGCTGCTCATGAAAGGAACAAAGACAGAGCTTCTAATAGGTGGCAGGATGTTGGGAGACAGGAGAAAGGCAACTCAGAGTTTAACTGACTACTAGTTGTCCCATTCCATTTGCCTGCACTTTCTTCATTTTCCTTAAATCTTCTTAACCACATTTGATTTTGCAAATTATGTTGCATATCCAATGACCATAATAATTATACACAATTCCACCATGATAATTAACGTGACCCAAGTGCAATCACCATAAAATTTCATTCTATGTTGTATTTTAAAACCATAGGGGAAGATACCATAAAACAGAAACAAATTAATAATGGCTATGAGTAAATCTGTTTTTTTTTCCTCTTTCATACAATGAATAAACTTGTATGAAGAGCTTTTATCAATTTTTAGTGGCATAAAGAAAATAGTATCAATGGCACATGAACCAGTTTTATTGAATCAAACTACGCACACATTCCCCCATCTCCTTTCCCAATTCAGAAGGCATTCAGTAAGCAGAAGAGAAAATACGTGGGACAAGAGGAATCTTATGGGAAGAGGCCGAGTTGTTAAGTGAGGAAAACCTACAAGGAAAAAATGGTAATGATGCCGTCATAGATTGTTTCTGTAACTCAGCAAGTGGGCAACACTGCAGAATGTGTCTGCTTCCGTGTAGTGTGCCATTTTAAAGGAAAAGGTGAGCATTCGAACATGGATTCTACACGAAAGCCTAATGTATGTCGTTGGCTGGAACCAAGAGAGGACTTTAATGTACTAAAGGAACGAAGAGCAGGCAATGCCCAGAGTTTGGAGCTGTTAGGAAGATGAGCTTCAGTTACACAAAGACAAGTTTCAGGGCTGAGTCTCTGTTGTGTAAGAGGAAGACAGTTTTCAGGAGAGTGATCAAATGCATTCCATCAAGTGGGACAGAAAGCTTTTACCACTTTGGTGACAAATAAACATTACGCTCAGTTGTAAACCTCTCTGCTTGAACCCTTTAGTTCATAGGAACTGCAACTCAGCAGTCCGAACTCTTCCAGCTGCCTCCCGTCCTCAGACCAGTCCATCGCGATGGTCCACTCTGCTCGAGACAGGGCTGGCTCTTCTTCAGGTAGCCCTGGCTAAATATAGCCATGGGCACATTCTGAAGATGAGAGGAAAGCAAGGCTCTGAATCCCAGTAGGCAATTTTAAATGCTTGGCTTATACAGATATGGGCCAAGAACTGATGAAATTGGATACGGAATAGGTCTAGGACAAGGAAAGAGGCGGTAAATTGGGAAGCAATGTTCTCAAATACATCTATTTTATTCGGCTGAAACAATCATGCTAAGAAAATGCAGCTAAGGTTAGATTCCATTCCACCTGATGTCAGACATATACAGGCACAAAAAACATGGCACTCAAGGCAATAAGAGAAACGGGATTTTTGGATCAATTTCAGCTCATGACAGAAATAAGTCGTATATTCTCTATAAGAACTTTTGACGTATTTTGGCACATTTCACTTTATACAGTGATATGTACCTAGCAATTATAAGGAAACAATAAAAAATTAGAACTTAAAAACAGAAAGAAATGCAATTTTAATAATACACAATATTTCAAAACAGAATATTAAATTATCAATTTTAAAGAAGTACTCCGTGAGCGAATATGTTTAAAAATCACCAGGTAAAACAAAGTTAAATACATCTATTTCCTACAGGATTCTTGGGAGTCTTTAATTTGTCAATATGCATGTGAATCAGTAAGAGTAGAACAGAGAATAGAATTGAACACATTTATTTCAGCACAGAAATTTTCCCTTCCATTGGGGAACCACTTGGAAGCAATGGGTCAGGGCATATTTTAAGAAATTCTGACAAAGTTTCTTGTTTGGAGAGAAAAGGAACCTAAGTTGTTTTTAAATAATGCATGTTCAGGATGAGAGAGGAACATCTGTTATCCTAAGGATATTAGCTCAGGATCAAACAAGGGAGAGAGGACCACCTTGAAAACTCCGGGTGTGTCACTGGCAGAACCTGACTCTCCGAGTGTTACTACTGGGATAAAAGGCAATGTCTGGAAAGTACCAGGATGGCAGCTTCAGATTCCCACCAAGCATCAGGAGCCAAGAGAGCTGAGGCTGCTGCAGAGCCTGAGGCTGAGGTCAGCGTGGCTGCAAGGGGGACACAGGTGCTTTAGGACCGTAGGTGAGGGGGCATCAAGTGCCCTGTTGAGTGCCAGGGTAGGATCTGGACTCCCATAGACAGACAGGAGTGAACTGTCAGGAAACAGCCAGGTACCCCTTGGAGGGCAGCCTGGGGTAGAATGCAAAGTCACAGAGGTCCTCAACCAACCAACCGAGCCAGCAGCCCCTGGAAGTCTCAGATGCACTAGAGGGCAGGCAGTCAGATAGCATCCGGACTCAGAGGAAGCACGGGGCAGGTCAAATGGAGGGGACCGCACCTCGGTTTCCTGAGTGGCCCTGGGAAAGGAACCTCCGTGACGAGTTAAGAAGTTAAAACTTTAGTTGGATCCTGGAGTCATAATCTGTCCTAGTCAAGGAAGTGGACATCTCTTCTTCCTCTGTAATAGATGCAATTTTAGAGAAATGATTATCTACAAGCAGGTAGGTATTTCCTCAGCCACATCACACAGGATCTCAGAAGAGAATCAGAGTGGAGGTTAATCCAGAAAAAGGTAAGGAGAGCTGGATCCGTGGTTTTCGGGAGAACGCTATGTGGGTGAGCTACAACAGGACCACAAAGCAGACACTGGAGATTTAGAAACTGCCTTGCTGAGGCATGCTTTATAAATGCTAATTTACTAATGAAAGCTAAAGGAGTGAAATATTTGCTATGACTCTTTATGTTAACAGACAATAGACCCGTAACTTACATATAAATGTATATTATATATAGCATTATGTCATTTATATCCTATAATTATCTTATATTTATAGAGATAAGATCATGAACCAAAACTAAACTGAATCACCTAGCCCTTATAGCATCACTGGCTCTGTGGAAAATGGCCAATGTCTCTAGGATAAGCCAAAGCAACTGAATTTAATGATGGACAAGGCTATCATACAGAGTTGCATTCTCTGACTCATCATTGGGTTGGGTGAAGAAAATATCACCACTGAAATATAGACCTAGAGATAGAAATTGGATTTTTCAAGTATTTAATATGTGTACGTATTCACGTGTATTTAGTAACACTTTTGAAAGGGGCATACAATTTTTATAGTATGGAACGACACATTTAGAAAGCAAGCTGGAAGCGCAGAAGTATCACAAGTCCTCATTCAAGATTAAGTGGCCCGAGCCACGCTGGTGAGGGCTGATGATGGAAGGGCTGCCTCACCCAACACGTACTCCATGGAGAAAGAAGTCCCCTCACTCACCACAAGGTCTACGAAACACTGCGGTAAAAATCATCACATGAGCTTCCTGATGTGTCAAGTTCACTGTCCGCTCCAGCCTGGCTGCGCAATCTTTAGCAACCTTCTCTGGTTCTCCATGGCCTCATCCGGAAACAACACATCTTAGCTCATGGACAACGCTGCTTTAAAGGCAAAATGAGACCACTGATTGAAGTTGACTCCAGTTTTACTTGCAAGCCTTTCCGAACGCCCATCTTAGCTGAAATGATATTCTCAAGTTCAAAATCTTATTCGTCGGTGCATTTTTTTTCAGTTCATAATTTTAAAAGAGGATGGCTGCCATTCTTAGAAATTTTGCGAATAAAAGAGAACTACTATGTCACCAGCTAACATCCATTTACACACAAAAGGGTCAGGAGTCATTTAATGCTCATTATCAAAGACATAAAGAGGCCTGTCATGTACACACAATTCTTAAGTCCTGCTGCTCAGTTTTCCAATAGATTCAGATACCACTTCAACACAGATGCATCCAACCCCCTCGATTTCTGTTGACTGCCTTGTGAATGCTGCATGAATGACAACTAGGGCATCAGCTGTCACGCAGGCAGGTGGACACAGTGCCCAGCTGACTCCCTGTGGACACAGGTCCCCACAGATCTTTCAGTTTTTTTGCACCTGGCATCATGTCTTATTATAGCAGATGTTGCAGAAAGTATTTATTTAAATTAAAAAAATTATGAAGTTGTTTAAAATAATGTCTGAACCACAGAGCTTGCAGCCAGCCCTTGTACACCCTCAGGCTCGCACCCTGTAACTGAAGCACATGGACTTCTTCTCACTGCTGCAAGAGTTTATCTCTAGTATTTTCCTCGATTTTTCTATATGTGAGTGCCCATGGCTAAGTACTCAATGACAGCTTAACATGTGCAACTGCTTCATTTTAGGGAATTTTTGGAAGCTGTGTTTAGAGATATATTAATCTGAGCAAGTGACTGAAAATTAGAATGGATGGGATGGTAGGGACAGTATCTTAGATAATATATATATGTATATATATGTATATATACATATATATATATATATATGGTGTACATTATAGAAAAGCCAACCTTTCAGAAATTAGGTGGCTACATCTGTACCAGTAATTAAATTATATGATGTCTTTTCCTTGGCTTCATGTTTGTGTTATGTTACATAAAATCAGCTGGTGGTCCTCAAAATCTTTGGATTTGACCAATTAAATATCTGAATCTTAGTGGGGTGAGAGTTTTTAAAAGGACAAAGTAGACTGAGGATGTTATTTTCTTTAATGGCTCTTAGATTCAAAGAAAAAAAAAAAAAGGAAAAAGCTGACTTCCAAGCCAGAATTTTGGATTTCAATGTATGCACTCAGTACACACCACGGATGCCCACTGTACTTTTCTTGGCTCTGTAAGCCCTTTATGTGCAAATATACTTTCCAGTTATGTTTTGCTTTCAAAATGGTTTTCTAATCAGATGGTGGGAATTCCCTTTGATATCATAAAATTATACAGATTCTAAAGATGATTATATAGTCCAAGTAAAGTATGGGCATTCTTTGATTCACTTATTTCACTGCAAAACACAGGCACACTATGAATGAATGCAGGCTGTTTCACAGCACTCAGAAAAGGAGTTTCATTGCTTCATCTCTTCCAGCTCACCTTTGCAGGTGGACCTTCCTACCGGCTCACTGTTCACTATCATGAAATACTGTAATTGTCCCTGGGATACCTGATCATCCCTTCATGGCAATGGCTGCTTCCCTGGGCCCACTGGTCCCTGAAAACCCCTCCTTCAATTTCTGTGTAAATAAATTGTCCAGAGGCTGAAGGCAATGAAAAGCTTTAAAGAAGTTCTGAATTTTATGGCTAGGATATTCATTTATAAAAATACATTTAAAAAAGCTAATTTAATATGAAAACTTAAATTCAATGGCTTTTTATACCTATTTCCATAAAGTTAGTATTTAAATAAAGCATGGTAAGGTTAGATGCAATTATGACAAAGGTCAACACTAAAATGCACTGTCTAAGAATACTATTAATTCCACCCATTTAGTGGAAATACTAGGCAGACTACCTTAAGACAGCAGAAGTCTCATTAAGTAGAACATAAGGTCATTTCCTAGGTGTCGTTATGACATTTTCTTTCCTGTCAGGCACTTTTATGTTACCCTCTATGAAATCTGGAAGCATTAATACATTTACATGTGAATTAGTCACTTCCTATAGTGATCACCAAAAAGGCCATGGGTTCATACACATTGCCCTCTCTCCCTCTACCTTTCAAATAAGCAATTTTTAATTTCAATTAAATTTTAATTAAAAGGCCCTTCAAATCCACCACAAATTAGGAATACTGGTATTTGGGAGAACTTTATATGGACAAACAGATTAAACTGAAACAAAACTCTATTCACACATAGTTGAAATATGAAGTAAATTTCTTTAAAATAATCAATGAATAAGAGATTAATAACAGAGATGAAATTTAGTTGATAGACATGGCTCCTGTTGGAAGAGCTGTTGCTCAGAATTGACATGCTACACTAAAAATCTAACTACCGGGGCCCACGCTGTGGTGCAGTGGGTTAATGCCCTGGCCCGAAGCACTGGCATCCCATATGGGCGCTGGTTCTAGTCCTAGCTGCTCCTCTTCCAATCCAGCTCTCTGCTATGGCCTGAGATAGCAGAAGACAGCCCAAGCCCTTGGGCCTCTGTACCCATGTGGGAGACCCAGAAGAAGCTCTTGGTTCTTGGCTTTGGATCTTACAGCTCCGGCCATTACAGCCATCTGAGGAGTGAACCAGTGGATGGAAGACCTCTCTCTGTAACTCTTTCAAACAAATAAACCATAAAAAAAAAATCTCACTACCATATGACCCAGCAACACCACTACTTCAAAAATATCCAAAGGGATGAGGTCACTGTCAAAGAAACTGCTGCTCTCCCACTGAGCTCACTGCAGCTCCTTTCATAGCAGCCAAGAAATGAAACCTCCTTAAGTGTCCATCCATTGTTGCATAGAAAGAGAAAATCCAAATCAAATCCACAGTGGAATACTATTCTGGCACAAAACAGATGGGATCTGTCATCTGCAATGGCATATATGGAACTGGAGCCATTATTTTAAAGGAAATAAGCCCAACACAGAAAGTCAAGTACTGCATGACCACACTCATACGTGACATCTAACCAAGCCTATCTCACAGTAGTTCAGAAGTAAATAGAGAAGACAGGCTGGGGAGCTGGGGAGCTGGGGAGCTGGGGAGCTGGGGTAGTGGAAAGGAAGGGGAAAAGTTGATTAAGGAGTTCTATGTGTTGGGGCTGGCACTGTAGCATAGCAGGTTAAGTTTCTGTCTGCAGTGCCGGCATCCAATATGGGCACTGGTTCGAGTCCAGGCTGCTCCACTTTCGATCCAGCTCCCTGTTGACTGGGAAAGCAGTGAAGGATGGCCACACACGTGGGAGACCCGGAAGAACCTGCTGGCTTATGGCTTTGGCCTGGCCCAGCCCTGGCCATTGCAGTCATCTGGGGAGAGAACCAGCTGATGGAAGACCCCTCACTTTCTGTAACTCTGCCTTTTTATTAAATAAATCAATCTTGTTAAAAAAAAAGAGAGAGTTCTATGTGATAGTTAGAAGTTCTGATGTGCTGTTCCTCCATAGCATGACTATAGATCATGATAATGTGTTTAAAAAAAAAAAAAAACAAGATAGAAGATTCTGAACGCATTCACCACAAACAGATGATAAACATTTGAGAGAGAGAGATGTGTTTACCCTGATTTGAACACTGTATGTATATATCAAAACACTAAACAGAGGCCCACAAATATGAATAACTTTTAGTATCAGTTAAAAATAAATAAAATATAACTAAATTGAAAACTTTCAATTAAGGATGAAAAATTGACCTCCATATTAACTGTTCAAAAACAAAATCATTTTACACATTGCTATCTATGCAAATATTCATGTTGGAGCCAGCATTATGGCATGGTAGGTAAAGCCACCACCTGGGATGCTGGCATTCCATACAGGCAGTGGTTCCAGTCACAGCTGCTACAAATCCCACCCAGCTCCCTGCTAATGGCCAGAGGATTGCAGCAGCAGATGGCGAAGTGCCTGGGCCCCAGTCACCCATCTGGGAGATCTGGAAGAAGCCTGTAGCTCCCTGGTTCCAGAGTGGCTGTCCTGGTCATTGTGGCCACTTGGGGAGTGAACCAGCACGTAGAAGATCATATATATGAGGGGATGGCGCCATGGCCCGGCAGGTTAATCCTCCACCTGTGGCGCCAGCATCCCATATGGGTGCTGGTTCTAGTCCCAGTTGCTTCTCTTCCAGTCCAGCTCTCTGCTGTGGCCTGGGATAGCAGTGGAGGATGGCCCAAGTGCTTGGGCCCCTGCACCCACGTGGGAGTCCAGGAGGAAGCACTGGCGTAGCTCCAGCCGTTGTGGCCATTTGGGGAGTGAACCAACGGAAAGAAGACCTTTCTCTCTGTCTCTCACTGTCTGTAACGCTACCTGTCAAATAAATAAAATCTTTAAAAAAAAGATTATATATATATATGTGTGTGTGTGTGTGTGTGTATCCCTCTCTCTAACTCTTTCAAATAAGTAAATCTTTAAAAAATATTCATGTTGTTTTTAACAAAGACACTAACAGCAGCAGGAAAATTTACACTTTAAGATCATATTCTCTAGAGAGGAAAACACTAAACATCATTACAGTTCTTGAGTTTTTCCTTACATGAAGTCAGAAAGAAAAAAACAGAAGGAAAGATGTCAATTTACTTTGCCTTGGAGAGTCTGAATATGCCTCAACACAGCAAATATTAAATGTACATTGAAGGAACTGGTCCCTGAATTGACAGAAAAATCTGTCATCCACAAAATAAATCAATCTCGGCACACAGGTGAAGAACTATCTCAAGCAAAGTGATGGATGGAGGACTGTGCCCTGATTCATGTAAAAATATTAGTTTTATTTTTATCTTTCTGAAAAAACTAGCCCCTGGTAGTCTTTTTATGTGGGTATTTCTCAAGTCTACTGGTCTGAGTTAATTTTGGGGTGTAAATATTTTGTCATCCCACAAGGTGCTATGGCCCACAAGTAGTAGCCATACTGTTAAACAGAGCTATGACTCGAATATTCATAATTTAGAAGTATTTTAAAGCACAATTTTAACTCAACCACTCCTTAAAGTGACACGGGAAAACTCCATCAAGTCTATACATTATTAAAATTGTATTTAAAAAGGACAGTTCTTTACTGGAGATTTTAGATTTATTTTACAAATTGGGAATATGTATCAGTTGAAATATTATGTCTAGGATCAAATTTATATACTCTTACATACTAGAGCCATTACTTGAATTCACTCACTGAACAAATCATTCATTCCGTCATTCAACCGTGATCTGTGGAATGTGTTACTACCTGACACGTGTCAGCTACTGTGGTCAGCAGTTGGGTAGGAGCCGAACAACAAGCTGAGAAAGTCATCAGCCCTCCTGAAGTTGACAACCTAGCATGAAAACATTTCCAACCTCGTGTGAAGAGGCCACATCGAGAGAATGACAGTGTTCCTTACGATAGTCCCCCCTTATCCACGGTTTTGACCTACAGGGTTTCATTTACCCCATTACCCTCAGCTAAAACACATTAAATTCAAAATCCCAGAAATCCACAATCCAGAGGTTTTCCCTTGCGTGCAGGTTAATCCTCCACCTGCAGCGCCGGCATCCCATATGGGCACTGGTTCAAGTCCTGGCTGCTGCTCTTCCAATCCAGCTCTCTGCTATGGCCTGGGGAAACAACAGAAGATGGCCCAAGTCCTTGGGCCCCTGCACCCATGTGGGAGACTCAGAAGAAGCTCCTGGTTCCTGGCTCAGGATCGGCCCAATCCCAGCTGTTGCGGATGCAAGACCTTTCTCTCTGTCTTCCCTCTGTCTGCTACTGTACCTCTCAAATAAACAAATAAATAAAGTCTTAAAAAAAAGGAAAAAGCCCAAGAGCAGTGGTGACGCAAAGCAGATGCTGAGGCCTGTAGCATGGAGGACAAAATGACTCTGGTCATGGGTGGGAATGCTGCAGGATATAAGGAAACCATGGCACCCACGGTAGGTCTTGGAACTTATCCCCTTGGATCACGGGAAACTACTGTAGACAGGAGAGAATTCAAGTCAGACCCAGGAATCCAGGCACTGGCGGCAAAGCCTTCCCAGGAACGATTCACGGAAACTGCAGGCGATGGAGTCAAACATCAGGAAGCTGGGAATGCTTCGGGTAGAGATGCTCCTCCTACATCGTCCCGCTGGGAATGGGGCGCTTGGGAAGGGATGAGAATGGAGTGTTTGGTTTAGAGAACCTGAAGCACATTTCCAACAGTCTGGTCAGTGATGAGGGGTGGGTCAAATCATGCAAAGACATTCAGGCTCTGTCAAGGAACTTGCATTTTATCCCGAAGCTGAGAGAGAGCGAGCCATGGAACGGTCTTGGACAAGGGAGTGAGAGAATCGTATCTGATTTTAGAGAACACTCACAGGTCGCGACTCGGAGTATGACCAGAAACTGGGAGGAGGGTTAAGAGGCTTCAGCAGAGATACATGTGAGGAGGAAGGGGGCCCAGGTCATGGGGAGAAGTGAGATGGTTTCAGGGTATCGAGTCCCTATTGAAATGGCTGAAATCAGTCCTTGTGAAATCAGTTTATACAAGGGTATGCAGTTGGCAAAGGAGCACTCAAGGGACAGCAGCAGAGGAAGCTTGGCCTGGACAGGACAGCAGGGCACATCAGTGAGGAAGGGTGGAGGAGAACCAGACGGTGATGCAAGCTGAACAGAGGAGAGGGGTATGGGCTGTTCACTACAGAGTCATTACTGTTGACCACACCACGTGCTGCTTCACAAGAGCATCATTTGTGAAACCAACAAGCAAACATTTGTGAAATCAATGACTTCACTCTGTAAGCATTGCTGCACCTAAGGCAAGAGCACCAGGTTGGATACTGGGGTGATATAAAGGGACTTCAAAAATGGAAAATGGAATTACAACTTACATTGGTGCAGATATTTTTGTTGTCTTTTTTCCCCACAGTATCCATTTTGCAAGAATCTTTTGAGGACTCTTGTACAAAAGAAAAATATTCCTTATCTTCAGAAAGTTCATACAACAGCAAGGAGAGGAAGACATGCATAATTACCCATAATGTATGACAGCTAATGAAATTGCTCAAGAAAACTCCAGAGGAAGAAAGAGCTACATAGACTGTGAAGAAAAAGTAGAGAGAAAAACCATGTTTCTGGGGCCAGGGTTGTGGTGTGGCAGGTTAAGCCAACGCCTGCAATGCCCACATCCCATAAGAGGTGGTTTGAGCCCCGTTTGCTCTTCTTCAATCTAGCTCCCTGCTAATGCACCTGGGAAAGCAGAAGATACCCAAAGTGCTTGGTCCCTTGCACCTACATGGGATACCTGAAGGTTCTAGCTCCTGGCTTCTGCTTGGTCTAGCATCAGCTGTTGAGGTCATTTGGGGAGTGCGCCAGTGTGGAAGACCTCTGTGTCTCTCCTTCTCTCTGTCTATAACTCTTTCAAATAAATAAAGTAAATCTTTGAAAACCAAACATAAAATCAGACGATGTTTCTGACAGTGAGAATAAGGAAAAGGAAAGCCGATGGAAGAAACAGGTTACTGCCCATGTCAGGTGACCCGGTCAGAATGGTTTCAGAGTTGGCAAGTCTGGCTTGGGGAAGGGTAGCATTTGCTACTTTCAACTGTTGTTATGAGTCCCAGAAACACAAAGAATTATCACCATTTTTGAAACTCACGGCTACAGCACCACAGTCCACGAAAGGAGAAACTCATTACTTTTAACTAAAGTGACCTCATTATGGGATGGGGCAGTCTCCTCTTTGCCACACAAGACACAGACAAATCTGTACACATTTTGAAGCCCTCCACAGATGAAGTCCCACCCGAGAAAGCACCGACTGTAACCCTGCGCCACTGGCAGACGATCAACAGACCGCAGTATCTGTGCACTCCTCCCGTATGCAAGCTACCTTCGGAGAACGCAGCCCGATCACTCCACTGCTTAGCAACCGCTGGTGAAGAGCTAGTGTGTCAGGAGTCATGTTCTGTGACAACAACCTGCAGGCCAGTGGCAGGAGTTCAATGTCCTTTGAATGCCTGTTGTGACGCTTTCAAAACCAATATGAACCAAAGCCTCAGAACGCAGGAGGGTTAAAATGCAAATGGACTCATAATCAATCACATTGACCTGTTCACGGCGAGATCCGGGCCAGCCTCCCGTACCAGGCTGACAGCGGATCTGTAACACACTACCACAGCTACGTGAGGAATGGTGGTTTTCTCTCTCTTTTCTTTTTAGTTAAGCCAAAGCAAAGACGCACTGACATTTTCCTAACCGGTGGGAGATGCTATAAGGAAGTGGATCTCTGGGTGGTGGGACCCTTTCGGAGAACATTACCTGCAACCACTGTGACTGGTCATTGTGGCCGGAGGTCCAGGCGTTCACTTTGCCCTGCTTGTCCAGCCGGGCTTTCCTCGGCTCCCAGCTGAACATGTCCATGTTGAGGGTCTTGAAGATGCTGGACGCAGTGATCTGATAGTCCTGGATGTGTCCCGACTTCATGCCCAGAGGCTCAGAGCAGCCTGAGAGACAACAAGAGGGGCTCCATGAGAACAACAGTCCACCACTCTGGGCTTCTGTGTTCACTTCGGATAGGCAAAAGAAGATCAAACATAATGCTATTCATTCCCCCAAAGAGGGCGCATCTAAATTCAAAAAAACAAGCTATAATCAGAAATAAATCTAGAATCAAATTGAAAAACAAGATAGCCAATCCAGGCTATTTTGTCTGAATATATTTTGGAAAAATTGAAAACAAGACAGCCAATTCCAACTGCTCCTGGGTGATAGATGCTTTTGCACAATGAACACAACACTGAAACGTCTCTCCCGTCTCATTGCTGCCAGCCTCATGACTGCTCCCTACTTTTCAGCAGCTTCATTTTGTCTTTAGAAATGGGACATTGTCTCACAAACTATGTTTGGTTTGCTTTCATTTGTTTTCTTAATACTGCAAATGAAAATCCCCTCAGTACAAAGTCATTTCCACAAACTGATGGACTGTTATATTCTAAACTGGACAGCACAGCACTTTGTTTTCCAGGAAATATCTGTTATTCTGTATCACTGATTCCTACAGTTCCAACAAAGCATCCTATGCAACTCAGGAAGCAAATACATACTCAATGGACACCCGGTGCTGGGCACCATGCAAATGTGGTGGTTTAATTAAGAGAAAATAACAAAAGAAAACAGGCAAAGTCTAACAGAAAACATTACTAGAGAAAGCCTTGTTTATAAATCTATCTTTTTTCGATACTCAATAACCTCTAGTGTTATATATTTTTTGATTCTCAACTATACTACATATGTTTTCAAGTTTGCTCTGTTATAGAATGTAGGTTTGCCTTTCTTTGAAGAAACCTCTCTCTGTGTGTGTGTGTGTTTACGTATATACAAAGTTCCTCAATCTTGGATTGCTACTGTGACAAAATTCCATTACAAATTGTCTGGTAGATTGCAAGATAGCATCCTCATGTAAGCCAGTGGATGGGTCTTCTGTAGGTGGAACTGTTGCATTTAGGATAAGAAGCTCACATGTTAAGTGAGATAAAATAGGAGACTCTTCCAACCCTGTAACTTTCTTTTATTCTACCCTTTTGTGACTCAGTTTTCTGTTCTGTAAATAGTAGTAAAAACCATGGAAACTTCCTTGGAGAAGTTTTTTTTTTTTTTTTTTTAATTCTTTAATAAAGTTCTGGCAACAGTGTGGGTACACACTTGGCCTTCAGGAAATGTTAGCCTGAAGCTCACTCCAACACATGACAAGATTAAAGTCCCAAATCTCAGCCTATGGTTAAGTACTGAAGAATATGCAATCATTGGGAACAATTTAAATCTAAGCCATTTTAAGTCTATGGTCCAAGAGAAGTGGCTCAGGTCTCTCCACGGATGAACAATTCTTCACTTTCTGTCCAGGTCAGTCTGGATGGCTTCTTCCCACTTGAGTGTCCTCCATATCTGTCCCCACTTCCACCCCCGGGGGAACACTATTCAATGCCAGCATGGAAAAATGTCCTGGGAGGGCCATGCATCTTAGTGCAACTCTTGTTGAGCTGCAAGGTGCAAGACATATATCCCAAGCCCCAGAGTGAAGATAGCTGTGAAAAATAACAAATGCCAAAGGCTCTGGATAGTTCTATTAGCCATCATGGCATGCCATTTGTCTTCAGGCAGTTTCAAAGAACGTGCACTGTCTGCGTTATAGACTTGCTCTATCCCTGTCCCTTATCCCGGCTGCCCCTGCCTGTTCCTTGCAAAACTCTGCAGAAGAGATACGAGGGGATGGCAAAAGGTTGTTGTTTTCTCCTTTTTTCCTTTTTTTCTTTTGGATACAATGAAGTATTTTGAGGTATTTGATAGGAAAGGGGTAATTTTAAATGGACCATTTTTAGGTGATAAGGCAAATCATCTCATACCCCTTCTGGTGTCTGGCACTCAGCCCAGAGGACGTACTGAAGATTGGTTCTGAGAGGGAGTGAATGAGGCATTCTTTAATTATGGCTGGGATCTGTTTCACTCCGAACCTCTTCAGAGAATCTGAGACAGATCCTTTGTAAGTGTTTGTGAAGAGATTCACTGCCGATCTTCTAGGTGGGCAGCTCACTGAATACAGTCAGGAGCCCCAGGCTTTATACTGATGACTCGCAGGGGATTGTAGGAAATCAGGAGTTTGCCTATGAGGATTTATTTCCAAATATTACGGGTGACCTCTTTGCCCATGCGCCTCAGCCACACAGTCTCTTTCTCATCCACATGACTTCACATGAGTACGTTAACTCTTCCGCCAGCCTCGACCACAGTGGAACAAGTCCAGGATTAGCAGTGGCATTGTTTATTTCTATGCTGGACTGCCCCCACTTCCAAAGGCATCCGCCAAGAGATATGACTTCCCGCACGCGAGTTCAGAATCAATTTGTGGGGTCGGAAGATGGGGCGCTGCTTCTTTTCGAGAAAATGAAATCTGTGATGGGTCAGGTGTAGCCTCTTGTCAAATGTGAAAGCCCAATATATTTACACCTTAGGAGTGTAACTGTGCCATGTTTGAGAAACGGACACTCATGAATCAAAAAGACTGAAAAACTGGGGAAGATGATGTGAAGCCGCTGAAATCTACAGGGCTTGCAGCAGACGGCATCATACTGAGGCTTCCTCTTGATTGCTCTATGATGGATGGCTTCAAGATGACACTGGCTTGTGGTGACACAGTGGTATGCAACGCCAACACTGTGCATCGGCTACTGCGCTAGAATGCACTGGCAGTCAACAAGCCAGCTCCAATTACCAAAACAAGGAGAAGATCTCTGTTAAGGTAATTAATTATATGGAGACCATATGTTGGTCGTTTCCTAACAGACACAATCACAGAATATGAAAATGTAAGTCTTAAAACACGTTCACCCATATGGCCAAGTCACTCTAATTTCTTTCAGTGTAATACGCTCATTACAAATTGGTTAATTTTTGATAGTAACTTTTACTTGCTTAACAATTATTCCTCTTCCAGAAACCACAAATAAATCTAAAAGGGAATCAGATATAAAATACATGATTTAACCTTTATTTAACCTCTTAAAAAGACATAGAAATCTCCTAACTTTCTCCCTATAGGAACCTGTCCTCCTATTTTTAACTAAGTGGTGTTAAGTTTGGTAAAGTTTTTTCTATACTTTGAGGTTATGTTTAAAAGTAGAACAGACATAAACTTTTTGTTTTCTTCATAGCTGCTTGAACAAAATAATTTCAGGCCACTGTGGTAAAGGTAGCTTATAAATTTCGATTCTGAAAATATAAGAACAAAAAATGTAACACAGTAAAAAGCCGAGACAAGATTTTTCAGACTCTAAACTGCATTGAGACAGGACCACTGTGGGGCCCTCAGATAAAGTCTTCATCTTTGTACTTCGCCTTAATGCTCCTGGAAGACAAGAATTATTTAACTCTGCTTCCTCTGATGGATTACCCTTGAGCTAATAACCACTGTTTGTGTAACACACAGGTCACTAGCTAAGAATGATCCAAGAATGAATTTACAGTTGCAAACTTGGACTTGAAGTATTGTTCCCTTGAGAGAAATGATAAATTTACATGTTTCACAAAATCTAAGAGGAAAAAAAAAAAAACAGTCAAGTCCTTATGGTAGACGGACAAAGATAAACCTTGCTTTTCTGTGCTACACAGCTTAAATTTGTAGCAATTTACGAGGCCAGGAAGATTCCAGTTTTTACTGAACTTTTTTCATATAACATAATTCATCGCTATCTCCAAAAACAATGAGACATACTTAAAATTAGAGCAGAGTTTTTCATGAGAATTCCTTGCACTTTTCCATCACAGCCGAATACAGTATCTTTTCTGCATTAATTCTATTCTGTATAGCATGCTTTAGAATTTGTTCTACACACACACACACACACACACCCCACAATTTCTCAACAAACTACACCCTTGATATTCTGGAGCAGAAGCACATTTTGGGGGGTGGTTAACGATTGGCAACTGAGAGGACAATTACCCATAAACATGCTTTTTACTTTGTTTAAAGGGAGAGAGCAAGCAGCTGAGAGGAGACTCACCAGACAGTTCACAGCCAAGGAGTTCCATTCGCAAGGTGCAGTGCCTTCGACAAACTTGGGGATAGAGTCTGACGTACTGAGCCTTGATGGGGGGCGTGAACGAGTTGGCATAGGGTGTGTTGTTATCCACATTTCCACGGAACACCTGTGTAAAAGCATAAGGCAGAGTTTAAGATCATTAACTGTGACAACTTCCTTGCTTATTTTCATACATCAACCAAATACCTTCATCAACGAAATCCTTCAAAGCTGGGATGAAGAAATTCGGGGGCATGGAGTATGTGGGAGGCACCTTCCCATCCTCAGCCAATAGGAGACTCCAAAGTCAAATGCTAATGACAGCTGCAAACCTCTGCCTGATGGGGTGCAACCCACGGCCCACTGTGAAGCTCTTCTCCATCTCAAAGCCAGTCCTCAAGAGCCCAGGGAGGACCTCCCTCTCTTTCTTGAGAAATGGGCACTGTACATCCTTTAATGGACTCTGGATCTGTGGGCTCACATCGCTGCCTTGTGGTTCTACTTCCATTGGTGGGAACCAGTCTGCACCACTACTTCCCCAACACTTGGTCCTCTAAAGCTGAGATCAGCCTTAGGATGCTCTATGGCCTAAGTCAAGCTTTATGGCCTAAGTCATCGAGAACGCATCTCTGACAATCACCCAAGACCACTGCATAAGAAACGTACACATCCTTACGTTTATCTCCGTGACAACCACACTCTCCCTCTGAAACCAAGGTTTAACGTTCGTCATTTTGACCTCCTGTACGTCTCATTCTTATCTCCCCTTTTATGTAACCCTTTTATGTTAGTCAGAAAGCTTTTGTTAAATTCATTTACCAGGATAATTTTAAAATCATTCTCATAGCATTAGAGTCTAGTCTTCTACTGCTTACTTATGAGATGACCTGTATTCCTGACAGTTTTACAACTGAAATTTTTTCATCAACAATATAAAAATTGGGAACACAAAACAAAAGAGTAAAAGAGATATTGAATCTTATATCTATATTCTCAAATTATTTTATTCCATTTAATAACAATTTTTTATAATTATGGAATATATAAATTGGATGTTTTTCTGCTTTAACAATAGTTTTGACCAGAAGTTCCTTGACTACAGAACATTCTAATCTATAAAAACAATTCAAATGAAACTGAAAGCTACTTTTAAAATAAACCTAATCATCAGATACAAGACCATGCTTAGCGTTTATAGGAAAACCAATTAAAATCCGAAAGCCACTGTAAATTTACAATTTCAAGAGGTTCCTCCTCCTGTAACTCCATGAGCTCAGTTACAACACAAAGGCATCAGAAATTTATTTTCAGCACTGTAAGCCTTCTTCCTGAAGACTCCCCTGTCCCTTAATGATCAAAGACTGTCAGTGGGATTCACTTATGAATTAAGTCTCTTACCACATCTTCGTTGGTGCCTTTCACCTTGTACATGGCCCACGACTTTCCGTCATTACTGTAGGCAATTTTGTAGGATTTTATGTACTCCGGGCTTCCGATCCTCTTGGCTCCTTGGGTAATCACACCGGTAACTCTCATTTTTCTTTGCAAATTTATCTGAAGAAATAAGAGATATTCCATGCTAATCTCGTTGCTTTGGGGATGGCAACATTGATAGTAAGGATTTTGTGAAAGGAATACTTCTATTAGTATAGATTTAAAATAATACAAAACAATGATTTTCATGCATATTTTTCAGACAAATAATTTAAATAAGCACATATTAATTTTGGTTTTAAAATATTCTATAATGGAATATCTTTAAGAAATCTTTATGATATGTCCCCCTCTGCCATGCCCCATTATAAGTATAAAATAAAGCATTTGATAACACGCAGATGTGACTCAGCAGACTGAAAGGTGGGAATATCTTCTTGTTAAAATAATCTCAGTGTCATTATTATGAAACTAATGTCAACAAAACTGCTAACATGTCTAAGCTGATTTAGGCTTCAGGAAATTTCCACTGAATAGAACACATGAGCATCTCACCCAAATCCTGAGTACCAATCTAAGAAATTGCAAAGGCATCATGGATAAGAAAAATAGTAAAACAAAATTAAAGTATCTTCAGTTCCTAGGTCTTTATACTGTGGTTGCTGCTGAGGGCCAGGTACAACACAGTGGTCATGGAGGCTGGGGGACACTGTTTTTACCCAATAGTTGCTTTTCTCTTCATTTTATCATATGGGCACTTACTAACTGCTATTTCTCCCTCATTCCCAATTTCCCAACAGTTTGCTATAAGAGTAGCAGATCTGTAATACATTTTTAAACCCATTCTGAACAACAGTATATAGCAATCTGTTTCAACACTTAAAAAAGTTAAATGCTGCAGCGTAAGAAAATATTTTACTCAATTAAATCTTGTTTCAACCACTTTAAAGTGTCTTTATGCTACCTATAAAATCTTAAAGTTCTATTCCAATGTTCTTGATAAATTATCACAAGCACCCCTCTCAATTCAAATCAGAAAAATCTAGATGCCTCATATGTAACACTAAGTAAATAATTCAGGCTACTTTGTAGAGAAAACCTGCAAACCTTGAGATTTATTCACATGACGTGGGTTTTCTGCTCTACAATGGGACTTCCAGGAGTGACATGGGCAATGGTAGAGGGTGCTGGGCCTGAGGATAGCAGCCCATCTATCTATGGAGTTCTGAGTCACTCAAAGTCTTGGCATCTCTCCCTCAAAGACCCAGCTTCCTACTCAAACGCTGCCCACAAGCACTTTGTGGTCATACTCACGTATGAGGGAGTTTCAGATCATTTGTCAAAGGTGGAGTGCAAAATTTTAGGGCAAACAAATTTTAAATCTATGTAGACGGGGGGCCTTCAAAAAACTCACAAAAAATTACAATTAAGAAAAGTAAGACTATATAGGATGTCAAAATGTTTTTATACTCAGATAAACTTTTATTTCTATTTTCGACATACTTTTTGAAGTACCCTCATTATACAGAAAGTCTGATGTGTTGATGCGTTAAAGGCTGGGCGGGGTAGTCCCCAGCCTCTATTCATGAAAATGCCTTTTCTCACTTTTGCAGCAGGGGACTTATGTATACTTTTGCTTTGAAGTTCCATGTTCACGGGGCCCTTTTTCTCCAACAACACCGAGTGAATTGTCCCAGTTATCCAATTTTGCTTTTCTCATTTCAATGTTCAGGTATCAAAATAATAGCAGACATGAGTACATGTGAAGTCTCCTCGTCTGGGGGCTCGGAGAGTTTTTACCATGAATGTACATTTTATATACTATTTTAATATTTTTCTCCACTTACTTCCTCCAACAGTCCTCTACAGATCGACTTTGCAGTTTCAACTGTGTAATTTAGAATAGGGAACCCCTCAAGGACGCTTTACTTATTTATTTATTTATTTATTTATTTATTCATTCATTCATTCATTCATTCCAGTGTGCTGGGTAAATCAGCACATTGCCATGGACGAGCAATGCTCTTTTTCTATCTGAGTCCTCTCATAGCCTCACCCTCCGCAGCACATGTAACACACACAGTGGACCCTGAATCACGTTTCTGCCCGTTTTGGAGGCCAAGTTCCACATTTCATATTCCGGAACATGCCTTTTTCAATTATCTTTTATCTTGTCTCAATTATCTTGCTTATACCTCCTGTGGATGGCTGAATTATCTCTCCCAGAGTTTTGGCTGATCAGCCATACGCTAATTTTCTAAAGCTCTAACTGTAGGAGTATCACAGAATTAAAAAAAAAAGAAAGAAAGAAATGAGTTCATGTTTTTCTCTAAATCATTAAAAATGGTGTTTTAAATTATTCATATTTGCCTAATACTTACAGACTCTGAATATATATTTTAGGAAGATGGAACTACAGGTAATACAGCATCAACCGACTTGGGCTTTCTCTACTTTCAGTGGGTATTTCTAACTAAGAATCAGCACTGTTTTCATTAAATACAAAATAAAAACCAAAAGAGGATTTGTAGATACTGACTCTAGGATAAGTTTTAGTAATTATTGGGTCTTAAATTATTGACTCTCCATGTGTGTAGCACTAAGTAACTTCAAAAATAAGGAACTCAATATAAAGGGGCTAAGATTTCACCATGATGATTGCACTCCAATACCAGGAATCTATGTTGCTTTAAGAAATAAATGAAGCCTTGGAGGAAGGCTATTGCAAATTTAAAAATTTTATTTAAAGACAACAGGCTTCATGGATTTCGTATATATAATTTTAAGTACAGAATCTCCACTATAAATATCTCCTGTAAGTAATCCCTTTTCATCCAATCCCAACAGTACTTTTTGATCCCTTGTAAAGTAACAATGGCTAAAAGGTGATTTTAGGCTTACTCTACCTGTGAGAGCCACCTCAGACACTGTGCTAAAGGTCTATGAGAATTGCAATGGACAATCATAAATTACTCTCTGTGAGCTTGATGGATGCTTGGATATGCCATAAAATATTTTCATTCCTGATTCTGGTTTCAGAGAAATTATTGTTCCATTGCATGGCAAGTCTCCTACATGATCTTGGAAGCAAAAGTGCATTCCAGAGTGTTTTGAGGGAATGTCAGTGTGAAGAAGAACCTGCATCTGAGGTCAGGTGGCAGGCAGAGGATGGACTGGCCTCACTTCCTACCTAGATTATTCTGGACTATTTGTCCAAGATTTTAAAAATAGCATCCCAGGTAAAGGAGTTTTTAATAGAACTGTTATATATGATGACTGTACAAAATACATCTGTAAAAAATGTGAGAACACCATCCCACCTAGAAAGCTCTTGGAGTATTAGGCTTTTGGTTTGATATTTTAATGTTGTTTCTTTTTACATAAAAAGGAACATTCCTTTTTCCATCTTATTCCTTCACCTACTTAATGTTGGACAATTTGAAGTTGGAGAGTAATAATTCTAAGAGCCAATAATCACAAAAATTGTATGAAGATAATTTTTCAAAAAACTTTCAAAGCTTTGCCTTAATGAGACATTCAAGGTTACTATGATTAAAGGCATTTGTACACACATGTGTGTGTTTGTATGTGTGCATATGTGCCTGCACCCACATGCATGTGAATCTATTAGCTTAAATATTGTAGAAGATATGAAAAATAATGGAGGATCAACTATAGGTTTCAGCTCTGTCACGAGGTACCCTCTCTACTCCAGGCCTATCCACCTGGAGTAGCTTAAGCTAGGGCATGGGTTTCATTTTCCCTCCTCATCTACCACCTGGCACGGAACAGTTCCCTGGCCTCTGAGCAAAGGCCTCTGGGTATTCTCTGAGAGAACAGATACCCTACTAAGCCACAGAGGCATATTCTAACGACAAAAGCCATCAGAGAAAAAAGTCCTACAAGTATCTCCACAAACGCCTAAAAATAAATGCAGAAATTCAAGAAACAAAAATAAAGACGACAACATGATCCCCCCAACAAGGAACACAGCATTGCAATATTAGAATCTGAAGATGAAGAGGATGATGAAATACTTGAGACGAAATTAAAAAAGTTAATCATAGGATTATTCAGAAACAATGGGAAGCAAATGCATGAGTTAAAGAAATCCATACATGATATGAATGAAAAATTCTCACATAAAATGGAGATTTTGAAGAGAAATCAAAATAAAATATTAGAAATGAAGAATTCAGTAAGTCAAATAAAAATACAACAGAAGCCTTAAAAACAGTCTTGGTGAGGCAGAAGATAGAATATCTGAGCTAAAAGGCAATTCTTTGAAAAAAAATTTTTTTTGGAAAATTTTCAGTCAGACCAAAAAAAAAAAAATTGAGGAAATTAGAAAAATTTAAAACAGTGTTGGAATTTATTAGATACTATCAAATGACCCAACATATAGTCTTAGGAATTCCTGAAAGTATAGAAAGAGAACTGATTAGAAGGCCTATTCAGTGAAATAATTACAGAAAACTGCCCTAATTTGGAGAAAGGGATGTCCAAAAACATGAGGCACATAGACCTCCTTATCAACATGACCAGAAAAGATCTTCAGCACAAGACATTGTACTCAAACTTTCAACCCTAAAACATAAAGAAAACATTCTAAAATGCACATGAGAAAAACACCAGATTACTTTCAGAGGATCTGCAATAGACTCACAGCTGTCTTCTCACCCTACAGGCTAGGCGAGACATACTCCAAGACTTATGAACAAAAAAATCTGTCAACCCAGAATAATGTACCCTGGAAAGCTCTCAGTTATGAATGAAGGTGAAATAAAAACCTTCCATAACAAACAGAAATTGAATAAATTTGTCACCACTCATTCAGCCTTACAAAAGATGCTTAAAGATGTGCTGCACACAGAAACAGAGGAAGATTTGTCATCACTATGAGATAAAGTGAAGGCAGAAAATATCACAGCAAATGTAGAAAGGAAAGCCAGGGAGACAGCACCATGGCTCACTTGGTTAATCCTCCTCCTGTGGCGCCGGCATCCCATGTGGGTGCCGAGTTCTAGTCCCGGCTGCTCCTCTTCCAGTCCAGCTCTCTCCTGTGGCCTGGGATAGCAGTGGAGGATAGCCCAAGTGCTTGGGCCCCTGTACCCACATGGGAGACCAGGAGGAAGCACCTGGCTCCTGGCTTTGGACTGGCACAGTTCTGGCCATAGCAGACATTTGGGGAGTGAACTAACAGAAGGAAGAGCTTTCTCTCTTTCTCTTTGTCTGTAACTCGACCTGTCAATTAAAAAAAAAGAAAAAAGAAAGGAAAGCCAAAGGAAACAATAGGAGTATTCATGGAAAAATGGCAGGGCCAAGTTGTTACTTATCAATAGTAACCTTGAATGTAAATGGCCTAAACTCTCTAATTAAAAGATAAATGATGGCTGAATGGATTTAAAAAAAGGCCCATTTATTTGTTGCCTATAAGAAACACACCTCAACAACATACAGGCAAACAAAGTAAAAGGGTGGAAAAAATATATTCTATGCTAATGGAAAGCAAAAAAAAAAAAAAAAGCAGGTGTAGCTATCCTAATATCACACAAAATAGACTTCAACACAATAACTCTTAAAAGAGTAAAGAAGGGCACTATGTAATGATCAAGGGATCAATTCAATAGAAATATGTGTATATGCCCTGAATTACAGGGCACCTGTCTGCTTAAAACCAATGTTAAAGAGAGATATAGACTCCAATACAATAAAATGGAGGACTTCAACACCCCACTTTCAGCAATGGATCGATCAAACAGACAGAAAATCAACAAAGAAACAGCAGAGCTAATCTACATTATGGACCATATGGACCTAACTGCTATCTACAGAACCTTTCATCCCACAGTTGCAGATAACACAGGCTTCTTATCAGTGCATGGAACTTTCTATAGGATGTACCACATGCTGGGCCATAAAGCAAAGCTCAGCAAATCAAAAAAAAAAAATCAAAATCATGCCATGCACTATTCTGATGAAGCTGGAAATTAACAACTGAAGAATCTCTAGAACAAACAACTGGGGACTAACAACATGTTCCTGAATGAACAATGAGTTATACAAGAAATCAAGAGAAATCAAAAAGTTCCTAGAAATGAACGAAGGCAACAATATCAAAGCTTGTGGAAACCAGCAAAAGCAATATTAAGAGAGAAGTCCATAGCAATTGCTGCCTTCATTAAGAAATTGGAAAGGCACCAAATACATGAGCTATCAATGGATCTCAAGGACCTAGAAAGGCAACAAGAGTTCAAACCCACAATTAGTAAAAGGAAAGAAATAAGTAAAATTGTAGAATAAAGAAATACTCAGCAAAGTGAACAAGCAACCAACAGAATGGGAGAAAATTTTGCAAACTATGCAACTGATAAAGGATTAATCTCCAGAATATATAAAGAGCTCAATATACTCAACAACAACAAAACAATCCAGTTAAAAAGTGGGCAAAGGACTTACACAGGCATTTTTCAAAACAGGAAATTCAAATGGCCAAAAGACACATGGAAAAAATGCTCAGGATCATTGCCATCATGGAAATGCAAATCAAAACCACAATGAGGTTTCACTTCACCTGTTAGAATGGCTCTGACACAGAAATCAACAAGCAGTAAATGCTGGTGAGAATGTGAGGCAAAAAGTACCCTAATTCACCATCAGTGGGAATGTAAACCAGTGCAGCCATTGTGGAAGACAGTGTGCAGATACCTCGGAAAGCTAAAAATAGATCTACCATATGACCCAGCTTTCCTACTCTCAGGAATTTACCCAAGGCAAAAGACATCAGCATATGAAAAAGTATTTATACCCCCATGTTTATTACAGTTGAGTTCACAATAGCTAAGATATGGAATCAACACAGATGTCCAACAACTGATGACTGGATAAAGAAATTATGGCATACGCACACTATGGGATACTACTCAGTGGTTAAAAAAAAGAATTCTGTTCTTTGCAACAAAATGGAAGCAACTGAAAACCATTATACTTAGTGAAATTAGCCAGTCCCAAAAAGACAAGTACCAAATGTTTTCCATGATCTGTGGTAACTAATAGAATACTTAAAAGGTAATCTATAGAAGTGAAACTGACACTTTGAGATGCGATGGTTGTTTACAGCCCTTCTACTGTTGAGGAACAGTATTCTTCCCACCCGCCCCCCCCCCCCATACTATTTTGTTGAACTCTTTACTTATGGTTTGGTTACTCTTGTAAGTATAAAGTAAATGGAAAGTAGATCTTGGTAAAAATTGAGTGGGAATAGGACAGAGATGAGGAAGAAGGGTGGGAGTACAGGTGGAGGGAGAGGTGGGGTAAATCACTGATCCTAAATTTGCATATACAAAATGCAAGAAGTTTATATACCTTAAATAAAATTTTTAAAAAATTTAAAAAGCTCATAGTAAAAAAAAAATCACTGAACCTCACTCATCATACAAATTAAATCAAATCTTTACCAAGTTATCATAATTTAACATCATGAACCAAAATAAAAAACTTCGAGTATTATCAAGAATGTAGAGAAATAGGCATACTTACACATTCCTGGTGAGAGTACAAATGACAATCTTTTATGGAGGACAATTTGGTTACATAAAGCAAAATGGCAAATGCACATTCTAATTCAGTGGCACTGTTCTTGGAAGGTAGCCACATGTCCAATCACACACAGGCAATCTGATAGAGGTACAACGTTGATTCTTGAAGCACTGTTTACAATAGGCCACAATTCCCAATGATCTAAAAATGTCTATAAATTGAGATCTAAGTAATCTCACTATGAAAAACCCCAGGAAATGGGATATTTGCACTCAGATGTCAAACAGAGCAAGAAGGAGTTTGGGAAGGAAGGAGGGACGAGGGCACAGAGACACTGGGACATCTCAGCCTAGAGAGAGGTGACAGCACTGCAGCTTCCACGGGACCATGTCCTGCAAACTCCCCTCAAACGGAGCCGTTAACGTTTTCTATTCTACCAAGAGCACCACAGGTAAAGTTCATCAAAAGAAGGCAGCCTGGGAGAAGATACTGTTAAGGTCAAAAATTGACATAGGTCTATTGTTAAGTACACTGGATCTCAATCTCCTTGGTCTCGGAACTTCTTTATCTTGTTAAAAATGATCGAACATCACAAGGAGCAAATATACACACCGGCACCCACAGGTGTGCACACACACACACACATCACACGTCACATACCATTCTGGATAATATTATCAATGGCTTTACAGCAGAAATTAAAACAGGTTAATTTTAGAAACACTTGTTAGTTCATTTAAAAACAATAACCAATTACACGTTACCTTAAAAATTATATTTTCATAAAATAATTACATTTTTCTGAAACAACTTTTCTGAGAAGGAAGGAAGGGTTATTTTATATTATTAAGAAAAACTCTGGGGGCAGGCATTTAGCACAGGAGTTAAGATGCTGCTTGGGATGCCTACATCCCTTATGGGATTCCCCAGAGGTAAAGTCCTAGCTTTGCCTCTAATTAGAGTTTCCTGAGACGTAGACCGGAGAGGAGAGAGGGGAGGGGAGGGGAGAGGGGAGAGGGGAGAGGGGAGGAGAGAGGGGAGGGGAGGGGAGGAGAGAGGGGAGAGGGGAGGGGAGGGGAGGGGAGGAGAGGAGAGATCAGGTGCTCATGTTGTGTCTGAATTCAATCAGCTGCCATATGTTGTTGTTGGCCGAATCCTAGGAACAAAAATGCAGCTTCACACAACTACGTAGCTAGGAAAGGAAGAAGTTCTTTAATAGTAAGCCTTCCCAGGTCATTGTGGGTACTCTTTCTTGACACCATGACAAAAACTGATTAAGTTTTAACAGAAGCAGTATTTTAAATTATAGCTGCTGCACGGAATATGAAGTCTACCAATGAATTATTTTTCAGATTATTATAAAATTCATTAGTTTGTCTTGCAGTTGAATGGATATTGTACCCGTGCGCAGTTTCATAACATCATAAAGTATTTGCTCACTGAGCTATGCAGATTCCTGGAGTGATGACACATTTTATTATTTATTCTCAAAAAAAAAATCACCTTAATTAATGCGACCACCAATTTCATCAGAAAAATTTTTACACAGTGGAAGCTATCTAGCTCACACTAGCGGTTGCAAGGAGAGCTCTAACATTCAGAATGGAGAGGTAGGGTGTATCTGCGGGTTCTTCTTTACAGTGAACACAATGTCCTTTAACAAATGAGCATGGGGGGAGAGTCCACCTTGAAGCTCACACAAGCTCACATGTGTTTTACCTGGGGACAATGCTCCCATTTCGGTACCCAGGAGAAATGCTTTATGTGTAATTTCCATTTTGTCACATAGACTATTAAAGATGGAACAAGGAATGGCACTTAATAAAATTAGGTCTCATTACTGCTTCCTCAGGGCCATTCCTAAGTGAACTGGCTGTTCTTTCCTTGTGCAGGTTGGAGGTGAACACGCTGACAGCTGTCGTTTGGTGCCACTGTCTTGCTGAGAGCTGAGGCACCAGCAGTTCTGCTCCACCACTGTCTGTGGCATTTGTACAAATGTTAATATAGTGACAATGGAAAAGATCATCGTACAAATATTATGGCAATAGTGTTGACCTGTGAATGTCTTTGAGGACTGTTGGGGCTCCAGACTGCACACAGAGATATGTGAATTAGACTTTTCAGCTGAAAGTGATCTATAAAATACATGAAGGCTGCAATATTTTATAACTTACACACACACGGAGATTAGAAAAATAAATGGAAAATGGTGCACAGGATATTAAAATGCAACTCAGAGAATGCTAATAGCTAAATGCCTTTATTTATTTATTTATTTTTTTTTTGGACAGGCAGAGTGGATAGTGAGAGAGAGAGAGACAGAGAAAGGTCTTCCTTTTTGCCGTTGGTTCACCCTCCAATGGCCGCTACGGCCGGCGCATCTCGCTGATCCGAAGCCAGGAGCCAGGTGCTTCCTCCTGGTCTCCCATGAGGGTGCAGGGCCCAAGCACCTGGGCCATCCTCCACTGCCCTCCCGGGCCACAGCAGAGAGCTGGCCTGGAAGAGGGGCAACCGGGACAGAATCCGGCACCCCAACCAGGACTAGAACCCAGTGTGCAGGCGCCACAAGGCGGAGGATTAGCCTGTTAAGCCACGGCGCTGGCCTAAATGCCTTCATTAATTAAAAAATGCAAGTGAAATAAGGAGATAGCAATCTACAGCCAATAGAATGGCACAACAAAAACACCAGATAATATCAAGTATTGGTAAGGTGTTTGTTGCTCATAGTGGGAATGTAAGCTGGCATATTCATTTCCATATGCTAGTTATTAGAAAAATTAAGCTACATTATTCCTTAATATTTTTCCCTGAAAAACTTCTGCAAATATTCCTGAGGAGATGTGTATACACATACTCATCGCCAAATATTTTAGGTTAGTAAAGAGCCACTAGCTGCACACGTGTGCTCCTGTACAACACTAAGAACCAGAAATGATGACTGGATTTCCATGCAACTATCCAAAAATAAAAGGATGTGTGAAAAAGAACACAATGAAATGCACAACATGCCATGAGTGTGTGTGTTTGAAAGCAGACAGTAGGATGTAGCTCCAGGTACTTTTCAACGATTCACAGGTCTAAATGAACATAAACATGAAATGAAAGGTTACCCATCAACTCTACTGTCAGGTTGGGTTTATGCAAGGGACGAGGAATGGAAAGGGAGGTAGAAAAATAATAATAATTTAAAAACAAAGATATCTCACTCAGACCGAAGATAATATGTGCTCTGCAATAAGCAGAGGTATCCTTAGACCTGGGCTGACCTGTGCGAGTCCAAGTGTGTGAAGGAATCCTTGGTTCCTGGCAGTTACTCTGCACTCAAGGAAAACGACTCCAAGTCACCATGTACTACAATAGTACTACGAACGTATATTCTGAGACCTGTTCCCCAGTGTAACAGGGCACAAGCACTTCAAACACATGCATTGTATACTAACATCCTTACTAATTCAGGCAAAAGCTTACATTTAAAAAATTAGTTTTAAGAATAGCACATTGGGGACGAGCGTTTGGCTCAGCGGTTGAGGCACTGGTTAGAACGCCATGTCTGGCAACAGCATGGGTGGAACTGGAGATCATGGTATTAACTGAAAGGAGCCAGGCCCAGAAAAGCCAAGCACGGATGCCCTCACTCCTATGTGAAGTGTAGAAAACTGTGACCTCACCCAAGGTAAAAGTGTCACAGTGTTCCCCAGAGGTTGGGGAGGGGAAGGTCCCTGGGGTGGATGGGGAAAGGCTGATCCACAGGTACTTAACCATAGTTAGAAAAGACTAAGAAGTTGTGGGTTTCCATTGTCCAGTAGGGTAACTGCAGACAATGTTAATTCTGTATATTTCTTTATAAAAATAGACTTGTGTATATTTTCACCATCCAAAACGTAAAATGCTTGAGGAGGTACATATATTTATTTACACCCATTGGATATTACATGATGTATACAAGTATCAAAGCATCATAGATTATGCACCTTTTCATGTCTATTAATTTTTTTTATTAAAAATAAAATCCTGTGCCTCACACCAGAGTTCCTAGCCTTGAAACCCAGCTCTGGCTCCTGAGTCTCTGATCCTGCAAATACAGAACCTTGAAGTCGGTGGATGATGGCCCAAGTGGTTTCACACCTGCCAGCCACATGGGAGACCTGGGTTGAGTTCTGGGCTACTGGCTGTGGCCTCTCACTCACCGTGGGCATCTGAGGAGAGAGCTAGCACTCTCTCTTTGCCTCTCCAATAAATAAATGGGAACATGCTCTCTCTCTCTCTCTCTCCAATGAATTAAAAAAGTGAGAAGGAATAGTTGAGTTTCTTCTCAGCTGGTGCCACTGCTTACTAGGCTTAATCCTCCACCTGCAGCGCCAGCACCCTGGGTTCTAGTCCTGGCTGGGGCGCCAGATTCTGTCCCGGTTGCCCCTCTTCCAGGCCAGCTCTCTGCTGTGGCCCAGGAAGGCAGTGGAGGATGGCCCAAGTGCTTGGGCCCTGTACCTGCATGGGAGACCAGGAGGAAGCACCTGGCTCCTGGCTTCAGATCGGTGTAGCTCCAGCTGTAGCGGCCATTTGGGGGGTGAACCAATGGAAGGAAGACCTTTCTCTCTGTCTCTCTCACTGTCTAACTCTGCCTGTCAAAAAAAAAAAAAAAGTTTCTTCTTTACCTCAAACGTGCCCCAGAAGTTAGGATATGTTTAGGTAGCACACTCAACTATATGCCTGTCTGGTTGCTGGTATCATTACACACAAACAAGCCACACATGAAATAAAAACAAACACAGTTTGCAAAAGGGAATACTTTCTTATTTTATATAATTGAAAAAGAACCATCTAGTCTTTTCATTAATTTAGAGCAGGGGAAGGAGGGAAGGAGGGAGGGAAGGAGGGAAGGAGGGAGGTAGGGAGGGAGGGAAGGAAGAATAGGACAGAGAGGGACAGAGGGGGAGGGAGAGGGGGAGGGGGAGGGAGAGGGAGAGAGACAGAGAGACAGAGATATTCAGAGATCCAGCTACATCTGGACCAGGTCAAAGCTAAGAACCAAAGACTCCATCCCCGTCTCCCAGGTGGATGCCAGGGGCCCACGTTCTGCTGCTTTACCAGGTGTACAGGTGCATCAACAGGGAGCTGGACCAGAGGCAGGCGGCACTGTCACTCTACATGGGATGCCGGCATGGCGAGCAGCAGCTTAACCACTGCACCACCACGACGCTGGCCCCACATCCAGCTTTTTTGAACTTAAAGAAATTCATTCCTCTTTCATTTTCTAAGAAACTCTAAGAGTCACAGTAATTTGAAGATGAATTAGAAAAAAAACACTGAATTTAGAAATTATTCTTAGATAAACTCAGTGGGAATCAAACAATTAGTGGCTGTTTCCTCATTCTTGAAGGAAAAACACACACAAGCAGTAGTTGGTGATTTACTGCAGAAAAGGTAGACGTAAAGATTAGATAGAATGTTTTAACTACCATGAGTATACGCATATAACTTAGCAATATGTACAAAAATCTGTCAGTTTGTGTACAATGGCTACTTGCAGGTGAACAGATTCCTGAAATACTATTTTTTATTAAACTTTTATTTAATGAATATAAATTTCCAAAGTACAGCTTATGGATTACAATGGCTTCCCCCCTCCCATAACTTCCCTCCCACCCACAACCTATTTTTTAATGAAGACTGGATTATTATGTAAGTGATAGAAGTATCTGGTAAAAGGGTAAGTGATAAAAGATGACGCAAGGCAGAAGGAAATTGATATGTATTCCTTCAGTGGGACTGCCATAAACATGACAGCAGGAGGCCATCCACGGTTACTTTACATAAGATATGCACATAGTCATGTTTATGCTAAAAACAGAGCATAAGCTCAAAAAAGACTGAACTGCAACCATCCTTTAGTTTCAGGAAATCCATGTCTCAGTGGAGCATCACAGTTGTTTTTTTCTATTGATCGGCAAATATTTTTCACATGATTATTCTAAGATGTGTAATTAGACACTATTAGAGAAACGACAAATAGTAAATCCTTATGGCGTTTTCATCTTGATGATCTGATTCTGTGCAATCTGCTTTCTACCTTTGGTGGCATTGTGTAAGAAACAATGCTTCCCATTAGATGCTTTTTCTAACACTAAGGATCTGGAAGTAACTGAGTCTAGATATTTATTGGATATTTCTAGATGAGTTTGCACTGATTACATCTCAACTTCAACATCTGTAGATGCAATTTTTCTACCCTTCAATGTTGTTTATAATCAATTTAAGTGTTATATTGTGATAGTAAGATACACACACACACACACACAAAATCTCTTCTGCTTCCAGACCCCAAGACAGAGATCCTAATACCTTTACAGCTGAGGGTGCTAGGAAACTCTCTGTTCTTTGGCCGAGGTTTCTGACGTGGAGGGTTAATAACTTTGTCATCTTCTGAGTGATGGCAGCATCTAACTCAGGTCCCCTAAGTTTCTTGCAATGTGCTAGGGGATGAGAATAGCTTTTGTGCTAATGAGGTCGTTTCTGGTGGGCTCCTGGATGGCCTCAGCACAGGGGCTGGTTGCCAGGGGAACCAACCCTCTGATTAGAGGGTAGCACATCAGCCTCATCCCCAGCCTCAATGGAGACAAAGCTGAACCCCAGGGCCCACACTCCCATCAGTCATGGACTTGAAACGAGGCTTCCACGAAATTCCCAATAGATGCACTGGGGCTCTGCACACCTGAACTCCAGGAAAGGCATAGATACCCTGCGCCCTGCTTCACACTCTAACAACGCGACTCTTGTGATGTGCCTCTTTATCCTTGCCCATACCCTTTATAATAAATTAATAAACACACAGCTGCTTCTCCGAGTTCTGTGAGCAGCAGCGATGGCTCAAGTAACTGAATGCCTGCCACCCACGTGGGAGGAGACCAGGGCTGCGTTCCCCGCTCCTGCCTTTGGTCTGGCCCAGCGTTGGCTATGGCGGGCATTTAGGTCGTGAACCTGCAAATCAGAGCACCTCCTCTTTCTCTTACTCTCTCCTCCTTTCAGATAAATAAAATTAATTTAAAAAGTTGCAAGGAATTAGAACCCTATGCTCTTCCATATTATCTTCCCACGAACTGCTCTATCAATTGCATGGTTAATGCCTTCTGCAGAAAGTGGGTTGGTGAGGGACATCATGAGCAGACCCTAAGGAGGAAGGCGTTTGAGGTGCTTCTCAATGAAAGGAGGAACTCAGACAAACAGTGTTTACCGCAGAGTTTTGGTCCTACTAGTCTGGGGCCACAGTAGCTCCCCCATCATACAACGTCCACACCACCACCAACTCAGGCAATCAAGCCCTCACTCCCAGTGCCGGACACCCCCAAAGCTCTGCACATGGGGCTGCTCTTGCTCAAACTCACTCTCCCCTCTGCTCTTGCAGTTGAGCTGTGCGTTAACTCTTGAGCCAGCTGTGCCTTTGTTCCCCAACTTGTTTTTTCTTCCAAAGTTTACTTGTAATTCTAATTGCAAAACTTAATTAGATGTACAGTAGTCCCCTTGTCCGCAAGTTTTGCTTTCTGACATTAAATGCAAGTTCTACAAATAAACAATGCATACGTTTTAAGCTACCTTTATTATAGTATATTGTTACAAGTGCCCTTTTTGATTATTATAGTTGTTAACCTCCTACTGTGCCCGATTTACAAATGAAACTTTGTTGTAAGTCTGTATGTATAGGATCAGACATAAAACACAGACTGCATACTAATGTTTCGGCTTACCCATGGCTGCAAGACAGTGTTCCCACAAAATCCTATCACTAGTGACTCACAGACATCTTAGTTTGTGCGAGGACACTTTGTGATGCATATACAATGATGAAGTCACCTAAACATGAATTTCTCAGGATGTATCCCTGTGGTGATACCAGGAGTGACTGTGGAGGGTTCAGCACTACCCATGGTTGACAGCGCCCACTGGGGTCTTCTTAGAGATGCTCTACAGAACGAGACGCTACTGCAATTGATAACGTGTGACTGGGAAATGTGGGGGTGGTTTTCTCCTATGTAGGAAAACACGAGAAAAGCTTTTTGAAAACCACAGAAAAGCAAATTACTGCAGAAAATCCATCATATTGGAGACAAGGATTAATATCCGGGATGCCACACTTGAATAACTTCATCAATATGCTTGAACAAAGAAATAAAAACTGACGTATTGATAATGCATTTATCGGTGTGTTTCATCCAAGAAACACGACAAGAAACATGACAGCTTGATTCAAGTGCACACAGGTTCAGACAGGACAATCTGCACAGCATCCTGCATTGTTCTCCACGCTGGTCAGCTTCTGACACGTGCTCAAAGAACTGTCCTCACTAGAAAAAGCACACATGTGCATCAACATAAAACCACAATCTCTCCAACCCCTTGCATCTGATGGCACTCCATCCACTGGAGGACATGCAGCTAAGAAACACTATGCCAGAGGTGCAACCCGGTGGCAGTCCTGGGAGTCCTGGTCAGGGTCAGAGTTGTCTCTGACCATCTGCCTATTTCTGAAGGGCTTCTGCTGTGTGGCGCTCATCACCCCTCTCTTGGGACTTGCCGTTGTTCCCAATTTTCTCACAAGCTCCACAGCTTCATTGAGGAATGGACTGAACTGTAGCTACTATATTTTGAAGATTTCAGCTAGAAAGTACCTGAAGGTAATTGTCAAGTTTCTGTTGTCAGAGCTCCTGTTAACGCACCATATTAGTTCTCTATTTGGAAATACCAGAAGGGGGCAGGCCCTGTGGCACAAGGGGTTAAAGCCCCAGCCTGCAGCACTGGCATCCCACACGGATGCTGGCTTGAATCTCGGCTGCTCCACTTCTGATCTAGCTCTCTGCTGATGCACCTGTGAAAACAGTAAAAGATGGTCCAAGTCCTTGGGGCCCTGCACCCACGTGGGAGACCCAGAAGAAGCTCCTGGATCCTGCCTTCAGATCAGCTCAGCTCCAGCAGTTGCAGTCATTTGGGGAGTGAACCAGCAGATGGAAGACCTCTCTCTCTTTAACATTTTATTTATTTGATAGGTAGAGTCACAGAGAGTGAGAGGGAGAAACAGAGAGAAAGGTCTTCCATTGGTTCACTGCCCAAATGGCTGCTATGGCCAGAACTGCGCCGATCTGAAGCCAGGAGCAAGGAGCCTCTTCCTGGTCTCCCATGTGTGCACAAGGGCCCAAGCATTTGGGCCATCTTCCACTGCCCTCCTGGGCCACAGCAGAGAGCTGGATTGGAAGAGGAGCAGCCAGGACTAGAACCAGCACCCGTATGGGATGCCGGTGCTGCAGGCAGAGGATTAACCCACTGTGCCTCAGCGCTGGTCCCCTCTGTCTTTATCTTTTTAATTTTTTCAAATAAGCAAAATGTATCCTTAAAAAAACCCAGAAGATAGGATTTTGGATGTTTTCACTAAAAAGAAATGCTAAATGTTTGAAAGGATAAATATGTTTACCCTGAGTGAACATTACACAATGTATACATACAATGAAACATTACACAGGACTCTACATACATGCAGAAGATTTCTATCATGAAAAACCTAAAAGGAAGAAGGGAAGGAGGCAATGAATAAAACTGGAGAGAAAAGCCTGTCCTCTGTCCACACTATGGAGAACAGATAGAAGTTGGAGAAGCAGCAGGAAGAATCAGCAGAGAAACCCACATGGAAGCGCAGGTAGTCAGGCTAACCCAAAAGAAATGTTAGAAACAAGAAAATTAAGGTCCCCTTGCTAATGACTGCTTTCAAAATCAGTCAGAAGGGCTACTGAAAAGAAAGAAGACATCGTCGATGCACAAGTTCAGGGGCAGGGTGTGCCTCCGTCAGCAGGAGAGGCTCCACCTAGGCTCCTCCAGGCGTCCATGCTTAGGGTTCTGGGCTGCAAAGCCACGTGACGTGAGCAGCATAAAGGCGAACACCAAATCACCACAAATCCGTTCACCAAAAGCAAAGGAAGAGTAGAGAAAAACATCAAAACATATAAAGACAGGTGTGGCCAGTGTGGCACGTCTCAGAGGTGGCACTGGCACCAGCAGGGGACCGCACGCTCTGGTGCATCCTAAGGCTCTCCTTTGCCTTGTTTGTCTGAGTGGACGTCCAAGTCAACCCAACTGGGGACATGCAGGGTGCATCAGAAAGAAAAAAAAAATCACACATCTCTATGATCGCAGCTGTATTCCTGGTCCAAACAGAAGTCTCCTACGCTACCTCTCATGGGCACTGAAGAGTTGGCAGGGAGACAAGGCGGCACGACGCCCGTGTTCTGGGTTTTTCTCAATTCAGTGTATTATTTGTAGTATGCAAAAAACCACCGTGTTAACAAAACCGTCTCTGAGTTTTGCCATGGGAACACTCCAGGCCTTTCCATGTATGAAAATACTCCGGGTAGCGACTGCAAGTGTCCTGGAATTTTAAATGCTGACTTGGGATCAATTAAACATCGAGAAGGAAACAAATATTGCATCATAAAACGCTAAAAGGTACTTCTGGGAAGCAGACAACTGTGCTGCTCTTCATTTTTATGCACTGAAGATAAAGAGAAGCTGCAAACATACGCTCTCGCACAAGGGTGGCGCGTTTCCTAGAATGTGATTTTCCAGCATTACGGAATATGAATTAACTAGCCAAAGAGAGAAATAAGAATGGTAACAGAAACGCCTCTGGAGCATACACATATGCACAGCTATTACCACATCATTACTTCACACTCGACATTCCTTGTGCTCTTCTGGATTTATTTTAGTCTAAATTACTGCAGTCTTGCATCCATGCTTCAAAATAAAAATAAACACATTAGAGAAATCAGATTGCGCCATTGCATTGGACTGTACTGATCTATTCTGAAAATAACAAAAGGACTTATGTCTCGGGCTTTTCTTGAGAATTTAAGTTTGTGATTAAAAACCTGTATAAGTCAACAAACTAAACATTGCCTGCTGTGGCCTCTCTTGCTCTTGTTGTTCAAGACCTAATGACAGGGATGCTATTAACCGGATGAAGCAGATTAGCTAATATCAGGCATGATGAGATTGTTTAATATATGTCCAAAATAAGACTCAAACTGGTGATATTCCATAACCTCTCCAAATTCCATCTGATAATAAAGATTTGTTGCAATCTACAATCCAGTCTTCTTTGAAGAAGCAAGCAACAGCTGTTTATCTGTCCACCTGCTTAAGTCTCTACAGAAAGAGTTCATTTGTAATTCACATTGTATTTCTATGGGCCCTCTTGGTACTGCACGTAAATACCTGATTATTTTTAAGCAAAGTATGAAAGGTAAATTTCCTTTAATTTGAAAAACATTTTGAGTGATTTCATGCGTAAACACATCCTGAAGTTAGGGTTTTTCACAACAGACCAGCACTTGGGGCCAGATTTCCTGAGTACGGGATTTCTCATTATTAAGGTTTAGAGTAATGGTGGTTCTACAGGAGGCTGGAAATGGGAGAAAGAGAGAAGCCAAAGCCAGGAGTTGGGATCCTGTATTAACTGTTATTAGGGGGTGCATTAACGAAATGATGATCACTGACGCCCAAAACTGCCTCCCAACCAAGGGACGTCAAAAGAAGGAACAACTTCCGCTCTGTTTCTTCCAGCCAAAGTAGGTCACTCTAGTTCAGAGACGGTGTTTGTCCTCTGAAAACCCAGGCTTGCCGCCTGGCTGGGCTACTGTCCTCCCTAACACGACCTTGGGCCAGTTTCTTGACCTTGGTTAGGGACTTTCCTCGTGCACACAACACCAGTGAGATGCTGCTGACCCCTGGGTTTGTCCTGGGTCCCGAGAGGATGATCTCCCTTAGAAACTCAGCCCCTTAGCACTCCATACCCAAGTTTCTCATTTGCAAATATCTCAAACAGCCATAAAAGAACTCGATTCTTTAATTCACACTTCTGACACCATTTCTCTAACGTTTACTGTTCAATGTCCTTTTTATTTTGAAACCCATGCACAGCTTTTGCGTAATATGTATTTAAATGAACTTTATGAAGATCCTTCACACGCCTGGATTTCATTTTTTTGGCACTAACTGAATTATGTTTTAATTTCATTTCCAACACCCTTGTTGATGTGTGGTATATCATTTGCTGTTTATACCAACCCTAAGAAATGCATCTCCCATTGGGGAATTTAGGTCCTCTCTGCCCCTTTAACACAGAATATGAAAACTAACCCACAGACACATATTGTGTTTCTTACACATAGCATACTCTGAAGCACTCTTGAAGCTGCAAACATCAACTCAGAGCTCCTTCATGAAGTAGAAAGAGAATACTGTGACATGTTTTCAAAGAAACAGTTTCACCACTACCGAACTATTCTGTGTGGCCAAAAATGACCTGCAATTTTTGAGGAAGGTTGCAGAATTTACCTCATCTTTGTAAATTAATAATTTGGCTGAACAGATGTTGACAATTGGGAAATTCTTTAAAACCTCGCAGATTCTATCTTTATAAAAGTTTCTATTTGTACTTCTTCAATTAGCATGATTTTATCTAAACTTTGAGGAATAAATTATTTTAAAATTACAGAATACCATGCCTTCAGTTTCATAATTTCATTGCAGTATGAACTGAATTTACTTTGTAAAATTTTGTTTCAAATTTTACTAATTTATCTGGGAGGTGAGAGATAGAGGCAGACAGAAAGAGTACTCCCTTTCACTGGTTCAATCCCCACATGGCTCCAACAGCCAAGGCTGGGCCATCCTGAGGTCAGGAGCTGGGAATTCAACCCAGGTCTCCCATGTGGGTGGAAGGAACCAAGCTACTCGGGCCACCAATACTGCCTCCCACAGCATATAGGATTTAATGGAATTTGTTCTTATGGGGGGGGGGGGAGGTGGGCAGCGAGAGAAAGCAATGAAGCTTGTGCAACCTGAATTTAGAAAAATTATTTTTAAAGCTCAGAATCTATTTCATACTCAGCACTTAGGTTTTTGCATATAAAAAGTATATCTGTATTTCTATTTTTACAGTTAATTTCATAAAAATGAAACAGAACTCTTTTTATGTATGTGTTTCACATATTAACATTTAAGTTTTATGCACCTAGGCAGGTTTTCAGCCTATCAGTTAAGAAGCCCACATCCGACCATGGGGTACACTTGGGTCTGTAGGCCAGCTCCAACTCGTGACTCCAGTTTCCTGATGATGCCTGCTCTGGGCGACAGCAGTGAGGACTCTAGAAACTGGGTTCCTGCCACTCATGTGGGTGATCTGGATGGAACTCCCAGCTTTGGCTCTGGCCCAGTCTCAGCCATTGTAAGTGTCTGAGGAGTAAACCAGATGAATGCTACTGCTCCCTGCCCCCTCTCCCTCCCTCTCAAATAAATAAATGAAAATGTTAATAAATTATGGACCTCAAATATTCACGTGGTTTTAAAAATGATGGAGAGTCTCTGTTAACAAAATACTGTAATCATGCTTCTAAGTCACTAAAAATTAGGCAAACTAAATTTTGATTGAACTTGGTGGGAGTTAAACTGCATATTTTCTCCATTTTAAGAACCATTCTCTATTTTTAAAACTCCAGGGTTTTAAATATCTTTGACAAACTCCACGGAGTAATCATTGTATCTCTATTGTCAGGACACATTTATGCCTCTGGAGCAAGCACTAGATGCATTCCATTCACCTGTTACTTTGGAACGTCTACTGTTCTGCAAACACTTCAACAGGCTCAGGAGGAACTACAAAGACAGGGAAGAGGAAAGCACACACACCAAACTGCAGGAAAAAGCAGAACACTGCAGAAGATAAATGAAGACCAAATGCCTTTCCATGAGCACCAAGCAAAAATTAATACTAACTACCAACAGGAAGCCCAGGCCTAGCAGGTTAAGTGACCTGGCTCAGATTCCATGCCAGACCTGAATGGTCATCCCAGAGCCAAAGCCAAGCCAGAGAGATGGCCCAGGAGGCTGAGCACCTGCCCTGCTCCAGCACAGTAAGGGGTCTGGTGAGGCTGGACTAAAGGTTAATGTACTTGGAACAACTCTCGCCCCTACTGCGGTAAACTGAAGTCTCCAGTTCAGTGTTTATGCAAACCCACTTCACTTGTACCAGATTGAAACACCCAGAGAACAGACAGCGTGGCCAATGTCCTTTCACACTATTTATTAATTAATAAATATTTACTAAGAGAAGAAAAGCTGGACGAGCCTTGGGACACCAGAAGACTGATGACGGCCTATGCCCTTCCTTACTTATTCAAAGTGCAGTCATTGTGAATGGAATGTGAGAATGCAAAGTGAGCCAACAGCGCCCCTGCCTTCAGGATAAAACACCCTCCCACAAAGCCCTCAGTCACGAGCCGTGGCAAGCGTTGTGCGAGAGACCACAGCAGCTGTCAGGAGTCCAAGAAGGAGAAGCACTACTGTCTTGGGTGAAGAGCAGGTTGCCGAGTCTTCTGGGAAGAAGTGGCCCCTAGACCTGCACTTGGCACATGGGAAACACTCAGTGAAGAGACTGAATGAATGAATGAACGGATCAGTTTGTGAGGTTGGGGCTCTCTGCGGAAGGTTTTGCAGGCCTGGAGAAGCAGAAGGGAGTGCCCTACAATGTGAAATCCCACGTGGCTGCAACTCCCAGTGAACGCTCCACATCTTCCAGAGTATAGCTCTCTGTTTCACTCAATCGAGGAGCTTTTACACACTCAGGTATCTGCCTGCTGACGTACAGCGTTTCCACAGAATCTGAGATGCCGTATCTATTCGAATGGGCTCCATGCGGGCATCGGAATCTTGCACATGGAGATTGCCCCAGCAGCTCTCTATGAACAGTAGCTGCGCGATAAACGCAGCCCATCTACTGCAGGTGTGAAAGGAAGAAACATTCTACAGATGTTGGATGATGTACTCTTCCACAGTTCACACACGGCTTTCCAAATCTAGGTTAACGCTGCTAAGAATGGCTAAGATCCATTGGCAATTATATCAAAATGTCTTATTTGGCTTTTTTTGGGTGGTTGTCATTCTGTAGGATAATCACATTTTGGTTTAAGAGCTTCTTGAACATTGCCATTATGTAAAATTACTGGCTTAGGTTGGGTTCCTGCTAGGAAAACTGAGAAAAATTCGCATCTAGTGCTTCATCACTTAATGGCACTAATGACAGCAATAAACTAAGGCGACCTGGGTTTAATACAGTTGCTTAAAGAGGAAAAATGAAAATATAGCCCATGTATTATGAATGTGGAGAAAAAAACATGCTTCAAAGCTACTGAAGCATTAAACATATAATAAGAGCAAGAAATTTGAGAGCCTATTTGTTGGGAAAAGGAGACCTTTATGATTTTTTCAAAAAATGAAAGTCATAACAAAATAAAGCAATCTGTACTAACTACACCAATGTTAGCTGAAACAGCTACTGTTTTAATTAAATATATCAATTTTGGGAAAACAGCAGAGCAACAACATTAAAAGCCAATCCGTGGAGAAAATGTAACCAACAAGAGATAAAAATGAAGTTTCTGGAAGTAATGGAGAACGGACGTACTTCTTCAGAAACTCCAAGAATTGAAAGGAGGGCTCACAATGGTGCTCCTCGGGGAGCTGTTGTCTACAAACTGTATTGATGGAAACAGGAGGGAATGAAGCTTTATTCTGGGGTCCCCCTTTGTTCTTTTAACTCTAAGTGGGTACGAGGGGAGCAGACACACTGCTGAGTGTGGTCAGAGGACTTACAGACAGGGAACCACCTCTAAGCAGAAGTACCCTAGGCTCTGCTCTCTCCAAGCACAATTCAACCTCGTTCACTCGCACTGGACTGGACACCTCCAGACTAAGCACTGTGTTGGGTTCTTGCAAAGCAGAGCACTGACACACCACCCTCCTAACCTCCAGTTCCAACAGCTGAACACCATCAACAGCAAGTAAGTCCTTTCCCATCTTGGCATCTCCTCATCTTTGCACAATGTAATCCACCATCACTCCCCTCCCCCCATCTACCCAACCACTGAACCTTATAAGACCTGACCCTGATGCTCCCTGGGCTTTCTCCAGCTCCCCTGAGGCTATGTTCATTCTATTACCTCTGTCTGAAGTAACTGGCTTAATACCATCCTTGAAGATGCTGAATATATTACATCCACCCTTAATAATTAAAGTGCAAATGGCTTTGCCATGTTTTATCATATTCTAGTTCCAGAGGAAGTAAGTATGTCTTCTTTAAGGGTCTCCGAAGACCCAGCTGAGCATCTCACAATAAAACACTTAAGGCCTGGCCACATGGGGGCGTACATATTGTCCTACAACCCTTTTACTACCTAATTATCAGTTAATTACTGAAGGCCTCAAGTCACAGGGAAAAGTGCTCTGGAAACAATCAGACATTGTCACCTGGGCAGGGGGGTTCTGCTGCCATCCCTTCGCTTTAAAATGCTTCAAAGTGAGGCCTTACTTTGAACACAGCCCTGCTCTGACATCTTAATTTATTTAACAAAGTTGCTTCCAATTACGAAGGGGACACACGCAGAGGAAGGATGTCTCTGGCTCCTGTGAGCTTCATCCAGGTGGAAGCTGCTTCTTTTTTCCTGTCTGCATTAGCAGAATCAAAACCCAAGTGGGTGCCTGCTTGTTATCCACTCTCCAGGAGCCCCATCCTGACCTAGGAATTCCGAACCTCTGAGGCTGAGAGCCGTCCGTCAACAGCTCAGCAGGTAATTTTTATACAGTTCAAGTATGAGAACCATTGCTCCACGTTACAGCCAAATAGCTTGTTCATGGACACACATGATCTCTATGTGATACAATGGTTACTTTATAAAGCCTCACGGAAGTCTGAGACTCCCCACACCCTCTATGAGCCCACTCCACCCCTACCAAGTAAGTCAAAGAGAACCACCGAGGGCTGCCAAGGAGAGACACACGGAGGGGGTGGATGGTTTAGAGCCAGTCTCTCCAGCTGCCTGGGTTTGGATCTCAGCTTTGAAACTTCATAGTTGAGTAAACCTAAGACAATTTACTTATTCTCTGTGCCTAGGCTTCTCCCTCTGCTAGCCAGTCACAATCAGATTGACTTAGGTCACACATTTAAAACCGCTCAAACATCAGGTGTGCTGAAGTGTCCTTGTTAGAGCGATGGGCCAGGAGACTTGCTTTTAACCTAAATATAGCTGAATATTTAACCTTTTCTACCAGGAAGCCTGACTACATTCAGTTAGTTTTAAATAAAAACAACTCCCCCAGATAGAAATGGTTTCAAGTTAATTGCTGCCTCCCGAAAATAAACCTTTTAGAATCAGGCCAGGTGGCTTGGTCCTCGGTCACATTTTCAACACAAGGAGGTTTTCAGGAGGCATGGGGGCAGAACAGACTTGTTCAGTGTCTACCGTGGAAATAAGGGATTCCTTCAGGGCAATCCAAATAGCAATCCCACCAGTTCCCGGAGGATAAACACACGGAGACAACGGAACCTTCAGACTTTCACTTCCCCCTTGTTTCTCTGTGTGTCTCACCTCCAGGGACTGGAGGACAGGCAGACAGTACACCTTGTCTGCTCTTGCAGGAGCCACTGATGAGATTCCATTAGTGCTAATTGTTGCATTAGAGGCAGTCTGCAATTCTAATTCACATGCGGCGTTCCCCATAGGCAACACTCATAACCAAGTCTGATTATCTCTGGTTGGGGCTGGATTCAGGTTCCCAGGGGAGCACCGCCGAGTGTGTCTGGCAATGTAGGAGCAGGGGCACGGTAAGAAGCTGCAAGAAGAGAGGAATGCAGAGGGCTAGCCCCATCTGTCCCAAGTGCCAGCTGGCGGGGTACAACGCGCCTAGGCTGTGTCCCTGCCTATGTGACTGCAGACAGACAGGGAACCAGAGTGAACTTGCCATGAGTATCATCAAGTAGATAAAACCAGGCGTTCCAAATGTTCAACATCTTTAGGACAATAATAGGTTGCTATTTTCAATCAATTCATATTCTCAACATATCAACCAGTATTATAAACTGAAAAAAAATTATAATAGTCATGAAATGAAATAAAGTAGCTGATCATGACGCATTTAAAAATCTCAAGTTTTGTACATACAAAAGTCAAGTTAGAATAGCTTTCCTCACGGTCAAAATGTATAGCAACAATAATGAAAAAGCCTTTTATATAAGGGTCATTAACAGAATTATCCACCAAGAGTTTAAAAGCTACTAAAAGTTGTCTTACAGTAATTCTTGGTATCTCTTTATGTTCTGTATTCTGAGTAGTTTCTATGTCTTTGGCATGTTTGTAAGGGTAAAATTTAAAAATTTCAGAAGCCAACAAGGTATGAGGTGCTTCAAAAAGTTTATGGAAACGGGTATTAAAATTTCCTTTTGGTGCAAGATTTTTTTTTAAAATCCATGCATAGTTTTGCATAATACATATTTTCCTGTGAGTATTTCTGAAGTTCTCTCCTACTAGAATTTTAAAGCATTTTTTCCTAAAATAATCTTCAAAGAAGAAGATAAGTTTATATGAACTACAATATTTTGGAAGTTTTGTAAATTCATATGGGTTGATTATAATAATAAGCATAAAATGTGCAAGAAGCTAATTTTTTTTTTTTTGTATTTCAGGAGTGCAAATGGGGCAGAAGGTGAAAACGTGGATGTTTGGGACAAAGGGTTTGACTAGCAGACCTCTTGGTCAACATTTTACAAACATGACCCAGGTCTATGTAATTCTGCTTGGAAGGGTGGTTTGTAGTGCGTATGCGGCCACCGGGGTTAAGAGCAGTCCCTATGTTCCCCAAGTGGGTGAGGCATTTCCTGTACACAGACAATTTGCTTATAGGAGGAGAAGGAAAGGCCAACGGCAACCTGAAAGACATTCTTGCTGCCCTAACTGAAAGGTGTACTTACAGAATGGGGAGAGGGGAGAGGGTGGGGAGGGTGTGCAGTCACTTCTAACTTTGCAGACAAAATGCATGGTTTCCAGGGACTGCTTTTCAGAGAAGGACGTATTGAGGCTGCGTGCCAAGGAGATGGGTACGGGGACAGTTAGGAGGAACAGGCAGTGTGCAGCCCACATGCAGCAGCAGAACCAGCTGGATGGATGTGAGCAAGAGCAACAAGCCCCGGTCAGTGGGGCCCTGGGTGCTGACAGTCGTGCAGGAAATGGTGTGGAGGGAGATTCCACACACAGCTTTGTGCACGGTATAGCCAAATCACTCTCCGGTAAATCAAACATAGCCCATATCTCCCAGAGGTCACAGAGTCAAAGACGTGGGGGCTGGCATTGTGGAGCAGCGGTAAAGCCTCTATCTGCCATGCTGGCATCCCATATGGGCACCGGTCGTGCCCCAGCTGTTCCACTTCCCATCCAGCTCCCTGCTAATGTGCCTGGGAAAGCAGCAGAAGATGGCCCAGTGTGGAGGAAGCTTCTGCCTCTGGCTTCGGATTGGCTGAGATTCGGCCATCATGGCCATTCGGAGAGTGAACCAGCAGATGGAAGCTCACTCGCTCGCTCGCTCTCTGCCACTCCCTCTACCTGTGCAACTCTGCCTTTTAAATAAATACATACATCTTGTTTTAAAAAAGATCTAAGACACACCCTGGAAAACTAATAATATGTACTTGTACAAGTATAGATATGGTAAATGATCAAATAATTTGAGAACTGCTTCTCAGTAAAGAAATACAGGGCCATTTTTACTTAATGCAAAGTAACTTGTTTTAATTAACAAACTAACACTTGTTTGTAGCACAACTAAATGGTGAAACCTCATTTCTAATAAACAAATGAAAATAGCAATTTTCCATCTGGGATCAGTTTTTCAAAAAACTACTGTAAGAAGCAATATTAATGCCCAGATATAATTCATGTAAGATAAGTTAATTTAGTTTAGACAGGAGTATATCTGGGAATGTAGTTTTGTTATCAAGGGAAAATAAAAAAAGACTTAAACAGTTCCAGTTCAATGTGTAAGTGGGAAAAATGGATTAGATTCTTTGTGACTCAGGCTCTGTATGGAGAAAGCAACCTAAGAACAAAAAACCAAAATCTACTTCATAAGTTCTGAGCTTTTAAAAACATTTTCACACACATTGTAGATAGAGTTCTGCAAAGAAGCAGGTGACTGGTTCACTCCTTTCTTTTGCAGCCTCAATCCCACTGTTAACCAAGAAAACATTCATGCATGGATTTATTGCCCAGAAATTTGTGACATAATTTGTGTGTGCATACCTCTCTTTTGGAGCCATGCATTCTGTGTGAACTATTATTCTGTTGAAAATGCAGAAGCCATATGTGCATTTTGCTTTTGAATAATTTAAGTTTTGTAACAAGGAAGGATCTAGCAGGCATTTAGGAACATCAGCGGTTGCATGACTAATGATTAATGGCACGAATGATGACTAATGCTTACGCGGGATTGCAGCTCAAGCTGGGCACTGAGAGCACGCACAGTGCGGCTCTGCTCCCCACCAACCCAAACTGATCATGGGGCAGGCACTACCACCCTCCTTCCTCACATTTCCTTCTTTTTAAAATTTAGTTTGTTTATTTGAAAGGCAGAGAGAGAGAGAGAGAGAGAGAGAGAGAGAGAGAGAGAATATCTTCCATCTGCTGGTTCACTCCCCAGATGGCTGCAACAGCCAGACCAAAGCCAGGAGCCAGGAGCTTCTTCATGGTCCCCACACAGGTGCAAGAGGCCCAAGCTCTTAGATTATCTTCTATTGCCTTCCCAAAGCACAAGCAGGAAGCTGGAGCAGAAATGGAGCAGCCAGGACTCCAACCAGTGGCCCTACAGAAAACTCCAGGATCATCAAGCAAAGCTTATTTTTTGTCTTTTTCATATAGCTCAGGCAGCATAAAGGCGAGCTGACGAGCAATGAAACACATTTCCACAGCACAATCTGAGAACAACCTGCAGAAGATATGTGGAACCATCCAGGAATTTATTTTCCTAACAATAGACCCTTGATCTCTGTGCACATTCAAGTTTGAGAAGTAACTATCTCTTCTCCTCACAAACTCTGCAGCACACAGAAAAAGGAAGGTGTTAAGATTACAGAGTTTCTAAAGGGTAATGAATTAAAGAGAGATCACAGCTAATTTTTCTCAATGATTAAAAGCCAGCACTGAAACAACTATTGGTAAATTCATATTCAAAGGGAAATTATGGCATTGCATTAGTATTAGATCAGCAAGCAATCATTTAGGTATGCAATACATGGTGTAATGGGAATGTCTCTCTATAAATATTATGTTAACATAGTTGTTAGTTTAATGAAAGTCCTACTGGAAACAGGCTGTTTGGATATAGTAAAATATGATCCTAATAGGACAGCTAGCAGGCCACGTGCACCTGGCCACACTTGTCATATTCCGGTTACCCTCTTCACTTAGAGTTAGGGCATCCTGAAGGGAGGTACCTTTGTTCTGATGCTTGAGGACAACAAAGGGCAGGGTTACATTCATTCGGGAAACACTTGCTGAGCAGATGAGAAAATGAATGGCTAGCAGCTCACTGTAGAAGCAACCCAAATCATCTTAAAATCAAAGAAAAAGTTACCTCACACAGCCAACAAAAGCAAAAGCTCATGGGGATATAAAGTGAGTATCTTTAGAAATGAATAGGAAACAGTCATTCTGACTAACTTTACACTTGGTTAGTCACACTCCAATAAGATTTATATTTTTACATAATGAGAGATGCATTTTCGTAACTGGGCAAAGGTACTGTTTCCTTTAGCACATTTTTAATGCATAAAAATTATACGTATTTGTGTGGTGTTCCGGTACATGTATACCTTGTACAATACTCAAAACAGGATGAGCTTATCTGCTCGAACATTTGTCATTTCTCGTGTTCCAAACACCCCAAGCCCCTTAATGTTTTTGAAGTACACAGGGCATCAGCATTGTCCATAGTGATCCCACTGTGCAACACAGCACTGGGATGTCTGTCATCTGACTGTCACTAAGGACCAAATGACCAATGTTTTCCTACCAGTCCCCGACCCCTTGCTCTTCAGCCCCCGGTAACCACTATTCTACCTTCACCTGCTGAGACAGGCTATTCCAGATTCCACACACGAGAGTGATTATGGACTTCTGCACCAGGCTTATTTCATTGACTGTAATGTCTTTCAGTTTCCTTGTCACAAATGGCCAGGATCTCATTCTTTCCCATGGCTGGATAGCAGTCCACGTATACAACATTTTTATCCATTCGTCAGTAGTTGGAACAGGTTGTTTCCATGTCTGCCATTGTGAACAGTGCTGCAATAAACCTCTTCCACAGACCCATTTACTTCCTTTGTGTGGTACCCAGTGGTGGGTTTGCTGGGTCACATGAACTTTTTTTTTTTTTTTTTAATATTTTTGTACTTAGGAATCTATGCTGTGGCGTAGTGGGTAAAGCTGCTGCCTGCAGTGCTGACATCCCACATGGGCGCTGGTTCGAATCCCGGCTGCTCCACTTCCAATTCAGCTCTCTGCTATAGCCTGGGAAAGCAGTGGAAGATGGCCCAAGAACTTAGGCCCTGGCACCAAATGGGAGACTGGAAGAAGCTCCTGGCTCCAGATTGCCTGGGCTCTGTCCATTGCAGCCAGTTGGGGAGTGAACCAGCGGGACGGAAGACCTTTCTTTCTCCTCTCTGCCTCTGCCTCTCTATAACTCTGCCTTTCAAATAAATACATGAATCTTTAAAAAACTATTTATGTATTTATATATTTGAAAGACACAGTGGAGGAGGAAGAGAGAGAGAGAGAAACAGAGAGAGAGAAAGAGAGAGATCCTCCACCCATTGGCTCATTTCCCAAAAGGCTGCAACAGCAGGGGCTGGGCCAGGCTGAAGCCAGGAGTTTCCTCCTGGTCTCTCATGTGGGTACAGGAGACTAAGCACTTGGGCCATCTTCTGGTGTTCTCCCGGGTGCATTAATAGGGAGCTGGATCCCAAGTGGAGCAGTGGGGACTCGAACAGGCATCCACATGGGGTGCTGGAACTGCAGGTGGAGCCTACCCTTCTATGCCACCGCGCCAGCCCCCACAAGGACATTCTGTCTTTAGTTCTGTGAGGAACCTCCATACTGTTCTTCCGTAATGACTGTGTTAATTTACGTTCCCACCAACAGCGTGCAGGAGTTCTCTTTTCTCCACCTCCTTGTCAACATTTGTTATCTTTTGTCCATTTGATAACACACATTGAACTTGGAGGGTCATGGTATCTCACTATGGTCCCGAGTTTCTATTTCCAACACATCAGCCAGATAAAGAAATGGAAGTAGCAGGATCCTGATGAAGTAGTGTTTAATGAGGTGGCTATTTAGTTGTTGGGGTAAAATAAAATCTAAGTGAAAAAAGTAGGTTGGAAAAACTTCAAAACAGAACTAAACTCTTGTTTAACTGCGTTTACTCCACTGACCCTTTAAATCCAGAACCAACTCTGGGCATCTTGGTGCCGTGAATAACTGCATTGTGAGTGTGCAAATATGAAATGGTGATTTCAATTTTCATTGAGAGACAAAGAAGAAAATTAAATTGAAAACTAATTATTGCAGGAGTGTCATACTCCTGCCACATTAGAGGGGTACTGTGCTCATTATAACTGGGTTTAAGCAAAGTACTCAATGTTTCATTTGAAGGGCTGAATAGAAATAAAAGAATTAAGTGACAAGAGCAATTAATAATCAGCGCTTAAGCATGTGAAATTCAGTCCATGATTAGTCTTCTCAGAGTCTCGTAAGTAGGATTTCATCCTAAGACACTGATAACATTTTCATTTTAAGAAAATATCTCAGATATTATTAATAAATACAATAACAAATATATGCTTTGAACTCAACCACTAGGTATTTATTGAATAACAAAGAATTTTTAGATTTCACCTGTTCTATGTGAGACTTTTCTTTTTTCTTTTTTTTTCTTTCTTTTTTTTTTTTTTTTTTTTTGACAGGCAGAGTTAGACAGTGAGAGAGAGAGGCAGAAGAGAAAGGTCTTCCTTCTATTGCTTCACCCCCCAAATGGCTGCTATGGCCGGCTTGCTGTGCTGATCCGAAGCCAGGAGCCAGGTGCCTCCTCCTGGTCTCCCATGCGGGTGCAGGGCCCAAGCACTTGGGCCATCCTCCACTGCACTCCCGGGCCACAGCAGAGAGCTGGCCTGGAAGAGGGTCAACCGGGATAGAATCTGGCACCCCAACCGGGACTAGAACCCAGGGTGCTGGCGCTGCAGGCAGAGGATTAGCCAAGTGAGCTGTGGCGCTGGCCGAGACTTTTCTTTTATTACAAAACATTTCAGAGTTACTGTTTTTCTCTAAGAATTCATTACCATCTTCACAATGAGAAGAAAATAATACTCATCATCATCGCACTGTCCTTCAAGTGGTTAAGTATTCTGGTAAGACTGTAAACAAAACTGTATTAGTATAAATTTATCTGAATTGGCCTGCTCCACTCGGGTTATTTCTACTCATAAGCATAGGATCAGGAGACTTCTGAGTTCATACTTTGAACGCAAGAATGATGTATTGTGTTAAGTAGGCAATCTATTATGACAAAATAAAATGAAAAAAATGGGCCAAGAATTATTTTAATGATTTCTAAAATTCCATCATGATGGCAATTCCACAAATGCATTTCAGAATAGTCTACTAAAGAATATTTAAAAAAAGAACCCTGGAATGATCATTAGTGAACAGAATACAGCTATCTGATTATTCTGCATCCATTTCAAATTTTGTTGTGTCAATACTATGTGATTGAAACTGTAGAAATGAGCTATTGGCAGGACACCTGCAAGTCTCCTGCATGTGGGCCTGCAGACTGAAAAAGTCAAGCAGAGAGAGGCAGAGAGACAGAGATCTCCAATCAGCTGATTCGCTCCCCATACGCCAGGAGGAAGCCAGGGGTCAGAAACTCAATCTGGGTCTCTCCTGTGAGTGACAACACCGCCTGTTAACATCCAGGCTGAGCATCAGCAGGAAGCTGGGATCAGGAGCAGAGCCAAAACTTAAACATGGGCACGTTGACGTGGGTTGTAGGCAACCCGTCATAACTGCTAGACCCCAAATCCATACTCTGATATAATTTAAGAATCATTTTCCACATAGGCATGCAAACATAAATTCATAAAACAAGAACCCCAGGTAGCCATAAACTACTTAGATTTAAAAAAAAAAGTATGTAATGTGTAGAAAAATTTATTACATGACTCAAAGTTAGTACAACATAGGGAGACGATGTGGGTCCAGTTCCTACAGTCAAGAAATCCTCCTCCTTGGCCATAAATCAATTTTTATTAATTAAACACCTGCAAATCAGCCTTTATGTACTATACCTATTCATGACACATCAAGTATATCTATGTTTCTCTGACTCAAAATATATGGTAAACAGATAATAGATAAGCCTACTAAGCTAGTCAAAATATTTTAAGACTTTTATTTATTCCAAAGAATAGCAGAGAAAACAGAAAGACGGGGGGAGGGGGAGGAGGGTGAATGGTGGGGAGAGAGAGGGGGAGAAGGGGAGAGAGGGAGAGGGAGAGGGAGAGATATCTTCCATTAGTGGTTCGCTCCCCAAATGATCAAAACATCCAGGGCCAGGACAAATCGAGGAGCCAGAAACTACTGGGTTCTCCAACATAAATGGCAAGGACCCAAATACCTGAGCCACCCTCTGCTGCTTTCCCAAGCATGTTAGTGGGATGCTGGATCACAAGTATAACTTACTGTGCCACAACATCTGCCCCCAAACTAGTCAAAATTAGAAGCACAGGCAAGGGCCCGGCGCCGTGGCTCCCTTGGCTAATCCTCCGCCTGGGGCGCCAGCATTCCATATGGGCGCCGGATTCTGTCCCTGTTGCTCCTGTTCCAGTGCACCTCTCTGCTGTGGCCTGGGAAGGCAGTGGAGGATGGCCCAAGTGCTTGGGCCCCTGCACCCATGTAGAAGACCAGGAGGAAGCTCCTGGCTCCTGGCTTCAGATCAGCATAGCTCCAGCTGATGTGGCCATTTGGGGAGTGAATCAACGGAAGGAAGACCTTTCTCTCTGTTTCTCTCTCACTGTTTTAACTCTACCTGTCAAATAAATACAAATCTTAAAAAAAAAAAAAAAAAGCACAGGCAATCAAAACCAAAATTGACAAGTGTGGTTATATCAAATTGAGAAGCTTCTGTACTGCAAAATAAGCACTCAGAGAAGTGAAGAGGCAACCAACAGAATATGAGAGATCATTTGCAAACTATGCAACTGGAAAAGGATTAATCTCTCCAGAATATGTCAAGAACTCAAGAAACTCAACAACAACAAAAACAAGTTTGTTAAGAGATGGGCAAAGGACTTCAATAGGCATTTTATTTTTTTTGTTTGACAGGCAGAGTTAGACAGTGAGAGAGAGACAGAGAAAGGTCTTTCTTCCATTGGTTCATCCCCCAAATGGCCAGGAGCCAGGTGCTTCCTCCTGGTCTCCCATGCGGGTACAGGGCCCAAGGATTTGGGCCATCCTCCACTGCCCTCCCAGGCCACAGCAGAAAGCTGGACTGGAAGAGGAGCAACCTGGACTAGAATCTGGCACCCATATGGGATGCCAGCACTGCAGGCGGAGGATTAACCAAGTGAGCCAGGGTGCTGGCCCTCAACAGGCATTTTACAAAAGAGGAAATTCAAATGGCCAACAGACACATGAAAAAATGCTCAGGATCACTAGCCATCAGAGAAATGCAAATCAAAACCACAATAAGGTTTCACTTCATCCCCATCAGAATGGCTTTCATAAAGAAATCAACAAACAACAAATGCTGACAAGCATGTGGGGGAAAAGGTATCCTAATCCACTGTTGGTGGGAATGTAAACTGGTAAAGTCACGGTGGAAGACAGTACGGAGATACCTCAGAAATCTGAATATAGACCTACCATATGGCTCAGCCATCCCACTCCTGGAAATTACCCAAGGGAAATGAAATCACCATGTCAGAGAGTTATCTGTACTCCATGTTTACTGCAGCTCAATTCACAGTAGCTAAGACATTGCATCAACCCAAGTGTCTATCAATTGAAGACTGGATGAAGAAATTATGGGATATGTATATCATGGAATATTGCACAGTGGTCAAAAAATGAAATCCTGTCATTTGCAACAGAATGGATACAACTAGAAAGCATTATCCTTAGTGAAATAAGCCATTCCCAAAAGGATGAATACCATAAGTTCTCCCTGATCTGTGATAACTAATAGAACACCTAAAAGGTAATCTATAGAAGTGAAATTGACACTTTGAGATGCAATGATTTTGAATATCCCTTTTTAACTGTTAAGGAAGTTTTTTTTTAAATTATACTATTTGTTGAACTCTTAGTATATTAATCTTATGTGTATAAAGTTAACTGAAAATAGATGTTAGTAATAAATAAGAATGCAAATAGGAGAGGGAGGAGGAGGGATGGGAGTGTGGGTGGGAAGGTGGGTTTGGTGGGAAGAAATACTGTGTTCCTAAAATTGTATTTAGGAAATGCATCAAGTTTGTAAACCTTAAATAAATGGTTCCTGGTTAAAAAAAAAAAAAAAGAAAAATCACTCTTACTGCAGTGTGGCAAGTGGATTAATACTCTCCCTTTCCCCACCTGCCCAAGTAAAGGAACCAACTGCAGTAATTCAGGGAGGACAAGATGAAAAGAAAAAGAAAAAAATTCTATGATAGCTCCACTTGCAATGAAATCAGATCAAAGCCTTTAGTCTGAATCCCGAGCAACAGAAAACGCACACAACCAGACTGGAAAAACTCCCCAGCCTTCTTTTCTCATCATGGCTCTCCTCTAGCCCCTTTGATCATGCTGTCTCCTGGACGTCTGGTCTCTACTGAAAGCTATCTTCTAAGGCCTAGCTCTCAAGTTTCCTCTCCATGTTGCTTTCCTTGCCTCTGGCCTCCCAGTACACTGCGAGTTTTCTGTAGTATACACCAGTTACTTATTAGTTGTTACTATGCTCCTGATAACAGAGGCATGTTCTTTCACAGGTACCAGTCTGGGTCATTTTTCTGTCTTCCCGTTATATCCAGTTTACAGTTTGACTTTGAACACTCAGAGAGAGCATTTCAATGCATAGAATACCCGAGGCTGGCATTACTGTTATCTGGGGAATCTTTGGGGTATCGTTTAGGTATCAGAATTGTCTGTTGCTTCACAAAATAAATGGGTAAGGAGCATAAAGCATCCTACGGGTGAACCCCTCTCAGCTACAGAAAGTGGGTGCTGTGGACATCTGAGGCACTGCTGTCAAAATCCCGTCAGCTTGATTCTCATACACGTGGGGCCACGGTTCAGAGAAGTGTCCTAAGTCACTGCCAAGAGTTAGCACCGTGTGAATGAACACAGGGTAGGTGAGAAACACGTTTTCTTTGAAAGACTCCTCAAAAAGGCTGCTCTGGGGCCCTCAGAAGTTTGAAATCCTGCAGTCAGCTTGGACTTTTTTTTTTTTTCTTGACAGGCAGAGTTAGTAGCTTGGACTCTTAACCAAGTCACCTTTTCTCCCCCACCTCCAACAAGTGTCGCACTCTGCGAGCTCCTGCCCGTGTGTGCTTGCTGCAGTGAGTCTGTTCCGACCCCGTTCCGTACCTGGATCCACGGCCACCTGTCGTTTTCTGCAGCTGTCCACGCGTTTATCAGCCCCTTCTTGTTAAGACGTGCATAGTAGGGATACCATTTCTGAAGTCCGAAAAGGGCCCGGTGAGTAGACGAGGCTGTAATTTGCTGATTCGATATGATTCCACCTTCGATTCCCAATGGGCCCGAGCATTCTGTGAAGAGAGTAGGAACACACGTGAGTGGGTTGGGAGAGACACACATGTGAACTATGTATGGGATGTTGGTGCAGTACACCGGGAGGCGTGCCGGAGTTCTGGCCTGAGGCATCTTTTAAGTGTCTGTGGATTGTACCAGCGAGCCGTTCCAGCCCTTGTGGTTCACTGCATGAAGTTCTCGCTGCTCAAGCCACCTTCGTTCCCTTCGCTGGGGGAGCGGCTCCTGACCACACTTCCCTTCTGTGTTAAGGTTCTGCCTGATGTGCCACCATCGTTTGCTTGTTGATCATGTCAACAAAAGCATGAAGCTCTTAGCAGGCCTGCCTCTTCTCAATTTAAAAGATCTCTACTAGGTTACAGTTAGACAGAGGTAAGAAGTTCTGGGGTGCTATTACACATTAGGGTGACTACTAGAACATTGGTATAATGTATATTTCTCTAGAAAAATAGAAAAAAATATATTCCAGACAGGATTTTGGGTTTTCACCGTAAAGAAATGTTCAATGTTGGAGGAGTTACATATATTTATACTGACTGGACATCACACAATGTACACACAGATCTAAATATCACATGATACTCCACAAATAAGTAGAATTCTTATATGTCTGCCACAATATTAATCAAACAGTTTTTAAAAACCTATCTTGGGGGCCGTGCTGTGGCTCACTTGGTCAATCCTCTGCCTGCGGCACCGGCATCCCATATGGGCGCCGGGTTCTAGTCCCGGTTGCTCCTCTTCCAGTCCAGCTCTCTGATGTGGTCCGGGAAGGCAGTGGAGGATGGCCCAAGTGCTTGGGCCCTGCACCCGCATGGGAGACCAGGAGGGGCACCTGGCTCCTGGCTTCAGATTGGTGCAGCACGCTGGCCATAGCAGCCATTTAGGGGGTGAACTGATGGAAGGAAGACCTTTCTCTAACTCTGTGTAATAAAAAAATGAAAATTAAAAAAAAATTTTAAAAACCCTATCTCATGCTGGTGTTGTGGCATAGCAGGAAAGCTGCTGCTGTGGTGCTAACATCTCATATGGACACTGGTTTGAGTCCTGGCTGCTCCACTTCTGATCCAGATCCCTGCTAATGTGCCTGGGAAAGCAGCAAAGGATGGCCCAAATGCTTGGGCCCCTGTATCCATGTGCAAGACCCCTAAGAAGCTCCTGGCTCCTGGCTTTGGACTTTTGGGCTGGCTCCAGCCACTGCAGCCATTTGGGAGTGAAATACAGAAGGAAGATCTGTCTCCCTTCTTTTTGAAACTCTGCCTTTCAAATAATAATCCAATTTTAAAACAAAAACACCTATTTCATATCTTGCATTCTCAGAAATTAGCATGTCTTGTAAATCATAAAAGCATGTATTGAGACGTCTGTTGATTCAGTCTCCTTTTTTTGTGACTATCATGCATCCGAGTAAAAATCACTTTTGTACTGCTGTAGTATTTTTCACCACCTTAAACTTTCGAGCTTTAATCAGTGTAAGCCCCATCAGTTATGTTTCCATAAAAGAGGACAATGTATAAATCTGTCAACATTTACAATTATCAAATTGTGATATGTTACAAATTGTGGAACATGAAGAAGTCAGATAAACTCTGAAACCCCATGCAGTAAATCATGATATTAAAATATTTATCTAATATTTGTAGTTCAAAATTCACAATTCTACAGGATAGATTTGGAAGCAAACTTTCCTAACAAAAATCGTAAACAACAATATAAAGTATAATATTCTCAAAAGATATGTCTTGAAATACCAAATGTATTTAGTTTTTAAAATTAGGAAAAATTTTATCTGTACATTATATATATAGTTATGCAAATATTTGAATCTTAATATTTTGTAAGATTTTGTCAGCACATTTAAGTTCAGTTTTTAAAATTCAGAATAAGATTATGACATAATGAAACATATTTGATTTTCTTAATTTCTTACATTATATTCAACTTCTTATAAATTTGGAATTGTGTAATAACTATGAAAATCCTGTTAATTTAACATGACATTCCATCTGAATTCCTGAATAAATGAGGCTATTGTCCATTTTAAGCTCAGCATATGTAAGTCACCTTGATTTTGAATGCCAATCACATTTGAGTTCCCAATTACTATTTGTAATCAATCATTTCCAGTAACTAAATAGGAGTTGGGAAACTTGGAGGCAAGAATTCTGCAGCTGCATTACAATGCTGTAAAAAATTATGAAGGCATTTCTTCTTGGTCCCATCCTTTTTGCTGTTTTTCTATTCCATGCTCAGAGAGTTAGTACCTCCTGACACATGACAGACATCCCTCCAATAGCTTTAATACCTGTACACGTTGATTATACAGAAGATGCTAATATAAGGATAAGTAATCACCATAAGCAGACTTTTTTAGTAAAGATGACATTAACACCCCAAACACTGCAACTCTACAATTGACAAAAAGAAATCACTCACGTTAAATCTAGATAATAAGGTCTTTTTAAACATATAATTAGCACTGCTAATGCTTTAGGAGGGTACACTCCATCACTTGGTCGTCATTAAATTAAGAAGCCATTCGTTGTGGTATCAGGAGCTGCTGATTAAACGCTGGTTGTCACAGTCCACAAGGCATGATGTTGACAACCTTAAACGTGGATTCTCTGGATCCTTGTTTTGCTTTCAGTTTCAAAGGTCCCGATCTGAACAGACTCCATGAAAGTAGTAGGCAACGTTCACTATGACATTGCGTTTGATGTTAAGCACGGTGGGAGCGTGGCTTTTGAAGAATATTGCCGGTAAAGGACCCTCAAGAGCAATTCTCCTTGATTTGTGCAACACTGAGATGGAAAAAATACAGCAGGCATGGCGGTCATTTCCTGCAGGCCACTAAGTAGCCTGGCAGAGCTGGAGAGCCAGCCTTGATTAGTCAAGCTGCACGACACCCTGGGAAAGAGCTCAACGCCACCTAGTCATGTGTTTCTGAAGACACTGTGCTGACCTGACATCCCCAATGAAAATACAATCATTGTAAAAGAGAGAGTACATCTCAGGCCACACTATTCAGCCAGTACTTGGACCAACTGTTCATCCATAACCTTCCTGTATCAGCTAACCTATCAGCAAGCACACCGGTCTCAACTATTCCATTATCATATAAGGCAAATACCAATGAATGATTTAGAAAATATATTTGCATAGTTTACCACAAGGATCTGATTTTTCGTCATAATCTCATTAGTCATGCATATTCATTCTTAGAGTGTTTTTTAACTTTTTTAAAATTTTATTTGACAGGTAGAGTTACACACAATGTGAGAGTGAGAGAGTCAGAGTGAGAGGGTGAGAGAGAGAGAGAGAGAAAAGTCTTCCTTCCGTTGGTTCACTCCCCAAATGGCCGCTATGGCCAGTGCTACGCTGACCTGAAGCCAGAAGCCAGGTGCTTCCTCCTGGTTTCCCACACGGGTGCAGGGGCCCAAGCACCTGGGCCATCCTCCACTGCACTGCCGGGCCACAGCAGAGAGCTATATTGGAAGGGGAGCAACCGGGACTAGAATCTGGTACCTATATGGGATGCCGGCGCCACAGGTGGAGGATTAACCAAGTGAGCCACAGCGCCAGCCCAAGACATTTTTCAAAAATTATCTGGATCTCTATAGTGTACACAGTATTTACAAAAGTTAGAGCTATACCTTGCAGTGAGCTATTTTTTTGACAGTCTTCAATTCCACTTTTTTTTTTTTTAAGGAAAAAAAATTTTACAACATTCACTTATGCACTCTGCCACTTGCATATATAGGCAGAAAAAAATCCACCAGAGGAAACATGACAGTGGCAAGGGTTCCTGAATGAAGTATGAGCCTGTGAAGTTTCCAGATCCTGGATTTCCCTCCAGGTCTCCCACGTGGGCAGCAGGGACCCAAACACTTGGCCATCTTCCACTGCTTCTCCCAGGCCACCAGAAGGTGAGCTGGATTGGAAGAAGAACAGCCGGGACATGAACCAGCATCATCACAGGCAATGGCCCCTACCCACTATGCCATAATGCAAACCCTAATCAATAAGACTCTTAGAAAGATAATACAGCGATATGCATTGCTATCACTACTGCTAATGGAAAGGAGAGGTATGCAACAGTAACTGACAAGACAGATAATATTGGGTGAGAACCCTGATGCTTGAAAAGCCCATCCACATCAATCTCCTCATGGCATCTTCAAAATCACACTTGCACTTCAAGGAAAGGGAGGTATTGCACCGATTTCATAAATGAGGAAACTCGTGAGAGGGAAATTAAAATTGTAAAGTCCGAGTCTGGGATTCAGAGGGAAAAATTCAGTAATTCTTCAAAGGGAGACTCTGATCTTTCTCTTGTGCTGTGACTTCACCTGGGGCATGTGTACTGCACCCACAGGGGAGATAACAGGAGGGTGAATATGGAGGGAACATGCAGAAGACACCTGTGGCATGAGGGTTGCTACAGAGCTTCCACAAGGTGTAAACCATTCAAGCAACAGGTCCAGCACGGCAGGGAGTCACCCAAGTAAATATCGAGGGTCTATGATGATCTGTGTCCCCTGAGGTGTCCGGAAACCAACCTGATACCATCACTGGCATCCAGGCTGCATGTCTGATATGGATGGGCTCATTCAACACTGACCAGTTTACTGATCTATTATTATGTGCTCAGTAATTCCTCAAGTCTATCCATTCACTCATTCTCCATTCATTTAATTCAGTATAAAAAACACTATTTTCTGAAATCTTTGTCCATAGGAAGTGCTTTTCTAGACAGTGATGTTGTAAGTATGAAAAGGTCCTCTGTCCCAGTGAGGAGAGAAATTACAAACATACACTGTAAGTAAGCAAGACGACACCATGAGGTAGCGAGCGCCCTGAAGAATAAGAGTGATGAATCCCGTGAGGATGCATCACAAGATCACAGATGGCCTTTCAGACACGTGACCCTGAAAGTCCATCCCTGAATGGAAGCAGGAGCTAGGTTTACAGGACTGCTTCCCTGAAGGACGTCCAGCCCAGGGCGGGAGACGCACAGAAAGGAGATCATTTTCCCGGAACAGGGTGGATGTGGTGCTGACAGGTGCACAGGACTCTGAGAACGGCAGAGGGCATCACACCCAGCCTATGGCTCATGGAAGGGTTTCCACGGAAACAACAGGAGTGAGCACAGTGGACAAGGCAGAGAGGGGACCTAGGCAGGAGATGGTCTGGCAGGATGGGGAAGCAGAGGCGGTTCAGTCTCCCTGGACCAAGCTGGGCTGTTGGGGGAAGGCTGTGAGATGAGACGAAGGAGACAGACCCTAGACTGCTTTGCTAGAGAGCCTGCTGGTAGGACCTGATGCTAGCAGTGACCAAGAGCTTTTGAAGGATTCTGACTATGGCCAGGTTTTCATGGAAAATAGATCATTCTTACTGTAGCATGAAGGGTACACTTAAAAGGGGACAGAGCTGCAATTAACAGACTGCTAACAACGGTCCAGGTGAAAAGCGATGCAGACCTGAAGGTGGGGGTGAAGCAGAGGAAGCGTTCAAGGCAGACTCTGGAGGTCAAAGGGGCAGAGCACATAAGGATCAGACTGGGGTGGAGGTTCCACACAGAATGGGTTGTGCACCTGCCAACTGTGTGCTTAACAAACGACAACACAGACCCTGCTTCCTCCCTCGCAACTGATCAGAAATGATCCTGCTGCGGGGTTCAACTTGGGAGTGCCTGATTGCATCCCACAAGATCTCACTAACTGGGCCCCCATGAACAAGGCTGCAGGGACTGGCTGGAAGGCAGATAGCTGCCTGTTGGCTCCAGCCACGCCCCACGCTCTGCACGTGCGCTCCTCCAACTGGTGAAGCTACACCCTTCTGCGCAGGCAGAGGGTTGCTTCCTTACTGCGTCTACAGCGAGCTTTGATTCCAGCAGCAGAAAATATCTGGAAGGGGTGAAATTCCTTTTAAAATAAACACGAAAGATACACAGACACTAACAATTGCAGGCAGCAAGGTACTATTTGACTTGCGTAACTCATTTGAAGATTCTAAAGTCATTTTCAGCCACATTGTCTTACGAGGACATGGGAAGAGAGGCCTTCTTTAGAATTTTTGCCTCTTTTGCTGAGAGCACCTTTTTACCGATAAAAAACAAGTGTGTGTGTGTGTGTGGGGGGGATCTCCGATGGCTGGTAGCTCTCCCTCCCTTCAATGAGCCACCACCCAGCATGCACAGGTATCTGACATTCCCCATCATCACCCTGGTGTGGGTGCAGTGGTCCAGGCTGAGACACAGTGCGTGGGGGGAAGCAGAAGCAGGCAGTAGTGTCATAAGGTCGTTGGAATTTCCAGCTAGATGATGTGCACCGACACAGCTCTGGTACTGTGCTTGCTTTCATGGAGTGTTACAAGAATCGCAAGCTAATGAGTCCGCGTGGCAAGGACTCCCCAAGGCTTTGGGGGCATCAAGGGGACAGGTGCTTCAAGTCTGTCGCACTGCACTGGAAGTGACTTCTGACTGCAGACACGCACGCTCAGACCAACTACGCTTCCCCAGGGGAGGGATGCCACCTGCACACCAGGACATCGCACCTGGGCTTGCAGGGCTCAGACTTCAGTGCCCTCCCCAGAGACACTCTGGGTGTGAAACAGACAGTTTCAAAGTGAGGTCCTTCTCACTCACTGTGCACGCTCATCCCGGGGAGCGTGCCACAGAACTCTGCCTGCATCTGATTGATCTTGCAGCCGTGCCTCAAGATGTCTCGCATCTCGCTCGGGAGCCTGCCGCCTTTCAAATGGGGGCGATGCATGGCTGAACCCCCAGCACAAGCGCACTGCTCTCATTTGCTCTATCTCCGTACCCAGACATCTTCAGAATGAAAGGGCTTCCAATTAAAGCCGCGTCGGAAACCAATCTCCTTTCAGCATCTCCATTCCTCCCTTCCCCCGAGCAGTGGTCTATCTGCAGTGCTTAGCATAGCGTGACAGTTCTGCTGAGCGCCCACCCCGGTGAGTGGGCACCTGACGACCTCCAGGACTGCAGAAATTAATGTTGATGCGGACGCCAGCTCCCTCTGTGCCGCCTGGACCATGGCCTCTCTGATTCCTGGTGTTTGGTTTATGTCAGGCTTATCTCAAGACCAGGATGTAAGTGGGTGAGGGAGGGAGCAAGGCCACTATTTTTCCCACTGAGGCCTGGGAGCTGAAAAGCACAGTGAAGTACGTATGTATGTATGTAATTTTCTTACTGTTAGCTCTTAGCACCCCAGCCTGGCACACACTGCATCTGATGTCTTTCAAGGCTGTCGGTCTTTCGGTGGTAGGAAGTTGTGTCAAAGAAAGACGACAAGGAATGACAACAGAAGCAGAGCTAGGGACTGGGGCTGAGTATTCCAGTCTGGCTTCAGCAGACAGTGGAGGTGGCAAGGAGCTCTCTGCACCCAGGCTGGGCATGTGAAGGCAACAGGCAGGATGCAGCCTTCCCTCTCCTGCACCCACGGATCCCTGCACAGCAGCCCCCGGTGGCAGGACCCCTGGGAATCATCACTCTACAAAGATGCAAGGTTCCATTGGGCAATAGCTGCTTGTCCCCACACCTGGAGAGTGCCAGGAAAACCAACTTCACAAAGGGACCTTGCTTAGGGAAACTAGCAACTGTGAAATCATCAAAATTGTTTACAGAAATAGCGAAGCTTATCTGGATTGCAGCTAAAATGCATGTGCATGTCAGAGCAAAGGCTATTTTTCTTTGTGTCGGTTGGGCTTCTTAGCTTAAACAAATGCTTATTTTCTTCACAATCATAAAAAAACTGTGAATCTGAAATAATTGGCCACAAAAGCATTTTCCACATTCTATCAGGAACTGAATTCTTTTGTTTCTCCATATCTGAAATCTCAGAAGCTGTCCAGGTTAAATGATAAGAAATAAGTATGTCTGCATATATTTTTCTCATAGATAATAAGCTTCTTAAAGGCAGAATTCATGCCTTGTGCATTGTTTAGGTTTCCAAAGCAGTAAGCACACACAGTGCCTTGCAGATGGGCAGCTGTCAGCATTATAGGTTAAAGCAAATTAAAACAAACCATAGCTTCTTGGAATTACTTATCTTCCTTGTTTGGAATTGAGTTAATCTTCTGAATATAGATATTATCATTCTAAGCATTCAACATATTGGATGGGAGTTAAAAATCAGAAGTGCTTTCCTGGTGTGCTTGAAAACATACAAGAATCAAGTCCTGGAGGTAGGGAAAATGTAATATTTGGAACGAAAATAGCATTCATACGGCTACAAATTCGATTATCGGCCATCTAGCTACTTTCCTGGAAAATACATTTGTGCTTTGCTTCACACTGTTTTATCTGAAGCCAATTATGATATATTATCAGTTTAAATTAATTGTTTTGAATTCAAAAAAAAAAAGTTAAACCCATGAATAAGTAGCACTGTAACAGGAAGTTATCCATTACTGCTCCCCAGAGCTGGTTTGTAAGCACATTGGTGCCCAAAGTGCTGTTTGCACAGCAGAGCTGATGGGTTCATACTCAAAGGCCACATTTCTTGTGGAGATAATTCACCAAAGTCAATAAGCTGCAATAAGATTATCATCTTCCCATAATAAACAGGGTTGCTTTAGGAGAGCAAGAGTCCACTTTAGTTTGCCTAAGATACACTCTTCCAAAACACAAGAACGTAGGAGTTTTTCAAAGGCCAAATGCACTTTGGCAGCCAGGCGAGTCTTCGGTAACCTCAACTCGGGCATCCACTTCTACTGCACAGCTCACCCCACACCAATGGAAGCTAACAACATGGTTTTTCTGTGTGGGCAGAAATCTGGGACTTCCAAATCCTGAGGAGGGTGCCCTCTTCCCGCCTGCCAGAGGAACCTGACCTGCACAGGAAGGAGCTGGAAGGGGGGAAAACTCCATGGTCAAACCTACAAGACATGCTGGTGCTTGAAGACACACAAGCCGGGTATCTGATGTCAACAAACAGCACTCGCCACGCCAACACACACGGCCATGCTTTTCAGGTCTTTACTTCTTCTAAGATTTTTTTTTTTTTTTTTTTGGGTGGCAGTTGCCTACTAGAGTAGGTAGCACAAAGTACTGCCTCTGACACTTTGTTCTGAAGTAATGATACTGGCATGCCAGACACTAGTTGGTCTTGGGAGAGAGGTCACAGTCCCAAATCTGTTTATCTACTACACGTAGCCATTTTTTTTTTCTCTGTACAATGTGGTTACATTTTTCTTCACACTGGGTTTTATCTCAGGCCAAGTATGAAGTATCAGAGTCCCCAGGGTCATGAGAAATTCTAGAAGATGAATCAGAAGGCCCTGCAGGTGGAAAGGTGGCCAGCATGAGCTCTCTCTGAAGGGCACACGTAGGGGAGTTGTGGAAGGAAAGGCAGAGTTAACACAGAGTCTGTAAGTGCGCACTAGGTGACCGGCTCATTTGAATTCTACAGACATTCATATTATGTACTCAATCCTAAAAAAATCTAAGCAACAGTTGTCATTTAGCAGATGAATAGTTTTTACCTGTGTGATCTGGAAAGAACTGGGGCTAGAACAGGAAACTATGAATTCCTGCAAGTAATTTTTAAGTCTGCCCTAGATATCACAGCCTGGCTGTTTTTCCTGTTTGCAAATTATCTATTTTGCCAGTATTTCCAGTTCATAGTTGAGACAGAAGACATGTTCTTAATAATATACATTTACTAACCCAACATCCCTAAAGACAGAAGCACCAGTGAAGGGTTTGAGTATTGCATTTACAGTGACTTTGCTGGTCCCGGAAGAGGTAACTCAGCACAGAATTTTAAACAAACACAAAGCCACTAAAGTAAAGCAAGCTTTACCAAATTTATATAAAGAAAAATCCCAGGAGAACTTAAAAGAGTAACAATTTTATTACAGACTTGCAGCCTTTCATACGTTATCGCTCATTCCACAGAGGTTCCTGGATCTGTCTTATAACGTAGTGAACTTGCATCTGCCTGTTGACATGAGAAGTGTTACCTCTGCAGCTTCTCAAATTTGTCACCTAAATACTAAAGTAGACTCTGATATTGTGTCATGTCCCAGGTAAACACTTATTTTTCTTGCTGGACAATGTTCATAGAAAAAAAAAAAAAACACCTCTAGAATTTGGATCAAGACAACCTACTAATGAATGTATACATTGTAAACAAGTAGAGATGTTTAAAAATCTTAAACCTAAATTTAAGTCTCCTAGTGTTAAATAAGTATGAAACATTAGCTGTGTTCAACAAAGTTCCCATAATGGGGTAAAGTGCCATTTCCTGGCATATTTCAACAGAATGCATTACTGCTATATAGTTCAGCCTGATGCATAAGCAAATAAATACATCTGTTTTTATAAAGTTATATTTAAAAATAAATGTATACAAATTTCAGAGACACATCAAAATTAGGTCCTTTTTTTTTTTTAAAGTTTTTAAAAGAAAGAACTTTCTGGAGCCAGCGCTGAGGTGCACTAGGTTAATCCTTCACCTGCAGCGCCAGCATCCCATATGGGCGCCAGTTCTAATCCCAGTTGCTCCTCTTCCAGTCCAGCTCTCCGCTGTGGCCTGGGGAGGCAGTGGAGGATGGCCGGAGTGCTTGGAACTCTGCACCCATGTGGGAGACCAGGAAAAAGCACCTGGCTCCTGGCTTTGGATTGGCGTAGCTCTGGCCATTGTGGCCATTTGAGGAGTGAACCAATGGAAGGAAGACCTTTCTGTCTCTGTCTATAACTCTACCTGTCAAATAAATAAAATCTTTAAAAAAAAAGAATTTTCTAAGTTTCTCTTTGAAATTAGATAAAAGACCAGGTTCTCTAGAAGGTTTTACATTGCAAATATCACATATCTCACTATTTGCCAGTGTCTTTTTATAGGATTAACCAGGAAACAGGTAGGGCTCTCAAGTTACAAACATAAAATGATGTATGGTCCTTAACCCAGAATGAAGACAGCATAATTGATTTTCTTTCTAAAAAAATCCTATACAAATGAGAAGAGTGATTTGCTTTTCTTAGAAATCATTCTTATTTTACACAAATACTTCAAAGACAGTAAACAGTGACTCTCTGACTAAAGGACACAGCGGGATACAGTCACTTTTAAAGATAAAGGGAAGATAAAGTGCACAAAAATACAGACAAAACTAGGGATGTGAATTTTACCTTACGTTACTAAGAACATATTTCATTAGTTGGATATTTTTTTTCAATTACCCAAATCTTGTTTAACTACAGAAAAAAAATATCGTGCAAGCTATAAATTGCTCAGGCAGGGATTTATATCTTCAATACCTTAGCATAGCTCAACTAGATAAAAACTGCAAAGATTAAAAAAGAAGATGCAAATACTCTTTCCTATTTGGAGACTTAACTCTGCACCCACTCCATCAGATACAACTTACCAAAGCAGGTCATGTATTTGGGAAATAACTAAGGAGACAATTATGTGTAATGGAATGGTAATTTGTGATGTGTGCAAAGTACCTTACTGATGTTGGAAAATTTTCTGTTACACCGCCTTTGTTGTGATCTGGGTTAAGATGTGGTGGCAAATGCAGACCCAGAATTCTGTGCGCTGAACAGAGCCCTACCACTCATTGGAAATGTGAGCACATCCTACCTCATGGACAACTGTGGGTCTGGAGCCTAGGCAGGCTTGGGTGTGGATTCTCGCACCATTTACCAGCCTTGTGGCCTTGGGGAATTCACTTAATATTTCAGTGACTCCTTATTAACCCAGTGTCCAAACTGTGTGGCGTGTTAGGATAAAAATCCCAGTGCCCGGCCATTATGTTTACCAGTTAAATCAGAATGCCTTCAGGCTGCAGCCAGGTATCTGCATTTTTTGAAGAGGTCCAGTAGTCAGCAAAGCCTGGGAACTGTGGGCTTCAGCCCTGCAGGGCTGTTCTGTAGGTTGCAAACAACATGTGATGAACTCACAGTAAACCACACGGCAGTCCACGGACCAGGCAGCAATGGTTCTCTCTCACACTTGCTTCATGTTACGAAGCAGAAGTCAGGGACAGAAATTCATACCTGGGGGAGACTGATTTACACCGTGATGACCTGCAGAGCCCAGCTTCAAACAGAAGCCTCCAGTTCAGACAGGTTTCACATGCATTCACTTTTTTTTTTTTAACATTTTTTTTTTAATTTTATTTTTTGTTATTTTTTTGACAGGCAGAGTGGACAGTGAGAGAGAGACAGAGAGAAAGGTCTTCCTTTTTGCTGTTGGTTCACCCTCCAATGGCTGCCACGGTAGACGCGCTGCGGCCGGCACACCGCACTGTTCTGATGGCAGGAGCCAGGTACTTCTCCTGGTCTCCCATGGGGTGCAGGGCCCAAGGACTTGGGCCATCCTCCACTGCACTCCCTGGCCACAGCAGAGAGCTGGCCTGGAAGAGGGGCAACCGGGACAGGATCGGTGCCCCGACCGGGACTAGAACCCGGTGTGCCGGCGCCGCAAGGCGGAGGATTAGCCTAGTGAGCCGCGGCGCCGGCGCCGGCCTGCATTCACTTTTTGTCATGGGGGTGTAGAAAGAAGAGTAGATTAGCTACTCTCATTTCCCATGCAGAACGTTCTTCAATAAAAATTATAAACACACACATTAGCACAATTATTAATCATGCAGTTACTGGAAATGATTCCAAGTATCTTGTCACTTGGCATCTCCTTAATGCCCCATTCATCACCAGATAGTTCTGTCACCGAAGCATTCAAATTGTCAGATAAAACTCCTTGCCTGAGGGAAATATAAACCATGGCTTCTTGTAATGAATGAAAATAAAATGACTCCCCACAGTATATATTGCCAGACTCCCTGCAAATAAAGTAACTAATTAAATAATCTCCTTTCTAAAGAGACCTGTGTCTGGCAGGCAATTTTGGCATTGTGGCAAAAATGGGGATCTCCTAGGGAAAAAAAAGTCTCATAGGGACATTTCGATATACCAGATGGCAACTTTGAAAAGCATCCTCGCAGTCAAGTAACCCCCTGCCCTCACTGAGTATCTCAGCAATCCTATCTTTAGGATAAATACAAGTGAGGCTTTAGCTGCTAACAATCTTGTTGGAGTAAACAGAGAAATCTCATGTCATAACTTAAGAGTAAAGTGCTAAACCATCTATTCCCACCCAACACACAAACATACACCAGACTGATTTTTTTTCCCCAGATTTATTTATAATGAAAACTCAGAGTTATAGAGAAGGGCAGGGAGGGGGGGAGGGGATGGAAAGGAAGAAGGGTATAGGAAGAGGGGGTGGGGAGGGAAGGGAGGGGAAGAGGGGTAGAGGGAGAGGGGGTGGGGAGGGAAGGGAGGGGAAGAGGAGAGGGAGGGAGAGGGAGGAATGACAGAGGGGGAGGGAGGGATGGAAGAGATCTGCAGTTCATTGGTTCACTCCCTATATGGCCACAAACTCTGGGGCTGGACCAGGCTGAAGCCAGGAGGAACTAGGAGTTTCATCTGGGTCTCCCACGTGGGTGCATGGGTCCAAGCATTTGGGTCAACTTCCACTGCTTTTCTATGGTATTTTAGCAGGGATCTGGATCAGAAGTGGAGCAGCCAGGACTCAAAGCAGCACCCATACGAAATGCTGGTGTCGTGGGCAGCTTAACCAGCTGTGTCACAGCACCAGCCTCACAAACCTGACAATCATCTGGTTCCCATGTCTTTGGCACATTCTTGTGTGCGTCATCAGGACACATTTCCAATGAGAAGAATGGTCATGCTCACTTTCTCAGATTTCCACCAGCATAAGCAGCATGTAATGAGGGAAAAATTGTGACAGGCACCTGGCTAGCTCTTTTTATGATCTGATTTTAATACACAAGAAAACCAGGTATGGATTCTGGAAGTGCCGTAAGAGGAAGGTACAATTAAGAGATGGTTCCAGAAAACTAGCCCAGGGGTTGTGAACAGCACAAGATAGAAACCTTGAGCGGGACTAACAATTTTTCTGATCACGTGTGGCTTACATGCTGGTCCAGATTGCAACAGTATGGCAAATATCCACCTAGAAGCCCTTAAAAGCTCAACAGTCACTCTTCTGGAATGATCAGCGTCAAGAGCTCCCAGTGCTTGGCTGACTGCTGGTTGAAAAGGTGGTGAAAGGAAGACTCCCTATTGCAATGGTTGCTAATGTAACATCTGGAGCTTTGGGCTTTTTTTGTTTAAGAGAGAGATTGAGAGCTTGCACAAGTGAGCCGAGCACGAAGACCTACTCCCATCCGCTGGTTTACTTTCCCAATGCAAGCAAATGCCGGCTGGGTCCAGAGCCAGGAGGCAGGAACTCAGTCCAATTCTCCCATGTGGGTGGCCGAGACTCAACCATTAGGCTGTCACTCCTGAATCCCAGGGCCAGCAATAGCAGGAAGTGCCAATCAAGAGCCAGATCGGGTATTGCAACCAGGTTCTCTGATGTGGCACACCGGTATCTAACCAAGAAGCCAAACACCCAACCCTGGTCTCTGGTCTTCTTTAATCTCTTGGTCATATGGCTGCCACAGCCTGAGGCTCATCTAAGAAAAGCTATTGTTTTTTCCTTTTCCATTGTTAGTTACCTAATTATTGGCAAATAAAATCAGATTCTCGATTCTTCTTCCTATTACTTCCACTCTTGGATATTTCCAGACGTCACCTGGACTGGAAGACAGATTATTTTTTTAACTGAAATCTATCCATAGCATTAGAAAAGACAGAGTTCAACTACATGGAACTAGAGAAAAATGTCTCTACATGTGGCTCTCTGCCATGGAGAAAAGGCATGACTGTGATCTTTTATAAACCAGGCTGACTGTCCTTTCTGAAAGCTAATCAAATAAACTAAACACCACATTAAAAAATGTAAGAGACATCGGTAGTGAAAAAAGGGTAATACCAAACAACTTCCTCCGACAAGGTCTGTAACTTCAGTGGAAAGCCTGCCACTGGTGTCTACCAACTGGCAATGGAGACAATGGAGAGGGGAGTTGCCACAGCCTCATGGGTGCATTAAGCTGCTGTAATAATTTAGAATTACACCAAACAGAATGAGATCAGCATAGGAAAGAGTTATTTATATCCCCATGTTTATTGCAGCTCAACTCAAGGGAGCTAAGATAAGAAATCAACCCAGATGTCCATCAACTGATGACTGGACAAAGAAAATGTGGCATATACATACTACAGAATACTCTTCAGCCATAAAAAAAGAATGAAATCCTGTCTTCTGCAATATATATATATATATATATATGCGCAACTGGAAACCATTATACTTAGAGAAGTAAGACAGTCTCAAAAAGACAAAATTTACATATTTTCTCTGATATGTGGCAGTTAATAAAGAACACATAAATCGCATAGGAATAAAATGGACATTTTATGATATGATTGTCATTTTTAGCCCTTGTTTATACTCCTGTGGAACTGTGGTCTTCCTGCTTTTTACTTGCTGAATATTATGGTTAGTGGAGAATGCAGCCTGCATCAAGTGGATTAAAATTACATCTTTGCAAAAACTGATGAAAGGAAGACGGGGAGGAAGGGAGAAACTGTGATTGTCTTCCTGTAACTGTACCTATGGAATGTGTGAGATCTGTTCTCTTTATATTCAAAATAGAAACAAAAGAAAAAGAATTCTACTCTGCCAGAATCTACTATATATGTAATTTGCATAATTAAAGTTTAGCGCAAGGGATGCTATTCCATTCTCTGTCCTCTGCTGTCCTCTTACTATGCAGCTCCTGAGCACCTGCGTCTGGTCTCCAACACTCTTGTCTTCCTACTGTCTGTCTCCATGGCTGCTGAAATAAACAAACTGAAGCACCGATATAAATGATCCAAAAGTTTCTGTCTCAAAGAACACTTCAAAACAACACAATGTTTTGAAACCAAGCTCCAAAATAGTTATTAGTTTATTAGTTGTTAAACTGTGCCACTATTGTAACCAGTTCTCCCATCTGTTCTCTCCTTAGTCATCCAGCCCTAGCTCAGAACCTCATTGCCTGCACTGCGGCCTCCTGCTTCTCAACCAGTAACCCTTCCCCACTGCCACTGCCCACCACCCCTGCCCTCATCTCATCTACCGAATTCAGAAAAACCTGACACTGGCACTCTCCTGATTATGTATTTTTTTTTTCAAGATTCCTCCTGTTCAGAAAATACAGCTCATCCTCTTGGCTGCTTGAAATCTTTCCAGCAATGCCAAACTCCACACCTTGGAAGGCGACACGCATGGCTGTGAATGAAACGCTTCTGCAGCTCACAGCCCCGCCGTTTTCCTCCCGGTCCCAGTCCTGCCCCACGCTGAATTAGTTGTGCCGATCTGGGGGCCAGACTCGGAGCACATCCGTGCCACAGGCAGCACTGCACACACTGACAGATGTATGCATCTGTCTCCCCCATGATGCTGTAAATCCTTCCACAACAAGGGGCTTTCCCCTGCTTATCTTCTCCAACAAGGGACTGCAGAGAGCTCTCTGCCTCCAGATAGGCTACAGCTTTATTTCTCCTCTTTCTCTTGCTGTTTGGTTTCCCTCCACAGGGTAAGAGGTTTTCACATCTCCTCTGACAAGCGAGCCATGCATTTTTTAACAAAATGTGCATGGGAAATTGTGGAAGCAGTGATTTTCAATGCTACCATCCTCCAAAGTAACATGACCACCTAGGAAAGTATTACAAAATAAATCTAACCGTAGAGAATCGTAAAACTTCAAGGACAGATCTCAAGATTTTTACTTTATCAAGAACTTTGTATCCTAACACTGTAGGATTTTTTGTAGTTGCCCCTAATTTTTGTTCCCAACAGCTTTGTGTATTAGGCACACAACAGTCCCTGGAAAGAACAAAGTGCAATTCAGCATTCATTTGCACATGAACTTGCATTTCCTAGTATATTTCTCTTTGCTATCATATTCATGGTAATATAGACCCAAGGTTCCTTATCTGTTCTAACAGAATAAGAAGCAAATGTGGATAAAATGAATCAATTGATAGTGTTTATTCCTCACAACTTGTAGGCACTGTGAAAGTTTTAACTTCCATTTCCTAGAAACATGGTTAATTACTAACACTAATTATGAACTCAAGCATTTTTTTTTTCGGTAGGTTTCAGCATCTGTCACATACTGTTGGGCTTGAGGTGAAATGCTGAAAAAGAAAATCACTTCAGCTAGCAATAAAAGCAGCCTTGTAGACAATTTATTTGGCTAGCCAGCTCCTGAAATTTCAAAAACTGTATGTGCTGTTATATTCCGGAGAGTGGAGGAGCTGTGACAAGAATGTAAAACAGTAGCTCCTTTTTATTTATAGGCTGTTTGAAGGCATACGACCGATAATATAAAATTTTCTCATTTTCCCCTCTTTTCAACTTCAGTGTTAAACTTCGATTGAATGTATCCAGTTGTCTGTTCATTGCATTTAAATTGCGATGACCTGCCTCCTGTTTTTACCTCAATTAAAATAGAGGCAGGGAACCCTTTCTTGAAGAATTCTTACCAATCTCAGATCTTAACTGCCCAAATGCCTGAATTTGTCAACCTTCAATTTATCCATGCAGGTATTTTAGGTGTGACTGAGGCAGGGACAGTAAATAAATAACACTGAGGACACAGTGTGTATTCTTGAGAACCTTCAGTTCTGAAATGAGATTTGGGCAACCAAACACAACAAAGACACACTCTGGAAAGAATGAACCAACAGTCAAAGTGAGGTGCATAGACTTCAGGGGGGAATGTTGCATGTGGTAGATTTTAGATTCTGCTTTGAGCAGGAAAGGAGATCAAATCATGAATTTTTATATATACACATGTATTATAACTGCTGTGCTCAGAACGAAAAGGGAGATTTTTAAGAGACTATTAACGATCCACTCAAAACAAGTGAAATGTCAACCGTTTCCCCAGTGGACACTCAGAGATGTGATTCCACTCGTTAAATGACACAGGACTCTCACCAGAAATTACCTGAGGGATAATTGGGCCTTGACTGAACAAAATTTTATAATATTACTTTAAAACATCTTCAGGCTAATCGTGCCACTGACCGTGGTACACAGGACTCATGATTGTTTTACTGTGGGGGCAGACATTCAGCCTTAGAGTTCAGAAGCCAGCTGGGATGCCTGCTCCCACACAGGGAGTTGCCTTGGTGTGAGTCCCAGCTAAGACACCAATTCCAGATTCCAGCCAATGCACAGTCTAGGCGGCAGCAGGTAATTGGGCTCTGGCCACCCCCATGGAAGATTCGGGCTGAGTTCCCGGTTCCCAGCTTCAGCCTGGCTCAGCCCTGGGCACTGTGGGCCTTTGGGGAGTGAACCTGCAGATGGAAGTGTGTTCTTTCTCGCTCTTTTGCTTGCTGTCTCTCTGCTTCTCAAATAAATAATTTTTTAAATGTAAAAGTAGGTTTTTTTTTAATAAAATGTTAACTTCCGCACAAAATTGTACATATTTCTGGGGTATCATGTGATGTTTCAATTCATTGTGTAATGTATATTAAATACATCTCCTCAAATATTTAATATCCTTCTATAGCAAAAAAAAAATTCAAAATCCTATCTTCTAGTTTTTTTTTTTTTTTAAGATTTATTTACTTCTTTGAAAGGCAGAGTTAGAGAGAAGAGAGAGAGGAGAGAGAGAGAGATCTTCCATCCACTGATTTACTTCCCAAATGGCCAGAATGGACAGGCTGAAGCCAGGAGCTTTTCCTGGGTCTCCCACGTGGGTGGCAGGGGCCCAAGCACCTAGGCCATCCTCCACTAATTTCCCAGGTACATTAGCCAGGGAGCTCTATCAGAAGTAGCTCACCTGGGACTCAAACTGGTGCCCACATGAGATGATGGTGTCACAGGCGGCAGCTTAACCCACTATGCCACAATGCTAGCCCTTAATTTTTTTCTTATAAAGCAACATATAGTACACTGACATTCCCTATAGTCACAGCCCTGTGCAATAGGACCCCACAACTTCTTACTCCCATCTAATAGTATCTTAGCATCCATTAATCAGTCTTCCCCATCCATCCTTTCTCCCCCCCACCCCCTCAATGTTTAGTAACCACCATTCTACTTTTAAAGCCGCTGTAATTTTCTATGGTAAGAGCAAACAGCAGAAGGACGGTCAACAGCTTTGTGGGAACTTGTGCAGCGCTTTGCATCATGAATCAACTCGCAGAAGCTCCTCTTATAAAACCTAGTCACACGGTTAAATGTGCATAAAAATGAAGTCATTTCCTCTGTCCCAGAGAGGAGCTGAGAAAGCCTGGATGAACTGGTTTTCTTCTCCACTGCTCCTGCACATCGGCTGCTGCCTGCGAGCGCCAGGAAACCTTTCCATGAACCAACCTACTACTTACAGCTCCTCAGAAAAGCCACCTCTACTGAAAGCATTGTTCCAAATGAGGAACGGCATGACATTCGGGGGTGTCATTCAGACAGACAAGGAAGGAGAGTGAAAAGACGGGGAGAAGTCAAAGTTCTATGAGCAAATACGTGAGCTAAAGATAGGGAGTGAGAGAGACAGAGGAAGCCAGAGAGGAGCCCACATGATACACTCACTTTCATCGCATTCTGATTGACACAGAATCCTGACAGCCATCTTTCTGTGGAAGTACATAGAATGGGTCTGCTTGGAGTAATATTTAAAATTTAAAATAAAATTGAAAATTTTTAAATTTAAATAAAATTTAAAATTTAAAATAAAAAATATTTAAAATGTCTGAATATCAAGGGTCATGTGTTATGCATTTTGACATGTGTCTTAGTACCTAGCATGTTACTGCTGTGGTTAAAGTTGTTAGATGAATACTTGCTTCCTCGTTTTTACTCCATTCTGTCACCCAGGGGTCTGTGCAGACTCTATTGCCTTATGGAAGGAAGGGCAAGGCATGATGGAATCATGGGATTTGGGAAGTGTTCATGGCTGAAAATAACTTCAGGTGCAAGTGAACTCTGATATTAGAAAAACAAACGGATTCAGGGGCTGGCACCATTGCGGCGCAGGATACACTCCTGCCTACAGCACCAGCCTACCATATGGGCTCCAGTTCAAGTCCTCACCACTCCACTTCCCATCCAGCTCCCTTGCTAGTGTGCCTGGGAAGGCAGCAGAGGATGCAACAAGTGTTTGGGCCCCTTGTTCCACATAGGAGACCCGGAAGAAGATCCTGGCTTTGGCCTGGTTCAGCCCAGGCTTCTGTGGCCATTTGGGGAGTGAACTAGCAGATGCCAAGATCTCTCTCGCTCGCTCCCTCCCTCCATCTCTTCTTTTAATTCTTTCAAATGAAAAAAGAAATTTTTTTTTTTTCAAATAGCTACTTCACAATTAGAGTTATTTATACGTTTAGTGACAATAACTTGATGCTTTCAAACTGAGGTATACCCCAACCAAAAGTATCATGAACAAACAGGCAAGCAACTCCGGCCGTCTGCAGACTGGGTGCTCAGCTCTACTCGGGGTGTGGTGCCCTAATTCAGGACAATGGGCATTTCTGGTTAACTCCTGTACCAGCTGTGTTATTCTCAAGCATCTGTGCGTAAGTCAGTGGAACACACTAAGCTGAATACAAGCTTCTACACAGAGCGTTCGTAACTGAAAAGGGCCTGATGAGACAGACTCCACTTCACATCGGGCCCAGGGTGAGGGAAGATGGGGGCAGCATAGGCGGTGGCCACAGTTTGGTTGATGTCTTTCCCTTTGTCTTTAAACATGAATTCGATCCATAAGGTAGGTAACTCAGAATGGATCCGTCACTCCTCTGCTGGCTACAGACTTTCTACATCCGAGTGTTTGTGAGCAGCAGGACAGACTCAGTGAAACCTCAACCCTACCGGTGAAACCTGTGTGAAGCCAAGGACAAGCACACGGCTGGACAGCTGCGTCTTCAGCTGTTGTACTTAACTGTTTTATAGGTGGAGCTAGAGAACAAAACTCAGTGGAAAAGCCAGGACTGGACCCTCGATGAAAATGGCCAAGTGACAACTCTATCTCCAAAGGCTTCATTCACAGCACACAAAACAGAGAAAGCAACACTCGGGGTTCTGAGCCTTTTTTGTGCCATGGACCCTTGTATCAGTCTGATGAAGTCCAGAGACCCTTTGCAGAATGATGCTATTTCATGTACAAAATGAAATGCAAATATGGTGGAATGAGATGAAAATCTTAAAAATTTGTAATAAACCAATATGTGTACTTACTTATTAACATATTCAATAAAAGAAGCAGTGGCAGATCTACCATTCATATTCATGAGAAATGCAAATGATTTTTCTAGATGTTTACAGTAAGTAAAATCAAACTATCTGTGATTTCTGTCAGTGACAGCAAGGGGTACCACTAATACAATGACTGCTTTTGTATATATTTACAATTCATAAAAATTCTAAATTTCAGGCAGGCAGCCATTAGTAAAAAATTGATTTTGTTTCCAAAGGACATGGACACCTCCGTCCAGCCATGCTTTAGGAATTCTGTACTCTAAGTTGAAAACTTAGTGTTGTGGTCAGAGTGGGATACAGAACAATACTCTTGCATTTGCGCTCTTTAAAACGTTCATGAAAAAGTAGACTCAAGAGCTAAGTTTACTTTGATGCAAAAAAAAAAATTTAAATTCTTCTGTAGTTTTTTCACAACTCACCTTTCCACAGACTTTTTGAAAAGCTCTTGTATTCATCCTTGCAAGAAAGTGCTTGTGTTAAATTTAAAACTACCAAGAATGGTAGAATCCAAGAATAATTCTACTGGGAAATGAAATGGCATTATCCAGTTACTGCTGAGTGGCTATATGAGGCAGTATTTATACACTAAAAATTCGTTTTATGGATATTTAAAAAATTGTGTGTCTGCCAGTGGGTACCAGAGAAAATATAAAGTGAATTTTATTTTGAACAAACCACTACAAATATCTTTGGGTTTCTCAGAGCTAAGAGCTGCAGTTTCAATTTCTTGGTGTTTTGTAGTTAGATAATAGTTCTGGGTATTTATGGGCTTCCTTGTATAACTATAGTTCCATCCATTTTTCTTGTCAGAAGAGTTTATTTTCTGTCCCTGCTCCTGTTTTCCTTGAGTTTTACTATTGGACTTACTGACTTTGCCCTAGCTCTACTTCTTTTTATAGAACTATATTCCTCGAGTTCAATTTATTTTTAAGTTGGCTACTTTATGTGTCCATTCCCTTTAGAGCTCTTAAAAGAATGTGTATTATTGACCAGATAAAGCTATTAGAGTAACTATTGTAAAATTTATTTTTAGGTCCTTGGTCCCCTTAACGACTCTTTGGGGTTTAAGACATCCTCAAAGTGGAGTGCCCCACACCCTGGGAGGGACACTCCATGGCTCTTTCTCCCTACTTGGCATCTGCTCAACCAAGAACATCTGTAATCTAGCCTTCTCCTCTACTCGTAACTCACCACAGTTGTGGAAGGGCCATAATAGTTTGCGCCTTCAAATCTGAAAAAAAGAAAAAAAAAATTCTTGGGCCTTCATCTTCTTGGCCAGCTCCTACTGCAGAAATGCTTTCTAGGTTGCTCTGTCTTTACTCTCCTTCTATTTCTTGCATTACACTTGCATTTTCCTTTTTGCACCCCTGCAGAGAGTACCTTCTCTATCCACCTTAACTTTCATCCATAGTAGTCTCTCACTCCTTCTCTTTACTCTCCCCTTTAGCAATACCATCCAGTCTTTTCATTTCTCTATTCTCATCTGAACATCACTCCCACTCCCCCCAACCCAGAACTGAATTTTCTGACTTGTGTTTCTCTTCAATACAATCTGCATTTCAACAACTGGATGTACTTTCTTACTACAATGTCCAAACTGCACCTACAATTCATAGGTCTAAGCAGGAAAGAAATCTTTACTGCCCCTGACCATCAGTTGAAGAAAATTGCTTTGAAGGTGAAACCCAAAACATACACATGGCTCCCTAACATGCTTCCCAAGCTGTCATTTGCAAGTGGGCTGTTGAGTTGAAAAATCAGTTTCAGGTTGTATCAGCTATTGCTGTCACTACCAAACCTGGCTCCATGGTTTCCAGTAAATTTTACTGTACCTATATGAATCCCTTGAGAGCTAAGGAAATCAGGCCATCATTTGAGATATTTCGCACACTTGGTACAAGAACAGGAACCATCTATTTCTATACTGTTCAGTAGAAAGGTGAAAGCAATCATCACTATTGCATGTGTGTCTAACTTCCTATAAAGAAATAACCATACACTAAGAGTCAAGCCCAACAAGATTGGGTTATGATGGTGGAGTAGGAGGGAGCTTACCACTCTAGTCTAGGAGGAGATAGTTTTAAAAAAGTGGAAGGGAAGAGTTACGGAGAAAATGGCAGAGGAAACTCCACACACATTAGAGGGACACAGCAGACCTACATGGAGGGTGTGGACATGCACACATCGGGGCACCAGCAGTCGAGAGCCTCTGCACCAGCTTTGGAGAGAAGTGAGATCAGACTACAGCAGCCCAAGCCACTGCTGATAAAACTGCACAAAAAGCTGGGAGGGAATCTGACTTGGAGCCACGTGGAGGATAATGTATCTGCCCATATGCACAGGGCTCCCTGGTTCCCTGGTGAGGAACATTGCTGGGGAATCCACTTACACCAGGATTGCACAGATCCTTTATGTGGTCCTTGTGGAAGTGCGGATGAAGATTATACCTCCTGGGGCTAGTTGCCTACACACTGGTCTCCTTTGAATAAGGAAATGAGCTGTGTCTACAACAGCAGAAGAAAAACCTCCCCTCACATAAAAAAAAAAAAAAAGAGCTTTACCATGCCCAACCTGGATGTCACCTAAACACACCCTTCACCCTTCACCCTGGCACACTGAATAGAGTTCCCTGGCCACACCCACCACATGCCTCCAGGTATTCCCTGAAAGAAGACACCCCACTAATTCACAGACAAAGATAAAAGTCACCATAGTAGAAAAACAAAGAAGAAATCCATGAGTATCTCCACAAATGCCAAATAATAAATGCACCAATTCAAGAAACAAGAAGAAGGAACATAACATGATGCCCCCAAGAGAAGGTAGCACTTCAATACTGGATTGTGAAGATGAAGAGTCTGAAGAAACGCAAGAAATGGGATTCAAAAATTTATAAGATTACATAGAAGTAATCAGAAGCAAATGAACAAACTAATGAAATCTGTACATGACACGGAAGAAAATTTCTCCCATGAAATTGAGATTTTTAAAGAGAAAGCAAAATGCAATCTTGGAAACGAAGAATTCAATAGAACAAGTGAAAATTGCAGTGGAAAGCCTTAAAAACAGAATCAGTGAAACAGAACAAAGAATATCTGACTTAGAAGACAAAGCATAGGAAATTATACAGTCAGACAAAAAACAAGAGGAAGAAATTAGAAAATTAAAAAACACTGTTGGGAATCTACAGGATACTATCAAACAACCCAACATATAGGTTCTAAGAGTTCCTGAAGGCATGGAAAGAGAGAAAGGATTAGAAAGCCTTTTTAGTAAAATAACAGAACAGAAAAGGGACAACCAAGTACAAGAAGCACACAGAACTCCTAATAGATATGAATCCAATATCCAGGTAAAACATAAACAGAGGATTCTAAGATTTACATGAGAAAAACACCATATTTATTTCAGAGGATCTCCAATTGGAATCACAGCTGGCATCTATCAGAAACCCTACAGCCTAGGAGAGAATCTCGAGATATAATTCCAAGACTTAAGAGAAAAAAACTGTCAACACAGAATACTATACTCTGAAAAACTCCCATTTACGAATGAAAGTGAAATAAAGACCTTCCATGACACAGAGAAGTTGAAAGAATCTGTTACCACCTGCCCAGCTGTGCAAATGATGCTTAAGGATATGCTGCACACATAAATACAGAAACATGGTTATCACTACGGTCTGGCTTCAGAATCAGCCCTTAAGGCATTTGGATATGCTAAAAAAGCCCATGAGAATATTTCAACCATGGAAAGCCAAGACACTCTAGCAATAATAAATAAATAACTGACTGAAATAAAAGATCTCTGAGTGAGATCCCAGTGGAAAGAACGGGCCATCAAAGAAGGAGGTACCTTTCTCTGAAGGGAGGAGAAAGCTTCCACTTTAACTATGACCTTGTCTAAATAAGATCAGAGCTTGCAAACTCACCAGGCTTCCATAGCCCTGGCAGCTCATGACAAGAACCTCGGGTGATTACTGACGTCATACATAAGAGTGTCCATTGTTAAATCAACAACAGGAGTCACTGTACACTTACTCCCCATGTAGGATCTCTGTCCTTAAAGTGTTGTACTAGGTGAATTAACGGCATAACTAGTACTCAAACAGTATTTTATACTTTGTGTTTCTCTGTGGGCGCAAACTGTTGAAATCTTTACTTAGTATATACTAAATGGATCTTCTGTATATAAAGATAATTGAAAATGAATTTTGATGTGAATGGGATGGGAGAGGGAGCGGGAAAGGGGAGGGTTGCGGTGGGAGTGAGGTTATGGGTTTAAAAAGCCACTGTAATCCAAAAGTTGTACTTTGGAAATTTATATTAAATAAAAGCTAAAAAAAATTTAAAAAAAGAAAATCTCTCAGTAAAAGTACAAAGGAAATCCAAAGGAAAACAACGGGAATATTTATAGAAAAATGGCAGGGCAAAGTCGTTACTTATAAATAGTCACTTTGAATGTTAACGGCCTCAACTTTCCAGTTAAAAGACATAGACTGGCTGAATGGATTAAAAAACAAAACCCATCTGTTTGCTGCCTACAAGATACAAAATTCCCAACAAAGATGCATGCAGACTCAAAGTGAAAGGATGGAAAAAGTTATTCCATGCTAACAGAAACCATGAAGAATTGGTATAGCCACCCTAATATCAGACAAAATATACTGTAAAGCAAACACTGTTTAAAGAGACAAAGAAGGATACTATGTAATGATTAAGGGATTAATTTAACAGGAAAATGCAACTATTATAAATATATATGCACACAGGATACTACTGGAACTAATAGAAGAGTTTGGTAATATTGCAGGATATAAAATCAATACACAGACCATGCCATGGCAGAGAAAGAACTTCTAAGATCAATCCCATATACAATCATTACAAAAAAAAAAAAAAAAACACCTTGACGAAATTTAACCAAGTGTGTCAAAGATCTCTAAGATGAGAATTACAAAATATTAAAGAAATAAAGATACAAAAATAGGAAAATCTTCCATGTTCATATATTGGAAGATAAATATCAAGATGTCCATACTGAATCGATCTTCTGTATATAAAGATAATTGGAAATGAAAAAAGGAAAAACCTGGTGTTAAATTGGAAATGGCATAGAAAATTAATTAATTTTTAAAAAAAATATATTATGTAAGATCTCTGTCTTTAATGTACTGTACACTCTTATTTAATGCTATAACTAGTACTCCAACAGTATTTTTTTTCACTTTGTGTTACTATATGGAGGCAAACTGTTGAAATCGTTACCTAATATATACTAAACTGATCTTCTGTATATAAAGAGAATTGAAAATGAATCATGATGTGATTGGAAGGGGAGAGGGAGCGGGAAAGGGGAGGGTTGTGGGTGGGAGGGAAATTTTGGAAGGGGGAAGCCATTGTAAACCATGAGCTGTACTTTGGAAATTTATATCCATTAAATAAAAGTTTAATTAAAATAAAAAGATGTCCATACTTCCAAAAGCAACTTATAGATTCAATGCAATACCAATCGAAACACCAAGGACATTCTCCTCAGATGTAGAGAAAAATGATGTTGAAATTCATATGGAAACACAGGAGAACCTGAATATCTAAAGCAATGTTATACAACAAAAACAAAGCGGGAGGCATAACGATACCAAATTGATTTCGATATACCACAGGGCAGTTATAATCAAAACAACCTGGTACTGGTACAAAAACAGATGGATAAACCAATGGAACAGAACAGAAACAGTAATCAATCCAAGCATCCACAACCTATTTATATTTTACAAAGGAGCTAAAATCAATCCCTAGAGCAAGGACAGTCTTTTCAACAAATGGTGCTGGGAAAGTAGATTTTCACATGCAGAACTATGAGGCAAGACCCCTACTTTACACCTTACACAAAAAATCCACTCAAAATGGGTTAAAGCCCTAAATCTATGACCGACACCATCAAATGATTAGAGAACGTTGGGGAAACATAAGAAAGTCTTTATGACTTCTTGGAAAAGACCCCAGAGGCACAAGCAATCAACGCCAAAATTCACAAATGGGATTACATCAAATCGATAAGCTTCCATACTACAAAATGAACACTCAGGAAAGTGAAGAGTCAACAACAGAATGGGAGAAATTATTTGCAAACTATTCAACTGATAACAAATTAATTGCCAAAATACATAAGGAGATCAAGAAACTCAACAACAACAAAACAACCCAGTTAAGAATTGGTCAAAGGACTTCAACATTTTTGAAAGAGGAAATCCAAAGGGTCAACAGACACATGAAAAAATGCTCAAGATGACTAGCCATCAGGGAAATGCAAATCAAAACCACAATGAGGTTTCCCCTTACCCCAGTTAAAATGGCTTTCATACAGAAATCAACAAACAACAAATGCTGTTAAGGATGTGGGAGAAAAATGTACCATAATCCACTGTTGATGGGAATGTAAACTGGTAAAGCCACTAGGGAAGACAAAATGGAGATACCTCAGAAATCTGAATATAGACCTACCATATGACCCAGCCATCCCACTCCTGGGAATTTACCCAAGGGAAATGAAATCAGCATATGAAAGATTCATCTGCACCCTCATGTTTATTGCAGCACAATTAACAATAGCTAAGACATGGAATCAACCCAAATGCCCATCAACTGAATACTGGATAAAGAAATTATCAGATATATACATTATGGAATACTACACAGTGGTGAAAAAATGAAATCTGGTCACTTACAAAAAATGGATGAATCTGGAAAACATCACACTTAGTGAAATAACCCAGCCCCAAAGGGACAAATACTAAATTTTCTCCCTGACCTGTGATAACTAACAGAGCACCTAAAATGTAGTATGTAGAAGCAAAAATCGATACTTTGAGAAGCAATGACTTGAAGAGCCCTTGTCTAGACTGTTGGGGAACATTTTTAAATATATTATTTGTTGAGCTCTTTAATTAACATAGACTTAAATATATGTGTATAAAGTCAATTGAAAATAGATCTCAGTAAAAAGTAAGAGTGGGAATAAGAGGGAGGAGGAAGAGGAGTTGGGAGAAAGGGTGAGAGGGTGGGCATGGTGGGAAGAATCACCATGTTCCTAAAGTAATAATTATGAAACGTATGAAGTTCGCAACTGCAAAGCTGTATAGTTCTACATATATTCCCATGGATTTACTTCTAAGGGTACAGTTTAAAAACTTGCCATGGTACCCCAAACCCCCTTAAGCTGGGTCATAAAAATACCATCTTAAGTGTTAAAGTGATAATGTGGATTGAATTAAGGGTCTGGTTATAATAATAGATATAAGTAAAAAGCAGTGAATGCTCCAATGTGGGAAGCAGACTCATAGAACGACAATCACTTTAAATAGCAGTCTGACCTCAGATTCAGCCCTTAAGGCATTCTGCTCTGGCTGAACAGCCCATGAGATCATCTCAGGTATGAAAAGCCAAGACACTGAGCCAAAAAAAATTTCCTACAAGAATCATCTCAGTGGGTGAGATCCCAGTGGAAAGAAGTGGTCAAAGAAGGAGGTACCTTTCTCCAAAGGGAGGAGAGAACTTCCACTTTGCATATGGCCTTGTCTAAAAACAGATGGAGTTTGTGGATTCAAAAGGCTTCTATAGCCTAGGCAGCTCAGATCAAGAGCCTCAGGTGATCTCTGATGTTATACATAGGAGTATTAGTTGTTAGATTAACAGGAGTCACTGTGCACTAACTCCCCATGCAGGACCTCTGTCCTCAAAGAGTTATATTGTAACTATGTCTAAGTGCTCCCAAAAGATGGATCATTCTTGGGTGCTTTCTTAAAGTTAATTAAGTTTCTAAAAAAAGTGAAATTAACTTCAAGATGCATTGACTTTGAACAACCCTTCTCTCCACTGTTGAGGAACTGCTGCAAATTGTTGAACTCTTAGTAGAGTTGGTCTTCTGTGTATAAATTAAATTGAAAATGGATCTTAGTGGAGAATGGGAAATAGATGAAAAGATGGGGAGGGAGCAGGGATAGTGGTGGAAGGGTGAGTATGGTGGGAACAACTATTATATTCCTAAAGTTGTACTTATGAAATGCATGAAGTCTGTATTCCTTAAATAAAAGGTTTCTTTGGGGGAAAAAATAAAGAGTCAAGCCCAAGATTTCCATCCCCAAAGCAGGCCATGTTCATATGCGTAGAGGATGGTGTCATGTTCCAACATTGCAATGTAAGCATGTTCCAGCTTTCTGGTCCTAGGATGCTTCTAGTTTCTTCCAAAGGAATCTTTCTTATTTTCTATACTGCATATGCTTAACTTGAATCCTACCCCTCCCCCCTTTTCTTTTTACCAGGTTATGGATTGGACAATGGTTGAAAAGATTGATAGGTTCACTCTGAAAAAATATAGTATTTTTTTGACAGGCAGAGTTAGAGAGAGACAGAGAGAAAGGTCTTCCTTTTCCATTGGTTCACCCCTCAAATGGCTGCTACAGCTGGTGTGCTGCGCTGATCTGAAGCCAGGAGCCAGGTGCCTCCTCCTGGTCTCCCATGTGGGTGCAGGGCCCAAGCACTTGGACCATCCTCCACTGCATTCCCGGGCCACAGCAGAGAGCTGGACTGGAAGAGGAGCAACTGGGAAAGAATCCGGCGCCCCCATCGGGACTAGAACCGAGGGTGCCGGCGCTGCAGGCGGAGGATTAGCTTAGTGAGCCGCGGCGCCAGCCTAGTATTTTTCCATCATTTACTACAGTTCTAATTTCTATGAGTACTAAATTGTTACACTGTTCCCAAACTCTACTGATCTTTGAGCATTTTATCATTCTTTGTCTTTTAATTGGGGGACGTTAGCCGGAGTTTTGGCTTTGAGACTAAGTTATAATCCCTGCACATATATAGTTTAGTATAAAGTGGGAATGTTGACAAAATCTATACATCAGGAAGATCTTACCAGATATTATAGTAATTATTTACAATAAAATATGAAACTGCCAGGCAATGTCAATCTGATTGCATTTTTAGAGATATTTAACAAGTCCTAAGGGGTCTTTGTGAGCAAGCAGGTATTTTTCCATTATTCCTTTATTGCATCATGTTCAGGTGGTCAACATTGGTGGGGAACATTTGGAAAAATACACCCACAGGCAATGACTGTAGGACGAACTTCCGTGTCAGGCACCCAAAATCCAATCTGGCTTTGCCATTCAACCTTGTGTGTTTACTGTGGCTCCTGCAGTCACGGAGGACTCCCTTCCTGAGAACAACAGATAGTATTTCATGTTTTTTTGTTTAAGTCACTGTCACCTCTTTTACAACATGAGAAATCAAGTTACAATAATGATTTATATTTAAGGAGATCTACCTATGGTCATTTGTACTCATATTCTATATATATATTCTATATATTTGTACTCATATTCTATATATATAAGATGTGAAATCTTATATATCTTAGATTTACTATTATGATTAACACTGAATATAAAACTCACATGAACTCATAGTCAATTTTTTTTATGTTCACAAATGTTGCCAGTCTGAGGTAAACTAGCCTCCTGTCTTATGATAAATCTGGATTATTGCCTAGTTTTATGTATTTCAAGCAAAACAAAGTATCTTAAAGTAAGCAATGTTTTCACCGACAAAATCTTACTATTCTTTTCAAATTTATAAAACTGAAAAGATATTCACTCTCTAGAATGAATCTAGGCTTAAATTATTATCTCATTTCCCTTTGATTTATTGCTACTGTCATAACAGTTAAAAATCTATTTTTGTTTTTAAAATCTCTTGTGGTTAAATAAAAACATTGTTCATTAGATGGCTTTTAATTTATCAATCGCATTTGCCATGGACCAGTCAGAACCTCCAGGGGAAATTTCCTCACTCCATATCGTGTAATCCCAAGAGCTGAGTGCTCACCCTAAGAATGACACGGCACAGTGACTAAACAGCCTAAACTTCACTCAGGCACAGCCATTAAATCCTGTTCATCTTATAAGGGTCTGTTTATCCTTGATCATCCTGTCCTGCTCCTCTAAGACACTCTTCTCTACCTCTTCCCTCTTCTTGTTCAGGGAGCCACTACCCTTTCTGTTCTAAGCTCAAGGATCCCCTCCTTAGTCCCTGCAAACCCAGCAGGTGGCCCACTCCGAGACACCTCCTCTTTCCTCGGTGGCACTCATGGGTACCACATAATTCTTGCTTCCCTCTCTCAATCTGTATACTCCATGAGAGCAGGGACTGAATTCATTCTACTTACTGCTGGAGAATGAATAAATTCATTATAATAATATGCTAAGAAAAGTTCAATAAAAATCTGTGGCTATTTTATTTGATCATATGATTAAATATAGACTATTTTTAATACTGCAATCTATATTTTTCTTATGTTTCTATTTGTTCTTATTTACTCTTCCTTATAAACACCTCTTGCCTTTAAAATGTTATTTTACATAGGAATTTCTTCATATTCTGTATTTGGATTTCTGCTGTACTACACAAAGATGTAGTGCATTATATAGTATAAAACCAATCTGGGGGCCTGGGTTATGGCACAGCAGGTTAAGCCACTGCGTGCAATTCTAGCATCCCTTGATGAGCACTGGCTCAAGTCCTGGCTGCTCTGCTTCTGATCCAGTTCCATAATAATGCACCTGAAAAAGCAGCAGATGATGGCCCATGTACCCGGGACCCTGCCACCCACATGGGAGGCCCAGAAGGAGTTCCACCCAGCCATCTGGGGAGTGAACCAAAGAACAGAACTCCTCTGCCTCTGACTATCCTCTTCTCTGTCTGCTCATTTGCTTTTCAAAGAAATAAAGTAAAAAATTTTCATAAAGTTTACCCTCTGACCACCTCTATAGTATAAGAAGATAGTGGAATTCGCCATTCCACTATTTGTTTCTGTTTGACATTCAGTAAAATAGATCAAATAACAGTTACAGCTTGCAACCACACAAATACAGATAAAGACATCATTTACGTTTTTATAGCTCAGATATGATATCACACTTTAAAAAAACCCTACAGTAACCCCTGTCTCCTACAATGATTTCAGTTGGACAGAGTATTTATTTGAACTTAAGTTGATGTCACAGGAGTTCTCATACACTTGTGCAATATGGCATGCAAGGCATTATTGCTCATGTGTGCACATACTGCCCTTAAATACACACTCTCAGTTCCTACATATAGGCATGTTGCTTGAGATATAATAAAATTTAAAGTTACATGAAACTAAAACAAAAAAGAAATGGGCTATGCTGCCGTTGGTTTTTCAAATAACTCAACTCCTTGTGCCTGTTTATGTAATTATTTATTCATTTGTAAAATTTCCTGACATTGGGGCTGGCGCAGTGGCATAGTGGGTTTACACCCTGGCCTGAAGCGCCAGCATCCCATATGGGCACCGGTTCTAGTCCCGGCTGCTCCTCTTCCAGTCCAGCTCTCTGCTATGGCCTGGGAAAGCAGAAGATGGCCCAAGACATTGGGCCACTGCACCCTCATGGGAGAAATGGAAGAAGCTCCTGGCTTCGTATTGGCACAGCTCCAGCCTTTGCAGCCAATTGGGAAATGAACCAGCAGACGGAAGACCTCTCTCTCTCTCTTTGCCTCTCCTCTCTCTGTGCAACTCTGACTTTTAAATAAATAAGTAAATTTTTAAAAAAATTCCTGACGTGTCATTCTAGGTGTTTTCTATAGGCAATTAACCTTAGTCTGCCATCAGTATAATTCTAATGGCTTCATGAATCCTACTTATAGACGAAGAACCGGAGGCTCAGATGGCATAGCTAACGTGTTAAGCACAGAAAGTTACAAATAGAAAAGTCAGTGTGCAAACCCCAGTGCTATTTGCACATGTGCTCTTCCCTCCAGTGCAAGGGCTCTCAAGGGCTACAGTGTGAGAAACACCCTGCACGGGCAGCATCACAGCACGCCCCGCTCTGCAGGTCCTGCGCCCGTGATGCCTGGGATCAAGGCCAGGCTTTGGTGTTCACCTGCCTCGGGGAAACCTACACACGTGATTCACACATGCAGTAGCTTTGACTTTTGTAAAATGTAATGGGAAATAGGCCGGCGCCGTGGCTCACTAGGCTAATCCTCCGCCTTGCGGCGCCGGCACACCGGGTTCTACTCCCGGTCGGGGCACTGATCCTGTCCCGGTTGCCCCTCTTCCAGGCCAGCTCTCTGCTGTGGCCCGGGAAGGCGGTGGAGGATGGCCCAAGTCCTTGGGCCCTGCACCCCATGGAAGACCAGGAGAAGCACCTGGCTCCTGGCTTCGGATCAGCGCGATGCGCCGGCCGCAGTGCGCCAGCCGCGGCGGCCATTGGAGGGTGAACCAATGGCAAAGGAAGACCTTTCTCTCTGTCTCTCTCTCACTGTCCACTCTGCCTGTAAAATAAATAAATAAATAAATAAAAATGTAACGGGAAATAAATCGTACCCACTACATGGAGTGCAGAGGGGATTGAACAAGTCAATTTTTAAAGAACTTAGGTCAGTGCTCATGACAAAATAAAATCCAAAACTAAACACTATCAGTTGGTGACAATGTATTTGGTGATTAAAAAAAAAAGTTCACTATTATTTGGAAATCACTTTTACCACAGCAATAATTAAAGTGTTGAGCATATGAGACATGTATTACGGCATTTATTTCACTGCAAAATGTGTTAGCGACTTTTGTTCACTAAGTGTGTGTTTACACCGTGTGCTCAACCCTGCACAATGATATCAGAAGAATATATACGGGGGCCAGCGCTATGGTGTAGCGGGTGAAGCCACCGCTTGCAGTGCCAACATCCCATACGGGTGCCGGTTCGAGTCCCCACTGCTCCACTTCAGATCTAGGAATCTAGACTAGGAAGGATTATTTTATAATTTTCAATATGTAGTCAAGTGTGCCATCCACTTTTGTCCTAATTATTTCAAACAGAATTCTTGAAGTAAAGGGCTATCTATTTATCTAAATTATTTTATTAAACATTTAAAAGTAGTGGATAATTCTGACACTGGAAACATCACTTTATCCTCAGCTGAAGATTTCAGTTTTCATTTTTAACAAATGCTCTGAAACCATCCAAGTCTTAATTCTTTCTGGCACAACAGTTTGGGATGTTGCTAGATAAGAGGTCCCTTGGTAACTATCTTAATTTCCAGAAACAGCGTCAGTGATGGAAATGAATTTGAGCGCCATTTCTAAAATTTAATCATGTTGCATTTAAACACCCAAGAGGGAAATACATGTGGCTGTTGAGGGCCACATAAACCAATAAATGAAAACAATGCTAGTTATTTTCAGATTACTTAACTCAAGCGCTATCAATTTCCATTGCATTTACTTTAGTTCAAACATCATGTTCCTCAAAACATACATGGAAAAGCCTACCTGTCCTTACAAGAACAGTTTCTCACTCCAGTTCATAGTCATTTTCTTTCCCAACTGCTCATGAAAATGGTTCTCTGATCAGTTGAGCTTCTATCACTTAAAGCAACAAGAGTGGGATGAGGGTACGGGCAGCATTTGGGAGAAGCAGGCAAAGCTGCAGCCTGCAACATCCCGTGTGGATGCCAGTTCATGTCCCAGCTGTTCCGTTTCCAATCCAGCTCCCTGCCAATGGCCTGGGAAAGCAGCACAGGATGGCCTAATGCTTGAGCCCCCACCACTTAACAAGGGAAGACCCACATGAAGCCCCTGGCTTTAGCCTGGCCCAGCCCCTGCCATTGTGGCTATCTGGGGAGTGAATCAGTAGATGGAAGATCAACCTGTGTGTGTGTATGTGTGTGTGCACACGTGTGTATATCGTTCTATTTCTGTAATTCTTTCAAATAAATAAATCTTGTTTTAAAAAGATAAAATCAACAAGGGAATCCAAAATAGGATTTTAATTAGAAGAATTGTCATAAGGCTATAATAAATTCCATGATGATAGCTCTATAAATTTTCATCTATGAATCAAAAGTAATCTCAAATTTTAAAAAGGTAAAACTTCATCAAACCTTTTATAATAAATGGAACGTAAAATTAAAAAATAACAGATCTGGCAAAATAAATAATTTATATGACTAATATCTAGAAATCAAAAGTGGGAATATTAAAATCAGAAGCATTATTGACTTAAAGCATCTTTAAACACAATTATCAAATAGTTAATGGAAACTAATGAGCAAATTTCTGACAAGTATGAAGAGATTGACTATCAGCATTTGAAATAATACACTATTATTGAAAATGTTCAATAGATGATTTATTTGCATAATAATGATTATGACAACATAATTGTGCATCAGAACATAATATAGACTAGATATAAATTTCTTCCTTATAAAAGTGCTTAAAATCCTTATTAATTAAAGACATACATTATAATAAGGAATTGTTGTTTTTGCAATATTTATTAAAGCAATAGCTCAGCTTAAATGTCTTACTTTTAATTCTTTAACTGAAAATGAATCACTATATTTAAGTTTTAAAAATGTGTTGTATCACTAATATTAAAAATATTACATGCAATTTTATGGGCAAAGGCAGCTTTAATATCAAGCTTAAAATTTAAAGTCTGATGGAAAATGAGGGTAAAGCAGAGAAAGCATTAGAACCGAGATGCACACATCTGTCTACACAGCGAAGAAGATTATTGCTCAATTGACTGCTTTAAAATTGTCCAGGCTGGTTAGTGCTGGTGGTTGCCCAAGTCACAGCAACTCATACGTGCCTTCTGAACGTTGAAAATACACGACAAATAAGTGAAGGAACATCAATGACCCAGATGTCTCCACGTAGGACTGGCCTAAGAAGAGCAGGAAAGTTCTCCAAGGCCTCTAACTTTAGATCCACGGCATTCTAGTCTTGCACAGGACGTCATCAAGTCAAAGAAAAGGAATTCATTGGCTCTCATCATTGATGAGTGCTAACTAAATCTGACTACACTTCATTATATTGGCAGACATGGCTTAGAATACTGCTTACAATGAAAAACCAGGTGACAGATGGCTTGCTGGTAGTGGAGGGCTTTAGGAACATCAGAAACTTCCCCTCTGCCCAGGGAACCCACTGCTTCAGCAGACACTGAGAACGCTGGCTGTGTGATCGTGCTGTACAGCCACTGTGACTACAACAGTACAGCTCCTTGTGCGGTGTGCGCTCTGCCGAGGCAGTGGTTGATAAGAAATAAGTAAAGTGAAAGTCTGTGTAAGAGATGAATGAGATGGAAAAACTACATCGGGGAAACACTGAGTGTGCATTACGGTATACAACGGACGGAGGCAGAGTGTGTGCTACAATGTGCAGGGAAGAGGGGGTGAGTGTGTGCTGTGGTATGCAAGGGAGAGAAGCTGCATGTGTGCCATGTGCAGGGGAGAGAAGTTGAGTGTGTGCTTCGGTGTGCATGACACAGGGACTGTGTGCTGTGGTGTACAGGGGAGAGGCTGAATGTGCACTCTGGTGTGCAGGGAGATGGGCTGAGTGTGTGCAATAGTGTGAAGGGAGAGATGCTAAGTGTGTTCTACAGTGTGCGGGGGAAGGGGCTAAGTGTGTGCTACTGTATGCAGGGAGAGGGACTGAGTGTGCCTTGCAGTGTGCAGGGGAGAGGGGCTGTGTCTGTGCTACAGCACACATGGGGGAGGGTTTAAGTGGGCACCTTAGTGTGTGGGGGAGGGGCTGAGGGTGTGCTGCAGCGTGCAAGGCAGAGAAGCTGAGTGTGCCCTGCAGTGCCGAGGCCCGCATGGAAGGGCCACAGAAGGCCACGCCGAGGCCCGCATGGAGGGGCCCCAGAAGGCCGCGCCGAGGCCCGTATGGAGGGGCCACAGAAGACCACGGATGGATGCAGCATTGGCGTGGGTCACAGCAGGGAGAACTTCAGAAAAGTGGAAAGGGGAAAATGAGTGTTTTGGGGCAAGCTTATGCCTGGGATGTGCCACACACACACACGTGTCAGAAAAGAGAGAGGCAAGGGGTGTTTTGGGAAGTTGGATGGCAAGTTTCCCTCTGCCTGATCTAGAAGCTGGTGAAACTTTGGCTTCTGACCTTTTACACAGCAGGCTCCCCCTGGCAGCTGGACTGAGGATGGACAGAGCAGTAAGGAGCACACACAGAAGCAGGGAAGCACCTCCTGGGGACATCATACAGTGGCAGCTTTGCAGTCTTCCAAAAATTTGTCACCACCTTCACTTTACCATTTTTGCCCAATACTAAGGGCAGATTCCTGCCTGGATGTTTTTAGTCTGTGCATATGTGTAATGACTGCATGCATGAATGTCAGGATGTGTGTGTGACATGTTGTGTGACATGCTGTGTGTGATATGTTGTATGTGTGACATGTTGTGTGACCGCCCGCACAAGTGTGAGTATGCATGGTGTGTGTGATTCCCTGCATGAGTGACAGCAGGCAATATGTGTGTGGTTGCCTGCAGAAGTGTGAACACCCATAGTATGTGCGTGATTGCCTACATTACTGTGAGCATGCATGATGTATATGTGATTGCCTGTATTAATGTAAGCAAGCGTGGTGTATGACTGCCCGTATGAGAGCACACACGTTTTTGTGTTATTGCATTAGTGTGAGTACGCATGGTGTGTGACTGCCTGCATTAATGTAAGCATGCAGGGTGTATGTGTGATCACCTACATTAGTGTGAGCATGTATGGTGTGTGTGTGTGTTATTGCCTGTATTAGTGTGCGCACACATGGTGTGTGTGACTGCCTGCATTCATGTGAGCACACATGGTGCGACTGCCTGCACAAGTGTGAGCATGCATGGTGTGTGTGTGACTGCCTGTATGAGAGAGAGCATGCAGGGTGTATGTGTGATCACCTACATTAGTGTGAGCATGTATGGTATGTGTGTGATTGCCTGTATTAATGTAAGCAAGTGTGGTGTATGACAGCCCGCATGAGTGAGTGCACACATGCTCTGTGTGATTGCATTAGTGTGAGCACGCATGGTGTGTGATTGCTTGTTTTAATGTAAGCATGCATGGTGTGTACAAATGCACAAGTAAGCCCACGCACTGTGTGTGACTGCCTGCGTCAGTGTGAACACGCATGGTGAGTGTGTGCGTTATGCGTGAGCACATGTGATTGCATGCACAAGTGTGAATGTGCATGTGAATGCATGCATTCGTATGCATGCACTGTGCTAAGTGAGCATGTGTGAGCTAGAGCTCCTATGGGCCTCCAGTTTATGGAGCCCGACTCCCTAGCCCACACCCTTTTCCTGGATTCTTTCTGAAGTTTGCCAACCACATTTTGCTCCTCTTCAGTGGGTCATCCATTTCTGTTCACATAGTTTCTATTTCTTGTTTCAAGGAGTGAAAAGTAGCAGCAAGAAGGCAGAGACACAAGGCAAGAGGAGGAGGTGCAGGAAAGCCATGGACAGGGCGATTTTCTCCCATACCTCATGCTCTCCAAGATTAGCTTTCACAACATCTCCTAGAATCCATAAAATTATTCTTTTAAGAATATAAAGGAAACACAAGTGTAGGCCTATTTTTGAAAACACAAGATAGAAAGCAGAATAAGATCACAATTCCCGGATACTGTATCACGTCACTTTCTTGTGGGAAGGTGCTTGTCATGATATTGCCACATGTTTCTCCCTGTTCATAATTCTGTTCAATGTTAGGATTTAATAATGAAGGCTAGTGGTTATTGTTAATAGTTTTTTTTTAATCTTTTATGCTTTACTATTTTTGTACAATTTTTTCAGTCAGTTCTATTCTTCAGCAATCTTCGATTTACATTATTTTAGAAGATGTTGCAAATGATTTCAAGGCCAGAGTTGGGCATAGAAGATTAAGCCTCCACTGGCTATATGGGCACCAGTTTAAGTCCCAGCTGTTCCAATTCTGATCCAGCTCCCTGCTAATATGCCCGGGAAAGCAGTGAAAGATGGCCTAAGGGCACCCATATGGGAGACCTAGAAGAAGCTCCTGGCTCCTGGCTTTAGCCTGGACCAGCCCTGGCCATTGCAGCCAATTGGGGAGTAAACCAGCGGATGGTAATCATCTTTGTCTCTCCCCATCTCCCTCTCCCTCTCTCTCCTTTCCTTGCTCCCTCTCTCTCTCCATCTCTCTGTATCTCTGCCTTTCAAATAAATATTAAACAAAATGATTTCATTTTAAAATAAATGATAATTCAGCTCAACACATTGTGGCACAGTTTAACTGTCAATAAAAGTAAGAAAGACATGCAATAGGGGAAGCAGCTGTGACTACAGGAACTGAAGGTTCCCTGGATCTGTGTGCACCAGCAGTGCTTTTCAGTCCTAGTGTCTCTGGACCCCATCAGCACATCTCCACCATTCTCCCTTCCCTCTCCTTCCTGAAGCTGTGCCAGAACCAGCGGGTTCATTGCAGTCTAAGCAATTTGAGGGCACCACACAAAGCCCAGGAGAAAGCTGGTTGATTTTATTCCAGGACAGAACCGAGAACCTTGGTAACAATCCACCTAAAAGTCACTTCTGAAGACCCTGTTTTCAAGTCACTTAGAACTGGGGCCACCTGTAACCTACAAGTGCTTCTATGTGGCCCCTGGAGTGAGTGAGTTTTGCAAGTTCTCCTTGTGGGTAATGAAATCTTCCATGCATGATGTACTTTCTTATTCTCGATTTTATATAAACTCTAAGAATCCACAGGAAAGGGAAAAAAAGAAAAAAACAGAACCATATCCTCCAAAATCTAGCCACTGGGAGTTTTATATATTGTAGTCAATAAAACAAAACAGCCTAATAGGGGCGTATTTGTAGAGTTTACCCTCTGTGACTCTTTCTGCTTCTCTGCCATGCCAGAGACAGGAAGAGAGAGAATGCTAGGATCCCAGAGCATGTAACAGCATGATGGCAGAACCTCACTAGCATGTCCACGTTCAAAGAGAAGGCAGTCTAAATAAGTCATGTACAAACAAAGCCACACACAACATCAAGCATTGACTGCAAGACACTATGAGCAAACTACTGGCAATCAGGTTGAGCGTCCACATCAGTATGCCCTTCCGTGAAGCATTGAGTTCCTTCCTTTGTCAAAGCTGTACCCGTATTTGATGGGAGGGATGGGCAGGTTTCAGCTACTGCCTTCCACACCCAGCTTCCAGCCAGCGCTTCTTTCATTTTCAGTATCTCAGCGTCTAACTGGCTGTCCAGATGCTCCTTGGTCAGCACGGGGTGTGAGAGTTACAGAGCAGGGACAGCATTTCCTCCTGCATGGCCTTAGAAGTTGTCTCTTGGGCTTCTCATCCCCAAGCTCATCTACTGTGACCCCACTCTCATTCTTCCACACCCTGCAGCGACACCCTGGGCCTCCTCCCAGGAGGTCTATGTCCTCAAACACCACTTCATGAGCTCATTCAGAGAGCTAGGGCTGGACCACCTCAGAGTGGAACTGAGCCCTAAGCAGATGTCTTACAACGTACCTCCTAGACAGCTCCCGTTCAGAAACTGGAAGATCTCTCCCTAGAATTGCATCCCTGGCCACTGTGTTGTACATCCTCTTCTCTAGGCTCTGTGCTAAGCCCTGCCAGAGTTCCAGGCTGCCTGGAGGATGCTCAGTTCTGAACCCAGACCTCTGCTTTTGTTTCGTGAAAATCTAATAATTGCTGGCATCCATTTTTTTTTTTTTGTTTTCATCACATTAAGAAGATATTCATTTGCAAACATTTTGGATAGAGGACATATCAGATATTAAACTGATAAGAACAGATACTACACTTGATCTTAGCCAAAAGGCTGAGAAGTGATGATACTTTTTTTTTTTAAGCACAGTTCTCAGGGCTGACGGGGCAGCCATTCAAATCCATGAAACAGATTAAAGAAGGATTCAAGTGCTGAGCCCAAGGCAGCAGGTGAACCTGACTTGGAGTTCACTTAACAAAAGCTAAGTGCAACACTTCATGAGCAGATTACAGAATCATAGCTGGTGCAGGTCTAGTTGGCTTTAGGGTCAACTGGTTTACCCAATCCTTTCCACACATCTGTGTCCTGCAGCTTTCTTGTCCTATTCATTGCACTGTCCCAATTAAGTTTGATAAGTATTTTTCCCCAACAAAGGTTTGTCTTTGATAGTCAGACGTTAGCTATTTTACTGCAGTCTTTCAGGATTAGGGTGATCAGTATGTTGCTTTAAGTCTACCATTTTACATACATAACAAATTATTCAATGAAATTCCCTATGTATTTTATTAAGACCATGATTGAAGGGAAAGGAAGAGAGGGAGTATGAGAAATACAACTGTTCTTATGACTGACAATGAAGGACTCTGTTAATGTTTCATTCAGAGAGAGGGAGACAGAGTGAGTGAGCCAGCAGGAGGGAGGACTGGTAGCATGTGTTCATCTCCATATGAAGATGTACCTTGATTAAGAGGAAAACATTCCACCTGGCCATCAGAATACCTGTATCCTGTCACTCTTTGCGAGAGCCTGGGAAGACCACATCCCATGTGTGGCCCTGTTTTTGCATCTAAATTCTCACTTGTTTCTGCGTTTTGGATTTGCATGATATTGTGATGCTTTTTTTTTATTTAGTAAATATAAATTTCCAAAGTACAGTTTATGGATTACAATGGCTTCCCCCCCCCCCATAATTTCCCTCCCACTCGCACCCCTCCTATCTCCTGCTCCCTCTCCCATTCCATTCACATCAAGATTCATTTTCAATTATCTTTATATACAGAGGATCGTTTTAGTATATATTAAGTAAAGATTTCATCAGTTTGCACCCACACAGAAACACAGTGTAAAATACTGTTTCAGTACTAGTTATAGCATTACTTCCCATTGGACAACACATTAAGGACAGATCCAACATGAGAAGTAAGTACACAGTGACTCCTGTTGTTGACTTAACAATTTGACACTCTTGTTTATGGTGATGCTTAAATAGCATCATATGCATCAAATCAGTTGCCTAGGAAGTCTCCATGGTGCCCAGCAATTATAAAGCTCTATCACTGGTTTTCTCATTAGCAGGTGCTTCAGCCTCTTTTAAAGCCCATCTACTGATTCTAGTCCTGTTAATGCTTGCTCCAGTTTTTTTTATTTTTAAGGGGGCCTACTTTCTGCTTCTCTGTAAACACTTTGCACAAGTAATTGCTCTATCATTCCATGCAATGTTTCAAAACCTTTAGGCTTTTATTTAACAATATTCCTTATTTTATTTTATAGGGGTCATGGTTGAAGAAGGAAGAGTGGGAAAGTGATCGTCAGGTTTCCAAGAAGACAAACAGACTGAGTATGAAGTTCCTGCTGATGGGTGTGTGAGGTCAGTTGGAGCATCCTTTATTTCCACCTGTTCTTTGGGATCTAGCCTATGTCATTCTCATGCCACACTGAGCCAAAACACCTCCTCTGATGGTGTCTGCTGAGGTCATACACATACAGATAATGCAAACATGAGATTGCTGGGAGAGCTGAGCTAGGGCATGTGAAGAACTGTCCTTTTCGTGTTGCCAGATACAATGGCTATGTAAATTGTGCACTGACTGAGACACGTCCTGGAGGATTTGTGAATACCAGTAACAACAAACACGATGCGCCATTCCAACTATGTACTCTGGAAGCAAATGATAATGACTTTGGCCCAGATTCCATAATAAGTGGAGGCTACATCAATAAAATTATAGTTAAGTACTTACTATATTGGCAGTTTCTTCCCATAAATTCACCCGGACACTCGCAGGAGTAGTTGGCCACAAGGTCTGTGCATATTCCACCATTTTTGCAAGGTTCAGCTTCACACTCATTTATGTCTGAGGAAACAGAGAAAGAGATTATATAAAAATTATATAAAAGTTGTTTATTATATAAAAAGCTTAGTTATTGGACAGTTTGGGGCATTTTAGATAAAAAGTCCAAGTAATGCTGCTACTTGTGTGTACATGCATGTATGGTTGTGTACATCACAGAAATACTGCTTAAAGCCAACCATTTGTTAACAATCAAAATCAAGTTCTAACGAAATTGAGAATCCAAATGAAAGTCACAGAACTAAACCATTCGTCATTTCAGAAAATAAATATGAATAGTTTGGGGGAAATAGTCAGTGTATCCTTAGAGTTAAATCAAACAAATTAACCCCGGTAGAGAGATGAATTGGTTTCACTTACAAGTTCTAGAAACCTCCCCACAGCACCAACTGCCAATTAACACCATCTCATTTCATCTTAATTCATTAAAATTCTGACAGAGATGTTTTAGTTTCTAAATAGTTCATCTTTGATGAATACGATGAGAAGCAAATTAGAGTTAATAGCTAAAGCTCGTTACATGCAAAGTATAATAAATGTGAATGATGATCACTTCTTAATCTCTTTCAAGGACTTCTAAAGTTAGGATGACTAAAGAGACCTACCTTTGATACACCATTATTATACCTGACACAAAACCTTACGAAATAGAAAACATTCAGGAAATTATACTAATTCCTATGACAATTTTGGACAACAGAGAAAATGAATACAGAAGGAAGTAATGACTAATTTGGTCTGTGTCTAGAAACCATTCCCTGTAAGCACAGCACCGTGTGAGGTTCTAAGGGAGCCTGATGAAACTACTGGAGAACGTACATTGGTCCCCATCTCTTTGTCCTCCCATCATCTACTCCAATGAAACTCCCCATCTGCTCCGGATTCCACAACTCAATCTGTTGCTATGCTTGTGTTTTTGAGCGTCTCACAAACCTAAGGCATTGAATGGCAACGTTTCCATGTCACCATCTTGCTGGCTCATCCATGGAGGAAGCTCCTGTCTTGCCTGTTTTATGGAGTCCTACAATTGCCATGCTCTTTGTGGGAGACCCCTGGTGCTCAGAGTGTCTCCACAGCATTGAAAGAGTTGTGTGTGCGGACTAAAAAACCCTCCATTTAACCTCATTATCAGGAGCGTGACCTAGGATATACTATAACATTTCCAGAAGTGTTCTGAAGTTCTGGGTCATCATAGTTCCCTCAAGCAGAATGATCATGAATTGCTCTCTCAAGATCAAAAAGATTTTTAAAAAAATTTAAAAAGCTCTCTATTTTGACATTGCTCTCAACTTTAAGATTTTTTTTAAGATTTATTTCGAAGAGAGTTACAGAGAGAGGTAGAGACAGAGAGGGGTCTTCCATCCACTGGTTCTCTCCCCAGATGGCCACAATGGCTGGAGCTGCGCCTATCTGAAGCCAGGAGCCAGGAGCTTCCTCCAGGTCTCCCATGTGGGTGCAAGTGCCTGAGGACTGGGGCCATCTTCCACTGCTTTCCCAGGCCATAGCAGAGAGCTGGATCAGAAGGGGAGAAGCTGGGTCTTGAACTGGAACCCATATGGGATGCTGAGGCTTCAGGCCAGGGCTTTAACCTGCTGCACCACAGCACCGGCCCTTCAACTTTTTTCTTCTAAACAACATCCCCTTCTGCAAGCATAGCTGGTCCCCTTGGCATTAAGATCCTCTGTACAACTCTAGTCTAAGTTTCTTTATGCAAATGATGACTTTCTTGGACAAATCAGCATTTTTGGTTTCTAGTCAACCATTCCTGCCTGAGCATAGACACAAATTGTGACTTTGTCTAGCAGGGATCTAAATAATTTGGGTATTTTGTACTGCCAAATAATAGATAAAATCAGGATATGATCATTTCTAATAGCTGTGTGTTACAGAATACAATAAAATCTCCAATATTTGATGCTGAAACTCTCAAAAGAAAGAAAGCAGGAAGAAGGTAGGGAAGGGCAAGCAGAGTGAGAGAGGGAAGGGGATGGAAGAAAAGAGGGAGAGGGTGGGAGGGAACAAAGTGAAGAAAGCAAGAGTCAGCCTAGGTCATTTCTGTATTTTAAAAATCTGATTAAATATTCCACTCTTTATGATCTTGTAAAAATTTCACTTAGTCTTCATTTATTTCGGACCAATATAAACCTTTTCATTAATTTTTTAAATGGTTATTTATTTTGTTGTCAACTCAATGGAAGACAATGGTGATGCCTGGCTATTCTGGAATAGGCTCTGTACATCTTCCTATCCATGACACTCTGCTTTGGATGAGAACATTTCGATGGTTGCTAAGTTACGCCTTCAGTCCTTAGGAAAAAACACTGCCTTGTTTCATCAAGTTAGACGTTAAAAGTGACTCGTTTACATATTTACAGAAGAAACCTGAGTACTGATGTCTGAAGACCATTGCATAATGGAAATATAACTGGATCTTGGGCTTGAAAGAGAGGTTGAATTGGAATTAGTGAGGTCAGAGCGGAGAGGGGGCTGTGTTTCCAAGCAGAGAACTGTAGTAAGTTGCAACTCTGAAGGTGGCTCATGAATAGATAGATGGTGGAGTCAGTATACCAGTAGCCCCTTTTGCAGCACAGTGTGTGGTGAGGGCTGGGATCCCCAGGTTGAAGGATGTGGAGAGGAACAGACTAAGATGAACCCGTCATGTCTGTCCAGGGAGCTCGATGTTATCATTCGGCACAGAAGGTGCCCTTTTGTCCCTTTCACTTAAGAAGGACTTGGTGAAGCCGTAGGTAGGGGCAGACTTGAGAAATAAATACAGGAAGGCAGGACAGAGACACACACAATTTGATGTGGACAGGTGCAACATATAATTTGATTCTTAACTAAGCGGCTCTGTGAATTCCCCATTTCAAGGTAGAAATATATCATATATAAAGTCAAACCTAGCCCTTGCTGCTCTGAAATGCTAACACAAGGCAGTCATGTGAGAAGGAATGGGGTGTTAGGTATGCTGTTAATGGTATGGAGACATTGCTGTTCATTGCTTTCCTAAACCCTCCAAAGTCTTTGCACAATAAATTCTATCTAAAATATGTGAGTATTAATCAAATGCAGACAAATCAAGCTTTAAATCTTCCAGCTATAAGCTAATAAGGCCATATCTACAATCAGCAACAAATAAGCCATAATGAATGATCCCAGGAAGAAAAACAGTGAATACCTTTAACCAGAGGTTAATGTGAGACAGAACAAAGTGGAATTGCACTTGTTGGAGTGGCAATGTTTTACTGACACACTCAATTTGCAATTAAGAATGACATTACCCTTGTTTAAATGTGCAATTTTTTTTCTTCATTTTTAAAAAGTTAAATTTCAGTTGAGAAAAAAAATGTCATTTTAAATTATCTGTATTTGTTAGTATAGTAGCCAAGTTGTATATACACAGTTCATAAAAATAGTAAAGATAATAATAATTGCTCCTCTTGTTCGAGATTTTAGCTTTTATGATTGCCTTCTGAGAACTGTTTGAAAAAACAGCCTGTTTCAAAACATGGCTTTGTAATCAAGGCAGCCATCTGAGCTCCAAAGACACAAAACTCTGTCCACAATGCGGAGTGACTGAGCCCCAGTGACCACACTGCATGTCCATTTCCAGATGGTCCCTTTGTGCATCAGCTGTGTTTCCTGAGAGGCGTCTTTGCTTTTTTTGTGAGGAAAAAAGAGGAAAGCAGGGCAAAGAAGAGGGGGAAGAGATGAGTAGGTAAATAGTTAGATGTCTTTGAGATGAAGCATAAATTTCCCAGTCCTATGTGAGAATACCCAGATCTTTGCCTCTGTGCTATCTAATCACAGATTCACTCCTTTCCCATGCAACCTGTGTTGTATTTAACTCATGTTCTACAGATCTGTAAAGGTGTGTTAGCAGTTCACCCTCTTTGGCTTGAGTTTCTCTTAACACAAATAATGTCAATTGGGTGATCTCACTGTGAGGAACTTCTTGCACTGATTGACAAACGATGCCTGTATTCATGGAGATCCATGTGAGAACCCATCCCTTGGGGAGTTAGCTTTCATACACCTGCAGCAGAAATTCTCACTTACTCCTAATCTTGATCTTTGTCAATCCCATCACTGTGCAAATGATAGCCCAGAGCCTATGAAGTCAACTGTGCAATAGTGGGGTGCTGAAAAAAAAAATGTTTAAATCAAACTTCTCTTCAGAAGTTCCTCATTTGTGTCTTCAAAACTCAATGGGGGAGAGGGAGGGACCTGACCTACCTAATGTTTAAGATAAGGCTTGGGATACTGCATCCCAAAGTGGAGTGCCTGGGTTCAAATCCCAGCTCTACTCTGGCCACTACCTTCCTGCTAATGCAGACCTTGGGGGCATCAATCATGGCTCAAATAACTGGCCTTCTGCTCCTCACTTGGGTTGAGTGTCCAGCTCACAGCTTTGGCCTGGCCCAACTCCAGCTATAGCTATCGTTGGCATTTGAGGAGTAACTCAGCAAATGGAGTGCCCCATCTCTGTGTCCTTGCCTCTCAGATAAATAAAAAACAAAACAAAGCAACGGGTTGTTAGGGCATGATTTCTTGCCTTCCAGACCATGTTACTACCTCTCAAAGAATTATATTTAGATCTTCAATGACCCCATTCTCCATCATAGACTCCACCAGCAGGCAACAGAGGAGATGAAGATACCGTAAGTCTAATTCCCTGGGGCCTACTCTGGAGATAATCAACATTAATTTCCTAATTAATTAGCTCATTGATTACTGGCTCCCATTTGTACTTTGCACAGCAGGAATCACAGCAGCTTGCAATCTTGAGTCATCATTGTCCTAGCTGACTATTGTGTTCCCTCACAATATTTCAGGTGGCTACTAAGTCCCCAGTAGCTACATTCACTTAATCACCTTGGCTCACAACATGTTGAATACTAACTGCCATGGAGACCAGGACATTCAGTCCTTCGGGGAACAGAAATGCATTCAACTTCCTCTTTAGTAAAGACAGAGACAATCGGATTCAGCCAGGAATCTGCCTCCTTTTCTTCCCCAAGTACATCCAGTGCCCATTAACACGAAGGAGGATGCACGATTCTTCGCCTGAGCACCCTCATCTTAACCTACTAAAAGAACTTCATGATAAAGTCTTTCTCATTTTCTTTGCAAAGACAAAAGTTCTTGACTTCCTCTTATTCCTTTCCCTTGGGCTGTCTTTCCTCTTTGCGATATTGTTATTGACTGCTAATTAGCCAGAAAGAGCCGATTTTCAAGAGCCTGCTATTTTTGATCCTTAACAACACGTCTTCCCTGGGCTCCCCATTAGCGATTAAATATTCTCCAGACCTTCCATGACTGATTGCCTTTTAAAATTTGACCTTTCACTTTTCCCCCCTCATCTAAAACCTATCCTATGATTTTTCAACTTCTAAGTCTGAATGACTTTAGGATGAATTTCTCTGAATTCTCCCATCAATGTGGAATCTAATTATGTCATAATCAGAATTATCTAGAGGATTTCCCATTCATTTCTGGGACTGGCTCAGTACATTTTTAATCTTGTGTGCTTGAATTCCCTTTTGATATGGTTTCCTGTTATATTACCATTAATTAATTTTAAAGTAGCAAATTGAAACCAACTTTCTTCAGCCAGAACACATCATACATAAATCTCGCATAATGACTTATTGAGAACCCTCACTTACTGATAACAATAGTGTGCGACCACAGTCCCCAATCAAAGAGGCTATTCCCTAACACCACTCTGTAACAGAGATCATATTCTCTGCCCAACTCTACCCTGGCATCCTAGCATTTGTTTTCAGATATCAATTTAAAACCAAATATTTTTGCTAGTGGTATCTTGGCAGTATCCACTTCAATTCTCTGGGATGTTTCCATATAAAATAATTCCAGGAGGGCTTAATTTGCTTTTAATCAGTTATTTGGCTAGTAAGATACAATAGCTATTCCAAAGTGATTATAAAGCCAAAACAGCAGGGGAGGGTAGTAGAGAGGTTAAGGATGGGATAATTAAGAGGGTGTTATGTCTCTATAACTCAGCAATTTGACCTCAAAAAAATCCATCAATAAAAACCACATGAAAATTACACACTAGAAGCCAGAAAGAACAGATACTTTCTTTGGTGGACAATTCCAGGAAAGGACAAACCAAATGCTGTCCCTTCGGTGCCAGGCTACATGGTAAGTTGGCCTCCAGTAAGTACTTGCTAATTGGTTTAAAAAAAAAAAAAATAAAGATCCAGAAGATCAAAGAGGTTCTGTCTAATAGATCTAAGAGTCAAAGGGATCACACAAACAAGACTAATGTCTGCTAATACTAACTAAAATCAAAAAGGGAGAGACGATCCAATATGGGAAGTGGGAGACACAGCAGACTCGTAGAATGGCAGATGTCCTAAATAGCACTCTGGCCTCAGAATCAGCCCTTAGGACATTTGGATCTGGCTGAAGAGCCTATCAGAGTATTTTAGGCATGGAAAGCCAAGACACTCAGGAAAAAAAAAAAAAAAGAAGAAGAAGACCTAAATGAAAGATCTCTGGGAGTGAGATCCCAGTGGAAAGAACGGGTCCATCAAGGTAGGAGGTACCTTTCTCTGAAGGGAGGAGAGAACTTCCACTTTGACTAGGACCCTATCGGAATAAGATGGAAGTCGGTGAACCCTAAAGGCTTCCATAGCCTCGGCAACTCATGACTAGAGCCTAGGGAGATTACTGACGCCATAAACAAGAGTGTTAAATTGTTAAATCAACATCAAGAGTCACTGTGTACTTACGTCCCATGTGGGGTCTGTCCTTAATGGGTTGTCCAATGTGAAGTAATGATATAGCTAGTACTGAAACAGTATTTTTACACTTTGTGTGATTGTGTGGGTGCAAACTGATGAAATCTTTACTTAATATATACTGAATCGATCTTCTGTATGTAAAGATAATTGAAAATGAAAAAAAAAAACTTGGGGTTCAATTGGAAATTACATAGAAAATTAATCAATTTTTTAAAAAAATCATGTAGGATCTCTGTCATTAATGTGCTGTACACTGTTATTTAATGCTATAACTAGTACTCCAACAGTATTTTTCACTTTGTGTTGCTATGTGAGGGCAAACTGTTGAAATCTTTACTTTATATATACTAAACTGATTTTCTGTATATAAAGAGAATTGAAAATGAATCTTGATGTGAATGGAAGGGGAGAGGGAGAGGGAAAGGGGAGGGTTGCGGGTGGGAGGGAAGTTATTGGGGGGGAGGCCACTGTAATCCATAAGCTGTACTTTGGAAATTTATATTTATTAAATAAAAGATAAAACAACAACAACGAGGTTCTGCAACAGTGAGTCCCTGGATGGGGTGGGGATCCAGCCCCCACAGAGATTATGATGTCACTAGTCTTGAGTGTGGTGGAGGCAGTGTTACTGTATTGAAAGGAATTCAGAGGATTCTGAAGAACAGCCAGAGTTGACTAACACTGAGCAGAACCTCAGCGTAGGAACTTGATCCTTCCCTTCCTCCCTTCTTCTATCATCTATCCATCCATTCATCTATCTGGTTTTTGAGCCATCTAGCCTTAGTTCTGTGCTATGTGCTCAGAATACACAATTAATATGCCATGGTCCCTTACTTTTATCAAGGTTTGTACAATGCAGTACACAAACTGGAAGGTAAAGAAAAGGCTACAGTCAAAAATGCGACAAATGCTACAGCAAGAAAATGCACAATTTCCCAAAGAACTCCAATTATCAAACACTAAGTCAGTCTGACAGGCTCGGAGATGTTGCGTTCTAGAGACATCTAGCAGACTAGTGGAAAGAGCTTTTAGGTTATCTGGGAGTTGCAAATATTTCACCTAGTTATTTTCCTAACTTAACATGTAGTTCATTATTGTTCATAACTATCATCTGTAGGCCAAAGAGTAACTCCTCACCAACCCATTGCTCTCAGCTCCATTCATGTAAACTATTTTCTGGATTCCTACTTTTACTATACTGCTATAATCTCCATATTCTTGCATATTCAAATTTTCTATCCAAAATTAACCAGTCTACTTGGTCAGCTGCTTGTCAAATCAGACCACTTGCAGCTCTCTACAGTTTTAGCAGTCGACTTTGATGATCTACTGCTTTGGATTTTTTTTCTATAGTGGGTTATCAGAAAACCGTAACAGGCTGGGTAACATAAGATTGCTACTGGAAACATAGCTGTGATTCATGTGGTTTGCTTTTCCCTACTCATTCACTCATCCATCCATCAAAACTTAACAAATACATTCTATCTATCAGGCATTGAAATATACCAATGGATATATTAATGAATAGGGATAGTTCCTGTTCTAGGAGATCTTATCTTCCATTCTTTTACACAGAAGATGGAATTACAACACAGCATAAACACCTGCTTCATAGTATTGTGTAGAGAATGTACTGAGATTTAGAGGAAGCAGTGTCTTTGCCTGGAGGAGATGTGCAAGATTGCTTAAAAGAAGGAATAATTTTGATTTGTGCTTAAAGGATGAGCAGGAGTTTTTAAAAGTGTGCAAAAACTGGGCAGAAACATCAAGGGACATACTGATTGCAGAGACAATAGAGCACTTTAAGAGCCTGCACAGGACCGTGAATGGAGACTGGGGACAGTGGTTACTGAGTAGTCTGGGACCAGACTTTTATGGCTAAATAAATCATGTTAAGGAGTCTGCACTTTAGTACGTGGATCCTGGAGAGTTAAGAGAATTCAAAAGGTGTGGGAAGGGACACATGATTAAATAGCTCTGTGTTTCAGAAAGCTCAATCACATTCTAGAATTCCATTATCGGTAACATTTCTGAAAAAGTAATTCAAAAATGTACATTGGGTTTGTGTTACTCAGAGCACAGAGTACAGTGGCAATGGCCAGTGACTCTGAACAAGTGGCTTGGCTTACAACACATGTTTACACACTCAGAGTTGGCATATTTGACACATAAGAGTAAAGAATCCCCATGAAATATTGGGTAACACATGAATATACAACTGAACTGTCAGCCAAAATGTAACTTCTGTAATTTTTTCTTTCCCTTTCTCGAAGGACTTAATTTTCAGCGTCTGGTCATGCTCCCCGTTTTGAGGATGTACCAGACCCCCAGAAGCCCTACATGCAGTGAGACAGTGTCATGACAATGAGAACAGGTGAGACTCTTGCTCACATGGACATCAGCCTTCTACACAGTGGTTCCTAACATGGGTACACATCTGAGTGAGCGTTAATAATTCAAGTATGGCCAAACAGCTCATGTGAATGACAGCCGACTGGTGATGATCAGCACATTCTCCCACTTCCAGGTGTCTCACTTTGTACTGACTGCCCTGTGTGCTTAGTCCTCTGACCTTGTTACTATTAGTAGGCTTGTTTTACCAATGATGGAACAGAGGGATTAAAAGTGTAAACAACACACCCAGGGTCTCACAGAGAGTAAAACTGAGATTAAAACCAGGTAATGTGCTGTGACAATCTGTGCTCGTCATTGGCACCCTTTGCCATCATGAGCAAATAGCACTCTTCTCTTCCCTACCACATCACACCTGCTGCCCAGGTGCTGTGTCGTGTGTTGAGAGGTCACACGTGGAGTAACACACTGCCCTTGATCTCAAAGGGTTTGCAGCATTTCTCCTCTAAATCGAAAATGTCAATTGAAAACCTTAGCTTCGAATACTTCTCTTCCTCCCATGTCTTAATAGTTTTCTCCAAAATCTGACACTCGGGTTGAATGAGCATTTTTTCTGATGGTATTCCTCAAACCCGCAGCTGCTTGTCAATGGAGAAGCAGATTTCGTCGTCTCTTACATTCTTTTATTTTCTTTTATGGTGAGATGAAAGGAAAGCATTTGTTTTTGAGGTTCCCTCCTTAACAGAGGGCACTGATACATTTTACACCTGTGCAACTACATTTTTTGTGATTTTTTTTCTTCTGTGACAATCCACTTTAAAATCTACCTGAAAGATAACATACATACAGGAAGAAACCAAGAACAGTAACATTTAACAAGTTATCGTCAAGAGATACTTTGTGTAGTAACCACCAAGGTCAAGGCCTGAAATCTATCTTCACTCCTAAACGCCTCACAGATCCCTTCTCCTCCTAACCACCCTTCACCCTCAGGAAGGTAACACTTCTCTTCCTACTGTGCCAATCACAGTCTTGCTCTTAGCATAGTTTAGAGTTCTGCCACTTACATTTCTATTCGTAAACACTGTCTTTTATGTGTGTCTATATTTGTATTTTTAAATTAATTCATTTTTAATTTTTGAGATGCAAGACACAGAGAGCTTCCATCACCTGGTCAACTCCCCAATGTCTGTGAAGGATGGGTATAGTGTCAGGTTGAAGCCAGAAGCCAAGAACCCAGTCTGGATCTCTCACAGGAGTGGCAGGGACCCAATTACTTGAGCTATCACCAGTGGCTCCCAGGGTGTGCATCAGCCATCATCTGCAATCAGGACTGGAGCCAGGACTTGAACCCGGGTACTCTGGTATGGGTTATAGACATCCCAGAGGCAGCCTAAGCACGGTGCCAGGCGCCTGATTTATTTGTCCTTTACAGTTAAAAACTAAATATGCTCTTCTCTTCCTGGCCCCCATCACTGTGCTGCTGCCCGTGGCTGCAGCGAGTTCATTTCTGAAGCTGTGTGGTGTTTCACTCTTTGTGCCCTAGGAGTTTTTCCCTTCTATTGTTCATGGCATCTGTGTTGTTGGAAATTAAAGCTACAAACATGCTTATCCATGCCCCTTGAGACGTAAGTGTGTTCATTTTGCTCTGGGGATACCTAGGGGTCCTAAGGATGCATATATTCAACTTTTGCAGGTAATGCCAAAATGATTTTTATAGCTGCTGCACCAATTTACACTATCAGCAATTTAATTCATAATATTTTTGAACAAGCTACTGAGACTTCAGGTGACCACTTATTTTTGCTTCACATGCAAGTTTCAAGTAGAAAGACTTAACCGCAATCTGTGTGTTCAATATGCATTCACCAAGAGAAGCTTTTAATGGAATGAAATAAAATACCCAAGTCACCAAGTTGAAGTGTATTTTTTTCTCCTCAGCCATTTAAAAAAAAAAAAAAAGATAGCAAGTATACTAAAAATGTTGATCCAAAGTTTGGGAAAAATGTGACACTGAAATGGCAACCATGAATGCATAATTATATTTTGTATACACAGAAAAACAATCTCACTTAAACTCTGAATTAGTTTTTAAGAACTGTATAAATCAACTCTCACATACACACATACACGTGACGGGTACAATAAGAATACTTCCTACTCCTGTATTTTCATATCTTTGAGATTTTCCACCATGGGCATAATTAAGCTAAAACCATTTCCCCAAACGATGAATTATAGCATATCTCTAAAGCCATTGTGAAGATTAAATGAGGCAATTTATGAGAAAAAATTTTTACACAATACTGTAAAAAGAACTATCTGTATTACTGTAATATGGGTTAAACCATACTCAGTATGTTCTGTAAAAAATGTCTCTTGCCTCTGTCACTGAAGGCAAATGCCAGCACTTCTTTCACTTTTAACATTTTTTAATTAGTTTTTAACAGATACAGTGCTAAGACCATAGCATATTCCCTCCCTCCCATCATCCTTCCTTTTGCCTATCCTTTTCGAGATAACTCCTTTTAAATTTACATTTCTGATGCTGTCTTTGTACATGGATACCTCTACTTCAGGGTTAATCATCGCAGTAGACACATGGGTACAGTTTTTATAACTAGTCATAATATTTTTACAAATATTATGCCTCTTCTAAAGTAGCCCTGCCTCGAAGAGGCATACTAGAGAGTATTTATCCACAAAAGGGATAAACCCCATGGAAATTTTAATCCACGTACTGGGATCATTTAACAAATAATCTCACATAGTCCGTTCCTACAATGGTGACATTTACTGTTTTTTTAAAGCAGCAAATCAACTCTCCTTTCATTAGGGTCAACACATTACTGAGGTTTTTACTTGATCGACATAAATAATGGTGAGTAAATAACAGAGAAGATATTTTTGGTGTTGTTTTAGGAGTTTTAGTCCCCATCAAGCTGTGAGAGCCAGGTATCTGCATTTCCCTCACGCCAGAATCCCATCCACACAATTACTGGGTAATTCAGTTTCTGGACAGAGCCTGAGGCCGCAGGACACCGGCCACACACAAGGCCAACAGGGACCAATCTGCTTCAACCAGCCCACTGCTCAGCGCCACAAAGCAGCTGCCTACAAGCTGTCATTGTTACATTGTTCCCATTCTTACTGTAGAGGATGCCCAACTGGCATGTTTGCTACATTAAAATTGATCATGTTGTGATTCAAAGGAACGCTGCTTCTGGCCAAGCCAGAACGATGGGGAACCGCGTTTTCCAATTGACCCTCTGTCTGAAATGGCCACAACGACGGCACAAACCATAGGAAAGCACCATGTTCATGATGCTTGGCCTTAAGGGAAAATGGTGCCGATGAACCAGGCGAGTCCTCCCACTGCCCCAGTTCACTGTGTGGAACGGGATTTCAGGCCACAGGACCAGCAGGGAGAACCCCAGCGGGGACTGGTGACCTCTGTTTCACAGAGCCCAAGGAGGCTACAGGTTGCACGGCAGGACACCTGCAGCAGAGGGCCATGGAGGCAGTCACCAACATCCACAGGGCACCTCCTGCACTCTGGGTGCCCCTGTGTCTTCTGCAGCACAGTGAGCAGCGCTGCAAGTGAGCAAGCAGCTGTGGAAAGAACCATCTGAAAGGAGCCACGAGAGGCCACCAGATCCCACCAGTAAAGACGGACAACAAACTAACTCATGGGGCACTGGGCAGAGAACTCAGTAGTGAGGAACAATTAGTCCTGGACTAAACATCTAATTGCCTGACAAGCCTTTTACACAAGACCCAGAGGGATCAAGTTAAGTGACTATATGAGAACACTAAGCGCAAGCTGTTACACAGCATTGCTAAGTATCTAGTACTCAAACATTGAAAACTTCCGTCTAGAATCCAATCAAGAGTAACGGGCATGCAAAAATAAATAAAAATAAAGCAGGAAACAAAGTAGGAGGGGGGGTCTTCAAAAAAATTCATGGAAATGTGTACTATAGGATTTCATATTTTTGCACCAGGAAAAAAATTACCTTTTAATTCTATTTTTCATGAATTTGTTGGAGAACCCTTGTGGATATTAGAATTAAGCAGGGATATTGAAATTGTTATGAAAATGCTAAGTAGAGTCACAGAAAATATAAAACAAGTGCATTTAAACTTCTGCAGATGAACGCTATAATGTGTGAGATGGAACCCCGGATCAAATAACAGCAGATTAGATACCACAGAAGGTGGATACTCAAGACATACCTAGTGGGAAATATACAGAATCAAACACGTAGTGGGGGGAAAGACAGGCATCAGTGAATTGGGAAACATGATAAGCAGCCTACAAAAGAAGAGATTGGGGACTCTGGAAAGGGAGCAGAAAACATTTGAATAATGCTGAAAATATTTCAAATATGATATGAACCATAGCCACCGATCCAAGAAGCCTAATAAAACCCGAGTGAACAAGAAATGTAATGACAACCACACAGAGACACGGGGTGATTACTGAGGACGTGTGTGTCAGCTTGGATAAATGCAGTCTTTTCAAATGACACCGGAAGACCTAGATATCTACATGCAGAAGTATTAACATCAATACCTCACCGCACACACAAAAATAAATTCAAAGTGGATTGTAGATCACAAAGTAAAACTTAAAATCATTTTAGGCAAAGATTTTTTTAGATCCAATATAAAAAGCTGAGTCATTAACCACAGATACACTCTACTTTATCAAAACTATTAACTTATGCTCCTCAAAATCAATCTTAAAGAGAATTCAAAGACAAGCTACAGGTTGAGGGACTTCTTTGCAGATTAACTGTCTGATAAAGCACTGTATCCACAACATATAAAGAATTCTCATGACTCAATAATAAAAAAAGGCTCAACATAAACTGGTCAAAATATTTGAATTTGTATTTTTCAACAGAATGTACTTAAATATATTGGATAACTACATTGATATTAAGCATGTTTAAATAAAGGAAAAGATGTTCAATGTAATTTGTCATTAGCAAACTATAAACATATTACTACACAACTATAACAATGGCTAATATTAAAAACTATACTGGGGCCAGCGCTGTGGCTTAGTGAGTAAAGCTGCCACCAGCAGTGCCGGCATCCCATGTGGGCACTGGTTCAAGTTCCGGTTGCTTCACTTCCAATCCAGCTCTCTGCTGTGGCCTGGGAAAGCAGTGGAGGATGGCCCAAGTGCCTGGGCCCCTGCACCAGCAGGGGAGACCTGGAAGAAGCTCCTGGCTTCGGATCAGCTCAGCTTCAGCCATTGAGGCCATTTGGGGAATAGACCAGCAGATGGAAGACTTTCTCTCTCTGTGCCTCTGTCTCTCTGTAACTCTGCCTTTCAATTAAATAAATCTTAAAAAAAAAAAAAAAATCAAATGCTGGTGAGATGCAGAAAAACATGAGCTTTCATTTGCAGTTTTCCAGTTTGGAAAACAAGTTAGCAGTTTATCAGTTTCTCACTTAAGCAGACATCTACCGTATGATCCTGCCCGTTCGCTCCCGAGTATCTCCCCAAGGTAAATGTAAGCCTCAGCCCACACAAGGAAGTGTGTGGCTCTTCACAGAAGTTCTATTTATATGGTTAAAACCTTGAGAAGACCCAAACGTCCATCAATTAGTGAATGCACAAATTGTGGCATATTCACCAGAAGCAACTAAATGGAAGGATTTCACAATAATTTTGCTGACTGAATAAGAAACAGGCAAAGAGGACAAATTATCCGATTCTGTTTATATATGGTTCTAAATATACAATTAACCTATGGTGACAGAAAATAGACCAATGGGTGTGTGGAACGACGTAACAGGGGCAGGAAGAGTGACAGGTGCAGCATTTCGATGAAGACGGTTTCATAGGTACGCACACGCTCAAAACACATCGCACGGCACGGTGAAACTCGTGCATTTTATTCTGTCAATTATAGCTCAACAGAGCTGTTTGTAAAAAGCGATGTCAAGGTTCTTCCTATAACTCACCTCATTACGGACTATGAACACAGAACTACACAGACACTAGATCACAGTAATAGGCCCACGAGATTAATGGGAAACATCAGCCTTCTTAAATCCACATCAGAGAGGGTTTTTTTTTTTCTGTCTTTAATGTACTTTTAACTTAAACTGAGAACCTGCAGCCCAAATGACACGAGGCAGGCTGTACTGGAAAGACAGAGTAGTTTAATAAAACATACTCATAGGAGGAGCTGCATTCATAAAAATGACAAAAATGCTCCTCTTTCCAAGGGAGTTCACCTCCTGCTTTGCAGGTTATTTTCATCATTCAAGAAATGCCTTCCAGGATGCCTCAAATGAAGATGAAAGAGAACATAAATGCTAGGTTTTCTACTGCCCTTTTGTTTTTGGTTTTGGATTGAATTTATTTCTGATACAGCTGACTCTCAGAGCTCGGAAGCACGTGCCTGGGGTCCCTCTCAGCTCCTGTTTCTGGGACGCCCATGAAGTACATTGATGAATGTGTGTGTCTGAGACAGGCCTAAAGCATTTAAAAGACAGCAATTTTCATAAATGAACCTTAAAATAATGCCATCTAGTTCTCTTTTGCTCCTATGAAAGGTACGACTTTTTTTTTTTGACTGGCAGAGTTAGACAATGAGAGAGAGAGAAAGGTCTTCCTTCCGCTGGTTCACCCCTCAAATGGCCACTACGGCCGGCACTGCGCCGATCTGAACCCAGGAACCAGGTGCTTGCTCCTGGTCTCCCCTGCGGGTGCAGGGCCCAAGCACTTGGGCCATCCTCCACTGCCCTCCCAGGCCACAGCAGAGAGCTGGACTGGAAGAGGAGCAGCTGGGACAGAATCTGGCACCCCAACCAGGACTAGAACCCGGGGTGCCAGCACCACAGGTGGAGGATTAGCCAAGTGAGCTGCAGCGCCAGCCTTAAAGGTAGGACTTTTAAAACTTTCAAATACATGTACGTGTGTTTAAGATGATGTTTATTATCGATTTCTTTTTATGTGTGTTACGTTGAAAATCTTAATTCTATTAACTGCTGGTGGTGGAATTTCACACTGGAAAACTAAGTCTTCAGAGTAACGATTTCCGTCACAGCCAATGAACCTGGTGAAACCCGGCCATTTCCAGAGAAGCAGCAGTCTTACTAGACTCAGTGTTCCTCCAAGTATTCTGCAGGGTTAATACAGAACAAAGGTTCAGCTCCTTTAAACCAAATTCAGTGATCTGTGACTTGGGCTAAGTATCAATCAACAGCATAAGTGTGACCCCACCCACTTCATTTGGTTGTTTCTGTTCGGCCCTGAATATAAAGATTTGAGTTTATCACCATCTCACTTGACACTCCTAGATCTCCTGCCACCGTGTTTCAGAGGACCAAGGAGGGCTGGGTAGCCCCTCTTGGCTACAGAGTTATCTGTGGTGGTGATGCTAAGGTTTTTACAGAGTAGCAACCACCCACATGGTGCAGCGGCATTTAAACTCTTTGGATTGACACACAGAGGTAGACAAAGACTAAGATCTCCTTATGAGTTTGCTTCAGTGAATACATAACTGGTTTTCAGATCTGCAGGATGTTCGACATGCATCATGACTCAATCATACCAAATTCCTATGTTGCAGAAGGACAGATGTTATTCTAATTGTGTGTAATTAAGCACAATTACCTCATTATTTTTATCAACCTGATATATGTATGTAGGTATAGTCCTCTATTCCTGAAACATTTTTAACTACCTGGTATATGTATGCACGCATGCAGACACACACACACAATCCTGTGACATTATGTAGCTGATGTTTTTATTCTATTTACTACATAGATAATTCACTAAGTACACGGCAAAGTGATCCTCAACCTCCTTTTACTCTCCTCCTGAATTTTGTTACTTATAGACTTATTTTAGTTCTTCCACTGATTTTTAAAGCCTTAAATAGTATATTTAAACCTGCTGTTTGCTCGTCACCATTAGACATTCAGGTTACTTGTCACCCTTCCTATTGCTTTCCTGCCGCTGAAGTCTTGCTACTTTTCTTCACTGTCAACATTTTTATAACACATCCTGTGTCACAGCTGTAAAAGTGTCAGTCAACCACAGCTCCTGTTGGTCTGTGTGACAAACAGTCCCAAACCTTCTGTGACCAACAAGGATAAACAAGTACCTATTTCTTGGGCGTGTGACTATCAGTGAGGGCTGGTGCCCAGAGATAGACTGGGCTGCTCCAAGGAACTCTGCCTCCAAACACCTGCTGGCTTGGCTCCTTGCTGAGGCTTTGGCTCAGGTCTGCTCCCGGCTGGATGCTCTTTAGAACCAACCTGCAGGACAACAGGAGTTCACAAGAGCTGGGGGGAACTCGCAAGACCTCCAAGACTCAGGCTCAGAAATAACTCACGGCCACTAAGCCTCCCTCAGTGACCAAACCGGGCCACAGCTCCGGACCCGAAGCCAACAGACAAGAGAAGTGCATTCCCCTTCTGCAGGTTACAAAGTCGTACGGAAAGGGTCAGGATAAAAGGGGGGGAGGGGCAGCAGACACCGGCACATTCATTCTTTGATGCCTTCTCTGTGAATAACTGCAAAACTCAGGGAATCAAATTAGGACCATATCATGGAGATACAACTACCCATCACTGAAGAGCTCAGTAGCAACAGTGTTACTGTGCTCCACGGGAAGTGTGCCACCCTATGAGGCTGCTGCTGCATCAGTTAATCGGACTTTACTCTCACAGGTTCTATCAGTGTTTTAAAATGATGACCATTTATGTGCTTTATTGTGACAGAGGACTTTTTTTTTTTTGGACAGGCAGAGTGGATAGTGAGAGAGAGAGACAGAGAGAAAGGTCTTCCTTTTTGCCATTGGTTCATCCTCCAATGGCCGCTGCGGCCGGTGCATCTCGCTGATCCGAAGCCAGGAGCCAGGTGCTTCTCCTGGTCTCCCATGGGGTGCAGGGCCCAGCACTTGGGCCATCCTCCACTGCCTTCCCCGGGCCATAGCAGAGAGCTGGCCTGGAAGAGGGGCAACCGGGATAGAATCCGGCGCCCCAACCGGGACTAGAACCCGGTGTGCCGGCGCCGCAAGGTGGAGGATTAGCCTGTTAAGCCACAGCGCCGGCCATGACAGAGGACTTTTAAAACCTCGTGAGACTTCTGGTGGAGTAGCTCATTTTCCTCCTCGCTGGGAGAAGGGCAGCCACGTTTGGGTTGACATGCACTCTGCATTCCCTCACTCCTCTCTGGCAACTTCTCCCGGAGGCCTCTCATTCCCCGAATCCAGATGCTGGCTTCCGGGCCTGTTGCTAGCTACAGCCTGGAACTCCTTCTCCTTGGGGCGTATTCTACTCTCCCCCCAGTCCTAGGTTTCTTCTTTCTCACATCCTCTTTTCAGTTGCCATAGAGTAGCCTTGGGTAATTTTCACAAAAGGACTAGAATATAATGAGGTTGACTTGATAAGCTTGGGTGAAGTTTGGCTGATAACCAAAGTCTGAATTCAAACGCATGCATCACAGAAAGTGAAGTCTAAGTTAATTCATTTGCTAATACAACAGGGTTGCTGCCTGTTAGAGGCCAGTGCAATTTTTGCTCCTTTTGAGCTAACCTGTGGTATGTTGTGAAAACTAGATTCAGATGTGAACTTGACTAACAGATGAGCTGAGGGCTGCAGAAGCCCCACGTCCGGGTTTATCTGTGACCAGGTTTCCACAAGACCCTAGCATTTCCATCAGTGGACTGGGTAAGGAAGGCCTGCTTTCAATGGGTCCAGCCACCATCCAATGGCTCAGGGCTCAGAGCATAACAGGGCAGAGGAAGTGGCATGTTTCTGTTCAGGAGATAGGTCAGTTTTTCCTTCTTCTGGTCATAAAAATTCTAGATTCTCTAGTCTTTGGGTTTCAGGACTTACGTCTGCTCTCGTCCCCACCCCAAGTTCTCAAGCTTTTCGCCTTAGACCTGGAGTTGCACCAAAAGCATCCGAGGCCTGCAGACTTTGACAGATTCCTCATGAGGGCTTCCAGGCTTCTCCAGCTTACACACAGCTATGGGGGACCTCAGCGTCCACAGTCCAGTGAGACAGTTTCCCTGGGAAGCTTCCTCTTCGTGTCTATTTACCTATGTTATCTGTCTCTATAGAGAAAGGTCCTATCTGTTGTCTCCGGGTGATTCCAATTAAAACAACTATCAGGGATGATGGGATCTGTCTCTATATCCAGTTCTCACCAGAATTTGACCAGAAAGGCCTTGTTTTTCATTAGTTGTCCTGGTACCCTTAAATTACTTCAATATTACCTATCAATTTGTTAGTGCCTCCCTAGTTGGATCTCTTGGATCTCCAAATTTCTCAAACATGTACTTTCTATCTTTCATTGCTTTATATTTTCCTCCAAATTCTAGATGTTTTTCCCATTTTAACTTCTGACTGCATTAAAACAATACCAAAAAACAGAACAAGAAACCCCTCCACTCAGACATTTCCTATTTAGGAGCTCTTTCTCAAAGTGACATATTTCACGAATATCTTACTTTTTAATGTTCCCAGATAAGGTTTTGTGAGGAGGCTCCTCTGACCCTCGGATCACTCCTGCACCAGTAATTTTATGCATTCATTTTGGGTCTTCTAAGTTTTTGCTGTTTACCTTAGTGAACAGCAAAAATTTTATTTATTTGTTTAAGCAAATAAGGACTGGATGGACGAATCTACTAAGCTAGTATCGTTTCTTCAATGCTTTCCTTAAGAAACAGGTAGCAAAGGCTACCCTTGTCTTGAAAAGTCACACACTAGTCAGTGTTACCAACTTGCACACCAGGAACCCAAGTTCTCCCCTAGGAAAGCCATGGAATCTTTATCCTCAGCAGTCTTCCAGTTCTAGCCTGAAAATGCTTTGTATGCATGGAGAATGTGGAAGGGAAGAGGTGGGCCCCTGGGGCTGCTGTTCCAGAGAGAGTTCATTAACCAGATGGAGCTCTGCCTGCTCTTGCCTCTGCAGCAGCTCCCTCACTCTAGGAGGGAGGGCCCAGGCTAACAGCAGCTGCTACCTCCTGGAGTGCTTTCCTGGGACAGGGACGTAAGGTCTGGGTTCCCTTCTCCATCAACACCATGCCTTCCAGATCCCTTACCAAACGTCCAAATTCACTGGGGTGGCAACAGTCCCTCACTATTTTTAGACTCTCAAAAGCTTGTTTATTTAACAGTCATTTCACTGAGGCTTGAGAATAAAGGGACAGTAAAGATCTACATTCTTAGATTTGAAGTGTAGCCTTCCATCAATATGTCCAAGGGTCCTTCAAAAGGTCCATGGAAAAACAGAATTCAGAGTTTGAAATCTATGAGCAATTTTTATAGGGTTCACTGTCAGTGGATTTTCTGAAGACTCTTCATACATAGAAATCTCAAAAATGTTTGCAGCAAAATGAACTCTAACTCAATCTCCATGCACTTCACAGTATCTTATGTCTACATGCGTGTGTATTTCGTAAGAAAACAAGTTGGAGAAAACTCACAAAGACATCCCCTCTAAGTAACTAAAAGGCCTCTGTGTATGTGGCAGCCCATCTCCAGTCCTGTGCCGGGAAGGCAGCTTCCAACAGGAAGTCCTTTCCCCTGGCTGCTCCAACAGGAGAGCACGTTCTGACTGCAAAAACCTGGATCCAGAAACTTTGTCCACAGTTAGTGTGCGGCCAGCGAAGTCTTTCTCAGCACAGAGACACACAACTGGAGGACCATTAGCCAGGGCCCCAGGCTCAGCAAGAAGAAGCCAGAAGTGAAACATGGTTGGGTTTCCTCCTTCTCCAGGGCCATTTTTGGCAAATCATTTACGCCAGAAGTTAACCACGCCCCATGAGTTTCTATAATTGTTCTCAGAAGAAAACAGGGGTGGATTCTTAATAAAGCTCTAAGCATAATTTGTAACCATTCTGTTTCAGTTTACAGGTTCATCCATCTTTAGGTGACCTTTTGGTTCTTTATTTAAAACACAATAGGGAATTTAACCGCATCATTAATTGTGCAAAAATTTAACATAGAACCCAAAAGAAAGCTAAGAAGCACAGTTAATACTCTCCAAACTACTAAGAAGCACAGTTAATACTCTCCAAACTACTAAGAAGCACAGTTAATACTCTCCAAACTATATAAGGAATTAACATAAAAGAAAACATTTGGGGATCACAGCAAAAATGCTCTTCAAACTACTATAAAGAACCCAGATGAAGGGGCTGGTGCTGTCACACAGTGACAGTGGGGCCAGCATAAACGTGGGGGGCCAGCATCCCATAATGCTGACGGGTTGAGTCCTGGCTCCCCATGTCCAATACAGGTGTCTGCTAATGGCCTGGGAGAACAGTGGAGTTTTCCCCCACCACATGGGAAACCCAGAAGACGCTCCCGGCTCTTGGCTTCAACCATTCCAGCTCTGGCCTTCGCAGCCACTTGGGGAGTAAACCAGCAGATGAAAGATTCCTCTCCCTCCCACTATCTCTCATTACGCATTTCTAACAAATATTGAAAAACAGAATCGAGATAAAGAAAGAGCTTGAGGGCCACTGGATATAGAACGCGCATGCCTTTACAATAAATTTCTGCAATACTTGTTTGTGTATGTGTGTATTTGTGTGTATGTATATATACACATGGCTTCTGTCATTCTACACAATATTTTTTAAAAATGTAACATTTCTGTTTTCCCTAAAATCGATATTTTGGACCTGTTCCACTGTGCACACAGTGTAACTCAGTGTTCCCGACAACTGTGTGGTTATCAATCAGTGTGATTTCTATAAAGAGCCTGGGGTGAGAAGGATGTAGAACAAAGTTACGAGGATATGTAATTCTCCTGAGTTCCTGTCGGCAAATTTGCTTTTCCCTTGTATTTACTCTTATGGACATGTATTATGAATTTCAAAGAGACAGCATATAGAAAGCCAGATGCATAATTTAGTGAATATGTAAATATTTAGAAGGGATAATTAAAGTAAAACAATACTTCAGCCTTAGAATATTGCATATCTTGGTGCCAACAATAGAGAATGTTCAAGTTTTCTAGAAAATAGTAGCCAAAATGTATTACTGAGCTAAAAATTGTTACTATAACGAAGCCGCATGTTGCATGTAATTAAAGCATTAAAATAGTATGCAGACAAAACTCTCAGGCACAGTAAGCTCCGTGACATACGAGGAATGGTCACAAAGAATACGGTTGTGAAATCAGACATTCTGCAGACTGAAAGTAAAAGTAAATTGAAATCTGACTGGCTTATAAATTCATCAATTACACTGGACAGTCACGCCATATTTTGGCATTTTCATTGCTCTACTTTTATCCAGCAATTCACAGGAATATATAACCTTAAGGGTCTTAACAATTGCCCCCATACTTAAAAAGCAACAGTTATCTACATTGGAGAAAATTAAGGTGGAGACCAGGAAAATAATTTATCCAATTGTCATTGGCAAAACACAGAAATTCAGCTGCACTCATACATGCCTCAATATGCTGAATTTTCCTCAGACTTGTCCTGAATTATACTACACAACAGCATGAGATCAAAGAACTTTCACAGTATCAACAGAGAAAGACATTATTAGCATAATTCGAGTGCTTCCAGCAAACACAAGGCACGCTTATACTACACAGTTACGTGGTGTTTAGTTCTACCTTATTATGAAGTTAGCCCTGCATCTACTTATTATTCAGCTCTCAATTGCACGGCGAAACTGGATGGAGTGGAAGGCCACATAAATACAGGCATCTGGGTTTGAAGTTCTCTAGGTGGTGCTTAGGAAAGCACTCACTTAAGTAATGTATTTGAGACATTCTCGTGTTTTCCATAGCAGGGTGTTTGCCTTAATTTTTGAAGGCTTCAGGTCAAGGAATTCAGTTGTGTCATCCTATGCTTTCGCATTTCAGTTCCATTCTCAGCACTCAGGGTATTGATCTCGTCATCATCGACTCCCTCACAAGTCTACAGACATTTTATGTGCCCCCAAAACTCATTTGTTGTAAAACCCATAAAATCATTCCCTGTGGTGCCTATAACAAAGGAACAAACAGAATAAAAAGAAACAATGTACACTGTTATTATCTTTTAATGATATCCCCCTTGCCTGTACATGCACCATCGAGTGGGAACACGTTAGCCACAGGCATCTTCCACACCCACTTCCTACCACTCCGCAGTACAAATTAATGGGTTGAAACTTCCACTAACCAAAAGATTAAAAGGCCATATGGAAAAAAAAAAAGGTTCCCACTAAGTCAGCTCATCTTAAATCACTGTTCTGAGAGCCAACACACAGACATCGTTACAGGTGTGTCTCCTAAGGCTGAATAACTATTTCTGATTGAGGTTTTATATTATTTCTATAACCATGGGTAGACAAGTTTGTAGGTAAAAGCTGGCATCTTTAGTTTTAGCTAGAAGCAGAGTAAACAGTGAACATAAATAACAGGACATTTATTTATTATCCTTACAGATTCAAGCTTACCCAAGCTCATACATTGTAAGTATACTTTCTCATTTCAAGCAATCTAAATACTTCCTAATTATTTCTAGCCACAGTCTGAAGACACTCGATTGCATATACCTACTGCTAAAAGTGAAATCGGGGCATATGCTTCCAAAACAAGTCCTCAAGCAACTTCTGCTTACTTGTAGGCAACACAAATGCACTTGCCTTACTTTCAGTTAATTAACAATTACTTCCACTTCACATTCTAAAGACCAGTCTCATGGCATCTAAGGATCAGCAGTAATACCCAGTTTGGAACATCTCTTCCCCAGCTTGGGCCTTGCACAGGCTGAGAAAATTGCAGTGAGGAAGAAGGGGGTCCTCCCCTAACACTGCTGTGTCTGGGACAAAATGGCAGCCACTTACAGGCCAAAACAGTTACAACGCTGTAACTAAGCCCAAGGGATTGCTTGACCATGTGTTTTCCACCGTGACAACGATGTGCAAGACCAGGTTTGCACTGAAAACCTTAGAGGAGGTGGAGACCCTGGGAGAACAGCTCCAGTCCACCCTTGCTCTGGATACCCCCAGCCCAATGCCAAGCTCTGCCTCCCACACAGCAGCAGCTACCCAATGCCTGTCATTGAGCTGGGGGCCGTGCAGACGAGTGGCACCGTTCATCCAGAGAGGGCAGACATGAGGAAGCGGCCCATACACGTCCTGGCAGAGTGCTGGGTACCATCTGGGAAGATTATTCTGGTGTCTGGAGTATCTTGAGCATGGTTAAGAGGGACTAGGTCTCCAGATTCCCTTGCACTGCCTGTCCTGTGGAGAGTGGTGGTGGTGCTGGTTAAAGGCCAGGGCAGGGTCTCCAATGCCAGAGTTCAGCCAGTGCAGCTCCCAGCAGCACCAGAGGAATGAACCACAGAGGCAGGGTATGGGCTCTCCTTGCAGTTCACCTTCCACTATTGGCTGTGTTCTGCCATCTCCAGCCCTGGGGTGGAGGAGATGATGGCCATCTTGACAGCTGGGCTGCACCGACGCTTCGGTGAGCAGAGGTTTGGTATGTGTGCTCTTGTGGGCTCCTCATGTCTGGGGGCAATTCTGGAGATTCTCGGGTGACACTTCATCACTGAAGCTGCTGACCACTAGCTTCCTTCTCTGCTGCACTGGGTGACTACAGCCCCCCTCCCCCCCCGCTCTGCTGTGCTGGGTGACTACAGCACCCCCTGCTCCCAGGGATTAGCACTGGCAGGTCACTAACATCTCAGGACTTCCCTCGACTGCTTCCCTCTCGGATACCAGCTCCCTGGGTTCGAGAAACCCAAGCACACTCTTTCCCTGCATGCTTCAGAACTGAAGTCCGTTCCCAACAACCACCTGCTGCTGCTCTGTGTCCGATGTGGACAGCTATGGCCACAGCCACCTCCCTCTGGACCACCCCAGGTGACGTGAAGTCACCGATTTGTTATATTTAAGTCATGGTCAAAAATAAAGGAAAAACAAATATTTCCCTTCTTTCTGACCGCCCCACAGTCTCCCTCCATCAGTAAAAGCATACTTAATCTTATTTTTTTCCACAAAGTAACATTTGGAGAAGGGGAGGAAGATGGTTGGTTTGCTTTTAAAATTCTTCAGGGCTCCCGAGTTTTGTACTTGAGACAGCTTTCAAAATAAAATTGGGCAAGAAATTTGAACCTCAAAGAGTGACTATTTTCAAACGACAAGACCAATTCATGTCCAACGTCCCTGGGAAACAGACATGCCTAGGAGGTTCATGGCCAATACCTGCTCTGCACCCTCTGAGTGACAGGCAGTAAACAGCAGAAGAAACAGCTGGCAATAGACGTTTTCCCTCAGAAGAGCAAAGAAAACACTATGTTCTCACATAAAAACGTCACACCCTTACAAGGCTGAACTTAAACAGCAATTTAAGTCCATTAGGCTCCCATGAGTTTAAAGTGTCAATTTAAAAACCGAGTCCATTCAAGAGTTAAGCTACCACAGCAAAATAAGGCAATTTCATGTTTGTTTGGGTTTTAACATGTAAGATCAGCAGTGGAAAGATGCACCAGTTATCTTCACTGTTTTCATACACAAAAACCTCATGGATAGCCTAGGAACCTCTCTAACCAGACTTACAAGATTAACCAGTATAACTAATCATCAACATCAGTACTCTCAGTGTATCCATCTACATCACTTCGGGTATGGCTGCTGGTGGTGTATTAACACAATGTGCCATCTTTTATAGACAGGAAAATGCACATGACAAGTCCCAGGGGAAAAAAAAAAAAGTGTCTAGATTTGCAGTTAAACGAGTTTCATCTTAAATGAAGTCACAGAACATGACTATTTATCCTGGGAGAAGCTATCCATGTCGACATCAAAATGGTACCAATTCCTCCGTGGGTTCTGCCGCTGCTCTGTTCAACCAGCAAGGGTCACATACGCACAGCTCCTCAGGAACTTCAGGTCATCACGGTGTCTAAGAGGCTGACATGGCCCCTCCACGTGGCCAGAAGGGACTCATCTCTACTGCGCCTCACACCGAGCTACGAGCTTGTTATACACAGAGCCAACTGAGGGGGACTTGGGATGTTTTCTCTCTATATATTTTCTGCAAGCCAGCTGAAACGGTATGCAGTAAGATCCTCAAGAACTATGAGATTCAAGAATAAAAATATCTAAAACCATCCAGTAGGGCAGGAACTACAGGCATCTAGGTCCAGATACTGGATTTGATCATTACACTTGTTGGCCTTAGAAAATGGGCTTTAGAACAAAAGAAGTCACTGTGCACTTACTCCCCATGTAGGACCTCCGTCCTTAATGAGTTGTACTATGAGAATCGACTGCAAATCTTCCTCCCAAACTGTACTCTATATATTGTGTGCGTGGGTGCCAACTGTTGAAATCTATGCTTAACAAGGAGTTGGCCCTCTGTATATAAAAACCAAACTAAAAATGAATCATAATGAAGGAGGAGATGGGAGAGGGAGAGGGAGGTGGCGTGGGAGGGTGGGTATGGGGGAAAGAACCACTATATTCCTATAGTTGTATCTATGAAAAAATGCATTCATTAAACAAAAACTTAAAGAAAAAAGAAAACGGGCTTTGTAGTTTTCATTACCAATGGAACGGAGCATCCTGCACCTCAGAAACAAGAACTACATGCTACTTGATTTTAGAAGAAGATAGATCAGCAATACACCCGAAACATTCTCACACTGATCCATTCATCATCGTCCATGAGACAGGCACCTTGCCAGATGTACATAAGGGACAGGCCTGTTTGTAAAACAGCCACACAACAGTGCAGGTGAAAACCAAAGGCCCCACCAGGTGTAGCACAGGTGAGAAGCCAATCGCAGTGAATGCCATTGCATTCACCCATGGTTTACTCTGCATTTCTACAAGAAAAAAAAAAATCAAGCAATAAGTGAATGTTTTCGTGCACCCTCCCTGTTCGCGGATTCAATCCTCAAAGCTACTTGTAGTGCCTACTGTGTGCAAAGCACAAACCTAGGTTAGGATCAGGATTATCAAGGATGACTCAGGGAAGTTACCCTTAGGTTACCTAGAATGATGACACGTACACAAATACAAAATGAGAGAAGTAAGTGCTACCCAAGGAAAAAAATGGGGAGACTCCCCCGCCTGAGGGAGGGAGGAGTGGGGGCCATGGGCATATCCCTGGGGGAGCCTGGCCGGCATTCACAGAGGAGTGACTGGAAGAGGGCTTCCCAGGCAACCCAAATGTACCAGCGAGGTTGCACAGAAGGAGAACTTGAAGACGGAATGGCGGCAGCCAACTCTGGCCAAACATCCAATGTACAAAGTGGGTTCAAGTCAGGGCCAGATTTTGCCTGGTGTCTCCAACGTGGTTCTTGCTACAGAAAACACAAGGGAAATATCGAGCTGGATTCTTGCCCTCAAGGACTTGATCATCTAAGCACAAACCCAGCCAAATGTGAGATCCCTGCATCAATTGCTCCCACACACCTATCTTCCACCAGGTAGATGGAGCCGGTTCTGTTCTACTAGAAAACAAACACACCGAACAACAGAGCCCTCACACACCTGGTGCAGTTCTGGGGCGGGCGCAGTCGCTTCCATGGAGCCTACCTTTTACGTGGGACCACGGTCCTGAGTGTCTCTCCTGCAAGTGTCACTCCTGGGCTGTACTCCCCTCTGAGGGCCGCTGGCTCCCGCCTTACAACTTTGCTCTGGATGGATTTGTTGCCTCAGCGTGTGAGACCTGGAGCTCAAAGGAGCCCTGTATTCTCTGTTGGAGAAGCCACATTAAGGCAGACACAACTGGGGAAAGGAACTGAAGGTATCCGAAGGAGAGCGACTCCAAGAAAAGGAGTGTGCTGACGGTAAGCCACGAAACACAGCACAGAGTCCAGCAGGAGACGCAGGCAATGGCGCTCCAGGTGATCTTGATGGAAAGCGTGCCCACTGCTCCTTCTCCTCCCAAAGAAGGAAGTCTACACAAGCAAGGCAACCCTAGCATCACCGCTATTTATGGGCAGGCACTCGTGGCTGCTGCCCCGGGGGCGTGCTTGCTTTAAAACCTGCACGTGTGCAGAAGCAAGGGCGGCTCACATTCCCCGTCAGCCTCACGCCACACGTGCCTCTCACGTATTTATCAACCACCTAAGAGCAACTCCCTTGCCTCCACCTCCACCTCCACTCACTGGGTCTCCACCTGGCCTCTTTTGCATAACAATGAACTCTCCAGCTGAGCTTCGCCTGGGTGCTTCCACGCCCATCTCTTCCAGGTAATTGAGATGAACAATATTCAACAAGTTCTACAAGTTATCTGACCATTATTTATCTATCGTGCTTTGTAAACTCTAGGGCTCCTCTGAGCTAGTGTGCATTGACAGTCTTTACAGTGTGGAGATAATGGACGGTGCAAACCTATCTGGCCACAGGACTTTGGTTAGATCAAATACTACTTTTTCTCCAGGTTCATTTCATAAGCTCTTAAAGGCATATACTATTTCCAAAGAGTTTTGCTTTTCTCCTCTTTGAAAGGGCCTAACATCATAGAAAATAGCTACTGGATGATATATTAATGAACTTACTGGATAACAGACTCCTGGTTCACTCATTGATCTAGTCAATAACTATTTATCGAGCACCTGCTACGAGCATGGCACTTTTAGGCAAAGGGAGCAAAGTGAAGTCTTGATTCTAGAATGGAATTTACTAGTGAGAAGAAATAAAATAATACAGCAGGTGGTGAGGAGTGCTGACAAATAAGGGACATGAGACTAGACGGAGAGCTAAGAAATGGGAATACGTGTTGCAGGATGCTCTGCTATTTCACGGCTCCTGCTTGTTTGTTCAGTGGGAGAGGGCCACTCTGGAGCATTATCACAAGAGCCAGGATCTAAGAGGAAAACACAAGAGAGCGAGTGTTGGGGTTACATAGGAACGAGTGGGCCAGGTGCAAGAACACAAGTGCAGAAGCCCCCAACTGGAGGCAGGCTTGGCATGTCTGAGGATGGCAAAGAGAACAGGGTGACCCAAGGAGCAGCAGCAGGAGATGAACTCAGCAGAGACGAACAGGAATGGAACACATATGGCTTCTCCAGTCACTACAAGGTCTTTGGATTCTACTCCAAGCGCACTAAGAAAGCATGTGGGGAGGAGGGGTTTGGGTCAAGAAATGACTGTACAGGAAATATGCTCCAAGAGATGGCTCTGGCTCTGGTTTTCGAAATGGACCAGGGACAAGTGCAGAGACAACAGGCTCATTCGGAACATATCACAGCTGAGAGTGGTGCCTTGGGGAAGAAGTGGGGGCAGTAAGGAGGGAACCTAACTTGGCTTTGCTTCTGCACTAATGCTAGAGAGAGAGGAGACACTGAGGACAACATTCAAAGGACAAAGGACAAAACTCTTAGAAGGAGTTTTTCTGGAAGGCAGATGGTTCAAGAACAGCATTCGCAGACATTCCAGCCCCTCTGCCTCAGCCAGACTTCCTCCTCTCCCCACCATTTTGCCCAGCTAGCGAGCAGGTGTACTTTCTCAATTACAAGACTTTACTATTTAAACGGAGGAATCTAGTGATCCCATCCTCTCTGTTGCATAACAAGCTCAAATAAAAATCAATTATTTGGTTTTTGCTTTATTTGGTATCATCTTCTTTTACAATGATTAAAGAAAAACGAACTTTTGATTTCATGTCTTATAAGCTTTATAAAAAAAATCTCTTTCTATATTTGAAAGGCATAGCGATGGAGAACAAGAGGGGGAGAGAGTATGGATCTTCTATTTGCTGAGTCACTCCCCAAATATTCACAACAACTGGGAGTGGGCCAGAACAGAAAGAGGAGCCAGAAACTTCTCCCAGGCAGGTCCTCCACGTGGCTGGCAGGAACCCAAGCACCTGAGCTATATTTACTGCCTCCCAAGTGTACTATCGGGAAGCTAGATTTGAAGTGGAGGAGCCAGGACTAAGTCCGCTGTGCCACAACACCTGACTCAAGAAGTGTAGCACAGGGGCTGGCGCTGTGGCTCACTTGGTTAATCCTCCACCTGCAGCGCCGACATCCCATGTGTGCCGGGTGCTAGTCCCGGTTGCTCCTCTTCCAGTCCAGCTCTCTCTGCTGTGGCCCAGGAGGGCAATGGAAGATGGCCCAAGTGCTTGGGCCCCTGCACCCACATGAGAGACCAGGAAGAAGCACCTGGCTCCTGGCTTCGGATGGGCGTAGCTCCAGCCATGGCAGCCATTAGGGGAGTGAACCAACGAAAGGAAGACCTTTCTCTCTGTCTCTCTCTGTCTCTCTGTCTCTCTCTCTCTGTCTCTCTCTCTCTGTCTCTCTCTCTCTCTCTCTCTCATTCTCTGTAATTCTACCTGCCAAATAAATAAATTAAAAAAAATAAGTGTAGCACAATCATTAGTTCAGGTTGACATGCCTTGTTAGAAGCATTTAAGGAATCAGAGTTCAGGTGTTTTCTGCATTTAAGCTCTCAACTCCCTTAACAACCATCCCTTCATTATCCAAATAAACTCTGCTCTTATTTATAAACTCAGAGCAATTCCTTTCCTTACCATTAAAAGACTCTTTCAGATGGCTGAGAAGGAAACATTCCTTATTTAGAAATGTTCTAATTTAAGAGATGTCTTATAAAATGATTTAAATCTTCTGAATATCCAGAGATAATTTATTTCCAAAGGATAGGTTGCTTTAAATTTCTTGAAACTTACAAACTGCAGCATGCCTGTGGAATCCATCAGGAGCAGTGAGAGTAAAATCAATCAAATTGCATTCCAAAGGCTGGTGTTAGTAAATATCCACACAATGCTACTGCAATTTCCAAATTTCCCATTAAAATGTAAATGATATCCTCTTTTTCAAAACCATTATTGCATTTTAGTACGTAGTTATTTTGCTCTTGATTGACATACTTCTGTTGCAATGTTTACTTTGAAACACCCTGCGTTCCATTGGTGATGACTCAGCTGTAGGAAGGATAAAGTGACACAATTCTTGTGCATCTGGACAGACACTTTCATGGGTCCTTCAAAAAATATCAAAATTTGAGGCTGCAATTTATTTTAAGAATTTTTAAAATCCATTTATATAAAAGGAACAATTTTCATGTATTTTGTATATACACTTTTAAGAGAATAATGATATTTTCTATCTCCCAGCCTCCTTCCTTTAAAATTTTCTTTTAATGTTTGAAATGACAAACTTTAAGTTTACTTTATAATCACAAGCTTAATTCTCCATTAAATAAAGAATTCCATAAAGAGTAAGCAGAATCACCACTATTCCTCAGGACCTCAGGAGCAATGTATAGGAAAATACACTGTCTTAAAGACCATGATATCTGTTTAGGGCATTGTTTATATACATGCATACATATGTGTCTATGTATATATGTTTGTCTTTAAAAGTCTAGATTCTATCTTGTAGAACTCTTGAATCCTAGAAAAAATAGCAGTGACAAGGCATACTCATCATACTGCCCAAGTGTACAACAGTGGACCCAAGAAGAGATAATTATAATGCTACTGACATTATTAGCAAAAGCCAAACATTTATGATGCTAGGTGATTTGTTTCAGACTATTTTGCAAATCTGAGCACTGTTCAGTCCTGCCAGGTCCTCACTGCTCAGTGCCGACTGCCTCCCTCTCTGGGACAAGCTGCAGGGCTCTAGTCTCACCCTACAGGACCTACACCCAAGTGGGAGACCTGGAGGAAGCTCCTGGCTCCATCCTGGCCCAGCTCTGGCCGTTGCAGCCATTTGGGGGTGACCCAGAACATGGAAACTAGCTCGCTCGCTCGCTCTCTCTCTCTCTTTCTGTAACTCTGCTTTTGAAATAAATAAAATAAACCTTTATAAAAAACACCAATCTTATTCAGCTGTCTCTAGTTTTACTGCAGTTTTCAAAGATTTATTTATTTACTTGAGAGTCAGAGAGAGAGAGAGAGAGAGAGAGAGAATATCTTCCATCCACTGGTTCACTCCCCAGATGGCAGAAAAGGCCAGGGCTGGGCTAGGCTGAAGTCAGAAGCCAGGAGCTTCAACTAGGTCTCCCATGTGAGTGGCAGGAGCCCAAACATCTTGGCCATCTTCTGCTGCTTTTCCCAGGCCATTAGCAAGGAGCTGGATCAGAAGTGGAGCAGTCGCGACACATCAGTGTATGGCGGCTTTCTCCACTTTGCCACAACACTGGTCCCAATCCAGCACAATTCTTCTAACCATTCACAGTTGGAAGGTCATCTGGGCCCATTTTATTTTCTGGCTATTTCAAATAAAACTGCCATGAACATCCAGGTACAAATGTTTGTGTGAACTGACGCCTCTAGTTTTCTGGGATAAACGCCCAAGAGCACAGTTGCTGGGTTGGGTGACAATGCACATGCCACGTTTCCCCATTAAAATAGAAGTCCTCTGACAGCGGGAACTTGGTTATCTTTGTCCCACACTGTATCCTGGTCTCCAGGACAGTGCTTGGGACGAGTCGGGGTTATTGGGTTAACATTTGGATGCATGAGCTTTGGATCCTAAAGGAGATGTATTCCCATATGCACAGGTGCTTTGGCTTTTCAAACTGACTAAAGACAAATGAGTCTGCAAGATGATTTCCAGGAAAGAGAGCTGAAGCCATGGCACCTGTCCCTTACATAGCCTGGGGTACTCATTTGAGCCTGGAATCAACCAAGTAGGCAGGGCATGAAGTCTAAGTAACTCTGTTCATGAAGGCATTTGTAAGGTTCTAGAAAAAGACACCCAGTTTTCCAACTCCAAGGAACACAGTAGGAACCAATATGGTTGACACAGCTAGATAGCCTGGCCCTGCTGTTCCTGCAGACCACGTGTGTTGCAGCTGGCTGTGGGTCCATCAGCCGACAGAGGAACCTGCTCCTTCCCGGCAGCAGAGCCCAGCAGCCAGCACCCATTTCTCAGTGCACATTGCAAATTAGCAAAATACTAAGTAAACTCTCAATAAGTACATGTCAACTGTATAAATAAATAATATCCTGGCATGGATGCAGATGACTTTCAGAGCACAGGAGGTGCCATGTGAGCAAATAAATGGAAGGTGATGGGCAAGAGCCATGGGAATTTGGGAATCAGTGTTCACAGCATCACAGGTTGGGAGGCTTGGAGATTTGGAATAAAATTCTTTTTATAAAGATTTATTTCAAAGGCAGAGTTACAGAGGCAGAGATAGAAAGAGAGATCTTCCACATGCTGGTTCACTACAGGACAAAGGCAGGAGCCAGAAGCTTCATCTGCGTCTCCCACGTGGGTTCAGGGGCCCTAGGACTTGGGCCATCTGCTGCTGCTTTCTCGGGCATATTAGCATAAGCTGGATCAGAAGTAGAGCAGGTGGGACGTGAACCAGAACCCATTTGGGATACTGGTGTCGCAGGCAGCAGCTTAACCCATTAAATCACATCATCCTCCCATGTAAATTCTTTAAAACTGCTTTTGAGCTTTCATCCCTGTTCCTCGACAGAGGCTTAGTAATCCAGGACAGAAATACTCTAGGAGCACAGGTCCATTACTATAGATACACCACCTTCATATGTATGACCTGGCAAAATTTGTTTAACATGTTTCTGCTCAGGGTTTATTGTTTTGCTGGAACCAAATTTCTTTTAATAAGTAAAAGGTAAAAAAGAACCTTTTTTTAAAGATTTTATTTATTTATTTGAGAGAGTTATAGACAGTGAGAGGGAGAGACAGACAGTAAGGTCTTCCATCTGCTGGTTCACTCCCCAAATGGCTGCAACCTCTGGAGCTGCAGCAATCCGAAGCCAGGAGCCAGGAGCTTCTTCCAGGTCTCCCACGCGGGTGCAGGGGCCAAAGCACTTGAGCCACCTTGTACTGTTTCCCAGGCCATAGCAAAGAGCTGTATGGGAAGAGGAGCAGCCGGGACTAGAACTGGTGCCCATATGGGATGATTGCACCACAGGTGGAGGATTAACCTACTGTGCCACAGTGCTAGCCCCAAAGAATGTTTTAATATTACCTAAAATAGCCAATGTAAAGTATTTTGGTTTTGTGGACACCTAAGAATTCCTTTGCAAAAGTCACAAACTTGGCCAACGCCGCGGCTCAATAGGCTAATCCTCCACCTTGCGGCGCTGGCACACCAGGTTCTAGTCCCAGTCGGGGTGCCGGATTCTGTCCCGGTTGCCCCTCTTCCAGGCCAGCTCTCTGCTGTGGCCCGGGAAGGCAGTGGAGGATGGCCCAAGTGCTTGGTCCCACCCACATGGGAGACCAGGATAAGAACCTGGCTCCTGCCTTCAGATCAGCGCGATGTGCCGGCTGCAGTGTGCCAGCAGCAGCGCGCCGGCCACAGCGGCCATTGGAGGGTGAACCAATGGTAAAAGGAAGACTTTTCTCTCTCACTGTCCACTCTGCCTGTTTAAAAAAAAAAAAAGTCACAAACTTGGAATAGTGCACCTGTGCAAAGTTATCTATCCTCTATGTCGGCCAGGACAATTCTCTTTGTTGGCCTCCAGCCAAGAAAAGAAAGCAAGAAAATAGAAATCTCTTGCAACTCTAGCTCCTACAGACAGATGAAGAGAAAACAAATGTGCGGAAGAGTAAGTTAATATCTTCTCCTGGCCTGATTCTTTCAATCACCTGTGAATTCTTGCCGCAGAGGACTCATGGTGTATTACAGAACCAAGGCAGAATGACAACATTCCATGAGGTTATGAGAGTCCATGCTCACTGTGTGCTGATAGTCAGTCCCAAGCTTGGTTTCTCTGAGTATTTCTGTGCTTAGTTTCTTTAAGGCATTGTAATTCCTCACAGTATGGGTTCTAGAACACTGATTTCCAGCCTTGGTTGCACATTAGAATCCTCTGGGGTGGTTTTAAAACTCCTAATGCCTGCACCATACCCTAGACCAATTATATCAGAATCCCAGGTGGGAGCAAGGCATCAGTAATGTTTACTGCTCTCCAGGTGATGCTAATGTGTACTCTAAGACCATCTGTGTCGCTTTCACTGGGGACCGAAGTCACATCTAAGTTGAAATCTCTCTGGATGAGCAAGACAAATCTGCATTTCTAGCTGGACTCCCCTGTGACTCATATGCACACGGGTTTGAGAACCTTTGGTGTTTCACTTTGACCTGCAAAGTCATCAATGAGCAGGAAAATTTGGAATCATAATCCCATTCCCAAAAGCTTTTGGTGCTGGAATCAAGCTTTATTTAGAAAGCCCCCTTAGAGGGCGCTACGAAGCCAGTGCAGTTGAATAGTTTTCAGGTGCCCCTGTAACTCCAGGTAAAAGTTTTCACGCTGTTGACAAGTGAATTCTTCAGTAGGGAAAGCTGGTTTGATGCTCCACAGAGGGGCGGGGGACCTTTTATTTATTTATTTAGCCAAAGGTCACCTGGATATTTATAATATGGTTCACAGGCCATAGGAAATCATGAACTTAAATATGAACCACTTACAGATTTACTGAATTGTAGCTGTGTTGGCGGGGCCAGACCAAATGACTCTGCAGGCCTTAAATGGCCCCCAATTGGATGTTCCACTTCTGTTACAGAGGAAAACTACAATAAGGAAGGGATCCAGCTAAAATGATAAAGCTTGAATAATAATAATAAAAAAAAACCTAGAAATTACCTATAAGAATGAATGATGTTAAAAGAAGAATTTCACAGAAAAACATAAAGCTCTATTTGGAGTCTCTCTGTGCTCTATTATACAGTGATTTTTTTTTCTAAAATATTACAACTAAACTGTTTGCAAAGGAAGGAAAGAAAATTAAAGGCCAGTCAGATGTCTAATATACTTTAAAAATCAGTCCATTCGGCACACAGAACCCATTGAACTCCGTGAAGTTAACTCCTGACATGTTCCTCGTCTGATGGTAACAAATTCCCCACTATGGAAGCAGTTCTTAATTCCAGTCGCTTTCCAGCACCGTGACACAATGTCAAGTTCTCAGGAAGCGTTTCCTGAACTCAATTTTTGGATGAGAAACCTGAGGCCCTGAACGACTGGGTGACTACGGATGCAGGTGGAGCCTCATCAGAAACCCGCATCTACTCCAGGATTCGTCCCCTCTCTGCGGGAGTCCTCCAGTGCAATTCAGATGGTGGTCACCTTCTGAGCCACCGGTCTCCAGGTCTGGGAACCTGAGGACCTTACAGGTGCCTGTACTTCCACGTTGGCAGGCTGTCGACCAAAGATTCTGTCTCCACAGGGCTGAGGTGGGACTAGGAGTCGGTGTGGTTAACAAGCACAGCCTATCAGAGATGGCTCCCGATGGCCCAAACCAGAATGAATCCAATATGGGACGATCATTCCATCAATACCTATCATCGGCTAACTCTGAGAAGGCTGGACCATGAAAGTTACAAAAGTTCTCCTGCCCTCAGTTCCTATTTGTAAAATGCACGAATCCATGAATGAAGAATATAAAGTTAAAACTAAACTACTTGGAAGTAATCAGCACAATTATGAAGACGGAAGCTGTAGATTCTTTGTGTTTTCTGGGGAAAAAGGACTCCTGGGCATTTTCCTGGAAGGCAACTGATACCATGGGCCGTATCTACACCAGCCCTTCCCTTTCCTTTCAGGGCTTGGTTGGCTCCCAGATCCTCTCTGCTTCCTCAAAGAGCAGAAAATGAGAAATTTTGCTCATAGGGGAACCAAGGACTACAGAGTGCACAGGGAGGGAAGAGGGTACAGGATGCCTACAAAGAGGTCCAGAAATGGAGATACAGTGCTTCTCTGAGGCGGTAGATCTGTTGCCAGGCAGCAAATAAAACACCCCTAATGGCGCAGCTCCCAGCAGAAAACTGCTTGCCTGAAAAATGTTTTTGAAAAGCCCAGCCTTGGCCAGCATTGTGACGTAATGGGTTAAGCCACCGCCTGTAATGTCAGCATCCCATATGGGTGCTGATGTGTGTCCCGGCTGGCTGTTCCACTTCTGATCCAGCTCCCTGCTAATGTGCCTGGGTCGGCAATGGAAGATGGCCCAAGTGCTTGGGCCCCTGCATCCACGTGGGAGACCTAGAAGGAGCTCCTGGCTTCGGCCCGGTTTAGCCCTGGTCATAGTGGCCATCTGTGGAATGAACTACTAGATAAAGGATTTTTTCTCTCCCTATGTCTGTCTCTTTGTCTCTCTCTGTAACTGTGCCTTTCAAATAAACAAATAAATAAATCTTAAATACAAAGCACAACTCTAGGCAGATTTGATACTCAATTCATCCTGTTATATACATCCTACAGCTTATACACCCACCCACCACACACACACTACATGTAATGTTCCCTATGGAATTTTCAAAACATATATAGTTCGGTATATATGTTCCATACAATATCCAATGTTAGTTTTTAACCCCATTTTATAAGATGATAAACTCATGCTGTTTTCAACACCATAAAATCATAGGCAGGGGCAGGTGTTTGGCCTAGCAGGTAAGCCACAGGTTGGGGTGCCTGTATCCCATATTGAGTACCTGGGTCAGAGGCCTGGCTCTGTACCTGAGTCTAGCTGCTTACTGACATGCACCCTGGAAGACAGCAGGTGATGGCTCAAGTAGTTAGGTCCCTGCCATGAAGGTGAGAGACCTGAATTGAGTTCCTAGTTTCAGGCATTGGCCAGGCTCAGTCATTGTCATTGAGGGCGTCTGGGGAGTCAAACATTAGATCGGAACTCTCCGTCTCTCCAGTTAGTCAGATAAATACTAATTTAAGAAAAATAGCATATTTAATGACCAAACTGCAAACACTGATTACAAATGCTAGGGAGGTTGTAGAGCCCCAGGAATCTCACTCGTTACTGGGGAGTCTGAAAAAACGGCACAACCACCATGGAAGGAAGTTGGAGGTTTCTTGCAGAATTGAATGCACTTTTATGACCTAGCAACGGCACTCCTGGTTATTTACCCAAATCAGTTGATACTGTACAACTACACAAAAACCTACACATGAAAATTTATGGCAGCTTCACTTACTACTGCCAAAAGTTAGAAGCAATCTAGACATTCTTTAATAGAAGAATAAACTGCGGTACATCTATAAAATACAATATTAATTAGTGGTATAAGAAATGAGTTGTAAAAAGACATAGCGGGGGGTGGCATTATGGCAAGGCATGTTAAGCTCTGGCATCCCATATGGGCACTGGTTTGAGTCCTGGATGCTCCACTTGCAATCCAGTTCCCTGCTAAAGGCATGGGAAAAGAAGTGGAAGATGGCCCAAGGGTTTGAGTCTGATGAAGCTCCTGGTTCCTGGCTTCAGCCTGGCCCAACACTGGCCACTGCAGCCATTTGGGGAGTGAACTAGCAGATCAAAGATCCCTCTCTCTGTCTCTCCTCCTTTTTTTCTTTTAAAATAAATCAACACATCTTTTAAAAGACATAGAGGAACCTGAAAGACATACTGTTAAGTGAAAAAAAAAATCTTAGGAGGCTATATATTATATGACTCCAATTATATGATATTCTGGAAAAGGCCAGAAAAAAAGACCAGTGATTGCCATGGGGACCGTATAAAAGGATGAATAGTAGAAGAACAGCTTAGGTCACTGAAACTATTTTATATGATACTATACTGTCAGACACATGGTATGCATTTTGCAAATCCCAAGGAACTATACAAAATAAATAATAAACTCTTAACTATGGACTTCAGTTAGTAATAATATATCAATGTTAGCTCATCAAATGTAAACTATGTACCTTACCAATTAAGGAAGGAAATAATAGCGAAATTCTATACGGGGAGAAAGTGGAACTGTCTATGTTATCTGCTCAAGATTCCGGTAAACCTGAAAAGAGGTGACAGATTTAAAACAACTCCCAAAACAGTAAAATCAAAAACCTTTTATAATTAATGCTGGAACTCAAATAAACCTACTACCTATATATCTGTCACTCTTGTATCATGAAACTTCAAGTTCTTTAAATGTCTAGCTATAATCCAAAAGATATTTAGCTAACATTCTATCATATAGAACAAATCAGTAGGCTCCCCTAGAAATGGTTTTCTGGAGGATTTTTTCAACTCTTTTTCCAAATAAGACATCCACATTATACATTAGTAAACTTTTCATTTGATTGCTTTGTGATATAGTTTGATTTTCCAAAAACCTTAATGAAGACATTGCCTGCAATCTGCAGTTAAGTAAATGAACCTAGATGTTGCTGTCTTAGTCTACGAAGTGATCATATTCTGTTACTGAGAGCTTTGTGCCGTATCTGTTGAACTTCCGTTGTGCAACATTCAAAGGTGGATCTTTTGGAAACAGAGACTGTGGCACGCACTTCATCTGAGCGATGCCCGATGAGCTGCGTTTCTAAGAAGCTTCCCTGTGATGCTGACGCACAAGCACACCTTGAGTAGCATGGCTCTAGAGAACAGCTGTCACAAGACAGCCACCAGTGGGGTGGGGAGGGATCCAAACCTGGCAATCCTCATTAGGAATTAAGGAGATGCTGTTCTGGCTCTGCTACCTGAAGAAGCTCCCAGGGCTGGGAACACTGCTGGATCTGTTTCCCAATGTGTGATGCTCTCCAATTTCATCCTTAGAGATGAGGCCTGACAAGACATGTACAGCGGGCAAGCTACCTGGTTAGTCGCAATTCTCTGTCGGCTCCCATGAACCAAAGCTCGCCCATTGCTAGTTCGATCCCTCAATCTGCACATGTCCAGGCACAGAAAGGACATGTGACTACCTCAAGGTCATGTCCATCAGCTGTAAGGATCAGGTTTGAACTTCAGATTTCCCATTACAGCACCAGGAGTTTTTGCAGCATTATCTGCTGCTTCTAACAACGGTGCCCCATGGAGAACAGGAGTGGGTGGGTTTGATCAGAAAATCCTGGTTCTAAACTGCATTCGAACCCCTGTTACAATTCCTCATGTGGGTATAAGCTCTTGTGAGTACTCAGGTAAGAGAAAGGATTTCTTGTGCTTCAAAGAAGTCTTGAGATCCGACATAAGCGTGTGAATGTATGAGTTTATTTGGGTGCAACATAAGGGCAGAGAGAAAAGACTGGGTGCTCCACCACGGAGAATGGGGACAAGAATGATCTGTTGTATTCCCTGCACTTGCTGGTCTTCTTGGATTCCAATCACAAGTGGAAGTCCCAGGCTGTTGGATACATTCTCAGTGACACTTCTCCAGAGAAACATCACGTATGCTAGGGCAAATACATGGTGACTTCAAATTATTAGTGGGACTTTTTCTTTTTTAAAACTCTGAATTCTGAGAGGCTGAGAGAGAGAGAGAGAGCACACTCCCACCTTCTAGTTTTCTTCCTAATTGCCAAGCTAAAGTCAAGTTGGAAGCCAAAAACTTAAATTCTCCCCGGTAGATGGCATGGGCTCATTACTTACTTGAGTTACTTGAGCCCTCATCGCTGCCTTGAGTGTCTGCATTAGCAAGCAACATTGAACCCAGTTACTCTGATTTAGGCCACGGGTTTCTTAACTGTAAGGCCAAATGCCCATCCCTTCAATGGGATTTCTAGGCCATTACAGACAGCAACTGAGCTGATATTCACGGCAGGAAGAAAAGAAAGGGCCAGAGATGTCAAAGGAATTTTGAACCATTGCATAGATATTATGAGTCGCAAGTAAGTTAGGAGTCTCCCAAGCTCTGGTTTAAGGGCAAGCCTCGGCTTCACCCAGGAGGCCAGGGGAGTAGAGTTAATATGTGTGAACTATTTGCGACATTGGGGATTCACACATGCCTTCTAAATACTGTCCTCTTGTGTTCTTCCAGGATTTCTGCCAACAGCTAGACTCTGCCTTTTTATAGCCACAGTTTCTCCCTCCTCTGGCACCAGAGAGAAGAGGAAGCTAGGTTGATCCGAGCTTGGGTGTACCTGCTGCTGCACTCTGGCCAACAGGCCATCCTGAAACTCATTCCTTCTTTCAGAAGGGAAGCTCTGACTTGAGGGGTTCCAGAGGGAGGGCCAGACTGTCCCTCTGCGCACTGCTTCTGACAACATAACACGAGGTGTTGTAAAACAGGGAGGTGTTGGTCTCTGCGTGGGATTGAGTTCTCAACAGCCAAGATTCTGGGCTGCTGCCCTGGTCTTCCCAGGACTGTTTGATGCGTTCCTGTGCGAAGGCCGAAGAGTTAGCAGTAGGGAGACCAAGCCAGGGCATCTCTGCACTCCACCTGAGAAAAATCACCGGCCTTGTATTTCTCAGCTACTGATCTGAGCTCACAGGGACAATCAGAAGAGGTGGAGCTGCCAGTTGGAAGGTGTGCTCGTGCCCCCATGACATGAGAGGTTTCCACAGGAATTCCACAAACCCCTGGATCAGCAGAGCTCCCGAGAGCCAGGAAGCACTTGGGTGCTGTCAGCTGTTGGTAGGCAGGGTGGCCCTGGGTGACCTCACTGGCTTTGCCTACTCACAGCCAAGATCGCTGCCTCAACTGTCACTTGGGCATTAGTATTCCCTCCTCTGATCAACGGTTTCTCCCCACTCTCACGCTCGGCTCACATGTAGTCAGCTCCATGAGCCTGCTTCCCGGCAGCACAGAGCCCACTGCTTCTGGAGCCCCATAGCAGTTAAAGGGCCACACTCACCACTCCCTGGGCTTTTATGCTCAATCTTGCTTCTAAGGGAGACAAGCTACCAGTTTAACATAAGGAGAGACATTTTGCAAGCACAGCTGTGGGATACTGAGAAGGACCACCCACTAGCCAGAAGATTCCGAGCCTCCGGACCACTGGATGGACTAAGACACCCTGGAGTTCTCCGCCAGGGACATTCTGTGTTCAGTGCGAGAGGAGCCACATTAGCCTCGCTCCAGGGCTCCTGGCTGCTGGGGGGTTCTGTGATAATGGTTTGAACACTATGTAATCAATAACCACAGGTGTGCAATGACAGCGGCTAACTTACTGTGCTGGCAGTGGATCCCATTGAATCCCCCAGGACACTTGCAGACGTAGCCTATGAACGTGTCCCCTCTGTAGGCTTCGCTTATCTCACAGGTTCCTCCGTTATGGCACGGGTTAGGGATGCAGGGACCTGGAAGGGAGAGAAGACATTGCTGTGTGATGCATATGCTGAAGAAGAGACCAAGGTCCACACTCTGCAATTCAGTTTTATGGAGCAAAATGCTCTGGGTACTTTTTAAAAATTTATTTATTCATTTGAAAGGCAGAGTTACAGGGACGCAGCAGAGACAGAGAGAGAGAGGTCTTCCAACTGCTGGTTCACTCCCCAAATGGCAGCAACTGCCAGAGCTGAGCTGATCTGAAGTCAGGAGCCAGGAGCTTCTTCCAGGTCTCACACGTGGGTGCAGGGGTCCAAGGACTTGGGCCATCTTCTACTGCTTTCCCAGGCCTTAGCAGGGAGCTGGATCAGAAGTAGAGCAGCTAGGACTTGAACCAAGCCCGCTGGATAAAAGTGGTACAGGAAACACTGAGTGTGTGAGCTCTGAACGCCCAAGGCCTGTGTCAGAATCCTTGCTTCCCGAGTGATTGGGGAGGTTTGCTTAACTTCTCCCACTGCCTCATTCATTGCGCTACTCTTCTGTTAAATGCCAATACTGGGGCTGGCGCTGTGGCATAGCAGGTTAAGCTGCTGCCTGCAGTGCCGGCATCCCATATCAACACCGGTTCCAGTCCTGGCTGCTCCACTTCTGATGCAGCTCCCTGTTAATAGCCTGGGAAACCAGTGGCAGATGGCCCAGGTGCTTAGGTCCCTGTACCCATTTGAGAGACTGAGAAAAAGCTCCTGGCTCCTGGCTTCAGATGGGCCCAGCCCTGGCTGTTTTGGCCATTTGGAGAGTGTACCAGAGGATGGAAGACCTCTCTTTCTGTCTCTGCTTCTGTGTCTCTATAACTCTGCCTTTCAATAAAATAATTATTTAAAAATAAATAAATAAATGTCAACAGAGTTCACCTCAAAGGGCTGCAATACAAATGAAAAGAGTTAATGCATAGAACAGTGTCTAAAAAATATCAACACTCAGTTAAATAGAAGTGCCAAGGTTTCTGAATTACAGACTACCTGATGCATGTCTAAACGCTAATTCTTTTTTTTTGTTGTTGCAATTTATGGAGTTATATACACAGAAGAACTCTATTTTTTTTTAAAAGATTTGTTTATTTATTTGAGAGGCAGAAATACAGATAGAGAAGGAGGGAGAGAGATATCTTCCATCCTCTGGTTCACTCCCCACGTGGCCACAATGGCCAGGGCCAGCAACAGCCAGGCCAGGGTGAAGCCATGAACCAGGAGCTTTTTTCCAGGTCTCCCATGTGGGTGCAGGGGTGGGCCATCTTCCACTGCTTTCCCAGGCACATTAGCAGGGAGCTGGATCAGAAGTGAAGCAGCCAGGATCCGAATGGGCATCCACTTGAGATGCTGGCACTGCAGGTGGAAGCTTAACATGCAACACCACAGTGCCCGCCACTCTTTTTTAAATTCTTGATTTATTTATTTATGATTTATTAGTGTGTATGAGCGAGCTATCTTCCATCTGCTGGCTCACTCCCCAAATGGCTGCAATGGCCACAGCAGGGCCGAGACAAAGCTCAGATCCTGGAGTTTGACACAGGTCTCCCATGTGTGTGGCAGGGGCCCAAACACATAGGCCATCTTAAGCCTTCTTCTGTTGCTTTTCTGGTTACATTGGCAGGGAGCTGAATGAGAAATCAGGCAACAGGACTCAAACTGGTTCTCCTATGGGATGCAGGGTGTTGTAGGCGGCTTTACCCAGAAGAGCTCTTGTCCTGACTGGGGCAAACAGCAAATGCCTGCAACCACATAGACCAAGAGCAGTGGGCAGCTGTTTGCAATAAGTTCAGAGTGTTGGTATGAGTCTGTGGTGGGGATGCCTCTGAGCAGCACACTTTTTTTGGCCTAGGAGAAAGTTTATCAAATGCAGCATGTTTAGAAAAGAGACGTTGGTACTCGTTTTTAAACTTTGAGAAAACAACTTCAACAAAGCGATCGGTGCCTGTGCAGCCAATGGAGCTGCGCTGCTCAGCTCTCTCTCGGGGAGGACCCACTGCCAGGATCCAGCTGCTGCCCACCAGCATCTGCCGATGCAGCGTCCATTCCAGCACCCGCTCCCCAGGCAACGGCAGAGCTGGTCCAGCCCTGCCGGACCTGTTGCTCTTCCAAATCACATTCAACACTTGGAGGCGGCTCGCTGGCGTGGCCGAGGTTTTCTTGAAAGCCATGGTCATCGGTGACTTCTTCCATGCATAATTCTTTCCTTCCCTGCCTCCCATCTGTAGTGACAGGCTGTGCCACAGGGGGCGGCTCCTGCTACCCACGCTTGCTCTCTCTTCCCTCGGTCCACCACAGACCTCCATCCCCCCGCCAATCACTCTTCCACACCATGAATTCTGTCTTACACTCTGCTCCCTGGAGGCCAGCAAGGGACTCGGGATGAACTTCAGACTGGAAACTGGGAAGAAGGGAAGAATCAAGTTAAAGGAAGACAAAGCTCTCCCTGGGAGATAAAGAAAGGCCGGGGTGGTGGTGGTGGGGGGGGAGATTGTTTTCTCCAAGTTGGGATTTGTCTTCTTGTTCATTCATTTACTTTCAGAGAGAGAGAGAGAGAGGAATATTTTCTGTCTACTGGTTCACTCCCCTAAAGCCCACAAGAGCCAGTCCTGGACCAGGTTGAAACCAGGAGCCTGTAACTCTGAGGTCTCACACGTGGTGGGCAGGGGCCCAAGTGCTTGACCCATCACCTGCTGCCTCCCAGCGAGCATATTTGCAGGGAGCTGGGTCCGGAACAGACCAAGACTGAAAGCTGGGGACTATAAAGTGAGACGCCATAGGCCCAAGGAGCATCTTACTGCCGAGCCCAGTACCCATGCCTTGCATTTATTTTCAGAACACAATAAAATGTGGAGGAACAGCCAGTGAAGACTTGCATTTCACAAAAGGCAAGCGAGAGGCATTACACCGGGCACCTGACTAGGCATGAAGACATGCATTCTGGAGCCCTGGAGGAGACGGCTCAGGAAAAGGAGCCAGTGCTCCTGGCGGAGGCTAGGAGGGAGGCAGAAGGTGGGACCCAAGGATGGTGGTAACCAAGGCAGCTGGGGGACTGCACCCTGCGCACGTCTGGACAGGGAGGACGATGACGACCAAGCGCCGGCTCTGTGGCAATTTGAAATCGCTCCTTCGCTGGCTAAGATGTAAACCCCCCTGCAGAACCCATCTCCCCATCTCCTCCAAGTTGCCTCTTCTGCTCTCCCCTCTAACAGGTCAGAGTGCCTCCCACCTTACAAACTCTTCACACAAATAAGCTCGCTTGTCCTCCCCAAAGCCCAGTGGGGTGGCTGACCTCATTCAGGTTCAGTGTGGAGAGACTGAGGGTTGGAAAGATCAGGTGGTATTTCTCAAATCAGCACCTACCAGGGATGCCGTAAGGCTTAGACTAAGACACTGTTATTCTGAAACCTTCACTCCTCAGCGTTAACTGGCTGGAGAGGGGAGAATGAGGTGAGTGATTGCAGAAGGACCAGTGCTGTGACCGAGTGGGCTAAGCATCTGCCTTCAGCCTCAGCATCCCATACGGGTGCCGGTTCAAGTCCCAGCTGCTCCACTTCCGATCCAGCTCTCTGCTATTGCCTGGAGAAGCAATAGAAGATGGTCCAAGTGCTTGGGCTCCTGCAGCCATGTGGGAGACCCAGAAGAAGCTCCTGGCTCCTGGCTTCTGATCAGCCCAGTTCCAGCCCTGGCAGCCATTAGGGGAGTGAACCAACAGATGGAGGATCTCTCCCTCTGTCTCTCCCTTTCTCTGTCTGTAACTCTGCCTCTCAAGTAAATAAATACATCTTTAAAAAAAAAAGTGTGACGTCAGAGTTTTGACTCATTGACTTGCTTCGGAATGAGAAAACTTACTTTTTTTAATTAACAGAAAACTGACATCCATGCATATAATTGCTAAAGAAACCGGAATACTTAGATTCAAGCAATTATATAATTTTCAACAAATAAGGTGCCTTGAAGATCACCTAACCGGATTGTTCAATCTTGCAGATGAGAAAACAAAACTTAATAAGAGTTCTGTAGTATCTCTAGGAAAACACCTAATATGAGGAAAATTGGATTTAAGCAACTCTACCTAGGAGGAAAAAATAGTTATTAAAACTAAAACTGCTGAAGCTCTTTCTGCCATCTCTAGAGAAGGGACTTAATTACATGGGGGAGGAAGGCAAGCAGAATTCCAGGAGGTGGGCGTGGAATAGGAAGGCTGCCATGGGAAGGCGCCGGCAGCTCTTGTGAGAGCAGTGCTGGTGGGGAAGGGGCCAGCGAAGCCCCTCTGAGGAACAGGAGCTTGTGAGAGGTCCCCGGCCCTGCTGACTCAAGCCTCCGGCATGGTTGGAAAAGTAGCACCTGTGCGCAACATGAGTCACGTGGATCTGCATGGTGACAGGAAGCACTGAGCGTGGGCTGGCGTAGACCAAAGGGAGGAGCTTCCAAGAGCAACATTGCAAATGGGGATACCCGGCTGCACACCGAGGTCTGTGAACCACATAAAACCCACGAGCGGGGCTGGGGAGGTGCAGGCGAAAGGGCTGTGCTATTCATCTGGCTCATCCTGGTGGGAGGCGAGGCGAGTTGCTGCCCAGGATGCTCAAGGGATAGGACTCCAGCGGATGCTGTGATCTGCAGATGGAACTGACCAGGCTGCCCTAAGTCCCAGCCATGCAGTGCACTTCCCGGGGGGCATGGGTGAGCTGCCCAGCAATCTTGGTGCAGCTTCTGAGATTCCCACAAGGTGCGAGGCACTGAGTTGCAGCTCCTTTTATTTATGCACTCAAAGCATATCACGACCTCAGCTGACATCTGGTTTCAGCTGTGGCTACCGCTACTTTTCCCACTCCAAGAAATTCAGAGAATTTCCTCTAAAGGAGGATGTAAAGAGAACACAGTTAACCTTCGCAGAGCCCCTTATGCGCTGAGGAACTGGAAGCACACCTGCTGCTTCTGACGATGCTTTCCAACAATATATCCCCGGTTTAGAGGCACGAGAACAGGCTCAGAGGGCTTTCGCAACACGTCTAGCCATTCAAGCCAATATCTGCGTCCTCTCCAGGAAGCCATGGCTCATGCCATGTGGGAAATCTGCATGTTAATATGTTAGTCTTGACGATGGAAACAGTTAGTATGGATTTGGGTTCGCTAAGTGTGTTTCTGCACATAACACAGTGTTCCACGGCCTTCCCCCAATGGAAACATTTCAGAGTATTTTCAGGAGATGGATCAGGGTGTCAGGGCATCCCAAATTATGCATATAGACAGGTTCTGCAGAGCCAGCATCCCCCCACTCAGTTTCTGCTGTCTAAAGTCCATTGTTAACATGAGCGTTTCCCCAGGTCATCTCGTGGTAAGTGCCCTGGGTGACCGACGCTATTTGCCTAGTGCATCGTCTCCTGGAATCCTCATGACAGAGTTGAAAGGCGTGGCTCCCTTCTGGGTCCTGTTCTGTGTGGGACCCTCAGGCGTGGCTCCCCTCTGGGTCCTGTTCTGTGTGGGACCCTCAGGGTTGGCAGGGCACCAAAGCATTCGTAACAAATCCGTGTGTGGTGATCGTCAGCAGTAACAATTACATCTACGGCCTAAGCCCTGTTCTAATATTAGTTGTACAAGACATTAATATCATTTGGCTTTTCAGTCAATAATTAATTTGGATACTTTCTGTAACTTTTCTACATCTTTCAAGCTACAAGTCCTTTACATTTATAATTAGGTTCCAACTCCTTTTTAATCTCTAATATGGTTTAGGCTTCCAGAGTATTGCATTGACTTGTAAATATCAGACCATTATAATGTGTACTTTCGCATACTGATTACACGTCCCTTAATTCTTTGGCAAATACATCATCAAGAAAAATGTAACTTCACATAATCTCATTAACAGTGTTAGTCTCTAATTTAAAATTCCCAATATAAAGTCATTCATTTTAAGCAGGAGCAAGATGAAATAATCAAATATGTTAGTACACAAAGGTAACATAATAAACGACAACCAAGGGCTCAGCTCACACCATGTGCTGGGTGGCCCCACAGGTTTTGTGTTTTCTGTTCATTGGCAATGATTCAAACAGGCAGCAGCACTTTCTGAGTTTCTGGCTCCAAGGGGGAGCAGGGTACGCCGGATGAGAATTAGAGATTCTAGAAATCTCTCTCACTTTCTTTGTGTTTTCCCTCCATGCAGTCATCTCCATTTTGACACCAAACGTGTTATTTTAAGGTCATGGCACAGTGGTAAATAGTACCCATCACCTGTAACAGAGAAGGTTGCTTCTGCTGTGAGGATTTAAAAAAACCTGACCCCCTTTCACTTTGGGTTAAATCACCGGTATTCACCTGGGATGTGGGGCACTGCGTCAGTAATTTGTGATAAAAACTTTGAATGGAGTTGAAATTGCCAGAAGCTAGGAGAGTAAGCAAGCATCACAAAAATACACTTTGTTATCCAGTTGATGTACATCATTTTTTAAAACAAGATTTATTTATTTTTTTGAAAGTCAGAGTTACACAAAGAGACAAGGAAAGAGAGAGAGAGAGAGGGGTCTTCCATTTGCTGGTTCACTCCCCAGTTAGTCACAACAGCCAGAGCTCTGCTGATCTAAAGCCAGGAGCCAGGAGCCTCCTCTGGACTCCCACACGGGTGCAGGGGCCCAAGGACTTGGGCCACCTTTTACTGCTTCTCCAGGCCATAGTAGAGAGCTGGATCAGAAGTGGAGCAGCTGGGTCTTGAACCAGCAGCACCCATATGGGATGCTGGCACTGCAGGCGGCAGCTTTACCGGGGTACTTCATTTTTAAGGCGATTTCAAATGTCCTCCTGTACTGTGAATATTCTTGAAATGCAGTTTCTTATACAATGATCTCTGAAAATTAATTCCAGGATTCCCAGCGGCACCATATTACCACACACTTTTTAATACGCAGTGTTCTTCACTTTAGCAGTCCATACATCTTGGTGTATTTGAGAGATCCCCTATCCTTTCTGAAACATGTAGGCACTAATTTATATACAACTAACTGATTGATAGTTTTGAAGGCCACTTAACAGAAGAACAAGTTTGAAAATACATTAGCATTACTCAACTCCACTTAACAACTTGTGAAAATAAGGAGGCAGACAAGGTGATCCAAATCCTTTCCATTTGAAAAGTCTCAAAAAAGAAGGGTCTGTGGCTCAGGGGGTAAAACCACTACCTGCAGAGCCAGCAACCCACATGGGCGCTGGTTCAAGTCCCAGATGCTCCACTTCTGATCCAGCTCTCTGCTATGGCCTGGGAAAGCAGCAACAGATGTCCCAAGTGTTTAGGCCCCTGCATCCACATAGGAGACCCAGAGGAAGCTCTTGGCTCCTGGCTTCGGATCAGCCCAGCTCTGGTGGTTGCAGCCATGTGGGGAGTGACCCAGCAGATGGAAGACCTCTCTCTCTCTCTGCCTCTCTATAAATCTGCCTTTCAAATAAATCCAATCTTTTTAATTATTATTTTAAAAAGTCTTTTTCACCACTAAAATTATGAAGTGCAGAGAGTGGTGATGATGAGCATTGGTTCTGATTAGCATTCGTAAAAGTCCAAATTATCTGATTACACACTGTTTGGTAATATCGCGCTCACCAATGTAAGTATAAATGGACTTTCAAGACGCGAGAGGTTTCGGGGGGGGGGGGGGTTGAAGATCGATAACGCTGTAATACTTTTGTAGGTAATCTTTAAGTAGCTCCTAACACAATGGGGACAGCATATGATCAATATTAATGAACAACTGAATTCAGCGGCATGCTTCCCAGGCATTTTTATGCAAGCTCATATAAGTATGTCAGCGAGATTAATTGCTCGCAAAAGCATTAGCTCTATAGGGTGTGCTGCTTTTCTGCATCTACTTCATCATGATTCCAGTGCCACACTTGGAGTGATTTCCCACTGGGTCACGTGGGTGGCTTCTCACACCTTCAGGGACGATGCCCCAAACCCCACGAGCTTGGGAGCACAAGAGTTAAGCATGTTACAAAGTAAATAAGTTAACACTCCCTGGTGATGAGGCGTCCTAGGATCCGGCCAGTTTTATAAATTGAGCTCCTGCAATGCTGGCAGTTACATATTAAAAATGAATATTCACTCTAGCTTATGGAGTAAAGAAACACCAGTCAAGCTGTTGCAAGAGCGTAGTTAGAGGAGTTGTCCCAGCAGGACAAAAGGAACAGTTAGGACCCCGGCGTTCACTCCAAATCCTCGGCTCAAAACCACACTGACGTTCTGTTCATTCTGGCAGTTGCCAGTGTGAGTCATGCCCAGTTTATTTTAAGACTGGCTGGGAGGGAAGACCTGCTGCCCACGCGACTGATGCTCTGAAGCTATCTCCCAGCACCGCCTGCTACCTCCCTGCAGAAATGTGCAGAGTTCTGCTACCTGAGGGGAGGAATCACCGATGGATATTTTGTGGAAGAAAAGAGAGGAAAACTATTCCAGGCTAAAATCTAACACCCATTGTAGAGGAGAATCTACAAATTCAGAAGAGTGTTCTTTGGAACATAAAAGCATCTAGAGTGTGAACACTGGAATGTGGCTCTGAACAGAATTTTTTTTTTCTGAGAGCTGGTAGATAAACCTTCTCAAGAATGAGTGCCATGCTCTTTCTACCTACAGATGTCTGCGACAGGACTCACCTTGCCACCGGCAAGCAAAGGGGGCTTCCTAGCCTATGCACTAGCTCCCCCGGGAGGCCGTGGTAACCGCATTACAGACTCAGTGGTGTAAAACAAGAGAAATGTGTTCTATCGCACCATTCTGGAGGCAGAATGGTGGAGCCAGCATTGTGGTGTAGTGGGTAAAGCCTCCTCCTGCAATGCTGGCATCCCGTATGGAAGCTGGTTTGTGTCCTGGCTGCTTCACTTCCAATCCAGCTCCCTGCACATGTGCCTGGGAAAGCATCTGAACATGACCCAAGTGCTCAGGCCCCTACCACTCATGTGAGAGACCCAGATGGAACCCTCGGCTCCTGGCTTCTGCCTGGCCCATACCCAGCCATCCCAGTCATCTGGGGAGTGAACTAGCAGATGGAAGACATCTGTCTCTATCTCTCCCTCTCTTGCTGTAACTGACTTTCAAATAAATACATAAATACACAAATACATAATTTAAATCAAATCCCATGGCAGCAGGGCCAAGCTCCCTCTGAAGTCTCCGAGGGAAAACACTTCCTTGTCTCCTGCAGCTCCCAGCTGTCCATGGTGCTTCTTGGTCTAGAATAGTCTAATTCTGTCTCTGCTTTGCTCCTCTTAGAAGGACAGCAGTCACTGGATTGGGGGCCCACCCGAAGTCCAGTATGGTTTCATCTCAAGATCCTTCATGATTTACATCCTCAAAAAAGCTCTGAAGCCTACCCTCCATCCCCTCCCAGGCCACGGGATCTGGAGAGGCAGCCTTAAAGCACTAAAGGCTAAGTGAGTTCGTATGGGTGCCCGCTGTGCCATTTAACTGGTGTCCTCACAGGAAGAGGTGTTCTGCACACACAGGACACACACTGATCCCGGAAACAGAGGCAGGGTCACGTGACACAGCCAGAAGGTGGCCCCCAAAGAGGCCTTAGGAGAAACCAGATCTGCTGACACCTGCTCTTGGACTCTCAGCCTCTGGATCTGTGAGGAAATCAACCTCTGCTGCTCAAGCCGCCCAGTTACGGATGCCTGGGAAACCAATACAGATCCCGTTTGCAAATAAGGTCCCATTCACTGCCCCCACTACATTCCCTGAGGAGTTGCTGCCACACAGCAATGGGGTTGGTTAAGGAAGCTGCAGCACTTAGTATTAGAATCGGCCCACCAGGTGCTCAGATTAACACTGCAGCTACAATGAACCCCGCTTGGCTCTCATCACAGAGCAGTGGTCGGCCAATGAGTTCAGATGGGACTGAAGGTCAGGTGAGTGGCCCACGTTTGGAGCAGGGACCGGAGAGGACCCAGAAACGGCGAGGGGCTGGCATCAGGAGGACGTGGCACTGACAGACAGAAGGAGCATCGGAGAATGAAGGAGGCGGCGCTGGGGCTCATCTTCACCCACTGAGCACTTCTCTTCAGGGCCAGATTTGCTGACGTCAAGTCAGTGACTTTCTGATCCAGTCTTTATAGGTTTGGGTTCCAAGGAGTACACATCATCTCTGTGGCAGAGGGCTCAGTATCTCTGTCCCCCCATGACAGAGAGGCTTCTGGAACTTTACTATGGCTTTGGAGAACAGAAAAGATTATGGTCAAGGGGCCTATTGTTTTACACGGTGGTAACGCTGCTGCAGCTACGCTTTGCTAAGGGACATCTCCCGTTCGCTCCCTGTCCACTCATCAGTGCCAGTGTAGCGGACAGCAGTTCCATACTGTAAAAGTAACACCACACTTTGGGATCATCCAGAGAGTGAGTGTGAGTGTGCGTGTATGGGACAGAGAGAGAGAGATCAAAAGAACACAGTGTCGTTCAAATAGACAAAATACGTTCTCATACAGGTTCTTATACAGGTACCAGATTCCTTGGATTTGTGGAAAGTAGGATATCAGTAACCTTTCTAGATTTCTATCACCCTCTCGTCACTGTACCTACAGCTGTGTTTACAGCTGACCAAACAAGCTCCCCAGACAACCCCCAGCTTCACGGGCACCTCCCCTCAGAACCCTGCAGTCACACCACACACATTTGGTCATCACCCAAAACAGGCCATCCGTTTCTGGGCATCTTCAGTTAACCAATAATATCTGCTGGATGATTATGTGATTTTATCATTTACAGGGCAATATATAGTGGACACAAGATAAAAACAATGTTGACCTTTGATTTCCTTTAAAAAAAAAAAAAAAAGAAAGAAATCCTATCTTGCAACAAAATGGATGCAACTAGAAACCATTATGCGTAGTGTACCAAGCCCGATCCAGAAAGACAGATATCATATATTTTCTCTGACTTGGCGGTAGCTTATAGAAAAGAAGAAAAACATAATGTATGTGAATGAAATTGGAAAAACATCAGTGTTGAGAATATCCATGTAAATAAGTCATGTACCCTTTCTGCTCTATTCTGATGAAAATATATTTTAAGTTACCATATTTTGCTCTTATAATATATTTTAAACATCAAAAGAAAACCAAACAAAAAACCTTTGTAAATTAAAGAATGCCACATTAAATTAGTATTAATGAATTTTAATAACGTAAGTCTCAGACGTATGCTGAAGCCATCAGTTAATGGGATAAACACTCCTAAAATTCAAAAGAAACAGGGACAGAAAAACTATCATGATTATCAACATTTTTTTCCTGATGGCCACAAGAATAAGAGTAATGGTTTCCATGCAAAATGTCCTGTGAAAGTTCAGAAACCATATATGCAATCCAAGCTAAGTGAAAAAACAAACATTCAATAATTTTTGATCAGCCTAAAAAAGTACTGCAAAAACTTCCTGATCAGGCAGCTGTTTCCCAACAGAAATCTGCAAATCATTTATTTAAGTACACTTGTCAGAGCTCACAAGACATTCACGGCAAAAACACAGTTCAAGAACCAGAATCCCCATCAGCAGGTGGCACAACTGCTAAAACATCACTCAGCTTTGCCTTTAGCCACCATGGTTTGTTTTATCTCCTGGTGTTGATAGCAAAGGCAGCAAAGAGAGACAGAGCAGAGACCAGTGTTTGCACTGCGCACTATAAGCAACGTCAACTTTCAAGAGCATCAAGCAATCTTACTCTTTCCCGTGGTGTCTCTCAGCAACTACAGAATCTCCATGTTCTTCTTCCATCATTCTCTGACAGCTCTTACATTTATCACATGGTTTCTAAACTTGCTGCCTTTACTGCATGATTAGCACCTCACTAAACATTGGCTCATTATTATTATTTTTTTTTTTTGACAGGCAGAGTAGACAGTGAGAGAGAGAGAGAGACAGAGAGAAAGGTCTTCCTTTGCCGTTGGTTCACCCTCCAATGGCCGCCACGGCTGGTGCACTGCGCTGATCCAAAGGCAGGAGCCAGATGCTTATCCTGGTCTCCTGTGGGGTGCAGGGCCCAAGCACTTGGGCCATCCTCCACTGCACTCCCAGGCCACAGCAGAGAGCTGGCCTGGAAGAGGAGCAACCTGGACAGAATCCGGCGCCCTGACCGGGACTAGAACCCGGGGTGCTGGCGCTGCAAGATGGAGGATTAGCTTATTGAGCCGTGGTGCCGGCCCGGTTCATTCTTTTAATTATTCCTTGAGTCTTTTTTTTTCCTCCGAGTAGACTATAACCTACATGTGCATGCGAAGCCCTCCTCCTTATATTTTTGTACCTCCTTAAGCCTTACAAAATGCTAAGTAATTTGATTATTGCTTCATAAGTGTGTGCCGAGTGGCTGAAAATTATGATTCATTTTAGGAATTTCAGAATACAACCCAAACAGTAATCTCTAACAAACACCTCCAGTTCATAGATATTGGGTGCATTATTATCAGTAGCCATTTTTCTTTGACACTAGCAGGCTTCAACAACCTAATTTTAAGCATGGAGTCAAGTCCGATTTTCTTTGTTGAATGCATTAGCAATCTGTAACATATGAGAGTGTGCACTGTCTTATAATGAGAAACAAATAGGTGTTCAGTAGAGGTGTACTATATCCACAAAATGACAGCCCCTCCTCTTAAAATCTAGCATAGTGGTTTTGATCATGCAAGCAGCAACAGGAGGTGAGCAAAAGCATTTCTACTTTTACTTTTGGAATGCATCCTCCAAGAATGCTGTGTTAATCAGGACACAGAGAAATCCCTGCAGGAGATGTCCGGCTGCACTGAGACGGGAATGGGACCTACACAGACTTCCCAGCTGAGAACACGGACACACAGTGGGACAGGTGACTTCCAGCAGGGACTGCCTCCTCGGGCCTCGCATGTGGCTTCGTGGTGGCAGACTTGAGAGGCATAAAACAAAGCAGGTATGGATTCTGGCCAGCTGGCCATCTGTTTCTTCACCCACTGTGATAATTTGGTCGTGTGGAATTTTGTTAAGTGAGCATTAAGTAATGGCCATGTCAAACAGACTACTTAATGACTGCTTCTTAATCACTGAGCGAAAGCTTAGGGGATGCCTGCCTGAACACAGGAAAGGTCACCAAAGCAAACCAAGAACTGAAGAGATGATAATAGGGGCTGGCACCTCGGCATAGCAGGTGAAGCTTCTGCCTGTGGCTTTGGCATCCCATACTGGTATCAGTTTGAGTCCTGGCTGCTCCACATCCTATGCAGCCCTCTGCTTTCAGCCTGGGAAGGCAATGGAAGATGGCTCAAATGTTTGGGCCCCTGCACCTGCCTGGGAGACCTAGAGGAAGCTCCTGGATCCAGGCTTCCCATCGGCCCAGCTGCAGTCACTGCAGCCATTTGGGGAGTGAACCAGTGGATGGAAGACCTTTCTCTCTGTCTCTTCCTCCCTGTCTAAAGCTCTCAATTAAGTAAGTAAAATCTCTAAAAATAAAAAAAAAGGAAATGATAATAAAGGACAGTGGAATGAATGCAAAATAGCAACAATTCACTTCATTTCTATGTTTATGTTAGACCATACTGGATCTATGTGAATTTCTGCTACCCCTTATACACATTTCAATGAATTAGATAAACTATGAAGAATTTCAAAACTAAGAAAAATATGCAAAGGGCTTTCTTTTCCTGACATGACTTATAGGCACATAAGACTATAACCATTAACACCCAACTTTCCCAGAGAATTCTCCAGAATAACACCCAGCAGTCAGTGACTGGTCAGTATACTTTCTGTGCTATTTTTTTAAAAAAACCATCAACTGAAGTATTCCTTTCTGAGAAAGCAGCTTTCCCCTTGTAGACACCAAATAAATGTAAAATCATAAACGTTTTAAAATCTCCTAAGTGGATGCTTACTGATGCATTTCATAGTCTGTATGATTGGTGCAGTCTCCCGACTGGTCTTCCCTCTTCCACGGCACCCACAGCCATCCAGCACACGCCCCTCCTGGCTCCCACTGCCTGGCAATGTCCACACACTTGGACTAATCCTGTGTCATCCAAGTTTCCTCCACTGTTCACTGAAATGAACTCAAATGTTTCCTCTGGTTAGGCTAACATTCCACCACCTAGAGGCCATTTTCACTCCTAGAATTCTGCTCAAAGGGCTCCCAGCTCAGAATGTTCCTCACCTCCTTTCTTCCACATCTCTTTCCTTCCAAGACTATCCCAAATTTCATACTGTCCATCATCTCTTCCTATTAGTTACTGTTGTACCCTTCAACAGAATTTTTTTACTCTCTGTTCTTATTTAAAAAAAAATGTTGGAGTGTTCACATTCATTGATGTGATCATTTGGTTGATAATTAGAGCTCCTTTTGTGTCCCCGACACAAGGCTAAGTACTACAGTTTTAAAAGTGAGCAAAACAAGCACTCTTTCTGATCTCATGTAATTTTAGTCACTAATAAGCAATCATATAAAGCAATGTAATTGTTCAAAGAGTTATGAAGGAAAGATGTTCTAGGTACTAAGAACCTGTTGCCTGGAAGATGTGGGAGATAGTGAAGCACAAACTAGGAGCTGAAAACCAAGCACTAAAGCAAAGTAGGAGTTGAGTATTCCACTCACAGGTCTGTGGAAGGGAAGAAGGGCAGGAAGAGGGACAGATACAAGAACAGCACAGCTGGAGAGGACACAGCAAGGAGAGACATTTTAAATGGGGGGAGGGGGTCATCTAAACCTCAGGAGTCCAGATCCTAGGCGGTCTGGGACAGGGTGGTGGGCTGGAAGACGAGCAGAGAAGTGGACGGAGTTGAGACAAGGGCCAGTGCTGGCTTCTCTGTTCTCTGGACTTAACATTCAGTTGCATGGGTGTTGGTGCCATTTGCTGGTAAAGGAACACTGGAAGCAGGTCTGGATTGGAAGGGAGGTCATGAGCATTCAATAGGAGGTGTTGGGTAGACAGAGGAGAGTGTGACCTGGAAGTAGCCGTGTTTGTGCCTCTGGGTACAGGTGACAACTAATAGGTATGGATGCAGTCACCTTCTGAAGGTTTAGAGATAATTCAGGGAACAGAGATGAGAACCTTGGAAAGATTGGAAAGAGATTCAAGCAATGTTACCACTTAATGGCCAGGTAGAAAGTGCAGTGGTCCAGAGATGATGGCAGAGAAGGACTGATGTCAGCAAGAACACACTCACTGTGGCCCTGAGCTACTGCAGCATCAACGAACGCTTTATTATGTCCATCACAGAGCAGATGTTAAGCTCCTGGGGATGTGGGATTTCTGTCTTATATTTCTTCCATTACTTACTGTTTTACACACTCCCCAGCATGCAACAAACACTTGCTGAAGGGATAAACACCACTCACCACCTCATGGACTAAACACACTGGCAGCGTTCCTTAGGGAGATGGCCTCCTGTAAGTGACATTAGTTTTATACCAAAAGGACATGCTGATCGATCCCTTTGCTTATCTGGAAATCGCTTTCAGATAAAGCAAAAGCTGAGCTGGGGAGACAGCCAGTGCCGACTCCTTCCGACAAAGTGTTACCTGACCCAGAGGACAAAAAGCAAGATCAGGAAGCCTGCAAAGGGATCTAGCTGAACAAAATGAAAGACGGACGAGGCACCCACTGAGGAGTTACACCTGGTTTCAGATGTACCTACAGTCTTTCTGGTTGCTTTTGCATTTGTTCCTGCAGGATCTGCCTCACTGTTGCCCTTAGAAGCCCCTGTTTTTTGCCTACACAGCTAAAGTTAGCTCCTGCACCATCCTTCTGCCAGGAGAACCCAGTTTAACCTCTCCACCAGGAGGATGAGAATATTTCTACAAGGTTTTGCTCATGGAGATAACCTGTGTATCTGTGTGTGGGGGGGTGTGGGGGAGGGGGGAGAAGATTAAAATTAAAAAAGTAGCCCAGCCCACAAGCCATTTGAAAATACTAACATACTTTATGTAAAGTACTCAAGTCTGCAAGCTTCCTAGTAGACATGGAAATGTACCAGTCAGTTAAATATTTGAGAAGTCTGGAAATCCATTTTAAAATGTACATATAACAATTTATTATCATAGTCAACCCAATTAAAATGTTGAACTATTAAACACAATTCACTTCCTAACTCATGAAAGTATTTAATGTATGCAGCACAGATCTGCATTGCTATAAAAAATCTTTATTTCTACTTTTCCTGCATTACGCATTTGAATTTGTAAATTCCATGTTACATTAATCACATGAATATAGATGGGCAATTTTCAGATGGAGCTACAGTAATTACCATATTCCCTATAAAAGAAATCATTCCTGCTGATGGTTTTGCAGTGAATACTCTTAAAGTTCATAAAATGGCAAGGCTTCCTCCACAAATGTTATTAGACATTGAAGCCCTTCTCAGTTTTATGAAAATGATAAAAAATTAAATATTACATTTTAATATCCCTGTCTTTAGACTCAACCACTATTTTTAATACTACATAGAAAATGGCCACAGCATCATTAAAAGAAGTGGCCAGGATCTAGATCTGACTCCACTGGGATTTAACATTAATAGCTTCATGATCCAAGAAAACCTTGCTCATCGAAATGATCAGGGTGTCAATATCTGGATGGAAAAAAAAAAAAAAAGAAAGAAAGAAAGAAAGAAAAAAAAAGGTGTATTTTATTCCTTCTGCAGAAAATGCCTTGGGATATTTCTGCCCATTGTGTTTTCTTGTTTCCCCTACAATTTCTACTACATGAAATGTTATTGGGTAGAGAAATAACATGCAGCCGAGAAGTCTTAAGCCAATAAATGAATGCCTTAAGGAATCAGAGAGGTTACTACAAATATGTTATTTCAATATACTAGATCTGAGCTGTAAGGTGTGTTTCCTAAAAAATTTCTTACTTATTTGAAAGAGAGAGAGAGAGAGAGAGAGAGAGAGAGAGAGAGAGAGATATCTTACATCTGCTGGTTACTCCCCAGATGGCTGCAACAGCCAGGGCTGGGCCAGGCTGAAGCCAGGAAAAGGAACTCAATCCAGGTCTCCCACATGGGTGGTGGGGCCCAAGCACTTGGGCATCTTGTTGTCTCCCCAGACACGTGTGCAGAAAGCTAGATGGGAAACAGAGCAGCCACTACTCCAACAGGCACTCCCATATCGGATGGTAGCATTCCAAAGGGGGTAATACCACTGGCATTGGCACTATTTAAGTCCAATGTATCAAGATTTGCAGAGTAGCCAATAGTTTATTAGAGTAACAGAATGTGTGTCTTCCACTAGTCCATTTAGTGCAGTTTTTGGTGTGACTTTCTTTTTTTTCTGCAAAAATCCATTAAAAATAATTTGAGTCTGACTGAAGAAGATCAAACACAATGAACTACAGAGATTTACAATCATTCATTTGGTGTTAGAAGACTCGGTTGTAAATGTACAGACATGGGCACTTCTAAGGAGGAGGCTAGATAATATCCTTATGTGGCTGTTCATGACACTAGGGTAGTTTCTATGGATATATTGAAATCAATGGACGATCGGAAGGAGCAAGTGTCTGTGGTTAGTGTTTCCAAGGAGATCCATACTGTTCACGATTAAATCTTCTAAATGCAGATGGAGGCTCATCCCCATGACTATAGCAGGCATTTACTTACACTTAATTTAACATTTTCCTGGATTAAACAATTTTGTCCTTGACACATGTCACGGAACCTGAGGAATCGAGCTCCCTCTGATCCCTGTGCTCAGGGAAACCGAGCAACCTCAAGGAGAAACTTCACTCTTTCCACAGGACCTGCCCAGCAGTCTCGGATTCAGACAACAATGCTTGTCAGGCTCCCGCTTTTCCTAAGAGCAGGACAGTTCTACCTCTGCCTATGCCATTCCTTGGAGCACAGACAAGCTCTCCCTTGCTTTCAACCCATTAGGAAATGCTGTCGGCTTCATCTTCAAAATGTTCCATGGCCAGAAAGCCAGGAAATACAGATGGATACCTACAGCTAATGATGTATTAACACTACATTGCTCACAACAGTGGAATAATTTGAGGCTACCCAACTCTTTTTGCTGTGTTCAACATGCCAGGCAGGGTTCTCCTTGAGAAACTAATTTTGTTTGTTTATTTGTTTTATTTTATTTGAAAGGCAGAGAGACAGAGACAGGTGGTTAACTCCACAGAGGCCCCCAACAAGCCAGGATTGGGCCAGGCTGAAGCTCGTAGCCTGGAAATCCATCCAGGGATGCTACATGGGTGACAGGAACCCAAGTACTTGAGCCATCACCTGCTGATTTTCAGGGTGTGCATCCGCAGGAAGGCAGAATTAGGACGGGAGCCCGGACTTGAACCTAGGCACTACTGCGTGGGATGTAACTGCTGTGCCGAATGCTTGCCCCTATTTTAGGAAGTTGCCCTGGCCATTTCTACTACCTGAGAAGCTCTTTCTCTAACTCTTTCACTCTACTTCTACAAAACATTTGCTTAAAATCAAATTCCTAATAATTACTCTGACACATTCTTCTTACAACCATAAAGCACACCCCAGCCCGACATTCCTATTTCCCCTTCACTATAATCCTGTTTTCTCAGGACCACTCACCATCTTCTCACCTAACATGGGGCTTATTTATTAGGTTTTGCATTTTTGTTTTTGTCTGTCTCCCTTTGCCAGAATGTGAGCTCCACAAAGAAACAAGGCTGACTGATATAGCTGAAGTGCCTGGCAACGATGCACTCCATATATGCTGGTTCATCGGGTATGTCTCTGCATTTGAAGGCTCAAGTTTTCCAGGACACACCAGGGAACAGAGCCTCATGCTTCTTCAGTGCTAATCAAAAGCCGGATTTAGTTCTACATTTTCCCAGAACATCAGTTAGCCATGTTTACAGGATCATTTTCACAAATACAGACATGCTTTGAGAAGATTATATTTCCATGTTATCCCACTGCCCCACATAAAAAAGGTTTTGGGAAGAACACTCTGCTTTTCATTGTAAGCAATTATGTTATTCAGGATCCTGGAGTTTTGTTTTCTTTCTCATGAGAAACAGGATCAGTCTGCTCTCACAAAAACCATGGTTTTACACTGTCATTCTGTCGTCAGAAACTCGTTATGTACCTGCTGTAAGCCAGGCACCAAGTAGTGAGTGATATAAAAATACAGTCACTAGCTTCAAAAATCTTATATACCAATGGAGATAGCAGGCAAGTAAATTGGCAACTTCAATATAATAAGGGTCAGTGCACAGCCAGTACAGAGAGTTCTGGGAGAGCATGGCAAGAATACTTAATCCAATATTGGGCTTTGGGGTATGACACTCTAGAGTACTCAAACCTAAATCTGAGGCCTACAGCATGAAAAGGAGTCGGCTCAAAAGGAAGGTCGGGTATAGCCTTCCAGGCAGAGGAGAACTATAGCATACACGAGGAATCAAATCACGGCAAATCGTAGCCCTGAAACAAATGTGATGCAACTGCAAAACAGGATGAAGCAGGGGGAAATGGTAGGGGAGAAAGCCAGAGATTCAGCAGATCCTGACTCGGAAAAACTCCACAAGCCTGCTTTGCCCAAGCTTCTTGAAATTATTAGTAAGCTTTCATATTGTGTAAGATCTCTGATTCAAAAAAGTTCATTTGACAATCCAATCTTTTGACTTATTCACCTCTAATTAGCCTTTTCATGAAAAAACTCCAAATGCCCACAAGCTGAGAACTGGTTAGGCATATGCAACAGAATGTAACTGAAAAACAGAAAACAATATTGCAACTAAATTTTAAAAATATGAAATAATTTAGTTGTATGCTAATGGAATTGTAGTCAGTGCAAAAAGAAAAGCATAGTTTATGCCACGATTAGGTACAAGGTGGCATATGCACAGTTACAGTCATTGGATGAAATAAATACATTTTTAAAAGAGGATTGGGATACATAATTTTGTTGTAAAGAGTTTGAGAAAATGAGAGGTCAGCATAGTCATAGAAACCACTGTGCAAGTCCTTATAACGGGCAGGTTAAATTCATTCAGACTTCACCAATATTCTAATATTCTAGTTCTCACAGACACATGTTTAACCCCTTTCAAGTCAGTGGTGTCTATGTGATTTTTTTTTTTTTTTTTTTTGGTCAATAACGTGAGAAGAAGTAATCTATGCCATTTCTGAATGAAGTTCTAAGAGCCGAAGCACAATTAACCATGTTCTCCTCCTACCAAATTCAGAAGTAATTGTTGAGATACAGCCTCGCAACCCAGGTCTCTGAAGATGCGATGAGCACAGGTCCTCTATTGACCCAGGCTGGACATGGACTTGCGAACGTTTGCGTCTGCTGAGCTAAGGGGATATGGATACAGCTTGATCCTGAAGTACTGCCAAGTTCATCCTGATGAATTCAGCAAGAAAAGGGTGATGGGAATTTGATGCGTTCATTTCCCAACAACTGTTAAACCACAAAAATCTAGGCAAAGTTTGTGCAAACACAGCATTGTATAGCTCTGCAGGATATCAGCTGGGAGAGCGCAGCAGGGGTGCCATGGACTTGACAGCACTGGGGACAAGAACCAAATGAGTGCAGATGCGAATGTTGAAGAAGAGGGTGGAATTAAAAGTGACCTGCATGTTTTATGCCTGACAGAAAAAAAAAATGGTTATGCTGTGTGTGTATGGAGAGAGGAAATATGAGTCCAGAGCAGAAAAGTCAACAATACTCATTTTTGCACATGACCATTAGCTAGAGCTAGCTGATACCCTACAATGGACATCTGAAATCCAGATTGAAGTCCGAGATTTAGGAAGTAGGGAGAAGACCAAGTGGTCTCACATGCACTAGGAGCTGACCATCTTTCTAGTTCCTTTAAATATGATCTATCCAATAGTGATTATAGTTTTACTACTCATCAAAAAGAACTGAGCCACTAAGAGGTTTAGTCAGAGGCATTTGGAAGTTGTACCCATGAAGATACTAATAGAAGCTTGAGAGAAATTATGGAGAAGAGGACAGAGGGACAGGAAAGACCACACCGCAGGTGGATGCAAAGGAGATGAGACCGAGGTACGCCCCCCTAGAGCTGATGCCCACATGATGAACAGAACTTGGTTGATGAGGAAGAGGGTTAGAGCCTAACAGGAACAGACACTCGTTCAGCCAAGTGACAGAGTGCAATACCACAGAGGCCAAGGAAGGGAATGTCAGGAATCATGAAGTGATGGATAGTTGTCCATGCTGAATGCTGTAGAGAAAACTAACCAGATCAATCTTCTTCAAACGACCGACGTTTTCTTCTAAATGGTTAACTTGTCAAAGGCAAGAGCTGAAAGGATTTGGCTTTTACTGTATTAACACCTTTCAGATGATTAAGCTGGAGAAAACTCAAAGATGGGATAGTTTATGAGCAATATGTCTCATGTGTGCCTAAATTAAAATCTGGGGAATTCAGTACATATGACCACCAGGAATATTTTTCATTTCTTTAGATAAAAAATCTCTAACAAAGATGACCCAACAGATGTTGAATGAGCCCCTCAATAGGGCTGTATCATACAGGTAAATTAATTCCAGAAATGGCTCTCAAAAGGAGCGAGAATTTCAGTGCTGACTCTGGCATCGGGAACACATGCTCCTGGTGGCTCGCAATGCTTAATGGGATGCATGAGAACCTCTGCACTGGATGAATATTCAAAGTGGTCTTTGGGGAAATTCTGAGTTGGAACGTAGGCCAAGAATTCAGTCAGAAGGTCACCCAGGTGGGTAACTATTACAAAATCTGTAGCATAGCAGAAGCTTTACGCTCTCGCAATTGGCAGCTTAGAACTCCAGGTCAAGGGCTCAGCTCATTTCCAGACTTATAATAAGACAACCGTCTTCTGTGTTTCTTTTTAAGTCCACATTTCTCTAAGGAAAAAAATACTTTTACAAAATGTAAGGGAAATATCTGCATGTTTCGTATTAACTATTACAGGTAAGAGGTAAAATTTAAGGAAGCTGCATGTTTTTTAGAAACATACTTTTAAAAAAATTGGCATATTTCAGGATTTTTCCACTTCATTTAGAAATGGTCAGCATATTCTGCAGACAGTGACTGTAGGATCAGAAAGCAACTTTGGTGCACCTGCTTGTTCCATGAGGACCACCCCATTTGTTGTCTTGTACATGTATCACTTTTCCTCTAAATGGGCAGTCCACGTGAAGAGTGTTCATAGCATAAACTGGACACTTAGTGAATAAACCTAATAATCCACCTTGTGAAATAACTGAAAACACTTCCGTTTGAATGCTAGTATTGCTTTTCTAAGCAAGAACTACACATTTATGTCCTGCTGTCAGCGAAACTCACTTTCACATATCCCATGGAACAGTGTCCACTGTATTTCCTTTGCAACAAACAATATAGAATGAAGTCAGTTTTAGGATTAAGATATTTTGAATACTGTCTACTCTGATTACACTGGGCAATTTATTATTATTTTAAAGATTTATCTGTTTAATTTAGAGGTAGAGTTCATGAGAGAGAGAGAGAGAGAGAGAGGAAGAGAAAGAGAGAGTGTGTGTGTGTGTGACTGATTTTCTACCTACTAGTCCATTGCCCATTCCCCAAATGGCCAAAACAGCCAGGACTGGGCCAGGCCGAAGTCAGGAGCCCAGAACTCCGTCAGGATCTCCCACACGCTTGTGCCACCTTGTGCTGCCTTCTCAGGCTCATCAGTGGTGAGCTGGACCATCAGTGTAGCAGCCAGGACTCAAACTGGTGCTCTGATGGGATGCTGGCATCTCAGGCAGCAGCACTGCTCCCTACTAAAATTATTTCATTTTGCTCACATATAAGTGAAAAAAAAAACTATATTTCTGCCTTCAAGGTAATGAATATATTTTTAGAATCAAATTTCTTTCCTTTTCAGGTCGTCCTACTCCTTATTTGATTAAAAAATCCCCTCCCTTTCCATTCTCTTCTTAAATTTTCACGCTTTGCTATTGAGTTCCTAGTCTTGAACAGAGTGTTTGGTGCTGCACCTGCATCCACACTGAAGAGCTTGGTTAGCATCTTCCCTCCTCTGTTTCCAATCCAGCTTTCTGCTGATGCAAACCCTGGGAGGCAGAAGATAACTGTTCAAGTGCTTGGGTCCCTGTTACCCACGTGGGAGACTCAGGCTGAGTTCCTGGCTTCTTGCTTTGACCTGGCCCAGGCCTGGCTATTGCAGGCATCTGGGGCGTGACTTAGTGGATAGAGGATCTCTTTCTTCCTGTCTCTCCGTGTCTTTCAAATAAAATTAAACTATTTTTTTAAATGAATTCCAAGGCTTAGTTATTATCCATTACTTTTCCATCTCTGGTTCTACAGGCATCTTGTGCTTCCCTCATTTGCTGCAGACCCAGGTATCTTGGAAATCCAAACAGGCCCTTCATGACAGCATGCTGGTATCCTTCAGAGAGCGCTCAGTTCCCCTTTAAAGTAGCATATCAGTGATCTGAACATATTTCTTAAAACTCTCTTCTCAATCAGACCCATTTATAAACTGACACAATGCCCACTGCCAAAAACGGCTGCTTGATCAAATGCTACTTCTGTATAATTTTTTTTTTTTTTTGACAGGCAGAGTGGACAGTGAGAGAGAGAGACAGAGAGAAAGGTCTTCCTCTTTGCCGTTGGTTCACCCTCCAATGGCCGCTGTGGCCGGTGCATCTCGCTGACCCGAAGCCAGGAGCCAGGTGCTTCTCCTGGTCTCCCATGCGGGTGCAGGGCCCAAGGACTTGGGCCATCCTCCATTGTCTTCCCGGGCCATAGCAGAGAGCTGGCCTGGAAGAGGGGCAACCGGGACAGAATCCGGCGCCCCAACCGGGACTAGAACCCGGTGTGTCGGCACCGCAAGACGGAAGATTAGCCTGTTAAGCCACGGCGCCGGCCAACTTCTGTATAATTTTAAATGCAATTATGTCCTTTACACAGTCTTGCTGATTAAAATAGTAACCTTCTATATAGTTATGCATAGATGTTTGGACTATTTCTATATCTCATTTTTTTGTTTTGTTTTCAGGAAGAATTTTAGATAGCTCAAGTACATGAAATAAGTAAGAAGCGTTCCAATCACCAATAAAATAAGTCTTGGCAGTATTCTACCAAGAAGCAAAAAAAAAAAAAAAAAAAAAAAATTCTAAAGTCAGATGTGTCATTTGAAAAAACTGTCTTTCACAGAGGTAATGTGAAATGTGTAATAGTCATACTATTAAGATCTATTATATATAAATAGACATATATATATATATATATATGTATGTTTATATATAGATAATCATACTATTTAAAACTGTACCCAGAAGCTGTGTCCATTTAAAGAACTTGACTCCATAGTGACAGACGGTTTGGGAAGGCTACTCTCAACATCTCTCAAATACGGGGAAGGGAAACTGGCAGCAGTGTTAACACTCAGCAACAGAAATATACAGATTTATCGAGCGTCCCATTCACCGGTAAATAAAGTGGAAGGAATTCAGTTAAATGTTTGATTGAAACATTTTTCACAGCAACCTGCTGGTATTTCCCCCTCTATCCCTCAAGTTGTTCAACACGATGATTTCCCCAGGGCACTGTCTACATCTCACTGAGACACCTGGCTCTCACTGACTGGATCTGGACAGAGCACAGACTTGTGTCTCAGAACAGCCCGGTTCACCCCTCACTGCCATTCTCTTTAAAGGGAAATTTTCAAAGTGAAAAACATATGTTGGCTTCACAACAACATTTGTATGTTAACATTTTCTTGACAGTAAAATTTAAAATAATAATAGTATAAAAGTTCATGTATTCATTGCAGCAAGATTAAACTTGGGCTCCTAAATTGCTAACATGAATTTTGGACAAAGAACGGTTCTCATCCACTATGGCAAATCTTTGTTTCCCATTCAAAACAGATACACCATACTGAGTTGATTTTATCTGCCAAATATGATAATACTGATATGGAAATAAGGAGAGATTTAATTTTATGTTTAACAATTCTGTGTTACTCTAAGCTGACTGGTTGAAATAAATGAATTTATTTTTCTACAATCTTAGGATTTGTGGTTTGTTTTTTTTTTTTATTTGCTCATACAAATTAATGAATCCAGCATAAAAGTTCAAGGAACTATGTCAAGGAATTATATAATTATGTTAATATATGTAAATTTATGACTAGCACTTTTACTTCTTTAAAATGACAAAGAGGGGCCAGAGTTGTGGCAGGGTTGATTATAATAGCTGCTACCCTCAATGCTGGTATCCCATATGACTGGTTCAAGTCCCTGCTGTTCCACTTCTGATACAGCTCCCTGCTAATGTGCCTGTGAAAGCAGAGGAAGATGGCCCGAGTACCTGACCCTTGCCACCTATGTGGGAGACCCAGATAAAGCTTTTGGCTTTGGCCTGGCTAAGCACTGGTCGTTGAGGCCAGTTGGGGAACGAGCCAGTGGATGAAAGATCTCTCTATGTCTCTCCATCTCTCTCCTTGCATCTCTGCCTTTCAAATAAATAAATAAATATTTAAAAATGAAAAGCAGATTCCTTAAAATGTGCTTGAAATATTGCTTACCAGTTTCTTCTGATGTTTTAAAAATGCATATGCTGTTTAAGGAAGTTACACGTGATTATCGCGGCAGCCCAGTACTGTACTCATTTCTTAGAACCCCTGAACGGTTACCTCTGCAATCAAGACAAAGCTCATCATTATTGAAATGTATTGGCAGAGGCTTTGAAGATACCTGCAGGCTTCACGTATGGTACCTGTGCTATTTCACTGAATAAAACATAATCTCATCATTATATTTTATAAGCAATTTCTAGCCTAGGAAATGCAAACTATCAGGGCTTCAAGAATAAATATTCACCCATCCTTATGAATCTTTTATTATACATTAACTTGTTTATTTACTTAAGCATCACAGATCCAGAGAACAACAGCCTAATTCATCTTGTGTTTATTTAGCATATCCACATTCACTGTTGCAGCAGTTTGAAAGGTGGCCTCCTGGAAAAATCTGTCCATACCCAAGTCCTTAGGACCTGTGCACATTAGCTTCTTTGAATGAACAGGACAGGGGTGGGGCAGTTCTTTGCATACGTGATTAAGTTAACGATCCTGAAATGCAATCATCCTAGATAACACAGATAGGACCCATAACCAATCAAAGTGTTTTTCTCAGAGACTGAAGGTACAGGCGAAAGAGGAGACAGGGATGTGAAGAAGGGGCAATGATGGGGCCAAAAGCCAGTGAAGTCTAGGTGTGCAGACAGGCACTGCAACCTGGAGGGGCCAGGGATGAGTCCGCTCTGGATCCCCCAGAGAGAGCATGACATTGTGCATGGCCAGACCAGTGAGAAGATAAACTAGTGTTTGCTTAAGCCACCGCCACTGTGGTGCCACAGCACCCCTACTTACCCACTTGTGCCTTTCCATGGTTTCAGCTATCCACAGTGAGATGTATTCCAAGATCAAATGGAAAATTCCAAAATCTGAATGTATGATTCAGACATTTCCAGCTTCCGAGCAGTCTGATGACACCCTGCAGCACCCTATTCCATGCCCCCTTTGTCAAAATACCCTTGCTGTCGATGACCTGCCCAGTTGTCTTGATCATCAGATCAACCATCCTGGTATTACAATGCCTGGCGTTTCAGTAAACCTATGTCTTCAATAATGGTCTCCCAGTGCAAGAGCAGTCATTCCTTCAATACAGATATGACCAAAGGAAGGCAAAAAATGTTCTCTCCTAGGGAGAATTTGAACATTCTCAACAAGGAAAGAAAAAAAAAAAAGCTGAAGTTTGCTAGGATGTATGCTAAGAGCAAATCTTGTAACCATGGAACTGTGAAGGAGGAAGGACATTTGTGCTAGGTTTGCTGTCACACCTCAAACAGCAAAAGCCATGGATACAGTGTGTGACGAACAGTTAAGGTAGAAAAGACATTCAATTTGTGTGGGCATGTGCAGAAAAAATCATAGAAAACAAATTCTGCATTATCCATGGGTTTCAGGCATCCACTGAAGGTCTTGGAGTGCATCTTCTGTGGATAGGTGTTGGGGTGGGGCTCCTGTAATTTCAGGGCAGTTTTAGAAAACTAACAATGATGAGAGGGTGATAAAAATCTAAAATGTCACTGATAACAACTGTAATTTGCACAAATCCAAGAAATATGATATCTATATAAAGGTACAACATATTTTGTATATTTGAAGAGCACTCTGATATTCTGATCTCTCTCTCTCCCTCTCTTTATGGTGTTACTTTTAGAGATGTTAAACCACTGACCGCTATGTAGGAACCGATCCCTGATTCTATCTTCACCAGTGCTGGGAATGCAGTGGAAGGATGAGTTTCCTGGGATGGACATTTGTGCTGGTGGTTAAGATACTGCTTGGAATGCTCACATCATGTATTAGATTTCTGGGTTCAAGCCTTCTAACTGTCCCCCATTCCAGCTACCAGCTAATTTTTGCTGGTAGAAGGTGATGGATCAACCTCTTGGGTCTAATTTTTGCTGGTAGAAGGTGATGGATCAACCTCTCGGATCTCTGCCACCTACATGGGACACCTTGATTGAGTTTTGGTTTTCCAGCTTTGGCTTATCCCAGCGGGGCTAGAGGAGTGAATTTGAGGAGTGAATCCCTGGATGGGATCTCTTCCCTCACCCCCTCCTCAAAATGAGTCCCCATTCCAGCAGAGAAACAACCCCAATTATATGTACCAGGTAATAAAGGAATACAAACCCCTATAGGGATGGAAATGATTGCCTTCTCAACCTCCATTTCTTCTTTTCAACCATACTTATGACAACATTAATTATTTGGAAGGTAGTTATGGCAATTTTGAGAACTCACTGACAACACACCCCTTCCCCAGTCATGCTCAACAGGTTCCTGCCACAGAGAACATATGGGATACACAAGTCGAGATTTGGACAGGGAGGAATCACTGCAGGCTATAGCAGAGAGGCGATACAGGATGTGAGATGAGTATAAAGGATGATGGGTCAGGAGAACTGGAAGGGAAAGAGAAGCATTGTAGATGAACGACACGGATTAAAGCTTTCGGATGAGAACAGCAGCACAGCCTGGAAGGCAGGGCTGTGTTGTCTCCTGCAGGGAAGAAGCCTGAGCAGGAAGGGTCATTAAAACCAGGCACCAGCTTCATGGAGCAAAAGGAAATGATGTCTTATGGCACCAGTTTTTACTGGTTTGCTCACTTCCAGAATCAGAATATAATTAAGTGTGAATCCATAGTTTTCTCTCTCACCTCTCACCATCCACCCGACTGTCAGAGAGTCATTGGGTGAAAAAACAAAGGGAAATGAAGAAAAAACAGTCTGAAATCTTAAGTTGCTTAACAATATGCTAATCTCCCTCCCTCTGTAGCTCTATCAATTCCCAGAAACCTTGACACTATGACAATTTGCTTGAGCAATTTGGCTAAAGGAAATCTGACCAGGGATTATTCTATTTTAAGAACCTAACACTGATCAGGATTTTCAGTGATTTCTTGATAATTTATAAATAAATCATAGTATAAAATTTATTAGATAGCCAAATATGGGACTGTTAAACTGTTTCTGGAAATTAAATTCCCTAGCTATTCAATCTCTAATCATTCTGATTTTAGCTTTGATTTTCTTAACACTGAGTACTTGCTTCATTCTTCCTGACACATTTAAGCACTAAACTAGGGGATGAAAACTTTACCAGCCTCACCTGCAGACAGGTCTCACAATGTCCTTTAAAGGACATCACAAGCATGATGCAAGCCATCAGTTGATGTGAACAGTGGCTTTGTTCTTTGGTTTTGTTATTGAGAACTTTATCATTCATTCTTCTCCAAGTGTCTCTAATAAGCCTTCAAGATAATCAATGATCTGCAGTGTTTTTTAAATTGAACTAAGTACTAAAGAGATTAAGAATCTGGAAATAATAATATATAGAATTAAAAAGGAGAGCTTATTCTAACATGGGAAGCAGTCCATACAGCACACTTGACAATCACCTGAAGTAACACTCTGACCTCAGAATCAGCCCTTAAGGCTTCCTGACTGGCTGAAAAGCCCATGAGAGCATTTCAGGCATAGAAAGCCAAGTCACTTTGGCAAAAAATGTTCTACATGAAGGATCTCTGTGAGTGAGACCCCAGTGGAAAGAAGTGGCCATCAAAGAAGGAGGTATTTGTTCTGAAGGGAGGAGAGAACTTCCACTTTGTTTATGGCCTTGTACAAATACTGAAGGAGTTTGTGGACTCAAAAGACTTCCATAGCCCAGGCAGCTCATGTCAAGAGCTTTGGGTGGTGACATCATACATAAGAGTGTTAACTGTTAAATTAACAGCAGGATTTACTGTGCACTAACTCCCCAGGCAGGACCTCTGTCCTCAGTTAGTTGTATTATGAGGGTTAACTATAAAACTAGTTCTCAAAGAGTTTTTGTTTCATGTGTGTGTACAAATTGTTGAAATCTTTACTTAGTATAGGGTTGGTCTTTTGTGTACAAATTTAATTGAAAATGAATCTTAAAGGAGAATGGGACTGGGGATAGGAGCTGGAGGAGGAGGAGGGGTGGGAGTAGGGATATGGTGGGAAGAATAACTATATTCCTAAAGTTGTACTTATGAAATTTGTATTCCTTAAAAATAAATTTAAAAATAAGTTAAAAAATACATTGGATAAAAATCCTGACATTTTTCTCATTTAGGTTTACATTTAGAAAAGTAGAAAAATTAGCTAATAGATATGCAATGTATCTCTACAAATCATGGTTGAGGATCTACTTCAAATAATTTTTTTTTTAAATCCTGAGGATACTATACTCAGGAACATTTAATTTCATGTTTTAAATATATCGATCAAAGACTTTAAAAAGCTCACTCTCCATGTTGCCTTCAAAATAAAGTTCTTGTTGTCTGTGTCCTTAAAGAGAAACAAATTGATAGCAATGCAATAATGAAGAAATTACTGCATAACACAAATTACAGGCCCCGTTTTTATTCTTCTTAGACTGCAAATTCAAGGATCTGAGTGGATCTACTGCAATGGCCATGCCCCCAGCACATCCGTGGCCTCCCTCTGAGCTTTCTCCATCCCGCCCCCACATATCCCCTACCCTATGCTGTGAGGTGTTTGGTGTTGTGCTTGAGGCTTCTTGAAACACTGCTGTGATTTCCCACAGGTGATGACTATCAACGGCTACATTACCGATATTGTTAGGGTACTATATTGAACTAACTACTAAGCAAAAATAAATGTATTCTACTACAACCCCAAGTAGAAAAACAAAAATCAATATAATGGTTTTTGTTCTGTCAAGGAATTTAAATATAATAACTTAAAGCATCTTTACTATTATCAAATTATTATTACCTTTTTATTTCTTTCAATTGAAGAATATATCTGTCATCACTCCTCTCTTTATAATCTTATAAAATAATGTGTGTTCTTGGATTAGTAATGTTTTAAAATGAGGAGCAGGATTTTAACCTAGAGGTTAAAATTCCTGTGTCCCATCTCAGAGTGTCTGGGTTGAATTTCTGGCTCAAGCTTCTGATTCCAGCTTCCCACCAATGCAGGCAATGAGAGATAACAATAATGGCCCTGGTGGTTGGTCCCTTGCCACAAAATGCGAGATATGGATTGGGTTCTTGGCCCCTGACTTCTGCCATGGCCCAGCCCCAGGCGGTGTAGACATTTTGGGAAATGAATCAAAAGACGGGAGCTTTCTCTCTCTTTCTCTGTCTGCCTCTCTGACTGTCAAAAACAAAGAACCAAACCAATATTTTCAAATCAGCATGAAATCGGTAGGGCTCGACTTATTTCTTAATCTGATCAAACAGCAAATATTTATGAGGCAACTAAAAAATAGCACACATTGCTGTATGAGTAGCAATTCAGTAGTGGGAAAAGCAGACCAAAAAAGTCATCCTGGCCACCAGGAGCTAATGTTGAACTTGGCCAGAATATACGTGCCCGTGCCCGTGTCCGTGCCGTGAGAGCAGGGCGTATGGACACCACAAAATAAGCATTTGTAACAATAAAATCAAGCAAGTCAAGGGGTCATCACAAGGTCATTCACAAGAGGGACAAGGATTTTCTGGAGTGGCACCTTTAGGTCACGATGTGGTGGAGTGCAGACCTCAGCACACTCCTGCCGGAGCCGCCCAAAGCAGGGGTCAGTGCATGCCACCTGGTCCAGGATGGGAACGAGGCCAGACCTGGTGTCCAAGTTGGCTTTATGAGAAAAGACAGAGAGAGCGGCCATGGTGGGAAAGGAATCCAGAGAAGCAATGGGGAAGGTGCAAAGTACACAGAGCGTCCATCTGCAATCTACAGAAGGCTTGGACAAGAGGGCTGGGGGCCTGGGTCAGAGGAGACTGCAGAGGGGCCGAGGACACCAGCAGAGCACCAGGAGCCCTCTGCATAATCCTCCAAGTGTGGGAGGCTGGTGCCTTGGACAGAGATGGTGGCTGGACACAACAGGTCTGGGATCTACCTCTGGAAGGCAGAGTTACAGAGAGAGGGGGGAAACAGGGAGATTGTCCATGGGCTGGTTTGTTCACTTTCCAAATGGCAGCGATGGCCAGGGTTGGGTCAGTGCTGGGCTAAGCCAAAGCCAGGGGCAAGGAGCTAGGAGCTTCTTCTGGGTCTCCCATGTAATTGCAAGGACCCAAGGACTTGGGCCATCTTCTGCTGTTTTCCCAGGAGCATTATCAGGGAGCTGGATCGGAAATGCAATAGCCAGGACTTGAATCAGTGCCTACGTGGGATGCTGGTGTGCCAGGCAGCAGCTTAACCTGCCACATCACAATGTTGGTCCCAGATATGGGATATACTTTGAGGTGGAGTTGAAAGAATCTGGTGAGGACTAAAGGTAGACAATGTCATCAAAGCAGAACTGGGAAATTCTGGTTCCAGCCACTCCCTGTCATGGAGAAGACTACTGTAAGAAGAAGTTTTTTTTTTTTTAAATTTACTTATTTTATTTGAAAGGCAAAGTTACAGAGAGAGAGAGAGAGACACAGAGAGAGAGAGACAGAGAGAGAGAGAGAAAGAGAAAAACCTTTCATCCACTGGTTCATTCCTGAAATGGCTGCAACAGCCAGAGCTGGGCCGATCTGAAGCCAGGAGCCGGGAGCTTCTTCCGGGTCTCTCATGTGAGAGAATACTTGGGCCATCTTTAGCTGCTTTCCCAGGTGCATTAGTAGGAAGCTAGATTGGAAGTGGAGCAGCCAGGACTTGAACTGGCCTCCATATGGGATGCTGATGCTGCAGGTAGCAGCTTTACCTGCTATGTCACAGCACTGGCCCCAAGAGGAATATTTTTAAAAGTGCAATTGTGTAATATGGATTAAGGCCATCAAGACAATTTTCATTTCCTATTTAATTTTTCCAACATGTCTACAAAGTCCATAAACTACAATAGTATGCAGACAAGTGTTTAAAACAATATATAAAAACTTTGCATATTATGTACAATTTTATAATATATACATAAAATTATGTGTAATTTTTGTGATTAAAATATAATACTTAAAAATTTGTGTAAATGACTAAAAAGGCAGAATTAGAATTTGCTGCAGGAGGGGCCAGCGTTGTGGCACAGCAGGTTAAGCTCTGCCTGTGAAGCCAGCATCCCATGTGAATTCAGCTCCCTGCTAATCAGCCTGGGAAGGCAGGAGAATATTGTCCAAGTGCTCGGGCCCTTGGCACCATGTGGGACTCCAGGATGGAGTTTCAGGATCCTGGCTTCAGCCTGGCCCAGTCCAATCCTGGCTGTTTCAACCGTTTGGGAAGTGAACCAACAGATAAAAAGATTAAAGATTTTTCTCTTTGTCCCTCTCTCTCTCTCTCCCTCTCTCTTAAAAATAAGGAGTTTGCTGCAGCAGAACAAGCTCACATTTCTTCCCAGAGAAACCAAATTCAAATACTGATCTGATTTTGTTGCTTGATTATGCAACCATAGACATATTTCTTCACATTTTAAAATTTAATGTTCTCTTTGAAATTTTACATATATTTTACTTTGAAAATTAAATGGCGCACATGAAGCTCTTAGCATACCGACTGTAAACCATAATGCAAATAATAATCATAGGGCAAACAACACAGTTTGTGTGTAGTCCCTTGCTCCATCCTTGGAACAAACCTCTAAAGTGGGTACTATCATCAACCCATTTTACAGGTAAAGAAAACAAAGTCTGTGGAAGGAAGATACTGACAGGCAATGGACATCTATTTATTGGGTGGTAAAAGCACCCAAAGGCATAGATTCATTATGACCCAGGAAGTTTAATGCATTTGGCTGAGCAAACAAAAATGCAGAATATTAGGTTGATGACTCTTTGTTATTGAATTTAACTTTACGGTAAAGCTCAGGACAGCAGAAATGTTGACCCAGACAATCAGAGATTGACTTAAAAGTGAATCCAACCAATGCATGGAGGGCTAGAAATAGAAACCTCCAGGTCTGTATCTGCATAGACACTGGGACAGCAGCCACTGTTATCCACCCCGGGAACAATGCCTGACCTGCTACCTCTGAAGTGGATTTGTTGGAAATTTAAATATTCCATGTTTATAGCGTTTCTGGCTCTTTGTGATGCTGTTAACTGTCAAGGCAGTTAGACTATGGGGCTCAGTTGATTGGTCAAATACTAGTCTAGGTGTTACTGTGAGGGTGTATCGTGGTAACGCTTAACATCTGCAGTGAGCTCACTTTAAGAGGAACAGGAGACTATTCTTTTTTTTTTTTTTTTTTTTGACAGGCAGAGTGGATAGTGAGAGAGAGAGACAGAGAGAAAGGTCTTCCTTTTTGCTGTTGGTTCACCCCCCAATGGCTGCTGCGGCCAGCTCATCTCGCTGATCCGAAGCCAGGAGCCAGGTGTTTCTCCTGGTCTCCCATGCGGGTGCAGGGCCCAAGGACTTGGGCCTTCCTCCACTGCCTTCCCGGGCCATAGCAGAGAGCTGGCCTGGAAGAGGGGCAACCGGGATAGAATCCAGTGCCCCAACTGGGACTAGAACCCGGTGTGCCGGCGCCACAAGGCGGAGGATTAGCCTGTTAAGCCATTAATAACAGTGTGTGTTGTCCAATCAGTGGAAGCCCTTACAACCAAAAGGGGAAACTTCCCAGGACAGAAACTGACCTGAGATGGTAACAGGAACCTAGCCAGACTGTCCAGCTCTCTGACCTACAGAATCAGTCTTGCCAGCCTTCACAAACCTGCAGGCCAATTCCTGGAAGAAGCTCCTGGCTCCCTAGCTTTGGATCGGCACAGCTTACGGCCATTGCGGCCAGCTGGGGAGTGGACCAGCAGATGGAAGACCTCTCTTTCTCTCTGCCTCTCCTTCTCTCTCTAACTCTGACTTTCAAATAAATAAATCTTTAAAAAAAAGTTGAATCTGTAAATGCCACATTCATGTACGAACAGAAATTAAGTCACTTTTATTTTCCCAAGCTTAAATATTTAAGTTTGAATGGCAAGTCCCTACTATTTTCAGCATCATAGTATTGTGTTGTGCCTGTAGATTCACGATAACATTTAAAATCTCTAATAAGGTAATATCAACCTGACATAACCTAAGTAATGGGATTATAGAATGCTCTTAGGAATGTTCTAGACAATGCAGTTTAACATGACTGTCAGTTTTTGAAATGTGAGACAGCAGAATTAGACAGCAGTGGTACCAGAGAAACAGGGCTGGGCATATTCAGTAATTGCTGTAGAAACAGATCATTAAAGTTCAAAAAGGAAAGACCAGCTCAGGGCAGGGAATGCACAAGCCCAGGTTGGCAAGCATGAAAACCATGCTTATGCACTGGAGAGAAAAGTGAAGACTGGGTGGGACTGTCACAATGGGGCCAGCATTTCATCCAGCGGCTAAGTCACCATTTGCGACACCCAGTTCTCATATCAGAGTGCCTGGCTCAAGTTTGGCCCCCAGCTTCTGATACAGCATCCTGATAATGCACACCACAGGAGACAGCAGGTGATGGCCCAAGGACATGTGTCCCTGCCTCCTACGTGGTAGACCAGGACTGAATCAGAAACTCCTGGCTTTGGCCTCACCTGATGTGTCAGTTGTGCACAGGGTGGGGGAGTGAACCAGTGAGTAGAAAACCTCTGCCTGTATCTCTGTCTTTCAAATAAAATGAAAATTTTAAAAAAATGATAACAAGACTTTTAGGGACTTCAATGAGTGACTCATTATTGAATGTGAACCGGTAGAGTCTCTTATTATTTAGCAGGATTAATTTAAATTTTCTCATACAACTAAAGAATCAGGTCATGACACCTAACTAGATTTTGAAGGCATGCATTGTTAGATAATAACATCTACTATACTGAAGACATATGATGATTTTCAAGCTATTCCGTGATAGATTAGAGTTATTGTACTTGACAAGAAGATTTTTATCTTTTGTCAAGTTGTTTTATTCCTTGTGGGAAAGATGATGTAAGTATTTCTATAGTCACAGACATGTAGGTAAAGATACAAAGATACTTTTTTTTCCTCTTGTGATAGTTTAATTCTTAAACCTATCTAAAGAGAAATATGGAAGATACACTCTAAACTCCCCCCTGATTCTGTTCTGCACTGAAGTTTATCTTTGGGAAAATATGAAAAATACTACCTACATATAACAAGGGTTCAAGTCACAATTATTTTTGCTCTCTGCTCAACATCATTATAACACTCGTAAACAAGCAAGTTTTATTTTACATAAAAATGGTAAGCACTGTTTGGTCTTTTTTACTAATGATTTAGGAAAATAACAAGATCTAAATCTTCAGAAACAATGAATTCTTCCCTAGGACAATGAGAATTTATGTACAACTATTACATTCTGGCTTTTACACATTGTAGAAATTTTTTTTTTGCTCTTTTGTACTATAGGCTATAATATATAAGCCTATTTAGAATACATTTATGCATAAGATTCTACTTGAGAAGAGACGGTGCCGTGGCCCAGCTAGTTAAGCTGCTTCCTGCAGTGCCAGCAGACCACAGGAGTGCCAGTTCCAGTCCCAGCTGCTCCACTTCCATTCCAGCACCCTGGTGATGCTCCCGGGAAAGCAGCAGAAGATGGCTCAAGTGCATGGCTCTCGCCCACCCATACTGGAGACCTGGATGGAGTGCCAGGCTCCTGGACTTGGCCTGGCCCAGTCCCTGCTGTTGGTGGCTATTTGGAGAGTGAACCAGCAGATGGAAGATCTCTCTCTCCCGCTGTCTCTCCCTCTATCTCTGCAAATCTGCCTTTAAAATAAATAATCTCTTTAAAAATTCACTCAAAATAATGTACTTGAGAAAATAATCTATAAAGTTGACTCTTGGCACTACAGGGGAAATGCGTGTTTCTGCATAAAAAGGGAGAAAATCTGGACCACGGGAGACACAAAAATGACGCTGCAAAGCTCCATTCAAGACTCCATGGAAATAAAGTGCTCAGATCAGAATGCAAAAGTGACTCTGGTGCATTAGGAAATAATATGGTAAGATATCAGTCTTCACCAAAATGCATGAGCCAGCCATGCAGAACTAAACTCCACATGAAAATGGGAAAGAAATATGCAGCATACGTGGGAAAATAAAAAAAAAGAGAGAAATAATGTTTTTGTAGAACTAAAATGGAATATTTCAAAAGTTAGAGAAAAATATGTTACCGCTCTGAGTCCTGTGTGTAGCTGTGTAGAATACGTAGTCTATTTTCTAAAAAATGCCTTTAATTTGCTAATATAGAATGGTAACTTCAAATCTTTACAGCTAAGCATCAGAATTCTTTCATTAACTTTTGAATATGCATAGATTATTTATTTCTAAAGGATTGAACATATCTTTTTTTAAAAAAATATTTTATTCATTTGAAAGAGTTACAGAGGGAGGGAGGGAAGGAGGGAGGGAGGGAGAGAATGAGAATCTTCCATGTGCCTCAAATGGCTGCAATGGCTGGAGCTGGGCTGATCCAACGCCAAGAGCCAGGACCTTCTTCTGGGTCTCCCATGAGGGTGCAGGGGCCCAAGGATTTGGGCCATCTTTTGCTGCTTTCCCAGGTGCATTAGCAAGGAGCTGGATTGTAAGTGGAGCAACCAGGACTTGAACTGGCCTCCATATCGGATGCCAGCAATGCAGGCCAGAGCTTCAACCCAGTGCACCGCAGTGCTGGCTCCTAGATTATTTGTTTCTTAGGTGTATTTCCTCAATGGCCAAAATGGTGATTTTTAAAGATTTTTATTAATATACAGAGAATAGATTTCATGTGTTTCATATTTCAATTCTGAGAAAATAACCATACTTCCCTCTCTCAATCTCTCTCCTTCCTTACTTTTCTTTAATTTTCATGAAAACATAATTTCATCCCACTCTATAATCACCGCCTTAATGCACCAATCACCATAATATTCAGCAAGTAAAAATAAAATAGCATTACCACAGTTCCACAGGAGTATAGGTAAGAGCTAAATACATCAATTAAATCAAAAGATGTCCATTCTGCTCCTGCATATTTTTGGCATTCTATATTAACTATTATCTAAGAGGGAAAACATATGTCTTTTTGGTACTGGCTCATTTCACTAAGCATAATGGTTTTCAGTTGCTTCCATTTCATTCCAAAAGACAGGATTTCATCCTTTTTAATGGCTATTATTCTATATTATACACATACCACATTTCTTTATCCAGTCTTCAGCTAATGGACATCTGTGTTGATTCCATACATCAGCTATTGTGAATTGAGCTGCAGTAAACACGGGGGTATAGATCATTCTTTCATAGGCTGATTTCATTTCTCTTGGGTAAATTCTCCGGAGTGGGATGGCTGGGTCAAGTGGCAGATCTATTATCAGCCCTTTGAGGCATCTCCATACTGTCTGCCATAGTGGCTGTACTAGTTTGCATTCCCACTGGCAGTGAATTAGGGTTACCCGCCCCCCCATCCTCACCAGCATTTACTGTTTGTTGATTTCTGCACGACAGTCATTCTAACTGGGGTGAGGTAAAACCTCAACGTGGTTTTGGTTTACACTTCCCTGATGCCTGGTGATCCTGAGAATTTTTTCATCTGTCTGTTGCCCATCTGAATTTCATCCTTTGAAAAATGTCTGTTGAAGTCCAATGTCCATTGCTTAACTGGGTTGTTTGTTTTGTGGTTATTGTGCTCTTTATAGATTCTGGATATTAATCCTTTATCAGATGTACAGTTTGTAAATATTTTCTCTGTTACCACTTCACTCTTTTGAGTGTTTACTTTGCAGTGCGGAAACTTTTTAGCTTGATTTAGTTCCATTTGTCTATTTTTACTTTAACTGCCTGAGCTTCTATGGTGTTTTCCAAGAAGTCTTGCAATTTCTCTGATGTTCTCATCAAGTAATTTGATAGTATCAGGTCATAGATTGAGATCCTGGATCCATTGTCGGTTGGTTTACATATAATTTGTAAGCTAGGGGTCTTGTTTCATACTTCTGCATGCAGAGATCCAATTTTTCTATCATCATTTGCTGAAAAGACTGTCCTTTCTTCAAGGATGGATTTTAACTCGTTTTTCAAATATTAGTTGGTTGTATATGCATAAACTAGTTTCTCTGGTTTCATTTCTGTTCCATTGTTCTATGTCTATTTTTGTGCCAGTACAAGGTTGTTTTTTGATTGTAACTGCCCTGTAGGATATTTTTTTTTTTTTTTTTTTTTTTTTTTTTTTTTTACAGAGTGGATAGTGAGAGAGAGACAGAGAGAAAGGTCTTCCTTTGCCGTTGGTTCACCCTCCAATGGCTGCCACGGCCTGGGCGCTGCGACCGGCGCACCACACTGATCCAAAGCCAGGAGCCAGGTGCTTCTCCTGGTCTCCCATGCGGGTGCAGGGCCCAAGCACTTGGGTCATCCTCCACTGCCTTCCCGGGCCATAGCAGAGAGCTGGACTGGAAGAGGAGCAACCGGGACAGAATCTGGCGCCCCGACCGGGACTAGAACCCGGTTTGCCAGCGCTGCAGGCAGAGGATTAGCCTATTGAGCCGCAGAGCCGGCCCCTGTAGGATATCTTGATTTGGTATTGTGATGAATTTGGTTTTGTTTTTGTTGTTTAAGACTGCTTTAGCCATTTGGGGTCTGCTGTGTTTCCATATGAATGTCAGCATCACTTTTTCTAGATTTAAATACAATGTCCTTGGAATTTTGATTGGGATCACACTGAATCCGGTGATTTAAATGATTAAAAATAGACGAGATGGAGAAGGAACTGGTGAAAATCAAAAGTGCTGGTGCGCTCAGTCACTGTCTTCTTCATCACAGAGCTCCCACACAGTCCTCCATAAACTATCCCAGCCAGGTGGTGAACACTCCCACCACTACTGGTTCTCATCAACTATGCAGAGGTCCTCACACAATCCTATATTTAAGTAAATCCCAAAAATTTCAGTATTGTAAATGCATGAAGAAGAATATGGCTTTTGTAACTTGGTATTTTGATATAGCTTTGTCAAAAGCTACCGCTTGTCAAAAACAGGCACCCTAACAGGAATGAGGTGATAACGCATCGTGGCTTTGTATGTCCTTGGTGATTATTGATGTTGAGCACCCTCTTCCATACTTGTTCATTATTTTTTTTTGTCTCTGGAGAAATGTCTATTCAGGGCCTTCCTTGCTTTTTAGCTTTTTCTTCTGCTTTTTCTTTGTTTTACCATTTATTTTTATAGCTATCTTATATTTTGAATATTAGTTCCTGATCCAAATTACAGTTTGCAAACTGTTTCTCCTAATCTGTAAGCTGCCTTTTCATTTAAAAAAAAGAATTTATTTATTTATTTGGAAGTCAGAGTTACACAGAGGGGAGGGGAGAGACAAAGACAAAGAGAGAGGTTTTCCATCTGCTGGTTTACTCTGCAGAGGGCTGCTGGCCAGGGCTGGGCCAGGCCAAAGCCAGGAGCCAGGAGCTTCATTCAGGTCTCCCACTTGGGTGGTAGGAGCACAGGCATTTGGGCCATCTCATGCTCCCTTTCACAGGCCATTAGCAGGGATCTGGTTTGGAAGAGGAGCAGCTAGGACACAGTCTGGTGCCCACCTGGCTTTACCTGCTACACCATCACACCAGCCCCTGCCATTCCGATGAGGATTTCCTTTGCTACACAGAAGCTTTTCTGTTGCATGTGGTTTCATTTGTTCATTTTTGCTTTTGCTACTTGAGCGTTCGGTATAAAATGCAAAAAGCATTACTGCTGAGGTCAGGGTCAAGGTGTTTCTCCTCTAAGTCTTCTTCTGTTTATACATATTCAGATCTTACATCTTAATTTTGCTTAAGTTCTTCTGGCATTTTAAAAAATATCTTTGAAATAACCTTTTTACAATATTTTCAACTTAACAGCTATGGCTGCCTACCTGTTCCAACACGGGGATTGAAGCAAAGCTGCTCTAGTTTTGTGGAAAGAAGAAGCTGTGCTGCAGGTCGCTGGGCTGATGGTTAGCAAGGTGAACCTGCTATGATCCCTTCGTCCAAATGGATCGGGCACTGTCAGACCTCGGCCGGGCGTAGCTGTGATGAAGTGAATCTCCTGCACACAGTGCAACTCTCAAATCACGTCCCTCCCTCAGCTGCTACAGCAGGAACAGAGTTCAGTGTCTCCAGCCTGGTCACCCACCACAGAAGCCAGGACTAGCTCTCAACTGATCCCCACCTCATAAACTGAGCAACCAAAGACACATTTTGAATTTTGACAAATCAACAGACCTACTTCCAAAAAACAAGATTCTTTTTGATAGAAGACACATACATGCAAATTTAAGCCTTGCAACTGAGAAATCTGCTAAACAACTGGAACTTAATTTAACTGTGTTCAATAATTAAAAAAAAAAAAAAGTTAAGGCATTACCAGTGTTACACAAAAGACCAGTCCAGCCACAAAGATGACCAGTCTGTAAGATCTAGAGGTGATTTTTTTTGTGCTTCTTCCCTTGCTGTCTTCACATCAGGCCACGGAACCAGTTTTATTTCCAGTAAATGTTTGAGAGTCTTTGACCTGGCAGTCTCAGCACTTGCACGAAGCATGCAAGACTAACACAGACTTCAGCAGCATCTAAGTTTAACAGAGTAACAAGGGCGCACTTCACAGTTAAGTCTTCCAATCCTGCCTCCACAGCGAGCCCACGGCACCACATCCACCCAAAGAGGGCCCCGTCTACTCACAGATTTTAGTAATTCACCCCTGGAACACACGCCTTTGCATGTGGATTCAGAAAGCTCTTGACCACAAGAACCTCTGGAGAAGAGCCATCCCTGATGACAAGGTCAATACGCTGGCCCTGGACTGGGTGCACAGTCTGCGGGAGAACCCGAGCTGGGATAAACCTCTCAAGCCCTTCTTCCTCTTCCCAGCGTTTCTTGGAACAGCCTTCAAGCAGTTCTTCTCATAACGCCTCTTCTATTTGCCTACTGAATTCCTCTTTGCTGTCCATCCACAAGGATCCTTCAAAAGGACCATCATCTTCATGACAATGTTATTAATACCGTACCTCTACTGGAGGATGCCTGGGCTGCCGCCACTTGGATCTCTCAAGGTAGGCGTTAGCTGTCACTTGGAATATAGGGAATGCCAGTGGGGACCAGACGCAGCCAGTGAATCCCGTTCGCTTCCCAGGCTCTCCACAGGCAGTACCACGCCCCCACCTAACGTGCACTTCAGATGCCTCCTCCCTTCCCCAGTACAGACAACCTGCACATTTATATCTGCATTTACATCAATTTTCGGTTTACATTTGCATATGATCTAAGATGAGGATCCATGAAACTCTTACACAGTGTTGGTGGGAATGTCAACTGGTGCAGACACCAGCGAAAAACAGCATTTAATTTGAAACATTAAAAATAAAAGTGCCATATGACCCAGCAATCCCTCTCCTGGGTAGGACTCAAAGGAGATGACATAAGTATTTCATGATGTTATCGGCACTGCTGTGTTCATTGCAGCATTATTCACTATTGCCAAACTATGGGGACAGCCGATACATCTGTCAACAGACACGTGGATAAAAAGTAGAGCATCATTCAGCCTTGCGAAAGAAGATCCTGCCATTTGCAACCACATAGATGCACCTGAAGGACACAAAGCTAAGTGAAATAAGCCAGACGCAGAAGAAAACTGCTACCTGATCTCACTTTGATGAGAAACCTAAAACAAATCGAATCCAATGAATCAGAAGAGTACAAGAGTGGTTGCGGAGGCTGATGAAGTTGCAGTTATGTAGGATAACCAGGTATATAGATCTAATCACTGCATGAGGACTGCAGTCAAGAAATCCTATGTTGTGCAATGGAAATCTGCTAGGAGAGTAGATTTACGATAGACACAAAGGTAACAGTTTTATGTAACAGATATGTTAATTGGCTCAACTACAGTGATAATTTCTTTTTTAAAATATTTATTTATTTGAAAGTCAAGAGTTACACACAGAGAGAAGGCAAGGGAGAGAGAGAGAGAGAGAGAGAGAGAGAGAGAATGTCTTCCATCCTCTGGTTCACTCCCCAATTGGCCGCAACGGCCAAAGCTGAACCAATCTGAAACAAGGAGCCAAGTGCTTCTTCCTGGTCTCCCACGCAGGTGCAGGGGCCCAAGGACTTGGGCCATCTTCTACTGCTTTCCCAGGCCATAGCAGAGAGCTGGATTTAAAGTGGAGCAGCTGGGATATGAACCAGCGACCATATGGGATGCCAGCACTGTAGGTGGCGACTTTACTTGCTATGCCACAGCACCTGCCCCCAGTGATAATTTCACCATATATATATATATGCTAATAAATATATATCCAAGTATTATGTTGTATACATTAAGCATATGCAGTGAAAATGAAACCATAACAAGGCTCTTTACCATTTTATAGAGATCTGACAATTCCATTTTTTCTAATCATAAAAATTTACTATTATATGGCAATACAGTATTAATAGCTGGTTTTATATAAATTAAAATTCAGCTCCTCTCTGATATTAAAGACCTTCACACTGACAATAATTAAAACTATCTCTTTAGGCAAGAGAGTTTTGTATTGGAGTTGATGTGAACGATTAAGTTGTGGTTTTAATTAACTTCAATCACCAATTTACTCTATGGCTGAAAGAGCTGCACTATGTCATCTTTTTACTGATTCTAGTCCAATTAATACCATTTTTCATTTCTGCCTTTCTTTCAAATTTTATAGTGATTTTGTAAATTTGAAGAATAAATGCTTTTGTAGAGATGTAAAAGGATAACTGATAAAACCACACAAAGTGAGACAAATTATGAAATTTATGTGAGAATACACTTTATTTAACATTTATATTGTATTTGTAAATCAATTTTCTAATACAGATGTGTTAAAATTTTAAAGAATGCATAAAATCTTGATATAATCAGGTTAGGAAGCCTCTATGTATTATGAAATTTAAATAAAAGTTAAGTAAATATTGGATGGTAGATAAATAAATATTGGATTTCTAAAACTTGGATTGTTTTCCTTCTCTCTTGCCTGAAGAGATAATTTTAATTATTTTAAGTGTCATTGTCTTTACTATCAGACGAGGGGTTGGATTTGAATTTATATAAAACTAGATATTAATATTGCATTAACTCACATAATAGCAAAATTTTATGATTAGATAAAGCTCCAACCAACTTAACTTTATTAGAGTTTTATTTGCTTAAATTTAGCCTTAATAAGATGTAATCAACTTTCAAAACTCCAGATCATGTGTTCAAATACATGTTGTTATTTCAAAGTTGGAAATGTATCTGTATGTCACAGCCACGAGCCAAGACACATTCCTTATATTGGCAAGCCTCTGCTTTTGCAGGAGTGTTTATTACAACAGTCTGACACCACAGCAGCACAGTTCTGAGACTACCTGGGAATAACAGATGCTGAAATGCCATTAACAGGTTCTGAAGAAAATTTCCAAAAGAGAGTTTCCATAAATGACCTGGGCAATAGCAACAGAGCTGGGTTAAGTACATCACCTCTACAGTGGGCTCATTCGGAGAAACAGACTCTGCTATGGCTGCTTTAAAAATATGAATCTCATTATGTCATAATTAGATCTTGCCCATAATCTAGCTTGAAGGAATTTCTGGTGTGGTTCATCGATGCGCTTGCACAGTCGATGAAATAACATGTTTAAATAACTGAACCAAGATTCAACTAATACAAAATGTTTAAAAAGCTTCTGGTAGTTATAAAAGCACGTATTAAGTGAAACCAACCTCATAACTGAGACGACACAAAATACGCTCCTTTAGCTGAATAGGTCTTTACAGAACACTGGAAACGATTAACAAGGGAATGCTTCATACTCACGAAGGAGCTAGAGCTCCCATGATTAGAAGTGCAGACATAATGTAATATACACCCTCTCAAAAAATTAACATAGATAACCACTTAGGATGCACTTAGCATTTGCAAGCTAATTTAGAGGTTCAAATACAAGAATTAGCCATATATATCATATATACAAATGAAATTAAAGATACAATGTGATTTTTAAAGAGTAAGAATGCAAATGGAGTTAAATGGGAAAAAGGTAGAGATAGCTTATCAGTTTCCATAATGGTAATCTTAGAATAATTCAAAACATCAGGCAAACCAAACCTACTCCACTGTTAATGGAAAAGCCTGTACCATTTGCAGCATTAAACATGAGTAAATGCCATATCATAGCTCATCAATTTGCTCAGTTGGTATTATCTGTCTCATGGCTTCTTCAAACCCTAAGTTATAGAAATGTATTATTATTATTAAAAACAGTTCTGAAAAATGAGATTGTGTCTTGATCATTGAATTAATTGAAGTAATCCAATTATGTGTGCTTGTCAGAACTTAGATTTACTATATAACATCCACAAATTGGAATCACTCAATAAACAGAACCATTGGACAGTAATGTCCACTTGAGACCTACATGTTTAGATAAGTCATGTATAGATTTGTTTAAAACACAATCACTTTTAAATTCAAATTTCATAATCAACAACTAGTAATCACAAGCTTGTGACTAGTTGGCAGTAAAAAACACCTCTGCTTAAATTATTATTTCTTCTATTATTACTCTTTGAGGAATGGCTTATTGCTTCCTAGAAAAATTAAATTATTTAACTGAAAGTAATTAAAGTATGCATTGAAAGGGCTATGGCTCAGTGTTTCTCTGAAACTAAAGACAGAGGAAGAACTTGGTTAAGACATTACCTGGAGACCTTTTTTAAGTTGAATGTATATATAATGTTGATGATAAAACATCACACTTTACTGATAATTTAAACAGAATGCTGCAATAACAAAGGGAGAAAAATAAATTGAAGGAGGGCTACAAATGAACTTGAAAAATATTACTCTGTGTTAATGTCATTTATGAGAGTAAAAACAGAGGCTACCACTCATACAACAAATATATTCATAACTACACTTTTAAGTAAAAAATATATATATTTGCTAAATATTACCCAAAATATATGTGAACATCACAATAAATGTCTAATTAAGAAAAACAAGGGTTGACAGGGCCGGCGCTGTGGCATAGCGAGTAAAGCTGCCTGCAGTGCTGGAATCCCATATGGGTGCCGGTTGAGCCCCGGCTGCTCCACTTCTGACCCAGCTCTCTGCTGTGGCCTGGGAAAGCAGTAGAAGATGGCCCAAGTGCTTGGGCCCCTGCACCCACATGGGAGACCTGGAAGAAGCTCCTGGCTCCTGGCTTTGGATCGGCTCAGCTCAGGCTGTTGCAGACATTTGGGGAGTGAACCAGCAGATGGAAGACCTCTCTGTCTCTGTCTCAGCCATTCTGTAAACTCTGCCTTTCAAATAAAATAAATAAATATTAAAAAAAATAAGTGTTAGAATGCAAGAGTACTAATAACAAGTCCAAAAGTCACAATCAAATCCCCACAGTTATTCCTATTCTATTCTTTACAACACTCATCATACTTTGTCAAAAGTTTTAATATGCTGATATGCTTTTTATTCTATACTTTGATAAAATTAAAAGGAAACCATGTGCTTCCCATTGCGAGTTTTCACATAAATCAGTGTTTGCTTTAACAAAGACACATCTCCTCAATGTTAGTATAATCTGTATGTAATATTGGTAGTTAAAACATTCCTTAAGAGCACATTTGTTCTGTAGTAAAAGTCTGGGGTAAAATCACAACAAAAAACATCTCATTTGTGAAGGCAAAAGTGTTTTTAAAACACAGTCTAAACTTTATGATGTTCAGATTGTTCTGGAGTAAGATGATTATCTGGAGGAAAAAATATTTAGTTTAGAACTTAGTAAGCAGAGAAGTTGTTAAAATAACTTTAGAATGACAAAATTGCACCACAAAATAGCTACATTATACTTGAATATAGTTTACCTTAGATGGCACTCTCTCTTGATCATGCAAAAAAAATGAAAAAACCCACGATTTTTACACAGTGACATCAATGTGGTTGGCAAGCGATAAAGCAAAGTGGGCAGTGCAAGCATCTAGGAGGGAGCAGGCTCAATTGGGCTAGGAAACCAAGGTGCTGGCAGGCATTGAACCGCAAAGAAGATTCAATTAAGGTTGAAAAGTACAGTCAGAGTCTATGGGTAACCCTATGAACAGCAAGACCTCAGCCTCCAGGCAAAAAGAAGCCAAAAATTAAGCCCAGGAGATTCCAATCCACAGACGAGTTAGCAACCAAGTCATGGGATCCGTTTGCTCCTCAAAACAGGCTGCACAATATGGGTGAGAGAGACAAAAAACGATGGGAGTTCCTATCACCCAGCTCAGGCCATCAACCGCCCAGCAGTGTTATGAACATGACAGCGTGATGCAGAGTTTATCTGCCCAGTGACTCCCTTTCTAAGGCAGTTATAGTACAATGAGTATCACGCAATATGGTGCTCATATATCCTTAGGTTCATCAAAGAAATCTGTACGATAACTGCTTTGTCTTCTTCCAATGACCTTCTGAGCTCTGAACTTACTCTTAAAGGTAAAACCCTTTTCCAGTGTTCCAGACAGACAGGAGGCAGGAAGTCAGGCCAGCTGAAACAAGTTTGGTGTGGGAATTAAAGTGCCTCTGCCTTGTACCTGTTTCCAATACTTGGGCTCTATCGCCCTTTCTCATAAAAGCAAGCCCCATCTTCCTCATCAGAGTCGAGAACAATTCCCACCCTTGTCCCTCAGTTATTCCGAAGGAATCTGTCTCCTGCTGTGCTCTGTTCCTTTCTCTCCAGACCAGTCTCTAAGGTGGCATCTCAAGAGCTGTCTTCTCTTTCCTCACAGTGCTGGCCTCCTGCCTTTATAAGTTTACCTTCCATTTCACTCTGGAACCACACTGAAAACATAATGTCATGTCCAGCACGTGCGTTCCAGGACTCAGCCTGTGCGTGGCTGTGCTGATGAGCTGGGTGACGAACTTGATGCCAGGCTGCAGCATCATTCATTTATAATTGTCAAAATGGATCTTTTTAAACAAGTGTTGAAAGCAGCAATACAACTCTTATGGTCACATTGAATATCATGTCTAATGCCAATTTTACATGACAATATGGCCTTTGATCATACAGGGTTTTATTTCTAAACAGTTGTTTGATGGCCTTCCTCTTTTTCTGTTCTTCCTTTATCATTCTCACCTCTGTATTAATTTTCTGCATTCCTCTTGGTGTTCTCGTTCTCTTTATTCTTTAACGTGCATGGTCCATTTTGAATAGTGTGGTGGTTTATGCAATGGTTTGGATGTGGATTGAGATTGTGCCCCAGTAGTTTGTGTGTTGGAATCCTGGTCCTCAGCGCGGTGATGTAGACAGATGTGGGACCTTCCAGAGGTAGAGCTTAGTGGGAGGTCCTTGGGTCACTGGGCACACTGGAGGGACTTGGTGTTCCTGTGGGACCCTGGTGAGCACTCACAAGAGGATGTATAGACGAGGAAGGCCAGCTCCTCCACTCTCTCTGGGTTCCTGTCTCATCAGTCAAGACTCCACCTGCTGTGATATGAAGCAGCCAGGGGGTCCTTGCTGAAGCCAGGGCCATGCTGGTTGAACGTTCAGCCTCCCAAACTTATAGCTAAATCAACCTCTTTTCTTTTAATTTTTTTTAAATTTTAAATTTTTATTTTTTTGACAGAGTGGACAGTGAGAGAGAGAAACAGAGAGAAAGGTCTTCCTTTGCCGTTGATTCACCCTCCAATGGCCGCCGCACCACGCTGATCCAATGGCAGGAGCCAGGTGCTTCTCCTGGTCTCCCATGGAGTGCAGGGCCCAAGTACTTGGGACATCCTCTATTGCACTCCCTGGCCACAGCAGAGAGCTGGCCTGGAAGAGGGGCAACCGGGACAGAATCCAGCGCCCCGACCGGGACTAGAACCCGGTATGCCGGCGCCACAAGGCAGAGGATTAGCCTATTGAGCCACGGCACCGGCCCAACATCTTTTCTTTATAAAGGACTCAACCTCGGGTATTGTCTTACAGCAATGGAAAATGGACACATACAATTCAACTTCGATTATTTTCTTTTTTCATTCCAAACACTTAACCAATATCATCAGGTTAGACACACATAGTAAAACCAAGCAACAAAAAAGGTAAATAAAACGGTGCCAGCTTTCCGGTTTAAATTCACAAAGTTAAGTCTCCATTAGTAAAGGCATTAAATTGAAAAGGAATAATCTTTATGACATGGGAACTTTACCTGCTGAAGTTGGCTCTTCTTCATCTGATGCTGTGAAAGGGGAAAAGAGGTAATGAAGAAGGAGGAGAGGGAGATGGAGGAGAAGGGGGGAAGAGAAGGGGAGACGTGGAATGAGAAAGAGGAGGAGGAGAGGGAGAGAAAGAGAAAGATTGAAGTGAGCAGAAATAAATTTCACATTTCCAAACAATGCCTACAAGCACCTCACTTGTAATTTCGTGTACACATTAGAAATCTGTCACTATCTAATGACAGGTTGCTGACTATATATATATATATATATATATATGCACACATATATATAAATTCATATACTCCTATACTTTAAAATACAGTAATTTATCAGAACAGAATAATCATTCCTGAATTTTATTCTTTTCTCCCTTTAAAAACAGGATTGACCTTATTTCTTGAAAATTACTATAGTTTGTTTTAAAAATATAAATTAGATGAAAATCATTGCTTTTCCATTAGCAAAGAAAAATCAAAAGGTATCGGTGGTCAATCACTCGTTCCATGTGACAGAAGTTCTAAGACAGGGGTTATTAAATCTCAGTGTGACTGAATCGCTCTGGGTTTTTGCTACTGTTGAATATTGGTCCTCCCCCGCCCTCTCCCCCTCCCCTTATCCTCCTCCTAGCTTTCTTCCCTCTCCCTCCCCACTTCCCCATCACACAGACACACACATACACACGCACACACAACACAGCAGTGACGGCTCTGTGGTAGGACACGGGGACCCACGTGTACAGGGTGACCCCAGGGGGTTGGACTCAAGTGTTGTTCAGCCCTCACAGGTATAAACGTGCAGATTACAAAAGGGGAAGCCATAGCGTGAAAACACAATGTTATCCCACAGCAATGGTTCACAACCCCTGAGGTACCTTACGGTGCCCAATTCTGGGCTCTACCTCAAGCCAATTAAGTCACCATCTCTTCAAATGATACTAGCTTGTGGCCAGGGTTGAGATATTACCGGGCAATACCCATATAAGTTAATGTGAACTCTGACTCTCCAAACTGTGTTCACTCCTGTTCTGAAGCGTAGAAATGCTGACGAGCAGAGAGACCCCTAGGGTACTCACCCACTGCTGTGTGTATGTGAGGGTCACAGCATGACTGAAACAGGCTTTATCTGGAAACTACACAGTTCCGCCCACAGCCTGCCTGTGCACCTAACACCTGCAGACGAGCCCTGGGAGAAGTTGTCTCTTATCTGTGCACAGTGCAGTTTACCCTGACTATGACTGTTGAATCGCATGGCACTAGCCAGTCCCATTTCACTTGATTCGTGATGTTTTGAAGAAAAAAATCTCCTCGGCTAAGGTGCTTAGAAAGGAACTCTGTCTCTAGCTGGTTCCTTCACCACACTCTCAGTGTGCAGCCAGGGAGTGGCCTCCGCTCTCTGCTTTTCTGGTTGCAACCGCACAGAGCACACACTAGACAAGCCTACATTGTGTCCTGACAATATTTCCCTCTCACACTGTTTGGCTTGTCTCCTTGGCACGTAAGGAGATGAAGAGAGCAAACACAGTTGGCATGTGTGGCATGGGGAACATAAATATTTAAAAGCTGCTTGCTGCTTTATCGTGTCCAAAATGGATCGTAACACATTCAAGGAGGAAAATCGCAGGGAGCTTCCAGGAATTCCCTTTTAGGAGAAGATCGCAGGGGCCTGCAGAAATGCTGACTTGGATGGGTCTTGTGTAAACAAACTCCGGAGGTCCAAATGGAAAAAGACAGCCGCACACACTCTGTGCAGGCACTTGTGAACTCACTCAATTTACAAAGCAAAGGATGAGACAGAATTATTCTGAATTGACACCGGGGCTCAGACTGGTCTCAGGTCAATTCGAATTTGAGCTCACGTCAGGGTGGCTTTAAATCCTAACTCCTTCTGTGTCACAAAGCACAGATTCTCTCTACTTACACAGAAAGGGCAAAACGAAGCTAACAAAGAGGTTACTGAAATTTAGCCAGTGTTGCCTACAGGTGTCAGATCACAGAGGAGGACTGGCCGGATCTCTGACGCTGTTAGTTGGTCTTACGCATAAGGAAAAAAGAAAACTCATGCAAGCTCGGCGGGGCAGAAATCCCTTCACAACAGAGTTCTTTCCTGGAAACTGCTTCATGTTTCCTGTGATACAAGGATGGGAAGAGGCAGGTGAGATCCTAACTACCTAGAGAAACAGAGCACCCTAAGGAAGTGATGTTTAAAGAGAAGAGAATGGAAGTGTGAAGATGTAATTCCCCGATCATATACGCATATGTGAGGAGTTTCAGGAAGGAGCTAGAGACCACGGTAATAACGGCAATTCAAAAATTACAGGAGTCACAGCAATTAGAACCTTAGAAAATCAACCCCTGCATTGCAAGCAGTACCCTGGCCTACACTTGGCCTTACAACACCAGAAAGCATCCTTGTCCCAAATGAACAGCACTGGCACCTGCAGCTTCACAACGGTGCAGAGTTCTCCGCCCATGCAACATCTGCTCCGTGGTGCCAGGTTGCACTGGTGGTAATTCACTGTCTTAGCTCTCCCCGTGGCAAAGACAGCCGGGGAGGCTAACTGTATTATGGAACACAGCCTTGCGAACTGTCAACAGGTGGCAACTGGAGCCCAGGGTAGTCAACCTCAAAGTGGGCACTTGCAGCCTAGTTAGTGCCATTTCAGTACAACAAGTATTACAGAAGGGGCTCTCGCCCCGCCACATGAGCCTTCATCTTCCTATCTGCTTCTTGGACGTCACTGAATCCGTACTGGAAAAATCATGGGATTCTCTGCCGCAAGCAGGCTCCTCTAATTTGGACATTAACACACGCGTGTGAGGCAGGGATTGTGGTACAGTGGGAGACGCCACCACTTGGGACACCCTCTTCCCATATTAGGGTGCAGATTCAAGTCCAGGTTCCTCACTGCTGAACCAGCTTTCTGCTAACGCAACCCTGGGGGCAGCAAGTGGTAGCTCAAGTACCTGGATCCCTGCCAGCCATGTGGGAGACCCAGCATGAGTTTCAGTGGGCATGAACCAGTGAGAGATTTCTCTTCTCACGCAAACTCTTTGAAGTAGATGAAAATAAATTAAAAAAAATTAAAGGCACATGTACCCAACAAAAAACAAATAAACAAGCTAACAAATAACTGTGCAGTTGTGCAATGAGCCTTTAGAAGGACGTACTGACGTGACGGTGGCATGAGGAAAACAGTGCATAAGGAAACACGTCTGATTAACCTTAGTCCTATCACGCATAACAGAATCACCCTGGGTCTACAGAGTCGGCATTGCTGGTGTGAGCCCAGGCTTGTGCATGCTGACTAAGCTCGGCAGGTGTGAAGAGCCATGTGTGCAGCCAGAGCCACAGCAGGAAGGCAGGGGGCTCTGCTGCTTCACCCTCTTGGCATGCTCCCTCCTTGATCACAACTGTAGGAGCCGCCGGGGATCAACACGGATGCCTTGGGAGGAGATGACTCGTGACTCCGTCGGATTTAATGAGAAGGTCGGGATCTGGGAACGAACCACACTCGGTGTCCTCTCCTTGTTCCCAGGTGTTGGTCTAGGTCAACCACTGAGTTAGCCCTGGGAATCTGTGGGGGATGAAACCTGCAGATGCTCCAGCCCTTTGTATAAAATGATGTCATAGTCACACATTACCATGTACCCTCTCCCTACACTGTAAGTCATCTCTATATTACTTATAATATTTAATAGAATGCAAATGCTATTTTATTATTTTTAATTTTTGAAGGCTTATTTATTTGAAAGACAGAGTTACAGAGAGGGAGAATGAGAGAGAGATAGAGATAGAGAGAGAGAGGGAGAGGAAGAGACAGCTTCTATCTGATGGTTCAGTCCCCAAAAGGCCACAATGCTTGGCTAGGCCAAAGCCAAGAGCCTGGAACTATATCCGTGTCTTCTATGTGAGTGAAGGGGGCCCAAATACTTGAGCCATCATCCACTGCCCTCCCAGGCACATTAGTAGGGAGCTGCTTTGGACATAGAGGAGCCAGAACTCAAACTGGTGCTCATATAGGATGCCAGTGTTGCAGGCAGCAGCTTAACCTGCTGCACCACACCGCAGGCCTCAAATGCTACTTTTAAACATCTGCAACATTCCACTGGTTAGGGAGTGATAAGAAATCTACTGTACATGTTAAGTACATGTGTTAAGTATAGATGTAGTTTTTTTTTTTTAATGTTTTTGATACTCTTGATCCACGCACCATTGGTTGAATACACAGATACAGAACTAAGTCATGAAGGGTAGAGTATGTGACCAATTTAGGGGCAATGATTTGGAAGAAGCTTGGACATGCCTGGGAAGGGAGGCTCCTCATTCTATCGAGAAGGCGTCTGGAAGTAATACCCTTTCTGTCCTTGAGGCGGGAGACTAGGAACCCTGGAGCCTCGAAGGCAGCTGGCAAACAGCTTGCAGCCGAGATGGGAGCCCCCTTGGGAGGACAGCTGATCCTGTTCAAAGGCAGGAAGCAGAGGCAAAAGGAAATTAGATTCTCAATGATCTTGCTCTGCCACAGAATCGTCTCACCCACGAATCGAATCCCGACCCACCTTGCACTTCCAGCCCTGGGGAAAGAGGCATTCACGCTACTGTCTATAGAGCTTGAGCAGTCCTTTCTCTGATTTGCAGCTAAGTGGCATTCTGCTATAGCTCTTGGTTTTGTGGCTCCTTGTAAAATGCATCAGGACGCACAAGGAATAAACTCTCTGAGGCCACCAAGCCAGGAAGTGCAGAAGCCTCAAGATGCATTTCTGTGCTTGATTTACCCAGGGGCTCACCCCATGCTTTGATACAACATTTAAACCTACACCCTTGATCCTGAGGTCGGTCCCTGTGTTTTCAGGTCAGTGTGGCAACGTACTTGCTCCGACCTGGGGTGGTGCTACAGGGAGAAGGTGACAGGCAGACCCCTCCTGTACTTCCTTTTCCCTCATGCTGCTCCCTTTTGCCTCAGGCATCAACTGTGAAGAACAACAAGGCAGTGGGCAAGATATGACCCTGCTCTCCACCCAGTATTAAGCACACAGCCTTCCTTACTGGACAGATATCTGGCCCACGGGCCACAGAAGGTCCTCAAAATCTTCTGGTCTTGCCCTGCCAAGGCAATCGCATTTGGAAATCAAAATTCAATAAATCTGTAATAGGCTAGTTTTAAGTTGATAATTTTGCATGGCCCGTGGATGATGTGATCTATATCTAGACAATCCTTGGCAGAAAGAAAAAAGTTCTGCATCTCTGCTGGTCTGTGTGTGTGTGTGTGTGTGTCGGGGGGTGGTAGTGGTGGTGGAATGGGCTGTGAATTACCCTGATACTAAGACCCATGGAACAGAGTCTAGTCTCCTTAACCTCACCTTGTCGCAACTATTCTTAATCTCTTCTATTCTTGTCTATTTTATGCTTCAGCATTTTAAGTCAACTTTTACAACATGGATATTCCCCCTGTCCAATACAGTCATGGGCCCAATATGAGCCATTATCAGAGAGGAACAGCTCACTATGAAATACAAAAAGCTCATTTCTTAGCATGCTATAACCTACTTTATACAAGGAGGTTACACAGCTTATAGTAACTTACTGATCATTTCCTTGACTATATCATAAGTTTAGTTAACTATGCACCAAGGATGCTTTGCAAGTATATAATTAACTATGTAATAATTATTTCCATAAGCAAAACGGTAAGGGATGTAGATTACTGTACCTTGACAATATTTTAGAATGTTTTTATTTGATTACACTGAAGCAAGAATAACATGATGACATTTGTGCATCATTATTTATGCCCACCCAGATGGCAAATGTTGTAAAGATGTGTGTGTGTGTGTGTGGCATTGCAAAGACAAAGAAGAGTGAACTATCATTTAAAATTCATGAATTCAGTCTTGGAGCAGGTTGTGGAGCTGCTCTGGGATGTGCGAGAGAGAGATGCTGTTGGTGTGTGTGGTCTTGCTTTATTTTTTGTGCTGGCCAATGACTCCAGGGGGACATGACAAAGGCCTGAACAATGACTATGCCCAACTGCTTTCCTGGGAAAGTATGACAAAGGACAGCCACCCTCTCCTGGCCAAGGATGTCAGTGTTTAATGCAAGCACTTGTGCAATCTCAGAGCTGCAGGGTATTGGGGTCCCAGTGACATGCAGCAGACCTTCGGGAGTTACTTGCATAGGGAATATTCCGAGCGTCTAAACATCTCTGTTCTGTCTGCCTTCTACATGCATTTGGATTCCTGCGCTATGTTCAGAATATGACATCTATTTCAGGACAGCTGATCATATATAACCCATAAAATACATCATGTCCCCATGCAGCTTGGGTGCCTACTTTTTTCGTCCCTCCCATTAGACTAGGACTCTCATGAGGGAAGGGGCAGGGGTGTGCCTTTGTTTTTCTCATCATTTCATCTGCAGTTCTTGGAGCAGTATAAGGACTCAGTAAATACTCAAGAGAAAAGAAAAGACAGATGGACAGACGTTTGATACAAGACTTTGTGTCAATCAAAGAAGCTCTCAGTTGCGTCATTATGCAGTATCACTAAATCTGGCCAAGGGAAAGATTTAGATCTTCACCTCTGATTTAATGCATGCCTCTATACACAGTTAGAGCCATCACTTACATAACTCTTGGTAGAGAAAGAGATTTTGTCTCTTGAGGTAGGAGGGAACAGGAACAGTGATAGGACAGACAATGCTGCTTAACTACCGTTTGATCATCTCATGGAAAATTAAATCTACAATTTTTAAACTAATTTAATAAGCATCAAGGTGTATTGTATTAATTACCTAGTTCCATTAATAATACAACTGGCAAATACCCTATTTGCAGGTGTGATATAGCTCACAAGGGTTTCACAAGCTATTTATATAGCAAAGAATTTTAACAACAATAAGCTGTGCACTTGTGATCTCATTTCAGAAAGAGGCTCACATGAGGAAAATAAGAAAGAATGGATGAAAGCTTTGGTTCACGTTTTTTCCCACTGAGTAAACACACACACACACACACAGTCACTCACACACATACTCACTCACACATACACACACACATACATACACATACACACACACTCACTCATACACACACTCACTCATACACACACTCACTCACACATACACGCATTTTCTAAAAGCAAGCCAGAGTACTGTATGCTAGGAAGTAATACAATATACATGTATCAACCAGTATTAAACACGAACCTTAATGAGCATAACTGGGACACATTTTCCTACTTATGGGGGATTAATGATCTTTTATCTAGATGATAAAAGGACATATATTCACGTTATTTTGTGTATTCAATTGTCAGCTATTGTTTATTCAATGTTCCCTCCCTCCCTATACAAATTCATCCCATCCCTGTCAGCTGAGTTCATGTATTTCCCGTAGTTACATGCTTACAATTATATTACTGTTTAAACTGGAACCTAAAGCCACTTCTACACAAAATAGCATAGGAGATTTTTCCAGTCTTATTTCTCAGGTTGGATGTTATCCTTCTTTCAAGCGCATAGTTATGCCTTAATCTTGTGTGCACACATAATTGGTACTGAGTAAATATTTTTGGATAGCTATCCAGTTTTAGCGATGAGAAAATAAAGTTCAGTAAGAGACTTTAATGACAGTTTTTACATCGTTACCTATGTAAAATAAAGATGAGGACAGCTGGCATACCATACAGCTGACAGTGCAAGTCCCAGCTGCTCCACTTCCAATCCAGCTTCCTGTTAATGTGCCTGGGAAGGAAGTGGAAGATGGCCCAAGTGCTGGGGCCCTGCACCCACAGGGGAGACCCGGAAGAAGCTCCTGGTTCCTGGCTTCAGCCTGGCCCAGACCTAGCCATTGTGGCCATATTGCAGAGTGAGCCAGCAGATGGAAGGTCTCTCTCTCTCTGTGTCACTCGTTCTGTCTCTGTAACTCTTACAAATAAATCAATAAATTTTTTTTTTAAAAAATAGAAGTTAAACCTGAGTATCCTAAGAAAATTCATGGGCAAATGCAAACAAGAAACTTGCAAGGGATAAAGCAGATCTAGAGTTAATATAAATAAATGATTTCTTAGACATATTCATTTTCAAATTAATAAATCCATATACTTTTAAAAATTAATGGATAAAAGGAATAAAAATTCTACAGCCTGAATTCTGTTTAATGTGACTGTAGAAGCCACGAAGCTGAGGCCATCTTCCCACTCTACGTGAACTTCAGGTTTATGTCACAGCACTTGACAAAGGGAAGCTGATACCATCAAGTCCATGTCCTATGGATTTCTGCTTTGTTTTTGTGTAGAAGACTGCTCACTTCAACCCCAATTCATTGCCATAAGTCTGGACAAATGAGCTAATCTGAAAAGCAAATCTGTTAAAACCAAAAGAACAAAAAACTAAAAATACTGGATAGATCAGCACAAACTTCAATGACAGCATCCATTTAAGAAAACCACAGACTCACTGCACATAAAATGTTAATGCTAGAAGAGACGCAGTGATGAGAATGTTGGAGAAAACTCCCTTGCTACAAGAGGCTAAGGTCTGCATCTGAAAATAGAAACTGCCAACTAAAAATTCACCACAAATGGAATCTTGAAGAAAATTTAAACATCAGAATATATACACACCTATATAATAATAATTTATTTATAACATAAATAGAGATTGCATATGATGTTCCATAACCTACTTTTTGTTTTTAATTCATTTATGCATTTTGCCATGTCAATATAATCAGCAAACATGGAAAGTACTGAATAATGCTTTATTTTATGAATATAGTAAAATATATTTAACTAAGTCTTCAGTGAATGCCACTTGGGTAGATTCCAAGATTTCTCTCTTACGAATAATGTTGCAATGACTACCAGATTTTATTTGAGTCATGGTAGAATCATTAAACAAAAAATGTATTATCCAATAATTTAATTAAATAAACAAGTATAATCTTTAATATGAATTATTCATTTTCTGCAAACAAGGTTTTTAAATGATTCTCTTTTATGCCATCAGCTTACCTTTAGTAACATGCTTCTTAAATGCATTGGACAAAATTTTGTCTTTGATTTTTTCCTGTAAAAGTTGCTCTATTGTTTTAAATAAGGTTACTACCAGTGGAAATCAAGTAAGCTTCAAATGTCCCATATCGAAAAAGCACAAGACACAGACAAATGCTTCTGCAGAAGCAGCCTTGGACCAACAGGTGCTCCTGCCTGTCACCCCCATTTAAGGGTTCAGGGGGATGGGAGAGATAGCTGAAGAGACCATGGCTCTAATTACCACCTAATCATCCCATGAAAGTTAAACCTGTGCTTTCAAAGTAACTGAAAGAGCATCAAGCTATAGTTGTTCAACAGAGTCATCAGTCCAGAACCACTAAGCAGATTTAGGGTTGAGTACTGAGTATTCTGCACCTTCTGGGAGATAAGATCCATACAATTTTAATGACTTTTAAGGTAAGCAGTGACTAACTGAAGTCAGGAAATCATCTCACTACATCTTGCCACATAATACATATGAGTGTGTGCACACAAGCAACTCTGTAATACATTTACAGTTATTTCAAACATAGTATTTTTAAAACAGTTTTGAAATCTGAAGTTTTTCAGTAAAATCTCATTCCCTTTTCAATTCTTATTTTCCAAAGAACAATTCAAACATTTTATGGTGGCTTTGAAAGGATGAGTTCACATTTAACTTAATCAAAATATCTTTTGAAACTCAAGAGATAAAGGAGTTAAAAAAAAAAAAAGTGAGCAAGCTAACTTGAAGAGAGTTGAGAGATTTCTGCTGAATCTGTTTCTTCTGGTCAAGGGGAATTTTTTTATGTAGTTTTTACTCTTTCCAAGGACACTAACCATAAGAGATAAAGGAGGGCTCTGGCGCCTGCCTACGGAGCTTAATTATTTAATGCGTCTCTGACTTTTTCAGCAGGGAGTTCATGAATGCTGTAGAGGATATTTCCGTTTTCTCCTGTCCACTAAAATAGGAGCTACAGTTAAATGCTTTCTTTCTAGAATCATTAGGACTCTCTTGAAAATAAAATGGTCAGTGCATCCACATGACCTTGACAATGTAATGTCCCTGTCTGCAAAACTCTTCTCCCTTGGCTAAGTTTTTCCTTAATTGGAATGTCTTTGAGAAACTCAAAGGGTAACAAAGCGGTTAGATCTGACTTTAAGACAATGAGACTCAATAAAGGGGCAGGGCTGTTTGGGGGAAAGTCTCAAGTCCTTTCTCCTTATCTTCTAGGTTGCTCTCAGATTGTGGATGCATAGTGTTAATGTCCACTCTTCCGCACCTTCAGCAGCCACTGTAGGAAACAGCCTGCTCAGAAAAGGGTAAAGTCAAACTTAAAGATCCCTTGGTCCAACTGACCAACCGAAAATCTACCTATTGTTGACAGCTTCCACGGGCCAGGACATTCTCACCTCACAAAGAGACACGTTGCACCTCTTTCTCCCAGAGCTCACCTCCGGAAAACAATTAAGCGGCCCTCTGGTTGACAGGGCAGTCATTCACACATTCAGACAGCTTTCCAATTCCCCTACAATTATTTCCTTAACAGAGATGAGCATCTCTATTTAATGTCTCATGTTGCACACACCAGGCATCCATAAGTTCAAAATTGTTGAGGGCTTTTTAAATATAGCAGAAAGAATGGACATGGTACTCCAGGTGCCATCTAACCAGTACAAAGTACAAGGGCATCACTACTTTCTCACTGAGGCTGCTATATTGCAACCAGCGATCCAACACTGTATTGACTAATAAAAGAGTAAAGTCTTACTTTTGATTTCCATCCTTCCTTCAGCTCCACGTCTTGGACCAATTCCTAGGGCATTGGGAACAAGTTGTCTTCCTCCTGCCTTAGGGCACGATGGGTCAGGGAAAATGCGGGCAAGGCATGGGAAGCGGAGGTCACGCTTGGGTTTGGGGAAGAGGGACAGTAGGACTGGCCTGTGGGCCATGTGAGAGGGTCATGGCTAGGTGAAAGACCTGCAAAAAACTGAGTCCACGCAGTCTTGAGGCTACTCTTCTAACTTTCTCTCTAGCAGAGAATCAAGTATTCATGGCTTTGTCGTGTAGATGAGGGAGCTCCACAGTCATGAGCATCACATGCTGGTTCTCACAGAAACACTGGCCTTAGTGTCCAGGATCAAGTGTCTTCTCCAGCTGAATGGAAATATTTTGTAGCTTCTTAGGGGACTCTGCACACCAACTGACATTACTAGTTCTGAAAAGGTCTCTTGGACAGTGTCCTTAAACCTTCATACTTGTAGTTTCCAATAATTAATGTCTGGTTAGAAATGCTAGGTCAGGCCGGCGCCGTGGCTCAACAGGCTAATCCTCCGCCTAGCGGCGCCGGCACACCGGGTTCTAGTCCCGGTCGGGGCGCCGGATTCTGTCCCGGTTGCTCCTCTTCCAGGCCAGCTCTCTGCTGTGGCCTGGGAGTGCAGTGAAGGATGGCCCAAGTGCTTGGGCCCTGCACCCGCATGGGAGACCAGGAGAAGCACCTGGCTCCTGGCTTCAGATCAGCGCGGTGCGCCGGCCGCAGCGTGCCGACTGCAGCGGCCATTGGAGGGTGAACCAACGGCAAAGGAAGACCTTTCTCTCTGTCTCTCTCTCTCTCTCACTGTCCACTCTGCCTGTCAAAAATTAAAAAAAAAAAAAAAGAAATGCTAGGTCAGGAAATCAGCACTAATTTCTGCTGATGAGCCATCGCCAGTTCTTTCCAGATAAACTGCGTATTAGACCAAATCCTAGTGAAAATAATCAAAATAATTAATGGACTGAAAACTAGATTTATCATAGAGGCAGAATAAAAATGTAATAGAAAAATAAGTGCAATTAAAGGAATTTAATCCTCAGAAGAAAAGCCTGAGGTAGGGTTTTTAAATTACCTTGAATATTTTTAAGAGTGTTGTGTGTTTTCTTTCTATAATGATTGTGTTTCAATAACGTTCTACCAAGAGAGATTGCAGAATCATGTTCCTGGGGTAATTTTGGTGGTAATATTGAAAACTGTATTACAAGGTCAGTAGATGCAGATGGCCAGGAGCTGTATATGATATAAGTGAAAACTACCATCCTGGTCTTACTCCTAGTCTTTCCCATGACCACCTTATATATAATCTGAGCAACTGATAGCGATGTTCTTCCAGAATGTTCCCTCATTGCCTACCCTTGTGCTTCTCACATCCAGTGTTTTGTTTAACATATCCACTGTAAGAACTTCCACGGCTGAACTACATTCCCATCTGAGGTCAAATCAAGCCACTTCCACCTTGAAATCTGATCCCTGGCACCGGGGGGCGGCATCTTTCCCCCACTTGATACCAAGCATTCTGTTCCCCTTAGGAAAATTACTTGCAGCACAGGGGAAATGTTATTAACTGTCTCTCCTTACAGTTATTTAAATAAAAGTATTCCAATAGGGGCAGGGGTGGCAGTATAGAGGGTTAAGAGGCACCTTGTGACATTGGCTTCCCATATCAGGGGCTGGTCTGAGTACCACCTGCTCCACTTGAACCCAGCTTCTTGCTAATGCACCTGGGAAATCAGAGGATGATGGTCCAACTGCTTGGGCTTTCAAGTCTCCATTTTTGGAGAGTTGGATTGAGTTCCTCACTCCTGGCTTTGGTCTGGTTCTGCAGGGGCTGTGGTAGCCATTTGGGGAGTGAAGAGCAGATGGAAGATTTCTACCTGTCTCTTCCTCTCTGTCATTCCACCTTACAACCAAACAAATAAATCTTCTGAAACAAGTATTCTGAGGCCAGGCCCTCTGTCTTGGTGTCAGAGAAAAAGCGATGACCCTCCATGGGTCAGGAAAAACCTTCCAGGGATGCTTAGTCTATATTTGAGAAGTAGAAGATCCCAAAGCCCTTTTTCCTTGCTATTCCATCTTTATGCAGAGCCACACCAAGCTTAATGTTGATCTATCACACGCAGGAACCTAATATGAATGTGTTGTCATAAATTCCAACTTGGATATTTATGATACCTTTACCGGATTCCCATTTTGCAATCTTACAAAGAAAAAAAATCAATTCATAAGTTATTTGCTTGAAGCACAGGGGCAGCTATATTCCTGAAGGGCCCATTCCTAATTATGCAAGCATTACCTACATTACTCATAATTTTCAAATAATAACACATAGGGTTCTCTTTTTCCCATACCAAATGAGGTGATTTGTCAAATGATATGTTGAAGGAAGGAATTTTTTTTAAAAAAAGAAACTAAAAGCTGACAGCTAAATTGCCCCCAGTTTGCATATTCAAGCACAAGCAGAGAAAGTTCTGACATAAAAATAATAGGGTAGGATGCACTGGACATTTCAATAGTATTACCAGTGACTGAAATGATGGACGGATGGCTTGATTCCTGCGGGTAGCTTTTGAAACATATCTAGGATTTAATTATTTATATTACTACTCCTAGATGGCATTCATTTTAAGCAGGTACTCTTTGAAGAGCCCGACTGACTCATTTCATTTGTACAAACTTCCTGTGACACTGCTGCTGTTACCTCTGTTTTACAGGTAAGAGCGCTACAGCGCAGAGAGGTAAACAACCTGATCAGAGTCACAGGGCTTGCACAGTCATCCCTTGTGCTGGGGGTTAGTTCCAGGACCCTCCAAGGGCACCAAAAATCCACAGATGCCCACAAGCTTTGTGTACAATGGTGTAGTGTTGCATAGCCCCAATGCACAGACTCATATGAACTTACATCACATCTAGATAACTCATAATACCTGAAATGCTGGGCAAATGCCATGGTAATAGCTGTTGTTTAGGGAATAATGACAATAATGACAAGGGAAATAAGCCTGCACATGTTGACCACAGACTTCATCTTTTCACCAAGTATTTTCCATCTGTGGTTGGCTGAACTACTGGATGCTGAACACACAGATAAGGACAGTTGGCTCTCTGTGTGTGTGTGTGTGTGTTGGGCGATGTAGGTTTTGTTGGATGGATAGATCAGATAGATAGAGAGACAGACAAACAGATAGATGGATGGAAAACACTATTAGTGGGGAAAGTCAATGTCCTTGGCATTATGGTGATTTGCAATTTGTATAAGAAGGCGATCTGCCCTAATCTTCCAAGTTCACCCCTTGATGGCCTGATCACTGGCATACTTGTGGTTGGAACCAGCCCCATCCTGGTAGTTTTAGGTCAGGAGATCACCGTGGGGAGTAATCCAGCTGGATTTCCATAGCTGAATAATGAACAAACTCTGACCTTTGAGGCCAGAGGCTGCTCTGGGATGCACCACGGCTAATCTACTGCCGGGGAGCCAAAGCCACTGACTGATAAGCAGCCGAGCTGGCACACACAGCCTCTGTCTTCTTCTTGGAAATGTCTGCTGCTTGTGTAGATGGCGCCCGGTACAGCTCTGCACCAGTGCTTCCCCAGAATCCCCATGAAGCATCTGTGGTCTGGTTTCGCAATGAAAACCTCGCACACGGACACCTTGTGGCTTTAGCAATCTTCTCTGTAAGGGAACTGCTGACTCATATTTGAAATTTGCTAGATTTTCCAATAAATAGCACCTAACCCAACAAATATTCTTATCTTGATTCTGCCTTTCGCTGGAGAACTGAGATTGTATCCTCCATACTTTACTTTCATTAAAACAAGGAAACATCGGCAATACATATTGATTGTGTATTTTCAATCACAGCCTTGTAAATTTTATACTTTCAAAGGGTGAAACTAAGTATGTCCTGAAAGGACTTTTGCCCCAATTCTCTCTCATTATTCGATCCACTTAAACATTCGGTGTTGCCCCTGTACTTTAAGTAATGTGGACCACTTCCCTTCACATGAATGCTTTGACACATGTTGGCTCACAGATCGTCTAAGAGTACAGAATTCCTTGAGCTGTCACCTCGTTTTCCTATTGCTTCAGAGAAAGTGGCAAAGAACCTCCACAAACAATGGCATCTATTTTAAGCTCCCTGACAAAGGCTTTGTGTTTTCCATTCCATTTCAGTTACCCTTACGCTTTCCTGGAGTTAATTCCTCTTAACAAGTAGCATGACTCTGGGCCTGTGTTTTGCGGCATGGCAGGTGAAGCCACCGCCGCCCTGCCAGCATCCCATACAGGCTGGGTTGGGTCCCGGCGGCTCCACTTCTGATCCAGTTCCCTGGGAAGGCAGCAGAACATAGCTCAAGTGCTCGGGCCTCAACACTCATGTGGGAAACACGAATGAAGTGCCAGGGTTCAGTTTCAGCCTGGTCCAGCCCTGGTGTTGTGGCCATTTGCAGAGTGAACCAATGGATAAAAGAGCTCTTCTTTCTCTCCCGCTTTCTCTCTCTCCCTCTCCCTAGCTCCCCCACCCCATAACTCTGCCTTTCAAATAAATAAATCTTTATTAAAAAATTACCATGATTCTGGCCCAGAGTATGTACTAATAAGATTTGTATTAGATGTTATACGATGAGTTTCTCTTATTAAAAAAATAATAATTCCAACACCTCAAATAACTTATTTGCTGTGAACTCTTAATGTGTCATCTTTTTCTTCATTCCATCTTCTGTGGCACTAAGAAGGGATGAGAGCAGACTCTCTGTGGCTCATCCAGCGGCCTTATCGTCCAGCAGAGTGACAGCAATCACCTAGCCAGGTCCTTCCTTTATCTAAGCTTCCTCTGTCCACTTTTGTGAAGCCAGCTGCAGCCTGCAGGAGCTCCGCATGATCATCTCTATCTAGGCTAGAGGTACATGTGCAGAGCAAGAGGTACAGATAAATGATGGGAAAAGTATATATAACCTAATATTATGCTGTCTTTGTTTACATGTTTTACTTTGTATTTTCTGAACATTCTTATTTATTGCTTTGGTAATAAAGAAGTTCTGTAAAAAAGTTCTGTAAAATATAAACTCATAAATACACTTGGTGATCTCCCATACAAAAGCACTCTATACACTGCTCATTTTTTTTCTTGTTAATAGCATTCAGCCACTCAACCTAAAGAAAAAAATTTCTTTTTCTCCTGTCTATTGTGATCAAAGGAGGAAAATTTTGCTCATTCTCTCAGATGTCAGCGGCCACGTTGATAAAATCTTTACGTCTCGTTATGGTTGCTGGAAAACTATTTTTTAAGGATGTGCTATATTGGGCACACATCGCTTGGTGTGCAATTAACGCAATCAAAAGAAAATGAACAGCAAATATAATCAGCTGTGATAAAGAAATAGATTCTTCATGAAATCAAAGGAAGAAGACAGAACTAAGAAAGAGGGTGGGAGCTTTGAGACACTGTTGAGCATGTTTCAAATAGTTTACAAGTGCTTGGCAAGTCCCTGTGGACTTCTTTTCTAGAAGTCTCAGGTTGATAAAGGGACTTTTTCAAGAGGTTATGGCTAAATGTGCCACCCTAGAAACAGTTTTTCATTTTCATGCATGTACAGAATAATATAAATGTCAGAATGCCACAACTAACCTCATGTAACTCCTTTTGGTATCTTATATTCTGTCTGACCAAAAGGACAACTTGACACTCTCGTCCATTAACTGCTTTTCTAACTTCTCAACATATTCCCCTAAAATCAAACAAACAGTCAGGCGTTTCCTATTCTGAGAGTTTCTGCTTTTTCTTCCATTATAAGAAACAATGAGAATAGAGGACATGATAAAAATCCATGTTAGTAGAATTTCTGAAGTCGTAGCCCGTACCAGAAAAATAAATACCTGAAAACATTCTTACATGTTTACCAAATGTTTGCAATGTCAGTAAAACTCTTCAAAAATCAGATTAAAAAGAGAAGCAACTATGGAACATGCTGTGGTGGACTAAACTAGCCCCAGGGTCCCCTGCCGCCTGCATCCTCGCCTTGCTTGGTGAGAAGGCGGATCCTCCTGCCAGGAGCCCTGGCTCCCGTGACGCCCACCGAGGACTTGACGCTCTGCCACTGCTACCCAGCGGAGACCAGCAGAGCCATCTTCCTTCCACTGCCCAGCACCAGTCACCCAACCGGCCGACTGCAGACCCAGGTGTCAGCACAGGGAAGATCTTCAAGGAGACTGAGTAAGGGGCACCCACTCACTTGTTTCACAGAATTGTGAGACAACTGGTGGTTGCTTTAATCCACTGAGTTTGCTGATCACTTGTTAAGCAGAAAAATCTTAAGGATACACACCTACTGACTGGCCATATGCAAAAGGCTTTTTTTTTTTTTCCCAGAATAAAAGGGCAGTGGTTTATACGCTATGCATCCGGCCGGTGTTTTGGTTAGTAATTCCCGCTTGGGGTGCCCACCTCCCATATCAGAGTGCGGGATTCGAGTTCTGGCTACTCTGCCTCTGATCCAGCTTCCTGCTAATAAACATCTGTGAGGCAGCAGATGATGGGTCGAGCACTTGGGTGTCTGCCACCACGTGGAGTTCTCAGCTTCTGGTTTCAGCCTGGCCCAACCCTGGTTGCTGTGGGCATCTGGGGAGCAAACCACTGTATGGAAGATTTCCTAATGTCTCTCTGTCTCTCCCTCTATCTCTCTGCCTTTCAAATAAAAAAACATGAAAATAAGTGAAAGCTTATTCAACGGAATACGTTGGTTTGTTTCACATTGCTGCATTACACTGCATTTTCTTACAAATAAAAGCTTTAGCACACTCTAGCTCTTATCCTTTGGGAAACCACAGTTTTCCATACTCCATAATTTCTAAGATTTTTTGATGGTCTATTTGTATTTGTCATGCAGTTAATAGACAATTCTTAGAGCTTGGAACTGGAAAATAACAAATTCTCATCACTGTACTGAATACAAAACTAGAAATATATTTAAATCAATAAGCTTATGAGTTTAGAAGCCATATTATAGAAATATTTATACATAGAAGATAAAATTGCTTTTCTGTAAATGCACAAAAATTTCCTTTAAATTAGTATCTGTTAACTGTACAGTTATGTTTATGTGTGTGTGTGTATATACACACACATATATATCCTCCTTCTAATCATTAGAAAAGTAAGCAAACAAATCTAACAATGAAAATAAATCTCTTTGGCCCTAGTTGACTGGGAAATTTCTCAGCAAACATCTATGGCTAGAAACTTGTAGGATACTATTTTAGTTCATGCAAAAAAGGTCTCATTATGATAATGTCTAGAAAGATGGATTCAATCATGAGTTATCTTTCCTTAGACCAAGAACTAATCTTAAGGGGAAAAATCTGACAAATATTCATAATTTCATCTGCTATGTGAATAATTTAACTGAAATTTACCAAATCCCTCATTTAGCAACTGAAGTTCAAAAATCCAAAAACAGCTTCATACCACCCAAGAGATCTACTTAAGGCTTGTTAGCATTCTGATACTTCATGATCACTAACAAGCAGACTTTCAGAGTCAGATGGTCACACTACTTGATATTCTGACATTGATCACTTTCTGAAAGACTCAGATATGGCTGTGCACAGGGGTGAGATGTAGTCAACTTGCAATGATTCTTCGCATTTATTGCCTGGTCTTTGCATTTCTGGGGCAACAAAGTCAATTTTCCATAATGAAATGGGATCATGGGGACAGACTGGCACTGCCAAGACTGTAGGGTCACACATTTAACAGAATGAGAATGCACGTTAGAACGGGGATGACAATTGCAAAGTGAAAGATTTGGATGTGGTAAGATGTCCAGAGAGGACAGGAGAGCACAGAACAGGGTAGAGTGCCTTCATGTAGGCTTGTTTTTTGTAAGAGAAGCCTCATAGGAAACCAAAGCAACTACAGACAGGACGCAGAAAGAGGATGGGGAATAAAATGAGACACTGGCTTTATTATCTTGTGTTGAACTACTCCAGAGATACTTCTAATTTTTTTCCAAAAGTGACAATGGATATTATGTTATTACCAAATATCAATGCTTATGTCCTGTTTCCAGACTGAGATTAAATATATATTAGACATTTTTGAAATGGCTTGATGAAGTCATCTAACATGGTTTCTTTTTAGTAAAATACAAGCTCTGTTTTTATGTATTAGTTCTGAGTCATAATGATGTTACTGTTTCCATTTTAAAGGAAAAAAAAAAAACAAAAAAACCAAAAACCTCTCTTTTCCCAAAATCCTGTTCCAGGTATTGTCCTCTCTTCCCATCCCCTTACCTCAGCTCTTAGCTCAGAATTTATCTCTATTCTACACTCTCTTCCAAAGTTAACCTCTGTCTTTCAAACACTACCTTCTCAGTCCAAAGACAAGCTTTTTATTTTATTTATTTATTTTTTGGACAGCACTGAGACAGAAAGAGGCAGAGAGGCAGATAAGAAGCCTCCCCTCTACTGGCTCACTCCTCAAATGAATAAAACAGTTGGGGATGGACTAGAGCAGAAGCAGAGAGTCAAGAACTCAAGCTAGGTCTCCCCTAGGGGTGGAAGAAATCCAATTACTTACGCCATCATCATTGCCTCTCAGCACGTACCCTAGCAGGAAGTCGGAGTCAGGAGCCTAAGGCCAGGGCTTGAAACAAGCAAATCCAACCGGGTACATGCCGCTCCAGTCATTTGTTTAAGAATGAATGACAACCAAGATTTTTATTTAAAAAAAAAAGAGGGGCTGGTGCTGTGGTACAGCGGCTTAAGCTGCTGCCTGTGACACCAAGATCCCATATGAGCATAGTTAGAGTTTCAGATGCTCCACTTTTGATCCAGCTCCCTGCCCGTGTGCCTGGGAAAGCAGTGGAGGATGGCTCTAGTGTTTGGCCCCTGATACCTATGTGGGAGATACATAGGTGTCTGTTTTTGGCCTGGCCTAACCCTAGCCTTTGCAGCCATGTGGAGAGTGAATCAGTGGATGGAATCAATTTTTCTCTCTCTCTCTCTCTCTCTCTCTCTCTCTCTCTCTCTCTCTTTCTCTCTGGTGTAAGTCTCTCTCTCTCTCCCTCTCTCTCTCTCTCTCTCTCTCTCTCTCTGTGGTGTAAGTCATTCTCTCTCTCTCTCTCTCCCTCTCTCTCTTCTACTTTCTTTTAAGCCTTTAAATAAATATTTTTAAAAAAGAAAAACAAAACACTGATCACTTATTTTATTCCATTTGATTGCATTAATATTACTTTTTTTAAAAGAACAAATTTTTTTAAAGGAAGAGTTAGAAAGAGAGAGAGGGGGAGAGAATCTTCTATCTGCTGGTTCACTCCCTAAGTGGCTGAAATGGCAGGGGCTAGGCCAGGCCAAAGCCAGAAACTTCCTCCAGGTCTCCCACATGAGTGGCAGGGGCCCAAGAACTTAGGCCATCTTCCACTGCTTTCCCAGGTGCATTAGCAGGGAATTGGATATGAAGTAGAGCAGCAGAGATACAAACCAGTGCCCATATGGGATGCCGGTGCTGCAGGTTGTGACTTAACCCACAATATATTCTTCATCTTCTTCTTCTTACTTTAATGGCCATGTGCTTACATAGTAGATACTCAAATATAAACATAAATTGATGTGTGCTTGATTTACCCATTCAAAAATTCCCCTACTAATTCTTCCAAGTGCCACAGTCTTTATCTCCACAACTCCAGCTCTGGTCCACCTCCCTAAGCCCTGGCCTTACTTAACTTGTTTTTTTTTCCTGGCATTACAATTTTTCTTATCTCTGCGTGTCTCTACATGGTATTTTCTCTGTCTGGAATATGTTTAAGCTTTCTGTCTCCAAGAGAAGGATTTTCTTGTAGAATTATGTCTACCTGATATTTTTCAGGTGGCCATGCATTTCCTGATACCACTCTTAATGATAGCACACCTGCTTTATAGTCTCCTGGTTCCATTTATTTCTCCTGTCACAACACTCACCTTTATATTCAATTATTTATCTACTTTCTCAACCAGACAATGACTCATGTGAATTCATTTACCATGGTATCGCCACCATTCAGGCAACTTTTACTCAGTAAGTACTCGATAAATATCGGTTTAAGAACAAATGAAAACATTCACTTCTAAGGGAAGGCTCAATCACGTGTTGTGCTCCCTTTGCTGCACTAATTTACGATGTATTTGCATTGTGCAAGTTTATATTTGCAAAGAGTCTATTGGATTATTGTGACAGCATGCACCAGAGACTTACACCACAGATCTTAGACAACACTGATTCCCAAAGTTTACATTCAGGACAATTTACCAACTGTAGAAATTTTCCATATGAAATGGCTGTGTCAACATTTGGTTCCAAAGCACAGGGTGCCATCCAGGAACACGGGTGGATAATGGAGAGATAATTGTGGGCTTAACCACAGACCTGGTGGTCTGTTCACTAGGGCCCTGGAGAGGAGGCACCAGCCGGTGCGTATCTGTGCCAACACTGCTTAGCCAGGCTAAGGTCTTGACACTCAATTATGGAAACCAGGGCCTTGTTCTTTGCTTTGCTCAGAGAGTTTTCCTGCTGCCTTCTGCACACATGAGAAATGACTCTTAGTAATTCTAAGAGGCTGAGCACATTGAGAGTGTAGCTGTGTGTCTGCAGAGGACATGGGGAGAGGGAGGCAGACAGAGATGGAGTGGGGGTGGCAGAATGAGGAGAGCAGTAAAGAATGGATGTTGCAAGGCACAAAGGATCAATAAGAAGTCCAAAGAAGCACAATGTGGTGCAGTAGATGAGGTTTACAAACCCCAGCTGGTGGATTCCGCTCCCCATGTGATGCAGGGAGGTAAGTGACACAGGGACTGGTTGTAAGGGTGGCAAAGTCTGACACTGGGTGCTTACAGAGGGAAGATGGCAAGTGCAAAATTGGATGAAGATTGCTTTTAAAATACATGGAGGACTTAGAACAAGGCTACTACAAACTGCTAAAACCTTGAGGTGAAATTGTGAAGAGCTTTTCCCTCTATGAACCTGAAATTCTACTTTGCAGATAAGCTGAAGTGAAGAGAATGTTTAATTTTAGATGAACAGAGTTGACATAATTTTAAAAATTCAGAACCAAATATAGCTTATCTAGGCAAATGCGCACAAGATTATTTTATTATTTTTGCCTTTAAAAAGGACAGAAGAAACCTTAGGCACATTTCTATCTTGTGGGAATTAACAGGTTAAGTAAAAGAACAGCGATGACAATAGCTCAGATCTTTTTTTTTTTTTTTTAAGACATTACTTAAAATAAAAACAATATGGGGCCAGCACTGTGGTACAGAGGGTTAAAGCCCTGGCCCAAAGCACTGGTGTCCCATAAGGGCGCCGGTTCTAGTTCCTGCTGTCTCCTCTTCTGATCCAGCTCTCTGCTATGGCCTGAGAAAGCAGTAGAAGATGGCCCAAGGCCTTCAGCCTCTTCACCTACATGGGAAACCTGGAGGAAGCTCCCGGCTCCTGGCTTCAGATCAGCACAGCTCCGGCCACTGTGGTCATCTGGGGAATGAACCAGCGGATGGAAGACCTCTCTCTCTGTCTCTACCTCTCTCTGTAACTCTGCCTTTCAAATAAATAAAATAAATCTTTAAAAAAATACAAACAATATTTAGTGTGTAAAAATTCTGGTACACTCTATTTTTTTGCATTGGTATTACCTAACAACAGGAAATGATCTCCTGTTTCATATATTTGATTCCAATAATTACTTTTAAAATATAAAGAACCTAGGTAGGCTAGATGTTAAAGCCATTGATACTAAGTAGTGTTATCAATAAATATTCAGTATTTCCTTAGCATTTGCAAGAACATATGAAGTGGGAAAAGAGATATCAGGAATGCACATAATGTGTCTGCCCTTAAAAAAACAAAAGGATCTAATCTAAAGCTTGTGTTTTATTTCCCCTTATTATCTGACCATATGCAAATTACTGCACAATATAGCAAGGGTGGCACTTAAGAAACTAAGGATATTTTAAGCTTTTAGGGAACTTTTTCACTATTATTTGAACATTAAAACCTCCATGCATGAAGTAGGAGTTGGTAAAACTCACACACTACTCTGAATGACATAAAAACATAATTCTTCCAAGAACTCCTAAGGGAACTTCATGGAAGTGTGAAATGGTATGAGACATATCAGCAAAGCTTACAACAGAGCAAAGCTTACAATCCTGAATAGAAGGGGTGTGTTTACCATACTTACAGTGGGCATGGGTAAAATTCAATTCTTTAAGCACACGATCACCCACAGACCCATTGGACAAATGGAGTATGACAACACACATAACATTTAAAGAGCTGCTGCCCATAATGCCATGATGATGAAGGTCGAATCAATGCTTAAAAATATGGCCCAGAACAATTTAAGGACTTACTTTAAAATTCTGTAAAGATATTAGATTCTTAATTTTGAGATACACGTGTCTCTTTGATCCCATATCTAGATCTTTCTAAGATCTGGGTCTTTCTAAGAGGTGACAAAAACATTATATATTACAGATTTAAGGTACTGTCAGTTTGGGGTTGGTGGGATTAAAATATAACAGTAAAATTTTATTCTATTCATATATTCTTGCTAGGAATATTTATGACTATAATTCTCCTCAAAGTTAAGTCTTTCCTGAGGATACAATTCTCATAGTAAAGTCTGAAGCTCCACCGTATGTATCTGGAGACTGGGTCAAAAAGGTTACACCAGTTTTATTTCTGTGGCACTGTGTCAGCCGCCCTAAAATATCGGTAAGTTAATAAAAGCCTTAAAAGCAAACGATCTTTGAAATGAATTAAGTGAACAAAGTACCTTTTGGCAATAATGTAATTAACTTTTGCAGATACAATATATCCATACTAATGTAATAAAAATAAGAAAAATATATTAAACACAGGGCATACTAAGATCCAATATCTTGGGGCCAAGAATGGTAAGTTAATGATTTTGCCTAATTATTCCTTCATTCACTAAATCAATAGTTATTAGGGGTCTTCCTATGCATAAGGCTCTAGGGTAGATACACTGGATACAATGAGAAGAACCTCAAACTTTTCCCCCTGAATTAGACACTACTGTTTTTCTTCCTCAAAACTACTTTCTATAAGTCACTGCAGTACCCAGGTTTTCCAAAGATTATACTGGCTGATAGACCTTTAATCCAAATCATGTGTAGTTTTACTATATTGAATAGAGATAGTCCATCTATTACACTTCTTGGTACTAAAATAAAGCATATTAATTTTTCTTCAAACTTAATTATGGTATTACATTTAAACATGTAGGAAAATTTCTGTATAAGTCCACACAGTGTTGAATTATTGCAAAGGACAGACATTTGCTTAATGGGGAGCTATTTGGAAATTACGAAGGCATCTTAATCCATAACTTTGCATACCAATGAGGTGCTTCACAGACATGTAATGTAATCAATGACTATAATCAACTTTTGCTAAGCAAAAATTTGGAAAAGACAAAGAGTATTGCAGTTGGAATACTGGCTTTCCTATATACTCAAAAATACAGGTTATATTTATATTCTTAGAAAAGTAATGATCAAAACTGCAAAATACTGACAGATAGCAGTAGTACTTACGAAAAAAAGTCCTATTTCAGTGACAGTGACAGTTTAACTTGAATAAATTAACTTAGGAGTTAATTATTTAGTTGAGAATAGAATTCCAAATTTATATTAATAATATATGAATCATCTTATTTCCAACTACTGCTTGTAGTGTCTTTATAGTATTGCATTCGGCTGTCGTCCTTAGCATCTTTAAGTACAGTACTAATCACTAAGAGCCAACAGAAGCTGGAAAGCGTAGAGTGTCACAGAGGAGTGAACTGAGTAGCCACGTTGCATGCAACATCCGCACAGAACCACCCAGCACCCCCGCCAGACCTGCCAGCCGCTCAGAAAACATCGAGGCTGCGTGGGGGAATGCTCAGGCTTGCACTTACCAACCTCCACAACGCTGGAGCAGTTGGGGTCTGTGAAGCCGTCGGGACACTCGCAGGAATAGGAGTCGCCAGCCAAGTCCGATAAACAGATGCCGCCATTTTCACAGGGACTGGGGTCACAGACGTCACCTGCAGGGTGGAGTAACAGAGGGTCATCTACTTGAACATTGTTGTTGTTATCATCATTATTATTACTCCTGGTGTTGAAACATACTGGGTCACACATCGCATTGGTATTCCATCAACAAAGCAATCATACTATTTAGACTCACACAGAAGATTTGCAGGGCCTGTGTGCAACCAGGTACTTGTAAGAGAAAGGGTAGGTCCCATGGCAAAAAGTGAATTGCATGATTCAAACATTGCATCTGCAACTCTGCATTCACCTTGGGCTTCCTTCATGACATGTAAATGAAACACGGTCTACTATGTCTGAAAAGGATGAGCTTGCATGTCTGAGGGAGAATAGTATCAGCATTTGCCTAAGAAAGAGGCTCCCACTCCCTTTGACCTGGGGCACTGCAATTCCTCTCATGGCCAGGTTCAGGTTTAAGTCCACATCCACAGACTCTGAGCTTGAGCATGTGGTTTGCTTTGGCCGGCAGCATGTTAGCAGACTGGAAGCCAGCAGAGGTTTCCAAAGTAGTTAACCCTGTCCTCTCTCAGAACCCTGGCCCTGTCCGGAGAACACGCTCAGGCCGGCTTGCTTGAGAAAAGCGGAGAGAAGCTGCAACGGAGAAAGAAGCTGTGCTCTAACAGAGACCTCAGCCGTGCCCTTGGCTTGGCTTTGGCTCTGGTGACGGACATGGAGTCTGGGACAGCAGTGCGGCTACAGCTGCAGGAAACTAGGAAAAGGCTACCAGTGTTAGGCACAGAGAAGCAACTGGTACAGCCATGCCCTGAGGTGACCCGTGAGATAGCCAATGGAGATTCCTACGCACACTGCTGGAGTGTCAGGTGGCTCTTAGCATCTGCAGGTGATGGGGCTCCACAAGAAAGAGACACTCAAAGGAAAAAAAAAAAAAAACAAGTCTGAGAGTAAAGAGGTAAAGAGAAGGAGTGTAGAAGCAACAGAGCTTGTACACAAAAACAAAACTATCTCTCAACTCCAAACTGCCAGACAAGCAAAGCACGGGAGCTTTGCCAGAGAGGCTTGGTCCCAACACAACTGTCCAGTCGAGGCTGCAGCTGCCAGCTATTTTGTGAAAACATTTCAAGCAGTCCAGGTGGGGTCTGAAGACCCTCTTCACTTCTATAAAGTCTAGCGATTGACCCTGAGCAACTGGCCCCACGTCGCACTGCATTGGTTAATTCTGGAGGGAAAAGCAGCCTTCACGCAAAATCACTGCTGTGGCCTCGTGCAAACAGACTCTGAGTCAGATGGGGAAAAGCCCGTACAGCTTTCAAGGGAGCTTTGCCAGCGCAAGTGTCATTCCCTGGAGGAAAAGATAACAAGGTTTTTCAAAACGTAGAGAAGTGGGGGCCAGCATTGTGGTGCAGCCAACGACGCTGCCACCTGCGATGCTGGCATCCCACATGAGCGCTGGTTTGTATCCCAGTCGCTCCACTTCAGTCCAGCTCCCTAATGCAGGTGGGAAAGCAGCAGCGGAGGGTCCAAGTGCTTGGACCCCCTACCCATGTGGGAGACCCAGATGGAGCTACTGGCTCCTGCTTCGGCCTAGCTCTACTCTGGCCATTGTGGCCCTCTGGGGGAAGGAATCAGTAGATGGAGGATCTCTCTCTCTCTCTCTCTCTCTCTCTCTCTCTCTCTCTGCTTCCGTGTCTCTGTCTCTATCTGTAACTGCCTTTCAAATAAATAAAATACATCTTTAAAAACTGTGAAGAAACATCTGGGCCCCAATTTCCTTCTACTTTGTATTTCTAGGGCATTTTGAAAAGAGCCTTAGGAAACTTTTTAGGAGATTTCACACAAACCATTTTATCCCTTCTCCAGGTGAACCACAGTAAAACGTCAGGAAAAATGAAAATGGAGTTTACAATTTTTGTACGTTAATAAAGCAAGTCATTAGTCACACTAAGATGATGGTTACACACAGAACCTTAGCAATGGAGTGGACTGTAAAGTTATGAAATGGATGAGTCAATGACGCTTTGGGAATCCTAAGGAATTTATTCTGCCTGAAACATATATTGTTTGGATGGTAGCTGCTGTGGGGATGTACATATTTCAGATCAGGGACCATTACAAAGTGACACTGTAATTTATAACATGGGGAGTCGATGAAAGTTTTTAATGTGCAGTTTAAAGTTTTGACATGATCAGATAGATGTTATTTAAGAGATGCTTATGACAGCATTGTGTACAGCAAATTTTTAATGACCGGAGACGGGTCAAGATAATCCCACAGACTTCCTGTCTATCTCTTATGTATTTAGCTGGCCAGCCGTCTGGGCATCTTTCCATTTAGTGTTCTGTTTGGTTTTCCTCCTATTCCTTAGGTAACTACTGCATGCCAGGCACTGTGGTAAGAGCTCAATATTCCAAATTAAAGAACGTCTTCCTTTTTTTTACTTTTTTTTTTTTCCGATTTATTTACTTATTTGGAAGACAGAGTTAGACAGGGAGGAAGGAGGAGAGACACAGAGATCTTCCACCCACTGGCTCACTCCCCCAAACAGCTGCACCCACTGGAGCTGGTCTTCTGTGAATCCAGGAGCCAGGAGAATCCACTTCCTAATGTAGGGGTGCAGTTCTGATATTCAGGACCACATGGCACCAGCATTCTGGCCCCTCTGATTTCCTATCAGTATGCAGTTCTTGTTGCCTTAAGAAAATTCACGGCACCTACGCTTCCCTTCCTAGATGACAATACGGAATCTCGTTAGCTCTCTATCAGGTTACAGAGTGACCATACAATGCCCCTACAATCAAAACTAGGCAGGGTACCTGTGCGCTTTTCATTGCGTCCTGGAGACGTCAGCTGCTGTTTAGCTGACCTGTTTTTCATCCCATTTGTCCTTAAACTTTTGTGTTTTGCTTATGTCTGCTGATTTAAAATACACTAAGAATGTGATTTTTAGACTGTTTTAGTTATATATGTAATTTATTATGTGCAACATGGTGTTTTGAGGTATAAACACATTGCATGATGGCTAAATCTGACTAACTAGCATATGTGTTGCCTTGCATAAATGACAATTTTGAGATGAGAACACCTTACAGCCACTCAGCATTCTTCAAGAATTCAATGTACAAGAGTATTTCAGAGGTTTGTGGGAAATGTGGATTTAAAAGATGCTTATTTTGGTGCGGAAACATTGGAAATCAATGCAGTTTTTTTCACAATGAGCAGTTTCTACAAACTTTTTGAAGTGATTTTCCATTGTGAACCATAGTCACCACTTGGCATCTGCACTCATGATTGATATTTATACTGAATCTTTCTGAAAGGAAGAAAAAAAAGATAATAAATTTGGCCAAAACCTAAAAGGGAGGATGAAGATGACCTTGCAACCAAACTGATGAGGTTGATGTGGAACTTGCCTGGATGGCTGGGTCGCCATCTTTACAAGGAAATAGAACGGGTTTAGTGGTAAATAATTACTGTGTTTGAGAAGTCAGGTGGCCATCGAAATAAAAAAAAATGTTTGATGAGCCTATTGCATACAAAGATGCAGCACTGGAGAGTTTGTCTTCTGTGTGAATTAAGTATAAATGTAGAGGGGGCAGGGTTGACAGGAAAAAAAGAGAGGTTCTTGAGCAATTGCAGCAAATGTTTGAGGGAAACCATGAAGACCCCTCGCAAAAGGAAGAGAAGGGAATTACTTCTAAGCTTTTTCTGTTCCAGATGATGTTCAGTCATTCAGCTGGGGTCTAGTAAAGTCAGGATCTGCCTGAGATTAATACTGACCCCACACAGAACCATGATATGTGGACGATGTCAGCAGGAAGCAAAGTCTGGCCTTGGACAAAGTGGAGTATAGATTGACAGTGCCAACCAAACTTAACCAGGATTATTATAGGTTCTGTTTTAATATCTGTTTCACTCACCTGGATATTAATAGCATCCCTGGCAGTTGGGTTTCGCAGGAAGTAGATGTGAAAATGAAGTGAAAATGTAACCAGCTTATTGAGAAGTAATGGTGTGGATGATAAGATGATAAAGACATAAAATAGGATGGGAAAAACCTTCATCTTGTGAAACAGGTGTGATGTCAGTGGGTAGAGGGAGAAATGAACACGAGAGAGCCTCTGTCCATAATGTATACTTGCTCAGGCAAGCAAGCAAGCAGCAAAGATTACTCATTGCAGGAATCTCCTTGGAGGCAGGCGGAGACCCGGCACCAGTACCCTCACAGATTCCAACTACTGGATGCAGGCAGCCCAGGCTGAGGGAGACCCTAAGTCCAAGTAGGATTGTGCACGTTCTGCAGGAGAGGATCAGCTAACTGCGCAGCTTGAAATAGGAAAGCGTGTTCTCTCTCGAAGGGAGGCGGGGGGCAAGGCGACCTCCATGGTCACCTTGGTTCCCTTTCACTCTCAAGACTGTCCTGGTTTGGTTAAGTCAGGTGGTTATTTTTCTCAAAACTATCAGATCTTACTCTGTTGTTTCTGTACATGGCAGTTATCTCTGTGGGAGATACACAAGTGGGCTGACACTTTACGTGGAAATAAACTCTCTACCAATAAATTAAAAAAATATATACTGCAGCAACTTCCGATTGTTTGTAATCTCAATTAGTCTGAGGGAGTGCCAGCTAAGGTAAGGAATCCTGGTTAAAATATAATAAACTCCTGCACATGAAGTCAACGACTGTTGTCTGTTTCTTTCCCAGGGAATAGGTCTGTACAAGAGAGAAGGCTCGATAAAAGAATATAGGGCAACCTAAGACTACATTGTTCTTTCTCCCCCCCGTCAGCAGGCTCCCAAAATACACCTCTGCACATTGTAATCTGTGTGCGGCATTACACTTGATGCTTCCTGATTGGTTGGCCTCACCTGCCTTCAGATTAGGACAGATGTGTTTAATTTGATTCTAACTATGTTTTATGGCTCCATCTGCAGTTTATGGCAGGCTCAGGCAAATTAAGCTGATGCCGCTTTGCCTTTTGGCAACGGGATGAAGCAATTATTTTCCTCAGGGGCAAGAAATCATTGCAGGCTAAATTTAACTTACTGTTTGCCTGCTCTTTCTCCCCACACTCCAGGGTTCTGATGGCACCGGGCGGGTCTGCATGGACTCACTGTTGGCTTCATGCTTCTCCCTGACCTCGCTACCTGTTGCCCATCACCTACTCAAGGTGACTCAGGAACTGTCTTATTTCAATCATTAACCCCTGCAGTCTGTGATCTTTTACAAAGTGTCTAGCATTCATAAAATATCATGTAGTGCAACGGGAGACAATGCAAAGCAAAGAAACAAAAATCCCCAAACCTAAAACCTTCACCGTAAAATGCTGTGGTTGATGCTTATCTGTACAAAGAACTCATTGTGCACAACTCTGTGACTTCTAATTCCATATAAAGTAGAAAGTCTACACGGACACTGCTATGGGAATCAGGTAGTCAACACAGCTAATTTGTTTCATTAATATATAAGCTCGTAGATGGTTTGTGTTGTTCCCCTTATACGTTAGCATCCATCCCCAGTTCATGTATTGAAGAATCACTCATTCCTGGGTCGGGCACCACATTAGACACTGATATACAACTGAGAGAGATGAAACACACAAGGCTCCCAGAGTCTCAGAATTTGTGTTACAGTGGAGGAGATAAAGAATGAGAGAGTTATGGATAAATCAGTGAGGGAAGGAGCTGGCTGTTGAGAAAAACAGTGGATAGGACAGAAGGATGAGCCTGAGCTAGAGATGACAGACGTAAGAACGGCATTCTAGGCAGAGGGAACAAGTGTTCAGCTTCAGTGACAGACAAGAGAGTGACAAGGAACAGAACAAAGGCCAGTCAGGAGCTGCCATTTGTGGCACAGTGGGCTAAGCCACCGCCTGTGACACCTGTATCCCATATGGGCACTGGCTCAAGTCCCGGCTGCTCCACTTTGATCCAGCTGCCTGCTACTGCATCTGGAAAAGCCATGGAAGATAGCCCAAATTACCTGGGATCCTGCACCCACATATGAGACTTGGAAGAGGCCCCTGGCTTTTGGCTTCAGCCTCACCCAGCCTTGGCCATTGCAGCCATCTGGGGAGTGAACCAGCAGACTGAAGTGTTCTCTCTCTGTCCCCACCCATTTCTAACTCTGACTTTTAAATAGATAAATAAATCTTTAAAAATAGTAAAACAAAATGTATCAAGTTGAATGTATGCCTATCCATTTATTCTCCTTTAGAAAGTACTGGAACCCAGTAAAATATTTCTGTAACATCATTCCTGCAACTCTGTCTATTTCCACAAAGTTTTATACAGATTTAAAATTAAAAACCGAAAGGTGGGTAACATATCGCTCAAGCACATTGCTTTATTCACATAAGATATTACTCCGTGTCCTCAATGTATCTGCAAACTAAATTGGAAGGGAACTAACACTCATGTTTACACATGGAAAATAAACCACAGAGACCATTTACATTCACGTCCCACAGCCTGAGTCTGTGCATTGCAACCACATCTTCAACGTGTTGCTCTCCCATTGAACTCGGCAGCTATACTATCAGTTCATTAAAAAACTGAAGGAAAAGAAAAGCTTTGCTTCCAACTGTATGTCAAGATTGTGAACCAACCTGTAAACAGAAAACTTGGTAAAATGAGCCAACTCGAGTGCACCAGTGAGGAGTAACTCTGGTTAAGATGAGCTGAAGTTCATGAGAATTTGCATACTCAAATTGGTAAAACTCACTGAATTCGTTAGCACCTTTACAACTTAATGCCTATGAAACTGAGAAACAAAATAAATGTCATTTTTTAAATCAACAATAGGTCTCTCAGTTTACCCTGGGGGCTCCTGAGTGAAGATTTGTGCTGAATATTGAAAGTTCATCTGTTGTACAGTCTAATGAGTTAGAGGCATGGATTTTGATTCCAAAGCCTTCTCTCACAAAATGAAGCTTGTGACTGTGGCCAATTTAAATTCCAACAATTAGGTGGAAGGTGTGATCTCTTTTTCTCATCTTTCTCTGTGCTTTAAGAATAGTGTCTAGTTAATACGGCAGGCCACCCTGCAATTCGGGAGAGCAGAGGAGGGAGTAATTTTAAAATGTCAACAGAAATAAGTCCATGTGCACTAGTAGGTCCTGTCATTCCACAGTCACTGACATCCTTGTTATAAAATACCATCAAACTATGCTCCTCCGTGTCCACAAAATCCAAACATCACCATATTTAGTCATGAGAGACTCGAATGAAATAAAGGAAGAAAGGAAGCTCTTAGACCTACACCCACTCAACACCATACCAATGCTAGTGTACATCAGAGCATCTCTCACTTGCTGTCTGGTGGTCTGCTCTTCTATTGTTGGAGTTATGTTTCTTTTTAGATAACTTCTCAAATGCTAATGGCCTGAAAAGAATGAGAAGGGACACAGCAACATCTGAGCACTGACTATTTGAATTTTACATTGAGTAGGACGAGGCCCCGAATCAAGGACAACTGGAGAAAAGTGACAAAACATTTTAAGATCTAACATTATGAAGGAAAAATCTTTTGGCATATTTCACTTTTTAAAGCACTCTTGAGAGTCCCTTAACATAACAGAACTTAAGAGATTCTGAATTGAAAGGGACATTAGAGATGATGTAACCCAGTGACTCTCAAACTTTACCATATATTAAAATCATGGGGCCGTCTTCCAGGTACCTGATGCCCCATCCAATTACATCAGAATCACTGGGATGGGACCCAGCCCTGCACATTTTTTAAACCTTATCCAAAGATTTCAAGTAATTTGAGAACAAAGAAAAAGGATAGGAGCAAAGGAAAAAGGATAGATGAAAGTTAATTTGGCATTTTCCCTCACTTGAGAGCAAGGAACACGAGGAAAGGTAGCTATCTGTCTAGCTTGGTTAGTGCACTACAAATTATGAAAAAAATCCTCTGCATGAAGTTACAATTGACAAATCACAAATACGGGTGCCCAGTATGTTAGAGAGAGTGGAAGAGCTACTACACAGGAACATGCATGAGATCCAATCAAACCATAGGCAGAGATTTAACTAATAACCAGACAATCCAATCATCTGGTAGAATCCCCAAGGTTTCTCTGACTGTATTATTTGCACCTACGAAGAACATCCATCTAGTATTCGGTTAATATTTATTGAAGCCCCCAATCAAGTATGTGCCACTAAAGGCCATAATTGGTGCCCTTATTATAGGATCCATGAAAAAAAAAAAAAAACAAAACAAAAACCAGCTGCTCTTGCAGTGTGTAACAAAGGACACAGAAAGTGGACAGGTGTTCACAGTGCAGGGCAGGACCGTGGGCCCACACAAACAGCCTTCCCTCCAACCCAAGAACTGAAGGTCAGGAAGCCTTCCAAGAACAAGCCACCTCCCATGGAGACCTGAGTGAGCAACAATGGCACATTGCTGACAGCTGAGGTTAGCGAAATGCTAAGGAGTGGGGCTTTGCTCCAGGAAATGTGACATTTCTTGATGACCTGGTTGAAGGCACATTCATGGGAGTGGCAGGTGCCAATGCCAGCTTGCAGCCTGTTGAAGCATAAAGGTGGTAAGGTAATTGGAACTAACATCTCTGAGTTCTGTAAGAGTTAGACAGGTACACTGCAGCAGGGTATGTGGGATACACCACACCACACCACGGTGATTAAGACCCAACCTGAGGTCCCAACCTGCCCCTCACTATGGTGGTTATTTTTCTGTTATAAATTTCTGTCTGCTTGTGTGAAAGCTGGTGATTGGTAAAGCAAAGGGTAGAACACATACTACAATTTCAGCAAAGTTTCTGGTGAAAGTATTCAATACATGTTATGCAATTAAGAATAAAAAAAAATTGGGTGGGAGGCATAGGATGGAAATATACTGAAAACTGTAAACAGGATAGTGTTGTGGTGCTGCTAGAAGCAGCTACCAGAAAAAAAAAAATGGGGCAAACACATCCAAAGAGAGAATAATCAGAAGGGTAGTGGGTATGCACAAATGTGATGGTTGGGCCTCCGAGGGTGCATGAGAGGATGTGGCTCCCTCTTGAGCAGCGAGGTGATGGCACATAAAGTCTCGACCTTCGTGCTTGCAGAGTGGTGGATGCCGAGCCAGAAGCTGAGGAGTTCCCATCTGGTGTTTCCGTGTAGTAGGTTGCTGCACGTGCGATGGGATCTTGAGTTTGAGAAAGCAGAAAGCAACACGCACCTGCAGTACACAGAAAACTGTCACCTGGATAAAGAGGCAAGGAAGACCAAGGAAACGTGCTAACAGCCCAGTTGAATTGGGAGAGAAGAGGTGACAGCGGCAACAGGTACCCAACCATGCACTGGTGAGGGCTCCGCATTTTGGGCTGTGCAGGTGTAGAGTACACAGTAGGTCTTCCCAGGTTTCACCCCACTGGGTGACAATGAGATGTTGTGGTGATGGTAGAGCCAAGGAGTGACATCTGACCATATATGACGATTGAAAAATGCATTAAATGTCCTATTTAAATGCTACCCTTCAGGGTTGCACATTGTATAATTATGCAAAAAGTACAGACCTAGCGACTACTTCTTTTAGGAACCATGGAAGTTCTTCAGTTGACAAACGAAGATAAGCTAAAAGTTAAAATGAGGCTGCTGTGTATTAGCAATACCACACATCATGGTGGTAACACTGAGGGCATCCATCCCTGCCATGCATACAAATTCACACTGACTTTATAGAAGCCATCAGGAGCTGCCAAGAAGAAGAAATTCAAGGGCAGGCCCACTTGCAGATGCTTTATCATGCCTTGTTCTTTAGATCTTAGATGACGATTATTGCCTATCCCCTTGGTAAAGCCACAATTTAAAAATAATCTCCAGGGGTCCGCTGATGTAACATAGCAGGTAAAGCCAGTGGGAGCCAGTTTGAGTCCCGGCTGTTCCACTTCTGATGCAGCTCTCTACTATCGCCTGGGAAAGCAGTGGAAGATGGCCCAAGTCCTTAGGGCCCTGCTCCCACATGGGAGACCCAGAAGACGATCCTGGCTCCTGGCTTCAGATCAGCCCAGCTCCAGCTGTTGCTGCCATCTGCAGAGTGAACCAGTAGTTGGAAGACCTCTCTCTCTGTCTCTCTGCCTCTCTGTAACTCTGCCCTTCAAATAAATAAATCAATCTTTTAAAAAAAATCTCCAAGAAAAACAAACTGAATATAAGTCAACTAACCTGATCACTTATGAGCTATAATATCTTTTTTTTGAAAAAAATTTTTTTTTACAGGCAGAGTGGACAGTGAAAGAGAGAGACAGAGAAAGATCTTCCTTTGCCGTTGGTTCACAGAACCCTGCGCCCCAACCGGGACTAGAACCGGTGTGCCGGTGCCGCAAGGCGGAGGATTAGCCTAGTGAGCCGCGGCGCCGGCTAGCTATAATATCTTAAGGAAAGAGCAGGACATTTTGTTAATCACAAAATAACTCGTTTTATCAATTTTTCAAACAGAAAGCTTATGCAGTATTAAAATTAAATTTAAAAAAGTTACTATAACACATTTCCTTTTATTTAAAACCCTACCTTAAAAAGTTGTAAAGTAAGATAGCAATAAAATGCCTTAGTTTCAAATTACAGTGTTTCAAAGCTGAAGGTGTGTCTCTTACCACTGTAAATGCATCCTGAACTATTTATCACTGGGATTACTAAAACAGCCAATTGCTTCATCACCACACAGCACAGACTGTGCCACTGCAGCTGACTGTACACATAACGCACTGGGAGGCTGAAGAAAACAAACACATCAGAAACACTGATTCTCCTCCACCTAAAGAGAACCAAGAGATACCTAGTTTATTTACAGAATGAAAGTCGTACTTAAAAAGTTAGATTTAGATCCTTTCTAATGTTTATTAATTTGTTTTTATATATTTGAAAGACAGTGAGGGCGGCAGTGAGAAAAAGAGAGACAGCAAGAGAGTCTTTCATCCATTGGTTCACTCCCACCAAAAGCCCACAACAGTCAGTGGCACGGGGCCAGGTCAAAGCCTGGAGCCAAACCCTCAATCCTGTTCTCCCATATGGGTGGCAAGGACCTAAGTCCTTGAGCTTCCAGAGTGTGTGCTAGCTGGAAGCTGGATCAGAAGCAGAGGGGAGATTCGGACCCAGGCACCCTGATAAGGGATGCAGAAATCCCAAGCAGTGGCTTATCCCGCTGCACCACAGCGTCCACCCCAGAGTCAGATCCTGATGAGATTTTACAAAACATGAACGGCTTCATATTCGTCATTTTACAGCACAGACAACAGTTTGCAAAACGGCTGATGCAAACACTAATCCAACATGATCTCTAAAACTTTAAATATCTGTATCCACTGCCCCAAGTCTCAGAAAGCAGCAGCATACATGGCCCCAGGACAAAAGTGTTTTCCCAACATAAGGGAGTTCTTGACAAGACAACCGAGCAATCAACTAGGAAATTATGGGTGTTCCTGTCATCTTCAGTTTCAACAGGTGCCAGTTTCACTGCTAGGGACAACCTAATGACAAGGAAAAGTGCCTTTTCTATAGAAGTTCCAGATGCCTTAGTGCAACTCCCTGTAGAACTTTAGTGTTCCTGTACTAAGCAGATCTGAGAAACACTTAGGAAGTGGATTTTGCCACCCCTCTGGCCTAGCAAACAGAAGCGCGACTTGCTGAAAGGAAGCCATTAGCACAGGAATGAGCAGCTCTGACAGCCTGAATGCACTAACATCCTTTGCCTCTATCCTATTCATAGTCTCAATTCTGCATCTTGAGGCCTTGCAGGTGGGCAACCACTGTATCTTCTGCCCTCACTTTGTGATGGCCTGGTTCTCACCAGTCACTGCCTAGTCCCTGAGCCAGCACTGGCATGAAAGGGGAGAGTTTTTGGTTATTTATCAGCTCTAGCCCAAAGCTCAGAGCCCAGCATCAGTTTTTCTCTGACATTACAAAGATTCTGCCTTTGCTTATATTTCTATTTCTATTCTCCCCTTGGTTGATTTACTCTCTTTGCAACTTTTTTCAGACTGTGAAACAACAGGTGGTGTTAGTCCAGCTCAGAATCAGTTAGGGGATAGAGCTCCCAATTACATACACCCTGGGCAAACCCCAACTATCTCTGTTTTGACTGTCTTGGCAAGGAGCTAACATCCACAAGGACACCTCCTGTCCTTCCCAGACGTAGGGGACCAAAGAAGATCTTGAAACACTGGATCAAAAGCCCCTTTCCACCTGCTCCTCATAGCCATCGCTTTTCTTGAAATCATGTAAATTGTTCCTGAATTATTTTCCAACACAAACTGCCTTCTTGCTCAAATTTCTCAACTTCCATGTACTCTGATTCTTCCAAGCCATTACTTAGACTAACTGTTAGGACATTTCCTGATTCCATGTTAGCATGGGTTATCATCATTTTTTATGTCCTCACTGTGTGCCAGATATTACACTAAGTGCTTTATGGGTATTATTGCATTTGATCCTCATAATGTCCCTGTGAGGAAATTTGCTGATGTTTTTAACAAGCCTCATTTGACCTGTGGGAAAATTGAAATTTAATTAAAGCTGTGGAATTTACCCAAAGGCATAGAATAAAACGTGGCAATGGTGGGATCCACACATGGGCAGCACAGCCTCCAAGATAAACCCCACGGTGTGAAACGGTTCCCCTCTGTGTTCTCCCCCACTTCATCCCTTCTCTGCCTGGTAGCCAGGCACTGAGCACTGCTGTGTGCTCATCCACCTTTCTCATCCAAAATGGGAAGGAATCTGCGTTCCACCGTGCAGTGAACACGACTGTGTCCCTAAGTATGGTTCTTTCTCCTCCAGGTATGGGTGATACTTCCTACTGCTGTGAGCCAGCGGCAGACATCTGACGTCTGGGCATATACTGGAATAGCGCAGGCTGCTAAAATATGGGGTACTGACTCCTTACTTACGTCCTATTGAATAAAACATTAATTAAGTATGTTCCTAAGGTTTGAGTATCACAAAAGGAGCATATCTCTTCCTTCTAATATTACTTAGAAAAAGCTGTCAATGACCCAAGCACATGAATCATCATTTCAGTCAAAGATAAGAAATCTTAGAACAATATCTTGTCATTAAAAGTTCTGAGATAGATTGATAGATAGACACATATAAATAGATATAGATATGGATAATTATATACATAAAGAATCTGGGAAAAGGGTTTCATGCATATATTTGAACAGACTTACATAGAAGCTATCTTATCAAAAGAAAGACAATGTTGACAACGTGTGAAAATGATAAAACACCCAAAATAGAAATGCAGCTTTTTTGGGAAAACCAAGGTCATACATTTAGTATTAGTTTGGGTAGAAAGAGTTCACCGTCTTCCAGTAATGGTCCTACTGATGTACACCAATAGGTAACAAAAACAGAGCTATTAGCAGGTGCAATGAACAATTCTGAGCTAGTGATATACTGCTGCTTTCTTTTTCCAGCGGTTATTGACACTTTAAGCAAAGGGGTCAATTGTGCATTGTCTCTGTGCAAACACCAATCCTCCATGATTCCATGTTATGTTTACAAAGATAAGATGATAGCCAGCTTACACATGCAAGCAAAATAGTTCATTATGTACAATTTAAGAGCATTCAAATTTAGAATAATGCAGTGAGCATTTCAGACACAGGTACCATTAAGGCTCTAATAAAATGATCTGTTTCTTTCAACTAAGCTTTATTTAACACTGGCATCCACTTAATCTGCATTGCACACAAATATTCTCTCACTGTAAAGTTTTTCCCTTAGGTGTGTAGACAACAATGACAATATTACTTTTGTTTTCCTGAGGATCTACAATAATTCTAGAACTAAGAGTAAAAAGTTGGTATAAAACAATTATGAAAATTGCTCACATTCATGGCAATAGAACTCTTAACTGTTTAATTCAGGAGCCTTCACTGTTAATAAACATTTCATACTGTTAAATTTTAAAATTAACATTTTTCTAACTCTAAACATAGTGTATGTTCAATGAAACAGGTCAGATAATGTGGTAACAGAGAAAACAGAAAAGGGCAAGTTTTCAACACTTCCATTCCCTAGATATAATCATCACTGATTGGAATAATATCCCACATTTGTTTCTATTTAGCCTATTCTTCCTAATCAAATGTTTTTAATAATAAAATACACGAAAGCACACCATTCTTCAAAAGTTATTTCATGTACTTTGAATTCCTCGATTCCATGCTTTTCACTCCCTCCCTTGGTAAATCACGTCTGTTAGCTCTTTCTTTTGCATCCTTTCTGAAAATTTATTTCTAGTACTCTCTTCTATGTCTGTTTAACACAAATGGGCAGACACGGTACGCTATTCCAGTATTTGGACATTTTGCTTTACAGTGTATTTCAGAAACTGGCAGCACAAAACTATTCAGATTTGCCTAGTAAATGCGTGGTATCCCAAAATAGAACTGTAACACTGCTCAGCTACTGTTCCATGTTCTTGGACATTCTCCTTTTTTGTTTTTTGAAGCAACACAAAAGTCACTTATGAAATAACGGACTGTGATGATTCCAAGATGGCAGAATAGAGAGAGAGCTTACTGCTCCAGTCCAGGGAAAGGTAGTTTATAGAAACTGGAGTAACTGCAATCTTAGGGAAGAGTTAGGGAGAAAACTGCAAAGGAAACTCAATGCAAATTAGAAAGACACTATGGATCTACATGGAGGGCGTGGGCATGCACAACCCAGGACTCCAGTGTCCAAGAGCCTCAGCACCAGCTTTGGAGAATGAGGTGAGACCAGACTGCAGCAGCCCAAGCCACTGGAGATACAGTTGTAGGAAGAGCTTGGTGTGAGTCCAGCTTGGAGCCCAGGGCAGGACAGTGTACCTGCCATCCTAGAGTGAAAAAAAGCAGGGATACATGATTCCCTCTCCCCAGCCACCCAACACCAGTGTCCTGTAGGTAGCTGAAAGAGGGAAGGCACCATTTTAGACTTATGTAACAGCTGTGCCAGCTTGTGTCCAGGGACCCAACAACCAACCCACAGGAGACACTTGAGTCTGGCGGGGAGCACTGACAGCGGGCTGGGCACTCATGATTGTGAGAGCCTTGGGAGCTGGAATGGACTGTGAAAACACTCTGGCTGCATGGGAGGGTACAGGGTGTGGCTGGCTCTCTGAGCAGTCACTGTTGGTGGCTCCATGTGCTCAGGGCTCCCTGATTGGTGACGAAGGTTATTGCTGTGGGATCTGTGCTCACACTGAGGACTGCATGGCCCTTTGTGTGGTTCCTGTGGCAGCACAGATGAATACTGTGCCCACTAGGGCTAGCACCCAGGCACTGGTCTCCTTGAAGGAGAGAAGGTAAACATGAGACTAAGCCAACAGAGCTGATCAAACCCTCCTCTCTGATTAACAAAATAGAGAGATTTATCACGTCCAACTTGGGTGCCACCTTGGATGCTCCCCTCCCCCTGAAGCACTCAACTGATTCCAGGCCATTCCCAGCACTCACCTCTGGGTATTCACTGAAAGAGCAGACCTTCTACTAAGCCATAAAGGCATAGTTCAAAGATGAACGCCACCACAGGGGAAAAAAATCCAGTAAGTATCCCCACAAATGATTAAAAGATAAATACAGAAATTCAAGAAACAAGAATAAGGAAGACAACATGATGCCTCCAAAGAAACACACCGACACTTCAATACTAGAATGTGAAGATGAAGAGATTGAAGAAATGCCAGAAAAAGAATTCAAAAACTTGATTGTAGGATTACTTAGAAGTAATCAGAAGCAAATCCACAAATTAAAGAAATCCATACATGACTTGAATGAACATTTTTCCAATGAAAGAGATTTTAAAGAGAAATCAAAAAGAAATATTGGAAACAGATTTAAAAAAAAGGTAATGAAAAGCCTTAACAAAAGACTTGGTGAAGCATAAGAAAGAATATCTGAGTTAGAAGACAAATCTCTGAAAATTTCATAGACCAAAAAAAGAAGAAATTAGAAAACTAAAAAAAAAAAATTAAAAAAAAACAACACTGTGTGAAATTTATGGGACACTATTAAATGATCCAACATATAGGTCTTAGGTGTACCTGAAGGCATGGAAAGCGAGAATGGGTTTGAAGGCTTTTTAGTTAAATAATTAAATAAAACAGGGGAATTTGGAGAAAGAAAGGGATATCCAAGTATTAGAAACACGTAGAACTCCTAATAGATATGACCAGAAAAGATCCTCACCACAACACATTGCAGTCGAACTCTCCACAGTAAAACATAAAGAAAAGATTCTAAAATGTGCATTAGATAAACACTAGATTACTTTCAATGGATCTGCAATTAGACTCATAGCTGACTTCTCATCAGAAACCCTACAGGCTAGGAGAAAATGGCCAGATATATTCCTAGTCTTAACAGAAAAAAAAACTATCAACCCAGAATATTGGACTCTGCAAAGCTCTCATTTATGAATGAAGGTGAAATAAAGACCTTCCATAACAAACAGAAATTGAAAGAATTTGTCACCACTCATCAGCCTTACAAAAGATACTTAAGGATATGCTACACAGAGAAACACGGTCATTACTATGAAAGAAGGTAAAGGAAGAAAAATCCCCCAGTAAAAGTACAAAGGAAATCCAATGTAAACAATAGGAGTAGTTAAGGGAAAAAAGGCAGGGCCAAGTCATTATTTATCAATAGTCACCTTGAATGCAAATGGCCTCAACTCTCCAGTTAATAGATACAGACTGGCTGAATGGATAAAAAAACCAGACCCATCACTAGGCTAATCCTCCGCCTGTGGCACTGGCACCCCGGGTTCTAGTCCCAGTCGGGGCGCCGGATTCTGTCCTGGTTGCCCCTCTTCCAGTCCAGCTCTCTGCTGTGGCCCGGGAATGCAGTGGAAGATGGCCCAAGTGCTTGGGCCCTGCACCCGCATGGGAGACCGGGAGAAGCACCTGGCTCCTGGCTTCGGATCAGGGTGGTGTGCTGGCCCAGCACGCTGGCTGCAGTGGCCATTGTCGGGTGAACCAATGGAAAAGGAAGACCTTACTCTATGTGTCTCTCTCTCACTGTCCACTCTCCCTGTCAAAAACAACAACAACAACAACAACAACAAAAACCAGACCCATCTAAAAGAAACACATCTCACCAACAAAGATACACATAGACTGAAAGTGAAAGGATGGAAAAAGATATTCCATGTTAGCAGAAACCAAAAAAGAACTGGTGTAGCCATCCTAATATCAGACAAAATAGACTTTAATACAAAAACTGTTAAACAAAGAAGGGCACTATGCAATGATAAAGGGATCAATTCAACAGGAAGATGTGACTATTATAAACATATATGTACCTAATTACAGGGTACCTTGCTATTTAAAAGAAATGTTAATGGATCCAAAGAGAGACCTATAATAGATACAAAAGTAATGTAGAACCTCCATACCCCACTTATAGCAATGGACAGATCAACTGGACTGAAAATCAGCAAAGAAACAACAGAGTTAATTGACACTATAGACTAAATGGATCTAATGGATATCTACAGAACTGCTCATCCTAGAGTTACAGATTACACATTCTTCTCACCAGTGCATGAGGTTTTCTCTAGGATAGACCATAAGCTAGGCCATAAAGCAAGTCTCAGCAGATTAAAAAAAATCAAAATCATACTGTGTAACTTATCTGACCACAATGGAATGAAGCTGAAATCAACAACTCAAGAATCACTAGAGCATATGCAAACACATGGAGATAGAACAAAATGCTCTTGAATGAATAGTGGGTCATTAAATAAATCAAAAGTGAAATCAAAAAAGTTCTGGAAATGAATGAAGATGACAATATAACAGATTAAAACTTATCAGATACAGCAAAAGGAGTGATTAAGAGGAAAATTTATAGCAATTAGTGACAACATCAAGAAATTGGAAAGGGACCAAACAAATGAGTTATCAATGTATCACAAGGATCTAAAAAAACAAAAGCAAACCAAACAAAAATTAGTACAAGAAAAGAAATATTTAAATTTATTGAAGAAATATTATTGGAACAAAAAAATACAAAAGATCATCAGAATGAAGAGCTGGTTTTTTGAAACAATAAAATTTACACACCGCATGTCCACCTAACTAAAAAAAAAAAGAGGGAGAAAACCCAAATCAATAAAATTGCAATCAGTAAAAAGGAAATGTAACAACAGATAGCACAGGAATAAAAAGAATCATCAGGAATTACTACAAAGAGCTGTATTCCACAAACAGGAAAACCTAGAAGAAACAGATTTCCAGACATATACAAACTACTTCAATTGAACCATGAAGACACAGAAGACCTAAACAGATCAATAACCAAGAAGGAAATTGAATCAGCAGTAAAGACCCTCCCAGCCAAGAAAAGCCCAGAACTGTATAGTGTATGGCTACACTGTTGAATTCTACCAGTCTTTTGGTATTAAACTAATGTCAAATCTTCTCGAGATATTCAAAACAATTGAAAGAGACAGAATTTTCCCAAATTCCTAGAAAGAAGCCAGCATCATGTTAATTCCTTTGACAGATAGAGTTATAGACAGTGAGAGACAGTGAGAGAGAAAGAAAGGTCTTCCTTCCATTTGTTCACTCTCCAAATGGCTGCTATGGCTGGCACTGTGCCAATCCAAAGCCAGGAGCCAGGTGCTTCCTCCTGGTCTCCCATGTGGGTGCAGGGGCCCAAGCAGCCAGGCCATCCTCCACTACCTTCCTTGGCCACAGCAGAGAGCTGGACTGGAAAAGGAGCATCCAGACTAGACCCCAACGCCCATATGGGATGCTGGCACCACAGGTGGAGGATTAACCAAGTGAGCCATGGCGCCAGCCCCCCATCTTAATTCCTAAACCTGAAAATATACAAAAGAGAAACAGAACTCCAGACCAATTTCCCTGATGAACATAGACTCAAAAATCCTCAACAAAATACTAGCCAATTGAATCCAACAATACATCAGGAAGATCATTCACCTGGACCAAGTAGGGTTTATCCCTGATATGCAGGGATGGTTCAACATTTGCAAATCAGTCCATGTGATAAAATCACACTGACAGACTGAAGAACAGAAACCATATTATTATCTCAATAGATGCAGAGAAAGCATTTGATAAAATACAGCATCTTTTCTTGATGAAACCTGAACAACATTGGCATTGGCAAAGACTTCCTGGACAAGAGTCTAGAAGCACAGGCAATCAAAGCCAAATTTGACAAACTGGATTACATCAAAATGAAAAGCTTCTGCACTGATAAATAAAACACTGAGCAAAGTGAAGAGGCAACTGACAGGATGGGATAAATTATTTGCAGTTGATAAAGGACTAATAACCAGAATATACAAACAGCTCAAGAAACTCAACAACAACAAAACAAACAACCAAGTTAAGAAATGGGTATAAGACTTAAACGGGCATTTTTCAAAAGAGGAAATTCAAATGGCCAACAGACACATAAAAAAATGCTCAGGATCACTGTCAGGAAAATGCAAATCAAAACCACAATGAGGTTTCCCCTCACCCTTATTAGAACGGCTTTCATACAGAAATCAACAAACAATAAATGATGGTGAGGACATGGGGGGAAAGCTACCCTAATCCACTGTTGGCAGGAATGTAAACTGGTAAAGCCACTGTGGAAGACAGTATGGAGATCTTCAGAAAGCTGAATATAGACTTACCATTTGACCTAGCCATCCCATATGAAATCAGCATCTTAATAGTTTTATGTATGCTCCATTTATTGCAGCTCAATTCACAATAGCTAAGAAATGGAAACAACCCAAATGTTCATCAACTGAAGACTGGATAAAAAAAATTATAGGACACATATATACCCTGAAATACTACACAGTGGTAAATAAAATGAAATTCTGTCATTTGCAACCAAATGGATGCAATTGGAAAACATTATACTTAGTGAAATAGTCCAGTCTCAAAAGGACAAATATCATAGGTTCCACTTGATTTGTGGTAACTAATAGAATACTTAAAAGGTGATCTACAGAAGTGAAATTGACGCTTTGAGATGTGATGACTTTGAGCAGCCTTTGTCTCAATTGTTGAGGAACAGCTTTTTGTTTCCATATTATTTTTTGAACTCTTTACTTCATATACAGTCAATCTTATGTGTATAAAGTTAACTGAAAATACAACTTAGTAAAAAAATAAAAATGAGAAGAATAAGAATAGAAGAGGTAGGAGGAAGAATAGTGGAAATGGGTGTGGGAGGGTGGGTAGGGTGAAAAGAATCACTATGTTCTTAAAGTTATACTTATGAAATACATAAAGTTTATACAACTTAAATAAAAGGTTTCTGAGGAAAAACAAGTAAAAACCAAAAAGACCCAAGTTTATTGGGAATATAAACAATGGCTAGGATACATTACCTTTACAAATTAATATGATCGCATTGATACAAAGAGCTTTGTGAACTTTTACTTTAATTGGAAATATAACCATAGAAGCAGATATATACTTTAAAAATTCTAACAACACTAATATCCTTCTAAAACTATCAGAAACCTGAACATAACCCTACCATACAACCCAGCCATCCCACTCCTTGGAATTTACCCAAAGGAAACTAATTTGGCAAATAAAAAAGCCATCTGCACATTAATGTTTATTGCAGCTCAATTCACAATAGCTAAGACCTGGAACCAACCCAAATGTCCATCAACAGTAGACTGGATAAAGAAATTATGGGACATGTACTCCATAGAATACTATACAGCAGTAAGAAACAACGAAACCCAGTCATTTGCAACAAGATGGAGCAATCTGGAAAACATCATACTGAGTGAATTAAGCCAGTCCCAAAGAGAAAAATATCATTTGTTTTCCCTGATCGGTGACAACTGAGCGCCAAAGGGGAAACCTGTTAAGTGAAATGGACACTATAAGCAACAATGAACTGATCAGCTCCTGTCCTGACTTTAGATGTACAATGTAATACTTTATCCTTTTTAGTATTTGTTGTTGTTGTTGTTGTTCTAGTACTATTGGTTGAACTCAGTAATTAACACACAATTATTCTTAGGTGTTTAAATTTTAACTGAAAAGTGATCCCTGTTAAATCTAAGAGTGGAAAAAGAGAGGGAGGAGATGAACAATTTGGAACATGCTCAATCGGACTGGCCGCAAATGGTGGAGTTAGAAATGTGCCAGGGGATTCCAACACAATCCCATCAAGATGGTATGTACCAATGCCATCGCACTAGTCCAAGTGATCAATTTCAGCTCACAATTGATAGCTCTGATAGGTCTAAGAGTCAAAGAGATCACACAAACAAGACAAGTATCTGCTAATACTAACTGATAGAATCAAAAAGGGAGAGAAAGATCCAACATGGGAAGTGGGATACACAGCAGACTCATAGAATGGCAGATGTCCTAAACAACACTCTGGCCTCAGAATCAGCCCTCAAGGCATTCGGATCTGGCGGAAGAGCCCATGAGAGTATAGCAGGTATGGAAAGCCAAGATATCATGGAAAAAAAAAAAAAAGACCTAAATGAAAGCTCTCTGTGAGTGAGATCCCAGTGGAAAGAATGGGGCCATCAAAGAAGGAGGTACCCTTCTCCGAAGGGAGGAGAGAACTTCCACTTTGACTATGACCCTATCGGAATAAGATCAAAGTCAGCGAACTCTAAAGGCTTCCATAGCCCTGGCAACTCATGACTAGAGCCTAGGGAGATTACTGACGCCATGAACAGGAGTGTCAAATTGTTAAATCAGCAACAGGAGTCACTGTGTACTTACACCCCATGTGGGATCTGTCCCTAATGTGTCGTCTAAAGCGAAGTGATGCTATAACTAGTACTGAAACAGTATTTTTATACTTTGCGTTTCTGTGTGGGCACAAACTGATGAGGTCTTTACTAATTATATACTGAAGTGATCTTCTGTATATAAAGAGAATTGGAAATGAAAAAAAAAAAAACAACCTGGTGTTAAAATGGAAATGGCATAGAAAATTAATTAATTTGAAAAAAATTATGTAGGTTCTCTGTCTTTAATGTGCTGTACATTGCTATTTAATGCTATAATTAGTAATCCAATGGTAGTTTTTTCACTTTATGTTGCTATATGGGCAAAATGTTGAAATCTTTACCTAATATATACTAAACTGATCTTCTGTATACAAAGAGAATTGAAAATGAATCTTTACATGAATGGAAGGGGAAAGGGAGCGGGAAAGGGGAGGGTTGCGGGCGGGAGGGAAGTTATGGGAGGGGGGAAGCCATTGTAACCCATAAGCTGTACTTTGGAAATTTTATATTCATTAAATAAAAGTTTAATAAAAAAAAAACTATTATCCCAATTTATAATACAACTCATAGAGTATCCATCTACTCCATATTGAGTAGCATTGGACTGAACACATTTCCATATATATTTACTTCTTTGGACATAAAATGTGCCAACAAATTCTATTCATCCATCACAGGAGAAATTTACAAGATGGGCTCTAATAAGACAGACTGATTTCTTGTCACATGGATAGCAGCAATAAAGAATGTCCTGATTTACTAAATAACTAGTCCATAAGACACACAAATCTGGGGCTACTGAAGGCTTAATTCAATCTCAATGTGGATCCCAACATTAATGTGATGCTGTTGGCAAATTTTTTGTGACCTGGGGTAGGAAACTCGAGAGACATAGTAGTCAACACTAAAAAGTCCCTGGAGGACAACGTGGCCTTCTGTGCTACCTCCTCATGATGCTGCCCTCCAAGGAGAGCCAGGGACGACTCTCCACAGGAAACCCTTAGAATCTGTAAGCGTGGGTAACTACACCCATGCTGCTGGATCTTGTGAAACTCTACAAAATGTAAATGCAGTGTATGCTCTGTCACCTCTCCCCAGAGTGGAAGACAGGGAAAGATCCAGAAAGACATATACAAAGAGATCAATAGTGATTATCTCCAGACGGCAAGGTCGCAGGGGTATTTAAATATTCTTTCTTGCTATTTATCTTCTAGCACTTTCTACAGTCATAGGCACTGTGTTTTTTGTCATAAGGGAAAACTTAATTAAAAAGTCACCACATTTAGAAATCCAATTAGCAGCTGGGTAGAAGCAGAAATGATAACAACCAAGGTTGAAGTAAAAGAAACAGAGGTTAGTGAGCATCACGATACGAGGCCATGAATACTTAATGTTGACTTAATGCAGTGAATACTGAAAACGCCATCGCACACACAGTGGAGGTGTGAACTGTGAGTCTATCATCTCTGATAACCCATGAGCCGGAGGAGGACAGATATTTGCGATAAATGTGCTGCTGTCATTTGTTTGCCCTTTGCAGTGCTCCGGGTCCATCGCCAACACCGCTTTGACAACATGAACACATGACTCAATCCTAATACAAACTGCATTTTCATTGATACGTATCCTGAGTGGCTACATTATGTTTGTATCTTATTTAATTTTCAAAATCAATAATAATAATAATAATGCTAACATCAACAGCTATAAAAGCTAACCATTGGAAAGTGATATGCCAAGCACTGTTCTAAATCTATTGACTTTTGTCGCATGTAAACTTCATAATATTCACATGATTTGAATGCTATTACTGTTGTGATTTTAGTCATTAAGAAAAACAGGCTCAGTAACACATTCCAGGTTTCATACCTAGCAATAATGTCACTTAGATTGAAATCCAAGTACACTGTTTTTCTCTGCCTGACAGAGAATAAAGTGATATCCACAGAACAAGAAGAAATGAAAATATTACAGAAACATAAGTAATGATCCGGGTCACTGACGTAAAAACCTGAGAAACCCCCCGCCTTCATTCATTCAAACAGCATGCACGCGCTCCTGCTGGGTTCAAGGCCCAGTGTCAAACAGTGTGAGAGCTGAACTGCAAACTTACTCCGGCCCTGGGCTGTCTCACTGAGCTTCACATTTTACCTAAGCAATCTGGAATTCAGCTGCTCTGAGTCCTTCTACAGGACTGAAAACAGGCATGACTGACTTCACTTGAAAGCATCACATTATTAATACGTACTTTAATGTGGAATTAGAGTGCCCTCCTAACTATCACTTAAAACAAAGAGGGACTTCATTTATTACAGAAGAAAAAAACTAATGATGATGTTCAGAGGACTCCTTATGAATGATTTATGGGCCTCTCATTTTCCTCACGAAGCCCTCTTTACTGCAGTGTCGTAAGAATGGAAGGTGCAGATTCTCGGTTTCCTCTGGAAAAGAAAATCCATTTTATGTTCACTTAAAATCCCTTATCAACTTTTCTACTTTGATTAATAAAATTCTGTTTCATGCTTTTAAAAGTAATTGCTTAATTACTAAATTGGCTACAATCTAATACTACTGGGAATGAAATTCAATTTGAATCTCTTTACTGGCATGATAAAATCTAAAAGCATTTGCAGGTCAATGTGGAACCCCCTCAGGCAGGATGGCCCGAAGGACTGCAGTGGAAGCAATCACAGCTATGTCCTCACTGTGGAATAACTCTTTGGATATTCTGCCACAGCTATTTTTTTTAGATTTTCTTGGAAATTTTCTTCTGACCGAATTCACTTTGGACTCTGTTTTTGTTGTTCGACAAAACCAAAAATCTGTTTTTGCAAGTTGATACTCAGAGCATGGAATCAATACTCTAGGAGTGTCCGAGCGTATGCGACGTCAGCCCTCACACTTGGCTTAGCCTGCCCAGATTCTCATGTCACTTCATTTTTATTTGAGGCTCTCCAGGCCCTGTTTTATGATTTGAAGAGACAATGCCCAACAGAGGGCACAACTGCCAGTATCTGGTTGTGCGAAAGAGACCCAGGTGCTCAAGTGCCAATGGAAGATTTCTTTTTCATAGGTAAATACGTAGCTTAATCCCACGTGCACCTAGCCTCTGGGGATCCTCAGTGATGCCCTGATTCCCCCACCCCCAGCAGGTGGTACATGGCTTCAGGGCACCAGTGGCCACATGGATCACAATCAGCCCTCTTCCCCAGAATCTTACCTTCTGTATTTTCTGATGTAAATAAGGGAATATTACCTCCATTTTGAACCTAAACACAGTGGGTTATTTTTAAGGAGTTAACAAGTAATTTAAAAAATCTACAAACAGTTGAGATCAATTTGAATCCATAATTTTCTAGATTTAACCGAGATAAGTTATTCATGAGCCTCGGTATCCTACTGTAAGAAATGGAAATGGTCATTATGGCTACCCCCACTACCTTCCACAGAACTGAAATAAAAACCAAAACAAAGGCCGGCGTGGCGGCTCACTAGGCTAACCCTCCGCTTGCAGCACCGGAACTCCTGGTTCTAGTCCCGGTCGGGGTGCTGGTTCTGTCCCAGTTGCTCCTCTTCCAGTCCAGCTCTCTGCTGTGGCCCGGGAAGGCAGTGGAGGATGGCCCAAGTGCACCCGTATGGGAGACCAGAAGGAAGCACCTGGCTCCAGGCTTCAGATCAGCGCAGCGTGCCGGCCGTGGCAGCCATTTGGGGGGTGAACAAACGCAAGGAAGACCTTTCTCTCTGTCTCTCTCTCTCACTGTCTAACTCTGCCTGTCAATAAATAAATAAATAAATAAATAAAAATAAAAACATACATTGAAGTCCATTTCCAACTCTAAGAAGATTTTTATTTATTTTTCAAAGATTTGTTGACACGAATAAGCAATCATTTACTATGTACCTGGGAGTATATACATGTGTATGTATGTGTATCTTCATACATACGCACATATACACATATATACATATAGCTATGAACACATATACATACATAGTAACCTCATAGTAATCGCATATGCAAACATATGAGGTTGGTGGCAATTTAATATGCAAAAATATTTAATATGCAAACATATGAGTTTGGCACTAATGTCAGCATTTTGCAAATGAGGGAACCGAGGTTCAACCGATCAAGAATGTTGCCTGATAAAGACAACTTGTCAACCCTATCACTGAGTTCCAAACATCAGACTGAGCCTGACCTACCCAACGTTCTGTGGTAGGGTGCCAGTTTCACTGAAACTTGAAAGAACTTGAATGTGAACATTCACCCTGAGTGGTAACTGTCATCAGAGCACCTCTCTGAAATAGCTCTATGGAAACCATAGTTATTTCAGCAAATGTAAGAATGCATTCATTTCCTTTCTGGAAGTTGACTCCATGACTCTTGATTATTCCTAAGGGAAACCGAGTGTGTGATTACCATGTTGCGTTTACACCATTATATCATTTTACAAATGCTCAGGATTGTACAGGCCTCCATACGGTCCACAGTGCCACTTCTGATTTTCTACAATTCTCATGGCTTTGCTTGTCTCTCATACCTGGTTGGAATCCAAGGGTTTCTCATACAAGGGCCAAAAAGATCAAAGCAGTAGTAAGACTCCCAACCACACCCCATGATACCCAGAACACAAGCTCTCAAAGAAGTACCTTGTACAAGCAATAGAGCTCCTTCCTTGGAAGACTTGGCACTTTGCCCTCACTACTCCTTGGACCTAAATGTACCAGCACTTTGCTATTCCAGTCTCTATCTTTAAAGGGCTGCCCCGTGTTTACTGCACAATCTGGAGTTCTGAATCGATCACTCTGCCAAAGAGGAAGGGCTCCCTGTAGAACAATCAAGCCCACTTAAGTGCCAGGCACAACAGGTAGAATCTGCTAGAGGTGAACCCAACCAGACTCTGGGAATCAAAGCTAGCTTCGGCCAGTATCACTCAACCACTCCAAGCTTTGTTTCCATGTGCAAGGACTGGGGGAATAATCGTACTTACAGGGGGAGGTTATAGTGAGAATTAAATGAGGAGGTACTCTGACAGGTACCCATCACAGAAAATATCAATTAAGTATTATAGAAATAAATCCATAGATTGCCATAGTGTTCTAAAACTTCTGAGTCACATGTCTTTTTGTCTTAGAGTGGCCTAGTTATGTGATTCGCCGGCCTTGTCTTTCTGGAACTTCTACTTTTACTTCATCTGTGTTCTACCACACTCCTTACAAACATGGCAGAGTCAGCACTACAGCTGGCTTAGTTGGTTTATTTCCCTCGGCACTGCACCCTGGCAGCATCTACAGTCCACACACTCCTGCATTTCTTGTATCCTTTTGTCTTCACAACACAGGGAAAGGTTAGGCCTCCTTGCTACATGCCTGTCCAGTATTCCTTGATTAGAACCCTCAAGCTACTTAATAAGCTTCTAATTCTACACACCTCTACTTCATTGACAAACCTAGGCCAAAACATTGACAAGAGGTAGGGATGAACTGACTTGTCTTCCCATCATTCCTACTGTTTTTGATGTATACCTGCTGTCCCTCTAATTGCTCTAATGTGGAAAGTGCTACTTGATGTTGAAAATCCTAAAATATTCTGATGTCATTATTACTCAACATTTAACCTTTCTACAGACAGGATTTTCTGATCATTTTCTAGCTCAATTTTTACAAATAATAAAAGATGATTTTAAGTCCAGCATGAATGCGTATTTTAGGTATGTGCTTTAGTATTCATTAAAAAAAGCAAAACAGCATATGAATTCCACTTTACGGATATTACTACTGATTTTATTTAAGGAAAAATGTGGGACAATTTAAAGAAATATTATATTTTTACTTAAAATGGTGGTAAAAGAATAGAGTTAAAATCCTGGCTATCATAACAAATGACCTATTTCCGGAAATGCTTTCATCAACAAAAATCAATACACATACACATATAGGCTGTCAGAGTTCAGAATCATCAGAGAGGTAATAAAAAAGGTTCCATTCCATTTTTCAGTGATTTAATTCTTTCAGTTTATACTCACAAATGTGTGTTTTATTATCAACCTCACAAAAAAAGTCCTTTGATTTAGCATGAAACATATACATGAAATTTCATCAACAAAGACGACCCCAGAGAGAGTCTAACCCATCCCTCTGCTTGTCCTGTAGATCACAGGTGGTCTAGAAATGTCATCACAACTGATCCAGCCAGGTCGTGCACATTTTGAATCCTAATACCCTGTGTCTGTCTTTCTATCGTTGTTACTCTCACAGTACCACGCCACCTACTCCACAGTTATTCTTATTTTAGGGGTGGAAAAAGCAGAGGCGCCAGTGCGAATGAGTGAACGGGAACCGTGAGTGAAGCCCCACATTGCTTCTGTTATCCACTTGGCTACAAAGATGAGAACGCACAAAACCCACTTTGCAGGCTCTATATAGTACAGCTATTTTTTTTTTTTGTCAACTGTGCAAAATAACTGATTTTCACAAAATCTTATACCCGTTCTTGACATCCTACCTAAAACAGTACCATTTACAGGAGCCTATTCTTGTAATACAAGAAGAAAATCAGAGGGCTCTATGAAAAATATGTTCACATACCCTTGGCAATCAGTTTCAATTGTGTATAACTTTTTAAGGTATTGGTTTCACTTACAAATGAAATGCTCATTGAATGCTTTCTTCTTATCCCCAACTGAATTAATTTTACTGCGGTAGATCTTAAACGAACTCTATAGCAGCTCCTTAGTTTTATTCTTAAGGCAATCTAAAGCATCACTGAGGTGATGATCTAGAATACTCGTAGCTCAAATAAGTGCTCCGAGAAGCATCATTATTCACAGACAGTGGCTATGAAAGGATTGTAACAACTAGACAAATATATTAACAGAGTCCCTACAGGGAGGTAGTGAGTGATTTTGACAAATGCAGGCTCCAAAGCAAAAACCTGATAGGTAACATACAAAAGGAAATCTTAAGCATCAACATTTTTCTTGTCAAAGAACTTAATTTTAGCTCCGAGACTCATTATACTAAGACGACTACTTTCTCTTCGTTGGGTTTATGTATTTGCTGCAGGGAGGTTTTCTGGTTTGCTTGTTTCAATGTAGGACTGTTCAGTAAATTTTCCCCTTGTGTTTCTTGGATCACTCTTACTACACTGAGACTTTTTTTTTTTTTTGAGAACCAGACTCTTTTTTTTTTTAATTTTTTTTATTTTTTTATTATTTTTGACAGGCAGAGTGGACAGTGAGAGAGAGACAGAGAGAAAGGTCTTCCTTTTGCCGTTGGTTCACCCTCCAATGGCCGCCGCGTAGCGCTGATCCGATGGCAGGAGCTAGGTGCTTATCCTGGTCTCCCATGGGGTGCAGGGCCCAAGGACTTGGGCCATCCTCCACTGCACTCCCCGGCCACAGCAGAGAGCTGGCCTGGAAGAGGGGCAACCGGGACAGGATCGGTGCCCTGACCGGGACTAGAACCCGGTGTGCCGGCGCCGCAAGGCGGAGGATTAGCCTAGTGAGCCGCGGCGCCGGCCCTACACTGAGACTTTCAAAACCAGCCTGGATTAACTAACACCATTTTCCTTCTATCACACCTGCTTGGTCTTTATGAGTTGGTTCTTCAGCATCTCATCCTATTATATGCTATTCTTTTATTGTCTGCTTATTCATGTGCATTTCTATGTAGAACTTCCAGTTTGCTTAAAATTATACAGAGAATCTCAAAATGTGAAATATGGCTATCTAGTTCCAATCCAGTTTTAAGACTATAGTATGAGATCATGCCTAAATTTACAGCCGGATGAATGTTAGAAAATATTTGCATTTTCTTGCTTATGAATGTTAGCTCTGATTGTTAAATCTCCCCATGTACTTAATCTTTACTTGAGCTTTAATTACTTTCTGTAGCTTTTCAGTCCTTTCCTTCACAGTATGTAAACACATCTTTCGATCTGCTTACTTTGTTTACCAATGCCTTATTTTCTCTTTGTCATCAATTTGATGATAAAACTCTTAACTTTACGTTCAAATAACTTTAGTTCTTTAGCACATTCCAACGTTAAACAAACTAAATCAGATACCTTCCTAGTCAAACTTTCAAACATATTACCCAATGATAGTCACTACTTTGTTATTCTCTAATCTTGGGGAACAGATCAGTCTGCAAAAGATTACTACACAAAGATCAATCTGAAAAAATGCTACCCATTACATAAAGTAGGCAATACCCATTACATAAAGTAGGCAATACCCATTACATAAAGTAGGCAATACCCATTACATAAAGTAGGCCATTTTAAACACTAAGAAGCTTAATTAAGCTTGTCATTCATTAAACACTTCAACTGACCACAGAGGATGGAATGTTTATGTCCCCCACAAACTCAGATGTTGACATCCTAACCCCCCCATGTAGTCACATTAGGAGGTGAGATCTTTAGGAGTTGATTTGTGTCCTTCTAAAAGAGATCCTCAAGATTTCCTGACCATTCTGCCACGTGGGTTACGAGAGAAGAGGGCCTCTGTGAGGAAAAAGGCCCGAACCAGACACCAAAACTGACAGCGTCGTCTTCTTGGACTTCTCAGATTCCAGAACTGTACAGAAAGCATTTCAGTCCTGCATAAGATGCCCATTTATGCTAATTTGTGACAGCAGTCTGAAAGGAGACACTGAGTATTTGCTATTTTACATTATAGGAAGTTCATTTATTTGTAAAAACACTTGCATTTACCTGCACTTTCAAATACATAGCCACAAAAGGTATGAAGACTTGTGAAATAGCTGGGTTTCCTTAAAATTTCGTAAGACATACATAGTTCAATACAACTGTCATAACTTTTCCATTCCTTTGACATGTACTGTTTGCAATGCAAAGCTATGTCTCACATAGGGAAATAGCAATATACACTTTTACAGATCTAGTTTCTACTACTTATAAGGGAGCTTTTTGAAATATTTCAATATTTTTCTAATAACATTGGGATAATGAAAATCAAAGTAAACCTTATTCTTTTAATGTAGAATTTTTTTTTTTCAGTTCATGAAACTAGACCTCTTACTTTGAACAACAAAACATAATTACAGGAAATAATGCATGTCCCTCTCTACTGGTACTATATACCAATTAGCACTATCCCTGAAGACCCAACTTTTTAATATCTCCATCTGTGTGACCAGCATTCTAATACCTGTTTATGTACAGTGGATTTTCCTCGAATAACTCCAAGCTGCTAAAAAAAAATCAATCTTTTTAAGGCAGGGTTACAGAAAGCGAGAAGGACAGAAAGCGAGAAAGAGATCTTTGGGCCACTGGTTCACTCCACAAATGGCCACAACAACTGTGGCTGAGCCAGACCAAAGCCAGGAGATTGCTCTAGGTCTCCCATGTGAGTGCAGGGGCCCAGGAACCTGGGCCATCCTCTGCTTTCCCAGGAGCCTTAGCAGGGAGCTGGATTGGAAATGGAGCAGCCAGGACTCCAACTGGCACCAACAAGGGATGTTGGTGCTACAGGCCATGGTCTTGACCTGCTGTTCCATACCACCTCCTCCCCTCTTTTTTTTTTTTTTTAGTTACAGTTCATGTCAATCACAGAGCCAATGATGTTTTCTCTATTTTATGGATGAAAAGTTATATGCAAATAAGATTTTTAAAAAAGGGAATGCCTGGGCTGGCAGTGTGGTCTGGTGGGTAAAGGGGCTGCCTGAAATGTTGGCATCCCATATGGGTGCTGGTTCGAGTCCAGGCTGTGCCACTTCTGATCCAGCTCCCTGCTAATGGCCTTGGAAAAGCAGCAATGTTCCTAGCTTGGGCCCCTGACACCCATATGGGAGACCTGGACAAAGCTCCTGTCTCCTGGCTACTGCCTGGCTCAGCCCTCACCAATGCGGCCACTTGAGGAGTGAACCAGAAGATGGAAGAGCTCTCCCTCTCTCCCTATAACTCTGCATTTCAAATACATAATATTTTTATAAAGGGGAATGCTTAAGAAAGATTTTAAGGAAGAAAAAGAGTTCAGGAAACACAAGTAGATACAAGGGGAGAGGATTTCAAGCAATGTGTACAAAAGTGAAAGCATTAACAACAAGTGGTGTGAGGGCCTCCCCTGTGTTTCACTGTGCATCCTCATTCATTCATTCACTCACACCATGGCCTGTTCCTACATATAGGAGGAATCTGTATTTCTTTTCATGTTTGTAGCATCAAGCCTGGCATGAAATATGGACTCAAAAATTACCTGGGGGACCGGCACTATGGCATAGCAGGTAATGCTGCCACCTTGCAGTGCCAGCATCATATATTGGCACCAGTTCAAGACCCAGCTGCTCCACTTCCAATCCAGCTCTCTGCTATGGCCTGGGAAAGCATAGTAGATGGCCCAAGTCCTTGGGCCCCTGCATCCACATGGGAGACCCTGAAGAAGCTCCTGGCACTTGGCTTCGGGTTAGCCCAGCTCCTGTTGTTGCAGCCATTTGGGGAGTGAACCAGCAGATGGAAGATTCTCTCTGCCTCGCCTCTGTCTCTCTGCAACTCTGCCTTAAATAAAGAAACCTTAAAAAAATTTATAATGCACTAACAAAGTTCATTTTAAAAAATCACCTGGACTTCTTTCTATATAATCAGATGGATCACATTACTTCTTCAAAATCACAAACATAGGCAATAATGACTGGAAACGTTGGTCTTCCCACTTCATTTGGACACGAATCAGCATGTAGAGGAGGCACTGTGTGCTAAGCATTGTTTCAGATGTTATTCCCGGACTGTCTGCTAAGGTATCCTGAGAGCACACTGTTCTTTTCTCGGATCCCAACCTTATTTTGGGAACTACTCACTTTTCTTCCCAGGCTGAAACAGAACAGTGCAGCTGTTCTTGCACTGGGTGCTTGCCATACAAAGTGCCTTTGCATATGGAAAGCAGGCCTGTGGATTCCTTTCCCTGAGGAGCAGGGACTCCTTATTCTGTCTCCTGCTTTTCTCTTGGACAGCTCTGACACAGAGTGGCTGAGGAATATCTCAGCCTGGGTCACTGCTGGCAATCAAAGGGACACAGGTTTAGGGGTCACGTCGCAGCCCAGCTCCACTACGCTCCTCCTTGTTACCTTGGGAAGGTTCTCTCTGCCTCACTTTCTTCTCCTTTTCTTTTTAAGGCTTATTTTATTCATTTGAAAGGCAGAGTTAGAGAGAGGGGGGACAGAGAGAGACAGATCGCCTACTCGCTCATGCACTCCCCGAATGGCCGCAACAGCCAGGTCTGAGCCAGACGGAAGCCAGGAGCCAGTAGCTTCATTTGGGTCTCCCACGTGGGTGCAGGGGCCAAGCACTTGGGTCATCTTCTGCTGCCTTCCTGGGTGTATTAAACAAAGACCTGGATTGGAAGTAGAGCAGCCAGGACTCAAACCAGCATCTGTACAGACGCCAGCATCACAGGCGGTGGCTTTACCCACTACTCCACAACACCGGCTCCTCTTTTCAGTCCTCAGTTAGGAGAGTTACCTGTGATAACAGGATAATTCATGCAGTAACCAGCATAGTGCCCGGTTTATAACAGATATTCGGTCACAGTAAATTCCCTACCCCGTTTCTCTTTTCTCATGAGAGAAAATTTCATCAAATCCTGCATTATTACAAATGTTATTAAGACCGACTCTCTCTAGCCAGAAGTAATAATATAAATATTTGTGGTGTAGTCACATCTAGACACATCTAGACATCTAGATTGGGTAAACCCAATCCATAACAGAAAACTAATACTCTCCTTACAGAATTTCCCTCTGCATCCCACTGGCCTGCCAAAAATGGTATTCTATTTTTGATAGATACTTACCATACATTTAAATACTATAATCTTCATCTAACACATGCAATCTGTATTTGTAGCAATGGTATTGACAGAGGTTACCGTAACTGTTGACCGCTAACCTCATACAGTTTATGCTCAGGAACAGGTTAGATTCTACTGTGCACATCTTAAAACCTGCATTTTCATGTGCGGGTCACTGTGAGAGGTAAAGGAGACTGTGTGTCAACCACTGCTGTCATCTTTCTCCAAACAGCGTCTCCTTTACCTCTCACAGAAAGTGTTCAACACAGGGTCCTCATTGTTATTGACATTGAGTTCCTACATCTGTTGGAGGCAGTCAGCATTATTCTGAAGGGGAATATGTGCTACTGTATTCCTACCAGTCCGTTCTCACTCCATTCTATTTCTTATCTTTACTGTGGTCAACAAAATTAAAATACGACTTTCAAGATTTCTGATCATTTACACATAGGCTACCATGTAAATCAGTTTAAAATGGAAAACAAATCAGACTTAAAGCAGAGGAGGGTGAGTGTACCCTGTCTGACGTCACTTTATCCCCAAGAGCATCATTCATTTGCCTTTTGACTGCATTTTGCAAACTCCATTCCCTTTCAGTAATGAGCAGACCGCTATAATGCACTTTAGATCTCACTGAGATTGCATTTGACTTGTGCCTTCATCTTATCCTAATGCCATAATCCACATCAAGTACTCAGCAAAGTATCTGATCATTGCTTATAAACATTGGCTGTTAATGGGCTTTGTGGAAGACATCTGTGACCACAGTATGCAAATGGCAAGTGCACAAGTTGTCTTTCTCTGCACAGGGGGTTGTGCCCACACTGGACTCTGTCTTCTTCTCTTCTGATCATTACATCACAATGTTCTCTAATGATAAATTATAACCTTGGGATCCAAGCACTCTATTAAAATTATAAGATATCTGAATAACACAGGGGAGTATGAAGGGCAATATAATGAAAACCTGTGTGTCTACTATTTAACTGCCAAATTTTAGCTTTTTCATTTTTTTTTTCACTTTCCTTTGAAAAGCAGGCATTAGACACAGTTGTGAGTCTGTGTGCACCCTTCCTAGATTCCTTCTTCACTCATTCAGTGGAGGAAACCTCCAATAAATTCTTATGTTTATCATTTTAACAACATAAACACAAAATTACCCGATTAAGTACATGAGTTATACTATGACCACTTAAGTATGCATCCATACAGGGCATAGGTTTGGTACAGTGATTTAGTCATAATCCACAGTTGATATCAGAGAATGATTTCAAGTCCTGGCTCTACTTCTGACCCAGCTTCCTTCCTGTTAATGCATGCCCTGTGAGGCGGCAGGTACAACTCAACCAACTGGGTCCCTGCGATCCTCGTGGGAGACTCAGATGGAGCTCCTGATGCCTGGCTTTGCCCAGGCCTAGCCCTGGCTGCTGTGGCCACTTGGGAACTGAACCAGCAGATGGAAGACATCTCTGTCTCCTTCTCCCTCCCTCTCTTCCTCTGTCCTCCCTCCCCCAATCTGTCTCTGACATTCAAATAAAGAAAAATGTATCTATACAGATCTATAGTTCTATTTATTTTCCAAACTTTGTATTTATTGTCATCCTGAATGTATCCTTCCACCTTTTGCCTTTGTTCTCCAAATAGTGATTCTGGAATTTACCCATGTTTACCCTAATTCACATATTTTAAGTGTTTATAGCATTCTATTGCACAAATATACTCCACCCAAATTTATCTATGTGTTCTCTGATTTTTGAATCTTTTTGGACTGAAGTTTTCCTTGTTGTGTTTTTTATTTTTTTCTTTTTTTTTTCCATTTTTTCTTTTCTTTTTTTTTTTTTTTTGGCAGGCAGAGTGGATAGTGAGAGAGAGAGACAGAGAGAAAGGTCTTCCTTTTTGCTGTTGGTTCACCCTCCAATGGCCGCTGCGGCTGGCGCGCTGCAGCTGATCTGAAGCCAGGAGCCAGGTGCTTCTCCTGGTCTCCCATGGGGTGCAGGGCCCAAGCACTTGGGCCATCCTCCACTGCACTCCCGGGCCATAGCAGAGAGCTGGCCTGGAAGAGGGACAACCGGGATAGAATCCAGCGCCCCAACCAGGACTAGAACCCGGTGTGCTGGCACCGCAAGGTGGAGGATTAGCCTGTTAAGCCACAGCGCCGGCCGATTTCTTTTTTTCTTCCTATTACATTGCTGTGTATTTCTCCTGTGCACTATCCGCAGTTCTTTATTTCAGTCTGTTGTGTTTCATTCATTTGTTTACATAGTTGTCGGTAACTGCATTTCCCTATTGCTTTGCTTCCTGGGGGATGTCTGTGCTCAGGCTACTGTATTTTACTATAAGTGAAGTTTCTATGAAATCTTGATTTTTGTCTTGGTTGAGGAGGATGAAAAAAAGGCACCTGTCCCCTCAAACATCAACCTCTGAATCCCCACAGCTTGTGGATGTAGTGCCGTGCATGGCGACAGACTCTGCAGATGGTGTTAAAGATTTTGAACTGGAAACGTCCTAGATGACTGGGTGGGGCCAACATGATCACAGGACTCTGATAGCAGCAGAGGGTGCTGGTCGGAGCGGAGATGTGACAATGGAGCAGGCGCTGCAGAGACGCCTCCTGAAGATGAAGACTGTGACGGCAAGATAAGGGCTGCAGGCAGCCCCTGGAAGCTGCAGAGGCCGGGATGATTCCCTTCTGAGCTTCCAGTCTCCCTCATGTTAGGCCCCAGTGCCCATAGTGGACTTCTGTCCACCAGAGCTAAAAGACAACAGTTTTGTATTTTAGGACTCATGACTTCTGCAACGTCAGGTGACGGATTGGTACTGTAAGCCCTGTAGTGATTTGCTATAGCAGCAATGGGAAATAAAGTCATACCAAACCTTTCTCTCAGAGATAGACCTACTATGCACAAAGTGTACTTCGCAGCAGGACTACTTTCTTGCTTAAATATTATAGAGGACTGAGTCAGTAACACCCTCAGTCATTATCCCACCAGGAAGCCACTGGTACTCCCGTGACTCTTTTGTTCTTTTTCCCTCTGGTCACTAGCTCTTTCCTGACACTCCTTCCCCTACACACACACTATAGTTGACTTCACCCCTCCTCTTAGAAATGAATTCTCTAGGATTCACCCCCTGCATTCTGCTCATTCATTCTTTAGTTGGAAACTAAAACTTCTGACTCCTTGATAGCACAAATAATGCAATGAGTTCATGCTTCTGAATGTGTCTTTATGGGGTGAGATTACAGAGCCATGCCTCATACATTTATTTCATTCTGTAAAGTGCTCCCCAACTGATCTGCAATATTGTTAGAGATTTAAACTGAATTTTGTTTCATGAAGATTCTTCCTTTCACTCATGTCCTTTGCATTATTTGGTGTAATTTGACCTAAATTTTATCAGTTCAATACACGCAAGGCAGTTTCTAGTCCTCACCTTAATGTTATATTTTCTGAAAGGTAACTAGGGAGCGAGTTTCTTTACAAATGTTCCATCATCATCCAATGGTCATGGTGAATGAGGAGAAGGCCCACTGGGCATAAGAGACTAAGCCACGATCACTGCTAAGGTTGCATGCAAACACATAAGACTTGATGTGTTCTATACTGGTTGTGACACAGAATGGAGCTGTCCCAGAGCTGACATTCTATCTCAAATGTTTTCAGAAGACATAAGACTGGGACCTGGAGCAGAAACCTAGAGGCTGGAAAAGAACAGAGTTCTGGGTAAGAGCCAGGGAGTGGAGAGCCAAGGGTTATCGCTTCTCCCAAACCAAAGGGGAGTGATGAGGAAGAGCAGAAAAAAGAAACAGGCCTCATCATGAGGATACATAAGAAGGACTGCAGTAGCAAGGGAAATTCAAAAATGCTATGTGCATCTGTGAGATATTCTTAAAGCCACACAAGGATACCAACACATACCTCACATTTTTAAAATTTAACTTCTAATTTACTTTAAAAGTTTAATGAAGACATAAAAACTCTACATATTTATGGGCCACTGTGTGATGCTTTGATATGAATATATTGTGTAATGTTTGATCAGGGTATATTTATCTTTTCAAACACTTTTTTGCTTGTTCATAAGTTAAATACTACTAATAACACTTGCCATCTTCTGTGAGACAAGAATAAGCAGGTCTCCAAACCTAATCCTGTCGGACAGGCCATATCCTAACTGCCGGTGAGCCTTAGGAACACAGTATTGCTGGGCACATGAAATGACTGTTAATCCAAGTCATCTGTCTTCTCATTTTGGTACCAAGTAAAAGATATAAAAATTAAAGCTATTGGTGGGTTTTCCATTAGATAAAATGAATCCCTTCTGGCAATTGGTTGTGGCAATGCTGAAGGCCTGCAACCATTTGCTGAGCCCCTGGAATGGAGTGACATCATCAATAGGTCATAGAATGCTGTCCAGGCCTTGGTGACAACTTATAACTGTCCTTGTGCTGGACTGAGTGAAGAGAGAGTCTCTCGTGAGATTTGTTGTTCTTGAACGTTCCAGTTTCATTCTCTGTCGCCATCGACTAACTCTCTGAGAGCAGAGTCGCGGGGAGGAAAGTACCAGATTTGAGTACTCCCTGAAGGCAGAGCCATGAAGCGGAAACAGAAGACAAAGCATCTAGAAACCACGTGCCCTCCCCAGGCTTCGAAGAGACCCAGAGGTTTGTCTTGGGCTAATCTCGGGGCATAGGGTGTTAGGAACTGCCTTCTAGAAACAGATGGATGGGGCTCTTAGCTGTGGTAGAAAAGGGGAGGACAGAGGGAGGGAGGTGTGGGTGAGAGAGGGAGGCCAGAGGGAGAGCTGTGTATGTACACGGGTCTACCTGAGGACCAGGTCACGGAGAATGAAAGGAAAGATCAACGGAGCCAGCACCTGCCCGTGCAGCTTAAGGCCTGCGCTACCCACAGAGTCATTCCGGGTTGCTCAGACACAGACATGGTAATGGGCAGTCCGGACTAATTTTCCTTAAAAGATGATTCCTTTCTGAAAGCATTGGAGAAGTAAATGCTGTTGTAAAATTTCCACCAATATTTTCTTCTACTAATAAAGAAGAAAGTATGGCTCCTAGAGATTAGGGAAACAGTTTTTAAAAGTTTGAACACTTAAAATGTGTTTGGGCAGAGCTGATGATATGGGACAGTGGGTAAGTCCATCCACTTGCGATGCTGTCACTCTGTATCGGAGTGCTGGTTCAAGTCCTCTTTCGATCTGGCGTCCTACTCATGTGTCTGGGAAATCAGTGACAGATGTCTCAAATCGCCGGGCCCCTGCCACCCACATGGGAGACCTCGACGGCTTTGGGTAGACCCAGCCTCAGCCACTGCTGCCATTTGGGGAATGAACCAGTGGGAAGATCTCTCTCTATCTCTCTCTCTTTCAAATAAATATTTTTTTAAAAAAAAGATTGTTGGGCAGGAAGGAGTTGAAAACCATAAAGAATTTATTTACTAAGGAATAAAAACTTTGTTTTGCTTTGGACTGTGAAAATGTAAATGTGGGGTTCCCATGTGAAAGTAAGAAACAAAACTGGATATAAATACACACAACCCCATTAGAAAATCACAACTGAATGTAAGGAGATAGGGTTTGGCTCTTTCCGGAAAAATGGGATACTGAACAGTTACCGTTACCATGGCGCCTAAAGGTAAACAAGCAGCTTCTAAGAGATGGGACCACTGCTCAGTGGGTCGAGCCAACCACAACATTCCAAATAAGTGGTTCAAATTTCTGTGGAGTAACTGAAATTTCCTGCGAAGTTTGGGGCTCTGTGTATTCTCATGGTCTCTTGGAGAGCAGCCTGGAGTGACGCTTTCTTGATGGGGAATTCAATAAAGTTAGTGTGAATTCAAAGATGTTGAGTGTAAATGATGTGACACATAAAGCACACAGTCACACCGGCACATGTATACTCATCCATGTGTACACACATATACACACGTGTAATGCACAAATAAGCTGGGGGAGACAAATGTTAATATCTGATACAACTGTCTACATACCATCTGCCAGGTCTAAACACATATTGCACCCTGATTTCATTTGGTGCAGACTAGGCCTTAACATTAACAACATGACAAACGTATTTCTTGCTTGTATAAGATTACAGGATGGATGGGCAGGTCAGCAGGGCAAATCTTCACCATATGCTGACTCATGCGCTGGGATTGATGAAAATATTGCCATCATTACAGGCGGCTGTCAACTGGACACTGGACTGTCGACATCCCAGCCCTCTGGAAAAGAAAAGAGCACCAAGAGAGGCAGAGGTTTGTGCAGCTAGGGCTGGAAGGGGCGCAGGGCACTCCTTTTCCACTCACTCAATCACAAGGTCAGAACTAACTACAAGGGAGTAGATAAGTAACACAGCACTGAACAGGAGACTGCTAACAGTCCCTACTCTGTTAGAAAGACACACTGTGCAGCCCCATCACCCCACAGCTCGCACTGACACACTAATAAAACAGTATTCTACATTACAGCCTCTCACTATCAGGAGAGACTATGGAAATCATGGTGTGTTCACAGAATCAGTCACTTAGAAGACTCATTACTTCAGGATGGATAAATACGCATGGACACCAATCACGAATCGCATATCTTATTAAGTTTCTCAATAAAGTTTAATTTACAAAGGTGATCTCCAGCACCAACAAAAGGCACCATCTGAACCTGGTGCTGAAAAGCAGGTGTTTCTGCTTCTCCCTCTTTGGGCTACTTGTCTTGCATTGCATCTCATCTGAAGACAGGCTCTCTGGGGTAGGGATGGAGGCAGGAGAGGAGCCCAAATCTGGGCATGACACAAAGATGAGGTGAACGGGAATGCTCATCAGCTGGCACAAGTCTGCCCAGTCCAGGGAAAAGCTCAGAATGCTTAATCAGCCTGAAATTTCTGAGGCAGCCTAACTCTGTAAGGAAAAGGTTTGCCTTGACTCAGGGTTCTGGAAACACAAAGTCTAGGGGCCTCAACTTGTCAGGGCCAGAACATGGACAAGAGTCCTGAGGTGATGCAGAGGATCAGACAGCAAGAGGTGGGCAAATGACCACAGAGAGGCTGTGTCTGTGTCTCTGCCCCTCTTACAAAGTCACCAGAATTCAGTCATGTGGGCGCCACCTTACAGACCCTATAGAGCCCTGCTCACTCCCCAGGGCCCCACCTCTTAGCTGGATTAAGTGTCCATCCTCTTAATGCCTCACGATGGCAGTTAAACTTCCACACACGAGCCCTGGGAGACAGTCCAACGGCACACAAAGCATAGCAATGCTCTTCCATGGTATTTAGTATGAATTGTAGTGCAAACAACACATTCCAAAGGGAGAACACCTCAGAAGACTGTGGACAGCTGGCTCTGCTGAAGAAAAGAGTGGGGAGGGAATAAGGGGGCCCCAGGTCCACAGAGGAACGGCCTCTTGGTGTGAACCAGGAGACGAGCTGTCACATTGTCAAAACACTATGAAAGCACTCACAGCTTCAAACAGGCCAACAACAGTATTGCTCTCAAGAGATGGACTTGAGACACAGTACAGAGGCACCTGTTCAAGACCACACACACACACACACAAATCCAAAACCCCAGGACGTGCCGTCAACACATACAGATATGTGTCAAACCAGCACACACCCACGAACCTCATGTGGCATTCCCACCCAAACAAAACTCACTGCAAGATTCCCATTTGTAAGCACCGAATCAATTACACATTAACGTTGAGCCAGATTTAAACCAACGTGTTACGAAGTTATAAACACCAAGCACACTGCACTTGCCACACTGTTTCAATGTAACCTGTGCATCATACACAACTGGACACATTCCCAAGAGAGCTTGATAAGAGTCAAACACCGAGTGGTGATCCATTTATGGTGAACAGAAAAAGTGACATGATAGAATCATGAATATTTATTTTCTTTAAAAATCAAAATGTATTCACTTTTCACTTGAGGTGATGCACATCTAGATGTTAGATGGAGAGAGTGAAAGAGTAAAAGAGTGAAAAGTGTAGTGGAGGCAAACAGAGTTTGCAAACGTCTTAGCCAAGGGTGGTGAGTTTGAGGGGCCTCCGGGCAGGGTCCAGGTAAAAGTCCCCTGCCCATGTTAGATACAACTTTCAGGACAAGAAGTCTTCCTGGGTGGAGGAGGGCTGGTGTGGGCCCAGTGGAAGTGGTTAGTGGGGGAGGAAAATGAAAGCAGCCGTGTTCCTCCAGGGAACACTACAGACTCTTCAGCAGAGCTGGCTCCCTGTGTATGGAACTGGGTCTACCAAGGACTCCAGTGTGAGAGCATCAAGGCCCCATGTAAGCAGCTTTTGGAAGCAAAGTCTGGCAAAATAACAAAGCTGACAGTCATGTTCCCCAATCAGTTCTGATACCACCAGGAGCAGAGCTTTAGTGCATGGCACACTGTCCAAACCAAATGCATGAAGGCTAAGCCAGACTCCAACACCCAATGACAAGACAACTGCTTCTGTGTACATGTGTGTTACAGTATTTAGCAGACTTGGGATGGGCTTGCACCCCATCCTAAGGCTGCAGTATTTACAGACTTGGTTTCTTACAAGCTCATGGGCCATGCCTATCCTCAGAACTCAGAACATGATCATCAGAATATGTGTGGATTGGACAAATCAATGAATCCAACATCAATTGGGTATCAATGACCTCTGTTCCATTTTCCAGGAGTCTCAACCACACAGCTGTGTGATCCACAATCCAGGCACTCTCGGGAGGGCAAGACCCTGGTCCACGAGGCAAAGGGAACATCTGATGAGTTGGAATGCTACATCCATTACCCCTCTTCAGGCAACCCGCCTCGTGCTGGTAAGAGCAGGGGCAGCTGAGGCTGGGCAGACCAGTGCAGAGGGAGGGGGAGCAGACCTGTGGCCACCACGCTGTTCAACAGCCATTGTGGAAACCAAATGAGGTTTGTGCCGAGGACGAAGTCACCAGCACACAAAAATAGGGATTTGTTAAATAAAGACATTTTAAGATAAAAAGTGGTAAGGAAGATGTCAAAATAGCTCTAATGGAGAGCGTCTACTCAGAAAACAATAAAGTGAACACAGGAATCGGCAAGAACAAATTCTGAGCTAAGACACTGGTGAGTGCAACAGACACAGGCTTTTTGACAATTCAAATCCCCAAACAGCAATCACTAATTCAGAACTGATAAAGCAGCTGTAATTAAAGTGCTGAATGGCAATAACATGTCACATTGTAACTGGAAGCAGAAGCGCTCCAAGCTCCTGCTATTGCTCTAAGTAGGGTAGAACCATTGGCTCCAACAACCAACTCCCAACTCAGGAAAGTAAGGGAACAGGGTGAGCAGGGCCCACCCACGAGACAGAAAGAGCCTGAACTCAAGCGCGGTACATTTACTTATTCCCTGTTAACCACTTTGTTCCACAGAACTCCAGAAGCCTCAAGAGGATGCTTCTGAGTCGTGTGTGGAGGTTGCAGCCTGTCCTAAGGCTGCAGGAGAGAGCCCCGCGTCCGATGACGTCTCCTGCGTCTCCCCTCTGAACGAGCCCGTTCTAGTTGGAGAAGACGGTAAGGCCGATGCGAAGGGCAGGTCAGAAGTTGGAGCAGAGGTGCAGCTGAGCCGCCCAGCCCGGCCCCTCTTCACTCTACTTTGCTGTCACAATAAGGAATTCCTTCCAGGCACAGGGACTAGGACGAGGCCCCTGGGGAGGCCACACAGGGAATGGGATCCCAAGAATGGTCACAGCTCCTCAGCACCGTGTCCCCTTATTGAGGGCACTGGGGGAGCTACAGGTGAGCCTGTGGGCAGTGCTGACGTGTACTGAAACCCAAGCAGAACCTTCCCCTGCACACTGGCACCAACGCGTGCTTACACTCGGCTGTTCTAAGCCTTCAGACCAGGGTCGGCCAGTTTCCCCTCCCTCCAACTGATCCTCTTCCCCCCCATTCCTCCTTCCTGACCTGGTACTGCACAGGGACCTCACACCCTCAGTCCTGCAGCCCCCTTTCCCTAACCAAACCCATGAACACCACACAACCCCTCACAGACAACCCACTTCAGCTCTCGAGTGCCAGACCACAGGCCAGAACACTCCTGTGTCTGAGGAGAACTAAGTCCCTTTCACAGCCTTTCTCTTCACGTGTCACGGAACCTGCAATGCCTTCCTTCCTGCAGGGACTGCACGTGTTGAGAGCTTACGTGTGCTTCCTACAACACGCTGTGTCTACTGTCTCATGGACTAACACACTCATGAACACACACACAAGCCACACACATCCCACACCACAGAACACACACACCAGAGAGCAACACCACAGAACACTCACACACAATCGTATCACAGAACACACATACACACACAAGCCACACACATCCTACACTACAGAACACACACATATACCATATCACAGAACACAACACAACCATATCACAGAATAAACACACACATATACCACAGAACACACACCACAGAACACTCACTCATACAACCAACTACAGAATATACACACAAGCCACACACATTCTACACACATACCTCACAGCACAGAATACCTGCATAAGCCGCCACAGTACACACATACCATACCACAGAATACACATACACAGCACAGAACACACATACATCACAGAATAGACACATCTCACACCACAAAACACATACAACAGCATGGAACACACATCCCACAGAATGCATATCCGTACACATCACAGAAAACATACACACACAGACACACACGCCCCGTCAGTCCCTCTCACCAACACCAAGAACACTTATCAGAGATGGACCAGAGCACACACCTGCCTCCACCAGACAGCCCTGTCTCCTCCATGGACTGGAGATACTGAGCACACGCCGCACCTGCCGCGTCCCCCTGCCCACACACGTCCACCCCCAGGCCCCACACGCAAGGATCTTCTCGGTGCCTCCTTGAACTCCACCGGCTCCACCACCTTACTGCAGCCTTCTTAGCTTTGACGTTTTCCTTCCTAGAAATGTACGAATACCAGCCAGAGGCTGTGGAGATGCCTCTGCTCCAGGATGTGAGGCAGCAGCGGAGGGCCTTCCCCTGCCCGCGGCCCTGCTTTCATTTCCATCTGGCTGATGAGCCCTGCACACCGGCCACACACAGGAGGAAGCAACGGGCCATGAAAGTCTTCTACATGAGAGTCCGGAGGAAAAGAGGGGGCAACGTTGTGTGGGACTCCCAGGAAGGCCTGGTGCCCCCCGGAAAGAGAACCAAAGTGGAAGAAATAGCCTTTCCTGGAACCATGCCTGCACAACCCAACCTCTCCTACCAGTCTACGGAAGACCTTGTGACTGATGACTCCAGCTTCTTCACGGGAGAGCAGGAGCAGGAGCAGGAGGCTGCCAGCTACCAAGCGGTTCCGCCAGCTGAGGAGGGCACGCCCCAGGCCCAGGCCAGCACGCCCGAGTGGCAGCTGAGCCCCGAGAAAGGCGTCAAGTGCATGGCCTGCTGCCGAGTCTTCTCCAGCCTGGCGGACCTCCAGGAGCACGTGCAGCATGGGGCGAGGGAGGGCTTTAGCTGCCGGGTTTTCCACCTCGCCTTTGCCTGGCTAGAAAGCAAAAAGCACATGATGGAGAAGAGGGACAATAAGACGGCCAGGAAGACATCTGGACGCAAGAAGGAGAAACGTCTGGACGCGGGCAAATCCCCACGCCAATAATCTTGACCCCTGTCAGCCCCTACAGAAGAGCAGTCGCACTCTACCTCGGCAGTCCATTCTCTTTACGCAGAAGAGTTCCCACCGTTGTCTATACACACCCACCACCACCATGGCCTCGGTGATCAGAGCCTCCCGGTGGGTGGGATCCACTCTGCTCTGTGGGTAGAAAAGGGCAGACCCTGACACACAGCAGAGCAGCGTGTCCAGCTGTCCAACCAGTAATGCACACCAGTGTGTGGCCCCCGCCACTGCAGCAGAGAGGAGACTCACTGGAAGTGGAAACTGCCATGTGCTGAATGTGCAACAGGTGAGGACCCACGGGTGGGAAAGCATCCCAAAAGCCTTGAGCAAAGGTGGGATCAGTAGCAGGAAACTCCCCCGGGAAGCTTCCCAGGGCTCACGGTCCCTGGATTGAGTGTTTCCTCCAGACCCACATACGCATGGCGGTGAAACACGTGAAACAGGATCCCACACGGAGAAGGCGTCCTGCCCATTCCTCCGGAGGGGGTGGGAGCAAAGTCGTGTCTACCAGGCCAGCTGAGAAGAGTGGGTTGGGTCGGGTTCAGTTCTTGGCCTGGCTTCCTTCCGAGGAGTAGGACAAGGTGGAGACAAGCCTGTATCCCTGAGGGAGGGCTGGTGGCCCAGCCCTTTCCTGGGATGTAAGCTCTCAGTCTCTGTTTTGTGAAGCTCATCTCTGGGAGGAGGCTGAGGAACTACACCCACTCCAAGGCCCACAACGAGTGGATGTCTCTGCTTCTCCCCACTTCCAGAAAAATGTTCCATGGTACATGGGGGGGACCAGGAGTGAAGGCTCTTTCCTCAAAGATGCCATGTGCACCTGGGAAAGGGGGCCTTCCTGCCAGAGATCCTTGCTGCCTACTTTTAATACGATTTGCCTCCCGATTCTCACATCTTGTGTTTTTTGTTGTTGTTGTTGTTGCAGCATCAAGAGTTCCCCAAATGACCACCAGGGAAGAACTAAATCCAGCAAAGACTTTTCCCCAGGTCAGGTTCTTATCATTGAGTATGTCCTAAATTCCTGGACACACCAAGGGCTCCTCGTCTATCCTCCTATAATCAGCCATAGAACGAGACCTGGAAATTGTCCTCGGTTTTCTGAGCCATGCAGAGCATCCTCAGCATGGCTGTGTGCTGTTAAGAAAAGCTGCCTGCCTTATCTGTGCTGGTTTTCCCATGGCCTGAAGGCAGGTGTCCAGCATCACGTAACATTGTAACCTGAGAACAGCCACTGAACAGCTGGACTGAAGATAAATACAGCCATGGCCCTGGCCATGGCCCTGGTCAACATGCCATTCCAGCTCACAAGAAAACATCTACAGGGCTGTACTGAAGCAATACTGGACACACCTCACCCCGAGGAGATCTCTTCCTGATAACTGTCAACCCCATGGGAGGGCAGAGGACACTGGGAGCGCCTCTCGGGTTAGCCTTGGGGAGAAGAGAAAGAGCAGTACAGACGGGGAGATGTTTCAGTACTCCTGGAAGCAAACATTAACACACGGAGGGCTGCCAGCAGTGTTAACAGCAAGCAGATCACAACTTGGCAGGAGACTGCTCAGCTGACACTAGGATACTCTAGCTCTCTTCCCATTGTGGGCCCTACTCTGCTGAGTGTCTTTCATTTCTGTTACACTGGAACACCCAGCTCATCATCTCATGCTCCAGCCAGATACTGTAATTCACCCCACTGCACCTAATCTATCCCCACCTCCTCCATCCCACATAGAACATCCGTGAATACGTGCTTGAGACAAAAAATGTCCAACAATACAGAATTTAAATCATACGAATTGGAATACCCTTCTCTCTTGCACTCACTCCCAAGCCCTCACCGTTTGTTGTTAGCAGTTTGTCACATCTTTCTGCACCCTACTTCCCTGCGTCTCCCTCTAAAACACTTTGCTGTGCATTAACTGGCTGCAGGGCAGACTTCTTACAAAAGGAAGGAAACCAGGCACTTCCCGGATAAAACCAAAAGCAATGGAAAGGTACCATTTGGCTTCTCTGAGCTCGTACACACATAGGTGAACAGATTCTTCTATCCAGTCACATTCGGAAGTACAGAACATGTGAGAAGTTCCTAGGGACAATCAAACACGTATACACAAAGCCAAAATGCAGGGAGGAGATTAGAAAACTCGAAGTGTAAAGGCTACTGACTTTTGCAAAAATATCATTTGCATGTTTTAATTATTTGCATGCCACTTACAGTTATTCAATTTCAGATCCTTTCAAGGATCATTTTAAATTTTGTCACTCTTTGCCATCTCCAGAGTGATAGAAATAAACAAATCAGACATGAAGAGGCAGAAAATGCGTGCAGCTAGACAGTGGAAGGGAAAGTAGGAGATTCAAATTTAAAATGATGCTCTTCATAAGTTGTAGCTTTTACCCTTTAAAATAGTCACTGCTTAAAACCACATGATGGCATTAAGGACACCTGTATGTACACAAATGTGGTTATCGTGCAATGATTAATTATAAGTTCTTCCCTTCCTCGTGGGTGTGTATGTGAATCTGGGTGTGCACAGGCTCAAAGGAGCGACGTGGTGGACCGTGGCTGCTTTTGGTTTCATCTGCCTAGTACCTTTTCTTTCTTCTTTGATAAGTGCACCTGCCTTCCCACCTAGTACGTGAGCAAATGAGTCAGACTCCCCAGGTGCAGTCCACCCTCCTCTACTTTGCTGTTAGAATTGACCTAGAGGCAAACATCTATCTGTGCTAATCTACCCTGATGGCTTAGAAAACCAAATCAGAAGAAACAGAAACTGTAGAGTCAGCCTTGAGTGATCTTTTGTCTGCTCCAATGGAGACAGTACACACTGTAACTTCATCTCTCCTGCACTCAGCCCCACTCATTCCCTTGGTGTTGCTTGTTAACTATTTAACATATCTCTCTACATCCTTTTCTACAAATGAACTCTGACCGTTACCCATGTCTGTCTCTGATATGCTTGCCCCTGCGCATCATTTGGCTAGAGGACAGACTTAATATCAATGAGAAGAAGTCAGGAACTTCACAGCTCAAACAAAAGACAACTAAGAGCTACTCGTGGCTTCTCAGATTGTGTACATGAACAAAATCTCATCCCACATTCGTAACAGGCAGGACAAAACCTGTCATTCATCATCGGAGTCAATCAAACCTGTGTATGTCGAGAGGTCCCCTAAACCAAAACACAGTATGGAACAATCCTCTGTGCCGCTGCTCCTGCTTTGATTCTTAGTGTTTCAAAGACTTGGCTGCTCTGTTAGATTAATTTACTGATTATCCCATTATACATTTAATAAAGTTTTGTTCTGTTTTGTTTCAGTCGGTCTCTGTCATTTATGTTGTCACCTATTGGACCTTAATTGATACCCATTAGATGAACACGGTAAATTCTTCCACTTTGCTCATGTAAATGATGTATTCCGTGGAAGAATAGCACATTGCAGTCCTCAGACTTTATGTCGAAACATTAAGGGGTTCTCTTTAGCTCAGCGGATATAAAATGCCCTCGATCGATGAGGGAGAGACACTGACAATGCTTGAACATCTGAGCCCGGTGATTGGGCTCAATACGGTAGGCTTGGTCTAAAATCCCTGCGTTAGGCCTGGGCTTACGTTTCCTCCATCAGCATTTTGCTCTGCCTCATTGTGGAAACAGAGATGACAGCATTCACCGGACATGTAAATGCTACAGAGGTGAAACACACATGATCGTAGGTGTGAGGGTAGTGGCCCAGGTGAAACACAGACTCGGTTTCCTTTTCTTTATTCACAAGTGTTACTTCACATGCTATGTCTTCTATCCATTAAAAGCAAGGATATTAACATCCATAATGGTTAAAAGATGTACACCCAGAACCCAATATGGTCTTAGGCTGTCACACCCTGCACTGTCACCATTTTACCTTTCCATCAATATCACCAATATGCCACACACAGAATATTTTAAATCCAATTTCAGCTGCCCAGCCTCATCCCCCTCCTTTTGAAAGGAGCAAACTTGCTGCCGGCGCCGCGGCTCACTAGGCTAATCCTCCGCCTTGCGGCGGCGGCACACCGGGTTCTAGTCCCGGTTGGGGCACCGATCCTGTCCCGGTTGCCCCTCTTCCAGGCCAGCTCTCTGCTGTGGCCAGGGAGTGCAGTGGAGGATGGCCCAAGTGCTTGGGCCCTGCACCCCATGGGAGACCAGGATAAGCACCTGGCTCTTGCCATCGGATCAGCGCGGTGCGCAGGCCGCAGCGCGCTACCACGGCGGCCATTGGAGGGTGAACCAACGGCAAAGGAAGACCTTTGTCTCTCTCTCTCACTGTCCACTCTGCCTGTCAAAAATTAAAAAAAAAAAAAAGAAAGGAGCAAACTTGTGACATTTCAACACATGCATGCCATGTGTACTGATCAAATCAGTGTAATTAAGACTTCCCATTCTTTGATAACCACTTTCTGATTGGAGGCTTGGAGCTACTTCTGTTTATAAGATACACGTTAGTGATTGTGAACTGTAGTCAACTGTATACTGTGTAACACTATGAATTTATTCCTTCCGTCTCATTGATTCAGCACCTATTATCCCAATCCCTTCGGCCTCTAGTAATACCAGTCTGTGTTCAGGCTGAGGTTTGGGTTTTTGCGTTTAGCTCAGCATGAGAAGATGCAGTGCCTGTTCTTCCTGTCTCTGGCTTATTTCACTTAACATGATGTCCTCCACTTCCATCCATTTTGCCTCCTGTATGTTTTCTGGGCACACAGAAGAGAGGCACTCCGAGGTTCCAATCATGATTCAATGACAGAGAGGGGAAGTGCTGCTTGCTCTGACCTGCTCAGAGCTTGTTAAACACATATACTGAAATGTCACACTGTACTGCATAAGCATAAATAATTATTGCTAATCAAAAATTGTTTTAAAAAGTAGTCTTTAAAAAAAAAGAAAATGTTATGAAAAAAAAAAAAACCCATGCATAGATTTCAACGTTTTCTACACCAAAACTTCTCTTTTATTTCCACTGTTGCAGAAACTGTTTAAAGTACCCTCATACATTTTTCAATCTGCTTCACAGACTTTTTAAAAAGCTAGAACATAGAGAGCACATTTTATTGATAATTTTGCTTTGAGGATTACCTACTCCTATGTCATGTATGACAGGTAGAAGGACACAAATAAGCTGAAGCTTCTTACATTGTTAAACCAGCGTGTTATTCTGAGGGAGAGCACACTGGTGAAGTCTCGTCTACTGGGCTAGGGTGTTGAGCTACAGACAAGCATAAGAGCCAACGTGGTGCACAAGAAACACTTTCTAGATTTACCACAAATGTCCTCCACGCAGGCCACAGTTTATTCTCAGTTGTAACATCCCATATAGATGTTGAGGATGCCAGAATAACTATCCCGTCCAGGTGATGAGCATTATCATGAGATCAGTTAGCTATTCACAGCTTTGAGTTAGTCTCAGAAACTCCTGAGATAACACTGACTGCTCTCCTTTGAAACGTACAATGTTCTTCTTCCTAACCACGTTTATTTCATAACAAACACAATTCTAGTTTTGCTGAGGTATCTTTAAAAGCAACTTTTTAATGATTTATTTATTTATTTGAAAGGCAGAGAGAGAGAGAAACCTTTCAACTGCTGGTTCACTCTCCAAATGGCTACAACAGCCAGGACTGGTCCAGGCTGAAGCCAGGAGCCCAGAACTTCATCTGGGCCTTCCAAGTGGGTGGCAGGGACCAGAGTACTTGGGTCATCTTCTGCCGCCTTGCCAGTTGTATTAGCAGGTAGCTGGAACCTGTGCTCTGATATGGGATGCAGGTGCTGCAGGTAAAACCTTAGCTTTCTGTATACTGCTGGCATCAGCGGCTCCTATTTTTAAAGCTTTATTTGACTCTGGGTTTTTCTTCCAAGACCATTTTAAACTAAATCACTTTCCAGAATAAAATCGTTCAGTGGTATACCACTGACTCTAATCCAAGCTCTCAATTATTTAGCATTCCACACAAATTCCCATCCACATTTGGGACCACACTGAATTCCCAGACCTTGTGATTTGGAATTCACAGATTTCCTTCCATTTCTCATCCCCACTTAGCACCTCAATTGTCTTTACTGGGAAGGAGCGCATGTAATGTATATGTGACAAGGTTCCTAGGGTATCTGCCTCATTTTCTTCCTACTCCTCAGGCTGTATTATTTATATATTTTCTTGTTGCCAGGGAGATGTCTCAACTTCTGTGCTCCGTGGCATCACAAACACACAGGACTCGAAATTGATCCTATTTACCCTCCAACCAGCTCCCAAAACCAAAGGGACACCAGCTCGCTCAGCTGCACAGGCAGAACCCAGCTGGGCAGTGAAGCTGCTCCCTCCATCACCCCCAGAACTCCATCAGCCACTGAATCCCTCCTGTCCTCTCCCTCCTGTCTCCTGGAATCTTGCCCTCCAGTCTACCTCCACAGCCAGCGCCATCACCTCCATCAGCTCATTACTGGAAGTGCCCCCTTTGCTGCGGACCCCCAATCTCACTGCTTGTCTGCATTTTTCTCAAATGCTGGTTTGCACTTGAATCTCTATGACTCATCCATCAGTGCAGAGATCAAACACATTTTCAGATTCAGTAGCCATTTGGACTACTTAATGTGGCTGTGTTTAGCATCAGACACACACGGTCCATGGTTGTAAGTGTTCCATACGCATGCTTTATTCTACTTTTAACCCCTTTCTGTCTTGATTTCTTAGCTGTGCACTGACCTTCACAAGATCCCAAGGTCTTCCTGCTGTCCACACCTCTCAGTGTGGAGTACACCCCACAAAAAATCCCATGGCATCTGTACCACACACATGCACCTGTTCTGCTTATGGTGCCCGTTCCCCTCTGGACCATGAAACCTTTGCAGAGAAAGGCATGATATTCAACCTTTTATTTATTTTCTAAAATTTATTTATCTGAAATTGGAATTGCAGAGAGAGAGAGGAAGAAACACAGACGCATATGCAGAGGTGGGGGGGGCGAGAGGGAGAGAAAGACAGAGAAATATCTTCCATCTGCTGGTTCACTTCCCAAATGGCTACAACAGCTAAGGTTGGGCAGGGCTGCAGCCAGGAGTCTGAAACTCTACCTGGGGCCCAAGCACTTGGGCTATTTTCTGCTTTTTAAAAAATTTTTAAAGATTTGTTTATGGCCGGTGCCGTGGCTCAATAGGCTAATCCTCCGCCTTGCGGCGCCAGCACACCGTGTTCTAGTCCCGGTAGGGGCACCGGATTCTGTCCCGGTTGCCCCTCTTCCAGGCCAGCTCTCTGCTGTGTCCAGGGAGTGCAGTGGAGGATGGCCCAAGTGCTTGGGCCCTGCACCCCATGGGAGACCAGGATAAGCACCTGGCTCCCCCCGCCTTCGGATCAGTGCGGTGCGCTGGATCATCTTCTACTGCTTTCCCAGCCACAGCAGAGAGTTGGCTAGGAAGTGTAGCAGCCGGGACTAGAACCGGTGCCCATGTGGGATTCTGGCATTGCAGGCATAGTCTTACCCACTACGCCACAGCGCCGCCCACCCCCCCCAACTGTGCTCTTAAAACTGTGTGTATGAAATACATGAGGATTGTTCCATTTTATAAATAAAAAAAATTGAATTATGATGTTAGAATAAAACAGTTTGGACATTTGGGAAGTTAATAGTGTATATCAAGCAGAAACATTACTTAGTCAAAAACAACAAAAGAGGAAAATAATCAAGTAACCCAAGCACTACTTTCTTGAGAGATGTCGATCTCATCAGATATACTGTGATCAATCCTTGCAGCAAATGTTTTTTGAAAACTGGTGGCAACCCTGTGCAAGAACCCCTGCAAGGGGCTGTTGATGGAAGGATGAGTGATGGGGCCGGCATTGTGGCCCCACAAGCTAAGCTGCTATCTGTGATGCCAGCGTCCCATAAGGCTGCAGGTTCATGTCACAGCTGCTCCACTTCCAATCCAGCTCTCTGATAATGTGCCTTGGAAAGCATCAAAGGGGCCGGCGCTGTGGCATAGCAGGTAAAGCCATAGCTTGCAGAGACGGCATCCCCTATGGTCGCCAGCTGCAGTCCCAGATGCTCCACTTCCAATCCAGCTCTCTGCTATGGCTTGGGAAAGCAGTGGAAGATGATCCAAGTGCTTGGGCCCCTGCACCCATTTGGGAGACCCCAAAGAGTTCCTGGCTCCTGGCTTCAGATCAGTGTAGCTCTGGCCGTGGCTGCCAATTGGGGAGTGAACCAGCAGATAGAAGACCTCTCACCGCACCCCCCCCCCTTCTCTGCCTCTCCTTCTCTCTCTGTGTAACTCTGACCTTCAAATAAATAAACAAATCTTTTTTTTTTTTTCGACAGGCAGAGTGGACAGTGAGAAGAGAGAGACAGGGAGAAAGGTCTTCCTTTGCAGTTGGTTCACCTTCCAATGGCCACCTAGGCCACTCAAGTCCTTGGGCCCCTGTACCTGAGTGGAATACCTGGAAGAAGCTCCTGGTTCCTAGCTTCAGATGGTGCAGCTCTGGCTGTTGTGGCCATCTGGGGAGTGAACCAGCAGATGGAAGACCTCTCTCTCTCTCTCTCTCTCTCTCTCTCTCTCTCTCTGCCTCTCCTCTCTCTGTGTAACTCTGTCTTTCAAGTAAAATAAATAAATCTTTAAAAAAAGAGCACAGTGATACTTCCTACCATCCTTTCCTCTCCCTCCCTCTCACCCCTCTCCTTTTCTTATTTGAATTTTTGCAATGACACACTTGATTTTCTTCATAAACACAAGCTTAACCCTCCACTAAATACAGACTTCAACAAGTAGCAAATAGAAAAACCATCATTCTTCAAGAGGATAGACAAGGGCTATTAAAAGTGATCAAGTCCCAAAATGTCAATTTCACTCACATATATTACATTTTTTGGTACTCTACACATTAGTTACCACAAATCAAGGAAAATATATGATATCTGTATTTTGCAACTGGCTGATTCCACTAAGCATAATAATCTCCAGTTGCATCTATTGTGTTTTGAAAGACAGCATTTCATCTAACATAATAATTAAGAGAAATGCAATAAGAACAAACATCTTGAGGAGTGCAAATACCACGGGTAGAGTTAGAAACAGATACCACATAGCATACTGCTGCAATGGCACTCTTGTTTTCAGTGTAACAAAGAAAACACCGTCCCAGTCTTTCTTGAAAGACATATTTTTGATTTGTCGTTAAGTATCAGTTACCATCCAGAAGACAATGGGGGAAAATCTATAAAAACTATTATTTTCAGTGACATTTTCTATATACCAGAGAAAGCTCTCTGAAGGGTTGAAATTTAGGTCAGCAAACACACCAGACTAGTGTCACAAGACGTCAATACTTACAAGAATGCTTACAACAGTGAAATCTGTGTTAAAGTGGTGCTTTGGCTACAGTACCTTTAAACCATGGACCTAAGTTTGTGTAACAGTGCATTCAAACAACTCCTGGATAGGTGAGACCCTTTTAAACATCAAAAAAATCATGACTCTCAAAGCTGCACTTTTAACATTCACTGATTTTAAGGAAAAACATACTGATACAGTGTTACCCATATTGTTCAAAGCCCTTGCCTAAATCCCTGCTGACCGGTGGTTTTTCTACTTTTTACTTATCACACTCTCTATTTAGCGGGGCAGTGAGCCTATGACTATAAAGTAAATTAAAATATGATGCTGTAAAAAGAAAGAAAGAAGGAGAGAAAAAAGGAAGGAAGAAAGGAAGGGAGGGAGGGAGGAAGGGGGAGGGAAGGAAGGAAGGAAGGAAGTATCATTATATTCCTAGAATTGTACCCATGAACTACATGAGATCTGTTCTCTGTACAGTGTTAAAATATATAAATATTTTAATAATAAAAAAATTGAGTAACCTTTGAATTTTCTAATCTCAACTGGTACCTAAGTGTGTGTTCTATCTATTAATATATATATGCAGTCTAAAGATAGTAGTTTGTGTGTTACTATACGTGTGTGTGAACTGTACTATTTAGTTATTCTTCAAACGCTCCTTTGTCTACAGGTGGATTTGCTAGTCTGAAGGTAAGGGGAGCTTCTGATAAACCCTGTGTCAGAAGCATTCCTGGTGAGAAAGCAGGTGCCATGTCTGGGGGCTTTGCATTCTCACACCTAGCAGTGTGTGGCATGTTGTGAACATGCAAGTAAATGGTCAACTGAAGGAATCAAAACACCTTGCCTCTGTGATCCTACAAGGGCAACGTTCACATGACCTGAGACAGGACACACTCCTAAGAGGGAACCATAACATAAAAGATAAGCTTATGTCAGAGCAAGACTTCCAAGTTGCTGAGAATAAATTCACACGGAGCTACGCGAGTGTCTGGGCCCACTTGGTATGCACTACTGCACTTGCCGTGATGGCCTCTGCTTTCGCGGGGATTTAATGAAGGGGAGTGATGGACTGCAGAAAGCCTGCACAGCAAAGTGTCAGGGTGACTGTTCCACTGGCGGCAAGATGGATCCAGTGCCACTGATTAATTTCAGTGCCAGTACTTTTTATGGAAATAGGCAGACACACAGCACAGAATTAAAAAGATATTATAATGTAAGTGTTCTTTAGCTGTTTGAACATCACGGCGAGCAGCCAGCATCTCAACCTACATAATGCCAAGGGAATTTCTTTCCATAGATTTACCTAAGATGAAGCTCTTGTCCTGTATCTTTAAATTCTTGCTCTAGCTCTAGGCTTACTGTGAACTCTGTAGCCAGGCTGCATAAATATTCTGGAGCTCTGCTTTGTACACCACGCTCTCCTGAGAACAGTACAGGCAGGAGGCTGCAGTTAAAGATTTTAAAAATGTTTTTAATTCTGCGATATCGTGTATTTTCACAAAAATAGAAGCGTGTTCTAGCTTTATGCAATCCTCCCGTCCTACACTTTAAGGTTCTACACTTTAAGACAGTGAGGAGTAACAGTGCCCGCCCCTACCGTAAAGGGGAGACACAGATGTCCTCGTGGAAGACCCGGAAGATTTATGAATGGAAAACAGCAAACAGCATGTTCTCTAAAGTATAGACACAGGCTGTTCGGCAATAAATCTTGCTGTACAGGGTGATCTGCAGTGCTTAAAGTATTATTAGGTCTGTGTGGGAGAATACTCAGCACAGAGCCCACTGTGGACCAACACAATGTATTTAGCACGCTGAGCTTGCCTTGTTCATGACTTAGACTCCAGCCAGAGACTCACCACACCATACACACATGGGTTTTTTAACATAAGGGCACCCTGATTGTACCTCTGGGCGTATCTTGTAACTCATTAGGTTGAACAGAGCAAGAGAATACATGGAATTATGCAGGGCTTATTAGTTCCTTCCGAAGGTTTCAGACAGAACGCTTTCTCCCTTCATCCCTTATCTTCTGTCCTCAGAAAAGGGAGCTTCCCAACCTGCACTCCGGATTAGAGTCACGTAGGATGCTCCTCAGCTGTTCAGCGGGCAGAGTTCCCAGGGCGCAGCCTGCTCGCCCCACTAGCATTTCAGCTGAAAATCCAGCTCTGCCTACCCTGCAGGCCAGACATCGTCTCTCAGCCATGCCAGTGCAGAACCTACCACACAGTTTATTTATTTATTTTTTTTAAATATTTATTGTATTTATTTGAAAGAGTTACAAAGAGAGGTAGAGACAGAGGCAGAGGTCTTCCATCCAATGGTTCACTCCCCAGATAGCTGCAATGGTCGGAGCTGTGCCAATCGGAAGCCAGGAGCCAGGAGCTTCTTCCAGGTCTCCTATGTGGGTGCAGGGGCCCAAGGACTTGGGCCATCCTCTACTGCTTTCCCAGGCCATAGCAGAGAGCTGGATCCGAAGAGGAGCATCCGGGACTCTATCCCGCGCCCATATGGGATGCCAGCGCCTCAGACCAGGGCTTTAACCCGCTGCACCACAGCGCCAGCCCCTACCACACAGTTTAGGTGACATTCTACTGGTGACCGTTGGAAAGCAGCCCCTGCCTAGGGTGACTGACCAAGAGAAGCCTGATAATGAATAGGGGGAGGCAACCACCTAACAGGAGACAGAGTCTTTTGGTTGGTAATGACTTATTGTTGAATGATGATATATTCAAATGGTCTACAAATTGCATGGTTCTACTGATTTAGCCTATATTTACCACTTGCCCTACTTCTCCAAAGAAAAAATAACTTTCGAAAGAAAATTTTCTAAAGAAAAATTTTCCAAAGAAACATGTGCAGGGCCGGTGCTGTGGCACAGTGGGTAAAGCTGCCTCCTGCAGTGCCGGCATCCCATGTGGGCACCAGTTCAAGACCCAGCTGCTCCACTTCCAGTCCGACTCTCTGCTATGGCCTGGGAAAGCAGTAGAAGATGGCCAAGTGCTTGGGCTTCTGTATCCACATGGGAGACCAGGAAGAAGCTCCTGGCTCCTGACTTCGGATCAGCCCAGCTCTGGCCTTTGCAGCTATTTAGGGCATTAAGCAGCAGATGGAAGATCTCTCTGCCTCTGCCTCTCTGTAACTCTGCCTCTCAAATAAATAAAAAAAAAATATTTTTTAAAAAAAAGAAAAAGGGAATCGTGCTATTTTGATTCTTTATACAAGAATGAGCACTTACTTTTGTATATAAAAGATAAGTGAAATTAGTTGCAAAGGAGAACTTCCTCAAAATGTTAGGATGTGAGTGGTGGACTTTCAAAGGTCTTGGCTTTTGTCATGCCTTATTTCCTGGTCATCACTGGGCAGAACTGAGATGAACAGAAATGAAGGGGACAACACTGCTCTTCGGATTCTGAGGATCTGCAACTTTCAATCTGAAGGTCAAGTCAGCACTCAGTGACTGTTGATGCTCTTTGGGATTTGTGTTGAGTTTTGAAACAAATCAATGAAATTACACAAGCTGAACGAAAAGGATGAAAATGCAAAAATTTCTGAGTCATGGGAGGGCATTTATGCAGACCTGGTTTTTATACAGCCGTAAGGGAATACACAGTGAATGCCCTGGCATAAAAAACAGTGCTCAAGGCACCTGTCAATGCTGCAGCCTCAGCACTGGGCGGCTGAGCACGGCCCTCTGTGTAAAGTACGTTTGCTGGGCTTCACTGCACATCTCCTGCGGCTTCTCTCTGAATTTCTCTCACCATTCCTTCTTTGCAGGCTCCACCTCTTCTCTTCTACCTCCTAATTTTAGAGTTCTCTGGACATTGTGTCTTCTACCTGCACCAACAGCTCCCTTTGTGATTTCAAAGAGTTTCCTGGCTTCAAATGCCATCTACGTACAGACTGATGACTCAACATTTTTATCTCCCGTCTCATACATCCCCTGGAACTCCAGCCTGGTAATTACAAACTCGGTTGGATGACTAATGCATCTCAGATTTAGCAGGTCCACGCTCCTGGTCACTTCCTTCAGACCTACTTTCCTGCTGGCGTTCTCATCTCGGTTAACGGCAGCTTCCTCCGTCCAGTGGCTCAGCACAGTGCCTCAGGGGGCCTGTGACTCAATGCTTTCTTGCACTCCCACGCCCTGTCAGCAGTTCCTGTTGCCTCTACCTGAGACATACACCCAGAAGGGGACTGCTAATGCCCACCGGCCTCTTCAGCCTGGATGACTGCAATGAACTCGTAACTGATTTCTTTGCTTTTCCTATTGACCCTCGCAGTGTCTTCCCTACGTGTCAGTGAGCGCAGTTCTGTTAACCACATCAGATCATGCTACTCCTCTGCTTACAGTGCCAATGTGAAGATGATATCCTACAACTCTAACAGGGAGTATACACAGCAAAAGCTTGGAACAACCGAAACCTAAGGCAGCATCACACGCTTTTGAGAGTGAGCAGCACCCACCTACTGGACATCAGCTGTACTCCAACGCCTCTCCAGCTCCCTGTCACCTCTCCAACCGCAGCCCCCACTCTTCACTCTGAGCCTCAATTCACTCCAGCTCAGAAGCCCCTTGCTGTTTATCGGATATTTCAGCCACAAATTCACCTTGGGATCTTTCCATTTAAAACACTACCCTGTGTTCTGCAGTGCCCTTGCTTCATGCAGAAGACCTTACGCCCCCACCTTGCTTAGGTCTTTCTCAGATATTCTCTTCTCAGAGATTCCCTTATCCCAACTGCTTAGAATTACAGGTCTTCCTGACCCTAAGACTTGGCACTCCCTACATAACACCAAATACCAATTATCGTACTATAAATTTGACTTATTTTGTCTGTCTTCAGTAGAATGAATCCCCCAAATGGCTGGACGTTTTAAAAACATTTTTGCTCCTACATTACTTAAGTAAGGATCTACGTATCTGAGATTACCTCTAATATGCTGAATGAAAACTGAATAAATGAATGAGAATCATATTCAGTATAGTGCTAAGACTGCAGATCAAGGTTTGAGGAGCTGTGGTTCAAACATCCCTGCCTGCCTGAGCGTATTACATCTTTTAAATGCTTTTGTTTTCATCATGTGCAGGAAAATTGCTAAATTCTAAAGGAAACCGAGGCTATATAAACAAACAAGTAAGCAAGTAAGTCCAGGATGTCAATTTAGCTTTTTGGTTTTGATGTTATATATTTAACATTCTGTTACTTCAACCACATAACCCTTCTTAATTTTATCAACTAATAGTAACAGAGTGTGCCATTTTTTTTTCTTCCTTTAAATTAGAGTAAGAGCTCCCTCAGGTAACCAAGAGCTGCTTAAGCTGTGTACACTGCCTTCTTCAGCTGTCTACACTGTGCCTTCCTCAGTGGTCCTTCCTGTCTTGAGCTGGATGCGCAGTTTCTTCTTGAGTTCTATGCACTGTGTCTTCTTCTGGACTTGTCTACTGTGCCTGCTTCAATAGATGCACTGTGTCTTCCTTGCAGAGCTCACACTTTTGTACCTCCTTATGTGTGTGTGGGGGGGGGGGATGTTGCTCCTGGCCCCCTACTCTTTCCACTTCCTCTTGACAAGCTCTTCTTGAGGAGCACGGACACGTGCTCAAACAGCCAAATGCACTTCCTACTCTGTGTTTCATTCTCACTTGTTTCCCAGCAGTAAGCTCTGCCTGTCTTCAGTTCCATTCTCAAAATGAACCTGGGGGCATGTGGTTGGGAGTCTGGTGTGTTTCCCAGTCCTTATCCTACCTGACCATCCTTCATCAAGTGATGCTGCTGACCTCTCTCTGCTTCTTTGAGCACCTCCCTCCTTTATAGTATCCATTCCATTCTCCCTTTCCATCCTTCTGACTAAATTAAAGTGTTCTTTCTTACATCACTTTCTTGTTTACCTTAAAGAAATAGGTTTAGTAAAGTTATTAATCATTTAAGATACTTGCAACTTTTGAGTTAAGTAACTGTTTCAGTGCTAAATACATTTGAGGAGATGAAATCTTCATACTTGATGTGTATGTTCTTCCACAGATACGTTCTGTCAGCCTTCACCAATACTGTTTGAATATCCCAGTGCCTACTAATGATGAACAGCGTGCGCTTCTTGCCTTCTAACACTGCAGAAGATGCTGCAGGGGGCCTCTGTGATACTTTACAGGAATAAACAATTTCCCCAGAGAAAGCCTTGGTTTCCACAGGCTGCCAGTTACTCCTGCCCCTACTAACTCTCCAGCCAAAAAAAAAATGAGCTAACTGGAGGCTACACCGCTTCCCTGGGGACAGCCCACAGCCAGCAACTGGCTGATTCTGGGGCATGAAAGCACCATGCCATTGCATGGAACCCAGGCCTGAAGGAGACAGGCCAGCCTCAGAGCTCCTCCTGTTGCCACCTTTCCTAACTATGAACCTCTTCTCTCCATCTGCCCAATCCACCTCTCATTTCAGGGGATGGTGCCCAAGCAACCCCACCCAGAGCTACATTGTCTCTCACACTGAAGATACTGAACATCACCCAAAAGATGCCATTTCGGCATGAGAATTATTTTGAGCTAAATGTGCTTGAAAAAGACAGATACAATAGGGATACACTCTGACCTCCCTCTTTTTCTACCTGTACCAACAGAAAAGAAACATTCTTGTGGCCAGAGACTGGTAGTTGTAACTGGGAAATATCTTTACAAATATACCTTTATAAATAACTTTTTTCTTTCTTAGCTTCTGCATACATTTTAGTTATTTTTGCATACTAGCCACCTGCTTAGTTCAATCTACTACACTGTACAAATATTTGGGCTTTGCCACTTCTTTGGGTTTTCATTTTCTTATGGTGATTACCAGGCAAAATAAAATCTGTATGCTTTTCTCCTCTTGATCTGTCTTATGTCCACTTAATTCTCAGGCCAGGTCAATGAATTCAAGAGAGCAGAAATAAAGTCTCACCTCCTCTGATTTATTTTAAGCAATTCAGTTTCAATTCCTGCCATGAGCACTTGCTGTTTTGGCTTCAGTCTGACTGCAACATTTAAACTAAAGATATTCTCCATAATGGGATATTATAGCCAGAAGAGTTGCTCATATTATTACCTGTCCAAGAACCTTCTTTCAGATGTCAATATACAATACTAGAAAAAAAATGCTTGCAGAACAGAGAGCTTTTGTGACATGTGAAATCATGCAAGTTACTGAGCTCATAGAATTGGACCACGCTAAACAGGGAAAGAGCTCATAGCTTCAAATTCAGCTAAATCAATTAACACTTACTGTTTCTCCTTACTAAATTGATTCTTATTATCTGCATGAGAACGTTAGCCAAATGATATTGAGACATTTAATTATATTTTAGCTTTATTCACACGCACAAGCATCAGAGCTAGCTTGCTAGATTAGAAAGAATACTTGAAGCAGGAAACAGTCTCAGTTTTTAAGACAGAAACTATCGGTTTGAATTTTGAAAATCCAGGTAAACCCCCTATTTGAACAAATGTAAGAAATAACTGACTACAAACCAAGAAGTGAAACCAACAGGCCTAGTGTGGTGGCGCAGCAAGTTCAGTTGCCACTTGAAATGCCGGTATCCCATACTGGAGTGCTGGTCCTAGCCCCAGCTGCTCTGCTTCTGATACAGCTCCCTGCTAGTGTGCTTGGGAAAGCAGTAGAACATGGCCCAAGTACTTGTGCCCCTGACACCATGTTGGATACCTGGAGAGAGTTCTTGGTTACTGGCTTCAGCCTGTCCCAACATTGGTCACTGCAGCCATTTGGGGAGTGAACCAGCAGTTGGAAGATTTCTGTCTCCCTCCCTCCCTCTGTCACTCTGCCTTTCAGATAAATACATGAATCATCAGAAAACCCCTTACTTATCACACATTCACGTAACCACGTCTCCTGGATATAAAGAAAATAAAAAAATATGGAGAGCACCAAATCACACTTTTATAGCCTTACTAAAATGTCTATCGGTATTGGGAGACAGAATTAGAAACTGTCTATACTGATTTCCAGCTGCTATCACTTGGATGATGTCCCGCCAAAACACCTATGCTGAGGTCCTCACCCACAGAGCCTCAGAAAGAGACTGCATTGGGAGACAGGGTCTTTACAAAGTGAAATCAGCTAAAACGAGATTAGGAAGGGCCCTTGCCCAGCACAATCAACATTCTCCTAAGGAGGGGAGATTAGCACACAAACACACCCAGAAGAAGACACGGGGAGAAGATGCCCATTTGCCACCCAGGGACAGGCTTCAGAAGTAACCAAAACCAAGAGTAAATGAACTGTTGCTAGGAGAGCCACACAGTGGGACGCTGTGGCAGCAGCCCCAGCAAACTAACACAGCAGACTTCGCATCCCAGATGCACCTTGCTCTGTCGCTCATACCCGTGTGCTATTTATAATTGGAACTATCGGCAATGCTGATCATATTCTTCACACAAAACATCTTAAAAGTCATGACCTTCAAAAGGTAGGCGTTGTTTTCAGAATAAGGCACTCAGACATTCAGAATCTATCTCATACTGAACAGGACACGTGTTCTGCAGCCAGGAACGCATCCACTTCTTATAAATGCCCTTCTGTTTACTCGCCCCAGCTGTGTGCAGAACAAACAGGGCAGGAGAATGGCACAGATTTGCACAATCCATGCCCAGCCAAAGGCAGTGATGCAAGCCTTCTGTGGCAGCAGACTGGCTACGGGTGTCACTGTTGATGGTTCAAGACAACAGCATGCACAGGAATACCTTAACTGCACCCTCATTATTTTTAAAGATTTGAAAATATCCTTTCTTCAAAAATATTTAGCTTTCGGACTATGAACTTTCAGGCATTTCAGAAGGAGGAATGTATTGGACACTGGAAACTCCCAGGTGTGCTGAGTAAACCTACTTAGTGCTGACAACGGGTCGCAGCTGTTGATATATTTACCTGACAAACAAAAGCCATTTACAAAGTCAATTAACTTAGTTTCCTTAACAATCCTATGAGATAATGCTGTTATGAACCAGGTTTCACAGTTGAGGACCTGAGGTACAGAGAAATCGAATGACTTTCTCAAGGTCATTGGGGCAGGACCCACCCTGGAGCCCATGTCTTCCAACTCTGGGGCCTGTGCTCTTAACCACTGTGCATCAGTTTGCTTAGCCGGTGGCTTGGTGTGCACCTGCGCTAAAGCCCAGACTGACACACGAACGGGGAGAAAAAACCCCATTGATTTCCATCCGCATGTGTTCCAGTAAAATATGCAGAGTGAAGTTCCACAGCGGGCAAATGCACACCCTTCAGGGATACATTGTCAGGCTGCAATATGTAATAACCAAGCATGGACAGGCCTACTATGAAAATGAAGACGGCATTCTTCCTTTGGTGGGAAGATGGGGTGAGGAAGGACGGTGGTTAGGAAGGGTAACCACAGAGAATGCCCCCGGTGAGAGCTTTTGATCAGGTTGCAGAAATTTTCTCTTAAAACCATTCATTAGGATGTATACTTGTTCAATTCACTAATCTGTTTGTATGCAATTTTTCTACAATAAATTTATTTCTATAGTTATACAAGTACATAATTTTTGGAAACAGAAAACATCTCATAACCCATCTGCAAGTGTCTATGTGAAATACATGAAGTATGGCAAAGTACCAAAAAAAAAAGTCACACATATTGCAAAATCACAGATTCCTTTATAAAAACTGCACAGGCCATCCTGACCAGAAAGTCCGTCACCATTCAGATTGAAAAGCTGTGGAAAGTTTCCACTAGCTGTGTATACTTCCCAAATAGTAAAATGTTTTGAAACCAGCTTATGATCAAATTCTACTCTTTTGGCAAATGTATGCATACATGAGTGTACATCTCACTCAAGCACTATGTTATTTAAAGGAATTATGTTAAAAGTATAATAACTACAAACTAGAACCCATTCTTCTCATCTGAAAGTATTTTAAATATCCATGTTAGATGCTCCAGTTAGGCTATCTCTTAGTCAATATTTAGGGGAAATCTCTATTGGGGACTTATTCAGTGCCAGGAGCTGTTGACACAATATTTGTTTACCTTCCTAATCCCCAGCAATGAATTGCACAGCGTTGTGACTCTGATCTTACAGTCCTGGGTTAGGGACCTGCCCAGGCCTCACGGCTGGTGCAGGCTGACTCCAAGGTCCAGGCTGAAGAAGCCCTGTTTTATGTCATCCACATCGCCAACCCAGTCAAATAAATGCAGTGCGTCTTATAGCACAATGTCTTTACTTACACATGTCTTTACAGGGTTGGAGGCATTTATCTAGTTCTACAAGGATTCAAGAATTTGGGGCCAGCATTGCTGTACAGCGGATTAACCCACTGCTTGAGACACTGGTGTCCAGTATGGGAGCATTGGTTTGAATCTTGGCTGCTTTGCTACCACTTTAGTTCCCCACCAATATGCCTGCAGAAGTAGAGGAGGGTTCCAGTACTTGGGACACTGCCAACCCCCTGGCAGACCTGGTGATCTCCTGGCTCCTGCTTGCAGCCTCGCTCAGACAAGGCGTTGCAGCAATTTGGGGAGCGAACCAGCAGATAGAAAATCTCTTTTGTGCTCTCCCTCTCTCTCTCCCCACTTCCAAATAAATGCATCATTTAAAAAAAAAAAAAAGAGTTCAAGATTTGTGTTAAAAAAGAGTAAGGCGGCAGAATCAACAGTCATAAAAAACAATGAAAACCTTTAGTACTTTTTTCTATTCCTATACCATACATCGTAACAGAGGAAATCGAAAGAAAATGTTGTTATCGATGCAACTTTTTTTTTTTTTTTTGACAGGCAGAGTGGACAGTGAGAGAGAGAGAGACAGAGAGAAAGGTCTTCCTTTTCCGTTGGTTCACCCCACAATGGCCGCTGCGGCCAGTGTGCTGTGCTGATCCGAAGCCAGGAGTTAGGGGCTTCTCCTGGTCTCCCATGTGGGTGCAGGGCCCAAGGACCTGGGCCATCCTCTGCTGCACTCCCGGGCCACAGCAGACAGCTGGACTAGAATAGGAGCAATGGGGACAGAATCTGGCACCCTGATCGGGACTAGAACCTGGGGTTCCAGCGCCGCAGGCGGATTAGCCTATTGAGCCACGGCACCGGCCTCCTTTTACAGTTTCTAAAAATTATTGGAAGATCTAAAAGTACCTAAATGAATTAACGTTTTTTGTAGCAAAAACTCTTTTCTCTGTATTATGAATTCATCTCCCATTATTGTCCCAATATAAATTTAACTAAATTGAGCATAATATAAATGAAACTAATTGTTTCATTTTTGTTTAGTTAATTATAGTTGTCTGCTATTCTAAGTAGCATCCATGTATTTAATTTCTCTTTATGTACATAATTCAGTTTTTCTTAGAGTTAGTAATTGCCTTTGTTTTCATGAACTCAGGGATGTTTGCTTGTATGCTTCTGTTTCAATTAGACCTCAGAATGGTTAGGAGTTGATCATATAGGGTCAGTTAGCCACCTTGACACCAAAACAGCATTCTATATGCTTATAGAGCAATTATTACTAGCAATTAAAACTGCAAAACTCTATATATTATAATACAACTTTATCACATAAAACATACGAGTTTAAAAAGGCTCCCCTATTTGGTCTGATTTTCCCAAGATTGGCCAGTGTGTGACTATTCCATCCCTGCCATAGCAAATTACATCACATCTCGTGGCTCAAAACAACACAAATTTATTATCGTAGAGTTCTCACAGACGTCAGCTGCCGCCTCCTCTGCAGGTGGGAGGGAGGAACATGTCTCAGTGCCTTTCCCAGCATCTAGATGCTGCCCAGATTCTTTGGCTCTTCACTCCCTCTCATTAGCAACCCTGCACCTGACCATTCTGCTGTTGTCAGAGTCCCCTCTTTTCTGAACTCAGTTGGACTTTAATGCACATGTGGGCAGCTTAGGGACACCTGAACATTCCTGGACAGGGTCTTGGCCTGAATCACATCCTAAAAATATCTCTGTGCTATAGGCAGATGTTGTGATGTGCAGCATACACAGCTGCTTGGGATGCCTGCATCCCTTATCTGAGCAGTGGTTCAAGTCCCGGCTACTCTGCTCAACCTGACCTGGCTCCCTGCAAATGCACCTGGAAGGCAGCAGATGATGGCCCAAGTACTTGGGTCCCTTCCACCCACGTGGAGGACCTGGCTAGGGTTCCTGGCTCCTGGCTTCAGCCTTGCACAGCCCTGGCTGTTACAAGTATTTGGGGAGTGAACCAACAGATGGAGGATCTCTCTCTCTTGCTCTGTTTCTCTCTCTCTCTCTCAAATAAATATATAAGACTTCAAAACAACAAACATAAATACATTTTTGCTAAGGAAAGTAACATGTATTCAGGTCTCTTGGATTAGGATGGATACAGATATCTCTAAGAAGTCATTATTCTGCCTTCCATATCCAGTATCAATGACACACTCTTACTCATAAAAAATGCTTAGCAACACTGCATACATGGTACGAGCCAGGGAAATTATTTTATTTCCTAAGTTCAATGTCCATAACATGCAATTAACTATGATTATACAGGAAACTAAATGTACATGCTAAGAAACAGCATAGGGAAATTTATCTTTAAGAAATCTTTTTGGGAGTTTTATTACTTTGTTTGAAAGGCAGAGTGACAGAGAGAAAGGGAGAGAAACAGAAAGAGAGATCTTCCATGTACTGAGTCACTCCACAAATGCCTACAACACTGGGCTGGGCCAGGCTGCATCCAGGAGCCAGGGTCTCCCACATGGGTGGCAGGGATTCAAGTGCCTGGGTCCTCATCTGCTGCCTTCTCAGCTCCATTAGCAGGGAGCCGGTTTGGAAGCTGATGAGCCAGAACTCAAACAGGCACTCTGATATGGAATGTTGGCACTGCAGCAGGAGGTTTAACTTACTGTACGCAATGCACACCCACCAAAAATTTTGTTAATTAGGAATGAAAATAACAACACTTTCATAACGCTTTTCCTTATGAAATTAAGGAAAATTAAGTAATTAATTAATAAAGTAAGTAATTTTATATACGATCTCAAAACTGTATAGACTAAAAATAAAAATAAAATAAAAAATAAGAAAAACCTGTATAGACTGTTGTGTCTCCATCAATAGAGAAGAAAATAGGTAAGCTGTGCAATGCACTTACAATCACACAATTCTTAAATTACGATATTTCTGTGTCAAAAAGAAGTGGTAAAACCCAAACTAGACCCAGAATCCCGGGATGATGACACCGAGCTAATTCCATGTGTGTGCACTCTCTCTCTCCTTGCCTCTCTCTCCCACACACACCTCATAAAATGTTAAAAATTTTTCTTTTTTCTTTTTTTTTTTTTAATTTTTGACAGGCAGAGTGGACAGTGAGAGAGAGAGACAGAGAGGAAGGTCTTCCTTTTGCCGTTGGTTCACCCTCCAATGGCCGCCGCGGTAGCGCGCTGAGGCCAGCGCACCGCGCTGATCCGATGGCAGGAGCCAGGTGCTTCTCCTGGTCTCCCATGGGGTGCAGGGCCCAAGCACTTGGGCCATCCTCCACTGCACTCCCTGGCCACAGCAGAGAGCTGGCCTGGAAGAAGGGCAACCGGGACAGGATCGGTGCCCTGACCGGGACTAGAACCCGGTGTGCCGGCGCCACAAGGCAGAGGATTAGCCTATTGAGCCGCGGCGCCGGCCAAAATGTTAAAAATTTTATAAACCCATATGGAATCAGAAGCTTAAAAAAATAGGCAAAAGCAAATCTGTGAAGCAAAATGATTGGAACAGAATGAACTATAAAGGATGGCTGTTGTGCCCGAACACATTGTAGACCGGCTGATCTCAAAACAATCCCATTAAATCGAGTGACATGTAATGCGGTAAACGCTGTTCTTGTCAGTCTGTGTTGGCTCCCAGCAGTGGCCAGGGACAGAAGGAGACAGGTTCCGGCAATAGTATGTCAGCCACCATCTTGTTATGCGAATTGCAGTGGTCCCTAGTTTGACCAAAGCCTGTCATACAGGAGTCACAGGCCCTGTGATTCACGGCTTTCTGAAGCAACCATTGACCATGTAAATCTCACGCTTACAACACCAACAAAACCAAGGAGTTATTGTTGTAGATTTACCTGGCTGTCTCAGTAGTACCTTTGCATCCATGGGTCTGGAGCTGACAGGGAAGACAGGATGAAGAGGAAAAGGAAACAAGGAAACAGACTCTAGGTGTCTGAATCGTGCGTGTGTGTGTGTCCCTGCTTTTCCCTAACGAGAGGCTCCGCAGTTTTCCTCAAAGTTGTGTGAGGAGCGGGGAGTTAAAAGACACTGCATGCTCATTTTGAACAGCCACAGAGGCTGACATTAAAAGAATTTTAAAAATCAATGTATTTTCTCTACAAAACATTTCAACTATACATACAAAGAGAATACGTTTTATACACATCTGAATTAAAAGTGAGCCTATTAGTGTGATTTTTAAGATTTTTTAAAATCTTATTTATTTGAAAGGCAGAGTTACAGAGAGAGGAGGAAACTGAGTCAGAGACTAGTTTCCATCTGCTGATTCACTCCCCAAATGGCCGCAGTGACCCAGGGCAGGGCCAGGCCGAAGCCAGGAGCCCAGAGCTTCATTCAGGTTTCTCATGTGGGTAGTAGGGGCCCAAGTACTTGGTCATCTTCCACTGCTTTCCCAAGCACATTAGTGGGGGGCTGCATTGGAAGTGGAGCAGCCAGGACACAAACTGCAGCCCATATGGGATGCCAGTCAGAGACATTGGTGGTTCACCCACTGTGCCACAATGCTGGCATCCTATTAGTGCAATGTTGAAGCTTATTAGTCACTTCTTGAGAAATTTAGTATGAATCATAGAGGCTTCATTTTACTCTTGTACCAATTCCATGTTAATGTTTTACTGGATGTTCTCTGCAGCTTATACTACCACATTCATCACTACCCATGATTTTTTAAAATCCCCAACTAGTTTATTTCAAATGGAACCTTAACAGAAGTGTGGCACAGCAGATTAAGTTACCTATCACTTAGAGCATCTTATGTCAGACAGCCTGGGATCCAGTTCTGCCTCTGCTTCCACAACACCACCCTGCTAATGTGCCCGGGAGGCAGCAGGTGATGGCTCAAATACTTCATTCCTCGCCACGCACATGGGATACTTGAATGAATGGAGTTCCTAGCTCCTGGCCTTACCCTGGCCCAGCCCTGCTACTGCAGACATTTAGGGAGTCAACTAGCACATGTAAGATCTCTCTCTCTCTCATTCTGTGTGTGTGTGTGTGTGCCTCTCCGTCACTCTTTCAAATAAATCGGGCATTTTTTAAATGAACAAATGGAATGCTTGAACAAAAAGCTTTGGAATGGATTTATCTCTTGGCTTCTCAAAAAAGGTCTATGAAACAGTTTTGCAAAGCTTCTCCTGCGTCATCTGTCTCCACTAAAATCTTCCATTGTAGTAACATAATTATCTTGCTGCTGATCTGGGGTGCAAGGGGACAATAATAAAAACCAAAGAACACAATCAAAGGAGGTAATGGGTCCCCCAAATCTGTGGAGCACAGAGTTAATGATCTAGCAGAAAATCAGTGAACACCATTTTTTTGTTTTTAAAAGATTTATTTATTCATTTGAAAGTCAGAGTTACACAAAGATTGGAGAGGCAGAGAGAGAGAGAGAGAGGTCTTCCATCTGATGGTTCACTCCCCAATTGGCCGCAACGGCTGGAGCTGCGCCAATCCGAAGCCAGGAGCCAGGAGCTTCTTCCAGGTCTCCCACACGGATGCAGGGGTAAGGACTTGGGCCATCTTCCACTGCTTTCCCAGGCCACAGCAGAGAGCTGGATCAGAAGAGGAACAGCCAAGACTAGCACTGGCACCCATATGGGATGCCGGCGATTCAGGCCAGGGTGTTAACCTGCTATGCCACAATGCCAGCCCACACTGTTTGTTTTTACTCGGGGTAAATTTATTTTATTTAGTGCCTCCTATGTGCTGTGTATGGTGACTTCACGATGCTCATCATGTAGCAAAAAAAAAAAAAAGTTCTTTAATATGCCCATCTCAGAGAAACACGCGTTCCCACTACAAGAAGAACCCATGCACCTGTGCACACTTGCCATCCTCTCAGTCCCAAGCCATCATCTCCAAGCACCTTCAAGTTTCCTCTTCACACAGCCGTTCACTCTCAAGCTTCAACAGGTGCCTCTAACCCCTGACATAAAGCACTTTCCCTAAGCCTCATAGCACATCCAGGTTCTCTGTCAATTTCCTCAAAATACAAATCTCCGTAGTCATCCCTTCAGTGGCCCCTCTCACGCCTTCTGAGTGAGGCTCAATCATTCAGCCACTGACTGAGTTTGCGGTTTTCGTGCTTGCCAGAACCATGCCCACCGCAGTTCCTGCTGTGAGCCAGGCAATCTCACCAAGCAAGTGAAAGGCATCGTGTTGCTTTTCCTGAAGCAGTTTCCTGACCCGGCCCTGCTCATCTCTCTCTCAGGGAGTGTGGAGGCTGGCCTGGCTATGCTGTACGCTATGCCAGCCTGTGCCGCGTGGCCATGGATGTGAACGCTACCAGCTACAGTTGTATCACACAGCAGTCACTCTGTTCTCGCCAGTCTTCTGCTCATGCCAATTATCCTTGTCTTGTGAGTCCAGCTTGGACTGATCTATCTCAAGTGAGCAGAGCAGTGTCTCTCTCTCTCTGTTTCTGTCGCTTGCTCTCAACGTAATTCTGGTTCCTGGCGTCTCACCAGATAACCAAACACAGCATCTAGGACTCATCGCTGAGTCGTCTGTGATTTCTCTTCTACAACGTCATGGTGGATCTGTGCACTTGGGCCTTGTTCAAGTTGCCATGTTCCATTTGCTGTCTCGAAGCCTCCCTCAGCTCGCTTTCTCAGCTACTGGAACAGAATGCCTACTTCATGCCCTTTTTCTTTTCATTATGCACAATATCTAGGAAATGGCAGAATAACATTTGGAATATATCCCTAGTACAACCTTCCTGGATGTGCAGTCGCCATACCCCACTCAGCTGTAAAACACAAAGAGAACTCCTTCCATACCTGCCAAGCCAACCATGCCACCTTGCTGTCCTGAATGCCAATGGCCTTCCCCCATTGGTGATGACAACCACTGAAGTCATCTACATTGCTCTATTTTCTCCATCTCCTCACTTCTCTTCTGCTGAAATTCTAAATTCTGATCAAGGATTAGTCATTCGTTGCATTTGGGTGTCATGGATGCTAGTCTACTCTCCCCAGCTCACTGAATGATTAAAAATGAGGTGGGCAGTCACTATCTTTATTATTTCCCATATTTGTATTGAATAATTTTTATTCCAAATGTAAATAGTCAAAAATTATAAATTTGTAATAGCACAGAAAAGTATACAGAGATATTTTAAATCCCCACTTCCTGTCTTCTAACTCCTTAATCCCAGTCCCACTTGAATAGGTGTGGGTGGGGGGCAAATTAGATCCTACCATATATTCTTTTGCAACTGGTTTTCCCACTCTGCAATAGATCATCAAAACCTTTCCATGTCAATCCATACAAATCTATGACATTATTAACGCGTGCAAAGTAATGTATGCCTTTGTGAGGACAAACCGTAATTGACTAAAACAACCTGTGACTCTAAGCGGTTTTTGAAAAATCCACTGGCCAGCACCGCAGCTCACTAGGCTAATCCTCTGCCTGTGGCGCTGGCACCCCGAGTTCTAGTCCTGGTTGGGGCACCAGATTCTGTCCCGGTTACTCCTCTTCCAGCCCAGCTCTCTGCTGTGGCCCAGGAGGGCAGTGGAGGATGGCCCAAGTGCTTGGGCCCTGCACCTGCATGGGTCCCGGAGGAAGCACCCATCTCCTGGCTTCAGATCGGTGCAGCGCCGGCCGTGGCAGCCATTAGGGGATGGACCAATGGAAGGAAGACCTTTCTCTCTGTCTCTCTCACTAACTCTGCCTGTCAAAAAAAAAAAAAAAAAAAAGAAAGAAAAGAAAGAAAAATCCACTAACTATAGAAGCAGATGGTCCAGCAAACAATACAGCTCATTTTTAATGTTTTCATCAAGTAAGAAGAAGGATATTTCCTAGGTAAAATATGAATTGGTAACAGAATATCTGCTCTTAACACAATGCGACAAGCCTGTGTCTTTTGGTATGTGTCAATGGACTGACAGGAATGTCAAACTTACAGTTTTCAACTCAAAGTCACCAAGTGTGCACCAAAATTGTATGTGTTGGAGTACGGAGCTTTCTCCGTGGGTTTCACAGCCTCTGGGGCATTGCTGTCACTTCCCTGACATGCGTGATGGACCACAAAATGCTGCACGCCGGCTTGCGTTCTGTAGTTCTGAACAGGCAGCTTCTATCCTGCGGCTCTTGCTTTAGTGGCATTAAGAACGCCAGGAGAAAAAAAAAGAGTTATTATTCTATGCATCCTAAATGAGTGTTCGAAGGCCAGCCTTAGAACACATGATTATAAAGATCATTTTTAAGTGTACAAGGTGAAGTCATGCTTTGAATATCCTATTGAGGATCCGATTAATGTTATATATCGTCTTGGGATAAGCCTCATTGGAATCCATTAATTGGTTTTACATCTTTATGAGTAAACCTTTGAAAAGTTACTTCAATATACACAAATCTAAGCAGGGAAAAATATCACCAATGGATGCAAGCCACAGAACCTCAAGCACTATGAAAACATCACCATCTCAAAAACAAAACTCAGCCCTCACTTTATATGTGGTCACCTGTCTTAGAAACCTATAGAAAGGAATGGTCTCTCTCATTCAAAATAAATACATATAGTCTTTATGTAATTGAAATGATGGGAAAATGCTTATTTTAACGTAATTCATTGAGCCAAACAATAAATTTAAGGCTCTGGTAGGGGAAGAAAACTAGGCATCAGATGGTCAGCTGCAACATTTTTGATAAAGTGACAAATAAAACTAAATCTTAGTGGTTAAGAATAAATCTAGAATTAATAAATCCAGAGCTTAAGCAGTAATTAAATGACACAGACTTCACCATTCTGTCAGAATGGGAACACGGTATCAAATTTAGTTTTGGGTATATTTGTGAACACTTTTATCAACTACGTCCTTCCTCTTAGAAGGTAAAATGTTTCTCTGCCCTCATTGCCACTGTGTTCCGTGCCTACCCTTGCACATCACCTGTTCTATAAAATTTATCTCTTATCACTTATTGCATAATCACTCCCGAAGGCTTAGATTAGTGCTGTTGTCCTTGGTCCCAGGAGCCCTTTTAGACAGAGGCTGTAATCCTCCAGCTAAATGAAGCAAGTTCTCCCTAAAACTCTCAACAGGGTTTGATTGGATGTAATATGGTGCGATTCCAAGCTGGGAGTTCTATTGCTCATTCATTAAAAATCAATTACAAGATACACTGGGTGCACGTTTTCCTTCCTGCATCTCATGTCCCCCAGAGTCGCTGGTGCGTGAATCTGACCAGATTCTTCTTCAGACTCACTGCAGGAAGAGAATGTACACTTTGTGCGTAGGATTTTCCACTTCACTCCCTGCTCTTTCAGACAAAAGCATCAGAGCACACTCAGGAAGTTATCTTACAAATAGTCACCGGGCACAAATAAGCTCTTTTCCTGCTACATTTCCTTCAAGGTGGCTGAAGAAGTACTAGAATCATCAGGCACGTAAACACGTCATTCATTGGCACAGGTTGGGTACTGGCCTGAAATACAGGAGACCAATCACAATGGCATCCAGTCTGCTAATGTAATATGGACTGCATTCCTTTCAACAAAATTTGATTAATTCTAGAAATTGTGGAATTAATTGGACTCTGATGTTTGTATTTCTCAAAACAGGGCATAATATACTGATGACATGATAGTGGTAAACACTGTTACATAAATAATGAGTTTTTCTGCCTTTCATTAACTAAATAGACTTTTCCTTGAGCTATGGGATTATGGCAAGTGGATGAATTCTATTCTGCCACCAAATTTATCTGTTGTTCTCTCTTGACCAGTATCACTCAAATGCATCAGTAAGTTTACAATTTGGCCAGTTAGTATAAAAATCACAACTTTCAAACACAAGTCAACCTTTAATGAAAGTAGTTCTTTCCAAAAGAACCTGTTTTACCATTTTGTAGTGTGCAGGTTTAACGGCAAAGCTTTTAGCGTGGAAAGGCACTCCCTGAATAAGGCAACACAGCAGTGTCTAACACAGCCCCTGAAGACCAAGCCACCACTGCAGAGACAGCTAATGGTGACAAACATGCACAGGGTCCACACCCAGCTTCACCACTCACCAACGGTGTGACCTGAGACCAGCTGTCTCAGCTCCCTGTGGCTGCATTTCCTCCTCTACACAACGAGGAGTAAGAGCAACAGCTTCCTGGGAAACCTGAGCGTGAGATGACTCACGTAAAATGCATCAGACCTCACTCGACACACAGTGAGTGTGGAGCAAATGCTAACTGCATTTCATGGAGCTCTCTCAGCAGACACCAACTAACCCTGCCTCTCTTGGGTATTAAGTGCTATATAGATACAAAAGACATAGATGATATGATCCTGCCAAACACAGAGCCTAGCTAGGGAGATACACTTAAAGCATGAGAAGAGATACAAGTACATTTAAAAAACAAAACAAGACACTGTATCACTCCAGAGTGAGTGATGAGAGATTAGGTTAGTCCATCAAGGTTAATGGAACAAGTGACTCCAATGTGCAGCTCGAGACTGATGAAGTCTGAAAGTGAGTGGAAAATTGGGCGGGATGATCCAGGCAGAGACCAGTAAGGAAATTAACCACATTGGATTGGGAAGATTAGGGCTGGAGTAACTTGGATGAGGACAATTTTTTAAAAATAAGAGAGAGAGAAGTATTGTTTCATAAAAAGGCTCAGAAAAAAGAGAGGGGGCCTTTGCTGCAGTTATTGAAGACGACCGGATTTTCCTGTAGATATAAATTAGAGTTTTAAAAAATCACTGCAGTTTCTTGAAGAAGAAAATAACTTGTCAAAAATGCTGGCTCGGAAGGGTTATGCCCGCAGCTGTAGGCTGTGTGCACCAGGTTGGGAAGCAGGCAAGAACAGGGGTGGTGCGGGAGCTCTGAGCGCAAACCAACTCTCTCCACGGGAGTTATTAGAGGGAAAACAGGCAGAGGGCAAGGCTGAGCTCAACGGCAGTCCACAGTTAGCGGGAGCGTCTGCAAGAAAGAGACAGAAAAAATAGGAGGAGACACAGGAAGAAGGTGCGGTACCTAAAAAGTCTGGTGAATTAGTGTCGGGGAGATGAGTCAAGTAAATTTAGGACTGAAAGGAGTTACTGGGGTAGAAAGCAAACCCGAAAGGTAGCTTGAAGCCAGATCTTATAAAACCTTCAGGGGATTCTTGCAGTCTCCTTTTACCCAGTAAATGAGTTGAGCAATCATGATTAGGCCTGTGTTTCAGAACGATAATTCTGGCTAACAGCATAAAGGAAACAGTGAGAAACGGGCGGCTGAAGGCTGGGAGGTAACGGAGGGACCACCTGGAATACTCTACGGGAGAGACGTGGAGTACACAGGAGAGGAGTTTTAACACACAGCTAGGATGCAGAATCAACAGGTTCTCATGGCCAGGGGCCTCCTCGCTTTCTCGTTTTTACTATAAATGAAGACTTGGGAAGAGAGAGGAGGGATCAGAAAGCATGTGTTCTGAAGATGCTGAGTGTAGGGGCCCGTCAGACATCCAAAGAAGCAGGTGCTAACTGCCATCTGGAATGCCAAAGAGAACAGCAGTGGCTGTGTAGGTAGGACAGTTAAGCTCAGACATACGGACATCCCTAGTGTTCCCTGAGCCATCCCTCCAAACAAAGCCATTTCCTAAGCAGCTGCACAGCCGTCTACTCCCTCCATCGTAAATGGCCTGCAAGTGACGGGCACACACCATCTGTCGCATTTCAAGTTGGTTGCATTGGAAATAATTGTTATTTCCATGGCCATGTATAACATTTAATTCAATAGTCTTTCACTGGCTGATCATTTTCAGAAATATTGAAGTAAAATATAAAACAAATTACCAATTCATGATTCAGAATTTACAGGACAGAAAACTTTGATATCAAGATGACTCATAATACTACATGTAAAACTAAAAACATATCTTTGAAGACTATCATTCATATAAAGAGACCAATGTACTGGTCAGATACCTATCTGATGGTGACTCTTAAAAAATTAAATTGGTTCATTTTTCCAGCAGTAAATAATACTTTTTAAAGACAGATTTCTTAGGTAATTTGGCACAACCTTGTATCACACAAGTAGACAAAATTCTCTTCCAATCAATTGTTCCATTTTGTACCTGGGAGAGCTAGGGAAGGGGCCAGTGCTGTGGCATAGTTGGCTAAGCTGCCGCCTGCAGTGCCGGCATCCCATATGAGTGCCAGTTCATGTACCTGCTGCTCCTCTTCCAATCTAAGTTGTGGAAACTGGCCCAGGTGCTTTGGCCCCTGCACATGCATGGGAGACCCGGAAGAAGCTCCTGGCTCCTGGCTTCAGAATGATATACCCAGCTCCAGGTGCTGCAGCCATTTGGGGAGTGAACCAGCAAATGGAAGGCTTCTTGCTCTGTCTCACCCTCTCTCTGTCTGTAATTTTACCTCTCAAATCAATAAATAAATAATGTTCAAAATAAATTAGTGAAGGCTCATAATGGAAGGTGAGTGATTCTCAAAGGACATACAAAAGGAGTTATTGCGTTCATGTTTCTTATAGTTTATATAAAGACCTGAGACTTAATGTGTTTACAGTTTTTTTTTTTTTCATGAGCTATGTGCCTGGTGCTACACACAGAGGACACAACCCCCGGCCTCTACTTAAACTCCCATGGCATAGCTGTGTTGTATAATTAGCACAGCCTAACAGAATCTCCCCATTTAGTCTCTCAGGTCCACATATGTGAAACTTGTTGCAAATTAATTGCTGCGTTGTTTCTTTGTTTCTTGAAGTCAACAATTCTGTCCCTCTTTGGAGGCTCCAAATGTTTTCCTTGGTCTCTTGGACCCACAGTGCCACTCTGTGCTGTCATCGGCCTCCATAGATACAGAGGTTCTACACATGGGCAGCAGGAAATCTTTGTTGAGAGAAAGATGTTCATGGAAAAAGACTCACTTGGATCTGATTCTGACACCACACATTCTAAAACCATGATATTTTACAAAGAAAAGAAATGAACTTTGAAATCAAGACATTCTTTTAGGAAACACTTCTCAGCTCCGAGTAGCGCTTAAATAAATAACTACTGTTGTGCACAATGCTAACAATATGCATTCATATTAAAAACCATCAGGTTAATGACACTAGGTAATTTGTTCAAAGTATGAGAGAAGATAAAATGTGTTTTTAATTCATTTATTTGTGAGAGAACTAGGAACAGAAAGATCTCCCATCTGCTGGTTCCCTCCTCAAATGCTAACAGCAGCTATGGGTGAGCCAAGGCCAAAACTAGGAGCAGGAATCTCAATCTAGGTCTCCCATGTAGGTGCAGGGACCCACCTATTTAAGTCATCACTGCTACCTCCCAAGGGGCACAACACCAGGAAGCTGGAACTGGGAGCAGAGCAAACAATCAAACCCACGTACTCCAAACGGGACATGGTCATCTTAACCCGCGTCTTAACCACTGGGCCAAATTGTCATTCCCACAAAAATACTTTTCAATGTGGGAGAGATTATAATAGAGCAACATCAAGTATCAAGCCCTGCTATCATTATGTTTAAACCATGTATTCCAAGAAGAGTACGCTCCTTTCCTGTTAAAGTTGAAGTGTCAGATCACCTGACGAATTCACAGAACAGTAATAATTAAACAAAATTAATTCTACTGCACTCCCAATCCAGGCAAGTGTTAGAAAACAGATTTCATGTCTAAGCACCACAGTGAGTGACGCAGCCATCTGGAAGCTAATTCTAAAGCTCCTGAAGTCACAAAGAATTTTTGATTATCCTTATGCAAATATTTTGCTGTACCCAAAGGTCTTGCTCATTCAGAGAATCATTCCTTTTAGTTCAAAGTTTCAAAAATTAGACACTCATACACAGAGGCGTGCATCAGTGGTACTCTGAGTTACGATTTGCACACAGAAAACGCACAGTGTGCATTTGCCTGGCATTCTGTGCCCGTGGAATCTTCTGGACCAAAACACACTCCAGCATGCTTCCTTGCGCTCTCACCCAGCCAGTCATCGTCCCTCAGAGGGAGCCAGTCTTTTGACCACCGCCATCATGGGTGACTTTCACCTGCATCTGGAGTTTGAGTGAGTGGGATGCACTCCTCCACATCTGACTTCCTTCACACAAGCGTCTGTGAGATTCACCATAGTGTCGCATGCGCCAGCTTTTCTTCATTGCTCCATTCTCTTGAAAAACCTATCAACTTGGTCGTCTTTCCCATTGCTGATGGCTATTTGGTTGTTTCCAGATTCTTAGTATCACAAATAATGCCACTTGTCAACGCTCTTATAAGCTATGCCTGGTCTTGGGTTTTAGCTGGTTACATCAGTTTCAGCAGACAATGAAGGACAGCTTCCCAAAGCAGTTATCAATGGGCCCTCCCACAACTCAGTGTCCTTTCTGCGGAGTATTTTTTTTTTTTAAGATTTTATTTATTTATTCGAGAGGTAAAGTTACAATGAGAGGGAGAGACAGAGAGAAAAGGTATTCATTCCCCAAATGGCCGCAATGGCTGGAGTGGTGCCAATCCGAAGCCAGGAGCCAGGTGCTTCTTCTCAGGCTCCCTTGTGGGTGCAGGGGTCCAAGGACTTGGACCATCTTCTACTGCTTTCCCAGGCCACAGCAGAGAGCTGGATTGGAAGAGGAGCAGCCGGGACTAGAACCTGCGCCCAGATGGGATGCCAGCACTGCAGATGGAGGATTAACCTACTGAGCCATGGTGCTGGCTCCTCTGCTGAGTATTTGAATACTCTTGGTATGATGGTCCTTTCTGCTATTAAATCATATTTGGGGGGGCCAGCGCTATGGCATAAATAGGCTTAGCCTCTGCCTGTGGCACCAGCATCCCATGTGGGCACCAATTCAAGTCCCAGCTGCTCCACTTCCAATCCAGCTCCCTGCTGATGGCCTTGGAAAGCAGTGGAAGAAGGCCCAGGAAGCTCCTGGCTCCTGGCTTTGGATCAGCCCAGTTCAGGCCATTGTGGCCATTTGGGGAATGGACCAGTGAATGAAAGATCTCTCTCTGTCTCTCCCTCTATCTATCTGTAACTCTGTCTCTCAAATATTTTTAAAACTTATACTTTTTGTTGACTGTATATACAATAATCCATCAATGTGTCTTTCTTTTAAGTTAAGATGATCCCTCAACAAATTGCAACTGCAGAACATAGGATGAAGACAGGAAATCCACAATTTAAAGGAATTGTCAAATGTAACATTGCAGTTTCTTGAATAAATACACTTCAAAACAAAAACATAATTTTAATAAATCTTGGAAATGTTTTGCATGGCATTCCGATCCTGGAATAACATGATGTAGATCACTAATGGTGCGGGTCTGATATTTACCATAGCGTTTATAATACAAAAGCCATGTATAAGTTTGAATGTAACTTTAAATAAGATCTGATCAGATCTCTTGTCCCTAAATAAAATACAGAAAATATCAGATAATTATCCTGGCATTAGTGATCAGGCTAAAAGACAGGACAAACTGATTTTAATACAATGGACCACTGCAGCTTCAGCTTATATTAAAGGGAGAAAACATGACTTAAATCATCCTGCCATTATATATGCAGAAATGTAGATTTCTTTTTTTTTTAATTTTTTTTTTTTTAATTTTTGACAGGCAGAGTGGACAGTGAGAGAGAGACAGAGAGAAAGGTCTTCCTTTGCCGTTGGTTCACCCTCCAATGGCCGCCGCGGTAGGCGCACCGCGCTGATCCGAAGCCAGGAGCCAGGCGCTTATCCTGGTCTCCCGTGCAGGTGCAGGGCCCAAGCACTTGGGCCATCCTCCACTGCACTCCCTGGCCACAGCAGAGAGCTGGCCTGGAAGAGGGGCAACCAGGACAGGATCGGTGCCCCGACCGGGACTAGAACCCGGTGTGCCGGCGCCGCAAGGCGGAGGATTAGCCTAGTGAGCCCCGGCGCCGGCCAGAAATGTAGATTTCTATATAAATACATAAAGTTTCTTTGACTTTTTAGGAAGGTGAATGTTTTCGCAATATTTGAATATGGCCAGAAGGGAGACCATGGCTTTACTGAGCACCTGGGTCACTCCACACAAATCTGGCCCATTTCTAAAGGAAAGGAAAGGAGCAAGCCTGCACCATGTAAACACAAGCAGAACACTGTAGCGACAGGCAGCAGTGGTGTTCACCACAGGCCAGTCATTCAATCTTTCTGATAGCCCAATTTCTTCTGCTCTACAACATATATATATATACCTAGCTTGAAGACTATTTTCTCCATGAAGCTAGATGGTAACTCCTTGGTGCATTCCAGAGGGCTTCCACTACACATCTGTTACCTGGAAAGCATTTGAGGATCCCAGCATCCAAGCCCTAGCCTAGGTTAAATCACAAACCCTGCGGGAAAGACACTGGCGGCACTGTCACAGAGCTGCCATGTAAACTCACAGTGCACAGCCAAATTACAGATGCACTGAGAAGACCCGTAATACTCACTAAACGTGCACACAGAGGGTGGGTCCCATTTAATGGAGAAAGGTGTGATGACCCAAGTGGGAATCAGAATGGAGGTCTCGCTAGCACATGGCAATCTGAGATGTGTGCATCTTGGAGAAGGGATGGCAACAGCAGGCAGTGGCCGTTCCAGTGAGAAATCTCCATCCTAACTTGGACTGGTTCTGCTACATCTCTACAGTGTCAGAAACATCTGCTTTATCTTCATGCCAATTTACTTTATTCCTTTTCCTTTTTAACTTAGTGTTTGACTTTCATATAATGAATGCATGCAAAGGAGAGTCTATTTTAACCTATGTGGAATCTTTTATCAATATAGATGTACAGAAATACAAGTTAAAAGGTTTCTTAGATTTCATAAATTCACCATGCCAAAATTATTAGACCAATTTACCTGCACAGGAAAGGACATCAGTCTTCATTCCCAAACACTCTGAAGATAAATTGTCATCATTTAATCCTTTCCATGAGAGCTCTCCTGTTCTATAATGTGAAATGCTGGAAGTATATAAAATGCAATTTTTCTGAGTTGTCTCTAATAAGATATTATCGCATCTAAATTTTTACAAGCCCTTCAAGACAACAGACCCTAATATTCATGCCTAATTTAATAAATATGCACGCTTAATTCAATTTTTTTGAATGATTAAATTCTAGGAATCAAAGAATTCTCAGGAAAAGTACTGTGCTAACCTCGTTATTTCAAGTCGTTCAAGCAACTCAGTCTAAAATACAAATAATCTTTGAATTTTATTCTTTTTGAGGGTTGCTGTAGAAACAGGGTGATGGCAAGTGAGGTGTGATGTTATCATGTTCACAAGACATGGTTTCTCCACTGTCAGTCCTTGTTTTCACTTCAATATCTGTGGTTTAACAGAAGATAATGGTTGTAAAAATAAAAGGCGAACTGACGTATTGCCAGCGAATCTGATGAACCTATTCATCAAACACTTAGGATCCCACAGGAAATGCTCCCTGTGTTTCTCAGTGACAGAGATAACAGCCTGGACTCCACTTTGTACTTTATCTCTTGGCTTCTGTAAAACTGATTTGTATTGTTGCACAAGGGCTACCTCAAAACTCCTGCAGTTATAAAAGTTTATTTTTTTTAAAGGTTTTATTTATTTATTTGACAGGTAGAGTTACAGACAGTGAGAGAGAGAGACAGACAGAAAGGTCTTCCTTCCATTGGTTCACTCCCCAAATGGCCGCAATGGCCAGAGCTACGCCGATCCAAAGCCAGGAGCCAGGTTCATCTTCCTGGTCTCCCATGCGGGTGCAAGGCCCAAGCACTTGGGCAACCTTCCACTGCTATCCCAGGCCACAGCAGAGAGCTGGATTGGAAAAGGAGCAACCTGGACTAGAAACTGGCACCCGTATGGGATGCCGGCGCTGCAGGCAAAGGATTAACCTAGGGCGCCATGGCGCTGGCCCCAGTTATAAAAGTTTTAAAACCAAGTCTGTTGAAAGCCAGAGTGGTCCAGAGAAGTAATACAGCTCATTTAAGTCTTAATTCCATTGATGAAGAAACTGAGATTGAAATAATTTAAATCATAACCTCTTAGTGGTGGGGCTGAGATTAGCACCTAGGTCTCAGGAGTGCCAAATCCAGAGTTTTCCATTTATCTTCTATTATACCATGCTATCTCCTTGCATGGCTGAGTTAAAACAAAGAAAAAATAAAGGTGAGATACTTTCAGTGGGTGAGATTAAAGGAATTTAATATAGTCAATACTTCTGGAAAAATTGCCTGAAAATAATTTTCCTGTGAATTAAACCTCTCAAATTCAGTAAATCATTTATACTGATTCAGAGGATTATTCCAGGGCTGCTTTTCTTTAAAATAAAAAAAAAAAATGCTGTTTGAAATGAATTGCTTATAAATGGGTACAGCAAGTAAAATACAATTAATGAGTATCTACATTTCAATTATTATTTATTTTAAAGATTCATTTCTTTTTATTTGAAAGGCAGAGTTACAGAGACAGAGAGAGGGGGAGAGAGAAAGAGAGAGCAATCTTGCTACCATCCATTGGCTCACTCCCCAGGTGGCTGCAATGGCCAAAGCTGTGCAGGCTGGAGCCCAGAGCAAGGAACTTCATACAGGATTCCCCTGTGGGTACAGGGGCACAAATACTTGGGTCATCTTCTGCTGCTTTCCCAGTGAATTAACAGGCAGCTGGATCCCAAGTGGAGCACCCAGGTCTCAAACTAGTGCCCATATGGGATGCTGGCATCACAGGTGGTGGCTTCACCTGCTACTCCACAAAACTGACCCCAGTAGTATCAACATTCTAATAAGAGCACTGGGAAACTGTACATTCATGCAAGTTTAAGAAATATGGCTGCCTTCTCTGGCCCAACCTAGAGAAAGAGATAACAAGTGCAATTTGGTCAGCAGCTTTCATTGATCAGACCTGGAAGTTGAGACCAGCCATCCCTATAAAGATCTCATAGCTGGTTGGAAGCTGAATTAGAATTGATGCAATCCAAGTTTACTATTTCAGATCCCCACACAATACTGACTGCTCCAGCAAATCTATTCCTCCCTATTGACAGGACAAGCAGGGGAAGCTATCTAAACCTCTTTCCAACAAGGTGTCTTCCACACTATGACATTTCAGTTTCTGCTGCGTTTAAAATACTTTTTATTTTCCATTTATCTTGGGGGTAAATCTGCAGGATGTAATTCTAGGTTGTAGGTTCTCTTAATTTTTGGAACATTCAATTAAATGTCTGTTTTTCTTTAGTGACTGCCCTTACACAGTTAGACACAGGGGTGGGTATTTGACGCAACAGCGAAGGTGCAGGTGTGGAACCCACTTCCCATACAGGAGTGCTTGGGTTTGAGTCCCTGCTCTGTGTGCACCATGGGGGGCAGCAGATGATGGTTCAGGTAGCTGGGTCTCTGCTCCCCACATGGGAGACTCAGTTTGAGTTTCCAACTGTCAGGTATTTGGGGACTGCACCAGTATATATGAGAGCTCTCTCTGACTCTGTCTCTCAAAGGAACAGAACAAGTGATTTTTTTAAGTTAGATGTAGAGGAAGACTCTGGGGAGACTGTGCAGCAGGAAGCGCAAGGAGACTGTGTGTGTATGTGTGTGTGCCTCTATCACTCTACCTTTCTTTTTTTTTTTTTTTTTTTTTTTTGACAGGCAGAGTGAACAGTGAGAGAGAGAGACAGAAAGAAAGGTCTTCCTTTACCGTTGGTTCACCCTCCAATGGCCGCCGCGGCCAGCGCGCTGCGGCCGGCACACTGCGCTGATCTGATGGCAGGAGCCAGGGGCTTCTCCTGGTCTCCCATGGGGTGCAGGGCCCAAGCACTTGGGCCATCCTCCACTGCACTCCCGGGCCACAGCAGAGAGCTGGCCTGGAAGAGGGGCAACCGGGACAGAATCCAGTGCTCCGACCGGGACTAGAACCCGGTGTGCCGGCGCCGCAAGGCGGAGGATTAGCCTGTTGAGCCACGGCGCCGGCCTCTACCTTTCAAAATAAACAGATGGACAAATCATTGCAAAAATCAGAGGCAATTAGGCCATGGCCTCATGGGGTTCCCACCGTAACAAAGGATCACTGTTATTCCAGTTGGGCCTTAGGTTATTCATTGTCAGAGTGGGTTCATACAGAGCAAAATAACCCTGTGGCTTTGGCCTCTCTGCATGCACCCACTAGCCTTTCTTCTTTTCTGCCACACGGAACCCAGCACGAGGTCCTCACCAGAAGCCTGGCTGGTGCTGGTGCCCTACTCGTAGACTTCCAGCACCATGAGCTACAATAAATCTCTGTTTTCAAGCTAGTCAGCATCTGGTGTCCTGCTACAGCAGCAGACGGTGGATTAAAGCACGAGGCCTCCTCAGTGAGATTATTACAAGATTTATCACCAGGAAATATGAAGGTCGGCAGGCACTGAGCAGACACATTCCAAGTGCTAAAGGATAAAACAAGCAAGGAGCCTGTCCTTCAGCAATTAACCCACTCCCAGATGAACAAAACCCGAAGAACAGCAGTTTGACCAGAACTGTGCAGTGAGAAACGCTCGGGGTAGTTCCTCCTGGTGAAACAAAAGGACTCTGCCTGGTGACTCAAAGCTGCATGGAGAAATAAAACATCGCAAAGATAAATCCAGGAGTAATTATAAGAGCCAACAGTGAAACAAAGGTTTATAACTTCATTGTTTCTTCATGATTAAAGAGACTAACATATTAAAAAAATCATTACTATAAGAGCTAGTATTGTTATAACTTTGCTTTGTAAGTCTGTATTTTATTTTATATATGATTTAAGAGACAAATGTATTTAAAATAACCATTCATTTGTGGGTTTGGGGCCCACAGCATATATAAAGATGTGATTTTGAGAAATCAACAACTCAAGAGGTGGGGGATTAATCTGCAAATGAGCAGTTTTTGTATGTCACGGAAGCTACGTTGCTATAATTCAAATTAGAGCACTGTAGCTTTAGGATATTAAATGTAATCTCCATGGTAACCAAAAAATAGCTACAGAATGTACACAACAAGAAGTGAGAAAGGAATTTTAATGCCTCAATGTAAAAACTGAACTAAACACAAAAGAAGACAGCAGGGTAGGAAACAAGGAACAAAATCTGTAAGGCATGGTATGAGCAAATTTCAAAATGACAGAAACACCTCCTTCGTTATAAATATTTACTTTAAATGTAAGTAGATTAAACTCAATACCTAAAAACGCAGGGATTAGAAGAATGGATTACAAACATGATCCAACTAAATTCTATCTCAGGAGAGACTCACATTAGACTAAAGATACAGGTAGCCTATAAGTGAAAGAAGTACATTCCATGCCAGCAGAAACCAAAAGAGAGCAGAGATGAACATACAAATATCAGACAAGATAGACTTTATGACAAGAGTTATGAGACAAACAAGGATATTAGATCCTAATAAAAGTTTCAGCAGAGCAAGAAGATACAATGAAAAACATTAACAAACCTAATGAAAGACCATAAAATATATGAAGCAAAAACTGAAAGAAATGAAGAGAGAAATAGACAGTTATGAAATGATAATTAGAAACTTAAATGCCCTGATTAGAATAACAGAACATTCAGACAGAAGATAAGGAAACAGAGGACCTAAACAATAGAATAAACCAACCAGATCTGAAAAACAGAAAATATTCTACCTAATAACAATAGAGGGCCAGTGCCGTGGCTCACTTGGCTAATCCTCCACCTGTGGTGCTGGCACCCCAGGTCCTAGTCCCAGTTGGGGCGCCGGGTACTAGTCCCGGTTGCTCTTCCAGTCCAGTTCTCTGCTGTGGTCTGGGAAGGCAGTGGAGATGGCCCAAGTGTTTGGGTCCCTGCACCCACATGGGAGACCAGGAGGAAGCACCCGGCTCCTGGCTTCGGATCGGCATAGCACCGGCTGTGGCGGCCATTAGAGGAGTGAACCAAACAGAAGGAAGACCTTTCTTTATGTCTCTCTCACTGTCTATAACTCTCTCTCTGTGTCTCTCTCTCACTGCCTAACTCTGCCTGGCAAAAGAAAAAAAAATACAATAGAATGCACATGCGAAATTCTTGAAGAGGGTCTGTATGCTAAACCACAGCTTAAATCTTGAGAAAATTAAAGATAAAAATATCACACAGAATATCTTCTCCAGCCACAATGGGATTAAATTAGAAATCAGTAACAGAAGTAAAACTGTAAAATTCACAAATTTCTTTAAATTAACACCAAGAGGGATCCAAGAAGCAAGCACAAGGAAATTTAGAAAATGCTTAGAGAAGAACGCTTACACAGCATAACAAATGTTGGGTGGTTCGAGGTAAATGTGTACCTTCAAATACTTGCATTAAAAATAAGATCTCAAAATTAGCAGCCCAACTTTTCAACTTATCTAGGAAGAAGATAATAAAACTCTGTTTTTTGGTGATATTCTATATGTAGAAATTCCTAGGAATTCCAGAATAAACTGTTAAGAACTAATAAGCAAATTCATCAACATAGCACACAGTACTTCCCACCATCAATCTGTAATGAAAATTTTGAAAAACAACTCTTTTTATAATAGCATGCAAAGAATACAATACTTAGAAAGAAACCAAGGAATTTAAGGACCTATATAATCAAAACTATAAAACATTGCTTTAAAAATTTAGAGACTACACAATCACAGAAACCCATCCCATGTTCATGGATTGAAATATGTAATTTTGTTGGGATATTAATATAATCCAAAGTTATCTAGATAGTCAATGCAATTTCTATCAAAATTCCCAAGTGTTTTGTATAGAAATAGAAAAACTCATACTAATATTCACATGTATTTTCAAAGGATCCTAACAGCTAAAACAATATTGAAAAAAGAAGAATCTTGCAGGATTCACATTTCCTGTTTCCAAAACCTACTATAAAACTAGTTATCAAAACAGTATGGCAATGACAAAAAGACAGATAAATCAATGCCAATGAAACAGGCTGCCTTTGTTCCTGCATCCCAAATGGATGCCGGTTCGAGTATCCACTGCTCCACTTCTGATCCAGCTTCCTGCTAACACACCTTGGAATGCAGATGTCGCAAGTTCTTGGGCCCCTGCACCCTCATGGGAGACCTGGAAGAAGCACCTGGCTCCTGGCTTCAAATCTGCCCATCTCTGGCCATTGTGGCCATTTGGGGACTGAATCAGTGGGTGGAAAATCTCTGTCTCTCTGACTGTCTCTGTCACTCTCTCTCTCTCCCCCTTTCCCTCCCTCCCTCCCTCTTTATTACTGCAGATATTGCACAGTAAAAGCCTGTTTTATTGAAGTAAAACTGAATAAGACAGATTTCATACAGTTACGGTATACAAAGTGCTGTCTTGCTATATGTGTACGTGAAGTGATTTCCCTGGTCAAGCTAATCAACTCATCACCACTCCCTGCTTGGCTACCACTGTGCGTTGTTTGTGATGTGTGCATTGTCTGTATTGTGTATGTTGTGTGTGCATGTGTGTTTTCTGTTGTGTGATATGTGTTTAAGTGTAGTGTATGTATTATATGGTGTATTGAGTGTGCTGTATGTGTATATGTATGTGAGTATGGGGTGTGCCTGTGTGTTATATGTGGAGGGGGTATGTTGTGTGCATGTGCTGTGTGCTATGTGTGTTGTGTGTGGTATATGTGTGTATGGGGTATGTCTACGTGTTGCGTGTGTATGTGCGCATCTGTGTGTGGTGTATGTGTATGGGGTGTATCTGTTGTGTTGTGTGTATGTGGTACATGGGTGTGTGTGATGTCCATACGGGGTGTGTCTGTATGTTGTGTGCTATGTCGGGTGCTATGTGTGCTATGTGTGCTATGTACATGGTTTGTGCTGTGTGTTGTGTGTAGTGTGTGTTATGTGCATGTGGTGGGTATATGTGTGTGTGATATGGTATGTGTGGTATGTGTGACATATGGTGTGTGTGGTTGGCGTGTGTGTGATATATGGTACATGTGGTATGTGTGTGCTGTGTGTGCCATGTATGTGGTATGTGTGCATGTGGTGTGTGATATATGGTGTTTGGTTGGTGTGTGTGTGTGGTATGTGTGTGGTGTTGTTATGTGCATGTGTGTGTGATATATGGTCTGTGTTTTCGGTGTGTGTGTTGTGTGTGGTGTGTGGTTATGTGTGCCTGTGATATGTGAGATATATGGTATATGTGGTTGGTGTGTGGTATATGTATGGCATGTGTGATATATGGTATGTGTGGTATATGTTATATGAATGAATGTGTGTGTGATATATGGTCTGGTTTTGGTGTGTGTGTTGTATGTGTTGTGTGTGTGGTAGGTGCCTGTGATGTGTGTGATATATGGTGTGTGTGGTTGTGTGTGTGTGGCATGTGTGTGATACATGATATGTGTGGGTATGTGTGTTGTGTGTGTGCATGCGTGTGTGGCATGTGTGTGATATGGTACACGCCGTGTGTGGTGAGAACACTTAAGAGGCACTCTGCAAATTTCAGGACATAAACACACTGGCCCTCTGTATCCACAGATTCCACACCTGCAGATTCAATCAGCCATGGAAATATTTGGGGGAAATATTTTTTTGGAAAAAAAAAAAAAAAGACTGCATGTGTCCCGAGCACGCAGACTTTTTTCTTGCCATCATTCCCTGGACAACACAGTGTCAGAAGCACTTGCACGGCATCGGGATTACACACAACCCAGAGGTGATTTAACGTGCGTGGGAGGGTACACACAGGTTTAGTGCAATCAGGACTCCAGCTGATGAACTGGACTTGAGCATGCGTGGCTGTGTTTGGAGCCCATTCCCAGGGACACCAGGGGGGACTCTGCCACACTGCTAACTGCAGCCACCCGGCTGCGACCGGAGCCCCTGAACTTCTTCACCCTGCGTGCCTGAAAGCCCGACCCTGGGACCAATCTCCCCACGTCTTCTGAATTGTGTCTACCTCCAGTTTCCCAGTTTCAGCATTCAAAACATTTGGAGAGAGTTTCACTGTGTTTTTTGTTCTGTTTCAAAACACAACCGGCCAGTTTCAGACTCACTGATGTCTTTAGAATGCCCACCACTACAAACTTCTTTAGTTGGCTTGTTTAAAGAGATCAGTGCAAAGATACTTAGATTTTATTCTGCGTAAAATCATTTGATTGTATGTAGCCTATAAATTTAATCTGATTTTGGAAATCTTTCTTGGAATGGCTTATTTATATATCTAGTGTCAGTTGTTTTTTTTTTTTTTTTTTTTTTTCAGGATCCTTCAGAGTTTTTTTGTGAGAACAGTAGAGAGCCAAGTTTTTCCTTTTGCCCCTACAGAGAGGTTTCACATTTTGACATCAGTTACCCTGGGAGCCGTGTTTCTGTCTATTCCTTCCACGGAGGTGCAGCCCTGGCTCACCTCAGTTTATACCAAGGACAGGAGTGGAGGTCCTCCAGCCCATAGGAAGCCGACCGAATTATCTGTCGAATGAATGCATCCCAAAGAGAAGTCAGCTCCAGTGTCACAGCTGTCACTTCAGCCGTGTTCTCGAGAAGCAGCACACCCTGTGTTTCCTCAGAGGGAGACGGGAGCCAGTGATGATCAAGATTTTTAGAAAAGAGGGTGCAACATGGAACATTTTCTGAAATGTAAGCATGGAAGCATGGTGCCTGCCATGACCCTGCTAGCCCTTCTCTGCAATCCAGCTCTGCAGCACGGGGACTTACACACAGGGAACCAGCTTCCCGCAGCTACGTCTCAAGATGGGATCAATCCCAGCAGGCAGCATTTTCTGACCATTTAAGCCATGGAGAAGTTGTCTATGCAGAAACTCCTTCTCACCACATCCGCCCTCTCCCCTCCTTCTCTATGGAGTTGCTTTCTGTAGGAAGGCGTGACTGTTTACCAAAACAGAATGAGCTTCAGCAACCTCACGGGAAAAAGTCTTCGCACGTCATACTGAGTGGTGTCATTCATCTGATGATAAATGCTGTAGGTGACTTTTGAAGCTGAAGCTTGAACCAAAGATTTCTGAAATGGACGGAGATTCCTCTCTGCCTAGGCTCTCCTCATGTGTATTATAAGCGACTCCACAGAAATACAAAGTCCACACCACTATCCACTTCAGTGCAGAAAACGGGAAATTTCTTCAGCTCAAAGAACAGCGGAGCCCAGCGTAAGTAAAATGTCTCCAACGGCTCCATCAGCGAGGGGAGTGTGGTCCCCGACTGAAGTACATTTCAAGTAGCTGTCGGTGGCTCCTCTTCTCTCTCACTTCATCGCTAAGATTATTTCATTTGGGAAGTAGAGAAGACATCCATTCTTGCACGGTTTCTTACAAATGCCTGAAATTTTCCTGGGGAACTTTCAGCTTCACTGTGTGTTTGACCCCTTGGGGAGAGATCATCTTCTGAAAGAGCCACAGGCAGTTCCTCACCACGGAGGCGTGCATCTTGCCCACGCTGAGAACAGGGAGCTTGGAAACCCTCCCACCCTGTAGGAAACTCGTCCATTGGCACATGGCATGACTTGATGCCGGCAGCCCTATTCTGTACAGTTCTTTCTCGCAAGACATGCCAAAGAGCATGACTGCTTGAAGAACAGCAAAGTTACTATTTGGTGTCTCCTTTTCTTTATTCTCAACAAGTGTGAGAAACACGTGCAAAGGAAAGTAACTATTAGTTTTTCTCCTCCATTTCCATGACTTTAAAAACCTAAACCTCACATGGACTGGCTCCATGCTATCAACACGGTACAGGACAAGCAACTTGGAGAGTGGGAAGCCAGAGTTTGGAAATTTCCAATGAATGTGCGCGGCTGCTTTTCTGTAACACTGAGATTTCTCAAGAACATTCAAGATAAACAGTTTAAGCTCCTTAGATGACTTACAATGCAGATACATCTGTGCTCACCACAAAAGTTCGCAGCATTGTTTGGCTCACCTTCGTGTATTCTAGGACATGGTGCCACATTATTAATTTATACAATTTTCTTGGAAAATCTGCATAATTATACCACCTGTTGTGCATGCCACTCTATCTATCTTTGATATTTTTGTTGCTACCTCAAAATTAATGGGCCATTATTCATATTATTTTGCCTCTTCATTCTTCCATAGAAATTACATGACAATTTCCTTTCATAATTGCCACAATCACCATTATTATAATAATGGTAAGGCTCCTTTTTATAATAACAAATAAAATGTTAAACACAAAATCAGCACTTTTCAAACAATTTTCACATACACCATTAAAAAGTACTTTCAAGTAAGAAGAGAGATCATATCATCTCCTTTGCACAAAAGAGAAAAAGACTCGGAATGACCAGGTGACCTGTACAAAACCATACAAGTGGTCATTTTTTATACAGAGTACTCACATTTGCAGAAGAAACTCAGTTTCAAAGAGCACCAAATTCCGATCTCATTGATTTTTAGATATCTCATTTAAATATTTAAATGTCTCTATATATGCATTTAAAGCATGGAGAAAGCAAGTATATAATTTTCCAGAGGTATATGTTATAGTTACTAAATTCTAATATTAGTCCTCAAATAATTAATTCAACCGAAGTAAGTGTAAAATACAAATATGAAGGCAAACCAGAGAGACCAATTTTCCCAGGAAAGGACCAGCTTCTCCCAAAATAACCTGATGTTTTTCTTTCAGTGCGAAGAGAAAGGCAAGGGAGGGTCTGAAATGGTTGGAACTCCAAAATGTGGAAAGGTTGAGATGATGTTAAAGAGGCAAGAATCAGGCCACAGAGACAGGCTGCAGCTGAGCTGCCGACAGTGCCTTCTGAGTGGTGCAATGGGCTGCATCTGTGTTTACATCACCAGTAATCCTCACAGTCAACTCTTAAGAAGGTTACTCTCCAGGTTCAAACCAGTACCATCTGTAGCTTGCAAAGAGTGCACATTTCCTGCTTCTCAAAGAACTCTCACGTGTTTTTCTAAACAAAATGGAATTTAGCCCATGCATGCAATTATGATGCTAGAACTAGTATACTTAGGGCTCTCAAATGCATACTTGACATCTTTTATGAAAGTAAAGACCCTAGCAGGTACGATGGTTCCTCACACTCAGCTCTCTTCCTTTTTCTGTCTTTGAGGAGTAGAGCCAATAAAAGCATTACTTAGATGAAGGTATAAACTTATACATAATACAGTCAATATTAACAATACAGGGATAGAACATCAATATAATTCCCTAGTTTGTTTATTTGTATTCCAGTCCCTTGGTTCTTCTCTTTCCAGTAAGCAGGTTTGCAGGGAAGAAAGCCAGGCGGCAGGTGCACCTGTGGTCAGGCTCACAGCCCTGGGAGGCAGCACCACTTTCATTTCCAAGTAAGAAGGGGCACTCCATGCTCTGTTGTGGGGCCAAGAAAAATGGACTAGCCCTTCCAGCCACTTCTGTTGTTCGTTTCATTTTCAGTCCTCACTGACAATTATCTTCAAAAGATTCTTTTATAAGAAAAATTAAATAAATATTTCTCCTCATACTATTTTTTTTCTTGCACAGTAGGATCCACTTGGGTACAGAGACTATGTATTGATACTCTCCATAGTGGTTCCCATACATATTCAGAACAGAAACAATGTATCCTCAATCAAAATGTGATGAAAAAGGAAGTGCATCTGTTAAAGGGTGCCAAGAAAGGATTGGCTTCTTCACCCTAGAGTTAAGAGGCAGACTGGTAAACACCCCCAGAAGCAGGATGCTTCCACCCCATGGCAAAGCTTCCTCTGAGCCCTTCCAGCCAATCTATGGGAGGGCCTTGTCTGAGGGACAGGAAAGGGAATCTAATCTCAGATGCACTCCAGGAAAACAAAGTGGACTGAGGAATGCAAGGGCTGGCTGAATTCCTAAAAATTTCAAGGGTCTCAAGATAAAGATCCAACTACAGGGGGCACTGTGGCATAGCTGGTCAAGCCGCAGCCTGTGACCTAGGCATCCCATATGGGCGCTGGTTGAGTTCCAGCTTCTACGCTTCCAATCCAGCTCCCTGCTAATGTGCCTAGGAAAGCAGCGACAGTCCAGGTACTTGGGCCCCTGCACCTACGTGAGAACCCCAGAAGAAGCTTCTGGCTTTGTCCTCCCCAGCCCTGGAAATTGCAACCATCAGGGGATTGAGCCAACAGATGGATCTCCCCCTTTCTCTCTCTGTCTCTCTCTCTCCCTCCCTCCCTCCTTTCTTAACTGTGCCTTTAATAGATAAATCTTAAGAAAGAAACGAAGGAAGGAAGACAGACCCAATTACAGACTTTCAGCTTCCAGTGCAAGACTTCATGAGCTAAAGTAACCTTTCCTTACTAGACTAAGAGAGACCTCCCTTTTTTTCAAGTATGTTGAGAAGCTGTGTCTGGATTTTAACTGACAGAGACATAACATCCTGTGAAAGCAGAATCTAGGGCAGGCATCTTCAGATTAGCGTGACGGACGTTCTGTCACCGATTGGATCCCAAATTTGATGGCAGAGACACAAATTCAGCAAGTGGCTGTGCAGTTCCTCCAAAGGCTATGATGGACACAAAGGGCCCACAGGCGAGGATCACCCTGGGGATTCTGCCCATCAGTGAACCTGACACTCACTTGTTCCCTCTGGTACTGAGGAGAGGGACAATAGAGCTATCCGAAAGGTGTGTGCACATTCCTAGACCTGATGGATGGCTAGATAGACAGGTGGAGAGCTGTGCAGAGAGAGAGAAAGAGAGAGAGGGGGGGGGGAGAGAGAGAGAGAGGGAGAGGGAGGGAGAGGGAGAGGGAGGGGGCGAGAGGGAGAGAGACAGGGAGGGGGGAGAGAGAGAGAGAGAGAGGGAGGGAGAGGGAGAGGGAGAGGGAGAGGGAGAGGGAGAGAGATGGAGAGGGAGGGGGAGGGAGAGAGAGGGAGAGAGACAGGGAGGGGGGAGAGAGAGAGGGAGGGAGAGAGAGGGAGAGAGACAGAGGGAGAGAGACAGAGGGAGGGAGGGAGGAGTATATAAAACAAGAAGAACTGAGACAGAGAGGTGAAAAGGAGAGTGGCCAATAACAAAATAAAAAATATACCACCACCACACCCCGCCCTCCAGCTCCCCCAAAAAATAAACCCTACCAAGCAAAAGCCTGTGAGAGAGGAGCACAGAAGGACAGAAAAGACAAACCCGGACTCCTAGCTCACACTGTTACCTGTGAGGCAGCCACGTCTCCTTACTTGTGGCTGTGACTTCAGTGAGTCACAATCAATTTCTTGTATTTAAAGCTGTGAACAACACTATGGCTGATCACGCAGAATTGAAGCTGCAGTGAGTAAGGATCTCAACGGCGACTGATGTATGTCCTTTGCTTAAATACAATCATTTGTCCCCACTTGAGAATCAATGCAACTTGACTTTTCAAATTGGGATTGAGAGGGGTTGGTTGCTAGTTGCTGAAGGCTAAGTAAGAATAAAAATACACTTACAAATGAAAATAACTAGCCAAGAAAGATCAAACACGTGCACCAGCATATCCTCTTTGCTTAATTTCAAAGGAACAAGCTTATAAAGTAGCTAGAAAGTTAGAATCAGTGAAAAATTGTACAATACTCTTAGATCCCCATCCTTTTATAAAGAAATCCTTAATATATATATATATTTTTTTAAGTCAGACTACTGAGTCCTATTTCTATAAGGACTCTTGAAGATTAGTTATTATTATACATTCAGAAGCCATAAAATTGAACAATGAAACAATTTCAAACATTAGGATATCACTAAATAATATATTGCTTGCACATTTGAATAGAAATTTATATATAATAAATTAGATGATAAAAAAGCAGAGCTCCCTAGAAAAGGTTCTTATGGGTATGAAATTAACTTTTCACTGAAAAATAGACTAGAAAAATAGTCCTGGGAAACTGAAATATTCACAATGAAGTCATTAGTTATGGCTTTCTTAACAAACAAACTAACAAGAAGATCAAAAAGCACAAACATAATGGAAGAGTTGCCTGGAACTGAAAGATAAATTTCTGTGTCGAGAGTAATAAATAACTGGGGACGAGGTATTTTTTTAGAGCATAAAACTCTCTCGTGGCAAAAACTGGCTTTCATTTTTCACTTTTTAATCTTAGAAGCACTTTTCATTAATTAATCAGACTATGAGGCCTTAAGGTAAATTAATAATCAAGTACGATATTAATTTCCACAAATACAGCAGTACATCCTACTTCTTCCCACAGCACACCTAACAGGAAAGAAATACTGACCTGAACTTCTGCCTCAAAAAATACCACCACCAGAATCCATCACTTATCATGTCCAGGGTTTCTATTTGCGAGGATTTCCGGTGCTGCCTGATGGAACACTGGGGAACCGAAGGCACCGAAGATGTGACATTATGGGTGCTCAGGGAGCAGGACTTGGAAATGACTGCACAGAATGGGTCCTGCCCGGGAACGCAGAGGACGCTTCAGGAGACAGCGGTTTCTTCCATCCTGAAACTTCTCCTCCCGGAGTGATGCCCTCACACAGGGGTCAGGAGGGCTGAAAGGGACTGTTCAAAGATGGCAGGTGGACAGAAGACGGGAGATCTTACTTAAAGTTCCAGAAGCCAAACTCTTCTGTCTTCTTCTCTTTACTCTCCATCAAACGGTTGCCATTAAGATGTTGTTGCCAACTTGCTATGATTTGCTGTCTTTTCAATATTTGGCTTTTAATTCTCTAGCCTTTTTTTAAAAAATAGATACGTACTTTTTGTTTAGCTAAGCAGAGATTTGTCAAATGTATTTTATGTTCAAGGCCAAAAAAAAGAAAATTGGTAGAAACAAAACTGTGTTCACTGAGCTTAAAGCCTTCTTGTCCTGATGAGATCCCATTATCTGCAAATGACACTCTCGGTCATGTGCTCTGTGGAAAAATCATTTCAATCAACTACCATCCTATCTACCAGGGTGCTTCAAAAAGTTTTCAGAAAATGAAATTAAAGAATACGTTTATTTGGCGAAAGAACACTTGAAATCCATGAATACCCATATGTCTTACTAATTCTGAATTTTCATTCTATTTGAAAGGCAGAGAGACAGAGACAGACAGAGAGAAAACTAGAACTCAGTCTGGGTCTCCCACATGGGTGGCAGGGACTCATCGCCTGCTGCCTCCCATGGTGCACATCAGCAGGGAGCTGGATTGGAAGCAGGGCCAGGACTTGAACCCAAGAACTCCATAACAGCATGAAAGAGTCCCAAGTGGTATCTTAACCCCTGCGCCAAACTCTCTCCTGATTTCTTCCTTTACACCCTCTCTCAGTAGATAATATTTTTAAACAACAATTGAATAAGCACTGATGAATCTGGTTCACACGTGTTTTTGTACAACACAAAAACAATTTAAGGTCAGAGGACCTTAAATCTTTTCAAGTTGTATTCTCCAGGTGAGAAGACATTAAAAAAATGTAACGTAAGAATTTTATATAAAGGAATCCTCATTAGGTTTCATTGTCATTCTAACTCAGTGATTTCCCAGTAGGAGTCCTTAACTGGCCTTTCCCAGCTGCCAGCATCAACCAGATTGGGGCTGTGATGGACAGGCCCTGCGGGTGGCCAGCGCATTCCGGAAATTCCCATTTTGTCACAGCAGCCAGGCCCTTGGTCCTTACCTCTCCCAGAGCTCAGAGCAGATACCACCCAGGACCACAGTGCAAAAGGGCTCTGCAACCATCTCTGGCCTACAGCAAAAGCAAGCCATCCCTCTGTTCACTGACCTGTGGTTCTCCAGGGCAGGGTGAGCTCACTGGACAGGTCTGAATGTTTCAAAACGCTTGCTTTCTCTCACTTCAGAGTCCTCCTCAGACAAATGGGACCACAAAGCCACAACCCGGGAGAGATGCTGTGGTGACTCGAACACCTAACTGCAGTTCTGGAAGTTTAAAGAAACCCCAACCCCAGCCTCACCCTTATCCCCGATCCTTTCTAACACTACTCCTTGCCAGTGATTTTCACGGGACAAGACGATTTGGGACAATTTTCCGGCAGAATCCACTTAACTGGGCATTTTGAGATATGTCTGTATAGCCAAGAGTAACTATTTTACAGCATGTAAACCACCTATCTTGTACAAAATTATCTCAATGCAACAGCAGCAAAAGTGCCTGACACTCTGCTGAATTCCCAGCCAAACTACCTGGCTGACCCAACACCATATAACCTTCTTCTTTTAAACAGTTAGTCGTAAATGATATGACATTTACGAGCCACGGTCACCGATTGGAAAAATGAATTATCTTGGCTGCTGATGAATACATTTAAAAAGTGAAGCCTGTGACAAAAAATACTCAACTCAGAGAAAATAGATCAAGGTAGGAGTTGGGGGTAAAGCCAGGCAAAAAGTACCCTAGGTGAGCGTGCAGAAATCAGTAGGCTCATCTGGCTCACAAGACCAGGAGCCAGGCCTGCCCAATGAGCCAGCCAGTTAGCCCAGCACCAGATTCTAGGGTACCTTCTAGAATGTTCCAGCAAGTCGTAACCCTGGACTCCCAGGTACTGCTACACTTAGAGAGTGAGATAGGCTCTTCTCCTCCCCTCTACAGACCAGCTAGGGCTGGCAACTTGAGAGTGTGCACTGAGGGAAGGACACACCGATAGTAAGGGCTCCTGGCACCCTGGGGCCTCACACATATTCTCCTTGTTATTGTTTGTCATCCCCACTCACCCCAGCATGCCAAAACTTCACCTTTTGCCCTATTTGCAGGTAAGAACAGCGTCAGGCAGCAAACCAAAGAGTACCCGTGCCATTTGCTGTCCTCTTGTTCCACTGTGTTGGTGATTATGCAACTCTACACAGAATTCAGGTAGTAGGAAAGAAGGGAACCCCACTTCCATCCTAATTCCAGATTGCCGGTACCAAGGACCTGTTTCACTGGAGCCTTGTGGTACTGCTCAGCATTTACACAGTGATCGTCCATGACGCCCCACCCCTGAGGTCCCCTTTCATCTCCTGGGTCCTGGGCTCCTGATTTTTGTGTATCCCACCCCAGGCAGAACCACCACCCATTAGCAACGTTTACACCTAAAATACCTTGTCTGCTCTAAATCTCTCTGCACTGCCAAGGCTCAGATGCAACAAGTTTTCCCTTGCGGAATTCCTACTTTGCAGCTGGATGCCTGTGCGCCCCATCCACCTCATTCACCCCTGCTTCCCAGCTGGAGCCATACCTCCCCCCCACCCGCCCTCCAGTCCCCCAGAAGCCCTCCCTTCTTTCTGCCTCACCCCCGCACTCTCTTCTTTTATGCTCCTGTTTGTAACGGAGCATCAAAGTGTTCTGTGGGGGTCCCTCAATGGAACGCGTGGAGGAACAAGTGCCCCGAGTCAGGCCTTGAGCGGGAATCCGAGGCTAAGGCAGACGGCTGCCTGGTCCTCTACCTCTAATTAGGCACAATTAGATGCAGACCCCAACGTGTTAAATGTGAAACTACGCTGGGGAGAGACCTTCATTGCTGTAAAGGAGCCAGGCGTGTGCACCTAGGGAAGAAAGCGGGGAAGACAGGGTGGTGGTGTCCTGGAATTCCCTGAGGAGAGGGGGCCTCCGTCTGTCACTGCTACAACTGCAAAGCCCCAGAGAGAGGGAGCGCTGCAGAGACCAAGCATCTGTCATGGCTCTGCAGACCAAGGTTGAGGCACCGGCAGATTCAGCATCTGGGAAGACTTGCTCTCTTCATGGTCGGAAGGCAGAGGCGAGAGGGAGGAGCAGCTCCTTTGCACCTCTCTTGAAAGACCCTTGATGACATTGGGAGGGCTCTGCCTTCATGACCTAATCACCTCCTACAGGCCCCGCCCCTCCCAAGTTTCCCCTTGGCCATGAAGTTCCAACAAATGGTGGTGGGAGGCCAGGCTGAGGCCATCACTTGGGAATATCTGAACGGCCTCCCGACTGACAAGCAGATAAAAATGTAATGAATGGATTAAGGTACAGAGGAAATTGGGAGTGCAGTAGGAAGCAGAAGTTCAAAGACGCCCGGGTGTGAAAGAGCTTTGTGTGTTCAAGTCTTCATGGAGCAGAAGAACAGAAGAGAAGCAGGTGGGCCTGGAAAGGTGAATGGGTCAGAGTGTGAGACGCATCACAGGTACCCTTAGGGTAAGAGGACTTCTGAGATACGGCTGTCCCTGCAGGACTTCCAACCCAGGGGACCTCTACAGAGCCAAGGTCATTATGGAGAATGGTGACAGAAGGTCAGTGAAGGCTGAACAATATTTTCACAAAGGGCATCAATACGGCATAGTCATTCTGAGTGGGCACACAGCCAGAGGGTGAGGCAGTGCTTACCGGATCCTTGGATTCAGGCTTGGGGCATAGAGCAGGTGGTGGCGTCTTTAACTTAGGCATAATGCATCCATAAACGACAGAGGATGCTAAAAATATCACTGGAAAAACAAGTTCCTGTAACTTGATGTATCTTAGATAATCAAAGACATATTCCAAAGGAGCTGTCCAGGCCATAGCTTTCCCTGGTCTTCCTCAAAGTGAAATCTTAGCTCACAACTCTCAAAACAATTTTTGAAAAAAAAAAAAAAAAAGAGAGTTCATGGGGCTTGCTCAGAGTCACTTTCCTGGTGAGCAGTAGAACTGGAACTCCAACATCACTTTTGCCTAGGCTGAGGAGCTCTTTTAACCAGAGAGACTTCACACAGCTGTGCAAGTTGTTCACTGCAAAAGGGCACCAGGCCAGGCGACAAAGAGAGCACTCAACTACAGGCTATGCCCCAGCAGCCACACCCTGGACACTGATCCTGCAAACAGAACTCTGAAGAGACGCCTTCTTCCAATTCACAGAAAAGTCCTCCTGGTGACTCACCTGTACACCGAGCACTTTGTCATCTTAGAGGCGATGTGCTTTTAGAATCTGCACTGAGCCACCAAAGCTGCTATCACCTTGAGCTGCCGCTCACGAGCCACTGTATTTTAAGAGCTTGCTCTGGGCAGGTGCACACTGATCTGCCTGGGAAAATGATCCTCAAACAGACAGCCAGGGCCCAGGGAGTGGAGTACAACTAAATTTCTATGGAGGGAAACAATGCATTCGGAAGTCTGCACTCAATGGTAGATGGAAGCTACACTCCCGAACTAGAGGCCACAGGCAACCACTACGAGGAGCACTTATCCTAGTATGACTAAAATGAACTGCGAGTGTTTTATATATATAGGCCATTTCTTTAGGTCAGGACTCTCCTGGAACTAGAAGAAAACACTCTACACCCTGAGCCTGCTTCTATAACACACACACACACACACACACAGAACAAGATTCAGAAAGAACAAAGAATAAAAACCCTTCCCTGGCACCTTCTGTTTTTTATTTCACATTACCTACAAATTTATGACTCAATGATCACAGTCTAGCTGACCTTCAATATCTTCTGTAATAATTTTTTGATCACGGTAAATGATGACTCAAAATTGGAAAAGTGATTTCTTCCATAATGGTGCAAACACTTCATTTCCAATGACGAACTGCAGTCTTTAATTCCAGGCTGCACAGGAAACCCTAATCGTATGCAACACTATGCCAAAGCTATGAACTTGTGCTTTCTTGTGCCATAGTAAAATATGAGGTCATTCTTCACGCAACTTGACAAGAACGTGCATCTTCCCTTCTGTGGGAGACACGCTTCTAGACCTCCCTAGACCTCCCTGGGGTTTCATAACCATAATTAAATGCTCACCTATACACAGGGATACGTATGCATAGCAGTCAAATAATCAGATATAGAAACATTTTATTTTATAATTGTTAAAGATTTATTTTATTTATTTGCAAGGCAGAATGGCAAAGAGAAAGACAGAGACGGACAGACAGACAGACAGAGATCTTGCATTCACTGGTTCACTCCACAAATGGCTGCAACAACTGGGGCCGTGACTGGGCCAGCCCCAAGCCAGGAGCCAGGAACTCCTTCCTGGTCCATCATGTGGGAGGCAGGGACCCATGTATTAAGGCTATCTTCTGCTGCTTTCCCGGGTGCCTAAGTGGGGAGCTCGATCAGAGGCAGAGCAGCAAGGATTGGAACTGATGCTCATGTGTGATGCCAGCATCACAGGGGGCAGCTTAACCCACTGTGCCTCTATGCCAGCCCTAGAAACACTTTAAAAGCAAACTCTGGAATTGTGTTAACTTAAATTCTTACTCTTTTTCCTAATACTACTACTCAGGCTAGAATCCCATAGGCAACCACCCCTAGAAGCTACACTAGTCCAGGGGAATATGAAGACCAAGGACACCCTTTAGAAGTCCTTTTCCAACCAAATTTGGCTGCTCTTTTCACTGACTTTGGCCAATGGAACAGAAGCAGGCACGAGAGGAGCACAAAGATTGAAAAATACATTTGTACAATTGATGGCTTCTTGAACTTCCAGTACTAGCCACGAGGAAACATTTCATGGAAGACAGAACACACACAGTGGACATGAACCTAAGTGGTAGCCCAAGGTCAAGCCCCAGTGAACCAGAGCAGCAGCGGTAGTCACTTGGCTGGGCCCAGCCTAGCTGTGAGCATCAGTCAGTCTGCAGGCTCCTGAGTTAACATGATGATGGTGATGAGATGATGGCAATGATGATAGTGATGATGACGATGATGGTGATGTTCTCTTTTACGCTGCTGGAATCATGTTTGTTTCACAGACTGAGTTTTGCAATAGCCTCCTGATACACTACACACATAACCTTGAACAAGGTAATTTTTTTATATTATTTTTCTCATTTTCAAAAAAGAAAAATCTTATCTGTTGACAACAGCTAAGTTCAGTGATTGCTGAATAAATCAAACGAGATAAAATGTAGAACAATACTAACTACTTTTTGGCACATAAGCAGTGGGATGGGCAGCATGGCCTGCCCTGCTTCATGTTGATCCTACTAAAGCACTTATTGTTACCCCAGTGTCGTTGCTGTCCCCTTAACTTCTTCCTGTTGTGTAGTAGCAGGGGCTAGTGAAAATTTATTAATTTATCCTCCCACACTCTACAGCTTCAGAAGCATCTTGAAAAGAGAATGTCACACCAGGAAGGCCGTTCCCAGGCTAAACCACCTAGAATCCCCTCCCTTCCCCTCTTCCATTTCAGCCTGCTTCTCCAAGGGCAGACCAAGAAGAAGCAAGGCAGAGCTGCCTTGGGACTTTCACACACTCAACACCCGTTACTAGCTGAGAAGGCTCACAATACAAGCCAACGGCAGTGGGGTGAGAAGGGAAAACTCCTTCCACGTCCGGGTATTATCAGGTCATGCAACAGCAGCTAATAAGCCAATCTTTGGAAACAATCCCACCCACTGAATTCTTTAAGAGTTGGCCGTGCCTCTTTCCAAAGACGAAGGCAGTTCCTCAGGTCCAGCTATGTGGGCACACAGCCTGGCAGCCACATGGGACCCCATGCTGGGAAGAGTCCCATGGTTGGTCTCGTGCTCCCCCACTGATGTCTTATAACCCATAATCATGTTTGGGCAAGGAGCCCCACATCCTAATTTTGCACAGAGCCTTGCACACAATATAGCCTCTCCTGCAGCTCTCCATCCCTCCCTCCCCTTGCATTCTGTTCCCCCCGTTGGCCTCTGTGCTGGGCACTGTGTGTGATGCAGAGGAGCCGGTAAATTCTGACGAGGACTCTACTTTCCCCAGACAGTTGACGGTGCCACTGATCATCCAGTCTCACTCTGCCACTCTACACCTGTGCTACGTTGTGAAATTGACTTCAATTCTCTGCTCCCTGGATCACTGTGCAGCAGGGATAATGCACGGTGAGAGTGTTAAATGTGTTACATGCATTTATTACCGAGTTTGACACATGCTACGCACTACAGAACTTAGTGTTATCAGTATCATCATTACAATTTCATGCTTTCAGGGCCCGCACTGACTTTGATCTCCTCTAGCCTCTTCCTGGAGTCCTATCCATCACCCTCTATTTTTTCAAATTTAATCTCTCCCCTCTTAGCTGGATGCTTTCCTACTGAATACAAATTGGCTCAAACTTAAGGAAGTTTGTGAGGATATTTCCCAACCTACTTACTGATTTATTGACTTACTGCCTGAGCTACACTATTACGAACAATTTTTAAAATTTTTAAGAAGAGAAAAATTCTACTTGTCCTTGTCTGAAATACATACTAATTACTCTTAACTCAAACAAGAACACAGCAATAACGCTATGAAGTACACTTCAGTGATATCTGTAATTGGGGTGACAGCTAACTCTGATTAGTCAACTAGAAGATAAAATGAAGAATTTAGGGGCCAGCGCTGTGGCACAGTGGATTAAGCCTCTGCTGGTGATGCCCACATGCCATACCAAAGTGCTGGTTCAAGTCCCAGATACTCTTGTTTCCGATCCAGCTTCCTGCTAATGCACCTGGGAACGCTGCAGAAGATGGTCCACATGCCTGGGTCAATGCCATCCACCTGGGAGGCCCAACCGGGCATAACACCCCTTGTATATGTCCCCTGTCCCCCGTGTTCCACAGGAACGCAATGCCTGTTTTAACGGAATTTACTTTAAATCGATTCTTTCTCCCGAGAAGCTGAACAGACATTAATGGTATCATCAATGTGTACGTTATGCCTTACACCATCCTTAGTTACTCAATGAAAGTAGAGCCACTCTCCCCATTTTTAAATGAGGAAGGTTTATAACCACAATGTGCCAGGTCCTGGTGCTGGGAGGTGAATTGACTTCTTATCTTTGAAACGAATTTTGTCAATAGTATTTGTAGACCTCCACTGCTCCTTGAGCATCGTTCCTTGAGCTGCTTAAAGCGGTCTTCCTCTATTCTTGGAACACAGAAAGACAAGCAAATCAATTTTTGCATGATAGATCCTTTCCTTTGTGAGGGCTCAGAGGTGGGCTTAACATCAAGCTACTTTCCAGAAGGTTATTCCTAAGTTTTCAATGCTTCCCCCTTATTTCCGAGATTTGCAAACTTCTAGAGCTAAAAGTAAACCTAGAAGTTAACTTATTCGCTCCTTCGTAATCAAGTTTACTCTCCAATCTTGACACTACCTTTTTTTTATAACTATGGGGCATTTTTCTTGAACTTAACACTTGTTAAGTAGCTGTATATTCTTTTTTTAAAGGAATTTATTAATACATTAGATTCTCAGGGTCACAGCAAATGCAGGATAATTAATGCAACACAATTATCATTCATTCTCATGTTAATGTGATATTAACACAAGAAGAATGGACTTAATGTAGCTCACTGATAAAATCTTAAGAATGCAATACTTCTCTTTCCCTCTCCCTCCTACCTACCCCTATTTCCCTCCCCTTCCTTCCCTCACTCCTTTTTCTTTTATTTTTGAGATAATATATTTCCAATTTACATTATAATCAAAGGCTTAATGCTCCACTAAATAAAGACTTCAACAAAGAAAAAGTAACAGAGACCACAGTTCAGCAGGAATACAGGTGAAGCCTTCAATAATCAGACAAAAAGATTCCATTTCACTCAGAAACAATGAATTCTTAAATAATCACACATCATTAAAACTATATTGGTATAAGCTTCTTTATTTTTTTTATTTTTGGACAGGCAGAGTGGACAGTGAGAGAGAGAGAGAGACAGAGAGAAAGGTCTTCCTTTACCGTTGGTTCACTCTCCAATGGCCACTGTGGCCGGCGCATTGCGGCTGGCGCACTGTGCTGATCCGAAGCCAGGAGCCAGGTGCTTCTCCTGGTCTCCCATGGGGTGCAGGGCCCAAGCACTTGGGCCATCCTCCACTGCCTTCCCAGGCCACAGCAGAGAGCTGGCCTGGAAGAGGGACAGAATCTGGCGCCCCGACCAGGACTAGAACCCGGTGGGTGTGTTGGCGCCGCAAGGCAGAGGATTAGCAGTGTGGTCATCACACACCTCGTATCTGTGCCAAGTACAAGTACTGTATCAAACCAACGGTTAAGAAGCAGCAGAAGGCAGAAGGAGGCCAAGAGCAGGCCCACGCCGAAGCCCAGTTCTCAGAGGGCCCCGCCGGCAGGGGAAAGGCAGGGGTCCTCGGGAAGGATGTGAGTTCGAGGCCAGGAAGAGCAGAGCGAGGTTGATTCTCTATTTTGGCTATTGTGAGTGGGGTTGACATAAACATGGTGGAGCAGGTATCTGTTTGATACAATGTGTCCATGTCCTTAGTGTTTATAACCACAAGTGGGACTGCTGGACCATAGAGCAATCCTGTTTCTAGTTTTTAAGGAAAACTCCTTATGATTCTTCACAGTGGCTGCACCAATTTACACACCCCTGTATGTATGTGTGTAAGTATTCCTTTCTCCATATCCTAGCCAGCATTTGCTATTTTGTCTTTTGGATAATGGTCATTCTGACAGGAGTAAGGTGATACCTCATTGTGGTTTTGATTTCTACTTTCCTGATGGCTAGTGATGATGAGCATTTTTTCTTATATTTGTTGGCCATTTTATTTGTTATTTTAAGAACTTATTGAGATCCTTTGCCTACTACTTCATGGGACTGGTTATTTGCTGCCGTTGTTGAGTTTTTTTGAATAGTTGGTATAATCTAGATGTTAATCCTTTGCTGCATAAGTAGCTTGTAAATATTTTTTCCCATTCTGTTGAAATCTTTTAATCCAGTTTTCCTAACTGTGAAGAGAGGCAGGAGACAGCTAAGATGTGACTCTAGGCACAAAGTCAGGGACACAAAGGGCCCAGGAGACTCAAGCCCGGCATGCAGAGGAACACACCTGAGACAAAACGCCCACACTACTCAAAAACAAGATCCAGAAACCGCAATCAAAACAGGATGTGCTTACAGCTGGACCTGCCCAGCTCCAATGTTGACATCCCAGCAAGGGGGTCATCAGTGACCAATATTTACAAACTCTGTAAAACCCTCACAGCCCGAACAATGTAAACCGTTAGACAACTTCCCGCGTAGGGACCCCTCCCACGGAGGGAGCTTTCCTTTGCTTCAATAAACTTTGCTTCTCTGCCGGCCCTACTTTCTTGGCGCTAATCATTCTTCTAGGTCACGGGTCAGGAACCCAAATGGCTAGAACTACTGACTCCAGCATCAGTGGAATCCTACTACTCTAAAGCAAAATGTTGGTAGTGAATAGTCAGAGTGGAAATCCTTCCCCAGTCCTGCCCCAAATCCTTTACATGTCCTTACAGATTACTTAAAATCTGCATGGTGCTTGGCCATGTGTATCCACGTTTTTATGTCTGTGGGACTCATGGTTAATAAATACATACTTCAAGGAATGGTAAACTATTTGCCCATTCTCTGCTTTCTTCAGAGAGAAACTGAAAGGGGCAGTGAGAAGTCATTCAAACTTGGCTCATTGAAAATCTAAAATGTGCAATTTCTTTGCCTCCTAATATCCATATATTTCTTAAGTAGGAAACATTCATCAGAAAAAAAGCCCACACTCGGAAATTACTTGGTTTTCCTTTAACATTAGCAGAGGCCTCAGTATATTCTAAATTGAAAATAAAAAAAAAATTCTGCTTTGCATAACTTCCATTGTTAACGATGCTCCCAAACTGCTTTAACAACGGGTCAGGTCTTCACGTTCTTTTAACCTAAAGTAAAAAATAGTGCCTTGACATTTATGCTTTGTCATCAATGAATTTCAATTTCTAGGAGAGACATAAAATCGTCCAGTTCATCTATTTTAAGATGTGCTAGCTCATCCACACTGAGGCAGGAAGTGCACTTGCATTTAATTTTTAGAAAACTGGGAATTTGCTAGTGATGTGATATCTCCAGGAGATCTTTTTTGTTTTTAATCTGAGGTATCAGAAGACCACCTCAACTAAACCAAACATCAGGGCGATTCCTGAACACAGTGCACAGGGAGTTAAAGTTTCTTATTCTGTCCTGGTCCTCAGGAGATACGGGAAGAAGCTGTTCTCCTGGGACTCTGACTTTGCTCTTAACTCATGGTCTCCAGAAAGCTAACGTTTCAGACTGGAACGGAACCTGGGAAAGAAGTGGAGGCCTCGTCTCCCCCGTGGGTAAAAATGCTGTGCCACCAGCCTCGTCACCAAGGAGATGCTACAGCCACCAGTCAGGTAGAGTTTAGATGGAGGTCCTGTCTCTGTTCTGACATGAAACTGTCATATCTTCAGTTGTTGGAGACAGAGAACAACACATCTCAGAGGACGGTTCCTCCATTACAGGGTCCTGCTGTTCTGTTCATGTAGCCCATCTATCCACACGTGCAAGGGCACACGGGTGGTAGCAGAGGTTCTGCAACCACAGAACAGGAGCTTCTGGTTGGACAAAAGGCACCCAGTCCAGATGCAGAGTTTGGACAATCCCAAGATGCCTAGAGAACACGCGCTAGTCAGGTTTTAGTATGGAGTTCTGTTATTATTACAATATACATACTGTAGAAATTCCTTCTCATACGTTTTGCTATCATAAAGAAATCCTGAGTACCATTTCCAAGACTTTGACGTATTTGACTGACCAAAGCCCTCCAGTTACACAGTGCAAAGGTTACCAATGGCCACATCTGCACCTTGCGTGCTTGAAACATGTCAAGTGTTAATGAAGAACAAAATTCTATTTTCTTATTTTAATTAACTTGAATTTAAGTAAAAACCTAACACTCAACATAAGTATTGAAAAAAGGTAAATATATTAGCAACAACCTGCCTAAATGATCTCCCTTGTCAACTATAAATTATATGAAACCTAAATATAAATAAATATTTCTGATGGAAATTCGGCATGTAGGTTGAAATATAACAATGTAAAATATATACCCAATTGCAAATGCTCAGAATAAAGCAATGACATTATATATATTTTCAGCAATATTGTTAAATTTTTAATTAGAAAATTTTGACATGTTAAGTGAAATAAAATGTTACTAAAATTAATTCAACCCATGCCTTTTCATGTTTTTAATGTAGGTACTAGAAAAATTTAAATTCCACATGTGCTTTGCATTATATTTTTTATTAAATAGCACAAACCCAGACAATAACAAGTCACTCCTATGTCAAACACTGGGGTTCTTCACATAAACATTTTATGTCGATTCAAAATGATGAATTATTTTCAACCAGTTGGTGATAACATCTACACTTAAAGCAAACCAATGTTGCAATTTCAAAAAACTCTTGTAATTGCTTATGGTGAACTTTAAGAAACTCATGTTTTGTCACATAAACATTTGAATGACCAAACTGTTATGCTCTCATCTTTTCCTCTGCCTCATCTTCCTGGCTCACATGCATGTAATTCTACAGGCAGTACAGTATAAATCTCTTCTGTAACGTCTCCTGTTTCACTACAGAGGAAGTACTTAGTCACTTGAATCCTTCTGTCATTACACTATGGGTAACACAAGCCACTCGTTCTGTTGCCATAGGAAGACAGAAGCTGATGAGCACAGACCTGGGTTACACAATCGGCCAAGGGAAAGTCATCTGAGCTCACCGATTTTCAAAAAAAAAGAGGGAGCATTGCCCAAATATTCTTTTCAAAATATCCATTGTTCTTAGGGTAGTGTTTAGTGGGAAATGTTAAACAGCAAATAGTAAAATGAGAAGAAAAGATCTAAAAACTATCTCTTAGGCCGAGTTTAAGAATTGTACGTAAACAAATCAATAGCTCTCCAACTACAAGGTTGGCAAATGCTGACTTTGAAAAATACTGAGCTCCCCACAGATGGTGTGGTAGGTTCCCTTAAAAAGATCAAATCATGATTAATTGTTCCCTAATTGGACAAGACTCGGGTTGTACAGAAAGAGATGTGTTGTTTATTTTTGATTCATTTTTGATTCATATGGAAGAACAGATGCCAGAAAAAAAAGTTTAAAAATGGGGTCTAGAAAATTAACCACTTTTGCAAAATTAAAAAAAAAAAAATGAAACTTAGCCAAATGCAAATACAGAAAAAGGGGGTAATACATTCCAAGCCAGTAAAAACTGGTTCAAACTATCTAAAAATAGCTAAAGATTGAACAATGTAAAACTTAGAGTCTCACTCAGCAGAGGGCTATGCAACCACAGCAGTATTACCCGGACTACTGAGGCAGGTGCCTGTAGCACACTGCCTGCTGTAACAGGTGAACAGAGCACCATGTCTGCCTTGCCATTGTTTGAAAAACTGATGCTTGCACAAATTTCACTGACTCTTTGAAAGTAAAGTTCTTTTATTCAATTCTTCTTTTAAATCCCTCTTTCGAGGACCACCAGGTTAGTTATTACTCACCTCCTGTCATAGCATAAAAGCAGCCAGTGACGATGCTTGTCTATAACCTCACTGTTGTCCAATAACATGTTATTTACAAAAACAGACTGTGGAAGCAAATTTGACCCTCGGGCTATAGTTGACTAATTCTTGTTCCACGTCTTTGAACAACTGATCTTGTCAATTCAGGTTTGCTTCTCATGGTATCTGCCTGAGTTTTCTCACTGAGCAGCTAAGTATAGTAATTTTTTATCTTGCCTATTTGATTTCCATTCTTAATGTCTGTTAATGACTCCATGATATTTCTTCAAGAGCTCCCTTTCCAATCAGTATCCTTGATTTTATGGTTGTTAGGGCAACTCAGGGATGCCAAGATGAAGCAACCAGGACAGCACCATCAGGGACACTCACTGCAGGACTCTGGTGAAACTCTCCAAAAGCAAAGTTCACCCTCTTGCTACTAGGCTTGCAACTAGTGAAAATGCTTGTTGAAGAGCAGTGACACCTTCTTAGTAAGGCAGCCTCCATGAGAGTGAGTCCAACAGAGAACCAAGGGATGGAGAACTGAGTCCTGGGGGTATTTCCTACTTAATCCCCTGGATCTATCCATGCCTGAAGCCGGAAGCGATACAACTGCATGATCCATGCAGTCCGTTTTTCTGCCTGAGTCAGTTTAAGTCGGTTTTCTGTCTTTTGAATGCAACAAGAACAAAAAGACATGAAGAGATTTTTATAATATATTAGTCCTTCTACATTCTAGCTTTAGGATTTAAGCTGCATAAGTATGCCAAGGCCTCTTCATCTATATATGTTCAGTAAGTTGTGAATGATGTCCTTTTGTCTAGGAAGCACCAATGGGAGGAAGACAGCAAAGCTTTGAGACTGTTCACACGTCATCAAATCCAATGCTTTATATTTATCTCTCCTCCCACTGAAAAACAGTATTCCTCTTACATGGCCTAAATAACTTCAGAAGTTGGATTATGAAGAAAAGGTTAGAACTGTGTGTGTGTGTGTGTGTGTGTTATGCTCCATTTGGGAATAGCTAATTGACATTTCCAGCAATATTTACCTTTAATTTTATTACAAGGCCTTGTGCACACATCATTAATTATAGTAACTAAATGCAAGTGACTTGTCTATTGATCTATCTAAAATATACATAACCATATTTGGCTTTTTTTCCCTATACTCTCAGACTCTGGCTTCTAAGGAAAGGGATGGATTACTTTTGGAGAAGAATTTAGTCATATTAAGGTCTAAAGTCTAGTAAAAACATCTCTTTAATTTGATGTCAAATCTTATGCCAATTTATTTTCATAGTCAGCCTCCCACCCAACAATGAGCTGAAGTTTTCTTGAAGGCAGAGATGTGTCTCACAAGTTTTCGCATCATCATAGTTTCTTCCATGTTGAAAAGTTTTGGTTTCTACTTATCTCTGTGAGATTAACACAGATCACCATCCACATTTCTATGACATAGACTTGGGGAGGTCTAGGTAAACAATCTCTGCACCTCCTGCCACTGCACTGTGGTCCCCAGGGGAAGACCAGAGATGGACAGGTTCCAGCCCAGCTACTGAAAGCAAGGGTAAGGGAGGAGAGCAAGCACCCTTGGAGGGAATGCGACTACAGGGGCCAGCTTTGTAGTGCAGGGGATTGAGCTGCTGCTTCTGACATTGGCGTCCCAAATCAGAGTGATGGTTGGAGTCCTGTTAGTTTCTCTCTCTTCCCCCTTTCTCTCACACACAGCCTTCCAAATAAATATCAATGAGTAAGTAAACCTAAAACAAAAGCTGTGAACTTGAGATGCATATCTATTTGGATTAAACGTGCATAGACTAAAGCATCTTACACTGTTCTCTTTGGCCCTGGTACCCAGAAAATACATCAACACAAAGAAGTACCTCAATGTCTCCCAGAGATGTATCCTAGTACTTTCACAATATATAAAGCAGTACCTCAACTCTTATTACAAAACACACACTCACACTTCTAGCATCTGTTTAGCAGTAGTATACTTAAGACATGTTTCATATTTGATTTTTTGTAGGTTATTAAAATTAAAACATTATATATAGTATTTTAATAAAAAATGATTCCTATTTCAGTTTTGTCTCCAAGGAAGTCCATAATACTAGTGAGTCTTGGACATTTGACTTCTCAACTAAGTTATAGTCCCTTTTGCTCTTGTCTTTGCCATATAATATAAACATCTTTTTAAGAGCTGGGTACTGGCGCTGGTGCTGAGGTATAGCAGGTAAACCACTGTTCACAGTGCCAGCATCCCATATGGGCATTGATTAGAGTTCCAGCTGCTCCACTTCTGATCCAGCTCCCTGCTAATGCACCTGGGAAAGCAGCAGAAGATGGTCCAAGTACTCAGGTCCCTGCCACCCACATGGGAGACCTGGAAGAAGCCCAGCCCTGGCTGTTACAGACATTTGAGGAGTGAACCAGTGGATCGAAGACCTACCCCCCCACACATATCTCTACCTTTCAAATAAATAAAAATAAATCTTCTTTTTAAAAAGCTGGGTAAGGTATCACTCTCGTTAACTTCTATTAAAATTGAGAAACAGATCCGACTGTCAATACTGATAAAAGATAACCACTTGCTTTTGGAAGCACCGGCCTTGAGGCACCAGGGTTCAAGACATCTCTGCAGCCTGGCGTTGTGTAACCGTCACAGCTCAGACCACACTGAGAACACTTCCAGCTGTGATCTCTGGCCCTGCGCCACCTGCATCAGCTTGTTCCTCCTTCCTAACACCACAGCTTAGGGTGGATTGTAAGGAACTGATCCGGTTAGGTCCCAACCAGCGAACTTAACTGCAAAGATAACTAGCAACAGCAACGTGCTCGGCCATCTGGTGACTCGAAAAACACGATTCATTACTGAAGAAAGGAACTACTGTTTTGTGACTGACAAATGTAATGAAGGCTCAGTCTGACAAATGAAAACAAGCACATTTTAATAAAGCAAAATTGCATTTTCAAATGGAATCATGTTCTGCTAGGTTTCCATTTTCCTATGCACACACATAAAACACAACAATACACACATCATGTTCTTCTATGACTTCCTTTTCTTTCTTCGTACACCGTCAACATTCTTCCATACAGCTCACACCATCTTAATGACTGAGTAAACTTTCACAGCATACACTATTGTTCATTTAAATACTCACTTTGAAGTGTTATATTACATGTAATATTACAGATGTTTATGCCTCTCAGCAGTACTTCTGATTCACTTAAAAACACAGTGCAATGCAGTATGTGCAAAAAACCTCAGCAATACTACCTCACTCAGCCCTCGTAATGCTACATACGGCAGATGCCACTCTTGCTCTCATTCCATGGATGCGGAAACAAGCACACAGGGGCTGAGTGAGCAGCTCAATGTCACACAGGCAGTAAGAGAAGACCCTGTTTATCCAGGCAGCTGGGCTCGGGCAGTTGTGTTCCAAACCCCTGGGATGTGCACTAAGAGCAAGTTCCTGTGCTGTACTTCTCTCTCCATGCCATGTGATTTAAGAGTATAGGTTACTTATCACTCAGCAGTATGCCATATGTTTAGTTACTAATGCCTCAAATTCTTATACTCCTGTCCATTTCCCCACTGAGAAAATATTAGAGATGCATGATCTCAATCGATGCTCCGAATATCATCAGATATTATTCTACCAACAGATGGCAGAGGCTATGTCTCATAATTCTAATTTCTATTTATTTACTTCCTAGTGAGGGTGAGTGTTATTTGAAACATCTAATAGCAATTTTACAAGGATAAATTAGGGTAAGTGAGCACCTAAAATTTGGTTAAATTAAAATATTTAGGGCAATCATATGCATTGTACTATACTTAAACTTTTAAGTTTTCTTTTTACTTAAAAAATCCACCAGAGGTTGATAAAGTTTACAAAAAAAAAAATACTATGCAATTACTAGCTACTTTTTTCTTATTTATTTAATATTTATTTATTTAAAAAGCAAAACAACAGAAAGAGAGGGGGAGAGATAGTGACATGGACAGAGATAGAGAGATCTTCCATACACTGGTTCACTCCTCAAATGGATGCAACAGCCAGTACTGGTTCAGGCCAAAGCTGGTTGCCTGGAACTCCAACCAGGTCTCCCACACAGACGGCAGTGGCCCAAGGACATGGGTCTCATGCTGCTGCTTTTCCAGGTACATTAGCAGGGAGGTAGATCAGAAATTGAGCAACTGGGGCGCAAACCGATGTGTCATGGGCCATGGCTTAACCCTGTGTACCACAACGCCAGCCAAAATCGTGAGCTTCTTAAAGAACAGGACATCCGAACTGTCAGAGGGCAGTGCACCGTGTGCCTTTCAATTGCGCACATAAATACTGCACGGACAGAGGCTTTCTACTTCTCATTTGAAATTTTACCCTACTCAATCAGACTGTAGTGCAACACTACCCAACAGAAGTTTAAGGTGAATTGTGCCCGGCATTTCAGGTGTTCTAGTAATCACATTAAAAACAGGAAAAGAGCACTCACAAGATGATTTTTTACAGAAGCAGGAAGTAGTATGATGGTTACCAGTGGCTGCAACGGTTGGGGGTGTTGTGGCAGAAGAGTCGGGGAGATGATGTTAATCAGCTAGATTTATCAAAATCCCACCATGGATAGACTTCAAAACATCAAGCCCATGACAAAAACATAACACGTTATCTATCCACTTCAAATAGGTCAACAAATTTTTTAAAAGTGGAAACTAAACGTGTAGCATTAATTTCAATACTTTACGTACTTATCCTTTAAACATGTAATCGGTATAATGAAATTCTTAAGACAGCATTTAACTTACAATCTATGTACAAATGAATGAGACATTTCACCTTCTTTTGGCACTGCGTCTCTGAAATCCAGGGTGCGTTTCATACTCATACCACATATGAATTCAGACTAGCTAGCCATGCTGTAAGCAACCAGCAGCCACAGACGGCCAGTCACTGGGCAGTGCGGCCTCTGGTTATCTCAGCTGCAGCAGGCCTCCTCCCCACCTCCCCCAGTGCAGTTTGAAATACACTCGTTGGACAGCATGGACAGACGTTTGTAGGAAACTGTGCTCTGATCAGTGCTATGTCCACATTGTTACCCATTTTGATTCTTCTCATGATTTCAAGAGAATAAGTTAGCATTATCATTTCCTGTGTTGCAATATTATCAGATCTAAAATCTGACATCTTCCGCACTTATCAGCTGTAGGAAAGTGTGCAACCTGTGCTGTTTTCACCTTTGTGGAAAGTGCACAGCCCAGGCCAAACACTGAATTAGATTTTCAGTCCCAAGTCCTTTCATGGCAGGGTTCATGTCTTGTTTGGCTGGTGAGGAGCTGGAGAAGGTCGTGGAAGCTCTGATCTTCCCCAACTATCAGATGGAGCAACGCCAGCCTGGCAGAGGGGCCGCTAGAACTCAAGTCCACATGTGAACTCCACACTCCACACCATTATCATTAACATTCAACAATCATTACACCTATCTCTCTTCATCCACAAAAATGCGTACTGGGTTTTTACTAGGATGCTCAGATTCCTTCCAACTAAAATATTTGTAACTTAGTGAATTGTCTAAAGCTGTAGCACGCTGATGATTGAAGAGAATCTGAAAAAAATCTCCCCATCTCGCTTCCCACCGCAGGGCATGGCAGGCTACTTGTGTTTCTGGATGGATGTGAGAACACGGATGTGGGTCAGGTTCAGCAGGTTGTGCTTCTCAGAGGCACTTAAGTCAGGAGGGGAATAGTCACCACATTTAACAGTCGTTTTGTTATAGGCACCAGCCAATAAAAACAGCTGTTGCAACCAGTCAAAAGTGAAGGCAATTTCAAGTAAACCAAACAGTAAGTAGGGCCACACTGGTGGCTTCTGGCACTGTCTGTTAGTCTTGCCAGAGAGGCAAGTTGTACGAAAGAGAAAGAACTTTTCAAACTAAGTCAATCTTGGGCCTGTAACTTAAGATTGATTGATTGATTTGAAAAGCAGAGAGAGGGAGAGGGAGAGAGAGAGAGAGAGAGAGAGAGAGAGGTCTTCCTTTCAGCAGTTCACTCTTCAAATGTCTACATCAACAAGAGCTGGGCCAAGCTGAAGCAGGGAGCCAGGAACCCCAATCAGGTCTCCTATGTGGGTGGTAGGGTCTCAAATACTTAAGCCATCATTTTTGGCTACCCGGGGCCATTAGCAGGGAGCTGGATCACAATCAGAGTAGACAGGACTCAAACTGGGCACTGCAAAATGGGACATGGGCATACTAAGCAGCAGGTTAATCCATTATACCACAATGCTCACTCGCCCTGAGTCTCTAACTTAAGCTGGCCAAGTTCTGGCTCGGTCATCTGTAAAATGCTCTGTGTTTACAAGGGGATATTATTCCAAGATAATTCCTTGATAAATTAATTTTAAGTAAATCTAATAAAGCTTTAAAAAAATCTTAACGTTATAGTAAAAATAAGTTGGATTGGGACTTACTTTAAACTAAAAGTCATGGAAATGGGTTTGCGTTATCCTATACCTAGCAAAGTTAACTTGTGATGGCCCTAAGAATTCACAACAAGGAATCAAACAGATTGGAGAGGGAGAGATTTTGGGATATTTTTGTATGAGAATAATTTTTACCTTAGTGATGACTCCAACACCACAAAGAGGGTCATACGGGAAAACAATTTTGTAGGTTTTCATAATTTATTCCAAAGACTGCTCTTTCTTCTTTGTTACCTTTATCATTCTCATCTGAAATCTACTGTGGAAGGTTAACACTGTGTTTGTCTTATATATGTCAATATGTACTGTATCTAATAATTGCCTAGAAAACAATCTAGACACGCGCTATCGGGAAGTTGGGTTACAGCCTCTTGTGAAGAGGACTGGTTGCTTTCGTCATCTTTTCACTGACTCCTATGTCAACCTCCTTAGATGTTTTTGCTTCCCTGCACAACCTCAAGAATCCCAGGTGCGTGGGAAATGACCTCATGTAGGACAAGGGCCATGTAGATTGTTTGCCTGGGATTCTGGCAAGGATCAAACAGAACAATGTCCACCAGAACACCCCAGGTGCACGATGGGAGCCACATTCTAGTGGCATCACTGGGCTGGCGGGGGGTGGCAGATGCCAATCTGTGGCTAAAGAAGGGTGTGCAGTGACAGTGGGGCGGGAGCCACATGAGTGCCTCCCCCGACCCTTCTCATGGTGACAACGCCTAGGAACCAACAGTAGAAGGAACTAACTGCCAGTGACTCTGCTGAAAATAGGTTTTAAGACAGCTGGCCAACTGATGATCGCTAAATGACTATCACGTGAGACAGCATTTCTTAAAAATAAATAAACTGTGTTTTCAGTAGCTTATCTGTGTTACAGTTCCCCAAGCATGAGGAACTGAGATACATTCAAGATAAATTTAGTGTAGAATTCCACCTTATACCTTCTATAATTTTTATACCTTAACAGCTTTCATTTTCTTATGAGAACTTTTTTTAATCCTGGTGCTACCCCTCTTGCTCATGTCTGCCTCATATTTTTAAGCACCTCACTAACAATCACCTATCAAATTCTGTCAAAATGACTGCTATGGATACAGAGATCTTTGTGAGGAAAAAAAAAGCACTTCCAAATCAGAGCACATGGCCCTCTTATATCCAGCAATATTAGACACAACAGCATTTTAGTACTGTGAAATTATACAGATACTTTCCAGGTTCTTTTTAACCAAGTGACAAGGGGGCTGGAAGGCACAGTTTCACATTAAAATTAAACAAAAAGAAACTAAATCTTCCTAGCAAATTGTGTCGGCTTATTACCACCGTTACATCATGAGCGAACTGATAAAAACATGCTTAAACGCATTGTTCTCCAATTTAGTTGTTCTTCCACATGAATTCACTCTATGAATGTCTTACAAAATGCTAGCCGACTGCATGAGAAATCATGTTTTAAAACAATCTTATTCCCAGGCTCTGGGGCCCCACACAATGACAAAGAGGGAATGCGGGATTAGGTTGAGTGGGGCAGCGTTATCACTTTCCTACTGCAGCTGTGGCAAGTTACCACAGTGGATTGAGAAAACCTCCACTTACCTTATAGGCCCAGTGAACAAAGTAAGAGGGGCTCTCATTGGACTGAAATCCAGGCGTCACCAGGCTGCACTCCTTTCTGGAGGCTCTGGGGACAACCTCTTTCTTCCTTCTCAGCTTGCTTGATTGGTCCCCCAATGCTCTCTCCAAGCCAACAAGGGCGGGTAGAGTCTCCTCCCTAAAGTCCTCTTCTCTGCTTCTGGCATCTCATGTCCTTCTTGACTTCCTGACCTTCCTTTTTCTCTTAGAAGCATCCTTACAATTACATAGGGCCTATCAGATAATCCAGGATCATTCCCCCATCTCAACATCTTTAACTTGAGGTGGGTATTGTGGCACAGGTTAAACTACTGCCTGAAACGCCTGCATCCCATCTCAGAGTGCCTGGTTCAAGTTTCCACTACTCTGCATCCCACCCAGCTTCCTGCTAACGCACATCCTGGGAGGCAGCAGGTTCACGGCTCAAGGAATTCCCCCTGCCACCCACATGAGAGACCCAGATACGCAGACAGAGCTCTAGGCTCCAGGCTCTGGCCTGGTCCAGCCCTACTTGTTGCAAGCACTTAGGGAGTAAACCAGCAGATGGAGGATTTCTGTCTCTATTGCTCTCACTCTGCCTTTCTAAGTAGATGAAAATAAGTATATTTTGAAAAGATCTTTAACTTAATCACATCTACAGAGTCGCTCCTCTACAGGTTCAGGGGTAGCGACGTGGACGTCTTCAGGGACCGTTGTTCTGCCTACCACAATCTGATAAATGCAGTGCTGTCATTTCTGTCCACTGTAATCTTAGATCTAGCAATCCCTACCAATGCTCCTTATATGGATTCCAGGTCTGAGTCTTCAAATACCATTGATTTGGCTCTTTGGATGGTGGGAGAACCATCGTGTCAATGTCTGTTCCCACATGAGTTGTAGAGAGCTTTGCACCCCACCCCATTCCCTCCCTGGGCCCCACGATATCATCCATCAAAAGTTTCCTGTGAATCCCTAGTAACGCGGACAGAGTGGCCTTACGCACTGCTTCCTCTCCAGGGCTGCGGTTCTGTGCTGGCAGCCACAGGAATTCACGAGAATCTTAGACTAAGCACAGAGTCCTGCACACAGCCCAGGAGCAGTCTGAACAACAGTGATTAGCTCTGTAGACCCTGCCACCTCGCTGGTTAGAGGCTAGTTCCAGCATATGCACCACCCGTGCACTCGGAAATGCACCTGGTCTTCCCTAACCAGTTCATGTAATCTTTCCTCGGGCCCTCGATAGGGCAGTGTTTGCTAATGATGTCTAAACAAGAAGGGAAGAGCTGCTCAGAATCTCAAACGTCTACACCACTGTGTGAGGCGATGCAGGCAACACAGGCTCGCTCTGGAAGAGTGAGGCGTTCCCTTTCGGAACCGCTTTCACGGGTTGCGCTGCAATAGATTAAAAGGACCTAAATGCAGGCAGAGTCTGATCGTCTGAGGTTATAAATGGTTTTTAGAACGGGTGAAGCCTCTCCCGGCATCATGCCGAGAGAACTGGCTGTGGAGAAGCTGAACAAACAGTTTCGTGACAGAGGCTAACTATGGCATGAAAAGATGGTCCTCATTTTATCTCGCGGCTTTAAAGGCAGCTTCAGAGGGAGCCTGAGACACCACAGGGACAACCCTGAATCATTCTGGAAAGAAGGACGAGCCCCCCCTGGGCAATTACTTTGAGAGACAATACTCCTGGAGGTATGGGGTTTGGGGCTTGTTTAGTAAAAGCTGCTATGTTAATTATGTTGCTACTCTGCCACACACAAATTAAGATGAACATTTTAGAGCTCCTGGTTCTCATCAAAGACAACTTAAATGTGAGGAAACATTTTTAAATCAGCCATTTGATTGATTAAAAGATCCACATACACTTCTGTCTTCACAGCATTATCATAAAATGTGCAAAGCAGGCATACTCAACACAGCAAGAAGTTGGATAAATACCATCCCCGGTGACCAACTTTTGCCCCAAATTCGTTCAGATAAGCACTAAATTAGATAAATAATTTATTATAGCACATTGCTAATCATTAAATGTACAAGCCCAAATCACATTTCTAAAATATGCAATTTTATTTCTGAAATAAATAACAAAACCATGGTTTAAACTTCAACATCATGGTCTCTGGTTTGTGGCTCAGGCATACTATTTCAATCTGAAACAGGTTAGGAATCCCCTGAGAGCTTGAAAATGTGAAAAGTAAATCAACCACCCGATGGTTAAATTGTAAAAGCTCAACAGAGAGTATGGACTTAAGGACAGCTAAAGTAGATCTGGAGCGGAAGGAATGTATTTCCATATCAAAAACGAGAACGTGGCAATCAAAGTGATTTGGTGGATGAACAGGATGGGAAGGGGCTGCTCTGCAGTGAAAGGTAGAAAGGCTGACCTTGGCACTGTCCGTGCACACCCTGGCCAGGAGAACAGGAGCTGGAGCCATGGAACGTCTAGTTCAGCCCCCTGATCTCCTATCTCCTGATTCTATGGTCCACAAGGCATGAAGGAACTGCCCAGAAAGTCTCACTTTTGTGTAGACATCCTCAGTCATTGTGATCACCGTGATAGAACTTAAAGCTCTCATTCTGATGTTGTACTTCTCAGAGTTACATGACACCTGGAAGAGCAATGGGTTCGCAGAGCGGTGACCAACCCACGTCTCCACAACTTGGTGATGCCTACCATCGTCCGCTGACTACCACCGAGTGCAAGCAGCCCAGGCCAGCGAATCCCGGGAGCCGAAGCACCCAGGCAGCGTGGTTAAAGCGGGACAACGTTGAACATGCTGGACAAAAACTCTAAGACAAGGCAGGGGGGAGGTTAATCAAGAAAAGAAGAAAAATCAAGAGATTTAATGAAGTCAGAGTCCAGGTCCTGCAGGGGTAACTGAATAATTCACAATCTAAAAGCTTCCCGGGCCAGCGCCATGGCTCAACAGGCTAATCCTCCGCCCGCGGCGCTGGCACACGGGGTTCTAGTCCCAGTCGGGGCGCTGGATTCTGTCCCGTTGCCCCTCTTCAAGGCCAGCTCTCTGCTGTGGCCCAGGAGTGCAGTGGAGGATGGCCCAAGTGCTTGGGCTCTGCACCTGCATGGGAGACCAGGAGAAGCACCTGGCTCCTGTCTTCGGATCAACGTGGGGCACCGGCCACAGCGGCCATTGGAGGGTGAACCAACGGCAAAGGAAGACCTTTCTCTCTGTCTCTCTCTCTCTCACTGTCCACTCTGCCTGTCAAAAAAAAAAAAAAAAAAAAAAAAAGCTTCCCAGATGTTTGGACCTGAAAGAATTGTAAGGAAATACAGGAACGAATCTCTGTATTGGCTTCCCTGAGTTCTAGTAACTGAGTCGGAACCCAGCTAATCTGCTTAAACACTGCAGCTGGTCAAATAAAGGCCAAGGTACTCCAAGACTGGGGACAAATCCACTGCTCCCGCCCCATCTTCTCCTAGCATAAGGTGAGCAGATGAACTGAATGCCCTCTGTCAGTCATTTCCTATTAGATTAGAAAAGAAGGAGGAGTAAGTAATGCCATCACTTGCACAGGCTATAACCTCTAGAGCAGCAATTACTGAAGTGAAAACCTCGGTAAACACTGAGAGGGAGAGAGACGCAGGCAAGTTTCAAGGTGGAACTTGGCACAGATCATCTCTTACCGCTAGCTGGACATGACAAACAGCTGTCTTTCCTCGCTTTCTGCTTTCATTCTGCTGAAATCCTATGTGATACGTCCACGTCACCAGAGGACTGTGTATAGTAATATTGCTAACAGCGGCCTCTCACATGGCAGGGATGCAACCTCTTTTCCAATAACCCAGGCGAGTGTTCAGTTATTTAATAAAATGGCAAAAAATTTACTTGGACAATGTCTTCCTATAAGCAAGATTCTTCCAGCAACATCTTTCTCTTAAAAAGTTCTAGGCACCGTACTAACATTAAATATTTTAATGTGCTGGAAGGATGCCAGAAATGAGCACTTCAGAGTCCTACATCCCGCCTCGTGGTTTGGCTGTGTTCCACTTTGCTAAGCCAATTCTCCAAAACCAGTAGCAATAGAAAAGACAGACAATTGATGGGTTTTGTGTAAAATCTCGTCAGTTTGCAGTCGGTCCAAGTATGAAATGAAACAGACACAGTGCACATAAACGTTTTCTGGTGATGCTACCATTCTGGGATAAGGTCATCCCATTCACATGGACACACAAGTACACACACAAACACACACACACACAGGCCCCTTCTAAGGTAAGATATCACAGACACACACACAAACACCCCTACCTTCTGAAGTAAGATCATCTCTCTCTCTCTCTCTCACACACACACACACTTCCAGCTCCTTAAAGCAGAATGAACCCTCTCTCTACAAAGTCTTCTTGATATGTGAACTATTCTGTAAAAAAGCTAGGAATAACTACAACTATTAACATCTTTGCAAACGGAAGAGGTAATCATCTCTCTAACATGGTTAAATTATCCTCATTTCAAAGCAAATAAAGTGATGGCAGGAAATTCTAAACTTCCATTAATTACCTCCCGTGTCTTTTAAAGGCTGTTTAACTTTCAAGGGGTCCATTTGGGATTTTAGCTTACTTTTCTGCAAACTTCACATCTTTATTTTGTCTTTGCACTAAAGATTTCATTATTTGAGATGCTGACTCAACACATGCATTTTCTGTCAATACTTTCTTTATATTTATTTATTTGACAGATAGAGTTATAGACAGTGAGAGAGAGAGAGAGAGACAGAGAGAAAGGTATTCCTTCCGTTGGTTCACCCTCACCCCCAAATGGCCACCATGGCCAGCGCTGCACTGATCCAAAGCCAGGAGCCAGGTGCTTCCTCCTGGTCTCCATGTGGGTGCATTGGCCCAAGCACTTGGGCCATCCTCCACTGCCCTCCCAGGCCACAGCAGAGAGCTGTACTGGAAGAGGAGCATCCGGGACTAGAACTGGCATCCTCACGGGATGCCGGCACCGCAGGCAGAGGACTAACCAAGTGAGCCACGGCGCCGCCCCTCTGTCCATACTTTCACAGCTGCAGTTGGAGTGCCATCCTCCACGGTAGCAGATGCCCACACAGAGCACGTGATGCAGAGCACCTCACAACCTAACTTCCAAAACAGCTGCAAAGCCAGAAGAACTTGGTTTTAATCTCAAACGTGTATTAACAGGTTTCCTGAAAGGGTTTCCACTTTAATTCCTGGATTAGCAGACTTAAATGCACACAATGATGTGTCTTCCTTTCCTACATACTTTCATTTTTACTACAACAAAAGCAAACGGCCAGGTTTAAGGCCCTATAGTGCAGCCAAGTGGTTCATCCACTTATTTGGCTTTAATTTCCTTCTATAAGAGTTAGGGAAGGAATGAAGTATCTGAACAGGCCTTCAATTTTTATACCAGTGTCTTTCGAAGATTCCATGAATCAGATAAAATCGCTGACTCAAGTTACACTGCACAGGTATGCCTGCTATCAGATCAATATTTGGAAGTGCTGTTTTATTTTCCCAATATTGCCAACCGACCTACTGTTTTCTATAATGAACTTAAACATCAACTGCGTGTTGTCATGTAAAGAAGCTGAGAAGTCATTGGATATGCTGCAAGATTCCCCATGGACAGTGAAACTGTAGCCAGTACCAAATTCCATACTTTAATACTTTTCCCACCTCACCTAGCACTTATCACTCATTGTGGCCATGGCTGTAACTTGCAGTTGGAGGTACACCAGCAAAACCACCAAGTTTATTTTCCTTTCTTGCAATTTCACAGGCAGATGATCACTTCTCACTATAAATCTTAGCAACCTCAGTATATGAGTATTTTTCTTTTTCTTTTGTTTCTTTTTTAAGTCAAGAGCTTTCCCCCTTTTCACTTAAAGGAGACACTTTATGCCTTGTCCTTGACATAACCAAATTTCCAGCATCATTATTCTTGTGCTTTAGGGCCATTATAAGGAAAAGAAGGATGACCTGAACACAAACATGGAGATAACACAATACGGATCTAACCACTGAAGCAGCCACTCAGTGACTGATGGGTGGGAGCATCTACAGCATAAATCACTTGCTCAACATGGAGATGATTCATAGCCCAGGTGAGATGGATCAGGACAAGATAGCATCATGCTACTCAAAACACTGCACAATTTAAAATTTATAAATTATTATTCCTGGAGTTTTCCATGTTTCTATTTGCAGATCTTGGTTGACTGTGGGTCAACTGAAATGATGGACAGCAAAACCATGCACAAGGGGGCACTACAGTAGTGATAGAAATAGTAGCTGAAACCTTCCCAAATCTGACACAAGTGCATAGTCAGGAACACCCAAGGAGCTCAAGAACGCAGAGAGGACTTCAAGTCAGGAGATACACTCAGCAACTGAAAATCTCCCAAAATAGAAAAGCCCTGAGCCAGATGGCTTCACTGCTGAGCTGAACCAAGAATTTAAAGTTGAACTGGTATCAACCCCTCTCCAAATTTTCCAAGAATCTGAAGAGGTGGGGGACAGTCCTTAATTCATTCTGTGAGGCAAGCATTACCCTGAAACCAAAACCAGACAAAGATCTTGACCAAGAAATGGACACCACAGGCAAATATCCCTAATGAGCAGTGTTGCAAAAATCATGAATAAAATTCCAGCAGCCCAAACTCAGCAGCACACTGAAAGGATCATAGTCCATGAGCTGTTGGGATTTATTCCTGGAATTCAAGGATGTCTCAACACTGATAGAATTAGGGAAATCATTCGCACGGTCATCTCAGTTGATGGAGAAAAGTCATTTGCCAAAAGTCATCATCCTTTTATGACAAAATCACTTAACAAGGTAGGGACAGAAGGAAATGACCTGGACACAGGAGAGGCCGTAAATAAAATAAAAAACACACAACAAACGAACCACGCTCAATGATGAAAGACTGAAATTTCTTCCTCTAAGACCCAGAACGAGGTGAGGACACCTAACTTTGGTCACTTCTGTGCAACATGTTACTGCAAGTTCTAGACACAGCCAGTAGGCAAGAAAAAAATATAAAGGCATCCAAGTTGGAAAGGATGCAGTATTTTATCTGTATCCAAGTAGACGGCTACTATATGAACCTTGCTTCCTCATTTTAAACACACACACACACAGAGAGAGAGAGAGAGAGAGAGAGAGAGAGACCTACAAGGACTAATAAATGAAATCAGAAAAGTTACAGGATACAATATAATACAGCCGCACGTCTATGTACTAGCAACAAATAATCTGAGGAATAATTTATGAGAACTTTTGTATTTTCCATAGCATCAAAAATAATAAATATAGAAATTAACTTAACCAAAGAGGTTAAAGTCTTATATAATGAAAACTGCAAAATTTAAAGATGAGGGAGGTGATGATACTGCTTGGGACACCCACATCCTATATGAGTGTCTGGATTTAAGTCCCACCTCCCCAGCTGATTCCAGCTTCCTGTCAATATAGACCCTGAGACTCAAGGCATTGGGTCTTGCCATCCACATGAGAAACCTAGGTTAGTTCCCAATTCCGTTCTCCAGCATGGTCCAGCCTCAACCAATGTGGGCTTCGGGGGAGTGAACTAGCAGAGAGGAGCACTTTCTCTCTGTCTCTCTATCTTCTTCTTACTCTGTCTCCCTGTCTTTGAAAGAAACAAAGGAAGGAAAGAAGAGGGGGAGGTAGAGAGGGACAGACAGACTGAGGGAGGGAGTAAGAATGGGGGAAGGGAGGGGTGGAGGGTTACTTGCTCAATATTACTACTGTAAGAAGTGTATTTTTATTTTATTTATTTTCTGAAGATTTTTTATTTATTTATTTGAGAGGTAAAGTTACAGACAGAGAGAGGGAGACAGAGAGGTCTTCCATCTGTTGGTTCACTCCCCAGATGGCCCCAACTGCTGGAGCTGGGCTGGTCCAAAGCCAGGAGCCAGGTGATTCTTCCAGGTCTCCCACACAGCTAGATCTTCTACTGCTTTCCCAGGCCATAGCAGAGAGCAGCCAGGAAGAGGAGCAGCCAGGACTAGAACCAGCACCCATATGGGATGCCAACACCACAGGCAGAGGGTTAAACTACTGCGCCACAGCGCCAGTCCCAGAAGTAAGCAAGTCTCTAAATAGAGATACCAAAGTTTTACCATTACAACTTTTCTAAGATGAAAGTCTACTGGCTAAGAAACTGAAAAAAAAAATAATACTTTAAAGAAAAGGTAAGACATTAATTGCTCTGCCCTAAAACAAAAAAAGTCATTGCCAAAAGTTTTTTCTTATCAAAAAGAGCAAAGTGGTAGATTTTATGGTTTTTACTCCACACAGTCCTTTCCATTATGGAACTTTTTTGAAAAAACAGGTCCTTCTTAGGATTTTCAGGCCAGGAATGGAAATCACACAATTAATGTGGGGTCCCAAGCATAGAAATTACATTAGAGCCTCCCGGGAATTTAAGAAAGGTGGAGGTATAGCTGCCTCGAAGGGAACAAACAGCAGACTGCAGTGACAAACAGATCCACATCACACCAACAACTCGGGGCACAGCCCTTTCCAAGGTTCTGGGCTCCTGGGGGACACAGCCTCTCTCCTCTGCCCTCTGCCCTGCACCTCTGGGCTCAGCAGATGTCTGTGCACAGTGGGAGGGGGAAGAAGCCCTGGTTGGAGGAACGCTATTGCTGCACTGCTTCTGGGAGTGATTTTCATCACCCTGGGCAATTAGCAGATCAAAGGGTTACCTGCAGCTCCTCTATTTGACAGTTAAAAACACCACCAAGTGTTTGGATACTGTTGCACATACTTTTCTTGTCAACTTTGGTAATAAAATGACAGTTTCAGGCTAGCTTCTACATAAACTTACCACTATTTTATTGCAAGTTGATTATTTAAGCTAAAACCCAAATCTTTCTTTTACAGTGTTCATAAATTAGACAGCTATAGAAACAGGACATTAATTCAGTCAGTTCTTAGAGTTTGCCACCATTCAAGTATTTATTACTTTTTAAAAATGTATCCCTTGAAACATGACTCACAAGTCAATGCATCAGTGCATCACATAGATAAGGATTTATTAAATAACTTAATAGGCCCATCAAAAGAACACATTACATTAACTATAAAAAGATGTGCATACCAGCAGAGTTGCTTCTCACCCATGCATGCATGCATAAATTCAGCAAACAAATATTAACTGAGTGCCTACTACGCGTAAGGCACCATGTTTGGAGCTCGATATCCGTTAAGGAACAATATCCTGGATGTTCTTCAAATCTACCCTGGACACAAGGTCAAAAAGAAATAAGTAAATAAACAGGTGATGAAATAACATTATATCCCTACAATTTCTGAAAGGAGCTTTTTTAAAACAAATGATAGTGAATAATGGCAGGGAGGGGTATGTGTACGTGGGGGGGGGGGCAGAGAGCAAGAGGGAGGGAGGGAGAGTATTGGAGCACTGGCTATTTTCAGAAGAGGATCAGAGAGAGATGGATGAGGTTTGCATGGTTCCAACTGAGGAATAAGCTAGGAGCACAGAAATGGGAACCTACAGAAGACGCCATTGAAAGATACAGAAAGAAACAAATGCGCCTGGAAATGAGATAGAGTACAGTGTCAGGAAGATAACGAATACTTTAAAGACCCCAAAAAGGACGATATAAAATCAAAAGCTGGGGGGATAAAGATTTGTGCATTGCATTATTATTAAGCAGATATGCACATGATATTAAAATAGCAATAAGCAGCAAGGGAGTATCATTTGCAGGAAATGAAGTCAGTTTGTTCCAAGATAGGTGTGGGGAAAGCATACCTCACAGAATAGTAACAACAATTCTATGAAGTACACGTGAAGAAGCATTAAGTAAACTCCAGGGCAGTCCAATGCAAAACAAAATTAGGGGGAAAAAAAACACATGATATAGCTGCATATTAATCGGAAAAGGGCTGCCTAATGGAAAAACATAAAAGACAAAAAGAATAGATCAAAAATTAAGAACGTAGTTTAAGAAAAATACAGCCTCTATGTGTGCCAGGATTTCAGAGAAACATCTCCCTGGAATTCTCTGTTGAGTTCTTGGCAAGCGTGCAGAATAAATATGTAGGCTACTTGGACGGATTCCAAATGAAACAACTAAAATGATGAAAGGAATGGTTTACAAGGGCCGATTAAAGGGGGAAAAATGTACAACTCCAGCATGTCAGAAACTGAAAACATTATGGTTTACAAATATTTGAAACGTGTAAATTTGAGGAAAAAGAATTCCTCATGTACAGGGTTACACAATTCTATTTTAGAAAGGGGGATAAAAAAGAAAAAAAAAACAAAACACTTCCGAGGTAACAATGTTAACTGTTTTCCAGTAGGAACCATTCAGGCAAGTGATCCACTCAATGGTGGGCGACAATGCAGGGTAGGTGCGGACACAGCAGCCATGCCCGGGAGCCTAAGCTCCACGTCCTCTAACTGCACAGAGGCCCATCTGCAGGAGGTAAAGTAGGTCAGTGCGCAACTGCAGACATCTCCTGTCCCCAGCCGCGTGTTAAATTTAGACGGGATCCTTCCGGGGATTTGGGGCTCTCCGCAGTTGTGCTACACTGCACAGATTCCTGGATTTGGAGCTGTAAAACCCAGCTCTGAGTGCCAACAACCTTCCCTGCTGTCAGTCCGTAGTGGTATCCAGCAGTGAGGACAAGGAGAGCCCCACATGTTTGCAGTCAAGTTTAACAGAGTTGTCGCATGTGAACACACATGTGCTTCAAAGCACTGATTCTAGCGAGGTGCGTTCGTTTCTGGTGCAGGTTTAACGTCAAAGGCTGTATAAAGACCACCAAAGGGAACAGTGACCGGAACTGGCTTCCCTGGGCCCCACAGCACTGCCCACCTGGCAGTTCTCGCCACTGGACGCTGTCCTCTCTCTCACCCGATTTCCAGGTCTCAAGGTGTAGTGTTAGTTTCTCCTGCTCCTCCATACTGCTTCTAGAACATTCTCCCTGCTTCCCTTCTGAAAACGCCCAGTTCAAATTTCCCTTTGTGTATCTCCACTCCTGGACACCCCTTACATATTATAATTACTACTGAGCTCTGTATCATCCCCCGCCCCATTCCTTGAAGGTTCCACCTCCTGGCTCCCTGTCATCCACTCCACACTTCTCAGGCCACAATGTTTATGGGATTCTTGTACCCACAGAGGTGAGTTTTTCCAACACCTGAATTTCCAGTGCCTCCACTTCTCTTCCAATAATCTTGTCCTCCACTATCCTTAGACCATAACTTCTGTGGCTATCCTCCCAAATTTATAATTCCTTCTGTTATGATTACAGTGTGATTATTCCAGTCCATCTGTGATATTTTTCCTCAGACCACCACACCCTTTTTTTTCTTTTTCATCCCCTTTACAACTTCAATCCATACTTTTCAGTCCTACAAGGAATTCTGGTCTACAGATCCCACTACCCTTTCACAGCACTGATGTTTTGTGAGTGCTAGAAATGGCAAAGGTCTTTGGGAACTTCCTTGGCCAAAGACTTAATAAAGAGGAAAAAGGTGTTGATAACTTGGGCAAAGAAAGCAAACATGGGTGAAACCACTGGGGATACTCCTAAGTGTCGGAGACCTTCTAAGAATGGATGACCCCAGAAGTCAGGCCGCCAAACAGAAGCAAAGAGAAGAACTGGAACTCAGAACAGAGACCAAGAACAGTGTCCATGAAAGTGGAGCTGAAAATGGCAAAATACAGAAAATTCTGGTAAGAGATGGAAAGTCAGAAATTTAAGTTACTGGTAGCTGAAGTAACTCCATGTGACAAGGAAGTCTAATAAAAAGTATTGCCAGTGGGTACCCTAAAAATAGAGGTGGGAACCACCGGTGTCGGGAGCTTCCTGGAAGTCTAATGCGGACTGTTAAAAGGGCCCCACACCCACTTGTAAAAGTTTGGTTCGGTGGTCAAATGGAGAAAGAAGCCAAGTTCTGGGACGACTGCAAATGGAAAAAGAAGCTGCCAAGTTCTGGAGCCACTGAAGAGGTAGCTGGTGCCACGCAGGACCCTGAATCGCTCCAAAGAGGAAAGGAGGTATCGTATGTTGCTGGCACAGAGTGTTACTGTTGAACCCATAAGGGGCTTGCAAGCATTTTTTAAAAAAGCAAAACTTTTCCTCTCAAGAGGTCCAGAACTGAAAAGCAAGCATGACTATGATGACCCTACACAAGGCAGCTCAGCACAGAGTAAAGCACCCATGGTCCAGAACCTGGGGATTCAAACTCAACCAATTCCATGGGCTCCAAGTCACAGGCCTTTGTGGAACCTCCGGTTCTTTTTTGTTAATAAAGACTAAGAATTCCTGCCCTACTGGTGCTCCCTAAGGTGCAGGTGGGAAATGTTTCTGGAATTTTAACTTTTGTTTGATTATTTTAGGGAAATCATTAGAGGTCCATTTCCATTGTTAAACATTGTGTTGATGCACACAGAAAGATTAATGAGGATGGTCTCAGGTGGTGAAATTTTCATGATCTTGTAAAATATTTAACGGTAATCAACTATGAGTTTTCAAAATCAACTGACTTTGGTTAAACAACTGTTCAAGCAACTCAAGATTTTGAAGCTGGTCTGGCATGAGATCATTCGGGGATTTTGTTTGGCTAAAATTTCTTAACAGGGTTACACAGAAATAAAATTAAATGAGGAAGAGGAGTGAGGCAAATTAAAAGACCTTCATTAAACTAGTAGAAATAAAAATCTCGCTAACCTCTTGAATCATGTCGTACCTTATTAGGTATCTGAGAATTGCATAAAAAGTTGTCCCTGGGCCAGCGCCACGGCTCACTAGGCTAATCCTCCGCCTTGCGGTGCCAGCACACCAGGTTCTAGTCCCGGTCAGGGCGCCGGATTCTGTCCCGGTTGCTCCTCTTCCAGGCCAGCTCTCTGCTGTGGCCAGGGAGTGCAGTGGAGGATGGCCCAAGTGCTTGGGCCCTGCATCCCATGGGAGACCAGGAGAAGCACCTGGCTCCTGCCATCGGATCAGCGCGGTGCGCTGGCCACAGTGCGCCAGCCGCGGCAGCCATTGGAGGGTGAACCAACGGCAAAAGGAAGACCTTTCTCTCTGTCTCTCTCTCTCACTGTCCACTCTGCCTGTCAAAAAATAAAATAAAATAAAATAAAATATAAAAAGTTGTCCCTGCACATCATATTGAACAGTAATGAGCAATGAGGAGAAGCATTAAAATCCTCAAAAATCAAAAGAAACCCTAAAGTTCACATCAAAGTCAAATTTGATGGCAAGACTTTAAAGAGAGCATCTTTCCCACAGGCTCCTCTCCTCCCTGGGGGCCTCAGTGTCCTGGTCATGATGCCTCCTGGAAGCTGTATTAACTCTTTCTAACCAAAATGGCATGCTCCTTGAATTCTGAACATGCAAAGAGCTGAGACACTTTGTCAACATGAATTTTAAAATTTGAAATCACTGTCTCAAGCGAACAATCTTCCACTTTTACCAGTTACTGGGTTACAGATGAGGTGTGTGGCTGACAGAAAATAAAGTCACTTCACAAAATACCTCTCTGATGTGCAGAATGTGTCACTCACTGGGACACAAGCTTCCTTTCATGGGTGAGGGCAGGCTCTAGGCTTGAGCCGGATTCTTGTTCTAACAAGCTACTGAGTAGCTGCGTGATCAAAGGACGCTATTTAACTTCTCTGCTTCTGCATTCTCTCATTTAGATAATCAGCAGTAAGGGCACCTGCCTCCTAGAGTTTCCACCATAATGGAATGCATAGAAGGCACTCAATGTGCACTAGACTTAGTTCCTGGGCTTGAAGAGCTGTCAGGATGAAGGTGCCTTGTTAGCACGTATGCTGCAGGTCGCAGGTAAAGAACAAAAGACAGAACAATGCCCTCAACAGATATTATTTGTAGGTCAAAATTCAAGTCATCCAGAGTGTTAGAACCTTGTATCTAACTAAGGAATGTATCACTTGGAAGGAACTCTTTTTTTTTTTTTTTTTTTAGTAGAGGATTCCTGCATAGAGATAGAGATAGAAATAGAGATAGAGAGATAGAGATATTTAAGAGGCAGACAGACAAATAAAGATAGATAGAAACTGAGCTCCCACTCATGCCTACAATAACCACAAGGCTGAAGCCAGGCGCTAGGAACTCAATTCAAGTCATCTATGTGGGTGGCAAGAACCCAACTACTTGAACCACCACTGCTACCTTCCAGGATCCGCACTGACCGAAGCTGTAGTCTGCAGGCAGAGCCAGCACTCCAAATGAGGCCCTCTGTCGGGGGGACACGGATGTCTTCACCACCAAGTCAAAGGCCTGCCCCTAACTGGAGATTCTTAACAAACACAGAAAGCACTTTATATCTGGGCTGAACTTTAACATTATATTTTTAACAGTGTTCTTGCAGGAGCAGGGAAAAAAATGCTTCCAAAGTAGGCTCATTTAACAACACACTGCAAGAAAGGGTTATGTAAGAAAGTCAGAAACAAAGCTCTTCAAGTTCCTCCAACTACTTCTGACCTATTTTTTGTATAAAAGATGTACAGCTGTTTCAAACGTGCTAGCACTTCCAAAGGAACACTCATCGGGTGTGCAAGGGGCAGCTCTGTGCAGGTGAACACACAATGAGTGTTAGTTGAGGATTCTGCTGTTACTGTGGCTACTTAGTGGTAGTACTGTGCTGCCTCGCACTTGTCTACGCTCTGGCTCAGAAGCACAAAATATGGAACAAAAAACTGAAATATTAACTTTAAAGGACTGGGAAGGGTAACTTGGTTTTTGTTTGTAGACAACACTCTACAAAAGTCAGGGCTTAAAATATGGGAAACTACGGAAAGTAAAAATGAAATAAATGGGAAAAATAGGGTGGATAAAGTTCAAGTATGATCTGCAGAGAAAAATCTGATGGGTGTCCCAGATGTGAGGATGAAGAGAGGACTCTTGCCGACTTGGGGGCGGGGAGAGGTTTGCTCTGCATTACAGGGAGGGTGTTGTCCATTTATCCCAATGACAGCATTCTCCATTGTCTCCCCTTGACGGTTCTGGACTTTTCCCCCTCTGTGTGATGAACCTTTTTACCCTGGCTGACCTCATATAATCTCCAGTTTCAGTAAAATCTAAATGTCATTCTGACCTCAGTACAAGAAGGGGCTTAAAGGATTATTTGGCGTGCCCCAAATAAACCACTGTCAGATGCCAAGTGCAAGTCTTGAAGAAGGCAGGGTGGTCTAACCTTGTGTACGGATTACCTTCCAATCAAGAACGTCATCATCTAACAAGAGATTCAGACCTGGCCTTCCCATTTATAGCATAGGATGCCGTAGGAAATCACTTTCAAGAGATCCATCAGTTTGATACATATCTGTTTAAGAAAAGAGAACAAGTAAAGCTCGGGCAATCTTCCTTCTCCATAGTAACAGTCACATTCAAAAGTGCTTTAGTGCTTAGAAAGCTTTCACCTAAATTCTTTTACTTAAATCCGCTCTTCTGTGTCATGCACTATAAACCTGCTGTTGAATAAATCCTACACAGTTACTATCACTGCAATGATGTGTACTGAAAAGCAAAACAGCAGTACAGCTTCTTTTAAAACACAACCACATAATTGCAGGATGTTCTCTGCATTGTGAGGTCCACTTCTTTCCTACACAATTCAGCTCTGTGTTTCACAGTGCTGTTACTTCATTACTTCTGGGTGAAAAAAATCGATAAAAACTATGTGATAACACTTTCTCTGGCATGATGAAAAAATAAGGTATCCTTCAGATACCTAACACTTCAACCACTAAGCAAGTTTGCAAGATTAAATAATTCTGACCACATCTTTTTTCAATAATGTATGCATTGCACAGACTTGGTGCCCTCAACATGTTGAAAATCTACAGTGAGCCTTTCTTTAGGATGCAGGCCCAATACTGGTATCAATTATTGTACTATTCTCCCGCAGAGTAATGGATTTGGGCCTTTAAACCTTCTCTCACCATTCTCTCTCTCCCCCTCTCTCTCTCTAAGTGAACCCACCTAAATTCTAAGGCATCATTTTTCCACATAGGTTGCTAGACTCCTCTTGGTCTAAGAGTCTGTATATTTCACGTGCCTTTCATTCTATCAATGCAATTTATAGAGAGCCCAGGCACTGGAAAGCCAAGAGAAAGAGACTTTTCTGCAACGCACTCCCCGAGGCCTCAATGTGGCGTCTATTTTAGGTGGTCAGCAGTTTCCTGACTCCTTCTTTGGGGCTCTCAGCTTGTGCTGTGTGGATGAAGATGCAAGTGTCCGCTCCACAAGGGGGTGGATATAATCCACTGCCCAGGTGAGAGTGTTAGGCAGCACACAGGCAACAAATCAAGGTGTGAAGCCCTGAGTGTCTTCATACCTCAGATCCCATTTTGTTCTCACTTTTTAAACCTCAGGACTGGGTAGACAGAGGCTTTACATTATCACCCCTCTTTATGTTCCTCTTCACAAGAAGATACATTCCAATTTCTCCAGTTTTCGTTGATTTGTGACCTTGTAGTAATGAGGAGTGGATACCTCATCAATTGTACAACTGACAGACATCTGGCAAGGAAAGGGAGCTGGGGGGTGGAGGGAGGCTTTTTATTTTCGGACGAATCTGACACACAAAGGATGCCACTGGAAGCAATCTGCTTTGGCTTGATGACAGCAAGTGCAGAAAAAAAGGAGAACTCACAACAAATCGGTAACAGTCGTAAGGGCTGTACCAGCAGATGCTGGAACTAATTTTCGAAGAAAAGTTATCAGTTAAAGGTCAATTAAAAACAAAATAAATGCCCTCAAGTCACTGACAGTTATGGCTTCACAACAGGTGCCTATTAAAGGATTCATGGCTGGCTGCAGTGGGTAGTGACAAAGCCGTATTTATCATGTCCTGCAGTCTCTGGGGCTGTGTGACTTACGTTCTACGGGAACTTGTCACCTCTGGGAAACACACCCTTGACTGTCAGCAGAGAAAAGGACAAATTTAAAACAAAAGCCTTCCTCTTTGTCAAGTGTGGTAGTTGTGTGCAAGGATGAAGTTGAACGCACATATCCATGTAAATGAAGGTCACAAATTTCTATAATCAAAGCCTACGGTGAAAATGGAGGGTACGCCAGCACAGGGTGTGGGAAGTTCAACAGTAATTGCTTTAGTTGCTCACAGCTTGTATTTCCTTGGTAAATGACACAGGAGACTCTTGTTAACTAATGGTTCAACCTCAGTGTGCCAGTGGTCGTCTTGGAGATGCAACTGTTAAAATCCCATAGTACAAGCATTAGGTTCTCCCTCTCTTTCTCAAAGTATGGAAATCTGGTAACATCAGCATCATAAAGGGTACAAAGTCATTTTACGTGGACTTGTAGATTAGCATTCACTGTTTACTTCTTTTATTTTTTTTTACCTCTTTCCTTTATAAGATCTCCATTGATTATCCTGACACCTGCTGGTGAGGAGACAGTCGATGCCAGTCTCCTTTTCCCTTCTAGGATGCTCTCAAAAGCAAAGACCCTTTCAAGGTATACTCCGTGACAATTAAGTGGTAATTCATTCAGTTCAAGTATTTATAATACTTAACCCCTAGCATTATTGTGTAGGAAAGCATGAGAAGCCTTGCAATCATTATTCCATTTCACATGGACAGCCATTTGACTCTTTGTAAATGTGGTTTTATTTACCAAAAAGACATCATAATCATTACATGGGCTTTGATAAAAGAAAAAAAAAAAAAAGCTACATATCTTCCTGAAACCACAGATTCAGAAATGAACAAGAGGAACAGTTTGGTTTTAGTTTTCTGCTTTCTTCCCCAAAAACAATGTCTATTTTCAAGCTACTTAGCAAGTAAGTGGGGGGAAAAGTTGATTAGTTACAACTGAAGCTGCACAGCTAATTACATATTCCCCAAATTTGCTATTTTTCAGTCAGCATCCACACATTCTGATTTACTTCTGGCTTAAACTGAGTTCTGAATCTTGTGTTGCTTTTCTTTTCTTTTTTCTTGGCAGGCGTACAAGGAGCCTACTACATCGTAAGTTATACTCAAAGCTACTGCACCTGCATGTGGATGATGCCGTAAACAACGGATAGCAGGATAGCTTTCTTAGGCTTCAGGAAACTGTCAGAGGAGGCAGTTTTTTCTAACACTGCACACAAACTATAGCATACATGTCCATCCCCATCATGCAAAACTTCAACAGATCAAAAACACTGTAAGAAAAAAATTACCCAATTAATAACTTTATCTTGATCAACAACAATGAAATTCCCTGTGGACTGCCTGCTTAGGCTCTGAAAACCATCACACTTAGACTCTGCCTTGGTGTTGGGTAACCATGCTATTTTGTTTTAGTCATGTATATCCTGTTGCTTTACACTGCTATACATTCTGCAGAAAGGAAAAATTATATGTGCTGCAACAGAAAAACTCTATTAGAATATCCACTTAAAGCATCCTGGAATCTGAATACACGTTTCCTATGAACACTGACCTTGAGACACCGGAGGAAAATACCAGAGTTTTTAATGAGAGGGGAGTGCAGAGGTTCAGATCACCTGCTTGGCTTCAGAGCTGTCCGCAGCTAGACTAAAGAGCAGGCCACTCGTTTCACCATTATTTCTTCATATGAATGTGCTCTGAAAGCTATCCACATTCAAAGTACATCCCAACTCTCACAAAGTATTCCAGGAATAATCAGGAAAACTTTCCAACACCCGAGGGACACCTGCCTTGAACCATGGCAATGCCTGGCATGGCCCAGGTGCAAACTGTCACAGCAGGGTGCTACATGGCACTGAATTATGATTGCTAAGTCAGTCTTTCCAGACACTGTGTTTTAAAGATGCTTCACCTTGAGTCTGAAGTTCACACTTAATTTTAAGGTATTGAGTTAATGGATATTTAAACTGGATAATGTGTGAGCATAATAAAAACACAGAAACCTGTTATTTCTGCACAAACATTGTGATACCAATCATAGAAGCACAGTGTTCAGGTATCCATTTATTCTCAGGCTGGATGCACGATAAATCGCCGTTGGTGGATTCAAGAAATGCGAATGTCAGGGATGCATAGCCTTGGTTCACGTCCAGAAATTTTTAGTGCCATTTGCTTAAGGACTTCAGGCACAAACTACAGGCTCCAGGGCAGATTGCATAAGATGTCACGTGCCGGCTGCGACTGCATGCGTGTTATTGAATTTTCCGGAGCAACCCATAACGATGAATAATTTAGGAGTTAATAAAATATTCAATCTGACTGATCCATTGGTTTAATTTTAAAATAAAGGCGACTGATGAAAGAAGTTACACGGCAAATCACGAGCATCAATGCGCTTAAATGGCAAGCCGCACTGAGGGGAAACACAGGCTTTAGACCGGGGTCTGGGGTGGGGCGTTAAGGAAAATGTTCGGTGCCAATGCTGGCTGCAGCAAGTTTGGCCGAAGTTTCATTGTTGGGTGCACGCTACCTTCCACAGAACCGAGGGAGAAAAACAGGGCGGAGATGCGAGTTTTCACACTGCTCCTTTCCTACAGCTCTGGGCTCCCTCTCCATTCCGGAGAGGCCCCCCGGGGCGCACTGGGTGCTCGGCCACCCCGCCGGCCGCGTCTCCGGAGTGGGCCCGTCCGGCGCTGCGGGCACTCAGGCGCTCGGCGTGCGTTTCCCGCGGACAGCGGTCTCGGGGCTGCACCCCGCGGGGCCTGGGCCGCGCGCCCCGGGGCGCTCCAGAGCCTCGACCTCGAGACGCGGGCGCGGCCCCACGCGCGGGGCGCACCTTCGCCGCCTCCAGCCCCCCCCCGGCGCGCGCACGCGCGCGCCCCCGCGTCTGCACCGCACCTCGGCCCGCGGCCGGCGGGGGAGGGCGGCGGCGGGAGCGCGGCGCGGGTGCGTGGGAGCTCCGGGTGAGTGTGCTCGTGCGTTCACGCTGGGCGGCGGGGAAGGGAGGAGGAGACGCCGCCGGTGCCTGCGGTTCTTCGCCGGGGAGGATCAAAGTGCGGAAGGAATCCAGTGGGGAAATCAGAGCAGGGGGAAAACCGGCGCGGGGAGTAGGCCACGGGACCCGACCGTTCCTAGGGGCGGCCTGGGCCTGCGCAGCCGGCGCACGTGGGGGTCGCAGCGGGGCGCACACCTGCACGCGCCGGCGAGGGCCGGGACCCGGGCGGGGAGAAGGCCCAGGGCGAGGTGCAGCCAAGCCTCCTCCCCAGCAGGGCCGCCAGGGCCACCTGCCCAGCCACACCGGCGTCTGGGGCAAGCAGGCGCCCCAGACCCCCTGGTTCTCCTCGGGGACCCGCAAATGGGTGCGCGGATGGAGGGTGCACACCATCCACCCATCCACGCAGTGTGTGGTCTCGAGGTGATGCCCAGCCCTTGCCTGTCGACCAGGTCGGCGCCACCCAAGCCCCTGCGCCCTCGGCCCTCTCTCAGCCCCTTACCCAGCCCAGGCTGGTGGCGAGATCGGGTCGGGACCGGGCTCGTCCGGACCCGGCGGCCACGCCTCGCAGACCTGAAAGTCGCCTGGGCAACTCGGCACATTTTTTGAAGAGGCTTCCCCACCTCCCCACACAACCGCCGGTCACGGAGAGCGCTGCCCGCGCGGGTCCCACAACTTTTCCGCGCCTGGCCTCGCGTGGTGCCGAGGGGAGCGCGCAGCCAGCTCCAAGGCTCCCTGGGGTCCCCCGGGCTGGTGCGTGGCCAGCGGATGCTGTGCTCGCGGGCTGGGAGGGACCTGCGAGACGTCTCCACTTCTCCCACAGCGCAGGGCTCATCCCCGCAGCCCTGCGCCAGGCGCCGCAGCCGGGGGCGGCCGGCCCTGCGGCTCTCCAGCCTCATCCCGCACCGAGTACGGCACCAAGTAAGGCACTGCTGGCCGCCGCCGCCGGTGCCTGGACAGGCTTCCAGCCGAGATCCCGGGAGCATCGCTGGTTCTCTGGCGCCGTCCCCTCGCGATCCCTGGATTGCATGCCGGTGCCTCAACCCCTGGTCCCCCCGGCCAGCCCCGCGCACTCCGCGCGCACTTTGCGAGCACTTTCTCGGGGCATCCCGGGCGCGCCGCCTCCTCCGCGCCGCCCGCGGCGCTCGCACCCCACCCACGCGCGCGTGTCCCGGGGTCTCCCCGACCGCCCAGGCCCCGCCGCCTCACCTCTGCCGAGCTGGGGGACGCCGAGGCTGAGGCCAACCAGGAGCCAGGCGGCTACGGAGCGCTTCATGGTCGCGTCTCCGGCCGTGACCCCGGCTGGTCAGGGGTCGTCGCGAAGGGCAGGGCGGCCGAGGCGGCACCGCAGGGCAGGCAGCGGACCCGCCCCTGCTGGCGAATTCGGCACAACGGACGGCTTCTTCCCGCAGCGCTTTCTTGAACCAGTTCTTGGAGAGGGAGGCGCGCGCGAGCGGTGGTCGCAGGCAACGGGCGGGCGTCCTCGCGTTCGCCGGCCTCGGGCGCGCGGAGGCGGGCAGCCGGCGGAGCCTGCGTTGCGGGTGGGTCCCGGCCGCGGCGGGCGGGGCGCGGGCTCCAGGGGCCCCCCGGGCGCGGGCTGGCGCTGCTCTCGCCGCCGCCACTGCGGGGCTTCTGACTTGGAGAACAATGAAGCGTGAGACCGAGGGGAGCGAGCGGCGGCCGGGAGCGCACTGTGTACAAACAGAGGCGGCGTGCGTGTGAGCCCGGCCGCGGCTGCTCCTCCCCGCGCTCCGCGCCTGGCCCCCTCCCTCCCCCCCGCCCCCCTCCCCCTCCCCCTCCCTCCCAGCTCATTCCCTGGCTCCCGCCCTCCCTGATGCTGGGAGAGACAGGGGGCCGCCTGCGCGCAGCCACACCCTGGCACCTGCTGCCCCCTCCGACTTCCCTGCGTTGCCCGGGGTTCGAGGGGCGACCTTGCCGCCTTTCAGTCCCCAGCCGTGGACTCTACAGTGACCCGCGTGGAGGGACTCCCCTGAACTTCCTTTCTCAGCTTGGTCAGGGAAAGAAGTTGGGATTTTTTTTTTTTTTTTTTTTTTTGGAAAGTGTCTCTTGGGGCACAGAGAGAGCGAACCCCCAGCACAATGAACGGTGCGGGGTTTTCTCGGGAAACGCAGCTGCGCCCGCAGCCAGACTGTCCTCAAGCCCCGCCAGGCTGCCCGGCTGCTCAGGCTCGCTCCTGGAGCCCGGGGCAGGGCGGTGGGCGCCGCTGTGCGCACGGCCCGGGCTGAGGCCAGGGGCCGGCCACCGCGCTCTGTTTCAGACGGGAAACCCTGGGGCGCGTTCCGGGGTCGGCGTGGAAGCAGGAGGCAAGGGCAGGTGCTTGAAGCAGCCCTGAGCCGGTTCGCCTTTCACTGCTGGCCACAAAACCGATGCAAATGGACCCGTCTTTGCCAAGCCAGCGACTGGACCAGGCTTAGAGCCTGCGGCTTGTGCTTTTGCCTGTGTTTTTCCGTTTGCGTGACTGCTTGCGGGGCACGGATCCAGTGCCGGCCCCTCGCAGGTACTGCCAGGATGAAACACTGCTCTTGTTCATTTTCTTCCCGCTAGGTGAGAGAGAGAGAGAGAGAGAGAGAGAGAGAGAGAGAGAGAGAGAGAGAGAGAGGGAGAGAGAGAGAGAGAGAAGGAAGAAGAGAGGGAGAGGGAGGGAGAGGGAGGGAGGGAGAGAGAAATGTAGAGAGAGAGAGGAAGAGGGAGAGAGGGAGAGAGAGAGAGAGAGAGAGAAGGAAGAAGAAGAGAGGGAGAGGGAGGGAGAGAAATGGAGAGAGAGAGAGAGAGAGAGAGAGGAAGAGGGAGAGAGAAAGAGGGAGAGAGAGAAAGAGAGAGAGAGGAAGAGGGAGGGGGAGAGAGAGAGAGGGAGGGGGAGAGAGAGAATTTGAAGGGCGCCTCTGGAAGACGGGAAGTGGAAAGGAGACATCCCCAAGATCACAGGTGAATCAGAGCTCTAACTTCCTCCCCGTCCGCCTCCTTGAGTTCTTGAACTTCCATTGCCGCCTGCCTTTCGGAGTTCAGACAGATCAAGGGAGCAAGGCTGAGCGAGGAGTCTTTCTAAAGACCGAGAAGGAGGTGAGCTGTGGTATTCACTGCAAACAAAGAAACAGCCACAATAGGAAAATCCTTTGAGTAAGGTTCCTTCTCGTCTCCTGTTGGGTGGGCGGGGGTAAAAACACGCTTAAAAAAGTCCCTTTGCCAAGAGAAAGCCAAGTCATTTCTTTACTATTTTTATGCTTAAAGCCACAGATGTTAGCGTAACAGATCCAGAGTGGTAGCAAAGTATTTCAAACAGTGTCCGACTTCCTGCTACATCAGCAATACTGCATTTTCAAAGCCTGCTTTGGCCACTCTGTGGCGTGTTCATCAGAAAGTATTCCTTTAATTTTTGAAACAAGATGTGCAATATTAGTTTTCTAATATTGTTCCTGGAGAATAGTGTTAAATCTCCCCAAAATATAAAATTAGAAACCAGTCTCTCTCTCATGAGAGATCTAAGGAAAAAGAGCATGCTAACAATTTTGCTCAATTTCACATTTTATTCCCTGTTTATTTCTACTTTTCTGATAAAGACATGAATCTTAATAAGCATGTTAGGAAGTTAAGCGATACTTGGCAATGGTGTACATTTCTCTTCTTCTTTTTTTTTTTTTTGTAATTTCAAGGAAGATTAAAAAAAAAAAAAAAACTCCATGAGGCACAAAACTATGTTAAGTGCATATTCTCTGCCCAAATGCCTGGAGCAGTGGCAGTCAATGTCTTTATTACTTAGTAGACAACTTATGAACAATGTTGCCAGTTCAATACCTCTACTTTCTCAAGTTCCGTTTGCAATAAATTTGATAAGTAGTTATATGTATGTATGTATGTGAGAGAGAGAGAGAGAGAGAGAGAGCGAGAGCGTGAGCAAGGCCCTTAGCAACACTGGCAGAGTTATTTCCTTTCTCCCTCTCTTAATGATAATGATCATCTATCAGCCTTTCATTTGGAAGACTGCAGTCCTTTTTCTAATTTACATTTATAGGGCTCATTTTACTCTCACTGAACGCAAGTGTCCTCTCCTCACAAGCGGAGGATAAGACACGTTAGAAGGCCACAGAAATTGAGACATTCTTTAAAAAAGGAGAAGAAAGAAAAGGACAAAACTCTGCCATGAATCTCTTCTCGTGCGTTCAGTGCTGAGGGACTGAACTGATCACGAAGGATCCAGCCTACAGTTTTATAGCGCCTTCAAATATGTACCTAAAGTGCTGAAAATGAATCTATACATCACTTGAAGTCAGCACTTCCCAAATTGTTTTCTGCAGGCCTCCTTTTCCACAAGTTGTTAATAGGTTTCTGGAAAATAAAAAGTTTCATGGCCAAATAATTTTGGGAAACATCCCATATTAAGGCAGCCTCTTAGAGAGTCATGGTGAATGGCAGCTTAGTGAGTACCCTGAACGGCTCTGTGATTAAGAAACTTCTCCAAAAGTGCTTAATCCAGCATTTTGCAAACTTTTCTCCCCCCCCCCTTTTTTTTTACAACAAGCTTTTTTTTTTCTTATAGCATCTGTTACCGTCTTGTAGATTTAGTGTTACAAGGAAAGTAATGGAAATGTCACATTAATACAAAGCAGAATAAGGTAGCAGCAAAACAAATAGAAGATAAACTATGGGAAGTTTGCTGGACTTCACTGTGGAGAATGTCTCTGTCTCCCCAAATTCCTGTGTGGAAGCCTAAATCCCCAGTGTCCTGGATCCCTCATGAGTGAGAAATGACAGGAGACATGCTCTCTGCCTGCCACAGGAGGACTCAGAACACGGGAAGCAGGACGCACACCTTCACCACCTCAGCGCCCCATCTTGGTCCTCCCTGCAGGGCGGTGACCAGAGTTGTTGTCTAGCCACTCAGTCTATGGCAGTTTGTTCCAGCTAAGACTGTTTGCAAGAGTTGCTCTTAAAGGCTAGGAGCGTGGGTGCTGTAGCACACCTGGATTCAGGCTCAGCTTAGAACCAGGACACACGTGAATCTCGACCACTACAAGTCCTTTTACTCAAAGTCAGTTCATTGCGAAGGCTCAGTATTCTGCAGTTCGTAAGGGAACCAAGTTCCCAGTGGGAGGCTGTGGTCCTGCACATAAGGGCCTTGGCCAGAATGGGCAAAAACAGATCATGATGGATGGTGATAATAAATAAAGAGACAGCAGTGATCATACACAGGATCCAAAAACACTTCCTCAGTAGCTGATTGCCTCCTTTCCTCCTCTCCCACCCCCCTTAAATTAACTAGAAAAATTTTAAATTACCAATTAGTCAAGAAACAAACGATACTATGCAATATTATCATTACAATTATGGAGTGATATTTACAAGAAAGATCTAGAAAGAATATTAGATTATTTGTTCAAATTAGACTCGGTACTATGATATTTTATCATTTTGCACTTCTAAACTTTTGCATTTCAAAAACTTTTTAATAACAAAAATGCCTTTTGGTTATAGTTTTATTTCAGCCTCTGAGACACAAAGCAGAAAACCCAGTCAAACACCACCTGGACTTGGGACCTCCAGAACCATGAGCTACTAAAATGGGATGGTTTTAAGCTGTGTGATGATTTGCCGTGCAGCAATAAAAGGCTGATATAGTAGTTCCTGGAGGAGGTATATGCAGAGTGCTGGGTTAATGGTCCCTGGATTCAAGTTAGCAGCTCTGCAAGCCAACTCTTACTGCACGTGTCATGGATGGCCCACTACGTGCGTCCCTATATCATCTCCTTAACCTTTCCAAGGCAGATAGGATCATCATTTCCAGTTAACCGTTGAGGAAACCAAAGGTCAAAACATTATAAGTATTTTGCCCAAGATCAGGTGGCAGTGAGGGATGGAGTCGGGAGCCAGGATCTGAATCCCAAGCTGACTGCAGAAACGATTTTCGTAGCCATAGTCTTACAATGCCTGTTTAGAAAGTGGCTTAACTCACTCTATTTACATTTTCAATTTAAGCTCCCATAGTCCTGGCTGTCAGCTACTTGATGCGGTCTGCATTCTCTGACCTCCATGCTCACAGTTTACAATGTGTGCGGCGGGAATGTACAGTTACCAGCGTATTTTTAAATGCTCTGAAATATCTGTAGAACATGCAGCGTTTCTTTTTATTTCTGCTCATAACCACCAGATTAATGTTTTCCTGTACCCCCCCTGCTCATGCTGTCATCCCCTCAACATGCTTACAAATCCTCTAAGCTGAATTCCTGCGCCCCCTTAACACCTACACAAATTATTCCAACACTACAGAACCATCATTCTTTTGGAATTACCAACACTTTTATTTGGCCCTCATGTTTTCGTTTGTGTTCACTTAACTTTTCCAGCGAATTTAAAATGGTTCTTTCTATTTAGGTAACTGCACACATTAGACATACAGAGGAGTGCCACGTTTCACACTTCTTCACTCTCCCCAGGAACTCTGAGGACAGTGAATTTTAAGCCCACAAATTGTATGCCAAACCCCCAGTTCCCAATTTTGATAGACGCTGCTTCCCGAAGACGTACAAGGTCATTAAGCAAGACTGCACCTTGGCCTTCAGACTCTAACCCTGGTAAGAAAAATTCCTGGCGCTTCTAATTATTCTCCTCCAGTATCTCAGTCGACCCATTTCAGTGACTTGTTTTTAGTTTCCTCATGCATTTTTCAATCATTGATACATACACAAGATTAAAATTTAAAGGCACAAGGGGATGTGCAGGAAAAAGAAATTTCTCTCCTAATAATGTTCCCTTCCTACACAATGTTGATTCACCAGGGCCAATTTCTGGTAGCTACTAGCTAATGCTTGGAATATATGTATATAATCACACAGATATACATATGCATATCACCCTAGATGTATTTGTATACACGTATGGGTACACACAGTGTGGATGTACATACATACTTTTTACAAAACTCACTCACTAAATTATATAAACATTGTGCATCTTGCTTTTTTTACCAAAAATTATATATTTTTTGGCATTGTATCAAGAGCTAAGTCATATTTCCATCATGTAAATCCCTTTGATGTTTAAGCTGCTACTATAACCAATAGTACAATGAACAAACATTTTGTACATATGTGCAGAATAAGCTCATTTGGATGAATTGCTTGATGTGGCATTGTTGGTTGAAGGTGTGTGCTTTTAAAATAGCAATGGAGGGGCTGGCGCTGTGGTGTAGCGGGTAAAGCCACTGCCTGTGACACCTGCATCACATATGGGTGCCAGTTCCAGTCTGCTCCACTTCTTATGCAGCTCTCTGCTCATGTCCCTGGGAAAGCAGCAGAGGATGACCCAAGTGCCTGGGCCCCTGCCACCCACATGGGAGATCCGGAAGAAGCTCCTGGTTCCTGGCTTCAGCCTGGTGGAGCCCTGATTGTTACAGGCATTTGGGGAGTGAACCAGTGGATGGAAGACCCATTTCTCTCTCTGTGTGTGTGTGTCTCTCTCTCTCTCTTTCTCTCTCTTTCTCTTTCCCCTCCCTGTCCCCCCCCCTTTGTGAAACTCCACCTTTCAAATAAATAAAATCAATCTTTTTTAAAAATAGTGATAGATACCACCAAATTGTCATTCGTTAAGGATGTGTGAATGCCTGCTGTCATCTATGCTGCACCAGAAAGCTGGCCACCCTACCACCTCTGGAATCACCAGAGTCCATTTCTTGTAAATGATGAATTTAGAGAGTTCCTCCAGCATTTAAACTGGAGATGCATGAACCAAAAGTGCATCAAAGTGGAAGGCAAGGACCACTGCTAACAACTTCTACAACTGGATGTCTCCTTTCAGAAACGAAGTCATTAAAACGGCATTTTTCCAGTCTTTCTGTTTAGGAGTAGGAGACAGGCGTGGTCGGGGAGGAGGGTGGAAGTGTTCCCAGGTTTGCCTTTGACGATCTGACTCAGCATCAGCCGAGAACAGGCCTGTGCTGCCTTCACATTTTCCTTTCCCCTATTAAATAATGCGTCATTCCCAGCTATACCCTGAGTCGATGACTCACATCTGTCCAGGCCTCTGCCTTGAGCTGTGACTGAGAATACCAGGAAATGTTCCATTAGAAGAACCCCAGGTTTGGTTCCTTAAATGTGCAGACTACAACTTTTAGCCACTTTATTTTACTTTATATACAGAGACTTGATAGGCCCTTTACCTTGTATATTTTGTAACCACAGCAAACTCTATTGATGTCTCATCTGCTTTATAGTCTGCTGTGCTGATATTTTTATTATTATATTTCATTTAGCTTTCTGATTATGATTTCAAATGCAGAATAGACATCATCTAAGGAATACTCTGAGTAGCTTCCTTTCCAAATGCTTCTACTTAGTTCTGTAAAATGCATCTTAAGGCTTTAAACTGATCTCCCTTTTCAGTCTCAGATGGCACCTTGGTCGTGAGGAAGAAGGGGGTAGCTAGAGATGAAGTGGCTGTAGCTGCAGTCGCTGGGCTCCTGGCTGAGGATTCTTCCCGTGGGAGCAATAAGCCAGCTCACAGGCAGCTCGGCCTAAGGAGCACGGGACCCCGATGCTCTCTAACTTCTGTGCGCTTTCCATCCTTAGTCAAGTGATCCATAAATTAAAGGTGGTTTTCTGACAGAGGTCAAGCCTTCCATTCAGCACTTAGCAGGGGTGAAAGTGAGTAAGATAGAATCATAATTCCTTTGTAGACACACATCTAAAAATAACCATTCCATAAAATGTTTTATAAGCTGCAGATGTCCTCATAACATTCCTATGACATTTTTAATTCTTCAACACTTCTTAAATGATTCTTACATGGTCTCTTCCTTTGCTTGGCCATTTAGAATTTATTTTTCCATAGCTATTTAATAAATCCACTGATTTAAAATACAACCTTTTTCAAATTTTTTATACAAACTCAATGCTACTACATTTTCCTCCAGTCCTTCCTGGATCAAGGCCTCATAGTTTAACTTTTTACTAATGTCTAACACATTTGATATCTACTAAGTTAGGAAACTTCAAGTTTTACTGGGACTGCTTAGGTCCTTAATCTACAAGACGAAGTTAGATATCTTTAATTAAACTATGTTCCACTGAAATTTGGTAGGGTTGCTTTAATTGTATAGATTACTTAGAAAGTTTCTTCCAACTTTACAGAATTATTTTATTTTGATCTGAAATATACCTCTTCACCTATTACCTTCTTGAGTTGTAGATATATCTACTTACTACAATTTTGTAGGTGTTCTTCAATCCCAAAAGATTATTATGTTTATTAAAAATACTAAGTGCTTTTCATTTCTATTCTGAATTCCTTTTGTCATTATGCCTCCCAAGGGATTCTTTGATAAATTAGAAGCTATTGTAGCATATAACTTGCCACCTTTCTGAAGTCTTTGTTTTTAGCAGTTTTCCGAGTCCTTTTTTTCTTTTATTTATTTATTTATTTTATTTTTTGCATTTTTGACAGGCAGAGTGGATAGTGAGAGAGAGAGACAGAGGGAAAGGTCTTCCTTTGCCGTTGGTTCACCCTCCAATGGCCGCTGCAGCCGGCACACCACGCTGATCTGAAGCCAGGAGCCAGGTGCTTCTCCTGGTCTCCCATGGGGTGCAGGGCCCAAGCACTTGGGCCATCCTCCACTGCACTCCCAGGCCACAGCAGAGAGCTGGCCTGGAAGAGGGGCAACTGGGACAGAATCCGGCGCCCTGACCGGGACTAGAACCTGGTGTGCCGGCGCCGCAAGGCAGAGGATTAGCCTGTTGAGCCACGGTTCCGGCCCCGAGTCCTTTTTTTCTTGAAAATAATCTTACATAAAAATACTGATTTCGGCCGGCGCCGTGGCTCAACAGGCTAATCCTCCGCCTTGCGGCGCCGGCACACCGGGTTCTAGTCCCGGTTGGGGCACCGATCCTGTCCCGGTTGCCCCTCTTCCAGGCCAGCTCTCTGCTGTGGCCAGGGAGTGCAGTGGAGGATGGCCCAAGTGTTTGGGCTCTGCACCCCATGGGAGACCAGGATAAGCACCTGGCTCCTGCCATCTGAACAGCGCGGTGCGCCGGCCGCAGCGCGCTACCGCGGCGGCCATTGGAGGGTGAACCAACGGCAAAAGGAAGACCTTTCTCTCTGTCTCTCTCTCACTGTCCACTCTGCCTGTCAAAAATAAAAAATAAAAAAAATAAAAAAAAACTGATTTCAAAAATTGTTCTTATTTATCTACACTTGATCTTAGCCAAAAGGCAGAGAAGTGATACCTATCTATATGCATTTTATTTCACCTACTTTACTCACCATATCGTGTAAAATGTCCAAAACAAATCCAAACAGCTGTCAATACTAGGAACTCCTGGTAGGATTGTTACCACAGTACAAGGTCAGGGGCGTGCACATGTTTGTGATCTAGAGACCACATTCTGAGCAGAAGTGTGTGTGTCTCCTGCAGGATTCTCCCATGATCCCAAGTTTGAAAATAAGTCTTTTAAAAAGAAAAATGACTCTGTTCCTAGGACCAAGTAAGCTGCTTTGTGGTGAAGAGTTCTAAACAAGGAAGTTGAGTTTCTCAGTTGACTTTGGTGTCTTCTTTAGAAACAACCAGCATAGAAAAGAAAAGTGGAGGGGAAACTTGCATCTATGACTCATAAGAAAGACATTGAGAAGTATTCCTTTCTAGGGTGTTGGATATGAGGTTAGATTCTTAGATGTTTGGGCAACCTGAGGTCAGAATACACCCTTGGAATGGGAGAAGTTGCTGAGCTGGGAGAAGGGATGGCACTATCTTAGGAAGGGGCAGATATTGGAACCAAACAGTTGGATAGCAAGTAGCAGGGAGGGGCCTCAATCTCCATGACACTACAACCACGTGACAATCGCAGAAGTTGGAAGTGGTCAGTACTGTCTGCTTCTCACTTGTACTCTGAAAGTTTAATATTGTATTCTTTATTCAGTACTACAACACTTCACACTATAACATTCTATTAAGGATTTTTGCTGGAAGGAATGTTGGTTTTTTCTTTTTTATATCATTTGTTTCTCTCAACTTCATCACCAATATGCCAAGTAAACTCTCTTAACAAAGGATGTGGCCATGCACTATAGATAAGTTGGTCATTCTTTTCTCATTGTCTTGAATTACTGCCCCCAAATCAGAATAACATAAGTGGTTTAAACAATGTGTCTTATTTTGCTATTTGGAAAATCACCTAATAACATTTTCACTTGTTAAATTTTCTGACCCATGGATCTCTCTGGTAAAATCGACAATGAATTTTGTCTTCTGGGTGGAGTTACTACCAGCTCCTCCATCCTTTTGTACTATAGCTGTCCCTTACTGTCCATATTGATGGGCTCCAGGACCTGCAGGCACCAAATCTGTGGACCCTCAAGTCCCTTATACGAAATGGCACAGTATTTGCACATAACTGGCCATGTCCTCCTGCATCCTTTAAATCCTCACTTGCTAATGCATTGCAAATGTCCTGCAAATAGTTGTCCTACTGTGAAGAATAATGACAAGGAAAATGTCTGAACATGTTAACGACAGGTGCATGGTTTTATAACCTTTTTGATTTGCAACTGGCTGACTCAGAATTTGCATGGAGCCCTTGCACATGGAGGACTGCCTGTATTTTCAGCCTCACACATTCCAAGTTGATCCTCACTCTCAGTTAATCTCCAACTTACCAGTCATGAAATTGCAACATGGGATATTCAGTTATTTATCTGCTCTTTCATGCATTACCAAAATATTAATTTATCACATATTTTAACTCAGACCTAGAATATAAAAGCAGCCTCTTTTAAGCCACTGAATGTAAGGTCTGTGAAATGCTAAGATATATTTGCTGTTATTGTGCAGCCCAAATATTCAAGAATCTTCCTAGTTATCAAGAAACTGACCTGTATATACTCCATCTTCCCCATATGTACCCCCAAATGTTGGTCCTCCAGGATTAGACCACATCTTGAACTCAACAGATATTTGAAATGGTTTTGTTCCTGAGAGCAGGGAAAACATTGTTTCCTAAGGAAACTGGAACCATGATAAATCTTCTCTGTGACTATATGTCTAATCTATTATTGGACCTGACAATTCTCACTCAGTGCCTACAGTGCTGAGGTAAGGCCTGTACAGGAGAGAGGAGGACCTAGTGGAACACAGTAGTGAGCAGTGGAAAATTATAAAACACTTGCCCGATCTAAAGGGAACAGTAGCTAATTGTTTCCTTGTGGGATTATGGACTGAGAGTGGCCACCCACCAATTATTTTAAAAGATTAAATTAATTAATTGGAAAGGCAAAGTGAGGGAGAAATAAAACTTCCATCTACTGGTTCACTCTCGAAGCAATGATGAGTACCGAGTCAGGTACAAAGGAGGAAGAAGTGCTTGGTGTTAAGCAGAGTGGGGCGAGTACAGTTCACAATAACCTATGAGATGTTTCTGAGCAAACGCAAGAGAGGAGCTCACAGGCAGTAATCATAAAGTCAGGACAAAGAGGGGAAATGTTAATAATCTTGTTTTATCAGCACATTGAATTCATCCTTTTTTTTTTTTTTTTGGACAGGCAGAGTTAGACAGTGAGAGAGAGAAAGGTCTTCCTTCCGTTGGTTCACCCCCCAAATGGTGCTGCACCGATCCAGCGCCAGGAGCCAGGTGCTTCCTCCTGGTCTCCCACGCGAGCGCAGGGACCCAAGCACTTGGGCCATCCCCCACTGCCTTCCCAGGGCACAGCAGACAGCATGACTGGAAGAGGGGCAACCGGGACAGAATCCGGCACCCCGACCAGGACTAGAACCTGGTGTGCCGGCGCTGCAGGCAGAGGATTAGCCAAGTGAGCCTCGGTGCCAGCCTGAATTCATTCTTGAAATGTCACACTGTATATCATCAGTATGTACAGTTATTAATCAAAATAATTAATATTTAAAAAGATGGACATGCTCACTAACCTGATTTGATCTTCACATGTTGAACCCATGTGCCAACTCATCACATTGTATACCATAAATATCTACAATTATGATAATTTTAAGAAAATACTATTCTAAACATTTTTAAAAGGTCTTCCATTTGAGTAACTGGCCAAAATAAATTAAAAACGGATTGATGGGTGAGCATTTGTCCTAGCAGTTAAGACACCCCTTAAGATGCCTGTGTCCCAAAGTATAATATCTGTGTTTGATTTTCATCTCCAGTTCCTGATTCTAGCTACTCCAGGAGGCAGAGAGGGATGGCTCGACCAGTTAGGGTCCTGCCATCCACAGGTGATACTTGTGTTGATTTCCTGTCTTCCAGCTACGGCCTCAGTTGAGTTCTTGGCAGCCATTTGCGGAGTCAGCCAGCAGATGGAACTCTGACTGTCTGTCTCTATGTTTCTCTTCCTCTTGGATAAAAATAAATAAATTAACTGCTAATTACTAGGAAACCACACAAGACAGAAAAACTTTGTGCCAACATTTAATCTACTTTTTGGGTACACTGAACATTTTAAAAAGTGAAAATAATTAAGGAAGGTATAGACTAATTTCTTTGTCTACATAAAAATGAAAAAAAAAAAAAACTTTTGTCCTTAGGAAAAAATCATAAAAATAATTACAAGGTAAACATCAAAGCAAGAAGAACACTTCTCAGTGATAAATGACTCTCATATTTCACCAGAAGTAATATTAATTACTTCTACCTTTCTCAGGTGCAATTTGGTGATATGTATGAGGGAACTTACCGATGATCTAAGCTTTCAGGATGTGCAATCGGAGTAGCAGTTAAGACATGGACTGTGATGCCCGCACCCCATACCAGAGTTCCTGGGTCCCAAGTCCCACCTCTGCGCTGCATGATAGCCTTCTGCTCAGGAAATTGTGTTCTTGCCACACATGTGGGAGATCTAGATGGAGTTCCCAGTTGTTGGCTTTGTCCTGGTCCAGCCCTGGACATAATGCGTTATTTGGGGAGTAAACCATGGGAGCTCTGTTTTCTGTCTCTCTGTCTCTCAAAGAAAGGTAACTACAAGAATAAAAAAATAAGCTTTGGCCTAGTCATACAATTTCTAAGGCTTTGCCTTAATAATATTACTTGATATAATATATGATAAAAGTTCAATTGCGAGAGTGGTTATTCTATAATATTTATCATATCAAGTATATTTACCAACTATTAGAAACAGGCTAAATGTCAAGGATTAAATGACAATGTTACCAACTTAATAAAAAGTTTGATGCTCTTCATACATGTTGGCTCTAATTAATTTTTCAGATAAAAGCAAATGTTTAACAAATTCATTTAATACTAGGGGGAAAAAACTCTCACCATCCACCACTGTTTTCTTAATGACTGCTAGAATACATGTTCCAGAATGTTTCCTAAGTGCTTACAGAGCACACGAGTTTGTTTCAAGACCTGTTCTTTCCTCCTCTGTCTTTCCCTTGCTCTTTCATGCGTTTGATGATGTAGCATAGACGTATTTATGGTTCACTGCAGTATTAGTCACAGTTTTCAAATGAGTGCACAGCATTCCTTTGTAAAACCACCATGACATAACCTGATCCCTTACTGATTGGTTTTTTTAAGTTGTCTGAAATTTTTGCTGATGATGAACTTTGTAGCACAGACAATACTACAACAGGTGGATTGGCAGGTATATCCTGAAACACCCAGCAAATAATTTTGCAGGGAAAATTCCTATTTGAGGTGTTGCTAGTCAAAAACAATACACATTTTGAATTCTAATAGAATCTGCTGATGTTTTCTGTAAAGTTTGTACCAAGTTAAATTTCTACCAGTAACATACATTATTACCTACAACACTGACAGTAGCAAAGATTTTTGATTCAATAGTTAAAAACCCCACATCATTGTAATTTGTATTACCTTGGTTATTCATGTGGTTTAACAACAGCATTTGTGTCTTACTGGAACTTTCTTCCTACATGTATGAGTTAACACTTTATGTTCCATGCTCATTTTTTGATACTTGTTTTTTTTTTTTTCATATAATTTCATAGAAGCCTTAATTTAATAGATTGGTAATATAACATTTTCTCAAGTATGTCTCAACTTTCTCTTAGGTTTTTTTTTTTATCATTTAACTTTGATGAATAGAAGATTTAAGGATTTTATGTAGTTTATCTATCTTTTTATTGGTTTAATATTAGCATCATGGCCCTATATTAGGTGAAAAGGAAAAAGACTATCAAATTCTGCTCTTGATTCTTGTGCCAGCATTTTATATGATATATTCATATCTTTAGTTAGGATTATCAAATAACAAAAAGAAATGTTATATTATAATATATGCTTTTATATATACTTTATATTTAAAATCATTTAAAAGAGCATATATAATAGCTTAATATTTAGAAAGACAGAAAATTGCTTTCCAGTTTAGAAGTAAATTGAGTGTTGTCTAAACTTTGCCAATTTTGTAATATTCCCTTGGTGCTTCTCAGTCCTGGAAAACCTTTTGAAATCCACTTAGCTTCTATAGGATGTGGACAATGCCTGCTTTCCTGAAAAAATACTATAATTCTTTGCTAAACTCTTAAGCAATGTATTATTATTGCATTTAATGTTATTCCCTCCATGTATGAAATGAGAAAAGGAAGGAAGTACAAAAACTCTACCTTGCGTAGTCAGTCACGTTTTTCCTGTTGCTTGCATGGGTGAGTGAGAAGCAGGAGTGGATCCAGGTCTTGAAGGATCTGACACACATAATGTTGCTGCTCCTTCCTGAGAAAGAATGTCAAGCTTTGAATTAGACATCAGAGGAATGAGTGAATATTCGCTGACTTGCAGAGAATTTTTAAATAAAAAAATTGACAACTAAAAGTTTCAAAATTTGCAATACAAAATTAAAAATAATTTTAGCATTACTATTTTAAATTATATCAATGATTTAATATGATTATTTAAAATTTTTCTTTAATAATTATTTTAAATATTAAATAGTCTGGGACAAGTCACAAATTTTCTCACATTTTGGGTGTATTTTTTTTGTCAGATCTTTATTTCACAACAATTTTTTAAAGATTATTTATTTATTTGAAAGGGAGAGTTTCAGAAAGAGACAGTGAGCTTCCATCCCTTGGATCACTCCCCAAATGGCAGCCATGGTTGGCCCAGGACAAAGGTAGAAGCCTGGAACTCCACTGGGGTCTCCTGTGTGGACGGTAAGGGCCCAAGGATTCAGTCCATCTTCCATAGTGTTCCCAGCTTCACCAGCAGGGAACTGAGTTGGAAGTGGAGCAGCCAGGGCTCTAACCATAACCCACATGGATGCCATTGTCATAGGTCATGTCTTCACCCACTGCACCACAATGCTGGCCCCAATTTCATAGTTTTTAAATATGTATTTCTAAAGAGAGAATAGGAAAATAATCTGAGACTTTTTCTAGCATGAGGGTAAAAATTTTTATAGTAAAATTTCGTATGTTTCACAACTCCTTGTCAGCCATGTCTTAAACTTTTAGAGTTGATATTTAAGTTTTGAAAACTCTACCACTGTCTTTTATAAATGAAGCACAAGATTTCAAGAAACGTTTCAGACTGAATTTCTTTGTCTTTGTTTGTCAAACAGTGTTGCTCTCCCACCATCCACTCACAGTTGGGGCAGGTTTCCACCATAATGTCTAACTCTGCCCCAACATCTTAAGGCTCAGCACTGGATTAGTCGGGATACTAAGTGGTAGGATGTTCATGATGTTATTGTTACGTTACAACAGGGAGTGGTTACTGACTGCATTGAGGAATGATGGCCAACCATAAAAATAAACAGTACTGCACTCCAAATAGATGTACCCCCAACTCAACTTTTCATAATCAGATCCCCAGAATTTCCACGGCCTCTCCTATGTCACCCCTCACAGAGCAATGAGCTGACAAGGGGAGAATGGGAGTGGAGAGAGACAGGGGTGGAAAAGGTCACTGTTTCAAATCCTACAGAGTCATAGGATGCCTTGAGCACATCACCAGGTCCCTCCAAGCCCTCAAGCATTCCCTTCATTGGCACCGAGGTAAATGTGCCTCCATGGAAAATAGTGATGAGCCCATAAAGTTGCACTGTGCTCCCCCAGAACCTGTCAGCCAATGGCTCAGTAATTGTGGGGTGACCTGCACGAATGCTAACTGCTCAGTAACTTCTGCAGTAACTGCTAAAACATTTTGGAACTGAAAGATTTTCTGTTGGGTGTATCATGAAACCCCCAGTTCCTTAACATAGGTGAAAAATGGCAAGTCTTTTTTTCTAAGAGATGGGAACTTTGGTATTGTTTGCTGGTTTGGTTTCTAATAGTTAATAAATGTTAATAAGCTAGCTATATGTAAATATTGAATTATTGATTAAATTATGATGATCCCAGTATTGTGTTATATTACAGTAAAGTATTCATTGAAATAGTGAAATAGTCATCATTCTGTGAATAATGAATTTTTAAAACTATATACAACATACAATAAGGTATAATTTTTTGAAAGTGTTCATAGTTGCTCAGGAAACATTTTTGAAAATTTTTTTAATGTTGGCAAAGGTTATATCTAAAGTATGCCCTCATGAGAATATTTAGAAAATTAATTTAAAAATGTTTTTATATCATATGTCTTTTTGAAATACGTTGTAAAATTATAAAACCATTTTTATTTAAAAACAATAAAATATGTAGTTCTCAGCATGCAAGTTGGAAGATAGCATAAATGTTCTAGGTAATAGTACCCTATATACATTTATATAAACCTTTTGTTATTCAGGGAGTATTTTTATTCCAGTTATTTGACTCCTGCATCATCATAAAACATTTCTGTATGTCTTGATAAGCCCATGGGTTTTCTACATTTTTTGAGCTAAATCTTGATGAAGCTGATGATAATCTGAGGCTTGCCTGCTTTATTATCAAAATCTCTCTATGTTTGTAATAAAAATTCCATTTCTACTCTGCCTAAAGTGTATGTCAAGGTTGGAGAAATGAAACTGTTTTTAGATGGAGAATAGCACATTACAACATTTGTGTGAATTATCCATTTATGAATTTTAGTATAGAAAAGGCTTCTAGGAAAACATGTTTTCTCATATTCAAAGATAAGAAAAGCAGTGCACTTTTGAAATTAAAAGATGTGAATAAATTAACATACTTCAAATAGAATCAGGCTAATACAGTTCTCTGATCAACTGTATTTGATAGCTTATGTTAGGTGTGATTGTTTGGAAACACGATATTACTAATCTTTGGGATGTTGTAGCCAGGATAGCCTGCAGAGTTTTATGGTTCCATTTATCTATCTTTATATAGATTCCTGAGCTCTTAGAGCTATCAGCTATCCTATGAAAAGTTCCTCTTTGTTACTTCTCTTTGTCATTAAATTCTTGTTTCTAATCAATCAGCAAATTTTTTATTGAGCTCCTATTTTGTTAAAGGCAAGACTCTCAGGAAAAGGCAAAGAAATAGAGAAAGGAAAACTTACCTTTGAAAGCTCATGGCCTATGGGGTGTTTATAATATTTAACAATAATTGAGATAATTTAACAACATGTAGTTCAACAATATATATTGCATTTTTGCTGTCACTTTCTTACTCATTTGTGTTTTACCAGGAACAAAATATAACTGATTCAGTGTCCATAGATGAGAGATTGGGTAGAATGTATCATGTGAGTCTATGGTACTTGCTTGTAGGTGTTGAGTGTGTATTGAAACAAGAAATTTTACTTAACAATCTCAGTTTCTCCCCAACAACCATACCACTGAATCACACAAAATGTATAAAATGTAGCACTGTTATTATGCTTCAGAAACAACTGTATACCTGAGCTAAAAGACCTTGCAATTTCCAAATAAGAAGAGAATTACTAAGCATCAAAAAACCTTCAATCACACATCACTCAGTTTGAAATGTAACACTGAATATCAATATAAGACTTTGAAAAGGTTATTTCAAGGTTATTGCCAATATCTTGGAGAGTAAAATCTACCATACTTCCAAATATTTATAATAACTGACATAAAATAAATACACGTATCTAAATCCAGGTAACTCTTGAGTTAAAAGGAAACCAAAATTCAAAGAGGAGTGTGGGAGAATCACGGGACTTCCAATCTGGAGTAAGACCTAGAGGCCCTCTCATTTAAAGCTTGTGTGTTGTTGACATGACAAACTGGGTTCCAGGATGCAGAATGACTCCCCTGAGGTTCTGCAGCTTCTTGGGGAAAGAAAATTCAGCACCGATCGAATGATTCACAGCCCTCTGTCTTTGCTGCTAAGCCACTCGGCCGAAGAAGACACAAATGAGCCCTGCTCCTGGATTTTCCTTCTCATGGGTCTGGACATGCAATGGTTTGTAGCGTCAAGGAGAGGATATCTACTTTGGATCCAATAAGCTGTAACTTTGGGACATATGAGTAAAGCTCTCTAAGCCTCCCTTTTCATATATTTTAACTATTTAAATAATATGCGATAAATTATTTAGATAATATCTTTAAAAACTATATAATAATATGTAATAATAATGGATACATATTTACCTCCAAGTATTATGAGGACTTTAAGTCTTGGAAATAACATATGAACAGCTTAATATATACCAGGTTGACGCATGATCTTGCTGCATTTTCCTGCTCAGGACTGGAAGTGATCAACCTCTCAACATCTTATGAACATGGATGAGGTGACTGCCTTCGGGCTCTTATCTTAGAAGACAATTTAAGCAATTTTGTCTAGGATACAAGATGCTGATTCGTACTTCTCCATTTAATGTATTTAAGAAACATACACCTTGTACTATATTTAAGAGCATCTGTTTTTTTATTACAGTGAGATGGGAAATTTTATTGGGCAATCTAAGCAATGGGATGACAAAGAAATTCCGTCAGCCACATTTTTGTCTGAATTTCTGAAGTGTATATCCCACCCTTTTCACTCCAGAGAGGGGCTTAGGTGGGCATTTCTTTTATGAGATTTCATAATCATTTTAGGAAGCTTAATTTTTATTTTAAATGATGTCAGGGTGGCTTGTGTAAATGTATATTCCACTGTCAGTGTAAAATGTTCATAAAACAATAGTAACATTCTAGTCTCAGCGAAGAGTCTTTAGACATTATCGATTACCATCTGGGATATTTCTTTATATGCTATTCCTTGATAGGGATCTCTTTTAAGATTTCCTATTCAGCAGTATGAGTTTAGGATATAAGTGTTATATATCTGTCAGGCTGTAGCCATCACCTCAGGGGTGTGTATATTCTGTTAGAATCAAGTAAATAGAACAAAACCTCAGAGAGACATTAAAAATACGATGCCAAGAGCAAAAGGCACTTCCTATAGCCCAGGGAACTATATAAGTTTGTGTGATCAGACTTTGTAAACACCACCAGAATAACTGTAGATACCAAGACTATCATACACACAAATAACAGGAAAAAACCATTTGATAGGGGCCAGCGCTTTGGCGCAGTGAGTTAAAGATATGGCCTAAGAGCCTGCATCCCATATGGGTACCAGTTCAAGTCCTGGCAGCTCTATTTCTGATCCAACTCCCTGCTAAAGTGCCTGGGAAAGCTGTAGAAGATGGCTCAAATCCTTGAGCCCTTGCTCCCACTCAGGAGACCCGGAAGAAGCTCCTGGATCCTGGCTTTAGAATTGGCTCAGCTCCAGCCATTGTGGCAATTTGGGGGGGGGGGGGGGGTAAACCAGCGTATAGAAAACCTCTCTCTCTCTCTGTCTCTGTCTCTACCTCTCTCTGAAACTCTTTCAAATAAATAAAATAAATCTTAAAAAAACAGCAGCACTTGATGGGATTGAGACAGCTGTGGGTTCAATGATGGAGAGATCTTTCTGGAACGTGATTAGATGAGAACTACTTGGTGGAAGTCATTAGGAGATAGATTTCAGCCAGTATAAGGAAGAAGATTTTATTGTTAAGACTTGTCTGAAGCCACCGAGGAAATGGCGAGTTCTTTGTCACACAACCATTCATGAGAAGACTGACATATTTAAACATGTCCTATCATCTTCCTAAATATGAACCATTTTCTTATTCATATTACTATCAAGAAAACATGACAAAATACAGTTTCAAAAAATGAGATTTTCATAGAAGTTAAAAAAAAAGTTTAGATTTTAATCACATAGCAATCTTATTTCTAACTTTAAAGTAGAATGCTATTTAATGTATCTTTTTTTTTTTTTTTTGACAGGCAGAGTGATCAAGTGAGAGAAAGAGAGAGAGAGAGAGAGAGAGAGAGAGAGAAAGAGAAAGGTCTTCCTTTTCTGTTGGTTCACCTTCCAATGGCCGCTGTAGCTGGCTCACTGCACTGATCCGAAGCCAGGAGCCAGGTGCTTCTCCTGCTCTCCCATGGGGTGCAGGGCCCAAGCACTTGGGCCATCCTCCACTGCACTCCCAGGCCACAGCAGAGAGCTGACCTGGAAGAGGGGCAACCAGGACAGAATCCGGCGCCCCGACCGGGACTAGAACCCGGGGTACCAGCGCCGCAAGCGGAGGATTAGCCTATTGAGCCACGGCGCCAGCCTTAATGTATCTTAAAATTTAATTTTCTATAAATGAATTATTTTAAATAATCTTATCTTAGCTGGCACTTAGAATTTTACATATTTATGGTGTATTCTGATTTTAAAAAAATTCCTTTGGACCGGTATTATAACAAAGTGGGTTAAACATCCTGTATCTCCATTGTTCATTTTGGGGTTTCCAAATTCGAGTCCTGAGTTATAGCTGCTCCACTTCCAATCCAGTTTCCTGCTAATTGCTCCTTGAAAAGCAGAAGAAGATGGCCCAGGTGCTTGGGCCTCTGTCACCCACATGGGAAACCAGGATAAAGATCCTGGTTCCTGGCTTCAGCCTGACCCAAACCTGGCTGTTATAGCCATCTGGGGAGTGAACCAGTCAATGGAAGATTGTTCTCACTCTCTTTCAAATAAATAAATCTTTAATTTTTTTAATTTTAAAAATTTACTTGAAAGGCAGAGATAGGGAAGGAGTGAGGGAGAAGGATGGGTGGAGATTGTCAATCTTCTGGTTCACTCCCCGAGTGCCTGTAGAGGCCATGGCTGAGCCAGAATGAAGCCAGGAGCCTGGAACTCAGTCTGGATATCCCATGTGAGTGGCAGGGGCCCAACTATTTGAGCCATCACTACTGTCTCTCAGGGTGTGCATTTGGAAGAAACTAGAAGTTGTGCTGGGACCCAAACCCAGGGCACTATGTGATACGGGATGTGGCTGTCCCGAGCCAAGTGTTAACTGGTCAACCAAATGTCTGCCCCACCATGTATACATTTTGCAATCTTCAATCTGAGTAAACATTTCTTGTGTCTTCAAGCATTTATTGTTCTTTATGGAGGAAAAATGCAAATGCCTTTCTTCTAGATTTTTTCTTCTATTTTAGATAAATATATAGTACATTTAAAATATCTGTATTCACCCTACTGTGCAACAGAACACCAGTGCTTCCTACTTCTATCTAACTGTAACTTAGTACGTTAATCAACCTTGCCTCTTTCCTCCCTCTCTATCCCACCCACCTGCACCCTCCACTCTCCTCAGCCTCTGATAACCACCATTATAGTCTTTAATATTGGTTTAGGACTTGAAAGCAATCAAACAACTTTATGTTTTCTTGTGCAATTCCTTTTAAAACCATGATCCTTGTAGGCATAACCTGATAGTTTGTTTAAATTAAAGTAAGTTATGCTCAAAAATTAAAGCAACTAAAAAATTCAATTAATTTCTTAGCGTATTCTGCAGTGGCAAGGCCAACATTAAATTCAGCTCATGCCTTTTTGTATAGCTTTCTGGGTTGAGTACATGTATGCATGTACACACACGTGTTTGCAGTTGGGCTTTGCAATAGACAGGAGATACTCTCCATAGCAAGGGTTAAGAAAGAAAGGACAAGGACAAGTATAATGAAACAGAATCTCAGTGCATGCTGATTTAATTAATTGTTTTTTGTCAAGTGGAAATCCATCTGTTGATAAAATAATGCTTTATCAAAATAATAACTATTGTAATAATTGAAATGATACTTAAGTTCCCTTTGTTAAAACAATTACATATATTACTTATAGGGCATTTCTCTTGTTTCTCCTACCTACATAAAAGACGTGAGAGGGGAGAAGTGGGTTTTGGAAGGAAATCATTGAAACTTTGATTCATTCAAAGTCTTTTCTGCTCCCTTAATTGAGAACATTTCAAAATATATGTTTTAACAAGATAATTGACTAGTCCCCTCACTTTAATAATTTTGCTTTGTAGACGTTCCTCACAACAGTCTGAGATCTTCCCCATAAAGGAAACATTTTAAGAGGTTAGATCAAATTGTTGTTGTGTTTGAAATATCTAAATCTGTATGATTAATTTAAGTTCTCTGGATTCTCATGTATAAAACAAGTGAATTCAATTTTGAAGTGCAAATACAAGCTAACAAACAACAAACAAAAACAAATTAAAGTAAAACAACAGAAAAATCTTGCAATAAACAAGTCTACTATATTTATCATACCGACTCAATACATAAGATGTATTATGACAAGCCAACAGAAAAGCCTACTGCATTTATTCCATCCATTCCAACCATCCTATGGTTCAAGGTGATTGGTGCTGATTATACACTCATGTTAAAAATAAAGTATCAAACCCAAATCATCAGCAACAAGAACAAATTAACCCCCTTCCTGACCCCATGTGGATTTGGGAACCCCCATGACCCTATTTCACATTCATTTTTTTTCCAAAAGATAACTGACTACCAATGTTTTTACTGATACATTCTATCTTTGTCTTTGAAAAATAATATCTTTTGCTTGAGTTTTTTAGTGCAACAAGTTAAATCTACAGCTTTACTTGTCCCAAAAGTATATTCAAATAATACAAATGTATGGCTTTTTATGTTTACAAAAATTATTTTCACATCTGGAATTACTATGATTATTCCATGTTGTAATAGAAAGTCTTAATAATATTTGCCAGTGAGTAACAGCTTCCTGGGTTTACATCCCTTTGCAATGGGCCATTACCCCTCATGGTGTGTATTCTATTGGTGAACCTTCTTACACCTAGGATGATCTTGATTCTTCCTTTGGTGTGAGGTTGTGCTGGTGCTATTGCTTTCTCCATCATGGAAGCCAGAGACAACTGACAGGAAGAAGTACGGTCAAGTCTACTTGAAGATCAGGGGTCGGCAGGGTGGAAAACCAAAGACATCACAGCTGAGTGGTAGCAATGACGTCAGATATGGTTGAGATGATTCAGCAAAGTTACCCAGGTGAACAAGACCAGGCATAGCCAGCAGAACACACTCACAGAGCTCTGCGAAGTCATAAATTATGTTTTCCAGATACTAAGATTTGGAGTGGTTGTTACATAGCTATAGATAACTGATACATTTCCTTGCTCTTACTGGATCATATAATAGGGCACAGGAAGTTATGGTGTTTGAAAATCAATTCAGAATTTATTGATTTTTTTAAAAAAAGGATGCTATAAATGTGCAATTCTTCTGAGATGCACAATAACAAAACTAAGAGAAGCTATCCATTAGCCAAATGGAAGGTGAACAGTTTTATTGCTTGCTGAACATACATATTTAGTCAGTATTTTTGAATGAATAAAACATACAATGAAGTATACCATTATCTCAGACTATTGTGAGGAATGTCTACAAAGCAAAATTATTAAAGTGAGGGGAGTAGTCAATTATCTTGTTAAAACATATATTTTGAAATGTTCTCAATTAAGGGAGCAGAAAAGACTTTGAATGAATCAAAGTTTCAATCATCAGATATGAGATTAATTCTCTAATGCCTTGATAGCTGGAAAGAAGCTACTGACATAAGGGCAGAAGACTTCATATTGTTAGAATTTTTAACTCTCCTTTTTGGAGATTATAGGCTCTTATATGATTTACTATAGGAAATATTGATTCCTGCTTCTACTTGTTTTCATGTCTCATAAAAACCTATTAATGTGTAATCAATGTTTTATAGGAACATGAACTCTCAGAATTTACTTCTCTCTAAAGTGAATGTTCTCTTCTCATGGATATTAATACAATGTGATAGAATGACTTTCAGTTTCAATTTTCCAAACATTTTGAAGGCTGCTCCATGGAGGCACCCATTAGAGTCAGAATATCTCTGAGGCCCTGATGCAATCTCATTTATCACTGGGTTCCTGGAGCCAATATTTTACAATTCGATGGCAAAAGGACGTTATTCAAAGAGTGTTGGCCTGCTGAATGAATGATCAGAGAATAATGGGTAAATATAAATATTTATGATCGGATTCCTAGGAGCTACATGATTCTGAACAGAAGTGGCTCATCCCTCCTGTGTCTTCCCTATAACATAACAAAAGAAAAATTGACATGCACAGATTTCTCAGGCAAATTGGAATATATTACATGATTTTCTTTGAGTCAAAAATTGTGAAAAAATTATTTTCAAAGAATGAACTATAGTATTTATCAAAATTTGGAAATAAAAATATATCATTGGAGGAGAACCTGTAGAAAATAACAGAAAACTACATCTAAACAGTGGCACTTATACTACACTGGACAAACACCCACAAAAATGTGGAATGGATTCACAGCAAATCAAATACTTTCCCACCCCTCTGGTGGTTTCCAGGGCCATGATTCCTGTCCTGGGACTACTGAGCCGTACTGCTCCCTCAAAGAGTCCTGTAACTCCTTGCCTCCAGCCTGAGAGAACAGGGGACATCCTAAATCGAGAGAGGAAAACTTTACAGGGCACACTATCTCCTACTGTCCTTGACTTTGTAAATGATTTCCCCTCTGAATAGTTTGAAAATATATATTTTCAGAACATATTGATTCACAAAAGCACTTTGTGGTTTCCTTGTAGAAAATGCACTTAGTACTAATAGCATGCTGATTCCCTGTCCCTGATGTTGCAGAAATAGCCCCTTTTTCCAGAAATAAGATGGACATGTTTTTATTGTAGAATAGGCTTTCCTTTCCCATGTGCTGATGTTTGGCTTGAGGCCTACCATGCTTTCACATTGGTTATCCAAACAAATTAACCTACAACATGGAAAACTAAAAATAAAGAGGACAGCAGTAATGAGACTAATGTGACTGAATATAATAGATAATTGTAGCAAAATACGTGAAATTACCTTCACATAATTGAAATAATGTACTAAAATATCTGGAGTTTATCAATTTAGATTATTGCCAAATATCTATTATATTTATATTATTATGTAGTTTATATATAATATACAGATAGATAATAGGTAGCAGTCAAATAGTAGACATGACTGAATCGAGTTCTAGGATTAATTTTGTTGTTTGTGAGATATAGCATTTTTACATAAGAAATTTCAAGGTTGGAAGATAAAATACACAAAACAAAGCAAAGGTATTCATTATTGCACTGTCTGGGGCACAGCTTTCCAGGGTTCCTCAGTAAGTAAGTATGCACTCCTTCCCCAGCCTGACCACGTAGGAAACCCAGATGTAAGTACAGCTGCCCCTTCCTCTTCCAGGTGTGGGTAACTCTGTCCCAAAGAATTAGAAGGGCAGTGAGGTTGGCTTTGCTGTGGAGGGGAGGCATATTAGGAGGAATTGATTGTGAGGTAAAAAGTATGGGGGTCCATGCCAGGCAGTACAGGGGTAGCAGCTGGGAATAGGAAGTTCACACTGAAATGTTGCAAAGAAAAAGTTCTTTATGTTGCATTTCCAGGCCTTCTGCAAGCCAGGAATTGCTTCAAAATAAAACAAGTGCAAAGAGTTCTAATTACAGAAGTTTGTGCTTGCCTAATAGCAATAAAATAAAAATCAATCATGTTTAAAAGTTTCAAATCATTACCTAAATTGTAGATTAGATATGCCTAATAAAACTTCTCATCAGATTTTTTCCAAGAAGTCTACATTATCAAATGCTTGTTTAGATTCTGTGAGGATGGCAGAAACCATTATTTATCCCAGATTTATTTCTGTATCATTGAGCAGTAAGACAGGTAACCAGCTCGAGTGAATACTGACTGACCAAAAATGATAAACCGTTACCTTTCAGGATGCAATGGCATCCAGAAACAACACTCAGAAGTAAAGGCGCAAACTTCTGGAAAAAATCTAATCATCATTTTTGACTTTGAAATTGATTTCTTTCAGATAGCTTTATTTTCTCTAATAGTAATTTGGTATTTTGCCTGCAAAAAGAACACTGCCAGAATGAAGACTTAAGATACGCTTTAGTGTAGATCACTGTGGTTTCAGTAGATGGTCTTCAGTGAAATGGACTACAAAAATCAGCATTTAGCATGCATAATCTTGTCTTGACTTTGAAGCATTAGGGAGACACAGCCTGATACTTCTATGTCAGCATTAATTTGAAAGGATTTTATCCCCACAAATAAACAAAATTCTATAATCTTCCTATAAATAAGATAATTCCTCAGGAATCTGACCACTTAACAATAGCTTTTCACCTTTTTGTGAACCTTATATTTTTCAAGTGAGGATAGTTATGTGCATGGTAATTGGCAAGAAGCTTAATAACTTATTTTTTTTAAAGTACCTTAACTTTGTTTTGTTCAATTTTTTAGCTTGAAAATACAAAGAGATGAGTTAAAATACGTGCCAAAGTATCTAATAGGTACTATGGATTTGAATTGCTTTTATCTAAGTAGAGGGGGAGTGAAGGGGTGTTTTTAGGTATTTGTCCATTTTTTGTAATTCCTTGCTAGGAAAATAAGATAGACTAGACCATTTTCAGCCAATATTGAAGGTGTCCCCACATCCTTATGGAAGAGTGTATTTTGCTGCTCCAATGATATCTGGCTTGCCCATGTCACTTTCTTTGGCCAGTTGGGGATCACTGGGTTGCTGTAAGATGTGAGAACTATTTGTGAGGTTGGGCTTGCTCTCTTGTACTTTTGCCTCACATTCATACATGGGAACATGCCTGAAACAACTATGGCTCAAGGAAGATTTGAGACTCACAGGGCAAGCCTCCATTAACCCTGAAAGTTGACCCAAGGCCGGCGCCGTGGCTTAACAGGCTAATCCTCCACCTTGCGGCGCCAGCACACCGGGTTCTAGTCCCGGTCGGGGCACCAGATTCTATCCCGGTTGCCCCTCTTCCAGGCCAGCTCTCTGCTATGGCCCGGGAAGGCAGTGGAGGATGGCCCAAGTCCTTAGGCCCTGCACCCGCATGGGAGAGCAGGAGAAGCACCTGGCTCCTGGCTTCAGATCAGCGAGATGCGCCGGCCGCGGTGGCCATTGGAGAGTGAACCAATGGCAAAAAGGAAGTCCGTTCTCTCTGTCTCTCTCACTATCTACTCTGCCTGTAAAAAAAAAAAAAAAAAAAGAAAAGAAAAGAAAATTGACCCAAGACCAACAGACTGACCTACCTCAGCTGATTCCTAGCCAGTTAGCATATGTGGGAACTATGAATAAATGTCTGTTGTTTTCAACTACTGAGGTTTTACAGTCGCTTATTCCTCAGTGTGGTAAGTAGTCTAACGACCCCCTCAAGATGCCCATGCCCGTGCAAACTGTTGAAATCTTTACCTAATATATACTAAATTGATCTTCTGTATATAAAGAGAATTGAAAATGAATCTTGATGTGAGTGGAAGGGGAGAGGGAGCGGGAGAGGGGAGGGTTGCGGGTGGAAGGGAAGTTATGGGGGGGGGGAAGCCATTGTAATCCATAAGCTGTACATTGGAAACTTATATTCATTAAATAAAAGTTAAAAAAAAAAGATGCCCATGCCCAAATTCCTGGAACCCGTGAAAACCAGTGAGAATTGGAGCTTGCAGATGGAACTGAGATGACTAACTGGTTAACCTTACCATGCAGAGTTTATCCTGGGTTATCTGGGTGGGCCCAACATAATCACAAGGATGTTTGAAAAACTAGAGAAAGACTTAACTGTGGAGAAGCAGAAAGATGGCAGCTTGAGGAGGGATCAACCTGCTGTTGCTACATGTTAAGATGTAGGCAGGCAGCCCTGGGCCCAGAGTGTGGGCTGTCTCCAGGAGCTGGAAAAGGAAAGGAAGCAGATTCCTCTCCAGAGCTCCCAGAAGGAATTCCACCCCAACAACACCTCGATTTAAGCCCCGAGATATTCATTTTGGGCTCCTGACCTTCAGAGCTTGACTGTTTTACACCATTGAGCTTGCAGTAATTTGTTAAAACAGAACTAGGGAACACTGTAATATGTACAGGAATGTCTAGTAACACAGAAATGAGCATTTAAAGTTGGGCTGATTCCTCAGAAACACTGAGACTGGGTAGCCAATGAGAAAATAGCTATAAGGTCCTGGGAAAAGTCTACGGAAATTGTTAGGGGGCTGAGTAAAATGGTAAGCAGTGTGGTATAGTGAATCACTATAGGGAGGGGGGAAGGAAGGAAGGAAGGGAGGGAGGGGAAGGAGGGGAAGGAGGGAGGGGGGGAAGGAAGGAGGGAGAAAAAGTAAGAAAAAGAACATCCATAGAACTTTAAAGAATTATAAAGATATTTCCAGTTAGATTATGAAAAGTATGAGCTATAGTTGCCAGTTGAGGTATTAGTAAAAGATTGGAACCAGTAAAATAAAGGTCAGATTGCAAACGAAATTCAGAAGGATAATGGAGAAATCCAAACCCCCGACAAGTGCCATCAGAAAATCTGAGCTGATTTCCTAGGAGTCAGGGGCCCACCCGTTACAACAGTCCCGGGGGAAGAGCCAGTGCAGCCTGCAGCCGGTGAGACACAGGCTCACGGTAAACACCGAGTGAACACTCTGGATGTGGCAGCCTGGTTAAAATTATTGGAAATATTAAGGCTATTTCTGGTTAACCCTCTAAATTAGAAGAAGGTGTACTAAAATGACTAAGATTATTGGCTCCAAAAAGGCTAATGGGATCCAAGTACCTGTAAATAAATCAGGGGATAGGCAGCTAAGAATGTTGTACGTCAACTTGCCTGGACCATGGTGCCCAGATATTTTATCAAACATTCTGTGTGTGTTCTGTGAAGGTGTTGTTTGATGAGATTAACATTCAAACCAGTGAACTTGGAATAAAACGCATTCCAGTGCACCAGGCGGGTGAGTGTCCCATTAAGTTAAAGGAGTTAATACTGTAAAGACTGACATCTTCCCGGACAAGAGGGAATCCTGCCAGCAAGGGCCTTTGGTTTCAAAGGCAGTTCTTTCCTGCGTCTCTCACCCACTTCCTGAAGCGTTTGAACTTCCTAAATCTCTACAATCACGTGAGCCAAATCTTTAAAATAATTCTCTCTCATACAGAAAAGATAGAGCTAGAGCGAGCGTGCACGAGAGAGAGAGAGAGAGAAAGAGAGAGAGAGAGAGAGAACACAACACACACACGCACAGTTGGTTCTGTTTCTCTGGAGAACCCTGACTGGTGCATCATGTCTAGGAAAAAAACCTCAGATGTTTTTGGAAAGTAGATTTCACTGAATAAAAAAACCCATAAAATTAGTGGGAGAATTCCAAGTATTCACACTCTAGGCTCCCACAGGATAAAAGATTTCCTCTGGAAAAGATAAAATAGAAAGACTCTGTCTTTAGGGCAATCTTACATAGTTAATATTAAATCGTGGTAAAAGTTCTGCTGAATATTGGCTCCCCTAGAATTCCACCAACTTCTAAAACCTTGGTATTTAGAACTATATAATTCAAGGAAGGAAATTAGAAAAGTGTTCTTTGGAGCTAGGATCCCACTAATATAAAACTTCAGAACTTCAAAGCATGGTTTCTTCCAAACTAAATGGAGTCAGATCACTCCGAACAGAGCCATGTATTACTAAATCACACATAGAGATCCATGGTTTTTAACTGGCTTTAGAATATCTTAATTATCACAGAAATATAAAGGGCCCCCCAATGCTTTGCAATGTGAAAGGAAAGCTTCTCACATGAGAGACAGAGACAAGGATCCTAAACAAATAAATCACAGTTTAAGAAAGACGGAATATACAGAGAGAATAAAATCTCTGAAAAAATCTATAACTACTATTCTGAAAAGATAAAATAACTTATTTTAGTCATAAGAATAAAATGCTATATAAAGATAAAACATGAAGAACAAAAACAAATCACAATGCAATAGAAAAGAAGAAAAAATGAAACAGAAAAGTTGATTAGAAATCTCCTAGAAAGTGCAATAAAAGATACAGAGAAAGGCTAAGAAGACAAAAGGCTTAGCCCAGTTGTCCATTACCTTAAAGGGAGGGAGGGAGGGAGGAAGGGAAAAAAGATTAAATCATCAAAGAAAAATTCAAGAAAATTCCCAAATCTTCAGGATAATTGCTTTCAAACTATTAGGACTTATCAGGAGCATTAGATAGGTAGATTTACATCTTACCACACCACTGTAATGTTGTATATGCTTTATACTGTAAGAAGAAAAATGATTGGCACCAGTGTCATGACATAGTGGGTAAATCCACCTCCTGTGACATTGGCATCCTATATGGGTGCCAGTTTGCATCCTGACGGCTCCATATCCCATCCAGTTCCCTACTGATGGCCTGGGAAAAGCATTAAAATATGGCCCAAGTTCCTGGGTTCCTGCCACCCACATGGGAAACTTGGATGGAGTTTCATGCTCTTAGCTTTGACCTGGCCCAGCCCTGGCTGTTGCAGCCATCTGGAGACTGAACTAGTTGATGGAAGATTCTCTTACTCACTCTCTCACGCTCTATTTCTAACTATTTAAAAATAAATAAATCTTCATTACAATGTTCCATTCAATTAAAACAAGAATCAGAAAAATTTGCTTCATATGCATCTTGTAAAGAAAATTATTAGAGAATACTCTGAATTAAAATAAGAAAGAAGTTCAAAACAGGATAGAAAATGTTGATATTCAAGAAATAAATTGTGGTGGAATGAGAAGGCCATGCCAAGATGGTCACTGGCCAGAGTGCTTCAGTTACTCAGGAATGGCTTCGGAAACCACATGGGAAACCATCTGGCAACGGAGCCTGCCTGGCAGCAGGCTGTAATTGGTTAGGGCATAAACTGCCCCTTGACCAGATTGGCTGCCTCGGCTATATGAGCTGCTGTACCAACTGAAGTAAATGAGTCTGTGGGCTGCTCGCCTCTGGCCCGCTTTCACCCGACTCCTGGGGTCTGTGTCGTGACTTTGTGCCTCTTGGCCTCACCGCGCTCCTCCTCTCAGAACAAATCCACAGCAACAGTAGATTCAATCTGCATGGTAATATGAATCTCTAGGATGATGAGTGAAGAGGTAGTCTCAGATAATTGCTGTGAAATAGGTCTAGAGAGGACATCGTTTGAATTGGATCACATAAAAATGTAGGAAGAAATATTTTTTCAAGAAGATAAAAGAAATAGAACACTTCATCTGCATGACTCTCAAGATGTATACAACTAGGGGAGAGCTGCAGACTGAATAAGTAGTCAAAACAAAGAAACCAAAATGAGGCAAATAGTAACCTCAGAAAAATAAAAATTATGCAGGACAAATGACTACTTAAACACCTGATTGGAGTATCTACTGTCCAAAGATGCCATTGACTCCAGCATAGAATTCAGATGTGGTTACATTTCTACACATTGTCTTTTAAACCTTTTCTATGACTATTTTACAAAACACAGTTCGTGCTAAGCCCAGACTGGTTTCCTTCCAGTTTGTACAATTGTCATTGCTCTGCTTTTTGTCCTTGATGTTTCATATGTCTGATTATGTGCATTTTAAATTTAAATTTATTATTTTAACTTTTGAAATTGCTGAAGTGTATTGTTTTATATTTGGAAGATAACTATGATTTCCAAGATGAAGACTGCTTTTTTTTGGTGAGGTTAAAAAAATATATATATATATATATATATATATGTGTGTGTGTGTGTGTGTGTATACTCTTTAGATATTCATAAGAACTAAAAATATTCAAGATTCTTCATTCAAAAAATTAAATCAGTAGTAGCATTAATGAAGAAACAAACATACTTGGAGCAAGTATTCAATTTTTATGGAAATAACTGACATAAGAAGAGTATTTAGTTCATGAAAGAAGAAACCACTTATTTTAAATAACTGATATACCCTATAGTTAACTGATATAACCAAAAATAGCAAAGTAATTTCCACCAAGGTCTTCTCAAACAAAAGGTTCTGTCATTGAATAATGTTCTTGAAAAGGCAGTCCTATTTTGGTACTAATTCTTCAACTATTCACTAGAGATGGAATGATCAGGACACCTAACACCTGCTAACCTTTGTGGAGATGGCATTACTCCACTGCTTATCTCAGAACTCAGAACCCAGTGAAGCACTGTACAAGTGGAATGATGCACAATAACCTCAAACTAAAGGCAGATAGAGAGATCTTATAATCACATAGTGCTTTATATTGGATTCTGAAAGGCCAGGATTTGTGCCAAAATATATACTATCAAATAAAATTAAAGTGAAACACTAGTTGCAGAGACTTTATAAAAATTAAAGTATTATACTTCAAAAGCAACATATAAGAATCTTTCATGGGTAATGCCTATATAAACATCTTTGCAGAGGTAGAATGGAACAGACAGAGCCTTTACTTGCAAGATGTTCATAAATGCAATAGATTTATGGAAAACTGTATTCTTTTCTCCTTGGAGGAAGTAATATGAGAACTGATGGGTAACTGGACCCTAGCTGTGCTGTGTACTAACTTAGCAATGGACAGTTGACAAGAGATGGGGTTAAGTCACCTAGAACCGATGAGTCATCATTTTCTCATTACTAAATAGGGATAATCCTATCGTTCTTGTATACTATATACATATTGAGGAATTCTGAAGACAAATAGGAAGAAACTACATTCCAGACTTAATTATAACTAATAGTTTAACCATTAAGAGTCAATTTCTTTTTAAGATCCAGTAGTTTCAGTTAGTAACCAGTATATATGGGAAATGTTTTTCAAAGTCACTTATGGTAACATGTGCACGTCTTTACCCATGACAACATTCCTTTTCCAAGAAAGAATGGTAGGTAATGGAAGAAGACATTCTGAAGTAAAAACGATCCACATTAAAATCCTTGTAATACCACTTACTATGAATGTATTCATGGGCAGGTTTAGCCAACCTTTCATTGTCTCTTTTTGTCATTTATAAAATAGGGCTAAGAACTTCTATTTTCCAGAAACCATGACTGTCTAGCTCATAACGGAATAGAGAAGAAGAAAAGGTGTTCGATGCTGACAGTGGGGACAGTGCTTGGTGCAGCAGGTAAAACCGCTGCCTGCAGCGCTGGCATCCCATGTGGGTGCTGGTTTGAGTTCAGGCTGCTCCTCTTCTGATCCATCTCTCTGCTATGGCTTGGGAAAGCAGTAGAAGGTGGTTCAAGTCCTTCAGCCCCTGCACCTGTGTGGGAGACCTGGAAGAAGCTCCTGGCTCCTGGCTTTAGATCAGCCCAGCTTCAGCCATTGGGGCCATCTGGGGAGTGAATCAGCAGATGGAAGATCTCGCTCTCTACATCTACTCCTGCCTCTCAAATAAATAAATAAAATAAATCTTTTTTAAAAAAATAAATGCTAAGAGGTTAAATTTTTATAACAATATTAGGTTCTTAGCAAAGTTGATATTTTTATTTTAAATATTACAATGTCATCTCAAAAGCAATTTTATTATAAGCAGGTGCTGAAAAAGACTACCATATAATCTATAAAATTATATATTCTAATACCAAAGGGGCCTCAAAGTTCATGGAAAATGTGCATTATCTTTTTCTCCAAAAGAAACCTTTTATTTAAGGAATACAAACTTCATGCATTTCATAAGTACAACTTTAGGAATATAGTGATTCTTTCCACCATTCCTGCCTTGCTACCCATATTCCTAACTCCTCCTCCTCCTCCCTCTCCCATCCCAGTCCCATTCTCCACTAAGATCCATTTTCAATTAACTTTACAAACAGAAAATCAACTCTATACTAAGTAAATAGTTCAACAATTTGTACCAAAAAAAAAGAAACACTGTTCCTGAACAGTTGAGACAAGATCTGTTCTATCATTGGATCTCAAAGTTAATTTCACGTCTTTTTTTTTTTTTAGAAACATAATTTACTTTAAAGAAGCACCCAAGAATGATACCTCTTTTGTGAGCACTTAGACATAACTACAACTGTGAGAAATAAGATTATCCTTCACTTAATACATTAAAAGAAATTAAGTCCTTGAGAATGAGTTTTATCATTAATTAAGGAAGCACTTAAGAAAACTAGCAATGGGATTGGACACTTAGGCATAACTAAAACTTACAAGACATAAGACTATCCTACACGTTAATACGCTAAAATGAAATAAATCTTTGAGAACAGTTTTACTGTTAACTCTTATAATACAACTCTTTGAGGACAGAGAGGTCCTGCTTGGGGAGTTAGTGCACAGTGACTCCTGTTGTTAATTTTACAATTAACACTCTTATGTGTGACACAAATGACAACCTGAGGTTCTTGGCATGAGCTGCCTAGGCTATAGAAGACTTTTGATTCCACAAACTTTGTCACTATTTAGACAAGGCCGTAAGCAAAGAGGAAGTTTTCTCCTCCCTTCATAGAAAAGTACCTCTTTGATGACCACTTCTTTCCACTGGGGTCTCACCTACGGAGGTCCTTCACGTAGGACATTTTTGCCACAGTGTCTTGGCTTTCCATACCTGAAATGCTCTCATAGGCTTTTCAGCCAGACCAGAATGTCTTAAGGGCTTATTCTGAGGTCAGACTGCTGTTTAAAGGGATGTCATTGTATGAATCTGCTCTGTGGGCTGCTTCCCACATTGGAGCATCCACTCCTTTTTAATTCTATCTATTCTTCTTACTACCAGAGCTGTAATCCTATTTGTAGGATCAATTTAACACTTAATCCTATCTATATGATAACTTTAACACTTAAAATGGTATTTTTACCACCCAACTTAAGGGGATTTGGGGTCCCATGGCAGGTTTTTAAATTGTACCCTGAGAAGTAAGTCCATAGGGATGTATGCAGAACTATACATTATATTTTATCTCCATTTTCCAGAAATTATTGAAAACCCCTTCATATTATAACATCATATTATAAAGCCCCTTCATATTACAACATATTGAAAGTAATATCCTTTCATTAGTTTGTATATATAATTATTTTAAGTGTTTATGCTGCTTGAGTTGTTTATGTAATCCATGTAATGATTCTAACTTCAGTTTTCTATCAAAAATCTAATTAAACTGCAAATGTAATGGGATATATATGGAGAATAAATACATATGGAAAATATAAATAGGATTACAGGTCTGGTAATAATAAGAATAGATAGAATTAAAAAGAGTGAATGCTCCAACATGGGAAGCAGTCCACAGAGCAGATTCATAGTATGACAATTGCTTTAAATACAGTCTGATCTCAGAATCAGCCCTTAAGGCATTCTGGTCTGGCTGAAAAGCCCATGAGAGCATTTCAGGTATGGAAAGCCAAGACACTGTGGCAAAAAATGTCCTACATGAAGGAAAATAAATAAGGGCCAGTGCTGTGGAATAGCAGGTAAAGAGGCCACCTGCAGTGCCAGCATCCCATATGAGTGCCAGTTTGAGTCCTGGCTGCTCCACTTCCTATCCAGCTCTCTGCTATGGCCTAGAAAAGCAGTAGAAGTTGGCCCAATCCCTTGGGCCCCTGCACCCATGTGGGAAACCTGGAAAATGCTCCTGACCCTGCTTCAGATCAGTGCAGCTCTGGCCATTGTGGCCAACTGGGGAGTGGACCAGCAGATGGAAAACCTCTCTCTCTCTGCCTCTCCTTCTCTCTCTGTGTAACTCTGACTTTCAAGTAAAAATAAATAATTTTTTAAAAAAGAAAAGACATGGTGAAATCTGCTTTGAAAATTTTATTTTCATATCTGAGAACTCAAATGACTGTGCATGATATTAAAATGTAATATGAGCATTATATTATTCCATTATTAAACTATTACCTGGGTGAATCTGGTGTGTGTTTATTAATTTGATATATAATGTTTCTTTGCAAATATTTCAATGAATATAAATCATGTTTATAATGTAGCTCAAGTTTCTCAAAGCTTCATGTATTCACTTAGTTAGAAGGCTTTTCCCATCTTTTCTAGATTTTTAAAAATATTTTATTTTACTTATTTGTAGTATTTTAAATATATTCAATTCCTTTTCTGTGGAAGTGACATATAATAACAAAGAAAATTATTTTATGCAACAAAATGTATAAATTTATCAATTTTAATTTTAGTTTTCCATTGATTCTGTGGATTTAAACTAAATTTATTCATTTAATCACCACATTTTTGACAACTTTTTATTGAGCAGGTATTATGTCAAGTGGTAAAACAAAATGGTCAGTGAAAATGTATAGTTTTTTAGCTTTTATGAGCTTGAAACCTAGCTAAGGACAGGTGGTCACACTGAGACTTGCACAGGTAAGTGTAAAATATGATCACACGATGAGTGTTTTCAAGGAGAAGTATGTCATGGAATGAAGATTCTTGACTTCATTAGACAAGTGAGGAAAGCCATCTGAGAGGTGATTGGTAGACCCCGTCAACAGACAAGGCGGGCATCACCAAGACAGAGGAGAGGGAGCATAGCAGGAGCACTGGACACCATCTCTGAAGTCGTCCTGGGCTGAAGAAGTTGCAGGACAAACATTGTGGAACGGGAGGAGTAGCTCCAACTTTTGGGTATATGTGTGTTTAGAATCAATAAGAGTAAGATTTGTAGTCACAAACCAAGTGAAAAAGAGATGATAAGTGATTAATTTGGGTGATAATGTAAAGTCATCATTTGGTGCTCTGCTTGGTTGTGGGCTGAAGCCAGTATCTTTCTGAAAAGCCAGAATTGCACAAGCACAGGACTCTCCTCAAGCCAGGGGCAGCTGTAGCTCATTCTTCTGAGGCAGTCCTCTGATTTGGGTTGTGTATGGCAAAGAGAATCTTTGATGTGACAAGATATGCTGAAAAGAAGACTACTGATTGTTTTCAGAAGCACATTTCTGGGGATAGATACAGAAAAGAATGCATAGAAAAAGAACAAAGGATTGTGCAATGTCATTGCAGATGGCTGTGACAAAGGAGACCCTATAATGCACATCACCCAAGTCAAACTGACTTGGTCAACAGGATTCATATCACTGTATGTGAGCTTCCTCAGACAGGTTTCAACAGATGTATTCCTTGAATATTTTGCAGGATTTTTAGGGGCACTTTATTTTGTCACCAATTAGAATGTAAGTATCTTTTTTACAAAAGGACTTCATCTGTCTTGGTTGTCTGTGTATCTTGCACAATGAACTGCCTCTGAAGTGCAACATATCCTACAAGAAAAGGAAGAGGGGCATTCTTGGAATATCTTCTCATGGGGTGTATGCTGTCCATGGGTATTTTGAAGCCAACACCAGCTCGGTGAGTTTTCCTTGATAAAGACATGTATTAGGGCTCATAATTGCCAGTCTGAATGTATAAGCATTGGTAAGAACCAAATGATTAGGTAAAGAAACTTGAAATCTGGTTTATATTTTGAAAGCCTACTTGCTGAACATTATGGTTAGTGGCGTATTACAGTGCGATTACAAAGTAAATTGAAATTATGTTATTGTAAAAAGTAAAGGGATAAAAAGAAAGGGAGGAAGGTGGTGGGATTGAGAGAAAGAGGGAGAGAAGGTAATCTTCTTAGAATTTCATCTATGAAATATACGAAATCTGATTTATTTATATTAATGAAAAATGTTAAAAAAGAAAACCAGCCTCTTTTATGAGGCAAGGCTTAGGCAAAGACCTAAAGAACTTACTGGTAACAACTAACAACTAACAACTAACATTTGGAAGAAGGCTGCCCCCACCACTTCTTTTTCATCATTGCTGTCACACCAGAAGCGTTATTTCTGATGACTCCTATGGTCCCTTAATAAGAGGAAGTCTCAGTCATGCAGCTCTCATTGTTGCTAATGTCTGCAAACCTGAAAACCCCATATAGCATGAACATTGGGGTCCCCTCCAGATTCATACGTTGAAAAATAAGCGTCCATGTGATGATGTCGGAGATGTGACTGTTGGGGTTGATCACATGATGAGTGTGGAGCCCTCATGGAGGGGGTGAGGGTTCATATCAAAGGACCCCAGAGAGCTGCCCTGCCACTGTATCCCTGTGAGGATGCACGGGGTGGATGGCCATCTATGCCTGCAAAGGAAGCCTTCCCCAATGCCATAATGCTGGACTCCCCAGTCTTGAGAACTGTGACATAAAATTGTGTTATTTATAAATGACACTGTTGATGATATTTGGCTACCACAGATCAAATAAGCTAAGAAATGGCTGTTAGAAAGTTAACTCTAAATATTCAAAATACCACTTTCTACATATACTATGTCTCTCAGAGACATTACGACCCAGTACTCATATCTTTCTGTAAGAAAACAGAAATACAAAGCTGACACCTGGTATATTACTCATAGTTTAGATTTTGGAACTCAACAAATAATATTTATTTCTCTTATGAGTGTGGGGCTAATCAAGGGAATTATATTAGAATTCATAAGTATAGCCATAAAATATGAGTAGGGTACAGAATGTGATGGACTCATTAGAAGGTGAACTAAAAGCACATGAATTCCTTTGCCACTCTGCTGAACACTTGGCTCATTTCACACACTTGATCAGTGTGATTTTGTTCTGATTGCTTCATTTTTTCTCTGGAAAATAAACAGGACATGGTTTTAGAAACTTCTGATTTTCCCAATATGATGTTTATGGCTGAGAATTTGTGCTTGGTGTGCTTGTGAGATGCTGACAATACAGTGTCTTTTTCTGTACCTCAAAGAGCTATAAAGCTGTAGATGAGTCAGGGATGTAAACAATTGTAATGAAAGAGAAAGAAGCCAGAGTTATGTAACAAGGTTTCCAGACAGAGCCAGTGTCATAAGGAGGAAATAAAAATGCTTCATTTCAAGGACTTCATAGTTCTTTGATACAAGAACCAACAATGTAAAATGTCCTTGAATACCACAGAAATCACAGTGACTTTAATGGTTATTAGCCAATCTGGTAATCAGTAAAAATATATCTTATGAGACTTAACCTGTCACTACAAAAATGTGTAGGTTTCACTGGTACCCATTTGAAGTTAAGGAAGTGAAAAAAATTGTTATGATTTTGGAATGCCATCAAAAATTTTTCCAACGTTTATTGGAAATAAAAATACATATTTTGATTTAAACACAAACATTAGGTACTCTTTCAGGCATACTTTTTTTATTCACTTCAGATGTTGGCATATATTTAATTTTTGAAAACTTCTAAATATGTTTTTAAAAGATTTCAGGCTTTGAGAAAGACTTTGAATTTCAGCTATATTACACAAGAAAGCTTAGAAGTCACTCCAAATGCCTCACAAGATAAAAGACAAGCTGAGCAAGCTCAAATCCTACCACCTTTATGGCATCCAACAGAAAACTGAGGGAGAGGGCAAAGTGCCATGCCAAGATCAGAAGCAAGTGTTGGACACAGAGTCACAGCAGAGACCAGCTTACTGAGGCAGAGGCTGCTGGACCCAGGGACCACTGGAACACTTCCATCTCATCTTGGTGACCCGCTGGGAGCTCAGCGTGCACTAGATTGAGAGATGAAACTCCTAAGGGCCCAATCTTAAGATGGTCCCACACTTTTGAGTTCTATCTCCAGGAATCCCAATGGTGTCTTTCAGCACTTATTGGAATAAAAAAATTCCTCTCCTGTTTGAAGCAAGAGGAGAGAAGAAGCCATCATTTAGAAAAGGCCCAGTGGAATAGTAAAGACACTGAGATAAACCCAGAGGGTTCTCTACAACAAAGCCCCGCCTTTCAGGTGAACTACTTTACTAGATCACTGTGGAACATGGGGAAGCTGCAGTAAACGCTCCAATACCCTCTTGCCTTCGTATTCACATAAAGGAAAGAGTGAAACTGTTCAAAAAAGCACTTCCTGGAGCAGGGGTTTAGCCTACTGTTCTAGAAGCCCTGTGCCATACTGCAGGGCCTGGATTCACTTCCCAGCCTTGGCTCCTGACTGCAGCCTTCGGGTGATGCTGACCCTAGGCGGCAGCAATGATGGCTGCTGGAGTACTCGGGTTCCTGCCTTCTGGGTGGCAGACCTGGATTGAGTGCCTGGCTCTTGGCTCTGGCCCTGATGCAGCCCTAGCTGTTGGCATTTGGGGAATAAGCCCATGTATAAGAACTCTACCTATCTATCTATGTCACTCTGCCTCTCAAAAACGTTAAATTTTTTGGGGGGGTGGGGGCCGGCGGTGCTGTGGTGTGGTGAGTAAAGCTGCCGCCTGCAATGCCAGCATCCCATATGGGCACCAATTCGCGTCCTGGCTACTCTACTTCCAGTCCAGCTTTCTGCCTTGGCCTGAGAAAGCGGTGGAAGATGGCTCAAGTCCTTGGGCCCCTGCACCCACTTGGGAGATCTGGAAGAAACTCTTGGCTTCAGATCAGCGCAGCTCTGGCCATTTTGGCCATCTAGGGAGTGAACCAGAGGATGGAAGACCTCTGTCTCTGTCTCTCTCTCTCTCTCTCTCTCTGCCTCTCTGTAGCTCTTTAAAAAATAAATAAATCTTTTTAGAAAAACCTTAGATTTTTTAAAATAAGCATTTCTGAAGGTCACAGATGATGAAATTTCGCTCACTAAAAATTCGAATTTAATCATAAGATAATAGAATGTTACTAGTTCTAACATTTTACTAACACATTAAGAGGACTCCAATATAATAACAATATATTGAAGCAGAAATGACTGAGACATAGATTCTACTTGAGAAGGAGTTATTAGGAAACTCAAAAAAAAAGTAGAGAGAAAAAACAAAAGAAGGAAACTTGAGAAAACTGAGGCTTCTTGTAGCTATAGCTATAGTGAACAATAAAGGCACCCCAGTTCCTAGCCAATTAACAAAATCCTCACGCTAAAACCTTAATTGCATCAGTTACACAACAAAGGCACACTAAACACAAGAAAACACGACACTGTCTGATGAGGCATGCAAGTATCAGAACCAAGCTTATATATTACACATATAAGAGAATTACCTGATGGGAAAATTAAATAACTATAATTAATGTGTTAAGATCTCTAATGAAAAATTAGACAATATGACATATTAATACATAATCTAAGCAGAGAGGTAGGAACTCAATGGAAATGTCTAGAAATTTAAAAAACCCACTATTATAGAAATGAAAATGACTTTGATGAGCTCAGTATTAAAATGGACAAGACTAAAGGAATAACTAGTGAACTTGAAAGTATATAGCCAGTAACTTCCCAAATAGAAATATGAAGAGAAATTTTGAAAACAGATATTTAATACTATGGGACAATTACAAAAAGTGTAACATACAGATACAGGAATTTCAGAAGAGCGAAGGATTGAACTGATGACTGTGGACAGCTTTCCAAAATAAATGACAGATACTAAACCACATATTCAGGAAGCTTAGAGGGCACCAAGCAGGGCAAGTAGTGAAAATCTGTATCTTGGCATACCACATTGAAAATGTAGCATGTCATAGACAAGGAGAACATCCTGAAAGAATACAGAGGGAGGGGAAACCTCTTATCTACAGAGGAACAAGGAAGAGAATTCATTGAACTTCCTTCCCAACAGAGGCAATACATGCATGAAGATAGTGCAGTGAAATATTTAAATTATTGAGAGAGGGAAAAAAAGCTTAAACTAGAATTCTATACGCAGTGATATCACCCTTCAAAAGTGAGGGCAACAATAGAGTTTTTCTCAGACAAGCAAACTGAAAACATTTGTCAGTAATAGATACACCTTGCTAAAACATTTTTAAAGTTTATCATGGAGAAGGAAAATGACATATGTCAGAAACTCAGATGTACATTAAAGAATACCAGAAAAGCAAAATATGAAATAATCCCTCTTACATTATTCAGCTGACCAAATAGAACACATTTGTTGAATTAATAAGAACAATAATGTATTGGGTGAATTCAGCACGTGGATAACTAGAACTTAATGACAGGAATAATACCAGGGACAAGAAGAGACTGGGAATAGTGTGTCATAAGATATGAATACTGTTCATGATGTGGTGTAGAGTTATTTGTAAGGGAACTTGGATTTATGACAAATGTATATGGGAAACTTTAAACACTAAAATAATATTAAAATGTATAAATAGAGAAAACAGAATCACACAAAATGTTCAATTAAAGACAGTAAATACAGCAAAAAAAAAGTAGAAGGCAAAAAATGCAGATACAAGAAAACTATTAAGGAATAAAAAATAGTTACAAATATGGTTTATATTAATGAACATATGTCAGTAATCACTTTACAAATAGATGGTCTAACTATACCACCTAGAAAAACATATCAATGTAATACAAATAACAGAATGACTTGAGTATATATTGTCACTAGAAACTCACTTTAAAAATACAAAGTAGACTGCAAGTACAGCAATGGGGAAAAATCCACCACGTTAACACTATTCATAAGAAAGATGGGATAGGTGTATTAACTTTAGACAAGATGGACTTCAGAAAAAGGGAGATTTCCAGGAATAGAGAAGGTATAATATTAAAGAGGCCAATGCGCTAAGAAAAGGTAACAGAACTTAATGTGCATTTACAGAGCAACAGAGTGTCAAAATAAGTGAAGTAAAACCCGATAGGAAAGCAAGGGACCACCTAACACAGATGGCATTTTTAAGCACCCATTCATCAGGAATTGAGAGTTTTATCAGGCAGAAAACCAGTAAGGTTATGATTAAAATCCTAATAGGTGGCATATTAACATTTATAGAACACTTCATCCATCAACAGCAGAATATACATTTTTGTCAGGTTCACATAATGCTTCATGAAGACAGACTACATAAAATATGCTTAAAATTTAAAAATATATATATATATTTTTAAATTGAGACACAGAGACACAGAGATGGAGATGGACATGTACAGGTAAAGAGAAAGAACCTTCCCTTACGCTGCTTCGTTTCAAGGATATCTGCAACGGCTAGGACCAAACCAGGCTGAAGCCAGGAGCCAGGAACTCAACCCAGGTGCCCCACATAGACAGCTGGGCTTTAACCACTGGAGTCATGGCTCCAGCGTCCACACTAGCAGAAACTGCGGGTATGAGCTGAGCTCAGAATCAAACACAGGTACTCCAGTGGGAGACGTGGGTGTCTCAACTGCTAGCACAAATACCCACCCCATTATTAAACACTAGATAATACCAAGTACCTCTCAGACTACAATTAGAGTGAGCTAGAAATCAGTAATAGACAGCTGTGGGGTTCTAAACCTTTTATATTAAATAATAAGTTCTAAATAACACTTTGGTTAAGGAGGTCTCAAGGAAAATTTAAAAGTATTTTCAACTGAATGAAAATGGAAATACATTTTACCAAAACATGTGGGATTCAAAAAAAGTAGTGCAATGCAGTAAATTAATAGTGATAGCATTGAATGTACATAGTTGAAAAGATCTAACATAATTAATCTTGGCTTCCATTTTATGACATTATAGGAAGATGAGCAACAGAATTTCAAATAAAGAAGAAAAGAAAGAATAAAAATTAGACTAGAATTAGAAATTTAAAATGGGAAATAAAAAGAAAAGAAAATCAATGAAACCAGAAGTCAGTCCATCAAAAAGATCAATATCATTAATAAAACATCAGCAAGCCTGAGAAAGAATAGACAGAATTTACTATCCTGAGAACTGAGCCAGGAGAACATTTGGTATCATGGCTAAGACGCTTGCATCCCATACTGCAGTGGCTGCTGTAAGTCCTGTCTCTGTTCCTGATTCGAGCTTCCTGCTAGTGCACACCCTGGGTGCCATCAGGTGACAGTGTAAGGACTTGGGTCCCTGCCATCCCTGTGTAAGACCTGGATTGAATTTTGAGTTCCTGGCTTTGGCCTGGTTCGGCCCTGGATGTTGCTGGTACTTAGGGAATGAACCAGGCAATGAGATTTCTCTCTCTCTCTTTCTAAAGTAAATAAAAATAAATAAACAAAAAGTTAATAAAGAGAAATTAATGAGAGTTCATCATTACTGATTCTATGATCCTTACATGGATAATAAATAAAGGAATAATATGAACTCCATGCACATAAATTTTATAATATAGACGAAATGATCCAATTCACTGAAAAACACAAAGTACCAAAAATTTACATAAGGAGAAAGAGAACATGATTAAACCTACATGTATGAAATAATACTTTTACATGAATAACCTCTCAGAGAAAGAAAGGGAAAAAAAACTTAAAGGACTGTATGGATTCATTGGTGAATTCTAGTAAACCATGAAATGATATCAAGATTTCTGTATTGGCTTTTGGGAAGTAGAAGCAGAGAAAACACTTTCAAATTATTTCAATGAGGTTGGTATTCCCTTAATGTGAAAATCAGACAAGAACATCGTGAGAATGTGAAATTATAGACCAGTACCTCTCAAAAATGCAGATTCTTTAAAAAGTATCAACATTAACACGTGGAATCCACCAAAATATAAAAAGAATTATGTATCACAAATAAGTGGAATTTATTCCAGGCAAGAAAAACTGATTCAACATCCAAATAATGTATTAATATATATTCTAACAGCAGTCTAAAGAACAAAAATCACAGAATCACATCAGTACATATATCAAACATGTAACAAAACTCTCAACACTGAATCATCATAAAGACTATCAGCAAACTAGGAATTGGGGGCCATATCTACAACCTGGTAAAATCTGGGCAATCTACCCTCAATGGTAAGAAATTAGATACTTTTGCCCCTAAAATTGGGAAGGGGCATGGATGGTCCCTTATTAATTTCAGTACTGGAAGAACCCTTATCTATCTAAATTAGCACTATGAGAAAAGTATAATTATTGAGCCGCCTCTTATGATGGTGGCATCCCATATTTAAGTGCCAGTTTTAGTCCCTGCTACTTCACTTTGGATTGAGCTCCACACTAATTTGCCTGGGAGGACAACAGAAGATCATGGCCCAAGTGCTTGGGCCTCTACCACCCATGAGGGAGACCCAGATGGAGTTCCTGGCTTCTGGCTACAGGCTGGCCAGCCCTGGTTGTTGTAACCACTTGAGGAGTGAATCATCAGATGGAAGATATCTCTCTCTCCCTCCCTCCCTCCCTCTCTCCCTCTTTTTTTCCAGTTCTCTTTGTTGCTCTTTCAAATAAAAAAACCCATAAATACATCTTTAAAAAAAAGGAAAGGAAAATTTTAACAAATTCAATAATACACAGAAAGGGAACAAAACTACACAGATTGGGAAGAAAGAAATAAAACATTTTTAAAATATATGACTTGGTTGTCTCTATAGAGGGACAAATTCTCTGGAAATAGTAATTCCATATCTTCAAAAAGTAGATGGAAATATGCATTATGAAAAAAACTCTGTACAGATTTTTTAATTTTTTTTGTACAGATTTTTAAACATTGCATGAAAATCAACTTATCTATTTTGCTTCTATGTTCTACAAGCTTTGAAGGTCCCTCACAGCAAGATCATACATACAAAGCTAGTTTACAAAAAGTCAATTACTTTCCTATATGCTAGTCATAAATTAGTGGAATCTGAGATTACAAACACAATCTCATTTACGTTACTGCCACAGAAATAAAACACTTAGATATGAATCTAATATATATATGTATATGTATATATTACTATATATTAGGAAATGTACTAAACTTGCGTGAAGAAAATCAAAGATTGACATCAATGAAAAGGTGTATTATGATCTTATATAACAAGACTTGATATAATTTGGATGTCAACTATTCTCACCTTTATCCACAAATTCAATTCAATACCAATAAAAATCCAAGCAAGTTATTTTTTGGACATTAACAAACTGATTCTAAAACTCATGTGGAAAGACAAAGACCCAGAAAAGCCAACCTAATTTTGAGCCAGAATAAAGTTGGTGGATTGACATAACAAAGATTTACCATTAAATTGTAGTGTCAAGACAGCCTGATAATGATGAAAGAATAGACAGATGGATGATAAAAGATCAACAGAACAGAAGAGAGTCCAGAAACTAATAGTCAACTGATCTTTGAGAAATAGATAAAGGCAATTCAGTGGAAACAGGATAATCTTTTCATCCAGTGTGCTGGAACAACTGGACATTCCCGTGCAAAAGTACAAATGCAGACACAGACCTTCACAAAGATTTAAGTGGATCATAGAGCTAAATGTGAAATGCAAAACTTTAAAAGTTCTACACGATAACATAGGAGAAAATATCGGTGACCCTGGGTTCAGCAATACATTTTTAGATTCAACACCAAAAGCATTTTTTCTGAAAAAAGAAATTATGCTTAATTTTTATAAAAACTGAAAACTTTTGCTATGTGAAATGAACTGCTAAGGCTACGAAAAGACAAGCCATAGAGTGGGAGAAAATGTTTGAAAAACATTTCTGAAGAAGAACTTGCATTGAAAATACGCAAATAACCCTTAAAACTCAATAATAAAATCTGAACAGAGGGGCCAGCACAGCGGCACAGTGGGTAAAGCCGCCACCTGCAGTGCCAGCATCCCATATGGGCACTGGTTGGAGTCCCAGCTGCTCCACTTCCCATCAAGCTCTCTGCTATGGCCTGAGAAAGCAGTAGAAGATGGCCCAAGTCCTTGGGCCCCAGCACCCACATGGGAGACCCGGAAGAAGTTCCTGGCTTCAGATAGGTGCAGTTTCAGCCATTGTAGCTATCTGGGGAGTGACAGTGGATGGAAGATTCCTTTCTCTCTCTCTCTCTCTCTCTCTCTCTCTCTCTCTCTCTCTGCTTCTCTGTATAACTCTGACTTTCAAATAAATAGATCTTTTAAAAATATGAACATAAATGTCACCAAAAATGACACAAAAGTGGCAAGTAAGTCCATGAAAAGATGCACAACATTGTATGTCATCAGGCAACTGCAAATTAAAATATGGTACCATTACATACCTATTAAAATACTTAAAATCCTAAAAAAACTAAAAACACCTAATGCTTGCTAGGATTCTAGTAGGAAGGCAAAAATTATTCAGCCACTTTGCTATTTGGTAATTTCTTACAGAGCTAAAACAAAGTCTCACAATATGACTCAGCAGTCATTTTCCTAAGCATTTACACAACTATTCTGAAATGTATGTCTGCGTGAAAACCTGCACATGAGAGCTTATAGTAGCTATATATCCATAATGATCCACAACTGGAAGTCATCAAGATACTCACCAACTGGTGAGTGGAGAAACAAACTACTGTATATTACACATTGTAATGTCTGTGAAAAGCCATCCAATGACGTGGAGGAAAATTCAATGCAAATTGCATTTCAGTCAAAGGTGCTAGTCTAAAAAAATTGTGTCCCGTATGATTTCAATTATTCTACATTGTAGACAAGGCAAATGAACAAAGACTGGCTTCTGGGGGCTGCTGGTGCTGCTGGTGGTGGTGGTTAGGGATAGATAAACACAAGAAGTTTTTAGGGCAGTGAAACTGTTCTCTACAATATTCTACTGCTGCGGCCGGCACTGTGACATAATTGGCTAAGCCTCCGCCTGTGGTGTCAGCATCCATATAGGTGCCACACATGGCCGCTCCACTTCCTATAGAGCTCCCTGCTGGTGCGCTTAGGAAAGCAGTGGAGGATGGCCCAAAACCTTGGGCCCCTGCACCCACATGGGAGGCCTGGAAGAAGCTCTGGACTCCTGGCTTTGGCCTTGCCCAGCCCTGGTCATTGCAGTCATTTGGAAAATGAACCAGCAGATAGAAGATCCCACTCTCTAACTCTGCCTTTCAAATAAATAAATAAATAAATCTTAAAAAATGGACTCTCTTTTCAATTTTTCTATGTGCCTGAAACTGTTTTGAAGAATTGTCTATTAGTGAGGAAGTACAAATTCATATTTTGAAAAGAAGTATTTATCTTTGTTATAGGTATAAAAAGATGAAATCTGGCAGAATCTGCTATTTTAAGAGAGAAAGGGGAAGAACACATTGACAATGTGCTTTGTTGTGGTACAGCAGGTTAAGCTGGTGCCTACCATGCAGGAATCTCATATTGGAGCGCAGTTCGAGTCCCAGTTGCTCCACTTCCAGTCCAGCTCCCTGCTAATGTGCTTGGGAAAGCAGCAGAAGACGGCCCAAGTGTTTGTGAAGCTGCCTCTCATGGGGGAGATTTGGGCACAGTTGCAGGCTGCTGTGGGCATTTGGGCATTCGAGGAGTAGTATCCTTTGCATTGAAGATTTTTTCTCTTTATCTCTTTCTCTCCTCTGCTTCTTCCTCTGCCTCAGTGTATCACTTTACCTTTCAGATGATGTTCTTTAAAAAAACCGTTTTTAAAAAAGAAATCTTCCAGAGAACTCAGTGTGCGTCAATCTTAAGCTTTAGTATTTCACTGTGAGACAGATGGATGCAAATCCCTTGGTCTTGTCTTAACATCTTGGGAGTCCTGATGCCTAGGGCAGCAGAAGCAAACCCTATGGCAGCCTCCAGGTGGCCCTGGCACAGGTTCTCTGGGAGCCCCTGTGATGAGAAGGTGGATCTTCCCCATCTGTTGCACTCAGCACACTGGAAACACCCTCACAGAAACCCCACATTCTTCTATCCTGGGTTTCCAGGAAGCCCTTCTGCCCAACGTGATGCAACCAAAATCCCTCCCCCACACTCAGCTCTCTACCCATTTTATACAGCTTTTTTTATTATTATTTTTTAAAGGAAATTGCATTTCTTATCATTTTGTCATTCAGGATTTTAACACATGGGATTTTAGTCTTTCAGGACTCTCTTTTATGGGATAATAGAGTTCAGGAATTTTGGTTTTTTGGAACAACATGCAGGATTATGGCTTTTGGAGTTACATCTTTTGAGATGATAATTGACAGCAGTATAAAAGGGATAAAGTAAAATAATATATAATAGCCCTGCTCATTTTTGTAGTGAACATTTTATATCAGTTACAAAGAACCAATGATAAAATTGTCATTCATTTTATGTTAGCCAAATAAGTGCTTTGTCTCTTTGGCTCTCTTCTCAGGACTATCTATAGTCACAATCCTTTGTTTATTTGTTTGTTTTATTCAGCTTTCGGGAGGAAATTAACACATCTGCCAAATTTCTAATCCATTAGCTTGCTTTCCCAATTTCTAAGAAATGTCAAATATTAAGTCCATAGTTTTGTAGAAATCAGAAATCATCTTTGAGCAGCTGTGTGTTTTTTATCCCACAATTTTCAAATTTGTCTTAATGTACTTTAAAATCAACAGATGCTTTTATTTCTGAGGATTTCATTGAAGGCATGGGAAATAAATGGAAGCAGTGCTTTATTTAACTCCATGTTGTAGCAGTCATTTCCCCTAATCACACCTATTATAAGACCATTCATGTATATAGAAGTATCTAAAATTATCTTGATTCCAGAATATGCCATAGTGTTTGTTCATATATAGTGACTTCATTTTTAGTGTTAATGGGATGAATACAATCATATTTCCACAGGAAACGAAGAAAGGGTTAGAAGAATTAGGACTACAGTTGATTTCTTTCCTTGAGGACTTGGGAGAGAAGAGGCAGGTGAATTTACATGGGAAAAAGAGGGTTGATTAGAGAAACAATATACTAAGCTCTCTAGCACTCACCAGGCATCTTGTAGACTTGTGCTTGTCTTTCATTTCATCCACATATAATCCTTTCTGACAGGTGTTGTAAAGGCCCAGTCTTTAGCTAATACTCCAATCCTGACACAGCAAGAAATTCTTCATCCACATAAGAAGTTGCAGTTTCCTCTTCTGTTTCATTGCAAACATCTTCACATTCACAGTTATTTAGGATGGATTTTTTCTTAAGAAAGATTTAATTTTATTTTTTTTCCCAAAATTATATTCACACAAATTATTCAAAGACCCTTCCTTTGCTCATGGTATCTGATGCATGGAATTCTGACACTATTTGTTCATGTGAGACACTTATATTTACATTTTTGACTTTTTTAAAACTTTTAATAAATATAAATTTCAAAAGTACAACTTTTGGATTATAGAAGCTTTCCCCCCCATAACCACCTTCCCACTCGCAAACTATCCCATCTCTTACTCCCTCTCCCATCCCATTCTTCATCAAGATTCATTTTTTTATTTTATTTTTTATTTTTATTTTTTGACAGGCAGAGTGGACAGTGAGAGAGAGAGAGAGACAGAGAGAAAGGTCTTCCTTTTGCCGTTGGTTCACCCTCCAATGGCTGCCGCGGCCGGTGTGCTGCGGCCGGCGCACCGCGCTGATCCAAAGCCAGGAGCCAGGTGCTTATCCTGGTCTCCCATGCGGGTGCAGGGCCCAAGCACTTGGGCCATCCTCCACTGCACTCCCTGGCCACAGCAGAGAGCTGGCCTGGAAGAGGGGCAACCGGGACAGAATCCGGTGCCCCGACCGGGACTAGAACCCGGTGTGCCGGCACCACAATGAGGAGGATTAGCCTAGTGAGCCGCAGCGCCGGCCAAGATTCATTTTTAATTATCTTTATACACAGAAGATCAACTTAGTAGATAGTAAAGATTTCAACCATTTGCACCCACACAGACACAAAAAGTATAAAGTACTGTTTGAATACTAGGTTTACCATTAATTCGCATAGTACAACACATGAAGGACAGAGGTCCTATACGGAGAGTAAGTGCACAGTGACTCCTGTTGTTGATCATTCTTATACTGTTTCTTAATAGATCTAGCCCCTGTAGATGACTAAAATTTGTACCTAAGTCTTCTTTCCTACTATCCTACTACCTTCCCTCAGTCTGCACCTTACAATGATATCAAAGCCAATGCCAGTGTTAATACCAGCATCCAAACGACACTTACATTGACCACTTTGTAAACCAATACCTTTACAAATATAAATCCTAACAGTGACACAGTGTCAACACCAGTAACCATGGCAACACCACTATCAATCTTTATGGCACCAATGTCTGATGTATGCTAAGAGTGAAGCATTTTATCTGCATACAAATAATAGAATTTGCCACTATTGTTGGCATCTTTATCTCAAGAAGAGGAAAAAGGTTCAGAGGAGGCAAACAACTTACTTGAGGTCTTTGCAGAGTTAGGAATGAATCTCAACAAATTATGACACACTGTGATCTTTCTGACCCAAGCTCTGAAACTTTTAAGAACAGTATATTCCCTGTTTTCTTTTCTCCCCTGTACAGCCTTTTCTAAAAATTATAAAGATGTACTTGTCCTTTCAGCTTTCAGAAAGAGATTACATATTCATTAAATTTAATATAAATGTTCCACTTGAATTGAAGACGTATTCACTGCTGATTGATCTTTTAACAATATGTGTAATTGCTCATCTAGTACCTCATTAAGGTTTCAGTGGGATGTGCTTCTTTAGCCATAGTTGAAAAATTCGTTAGAATATTTTTGAAGAAGCACTTTGTACTTAAATTCTTCACATTTGGACTTAGGGTCACCAGTGCTTTTCTGCTGATGTGCCAATTCATCAGCTATTAGGCAATATAGTGATTCAAATATTGTTTTATTTTATTCTAGGCAAACATTTCTCCACATCGTTCACTGTAGTCAAAGGAGTGTGTTTTACCTCTCAGTTTGTCTTGAGTTTTTTATGCTTTTGGGTGCTTAAAAATCCTCACTTTTGGAGAAATATTCACGTGCCTCTGTTGTTTCTGATTTCTTTAATAAGTCCCCTGAAGCCAATAGTCAAGAGTAGTGGTGCATAGACCCATTTCATTCTTAATCTATGTTAACCATTTACTACATGACCAAGGAGGAAAGGATCATAGAGTTACCTAGTGTGTGGACAAAAACACATTATAACATCAAATGAAGGTGGGGACCACAAATTGGCTTATCTCAAGAAAATCTCAAATGATCATTTATGGAAGTGTGGTCAGCTCAGATGATGGTCTTTTCTGCCATTGTTTAACTGCTTCTATTTCCAATTAACAGTAAGGTCATGTCTACATTTTCAGAATTTTTCAACTTAAAAAAAACTGATTAATACATTATTTCTGGGTTTGCTCTACTTTCAAAATCACATTTTGTAATACAGTTGCCTTTACAATTGAATTCAAGATGAATTTATCACCCCCATATATATCCTATATCCTACTTTACTGTTTGCTTTTGTATTTACAGATATCATTTGTAACTCACAGATGATCCATTTATTTTAATATTTACCATTTAGTATCTATCTCCTTCCAGAGATCTGGTTTTTGCCACAAATAATTTAATTCCAGGTATCTAGAACACTGGCCAACACAAGTCAATCCTCAATTAATAATCAATGAGTGAACAAATGGCCTAGTATCTCTTCTATTTCATTTTATTCATGAAATTAAAAAAAAATATATAGAAGGCCTGGAACCAACCCAAATGCCCATCAACAGTAGACTGGATAAAGAAATTATGGGACATGTACTCCATAGAATACTATACAGCAGTAAGGAACAATGAAACCCAGTCATTTGAAACAAGATGGAGGGATCTGGAAAACATCATGCTGAGTGAATTAAGCCAGTCCCAAAGAGAAAAATATCATTTGTTTTCCCTGATCGGCGACAACTAACTGAGCACCAAAGGGGAAACCTGCTGAAGTGAAATGGACACTATAAGAAACAATGACCTGATCAGCTTTTGTCCTGACTCTAGATATACAATGTAATACTTTATCCTTATACTTTGCGTTTCTGTGTGGGCACAAACTGATGAGGTCTTTACTAATTATATATTGAAGTGATCTTCTGTATATAAAGAGAATTGGAAATGAAAAAAAAAAAAAACAACCTGGTGTTAAAATGGAAATGACATAGAAAATTAATTAATTTGAAAAAAAATTATGTAGGTTCTCTGTCTTTAATGTGCTGTACATTGCTAATTAATGCTATAATTAGTAATCCAATGGTAGTTTTTTCACTTTTTGTTGCTATATGGGCAAAATGTTGAAATCTTTACCTAATATATACTAAACTGATCTTCTGTATACAAAGAGAATTGAAAATGAATCTTTACATGAATGGAAGGAGAAAGGGAGCGGGAAAGGGGAGGGTTGCGGGCGGGAGGGAAGTTATGGGAGGGGGGAAGCCATTGTAACCCATAAGCTGTACTTTGGAAATTTATATTCATTAAATAAAAGTTTAATAAAAAAATATATATAGAAGGCCAGGGCATTTGGCACAGGGTAAGACACCACTTGAGTTGCTGGTCCGCCGTATTGAACTGCCCGGGTTTCATTCCAAACTCTGCTCCATATTCAGCTTGCTTGGAGGCAGCAGGCAATGACTTAAGTACTGGTCGTTGCCATACCCATGGAGGACCAAGACTGAGTTCTCAGCTCCTGACTTTACCTTGGCCCAGCCTTGATTTTGTGTTATTGTGGACATTTGGGGAGTGAATCAACTGATGGACAATCTCACTCTCACTCTGCCTTTCAAATACATTTAAAAACCAAAATAATAATTGATAATATATTCACTATTTGTCTTTCTCTTCTGAAGATTTTTAAATGCTTTTAAAGATAAATAAAATATTAACTTCTATAGTGAGAATTACAAATAAAGTACTGAATTCAAAATGGAAGAGTTTGTGTAGAGAACAATACTTAGTAAAGGCTCACCCATAGTAGCATTAATAGCTGTGGAAACAATAAAAGTAGATTTGATGAATGGGTTCCAGAAAGGAAAACATTAACATACCAAAAATAGATGGTTGCAGGTGGGAGGGAGGTTATGGGGGGAAAAGTCTCTATCATCCAAAAGTTGTGCTTTCAAAATTTATATTTATTAAATAAAAGTTTTAAAAAAATTTTATTTAATTATATTTAATTATATTTAAATTAAATTTTAAAATTTTACCAATTAAACGTGAATAAAAAATTCACTTGTTAGAAAAAAAGAGTAGGCCGGCGCCGCGGCTCAATAGGCTAATCCTCTGCCTGCAGCTCTGGCACACCGGGTTCTAGTCCCGGTGGGGGCACCGGATTTTTTCCCTGTTGCCTCTCTTCCAGGACAGCTCTCTGCTATGGCCCGGGAGTGCAGTGGAGGATGGTCCAAGTCCCTGGGCCCTGCATCCGCATGGGAGACCAGGAGAAGCACTTGGCTCCTGGCTTCGGATCAGTGCGATGCGCTGGCCGCAGCGTGCCGGCTGTGGTGGCCATTGGAGGGTGAACCAATGGCAAAGGAAGACCTTTCTCTCTGTCTCTCTGTCTGTCTCACTATCCACTTTGTCAAAAATTAAAAAAAAAAAAAAAAGAGTAGGTATGTAGAAATGTGGAGAAGTGAAAATGAACATGGCATTCAGCAAAACAGTGCTGAATGTTTTGGGCAAAATGTTGGGCAAAGTAGAAATAACTCTAGGTAGACAGGAAGTAGCAGAATATTGAGACTTACGGGGCTGGCACTGTGGTGTACTGGGTAAAGCTGCCACCTACAGTACCAGCATCCCATATGGGTGCCAGTTTGAGTACCAAGCTGCTCCACTTCTGATCCAGCTCTCTGCTGTGGCCTGGGAAAGCAGTGGAAGATGGCCCAAGTCTTGGGCCCCTGCACCTATATGGGAGACCTGGAAGAGGCTCCTGGCTTTGTATTGGCACAGCTCTGGCAGTTGCAGCCAATTGGGGCAGTTGTTGGCCAATTGGCCAACAGATGGAAGGAAGATTCTCTCTCTCTCTCTCTCTCTCTCTCTCTGCCTCTCCTTCTCTCTCTGTGTAACTCTGATGTTCAAATAAATAAATAAATCTTTAAAAAAAGAATATTGAGACTTATGAGGTCTAATGAGAACACTGATCATAAGACAAAAATAAGCAAGTAAGCTTGTAAAAGGCAAGTTTTAGAAAGATTAAATTCTTGCTATCACTTGCAATCTGTAATTTGAGATACATGGGGCACTAATGGAAAATACAATTAATAATTTTTAGTAAGCGCTTTGTGCAAGGATCTGTCCGGAGTGCTTTAAACATTTAATTTAACAATGATAATGCAATAGAATGATTTTTTTTCTTGCAAAGCACATTAGTCTCCTTTACTCACAGGCAAAATTAGGACTCATTTTGTAACATATTACCATTGTAGATATGATTTTCTGAATTCTCAGATCTATTTCAGTGCTTTATGAAACTGGTCTAACTATACTGATAACTATATTGAATTACATCTCTTTTTCATTATAGAATGCACATTACCTACAAAAGTACCTCATATTTGTGGTCATTTAATATGTATTTTCTTAGTAAATCATTGAGTTCTCATTAATGTATGTATATATAGAGAGTTGTGTTTATATATACATGCAGACTTCAAAAAGCTCATATAAATTTCAATTAAAGATGTTATTCTAGTGCAAAAATTTTTGAAATCTATTCAATCTTTTTATAATACATATTTCTATGAACTTTTTGAAGCTCTTAAGCACAGATCTCAAAATTGTTAGATACTAAAATAAAGTTGTCTTTTAATTTTCTGCTTTCATAAATTTTTAAAGTACCCTCATATAAACACAATGAAGATCTATCAATCAAATATATTACATACCTAAATGTTGTCAACAACATAAAGTTACAAGATAACTGGTAACTTGCAAAGATCTGCTCATTACTAAATGTACTAGTCCATTTATCCATGGTAGTCCACCAATAGGTGCCTATTTGGGTCATGTTAGTATGTGACAGTGTTGTCTGCATTAGAGGAACTTACTAAGCAGAGTGGTGAACTGAGTGGAGTGACACGACATTAACTGGTCAGTGAAGCTGACTGACCATCTTCCCTAATCATTTCCAAGCTTCTTCTGAGAATTTTCTCAGACATTCTTACTCATGTCACTCGAATGGTTCTCCATAATGTTGGCTGTTTTAAAGAGATAGTTAATATACCTTTGGCCTCTGTTAGGACTTTAATTCAGAAATTAGGTACACATTTTCTCTCTGTCTTCTAAGAACATTACAAGGATGTAAATTACATATGAAGGAACTGTTCCTGACAGTGTGAGCTGTTAAACATTGGGATAAGTTATAGCAAGGGAAGGCTACAGGCTTTTAAAATGAGGTGAATCATCATCTTAATAACCCAGTATAAAAGTAACATAAAAATGTCATTCAAGATCAACCCAATGGTCTATCCAACCGCTACTTTTTCTTTAAATACCTAGAATGTTGCAGTCTCCTTCCCCAATAGGCATCTCAAAAAAATGTAACTCAAGTGTTTTTAGTTTTACTAAAGTACGCTCCTATGGAGTGAATGTCATCCACCTACAGTCTCTTCATCTCTTTATCTAGTGCATATCCCTTTAAGGAATCCTAAAAGAATTTTCTTTATTCTTTTCTCAATCTATGCCATCAGGATTTATGGGAGGATTCATCATAAATGAATTAATACATTTATTCATATATCTGCTAAACATTATTTTAATGTATGAATTTATAACCTGATAGATATTATATAAACTCAATATAAATGACACATTGTCAATCTGATTTCCATACCTATCAGCTAATATTGCACTTAGTTCTGAGTGCAGAGACTCGTGGAGTAGTAACTTGACAAAATAGAGAATCATTTTTTGAAAAGATATATGAAAATACTCGGTGGTGTCTGGGAATAGGCACTCCAAAACTGGCACAGCATGTCTTGGTAGCAAGGGTACTGAAGAACGCTCTGGTTGTCCACTTAATTTTCTGTAGGATACACAGTTGCTGTGGATTCGTTCTGAGAGAAGTGTGGTGGTGGCAAAAGGTCCGGAGTCACGACACAGACACTGGGAGTCAGGTGAAAGTGGGCTAGAGGGAGCAGCTCGCAGACTCGTTTATTTCAGTTGGTGCAGAAGCTTATATGGCTGAGGCAGCCAATCCAGTCAAGGGGTGGTTTATGCTGTAACCAATCACTGCTTGTTGCCAGGCAGGCTCCTTTGCCAGGTGGGTTCCGAAGCTATTTCCTGAGTAACTGACACTTGCCAGCACCATCTTGGCACCGTCTTCTCATTCCACTACAAAACACTGCCTCCTTTGTTACAAGAATGTAGCTGAAGTTACATATAAAGCCCCCTTCACATCTGTACATGAGGGAAAAGGGAAAGGCAAAGGGGCAAAAAACTGACTGCCAGATGTCAGGCTCATTAATGACTTTTTCCCTATAGGCTGTGTAACAAAGGTTGGAACATAATCTCATCACACTTCCTTTGGTAAGTATTGCTATATCCTGGGCCGGCGCTGTAGCATAGTGGGTAGAGCCACCACCTGCAGTGCCAGCATACCATATGGGTACCAGTTCGTGTCCTGGCTGCTCCACTTCTGATCCAGCTCTCTGCTGTGGCCTGAGAAAGCAGTGGAACATGGCCCAAGTCCCTAGGCCCCTGTACCCACGTGGGAGACCCAGAAGAACCTCCTGCCTCCTGGGGAGTGAACCAGCAGATGGAAGACCTTTCTCTCTCTCCCTGACTCTGCCTCTGTGTAACTCTGCCCTTCAAATAAATAAATAAATAAGTCTTTTTTTTTTAAAAGCATTTTTATGCCTGGTAGTATTTTCACCAGAGTCCTGCTGGGAAGGAAGTGAACAAGAACGGACATTAGCTTAGCAAAGCAAAGTCCCTGTCAAATCCTCTACAACACACCCTGTGTCCATTGCACTGGACTTTCTCACCACTCCTACAGTAATATTTTCATAGTTCTTTGTATTTGTTCCCTTTTTGCTTTTCTCTATTACTAAAATACACCTAACTGTTCTCTACCACTAGAGATTTTATTTTTAAATGTACAACTCAGATAGTATTTTCTTCATTAAATCTTTTGCATCTTATTCCTTAAAATCCATTTTTCTCTATTCTATTTTCCTGAAGATTTGTTTTTCATTAAGTGCTTCTGCAAAGTAATGAGAATGATGAGTTATATTTTCAATTCTTAGAGATCAATAATTTATTTATTTTTATGTCACACATCAATGCTTTATATGTAAGTATTATTAAATATTTTGTGACTGAAGCCTAGAGGACCCACCCTAAATTGCAGAAGGGACATTACTATCAATAACATAAAGGGAATTTAGGAATCACCTGCAAAATGTCTGTATAAAGTTATTTCTGTGAATTTTATTTTAAAGATTGATGTTTTTATTTGAAAGGCAGAGTTACAGAGAGGCAGAAGCAGAGAGAGAGACAGAGAGAGACAGAGAGAGAGAGAGAGAGAGGGAGGAAGGTCTTCCATCCACTGGTTCACTCCCCAAATGGTCACAATGGCCAGAGCTGAGCTGAGCCAGAGCCAGGAGCTAGGAGCTTCTTTTGAGTCTCCCACATTGCTGCAGGGGCCCAAGGACTTGGGCCATCTTCTGCTGCTTTCCCAGGTACATTAGCAGGGAGTCATAGTGTGAGTAGAGCAGCTGGGTCTTTAACAAGCGCCCAGATTGGATGCTGGCTGCACAGGTGGAAGCTAACCTGTTACATCACAGTGCGGACCCTGCATTTTCAATCTTCTGTGTATCAGCTGCTCTGGCTGTTTTCTGCCAGCCCTCCTGGTCAAGTCTTTACCTTTCTTCACCATGAATGGATTACATCAAGGGATGTCCGGCTGGTGCCGTGGCTCACTAGGCTAATCCTCCGCCTTGCGGTGCCGGCACACCGGGTTCTAGTCCCGGTCGGGGCACCGGATTCTGTCCCGGTTGCCCCTCTTCCAGTCCAGCTCTCTGCTGTGGCCAGGGAGTGCAGTGGAGGACGGCCCAAGTGTTTGGGCCCTGCACCCCATGGAAGACCAGGAGAAGCACCTGGCTCCTGCCATCGGATCAGCGTGGTGCGCCGGCTGCAGCAGCCATTGGAAGGTGAACCAACGGCAAAGGAAGACCTTTCTCTCTGTCTCTCTCTCTCACTGTCCACTCTGCCTGTCAAAAAATTTAACAAAAAAAAGGGATGTCTAAGGCCTCAAGATGCTCATTAAGTGTGACCACACGAACAAGGGAGGAAAGAGGGAACAAGAGAGTGCAATGTTCATTCCCTCAACTCCATCTCAACATGTTCAATTTAGGACAGTGTGTTCCTTGAGGTAAGGTCACTGCTTCTGTCAGAACAAACAGGCGTCTTTGACATCCATATGGGTGACTGCTATCTCAGCCCTTCTGGTTTTGAGTGGTGAGAATTTAGCTGTGGTACCTGAAGCCTGCTCCCCAGTCGTAATTATTCTCCTAACAACATTCTGAATCCTGCTGGGCCCTACAGTGCACAAATCCCCAGCATTCCTCCCTGACCTCCTCACAATCTGGATTATCTTTTCTTTCCAGGAGGGTGATTCACTGCTTGGCAGTCAGAACAGACCTCTGAAGACCCATGCGAGTCACTTGTCCTTAGAGAAATGGGGCCTCTTAGAGCATACCTGTGAGAGAGATGCTGAAGGGATGCTTCGCGCCACAAATCAGGGGAATATGGCACAAAAGCATTGAAAAACGAAGCCTCTTCCTAACTCGAGCAAAGCAATGTACAATGGTGAAGTGACTTGAGACAATCTAAAGCTTCCACACGACACGTTTTAGATGGTTGCCAAGCATTCCCTAGATTTTTTTTTTTTTTTGACAGGCAGAGTGGACAGTAGAGAGAGACAGAGAGAAAGGTCTTCCTTTTTGCCGTTGGTTTTACCCTCCAATGGCCGCCGCGGTAGGCGCGCTGCGGTAGGCGCGCTGCGGCCGGCGCACCGAGCTGATCCAATGGCAGGAGCCAGGTGCTTCTCCTGGTCTCCATGGGGTGCAGGGCCCAAGAACTTGGGCCATCCTCCACTGCACTCCCTGGCCATTCCCTAGATTTTTAAAGAGCACAGTCCTTACATATATATGACGTAGATTGATCACAGGAGAAACTTATTAAAATAGCATCACTCAATGTTAATGATGAAGCAGTTTTTACCCAAGAACTTGGACAAGACTTAAATTTTAGATAAATTTTCTATACCAGCTGAAAAACATAAAATAGTTAAATGTCTTAGATAACACAAGTAGATATATTTCACTAGTTTTAATTCTACTGAATTCACTAGTTTTAATTCTATTGAACTTTCTTAAACAATGCAACATGTTAATTATGAAAAGGAAAAATGTAACACTTCTCATGATCAATTTTAGGGCATCTTGAGGTTATTGTGTGTTATCATTAGATTAATTCATATTTGGAAGCATTTAGCTGAGTTATTACATATCACTGATTATGTTCTCTTGAATAATAGTAAGAGTCATAAGAAAGTAAATTAGATTCAAGATGACAGTTTTTAAATGCATAAATGTGTTTTTGCCATCCACACACACACACACACACACATATGATTAATGGGAAGACTAGAGGAAAGGAAGATTAAAGCATTAATATTCTCCTTTTGTAGTATTAACTAGGTAATAGTTCTAGACTAAAAGACTACAGTTTGCCTGTAGCTACCCTGACCTAGTGGCAGTTTCTTGTTCTCTCCACTGAGAGACACCTGCGGAATGAAACTTCAGAATAATGTTATGGAGAGAAGAATGTTGCATGTTAGTATCTAGATTTATCTAGATTTCAGAGGGTTTTTCTTTTTTCTCATTTGCATACCTTATTTCTTTTTTTCACTTTTAACTGATAAATATGTTTAAACTTGTGATGGTTTAATACACATATACATCATGTAGTACTCAAATCAGGGTAAGCACAGATATTCTAATTGCCATTAGTAGTGAAAATATTCAATGTTGTCTCTTCTAGCTTTTGGATATCATTACATTATCACTATCTATAGTCACCCTTCCATGCAATAAAGAGCATAACTTACTTTCTCCTATGTAACTATAACTTAGCGCCCATTGAATGCTCATTCCTCCCTTAGTGCACTCCCTAGCCTCTGGTAACTACCATTCTATTCTCCACTTCTATGAGTTCAACATTTTAGGTTCCACATGAGTGAGATCATATGATGCTTATTTCGCTGTGCCTAGCTTATTTCACTTAACCTAACGACCTCCAAATCCATCCAAGTCGTTGCAAATTACAAAAGAAAATGTAGTACATATGCACAATATAATACTATGGACATAATTTGTATTTCCAATTTCTGCCTTTAATTATTATATGTTCCTTGTAAAATTAACCGGAAATAGAGATCTCAGAACATTAATTTGAAGAATGCCTTATGATAATTAAATACTTGTATAAATGTATATGCAAACAAGTCCAAGATAGACCTGAGCTGCCTCTTCCTATTAAATTCAAAGTTTAAGTTTCACTGATTTCAGAATATAGTAGGACTTAACTGGATTAAAGTTAGAACACATTGCTGAGTGCCTGTTATATGCTCTAGATTGTTCTCTTTTTGCTATTTTCATCAATGAACTTAACAGAGAATGAAATCACAGACAGAACCTCTCAAGCGTTAAGATGAGAGTTTACAACAATGAGAAATCAACTGCAGAAGTTGTGTTATGATGTTCACAGATGAGTTTACAGGCCATAAAGGATCTTTAAGATCTGAGTTATAAAAACTTGAATTTAGGAGTCCAGGTGAGTTTTATGAGCTTCTATTAGGTGTCTTCTAAAAGCTCATGGAGAGGCCAGCACTGTGTGGCACAGTGGGTTAAGCCATGGTCTGCATCCCATCTGCAGGCATCCCATATGGGAGCTGGTTCAAGTCCCGGCTGCTCCACTTCTGCTCTAGCTCCCTGCTAATGCACCTGGAAAAGCAGCAGAGGATGGTCTAAGACCTTGGGTCCCTGAATCCATGTGGGAGACCTGGAAGATTCTCTTGGTTCCTGGCTTCAGCTTGGCCCAGCCCCAGTTGCTGTGGCCATCTGGGGAGTGAACCAGTAGATGGAAGATCTCTTTCTCCAGTCTCTCCTTCTTTTTCTCTCTCTGTAACTCTGAGTTTCAGATAAATAACAGTCTTTAAAATATAAAAATAAAAAGGAATGAAACTCAAAGTCTCATTATCAAAAAAAAGTTCATGGAAAATGTGTATTTTGAAAAAGACTGCATGGATTTTAAAAATATTTTGCACCAAAATAAATTTTGTTTCATTTTCTATGATTTTTTTGAAGTTCCCTGATGTTTAAACCTCTTCAGTCTAAAAAGAGATCGTCTCCAAGGAAGTAAGAAGAATTCGGAAAGAGGAAGCCAATGGCTTGGGAACAACTCAATGATTTAAACAGAATTAATTCAGGATGCTTTGTATTCATTTCTCTGTTGTTTCAAAGACATCATAGTCCATTGTGTAAAAAAACATAAAACAATATAAATGTTGGAGAAGGGAGTGCTCCCTTACAGATAACAATTATAAGCAAAAACATAACAACTGAACTTGAATATATTTAAATTCTAAAAGAAAGTAATGTTTTGAATTTTCTAACTGAAAAATAACTCCTATGTTCTGAAAATTTCCTAAACTAAAATTAAACACATCATAGTAAGATGTATAGAATATAATTAAATTGTCTTTCTGTTGATTTTATTGAAATGACTCACATTAAATAATCAGAAACCACAAACATGGTTATATTCCATAAATTTCCATGAGGTAGCATAATTTGTTGGTACTTTCCTTAGTACTAATCAGATAAGCTGAAGAACGAAATACGAGATGTGGAAAGCCAGTGCCCAGGTTATAGAGGGCATCAGGGATTAGACTACATTCATCCACAATTACTTATGAGCTGCTTCAATATGAACTAAAGGAACAGAGTAAACAACTTTCATGAAACTTACTATGGAGGGAAGTCAGAGGGCATTGCATGTAAAAGACTCATCCTGATGGTGAAAGTATAAAGAATGTCAATTTTGGCCCCTTGTGTTTTCTCAGAACCATAATGACTTCGATCAGAAATATGTGTCTTAGGCAAAGAGTACATAGTGTGGAGACGGAGAAGAAACAAGTTCATCTAGGAGAGAAGGACAGCAATGGTGGCAGCACTGGAGAACTCCTAAAGCTTTGCAACCATAAATTGACCTTGAAATTGTATATTTCTCCAGGCAGACATGGCATACAAAGTTGGAGTGCCTGGTTTGAGTCTCAGCTACTCCTTGCTTTTGACTGGGTTTCTTGCTAATGTGTATTATGGCCCAAGTACTTGGGTTCCTGCCACCCTCTTGGGGTACCCAGATGGAGTTCCCGGTTCCTGTCTTCAGCCTGGCTGTTGTAGACACTTAGGGAGTGAACCAGCTGATGGAAGATCAATCTGTTTTCCACCACTCTGTCACTCTACCTTTCAAATCAATAAATGCATCTTTATTTTTTTTTTTTCACTGCTAATCTCCGTGTCGGAGAAGAGAGCCATGGGAAGGGGCCTCTGCTTTGGTTATCAGCAGGCCCTCAGGTCTGGCCAGGCCACACTAAATTTTAATGAAATCTCTCTGCAGACATGAAGATGGCCATATGTGAACACCATGGATAAAGCTATGTCTACTACCTGATTTCTCAAACTGCCAAAGTGCTTTCTCTTTATTATTTAAGAAAATATTGTTCTCTAGATCTGTTCTTAAACACACAAACAAAAAAAAAAAAGGGGGGGGGGGAGGAGGCCTGGATCGTCACATTTTGGCAAATGCATCTTTAAAAACAACATGGTTGGGGTTTTTCTCAGCAAATATGATAGAGAGGCAGAGAGAAGGTGGAGAAGGTTCTACACAGAGGAACAACCACAGTGATTATCATGAAATCTAGGCCAGATAAGAGGGGACTGAGGAAAAGATAGGATTGAGAAAGAATGAGAACAGGGCAGGATCAGTGCATTGAGGGTTTCCATGAAGTCAAAGAATTATTGGAATGGGGATTCTAGAGAGAGTAAGTTGAAAAGATGCATGGTTATAAATGGAAAGCCGTATGCTTAAAACTGGGAGTATGGAGGGTATGCGATCATTATTAATAACAAGTTCTAAAGCCTGAACATGAGAATGCATTGACTGGGAAAGGAGAACAAGATGGAAATGAGGGAGTTAAACCAGGATTTTGCTAAGATCAGTCACAAAGAGTTTGATTTTAATCAGAAGGTATTTGTTCTGATCCTGGGTCATAGTTTGAGAGGATTGATAAAATCTAAGTCTCTAATACTCACATAATTATATGATTTCTTTTTCACTAAATCAATGTACATAAAACCATTCTAATATACCAGATAATTCAGACATCTCAGTACACTTGCATGTATACATGTGTGTATCTAAGGAGTGTAAAGGGGCCTTTTTCTCATGCCAAGTCAATCTGAGCACGGCCATATACAAAGAAACAACAACACAGCCAAGAAGGAAGAAAACAGCCCTCATTAACACTTGAAAAAAATTCCCCTAATTACCTTTTTGTCTGTTTCTTTTTCCTGGCTTCCTTTCCCATCTATGTTACTTCATGTCTCTTATTTATTGCCTAGCAGTCTTGTCTGTCTGGTCACCCTGATGAAGCTACATGGCAAACTAGGGTCCTTGACTTCTATCATTTGTGGCTTTACCCATTCGTCAATGGAGATGTACCCTTTCTTTAAATGATACGAGAGAAGAAAAGCTATGAGCATCTATATCTTAATATAGTTAGTCACTGTCATATGTGTTTATATATAATACACATGAGTAATTGTGTGTGTGTATACAGGCTTATTCAAAGATATAAGAAATAGTGATTTACTTCAATTGCTCAGAATCAGAAATGTGGGGAGTGAAGCTTTATTAAATGACAGAGCTTCACAGGTTGCATAACCAGCTAATACTGGGAACACGGCTGTAAATAAATGAATGAAGAATCGAGTTTGACATTTGCGTGATGAAATATGAAGCACATTTCCAATAATTTCACTGATCCCCTAAATATCATTCAGAAATGCTAGCTGACCTAAATTTCCATTTGGCTAATGACTTTCTTTGCACAGCATATGACAAGCTGTCATTGCTGTAACACTAGTAATACATCAATAAATTCCACCTTTTGTGAGGTTTTGTGTATTTATACCAAAAGCAGTGGAAAAATCCCTAGGTACAATAGAAACTGACACAATTTCTTATGGATCCAAGAGAGAATATTAATGTTTAAAACATTCACATCTTTGAATGTAATGCAAAACAGAGGGTTGTATGCTTTTAAAGCAAAGAACACTGAACTGTGTGCTAGGGTAAATATTCTCATTCATCATTTTTAGGTGTAAACAAAATAACCTTCAGAAGTCAATGGAAATGTTTTTTTGTTTTTAAAAAATAAAAAATACTTGCAAACCCAAGAGGATGTCTTGAGTAATGTATTGCTTCTTTTTCCTTAACAGAGTTAAATTTCTAATGAAAAATACTAATGTGTTTCTTCTATACCTGCGTAGATTTTTCAATAGAAAATAATAAATAGGAAACAGGCATAGAGGAAAAAAACAGCACATTTCAATGCTTAACTCAAATACTGAGAATTGAAATTTTTGTTATGTAATTGAGTAGTCGTTATTTCATAATTAGGTGTTCTGCCCATTGAATGCTATGAGATCATTTAAAATGAATTTTTTATAAATGATTAGCTATTTGCATGGAAAGTCAGTGCTGACTTAGTGAAAGTCTATTACCATAGGCAGAGACTATCTGTTTGCAAGGAAAAAAGCCGTGCAACTTAGTTCCTCAAAAATGTTAGTGGCAAGTCCATTCTATATCATTCAGAAGTAAAAGCAGCTGTCTCCCTAATGCCAACTTTGGCAGCCGGCATTCATGGCCATTCATTCATATTCTCACTCTGGCTCCATGTCCACATCTGGCTCTCTCTTTCTCTACCACCCACTCCCACACCACTCCCATCTTTGCTAACCATTACACGTCTGCTTCTTTTACTCTCTCTTCGTAGACCAAGTTCTTGAGCTTTTCTCACCCATGTTCCATAGGTGATTGCCCTAGTGGGGGTTCTTACTGACCTCTAAGTTCAAGATCGCAACAAAATCAAAATGGATGCTTTTGAGTTTCAAATGAAACAACTTGGCAAAGATCATTTGTTCTATAGAGAAGGGAACAGATTTGGTCACAATGGGAGAGCACCCTGGACGCACACTCTCAGAATGGGTGAGGATAGGTTCTGCCTGACTGTTAAAGGATCTCGGTAGCTCATGCTGCTCCAACAGAGGAGACCCAAGGCCAATGACATAAAAGGTTAAAATTCCCATCTACTTGCTGTTTCAGAAATGCCAAGAAAGCCCCTCACCCCATATACCCTTATGCAATGACCTCTAGAGCACCCTGGTCAGAAATCCATTCATTTTGGAGGAATGTGCATATATTAGACATTAAAAAAAAAACAAAACCTTAAGTGAGTGTTCCACATGCTAATACAGAACTATAGAAACGCACAGGTTAATTTGCATGGACTCAGACATCTTTTTCATCTACTTATGATAATTTATAACTGCAAGGAACCTTAGATATCACCTAATCAAATTATTTACTTTATATGGGATGGGAGAAATTTGCTGAGGTTTAAATGCTTGCCAAATGGAGCCAGCATTATGGTTCAGTGGTTTCAACTGCTGCCTAAGCCTGAGAAAGCAGTGGAAGATGTCTCAACACTTGGGCACCCACTGTCCCTGTGTGAGACCCAGATTAACTCGTGGCTTCTGTCTTTGGCCTGGGCCAGCCCTGGCTGTGGCAGCCATTTGGAGAGTGGATCAGTGCATGGGAGATCTGTCTCTCCTTCTGCTTCTCCCTTTCTCTGTCATTCTGACTTTCCAATAAATAAATAAACCTTCAAAACAACAACAATAAAAATAAATGCTTGCCAAACTCCATTTTTAGCTATTTTTGTAGAAGTGAAGACAAAGTCAGGTTTTCTTGACTCCAAGTCCAACATTATTTCTACTGTACTGAAGTGCCCCCCCCCCTTTTTTTACAGGCAGAGTTAGTGAGAGAGACAGAGAGAAAGGGCTTCCTTCCATTGGTTCACCCCCCAAATGGCTGCCTCGGCCGGCATGCTGCGCCGATCCGAAGCCAGGAGCCAGGTGCTTCCTCCTGGTCTCCGGGGCTGATGCAGGGCCCAAGCACTTGGGCCATCCTCCACTGCCTTCTCAGGCCACAGCGGAGAGCTGGACTGGAAGAGAAGCAACCGGGACAGAATCAGTGCCCCGACTGGACTAGAACCCAGAGTACTGGCGCCGCAGGTGGAGGATTAGCCTAGTGAGCCGTGGTGCCGGCAGTGAAGTATTCCCCCTTTTTAACAACTAGGTGTAATCAAGTTAATTAATCAACTTAGTCTAAACAAGGTTACATTTAAATTAGTCTTAACTAAGTTTAACAGTATTAAAGAAATTGGATTTTGTTGTATGAAAGTGTCTATTATTTTCATATTCCTGCTATAACAAATTGCATCAAGTTTTTTTTTTGTTTGTTTTGTTTGTTTGTTTGTTGTTTTTTTTTTTTTTTGACAGGCAGAGTAGAAAGTGAGAGAGAGAGACAGAGAGAAAGGTCTTCCTTGTGCCATTGGTTCACCCTCCACCTCGACCGGCACACCACGCTGATCCAAAGGCAGGAGCCAGGGGCTTATCCTGGTCTCCCATGGGGTGCAGGGCCCAAGCACTTGGGCCATCCTCCTCTGCACTCCCAGGCCACAGCAGAGAGCTGGCCTGGAAGAGCAGCAACCGGGACTAGGACCCGGGGTGCTGGCGCCGCAAGACGGAGGATTAGCCTATTGAGCTGCGGCGCCGGCCTGCATCAAGTTTAATAGCTTAAAACAACATGATTTTATTATCTTACAGTTCTGCAAGTCAGACATCTGTTCCAGATCTCACTGGGTAGAAATCAAAGTGTTGGCTGTTCTGGAAGCCCCAGGCAGAATCACATGCTTGCTATTTCCAGATTCTAGAGGCTAACCGCATTTTGATGGTTCCTTTGTATCCCCAAAGCCCGAAATGACAGGTTGAGCCTTTCACATCAAAGCACCCAGATCCTGCTTCCACACTCACCTCTCCTTGTTCTCTTTCACTTGTAAAGATCCCTGTGATTTTACTGAGCCTAATTGGACAATCCAGGAGAATATGTCTTTTAAGGTCATCTGATGAGTAATCTTATTTTCCATATACAAAATTAATTTCTCAGGGGCTGGTGCTGTGGTGCAGCAAGTTAAAGCTCCTGCCTGCAGTGTCAGCATCCTATATGGGTGCCAGTTTGAGTCCCAGCTGCTCCACTTCCTATCCAGCTCCCTGATAATGCACCTTGGAAAGCAGTGGGGGATGGTTTAAGTCCCTGGGCTCCTGCACCCTAGTGGGAAACCCAAAAGAAGCTCCTGGCTACTGGCTTTTGATCTGCTCAGCTTCGGCCGTTGCAGCCACCGGGGGAGTGAACCAGCAGACAGAAGACTGAACAACATCGCTGTCTCTACCTCTCTAACTGGTCTTTCAAATAAAATAAATCTTTAAAAAAATAATTTTCTTTCACTATAGCACCTTACATATACACAGAGTAATGAAAGTCTTTTTTATACCATAGCTGATCCTTTTGCAGTGGCTTCTGTCATTGGTACTAATGATCACCACCCATTTCTTCCTACTTTAGAAGATATTTCTTAGATTAAGACACTTTTTGAGGGGACAGTGCTGTGGTGCAGTGGGTAAAGCCACTGCCTGAAGTGCTGGCACCTCATATGGGCACCAGTTCCAGTCTCAGCTGCTCCACTTCTGATCCAGCTCTCTGAAATGGCCTGGGAAAGCAGTAGAAGATGGCCCAAGTGCTTGGGCCCCTGCACCCACGTGGAAAACCTGTAGGAAGTTCCAGGCTCCTGGCTTGGGATTGGCCCAACTCCAGTTGTTGCAGCCATTTGGGAAGCGAACCAGTGGATGGAAGACCTCATTCATTCTCTCTCTCTCTCTCTCTCTCTCTCTCTGCCTCTACCTCTATAACTCTATCAAATAAATAAAACTTTTTGTTAAAAAGAAAAGACACCTTTTGACTCCATTCATTTCTGGATTCTTCCTGAAGATTCTTCTTGTCCTCTGATGAGATTTTAGCTTATATTATTAGAAAGTAAAAATATAAATGGTGGCAGTAAAAGAGGAAATGGTAAAACATACAGAAATTGTGCATGAAACAGACTTGAGTGCCATTTCAGCACAGATGATGTGATGGTTGATTTGAAGGGTGATTTTTTTTTCTTTTTTTTTTTTTTTTTTTTTTTTTTTTTTTTTGACAGGCAGAGTGGATAGTGAGAGAGAGAGACAGAGAGAAAGGTCTTCCTTTTTGCCGATTGGTTCACCCTCCAATGGCCGCTGCAGCCAGTGTTTCGTGCTGATCCGAAGCCAGGAGCCAGGTGCTTCTCCTGGTCTCCCATGCGGGTGCAGGGCCCAAGCACTTGGGCCATCCTCCACTGCACTCCCGGGCCATAGCAGAGAGCTGGCCTGGAAGAGGGGCAACTGGGATAGAATCCGGCGCCCTGACCGGGACTAGAACCCGGTGTGCTGGCGCCACAAGGCGGAGGATTAGCCTGTTAAGCCACGGCTCCGGCCTTTGAAGGGTGATTTTAAAATATTTATTTGAGATGAAAGGAGAGATGGAGAAATGGAGAGAGAGATGGAGAGATGGAGAGATGGAGAGGGAGAGAGGGAAGGAGAGAGGGAGAGGGAGAGGACACCCTCACCCACTGAGCTTTCTCCACTGCTTCCCAGGATTCGCATTAGCACGAACCTGCAATCAGGAGCTGGAGCCAGGAATCAGATATGGGGTGCAGGTTTCCTTCAGTACCAAGCTAAACGCCTGCTCCTAGAGGGTGATTTTGGATGAAATTAACATTTAAATTCATCAATCACAGATGAAGTCTGTTTTGCTCCATAGAGTGGTTATTTCTTATCCATATGTTGAAAGCCTGGATAGAACAAAAGACTAGCCTGTCCAAGCAAGAGACTTTTCCAGCAGACCTGCCTTCAGATTTCATCCGCACCGTGACTCTTCTGGCTTTCCAGTCTGGCGGCCTTAAAACTTGGGCTGCACTGTTGGCTCTCCCAGATCTTCATCTGCCAGCATGCATTGCAGGTATTAGATGAGACAGCCTCCATTATTTCATGAGCCAATTCCTTAATATCAATTTCCTTCTACGTATGCAAGTAAATGCACATCCTGTGATTCTATTTTTGTGAAGACCCTGGCCAGTACAGGTGACCTTCATCATCCACAGCAGAGCTAAATGGAATTCCTCCTTACTTTACATTGGTCTTGAACTAGCATTGCCTCACATTGAGAATTTCTGTCTGACTTTGTTTTATTTTCCAAACTTTGAACTTTGTATCTTCTCTCTCTAGCCATAGTCTCTATGCCTATCTACTACCTCATTCTTAACTATGACTCTACTTTTTATATTTCACTGCACCATATAATCGTGTAATAACCTTTTACACCCAACTTTTTACAGATCATCGATCATCTTCCAGTTTGTTTCTGAGCCATACGCAGCCAGAAGTCTTTAACCAGGGTCTTCCATTTTGTTATCTATAACATCCCAGTGAACTTGATTTTAACCACTCCAATTTTCAACTGTGAATTATATGTGATTAGTCCTTGTCTCTGCTACTTCAATATGGTTGTAGAAAAGCCCACTATACATTCTACTCATTTTACTTTCTGGTATTGGTTACTAGCATCCTTCTCTGGTTGTCAGTTCCTAGCTTCCCAATGAATTTCTCCAACTTCAGTGAAGATATGTATCCTTCTGTGCACTTTTCCTCATGTTCCGTCTCTTCCTACAAGAAAACTAAGGGCAGCCGCTGTGACCTCATTGCCTAGTGTGAGCAATACACCTGAAATATGTAATGCAGCAGAATGTTAGTGCTTTGCTGTGAACACCAAGACATGCGAAATAGTAGATATTGGCAAAAAGATCAGATCTATTGCCTCTGTGGGGGGTGGGACAGTGGGATAACTTTGGAGATTCAAAGGAAGTCTCCTCAAATGAGGTGATTTTTGAACTGGGTCTTAGAGTAGGAGAGGATCTTATCAAGAAGAGCCTTGGTTGCCAAGAAAACAATTTCCCTGGTCTCTCCCTGACTTGCCACTATGATTCTCTCTTAGACTATCAAATTTTCCCTATCACTTAAACTAAACTTGTACACTCCTACTATGCTTCTTCCAAATATAGGTATTTATCACGACTCAGTTTTAAAAATTTTATTTAAGTTGTACAAGTTTCATGTGTTTCATATATACAGATTTAGGAACATATTGATACTTCTCCCACCCAGCCCCGCACTGTCCCTCCCACTTATGATCCAAACATTCCTCCTCCTCCCTCTCACATTTCCACTATTAGTTCTTACAAAAATCTATTTTCAGTTTACTTAATTATCATATTGTTAACCTTACACTAAGTAGAAGAGTTCAACAAAAAGTATGAAGAGAAAATTAAAAAAAAACAAAAAGAAAGAAAACCACTGTTCCTCAATGGAAGAGACAAGGGCTATAAATAATCATTGAATTTCAAAATGTCTACTTCATTCGGATACATTACATTTCAGGTCAGTTTTAAGCCATCTAATAAGTTAAAATTTTCAGAATATTTGCTTACTTTCAGGGAGTAATTCTTCATCCTTATCAAGTCAGTTGTCAAGTTCCATTTATACTTGTCCTTTTCAACCATTTTTATTCAACCCCAGATACCACATGTATTGGTATAATTTTATGCAAAAAGTGATAACGTTGCATTGAGCCCGCTTTCATTTACTAGCTTATGGATTTTTTACATAAACAGTTAGTCATGATATACTTTACGTTTCCCAGAGGGAGAATTCCACAACTCTCAAGCTGTTACTAAAGGCTTTTCATAATCTAGGTCCAAACACCTTTACAAGTGTATGTCCACTACTCCCAAAATAACTTGTGTTAGCCTAGAATACCAGGGGCTTCTCCATCAAACTTCCACTCTCTGTTCTTTCGCAATCCTAATTTACTTTATACTGCAGCAATATTGGCCTGATCCCGATCCCTTGAACTCATCTCTGTGCAGCCTTTTGGGTATGCCACTTTGTATTTATCTCTCTGCAGACTCGTGAATTTATGAAGGACACAGCATATACATCATTCAGATTTACATTCTTCCATCTAAACCCAGGAGTTTGTAGGGTTCAGTGGCATATCCTCTAGCCTCCTAAAGTATAAATTTAATAAAGGCCCAACATTATCTTCAGTTATTTATGGGCAATTATGTCTCTACGCATACACATGGAAGAACTGGGGATCATTGCTTTCTTGACTTCCCATAATCTAAGGCAACACGATGGTGACAGCTAAGAGAGTTAAGTCCTTTGACCTCCAAATCATGCTTCCTACAAAACACAACTGCACAAGGAATGAAATTCCATGTGCGTTAAAACATCTTTCTTTGAATGGAAATAAAGTTTTCTTTCGAACATCAACACCTTCACCTCAGGACACTCTATGACCTAAGAAGAAAACCTCGGCCCTGAGGCTGTTTCCCTAACACTCTGGCTAGCACCCTCACTTCTTTCTGGAGAGCTATTCAGTGACAGAATCTGAGGAGTTACAGTGGTAAAATAATTTCATAGCATGCTCATTTTCTATTGATGAAAGCTCCACTACCTTTGAAAACTGAAAAAGGCAAAGATCTATGCCAATAAAATAACACAGTTATCTGGAAGATACATTCACAAGTAGTTAGCAAATATTGCATTGACCTTGACACATTATCAGGTCACAGAATATGAGAAGAGATGAGATCAGAGAATCGATGGGCTGTACAAGCTGAAAATAATATTGACTATTAAATGAACGTTTGATTGAACTTCAACTATGTAAATACTTTCCTCTTAACATTTTAAACCTTATCTTGGAAAGAGTTTAAATTTTTGTAAAGAATGTAAGATCAAAAGAAAATGGTCAATGATTTGGCTACAATTCAATGAATATGATCATTTTCTTGCACGCAAGAATGATTAAAGTTGCATCACTTTTTCAAAAACAGGAAAATCATGTACATATTGATAGGGAGTTTAAAAGGATTTTAGCAATGTGCCACCAGACCACTGAGATGGGGTAAGGGTCTTTGCTTTCACCTCTGAAAGGATCCAAAGCAATTTTTTAAAAATTTTAATTCACACAAAATAATTTTTACCACAGTAGCTTTTTTTAATGATTTATTTAGAAGCTGCTAAGCCATAGCACCAACCTCTACCACAGTAGTTTTAAGAGTTGCATTTCAGCACATAGAACAGCATGCTCCCAGGAGGAAGTAGATAAACTGGACAAAATTATTGGGATGTGTTTCCTTTATCTATAACAGGAAGACCACATATTGAATTGCTTTTAATGAACAATTATTGCACTTGGGCTCCATTTTGGCATTTCCACAGATGCCTAAGTGAAAGTCTGACTGAACTGTGAGGATTAAGTTATTTACATTTTGATTTCACTTGGGTAAAAATTTTGAAAAATATCTCCACCACAACACATTAAAGTCAAGCTTTCAGGGGTTCCAGGATGGTGGACTATCAATAGGGCAGTATGATTTAAGCTAGGGAAAATTAATACTAAAAATATTAAGAGAAAAAAACTCAACCCAGTATACTGTACCATGCAAAGCTCTTATTTATAATGAAGGTGAAATAGAGACCTTCCATGACAAATGGAAATTGAAAGAAGTTGTAACCACTCTAGTATTATAAAAGATGCTTAAGTAAGCGCTACACATAGAAACACAGAAAGAAAATAATCATGAAACAATGCTAAGACAGAAAATCCCCCAATAAAAGTACAAAAGAAATCCAAAGCAAATGTTATAAACATTGGCAAAAAATGGCAGGGCCAAGTAGCTATTTATCAATAGTTATCCCGAATGTAAATGGTCTCAACTCTTTAGTTAAAAGATACAGACTGGCTGAATGGATTAAAAAACAAGACCCATCTATTTGCTGCCTACACAAGAAACACACCTCACCAACAAAGATACATGTAGACTCAAGGTGAAAGGATCCAAAAAGATATTCCATGCTAACAGGGTAAAAAAGGCAGGTGTAGTGATCCTAATATCAGACAAAATAGACTTTAACACAAAAACTGTTAAAAGAGATACTATATAATGATTAAGGGATCAATAAAAAAGGAAGATGTGACAATAGTAAATGTATATGCTCTCAACTACAGGGTGCTTGGCTATGTAAAGGAACTGTTAATGGATCTAAAGGAAGACATAGACTCTAATACAATAGTAATGGGGAACTTCAAAACCACACTTTTATCACTGGATAGATCAAACAGACCAAAAATCAACAAAGAAACACAAAACTAATAAACACCTTGGACCAAATGGCCCTAACTCATGTCTACAGGACTATTCACCCCACAGTGGCAGAATGCACTTTCTTTTCAGCAGTGCATAGACCTTTCTCTAGTAAAGACAATACACTAAGCCATAAAGCAAGTCCCAGCAAATTAAAAAAAAATCAAAACCATACCATGCACTTTCTCTGATCACCTTGAAACCAACAACTCAAGAATCTCAAGGACATATGCAAATACATGGAGACTGAACAATATGCTTCTAAATCAACAGTAGGTCACAAAAGAAATCAAAAACTTATGGCATACAGCAAAAGCAGTGTTAAAAAGGAGGCTTATAGTGATTAATGCCCACATCAAGAAACTAGAAAGTCACCAAATAAGTGAGCTGTCAGTGCATCTCAAGGACCTAGAAAAACAACAAGCCAAACTGCAAATTAGTAGAAGGGAGGAAATAATTAAACTTAAGGAAGAAATAAATAAAATTGAATACAAAAAAGCAATACAAATCATCAATGAAATGAAGAGCTGTTGTTTTGAAAAAATATGCAAAATAGGCATTCCATTGAGCCAACTAAAAAGGGGAGAAGACTTAAATCAACAAAAACAGAGATGAAAAATGAAACATAACAACAGATACCACAGAAATAAAGAGAATCATCAGAAATTACTACAAAGAAGTGTGCGCCAACAAATTGGGAAATCTGCAAGAAAAGGATAGATTTTTGGACACATACAACCTACCTAAATTGAATCATAAAGCCATAGAACACCTAAACAGACCAATAACCAATATGGAGATTCAATCAGTAATAAAGACTCTTCCAACAAATAAAAGCTCAGGTCCTGATGGCTTCACCACTGAATTCTACCAGAAATTTAAAGAACTAATCCCAATTCTGCTTTGCTGTATGCAATTAAAAAGGAGGGAATCTTCCAAAATTCCTATGAAGCCTGTATCATCTTAATTCCTAAGCCAGAAAAATATATGACAGAGAAAGAGAACTATAATCCAATATCCCTGATGAACATAGATGCAAAAATCCTCAACAATAAAGTAGCCAATCAAATCCAACAGCATATCAGAAATTTGATTTTCACATGCAGAAGTGTGAGAAAAAGACCATTAACTTATACACTATACAAAAATCAACTCACAATGGATCAAGGATCTAAACCTAAGACTTTAAATGATCAAATTGCTGGAGGAAAACATAAGGGAAACAACGCAAGACACTGGTGTAAGTAACAGTTTCTTGGATAAAATACCAGAAGGACAAGTAATAAAAGCAAAAACAAATAGGATTATCTCAAGCTAAGAATGTTATGCATAACAAAGGAAGCACTCAAAAAAATGAAGAGGCAGCTGACAGAATGGAAGAAAATATTTGCGAGCCAAAATCTTGATAAAGGATTAATATCCAGAATGTATAAGGAGCTCAAGAATCTCAACAACATCAAAACAAGCAATCCAGTTACGAAAAGATCAGGGTCACTAGCCATTAGAGAAATACATAAAAAAACCACAATGAGGTTACACCTCACCCCAGTTAGAATGACACTCATCCAAAAATACAAAAAATAACAAATGCTGGTGAGAATGTGGAGAGAAATGGAGAACTATAACGAAGTTGATATTGTTAGATCATGAAGTGCAATCAGAGGAGGTACTTTTGTGTGTGGGGAATTATAAAAGATCCAGGATAAGGTCCGTTAGTTATGGCACACATGGTGGTTTGAATTTTAGCCAAAAGAAAATAGAGACCCATTAGGGTTTTAAGAGATGATTTGTATTTTAAGTAGGACACTCTGGCAGTGGTATAAAGAATAGTCTTAAGAAAATAAGATTAGAAGCTGAAAGAATGCATAATTAAGAGAGTGTTGAAGTAGTCTATGAGATACATACTTTGAGACTAAATGAGGAATATGATAGCAATGATGAAGAAAAGATTTTTTTTTTAAAAATTAGGAGATAAAATTTTCAGTACTAACTGGGAAGACAGAGATGGAGGAATGGAAAAATAATTAATTCTGTTATTTCATTTGAGTGACAGAATAGATGGTATGGCACCATACTCACAGAGTTAGTATGGAGTGGAAGATGAAGAAGTAGAGGCAAGTGGGTGGGAGAGATTCTTAACCAATTTGCTGGCAACCTGGTTCTTTTTATATTAGTGGCTTCTCAATTATAAATGCAGTTACAACAGAAGGAGTTCATTATCTTTGAAATGTTTTAATATAGAATGTGTATTCTCAACAGCATTAACAACTGTTATTTTCTCTTAATTTTGAAATATTGTAGACTTATCTAAGAACCTTTCTGTTTTTCATATGCTCTTTGTATATGAAAACAAATGGCTGAAGCTTGTCAATTTGTCAATTTATAGAGAAAAGTAAGAGATTATTGGACTGATTTTTGAAGTATTCCATTACATTGTCCCAGAGTTATCCTGTAAGAAGTAAGTTTAAAAATTTTAGAAATGTTCACCAAACATCTTTAGATTTATGAACAAGTTAAGGAATTACTAGCTATAATTCATTTTATCTATGGCATTATCACTAAAATGTGAATAGATAACTTGAGCTATTAATATGATTCATGTCTATTCTGAGATTAATGTTTATACTTCTTACATCATCATTAAGGTACAGTTAGTAAAATACAAGCCAAACAACATAAAAACATTCATCCAACAAAAATATTGTCTCTCATGTACATAGCCTCCATTCTGTCCCCAAGTAGCAGTAACTTAATGGTTTATTCAGGTAGGAAAATGATTTCAAAGCCATACTCTAAGCAAATAAGAGAAGTTCTGGCTTCTATTAACTGACCCTAGTACCATATACATTGTTGTGCATTTTTCTCTTGTTATAATAAATTTTAAATGACCAACAAAATTAGGTTACAAAATGCTAGGAGTATCTGATGACAAAATATCCCAAAACACTAAAATAAATAACTCTGGATAGCTTATGTTTCTATGGCACCAAACCATGAACATCTCTTCACATATGTTTGTGTCCATTTACCTAGTAGAGTCCTACTTGCAGAGCCAATGATAGAAGGTCATTTATAACATGGTTAGTTATGCATTGGTTGGCAGTGATTTATCTTTGCCATGATGTAGTTTATTTTAATTAAAGAGAATAATCCATAGGGTCAGTACACATAAATGATACCCAAAAGCCCCAAAGAATTGATGGGCTTCCCTAAGCATATAAACAAGTACTAGACTTTGGCATGGGGAAAAACCCAGCCTTTTCTGTTGAGTCACTCAGCACAAAAGGTACTCCACTGCTCTATATTTGCTACTGACTTTGCTCCATGTTCCTGGAATTATACCTATCTCTCAAAGGAATCAGTGTCATTCAATGGAAATCATTGCATGAATCTAATAGGACTTAAACAGCTGATGCATAGAGATGTGCCCTATGTTTACAACCATATCCCAATACAAAAGTGCGGGAAGCTCAGACTGGTTTCTGTCTAACTTCTTGGTGTTTTCCAGGTCAGGCGAATGGGTCATGAATAGCAGGTCTCAGAACAGGTGTGATGGCTCCTAATTTTTTTTCCAAAGCAGATAATGACTGTTTTTGTCAGATTGTTTTTTAACAATTGTCTTTGTCATAATCATCCTCAATGGTAATTCCAACACTAGTTTTTTAAAAGATTTATTTATTTCAAAGGCAAAGTGATAGAGAGACAGCCAGAGAGAGAGAGAGAGAGGGAGGAGAGACAGAGAAAGATTTTCCAATCACTCACTCACTCCCCAAATTCCTGCAACAGTCAGGGCTGGGCCAAGTTAAAGCCAGGAGCCAGGAACTCTGTCCTCGTCTCCTACATGGGTGTTTGGAGCCCAAGTTCTTTTTTTTTTTTTTTTTTTAACAGGTAGAGTGGACAGTGAGAGAGAGAGACAGAGAGAAAGGTCTTCCTTTGCCGTTGGTTCACCCTCCAATGGCCACTGCGGCCAGCGCACCGCACCGATCCGAAGCCAGGAGCCAGGTGCTTCCTCCTGGTCTCCCATGGGGTGCAAGGCCCAAGCACTTGGGCCATCCTCCACTGCACTCCCGGGCCACAGCAGAGAGCTGGCCTGGAAGAGGGGCAACCGGGACAGAATCCGGCACCCCAACTGGGACTAGAACCCAGTGTGCCGGCGCCGCAGGCAGAGGATTAGCCTATTGAGCCGTGGCGCCGGCTGGAGCCCAAGTTCTAAGGCCATCTTCTGCTACCTTTCTGGGCACACTGCTGGAAGCTGGATACGAAGCAGGGCAGCCAGGAATCAAGCTGTTAATCCTATATAAGATAGGCATCAGAAGCAGTGGCTTAATCTGCTGTGCCACAGTACCGACTCCTAATTTCTACACGAGTTCTAACATGGTACTCCAACAACAGTTCATGAGAAACCCAACTAAGATGTTTTACCCAGGGAATGGTAAATGATAATTGTAACAATACCAGGACACCAAGCAGCACGTCCAGCAGGACTGGGATCCTATCACAAAAGCCAAATACATTTGAACAACTATTTTATGGGAAAATCTGGCAGAATTACTCTGATGCATTTTTAATATGGGAACTACCATATATGTACTTGTTAATTTCCTAGTCACCAAAAGGCAACATTAGAAAGGTCTGTAAGAGTTGAGGGCCTTTGCAAGGTTATGATATTGCCCATCAGACACCAAAACATAAGATGCACAGGAATCTGAAAAAAAATCTTGGAGCTTTCAGTTTTATGTTCAGTAGTGGGTCCCTGGGAAGTAACTGGATGTCCTTGACACTGCACTGTGGTTAGTTTCTGCTGCTCTAGGCATTTTGCTGATTACTGCTTTTACCTTTATGGGCATGCAGTTATAAAAAGTGTCAAGGAATGGTGAAATAAATACATGAAACTATTTGGTCTTATTTACAGGGAGAAATTAGAAAATGTGGGACTCTTATGATTAGAAGAGATGTTTATTGCTTTCTATGTGTTTACATAACCAAACGTGGTTGTTCTGATAATCAGAGCAAAATAAATTTTGAGCCAAAATATTTTTTAGCATATGACTACTGTTAAATTTTTCTTGAAACTAAATTATTGGATTTGAAGTATAGTAGGTTGTGGAATTTCAGTTTATTATTTCTTCATAGAAATCTATCTCCATTTTACATTGTGGCAAAGCGGGTAAGTTACCTCTTAAGATACTTATGCAGCCCGTATCAGGGTGCAAGTTCTAGTTCTGGCTATTCTACTTTCGATCCTGTGGATCAGAATGTATCTGTGGAAGGCAGCAGAAGATGGCACAAGTACTTGGGTCCCAGCCAGTCATGTGGGAGACCCATATGGAATTCTTGCTTCCTGGCTTCAGTCTAGCCCAGTCACAGCCATTATGTCCACTCTCTCTCCGTCACTCATTCATTTAAATAAATAAATAAATCTTTAAAAAGAAATATATCTCCATTTTAAAAAGAAAATAAGTGCAGCTGAGTCTTTGAATTATAATACACTCAAAGCCAAGTATATATTATGGTTCACTGAGAGTTGCGTGTGTGAATCTACACTTGCATAATAATATAAATATGCAGTGAAAGTAACTTCCTTGTATAGAATCATTCAATATTAGGGGGTCATTACTGCAGACAAAGAAAATACAAAAGCAAATCTCATCAAATTGAATTCTAATACATCTTTATAATTAGAAAAAAAATACCATTAGTTGTTTTTGCCATGTACAACTATGATCATAATCTTGCTTAGATAAACATGGCTGCAGATGGTCCTGGGAGTTCACAGCTAATATGGTACATTCAAAAACTTGCAATTCCTTAGTGAAATCTTTTCTCAGCTGTGCTTCTATAAATCAAAATGACTGTCTTCTATGAGTGTATTTAAAGAAGTTTGCGGAAAAAAGGTATTGGAAGATAATTTATTTTGGTGCAAAAACCTTGCATTTTTTTATAATAGCATTTTTCATGAATTTTGAGGACCATTCATATTAAATAATATTGTTAATATTTTAAAAGATATCATTTTGTTACCTTTATTTCCCTATGTCTGCTACATCATAGGAGCTCTAAAAATGCTTACCAAATGAATAGATGAATTCACATACAAATATCCTGAAGAGTTTAAAATCCACATATTTAATTTACATTATTTCATTAGTTGTGCAAATTATATAAGCACAAAAGTATCTCATTGTGAACTTGATATAAAGTCAGAAATTTTTCTACATGTTTTTATTTATTTAATTTCATATGTGCAACAAAGAGACAGAGGGAGGCAGAGAGATATGTCTTCTAGCCTTGGGTTCATTCCCAAATGCTCACAGTAGCCACAGCTGGACCAACTGGAAGCCAGGAGCCTGAAACTCCATCTGGGTCTACCAAGTGGATGACAGGGACTCAAATACTTGAGCCATCACCTGTTGCCTCTTAAGGTGGACATAAGCAGAAAGCTGGATTGGAGGAAGAGACACTGGGACTCAAACAAAGCATTCCTATGTGGAATGTGGCTTCACAAGCTATGACTTCCAGCATGTCTGCCCCTAAAATCAGAACTTTGAAAGTTCTTTTACATAATCAACTTGTTCAAGTCTAAATAAATAGATGAATAGATACATCTGTTCAGTTTAAATGGCATATAATTTTTGCAAAGCTTAAAATCATATTATCCCTGGCTATCATGCACAGGTAGCCAAAAGTTTTCACAACCATGCTATGTTCTATGTGTATATATTAAAAGATCTTAAGTTGTGTAATGACTCAATTTCTCTAAGATTAGCATTATTTCCTACCAACCAAAGTAATTTGTAAATAGGCCAATTGCTTGCAGTAATAGAAAATATACTCTCAGATGGGTTTAGTGATACTAAGATGCTATCCCGGCAAGGAGAAAGTCTCAATGCAAACACAAAGTGGAAGTCATTAAAAATACATACGTCTTATAAACCAAGACATTATTGGGGTTGATTTTATTTACTAGTATTTTTAGCCAAAGGGAATATTACATTTATTATGTTGATCACTTAATTACTACTAAATTCTTTATGAGGTTTGGTTTCTCATAAAATACATGATCACTGCAATTCTAACATTTTGAAATGGAGCCACTTGAGGTGAGAATAAGAGATTGCAGAAATTTTAACATAACTGTAAGTAAACATGGAATTTTTAAAAAGTCAATCGCAAATTTTGTCTCTGTCAGTCGATGAGTAAATTCACATCCTTGTCTTCAGTAGTGTTATGTGATAAGAAAGAGGATTAGAAAAGGAACTTCTACTATCCCTCTATCCTCTAAATGTCCCCTTGATATAATGCATTTATTATCATCATTATCACTATTTCCAATGTCATCATTATTATTCTGAGTAAAAGCTTTAAGAAGTCAAAGGTTTCAGGGATTATTCCAGTATTAGGCACAACTTCATCACTCATCCTCTGACCTGATGGATATGTCATCTTTTAGGGATAAATCCAGTGACTGGGTGATTATTTTTGACTTTGATCATTTTTTTATTCATGACACAGCAAAAAAAAATGTACAGTAAAAGAAACATGAATGTATTTCTCATAATAGCACCATATTTTTACTATACATTATGATTTTTCTCTGCAACTTTAATAGTCATTGCTGACATTAACATCTTCATGAATATGCTTTAAATGACAATTTGTAAAGCAAATATTTGAAAATTATTATGAAATGTGAGTTACTCCAAGTGGTTTAACAAAGTAGTTGCTGAGCGCTATGCAGTATGGGACATTTGAGATGGACTGATATCTACACTGAATATAGTTTATCACTTGCTTCATCATCATTTAAGATTTTTCCTAAACAGTTTCCTAAAATAAAACTTACAATGTTCTCATTAATACTAAACCTAGCTAGATAATAACCTACCCAAAGTGACAGGTATACTTTACATTTAATCCAAGAACAAAATGTCTTTCTAAAACCAGTGAGTTTGTCTATTGACCTAGCACCTCATTATACTGCTGTACTATTAGTATCTCTATTTAGTTTTCTTTTACATTTTAGGATGCTCAGATTGATGTTTCAAGGCAGTGCAGCAAAAGAAAATTTTAGACATCTGTGCTTCAAAATTTTATTTTGGAAAATTTCACTTTGACATATTTATGTCTTAATAACATAACTATCAAACTTTAATCCCCGATGGTAGTGCTAGGAAATACATATATTCCACACCATGTCCCTTTCGGTAGTATCTGGAGGCATATGCTATAGGGTAAAACTTTTAGATGTGACTGTAATTCACATTAAAATATCATGATGCTGCATGATTTGCTGTTCCATGGACTGTAACTTTTGTTTTTCCGCTGAGTAAACCAGTAGCCTGTAGAAAAGTGGGTGACAGCAACTGGACACCAAATGGGTCTAAAGAGTGAATGACTGGTTGGAAATCATCTCCACTACTACAGGAGTTTGCTGGAAGTCTGACAGTTCAGGTAATGTTGAATGTGGTTAAGCTGTGAGTATGCAATTGGGCAATGATTACCAGTGTTTCCAGGGAACAAAGGACAAATGGCCTCACATTATTACACTGACAATTTGAAAATTTCAGAGAAAACCTATACCAATTTGTCAAAAGAAAATCTGAATTGTTAGAGTTGGAAATCATTTTCTTATAAATTTATAATTATGTCTGGTTTTGATTCAGTTTGAAAAACTAAGTCCCCGGAATTCCTGTGGAGGTTTCAGTAGCATTAAAACACTATTTTTAACTGATTAATCAATAAAAATATATTGCAAGAAATATATAAAAAATCTAATTCAATGTTCATCCACTCTGTGACTGCTTTTCTGTGGGTAACGTTTGTGAAGATAATGAATTTTTCATTTCATAGGACACATAGATTTGCAAAAAGTTCTGAGAGCTACATTCAGAAGTTATGATTTAAGGGGAAAGTCTTTCCAAAATTGAATAGCATCATTAATTCTATGCTTAAAAACATTCTATATATTTAATCTTAAAAGATCTCAGGTTTCTATAATTTTAATAGAGAAGAAATTCATATTATTACTTTTACCAATAGAATATTAAAGTAGATAAAACAAAAATGTATTTGCACAATTATTAAGTTATTCATCAGATATTATCAGTTACATGCAAGCATGGGATTTGTGTTTGGGATGTAGAAATGTGAATTTTACATTAATTGCAGTTTTCTTGTAGGTCCTTGTGACTTCGTGCATGTGTACCTGAATGAACACAAGCAATAATTTTATTGTTTTTTCCAAGTCAAACCTCTATACCAAAGAAATGCAAGGCATGGGTTAGCACTTCCATTTCCAACAGTTCTAGTATACTTTCTTTAGGTGAAAGGCCCTTGGAATACACAATAGTGCATCATTCACACCTAGACAAATCCCCATCCATCCCTTTTCAATAGTTAACTCGATAGATACTTCTTTCCACATGTCTTGAGTCCATACCATGTGCCTATAAGCCCAGTTCTAGGTGTTCAAGATAACAGCAGCAAACAAAACAGATGCAAGTCTCAACCTTTATAAATATATTCTGTATAGAGCTGAAAATCTCAGAATCAATAAAGAAATTGAACTGAAAGTGTGGCACTTCCTTGCCTGGGTCAACTAGCACATAGCCTGGCATTAAAGGGGAGTTGTGTGAGTGGTCCATGTACTTTGCCAAAATGTGCTGTCAGCGAGCTGGAGGTTGATTCATCGATTGCTGTGATTAGTAAGGCAAACTCTAGCCACTTCACGCACTTGCTTTCTTCACTTGCTTTCGTCACCCATTCTCCCACACATTACCTGAAACATTCCACCTAAAGTAGTACTACCTATTCCCATCACTCATTCCTGTTTTACTCCTCCCAGATACCTTTGTAATCCTAAGGCTTGGTTTATTTTTTCCTAGAACTTCTCATGATCTGTATTTACCTAACTTGTTTTGAATTCCTGTTTTTGCTCTCCACCTCCTCCACTAGGTCAACTCTGTGATGCCAAGATCCGCATTTGTCTTGTTTACTGCTGCCAAGCACTGTATGGCATACAAAAGAATTCAGTAAACAAAGAATGAGGCAAGCTGTGAGACTTTTAGGAGATACAAGGGAGGGAGGGCAGAGTGGAGAACTCAGCGGCCACACAAAGAGTAGATGACTCAGGCTAATGCTAAGTGCACAGGAAACAGCAACTATAATTTCATTAACATTAAATCAGAACGAAACCTTTGGACCCAGAATACTGTTTTTGCATGAGACTCAAACAATTATTCACCCTGGATTTAATTTCTGTGATACTCTCTCTCCTTTCTTGCTCCATATAAATTTCTACAATTCTCTCTCTCTCTCTCTCTCAATCTCTCTCTCAACCTTGATGAGATTCTCACTCACACAACATAACCAAATAACCAATTTGGTAGAAATAACTTATTTGACTAGTGAGTTGCTCCCTTGGATAGTTATGCTGCAATAATTGTGATAGATGATGATTTTAAAACTTCCTCTCATCAAGAATGGTCAGGTTTAAGCCAGTAAGAAACGAAATTTTCCCTAGTAATGTGAAAAGTTTCAGCCTAGTTCAGCAGCTTAAAATCAATTCAGACCCTGTTGATTATCTTGTGTGTGATCTGGAGGTATCAGAATATTTCCTAATGGCTATTAATATCACAATCATAAAACCACAATCTACAAGTTGGGCTCTACCATTTATAAGAGGAGGCAATTTAATGAAATATGAAAAGCTTTTTGCTATCCTAAATATTAAGCTCACTTGAGTTATTCTCCACTGACAGCCAGCTACAGTTAGAAGCCTTACACCCAATGGGATTGGAGGCTGATTATCTCAGAGATTACCCATCCCCTTAAGGCCACCCAGTAGCTGAAGTTCGCTCCATGTTACAGAAACAAGGTTCTAATTTTTTATGTGGATACTACAAAGAGAAAATTTCATCAAGGGCTCTACACTCTAATAGAATTTTTTACCTCTGATTGTATTGAGGGCTAAACATTCCACTCACAAAATACTGAAGGCAGTTTCAGATTTATGTGAACCAGGGAAGCATGTCATGAGGCTACTTCTTGGGGATGTTAGGATTTGTGACAGAGGTTAATTTTCACAAGTAAGAAGCACAAGTAAGAAAGGTTAGTTAATATCTTCCTTTCCAAGACTTTGTAAGCCTGCCATAAATAATTGGAAAATAATGTTTTCAACCTAGTGGTTTTCTCTATGGGTAAAACCTTGAGGAAATAGTGGGCAGGTTGTTGGTCATATTAATTCCAGCTAAGGGCAGCCACTGTGGCTGCCATGTGGGAAAGTGAGGCTTCATTTTCGTGCACAGGCTTGGCAGGATGCCTTTGCCCTCTGGCAGGAGAAGCCAGCAATGCCTCAGCATTGTCCACGTGAGAACATAAATACTTTCATCGTTGTTCTCTGACATCACTGGCGATGACTCCTGCCCAGCAGTCCCAGGCCAGCTTCTTCATTTCAGTTCTGGATCCTAGCCGCTCTTGTCTTCTCCCAAACACTGCTCTGGTGGATAGTTAGTCTTACAGATCCAACCCTAAGAGAATTAACACCTTAACAGCAAGTGAAATTATTCTAGTGATATGAAAAATGTGCTTCGCAATTATCAAATAAAAAGATATATCTTCCATCATAAGAACAATCAGTGTCTCGTGTCTCACTTGGTCCAGTGGTGGACAGGTTAGCAAAAGCTGAGCAAGCAAGTTTCCAGGGGTGGGAGAGAAGGATGCTGGCTTGTAACACCTTCCAATGTCCACGGTATAAATAATTCCTCCTGGCTGATTAAGTTACCAGTGCGATATTGCTGAATACAGAGTTGATAAGAAAAGTGCACTAGCATAACATTATGCATGGCATTTCTACCATACAGATGCAAAAGATGTACATGACTTCAAATGCGTGCTGTCACAGACTGGGTGTCTGTAACTGCCTCTCAACCCCTACCCAAACTCATAGCTTGAAGCCCCACACTGTAGCTGTAATGTGATTGTATTTGGATGTGCAGCCTTTTGGCGATAATCACGTTTAGATGAACAAATGACTATGTGGCTCTTGTGACAGAATTATCTTCCTTTTAAAAGATGAAGCAAGGCCGGCACCATGGCTCACTTGGCTAATCCTCTGCCTGCGGCACCCTGGGTTCTAATCCCGATTGGGGTGCCATATACTAGTCTCGGTTGCTCCTCTTCCAGTCCAGCTCTCTGCTGTGGCCCAGGAGGGCAGTGGAAGATGGCCCAGTGCTTGGGTCCCTGTACCCGCATGGGAGACTGGGAGGAAGCACCCGGCTCCTGGCTTTGGATCCGCGCAGCGCCGGCCGTGGCAGCCATTAGGGGAGTGAACCAATGGAAGGAAGACCTTTCTCTCTATCACTGTTTATAACTCTCTCTCTGTCTCTCTCTCTCTCACTGTTTATTACTCTCTCTCTGTCTCTCTTTCTCACTAACTCTGCCTGTCAAAAAGTTAAAAAAAAAAAAAAAGATGAAGCGAGACCAGAGCTTCCTTCCCCCACCCTCACCTCACTCTTTCAGGCAAGGTCACCCTCTGAGAGCCAGGAAGGAGAGCCCTCATCAAGAACTGAATCTATTGGTCCTTGATCTTGGACTTCTCGGGCTGCACAATGGTGTGAAAGAAATGTTCATCATCTAGACCATCTGGTCTATGTTGTTCTGTGTTATCAACCCAAGCAGCACAGATGACTGTAAAGTATCGTACATTATAAGGAAGTGATGAATTTGGGGTTTGTTACCTTTGATTTTCTGTGTCTCTAGCCTTAATTCCCAAGCTCCACAGTATTTCTATAATGTCTCGATTATTAATATAGCCACTCCTGGACTTTATGTTGAATAAGCAACTGAAGCAACAGATTCAAAACAAGATCTTGCTGTAAAATCTGACCTTTTAAAGAGTCCATATTGTCTTTCATGATATTACAAGAATCTTATTTTCTCAAGCTAAAAATCTAGGCATCTCTTTTTGTCTTTCTCTTATTTTCAGATCCAAATAGAACTGATTATATTGTTAGAATATTTTCTAAACCCATTCATTTTCCCACTATAATCATTTTTATCCAATCTCTTAAGATTATGGCATCCCTTTTGCTCTTCCTCATTTCTTAGATCCTAAAATCTATTTTCCAAACTTTCCAAAAGACATACAATAATATCTAATGTTTTGGAAGTACTTGTTAAAAGCCAGGAACTACTCCAAAGTTTGAGATTTGAAGCTCATTGAATTCTTACCATGAAGCTATGAATTAGGGCATCATTATGATTGACAAGGAAAGGAACCATGGGGTCTAGATGCTTACAATACATTGTCCATGTCACACAGTTGATGAGAGCAGAACCACAGCAATCTAGGATTCAACCTAAAGATCTCTAGCATCTGAGCATGAGTTCATAACTAATATTTTTCTTCTGCCATGAAAATCAAACCATCTTTGTCCTCTAACAGCAAGTCTCTCATCCTCCAATCTCTACTCAAGCCTTTAATTTTTTTATGCATAAAACCATGAGTATCTTATTATTTGAGTGTGAGAAACAGGGATAAAGGGAGGTAGACAGACAGATGGACAGGCAGACATATGGCTGTCATCTACTGGCTCACTTCCCAAATGCCTGCAACAACTAGTGCCTGACTGGGGCAGAAGCTACGTCTCCCACAGGGGTGGCAGGGATCCAATTTCTTGAGCCCTCACCTGCTGCCCCCAGGTGCACACTAGAAGCTGAAATAGGAAGTGGAGTTGGGAGTTGAACCCAGCCTCTCCAATATGGGATGCAGGTGTCCTGCCTGCCGTTGTAAACACCAGGCCCCATGCCCACCTCGACCTTTGCTTCCAGTGCTCAACGTGCTCATCTCCCTGTACTGGTTTCCTAAGGCTGCTGGAGCAATTCACCCCAAACTGGCTGGCTTAAAATTACAGCAAACTTCTCAAAGCTTTTGAAGCCAGAAGTCTGAAATCAAAGTGTCAGCAGGGCTTCACTATTCCAAGATGCTAGGGAAGAGCGTCTCCTGGCTTCTGGGAGCTGCCAGCACTCCTTGGCCTCCCTGTCTGGTGGCTACCCCACTCCAATCTCTGTCCTGCCTTTATATAACCTCTCCCTTTCTCTGTGCATTTTAGCTATTCCCTCTGTATCTTTCCCTCTTCTGTGTCATGCATCCTTGGACTTAACGTCTACTGAGACAACCCAGGATGGTCCTTTCCCAGTTTCCTTCTTTCTATTCCAATGCTCTTTTTCCTAATAAGGCAATGGTCATGGGTTTCAGAGCTTCAGATGTGGGTACACCTTTGGGGGTAGGGTGGGGCACCGCTGAACTCATCACAACCTCCACCTTCCAAACTCACAGTACATGGTTAGCCTTGTCTGCCCTTACGCTCTTTCCTTCCATTGCTAGGAGAAGCTAAGCTTGCTCTACCTCAGGAACTCTGCCCTAATTCTACCTTCTGCTTAGAAATATCCTTGCCAGAAACCTAGAGGCTAGGTGGTTCTCATTACCCACATTCCAGATGTAATGCCACTCTCCAAGGAAGGCTTCCCTTTCCACCAAACCAGAAGTCACTGTCCTGTCACCTGGACCACAGCATTTGTCTGAATTTTCTATAAATCACTCACCCGAATACATTTACTTTTGTCTCTATCTCTTCATTTACATTTTAAAAAAACAACCAATATTGTCACTCACTCTGGTGTCCATGTTCATGATCCTGTTAAGTCATTACACACTACTAATGTATGAATTCATGTTTTTTTTAAGTACACAGTTTCTGAATTGCTCTGATGGTATACCTGCTCTTCTAACACCCTCTCTTTTTTTTCCCTATCGCAAACCTGAGGTAGCTGCATGAAATTCTAAGTCAACCAAGAATACAGCCTACCACAGTGCCTTGCACAAAGCAAATGAATCTCCAAACTTTGTTCATTGCTTCCAAGCAGCTTACAATGGAGATCACACATCAGCATGTGGATTACCCTAAAAAAGTCACAAAGTTTCTGAAAACCATGACCTTCATCTGAACCAAGGATGAAACAGTATTGGAGTTAGGCAGGGGTGAAGAGATTAACAGAGCTTCTCATTGTAGCACTAAACATCCAAATAAAACTGAAACATCCTAATGAAAACTCTCAAAGTTACATTCAATAATAAATGGCTGATCATTTGATGAGCAGAAAGAAAACAAACTGCTATTAATTTCAGTTTTCACATCTGTGGGTGCATGATACAGAGAGATGCATATGCTCATTAAGATTTTTATGGAAACACCAAGAAGCAAAAGAATTAATAAGATGAATATGACATGATAACCTTGCAACCAAATTAAGTTCTTGTGAAGTAGATGCAAAGCTCAAAAAAGAAAACATAAGGATGGAAAGCTGCTACAGAATTCAAGAAATGTAGGTGGCAGAGTGGAAATGTTAACCTGTTACAATTATCTAAAAGAGAAATGCTTGACTCATTTATGTACTGAGAAAATTAAAGAAAAAATTTGACCGCTCTAAGTTATTAAGAAAAGAAAAAAAATTAAAACTGAGCATTGCAAAGCTATTCGTAAAGTACCAGTAAACAGGGTTTTAAAGTATAATTGCTACCACCCAAGGGAAAGTGCTGGGTACAAAGTAAGGATCAGGATCACCTTGGAGATGAAATTGAAATGGGGAGGGTGTTTCTGAGAGATTAATGACGGCTGACTCCAGGTCAGTGCTCAGCTGGTCTACACCTGTGAGACACTCTGGGCTGGAGGTTCAGCTTTTTGAAATAAAGATAAGCTCCTAAGTGTGGCAATTAGAGTGATGAAAAGATTTTGACAGGAGAGCAGCCGGCTTCACACCACATTTTGACATTCTTTGTCTGAGAAAAGAATCAGCATGTAGAAACTACAGTCTCACAGAATTGTGGAAGGCTTGCAGCACAGAGGGGAGAGTACGGGAGCCCAGCGGAGGAGGTCAAACCAAGACTGAGTTGAGCCTGAGAACTCACACAGGGCAAGGAAAGCCAGAGGGAAGTAAATCTTGATAAGCTTTTTATAGAAAGATTTTTTATTAAAATACCGTGAATTTGTAGATTTTGCTCTTTTTGTACTTTAAATACTTTTAACTCAATTCATGGTTAAATTGTTGCAATTCTTAAATTATTCCTTTTTTGGACACTTTTTTTATCCATCTAATCATCAGAAAAACATGTTATAAAAGGTAGTACTTCATCATCATGCTTTTCGGCAAAAATAAGGTATACTTATTAACTTTCCACTAATTTTTCTAATTAGAATTTGTCATGCAGAACAAAACTTAAGATATGCAGTATATTTGGATGAACCCAAGATGGCTTACTTTTTACATTTACTATGCAAGAATGATAAAGGTAGAAACTTCTTTTTTTTTTTTTTTGGACAGGCAGAGTGGACAGTGAGAGAGAGAGACAGAGAGAAAGGTCTTCCTTTTGCCGTTGGTTTACCCTCCAATGGCCGCCGCGGTAGGCGCGCTGCGGCCGGCGCACCGCGCTGTTCCGATGGCAGGAGCCAGGTACTTATCCTGGTCTCCCATGGGGTGCAGGGCCCAAGCACTTGGGCCATCCTCCACTGCACTCCCTAGCCACAGCAGAGAGCTGGCCTGGAAGAGGGGCAACCGGGACAGGATCGGTGCCCCGACCGGGACTAGAACCCGGTGTGCCGGCGCCGCAAGGCGGAGGATTAGCCTAGTGAGCCGCGGCGCCGGCCTAAAGGTAGAAACTTCTATTACTCCCACAATTTTTGGAAATACTTTGTCATAAAGTGTTTTAGTGGTACGAATGCAATTTGAAACTACAGTAACTGTGAATCCCAGTTGTTAAAAATACTTGTGCAGAGGCTGGCACCGCGGCTCAATAGGCTAATCCTCCACCTGCGGTGCCAGCACACCGGGTTCTAGTCCCGGTCAGGGCGCTGGATTCTGTCCTGGTTGCTCCTCTTCCAGGCCAGCTCTCTGCTATGGCCCGGGAGTGCAGTGGAGGATGGCCCAAGTCCTTGGGCCCTGAATCCGCATGGGAGACCAGGAGAAGCACCTGGCTCCTGGCTTCGGATCAGCACGATGCGCCAGCCGCAGCATGCTGGCCGCAGCGGCCATTAGAGGGTGAACCAATGGCAAAGGAAGACCTTTCTGTCTCTCTCTCACTGTCCACTCTGCCTGTCAAAAAGAAAAAAAAAATACTTGTGCAGAAAGAGGACCTCTTTCAAGGAAAGCCTTTTTATGTCCACTTCCTCATCTACACTCACATTTTGCCTTTCCCCAGTAGTGAGTCCATGGAATAACCGTATTTTCCATTTCTGGATTTGATGTTGCAACACCTTCAGGCATTGCAGACTCCCCAGGGACTCCCTTTCTCCAGGTCAGCCGACTCCTAACAAGAGTAAAGGAGCTGGGTGATTATGGACCTTATAGAGACAGCTGCAACACCTCGTAAACTGAGCGAGCTAGTTTTAGTAAGAAGATAAGGTGCAATACTACTGCAACACTTTGTAGACTGAGCGAGCTAGTTTTAGTAAGAAGATAAGGTGCAATACAAAGAATCAGGGAAACTAAGACCCAGCAGTATCTACATCTGCATTCAAGGCACTGGCTAGGGGCTTGATTTCAGCAGTAAGCTTTAGAAAGTAATTAAAATACTGCTAGCCAATTGCTGACAGGAGGAAGATGCTTGAGAACTTGTAACAGAGGGCCTGACCTACGCTGAGGTTCAGAAAAGACTTTTTAATTATTTAATTAATTTAATACATCATCATACTCAGCTAAATTAATTTTATTGAATCTGTTGATATTACATTTTCACATTAAGCCATTTAATTTGACTTTGAAATAGTCATTTCCATAAAACATTAAACTTACATAGTGTTATCTTAAAGATGGATATACGTTTTGATTTATAAGATGATTGGAACTTAAAAATGAATATTAACTGTACTTTTCAGAAAGTATGATGATTTTATGATTATTCTTTCAGAAATGCATTTCTAAAAAAATCAGTAAGGTTATGATGCTCAATTTACAAAATCCAACTTTAAAAAAGAATCTTTTTAGAAATATATTCCGTTGCATAATTCAAAAATTCTTTAGAAGTTGGCTTGGAAAATCAGAATCGTCATACACAAAATAATCCTCATTATGTTGCTGAGTGAGTCACATACATTACCGAGATTGAAGGACCGAAGAACAAGTGAATTGTCTCAGACCAGAGAATAAGTCCTATTTTCATCATGTCCTTCGCTTATCATTTCTGTATCATCAGTTCCATAGGGCACGTAAATTGGTTGGTCCAATTGAAATGGGATTGCTTGAAATGAATGTATTTTAAGATGTTATTTTTCATAGTTTGACGAATTTGGAAATGAAGTAAAATTCAAGTTTAATGTCTGAGGAGAGAATTGGGATGTGATTTGAATTTACTGGCTACAGAACTAAGATAGATTATTGGTTTCCCACCACTGATTTTATGGTTATTTATTTTTCTGTCCTCCTTTGGCTCTTGATTTGGAGTTAAAGTTTCAGTTATCCTACCTGGTTATCTGAATGGGGAAAGAGTAAGTTGTACTAAGAATAATAAGAGTGGCTACATAAGCAAGACACACGAGGTGTGAGGTGTGAATACTCATTTGCAATTATTTTCTCCCTTGTATAATGTAAAAAAAGGGTATGCAAATGAATGCTTACAGTTTAAGTTTAGAGAAAATAGTTAAAACTAGCTTTGTGTATTTTCTACTGCTGTCTAACAAATGACACCAAACTTACTGGTTACAGACAACACACATTTATTATGTCACAGTACCTATGGTTTAAGACTCAACATGTGCTGATTAGCCCCTGCGCTTAGTTGTAACCTCATCTGAAGCTTGATATTCTCTCCAGGGTGCTCCCTGGCCTCTGGCAGCATTTGGTTTCTTGAGAGCCTCTAGGCCTAGGGGCCACCCAGGATTCCGGATCTTGTGGCCCCACACCACGGAAGAGCAGTTTCTTTCTTCCAAGACCCACATTAAAGGGAACTTGTCCTTGGAAATCCCTTCTTCCTTCTCTGACCCCTACATCCTCTTACGGTGGGCTCAACAGATTAGGTGAGGACCTCCACAATAGCCTCCCTCTTTATTAACATAAATCAGCTGTCTAAGAAAGAGACTTGCTTGTATCTTCTAGATCCTCTCACCTTTGCCTTGTATACTAATCGTGGGCATCACTGTCTTTTCTAATCAGCAGGCCCACCCACAACCCAGGGCAAGGAGAATGCTGCCTAACCCCAGGGCCTGTCCCAGGATTCCTGGAACCTGGGTCCTTTTCAGATAATAATACATGTAGAAAGAATATGATCAGGAGATAATTATACTATTTCAAATTACTTACAAAGCAAAAGGTATGTTTCCAACAAACTGATATAAAAATAAATATTTTAGAAACCTCTCCTATCCAAAAATACTAATTAGCTCATTTTTATTTACTTAGGAAAAAGTCTCAAAATTCATTCAAACTGTCTGCATTTGTTGGTGTAAAAACATAAACAATATTTGGATGAGAAGGTATTTATGTATTTTATCATGTACCTACTTTAAATTAACACCAATGTTGAAGTAAATTTTTGAAGTAGGTATGGCAGTAAGACCATTCCTCTATTTAGCTTCTACTATGGCAGAAAAGTTTAACATTTTCCCATGGTGCACTTTCAGAGTAAACAGAACACTGGAAAATGACTGACAAAATGTACAACCATCAGGACTTGGGCACTCTCAGTGGTTGCTTCGCTGTAGGCTGCTGCTTGTCTCCCATTTTTGGAAATCAGAGATTGCCATTTTGCATCTTCTATTTGAAATATTGTATCTCCTGTATGTTTAACTTAAACACAGTTTTAGAACCATGGATATTAATACTTAGGTGAACATTTGGCATAGCGCTTATTATACTGCTTGGGTCACCCGGATCTCATATCAGAGTGCTTGGGTTCAAGAACTGGCTAAGCTCCCAACTCTAGTTTCCAGCTAATGCACATTTTGGGAAGAGGTAGGAGATGACTCAAGTTGTTGGGTCCTTGCCACCCAGTTGGGACACCAGAATTCAGTTCGTGGCTTGCAGTTTGGCCTCATCTAGCCTTGGCTGATGCAGACATTTTGGGAGGTGCACCACTGGAAAAGAGCTCTGTCTCTTTGCTTCTCAAATAAATAAAATAATTAAAAAATTAATTCCTTGTATTCACAAGGAATTCTTAAAAAAATAAACAGCAAATGTATAATAATGAAAAACAATTATTGAAATAAAAATATACATAATACAGATTAACAGTAATACTTAAATAGATTATCTATAAAATATTGAGATTTTGAAGTGCTTCTTCGCACCTATAAACAAAAAGAGCTTTAGGGTTTCTGTTTATCATTTACCTGTAACATAACTGCTCAGCTTTCTTGAAGAACAAGTTCTGTCCTTTATTAAATATATTTGATCATAATTTTAGAAGAAATCCATTCCTAGCATCTTTTCTGTTTGTCTTCACATTAAATTATCAGTATTTTGAAGATGACTGTTAACATCACTATGGAGACAAATACAAAAAAGCATTTGAAAAGACTGGCTGGAAGGAACTATGTTTCTGTTGGATATACTAACAAGCACCGGATGAAAGGCCTTCCACAGGTCAGATCCATAACACTTTTGACACCTTAGTTTTGGGAATAAAGGTGAATTTGTAGAAGGCCTCCTGATCTCGATATTGGTATAAAAACAGATGAAAAGACCAATGGAACAGAACAGAAACTCCAAAACCAATTCATGCCTCTATAACCAATATATCTTTGATAAAGGAGCTAAAAACAAACCCTGGAGCAAGGACAGTCACTTCAACAAATCTTGCTGGGGAAACTGGATCTGTGCAGGAAGCAGTATGAAGCTAGATTCCTGCTTTACACCTTTCATAAAAATATTCTCAAAACAGATCAAGGACCTAAATCTATGACCCAAAAACATCAAGTCATTAGAGAACTTTGGGAAAACTCTGCGAGACGTTGACATAGGCAAAGACTTCTTGGAAAAGACCCCAGAAGCACAATCAAAGCCAAAATTGACAAATGGGATTACACAGAATTGAGATGCTTCTGCCCTGCAAGAGAAATACTCAGCAACACGAACAGGCGACTGACAGAATGGGAGAAAATACTTGCAAACTATAAAGAGCTCAAGAAATACAACACAACAACCCAGTTAAGAAACAGGAAAAGGACTTCAACAGGCATTGTTCAAAAGCGCAAATTCAAATGGCCAACGGGCACTGGAAAAATGCTCAGGATCACTAGCCATCGGAAAAATGCATTTCAAGACCACAATGAGGTTTCGCCTCACCCCAGGTAAAATAGCTTGCATACAGAAATCAACAAACAACAGATGCTGGCAAGGATGTGGAGGAAAAGGTACCCTGGTCCACTGTTGGTGGCCATGTAAGCTTGTGCAGTCACTGTGGAAGACAGTATGGAGACACCTTGAAATCTGAACATAGACCAACGTATGACCCAGCGATCACACTCCTGTGATTTTACCCAAAAGCAATGAATCAGCAAATGAGAGAGTTATCTGAACCCCCATGCTCACTGCAGCTCAATTCACATTAAGATATGGAATGAAACCAGCTGTCTGTCAACTGAAGACTGGATAAACAAAGTATGGCATATGACACCATGGAATACCACACAGCAGTAAAAAAAAAAAAAAAAGAAATCCTGTCGTTTCCAACGAAATGGATGCAACTGGAAATTAATTAGTGAAAAAAGCCAGCCCCCAAAAGACAAACACCATTATGTTCTCCCTGATTCTGTGGTAATTAATAAGAGTATCTAAAAGGCAATCTGTAGAAGTGAAATTGACACTTTGAGAAACTATGATTTTGAACATTTCTTGTCTCAACTGTTGAGAAACAGTTTTTTTCCATGCTATTTTTGAACTCTTTACTGTGTAGGATTAATCTTATGTGTATACAGTTAATTGATAAATAGATCTTTGTAAAAAATAAGAATGCAAATAGCAGAAGGAAAAGGAAGAAGAGGAGGAGGAAGAAGAGTGGGAGTGTGTGCAGGAAAAATCTCTATGCTCCTAAGTTTGTATATATGAAATACATGAAGTTAGTACACCTTAAATAAAAGGTTTCTAGTAAGAAAACAAAAAGGAGGCCTGATCTGCCTGAGCCTAGACAATGGTGTCACAAAGAACCCAAGGTTGTTGTTGGGTGACCTTGGCCTGTTATTTAACCTTTCTGAAGATCAGTTTCTTCATATCATAAGTAAGATAATATGGAAATGACATGCAGGAAATGTTTAGCAAGCTATCTGAAATGAATTATGATCTGAACAAGTAATAGCGAATATTTAAAAAAAATATTGGAAAGTTACCTACATTTGCTGATAAGATCAAAATGAAAATTTTGGCTCCAGTTTCATTCTGTCTTTGTGAAATGTTGGGAGAGGATGTAACAACAGTTTACACAAAGCCACACAGGAGCTCATGTTTTGTTGTAACATGCTTTTGGTTAAACAGATGAAAGGTCTGTGCTCTTTAACTATCAGCATATCAGTGCCATACTGGTAATATTCTACATTGTTTCTGTGATTTTCAAAACCTAGGCATCATTTCAAAGCTTCATGTTAAGAGCTAGAAGGAAAAAATATGTCAACATGACCTACTCATGATGTTGATCGTCTCATTTTGGTGATACTTGTGTGTTTTCTTATAATATGCTTGAGAGGAAAAAATATGCATGTAGTTGAGGTTTTGAGACAATTTAGGAATCACCAATTCAAATTAAAAGGAAAAAAATCCCCTTATTCATGACAGAGATCATCTAAATTTTGCCAGATTTTTTTTAATGTTTTTTTTTTAAATTTTATTTAATGAATATAAATTTCCAGTGTACAGCTTATAGATTACAATGGCTTCCCTCTCCCATAACTTCCCTCCCACCCGCAACCCTCCCCTCTCCCGCTCCCTCTCCCCTTCCATTTGCATCAAGATTCATTTTCAATTCTCTTTATATACAGAAGATCAATTTAGTATAAAGATTTCAACAGTTTGCACCCACATAGAAACACAAGTGAAACATACTGTTTGAGTACTAGTTATAGCATTAAATCACAATGTACAGCACATTAAGGACAGAGATCCCACATGAGGAGCAAGTGCACAGTGGCTCCTGTTGTTGACCCAACAAATTGACACTCTAGTTTATGGCACCAGTAACCACCCTAGGCTGTTGTCATGAGTTGCCAAGGCTATGGAAGCCTTCCACGTTTGCCGACTCTGATCATATTTAGACAAGGTCATAAAAGACAGGGTGAGGATAGTAACCAATGATCCTAAGAGTGGCATTAACCAGGTCTGAACAATTATACAGCATTAAGTGGGGAAGAGGACCATCAGTACACACAGGTTGGGAGTAGAGCCATTGGTGGTAGAGGTTATGATTACGAAGGAATGAGGCCCAAGTACGCTAGACAGGGTCTAGAACAAAGGACAGAGTGATTATTAGAGGAGCTAAGAAAGGTGCTGTCTAAGCTACAATTAAGTTTTCTGATTGAGAGGCAAATAGAACCTCACAGAAGGGGCTTGATAATAATCTGGTGGGCTTTAGGCCTTGTAAGTTAAGAGGCCCAGACCTATCTATCTCTTCACATGGGGTATATCCTAAGGGAGGTATGAACCTCCTAGGGGAAGGCACTCTGTTGACTTTCATGACTTGGCTGGCCTGGGAGGAGAGCTGGCCAGGTAAAAGCAGGGGGCATCTCTAACAAGAAATTTACAGTTCTGCCTGCAATGTTGCTGACCCTACTTGACCATCCCCTCAGCTGCAGTGGTCACTTTGGAAGTTGGGCTGAGTGAAGGGCTTTTCAGCTTAGAGCCAATAAGATCTGTGGCTCTGACCTGGGCATCCTTCGACTCCAGGGCAGGTCCATTTCCAGTGATCCAACTCTTGGCAGAGCTGCCAGGGCTCTTCACAAGCTGACTTCTGCTGAAGCCCAGGCTTACCACATTGAAAGCCACTGCAGGGCACCGGCCTGTTGGGTCTCCTTGAGGGCAGATCACTGTACAGATAAGCCATTAATAGGCCTGCCACCCATTGCTTCTGATGCCTAGCTTTCTTTTCCTCCTGGTTTGTGCTAAAGCAGACCAGAGGATGCAAGTCAAGGGAGTGCCCGTTTCCCATCTCTAATCTTCGGTGGCCTGAACTACAAGTCTATAGTCACAGGCATGTTCTGTAGTAGTTTTTCTAAGGTAGACAATGCCCATGAGGAAAATTATATTCTCACTTTAAAACTTTCTTTCCCTTTGGTCTGAAAGGGAGGTTTTTTATACTTACTGTATACTCCAGAGCATGTTGACATTCTCAGGCTGCTACAGTTCATTAGAACATGGTATGTCTTCTGCATTAAATGTTCATCCCCACACAGTCTGTTCTTTGCCAACCACTCAATGTTCATGTGGGAAGTCAATGATTATTGTCAGCTCCATGTCAAAATTTCCTTTACACAAACACATTTTCAACTAGAGTTTCTAAAATCAGGTGCAAGATTTTGAAATCAATACATGGGGACATTGACATACCCTTTGATCACATTATACTTGATTCTGAGTAACTATTTTATATTTACTCAATGACACAAAAATTTTAATGGTATACCTTCATAGTTTAATACTGCTCCTGTATCATCAGAACAGACATGTTATTAAGATAATGCCAGGGGGGCCAGTGCTGTGGTAGAGAGGGTAAAGCCTCTGCCTGCAGTGTTGGCATCCCATATGGGCTCTGGTTCAAGTCCCAGCTGCTCCACTTCTGATCCAGCTCTCTGCTATGACCTGGGAAAGCAGTAGAAGATGGAACAAGCCCTTGGGCCCCTGCACCCACATGGGAGACCTGAAAGAAGCTCCTGGCTCCTGGCTTTGGATGGGTGCAGCTCTAGCCATTGCAGTCAATTGGGGAGTGAACCAGCAGACGGAAAACCTCTCTCTCTGCCTCACCTTCTTCCTTCTCTGTGTAACTTTTTTCAAGTAAAATAAATCTTATTAAGAAAAAGATAATGCCAGGAGAATCAGCTGATTAACTCATGGATTCAGTCTGTATGTTTTCATTGAAAGCCTATTCTAAAGGAAACTGGGAGGGCTCCAAGATGGCCAAATAGGGAGGGAACTCACTGATAATCCGGGAAAAGATAGTTTAATAAAACTGGAGACACTGTAGTCTCAGGGAAGAATTGGGGAAAAAACGGCAGAGAAATTCTTCGGGAATTAGTGGGACATGGTGGACCTACATGGAGGGCATGGGCGCCCATGGCTGAACCCCAACTGCCAAGTCTATGCACCAGTGCTGGAAAGGGAGGTGAGGCGAAACTGCAGTAGCCCGAGACACTGGCAGAAAAGTGGCAGGAAGAGCCTAGAGGGAACGAGGCTGGAAGCCCTGTGGGGGAAAGTACACCAGCCTAATTAGAGGAGAGAAAAAAAATATAAAAGGGACCAGTACAGACACGATTCTCTCTTCCACTCACTTTACAAAGGCAAGCAAGACAATAGAGCAGCCGCCATTTTGGACATACATAACAGCTGTGCCAGCTCAGGGCCGTACCCGCCCTCAGCCAAGCAGAAAAACCTGACTCTGGTGGGGAGAAATGACAGGAGACTAAGCCCTAGTGAATGTGTGGAGATTATGAAACGGGACTGTGGAAAAAAAAAAAAAACTGAGGGTTTGTGGGAGAACTCACAGTGTGGCTGAGACGTGAGTAGTCTCAGTGGGAGATGCCACACATTTGGGCAGCTCTGGCTATGTGGTGATAGATATTGCAGGGGAATCTGAACCTACACTGAGGACTGCACAGATCCTTTGTGTGGTCCTTGGGACAGAGCAGACAAATATTATACCGACTGGGGTGAGCACTCAGGCACTGATTGCCATCAAGGAAAAGAGCTCAGCTGAGCAGAATTACTTCCTTTCTGAATAAAAAAAAAGAGAGAGAGAAAGAGAGATTTACCACCCCAAACCTGAGTGTGTCACCTTTGACACACCCTTGACCCTGAAGAACTGAACAGAGCTCTCTGGCCGCACCCACCACAAGCCCCAAGAGATTCACCAAAAGCAGACAGTCCATGTAATCTAGAGTCATAGTATAACAAGAAAAACCACCACAGTGAGAAAAAAAAGAGACCAAAGAATATCTCCACAATGCCAAACAACAAACACAGAAACCGAGGAAACAAGATCAAGGAAGACATCATGATGCTCCCAAATGAACATGACACTCCAATACAAGATTATGAAGATGATGAGATAGAAGAAATGCAAGATATGGATTTCAAAAAATTTATGATAAGAACATTTAGAAGTTATCAAAAACAAAATGCATGAACTACAGAAATCCATACAGGACAGGATAGAAAATCTCTCTCATGAAAATGAAATTTTAAGGAGGAATCAAAATAAAATGAGGAATCTAGTAGAACATGAAATTGAGATATTGAAGAGATACCAAAATGAAATGAAGAATTCAATGGAACAAATGACAAATGCTTTTTGGAGCCTTAAAAACAGAATCAGTGAGATAGAAGAGAGAATATCTGACTAAGAAGACAGAGCACAGGAAAGTATACAATCAAACCAAAGAAAAGAAGAGGAAATTAGAAATCTAAAAAATATTGTCGGGAATCTACAGGATACTATTAAAAAAACCATCATTTGGGTTCTAGGAGTTACTGAAGGCAGGGAGATAGAGAAAGGCTTAGAAGGCCTTTTTAGTGAGATACTAGCAGAAAACTTCCCGCATATGGTGAAGGAAAGAGACATCCAAGTACAGGAAGCATACAGAACACACATAAACATGACAAAAAGAGATCCCCACCACGACACATTGTAATCAAACTCACCACAGTGAAACATAAAGAAAAGATTCTAAAATGTGCAAGAGAGAAATGTCAAATTACTCTCATAGGATCTCCAATTAGACTCACATCAGAAACCTTATAGGCTAGGAGGGAATGGTGAGATATAGCTCAAGTAATAAGAGAAAAAATCTGCCAGTCCAGAATATTATATCCTGCAAAGCTATCATTTGTGAATGAAGGTGAAATAAAGACATTTCATAGCAAACAGATAAAGAATTTGTCACCACTTGTCCAGCCCTGCAAAAGATGCTTAAAGATGTGTTACACATAGAAACACAGCCATCAATATGAAAGAAAGTAAAGGAAGAAAACCTACCAGTAAAAAAATCACAGGAAATTCAAAGCATATATTAGAAATATCTTTGGGAAAATGGCAGGGCAATGTTACTACTTATCAATAGTCACACTGAATGTAAATGGCCTCAACTCTCCAGTTAAAAGACATGGACTGTCTGAGTGGAGTAAGGAACAAAACCTATCTATTTGCTGCTTATAAGAAACACATCTTTCCAACAAAGATGCATGCAGACTGAAAGTGAAATGTTGGAAAAAGATATTCCATGCCAACAGAAATGAAAAAAGAGCTGGCATAGCCATCTTAATATCAGACAAAATAAACTTTAACACAAAAACTGTTAAGAGAGACAAAGTGGGGCACTATATAATGATTAAGGGATCAATTCAACAGGAAGTTGTAACTATTATAAACGTATGCACCTAATTACAGGGCACCAGTTTATTTAAAAGATATGCTAAGGAACTTAAAGGGAGACTTAGACTCCAATACAATAGTACTGGGGGACTTCAATACTCTACTTTCAGCAATAGACAGATAAACTGGACAGAAGATCAACAAGGAAACAGCAGATTTAATCAACACTATAGCCCAAATGGATCTAACAGATATCTACAGAACTTTTCATCCTACACTTAAAGCATTTACATTCTTCTCAGCAGTACATGGAATCTTCTCTAGGATTGACCACATACTAGGCCATAAAGCAAGTCTCAGCAAATTCAAAAGAATTAGAATCATACCGTACAGCTTCTCAGACCACAGTGAATGAAGTTGGAAATTGGCAACTCAGGAATCCCTAGAGCATAGGCAAACACATAGAGACTGAACAACATGCTCCTGAATGAACACTGGCTCACAAACGAAATCAAAAGAGAAATCAAAACCTTTCTGGAGGTAAATGAGGATAACAGCACAACATACCAAAACTTATGAGATACAACAAAAGCAGTGTGAAGAGGAAAGTTTATAGCAATAGGTGCCTACATCAAGAAATTGGAAAAGCACCAAGTAAATGAGCTATTAATGCATCTCAAGGATCTAGAAACTGCAGCAAATCAGAACCAAAACTAGAAGAAGAGAAATAGAGAATACATCAACAGAATTAAATCCAAAAAAAAGTACAAAAAATCAGCCAAACAAAGAGCTGGTTTTTTGAAAAAATAAACAAAATTGACACCCCATTGGCCCAACTAACTAAAAAAAGAAAAGACCCAAATTAATAAAATCAGAGATGAAAAAGGAAATGTAAAAACAGGCACGACAGAAATAAAAAGATTCATTAGAAATTATTACAGAGAATTGTCTACCTGCAAACAGGGAAATCTATCAGAAATGGATAGATTCCTGGACACACACAACCTACCAAAATTGAACCATGAAGACAGAAAACCTAAAGAGACCCAGAAATTGAAACAGTAATAAAGGCCCTCCCAACAAAGAAAAACCCAGGACTGGATAGAATCACTGCTGAATTCTACCAGACATTTAAAGAAGAACTAACTCCAATTCTTCTCAAACTATTCAGAACAATCGAAAAAGAGGGAATCCTCCCAAATTGTTTCTATGAAGCTAGCATCACCTTAATTCCTAAACTTGAAAAAGATGCAGCATTTAAAGAAAATTACAGACTGATTTCCCTGATAAACATAGACGCAAAAATCCTCAATAAAATTCTGGCCAATAGAATGCAACAACACATCAGAAAGATCATCCACCCAGACCAAGTGGGATTTATCCCTGGTATGCAGGGATGGTTCAATGTTCACACATCAATCAATGTGATACACCACATTAACAAACTGCAGAAGAAAAACCATATGATTATCTCAATAGATGCAGAGAAAGCATTTGATAAAATACAATACCCTTTCATGATGAAAACTCTAAGCAAATTGGATATAGAAAGAACATTCCTCAATGCCATCAAAGCAATTTATGAAAAACCCATGGCCAGCATCCTATTGAATGGGGAAAAGTTGGAAGCATTTACACTCAGATCTGGTACCAGACAGGGATGCCCACTCTCACCACTGCTATTCAATATAGTTCTGGAAGTTTCAGTCAGAGCAATTAGGCAAGGAAAATAAATTAAAGGGATACTTATTGGGAAGGAAGAAGTCAAACTATCCCTCTTTGCAGATGATATGATTCTTTATTTAGGGGATGCAAGGAACTCCACTAAGAGACTATTGGAACTCAAAGAAGAGTTTGGCAAAGTAGCAGGATATAAAATCAATGTACAAAAATCAACAGCCTTTTTATACACAGGCAATACCACAGCTGAGAAAGAACTGCAAAGATCAATCCCATACACAATAGCCACAAAAACAATCAAATATCTTGAAATAAACTTAACCAAGGGTGTCAAATATCTCTACGATGAGAATTATAAAATCTTAATGAAAGAAATAGGAGGGGATACCAAAAAATGGTAAAACTTTCCAGGCTCATGGAAATTCACATGGAGACACAGGAGAACTCGAATAGCCAAAGAAATCTTGTACAACAAAAACAAAGCCGGAGGCATCACAATACCAGATTTCAGGACATACTACAGGGCAGTTGTTATCAAAACAGCATGGTACTGGTACAGAAACAGATGGATAGACCAATGGGACAGAATAGAAACACCAGAAATCAATCCAAACATCTACAGCCAACTTATATTTGATCAAGGATTTAAAATCAATTCCTGGAACAAGGACAGTCTATTCAACAAATGGTGCTGGGAAAACTAGATTTCCATGAGAAGAAACATGAAGCAAGACCCCTACCTTATATCTTACACAAAAATCCACTCAACATGGATTAAAGATCTAAATCTATGACAGGACACTATCAAATTATTAGAGAACATTGGAGAAACCCTGCAAGATATAGGCACAGGCAAAGACTTCTTGGAAAAGACCCCAGAGGCACAAGCAGTCAAAGCCAAAATTAACAATTGGCATTACACAAATTGAGAAGTTTCTGTACTGCAAAAGAATCTGTCAGGAAAGTGAAGAGGCAACCAACAGAATGGGAAAAAATATTTGCAAATTATGCAACGGATAAAGGCTTAATAACCAGAATCTACAAAGAGATCAAGAAACTCCAAAACAACAACCAACCAACCCACTTAAGAGATGGACCAAGGAACTAAACAGATATTTTTCAAAAGAGGAAATCCAAATGGCCAACAGACATGAAAAAATTTTCAGGATCACTAGCAATCAGGGAAATGCAAATCAAAACCACAATGAGGTTTCACCTCACCCTGGGTATAATGGCTCACATACAGAAATCTACCAACAGCAGATGCTGGCGAGGATGTGGGGAAAAAGGGACACTAACCCACTGTTGGTGGGAATGCAAACTGGTAAAGCCACTACGGAAGTCAGTCTGGAGATTCCTCAGAAACCTGAATATAACCCTACCATACAACCCAGCCATCCCACTCCTCGGAATTTATCCAAAGGAAATTAAACTGGTAAACAAAAAAACCGTCTGCACCTTAATGTTTATTGCAGCTCAATTCACAATAGCTAAGACCTGGAATCAACCTAAATGCCCATCAACAGGAGACTGAATAAAGAAATTATGGGACATGTAATCTATAGAATACTATACAGCAGTAAAAAACAATGAAATCTGGTCATTTGCAACTAGATGGAAGAATCTGGAAAACATCATGCTGAGTGAATTAAGCCAGTCCCAAAGGGACAAATATCTTTCTCTGAAGGGAGGAGAGAACTTCCACTTTGACTATGGCCTTGTCTAAATTTATAGTTGGCGAACTCAAGAGGCTTCCATAGCCTTGGCAACTCATGACAATTGCCTCGGGTGATTACTGACATCATTAATAAGAGTGTCAATTGTCAAATCAACAACAGAAGTCACTGTGCACTTACTTCCCATGTAGGTTCTCTTTTTTTAATGTGGTGTACTATGTGAATTAACAGTATAACTAGTACTCAAACAATCCTTTATACTTTGTGCTTCTGTGTGGGTGCCAACTATTGAAATATTTACTTAGAATATACAAATTGATCTTTTGTATATAAAGATAATTGAATAATGACTCTCAATGCTAATGTGATGGGAGAGGGAGTGGGAGATGGGTGGTTGCAGTTGGGAGGGAGGTTATGGGGTATAAAATCCGCTATAATCCAAAAGTTGTACTTTCCAAATTTTTATTAAATAAAAGTTAAAAAAATAAAAAAATAAAGGAAACTGGGAAAAATTTTGCCCTCATCTTTGAGAAACATGGAATTTTTTATTAGAAATGTGTAATCTAGGGTTTGCAGAAAACACTAGTTTTAAAATTCATGGCCATAATCCAAATTATTCTGATTTTTCATTGATTGCACACCTTTTCCTTTATTCATCAGGTCTTATTCCTAGTAATTTTTGGTTCTTTGACACTAGTCAATTCATTTGCCCATGTAAACTTCAGTTTCCTCATTTGTAAAACATAAATAAAAATGGCTCTTAAGAATTACTCTGAGAAAGAAATGAAATTATTGCAAAACATTACTGTCTGATAGTGAGAAAGAGTTAATGAACACCAACAACCAGAATAATAATTACAGCTGTCTAAATAATAACAATAAGAAAATTACAATAGTAGTTTTGATGCTGGTTGTACCTAATTTCAAGGTAATGTTGACATTTCTGGAGTGAGATCATATGTAATTTCAGCCACAGAAAAGCATAATATTTGTGTTAGACTAAATAGAAGAAAACAATTATTGCAAATTACTAATTTGAAAAATAAAGATACTGATGGTAGATGGCCCTGAACCTTACATGATAAGAATGGAAAATCTCTTTTCTGAACTGCAATAATAACATTTGTTTTATACTTAAAATGCACAAAAAGTAGTAATGTAACCTCATTTCATTTTCACAGCAATCCTGTGACATACGCATGTAACTGCAATAATTTCTTTTATTGACAAAACTGTGCTTTCCCTACCCTGGGTGGCAGAGACTAGCTATGTTTGTAGGCAATGTGATTCCAGGCTCAAACGCATTACCACCCTGCCCTCCATACAAGTTTGTACACACACATATCTCTTATTTAATTATAGAAACTGAATGCATAGTTAAATAATAAATATAACACATGGTAAATTTTTTAGTTTTATTTAAGTTATACAAGTTTCATGTATTTCATATACACAGATTTAGAAACAGAGTGACCCTCCCCCACTGACCCTAACCCTTCCTCCTCCTCCCTCTCACATTCTCATCTTAATTTTTACAACAATCTATTTTCAGTTTACCTAATGATCATACAGTTAATCTTACACTAAGTAAAAGAGTTCCACAAACATTATGAAGATGAAAAAAACACTATTTCCCAATGGAAAAGACAAATGCTGTAAACAATCATCAAATCTCAGAATGTCAATTTCACTCCAATATATCACATTTCAGGTACTCTATTGGTTACCGCAGACCAGGGAAAACATGTATCTGTCTTTTTGGCACTGGCTTATTTCAGTACGTAGTTTCAAGTTGTGACTATCTTGCTGCAAAAGACATATTTTTTTTTTTTTACAGCTGAGTACTACTCCATAGTGCCTATATACCACATATATACCACAATGTTTTTTATTCAATCGACAGTTGATAGACATCTGGGTTGATTCCATATCTTAGTTATAGTGAATTGAGCTGCAATGATCATGGGGGTTCAGATAATTCTTTAAAATGCTGATTTGATTTGCCTTGGATAGATTCCCAGGAGCATGATGGCTGGGACATATGGTAGGTCTTTATTCAGATTTCTGAGGTATCTCCATACCATATTTCACAGTGTCTGCACCAGTTTACATGACCACCAATAGTGGAGCAGGGTACCTTTTTCTCCACATCCTTGCTGGCATTTGCTGTTTGTTGATTTCTGTATGAGAGTCATGCTAGCTGGAGTGAGGTGAAACCTCATTGTGGTTTTGACTCAAACTTTCCTGATGGCTAGTGATCCTGAGCATTTTTCCAGTGTCTGTTAGCCATTTGAGTTTTCTCTTTTTAAAAATGTCTGTTGAAGTACTTTTCCCATTTCATAACTGGGTTGTTTTATTGTTGAATTCCTTGAGCCCTTTATATATTCTGGATATTAACCATTATCAGTTGCATATTTTGCAAATATTTTCTCCCATTCTGTTGGTTGCCCCTTCAATTTGCTGATTTTTTTTTTTTTCAGTGCAGAAGCTTGCCGGCTGATGTAATCCCATTTGTCAATTTGGGCTTTGTTTGCTTGTGCTTCTGGGGTCTTTTCCAAGAAGTCTTTGCCTATGTCAATATCTTGCAGAGTTTCCTCCATGTTCTATAGTAATTTGATGGTATTGGGTCATAGATTTAGGTCCTTGATCCATTTTGAGTTGATTTTTTTGGTAGAGTGTAAGGTAGGGGGCTTCTGTATGTGGAGATCCAATTTTTCTAGCACTATTTATTAAATAGACTACTCCACATATTGATATTTAGCTCCTTTATAAAATGTAATTTGGCTGTAGATTCATGGATTGATTTCTGTAGTTTCTATTCTGTTCCATTGCTCTATAGGATTATTTTTGTGTCAGTACCAGGCTGTTTTGATTGTAATTGTGCCGTAGTATGTCTTGAAATCAGGTATTGTGATGTCTATAGCTTTGTTTTATTATATAAGACTGATTTTGCTATTTAGGGTCTCTTGTGTTTCCATATAAATTTTAGCATCATTTTATCTAGATCTGTGAAGACTGTCATTTGTATTTTGATTGGGATCTCATTGAATCTATAAATTGCTTTTGGAAGTATAGACATTTTGATGATGTTGACTATTCCTATCCATGAACATAGATTCTTCCACTTTTTAAATGTTTTCTTCTATTTTTTTTTTAGTTTTATGATTTTCATCATAGAAAGGTTTGACATCCTTGGTTAACTTTTTTCCAAGGTATTTAATTCTTTTTGGAGTTATTGTTAGTGAGTATGATCTTAAAAGTTCTTTCTCAGCCATGACATTGTCTGTGTATACAAAAGCTACTGATTTTTCTGTGTTGATTTTACATCCTGTAACTTTACCAAACCCTTTTTGTGAGATTTAGTAGTCTCTCCTCAGTGGTGTCTTTTGGATTCCCTATACATAGAATCTAGTCATCTGTAAATAGAAATAGTTTGACTTCTTCCTTTCCATTTTGTATCCGTTTGATTTCTTTTTCCTGCCTCAAAAGCTCTGGCTAAAACTTCCAGGACTATATTAAATAGCAATGGTGAGAATGGACATCTTTATCGGTTCTTGATCTTAGGGGGATACTTCCAGCTTTTCCTCATTCAATAGGATATTGGCCATAGGTATGTCATAAATTGCCTTAATTTTGTTGAGGAATTTCCTTCTATATCCAAAATGCTTAAGGTTTTCATCATGAAAGGATGTTGCATTTTGTCAAATGCTTTCTCTGCATCTATGGTGATAACTACATGGTTTTTGTTCTTCAGTTTGTTAATGTGATGCATCACATTTATTGATTTGTGAATGTTGAACCATCCCTACATACCAGGGATAAATCTAACTTGGTTCAGGACAATGATCTTTCTGCTGTGTTGTAGGATTCAATTAGCTAATATTTTTTGAGGATTTTTGCATCTATGTTCATCAGGGATATGAGTCTATAGTTCTCTTTCTCTGTTTTATGTTTTTCTGGCTTAGGAATTAAGGTGATGCAAGTTTCATACAAAGATTGAGAATATTCCCTCCCTTTCAATTGTTTTAAATAGCTTGAGAAGAATTGGAATTAGATCCTCTTTAAATGTCTTGTAGAATTGAGCAGTGAAGCTATCGGGTCCTGGGCTTTTCTTTGTTGGGAGGGTCTTTATTACTGATTCAATTTTCCATCTTGGTTATTGGTCCTGTTTAGGTTTTCTATGTCTTCATGACTTAATTTTGGTAGACTGTATTTGTCTAGGAATCTATTATTTCTTTTAGGCTTCCCAACCCGTTGGCATACAGCTCATTGTAGTAATTCTTAACAATTCTTTTTATTTTCATGGTATCTATTGTGGTGATTTTTAAAGAATCTTATGATCATTTTTTACCCTTTTTCCTTAGGCTTGAAAAAGTACATATTCTAACTTTTTTAAACCTTTTATAATATTTATGTACATTTGTGCCTCAAAAGTATGAGAAACTGGTAACTTAGAGAAGAAATTAATAAATAATCAGTGTTCAAATGACCTTAAAGTTAATACTTTTAAAGGCAAATGAAAAATCTAATTGGCATAAATATATTTCTAGTAGGAAGAAGTTCATGTTTTTTAATTGAGAACAAGAGGAAAAGAAAGACAAAATGATACAGACATGGAATTGAGACTGTTTCCTTCTACAAGATGAACATAGAATGTAGTATTTTTACAAAGACTAAATCAGATGTAATAACATTTTTATAAGGACACAATATCTAAGAGTTCAGTGTTAAGCAATCATGCATATTTATGTTAGACATCTGAATATATACAAGAGAGTACCTCAAAAGTTTGTGGAATAGAAGAAAAATATCTTTATTTTGCTGCAACATTACTTAAATCCATGCCTGAATTTTTTATGATGTACATTTTCCATGAACTTTTTGAAGAATCTTCTTTTTCCTGCACTTCAAAATTTTAAAGATAAACTTCTTTCATCTTTGAATTCTATTTCTATGGAAGTTTTGAAGCACTTTCATCTACATATATCAAGCAATAATTAATCCCAAAGATGGAGAGATAATTTTCCAGGATGCAGTGAGTTTCTGAACATCTTGCAAAAAAGATCTCTGAAGGCCTTTCTTCCAGAATATCTTTTCAGCGCTATTTTTAGAGCAAAAAGCCTTGAAAAAGAGCCAGGCGGTGCCTTTCTCTGAAGCAAAGGACGAGTAGGTTTACTGTCCAGTATAAACGGTTCTTGGACTCAGAGCTCCTCTCCTATAGCACATGCAGGTGTCATCGTCCTCTCTTCTATCTACTGGTTAAAATCTGGATGCAAGAAATAGACACCAAATATGCTGCTAGGCATGCTGCTTGCCGCATTGAGAAAAAGAAATGTCCTCCTTCTTGACCCAGTAATCTGTGTCTTCTGCTAGTGCATACGTTTAGGTTTTCACACAAAATGGAAAGAGCAGAATGTATGTAACTATACCTGTGCCAATGTAGGTGAACAGAGACTTAGCATAAGGAGTTGCTCACACACTTGCAGAGGCCGAGTGATCTCATGGTCTGCTGTTTGAAGCTGGAGACCCAGGAAAGCCAATGGTAGCATTCACAATAAAGTCCAAAGTCCTGAGTGCCAGGGCAGCCAATGGTGCAGGTTCCAGTCCAGGTCTGAAGGTCCCAGAGCCAGGAGCACTGATGTCTGAGGGCAGGGGAAGATGGGCGTCCAAGCTCAAGGAGAGCGAGTGAATTTGTCTTCATCAGATTGGGCGCTGCTCACCCTCAGCGGGGATGTTGATATTCTTTACACAGTCTACTGATTCAGGACTAATCTACTCCAGAACATCCTCCCAGATACACTCAGATACAATGTTTTCCCTGCTATCTGGATATCCCATCATAAACATTTAAATAGATGTAAATATAATAAGCAGTGAACATTCATTAAGTTATGGCTTTTTACCTTCAAATACATTGACATATCAGACCTATGTCCATTTTTACATTGAGGATCTCAAATTATATTAATTGGCTGATGTGTAGTCCAGTTTGGGCCTGTCTAAATTTGTTAGTTGTTTAGTTTTTTCATGGAATAGATTTTAGAGTGGGACACAGGATTCTTTGTTTTCCCTATTGTTGGCATTTATTTAAATAAAGTTATAAAGGGTCTTGCCTTTATTTCCCCTCCCACTCTGTCATTTAATTTCTATTCTTTATTCTAAATTTTGTGTTTTGTTTTAAACAAACTCACAGATCAGTTTATGCTGAAGAGGACAAATTCATCAGTTTATGTATGGATTCCTTCATATTGTTATGTGTAGAAATTTTCAAAAGATCTGCATCTGCAGTATAATAGTCTCAACTTTTTTGCAGCAGTGAAAAAGAGAAAATTTTTAATTCCTAGATGAGACAAAATTTAAAATGATGTGATTTGTTTTTCACTCATTCAGGATATCAGAAAATGAAGAAAATTAATCTTTGTCAAAACTCAGCTATATAGCAGTTGAAGTCAGTGGCTGTTGGATCTAGTAGCTATGCCTGGACTTCCGGAAAGGAAGGAACTAAACCATTTAACCTCGGCCCTGTCTGCCACTACATTAGAGACTCTGTATGTCCTCTCACACTGACAAAAATACTGAACTGTAGTCTCTAGAAGCTGAAGAAAACTTGCATTGATGCTGAAACTGTCTTAGCAAATGAAATTCCATGTGAAATTGAAAGCTATAGAAGTAGTTAAAATAACAAGTAAAACACCATATGAATGGTGGAAAATGTCATCAGTATCGAACGTTTTCTGTACCATGATCTATTGAAGGAACTCGGGAATAAGTTTAAAAGAGAAACAATGGTGCCAGAATGTTTCTCAATCAACTACAGGAGAAAAACTAGGGCCAGTCAAGTCAGTCATGGAACTCTTTAGCATGAAAAATGTTGAGCTTGAACACATTTGAGGCCTTTCTACTCCAGAGCATTTCAGCTAACAAGATGAAGTACGATATATTTTCTCTCAGTTTCCAAGACAATCTGTATCTTCAGAGTATTCAAATTTTTACATATTTCTGTACTTGGTTGTACTTTAGCATGTGTAGTAGTGACTCAAATAATTGTCACAATAATATTTCATAATTTAGGTAAGCCATATGTATTCAGATTCCATACACCTGTTCTATATGATAGTTTTATAAGGTTTGCCTTTATGAGATATATTAAGAAATGTTTCTACAAAAAATTTTAAGACAAGAAAAGTAGGGATGGCAATTATATGTTTTAGAAACTATAGTAAAATATTTTAAGAGTCTGGCATTAGTACATTTGTATAAAATAATTAAAGCACTTAATTCTGCCTATATCTGTAAATGCACTTTTGTAAAAACTTGCACATTCACATAACAGTTAATGATAGCATATATCAGTATTTTAAAAATTCATTATATTCACTATTAATATATAACTTTACATTTATCATTCCAAAATATTACTAATGCTGACTGAACAGACCATTCATGATTCTGTTTTAAATTTTATTTTCTAATTGCCACACAATGATTGCACCTGCATATAGGGCAGTGTGATAGTTTGATATGTATATACAATGTATCATAATCCAATCAGGGTAATTGACACATCTGTCACCTCTAACATCTATCATTTCTTTGTTGAAGGAACATTAAAAATTCTCTCTTTTTAGCTATTTTGAAATATACAATAAATCACTGCCAGCTATAGTCATTCTACTGTGCTACACATCACAAGGGTTTCTTTGTGTCTATCTCTTATTTTGCACTCGTTAACCAATCTCTCCTAGTCTCCCTTTCTTTCATACACTTCCCAGCCTCTGGGACCCACTATACCATTCTCTGCTTCTATGAGATCAAGGTTTTGAACTTCCTCATCAGTGAGATCTTGTGGTATTTGTTCTTCTGGGCCTCTATGCTCACCCATGTTGCCACAAACAACAGGATATTGTTTCTTTTATGGCTGAATAGAGTTCCATTATACACACACACACACACATATATATATACACACACATACATACATATATATATGTATATATATATATACATATATATATATTTCATCCATTCATGGACAGTTAAGTTGGTTCAATATCTTAGCTATTGTGAACATTGCCACAATGAACATGAGAGTGTTCATTGATTGGATATGTTGCCTCATATCAATTGCCTTTCTTTGGTCATGAGTTAGTAGTAGGATTTCTAGATTTGGTAGTATTTATATAATTAGGTTTTAGAAGAACCTCCATGGCCAGCGCCGCGGCTCAATAGGCTAATCCTCTGCCTTGCGGTGCCGGCACACCGGGTTCTAGTCCCGGTCGGGGCACCGGATTCTGTCCTGGTTGCCCCTCTTCCAGGCCAGCTCTCTGCTGTGGTCAGGGAGTGCAGTGGAGGATGACCCAAGTGCTTGTGCCCTGCACCCCATGGGAGACCAGGAGAAGCACCTGGCTCCTGCCTTCGGATCAGCACGGTGCGCCAGCCGCAGCGGCCATTGGAGGGTGAACCAACGGCAAAGGAAGACCTTTCTCTCTGTCTCTCTCTCTCACTGTCCACTCTGCCTGCCAAAAAAAAAAAAAAAAAAAAAAAGAAGAAGAACCTCCATGCTCTTTGCCATAATGACTGCACTAATTTACATTCCCAGGAAAAGCATTAGAGTTCTCCTTTCTAAATTCTTGCCAGCATGTTACTTTTGTCTTTATTTTTTTTAAAGATGCTTATTTTCATATACTTAAAAGACAGAGAAAGGAAGCAGCTGAGGAGACAGATAGTCAATGCTCTAGCTTACTTCCCAAATGTCTGCAACACTCAGGTCTGAGCAGGCCAAAACCAGAGCCTGGAGCTCTATCTAGTTCTCCCATGAGGGTGGAAAGAGCCCACCCACTTCATCCAGCATTTGCTGTTTCCCAGGATGCCATTAGCAGGAAACTATGTTAGAAGCCAAGTACCTAGGACTTACACTGGCATTCTGATATGGGATACAAGCATCCCAAGAGGTGGCACCAATTTTTTGGTCTTTTGGATAATAGCTTTTGGAACTGGAGTGACATGATACTTCACTGTGGTTTGGTTTGCTTTTCCCTGATCACCACTGATACTCAACTCTGTTTCATTCATCTGTTGGCAAGTTCTGGCTCCTCTTTAGAGAAATTGCTCTGAGATTATTTGTCACATTTGCATTACCTGATGTTTGTTTTCTGGCTGTTGGGTTGCTTGAGTTCCTTATCTATTCTGGATATTATTTCCTTGTCAGATGCACAGTTTGAAGATATTTTCTCTCATTTTGCAAATTGTGTGCTCACTATATTGATAGTTCTCTTTACTGTGCTCCATTGGGGATATGTTTGGTAATGTCCAAACTTTGGAATTTTTACCTGTTGTTACATCTAATTTTAATTCAAAAGCTAGTATTTATTGAGGACTTACTTTATCCAGTGTCCTTTAGTAGACTCTAAATGATTAAGACACTATGGCTATCTTCATAATGACCAGTTTATGCATAGGAAGTAAGTCTATTTTAAGTTAAACATGCTGAATAAACTATCATTGTAATGTGATAAGTCATAACGGAAGACAGAAAAAAACTGGTATAAAATTCTATCTATGGGAGTGAGTTATTTTCTCTGAATGGGTATATGGAGCTTGGTGGTATCACAGAGAGAGATTAGTTAAGAAATCAAACACACAAGAAGGTTGTTAGAGTCAGGACTGAGAGGTGCTTGGTTTTGAAAAATAGCAAGAGTAATAATGCTGGCAGGTTTTCAAGCATAGCAAGGTAGTAATTTTTTACATGTAAATTTGGAAAATAAGAGGCCAAGATTCATTGGGGACATATTTTGAAGGATAGCAAGCTTCAAGGGCTTAGGTGTTTTGATACTTCCCTGGAATAATTGAAGCCATTCCAGTATATAGATAGGGTATGATGAACTCTGAAATTCGTGTTCTGGAAAACAATTGTAAAGCCATATGCAACTTGGATCAACAGGAGAAAAGATGGGAGAAAGGAAACTGTTACAATCGCTCATGTGTTCTATATTAAAAAGATCTTGGCCTTTTATTTTCATTTTTAAAATGGTTTAAAATTTTTAATAACGGCTATTTCATAGCAGTGGAATAAAATGTATCTATCACAACCAGTAACCAGTATTTTCCAAAAAGTTGATTCACACCATGGAAAACATTTGTGTACCTCGCCACCTTTACTATTAGCACTGTTCTGGAAGCAGAAACCAAGACACTCAGATTAGAGAAAATTATAAAAATCTGAAAGATGAAGTACAACACTATAATCATTTGCAGATGCTATAGCAGTGTATGTGGAAAACCCTAAAATAGTTAACTAAAGACAATTTAAAAACATATTAAGGGATTTAAAAGAGGATTGAGGGGCTGGGGTTGTGGCATAGCGGGTGAAGTCTGCCTGCAGTGCCGGCATCCCAAAGGGTGCCGGTTCACGTCCCAGCTGCTTGACTTCCCATACAGCTCTCTGCTGTGGCCTGGGAATGCAGAGGAAGATGGCCCAAGTCATTGGGCCCCTGCACCCAGAGGAGGCATCTGGCTCCTGGATTTTGATCAGCACATTTCCTGCCATTGTGGCCAGTTGGGGACTGAACCAGTGGATGGAAGACTCTCTCTGTGCCTCTCCTTCTCTGTGTAATTCTGACTTTTAAATAAATAATCTTTAAAAAAAGAGCAAGAGGACTGAAGCAACTGGAAAGGTATATGAGAGTCTCAACATCATTATGATACTACGTCTGTTAGTTAATTGCTAAATTTAACAGGGGTTCAATAAAATAATATTACTGCATTTTCAATGGAAAGAAACTCATTCTAAAATTTGTATTAAAAATAATAATTCCAGGCAGAACTGTAAATTTCTTGTTAGAGATGCCACCTGCCTTTACCTGGCCAGCTCTCCTCCCAGGCCAGCCAAGTCATGAAAGTCAACAGAGTGCCTTCCCCTAGGAGGTTCACACCTCCCTTAGGATATACCCCATGTGAAGAGATAGGTAGGTCTGGGCCTCTTAACTTACAAGGCCTAAAGCCCAACAGATTATTATCAAGCCCCTTCTATCAGGTTCTACTTGCCTCTCAATCAGAAAACTTAATTGTAGCTTAGACAGCACCTTTCTTAGCTCCTCTAATAATGATTCTGTCCTTTGTTCTAGACCCTGTCTAACGTACTTGGGCCTCATTCCTGTGTAATCATAACCTCTACTCTACCTCCAATGGCTCTACTCCCAACCTGTGTGTACTGATGGTCCTCTTCCCCACTTAATGCTGTAGAATTGTTCAAACCTGGTAAATGCCACTCTTAGGATCATTGGTTACTATCCTCACTCTTTTATGACCTTGTCTAAATATGATCAGAGTCGGCAAACTTGGAAGGCTTCCATAGCCTTGGCAACTCATGACGACAGCCTAGGGTGGTTACTGGCGCCATAAACTAGAGTGTCAATTTGTTGGGTCAACAACAGGAGCCACTGTGCACTTGCTCCTCATGTGGGATCTCTGTCCTTAATGTGCTGTACATTGTGATTTAATGCTATAACTAGTACTCAAACAGTATGTTTCACTTTGTGTTTCTATGTGGGTGCAAACTGTTGAAATCTTTATACTAAATTGATCTTCTGTATATAAAGAGAATTGAAAAGGAATCTTGATGCAAATGGTAGGGGAGAGGGAGCAGGAGAGGGGAGGGTTGTGGGTGGGAGGGAAGTTATGGGGGGTGGGGAAGCCATTGTAATGCATAAGCTGTACACTGGAAATTTATATTCATTAAATAAAAGTTAAAAAAATAATTAATAAAGAGGAAAACAGGGAAATGAAGGAAAATAAGGAGTGTCATGATGAGGGAGTAACTTGACAAAAACTAAAATACATTTTAAGTGATCAATAATTAAAATTATGATCTAAGAATATATAATTAGTGAACAGCATTGTGGCACAGTGGGTTAAGCTGCTACCTGCAATGCTGACATCTGATATGGGCGTTTGTTTGATTTCCAGCTTCTCCACTTCTGATCCAGCTCCATGGTAATGCACTTGGGAAAACAGTGCTGGATGATCCAAGTGCTCGGGCCTCTGCACCCATGTGGGAGTCCTAGATGTAGTTCCTGACTCCTGCTTCGACCTGGCCCAGCCCAAGCACTTGTACCCATATGAGAACTGAACCAGTGGATGGAATCTCTCTTTCTCTCTCCTCTCTCTCTCCTCTCTCTCTCCCTCTCTTCTCTCTCTCTCCCCCCCCTCCCTTTTCCTCCCTCCCTCCCTCAATATAAATGTCATTCAAATAAATAAACCTTTAAGTAAAAAGGAGGTGGGGCTGACATTGTGGCATAGAGAGTCATGCTGCCACATGCAATGCTGGCATCCCATTTGGAAATCTGTTCCTGTCCCTGCTGATGGCCTGGGAATAGTAGCAGAAAATGGTCCAAGTACTTGGGCGCCTGCTACCCAAGATAAGATAAGATAAAAGAAACCTGGATAAAGCTCTTGGCTTTGACCTGGCCCAGAACTGTCCAGCAGCCATCTGGAGAATGAACCAGTGGACAGAAGACCCTCTCCCTCTCCCTCTTCAACTCTTTCAAAAAAATAATCAAATCTTATAAAAAAAGAGAATATAAAAGTAAGGATAAGTATCAAGAAGCGGATATGTACATGCATAACAAGAACTGGATTTTTCAGTTATTGTTGGTTCATAATTGAGTAAGCATCTGGGAAAAACAAAATTGTATACCAATATATCAAAATTATGAATATATACAATATGAACATGAATATACATGATCATGAAGATACAAATAGATATGTGTGAATTTACCATTCTAAATTTTATAGTTACTAGGGAATAAATACACATCTCAATCAACATGTCAAAAGAGATGGACAGAGCCTTCACTGGCAAAAGACTACCAACAGCTCTAAAGTTTGCTATCAATGCTTGACTTCACCAGAGATAAGTGAACGTTCAAACATTACATAGCACCCATTTCTGAACCAATGATTTGCAAGCATAAGAACTTTGGTAATATACTGCTTTGGTTAAGTGGTGGGGAAAATAATTTGCATATATTGCTGGTAGGAATTTGAATTGGTACAGCCCTCTTGAGGGAAATACAACACATATCAAAATTACAAACTCATGCTCTGATTTCATAATTCTTGATATATCAGTATGTGTGAGTGAGATGCTTATAGACATATTTTTCAGCGTTACTTGTAATAGAAGACTGGGGGGGGAAATCTCTCAAAAACATCTAAATACCATCAGTAAATCACCCATTAAATTATGGTACATCCTCTCAATGAAGTAAGAATGAAGAATGGATTGAGAGTAAGGAAGTCCTTTAGAAACTGCTATCGGGCTTCACAGTCACAAGTGTTTAACAGTGTGGACACGGCATTTATACTTGAGGAGGGGAAATTATTTGTATATACACAGAATGTCTCTGGAGAATTTGTAAGGCATGAATAATGTCAACTGCCTCTAGGGGAAAAGACAGGATAGTTGGAACCAAGAGAAGTAAAAGACTTTCTGCTGGATTAGGTCATATCTTTTAGACTTTAACTTTCAATAATTTCCTATTCAAGCCAATTACTGAATGTGATTGCAAACAGTAAATATGAGCTAGGCATTCCCATTTTTTAAAGGATAGCATTTCTTTTTGTTCTGTGGAAGAGTGAGATTCCAGTGCGTACATGTTGGCATGATCAGTGCAGTGGTTATGCTATGGAAGAATGGGAAAGTATGCTGATTTTCCTTCTCAGGGTTAGCAACTAATGAGTTGAGGTTTCTGCTGTAGTCATTTTTCATTGAAGCCAAGTCTGAATTCCTACAACATTACTACAGTTTTTGCAACATGCAATGCACTCAGAATCATATGTTGAATAAATGCAGAGTCAGCAATTTTGATTACGGCCTATGGTAAAAGCCATGATACCCAAGAGGTGCCTTGCTCAGAGCTCTAGGATATCATTAACTCTTCTCTGCTTTCCCACCATGAATTATGGAGAATGGTTTGTATACACAGTCTACTTAGTGGTAGCAATTGATTACAGATTACAAGTTCAAATATCAGTATCTAGGGCCAGTGTCATGGCACATCTGTTTAAGTCGCTGCCTCTAATGCCAGAACCCTATAGAGGAGGGCTAGCTTCAATCTCAGCTGCTCTGCTTTCCAACCATCTTCCTGCTATCCACCTGGGAAGGCAGAAGATGGTCCCTGTCACCTACATGGGAGACCCAGAAGGAATTATTGCCTCCTGATTTCAAATTTGCCCAGTCTTGTCTGATGTAGCCATCTGGAGAGTGAGTCAGCAGATGGAAGATCTCTGTCTCTCCCTCTTTCCCTATCACTATGCCTTTCAACTTCTAAAAAATGCAAGGATCACTTGACAGTTCTAGTCAGCTAGAAGGGATCCTAAACACGACTATTAGAATTACAAGGGTGAGTAGCATGTTGTATAATAACTGTGATCTAGTTGACGAGAAACAATTGCAGGAGAAAATGAAAACAAAACATTGAAGCATATTCTCCCCTAATTTTGATTATATACCTTTTCCCCTCAAATAGTTGTAATGTCAGTTGTTATTCTTTATCTGAAGAGCCACATATTCTCCAATGATTTAAAAGGCTTAGAGACTGAGCTCTCTACTTCTTAAAATATAAAAGCTCTCTCTATAGTAGAGGCCACTCCTTATGAATACAGTCTATTTCCTCTTTTAAGATGGAAAAAAGTACCTTTCATATCAGATGCCTTTTAAACATCACAAATTGGATTTTTTTTAGTATCTTGGGATTACTTTGTATATTCTAGGTTCTTCAAAAACTTGAGCTGTTTTCTCTAATTTTTCTTAAGATCCTTGAGTATTTGATTCACTGTTGCTATGGTTTGAATGTGTCTCACAGAAGTTCTTGTGCTGTAAAGGTAGTCCCCACATTTACATGTCAACTGTGTCTCCAGGTGGGGCCTTCGGCAACAGAGTGAGATGAAGTATGATGCATTAGTGGCTTAGTGAGGAGAAGAAGAGTCCCAAGCTAACGGACTTCCCAGGTCCCACCATGGGACATCCTCCTCTGTGTTATGGTGCAGCAAGAAGACTCCCCAGTGGTCAGCACCAGGCTCTTGGACTTGTGGGCCTCCAAAACTGTGGCTAAATACACCCTTGTTCTTTATAAATTACCCCGTCTCAAGCATTTCCCCATAGCCACAGAGAACAATGAAAGGTGGCATTTATTAGAGCATGGGGTTTCTGGTAAAGAATATTTATGACGAAGTGCATTTCAAACTTAGGTTTCAGAAACACAAACTTAACAGAAGGTTGCTTTTCAGAAACTCACAGAACTGAATCCTTTAAAACTCTAAAAATTTTGGAGAATCTGTCTAGAGCAAACCAATTTGTTTTAAAGCAATGATATCTTAAATCCTGAATATTCCGTTTTTTCATGGTTTGATATTTAAAAATACATACAAATGTGGGTACACTGGGATGGGTGGAGGTCTCCCTCTCTCTGCAGAATGTTTCTCTGTGACCTTGGCCCAACCAGTTCTCCTCTTGCTTATAGTTCTCAAGAGTAACTATACAGTTATCTTCTCAGGATTGTACTTGTGAAATACATCAAACCTGTTCTCTTTATATCAACAAAATTTTAATAAGAGGGGTTCAAATGTTACATATTTGTCCCCTTAAGGTGCTTAAGAATTCTCTGCCACTTTGCTATTTCCATCTTCTCCTTTTTCTGTGTCTCTTACTGTGGCATCAGATCTGGTATTAAAAGCTAGATGTGTGCATGAGTTTTAGATGGTTGTCTTTAATTGGATAATGAAACATCTGATGTGAGGTGGTCTTTGCAAAGTGCATGAAAAATGCATAAATTTCAGTTTTTTTGCAGCACAATAAATCCATTTTTTTGTTTTAATTCCATTTTCCACATCTGGGAGTGCCTCAGCTAGTGCAATGTGGGGTGTGTGCAGTCAAGACGCCTTCCACCTGGGCAACTTCATTACCCTTGGGAGACTGGTTCACAATGGAGCCAAGACATTTTCTGTTCCTTGCTGTGAACCCAGTTCATGTAACTCATAGGTAAGTGTGTTCGGTCTTCCTGGATTCAGACAAATAGGTAACAAGGCTATAGTGGACCTAAAATAGCAGCCCAGGCTGCAGTGGGCATAAGTGCATGGACTGCTGTTTCTGATGCCTGGCATAATGATGATGCTTGCTGTTCTGTACACAGTGGGAGTCCTCCTCTGGGATAGCTAAGTAGCAAACTGCTTTGTGTACTTCCAATAGGTGTGCATAGAGTGATGGAAAGACACATGCAGGAAAGTCTTGTCTGTCACATGGCCAATTTTGGGGGAGCCACAATCCATTCAATCACTCACATTCCAGCTCAGCTACTTTCCCAATAATTGCAATGGGTTGTTCATTTTAAAGAATGTGCAGCCGGCTTCTTCCATAGAGCAGGGCAAGATGTCCAGAGAACCTATTTTGGCAGAAGGCAGACTCCGATTCTTTTCAAGCAAGGACCTTATCTTCATCATGCCAAAGCGACTGAAGCTGCATTCTAGAGGTAACTGCTCTAAGGGTGCCATCCTGAGGACTGCTAAGCCAAAGTGCCAGTTTCTTGAAACATGTCCTCTGTCCACAGCAGAGCTAGGAGGAAAAGTGTTACTATTCTGAGTCTGGTGAGCTGTGTTGCCTTCCCAAATCACAGCTCTGAGAGCTGATGTTAAGTCCCACAGCACAAAGTCATTTGTAGGAGGCTCTTGCTTGGAATCCCAGAGTTGTCCCTGTGGACTGAAGGAAGACATACAATGTCACAAGTTGAAGGACAATTGGTGTAAGTCAGAACACTTCACCAAAGCTAAATTATGGCTTTGAGGATTCATCCTTGCCATGTGGAACTGTGTTGTAAAACAAACTATATGGATCTGTATCCTCGGACGTACATCATTCCACAAACTGGTCTGCCCCTTCTGTTTGTGTTTTAAAATACTGCGAGGAACATGCTTCATCCCCCCTTCTGTGTGACAATCCTTAATTCATTGTAGGTTTTATTCTCAACTGCATCTCAATGTAGACACATTATAAGCACCCATATATATGCATATATATGGGCATACACACACACACATATATATATATATATAATATATAATAACATTAAGGAAATATGTAAAGCACAGAAGCAATGCATTTAAAACATGTACCAAACACAAAATGAATTTAAATCCAAACTTCAGGTCAAGTCAAGGTACTCAAAATCTCTAAATAAATAAATATGAGCATTTCTCCTTTAACTCCCAAAGAATTATGGAACAACTGCTAGGTTCAGAGTACTTTTCCATTCTTTGTAAAAAACTTCATGAAAGGCCAAGAACCAAAGATGAAAATTGTTTGATTCTATTTACAGGAGTGTCCTGTAGGGAGAAAAGTCTTCTCCACCCACAGAGACCCAGAAGTCTGTCAGATCACAAAGCCCCCGGGGGCCCATTCCAGAGAGGCACAGCTTCTGAAGGCTGCTGGAGCCCCAGCCTCCTGGAGGTAGAAAACACACCCTCCTCTGCATTCCACCCTTACCTGCAATTTGTTCCCCTCAGCTACTTACAGAGCATGTGTGCTCAAGCACAAGCCCCTCTGCTGTGGCCCACATGGAGGTGGTAGGATTAACACGTAGGGGAAACTACTGCCTTTTCTCATAGTTGTGCTTACAATATTTTATCTGTCATCTATCTATCTATCTTTCTATCTTTCTTTCTTTCTTTCTTTCTATGTATCTATCTATCTATCTATCTATCTATCATCTGTCATCTTTCTATTGTCTCTCTCCCTATATATATATATATCCCCATCCATCCACCCATCCATCTAGATATTTATCACTCCCAGTGCCCTGAGGACCACACTGTTCCTTGGAACAACTATCAGAGGTCAACAATGGTTATATTAAAAAAATAGGCTATAGAAAAATGAAAGCAATTGAAGCATGATAATTCAGAAACAGAGAAAAGTAAGAAAGCAGAATAGAAATGTGTGACCTGGTCCTTTTAGGAAAAGGAATAATAATAAAATAGTCTGATTACTTAAAAATATATTGAAGAACCTAAAACAGACACAAACTAGAGATGTGAAAGAAAATACCGCCTCAGTGTTGCCTGTACTTTTCTCCTTGGTAATCCCCTGACAGCAGCTGTCATTGTCTTCCCTCCCATTTATTTTAGACTTGCTGTGTCTGACTGAAGAGAGATATAAACAAACAAACTTATCAGAGTCCCAGGAGTTAGATCTAAATATGTAACGATCTTTTCTAAAAAAAGTTCCCTACATCTCTTGCTGTATTTGCAATATGAGTATTAAGTATATATATTTGTTGTATGAAAAGTACATCTTTTAAAAGGAAACATGTCAGAATTCAATGTTGCCAAACAAATTTACTTTTCACACTAAGTCAAGGTTTTGATGTCTATATTGGTATTGAACAATCCTGGGGAGAATAAAAATAGCAAAAATGAAATTCCAACTTTCTGATCTCTAGCTCACATAATTCTCTCCTTCTGTGTAATTATTTTGTCTCATGCCCTTAACCTAGATGCCTCGGTCATTCTCTAATGGCTACCATATGCCAATTCCTTGAGCTACCTTAGATCCTCACTTCCTCAGTATTTTTAGGTATCTTTTTAGAGACATCAGAGTCAGAATGTGACAGAGCTTAACTTCTAGCTCCCTTCCTGAGAAGTGAGTATTAACCAGACTGACACCAGAGCAGCACACTTATTAGAAAACTCACAAGGCAAGATGGTTAGAAAGAAGCAGTACATCCTCGGGAGGAAACAATTCTCAATGGACACACCTTGCAAAAAGAGCACTAAAACCTCAAATTCCAGAGAATCTTTCCAATGATGCTTGTAGTCAATGTCCTTGGGTTTTGGAGTCTCCCTCCCGAGTAGAGTAAAATAAAGTCAAGAAAATCAAAACAGAATCTCTCTCCAGAGCAAAGGCTTGCAGGTTGTGTAATCATAAAACACTGGGTTCCATGGGTTCAAATTTCCTTGTTGTGACACAGACCCACAGTGTGTGTGACATCTGAATCGATCTTCTGGTGTTGTCAACGTCAGATTTGAGAGCAAAAGGACTGACATGAACATGACATTCATGTTTCTTATTGTGCAATAACAAAGTCTTTTGTCTCTGATGTTGTGGTCTGGTGTTTTATCCATGAAACAGTGACACACACACGGTAGCATGCATGAAGAGACGATCTCAGACTCTCCTTGGTTAATACCTCAATAGAATTATTAAGGAACTCTTTTTCTCAGTTATTGTAACATCTCCGTGTAAAATAAAGTTGTGAAAATAGTCCTGCATTAGGGTTGTTAAGATAACTAAATGATATATTTATCACCTAAGTGTGTGCTTACCATACAAGGATGTCTTAAAAATTCATGGGAAATGGAATTACACGATTATTTTTGTGAAAAAATTTTGAAATCAGTGCACAGCTTTTTTCACAATAGAAACTATCCATGAGCATTTTGAAGATCCATCAAACAAGAATACTCCATAAAGATTAGTGTTATCTGACACACCAATACAGCATGAACCAATAGTGATTTAACATAGTGAGGCCTATGAAATTGACAATAATCATTTCTTAATAAAAAATGAAAACTTCCTTCCCTCCTCAGAATTTTTGTTTTTGGAAAACCCTGCTTAGTCCCAGGCACATTCCCCAGGGTGTCACAGAGTCCCATATTTATTCTACCTCAGCTTATTAGGCATTCATTGAATAGTACTGGGAATACTCAGTAATATAGTTTATGACACTGAGTGGAGCAGAGAGAGAACTGTTCATAGTCACATGACCTCCCTTAAATCAATTTTTAATAATTAGGATTAAAAAGTCAAACTGAAACAAAACATTTATTCACCCTTGAAAGTGCAGAAGCCAAGTATACCTTGAACTGCACATACATATTCAATAATTGATTCAAAACCACAATGTCCTTATGACTCCCCAGCCTGTGGGTCCAAGCAGGTCATACTAATATAAATCCCCAAATATTGCTGGCTTGTTTTTTTGCATAATTTGAAGAAATCAATGGCCATTTCAAGATCTCTCTCAGTTGCTTCTGGGAAGCTCTGGAAGGCATGTGAGGGGAAACAGATGTCTGCTGGGGTCGGCATTTCATTGCAGGATTGCTCTACCCTGCATGCCAGTGGCTGGTGCTGGTCAGTGCGGTTCCTCCTGGTATGATGCCTCTCCTACAGGCACAGTGGCCCCTCGGTTCCCAAAGTTGAGCAGATGCCCAGGGCAGACAGGGGGAGGAAGGCCACTGCCCAACTCTGCACTGTATGTCGGCATGTGGACTATGAACTAGCACTGCTTGTGTCAAAACTTCAAAATTTCCCTTCTGAAAAAGCTTATCTTCTGCTCTTGTTCCTTCTGCCACTGCTGCCCTTCCCTGGGGCTGGCTGACAAAAGGTATTCTGTTGTCACGGTTTGCCTTTTGTGACACAAATCTCAAACATTTAAAAGCTGTATGTCCAATATCTCTATCATCTCCAGAAAATATATTTAGATATTTAGAACATAGTAGTTTATCAGATAAATTATTGTGTTTATAAATTGTCTGCTAAATTTGGGGGAACAGGATTATAAATTTGATTTTTCTGGCCAGCGCCACAGCTCACTAGGCTAATCCTCCGCCTGCGGTGCCAGCACCCCAGGTTCTAGTCCTGGTTGGGGCGCCGGTTCTCTCCCGGTAGCTCCTTTCCCAGTCCAGCTCTCTGCTGTGGCCCGGGAAGGCAGTGGAGGATGGCCCAAGTGCTTGGGCCCTGCACCCGCATGGGAGACCAGGAGGAAGCACCTGGCTCCTGGCTTCGGATGGGTGCAGTGTGCTGGCCATGGTGGCCATTTAGGGGGGGGAACCAACGGAAGGAAGACCTGTCTCTCTCCCTCTCACTAACTCTGCCTGTCAAATAAATAAAATAAAAATTTGATTTTTCTAATTTAGTGTTGAAAACCCATTGATCCTTTCTTTAGAACCTCACAAATTTTCCAATTTTTAAATTTGTATAGCTTAAATGTTTCAGCAGTGGTAATTCCAATTTCTATCAATAGAGAAAGCAAGACTTGAAAGACTGTCAGTTCACCCTCTATATATTGTTTTGCTTCCAAATTATATTGCTGTTGAGATTTGGTAAGGCATACACAGCCTTTAAATAATGTGCTGTGATTCGCTACTGACCAAAGAACCAAATTGTAGCTCTTACATACTCAAATGTTTTAAGCTCTCTGGATCAACTATCTACAGTTACATTAGTTGATTCCTGCACAAGAATTCTGGACATGAATTCACTCCCTAGGGATTCCCCTGCCTAACTTCCCATCCCCTACCCTCTATAGTGGTTTTAAAGATTTTCAGGTTGACCATTCAAAAGTCAAAGGATTTGATTGTTTCCATTTCTTATAAAACTTTCAAGGTTTACTCTTAATCATTCCAAGGTAGTACACTAGCAATTTTTCAGTAGAAAACAATAATGAAGCACAACTTAATCTCTGGCAAGGTACTTCTCTGTGAGGGTGCACAAGCAAACTCCAAGAAGAGCAGCTCAGGCTCCGCTTCAGCACTGACTATGGATTTACTTTCTCTTATCCATATTGCTTGAGAGTTTGACTCCAGAGTCAAGAGTCACAAAATATATGTGAAATCCAGAGGAACGTTATCTTTATATGTATAAAGGTTGTAGATTTGTAAGATGGGGAACAAGGTGGAAAGTGACAGAGTTCTTGTTAGCTAAATGAGGCAAAATAATTCAAAATGATTTATAAGAACAATAAAGAGAGTGTGAAATTTACAGTGGTAAGAAGTCTTTAAATGGAGAGAAGGCATTAAATGTATATCTTTGAAGACAAATACATAAATAATTCCAAGAAGTCTAAGCAATTAGTAAAAATCATAGCTGTAATCTGGGAATGTGATTGATGATAACTGAGATATAAACTAAGTCTCATGAGCTGAGATCAATCCTTTTGTTGTAATAAAAATAAATAGGACTCAAACTGGGGTGGGGGGAGAGAGACAGAAAAATAGGATGACACTTCCAAAAGTTCATGCAAATTAGAACCGAATGGTAAGCTCATTTTTGCACAAAAAATTTTGAGATGCATCCATAGCTTTTTTTCAGAACACATATTTTTCACGAGAATTTTGAAGGTCTGTTAGTGACTTCCAGCCAGGTATTTCACTACCTGTACATATTGTCCAGGTGTTAACTGAAACTCCAATTTACTTGGGAGGAGCTTACCATTTCTTATTAAACCTTTTAATAAGAAAGCACTTAAGAGATTGACATGTAATCACAGAATAATTATATAGGTGCATCTTTGTGGTGTTTATGAGAATTTGGTAAAGTATATGCAACTTATGAAGACTAGATTTAGGAATTTTAGACTTTACATTGTGAAAGCAGTAAAGTATTCAGTAGAAGCTGTATTTCAAATCTTTTTTTTTTTTTTTTGGCCAGGGTTGATGATGTATACTATAACACTGGACAGCAGATCCAGGTCAGTGACAGTATCAGGAGGGTGAACAATGGAGTCTCCACATAGTACTGTGTCTAGCTAAGCTGCGGTGTTGACGTATCAACATATGTGGTCTCGAGGTGTATTTTCAACTTGCAATGGGTTTACTGGAATATCACCCTGTTGTAAGTTGAACAGTATCTGTTTACTAATTACAATTATTTTAAACCTTGTGTCTCTCACCACCTTGGGTTTTCTGTTATTTCATGCCATCTGTGGTATATCTGGTAATTTTTGTTTACATGTACAATGTTGTGTCTGAAATACTGTAGAGATATTTTTAGGTTTCATTGGTGGTTATCTCCCCCAGAAAATATTTATTTTGTTTTGGGTGGGCAGCTACACTGATGAACATGCTCCTAATCCAATTAGTGGCTGAGCTAATTAAAGCAGGCTTCAGGTATTTGTGAGGGTGGATATATAATTCATATAATTCAGGTTTCCTTAGTCCTACATCTTTCTCCTATTGCTTTCCATGGAAGTTGATAACTTTTCGTATACTCTTCCTTTTAGGATACAGCCTTCCAGAGTTGCTAACTTAAATCCCTAACTTAAAACATGAAGATTTTCTGAAGTCTTTCCGCCTTGCCAGGTTGTGAATTCTAATTTTTATCTTTGAGCTCCACTCAACTCCCCAAATCTCTTCTCAGCAAATTAATGTACAAGAGGTATCAAACTGGCAGATGTGCCAAAGGGATGGAACTGAGAGACAAGGATGTGGAACATTGGGTTTATATCATTGTCTTTTTCTTTTCTCTTATATCCTGAGCCCTGAAATTTGGCCACCATTGTCTCTGTAATGATTTTAAAATAGATTTTTATAGTTCCTCTTTTTTTTTTTTAAAGCAGATGCAGCCTGATGTAAACAAATCAGACTAAGCTTAAAGTGAAATTTCTCCTTTGCCTATTTCCATTGATTGTTGGTTATATATAATTTCAAAATTTATAGCAATACAATAATACCTTCATGAAATTTAGTGTCTGTGTGTGTGTGTACGAATTTTATTTCTGTTAATGTGGTGCTGATATATTGGAAAGGGTTAGACTAATTAATCTAACAACCTCAGTCTGTGTATTTTATTTTAGCACTATTTTAGCACTAAATATATGCTCATTATAACTTTGGGAGCTGACTGTAAAGAAATTTTTCTTGTCTTTAAAATATGTACCTTATTTTATAACACTTTCATATATGGATCCAGCTTCCTTTTAGCAATAATCTCATTGAACTGTAGAGCTTATATCTAGCAAATTGCTTTTTATTGTTCAATCATTATAATTATTTTTTCCAATGTCATATACACACATATACTTGCTATCTGTATATGAAACACTATTTGCCCTTTTATGGATTGATGTCATCTAATTTTGGAATCTGGGCAAATCTATTTGGCTTCTATTTTTAAAATGAAAAAAAAATTATTTGAAAGGCAAAGGGACAAAAAAGGGGGGGGGAGGGAGAGAGGGAGGGGGAGAGAAATATCTTCCATCTATTGATTCATTTCAAAAATGCCCTAATAGCCAAGTCTTGGCTAGGCTGAAGCCAGTAGCAGGCACTCCATCCAGGTCTCCTGTAGGGGTGACAGGGATACCAGTACTTAATCCATCGCCTGCTGCCTCTGTGGGTGCACACAAGCAGGAAGCTGGATAGAAAGCAGATACAGAACTGGAGTCCAGGCACTCCAAAGTGGGATACACGTTTTCAAGATGTGGGCTTAGCCAGCTGCACCAAAATGCCCATCCCGATTTTCTAAATGTTAAATTCCTCTAAAAACCAGAAAGATACAATTATCACCCTTATCCCTATGAGACGTCTTCATTTCTGGGACTCATTCTGATAAGTTCAATAGATAGTAGCTTTGAAAATATGAGTTCTAAGCTGAAAACTCTAAAGATTAATGCAGGGAATTATTTTGAAACAATAATCAATAGTAGTCAAGTATTTTTATACATGGTTTATATACATACATGGTTTATATATGTATATATATATAATACAAATGTAAAAGTTATTTAATAATCAATACATAATGAAAATTGAATGGATGATTTGCAGGAAGATTCAGTACTGGAAACAATAGATTTTGTGGCAATATTTAGAAGTAGAAAAATATTTACATATATGCATATACATGTTTGATTTATATGCATGCATTCCAGGAGCTCAATTATTTAGTTCACTTCAATTTTAAACACTTATATTACTTTAATACTGCAGAAAAAATAGCTAAAATTAGATGAATGTTCATCATTATGTCATGTTATTTCTGAATTGGCAGTATGATATGGAATTTTTTAGACAGGTTTGCCAATTATAAAAGCCGATTCTTAAAAAATGTGAGAAAATCTTTCATGTGACAAACTGAGTTATATAATTAATGTGATTATAAAACTACTTTTTTATTTCAGTTTTTATTTAAGTAATGTCTCAGTTATAAAGACTGACTAAAGCAACAGTATTAATATATTTGCAGTGGCTAAAATATTGAAAAGATGGAGTAACACTAGAAAACTAGTTCTAACAAACAATATATTTGAGGCATGATGTGTGTGTGTGTGTGTCTGTGTGGGTGCGTACATAAGACGTCACAGAAATAATTAATCATCTGTGTATACATCTTTCAGAATGTCACCGGGTTCACCATTTGTGATTAGCAAAGAATTTTAGTAAATTTAATTCATACAGATTTGTTAAAATTTCCCTTGACTCGGGTTCCAAAGTATTTAACATTAAACATTTCTGATATTGAGCAAAGTGAAATTCAACATTGCAATTTGTTTCAGACATTTTCAAACAAAAATATGGCACAGTGTATGATGAGTCCATTATTTATCCTGTTGGATAATTTTGTAGTAAAAATTCTATAACACCTGTCCAAATCTGTTTCATGTTGCTGTAATAGAACACCACAGAGTGGAGACCTTAGAAACAATAAAAAGGCATTAGGCATAGATTTCCGGGAGGCTGGAAGTCTGAACATGCAGCCAGCACCTGGTGTGGGCTTTCTTGCTGCATCACCCTATGTCAGAGGTGGAGGGCGTGGAACTCTGATCGAGCAAATGAGCAAGAGGAGGCTGAAGTCCCCTTCTAACAAACTCCCTCTCATGACATCTCAGTCACTCCCGGATACCGACACAGCCCTCACGAGGGAACCAGCTCTCTTTTTGGCCCCACCTCCCAACACTGTTGTATTGGAGATTAAGTTTCCAACCCATGAACTCTGGGGACACAGCCAAACCCTAGCAAGGCTCATTATTGCTGATTTAATGATTAGGAAGATAAATTAGAGTATTCTAATGATAAGCTCTGTTTTATAAAGCAGGACATAAATCTTTGAATATGGTTATCCTAACACTGCAACTCACTCACTTGTTACATGTCTTATATCTTAGACTGTACTCAAATTTTAAGTTATTTTACATTAAAATTCGGATTGAACACTATTATGGTAAACTCCTCAAAGTACTAATTTTTCTCTAATCTAATGTACTCTGTCAAATTCCATTTATATCACTTAAACAGACTGCTGACTGCAGCTGAGCATACTGTGTTTAGTTTTGGGAGCCATGAATCAAAAGGACTGTCTATAACCTGAAACACCTAAAAGAAGGGAGAATTAGTAAGATGAAAAAGAAGAACATATGATATACTAAGGATCTTTTACAAGACTGTATAGCACGGAAAAGAGATATTCAGGGTCCCATATAGAATAGGAATTACATTCTTTTTGCATGGCTCCATAACAAAACACATGAGAAAAAATATGAGAACATACCACTGGGAAGAGAATTAATCCCACATAAGAATTATATTCCTAAAAATCAGAATTTTATTAATTAAGGAAAGAGGGACAGATTCTTTTTGATACTCTGAACACTAGTTTTATGAGGGATGTTAGAGTGGACATAGGAAAAAGGTGTTATGGGCTTGCATATCCATTCTTGCATGGAAAAATCAGTTATTAAGAGTGATTGTATAATTCAGGACATATACAAAACTTGTTGAATTTTAATCCTGATTAAAGCTATGCAATGATAAATTGTCTCATATGTTGATAAATATTTCTAGTGACAGTAATAGAATAGGAATATTCACATGAGTACTTCAGGGTTCACTAAAATTCCCCAACATTACTATGTTAGGGAAGCCCAGAGCATATTTTTCATAGGGGCGAAATATCAACTGTCCAAACACCAACACATAGCTGATCATAGTAGTCTTCTGGGGAGGGCTGTTACGAATAGGCTTGTTTGAAGGATTAATGATTCCATGAGAAGTAAAAATATTGATAAAATTTGTAATAGCTCTCCTATTATACGCAGTGGGCTTCCCTAACATAGTAATGTTGGGGAATTTTAGTGAACCCCTAAGGTACCCATGTGAACATTCCTATTCTATTACTCACTAGAAACATTTATTCCTCTTTCAAGCATTATCTACTATGATTTTAACAGAGCAAAGAAAAACATTAATATACTCTACAAAGGTATTTATAACCTTGAAAAAGATGTTTCCCTTGTCACTAAAAAGAGCCTTTGAAAATAATTCAATCTTTCAATATTGTCAGTCAGCCAGAATCAGGAAGTTGGTATTTCTTTAATTCATTTGATTTGACTTTATTGTTGCTAAGTAGCTTTGTAAAAATAAAAGACCCTTTAAGAGCTGTTTTCAGAAAAGCAATGCTTATATTTTCATATGTTAGAGGGATGTGTTAACATACATAGAATTAAGATAAAAATATAGCTACTGATGTAGCAGGGCACTTTCTGGAAACTTTGTGGTGTTTCTGATCAAGGAATATGTAAATAACCTCCTGACTTCCCACCTTGCACCAAGATGTATACCCAACTAACTAACTAAGTCAAGGTATTCTGGATGACGATGCTTAGAACTAAAACTAATGAATTCCTTTACCACAAATTTTCAGGGAATATCTATTTTTGCTTATGAAAGTAAAACATTTCCTTTAGATGGGCTACAATAATTCCTGAAAGTTATAATTAGAGCATTATATTCGACTTAATTAATGATAGTCACAACTTATTGTCTGAATAGGATGACCCAGATACTAGTCATCAATTCCTTCTTGTGGCACTACAAAATGGAATCTGTTGTTTGACTTTTACAAATCCACTCACAGTAGCGTATTTATTGTATTTCAAGATTGCATGTGTATTAGTTATGATTTAATAATTTTACTATTATTTCATCATAAATTACTCAATTCATTTGACATTTTAATACATCGACAATTATATATCTATATTCAAGTCTTAATTGATGCAACAATGAGAAAACTAAGGTAAAATGTGAAGATTAATCACAGTTGATAAATCAGGTTGCTGCTTTGTTCCACTAAGAAAAATGATAGACATAGGGTTGTAGAGACTACTATATCACACCATACAAGAGTACAATAGAATTCATGGCTAAGAGAGGAAATAAAAGGACACTGACAAGTTTATTATAAATGGCCTTCTGAGAAAAACTGGCCCAGACAGTAAAGTGATCACTTATTCCCATGGGATACCAACGGGAAGAAGAATGCCTGATTCCCCAGAGGGTGAAGATTTACCTAGGACTCAGCTTAATTTAGGGGAAAAAAGAGAAAGATAGAAATAGAATATAGATCTTATTTTTTTTTATTCTAGAACATTTGAAACATACACAAACTAAGAATATGTAATAAAGACCTATATTCCTATCACCCAATTTCAATATTTGTGACTATTTTGCTAATGTTAAGGGCTCAATTTTTTTTAAAAGATTTATTTTATTTATTTGAAAGACAGAGTTAAGAAGTAGAGACAGAGAAAGAGGTCTTCCATCCGCTGGTCTACTCCCCAGAGGGCTGCAATAGCCGGAGCTGTGCCAATCTGAAGCCAGGAGCCAGGAGATTCCTCCGGGTCTCCCACATGGATGCAGGGGCCCAAGGACTTGGGCCATATTCCACTGCTATCAGAGGCATAGCAGAGAAATGGATCAGAAGAGGAGCAGTTGGGACTAGAACCAGCACCCATATGGGATGCCGGCACCTCAGGCCAGGGCATTAACCCACTGTGCCATAGCACTAGCCCCTAAAGGCTTAATCTTATTGGCTGTTTCAAGGGAATTCAAAAATAAAGCCCTTGCATTGTATTATGTCCTTCTTACTATTTCAGGATGTACCTCCAACTGAAGATGAAGAGGAGACCCAAACTTGCTTACATATGAATATACCATTTTTGCATGAAAGCAATTAATGATAGCTTAATACAATTCTTTTCCAGGCTAATCAATATTCAATGGCATCAATTTTCATCAAGTTGCCTATTTCCTGCTTTCTTTGAATCAAGAATATGAAAGTTCCCTTCATTAGTTGGTGTGACTCATCTCTTTTTATTCTAAAACATTTTCCACCACCCTCTTCAGTGCCACTGAGTTATTGAAGAAACTGTCATTTCTTTTTGAATTATAATGAATGTTCCACAGTCCAGATGTTTAAGAATTATCCTCATAGTGTTATCTCATCACTCTAAGCCCTGTATTGCTCTGTGTATATTGTGTTGACATTTGATTACATTTAAGTGCAGGTTTTAAGGATGAACATTTTGGGTGAATCTATGTTTTTTCTGTTTTAGAACTCTACAGCATGAGGTGTATCACATGTGGTTGCCTTGTGGTTACGGATGGAATTCCAGTTGGTGGAATCAGATGGCTTCGAGCTTTTCCAACTTATTTGAGGCACCTCAGTCCCCACTCTACTGAGAACAGTTTTTGGTAACAAGCAATGTGTGGGCCAATTACTTCAGTAAGGAATCAAATGGTGACTGCTGAGTCTGTCACTCCTCAACATCCAGAATTCTTTTACAAAGTACTTTCTTTGATAATTGTTTCCTTTCCTCCATCAACTAATTCATTAAAGGAAAAAAAAGCTGCATGTTTAAAGACATAGATGTGTAAATATCCTCACATGATTAGCGAGTTATTAGATTGATAAAAGAGACCTAGGGTTTGATATTCACACTAGGAAACTTTTATTTTTTAGTATGGCCATACAGGAATGGGCTTTCAAAATTCATGGAAAATGGGCATTCATGATTCCATGAACTTTTCTATGTTCCCTTCCATTTACAGACAGACAGACACACATTTTCACTTATTTTCAGCCGAAAATCCACTTCTCAAAATGTGCTCAGTGGATCCCGAGGAACACATGAGAACCTACACCAAGCCTTACAGTGATAAGCCTGGTGGCTGGTCTGGTCTTATTGCTCTGCCAGGATGAAAAACAGGGAAACATTATCCTGTAGATTCTGCTCCTGTTGTTAACTGTGCATCTGTTTTTCTATCTCAATTTCAAATGCCGCAAAGGGAAGTGTACAGATCAATCAGTCACCATTCTCAGGCATGAACAGAGCTATTGTACAAGATCACCAGTCCAGAATGATTGCTTGCTTGGGTCTGACTTAAAACAGTTCTTACAATTCATGTGTTAGTAATCACTTATTAATAGCCAATGCTTGCAATACCATAAATTAAACTCAAAATATCTTGGTGAGTGAATGACAGAAGTCATATGAAAAAAAGAATGCATACTGGGTATAAATTTTCAAAAAATGCAAGCCATTTCCTAATAACAAAAAGATCAGTGGCTGCCAGGGGTACAGGAGGTTTTCACACTGGGATGAAGGGGGATTAATTTCAGAAAAGATGCACAGAAATACTGTTCACTGTGTGCAAAGAACTGACATATACAAATAATCAGACACTCAAGAATTGAACACTTCCAAGTCATGATGACCAAGGCAGTGAAATCAGCTGTAAAGTAGTTAGCAGGTATGAAGACGTAGTAAGGTCTTGCAGTTGGAACTACTTCAGCACCGGACAGAAAATACCATGTAAGATTCAATGCTTTGACTCCAACACAGTTTCTGGACACAGCAATCCAGAAATCATTAGATGTGATAGTGTTGGGGGATGTTTGGTCTTGGAATTTGACATGTTCTATAAAGCAGACATAGAAGTATAAGGGCTGTTCAAGATAAATTAACTTTTGTTACAAAATTGTGCATATTTCATCAATATAGAATTTTTAAAAGATGGTGATTGTTGATACAGAAAAGTGAATATGAGTACTTCCTACTATTCTTTAACAAAAGGATTTCTGCAAAAATTGTACCACCTAAAATCCTTCTCTCTTGTTACACATGTGGAAACTGGAGCAAATGAGCTAAAGTAATGGAGTAAAATCACATGAAGAATGAGGAGCTGTGCCAGGCTACTAATGGAGGACTTGCATTCCTCACATCAGCTTTGTCCCAACGTTTTAGTATTGGAGGACACTTAAATGAACAAATTCAGATGCAGCAGCATCTGAAATTTGCATCATGAAAATTGCAATGCTTTCCACACAATAGTCAATTACTAGGAATGTGGGATAGGAGTTTATTTGTAAAATTCTGTTGATTTCTACCTTTTAAAATTTCTTTCATGGCCTCTACAACACAGATTTTAACAGCCAACTAGAAAAACTCTAAATTCAAGGCATCCATATTATGTGGCATTATAGAAAAAGACTGACACCCAGGTTAATAACATTTTGCATTATCCCATTATCTTTTTCCAAAAATTCTGTCCAAAATGTGAATCCAACAATTTATAGTCCAGATAAATGCAGAAGCCAAGAAAGCTCTTTTTCCATCAATTTTCAACTGCAGAAAATTCAATGTCTTATGATTTAACTGACATTTGCTCAATCTTCCACTATCACACAAGCTAAGTTGTTCTTAGAAAACTTTGTGATCTAGGGTATTTAACAAGAGTGTAAATGGAAGGTCTAAAGTTGATATGGCAATACATTCTAACAGTAGTGATATGACTTGCTGTCCTTACCTTTAGTTTCCCCTAACAATCACTGTTCCTGAAACTAATTTATAGTGTTCACCCAAGCTTTCCTCCACTTGATGTCAAGTTGTCTTGAGAATTGAAAAGATTTTGTTCCTACAGAAGCTTGTATTAAAATTGATTCCATTTGAACTTATATTCAATTTTGCCATCAATTGACCTAGACTTGAATATATTTTCCAAATACTGAATAGACAAATTCTTATGTAAGGCTATCTTGAGTAACTTGATCTTTCAGAAAAATATTTCACAAATTGAAACTGTACTCCTACATCTGAAAAACGCAAAGTTTGAGTTGGTTTTTTAAAATCATTTACTGGCAAAAAGTGGTTAGAAGTTTCTTCTTTTAACTAGAAAAAAAAAAAAATCAGACTCCGACCATTGATTTCTTTTGTTTCCTAAATATTTTCCCAACAAGCATAACCAATGGGGTGAAATATTTATTAGTCATGAAATCACTGATGCAATACAAAGAATAAAACTGGCTAATGAATGAAAATTCACAAAATATAACACAAAATGTGGGGTTGGGTGGAGGGTAGGGCTTTGCCATTAAGAGGAGAGAGAGGTTTCATTCTTTATTCTGGCTTCCTCTTGGGTGTGGATTTTCCTTTTCATTTTAAACAGGAAGGAAAATTTTTTCCACCTAAAGACTCTGGACTTTTGTAACTTCCTTTAAGAACCCCAAACTGGAAAGCTGAAAGTTTTACACTTAATTAGTTGTCTTTAATGTATGTGAAGATTTTATAAATTAAGGAAATTATTTTGTTGATTCCAACATGTATTAACTCCCCACCCACCCATATAGCAGGGTGCTATGTGAATTTCATGGCCCTATAATGTTGCTAAATGGCTTTATATCCCTTTTTATAACGTGGTTTTCTGAGTGGAATGGTGCCTACAGAGACCTACATCAGCCAGGACACAGTCTCATGCTGTTAGGATGCCATGCAGCTGGTTCACAGGTGACAAGAGCTATCCACGAACTCTAACATGAGAAACAATCATCTCCTGTCTTTTTTTAAAAATTTTTTTTGACAGGCAGAGTTAAGCAGAGTTAGACAGTGAGAGAGAGAGAGAGAGAGAGAGAGAGAGAGAGAGAGAAAGGGCTTCCTTTTCTGTTGGTTCACCCCCAAGTGGCCGCCACAGCTGGCACGTTGCAGCCAGCAAGCTGCGCTGATCCGAAGCCATGAGCCAGGCGCCTCCTCCTGGTCTCCCATGTGGGTGCAGGGCCCAAGGACCTGGGCCATTCTCCACTGCACTCCTGGGCCACAGCAGAGAGCCGGACTGGAAGAGGAACAATCGGGACTAGAACCCTAGGTGCCGGCGCTGCAGGCCGAGGATTAGCCTAGTGAGCCACGGCGCCAGCCCATCTACTGTCTCTTAAGAATTAGTGAGCTTGATGTCTCAGGGCCACTCTAGGATGGGTGATTAATGACCTTATCCTTTTTCTTTCCCTACGTTTATGTCACATTGGGTATGGGAATGAGTGTGTGAATGTGAGGTACCTCTTTAAGCAATAACCAAGTTTGTTAACTATTTCCAAATGTTCTTGGATTTTCAATGGGATTGATAACCAGACATGTAACTGTATTGATTAAACCTGATTCAGTGCATATACCCACCCTGTACGTAAAGTATAAACCCTATAACCAAAATCAGGCTTTTGGAACAGACAAGTCAGGCAACTGACCAGTTGTTTTGGTTTAAATCCTCAATTTGACCAGCTGAATAAATTTCAGCTTTGATTCTCCAGGCAGACCAGTTGTTTCAGTTAGAAGTAATAAAAAATCCAAAAATAATTTACTTGCGGTCATTTATCTCAAGATATTGATGTGTAGACTACCTTAACATAAAATATTTTTCCTATCTTAGATATATCAGAGGAAGAGTAAGATTAAGTACTATATACCTAAAATGAAATAGAAGTTAATTCTGTGGTTTAATAGGTGGAACCAATCGCCAGCAAAATGTATTTTGAAAGAAAAGTAGGCATGGGCTGTTGGTTGAGGAGAGGGGAGTGTGGTAAGGATTTCCTAAGATGCACAGGAAATGACAACAAGGGACAGAAGAGTGAAGGCGTCATCAGGCACAGGGCTGCTCCAAGGAGGCAGCGGAGGAGGACAATCAGGAAGAGCATTACTTGAAGCCTGGAGAGCCAAGTGGGAACCCAGTGACCCCTTCCGTGACCCTATCACCAAGATATGTGGCCACTTTCATTGTTACACTGAGAATGAGTTGCCAGTTTCTGGTCTGTAAGAACCACACCTGGGCAGCAGGTAAGGCTTAGACTTTATCATATGCCAGCATCTTCCTAGTCACCCAGGGAACACTAGATCAGTCTCTGTGAATCTCTCTATCACACACTGTGAAAGACAACTGTGAAAGAAAGGCCATCTGGTTTGTGGTTATGTAACTATTATCCTAGAAAACCAATACAGTGGCTTGAAAATGCTACCTCTCCTGAATCCACGAATTCGGTCAACTCACCTTGGCTGTTCTTCTTTGTGGGCTTTTACAAGGTGACCGTCGGACAGGCTGGGCTGTGTTTAACCAACTGTTTGGCTGCGGGAGACACAGGATGGCTTCCTAACCTGGCTGATCGTTGACGCTAGCTGTTAGCTTGAGAGCTCAGCTTGGCGTTCTCAAGGCAACGGCGCTAAATTCCAAGTGAATCCCCACAGTGAGCATTTCCAGAGTTGAAGCCACACTGTCCCCTGTGCCTTAGCCTCAGAAGTCCCAGAATTCTCATTTCCGTTGTATTCGTAAGAAATTGTTGTGGAGATCACAGACGTCCTGACTTAGAGATAATGAGTTAGTCTCTACCTCTCAGTGGGAGAAGCAGCCAAGTGTTTGTTGTGAGCTTGAATCAGCCACACCAGGTTACACTTTGTGATTATTTTTTAACTGACTGGTGCTCAGCTGTTGAACCCAGTCAGTTTTCTATTGTAACGCTCTCCACCTGATCCAGGAATGTGCCCCCTCCACCCCCACCCCGGTGGTTTTTCTTACAGGAACACTCTGCTAAGCACTCTGTCAAAGCATAATACAATCCTTACTGCTGCCAAATTCCTTTTGAAGCATCAGGGAATAGTTTCTATCCATCTACTTCAACAAATCTGTTTTTACTTGATTTCTGAATGTTCCACAGTACGTCTGTCTCTTTTCTACCTTCTCACAGTGTTAGTCTATTCTATTACATCCTCAGTGTTTGTGCGTGGATCAGCTTCTGAGGGAAGCCTATTTGAAGCTAACAGTTTAGATTTGACAACTGGGTGAGACGCTGTGATAATATAATTACAGCTGTAACCTCAGCCTTCAGCTTGACTAACCTCAGTTTCTTCTTAATGTGTAAATACAGGGACACGGTAAGTGACTATTGTCTTCTAAAACCACCGTTAGCCTTGCTGCAGATGCCCATGGGATGGTACACCCTAACTCTCGCTGGAAGCTTGCTTCTCACTGGTGGGAGTACGTCTGTCTTGTGGCCCAGTCAGGCGTCCATCCCTGGACTCCCCCACTCTGCCTTACCATCAGCCTCCTATGCTGATCAAGACATGACATTCACCTGAGGACTTCAGGAAAGCAAGGGGCTCCTCAGTCAATAGAAGACAGAGATTAAAATGAAGAAATTCCTTTCAATGTTCTGTTCAGGTTTCTTCCTTTTCAGATTTCATATTTCTATTTCCTTCTGATTTCTTCACAATGACCCCACTTTTGGCCAGAAAACATAATGAGAATCGGCAACATCTTTCACTGCCAAGAATGTTCCTTGCTACACTGCTTGCCTTTGAGTCTGCTGTGACAAATCACCCCAAGCATAGAGGCCTAAAGATGCAGAACTTTGGAGGCCAGAAGTCTGAATCCATGTAGGTGCTGGGATGGTGCCCTTCTGGATCTGTCCTGTGCTGATCTCCCAGCTGCTGTTGGTTGCTGCCAGTCCTGGTGTTCCTGGCCTGCCACTGTCACTCCTGTCTCTGTCTTGATCCTCATGTGGAGTTCTTCCCTCTGTGTGTATTCCTGTGTAACTGTCCTCTTTAATGGCACAAACCATTGGACCTAGGGCCCACCTGAATGCAGTATGATCTCACAACATGATGGCAGCTGCAAAGATCATATTTTAATGAGGTTACATTCGCAGATTTCAGAGGTTAGGACTTGACTGTATCTTTATGAGAGTCACAACTCAGCCCATCGATGTGCCATCGGTACATCCAATGCTAGTGATGGAAACCTGTCCTAGGCCATTACACTCCACCTCTAGTTGCAAAGCACTGCCAATTTAGCATCAATACTATTTCTTGATGTTCTAATTCTATTCACACTCTCTTATATTAGTTTAACTTATGTGGCCCATAAGAACCATCTCAAAGAGCCTGTCAACATATCCCTTTGTTTTTAATATTGCTTTCTCCCATACATCCATTCTTTCTAGACCCATTCTATAGTCAGGTTATTTTAAAATCCAAACACATTAAATTTCCTTGAATCCTATCGACCTTTGCTACAAACCATTCAAATATATCCCTTCACCAGCATTTAAAAAATGCAATCAAGTCATTGTGGTACACTAGGTTAAGACACCTCTTGGGATGCCTGCATCCAACTTCTGCTCCTGAGTCATTTGCCTGTCAATGTGCCTGGGGAGGCGCAGATGAGGCTCCAGGGTAGGTCCCTGCCACCTGTGTAGCAGACTGAGCTGGAGTTGCTAACGTCTGCCGTGAGCCTGGCCCAGCCCTGGATATTGCAGGGCACGCTCCAGCAGATTGCTGTCTGTCATGCTGCCTTCCATATAAATAAACAAAGATATATAAGCAAGCAAAAGCAAATAAACAAAACCCAGATTACAAAAAAAAAAAAAAAGCAGGACTTGAAATGTTTTGAAGCAGTAATAAAAATCCCTGACCTTGAATTTAAGAAGACCTTAATGAGCTACATTTCTTATTCTCACTGTAGTGTAGGTGGCTACTTACTCTCTGAATCTCATTTTCTCATTTGTGAAATAGGGCTCACTTGTTGACTTAGTCAGATGGCAGGATTTCAGTGAAAATAGTAGCACAATTCATGTCCAACCTCCAGAATCCCCACCTGCTACGTTTCCAGGTTCTCCTCTCACCTCACCTCATACCGATCTCATTGGCTTCTGTGCCTGATACGCTTCTTCTGCAACCTGTTTTGCCTTTCCTGCATTGGGTTCTTTCTTTTCCAGCTTCTTGGCTTTTACACTTAACTGAAAAAGCTGTTTCACTCCCCACCATAATCAGGTTAATTTCCTCACATGTTTTTAATCCTGTTGGACACTGCCATCAGCTATACCAGGAGGCAGAGTTGACTTCTTAGGCTTAATTCAGGCCTCCCCTTTGCGCACACTCCTGTACCAGCATTTATCAATCTCAGGTTCAGTTGTTCTCTGTTGCTGTCTGCTCTGATACACTATCAGCTCTTTGAGAACAAGGAGCACATCTTATGTGTCCCTCTGTTGCCTCTAGCCTACTGCTCCATGATTTATAATGTGTGAGAAAACAAAAGGTTTCTTGCGAGTGGTATCCTCTCTGAGGAGTAAGGATAAATTTATATTACTGGAATTAAGATGCATGAGGTCACCGATATCATCTATCAAATTTTGCTGTGTCACAATTTTATTTTAAAGATGCCCTCTTTGAAACTTCTTATTGATTTATGTTTATTTACTTGAAATGCAGAAACAGAGACACAGAGAGACAGAGATCTTCCATCTGCCGGTTCACTTTAGAAATGCCTGCATCAACCATGGTTGGACCAGACTGAAGTCAACAGCCTGGAATTAAAAACCTGGTCTCCTACGCGGGTGTTGTTGTTGTTAGGTACCCAAGTACCTTATTCTCCCACAGTGTGCATCAGCAGGAAGTTACAACAGGAAACCTGAACCCATGCACTCTGATGCAGGTATCCCAGGTGGTGTTTTTGCTTGCTGTGCCAAACACCTGACCCTAACCCCCACCCCCATTGTAAAATTGAGGTTGACCACTCACAGTGAATAATGAATGTTTGTTGAACACTTGCTGACTTTTGAATGAGTAAGCATATTGCCTCATTTGAATCAACAAATATTAAAAGGGACAGAAAAATTGACGCTGGCTCCAACCAGTAAGCAAGAAGAAGTCCTATCCAGATGTGGTACCAAATAAATGCCTGATGCCTGGCCTCATGTGAACACATCTGACTGGCAGCCAGGAGATCTCTCGAACGTTTAGAGTGTCTATTTATCTGTGCACTTGAGATGAGTTACTTTATGGTCTCCAAGCCTCGGTCTTCCTTTGAGAAGTGAAAACCTTGGAATATTATCATGAAAAGTTCTTCCATGTCCAAACTCCTTAATATTTTAGGTAAGCAAGTCCTATGTAGGTAATAGAAGATCACATGGCATTTTCTGTGAGAACTGACCTATATACCCATTGTGTTAAAAATAAATCTTGTCCTGACAATTTGCAATAGAAATACTCTGTGTCCTCATTAAGAAGTATTTCCTTTTGGAATGATGGAGACTTTCACATTTCCCTGTGGGTTTTTTTTTTTTTTTTTGCATTTATCTGATAAATGTACAATATTATGTGAGTTCCTTTTAGTTGAGAATTAAAACCAAATTTCTCACCCAGTAAAATATTCCAGTGAAGTATTATTACACAACCTGCACCTTTGCATGCTGGGAGAGATGTGAAGGAAATTCATTAAATTCTCACCTTTTGGAGAATGAGGGTAGAGAGGCTTTCCCTGGCTGTTCCAGGTAAACATAGCATTATTTAAGGGTAGCAAAAGTATGAGCATTCAGTCTTCCTAATTCTAGCAAGTGTTCTCCTTCCATTAGACTAGGTTTTTCTCTCTTCAGAAATTATTGAACTAAGACAACAGAAGTAATCAGAGACACACATGCACAGGCACCTCTCACATCTTCCAGCTACCAGCGTCTGCGCCTGAACATTCTATCTTCTCTCCTGCTCCGTGGCTAGAATCTCCACCAAGGTCAACTTGAAAAACTTTCCACGATCCTCCAGTGTGTGGAGCATTCTGCTCTTCTGGACACTAAAGGATATTATTTCAGGTTTTCTCTTTTCTGCAAAAACTTTTTTTTTTCACACTGTAAAGGATTACTCCCATGAGTGCACAAACGTGCTGTTATTTTTCTCATTTACCAACAACTTATTTTGGTCCCTCCACACTCCCTGTACTCTAGTAATACATTGCTGATGCTTTTCACAGCAACATTTCTTTAAGGGTTGTCACAAAAGTGTTCCTTGTTCAGTTTATTTTCTCCTTGACTGTCTGAGATGTCCTCCACCCAAGCTGAAGTCATTACGAAGGTGAACTTCGTTCTCTACAATGCTAAGGCCAATGGTCTCTTCTCAGTTCTCACTTTGCTTTGACCTCTGCTAGGGACTGGAAACGTCTTCTCAGAAATTCCTGCGCTGGTGTCATGAGGTGGTGCTTTTTGGAATTTGATTAAGGCCAAGGGTTCTGCCTTGATGAGTGGATCAGTGTCTTAATAAAGGATGTTGGGAATTCACTTACCTTCTTCCTCTTCTGTTCTGCCCCTGTGAGGACTCAGGAGGAGTCTCTCACCAGGCACTGATGCCGGTGCCTTGATCTTGAATGTCACAACCTGCAGAACATCAAGAAAATAAATTGAATTGTTCATAATTATCCAGTCTGTGAAACTTTATGACAGCAGCACAAATGCCCTGAGACACCCTATCAAACGTTTTGATGGGGCATAGAATTTTCTCTCTAGAAGTGTCTGTATCACTGGCATTTATGGTACCACAGTCTCATGGTGTTTTTGCCATCTCGTTGGCCAGTTCTTTTCAGGATGCTTTACTATGGTTTACTCAAATCCTCAAACTCTGATTAATGGTGACCCAGGGCCCAGTTCTTAATTTTACATTTTTAAAAAATACATTTACTTGATTATCTAATCTGGCCTTATGGCTTTAATATATCCCTAATATATGGGCCAGAGGTGAGATAATTAGATTGACAGCTCATATTCCAAGAGCCAAATATGCAACTCTCTGATACTTCTCCTTCAATATCTATTAGACATAAAAATTAAGGTCCTGCTTTTTCCTGACTCCAAATCTGCTCCATATAAATTGCCCCCTATGTGAATTATTGTTTACTACATCCTTCCAGTAGCTTAGGTTAAAACTCTTGAATTATTCTTAATTTCCATATTCTCTCAATAGAAACATTCTCAAAAAATCTATTGCGGTTTAAACCACCAACATCTTTACCTTTATGTTTAGAGTAGCCTCAAACACCTCCCTTGTTTAATCCCTAATTCTGTCTTCACCAGGAAGAATGATCCTTAGGTCGGGTCCTGTGACGCATGTGTTCAAACATCAGTGTCTTCCTCTCTCACTTAGACTATAAGCTGGAGTCATTTCCTGGGTGGAAACTTGCCTGCTCCATGATCCTTTACCTTCTCTGAATGTGTTTCCTAATCTCCTTGGTCTCAGGCACTCAGTGCCAGCCAGACTGTCCCATCTGGTCCACCTCAAGCACACTGGACGTGCTCGCAACCTCCTTCTGCTTCTGCACTCCTTGCTCAGGCTCCCGTCTAGGTTCTGACATTTATACCTCTCCTAACATTGCTATCTGGAATCACAGCTCCCCACAGAACTCCTTGGTAATTCCTGTCTTGTTTTTCTGTTACACTTTTTACTTCTTCTCAATATAAAATATCATTCATAAAATATTTCTATGCTTATTAATGATTTATAATGGAATGTCTAATGTAGTTAACTCTTGAATTTTTAAATTGTCTTTATCCTCTCATTGTTTCCAAGTTTCATGGTGGCAGGGGTGTGTCTTCCTCTCCACTGCCATGCTCACTGTTGACAATACAGGGAATAACACACAGCAGCCAGTGTGGTAGGAGCTGTCCAACCTCTGATGAGGACACAATGTCTTCCAGCTAGCCCAGGTACTCACGAAACGACCTAGCAGACATAATTAGGGTCACAGCTACAGTTAAATAAGGAGGGCCTGACCTAACCACACCAATGAATCAGAAAAAACAAAGCAGGAGGGACTTGACATGAGCAGCCGTGCTCCTTGTTGGCTGGGCAGTGGTTGTGGCCACTTGCTTCATGCCAAGGAAGGAGAGCAGCATCCAGTTGGTGGCAGACAAAAAGGACATGGAGACCTCAACCCTCAGTGGCAGGAAACCAAACTGTGGCAATCCTGCTGAGACTCTGGTGAGCAGATGCTCCCCTAGAACTCTCAGAAGAGAAGTTGGCTAGGTTGACATGTGGATGCCAGGCTTCGAGAGCCCAAGCAGAGAACACCGGTGTACCGTGCAGAACTGCTGACCTAGAGGACAGTGAGCTGGTAAGTGGGTGCTAATTTAAGCCTCATAACATTTATGATAACATTCAATAACAACAGAAGACTGCTATGAAACTCAGTAAATAAGTGTTGAATTAACACTTTGTTTTGTCTCTTCCAGTTTTCCAAAATAAATTAGCTTTTTTTTTTTTTATTGTGCCACGAATGTTGATTTTATATTAAGGAATCAATTTCTCTACTTCCTGAAGCATGTCCTCTTTGCTACTGATAGAGTGTATAGTATTATTTTTCAGCTTCACAGCATTAAAAGACAAGCACTTGATAAAATTAGGAATCCATTCAGGGCCAGGTATGTTGCTTCTTAAGATTAAATTGTGTTTTTATTTTTATTAAAATCTGTATTCATCAATTATGTGTTTGAGTCTTGAAATTCAACTTAGCAGATGGGCATATATTTTAGCCTTTTTCGGCAGAGGTCAAATCTATTCCTTTTTTTTCCTCACCCCACTGGATACTAATGACAGCTGTTCCACTTTTACTCTGGGTGATCACAGGGTGAAAATGATTGAACACAGGGAATTAGGAAGCATCTGCATAATAGGTTAACACCTCACACCTACTTTCCAAGTTCTCATCTCTTCTGCACAGTCTCTCTAACAGGCAAGCATTACATTTTAATCACACTTTCTGACCTAGCCTTTTCCTTTCTGTTAAAAAATAAATTAGATCTTCTTCCCCTCTGCACATCCCATCATAAGCGCTAAGTGATGTCTAACTGTTTGACGTTAATTTGATCTGAAATGATACAAAATTCGATATGAAAATCATCCTTTGAAAATTATTTTCAACTTTCACAAAACCTCTGAGAGACTTTTGCCTTATTACCTGTTTTATAAATGCCTCATATTAACAGATAAATATAAAGTTCAGATAGAGATTAAAGTCAAAGCTTCATATCCTATGAAAAGGTCCTGATGAAATGTGATCTACAGCAGCTGAATTTGGTTTTGATCATTTGCCAGAGGGTGAAAAAGACATTGTCATTTGCATAATTTTTATTCTGGTTGTCCTTTTTTGTAGAAAAATATTATTAATTAAAGAAAATTCTGTACCAGATATGTCATAGGGAGTCAGAGGTATGTGGATTACGTTTCTTAAGAAAACTGATGCCACACTTTTACTCAGCTACTGTTGTTGATTCACTGTTGCTCACCATTTTCCTGATGACTGCCTATGAGAACAACGCAGTTTTTTTCCAGCTAAGAATTACTTCTCAACAGGGGAAAATTTTTACTTTTGTCAACATTAATAAAGTAGTAAAACTGCAGAACATGTAGCAATTTTTGTCCTGAGACTTGATTAAAAACAAAAGCAGTAAGACTGCTTAATTCAAAGAATATTCAAAGTAACTGACGTGACTTTTTTACCTGTGAATACAGTGACTGTGACAAAAAGTGGACCATAGGGATGCCAGAGTTCCTGCTCTCTGATGCAGCAATCCACGTGTCGGGACTGGAGCCCTGAACTTGCTCTATCCCTGGCTTCGGTCTATTTTCCTTCCGTCATTTTCCTTGGAACTCTGCTTCCCTCTCCTCTCCATTCCTCCTCCATGACTCCTGACGAAGCATGTCGAGCCGTTTTGGAACAAATGGAAAGTTTCTGCTCCTCCTGGTCAAGGAGTAAAGCCCACAAGGAGGGACGCCTTCATTATCAGGCCTGACATATTCACAGATTGTAAACATCTACCTCTCCATTTTTCCCCATGAGGTCACAGTTGATGAGCCATCCATCTGAAAAACAGAGTTAAAAATACTCAGCAATTTCTAGTGTAAAGGAAAAAAAAAATGTGTGCTTTTTGAAATCAGATGTTTGGGAGATGCCTTTTTCGGTGTTGTTTGTGTGTTTTTGTTTTTTGGAGCAATAACTGAAATACCTCAGGGAGTAATAATACTAACTCTATTACAAAAATAAAGCATATTTTTAAAAAAGTGTGAAAATTGTGCTATAAACACAGTGAGGAAGTTGAAACACAAGTTATGCTGGGTAAGCATTTGGGTAGGGGGTCTGTGAGTCTGTTTCTCCATTGGTGAAATACAGTAGTACAGTCTCAAATTCCCTGATTCTGCTAACTACTTTATTCTACTTAATTGGCTAAAAACTTCTTTAACTCATCCTTCATAGCTTTAAAACATCCTGCATACCAATGGGCTTTTGTTACGGCATCACTTCTAGAGAAATAAAAATGAAGTAACAGGCATACTTCCATGAAGAGTGAAATCCAGCTTGTGCATGTGGCTGTGCAAACGCTGCTTGGAAGGTGCCTGCAACCAAGAAAACTCTTGTGAAACACCCTGGGAGTTCAGGCCTGCAGGATGTCTCCTGCAAAGCTGGGCTGAGCCGGCTGACTTTGTAGGGAGCACAATCTGCAGAGAGGTAAGAGAGAGAACAATATTCTGTCAGTCCCAGGGAGATCAAGGTGTGGGGCCACCTGTGTGGTGCGGTGGGCTAGGCCACCATTTGTGATGTGCCATCCTTTATCAGAGTGCTGCTTCCGGTTCTTGCTGCTCTGTTTCTGATCCCTGCTATGACCTAGGAGGCAGCAGGTGATGGTCTGAGTACTTGGCTCCCAGCCACCCACGTGGGAGGCAAGGATGGAGTTCCTGGTCCTTTGTGTCAGCCTGGCCCAGCTACGGTTGTGGTGGCCATTTTGGGGGAGTGAAGCAGCAGTTGGAAGATCTCTTTCCCTCTCGCTCCCACTCTCTCTCTCTCTCAAATAAATAAGTAAATAATAAACAAATGAAATCAATCTTAAAAAACAAGGAAGAGGTGTGGGTCAGGGATATGTTGATTTGAGGGAGTAAAGGTGAGTTTTCAGAGGGGAAAATGACAGGAAAGTTCTGGAAGCTGAGGAAGCCTGAACGGGCAGGGGCGTCTCATGACGCTCTGACCTGCGCAGGTGAAAGGTCCTTTGCTGGGGAAATTCCTCGAGGGCTGTGTCTCCTGCTTTGGGGTCCCATTTATATGAAAGAATAGGCCAATAATTTACTGTTTTCTATTGACAAAATGAATCGTTCACATTTAAGGAAAACACTGGCTTTTCTGGGAAAAAAAGGAATATAAGGATTAGGTCACCTCACTTAAAATAACCCCAGCTGTTAAAGCATGTCCCTCAACGCCAAGGGACCGTATTTGGAGGAAATAAGAGGTAGGACATTTATGAGAGTCTATTGGGAACATTACCAAACAGTGAAGGGTTCTTCTGTCTGGGAATTTGGATGAGACTCATTTTATCTAATTAATATACTCAAAACTCTGCTAAAATGCCAGTTCTTCTCCAAAGAACTTCCTGGCAGCAGCGTTGGCTCAGCCACTCCTGCCATGCCCCTAATCCGACTCTTGCTGTTCGCGGTTGGCCCTCTCGTCTCAGTGTAACCACCTTCTATGACACTGTGTGCTACTGAGACTAAGTGTCCTTCTTTTATTTGTTTCTCTGTCTTCCTCACCTGAGCCTTCTCCTCATCACATTAAACTACTGGGTAGCTAATGAGTAAATGAATGATTCCCAATACAAACAAAAAGCATATCATTCTCACTGTAAATAAGACCCAATTTATATGTGAGAGCTTAGAGTCTCAGGATATTCTGATTTATTTTTGAATAAGAATGTATTTGATTTGAGATAAAATTCTAATAACTTCCAGAAACCCTGGATGCTTATCAAAACTCCATAAAATCTTTAGCGATTCACTTATCACCTAATTGATACATCATAAATCTAAAATCTTCCTCAATCTTTTCTCATTGCCTAATACACATAGAGATAGCAGCATAAATCTCAAAAGCTGAATTTTTTGTGGACTTCTGAAACACCTATTTTCAATTGCATGCTTTCATTTTGCTCTGGGATTCATTTAAAAACCAGGAAGCATATTTTTAGAGCATCTAAAAAAGACCTGTACCTTTTAAATTCTTAATATTATAATAGACACTTTAAATTTTATATATAATTTAAAATCTATCAACCAAATAAAATTTAATTATCTTCCTTAAAATGACTGGCATAGATTCATTTGTCAAAAGGTATTCATGTTTATTAAACTAAAAACTTAAGAATTTAAAGCCAGGCAGTTACTCCATGAAAATTTATATTCAGGGCTACATGAAAGGTCACTCATGTATTAGTGTACCTTGGCAATTATTCCTGGAAGCTATGTCATTTTTCCCCCTGATGAAATTTATATTTATTTTGAAAGGCGTTTGTCACGGAACCAAAGGAAAGATCCGTGCAGAAACTGTGGTAGACCAAGAGGAGATCATGTAAGTCATGTGGGAGTTCTGGCACATGGGGATCAAGCAGCCATGTTTGCAGATGAGAGTTTTGCTGCAAAGCTGTGAGGTTGTCAACTTGCTGCCCGGTGTCGAGCTGCAGAACAGAAGAGGCAGTGGTTGCGAGCGTGTTGTGCAGTCGATGACCAGCACATGAATAGTCTTCCAGAAATGTGGGTATTATTATTCTACTGCCTGCCTTGTGCCCCTCTCTTCCCTTCCATTTTTGTCAATTCTGCTTCTTACTTTCTTTTATTCTTACTTAATTTCATTTTTGCATTCAACTTCCTTGGGTTTTCTAGGGATCCTGTTGTTCACAATGACTCCTTTACAAGCTAGAATTTGAGGCTAAACATTTATTCCAAATAAGATACAAAACTAAAAAAAAGAGACATATTATTATACTATTTGGTTTCTCTTTGTCATTGTCCTAAAAACAAGATCCTTGTCTTTCTGTTTCTCTCTCTCTTTTCCCTCTCTCCATCTGTCTATTTCTCCCCCCATCCCTTGCTCTAATTAGGAAATAAGATAGGCCGGCGCCGCGGCTCACTAGGCTAATCCTCCACCTGCGGCGCCAGCAACCCGGGTTCTAGTCCCAGTAGGGGCGCCAGTTCTGTCCTGGTGGCTCCTCTTCCAGTCCAGCTCTCTGCTGTGGCCCGGGAAGGCAGTGGAGGATGACCCAAGTGCTTGGGCCCTGCACCCTCATGAGAGACCAGGAGGAAGCACCTGGCTCCTGGCTTCGGATCGGCATAGCACGCCGGCAGTAGCGGCCATTTGGGAAGTGAACCAACAGAAGGAAGACCTTTGTCTCTGTCCCTCTTTCTCACTGTCTAACTCTGCCTGTCCAAAAAAAAAAAAAAAAAAAAAAGAAAAGAAATAAGGTAAATACACAAAAGGCCAATTTAGACTAACAAAGAGACTGCATCTTGGTTATTGTGTACTGAACATCAACAAATGAATTGATAAAGAAAATATATACATGGAATGAAATACTATTCCAATTCTAAAATGAAGGAAATCTTTTGACAATGTGGATGGACTTGGAGAACATTATTTTATTGGAAATAAACCAGTCAAAAAAGACAATATTATATGATCTCATAGCCAAAGCATTCGGGCTCATAGAAGCCAAGACAGTGGATCAATGGTTACCAGGGGCTTAGGTGGTTGGTTGGGCCATGGGGAGATGTTGGTTAAAGGTTAAATAATTTCTATTGGTGGAAAGGAATTTCAAGAGGCCTATTATTTAACAAAATAACTAGAGTAGTAGTAACAAATTATTGTATTCTTGAAAATTGCTAAGAGTATGACACTGCTTTCAGACATTCACGGAAAATGCACATTGTCTTCAGTTTCCATTTTCCATGAACTTTTTGAAGTACCCTCACAGATTTTAAGTGTTTTCAGTACAAAATGAAAAGTGTGTTAAGTAATATATGTTAATGAGTTCTACTAAGCCTTTTCCCAATGTACACCTGTCTCAAATATGAAGTATACACATATTTTTATTTTTCAACTAATTTCTTAAACACCTAAAAACAACCAAGAACTAACAAAGATATAAAAAAGACAATACTTACCATCAAATGAATTGAAAATCTTTCAGTTTTCCAATTCAAAGATATGTTGAAGCAAAACTCTGCACAAACTTTAGATCTGTCTTTGAATATTATCATATATATAAGAAAAATATGGCTGAACTAATGCCAAAAAACAGCTGAGATTAATACAAGTAGCAAGATTCTTTTTGTAAAAGATTTATTTATTTGAAAGTCAGAATTACAGAGAGAGGAGAGAGACAGAGAGAGAAAAGAAAATCTTTCATTTCCTGGTTTACTATCCAGATGGACACAATGACCAGGGCTGGGCCAGTCCAAAATCAGGAGCCAGGAGCTTTTTCTGGTTCTCCTGCATGGATGGCAGGGACCCAAATACTTGGACCATCCTCTGCTGCTTTTCACAGGCCATTGGCAGGGAGCTGGATCAGAAGCAGAGCAGCAAGGACTTGAACCAGCACCTATAAGGGATGCCATTGTTGCAGGCGGCAGCTTTATCCACTGCACCACAATGCAGGTTCCAAGTAACAAGAATTAGAATAAAGGTTATGACAATGAAGTGGTCTTGATTTGGAGCAAGTAGTATCACCCATAACACTGTTAACCTAGGCATTTTAGCCCTTCTCACTCCGTCTTTCAGTCTCTAGTGTGCTTGTGTTCCTCCTCATCCAAATCATGGCCATTCAATGCTGACAGCAATTTATTCTCATTCTGAGTTTCCCTGTTTGTTCTCTTCTGTGACTAGGAGGACCAGAACGATGTTTCTAAAGTGTGTCTTTCTTATCTGTTCTATACAGCAGAAATGGCTGGTTAATCTTGCCTGCCAGACAAAAGCCACAAAAAGCCAACAGAAACCTCACAGCCTGAGGATATGGTGCAGTTTGCTGCATCAGCTGAAGTTGGGACGTTCCACTATATTTTTGGCATGCTTGCTCTTGGGAAACTTCAGTGTGATTAGAACACTAATTTCTACTGATTTTATCTAACCAGAATCTCATCTCATGTTGGAAAAATTGTTTTTCTGAACTTTATTATATGATGACATAATAGGGTTGGGTGTTGTCATGCAATGGGTTAAGCCTACATCCTATATCGGAGTGCCTGGTTTGAGTCTCTGGCTACTCCACTTCAGACATACTTCCTACTAAGGTACCTGGGATGCAAAGCTGATGGCTCCAAGGCTTGTATCCCTGCCATCCATGTCAGAGACCCAGGCTGAGTTTCAGGCTCCTAGCTTCAACTTGGCCCAGGCAAGGCTGTTATGGGCATTTGGGGAGTGATGCCATAATAGAAAACTTACCACTGACATATGATGTTGATGTCTCCTATATTCACGCTTGGTCGATTATAGTCTAATTATCTTTCTATATGTTGGAGAAAATGTGTTTTTGTTTAACCACCTCAATACAAGCGTTGTGAGGAAAGGAGAAGAGAAATGCATAAAGTTTGTACACCTTAAATAAAAGGTTTCTAGGTTAAAAATAAAGCACTGACTCATAACACACAGAGATTAGAAGAGCATTGGGAGAAGTTTTTCCAACAGTTTGCAGCATTTTAAATCTCCAGAAATGGGATCTGGCATTACCAGAATCTTACATTTGATTATGATAAAATGAAATCTGAAACAAACTAAAAAAGATTTAAGCTATGGGAAACAAATATTATTCAATGGCACAATTGTGTGAACATTTGTTTTACAGATGCCCAGGTGGTATCTGCAGGTGTAAGGACAGAGGGCTGCATCTTCTGAAATGTTGACTTAAAAAGTTGTCACATCAGGGCAGACTGGGAACTTTATTCTTATCTGTTATTTTACCACATTTAGGCCTCTGCAATTGTACCAGCAACCAAATAAAAAGGTGGAAAAATAAAAGAACATTGACCTTCCAAATCTTTTACTACAAATTTGAGGAGCAAACTAAGGTGGACAGCAGTTTCTTTAGGCTCACAGGTAATTGATGAAAAGTTCAAATGATGTCTGTGTTGAAAATATGTGAGAGTCCACATTTTACTGAATATACTGTGGTGCAATAAAAATTTTATTTCTGGAGAATTCTGAAATAAGGCAGGCATCTGTGTTGCAAAAAACATTTGGGGATAAACATTTGGAGCTTTTGCTGTAAATGCAATCATAATTTAAAACTGTATACTTATGGAAGACAAAAAGGATGGAAAAATTTGAGTACTGTGAATCTTTGATTATATTTCATCCTGACATCATTGCTATGAGGTGGTTTCTCCATTTTTAGAATAGATGCTTGAGAAAAAAAGAAGTGAGTTGGATGATTTGTTTTCCAAGACAATAGACCTAGGAGACCATGGAGCAGGGTCTGAGAGCAGGGAGGGAGGGGGAAGAGGGGCTACAGAGAAGCCTAGCAAAGCCATTCAAAGTCATCCCAGTTCTCAACAGAGAAAACAATGAACCCTCAAACACACACACACACACACACACACACACTTTGGGGCAGGCATTCTGGACAGTGGTTAGGAACACTACATCCCATACTGGAGTGCCTGGATCTGAGTCTTGGTTCTACTTGATTCCAACTCCCTATTGATGCAGACTCTGGGAGGCAGCAGATGATACTTCCAGCAGTTCAGTCCTTGCCACCCTGGTGGAGTTCCTGGCTCTGAGCTTTGGCTTGGTCCAGCGTTAGCTGTTGCAGGCTTTTGTGGAGTAAACCAACAAATGGGAGATCTCTCTCTCTCTCCTCTCTGTCTTTCAAGTTAAGTAAACATTTTATGTAATAAGACAGACTTTTCAAGTCTTTGGAATAGATCATGTTTTTCCTAAGTATACTTTTAAATTTGACACCAAAAAGTTGTGAAAGTAAGATTCAGATATTGCTTCCTTTTGAAATGAAATAACAGTGAGACAGCAGCCTGTTGAACATGTTCCAGCAGACCCAAGGCACAGGGGACCTCAATCTCACCAGGTGTTGGCAGCATAGCCCCTGCCCACCCAAGGTGAGGGCCACCAAGGGGCACACCTCCACTTCCAGGGTGACTACATGAGCACCTCATTCACTCCTGCTCTCCCCAGTCTCAAGCCAGGGCTGGTATCCAACCTCAGGGGAACCAGTCTGTCTCAGCAGGAATGGCTTGACCTCCAGCGCGGGAACCTGAGCTCCCTAAATAGCCTTCTCCTGTGCTTCAGCTTCTGTAGGCAATACTCCTGGTGGAGAAACCAGGGGTGCCAAGGTCCCTGGAGCAGCTGAAGGATATCTGGGTATCTCCCAAGACAAATGACACTGGTTCATTCTTTTACCTAACATACAGCAACTCTCTATCACTTTCAGCAGTGATACAATTTTTAGCAAGCATTGTCTGTAGGCTTTCTCCCCATGTCCCACCAAATTCTACTTCATGAAAGTTTAAAGACAAATCCTTCATATCTGTCTTTTATGAAAACTGGGGATGTTTGCACAGTTTTCCCAGTCCTTTCCTATGCTTTGCAAGCTGAAGATAATCCCATGGTTTCTTATCCAACCTTATCTGTATCCCAACTTAAGATTCTGCTGCTTTAAATTTTACTCAATAAAGCTCTTGATATTTTCTATGACTGGCATTATTTCTGCTGTCCCAGTAGTATAGATTTTATAATTGACATACTGAATTAGTTTTCAAAATGTTAACCTTATGCTATTATCATATAACATGGAATTTATAACTTGTAGTACTTTGCCTTCATTTTTCTGGAAATTAACAACTAATTCTACTTCTTTAGACTTACTTTCTTTAACCACAAAATGCTGAAAAACATTTATTTTGTTCTATAGAATATCAAGTTGTTCTGGAAAGGCCCCTCACCAAGTCTACTACTATGAATTAGCAGAGCTGCATGGGTATCACCAATGTGGTTAATTTTGTCTAATTTGATGACACTGAGTATATTCATTTTTTGTTATCTCTTGGCAAACTGACACATACTTAGGGGCTTAAAAATGCACACACGCGCAGTCTCACAGTTTCTGCAGCACTGGTTAGCTAACCCAGCACAGGTCAACTGGGTCCTCTGCTCAGAGTCTCAGGGGGTTACAAGATGCAACCAGTTTGAGGCAGGCTTTTAGCATCACGGTTAAGATGCCTCATGGGATGCCCACATATCAGAGTGGCTGGATTTGAGGCCTGTCCCTGCTTCTGATCCCAGCTGCCTTCTAATGAACACCTCGGGACACAGCTGATAATGGCTCAAGTGCTTGTGTCCCTGGCATCCCCATGGACCATCTGGGATGAGTTCCAAACTCGTGTCTTCAGCCTGGGGAGGGATCCAGCAGATGGAGGATCTGTCTTTGTTTCTATCTGTTCTTCCTCTGTCTTCAAATAAAAACAAATAAATAATTTTTTAAAGTTTCAGGTTGCAAACTCATCTTACGGCTAAGTAAGACTCCGTTTCCAAGCTCGTTAAGGTGTTGGCAGAATTAATTTCTTGCGGATGTACGACAGGACTCAAGGTGCTTACTGTTCCCTGCATTGGAGCCCAAGAAATTCCCAACTGGCTGTTTGCTTCTTGAAGGGCTCCTAGAGAATCCTTCCCTCTAGACACTGAGATTGTATTAGTGAGGGCTCCCCAGAGGAGCAGAACCAATAGGATTCACATAGATATGTATGTGTGTATATGTCTGTATCTACCTAAGTGTGCATTGTGTGTGTGTGTGTACATTATGGGAATAGACTTGTGTGAACATAGAGGCCAAGAAGTCCCACAACGCGCCCTCTGCAAGTGTTGATTTCTCATGTAATAGTCTTGGAAATGGGGTGCTGTGATTTGAATGATTTTCCCAAAGTTCTTGTGTTGGAAACTTGATCCCTGTGTGGTGGTGTTGGGAGGTGAGGCCTAATGAGAGCTGCTTGGGTCATGGACCCTTTACTCTCATGAATAGATCAATGTTTTTATTGCAGAAGTGGTTCATCAGGGTGGGTTCCTTATAACACCATGAGCTTGGCCTCCTCTTGCTATGTCTCCTGCACCCTCTCTTTTCCTTTCTGCCATGAGATGACGTAGCAAGAAGGTCCTCAACAGATGCAGCCTTTTCATCTTGGACTTCCTGGCTTCCAGCATAATAAGCCACTGAATTTATGTCCATGATACATTCCCTAGGGTTGTGGTGTTAGTACATAGGAATGGGGGTTGAATATAGAGGGTGAGACACAACCCCAGGTCCTGCAGTTCAAAGGCCTGAGAACCCAGAGCCCCTGCATCCAAGCACAGAGGAAGATGAGGTCCCAGCTCAAGAAGCAAAAGCTGACTTAGCTTTCCTCCCAAATGTACTATTTGGGCCCTTACCAAAATCAAGGATGCCCTTACCAAAGTGGAGAGAATGGGTCCTCTTGACCCAACTGATTCAAATTTTGGGCTCTTCAGAGCGCCCTCACAGACACACTCAGAAATGGTGTTTTGCCAGCTCTGTGTGCATCCTGTAGCCCCGTCAAGTGTACAAACAAAATGCAGACCGCAGTCTTAGATAACAACATACAACATTTTGACTGCGATCTACTGGTGTGAAACAAGCTTGGGTTCCCTTGCACATTAGGGGAAGGGACCAGACAAGGCTACAAGTCATGGAGGGTTCACCTTAGGTATGTCTGCACTGTGGAACTTGTGAGCATCTTCCCCAGCTCAGGATGAAATGACAGGTTATAGCCACTTAACGTAGCACATGTTATTTACTGTGTTCCTTTAGAGGGCTTCTGAGATTGTTTTGTATGAAAAGTATGCACCTTAAATTAGTTGCAAATATATTGTAGTACTTTAGTTTTCAATACATTTAATTTTTTTAAAAATGTTTTTAATTAGGAGATAGCTCTCATCTACTGGTTCTCTCCCCAAATACCCAAATGGCTGGGCCAGGGCCAGGGCCAGGGCTAAAGCTGGGAACCAAACTCTATCCACATTTTCCAAACGGGCAGCAGGAACCCAACTACTTGAGCCAACCCTGCTGCCTCCCAGGTCTGCACTGATGGAGAGCTGGAGTTGGGAATTGGAGATGGGCATCAAACCCAGGCCCTGCCCTATGGCCCTTCAACCTGTCCTTCAATCGTATCTTGTAACTGCTTTAAAACAAGCACCTCTCATTTACTGCATACGGCATTTTGGGAGAATAAGATGATTTGACTCACCATTTCCATTTTTCAGTTTCTTCTCATTTGTAAAAATTGTGTTATGGAATAGTAAATAAACTTATAATTTGTTCCATTTTTGCACTTGTTAATATCCTGAGGTATTTTCTTTTTTTGCAACAAAACAGGTTTTTGATCTTCAGTAATGGTTTCATCTACAATCATTCTGTTTTCTTACAAAAAGGGAGAGTGAGTTCTAGTGCTAGCAAGTGCAGCAGTCAGAATCACAAAGATGGGCATTGAAAGCCTTGCCTGGACTGACATCAGGAGCAAAAACAAAGCATTATTTATGAAGCTTGCCTGGCTATCGTCTTCCACTGGTAATTTTGACTCCTGGACTCACTCCTCTTTCAGTATACACATTTAATGAAAACATTATGGAACAAAACCCAAAAGCAATCTGATGCCAAAGAACACTTAAGTATAGCTTAACATGATGAAAAATACTGTAAGAACAAATCATTGTGACTGGGATATTAATGGGGCCAGTCCTAGCTTCAAAGTATTGCATCTGGTACCCCAGGTAAACAAAACAGCTGCTTTTGTCTGCACAACACAGAAGTCAACCCTTTTCTAATTACCAGGCTAAACCTTCCGCCGTTTTCAGGAAGGTTGTAGTGTTTGTTCTCAGAGGCTGTTTCCCTGTGGTCATTATCATGATAGTCCAGACAGCTGGGGTAATGATGTAACCAGGGTTACCGAACGTTTCACTGCTTGCATTCGCAAGAAGATTATATATTTAATAAATCCACAAATACTTCCTTTGTGTTAAATGCAAGACAGACTGCAACAAAGCAGACACTATAATCAGCTGAGATAATGCTAATGACAGCACCAGCAGGGCGGTCACTGTGAAGTCCCTTTAAAATGCACACGGTGGTGATTTAAAATGTTACAGTGTAGCCTGACCCCCAAGTTGTAAGACATACTCTTATCCTGCTGGGAGTGACCCAGGGTCTTTTGAATGGAAGCACATTATGACTGGAATCCAGTGTAGTAAGAGCTGGGTCAGAAGGTGGAAAGAAAGCAGTCATATTCCTTGGAAGCTGCCCCTAAGATTCTGTGATCCTCACAATACAAGTTGCAAGAATCTTTACTCCTAGCTAAATAAATACACCAACAAGAGGAAAGACCAGCACGTTTGTGGATACCCAGTATTCCCCCAAAATGTAATCTATTTAACAGTGCTGTAAATTAAAGTTCGTCTGCTGCGCACTGAGTGTTCTAGGCCTCAAGACCATCATGTTATCATCATGTTTACCTTTCATGGTGAATGTCCAGCTTAGCACAACATCACGGCATTCTGTACAGAGATACTGAGAAATGGCCTTTACACATTTCACCAGCCTTGAAAGGGAAGTTATACTTTGGCCTTAAGCCACCTTCCCTGCCTTGAGCTCTCGGCTCTTTTTTTCTTATTTCCTATTTTCTATTTCTTTATCATTTACTAGGCAGCTTCTGTTATTCTCATTTATTTCTACAAATGGAGCCTGAACTCAAGGTGGCCTTTTGAAGAGGAAGCACGAATCCTAGCTCCTTATTAAGGGGTTTTGCATGCTCATAATTCAATAGTGTCTCTAACTTGTCAAGTTTGGTGTCACTGGAGGGCATATACAGGGAACCCCCCTTTTTTTTCCTTTTTTACTTTCTCCTTTGCAATCAGTAGCAGTAACATCAGAACATGGATAACTAACAGCTCCCAACCCAGATGGCTCTGGTAATGTCTCATGTTCTCAAGTGAGGGACCGTGAGACTCTGCTAACCATTATAATATCCTCCAGTCTGGATGTTGCCATTCTGATGCTCATGCAGTATTCTTAAAGAATGTTTTCCACACTGCAAGGTGCTAAACAGATGCATTCCCTGACATTCCTCTTCAGTGCACGGGGAGTTTCAGATTTAAGGGAACACAAAATAGTCTCCTTGCAGTGAAGGCATGCGCTGCCATATTCACCAGTTAGAATCGCACACATACATGGAGAACTTAATGTGCCTTGGTCTTAAGTTTAATGTTCACCTCCTGTGTAATCTTTCCAATGTAATAATCAAGTTACCATCCTATTCTTCCATGGCAAGAACTTAATCTCAGGTCAACACTTCAAGTAGCAGGATGGAAGGAATAAAAAAGGTGAGAATACGGCAAGAATATGCTTGGTGTATCTTGTGAACGGTTTCTGGAAGAGACTGCATTGCACTTTGCTTTCTGTCTTATAAAAGTTTATTTACTTTTATTTATTTTTATTTCATTAGAAAAACACAGTGAGAGAAAGAGAGAGAGAGAGAGAAGGGGAGAGAGAGAGAGAGAAAGAGAATGAGAGATTTTCACTCCTCAACTGCCCGCAACAGCTGGGGGGTAGGTAAGTCAGAAGCCAGGAGCCAAGAACTCCAAGAGAATACCAGCATGGGAGTAGGAACCCAAGCACTTGAGGTATAACCTGCCGCCTCCCATGATGCACATTAGCAGGAAGCTGGATAGGAGGTGGAGGTTGGACCTTATCCCAGGCAGTCCAACATGGGAGGCAGGTGTCTCAGAGGAGGCTGAACTCATCGAGCCTCAACGCCAGCCCCACTGTGCCTTCTTTTCCTGAGCATAGTGCATGGGAATATCTAGCTGTAGGGAGTTGGGTGGATGAGTTCTTAAAGATTCTCTTCTTACAAAGGAAAGAGTAATAAAGGGGAGAGGAACACTATCAATCACAGCTGAGAACAGGCAGAGAGATAAACAGAGTAAGACTTGAAAAACAAAACAAGGATGTGGTATGCCTACTGAAATATTCTCCATTATTCATAGGATTTTAATACACATTTAAATAATGTATCTGTAACAATTGTATCAAATGTTTTGTATCCTTGCTGTGATCATAAACCTGTGCAGTTCAAAACAGTGTTACCAGGGGAGAGTGCTTGGCAGAGCAGTTATGATGCCGCTCGGGACCCCTGCTTGCTGTATCGGAATCCTTGAATTCCAGTGCCAGCTCACTTCTGACACAGCCTCCTAGCGATCTCCACCTCGGGAGGCAGCACGTAGTGGCTCGCATCCTTAGGTTCCTGCCACCAAATCTGGGGACTTAGATTCAGTTCCTTGCTTTTAGCTTTGGGTAGGTATTGCCCTGCAAGTTTTAGGCATTTCAGGAGTGTCTGTCTTGCTGCCTTCCAAATAAATAAAATAAATATCAAAGTTACCACTGTTAAAATAGGGTTAAAATTTTTCAAACAAAATCTACATTTAAAATAATTTTTGGCTGGTGCCGCGGCTCACTAGGCTAATCCTCCGTCTGCAGAGCCAGCACACCGGGTTCTAGTCCCGGTTGGGGCACCGGATTCTGTCCTGGTTGCCCCTCTTCCAGTCCAGCTCTCTGCTGTGGCCTGGGAAGGCAGTGGAGGATGGCCCAAGTGCTTGGGCCCTGCACCCGCATGGGAAGCCAGGAGGAAGTGCCAGCCATAGCAGCCATTTGGGGGGTGAACCAACAGAAGGAAGACCTTTCCCTCTGTCTCTCTCTCTCTCACTGTCTAACTCTGCCTGTTTTAAAAAAATTGATTTTAAGTTAGTATGACTTTGGAAAAAAGTTAAAGGTAGCCAGTAATGTAAATATCACAGGATTATATTGATGTGAATTTAAAAATGTTAAATGACGGTAAAAAAAAAAATCCCACAAATAATGCAGTTTGAAACTGGGCAAGGCACCTAAATAGATATTTTTCAAAGAAGACATACAAATGACCAAGTACGTAGAAAAAAATGCTCAACATCTCTAATAATAAGGAAAATACAAATCAAAACTCCAATGAGTTATAATTTCACTCTAGTTAGACTAGCTATTACCAAAAACGTTAAAAGATGGTAAGTGCCGGTGAGAATATGGACAAAAAGGAACACTTACATGGTGGTGGGAATATAAACAAGTACTATCATCACGTGATTAGTATGTAGAGTTCTCACAAAATTGAAAATAGAAGTACCATAGGGTCCAGTAATTGCACTACTGCGTGTATGTCCAAAAGAAATGGATTCAGTGTTTTGAGGAGATATTTACATCCCCCATGCTTATTGTAGCACTGCTCACAATAGCCAAGAAGCCTAAAGAAAAACAACTTAAATATCTGTCACCTGGTGAACAGATCATGGGGAGAGTAGAGAAGAGGAGAGGAAGGGGAAAGTTGATAATGGTGCTAAGTTAGACAGGAGAAAGACTTTCTGATTTATTAGAGTGACTATAGATAATAATGTGCCATACTTTAAAGAAAGAAGAAAAGGTTTTCAGAATTCACACTAAAATGAATGATAAATAACTGAGTAGATGGATACGCTTTCCCTGATTTGAGCACTGCACAAGGTATACATGTTTTGAAACATTACATGGTGACCTGTAATTATACATAAACTTTATGTATTGGTTACAAATGCAAGTAAGCAAAAGTACTAAATTAATACAAGACATTTTAGAAATTCAGTCAACAGAATTATTGAATAGGCCTGGATTCCTTGATGAAAAAGGGCATTATTGCAGTGACTGAAGTTTTAAGTGAAACCAACACACAGAAGATGCTCAAGAATCTTTGCTATCTTCAATCATAATTTTACAGGCTAAGTCTGGTCCTACCTTAACACCACTTTTTTTTTTTTTTACATTTTTGGTGATGATATTTAAGGTAATAAGTCATGATATGCTTCACTTAAAACATAGCAACAAATGCACACACACTTAAATCTTAAAGGTCTGCAAGTATGGAGAATCTAAAATATGATCAAGGAAAATTGTTACTTACTGTTCACGTTTAACAGTTACGGCTTTCCAGAAGAGTTAATTTTGGCTGCACTAATTTTTGTCTTTTTATATATATGGACGCTAGCATATTTTTAAAAAAAATATGTATTTATTTTAAAGGTAGAGTTCCAGAGAGAGGGACACACACACGCACACACACACACACACAGAGAGAGAGAGAGAGAGAAGGATCTTTCATCTGCTGGTTTACTACCCGAACAGTTCCAAGACCAGGCCTGAAATTCCATTCTGGTCTCCCACATGGGTACAGGGTCCCAAGCACTTGGGCAATTTTCCATTGCTTTTCCAGGAACATTAGTAACGAGGTGGTAAGAAGTAAAGCAGAAGAGACTCAAACTTGACCCTGTGCTCATATGGGATGCAGGCATAGCAGGCAGCAGCTTAACCTGCTGTGCCACAATACTGGCCCCCAGGCATATCCTGATTGTGGAAGAGGGCTTCATACTCTTCCGAACTTAATTATGTAATGACATGTTTTTATCACATACATTATTATATCTAATCATATTTTCAAGCTTCATAGCTTATTTCCTTTAAATAATCAGGCAAATGATTCTTTTGCTTAGATGACAAGCCAGTAATCAGTCTATTTGATTTCAAAGGTTGTTGCAAAGATGGTATCAGCATTCTAAGATAATTCTGCCCTAACACTAATTTAAATTCATTTTGACAGCTTTTCAGGAACACAATGTTGCAGTAAAATTCTTATAAATCATGTTATTAAAACAATAAAAAAAAAAGCCCATCTCTTCAGTAACAGGTATTTCTAAAAGTTGCTTGGGTATCAATAAGGCGAATAGCTGAGCTATAAAAGTTAGAATGTAAGTGTGATGTGAGTGCTGTGTTCTACTCCTGCACCCACTGCACGTTTCAGTCTTCCTGCTCCTTCCAATATCTTTCACTTTGGTAACTTGCACAAAGACAGAGAGAGATGGGCCATCTCTACATACGTTATTCGTGTGTCCCCTTCTTGAGTCACACCTTTTAATACAGAGAGGGTGGGTTCGTGAGCCCTGCCACTACTGCCTGTCACTCCCCTCCTGCCTTACTGCTCTTCTTTCCTGGTCTGTGTTCCCTGATGCACAGTGACCACATTCCTCTCAATACCTTCTGCTGTGTGCTTTCTGCATCCCAAATAAAATGCAGCCCCACAACAGGGAGCTTGGTGTCGCTATACATGCAGTATAGCCTTGCTGGCTTCTAACTTTTGCTTCTGCCCCGGCACAGTCTCAGTGCTTGACTCACTCCACAGTGAGGTTTATGAAACGTAAATTACTCTTCTGCATCATGGCTTTCAGTTGGCCCTAAGTCACCAGCTCACACCTCTGAGCAAGCCCACAATGGTCTGCAGCCTGCAGCCATCCTGCTGCTCTCTCTTGCCTGGGGCCATCTTTCTCTTCCAGGTCCTTAAGCCAAGGCGTACTTTCACTTCCTCAAACAACAGCTCCTTTCTCTCCCCAGGCCTTGGTTCACTTCTGCAGTTAGGCTGACTGACAGTCTCATTTTCTTTCCTTTTCTCCAAATCTACAGTAGATTCTTCATTATTCTTCTCAGAGCCCCTCTTTTATTTCTTCTCATCATTTCTTTTGTTCTTGCTCTCACTTAATCTTTGTTTCTGTCCTTACAGCTTATGTTGCAGGCAGTGGCGAGCACCACCACACGCCTGGGCAGACACAGACCAAGACCACAGACATAACTCCACGGCAAGTGTTGAAATGAATGTGGTGTGATCTTAGCTGGCAAACTGACCCATCTTGGAATGTTATATTTTAAATGCTAGTACATATGCTACAAAATAATCTGTTAAGCTTTATTAAATTAACAGAGTCTAACATGTCTTTCAGAAAAATAAACCCATCAACAGAATAGCATTCATATGTGATTTGCTTCTAATACAATGAAGTACACTTTTAATTCAACACAGGTCTAATTGTCCAATCACCTTTTTTTTTTATATTTCTAATTATCAGAAAGAAGTGAAGACACCATAGGATTTTCATCCAACCTTAACACAGAGGCAAGACTGAGGACTACAGAATTTAAATGAAAGTCTAGATGCCACATAATTAGTGCACGGCAGAACTACTACCAAGATCTATCTATCTATAAATCTGAAATCCTCCTTTTTGCAAACTAGATTTCAAAAACCTTCCAAAATTGTTTAGGTTTTACCTAGTTATTATTACTATTTTTTAAAAGATTTATTTGTTAAAAGATTTATTTGTTTATTTGAAAGTCAAGAGTTACACAGAGAGAGGAGAGGCAGAGAGAGAGAGGCGTTCCATCTGATGGTTCACTCCACAGATGGCCACAACTGTGCCAATCCGAAGCCAGGAGCCAGGAGCTTCTTCTGGGTCTCCCACGTGGTGCAGGGGCCCAAGGACTTGGGTTATCTTCCACTACTTTTCCAGGCCATAGCAGAGAGCTGGATAGGAAGTGGAGCAGCCGGGTCTCGAACCAGCACCCTTATGGTTTGCCGGCGCTTCAGGCCAGGGTGTTAACCCACTGCGCCACAGCACCGGCCCCTATTTTTTATGTGAGGACTGGACTTTAACAAGGCATAACTTAGGGTTGTCCTAGCCCTAGTCCCTCAGGTCCTAACCGCAGCTCAGTCCTATCTCATAGCTGCATGTCTTCGCTGAACTTGATCAACTTCTGTTATGTAGTTGGAGGTCTTCCTGACACTTGTTTACCTACATGGATACTGACATAAGGCCTTCTCAGCCTTCTTTACCTATCCCCTTACTCTCTCTCTCTCTCTTTTTTTTTGACAGCGAAAGAGAAGGAGACAGAGAGAAAGGTCTTCCTTCCGTCGGTTCACCCCTCAAATGGCCGCTACGGTCCTGGCGCACTGTGCTGATCCAAAGCCAGGAGCCAGGTGCTTCCTCCTGGTCTCCCATGCGGGTGCAGGGACCCAAGCACTTGGGCCACCCTCCACTGCCCTCCCAGGCCACAGCAGAGAGCTGGACTGGAAAAGGAGCAGCACCCGAGACTAGCACCCGGGGTACCGGCGCTGCAGGTGGAGGATTAGCCAAGTGAGTCACGGCACCAGCCCCTATCCCCTTACTCTTAAATTGCACTCATTTCTTTACTGAAGGCCAGGAATCTGATCAGATCTTTGTACTTAACTCTTGTCCAGAGAGTCTAGAAAGGGATTTATAGAGGAATATAAGGATGCAGGTAGTCTTTAAGTTGAATCTTTGTCTTCAGAGTAATAAAATAGGCAGAATTTATAATTATATTCCTTGTTAAATTGTATTCTCTATCTCTGTGTCTGCCTCTATTTCTATCTCTGTCTTTCTTTCTCTCTCTTTGCCTCTATTTCTGTCAGCTGTATCTACCTCTAATATGTGCTTTTGACCCCAACATCATGGTCATTAATACATGTGAACAGTGGGTTTTATTCACCCTGCTTTTGTATCACTGCACTTCCCCCATTCACTCCTGTCCTTGTCACATTTGTTTCTTCCTTCTTGGACACATCTCTCAGTGAACTCACAAAGCTCTGGGAACTTTAACAGAATAACTGTCAGAGAAGCAGAAGAACTGGGCAGGTTCATTCAATTAAAATAAAGTGAGCTGTATTTCATTGGAATAGGTGATGTTCTAGAATTCCAAGGCAGAGATAATTGCATCCATAGGTCATGCTGCTTTTATTTATGGTTTTATTAAATTGTATTGCTTATTACCATGTACAAGTCTATAACCCACACTCATTTGGTTTTCTTTTTATTTTCCTTTGTTCCTTAGGAATAATATACTTCTACACTCATTTCTAACTTCTTATTCTATGGATTATTTTCTATTTTTCTCTGCAGTTTATTTTGTGATTCTTTCCACTTTGTGGAACCTTTATGCAGAGATCCCAGAGAGCATTAGCATGAGCTATTCATAGCTCTTGTCTCTGAATGTAAAAAAGGTGAAAATACAGCTCTCACTACAATAAACCTGGCTCCCATCATCTGCACACAGTCACACTGCAAATCTCTTGATCTCTAAGTGATAAGAGTCTCAAAATGCACCTCTTTTTTTTTTTTTAACCTTGGGCAAGTCAAAATGAAACATCCATTTCATTGGGGATAATAAACTTGGCCCTATCCTGTCCATCAATTCTTATGAAGGACGTGACCAATTCCCTGGAAAGCAACGTATAACAGGCAGCGTTTGGGTGGCTTTGCAGAGTCTTCTTCAGCTTTTCTCCTGATGAAGGTGAGCATTTCGATTTCTATGTTGTCAAAAGCCAACGCCAACGACGGCAGGTAGTGGCAATCTGGTATATTCAGCATCAGGTGGAAGAATTCCTCCCACACATCCAGGTGAGGAAGCCTTCTAAAGAGGCCCTCGGGCTTCCAAACGCCCCCTTCATTTTTCACCTTCATGTAAGTGCCAAAGAGCATGCAGTACACTGTGGCAGCAACTCCAAAGTAATCAATCTGATAGTTCCATGGTTTGTTACTGAGCATCTCAATACACTGAAAACCAGATGTCTCACACTTTCCTGTAAACACAGTTCCTTTGGGAAACAGTTTCATATCTATACTCTGACCCAGGTCAATCAGTGCCAAGTCAGCAGACAAATCATCCTCGTCACTGTCTTGCTCCAAAAACCTGTTTCCCAGTATGAAGTTATCCGGCTTAATGTCTCCATGAATGATTTCACAGTCATGGACTTGTTCAATCATGTAGAGCATTCTGATGGCAAAAGAGATGACGAGAGCTTGGGGCATCACTTTTTCAGGGGTATTTTTATAGAGGTTAATGGCATTCAGCAGTGTTCCGTAGCTGTAGAGATCTCCTACTAATATGCTCCCATTCTGGAACAGGTGGGCAGAGTAGAACTTGATAAACATGTGCCGTGAAAGTAGGTTTTTATTTTAAGTCAGGTTGTTGCAAACAACTGAAAACTTAGGCATCCGAGTTAAAAACAATGTTGCATTTTCATTCTCATCTGTGTATATAAAAATAATATTCTCCTCTTTTCTAAGCATTCCCCATAGTTCCAGCCTTGCTATCTGTTTGATGAGTTTCATGTTGTAAGGACCACAGTGATCTTTTCTATTTGTAGCCCGTTTGCTCAAGCACTGGGGATTATGTTATCTTAAAGCTCATTCTGTTAATTTGCTTGATTTGTTAAATTAATAGGTGGATTTTTAATCTTTTAAGATTTAATTCAAACCAGCGAATACTCTAAAGAAATCTCTTTCAAAAATCTAAATGAATTAGGTGTTTTTAAGCTTTATTTTAAGTATTCAATTTTACTTTCATATATATTAGAGATTATTCTATTTTGTGAGCCCTTAAAGGTACCAGAGGAGCAGATACTCATTCGGTTTGGCTGTTGACTTTATAGATGTCTGTCCTAAGATCTTAAACTCAGGTGGCTGGTGATGCTGCAGAAGATGGATTCTGCAGTCCTCACTGGAACTTGCTGATAATTCTTAGATCACTGTGTGACGGACACCCAGATATTATGGCTCCTGGTACCATAGCTGGTCTCATCCTTGGCTTCACGTTAGCACTTCCTGAAGGAGCTGAAAACAACAACCATGCCCAGGTCACCCTAAGATCACCTGATCTATAGAGGCAGGCCTGTGTTTCTGTGGGGAGGGAAATTGATGCCCCCACTTCTGCTCCCCGCCCCACCTCCACTGCACTGGATGATTCCAGTATGTCCCCAATGTTGAGAACCAATTCTCCCAAACTCTAGTATGATCAAACCAACAGAGAAATGAGGAAATATCAAGGAGAGAGCAAGGCCTATCAATCCCTGAAGGACCTTGTGCAAATGTAGATGCTACTTCTGGTCTGGGGATGACATCAGATTGTGCGTTTTTAATAAACTCATTTGTATTTTGATTCATATTGGGATAGAAGCCATGTCAGCTGATACTATGAAGATTAAAAAAATATCAAAAATGTTAGATGTTTTAATAGGAAAATTCTATCCCATCTTGATCCTTACTGGGGATTCATGGATTTTTTTGAATTATAAGATACATAATATGTCTATAAAATCCATTATTTCCTCTCTCATCACTTCTGGACATATTGAATAATTTGCTAAATTTTCTTCCCATCTCAACTTCTACCATGATGCATTCCTTAAGATGCTACACCTATCAACATTCTTCCATTACTGCAGGATACCCTAGAAAGGTTTTCTTTAAGATTTAGGTATTTGTTTGAAAGGTAGAGTCTCACACACACACACACACAGAGAGAAAGAGACAGAGAGAGTTTTCCATCCACTGGTTCATCCCCCCAAATGGCTGCAACTACAGGGGCTGCGACAGGCTGAAACCAGGAGCCCAGAACTCCATCCCAGTCTCCCATATGGGTGGAAGGGGCCCATGTACTTCAGCCATCTTTTGCTGCTTTCCCAGGCACATGAGTAGGGAGCTGGGTTCGAAGCAGAGCAGCCAGGACTCCAACCGACACTAAAATAGGATGCTGGCTTTGCAGGTGGTGGCTCCACCCACCTTGCCACAATGCCAACCCCTCTAGCAAGGGTTTTTAACTTCGACCCAAGCACAGTATTAGCGGGTAGGAGTGGAGGCGGATTAGGACACCTAGGCAGAATACTGTTAAAATGCTCCTAAATGTTTTCCCTCTCCTCTTGGGAAAGCTATACAGCTTTTGTCAGATCCCAGAGACTTTATATCACATATGCCATGAAACGTAAAATCCCAGCTTCCCAGCAAGGCCCAGAACACTGCCACAATCTAGAACACTGCCACAATCTAGAACACTGCCACAATCCAGAACACTGCCACAATCTAGAACACTGACACAATCCAGAACATTGCCGCAATCTAGAACACTGCCGCAATCCAGAACACTGCCACAATCCAGAACACTGCCACAATCCAGAACACTGCCACAATCCAGAACACCGCCACAATCCAGAACACCGCCGCAATCCAGAACACCGCCACAATCTAGAACACCGCCGCAATCTAGAACACCGCCACAATCTAGAACACTGCCACAATCTAGAACACTGCCACAATCTCATTTCTGCTGGTTTCTCAGCATTGCCTCTCACCAGTCCCTCCTGCCCCAACAGTGACACTAAACTGCTGTGGTTCCCAGCACGCCCAAGGCTCTCCTCAGAGTCACCACACAGTGTGAAATGCTTTTGTGACTGATCATTCATACACTTCTCTGGTCATGTGCTTTCGCATTCTTTTTAAGAGACTATTAGCAGGCCGGTGCCATGGCTCAACAGGCTAATCCTCCGCCTTGCGGCGCCGGCACACCGGGTTCTAGTCCCGGTTGGGGCGCCGGATTCTATCTCGGTTGCCCCTCTTCCAGGCCAGCTCTCTGCTATGGCCCGGGAAGGCAGTGGAGGATGGCCCAAGTCCTTGGGCCCTGCACCCGCATGGGAGACCAGGAGAAGCACCTGGCTCCTGGCTTCGGATCAGCGAGATGCGCCGGCAGCAGCGGCCATTGGAGGGTGAACCAACAGCAATAAGGAAGACCTTTCTCTCTGTCTCTCTCTCTCACTATCCACTCTGCCTGTCAAAAAAAAAAAAAAAAAAAGACTATTAGCCCATTATTGGAAACTAAATAGAAGGACTTAAACAAAAGTTAGTTGAAGGATCAGTGAATATGAGCAGAACTGAAGAGGGTATGGTGTTAAATAATGTCAGAATGGCCAAGGTAATCAGGAGTCAGATGATATGAAAGTTTGTAGACTGGGCTAAGGAGATTGGATTTTGTTCTGATGTCATGAAAAGCCATTTGAGAGCTGAAATAGGGAAGTCCAACATGAGCTAATTTCCATTTTTTTAAAGATTTATTTTATTTATTTGAAAGTCAGAGTTACATGATGAGAGAAGGAGAGACTGAGAGAGGTCTCCCATCTGCTGGTTCATTCCCCAGATGGCCACAATGGTCAGAGCTATGCCAATCTGAAGCCAGGAGCCAGGAGTTTCTTCAGGGTCTCCCAAGTGGGTGCAAGAGCTCAAGCACTTGGGCCATCTTCTACTACATTTCCAGGCCATAGCAGAGAGCTGGATGGGAAGTGGAGCAACCGGGACTTCAACCGGCACCCATATGGGATGCCAGCACTGCAGGTGGTGGATTTACCTGCTACACCACAGCACCAGTCCCACATCTAATTTCCATTTTAAGAACATGAATGCTATATGGAGAACTGACTCTATGTGGAGTGAAAGGCTGAAGAAGATAAGTATGGAGAGTATTGCAGCAACATCCAGGACAGTGGGAATTCAGCCAGGATGGCCACAGTGAAGATGGAAGTCATTCTTTTAGATCCACACTCGGGTATGCTTTGGAGGTCAAGGTGGCAAGACATACTGATGTGCTATACTGGGGACAATAAAGACAGGAAGAATGACTCTCAATATGCTTGCTTGGGAGAATGAGTGGAGACAAAAGCATGTTACGGATGCCTAATTCATAAGGAAGGACAGTTTTTCTACGGGCTGTATTGGGTTCATATTCTAACATTTTGAGCTGTAAGCATTGGTGAATATCTGCTTCTAGAAATTGTTCTAGAAATTTGTATCTGAGAAAATTTTTGTTTCCAATGAAAAATTAGGAATAATGTAATCATTCAATGAAAACTTTAATGTTGATTAGGTTATTAATTAAGGATACTTTTCATGTTTTAAAACAATACTTAAAATGTTAATCACTGAAATCAATACATGTGCCAGTATGTTAAAATGAAGTATGTGGAGATGAAGGTTTCTGCGCCTTTCTGAAAATATTCATATTTAATTAGAATTAACTAAATATTCATATTTAATTAGAATTAACTAAATATTCATATTTAATTAGAATTAACTAAATGATGTTTCAAACTTCCTGTCAAACTTTTATGAATGTTTAGGACAGAGATTTATATAAAACTTGACTGAGTCATTGCTCTTACTCCATTTTTAAACAACTGACCTTCTAATAGAATAATAAATAAATCTTTAGTAAAACCAACAATTTTAAAGTTCAATAATTGGGAGATGACAAATTACTGTAATTCTGAATCCTAAATAAAGATGAGATTCTAGTCTCTTGATATAACCATGCCAAGTACTATGGACATTTCAATAGAGATTTTTTCTTTTGTAAATGTGAAATACATACTTTGATAAATAGTGGAGCTAAACTCAGGGATAAACACTATAAAATCAAATTCAGATTCCTCAAGAGGAGTTCTTTCTTCTTCTACCCTTAGATTAAAACTGCCTCATCCTCTGTCACACTGCCAATGTTTTCACTTCTCTCTTAGCAGTCACTCATAGATGCGAATTTGTTGACATTCCAGTTGGACATATAGCAGAGTCTCACTTTCCACATCAGCTCCTGCTGCTCCTTGTAGCAAATGCTGCCATTGCTCCTCTGTAGCCTCCACTGTCTCACTTAACCTTGTTTAACGTCCATCACAGGAAAGCTCTGCTGATTTCCCACTTTCAGGGGCTGGTCTGCATCCGTATTTCTGAGCCTCTGTACTCTTTTTCTCCAAACTGTGAAAAGTCACTCTGATGCCAACGGTGCTGCGGATTAACGCGATGACCAGTGACTAATAAGAGCTGATGGATACCTGAGCTTCCCCAACTGTCTTGTGGGGTAACCTGAGCTGTCTGTGGTGCTGTTTTCCAGTTTTCTCAAAGTCACTGCCTGTGTAGAACATGTGTCCTGGCAGCTTCTCTTTCTTACGTTGCCTCCACTCTTCCCTTCCCTTGGTCTTTGATCTTTGCAGATAAACAACTTGTGTTCCAATTCTTGTCTCATGCAAACCAGCTCTGAGGGATCCACAGTTTCTGATGTATATTTTTGGCATGCATCTTATGGTAGTTTGTGGCCTCAATGAGTGGCAGAGATAGAAAATGAATATTTCATCATAATCTGATGTCAAACATAGATCCATCTATCGTACTGCATATAACAGATGAAAGTTCAGGAAAATGAATGAGCAGACTGGAAGACGGCACCCTCAGACAGGCAGTTTCAGAAGGGATATCCAGAATGACATCACCATTCTGATGCTTAAGTGAACATTAGTCACCCATTTATTAATAATTCATTGATCATTATGAAAGGCTCAATCATTCCTTTTGATGCTGGGAGAAGAAGACAAACAACACCTGCTTAAGGTAGCTGTGTCTTGTCTACAGTGAACCTTCTTCCAGTTTTAAAGTCATGATATACAGAGTGGGGTGGGAGGGAGAGGTGGAAGACAATCAGCAGAATAACAAGCATTAGGAGGGTTACTCACAGGATGGAGGAACAAAATTTCTACACAAAAACAGAAACACTGAAAGTAACAGGGCAGGGACGGCACTGTGGTGTAGCGGGTGAAGCTGCTGCCTGCAGTGCCAGCATCCCAAATGGGCACCAGTTTGTGTCCCGGCTGCTCCGCTTCCAATCCAGCTCCCTGCTGATGTGCCTGGGAAAGCAGTGGATGGCCCAAGTCCTTAGGTCACTGCACCCATGTGAGAGACCTAAAAGAAGTCCCTGGCTCCTGGATTCGGAGCAGCCCAGCTCCAGCCATTGCAGCCATTTGGATAGTGAACCAGCAGATGGAGGACCTCTCTCTGCCTCTGCCTCTCTGTAACTCTGCCTTTCAAATAAATAAACACATTTAAAAATAAAAAGAAAGAATGTAACAGGACCTCTTATTAGCTAAGTGAGACATGTTTTTTTTCATAAGCCAAGATTAGGAGAGCTCTTGCCAAAGGCAATCGTAAAATGACAGCTTGGGAGACATCTTCAAAACCCACAGTATGTCTTTGTTTCAGCTCTGATGCAAGTGCTGTCCAGTTCATTATGGGAATGGTAGTCCCAGGTGATGGAGTAACCAAATCCAGCCTCTGCTGTTCTACAGTTCAATGGGAGATGCACTGAGGAGTTACTAAACTAAGAACAATTCCTTCTTTGCAAATACACATTTGTGAACACATGGTTTGCCATCCTAGAGAAAAGCCTGAGTGTATTTTCTTTCTGAGCATGTGTATGTGTCGGAGTTGGAGCATTAAAAGGGGGACTGGAAGAGGAGCTAAAGCTGGGCTAGGATTACTGCAGCATCAGTGTTTCCTCATGCACAAGTAGTAATTGCTGTTAGCAATGTCTTTTCCAAAGTTGGAAGCTATGGTATAAGTAAAATAAATGTTTAGAGATATCAGGCCTTACAGCCAGGAAAATTGAAACAAACATTCTTAAGTCGCTCCTTAGAGATGCACACAATTAATTGAAGACAGATAATTGCATGTGTAATGGCTTCTTGTACACTAAGTACTTGTTTACAAATCAAATTATTCAATTTGGAGTCTCAAGTGTGTGCTGTCTATGCTCAATTAACCCCTTATGGCTATGCATAAACACCTAGTTCATAAAAAGGTGGCCTTTAGTATTTTTAAGATCATCTAAATTATAATACAAATTTATACCACAAAGTATGAAATAAAAATCTGTCATCATGAGATAAGAAATGGAACATATCAAGTGTTTCTCTGAGTCATTGGCTGCTATTGTTTGAGGCTTATATATTTATTTGCGAAATGTATTTACACAGGTTCTCTATGCAAGCGACATATATTCTAAGGGCTATGAAAACAGGCCTAATAAAAATCTGAAAGGGCAATTTTCCAAAGACATCACAGAGCAGCAGCCAAGCTCCTGCTCACTGAGAACGGCAGGTGCATTAGCATTGTTCCGTCAATCATGCACTCATTTGAGTGTTACTGCACTCAGTGTGTGGAGTACTGTGGGAAACTGGACCCCTCCAGTTGACACCTGAGTAAATGGGTCAGAACCTACAGGGGAAACAGGAAAGTTGTTAGGAGCTCAAGCCTAGAAATCACACAGGCTTTAACAAAGGGAGGAACAGAAAAACAAAATTAAATCATCATTTTAGTCTTCATTTTCTTGTTAGTAAAAATGGACAAATATAATACCTTGCTCAGGTAGAAATTCAGTAACTGTAAAATGTTTACCATACCCTGAAAACTCACAGATAAACAAACAAAAAACATGGCCACATTTTACTGTTCTCTAAGGAAAAGTAGTTTTATATTGTGCACTTTCTATGACTCAAATTCTATCAATTTAGATAAGAGAAAAAAAAAAGACTTGTAAATGGATAATGAAAGTCCATAGGTAAATAAAATCATTTTGCTTGTAAGGCAAAAAGAACAAAGAATAAAACTAAGATTCACAGAGTTAAGTTGGACTGTTTCCTGGAAGGTTGTGTGAACATATGGCTAAATAAACGGCACAACAACAGGCTAAGAGGGCAAACTGTAGAGTATACAACAGTTGAAAGTTATACTAGTGTTGTTTGTAGATTTGAGGCTTAGTTTAAGAGCTAATCAGCCTTTAATGTGAAGATAAACTAGAAAAAATAATGTGATGACTTAAAAAAATTCTCATCTATTTTCTGTGAACTTCTTCAATTTAGGGAAAAATCTGAGGTGCTTCTCTCCAAACGAAAACTCAGGAAAATCACACAGCACTTGGGTTTAAAGATGGAACACATGCCTATTTTATTTTTATGTTGTCTTCTTAACAGGTTCTGTCCAACAATCGAATTTCATTTGTTTTTCATGGAAATAAATGGAAATACAGATAAATCCATGGCATTGGCTTCCGCATACATACGAGAGTTGCTGGAAAGTTGTTAATTTCTTGAACGTCCTGCTTTTAGGATTTATTTTAGTGACTGAATATTGATCGCCTGAATTGGGTGAAGTTTGCTAGGAATCTATATTCATTTTACTGGGCTTCTGAAATGTACTGATTATATGTGAGGCTTACGGGCTTAGGAGAAAAGATGCTTCCATATGTGTTCTTTTTTCTTGTTTCTTCACCTGCTCCCTTGCCCCTTCCTTCTTGCCCCCTCCCCCTCCCTAATATTTCTGTGAATGTGTTCAAAAGAAGAATAAGCAGTGACCTCTTTAAAGTCAGAAACTCTTGAAAGACTCATTTTTAATTTTTGAGACTACTTCTGCCCATGATCTGACCTCATGTATAATATCTATGATAAATAGTACTTAAAAAGGAAAGTCATTTTGTTATGCAACGGCCATGGAACTGCCAGACTGCAGTTGCACACATCACTTCTGCCTGTGGTCAGGGAAGGAATACATATTAAAAATAAGCATACATTCATCCCGTGCTTTGATCTTCATTTTGTGAGTCGTACTTCCTTGAGTCACTGCACATTCCAAGGAGTAACCCCTAGTGTTAGCTCCCTGTTGCCCTTTCCCACCACAGCCTCTCTGCCATGATGGACAACCTCTCAGTCTGCTCTGGCAGGGCTGCTGTCTCCTTGCTCGGCAGTCCACCTCTTTGTCATAAACATGCTGAGTTTTTAGCTTAAGCATATTAGTTATAAGTGTTAACACTAGAACAGGATACACGTATAGTGCCATTAGATTTAAAAGGAGTTCTGGAAATATTACAAATTGATCAAGAATTCATTACAGGGAAGATGGTATTTTATAGTAGATTTCCAAAATAGAAGACTGTAGCTTTACTTTTACTAGAGTATCTGGAAAGAACTGGAAAAAAAAAATGCATTTGCTCCATCTGTCTTATTTAGCATCCCTTCCAAATCTTTGTGTTTTAACTCATTTTTCCTTGGTTATTTTTTTAAAGACAAATGTCACCTAATACATTGGGGCAAGGTAGGGGAATAAATGATAATTGGGAATCTGAGGTGTAAACCTAGCAAATAGCTTTCTTTAAAATAAAATAAAAGAAAAAGAAAAAAGGGGGAAAGTTAGGGAGGTGAGAATGAGACAGGAGGAGGAATGAAAGGACTATAATTATATCCTTAGAATTTATTCATGAACTCTATTGAATCTATTAAAAACTAAAAGTAAAATAAAAATTAAAAAAATTGTGAAAGAAAGATAGATACACGCAGAACATTTATATTGGCAGAGCCAACATTTCTTTTAAAAAGTTGATGAATTTCTCAGAGACAAGAAAATATGATTTGTTGCTGAAGGTGTCATGGTAACCTTCATAGGATTAATAAATAAACACGAAGATTTTCAGAAGAGGCATACAGCCATAGCAAGTGTCTGAATTTACTAAAATAATGTGGCATCACAGAATCTGAATGTTCATTCTTGTTTTTCATTTCCTTGCAGAAAATATGGTATTGAAATATCCTCATATTCCAATTCCCTACCATTCCTGTCAGAAAATACGTAAAGAAACAATGCTTATTTTTCACCAACCTAAAGAAAATTTTTTAAAAATGAAAAATCATCAAGATATCTAACCTGTTAATGTTGACTTATTTATTAAATGGAATAGATATTCCCAACATCTTAGAAAAAAGTAAAAAATAAAGTTTGTCATCTTTTTTGCTTATCTGCTACCACTACTGTTACCAGAATTTCCTGGTTCTGTAGCTTATTTTGTGACAGGACTATGACAATATTTTGTATTTTTTCATAATGTAGAAGTGATATCTGTTTAAGTGAAAGTATTCCACCACAGGTGTCACAGTGCTTGTTCTTATAGCCAGTAATGCATAAAATGACCTGAAATGTTGAGCATCGTTCTTATCAGAACCCTTGCTGACAGCATCATGCTTTGTCATAGGCTGTCTTTGAAATACATACTATGCCCAGACCTATGGAAGGTTCTGTCTTTGAACTCATCTATTACCATATTCTAACAAACCAAGTCAACAACTGACCATTTTAGGAAGGCTGAGTATCTGCTTTGTACCATGTTCCTTGTACCTTGGTTATTTGGTTCTCTCTTTCGCTTATTCTTCTTAGTTTTTAGAAACAAGAAAATTCCTCATGTAAATACAGATTACTAATTGTAAAGTTCATACAAATTCTACTAGATAACAAAAAGTCAAAGTCAGTGAAACACTCTGCACTGACAATACCCATAGGACAGTGACGAGGCTGTAACTGCCAGTTCAGCATTAAAAGACATGGGGTAAGTGAAGATTTTGGGTTCCACTCAGTTATACCTGAATGTTTGGTTGCACACATAGACAAAAAACTTCTGGGACACACGAATAATGCACTGCAAGTAGTGGTAACTTGAGATTCGCTAATCAAATTGGACAATTCTGGTTCTAAAGAAGCTCTACAAAAATCTTAGTCAAAACCATTTTCTGGAACTTTAGTTTTCTCACTAACACAGTGCTATTTATCATCTACCTGCCCAGAACTTAAAGTTAAACTTTTGGAAGACTGAAAACACAAGAACAGGAAACAGTAGTTTTATGAACCAATGATTTTAGTATATAGACTTGTTATGTATTAATGACTTTCTACATATTAGGTACGTAACATAATGCATTTAGTATTACAGTTATACTAGGAAAGGGAGCATTACATTCCAAGAATTACTGTCGGAAACTTTTGGAGGTTTGAAGAGTTTTTATTATAAATATCAATTATCTTGTTATTATTCAAGCCACTGAGCACAACTTACTGAGCTGTCAATGTATGACACAGATCATGCAGAGATTGACCTTAGCAGAAATGAATACATGGGTGGTCAGAGGTTTGCTTTTATTATTATGTTTCTAGAGTGAAGTAAATAATGGTTTTTCATATAAATATTTAAATCTTTGTTTATACTAATGCACACTAATATGTACTACCTTTCTACTCTATTTCTGAGAAGGTTTTATATTTTTCATTTTTAATTGCATTTTTCTGTTTTTCATATAAATGATAGAAACAAAACCCATATGATTATCTCAATAGGTGCAGAGAAAGCATTTGATAAAATACAAAACTCTTTCATGATGGCTTTCATAAATAAATCAACAAACAATAAATGCTGGCGAGGGTGGGGAAAAAGGTACCCTAATCCACTGTTGGTGGGATTGTAGACTGGTAAAGCCACTTTGGAGGACAGTGTGGAGATACCTCAGAAATCTGAATACAGACCTACCATTTGACCCATCCATCCCACTCTTGGGTGCAATTACCCAAGGGAAATGAAATTAGTAAATAAAAGAGTTATCTGCAACGCCATGTTTATTGTAGCTCAACTGATAATAGATAACACATAGAACCAACCTAAATGCCTGTCAACTGCAGACTAGATAAAGAAATTATGGGATATGTACACTATAGAATACTACACAGCAAAGAAAGAGAGAGAGAGAGAGAGAGAGAGAGAGAGAGAGAGAGAAAGAGAAAGAAACCCAGTCATTTGCAACAAAATGGATGAATCTGGAAAACATCATACTTAGTGAAATAAGCCAGTCCCAAAGAGACAAATACTATATGTTCTCACTGATCTGCAAGAACAAATAGAGCACCTAAAACGAAATCTGTAGAAGTGAAATTGACACTTTGAGAAGGCATGACCTGAACTGACCTTGTCTTGACTGTCAAGGAACAGATTTTTTTTCTTCATATATCGATTGAACTCATTACTTAACATAGAGTCAATCATATGTTTGTAAAGTCAATTGAGGATGGATCTCGATAAGAAGAAAGAGTGGGAATAAGAGAGGGAGGAGGGAGACGGCACTGTGGTGCGGCAGGTGGAGCTGCCGCCTGCAGTGCTGGCATCCCTTTTGGCCATGGGCAAAGTCCTGGTTGCTCCACTTCCAATCCAGTTCTCTGCTGTGGCCTGTGAGAGAAATAGAAGATGGCCCAAGTACTTGGGCCCCTGCACCCAAATGGGAGACCTGGAGGAGGATCCTGGCTCCTGGCTTCGGAAAAGTGCAGCTCCAGCCATTGCAGCCAACTGGGGAGTGAACCAGCAGATGGAAGACCTCTCTCTCTGCCTGTCCTTCTCTCTCCATGTAACTCTGACCTTCAAATAAATAAATAAGGCTTACAGAAGAGAGGGAGGAGGAGGTTTGCAACTGTAAATCTGTATAGTTCTGCATACATTTCTAAGGACTAACTTCTAAGGGTACAGTTTAAAAACTTATAATGGGACCCCAAATCCCATTAAGCTGGGTGATAAAAATGTCATCGTAAGTATTGAAGTAATTACAGTAAGTGTTAAAAAGTGAACATATAGATAGGATTAAGTGTTAAAGTGATGATATAAATATGATCAGGTGTCATGTAATTATAATGTACAGAATTAAAAAGGATAGAATGTTCTACCAGGGGACACAATCCACACAGCTGACTCATAGAATGACAATTGCTTTAACTTAACACTCTGACCTCAGAAATTAGCCCTTAAGTCTTCCTGGTCTGGCTGAAAAGCCCATGAGAGCATTTCAGGCATGGAGAGCCACGACACTGTGGCAAAATTTTTCTACGTGAAGATCTTGGTGCAGGAAATTGCAGCAGAAAGAAGTGGCCATCAGGGAAGGAGGTCCTTTTCTCTAAAGGGAGGAGAGAACTTCCACTTTGCTTATGGTCTCATCCAAATACTGACTGAGTTTGTGGATTCAAAAGGCTTCTGTAGCCTTGACAGCTCATGTCAAGAATCTTGGTTGGTCACTTGCATCATATATAAGAGTGTGAATGTTTAAATTAACAACAGGAGTCACTGTGCACTAACTCCTCGTGCAGGACCTGTGTCCTCAATGAGTTGTATTATGAGAGTTAACTGTCGGCCAGCGCCGCGGCTCATTAGGCTAATCCTCCGCCTTGCGGCGCCGGCACACCAGGTCCTGTCCCGGTTGTCCCTCTTCCAGGCCAGCTCTCTGCTGTGGCCAGGGAGTGCAGTGGAGGATGGCCCAAGTCCTTGGGCCCTGCACCCCATGGGAGACCAGGAGAATCACCTGGCTCCTGCCATTGGATCAGCGCGGTGCGCCGGCCACAGCACGCCTACCACGGCGGCCATTGGAGGGTGAACCAACGGCAAAGGAAGACCTTTCTCTCTCTCTCTCTCACTGTCCACTCTGCCTGTCAACAAAAAAAAAAAAAAAAAAAAGAAATGAGAGTTAACTGTGATACTTGTTCTCAAACAGTTTGTGTGTGTGTGCGTGTGTGTGCAAACTGTTGAAATTTTTACTTAGTATAGAGCTGGTCTTTTGTGTACAAAATTAACTGAAAATGAATCTTAATGGAGAATGGTACTGGGAAGCAGAGAGGGAGGAAATAGAGGGGTGAGAATTTGGGTGGGAGGACAGGTATGGTGGGAAGAATCACTATATGCCTAAAGTTGTACATAAGAAATTTGTATTATTTTAAAAATAAACTAAAAACAAGGGGCACAGAAGCAATTGAGCAACTCTAAGAAAAGGGACAGGTAAAACGTGAGAACAAATACTGAGACATACTCTGCAGTACTCAGAGATGAGGGACAGGTAAAATGTGAGAACAAATACTGAGACATACTCTGCAGTACTCAGAGATGAGGGGGTACAGATGAAAGTAGGAGTCCAGTCACTAACTGGAAGGAAAAAATTGACAATATTATGAGTTTAGGTAGCTAGCTAACTCATGCCCTTCAAATGTTCTGGAATAGCTCAGAGAGAAGCTCTAGGGAAAAGAAATCTGTGTCCACAGGTTTTCTAGAGGATAGAGGGAAATACTGTATTTCCATCTTGCATTTTCAGAATTTTCACTTACAGCTATATCCTAGTACAGAGTTAATTAGACAGTACTTGAAAAATGCATGTCACCTACAAAACTGACATAAAATCTTTTTTTTTAAAAAAGAAGTGGAGCTGCAGAGTGAGAGAGGCAGAAACAGAGAGAGAGGTCTTTTATCTGCTGGTTCACTCCCCAAATGGCTGCAATGGACAGAGCTTACTTGATCCAAAGCCAGGATCCAGGAGCTTCTTCAAGGTCATTCATGTGGGTGCAGGGGCATAAGCACTTGGGCTATGTTCTGCCTCTTTTCCAGGCCAATAGCAGAAAGCTGGATTGGAAGAGGAGCAGCCGGAACATGAACTTGCACCCATATGGGATGCTGGTGCTGCAGGTGGAGGCTTAGCCCACTATGTCACAGGCTGGCCCCAACATAAAATATTTTTTTAAGTTTTATTTATTTATTTATTTATTTGAGAGGAAGAGTCAGTGAGAGAGGGAGAGACAGACAGAAAACAAAATAAAATCTTTTAATGGCAATGTTATTACATATGGCTTAAAAATAGGATCTAAGTTCTTCATATTTACAGAACTCACAAAAATATAAAGCCAAACAATTAGATCAACTAAATATACACTACAAAATTTATAAAATTCAAATGAATGGTTTCAATTCTGTTTGATAAATAATGTTTTTGCTGAAACTATTGCTCTTTGTGATACTAATACCTGTTTCTTCAACATGGGCTCTTTGAAACTGTTACGGCATTTTCAACTTCAAATTATACTGTATTTTTATGTACAGAGTGGTGACACTATTTACTATTCTGTCAGTGTGAATTGAGTTATTGTATCTTATTGCTTTTTTTCCTCATTAGCCAGTGATAAAACAGTACCATTGTCACATCAATTGTACAATATACACAAATGTTGCCACTCAATAAGGTGATATTTGAAATTAGGGATCCAGATGGTCAAATACACACTTAAAATTCTTTTTTCAGGCCTTATTATTGAATGTTTAGAGATCTCAGGAATATGTCTGGAAAATTCCACAGACCTTCCGAACTCAGTGGAAAATGTTAAATAATTTTGGAACAAAATAAAGAAAAAATACCTTAATAAAACACTAGCACTTAACACACTATATCCATTTTAGGACATAGAAACAATGTCTCAAGAATAAAACTATAACACAGGAGCCAGAAGGAAACCACAAACCATAATATTAGAATGTCAAAATCAAAGGAAAATTTACAAAAAAGAGATGTATCAAGGAATGGGAAAATAGAAATTATAAAATGAAAACCATGACACAGCAGTTACAGTGCAGATCCTTGTATAGTTTCCCTGGTTTAAAAAAAGTGTATATATCTGTGTCTGTGTGTACAGAGAGAGAGAGAGGGAGGGAGGGAGAGAGGGGGGAGAGAGAGTTAATTTGAGGGAAGATGCTGGTAAGAGGGTGAGGTCAAGATGAATGTGGGCTGCAGTGAGGCCCAAAAGCAGAATAACTGAAGCTTCTGGTGGGATACCCAACTTCTAGTCAGTTTAGAACCCCAAACAAACCAAAGTGGGAAGGAAAGCGCAAATATGTTCAAAATTCTTTGGGGATTTAGTTTGGGATGGCATCAAGTCTTTGTCCCCTGGTGTGAACTGTCTTCATCTAAACTTAAGATGGTTTTCATTTTCTTTCATTATCTTTAGCATTGTGAAGCAGAGCATCCCCTGGCTCCCGTTTTTGCTAACAGACAGGAGCAGCCTTGCAGGAGGAAGGGAAAGGGCTTAGCTGCCTACCCTCCCTGCAGCGTTGTGGGAGGACAGTGGAAGCAGAGCCCACGTGGTGTTCAGCAGGAACTGGGAATGTTCTGCAGCATTCTGTGTTCACACGTTTCATCTGTGGCTATAGAAATGCCAATTTAGCTGCAGTGTATATGAAATTTTTATACCAATGTGAGCATTACTATTTTCCAATGAGATTCTAAATAAAAAGAAAACAACAGCAATCATTTTTGTTTTTCTTCTCTGTGTGCTTGCTTACATATATTTTACAGAGAAATAATCCATACCTTTGTATTCTCTCAGTTCCCAGGAACAATGTATATATGTATTTTGTGTTTTGCCAGATGGCATTTTAATCATTACCAAACTATAATTAAATTCTGTTGTAAAATATTAGGTTATTGGAGAAGCCAAACAGTATTGAAAATCTAACAAAAAGGCCCAAATCTAGCTACTCAGATATCATAATTAGCATATTCACTTACAGTTTTCAGAGTTTTCCAGAACTCTGGGTGTATATAAACTTGTTTGGAGGAGATTCTGTTGTGCTGCTTACATATCCCCAAGAACCTTGGTGACATCTGCCTGTGAAACGGGGTGAAGGCACCTGCTACGCTCCTCCTAAGAACATCTTCACAGATGAGATGCTGCTGAGTCAGTGCCGAGATGAGCAACCCCTGGCTGAGATTATGGGAGTCAAAGGATGTCTCCTTTGTTTGGTTTCCTTTGTTCAGTGGGATGAACCGAAGACATTGTGGTGGCCCAGTCCTTTCAGATGTGGAATACTCCAGGGAGGCTTAGACTGGAGGGTTCACCATTAGCACAGCAAAACTTGCCTGCATCGCTTCTCACCCCATCCTTTTCCTGTCCTCACTCTTCACAGATGTCATATCTACATCACGGTTTGACCATTCTGCCTTCCAGCTCCTCTTCCTCCCCTTTATTCTTCACAAGTGTTTTCCCTCAATACATCTCTTGCATGTATTATCCTATTCTAGAGCTTTTCCAAAACTCTAAACAATCAATCACTGTCAGAAATAGAGGAAAGACAGCCATGGCAAAATTTGGAGATGGAACAACTAATCTCACCCTGTGCATAGAGGAGGACACTGACTTGGCCAGCACCCCTTCAAACCACAAGCAACAGCTCCTCTCAAGGCACTGTGGACTCCACCTGAAAAAAGGAGTCACTGGCCAGCGCTGTGGCTCAATAGGCTAATCCTCCGCCTGTGGCGCCAGCACCCCAGGTTCTAGTCCCGGTCAGGGCGCCAGATTCTGTCCCAGTTGCTCCTCTTCCAGCCCAGCTCTCTGCTGTGGCCCGGGAGTGTAGTGGAGGATGGCCCAAGTGCTTGGGCCCTGCACCCCATGGGAGACCAGGAGAAGCACCTGGCTCCTGGCTTCGGATCAGTGCGATGCGCCGGCCACAGCGGCCATTAGAGGGTGAACCAACGGTAAAGGAAGACCTTCCTCTCTGTCTCTCTCTCTCACTGTGCACTCTGTCCAAAAAAAAAAAAAAAAAAAAAAGAGTCACCATCCTGTCTCCCAGGCAGGTGGTAGGACATGGAAGATGGCTGATCCACATGGGGTTCTCCCAACACCCTATGCCCAGTGTAACTGAATAGACATTTCTGACAGGTATGGTCCCATAAAAGCAAATTTTTACCAAGCACTTAGACCCTCAGATATGAGAGTTTGATCACAACATTGGTTAATCAATAAGACGTGTCAAGGGGAGACCCAAGGGAAAGGGGATTTTAGAAAGGATAATGGAAGAGGGAGAATGAGTACTACTTGAACCTCCAAAACCAACTGCAGTGGCAGGTGTCACAAACCTCTCACTTTTAAGCTTAGCTTCCCTTCAAGAATGGAGGGTCTGAGCCAGTGTTGTGGCACAGAGGGGTAAGCCACCACCTGTAACACCAGCATAACATGAGTGCTGGTTCAAGTCTTAGCTGCTCCACTTCTAAGCCAGCTCCCTGCTAATGTGCCTGGGAAACTAGCAGAGAATGGTCCAGGTGCTTGGGCCCCTGCACCCACATTAGAAACCTGGAAGAGGCTCCTGGCTCCTGACTTCAGCCTGGCCAAGCCCTCAAAACTGTGGCCATTTGGGAAGTGAACCAGTGGATGGAAGATTGATCTTTCTCTCTGTCTCTCTGTCTCTCTCTCTCCCCTTTCTACCTCTGACTTTCAAATGAATAAAGTGGAAACCATGGTGCAGCTGTTCTTTTTTATTTTTTTTAAGGATTTATTTATTTGAAAGAGTTACAGAGAGAGGTAGAGACAGAGAGAGATATCTTCCATCCACTGGTTTACTCTCCAAATGGCTGCAATGCCTGGAGCTGAGCTGATCCAAAGGCAGGAGCTTCTTCCAGGACTTTCATGTGGATAAAAAGGCCTAAGGACTTGGACCACCCTCTGCTGCTTTCCCAGGCACATTAGCAGGGAGGTGGATCAGAAGTGGAGCAGCCGGGACTTGAACCGGCATTCATATGGGATGCTGGCACTGCAGGCTGGAGCTTTAACCCACTGCACCAAAGCTCCGGCCCCTAACTGTTCTTTTAATGTGCTTTGGTAACGAGGCTTTGCAGTGCAATGGGCATAGGGTGGGGAGGCAGGAGGGTTGTGACTCTCTGCAGGTCGGACCTTATAGCTGACCCATAGTTGTAGCTGACAACCTTTGGTACCACTGTGACATCTGTCCTACAGCTGTGCTTCCTCAGGGTGGCTCTCAGTGAATGACCATCCCATCTTTACAGGGTCTGGGATTTCAAAGTCTAATGGGCACTCCCAGTTGACCTGAAAGTCTCAGAATCTTACTGTTGTTTAAGACCCTCCCTGTCAAGTATTCCTTCCTTCTTTTGCCCATTCCTTTCACTGTGGCACACCTGAGTGGTATTCTAAATGCTCTCCCTGCCTCCTTTTTCTGCCTGCCGTTTATCCTGCACAGATATTTCCTGCAGTAAATTTACTGCATGTCTCATCTTGACTTTCACCCTGTTTCTCTGAATATTCGCACTAAAATAGCTCTGTTCCAAACCTTTTTTCAGACGTCCTCGGGGACAAGAAAGCCAAGTAGCTCACAGCAATTAACCTGAACATTAACATATCTTGTTTTGGATTCTTTTCAATCCATGTCTCATATCCCCATGCCTCTCCCAGTTCCTCCTGAGACTAAATTAACGTGGTGGTTTTAAAATAAATTGAAATAGTTTTTGATACTTCTTTCAAGAGGTGGAACCTAATTTGCTTCCCCCTGAGTGTGAGCTGGAATTAATCACACAGGTGTAGTGAAGGGACTGGGGCAGAAATGATGGCATGATTTGATGGAAGCTTTAGGAGTCCCAGTTACCCCTCTTCCAGTCCAGCTCTCTGCTGTGGCCCTGGAGTGTAGTGGAGGATGGCCCAAGTGCTTGGGCCCTACACCCCATGGGAGATCAGGAGAAGCACCTGGCTCCTGGCTTCGGATCAGCGCGGTGCGCCGGCCATTGGAGGGTGAACCAACGGTAAAGGAAGACTTTTCTCTCTGTCTCTCTCTCTCTCACTGTCCACTCTGCCTGTCCCCCCAAAAAAAAAAAGTTTTAGGAACTAAGGCCTCTACCAATAGCTATGTAAATGAATAACTCCCTGTGCTTCTGGGGTCTTTTCCAACAAGCATTTGCCCATGCCAGTGTCCTGCAGAGTTCTCCCAATGTTGTCTAGTAATTTGATGCTATTGGGTCATGGATTTAAGCCCTTGATCCATTTTGAGTAGATTTTTGTAGAAGGTTTAAGGTAGGGGTCTTTTTTCATACTTCTGCACACAGAGATTCAGTTTTCCCAGCACCATTTGTTGAAGAGACTGTCCATTCTCCAGGGATTGCTTTTAGTATAGATTAGTTGGTTGTAGATGTATGGATTGATTTCTGGAATTTCTATTATGTTCCATTGGTCTACGAGTCTGTTTTTGTACCAGTACCAGGCTGTTTTGATTATCACTACCCCATTGTATGTCTTGAAATCTGGCATTATGATGTCTCTGGCTTTCTTTCTGCTGTGTAAAACTGCTTTAGCTATTCAGGGTCTCCTGTGTTTCTATGTGAATTTTACCATCATTTTTTCTAGATCTGTGAAGAGTGTCATTGGTATTCTGATGGGGATGGCACTGAATCTGTAAATTGCTTTTAGTAGTGCAGACATTTTGATGATGCTGATTCTTCCAATCCATGAACATGAAACAGTTTTTCATATTTTTGTGCCTTTTACTTTTTCTTTTTTAATGTTTTGTAACTTTTAATCATAGAAATCTTTCATCTCCTTGGTTAAATACATTCCAAGGTATTTAATTTTTTTTGGTAGTTATTGTGAATGGGGTTTATCTTAGAAGCTCTCACGAGCCTGTTCAGAAGCAGATCTTCCAATCAAGTTAAGCAACCTCAAGAATGATCATGAGCCAGTGTTTCAGCCATTTTTGTCTTCCCAACTCTTAGAAACTGTGTGAGATGAATACTTGTTGCCTTCAGCTTCTACATTGTTAGGAAAATTTATATGCAGAAATTGTTACTTACTTAAAACCTTTAAATGTATCAAGGATATTCAAATCTTTTTCTCAGAATCAACTTCAATCCATGCGTAGATTTTATCATAATACACATTTTCTAAGAATTTATTGAAGATCACTTGTATTCATGGATTTCAAAATTTTTTGCACCAAAGTAAGATTTTAGGTCCATTTTCCTGTAAATGCTTTGAAATATTCTTGTATATCTCTATATATACACAGATAAACATTTCAGAGAATGTATACCATATATATGGTATCTACATAGGGGCACAAGCCAGGGCTCCCACATGGGTAGCAGAACCCCATCACTTGAGCCGTTACTGTGGACTCCTGGCGTCTGCATTATCAGAAAGCTGGATGGTAAGTGGAGGTAGGGCTTGGACTCCCACAGCACAAAATTTTCCTCCAAGGGTGTGGCCATCTTAAATTACTAGGGTAAAGCCTGCCCTAGTCCATCATTTTTGTGACTCATTTTCTTTAAATACAGCCAGACTTTCTCCAATTTTTGGCCCATAATTTTCCTAAACAGCAATAACAAAGAAATAGCCACTGCTGCCATCAATTATTGAGTATTTACTAAGTGTCAGGCACTCCATGCATATTTCATCCTATGTAATTCCCACAGGACCCAGTAAAGTAAAAGCTCCTATTATCAGCAGTTTACACATGTGGAAACTGAGATATAGAGGTTAATAATTTATGGTAATATACAGATGTTTCTCTGTAGAGAAAGGAATCAAATTTAATCCAGTTTGAGTGGTTCCGCTTATCATGACAGCTCTATACTGCGGTCCTGAACCTGAGACTCACTGGTCTGAGGACCAAGTTCAGATGCACATGCAGTGGACTCTTTAACACAGCCTGATTCCATCCCCACACCTAATGCAATCAGCTGTGCCAAGAGAATCACACTCCAAAGGGATTTCCTGCAGAAATAGGGACAATGGGATCCACAGAGGTCTTTTCTAGAAATAAAAAAAAAGTACGGCAGGGTACAGAGGAGAGTCTGAAACAAACGAGAAAATCTGAACAAATACCATTTTTTTATGGATTTGGAAAAATAAACAATGGCTGCTATTTTGATTTCAAGCTAATAATAGAAATTATTGTGTGATGGTACTTATGTAAGATCACAAAGTGCTTTTACAAAGAAGATTGACTTCTTATTTGTCAGTCACATTTGATTCATTTTTAGACTATGCTTTTTTTACATTAATATTTTAAAATTGGGAGACTGCTTAGGGTTAGATTTCAGGTATGAAGGGCACAATTCTACATAATCTTAAACATCCTTGAGAGTTACAGTTGATGCCAGATAGAGTGAGCATGTGAGTGGAAAGCTTCAGGAAGGTTTACAGTAAGAGTGAGGACTGCACACCACCATTTACACACACAAATGCCTTCCCTCAAGGAGAGCTTCCTGCCAGCACAGCCACATTACTCCACCCTCATTATTTCCCTAGTATCTAAGAACATATATCTATAAAAATCATTAGTCCAGGTTAGGATTAGATTTTGACTTCAAATAGCAAATCAAAATCAAAAAGAAAAGCAAAAACAAAACCAATGATTAGAAAAGGTAGCTATTATATGAAGAAATGAAAGTCTAGGGCCGGCGCCATGGCTCACTAGGCTAATCCTCCGCCTGCAGTGCTGGCATCCCGGGTTCTACTCCAGTTGGGGCGCCGGATTCTGTCCCGCTTGCTCCTCTTCCAGTCCAGCTCTCTGCTGTGGCCTGGGAAAGCAGTGGAGGATGGCCCAGGTCCTTGGGCCCTGCACCCCATGGGAGACCAGGAGGAAGCATCTGGCTCCTGGCTTCAGATCGGCACAGTACGCTGGCCATAGTGGCCATTTAGGGGGTGAACCAACGGAAGAAAGACCTTTCTCTCCCTCTCTCTCTCAGTGTCTAACTCTGCCTGTCCAACCTGTCCAAAAAAAAAAAAAAAGAAAGAAAAAAAGACAGGAGGGAATGAAGGAGGGAGGGAAGCAGGGAGGGAAGGAAGGAAGGAAGGAAGGAAGGCAGGAAGGAGGGAAGGAAGGAAGGAAGTCTATCCAAGTTGTTTAATTTATCTGATGGTTTTGGTATTTTTCTATGGCTCCCCCTGCCCCATTACAAATGAGCTTACCAACTGAATTATCTTGGCATAGGTAATTATATTTTATCATAGAAGTAAAAGAATACTAATAATATAGATATCTTAGAGATTGTCCAAAATTAATATAAGAAAAATGAATCTAATTTTAAAAAATGAAGAGACTTAAATTTGAACTAAGATCCTAGCATCAATAAAATAGATTTTCTTCTTCCAGTGTTCTTCAGTTTGTTTTTGGGATCAGAACTGGTATTCAAACTGAAGCCAGTGTGACCCCGAAATATTTATACTAAACAGAGAACATAACTGAATTATGACTCAAAAATGTTTTTAAAGTACAGAACTATACATAATATGAAGGTACTTCAAAATGTTCATAGCCAATGGAATTTAAAAATAAGTTTGTTTTGGTGGAAATTAAAAAAAAAAAAAACTATGTAGTTTTTTCATAACACCCAAGGCCCAAAAGCTGACACTTTATCAATCCTTACAAATCTATTCCCCTCACGGGTTACAAGACCTCCCCAGCCACTGGACTTTTCAATCTGTATCACCATCTCACATCCAAGTTCTTCACTCTACCCTTCTCCAGCCCACTGTTACTTTTCACCATTGCTCCTCTCTCAACCCAGCTACTCTCCTCCCCACTACCTTCTCTGATCCCCTAAAGCCCCATTCCTGTCCTATCTTGGTTTTTCCCTGATTACATTTCATCACCTCACAGACATTCCTATTCCCCAAATACTGGATTGGTTCATTGATGGCAGTGCTCCTAATACTCCCGCTTCCCACTGGATAAGCAATAATTGAGGGGTACCATGATGATACCTCTTCTTTCCCCCACAGGGTCATAGAAGCTAGGCCTCTACCTCAAGGCACTATCTCCCAACAGGCTGAACTGTTAGCCTTGATTCGAGCCTTCACCTTAGCCAAAGTAAAGACAGTCAATATTATACAGAGGTTCCCAACATGCCTACAGTATCATCCATTCCAATGCCCAGATATGGCAAGAAAGGGGCTTTCTGACAGCCCGAGGGACCCCTATAATGAATGGCAAGCTGATTAAAGCTCTTCTTGATGCTGCCCAGCTGCCAACAAAAGCCACTATTATTCACTGCAAAGGCCACCAGAAAGATAAACAATCCTTACCTAAAGCTATCAACCAGGCTGATCTGACAGCAAAAGCAGCGGCTTGCTCCTAAATGATCCAACATTTTCTCTTTAACTTAGCTCCTGCATATTCACAGAAATCTCCAAGTTCATACTGTGATGCAGTCACACTCTGTTACTGTCTACTGCTGTAATCCTAGCCCTACCTTTTTTTTTAACTTTTATTTAATAAATATAAATTTCCAAAGTACAACATTGGGATTATAGCGGCTTTTTCCCCCCATAACCACCCTCCCACCCGCACCCATCCCATCTCCCACTCCCTCTCCCATCCCATTCTTCATCAAGATTCATTTTCAATTATCTTTATATACAGAAGATCCATTTAGTATATACTAAGTGAAAATTTCAATAGTTTGCACCCACACAGAAACACAAAGTGTAAAGTGCTGTTTGAGTACTAGTTATACCGTTAATTCACACTGAACAACACATAAAAGACAGAAATCCTACATGGGGAGAAAGTACACAGTGACTCCTGTTGTTGATTTAACAATTGACACTCTTGTTTATGGTGTCAGTAATCTCCCTAGGCTCTTGTCATGAGTGCCAAGGCTATGGAAGCCTTTTGAGTTCACCAATTCTGATCTTATTTAGACAAGGCCATAGTCAAAGTGGAAGTCTCTCTTCCCTTCAGAGAAAGGTGCTTCCTTCTTTGATGGCCCATTCTTTCCACTGGGATCTCGCTCACAGAGATCTTTCATTTAGGTGTTTTGTTTTTTTTTTTTTTTTTTCCCCACAGTGTCTTGCTTTCCATGCCTGAAATACTCTCATGGGCTTTTTAGCCAGATCCAAATGCTTTAAGGGCTGATTCTGAGGCCAGAGTGCTGTTTAGGACATCTGCCATTCTATGAGTCTGCTGTGTATCCTGCTTCCCATGTTGGATTGCTCTCTCCTTTTTAATTCTATCAGTCAGTATTAGCAGACACTAGTCTTATTTATGTGATCCCTGTGACTCTTAATCCTATCATTATGAAAAATTATGAACTGAAACTGATCACTTTGACTAGGGAGATGGTATTGGTACTTGCCACCTTCATGGGATTGAACTGGAATCCCCTGGCACATTTCTAACTCTACAATTATGGGTAAGTCCGATTGAGCATGTGCCAAACTGTACATCTCCTCTCTCTCTTATTCCCACTCTTACATTTAACAGGGATCACTTTTCAGTTAAATTTAAACACCTAAGAATAACTGTGTGTTAATTAAAGAGTTCAACCAATGGTATTAAGTAGAACAAAAAAATACTAAAAACCAAAATTAACAATTGGGATTACATCAAATTGAGAAATTTCTGTACTGCAAAAGAAACAGTCAGGAAAGTGAAGAGGCAACCAACAGAATGGGAAAAAATATTTGCAAACTATGCAACTGATAAAGGTTTAGTAACCAGAATCTACAAAGAGATCAAGAAACTCTACAACAAGAAAACAAACAACCAACTTAAGAGATGGGGCAAGGACCTCAATAGACATTTCTCAAAAGAGGAAATCCAAATGGCCAACAGGCACATGAAAAAATGTTCAGGATCATTAGCCATAGAGAAACGCAAATCAAAACCACAATGAGGTTTCACCTCACCCCAGTCAGAATGGCTCACATACAGAAATCATCAAACAACAGATGCTAGTGAGGATGTGGAGAAAAAGGGACACTAACCCACTGTTGGTGGGAATGCAAACTGGTAAAGCCACTATGGAAGTCAGTCTGGAGATTCCTCAGAAATCTGAATATAACCCTACCATACAACCCAGCCATCCCACTCCTTGGAATTTACCCAAAGGAAATTAAAATGGCAAATAAAAGAGCTGTCTGCACCTCAATGTTAATTGCAGCTCAATTTACAATAGCTAAGACATGGTATCAACCTAAATGCCCATCAACAGAAGACTGGATAAAGAAATGGGATATGTACTCTATAGAATACTATACAGCAGTAAAAAAATGAAATCTGATCATTTGCAACAAAGTGGAGGAATCTGGAAAACATCATGCTGAGTGAAATAAGCCAGTCTCAAAGGGACAAATATCATATGTTCTCCCTGACTGGGGACAACTGAGCACCTAAAAGGAAACCTGTAGATGTGAAATGGACACTATGAGAAACAATGACTTGATCAGCCCTTGTCCTGACTGTCAATGAACAACTTACTAGCCCTACCTTTGGCCATAAGCTTGACAGCAATTGCCCCCACTGACTGGACCTGTAGGAAGAATTGTCTCTCAGCCATTTTTTTTTTTTTTTTTGACAGGCAGAATGGACAGTGAGAGAGACAGAAAGAAAGGTCTTCCTTTTTCGTTGGTTCACCCTCCAATGGCCGCCGCGGCCGGCGTGCTGCAGCCGGTGCACCACACTGATGCAAAGGCAGGAGCCAGGTGCTTCTCCTGGTCTCCCATGGGGTGCAGGGCCCAAGCACTTGGGCCATCCTCCACTGCACTCTCGGGCCACAGCAGAGAGCTGGCCTGGAAGAGGGGCAACCGGGACAGAATCTGGTGCCCTGACCGGGACTAGAACCCGGTGTCCTGACCGGGACTAGAACCCAGTGTGCCAGCGCCGCAAGGTGGAGGATTAGCCTATTGAGCTGTGGCACCGGCCTCTCAGCAATCTTGTATCTCTTCTGGATAGGATGCTTTTCTGCTATCTCGTGCTTCTAACCTCATCCCCTATAATGGCTCAGATTCCCCCACATACCTCTCACTCACAATTCCTCCCCAAATTCTTATACACCTCTCATTAATATATCCTCTAGAATGTTTTTTAATGATAACCTCAATGTCTCTCTTTTAAAAAAATATTTATTTATTTGGAAGTCAGATTTACACAGAGAGAAAAGGAGAGGCAGAGAGAGAGGTCCTCCATCCACTGGTTCACTCCACAACCAGCCACAATGGCTGGAGCTGTGCTGATCCGAAGCCAGGGGCCAGGAGCTTGGGCCATCCTCCATTGCCTTCCCAGGCCATAGCAGAGAGCTGGATCATGGTGGAGCAGCTGGAATGCCCACATGGAATGCCAGCACTGCAGGCAGTGACTTTAGCCTCTATGCCACAGTGCCCGCCCCAATGTCTCTTTATGTGGGATCTGCACACACTCCTCCTGAGGGCTGGCAAGCCCTCCCCACCCCTACTTGCTCTGGGAAAAGGCCCATGGACTTGTTTATATTACAAGGACCAGACCTCCTTGCAGAACCCCAGGATATATGTATGTCTTCTACAATTTCCAGGAAGAAATGCCAGCACTGCTAGAAGAAAACACTGGAAGATCCATCTGCTGTACTTGCCCAAGGCATTTTTGCTATGCCCTCGCTAACCGGCCAAGCTCCTTTATGCACCATGTATGCTTCCTTTCCTTCTTCCCATAATGTGGGTTCATTACCTCATGACACCTGTGACCTGGCTGTCACTCTCACAGTAGCTACCACGACTTCTCTCACCCAATGAAAGAAGCTGCAATGGCATTTACTCATCGTATTCCCCTGCCTTGTGAAAGCATAAAGGTTATCTCTTACCATATGATTGCGTGTATAGAACCACAAACAGGGCCATTCTTTCTCTGTGGTAACCAGGCATACACCTGCCTCTCCACCAACTGGACAGGAACCTGCACACTCACCTTCCTATTTCCTTTGTCCTCTACCCTACCCACTGCATCAGCAGGGATTTGGGACTCACCCCCTTGATAATCTCACTGGGTATCTTGATAGGAATCAGAACAGGCATTGAAACTAGCCATTTCAGTAGACAAAGTAAATAAAATTGAAGGTTTCTCTCTCAGTCTCAAAGAAAACATAAATAATTTAGCACAACAACTGTCTCATCTGGAGGATCAGGTGGATTCACTGGCAGCAGTTTTCCAGAACTACTGGACACTGGACCTCCTCACAGCCCAGAGGTGGACTTAGCCTCTTTTTGGGTGCAGAATGTCTTTTTTACATCAATAAATCAGGTATGGTAAGGGATGGGATTGAACACATAAAAAGATGCGCTAATGGGTGTATTCACAAGGTTATTCTGCTCATTTTTCCCATCTTTTCTGCTGTGGGCAATGTCTCTAAATATCTCCTTTTGTCCTTATAATCCTAGTGCTCCTATTTCTGCCATGTATAATTAACTTATCTCAAAAGTTCTTGCAGGAATGAATAACTGCTCTATCTCAAGCCATCTTGCAGGAGCAACACAAAGCTGCTCTTCTTCCTTAATCAATCTGATCCCAAGTAGAGATTCTGGCTCAAATCCTTGCCCCACATCTATGCCCCGTATGCAGGAAGCAGCCAGAAAGAAATTGGTGCCCCATCTCCTTAGCTATACTCAGAGTCAGAATTAATGGAACGAAGACCTAAGCCTCAGGCGTCCTCGCTCACTGCCCAAAAGATCGATAATATCTGAATTTATTCCCTATCCCTGAATCTCGATTTGGTCTCATACCCCATCCCTGCATTCTTCCCCAGGTTCTAGGCCCAGCAGCCACAAAAAACAAGTATGGCAGAATTCACCTCCCCCTGCTGCCTCCTACCCCCACCCCTAGCCCACCTGAGATATAAAAAGGCCTGACCCCTGGGGTCCAGGCTCTGTGCCACATGTCCAGTCTGTGCACACTGGCTTGATCACCCACCCCTGCGGATTTATTTTCTCTGAATAAATTCGATCTGGCTATAGATTTGTAACCTGCCTCCTCTCTGTTCTGCACTTCTTTTCCTAACATTTTGGTACCCAGTGTGATAAAGTATTTACTGATAAACTACTGTGATGAATCTTTAATTTGCTACAAGTAAAATTATGGCAATCTCTTCATGACATGGTAAACTTGAAAAGGACATGATTTTATCCTTTTTTAATGTGAGAGTCTGATCATTAGTCTAAAAATTAAATATTCTATTTGTTTAATTAAACCATTTCATTCCAAAATAAGTTGTTAAAGAAATAAATTGTCGGGGCTGGCGCTGTGGTGTAGCAGGTAAAGCCACCGCCTGCAGTGCTAGCAACCCAAATGGGTGCCGGTTTAAGACTCGGCTACTCCACTTCCAATCCAGCTCTCTGCTTTGGCCTGGGAAAGCAGAAGATGGCACAAGGCCTTGGGCCCCTGTACCCGTGTGGGAGACCCAGAAGTAGCTCCTGGCTCCTGGCTTTGGATCGGATCAGCTCAGCTCCAGCTGTTGCAGCCAATTAGGGAGTGAACCAGTGAATGGAGGACCTCTCTCTCTCTGCCTCTCCTTCTCTCTATGTAACTCTGACTTTCAAATAAATAAATCTTAAAAAAAAAAAAAATTGTCACCTGCAAAAAAAAAAAAAGCCTTTCAACATACATATCAACAATCTAAGAAAGTTATGGATATTTGTATAGCAGTGTAAATAAAGATAACTCTGGAAATAAATCTGCATGAAAATATATTCATTAAGAAATGTAATGAATTTTGTATTTCTATGTCACTTCTTTCTTACAGAAATTGTTTCATTATCTGCTTATTAACATTTTTATGGATTAATACTTTTCATATAACTTGAAGAATATTCTTGACTGGTTTCTCTACAAAAGTTCTTTGGAAATTTTATCAAGGTGATTTCCAAACCTTTTAAGATCATATGGTTACATTTATTTATTTTAAAGATCCATTTATTTGAAAGGCAGACTTACAGAGAGGTAGAGGCAGAAAGAGAGAGAAAGAAACGTCTTCATTCACTGGTTCACTCCCCAGATGGCTGCAACGGCCAGAGTTAGGTTGATCTGAAGCCAAGAGCCAGGAGCTTCTTCCAGGTCTCCCATGCAGGAGTAGGGGCCCAAGGACTTGGACCATCTTCCACTGCTTTCCCAGGCCATAGCAGAAAGCTGGATGGGAAATGGAGCAGCCAGGACTTGAACTGGTGCCCATATTAAGCCCTGGCACCACAGGTGGTAGCTTTATCTGCTACACCACAATGCTGGCCCAAATTACAATTAATTAAAAGCTAATTTTAATTTTTTTATTATTCATACTTCTTTAGTTTCTTATCAACAGAATTTATTTTTTTATTTTTTTATTTTTTTATTTTTTTTTGCTTCTCTTGACACCTAACTATTTTGTGAAAAAACAGATTCTACTGTCATAAAACAAAATGAACAAAGAAATTGACAGTCCTGCTCGGAACTTTAAAAAAATAGTGTTTAGATAAAAAATTTTACATAGAAAGTTACCATTTTCATTAACATATGAAGATGCTCTATAATATAGTGTTTCCTAAATTTCTGTACAAAATTTTATCTTCTCTAGTGCTTTCAAATAATACTTGCTTACTGGGAGTGTACAGAAATTTGTTATTTTCAAATAAACATTACTTCAAGCTCAACTAATTAACAAATTCATTTATTTAAATACTTTAGCCAAGATTTTCAGAATACTTCCTACATTCTGAACACTTTTCTAGGAACTTGGAACAGAGCCTGAAACAAAATAGTCCATCCTGCAGCCAGGATCTCTCCCTGGGTGCTGTGAAGTCACTTCAAAGACTTTTTCCAAGAACTCTTGTAATCCCTATTATGACTAGTGGTGCCATCATTCAACCAATTATTTAAGTACCTGAATATGCTGAGGTATATGATCTGTTAATATTGTTCCTAAGGAAAAGAGAAAACCTCTCAAAGACTCAAAGTGATCAGCTTTGCATTTTTTAAACAGGTAGCTCCTAGAAAGATGGTGATATCAGAGCTGAATCCATCTTCTCTCTGCATAAAGGCAGACAAAACAATTAAGAAAGCCAAATGACACTTGAACAATATTCACGGGAAAACTAGACAATAAGGCATCCCTGGGGAATCCTATGTAACAGCAGGCAAGCACACAAATGTCAACATGAACAGGACCCATATATATTACCTGTTTGTCAACGTGTTGGGAGTTGAAGAAAGAAACTGAAATTCTGGTAGCCTTGAGATATTCCCCATAGAGACACCAAAATGATTTGTGGGCCTATCTGATGAGAAGCTCAGCTGAATTCATTGGCACCCCTGCAAAGGGCAGTGATGTGATGAAGTGTGACAAGGAAGGAAGGGCTGGGTCCTGTGAAACAAGCCAGCAGAGCAAAGCCTCAGGCCACAAAGAAATTGCTGGGAGTTGAATTTAAACGAACAGGACAAGGAAATAGGGAAAGAGAAGTTTCTGATAAAAGCAAGAGAGGGGAGCAGAAAAAGCAACCTAAGGAATAATATGGATCTATTTTTGGTCACTTTACCATAACAACAGAAGAGCGATCTACAGAGAGTAACAAAGCCTGAAACAAGAAGGGGAAAACAAACACAACACTGCCCCTCCCCACCTCCAGTGAAGGCCTCCTAGGTCACCAAACACCTGAAACTCTGGAAAAATGTATTTCATGTCACAGATGAGCAACAGGAAAGTTTCAAATTCCATGCATGATTTGTGACCAGTAGAATAAGGAGTAGAAGATCCCCCAAAGTAGCAGTGAAAGCCCATGTGGTTGTCACCTGGGAGATGACAACTGTGACCTGACGTTTACGGGAAAATGACGGATGCTCAGAAAGAGCAGAAATAAAATGATTGGGGGAAAAGAATATTTGATGAGAGAAACTAGATTCCAAAAATGAAATAAAAAGTCATTTCTGACACTGAAATGAAATTAGAAGGAATATGGTAGTAAATAAAGAGGTATTGTCTTAAGGGAAAGGTGAAAGAAAAAAAGATAAAAATGGAAAGTATTCAAAAATAAAATGTAGACAGCTATTTACCTCTCTCCCCTCTCTTTCTGTTGATATATTTTTTAAAAATTTATTTATTTATTTGAAAGTCAGAGTTACACAGATAGAGATGACAGGGAGTGAGCGAGTGAGAGAGATATGACGATAGTGATTTCATCCACTAGTTCACTCCCCAGATGGCCACAGCGGCTGGAGCTGCACTGATCCGAAGCCAGGAGCCAGGAACTTCCTCCAGGTCTTCCCACGTGGGTGCAGGGGCCCAAAGACTTGGAGCACCTTCTACTGCTTTCCCAGGCCATTGCACAGAGGTGGATGGGAAGCAGAGCAGCTGGGACTTGAACTGGCACCTATATGGGTTGCTGGCAGTGCAGGCAGCAGTTGCACTGCACATCATAGCACTGGCCCCACCTGTTGATATCTTGAAGAACAAAAGAATAAAACCAACATCAAAACAATAAAGCAGCAAAAAAAAAAAAAAAAAAGTAACAGAAGGAAAATTTCCTGACATAAAAGACGGCATGAGTCTATATACTCAAAGGATGTTTCTAAAATCAGCCAAGAATAGCAAGACATATTACTGTTAAATGTATCCAATTATGGAAGTTTAAAGAAAAAGCATAGAAATTCCTTCAGGCATCCAAGCATAAAGAGCAGGTCATTCATTAAAGAAAGAGTTTGGGCTGGTATTGTGGCACAGTAGCTATCACTGCCTGCAATGCTAGCATCACATGTGAGCTCATGGTTGGAGCTCTGGCTGCTCCACTTATGATTCAGCTCCCTGCTAATGTGACCCGGAAAGCATAGGAAGACGGCCTGAGAGACCTGAGCCTGGATCAAGGCACAGCTATTTTAGATTCTAACTTGGGCCTCACCGGGCCCTGAACTCTAAGTGAAAAGCTCCTAAAAGAAGAAAATAAAACTCCCCTTACGATAAACTCTCCTAGCAACAGCTGATTAACAGACAGCAGGGAACTACGCAAAGTTCCAGGTGTCTTTTCAGGCAGTTAAGGTGACTGATAACATCCCGAAACCCTGCAGTTTGGCATGTACACCGCCTCGTGGCTCAGACCCTAAACTTTAGCCAATCATAAAACAACAAGTATAAATTTAAAATATAAGCCTATCAGATGCTGCATAGCCGAACTTGTTTGTTCAACTGTATAAAAACCCAAACGACCTTACTGTAGGGGCCGCTGATCCAGCTCAGCTGTGCCGGGTGAAGACGTGGGACCAAACTCGAGCTTGAAATAAAACTCTTGGGTTTGCATCAGCCTTGGCTCCTGGTGGTCTTAACTGGTGGGAATCAGATGTTCTGGGTACAACAGGCCCAAGTACCGTGGCCTCTGCTACACACATGAGAGATCTGGGTGAAGTTCCAAGCTCCTGGCTTCGGCCTGGCCCAGCTCCTAGATGTTACCACTTGGGGAACGAACAGGTGGATGCAAGATGTCTCTTGCTATCTCTCTGTCTCTCCCTCTCTCTCTAACTGTGCCTTTCAATTAAACAAAACATAGTTTTAAAGGAAAGAGCTGCAGTCTTATATTTTTCAACAGGAACACTTGATACTAGAAGATATTGCAATCACAGTTAAGTTGCCGAAGGGGAGAAAATGTGAGTCGATGCATCCCAATCAAGATGAACGTTAAATACGTAGCTGATGGATACACTGAGCGTGCAGATATTCCCATACTCAGGATTCTACAAATACAAAATAAAAACGTTGGCAGGGCCTTGGCACGGAAAGGGACGGTTATCCAAGAGTAAGCCGGCTAACCCAGTGCGTCACGTGATATGCTGACCTGTGTACGTACCGCACCTGCTGAATGGAGGACGAGGCAGGCGTGCGTACCGGTATTAACCAGGATAACCAGGCTGTCGTCCACTCGGACTCTGGAGAGACGGACGTGAAGGAGGGTGCTCACTCATTTCAACACCTGAGTTTCTCTTCGGGAGACCAAAAAATCGAAGACGGGCAAGGGTTAAGCCTCTTCCATTAGATCTTCCGGAGAGCGCAGCCAAGGCTGTGCTGCCTGGTGTGTGCACGCGGCCGGCCGCACGGGGCTGGGGACGTGGCCGCGGCGCCCAACCTCCTCCTCCACCAGGGCCAGGCCCTTCCCAGCCTCGCTCTTCCCGGGAACCTGCGGCGCGACGCGCGCGCCCGCCCGCCATCTTCCTCCTGTCGACGCCTTCCCGACCGCGACTTTTCTTCCGCAAACGCTGCTCCGCGGAGCCCTGCTGAGAAACTGCCGCCCTTCTCCGGTCCTCGTGCGGGCTTCGTTTGCGGCAGCCCTTGCGGCCGAGGCTGGCGTCTGCCCCAAGGGAGCCCACAGGGCGCCAGGCCGCGCAGGCCCTCTGCAGCCTACATGGCGGCGGGGAGTGACGTCACTGCCGCCCGAGGCGCAGAGGGCAAAGGTGAGAGCTGGGCGGGGCTTGCGCTGAGGGAAGGAAGAACCCGCCAATGAGGCAGCAATGGGCGTGGCTATGCCGCCCTGAGCATTTCCGGTCGTTCAATAGTTGCCCCTGGAGGCCCCGACGGTGTGTTTGGTCTAGGACTTCTGGTGTCTCGGGAGCGAGTCCATGACTGCTGGCCCAGTCGGATGTGGGCCTTGGGACTCAGGCGTGCGGGCTCCGCGAGACCTTGGAGTACAAGGGATGAGAGGTGGCCCTGCGACAGGGGTGACGCGTGTTCTCCCGGAGGACACCAGATTTGGAAGCCAAGGCTGCTACCCCAAGGTTTCCGGAGTCGGAGCCCGCCGGGGGAGGTTCACAGTCCCTGCCTACGTGTGTTTCCTTCAGGGACCGTATGCTGGGACTCTGCCCTGAGAGAGCAGGTGGGAGAGGCAGTGTGTGGTGGATGGGAGACCCAGGAAAACGAGGAGGACCAGGTGATAATGGAGACTGGGTTACTAAAGGGGGTGTGAGCACAGCGTGCAGCCTGAGTTCAGGAAGCTCCCGGGAAACGTGAAGAGTGTCTGTAGCAGCACCACCCTCCCCAGAGAACGGTTGGTGCTGAACAGCAGGGGTGAGTGGTGACCTGCTCTGGAGCTCAGTGCGGGTCTGCACAAGGAGACTGACAGAAGGAACAGATGGGCTTTGTTCTGAAGAGGAACCATGCCCAGGGGATGGGAATGTGGCATGCGTCTTTGTTCTCGACCCCAAAGCCTTGACCTTGGAGCTGCCCTTCCCTGGACACCCATGATGTCAGTGTGGACGTGGAAGCAATGAAAATCACTAGGAGGAGGGCTGGGAATTCCAGTGCTTGCCTAAGCAGTTCTGCCTTTTTGGTCAACAGATACAAAGGAAGAGTTCCTTTGTACCAAAACCAGTGGCGACAATACTCCACACGTAGTCAGCCTTTGGAGAGGCTTTTCTGGGGCCAGCGTTGTGGCGTAGCAGGTAAAACCGCCACTTTACCTTGAAGAGACTCCAGGCTTCTGGCTTCACCCCTGCCCAGTCCTGGCTGGAGAAGCCATTTGGGAAGTAAACCAGTGGATGGAAGATTCTCTCTCTCTCTCTCTCTCTCTCTCTCTCTCTCTCTCTCTCTCCCTTTCTCTGTGACTCTGCCTTTCAAATAAAATAAATCTTTTTCAAAAAGAATTTTACATTAAATTTTTAATATAAAATTACAAATGTGAAAAAGAAGCTAAACCATATTCTAAAAGACAAAACAGGTATACTCTCCTCAGAAAGAGAAACAAGTAAAACAAGGTGACATAACTGACCAAGTATAAATAATTGCAAGTGGGCTGACCTTACCCAATATGAAGAAGAAAAGGTCTTCAGATTGACTGATAAACAAAACTGCTTCAGCCCCCTGCTGTTTCCGTCTCACTTGAAGATACAGTTAAAAGTTTATAAAGAAGAAAAAAGACATAAAAGGGAAATAAGTGCAAACAAAGGGAAAGTTCATTCACAATATAAATATATAAGAGAATCAGATAAAGTATTTAAAAAGACAAAGAAATGTTAGCATTCTGAAGGCTACATCTATAATGAAGACTTACTCATTAGTACTTAGGACCAAATAACAAACCAACAGATTTCTGAAAGCAGGAAATACAAGCATAAACTGTGCAGGCAGCCATGGAGACCCGTTAATGACAGGATACGATATCTCCATCCAAGACTGACAGGTAGACATGTTATCTGGTGGAAGATCTACAAACACAATCAATGAAGTAGATCTATGCATATGCCATCATGCTTCAAGTAGATAATACAACCTATCTTCAGGTGTACATGTCGCATTCATGAGAACTGGCCACCCGTCAGCTTTGTAGTGTGTCCATTTAAGCACAGTTCCCTTCCCTGGAAGGTTCTGGGTTGGTGTCTGCCATAGGAAAAATGCATTCAGGGTGGGATGAGGAAAGGAACCAGCAGTCGGTGCAGCTCATATACCTTGCAGGCATCTGCTAGTTCATCTCGCTGCACTGAGGGGCAGGTGAGTCATTAACTTGCCAGTCTACACTGGTGTGCCTCCTTCTTTGATTTGTTAAGTCCTGGACTAATTTGTGTTCAGGTCTTTGGCAAAGTGAGTCACCTCTTCTGCACTTGTGCATCACCAGTTTGGAGGCCTGGAAGCAATTAGAAATTGACACAAATCCCAGGGAGAAAGAGAAAAATGCTCCAGGCTCTTGCCCATCATTGGGGTTTTCATTTTGTATCTGTTCCCTCTCCCACTTTATTTCCCCTGTTGCTTCCAGATTTAGAGTCCACCACTGAATTCAGGCTTACATCGACTACTTGACCAGCTTCCGTGATGATGGAAACGCTAATCTCCATAGCAAATCTCTTACACAACTCCCAGTAGTCTATGGCTGATTTCATTTTTACAGACTGCCTTTAACAACATTTCACATCTCACATGTTCTTCCAGAAACTTGAGACGCCTCAGAAAGAGCTGGATTGCATCTCCTATCTTTTTGAATCTGGAAAGGTGTTGTGTTGACTTCATGAAAAAAGTAGAATGGCATGTACCAATGCCATCTCACTAGTCAAAGTGATCAATTTCAGTTCACAATTGATCATACTGATAGGTCTAAGAGTCAAAGGGATCACATAAACAAGACTAGTGTCTGCTAATACTAACTGATAGAATTAAAAAGGAGAGAACAATCCAACACAGGAAGCGGGATACATAGCAGACTCATAGAATGGCAGATGTCCTAAACTCTGGCCTCAGAATCAGCCCTTAAGGCATTCGGATCTGGCTGAAGAGCCCATGAGAGTATTTCAGGCATGGAAAGCCAAGACACTCTGGCAAAAAAAAAAAAAAAAAAAAAAAAAAAAAAAAAAAAAAAAACAACCCTAAATGAAAGATCTCTGTGAGTGAGATCCCAGTGGAAAGAACAGGTCATCAAAAAAGGAGGTACCTTTCTCTGAAGGGAGGAGTGAACTTCCACTTTGACTATGATCTTGTCTAAATATGATCGAAGTCGGCAAACTCAAAAGGCTTCCATAGCCTTGGCAACTCGTGACAAGAGCCTAGGGAGATTACTGACGCCATAAACAAGAGTGTCAATTTGTTAAGTCAACAACAGGAGTCACTGTGCACTTACTCCCCATGTAGGATTTCTGTCTTTTATGTGTTGTTCAGTGTGAATTAATGCTATAACTAGTACTCAAACAGTATCTTACACTTTATGTTCTGTGTGGGTGCAAACTGTTGAAATCTTTACTTAGTATATACTAAGTCGATCTTCTGTCTATACAGATAATTGAAAATGAATCTTGATGTGAGTGGAGGGGGAGAGGGAGCAGGAGATGGGAGGGTTGCATGTGGGAGGGAAGTTATGGGGGGGGGAAGCCACTGTAATCCATAAGCTGTACTTTGGAAATTTATATTTATTAAATAAAAGTGAAAAAAAAAGTAGAATGGCAGGGACTACTGAGCCTTCTGAGTTGAACGCAGAGCATGACGGAGCTTCTGCTGCATTATCTAGGGGTTTGAGGTGAAAACCCAGCCAGCCGGCTGTGAGGAAACCCAAGGCACACAGGGAAACCCGTACAGGAGGAACTGAGACTCCTGTCACTCAGTTCAGTCCAGGTACTCAGCCACCTCCTGCACCAATCTGCAAACTCTCATGTGTGAATCTTCTTGAAAATAGATCCCTGTTTTCAGTGAAGCAACCCCAGGCAATGCCCCGTGGAGCAGAAATCAGCCTTGCTCCCTGAACCTGTCTTTATTGCAGATTTTGTCAGTAAAAAAAGATTATTGTAGTTATTTTGAGCCACGGAGCTTTTGGGGTGGGGGGTAGTTTGTTGCTCAGCAATAGATGATATAGCAGTTGTTTGATATTCCTCGAATGAAGCAGCCTACAGGTCTATCTCACCTGCTGCATACCATGCTGACATCATTGCATGATTCCACGGAGCCATTTTTCCTACCCCTTTCCAAAAACTGCTGTAACAGGACACAATGCTCAATAACAAAAGAAGCTGAGGTTAAGTGGCAAGGCACTACAATTGTTTTGTCCCTACTTCACATCATCCCTTACTTTTGCATCCACTTAATACACCCAGGAGTCTGGGAGGGAGTTGACTGGTTTAGTCCTTTTTCCTTGGAGTCAGTTTGCTTTCAGAAATGTCGGCCAGCACTGGATCCTTCTGGGAAATATAGTGGCAGTCTCTGAAGTGGACAAATTAGGGCTGTAAATATTTTCAATTATCAGTCCAAGAGGTTTCTATCATTTCTTTCAGGAAAGACTTTGCACAAATTAGAAGCCCTTTTGTAAAAGCTACATTCATCAACAAAGTTCCACAATGGTTGCCAATATTTCTACTCAGAAGACATATGGAAAAGAAAAGGGAATCTTTCATAATCTGTACATCTGATTCTCTTCTGCAGAATGCAATGTTTATAATGCTAAATACACAAATGGTTCAAAATCATTGCTTTAGTTTATAATAAAACATGGTGTTCTGTTAGCAGACATCATTTAGATAATGTAATCAGTGAGAATAAGGAAAAAATATAAGAAATATTCACATAATATTTATTTCCAAAAAAATTTTGTACATCATTCAAACTGACCAATCAGATCATCTCAATTTTGGAAGTTGCAAGGGAAAAATATTGCACTATTTCTAAAGTAAACTTTACTCCTTTTCTGTAATTTATTTCCACTATGTACTTGAACATCCCCAAAACAATTCCCTAATGCCATATGGGCACATAAAAAGTATCACCCCAATAATATTGTTTGCTAAAACAAGACATGTTTTAAACTGTCTTCATTCCTTCCTCCTACAGACTAGAAAAATTCAGCTTTTTCAAAACATTATGTAGCACTCAGAAATCTTGTGGGAAAACTGGGAGGACAGCTCATTCTTAATTCATATCACCACACAACACTATTTAGATTTGATTTTCTTTAGTTTTCCCCCTTAGTAAGGAGCTAGGAGTCCTGAGAAGTCTTTGTGCTCAGTCCCTGAATGGCAGTACTGTGAGTGGATTCACTGTTATTCAGAATGAGTCCTGGGCGTGTTGCCTTGGGTTGAAGGCTGTGGTTAGAAGCCATGCCATGCATCTTCCTGAGTGTTTCCATGTGTGTTACGTGACACATGTGGGGTTTTGTGGAGGCTGAGCTCAAGAAGCAAAGACAGAGTGACTCTAACTTCAGACCCTACACATTGTCTTTGTGTTTGTACATGATAGGAAATTACGATGGACATTTTTATAGTTTGCCTCTTTCAAAGGTAGAGCTTCACAACTTTCTCCACTTATGGAAGTGATAATTTACTGAAAGATGTGTATATGGTGTGTGTGTGTGTGTGTGTGTGTGAGAGAGAGAGAGAGAGAGAGAGAGAGAGATATTGTGCTAGGTGGTAGAGGAGAAAATGAAAGTCTGTATATACAGGGTATGGACTATCTCTTAAGGAATTCATAGCCAAATTAATGAGAAAAGTCCACACCCATGAGTCTACCAAGAGAGTGTTGCAATGCAGATCAGAACATGCTGCTATAGGAAGAAGTAAGAATTAGATGTTAAAGAGAAGGAAATCCAGGAAGCCCTCTCCATGGAAAAAGGAAAAGAGTTCTGTTTTAAAAGAAGGAAACACATATTGAAATACAAAAAGCCATAGTATATTTTCTAAGTGTAGCTCATGGAAGTTAGGTTGTTGCCTATGGAGACATAACCATAAAACAAAATGGCTTATATCCACAATGCAATTTGAGTTAATAATTTCCTTGGTTTGGGTCTTATGCATTAAATTTTCAATATCACATCTTTAAAAAAAAAAAAAAAACAGGTCCTGAGGTTTATTTATTTCCACAGCTTTAAAGGCCTCATTTTTATTGTTCAGTTCTTTGGGTCCCTGTACTTCAACATGAACTCTGTCAGGTTTTATTTTCTCCTGTTTTGCAGCTGCCCCATGTATCTTTAATTGACATATTTTATAGGTGCAAAAATAAATCCATCGTTATATTTTCCTTCCACAGTCCTAAAGGAACTGTTTACCACAATGAACAACCTTTATCTTGTCAACAGCTCCCATGTCTGCATTGTTTGGAAAGAGAATACGGTGAGAGTGAGAGTGGATGTAACCTCCATGATAATAAATCAAGATGCAGATCCCAGAAAACATTCCTTTAGGAATCAAACAGCATAATATTCTGAAATAGAATTAGAAGTGAAACCAAGAAACACAACTGGGGAAGTGCATTCACTAAAGAACGATTTCACTAATAGTTGGCAGAAGGTGACAGAAGGTAAGTTGACCATAGCTCATCAATAAGTAACGGTGCGTTATTGAGGGTAAGCGTTCCCGGCAGCTTCATGAATCTTTATTCAGAATCTTTATTCACAGAGTTTGTACACACTATGAAATCCCAACAGTGGAGACTTGTTTTAGGGTTGGGCATCTAATTTAGAACAATGAATTTTACATGATTGGCTTTATAGATGTTTTCCCTAGCATGTGGCAGCATCATCAACTGTTCCAACTATGGCCATTTTTACCACAGGAAGTGGACATATTTACTCCCATCTTATGATATAGAAAGGTGAATTATATGACCATCATATAAATTAAAACAGCAAAGGGTTTTAAGACTATGAAAAAAGGTAATAGTCAAAAGTTGTATTACAGGTATGTTTGAAAAAAAAAAAAGATGAATCAGAGTTGGATGATCCAATTATACAGTGAGCAAAGGAACTATGGATAATACTGTAGAGAGAATAAGGTATATTGTGAAGAACATTAGACCTCGGTTTTTTTTATTTAGTAAATATAAATTTCCAAAGTACAGTTTATGGATTACAATGGCTCCCCCCCCATAATTCCCCTCCCACTCGCACACCTCCCATCTCCCACTGCCTCTCCCATTCCATTCACATCAAGATTCATTTTCAATTATCTTTTTTTTTCATTTATTAAACTTTTATTTAATGAATATAAATTTCCAAAGTACAGCTTATGGGTTACAATGGCTTCCCCCCTCCCATAACATCCCTCCCACCCACAACCCTTCCCTTTCCCGCTCCATCTCCCCTTCCATTCACATCATGATTCATTTTCAATTCTCTTTATATACAGAAGATCAGTTTAGTATATATTAGGTAAAGATTTCAACAGTTTGCCCTCACATAGCAACACAAAGTGAAAAAATACTGTTGGAGTACTAGTTATAGCATTAAATAACAGTGTATAGCACATTAAAGACAGAGATCCTACATGATATTTTTAAAAAATTAATGAATTTTGTATGCAATTTCCAATTTAACACCAGGTTTTTTTTTCATTTCCAATTATTTTTATATACAGAAGATCGATTCAGTATATAATTAGTAAAGATCTCATCAGTTTGTACCCACACAGAAACGCAAAGTGTAAAAATACTGTTTCAGTACTAGTTACAGCATCACTGCACATTAGACAACCCATTAAGGACAGATCCCACATGGGATGTAAGTACACAGTGACTCCTGTTGCTGACTTTACAATTTGACACTCCTGTTCATGGCGTCAGTAATCTCCCTAGGCTCTAGTCATGAGTTGCCAGGGCTATGGAAGCCGTTAGAGTTTGCCGACTTTGATCTTATTCCGATAGGGTCATAGTCAAAGTGGAAGTTCTCTCCTCCCTTCAGAGAAAGGTACCTCCTTCTTTGATGACCTGTTCTTTCCATTGGGATCTCACTCGCAGAGATCTTTCATTTATAGACCTCATGTTTTAAAAGAATTTGTCAAACAAATAAATTGCACTTATTGATTACAATGAATTATCCCCTACTCTAGGTTTAGTCATTATAATGAGTAACTATTTACAATTTGTCTTTTCTTATTGAAATAGCTGTAAACATCCAATACGGCTTTCATGAACTTCTCAGGATTTTACTTCTTCTGTCTAAAAATTACTTTGTTATCTATTTCATGATCCAGAAGTCATTAGCTTCCTTGAGATTTCATGGGAATGTAGATACACAGATGTCAAATAAACACTGAAAAGATGCCCAACGTCAGATGTCATCACGGAATTGAAAGTTTAAATACCAATGTGATACCACTGTACCCCTGTTAGAATGGCCAAAATCGAAAACACCAACAGCATCAAATGCTGGCAAGGTTATGGACAAACACGAGCTCTCATTCACTGCCTGTGAGGATGCAAAATAGCATGATTTTGGTTATAATCCATGTAGAGGAAGAGTTGGTTGGAGTCAAGTGGGAAAGTTGAATTATAGAGAAAGTTATTGTGCAGGGATTATCCAGAAAAACAGAATTAAAAAGATGCATATGCAGATGGTCCGTGACTTAGCGTGTTTCAATCTATGATTTTTTTAACTTTTCAATTGTGTAAAAGCGGCACACTGTCAGTGGAAACCAGACTTCCAATCTGGAGTTTTGATATTTCCAAGAGCTAGTGATATGTGGCACAATATTGTCTTGTAGTGCTGGATAGCAATGTGATCATGGAAGGGAAACAAATTATATTCTGTAGCAACCTGTGTTGCTGTGCTAGACTCTTTGGTAGGTTGTGTACTGAGGCACTTTTAAGCTATGGCTTCTTCCATCTGTGGTCAATGTATTGGATGTAACTTCATAGTACGTGAAGCAGCATCTGGATAAATGGAAACATAAGAGGGGATTCATCATGGAAATCGGCTTACGTGTTAATACAGGCCAAGGAGTCACAGCATGCAGCCTGTAAACTGAAGAGCAGGTGAAACCAGTGTTGCGATTCACTCTGAGTCTAAAGACCTGAGAATCAGGGAAGTTTATGGGTTTTTCGGAGGCCAAAGGCCTTAGAACTCTGGGGTAACTGGGGTCACAAATCAGTCTGCTGCTGGATACTCAGAGATGCAGTATCCAAGGGCAGGAGAAAGTGGGCGGCAAAGCTCCAGCAAAGTGGATGGATACCACTTTCCTCTTTCTGTTCTGTCTGGAGCTCTGATTATGTGCCAGCTGCTGACATCGTTGACGGCAGATCTTCCTTGTCCAGTCCACTGGTTCAGATGCTACTCTCTCTGCAAACACCCAAAGACACACACCTAGAAATAATGCTTTTACATTTATCTGGATGACCCTTAAACCAGTCAAGTTGACACCTAAAACTAAGCCTCATAGTTATCAATATGATGTAATGGATATGATAGTTATCCATCTACTTAAAATGAGTATTATTAATGAAAATGGCTACCTTTAGTGTACACTCCCATGTCACAACTTGAGTGAAGTAATTTCTTATACATTACCTAGTTTAACATTTAGAAAACTGTAAGTTAGCTATTTCATGTGGTGGAGGAAATTGTAGTTAGTATGTCACTTGTCCAAACTCCCCTGGCTGCAGAGTGCCAGCAGCCAGTACTCAAACCCAGACTGTCCTTCACTGCGACACCACACCACTTTCTAATTTTCTTCAGATACCTCACACAACAAGTGAGCATCTTTTATTATTTCAAAAGTAAAGCAAAGATAGGAAAATTATGACCAGAGTTCGTAGCACAAACACATCTTTTGTTTTTCTCAAACTGTATGAATAGACCTAGGTAATGAGTGAATGCTGACTCACTGCAGGCAAGCTGTTGAAGTGGGTAGCTGAGGACTGGGTGTGTGGCCTAGAATGGAAGATGCCAGTCAAGATGTCTAGATTTCATAACAGAGTACATGGGCTCGGTATCCAGCTACAACTCCTGACTTCAGCTTCCTGCTAATACAGGCCTTGGAAGGCAGTGGTGATAGCTCAGGTAACTGGGTCTGTGCCACCCACATGGGAGACTTGGATGAGTTCCCAATTCCTGGCTTCAGCATGTCTTAGCTCTGACCGTGTTGGCCTTTGGGAGGTGAACCAGCAGAAGGTAGCTTTCTCTCTAACTGCCTTTTCATCAATTAGATAAATACGTAGCTAATCACAGAAGTAAAGGAGTAGCTGAGTTTGCAGAGGGTAGGGTTGCTTTCTTCTGCTTCTGTGTCTCAAGCTCATTGACCTGCTTTTGCTGATGCTGAAGACCCAGTGCTCCACCTAACCTCATGTGTGCTCAATGCTCTCTTTAGCAGAAATCCACCCATGGCTCCAACTTCTCAGTTCAAGAACGTGGAAGTGTGCAAAGTCTGTACATATCAAAATAAAGGAAAATTCTGGAACCAGCAGTTTATTTTCTAAGAAAAGGCCTACAAAAACAAGATAAAACAAAACAAAACAAAAAACGGTAAGTAGTTTGAAGCACAGACATTTTAAACAACTTGCTTAATCTAACATTTTGTTTGAATTATTCTATCTTTTTTTTCTGTAGTTAATTAATTGACAGGTAAGCAGGATAATGCTAAATGACACTAGCTAATGAATAATGATGATTAATTTTAAAAAATGTTCTACTAAATGCCAGATGCCAAAAACTTTGATAACAATCAGTCTGATTTTCTGCTACTATGTTGTGAGATTGCCAAGGACTCGAGACTCTTCAATGTTAGTGTATGAGTGTATGAGTTACTTCCTGTCTGTCTTTAGGTTTAGTATGTTATTTTCTGAGACTAACCAGAGAGGCAGCTTAATGGATGTGTTGCAAGTTCATTATGCCATCCCACCAGATGCTAAGGGACAGTCAACAATAACTTGATCCCAAAACCATGAATGTGGCTCTTTATAGGAATGACTTCCATGGTGTTTTGAGGGTGCTGGAGGTGAATATTTTTGAGACTACCTTTACAGAAATAATCTGATTTGCTTATTCTCTAACTGCTGATTCCATTAGGTACAATCATGAGATAAATCACAACTATTTTGCTGCTCAGCAGTCCTGCTTTACAAAATCAGGCGGTCTTCTTTCTCCATCCTCGAACAAATGGAGTGATCACAGCTTGTGAACTGAGCTTTGTCAATCCATGTGGTGTTGATGACATCGCAACAAAAGCTCATGATTTTCAGAAGGGAGTCACACCCTTAAAAGAAAAGTGCAAATAATGTATTTATGAGATAAATTTAACATATAGGAATGAGAAATAAGAATGCATCTCCAAATTGTTAAATTTTATGTTTAGCTTTGGTGCTTCAAACTTTTTTTTTTATTTAGATAGAAAATAATAAATCTGTGTTTGCATACATTAATGTTAAATTTATTATGCATTCATTATTTCTGACAAAAATTCAGGTTTGGATAAAGCATAAACCTAAAGACAAGAATTTCCCACTTTGTTTTTCTGCCCAGAAGACTGACTGCCCCTGCTGTTGTTTCTGATCAGTGTTAAGTATGAGATCTTCTGTTTGTGCTTAAACCTTTCACTTGGAAACCCAGTTGGTATGTTGATGTTCTTTACGCTTGATCTGGACTCAGCTTCCATTACCCTGACTCCGCCCACCATAACTAAAATGTCTGTATTATTTGTGATGTGTATTTCAGTCCAGACCAGACCCACCAGTGCTCCTGGCCAGTAGAGGAAACTTGCCAGGAAAGAGCTCAGATCTGGCTGTTTTCTACTTGCAGACTGCACGCACCTGGCTGACCACCTGCTGATTTGCCACTGGCATACCCAGCATTTTGCTTTATCCAAATAGGATTTCATGAACTGATGGTGTACTTGTAACATTCCCCTAAGTCTACTAACACAAACTTTGTTGTTAATGTGACAGGCATTGCTTAGATTTGACCATTCACCCCTGCCCTTCTCCCTGCACCCACAATGTGCAGTACAAATCTTTTTTTTTTTTGAAATATCTTTGTTATTTGATTTGTTTCATGACAAGAGTCTGGGATCTGTTGATGCCTCAGTGATTTTTGAAGAATGCTGCAAAGAATTTCCACTTTAATCAAGTATTCCTTGTTGATCTGATTTAGGTGTATTGATGCTTTTTGCCTGAAAATTCTTGATATTGAGTCTAATTCTCTGATGTATCAAAAAGCCTAAAGTCTCTCATGAAGAAAGAAGCATATTACTCTAGATTTGCTCAAGAGCTCAGGAACTGGGACCCAAGGAACTACATGTGAGTGACTAAACTTCTGGAAAAACCATGAGATGCTAGGGTTGTGCACATCGCCAACACAGGAAACGCTCCCAAAGACTTAGCTCTCAGGTTACTGCTTTCCTAGGGGAAAATGTTGCTTATTATTCACATTTGCTTCTTGATGGAAAGAAAAGCACACTCATCTATAAAATTCCCTTTTAAGGCAGAATTTTTACTTAAAAAATCTAAACCAGACCCCAGTTTTGCCACAACTGAGCAGATAATTATAGCTGAAGGAGGTCATGAGTTGTAAGATATTTAATTCCACCTCTGGAGTTTCATTGTGAAACATGTTTTACTAACTCAAGTGATAAATTTTCATGAGCCCTAAGACCAATCAGTGTCAAACCACATAATTTATTTTTATTCAACAATAATGCACAGACAATTGTCTTATATAATATATCTAATTATTACTGATATTGTTGAAGTCCCCTATAATGAGCGTTCCATAAATCCAGCCCTTCCTCTCCATAAGAAATTTAAAGTGAAGAATATGAACGATAAACAGACAAAGACAAAGTAGTGAGGTTGTGGAAAATACTGTTTGTGCAGTAGGTAAGTTTGTACTCAAAGCCTTATTTTTAAGTTACTAGTTGTGTGATGTAGAGAGAACACTTAAGGTGTTCTGAGTTTCAGTGTTTGTAAATGTTTATAATGCAGAATGGACATATAGCTTTAGAGATGATGTGTATAATGTGATTTTTATGTACTACAGGTACTAAATAAATACTTACACTTGTGAAAGAAGCAGTACAGGAAAACCAAGATGGAACATAAACAAGATTGTGACGCGAATGGGGAGAAACACAAGCATGGTGCTTATCTGGATATTCTCAACCAGGAAACCATAAAGGAGTGTTCCCACCTTACTTCCAGAACAAATTCTCGAGGACACAGACCACATTCTTCCAGACACAAGAGTGTGCTTTATCCAAGAATCTCTGCAACTAGGAACAGCGGGAAAACCAAAACATTTTGTACCAAAAATAAAACAAACCTTACTTCCAGTTTTCAAAATGTAAAATTTGCATCATTAACAAAATAGGACTCCTTGTCTTAATTTATCATGACAGAAGAAATAGTCGGAATTCAAAGCTACATTGATGTGGTAGACAGAAGCCAACGCTACACTGATTGTTTCATTTTCAATGTACTTTTGGTGGGGAAAAATGGATAATAAATGATGTCCAGGACCTGGATTTGTGATGCAAGAAAACTGTTTGCTACACCAGCATTCTACATTGGATTGCCTGTTGGAGTACCAGGTGCTCTCCTTCCAATACAGCTTCCTGCTAATGTGCCTGAGAAGGCAGCCAAGAGAGTCTAAGTACTTGGGCCACTGCCACCCATATGGGTGACCATGATGGAATTCCTTGCTCCTGGCTTTGGCCTGGTCAGTATCTGGCTGTTGTGGCCATTTGGTGAGAGAACTCATGGACAGAAGATCTGTCTCTGCCTCTGTCTCTGTCTCTCTTTCTAGTTTGCTCTGTTTTCCAAGTAAGTAAATAATTCTTTAAAGAAGCATGTCCAGGTGTTGCTTTTAAGGCCACAAAAACCTCCTTGATTTCAAAGTACTAGCTCATGATTGTTCTTGTCTGGATTATAGTCACTAGGAGTCCCATCTGAGAGCTGGCATTCGTACAGTACCAGCAGTGGGAAGGTTCCCTCCACATTTGTAACACTGCAAGTGTACCATTTTAAACCAATGGCGTTGAAGTTAGCATGCTTGCGACTTTAAGGAATATGGGCTTTAGACACGTAAGGAGAGGTTTTGAATGTTGACAAAAAAATCATTGATGGGAATAAAAGAAACAAGAGTCCCTTATTGCCTTCCAAATGCAATATAATAACTTCTATAAAACAAAATTGAGAAACAGGCCCGGTTTCAATTCTTAAAGAGTAAAATAATGGCATAGGTCGGAGATGAATGAATGTTTTGAAGAATAGACAAGAAGGCATGGGGTATTGGATGAGTAAAATTTGGCTCCCTTGAAATAGAAGAATTGGTTACTTTCTTTAAGTTTATTTTGCTTTATTTGAAATATAGATAAATAGATATAGAAAGATAGAGAGATATTTTCCATCTGCTGGTTCACTTCCCTATTGTTGACAATAGTTGGGGCAAGGCCAGGCGAAGGCGAGGCTTAAACCAGGAATGAGGAACTCAATCTAGGTCTCCTGTGTGGTTAGCTGGACACTTTGGCCATCATCAGCTGCCTCCATTAGCAGGAAACTGGATCAGAAGTGGAGGTGGAAATCTTTCCAAGTACTCCAACATGAGATGGGGTATCTCAAGGGGTGGCTTGCCAGCCCCACAATTGTTTAATTTCTAAGAAACCAAAATGATAAAAAATGAACCAAACAACTACCTTGTAAAAAGCAGCTGGAATGAAAAGCAAACATTCATCCTGACTCAGATATTGTGTAGGTTTCCTAATGTGCATTCTAATTTTAATTCCAGGCATGCAACAAGAATTACAATGCATCCTCCTATTTTCCTGAAAGCATCTTAAAGTACAATGAAATTTAAAGTGTTAAAAGAGTTAGCAGAACCATTCCTAAAATGGTTATTCATGTTACTGGGCCACCAGATCATTCATTTCATTGATTATCCATATTTTCAATATTCATTTAACAAGGTATGTAGGAAACGAAGCCTAACCAAGAAAGTTAAAAAAAAAAACCCTACAGATTATTATATTCTCATTTTCTTCAATCAATTTAAGACTGACATTTAACATTTAATGAAAAGTGTCCTACCAAAATCTTGAGTAATCAGTGATACGAAGACCTCAAAATGTTAATTTGAGCAAATACTTTAATATCCCTTATGCAATTTTTGAAATGATTGCAAAACTCACACACACAGCGGAATCTGAAATCTAACTGGGAAAAATTTCACTTTTTTTCCTCCCTTCTTTTTGCTGACAGACTGTGGGAGTTCAGTAAAAATAGATCTTTTCACTGTTATGGTAATAGATTGATGAGTTTATTTTAAACCAAAAAAGATTTTTTAAAGTATGAAAAACAATATTACAAAGAGGGAACTAAGAAGATCATTAAACATTTATGGAGTTCTCATGATAAGAAATTATTTTAAAATTTAGCTAAACATGATGTCAACCTTTATTTTTATCAGTGCTCTCAGTGGTATATTTATGCTGAATAAGGAAAAAAAAAACTATTTCAACTGGTTCCTTCCTCTAGCTGTTTCCCACATGTCTCAGTTATGTGGAAAAAGATGATTTTCTCCATTAACTGGATTTTAATTCTTCTGTCATAGTCACAGTATTTAAAAAAAAACAAAAAACAAAAAAACTGTCCATGGGAACCACCACACTCACTGCTGTGGTTCAGAGGATGCTGCCACCCCTGGCATTCCTTGGTGAGCACACTGGCATTTCTCTGCTCCCTCAAACACATCACCCCGGCCGTTGGTAGATTTTTTTTCAGTTTTGTTTGTATTTTCAGGAATGAAGAGGAGCAGCATGATGCTTTGGGTAAAGTGTGAGACAAAAGTATTGATGTGCTAGTTGGAAGTGCTAACAGAAACTCTTTTTTGGTTGCTTCCCCTCCCCCGCCATGTTTAGGATTCACTTCCTGTCATTGTTATTCATTTCCTATTTATTTATTTTGGGGGAGAAAACAATTTTAGGCACTGTCTTGGTGGCCAGAAGGAACAGCTGGCATTTTCTATTCTTGGATGGGGTGCCAAGGATAGAAATACGTGGGTAACTGGGAGTGTAAAAGACTTTGAAATCTGTCTCAGCAGCTGTCACTGCAATGGGCATCGCACAAATATGCAAAACGTTGCTTACCACTGCCAAGGCCTTCTGCACTCCTGGCATTGGAACCACATGGTTCTGAGTGTTGGGTGGCTGCCTTCAAGGTAACAGGCCTGCCCAGGCCGTGTGTGGAGAGACCTGCATCTCTGCTTTCATGTCCTTTCCACCAAAGGACAAATTGGGGTGCTGCTGTTTCGACGACTTCTTGCGCATCCATGAATTGGATTTGTCTTACGGACAACTAAATGTTAGAAGTCTACTGGTGAGTTTGAAAATCCTGTAGTCCTTAAGAGAACATGTTTTGAAGGCAAGAAATGAAATCATAGGTACAAGATTTACCAGACGGCTCTGTTGTTTAAAGGTAATTTCATATGGACAGTTATTATTTCTTCTTTATCTGTGATGAATCTTCAAAAATAAACTCTGAGTTTCAAACATGTGAACTATGAGTGGCTTCAGTTACAAAGAACCTTACATCTCTACATTTTGACATGTGGTTGTCTGTTTAAATATCTTTGCACTCTGCAACATACTTATATAAGTGATTAATATATAATTTGACAAGGATTATAATTAAAAAGTAGACAATTTTGATCCCATTTTGTAAATAAAATATCAAATGTAAATAGATGGGGTAGTAACCTGCTAATGTCATAACTGTTTTAAACAAATTCTTTACATCTTATAACACTTTAAGGGGAAGGAAAAATAATTGGTCAAATATAGGTAGACACTTTGGAACAGGCATCTGAACTCTAAGCTAAGCACCTGGTAAAAGCCTTGGAGTCCTGATCCCCTGGTGGGCTTCCAAACCTCTCTCAATCTATTCTTGCCAGTGGCTTGGAAAGCCAGCAATCCACATCTATTATACCCTTAAACTTGAATGGTCTACATTTTGTAAGGGCATTATATGAGGAGTTAAGAGTCATTTATATGAAATGAAAATGATACTACCTGACTTTAAGCAGCACATTGCTTAGGAAAATATCAATAAAGGGATTTTTAAAAAAAATTCTATATTAAATTATATGCAGAGAGCTATAGAGAAAATGTGGGTCATTCATATATTGATTGCCATTCCGTTTTTTATATGTCCTTGTGTACAGACATATTGAAGCTTGAGAAAATTCTAAATAATAGTTTATATTTATTTATAATAGTTTATATTTGTTTCACTACTTTTAAGTCAATTTAACTTGACATTTTGAAATGAATTTTTCTGGCTTTATTGAACTGGTCCCTGGTAAGGATACTTCTGAAAGCGACTCACACTGGCAATATAATTTAGTGTCTAGGATGGCAAGTATGCCACCAAATGAATTTTATTCCTACAAAACTTGCCATGGCTAATTTCCATGTAGGTAAATAAAATTATTTTTTCTAACATAGTCTTTAAAGATATGATTGTGGTTTTTCTAAAGAAAGTAATATAATTATCTCTCTACTTAAGCTAAGATTATGTTAGCAGCTTCTCTGTGTTCATGACACCTAGTAGGATTTGGAGCCCTAGGAAACATCCAAACTCATCTGTCAGGGGACATGTACTATTAGTGAGAGGTCCCTGTGGATTCTAACAATACTTATGCAGTTTCATACTTAAGCATGTGGGGAGTTCAAAGTATTATTTTCCACATCTTTGATAAGCCAGAAGTACTTCAGAAAAATATGTATTTTCCAGACTTCCATTTGATTTGATTATAGTCATGGAAAAAAATCCCTGACAGTAAATTATAGGCAGTTAAACAAGCATAAATAATTTGTATCGCAACTCTTCACGAAATGAATGCCTCCACTGAAGTATATATTCTTCTCATTTTTCAGAGTTTCTCCTTCTTTGTTTTCTTCTCCTAAAGAGTTTTCATCTGATAAAAATTCAGGTTAAAAAAAATCCTCTTTAAAATTTCTGCCTAATCATAATATATGTGTTGAATGAACTATTACATTTGTATTCACTGCATCAATTATGGGACCAAGCTTATCAAATTTTAAATTAATTTTTAAAAAAATACAAGAGGTTTTGTGATATGTATGGTAAACACCAAAAATATCTATTGCAAATATGAACTTTGTTTGAATTATTGTGATGATGAAATACATAATTCTTCCGACTTGAAAAAGCAATATTTTTTATGTTCATATCTGAGATTAAATTATATAGTGACCTTTAAAAAAAAGGTTTACTTACTTGTTTGAAAGGCAGAGTTGCATACAGAGAAGGAGAAATAGAGATGGAGAACTTCCATCCTCTGGTTCACTCTCCAGATGCCCACAAAGGCTATTGCTGGGTCCTAAGCAAAGACATAGGAGGTTTTGTGGGTCTCCCATGTGGGTGGGACCCTGCAACACCAGCATCCCATATGGGAGCTGGTTCATGTCCCAACTGTTCCTCTTCCCATTTGGCTCCATGCTAATGGCCTAGAAAAGCAGCAGAAGATGGCCCAAGTGCTTGGGTCCCTTCTACCCATGTGAGAAACTCAGATGAAGCTCTTGGCTCCTGGTTTCAGCCTGTCTCAACCCTGGAAACTGGGGTCACCAGGGGAGTGAACCAGTGGATGGAAGGCCTCTCTGCTGTTTCTCCCTCTCTCTCCATAGCTCTGACATTTAAATAAGTAATAAGCATATAAAAATTATTAAAGTGTTATGCTATCATTAATTGGTTATTTTATTTTTACTATTTCTAATTGCTACACAAATACTTGTCACACCTTACAATATTCTTTTTTTTGACAGGCAGAGTGGACAGTGAGAGAGAGAGAGAGAGAGAGAGACAGAGAGAAAGGTCTTCCTTTTCCGTTGGCTCAGCCCCCAATGGCTGCTGCGGCCAGCGCTCTGTGCTGCTCCAAAGCCAGGAGCCAGGTGCTTCTCCTGGTCTCCCATGGGGTGCAGGGCCCAAGCACTTGGGCCATCCTCCACTGCACTCCCTGGCCACAGCAGAGAGCTGGCCTGGAAGAGGGGCAACCGGGACAGAATCTGGCGCCCCGACCAGGACTAGAACCCGGTGTGCCGGTGCCGCCGGCAGAGGATTAGCCTATTGAGCCGCAGCACCAGCCAACAATATTCTTTTATAATAGAATTTATGTTTTAGGTACACAGTAAAATTAAATAGGTCATACAAAGAGATTCCACACACATCCTGCATTTACTCCTGAGCTTTCCTTGGATCAACATCCTGCACTGCAGTGGGACTTTCCTTATAATCGATTAACCTATATTGATAGATCACCATCACCCCAAGACTGAAGTCTATGTTAGAGCCAAGAGTTACAGTCTATGGGTTTGGACCAGTGTATGCCATGTGCTCACCGTTCTAGTATCATACAGGATTGTCTGTGCTGCTTCTATTCACCCCTCCCTCCCTCACACATTCCCTGCACCCACTCACCCTTTTGATTTCTCAGGTGTTTTTGCCTTTTCCAGAAGGTTGTATAGCTTAAATCATAAAATAAGTTTTTCATAAAAGTCTTTTTAGATTAGCTTTTTTTTTCCCATTAGGAATCTGCATTCAAATTTAATCCATGAGTTTTCGTGGTTGGATAGTTCATTTCTTTTTGGTGCTGAATTATGTCCCATTGTCTGGATATTCCACAGTTTACATATCCTTTTTCTAAGGGCATATTGGTTGACTCCAAGTTTGTGAAATTATGAATACAACATCGAAAAACATCGGTCTTAAGGCTCTTGCATGGACCAACCCTGGTAAATACCAAGGAGCATGATTGCTGTATCATCTGATGAATATATTCAGCTTTGTCCAAAACTGCCCTTTCAAAGCAGCTTGTCCCAACTCACACTTGCATCAGAAAAGAGCAAGAATTCTTCATGCTCCTTATTCTTCACCAGCATTTGGTATGGCCAATGTTTTGGATTTTGACTGTTGTATTAGACATTGAGTGATTTTATTTTAATATGCTGTTTCCTAATGATACCCCTTGGTGAGCATATTTTACTATTGCTTATTTCATGCCTGTGTATTTTCTTTGATGAGGTGTTTATTCATCTCTTCAATTTTTCTCATTGTTGAATTCTGAGTTCTTTGCATATTTTGAATAACATCCCCTTATGAGATATTTCTTTTAAAAATATCTGCTTCCACTCCAAGCCTCATTTTTATATTCTTTTGACAGTGTTTTTCATAGACCAGAACTTTTTAATTTTAATGAAGTCAAGTTTATCAATTATTTCCTCATGGATCATATCTTTGGTGTCATATTTTACAAGTCACTGCCACTCCCTAAGTCCTCTATACTTTCCCCCATGTTATCTCCCAGGGGTTTTACAGTTTTTGCAAAAGCACCATCTTGAAGGGAGGAATGTAATCCAAGGACTGATACTATCATACTTCAAGCCTTACCATGAAGCTACACAATAGAGTTAGTGTGGTGTTGAGAGTAGGAAAATAGATCAGCAGAACAGAACAGAGAGCTTAGATACAGACCCACACCGATAGTCAACTGTTTTTGATGAAGGAGGAAATACAAAACAATGGAGAAAACCAACTTTCTAAAAAGGTGCATTTTATTTATTTGTTGACAGAGATAGAGAGACAGATCTTCTATCTGCTGGTTCACTCTCCAAATGACCACAATGACCAGGGCTGGGCCAGGTTGAGGCAGGAGCCTGAGACTCCTCTGGGTTTCCCAAGTAGATGTATTTGGGCTATCTTCCTCTGCTTTTTCCAAAGCATATTAGCCGGGAACTGGATCAGAAGTCAAGCACACAGGACCTGAACCAGTGCCTATATGGGATGCCAACACTTAAGTCACTTGCCACAATGCTGGCCTCAAAAGATAATGCTTTTAACCACAGTCCTGAATAAATGGACATCCACATGCAAAACAAAACAAAACAAAACAAAACAAAAAAACAAATAGCCTCTACTCAGATCTTACATCCTTTCCAAAAATTAACTCAAAATGGATCAAACATCTTAATATAAAATACCATAGAATATATAATACAATAGAATATAATTACTCCTGCATTCATTTCTAGGAGATGTGCACTCTGTGCTGCTTTTAAAAGTTGCCATTGGTGGAGCTAGTGCCGTGGCACAGCGGGTTAAGCCGCAGCCTGCAGTGTCAGCTCCCATGTGAGTACTGGTTTGAGTCCCAGCTGCTGCACTTTGGATCCAGCTCCCTGTTAAGGTGCCTGGAAAGGTAGCAGAGGATGGCCAAAATGCTTGGGCCCCTGCACCCATGTGGGAGACATGGGTGAACTCCTGCCTGGCCCATCCTTTGCTGTTGTGGCCATTTGGAGAGTGATCACCATGTTTCTCTGTAACTCTGGCTTTCAAATACATATTTTAACAGTATACGTAGCTTAAGGTAAAATTTACTAATATTTATGTATTTTGACTAATTCAAGGATTTAGATTGCTCTGTCCTTGATCATACTCCTAGTCCTGCCTCAAATGTTGTTTGTATCTTTTTTGTATCTTTGTGTCTTTAAAAAAAAAAAGTTTGTCATCCTTCCTCTTTTATAGTCAATACACGGTTGAATTTACACAAATGTCTGGCACTTTTCTTTATCATAAATTTTCCTGCATGTCAGAACTTTGTTTTATCCCTGATAATTAATTTTATTTATTTCCTAGTCCTTGATATTTTTGACAATTGTGAAGATTCTGTGGTGAGATTCATTGCAAATCAGCTCCTTTAGTCTCTTGTATGACTACCACTGTCTTTATCACTCTTAGAAGTCACACACACATCTGTAATAGGGTCCCTCAAAAAGGCCATGGAAAATAGATTCTTTCTACAATATCTCTTTCATCTCTTTCTTAGATGCTCTTTCTCCAATGTTCCAAGTTTTGTAAACTTTCTTTCCATCTTCATATTTTGAAAATGTATTTTGGGGATATTTTATAAATTTTTTTTTCAGTTCTTAGAATTCACCAAGTTCCTCCTGAATTATTTAAAATATCTTCTTGCCTATACATTTCCTAATTAAGTAATTAAATTCATGCATTTTCAAATGTGCCTTTAATTTCATTATATTTTAATTCATTTTTATTGTGATAATTTTATGTGATTATTTTAAAAACTGATAGATTGTTTTGCCTTGTATATTTCAGACTCTAATTTCTACCTAATTTTCACTCAAAATGTTGTGGCACCCAATTGGAAAACAGAAAATTCAACTACATTAGCCATATACAATGAAGAGATCCATTTCCTGAGGATCAATGACAATAGTGTAAATCTGGAATATTATTCCATCAGGTACACTGAAAAATTTTCTTTGTTATTATTTTGTTGTAATTACCATGTGAATGTAATCATAAAATATTATGTGAAATAGCAACAAAGAACACTGAAAAGGAATATGCATACTAGGATTGAGAGAGAGCGAGAGAGAGAGAGAGAGAGAGAGAGAGAGAGAATGTACTGTCTATATTTGTATACACCAAAAACACATCGATGCTGGCATTGTGCCGCATCCAACTAATCAGCTACTTTTAGACTCTGGCATCCAATATCAGAGTGCTGCTTCAAGTCCTCGTTAGCTGCTTCCAATCCGTCTTCCTGCTGATGTGTCTGGGCAGGCAGTGAAGGATGGCCCAAGTACTGGGGCCCCTGCCACCCACATGGGAGCCAAGGGCAGAGTTTCTGGCTTCTGGCCCAAACCTGGCTGTTGCGGTCATTTGGGGAGTGAATCAGAGGATGAAAGACCTCTTCCTCTCTTTCTCTTTCCCTGTCCCTCTTTTTTTAAAAAAATAAATGTATTTAATAAATATATGTTGGTCTTGTTGAATTGAAAATGACTTTCGTATTACTTTATATGGATTTGTGATTAATGATATACATTTTCTCCAAGGGATAGGTAAATAAGTAGAAAAGTAAACAATCTCTTAATTATATTAATCTAATTTTTTGGAATGGTGTCAAGAGAGTGAATTCCAAGTTTCTGTATTAGCTACCAGGGAAGCAATTATCTTCTCTTCAATGGAGAGGATAAAGGGAGAAAGACACTGGGAGCACTGGAGGATGCGTTTTCTGCTTCATGTAATAAATTAATCAATCATCGTATGTATGTAATGTTTTGAGCAAGATAAAATGGTCTCTGCTCTTGAGGAGTTTATTTCCTAGTGACAAGATGACACACCAAACAGAAAAGTGAGCAAAAGACTAGGCAGGTATTCTAGTAGTTGGATATAAAGCAAGCAGACTTGTTTCTTAACCCCACTGCAACTAACGAATATGGGTAAATCAGGTAAACTCTTTTTCATGATTTTTATCATTCATCAAAGTTATTTCTACTCTACTGACACATGGTGCTGTTGTGATGATAAAAGCTGGTCACAAACAAAATAGTGCCTTTAAAAAATCTCTTTTTGTTACACGTACACAACACTAACACTGTCTTGGAAAATAATTTAGTGAAGTGTTGATTTACTTCTTAGATAGTAGACATGAGGCAATGTGGTTATGAAGTTATTCCTTTACTTGCATTTTAAATTTAGTTTTGATTTTTGTTTTAACGTGTAGTGCTTGCACATTTTTAAGGGACACAATGCAACATTTTAACAGCTATGCACAGTTTATGCTGATCATACCTGTCAACCCGCCTTTCCGATTAGTCATCTTTTCTTGGTGTTACGGAGCTTACCATTAACTCTGTTCCTATTTTTTTTTCTTTTAAGATTTATTTATTTGTTTGAAAGGCAGAGTGACAGAGGCACAGACACAGAGAGGTCTTCTATCCACTAGTTCATTTCCCAAATGGTTGCAACAGCAGGAGCTAGGCCAATCCAAAGCCAAGCGCTTCTTCCAGGTCTCCCACATGGGTGCAGGGACTTACGAACTTGGGCCACCTTCTACTGGTTTCCCAGGCCATGGCAGAGAGCTGGATCAGAAGTGGAGGAACTGGGCCGGCACTGTGGCACAATGGGTTAACACCCTGGCCTGATGCGCTGGCATCCCATATGGGTGCCAGTTCGAGACCTGGCTGCTCCACTTGCGATCCAGCTCTCTGCTATGGCTTGGGAAAGCAGTAGAAGATGACCCAAGTCCTTGGGCCCCTGCATCTGTGTGGGAGACCTGGAAGCTCCTGGCTCCTGGCTTTGGATTGGCATAGCTCCGACCATTGTGGCCAATTAGAAAATGAACCATCGGATGGAAGACCTCTCTCTCTCTCTCTCTGCTTCTCCTCTCTCTGTGTAACTCTGACTTTCAGATAAATAAATAAATCTTAAAAAAAAAATTGAGGAACCAGGACTCGAACAGGCACCTATATGGGATGCTGACACTGCAGGCCGTGGCTTTACCTGCTACACCATAGCGCTGGCCCCTCTGTTCCTATGCACCTCCTAGGCATTCTTTTTAACTAGTCTTACGAGCGCACGTAGAAAGGGTGATAGGCACTGGTAGATAGTTTCACTCCTTTCTATTCCTAAAGTAAGAATCTAATTTCCAATTTCTGTCTCAAATTTTTCATTTATAAAAATACTGAGATGATTAAAATATGACACTATTACTGGGAAGACAATATATTTACCTCCTAAAGCCATATGTGGCAGGCAGAGTTCTTTGGCTTAGCAAGCAGTTGTACTATTTCAGAACTCCACAGGGCCAAGTCTTGCTGCCCCTGGGGACCCTACAGCAAGTGTGTATGATATTCAAAAAAATCTCTTGAGGAAAAGGAGTTACCAGTTCCCATTTTCTTCAGTTTCACTGTCATTGATACAATCCTAGTGATTAAAAAGGAAGGTCTTGGGGCCAGCATTGTGGCGTAGGGGGTTGAGGTGATGTGGCCATCATATGTAGGTGCTGGTTCAAGTCCTAGCTATTCTGCTTCCATTTCAGCTGCCTGCTAATGCTTTTGGGAAGGCAGGGAGGATGGCTAAGTCCTTGGGCAACTGAACCCACGTGGGAGACAGGGATGAAGTTCCTAGCTCCTGGGTTTCATATGGCCCAGTCTTGTTCATTGTGGTCATTTGGGGAGTATACCAGCAGATGGAAGATGTCTCTGTTTCTCCCTGTCTCACTGTAACTCAGACTTACAAATAAATAAAAAAAATCTTTTTTAAAAAGGGAAGTCTTTATTAACACAAACACAAACGGATACAAAATTATACTGTGGATTCTGTTAGTAGCCAGAACTTAATGTGCTGTTTAGGTTGATACAGGAAATGGACATGCCATAAGAAATATGACATTTTTGCTGAATCTGCTGAATCCAGAAGCATTTCCTGATAGCTATGGGTAATTAATATATATTTAGAAACTATGATTTTGTTATTTAATAAACACCACACACTGTACTATGCCTTTTGGGTGATAATGTAAGTAAAGGTAGATACATCCTCCAAGATCTTACATGTTAGAAAAACAGAAAAATTAAATGTGTTGACAATTATACTATAGACTAGAACCTGAGAAGCACCAAGCTTAAAGCTTAATTTTTGTACAAAAGCATAAGATGGAGTCAATATTATCTGAAATTGGGAAAGATTCTACATATGAGATAGTAGTTGGGTAGAGCTTTACAAATTAAAATTTATAAAGTGTGCAAGCTCACCTGGTACAGAATAGAGCAAGGATTTCTTGACTGAGGACAGTTGATAGCTGATAGAAGATAGAATGGCAAACCGGATGGACCTGGTTTACAGCATTTAATATTCCTGAAAGGGAATATGATCAAGATCAACACAGACCTTGAATATTTAGATCAGAAGAATATTTCCATTACATTTATAGGTAGGATTGATAAAAATAAAAAGTAATATTTTTTAAAGATTTGTCTGTCTGAAAGGCAGAATGATGGGGGGAGAGAGGAGGAAAGGAAAGAGAGAGAGAGAGAGAGAGAGAGAGAGAGAGAGAGAGAGAGAGAGAGAGAGAGACTATGCATCAGGCTTCATCTACTGCTTTTTTCTCCAACTGGCTGCAAAGCCAGGAACCAGGCACTCCATCTGAGTCTCCCAAATGAGTGGCAGAGTCCCAAGTGCCTTAGCAGGGAGAAAGATTGTAACGGAGCAGCAGGGATTAGAACCATCACTCCAATAGGGGATGCCAGCATTACAGATGACAGCTTAACCTGCTGTACTATAATGCTGGCCCCTGTAAAGGAAGATTATCTATTATCATGTACAATTGCGTTAAAGAGTCTGTAGTCAGTGAGACTCTGCAGACAGCAGAGATATGGGGTTACAGAACAGGAGAGAAAAGTAGGAATGGTGAGAATGGGCAAAGGCTTAGCAAATTACAGAGGAGTTTTGTAACTGCAAGGTTTGTGTTGTACATTGTCTTTTGCTGTATACTTTTAGTACGAACTCTGCCATATTTTCCCATTCCTCTCTTCTCTTTGTTCTTTATTTATTCATTAATATTTTTGTCTTATATGTTTATATTCTTTTTGCTTTACAGAAATGAGTTTTAGAAGTAGAAATACATAAAACGCAATATCTTTACTTCTATTATGCAGAACTAGTATTTAGAAATTTGAATTTATTTTTAACCTTCTCAAAATCAACATGCAAAAACACCCCCAAAGGTTGCATTGTTCATCCTCCTAGTTTCAATGGCTATCATGAGTTTGAAGCATGTTATTCATGAATCTACAAATCTGCAATCTTTGAGCTTATACTTAAATGTGCATGAAAGATCATTTGTAGCTTATTTTTTCCCTCAACATTCAACAACAAAATGAATTATGTAAATGATGCCAGGGTTCTGAATCTCAGTGACTGAGGGGCGGTATGGGCAGTAGAAATATGGCGGAATAAATACAATGGAGTGCCACGTTTGGAGAAGGAACACTGCTGAAGATCCTGTGTGCTGGCAGGAAATCCTGGTGGGAAGGTAGGTTGAAATATGAACCATGATTGGCAGAAATATGTCTGGACTTGAAAGTTATTCTTAACTGTACTGACATTTGAAGCCATTTAGGACATTGTATTTTAAAGCTAATTCCTCAAACTTCAAAGTGCTCCAGTCTTGGCTTGTTCTTACTCTCATTTCCTAGACTTATGACTGAAGAAAAAAAAAATCAGTGTGTTGAATCACCTTCAGATCTCTAGGCTGTTTTCATGTGTCTTCACAGAAACTAACTTGAGACTAAACTTGAGACTAAAATGCTTAAATTCCTCTGTTAAGGTTTGAAAGTTTAAAGGCATTTTCATTTTATATGTGCTATCAACATAACAATATATAGTGACTCTACAATATATGTTAAAAACAAATTATATCTCCAACATAGGTAATAAGCATTGTTTTATGAACAAAATTTTTATGATGTTTTTAACTAGACAATTTCTTGTAGTTTTTTTTTTTTGCCTATATATAATTTGTTTTCACTTTTGTAGTTTTGTACAGACTTCAATTAAGATTTTATTCACAATTGGGCACATTGTTTTATTTAAATTATTTAATCTAAATTGAAGTGTGTGTCCAAGAAGCCCTTTCCAAATAATTAGAAAATGTCTTTAGTTTAACCTAGATCAAGTGCTTATATTTTAAAACTCATGTGAACAGGCCTCCCAGCAATTACCTGAAATCTGTCCCTGAGCTTTTGACATTAAACAATTAAGCTCTATTTCTTGACTTTCAATTAGTATATTCACTATCACACTCCACATTTGAAAAGTTGATTAATGAATCACCAGAGCAATTTCAATCCTGTCAAAATAGTGGAGAATTCATGATATTTGTTCTTCTAACTAAACTTACAATGTTAATTCAAGCTCTGAGGCAGAGCTTGGTACAGGGGTCATAAGGAAAGATATGGAGTGGGAGGGAAAATGGTAGGTGATTCCCAGTGGGTGCTGGCAGTGGTGTTGGGAGGAGAGGGAGGTGTGGGCAGTCCCAGTACTCCCAGTACTACAGTAAGTGCCTTTGAAGCTTCATGGTAAAGTTATAAACTACTTTCGGCTATTAAAATGCTACAAGCTATTTTTTTTTTTCTCCTCAGAAAAACCCCCTTCAGGTCTTCCAAAAGCAAGGAATGAGTTTAATGATTTGGTTTGGACATGGGATGCTGCCTCCCATTCCTCTAGGAACCAATTATTCCTGCCGAAACATTTGTTTGCTGTCATGTCAACGTGGGTTAGGTGACAGAAATCACAGAATTTCAAAAGAGTAGCAGAGGCAGAGGAAAAAATTAAAGAGTCTTGGGGGCAAAAATAGAAACAATCCACATGGAGAAATTGAACCAATGATGAAAAATTCCTCCTTTGATGTTTTACAGAGGCAAATAAAATGTGGAAAAATGTAGCTCAAAGTAAATTTTCTTTTGTAGTTGGATGAAATCACTTCTGTATTAGACTACAAACTGTGATGTGAAAGGTAGAGAAGCACCTGTATAGCAAACATTGTATTATGGGTCATACTTACCGATCCTTTATATCATAGGATGTGGTGTCATTGACTATTGTGGGGACAGATCAAGTCTTAGGCACATAAACATCAGATGTAATTTGCATTGAGCCCTGTATACTTAAAATACTTAAAACATGAGTACATGTGGAATATAATTTTTTTTTCTTTTTTAAAAGATTTATTTATTTATTTATTTGAAAGACAGAAAGAGTTAGAGAGAGAGAAAGAGAGAAAGCCAGGATCTGGGACTCTAATCCTGGTCTCCATTGTTGGTAGAAGGGACCTACTCACTGGAGCCATTATTTGCTAAGGAGGTAATTGTGTACATGAGCAGGAACCTGCAATTGGAAGCGTACCTGGGACTAGAACCCAGGCATGTGAACTGCTGTACAGAAGGCCCAACCCCAGTGTACTTTTCAGATGCCTTTACTTTTAGTGCTTGGAGAAAGAGAGAAATCTTCCTTTCAATGTTCCGATTTATATTCCCCTGTTCTGCCCAGGATAGAAGACATCAGTTTCTTGAATCCTATTTGAAACATGTGAGCTTGCCTGTCATTTCCAAGTCAGCAGATGCTTACAAGACTGTAAATAAGCCTCTCAGTTGCCCTTGGTATCCGGCTACGATGTTATGGAGAAATCTTAGAGGGGCAGTATCAGAGAGGATTCTGCTGGGAATCTAAGTCTCTCAAAGGCTTTGTAGTGTGTTGCCAGAGAACTTGAATGTGTATAGCCTTAAAAGAGAATGTACGCCTGTACATATGCATATGTGAATATCAGATATGCAAAAGAATACATGAATGTAAATGCAAAGATACAGGAAAGTAAGACGTTTCCTTACTGTGAAACTTTGTGGTGGCTTGACATGTAAAAGGTAGTCTAAAGCATTAAAGGTTATTTGCAATTCGAATTAAGGCCTGTACCACCTCGGTGGCAGGCATTTTCAAAGGTTGTGTGCATCAGAGTGGAAAAAGAGATTGCTTTACTCTTAATATGGTCTTGCTACAGCCATCAGGGACGAAAATACGAAATTGGATTCTCTTCTGTTCAGTGTGTTCTGCCTTTGACCATTATTTACAACCCTAGTAGTACTGTTTCAAAAGTACAGCAGGGATTCCATGTTTAAATAATCAAGGACCACACAGATAATACACTTTGACAAGAAAAAGTCATGGTGAATAGTTTTAATGTCTAATGAGATTTGTCTTTAAATTGTCTACTAAGAGTTATTTACATCTAAACCAATAAAAAATTCTTTAGCAAAGTTTTGAACTGAATGTTCATGAAAGAAAGTTCCCTGAAGGAGAAATAATAAAACTGAGAGGTAGAAAATGTATAGTTTTTCTTCAAAATTTAATTTTGATAAAGTTACTACAGCAATTTGAATTTAGATATAATGAAAACTGGCAACTAGTTGTAGTAGAATAAAATGCATGTCATATTTAATTGTCCTCAGTAATTCGGTTTTATTAATTTATAATTGAATTATAATTCAATAGTTGAGGAAAAAGAAATCTTTTTTCCCTTTGCAACAGTTCTAAAATGATATGTTAGTAAAATTTCTCTACTGGAGGACTTTTTTTAAAATCAGAAAAAGATTAATAATGTAATTATTTGAGAAAACATATTGTTTTCTATGGATAGGACAATGGTCTAGGGGCTTAAGCACTACAACCTCAGGTAACATTGTAGTCTTACCAAGCTAATTGCTATACACTTATTCCTTTAAGAAGAAAACCACGGGCTTCTTACATATTGTCTTAATCTACAACCTGAGGGTATTGACTTTGTGCAGTGTATTATATAGTATTTGCTTATTCTGAGCTTTGGTATTCAGATTATTCTATATAAATATTATCAATTTTCTTCTATTTACATAGTTTAAAATATCTGTGACATTCTTTAATTGTTGGCATGCAAGAAAAAATTTTGATTCACTTATTTTTGTGTGAGTTTGCACAGGGACTAGATATTTAGATAACGATGGTGATAACGCATGGCATTCTGTGGACATTACATCACCAAGCATCTCATTACTTCCAAATCACGTAGAGCTGAGTGTGGTTTCTGCATTTTCTTGATGGGGAGAAAATATAATGGAAACAATGAAGCTATCTATTCTATAAGCTTTCTAGTCTGCATTGATTTTATAATCAGGTTTTTCGTTAAAGAGAAAATGCAGCAATGTATTCCTGAATTCACTGACGAAAACAGGACAATGAACAGATTTTGTCTGAATCATTTTTCCACTCAAGGTTTATCATCAACTATAATAATTAACTAAAAATTCAATTAATATAAAATTTCTGTGCATTTCTATCTGGGATAGGGACTGAACAATGCAAATTACAAACCATACATGACATAAATTGAAGAGCACACATACAAAAGAATGGAAAGAGCTTCCATGCTCATGGATTGCAAGAATAAATATTAAACTGTCCACACTGCCCCCAAAGGGATTTACACACTCAATGCAGCCCCCAGCCCCCGTCAGAATGTCAATGACATTCTTCACAGAATTAGGGAACCCATTTCTGAAATTCCTATGGAAACAGAAAAGATTTTAAATAACCAAGGCAATCTCAAGCAATAAGAACCAAGTTGAAAGCGTCAAAAATCAGATTTCATCACATACTACAGAGCTACTGAGCTCTAACTTTTTGACATGGACATTTCTGAAGCAGATAAGGCAAATACTATTCCTTTGCCATTGTTTTCTTTGCGTATAGGTTTTTGTGATAGAGTTGCCATTTATTTTCACAGTATGGCTGTTGTTTTTTCCACTGGGGATGCAGGTGAGGGATGTATACCTGTATACCCTGGATGCTCCCTGCACAAGATCGCCTTACTGTTGGTCTCCAGTCCCCTCATCAGGTGGGCAGAGCCCTAGTGAACACTATTTCACAGTTCTGGGAACCTTCTATCCATCTCCCTGGAATGGTGGAGAACATTTACCTCCCACTCCCCTGGGTGATTTTTCCATCGTGATTTTGCTGTTGCTCTGAGGAACAAGCCCACATGCAGCGAAAAATTCCACACTGAGAGCTGATAACTGAATTGCTCTCTATTGGCAAGCAGTGACCTTTCAAATAGGGATACAGGAAACCCAGAAAAGACCAGAACCACATAAAACACACCTCATTCTCTTGCGTATGGTTTAGAATTCTAGAACAGGGAGTCCTTTTTAATCACAAAATAAAAAATAAAGCTTTAAAATGGAAACACCTGTATAAACACATTATTCCTAAATTTATACTAAAAGTTATAAATATTTAAAACTACAGAAATGAGATAGACTTTGTAATATTAAAGAAAGGGGTGTAAAGAAGGGAAAAAAAGCAAGGAGACTGAAGTCAGTGTATGTCTTCAAAAAATACAGTAAGCTCAGATAGACTTGAGGTATCTGTTATTTCTCTCTATCGTATTCTTGCAACAAGTGGTTGATTTTCTGAGTTGTTGATAAGCTTTTCTTTTGAATGGTACGTCCTTCCCCCAGCTTCCTTCTTTTAGCCAGTCCTCCAGTGGGATATGACTCTGTTCTTAAACACTTGTCTTCTACATGTAGCAACCAAGGGACTATGGTTTTTTTTTTTTTTTTTTTTTTTATTTACAGGCAGAGTGGACAGTGAGAGAGAGAGAGACAGAGAGAAAGGTCTTCCATTGCGGTTGGTTCACCTTCCAATGGCCGCCGCGGCTGTCACGCTGTGGCCAGCCCACCGCGCTGATCCGAAGCCAGGAGCCAGGTGCTTCTCCTGTCTCCCATGCGGGTGCAGGGCCCAAGCACTTGGGCCATCCTCCACTGCACTCCCGGGCCACAGCAGAGAGCTGGCCTGGAAGAGGGGCAACCAGGACAGAATCCAGCGCCCCGACCGGGACTAGAACCCCGTGTGCTGGCGCCGCAAGGTGGAGAATTAGCCTATTGAGCCGGGGCACCAGCCATTTATTTTTATTTTTATTTTTATTTTTTATTTTCCAAGGGACTATGTTGACAGGTGTAAGTACATAGATTGGAAACTATTAAAATGAAGCCTTACTCTGATGGCTACAGCTGACCAAACACAACCAAGAAGAAAAATATGCTATCAATCTATGAATGATGAGTAAACATGTTAAAATGATAATATACAGTGTATTTTGCAAGTAATTATGACATAGTGTTATAATAATTTTAAAATGTTAAAAAATTATTGGAGAGTGTGAGAGAGAGGGAGAGAGATATTTCATCTGATGGTGCACTTTCCAAATGCATACAATGGTTGAGGCCAGAGCCACAGCCAGGAATGGGGAACTCAATCCAGGTCTCTCAGGTGGGTGGCAAGAACTCAATTTCTGGAGCAGGATCTGCACTGGTAGAAAATGGAGTCAGGAGCTGGAGCCAGGTTTGCTGGTACCTTAACTGCTGACCTAAAATGCCGATTCCTCGTAAAGAGTTTTGTCCTCTCGTTTTCATTCTTTCTTCTCTCCCTTAGTTCCTTCCTACTCTGTTTCCTTCATTCCCATCTTTTTATCTCTGTCCCTACTCTTTCCTCTCTCTCTTCTCTTTTCTTTTAGTCTTCTTCAAAAAATACTGGCACCTTCTAAAGTCTCTCCGTTGCTGGAAGCTACAGGAAATAATTGAACGGCAACTCGGAACATCTGGAACCTGTTTTCCTTTGGCGTTTGTTGATGTTTGCTGTTTTCTTCCTGACAGCAACCTATCAGGAGCAGTTATCAAAACAATCCAGGCAGTCGACATTGATCTGCAAATTTGATGGTTAATTAGTAGATCAGATAGCAAACAGAAGTGTATAATTATTGTGATTTGTGAAAAGTAAGTCACTTGCTATGTTCCTTACCTGTTATTTAAGCTACACCATGTAGCTATAATAAGTTCAACAAGAAAGAGCTATGATTCTAAGCACATCAAATAGGAATCAGATGCAATCATTCCCGATGCTACAGAGAATTGGGTTCAGAGACTGATTGAGTCCGTGACGTTCTACTGACTGCTCTTTGGGGAACCAGAGTTCTCACTAATAAAATACTTCAGACTCTGGATCACTGTGTGTTAGAGTGTTGACAAATAGTGGCTACTGTCATTAAGGTACTATGGCAGTGAAGCCATTTTGTTACTTCTGTCTTGGTTAAAGTTGGCATTAGTGTTTCAGGCCATTCGGTTAAGTGGATAGTTCTCCAGTTTCTTTTTTCTGTATTCTTTGAAAAATGTCCAGTGTTTAGACTGCAGGAATAAGATGGTGTTTACTTTTTACCTAGTGAGTTTATTTCTGTAATTTAAAGCTGAGAGAAGCAAATTTCAGCCTTTTATTTTCCTTTCTTCATCCAAAGATTTCTGCTCTCATATCCTTGCATAAATAGCAGAATGCTTGAACCAGTTACCAGTAATTTCTTAAAATAGAAATTGTTTTTTCTCCATAAGAAACTGCATACAGGTATTCTAAAAAACAATTTTTTTTAAAAGTCCAGGAATCTTTTAGTCAGTATCAAAAAGTAAGTAAAATGCGTTTGAGCGGCCGGCGCCGCAGCTCAGTAGGCTAATCCTCCACCTGCGGTGCCGGCACACTGGGTTCTAGTCCCGGTTGGGGCACTGGATTTTTGTCCCGGTTGCTCCTCTTCCAGTCCAGCTCTCTGCTGTGGCCCAGGAAGGCAGTGGAGGATGGCCCAAGTGCTTGGGCCCTGCACCCGCATGGGAGACCAGGAGAAGCACCTGGCTTATGGCTTTAGATCAGCGCAGTGCACCAGCCGTGGTGGCCATTGGAGGGTGAACCAATGGCAAAGGAAGACCTTTCTCTCTGTCTCTCTCTCTCACTGTCCACTCTGCCTGTCAAAAAAAAATTGTATTTGAGCGTGAATTTTTTTTTTTTTACTTCCACCTCACAAAGTCATAATTAAATGGTCTTCCAACTAGGAAGTATTTGCTATTAGAATTTTTTGAATGCTAATACAGAATTGGGTTGCTGTAAAATTATGTTCATACCAAATAAATATGTAAATTAATTAAGTCCTGGAAAACAAAAGAGTACAAACTTTAGGTAAAGGAGGGTATTAACAAAGAATTTTCCACTTTAACAAAAGCGATTGTTCTTATTTTGACATCTTTTCAGTTCTTCCTTTTAACTGTACCTTTGGTCTCAGGTGAATGAGCTGTGTGTAAAAAAACCTAGGATATGTGAGTCAAGACTTAGAAACATCATAGAGCAAATATTCGAAGTAATTAAAATGGACTTAGGCCTATAGCTTGGAAAAGTAGCATTAAATCCCAGAAAGGAAAAGGTAAGAGATAAAAGAAAAGAGAGGCTTAGTTTGACAAAAAGAATTAAGGATGAAAACTGGGACACCCAGTCCAGGAGGCAGTCAGGCAGCCTTCGTTGACAGGTCAAGCATGTGGAGGCCTGCATAGAGAAGACAGGTTGTCCTGCCCACCTGTCCTCAACACTGGAAAGCAGCTGGACACCCTTTCCTGAGCGCTTGGCCGCTGGGGCCCTGCAAAGTCACCTGCACACTGCACAGTCCGCAGATATTTATGGGCACCCAGGTTTATTGGTACAGTGATCTCTATGTGGTCCTCTGACTTTTTAAAAAAAATCTCTTTTTTTCCCCTTTAGATTTACTTTTTATTTATCTGAAAGGCAGAGATACAGAGAGAGGAGGAAAGACACAGAAGAGATATCTTTGAGAGGCAAACGTCCACAACAGACGGAGCTGGGCCAGGCCGAAGCTGGGAGCCTGGAGATCCTTGCAGGTCTCTCACATGGCTGCAGGGGCCCAAGCACTTGGGCCCTCCTCCGCTGCTTCCCCAGGCTCATTAGCAGGGAGCTGTAGTGGAAGTGGGTCAACCAGGTCTTGCACCAGTGCGCTATTGGATGCCAGCGTTACAAGCGAGGCTTAACCTGCTGCACCACAATGCCGGCCCTGGTCCTCTGACCCAGATCACACTCACCACTGAGCATGCCTGACCCTGCTGGAGTGACATCACTCATGTGTCCCTCAGAAACTGATGGGCACCTTTTACTTTGCTGCTGTATCAGCCGCACCTTGCCTGCTAAAGTGGTTCCACCCTCAGCTAACCCCTGAAAACTGACGGGAACTGTGCACGCACAGCAGTATGACCTGTGCACAGAACTGCCAGCCATCCAGATCTGCCCGAGAGCTACATCCCAGCTGAAAGAATAACCCCAGAAATCCATGATTTCCATGCCATTGGCAAACCTGCAAACAGTAAAAAAAATTGATTACAGTTGAAGAAGCTACACAGACACTGCACTAGACCAAAGCCCAAGCAACCTACACAACTGGAACTCTAGGAGATGTCTTAAGGAGAAAGTCTTTTACACTAAAAGACACACTATTAAATTTTTGGAGACAACTAATCTGCCAGATGCATAAACATCAATAAGAAACAGGAGAAGCAAAGTCACATGACATGTCCAGAGGAACAGAGTTTTTTAGCATCAGGCCCATATAAAAGGAAATTGTTGAACTGCTTAAAAAAGAATTTTAAAGAACTGCTTTAAGCAATGTCAAGGAAACACAACAGAATTTAGACACACAATTCAACAAAATTTAGAAAACAATTCATTATCTCCATGAGAAATTCAACCAACTAATAAAAAAAAAAAACCTGGAAAAATAAAAATAAAAATAGAACCAAACAGAAATATAGAAGTTCAGTAACTCAATCAATGAAGCAAATATTTATCTGGGAGCCTCAACAACAGACTAGATAAAGTAGAAGGAAGAATCTCTTCACTTGAAGACAGGGCTTTCAAAATAATTGAGTCAGATAAAAAAACTTTTAGAGGTGAAGAATATCTAGAACCCTTATGTGACACAATTAAGCAAAGAAGTTTTCGCCTGATCAGTATCCCAGAAGAAGAACAGGGAAAAGGCATAGAAATGTTATTCAACAAAATAGTATCCAAAGACAAATCTTGGGAAAGACATAGACATCCAGAATCAGGAAGCTCAAAGGAAAATTGATAGAACTAATCATACTGAAGTTGTCAAAAACTAAAACAAAGAACTAAAAAGATGGTAAGATAAAGGCATGAGGTATATATAAGGGAATCTCGAATGGGGAAACAGATTTTTCAACAGAAACCTGACATGTTAACAAAGAATGGGGTGATAAATTGAAAATCCTAACAGGAAAAAAATAAACCTGTCAACAAGTAATATAATATCTTCTAGAAATGATTCATCACAGAATACTTAAAAACTGAACAATCCATGATCATCAGTCTTGCAGAAATGGTTAAGGGAGACCAATATGTGATGCAAAAGAATAATTAACTATCATCATGAAAACATGTGAAAATAAAAAAAAAAACTCTAGTAGGATAGAGAATTAAAAGAGTAAGAGTAAAGAGTCAAGCTTTATCACTAAAAAAAAAAAAACACCAAACAATAAAGATAAACAACAGACAATGCTAACAACAAAGGGTATTCTAATCATTCACACACACACACAAATGACAGGAGTATGAGTTTTCTATCAATAATTGGGTAGAATGCACATGAGATACATTCCATAAATAACAGATTCAGATTGGCTTCATATAAAAGATATAAGTCCCAATGATATGCTGTATGTAAGACAATTATATCACTGGCAAATATACACAGAGATTAGAACTGAAAATTGGAAGCTGAAAAGGACCATAAGGAATCCTGCAGCTATATGTCCATCAGAAAAAGTAGATTTTTATTCAAAAGTTATAAAAAGAATCAAAATGAGGTCACTATATAATAATAAAGAGATCAATTCAATAAGAGAAAATAATTATAAATCTATATAACCAGAACACAATTACATACGTGATTAGGTATAAAGGGAGAGGCAGTTTTGTTTTTTTTTCTTTTTAGGGATGATAAAAATATCTTACTTTTTTTCTTTTTCTTTTTTTAAACTTTTATTTAGTAAATATAAATTTCCAAAGTACAGTTTATGGATTACAATGGCTTCCCCCCCCATAACTTCCCTCTCACCTGCAACTCTCCCAAATCCCACTCCCTCTCTCATTCCATTCACATCAAGATTCATTTTCAATTATCTGTATAGACAGAAGATCAACTTAGTATATACTAAGATTTCTATAGTTTGCACCCACACAGAACATAAAGTGTAAAATACTGTTTGAGTATAGTTATAGCATTAGTTCACATTGAACAACACATTAAGGACAGATCCCACATGGGATGTAAGTACACAGTGATTCCTGTTGTTCACTTAACAAATTGACACTCTTGTTTATGGCCTCAGTAATCTCCCTAGGCTCTTGTCATGAGTTGCCAAGGCTATGGAATCCTTTTGAGTTCACCGACTTCGATCTTATTCTGACAGGGTCATAGTCAAAGTGGAAGTTCACTCCTCCCTTCAGAGAAAGGTACCTTCTTTTTTGATGGCCTGTTCTTTCTCCTGGGATCTCACTCGCAGAGATCTTTCATTTAGGTCCTCTTTTTTTTTTTTTTTTTCCCCAGAGTGTCTTGGCTTTCCATGCGTATGATACTCTCATGGGCTCTTCAGCCAGATCCAAATGCCTTAAGGGCTGATTCTGAGGCCAGAGTGCTGTTTAGGACATCTGCCATTCTATGAGTCTGCTGTGTATCCCACTTCCCATGTTGGACACTAGTCTTGTTTATGTGATCCCTTTGACTCTTAGACCTATCAGTATGATCAATAGTGAACTGAAATTGATCACTTTGACTAGTGAGATGGCATTGGTACCTGCCACCTTGATGGAACTGAATTGGAATCCCCTGGCACCTTAGCAGAGAGCTGGATTGGAAGTGGAGCAGCTGGGACTAGAACCATTGCCCATATGGGATGCCAGCCCTGCAACTGTGGCCCTACCTGCTTTGCCACAGCAGCAGCCCACCTAACTGATATTTACAAGACATTTCATTCAAAATCCACAGATTATGCAGTCTTCTCATCAGGAGACGGACATTCTCCAAGACAGATAATACATTGGAGAAGAAAACGAGTCTCAACTAAGTAAAATAATACATAAATAAATAAATACCTTATTGTTTATCTTCTCTGACCACAATAGAATGAAACTAGAAATCAACAAAAGGAACTTTAAAACTCATATGAATACATGAAAATCAAACACATTCTCTTAACTGACCAATGGACCAAAAAATAAATCAAAATAGAAAGTAAAAAAATTCTTGGAACAAATGAAAAATGGAACCACAATATCCAAAACCTATACGGTAAAGGGGAAAAAGAACTGAAAAGGAAGCTTATAGTAATAACACCTAAATAGTCAGATAAATAGATAAAGTTCTCAAATAATCTAATATTGGAACTGAGGGGACCAGAAAAACAAAAATAAAACAGATTTCAAATTAATAAATGAAAGAAAATCCAAAACAAATTTTGAGCCAAAATAAATTAAATAGAGGTTAACATCATAAAAAGATCAACAAAACAAAGAGTTTTTGGCAAGATGCAGAAAATTCATAGATCTCCAGCTAAACTAATCAAAAAAGAGATGACTCAAATATCTACATATATAAATATATATATTTATATATTACATTTATAATATATATTATATATATCCTATATATAATATATTATATACATTATATATTATAAATATAATATATAATATATTGCAATATATAATTATATATTGTAACTATATAAATTATATATTATTTTATATAATATATTATATCATTATATTATATTTATATAATTATAATCATATCATTATATAATTATATAATTTATAATATATATTATATTTATATATATATATATAATATATACTGTGCTGTAGTATAGTAGCACAGTAGTTTAATCTTCCACCAGTGGCACCTGCATCCCATATGGGTACCAGTTCTAGTCCCAGCTCCTCCTCTTCTGATCCAGCTCTCTGTAGTGGCCCGGGAAAGCAGTGGAAGATGGTCCAAGTGTTTGGGCCCCTACATTCCTGTGGAAGCCTGGAAGAAACTCCTGGCTCCTGACTTTGGATATGCCCAGCTCCGGCCATTGCAGCCATTTGGGAAGTAAACCAGCAAATGGAAGACCTTTCTCTTTGTCTCTTCCTCTCACTGTCAAATAAATGAATAAAAATCTTTATACACACACACACAATCAAACAAGAAAGGATGTATTTCAACCATTGTCTAAGAAATGCAAAGGAGCATTAGGGACCATTATGAACTTCTATGCACTCAAAACTAAAAATCTAGAAGAAATGATTAAATTCTGGACATACAAAACTCATTACAACTGGACCATGAAAACATATAAACTCTGATCAGATCAATAATGTGTAACAAGGTTGAATCAGTATAAAACATTTCCCAAATGGCTTTGCTATTCAATGTTTAGAAATCTTTAAAACAAAAACTAACAGGAATTCTCAAAATTTTCCAGAGATTTCAAAAGGCGGGAGTCCTTCCAAATTTATTATATAAGGATAGCATTAGTCTGATACCAAAACCAGGAAAAAATACAAAACAGCAAAGAAAAAATATAAACTAATATGCTTTATAAATATAGATACAAAAATTCTCAACAGAATACTAACATATCCACTCCAATAGCACATCAAATATATTACACATCCAAAAAAGCTAGATTTATTCCTGGAATGCAAGGCTGGTCAAACAGATGCAAGTCAATGAATTTAGTACATCATATCAACAGAATGAAGGCGAAAAATAGTATGGTCATCTCATCATATGAAACAAAAGTATTTGATAAAATTCAACATTCTTTCAGGAGTAAAATGGGTGGAGGAGGAATACACCTCAATACAATAAGGGCTACATCTGATAGTCACACAGCTAAAGTCATACTGAACAGGGAAAAAATGAAATGATCTTCTCCAAAATTTGGGACAAGACCAGACATGCTATAAAACCCAGCACAGCATAAAATTGACATAAATGTTAATAGAATGGAATAGAGGAGCCAGAAGTAATCCGCACATCTGCTGCCAACTGATCTGTGAGAAAGTTATCAAAACACAAACTGAAGACAGAACAGTGACTAGCAAGTCATCCTGGGAAAATTGGATACTGTACTCACTAGACTGGAACTAGGCATTCATCTGTCACAACATACCATAATACAACTCCAAATGGCTCAAATCTAAAATGTGAAACTGCAAACTGAAACGACTAGAAGAAAATACAAGGGACATACTTCAAGACATCAGTGTAGGCGATGTTTTCTTGGATAAGATCCAAAAAGCACCAACAACAGAAGCAAAAATAGACAAATGGTGTTATATCAAGCTAAGAAGGTTCTGCACAGAGAAAGAAATAATGAAAACAGTGAAGAATGGGAGAAAATATTTGCATTCTATTTATTTTACAAAATGTTAATATCCAAAATACAAAAATAACTAAAAAATAACTAAAAAAAAGCACAAACAAAAGAAAAAAACCAAGTAATCTGATAAAAAATGGACAAATAGTTGGCATAGACTTTCTCCAAAGAATATGTACATATATCCAACAAGATATGAAAAAACGCCATGTGTCAATAGTCATCAGGGATATACATATCAAAGCCACAGTGAGCTATCTAATGCTGCTGGGGTTGCAGAAAAAGGTAACTATTAACACTGTTGCATAAATTAGTACAACCATTATGAAAATAAAATGTCAATTCCTTTAAAAAACTGAAAATAAATCTATTACATGACCCAGTTGTCTCACTATTGGAAATACATGTGTGTGTGTGTGTGTGTATCTCCAAAGGAAATTAAATCAAATGGATGAATGGATAAATAAAAGGTGGCATATATACACAGTGGAATATTATTTAGCCATAACATAATTAAATTGTGTTATATGTAGCAATACATGGCGGATATTATGTTAAGGAAACAAGCTAGGTGCAGATACACAAATACTACATATTCTTGTAGATTCTTTAAAAGAAGGTTATTTCATAGAAGTAGGAAGTAGGGAAATGATCATTAGAGGTTAGAAAATGTAGGGGAAAAGAAGAATGGAGGAAGGTGACATGACAGGTGTTGAAATACAATTAGCAATTAATGAAGGATAGAATTAAAAGGGAGAGAATGATCCTGTGGGGGAAGCAGGACACACAGCAGACTCATAGAATGGCAAATGCCCAAAACAGTACTCCTGCCTCAGAATCAACCCTTGGGACATTCAGATCTGGCTAAAAGGTCCATTAGAGTCTCACAGGCATGGAAAGCCACGACACGGTGGCAAAAAACAATCTAAATGAAAGACCCTGGTGAACAAGACCCCAGCAGAAGGAACAGGCCATCAAGGAGAGAGGAGCCTTTCTCTGAAGGGAAGAAGGAACCTCCACTGTGACACGGCCTTGACTAAACAAGTTCAGAGTCGGTGAACTCAAGGGACTTCCGTAGCCTAGACAGCTCATAGCAAGAGTCTCGCGTGATTGCTGATGTCACAAATAAGAGTGCCAATTGTTAAATCAACAACGGGAGTCACTGGGTACATGCTCCCCACATAGGATCTCTGTCCTTAATGTGTTTTACTATGAAACTTAAAAACACTACTCGTTGAGCAATACCCTATAACTTGTGCGGTTGTGTGAATGCAGCCTGTTGCAATCCTTGCTTAGTATATACTAAGTTGATCTTCAGTATATGAAGGTAATTGAAAATGAAACTCGATAAAGGGTGGGATGGGAGAGGGAGAGGGGAGGGCCATGGGAGAGAGGGAGGTTGGGGGGGAAGCCACAACAATACAAAAGTTGCTCTTTGTAAATTCACATTTATGAAATAAAAAATAAAATAAAATAAATCAAACCAAAAAAAAAAAAAAAGAAATACAATTAGATAAAATGATTAAGTCTCAATGCTGTACAGCAGAGTAGGATTACTACAGCTCACAACGGTTTTCCATAAACCTTAAAAGGATGAACATGTAAGGAGATGAAAATGCTAATTACCATGCTTTGATTATCACACATTATCTCCATGTATCAATTATCACACTAGACTGCATCAACATGGTCAATTTTTGCATCTCAATAAAATACCTTAAAAACGATGACATCTCAAAGGGAGGTCCTTGGAGATTTCTAATATTAAAGTATTTTAAATAGGCTCTAGGCCACTCCCCATATGAGAATCAGAATGTAGAGGAGCTTTATCCCATTGCTTTCTTTATTTTTTTACTTGGATTTATAAATGCCAAATCAAACATGGTCATTTCGGGGTGGTATGGAGAGACAGCACTTCGTGCACTGAAACTTATTAAGAACTTTGAAACACAGCCAGCCTAATCAATGGCACACTGCTAATAATTTTTGTATTTTCTAAATATTTGGAAACTCTTCATACCATCTCATTTCTTCACATCATAATGTAAATATGTGTAGTTATATGTAGGCATATGCATTAAGACATATATATGTAGATATACATATACACACACACATATACATATACCTATGTATATGTATATACATATATACACACACACATATACATATATCTATGTATATGTATATGTATATATCTATGTATATATATACATATATATATTTAGATACACACATATATGTATATGTGTATATCACACATATATGTGTATCTACATATATATGGGTTAATATGGTTTCAAATTATCAGCTCCACATATATTAATTATTTTGGCTTCTTTTTAAAGAGTATTTTCAATTTGTATATGTTAAACTTGTATATAAAATGGTTTCATGTTCATATTTTACAGATGCTTTCCAATATGAAAATTACTTCAAATATTGGACTCAAACAGAAATTTGTCTTACTATAGGGTAATGACCATGTATATATATGTATATATATATATATATATATATGAATTTACTTGATATATATATGCATCCTATCATGTAAATTCATTTAGCATATATTCTGTATTTTTAGAATATAAAAGAATAATAAAATTTGTGTGTGTGCGTGAATACATGTGTGTGTTTTAAGAGAGAGAACAAAATATACAAAGTGGAAAAAAGAAAGTGTGGGTGAACGGGAGACAGAATTCAGTGCATACTAATTAGTTTTACAGTTGGAAGAGAAGTATAATATCTTAAACAAATATGACTTCAGTCCAAAGTTTAACACAGGTTTCTTATATACTCACCTTCCCCAACATGGAAGATCAATTTTTTACCTGCATGAATAATTTCAATGATATGCTTAAGAGACAGGTTGACGAGCACAAAAAATGTTCTGAAAATTTAATTTTAAATAATTCAATGCGCTCTCTGACGTTGTTAATGGGGCATGACAATACAGGGTTGAGAGTCTGACTACATGTACCAGTCTTGCCCCTGTATTTTCCAGCTCACTGATTGTTAGCCAAGAGAAAGTTTCAAGAGCCTCACAGTACTTACTAATAATTAAAATCTGTCACAAATCTCCTTTGGTGATGTTGAGCACATTTAAAGTATAAATGAATAGAATAATATGCCCCAAAGTACTTTAAGCTATAAGCATTTAGTGAGTATCTTTTTCTAAACTATTTTTGTGGATATAAATTTCTTCATTTTAAACTGTTTTTCTTTCTCTCATTTCTCTAAATTAAAACATCCAGGCAAAGCTGTGATTTAAGCCAATTAGCAAAATTAAAATTGATTTAATTATTTTGAAAGCCACATAGTAAAAATGTGTTACTTAAGATTCTGCTTCCACAGTTTATAGCTAGAGGATGGCTGCCTCATTACAGCGAACAATCTTTTATGATTCAAAAATATAGATATCTGATTCCTCTAACAGAATGCATAAAGTACTTTGAATGTTATATTATACATTAAATGTTCTGATTTAGAATTTTAGAAGTTTTTGATGTTATCTAAATTCTACAAGATTTACTGTGAGTAGTAGACTAAGGCAATTTAATAGGATTTAGCTGGAAATATATCCCATTTGAATATATATTAAGTTTGAGAGCAAAAACCATAAAATAATCCACACATCTGACTTCATTTTGTGTCAAATACACTTAACCTGATTACTCTCCCCGAAAAACATGGGCTGATAGGCTAGATGTTATGTATTTGCTGTCTCTGCTTACCAAGGTCACATCTAACTTTTAACACTAATCTTAAATATTACATTTTTTGGATGCTTTAAAGTTCCAGCGTTTCAGTAAATCGTTTCTCTGAGATTACATAGCACTCTGTCCACCTCTAGTATACACCTGAGCAATACCCCACTCTATTTCAATAACTGCCTTCTTACTAGTTAACACTAAGACAACAAAACAAAAGAAAAAAATTAAAGATAACCAAGCATAGTGAAAATATTTGAACAAACACATTACTAAATAAAGTATACATGTAATGCAAGCAAAAATGTGTTAAAATTGTTAGCTATTAGGGAGCACGATGAAAACCACACTGAGGTTTTTTGATCATCAATTTTGTTTTCAAACTGTACCATGTACTCATGAAAACAGAAGAACTGGGACATTTGAATGAGTGAGAATACAAAATAGCGTAACAAATTTAGAAAAGAATTTGAGTTTCTTTCAAAGTTAAGCAAATATCTACCATTATGTTCAAGCTATTCTATTCTTAGATATTGACACAATTGAAATGAAAGCATACATCTAGGCAAAGATGGGTACAAAAGTGCTTCTAATACATTTATTTGTAATAGCCCATCAACAAGTGAAGACATAAAGTCTAGGTCTCTGTGCAGTGGAAATCAGTCAACAATAAAAAGGAATCAATTAGTGATACACACAATGAGATGGCTGAATCACAAAATAATTGTACTGAATGAACAAAGCCAGAGAAAAGCAGAAGTATACAATTAGTATAATTACAACTGCACACATTTTTAGATAATATTAACTGTAGTGACAGGAAGCACCAAATCTGGTTGCCTGGGAATGGGATGGAAAAGAGAGGAAGGGGAAGATAAAGAATTTACAGAAGAGCACAAAGAAACATCTGGGTATGATGGGGTGTGTTCACCATCTTGATTATGGTGATGCTTGCTCTTACATATGCATATGCCAAATCTTAGCAAACTGTACACCATACAACATATGTAGTTTATCAATTATAGCAAAGATTTGTAAAAAAATAGAATAAAATCCAAGGTGGCACTACAAAATGTATGAAAGTCATTATGTATGTGTTATCTGTGTACCTAGCTTTGAGTTCCAGCTCTGCCTCCTGATGCCAGCTTCCTGCTAATGCACAACCTGCAGAGATCATGACTCATTATTTGCTCTCCGCACCCATAAGTGAGACATGAATAGAGTTCTGAGCTCCCAATTATAGCCTGACGTAGCCCAGGCTGTTGCAAGCATTTTTTTGTTTTTTCTCAAAGGGTTGTGCTCTTAAAATCCACTTAAACTTAGAGCAGACTTTTGGGTGAAAAATTGGGGGAATTTTATTCTGTAAATGCCATGGTCTATTTTTTTTTTTTTTGACAGGCGGAGTGGATAGTGAGAGAGAGAGAGAGAGAGAGAGAGAGACAGAGAGAAAGGTCTTCCTTTTTGCCATTGGATCACCCTCCAATGGCTGCTACTGCTGGCACGTCACGCTGATCCGAAGCCATGAGCCAGGTGCTTCTCCTGGTCTCCCATGCGGGTGCAGGGCCCAAGAACCTGGGCCATCCTCCACTGCCTTCCGGGGCCATAGCAGAGAGCTGACCTGGAAGAGGGGCAACCGGGATAGAATCTGGCACCCCGACTGGGACTAGAACCTGGTGTGCTGGCACCACAAGGCAGAGGATTAGCCTGTTGAGCCATGGCGCCGGCCTCCATGGTCTATTTTTATCATCAGGCTATAGCCTAGTGCTTATATGTATGTTTTATATCTGTCATCATTCCTTATAAATGGACTGACTCTCAACATAAAAGAGAAAATGCTAATGCAATAAAGTTTGACCCCCATATAGAAATGGTCATGTTGTTCATTTTATTGAGCTCAGTAGTGTCAAGTTATTGCCTTTAACTAAGATATAGTCATGCCTTACTTTATGCTTTAATACAGTTTGCTATTGGTCATTTCCTAAACTACAACAGATGTCAAGCAGCATGGATGATGAAAAATCAAGAAACTGAGGTTCTATTTAAGCTTGGAAATGAGGATCAGTGTCAAGCAGAAAGTTTACAATATTTTCACTTTTACAAAATGGCCAAGGATGTCCTCTTTATGGTAGATATTCCAATGCAAGCTCTCTTGCAGTCCACATTTGTCGGTCAAAGCCTCTGGGATTTTATTCCATGAAATATACCCTTTTACTAAAACTTCTAAACCTCATTCAACTTTAACTCTAGCAGCTCATCCATAGCCTTTCATGATATTTCATCACCATAAAAAGATTTTCTCTTGAATTTATAATTTTAAGAAAACAAAAGCTGGTTTCTATCCAAGCCATTCTTCTAATCCATGGAAAATCATATGGGAGTACAAGTTAAATTTCTGCTATTTGTTCTCCTTTCCTTACCAGGAAGTATTACTCCAGGCAGTGTCAGTTCCAGAATTTCCAGGAAAAAATGATGTCAGTCTATGTTATCAAGTGTGTTCCCCCAAACTCCATGCTCTCAAAAACTATTCCACTGTGCTTCTGTACCATAGGATCCAAGGGATGGCCTTTTTGTGTGAGCACTGCACAAAACAGCCCATACAATCTCTCTGGCTGGTGCTGGCAACCCCACTGATTGGTTCTTTTGGAATCTCCCTTCTCACCCTTGGATAGGATGGTTATTATCAAAAGGAAGAGAAGTAAATGTTGGCAAAGTTGTGGAGAGAAGGGAACCAGAGTACACTGTTGGTGGGAAAGCAAGTTGGGATGACATTTTTGGGTAACAGTATGGAGATTCCTAAAGAAATTGGACTATTGGAACTCATAATGGAGTTTGATAAAGTTGCTGGATCCAAAATCCTCACACAAAAATCAGTAACCTTCGTATACACAGAAAATGCCATGGCTGAGAAAACGTGTAAGATCAGCCCCATTCACAATAGCTATAAAAATTTTAAAAACTTCTGAATAAATTTAGCCAAGGAAGTGAAAGAGCTCCATACTGAAAATTACAAAGCATTAAAGAAAGAAATATAAGAAAACACAAAAATAGAAAAAATCTTCCATGTTTGTGGATTGGAAGAAATAATATCAAAATGTCTATACTATTGAAAGCAATTTACAGATTCAATGCAATTTCAATCAAAATACCAACAACATTATTTCTCAGATCTAGAAAAAAGGAAGCTAAAAATCATATGGAAACACAAGAGACCCCAAATAGCCAAAGCAATCCTAACAACAAAAACAAAACCAAATGCATCACAGTACCAAACTTCAAGACACACTACTGAGAAGTTATTGTCAAAACAGCCTGGAACTGGTGCAAAAATACAAATGTACACCAATGCAACACAATAGAAACCCCAGAGTTGAATACATACATCTACAAACAGCTAATCTTTGACAAAAGAGCTAAAATCAATCCCTAAAGAAAGGACAGTCTCTTCAACAAATAGTAATATGCAAAATTAGATCTCCACATGCAGAAGTATGAAACAAGTCCCCTACCTTACACCTTACGAAAAAATCAGCTCACAGTGGTTCAAGGATCTAAATCTACAAGCTGATACTAAAAAACACTACAGGAAAACATCAATAAGACATTGGCATAGACAAAGACTTATTGGAAAAGACTCCAGAAGCACAAGTAATAAAGACAAAAATAGACAATGGGATTACTTGAAGATAAGAAGCTTCTGCACTGCAAAAGGAACACAACAAAGCAAAGATGCAATGGACAAAATTAGAGAAAATATGTGTAAACTGCTCAATCAATAAAGGATTAATGTCTAAGAACTATAAAGAGCTCAAGAAACTCAAGAACAACAAAGCAATTCATTTAAGAAATGGGCAAAGGGCATGAATAGGCATTTTTCAAAGGATGAAATTCAAATGACCAACAGACACCTAAAAAAATTCACAAGATCATTAGCCATCAGGGAAATGCAAATAAAAACCATAATGAGGTTTCATCTCACCCTAATTAGAATGACTATCATCCAAACATCAAAAAACAGTGAATGCAGGTGAGGATGTAGGGAAAAGGCACTCTATTACACTGTTGGTGAGAATATAAACTAGTACAGCCACTATGAAAGACAGCATGTAGATTCCTCAGATAACTGAAAATGGAACTACCATATGACCGAGCCATCCCACTCCTGGGAATTTACCCAACCAAAATGAAATCAACACATGAAAAAGTTATTTGTACCCTCATGTTTATGGCAGCTCAATTCACACTAGCTGATATGTGATCAATCAAGATATCTATCAACTGATGACTAAGTAAAGAAAAATATGGCATACATATACACTATGAAATACTACTCAGTCATAAAAAAGAATCAAGTCTTATCTTTTGCAACAAAATTGATACAAATGGAAACCATTATGCTTGATGAAATAAACCAGTCTCAAAATGACTAATATCATGTTTTTTCTCACATGTGGTAGTTAATATAAAATACAAAAAATGTATAGGAATGAAATGGACATGTTGAGAAATGACTGTCACTTTTAGCCCTTGTTGACACTCCTGTGATACTGTGGCCTTCCTACTTTTTATTTCTTGAATATTATGATTAGTAGTAATTTAAGTCTGCAAATATAGAGTGGATTAAAATAATGTCTTTGCAAAAACTAATGAAGAGAGGGGAGGGAAGCAGGAGGATAGAGGAGTACAGGGGAGTGAGGAAAGTGTGGTTTTCCTCTTGGAACTATACCTATGGAATGCATGAACTCTGTTCTCCTTTTATCAATAAAAAACTTAAATAAAGATAGAAATGTCCTATGAAGTAGCAATCTCTCCTGAGAGTAACAAAGGAGATGAAGACACCACATTATAAAGATTCTTGTATTCTCACCTTACTGCAGCATAATATTCACAGAATCCAAGATGTGGAAGCAACCAAGTGTCCGCCAACTGATGAACAAATGGAAAAAGAAATGTGCATGAGATATATCTATCACAATATAATTAAAAATATTATAATATATATTTTCAGCCTTAACAAAGGACATCTTTCACTTGCTAAACATGGATGGACCTGGAAGAAATCATGCTAAATGAAATAAACCAGAAATAGAAATAAAAAATATCAGATAATCTTACTTATATGTAGAATCTATAAAAAATGAAAGTAAAACATGCAGAAATAGAGAATAAAACTGATCATTAGTGATCGTTGAAGGGATATGGTAGAAACTGGAACACTTATGGTAAAGGACACAGAGTACCAGATAGGTGGAATGAACAAGTTCAGAGACCTAATGTACACAAGGACTGAATACAGTTTTTCAGATTTTTGTAACAGATGTAGACTTTAGTGGCTCCAGTCACCAAAAAGTAAACAAATGTTACCAATGGAGCTGAACTGTATTTTAATGTGCTTCATGCAGTATCCACTTAACTATTCTCAAGGCTGCTTCAAAGAATGCATAGAGGGGCCTGTGTTGCAGTGCACCATTTTAAGTTGCCACTTGCAAAGCTGGCATCTCATATCAGAATGCTGGTTTGAGTCCTGGCCACACTGCTCCTGCCTCAGCTTCCTGCTGATGCACTTGGGAAGACAGCAAAAAACGGCCCAAGTACTTGGGTCCCTATTGCCCACCTATGAGGGCAGAATGGAGTTACCAGCTCCAGGTTTCAGGCTGTTGTGGCCATTTGGGGCATGAACCAGCAGATCGAACTCTGCTCTCTGCCATTCTGCCTTTCAGATGACTAAATGAGTCTTCAGAAAAGAAGAGTTATGCTAGCAAGTTCAAAAACTATCGAAGGCATAATTGTCTTAAAATACAATGTTTGGGCCGGCGCCGTGGCTTAACAGGCTAATCCTCTGCCTTGCGGTGCCGGCACACCGGGTTCTAGTCCCGGTCAGGGTGCTGGATTCTATCCTGGTTGCCCCTCTTCCAGGCCAGCTCTCTGCTATGGCCCGGGAAGGCAGTGGAGGATGGCCCAAGTGCTTGGGCCCTGCACCCGCATGGGAGACCAGAAGAAGCACCTGGCTCCTGGCTTCAGATCAGCGCGATGCGCTGGCCGCAGCGGCCATTGGAGGGTGAACCAACGGCAAAAAGGAAGACCTTTCTCTCTGTCTCACTATCCACTCTGTCTGTCAAAATATGGCTGGGCCAGGCCAAGGCTAGGAGCCAGGAGCTTCTTCTGAGTCTCCTATATGGATGTGGGGCCCAAGTACTTGGACCATCTTCCACCACTTTCCCGGTCATAAGCAGGGAACTGGATCAGAAGAGGAGCAGCTGGGACATGAACTGGCACCCATATGGGATGCTGGTGCTATATATATAATGTAAATGAGTTCATGAAAAAATGGAATTGAAAGATAAGTTTATTTTGGTGCAAAGTTTTTTCAAATTCATGCATAATCTTTCATGATACACATTTTCCATAAACTTGTTGAAGATTATTTTTCTGTGTATCCACTAATTATGTACACATAGACCTAAAATATATACAATAACATTTATTAAATTCATTTTAAAAATTAGCAATAAATAAGTAAAATAAAAAATAGTGTAGGTGGGGTTTTGGATGTGCATACTTGTGTTCTTGGGAAGCATCATAATACATAAACCCTGGTTTTGTAGTGGGGTCACAGACCGCCTATTGTGACTGAATTCCGAGGGAGATAGAAGGAATATTTTACCTACTATGAGCTCTTGGTATGTATTTTTCACTTGATCATCCATTTATACATTTATACATTTATTGAATTGTACTATTACCAGACATACTTCTGAGCAGTGGTGTTACCTAGTAAGCTATAGAATGGAGTATTGCTCAGGTGTATGCTAGGTGATTATTCCATATATATTCTAGAAAGACACACTTTACCAGATAAAGAATTTGCATGTATTTTCTCCCATGATTTGGCTTGTCTTTTCATTTTTTTTGAAGAGCGTCTTTTCAGGAGTAGAAGTTTTAAATTTTTGATGGAGGAAAATTTATCAGTTTGCTCTTTTATAGATTGTGCTTTCTAAGAAATCATTACTCAGAAAAAAAATCGCAAAGGTTTTTTTTTTTTATGTCTTATTCTAGAAGCTTTATAGTCCAAGGCTTATTTATAGGTTAAACTTCTGATCAATTTTGAGTTAATATTTGTATGTTGTTAGAAGAATTATTTGAAGATTTTTTTTTCTTTTTTCTGGTCAATAGGTATATAGCTATAGCATTTCTTGAAAACATCATCTCTTCAACAAAAAATGTCGCTGCATTGTGGTCAAAATTAGTTGGCTATATTTGTGTAGGCTGACTTCTAGAATGCTATTTTCAACTGATATATTTGCCCATCTACACCAATATCATGTGTTGATCATGACAACTTTATCATGTCTTGATCTAACATTGTTAGTCTTCCAAATTTTATTTCTTTTTAAAAGTTATTTGGCCATTATTGGTCACTTGCATTTCTGTAAGAGTTGTAGAATAATCTCATCAATTTCTACATAAGAGTCTTTTTTTTTTTTTTTTTTTTGACAGGCAGACTGGACAGTGAGAGAGAGAGACAGAGAGAAAGGTCTTCCTTTTCCCTTGGTTCAGTCCCCAGTGGCTCCTGCGGCCTGTGCGCTGCAGCCGGCACACCACACCTATCGGAAGCCAGGAGCCAAGCGCTTCCCCTGGTCTCCCATGTGGGTGCAGGGCCCAAGCACTTGGGCCATCCTCCACTGCCTTCCCGGGCCACAGCAGAGAGCTGGACTTGAAGAGGAGCAACCGGGACAGAATCTGGCGCCCCAACCAGGACTAGAACCCGGGGTGCTGGCACCGCAGGCAGAGGATTAGCCTAGTGAGCCATGGCACCAGCCTACGTAAGAGGCTTCTGTAGACTTTCTTGGTGTTGTGTTGACTCTTTAAATTATTATGGAAGAACTGACATTTTAGCACTATTGAATTATTTGACCTATGAGTACAATATATCATTCGACTTATTTTTATATACTTAATATCTCTTAGTGATATTCAGTACACATAATTTACACATTTGTCAGATTTATACTTAAATATTTTGTGGTTTTCATGCTGTTATAAAACATGATTGTTTATTTTTGATTGTTTGCTGACAGTATTTAGATATGTGTGTAATTTTTGTATGTATTATATCTTGTTTATCTTGTAAACTTGCTAAGTTCATTGTTTAATTCAAATGTTGTATATAAATCTTATCACATCTTGTACAAAGTTGGTCATGTGATTTAAGAGGGAATTTTATCAGAAAGGAAATGGAAGAATAATTCCCTAGTATTTTCTGGATTATGATCTCTCTCTCTGTACATATATATATATATATATATATATATTTCTCTCTCTCTCTATATATATATATATATGTTGCAATACTGCACTATATTCCATAGAATGCACAAGTATTTCATGTTAACCCAAAATTTTAAAATAAATTTATAAAATGAAATTTTTAAAAGAATTGAAATTTAAGAAAGCAAAATATCTGAGATTAAAGGCAAAATAACAAGGAAAAAAATGTAACTGGTAACTTCAATGTTTCAGTGGTTAAACAACTGATGGACTACAAAACTCAAATACTTAGTATAGGAGGGTAAAAGTAATTCAAATACGTAGGTTAAAACTACAGAACCATAGTACATAATATGTATCTGAGAATTTAGAATGTGTGCCTAAAAAAGCTGATTTATGTTGCTATGGTTTACTTACTGATTGAATTCTACAAATACTAGTGAGTACCTACTAGATGCCATGTATCTTACCAGGTTCTATGCTAAGGGCATAGATAAGTCAGGCAACCTCACCTCTTAGAGTTCAGGGTCAGCCCGCGGAGACAAATTCAAACTGCTTTGAATATAGTTTGTTCTCTCTGAAATTCATTTGAAGATTTGATGGTCATTGTGGTGGTGTTAAGAGGTGTGACTTTTAAGAGGTGATTGGTATTGAAGAGCAATGAATGCCTTTCTTGCGATACTGAGTTAGCTTCTACTAGACTGGGGCATTATAAACCAGGCTTCACCCACGTTTCTTTGGTCCCCTCTGCATTTACCCCCTTGCCTTTCTGCTTTCCATCTTTAATTAAAGCAATTTGAGGCCTTCATCAGAAATGCCTACCAGTCTTACGGACATCTGGGCTCTAGAATAATCAGGGAAAAATAAAGTCATGTTCTGTATACAATTTTTTAAAAAGGCAGTTGTAGCTCACTCTGTAATTTGTATACTTTCGATTTCTTTTTCTTATCAGACGTTCAGTATAATATTTAGTAGGAGTGGTTACAATAGACATCAGTGTCTTATTTCTCACCATGTGTTCCAACTCATGACTTCTTTCTTCTTTAGTCGGCTATATTTCCGTTCAGTGTAATTTTTTCACTTTCCACAATACACTTAGCATCTCCAGAAGTTCCATTTGAGCCTATTTATATCCTGTCCCTTTATGGCTCTACTTCAACATTTTAACATATTTTATGCAACTATAGTACTTTTTAATATACTGGTCTGTTATTTTAAAAATTTGTGTCAGTTCTGGGTCAGTTTTCATTGCTTGATTATTCTCCTCCCCAAGAGTTTTATTTTATGGCTTCTTCCTAAGCCTCATATTTTTTGATCCGTGTGAGGCAGTGTGTGTTTTACCTTGCTTCATCTCTGATATTCATGTTCCTGTAAATATCAAGCAGCTCTCTTCTGGGATAGTTACATTGCTTAGAAGCTGTTGGATCCTTTCAGGTATTGTTTTTAAAAATTCTTAGAAGGGACAAAGATGCTGTTCAATCCAAGGTCAATGTTCCCCACTGTTGAGGGGTAACCCTTCTAGGTCTTCTAACCAATGTCTATGAATCATGAAGTTTCTTCCACTTGTGTGGACATCTGGCACTGTTACCTATAATTTCTTGGGTAGTTTCCCAAGTACCTCACTGAAGACTACCTGGAGATTATTTGCAAATCTCCAGAATGAAGTTCTTTCTCTCATTCTCTGACCTTTAAGCTCTCACTGCTTGGACTCCCTGGATTCTTATCTCTGTTTAACTCATGGAGCATACCAGTCTCTCTTGGATTCTCTCTCCAAATGCTGGAATCCTTCCAATGCACGATGCTGGGCATGCCATTCCAGGAGGCCTGATGCTAGGACTGGTTTATTGTCTCCCAGGAATCACTATCATTCTTTACCTACTGTTGGATCTTTAAAAAACCTATTGTTTTATATAATTTGTCAATGTTTTATTTGCTTCAGGCATGAAGTCTGGTTCCTGTTGCTCCATCTTGGCTGGAAGTGGTGGGTACTCTCACAAAATGCTAATCATTCCTTTCGTTTCCATAGGAATCTGGCAAATTTTGTCAGATTCAATGTTCTCCCTTATTCTTATTTAGACGCGTTTGAAATTGCTTTTATTTATTGCCTGCTATCTAGAGATTCTGATTCAGGCACTGCTCAAGGGTAAGTTACATTCCAATTGTTCCTATTAACAAAAGCAAGACCTTACTCCAATTTGTGTTGTGCGTTGTGTGTGTGTATATATATATATATATATATATATACATACATACACACACACACACACACACACACACACATATATATATATATATATATATATATATGGTGAAATCTGTATCAGATGTCCAGCACCAATAATCCACACAGGCTTTGCATCCCTACCTATGGTTGGTTGTGTCCACAGCAACCGAATTAATGCAACCCAACACATAGTGAGTTACTAGAAGAACCAACTAAACTATTAGTTATAGATAACATTTATTTCACTCTTACCATATGCCACTCACAGTTTGAATGGTTTGTGTGGATTAAGTCATTCACTCCCCTACACTAACACTGTAAAACACGCACTACTCCTGCCCTCACTAAGAGACAAGGAGACTGAAGGATAAACAAATCTGTTTTATGTATGCATTTATTATGCATCAAACAAAATTTAGGAGAACATGGAGGGAATATACTTCACTTGTAGTGATAAATACATTGGCTAGAAATAGGGAGAAACACATGAAGATGTGTGTAAATGAGAAAGTAAACAGATGTTGGATGACAGACAAAAATAAGTGGCACAAACAAAAAATTATTAACATTCAGAAAATATGTGGAAACATTCAGAAAATACTTTCTCTCAGAGGCTAAAGGTTTTGCCTGTCAGTGTCTGCCAATAACAGAGAGTCAGTGGAGCTGTGTTTTGGGAATTTTGATCAAGGATTTGGTTAGTCAGGATGAACATGAGAATATCCTGGAAATGATTTGGTGTGGGTTGGCCCAGTGGGAACTGGGAGGAGGATGAAGATTGGTGTGACCCATAGCATAAGCATAATGGAAAAGCCTTGGTAAGGGCTGAAATATCCTAGCTGGCCAACTGTAAGTGAAGAAGAGGCATTGGTGACTGTGGTACTGTTAGCCTGTGAGTGTTGTTGAGTGTTGCATTAGGATGTTAATGCCATTGATGGAAAGTTCAGAAATACTCCATTGACCAGTAAGAGTTATCAGATCAAAGCTTCTTGTAGTTAGCTGATAACTTTTTCTAAACTGATAGTCAGTAATGAACATTTTAAGGCAGCTTCAAAAGACATTTATTTTATAATTTGAGAGGAATTCAGTTACCAGAAAAAGTGTTACTTTACAAAATTAGCACTTGTCAAAAGAGAGAAATAATGAATAACATGACTCACAAGGGAAAACTGTCTAGTATGTTTTCTCTTCTTGTCCCTTTAGAAGTCAGTTTAGGAGGGCAGAGCCAAGAAGGCGGTGTAGCAACAAGCCGTTCTGAGTTGGGGGAAATAGACAGTTAATAAGGAAAGGGGATATGGGCTGGGGGCAGAGTCGCACGAGTTTTGTGTCCAGCAGGGACTGAGCGGGACCACAGAGGGGGCAGAGAGCCACAGTGACACGGCTGTGTCCACACGGTGGACCAGGTGAGACGTGGGGTTGTGGGTCCATGGAGCTGCGTTTAGCAGCGGGTGGGGGAGCTGGGCAAACTGTGCTTGAAATTCCAACTGGGAAGACTAGGGGAAGAGATGGAGAACTCGGGCACCCCTCTGCCCACCCACGTCTCCCCCTCCCACAACCGGACCTGCAGCCAGCAGGGAGAAGTCATATTGTCTGTGTCCATCTCCGGATGTTAACAGAATGCTACCGCATTTGCTTCATGTTTGCATGCCCATCAGTTGTGGGGCCACTTCACCACACACACACACACAAACACACACCCAGAAACAATGACCGCCACATTTCAGAGTAATTCCCCCACCCCCCACACCACACAAGCTGTACAAAAGGGAGGGTTTCTAAACATCGAAATCCCTAGCTCGTTTCACACACCGGAGCCCGGTCCAAGTAGGCGGGGCTTAGCGCACCAGAGCTCTCCTATCTGCCCCATCACCACCCAGAAGCAAGTAAGTCTTCCAGAGGCAGGGCTACGTATTTCCAGTGGCAACGCACAGACACATAGCAAAATATAGCCACAAGCACCAAGACACATATTAAACATAAAAGCAACTGGAAATGCCGAAAAACAGGGGGAAAATTTTAATAAGACTAAGGAAGATAGTATTTAGCCCCAGAATGGAACACTACATCACCTCTTCAATAATAGCAGAAAAAGAAGAGATTGAGGATTGCCAGAAACAGGATTCAGAAAATTGTCAGATTACTTAGAAGCAATCAGAAACAAATTCACTACCTACATGAAAAGTATTCCCAAGAAATTGAGATATTGAAGAGAAATCAAAATGAAATTCTAGATATGAGAAATTCAGTAGAGCAAATAAAAATACAGTGGATAGTTACAAAAGTAGAATAAATGAAACAGAAGAATAAATATCAGAACTAGGAAACAAATTTCTGGAAATAACACAGTCAGACCAAACACAAGAAAAAGATATCATGAAATTGAAAAACATGGTTGGAGATCTGCAAGATTCTATCAAACAATCCACATACTGATCCTAGGAATTCCAGAAGGCATTGAAACTGAGAAAGGATTAGAAGGTCTTCTTAATGAAATAATAGCAGAGAACTTCCGCCTTCTGGAGAAAGAAAGAAATGTCCAAGTACAGGAAGTACATACAACTCCCAACAGATGCGACCAGGAAAGAGCCTCGCCTTGACACATAGTTACAAAACTCTCCTCAGTAACACATAAAGAAAATATCCTAAAATGTGCGAGGAAACCAGATTAAACTCACCCCAGACTTCTCATCACAAACCTTATAGGCAAAGAGAGAATGGCGAGACATACTCCAAGTCCTAAGAGAAAAAAGCTGTCAACTCAGACTACTGTACCTTGAAAAACTATCATTTATGAATGAAGGAGAAATAAGTAGCCAAACAGAAATTGAAAGAATTTGTAAGCACTAGCCCAGCCCCAGGAAACATGCTCAAACGCATGCTACACACAAACACAGAAACAGGAACATCACTGGAAAAGTAGATAATTACCCAGCAAAAGAATAAATGAAATCCAAAGTACGTATACAAAACTATTTACAGAAATATGGCAAGGCAAATCAGTACTTAGTAATAGTAACAATGCGTGTAAATGGTCTCAACTCCCCAGCTAAAAGACAGACTGGCTGAATGGATTAAAAAAGAAAACCCATTTAATTGCTGCCTACAAGAAACACATCTTACCAACAAAGATGGTTGCAGACTGAAAGTGAAAGGAATGAAAAAGATATTCCATGCCAACAGAAACCAAAAAAGAGCTGGTGTAGCCATCCTAATATCAGACAAAATAGACTTTAATACAAAAACTATTAAGAGAGACAAAGAAGGAAACTATAGAACGATCAAAGGATCATTTCAACAGGAAGATGTGACCCTTATAAATGTATACGCACTAAACCACAGGGCACCTGGCTATTTAAAAAAAAATGTTAAAGGATTTAAAGGGAGATATAGATCCAAATATAATAGCGATGGGGAACTTCAATACCCCACTCTCAGTAATGAGACAGATCAATGAAACAGAAAATCAGTAAGGAAACAACAGAGTTAATTGACACCACAGACCAAATAGAACTAGCAGATATCTACAGAACCTTCCACCCTACAGCCAAAGAGTACACATATTTCTCTCCAGTACATGGAACTTTCTCTAAGATTGACCACATGCTAGGCCATAAAGCAAGTTTCAGCAAATTCCAAAAAATTGAAGTATTATCATGTGTCTTCTTGGACCACAACTCAATGAAGCTAGAAATCAACAACTCAAGAATCCCTACATCATATGCAAATACAAGGAGGATGAACAACATGCTACTGAGTCAACATTGGATCATAGAAGTAATCAAAAGAGAAATCAAAAAATTTCTGGAAACAAACTAATATGACAATACAACATACCAAAATTTGTGGGACACAGCAAAAGCAATGTTAAGAGAAAAGTTTATATCAATTGGTGCCTACATCAAGAAACTGGAAAGGCACCAAATAAATGAACTGTCTATTTACCTCAAGGACCTAGAAAAAAAAAACACAGCAAACTAAACCCAAAACCAGTAGAAGGAGAGAAATAATTAAAATTAGAGTAGAAATCAGCAAAAATGAATCCAAAAGCACAATACAAAAGATCAGCAAAATGAAGGTCTGGTTTTTTGAAAAAATAAACAAAATTGACATAAATTGTCCCAACTAACCAAAAAAAGAGAGAGAAGACCCCAATTAATAAAATTAGAGATGAAAAAGGAAATGTAACAACAGACACCACAGAAATAAAAACAAACATCAGAAATTACTACAAAGAACTGTATAGCAACAAACTGTGAAACCTAGAAGAAATGGTTAGATTCCTGAAGACATACAACATATCTAAATTGAGCCATGAAACATAGAAAACCTAAACAGACCCATAACCCAGACAGAAATTGAGTCAGTAATAAAGGCCCTCCTAACAAATAAAAGTCCAGGACCGGATGGATTCACTGCTGAATTCTATCAAACATTTAAAGAAGAACTAACTCCCATTCTTCTCAAGCTATTAAAAAAATGAAAGGGAGAGAATCCTCCCAAATTCCTTCTATGAAGCCAGCAACACCTTAATCACTAAATCTGGAAAAGATGGAACAGAGAAAGAAAACTGTAGACCAATATCCCTGATGAGCACAAATGCAAAAATCTTCAACAATCTTGGCCAATCAAATTAAAAAACACATCAGGAATATCATTCACCCAACCAAGTGGGATTTATCCCTGATATACAGTGATGTTCAACATTCGCAAATTCATCAATGTGATACATCACATTAACAAATCGAAGAACAAAAACCATAAGGTTATCTCAATAGATGCAGAGAAAGTATTTGATAAAATAGAACAGCCTTTCATGATGAAAACTCTATGCAAATTCAGTCTAGAAGGAACATTCCTCAACATAATCAAGGCAATTTATTGCAAACCCATAGCCAACATCCTATTAATGGGGAAAAGCTAGAAGCATTCCTACTGAGATCTGGAACCAGAAGAGGATGCCCACTCTCTCCATTGCTATTCAGTATAGTCTGGGAAGACTTAACCTGAGCCATCAGGCAAGAAAAAGAAATCAAAGGGATTCAGATCAGCAAGGATGAAGTCAAACTATCCTTATTTGCAGATGATATGATTTATATAGGATAAAAAAATCAACACACAAAATACAACAGCCTTTGTATACACAGACTGAGAAAGAACTCCTAAGATCAATCCCATTCACCATAGCTACAAAAAAATTAAATACCTTGGAATAAATTTAAACATGGAGGTCAAAGGTCTCTACAACAAGAATTACAAAACTCTAAAGAATGAAATTGAAGAAGACATAAAAAAGGAAAATACATTCCATGTTCATGGGTCAGAAGAATCAATATCATCAAAATGTCCATTCTTCTGAAAATAATTTGCAGATTCAATGAAATACCATTCAAAATAAAAGAGACTTTCTACTCTGATCTAGAAAAAAAGATGTTGAAATTCATTTGGAAACTCAAGAGACCTCAGATAGCTAAAACTATCTTATACAACAAAAACAAAGCTGAAGAGATCACAATGCCAGACATCAAGACATTCTACAGGTCAGTTATATTCAAAATAGGCTGCTACTGGTACAAAAATAGATGGATAGACCAATAAAACAGATTAGAAACACCAGAAATCAATCCAAACATCTACAACCAAATTATATTTGATCAAGGAGCTAAAACCAATTCCTGGAGCAAGGACAGTCTATTCAACAAATGGGGCTGGGAAAACTGGATTTCCACATGCAGAAATATGAAGTAAGACCCCTACCTTATACCTTAGAGAAAAATCCATTTAAAATGTATTAAAGACCTAAATCTATTACCCAATACCATCAAATTACTAGAGAGCTTCGGGGAAACCCTACAAGAAATTAGCCTAGCCACATAGTTCCTGGAAAAGACTGCAGAAGCACAGGCAATAAAAACCAAGATTAACAAGTGGGATTACATAAAATAGAGAAGCTTCTGTATAGCAAAAGAAAAAAAAAAAAGTCATGAAAGTAAAGAGGCAACCAACAGAATTTGCAAACCATGCAACTGATAAAGGATTAATAACCAGAATATATAAAGTGATCAAAAAACTTAACAACAGCAAGCAACTCAGTCAAGAAGTGGGCAAAGGGGCCGGAGCCGAGGCTCACTAGGCTAATCCTCCTCCTGCGTCACTGGCACACCAGGTTCTGGTCCCAGCTGGGGCGCCGGATTCTGTCCCGGTGACTCCTCTTCCAGTCCAGCTCTCTGCTGTGGCCCAGGAGTGCAGTGGAGGATGGCCCAAGTGCTTGGGCCCTGTGGCTGCATGGGAGACCAGGAGGAGGCACCTGGCTCCTGGTTTAGATCAGCATGGTGCGCCTCGCATTGTGCACCGGCCATAGCGGCCATTGAGGGGTGAACCAGTGGAAGAGGAAGACCTTTCTCTCTGTCTCTGTCTCTCACTGTCCACTCTGCTTGTCAAAAAAAAAAAAAAAAAAAAAAAAAAAAGGCCGGCGCCGCGGCTCACTAGGCTAATCCTCCGCCTTGCGGCGCCGGCACACCGGGTTCTAGTCCCGGTCGGGGCACCGATCCTGTCCCGGTTGCCCCTCTTCCAGGCCAGCTCTCTGCTGTGGCCAGGGAGTGCAGTGGAGGATGGCCCAAGTGCTTGGGCCCTGCACCCCATGGGAGACCAGGAGAAGCACCTGGCTCCTGCCTTCGGATCAGCGCGGTGCGCTGGCCGCAGCGGCCATTGGAGGGTGAACCAACGGCAAAGGAAGACCTTTCTCTCTTTCTCTCTCTCACTGTCCACTCTACCTGTCAAAAAAAAAAAAAAAAAAAAAAGAAGTGGGCAAAAGACTAAACAGATATTTCTCAAAAAAGGATATCCAAATGGCCTACAGAAACATTAAAATGCTCAGGATCACTAGGCATCAGGGAGATGGAAATCAAAACCACAATGAGGTTTCACCTCACCTCAGTTAGAATGCTTTCATATAGAAATCAACAAGCAACACATGCTGGTGAAGATGTGGGGACAAAGATACCCTAATCCACTGTTGGTGGGAATGCAAACTGGTAAAACCACTATGGAAGACAGTTTGGAGGTACCTCAGAAATCTGAATCTAGTCCTACCATATGCCATAGCCATCCCATTCCTTGGAATTTACCCAAATAAAATGAAATCAACAAATAAAAGAGTCATCTGTACCTCCATGTTTATTGCAGCTCAATTCACTATAGCCAAGACATGGAATCAACCCAAAAGCCCATCAATGGAAGACTGGATAAAGAAACTTTGGAATACTCCACAGCAGTTAAAACAAAACAAAACAAAACAAAACAAAACAAAACAAAACAAAACAACATGAAATCCAGTCATTTGCAATGAAATGGATGAATCTGGAAAATATCATACTTAATGAAATAAGCCAGTCCCCCCAAAGGGACAGATACCATTTGTTCTGCCTGATCTGTGGTAACTAACAAAGCACCTAAAAGGTAACCTGCAGAAGTGAAACTGACACTATGAGAAGCAATTACTTGAACAGCCCTTGTCTGGACTGTTGCGGAACAGTTTATTATTTCATTTTACTTATTCTTTAATTCTTTTTTCCTATACTTAATACCATTGGCTGAACTCCTTACTTAACCTAGAATTTTTTTTTTTTAAACAGGCAGAGTGGACAGTGAGAGAGACAGAGAGAAAGGTCTTCCTTTGCCGTTGGTTCACCCTCCAATGGCCGCCGCGGCTGGCGCGCTGCGGCTGGCACACCGCGCTTATCTGATGGCAGGAGCCAGGTGCTTATCCTGGTCTCCCATGGGGTGCAGGGCCCAAGCACTTGGGCCATCCTCCACTGTACTCCCTGGCCACAGCAGAGAGCTGGCCTAGAAGAAGGGCAACTGGGACAGAATCCGGCGCCACGACCGGGACTAGAACCCGGTGTGCCAGCGCTGCAAGGCGGGGGATTAGCCTAGTGAGCCGCGGCGCCGGCCGTTAACCTAGAATTAATCATAGATGTATTAAATCAATTGAAAATAGATCTCAGTTAAAAATAAGAGTGGGAATGAGAGAACAAAGTTCACTGCCCAAGTGGCTGCTATGGTTGGTGTGTTGCGGCCAGCACGTCACGCCGATCCGAAGCCAGGAGCTAGGTGCTTCCTCCTGGTCTCCCATGCAGGTGCAGGGACCAAGGACCTGGGCCATCCTCCACTGCACTCCCGGGCCACAGCAGAGAGCTGGACTGGTAGAGGAGTGACTGGGACAGAACCGGCGCCCCAACTGGGACTAGAATCCGGAGTGCTGGCGCCATAGGGAGGATTAGCCTAGTGAGCCGTGGTGCCGGCCCCTTGCTTTTGAATTTTGAGTTAGTTTCTTGTAAAATGCAGTGTTAAAACTTTTTTTTTGGTCAGCAAAAATAATGTGGTTTAGAGTACTGGCCCAGTAGATAAAATTCTTGGAATTAAATCTGGACCCTAATCCTCCATTGTAAGGTCAGCAGGTTGCTAGCCTATCTTTATTTCAATTTCATTGTCTGTTGAAGTACATTGGAAGGAATTTTATTTAGCAAGTCCAGTGCAGCACCCATGGCTGGACATATTTTACATTGCCTTTATTGACATTGTTTGGTGAAGCAGATACTTATTTCTCATTCTCTTGGGTAAAAGAGAAGTAGGAAGACTAATTATACCTTTTGAAGCTCTATGGATGAAAAGCTAATGTGAGTATGTGTTTATACATGTGAGTTTGTGCTTGTCTGTGATGTGAAAACTGAATAAGTTACACTGAATAGAGTGCTAATACAGAAAGAAGAGATCCTGAGTAATTACAAAGCTCTAATTATCGAATGGGTTTTCTGTAGAGTTAGTGGGATTTTATTACCGGAGTTAGCCAAGCAGGATCAAATTGCCATGTACTGGTGACTTTGTTGAAGAGTCTGAGTATGCACTTAAAAGGTCTGGATTCAGTCCAATTGAATTAAAAGAATCCATGAATTAAATAAACACAGTAATCAACTATCCTAGAATAAAAATCAATCTTTCTGGATATTTTCTCTTTCCACCCATGAAGTCAGAGGTGCAGCCTCCCTACAGAAAGGCTTTCACCCATTCCTCATCTGTGCCAAATTCAGATGTGGATTCCAGCTCTGGAGAGCATCAGGGACCATTTGCCCTGGTGGGCATCCATGATTTTTCTGTCTTTTATGTCTGGTTTTAGCAGAATGACAAACCTAGTGGCTGAGAATTTCTGTGGCTTGGTGATGAAGTAAGGAATTAGTTCCCATTTCCTTGCTCCATCCTCAAATTAACTTCACTGTGAAGGATTAATTGATTTACAATTTTGGTTTAGTTGGGTTATTCAATACATTTGGCAAATATTTCTTAATGCCATTTGCCCATCCAGGAACTCTTGATGTTAGATAGTTGAGTATGTTATCCTGTCCTACAAACTCAACATACATGCACTTCAGACCTATATGTACTAACTACATCTGACCTATTGGAACAGACTTTTGTCATGGTTTATGGGTCATTCACCTGAGTCACAGCTGACACTTTCTATCCATCACTTCACACTCTGTCTTTCGACTTACACTCTCAGAATCATTTTCAAATGACTGTTTATTATCCCACTCAATCTGCAAGTTGATTTACATGTCCCATGTCTGTGGGAAAATGCCATGATATTTTCAATCTGTTCCACTTAACACATTTGTTTCACAGTGGGAAAGCTATAGCAATCATTCTTTCACGATATAAAATTTGCAAAGAAGGGTGATGTTCCTGTGTCAGTCTTTTGAAAGTTGTGGGCTTCACCCTGCTTATCAATGGAACAATGTCAAAATGCAAATTTCAAGGCTATATTATCTCTGTCCTTTTATCTCTTCTTATTGTTTGTAGAATTTTAATTCATACTGTGCAATCATGAACCATAAGTCCATCAGAGGGAAATTAGCTTTTTCAAACAAATATATACACCTCTTTTAGAATTCAACCCACATCAAATACCTTGCTCATATCAGCAGGAAACATAATCATTTGTCATCTTCTCCATCTTTAGTGGTATGGGCTGGAAATATTACCTGGAGAAGAAAACTCAAGGGTCTTGTATTCTTGAGCCTTTAGATGCCAAACTATCAGTCACCACAAATGCATCATTGTTGTTCCTACAACTCTAAGGATGGGATATTTCTAGTACCAGTTTTGCTGATGATGAGTGTGAAGAGTTTCAGATACTTCGTGACTCGCCTGAGGCGTGCCCATTGTGGAATAGTGGATTAAATGCCTTCTAGGCTTGGGTACATCCCATGTCGCAGTGCCTGGGATGGAGTCCTATCTCCATTTCCTAAAAAGTTTCGTGCTAATATGAATGCTGGGAAACAGCAGATGATGGCTCAAGTACTTGGATTTCTGAATCCTATGTGGGAGACCCAGATGGAGTTCCTGGCTCCTAACTTCAGCCTTGCCTAGCTCTGGCTTATGCTGGCATTTGGAGAGTGAACCAGTGGATGGAAAGTCTCTCTGTCATTCTGCCTTCCAAATAAACAAAAATATGAACATAAAAACTTTGAGCTCATGTCTTCCATTCAGATTCATGATCCTTCTGAAGTAACAAAAATAAGAGTCCATTGATGTGTTCCAGATAAGAAATACTATTGCCAAAGGAGTATTTCTTAATAACCCTACTTCTTAACCTGTATTTTTCCCATTTATATTCACCACCTACATAATCTCTGCTTTGTTTTTTTTTCTTTCATTACTTGGAAGTGGTCATTAAAAATAATAGTAACAATAGCTACAACAGAAAGCTATAATACAATTAGAATCTTAAACCCCAATATAAACAGGATTCATACAAGTACGTATCTGGAGAGGTGAGCATTTCATTAAATGTGATTTCAGATGTAAACAAAGTTCATCTGATATTGCATGATTACAATTTAACTTTATGCCTTTATCAAAATTAAAATGAAGCTCTCCTTGTAGTTGGTGAATTTATAAGGGACACATGTTCTATTCCTACATTTACATGAATGTGGAAAGAATCTTTGAAGAGGCTAAAAGGACAAAAGCAAAGAAAAAACGGTCATTTGAAGACTAAGGCCATTTGTATAGCAGCTCAGATGGGAAGATAATCAAAGCGGCTACCAGAGAACTCAAGATGCATGCCACTTATGGCAGCCTTGCTGCAAGCAGAATGGAAATGAGCTGATAACTTTGTAATGAACAATGCATATCCATGGCTCTAAGACACCATTAGTTTAATGAGAACTTTTCATAAAATGATGTGTCACAATTTCTTAAATGTTAAGATGTGTATTTTAAGGTGGGAGGTGTTCTACATATAACACTGTGTCTTAAAAAGGGTTGTAGGTGACAGTGTGAAATTCAGGCTAAATTACATTCTCCCATCTTTTATAATAAGTTTATAAATACTTAACTTCTCTATTGAATCAGCCTCTCATTTAAAATATCTAAAATGGCTTCTACTTTTGTTTCCTAAAACCTGGCCAATTCAGCCTTTGGCACCAGGAATGCTATCCAGTAGTAGTGAGGCATTGCTTTCCACGGGAAACACTATACAGGAAGTCCATGGCAAAAGATGACTAATGAGTTGTGGTCACCTGGAATGAAGTGACTACTAAAGGAAATATTAGTGAACTAAGTGGCCATTGCAGGAGATCATTAGTGTAGGGATGTTGACTGCCATTGCTACTGGATGGGTCAGTGACTTTTTACCAAACTGATGAACCTCAAGAAAGAAAATGTGGTCTATTTCAAATTATTGACTCAAGAACTATTGACCATACTATTATCTCTTATCTCTGCAGATGTAGAAGCAGCTACAGCTAGAAATCAGGCACATGTTGAGTGTAATTTATACTCTTCAAGATTTTATACTTGGAACATGCTTAATGCATTGAATAGAAATGATTAAAGCTCTGGGAAATAAAATGAATGGAGGAACAGTGGTGAAACTCCAGTGAACATATGTAGTTTGATATTTCAAGACCTGCAGATTGTCTTGATAGAAGAAGTAACCTCTTACTTCCTGTCTCATGCCCCATTGTCTAAGGCTGGACCTGCCTTACCAAAATAATCTGTAATGTTTGCACCTGACACAACTCACTTATAAACAAATTATGCTTCCCTTTATTACTCCTCCTTCTATCCCTCATTTCTCCCACATTTGAAACCAAGATCACCAACTAGCATGTTGCGAGGAGCCAATGCTTAGGCATCAAAGATTGGTAGACTACATTATATTGGAAGAATGCTGGAGATCATAAGTGGAAACAGATTTTACAGTAGTGAACAATGGGAGAAAGAACATAAAATTGTGTTTACTGTACTGCATGGGTATCTACATGGATTGCATTACCAGAAAATAACTCCTGCGTGAATATAGTACAATTCCATACTCCCAAAATCTGGATTTAAAAACTTAGCTAGAGCATCTTGATGTAATTGAAAATTTTCTTGGTATATTATCTAAAATTGAGACCTAACTGTGACTCATTTAAAATCAATTTGAGATCCAAGAAAACCCTAATTCAGTGAGGACAAAGGAAATCAAAGATTTAGAAATATAAAAAAGCAACCACCTTCACATGTTTATTTATTTCTTAAGAAAGCAAAAAAGGACATTTACTTACCAAATGCATTGTTAAGTCCACAAGTATTTTTGAATACTGTACCTCAAATATTTGAGGATCTGTAGTGGAATAAGATGCAGCAATAATACTTGAAAGGGTCTAATGCACAGGCAGATGAGTAAAGAGGCAAATATCACATTGTTTAAAATAACTAAAATACAGGTCAATGCAGTGTTTTAGGGGGGCCAGAACAAGAGATCTGTTGGCAATGACACTGAAGTTCTTGCAGACTGCAGAGTTTTTATCCAAGTACAAGAGAATTTCTGAAAGTTTGAGGAACATTCTAATTAAAAAAATAAGTTTATTTTGGTGCAAAGATATTTGAAATTCATGCATGATTCTATAAATAATGCCCATTTTCCACAAACTTTGTGGAGTCTTTTTATATGGAGGGGGATGAAACCTAAGAAGCAAAGGGAGTAGGATTTGTAAAGACATGAGTGTTTAAACATGTTTCTACTGCACAATCTGTAAATTGATCAGTCTAACTGAAGACTAAAGCCCAAGTCAGAGAGTAAAGCAATGCCACAGCTGAGGGTGGAGATTTTGGAAGGAAAAAAAAATAATGCAAGAGTTTAAATTTCATTCATAAGGCAATATTAGGCTATTCAAGGATTTATATGCAAATGATATTACGGAATTATATGAAAAATGGAATCTTTAAGATCAGAAGACAGAGGCTTAATATGTCCTAATAATCCAGAAGTGATTAATTTGGACATAAGAATTAAATGGTACCAGTGAAGATGAAAAAGGCTGTTGATTGCAGAGACCTTTAGGAAGCAGAATAACCATGATCCAATGAAGAACATAGGTGGAAAGATACCACAGAGTCAAGGGTAAATTCCAGCTTTGTGTGTTGTATTTAAGGTTGGCATAATTATAATAGTAATAAATATGGAGAAGCTACTGAAGTAAAAAAAAAATGAACAGTTTTTGGTCCTAATGATTTTTGAAATTACTTGTTACACTGGACTAAAACATTAAACATAAAGCTTTTGTGTCCCTGGGGCAGAGAAAACATTTCATGGTAAATTAGCATGCGAATGATTGCAGCTGCCTCATCTCTGTAAATACTTGGTCCCAGCAGGCAAGTATGCTTGCACATGTAGTTAATGCCCCCTCCCTGCAAATAATTGTCTATGAGGAAACAAGCCCGGTTTTATGACAGAGCATGTAGAGTTACATCAGTTGTCTACATACCACTATAAATGCAACCAGTAAAATGAACACAGGATATATGCATTACACAAAAAATATATAACATGATAAGATGTATCTAATATAAATACCATTCATTTATTAATTAGTTCATTCGTTGATTTGCAGTGGATAAAGTAAAAACCTACCTGTCTATATAGAAAGACTCTGAATTAAAGCAATTTAATTTGACCTATTTTTATTGAGAAATTAACCAAAAGAGTAGGATTAGATGTTAATGAAGTTCTAGGTTGAAGAGAAGAACCTTTTATATTCCTCATTCTGTAGTGGCATGCCCACAGTTTCATTATTATGCAAAATGTGATTTATTAAAAACTGGAATTCAATTCTGGTGCCTCACAGGACAAGAACACACAGTGTGTTTTGTTTGTTTGTTTGTTTTGACAGAATGACTTATTTGCCGGGTAAAGAAATCAGCCATTCATAAATCAGCCATTCATGACCTTGTTGGTCAAAAAGTTGGCCTAGAATCGGATTCCCACTTGTCACTTGTCCACAGCCTACCATCCCTCTAGAATTTATGAAATGGGTATCATTGCTCATACAGCTGAATTCTAGGATTCAGTAGAAACTCAAGAGCTTTACTTGATAAATAGATTGACTTTTTTCAAAAGGAAGAGAATGAGGTTTAAAGAGGCAGGTGCATTGACAGAGGCATGCAGTCAAGGGGGAGGAGGAATTCACAAGATCCACACTTCTGGGGAAGGCCTTTGTCTCAAATCTTCTACTGTTCCCCCTTTGTGGTGCTGGAGTTGTTTAAATCACCTGGAATTTCTACCTAGTTCCTTCTATATGGTAGTTCTTTTCTGTGAGTCACCTAACAGGGAAGGAATGAATTTTATATTTGAATTGCAATTAATGTATTGTTGTGAATGTTGATAGATTGGTTCACTTCTGTTTCCTTCATTTTCCTTCAGGGCTCAATGGAAGGCGTATTGTCCTTTTTCAATGATCTACAATTAAATTAGAGAATAGGTGAAAACTAATAGCAATCATTGGTGAAAGGGATAACTAAGAACATGGAAACCATCAGAGGGAAATATGCCTAAAGAATCTGGAAGATTAAGGCTTTTAATAGGCTTGTAGAATAGCAGGTGTTAATAAAAAACGATAGATATGAGGTCAATACATTCATGAAACAATCCTCTGAACCAGGCTAGGTGCTTAGTGCTGGGGATATATGGTGAAAGAAAATGGATCTTCCATCAAAGAACTCAAGGTTTGTTAGGAAAGTGAAGAATATAATCAGTGGTTAAAATGGAGGGTTGTAAGTATGATGAAGGCAATCAAGGAGAACTATGAGCCCAGAGCATTGGACATTAAACATTTGTTGGGTAGGAGTGAGAAAGTAGTTTCAAGAGGCTTCAAAACTTGAGCAACAACTAGAAGAATGAAATAAAAACTCTGATAACTTCAAAAAATTAGAGCCCTTCCTTTTTTTGACAAAATCAAAAGTCTAGTCTTTGAAAAGATGAGTCTGTTTTTACCTTTAAAAGACAATTCTCTGGTAAGAGTAACTACAGAAAAACAAAGCGGGTACACATAACTGGGGTCACGAGTGTTCCTTTAGGCTATTTCTCATTACTGTAATGAAATTCCTGAAGCAGGCTACTTTATAAAGTAAAGGTTGGTTTGGGATCATGGATCTGGAGGTACGTGGGTGAGTGTTCCTTTCTGTTGGCAGATTCCTTTCTGTTGGCAGATTCCCACAGTGGCACAGAGAATCACCCATGGAGACACAGGTGGTACATAGCCCTGTCTGTGTCTCTGATCTCTGTCCCTCTTAGAAAGTGGTCAGGATTCAACGATGGAAGTTCCACCTTAAGGTCTTCAGCTAAACAATCGCATTACAAAAGCCTCAGTTTTAATCATCTTAATGATGTTACCATATGGTTTGAGAATTAAACTTCTGCATGAGTTTGGGGAAAAAAATTCAGACCATAACAAGTGGAAAACATAAAATAATCGCAAAATCAGAAGTAAAAAAATGTTAAGAGCCTTATTAAAGTTTTTATGCATGAAGGTCGAAAATTCAGATGAATTGGAAAATTTATCTGATAATAAGCCAAAACTGAGTCTTAAAAAATTGAAAATAGGCCGGCGCCGTGGCTCAACAGGCTAATCCTCCGCCTAGCGGCGCCGGCACACTGGGTTCTAGTCCCAGTAGGGGCGCCGGATTCTGTCCCAGTTGCTCCTCTTCCAGGCCAGCTCTCTGCTGTGGCCAGGGAGTGCATTGGAGGATGGCCCAAGTGCTTGGGCCCTGCACCCCATGGGAGACCAGGAGAAGCACCTGGCTCCTGCCTTCGGATCAGCGCGGTGCGCTGGCCGCAGCACGCCAGCCGCGGTGGCCATTGGAGGGTGAACCAACGGCAAAGGAAGACCTTTTTCTCTGTCTCTCTCTTTCACTGACCACTCTGCCTGTCAAAAATAAAAAAAATAAATAAATAAATTGAAAATAATGGTGCAGCCATTGTGCCATAGCAACTTATGCTGTCATTTGGGGCATTCACATTCCACACTGATGTGTTGGATTAGGTGCTGGCTACCCTGCTTCAGATCTGACTTCCTGCTTATGCACCTGTGAGGCAGCAGGTGCAGGCCCATGTGTTTGGTTACCTGCCACCCATGTGGGAGCCCCAGATGGAGCTCTGGGTGCTTAGCTTCATCCTGGCCTAGCCTGGTTGAAAAACTGAAAATAGCTCTAAATGAACAACAGAGGCAATAATCTAACTGGGAAATAAACACTAGACTCAGATAATGTAATATGATTGTACTCCATACTTCAGAAATTTCTTTATGCTAACATTTTAGTCTTCATTTTGGCAGAGAAAGCTAAAATTGTAAACAAAAATGTAAATAGTGAAGAAATTTTACTTCTAAATGATACTATCACTCTTAAGAAGCCCTGGGTTATTAGTCCACGCATGATTCCTCAAACTACTACTACACAGCTGACATTCTTCCATTTGGGAGACAAATTTCTTGCCTCATCCTATATACTTATCAGCTGTCACGTGGCCTAAGGAACTCATTGACAGTATGCATTGGTCACAGCACTGTTCACAGATGCTGCCTTCTTTCCATGCCCTTGAAGTTGGCAGGGTCATGGGATGCACGTTGGCTGGCCTATGGTGAGCAGTGGTGTGTGCCATTTCCAGGAGGAATTTTGAAAGCCAGTGTGTTATCCAGTGCCCATCCCCTTTTCTCTCCAGCAATCATAGAAACCTGAAAGAAGATGCAATCTCCCTTGGCTTTTGTTCCGGAGTAAAGACGAGGAGCAAAGGTTTTTACCATCCCACACTGGACTTACGTCCAGAGAGGTAAACACACTCTGTGGTGTTTGGCCACAGAAATTTGAGGAATGTCTATTATAGTAGAATGACATAGACTCAAACGGAATTGTTTGTATCAACTATATCACCAGATATGTACCACTACCCAAAAGTACTAACAATTTTACAAAATGCTTAGCAATAGAATACACAGGAAAGAAATACAGAAGTGGAATTTTGAGATTTGAGAAATATAAGGAATACTACTGTTGAAGGATTTCACATTAGACAAATATTCTGCTGCTTGTTAGCAAACAAACCAACAACAGCAGCAGCAGCAACAGAGCAAAAACAGAGAAAAGAAAAAAAGGGAAAGAAAAGAAAAATATCCACAGAAGATCTTGCTGGCAAGATAACTATGTGATTTCTTCACTCTGTCTCATTAATTGCTGAAGCAAATATATACTTAGACATGCTCACAATTGTATTTTTTGAAATTAAATATAGAAACTGCCAAGTGGAGAGTTGATTATTTACAGTAGTATAGTGACATCTAAATGTCAAATAAAAAAAAAAAAAAGAGTTCCTCCACTTTCGTTCCTAATTCTGTGGCAGAAAAGAACATGATGAACTGGGCTTGAATTGCTGTGAAGGGGAAATAAAACTTTATTATCTCTTCCCAAAGTTAGTTAGGGACGGTTCTTCAGGCTGTCACGGGAAGCTGGGAGGAAGGCTGAAGTTAATGAGCTGCTCACACTGTGACAGGCTTCTTGGAATGAGACTGGGGTTCTCCAAAATGGAGCCACCACAAGAAAAGAATTAGCATGGCAGCAGGAAGCGTCATAATTAATAAGAGCCCACAACAAAAGTGCTGCTTAATCTAACATGACTACTCCAAACCGGAGACAGTAACAGCGTGTGCCTGCATTTTGCAAAGGAAATCTATCACTTTACCTCCCCAGAAAATGAGAAAATATCAATCTCTTCAGAAACTCAAATTTAAAACTGTTTCAGAATCAAATAAACCTCCTAGAGGCAAATGAAGAAAAAACAAAGAAGAAAAAGAAAAAAAAAATCTTCAAAAGACGTGGAGAGGAACGGGAGTGGGAGAGATTGGCTCTCTGTTTTCCGGGACGCAGCACAGTGGAAATCCCATTTGCCATCTGTGACTAAATATTCTAATGCCAAACTTTGATTCTTTGTAGTATCTTCAAGTGGTCTCTGGCTTATTATCTAAAGGTTTGGGGATTATAAATTCTCTCTAATGACTTGGTAATGGTGGTAAGGGATGACTTTATTTCTTGAGGGGTTTTTGTCTGGTTCATCAAGAAACAGGGTTTACAGACTTTGAATTTGTATTCCGAGAGTATGAGAAGGCGAGAGCTGCGGAAAGCCAGGGATTCTTCCCAACTTCCACGCAGGTGTCCAATTTTGTTCCAGGATTACTTTCCTTTCCTATATGACTTTGGAATTACCTGGGTTTGAGGATATATTTTACTGAAGAAGTAGAAAATCCAAGGAAAACAAATTATAGTGTGAGCCTTCTACTTTATAAGAAAAGTTTACCTTTTTTCTATTAAAAATGGACGAAGGTACAAGAAAACAGGACCAACTGGAGACGACTCAGGCATCAGACTGGATAAATCATCTAGCAGGGGACTTGCACTGGAAGATCCAAAATGTGGAAGGTTTTCCTTAGAAGCAACGATTTCCATCACGGGCCATCTCCTTGATGCTTGATGTTTTTATCAAAACATACTTTACAGTACGCATTTTGTATGAAATCTATTTTTAAAGGGACAAAGGGAAAAAAACTGAAAAAGTATTTGAGGAGAGAATACTTCAAATGCTTTTCAGTGAGGTTTGATTTTTTTCAATAAGCTTTAAGAATTCAGAAGGTCAAAGAAAATGTGTTTTCTACCTACTATGCTTTCATCAGAAAGTATTTCATTTAAACTTTTCTTCATTCTTTATGTTGCTTTTAAAATGCATTGTTTTTGGACTCTATTATAAAATAAGATCCTTATTAGAAACAAAATTAATGCAGAAACTTATTAAAAACAATCTGTCTCAACCCTCAAATGACAAATCTGTGATTATACAAGGTGATGCTGGAGTTAACTTAATTTTGAATGCATCCAGATTTTTATTGGTAAATTTGATGCGGTCTGGTTTTTAAAAAAACGTACTTCCTATGTTTTCATTTACATTTTTATTTCACATGCACCTGATAATTTTTTTTTTTGTTTCTAAATTTTGTGTGCATGATTGCATAACATGACAGAAAGTTTGGCATCCCCATGTATATGAAGCTTCATCTACCACTGCAGCTTCTTCCTCCCTGTTCAACTTTCCTTCAGTAGCTCTGAATCACTCATTTTACACTGTCACGTCTCCATACAGACAACTAAATTTTGTTCTTATTTCATTTAAATGGGCTATTTCAAGATAACTGAATGATTGTAAATTAAGGAAACAAACTGTAGTGGGTTTAAATATAAAATGACGCTTGTAGCAAAAAACACAAACTTTACCATCATAACCATTTCTTTCACTGTACACTTTGGTAGTGTAGAGTATATCCACATCATTGTGAACCATGGCTCTCCAGTTGTTAACCTTGCAAGTCTGAAACTCCACACCTGCCAGTCCACACATCTGTCCTCTCTCCCCTGCCCTGACCACAACCATCCTGGTTTCTGGGTTGTGGATCTGGCTGTGGTAGATACTTCACATGCGTGGACCCATAGAGCCTTTGTCTCTTTGTGACTGCTTATTGCACTTGGTGTGGCATCCTCAAGATTCAACCATGTTGTACTATGTGTCATGATTTCCTTCTTTTTAAAAGCTGGTTATGCACTATTTCATATATATGAGGGTGCTTGAAAAGTGTGTGGAAGTGGCTGGTGCTATGGTGGAGCAGTTAATGCCTCTGCCTGCAGTGCTGTCATCCCAGGGTGCCAGTTTGAGTTCCAGCTGCTCCACTTAGGACCCTGTTCCCTGCTAATGTGCCTGATAAGGCAGTGAAAGATGGCCCCAAGTAATTGGGCCTGTGCATCCACAGGGGAGATCCGGACAAAGTTTCTGGCTCCTAGCTTCTGCCTGTCCCAGCCCAGGCTGTTGTGGCCATTTGGGGAGTGAACCAACGGATGGAAGATCTTTCTGGCTCTGCCTCTCTCTCTCTCTGTAACTGCCTTTCAAATAAAATAAGTAAACCTTTAAAAAATGAAAAAAGAAAGAAAATTTGTGGATAACTGGAATTAAAAGATAAATTTATTTTGCTGCAGAAATTTATTGAAAGCCCTGCATAGTTTTTATATAATACTCATTTTCTGTGAAATTATTGAAGATCCTTTATGTATATGATTTCAACAGTTTGGCACAAAACTCATTTTTTAATTCCATTTTCTATGAGCTTTCTGAACTATCCTCCTGCATACATAATAACAAACACACCACAATATGTTTATTGATCTGTTGATGGACGTTTGAGTCACTTTTACCTCTTGACAGTTGGCAATAGTACTGCTATAAGCAGAGGTTTGTGGAAAGACAGAGAGGTGGACATTAGCAGGGTTGCCAAATCAGAAGTGGAGAGTAGGGACTTTAACCAGGTACTGTGCAATGGGTTGCAAATATTCCAGGAAACGTCTTAACCTTATTATCTTTTAATTATGCCATCTATGGCCCGAAGTAACTATTAAGTTTGCATGTTCTTAACAAGCATTGCCATTTTTTATCAGATTGCCTGGATTTTTCAATCTTAAAATATTTAGTAAAAAGAAACACTGAATAATAGTGAAGACAGCCACTACTATATTATTAATTACTACTTCTATAAAATGTTAAGTCTTGTATCAGTGAGATCAGCACTCTATCATCCATCCTTTTGCCCCAATCATATATTGATAATATTTTTGATTTAACATGTGATTCAGCTTTTTTAATATCCTATCATATGAATAAAGAATGGATTGATAGACCATCATGTAGACAGAATTAAAGTAGTTATACACTGCTAAAGTTATAAAGTCTATGAGATATTTAGCCAGTTTTTAAAATTATCTGAGCCTAAGTTAAGTCAGCATTGATGAAGAAACTGCTTAGAGCAATCCATAAAAACTCTTCAATATAGAACAATACATAAGAATATATGAACTCAGAGCCCATGATTAAAGAGTTGTCATTTGTACAATACTAGTTATACTAAAGACGTCTGACAGCCTATGTATGTTAAAAGCTGTAAAAATCATATTTAATAGAACACAAATAAGCCAAATAGTAAGATTTAATTATTTATGTTTCTCAGAATATAGCAGAATATAGTTATATTACACTGTGTTTATTTTTAAAATTTTTATTATTTATTTTTAACTTATTTGAAAAGCAGAGAGAGACAGAGATCTTCCAACTTCTGGTTTACTCCTCAAAGGATCACCCCCACCAAAGACAGGAGCACAGAATTCCATCTAGGTCTCCCACTTAAGTGGCAGGTTCCCAAGTACTTGGGCCATATTCCATTGCTTTCTTAGGTACACAGCAGGGAGCTGGAATAGAAGTGGAACAGCTGGGACACAAACCTGTACACATATTGGAGGCCAGCATAGCAGGTGGTAGCTTAACCTGCTGTTCCACCATGCCAGCCCTGTGAGAATGTATATTATGAAGACACTATGCATGGCTTTCAAAAATTTTTTGTAGCAAAATAAATTTAGCTTTTAATTCCATTTTCCATGAACTTTTTGAAATATGCATTTATCGTCACAATTTAGTGCCCTTATTTCATTTTTAAAATTTAGAGATTAGGCAGATAAATCCTTTTTTTAATATATGACCTCAGTGTATGCCATATTTTTTATTATTTACATATATTATAGTACCACAGACAGAAAGAGTGAGCACATGAAGAACAGTCATGCGTCCACTCCCTGCCCTTATTTTGATACAATTGTGCTGCTTCCTAAAGACTCTGTGGTGGTCAAAAATACGTTCATGTATTTATTCATTAATTCATTCATTCACCCAGCATTCAGGTGACAAATATATACTGAATTCCACAGTGTATCAGGAAATAGGCAAACCTTCTTGTTCTAAACACACATACACACACAGTATAGACCCTATTCTCAGAGAGTTTTTTTTTTTTTTTTTTTTTTTTTTTTTTGACAGGCAGAGTGGACAGTGAGAGAGAGACAGAGAGAAAGGTCTTCCTTTTTGCCGTTGGTTCACCCTCCAATGGCCGCCGCGGTAGCGCGCTGCGGCCGGCGCACCGCGCTGTTCCGATGGCAGGAGCCAGGTGCTTCTCCTGGTCTCCCATGGGGTGCAGGACCCAAGTACTTGGGCCATCCTCCACTGCACTCCCTGGCCACAGCAGAGAGCTGGCCTGGAAGAGGGGCAACCAGGACAGGATCGGTGCCCCGACCGGGACTAGAACCCGGTGTGCCGGCGCCGCAAGGCGGAGGATTAGCCTGTTGAGCCACGGCGCTGGCCTATTCTCAGAGAGTTTTAATGACAGTGATTGTTTGTGGAGAGGAATCATAGTGATAGCAGTACTACAACGTAGTGGTTTATACAGTCAACAGTAAGGAGTTGATGTCCATGCTGTTGAATGGGGGATAGCAAGTGAGAAGACCAAGGGTAGAAGGCAATGGGATCCAAGCCAACATGGCGGCATGGAGTCATAGGGGTGTCTATAGGAACTCTAAATGTGTTGACAAGGAGCAGAAGGGTCTGGAAGGGAGGAAAAGCCGAGGTAGTGTGGGAGCCACAGTGGATGGAAGACGTGTGTGTGTGTGTGTGTGTGTGTCTGTTGCTCTAGAGGCCTTTCCAATAAATAAATAATTCTAAGACAGAAAGTAAGAAAGAGAGAGAGAGAGAAAGAAGTAAAGATAGATAGAAAGAAAGAAAGAAACCTTTTCTGAAACATTTGAGAGAAGTTTCTCCAGTGAGTCTTCACAGAAGAGATGCTGTCCATACACTGTGGGGTGGTCTTAACAGCACCTGAAGAGTAGACCTAATGATAAGTGTTTATCATCTTTTTTCATGCCTTTGCGTGTTTGTTGGTTGCCTGAAACCAAGACTCTATTTCACAAAAGCAACAGTGAGATAAGAGGCCAGCATGGTGCAGTGCAAATAAAAGAACTCTTCACTGTTGAAGAGAGGTCCCAGGCTGGGTTGAGGCTCTTGAAAGAGGTGAAGGAGCTCCCTGGTCAGAGTGGTGGATGACTGCTTCCAGAGCAAATTGCCTCTGTGTGGAAGCTTCTCTTAGTGGTTGGGGATGTGCTATGACCACTAGTTAATATCACCTATGCTTAATCTGTCAGGACATTAAAGTTTCTTTCAATGATTGAAAAATTCCCAACATGCTATTCTTCCAAACTCTAAGTAAAGAAATATAAATTTTATAATATTTCATCTGCTTTCATAGGTATTAAAGGAGGGAGAATCTTGATAATTAGGAACATTGCAACCTCATCATTAAGCACTGATAGGGTGAATTCCTCTCCAAAAGAATCCTCAATTTTAAACAGTCAAATAGTAAACACTGAAAGAGTATGATCTAGAAAAAGCACCAAAATAAGTGTGAATTCAGTTCTCCAAGTGAGACATACCTTAAATCTTAGTATGATTAAAATGTTAAAAATTAAAAAAAATATATCTTATTGTGGATCTAGGTTATAAACCTACTTGTTCACTTTTTTTTAATCTATCATGGAGAGGCTTTTTCCAATGCCACCATGATTTTTGTATGAATAGGCAGATATTTAGCTTACATTTTTTTTTTTCCTGGAGGGAACGGGCACTAAGCAGACACACAGATAAAAAGTAGACATGATCATGAAAATGGCTATGGGAAAAAAGCTCTGATTATCAGTGCAGAAAAATTAAATCTGTGTTAGAATATTGAAGGACTTGTCAGCAAAGAAACATAATTTGAATAAAGATTCCTGAGTTGCCATGTCAGTGGAGGGATAACTGTTGGAGCTTCTATTTCATTTTAGATGAAGTCCAATTTCGTTCAGACCAAAAATCCCGCAGGTCTGTGGTAATTTGCGTGACTGAAAAGAGACTTTCATTATCTCTTTGAGCACAATAGAAAAAAAATCAGCTGAAATTGTTCTCTTGTAGGTTGCTTCAGGCCAAATAGGCAATAATAAGGTAATAAATAAGACTTATGTGAGTCTGTGGAAAGAACTTACTGAAAGATGGCTGTATTCCACTCCAGAAGTTTCCACCTAGGCAGTTTTGCAAAACAGGGTTTCAGAATTTAGATGACTGCTCTGATGTGCGAGTCTGGTTATACCTGAGATGTACTTTATTGTAATTAAATAAAGTGAGACATTAATATATCTTCCTTAAAATATTTTTTCTCTTTCTCCTCTCTCTTAATGTGATTCTTCAGTGAATATAATTCTTAATTTAAACTTTATTTTGCTAAGTAGTATACCTACACGGTGTTTCAGATTTTCTCACTTGGAAAGCTAATTGATGAAAACTTTAGATTCTCTAGGAAAAAAAAAATAAAATCAGTGATTTCTCTTGCATATGAATTCTAACAACAACAGTAGAACCTGTTCTCTGATTTATTATGTATAAACCAATTTTATTCCTGTGATACACAGAAAGGAGCATTTTCTGTGTTCTGTAATTGGGCAATAAGCCATTGACAGCAAGCACCTTCCTCTATCTCTGTAGAATATTTACAAGAGTGAAGCCTTTAGTACGACAGATATGCATCATCAGAACCCTGCAATAATCTCAAAGAAGAAAATTCTTTTAGTCTCTTAATGCTATTAAAAATAGAAATAACAAAAAGTGGCAACATCTGCAACTCCTTGGATCCACTCACTGGGTATCATTAATTTGTGGATACTGTTCTTGGCAGCAAATCAGAAAATTCCATTTGTGTTATGAGTTCTGAAAATATTCCACAATGGGAAATTACTTATTTTTCTATTGACATTCTCAAATAGAATGCCTTTATTTTGCCTTTCAGTTGATGGTGAAACTATGCAAATATATCCCCAGAGGATCCGGTAACTTTGAACAAAGAAGGAAGTCCCATTGGCTTGATAGCTAACCCATGCAAATGTGCTCCTCCACCTCCCTCCAGACTCCAGTACCATTGAACAAAGAAGGCAGCCCAGTGATGATATGCTCATTTCCAGATTCGGAAGCTGGAGAATAAGGTTCAGTGTCTGACAGAAAACATCTATTTAAATCCTCCTTTTATTTGTCCCTGAGCTGCAGAAGTTCCTATTAGTAGTTTCTGTACAGAGTAAAATATTTAGATGAAGTCATGCTCTGTTCTGCTGTTCTCATCAGCAGGCATACCATAGTGCAGGATTCTGGAGTTGTGTTTGATGGTTGAACTTGAAAAAATTCAAGTGCAGATTATTAAGAATACTTAAAAGATTAGCATAAATCTTCACTACATTATACAGCGGGTCCTCATCAGAAGTCTAGAATTCTACTAAGTTCACAGGGCAGGGAGGGTGGGGAGCTGAGAAGTTGAGAGTTGATCAGCCTTTTCAGGAACTGCTGCTGGTAACTGCTTACTCTTTACAAATGGATAAACTTATGTATGGTGCTCCGAGAGATCAGCAACACCAACAAGCTTATAAAGACATGGACACACAAAGGCCTATCTTTAACATCCTCAGGACATTGGACAAGAAATTCAGAAGAGGTCCCCATATATCCAAGTCTTTAAGCGGTATGAATCAAGCCACAGATTTTAAATAAAAGATGTTCTATCCTCATTCCTTGACAATTAGCCTTCACATGCCAATATAATATTTGAAAACCTATGGTTTTAATATGATTTAATTTAATTACACAGGATAAAATACTCTGAACAACTGTATTTACTGTTTGCTGCACCTTGCTGAATGCTCATGCATTACTGAGAGGAACAATAAAACAAAGACCTAAAATCCATATCTTTGTTTTATAGTTTTTGTTAAATTGACACATCAGTTATACAGCATAATAAGTTCTGGGGATCTAATGTACAATATGAAGGTGGTAGCTAGCAATACTTAATCTCATGCTTGGAAGTTGCTGATCTTAAGTTTTCTCACCACAAAAACACCCAAATCCAGATAACCATGTGAGGTGATGGATGTGTTAACGGGCTTGATTGTGATCATTTCACAGTGTCTACAAATATGAAAACATCAAAATGTATACCGTAAAGAAACCAAATGTCTATTGTCAGTTGCACCTGAATAAAGCTGGAAAAACTGGGTGTTTTTATTTTAATTTTAGAAAAATAAAAAGTTCTGTTGTTATAATTCAGTTTTTCACATAATTTATTATCTCTTGATAGTAGTGCCAAATGAGAAAACTTTTCCTGAGTGCTTGAAGTTCTTAGATGGCTTTTAAATATTAATTTCAGTATGCCAAAATTTCACTCTGCTGAAAGCAATAAACTCAACAGAGTCTTCCTTAGCTTTAGAGATAAGTCATTCATTTTACAAATCATGTACCAACTGAATGAGCTGCTATATGGCAAATTCATTCTCAAAGAAGCTAAAATATCTTCATTTCCTTAAGTGATTTTCATCACTTAGAAATTTTTTGTAATTTTTTAAATTCAAGGATATGCAGAGATTTTAAAATGCAGTATGTTGTCATTTTGTTTCAGTCAGGAATATATCTTGATATCTAAATAGCAAAATGTTGACATATATACTAATTAAATTTACATTACTTATGTATTAATTAATTTTACATTACTTATATGAGAATTTTCCTTTCAATAGTAAAAGAAATGTTTTTATTTCCTTACTCTATTTTCCTTATATTTGAAGTCACTTATTGTCTAACATGCCTCCATTTTTTCTGAAACAATTTCTATTTTCTTTAAAAATTAGATAATTGTTAAACATCTGGTGTGTGTGTATTCAGAGCACCTGGCCTGAATTTTCCTTAAGGAGACAAGGGCCTCTATTGCACCTATGAAGATAACAATTTTGGAAGGATTCACAGATTAAATATGGTATATTCTGAATCAGTTCAAAGACGAAATATCTTGATGAATGAAACACTTATCAAACTTGACCTTACAGGCACTCTGCGATACAAAATATGAATGTCAACCACCTGCTACTAAAGCAATTTGATTAAGTTTATCAAGATTCATAAGAAAAGTTACCAAAGTGACAGAAAATTCTTAAGCCAAGGCATTGTGGTTTCTGTCGAATATAAATTATGCTCATTTTTGTTTGCTCTGTACATATTCATTGGGGATGAACGCTTGCTTGCTATCAGCGATAGTAAAAACTTACAAAAGAAGAAATCAACAAATTTTGCACCAAAATAAACTTATACTTAAATCCATTTTTCATGAACTTTTTGAAGTATGCTCACATACTTCTAGATTCACCAAAATGCTGAGTCAGTGCCATGCTCATAGTTAACAACGTTAGAAGTTAAGGTAACTAATGCTGCGATTTAAGTTACATTTAAATATAATTTATCTTCATACATTGAAACTGCCTTTAATTTACTGTGTTCAACATTCATCTAGGAGCTACTTTGAAGAAGACATAATTCTTCACGCATATCATGTGTTTTTATATACACATGCAAAGCTATGAATAACAAATTATTTAATAACACCAAGCATTCCTTAGCCATCATGCTAACCTGAGAATGCACATTAATTTGCTGCATCCTAGAACCAACAAAGAGAGGCAAGAAAAGTAGACAATTGGCACTGCTGGAAAATGACATTTGTTTGTGGTAGGGGCTATTGCGTTTGAGCTCTGACAGGCAGAAGTTGACAAGTTAATTTGCCTGCTGTCACCTCACGTCTCCCTTGCACGTCCTCCCCACAGGACACAGTGTCCACCTCCCTCGGCAGTGGTGGCACAACCTGCACTCCTTTTCTCTATCTGGTTGCTGCTGCCTGTGTCAAAGACACAGAGAAAGAGATGTGGCAGATACCCCTGGAGGTACTGAGTATCCTTCCACACTAGTGGCCCACGTTAGGGTCTAAAATCAAAAGTGCCTAGGAAATGGGATTTAATTGCTCGTGATCTATCGCAGCCATTTGATGATAAAGCCAAATGGAGACCTCTGGTTTCCCAACTCCTGGTACAGAGTTTCCTCCCGCCCTGTGCTTTTTCATTTCCTATGTAAAACTGTTTAAAGGCATTTTAGTAAACCTTCCTAATTTTATCATCATTCAAAGGAAGCATGAGTTAGAGTAAATCATATATTCATTGTTTAAGCAAAACCAGTAATATGCATACTGTGACTCTGAAAAACTGAATTATTAGAGCAATTTAAACTGGTACTTAATATTTGAATAATATTGTGTACTACTCGTATACTATTATATACCATTTAATGATATTGCATACTATATAGTATATTCAATTTACTATATATTTATATATTTTATATATAGAAAGTTGTATACAGTGATATACTATATTTATATTCTTAACCTGTATATATACTTATATATATTTAAAATAATCCATATATATACACACACATATACATACATATACATATATATATATATATATATATGGCAGAGTTTAAAAGACTGGTGAACTGAAAATAGAGAGTCTTGATTTTAATTTCAGTCATTGTAGTTTGACAAAACAAATAAGAAAAACAAAATGTTTTTTTAGCTCTATGAGCCTATGAATATTTGTAGCCGGGGGTAATAAGCTTAACAAGGAATTATGGGGAAGTATCCTCATTGAATTACACATTAGTAGAGATTTTCTCTTCACAGAAGACAAATGCTCTGCCTCTTGTTGTAGAGCTGTGGACTTCAGAACGGGTCTGATGGAGCACCATCCCCACGGCCCGAGGGCTCCTTTAGACTGTCAATTCTCAAGCCTGTGTCCACCCTACTGATCAGATACTGGGTTAGGCTATTGGACTGTTTCCTGGTGATCCCCAGACGTGCATTCCAGCCTGCCAACCCTGGCTCCAGAAGATCCATTCAGACCAAGAAAGAAATTTCAAGAGAAAGTGATAAAATGTGGCCTGAACTAATTAAAGAAACATTCGGCAGATGTTAAACACAGATACTGTGAGTTAAGTTTGCATAAATACAGGTGCTTAAATGTAACCTTCCCAAGATGGCAACAGAGGCTATTAAATGCTAATGCTCATTACCTACAGCTTCTCAGAAAATGGTTACTCATCCAAGGCACTAAATGCACTTATTAACGGCAATGCTCGGTCCTTTATGTAATTCAAAGGGGGATTACTTTGTCCGACTTGTCACCAAGATGGATAACACAATGTAGCAAGAGAACGAGACAAGGAGAGGTGGAGCTTTAAATATACAAAAGGACCAGGGACCATCCTGGGATGAACAGGTGAAGGAAACAGGCAGTATTTACACCATTTTTTGACAGAGAGCAATATGTTTCAAGAAATCAGGAACTCAGTTTTCCAAAATGAACCAGAATTGACAGAATTAAAGCCCCAGAAATGGGTGACAACACTCTAGGGAGAGAATTGGATATCCCAGGGTACAAGAACAGTCTGTGTTTGATCCCAAGAGCCCACAAGATGCCATCTGCATTGTCTTTCTCCAGTCTACCTACCTGGTTTAATTCTCAATTCAATCAAGAAAATATACTATTGGCTGATACGGTGTGTCGCAGTACAAAGGCCCAGGAAGTTCATTTTACTGTGTGATTTGTGTCAGTTGGTGCTAATTTGGGAGCATTTTATTTTATTCTTTTTGAGACAGCATTTATTTAATTTACATTATAGTCAACGGCTTAATTATCCACTTGGAAAAAAGAGTTCAAAGAGTGAAATGACCATAGTTCAGCAGGAATATCATCAGACTATTAAGTTATCAACTTCTCTCATATACAGCAAATTATCAATCACAGGTGACTAAAACCACAGTAGTATATCATTCTTAGCAATGTGTTTGACGAAGATATAAAACAAAGTTTGACAAAGCTATATTTGCATCAATAAGGTTGCACAAGGCATTTCTTTCTTTTGTGTTTTGGATTATTGATTTTCCTTTTTTTAATTTTAGCTCCCACATATAAGGGAAAACGTATGGCATTTGTCTAGTACTTCATATACATGTGAATTAGGTTTAATCTACAAGGCTATTTTATTTCACAGAGTACATGAACAGAATAGCTGTGACAAGTCTTATTTATTTCTGTGGTTGCTGTTTGTAACAGCTGTATGATCGTAGAGGGAAGGAACAAGTAAAGAAATGAAGTTGGAAGGGAAGAGGGAGCGGGAAAGGGGAGGGTTGCAGGTGGGAGGGAAGTTATGGCGGGGGGAGCCATTGTAATCCATAAGCTGTACTTTGGAAATTTATATTCATTAAATAAAAGTTAAATAAAAAGAAAGAAATGTAGTTTATACACTGAAGAGGTAAAAAATACCAAAATATACTAAGATACATTAAAGAAAAATGTAGATTTAAAAACCTTAGAAATACATAGATATGTCATTTATGAAATATCAATTGGAGCTATTTATTCAGAATACTAGTATTATTAAAAACTAGGCAAATTTAAATCATTCAGAAAAACAAAGAAAAGGAGAGGAGGAGCCGGTGCTGTGGCACAGCAGGTTAAATCCCAAGCCTGCAGTGCTGGCATCCCACATGGGCACCAGTTCGAGTCTCAGTTACTCCACTTCCAATCCAGCTCTCTGCTATGGCCTGGGAAAGCAGTACAAGATGGCCCCGGTCCTTGGAACCCCTGCACCCGCATAAGTGACCCAGAAAAAACTCCTGGCTCCTGGCTTTGGATCTGTGCAGCACCGCTGTTGCAGCCAATTGGGGAGTGAACCAGCAGATGGAAGATCTCTCTCTCTCTCTCTCTCTCTGTGCCTTTCCTTCTCTCTCTGTGAATCTGACTTTCAAATAAAATAAATAAATCTTAAAAAAAAAAAAAACTGTGACAGAATAAATTTCTGTTCTAAAAAAAAAAAAGAGAGGAAATATACCGTGGAGACACTAGAAAGGAATATGTAAAACAGATGCATAAATTAATCTTCAACAAAAATGTTCATAGAGTTCATTTGTAGAAGGAATAGTTTCCCTTTTTGAAATATACAGCAAATGACTAAAAGAACTTAAAGTGAATTTAAAGGTTTCAAAATTAGTATCAAGGTACTATTGAATCAAAAAATTAAACTCAAAGTTTCTCCCGATACACATTAAAGCCAAAAGGATTTGTTTATTGAAGTTGAAGGAACTGTGAATCAAAACTATTATGCCCTGTTTGAAGGTCAAATAGTATTCAGGACAAAAGTTCATGCATTCAAGAATCCATCTCTTGATTTTTAGAATGACAGTCAGATTTTGAGGGGTGAGCATTTGGCCTAGCAGTTGAGATGCTCACATGTCATAGCGGAATACCTAGATCTGATACCCTAGTCTTCTAGCTCCAGCCTTCCTGCTGGCACAGAGTCTGGGAGGAGGCAGTGACACTTCCAGTGAGCGGTTTCTGCCCTCCACTTGGGAGTCCCTGACTCAGTTCTCAGCTCCTGACTTTGGCTCCGGTAGGGCTGCTGGAGGCATTTGGAGAGTGAACAAACTGAAAGGAACAAGCTCTGTCTCTCTGTCTCTGTCTGTCTCTCTCTGTGTATGTGTGTATGTGTGTGTCTGTCTGTCTCTGTCTTTGTTTTTCAAGTAAATAAGCTAACTGCTCAAAAAAGAAAAACTTTAGATAAAATAAATTGAGCAGAGCTTTCCAGCAAAAAGGCAATTCATGAATCAGGTGGCCCTCAAAACCAGAAGAGGGTCAGCAAGGTCTGCTCCAACGGAGAGAACGGTGAGGTGCTTCAGGCTGAGTCTAGAAGTGGAGAAGTTGCTTCATGGGCTTCATGTGGGCATTCGCTGTAAACAGATGGGAGGGTGTTAGGTACATTACCCATCAGTTGGCTGTTTGTGGTTGGCTGAGACTCTCCTGTTTTAAAAAGTCATTTGGAAGAAATGCCTCCAAGTTAAGTATCAATTTGCTTCTTTAGTGGCTCTGAGTATGGCCTCCTGAAGCACGTACACATGGTGAGGAGTATTATCAGCGATGAAGTTTCTACTCAACTGAAATACTCAGACGCTGCTGCACATTCTTTCATTTTATAGAAATTCAGAAATCAAGTTAATAACACTAAATAATGAAATTAAAGTCATTATCAGATTTATCAGCCTTTGTACAATCCAGTCACAATTATTTCTGCACAAAGAAAGGATTCCAAGTAAACCCTATAAAGTGTAGTTTATTAACGTCGTTGTGTTCATATTAAAACTGACACTAGAAAGCACTGTTGTAGTCTTAACATAGAAACAAAATCAACTACTTCTCTCTGAGGAAATGGAGAAGAATGTGTTTCAAACCCACTTCAAATCTATGAAAGAGTAGAAACTGTGTATTGTAACTTAAAAACAAAAACAAAATCACAACATAGATAGTATAAATAGAGCAACAGATAGATAGAGCAATAGGGACTAAAGCTTTGGAACTTGAACTTTGTCTGAAGACATAATAGGAAATGTATCACTACTAAAATATGAAATACCTCTGTCAGAGATCACAAACAACACAGGCTTTGATGTTGCTGTATATTACCCAGACAAAGCCAGATTACTGAGCCTTGTTCGCCACTTGAGAATGATGGTGACCTTGTAACTTGATTTGTGACATATAAGATAAAGTAAAAACAGCTTTTGTGCAACTATGCCATAGTGTGAACAGTTTGTCTGATAGGGAACTTTTTGCTTTGATTTTTCATTTTTTGTAGTTACCTTATTTCCTATAACACACATACATTATTTTAGATAAGATAAAATTATAATTTCTATCTCATATTTAATCTTTTATAGTTCCTTTATTTCTTGTATTAAATGCACTCATCATTAAATACCACTTTTACATGAAATATTGCCTATACTTCTAATGTATTTATTCCATTTCTCTTTTTTTTATTAAACTTTTATTTAATGAATATAAATTTCCAAAGTATAGCTTATGGGTTACAATGGCTTCCCCCCTCCCATAGCTTCCCTCCCACCCACAACCCTCCCCTTTCCCGCTCCCTTTCCCCTTCCATTCATGTAAAGATTCATTTTCAATTCTCTTTGTATACAGAAGATCAGTTTAGTATATATTAGGTAAAGATTTCAACCTTTTGCCCATATAGCAACATCAAGTGAAAAAACTACCATTGGATTACTAATTATAGCATTAAATAGCAATGTACAGCACATTAAAGACAGAGATCCTACATAATTTTTTTTTCAAATTAATTAATTTTCTATGCCATTTCCATTTTAACACCAGGTTGTTTTTTTTTAATGAATAGTCAAAATAAATGTTAACAAGTATATGTGCAAACCACACCATATGAGTTTTATATAACTTCAAGTGGAATGTAGCCTGGATAATAAGAAAGGAATAGCTATGGAATCATTTGTGAAATAGTTCATTTTGGCATCAGAATATATAAGAAACCTCAATACTAGCCTGCAACCTTTAGATCACTTACTAAGGATATAAAAGAAAAAAATTTACATGTTTTTTTTTTTTTCACAGATTTCACTAATTATAATAGGTTTGGCTATAGGTCTGCTCTATGAATTAAAAATTCATTAAAAAGTACAATTAAAAGGTGTTTATTTTGGAAAAAGGTTTTTAAAATTCATTTATAGTTTTTTCATAGTACAGCTTTTTCATGAACTTTTTAAATATCCATTGAATTTATAGGCTTAAAATCAGACTCTCTTCTACAATGGAACATTTAATAGTTCCTTTGTTGCAGAACCCACATGTTTTTTCAAGATTTATTTGAAAGAGTTACAGAGAGAAAGAGAGATACCTCATATCCACTGGTTCATGCCCCTGATGGTAACAACCAAGAGCACATGGCTAGGCCAAAGCTAAGAACTGGGAGCTTCATTTGGGTCTCCCATGTGGGTACAGGTACCCAAATGCTTGGGCCATATTCAGTTGCTTTTCCCCAGCCATTAACAAGGAGCTGGATTGAAAGTGGAGCAGCCAAATGGGATGCTGGCTTTTCAGGTGATAGCTTAACCTGCTATGGCACAACGCCAGCCCCAGAACACTTGTGTTTGAAATCATAAGTTGTCCCTGAACTTAAGAGTCAGAAGCCTGTTTTATAAACAAGTAAGTACTCAGGATCACCAAGTTAACCCATGGTCTAATACTGCTGCTGGTAATTTTTATTACACAGTTATGTCTAGACTTTGGTTTCCAGCATCAGTGAACTCTAAGTTCCCTCAATTGTGACTCAACATATATTATGTGCATTTCTTTCACTGTGAGATTTCATCTCATCAAAGTATGAAAAATATTTGTTATATTTCAATTTCAAAAATAGAGATATATTGCAGCTAATATAATATAGAGTAAATCAATATTCTAGTCAAGATAGTATAAAGAATTCAGAAGTTCTTTGAAAAATCTCAATTTCACAATAATGCTTAGTCTTAATGCTTCTTACTGGCACCGTTAGAGTTCTTCTGAGAAAGTTAGAGACTCAGAGGCAGAGCCCAATCATGCCTTTCCATCTTTGTCTAAGTCTGGTGCATGAATGGATAGAAGGATTTTTGTTCTTTCAAAAATACCCTGGAATAAGCAAGCTTCAGTGAAAAAGAAAAATGGAATTAATTCAATTTTCTTTGACACTCACTGATGCTTAGTTTAATGCTTTACACTTTAAAAGTGTAAATAGTATGAAAACATATAGGCTGTTAATGAGAAAAATGTTTTAATATACACATTTCTAATCAAAAAATTTCTTAAGACAGTAGATGCAAAAGCATGCGTGCATTTTTAGAGAAAGGATGAACTACAAGCTTTAGGGTCTGAAAACCCAGGTAAATGTGTTGCTTTGTAAAAAAGATTCCCAAGATTTCTGGAAGCAAGTGGAGAACAATAAAATAAAAGGGTGTGTTGGTCTGTTCTGCATTGTTACAACAGAAATTCAGGGACTGGATGATTTACAAAGAACATGAATGTGTTCTTGTACAGGTCTACAGGAAGGGTAGTGTGAGATCAAGGTGCCTGAAAAAGTTGGTTTTCTGCTTTGTCTGAAAAAGTTTGTTTTCAGCTTCCAAGATGCTGCCTTGATGCAGGGAAGAATGTTGTGTTCTTACAGGACAGAGGACAGAAGGGCCTTTTATACAGGTGCCTAGGCAGGTGCTGTGGGGTAGTAGGTAAAGCTGCCACCTGCAGTGCTGCCATCCAATACGGGCACAGATGAGTCCTGGCTGCTCTACTTCCGCTCCAGCTCTCTGCTCTGCCTAGGAAAGCAGTGGAGCATGGCCCCAAGTCCTTGGGCCCCTGCACCCATGTGGGAGACCTGGAAGAAGCTCCTGACTCCTGGCTTTGGATCAGTGCAGCTTTTGCCATTGCAGCCAATTCGGGAGTGAACCAGCGAATGGAAAACCTCTCTCTCTCTCTCTCTCTCTCTCTCCCCCCCCCCCCCTCTCTCCCTCTCCTTTCTCTGTGTAATTCTGATTTTCAAATAAATAAATAAATCTGCCTAATCTCACTCACAACCTTCCAAAGGCTGTAGCTCCCATACCTTTTTGCTGGAGATCAAGTTTCAACATGAGTCTTCAGAGGGCATACAAACATTCAGGCTATAATAAAGGGGCACCTACAACTGAAAGGAGTAAGAAGGATTCTGGATGGGGGTTAGACAGAGCACCAGAGTCCAGGAACTTACAGTGTATTTTTCCAGCATGAACAGCATAGCCATCATTGTGGGGTCTGCTTAGGCATCTCTGTCTGAGGATGTAAACAAAAGATGAAGTAAACATTGAATTGATGATTTTATGTACTTTGTTGTTCAGGGGTGGTCTTCCAGGATGATGCACCTGAATCACTGATGTTCACGGGGACATTCACATAAATATCCCATATGTGGACTTAGATATCAGTATTTACATATATTTATATAACCCATTCATGACAAATATTCACATGCATGATGAATTTATAAGTCATGCAGAAATTTACATTACATTTAGTTACATATTATAGAATTGTGCATGTTGTTCTAAGACTCAACAGAACTGAAGCATTGAGTATGGTGCAATTGGTCTTCTAATTATGATCTACCAGCTTTACATAGATTTTAAAATATTCCCATATTACATCTGAACATTATATTTTACAAAATGCAGAGGAAGACTGGGTTATTGGAGCCCATTCTGCATATATAGAGTTAGTAATTCCAAAATATTTTACTGAAGAGTAGCTAGTGACTGTGGAAGATGGTCATAGGAAAGACATTGCAATAGGAATTGGAAAGTCAATCAATATAGAAAAAGCTGATATTTGAATCATCTGAGACTCCACTGTACAGACCTAATGTGTAGACTGATTAATTGACTTAACTACCTATAAAGATCAGCTTGCCAGAAGTGATTGCAGAAAACTGTTGATCTGAAAGAGGATTTACAAACACCTGAGACCACAGTTCCATTTTCTGGGAAAAAAAAATGGAGGTTTTCGAGCTCTTCCCTGAATATCTTCCTAGAACTATGAAAATCTCTTCAGAATAAAACTAGTTCTAAATTTTTATTCTTATATCAAGCTAATCTACATTTGAATGCACATAAACTCTCAGAGAGTAGAAACGCCCAATGAAAATGGAGATTGTTGGAAAGATTATCAAGATTGCCTTGACCTGCAGGGCACCGTGGCGGAATTTTCATGTCCAGGTTTACTCTGATTTAAGATACCTTTCACAGGTAAGGATCTTGCAAATGGGGTTTCTATTTCCTCCAAAGAACAGCCTCTGTAAATTTCCTAGGAGCCCCAGCAAGTTAATCTGTGCTGCTGCTGTTTTGTGGTAGGTCTCTCAAGTCCTAGATAGGTAATCTAGGGTGATTCATTCTCCCCCAGTGCAGGCACATTCTGCTTGTGATGAATGTTCGAGAAACACATCAATGCTCTGCCCTGATAATAAAGTTTTTGGACTGGTTTTGCAAATCTTTTACTTTAACCGAGGAAACACTGTAATACTCAAGTGCCAGAGAGCATCACAGTCAAATTAGATTGTCTGGAGCTGGAAAGCAATTTTTGCCAGTAGGATACGGGCTGACATAAATGAGGTGAAAGACAAATGAAGATACGCATGTTTTCTGTTGGAGGTATTTATTAACCGTTTTGATGTAGTGTTTTCTTTGCACAGCTTTAAAAATAGACATTTTATGGTTTTAATCTGAGTTAAGGTTGGGAAGCCTAAGGCAGATAAAAACAAAACATTTGAGTAATTGAATAATATTTGGACAAGTCCAGGCAATGAATAAAATAGTGAAATCCAGTCCAATCCATGAAGAAATGGAATAAATCTTCAAGACTTTCCTCATAAATATTCATTTACACAGACTACACCACGTACTACGTGTGTTCGTGTGTCTGCATATCTAGCAAATGCTTGGAGTCCACTGCTGATCTCCATGAATCTAAAACTTTCTAATCCCCATAAAACCTAAACCATTGTTGTGCTTGTCTCTTAACGTTAAATTTTGTTCATTAATTTTAGCTCTAACTAGTAAATGTGCTCTAGTTTGTCCTATTGACCATTCCTGTAAGCTCCCACTAAAACCCATGTTTGGGACCCTGGGAATATAATAGGATAGTCTTTTTGTCACGTTTCTTCTTTTCAAGCTTTATTTCTTTGTTGAAGATTTATTTAGTGACTGCCATATGATAAGTGAATGAGGAACAGTTCCTCCCATTAGGGAGGTATGGTCAGAAAGGGAATCTGGAACAAGTACCAGAATCACAAAAATAAAGGTGAAATGCAAAAAATGAATAGGGAGACATTCATAAAATGTGCTGTGCAGTTTGACTGGAAAGTGGGATAATTTAAATCATTTCAATGGTTTTGAAAATGTTAAAATTCCCAATGATTTGAAACACATTGATTTGCAAACTGCACAATTTTTGAAATAGTTATCTGTAAATGTTTGTCTAAATACCTCAACTTGCATGTTAAATTTTGAATTGTGTTCCAATTTTAGTTTAGGAGGAGAGAGGTCCTGAGAAAATGGAAAACCTTCCATTTCAGTTACTCAAACCATTGGCAATTTTATTCATTTCATGCAAATCATTCAGGATTTACACAAATAAAGTAGAAGACTATGCGTACTGGGTCTTCTCATCTCACGATTTTATTCCCTTTGTTGATAAACTTTATACCACTATCAAGATACCACTTGAAATTAGCACAAAATTTAATCCAAAAATCACTAGATTTATTATCTTCTCTAATGGAAAACCGTTTGTATCATATGAAAGTATAATCTTTCCAAAGTATCATATGCTGCTTGCTATTAAAAATTGCAAAGATGCTTTCTGGAGTTTGAAAATACATTAATCTTTAGACTAAGGAGAATCATTTTCTTAGCTGTTATTTCACAGTATTTTGCTATTATAAAATAGTTTACATGGATAAGCTTTTAATGACCATTTAAAACAGATGACTACTGTTTACATTGAATTATAAACAGATTTCTTGATTTTGAAAAAAAGGGCATAAATTCAACGAATCTTTCTAGATGCAAGAAAATTCATGTTAAGAAACAATTTGGGTGAATGCAATGACAAAAAGGCACTTCTCTTCAGATAAAAATAGCAGCCTAAATTGTTACTTAGATCAATGGTTGATCCATCTATGTAACAATTTGATCCATGTTTGCATATATGTTTGTAGGAATGAATAAATGATCAAATTACATGTATCTTCAATTTAGTCTCATTTAGCTAATCTCAGCTCATTGTATTAATAATGTCCCTATTCAAATAAGTAAGAATTATATCCTTGATTCAACAGTTTCAGATATATAGGGTTTCATATATAAAAATACTATATGAATACAGTGTTGTATATTACAATTATATACAAAAACAAATTTTATTTTCTCAAAAATTGTGTACATATAAGAAATATGTTTTCTTCAGTAATGTACATCATAAATACTATGTATTGATATAGTTTTCATAGAGAATTTAGATGTTTCTTTACTCTCAAAGTGCATAGTAATATATCATTTTGACAGGAAAAAATAAAAGTATTCTTTTTTTTTATTAAACTTTTATTTAATGAATATAAATTTCCAAAGTATAGCTTATGGGTTACAATGGCTTCCCCCCTCCCATAGCTTCCCTCCCGCCCGCAACCCTCCCCTTTCCCGCTCCCTTTCCCCTTCCATTCATGTAGAGATTCATTTTCAATTCTCTTTGTATACAGAAGATCAGTTTAGTATATATTAGGTAAAGATTTCAACATTTTGCCCATATAGCAACATCAAGTGAAAAAACTACCATTGGATTACTAATTATAGCATTAAATAGCAATGTACAGCACATTAAAGACAGAGATCCTACATAATTTTTTTTTCAAATTAATTAATTTTCTATGCCATTTCCATTTTAACACCAGGTTGTTTTTTTTTTTCATTTCCAATTCTCTTTATATACAGAAGATCACTTCGGTATATAATTAGAAAAGACCTCATCAGTCTGTGCCCACCCAGAAACGCAAAGTATAAAAATACTGTTTCAGTACCAGTCATAGCATCACTTGGCTTTAGATGACACATTAGGGACAGATCCCACATGGGGTGTAAGTACACAGTGACTCCTGTTGCTGACTTAACAATTTGACACTCCTGTTCATGGCGTCAGTAATCTCCCTAGGCTCTAGTCATGAGTTGCCAGGGCTATGGAAGCCTTTAGAGTTCGCTGACTTTGATCTTATTCCGATAGGGTCATAGTCAAAGTGGAGGTTCTCTCCTCCCTTCGGAGAAGGATACCTCCTTCTTTGATGGCCCCGTTCTTTCCACTGGGATCTCACTCACAGAGATCATTCATTTAGGTCTTTTTTTTTTCCCATGATATCTTGGCTTTCCATGCCTGCTATACTCTCATGGGCTCTTCAGTCAGATCTGAATGCCTTAAGGGCTGATTCTGAGGCCAGAGTGTTGTTTAGGACATCTGCCATCCTATGAGTCTGCTGTGTATCCCACTTCCCATGTTGGATCTTTCTCTCCCTTTTTGATTCTATCAGTTAGTATTAGCAGATACTTGTCTTGTTTGTGTGATCTCTTTGACTCTTAGACCTATCAGAACTATCAATTGTGAGCTGAAATTGATCAGTTGGACTAGTGCGATGGCATTGGTACATGCCATCTTGATGGAATTGTGTTGGAATCCCCTGGCACATTTCTAACTCCACCATTTGCGGCCAGTCCGATTGAGCATGTTCCAAATTGTTCATCTCCTCCCTCTCTTTTTCCACTCTTAGATTTAACAGGGATCACTTTTCAGTTAAAATTTAAACACCTAAGAATAATTGTGTGTTAATTACTGAGTTCAACCAATAGTACTAGAAGAACAACAACAACAACAAATACTAAAAAGGATATAAAGTATTACATTGTACATCTAAAGTCAGGACAGGAGCTGATCAGTTCATTGTTGCTTATAGTGTCCATTTCACTTAACAGGTTTCCCCTTTGGTGCTCAGTTGTCACCGATCAGGGAAAACAAATGATATTTGTCTCTTTGGGACTGGCTTAATTCACTCAGCATGATGTTTTCCAGATTGCTCCATCTTGTTGCAAATGACTGGGTTTCGTTGTTTCTTACTGCTGTATAGTATTCTATGGAGTACATGTCCCATAATTTCTTTATCCAGTCTACTGTTGATGGGCATTTGGGTTGGTTCCAGGTCTTAGCTATTGTGAATTGAGCTGCAATAAACATTAATGTGCAGATGGCTTTTTTATTTGCCAAATTAATTTCCTTTGGGTAAATTCCAAGGAGTGGGATGGCTGGGTTGTATGGTAGGGTTATGTTCAGGTTTCTGAGGAATCTCCAGACAGACTTCCATAGTGGCTTAACCAGTTTGCATTCCCACCAACAGTGGGTTAGTGTCCCTTTTTCCCCACATCCTCTCCAGCATCTGTTGTTGGTAGATTTCTGAATGTGAGCCATTCTCACCGGGGTGAGATGGAACCTCATTGTGGTTTTGATTTGCATTTCTCTGATTGCTAGTGATCTTGAACATTTTTTCATGTGTCTGTTGGCCATTTGGATTTCCTCTTTCGAAAAATGTCTATTGAGGTCCTTGGCCCATCTCTTAAGTGGGTTGTTTGTTTTGTTGTTGTGGATTTTCTTGATTTCTTTGTAGATTCTGGTTATCAATCCTTTATCTGTAGTATAGTTTGCGAATATTTTTTCCCATTCTGTTGGTTGCCTCTTCACTTTCCTGACTGTTTCTTTTGAAGTACAGAAACTTCTCAATTTGATGCAATCCCAAATGTTAATTTTGGTTTTGACTGCCTGTGCTGTTGGAGTATTTTCCAGGAAGTCTTTGCCTGTGCCTATATCTTGCAGGGTTTCTCCAATGCTCTCTAATAATTTGATGGTTTCGGGTCGTAGATTTAAGTCTTTAATCCATGTTGAGTGAATTTTTGTGTAAGGTGATAGGTATGGGTCTTGCTTCAAGCTTCTGCATGTGGAAATCCAATTTTCCCAGCACCATTTATTGAATAGACTGTCCTTATTCCAGGGATTAGATTTGGATCTTTGGTCAAATATAAGTTGGCTGTAGATGTTTGGATTGATTTCTGGTGTTTCTATTCTGTTCCATTGGTCTATCCATCTGTTTCTGTACCAGTACCATGCTGTTTTGATGACAACTGCCCTGTAGTATGTCCTAAAATCAGGTATTGTGATGCCTCCGGCTTTGTTTTTGTTGTACAGGATTGCTTTGGCTATTCGAGGTCTTCTGTGTCTCCATATGAATTTCAGCATCATTTTTTCTAGATCTGAGAAGAAGGTCTTCGGGATCTTGATGGGTATTGCATTGAATGTATAAATTGCTTTTGGGAGAATAGACATTTTGATGATATTGATTCTTCCAATCCATGAGCATGGAAGATTTCTCCATTTTTTGGTATCCTCTTCTATTTCTTTCTGTAAGGTTTTGTAGTTTTCATCGTAGAGATCTTTAACGTCTTTGGTTAAGTTTATTCCAAGGTATTTGATTGTTTTTGTAGCTATTGTGAATGGGATTGATTTTAGAAGTTCTTCCTCAGCTGTGGCATTGCCTGTGTATACAAAGGCTGTTGATTTTTGTGCATTGATTTTATATCCTGCTACTTTGCCAAACTCTTCGATGAGTTCCAGCAGTCTCTTAGTAGAGTTCTTTGGGTCCCCTAAATAAAGAATCATATCATCTGCAAAGAGGGATAGTTTGAGTTCGTCCTTCCCGATTTGTATCCCTTTAATTTCTTTTTCTTGCCTAATAGCTCTGGCCAGAACTTCCAGAACTATATTGAATAGCAGTGGTGAGAGAGGGCATCCCTGTCTGGTACCAGATTTCAGTGGAAATGCTTCCAACTTTTCCCCATTCAATAGGATGTTGGCCGTGGGTTTTTCATATATTGCTTTGATTGTATTAAGGAATGTTCCTTCCATACCCAGTTTGCTTAGAGTTTCCATCATGAAAGGGTGTTGTATTTTATCAAATGCTTTCTCTGCGTCTATAGAGAGAATCATATGGTTTTTCTTCTGCAGTCTGTTAATGTAGTGTATTACGTTGATTGTTTTGCGAATGTTGAACCATCCCTGCATACCGGGGATGAATCCCACTTGGTCTGGGTGGATGATCTTTCTGATGTGTTGTTGCATTCTATTGGCCAGAATTTTATTGAGTATTTTTGCATCTATGTTCATCAGGGATATTGGTCTGTAATTCTCTTTCAATGTTGCGTCTCTTTCTGGCTTAGGAATTAAGGTGATGCTGGCTTCATAGAAAGAATTTGGGAGGATTCCCTCTTTTTCGATTGCTCTGAATAGTTTGAGAAGAATTGGAGTTAGTTCTTCTCTAAATATCTGGTAGAACTCAGCAGTGAATCCATCTGGTCCTGGGCTTTTCTTTGTTGGGAGGGCCTTTATTACTGTTTCAATTTCTGTGTCAGTTATTGGTCTGTTTAGGTTTTCTATGTCTTCCTGGCTCAATTTAGGGAGGTTGTATGTGTCCAAGAATCTGTCCATTTCTTATAGATTTCCCTGTTTGCTGGCATACAATTCCTTGTAGTAATTTCTGATGATTCTTTTTATTTCTGTGGCGTCTGTTGTTACGTTTCCCATTTCATCTCTGATCCTATTGACTTGGGTTTTTTCTCTTCTTTTTTTAGTTAGTTGGGCCAATGGGGTGTCAATTTTGTTTATTTTTTCAAAAAACCAGCTCCTCCTTTGGCTGATTTTTTGTAATTTTTTTTGGATTCAATCCTGTTGATTTCTTCTCTGATTTTAATTATTTCTCTTCTCCTACTGGGTTTGGGTTTGGTTTGCTGCAGATTTTCTAGATCCTTGAGATGACTTGAAAGCTCATCTATTTGGTGCCTTTCCAATTTCTTGATGTAGGCACCTATTGATATAAACTTTCCTCTTAACACTGCTTTTGTTGTATCCCATAGGTTTTGGTATGTTGTGCTGTTATCCTCATTTACTTCCAGAAAATTTTTGATTTCTCTTTTAATTTCTTCTATGACCCATTGTTCATTCAGGAGCATGTTGTTCAATCTCCATGTGTTTGCACGTGCTCTAGGGATTCCTGAGTTGCCAATTTCCAATTTCATTCCTTTGTGGTCTGAGAAGCTGCATGGTATGATTCTAATTCTTTTGAATTTGCTGAGACTTGCTTTATGGCCTAGTATGTGGTCAATCCTAGAGAGGGTTCCATGTACTGCTGAGAAGAATGTAAAGTCCTTAGATGTAGGATGAAATGTTCTGTAGATATCTGTTAGATCCATTTGGGCTATAGTGTCATTTAAATCTACTGTCTCTTTGTTGATCTTCTGTCCTGTTGATCTGTCTATCTCTGAGAGTGGAGTATTGAAGTCCCCCAGTACTATTGTATTGGGGTCTAAGTCTCCCTTTAAGTCCCTTAACAAGTCTTTTAAATAAGCTGGTGCCCTGTAATTAGGTGCATATACGTTGATAATCGTTATATCTTCCTGTTGAATGGATCCCTTAATCATTATATAGTGCCCCTCTTTGTCTCTCCTAACAGTTTTTGTGGTAAAGTTTATGTTGTCCGATATTAAGATGGCTACGCCCGCTCTCTTTTCATTTCTGTTGGCGTGGTATATCTTTTTCCAGCCTTTCACTCTCAGCTTGTATGGATCATTGTTGGATAGATGGGTTTCTTGTAAGCAGCAAAAGGATGGGTTTTGTTCCTTAACCCAATCAGCCAATCGGTGTCTTTTAACTGGACAGTTCAAGCCATTAACATTCAATGTGACTATTGAGAAGGAGTAACTTTGCCCTGCCATTTGCCAAAGATATTTTCTAGTATCTGGTTTGAGATTCCTGTGATCTATTGCTGTGAGGTTTCCTTCCTTTACCTTCTTTCATATTGGTGACCGTGTTTCTGTGTTTCTGTATGTAACACATCTTTAAGCATCTTTTGCAGGGCTGGACGAGTGGCGACAAATTCTTTCAATTTCTGTTTGCTGTGAAAGGTCTTAATTTCACCTTCATTCACAAATGAGAGCTTTGCAGGATATAATATTCTGGGCTGGCAGTTTTTCTCTCTTAGTACCTGGGCTATATCTCGCCATTCTCTCCTGGCTTGTAGGGTTTCTGATGAGAAATCAGCTGTAAGTCTAATTGGAGATCCTCTGAGAGTAATCTGGCGTTTCTCTCTTGCACATTTTAGGATCTTTTCTTTGTGTTTCACTGTGGTGAGTTTGATTACGACGTGTCGTGGTGTGGATCTCTTTTGATCATGTTTATTAGGGGTTCTCTGAGCTTCCTGTACTAGGATGTCTCTGTCCTTCTCCAAACTTGGGAAATTTTCTGCTAGTATCTCACTAAAAAGGCCTTCTAATCCTTTCTCCCTTTCCATGCCTTCAGGAACTCCTAGAACCCGAATGTTGGGTTTTTTAATAGTATCCTGTAGATTCCTGACAGTATTTTTTAGATTTCTGATTTCTTCTTCTTTTCTTTGATTTGACTGTTTCCTTTCCTGTTCTCTGTCTTCTAATTCCGATATTCTCTCTTCTGCTTCACCCATTCTGTTTTTAAGGCTCTCTAATGTGTTTGCCATTTGATCTATTGAGTTCTTCATTTCATTGTGGTTTTTTGTCACTATCGCAAATTCCTGTTCCACTAGTTTTTTCATTTCATTTTGATTCCTCCTTAATATTTCATTTTCACGGGAGAGATTTTCTATCTTGTCCATTAAGGATTTCTGTAGTTCAAGAATTTGTTTTTGAGAACTTCTTAATGTTCTTATCAATTTTTTGAAATCTGCTTCTTGCATTTCCTCTATTTCTTCATCTTCATAATCTTGCATTGGCGTGTCTTGTTCACTTGGGGGCGTCATAGTGCCTTCATTGTTCTTGGTACCTCCGCTTCTATGTTTCTTGCTTGGCATGTTAGAGATAATTTGTGGTGTTTTTGTTTTTGCTTTTTTCTCTCGTTATACTATGCCTCTAAGTGAGCTATCTGCTTTGTTGGAGCCTTAGGGGCTGTGATGGGTGTGGCCAGAGAGCTATGCTTGTTTCTTGAGGTTTAAGGCTGTGTAAAGAGCGACTCTCCCAGATTACTTGCTCCTTGCTGGCTCTCTCTCTCTCTCTCTCTCTCTTTTTTTTTTTTTTTTTTTTTTTTGACTCAGTTGGGAGTGGAGTTGAGGGTAGTTGAAATCTGGCCTCTGTGAGTATTCGTTTGATCTACCCCTGGGACCATACACAGGGTTTATGCAGCCCTCAATGTGTTCTCCAGTTTCACTAAAGATACTGAGTTTGGCTGAGCTTTACATATGTAAAATCGCGGTGCTCTTTGTTTTGCTTGGTGAGTGAAGGGAGAGGCCTCTGTTCCCCCTCCCCCCAATGTCTCGGACTTCTCAGGTCTTTGTCTTACCCTCCTGGGTTCCCACGCTGGCAAGATTCTGTGGCTCTGGCTCCTCTCACGCCGCTGCCACTCGGCTCGTCTCGGTTGGTTTTCCACGCGGTGGGTTCCCTGTAAGTCCTCTGTGTCTCATCCACAAGATCCGGAAGCGTTTCCTCTGCAGTTTTTTTCTTGAGTCTTTTCCTGAGGTGTTTGTAGTGTTTGTCATTCACTCAGGAGTTCTCTTGAACAGACATGCACACCCTCTAGTGACACTGAAGGGATCCCAAAGTCGATTCGGCCTTTGACTATCAATGTTCCATTTCTCTTTCTTCCAAAGCAGGAAAGGATCCGAACCGTAGTTTTTTTTTTTTTAAAAAAACAACTGATGTCACTCTTGGTTTGTGATGTTCAACTTTTCTTGTCTTAGTGAGATGAGTGTAGATCACTCCACAACAGCTCCATTAGTCTGGGACTGTATCTTAGAAATTGTGTTGTATTCTAATCCTTCCAAGAAGATGTCTCAGGGCAAAGTGCAGATAGCAATCTCTTGAAGAGGCTCAAGAGTACCATTCACAAGATGCTTGCCGCTGCCCGCAGTCCGGCCCTCTCTCGCTGCGTCCGTCCGTCTGTCCCACACAGGGTGCCCCGAGGCCGGAACCCGCTCTCAGCGAGGGGCTAAGAAGGACTCCAAATAAAAGTATTCTTTATTCTAGTTATTACAGTATATGGAATTTTTAAAAGTTTATGCCACAATTTCTCATTAAAGGTATAAACTATAAACATACCCCAGAAAGTGCTTTTTGTCAGTCAATTTCTTCTGAAACTACTGCCCTACAACTAAGGTTTTTGTTTATCAGCTCTGATTTCATATCAACAGAGCTATAGTACGTATGTTTAATGTCTAACTCCTTTTGTTGATGTAATGCTTTTAATATCCGTCCATGTAGTGTATGTCCCAGTTCTTTATTTTTTTTATTGATAAGTAGTTTAAATCATATGACAAACCTACATATTGGTTGATCATCCTCCTGTTAATATGCTTATTTCTTATTTTTGGATAATATTAACAAAGACACTGTGAATACTCTTGTTTGAAAATATCTTCATATCCTTAGATACATAAGAGTGCAATTGATGGGTTATAGGTATACGTTTACATTTATAGGAAATCATGACAGCATCTTAGGAAGTAGTGTCTTATAGTCTGCCCATTCTCTTTCTAAGTAATAATGGTAAAATCATTTCATGTGATTATCAGCTATCTGTACAAGCTTTTTGAAGCATCTGCTTAAATTTCTTGCCCATTTTCATTGGGTTCCTGGCATTTACACTAATGATTTTTATTATAGCTGATATCATGTCATACATACATATATATGTATATATATATATATATATATATATATAAAATATGGTAACTATTTTCCATTTGCACCTTACATGTTCATTTTCTCATTGATGTGTTTTGATGAACAAAATTCTTAAAAATTTGACCATGTACAAATTATAATTTTATGTTTCCTCTCTCTAACAAATATTTCCTAACTCTCAGGTTGTGAATATTTTCTTTTCATTTGTTTGTTTTAGAAAATTTACAGTTGCATTCTTCTGATTTCTTTGACCCACCACAAATTACAGATTAGAGTGTGATGTAGGGATTACAGTTTATACTTCTTTATGGATATCTAGGTATAAAAATAGAAAAAATTTTTTCATAATCTTTAAATTACATTGGTACTTTTGTTAAAAAATTGCTTTACTAAATATGTGTCAGTCTCTTCAGCATCATCTATTTTGCTACTGTTTAATCTTACAGTAATTTCACACTCATTATTTTTGTAGCTTCATAATGTGTCTTCCAACCAATAAATATACACATCCCAAGTCAATGGGCTCCAACTCCAGTGTCTCCATACTGCTGACCTCAATGTCTCTTAGAACTTGTTTTTGATAGCTGCTCTTGTGAGGCTGACTATATGACAAGATTTTACAATTTAAGGACAAATAAACAACCCCATTCAAAGATGTGGATTCATTTATACATAAATACATTGTATACACTCACATATGCCTAAATTACAGAGAAAAAGACTCATAACCATGATGGACATGAGCTGAGGGTACTCCAGCAAGGGGCTATATAAAAATAAACATAATGCTAATTGACTAAAAAGATTATTTATGTCTTGTTTTGCTTCTTAGGTCTCTTCAGCAAGGAGATTTATTTATTCTATGTTCCAAAACGACTCTTTTTCTTTGTCTCTACTCCTGCACACATACACATCTCATTGCTCCAAAACATGGATCTTTGGTTTTATATTTTCATAGTATATTTTAATGTCCTCTACAAATATTTGCTGTTTTCTTTGTTTTGTAATATTATTAAATGTTTATGTCTGAAAACAAAAACTAAACAAAAACGTTAACCTCCTTGAATAGTAACACAAGCCTCAATCATGTCCCTAACTTACTGCTTCATCTCTTCTTTGTTCACAATTATTTTATTGAAGTGTGCTTCTACATCTCTCTAAACCATCTACTTGAGCACCTGTCGTCACCCTCTTCCAAAAGATTTGACTATGTCCCTTCAGATAATCTCTCTTCCTTCAACTGGGAGACCCCACTTCTTCTTGATTCCCACCTCTTTTATCCTTTCTCAGTCCACCCCTCAAGGAACTTTACCCCATTTGTCACCAAACCAAATATTTTGTAAATAAATGGAATGTGTATAATTTCTCCTAAACAGGTCGTGGATGATTTGGAAAATAGTATGCTTGGATTTACAAGAATGTATGGAATTGTTCAATATAGAAAGAAGTCCGTAGAAAAACTAAAGCTTTTGAATAACATTAAATAAAGGGTTGGAAAAAGCATAATCAACTGAATGATCAACAACCCTGTAGCTTTGTTTTGCACAGGATTTTATATTTTCCATACTTTTTCAAGTTAACATTTGATTTACTATTTTTGAGGTAACATATTTTAATATACATTATAGTCAAAGGCTAATGGTTCCACAAAATAAAGCATTCAAAAATGAAAAGTTAAAAAGACCGTAGCCCACATCCAAGAATATTATACCCTGCAAAGCTCTCATTTGTGAATGAAGGTGAAATAAATTCCTTTTGTAACAAGCAGAAATTGAAAGAATTTGTTGCACACAGAAACACAGAAATATTGTCATCAATATGAAAGAAGGTAAAGGAAGAAAATCTCTCAGTAAAGGATCAAAGGAAGTTCAAAGTAAAATTAGGAATATCTTTGGAAAAATGGCAGGGCAAAGTCATTACTTATCAATAGTCACATTGAATGTAAATGGCCTTGACTCCCCAGTTAAAAGTCACAGGCTGGCTGAATGGATTAAAAAACAAAACCCATCTATTTGCTGCCTACAACAAACACATTTCACCAACAAAGATGAATGCAGACTGAAAGTGAAAGGATGGAAAAAATATTCCACGCTAACAGAAACCAAAAAAGAGCTCGTGTAGCCATCTTAATATCAGAAAACTAGACTTTAACACAAAATTGTTAAAAGAGACAAAGAAGGGCACTATATAGTGATTAAGGGATCGATTCAACAGGAAGCTTCAGCTATTATAAATGTATAAGCACCTAATTACAGGACACCTGGCTATTTAAAAGAAAGGTTAAGGGATTTAAAGGGAAACTTGGACTATAATACAATAGTATTGGGAGACTTCAATATTTTACTTTCAGCAATGGACAGATCAACCAGACAGAAAATCAACAAAGAAACAGCAGATTTAATCGACACTATTGCCCAAATGGACCTAACAGATATCTACAGAACTTTTCATCCTACACTTGAAGAATATACATTCTTCTCAGCAGTACATTGAACCTACTCTAGTATTGACCACAAACTAGGCCATAAAGCAAGTCTCAGCAAATTCAAAAGAATCAAAATCATACCATGCAAATCTTGGATCACAATGGAACAAAGCTGGAAATCAGCAACTCAGGAATCTCTAGAGCATATGCAAACAGATGGAGACTGAACAACATGCTCCTGAATGAACAGTGGGTCATAGAGGAAATCAAAATAGAAATCAAAAACTTTTTGTAAACAAATGAAGATGAAAATACAACATATCAAAACATATGGCATACAGCAAAAACAGTGTTAAGAGGAAAATTTATAGCAATAGGTGCCTACATCAAGAAATTGGAAAGGCACCAAATAAATTAACTATCAATGCATCACAAGGATCTAGAAAAACAACAGGGGCTGTTGCTGTGGCACATTGAGTTAAAGCCCCAGCCTGCAATGTCAGTATCCCATATGGGTGCCAGTTCAAATCCTGGCTGATCCTCTTCTAATCCATCTCTTTGCTATAGCAAGGGAAAGCAGTAGAGGATAGTTCAGGTCCTTGGTCCACTGCATCCATGTGGGAGACTTGGAAGAAGCTAATGGCTCCTGGCTTTAGATCAGCCCTGCTTTGGCCATTGCAGTCATTTGGGGAGTGAACCAGTGGAATGGAATACCCCTCTTTCTTTCTCTCTCTCTCTCTCTCTCTCTCTCTCTCTGGTTCTATCTTTATCTGTAATTCTGCCTTTCAAATAAATAAAACAATTCAAAAAAAGAAAAAAAGAAAAACAATAGCAAACCATACTCAAAACTAACAGGAGAAAAGAAATAATTAAAATCAGAGATATCAACAAAATTGAAATAAAAAAATATACAATAGATCAGCAAAATGAAGAGCTTCTTTTTTGAAAAAATAAACAAAATTTACACATCATTGGACCAACTAACCAAAAAAAGGAGAGAGAGGAACCAAATCAATAAAATTGGAGATGAAAAAGGAAATGTGACAACAGATACCATAGAAATAAGAAGAATCATCAGAAATTAGAACAAAGAGTTATATGCCAACAAACTGGGAAACCTAGCAGAAATGGATTTCTGGACACATACAACCTACCTAAATTGAACCATAAATAGACCCATAACCAAGATGGAAATTGAATCAAATAATGGCCCTCCCAACAAAGAAAAGCTCAGGACCAGATGGATTCACTGCTGATTCCTACCAGGCATTTAAATAAGAACTAACTCCAATTCTTCTCAAGTTATTCAAAATAATTGAAAGAGAGGGAATCTTCCCAAATTCTTCCTATGAAGCCGACCTCACCTTATCTCCTTAACCTGAAAAAGATCCAACAGAGAAACAGAACTATAGACTAATTTTCTTGATGAACATAGACACAAAAATCCTCAACAAAATTCTGGCCGATAGACTCCAAAAACACATCAGAAAGATCATCCACCCAGACCAAGTGGGATTTATCCTTGGTATGCAGGGATGGTTCAACATTCATGAATCAATCAATGTAACAATGTGATACATCTTATTAACAAACTGCTGAGCAAAAACCATATAATTATCTCAATAGATACAGAGAAAGCATTTGGTAAAATACAGTACCCTTTCATGATGAAACTCTAAGCAAATTGGGTATAGAAGGAACATTCCTCAACACAATCAGATAATTTATGACAAACCCATGGCCAGCATCAGATTGAATAAGGAAAAGTTGGAAGCATTTCCACTGAGATCTGGAACCAGACAAGGATGCCCACTCTCTCCATTGCTATTCAATAGACTACTGGAAGTTTTAGCCAGAGCCTTTAGGCAAAAGGAAATCAAAAGGCTACAAACTGGGAAGGAAGAAGTCAAACTATCCCTATTGCAAATGACATGATTCTTCCAATAGGGGATCCGAAGAACACCACTGAGAGACTATTGGAACTCATAGAAGAGTTTGGTAAAGTAGCAGGGTATAAAATCAGTACACAAAAATAAATAGCCTTTGTATACACAGAATGCCACAGCTGAGAAAGAACTTTTAAGATCAATCATATTCACAATAGCTACAAAAAAATCAAATACCTTGTAATAAACTTAACCAAGGATGTCAAAGATCTCTACGATGAGAATTACAAAACTTTAAAGAAAGAAATAGAAGAAGATACAAAAATAATATAAAAATCTTCCATGCTCATGGCTTGGAAGAATCAGTATCATCAAAATGTCTATTCTCCCAACAGCAATTTACAGATTCAACGTGATGCCAATCAAAATACCAAAGGCATTCTCACATCTAGAAAAAAAGTTGCTGAAATTCATATGGAGGCACAGTAGACCTAAATAGCTAAAGCAATCTTATACAACAAAAACAAAGCCAGAGGCATCACAACACCAGATTTCAAGACATACTACAGGGCAGTTATAATCAAAACAGCCTGCTACTGGTACAAAAATAGATGGATAGATCAATGGAATAGAATAGAAACACCAGAAATCAATCCAAACATCTACAACCAACTTATATTTGATCAAGGAGCCGAAATCAGTTCCTGGAGCAAGGATAATCTATTCAACAAATGGTGCTGGGGAAACTGGATTTCCACATGCAGAAATATGAAGCAAGACCCCTACCTTAGACCTTATACAAAAATCCTCTCAACATGGATCAAAGTTCTCAATCTATGAATTGACACCATTAAATTATTAGAGCACATCGGAGAAACCCTGCAAAATATTGGCATAGGCAAAGATTTCTTGGAAAAACACCCAGAGGCACAGGCAGCCAAAGCCAAAATTAACAACTGGTATCACATCAAAAAGAGAAGTTTCTATACAGAAAAAGAAACAGGAAAGTAAATAGGCAACTAAAACAGAATGGGAGAAATTATTTGCAAACTATACAACTGATAAAGGATTAATCACCAGAATCTACAAAGAGATCAAGGAACTCCACAACAACAAAACAAACAACCTTTTTAAGAGATAGCTCAAGGACTTTAACAGAAAACTTTCAAAAGAGGAAATCCAAATGGCCAACTGACACATGAAAAAATGTTTGGAATCACTAGGGTCAGAGAAATGCAAATCAAAATCACAATGAGGTTTCACCCCACCCTGATTAGAATCGTTTTCATACAGAAATCAGCAAACAACAAATGAAGGTGAGGAAGTGGGGAAAAAGACACACTAATCAACTCTTGGTGGGAATGCAAACTGGTAAAGCCACTAGGCAAGACAGTTTGGAGATAACTCAGAAATCTGAATATAGCCCTACCATATGACCCGGCCATCTCACTCATTGGAATTTACCCAAGAGAAATTAAATAAACAAAAAGAACTATCTGCACCTCAATGTTTATTGCAGCTCAATTCACAATAGCTAAGATATTTATTTATTTATTTATATATTTATTTATTTATTTTGACAGAGTAGACAGTGAGAGAGAGAGAGAGAGAGAAAGGTCTTCCTTTGCCGTTGGTTCACCCTCCAATGGCCGCAGAGGCCGGCACACTGCGGCCGGCGCATCACGCTGATCCGAAGGCAGCAGCCAGCTTATCCTGGTCTCCCATGGGGTGCAGGGCCCAAGGACTTGGGCCATCCTCCACTGCACTCCTGGGCCACAGCAGAGAGCTGGCCTGGAAGAGGGGCAACTGGGACAGAATCCGGCACCCCGACTGGGACTAGAACCCGGTGTGCCAGCGCCACAGGCGGAGGATTAGCTTAGTGAGCCACGGCGCCAGCCCAATAGCTAAGATATGGAATCAATCTAAATGCCCATCAATGGAAGACTGGATAAAGAAATTAAGGAATATGTTCTCTATGGAATACTACACAGCAGTTAAAAATGAAATCCAGGGAGAGCAGCAAGATGGCAAAATAGGAAGGGAGCACACTGATAGTCCAGAAAGAGACAGTTTAATAAAAGTGGAGATACTGCAGTTCAAGAAAGAGTAGGGGAAGAAACAGCAGAGGAAACTCTTCCGGAACTAGTGATTCACAGTGGACCTGCGTGGAGAGCGTGGGAGCCCATAGTTCGGGACACCAGTGGCAGACTGAACACGAGGTGAGCCGAACCTCAATAGCCTGAGACACCGTCAGGGAAGTGGAAAGAGGAGACTAGAGCAAATGAGGCTTGAAACCCTGTGGGGAAAAGTTCACTTGGCTAACTAGAAGAGAGAGAGAGAGAAAAAAAAAAGTAACCAATACGGACATGAGTTCCTCTCTCTCCGCTGACCTCTCAAAGGCAAGCAAGACAAAGAGCAGGCACCATTTTGGACATACATCATAAGCAGGGCGACCTCAGGTCTGCACCAGCCCTCAGCCTAGCAGAAAAACCTGACTCGGGGGGGGGGGGTGAGGAGGGTGAAATAACAGGAGATTGGGACATAGTGAATATGTGTTGCTAAAGACCTGAGACTGTGAAAAAAGAGATGTTGGGGGAGAGAACTCACAGAATTCACGTGAGTGCTCTCCAGAGACACTACAATTCAGTGACCTTGGCAACCCATTGGAAGACTGCAAGAGAATTGGATCCCACACTGAGGGCAGCAGAGATTCCCTGTGTGGTCCTTGGGAAAGAGCTTCCGATCTCTGGCTCCTGTGGGTATATCATTCACCTGCTAACCACCTCCAATTCCATTCAGCTGTGCAGAATTACGTCCCTTTTGAATCAAAAAAAAAAAAAAGAAAGAAAGAAAGAAAGAAAGAGAGAGAGAGATTTGCCACGCCTAACCTGGGAGTGTCATCTTTGACACACCCTCAACCCTGAGGAACCAAACAGAGCTCTCAGGCCACACTCATCTGAAGCCTCTAAGGCTCCATGGAAAGCAGACAGTCCACTTAATCTAGAGCCATAGTGTAACAAGAAAAAACACCACAGTGAATAAACCAAAGAATATTTCCAATATGCAAACAACAAACGCAAAAACCAAGGTAACAAGAACAAGGAACACACTATGACGCCCCCAAATGAAAAAGACACCCCAATTCAAGATTATGAAGATGATGAGATAGAAGAAATGCAAGAATCTTACAAGAAACACATCTTTATAACAAAGATGCATACAGACTGAAAGTGAAAGGCTGGAAAAAGATATACCATACCAACAGAAATGAAAAAAAGAGCGTGCGTAGCCATCTTAATATTGGATAACATATGAAAAAAATATCGGATAACATAAATTTTACCACAAAAACTATTATGAGAGACAAAGAAGGGCACTATATAATGATTAAGGGATCCATTCAACAGGAAGATATAACAATTATCAATGTATATGCATCTAATTACAGGGCACCAGCTTATTTAAAAGACTTGTTAAGGGACTTAAAGGGAGACTTAGATCCCAATACAATAGTAATGGGGGACTTCAATACTCCACTCTCAGAGATAGACAGATCAACAGGAGAGAAGATCAACAAGGAGACAGTAGATTTAAATGACACTATAGCCCAAATGGACCTAACATTATCTACAGAACTTTTCATCCTACACAGAAAGCATTTACATTCTTCTCAGCAGTACATGGAACCTTCTCTAGGATTGACCACATACTAGGCCATAAAGCAAGTCTCAGCAAATTCAAAAGAATTAGAATCATACCATGCAGCTTCTCAGACCATAAAGGAATGAAGTTGGAAATTAGCAACTCGGGAATCCTTAGAGCACGTGCAAACACATGGAGATTGAACAACATGCTCCTGAATGAAAAATGGGTCATAGAAGAAATTAAAAGAGAAATCAAAACTGTCCTGGAAGTAAATGAGGATAACAGCACATCATACCAAAACCTATGGGATACAGCAAAAGCAGTGTTAAGAGGAAAGTTTATATCAATAGGTGCCTACATCAAGAAATTGGAAAGGCACCAAATAGATCAGCTTTCAGTTCATCTCAAGGATCTAGAAAATCGGCAGCAAACCAGACCCAAAGCCAGTAGGAGAAGAGAAATAATTAAAATCAGAGAAGAAATCAACAGGATTGAATCCAAAAAAACATTACAAAAAATCAGCCAAAGGAGGAGCTGGTTTTTTGAAAAAATAAACAAAATTGACACCCCATTGGCCCAACTAACTAAAAAAAGAAGAGAAAAGACCCAAATCAATAAAATCAGAGATGAAATATTATGTAGGATCTCTGTCTTTAATGTGCTGTACACTCTTATTTAATGCTATAACTAGTACTCCAACAATATTTTTTTTTCACTTTGTGTTGTTATATGGGGGCAAACTGTTGAAATCGTTACCTAATATATACTAAACTGATCTTTTGTATATAAAGAGAATTGAAAATGAATCATGATGTGATTGGAAGGGGAGAGGGAGCGGGAAAAAGGGGGGTTGTGGGTGGGAGGGAAATTTTGGGAGGGGGAAGCCATTGTAACCCATAAGCTGTACTTTGGAAATTTATATTCATTAAATAAAAGTTTAATTAAAAAAAAAGGAAGCGTAACAACAGACACTACAGAAATAAAAAGAATCATCAGAAATTACTGCAAGGAATTGTATGCCAGCAAACAGGGAAATCTATCAGAAATGGATAGATTCCTGGACACATACAACCTACCTAAATTGAAACAGGAAGACATAGAAAACCTAAACAGACCCAAACTGAGACAGAAATTGAAACAGTCATAAAGGCCCTCCCAACAAAGGAAAGCTCAGGACCAGATGGATTCACTGCTGAATTCTACCAGACATTTAAAGAAGAACTAACTCCAATTCTTCTCAACTATTCAGAACAATCAAAAAAGAGGGAATCCTCCCAAATTCTTTCTATGAAGCCAGCATCACCTTAATTCCTAATCCAGAAAAAGATGCAGTATTGAAAGAGAATTACAGACTAATATCCCTGATGAATATAGATGCAAAAATCCTCAATATAATTCTAGCCAATAGAATGCAACATCACATCAGAAAAATCATCCACCCAGACCAAGGGGAATTTAACCCTGGTATGCAGGGATGGTTCAATGTTCACAAAACAATCAACGTGATACACCACATTAACAGACTGCAGAAGAAAAACCATATGATTATCTCAATAGATGCAGAGAAAGCATTTGATAAAATACAACACCCTTTCATGATGAAAACCCTAAGCAAACTGGGTTTAGAAGGAACATTCCTCAATACAATCAAAGCAATTTATGAAAAACCCACGGCCAACATCCTATTGAATGGGGAAAAGTTGGAAGCATTTCTGCTGAGATCTGGTACCAGACAGGGATGCCCACTCTCACCACTGCTATTCAATATAGTTCTGGAAGTTTTGGCCAGAGCTATTAGGCAAGAAAAGAAATTAAATGGATACAAATCGGGAAGGAAGAACTCAAACTATCCCTCTTTGCAGATGATATGATTCTGTATTTGGGGTACAAAGAACTCTAATAAGAGACTATTGGAACTCATCGAAGAGTTTGGAAAAGTAGCAAGATATAAAATCAATGCACACAAATCAACAGCCTTTGTATACACAGGCAATGCCATGGCTGAGGAAGAACTTCTAAAATCAATCCCATTCACAATAGCTACAAAAACAATCAAATACCTTGGAATAAACTTAATCAAGGACATTAAAGATCTCTACGATGAAAATTATAAAACCTTAAAGAAAGAAATAGAAGAGGATACCAAAAAATGGAAAAATCTTCCATGCTCATGGATTGGAAGAATCAATATCATCAAAATGTCCATTCTTCCAAAAGCAATTTATACATTCAATGCGATACCAATCAAGATACCAAAGACATTCTTCTCAGATCTGGAAAAATTGATGCTGAAATTCATATGGAGACACAGGAGACCTCGAATAGCTAAAGCAATCTTGTACAACAAAAACAAAGCTGGAGGGATCACAATACCAGATTTCAGGACATACTATGGGGCAGTAGTTATCAAAACGTTATGGTACTGGTACGAAACAGAAGGATAGACCAATGGAACAGAATAGAAACACCAGAAATCAATCCAAACATCTATAGCCAACTTATATTTGATCAAGGATCCTAAACCAATCCCTGGAGTAAGGACAGTCTAGTTAATAAATGCTGCTGGGAAAACAGGATTTCCATGTGCAGAATTATGAAGCAAGATCCCTACCTTTCACCTTACACAAAAATTCACTCAACATGGATTAAAGATTTAAATCTACAACCTGACACCATCAAATTATTAGAGAGCATTGGAGAAACCCTGCAAGATATAGGTACAGGTAAAGACTTCTTGGAAAATACTCCAGAAGCACAGGCAGTCAAAGCCAAAATTAACTATTGAGATTGCATCAAATTGAGAAGTTTCTGTACTTCAAAAGAAACAGTCAGGAAAGTGAAGAGGCAACCGACAGAATGGGAAAAAATATTTGCAAACTATGCTACAGATAAAGGGTTGATAACCAGAATCTACAAAGAAATCAAGAAACTCCACAATATCAAAACAAACAACCCACTTAAGAGATGGGCCAAGGACCTCAATAGACATTTTTCAAAAGAGGAAATCCAAATTGCCAACAGACACATTAAAAATGATCAGGATCACTAGCAATCAGAGAAATGCAAATCAAAACCACAATGAGGTTTCACCTCACCCTGGTTAGAATGGCTCACTTTCAGAAATCTACCAACAACAGATGCTTGAGGGGATGTGGGGAAAAAGGGACACTAACCCACTGCTGATGGAAATGCAAACTGGATAAGCCACTATGGAAGTCAGTCTGGATACTCCTCAGGCCTGAATATAACCCTACCATACAACCCAGCCATCCCAATCCTTGGAATTTACCCAAAGGAAATTAGATTGGCAAACAAAAAAGCTGTCTGCATATTAATGTTTATTGCAGCTCAATTCACACTAGCGAAGACCTGGAACCAACCCAAATGCCCATCAACAGTAGACTGGATAAAGAAATTATGGAACATGTACTCCATAGAATACTATACAGCAGCCAAAAACAATGAAACACGGTCATTTGCAACAAGATGGAGGAATCTGGAAAACATCATGTTGAGTGAATTAAGCCAGTCCCAAAGAGACAAATATCATTTTTTTCCCCCTGATCGGTGACAACTGAGCACCAAAGGGGAAACCTGTTGAAGTGAAATGGACACTATGAGAAACAGTGACTTGATCAGCTCTTGTGCTGAATGTTGATGTACAATGTAATACTTTGTCCATTTTAGTATTTTTTATTCTAGTACTAGTGGTTGAACTCTGTAATCAACACACAATTATTCTTAGGTGTTTAAATTTTAACTGAAAAGTGATCCCTGTTAAATATAAGAGTGGGAAAGAGAGAGGAAGGAGATGTACAATTTGGGACATGCTCAATCGGACTTGCCACAAATGGTGGAGTTAGTAACGTGCCAGAGGATTCCAATACAATCCCATCAAGGCGGCATGTACCAATGCCATCTCACTAGTCCAGGCGATCATCTTCAGTTCACAATTGATCACACTGAAAGGTCTAAGAGTCAAAGGGATCACACAAACAAGACTAGTGTCTGCTAATACTAACTGATAGAACCAAAAGGGGAGAGAAGGGTCCAATATGGGAAGTGGGAGTCACAGCAGACTCATAGAATGGCAGATGTCCTAAATAACACTCTGGCCTCAGAATCAGCCCTTAAGGCATTCGGATCTGGCTCAAGAGCCCATGACAGTATTTTAGGCATGGAAAGCCAAGACACTCTGGCAAAAAAAAAAAAAAACAAAACCTAAATGAAAGATCTCTGCTAGTGAGATCCCAGTGGAAAGAATGGGGCCATCAAAGAAGGAGGTACTTTTCTCTGAAGGGAGGAGAGAACTTCCACTTTGACTATGACCCTATCGGAATAAGATCGAAGTCGGTGAACCCTAAAGGCTTCCATAGCCTCAGCAACTCATGACTAGAGCCTAGGGAGATTACTGACACCATAAACAAGAGTGTCAAATTGTTAAATCAACAACAGGAGTCACTGTGTACTTACGTCTCATGTGGGATCTGTCCTTAATGAGTTGTTCAATGTGAAGTAATGATATAGCTAGTACTGAAACAGTATTTTTACACTTTGTGTTTCTGTGTGGGTGCAAACTGATGAAATCTTTTCTTAGTATATACTGAATCGATCTTCTGTATATAAAGATAATTGAAAATGAAAAAAAAAAAAAAACCTTGGTGTTAAATTGGAAATTAAATAGAAAATTAATCAATTTTTTAAAAAAATATCATGTAGGATCTCTGTTATTAAAGTGTTGTACTCTGTTATTTAATGATATAACTAGTACTCCAACAGTATTTTTTCACTTTGTGTTGCTATGTGAGGGCAAACTGTTGAAATCTTTATATATACTAAACTGATTTTCTGTATATAAAGAGAATTGAAAATGAATCTTGATGTGAATGGAAAGGGAGAGGGAGCGGTAAAGGGGAGGTTTGCGGGTGGGAGTGAAGTTATAGGGGGTAAGCCATTGTAATCCATAAGCTGTACTTTGGAAATTTACATTCATTAAATAAAAGATAAAAAAAAAGAAAATAAAAGAAAGCAATCTTTCCACTCTGGCTTCACAGGCCCTTTGCTTCTCAGATCTACTCCCATCCCATGGTCACTGATTGCTTGTTTTCTGGAATTCTTTTTCCTAACTCATGATTGCTTACTCCTCAATATGACTCCATCCTCACTTGGGTGTCTCTTCAACTGAGACATGGCTGACATGCCTTTTGTTTTAATAATCTGCTTATCTCTTAGCATTTTTCTTTGAAACTCAAACACCCACTCAAGTGATGTTAAATATTCTATTTGAGAAAGAAATGACCTGCAAATATGAATGATGTTTGAGAAGTCTCTCCTATTCATAAAAGCAAGTTTCCATGTTCAAGCTTGACGTTATTTCTAATGTAAACACTGTCAGAAAAAAATGGTCAGTCTTCTGCCTGTTGAAAGCAGTTCAAATTTCAACTTTAATCTGGTCTCCTTTAATCTAGATACAGTTTTAAAAAAAGTTCTCAAATTAAAATAACCCCTAGGAATTTCCTGTGAAATATGGAAGATTTGATACAACTTTTAAAGAACTCCGAGACTTTATTCATTTTTGTAAGTATATTTGGTTTATGGAGATTCATAGACCTCAACTGGGCAGACGCCAAACTGTGTTTTGAATAAAAGATGCAAGGTGGTGATTTATTCTGTGAGGCAATGAGCCTACATTCTGCATTTTCACATTAGATTGGGCTTCAACAATAAACTTCTTTTAAGAAACGAAATAAACAGGACTGATGGAAATTTTTAAGAAAGGAAATCACCCACAACAAATGCAGACAATACCTGCAAAATCTGTGCTGTGTATTTTGATATATATCATTTATATTGCAGCTGCTTTCTAAAAAGCCAGCCGAATATAAAAGCTTTTCAAAGTCTAGGTACTCCAGTTGGATATATTTTCAAATAAAGCATGTATAAATTGAACCTAGTTTTATGGGGTACATTTGAACATACCTCGAAAAACTACTTTCTAGAAACACTCTGAATATGCAAATGATGTTTTATAAATATAGTCTTCCAAGTGAAATTCAGTTTTATAACATGAAAAGAAATTTTCATGGAAGACTAGAGCGACAAGAGTGTAAATTGGAACAGCATTGTTGAAAATAGAAAAAGTGTGGGGCACATCCTCAGTTATATTTTTCAAAAGTTTTATGAACACATTGTGATGAGTACCAAATATTTGTTTTCTCTATTCAACCAGAACCTTACAAAAATGGCTTTCGAAAATTTAGCTTTTATACTTTTGACTTCAGAGCAAGTTGGAAATATGATAGTTGAATGCAAGGAAATAGCAGATGGACCTCAGGTTGGTTCTATATCTCCACTGAGTGCAGGTCCCTGCCTGCAATACAGAGGCACCCTCAGCAGAGTCTGTAGAGCCCCAGAGGTGGAGAGAAGCTTGGTGATGTTGGAGCAGTGGATGCCTATGGGCAGAATGTGAGGGAGCAGAGAGCACAGCGGACATGGAGCCCAGTTCCTTGTATGGGTTCCCCATGGGTTGTTGATTGAGTGCTGGCGTACACAAGCTCGGAATGGAAGTCACAGAGCCCTTGAAAAGAGGAGTTCTTACAAGACTGAGAATGAATGAAAATATGGGAGGTGCACAGTGCAAGAAGCTGCAGTTCTGCTCCAGCCAGAGTAGAGAACCTTACTGTCGTTCAGCTGAGACACTAAAAGTCACAGATTAGGAATGATGATGCTTATTTAGAATAAGGGTTACTCTAGACTTGCTTTTGAAATATTTAAAGCCAATCCTTAATGACAACAAGGACAAGCTATAGAAAAGTGTCTGATTTTGAGAAAAACCTCATGCTTCTTTAAAAGAATACTACTCCCAAGAATATATCATTTGCAAAATGCTGCATAGAATAAGACTGCAAGAGAAGAAAAATTTCTCTATGAAGTGATAAAGAAAGCAGTTAATAGAAACAGATCCCAAGACCTCCCTAATGTTGGACACAGCAGAAAAGGCTTTAAGAATTAAGGATTATTTAGATATTCAGTGACTTAAAATGTCAATCCAGAATTCTGTAGCCAGTATAAATATTTTTCAAAGCTGAGAGTGAAATGAAGACATTTTCCTATAAACCAAAGCTGAGAAAATATGTTCCCTACAGACTTGCACTTCAGGAAATGCTAAAAGCAGCTTATCGGAGTAACTGAAAGAGCACTAGGTAGAAACTGAGAATTATTACAAGAAATAAAGAGTCTGGAAACATAAGTGTATAGTGAAATATAAAATGTATTCTTTTTTTCTTAATTTGTTAAAAGATAAGTGACCGAACTAAACCATGCAGTAGGTGTTCGTGCAGTGGTTGACACCACTTAAGATGCCTGGGTTTGACATCTGACTCTGCTTCCAGTGTCCTGCTAATGCAAGCTCTGGGAGACAGGAAGTGACAGCCAGCGCTAGATAGCTTGCTCCCTGCCGCCCATGTAGGGGACTTGTATGGAGTTCTGGGCTCCCAGCTTTAACCTGATTCAACCTCAGTCATTGTAGGCATTTGAGAAATGAACCAGCAGATAGGAGCACTTTCTCTGTCTATCCCCCTCTGTCTTTGCTTCTCAAATAAATAAATGAATAAAAATTATTTAAACAGCTAATTTTAAAGTTGTCCTAGCCCTAACCAAGAAGACTAAAATTATAATCACACATATAAGAAAATACTCTTAACCTGGAATAACACTTTGAGTTATCAAAATGAGAAACAGCTGGCCTTCAAATAGCACCTAAAAATGAAAAGTAAAGACGCAGATTGGGAGCAAATATTTACAGTGCATATCTCTTGCAAAGGACTTGTATGCGGAGTAAATAAAGAGTTTCTACAAGTCTGTAACTGAAAATGAACACAACTAAAATCTAGCAAAAGGCTTTATTAGCAATTCATCAAAGTTGATAACCAAGCATGTCAATAAATGTTTGAAGAGATGCTGTTATTAAATATTAGTAAATTCACATTAAACCTACAAAGACATTCTGATTTAAACTCATTTCAATGGCTAAAATTAATGAGTGAAAATTTCCACTGTTGATAAGGATGTGGCAAAATTAAATACTCAAATATTACTGTTATCACTTTCAAACCATTTTAGTTTGTTTTAAAGTTAAGCATATTTGAAAATGTATGTTCTTAACAAATTACACAAAGGAAATGAACTAATATGCCCATAGATGCAGCTGCAAACCAGAAATAAAGTATATGCCCATCAACAGGAGAACTGGAAAAGACAATTATGGTAAAGCTGTGTAATGGGATCCTACCAAGCTGTGTAGTTCAGGAAATTTCTTAACATACACAAAATTAGGCATGAACTTCAAAAACATTATCCTGAGTTTAAGAAACTGGAAATGAAAGAATATATATGAGTATTGCATGGATACATTTATAGGATGTCATGGGACAGGGAAAACCAATCTAGGCTGAAAAAAATGCCAATGACTTGAAGGTGTAGAGGGAAACTTAGCCTTTCTGCACAGCTAGAAGTAGCTCAACACAATGACAGAAACATTCTGTATTTTGTTTGTGGTACATGGGAGACAAAATATTGATTCTCCAAGGTGTCCAAGTCCCTAAGCCCAGAGCCTGGGAATGTGAAATCTCTCATGTCAGAAAGGACTTTGTAAATACAACGAGGACGCAGCTCTTAAGATGAGGGTATCTTGGATCATTTAGATGGGCCTAGTAGAATCATTTTATATGTATTATATTAAGCAAAATATTATTAAATAATTTACTTATTTGTTTTCTCTGTAATGTGGTTTACAGAAAATTTAAAGTTATGTAGTTGATGTTATATTTTTAATACACAGCTGTGCTTGGAGTGCTTCATGAGTTTGGAGGACAGTTAGATTCATATCTAACCAGAATGACAGTCTGAGAGGGAATTCATCCTTGAATATTTTTCATGGTACAAAGTAAAAAGGCAATAGGATATTCCAAGAAGTTAGAAACATAATGTATGTTAACTTAATGCATGTTAACTTAATGTATGTTTGAAGAACACCAAACCACGAAGGAGGTCGGTTAGAGTCCACTACTTCTGATAAACAATTGCAGTTACATAATCTCATCAATTTTTCAAAGTATTATGAATTTCCAGAATATTAAGTAAGCCTACATTCAAATGTAAACAAATACCTTGCAATGACATATTTAAAGAATGCTGGCATTACTGTGGCTACTACTTTATGCTGTTTGTAATACTGCTCCATTAGTACAGATACATCACAAAGATAACATCTTCCGTTAACTCAGATAGGGAGTCAATTGTCTATGGAATTGCTTTTTTTTTTTTAATTTCATGATTAATCTACTTATTAGGAATATGAAAAACCTATCAGGTTCCTCTGTCACTCTTTTGTAAACAAGCAAGATTTGAATTAATTACATGAACACATTATGTGATTATAGTACATAAAAATATTTAAAAGAAAATGTAAGCAAAATTGTTGAAATGGTGGTCTACAGAATATTAAGCATTGGTTTTCATAGGTTGAAACAGAAAATGAACGGTTTTCTCAATTCTTCAGGGAATTTATTCACATCTATTAGAAGATTCCTATTTTTTATTGCTAGGAGTAGTTGGTACAGAAAAGAATATGCTGGAACAACAGGAGTATAGAAGTGTGTCCATGCCCCTCAGACACCTCTTTCCCACACAATATAATGGCCTATGTATGAATTTAAATGATATAATGAAAAAAATAAGTGATATAAAGAGGGTTTTTTTTTTTCTGCAGCAAATGGGAATATAGGTCACTCACTGATTCTTTGAAAAAAGTCTTCATTATTTTCACATATTCTAGAGAGAATTTACATATGCATGTACTATATGAAATGACACCTAATACATTTCTGGTGTATTTTAAAATGTATCCATAATTATAGTAAGCATACATTCCTCAACTCATGTAATGTCAATTGAAAGCTAGAGCCATTTGTATTTTTGCTTCATTAAAATTAAGTTCTATGGCTGCCGCTGCAGCTCACTAGGCTAATCCTCCACCTGCGGTGCTGGCACTCCAGGTTCTAGTCCCGGTCGGGACACCGGTTCTGTCCCGGTGGCTCCTCTTCCAGTCCAGCTCTCTGCTGTGGCCTGGGAAGGCAGTGGAGGATGGCCCAGGTCCTTGGGCCCTACACCACATGGGAGACCAGGAGGAAGCACCTGGCTCCTGGCTTCGGATCGGCACAGTGCCGTCATGGCGGCCATTTTGGGGGTGAACCAATGGAAGGAAGACCTTTCACTCTGTCTCTCTCTCTCACTGTCTAACTTTGCCTGTCAAAAATAAAAAATAAAAATAAATAAATTTATACACCCTCAGTATAGTAAAATTAAAGAATAACTTATTAGAATTTTTGTTGTGCTAGCTATTACCATAATGAGTAAAATGTCAGTTCCTACAGACAAGATATTAACAGATGCACAAGTAGATGCTGTCCAAGGCAAGTAGTAAAAATAGAGAGCCCAGAAGTCTTGTCTTTGGAAACGTATTTTATTAAAGAAAATCTGCTCCCTGTGTCAGGACAATGTGAAGGCTGATCTTTGGCAGTTCTGGAATAAAACCTAAAATATGCATTTCTAAAAAACTGAATGTGCAGCCTGGAGTTGTGGTACAGCAGGGTAAGACACTGCATAGGAAGCCAGCAAGTCTTGACTGCTCCACTTCCGATCCAGCTCCCTGTTAATGCATATCTGAAGGCAAAGAAGATGGCCTAAGTACCTGGGGTCAGTCTACCCATGAGGGAGATTTAGATGGAGTCCCAGGCTTGTGGTTTCAGCCTGCTATGGGGACATTGATGGGGTTGACCAGAGGATGGAAAATCTTTCTCTCTCTTTCTTTCCATCTCTTCCTGAAATTCTGCCTCTCAAATAACAATAATTAAAAGAACTGAATGTGATAGAGTACTTAATAGAAAAGATAAATTTCTAAAAGAAAAACAATATTGAATTAACTGAATAATATATTTTGTAACAAATTTTCCAATCTGGGAAATAAGAGTAACAACAGTATGTCATGAAAAATATATTACTCAGTTTAGTTTTGTTTAGCAGATAATATCAACCTGATTAAAAAAAAAGTTTCAAAGAAAAAGAAAATGTTGTTACAAAGTAGTGTTCCAAAATAAAGCATTTCAATTGATGTTTTATGTTAATTAGTTACAGACTAATGCTCTCTGCTTTCATTTAAAATAACTTTCTGTTGAAGGTGACTTTGCCTTGATGAAATGACAAACAAGTTTCTTGTGCGTGCTTTGCAATTTAAAAACAGAAAGTTGTAGCATTAAGTTAGAATTTATGTGGGGGCATTTTTTTTTTTTTGTCCAGATCCCTTAAAAGGAAGAAGAAAAGAGAAAAATGACAGTTCTGAACTTTGGTTAGTATGTAGTCTATTGGACTTGCTCATTTCAAAAAGGAGAGGATACAAGAAAAGTGGATGAATGAGAAATTGAGAGGACATTCAGAGCTATCAGCATCTATGATGAGAGATGACTTATGATGTGGATTGCGTCACGCATGGGGGTATGAAGTGGTGGCCACAGGCGACTGGGCTGAGACAAGGTTCATTAGGACCTGAAACAAAGATGATGTGAAGATGTGAGAGCGGCCTTGCCTTTGACCCCACCGGGGAACTGAAGGTCATCCCAACTTCAGAGTAGAACTCCTCCGCTTCTGCTCTATCAGCGAGAGAGAGAGAGGGATCCAAATTAACAAGGCAGAGGAATTTTCTTAGTCATTGCCCTATCCACTCTATCTCCTGGTCAGTGCTGTACCCATTTAAGATTCTACTGAAGTCTTGCAATTACTGCTACCCTCAGTGAACTCAGTAATTCGAGCCAAGATTGGAGCAGTAATTTGCTGGATGATTTCTGTTACTACCTTGAAGTCTGTCTGTCTCTAACATGTGTGACTTTAAAATGTGTGGCCATCTTCAAGTGTGGTTACGAGGGTGAGTTAAATTGAAGAAAAGTGTGCTGTAAATTATTGTAGAAATGAAATAAGTATGATAAATCCACCAGTGTGTTACCATTTCTCACATAAGAAAATATCATGTAGGGTAAGAAAAGTATTGCTGAATATCTGACTGACATTGCTTTTATTTACTAGCCAATTAAATATAAAGGAACCTACCTTGTAGTATGGAATAAAAGAAGTTAATTTCATTTGCATTGAAAACTATGGAAAATGTTCTCTCTCTTTTTACATCAGTTTTGTTTTTTACACCAATTCTTAACAATGTATCCCACTATGTCAAAAATCTAACACTGAATTTGAAATTCTTTATGATGTCCTTTGATATATTTGCATAAAATATATAAGACTCATTGCATGAATAAATTATAAGTTATACAAAATGACTCCACATAAAGGAGGTTCTTGAGGACTTTTATGGCTAATTCACCTTATAAACTTCACCATTGCTTCCCTACCAATTACACAGAGTGTGTGTGCCAGCGTGTGAGAATTTATTTCTCAACACATAGTTAATGAATGTAAACACTGTAAATTTTGTTAAAGCCTCCCTCTGTTCTATCACATCTTCATGATAGAAATGTATCACTTTCTCAAAATATAAACTTTATTTTGTTGATATCTGTTATTATAGTTTCTATTTTATGTATTTCTATTTTATTTTAAAATGTTTTGTTACTACTGTTTTAGAATAGGTGCTATAAGAAAACTGTATGAAATTGTAAAGGTGTATGTAAACTTTCAGTGAATTATATGTCTTCTTCCCAACATGCCTACATCTATTGAATTTCTGCACTAGAGGAAATCACTGTCTCTAGTTTCTTTCTTGTCTTTAAGGATGGAGTGGATACATATGAATACATATGGCATCCTATGGCTGTGAACCTTGATTTTTTTTTTTTTCTTGCCATTTTAACTGTCACAGAGTTTGGCAAACTGCAGCCCACAGATCAAACTTGCTCGAACTCTTATTTGCTGGAATACAGCCACTCTCATTTATTGTTGGATTGTTTATGGTTGCGTTCCTGCTGCTGCAGCTGAGTTGAATAGTTGCTACAGAGACCTTCTAGTCGAAAAAAAAAAAAAATGGAAACATTTACTATCTATCCCTTTACAGAAAGTCTGCTGATTCTTCTAGGAAGCATCTCAATAACTTTATAGGGGTACTTCAAAAAGTTCATAGAGAGGGGTACTTCAAAAAGTTCATAGAGAATGGAATGAAAAAACATATGTATTTTGATATAAAACAAATTGAAATCCATGCATAGGCCAGTAGCTTCAAAAGTTCATGGAAAATGAAAAAGCTATGCATGTCTTTCAAAATATTTTTTCGCATGAATAAACTTCTATTTTTATTCTGTTTTTTCCATGAAGTGCTTAAAGTACTCTTATATACATAGAGGCATCTAAAGCTTTTATTAACTTTGCAATTGTCAACCGAAAAATGAAGCATGCTATTTTATATAGAATTGGATTTTTATTTATGTATCTTAAATTTTAATTAACAATAATTGCACAGACTTGGTGAGCCATTTGTCACATTTTGGGACATATACACAATGTGGGATGACTAGATAAGGTTAATCAACATTTCCCTTTCTTTGACAAAGGAGTCTTAGAGCTCCTGTCTTATATTTCTTGTATTTGCTCATGAAACATATAATACGTATCAGTTCAAGTCCTGGCTACTCCACTTCCAACCCATATGCCTGCCAATGTGCCTGGAGAAAGCAACAAAAGATGGGCCAAGAATTTAGACCCCTGCCACTCATGTAGGAGACCCAGATTATGGTCCTGTCCTCTGGGTTTCCACCTGGTCCAGTCCTGGCTATTGCAGCCATCTGAGGAGGGAACCAGCAGATGGAAGACATTTCTCTCTCTCTCTCTCTGTCTCTCTCTCTCTGTCTCTTTCTCTGTAAATCTTACTTCCAAATAAATAAACATATTTTTAAAATAAAATACATGAAATGAAATTTCTCCTTTCTGGAACTGTATCTTCTTTTTGCCTGATAACAAGGTAAAATTTACCTTTGACTGCCTTCTCCAGGCAACTCTTGTATGTTCCAGTTTTAACATCCGCTGTCCTCATCTATCAAATTGAATTACTTCCTGTCCTTATTTTTCTGGAATTTAGCTTTACTGTCTTCCTACATAATAAACTCTAAACAAAATACGTGATATATAATAAAGCGTCCTCTTTTAAGAACATAAATAATGTAGTCAGTGTCAGTTGAAAAATGGTGCTAGTGCTCTGAACTACACAGATAAATGAGGGCTTATTATTTAAGAGAGTTTATTTTTGGTTGTCCATAACTATTTCTTTATGAATCCACATAAATTTTTAACATTTTCCTAATCAAATGTACAATTGCAAGTGTGTTATTTTCCCTCTAAATTCAAATCAATGCACAAAAATTATTAGTAAATATAAGTGTGGTACAACTAAGTGTGGCTTTTAACAATTCTGGAGAAGCTACATATTTAAATGTTTAATTTCACTATTTACTGGCAATATTAAAAGAGTGTGAACTGAATACTAACAGTTGTTTGTAGATACATAAAGAAAAGACTCTTGAATATCTTCCTACCACATTCAGTTCTGCTCAGATCCTTAGTGACATATTTGTGCTAGGAGATTAGACTCAACATTTCACATTTTAATAAGATAAAAGGCATTCTTACAAAATAGCTTCAGTTGGTCCTTACGTGCTATCCTACACAAATAAATAAATGAAAATATTCTTTCCTGGACTGTTAGTTCCTGGTTTCCCAATTTGTGAATAAGAAGTTGAGATATAGCACCAACCTCAGTACTGGGTTCTCCAAGCCTGTCTACACAGATCCTCTGTGCAAATTCTTCACAAATAGTTGTTGGAATCCACTCTGAGTGATTCTCTGAGGTAAGCAAAGAGAACTTAATCTCTAATGTTCCTAGAGGAGATTCCGCACTCTTGCTGCCTAAGTCAGGCACTATCTTAACTGATATCTAAAACAGCAGGTTGGTTCAAAAATTGGGGCTAACGTGCCACTTTGTTCTGACATCAGAAAGAGTGCACGGCTGCTGCTCCGAAAGCTGCAAGCACTCGGGGCTCCAAACACTGAGGCAGAGACCAGATGAGGTTTGAGGATTGATGCTGTCTTAGCAGCAGCAGAATGCCTTCCACCTCCAAGCTGCAATGCATTTTTGAATGGCAGTCAACATTCCACTTAAGGTTAGAGAGAGAGATTTCAGTCTGCGGAACCCTTAGTGTTGGTCAGACTTAATTCTACTGGGGGCAATGCTGAGGCACAGAGTCAACATTTTCTTGCCTCACTGGCCTAAACCAAACTCAAGAAGTCACCAGTCCCTGCTTTGCTACAGACCTCTGCTTTCCGATTCACACTGGTTCATTGGACATGTTCCCAACACATACCAAGGTCTTTGTCAGGGACCACTTACAACCTGGCTACGTGCTTTCCTGTAATAGGGACAGAGATTACTACAAGAAAATTTCATATGATTGAGCTGTGTGTCAAAGTGCATTTTGTATTTTATGCTGAAATTCTGAATATTGTTGCATACCTACAAGATCATTATTCAGTAAATACTTGGTCCAAATTTGATTTGGCAGGCATCTCTTTAAATAATTTTTAAAAGGGATCATATTTAAATAGATGAATTATTGACTATAAGAAGGTAGATAATGATTTTAAAATTTGTAATACCTGTTGGTCTAAGGATTCTGAATGTTAAATGGGAGTAATTCCACTTTCTAGTAAATTAAAATGATACTCAGTTAATTTCTCCCCAAATTTTGTATGTTTCAAGAACTGGAATGCTGGGAAAACATCACTGGGGACTGCAGCTGCTAACCAGAAAGTTATTCAGACAGCCAGTGTATTGCTACCTGTTTTCTAATCTCCAAAAATAAATGCCTTGAATGTAAAATGAGGGGCATAATGTTTAATTAGAAATCATTGGCATCAGTCTCCGGAGGCGCTGTGTCTCCCCAGTGACAGAGGTCATAGCAGAATATAAACGAGGTATTTTACAAACGCTGCTGGGCAGATAACCCAGTTCTGCTTTTCTAGGTGATCTCTGATAACCCATTACGTAGCAGGCTTCATGTATTATGCTGGGCATGAGGTCTGAAATGCTGGGGAACTGAATCCCAGGGGCCCACTGCTTGTCCACCCCGTTTGATACTGTGGTCTTGGCTTGGAGTGGCTGATATAAGTCAGTATCTTGACAGGTAAATGGCATTTGTTTAATTTAAATGGCACTTGTCATGCTGCCTTTTGTTCTAATGCACTGTGAGGTTAATTGAGCAGATACGAAAAATTAGCCAGGCTAAAGTTGCTTCTGCTGTAAGTCAGAATTATTAATCCGCTGGCCTTAATTTACAGTGTCTCCATTTCTCTGATAGACTGAATCATGGAGATTGTTGGAGGGAGAAAATACTAATGATAGCCTAATTTTAAATCGTCCTATAACTATGAATTTCACCATGGTAAAATTTAACAGACTTCAAGCTCTGGCCATGGAGATAGGACTTTTATGTGCCATTATATAGGAAAAGAAGTATGAAAGTGGGTCTTATCTGCAACTTTTAATTTGCAAGTTTGCTTATGACCTTCAAAACCATTTCACACTAAATACAATCTTAGATTTCATGAACACACAGTTCCTTTCCATTTTATATGGATAACAATGCATTCCAGACTTTGTATCTTATAGCACAGTAATTAAGGCCGCATCTATTGTGTACCCATATAGTACGCAATTACCAAGGTGATTGGAACATTTCTGTAGAGGATTAGCCTAATTTATCAAGCAGTGGCTGTGTGGAATAAATGAGCAGGGGCCCCCTTCAGCTAAATTATCTTCCCTTTGCTATCTATTAGGTATGAATGGGCTGAATCCAATGAGCCACTGTGGTGCTATGAATTCCATTCCATATAGTTAAGCGAATTTCACAAAGACAAACCATGAGGGAAGATGAGGAATCCATTTGGGGAGATAGTATTACATCCCATGGCATCTCCTCCTTCCCCTCCATAGCTCAGTTTGCATACACAATTAAGGCATGTCTTACATATGGATTAGGTGCTAACTGCATCACTCACAGTCAGATTTTGAAACCTCTCACATGTAAATGACACAAAAAATCCTTACGTACTCAAAAGGTGAAGATCCAGCTTTTTCATCCTCTTAATGTGGAATTATTTACTTATTTTTTTAAAGACCTTATTTATTTGAGAGGTAGACCTATAGATACAGAGAGGGAAAGATAGAGAAAAGTCTACCATCTGCTGGTTCACTCTGAGCTGATCTGAAGCCAAGAAACAGGAGTCTCCTCTGGGTCTCCCAGCTGGGTGTAGGGGCCTAAGCACTTGGGCCTAGGTGATAAGCATAGAGCTGGATCAGAAGAGGAACAGCCTGGACACAAACGATGCCCATATGGGATGTCGGCACCACAGGTAGAGGCCAAGCCTACTACATTACAATACAGGCCTCAAATTATTCATTTATAATAATATATTTTACAGCTATATTTAAATCATTTCATGTGCATATTTATTTTTCTCAGTAACTAGAATTAATGATTTTATGGAAGACAAGGGTATTTGTTATTGTAACATGGGCATCCTTTTAACTTAAGTTTTATTTACTTCCAAGTGCTAGACAGAGTTAAATTCCAGCCATGGGAATTTAACTGTGAACACGACCAAAGAATGGAAATTCCAGTCAAGCTACAGAGAGCTTGAGACTGAAGGTGCTGTAAGCAAAATTACATGGTGAACTCTGCAGATGCCACATGATTTTAGGAATTATTCATAGATAATATTCTTGTAAGTACAACTAGACTTCTTTTAAGCCACATGTGTAAATTCAGATCTTACACTACATAAATGCAGGCAAAAGAGCACTGGAGAACGCAAATACTAACTTGGCCTGTTGGTGGAGATACCAGTTAAGATGCCCATGACATACCAGTCAGGGCCTGGGTTCAATTCCAGGCTGCAGCTTCTGATTCCAGCTTGCTGCCAGTGCAAACCTGGAGAGGCATTACACAGTGATGGTCACATAATTGGGTCTTTTCCATCCTGAGTTCTTGACTCCATGGTTGCCATTTGGAGACTGAAGCAGCACATGGGCACTCTTCCCCTCCTTCCCTCTACATACTCTGTCCCTCTCTATGTCTAGTGAATAAAAAGAATACAATTTCTTTAAAAGTATGTTGTCTGGCCTCCATTTGGATGATACCCATTTCCCAGAGGGATCATCACCAGAACAAAGCCTGAAATATGCCTTTTTTTCCCCCTAAACTCACCCTACAACTACCTCTGTCTCTTTAAAAATCCTTTGTGCTGGCTTGTTTGGTGGCAAAGGCAAATTTTGGATGAAGAGATCTCCCTTTCACCACGACTGCTGGGTGACTGAAATAAACTCTTTCCTCTTACCAACAACAACAACAAAGATGGTCTGTACAGACATTATCTTTATCAGTAAATTTTCTACATGGAATATAAAACACAAATAACAATAGCAAAAAAGCAATGTTTGACCTTATCTAATGATTTACTCTAATTTTGCTAATCATTTTCAGGCCAGGAGAGGCAAGAGACCCAGAAGAATCATCTTTTCTTAAACTTTTAAAATATGTATTTCCTGATTGGTGGACAAGTCATATTTTTAGAAAATATTGCTGTCATCGTAAAATGTCAGTGTTTTCTAGGGGGGCTTGAAAATTGTGAAACTATGGCTATGTCATCTTCTTAAAAATATTTTAGTTTTTGCTACTTAACAAAGTGATTCTGGGCAAGTCACTTTAATATACTATATCAATGTCAGAATAGTATTAAAATTTTCGATAAGAAATTTATTCAGGCTCTTAGAAGATTTTAGCATCATTTACATTAATTATAATATTATTGAGCAAGTGCGTCTGTTGCTATTATCAAGAGCAGAAGTACAATCACATCTGCCCACAGGGAATGACTAGGTGGAAACATTTGACTCACATAGAAAAGCGAAAATGAGGAATTCTAGCACTCTGTCGGTGCCCCATGGCCAGTAGACTCCTTTGGGCAGACGACACAGGACAATTGACCTGCATATACTCTACTACAACACAGGGACTCTGTCCACTCCCCAAAGAGGGCAAGAATAGTAGGAGAGTTGGCTAGATATGCTAGGATTCACTTGCTTAACCTGAGCAAAGGACAACACACTGAGCCTGAAACATGGAAAGCTACTCCCATACAAGGTGACAGGTACAGTACAGGCTGTCTGGGCCTGTAACCTCTGTAGATGTGGTCCAGGCCCCATGCCCACTCTCATAAGACTGAGAGAAGGATCAAAACATAATGCATATAAGATTGTCTTTTTCAACATGTAATATCTTTATAATAAAATAAGACAGAGGTGAACAATTTTTAATTTTTAAAAGGAAATTGCATGTTGAAGAAAAATAAATTCAATCATTTCAATCATATCACACCATTATAATCTATAACTTTGAACAAATTTTCGTTCAAAAATATATTGTTGCTTATGAGTAGAGAAAAATTTTGTTGCATTAAAATGCAGGATATTTACATACATAGAAAAAAGCAGTTAACACTCCCTTGACTTGCATCCTCTGGTCTGCTTTAACACAAACCAGGAGGAAAAGAAAGCTAGGCATCAGAAGCAATGGGTGGCAGGCCTATTAATGGCTGATCTGTACAGTGATCTGCCCTCAAGGAGACCCAACAGGCCAGTCCACTGCAGTGGCTTTCAATGTGGTAAGCCTGGGCTTCAGCAGAAGTCAGCTTGTGAAGAGCCCTGGCAGCTCTGCCAAGAGTTGGATCACTGGAAATGGACCTGCCCTGGAGTCGAAGGATGCCCAGGTCAGAGCCACAGATCTTATTGGCTCTAAGCTGAAAAGCCCTTCACTCAGCCCAACTTCCAAAGTGACCACTGCAGCTGAGGTGACAGCCAAGTAGGGTCAGCAACATTGAAGGCAGAACTGTAAATTTCTTGTTAGAGATGCCCCCTGCCTTTACCTGGCCAGCTCTCCTCCCAGGCCAGCCAAGTCATGAAAGTCAACAGAGTGCCTTCCCCTAGGAGGTTCACACCTCCCTTAGCATATACCCCAAGTGAAGAGATAGATAGGTCTGGGCCACTTAACTTACAAGGCCTAAAGCCCACCAGATTATTATCAAGCCCCTTCTATCAGGTTCTACTTGCCTCTCAATCAGAAAACTTAATTGTAGCTTAGACAGCACCTTTCTTAGCTCCTCTAATAATGACTCTGTCCTTTGTTCTAGGCCCTGTCTAGTGCACTTGGGCCTCATTCCTTTGTAATCATAACCTCTACTCTACCACCAATGGCTCTACTCCCAACCTGTGTGTACTGATGGTCCTCTTCCCCACTTAATGCTGTATAATTGTTCAGACCTGGTTAATGCCTCTCTTAGGATCATTGGTTACTATCCTCACCCTGTCTTTTATGACCTTGTCTAAATATGATCAGAGTTGGCAAACTTGGAAGGCTTCCATAGCCTTGGCAACTCATGACGACAGCCTAGGGTGGTTACTGGCACCATAAACTAGAGTGTCAATTTGTTGGGTCAACAACAGGAGCCACTGTGCACTTGCTCCTCATGTGGGATCTCTGTCCATAATGTGCTGTACATTTTTATTTAATGCTATAACTAGTACTCAAAGAGTATGTTTCACTTTGTGTTTCTATGTGGGTACAAACTGTTGAAATCTTTATACTAAATTGATCTTCTGTATATAAAGAGAATTGCAAATGAATCTTGATGTGAATGGAAGGGGAGAGGGAGCGGGAGAGGGGAGGGTTGTGGGTGGGAGGGAAGTTATGGGAGGGGGAAGCCATTGTAATCCATAAACTGTACACTGGAAATTTATATTCATTAAATAAAAGTTAAAAAAAAAGAAAAAAGCAGTTAAATGATACAATGAAAGAGAAGGTTCTGCATGCAGAAAAAAATAGAAAAACCAACTATGTGCAAAGACAACAAGAAATGTAGAGTAAAAGAGAACAACAAGCAATGAAATTAACTAAAGGAAAAAGAATATAATTTCTTACAAGAAAGTAACTGTTATTAGATAGAAGAGATTCAAGATACATAGAATGTAAATTGTCCCTAGTATCATCATATTAAAGCATGAATATGATTTAATCACAATAAAATAAAATTGCATTTTTATGCAGAAGCTAGGTACGTCTATTTTAAAGTTGATGCAGAAGAATAATTATGCAAGAGTAGCCTGATAAAAATTGGAGAAGAACAGCTGAAGAGGAGCTGACGTTCTCTATTTTGAAGCTTATTATAAGGAGTAATATCAGGAAGATGGTAGCATGGAGGTTGTCTTCTCATGTGCTTCCACAGCAACAATAATTATGTGGACATCTGCAAACAAGAGTGCCTTCCTGCAGGCTTTGGGATTCCTGAAGGAGGTTTTGAAATCCCAGAGTCGTCCAAGACCTAGGAGAGCCATTTTGAAAAGGTAGACCCATGCACAGTTACAGACTGTCCAGCTATGGTCCTAGCTCCAGACCTGGAAACTATTCCCTCCACTCCAACCCCATGGACTTGGCTGTGATTCTATTGGGTCTTAGTTCTGCCAACCAAAACTATTTGCCAAGGGACCCAGGAGGAATCACCCTTCTTGTATCTCAGATGACAAGCCTGCCAAACTCTCTGCAGTGGACCCTGAAGCTCAGCTCTGTCACCTCTCAGCAGCCACAGCCCGAGAGTAGTCCTACCAGCTCAGGGACCCAAAGGGAAACATGTCCATATGAGTCACTTGGGCAGATCTGCTGAATTTGGTCTTTTAACAGGTCTTGAAATGGCTCCAGTACTCAGCTCTGGCTCCCTGTACTCGCTATCTGAGAGCAGTTCTTTCTACCCAGGAGCCACTGGGAAGTCTCATCCTTTTTTCCTCAAGAGACAGACTTGCAGACTACCATCTTGCCCATGGACTCTGAAGCAGCCCTGTCATCTGGCTCCAGCTCCCCTCAACCTCAGGCTATGCCCAGTAATCTTGACCTAGGAATATAAGAAGTGACCCATTAGGAGCTCTCCTTGGGATATGGAAGAAGCTACATCTGTCTGGCACATGGCAATAGGTCCACTGTCTTCAGATCCTGATGCAGACTCTCACTCAAGTACCAACACTAGTGGTCAAAGTCCTGGAGGCAGTGCAGTCCACTCAGGGGAGAGCCAGGATTCATGCCTGCTTGTACAGCAATAGGCCTGCCAACTGAGCATGCCACAGCAGATCCAGCCAGCCACGATCCAGCTACAACCTCAGTCTACTGTAATCCCAGACCCATCCCAACGGTCTGGGGATTCAACAGAAGACCTTAACCCACCTAAAGTGTTAACTGCCCTTTCATAGACATCTTGCAAGTGTCCATGGATAAACAAGAATCGAGAAAACATGACAGCTTCAAAGGAAACTCATAAAACTCTAATAATTGTCTCTGAAAAATTAGAGATCCATAGATTTTCTGAAAAAAAAAAATTCAAATACTCATCTTAAAGCTAATGAGATGGAAGAAAACATTGATAGACAACTAAATACAATCAAGAAGACAATACATGTGCAAGAAGTTTAAAAAGCTTTAAAATACTGAAGCACAAATGTGAGACATAGATGCAATATGTTGAAAGTGGGTACTCCATATAAGATCAGTTGATTAGCCTACGTGCTTTATGTTGTTATATTTGACCATTTGCATCATCAAGAGAGAGTGTTTAAATACAAACAACAGAAGCAGTAGCTGCGGAGTCAGTCACCAGCACTTCAGGCCAGAGTCGTGATTGGGGGTGATGAGTTAGAAATCACAGAGCCCAGACAGAGCCAGAATACCCTTATGTACTGAAAAGCAGAAACAAAGCCACGGGAAACACTTTTGCTTCCTTCACGCTTCATGGACGTGTCAATGAGAAAAAAGCTACAGAATGATGATTGTCTTTTTTAAAAATTTTATTTAATGTATACAAATTTCATGTATTTCATACATACAGATTTAGAAACATAGTGATAATTCCCACTCTTCCCTCCCTCCCATCCCCGGCTCCCACCGTTCCTACTGCTTCCTCTCCTATTCCCGCTCTTACTTTTCACAAAGATCTACTTTCAGTTTACTTTATACTCATAAAGTTAACCTTTACTAAATAATGAGTTCAACAAACAGTATGAAGAAAAAAACACTCTTCCTCAACAGTAGAGACAATGGCAGTAAACAATTATGGAAGCTCAAAATGAAAAATCACTCCTATACAGAGGATGATTATTAAAAGGAAAAGAAAGCTAGGGAAAGTATGGGGTAGGCTCAGAGCCTGGGCAACCTAAGGAACAGAAAAACACCTGTGGCTGCAGTACATATGAAGACAGGACAGCAGTGTGCAAAGCAATTATGACAGCAGTAGCTAAATGTCTGGATTAGTCCTGCTGTTCTTTCTGGATGTGTTTCACAAGGAACATCATTTTCTTATGGTTTTTGTTTGTTTGTTTGTTTTTTTTTTTGGACAGGCAGAGTGGATAGAGAGAGAGACAGAGAGAAAGGTCTTCCTTTTTGCCGTTGGTTCACCCTCCAATGGCCGCTGCAGCCGGCGCATCTCGCTGATCCGAAGCCAGGAGCCAGGTGCTTCTCCTGGTCTCCCATGCGGGTGCAGGAACCAAGGACTTGGGCCATCCTCCACTGCCTTCCCAGGCCATAGCAGAGAGCTGACCTGGAAGAGGGGCAACTGGGATAGAATCCGGCGCCCCAACCGGGACTAGAACCCGGGGTGCCGGTGCCACAAGGCGGAGGTTTAGGCTGTTAAGCCACGGCGCCGGCCAATTTTCTCATGTTTTAAAATTTATTATTAATGAATCATGAGCACTCTTAGATTATCATTGGAAATCATTATATGATGGTATATACGTAATACATCAATAAATTATCTAGCCATATATGATTTTTCAACTCAATTTTTTCATATGTATGAACACACACACACACACACACACAGAGTTCCCGAAAACTAAAAAATGCCACAAAGATAAAGCTTTGGTGAACTTTCTGAATGAATCTGCTGATTGTTTTTCAAAGTTTTAAGTGCTAATATGATTATGAATAATATTGATAATACTAGTACATGTTAGAAACTTTATTTCTTCCAAAAGTAAAAAAAAAAAATTCTACATATGAAGTATATAGTACGTGATAGATGAGCCACTTTGCATTTTATTAATTATGCTCATAGAAACCCTACAGAAAGGATATCCTCTATTGTAAGACAATTAGAGTCCTAGAAGAGAGGTGACTTTCTCTGAAGGGAAGAAGGAACCTCCACTGTGACACCGCCTTGACTAAACAAGTTCAGAGTCGGTGAACTCAAGGGACTTCCATAGCCTAGACAGCTCATAGCAAGAGTCTCAGGTGATTGCTGATGTCATAAATAAGAGTGCCAATTGTTAAATCAACAACGGGAGTCACTGGGTACATGCTCCCCACATAGGATCTCTGTCCTTAATGTGTTTTACTATGAAACTTGAAAACACTACTAGTGGAACAATACCCTATACCTTGTGCGATTGTGTGAATGCAGCCTGTTGAAATCCTTGTTTAGTATATACTAAGTTGATCTTTAGTATATGAAGGTAATTGAAAATGAAACTCGATAAAGGGCGGGATGGGAGAGGGAGAGGGGAGGGCCACGGGCGGGAGGGAGGTTGTGGGGGAAGCCACAACAATACAAAAGTTGCACTTTGTAAATTCACATTTATGAAATAAAAATTAAAAAAATTTAAAAAAATAAAATAACATAGATGTACTAGAAGGCAAAAGAAGAGGATGATACTACATTACTTTTTAACTAAGTGTAAAAGTTATAAATTTTAAATAACTAAGCCATAAACTCTTGGAATTTTCCTGGGAAAATCTCTAAAATTAAAATATGTGTTTTGTCAATATAAAAAAAAATTAGAGTCCTAGAGACTTGGAACCACATTTTCTGTGGGAGCGGGGTTACTACAACGTGCCTCACATTATTATATTTTATTGTTTTTTCTAACTTAATATATAACATGATATAAAATACAGTAGAAAAGTTTCACATATTCTGTTTATCCTAAAATAACACTTTTTGCTATTGATGATGCATTCATAAAGCATTTGAAAGTCTAAAATACATGCCATTTCTCCATTATTTTTGTCTGAAGAATGTGGCATGATTTTTCCAGAATTTGGACTAAGTAACACTAGTACTCATTTTAAACAGTTTTTTTAAATTTATCCTTTTCATAATTTTGAAAATGCTCTCCCTTTGGTATTAATTCCTCTTATAGCATCTGTGTCTTTTCTTTTTCCCTGTGCCTTCAGAAGGCATTAGCAGTCCCTCTGCAGGTAATTACCTGAAGACAGCGATTCTCAAACTCTAGTCCTGACTGTTTTGGAGATCTGAAGTGCCTCTTAAAATGAGGACAGAAGCAATCGTGTTATTCCCTGATCCTCCCTCCCTCTCATTTAAACCATGGCCTTCATGCTTTCAACTGCATTTTTTATATTTCTTTATACAATTTAATTTAACCTAGATTCTGAGGTCAAAAATCTCTTTCCAGTAAACCATTATATCTATAATTCCAAACCTATTGTATTGTCGTAATGAACACTTACTCTATAACTTCTTTCAAGTACTACATGAGCACTTCAAAATTTCATGGAATGATGAAATTAAAAGATGAGTTTATTTTCATATGAAATTTTTGAATTCCACGTAGTCTTGTTTCCATAATATGTATTCACATAAACTTTTTGAAGACTCCTTGACATGGTTTGCTAAGCTCTTTGCTGAGCATTTCAGAGAATAAAACAACAGCTCAGACACAGTAGTCGACCACGAAGAGACTAAAGGCTAGCAGAAGGAAGAGCTGCACATAAGAAACTTGAGCAGCACGAATTTCACACTGGAAGGAGAAGGAAGAAGGAGGAAGAAGAAAGAACTGGGCAGAAGAAGGCAGAAGGAGAAAAAGTCATTTAAAAATAAAGGGTGAAAATTTATCTGCCACGGAACTCAAGGGTCTTCTGCAGGGAAGTGAGAAAAAGGACTGTAGTCTGTCCTTCTTGGTCTATCCCCATCTCTCTGCTTCTCTCAGAGGGAACACCCTATATAGTGCAGCTGCTCTACATGCTTAGATTGAGGGCTTATTTTTTTCCCTTTAAATACAGACCCTTGCTATTCTATTTAACTAAGACTAAATGATGCATTCTAACTTTTGGAAAGGTTTAGTATGTTGGAGTCAATGAAGTGTGGCACAATAATAAACTTCAGAAATGATGTTGGAGATGTTCAAGAATCTATTGTTGGGCCAGTGCTGTGGCTTAACATGTTAAGCTGCCCACTGTGATGCTGGCATCCCATATGGGCACTGTTTCATGTCCTGGCTGCTCCACTTCCTAGCTGGATCCCTGCTAATGGCCTGGGAAAGCAATCAGAGAGGGCTCAAGTGCTGGGGCCCTTCCACCCACATGAGAGACCTGGAAGAAGCTCCTGGCTCCTGATTTCAGCACAGCCCAGCCCCAACCATCGTGGCCATTTGGAGAATGAAACAGTAGATGGAAGATCTCTCTCTGTCTCTCCTTCTCTCTCTGTAACTCTGCCTTGCAAATAAACAAAAAAAACTGAACTATCACTTAGGATCGTTCTCACTTGTTGCATTGTATGAACTCCATTATGTAACCCAAGAGATGTGTGGTCAAGTTCCAGCAGGAAGACGGAGATCAGCTTTAAATAGGTCTGAGCCAGTGTCTGCAAATAATGAAGGATAGAATTAAAAGGGAAAGCATGATCCTACGGGGGAAGCAGGACACACAGCAGACTCATAGAATGACAAATGCCCTAAATAGCACTCCTGCCTCAGAATCAACCATTAAGGCATTCAGATCTGGCTGAAAGGCCCATGAGAGTCTCGCAGGCATGGAAAGCCAAGACACTGTGGAAAAAAAAAAAAAAAAAAAAAAAAAAAAACAAACCCTAAATGAAAGATCTTGGTGAATGAGATCCCAGCGGGAAGAATGGGCCATTGGAGACGGAGGTACCTTTCTCTGAAGGGAGGAAGGAACTTCCACTTTGATATGGCCTTGAATAAATAAGATCAGAGTTGATGAACTCAGTAGGCTTCCATAGCCTTGGCAGCTCATGACAAGAGCCTTGGGTGATTACTGACGTCATAAATAAGAGTGTCAATTGTTAAATCAACAACGGGAGTCACTGTGCACCTGCTCCCCATGTAGGATCTCTATCCTTAATGTGTTGTACTATGAGAATTAATGGTAGAACTACTCGAACAGTACTCTATATCTTGTGTGGCTGTGTGGGTGCATTCTGTTGAAATCCTTACTTAGTATATACTAAGTTGATCTTCTGTATAGAAAGATAATTGAAAATAAATCTTGATAGGAATGGGATGGGAGAGAGAATGGGAAATGGGACAGTTGCGGGTAAGAAGGAGGTTACGGGGGGGGAAAAGTCACTATAATCCAAAAGTTGTACTTTGTAAATTTAGATTTATAAAATAAAAAAATAAATAAAGAGGTCTGAGAAGAGCAACGTTTTCTTCTAAAAGGGGTTGAGAATCCCCGTAGTTCATGGAGGATACAGCGTGGATATCTGAAAACGAGAAGGGACATTAATTGGCCTCTTGTACATAAAGGACACATTTAAGAAAATGGAGTAGTGCTGGTAGAAGACAGAATTGCAGTGGTTCGCTAACAACACTGGGATGTAAGGGGAGAGAAAGGAAAATTTTCTCCATACTTTCCCTAGGTGGTCCCCTCACTTTTTCCTTTATTATTCTCTCTGCCCCTTTTCAGATAAAAGATGAGAGAAAACACATGAAATCTAAGAGGGAAACCACTCAAGGTAAGAGAAGGTAGATAGGTAAACTTACTTCAAACATATATTTCCCATCAATAATCAGAATAGGTCCTCCAAAATGGCTTTCATTTTTCTTTCATTTTTCTTCTAAGTGAGATAATAAAACCCAATAAAACAGAAAAGAGATTGTTTAAATGGCAGTTCCTCTTATTTTTTAATTTATTATTTTTAAATTTATTTATTTATTTAGAATGGTAGATAGCAGAAAAAAAAGTCAATGTTTAATCAACATTAAAGTTAGTGAGAGAAGATTAACACAAACTGGGCTGGTAAGGGAAGTCAGAGTATCAGAGACCAACAGTTGTTTTCTCTGAATACACATTGGTTTTCATGCAAAGGAAAATGCTTAATGTGTAACTTATGAAAGGGCAAGAAACATACAGCATCATCAAAAGTGAATACAAGGGCCAGCTGTGGCACAGTGGGTTAAGATGCTGCTGCCTTGTGTTGCTGACATCCCATAAAATCAATAGTTCTAGTCCTGGGTGCTCCAATTCTGATACAGCTTCCTGCTGATATGCTGGGAACAATAAGAAGGTGACCCAAGTGCTTTGGTCTTGGCCACCATGTGGGAGGCTCAGACAGAGCCTCTGGCTTAGGCCTGGCCTAGCCCTGGCCATTGTGGCCATTTGGGGAATGAATAAGTAGACAGAAAAAATCTCTCTCTCTCTCTCTCTCTCTCTCTCTCTCTCTCTTTTTTAAACTTTTATTTAATAAATATGAATTTCCAAAGTACAGCTTATGGATTACAATGGCTCCCCCCCCCCATAACTTCCCTCCCATCCGCAACCCTCCCCTCTCCCACTACCTCTCCCCTTCCATTCACATCAAGATTCATTTTCAATTATCTTTATATGCAGAAGATCAATTTAGCATATATTAAGTAAAGCTTTCAACAGTTTGCACCCACACAGAAACACAAAGTGTAAAGTACTGTTTGAGTACCAGTTATAGCATTATTCACAATGTACAACACATTAAGGACAGAGATCCTACATGAGGAGTAAGTGCACGGTGACTTCTGTTGTTGAATTAACAATTGACACTCTCGTTTATAGTGTCAGTAATCTCCCTAGGCTCTTGTCATGAGTTGCCAAGGCTATAGAAGCCTTTTGAGTTCGCCAACTCTGATCTTATTTAGACAAGGTCATAGTCAAAGTGGAAGTTCTCTCCTCCCTTCAGAGAAAGGTACCTCCTTCTTTGATGGCCCCGTTCTTTCCACTGAGATCTCACTCGCAGAGATCTTCCATTTAGGTGGTTTTTTTTATTTTTTATTTTTTATTTTTATTTTTGCCAGAGTATCTTGCCTTTCCATGCCTAAAATACTCTCATGGGCTCTTCAGCCAGATCTGAATGCCTTAAGGGCTGATTCTGAGACCAGAGTGCTGTTTAGGACATCTGCTATTCTATGCTGTGTATCCCACTTCCCATGTTGGATCGTTCTCTCTAACTCTACCTTTCAGTAAATAAAATAAATCTTTAATAATTTTTAAAAAACAAAGTTACTTTACCCACATCTGCTTTGGATGGATTTATCTTGCTGTTCAGAGACTTATCTGTTGGCAATAGACTTTTCTTGCCCAAGAATTAAACATCCAACTAATCCAAAAGCTTCCTTGTTCATTCTTAGATAATAAGAAACCCTTAGGCCATTTCATTCATAAAAAGGTTTCTGATTTGTAGTTAATAGTTCCAATCTAGCACAATAATCAGATTTCCGAACTGATAAGTGAGCTTTTCTCCCCACTCAACTCAAGTCTGGTCTTGTTTGGAAGTGGGAACCTGAAGAAAGGGGTGCCCAGTCACTCTGCATGCTACTACTTAAAAGAGCAGAAAATACTCCCGCAGAACTAGCCCATGTTGAACAGCAGCACTGCCAAATGGGATCACAACACATTGGAAACCAATTGTTTTCTCTTGTGAAAATCTCCGTCATTGGAGCATCTCCTAGGCACTATTGTCATTAGACTGGGATAAGAAGGAAGAAACACCTCATGGGGTGAGGGTGGGGGGGAAGGCTGGGATTTTCTCCCCTGTCTCCAATACAACCTTTATCTGAAGGTGTTTTAGCCCAGAGGGCCTCAAGAATATCTTAGAGCACCTCCTATGGATGTCCTGAGGGTCCAGTAGGATGTGGGGGCATTTGCAAGGTGTTGTCAAGAGGCAAGCAGCCCGCCAAAAATACACTGCAATCAAAAACATCACTTACTAGATGTTTGTCACCCTGTTGTCTGATTTTGTTTAAAGATCACTCTTAAAATATATCCATTCTCTGATTGCATAGTACCATCGACTATGTTTATCTCACTTTAGATATTTCTGTTTCTATTGTCTGTTCTAATATTGCAGAGATTAATGCAAGTTCCTTCTGTGCTGTGCAAAATGCCTACAGCAAACTGTTTATAAGAATCCTTCAAAAGTGCCTTCCACAGCTGGGGTCAGAGAGGCATTTGAGACCTCCCTTCACTTGGAGGGAAGCAACAAAACAAAATCTTTCAAGCTGATTATCACTTGGAAGATTCCCCCACCAATGTGTAAAGGTGTTTCTTATCTTCTGCTACAGATGTCACCCTTGAGAAAAAGTTGAGACTAATATTTCTCCTCTTTCTGCATTGCTCTCTTGCTTATGATTTCTTAAGATTCCCTTTCAGTTATCTGCAAAGCATTTAGCTGGTTTTGAAATTCACAATACAGAAAATATTGATGAGGAGGACATATTCAATTATCATTTATTCTACTGGGGAAACAAAGAAAAAAAATCTGTGTACCTCATTCACTTCTCTCTCTCTCATTTTTTTTTTTTTTTTTGACAGGTAGAGCTATAGACAGTGAGAGAGAGAGACAGAGAGAAAGGTCTTCCTTCCATTGGTTCACCCCCCAAATGGCCGCCACAGCCAGCGCTGAGCCAATCTGAAGCCAAGAGCCAGGTGCTTCCCCTGGTCTCCCATGCAGGTGCAGGGCCCAAGGACTTGGGCCATCCTCCACTGCACTCCCGGGCCATAGCAGAGAGCTGGCCTGGAAGAGGGGCAACCGGGACAGAATCTGGCGCCCCAACCGGAACTAGAACCCGGTGTGCCGGCACCGCAAGGCGGAGGATTAGCCTATTGAGCCATGGCGCCAGCTCTCATTTACTTCTAACCTCACTTAAGTTTCTTTTCTGTTTCTGCAAATCCCAGAAACTGCTCTCACCAATGTCACCAGTGGTCCTCTACCTCCCTCAGCTTTCTCAACTCTTCACAACGCTGACACTTCCAGGCATTTGAAACTTCTGCAAAATCGTTCTTTCCATACTACCCTGCCAATATGTTGTGTATAAATATCATGTATGTGATATGTAAGCATATTATATGTGATATATGTGTAGATATATCTGGTGATTGTCTTCAACCACATAACTGAGCCCTGCCTTGTGCTTTATAATCTTACAATATTGCTTTCCACCCTCAGTCCATGAAAACTGACAAATTAAACTCCTATTTATTCTCAGCCCACATTCACGGTGGCAATAATGACCACGATTTACTCCTATGCTGCTGCTATTGAGTGATATTTTACTAGTTATTCACATAAAATACAGTAAGTCTTCTTGACCATAAAGATTAAAAAACCAAATGCTGCATTTGTCAGATTCTTTTTTGTAGCTAGATACATGATTATGTCTTAATGAATGCATACATATTGGATTTGAAAGACACCGAAAGCGAAAGTATTGGTTTTCCATTTATGCTATAAAATTTTTCCACAAACTTACTGATTGAATTCAACAAAAATTTGTATCATCTTATCTATAGTCCAATTATACACAACAAAATAGAACTAATGCCAAGTGTAGAATAGTGGTTCCCAGGAACAGGGGAAGGTGTCAGTGTAGAGTTGTTCAATGGGTATAAAGTTTGAGTTTTATATATGAAAATGTTTCCGGAAATTGCACAGCAATGTGAATGTGCTAACAGTACAGAACTGTACAGTTAAGAATGCCTAAGGTGATAAACTTTATGAAAAGTATATATTTCTGCAATTAAAATTTAAATCATTTAAACATTAAAAACATTTTTGAAAATCAAAGAGAGGAAGAGGGAGGGAGGGAATGAGAGAAAGAGAGAGAGAGAGAGAGAGAGAGAGAGAGAAGGAGAGAGAGAGAGAGAGAGAGAGAGAGCCCCTATCTGTTAGTTCACTTCTCGAGCACCCACAAGAGCTAGGACAAGACTAAGAGTTATGAACCAGGAACAAACTCTTGGTATTCTACCTAGGTAGTCGGAACCCAATGATCCCAGGCAGCAGTAACTGGTGGGAAGCTGGTGTCAGGAGCCAGAGCTGGGGATTCAATTTACCCACAGCTGGGACACTCCTGTTTTAACTGCTAGGTCAAAAGCCTGCTGTCTCTAAAGGGATAAATCAACAAAAGCATGTTTCAAACACAGAAACACGAAGTTTTTTCTTTTTCATTCTGTGGGTGGAAGGTCCAAGGTGGGTGTTGCCAGACAAAATCAAGGTATCAGCAAGGCTTTGATTTCCTCTGAGGCGCTCTCAGAGAAACTGTGTCTTCTGAAGTAGCTTGTTTGAAAAAAAAAAAAAAAGATTTATTTATTTATTTGAAAGAGTCATGGAGAGGCAAAGGCAGAAAGAGAGAAAGAGAGAGAGAGAGAGAAAGTGAGAGAGAGGTCCTCCATCTGCTGGTTTATTCCCCAAATGGCCAGAGCTGTGCCAATCCAAAGCCAGAAGCCAGGAGCTTCCTCCTGGTCTCCGATGTGGGTGCAGGGGCCAAGCACCTGGGCCATCCTCCACTGCCTTCCCAGGCCACAGCAGAGAGCCAGATCAGAAGTGGAGTCGGTTGGTTTTAGAACATTTTTTTTTTTTTGCTATTCACGAATTGTATGATTTTGTGCAAATCATGTCAACATCAAATGTTTAATTTTTTAATCTAAAAAATGAGAATCTGACACCTACATCATGTTTGTTTAAGGGTAGAGAGACTTTTGCATTATTATTAAATTATCATTTAATAATGAATACTTTCTAAGAATTCTACATTTTAAATTATATGATCTTCCTTTTATTTTTAATATTACCCACAGCATATCTCTTAACATTGCATGGTATAAAAATAATTTTACTTTCTAGATTGTGAAATAAATCTTTTGTTTCCAGAAATATTGTGAAGATAATACAGAGGATTCTCATGAACCTTGCACAGAGTTCACCTCATTAACATCCAGTATTACTATGGTGCACTTATTATAATTAATGTGCCATTAGAATGAATTACTGTTAACTAAAGGACAAAGTTTTCTTTTGTTTTTATCCAGAGTCCCTTTTCTGTAGACAAGTCCATCCAAGGAAAGATACTGCTTTTAGTTCTCATGTCTTCTAAATTTACTCTTGATTGTGACAGTTGCTCAGATGTTCTTGTTTTTGGTGACCTTGACATTTTGTGGACTGCTGCTTAGGTATTTTGTAGAATATCTTTCAATTGGGATCTGTCAGGTGTTCTTCGTCATGATTAGATTGCATTTCTGGATTTTGGGAAAAAGAACACCAAGTTACAACGACATTGTATCACATCATGTTCAGGATACACATTGCCGGTGTAACTTGTCATTCCTGATGCTGACCTTGATCACGGACTGAGGTAGCCCTTGTATTTCTTCAATGTGAGTCACATTTTTCCTGTGGTTGTTCTTTGGTAAGAAGTCACTGTACACAGCTCATACTCATACTGGACAGTTATGCTTCATTTACTTGAGGGTATAGTATCTACATAAGCTATTTGGAATTCTGCATAAAACATCTGTTTATTACCCCTCAGTTATTTACTTATCCAATCACTATATTGGTATGGACTTGTGAACATATATTATATATGTTACAATATAATTCAAGCTTGCTTTATATTAGGTACTTGAAAAAATTGATGGAAAATGGAATTAAATGATACATTTATTCTTGTTCAAAACTTTTGTATTTCATGGATAGTTTTTTTCATAATACACATTTGCAGTGAACTTTTTGAAGATCCCTCAAATATATGTATATGTAGTGTATGTATTCATAGTTAAATGTATATACAAGTTTAATTATATATAAATTCATTAAAATATCTCTCTATAAAGGAACAAATGAGCAAATTCACTTCAAGGCAAAATGCAGTCATTTCTAACAAATAGCGTTGGAAAAACTTAGATGTCTTTGTAAAAAAAGAAAAATAAACTAAAAAAAGATCTTGTTTCTTTCATAAAAAATGACCCCAAATGGATCACAGACCTAGACGTAAAGGCCAAATTCGAAAGCTTCTAACATCTAGAAGAAAACATAGAAGACTAACTAACCTTTAATGCTGTAAAGAGAGTTTAGATGAAACAATTAAAGCATAACACATGAAAGAAAATCTTGGCGAATTGAAATTTATTACGATAAAAATGCTTGCTCTGTGAAAAACACTGTTAAAACATAAAAATCTTAACAAGATACTGAGGAAGGTATTTGCCAAACTTATATATAGCATTCAATATATGCAAAGTCTAACAACTCAACAAGAAAACAAAGACACAATACACTATGGAATACTTTACTCTATTATACAAAAGAATGAAATCATTCTTTTTGTAACAAATGGATGCAACTGGAAACCTCCTATGCTTAGTGAAATAAGCCAATCCCCAAAACACAAATACCATATGGTTTCCCTGATTTGTGGTAACTAATATACAAAGTACAAAAATGCAATGATATGAGTGAAATTAAATTTTTGAGATCTCATTATTATTTACAATCCTTGTCTATAGTCTTGGGGAACAATGGTTTTTCTACTTGCTATTTGCTGAATTCTTTATTTAGTAGAGGGTTAAGCTTGTGATTATAAAATAAAACTGAAAGTATGTCTTTGTGAAAATTAAAAAAAAAATAAAAAAGCAAGGAGTAGGGAGGATGGGAGCATGGGCAGGAGGGGAGTTAGGGTAGGAAGTATCATTATGTTCTTAAATCTATATATAAATAAAAAGTAAAGTAAATAAAGTGCTGCAAGCAAATAACCCAACAAGAAGATATACAGATGGCAAATAAACACAGGAAAAATTATGACCAATATCATTTGCCCTAAGGGAACTGCAAATTGAAGCAAACATTATTTGACACTAAATAACTATTAAAATGGCTAAAGTCCTCAATTTGACAATACCAATTGCCAGTGAGGATGTGAAACAAAAAGATCTCTCACTCACTGCTAGTGAAATTCAACATGGTGCTGCGACGTTGGCAGGCATGGTCCATCAATACTATGAAATATTATTCAGTAATAAAAAGGCACGAGCTATTGAGCCATGAAAACAATGGAAGAATTATTTATGCATATGGAAAAATGAAAGAAGCCAGTTTCTAAAAGCCACATAGTGTAATAGAATTGAAATATTAGCTCATTTTGTTGCAATTTTTTAAAAATCAAAACCTAGTTCTTCCAAAAGCTTTTTGAAGATTCCTCACATCAAAACATCTCATTGAGTGTTTGGATATAGGGCAAAAACTGGGTATAGCCAAGTGTATGAAACTAGAGACAATGGAAGCTGTACCTAATCATTCCGCTGGTCACGACAAAGATATTTCCCATGAGGGTACAGGCTGAGAATTTAGCTGTTTACTGAGTATAAGTGGATGAATGGAGAAGAAAATCAGCTTTCCTAGTCTTGGAGTAGGAAGTCACAAACAAGAAGGGAGAGAAGTCCGGAAAAATCTCTGTTAGGTAATGAATTATAGCTAGAAGCATCTGTATGAGCTCCTTTTTAGCCTATTGTATAGCTACATCAGTGTTCATGAAAAATGAAACTAAACAATAACTTTATTTTGGAGCAATTTTTTCGAATTATTTTTGCAGTTTTTATTCCATGAAGGTTTTGAAGACCACTTGTACAAGTACAGATGGGTATACACAGAAATGCTTATAGAAATTTGTGTGTGTAGTGTGTGTATTCCTATATTCCTTTAGTGTGTCAGCTGGGATGATGTGAAAGAAATCATATCCCAAGAACAGTTAGTACAGATACTACCCAGGTTTTTGTTTTAATTGTCGTTTACTAACAGGATGAATCTGAGGTTCCTGGAGACATGACTGGAAGCCCAATCCAGGTCTTCTATGTGGGCGACAGGAACCCAACTACTCAAGTCATTGCTGCTGCCTCACAGGCACTGCACTGGCAGGAAGCTGGAGTCAGGAGCTGGGGCCAGAAGTCAAACCCAGAGATTTGGATGTGGGTAACAGGATTCCTAATTGACATCTTAACCACTAAACTAAATGGCCACACTTCAATGCCTTTGTAAAGGCCCTATGTCCAAATATGGACATGATGAGGGTTAGGGCTTCTGCATAGGAGTCTTTTTATAGAGACAGGCAATTTAGACTGTCATGAAAACTTCCTAAATTTTTTTTCAGACTATGGATTCAAGAAGTTTCCCTGAAACACACATGATGATAGTTTTAATTGAAATATATAATCATATAAATAATCCTATTAAATAAAAATTGAGTGATGTTTCCAGTAAAGAGATGAATAGTTAGCTTTAAATCAAATAGAAACAAAGCCATGTCCCATTTACAATAAAATAACTGAATCAATTAGTTTGCAGAAAGTGTAGAAATACCACCAGCTGCTCAAGTAGTAACCAGGAGTCTGCATTGTAGCCTCGGCAGGTTAGTTGTAGTGTAGGGCAAAACTGACCCACCTCAAACCAAATATTTATTTCTACCTAGACTCGAACCTGTTAGAAAGGAGGAGGTGAACTTGTGTTGTGGGGCAGTAGGTTAAGCTGCTTGTGAAACCTGCATCCCATATCAGAGCGCTAATTCAAGTCCCAGATGCTCTGCTTGCAATCCAGCTCCCTGCTAATACATCTTGAAAAGACAAGATGATCCAAGGATATGGAATCCTGTTACCCATATAAGAGACTGGATGGAATTCTGGGCTCTTGGCTTTGGCCTGGCCCAGCCCCAGATATTGCAGGCATTTGGAGAGTAAACCAGCAGTGGGAGATTTCTCCCCTCTCTCTCTCTCTGCCTTTCCAATAAATAAATAAAACAAAATTCTTTTACAATGTACTAACCAGGGGGCGGTGCTGTGGCATATCATGTTAGGCCTCTGCCTGTGGTGCAGGCATCCTATATGGGTGCCAGTTCCTGGTTCCTCTCGTGGCTACTATACTTCCATCCAGCTCCCTGCTTATGGCCTGGGAAAACAGTGGATGGTGGCCCAAGTGCTCAAAAGACCTCGAAGAAGTTCCTGGATCCTGGTTTCAGATCAGCCCAGCCAGGGGTTGTTTGTGGCCATTTGGGGAGTGAACCAGTGGATGGAAGACCTCTCTCTCTATCTCTCCCTCTCTCTGTGTAACTCTGCCTCTCAAATAAATAAATATTTTTTTAAAAAAAGTACTAAACAAAGGAAAGTTCAAGAAGCTAGACTATGTTCCATCAAATAGAATTACAAAATGACAGAAAATATATCACATATAAAAAGATAATTCATCTTGATGAATAATGAAATTCACAGAAACATGAGTTAGAAATGTATATACTGTTTATAATATAATATCAAAGACATAAAACAAAAATCTGAATATACAAAATAAAATAGTCCAACACAATTGTCATGGAAATTTTAGTCACTATTGATACAAGTAGATATATATTAGAACAAATTTATTTATTTCTTTTTCTTTTTCTTTTATTTTTTTTAAACTTTTATTTAATGAATATAAATTTCCAAAGTACAGCTTATGGATTACAATGGCTTCCCCCCCCCCCATAATTTCCCTCCCACCCACAACCCTCCCCTTTCCCGCTCCCTCTCCCTTTCCATTCACATCAAGATTCATTTTCAATTCTCTTTATATACAGAAGATCAGTTCAGTATATACTAAGCAAAGATTTCAACAGTTTTCCCCCATATAGCAACACAAAGTGAAAAAATACTGTTGGAGTACTAGTTATAGCATTAAATAACAGTGTATAGCACATTAAAGACAGAGATCCTACATGATATTTTTTAAAAATTAATTTTGTATGCAATTTCCAATTTAACACCAGGTTTTTTTTTTCATTTTCAATTATCTTTATATACAGAAGATCAATTCAGTATATGCTAAGTAAAGATTTCATCAGTTTGCACCCACACAGACACAGAAAGTGTAAAAATACTGTGTTAGTACTAGTTATAGCATCACTTCACATTAGACAACACATTAAGGACAGATCCCACATGAGAAGTAAGTACACAGTGACTCCTGTTGTTGACTTAACAATTTGACACTCTTGTTTATGGCGTCAGTAATCTCCCTAGGCTCTAGTCATGAGTTGCCAAGGCTATGGAAGCCTTTAGGGTTCGCCGACTTTGATCTTATTCCGATAGGGTCATAGTCAAAGTGGAAGTTCTCTCCTCCCTTCAGAGTAAGGTACCTCCTTCTTTGATGGCCCTGTTCTTCTGGAACAAATTTATAGACTTTGAACACATCATGAAGGGACTGCTTAATTTACCCATGGCCAAGGTTTGGATATGGTTTGAATGTGTCTTCTGAAGTACATGGGTTCAATTTAATCCCCACTGTGAAGTATTAGGAGGTGGCTACTTATCCAACTATAATGTTTAGGAATGGAGCTTTTGGGAAGTGATTGGGGTTGAACAGGGTCATCACGGGAGAACTCTATGATTGAATCCTGGCAGCTTTATGAGAAGAGGAGACCCAAGGACACACACGTGCACGCATAGCCTGTCTCCCACCAGTTGATACCATGTGGTGCCTGGCACTGCTTCAGGACTATGCCAGAGAGAGGGCTGTTGCCAGATGCGGCCCCTCAACCTTGCGCCAGAACTATGAGCCCAAATAGACTCTCTTTTAATCACTCACTCAGTTTATAGTATTATGTAATTGGCAACAAAAAGCAGACTAAGGCACATAAATAGAATTCTGGGCCCAACAACAGCAGACAGCACATTCTTTTCAAAGGCTTATGGGCTATTTACAGAAATGACCACATGCTAGCATATTTCAGCAAGACTTAAAATTCTGAATTTATACAGAGTATATGAGTATCCTGTACACGCACTGCCATTAACCTAGAAATGAATTTCCCTTTTATTTAGAAGCAGAGAGATACACTTCTAAATGATAAACAGGCCGAAAAACAAACAAGACATTGCAGTGGTAATTAGAAAGTGGATTGATAGAATGCTAATAAAAAATACTACAATTCAACCCTATGAGCTATAAATAAATCACCCTTAAGAAAAAAGATATATTCCTCTAACTGATATGTAGATATTAGGGAAAAATGATACAATAATTGGAATATTTTAGAAAAAATAAACATTGAATAATATACAACAAATGTTGAGGAAAGAATTAATGAAGATTAGAAATCAAAAAGTCAAGAAACAAATTAAAATTTAAGGAAAGACTAAGAAAGCAATAATGGGAGGAGGCTGTGTGACACAGTGACTGAACTGCTACCTGAGACACTTGCATCCCTTGTTGGCGGGTCTAGTTTGAGTTTCTGTGATCCCACATCTTATTCGTCTTCCTATTAAGTTATACCAGGGAGGTGGCAGATGATGGCTCAAATACTTGAGTCCCTGCCACCCAGTTACTGCAGGCATTTGGGAAGTGATCCAGGAGATGGTGCATTCTCTCTGTTTCCCAAGTAAGTTTTTAAAAAGTACATTTTACCAAGCTTATATTTCCAAATTATATTATATTACCAAATAATAAAAAAAAGTGTTAAAATGATTCCAGTACAATGCTGATGTCAGTACTTGAAGAGAACATTTCAAGAAAGGAAACACATACAGCAATATCAATAATGAGCACAGATGCATAGATTTCAACATATTAAGAAACCAGCCCAGACAAGATAGCACAAATGTTAATGCTTAATGAATAAGTTAGATTTATTTCAATAATATCAGGTCACCATGACATTACAAAGCCATTTAATAGAATTCACAAAATGGAATACAGGAGAAATAACCTCTAGTCATCTTAGATATAAAATACTTTGATAAAAATAGTATATATCCATGAATTTTATAACTATGTAAATAAGGGATACAAGAGAATGTTATTAACTCTGTGATTAATATCTATAAAAATAGTTAAAACATTATATTTAATGATAAACATCTGAATTTTCCTCTATAATGGAAAGAAACATTTTCCTCTGTCTCACCACTTTTATTCAATTGATATTACCATCAGTAGAGCAGACAGAACAAATAATATTTTTTAGGTTAGAAGAGAAGAGATTCAAGATTTATTATTTACATATATCATGATTTTGCCCTTAAAAAGGCAAAAGAATCTGATACTTTACCAAGATGAATATATGAGACTAGCAAGCTTCCCAGGAAAAAGTTCATTATGCTCTCTCTCTCTCTTCTCTGTCTATAACTCTACCTCTCAAATAGAAAAATAAAATATTTTTTAAAAAAGAACACCGTTTAGAAAGTAGATACAAATAAGAGAGTAGGAAAAGATAAATACAAAATATATAACTAATAATATTTTAAAATAAATTAATCAAAAGTGAAAAGTAAGAAAGTTCCAAGAAGATACCTAATTGCTAACAATGAAGTGAAAAGCTCATCAGTGTCATTCATAGTGCCCCAAATACCACTGAAACCAAATGAGAATTTATATATAGATGGCTCACCTCAAAAACATTGATAGCAGCAAGTATCTGTGAGAGTGTGGAAGTAGAAATAGTCCTATAGTGCTGAGGGGAGTGAAAGTTAATACAAGTAATTTGGAAACAGTTGGGCAACCTCAAATAAAACTGAGGTTCTGTATATCCTATGTGCAGGTAATTACACTCTTGTTATTTAACAAAGAAAATAACCATTATACCCTTTCTAGGTGGCATAACATAATGTTCATGATACATCCAAGAAGAAAATAAGTAAAACATTCAATGAAAACCTAAAGGCTAAATACATCAAGATGGACAAATGTAAGATTTCTTTGCAAGAAATAAAATGGACTAAAATAATTTTATTTGTTTAGTTTCAAAACACTGTTTAAAGCACATTCACTGAGACAGTCATTGTGGAGCAACCTATCAAGCTGCTGTTGGGGACACATGCATCCCATTTCAGAGTGCCTGGGATTAAGTTCCACCTCCAATTCCAAACCAGCTTCCTGCTAGTTTAGAGTGTGGGAGGCAGCAGAGGATGGTTCAAGCTCTGGAGTCCCTGATTCCTACATGGGAGACCTGAATGAACTGCCTGGTTTCTGGCTTTAGCCTGACCTGGCACCCTCTCTTCTAGGCAATAGGGAATAAACCAGTGGGAGATTCTATTGTTCTTATTCTTTCTGTCTCTCTTTGTCTTTCTGACTTAAAAGGAAATAAAAATAAGTAAACTTAAAGAAATAATTTATGTTCATGATAGGTTTTTATTTAAGGTTAAAATAACATAAAACCAGGAAGATATTGCTATAACACATAGGGTAGGAAGAGAGTCATGATATGAAATAGATACAGTGAGATTACTGCTTTGAAAATCCTATCATTTGACCTCAAGGGAAATAATTCAAAGGTTCACCCTGTGATGTTATCTATCTCTACATTCATATCTTATATCATTTTCAGCATGTGTAGTATAATTCACTGTGAAGTCACAATGACAACTAGAGAGAAGTATATTTCTTAACTAATAAGGCTTCAAAGTCAAACCTGCTGCTTGTCCATAGCCTACCAAATAGATATTGTGTCACAGACAGGGAAATGATGTTGATCTCCTGGTATATTCTGACTGGATTTAACTTTTTTTTAATAATAGAGAGAGAAGAAGAAAGCAAGAGCAAGAGTGAGATAGAGAAAAAGAGATCTCAATCTCTCATCTGTTGATTCATTCCCCTAACTGCCAGCAACAGCTTGCATACCACCAGGCCAATGCTAATAACTAGGAATTCAATGCGTTGCCCACATGGATGGCAGGGACCCTATGACTTGAAAATAACCTGTTGCTTCCAGGCATGCACATTACCAGAAAGCTGTAATCAGTAGATGAGTGGGGCCTTGAATCCAAGTACTTTGATATAGGTTACAGTTTCCTCAAGTGAGATCTAACCACAGCACCCAATGCCCGCCCAATTTTTTTCAGAGTGATAGGAATCAAGCAGGGACTTCACTTATTACATCAATCTTGCTGTAGACAGATGTGCAATCCTCCAGGATTTGTTGTTCTACTTGCAGAATGGAATGGGTTTGGTCGATGAACACTGGTTTCAAATTACAGTTACCAGCTGCGTTATCCCCTAACAAGCAAGCCAACCTGTTCTTTGATGCTCTGAGTTTGAAGCATTGGCTTCTCTTCTCTAGCTATGAAAGTCTTAGATGGAATCATCTTCCATTATAAAGATGTTTCATCTACATTTAAAATTTGTTGTATAGTGTGGCTACTTTCATCCATTATCTCATCTAATTCTTTGGGATACTTGGATACAGATTCTATGTCAGCACTTGCTGCTTCACCTCAATTTTGATGCTAGTTGGAGACAGCTTCTTTCTTCAAGTTGTGAACCAATCCCTGCCAGCTTCTGATTTTTCCTCTTTTGTTTTCTCAACTCTCTCAGGTCTCAAGGCATTGAAGGATTGGTATGCTCTGGATTGGCTTGGTTGTAGGGGAATATTGTGTCCGGTTTGATCATTTATTCAGACCACTAAATCTTTCTCTTTATCGTAATAAGGTCATTTTGCTTTCTTATCATTTACCTGTTCACTGGAGTAGAACTTTTCATTTCTTTCACAAACTTTTCCTTTGCATTCACAATTTGGCTGTTTGGTTCAAGAGTCCTGGCTATCAGCCTATCTTGGCTTTCATCATCGCTTCCTCACAGAGCTTAATCACTTCTCAAATTGGATTTACAGTTAGGGACAAGAGACTTTTCCTTTCATTTGAACACCTAGAGACCTTTGTAGGGTTTTAAATTGGCCTAATGACAACATCACTGTGCCTCAGGGCATAGGGCAGCTGGAGGACAAGCAGAGAGGGAGAATGGCCAGTAGGTGGAGTCCTCAGAACACATCTACTGACTATGTCATCTTCATTGGGGGTAATTTGTGGCACCCCAAAACGATTACAGTAGTAACACCAAACACCACTGATCACAGCTCACTGTAACAGATGTAGCAACAGTGACAATTTTGACATTGCAATAACTACTAGGGAGTGACACAGACACAAAGCGAACACATAGTGTCAAAAGAGTGACTGATGCAGAGTTGGCATTAACCTTTCCTTGTTTTTCTTTGTTTTGTTTTGTTTTAAAGCACAGTATCTGTGAAGCAGGGTAAAGTGAACTGCCAATAGAATGAAATACGTCTGTATTGATACAGATGTAGATCAAAATACTGACCTCTCAGTAACTTCTTAATAGCTAACGTTTATTCACAGTGCAAGTATCAAACAAGAATGGTGAAATTTTAAAGAAAGAAATGCAAATAATGTACACAAAACCCAAAGTTGACTTCTTTTCTTAAAAGAGAAGGGCAGCCAGTTGAAGTCTATCTGGAAAGACTTCAAAGCTAATGGCTATGATCTATTTCACAAGCCAGATGGGTCCACACACATTCACCTTACTGTTTGATTGACCCTCAAGCCTAGTGTAAAATTATTCTCTGTAAGTATTCGATAATTAATTAAAAGGAAGTGTCACCTGGTCTAGTGCCTTCATTTGAAATCCTCTGGAGCTGTGAAACCACATTTAAAAAGCTGATTTGTGAGTCTCAGGTATTCAGGCTGGAAGGTGAACAGTGATAACACACTATGGTGCCTCTTGGAATGTACAAAAGTAGAAGATCATTTTAATTTCAAGATCTCAGTGGAGCTTGTCGTTTCTCAAATTATCAAAGTTAAACATCAGAGAAGGAACAAAAATGACACCGATGGTAATTATAAGCTTTTCTTGAGGGAATATGGTAAGAAATCAATTAGGGCATTTCTAACATTAGAAGTTCTGTAAGCTATTCATAGTAAAAGTCACTGGTGCTACAGACACAGAAAGCAAATAAGAAGTGCTTTTGTACGAGAAAATGAGGTGAGCACTGATTTAACCCATAAGTATTTCCTGGATGTAACGGGCTAAAGAGACAGGGGAAAGTGAGAGTATTCATTGTTTTCTGGAGTTTTTCTATTTTCTGTCCATCTTTTTCCTCCTCTATGATATCTATTTATATCAATTCTATCAGAAATGTTTCTTTATATCTTAATTGTGTCGATGTTAAAAAAAAACACATCCCTTATTATTTCCTTTGTGATTTTTCAGTATTTATTGAATATCCCTTCATGCCTGTGGAGGAAATAATATTTATTTATTATTTATTAATAATATTTTTCCCAACAGTTAATAGGCATATATTTTTAAGACGTTCATAAACACAAGAGAGAAAGATGGAACGGGGACAGTAGTACAGTAGAAAAACAGGCAGATATGGGATAAGGTTTTCTATTCTGGAACACGTAAGACGAGGTGGCAGTTTTGCTTTTTAATATGTGAAAGAGACTAAACAGGTAGAACCAAAGGCAGAGGACAATAGGGATTAAGAGGAATTGATAATACTGGAACTCCAGAGGAGTTTTCTGGCATTTACTCATCCAAAAACAGAATTGAATAAATGAGGCAACCTCTGTCTTTATAAGATGTGCTTGTTGGGATACAGGTCCAGTGGCTGTAATGATGAAGCCAGAATATAGTGTGGCATGATGGAGACAGACACTTGTGTCGCTCTCATATGGCTCATGACACATTGTCATTTAAGGATGAAAACTGTCATCAGTTAGGATGCCATCTTTTAGTCTACAAGGTAAAGGATGATTCATTGCCAAGTCTGTGGCTTAGCTTATACAAACTGACGCAGCAAGATGGGTTTTTAAGAGCATCTGAAAGTTCCACGTATTTTTTGCTCAAAATCAATAGGCAGACACTCTGACTCATGGACACAGCCAGATCCAAACAATGTGGGAAATGTGGCATTTGCTACACACCAATTACTGGGTAGTATTTAACACAGGGTGTACATGACCACGGGAAACAAGGAAGTCCATTTGAGTAGCAATCGCCTTACAGGTCTGGGGGTAAAAGCAATGCTATCTTGACTCCTATGGGTTGATTGTCATCATCACGTGACCTGAGCACACTCTTTCTTACATTCCTCACTGTATTTCTTAGCATAACTAACTTTAGATGTCAGAAAATCACAAAATCTCAATGGACTTGCTGCTTTAGTTTACATCTCCTTCACAGCCAAGTGCACAGTAACGGGGGTGTGTGTGTGTGTGTGTGTGTGGGTAGTGTGTCTGTCTGTGCAGTCATTCAGGGGTTGGGCTTCTATGAAGTGACTCTGCTTTCCCTTAGAACCCATGAATGGGCCGGCGCCACGGCTCAATAGGCTAATCCTCCGCCTGCAGTGTCGGCACTCCAGGTTCTAGTCCTGGTCGGGGTGCCAGATTCTATCCCGGTTGTCCCTCTTCCAGGCCGGCACTCTGCTGTGGCCCCGGAGTGCAGTGGAGGATGGCCCAAGTGCTTGGGCCCTGCACCTGCATGGGAGACCAGGAGAAGCACCTGGCTCCTGGCTTCGCATCAGCACAGTGCGCTGGCCACAGCCCGCCGGCCGCAGCGGCCATTGGAGGGTGAACCAATGGAAGGAAGACCTTTGTCTCTGTCTCTCTCTCACAGTCCACTCTGCCTATCAAAACAAAAAAAAAAAAAAAAAAAAAAAGAATCCAGGAATGACTCACTGACTCCTCCGTGTCAGTTTTGCACACCAGATGAGAGGGGAGCTTTGTAGGATGTCATAATTGTTTCATGTGTTCGCTGTACATGTGGCATACATCATACCCATCGACATTTCATTGGCTGGCACTCAGTCAGTCACATGGCTCTATCTGCACAGGGAGCTGGAAAGTGTAGTCCATGTGCCCAGGATGAAACCAGAAACAGCTTGTGGAGGAGCTGGCCAGATTTTGCATATTTCACTAAGTACATTATTTTATTTTTTAAAAAGATGTATTTATTTATTTGAGAGGTTACAGAGAGAGGGGTAGATTTACAGAGAGAGGGAGAGGGGGAGAGGGGGAAAGAGAGAAAGAAAGAGAATGAGAGAGAGAGAGAGAGAGAGAGAGAGAGAGAAACTTCCATCCACTGGTTCACTCCTCAAATGGCTGCAATTGTCAGGGCTGGGCCAGGCTGAAGCCAGGAGTCAGGAGTTTCTTCTGAATCTCCCACGTGTGTGGGGGGCCCAAGCACTAGGGCAATCCTCTGCTGCTTTAACAGGCCACCAGCAGGGAGCTGAATTGGAAGTGGAGCAGCCGGACTCCGGCAGTTACCCATATGGCTTTACCCACTAAGCCACAACACTGGTTCCAACGAACATCATTTCTAAATCTTTCTTATTATTTTAATAGATGTTTAAGAAAAGATGGTTATCTATTTTTAAGTGTGCATGTCAAAAGGGGAACATTTTTATTAACCATAGTCCAGATGAAAATAAATGTTTCCAATTCTATTGACAATGATGTGCTGGGAAAATACTTTCAAGTTTTGTCTCATGAGGCTCAGTTCTTTTATTCCTATTAATTAAACGAAGTTTATTACATACACAATATAGCCAAGGGAATCATTCCATTTAAAATCATCAATATAGCCTTAAAATTACAGAATGTATATTTTTACCCAATGCTTCCCTCAAAAATGACTCCTCAGAGAATACAAGTTTTAGTTAAAGGAGATGCTAGTATATTTTCATCATTTAATTTACTACAACTTTTATAATAAATGAACCTCAGAAAACTCTCCCTTTCATAATTACTAATTTTGCTTATGCTTTTCAGAAGAATCAGGTCCCAAAGTAATAAAAAATTATTGTATGATAATGTTACACATAATATATACTATTCAAAGCCATACAGATGAAGAACAGAAATTGCATTATTGATTTCTGAAATCTAACAAAGTATGTCATCCTGTTTTCTACTTCTCCAAAAATAATAAAACGAATCATATTTACAACAGCTTTACTGCACTTCTTCCTTATAGGAAACATGTTGAGTTTCTTACTGAATTGTACAATATCTGCTTTTGTTGCTGACTCCAGCAGTTGGTTCCATCTCATTAATTCAAGGAGTAGCAAACATCAAGGAACATCAGAGATATCATTAATCCAAAGACCATTTCTGCCCATGCCTAAGTGAAGCCATTAAATATATTTCAAAATCTGACTAAAACATTATTAAACAGCCTGACCACTATGTCTCAATTTATTTTCCTAGATAATTGTAACTTCTTTGTCTTGGGTCATGGGTTGATGCATGAATTTGGGTTTCATGTGCTACATTATTTTCAGACCAAGGTGGAGAGATAACCTGAATCGAATCAAAAACACTTAAAAATTCAAGCTAAGTCTAGGAATATATATCATAATAGAGTCCTGGCAGGAGGCGTGCTTTACTTGGCATGCTACATAGCCTAGTGCATTTTTCCTCTGTTTTTCAGAATAATATGGAGTAGAAAATTTAGGTAGTTTCCAATATCACTTTTTTAAAAAAAATATTTATTTATTTGAAAGACAGGGGTGGGGAGAGAGAGAATGAGAAACAGAGAGAGGGAGAGAGACAGAGAGTTTTTCCACTTAGCCAGGAACCGGGAACTCCATGTCTCTCATGTGGCTGGCAGGGGCCCAAGTACTTGGGTCATTTTCTGCTGCCTTCACAGGCTAATTAGCAGGGAGCTGGATTGGAAGTGGAGCAGCCAAGACTTGAACCCATGTTCTGGTATGAGATGCCTGTGTTGCCCATGATGGCTTAACCTGCTGTGCCACAATACTGGCCCCTACCGTATCACTTTTTAAAGAGCTGTAATTAGATGTCACCACTTGATTAGATAATTCAACAAAGTACCAAATTTACATGGGTGAACAAACAACCTGTACAATAAAAATTATTTATTGTTTTAGTTGACCAATGAAGATTGCATATATTTATAGTATATAAGATGAGGTTTTGAAACATGTATACAATGTGGAATAGGTCAACCAAGCTTACTGACTTAATTACCTCTCATATTTATTTTTGTTATTAGAACACTTTTAAAGGTATTCTTTTACAAGTTTTAAGTGTCCCATAGTATCTTATTGTGCAAAAGATTTATTGAACTTGCTCCTCTTGTCTAATTGAAGCTTGTAGCCTTTGACAAACAACTCTTCAATATCCTTCAACTGCTACCAACTGCCCCCAGACTGTGTAAACCATGATTCAACTATTTGCTATAGTTTAACTTTTTCAGATTCTACATTTAAATTAAGTCATGCAGTATCAGTTTTTCTGTGCTTGACTCATTTCACTTGCCATAAAGTCCTCCAAGTTCATCCTGGCTGTTGCAAATCATACCATTCTCTTCTTTTGCAGGCTAAATAGTATTCTATTGTGTGTGTGTACATATACCCCATTTTCTTTATCCATTCATCCACTGATGGGCATGTAGGTTTATTCTTTATCTTAATTCTTATGAATCATGTTCTAATGAATGTAAGGGTGGAAATATATCTTTGACATATTGATTTCATACCCTTTGGATGCATACCAGTAGTGGAATTTCTGGATCATGAGAGTGATGAACTTCTATCTTTTTTCTACAATGACTGTACTAATTTATTTTACTTCCAGCAGTTCTCACCAACATATATCTTTCCTTATTTTGATAACTGTCAAGTAGGAAAAAATACCTTATATTGACTTTAATTTTCATTTCTTTGATGCTTACTGTGTTAAGTGTTTTTTCTGTTAACTCCTAGGGAGAAACCCCATAACAATGTCTGGGAATGCTTTCTCTTTTTAATATGACTCCAAAAGCACACAGTTAAATGATACTATATCAGACTAGAAAGATTTTGCACAATAAAAGAAATAACAATGTGAAAAGACAACCTAAAGATTGAAAGAAAATGTTTGCAAAATATATATTAGAGATGGCATAAACATAACAAAATGCATAAGGAATGCAATAGCAGAAAAATAAACCAATTAAACATGGACAAAGGGCTTCAATAGACATTTCTCAGATACTCGTATATGTATTTTTCATATATTTGTTAGCTCATTTCTCTTTAAATGCATCTACTTACTGTTTTTAGTATAACTTTTCCCCACATTTCTAACTTTGCATTTCAATGTGTGACTATTTCACTATGTGTCTCTTTCCTCCACAACACTAACAGATTCATGAAGGCTGAGACCTTATCTGTATATTCTCTACTGTGGGCCAAACAGCTGGACTGATCCTGGCACAAAGCAAATAGTTAATACAGTTTTGGTGAGCAAAACCAGATGGCTCAAACACACAGGTAGCAAAACATTTAAATATACGTTGTATTTAATTCTGGGGATGTTTTTATGTATTTGACAGTCAGTTGTAGACAGAGAGAGAATCTCCATCTACTGGTTCACTCAACAGCTTGGGCTGGGCCAGGCTGAAAAGGAGCCAGGAGCTCATCTCTCACATGGGTGGAATCCCCCCAAGTACCATGGCCATCTGCTGCTGGCTCCAAGGCTGTGTCCTAGCAGAAAGCTGGAATGGGCAGCGGTGCCAGAATTGAACACAGGCACTCTGATATCGGATGTGGGTGTCCCAACTTGTACCTTAACTGCTGCACCAACACCCAACCCAGCTTAATTTTGAATGAAGTCTTAGAAGGATATACACCTGCCCCCCAACACACACACACGCTATGAATACGTTATTTTTCTTTAGCTGTTAGATGTGAAAAGAGTTGAAAACTAGGTCTGATACAGTGGCTTCCACTTTCCTCAGTCACCATAGTATACGGATATTGGGATTAAATGCATTGTTCTTTGTAGTTAGAAATTCCAACACTACCAACCCTTTCTGTATTCCTTTCTAACTTTTCATATATGACTCACGGAACAAGAATTGCTGGTGTTGATTAAAATACATCTTTTAGACCAGACAGTGTTGGCAGTTGACAGTAGAAAATTAGTCCTATTAGAGTATTAGAATGAAGTGGATGCTTGCATTCCTAAACTGAGATCCTAGGTATTCTCAGGACAGTTCTAATTGCCATCTTGTATTTTCCTAAACTTTCACTCTTAAAGTCACTGAAGCTTACTCCCACTAATCACCATGTAGATGCTGCACCTGTCATACTCTTCATGAACCCGTTCTGCTCTGCAGGGGTAGAAGCCATCAAAGCACTTTAAGTCTGGAGGATGAAATTGGAAAGTCACCTGCAGGTTTTGCAAGGTCTTGAGTTGGGTTCCAGTTCTGACCCTCACTAGCTATGTATCCACGTGTGGTCTTCTGATTTCTCTGACTCTGGGATTTCTCATTTGCAAATGGTAACAATTCCTTGTGGAGAAACAGTTACCTTACTTATAACCACTTGTGATTTATATGTTATTCAGAAGAGTCTGTTTCAGCTAAAAGATTAGAAGGATCAACTGTTATTGATTAAATTCAACATTTTTGAAATGCAACATGAGCACAGTGACATCTGCTAAGTAAGATCTTAAAAGAAGAGTGGTACAAAAACAAATGTTGTTTAATCAAAATTTTCTGAGTGATTGCTCTGATCACAAAAGTATCACCACAGCATAAAATTTCATTAGGTTTAGTTATTTTAGAGTAAGACTGGACTGGCTTACTACCTTGTTTTTGAAAGCGAGAAAGCTCCCGCTATTCCCGTCCATATGAGTACTAATTTTTATGTTTTGATATTTTACCTCCTTATGTTTTTTGAACTAGTCCCCAAATTTCAATTTTCCTACTTAATATTTTGGGGTTCCTTTTGAGATAGCATATTTTTAATCTAAATTATAATCCAAAGCTTAATGGTTCCATTAAGTAAAAGTTCAACAAATAGAAAGTAAAAAGAACATGGTCCAGTAGGAAATTATTAAAATATAAAAATACTTGAACAAAATTAAAAAAAAAAACTGAAGAAATATTGAAGAACTTCAGGTTTCACATTTTATTTTAAAAAACTAGTTAAATGACCAAGAAAGAGGGCATTTTGACTTTCTCATGGCCATATCGTCACAAGTGACAGTAATCACCAGTTGCTTTGATCCATCCAGGTTAGCACTGATTTCATTGATTTTTCCAGTGTCTAACAGCCTTCCATTCTTAAACTTCTGTTAAAAAACCTAGACTCTATCTCCAAAATAGTAGCTTGCAAGATTCTAATGAATGGACCTTCCAGTTCAGAAACTCAGTCAACATGTATTTCTATCTAGTCCTTGCATTTTCTCATTAGACACACCATGTCATAACCCCTGTCTTAGATCTGCGTCTCAGGGACAAGACAAGGCAAGTGTTAATGGAGGCTGGGAGACTTGACTGTGGGCTGTGGCATAAAAGGACAGACACAGATTAGAAGCCCTTTGAAAAGAAATAGAACTAAAGAAAAAAATTGACAGAGACTCCACTGTTTGGGATCATGTCCCACTAGTTTAGTATTTATAACCCAATCTGCTGGAGTTTATGAAGCAGAAGAATGAAAAATGTGAGACTCTGCTTAAAGCTAAAACAAAAGAAGAGAGCCTTATCTGACTTACATGACTTATGGCCAATAAATGTAATGGGGGAAACACCATCCTTTAAAAATAAATAGACACTTGTCTGTGAGTTGGTCTTGTTTTGAGAAATGGATTTGAAATTTTCAGCCACTCGTGTTTGCTTACAATCCCTAAAATATATTTATTTGATGCTGAAAGGTATAAAATGATCACCAAACTAGTCATCAAATCTAATGGATGTTAGACATTGAAATGCAGCTTCACTTGGCACTGACACATTATTGAGATGACTGTAAACAATGGGCACTAGATGGCTCCTGAGGGGAAGCCCTTAGAAATGCAAAATTCATTGTGCATTTTTTCCAGCAATGGAGTCTAAAAATGGGAGTTATCATCTCTTGCCTCGTCATAAAAAAACCGATTAAGCTGCAGTACAAATTGAGAATGGGATGACTTCGAAATTTTCAGACCATTTCTACATTTCCATTTAAAGTTTCAATTTTTAACAAATAATATTTCTGATTTACTCTTTTAGTTATCAAAAATTAACAAGCATGCAAAACTACATTTTTATGGGGCACTATGTGGTGTTTTGATAGATATTGTGTAATATTCAGTCAGGGTATATATATCTATCTCCTTAAACATTTAGCAGTGTCTTATGGTGAAAACATCCAAAATCCTACCTCTTATTTTTTTTTCTTTTTATAGAGGAAGATACAGTACCTTAATATCATCTATAATCACCCCAATGTGCAATAGAATAACTTCAAATATATAGATAAAATTGTATCTAAAACAAAGTAAATATGTGAAACTCATCTATTCCTAGCTATTTAATTAAAATGCATTGTGACTTATTTACATGTATTACAACAGAGTGGCGAAGGTACTACATGACTATAGGTTGCCTTACATCTCCTCCCAATCTTACATTCAAGGCTGTTATGCTGGTGTACAAAACTGGCCACTGTGGGAGAATTAAAATATAGAAATTGTCAAATGCTAAAAATCAGTTTAGTTTTTTTCCCTCAATAGTCTTAATTTAACAAAGTGTTGAGGAAAGTTTTAAAGAAAAGTTAGTAATGCAGATAACAGTTCAAGTGATGCTCTGTTTGTTGCCAATGTATTGCGGATCATATAAATAAAAATAGAGTGGGGCCTGCTCACTTGGCTAATCCTCTGCCTGTGGTGCCGGCACCCCGCGTTCCAGTCCTGGTCGGGGCACCGGATTCTGTCCCGGTTGCTCCTCTTCCAGTCCAGCTCTCTGCTGTGGCCCGGGAAAGCAGTGGAGGATGGCCCAAGTGCTTGGGCCCCTGCACCCATGTGGGAGACCAGGAGGAAGCACCTGGCTCCTGGCTTCGGATTGGCGCGGCTCCGGCCACAGCGGCCATTTGGGGAGTGAACCAACAGAAGAAAGACTTTTCTGTCTCTCTCTCTGTCTCACTGTCTGTAATTCTACCTGTCAAATAAATCTTTAAAAAAGAAAAAAAAAAATGAGTGAGTCCTGTCTCGGTATTTTAAGACTATCAACTGACGTACCAAACAAATCACTTTGGTACCAATCCTGACATGTCTTCATTGTTTCTCTTTTGTCTCACTCATTAATATAGACAAACATATCAACCAACATTCTTCTTAGAACTGCACTTCTTTGCTAATGATGTGAGATAATTACTAAATTGAATTGGTTACTGATTATACATTTATTCAGAACCTGCATTAGAAACATTGTGGTTTGCAGTACAGTTATGAAATAGTTAGATTTTGTAAAAAAGAGCTCTTTAATCTGAAATTATAGTAGTATAGAGTATTCAATAAAGAATACTGCATATTTCATTATTATTTCAAATTGTGTTTCACTTGTTTTGGTAAACATTATAATAATATAATGTTTATATATATGCATACACACACACACATCCTTTTTTCCAAAAGACTTCATTTTTAAATATTTATTAGATAATAGTAAGCCTTAATATCAAGGGAAGTGATTCTGTCTGGATTTTGGCTTTTATCTGAGGGGAGTAAGAACTTACAAAGTCTTGAATACAGGAATAGCAGAATCTGACTAATAATTTAAAATAAGCATTTTCTGCTACTGTGTTGAGAATAGACTGGCTGTCACCTCGTATTAGTTATCCCTATTTTCAGTTAGGCACATGAGATGTAAAACGAAAGTCACATTTCCTGGATAATGCTTCAGATGAATTGTGCCCAGTTGATTAAATTCTGGCCAATGCCAGCTCTCTGCTGTGGCCAGGGAGTGCAGTGGAGGATGGCCCAAGTCCTTGGGCTCTGCACCCCATGGGAGACCAGGCTAAGCACCTGGCTCCTGCCATCGGATCAGCACGGTGAGCCGGCCGCAGCGCACCTACTGCGGCGGCCATTGGAGGGTGAACCAATGGCAAAGGAAAACCTTTCTCTCTGTCTCTCTCACTGTCCACTCTACCTATCAAAAAAAAAAAAAAAAATTCTGGCCAATGGATTGTTGGTTGAAGTAGAGGATATACCATCCAGACAATGACCTTTACAAAGAGGAGCATATGTTTCTCCTCATGTTTAACAGATGAGGTAGTCTAGATGAGTTTAAGTAACTTGCCTAGCATCCTGTGGTCAGTAAACAGCAAACATGTACTTCAGATGTTAAGGCCTTTCTCTCATAATTATGCTCAAAGTCACAATATCACGTCTGGTACTGTAGGGGAATTCTATAATGTCAATATGTGTTTTTGGTGGTTCAAAATTAGTTGAGGATTTAAATGCTCAGTTTTGGGGCTGGTGCTGTGGTGCAGCAGGTTAAAGCCCCATCCTGCAGCATTGGCATCCCATGTGGGCGCTGGTTCTAGTCCTGGCTGCTCTTCTTCTGGTTCAGCTTTCTGCTATGGCCTGGGAAAGCAGTAGAAGATGGCCCAACTCCTTGGGGCCCTGCACCCACATGGGAGACCTGGAAGAAGCTCTTGGCTCCTGGCTTCGGATCGGCTCAGCTCTGGCCGTTGTGGTCATATGGGGAGTGAACCAGCAGAATGAAAGATCTCTCTCTCTCTTTCTCTCTCCTTCCTTTTCTCTTTGTAACTCCTCTGTCTTTCAAAATAAATAAAATAATTCTTTAAAAAAAAAGAAATGCTCAGTTTTTATCTTAAACAGTCAATATAACTGAATTGGCAGTCAACTGAGTGGAGTAGATGGACATATGAATAACTTGTATCTGGAAAAAGGACTGGTGAAAGACATGCAGAACACTTTGCATTAGAATATCCCAAGTCCTTCGCTGCATGCATTTAATTTCAAGTCAGGTGGATTTCACATGCGTGTGTATTTATACACACATACATATATGTACACATTTGTGACTGTGTGTATGTACTTCGTGTAAGTGTATGCCTATGTACTGGTGAAAAAATAGAACATTTAAAAATATGCATAGATGGCTATTTTATTCCTATGTTAATATAATTCTCACTCTGCATTCTTGAGATGTTTCTTCTAAATCTCAAGAATTGTTAGCAATCAAAATCCTAAGATAATAACTTATTTAGTTTTATTTCTAGAAAATATAAAGGCATGTGTGGAAATGCAAAGTGATTCAAAAACATCGTAATGCATAGTTATTTTTCCCAAACCATAAAAACAATTAGAAATAAGTATGGATCTTGACTTCTTGAAGGATAAATGAGTCTCTGAATTCCAAGTCCCTCACAAATGCTTTTTGTAGAATAAGAATAATTGTGACCCATGTTTGCAAAATGTGACCTTTTTCCAGAAACTGTTTAATAGGTTAATTTGTAGATAAGAAGAAACCAGGAAATCAGAAAAAAATTTGCAACATTTAAAAAAAAACACCCTATCATTATTAAATGTCAAATATAACACTTAAAAGTATGTGTGCAGAGTTAGAGTTACTATGGATATTCTATCTTTTTAAAGATTTATTTATTTATTTGAAAGGCAGAGTTACAGAGAGGAGAGGCAGACAGAGAGAGAGAGACAGAGGGTAAGTGTGTGTGTGTGTGTGTGTGTGAAACAGAGAGAGAGAGAGAGAGAGAGAGAGAGCAAGAAAGTTCTTCCATCTTCTGCCTCACTCCCCAAATGGCTGCAATGGCTGGAGCTGGGCTGATCCGAAGCCAGGAGCTTCTTCCAGGTCTCCCACGTGGGTGCAGGAGCTCAAGGACTTGGACCATCCTTTAATGCTTTCCCTGGCCATTAGTAACAGAGCTGGATTGGAAGTGGAGCAGCTGGGACTCGAACGGGCGCCCATCTGGGACGCCAGCACTGCAGGCAGCGGCTTCACCTGCTATGCCACAGTGCTGGCCCCAAGGACATCGTATCTTAATTTATTTTATTGCGTGCCTCTTCGTTGCTTCACATGATCTGAGTGGATAGACAGTCTCACAAGCCTCCTTTTGCATTGGAGCCGCAATAAAGGATAGGTCATGTGGAAGTGATATTTACCAAAATAGCCTGTTTTGTAAAACTTTACATCGGATAGAGACGTTTCAGGAGATAAGAGTTCAATATTTCTCTAAAACACTGAAAGGTTTTTATAGAAACATAGGAAAAGTGGGGCACAGACTCTGTGAAATATAGATGGTAAAACGTGTGAATTCCTGTGAAAAGTGGAGAGCAGTTTTTGCAAGATAGCACTGTTAAGGTGTAGCGTTAAGCAAGTTGCCTCTGGAGCCACATCCCAGTAAAATACTGGATTGGTCTCTTACTAGTCATAATAAACAGGGCAGATGGCTCAAAATTTCAAAACTTCGTCCAAGCAATTCTAAGAATTAAAACCATTTGGAAGTGAAATATTTAAAAGGCTTGCAATACATGGTAGAGGAACTACCTGCAAAGTAGTGGTGATGCTGGGATTAGTAAAATTTGATGTGGTGCAGTTGAAATGTTCATTTTGAGTTTACAAAGAAATAAAGAAATTCTTCAAGAAATGGTATTGTTGAGGATCTTAAAACACTCAGTAATGGAAGACATACTTTATACCAAGACGCCAGATGTGTTCAAATAGAGAACTTCCCAAAGTTCCAAAAGCCAATTGCTTTAAAATCACTGCAGCTGAATCTGAAAATGTTCTTTCTAAACATTTCTTACTAAATGGCCTGAATAAGTCCAAATGGTTATGAGACTCTTTAGTCCTACGTACAAGTACAGATAAAATGGAAATAAAATCATTGTTGAAATTGTGTTAAAGTCTATTCATACCTGTGAATGTTCTGTGGGTACTCAACTCAAAATTATATATGTAGGTTGTGGTCATAGGGCAACCACATTTGTCCAGTGCCATGCTTTGGATTCCAGGGGAGCGCTAGGATAGTAGACCAGATACACTGGGCTCACTGCAGTGAGTTCAAGAAAATGTCATTCAGGAACGTCATTCCCACAGGTGACTTCAAATGTGTATAGACTTATTTCTTATTTATTTAAAGGTCTATTTATTTTAAAGTCAGAGTTACACACACACACACACACACACAGAGAGAGAGAGAGAGAGAGAGAGAGAGAGAGAGAGAGACTTCCATCCAAATTGCTGCAAAGGCCAGGGCTGGGCCAGGCATAAACCAGGGACCCGGAACTCCATCTGGGTCTCCAACATGGGTGGCGGGGCCCAAGTGTTCAGGCTACCTTCTGCTGCTCTCACAAGGTACTTTAGCAATGACATGGATCAGAAATGAGCAATGGAGCAGCCAGAACGTGAACTGGCACTCATATGGGATGCGGGCTTCACAGGCGGCAAATTAACCTGCTGCACCACACACAGTGCCGGCCTTGTTTATTTTTATGGTGTTATATCTAACATGTCCTGGGGATTTCCACTGTAGAAAATTATCAAACAACAATTGTAAATCCAAAACTTATTTTTTATTCATTATTGCAATTACACATTTCTATGTAATATGTGTGTTGCACACATAGATACAAGCACACATACATATCAATTATAAGAAAACAATGCCTGAAAAGGAGAAATAGAATCCAATATTAGGATTTTATTCTACACAAGCAAAAGAAATCCTAAAATATTAATCTAAATAAAAGGTTTATTTACTTCACACAAGAAAAAGACAGATGTAGGTAAATCAAATTTAGCACGGTGGCTTCGGTTCTCAGAACCCAGTCCCCTCCTTTGACGTGCAACTTCAATTTTTAAAGTTCAAAGCTGGCCACTTTACTTCCATGAACCAGACCTCTTTCAGGCATAAGGAAGTAGGAGTGATAAATGAAACAAAAACAAACAATACACCTCATGTCTGATGTTTCTATCCAACTTTAGCAAACTGTTTCCAGAACCCCACCAAGCATTTTCTGACTACAGATCATTTTTTTAGAAGTGAGTCCTTGACTATCCCAACTGCAAGAATATGGGAATGGAAACGTTTTAGCATTTTGCAGCATTATGACAGCAAGGAACCAAGGGAGACCTGGGATACGATCAGCCAATCTTTGTACCTGCCACAGTAAATTCATAACCAAGACCCTCCAAAATTCTGGACGTGTTTTATTATTTACTCCCTGCAATGTACAATGTGTAAATTGTTAGTTTTTCTGCCAGAGCCATAATACAGATTTTGAATATTAACATGAAAGTAAATAGGAAGAAACAAAGACATTTTCTTGTCTTTAGAGACTCTCTCATTCCAAAGGGCATTTGTAACAAATAGTGTATTTCTAGTAAAACGCCAGTAAGATACTTCTTGAAAGTAAAACAAAATCCAACTTTACTTTCCCCAATTATTTAACGAACTCTATAGGGTTACTGGAGAAGGCATTTAACTGTTATCACTGAAAAACTTTAGAAGATTGTCCTATTATTTTGCTGTAATTGATACCATTAATGTTTTAGACTGTAGAAACCGCTAAAGGATGGTCTATTTTCTCATGGTAGTTGATAGTTCCTTCTTGTAGAGGTTCAACCCTACGTTTTTTCCAACCCCCTCCCAGTAATTATCAAGGTATTTATTTCTCCTTGCAATATACTGGGTCACTAGCTATCAACACCTCCATTAGCATCTACCACTTTTGTTACTACCTTCGATCTTGAAATGGAAGAAATAAACAGCTCATATTTTATGGTTTTCTCATTGTTAAGTAATGTGAGCACATTATATAAATGTGGAGGAAAGTTCCTTCAAATGTCTACTTGTTTGGATTCTAAGAAATCCTTGATCGTACCTGCTAGCTGTAGTGAAAAGACAGATCTGTTGTACAGAAAGGCCAAGGGAGAGATGTGGGCTGCCTCTGAGAGGATGGGAGGCACGTGGAAGTGAGGCAAGACAAAGACATTGAAATCTCAGGCCTTGAGGTGGGGATAGGCCATTTCAGTTACAATTTAAGTTTTGAAAAACTTGTGTGTGCGAAACTTTGCAGAAATTGATTGCAGGAGCTCAGTTTTAGATACAATGGATAAGTTGGAGGAAGAGAAAACCAAGTACTTTCAGCAGAACAAAGATGTGTGGGTGGGCATTAGCTTATAAGTAGATAGCACAGATCTGAAGAAAATTGACTTTGAAAGCTGAAATTATTTTCCTTTTCCAGTAAATACACTGCACAATCTGAAGATAACACAGCTTTTAATAGCAGCAAATGTGCTTCATTCAAAGGGTTCTTAGATAAATGAAACAAATGAAATAGGCTGAGCTGTCGCTGTGACCCCACCCACCCATAGGCTTCTGTGCAAGTAGACTCACTGGTTGGAAAAGTACACTGGAAACTTAAGAAAGTTCCTTCTCTCAGTGAAGTTAAACAATCACCTTTGCTGGAGTACTGTGGAAGGCTGAAAAATGGTTCCCTTCAAACGCTCATGTCCTAATTCCTGGAATCTGTGAATACGTTACCGTACGCGATTTTGTAGAAGTGATTAGGATCAACAGAAGTGGACATCATTCTAGATGATCTGAGTAGCCCCAACATAATTACAAAGGCCCCTGTAAGAGTGAAGGCTGAGGAACCAGGGCCAGTAAAGAAGTATGTACAATGGTCAGAGAAGTGAGAAGTCGCCAGACTGCTGGCTTGGGAGCTGGAGCAAGCCCACAGCCAAGGAATGAGGGCCACCTCTGGAAGCCGGAAAAGACAGGGCTGCGCATCCTCCATCAAGCATCCAGGAGAGATGCCCACAACAGAGATTTGTTGATTTTAAGACCAGTGGGCTTTAAAGCCACCAACAGAATAATTCTGTATGGTTTTCACCCATTAAGTCCAAGGTAGTTTGTTAAAGCATGAATAGGACATTAACAAGTATGGTAGCATGAGACTCTGAAGAATACTACGAATTGATTCCTGTACGTGGTGCATCTTGTACCCCAAATGTTACTCTTCACAACTGAGGTGCACCTGTATTCCACAACACATAAATGAAGAGTTTTCTTACTACCCTGTGTAACATACCTTCCTCTTTAGTGGTCATTAAAGTGGGGTCCTTCGTGGGAAATTCCTTTCAGGAAAATGGAGTCGTTTCCTAATTTGTATCCTCAGTTTCCCCCAGATACCTCCTCATTATTGCTGCTGGGCACAAGTCTGTAGAAAGGCTTGTTCCACTTTGTGTTGGCAACTCACATGCAATTTATTGTATTCTGAAGGTCAGTGAGCAATTATTGGGGTTACTAATTGACTTTAATTTTTTATGAGTCTTGCAGAAACTCAAAGTATATGTTTAGTTCACATGCGCCATAAAAAAATGATTTAACAATTGGCAATATTTCAAGTCTTAAAGAAAGCACTGCCAGGCCCGAAAGCAGTGGTGAACTCCTGCGTCTCACCCAGCCTGTGAGGATGAATTTCTGGGTGGCAGAACAACACTATTATAGAACTACATAGAAAACAACAATAACAAAATGTAGTATGTGGAGTTGTAGCCAATGGGAGAAAAAGGGTTGCTTCGCTGATTTTACTTCTGCCATTTGTCTCCAAACATATTGAGAATGTGACAGAGGAACTATTTCACTGTAATTTAATGTACTGGCAGTACTGTTTATTGACAGAACACTGAAGTAGCAAAATTAGAGTACTTCAAAATATTCCATTAAATTACTTAAACTTTGGCACTACTCTACCCCTACAATTGTGTTATCTCTGTGCAACAGCCTTTTTAAATATTTGCAGACTTCAATTAGTATCTTATGCAACAAAATTTTCTCTTCAAGACAAGAGATATTTGCATTGAGTGGCCATTCACATAATCCTGAAAACTCTGGGGATTTCTTCATTCCTTTGCTTAACATGTGCACTTCCCAAATTCAGTGACTAAAAGAGACACAAGCAAATAAGGAGTAAAATCTTGTAACATTTAGAAAGCAGTGTCCAGATTGTTTAGATATTGAAAAATCTGTTCATATTTCCTGTGTGCCTGTACTCAATAATTTTCCCCTGAGTGTTATACTTAACCTTTAATTTCATCAAAGAAGTGAGATTTAATTTCTTGTGGAAAGTATTTCAGTATTATGATAGTATTTGATTAAAATGATAGCATTAGATTAATTAAATCATATTTAGTTCAATTTTATATATTGATTTAGTGATATATATTCCTCTGAGATATATTTAGGCATGTATACATGTTTATGTGTAATGTTAAACCTTTGTACTCTAAAATTTCTGATTATAAACATCATGGTTGTATAAGCAAACTCACAAATTTACAAATATAGTTATTAATTAACTGTAAATCAATTAGTAAAAATATATATTAAAATAAGTTTGAAATATAGTGTTTTATGATTTCAATTAATACAAATTAAGGTATGTAATAAGTACTAGCAGTTATTTTTGTTGCTCATTCAATAGTTTAAACATACAAAGATTCTGTATTTTAAAAAAATTTTTTGTGATGTTATTTATCTATTTGAAAGGGAAGAGAGAGAGAGAGAGAGGGAGAGAAAGAGATAATCTTCCATCTGCTAGTTCACTCCCCAACAAATGACTACAGCAGTCAGGGGCGGGCTAACCTGAAGCCAGGAGCTTGGAGTTACACCCTGATCTCCCATTTGGATAACAAAGGCCCAAGTACTTGAGCTATCATCTGCTGCCCTCCCGGGTGCATTAGCAGGATCCTGGATTGGAAGTGGAGTAGCAGGGATTCAAACATATTGGTAGTACAATATGGGATGCTGGCATCACAAGGAAACTTAACCTACTGCATTACATTGCTATTCCCAAAGGTGCAATATTTCTGTGGACCAGAATAACTTTAATTATCAATTCTTAGTCCAGTGAACTCTCAAAAGAAAGAATAAATCCTTTGTCTTTTTTTGACAGAACATAACCAGACTGTTTGCACTTTTCCATCTCTTGAGAGGTAAACTAAATCAGGCCAATGCCACATCATGCTGTGTTATGCTATAAACCAAAGTAAAGGGAGGAGCTGATTGACATTAGCAATCACACAGATACAAGTGTGTGGGTCCAGTTATGAAAAATAAATTGCTCATGAAAATGTACGAGATCAGAGGAGATGATACTTCTCAAATGCAACTCTTTGTAATTTGAAAATCGTTTTATTTACATTGCTACATTGAATATTCAGCACTACTACTGTGAAGCACATGCCATTATCTGACTTCATGAAGAGGTTAAGTGCATTTTCCCAGTTCACTGAGCCAGTAATTGGAGAGAAGTATAGGCTCGATTATGCTGACGCTAAGTCCAATGTTCTTTCTGGTCTTGCTTTGCGCTTTACTGGAAACTGTGTTATTTTTTACTTGAATTTCCTTCCATATTACGCACCCAATAAAAAATCGTCCCTCTTCGTAGGTTTATAATGAATTAGAGGAGAAGAGGACTACTGAAAAAGTCGGTGGTCTCCATGTTCATCCACTGTCCTGCTTTTCAAAGTATTTGTCCATCTTTCAGATAAACAATCTAGACAAAACTTTAGTCAGACTAACAAAGAAAAAAAAAAAAAAAACCTCAGAGCTGAAATAGGAAATATTACCATCGATACCACTGAAATACAAGAGATCATGAGAAACTACTATGAACAACTATACGCTAACAAATTGGAAAACCTCAAAGAAAGGTATAAATTCTTGGATACATATACACTATTGAGTTAAGAAGGTATAGAAAATCTAAACAGATCCATAACAAGCCATGAGACTGAAGCAGTAATTGAAAATTTCCCATCAAGTAAGAATCTACAAAACTTTTAAAAAGGAAATGACTCCACTACTTTTCAAACTATTACAAATCTTGAACGGGGTGTAATCCTGCCAAACTATGAAGCCAGCATCACTCTGATACCAAAGGAAAGACACTACATGGAAAGAAAACTACAGACATACACTCTTGATGAACATAGATGTAAGAATTCTCAACAAAATACTAGCAAACCAAATCCAACACCATATCAGTAAGATCATATATCATGAACAAGTGGGATTTACCCCAGAGATGCCAGGGTGGCTCAACATTTGCAAGTCAATCAATGTCATAAATCACATCAACAGAATGAAGAACAAAAAATATATGATCATCTGAGTAGATGCTGTGAGACCATTTGATAAGAGTAAACATCCCTTGATGATCGAAACCCTCCAAAATTAGTTATAGAAGGAATACACCTCAAAATTATAAAGGCTACATATGACAAACCAACAGCCAGTATCATAGTGAATGGAGAAAACTTGGAAGTATTTCCCTTCTAATCTGGAACAAGACAAATATGTGTACTTTCAAAGAATCTCAAACAATGAAGCCACTCTTTTGGTGCATGTCTATGTGTGTATATAACAAGACCAAGTTAACTGTGAAGCATAAACTACTTGTCAGAATGTGTTGCTTAGTGCAAACTACAAGACCCATCCAGCTGTGCTGAGCTAAATTGTGAACTAACTTAAATAATCATTAAAATGTTATCAGGGAATTCTGTATTCTATGGTGATTCATATGTCTGAACTCATGAATATAAATTTCCAAAATACATTTATTATAGACATGTATATATTTTCTGTAGTCATATAACAAATTGTATGAAATGCAATTGGAGAATGTAGGGACACGAGAAAGGAAACATGGTTTGATGGATGTAGGATATTTTGATATTTGTTGCAGAGACTGGCTGACTGCTCACCATTGTGATTTACTTGTCACAACGGCCTACATGTGCATCAGATTCCCTGGCTTCTCTAGCAGCTATCTTTGGCCACATGAGAGATTTCTGTTCACAGGTAAATAGGCAGAGATTATACATACTACTTGCAGATTTTGCACACAAAACTTGTCTGGGTTTGATTCTCTTTTATTCCAGATGGCAGCTAATTTTGCTGGGTGATATTCGAAGATAATGTTAAGAAAGCAGCCTCTTTCAGCTTCAAATCCTTCTACTTCCCGACTAACAGAACTGGATAAATGTGAGCTGGAAATAAACATTTAGTATGCAAAACTATCGAGAATTCAAGTTGTTTCTGTTGGAATTAATATGAGTCCTGCATTCTTTACATAATAAATGTGTTGGATTCTGGAATATCACACCCTTATTCCCCATTGGTATCCTTTGACCATCCCTTCTTCATTATTCTGGAAAATTCTACTATACTTCCTGAATGTCAGCTGTTGGCATGCTACACTGCTTAATTCTTGAGCAAAAACTCCCGAAGCGAGCTCACCTCATCCCAAGGTTAAAGTATCATCTTTAAAATTTTTACTCCTGCTTTTTTTTTTTTAAAATCTCTGTTCTACTTAGTCTTCCTGTTAGTTTCCAAATTCAGCATTCGACTTCTATTCACCTTATCCAATTGACTTCTTAATAGGTTTCCAAAGTTTAGGTAATTAGGAAGTCAATCTGTATGTAATCAGCCTAACCTAACTGAAATGTTATCAACTAGATTTGTTTTCAAAAGTTTTTATCTGATTTAATTATTTGTGTTGCTATGGTTTTATTATTTCATAAAGCAAAATTCCAGCTTAGACAGATTTCTTTCAGTTAATCATTGGGAAACAGTTTGTTTCAGGAATCAGAAAATTGTTACCAATTATTTTGTATTTAAACTTGTGTTTATTAGAAGGAACTGCTCAGAAAAGAAAAATGGATGACTCTAGAATTTTAATCCATTTTATTCATTTATTTTTATTATACAGTTATATTTTGTTAAATGATGGTAATATTTCCTTCAGCTAAATCAACTTGCATGAATATTTATTCCCCCATTTACTTAATATCTTAAGTTATGATTAAATGTGCCATATATTTATGTTAAAATCAATGTGTCTAACATAATAACTGGCAAAAAGTCTTTTATAAATATAAACTTTTCCTCAATTTCAATGATTATATTTAATGTGTCTTTGTTCCAAGTGTCTGGAGGTTCCAATTTTACTTTTTAGAGATAATATATTGCTAGATCATTAATGTCACATAACTGGTAAGGTCAACACAAATTTAATTATGCATGTCACTCATGATAATTTACTTTGGTACCATAAATATCATTAAACACCTCCCTGAATGCCATATCTTACATTAATTTTTTCTATTACAAATATATTTTCTAATGTGACCTGGACATTCTGGTTTGTATTTGATTATCTCAAAACCTTTGATGACCCAGATTCTCTAATTCAGTTAACTTCCACTAAGAAAGACCTAAACAGAGAAGATTAGGTCTCAACATCAGCATAGGATTCTTGTGAGATTGGTCTGTATGTCAGCTCTGGAATAAAGCAAATAACTCCAAACCCAAATAGCATTTTTCTATTTATTTCACACACTTTCTAAACTTCCTTAGAGTTACCGAATACCCAATCTTCCCTCAGTGAAGTCATGCAGGGAGAGTGCTTGACTTCATCTTCTTGCCTGAGTCATTTTGGTGTTGCTGTAACAAAATATTTGAGTCTAGGTACTTTCTAAAGAAAAGTGGATTGTTTGGGTTCATGGTTTTAGAGGCGTAGAAGATCAAAAAACATGCATAAGCATCTGCTTAGCTTATGGTGAGGGCTTCCTCCTATATCACAATATGGTGGAGAAGTATGATAAGTGGACATAGGCAAAGGAATCACACACGTGAGAGAGGAAGGCATAGGGAAAATGGACTCAACAGCGTAACCCCCAACTACCATGACAGTTATGCATTCCTGTGAGACCTAAATTGCTCCTGGGAGTTTTAACACAGTCTTCAGAGAGTTAATCCACCCTTTCAAGGACAGCAATTCATTCATAATGATAATGTCTCTATGATCCAATAGCCTCTTCCTGTCTCTTCCTATCACCTCTCAATACCATTGCATTGGAGACTGATCTTCCAGCACATTAACCTTGGGGGACCAAACTTAACCAAACTATGGCACTTCTCTTCTATAGTCTTCTTGTACCAGTGGCCTATAGCAGATTCCTGTTTAAACTGCCTACATGATACATGATTTATTTATTTATTTATTTTTGACACAGGTGGTGAAACAGCTCTAGATGTGTAGTAAAATGATGGAGTATGTTCTCATTACCTCTAGCTTTGTGCCTGGGAGAGGGTCTTGTCAGAGCTTTCAGTTTTCCATGAATTACAGACATGGAATCTGCTCAGAGACTTTGTATGAAACAATCTGTGCAATATTAATTCAGTAAACAGATAATAAAGCCACATGGTATCCAGGTGGTGCCCGGCTGACTGTATCCCAAAAAAAAAAAAAAAGAAAAGAAAAAAACCCACATGTAGAAAACATTCTAGGCTGGCACCGTGGCTCATCAGGCTAATCCTCCGCCTGCGGCACCGGCACCCCAGGTTCTAGTCCCGGTTGGGGCACCGGGTACTAGTCCCAGTTGCTCCTCTTCTACTCCAGCTCTCTGCTGTGGCCCGGTTGGGCAGTGGAGGATGACCCACATGCTTGGGTCCCTGCACCCGCATGGGAGACTGCATGGGAGTCCCAGCTCTTGGCTTCTGATTGGTGCAGCGACAGCTATAGCGGCCATTAGGGGAGTGAACCAACAGAAGGAAGACCTTTCTCTCTGTCTCTCTCTCAATGTCTATAACTCCCTGTCTCTCTCACTGTCCAACTCTGCCTGGCCAAAAAAAAAAAAAAAAATCTATGAACTTTATTTTGAAGTTAAACACCTCTAATTTTTAAAAATGAGGTAGAAATAATGCAGAGTGGACAAAACTGATAGTGCACACATCAGCATATGAGTCAAATAAATCATGTATCAAACCTTAGGATTTCATTACATCAGCAAAAAGGATATGTTTTATAGCACAAGAAGCTACACTGGGAGTCAGAAAGCATGATTTATGTAGTCCCTTAACAGCCTCTGTGTGAACCCCTGCCTTCATGTACTCCTTTCCTTTTCTTTTACTGTTAAGGTTGCATGACCCTAAAGAAAAAAAAATCTAAAAATTGGTATATTTTCTCATAATTCAAAAATGGTAGCCACTTGGTTTCTATATATTATATTCCAGATATTTTATGGCTGTGTCTATATGGTTTACATAGTAAGGTTTTGCATCCTCTATTGTTTATATTTTCTGGTGTGCACTGGAAGAGACTATCAGATGACTGGAGGGATAATGAACTCTATTCATTTGGAGGCTTTGGAATAAATTACCAAGGAAATGGCCTTTATAGGAAATGGTGAAATAATGTGAATGTATGTGGGGTCTTCACAAACTTTAATAGAAAGGACATGTAATGGAAAAACTACACCTCAATTTCTATCTGTTTTGCTCCCAGATAAACTTATGTTTCAATTCCACTTTTCCATGAATTTTTCAAAGTTATTTTATCAAGAATACATTTTATGCAAAGCAATGTGACTTGAGGGAATTCACACTGGGGCACTTTGAACTAAAATCATCTTATGCTAAGGGGACTCCTCATATAATGAACTTCCTTCAATTAAGCTGAATTTACTTCAAATTCAACAGTTGCACCCTGATAGGGATTGGGGAAGGGGGAATAAAAACATGTATAGGACTCCATTTATTTTTGTTGGGATTTTGTATTTTTCTGCCCAGTTACCAAAATGCAAATTATATACAGATGCCAATAATGTATCAAATTTTCAGTTTTCTTGAGTTCTTATATTCAAATTCTGTTGCAAATAGTTGCTAAACAATAGTGAAAAGAATGGCAGAGGCATAAGCCTGATCATGCTCAGTTTTACAGATTGGAAAGCCGAGAATCAGAGACAGGATGAGTCACAAGCCTAAGGTTCCATGGTTTGTGTGGGCTGAATACCATCTGGTTGCTTTTAACACTCCGAAAGATTAATACTCTTAACTATTTTATATGGCTGCTTGCAGAACTAATGCAATAAAGAAAATCAGTTTATCAATGTAAGGTTTTTATAGTATTGTTATTTTCTACTTTCTATACAGTCCTGGTAGATATTGACTGAAAGGCTTAAATAATATTTCTACTAAATTGGTGCATCAAATTTAAATGTTCATGTTATTACTGGAGTCATTCTATTCTTAGTTTTTTAGACTTTTACTATTAAAGATAATCTTATTATTATAGGTGTGGGTTCATAAGCACTTTAGCTTTTTCACATGCAGTGTGTTGGTAATCAATTATAAGATCAACATTATGAATGTTATGATTTTTATTCGTACCTATGCCAACATATTTCTGAAAATAACTGTATGTGCTTCATCAGGCCCTGTGTTTAAATGTGTTAACTTGATCACAATCTCACCCACACTGCACACTGCACCATTTAAAATACTTAAAATACAACACAAAATGTGAGTTGTATTTATATTCTAAGCCTGATTTATTTTAATTTCCTTCCTCACTGTTTCATAGTCATTAGGTGTTATATGTCAGTCCAGATAAGTCTACATAAAGAATTTCCTTATTCCTTGGAGATAACTTTCTCAATAGTTATCTTAACTTTTTGATTTTACAATTAGAGAGATAGTGAGAGTGCGAGTGAGAGCAATGGAGGGAGGGCAGGAGAGAGAGAGAGAGAGAAAGGGAGAGAGAGAGAGAAGCATATCTTTCATATACTGGTTCACTCCCCAATTGGCAACTACAACCAGATCTGGGCCAGGCCAAACTCAGCCAGAAATACCATTAAGATCCTCCACAGGGTGGCAGAGGCCCACATATGTGGACCATCATTTGCTTCCTACCCAGGAGTAGTAGCAGGACCCTGGAACGCCAATAGAGTAGCAGGGAGTCCTTGAACCAATGCTCTGATATGGATGCCAATGCTTCAAACAAAGACCTAATCTGCTGGGCCACAATGCCACTCCCAGTTAGCTTATTTGATGACGGTCTTTTTCTTTTTAAATTTCTCATTTGCAAAAATAAAGATCTTTATCTGTAGCTGTCAAGGTGCGTGTCTAGGTTCGTAGCATTTCATTGCACTGAGAGTTAGAATATTGGCTAGTTGCTCAGCTCTTACTAATATGATCAATTTTCCATCGTTTTTATGATGAACTTGTTAGTCCACTTTTTAAATCTTGCTTATAATTTTTTTATGTTTCATAACAATGCAGTTCATACTCTATTTGCATCTGTATCTTAATTTATCTAATTTATTTATAACTTATATGTATAATTTTCCAGGTTGTGATGCACTCTCGGGCCACAGCAGAGAGCTGGACTGGAAGAGTAGCAACCGGGACAGAATCTGGTGCCCCAACCGGGACTAGAACCCCGTGTGCCGGCGCTGCAGGCAGAGGATTAGCCTAGTGAGCTGTGGTGTCAGCCTCCTGTATTATTTTAAAATGGCCCTGTGTTTTGGCCATTCCGCGCCATTCTGTTGCACCAATTTAAAACCTTTGAGCCTAATCACATGGGCAAAAAGCCTAGAGAAACGGAACAGGGTTTTTGTTTTCTCTTCGCTGAGTGCCTTCATGAGAGATTTGTGAATTCATGAGTCGTTTGAGTGTTGGCTGCTAACAGAGGTCTGTGTTCCTCTGGCTCAGGGAGGTAAAGTACAGCTAACCAGGTGGAAAATGCATGAACGATGCAAGTGTTAAAGAATCTGAGCAGGATGAGCTCACATTTGAATGAGAAACTGGAATATGTATATTTTGGCTTAGTTTAAAAGAAAATTATTTTAAACTTTTAAAATGACTCCAGGGCTTTGGCAATTGAATTTTATTCAAATTAATAATACTTGCTCTTTGATGACTGTTAAGAAATTTAAAATGCAAGCCTCGGGTCAGGAGAAAATATTTGAAATAATCTGACAAAAGATTTGCAATGAGACTTCTTGTAGCTCATTAATATGAAGACAGGCAGTGAAATTTAAAAAAAATAGAAAAACCATTTAACAGGTACTTCATAAAGGAATATATGTATATATATATATATATATACACACACACACACCTGTCCAGTGGTCACATGAAAAATATTCAGTGGTATTAGTCATCACAGAATACAGATTAAATGCACAAAGGAACACAGGAGAATGGAGGTCAGTAACAAGGCAGGAAATTCAAAATGTTGATGGGGATTTGGAGCAACTGGAAATCTCATACTTTGTTGGTGGCAAATAAAGCAATATGATAATTTTGGTAAACTATTTAGCATTACCTGAGTTTAACTCCTGAGTATTTATTAAAGATAATGAAAAGTATGTCAATGCAATGATACCCATATAAATGTACATGCTGGTGCAATTGCAATAACTAAAAAAGTAGAAACAAAAGCCAAATGTACACTAGTGGATAACTTAAACAGCCGATTTTTTTTTTTTTTTTACTTCTCAATCAAGTTGTTTAAAAATCCTACTAGGTAAGTTGTGTGTAGTTTATGAGTTGTGACAAATATACTAATCCAAGATGTTAAAAGTAAGGGAAGCTGGCTGTAGGGTATATAGGAACTCTTTCTACAACTTTTGTTTTATAAATTTAAATTAATATGATATTAAAATTTAAAACATTATGGAATTTCATGTGTTTGTTTTATATCAAAGAGAAAGTGAGAGCCAAGCTCATCCCACAAGACCCTAGCAAAAGTGACAGAAAAGGGGAGAGACTATCATCTTCTCTGAGTTCCTCCTTTGAAAGTTTTTCATGTTATGATACAAAGGGACATGTGCAAAGTTCTCCTGTCTATATTCAGACCACATTGGTGAAAGCCTTTCTAAGCATATCTGGCCCACTGTTGTGATTCTATGGATTTGCTTTAATCATTTATCTCCTCATATGATTATGCAAGCAGCTATACAAACTCAACTCCTATATGAGATTACATCCTTGTCCAAGCTACAAAGAGCTGAAATGACGGAAATATCAATTTACCATGTCTAAATAACTTGGTTTTTATGCACAGAGAGATTCCTATTAAGTCTTTTCCCTAAAAGATGTTGCATTTCGGCACAAAAATTTCCTGCTGCTTTTTCATAAGGTTTGCTTTCTTCTACCATTATCTGTGAAATGGCATCATTACTGTTGCAGAACATGAACTGACGATATGTGATGATGTTTTGAGATAGAAGCAGTGCAAATGAGAGTTGAAAGTGATAATACTCGCTTACACTTGTCTCCGGTTTGGGAAATGAACATATTCATTCTCTTTTCTCCTACCTTTGTAGCTGTAAAAGACCTCTGTGTTTTGGGCTTGTATCTATATTTTTTTTCTCAAGAATTGGTATTTGTAAATACTAAGGTTTTATTTTCATTTCATTGACAAGGCTTCTCGCTTCCGTAAAGGTTCAGAATTAAATTTTAGATCATATACAGCATTTTTCATAGGATAGAATGGATGAAATAACCATAAGTATTTAACATGACAAATAGTCAGCAATTTCCTCATAGACTTCCTGAGAGGAAGGGAAATTTCCATAAAGGGAGAAATACTGCGGAAAATTTCAATAAAAGCTATATCAGAAATAAAATTGATGTCTACAATAAATCACCTTCAGTACTCTAGTGCCAAACACTGTCTGGACTGAAACTGGAAGGAATTTTACTGGGGTGCTCCAGTGTATAATAACATGTTTTTCCTCCAAATATAGCACTACGATTCTACTAGTATTTGCAGTTGTACTCTATATTGTCCGTTAGCATAAGACCGGGTGGTCTGAGATTTTAAAAGTCGAATACAGAGGAGTTATTTTTCTTTATGCTGACTGCAATTGAATAATAAGATCATTGGTTATTTGATTGATAACAGAAAACTTTCATAACTGAATTGTTTTTTAGAGCTTTGATGTATTGAATTAGAAATATAATGTTCTCATTTTGTAGACTTCAGAACAGTTAATATATATGTAATGCTTACGACAGAACAAGCTTAATTTTAATTAATGAAACTACCTGGAGCTTGTTAATCTCATAAAGAGTGAATTGGTTTTTGTAAAGGAAGGGAATTAAATATGGACACTTGTGAAATGCATTTACACTAGGTTGTTACAGATTCTAACATTATCATCTAAATTTATTCTGAATCACATGGTTTCCTGTCAGTATTTCTAACATCATTTATAGGCGCTTCACCGATGCTTAGAGACTGAGCAGCTTTGGAGAGAGAGGATCACAGAGCTTGTCAGAGGCAGGTTAGAGTTGAAATCCTGGTCTTTAGGAACCAGTTCTCCGGCCCCTTGGTTGTAATTTTATACCCAAGGCTTCCTGTGTCCCTTAAGACCAATAAGAACCCGATTTCCAGATTCCCATGGTTTCCCAAGAAATCCCCTTGTGCATGGGTTACTGAACGAAGCTCTTCTGAAAGACTTCCCCTTGGACGCTAAGCAGCCAAGAGGCATGAGTCTGTGAGCAGACACATTATTTCAGACAAATATTGAAATCCTGTGAACTTACTAAGGCAGGCAAAATTTCCTTAGTTGTTTTTAATAAGTTATTCTACCTAGTATGTTTATGTAAATTAATCCCACTAACTCCATACTATCTGGCAGGCAGGGCTGAATTGCAACTGATGATTTCTATTTCTTACACATATCTCTACTATATTTACGCTCTCAGAGGGAATGACTTCACTCTTGCTAGTTACCGACCTGTGTTTTCTCTTTCAGGTCAGTGATGACCTTTGTTATTTAAATAATGTAGAAACAGCAACAACAACAAAAGAACACATTGCTAGTTATTAGAAACTGTGCTAAATGCTTTAAACAAATTATGGTATTTGGTCCTCATATCTACCTTAATATTTTCATCTTTATGTTAAATTGACCAAGATTTAGAGAAATGAAAGTCCCAGAAGGAAGCTACACCAAGAGGAGTTGTTAGAGCAGAGAATGCGAATGAAGTTCCCTTTTGTGAAAAGCCCTTGCAAGCCAAAAGTTTCCTTGTTTCAGAGGGTGACCCATGGAAGCTGTTTCCCCAAACTTCTCCCCTTCAATTGATAAAATGATAAAATGTTTTTCCTATCTCTCTTCTAGTTAGCCTGGTGAACTTTTCCCCACGGAGTTTCAAGCCTCGTTCCCTCTAGCCTCCTCTTTCCGCTTGCCCGCTGGTATCTCGGGCTATTGAGGTTCAGCTCACCTCGCGTTCCAGCGCTGGTGTGTTGAGTCTGCCGCTGGTGTCCCGAACTTGGGCTCCCAAAAGTGACCGCTACAGACACAAGTTTCTCTCTCTCCGCTCACCTCTCAAAGGCGAGCAAGACAGAGCAGGCGCCATTTTGGACATACGTCATAAGCAGGGCGACCTCAGGTCTGCACCAGCCCTGAGCCTAGCAGAAAAACCTGACTCTGGGGGGAGGGGTGAAATAACAGGAGATTAGCATCTAACTTGGCAACCCAGTGGGAGACTGCAGGAGAATTGGAGCCCACACTGAGGGCAGCACAGATTCCCTGTGTGGTCCTTGGGAAAGAGCTTCCGATCCCTGGCTCCTGTGGGTATATCATTTGCCTGCTAACTACCTCCAATTACTTTCAGCTGTGCGGAATTACCTCCCTTTTAAATCAAAAAAAGAAAGAGAGATTTACCACACCTAACCTGGGAGTGTCATCTTTCACACACCCTCAACCCTGAGGAACCAAACACAGCTCTCAGTCCACACTCATCTCAAGCCTCTAAGGCTCCACTGAAAGCAGACAGTCCACTTAATATAGAGCCATAGTGTAACAAGAAAAAACACCACAGTGAAGAAACCAAATATCTCCAACATGCCAAACAACAAACGCAAAAACCAAGCTAACAAGAACAAGGAAGACACTATGATGCCCCCAAATGAAAAAGACACCCCAATTCAAGATTATGAAGATGATGACATCGAAGAAATGCAAGAAGCGGATCTCAAAAAATTGATAAGAACATTAAGAACCTCTCAAAAACAAATTCTTGAACTACAGAAATCCTTAATGGACAAGATAGAAAATCTCTCTCATGAAAGTGAAATATTAAGGAGGAATCAAAATGAAATGAAACAACTAGTGGAACAAGAAACTCTGATAGTGACTAGAAATCATAATGAAATGAAGAATTCAATAGATCAAATGACAAACACATTAGAGAGCCTTAAAAACAGAATGAGCGAAGCAGAAGAGAGAATATCAGACTTAGAAGACAGAGAACAGGAAAGGAAACAGGCAAACCAAAGAAAAGAAGAAGAAATTAGAAATCTAAAAAATATTGTCGGGAATCTACATGATACTATTAAAAAACCTAACATTCGGGTTCTAGGAGTTCCTGAAGGCATGGAGAGGGAGAAAGGATTAGAAGGCATTTTCAGTGAGATACTAGCAGAAAATTTCCCAGGTTTGGAGAAGGACAGAGGCATCTTAGTACAGGAAGCTTATAGAACCCCTAATAAACATGACCAAAAGAGATCCTCACCACGACATGTTGTAATCAAACTCACCACAGTGAAACATAAAGAAAAGATTCTAAAAGGTGCAAGAGAGAAACGTCAGATTACTCTCAGAGGATCTCCAATTAGACTCACAGCAGACTTCTCATCAGAAACCCTACAAGGTAGAAGGGAATGGCGAGACATAGCCCAAGTACTAAGAGAGAAAAACTGCCAGCCCAGAATACTATATCCTGCAAAGCTCTCATTTGTGAATGAAGGTGAAATTAAGACTTTTCATAGCAAACAGAAAACTGAAAGAATTTGTTGCCACTCATCCTGCCCTGCAAAAGATGCTTAAAAGATGTGTTACACACAGAAACACAGAAACATGGTCACCAATATGAAAGAAGGTAAAGGAAGGAAACCTCACAGCAAAAGATCACAGGAAGCTCAATTTCTCTTTGACATAGAATTAAACTCTGATGCTCTGTTAAAGCAATGTGTTAAAGTAATCTATTATGTTCTCTTGATGTCTGTTAAATTCTAATTGTTCAAAAACAGCTAAATTTTTATTAAGAGCTATGGGTTATTTAAATATGTGCTTTTTTCAAAAATTTGAATAATCACCTTGTAACAATGATCAAATTTGGTCTATGTTATGTCATGATTTTAAGAAATCTTATTTCAACCAGATATTTTGGATTTTGAGCCTTCTTGGCGTTCTTGAGAGGCATTCCAAAAATCAAAGTTTCAAACAATCTGGTCTCTAAAATTTCCAGTAAATCCTGGACTTTGGTTTTTCCAGTTTGGGCCCAGCTGAAAAAATCGAAGGACCTATGTCTCTCATCTTATAGAGACACCAACTAATCAGTCTATTTGGATGATATTAGAAGGAATGTCAAGATGTGATGTGGTACCAGACTTTAAGTTTCTATAATGGAAAATGCTATTAATACAAATGTTTGAGAATTAAAAAGTCTAATGATCTTGTGTTACTAGACATGATAGTTATCTTAATGAGAAAGCCCCAGAGGCCTAAAGGGTTAAATACTTGTAAAATCCTACAGGTGCTTTCAAAAATACTGTGAAGTAAGCAAGTGCCTCTTGTTGGTTGATAAGTTTATAATTTTAAACATGGCGACTTAAAGTCTTTTGTCATCCACAGTTATATATGATGTGCTGCTCATAAAACTAAAGCGTTGTTGGTTCTGTGTTTAGCTGTCCTCCTATAGGTTCCTATGGACTTTTTCCAGCCACTTTTATTGTATTCAGTACTTTGGGATGGCTCTGTAAACAGATGAAGCCAATAATGTATTAACAGTACCAACTGAGAGAAAGTATGGTTTACTGAGGTTACTAAAAAGAAAAAGCAATTCAAATCAATTGGTAATCTACAAAAAGAGTTAAAGATTTTAAAAGCTATTATTAAAATTGCTATATTGGTCTATTATGCTATATTATGTGTGTACATATTGTATGTCCACATGGGGAAATTTTATTAAGAGTTTTATTTTAAATGGCTTATAGATAAGATTGTCCATAAATTTAAGCTGCTAAAATCAATCAAAGATACATTTTAATTTGAGTGACCTGAATCTGTGTATCATATGTTTTAAACGTGTTGGTAGAAAGAAACTAAAAACATTTTAGATGGTTGTGCTTAAGTTTACTGGCTAAACAAACTACACCATGTTAGATATTTAAGAGGTGTTTTCAAATACATGATTCTTAAAATTTATAGAAGGCATTGGACCTTCTGGTAAATGTTTTCTTAAGTTGTTATCTAGTGGTTGAAACGGTTTGCTTAGTATTCATGTGATATTGCTATTGTCAGCAAGCGATCTAGGACTTGCTCCCTCATTTCTCTATTCTAAGCCCAACTTGCTCTTTCATTTCTCTATTCTCTTCAAGGTAGGAAACTAATTCTATTATGAAGGAATCTGTAGGATGCACAATTTAATCTTTAGACCTTATAAAAGAGATGGCTAACATTTTTCTGCAATAGCATAGCCAAAATAAGAACTTAAATAATAATCTCATAGCTAGATTCACTTCGCCATCAGCGAAGTATACAGTAAGTAGAAAAAACCTCCCTTTCAGACCAAAGGGAAAGAAAGTTTTAAAGTGAGAATATAATTTTCCTCATGGGCATTGTCTACCTTAGAAAAACTACTACAGAACATGCCTGTGACTATAGACTTGTAGTTCAGGCCACCGAAGATTAGAGATGGGATACGGGCACTCCCTTGACTTGCATCCTCTGGTCTGCTTTAACACAAACCAGGAGGAAAAGAAAGCTCGGCATCAGAAGCAAGGGGTGGCAGGCCTATTAATGGCTGATCTGTACAGTGATCTGCCCTCAAGGAGACCCAACAGGCCAGTCCACTGCAGTGGCTTTCAATGTGGTAAGCCTGGGCTTCAGCAGAAGTCAGCTTGTGAAGAGCCCTGGCAGCTCTGCCAAGAGTTGGATCACTGGAAATGGACCTGCCCTGGAGTCGAAGGATGCCCAGGTCAGAGCCACAGATCTTATTGGCTCTAAGCTGAAAAGCCCTTCACTCAGCCCAACTTCCAAAGTGACCACTGCAGCTGAGGGGATGGTCAAGTAGGGTCAGCAACATTGCAGGCAGAACTGTAAATTTCTTGTTAGAGATGCCCCCTGCCTTTACCTGGCCAGCTCTCCTCCCAGGCCAGCCAAGTAATGAAAGTCAACAGAGTGCCTTCCCCTAGGAGGTTCACACCTCCCTTAGGATATACCCCATGTGAAGAGATAGATAGGTCTGGGCCTCTTAACTTACAAGGCCTAAAGCCCAACAGATTATTATCAAGCCCCTTCTATCAGGTTCTATTTGCCTCTCAATCAGAAAACTTAATTGTAGCTTAGACAGCACCTTTCTTAGCTCCTCTAATAATGACTCTGTCCTTTGTTCTAGGCCCTGTCTAGTGCACTTGGGCCTCATTCCTTTGTAATCATAACCTCTACTCTACCACCAATGGCTCTATTCCCAACCTGTGTGTACTGATGGTCCTCTTCCCCACTTAATGCTGTATAATTGTTCAAACCTGGTAAATGCCACTCTTAGGATCATTGGTTACTATCCTCACTCTGTCTTTTATGACCTTGTCTAAATATGATCAGAGTCAGTAAACTTGGAAGGCTTCCATAGCCTTGGCAACTCATGACGACAGCCTAGGATGGTTACTGGCGCCATAAACTAGAGTGTCAATTTGTTGGGTCAACAACAGGAGCCACTGTGCACTTGCTCCGCATGCGGGATCTCTGTCCTTAATGTGCTGTACATTGTGATTTAATGCTATAACTAGTACTCAAACAGTATGTTTCACTTTGTGTTTCTATGTGGGTGCAAACTGTTGAAATCTTTATACTAAATTGATCTTCTGTATATAAAGAGAATTGAAAATGAATCTTGATGCAAATGGAAGGGGAGAGGGAGCGGGAGAGGGGAGGGTTGCGGGTGGGAGGGAATTTATGGGAGGGGAAAGCCATTGTAATCCATAAGCTGTACACTGGAAATTTATATTCATTAAATAAAAGTTAAAAAAAGAAAAAAGAAATAAAAAAAATGATAAAATGATAAAATGAAACTCCTGTCTAATGATACATGTTTTCGTTTCTGCAATCACAATCTGCCCAAATGCATTTCTGGAATCCTGTTTACAAGAGGCAATAGGTAGAGTGAGGAGCAGACAAACCTGGGCCGGATTGCCATCTCCCTCCGTAACTGAGAATTGGAAGGAGTATGATTGGCTGGTGTACATGCTAGTACCCTCTTGGTAACAAGGGATCATATTAGGTTGATCTAATTCTGGTTAGAACACTAGGCATATGCATGTCTAAGGATATTGCCGGTGGCTGAGTGAAATTTGCAATACATTGTCTACTTCATTTCACTTCTCCTTTACTTATCTTCCACAACTATCTCTTACTTTCCTCCAAGGGCAACCAGTTGCAGACATTCGAACACTTGACTCTGGAGCCAATGACACTATAACGTCCTAAATATATATTGGATTATTTAGACTACCAGTGTGGGCACACATCCTGTTTGGTAGTCAAGCTAGTGTGTGTGTGTGTGTGTGTGTTGTGATTGTGTTGTGCGAATACCGGCTTATTGTATTACCCCCCCCCCCATTATAATAAATACCATTTGGAGTGATTCTGATTTGCCAGGATCTTGCTGAGAACTTGTTCCTCATCATTTGCTATTACCTATAAAATATTTGCTATGTGGGTGCAATTATCAGTTTCTTTTTCAGGTGAGGAAATTTAAGCTCTGGGATCTAGATTCAAACTCAGGCCCTTCAAGCCTCCCCCTTTGATCACTACAAAACACTTTTTATGCTTGCATTTCTTTTTTTTTTTTTAATTTATATGTCATGGTCAACAAATTTGGATTAATAATGGAGAGGTGGTTATATTTAGTTTTCAAATCTATTCTCTTTTTTAAAAAAAGATTCATTTATTTATTTATTTATTTGAAGACCAAGTTACAGAGAGGGAAAGACAGAGAGAGAGAGAGAGAGAAACAGAGAGAGACAAAGAGAGAGAGAGTCTTAGATCCACTGGTTCACTCTCTAGATGGCCACAACAGCTGTAGCTGCACCAATCCAAAGCCAGGAGTCAGGAGCTTCTTCCAGGTCTCCCATGTGGGTGCAGGGGCCCAAGGACTTGGGCCATCTTCTACTGCTTTCCCAGGCCATAGCAGAGAGCTGGATCAGAAATGGAGCAGCTGGGACTAGAATCAGCCCCCATTTAGGATGCCAGCACTGCACAGTTATTAGAAACTGTGCTAAATGCTTTAAACTGGCTTTACCTGCTATGCCATAGTGCCGGCCCCTTCAAAACTATTCTTAAACTTTGAGCATTGAACTATTCTGACAGTGTAACTAGTGAGAGAACACAGTTCTAGTTGAACACTTAGTGTGAGACAGAAGAGAAGTACCCCCAAAGCTTCCAGGTAATTGTCAGCTCACTCTGACATATCTTAGTATCACTTTGATATTAAGAAAGCCACATCTAAATCGACTCGTAACTATTATTCTCCAGTATTGCTAATTGTAACTATTTGTTTAAGTGGAAAGAATTAGGTATATTATGTTTAGCTTTTGGGCATTGAAAAAGTAATTTATATAGAAAGGACTAGTGCTAAATAAAAGCTAATCGAGAAACTTGACTGTGTTCTCTTCATTTGTCCCCGGACAGTTACGTGAGTCTGGTCAGTGCACTGGTGCAGCTATTTCAGTTTATTTTCAATATGACACATAGGTTCCAGCAATTGAATTCACAGCATTAATAAGGCAACTTAAATAGTCGTTCCGGGGGTCCTCGTCTTTTCAGAAGAGTGAGTAATTATTTCATCATAGTTAAGTGAACATCTGAAGGCAGCCCCTACATGAAGCAGAGCTAATGTCGCTGACATTTCAGGTCACCTGCAGACATCCGATTTGGTGTGTGAGAGCTGAAGACGAGATAATTCATTCAAAGGTCTATATTTGGAAAAGGGCCCAAGTGAGACGCCCTCAAATTAAATATTTGGCAAAAATCCCTTAGAGAGATGGAAAAGGTCATTTTGAAAATTTGTTTTGGTGGATTTTAACAATTACACTATAAACTGTAATTGCAGTTTAAACAACCTCCAGTGCTACTCTGAAAAGATTTTAACCTGCCACCCCTCAGAGCTTGCACAGAATACACAGACAGAATTCTATGGGCTGCAAGGGAATTTCTCAGTTATTGCTTAATTTCAGTCATTGTTACAGGTAACACTCAAACAAGATCCATAATCTGTGAGGAAAAAAAATTTTTGAATACTCGAGTTTGTAAGAGTAGATTCCTTATGTATTGAAAACAAAAAGGCAAGTAAACATAAGCAGATTCAAATATTAAAGAAACTAATCCTTTAAGAGTAATAGTCTACATTTACTTTTTAGAAAATTCTGAAGGTAGATGTATTTTAAGTATCAATTTGCTCACATGAAAATATTATAGATTTAGTGGTTCTGCATCATAATTACCACTTTTGAAAATTATGTTTACAACCTATAATTGTCATTGGGAAAGTGAAAAGTATTATTTGGGAAATAACATCAGACTCAGAATAGTAAATTGCACCCTAGGATGTAAAAGCAAAAAGATAATTTAAAAATACATGCTGGCATCCTCTGGCACGTTTCTAACTCTACCATTTAGGGCAAGTCCGATTGAGCATGTCCCAAATTGTACATCTCCTCCCTCTCTTATTCCCACTTTTATATTAAACAGGGATCACTTTTCAGTTAAAATTTAAACACCTAAGAATAATTGTGTGTTAATTACAAAGTTCAACCAATAGTATTAGAACAAAAAAAATACTAAAGTAGATAAAGTATTACATTGTACATCAACAGTCAGGACAAGAGCTGATCAAGTCACTGTTTCTCATAGCGCCCATTTCACTTCAACAGGTTTCTCCTTTGGTGCTCAGTTAGTTGTTGCCGATCAGGGAGAACATATGATATTTGTCCCTTGGTAACTGGCTTAATTCACTCAGCATGATGTTTTCCAGATTCCCCCATCTTGTTGCAAATGACTGGGTTTCACTGTTTTTGACTGTACTCTATAGAATACATGTCCCATAATTTCTTTATCCAGTCTACTGTTGATGGGCATTTGGGTTGGTTCCAGGTCTTAGCTATTGTGAATTGAGCTGCAATTAACATTGAGGAGCAGACAGCTTTTTTGTTTGCCAATCTAATTTCCTTTGGGTAAATTCCAAGGAGTTGGATGGCTGGGTTGTATGGTAGGGTTATATTCAGGTTTCTGAGGAATCTCCAGACTGACTTCCATAGTGGCTTTACCAGTTTGCATTCCCACCAACAGTGGGTTAGTGTCCATTTTTCCCCATATCCTCTCCAGCATCTATTGTTGGTGGATTTCTGAATGTGAGCCATTCTCACCGGGGTGAGGTGAAACCTCATTGTGGTTTTGATTTGCATTTCTCTGATTGCTAGTGATCTTGAACATTTTTTTCATGTGTCTGTTGGCCATTTACATTTCCTCTTTTGAAAAATGTCTATTGAGGTCCTTGGCCCATCTCTTAAGTGGGTTGTTTGTTTTGTTTTTGTGGAGTTTCTTGATTTCTTTGTAGATTCTGGTTATCAACCCTTTATCTGTAGCATAGTTTGCAAATATTTTTTCCCATTCTGTCGGTTTGCTATTCACTTTCCTGTTTCTTTTGAAGTACAGAAATTTCTCAATTTGATGCAATCCCAAATGTTAATTTTGGCTTTGACTGCCTGTGCTTCTGGGGTCTTTTCCAAGAAGTCTTTGCCAGTACCTATATCTTGCAGGGTTTCTCCAATGTTCTCTAATAATTTGATGGTGTCGGGTCGTAGATTTAAGTCTTTAATCCATGTTGAGTGAATTTTTGTGTAAGGTGAAAGGTAGGGGTCTTGCTTCATTATTCTGCACATGGAATTCCAATTTTCCCAGCACCATTTATTGAATAGACTGTCCTTATTCCAGGGATTGGTTTTGGATCCTCGATCAAATATAAGTTGGCTGTAGATGTTTGGATTGATTTCTGTTGTTTCTATTCTATTCCATTGGTCTATCCATCTGTTTCTGTAGTAGTACCATGCTGTTTTGATTGCAACTACCCTGAAATCTGGTATTGTGATGCCTCCGGCTTTGTTTTTGCTGTACAAGATTGCCTCAGCTATTCGAGTTCTCCTGTGTCTCCATATAAATTTCAGCATCATTTTTTCCAGATCTGAGAAGAATGTCTTCGGTATTTTGATTGGTATTGCATTGAATCTCTATATTGCTTTTGGGAGAATGGACATTTTGATGATATTGATTCTTCCAATCCATGACCATGGAAGATTTCTCCATTTTTTGGTATCTTCTTCTATTTCTTCCTTTAAGGTTTTGTAATTTTCATCATAGAGATCTTTAACGTCCTTGGTTAAGTTTATTCCAAGGTATTTGACTGTTTTTGTAGCTATTGAGAATGGGATTGACCTTATAAGTTCTTCCTCAGCCGTGGCATTGCCTGTGTATACAAAGGCTGTTGATTTGTGTGCATTGATTTTATATCTTGCTACTTTTCCAAACTCTTCTATGAGTTCCAATAGTCGCTTAGTAGAGTTCTTTGGATCCCCTAAATAAACAAACGTATCATCGGCAAAGAGGTATAGTTTGAGTTCTTCCTTCCAAATTTGTATCCCTTTAATTTCTTTTTCTTGCCTTATAGCTCTGGCTAAAACTTCAAGAACTATATGGAATAGCAGTGGTGAGAGTGGGCATCCCTGTCTGGTACCAGATCTCAGTGGAAATGCTTTCAACTTTTCCCCATTCAATAGGATGTTGGCCGTGGGTTTTTCATAAATTGCTTTGATTGTATTGAGGAATGTTCCTTCCATACCCAGTTTGCTTAGAGTTTTCATCATGAAAGGGTATTGTATTTTATCAAATGCTTTCTCTGTGTCTATTGAGAGAATCATATGGTTTTTCTTCTGTAGTCTGTTAATGTGGTGTATCACATTGATTGTTTTGTGAACACTGAACCATCCCTGCATACCAGGGATAAATCCCACTTGGTCTGGGTGGATGATCTTTCTGATGTGTTGTTGCATTCTATTGGCAAGAATTTTATTGAGGATTTTTGCATCTATGTTCATCAGGGATATTGGTCTGTTATTCTCTTTCAATGCTGCATGTTTTTCCAGCTTAGGAATTAAGGTGTTGCTGGTGGCTGGTGCCATGGCTTAACAGGTTAATCCTCCACCTTGCGGCGTGGGCTCACCGGGCTCTAGTCCCGGTTGGGGCGCTGGATTCTATCCCGGTTGCCCCTCTTCCAGGCCAGCTCTCTGCTATGGCCCGGGAAGGCAGTGGAGAATGGTCCAAGTGCTTAGGCCCTGCACCCCATGGGAGACCAGGAGAAGCACCTGGCTCCTGGCTTCGGATTAGCATGATGCGCTGGCCACAGCAGCCATTGGAGGGTGAACCAATGGCAAAAAAGGAAGACCTTTCTCTCTGTCTCTCTCTCACTATCCACTCTGCCTGTCAAAAAAAAAAAAAAAGTGATGCTGGCTTCCTAGAAACAATTTGGGAGGATTCCCTCTTTTTTGATTGTTCTGAATAGTTTGACACCTTGTGATGTGATGATTTTGAACAGCCCTGTCTTGATTGCTGAGGAACAATGTTTTTTTTTGTTTTTTTTTTTTAAACTATATTTTGAACTCTCTACTTTATGTTTTGAGGCTTTTAACTTCTTCTATTTGTTCATACTACATATGTAAGGTTGTTGTGAATTATAGTGTTTGCACTATGCAGTGTAACAAGATTTATTTGAAAGGCAGAGTTACAACAAGACAGGGTGAGACAAAGAGAGCAATCTTCCATTCAATGGTTCACTCTTCAAGTGGCCGCAATGGTAGTGCAATGCCAAGCTGAAGCAAGGAGCTTTGAACGCCATCCAGGTTTCCCACGTGGATGGAGGGGCCCAAGAACTTGAGCCATATTTTGCTGCCTTCCCAGGTGCAGTAGCAGGCAGCTGGATATGAAGTGGAACTCTCAGGGCTCAAAACTGCACTCATAGGGGATACCAGCGTTGCTGGTGGAGGCTGAACCCACTGCACCACAACATTTTCCAAGAACTTCATTTGATGCCAGGTATCCACACTTCTTCTATCTCCCCCTACTCCTTCTTGCCTCTTGTAATCACAACTCTGTATTCCAGTTGATTGTTTTTTTACCTCCTAAGTGGGAGGGAAACCATGCAGTTATTTTGCTATGTTTGACTTATTTCATTAAACATGGCGTTCTGCAGTTCCAACCATTTTGCTGCAAATGAAAGTATTTCATTTTTTAATAGCTAAATATATATTGTGTATATAAACCACATTTTTTATTTATTCATCTGAAGATGAACACCTTGGCTGATTCTGTATCTAAATTTAGTGATACTAATTTTTGTTTTGATATTTTGCAGTTCCTTTTTAATTTTTTTCAATAATACTCCATTGATCATTCAGGGTAGTGTTATTAAATTTCTATATATTTCTAAATTTTCAATTGTTCTTGTTGATTTCTAGCATGATTCATATGTTATCTCAGAAAATGAATGGAATTATTTCAATTTTTAAAATTTATTGAGACTTGGTTGGTTGTATAACATGTACTCTATTATGGAAATGGTTCTATGTGCTGATTAGGAGAATGTGTAGGGGCCGGCACTGTGACGTAGTATGGTAAAGCTGCCGCCTGCAGTGCCGGCATCCCGTATGGGTGGTGGTTCAAGTCCTGGCTGCTCCAATTCCACTCCAGCTCTCTGCTATGGCCTGGGAAAGCATTTAAAGATGGCTCAAGTCCTTGGGCCCTTGCACCTGTGTGAGAGACCTAGAGGAAGCTCCTAGCTCCTGGATTTGGATTGGTGCAGTTCTGGCCATTATAGCTATCTGGGGAATGAACTAGAGGAGCTAAGACCTCTCTCTCTTGCTCCCTCTGTCTCTCTGTAACTCTGCCTTTCAAATCAATAAATCTTAAAAAAAAAAAAAAAGATTGTATAATCTGTAGCTGTTTAATGAAATATTCTGCTCATGTCTGTAAGAGTCATTTGCTATCATGCGGCTCATGCCGGATGTATATCTGTTTATTTTCTATAACAAATAACATTATCACAGTCTGCTTCTACCCTTTTTATTGTATTTGAAGTCATCTTTCTATTTCTGAAAAATATTAACATATATAAATATTAAAATTACAACAGCTGATCAGTGACAGCACTCCAACATTGAAAGGTCTTCTATAAAATTGACAAACTAAGATGTGTTCACTATAATAACGACCACATTTCACCACAGTAGTCTCTAGGTTCATCCCATTGCTCCATTTCATATCTTTATCATTTCATAAATAATTTTTAAAAAACTTGACCCCTGTACTGACCTGTTAGAGTGTTTAGGTGCTTGCAAATGTACTACTACCACATCTACATTATAATAAAATGGATCCTTACAAAATGTTAAGCACTAGCTTAATTTTATCCAGCTAGTAAAGGAAAAGATATGAAACGCAAGCCCTGCCCATTCAATTTTATTATTTTTAGGTCTTTCATTATGTCATCAGGACATCTTTTTTTAAGAGATGCTTAATCAGTTGTTTTCCCTGAATAGAACTCTTTCATCTTCAATAAAGGAATAAATGGAGTTTCAATTTTATTAGAACTAGTTCCGTAAATGGAAGAAGAACTTGGGTAATTAAAATTAATAAATTTTGACAGGAAAAAATAAACACAAGGCATACACTTTCAGTAGTGCCACTCAGGACCATGTTAGCAATCCGACAAAAGTCACGCATGCATGCCACTTATGTAGACAGATCAATGCTGGCACGCCATACTTGTGTAATCATTTTGCAGTAATCCCAAATCCCATGGATGCAATTACTTCTTAAAGGAAGAATAGTTTCAGTTTGAGAGTGCAGGAAATAAATGACTGACAGCGAGAAAAAGACAAGACCCAAACACTCTTCGCAAGCCAGGCTCTCAGCTGGCTCAGGGATTTTAGTTTAAGCCTGGTGCTGATTCTTGTGCCCTGAAGGGATGAGCCAAACCCTTGGAGAAGATACGTTTTTGACATTTGATTAGCCACAGATCTTTCCCTTCTTTTCAGGAGAGCCACATAAACAGCACAGATCCCCAGACTCTTCTAAATAAGTTGGAAGTGGCCCAGGTACTGTAGTTTGTATCCCCTTTGTCAAAAATAAAACTTCTAATTAGATGTGGCCTAAGGATTTCTTTTATAGGGAAGACTGATCCATGTCATTTTCCCCTGGAATTAGAGGCACATCACAGTTTTCAAAGTTCATTTCAGGACAAATTAGCTTCTGCAGCCCCTCCTTGCTCCTTAGCTCTGTCTAGTGCTGTTTTCTTGGGATATTACCTGGGGGAGGGGGGTGGGAACCACGGAACATTCCTAAGGTTCCATGAGCTTATAGAAATCAGTGAGTTACTCTGCTGAATTCTTTTTTAGATTCACAGAACTTACAAAACCCAGCACTTCGGAAACCAAGAGCCTCCCTGTGCCACTTCCAAAATCGATTTTTTTTTCCCAGTCACTTGAAAGGACATAAAGAAGTATTAAAATGGAATTATAGAAACACGAATGCTTTACATGTAACTAGTTGCATCCTAAAAGACACAAAGCACGATGATTGTGAATGTAACCACATCACCGTGGAGACTCGTCTTCCATGTGAGACAGGCCGAATGGCCGTTCTGGCGTCTCCATGGTTGTACCTGATGACTAAACTCTTCCGAAGCAGGTGAAGACCATCCTGAAACACAGCTCAGGCAGAAGAGCAGAAACACACAACCAGACTGCCCGTGCTCAGTGGATCTCAGCTGTGTCCCTCTCTGACGGTGTGGGTCTGTGTTTCCTTTTCCTCCTTTCTAATGGGGATAATAATCACCCCCTGGGGCTGTAGCAAGGACCCAGTGAGGGTGCTGCACAAAGGCAGGGACGTGGCACACGACTTCACTCACTCTATACTGGCCAGGTCCCTGGGTTATGGCCCTGAACAAGACTGGGAATAGTACAATGAAGAAGATGCATTTGTGTCGTATTCACTGGCAGCATGTGTGATTAATGTCACATGAAGATGTTGGCTACTACTCCAAAAGGATTTGAAGAAACACACAGCTCACAAAGAGTTGGCAGTGACTCTTTGGTAAATACCACTCCTTTTTACTCCAGGAAAGATGCAGAAATCCAGGGCTTGCACTGTGCCATAGCAGGTGAAGCTACTGCCTGGTGGGCTTGTCTGAGTCCCGGCTGATCCATGTCTGACACAGCTGCCTGCTAATAGGCCTGAAAAGGCAGCAGAGAATACTCCAAGTCTTTGAGGCCTTGCACACATGTGGGAGAGCTAAAAGAAGCTCCTGGCTAATGGCTTCAGATCAGCCCAGCTCCGGCCGTTCTGGCCATTTGCCAAGTGGGCCAGTGATGGAAGATCTCTCTCTCTCTCTCTCTCCCTCTAGGTAACTCTGCCTTTTAAATAAATGAATAAATCTTAAAAATAAAAAGATGCAGAAATCCATCTTCTAAGCATTAGCAAATAATATTGCCAATTAGTTTAAAGTCACTGGAAATTATAAAGTTCAGCCATGTAAATGCAGTTGTGTTGGTGGAAAATACAGACGAAGTCAATGTACTGTATCCACACAAACTAATATCTCAAGTTTACAATTTGCTTACCATAACTCAGGCAAGGAGAACATGTTTATATTTCTAATTTATCTATTTTCATGATAAATAAGTCCATGAAAAATATGGAAATTCATTGCCTATGTGGGAAATAATAAAAATCACATTTAAAATAAAAAACATCGAAAGGTTTTTTTTTTGTTTGTTTTAGTTTTGCCTAATAGTTTTAATCTGGTCACTAAATCAATTCTAAGACACCGTGGAAAAGGCATAGGGCAAGCAAATATAGCCAGTCTCCTTTGGATTGCTGCCATGATAAACTATATAATCATGAAAGAGAAGCATAATTTATCACATTTAATCGGAAATGATTCCCACAAGAAGGGTTCAAATGATCAAAGTTGGAAATCATGAGGCTATCGGAATGAGACATCCTGATTCTATGCAGCACTCCGCCACTCACCTATTCTCAATGTCCTATTCTACGAACTAAGAATAATAATTGATGTTACAACATATTTGTGAGAATAAACAAATACAGCTCATATCAAATTCTTAGCATGGCACCTTCATTCTTATCTAATGTTGAACATATTTTGGTATTTATTTTTAATTTTCCCTTCTTAGGGTTTAAAGTATGATGTTTCATGTGAAACTTAAGATATTCTTATAAACAATTTATTCTTAATATATATTTTACATTTAATTAGTGTTCCATGTGATTGAATCCAGGCTATATTAACCTAGACTATTTGAGCAGCTTTTGAAAGTGGAACTGAGTTATTTGAAAATTCACAAATATTAGCTAACTCTCCCAGGTGAATGGAACTTGATCATATATTTCAGGTTATCCACAGGACACGAATGAAAGCTTAACTATCAGGTATTTTTTTATTGTGAAGATTCTTCCTGGAAAATTCATCTTGCTGTTTTGCTATTATTGTGTACATTCAATAAGGTGGAGCAAATTATGTTCAAGTATCTTAGATAGTGGATGATATTTTGTAAAAAGAATCCTAATGACTCTTTCCAAATACCTTACTCAGTTGAACTGTACACTAAACCCTTCCTTAAATTCAATCTGCTTTTCCATTCCAATTCCTTTGCACATGCATTTTCCCCTCCACAACACATTTCTACTTAGCACTACTTGTTTAAACAAGTCCAGCTATTAAGACTTTCTCAGGTAGTATCAGCCCCATGACATATTTCTCCATTTTACTTTCTTCCCACATCTCTGTTACATCTCATTTTCCAACCTTGTTTACATGTGCTTATGCATTGTATTCACGACTAGGCAACCATAGGTAACCCTGACTTACTGATCCATTATCAATTGGGATACTTAGCACTTTGCATGTGGGGAATGACAAAATTACTTTTATTTATTTCTTTATTTTGACAGAGTGGATAGTGAGAGAGAGAGAAAGAGAAAGGTCTTCCTTTGCCGTTGGTTCACCCTCCAACGGCTGCCGCGGCTGGCGCGCTGCGGCTGGCGCACTTGCGCTGATCTGAAGGCAGGAGCCAGGTGCTTCTCCTGGTCTCCCACGGGGTGCAGGGCCCAAGCACTTGGGCCATCCTCCACTGCACTCCCGGGCCATAGCAGAGAGCTGGCCTGGAAGAGGGGCAACTGGGACAGAATCCGGCGCCCCGACAGGGACTAGAACCCAGTGTGCCGGCACCTCAGGCGGAGGATTAGCCTATTGAGCCGTGGCGCCAGCTGAAAATGTAGTATTAATATGTGAGTTTTTAGGTTACAGTTAACTCAAAATTTTATAAGTTTTTTTTTTATTTTTTAAGTTTTTATTTTATTTTCTTAAGTTTTATTTATTTGAAAAGCAGAGTTAGAGACGGGGGGCGGGGCGCAGAGAGAGGGAGAAAGAGAGAGAAAGAGAGAGAGAGAATCATTCATCCACTGATTCATTTCCCAAATGGCAGCCACAACCAGGGCTGTGCCAGGCTGAAGCCAGGAGTGTGGAGCATCAATTGAATCATCCATGTGGGACATCTTATGCTGCTTTCCCAGAAATATTAGCAGGGAGCTGGATAGGAAGTAGAGCAGCTGGGACTGGAACCTGTACTCATTTGGGATGCTGGCATTGCAGGCAGAGGCTTATCCCTCTATGCCACAACACCACCCCAGACAAACAGAATTTTGGTCAGAGAACTAAGAGATTACGCAAGTTTATATTTGAATTACAAGTTAAAAACACTTCTCTTTATTCACATAATATATTTTGTGAGTTCTTTGTAACAAATATCAACCTTCTACCATAAATATGAAAAAAATGCAATCTCAAGAGCTCAAGTGGCCACACAATTTCATCTAGCTAGTCAGTAGGAGTGTCAAGATGACAAAGAGAAACAAACAAACACTTAAGAGATGGGCCAAGGACCTCAACAGACATTTTTCAAAAGAGGAAATCCAAATGGCCAACAGACTCATGAACAAATGTAGCGGGTCACTAGCAATCAGGGAAATGCAAATCAAAACCACAATGAGGTTTCACCTCACCCAAGTTAGAATGGCTCACATTCAGAAATCTACCAACAACACATGCTGGTGAGGATGTGGGGGGAAAGGGACACTAACCCACTGTTGGTGGGAATGCAAACTGGTAAAACCACTATGGAAGTCAGTCTGGAGATTCCTCAGAAACCTGAATATAACCCTACCATACAACCCAGCCATCCCAATCCTTGGAATTTACCCAAAGGAAATTAAATTGGCAAACAAAAAGGCTGTCTGCACATTAATGTTTATTGCAGCTCAATTCACAATAGCTAAGACCTGGAATCAACCCAAATGCCCATCAACAGTAGACTGAATAAAGAAATTATGGGATATGTATTCTATAGAGTACTATACAGCAGTTAAAAGCAATGAAATCCAGTCATTTGCAACAAAATGGAGGAATCTGGAAAGCAAAATGCTGAGTGAAATAAGCCAGTCCAAAGGGACAAATATCATATGTTCTCCCTGATCAGTGACAACTAACAAGCACCAAAAAGGAAACTTGTTGAAGTGAAATGGACACTAAGAAAAACAGTGACTTGATCAGCCCTTGTCCTGACTGTCGAGGAAAACTTAATACTTTAACCCTTTTAGTATTTTTTTTATTCTACTTAATACTATTGGTTGAACTCTCTAATTAACACACAATTATTTTTAGGTGTTTAAATTTAGCTGAAAAGTGATCCCTGTTATATATAAGAGTGGGAATAAGAGAGAGAGGAGATGTACAATTTGGGACATGCTCAATCAGACTTGCCCCAAACGGTAGAGTTAGAAACGTGCCAGAGGATGCCAATTCAATCCCATCAAGGTGGCATGTACCAATGCCATCTCACTAGTCCAAGTGATCAGTTTCAATTCACAATTGACCGTAATGATAGGATTAAGAGTGAAAGGGATCACATAAACAAGACTAGTGTCTTCTAATACTAACTGATAGAATTAGAAAGGAGAGAATGGTCCAACATGAGAAGCGGGATACACATCAGACCAGTAGAATGGCAGATGTCCTAAACAGCACTCTGGCCTCAGAATCAGCCCTTAAGGCATTTGGATCTGCCTGAAAAGCCCATGAGAGTATTTTAGGCATGGAAAGCCAAGATACTCTGGCAAAAACAAAACAAAACAAAACACCTAAATGAAAGATCTCTGCGAGTGAGATCCCAGTGGAAAGAACAGGCCATCAAAGAAGGAGGTACCTTTCTGTGAAGGGAGGAGAGAACTACACTTTGACTATGGCCTTGTCTAAATAATATCAGAGTTGGTAAACTCAAAAGGCTTCCATAGCTTTGGCAATGCATGACTAGAGCCTAGGAGATTACTGACACCATAAACAAGAGTGTCAATTTGTTAAGTCAACAACAGGATTCACTGTGCACTTACTTCCCTGTGTAGGATCTCTGTCCTTAATGTGTTGTACAATGTGAATTAATGCTATAACTAGTACTCAAACAGTACTTTATACTTTGTGCTTTTGTGTGGGTACAAACTGTTGAAATCTCTACTTAATATATACTAAATTGATCTTCTGTATATAAAGATAATTGAAAATGAATCTTGATGTGAATGGAATGGGAGAGGGAGCGGGAGATGGGATGGTTGCAGGTGGGAGGGAAGTTATGGGGGAGGGAAAAGCCACTGTAATCCATAAGCTGTACCTTGGCAATTTATATTTATTGAATAAAAGTTAAAAAAAAGATGACAAAGAACCCAATGGTAATAACTTCTAGTCCTCTACTCTATCACGTAAAAAGATGTTTCAAGAAAAACACATGCCAATGACTTACTTTCCAACCCACTCAATGAAGCTAATCATTATATGTCAAATATTGTACTTATTTTGAAAAAAATTAGAATTAAAGTAAACTTTATTGCTACCTTTACAGATTGTACACACATCACATCTCTGGAACATGGCAGAGTGACTGAAAGACATTGATCAATTGCAGATTCATCAATCTATGTCACAAACATTGTTTTAAATCGGTCTGGCCTGAGTGCACAGGGTTTTTAAGACTTGTGACCTTGAGCTGGCTCCCTGACCTTTGAGATTTCTTTTCCACCATGTAGATTTGCAAATTTTGGAAATTCCTTAGTTCTAACTAGTCACCTCTGCTTTGAAGGATTTTTCCCTACAGTCTTCCCTTTCCATATTTCTACAGTGTATTTTTCCTTTGAACAAACCTAATTCTTCTCACTGCTCCACTTTTCTTTCCTTGTGCATTCTACATCTTAATGATCAATTTTATATGTTAAATAAGACAAAAAATTCATTCTCTATTTTGATATTTTCATAAGGATGGCTGCTGCTGATCCCAGAGCCTGCATTTTTCTCAGTAATGCTCCAGTTGTTCGCCCTACGAAATCTGGATTATTTAGTAATTTGCAGAGAAAACCTGGAACCACTGACCATTTAAAATGAAGAAAAGAGCAGTATGAAATATAGCAACCATACATTCAAAAGAGTAGAACATACAGGAAACATGGTATCAGGAAATAAAGGGGAAAGGAGTAAAACAAAACTAACTGAAATTTTGAGGGAATGATATATCCACTTAAAAAAAAAAGGAAAAAAACCTAAGGCATCTTTTGCTTTTTTTTTTTTTTTAATTTATTTGACAGATAGAGTTAGGCAGTGAGAGAGAGAGAAAGAAAGGTCTTCCTTCCGTTGGTTCACTCTCCAAATGGCCACAATGGCCGGAGCTGCGCCTATCTGAAGCTAGGGACCACGTGCTTCTTCCTGGTCTCCCATGCGGGTGCAGGGTCCAAGCGCTTGGGCCACCCTCTACAGCCTTCCTGGGCCACAGCAGAGAGCTGGGCTGGAAGAGGAGCAACTGATACTATAACTGGGTGCCCATATGGGATGCTGGCGCCGCAGGCAGAGGATTAACCAAGTGAGCCACAGCGCTGGCCCCAGGCATCTTTTACTTTTGGCAATATAGGAAATCAGATATCCTAAAATGCTTTCACTACAAACTGTAAGAATTATAAATAAACTATATTTTAAAGAGAAATAAACAGCTAATTTTAAGAATTTGCCTAAGGTAGAGAATGTAAGCCACATTTTATATTTTATAAACTATTGTTATAAATATGAAATAAAGGACAAAAAGAGTGATATGTTAGTTTATGAGGGTGCAAACATTCTACAGACTTTCCTCTAAAAGGCTGCTTTCTGCATCTGCATGAGCGTAATCTGACAATTCCTTACCAATTTCGTTTACAGACAGAATCTCTGTGATCAGACTATTACTGTCATGCCCCCACCATGCTAGGCAAACATCCATAAGGGTGTAAGTTACTGCCTGCTGCTCCACTCAGAAGGAACCCCGAATCTGTCAACACTCAGAAATTTGTCTTCATGAGCGGTCAGATCCTAGAGACGAGACTTACAACTTCTTATATCCTACAGCTTGAAAAGTTACCCCAAGTACCTGAAATTGGCGGGTGTTCATGCGTAGGCCACTTTACTGACATGGCCCAGCTTGGATGAGGAGTGTGGGGCAATGACACCAAAGAACCACCCTTAGTTCAGGGGCCCTGCATCTTAAATGCCTATTTATGCTTCCAGTTGCTAAATGGGTTCAAAGAATAGAGAAGAGAAGAGAAGAGAAGAGAAGAGAAGAGAAGAGAAGAGAAGAGAAGAGAAGAGAAGAGAAGAGACGATTAAATAGTATTTCCAGTCGAGGTTGACTTAAGACCACCAGACTCAACATCTCACACTCTAACAGAGTGGTTCTAAGTGGCAGTACAGCTTGTTTGGTCTCTAATGGCAGAACTCATAATATTGTTTCTTTGTGGCCAGAGAGGGTACCAATGGGACTCCTTGTTAATCCCAATTTCTCTGTTTTTTCTGTGTTGATTTGTGGATTCCTCCATTTCATCTTCTTCATCTCTGGAGCCTGGAGACCGGATTTTAGCATCTTGTCCCAGAAGCCACTGCAAAATTTACTTCCCGAGCTATCAGCACCGTAGACTTCACGCTTCCAGCATCATCCCTGCAGCAGTGCAGGGTTTTCACTTGGTTCTTCTCTGCTTTCCACTTGCATCCGAGAACGGTCTTATCAAGAGAGGCATCCATCCAGGCCAATTCTTTTCCAATGTCTCCATGTCCTACAATTATCATTTTTGACTGTCTTTCAACAGGCCATATCCGTGGAATCTTATCATAAGAACCAGTCAGGATCCATTCCTCTGCTCCTTTATTTGAACTAATCCATTGACTGTGGAACATGCGTTGCCCTGGCTGGAGCACAAGGTACTTATTTCTCCACGTTCTCTAGCTCCACTCTCTCTTCTCAGGAGATGTTCTCTAGCTCCACGTGTTTGATTGAAGGTATTCACAGAAACTGACCCTTAACAAGGAAATCAGATTCCACATGTTCATGGAACTCTTACGTGGTCTCCAGCACATTATTGATGATGTCACTGAGGCCAGTCATTTCAGAGGCAGCATGGATTGAGAAGGGAACCTTCTACACAGCACATGTTTGCTTGTTTTCTGTGTAGAAGCATATCTGGGGCTGTGCCAGGGCATTGAGTACACATAATCCTTGTCCATAGACAGCAGTGTGTTGGTAGAAAATGGGAGCTCTTGTCTTTTAGGACTATACAAAGAGGATGTTCAAAATTAGACTGCATAGCTAAGTAAGAAGATGCTGTTGAAACCTGGCTTGTTTTCTTTTCTGTTGTCTCCTTGGTTGTATCCATAAAACATCAATAACATTCTGATAACATGTAACTGAGCTGGGGGTAAGGGGAACCAAGGGAGTTCTAAAAGGGAGAAGTCTGAGCAGTGAGCCACGTGCTGAAGGGCTGCTAGCGGTCATGGTAGGAGTGGCAATGTGGCAGGAGGCTCTCTTCCTTGAAACAAAGGGACTTTTTATGTTTTTTTTTTTTTTTTTTTTTTTGGACAGGCAGAGTGGATAGTGAGAGGGAGAGAGAGAGAGAGAGAAAGGTCTTCCTTTTTGCCGTTGGTTCACCCTCCAATGGCCGCTGCGGCCGGCGCATCACACTAATCCGAAGCCAGGGGCCAGGTGCTTCTCCTGGTCTCCCATGCGGGTGCAGGGCCCAAGCACTTGGGCCATCCTCCACTGCCTTCCCGGGCCATAGCAGAGAGCTGGACTGGAAGAGAGGCAACTGGGACAGAATCTGGTGCCCCAACCGGGACTAGAACCCAGTGTGCCAGCGCCGCAAGGCAGAGGATTAGCCTGTTAAGCCACAGCGCTGGCCACTTTTTATGTTTAATATTAATTTTGATATAGATTCAGAATCACAGGAAAACTGAAAGAATGGTACATGGAATTCCCACACACACTTCTACATTATCCAAGTGTTCCCACTGACTACATACACCTTTTCACTTCCTCAAGTGTTATCTGTCTCTCTCTACCTCCACATCTATTGGATAGGCATAATTGAAGGATAAATTCACCGAAATTACAGGAAAGTAATGAGCTATTTGTTAAACTTTGAAAAAAAATCTAGGGGTCCGGTGCTGTGGAGCAGTGGGTAACAACCTGGCCTGAAACGCCGGCATCCCATATGGGCGCCAGTTCTAGTCCCGACTGCTCCTCTTCCGATCCAGCTCTCTGCTATCGCCTGGAAAAGCAGTAGAAGATGGTCCAAGTCCTTGGGCCCCTGCACCCACATGGGAGACCCAGAGGAAGCTCCTGGCTCCTGGCTTCAGATCGGCGCAGCTCTCGCCTTTGTGGCCATCTGGGGAGTGAACCAGTGGATGGAAGATCTCTGTCTCTACCTCTCTGTAACTCTGTCTTTCAAATAAATAAAATAAATCTTAAAAAAAAAAAGAAAAAATCTAGTATAACACAACTGAAAAGATTAAAAAATTAATATATTTTCTACATTCCTATATGAATATTGTATATACGAGCCTGGATTATTTGATCTTGAACCTCCTCCTGAGGAAGTACATACATTTAATTTAAAAACTGTATTGCCTCATCTCTTTGGAGCCTCATCTTTTTGGAAGCCCAAGATGCGAAGCCCTGGATCTCATGTTTGTGAATATGGAACATAGCTCTTATCTCAGGATTAGGAAAAGTAACTTCAAGAAATATTGCAATTTTGTTTATACGTATATTTCATTGTTAACTAGCATTGGTATTTCTAGTCTGCACATACCCTCAAAGCCATTTCTATCATCTCTAGGGTACAATAAGAATGAAATGTAATCACAAGTGTAATATTAAAAAAGAAATATGTTTTGTTTTAATTGTTACCTTAGGAAAAAATGATTGAATACGTAAGATAAGAAATCCCAGCTCAAATTTTACACTTGATTTCATTACCATCAATTCTTTGCGTAGTTAAAGGTCATTTATCAGCTTATAAACATCTCCTAGAACCCATCCTGTGGAACAGTATGTTTTCTAAAATTGTTCTCTGTGATTAATTGTTTCTTACACAGAATTCACGCTGAGAAAACACCTTTAAAAGTGTCCTTATAAACACATACGTAACTAGCAAGAAATCACCTTCACTTGTTTTTTGCATATTTTATACTTTCCCATTTTCACCTAATGTCTATGTACTACTTGAAAACTTTTATTTAATGTATTTTTTCAAAATGTATTCATTTATGAGAAAGAGAGAGAGAAAGAAACAAGCTCTCAGTTGCTGGCTTCCTCCTCAAATGCCTGCAATGACCAATACAAAACCAAGCAGTATCTGAGGCTGAAAAATTAAACTAGGGCCCCCATTGCTAGAGCCATTGCAACTGCCTTCCTGTTAGCAGGATCTTGGAACCAGGGCTGGTTCCCATGTATTTTGTACCCATGTACTTTGATGTGGAACAAAACACATGTCTTTTTTTTTTTATATGTACACAATGGAATACTGTTCAGCTATAAAAAAAAAAAAGAATGAAACTGTCATTTGCAGCAAAATGGGTAGAAGTAGGCATCATGCTGAGTGAAATATCTAGACACAGAAAGACAAATGTTATGTTTCTCCCTATATGTAGGACCTAAAATTTAAAAAAAAATCTGAAACTATAATTACTAAAGGCTTAAAGGCTGACTAATGGCTGGGAGGGGTAGGGGATATAAAAAGAGTTTGGAGGGGCCGGCGTTGTGGCACAACAGGTTAAGCTGCCGTCTGCAGCGCCGCCATCCCTTATGGATGCTGGTTGATCCAGCTCCCTGCTAATGTGCCTGAGAAAACCTTGGAAGATGGCCCATGGAAACAGTGGAAGATGGCTACCTGAACCCATGTGGGAGACCCTGATGAAGCTCCTGGCTCCTGGCTTCTGCTTTGCAGAGCCTCTGCTGTTGTAGACATTTGGAGAATGAACTAACAGATCGAAGATCTCTGTCTCCCTGTCTCCCTCTCTCCTATAACTCTAACTTTGAAAACAAATAAATAAATATTTTTTAAAAAGGAGTTTGGATGAGAAAATATGGGAAGCTGGTAGGATTCATTAATTGTGATAAATATGGTAAGATGAACTGTTAACAGGAGAACTGTGTGAGTGGTATATGGTGATTCTTTGCATTACTACCTCACGATTTTTATTTTGTAAATTTAAGACTATTCTGAAACAAAATGTTCACAAATAATAATAGTAAATAAACATTTGAAAAAAGGAGCAAAGTCCCGGAAAGGAGGATTAGGGGGGACTCCTGGTCAGAGACGTGAGAAGGGCCCTAGCTCCCGACTTCATGTTCTCAGAACATCAGCTCTGCTATTCTTTGTTTTCTCCATTGGAGGAGATCATGTTAACCTGAAAATGACCTCCCCTCTGGCCTCACCCCTTCTGTTTCATTTATTCTGAAACATGAATAGATCTTTGTTTACTGGCATCAACACAGCAATAGATAGGTCAAGCTGTACTTTGGAAATTTATATTTACTAAATAAAAATTTAAAAAAAAGAGTGATAGAAAATATGTGGCAAAGTACGTGAATGCAGCTTTTTATAGATAAGCAGAGACCAATTTCAAATTTCAAATGTCCAACTGATCCTAAAAAAATAAGAGAGCAGTTAGGGACCATCTTATGGGAAAGCCATTAAGGGAGTGATTTGTAAATGTTTAAAATGATTTTTTTTGGTAGATTTGTACTATATCAGGGAACACTGGAAACGTTCAGTGAATTGTAACTGTTTTTGTTAACATGCTGATATTGCTATAATTACATATTTACTTAATTTATTGATCAGAATAGCATAATAATGAGGTCATAGATACAGATCTCAGAGCTAACTGCGTTATGTTTAAGGGTCCACCAGCTGACTTCTTATATCACTTTTCTGTATCATTAACTGTGATAGACAACATTTAAATGTGAGATTGCATATCTGGAATGATAAGAATTCTGGAAAAATAACTCAAACTTTATGCTTTACTTACAATGGTCACTACTTTCATCTTTGTGCATGAAAACTAGAATAATTTATGTCTGATGATGAGACATATATTCATTTAAAAGACTCATAAAATATTTTGTACTTATATATTGTCTAAAATTCCAAAGATGAATTCATAATCTTTAACAATTGCACCGACCATTTGAATTGTTTTGTTTGTCTGAAATATTTTTTCATATATTTGCACCAAGAAGGAACACCAACTAAAAATTAAAGTTGCTCATGCAATTAGGAGTATTACCCTAATGTTATAACTTGTAGCAGACCCACTGGAAATTATATTTTTTTAATTTATTTGACAGATAGAGTTATAGACAGTGAGAGAGAGAGAGGGAGAGAAAGGTCTTCCTTCAGTTGGTTCACTCCCCAAATGGCTGCTACGGCCAGCACTGTGCCGATCCGAAGCCAGGAGCCAGGTGCTTCCTCCTGGTCTCCCATATGGGTGCAGGGTCCAAGGACCTGAGCCATCCTCCACTGCCCTCCTGGGCCACAGCAGAGATCTGGACTGGAAGAGGAGCAACCAGGACTAGAACATGGTACCCATATGGGATGCTGGTGCCGCAGGCGGAGGATTAACCAAGTGAGGCATGGCGCCGGCCCACCCCCCCAATGGAAATTATTAACATCAGCAGACAAATATTACATAAATTAGACACAACCGATTCCATTCGTTTCCAACTTACATATTTATGTGAAGTAAAGTAACAGAATATAGAAGAAATTGTAATGAGCTATTGAGACAGAATCTAGTCAACAGAGTTGCTGGTGACTCAGAGGAAGTCAAAAGTCTTTAGCCTCTCAAAGCAAAATTAATGAACAGCCAATCTCAGGGAAATTTCTGAATTTCTCGTAAAAATCACTGTAGTTGATTCTTCAGGCTTTATCCAAACCTGATCTCAGGATTTCAGATCATACTTTTGTGTATGTGGTGCATACCTAAGATTTTTGGAGGTTTACCTACTGCCAATGACTTGAATCGGTTCCCCTTTCAGACTTCGTGGGTTCAAAGAGAAACCTGAATTATAACATGCTCTTAGCAGGTATCTCCGTAAACGTCATGAAGAGATTCCAGGGTGGGGAGCCCTTGTCTCTGCCAAGGGCCATTTGGATATTTATAACATAATTTCTGAGTCATACATAATTACAGACTTAGAAATTAGCCTGCTGTAGGTTTATTAAATCTGTTTCTCACCTGTGGTTGCCTTGGCAGGGCCAGAATAAATGATTTGGTGGGTGTCACATGGCCTGTGTGCCAGACGTTCCCTGCCCCTGGTTGTGGTCATCACACTAAATCACCTGTGCTTATAGAACAAAATCCTCATAACCGGGCATCAGGATGGTGCTTGTGGGCTTCAGACTCATCACTCATGAAACAGGTTATTGCCACTCTTAAATCATGAGGCTCAGGGAACGTCAACATTAGCAGCACAACTCTTTCCATTCCCATTTGTGCAAATTAATGCAGCTTCAATTCTGAGATTCACTTTATGAATAGATATTGCACCTCTCAGAATAGTTCCTTTTCTATACAATAAATTTCTTTTTAAAATTCTATAGTAATTATACCCATAATGTAGTTTTATATTTGTTTGGTTTTCCTCTTTGAAGATAAATATGTGTTATGGAAATTCCTACAGATTAATCCATAAAGATTTCTTAAGGTTATTCTTTGTACATGTACACAGAGTGCACATAGATGGATGAATTAATTTAGAAAATAGAATTATCTCATGCTGGTTATATTATTATTATTTTTTAGAATTAGGGCTAGCACAGGTCTGCCTGATTTAGCAAAATCAATTTAAAAACTACACCCCTCTCCTCTCTGGCTTCTGATTCCTGTTTCCTACTAATTTGGCCTCTAGGAGCCAACAGTAAAGATCCTAGTGGTCGGGTTCCTGGCCCCATGTGAAATACCTGGATTGGGTTCCTGGCTCCTGGCTTTGGCTCTCTGGCAGTTGAGGGCATTTGGTGTGGTGGGGTGGGATGGTAATCCCAGGGATGGAACTCTTTCGCCACCTTTTTCTTTCTCACTCGCTCTCAAATATGAAAGTAAATAAATAAATAAGTAAATACAAGATGTCAAGTTAAATAAACATTTTAAGAGAAACAAAAATATGTTTAATATATGCATATCCCCAGTACGGGTTTAGTGGTTCTAAAACATCATCCCTTGTCCCTATGAAATTTCTGCTTCTCTGAGTGTCTTCTGCTTTGTTAGCAAACCTGGCAGCCAGGTTTTTATTTGTCTTCCATCTTTTCCATGTGACCACCTCTGGCTGCTTTGCTCCCCCTCATTGTTCCACGTGGGACATGAGGAGGAAATCCTCTGGAATTCTTCTGTCATGCAGAAGCATACATTTGTGTTGGAATATGTAAATAATAATAAAGACATTATGAAAGATCAATATAAGTAAGGCACTCTTAATTTTGTTATATATATTACTTAAATTACCTGGAGGAATAACCAGTGAGACAAGTATTCACTCCATTTTACCAATTTGAAAATTGAGACTACTGAGAATAAGCAATATATTTAAAGTGACACAGTTGAAATTTTATATATGAGAACTAGTATCTGGACTCAGGGGTACTAACTCCTGGACCCACATCTTAACTGCTCACTATTTTTATTTGTGTATTTATATACCATTGTTGTATAATTAAACTTTTGCTGTACAAGAAATATCATCAGACTGAAATTGCTACCACTCATACCCAAAAAGTTTAGCTAATTACATTTTCAGTAAACCAACTCTAGCATTACCATGACAAAATAATTTTAAAATCTACCAAGTTAGCTCAACATTATCATAAAGTTTTTCATAGTTTTGTGTAGCATAAACTAGGATTTTAAAAAAGAACATTTGATTTATTCAAAGATCAGTTATTTTCCTTATGCTCGTGTCTGTGTTTTCCCATTTCACATACCCACGCATAGACACAGGTGTTGTGTGTGCCTGCATATGAATGTACATGTGTGTGTGTCATACAGACACAGCGTACCTGTAGACTGTATCTACTGGAATCTTACCTAGCTTCTATGCTAATTATGAAGATATTTTTAGCTAGTATGTCAATGCAAGTATTCCTAAATAGAAACTCTGTTCTTCACACCTCAAGTCGGTCTGAAACACATTTTCACTGTGATGCTCTGAGTCTCCGAGGCTGCCACATTGCAAACTCAGGGAGCCGTTCCTGAAAGCAGAGAACGTCTCACTGTTCTTTGATATCTGAACCAAAACTGTTCTATTTTCAAAACACTCAGGCAGTCGGGTAATAAATTTGGTAATATTTAGACAGAAAAAGATGTTCCTAAAGTAATTATCCACAACAAAATCCTGAAGTAGGAATTGAACAATTTCATCTACTCTTTATTTAGCATTTTGAAATCCCAGATATTTTACGCTATTGCATTTTGTGTTAAAATCCCAGGGTGTTTTTTTAACTTATCTATTTATTTCTTTATTCATTTATTTCTTTAAAAGGGAGGGTGACAGAGATGTCCACAATAGTCACTGTAGTGCCAGGTTGAAGCCAGGAGCCATGAACTACATAGGGATCTCCAACGTGGGTGGCAGGAGCTCAAGTACTTATGCCTTATCTACTGTTTCCCAGGCCCATGGAGGAGCTGGGACTCAAACAGGCACTCTGATGTGGGGTAGGGACATCTCAAGTGGTGGCTTACTGCTGTACCACAGTGCCCCCCATAATCCTACATTATTATGAGGACAAATGTGCGCACCACCTACTCTGCAAGAACAGAGTGTCAATGTCAATGTTAGCATCATTGTTATATCACAGTTGTATAAAGCTATGTTTGACAAAAAGAAATGAACATTGTTTAATGGAAAATTAACACATATTTTGGCAAATATTTTTCTTTTTCAAAAAATGTAACTGGTACATAACAGTTGAACAGATTTATGGGGTATCATGTGATATTTTAATACACATACATATTGTGTAATGTCTAATCAGGGTAAACATATGCATCTTCTCAAACATTTATCATGCATTTATGATACAAACACTCAAAATCCTTTCTGATAGCTTTTTTCAATAGAAAAATTGCGGTACATTATAATTCTGTACTGTGATTTGCTGTGCAAAGAATACAGGAAGGCCTTTCTCTTATCCTCCTGTAACCTGGTACCTGTTAATCGGCCTGTCCTCATCCTGCTCTCCTCCATACTATCCCCAGCCTCTGGGAATTACTTCATTCTTAACTTATATGAGACCACCAGCTTTAGATATCATATATGAGTTATATACTAAAATATCTGGCTTTATGTGCCTGGCTTATTTCACTTCATTTTAGCAAATATTCTAATTATCTAGTAACACTAATGACAAAGATTGCTGAATCTTAATGTTGAGTCCAGGGAACAAGGAGTGAGAGTTATAATGGCCCCCATAGATGGCAATAGTGATGTACTGCTACTGATAACAGATAACAGAAGCAATTGTAATAATAGTGATACTAATTTTACTGATTCCTTCAGTTCAAGACTGTTTTCTGGATAGTAGATTATTCTTTTATTAACTTTTATTTAATAAATATAAATTTCCAAAGTACAGCTTATGGATTACAGCTTTTTTTCCCCTCATAACTTCCCTCCCACCTGCAACCATCCCATCTCCCGCTCCCTCTCCCATTCCATTCACATCAAGATTCATTTTCAATTATCTTTATACACAGAAGATCAATTTAGTATATATTAAGTAAAGATTTCAGCAGTTTGCACCCACACAGAAACACAAAGTGTAAAATACTGTTTGAGTACTAGTTATAGCATTAATTCACATTGTACAACATATTAAGGACAGAGATCCTACATGGGGAGTTAAGTGCACAGTGACTCCTGTTGTTGACTTAACAATCGACACTCTTGTTTATGGTGTCAGTAATCACCCGAGGGTCTTGTCATGAGTTGCCAAGGCTATGGAAGCCTTTTGAGTTCACCAACTCCAATCTTATTTTGACAAGGTATAGTTAAAGTGGAAGTTCTCTTCTCCCTTCAGAGAAAGGTACCTCCTTTTTGATGGTCCATTCTTTCCACTGGGATCGCACTTGCAGAGATCTTTCATTTAGGCTTTTTTTTTGCCAGAGTGTCTTGGCTTTCCATGCCTAAAATACTTTCATGGACTTTTCAGCCAGATCTGAATGCCTTAAGGGCTGATTCTGAGGCCAGAGTGCTGTTTAGGACATCTGCCATTCTATGCCATTCTATCCCGCTTCCCATGTTGGACCATTCTCTCCTTTTTAAATCTATCAGTTAGTATTAGCAGATACTAGTCTTGTTTATGTGCTCCCTTTGACTCTTAATCCTATCATTATGGTCAGTTGTGAACTGAAACTGATCACTTTGACTAGTGAGATGGCATTGGTACATGCCACCTTGATGGGATTGAATTGGCATCCTCTGGCATGTTTCTAACTCTACCGTTTGGGGCAAGGCTGATTGAGCATGTCCCAAATTGTGCATCTCCTCCTTCTAACAGTCATCCTTCACACAGCCATATTGGAACAGGTATTATTTTCATATGAAAAAAGAAAACTCAGGTGTAGGAAAATTCCAGATGTGGTGTACCACATGGTTACTGTGTGCTTCTTAAATACCAATCAGTTAACTATGGAATCAGGCCTTTTAAAAGATAATACTGAAAGTTTATCATCATTCAAGGATCATTTTGACTTCTAAGAAGAGTTTTATGTGATGTATATTTTGATTTGAAGGTATTATTAAGTCTATATGTTAGGACTATATTTAATTTATGAGCTAAACAAAATTCCTTCTAGTTCCTGACTCTCCTACTCAATACTGGGTTCAGATTCAAATATTTGAAAACTGGAAAAGCATAAAATTACTTTGTTTTATTTTTGAAAGAACTTTAAAAATTTATTTTCTTTCTTTCTTTTTTTTTTTACAGGCAGAGTGGACAGTGAGAGAGAGAGAGAGACAGAGAGAAAGGTCTTCCTTTGCCGTTGGTTCACCCTCCAATGGCCGCCGCTGCTGGTGCACTGCTGGTGCATTGCGGAGATCCGAAGCCAGGAGCCAGGTACTTCTCCTGATCTTCCATGTGGGTGCAGGGCCCAAGTACTTGGGCCATTCTCCACTGCACTCCCGGGCCATAGCAGAGAGCTGGCTTGGAAGAGGGGCAACCGGGACAAGAACCCGGTGTGCTGGCACCGCAGGCGGAGGATTAGCCTATTGAGCCATGGCACTGGCCTAAAAATTTATTTTCTTTACATAAGTGTTTGATCAAATATGGTTTTTCTTGGTTAAATTCTATTTTTAACTTTTTGATGGCCTTATTTTCATACTTACTTCCCTTCCAAAAGCACAATGACTGTGTCAGTCTTAGACTTGCTATATATGAGGGACCTTCAAAATGCTCTCAGAAAATGGCATTAAAATATAAGTTCATTTGATGCAAATTTTTGAAATCCACTCATATGCAATGTCTTCAAAAAATTTCTATAGAAAATGTATATTATGAAAAAAACTGCATGGGTTTCAATCTTTTGCATGAAAATAAACATATCCTTTAATTCTGTTTTCCACAAGCTTGTTGAAGACCTGTGTATACTATACATCGTAGAGTGAATTTGTTTTTCATTTATTGTTATTCCCAGCCATTGTACATAACTCATGAACTTCTGTGTTCCACCAGCGTGGTTGACAACCTAACCACAAGCAACGGCTTTACCCAAGAAGTTATCAGCTGCTGGACTGACTAATTGGTTGATGCTGTGGTGTGTCAGTCTTTGTCACAATAACAAGGGTTGTTAGCAATAACACCTAGGGAAAAAGAACTCTATGCCATCCAAACTTCCTGCCTTCTTCATAATGTAGAACATTCCATGGGCTGTAAGTTTTACCTCATTCTTTAAATGAATTTACTTTCTTCACACACTGAGGAGAATGATGAATGAAGCTGATACTTTCTCCTATGTAGGAAGTTGATGCAAATATTCGTAGATCATTTTATCAATTCAGAATTTTTCCTTGATAATCACATAATATGATTCAATCACTTTTAGAAAACTGATATTCAGTGAGGTGACTTTTAATAATAAAGTAAGTTTTTCACATTCTGGCCTCAGAATCAGCCCTTAAGGCATTCGGATCCGGTTAAAAAGTCCATGGCAAAAAAAAAAAAAAAAATGACCTAAATGAAAGATCTCTGTGAGTCAGATCCCAGCGGAAAGAATGGGCCATCAAAGAAGGAGGTACCTTTCTCTGAAGGGAGAAGAGAACTTCCACTTTGACTATGACCCTGTCTAAATAAGATCGGAGTTGGTGAACTCAAAAGGCTTCCATAGCCTTGGCAACTCATGACAAGACCCTCGGGTGATTACTGACATCATACATAAGAGTGTCCATTGTTAAATCAACAATAGGAGTCACTGTGCACTTACTCCCCATGTAGGATCTCTGTCCTTAATATGTTGTGCAATGTGAATTAATGGCATAACTAATATGCAATCAGTACTTTACATTTTGTGTTTCTGTGTGGGTGTAAACTGCTGAAATCTTTACTTAGTGTATACTCAATTGATCTTCTGTATATAAAGATATTTGAAAATGAATCTTGATGTGAATGGGATGGGAGAGGAAGAGGAGCGGGAGTTGGGATGGTTGCAGTTGGGAGGGAGGTTACTGGGGGGGAAAAGGCCACTGTAATCCATAAGCTGTACTTTGGAAATTTATATTTATTCAATAAAAGTTAGAAAAAAAGTAAGTTTTTTACATTTCAAGAACATTTTGAATTAAATGTGAATATATTTTGTGCTGTATTTGGTATCATCCTTTGTTATAGAACATGCTATTTATATGTAAGAACTTTCTCTTTATATCAATCTGTCTGGAAACATACAATACTCATGTTATTTACTCTTCATTCCTTTTGCAGTTCATTAGTATGCTTAAAAAAAGCAAGAGGAAAATAGACGATAGATACATAAATATGTAGATAGATGATAGAGACCTTCTCTCTGTTTATTCACTCACCAAATAACCACAATATCCAGGGCTAGGTCAGGTAGAAAACAGGGGATATAAAATCCATCAAGATCTCCCACAGGGTGGCTAGGGCCCAGGCATTTGTGCCCATCATCCATTGCTTTCCAAGAGGCATCAATTGGAAGTTGGATCTGAAGCCCAGCAGCCAGTACTCAAAACACTACCATAGGCCGGTGCCGTGGCTCAATAAGCTAATCCTCTGCCTGCGACACTGGCACACCGGGTTCTAGTTCCAGACAGGGCACCGGATTCTGTCCCCATTGCTCCTCTTCCAGTCCAGCTCTCTGCTGTGGCCCGGGAGTGCAGTGGAGGATGGCCCAAGTGCTTGGGCCCTGCACCTGCATGGGAGACCAGGAGAGGCACTTGGCTCCTGGCTTCAGATCAGCGCGGTGCGCCGGCCTCAGTGGCCATTGGTGGGGGGTGTGAACCAATGGAAAAGGAAGACCTTTCTCTCTGTCTCTCTCTCTCACTGTCCACTCTGCCTGTGAAAAACAAAACAAAACAAAACAACGCTACCATAAGGAGTGGGTGTCCCAATTGGTTTCTTAGTCTACTGGGCTACAATGCCCTCTCCTCAATGGTATGACCTTTTAAAGCTTTGTAGTAATTATGAACTTTTCAAAAATATTCTCTAAAATGTCAATCCACTAAGTTTTCAACTTATTAACATTTTCCTTAATTTTATGATAGGACAAACTATACATGTCCACAATCACTCATTTATAATCATCATAAAAATAGTATTTTCACTCAGATAGACATACATATGCTATTTAAAAATGCAATTTATTATTTTCAGAGTTGGCACCTTTAAACATTTTCTTATTATAAAAATTCATATTCTCTTTTACAAATAGTTTTAAATATAAAAAGTGTCTTAAATAGAACTTTGAGATATTTATAAGCAAGAATTTCAACCATTCCGAGACCGAATTATCTGAATAACCATTGCTTTATGAGATAACGTTCTTCCAATGAGTAAAGGGGGGTGAAATGGTCAATCCAACCCACAAACCTCGGTGTCTGTCCGGGCCTGGGGCCTCTTTGCAGTTTGGAAATGAAGCAGATGTTTTGTTGAGAAGGAGACAAGAAAGAGAACACGGTAATACATGGCGGCAGAGCAGCATCCGCGTCGCTGTTTCTAACTTGGCGTTTCTGAGAGATTTAAGTCAGTTTTCTTTCCATTTGCTTTAATTATATTCTCTCTGATGTGTCATTGAATTCAAAGTTTTAATCATAAATGTGAGATTTAGGTGGCAACCTGAAACACCCGTGGTGACTTAAGTTTTATGCTATAATTGATTAGCCAAAAGCACAAAACACAAAAATATGAGTGTGAAGATGACAATTTTCTTGCTACCAAAGATAACACAAAGGTATTTCAAAAAGTTCATGAAAAACAGAATTAAATGATTAGTTTATTTTGGTGCCAAAAAAGTTGAATTCATGCATAGTTTTTTTCATGCTACCTATTTCTACCAACTTCTGAAGCACTGTCATATAATCAAGCTAGATGGTTCTGGAAAGCAACAGCATCATTCTCCAAAAACAAACAAAAAAAAATTCCTAAGACCAAATTACTTAAATTACCATACTTTAGTTTTCTAGATTTAATTCATGACATAAAAATAACCCTTGAAATGAGCGTCCTCTCAGTTGTCATATATGTAAGTGTGCCTGATTAATTATCCGTTCAAAAATTTGTCATGAGGTATTATGGTGGATTCAACACAACTGAGGGAAAGTTGCTTGCTTTTATGTAAACTCATTATCATGAACACAGTCTCTATGCATGCATTACATTGCACACTGATGCTGTCCAGGAAGCACTTTCTCATTTGACATGCTAATGTTTCTAAAACATATGAATAATGTGATGCTTGAACAAGAAATATGTTATAAGTATTTTAACTAGAAAAAATCAATAAATATTCGCATCAGGATATGTCTAACTGTGTCATTCTATGAAAAAAGCCCTCTTGTTTTCAGAGCCTTTTAGATATTCAGTCACAAATGAAGGATGTGTGATTTGCATTACAGCACACATCAATTTCTGTGTGCTTTTCTTTCCTCCACCTTGATGCTCTGAGCCATGTAAATTTTCCAGAGCCCAACTAATTTGTCTACAGTTGTGAGCACTGAATGTGTGAAAGTCAAGGCAGAATTTGGACTACTCCAAATTTTTAGTGATTATCAAAATATTAAAAATAATATTTAACCGTTTTGAGAATGTAAAAACACACCTTGAGGAAGAATACAATATAATAGTACTTCAAAAGTTCATAGAAAATGCTTATTACGAAGAAAACTTGAAATTCAAAAATGTTTGTACCAAAATAAAACTTAATTTTTAAAATTATTTTATATGATTTTAGGCAGAGAGAGAGAGAGAGAGAGAGAGGGAGAGAGCACTCTCCTATTCACCGGCCCACTCCAACTGGTTAGAGGGTGGGCTGAATCTGAGAGCCAGGAACTCGGTCCAGGTCCCCTATGTGAGTGGCAGTGACGCAGGTACCTGAGAATTCACCTGCTGCCACCAAGGGTGTACATTAGGGCACCCATGACTGAATCCAAGCACTCTGACAAGGGATCGGGGAGTCTCAAGAGGCATCTTAACCACTTTGCCAAATGCTCACCTCATCTTTAATTCAATTTTTCTATGAACTTTTAAATATCTCTTTGTATTCCTTATTGTGCTAATGAAAAGCCATACTCTTGGAAAATTTGGTCAGATATATCTATATTTGTTTATATCTATTTTATCTCATGGCTATTAAATATCTCAGCTGGAATTCTTGTTCTGTACTTGCAAATATTTTATTTAGCTGATGGAATTCTCTCTTAGGTGCATGATTGTATGTTTTGTGTACCTATCTACATGGCTTGCTCCCAAGCATTTAAGAATTTGTAGACTGAATAAAATGCTTTCCATCATCTTCTTTTCTGTTGCAGATATGAGTGGGTCTTGTGAGAAAATTACTTTTTCCTGTCTGGCTAGTTCTCAGAGGAACGGGACATTCAAACACTTTCATTTAGCTGGATAAAACACAATCGAAAAATAAAATGTGTCCTGTAGGTTTATCTCAGGGTTCTCACCTTCGAGTAGCAAAGGATAGAACAGAACTATATGATGGTCTTCAACCCCAGCATGTAGTATGGCTGAAGCAATGTATTTTGGTTATGGAATTCAGGAGAAGGAGTGGCAGGGTAAGGAGGGCTCACCAAGGCAGGCTTTGGGGTCTAGTCAGCCTAGGGAATTGACCGAAATATTTCCAAAGAGAAAACTGTATGGAACTGAGGTCTCAGCCAAACTCTGACAAAATTCCAGGTCTCAAGAGTTTTGGGTCTCTTTTCCTGTGTGCAGAGTCACGTACCTCTCTAACCACACATGACACAAAGCTGTTCTTATGTTTGTCAGGTCAGGATATCTGATAGCACACGTGACCAACTCCATATTTTTCAGAAGATCCCTGGGTCACGCTTATGGCTGGATGAAATATTTCAGTGGCAAATACCATGAAGCACATTGCTGCTGTAGGTGGGACATCTTGATGAAGTGGTGAGGATAACAGATGGCTCCCTGTTTCTCCAAAGGCATTATTACAATCTCTGAGTGTTCTCAATTTGCACGTGAGGAAACATAAGCCTGAAGAAGCTGAGGGACTTCCTGAGGAGCACACAGACTTGTAAATGGTGAAGAACCTGAAGCCAAGTTTTCCAGTGCCAGGAATTCTGTGCTATCTGTCCTTCCATCAATATCTCAGAAGGTACATCTTTGTGAGTAGAATCTTATTGGTTCAAAAATGATTATTTTTCCATGGTATGAGGATTTTATTTGTTTAAGTGCTTTAACTATCACTCTACCTCTTCTGGACAATAAATAGAAAGCCAAGAAAATTAAATGGATTGACTATAATTACAGACCTAAAACAAAACAAGTCTGTGTCCACATCTAGGACTGTTACGAGGAAGAGCTTTGTAAGGAGCTGCACTTTCTCAACCCCACACGTATTCATAAACTGTTCCTAAGCTTCAGCCTTAGAGGAATACCTTTCATTCTGATGGATTTTAGAATCCTGCTACTAACTCACACGAAATGAATGGACTGTCATTCTTGATATCTCAATTTCACTTGGAGGAGACCGCTGGCTTTTTTTGGCAAAAAGGGAGCAAGTGAATAAAGAGATATCATTTAACAGCATCAAGAAAGCAAGTGAACCTCAAAAGAAAAGTAACTACGTTTAGAAATTGTTTACGTGACTTAAACTTTTTATTGTTACTAATGCTAAAGCAAATCTTTCCTAAGGAAAAACACAAGTATAACTGAATTGCTTTTCAATGAATTCCAATGATTCTTTTTGGGGATGAGGCATTTGAATACAAATTTTAATGACATAATTGTTATTGCCCCTTTGTTTTGTCTACTATCATTTAAGATGACTGACGAAAAAGTTGAATAAAAGAATTTTTGCTATTGAAATTTAGACATGCTCAGGAATTAGCTGTTTCTTATAAGGTACAATTCTGATTTCTATTATTAAAGCCTAAAAATATTTCTTAAAACTATAATATTTAAATTTTTTCTTAAAGTTATAATACACCATACTTTATAAGATAACAAGATGGATAATTTGTCAGAAGGTCAAAGATTTTTTAAATATAATGATATATTTTGGAAAATTTTATGAGTAGATTTCACAAATTATGTTAAATCTCATGATATGTGAAATGATTTTGAAATGGAGAAGATTAAAAAAATTATTGTTTTAAAATTTAATAATTCCATTTCAAAAGAGAATTGTTAAATAACTGGGCTTTTAATTTTTGGTTGTTTCATTTAGGCACATAATATCATGTCAGTTCTGTGTTCAAAGAACCCAGAATTTCTTTAATTGAAAAAGCAAATTCTTCTAAGAAAAAAAAAAAAAAAACCAGAATCATCTAACATCTAGTAAATTTGATGCTTGATAAAGAACTACTATTTGCTAAAAGTCACATTTGGTAGGATGGCTGTTTCAAGGTCGGATCTCTATTTACCAAATCATGTATTGTACATCTGCTTTATCTGTATACTCCTCAGTATTCTCAAGATGTGGGGCCTGAGCTAGGGGTCAGCTTTCCCCCGTGGGCTCCTTGGCTTCCTGAGTCACCTCACAATCTGTTCCTGTTCTGAACCACACGGACTACATGTGAGAAAAAGCTTCTCAGGCATCAAAGGAAAAATTCAGGTGGTCCCCAAATGACAGATATCATGTTTTCCCTGATCGGGGTAACTAATAGAATACCAAAAATGTAACGTATTGGAGTGAAATGGACACTTAGAGATTCGATGGTTGTTTACCACTCTTGTCTCTATAGTGGAGGGACAGTGTTTTTTTCCTTCATACTATTTGTTGAACTCTTAAAATGTTAATGTTATGAGTATAAAGCAAATTGAAAGAAAATCATTAGAAAAATTAAGAGAGGAAGGAGGAGGAAGGGTGGGAGCATTGACGGGAGGAGAGTAGAGTGGGAAGTATCACTATGTTCCTGGTTTACCTTAAATAAAAAGAAATTAAAAAGTCATTTACACAGCCACAAGAGTTGGTAGAGAAAAACCTGCTGATACGTTGATGAAAGCATGGAAGAATATATGTAGGGACATTGAGCAGTGTTAACAATTAAGAAGTTTGGAGGGTTTATTATCTAGAGAATAGGAAAATGAATAAGAAACTAAAATAAAACTTTCTCTCTAGTGTTTCCAGTTGCACAGTTATTAAAAGAAAAATTGTGAAATTTGATATTTGAATAGAAGGTAACATTTTCAAAATTTTATTTCAGTTATAAAAGTTTCAAGTATTTCACATATATAGATTTAGGAACATAGTGATACTTCTTGCACTACTCTCCCTCCTGCCCATGGTCCAACCCTTTTTCCTCCTCCCTCTCCTATTCCCACTCTTAATTTTTACAAAGATCTGTTTTCAGTTTACTTAATACTCTTAAGGTTAACCCTACAGTAAGTAAAGAGTTCAACAAATAGTATGAAGAAAAAAACAGTATTCCTCAACAGGAGAGACAAAGGCTGTAAACAATCATCCAATCTCAAAATGTCCATTTCACTCCAATACATTACATTTTAGGTACTGTATTGGTTAACCCAGATCAGGGAAAACATTTGATATCTGTCTTTTGGGGACTGGATGATAGCATTTTAAAAGGCATTTATTTGTTTATTGAAAAGGGAAAGTGATAGAGAGAGAGGGGCCCTCCATCTCCTGGTTCACTCCCTAGAGGGCTGTAACATCCTCAGCTAGACCGGTTTAAACCAGGATCCAGGATATCCAACCAAGACACCTATGTGAGTGACAGAAACTCATGTACCTGAGCCCTCTTCTGCTACATCCTAGCTACATTAGCAGAGAATTAGATCAGAAGTGGAATGGCTGCAATTTGAACCAACACTTTGGTATGGGAAGCAGGTGGGAAGCACTGGTTTAACTCACTACATCACAATGCCCATCCCAGGAGGGCAGCTTTAAAGTAACCATGTGGTCACCAAAGGGTTGAAATATCTGCAACAACTCTATGATGAGTGAAAAAGAGGTGACAGCTTTTGAGGATAGTGTCCTTTGAAAACACTCATGCAAAAATAACACCTCCAACTGTCAAGGATTCCCACCCATCAACATCATCTGTCTGTCACATCTCACCACCGACCTTGTCATGGCTATATGGAACAAGATTATCTGAAGCAGATGTTTCTCCTTCTGATGTATTGCTGGAAAGTCAATAATAGCCCCATGCTGTGCCATGACACCTGCATCACCCATCTTGCTCCACTTCATCACAGAGGCACTGTGTCATCCAACATCATCACAGGAGAAGGGTGAGTACAGGACACAAGGATATTTTGAGAAGGGGGGGAGAAAGAAAGAGGTGAAAGAGAAAAAACGAATTCACTTAACTTATCTTACATTATATTGTCATAATTATCCTATTTATTATTGCTAGCTTCTTATTGTGTCTAACATAGATTAAATTTTATCATAGGTAAGTATAAACAGAAAAAAACTTAGTATAGAAAGGTTTTGGTACTACTGCAGTTTGGGGCATCCACTGAGGATCTTGGACAATATTACCCATTGATAGGTGAGGGATACCACAGCAGTTAGGTTTTATCTAAAAATTTCAGATTCTTCATCACTCTAAAAAAGGATGGACATTTATACTTATTTAAGTCCAGACTGAAACTAAAGAAAATAGAAAGATACAGAAACATCAAATAACTATTTTAAAAACCTAAGAATAGGCTTATACAATGAATGAAAATAGATCTACAGCAAAGCACAAAGCATTGTGAAATTTTATGTTTCAAGGACAAAGATTCTGACACTTGTGTGTGGGGGGGGGGCATAGTCTACTCACAAAATGTAAGGAAAAATAATGTCTCTAAACTTAATGGATTCCAACACCAGACACTAATGCAATGGGAAATTACCCTGAAAACACTTTACAGGAAATGATGTCTAACCGAAATCTTCACTTAGCTTAACTGTCAATTAAGGATAAAGATAGAACGAAGTTATGTTCAGACATGCGGAAGTTCAACAAAGACTATCTACCATTATCATTCTTGAGGAAGTGATTGGATGTGCTTCCTTCAAAACAAAGGAGTAAACCTACATGGAAACATCCTCCATAAAACAGGGATCCAGTTCAGCAGGGAAAGAAGCCACGAGACACATGGGGTGCTGGGGAAGTGAGAACAATGATGACAGCAGCCCAGGGATAGAGATAGGCAGGTCCACCCGGAAGAAGTCAGAAACCTCTGAATAATTTATGATGCATATGAATAAAGAGAGAGAGAAGTTTACACAAGAGACGGAACATTTGGAGTTGAAATAGTGCCGTCCTTATGGAAAAGTGAGCAAAAGACCAAAAATGATCATTAATTCCAGGGGAAAATATGCAGAAATGCAAAATCAATGACAACATGTATGCACAAGGTACAAAATTATCAACAGAATCAAAATAATGTTAACAGGCCTTGTTGATAAAAACCAACGTTATGGTAAAGCCTTACTGGTCACAGAAGGGAAGATTAGGAGTAATGCTTACCTACTTCATAGCATGCCTCCTACAACTTGTAACTTGTTAACCTATGTTGTACAGCTAAGGTGCACACTGCTCCTGTCTGCCCAGGAATGTCCATGTTCACAACTTTTGTCTAGGTATAATTATTAACTGCACACCATTCATTCTCCACGGAGACCAGTCTGGATGATAAACGACCGTGTCAACACAGCTTAGAGGAAAAAGGTTGTTTCTTGCTCATGTTAAATGCAGGGGTCAGTGGTGGTTACACTACTGCTCCTTGGTTTTTATTTATTCCAGGATCTGGGCTAAGGAGCAGTTCCCAGTGGGATATGCAGTTCCTGTGACAGAGAGGGAGAGCAATAAGGCACCAAAGGGACATAACGGCTCACATGTCATTGGGCATGGCAAGTCACCTGCCCACGCCAGTTGTCAGGGCAATGGGAGAGACAAGGAGATGCTGCTTCTCACATGGCAGTAATGGGAATGTATATTCCTGCTAGGAATGGGGCACAAAAAATGGGACTGCAATGTACCAGATTACCAAATGGAAATAACATCTGGGAAAATACGAATCAGTGACCATGTAACCATAATAGCTAAACTACTGCTGGGGCAATTTAACTATGAACGAATAATATATAATATTTGTATTGTGCTTTTTATTTCACACTGGGCTTTTACATACACAATTACATTCTTTTAAAAAAGATTTATTTTTTTTTTTACTTAAAAGTCAAGTAGGTGATCATGAAATGAAAAATATGGCTGGGTATTGATTGTTGTTCCGCATACAAAGAGAGGGAGAAACAGAGAGAGAGAGAGAGAGAGAGAGAGATCTTCCATCTGCTGGTTCACTCTCCAGATGGCTACAATGGTCAGGGCTGGGACAAGCACTTTGGTCATCTTCTGCTGCTTTTTCTAGGCCACTAGCAGGGAGCTGGATTGGATGTGGAGCAGTCAGGACACAAATCGGCTCCCATATGGGAAGCTGGCATTGCAGGCGGCAGCTTTACCTGCTATTCCACAATATGGGCTCCACATATCCACTTTTGTTTCTTACACTGATGGAAACTTTACTATGTCCATTTTACAAGTGAAAAAATTGACATTAAAAATTACATAACATGACCAAATGATGCAAATAGTGTCAGTCTGAGATCCAGGATTCCAAATTTCCATATACAATATTGGTCCTTCATAAATGGGATACGATTGTACTTTATGATAAAAAAGTTCTGTTATGTATTTGGTTGTTTTGTAACTATCTACTTTTTTCTCTTATGCTGAATGTATTTATGTGAAAGAAAATAAACACAGAACAGTGTGCTGCTCTTCACGATTAGCAACTTTGAAGTGGTTTGTAAAGAGGTTTTATTTCTTTCTCACTGGCTATAGGGTGTGCTCTATCAATAAAACAATAAATCTAGATTCCATGTTATACAAATACAGCCCACCTACAAGGGTGTGTGGAATGTTAAGTGGATGATTGAAATGAAAAAATATGACTGGCTATTGATTGTTGTTCCATATAAAGACTCAAAATTTTTAGTTTGACTCAGTGATAAACATATTAAAGTATAAATGTGAACCAATATCAATCTTTTATAGAAGTAAAATATACTGTTTATAGGGGCGGTGCTGTGGCATAGCAGGTTAAAGCCCTACCCTGCAGCACCAGCATCCCATATGGGTACTGGTTTGAGTTCTGGCTGCTCCACTTCTGATCAGATCTCATTCTGTGGCCTGGGAACGCAGTAGGAGATGGCTCCGGTCCTTGGGCCCCTGCACCCATGTGGGAGACCCGGAAGAAGCTCCTGGCTCCCGGCTTCTCATTTGCTCAGCTCTGGCCACTGTGGTCATTTGGGGAGTGAACCAGTGGATGGAAGACCTCTCTCTCTCTCTGGCTGTAATTCTGTCTTTCAAATAAATAAAATATATCTTATAAAAAAGAAGTAAATTGTACTGTTTATAAAATGCTTTTGTTGTGGAATGCAGACAGTAAAGATGTAATCATCATTACACTCTTTTGAAATTCTATTCTTATTCACTCACTTGAGCTTTCAGGCATTCATTCACTCATTTCACAAGCAGTGTCTTAATCATTACTTGTGCCTGCGCTTTAAGAGCCCAAAAATCAGGTGATGGAAACAGAAATATACTCAAGTAATTGCTACAGAGTGAGATAAGTGCTATCAGAGGTGTATGCAAAAGGCTAAAATAACACTTTTGATGAGCCTGCGGGTTGTGACATTTCGATCAGAGAGTCAGCAGAAGTGTGAATCTGCCTGGTGGCTCTAGAGAGAAAGAGGCAGGGAGGGTGTTGCAGAGAAACTCCCTCAGAAGACACTGGACAGAAGGGAAATCTTCACATTATAATCTTCTGAAATTGGGCACAGAGTGACACTTTGGTTTCTTGCCTTCAGGAACTGAATGCCTGTTTTAATGACCTATGCAATAGAAATCACGTGGTTCAACACTGAAGCTGTTCTCAACCACACAGGCTTAAACTATGGTGCTCGCATAGCTAGATGCTCACAAAGTAGAGCCCTGGGTGAGTGTGGCCTGCACGAGCTGAGTTCTTCCCATTTTGTTACTGGTCTCAGGAGAGTCCAAAGCATTTATTAATATTGACTTGCTCATTTATACGTAAGCTTCTGTTTTAACTTATTAAGGTATATTTTTACATTCTTGGATCACTTGAGAGCAATTTAGTTATTTACATTGACTTTGTGAAAATAATTTGCAACCCCAAACAAAGCAAGAAGTGCAAAAAAGAATCCCCAAAAACAAACTAAAAAGAAAGTACCAAATAAAATATAATAGATGACAGTGGAACAGATATGTATATACATTAGACCAGGAGAAGCACCTGGCTTCTGCCTTCGGATCAGCGCGGTGCGCCGGCCACAGCGGCCATGGAGGGTGAACCATTGGAAAAATGAAGACCTCTCTCTCTCTCTCTCTCTCTCTCTCACTGTCCACTCTGCCTGTCAAAAAACAAAAAACAAACAAATAAAAAAAAAAGAAATGTGTTAGTTTACATTTTTGTCCCTACTGCTTTGAGTTTAAAAGGGAACCCGGCTTAGTCTTTACTGTGATCACAAATGCACTGAATTCCTCCCCTCCCCCGGATTAATGTCCTCTGTTTTGATTATTGTTATGCACTCTAAGCACATTGATTTTCACAATTCTATAATTGACTTAATAAAAAAGCAATCAAAGCATAGTTTCACGATGACTAAGTAATTATGTAGTAATTTATCAAGTCAGCTAATTATTATAGATTTGGTTCAAGGTTCTCACACATTTAACTCAACAGTAGTATTAGGTATAAATAAAAATTTTGACATATTGGGACAGTAAATAAATTTTTACTTTCTCCTTTATCTGTAACTAAAATTTTCTGAATTATTTATCGGCCACTAAAATGCCTCAAATTTTCATATACATTTTACTTTGATTTAATAATAATTGTAGGCATATAATTTAATTTTATAAAAGGCAGCTCTGATAACATAAAAGCCCAGTGAATGAATCTAACATACAGAAGTATAAAATACATTGTCTTTAGTTTATCAACTACAACAGTTATTCTATCAATAGGTCAGAACCCAATGTCAGTTGAACTTTCTTTATTTTTAAAGGTCTATTTATGGGGGCCTACACTGTGGCGCAGTGGGTTAAAGCCCTGGCCTGAGGCACCAGCATCCCACATGGGCTCTGGTTCTACTCCCAGCTGCTTCTCTTCCAATCCAGCTCTCTGCTGTGGCCTGGGAAGGCAGTAGAGGATGGCCCAAGTGCTTGGGTCCCTGCACCTGGCTCCTGGCTTTGTATCTGCGCAGCTCTGGCCATTACGGCCATCTACGGAGTGGACCAGCGGATGGAAGACCTCTCTCTCTGTCTCTACCTCTCTCTGTAGCTCTGTTTTTCAAATAAATAAAATAAATCTTTAATAAAAAAAGCTCTATTGACTTATTTTGATTTATTTGAGAGGCAAAGCAGCAGGGAGAGAGACGGATTTCCCATCCACTGCTTCATTCCCCAGAGGCCAGAAACAGCCAAGTGTGACCCAGGCTGCAGCCTAGAACTTGGCATCACCTGCTTCTCCCAGTGTGCACGGGAGAAGGAAGCTGGACTGGAGGTGGAGTGAGGACACAGCACAGGCACGTGATGTGGGTTGCAGGTTTCTAAGGTGGTGAACCAACCCTCCATGCCTAAGGCCTGACCCGGCTGGGTTCGTTGTTATCAGCATTTCATTATAATATATGGATGATTATTTGATTTTCTGCGAAGGAATTTGGTGACTTCTTATTTCTAAGGCATGCCATCAGATCATTTTAGTCAGTTTCTGAATTAGTTTAACTACGATGATAGGGTACAGCTATGTGAAAATTACATATAATATATACAATGAAAATGTGTATATTTTAACAATAAATTTAACTGTCATTAACTCATTATATCCCATCATTTTCTTCATAATACACCTACAAAGACTCAAACTGAGTAATAAATATGCCATTTATGGTGATGTTGAATAAATATTACATCACTGCAATATTCACAGAATTGAAAACTTGGGACTTAACTCAAATGATGTACGTGTTTGTTTTTGCTTCAACATTTAAAATATAAAATATTTGTCTGATTAAAGTTGTAATCATTGTTTTATCCATTACTTAATTCTTCAAGTTAATAATTAAGCAAAAATATTTCACAAATTTCACGATGTTATTTCACTTATGTTATCTATTTACTTCGTATTCTATTGTGCATTTTATCTTGGACACTGAAATGATAGTTCAATTCTTTGATAAAAACCATCAAGTATATTTATAAATATGGAACATACTAAATTACAAATACAAATTCAAAAAGTGAGTATTTTCATATTTTGTTTCGCTTAAAGTATACACAACAATGGGCACAACTACTTTATGGTCCAGAGTCTACCACAAAAGTTGTTGCACTGTGTGAGATGGAAATACAGAAGGGTGGAAGAAGGAAGGAAGAAGGGAGAGAATAAAGGCAGGGGGGGGGGGGGGGAATGCCAGGCAGTAAGGTGGGAAAGATGTGTAACTCGGAAAACCTCAACTCTGATGGCCACTTTACTTTAGTTGTGTGCTACATATGTCAAGTTACTCAGTGTCTCTGAACATTGATATTCCCACCTGTAAAATGCAGAGACCTTTACAGCCTTCACTGTGGAGTATAGTGGAGAATTTCTGTAAACAGCCTCCTGCAGTGCCAGGCTTTTGTTTCCTTCTCTCCTCCTCCTACTGAATTCCTAATTGCAAGGACAGGACAGGAAAAGACAATAGCAGCTCCTGGGATTTGGAGTGCGCTTAAAGGCGAGAGTTTTGGAAGCCTTTTGGTTTGTGCTAGAAGAGTTACTATTTTGAAATTTAACAGGGGTGAGGTGAATTAAAATCAAAATAGTGCTTAAATTATAATTAATAATTTAATAGGAAATCATTAGTATTTTTATATGTTAGAAAAAATGCAATTTAGGATGTATCAAAAATACTAAAAAATATTACTTAAAAGAACTGATCTTGTCCCCTTGGGACATCCCATAACCTTAGTGTGGTAAACGGAATCAATGAATCTGTGTTGTCCATATAAATATTTGCATTTTAAGGATCTTTTAAATTTCAACAGAACCTTCTTAGGTTTCTTATTTTCACACTTTCTTATTTTTGAGGTACATCCAATAGTTTTGTTTTCCTTTTCTATATCATGGAAACATTCTCATCACTGGATTAGAATCCAGAGTGAGGACAGATTCCAGAAAATGCTTGCATCACTGAGCCCCTGTATTATTTGATACAATTAGGAAATATGACCAATAAAAGTTAAAATATTATTCAATTGTTAATCGTAACTTAGAGTTGGCTTACTTTGCCTTCTGTCTAAAATCTAACTAGTTCCCTTACTCCTCAAAATCTATTGTTTTTTAAATATTAAATAAGAATGCATGTAGAAAATCTTAAGTGCAACAAAACTGCAAAATATAAAATAAAACTATGCTACTACAATCTTGACATAAGATGTAAATGCTTGGTGTACATCAGTCTAAAGAACTAACCTATGATTCTATGCATGCACATTTACAAGTGTTTATAGTATCTGTCCCATTTTGTACACTGAGTTTAACATCATATTGTGTTACGTAAATCCCCAGTACTAGTTAATTGACTTAAAATACAGGAGTAACATCTGAATAGCATTCTATTAGAAAGACAGACCAGCCATTTTGATTTTCAACACTGATCAACATTTATCCAGTGTTTGATTTGGATTGGTAACTACTTAGAATTGATTGCTAAGTACACATAAAATAGGGAAAGTGTCTTTCCAAAGGCTTTACATTCATGGATGGAGTCTAATTGTTTTGAGTATATAAGAGCATATTTTGAAACAATGTGCATCTAAAATTCACTAACAACTAAGTTTATATTTCTGTAAGTTTCTTAGTACAACTGCTAACAGATAATTCATGTTAAATAGTCTTATGACAGTTCTTATTTTACCCACAAATCTAATTATTTCTGTGATTTTATTTCCCTTGATTTTAAAAGGGAATTTTTAAGTTGAGTGCATTTTTAAATTATTAATATCAAAGTGTGCTTTAGGAAGGCAACTACAGTAATACCTCCAGACAGCATGTCTCTGGGTACTAAATTAGCGCTTTCCTTTTAGGTAAAGAAAATGAAAAATATTGATTCTTTGACTGCATTTTAGTGTAGAAAAGGTCACATATTGACCCTTTGTTATTTGAAGATTTAAAAAAATTTTTTTGGTCTGCAGGTGACCGATTCCTATAAACATCTATTTATAGGGAATAATCCATGGACAGATTTTCACTTCAGTTATGGACTGTTACTTAAAATAAACTCATTTCAAGCATCCTTATTTTGTTCTTTAAAATTATCTGCTTGACCTTAGGCATATCTATATCAGTTTAAAGAATTAAGATATCAGAAAGCAGACACAATGAAATCAGGAGTGACTAAATGTCAAGACGTACTGTTAAATCCGCCAAATAATCCCTACACATTCTGTAACAGTAAGGTCGTACTCAATTGAAGAGAAGCCTTCTCAATTTTGCTTTGTGCTATATTGACATTTCAGAGGGATTGTTTGGGCAGTCTCAGATAATAAAAGCCTGCCACATTGAATGTTCCATTCCAGTGACTGGAGAGTTCCTTTCTTTAATGCGCCAGCCTCTTTCACACAGGCTTACTTTTCTGGCACCTTAAAGATGCACTTCTGCATTTCTGGCTCCTGTGTTACAGTTGATCCACCTGGGGAGAAAATCATCCTGGGTTGTTATTCTTTCCAAAGTGATCTGTTCTGATTTCCTCTCGATACCTGTGACACATCACACACCTCGCTTTGTTCCGCCCCTAATATTTGACTCCCACAGTCCACTCCAGTGGATCACTTGCGTGCAGATATATCAGATGTGAATTAGACACCTTCCACCTCTGACCCTCAAACCATAAGGGCTACAAGCTAAGTTTTCCTAAGAGGCTTTTCATTTGCCTTGGTTTCACTTATTGGACCAAAGAAAGGGTATTGTTAAAACACTCCAGCACCATTCTCCAAGTGAAGCCTATCTTCCTCTCATCACTGCAGCATACCAGACAGTTTGGATACAGACACAGCTACTGTGCTAAGTGTGCAAAAATGTCAGATGGAAATATTTTAAACCATTTAGTTTGCAGTTTCTTCACAGACAATACAACCCCTCGCTTTTATACTGTAGAAGTGCCTGCCCCTTTATTTTGTCCTAGAATTCTATTTTTAACTGTCACATGGCAAGGCTTACTTCCTGTTTGGGATATAGCTTCAAAATAGGATTGAACAAGTGAAGTCCAGACCCTTGAATACTCCAATACTCCCCATCCAGTTAGTGGGCAGATGGCCAGCAGACCCCCTTTCTGGGCAGAACTCTCACCCACAATGTATATCTGGGCCTCACTGAAAAGGCTCTATCCCAAAGTTCCTAGAACTAAAGAGAGGCCCGTGTTGATTCCTTTGTTCCAAATAGCTCATAGAGAGCAGAGTATCATTGCTTCTAATGACTTTATGATTTTTTTTCTTCAGGGAGACAAAGCTTGGTAATGCTGGGGACCAAAATATTTAGGTAGCTGGACCATGCTGACGATTACAGAATTATTGCTGTATCTCTATATTGTTTACCCAAAACCTGCCCCTACATACAGTATTCAGTATGGCTTTGGGTTTATCTGAGTTTATCAGTTTATAGAATGAAATTTCCCAGAGAATTGGATCTAACCACGAGGATCTCCTTGTCTTTCATCTCTTTCATTTCCAGCTGGGATCAAGTCTCAGAATACACACAGTGTGAAAAATAGAGTTTGGAAATCATGTATTTAGGCTGTTTAATATAAATCATAAACCACTGATAGCTTGAGTATGATTACTTTGTGAAGCCAGAACTTTTGAATGTAGGTAAAGTTAAAATGTTGAATGTAAATTCCACCTTAATTTCTACATGTGCTATATTGTTTCACTTGAGAGTATTTGTTAATGTATCAGAAATTTATTACTGTATCACAAATCACCAAAATGCACAGCTGTTTAAAAATTAGCATTTATAAGCTTACAGTTTCACTGGGTGAGGGAGTTTGGCATGGCTGAACTGCGCCCCCTGGCATAAGCTTTCTCCTGAGCTGCACTAATGATCGGACTGGGACTTCCGTCATCTCCCTGGCTGTCTGAGTGAGGACCCACTTCTAAGCTCATTCAGATGCTTCTTGGAAGTCTAGACTCTCACTTGATTTCAAAAAGAGGTATTAATTCCTTGTCACTTGAAGTTCCATACAGGGCAGCTGATAATGTCACAGCTCATAATGCCACAGCTGCCTTTCAACTGAGTAACAAAAGTTTATAGTGAGGGGAGGGACATCCCATAACTGTTGTCATATTCTATTCATTGGAAGTGAGTCATTAGTTATAGTTCCAACAAAAGCCAAGGTAAGTGCCCAAGCTTATAAACACCAGGACATAGGAATGACTGGGGGCACATCAGATACCGTCAATCATTTATCATTTGTCCACATTCAAACAGCAGATATATATTTTATACACTGATGATCAATGTTTAGGGAATCACAAAATCCAGTCCGTGCTTTGGAACACAAAATTAATAGTATTTGTCTTAAAACTCCACCTGGAACTTAGACATTGAAGGATTCATTCTTCTTTATATCTACAATGGTATATGAGATGACTGAAGGCAAACTGGAAAGATTTCCCACTCAGAAAATTAACTTAGTTTGCCATTCATGTGACAGAATTCTATTAACAAACTTGATAGCCTTGGATAGCATGTTAAAATCATTATATGCCTGACAGTTGTCTAGTTAAAACACTGAAAACCAAACTAAATAAAACAAATGGAATGTATTATGTAGTAGCTTCTTATTGCTGATGTAAGATTGCCACAAATTCCATGCCATTAAAATTTATTATCTTAGTTAGGAAATCAGAAACTCAAAGAGTGGAGCCAGTGTTGTGGTGCAGCGAATTAAGCTGCCACCTGCAATGCTGGCATCCCATGTGGGTGTCTGTTAAAGTCCCAGGTGCTCTGTTTTTGATTCAGCTTCCTGCTACAGGCCCCGGGAAAGGCAATGGAAGTTGGTTCAAGCGCTTGAGCCCCTGCCACCCATGTGGGAGGTCTGGGTGAAGCTCCTGTCTCCTGGCTTCAGCCTGGCCCATTCCTGGCCATTGCAGCCATCTGGAGTAGTGAACCAGTGGTTGGAAGATCTCTCTATCTCTCTTTTCCTGTGTATCTTCCTTTATTCCTGTAACTCAGACTTTCAAAGTCGATAAATAGTTTTAAAAAGATAAAAGAAATTCAAAGACAGCATAAATTCAGCAGTCACCCATGTTGTATTCCTTTCTAGAGGCTCGGCTAGGATCAGTGTGTTTTGTCTTTGTTATTTTTCAAGCAGCTTCTGGGAGTTACCCACATCTTTTGGCTTGCAGTCTTCATCTGTCTTAAAGGTCTTGCCTGACTGGCTGGAGTCTATCTCGCATTGCGTCTTTCTGCCACTTTCCTACTTTGTGGGGAAATTAGTCACATGATGGTGCCCAAAGGAAGTAAGGTGGGCGGAATCCAAAGTTGTTTACCACTAAAACTAATTGGCTGCGCAACATCAGGGGAGGTAACAAAACTAGTAACAAGTGTATAGACATAGGGCTAGTCCTATAGAAATCCCCCCGGAAAATGACCGTTTAAGTGATTGGTTGGTCCTTAGCCCTGCCCCAATGACTCTGCAGTTTTGTGCTATAAAAGGTTCTGTTTCGCACGAAGTAAATGAGTCCTTGCTAGACTTGGCTCCCCGCTGCATCTGACTGTCTCCGGGATCGGGAGGCTGGGGAACGGGCGAGCGGCGCACTTACCTTTCTTCGGACCCAGTCCATCCTGTACGGGTGGACTAAGACCCAGCACTACTTCAGTCATCAACTCTAAGTTCTCCTTATATGATTAAATCAGGCCTGCCTGAATAACTAGGCTGATGCCATCTCAAGATCAGCTGATCAGTAAACTTAAATCTGTTTGCAACATTCATCCCCGCTTGCCACTGGCGTCACTTACTTATAGATTTTGAAAACTAATATGCAAATAATTTTGAAATGTAGAAATTAACTGAAGCAAGCTTGATACAAATTTTCAATGTACCGTGTGTGATTTTTTAGCACAACATAGTAGATGAATGTTTATTTAATAATTAAATGAAAATCAACAATGTCTTCTACCTCAAAAATTTCTTTCTTTTTTTTTTATTTAAAAGGCTAAAAGGCAGGATAACAGAGAAAGAGAGAGAGAGATCTTTCATCCCCCTGGTTTTCTTCTCAAATGCCTGCAGCAGCGATGTCTGGTCCAGGCTGAAATCAGGAGCCAAGAACTTCATTCTAGTCTCCTATGTGGATGACAGGGACCCAAGTACCTGGATGAACTTCCAGTATCTTTCCAGGTACATTAGCAGAAAGCTGGGAAAGAAGTGGAGTAGCCAGGACTCACACTGGCACTGTAGTATGGGTTGTTGCTAACTCTGGCCACTGCTACACCCCCTGTACAAAGTCAAAGGAGGCTGAATCTCCAGAGCTCACTCAAAGAAGAGAAATACAAGCACAGCTCCCTGACTTTTATTTGAGAGACTGCTTGAAGTGTAGTCTCTTTCGATTGCATCTTGCTAGCTGATTGCCATCCCCCAAAGTAGACTTTTCTTCTGTATTCTTAAACTTCAAAAGATGCACAAAAAGATGCAAAGAAAGATAATGAGAGCAGAGAGACTATAAATTGACAACAGTGGGGGAAATAAAAGAAATAACACAGACTTGCCAAGTCTCTGCCATAGATTCTTTTCACTCGTTTATATTAATTCCTCGTCATGTATCCAGCATTCTAACCTATCTGGTCCATTTGTCATTTACACAATAAGCACACATTCTGACAGGCTTAGTCAAGGCTGCTGTTAGGTATGTCTGTTCCGGCTCCATCATTTCAAGTTCCCATGATTGCCCAGGAAAATAGAATTCTGCTTGGCTTCCCTCATCCTGTTAAATCAAACGTCATTGAATTCAATCCCTATATTGTCAGTTCTCAAAATGTTATTTTAGTGCCCAGTCTCGTGGTGTAGCAGACAGAGTTGCTGCCTGGGACACTGGATCCATTATGGGTACTTGCAATCCAGCCCCTTGCTAATGCATCTGGGCAAAGCAGTGGCAGAAGGGCAAAGTGCTTGGGCCCCTGCCACCCACATGGGAGACCTGGATGAAGCTCCTGTCTCCTGATTTTCACCTGGCTCAGCCCTTGGGAAGTGAAGGAGCCAATGAAAGACATTTCTTTGTCTTGTCTCTTCTCTGTCTGTAACTCTGCCTTTCAGATAAATAAACAAGGTATTTTAAATGTTTATCTGAAAGGCACAGAGAGAGAGAGAGAGAAGAGAGAGAGGGGAGAGAGAGAGAGAGATCTTCTATCTACTGGGTCACTCCCCAAACGGCCACAATAGCTGAAGCTTGGTCAACACAAAGACAGGAGCCAGGAGCTTCATCCAGGTTTCCCATGTAGATGCAGAGGCTCAAGGACTTGGGCCATCTTCCACTACTTTCCCAGGCTTATCAGCAGGGAGGGAGCTGGATCAGAAGTGGAGCAGCCGGGACTTGAACTGGCACCCATATAGGATGTTGGCACGGCAGGTGGAGGCTTGACCCACTACACCCCTGTGCCAGCTTCAAAAGCAGTGTTATGTTAAGATCAGTTACCTTAGAGATCTTTCCTTTTTCATCACTTCGTCCCTGCCCACATGGAGAATCCGTATGGGATCCCCTTCTCTGGAATGGTTTCCTAAGGGCCTGGAGGCTCTGTCCTCAGCGCCAGGCAGCCACTCAATGTCGACGTCATAAATGCGCACAGAAATGATACCAGAAAAAAAATGAAACACCTCTACCTGACTGCTCTTTTATGGTTTTCTCCCAGATGTGCACTGACCCATTACTTACACCAGACTTAGACTACAAATCCTCCCATTTACATATCCTCCTAGCTCTGCCAGTCGGACTTCACCTGAATAATTTTAGGAGGCTCCTGAGGCCAAAAGAGATGGAGAATTACATGTTCATCCGGAGGCTGGCATTACATCAATTATTATTATAGGGCTCCATCCTCCTGCTACCACTCTGCCCCCTGTGAACACTTTTATTACTCAAATTTTTTATTATTACTCTTTTTTAATTTGCTGAGTCCTAAGAGTGTGCTGTGGTGCGGAACATGACAGGAAGCAGTCACGATTCCTTTCCAGGGTTTTAAAAGGTAAGTAATCGAGTTCAGTGTTTAGTCTTGAACATCATTCTGTAGATACACACGGAATACACATGTGCCTATAAATATATATTAAAATATGAATGTCCATGAATAATGCAATTTCTCACATGTATGCTCATACAACATGCTTTGAAGTTGCCTAAAACTGAAAATTTAAAGGAAAAATAACACTTTAAATCATAGTAAATGTTTTTCAATTTTTAGTTTTTATACAGGATTCAAATTAATCAAATTAATCAAATTAATCAAAAGGTTCTTTGTATAGAGGTGTTCGGCACCGCTACCACATATACCCAGGTGGTGTTGTACTGAACAGACTCCTCTGTTAGATTCAGAAAAGGGGTGAAGTGGACAAATCCAAGACTTCAGCAGATAGGTGAATTGAATCAGTAAACGAATGAGCACAACTGCATCGACCCCAGATCTCTAGACTGAATGCCTTTCAGAGCCGTTAGAGACAGAGTGTTTGTATAATTAGTCAATAGGTGAAGAAAAGTGCGATGTGGCGATGCAGGAGCTCATGAGCAGTATGTGTGCCCAGCGGCAGGCTTTATGTTCATAGTGATTCATATATTCAGTAGTCTTTATTACAGTGAGTCTACCTGTGAGCACACAGAGAGGAGGAGCATGTCACATGGTTGTAGGAGCAGACGCAGACAGTAAGAAATCGAGTCACCACATTGGTGACCACCAGAGTCAGACGCCTAGTATCGTCTGCTATGGTTTCCTGAACCCCGTCTCACCCGAGGCCCGGCTTTGTGACTGCTGAGATGTTAGGCAATGCTCCCCTGAAGTGTCTCCTGCCTTCAACAGCTTACACAGTCTGAAAATGTCTCCAGTGTTTACAACATAATGAAGTGAATGGTGAAAGGTGAAAGGTAAGGAATGGAGAAAAACAAATGAAGGGGGAAGACAGAGGGAGAGATGTAGGTTAGGACCATGATGGCTCATCAAAGCTAATGATGATGTACACTTACAACACAGAGCTACGATTGTTATTAATCAAGTAATGTTGGACATAGTCTGGATAACTTTAAGAAATTCACAAAAAATGTCTCCAAGGTGTTTTTAGTGGACTATATTTTAAATGAGTATTAGATGCACAGCAAAATTGAACAGAAAATCCAGAGTGCTCATGTATTCCTCATCCATATCCATGCACAGCCCTCTGCCCACCTGCACCCTACGCCAGAATGGCAGACCTGTTACAACAGATGACCCTGCATTGACACGTTCTTATCATCGGAAGTCCACCGTCCGCATGAGGGTTCCATGTTGGGATTGTGCCTTCTGTGGTCTTGGTAGATATAAATGCAGCATCACATATCGTACAGAACAGAGCTCTCTGTTCTTCACTTATTCATCCTTTCCCTATCCCATCCACCCCACCCCCTGCAATCAGGATAATCTTGCAGTAGCCACTGCTTTTCCTTTTCCCAGAGTATCACACAGCTGGAATCACATAGTGTGTTGTCTTTTCAGATAGATAGGCTCCTTCCATTCAGTACTATGTGTCTTTGTGTGGTGAAAAGCTCATTTTTCTTGTATCCCTGAATAACCTTTTTTTGCCTGGATGCAATACAATGCATTCATCCAGCTACTAACTGAAGAACTTCTTTGCTTCTTCCAAGTATTTGTAGCTATGAATAAATCTGCTAAAAGCTCCCATGTGCAGATTTCTGTGTAAACTCAGTTTCAACTAGTTGGTGGAAATGTTAAGGAGCTTAATTGCTGGATTGTGTGGCACTGTAAGTTTAGTCTTGTAAGAAACTAAGTAATTATGTTCCAAAGTTTCTCTATCATTCACTTTCCCACAAACAATGAATTAGAGTTCCTTTTGCCCCAAATATTTGCCAGAATGTAGCATTTTAAGTACATCAAGTTTTAGCCATTCTGGTAAGAGAATAGTGGTGTATCATCATCTGAATTTTTAATTTCCTAGTAACCTATGATGTGGAACATTTTGTATATATATATTTTCCATCTGCATTTGTTCTTTGATGTTGTCTTTGTTTACATTTTTTGCCCATTTAATCACGGTTATTTTCTTAATGTGCTTAAATAGTTATCTGTATAGTTCAGATAACTGGCTTTTATTAGACATTTGTTTGCAAACATTTATTTTAATCTGTGAGTTATTGTCTCAACAGATAATTTTAATTGTAACTGAGTCTAGTTTATCATTTTTTTTCATGTACTGTTTCTTTGGTGTTGTGTCTAAAAAGTTGTCACCATATCTAAGTTACTGAGGTTTTCTCCTATGTTATCTTCTGGAAGCTTTTTTGCATGCTACATGATTTGTTTTAGGCTAATTTTTATGGAGAGGATAAGGTCTGTGTCTAGATTCATTTTTTTTTTCACATGTGAATGCCCGGTTGTTTCAGCATTATTTATTGAAAAGACAATTTTAATTTAACATGTTACTTTTGCTCCTTTGTCAAAGATCAATTGATATTATTTGTGTGTCTCTATTTCTAGGCTCTGTATTCTATTCTGTTGATATATTTGCTTACTGATTTGCCAATACCATAGTGTCTTGATTAAAGTAATTTCATAGCAAGTCTTGAGTTTGGTTAACATCAGTCCTCCAAAAATGTTCCACTCCAATATTGTGCTGGCTTATTTGTGTTTTGCTCTTTACATGTACCCTAAAATCAATTTATTAATGTACAAAAAATACCTTGCTAGGATTTTTACTGGAATGACATTGAAACTTTAGATGAAATTGAGAAGAATTGACATCCAGAAAATATTGATATGTTCAAATTGTCTCTTCATTATCCTTATAATGTTGTTATTTTCTATGACTGTCCCTTCTTCATTTCTTATATATAAAGTAGGCTTTAATTAAAAATTAATATGTAGACCATTGTGCACAATAAAGCAAAAATGTCTATGTTGGTATCTTTTTATCAGTGTATCTTTCTTCTGCCTATCGTTTCTCTATTATCTACGTATACTTTTAAGTTCATTGGTTGCCAACACTGAGCCAGTCTGAATTTCCACAATATTGTTTGACTTTATACCATCTGAATTCATTGTCTGCTGATCATTTTTTCAGATATTCATTTACTAAATGGATTGAAATTACGTAGCTGAAAATAAATTTATCTTTGCATAGAACTAATCTGTTTAGGCTAGATAAGTGCAATACAATCCATGAAATCTTGCATGTTTTGAAAAAACATTAACACCAATTTTAGAAATGATACTACTATCTATTTAAAATTTGTTTAAGAAGTGTTGGAGTTTTGAATACATATACAGATATCTTATAGTTTGTTTGCCTTTTAGTCAATAGATTCACATATGCATTTAGAAAAATATCATGGCCCTGATTCCTATAAATATCATATGAAAATCCAATAGCTGAAACAAGCAAAATGCTTTTCTCAGAAGACTATGGTAGAAGCTTAAAAGATCTTCCCCCGGTTTCCTTCTCATATAACTTGGGCTAGCAACCACTTTCCCTTGTCAGTGTTCCAAAACCTGCTAAACGCTCTGAAACCTGCCCATTGCTTTATTCACTCCTTCCAAATTATCCTGTAAAAGTAGGTCCTTTATTATTGCAAGGAAAGAATAAACTGAAAGAGTTGAGTTCCATCACTATTTGAGTGCTTTATGGATGACTACTAAATTCCCTCCATCTGGTACCTAAAACGTCTCCCCTTAATAACCCTGACATCTGAGCCTTACTCAGCTGTGCCTTATGTTTTAGTGACTTCAGCATCAAACCTCCAGTTTTCTGACTTCAGATGATAAACACCTCCAGTTTCCTGACAATATAAGATTAAGGATAAACGTAGATAATTCTGATCACTTCTGTCATTTTTCTGTGCCCATTGTACTTTCTTAAATAGAAAATTGGGTGAGATATTTTTGTTGGAGATATTTGCAGTTACTTTTTTATTTTTTCATTCATAAATTTTCACACCAAAGTGTTATTGCCATTTCTCACCTAAAGCTACTATTTTTTCTGTTGTCTTTGTGTGTTGTCTCATGATTTTTAAATGTTGCATCCAGTATGCATATTGTTGCTTTACTCTTATTATTCCTTTGTTGTCAGGAAGGTGGGGGCTTTTGAGGAGAGTAAAATAAATAATGGGTCAAAAGTATCATTTCTCGGGCATTATATCTAATAGAAGTAAGAAATACATTTAAATTTTTATTCCATTATGTAAGCCTGTTCATTTATTTTCTTACTTATAGCAAATGCTAAGACATAGCATTGGAGGAACTCGTCTACTTTTTAAAAAGGCTATAAATTTTGTCAAAGTAAGGTCTATGTGATATTTCCCTTAAGCATCAATTAAACTATTCATTCTCTCTCATCTGCCACACTCTGTTCCAGATACTTAGGGCATATCTGTGAACAATGCACATGAAAATCTCTCTCTTCATGGAAGTCACATCCCAGTGGAGGGCGATGAACAATACATGATACAAATAAAGAATGTATCAACTGCACAATACCCAGCTAATGGTCACTTTAAAATATTTGTTACCAAATACCTTACATACTCATTCCATCCCTTGCAATACCAAACAACAGAGTAGCTGAAGAAGAGATTGCTGTGTGTAGCTATGTGTGATATGACCCCCATTTGATGTAACTGGCCATTTCTTTATAGAAAGTGCTTAGGATTGCATAGCAATTGATTTTGTTTCTTTTCTATAGTGGTCAATGAGTGTTCCTAGTTTGATTAGTGTTGCAATCTTAAAGACATATTCAAACTCCTGAGAAAGAGAACAATGCCAATAAATAGATTCACACTTTATCTTTTACGATAGCAAGTTGTAGGCTATTCCTGAGTGCAATTAGCATAATTAAAACAAGATTTAAATCTTACTTTAAAAATGGACTCAACACCACTTCCTTTATGCAGGAATTCTCAAGAAAATTCTGTATAAAAACTTTCATCCACCCCCCCCCCCAAAAAAAAAAGACCTAAATGAATGATCTCTGTGAGTGAGATCCCAGTGGAAAGAATGGGGCCATCAAAGAAGGAGGTACCCTTCTCCGAAGGGAGGAGAGAACTTCCACTTTGACTATAACCCTATCGGAATAAGATCAAAGTCAGCGAACTCTAAAGGCTTCCATAGCCCTGGCAACTCATGACTAGAGCCTAGGGAGATTACTGACGCCATGAACAGGAGTGTCAAATTGTTAAATCAGCAACAGGAGTCACTGTGTACTTACATCCCATGTGGGATCTGTCCCTAATGTGTCGTCTAAAGCGAAGTGATGCTATAACTAGTACTGAAACAGTATTTTTATACTTTGCGTTTCTGTGTGGGCACAGACTGATGAGGTCTTTACTAATTACATACTGAAGTGATCTTCTGTATATAAAGAGAATTGGAAATGAAAAAAAACAACCTGGTGTTAAAATGGAAATGGCATAGAAAATTAATTAATTTGAAAAAAAATATGTAGGTTCTCTGTCTTTAATGTGCTGTACATTGCTATTTAATGCTATAATTAGTAATCCAATGTAGTTTTTTCACTTTATGTTGCTATATGGGCAAAATGTTGAAATCTTTACCTAATATATACTAAACTGATCTTCTGTATACAAAGAGAATTGAAAATGAATCTTTACATGAATGGAAGGGGAAAGGGAGTGGGAAAGGGGAGGGTTGCGGGCGGGAGGGAAGTTATGGGAGGGGGGAAGCCATTGTAACCCATAAGCTATACTTTGGAAATTTATATTCATTAAATAAAAGTTTAATAAAAAAAAACAGCAAAAAAAAAACTTTCATCCTTTTAATTTAAACTTTATAAAATGGAAGCAGAATTCTACAGGACATATATATATTCATAATCAATATTTAAATGCTATAAGTGAACATTTCACATGTTTTAATGATTATATGAAGATACTCCAATTATAATACTTGGTATTCAATTCATAGAACTATACTCCAAATATTTAAACATTTAAAAATTACAGTTACCTAAATTTTGTTCTATTTTATTTTTCTATTTAAATGTTAATGGGATTTAAAATTTAAGAAATCTTAATGAAATTTCAATTTCTATAATGGAGATCAATTAGTTAAGTCATTAAATAACACTGATAATGATATATAGCTTGATAATTTACATAAATATAGATGTACCTGCATAATTATTAATAGGGTTTGAAATTTCAAATTTAGACATTATCTTTGTGAATGTTTTAAGGATTTCACTAAAAGTATGAGAGACACAAAAAGTAAAGAATCATTTCAGAAAAGTGAAAATGTATGATTCTGTGGGAAGGGCATTTGTTGCAACTATTAAGATACTACTGAGAATGTTTATATGCCATATTTAGCACCTGGATTCGAGTCCCACTTCTGCTTCTGATTCCAGTTTCCTGTTATTGTACCCTTCTGAAGGAAGGTAATGGTTTAAGTACTTCACTCACTACTGACATGGGAGAGCAGTACTGAGTTCTAGGCTCCTGGCTTCAACCTGATCCAGCCCCACTATTTTCAGGCATTTAGAGAGTAAACCATTGGATGGAGAATCTCTCTTTCTCTATCTCTCTGCCTTTTGAATAGTCTATCTATCTATCTAAAACACACACACAAACAAACATGAATATAATTTGGATTAAAACTGCATCTTTGGAGAAAAAACATCCTAAATGTTTTGTTTGCTTCAGATAAATCTATGCATTTATGAAACCAGTTAAAGTAAATGTAGAGGTTCTTCATCAAATTGGCATGAATATATTAATAAAGAAAGTACTTTATTAATCAGTAGTTGTAGCAGTAGAATGAAAATGAACTTTTCTGACATGATAACTTTAACAGATTTGTTAGAGATAATACTGCTATGCCATCAATCTACACAATTTCTTACAATCTTTTTAGATTGTGTTCTTTTAGAAATTACTTTATTTCCAGAATTTTCAATGTATAAGATGTTTAAAAGTATAAGCAATGCCAACCTTTGCTTCCGTGTAGTTTTTGTTAAACTGTGATACTGAACATATACAAAAGCATTTATCTTACATCATATATTCATTCTGGAAAGTTTCCATTGCAGCTTCACTGACCCTACTCTGAATAATGAAAACAATGATAATAACACAAATGTGCAAAATCCTGTGTTTCCAGGCTAAGAGTTCAAATGTGATAATGCAGTGAATTCTCATGATAACCTTGTTAGGTGTAACTACCAGTAAACTCACTTTATACAAGTGCAAACTTGTGTAGATACTTTTCCAATGTTTTACACCTAGCAAATAAATACATGATTTGAACCCAAATCTACTGATCTGCATTAACTATGTTCTTAAAACTTACTAATATATGGTTATACTAGCAAATGTAACAATTCCTGATGAATCACTGAATACCTACAATGTGCAAAGGTTAGTGGGCAGGTATCGTAGACATCAGATGAAAGTAAATAGAATATCATAATATAAAGCAGAGTGACAAAAAGTGTAACTGGAATCAATCTGAGTTATGGATGGCCAATGCTGTAATTTGTGGCCGTTACCAGGAACTGCCATTCATTGTCACAGTAATGGGTTGGCTGTCTTGCCTCAGCTGTTCTTTATCATGGCAACAATGCAAACTTACCCACAGATTCTATTTTCCTCTAAGAACAGTGCCATGGAGAAGGATTTACTTCATAAAAATATGAGGATCTCTGAGCTGCATCTGGTCTTCCCCTCACACTGTGGCAGGCTAAACTGCTCGTCCTTAAGCAGGGCAATTGTTGGCCTCCAATCATTTGTCCCCTATCTCTCAGGAATCAATGTCCTTTACTGCCTGAAGTTCAGTGTTTTGAAAACTGATGTCTCATATACTTGGTCTGTAATTGTTTCAGCACATCCTGTTCTTGTTATTCTATTTGTCTCAAAGTAGATTGTCAAGAGAGACATTTCTAACTTGATTTATATCTCTTCAGGATGCTACAGTTGGTATCCAAGTCATCCACTTTATACAGAATGTACAAACCAAGAAAAAGCTTTATCGATCTATAATATTCAAGGTTGAGTTAAGATCCATGTTGTCTGAAGGATATTTAAAAATATTTATTTAGTAACTCAGTTTAATAAAAATTACAGAGAGAAGCACAAGTAATTTTCTTTTCATAATAGGAACTGAACTGAATATTTTGATAGGATTGAGTAACCAGGAGGAAAAATTAAATCACAAAAATAAAACTTATCCTAAGTAGGTTCACCATTTTGATGAGGAAATATTCCTTGGTCAAAAATGTTTTATGGAGGCCGGCTAGATAATTTATTTATGTATTACGTATATACCATCATATAATGATTTCCAATGATAATCTAAGAGTGCTCATGATTCATTAATAATAAATTTTAAAACATGAGAAAATTGGCCGGCGCCGTGGCTTAACAGGCTAATCCTCCGCGTTGCGGCGCCGGCACACTGGGTTCTAGTCCCAGTCAGGGCACCAGATTCTGTCCCGGTTGCCCCTCTTCCAGGCCAGCTCTCTGCTATGGCCTGGGAAGGCAGTGGAGGATGGCCCAAGTCCTTGGGCCCTGCCCCCGCATGGGAGACCAGGAGAAGCACCTGGCTCCTGGCTTCGGATCAGCACGATGCACCGGCCGCAGCAGCCATTGGAGGGTGAACCAAGGGCAAAAAAAAAAAAGGAAGACCTTTCTCTCTGTCTCTCTCTCTCACTATCCACTCTGCCTGTCCAAAAAAAAAAAAAAATGTTTTATGGGTATAAAAACTGCCTAATAAAGATATAAATTGGTGTGATTTTTCAAAAAACTGATTATGATTATTCTATGAGTTTAATGAATAATGGCATCATTTTCATTAATGTGTGCCAAATTCTTAATTGTGAATCATACCTGCCAATAAGTTACATAAAAATGTTAATTCTTAGTTTAAAGATAAGGAAAATTAACCAAAGAGTGGTGGAAAAAGTACCTCAGAGAGTATCATTCTCCTAAGATTCCAGGTAAGGAAGAGCTTGAAACATTCTGAATTGAGAGTGGGCCAGTTTGATGCTGTGCTGGGAGAAAGACAGAATGTGTCTTGAGATGCACGGGGAGAAAGGTAGGAAGTTGTCATATGGAGACTCATATGCCAATTAAGAAGTATGGACAGAACCTTTGATGGGCCACTAGCAGGTGAGCTGCACACTCTAAAATAGGTTTTAGAGAGACCACTGGATCCTTGGTGAAAAGTGGATTGGAGAGGAATAGGGGACAGTGGGGAGGGGATGGGGATCAATTCAGTCTATTAGGATGATTTGTCTCACCAACAATAGGGTAAGGAAGCCATAAAGAGGGGCTGGTGTTGTTGGCATAGAGGGTACAGCCTCCACCTGTGATACTGGCATCCCATGTGGGCACTGGTTTGAGACCCAGCTCCTGCTAATGTGCCTGGGAAAGCAGCAGAAGATGGCCCAAGTCTTCCAGCCCCTGCACCCACATGGGAGATCTGGCAAAAATCCAGCCCCAACTGTTGCAGCCACTTGGACGAAACGCTTGCATGCGCTCTCTCTTCTCTCTCTCTTTCTGTGTGTGTGTGTGTCTTATTTCCTCTGTGGATTTCTGACTTTCAAATAAATGAATAAATCTTTAAAAAAAAAAAAACAGAAGTTGTAAAGTATTTGGCTGAAAGTCTGCTTAGCATTCTGGTGCAACTTTTGAGGGACTGATGAGAGCACTGAATTCTATTGATTAGGAGTTGACACTGTGCCTGCCTGTGCTCCGCGCACGGTATACCGGCTGAGTGTGTTGCTGCTCAACTGCTCAGAGTAAGTGTTCGTTTCAGTTGGAAGGCATTTGTAATGGGTACCACAGTCTGAGGAGCAGGCAAGAGGGTGGGGGCCACGCCCTGTTTGGCAGAGGGCTCTGTTTTGGCTGTCTGGCCTTGTAGCCCAGCTGTCTGGAGGTCTCTAATGAGTACAATCCTGAACAGACATAAAGGAAGCATCTGGGTTGAGAAACAGAGCATTGAGAATGGGAATTTTCCAAGAAAAGTGAAATAAGTGCTAAGGCTGTTGATGAAAGAGAAAAAGCTTCAGAAAACATACATTTTCTTTGGGCTTTGTTTCATCACACCCTCGTAGGTTTCCCCAATCACCAAATACCACTTTTCAGTTTCCTTAAAAGGTGTCCTCTTCTCCAGTTTTTCTCCATTTAAGATCCCAGTTCTCCTTTCAAGGCACCCAACACTGTTGCCCTAAGCATTGCCACTCATTCCCAATGCTTTATGTTTTAATGTGGGGTCCTGGTTACAAGTCCCATTCATAGTCATCTGTGCTCCAAAATACTTTATCCTATCTCTTTTTTTTTTCTTAAAGATTTATTTATTTATTTGGAAGGCAGAGTTACGGAGAGGCAAAGAGAAAGAGAGATCTTCCATCTATTGGTTCACTCCCCAGATGGTCGCATTGGCCACAGCTGGGCCGATCAGGAGCCTCTTCTGGGTCTCCCACGTGGGTACAGATACCCGAGGACTTGGGCCATCTTCCACTGCTTTCCCAGGCCATAGCAGAGAGCTGGATTGGAAGTGGAGCAGCCGGGACTCAAACTGGCACCCCTATGGGATGCCAGCACTGCAGGTGGTGGCTTTTCCTGCTACACCACAGTGCCAGCCCCTGTCTTACCTCTTACCATATCTTCTCAGAAGCATCTCAGAAAAGCTAGAATCAAAACTTAAATTTAATTCTAAACTAAATTCTTGCTTTCTCCTCCAATAAAGCACTTTCTTCTCTTATCAGTGATACCATCACGCTTTGAGCTTCTATTGAAGTAGGCATGTCAGTAGAAATCTTAGGAGCAGATCTTCTCTACTGCTGGGATATAAAGAAGCCATCACAGGATCATGTCAATCCACCGGCTTTAATGTGGTCTGTAAGAGCTGGCAGGATCTTAGCCTCTGCCTGTCTCCACAGCTTCCTCTCATCCAGCTGCCCCTTCACCCGCCTCAATGTTCTCAACCTTTTCATCTCATTGAAGACTCAGGAACCTCACAGACGCTGTTTTCTCTGTTCATAATGTTCTTTCTGACCCCCTTTTAAGCTTCAACTTCAACAACGGTTAAATGCTACTCCATGTCCAGATCGAATCCTAAATATTATATTCTCAAAAAAGTTTTATGCAAAATATTTATAATATAAATTATACTCCTCTGTCATATTTTTCCAAGGCACTCCCCATTCTTTTCTTGTATAATCTTTTTTTTTTTTTAGATTTATTTATTTAAAAGGCAGAGCTACAGTGAGGCAGAGGCAGAGGTCTTTCATCCTTTGTTTCACTCCCCAAATGGCTGCAACGCCCAGAGCTGCGCTGATCTGAACTCAGGAGCCAGAAGCTTCTTCCGGGTCTCCCACGTGAGTGCAGAGGCCCAAGGACTTGGGCCATCTTCTACTGCTTTCCCAGGCCAAAGCAGAGAGATGGATAAGAAGTGGAGCAGCCAAGACTAGAACTGGCGCCCATAGGGGATACTGGTACCACAGGTGGCAGCTTTTGCCCAATACACCACAGCACTGGCCCCTGTATAATCTTTATCATACTTTGCCATGATACCTGCATAAGGGCATCTTGTTTAGTATATGGTCAAAGACCACACTACCTGCTCTCTGATAGTATGACCCATCTCTGTTTTGTGAACTTGTATATCAGTGGGTCCTAAAACTGATGCTGAAGATCTGCACCTTCAAGTGCAATGGGAGATACTTACTACTGACTTGTTTGCTATGTGGAAAAATGAAATATACTGTGTTTCAGAATTATTTGTCTTTGCAGTCAATAAAGAAAAGTAAAAAACCAGTTTCAAAAATATCACACTAAACATATTGTTATAAAGTAAAGCAATGTGACATTATAAGGTATGTGAATAATGTTGTTTCTTAAACTTTAGCCAATATTTTTAGTAAAATATTTCACATGCCAAAACAGTTATAAAAATGAGAAGGAACATTTTCAACCATCAAATCCTCTTACTGTATATTATTTTCAAAATATTACTTGAGGATCTGGCACCGTGGCACAGAAGGTTAATCCTCTGCCTGCGGTGCCAGAATCCCATATGGGCATTGGTTCGAGTACCAGATGCTCCTCTTCCAATCCGGCTATCTGCTATGGCCTGAAAAGGCAGTGGAAGATGGCCCAGGTGCTTGGGCCCCTGCACCCACATAGGAGACCCAGAAGAAGTTCCTGGTTCCTGGCTTCGGATCAGCTCAGCTCCAGCTATTGCAGCCATTTAGGGAGCGGACCAGCGGATGGAGGACTTCACTCTGTCTCTCCCTCTCACTGTCTGTAATTCTACCTCCCAAATAAATAAAATCTTTATAAATCTTACTTGAAAATGTTTACATTTTTAATTTATTTTCACATAAGCAAATTGTGGTTCACCAATGATTTAAAATCTCTTTTGTAGTACAGTTTAGTCACTTCCTTGGAAGACATACTTGAAATATAATTTAATGCTTTATAAGCTTTAAGCATTAAAATTATTATAAACTCTTCAACTGTTGCATGGGTGGAAATAATATTGGGCAATTATTAAGTAAATTATTCAATTTATTAGTTAAGTAGAATTATTTAAAATAGGAAAAAACAATCACAAATAAGTAAAAATCTTGAGACATGAAAATGTGCTATTTTATGTAATTTTACTTTTTCTAAAGTTATACAAAATAACTTGATTTAACAATGTATTATCTTGGCTGGCGCCATGGCTCAACAGGCTAATCCTCTGCCTAGCAGCACTGGCATACCGGGTTCTAGTCCCGGTCGGGGTGCCGGATTCTGTCCCGGTTGCCCCTCTTCTAGGCAAGCCCTCTGCTATGGCCAGGGAGTGCAGTGGAGGATGGCCCAAGTGCTTGGGCCCTGCACCCGCATGTGAGACCAGGAGAAGCACCTGGCTCCTGGCTTCGGATCAGCATGGTGCGCCGGCCGCGGCGGCCATTGGAGGGTGAACCAATGGCAAAGGAAGACCTTTCTCTCTGTCTCTCTCTCTCTCACTGTCCACTCTGCCTGTCAAAAACAAACAATGTATTATCTAAATATTCTAAGGTATGTTAAGATTCTTACCGTATTAAATAATTAATTATCAATATTTTGTGAATACTGGTAATAAGAATTTTTTTTTTTTGACAGGCAGAGTTAGTGAGAGAAAGAGAGAGAGAGAGGAGAGAGACAGAGAGAAAGTTCTTCCTTCCATTGGTTCACCCCCCAAATGGCTGCTACGGCCGGAACGCTGCGCGGATCCAAAGCCAGGAGCCAGGCGCCCCCTCCTGGTCTCCCATGTGGGTGCAGGGGCCCAAGCACTTGGGCCATCCTCCACTGCCTTCCCAGGCCACAGCAGAGAGCTGGACTGGAAGAGGAGCAACCAGGACAGAATCTGGTGCCCCAACCGGGACTAGAACCCGGGTGCCAGCACCTCAACCAGGGGATTAACCAAGTGAGCCATGGTGCTGGCTAATAAGAATTCTAATTTAAGAAGTATCCTATTCATATTCAGCAGGGAATTATTACCTTGCTTTAGAGATTATGTTACTTCTTGGTTGGTTTATTTATTCTACTCAGTTAAGTAACTGAAGTAGAATACTTTTATGAAAGTCAAAAGTTGCATATTTAACTATGCAAAAGCCAGCAGATGAAAAATAAGATATTCAGAGTAACATTTTCTCATCATGTTAATGGAAACATTAATCTTGGGATTCTTCTTTTTATTGTGTTCATTAAAACTGCATGGCATCTGACTTTCTATGTAATAATATGAAAATGTGGCTTGGAGGTTGGATAATATACCTGTGACTGTATGATTTGGCTCTGCAATGCTTTGCAACATCTGTTATAATTTCTCTTTATAAGATTTGCTTCTAACCAGTTCATTTTCAAGAAACTCAGTATCTAAAAAGAGTGTTCAAAAATTCTATGCCCTTTCCAACAGGAAAATTAGCGTTGGTAACACTATGATAAAAGATGCACGACTTTGTTAAGAGCCCTACAATGTCTTCTCCTCTTCTCCTACTTTTCTGCAAATTAAAATCCAGTTGCTCTCTCTGCAAAGCAGTTTTCCAGATGTCTCTTAGGTCTGAATGAAAAAAGGACAGATGAATCATAAAAGTAAAAAAGGCTTGGAAAAATGATAATCAGAAAAATGAACCAGGTTGAGCTCAATGTAGTGCACATAGCAATGCTTTAATTTTCTTACAGACACCTGTTAGGATCAATGTAAATGATAAAACTTAGATCATTATTCCTAAAATGAAATTCTATTAAAGAAGATATCACAGAAAGTAGTGTTTTTAATGCTTAGTCATTTAGCATTAGTAGTTCTAAGTCATTAAAAATAATTTTATAAGTCTGTGCAATCTGAGACATGGATTTTTATTTTTCCTATGAGCTAGAGCTTACACGCACAATTTTAAATAGTGTGAAAGATAAACAATGAAGACTTCCTGCATATAAGAAAATAAACAAATATAGCGTAACATCCAAAATTAACAAAATTTTATTGTAATGAGCCAAAAAAATATAGAAACAAAAAATGTAGCTATTGCTACCCACCAAAATATGCCATTAACAGTTCAACAAATCCTTCTCTTTCTTGCAGAATGACTGATTTTATAAGTTGAAATTCTAAAAGCAACTGATGCATCTGTTGATGTTAGATTGGAACATTAAAACAATGATGACCATGACGCTAGGGTGCTACCAGACAAAGTAGATAGCATCCACCAATGACAGATCAGCAAAGCAAGCATGGAAACAGAAACCCTAAGAAAGAAACAAAATGACAAACTAAAGATTAAAAACACTGGAAAGGAACTGAGAAGGTCTTTGATAGACTTGTCAGTAGACTGGACATGACTGAGGCATCTGAGTTAGAGAACCAAGAAGCTTTGAAAGTGGGGTGAGTAGTTTGCCACAGCAGGTTCAGCCACTGCTAGAACACCCATATCCCATATCAGAGTGCTGGTTTGAGTCTTGGCTTCTCACGTGCTGTTTCCGATCCAGCTTCCAGCTAGTTCATGCTGGGAGGCAGCAGGTGATGGATCAAGTGCTTGGGCCCCTGCAACCCAAGTGGAAGAGCTGGATGGAGTTCCAGGCTCCTGTTTCAATATAGCCTGGCCTTGGGTGTTGCAGCCATTTGGAGACTGAAACCTCTGTTGGAAGAGTGCTCTCTATTTCACTGTCTCTCTGTCTCTCTTTCTTTAAGTTGATGAGAATAAATATATTATTTCTAAAAATAATTGCCCTCTCTTTAAGAAAAGAATCTGTGAAAGCTGAAAAGCAAAGAAATTGTAACAATAGCTAAGGACTGTGAACCAACTAAAGAAAATGCACCGTAATTGTAGTGAAAATATCAGAAGGAGAAGGTAGGCAGTAGGACAGAAGAAATCAAAAACATGATGTATAAGGGAAAAAACAATAAAGTGGACATCATCAATAATAAAATGTTCCATGAAGAACATAATAAAATAAAAAGAGCCACACACTTGGATAACATATTTGCAGACCACATGTATGACAATATCATGCACTAGAATATATAAAGGACACTCAAAATTCAATATTAAAGAAAATAAAAATTTATATTTTAAAATGGGTGATTCAAAGAAATATTTTACTGAAGATATGATTATCAATAAGCATATGAAAAATGTTTTACCATAATTAGCAGTAGGGAAACAAAAATTAAAACCACAATATAATGTCAGTATGCACTTAGAAGAATGTCTAAAGGGAAAAAAAAAAAGGCCAGCGCCGCTGCTCACATGGCTAATCCTTCACCTGGGGATCCGACACACTGGGTTCTAGTCCCGGTTGGGGTGCCGAATTCTGTCCCAGTTGCTCCTCTTCCAGTCCAGCTCTCTACTGTGGCCTGGGAAGGCAGTGGAGGATGGCCCAGGTGCTTGGGTCCTGCACTCACATGGGAGACCGGGAGGAAGCACCTGGATCCTGGCTTCAGATCGGTGCAGTGCACCGGCCGTAGCAGCCATTTTGGGGGGTGAACCAATGGAAGGAAGAACTTTCTCTCTGTCTCTCTCTGTCTAACTCTGCCTGTCAAAAAAAAAAAAAAAGTAAAAAAAAAAAGAAACAGTGAAGATGCTAAATAGGGCAGGGGTGCACAGAAATTGGAGTACTTGTAGATGATTGATGGCAATGCCAAACTGTAAAGCCACTCTGGAAAACAGTTTGGCATATTCTTTAAAACAAAACAAAACACCTGCACATGCACTTTCCATATTACCCACAATTGTAGTTGTGGACATTTACTTCAGAGAAATGAAAACATAAATCCATGTAAAAGTCCACAAGAGGAACTACATGATTTTGCATAGCAGCTTTATTTTATTTATAGCTCCAAACTGAGACAACCAAAATGTCCCTCAACAGGTGACTAAAAGGACTAAACTATGGATACACACAGCAACTTGACTTCATCGCAAGAGCATTAATTTGAATGAACAGAAAAGTCAATCACAAAAGGCCACACAATTTAAGATTCCAAATACATGACATTCTCAAAATGAGATAATTTTGGAGGTAGAAGACAGATTAGTGGTTTCCAGAAATTAGGAGTGGTCAAAAGGATAGGGGCGATGTTTAGACAGAGAATGTTGAGGAAGATCTTTGAGCTGGTAGCACAGTTCTGTGTCTTGTTTGCAGATATCAGTGTATGGCTGCTATGCATTATGTGTACAATTTCCTGTGAATCTATAAGCAAGTCAGTTCTTCTGATGTTCTATAAAGTTATTGCAAGAACTGAGTTAGAGAAGACAAACCACTGCTCCTAGAGGAAATACAAGACAAACACCCTGGGAACCTCTGGTTACACCATTCTCAAAGACTGATCAATACAGCACATTCTTTTATGAGTGTTTCTTCTTAAAGACACCTGAATGGGAGTGGTGAGGTGAGTAGGGGCTGGCATTGTGATACAGTGGAGAAAGCTGCCCCCTGCAATGCCAGCATCCCATATGAGTACCTGTGCGAGTCCCATTTGCTTCATTTATGATCCAGCTCTCTGCTGCTGTGCCTGGGAGGACAGCAGAGGATGACCCAAGAGCTAGAGGGAGACCTGGAGGAAACTCCTGGTTCCTGGCTTTGAACCAGCCCAACTCTGGTATTTATGGCCATTTGAGGAGTGAACCAGCACATGGAAGATCTCTCTCTCTCTCTCTCTCTCTCTCTTTCTCCCCCTCTTTCTGTCTGAAACTTTGACTTTTAAATAGATAAATAAATAAATCTTTTTTTAAAAAGGAGAGACACATAAACAAGACTAGTGTCTGTTAATACTAACTGATATAATTAAAAAGAACGATCTAACACGGGAAGCAGGATTCACAGCAGATTCATAGAATGACAGATGTAGATGTCCTAAACAGCACTCTGGTCTCAGAATCAGCCCTTAAGGCATTCGGATCTGACTGAAGAGCCCATAAGAGTATTTTAGGCATGGGAAGCCAAGACACTCTGGAAAAAACAAAACAAAACAAAACAAAACCCCTAAATGAAAGATCTCTGTGAGTGAGATCCCAGTGGAAAGAACTGGGCCATCAAAGAAGGAGGTACCTTTCTCTGAAGGGATGAGAGAACTTCCGCTTTGACTATGACTTTGTCTAAATAAGCTCAGAGTTGGTGAACTCAAAAGGCTTCCATAGCCTTGGCAACTCATGACAAGAGCCTCAGGTGATTACTGACGCCATAAACAAGAGTGTCAATTGTTAAGTCCACAGCAGGAGTCACTGTACACTTACTCCTCATGTAGGATCTCTGTCCTTAATGTGTTGTACAATGTGCATTAATGCTATAACTAGTACTCAAACAGTACTTTACACTTTGTGTTTCTGTGTGGGTGCAAACTGTAGAAATCTTTACTTAGTATACACTAAATTGATCTTCTGTATATAAAGATAATTGAAAATGAATCTTGATGTGAATGGGATGGGAGAGGGAGCAGGAGATGGGAGATTTGTGGGTGGGAGGAAAGTTATGAGGGGGAAAAACCAGTGTAATCCAAAAGCTGTACTTTAGAAATTTATATTTATTAAATAAAAGTTAAAAAAAGGAAAGATACTTATTCAATATGTATCTCTTATAAATATTGATATGGTACCCTATTTCTTTATATTAAAGCCAGAGCTGAAAAGTTTTTCATATTTTGCTGACCCTAGGTAACATGATCATAAATTCATCTGACTTTCAGCCATGGATCAGTGTTGTCCCACTACACTTTTTATTGATTATTCCTTACAGCCCTTGCCTAGATTTCCATTTACCTAAGGTCTTTTTTGACTTTTTACTTGTGGAATTCTTTACTTACTGGAGCCTTAAGTCTTTGACTATAATGTAAATTAAAATGTTATCTCAAAAATGAATCAAAAAAAGAAGAAAACAAGAAAGAAAAGAAGGGAGAAGAGAAGTATTATATCCTTATAATTGTGTCAACTACATTTAATCTGTTCTCTTGGATGTAATATCAGGCTAACATAAGTATTTTGTTGTATGGGCTGGTGCTGTGGTACAGCAGGTTAACACTCTGGCCTGAAGCGCTGGCATCCCATATGGGCACAGGTTCTAGTCCCGGCTGCTCTACTTCCAATAAAGCTCTCTGCTATGGCCTGGGAAAGCAGTAGAAGGTGGCCCAACTCCTTGGGCCCCTGCACCCGCGTGGGAGACCCGAAAGAAGATCCTGGCTCCTGGCTTCGGATTGGCGCAGCTCCGGCCATTGCGACCAACTGGGGAGTGAACCAGCAGATGGAAGACCTCTCTCTCTCTCTATGCCTCCTGTCTCTATGTGTAACTCTGACTTTCAAATAAATAAAATAAATCTTAAAAAAATTGTAGCAATTTTCATGAATTTTCTGTGATTCTGAGAATCAAATTATTAATGCATTGCTTAGAAAATTAAACAATAAAATCAACAAAAACAAAAATTCAACCACTTTTACATCTTTTTCATTACTTTACTATACACTACATTTGGAATTTGAGTCCCTGATACAGCAGTCTGATACGCACATTGGAAAGTGTCTCCTTTTTTCTGAATGTACCATAGATCCAATGGCATCCTTGCAATGGATAGTTCTGCAGCACACTACATTTGAAGGCCATTTTAAATAGCATAATCCCTACAAAATACGTAAAAGTATTGAAGATTGGAAAGGACGACAGGTTTTAGTATGCTTGGATCAACGTCAGCTGGAATCCTGGGCACCTGAGACTCAAAGCGCTTTGGCACTCTACATATGTCCTTGACTGATTATGAAAGTTCTTTGAGTATTAATTGAGGGTTAAAATGTTAGTGTGTAAGTAAATTTTAAAATAGAAAATCATCAAGTTGTGAGAAGATTGTACTTTAAATTACAAAGCCAAAGAAACTTAAATTGGAAAATAGACGACTAGAGACTGCTGGGCCTGAACACGCCACCTCCATTCAATATATAACACAGGAAATGGTCCCTTCTGGAGGTGAGGAGAATATAATTAGCACAGTTATATATAGATACCCTGCGCATTGCAGAGTACCATATGTGGTACCTCTGACTCCTAATTTGAAAGAAAGCCTTGGAGACAGACATCCTGCTGTGAGAATTGTTGGCTATGGGAATGAAGCAACATCAAGCCAATGCATAGTTTTCAAAATCCAAATGTGTTATATTGGAATATGTTCAAGAAACACAGAAATATTCAATTTCCAGTAGCTCTCCAGAAATAGTTAAAGGAAATTTTAGCCAGTTCATATGGTTCAGTGCTAATAGGAGAATTCCTTATAAAAATGAGCCATTATATTACTAAATAGCTCCTTTTCAATGTTTAAGAATTTCAGTGTTATTAAAATGTGATTAGTACTGGCAGAGTGGATATTAATGAACTGTGAAAACTGTAGCTGAGTATTAGAAACAACAAGGTAAGCTATATACATGTGCATTTTAAAGATTAAATAAATTAAGCAATTAAATATGATTCCCCCAAAATCTTGTCACTTTCAAATATATATTTATTACAAGAAAAGTAAAATGTAATAAATAGTATCTTATTAGTGGAAGAGTTTATGCAGAAAATAAATGATCAGGAAAAAGGAAAAGTAATACTAGATTCAACAAACAAAATGTCTCTAGCAGAGATGACTAATATTTAATAATCAGCAACTGTTGTCAGTATATTATGAGATGAGAATAAAATATATAGCAATCATTAAAATTGAGGTGTCTTGGTTCTCATATTTACCTACTCATTTTGTCACACAAACAGGTGAATGAAGAATGTTATGATTTGTTCTTTTGTACCATCTTGGTGAAATACTTTTCTGTAATGCAGTTAATTAACTACAAGCCCAGGGTTTAATACTACTAAGTGTCCTACCACAATGTGCAAAACATACCTGTGCTATGTTACAAGGCGACAGTCTTCTTAAAGATCAATATTCCATTTATATAGTTGATTTCTGCTGCTGGGTAGGAGTGATTAATTAAGCTCAATGCCACACAATGGTTTTTTAATGGATCTTAACCAGGATAATTTCAGAACAAAGAATAGACAGTGGTTTCACAGGTCAAATGCTAGTATAGATTCATTTCATCAAATGTACTACAGTTGGTAAAAGCAAGAAATCATCCCTTTATAGGCATCTCACCCACTCTTAACCATGTGGAAAGAAAACGTTCTTAATCTATGTGTATTTCAACTTCTGAGCTAGGAATTTCCCATTGGAAACAACTGTATATCTGTACCTGTCCCTACTAACATTACTGAAATAACTTGAACTTCTTCAAGTTCATATTTTCTTCTTATTAGTCAAAAATAATGCTGATTCTTGTATACACACAGTATTATCTATTAAGCAGTACAACTACATAGTTTGACACAACTAGGGTGAGGATGGTACTGTAATGGAAAATGAGCTATAAAATATTTAAAAGAGGATGTAGTGTCATTGCTGTTCTGGACTTGTAACAGTGTTAATCACTGGCTCTCCGACACAAGAGTAAAAGAGAACAGCTCTTGAATGGTATATAATGTTGCTAAGGCATGATTCTTTACAATGTTTTATTTTTTCAAATAACTAAGTAATTTTCAAAGCATTTTATGAAAGTCATTAATTCTTTCCTCAAACAGTAACAATAATAGTAACTAGAACACTTAAACAACTTACAGCATGTTAGACACTTCCGAGAGCTTTCCATGTATTCGTTTACATTATCCTCACAGCAACACTATGACTCCAAGACGACCAAGGTACCCATTTAGATGTGAAGAAGGCAGATTAAAAGCTCTCCTAAGGTCACAGAGCTGGTTTGCAGTGAGTTTAAGGGACAAGTCTCTACTTCTGCCTTTAGAACTCAGGCTTGACTGTTTGCACTGCCACTTCAAAAAGTTTATTAAGACAGCTGATAAGTACAGAACATGGACCCATTGACAAGAATTGTACTCTTATTTTTATGCTTTTTTTTTTTTGCCCTAACTCACCTTCACATTTGCAGCCCAGTTAAGGAGCAGCATGAAGATTAGCAATTAACCTTTTAGGCAGAAGGGTTCACTATAGCTTGAATGGGATCTGCTTTACAAGAATTGTGGTATATTCACACTATACACATTCACTCCACACTCTTTACACACATCCACACTCTTCACACACATATAGTCTACAGGCTGCCTGAAATTCACCTTGAGGGTCCCTCAGAAGTGAAGACTTCTGGGATAATTATGGAACGAGTGATATAATTGTTTCTAAATAATTAGGTCCGAGAAATCATCGCAGGGGACATGCATTCATTTCATAGTATGACACGCTTTATGAAAGAAGATTGGTGTGTAATTCCTTTGGTAGTCATTTGATGAAGATGACAGTAGGTGTTGATGCCAGCAGAATGTTAACTTGGAATAGCACCTACTGAGTATGAGTGGGTAGTAAAATCTTATAGGGTAATCAGAGATTTCATTTAACTTGGAGAGGCCACCCAAATATTAACTGCCTGAAAAATAACACAACTGAGAAACGGACTATAAATCTCTAAGCCCTTGACTTTATTACAGTAAGTACATAATTCACGCCCTTTGAAACATTAGGAGTACTGGTTTGTATATGTGCAATAATCCTCTTTTATTTATTATGAATATAAGTGTATTTTGAATGCACCCATGAATGAGAAGCATGAAAGAGATGGGAGTAGGAAGCGTAACAGAAATTCCATATTTTCACAAATGGTTTCTTGAGGAAACACAATTGGTTTATATATATATATATGTGTGTGTGTATATATATATATATATATATATGGAATCATATATATATATATGATTTTACTTATTTATTTGAGAGGTGGAGTTACAAAAAGAGAAAGAGAGAGAGATTTTCCATTCACTGGTTCACTCCCCAAGAGGCCTCAATGGCCAGAGCAATGCCAATCTGAAGCCAGGAGCCAGGAGCTTCTGCCAGGTCTCCCACATTAGTGCAGGGGCCCAAGCAACTGGGACATCTTACACTGCTTTCCCAGGCCATTAACAGAGAGCTGGATTGGAAGAGGAGCAGCCAGGCAAGAACTGGGAGCCTATATGGGATGCTGGGGGCATCACAGATGGAGGCTTAACCTACTATGCCACAGCACTGGTTCCTACAATTTTTTTATTGCTGCATTTTTTCACTCAGCAGGTGTTCGTTGATATTCAAATGTTCTGAAATTCTACAACTTAGGCCAGTTTGGTTTCAGCTCACACGTTTTTTCCTGCTGACACTAGCAGTTAAAATTATTCTTTTCAATTTGTACAAGAAGTCCCCAAAATTCATGAGACAACACCCTTTCATGATGAAAACTCTAAGCAAACTGGGTATGGAAGGAACATTCCTCAATACAATCAAAGCAATTTATGAAAAACCCACGGCCAACATCCTATTGAATGGGGAAAAGTTGGAAGCGTTTCCACTGAGATCTGGTACCAGACAGGGATGCCCACTCTCACCACTGCTATTCAATATAGTTCTGGAAGTTTTAGCCAGAGCTATTAGACAAGAGAAAGAAATTAAAGGGATACAAATCGGGAAGGAAGAACTCAAATTATCCCTCTTTGCAGATGAAATGATTCTGTATTTAGGGGACCCAAAGAACTCTGCTAAGAGACTATTGGAACTCATAGAAGAGTTTGGAAAAATAGAAAGATATAAAATCAATGCACAAAAATCAACAGCCTTTGTATACACAGACAATGCCACTGCTGAGGAAGAACTTCTAAGATCAATCCCATTCTCAATAGCTACAAAAACAATCAAATACTTTGGAATAAACTTAACCAGGGACGTTAAAGATCTCTACGATGAAAACTATAAAACCTTGAAGAAAGAAATAGAAGAGGATACCAAAAAATGGAGAAATGTTCCATGCTCATTGATTGGAAGAATCAATATCATCAAAATGTCCATTCTCCCAAAAGCAATATAGAGATTCAATGCAATACCAATCAAAATACTGAAGACATTCTTCTCAGATCTGGAAAAAATGATGCTGAAATTCATATGGAGACACAGGAGACCTAAAATAGCTGAAGCAATCTTGTACAACAAAAACAAAGCTGGAGGCATCACAATACCAGATTTCAGGACATACTACAGGGCAGTTGTTATCAAAACAGCATGGTACTGGTACAGAAACAGATGGATAGACCAATGGAATAGAATAGAAACACTAGAAATAAATCCAGACATCTACAGCCAACTTATATTTGATCAAAGATCCAAAAGCAATCCCTGGAGTAAGGACAGTGTATTCAATAAATGGTGCTGGGAAAATTGGATTTCCACGTGCAGAAGCATGAAGCTAGACCCCTGCCTTCCACCTTACACAAAAATTCACTCAACATGGATTAAAGACTTAAATCTACAACCCCAAACTATCAAATTATTAGAGAGCATTGGAGAAACCCTGCAAGATATAGGCACAGGCAAAGACTTCTTGGAAAAGACCCCAGAAGCACAGGCAGTCAAAGCCAAAATTAACAATTGGGATTGCATCAAATTGAGAAGTTTCTGTACTTCAAAAGAAACAGTCAGGAAAGTGAATAGGACACTGACAGAATGGGAAAAAATATTTGCAAACTACGCAACAGATACAGGGTTGATAACCAGAATCTACAAAGAAATCAAGAAACTCCACAACAACAAAACAAACAACCATCTTAAGAGATGGGCCAAGGACCTCAACAGACATTTTTCAAAAGAGGAAATGTAAATGGCCAACAGACACATGAAAAAATGTTCAAGATCACTAGCAATCAGGGAAATGCAAATCAAAACCACAATGAGGTTTCACCTCACACCAGTTAGAATGGCTCACATTCAGAAATCTACCAACAACAGATGCTGGAGAGGATGTGGGGAAAAAGGGACACTAACCCACTGTTGGTGGGAATGCAAACTTGTTAAGCCACTATGGCAATCAGTCTGGAGATTCCTCAGAAACCTGAACATAACCCTACCATACAACCCAGCCATCCCACTCCTTGGAATTTACCCAAAGGAAATTAGATTGGCAAACAAAAAAGCTGTCTGCACATTAATGTTTATTGCAGCTCAATTCACAATAGCTAAGACCTGGAACCAACCCAAATGCCCATCAACAGTAGACTGGATAAAGAAATTATGGGACATGTACTCTATAGAATACTATACAGCAGTCAAAAACAATGAAACCCAGTCATTTGCAACAAGATGGAAGAATCTGGAAAACATCATGCTGAGTGAATTAAGCCAGTCCCAAAGAGACAAATATCATTTGTTTTCGTGATGGGTGACAACTAACTGAGCACCAAAGGGGAAACCCATGGAAGTGAAATGGACACTATAAGAAACAATGACCTGATCAGCTCTTGTCCTGACTCTAGATGTACAATATAATACTTTATCCTTTTTAGTACTTTTTTTTGTTCTAGTACTAGTGGTTGAACTCTGTAATTAACACACAATTATTCTTAGGTGTTTAAATCTAACTGAAAAGTGATCCCTGTTAAATATAAGAGTGGGAAAAAGAGAGGGAGGAGATGTACCATTTGGGGCATGCTCAATCGGACTTGTCTCAAATGGTAGAGTTAGAAATGTGCCAGAGGATTCCAATACAATCCCATCAAGGTTGCATGTACCAATGCCATCTGACTAGTCCAAGTGATCAATTTCAGTTCACAATTGATCACTCTGATAGGTCTAAGAGTCAAAGGTATCACACAAACAAGACTAGTTTCTGCTAATACTAACTGATAGAATCATAAAGGGAAAAAATGATCCAACATGGGAAGCAGGATACACAGCAGACTCATAGAATGGCAGATGTCCTAAATAGCACTCTGGCCTCAGAATCAGCCCTTAAGGCATTTGGATCTGGCTGAAGAGCCCATGAGAGTATTTTAGGCATGGGAAGCCAAGACACTCTGGAAAAAAAAAAAAAAAAAGAAGAAGAAGACCTAAATGAAAGATCTCTGGGAGTGAGATCCCAGTGGAAAGAACGGGCCATCAAAGAAGGAGGTACTTTTCTCTGAAGGGAGGAGAGAACTTCCACTTTGACTATGACCCTATTGGAATAAGATCAAAATCGGCGAACCCTAATGGCTTCCATAGCCTTGGCAACTCATGACTAGAGCCTAGGGAGATTACTGATGCCATAAACAAGAGTGTCAAATTGTTAAATCAACAACAGGAGTCACTGTGTACTTATGTCTCATGTGGGATCTGTCCTTAATGGCTTGTCCAATGTGAAGTAATGATATAGCTAGTACTGAAACAGTATTTTTACACTTTGTGTTTCTGTGTGGGTACAAACTGATGAAATCTTTACTAATTATATACTGAATCGATCTTCTGTATATAAAGATAATTGAAAATGAAAAAAAACACCTGGTGTTAAATTGGAAATTGCCTACAAAATTAATTAATTTTTAAAAAATATCATGTAGGATCTCTGTCTTTAATGTGCTGTACACTGTTATTTAATGCTATAACTAGTACTCCAACAGTATTTTTTTCACTTTGTGTTGCTATGTGGGGGCAAACTGTTGAAATCTTTACTTAATATATACTATACTGATCTTCTGTATATAAAGAGAATTGAAAATGAATCTTGATGTGAATGGAAGTGGAGAGGGAGCGGGAAAGGGGAGGGTTGCGGGTGGGAAGGACGTTATGGTGGGGGGGAAGCCATTGTAACCCATAAGCTGTACTTTGGAAATTTATATTCATTAAATAAAAGTTTTAAAAAAAATCATGAGAAACAAAACTATGTGTGGATTTCAAAAATTTTTGCATCAATTCATCCTTTTAAAATATTTATTTATTAATTATTTAAAAGGCTCAGCCACACACACACACACAAACACAGACACACACACAGAGAGAGAGAGAGAGAGAGAGAGAGAGAATCTGCAACAGAGCCAGAGCCAGATCAGGCCTAAGCCAGGAGCCTGGAACACATTTTGGTCTCCAGTGTGAACAATGGGTCCCAAGTACTTGTTATGTCTTAATGATACCTTGCCAAACACATTAGCAGAAACTGAATCTGACGTGGAGCAGTCACGATTCGACAGACACTGTTTCTCCATAGGAGCTGAATGTACTGATGCAGGCTTCACTTGGCCTGGTCTTCCCTCTGTCATGTGACAGGTGATGTCCCGGGTGAGGATGACTGCTTTAGTCTCAGAGTAAAAGTGAAGATGACCAGGGTCCAGAGCATACGGGACCACATAAGTACACTCACCACTCAAGGAAGGATGAACCTTGGTTGCTGTCAACCATTGAGATGTGAGGGAGATTTGCACTATGGCAGTTATAGTTTAACGAAACTACTTATTCTTCAGTATTTGTAAAAGCCAGACCTTTTTTTTAGAGAACAGCATGAAAATAGTCCAAAAACTTCATTGATGTCAGTAAAAGGTCAAATATGCTCAAAAGTTTCTGTGATGCTGATCCCGAATGTTTCACTGCTTGTGAAGTTGTCCCAAGATCAACAGTCATCTCAAACAATTCAGGCTACTCCCTACTGCAAATGTCATACAATATTCTTTTCACCTTGGCAAAACTATTTGGATAGACGTAAGACTCAATGCTTGGACAGTTCATTAATGAGAGAAAATAGAGTGGAATAGGAACCGGTAAAATGAAGGGGAAAACAAGTCAGACTGCCTGTCATCTGTTGATGATGCTCACTTAGAAATGTAGGTAAATAAGTATTTTATTCATCCACTGTCCCTAGAATACCGTGTACATTTTCTTTGCATTCATTTTTATGACACACTTACAAATACGTTTGCAAAACCCAACATATATACATTAATGACAGACTGAAAGTTGAAAGATAAAACACTTGCCACATAAGAGTACTACCATATTGTCCTAAAATTTGTTATGTAGGAAAAACAGTGAAGGAAATTTTGCCAGAGAGAAAAATACATGACATTATTGTATCCTGAAGAAAAAACATATTTAAATGAATTGAAATTATTTTCAAAGCTACAAAAGCTGTAAAAGTTTTAAAAAGATGGGAATTTAGTTTGGAATCTTTTAGTCCAATGGCAAAAAATGATAACAGCTTTAATTTTCATAGAAATCCTGTATTTTAATTTTTATTGTGGCAAGATATACATTAAATAATGTTACATATTTTGAAATGTGCAATAAAAATACGTTTGATCTGCTGATTCACTCCCCAAAAGCTCTCCGTGCGTGGCAGGGGCCCCCCTGCCTTTCCAGGTGTATCAGGAAGACAGTTTGGAAGCAGAGTAGTTATGACTGCAACTGGCACTCTGATATGGGACGCTCGTGTCACAAGCATTGGCTTAACCCACTGCAACATGAGGCCAGCCTGTTTTTCTTCATTATTGATTTGCTGAGTATTTTTTCCATGAAGGTGTGTTTAATTTTGTCAAATGCTTTTTGTGTATCATTTGAAATGATCATGTTTTTTCTGCTGTTTTCTGTTCATGTCATGTAGTACATTGATTTTATATGTTGAACTATCTTTGCATATCAGGAATAAATTCTGCTAGGTCCTGGCATATTTTCCTTTTGATAGATGTTGGATTTTTTCCATTATTACTTTGAAGGTACTTGGATCTGTGTTCATATTGTTCTGCAGTTTTCTTTTTAGTTTTCTTTTTAGTGCCCTTCTCTGGCTGTCTGTCTGGGTAATGCTGTCCTCATGGAATGAGTGACCAAGTATTCCCTTCTCTTAAAGTTTTTGGAAAAATTTAGAAATGCTGGTATAAATTCTTTATTGAGTGTTTATTAGCAAACACCTGTGAAGCCATCAGGTCCAGAGCTTTTCTTTCAAAGGAACGCTTTGACTACTGATTCAATCTTCTCACTAAAGATCTATTCAGATTTTCTTGTTCTTTGTGAGTTAGTGTTGGCTGGCTTGGTGCTTCCAGGATTTTGTTCATTTCATTTAGATTATCCAGTTTCTAGGTGTACCACTGCCCTGGTGTTCTCTTACAATCCTTTTATTTCTCAAGAATTGGTAGTGATATCTCCACTTTTATTTCTATTTTTAGTAATTTGAGTCAAGTTCAAGGTCAGCTTGCTGATCTTTTCAAAGAATAGACTTTTGGTCTCACTAATTCTCTTCATTTTGTTTTCCTATTCTTCATTTCATTTATTTCTGCTCCAATCTTTATTATTTCTTCCTTCTGCCATTTGTGTGTTTAAGGCTGTTTTCCTTTTGCTATTTGCTTAAAGTTGGGTTATTTGAGATGTTTCTTGTTTTTAATATAAGCTTTGACAGCTATCAATCTTTCCCCTTTGCACCACTTTCATTGTTATGGCATACTGCATCTTAATTTTCTTTCATCTCTATGTATTTTTTTTTTACTTCTTTCTGATTTTTCTTCAACCTATTGGTTAATAAAGAGTATGTTCTACACTCTCACTAAACTTGTTCCTTTTTGCTTTTTTACTTGTTAATCTTATTGGTGAAGTATTAAACCTTTTTACTGCAATGTAATTATAAAATGTGTTTTCTCAAAAACTCAAGAAAAGGAGACAGAAATAAAGGTAGAAGGGAGAATGGTGGAAGGGAGAGCAAAAGAAGGAGAATATCATTATGTTCTTAGGCTTATATCTATAAATCATATTCAAACTGCTAGAATTAATTAAAATTGAAATAAAATATGAAAGAGTGTATGTTCTCTCATTTCCAAAATTTATGAACATATCAGGTTTACTTCAATTATCCATTTCTAACTCTGCCACTGTGCTCAGAGGAAGCACTTTGTATAGTAGATTTTTATGTCCTTAATTTTAAAAAATTAGCACTAGTCATTATAGGAAACAGTGTGGCAGGTCAGTACAGATGTGTGTGTGTGGTGATCATGTCAGGTAACGCATTTGCATTACCTCCAATGTTTATCATACACCTACTTACTGCCAACTGTGGTTACTGCATTGTGCTGTGGAACAATGGAAATTATCCATCCAATGGAACCCTTCCTCCATCTGTTAGTCTTGCACAACCTTCCCAGGTTCTGTTAGCTACTATTCTCTTTTCTCCTTTTCTGGGATCAACTTTTTATCTTCCATGCATTTTTGCTTTTCTGTGCATGACTTATTTCACCTAACATAATGTCTTCCAGTGCCATTCATGTCACTGCAAAAGACAAAATCTCATTATTTTTTATACCAGCCATCCCACTCCTTGGAATTTACCCAAATGGAATTAAAGGGGAGAAAAAAAGAGCCATTTGCACCTCGATATTTGTTGCAGCTCAATTCACAATAGCTAAGGCATGGAATCAACCTAAATGTCCATCAACAGATGACTGGATAAAGAAACTATGGGATATGTACTCTATGGAACACTATACAGCAGTAAGAAACAATGAAATCCGGGCATTTACAACAATATGGAGGAAGCTGGAAAACATCATGCTGAGTGAAATAAGCCAGTCCAAAAGGGACAAATATCATATGTTCTCCCTGATCGATGGCAACTAAACGAGCATCTAAAATGATGCCCACTGAAGTGAAATGGACACTATGAGAGACAATGACATGATCAACCCTTGTCTACACTGTTGAAGAACAACTTACTATTTTATTCCTTTTAGTATTTTTGTTGTTGCGGTTGTTGCTAAGTGAAATGGACACTATGAGAGAAAATGACATGATCAGCCCTTGTCTAGACTGTTGAGGAACAACTTACTATTTTATTCCTTTAAAAAAAAATCCTTAGGAGCTTACTGTGTGGCCTAACATACCATCTATCCTAATAAATCAAACATGTGCACATCAGAAGACTGTGAGTGATGTATTCAGTAGTAGAGTGTTCTGTGTCTGTATGCTCTATCTGCTTAGTTTATTGTGGTAAGTCCTCTATTTCCTTGCTTATCTTCTACAGTTCCACCCATCACTGAGTGCAGCATATTTAAGTCTCCAACTATTTTTAGAGAAGTGTCCATTTCTTCCTTCAATTCTATCAGTTTTTGGTTCATAAGTGTTGATAATCTGTCATTCATTGTGTAAATGTTTAAAATTGTTATAGTTTTCTGCTGTATTGAACATTTTATTAGTATACAATGGCTCTCCTGGTTGCAAACTTTTAACTCTCTTTTCTCTTTTTACTGTTGGCATGGGGTATATTTTTCCATCCTTTTGCTTTCTGTCTAAATGTGTCTGCATCTAAAGTGAATCTGTTGCAGAGAACATTGAGTTGGATCATGTGTCTTTATTTTTCCAACTATTGTCTTGATGGAAGAGTTTAATCCACTCATATTTAAAATAATTACTGACAAGTCTCTCCTTACATCGTCATTCTGCTATTTGTTTTCCCATGCTCTACAGATTCTTTGTTCCTCAATTTCTGCACTATTGTCCTTTCGTGCTCAGTTGATTTTTTGTGGTGAAATATTTAAATTCCTGTCTCATTTTCTTTTGTGTATATTCTATAACTATTTTCTTTGTGGTTACCATGGAGACTACATTTAACAACCAAAAGTTGTATCACTGTAATTTGAATTTATCCTAGCTGAACTTCAATAACATATAAAAATGCTGGCCCCACTGCTCTATTCCCCATCCATTTTGGTTGTGGCTGTCACAAAATTGAGTATTTACACATTGTGTACCAAAAAATGATAAACTTTAATTCTTTTAAATGCATGACTTTTACAAAATGCATAGAAAACAAAACAAGGGGCTGGCCCTGAATAACCTTTGGATGAAACCACTTCTACCAGAGGGGTAGGGACTTGAACATTCGTCGGAAGTCCCAAAGCAATGGTGCCTGCCTTGGTCTGCACCTTTGAACTGAAGCAACTGTCCAGTCCCAGAATACAGACAATGCATTGTACCTTGGTGCTAGGTCCTTGGGCTACCTGTTGCACAAGAGCTGTTTAGGGGCTTTTGACAGTTTCCTGCTTCGTGGTTGAGGGATGGATGGGTAGCTGCCAAGAGTGGAAATTGATCACAGTCACCCCCAATCAGCCTGCAATTGTGCTGTAGTGGGAAAAGCTGCCTCCTCCAATGCTGGCATCCCATATGCACAATGGTTTACATTCCGACAATCCACTTCCCATCCAGCTCCCTGATAACTGGCTGGGGAAAGCAGAGGAAGATGACCTGAGTATTTGGGTCCCTGGCACCCAGGAAGGAGACCTGGATGAGGTTCCTGGCTCTTGGTTTGCCTGGCCCAGGATTGGCTGTTAAGTCCACCTGGGGGGTGAACCAGTGGATTGAAGGCCTCTCTCTCTCTCTCTCTCTCTCTTTGTAACCCTTTCAAATAAATAAATATTTTTTTTAAATTGCCCACAATTTCCCCTACAAGACTTCCCTGGAAGTCACATGTCTGTCAGCTCCCAGACCCCACAACAAAGGTACATTTTGCAGATTCTGTGGGAGCCGCTGCGGACTGGTGGAGGGGAAAGATTCTCAGTGCTTCCTTCTCTGCTGTCTTCCCAGAATCTGCACTCAAATTCAAACAAATGCTGGTAAGCTGCTACATATAGTTACTGAAAGGTAAAACGACATATTCTAAAGGAACACTCATATATAAATAAAATAGAATTTCTATAACATTCAATGTAACAGAGCAAAGAAATATATTAAATTGAAAAGTGGCATCTTTTGTTTGTACTAGATTTTGGGTGCATCTCATCCTAAATGTATGTCAGGTAGAGTCAAGACTTTTCTTCTATCTTCTGAAATTTATGAAGATTTGTACTTGATTTAGTGATTATAAGAGGGTCAGGATTGTTTTTGGATACTTCAGCTTTGAAGGCAATTAAGGAGTAAGTGAATAATATATTATCTCTATAGTATATATGTTGAAAGCAAAATCCAAATTATATTTCTCTTTGACAAGTAATGTTCCTCTACTTCATTTTTATTTGTGCTGGTGTTTTTGAAACCTGTAACATAATTTGGAAAAAAAAAATATAAAGCTTTCCTAGGGATTTGCAGAAATATCAGCATGCCACAGAGCAGAGAGCATAAAATCACGTTATTGCAAAGTTTCAATACCAGTGCACTTGAAGTTGTGATTCAGTGGTATGCTGTGGTAAGTGGACTTTCACTAAAGTGAGAAATATATGAATTGCATCTTGACGGAGTTGACTTAGGATATTTCTACATGGTAACTCTCCATCTTCAATCTAGCTAAAAATATGGCCCAGCAAATGGTGGGATTCTTCCTGCTGTCTAACAGGGTATTACTAGTCACAGCTTTAAACTTTAAAAACCACTTCAGGTCACTGCTCAGGATATGGACTCTGACAGACTGACCCTAGTTAGTTCCTGAAGAGAGCAATGTACAAATAAAAAATTGAAGGGAAAGCAATTTTTAAGCCATTCTGTTCTCAGATACTCTGTTCACAATGACACTGATAGGAAATGAAGAGGCTCAGATGGCAGAAGTTCCAGGTTATTGTTATGAAAATGTATGTGTTTTGTTAAGCATATCAGATGTTTAACCCTCTCTACCTCCTGGTAGACCACAGTAAGGGGAGGTTTTAGCAGCTGTATAAACCCAAATTTATTATTTTCTTCCAGAATTCTGTTTTTTATTGTATAGTACTTTGAAGCTCAGGATAAACTGAACTATCAAAACAAAAATATCTATTTGTTATTTAAAAACTAAAATTAAAAACTCTAAGGCGTTGGCCCTGTGGTATAGTAGGCTAAGGTTTTGCCTGTGGCACCAGCATCCCATATGGAAATTGGTTTGTGTCCTAGCTGCTCCTCTTCTGATCCAGCTTCCTCCTATTTCCTGGGAAAGCAGTAGAAGATGCCCAAGTGCTTCAGCCCTGTACCCTTGTGGGAGACTAGGAAGAAGCTCCTGGTTCCTGGCTTCAGATAGGCCCAGCTCCTGCAAATTGGGGAGTGAACCAGCGGATGTAGGAACTTTCTCTCTGTCTCTCCTTCTCTCTCTCTGTAACTCCACCTCCCAAATAAATAAATAAACCTCAAAAAAATCTGTAAGGGGCAGGTATTGTGGCATAGCAGATTAAACCAACACTTGGGACACCCACATCCCATACCAGATTGCCTGGGCTAGAGTCCTGTCTTGGTATCTGATCAAGCTTCCTGCTAATGTACTGGGAAGATAGCAGATGATGGTTCAAGTACTCAGGTCCCCTGTCACTCATGTGGAAGACCTGGATGGAATTCTTTGCTCCTGGCTTCAGCCTGGCCTAGCATTGGCTGTTGCAGACATTCGGGGAGTGAACAAGTAAATGAAAGACATTTACCATCTTCCCCCTCCCTGTCGTTTCTCCCCCTCCTTCTGTCGGTCTGCCTTTCAAATAGACAAATAAATAAATATGCATTTAGAAATCTTTCAAACTTTTTTATTCCACCAGGTGGATGAAATAAATGGATGTATCTAATATTCATGGTATATCCATGTATATTAATTCAAAATAATTTAATATGTATTTGAATGTATATATTTATTTTTACATGAAGAAACTGACTTTACCACTCTCTAGGAACCAAGTGATAGCTTATAAATACCTTATAATGCATTAGTTTTTAGCTCCCCATGTTAAAGCATAATCTGATTATTATAACAGCAAAGTAAACAAATATTTTGTGCATCTTTCTGGACTTTCAGAACATGAAAATTAAAATTTTCAATAAACCATGTTTTCCGTTTTTAAATGCTAAAATGCTGTGCCAAAGAAAGGTAAACTAACACATCTTTGCTTATCTGTTTTATCAGATAAACACTTTATCCACAATAAATTACCTCCCAATTAGAGGAGATGTAATACGTTAAATATGGTGTAGTGTTGCCTCTCCAGGCTAACTTGCTGTGTGTTCTGTGAACAGGTGAAAGGCGCAGTTGAGAAAGATAATTCAGTTACTGCTGCACTATTTTTACTGCCAGCCTATAAAGTGCCAACGCTCACAGTCCCCCGATTATCCTGATCACCTATTCTGAGATGGAGGCAGAGCAACACCTGTGATTACCTGGCAAGATTAACTGTGTCTAATTGCTCATCCAAGTGGATGCACAGTTCTGCTGGAGGCTGTAGTCTGGCCACTGCCACAAACCCTGGGTTTAAGAGAAATGTTCTGATTTGTGATTTCAGGCCAGCGAAAGCACACGTGGGTGTTTTCACCATAATGATGCAAAAGAGTCGCTTTCTCCTCCACAGTGATTTGAAAACCTTTAGAAGACTCCTCTCCTTCATTGTTCGCTTTAATTTTCCTTCAGAGGAAGACAAAGCCAGTGAAATCAGCCATCTGCAGAAGGCACATGTCTTGAATGGAGGAGGATTTCAAACTGGATTTTTTTTTTATCTTTTATTTAATGAATATAAATTTCCAAAGTAGTGCTTATGGATTACAGTGGCTTCCCCCACCTTAACTTCACTCCCACCCACAACCCTCCCCTTTCCGACTCGCTCTCCCCTTCCATTCACATCAAGATTCATTTTCAATTCTCTTTATATACAGAAAATCAGTTTAGTATGTAGAAAGATTTCAACAGTTTGCACCCTCACATAGCAACACAAAGTGAAAAAATACTGTTGGAGTACTAGTTATAGCATTAAATAACAGTGTACAGCACATTAAAGACAGAGATCCTGCATGATATTTTTTTAAAAAAACAATGATTAACTTTTATGAAATTTCCAATTTAACACCAAGGGGTTTTTTTTTTTTCATTTTCAATTATCTTTATATACAGGAAATCGATTCAGTATATAATAAGTGACGATTTCAACAGTTTGCACCCACACAGAAACACAAAGTGTAAAAATACTGTTTCAGTACTAGCTATATCATTACTTCACAATTGGACAACCCATTTAGGACATATCCCACATGAGACATAAGTACACAGTGACTCCTGTTGTTGATTTAACAATTTGACACTCTTGTTTATGGCGTCAGTAATCTCCCTAGGCTCTAGTCATGAGTTGCCGAGGCTATGGAAGCATTTAGGGTTCACCGACTTCGATCTTATTCCGACAGGGTCATAGTCAAAGTGGAAGTTCTCTCCTCTCTTCAGAGAAAGGTACCTCCTACATTGATGGCCCCATTCTTTCCACTGGGATCACACTCACTGAGATCCTTCATTTAGGTCTTCTTCTTCTTCTTATTTTTTTTTCCAGAGTGTCTTGGCTTTCCATGCCTAAAATGCTCTCATAGGCTCTTCAGCCAGATCTGAATGCCTTAAGGGCTGATTCTGAGGCCAGAGTGCTATTTATGACATCTGCCATTCTATGAGTCTGCTGTGTCCCCCCCTTCCCACGTTGGATCCTTCTCTCCGTTTTTGGTTTTATCAGTTAGTATTAGCAGACACTTGCCTTGTTTGTGTGATACCTTTGACTCTTAGACCTATCAGTGTGATCAATTGTGAACTGAAATTGATCACTTGGACTAGTCAGATGGCATTGGTACATGCAACCTTGATGGGATTGTATTGGAATCCCCTGGCACGTTTCTAACTCCATCATTTGGGGCAAGTCCAATTGAGCATGCCCCAAATTGTACATCACCTCCCTCTCTTTTTCTCATTCTTATATTTAAATGGGATCACTTTTCAATTAAAATTTAAACACCTAAGAATAATTGTGTGTTAATTACAGAGTTCAACCACTAGTACTAGAACAAAAAAAAATACTAAAATGGATAAAGTATTACATTGTACATCAACAGTCAGCACAGAGCTGATCAAGTCACTGTTTCTCATAGTGTCCATTTCACTTCCATGGGTTTCCCCTTTGGTGCTCAGTTAGTTGTCACCGATCAGGGAAAACAAATATTTGTCTCTTTGGGACTGGCTTAATTCACTCAGCATGATGTTTTCCAGATTCCTCCATCTTGTTGCAAATGACTGGGTTTCATTGTTTTTGACTGCTGTATAGTATTCTATAGAGTACATGTCCCATAATTTCTTTATCCAATCTACTGTTGATGGGCATTTGGGTTGGTTCCAGGTCTTAGCTATTGTGAATTGAGCTGCAATAAACATTAATGTGCAGATGGCTTTTGTGTTTGCCAGTTTAATTTCCTTTGGGTAAATTCCAAGGAGTGGGATGGCTGGGTTGTATGGTAGGGTTATATTCAGGTTTCTGAAGAATCTCCAGACTGATTGCCATAGTGGCTTAACAAGTTTGCATTCCCACCAACAGTGGGTTAGTGTCCCTTTTTCCCCACATCCTCTCCAGCATCTATTGTTGGTGGATTTCTGAATGTGAGCCATTCTAACAGGGGTGAGGTGAAACTTCATTGTGGTTTTGATTTGCATTTCTCTGATTGCTAGTGATCTTCAACATTTTTTTCATGTGTCTGTTGGCCACTTGGATTTCCTCTTTGGAAAGATGTCTGTTGAGGTCTTTGGCCCATCTCTTAAGATGGTTGTTTGTTTTGTTGTTGTGGAGTTTCTTGATTTCTTTGTAGATTCTGGTTATCAACCCTGTATCTGTTGCGTAGTTTGCAAATATTTTTTCCCACTCTGTCGGTTTCCTATTCACTTTTCTGACTGTTACTTTTGAAGTACAGAAACTTCTCAGTTTGATGCAATCCCAATAGTTAATTTTGGCTTTGGCTGCCTGTACTGCTGGGGTCTTTTCCAAGAAGTCTTTGCCTGTGCCTATATCTTGCAGGGTTTCTCCAATGCTCTCTAATAATTTGATGGTTTGGGGTTGTAGATTTAAGTCTTTAATCCATGTTGAGTGAATTTTTGTGTAAGGTGGAAGGCAGGGGTCTAGCTTCATGCTTCTGCACGTGGAAATCCAGTTTTCCCAGCACCATTTATTGAATACACTGTCCTTACTCCAGGGTTTGGTTTTGGATCCTTGATCAACTATGAGTTGGCTGTAGATGTCTGGATTGATTTCTAGTGTTTCTATTCTATTCCATTGGTCTATCCATCTGTTTCTGTACCAGTACCATGCTGTTTTGATAACAACTGCCCTGTAGTATGTCCTGAAATCTGGTATTGTGATGCCTCCAGCTTTGTTTTTGTTGTACAAGATTGCTTTAGCTATTCGAGTTCTCCTGTGTTCCATATGAATTTCAGCATCATTTTTTCCAGATCTGAGAAGAATGTCTTCAGTATTTTGATTGGTATTGCATTGAATCTCTATATTGCTTTTGGGAGAATGGACATTGTGATTATGCTGATTCTTCCAATCCATTAGCATGGAACACTTCTCCATTTTTTGGTATCCTCTTCTATTTCTTTCTTTAACGTTTTGTAATTTTCATCATAGAGATCTTTAATGTCCTTGGTTAAGTTTATTCCAAGGTATTTGATTGTTTTTGTAGCTATTGAGAATGGGATTGATCTTAGAAGTTCTTCCTCAGCAGTGGCATTGTCTGTGTATACAAAGGCTGTTGATTTGTGTGCATTGATTTTATATCCTGCTACTTTACCAAACTCTTCTATGAGTTCCAATAGTCTCTTAGTAGAGTTCTTGAGATCCCCTAAATAAAGAATCATATCATCTGCAAAGAGGGATAGTTTGAATTCTTCCTTCCCAATGTGTATCCCTTTAATTTCTTTTTCTTGCCTAATAGGTCTGGCTAAGACTTCCAGAATTATATTGAAAAGCAGTGGTGAGAGTGGGCATCCCTGTCTGGTACCAGATCTCAGTGGAAATGCTTTCAACTTTTCCCCATTCAAGAGGATACTGGCTGTGGGTTTTTCATAAATTGCTTTGATTGTATTGAGGAATGTTTCTTCTATACCCAGTTTGCTTAGAGTTTTCATCATGAAAGGGTGTTGTATTATATCAAACGCTTTCTCTGCGTCTATTGAGAGAATCATATGGTTTTTCTTCTGCAGTCTGTTAATGTGGTGTATCACATTGATTGTTTTGCGAACATTGAACCATCCCTGCATACCAGGGATAAATTCCCCTTGGTCTGGGTGGATGATCTTTCTGATGTGATGTTGCATTCTATTGGCTAGAATTTTATTGAGGATTTTTGTATCTATGTTCATCAGGGATATTGGTCTGTAATTCTCTTTCAGTGCTGCATCTTTTTCTGGCTTAGGAATTAAGGTGATGCTGGCTTCATAGAAATAATTTGGGAGGATTCCCTCTTTTTCGATTGTTCTGAATAGTTTGAGAAGAATTGGAGTTAGTTCTTCTCTAAATGTCTGGTAGAACTCAGCAGTGAATCCATCTGGTCCTGGGCTTTTCTTTGTTGGGAGGGCCTTTATTACTGTTTCAATTTCTGTCTCAGTTATGGGTCTGTTTAGGTTTTCTATGCCTTCCTGGTTCAATTTAGGTAGGTTGTATGTGTCCAGGAATCTATCAATTTCTGATAGATTTCCCTATTTGCTGGCATACAAGTCCTTGTAGTAATTTCTGATGATTCTTTTTATTTCTGTGGTGTCTGTTGTTACGTTTCCTTTTTCATCTCTGATTGTATTGTTTTGAGTCTTTTCTTTTTTTAATTAGTTGGGCCAATGGGGTGTCAATTTTGTTTATTTTTTCAAAAAACCAGCTCCTCGTTTGGCTGATTTTTTGTAATTTTTTTTTGGACTCAATCTTGTTTATTTCTTCTTTGATTTTAATTATTTCTCTTCGCCTACTAGCTTTGGGTCTGGTTTGCTGCTGATTTTCTAGATCCTTGAGATGAACTGAAAGCTCATCTATTTGGTGCCTTTCCAATTTCTTGATGTAGGCACCTATTGATATAAACTTTCCTCTTAACACTGCTTTTGTTGTGTCCCATAGGTTTTGGTATGATGTGCTGTTATCCTCATTTACTTCCAGAAAATTTTTGATTTATCTTTTAATTTCTTCTATGACCCATTGTTCATTCAGGAGCATGTTATTCAGTCTCCATGTGTTTGCAAATGCTCTAGGGATTCCCGAGTTGCTAATTTCCAACTTCATTCCTTTATGGTCTGAGAAGCTGCATTGTATGATTCTAATTCTTTTGAATTTGCTGATACTTGCTTTATGGCCTAGTATGTGGTCAATTCTATAGAAGGTTCCATGTACTGCTGAGAAGAATGTAAATTCTTTCTGTGTAGGATGAAAAGTTCTGTAGATATCTGTTAGGTCCATTTGAGCTATAGTGTCATTTAAATCTACTGTCTCCTTGTTGATCTTCTGTCCTGTTGATCTGTCTAGCTCTGAGAGTGGAGTATTGAAGTCCCCCAGTACTACTGTATTAGGGGCTAAGTCTCCCTTTAGTTCTCTTAACAAGTCTTTTAAATAATTAGGTGCATATACATTGATAATTGTTATATCTTCCTGTTGAATGGATCCCTTATCATTGTATAGTGCCCTTCTTTGTCTCTCCTAATAGTTTTTGTGGTAAAATTTATGTTATCTGATATTAAGATGGCTACGCCCGCTCTTTTTTCATTTCTGTTGACATGGTATATCTTTTTCCAGGCTTTCACTTTCAGTCTGTGTGCATCTATATTAGAAAGATGTGTTTTGTGTAAGCAGCAAATAGATGGGTTTTGTTCCTTAACCTTATCAGACGCTTGGTGTCTTTTAACTGGATTGTTCAGGCCTTTAATATTTAATGTGACTATCGATAAGTAGTAACTTTGCCCTACCATTTTTGGGTTTCCTGTGATCTTTTGCTGTGAGGTTTCCTTCCTTTACCTTCTTTCATATTGATGACCGTGTTTCTGTGTTTCTGTGTGTATCACATCTTTAAGCATCTTTTGCAGGGCTGGATGAGTGGCGTCGAATTCTTTCAATTTCTGTTTGCTGTGAAAGGTCTTTATTTCACCTTCATTCACAAATGAGAGCTTTGCAGGATATAATATTCTGGGCTGGCAGTTTTTCTCTCTTAGTACCTGGGCTATATCTTGCCATTCCCTCCTTGCTTGTAGGATTTCTGATGAGAAGTCTGCTGTGAGTCTAATTGGAGATCCTCTGAGAGTAATCTGACGTTTCTCTCTTGCACCTTTTAGAATCTTTTCTTTATGTTTCACTGTGGTGAGTTTGATTACAATGTGTCGTGGTGAGGATCTCTTTTGGTCATGTTTATTAGGGGTTCTATGAGCTTCCTGTACTAAGATGTCTCTGTCCTTCTCCAAACCTGGGAAATTTTCTGCTAGTCTCTCACTAAAAAGGCCTTCTAATCCTTTCTCCCTCTCCATGCCTTCAGGAACTCCTAGAACCCGAATGTTAGCTTTTTTTAATAGTATCCTGTAGATTCCCGACAATATTTTTTAGATTTCTAATTTCTTCTTCTTTTCTTTGGTTTGCCTGTTTCCTTTCCTGGTCTCTGTCTTCCAAGTCTGATATTCTCTCTTCTGCTTTGCCCATTCTGTTTTTAAGGCTCTCTAATGTGTTTGTCATTTGATCTATTGAATTCTTCATTTCATTATGGTATCTCGTCACTATCACAGTTTCTTGTTCTACTAGTTGTTTCATTTCATTTTGATTCCTCCTTAATATTTCATTTTCACGGGAGAGATTTTCTATCTTGTCCATTAAGGATTTCTGTAGTTCAAGAATTTGTTTTTGAGAGGTTCTTAATGATCTTACCAATTTTTTGAGATCCACTTCTTGCATTTCTTCTATCTCTTCATCTTCATAATCTTGCATTGGGGTGTCTTGTTCATTTGGGGACATCATAGTGTCTTCCTTGCTCTTGTTACCTTGGTTTCTACGTTTGTTTGGCATCTTGGAAGTGTGGCCAAAGAGCTCTGTTTGGTTCTTCAGGGTTAAGGGTATGCCCAAGGTGACTCACCCAGATTGTTCTTTGGCTTGCTCTTTTGCGCTCTCTCTCTCTCTCTTTTTTTTTTTTTTTAGACTCAGTTGGGAAGAAATTCCACACAGCTCTCTGGGTTGCCTAGGTTACAGTTTGTTTTACATATGTAAAATGGTGCCTGCTCTTTGTCTTGCTCATCTTTGTAAGGTGAGTGGAGAGAGAGGCTAGTGACCCTGCTGGTTCCCCTCATTTATTCGCTTTTTTTCTCTCCTCCAGTCAGCCTGGTGCAGTCCCCCCCCTCCCCCCAGTGTGGGGCAGACTATGCTCTAACCTTCCCGGCCAATGTCTCGGGTTACCTTTCCTTCCAGTGCTGGTGCTCAAATTCTGCGGCTGGGCTTCTGTGACTGGGCTCGCTGGGTTCCCCACTCTTGTGGCTCTGATCTCGTGGCTCCACTCATGCAGCGCGGCTTGGCGTAGCAGTGGGCCACCTTGCTCTCCCCGTAGGTCTTCTGTGTCACATCCACTAGATCTGGAAGAGTTTCCTCTGCAGTTTTTTTTCTGAGTCTCTTCCTGAGGGTACAGTAACTCCACTTTTGTTAAACTATCTTTTCCCGGACTGTTGGTGCGCACCCTCACTCTTCCGCCATCTTGGCTCCACCCTCAAACTGGACTTTCAATCATCACTTAGTTTCTCTTTGACTAAATGGTTATAGGTAATGAAAGGAACGCATATCAGAGAGATAATGAGGAAATATGAGTTCAGTGTAGGCTTAGAAACCCTTCAAATTTGCCACCAACAGATTTCACCAAAACAAAATTATACAGAATACTTTTCAATAAGAAGAAAAGTACACACGAATATTATAAAGCAATGCAAATCAAAAGGCATTGGTCATTATGTGGGTACAGCTAAACAAATAGTGATTTAATAAAACAAAATAATAAGATTATGTGAGGTTAATAATGCCATCCAAGTCAATTGCCTGATAACTATTACTATGCAAATGGAAGGGTCTGTGATTAGAATTAAAGCATATTAAAGTCCTTGTATTCTGAGAGGCAAGACTTTAAAGTACAATTATTTCAGATTTTCAATATTTAAACATTTCTATGAGTAACCATTAAATGAGTCATTGATGTACTGCCATCCTAGTCCTCTCCAGTTTAAGGATAGCAGTGGTTTGCTTTATTGCTGATTCCTTGGTTGTCTCAACAGCCCCTGATGGCATCTCAACTCTACCATCATCTCTGTAACCAGTTACTGCTTTTCAAATTCCCTGGAAGGGTAGGCATTTAGCACAGTAGTTAAGATTCTGCTGGTTGTGGCTGCATGCTGATGGGAGTGTGTGGGCTTGAGTCCTGGCTTCTCTTCTGATTTCAGCTTCCTACTACTGTGCACCCTGGGATGTTGCAGATGATGGCTCAAGTAGCTGGGTCCCTGACATCTGTGTGGCAGACCCAGATTGAGTTCAGGGTTCCAGACTTCAGTATGGCTCAGCCCATCTGCATAAGTATTTGGGAAATGACCCAGTGAATGGGAGAATTTTGTGTCTGTCTGTTGCTCTCTCAAGCTTTCAAAATAAATAAATAAGTAAATAAGTTTCCTCTGGACCACTTAAGTTGTCTTCTGTTTCACTAATTGGACCTTGCGTTGTGCTGAGTGTCAACATATGCAGTGGTCTGAATGCTTATGTATCCTGGAAGTAGTATGTTGAAACACTGACCCCCAAGACGATAGGATGAAGAAGAGGGGCCCTTGGCAAGTGATCAAGTTGAGAAGTAGTATGTTGAAACACTGACCCCCAAGACGATAGGATGAAGAAGAGGGGCCCTTGGCAAGTGATCAAGTCATGAGAGTAGAGCTCTGCCAAATGGGAGGAGTGACCTTTACAGAAGAGGCAGAGGGGGAACATGGGTCCTGTCTGTCACTGGGAACCCAGCAAAAAGACTACTGTGCACAAGTCAGCCAGTCCCTGAGTCTGCCTTCATCTCGGATTCCCCAGACCCCAGAACTATAAGAAACAAATTCCTGCAGTTGAGATGCTGCTCAGTTTGCAGCATTTTTTAACAACAAACTGAAGAGACTAAGACATCATTTGATGATACAAGTCTTTCCTCCCCCGAGAAGTCTATGATGATCCTAGTTCTGGACACACTTCATATCCTGATTCAAAAAGATATGAGACAAAAGTTGATAAAATAAGAAAGAAAAGATAGTAAGTTTAGTGTCATACCAGGAGATTTTAACACACTCCAAGCCACTCCTTAAATACAATATTTCCTTGGGTTTTTCAGCTGTGAATGCCTATTTCTAAGCAAATAGTTACTCAAGGCTAGTCACATCAACTGTAAAATAGCAGTTTTATTTCATTCTTTCCTTGTTTCATTCTCATACCTCTCCCATTCCACCTTCCCTGCAAAATTAAATCGTATTTCTCAACAAAATGTTGCCTAGTATGCAGTTTCTGGAGCCGCTTCTTGGGAGAAATACTTTCGTAAATGTGTTGATGTCCTCCTAGGAGGGACACAAATACTATATTTCATTTGTGAACTCTGCAGGAAGAATTGTCAGGAAGACACACTTCCAGGTTAACCAATATTAGTGAGTTCTTATCTGGTTACTGTCCCTAAATGTAAAAGGGAGAGAACATGTCATTCCTAAGGCCAGAAACTTCTGGTTCTAGATGAAACTGTGAAGCAGAATGACTTCATTCCTACAGGTAGAATTTTCATCTCTCCGATGTTCCCCTCCTGAATTCTCCCTCAGACCATGGGTGTTACTTCAGTTACTACAGAGTACCTGGGTTCCTGCTTGGGAGCTGAGCCAGACAGCACATGCAATCTGAGTTGTCAGTCATGAAGACATTATATGTTAAAGTCTTTGCTTGCCTTAACATAAGCAGAAAAAAATCCTACGCCAGGCCGCATTTCACATAAGTGGATGTGGACAATGCCCTCAATGGGCAGATGACATTCTCCTTCCCATTAATGATTTTACTCCCTGTCTGTCATACTAGACGGGGGAAAAAAACTCTCAGTAAAATAGCTGGTACAATGCTTGTCACAATTTCATTTTCATTTGCTTTTTACTTTGTCATTGAACATGGGTGCTATACAGAATCCTAAAAGATCCTAGAATCCAATATGTGGATATGCCTTTGTCTATGTAGAAGTCTGTCATGAATGACACAAAGGCCACAGAGTTCCCTCACAGTATCTGTAAACCAGAAAGCTTCAGAAAGAAGTCTATACAGTAGTACCACTGGCATCAGTGGCTTAAGTTGTTGACAAAATAGTCTAAAATTTGCCCAATATGAGAGTCTGCACATTTTGATTTGCTTATTCTGCTTCACCTCAACAAACACACCCTTTTGTTATCAGTATATTCCTTTCCACTGCAATGAATTTAACATTTGAAAGAAAGAAAAGTATGGAGAAGCCCTGGGTGTGCTTTCATACCTATTCTTTGTCTTGAGTACATATCTTTGTATAAAATATTCCAGATATGCCAACACTCAAAAAAAAAAAAAAGTTGCCCAAGCAGGGGTATGCACCATTTAAATGCATAGCTTTTTGCACACCATACAACTCCCTAGGAAGAACTTATCCTTTCCACATTTCACAAAGAGCTACATCAAAGTGCACTACATTGCATTTCTCTGATAATTCACAGGAAATAGTTTCAGTCAATCAAATAACAAGTTTAATAAAACATTTCATAGTTTTCTCCAGAATCTTGACATTTCAAGTTTTTGAGAGTCCTGCTTTTTTTAAAAACTCTGACCTTTCTACCTAAATATCATATTTTTGCATTACATTTTGATAACTCAATAACTTTTTAAATGAACGTCTTGTGCTTTTGACTTGAAAGTATACAGAGCAAACTGGTAAGAGCAAGTTCCATTTTTTAATTTAAATTATTTTCATGGCTTTAAGCAAACTTTAACCTTTACCACAGACTATATGCAATTCTGATTAACTCTGCTACTACAAAGTGGAGACAAACTTTTCCTTCATAGCAACGGCAGATAAATGTTTTCTTATCTGAGCTAATTGAGAAAAAAAATAAAACCACATGCAAGTCACATTTGTCTTTTCATTCAACATTTAAATGTTGCTGTTAATATCCATGATGCCACAGCAGAAAACCTGTCTTACTGAATCCCTAATAGAATATCAAAAAGGAAACTGACATTTTTAATAGGCAATATAAAATTAACGTTTGGGAATGTTGCTGATTTTCCTCAGGAATGCTTATATCTGATGCTTGAGTAGCGCATTGGAGTTCAAAGGAAACATTCATGTACCTTACCTTACCATTGTATAGTTAACAATTAGCTAGCACTTACTTTGTTGGAATACTTTTCCTATATTCCATAATGTGCACGCTCTAGTGTTTTCTAGATGTTCCACTACCACAGAATAAGCCCCCTTTCACAAGCAAGGAAAACATGTTAGAATGCCTATGTTGTATAACTGCAGAAAAATTGGGATTTTCTTGGCATCTGGAGCTAAGTATTCATGACCCACCATCTCCTAGTCGATAGCCGGACTCTGGTTGGAACTCAGTCTCGGCATATTACCTCTCTTCTTACATCTGTAGGCTGCCAGCTGTCTGCCCACATTTCTTCACCCCAGACATGGGAAAAGATTTCTCCCTTAATTCTACAAAAACTCTACTTAGCCTTAGCTGTAACTAAACCAAAATTTAGTGAAAGTTTAGAGATAGTAGAAATTACAACTCTGAAAAGAAATGTTGGAGCCAGACAGGAACCATCAATTCTCCTGGACACCACTAAGAACAAGTGTTTCCAAGGTGAATTTTTCTGTTTCCCTTACCTCCTGTGGTTCTGCAGTCAGCTGGCAGAGGCCAGCTTATCTCCCTGTGTGTCGGTGTTCTGAACTTGAATTCTCCCTTCGGCCTCTCTAGATCCTGCAGTGACAGAGGTTCTACTGTCAGACTCTGGCCTATCTACAATCAACATCTCAAGAACCTTAGAAATGCAAATAATCCACAACCAAGACAAACTTTCACATTATTCTGCAGACTAGTTTAGCTTGAAAGACTCTGTAAAAGCTTGCAATTTTTGCAGGAAGTAAAAGGCCTGTTCCTTATTTCCATTAATTCCAAAAGCCGGTTTTATGAAAAAGGATTAAAGACCACTGCTGAGAGCTTTAAAATATTGTTTCACCCTTTTAGTGGCAGAGACTTGCAGCTGATCACCAAATCCATTCCTGCTGCCTTGTGCACCTGTTTGCCGACCTGGACCTGCATGTACTCAGTGGTAGCAGTGGTAGCCAACGGAATGTGAAGGGAGGAATCAAGGCCAAGTCTAAGTCACATCCATTGTAACTGCTCTGTAAGATCATCTACACTTTGTCCTTATGGGCCTAAAGAGCTACTTAGATGGAAACACAAGATGGACAGAATCCTAGTACAGGCAGGTCGAGAGGGACAAGAACGCCCAAGGAAGAATAACACGATCATTGGAAGCAGCCAAGGATCCCAACCACCATTGACCTGCTTGAACATTCTGCTGAATTCCACATACAAAACAAGATCTGCTGGCTCCGACCTCTGAGACACTCTGATCTCTGAGCAGAAGAACGCTTCAGTTTTTCCTTATTGGCAGAAATATATGCAGAAAAATGGTATTATGCTCCGTGAGTGGCGCATAAGTTTTTACCTTATTAGCATATATAGTCACCTATAAGAGAAAACTCCCCATTTAAAAACACATAAAACCCCTAGACACAATCTATACACTGGCAACTCCTTTTGGGATCTATCCCAGTGCTGCTGGGAGCTGTCTTGTTTGCCTCTCATTTCACTCAATAAACTTTGCATTGCTCACTCTTCCATGTCCATGTGTGTAATTCTTTGTGGTCACGAGACAAAGAACCCAGCAGAGACAATGAGCTGTAACATAGAAGAGCTGCAACATTTCTGAAAAGAAAAAAATCTGCAACAGCTTTAACCTTCTAAGCCACCATTTTTCACAGGGAAAATCTATCTGCTTTAATGATGGTTGTGATACTACAATGAGATGAATGAATTTAAATAACTGATATGGAGCAAACTGCATTCCCTTGGATCCAGTCTTTTCTTCTTGGTTTCTCTCCTCTGGGTCTCTCAGAAACCTTCAACAACAGCCAGCCAAATCCTTGGTGCTGTCCTCTTGGGTTTCCCATCCAACAGCTGTCTTCCTCATTCCTCACCACTATCTCTTTTCCTCCTTTTTGTTCCCCCAGGAGTTAACTACAAGAATTTGCTAAATCTGATCCTGGACCTCCACTGTTTCTTTTCCTTGAAGATGTCACCTTTTCTAACCTCCTCTTACCCCACCTCCATTTGAGTAACTTTCAAATCTTCATGTTTATCCCTGGCTTTTTTCTTGAGTTCCAGTTCTGTATTTTTAACAAATGTCCCAAATTCCAAATGTGACTGTTATTCTTACCACTTTGAACCATTCTTGACTTTTTCATCTGTTATATGCAATCATGTCTTCTTAAGTAAAAAAGGAATTGCAGCTTCTTCACTTTGGTTTTCACCCTCCAACCTGCACTGCTACTTTTATCATTCTAGTTCAGGTCCTCTTACTTAAGAAGAAATTAGTCTCATTTCCCTCATCCCTGTTTCTATTGAGAGTGATACATTTGAAGTTCATATGCTATAGGACACAACTGAGTCTTGGTTTTCTGTGGTAGGAGGGTTTCAAAGTCTAGAAAGTCTATACAGAAGTGGCCAGAACCGTGCACTGCCTGCTTCCTTTGGGGAACAGCTCAAGTCAGCTCCCTTGAGCATGCCACTTGTGAATGTGGACTCAGTTATAATACCTCTAAATTATCTTTTGGTGAAAAAAGCTAACAAAGATTCATATGTTATATTATAATTTCCCTTTCTTAAACATATCTTAGGAACGGAAAGAATCCACTGGCTGCCAGTTTGATATTTCATCAAATTAATTAGAAGAAAACAAACCCCCAAATGTGTGATAACTTCCTGTGAACCTATCGAGCTCATGAAGCCTGTTGAACAGGCTCTTTCCCCAGAAGCCCTGGCTGTAAGACAATCACTTAGCCCCCTCACATCTGGTGCACAACCGAGCCTGACTGGAAGACGTTAGTGTAAGCCATAAGAAATGTGCTTCCTGTTGTGACATTTAATAAGCCCTCCTTTGTTATCATATTCAATGTTATCTCCTAAAATGACCCTTGTGAGCTTCTGGTCCAGTCCAGCTGAACGTTTGTTCCTCTCCACAGGCATCTCTAATTCACCTGGAGATTTTTATTTACAGATTCCATGCACTCCCCACATTCTGAGAGGAAGCGCTGTACATTTTTTAAAAAGCCCAGGAATTTGCATGCATGCTATCAGTGTACTCCCTTTATTGTCAGTGTGTGTAACTGGATCATCATATAGACTGGTCCTTTTCTAACTTCGTGAGGATCATCATAAGTTCTTGCGCATTACAGGATGCTTTTATTTGGTGATTATAAATGTGCTTGGAACTGGAACACTTTGATTTACATTCTCTCTGAACAACAGGTATCAGAATCGGGATGTGGTTGTTTCTCAACCAAGGTGAGACGAATTAATCCAGCAAGCAGCACTTCCTGTGGCATGTTTTATGCCCAGCTTGTCACCAGTAATTGAAACAGAAGGCAGAGTGGTTTTCACCCTGGCTGATAGGCTATCGTTTCACTGTGGTTTGTCAATTTCTACTTCTCTTCCTGTCTCCAAACAGTCTGTGGTTCTGATAAGGAACCAAAGTTTAGCTTGAAAAATAGTGTGGATTAGTTCAGGTAGCAGCAGACACAGAATACAGATAGAAACTGTGATAATGAACCTGCAGTTTTCAGGAACACTTTTGATACTGTACTCTTCACTTGAGTTTCGTTCTGCACATTTCCCAAAGATGAAGGTGAGCAGCTCCGCATTTCTCCCTCTGTGGCTTCATCTTCTATGAACACTGCTAGGAATAGTGTCTACTACAAATTCATAAATATTTTATAAATACAATTTATCTATATATGCAAGATTATCAAAGCTCAATAAATACAAGTACCAGAATGTTTAATATAAATATATGCCAATGGTAGGTATTTAACACAGTAGTGAAGACACCACTTGAGATGCTCACATTCCATGCCAGGGGGCCTGAGTTTGAGTTCTGGTTCTGCTTCTGACTTTCGCCTCCTGACAATGTGAGCCCTTGGGGGCCATAGGTGATGGCTCATGTTGGGGGATCCCTGCCACCCATCTGAGAGAATCAAACTGAGTTCTGGACTCTTGGCTTGGGCCTGGCCCATCCAGGCTGCTGTGGATCTTTGAGGGGTGACCTAGAGGTTGGAGGATGTCTCCCTTTCTCCATCTTTCTGCCTTTCAAATAAGTAAATATATGAAAAATAAAAATAAATATATATGGCCAGAATCTGTGATCCATTTTTAGACTATTTTGAGTTAAATATTATTTACACTAAAATATCCTGTTAATCTTTTTCTATTTTACTTTTTTACATATATTTATTATACCTAAATTAACATTCATTTTTCTTAGAGATGAAATAAACAATACTCAAAAGGCGACGTACACTTATGTCTCCTCAGAAGAAGATTCCATTCAGGAGATTAATTTGGGGAACCACCTATGAGGGCAAATCAAAAGGATGGAGAGAGCGTGGTGTCAGGAGTGCTGTCAGCCCACAGGAGCTCTGCTTAGGAACAGGGGAACTGAAGGAGTTGGAGGAATAGTCTTAGTGCAGGGCAGCTCCAGGTGTGCAGTCTTCTGGCTGTTGAGCAGTTCAAGCCGCAGCTGCCTGTCCCAGTCCTGTGTCTCCCAGGAATGGACCTGTGTTCAGATTCCTGCAAGGCTCAACCACTGGCATGAGGCAAGCAGGGACCTTGGGAACCAGCAAGAAGACCTTCAGTCAGCTACGCCCTGGGACTTGGCAGCCACAGGATAAAATAGGGAGCTGCACATAAATATATGCTCTCATGGCCAAAGGGTTGTGTGGCAGCTTTCACTCATTTAGCTATTGTAGTGTAGTAGGGTTGTATTCTGCTGCTGTTACAAAAGCCCATTCCCTTTTCCTTGGAGAATAGCACAAAGTGTAGAGAATGGACTGACCCTTTATGCCCATCGTCAAGTGCAGCCAAGAACAGGACTGGGGAAGACCATCCGAAGCCAGAGATACTGCTAAGAGAAAGTTAAAATCTACAGAAGATGTCATTGGTAAAGAAGTAACGGTACCAAACTGAGCCCTTAAATTCTGCTACAAAACAAGAAAAGAGGGACACTGACAGAGGGTAGTCCCAAAAATAGCACAGTGGTTCCAATGAATGTATGGTTCTGGAAGAAATCCTAAAACAATAGCCAGGTCTTTCAAGAACTGCCTGTCATTTTTATATCCCATGTCAGATCCATATAAACTATTGTCTCAGACATCATCCATTTACCCAAAAAATGTTAGAGTTTTGCTACAGAAAGTTTGTGATATTCTCTCTTTTAAAAATAACAGCTATAAAAAATGGCTGTCATTTGTAATCTTAAATGCAAATGTAGTGAGATAATGGCAGGTGAATATTCTTCAAGAAGTTTTCTATATACTTTCTAGGCTAGTTTACATGAAGGATTTCTAGGCAAAGTGAAAAGAAATAGAATTTGATGGTCATGTGGATAATGAAGACACATACGCAGTGGGATTCAGGATATTCATATATTAATATTCTTGAAAAATGGATTTATAATTTGTGTTAGAGATAAAGATCAACTGGTTTTCCTGCTAGAGGAGATAGAAGGCAATTAACATTTCATTCTCCCCTGAGTTTTTCATACCCTCTGCAAAGACACCTCTGGATATTTGTATTAGGGTCAAGTAATGAACAGGAAAATTGCTTTGTTTCTCCAACTTTGCTGTTCATAATTGAACGTCATCTTGATTCTACATTTGATGTGCTGATGCCTGCTTGCTGTTTGCGAAGGTCTATATACTTCTCAACACTGTCCCTACCATTAAGTATTATGTAGGGCCCTGAACAATGACAATGTTTTTCGATACCGATTGATCAACTGATGTGAAGTATTGTTGCAGAGTATGAATCCTATGAGAAAATGAAAATTAATAAAGTAAGATTACCCTGACAAAAGAGGAAAGTCTCACTGTCTGTTTCTTTCTCCCTCAGTAGTTGTTCTCCTTGATTTTTAAATTGGTTTTCTGGAGTGGAAGTTATTGCTACAAAGAGGGTAGACAACGACCTTGGGCCGAGGGGAGGCTTGGTATTTTGGCAGGTAGCCTTAACTTTAGGTTCCATGTTGTCACACTGATCTCTGCATTTACAACATTTCACCAATGACCCCAAGTGTTCTGTCACTAGGATCAGGTTGGGAACAGCTCCTGCTGTGACAATGCTTGTGAATTAATTAGCTAATCAGGGATGTAGTCAATTGGAAATTACCTTTGAATTGAAAACTTTACAGTGTAAGTTGCACTGGATTATAGGATAACACCAGTAATAAAACCATGAGCCACAAAACAGTTCTCCTGGCTTCCCTTTGCTGACAAATCTTGACAGTCTTCAAGTGGAAAGCATTAGTTGGATTCTCAACTGGAAGCCTTTTGAGTAATAAAGGTCATTTCTTATTGAATTGCAATTAATCATTATAATAGTTGAGATTTACCAAGAACTACGTAGAAACCATCATATCCCCTCATTACACATGAATGTCCTGTTTCATCACATAAGACATTGTATTAATTTGTCCATATTTTGAGGGGAACAAATTGAAATAGAAAGGCATCTGAGAATGACATCAGGAGAGATGTGCTGCTCACGTTGGGACCTGGATTTGAAACAAAAAATGTGTCTCCAGAATCCACGAGCTCAGATGCTCGCTTTACTTCCTCCCTCGTTCCTGCTCTGAAAATGAAGCCTACAAATTTATGAATGAAATCGCACAGGCAGCATCTGCATAGCTGACCTTTTAAAGCAATCTTACAGGAAATTCCTGAAGGTAGACTTAAATTCCTCTTAAAGGTCTCAGTTCTAAGATTTTGGAAACACTGGCCTCATGTCCTACAGAGAAAGGGTTTGTTTTTTTATCGCTCCTCTCTGCTTTGGTAGGATCTCTGCTTCTCTCTACGGTTTCTCCCCATTACTGCAAACTCTTTGCTTGTTGGATGTTGTTTATCACCCTACGCACAGCAGTTGTGTATCAGCCTCATTCTTACTTCCTACCTGGTTATGAAGCTAGAGATTTACAATTTGGATCTGGTCTGCTACAACAGGAGCAAAGAAAAAGGAGAAGAGAAAATGTGGGGGAAAAAAGAGAAAGAAAAGTAATGCCTCAGTAATTTTGGATACTACAGAGGAGACATTTGCTGAGATTGAACAAAGAAACACAAATTCTTGTTGAGCATGAGAAAATTCATCCTGAGGAAGGCCCTTCCTCCCGGCTGGAAGATTGCCTGTGCCCGCTGTTGCAATCACAAGGACATGACCGCTGCTCTACTTGACAAGACAATGCAGCCTTCAGTTGGGAAATTTCCACTTATTAATACATTAGGCAAGGAATGAGAACAGGATATAAGTGAAGGTTTGTTCTCCAGCATATTGTTAGTCAATGGTAGGTTGTTTCACAAGGTGAACTTTTTTCTCTCCAAAATGAGATTCTCAGAGAAATAGCCCTAAATGACACCAAAGTAGAAATGTTCCTGAGAATTAGACACAATTTAAGCTGGGAAGAAATCTCCCAGATATCTCCCAGATATCAGCTCCTGCTTCTCAGGTAAGAAAATTGACATCCCAGAGAGGTTATTTAATTTACATACATTTCATTCCTAATCCTTGCAAATCTGGACACACCAAAGAAAAGATTAATATACTTGATTTCATAAAAAATAAAGACTCTGCAGCACACAAATACAAAATCACAAAAAAGTTAAGTGAAATATGACAAATGGGACAAATATTGACAATGCCTAAGAAAAGAATGTTTCAGGCTGGCATTGTGGCTCAGTGAGTCAGTGAGTTGAGCTGCTGCTTGCAATGCAGGCATCCCATTATTAAAGCTCCAGTTCAAGTTCTCACTGCTCTACTTCCAACCCCTGCTAGTGTGCCTGGGCAAGCAACAAAAGATGGTCAAAGTATCTGGGTCCCTGACACCAACACGAGAGGCCCCCACAGAATCTGAGCCTCCTGGAGTCAGCCTGGTCCAGCTGTTGCAGCTGTATTTGGAGAGTGAATCAGTGGATGGAAAATCTCCCTCTCTTTTGCAAGTAAATAAATAAATCATATTTTTTAAAAAATAAAAGTTTTTTGCTATAGAAAGCAGTGATTCAAATAAACAGTAGAAAGATAAACAACTCTGTAGTAATAAATCATATAACATCAAAACACAGATAACAGTAAAATAAATACTCAATATTTATAAAATATTTATAAATAAATTTTATAAATAAATATTTATAAAATAAATACTGTGAAAACTCTAATTTACTATTAAATATATACAAATTAAAATAAAAAAGAAATACCTCTATTTGATCTATCAAATGGAAAAATTTAAAAGTTAGGGGACTGTTGAGAATAAAAACGGTGTACTGAAGACAGCACTGCCGACCCACAGGAGCTGAGCACATTTAAATGTTTAATACATTTATACTTTCAGTCTTAAAGTTTAACAATTTTAAATTTGGGCATACTTTTTCATATGTAGATATTGTATGTGTACACATATGTACTATTTTCTTGAAATTGGGTTATTTACATTACAAAGTGAGGGATTCATAACTATTGTCATAATGTGGGAAAAGAGTGGTGTATTTTCATCCAACTCTGTCTTCAAGAACATCATATTGGTAGTCTGAAACGTGGTGACTGCTGCATGTATAACATGGGCATTGACTATCATTGTCAATAAGGACATTTTTTAAAGCCAGAAGCACTTTTAGCTGTTAAGTATTTACCAACACACCCACAGTGTACTCACACATCAAATTGAGAATTTAACAGATGCAAGTTCTTCATTATTAGCTAATTGAAAGTCTGCACTTAGTGGTAATATACGTGTATTAACCCAGTTATTTAATTTCTATAAATTTATTCAGAGTGATTTCAAATCCCATAGAAATGAGAATGGTGCTATTTTTGTAAAAGCCAAAAACAAATGTAAAACTCAATGTACAAGTAGTAGAAACTGATAAAAAATTATGGACAGCTAGTTAAAGTGAATATTACAGTTACTTTAAAAAGAAAAAGAAAGTGCTGCATAGAAGGATATGTAAATACATACCAAATATTCTTTGAAATGAAAAACATAAGTTACCATAAAAGTAACATTTATGTAGGCATAATTTTTTTAGAAAAATTGGCATAACCTCCCAAAGAATTTAAAATGTTTGAAAGACATAAAAGAAGAGCCAACATTATTTACTTCTGGAGAGTGGGGTTCCAAGTCACAAGAAAAAAAAAGTATATATATATATATATATATATATATATATATATATATATAAAATCCATTTCAAATACATGACTCTCCTCTTACTATGAATAATTTACATTATTAAAACTCTTATTTAAATGCTTATTTCAATCTTATTTTAAGGGGGAATATCCTTTTGAATACTATTAAGAACTAAATATGATTGTGGCCCAGGCTCATGGAAAGTCTGTTTACTCTGATTAAAGTATCCCTATAGTGCCTGGGTGTCCAGCAGTGGACAGTTTGAGGCCACATTTTCAGAAGAGTTTACTCTGAAAATAGAAGCATTATGACTCTCAATCAATATGTGGAAAAAAATGATAAGCACTCAGAACTCTCCGAAGTCTCACCTCAGACTAGGGGATGAAACATTCATTTTCTCCCTTAACAGAAGATTTATGAAGAGGTTCAGGGTGTGGTATTTTGGGCTTGTCCTGAGAACACAGTATAATTAAACTTGCATATTTGTATTTTGTTAGTGACAGTGTAAGTAATTATGAAAACTAGTTAGAAATATTCTTTAAGTGCAAGAAAAGTTTTAGTTGAACCTGAACTCCAGATTCTGGTTTATTTACTATAACTAATAAGCTGAAACAAGGAGAAGGCTAGAGACACAAAGGCATTCAATTATAGCACTAATTTTAACGAAATTCAATAGAGTTTAATTGTTGAGCTTGGTGGAATTGCAAACCAAAGGCAGCATATGCTGTCAGTGGAACAAAAGTCAGGGAATAGAAATCATTTGTGTAAAGATTGTAATAACATGGCCAGCGCCGCGGCTGGCTCATTAGGCTAATCCTCCGCCTTGCGGCGCCTGCACACCGGGTTCTAGTCCGGGTCGGGGCACCGATCCTGTCCCGGTTGCCCCTCTTCCAGGCCAGCTCTCTGCTGTGGCCAGGGAGTGCAGTGGAGGATGGCCCAAGTGCTTGGGCCCTGCACCCCATGGGAGACCAGGAGAAGCACCTGGCTCCTGCCATCGGATCAGCGCGGTGCGCCGGCCATATCGCGCCTACCGCGGTGGCCATTGGAGGGTGAACCAATGGCAAAGGAAGACCTTTCTCTCTGTCTCTCTCTCTCTCACTGTCCACTCTGCCTGTCAAAAAAAAAAAAAAAAAAAAGATTGTAATAACATAGCACTTGATGGTCCTTATATGTCTCATTGCAACTTCTAACTCTATTCGACAAAAGTGAACATATTTGACCTAAGTGCTGATTATTTCAGAAAACAGCACCATAATCCACATAATTACGAAAGCCTCGTGTTACTGGTTCACCTTGTAACACCTTCTAGCTGCCTACCTATTCAATTGATCACTGCACTGGTTATTGTTATCCACTAAGTATTTCTCAGACCCATACACTATTCCTTCATCTTCAAAACAAAATTTAATAAAATGCTTAATGTAAATTTGTTGTTCTTGGGATTGAAATACAGAACTGTATGTGATCACTGTATTCTCTGCCACTGAGGATTCTACTGAGGCGATTTCTTGCGTCATTTAAATCTAGAAGATTTTAGGCTAAGTCCTGTACATCTTCCAGCTTCTATTTTAAGAGTTCATGGAAACAGGTCCCACGACCTTTGACTCTCCTTCAGGGCACTTGTCAAAGCTGCACTGTTTTAGTCCTTGGTAGTTCTGTATCTGTGGCGCCCTCAACATGGAATTGCTGCTTCTATAAGTGCAGGGACTATGTTATCTTCCTGTTTGTTTTATCTCTAACTACTAGAAAGATATGCAAATGTAGCAGATACTCAAATCATTTTGTTTTTCTTATATGGAATGGAAAAATAAAAAAGGAAAATGTGAACAACCAAAAATCATGCATTAGAAGTAAGAAGGAAGTGTGAGTAATTGAACAGGATACAAATTTATAACTAACATTTAAATTTTTAAAATATGGAAAAGCATTGGAATGTTTTCTGCACATTTCTACAAAATATTATTTCAATAGCAGTGGCTCATTTGTATTGTACCTTCACATACCCCAGATGATGTACAAAAGCGCATTATATGCAAGGGCTCATTTATTCCTCACAATACCATGTTCGAGAAAGGTCCTATTATGCAGCTGAAGTTCAAAAATAGGAAAGCACATCTTAGGCTGTGTCTGCAGTCATGCCCAGCTTGTTCGGACTTTGGGGATCCTGCTTTTAGTCAGTATTCTACACTGAATTTCCTAAGTAAGGTGCTGATGTTTTGACTGACCTTGGTCCCTGCGGTGTCTCAAGTGCTTCATATGTAGTCATAAAGACAAAAAGGATGAACTGGTATTGCTATTTCTCTCTCCCTATTGTAGTCTTGTCTCTCGAAATACAGTTAAATTATTAAACAAATAAAATATTTGCTCCTCAGGGCCTATGTAATCCTACTCACATCACTAAATAACAGTACGTGTGACCAAACTTTTGGTTTGATTTTTGGTCAATTTGAATGAATCGAAAATGTAGATCTACTGTTTACATTTTTGGAAATTTTAGAAATTATAGTACTGAAATATTGATGTAGAAGTTTCCTCTTAGTTTGCTTCAGACTTATGGATATCTTTAGCAATTTAAGTAATTTAAATAATAATAAGTAGTAATTTAAGTACTTCAGTCATCCTATTGATTAAATATTTTCAAGTTTAAAATGAAAGGTTTTAATGTGCTTATAGAAATTTTTGGACGTTTCATTATTTTCACATCCTTTGGCATTCAGGCAAGAACATTTTGATTCTAGGGAGGTGTGCGTGTTTATGTGTGCATGTGTGTGTGTGCAGGTGTTTATTGGCGCATGTTTGGAAACAGAAAAAGAAAATCTGTTCCACTGACTTTATTTCAACAGTTAAGTCAAATTTGCAATACGTGATAACTTATTTTCTTTTTCTGGGGTGGTAAAACTACACAGAGACATACAACTTGCGCATTGCTGAGGTTACTCAGTTCCAATTAATAAGGCTGACAGCATCCCTGGTACTGTTCATTGGATAAGGCGAGCTGTGCCTGTGCTGGAAACAAGTGGGCACAGTGACTGCACTCACTGTTTCAGAAGATGTGCTGCCAAGTGAGCGCTGCACTCACTCAGGGCCCACATCTTACTGACGTCTCTCTGTATGTGCCTCAACTCTCTACTGTTATTATGCAAAACTGTTCCCTCTCCTGCACTGGTTTGTAACACAGATTTTAGAATTCCAGAATCACTAATTTTAAAATGAAGAAAATACATCAGAATTAAGGAAAATTTTTATCATCCTAGTTTGATAAGGCATTGAAATAATTTAATGTGTTTTTAGGGAATATATTTTGGCAACTTACTTTTACTCCCAAATGAAATCAACTGTCTATGCATTATCCAACAGATTCAGCTTAGATATTTAAAAAAAAATGGAATTAAGTTTTTGTGCACGCATACTTAAAATACCTAGATACGCAGCCGGTTAACCTTCCTCTTAATGCCATTCCATATCAGAGCTTCACCTGCTCTGCTTTCTACACAGCTCTCTGCTAATGTACACCCAGGGAAGGCAAGGAGAGATGGCCCAAGCACTTGGGCCTCTGCCAGCCACCTCTATGGAGCTCTGGCCTGGCCCAGCCCCGGCTGTTAGAGCATTGTGGGGAGTAAACCGGTGGGTGGAAGATCTGTGCATTACAGAAATAGACAGTAAATTGTTCTAAAATTTACAAAGAGTTAATCTATTCTAGAGAGTTTCCAAAATTTTCAAATATTTATACTATATTCGAATTTTACAAGTATTAAAATGTCATCATGAAAAAGTCACCCTACTTGAGAGTTTTGTATATAGTCTATTGGATTTTATTTTCCTTTAAACGTTTATTTCCTTTTCCTGCTCTTTATCTTGCAATCTTGTAACTTTTTCACTTTTAATTAATGATGTTTTACTGTGGCTTCTGGAGGCTTTTTAGCTAAGGAAAGAGTTTAGTCATAAAAACGAGTAAGTATTTCTAGAACAAAGTGTGCCATTAAGAGAAGCTATTTCTTCAGCTTCAGGGTGCGGAGCCAGAGCTGTGGGAATCAGCACTGCTTGGAGAGATAGTTTGAAAACAGCAACATCAACGTTTTACTCGGCCATGGGGTGATTTTTCAGCAAAGAAAGATGACCAACAAAGGCGATGTGCGCAGAGCACCCAGAGGTGTTTTTAGCGTGTATTAACACAAACCCTGAACAGGACAAATACAAGCAGGTAGTGACTGTCTCCTCTAATAAGGGAGAGAGAAGCCGGATGCCTACTAGATCAACTTTACTGAAACCGGCAACACAAGTTGTGGTGAGGGTTGGGGTCACTGTAGGTAGTCTGTGTTTGCTAATTGGCCCCACTCAGAAGAAAGTAAACCCTCTTTGATCTCCATGAGAAGTCATTTTGCAACTAGAACAAAGGCAGCCAGCCAAGCTAGGCTACTGCCAGAGCCTGACAGCATTTCAAAGGGATGGCCCCAGGTCTGTGGGAAGACAACCCTGGAGTGTGAAACTGACTAGAGGCTTCAAAAGTATTTGCATCTCCAAGGGGCAGCCTAACAATGCACACTTAGAGCTTGCTAAAGTCAAGGCTCTGAAAAGTAGGAGGTCAGCTCTTGTTCTAGAAGTCTGTTGAAAGTTTAGTAAACTTGAAGCCAGATGAGGCCATCTTGGTCATATCTAATAACAATGACATTCTTCTACACTTCAGATGAGCTTTAAGCTTATTTATCTTCAGGCTCCTGCTGCTACAAGGATCAAGGGCTTGGAGAGCTTGCTATTAGCCTACAGTCATACACCTGCTTCGAACTCAGATTCCAAATGACACTTGTCTTTATGGTTGTTTCTGCTTTCATTTTTTTGGTAACTCCTTGAGGGTGATGGAACTGTCTTCCTTTGGAAGGAGATGCTTTTTACGCTTATTTTTAGTAGTCATCATTCTGAGAAAGGAAGCATGGGTAGGAAATCAGGGTTTATTTTTGTCTCCATCATGCCTGATTCTGAAGAACCAGCCTGGTGGTTTGTGAAGAGTCCCCATCCCATGGCACACCATCAACACTTTGGCATTCTGAGCTGGGAAGGGCTAATGGCATAACTGATGCGGTCTGGTTCTTCTTGTGAATTACCGCCATTACAGCCCCAATCAGAAAACAAGCTCATCGCTCACTGAATCAGCGTGAGAGTGTCAGCAACTGGCAAGTTCACTCAAACCAAGCACGCCCTGCTAGGTGGTCTCCCAGTAAGAGGACAAGATAGCACAGTTGCTTGCTAAATTTAAGCTTGCTATGTTGGCTAGAGTTAAACAAATGCTTTTATTTAAAATATGTCCTTAATCTGAAGGATTAAGCAACCTACAGAGACAAGAAATTATGAGGCCTTTGGTATAGGAAGTGAAGTAGGCAGGCCTTCGGGCCAACCCGCCCTTTGTCTCCTGGCTTGGATGCTCCTCCACGTGGCTGGTTCCTGGACTTGGTATGAACCCAGATCTCTCTCTCTGCTATAGAAAAAGCCTTTACTTTCTTATGCATCTTTTGCACTGAATACAAGCTTAAAATGTACCATGCTGCCTGGGTCATTTATACCAGTATTCAGAATTCTTCTCTGAATATCAGGCAAGAACCCACTCAGGCTTACTAATATTAGGGAACTTATTAATAAGCATATAGTCATATTGTATAGCACCCCAAGTTCTGATAACATATATGGCACCCCAAATGCGACTTCTGGGGAACTTCTGGGGAACTTTAAGGGGCCACATTTCGATATATATTTTTAAGGGGTCAAATTCCTATATCAGAAGCATTATGGACAGATAGGGTACTTTCAACTTGTAGATAAGATTCTACTAAAAGTCCAATGAGCATTATTCATACAAATATTTGGAAAAATGAATGCTTTTTACTTAGGTTTTATAATTTTCCAATTTAGAGCACTGGTTTGTAATGTGAAATTTTCTTTTGAAATAAAACTTTAAATAACTCTTCCTAATTGCAACATGCAATTTCACTGCTTTGGAATATGTAATGCTTTTGTGAAACAAAACTTGTCTTTCCTCATAATTGGATCATGTGGTTTCACAAATGCGAACCCAGTCACTATGGTCAAGCAGAACTTTCTGAAATCTTTAGGCCAATGAAGCGCCTATCATGTTGTAACCAATAGGAACAGTGAAACATTGGAACACAGACTTATAGCATGGCATGATTTTATATCTTCAATTATAAAATTCACAGTGATCACCAAAATGGTTAATAAAAGGACACTCAAAAAGCCATATTAAATGAACTAGTTACTAAATATTTAATAGGTGAATAAATGAACGAAATAAATATAATTAGCATACTCAAAAATACTTATTTTCTACTTCACGTCAGAATCTCTGCTATGCACTTTGCATAGTCTAGGGAACATTCCAGCAAAGACACTATGCTATAACGTGGATATTATCAGAACTACCAAAATGATGCTTCCATTTTTAGAACTGATTCAGTGGACCTATGGAAAATTTATTTTGTTGTCTTCAGGATTGGAAGACTTTAGGTTAGTGAGCTATTACATAATATGTTGCAATATGATTTTACATGAAAATGGAGGAGACTGTTAAAGGAATTCATGTTCTGCAAAAGCGGCTAAAAAATTGGGGGCATTGAATTCAATACTAAGCCTCAAAGTCAGGAATGGCATTTAAGTAGGACTCCAGAAACAGCTTTGCTAGGGTTTAAGAATGCAAATAAGAAATATTATATGACTTCAACTTTAAGAACTGAATATGATCATGAATTCCTTCTCTACTTCACTTTCTTCGAATCATTAACAGCTTCTACCTAGCTTGATTCTTATGTGCACATTCATTTGAATTTTATCTCTAGCTAGATTTCTCACACCTAGGTAAATATGTATATCATAGGAGTAATACCCATAAAATTAAAAGGCTATGATAAATGAGTAAACATATATAAAATAATTCAAAATTTGTGAAATAACATGTACCACTCTCACAATAAGATATTGTTCACCCAGCTTTCTTAAGATTATATTTCACTATAAAATCATCAGTATATAAATATTAAATATATAACAGAATCTAAGAGACTGAATTGAAATTCCTACCAGAATTTGTAAATTCAAAACGTGGCTAGTTATGAAACTGAGTGGTGAATCCTAACTTAGAATTCTAAATATATCCTATAGAATAATCTCTGAGTGCATTTTGGGAGCAAATACATAAAATAAGTATTACAGAGTTTTGCATATAGGATGATGCTTTTAAACTTTTCATGTTCTCTTCGTCACATAAACTCTTCAAAGTTATAATTTCCCTATAGTTCTACTACTCCTCAAACTCATTCTTAAACTCATGACTTTCTTAATTACACAAATCAAGACTGGTATCACAATTATAGCTCTTACTAGTTGCATGATTTTATTCTTGAAATACCTTAATTTTCTCATTTTTAAAGTATAGTGTGTAACATTTAATTTGCAGTTTTGAATTAGAATTATACATATAACAATCTTACTACAGTTTCTGGTATTTAAAGTAGGTCAAAACGATGAATATTATATTTTTCTATTATTTTTACTCTTACTATTATTATAAAGCTTCTTTGTCCAATGAAAATCTTAAAAACTGCATTGAATCATTATGATTAGGAGTTGTTTCAAACCCATAGGATTTGTTCAAAAACAAGCATAGATAGCTTAACAAATCTTAATATGGTTACTTTTTAGAAATATAATGATTCCCAGGGCCGGTTTTGTAGCACAGCAGGTTAAACTGCTGCTTGTGAACCAGCATCACATATTGGAGTGCCAGTTCTAGTCCTGGCTACTCCAGTTTCTATTGGGCTTCCTGCTGATGTGCCTGGGAAAGCAGCTGTGACGGCCCAAGTGCTTGGACCTCTGCCACCCAGGTGGGAGACTTGGATGGAGTTTCTGGATCCTTGCTTTGTTTGGCCTATACCTGCATGTTGGGAGCATTTCGGGAGTGAGCAAATGGATGGAAGATCTCTCAGTCTCGGTCTCTGGGTCTGCTTTTTTTATTGGTCTAGATAAAATGATACTACACAATGAAAACGCAAATTTAGCAACATGAATTTAGTGGTAAATAACTGGATTTTTTCCAAAGTTGTTATTTTCTTCTTTCAGATATCCAAGTTTTGTTAAAGAAATAATTGGAATAAATGCTGACTCAGAAACCAAAATACTATTACACAATAACAGTTTCTCACTGTACATTCTCCATATCTTCCTCAGAATGAATCAGGACCTGAATATTAGTCTAAGTGATACAACTGAGATTTTAATCTGATGCTAATTAATCAGCATTCGGTCAGCAAAAAAAGAAAACTAGTAAGCACTGGAAACTCTCATGTATTACTATTACATGTTGTATGCCTTAAGAACTTAAAAATATCCCTCAGATACTCTATTTTTGCTGATGAAAGCAGCCCTTATTAGCCAAGGTGGTGATTTATGTAGAGGCAAAAGCGAAAGCCATAAGAAAGGGAAATCTTAGACAAGAGTGAAGCAAGAGGCAGGCTACAGCAGCAGAGTGAATGAAATCCTGTTGTTTGCAACAAAGTCAGTGCAACTGGAAACCGTTACGCTTAGTGAAATAAGCCAGTCCCCAGAAGACAAACAGCATATTTCCTCTCTGATCTGTGGGAGCTAACGCAGCACCTGTAAGGTAATCCACAGGAGTGAAATCCACACCTGGAGATGCAGTGATGTTTAACAGCACTTGTCTGTACTGTTGAGGAACAGTGCCATCTTTTTTCTTCATACTATTTGTTGGATCTCTTTACTTAGCGTAGGGTTAACCTTATGAGTAAAATCATTGAAAATAGACCTTTGTAAAAAAATAAGAATGGGAATAGGAGAGGTTGGAGTAAGAAGGGTGGGAATGCAGGTGGGAGGGAAGATGGAGTGGGAAGAATCATTGCTTCTAAATTTGTATATATGAAATGCATGGAGTTTGTATTCCTTAAATAAAATCAAAGATATTGAGATCCTTCAATATCATGTAACATGTTTTATCTCTTAATTGTCATTGCAGAATAGTTTTAATAAGTCTCTTGAAACTTTTTTCTCATAGACAACATTTCTAGTCTTAAAAATAAACAATGAAAAATAAACACAATAAAATAAAATATAAGCTTTAAAATGATGGTGGTAACCAAATACCATAAAAGATGTTGCTCTGCTGTCTTCAAAAAATTTTAACTGACACATAATAATTGTACGTAATTATGGTTTCAATACATGCATTCATTGTATAATATTCAAAGAGTGGTAAACCTACCTATCTCTTGAAACATTTTTACTTCTTTTTTGGTGACAACATTCAAAACCCTCTCTCCTAACTTTGTAAAAGAGATTTATATAACAAATCATCATCATCATCATCATCATCATCAATGGTTACCATACTATCCAGTAAAGAATCAAATCTTCCTTCCCCTTTCTAAATGTATCTTAGTACCTGTTACTCATTATTTCTCCCTCTCCCCCCCTCCACTACTGTCCCCAGACAGCAGTAATCATAATTTGACTGACAAATCCTATGAGGCAACTGTTTTAAATTCTATATTTGATTGACATCGTGCAATTCTTGAAATGCGTTTCTTCCATGTTGCCCTCTGTAATATTGTTGGGATAGCCTAGTAATCACAACCATTAAACTATATTTTTAAATATTTATTTATTTGAAAGACAGAGTATAGAAGAGAGGGAGAGAGAGTGGGGGAGAAAGACACAGAGAGAGAGGATGAGAGAGACAGAGAGAGAGACAGAGAGATATTGATTGATTGACTTCATCTGCTGGTTCACTACCCAAATATCCACAACAGCCAGGCTGAGCCAAGCTGAAGCCAGGAACCAGGAACTCCATTTGGGTCTCTCACAAGGATGGCAGGGACCTACATATGTGTGTCGTCATCTTCTGCTTCCCATGGCATTAAAAAAAAAGTTGTATCAGAAGTGTGGAGTAGCCAGGACTTAAACAGGAACAGTGATTGATAACATGGCCATCCTGAACTGTGGCTTAATCCACTGGGCTGCAATAGCTGCCCTTCAAACTATATTTTTAATTGGCTCTTTATACACACAGTGGTACTGGGAAGAGGGAATCATATTACAAATAGTAACCAAATATGAGTAAATAACCAAATGTATTACCCAAAGATATTGAATTTTAAATAAACTTGTTAGCTTTAAAGCAGAGGATACACATGATTTATTTACCCTTCTCACGAATGGCTTCACTTAATTTATTATTTTTAAAGTATCTTTTTAATTTGTTATTTAATTGACTTTCAAAAATTGATATGGTGAAGTTTTATGGCCTTATGTTGAAGAAGTTGTCACATGGAGTCATATATATGGACCAAAAATGATATCAGGTACTACTCACAACAAATAATCATAGCACTCTCTTCAGTTTTGTTTCCATAAGAACTCAGTGAAGAATGTTTTTTTTTTCTTCCCACTCACAGACAAGGAATATAAGACTTATATATGCTAAATTTCTGACCAAGATCCCACATGTAATACTGACAAGATCAAAATTATTTCGTCCAGTTTGTTCTCCATTTTTTTTTGCAAATTTGCTACTTAGATGTATTAAATATATATATGACTCATTTTGCCTTTATTATATTCTATAATAAAAATCAATTATTTATATACTCCTAATTAAAAATAAAGGTCATATATTTTGAAATCTAAAATAAGCAATAAAACTTTGATGTATCACTTTCAAGTCTCCTTCAAATGATAAATTGCAATCTACATCCATCACTTTCTAACACAATAGAATTGTTCTTTCTGGTAACACCCTGAGAGGCATTTGCCCTAGTTCCTTTAAAGATTAATAGTTTTCTTCCGTTAAATTGTAGGCTCATTATCAAAATAGTTATGCTCCCTGAAATCACATCAATTTAAACATTTCTTCCTAAAGTTTCAACTGTCTATTGCAAAATAATATGCTCAATATCTCACTTTGTATAACAATGGAGGCATGCCTTCCCTCAGTCTTGGAATCTCTGGACAAAGGTGGATTATGGGCTAAATCTCATGAACTGGCCACGAATTTCAGCTATTGAAGCTCTTCCATCACCAGCTGCAGATCAGCACTTACGCTAAATAATGATTCATCATCACCAATAACAAATACAGACAAGGCTTCAGAACTCAACAAATGTGAAATAAATGTAAGATTTGACAGTTTATATCCTTAAAATGTTATTGGTTTAATGTGAGAGAATAAAGATTCTAGAACACAAATTACCTATGACATGAAATGTTACATATATTGGATATTAAATCAAGGAAGTAATGCTAATAGAGAAGATCAATCAAAATATAAATTAATGACAGCATATAGGTAAGAAGAATACAAGTTCAATTTATGTCTATTTTAATACGGTATCCTCCCAGAAGTTTTATATTTTGAATTCTGCTTTTCATGTAGTAGACTATCAAGAACACTTGACACTCCTTGTTCACTAGGTCTGATAAGACTTTTATCATCAACATAGTGATGAACACTGTGTTTTTCTAATTTCAAAATTATGAAGGTTACTTCAGACTTTATCATGAGAGTGCTATCATAGCCCTGGGCAAGACAGCAAGACAGCAAATGTTTCCCTGTGGTCCATACTTGCTGAACGGAAATACTTTTATCAGCTTCAACTAAGGGGACAGAAAGAGACATTTGCTAGATTATCCATGCAAAACAAGAGTCTTAGGTTGTATTGAGCCATTTTCTTTCCTTTTTTTTTTTTTTTTTTTTTTTTTTGTGACAGGCAGAGTTAGACAGTGAGAGAGAGAGACAGAGAGAAAGGTCTTCCTTCCATTGGTTCACCCCGCAAAGGGCCAACACGGCTGGCACATTGCGGCCGGTGCACTGCGCCGATCAGAAGCCAGGAGCCAGGTGCTTCCTCCTGGTCTTCCATGCAGGTGCAGGGCCCAAGCACTTGGGCCATCCTCCACTGCCTTCCCAGGCCACAGCAGAGAGCTGGACTGGAAGAGGAGCAAACAGGACAGAATCCGGCGCCCCAACTGGGACTAGAACCCCGGGGTGCCGGTGCCGCAGGCAGAGGATTAGTCAAGTGAGCCGCGGTGCCGGCCATGTTGAGCCATTTTCTTAAATACACTCTATCATGCACAGTAGATGAAATTCAGATGTTCAGTTGCTTAGATTTATATGAACTCATAGTCAATCAAGTTTCTTTACTAGGAATCGCAATGAGGTTGTGATGGATACTTCAAACTCTGCATGGCTTTTGCCTTTGAGAATGTCAGAAATCTCTGTTATCTTATTTACTTCTTAAAATTTTTGTGGTTGGGTACACATTTTTTATTCAAGAATGTGATGATTAATTCTATGTGTAAACTTGACTGGGTTAAGGGGCATTCAGAAAACTATAAGGGTTTTCTGGAAAAGAACAGTATTTAAGTCGGTTGGTTGAGTAAGAAAGGTCGACCCTCACTACAGAAGGCAGCAGAGCAATACTTTGAAGGGCAGGATAGAGAAAAAAAAAAGAGAAAACCTGAATCTGCTCCATCTTCTGGGGCTGAGATGTCCTCAACTCTGTTGCCCAGGAGCTCTGGTTCTCAGCCTTTTGGACTCCAGAACTTGAATCCTTGGCTCTCCTGGTTCTCAGGCCATCAGACATGGACTAAATCATTCCACTGGCATTCCTGCAACTCCCTTCAGCTGGCTGACACCATACAGAGGACTCCTGTTTTCTATCATCATGTCAGCCAATTCCTATAACAAATCCCGCTTATATATTCACATTTATATGTATCTTTATACATATCCTGTTGGTTCTGCTTTCTGGAAATCCCTGACAATTATACAGATTTCCGTGTGGCCCTTTCTACCATTATTACTCTCACTCTAGGTTTGCACAAACTAATGCAATCTCTGTCAGTTGTTGTGTATGTGCATTTCATTAAAAAAAAAAAAACTGTTTAGAAGAAAAAGTTTGCAGACATATAAAATTAGCCATACATACAGAACACTAGGTGATGTCCTCATACAGGTATTCTTTGTGTAATGTCCAATCAAGATAAATATATATATATATATATATATATATCCATCCTTTCAAATATTTAAGGTTTATTTACGATGAAGCACTGAAATTCTGATCTTTTAGTTTTTTTTATAGAGAAATACACAGTTTATTAACATTATCTGTAGTCACCCTTCCGTGCATTAGAACCCCAGAACTTCATACTATTACCTGGTGATAACTTCAGACTAGTTAATCAACCCATTCCCACACCTTCCTGCCCCTTCCCTCCTAAAGCCTCTGGTAACCACGGTTATAGTTTTAGTTTCTGTGAGATCACCTTTTTAAAATTTTTTATGTATTTTTTTTTTAAATTTTTGACAGGCAGAGTGGACAGTGAGAGAGAGAGAGAGACAGAGAGAAAGTTCTTCCTTTGCCACACCGCGCCGCGCCGATCCGAAGCCAGGAGCCAGGTGCTTCTCCTGCTCTCCCATGGGGTGCAGGGCCCAAGCACTTGGGCCATCCTCCACTGCACTCCCGGGCCACAGCAGAGAGCTGGACTGGAAGAGGGGCAACCAGGACAGAATCCGGCGTCCCGACCGGGACTAGAACCCGGTGTGCCGGTGCCGCAGGCAAAGGATTAGCCTGTTGAGCCACAGCGCCGACCTGAGATCACCTTTTAAAAAAGGACTCCACATATGAGTGAGATCATGAGATACTTTTCTTTCCATGCTTGGCTCATTTCACTTAACATATTGCCCTCTGGTTTCATCCATGTTGTTGAAAATGTCAAAATTTCATCCTTTTTATGGCTGAATAATATTCTATTGTGTACAGTTATCACATTTTCTTTATCCATTCACCAGTTGATGGGCACTTAGTTTGCTTCCATTTCTTGGCTATGGTGAGTTCTGCAGCAGTAAACTTGGGAGTCCATTTGTCTCCTCAACAGGTTCATTTTATTTTCCTAGGATATATACCCAGTAGTGCAATCCATGGATCATAGGTAGTTTTATTTTTAGTTTTTGGAATAATCTCTAGGCTTTATTCTACAATGACTCTACTAATTTACTTTATCACCAACAGTGGGACACATTCTCAGCAGCACTTGGGCCCTCTTTTACTGCTTTTCCAGGCCACAGCAGAAAGCTGGATTGGAAGTGGAGCAGCCAGGACTTGAACTAGTGCCTATGTGAGATGCCAGCACTGCAGGCGGAGGCTTTACCCACTATGCCACAGTGTCAGCCCTACAATTTATTCATTAATGCATCTTTCATTTCCTTGGTTTTCTGTCTTACTTTCTTACATATGATGAACCAGTCTTTCTTATTGTCTATAAGGCTTTCCTTCCAGCTACAAGTTACAGGAGACCCTTATACAATCATGTATACCTTCTATTGGTCACAGTGTGTTCCAAGTCGATAGGGCACTGATATGAGTATGTGATTTTTGTATTTATTTAAAAATATTTGTAGACAATATAGAAAAATACAAATGAAGGTTTAATTATTCTTAACATTTTGCTATATTCACTTAAAAAAGGTGTATGAATTTTGTCAAGTCTTCTACAGTAATTTATAGACAGTCATACAAGTCTTACTGTTATCATTGCCTCCATCAAAACCATTAAGATATACCAAGATCAACAGCTGGCAAGCTAGAGATGTAGAAGGTATAATTATTTTTTTCTAGTTTGAGTCTGAAAGCCTCAGAACCAGGATTATCAACAGTATAATTTTAGTCCACATCCAAGCCCATAGGTAGATTAACACACCAGCTATAAAACAGGTAGAGAGGTGTCTCCCCAACTCAGCATTTTTTGTTCTCTTCTGGCCTTCAATTGATTGGGTGAAGCCAATCAACGTTGGGGATAGCAATCTGCTTTAGTCATGTATCAACTCCATCCCCCAAATCTCTCACAGATAGACTCAGAATACTGTTTAATCAAACACATGCATGCCTTCCGGCCCAGTCAGGTCGGCATACAATACTAAGCATCACAGAAACTCCATCCTGCTGGTCTTCAGCGGGATCACCTTTGCTACCCTGTGATGCGAATTCAAAATCCCCATTAGTGTCTGCTTTATAGCGTCATTCTTGGTACCAACTAAGTAAATTCTTAACCTCCATATTCATAGTGATTCTATTCAAAACATCCAAGAAATGGAATCAACCTATGTGTGCAAGCATGGATGTACAGATAAAGAATTACTTGGAATATATGCTCAAAGGAATGCTATTTGACCATATAGGGTAGGAAAATTTTATCATTTCCGGTAACATGGATGAACCTGGAGGGCATTATGTTAAGTGAAATAAGCTAGACACAGAAATACAAACACCAAATAATCTGATTCACATGTGGAATCTAAACAAGTTGATCTCCTAAGAGTGGAGTATAGAATGGAGATTACAAGAGATTGAGGAGATTGAGAATGAGAAACAAAGATTCAAAATTACAATCAGGAGGAGTAAGTTCAGGATACCTATTGTGCAGCACAGTGTCTATAGGTAATGACAAAATTCTTGAAAAAATACCAAAAGAGTTCAGACTGTCTAATCATAAAAATTTTGGCTCTGTAACTGCACACATGCAGTATATTTTTGCATTCCACAACTTACATATATTTCATAATATCATGCTGTCCATCATAGAACATTATTTATTTTGGTCATGAAAAGTAACCTAAAAATAAAAAGAAAATCCAGTAGGAGATTTAGATGAAATGATCTGTGTAGTGATCCTAGGGAGTAAGAGGAAACTGTAAAAAATGAACCAGGGAAGGAAGGAAACCCAGTGACATATCCACAGCTGATAAGTTACTGTTGTAGGTAGGCCATTAGGACTTCAATCCTATTAGGAATGCACTGAAGACTTATATAAGACATAATTTAGTTTTCACACTGAAACGAGGGTGTTGAGTGTTTTCAACTTGCCCTGAAACAGGGATGAGTGTTCTTCCAGACTAAAGCAGTGAACATCTTTAGGAAGAAAGACATTTCTTCATTTAGGAGAATAAAGGTACCTATAAGAGAATCATCTGCACATCACCTATGGGGGAAAGAAGACTGAGGCAATGTTGTCAGGATACAGACAGTATTTATCAGAGTTCTCTCTTCCTTGGTCCTTAGTGAACTCACAAAGCTATGAAGTCTAGAATCCTTTACCTGGGAAATAATATAAAAGTCAGGATTTCTTTCCTGAATATACATCTACTCAATTATATCTACATTTTGAGTTGACTTGGTAATTTTTATTTGTTCAGGATAAGATTCTTTGCAATGAGTATATTAGGTGCAATATATGAAAGAGGTGTCCTATGATTTTGGTGAGAACATATTTGCAAATTTAGAAATATCCATACGGTTAGCTTGCTCGTATAATTTCAGGTATGTTTATCTGTGTATACTTTTCCAGCAATTCTAAGAAAGGCAGAAGGCTTTGATACCTGTATCATAGATGGCTCACAGTAAGTAGATTTGTCTGCTGGCAAAAGTTGGTTTTGTTCCCCCTCTTTTACTGTTTTACATAATGGTCTAAAGTGAATCAACTATTTTCCTCACAGAGAGGCCATTAAAATTTATAAGATTTGCAGTGTTTTTTCCTCTTTGCATAGGTCAGCTTACCTGAAGGGAGTCCAGAGACACTAACTGAATCCAAGAGGGTCCATTATCTGCCTCTTCTCTAGACCTTGCCTTTAGCAGACATATGATAATTTGCATGTTATAAATATTCTGCTTGTTAAAGCCCTGGATGTAGCTCTATGTTTACAAAGAAAGCCTGATTTGCTCTATTGTGGCTCTATAGGCATCTTGCTTACCAAGATGTTGCTGGTATACATCTATTTCCAGTGCAGATGGATTTTCCATAGGTCCACATTATGTGTTGGAGGAGGTTGTGGGAAGGAGTTTCCAGCTAAGTGGTCTTCAGTCAGTTCCCAGCACTCACCCTCGTCTAGAGAGATGGAGGGTTTCCCTTCCAAAAAACACTATCATTCAATGGGTCTGGAAACACGTCATGTTTACAAGACTCTATATAAGTCCTGAGCTATTGATGAGAGAGATTTTTAGAGAAGATGGAGAGGAACAAACTCTGGGCGAACAAAATTAATTATCCTGATGGAAGTCTCCATTCGTGATAATTCATGAAACTTCTCACAAAAAAGCTTGTGCGTCACTCGTCCAGTGCCCCAAGGTGACTTCCAGCACTCACGGTGACTCAGAGATCTCCCAAGTGCCTCTGATGCTCCACCTAGGGTTTCCTAGTTTGCCAGAGAGGAGCAATCTCTCCTTCTGGACAATGCTTCAGTCCTTGATACTTCTCATCTTCCCACAGAACCAGCCCGCATTACAATCTGGGAAGTAAATACAACCCAACAACAATTTAGTTTCCAATATTCTGATCTTCATTTTCATCCCCAAAACTGGAAAAAAAAATGGAACCAATAGCTTAAACTATTTTATCTCATATTCCATTAAGGCAGGGTTGCATATCTTTCAAGGCACACAAAAATATTTCTAGGTAAAAATGAACAAATCCAAATGAATTTGGAAGGATGGAAAGGAGGCCTAGGATGGAGCATTGTTTAAATGGAAAAATATTTAATTTGTTGATATACATTTTGCATTCCATATTATTCTTTTTTTTCTTTCTTTTTTTTTTTTTTGAGAGAGACAGAGAGAAAGGTCCTCCTTTTTGCCGTTGGTTCACCCTCCAATGGCCGCTGTGGCCGGCACATCTCGCTGATCCGAAGCCAGGAGCCAGGTGCTTCTCCTGGTCTCCCATGGGGTGCAGGGCCCAAGGACTTGGGCCGTCCTCCACTGCCTTCCCAGGCCATAGCAGAGAGCTGGCCTGGAAGAGGGGCAACCGTGATAGAATCCGGCGCCCCAACCGGGACTAGAACCCAGTGTGCCGGCGCCGCAAGGCGGAGGATTAGCCTGTTAAGCCACGGCACCGGCCTCATATTATTCTTTTATATAATTGTGGATTTCTAAAATGATTTTCATGTAGTAATTTTCACAGAACAAGAAACTTATGTAGTAAGACTTTTCAGAAGATTTATAATATTAATCTGGAGAACAGAGACACAATCAAGAGCACAGTATTTAAACTTAGAACTACAAACTTATCTCCATTATTTTTCATTCAACAGGAAATTATAGCTTGGGCATTATCAAACCTCTTCCTGTTTTATTTGTCATATCAGATGCATTTTCTATCCAATGTCAAATAATGAAATTTCTACAGTATCCATTTTCTTGCCTTGAAAATCACCTCTTAAATATAAATCAGATTTATTTTATTTACTTTTCAAATACTGAAAAATAATGACATGGGAGTTTGTTACTCTTTATCAGATAGTTTGGATTTCTTTCCAGTATTTTCTGCTGTTCCTACTAAAGATATGAGGACAGCAGGAGATACATTCCCTCATTCGTTGCTAACATTTGCTAGTTCTGTTTAATAGTTGCCCATATCTGTCTTCTAAGTGACATTTACCAATATGTCAGTGTCTTTCTTGTGTCACCATGTGGAGTATATTTACCCTTAACTATTTCACAATCCTTTCCTGCAATGATTTTGAATGTTCTTGTTGTTAGGAATTAATTTTTGTGGGCGAAGGGCACTCTGTTTACTTTTAATGATATTATGTCTTAGGAGGCAATTTCCCCCTCTCCTGAATGGTTGGAACACTTGTTCTCTATGTACCATATGGTCGTCACTAGAGTTTTTTATTTCTTCACATTTAATTAATATTCCCTTAGTGTTATGATTAGTAAACATATTACATTCTCCCTTGTAGATTTAAATTACTGACCTCTAAGCCAAACATTTATGAAAAGTTCCTTTATCTTTTTTGATAAAATAAACATTTCTCCAGAGAAAAAGTGCACCTTCCCTGTAAAAGTCTCAGAATAAATCAGCTGTTTTGGAGGCTCTTTAATTTCCACCTTCAGTACTAGCATTTTAGAATCTATACTAAAAAAATTTGAGACCTAAAATGAGAAACTTAACTCCATTTATTTCACAGATTCTTGGGTATTTTTTCATTTTTTATTTGAGAGGTTGAAAGACACACACACACACACACACCACACATACACATGTCCCATGTGCCGGTTCACTCCCAAATTCCCACAACAACTAGAACTGGGGTTGGCCAAAGCTTGGAACCAGGAGCCGGGAATCCTGTTCTCCCATGAGGGTGGTAGGACCCAATTACTAGAATAACTACTACAATGTCCCAGGACTTGCATGGTCAGGAAACTGGAGTCAGGAGCCAGACCAGGAACTGAACTCAGGGATTACAATGTGGGATATGGGCATTTAACCTACATGCTTACTGCTAGGGTAAATGTCTGCCTTATTTCTTCAGTATCTTTTACTTTAATCAAGGTTGCATGTTATTGATGGCATTTATGTGTATATGTGATATCTTGCATATTTGCTACAACTGCATTGCATAATTATATATATATATGTATTTACGTATATTGTTCTCGTGTACATGGATGATTTTCTGTAACCATATTTTTGCGTTTAAAATAAATATTTGAAGTAAATTCTATACTAGAGTTCCCTCTCTCCCTCACCCTCTTTCCATTTTTCTTTTATGTGGATGCATAAACAACAACAAGAAAACACACACCATTATTTGAAAGAGTCTATTTTTTTTCTTACAAAGGACTTTACTGCCTGATTTTTGACAACAAATATGGCTTACTTTTTAATTGAAAAATATTTTCCCTGAGAGAAATATGAAAACTATTTCTTTTGCACAAAACAGAAGTTTAATTTAGACTAATTTACTCTTATCTGGGAATTTAGTGCCAGAAACAATAGAATGAAAGGACCAATATGTTGAAAAGCTGAAAGCACAAGATGTCTCTTCCACATTTGTCCCGAGTTCTACAGTGATACCCTCACGAGGACAGCGCTGACTGTAGAATCCTTGACTCTATATTTTGCCATGATTCCACATTAATGAAGGAAGGTTATCCAATTGTACTTTGTTCCATTAATGCACTTCTCCAAACCTTTCTGAATCAGGGATACCAGAACAGAGCCATGTGTCAGGCACCTTTCTGAGATTCTCTAAAGATACTCATAGCCCATGAGAATTTTCTCTCTCCCTTAGATATACCCAGCAAATCTGTGGGACCTGGTGGTACTGAAGAATAGAACTCAATGATCTCTCATCCCTCCTCAGAATCCTTGAGACTCAACGTACTCACTGTTGGGGTGGGCTAACTATGCATGTCTAAGATCTATCTTTTGCATACAAAACATGGTTTTTCTTTGCAGATTGTTAGGAAGGACATCAAAGTGGATGTATCACAGGATGTGATGTTTAGGTTAGGCCTACTTATGTGCTTGTTGAATGAGTGGATAAGTAAATAGATAAGATTTTAATGAGCTGTAATTGACAGAGTGAAGGTCCAAGTTTTTAAAAATTGAACCGAATTATCCTTAGTCTTGGTACTTCTTGAAACTCTGAAATGTATTAGTTACCTTTTTAGTAATCAGATCTTAAGGAATGAGATTGTGTCACTTAGACATTTGCAGAATCTGTCTGTGCTCATTAACATGAATCTTAGAATCTGATTATCATTCATGTGTTATTTGTAAATGTAGGAGGTCTTGGAGGTTGCGTGGCTCATGAAAGAAACCATGCCTTAAATGAATAATTGATTTAACCAGATTTTTAAAAGATTCTTGTAATTTGAAACGATTTCTGAGCCATTTGTTTTTATTACCTGAAACTAAAATGCCTTCTTGAAGCCTATTAAAACTGGCCACTGGGTGGGAGTTTAGTGTAAAATGAAGTCTGAATTCAGGAAAGTGTTTAGAGATCCTAACAGGGCATGTGAAACAGAGTATGACAACTCAGAATAATCTCCAACGAGCATACGGTATCTTACGATTTTAGTAATATAATAATCTAGATAGAGCTAAATAAAATGTTTATAAAGATTCATTGCTTTGAAAGACAGTGTCAGAGAAAGATCTTTCATCTGCTAATTTCATTCCTCGTATGCTTTCAACAATCAGCTGGGCCAAACCAAAGGCAGGAGCTAGGAACTCCATGCTTCTCACCTGCATGGCAGGGACCGAACCACTCGAGACATCATCTGGTGCCTCTCAGGCACAGTAGCCGGAAGCTACCTCTGAAGTGTGTTGTACTCAGCACTTAAAACTGGCACTTCAGATGCATTCACTTAACTACCTGAGCCATGCATACATCCCTCAATAAAAATATGATAGTAATTACTAAAACCATATATTAGCATACAAATAGAAGTAGCACATGTTATACATCAGAGTGAGTTGTGTCTTCTATTGAACTGACCAATTCTCTACTGAAATTGAAGAGAATTCAGAATCCACCAAACAAAATGTTCAAAGCATTTTAAAAACAGATAATTTGGCCGGCGCCGTGGCTCACTTGGCTAATCCTCCGCCTGCGGCGCCGGCACCATGGGTTCTAGTCCCGGTTGGGGTGCCAGATACTAGTCCTGGAAGCTCCTCTTCCAGTCCAGCTCTCTGCTGTGGCCCAGGAGGGCAGTGGAGGATGGGCCCTGCACCCACATGGGAGACCTGGAGGAAGCACCTGGCTCCTGGCTTCGGATGGGCGAAGCGCACCAGCCGTAGTGGCCATTTAGGGGGTGAACCATTGGAAATGGAAGACCTTTCTTTCTGTCTCTCTCTCTCACTGTCTAAATCTGCCTGTCCAAAAAAAAAAAATACCCAAAGGAAATTAATTTGGCTAATAAAAAAGCCATCTGCACATTAATGTTTATTGCAGCTCAATTCACAATAGCTAAGACCTGGAACCAACCCAAATGCCCATCAACAGTAGACTGGATAAAGAAATTATGGGACATGTACTCCATAGAATACTATACAGCAGTAAGAAACAATGAAACCCAGTCATTTGCAACAAGATGGAGCAATCTGGAAAACATCATGCTGAGTGAATTAAGCCAGTCCCAAAGAAAAAAATATCATTTGTTTTCCCTGATCGGTGACAACTGAGCGCCAAAGGGGAAACCTGTTAAGTGAAATGGACACTATAAGCAACAATGAACTGATCAGCTCCTGTCCTGACTTTAGATGTACAATGTAATACTTTATCCTTTTTAGTATTTGTTGTTGTTGTTGTTCTAGTACTATTGGTTGAACTCAGTAATTAACACACAATTATTCTTAGGTGTTTAAATTTTAACAGAAAAGTGATCCCTGTTAAATCTAAGAGTGGAAAAAGAGAGGGAGGAGATGAACAATTTGGAACATGCTCAATCGGACTGGCCGCAAATGGTGGAGTTAGAAATGTGCCAGGGGATTCCAACATGATCCCATCAAGACGGCATGTACCAATGCCATCTCACTAGTCCAAGTGATCAATTTCAGCTCACAATTGATAGCTCTGATAGGTCTAAGAGTCAAAGAGATCACACAAACAAGACAAGTATCTGCTAATACTAACTGATAGAATCAAAAAGGGAGAAAAAGATCCAATATGGGAAGCGGGATACACAGCAGACTCATAGAATGGCAGATGTCCTAAACAACACTCTGGCCTCAGAATCAGCCCTCAAGGCATTCGGATCTGGCGGAAGAGCCCATGAGAGTATAGCAGGCATGGAAAGCCAAGATATCATGGAAAAAAAAAAAAAAGAGACCTAAATGAGTGATCTCTGTGAGTGAGATCCCAGTGGAAAGAACGGGGCCATCAAAGAAGGAGGTACCCTTCTCTGAAGGGAGGAGAGAACTTCCACTTTGACTATGACCCTATCGGAATAAGATCAAAGTCAGCGAACTCTAAAGGCTTCCATAGCCCTGACAACTCATGACTAGAGCCTAGGGAGATTACTGACACCGTGAACAGGAGTGTCAAATTGTTAAGTCAGCAACAGGAGTCACTGTGTACTTACACCCCATGTGGGATCTGTCCTTGATGTGTTGTCTAATGTGAAGTGATGCTATAACTAGTACTGAAACAGTATTTTTACACTTTGTGTTTCTGTGTGGGTACAAACTGATGAGGTCTTTACTAATTATATACTGAATTGATCTTCTGTATATAAAGATAATTGGAAATGAAAAAAAAAAACAACCTGGTGTTAAAAAGGAAATGGCATAGAAAATTAATTAATTTAAAAAAACTATTATGTAGGATCTCTGTCTTTAATGTGCTGTACATTGCTATTTAATGCTATAATTAGTAATCCAATGGTAGTTTTTTCACTTTATGTTGCTATATGGGCAAAATGTTGAAATCTTTACCTAATATATACTAAACTGATCTTCTGTATATAAAGAAAATTGAAAATGAATCTTTACATGAATGGAAGGGGAAAGGGAGCGGGAAAGGGGAGGGTTGCGGGCGGGAGGGAAATTATGGGAGGGGGGAAGCCATTGTAACCCATAAGCTATACTTTGGAAATTTATATTCATTAAATAAAAGTTTAATAAAAAAACAGATAATTTAAATGTAGACCAGAGGAACTTTACATATGCTAGTGCTAAAATCACAATGTAAACAAAGACATTAGAAAGAAATGTCCCAGTTCAAACATATGACAGATAAATTCTAAAATGGCAGTAAAGTACTCTACAGTTAATGAACGGAAGCATCATTAATAAACCAGAGAAACCACAGAGTCAAATGGTAGAGAAGAAAAAGAGCTCCTGTGTTTGTTCAGGCTATTATAACAAAATACCATAGATTGAATGGCATAGGAACAACATACGCTTCTCACAGTTCTGTGGGCTGGGAATCCACGGGCAAGCTTCAGATGGATTCTGTGTCTGGGGAAGGCCTGCTTCTCACAACTGCACCTACCCACTGTGTCCTTGTGTGGCAAAAGGGCCAGTACCTGAATCAGTGCCCATACGGGATGCTGGCGTTGCAGGTGGTGGCATGACACCTATGGCTATAACCTTCAATGCCAAAACACTGGCCCCTGGACAATTCTTTTCACCCTTGAACATGGACCGTTTTCCCATTTATTTTTAAATTCATTTCATCAGCGTTTTATAATTTTGAACACAAACATCTTTACATCTTTGGTTCAATTTATTCCTTGTTTAAATTATTTGCATTTTACCTTTTGATGATACTAATAATACAATTATTTTCTTTCCTTTTTTGGACAGCTCACCATTTGTGCATAGAAACACAATCAATTTTTGTAAATCATTTTTTTTTAATCCTGAGACTTTATTGAATTCACTTATTTGTGTGTGTATGTGTATGTGTGTGTGTGTGTGTGTGTGGTGTTACCTTTTGGGAATTTTTCTATGTAAAAGATACTGTAATCTGTAGAGATATTTACTTCCCTTCTGGTTTGTATCCTCTCATTTATATCTCTTACTGAATTTCTCTGGCTAGGACTTCCAGTACTGTGTTGAATAGATGCAGAAACAGTAGGCATCCTTTTCTTGTTCTTCATCTCACAGGAAAAGTTTTCAGTGTCACAGTTGAGTGTGGTGTTACACAGGTGCTTGTGAAAACACAGCCATTTCAATTTTAAATGGATGATGAGTTCTATCAAAGTCCTTTTCTGCCTTTATTAAGATGAGCTTGTGTTTTCCCCTTTCATTCTATTGCTGTATTATATTTACGTTTAAATGTTCTTGAATTCCGAGGATAAATATCACAATGATTGTGCACGATCTTTTTAATGTGCAGTTGAATTTTACGTGCTAGTATCCTGTTGAGGACTTTTGCATCTATGTTCACAAATACTGGTCTGGAGTTTTCCTATAGCTTCTTTGGCTTTGGTATCACACACAAAAAGAGTTTGGAAGTGTTTCCTCAATGCCACTTTTTGAGAGGAGTAATTTTTGTTTTAATTTCAAAAATTTTGGCTTGTAGAAACAAAGAACATTTTAACATTTGCTGTTTTGTAAGTTTATGCCTCTGTGTGTGATACCAGTATACATATATTTATCAAGGTTTCCATTTTTATGCTACCCCTTTCTCCATTTTCTCACTTTTACCACTCAGGGAACACTTTTTAAGCATGACTTTTATAACCATATGTCTGGTGCTTGCTGTGTGAACCAGAAAGGAAACATGTTTTACAGATGAGTTACATCTATTATTGATATGCCTGCCATATTTGCCTCAATAGTGATGTCATTTTGATGTACTTTTTTATTTTGTCTTTTTATATTTAATGTTCTTTCTTTCTTTTTTTTTTTTTAACAGGCAGAGTGGATAGTGAGAGAGAGAGAGAGACAGAGAGAAAGGTCTTCCTTTTTGCCATTGGTTCACCCTCCAATGGCCGCTGCGGCCGGCGCATTGTGCTGATCAAAAGCCAGGAGCCAGTTGCTTCTCCTGGTCTCCCATGTGGGTGCAGGGCTCAAGCACTTTGGCCATCTTCCACCGCCTTCCCGGGCCATAGCAGAGAGCGGGCCTGGAAGAGGGGCAACCGGGATAGACTCCAGTGCCCCAACCGGGACTAGAACCCGGTGTGCCGGCGCTGCAAGGCGGAGGATTAGCCTGTTAAGCCACGGCGCCGGCCTTAATGTTCTTTTTTAGTTTTTAAAGATCTATTAACATTCTTACTTTTCATAAAAATTAATGTCCTTATTTCATTATATATTTTTTTTAAAGGCAGAGTTATAGAGAAGCAGAGGCAGAGAGAGAGAGAGATGGTTTTCCATCTGTTGGTTCACTCCAAAAATGGCTGCAATGGCCAGGGCTGGGCTCATCTGAAGCCAGGAGCCAGGAGCTTTACCCCAGTCTCCCACATGGGTGCAGGGACCTAAGCACCTGGGTTATCTTCAACTGCTTTCTCAGGCCTTAGCAGAGAGCTCAATCAGAAGTGGAACAGCTGAAACTAGAATTGGCACCCATATGAGAATGCGGGCACTGAAGGTGGCGGCTTTACCAGCTATGCCACAGCATGAGCCCCTCTTTATATTCTTATTGATGATTTACTTACTTTTTGGTTTTCAATAGTACTCTAAGTGGTACATCCATTGCTTAAATAACAAGCAATATACATATACTAATTCCTGCATCCTTCTGTAGTCTCTTTTCAACTCTTTTTTTTGTGCATGTTGTCAGAATATGCAAAATATGAGATCATCAAATAATATTTTATTCCAACTTCTGTTATATATTTTCTTTTATTCTTCAATCTAAAATTAAATATACAATCTACTTTCTCTTACTACTTTTCTTGCAATTCCCCCTATTGTCTCTTGGTTAGGAGGAATTCATGTTTTAATAAATTTCTCAGGAAGGGCTTGCAGGTACTCAATTCCCAGAACTATTGCATATTTAATTTCTTCGATGTATCTTTGATGAAAAAAGTTGGCTGCTTATAAATATCTTTGACTCATACTTAAATTTCCTTACTTTTTGAAAATGTTGGTTTTCCTTTTCCAAACCATTCTTGGTTTCCATAAAACATGTGTGAAGGGAACATGACCAATAGCTTGGTAGGATGTGCTGTTAATTTTTCCACACACAGGAAAATTGAATTGGGCATATACTCTGGTTAAGGTTTATGGCATGTGCATGGATTTTAGCAGTTTCTTTTATTATCCTTATTCTCCTTTATTTTGGGGTACATACTTTGGTGAGATTCATATTCTTATCAGCACTATTTCATTTATATATTAATCTTTTAATAAGGTATAGAATACATGCATGGCATTATTTTTACTACCAGTTGCATGGATTATGATAAAATTTCCAATTCCTTTATCAGATGGGAAGAGAATTTTCTTCTGTGATTTTCTTGTGATAGTCACCCAGTGATTGTGTCTCTGCATTACACAACCAAGTGATAACGCTGTCCATGCTGATGGCTTCAACGGTAGCTGACTGACTGTGTCCTAGTTACTGATGCATTATTAGCTAAAGGCATAACCCTAGGAGTTATTTATGGGAAGTCAATTTAGAACACTAGAACTGATGCTTGGAAAATGTTTGGTCTTTTTCTTGGCTGTGTAATCTTAGAAATATGCCAAAAGCAAGACAGTTGCAAGAGAAGTAAATTGCAGAACTTCAATAGTTGATTTTATTCCAGGTTTCTGTTTTTCTAAGGACTTTTTTACAACTGTACATAAGCCTTCATTGTCCAGAAAACTGCTTTGGAGCAGTTCCTATTATGGTGGACTGTCCCAAACCCTACATTTCTGCAAGCTCTGGAAGAACGGCTCAACATAAAGTTAGGACAGAGCAACAGCGAATCTGCCTCATTTTGCTTTCTCAAAGCCTTGCTAATCACTAAAGAATTAACTTCAGATCAGTAGGACAAGCATCACCTAAAAATGATCAAAAACACAAAATTTCAGATTTCCCAGACATACTGAATTAGAATCTATATTTTCCAATACCACTGATAATATCTTTGCTAATTAATGGTTGAGAAATATTGCTTTTAAAAGATTGAAAAAATATAATAAAAAAAGAAGAGGGAAAGAAAGAAAAAAGAAGATCAGGGTCGTTTCTTTTAGAACAGAGTCTGGCTAACGTCAGGTAAAATGACGCATGGATGAAAACTAGACCACATTTGGACACTATTCGTAACCTTAAAAATCAGAACTGGTGAAAAAGAGCAGATTTTTCCTCTCATTGCACCTTTTGCTAGCATCTATAATATGTGTTTGCTTAAGACTTTGGAAATATGTAGAAAACATAAGATGTTCATTCTGGAGCTGAAATAACTAGATGCACAAGATGGAAAAAATTACTCCCCCTCCCCTGGCATTGATTTTCTGTGTAAAAGTGGCTGGCTCTTACTGAGCAGACAATGTGAATCTTGTCCTTAAAAAATTCCAAACAAACAAATCCAAGGCCAACTAGATCATAGTAGAAGTGGTGATGTTCCTCACCTCCTCTATTATTCCTTCTTTCCATGTAAAGGAAAAATATCTAAGGAGTGAACATGTCCCTTGTCTTTAAATACTTTGAATGATTACTCCTTAGAGGTTCTTAAGTGTTGGTTGGATGAGTAGACATCAGGGCATTATTGGTATTGGGGGACTCAGTTATTTCCCATAAATGTAGACTCTGCTGATCTATTTTAGTTAAAACTTTTGCCCCTAATGTGTTAATTCTTGTCTAGATGTTTACTAAGTTTTACAGCAAGCTAGGATGTAAAGGAGATACAAGACTCTATCTTAAGCCCATCCAAAAATTAAGCACTATCCATTAATTTGTGTTTTCTTTTGAGAATATCTTATGTTGTACAGATATAAAATAAAAGTATTCAATAATAATATTTAGAAAATGTGAATTTGCTAAGTTATTTTGTCTGTATTTAGACATTTATTGCTACTTAATTTTCTGAAGATTGCTGTAAAATGAAACAAACATTAGCAAATAAAATAAACAAATAAATGAAGATATAAATCCTTGTTGTTCTCTGTTCAAGTATTTGATGTTGCTGATTATTTTCAAACCTAACTGGGCTCAGCTGTGTGTAGAATAAATGCCTTGGGACATATCACTACACCAAGATGCTGCAGTGACACCTCATCCATTAAGGGAGTGCACTGTTTTAACTGGCAATGTACATGTATGTGCATTGATAATTACACTCAACGTGGAAAATACCTAGTTTTTTCTAATTATATAGACACAGATACTAAGGCATAGAGACTTTCTATAACGAGCTGTAGTGAGGTCTAATAAATTATCCTGGATTTACAAACATTTCTTTTGGAGTTGTAGGCTTGAGGCCTGTTTTCTCCTTAAGAATCCTGGAAATGGATATAAGTATGCAAACATTTACATTTAATGTTTAAAATATCAGATTAAATGTTAACACATAAGTAAGACACTGGATAAAATGTAAATTTGTTAGTTTTACTTGTTGAAAAAAAAGGAGAAATGTTTAACTTTTTCTTCACTTTTAATTCATACCAGCATGTCTAGTGGCAGCACTGAATTTTTAATGGAACAAGAGAAACAGAATCATACAGAGCAAAGTAGACAAAAAGAGGAAAAAAAAAAGTATGTGTAACTAATAATTAGAATTTATTCTTACAATTAAACTAGTATCAGAGTTCAAAAATACATCACATTTTAATTAACTCTTTAAATATTTGTATGCAATTCCAGTCCAAACTGATCCTCAAAGACATACTGCATCAGTATTCTTCAAACATTACTGAGGAGAGATTTAATAAGTTTATGGTTATTATGAGGCTGGAAGTAACTGTTAATTACTTTTCCTCTCTTGCAACCTTTTCACAGTCTTCCTGAAAATAAATTAGCCCTTTTCTATATGCTTGTGTTATCACCAAGCCCAGTGATTTACTGATTACAAGGACAGAATTGAACGGATAAAAATTGAAGCTCACATTAGAGATTCAAGCTTCTCTCCCACTTCCACCTCTCACCCTGCATTCCTATAACTCATGCAAGGAAAAAAGTTAAAACTTTGGAAGATTTTTTTTTGTTTTGATTTGTTCTTATAGGCATCTGAATGCTCACAAATGAATGGCTTTTTGCAACATTTTCTGTTTTCATTGTGTTATTGTAAATCATAGGCTGAAAATCTTTCTGACTTCCCCATGTCTCAAAATGCATTTGTTTTTGCCCTCAGATTTTCACCAACAGGGGCTACAGTATTTGTTTCATTGTTCCATAATTTCACCTTATTTTGGATAACTATAGTGTATATATATATGTATATGTATATGTATATATATATGTGTGTGTGTGTGTGTGTATGCACGCACATGTATATTTGTGCTTGTGTTTAAACAACTAAATGATCAAATGATGAGGGTCTAGATTCATTGGCTCAAAATCACTGTTCATCTTAAGATAAAAAGTCATAGACAAACTTCCTATGCCTACATGTGCTGTCGACTTCTCACAGAGATGAGAAAAAGTGCACATCTGAAAAGGTGATTAATCATCTGACTGCGTTTGGAGCAAAAGCATTCCAAAAGGAAGCCACAGAAAGAAGCAGATGGGAGGACTGGAGTAGTTAAAATTATGAGGAAATGTTTCGAAAGATTTATATATTTATTTGCAAGGCAGAGGGATAGAGACAGAGGGAGGGACAAAGAAAGAGGGAGATGGTTTTCCATCAGCTGGTTCACTCTCCAAACATCCACAACAGCCACAGTTAAGGTAAGCTGAAGCCAAGTGTAAGTAACTCCATCCTGATGTACCATGTGAGTGGCAGGGGCCCAAGCACTTGACAATCCTCTGCTCCCTTCCAGGCACATTAGCAGGGAGCTGCATCAGAAGTGCAGCAGCTGGGACTCCTACTGTATTTCCGATATGGGATGCTGACATCACAGACTGTGATTGTTATTCCAAAAGAGAACCCTATGATGGTTGAAATGCAACCAAAATTTTGATGCATTTGTTTTACCTGGCTTAAATAAAAGGCCAGGTAGTAGTAACTTCCAGGGTTGCTTGCATGACTTCAGAGTTAATGTTAGATCTTTCCTGAAGGAAAATTATTTACTAAAAACTATGTAACTGGGATGGGTGTTATGGCATAACTGCTTAAGCTGCCACTTATAATATCAGAGTCCCAATCGGAACCCCACCTGCCCCACTTCCAATTCAGCTTTGTGCTAATATATCCTGGAAGAAAGCTGATGTTGACTCAAGTGTTTGTACCCCCTGCTATCCCTATGGGAGACCAGGATGGAGTCTTGGGCTCCTGGCTTTGGGCTGGCCCTGTCCTGGCTGATGTTGGGGATTGAAACAGTGGATGGAAGACCTTTCTTTGTCTCTGTCTGTCTCTCTCTCTCTTTCTTTCTCTCCCTCCCACCCTCTCCCTCACCTTCTCTCTCTCCGTTGCTATAGATGAAATAAGCATTATAAAAACTATATACCTAAAATTTGTAATACAACTGCCCTTTTGAAGGATGACAGTAGATAATGTAGCCCTGAATGTGTATGGTGTCCAGTCTTCACTATGTGGGTCCTCAGGAAGAACCTTGGATCAGATAATTTAATTTAAAATGTATTATAAATACTGCATCAGCTACATAGAAGTATGTTCTCATGGTTGATACAAATAGAGATATATGATACAAATGAGAAATACGGGCCGGTGCCGTGGCTCAACAGGCTAATCCTCCGCCTTGCAGCGCCGGCACACCGGGTTCTAGTCCCGGTCGGGGCTCCGGGTTCTGTCCCGGTTGCCCCTCTTCAGGCCAGCTCTCTGCTGTGGCCAGGGAGTGCAGTGGAGGATGGCTCAAGTGCTTGGGCCCTGCACCCCATGGGGAGACCAGGAGAAGCACCTGGCTCCTGCCATCGGATCAGCGCAGTGCGCCGGGCTCGGCGGCCATTGGAGGGTGAACCAATGGCAAAAAGGAAGACCTTTCTCTCTGTCTCTCTCTCTCACTGTCCACTCTGCCTGTCAAAAATAAAAAAAAATTAAAAAAAAAAAACAAATGAGAAATACATAAAAGAATACTTCAAAAAAAGTCCATGGGAAATGGTATCTAAAAAGCTACATTTACTTTTGTGCAAATATTTTATTGCAAATTAATTTATAGTTCATTCAGAATATGCAACTTCCATAACATATTTGGTCTCTGTCCCCAGTTCCCAACACAGAGCTCCTAAAACTCTACAATTCAAGAGCCCTATGTGTGCTCAGAACATCATTTGTTCCATTGTTCGGACCTTTCTGTGATTTATTCCCTGGGTAATAAGTGTTTCTTTGGTTTCAACTAGGTGACCTGTGGTGTACTCCTGGAGGGGACCTCATCACCAGAAACTTTAATCCATAATTTCAAGACAGGAATTCAGCCCTGGGGATGGGCATTAAAAGATGGATATTTGAAAGACAGACTTGCAGAGACAGAGAGAGGGAAAGACAGAGGGGAGAGGAGGAGAGGGGTAAGGGGAAGAGGAAGAGAGAGAGAGAGGGGAGAGGGGGAGGGGGAGAGGGGGAGAGGGGGGAGAGGGGAAGAGGAAGAGAGGGAGAGGGGGGAGAGGGGGAGAGGGGAAGAGGAAGAGAGAGAGAGGGAGAGGGGGGAGGGGGGAGAGGGGGAGAGGGGGAGAGGGGAAGAGGAAGAGAGGGAGAGGGGGGAGAGGGGGAGAGGGGGAAGAGGAAGAGAGAGAGAGGGAGAGGGGGAGGGGGGAGAGGGGGAGAGGGGGAGAGGGGAAGAGGAAGAGAGAGAGAGGAGAGGGGGAGGGGGAGAGGGGGAGAGGGAGGGGAAGAGGAAGAGAGAGAGAGAGGGAGAGAGGGAGAGGGGGAGAGGGGAAGAGGAAGAGAGGGAGAGGGGGAGAGGGGGAGAGGGGGAGAGGGGAAGAGGAAGAGACAGAGAGGGAGAGGGGGAGAGGGGGAGAGGGGAAGAGGAAGAGGGGGGGGAGAGGAGGAGAGGAGGAGGAGGGGGGGAGGAGGGGAAGAGGGGGAGAGAAGAAGAGAGGGGGAAAGAGGGAGAGAGGGAGAGAGGGGGGAGAGGGGGAGAGAAAAGAGAGAGAGAGAATATTCCATCTGCTGGTTCACTCCACAAATAGGCCCAGGCACACAGCCAGGAACCTGAATGTCCATCTGGTCTCCCATGTAGATGATGGGGGGTCCAAACACTTGGGCCATCTTCCACTGCTTTCCAAGCCATATTAGCAGGAAACTGGATCAGAATTGGAGGCAGCAGAGACTCAAATAGTTGGCTGGTATGGCATGCTGGAGTTAACGTGGCCCAGGGATATAGATGTCTTAACCTCTAGGCTAAATGCCCAT